>NC_059989.1:32500-5032500 GCF_912999745.1 Papilio machaon | reverse complement strand
ATAATACATACACATACATAACTATAACAGGAAACAAAGTAAAGAGTAAATAAGACCAAGGTAGCCTAAAATTATATCGTTGAAGTTGTAACTGGATTTCACGATTAAGATAAAAATCGTAAAAACTTTACAAATGTCACAAAATGAAATTGACAATTAAGATAACGCTTTATTATATAATAAATTAATAATATCGCTTCAGCAAAGACACTTCAGCAAACCGCAATATTTCTAACTGCATTTGGAAATGCGGATCAGTCTTTGTATTGTAATAATGTCTATTGTGTGAAATTAGAAAAAAGTTTATGAAAAGTGTCTCCTGTTTCATTTACTAATATTACACATTTAATTAAAGTAAGAATGGATACATGTCTTGTAAATGCGCTAATATTCACCATAGATTTGTAATACTTACAACACACTAAAAACCTTAAGATAAACTATGCTCATCTTCTCCCGGGCCTTTTCCCACTCACGTGTGGTCGGCACACAAGGTTTTATAAACCTTAAAGTTTTGGCTTAAGTTTTTACGGCTGGCCGCCTGCTCGTCGCCAACCCAATCCTTCTTGGGAGGAATATCTTAATATAAACTAAATAATTATAGCTAAATTATTCAAAATTACTTCTAAAAATACACTTACAATAAAAATTTAGTAATAATGTTTTAGTAAATAGAACACAACTTCAAGTTCTTGTCTTAATAATCGTCCTATATTGGTCTTTCAAAACATTATTCACTCCAATAGATGAGGTCGATCTGGTGATTCAAAGTGGTAGTATATTTGCATTATCAAGTGTTAGAGTTCTATTTTCCATTTAATTTAAATTCCATATCTTAGGTTTTGAGTATTTCTATGATTTGAGAAGCTTTGCTGTGTAAGGTGTAAGATATCAAACTTCTGATGCCGCCTGCACGACGAACAAGATGGGAAACCGCCCATAATGTAAATCCTTCCTTATTTGCTGAATATAAGTTTAAGTGTACTTTTTAAACTTAAATTTAAACTTAAGTGTACTTAACTTATATAGAAACGGCTAAAACACTCACGTATATATGTCCGGTGTCGTCACCGACTAGTTTCGAGCCCTACGGGGGCTCTTCATCAGGGTGAGTGGGACTGGTATTATTTCGCGGACGCGGCCCGTCGCTCACTGGCCGTTTCTATATAAGTTAGTGATAATGTCTCACGAAAGTTTGAATAATTTAAGTGTACTTAAGAAAAATTATGCTATTTTTAGTAATATGAAAATTGTGCTTCGCCTGAACCGGTGACTAAGAGAAGTGAATAGAGGGCTTAGCACGACAATTTGCGAGAAAGTATAACGTCATCGACAAAATTTGCATTAGATTTGTGCAGCGCCCCCGTCGGGCGTAAAGAACAACAACAAGGCCCCCTATAGTTGAAAGTAGTACAGCAGAGGAAAGTTTATCTGTTTACTCTTTAAATTAAAAAATAACGGCTTACCATAATCCTGTCGGTTTTCATTGGAGAGACACTTTTTATTTCTCGTAATGTTCTTCCTCTCTGAAAAATATACACAACAACATGTTATTATACAACTATGATCACAAATATGATGATAATTTAGCATATTTAAGCTATCACATAAATGTTAGCGCTCAGAAAACATCTTAATGAAACTTCAGAATTGTTTCTAACTAGGCTTGTTTGTATCATGTTACTTAGAAAGTTTCATCATAGAGATAACATTGTTCTAAACTTATCTAGGTTATATAAAATGTCATATCAATTATGGAAATACATATATTCAAGAGTGGCCTAGTATTTATACTATAGTGTAAGTAGAATTTCAGTGGTTTCAAATTGTAAAAGCCATTTCATCCTGTAACATTACATTCAGAAAAATATGCATCCTCCTTTCATTTTTTTCATCAGATTTGGTTTAAAATTTGTATAAAAAGTACTAAGTAAAAACTTTACTAAGTAAAACGTTTTTTTGAGCATCATAGATAATACGAGAGTATAAGCAGTTCTGGATACTTATAGTTAGAAGAGATAGCAGCAATCGTAAGTCAAACAAAATTGTAATCAGGATTATTCCAGCTTGGTAAATAAAGTCGGCTGGCGGATTCCAACGCTATTGAAGATAATTACGATAAAATCATACTTAACTGTGCAAATATTTTAGAATTTTACTCATGACATTTCTTTTGTTTACACTGACTGAATAGCATAGTTAAGAAATTAACTTTTACAAGATCAAGATATCAAAGACTTTTTTTTATAAGAGTAGGGGCAAACTTGCGGCGGTACCACCGACGTGATCAACGACGCCCAATTATTTAAAATTAAAAACTGAATAATGTACAAACCAGATTGATAGTTCTAGAAACAGTTACTCCATACTAATTAACAAATCTAGCGCCATCTGTGAGAAAAAATGTACTTATTAATATTAACGTAGAACTCCACTGCAGCGACAATTGTATAGATACCATCATATTTTTAACTATCTTTGACATAATAGACTACAACTATGTAAAGATCTGTCACGTGTCACGGCAGTCTAATTTTAAGGATGCAGATGACAAGAACATATAAACAATCATAAGTTTTACGTGCAATATTTAAAATTCACAGTATCGATATTGGTAATAAACAGTTTACAACAAAATGTTACTGATAAATCATTTCGATTAAAAGATACCTACATTATGGTAAGTTAGGGAAATGTTACGAAATAAATGAAGTTCGCTTATTCTGTTCAACTTTTATTTTTTGATTAAATGTCAAAAAAAATTAGCTCAAGGTAATTTTAAGAGTAAAATTTTCCTACAGTTTAAAATGACATCATGAACAAGGAATTATACAATGTAAAATAGAACAGTAAAAGATTTCTTTTTTCGTAAATGCAATGTTGTAAAATATTATCTTAATACAAAAGGCTGTTTCTAAGTAGTTTTATGAGTCACTGTAAAACAAAGCCATCGGACGGAAAAAATAATTAAAAATGATAACGCTGTTGCTTACGTCGCAAGAAAGACATTCATGGTTAATTTTTTTTATTTTGTAATGTAAGTAATTAATTCACTACATGTGCAATAACTTTCACTTTTGTTTTATTGACAGCATACATAACATATACATAACACTAGCCGGCGCCGGCGACTTCTTTCGCGTCGGGGATAATTTTTTTAAAATAAATCCAAAATCAAAATGTTTTACATCAACATCTGAATAATAAAGTACATTATATAAGTTTGAGTCTAAACAAACCGTTTAATTTTCAATACATTTGACAACCCTGGTCCGTGTCCAAGTGTTTATTGATTCAAAGCAAAGGGTTTGATATAAAATACAAAGATTATGATTAGAAATACTGATTAGGTAATAGATTCGATGGTTCCACTGATCAAGATAACGATAACGCGGTGTCTTTGTTCTTCAACATCTTATAATCGATTGAATAATACCTACAATAAAAGAGAGTCACAAGTATAAGCGTCATAAGTAAGTAATACGTGATCTAAGGGTTGCGAATAAGTTATTCATGTAGTCAGTTGCAGACTATTTGTAGGTTTAAAGAAATACATTCCCATAATGACAGTGTCACATGAGAACATCACTAATATTGAAATTAAAAAATAATAATCATATCCGTTTTTGTTATACTATTCGTTAGTAACAGTCACAAGGATTTGACGTCACGAAAGATACCTAACAATAGAAAATACCCGAAAAAGAAGGATTCAATCTGTCGGCGGCTTTCCCTTCGCCCAGATTTAAACCTAAAATAAACTAAACCAGTTTTCGTAATAGCGCCTTATTAAATTGAACAATATGTCATTATGACTTTGAACCCAACCCTGACTTTGACTCGAAATCAATTTTGCAAGGCTCCGTGAAAGGTTTATTGACATATTGTTGTATTTGCATTCAAGTACTGGGTGCGGCGAAATTCATCTATATTATTAATCGATATAAAAATCTAATTGATTAGATGGCGACTACCGTTATGAACACGAATACAAGCTGTCATTGCAGTATCAATGATAACGCTTCCAAAATCGGGACTATAATTTTATCAATAGATCTTAATTGTTTTACGTCATACAATATTCGCTTTTCTTGGAATTGTTTTCGTTCGAAACTAAAAATATATTTTCGATTTGCATTCGATATTGTACGCCACTCGAAACTTCGGTGTTGGTTTTTGCCTTAAAATGATGACCTTAGAAGCTATACAAGTTATGTAGATAGAAGAACATAAAAGATTAAAAGAATATTATTTCTCTCCAATCTGTATATTATGTTATTTTGAGACAAAATTATTATATTTATAAGTTTTCACCAAATAAAATATCTGTCATGGACTCTCCAGATGGCCAGATGTAGCAGCTTTCTTACCCAGATTATTACATTTACAAAGGCAGTTTAAGGTTATTTATTACTAGCGACCCGCCCCGGCTTCGCACGGGTGCAATGCAAAATATACCTACTACAGAATAAATGCACAATTTATTTAAGGTACTTAAATGGATAAGGATTAATGCTGTATTGTTTAAAATCACTTCGTAAAAGAATAAAAATGGTTATGCTGGGTTATCCCTAAGAGATAGACATATACCATCGCGGACTTTTTTGTTGAACTTTTTAAGGTGAACAATACTGTAGTACATTATTTTGGTCTATCTCGTAGGGTTCAGCCAGCGTTTGCAATATAAGCGCAAAAAAACGTGCTTATTTACGACATCACATTAGAAAACTTTAAATTTATCAGTGTTTCTCTACTATATTATGCATTTATTATACATACAAACCTTCCTTAAGAATCACTCTATCTATTAAAAAAAACCGCGTCAAAATCCGTTGCGTAGTTTTAAAGATCTAAGCATACATACGGACATACAGCGAAAGCGACTTTGTTTTATACTATGTATTGATACACCAAATTGTTTAATTACAACTTCGTGTGAAGCAGATTATAATCCTGCCAAAGTATGAAAATAAATAATGATCTATCGACAAACATTAATTTGTTTCTATTATGTTTTTCAGGTAATATTATCATTAAAATTGAATCAACAAACAACAATTAATGGATCCAAATGTAGAAAAAAGTGTAAACTGGGGAGAGATGGGTAAGATTTTAAAGTTTCTTTGATCTTGTTCTATTATGACAATATAAAAATTATAAGATAAAAAATAATGCAAGAGAAAAAAAGTCTTTATTACGTCATAACTGTAAAAACATTGAGAACATTTTGAAGGGGGAAACTATGACTTTATTTTTTACCATGTAATTGGATTATGAAATTTTGATAAGTCATCTATTTTGCTTTAGTGTAAATGTGTAATAAGTAAGTTGTTAATAATAGTTATTTTAACTTTGTTTTCATAGAAACAACAGCCGACCCGAACGTGTCTATATCCACAATGAGTGAGGACGTGCCGACGCTGACTCTGGCCACCATAATGGGCGTCACTGTTGTCATTATCATTGCAATTGCCGTCGTTTTCGTTTTGGGAGTGCTTATTGACTGTAGACAACAGTAAGTGATTTAAAAGTTGTCAGTTATTCTCTATACTAAAAATACTTAGCAAACAAAGAAACAATTATATTTTGACAAACAAATCTCGACTTTCTTGTTTTCTTTTAAATATTGCGTTGTGAGATTTTTTTTTATTTCAGTAAGCTAATGATCATCCTACGATAGTTTTTTAATAATTATAATTTATCTATTTCTTTAATTGAAATATTTAATATCACACTACCAGATTAAAATTTGATTAAATATTCGTATAATTAGAAAGATATAACTTTGATTAAATTATTGTATTTCTAGCAGATTATAATTTAAAACACGATTAAAAAATGAACCTATATAATTATTATTCTGTTTAGGAGAATATTGGATAAGAAGATCGGTGAAGTGAGAAGGAGGAAGAATCTTCGGAGAGTGAAGTCTCACCCACAAGCAGATGTAGTCTGCATAGTCAATGAGATAGAGGGGCCGGGCCTTAGTGCACCGCCCATGGAAGCCTTACGGAATATACCGTAGTATCCAAATGTTAATCTACCAAAATTATTTTCATATTATTATTGAATGTTAATAATCTGAATTTGTGTAAATTGTTGCAGTTTTATATTTAGTGTTGTGAATGGGAAGGATTAAAATATAAATTTATAAGTAGTACGAGCGTATCGGCAGTGTAAACACACTGTTACATTTAGAAAGTAATGTAGGCAAAAAAAGACTACAGTATACATATTGTAAAATGATGTAAGAGCTTACTGATTATTATTATTAACGATATATGAATTATATTTAAATTTCATTAGTTTCTATTTTATTAAACGTATAATTGTTGCCAAGTACTTAATATATATTGGTATCCAAGAGAGAGAAAATACGACATCAAAAGAGTTGTTGGTATTAATGGAGTAGGAAGACAAAAAAGAAGAGAGTGGCAAGTTTTAGAGGCGGCCTTTGCGGAAACGCAACACAATCTCGAATCTGGTGTCAATTGCTGATACTTTTGTTTATTTTATAATTTCTAAGATTGTTGAAATAAAGGTTATTGTTATTTAATTACAAAGATTACAAGGATAAGTGTACCTAATACATTATATTCAAATAAACACACTGTTTTAGGTCTGTCTATACTTTACAAAAATAAATAAAAAAGAACTTGGATATACAAATGTAAAGAATCAATGTAAGATATAAAATTAAATATTTACATTTTTTATCATTTACAACTAATTGTTTTATTAATTTACCTTTTATTTTACCATTTGTATTAGAGACTAGCTGTCTCCCGCGACTCCGTCTGCGGGGAAATAAAAAATGAAGCTTAAGTAGTCTCGCTATACGTCCCTCCCCACCGAGGGGCTCGGAGCCTACCGAAAGTTAGGGGTGACTAGGCTATAGTCAACCACCCTGGTCAATCCAGTATGGGTTGACTTCATTTTCCTTCACGTTAAGAACGTCGGAATTAGCAATATCATCGGATAAAAGCGATCAAATGTTTTATAAGCTGTTTTAAATTATGATACAAACAGCGGATTTGAAAGGCTGTGCAGCAATCGAGAAGTAATTTGGAGGTTGCATGAACCTTCCGTTGGTGAACGGCGTACAAATTGTATTATTCAACTCAAATTTCCTAATCGCATTGGATGACTGCTATCGTATTTGTTTAACTTGTGATGACAATGCACGAATTCCTTTTCCCTACGCGTAATTTTAATTTTACATTTTTTAATTAAATTTTTTAGATACTTTTCTTTTAATGTATTTTTGATTATTGATATACTCGTGTTTCTAGAAATCATCTATAAATTATTCAATTACTACGAAGAATGCGATAATAATGGTTTTAAGAAGACCGACGCGTTGCAATCGATATACCTAGTGCGCATAAAAATTCCTTCGCATAAAGTGCGCATTCGATTACTTGACGAATCAGGAAAAACGTGTCTTATCTTGACCGAATGTGATGGAAATTGCAACTGTATTTTTTATAAACTCAATGTAAACTGCTTTTAAATATAGGTCAAATTACAAATACTATTTAAATTCTGTCAATTTTTAGTTAACACATATTCATATCCGTACAAATCAGTACTACCTAATTAGTTATAATTACAAAACCTAGAAGCCTGACTAAATTTTATATTTTGTCACGGTTTTTATACTACAGGCATACATACAATGGAATACGATACATATACAAAGAACTTTACTTGTATACTCTCTGTACTTATATACTCATTACCCCCATGCCATCCGAAAATGCATGGTGATTATTTCATAAAATTATTTTTTATAATCATAAAACAATGTAGGTACCTCGCACGTGGACGTATTTAAATTCTTTTGTTATTTATCACAAAAATATTATCATCTTAAATCAACCAATTTGATTTTAAGGAACACCGCTTTGATCAATTGATTGATTGCGTTGATTCTTATCGGAATATGTAGCGTTATATGCACATTAACATCCTGTTTTTATTTTAAGTTGACACAAGTTTTTAACCTTTTGAACGTCAAAGTTATCTATGACTAACGACAGCTGTCTTCGTACTGTTGCTGTTTACTTCTAATAATTGAATTGAGCTGAATAATTTTATATGTGTGCAAACATATGCGCATAAATGTTTTGTTGGTTAAATTTCATTGTTGCCGTAAGACGATATTTTTTTTCACACCCATCACTTTATATACTGTTCATTCTTTCTATTTGGAAGGTTTTGAAGTTCATGTTGCGTCATAAAATTCGTCAGCGCAACCATATTATCTGCCTATTTAATAATAATGATGATGATACTGCAAAAATATTAAATCATTTTCCAGGTACATTTTATAAGGACTTGCATACTAAGAATTTAGAGTTACGTGTAACCAGACATGTTTCTAAGAGAGATAACAAAATGCACTTCATGTTTTTAGTTAATTTGTACTAACGGTTTAATTATAATGTTTTGTCACGTATCACCAAGTCTATGACATCACATAACTACTACGATAAGTATTGATTGGTCAAACGATGATAATTATAGTTTGTGTCTTAGGCCGCGGGAACGAAATTTGCGAGCGATGTAATCAAACGTATAGCACAATACAGTGACGTGCACGAAACGAGTTAGAGCGGAGTAGTACTTTTGTTTGCATCACTCCGCTCCGAGTTTGCCCGCCCCGCTTGTTGCTACTTATGTGCCCACGGCCTTAGTCCCTATAACTCCTTATATGATTAAGTTAGACGTTTATTTAAAGTCTATGGAAGTCGGCTATTGATTTACTATGTAAGAAGACAGCCTCAAGTGCTGTTTATACAAACTATATTCATTATTTTGGAGTGACATATATAAGTACAAGAAAATAAAGAGATTGAATGTGAATGTAGAGATTGGATGTTTTTTTTTTCATTTAAAGTTAACATATTAACACAATACATATTTGTATATTACAAGACATATATGTTATAAATCAAATAGTTTGTGATTATAAAAGTATTGTCTAAAAATGTGTTACGTAAGAACTGATTTTATCGACGTATAACGACTACTTATAAAGATCGAACGATATATTATAATTTCACGCTTAAAAGTTTGAGGTGACTTCTTCGTTCACAATTGGACCATGCATTTACTTTCATGCATAACCAATTATCCGTTACGGTTATATAAGAAAGAAATGAGCAGAATTTTGTGCAGTTTTAAGCTATTTTATGACTAGTGATGTGGTCACAAGAGTCCGTGATGTGCACCTTCTATGCAGTCACTGTAGCTAAGTTTCCGAACACTTATAAAGAAAACATTGCAGTTATAATCAATTCTCTTCGATGATTATGAAAACATTAATCATAGCACCTTGATAAAGCTAATCAGTATGAATTGTATGTGAGCGAACATTTTTCCAGTTCTAGTTTGGATCTCGACACAATCATACACGGACACTTTGTGATAGTAAATTAATTATTTTTTAATTACACATTCGATTGAAGAAGGTGCGTGCCTTTAGGTATAGATGTAACATTTATAATTAATAAAACGCGTGTGTTACAATGTACTGATTATATTTTAAGTGTTTTATTTGTAAATATCTTGTGAAATGGGTAATACGAAATCGAAGAAAGTTCAAAAAGAACCTGATAAGTTTTTTGAACGGGAAAGATGGAAGGAGCAGAAGAGAGAAGAAAAGAAGAAGAAATACGCTAATCCTGCAAATAAACGGATAGGTGTGAAGGAGCCGCCGTTGAATCCTGCGTCTGTGTTAACTGCGCCTGCGCAGGTCCCGCCGCCAGCGCCGGCGCCCGCCAACGTCCGTTCCTATGACGACGAGGCCATAGACCGCATGCGACAGCAGTTACACACCGACTCTGATGCTTTTCTTCTAAACAATATTCTTATGTGTGTTCAGTTCTTTGAGAACTACGAGAGGTGAGCCTTAAAATATAATTATTTTATGTAACGAATAGCAATTCGCCCAGCTTCCGATATTAGAATTATTCGTCTTTAAAGTAGTGTCCAAACCGTCAGACTATTGAGTCGTTCCTCTGTTACAGAGCTAGGTATAATTATCGTAACGTTGGTATTATTTTTATTTTTACGTTGTTTCTACCAAAATTTAAGTTACTAGATATTTTTCCTTATTGTTTGTCAATATCACTACGTTTTTCAATGCCGTGTTCTTGCAATTACGATAATTTAGTAGGAAGCGTTATCAAAAATACATATTTTTGTCGAATAATCTGGTATTTTGTAATTTACCTTGATATCGCTAAGTATAGTGGCTTAATATAATAAGCTTAATATATTTGTGGAACAGACAAACGGCGCATAATGCTTTATTATTGTGTTCTTAGGATTAAATTAGATTACTGACAAATCAATGCGGCGTTTTAGGATTAGCGCGGCATTTTTTTGCGAAAAGTTGATGACAAGCTTTATATCGTGTAATCTGAAATTGTGTTGCGATATTACGCAGATTAAGTTATTATATTATATATTTTCCTTAAAATTATATTTACTCAAATGTTATTTTCCTAAATGCAATCGTATCATAGGATTCGTACTACAACGAGAATAAAAAAAATTAAATAGGTGATATTTACGTCTAAAAAATGTTATTGTTTGTTCCAAAAGTGTCCTTTGTTTTCTGCCGATTCAAATTTAACATTTTATCCATCTCATCTAATCCATTATATCAATAATTTGTAATATATGTATATAAGTGAAGCGTTACGATCTTTTTTTAATATGAAACGTATTAATTACATAACTGAATAAAATATAAATAAATTTCTTGATTTCTAAAATAGACGGAATTTATTATTTTAATCTTTATCCTTTTGATAAACATTATTTAGCCGAACAGATAAACAAATATTTACTATGTAAAAGATTATGTTGATGCTTTATTTTATTTTGTTTGAGATAAAATTATTTAAACTATACGACATATTTTAAGTATCAAAGGTGTAGGTAATAAATGGTATAAAATATTTAAACTAATACAACATATGTTTAATACAAATTCAAAGTTCGTTAATGCATAATATTATTTTTTTTATTTGTTGCCTTTAAAATTGGGTATAACCAATTGATATCCAATGACATTATAATCGAATCAAATCGGGACTTTTTTCATAATTGTGATATATTTATTGCATTTCTGGTAATTTATCGCGGATATAGATATGCATGTTGTTGTATTATGCAAGAAAACTAATTAGTGAGTTATCCTTGACGCAATTTAAAATTTCTTTCGCCACACTTCAATTAATTATAACAGTGTTTTTAGATTACAAAATAAGGTACTTATTACAATATAAGTGTAAACAATCTAATTGTTAAATAGCTTATTTAAATGAATGTTGCAAGAGACGTGATAGTACCAAGTGTATAATAATAAATAAATTAGATACTTTTAATATTTTAAACTGAGAAAACCATTCGATTTTGTTATTGTTTTTTAATTAAAATCATAAGTTTTAAGACGTATAATATAAGCAATTTAAATGTCTATCAAAATGTAAGTAGAGCGTGAATGAAAATCTAACCTATATAACACAAGGAAAAACGTTTCAAACTAGTGAACACTTCATTGCAATACGCAGACGTCACAGATTATAATTTCTTTACAAAGAACAATCCGACTAATAAATGGAATTCAATAAATATGATAAAGGATAAAGTCATTATCAAAGATAAAGTTTCAAGAACCTATTCATTTAGATATTGTTATCGAGCTTGCCACGCTAGCGGAGATTTCAATTTGATTTCATAAATCACGTATTCATTTCTGAACGGATTTTAATTTTTTATCACGTGATATCATTCCAGGAAACAAATTTTAAATAAATATGGTAGGCAACTTCTCAAGTACATAGAGGAATTTTAACAAATATTTGTTTTAACGTACTTGAATATTTCCGACCTTCTAGAACGTTCAATTTATTTATGTCTCCTACTTGTAGCCCGCGACTCCGTCCACACGGTATTAAAATACTATATTAGCATATTATTCCAGACTATGTTCAACATCTGAGCAAATTTCATCAAGATCCGTTGAGGCGTTCTGGAGATACCTTCAAACATCCATCCATCCATCCATCTAAAAATTCGTATTTTATAATGTAAGCAAGATTTGCATTTCTGTGTTCCAGGGAAGTTTATCATGTTAAGAACAACCCAATTAACGAGCGAGAGCATACAATGGACGAGGAAATGGTGCGTAGACATAAACATGTTTTCTTCGCGGATCGCCTTCAAGAATGCGTTCAAGAGCATGTTAGTTACCAAAGAAGACGGGATCACAGTGAACCTCTGATAGCGCCCAGGCTTTTTATTATTTATGATAATGTTGAAGCCAGCGAACCAGGGGACACTTCCGATTACTGTGCTGTTCTAGACGCACCTTTTTATAAGCTTCGCATTGAAGATTGCAAGGAATCAGGTAATAAATGTATTAAAATGAATTTTAAATAAATTAAAATCTAAGATTTTACTTTTTTTTAATTCGCATTTCTGCAACGTTTCAGGATTCGTTAAACTCAAGAAACTAGAGGTATTAGAGAGTAGTCTCTCCAAAGAAAATGAAGCGATGCAACAACAGCAAAACCATTCAGACACATGCAGCATTTACACGGATTCGGAAAAAGAATCAAACGATTCTGATGATTCTCCTTACGTAAGTAAAGGCGAAATATTGTTACAAAATATAAAACTCAAGATAAATGAAGTACAAGGAGATAGTTATGAAACAAAAACGGATAACTTGACCTTACATATGAATGCACAGGAAATAACTGGAAGGCGTCCCAGTGGACCAACGAAACAAGTTAGCCTACAAGTTCAAAAAAGTAACATCTCAAACATAGATATGATTAGAAAAGGTACATCAAAATTACCAGAAGATGCAATTTACGATGAGGACCAAGGTATCATTGAGGATGTGGAAAATAGGCCTAGAAAATCAATTTTAAAAAATGGTAGAAGAGCAAGCGAAACAATACATGATCTCAAAAGTAAAACTCGCTTTAGCGAAAGTCGAGCCGTGTCAGTAGATAACGTAGGAGCCGATGACACCGAGACTTCTGGCTACCGATCTAATTGTAGTAGTCGTCACAATGAATCTAGTGAAACGGATTCAGATTACGGTTATTCGACAATAACTGAATCTACGACTCCTAAAAAGGTGGAACTAAGTTTGCAACCAAAATTCACAACTTCTGGAGTTCTCCCCGAGGAATGCTGGGTTTCAGTAGATTTACGTACACTCGATTGGAGTGACGACGAAGATGAAGTGGCTACGAATTCATCCCGTCTGTCTTTAAGTAGAAATTTGTTTGAAACTCATCATTATCTTAGTTCGGTGAACTTTATGAATAACTTTGTAGATAACTTTATTGTCAGTTTAGGCTCAGGGCTGGGGTTCTCACAAGAAGCCATTAATAACGCTTTAACGCAAGGAGCTAGTATATATTGCGATGCGGCTAAAAATGGTTCTAAGCTGAGTTACGAAGTGTTTCCAGCTCTACTAGCGGCTTGGCCAAACGCAGCAAATCAGTGGATCATACGAGAAAGAAAAATTATTCAAAATCCTAGGACAAATTTCAGCTACCAATGGCCAACTAAATATATGGTTCGAAAAGCAATAGGATTCGGATGTCTTCTTGTGCCGATTGGCTTTAGGCCTAAAAGAGGTATCAATCCTGACCAAAAACTGCAATGGAGAATTACATTTCCGGCAGCGGAACGTTACTTAGAAAGTTGCTTAGCTCATTCTCACATGCGGTGTTATTTATTTGCACTTGCCTTACATAAAACTTTTATGGAGAATGAGACTTCTAAAATAGGAATAGATGCAAGTCATATCAAAAACCACCTATTTTGGCAATGCGAAGACAATTATGCTAAATGGCCTGAAGACCGACTGGGAGAGTCGTTGAGGTTATTTTTACGCAGTTTTTATGTTCATTTCGGACAATCCAGATTTCCGAATTATTTTATTGAAAACTGTAATGATTTTAAAAGTATTCCAAAGCCTTTGTTGCTGAAGTCACAAAGAAAATTAGCTGATATACTGGAATCTCCCGTTATGCATATGCTCAATGCACTGGACAAGCTGAGATATAACAAAAAGGAGTTTTATCCAACGTTTAACGTCCGCAGACTCTACGACATATTGACTTGCAAAAACCCTTTGCATATTTTAAATCCAAATATACCTGAAACAATTCCCCATTACAATGACAGTTCAGACAGCGAGGACGATCATAGCAACTTTTGGGACAAAGCTAAAGCGCACGATAAACACTATCAATGGAAAAAGGAACGACAACGACAACTGAAAGAAAGGCGTAAGGCAAATGTAAATAACAAAAAGAGGAGTGGACATAAAGATGAACGAGAAATAAACAAAAACGTAAGTAGATCTCCTTTTTTGACATTTTTTAACTTGCTACATGACTGTATCACTCCTAAAATTGTCCTTTCTTTGTAATGACACACTTGGTCATAGCAAATCTTACAAAATTAATTATCATATTACTACATAATTCGTTTATTTTCAGATAATACTGCCAGCTAAAATGCAGCCAGAACGTCGACGTCTAGTTTTGGAGTTCTTTATTCCACATTTCATCGCAATGGCGCGTTCCAGTGAGAAGTTCGAAGCGATAAAACAAGCAGTAATTTATTTAGAACAAGCTCAAAGACTTTGTCGTTTGTTGTTGGAGGAACCCGCTGGAGATGTCACGGCGAATGAATATCTAGATGTTATTCGAGAAAAGTTAATAGACTGTCAAAGAAAATTAGCAAAACAGGTTGGCTATAAGTTACCACCGCGAGTTGAGAGTTATTCTGACCGATCGAGTAATTCACATTTGATTCGTAAACATCGGCCTAAATATGAACACATGATCAATCAAGATTCACCGTGTGATAGCCCTAGTATTGCTCCATTTACCTTTGTAGATGTTCATGTTGAAAATGCGAAAAATAAGGATTTCAAGAAATTAAAGGTCGCTGTAGATCCGGAAGAGTCTAAGTTATGATTGTAATTACATATTCTTATTATTTAATGTACATAATGTATGTAATCTGTAATTATTATTATTGTTTTAAATGAAATATTGTTTTAGTAATTTGCAAGAGATTAAATTTAGAACTGATGATTGTTAAAAATGATCGCTTTAATATTGAAGTTTACAATTTCAAGAATCTCCTTTTTATGTTTAAGAAGTTGTTTATAATATATAATTAACTTTGAAATTAAAAAAAATGATTAAAATAAAATTACGGGAAACATGTAGAAAAATTTATTTCTTTTGTTATATTCTCATTTACAATTTCATTTAAAGATATTTCTAAAAATTGAAGTAGCTTTTTTAAATTTTGTTTGTACTTAAATTTGTACATTTGCACTGTAGGAATACTTACTCTGGTTAGTTATTTAGTCGGTTTATTTATGGAATGCTAAATAAGTGGGTTGACCCCACCGACCATTGATAGCAGTGCCATTCGCACATACATGCCATACTCAGCTTGGCGGAAGTACGCGGCACGAGGGTCGGAATCAAATTCCGGGGATATTTCGTCGACTCTTGGCAAAGGATGCATCACAATCATTCTTCTTCGGGCTCGTGTCATGAGTTGAGGAGTCACAACTAACAGTCCACGCATCTGTTAACAAGATGTCAATAATGTTAATCTTTATTAATTCTGTAAATGGTTATATCTAATTACTTTCTTCTTATAACATTAATTAAAAGTTGTTGAATATACCTGAATATTAATTAAATGACTTTCAAGACAACTTATTGTAATTTTTTACCTTTTCATATTCCTGTTGACTGTCGAATCTTTCACGTTGAATTCTGGTCATATATAGAACATGAGTGTCAGCTAACACGTCCTCTAATCTTTCATACACTTTTTGTGGAATACCTTTGTATGCCACATAGTCCATTATATGTTTAGGCATACCGAGTCCTGGCGGACTTACATACTGCAGTTGAACTTGATACAAAGTGAGTAATCTTGCCAGAGAGTGAACTGTGCGACCATTCTTAAGGTCTCCAACCATGGTTATAGTGAGTCCGTTTACTGTACCAATTTCTTCTCTTATCGTAAAAACATCTAGCAGTGCTTGGGTAGGATGTTCGCCGACTCCATCTCCTGCATTGATGATTGGTTTGCGGCAGTGTCGCGAGGCGCGCTGTAACATAAACAACAGAACAGTTTAAGTGAATTAAGCTAAACATAAAATATTTTATAATTTCTATTATACTTATAACTCTTACCGCTACAGCTCCCGGCTCTGGATGTCGTAGTACAACAATATCCGAATAACTCGCCATTACTGCGACACTATCTTCTAAGGTTTCACCTTTCTTGGCTGAAGAGCTTGTGGCGTCTGTATGAATGACGGAGCCTCCGAGTCTCTGCATCGCAGCTGCGAAACTACAACTAGTTCGTGTGCTCACTTCATAGAATATTGACGACATGACTTTTCCTCGCAATATGTCATCTAAGTAACGACCTTTACTCACGCTGGTTTTCATAAATTGAGCAAGGTTGAAAATATCATTTAGCGTTTCCTTATTGAACGAATCGACGGTTAAAATACTTTTACCGAACAGATCACTTTTTTGACGATGTGATAGTGCGGTCTGAGCGGTGTTGCCATACGAGGAACTGTCACACCTTTGCCGCATTGTTGTTTGAGGAGGAAGTGGTGACATACTCCTGAGTCCAGTTGCATCGTTGAAGTGGACGTTTAATTTACCCGAACCGTCGGGTTTACTTGGCTCTACTTGATCCAGGTCAAAATCACTCAATCGACTCAATTCTGAAGATACGTGATGATCGAGGGCAGAGTTCGGTCGACTCAATTCTTTTTCCGCTTTTTCGACCGCATATGTAGCGAAAGTTTGTTTCTTGGGCGATGGCCAATCGCGCACATTCTGTCCGAATCCTGGTGGCACAAGAATTTGACCTTCCACATAAGCTATTTCCCCGCGTAAAGTTACACGATGAATCGCCCCGCACACTTTCATTCCTGCGAATGGAGTCCACTTGGATTTCGAAAATTCCATTGCATTCGGAATAGTCCATTCGTAGTCCATATCCACTTCTACATACGTGTTAGGTTGCTCGGGCAGGTTGAAGATTTTACGCGGATTTCTGTGAAATTTATTGATGATATCTTCGATCGTTAGTCGCCCCTCGTGCACAGCATTGAGTAACAACGGTAAAATTGTTTCCAGGCCTGGAAATCCCGGAGGAGGTTTCTCCGAGTTTTTCTCTTCGACTGTATGCGGAGCATGATCGGTTGCAAAAACGTCAATTATGTCCATATTTTTCCATAGTTCGGCTTGGTCTTCGGGACTGCACAGAACCGGTCGTACCTCGGCGCGGCCTGAACCGATGTCATCTATGTTATCTGTGCTTAAAAACAAATGATGTGGACACACTTCACACGTCACTTTTAGCCCTCCTTTCTTCGCCGCTCTGATGATAGAAATTTCTTCTTTTCGAGCGACGTGACAAATATGAACGGGCCGATCTAGCAATGAAGCCATTAATATAACTGCACCTGTTTTTTCACGTTCGGCGTGAACGCAAATCGGTATTTTCTTTGGCCAATTTTGTAAATGCCTTTGCCAAATAGTCATATCATCGAGTTGGAGAGTAGTAAATGTTTGATTGAGGTACATTTTTAAAGTTGAAGCTTGTGGTGCTAACTCACATGCGGTGTCGTAGTTGGTAGAAGATGCACCTACGAACAAAGCATAGTCACAACGAGCACTCACTCTTGCCAAAGCGGACACATACTCGAATGCTTGGCGATCGACCACAGGTGGGTTCGTGTTGGGCATTGCACATATCATGGTAACACCTCCCGCAAGAGCGGCGGCTGTACACGATGCGAAATCTTCTTTATATGTAGCTCCAGGTTCACGAACATGGACGTGTACGTCAATGAACCCAGGCAATTTAATGATATTACGTGATGTCATACAATCTGTATGTGTTTTCATTAATGGCGCTCCACCGCATTGCAACATGGCCTGAAACATTGTAATTGTATGGTTCATTTAGGGAACAACAGGAAAACTAAATAAAATTGTTATTTTACAAATCAAACAAAAGGATATACCTGAACTAGAAGTTTAGCGCATTTAACATCGGTGACCAAGGGAACTGCGTAATCTACAGCGAGCCGACGAGTGCGATACCCGTGCGTAGTGAACGATGAGACGCGGCGCGCACCTCCCCGCATCGGCAGATTGATGACAAGATCCAACTGGCGTCGGGCCATGAAGTCAGCGAGGTGCATCAGCTCTCCGTCAGACCTGGCGTCGTCTGGATCACCGATGTGGTCAAACGTCCATTGAACACTCTCAACCTAAAACGACAATCATAATATCTTATTGTCGTAGGGGCGAATTAATAACTAAACACCGCAATTTTGGCGGAAACTACTCGCGTGAAAATTAATCTATTATAGTTTCTACTTAGTGTCACAACTATTATTCACTTTAATGTACATGCTTAAATAAATAGGTAGGTGTATTAATATATTATTCGAATTATTATTTACCTCGACGCCGTGCTCTGCATAAAAGTCTCCAGTTCCCATGCTCGCGTATAATTTATAGCCCATCTTGTGTAAAATTTGAACACTTGGCAATAATTCCATTTTATGCTAAAATTAAATGAAATTAAGATTAAATTATGCATAGTATTACATAAAATACAACAGAAATAATTTTTCTCTATAGCTTTCCATGGAAATTATAATAAGCGTGTGATCATTTTTAAAACCAAACAGCATTTTACTCACCTTAAAAGTTCCGACAGAAAGCAATATAGCTTTTTTGGGTATTCTGAAACCTGTGCTCATGAGAGATTTTAGGTAAGCTTCGTATCGATTTTCACCAAAACATGCAACTTCACCTGTTGACGCCATTTCTACACCCAGAGTCACGTCTGCTCCAGATAATCTTGAGAATGAAAACTGTGGTACCTTAACGCCCACTTTTCCGCACCCAGCCATAACATTTACCGGCTCTACCGGGATACCCAGGATTACTTTAGTCGCCATCGCAACAAAGTCGTGATCAAGGGTTTTTGAAACGAACGGGAAGGATCTAGATACTCTCACATTACATTCAATAACTTTTAATTCATTATCTTTTGCAATAAGCTGCATGTTAAACGGACCCGTAACGTCTAAAGTTTCCGCTATTATTCTTGCAATTTCTTTAATTTTATCTAACGTTTCATTGTTTATATCTTGTGGTGGCGTTACTAATGTCGCGTCGCCGGAATGGACGCCAGCATTTTCAACGTGTTCGGATACAGCCATGCAGAGAATCGTTCCATCTGCCGCTACCACATCAACGTCGATTTCTTTAGCGTCCATAATAAATTTAGAAATAACAACGGGATAGTCCTTACTAACTTTACTTGCCGATTTTAAATAAACCTCTAAATCTTGGTTGGAATGTGCTACGTTCATAGCAGCGCCGCTGAGAACATACGAAGGACGTACTAAGCATGGAAAGCCCACTTCCTCACAAAAAGCTTTCGCCGATTCGAGGTCAGTAAGTTCTTTCCATCGCGGTTGAAGTATTCCTTTCCGATCCAACATACGTGAAAATTTAAATCTGTTTTCTGCATTATCAATCATATCAGGTGAAGTGCCCAAAATAACAGCTTGTTGTCTATGTAAATCCATTGCAATGTTATTTGGTAATTGTCCACCCATACAAAGTATAACCCCATCGGGTTTTTCAAGTTTATAAATATCCATGACGACTTCAAAAGATATTTCTTCAAAGTATAACCTATCGCTCATGTCGTAATCAGTACTAACAGTTTCTGGATTGTAATTTATCATAATAGTTTTTTTATCTTGATTTTTTAACTCTCTTAGACAACCAACAGCACACCAGTCAAATTCAACTGAACTTCCGATTCTGTAAACGCCGGATCCCAGAACCATAACATGCTCACCAGGAAAATCCAAATCATGTGTCATTCCATTGTATGTAAGATAAAGATAGTTTGTGGATGCTGGCCATTCGGCTGCAACTGTATCAATTCGTTTGACGAAAGGAGTTATATTATATTCTTCTCGAAGCTTTCTGATTGCCAATTCAGTACTTTTAACAGCGGCTGCGATTTGTTTATCGGAAAATCCAATTTGTTTTGCTGTTTTTAAATCGCGGGAAGTTATGATATTCGGGGGAGTCGCTTCGAGGCTTTTGTAGTAATCGATGATATTTTTAAATTTTTCTAAAAACCAACGGTCAATTTTTGTAAGCTCATAAAGTTTATCCAACGTGTACCCTTGTTTGAGTGCAGCGGCTAATACGAACATCCGTTTATCAGTAGGTTCTCTCAATTCATCTTCATTCACTTTTTTGATATTTGGATCAAATCCATTAACATTTTCATCCACCATACGTAAAGCTTTCTGGAAAGCTTCTTCAAAATTTCTTCCAATTGACATCACCTCTCCTACACTTTTCATGGAACTTCCAATTTTGGTGCTCACTCTGTTGAATTTAGCCAGGTCCCATCTTGGTATCTTAACAACACAGTAATCTAAACTTGGTTCAAAACAAGCTGTAGTAACACCTGTTACAGAATTTTTGATTTCAGGCAAAGAGATTCCCAACGCTAGTTTGGCTGCAACATATGCGAGTGGGTATCCTGTCGCCTTACTTGCCAGTGCTGAACTTCTCGACAATCTAGCATTCACTTCTATGATATAAAATTCTTCCGAATAAGGATTAAGGGCGTACTGTATGTTACATTCGCCAACAATACCGAAATGTCTTATAACTTTTAATGCTGTATTACGTAACATGTAGTACTCTCTATTAGATAACGTTTGACTAGGAGCCACAACGATGGATTCACCTGTGTGTATTCCTAGAGGATCTACATTTTCCATGTTACAGACAGTGATGCAATTATCGTAAGCATCTCTAACTACTTCATACTCAACTTCCTTCCATCCCTTTAATGATTTATCAATGATCAATTGCTCCGAATGTGAAAGAGCGTGATGGGCTAATGTTCGGAGTTCTTCTTCGTTATTTGCAAACCCTGAACCGAGCCCACCGAGGGAAAAAGCGGAGCGAGCCATCACCGGATACCCTATCTGTAACGCTGCAGTGATTGCTTCATCAACTGAGGACACCGCTGCACTTGGCGCCACTTTTTCTCCAATCAAGTTAATTTTCTCAGCAAAGATTTTTCTATCTTCAGTATCCACAATAGATTGAATCGGTGTCCCGAGAACTTTTACGTTGTATTTTTCGAAGACCTTTGATTTTTGTAGTTCAACGCCGCAGTTTAAAGCAGTTTGCCCACCAAATGTCAAGAGAACACCGGTCGGTCGTTCGGCTTTTATTACTTGTTCTACGTATTCTGGAGTTATGGGCAAAAAGTAAACTTTATCAGCCAAGCCTTTTGATGTTTGTACTGTTGCTATGTTTGGATTGATTAAAACAGTTTGAATCTTTTCTTCCTGCATAGCTTTGACTCCCTGAGATCCTGAATAATCAAATTCACCAGCTTGTCCGATAGACAATCCTCCTGAACCCAAAATTAACACTTTTTTAGGTTTATCAGGAAGACTTGGAATATAGGTTAATTGTTCAGTTATCATGTCGTCTATACAACAAATAGTTTTGTTTTTGTAAGATTTAACTCCTTTTATGAAAATATCAAAAAGACACTCTAAATCTGTTGGGCCAGCTGTATGTTCGGGGTGGAACTGAACACTAAAGAATGGTAAAGACTTGTGAATTATGCCCTCGTTAGTTTTATCATTTTCATTGGTGAATAATATTTTCCAATCTTCAGGCAATGATTTAGCGTCTACTGCAAACCCATGATTTTGTGAAGTCATAAAACATCTTTTTGTAGTGCTGTGGGTGCAAGGCAAGTTGTGGCCACGATTACCGTATCTGAAATCAAATAAAAAATATTCGTTTACGTTCTCAAGTTAAAATTCTAAATTAAAGCAATAAGTTTGAAGTATGTTAATATTATTTACCTTGTTTTATATGTTTTACAGCCAGCTGCAGTCGCTAACAATTGATGACCTAAGCATATTCCAAACACCGGTTTTACATTGTTCTTATTTTCAATAACTTTCTTTAAATTATCTACGACTTTTCTACACATCACAGGATCGCCAGGACCGTTACTTATAAACAATCCATCGAAATCTTGTGATACTAAATCATAGTCCCAAGGCACTAAAATAACTTTAGCATTTCTTTTTATTAAACAACGTATCTGATTGTATTTTAGGCCGCAATCGACCGCCATTATTGTGACTTCTCCGTTGGGGTTAAAAATTTTAGGCTCCTGAAAGACAAATTAAATTAAAATAGTTATATATTAGAAGAAAAAGTATTACGATATTAATCAATGAAAAATTACCTTAGTAGAAACTTCGGCTACAAGATTTCTTAAGTTTGGGTCTGATATAGGAGGCAAAGGCGCTGAGGGTGGGGCGCCTTGTACGATGCGGCCTAGCATGATGCCTTCCCGCAGGCGATGTGTGAGAGCGCGAGTGTCAATACCGCACAGGCCGGGAACGCCGCGCGCGCGCAGCCACGTCCCCAGCGAGCGGTGGGCCCGCCAGTGACACGCGTGACTACTCACTTCGCCTACGATTAGACCGGCCGCCCAAATACGCTCCGACTCAAACCATCTATAATATTATTGAGCATAGTACGAGTATAATAAACTACAACGGTAAGTAATGAAATATTTTTTACATTTAGACCCATCGTACACAAGGCAACGTAAATCTTCGAAACTAATCTTGTATTTTTGCGACGCGTCACGCGTTGCGAGCGTCTAGTACACACATCGTTTAATCGTGGACGCGAGTCGTCTACTCTGTCAGTATAGCGACTACATGTCAACGTGATGCGTACCTGTGTACGAAGCTCTATGACAATTCTACGATATTGTATGTCTTAGCGACTAAAATCGCCAGGTTTCGATGATTTAAGTTGCCTTGTAAGTACGCCTGAGAATCAAAACAATATTTTACATAAAGTTATTTAGTAAGAGGAAGATACTAATCATAATTACTACCTTGGTATACCGTGCTCATCGCGCTCTTCTTCATTGGGCACTCCGTAGTTGCCGACCAATGGATAGGTGAGAACCAACAGCTGTGCGTGGTAGGAGGGATCTGTCAGCGACTCGGGGTAGCCCACCATGCCCGTCTGAAACACTGTAAGGGAGAATCAATATGAATTCGTTAGCTCATTTGGTTAGTTCTATTTTAATAAACCGCAAAGGCTATCGCAATTTTAACCGACTGCGGTAAAATGCGATAGTTAGTGGCAGTAACTAAACGACCAAATTAATTTGTTGTTTTCTGCTTACATTTCATTTTTTTACCCAAAATGTTAGGAGAACTATATCAATAATAGAAAACAGTTTATCGAAGGCTTTCTTTTTAGGCCTTCCAAGTTTTCTTTTGTAATTAATGAAGTAACCACGACGAACGACCACGAACCACGGACCACGAACGACAGTGCGACAAGAACTCGCTGTATGCAGTCCTTTGTTCAAGAATAGATAGACTGTCGAATGTTCATGGCAAGTCATATGATACTTACCGACTTCACCCTCCATAGGGACTTGAGCCCCGAAGCTCCAGCCTGTATGCACGGAGCCATCGGCTAGGATGAGGCTACACGGAGGACCCAACTCCGATGTCAATTCCTTGCTAGACATTATACTGGAAGGAAATTGTAGATGTAATTAAGAAACGTAAAACAAGAAACAAATCTTTAATATTGTGACATAAAATACCTACGTTGTCACAAAAAATAATCACTCAGTATTTAAAAATTTCGAATAGTGTCGATTCCAAGTTCTGCTGCTTTAAGTATTGGAAATAAGGTGATGTAAATTTTGTAAGAAAAGAAAAAACAAGTAGATAATAGATTAATTAAGTATTTAAATTTCATTTTTCACTAGGACTTTTGTGATCCTGTGTTACAGGTTATTAACCTATGGTCTTTTTGGTGTCAAACTGATATTTAATTACATATATCTTTAGAGACAACACGTATTTCAATCCGGTACCGCTAGTTTTCTAAGCAAACCACCTAACCACTATAATGTCATTTTAACTCATCGTTCTAATAACAAATATAGATAACAAACAATATACGGAAATATTGAACTGTGCTATCTTTAAGTCAAGTAATACTTCTGATAGTATTTCCAAATTATTTATTTTATTTACATATAATTATTTATATACTAAAATAGATCATACAACTAAATATATAAAATACGATCTTGTTATTTTTATTGTATGTACACTGTACAGTATCAAGAATGATATTCAAATTTGAAACTACTGATTTACTCTTATGAGATGAATTGATGCACTTTCAAGGTCTAAGGGTACAAAGTTTGAATGATCACAGCGTATTGACCGGAAAAAAACATTTAAATTAATTTTACTATAAAATTTACGTACAAATAAGATAGATAGTTAACCAACATCATAAAAATGAAACTTGAAACAAGTAACAACGTAGTTTAAAACAATACATTTCATTTTAAATATAACTATTAAAGTTTTACCATTTATATGCAATTTTTACAAGTATGAACATCGTACTAATTAAGGTATGTAGTATTTAGGGTACCTAACAATTAGATTTAAATAGGTACGGAAAATAATAAGAGTAGAGTAATAGCATCAATAACATAAAACTGTAAAATATTTGTTCTATTTCACATTTTTTTAATAGAATACATTTCTACGATTTCAATGTTTGTCCTAAAAACTTTTGAGAGATCGTTGTAATACTTACTTAAGTTTTGAGGTTCTATTTGCTGACCACGTGGTAGGTTACGAGTTCCGCGAATACGACCAGCTAGATCGCGGTCCCCGCAACGACTGGATAAATGAAACGCCACCAACAATGCCCCGCTACCGCTATGTTATCAAAGCGTCATCGTTTTAAGTTGCCCGCGTCTCTTTCTTACATATAACAATAGTTATAGGTTGTCCCACTCGACCAACATATGTAGAGATGCCATGCTTTCAGTTCGTTCTATATTCTTCAAACAAGAAGTTCGCTGCACATGAATGGCTAACCTTTAGGACATTAAGACTTAAGTTACGTTTAGTCTACTGTTTAGTTTGTCGCATAAAATGAAAAGAATGTTTAACTTTCTTTACAAACCTCCATTGTTCTTGTTTATATTTTGAACCATGCAATATGTGTCTCGTCCATCATGTCGTAGTTAATGGACAGGAATCTCACTTTTAAAATTATTTGAGAAATGATTTAACTTGACACAATTCGGTTATGGCTCACGTGTGTTACCCGTAAATAAGGTCATCGAACCGCTAGGAAAAATTAGGCAGCGGCTGCCAAGGACTCTAAACTTAAATCTAATCTGACAATCATGTGTTCAATTATTGGTCAGAAATGTCTATCTAGTACTTATATCCAAAAGACGTAGGTCATGTATCTCTTTCCTCATCAAATGACAAAGTCTAGGATATGTAAAATTTTACCTAAAGTTTTACTAGATTTACTGGAATGTCCAAAACGGATATTACATCATTACCGATATTCACATCTTCTACTTGCAGGCTGATGCTGTTGCCATCGTTGTTGAATTAAACTAGCATTTAACACCACCTATTTATTATAATACCATTTTTATTTATAAGTGTTTAACTAAAAAAAAACATCCATCAATTAACATCAATTTTATTAACAATTCAATTAAAAAATTGCAAATTTTATTTATTAATAAAATTAAACTATGGTAATTTGCACATATATCCCCTTCTATTTAGAACGGGCGTGTCGATGAATTGCATTGTCGTTTGCTTTGGCACGTCTTCTAATTCTAGCACTGAGATGGTGTTGTCTCCAGTTCGGAGCCACACGCCCGGCACATAAAGGGTCACCTGAGGTCCCACGCCGGGCCAATAGCGGCCCAGATTGTTACCATTTATCCACACGTAACCCTGAAATCAATTTATATTTCATTTGTTTTAATTATAATGTCATTAAAGTTTGCTAATTACTATTACATTGTTGATCTGTGAATTTCCATAATATAGGATGTCAATTTATAGCTTACCTTTCCCCAACCGGTGGTATCTAAGTAAGTGTCCAAGATTTTCATATGACTCGGAATGTGGAAAAATGTTTCAAAAACAACGGGACCTTCTTTAGGATCTATTTCATCAGTTTTAAAACTATGTAGCCCTACAAAATTTAAGGGATAACCAGTCACGGACCATTTACCGTCGAGGACTTTGCCATTGTATTGGACTGGACTAAGAATACCCTAAAACAAAAAAAGACAGGTAAAATGGAGGCAACGGTAAATTTTGCACCGTTAATAAGTAGGCATTTACTGACAAAGTGTAGTAACATTTCTTTTTAATTTTATTATTTACA
The DNA here is from genome assembly GCF_912999745.1 of Papilio machaon. Classification (NCBI taxonomy): domain Eukaryota; kingdom Metazoa; phylum Arthropoda; class Insecta; order Lepidoptera; family Papilionidae; genus Papilio; species Papilio machaon. The sequence goes on along the minus strand of NC_059989.1, from coordinate 5,006,026 downwards.
TACTTGTTACATTTATTATATTTACTTATTATTATTAGTTTGCAATTTATATGTTTTATGTGACTAAAATTACTAAGAAAGAGCCTGAAAAGTTGCGATTTTTTAAGAGTAATGTTTCAAATGTGATAATGAGGTTAAAATGTTGCATGACTGTATCATTTGACAATTTATACTCACTTTGTAGTCATGAAGGCGATTACCATAATTGATACGTCCTTGATTTTCCACCAGTAAAGACAGAGTCGATCCGGGTTTACTTTTCAAGTTGACGGTGGTTTGCTTGCAATTTCTATAAATAACTCCTTGTAATTCCTGAAATGTATTATTAAAATTAGATTCAAACAACTTAATAATAGCCTGCCTGAGTTAAAAGTAAACCTAGTATTTTTAGAAGTCTTTAAAAACATAGTTAATACATATATAAAGTCGCTACTTGTGTTTTATTGCCATTCCAAAATAAAACATTTATTTTCTATTATAATGTTAAATCTCTTGTTTGTACTATTTATAAATAATTTTATAAATACATACCAAAATTTAAATTGCTATTTAGACACTGAAACATAGACATCGAAAATTATATCATCAAACTTTCTTTAAAATAACTTACTTTATCAACATAGACGTATACAGTGTCACGTGGCTTCGTAATAATTAATTCTCCGCTTGTATCATTCACTATTGTTTCATAAAGTAACAACCCAGCTCTTTGTCTCAAAGACTCGAACGTGGGTAGAGTAGAACCCCTTACTTCATTATATTTCTTCCCTAAATGACTGCGTCCGTTTATACTTAAAATGCTGCCTTTTGGTTGTAAAATAACCTCACCGTATGCCGCTTTTTTAGATATCACTGGCAGTGGTATGCTCTTCACTTCTGAATAGTACTGGAAAAAAAAATATTGCAGTAATATACTTTAAACTTTTATCTTTTAAGGTACAATTTTCATCGTCATACAATATTCTTCTTTCTAAGTAACTTAAGTTTGCCCTTAATTTAATTTACAGAATCTTGGAATAACTCAAATTAGATAAACTTATTTAAGCATATTATGTCTATGTCTTGAAAGATAAAATTTACGGATATTTTAGCTTCTGAAAATGTCAAAAATTACTTTAAATAAAATTTAAACATACTGTTGCTAATGTATCTCTTATGAGATAATATTTCTCCGTTGGATCTCCAGCTTCGGTTAATGGGGCGTCATAGTCGTACGACGTAATGTCAGGTAAATAAGACCTATCGTAATTGGCACCTGAAATTTATATAAAAAGTAATTAATCAACGGCGTGAACGTATGTAACATATATATTACAAGATAGAAAGAGTGTAACTTAAATATTTACTAACCAGAAGTAAATTCGAAGTTAGAACCACCAAAGAACATGTAGAAGTTAACATTGAATTGGTTGTCCAATAAGACGCGAAGCGTTTCCACTAAATGTCGTCCCGATATCTGCTGCAGCGATTCATTCCAATGTGTGAGCCATCCGGAGTAATATTCAGAGTTCATCAGTGGCCCGTGCGGGAAGTATCGGCGGAATGTTCGCTTTGCTCTTCCAACGTCTGAGTAACTCTGGAGAGAAAATTTATAATATTTTAAAATCCTAAAAATCAAGTAAAATTAGATTTTCTTTTGTTTTAAATCACCCATTGTCTCCCTGTCTCGTTCCCATTTTGACGAAACAACCATATAATAAGCGCTGAAAGCAAAAATGTCCCTAATTTCCGCAACAAATTTTGAAGCTATATTCAAAATCTACTAGTCTTCTAGTTATTTAAAAAAAAAACAAAAAAATGGGACCCACCTGCAAGCACTTCCTTTCGATTAAAATAATTTTTATCAAAATCGGACCACCAGGGGCCGAGTTTCGCGGTAACACACATAAAAAAAAAAAAAAATACAGTCGAATTGATAACCTCCTTCTTTTTGAAGTCGGCTAATAATTGATATATTAGATTTCTTAGTCATATCTCTACGCATTCTAATAGACATTTAAGTACTTAACGTTATTTTATAATTAAAATTTTATTAAAATCTCGGCTTATCCAGAAGGCTCAATATAGCTATGAAGAATTAATTGACTAAAAAATGTGTGTTCATTATTACATTATCCCTTTAGTAAAATCCACAAGTGTAAATGTTTGCTTATGTTTAATAGACATTTAGTTACCATGAGATTGACTGTATAACTTTTGCTTTAATGGCCTGTATTTTTTATATTACCAATAAAATTGTATTTATTGTATTGAACTTACACCAAAATCTATAGTAGGCACGGCGCCGTCAATTGAGCCGCTGAGGAACATGGATGGGTCTGTACCGTCAGTCGTGTACAGTAGGGCTTTGTCACCTACGTGCTTTAACAATATATCACGAACCGCTCCCATATATTTCTTGTCTCGTCCGTAACTACCGTATTCATTTTCTACCTGTAATTATAAATAGTTAGTTAAAAGACTAGTCATTTTTATGGGATAGTGGCATACATCAAGGGGATAGATTTTTAGGCACTAAAGATTTTTTAAGGCACTTTATAAAAAACATGAAAATATTTTGGACAAATGTCATTTCTACGAGTACAAGAACTTGGGAGTACGTTCTTAGTTTTTGTATTACATATTCCTACATAAAATAAAGATGTACCTGAACTAATATAATTGGTCCGCCATTTCCAAGCAATAATGGTTTCAAATAAGTAAACAGTTTCGCCATCCATACTTCAGTTTCACGAATAAAATCTGGATCAATCATAAACTTGTATTAAATTTGTATTCAAGTTGATTTTAGTTGATATTAATATTAATATTGCTGCAATGTTTGAACACAAACCTTTATCAACAGTGCGTAGTCTTATGTTGGGATATTTTCCAAGCAACCAGTATGGCAATCCGCCCTGAAAAAAGAAAAAAAAAATTAAAGTTTTACTGTATGTAACATGAGGAGTATAAAAGTTTTTATCAAGTGTGTAATAATGTCCCACGAAAGCGTGAACAATTAATTGCTTCAGTTGTTGTTAAAAATTGATTTATAATCTGTGAAATCTATATATATAAAAGAAAGTCGTGTTAGTTACACTATTTATAACTCAAGAACGGCTGAATCGATTTGACTGAAAATTGGTAGGCAGGTAGCTTAGAACCAGGAAACGGACATAGGATAATTTTTACCCCGTTTTCTATTTTTTATTCCGCGCGGACGGAGTCGCAGGTAAAAGCTAGTGGTATTATAAATTAAACTAATATACAAATACAAACATTGCCATTTTGTATTTGTACTTAGATTTTTTGAAAAGGGATATCTAAATAAATATAAGATAATCTAAATAAAAGTTCGTACTAAGTCTCTCTCAGCGCATATGTAAGGTCCAGGCCGCAGCAACACGTGCAAACCTTCCTCGGCTGCGATCTGCACAAAGCGGGCGACGTCCCGGTCCCCTTCGAATATGTACTGTCCTTCCTCCGGCTCGTGGTAACTCCATTCAACGTACCTGGTTTATTAGCATTTAACTAGGTGATTGCAATGGGGGCACGCGAGGTCGTGATACTTCTTCTAAAGACACGATTAAGCGTCGCAACCTAACTGCAAGCTAGTATGACTAACATGAACATTGTTTCTTGGTATTATATTATTGTTTACGACATTGCAAATTAATGAGAACTACAGTAAAAAATATCGACACCTAAATGTACACACACGACATAACACACAAATTTATAAATTCTATACTTTTTAAATTCTTTTGCCACTTAATTGACGACAGATTTTCCGCACTTTGCTAAAATTAGGACTTTTTCTTAATTTTTACAAAATTTGTTGCTTGTTTTAAAATAAGTTGTTAACTTCAACAAAGGAATTGAAGTAAGAAACCAATCTGGAATAATAGATTTGTGTAATATTAATTGGATATTTTTATACTTAAAAATGTTCTTAGTCCTTAGACACTTTTGATCTTTGTTTTCGTACTTAAGATAGTTTTCGTATTCAAAACTGAGACAGACAAAACTGAGACAGTTGTGCTAATTGAGAAAATATTATCAGTTAACTTACGTAGACACAGAGTTAAGTCCTGCAGCTTTAAGTTTACGTAATCGATCCCTCCAGTAGGCGGCCGGCAGCCGGAAGTAGTGGAGGGAACCGGATATGATTCTTAGCGGCTTGCCATCCAATACAAATTCGTCGCCAACCACGCTTATGTTACGACCAGCCTATTAAACAATACACTTACGAGTTTATTGACAAAATGATACACCTATTCCACCATCCCGAGGTTTTGTTTATAGGACATTACAATCTTTGTAGACCTAGTCGTCAAAATATTTACTAATAGATAAAAAAAACTAATACATCTTTGAGATCTTATACTATTGTCCCAAGTGTTTGGGCACATTTTTATTGATCGAAACGTTTCCAACGAAATTAAGCTCATTGTGTTATTTCAACCAATATGTGAAATTTTATTTCTTAAATAATTAGAAGAATTAAAAAAATGGATATGAATAGCTTTAACAATAGGAATTATTATGCACAGAACACAAAGGCTTCTATTGAAAACCTTGGGAAGATGCGAATGTGTAATTTGAACAGGTGCGGCCTCTACAGACTTAAGTTTCCCATTAATAACCTTTTTGTTTTTAGAATTCGTTGACAACCGGTTAAGACTTCACTTATTTTTGTAGTCATTGTTAAAGATGTGAAGAATTATGTTAACTTATCATACCCATAATTATAACTACACATTGTTAACCAAAATGATTTATTTAAGTATACCTATATAACAATGTTTTGCAATTTATATGAATATATATTATATATATTATTTTATACACTATGCTTATATAATACTTGTATACGTTTATATTTTATTTTTCAATTAAAATAACAAGGGTGACACAGTGACCCGAGGTGGTCCTTGGCCTCCGACAAGAAAAGTCTCCACTTTCTCCTAACCCGCGCCGTCCCGACCCAGTCCCGGACCTGTAGCTCCCGAAGATCTTTATCCACCTCATCCATCCAGCGATTCCTGGGATAGCCAATTGGGCGTCGACCCATGTTTTCAATTAGTTTTTGATTTTTTAATTTCGAAAAGAGTCATGACACCTTTTGAATTTAAACTAAATTAACCTAAATCAAAATGGTTTTGATATTATCTGTATTTATTGTTTGTTATATACCGCCTACTAATACGATAATATTATAGATATGATAAAAATGAAAAACCTAATTAACTAGTTATCAATGAACATTTTAATTAATCGAACCACATGGCTCGAATCATGCCTATAACATGATATTTAAAAACGATTTCCAGCACATGGTACCAAATTTTATGATAATAGTTCAAACTGTAATTCAATGGATAAAAAAGTATTAATAATAATGAAAATTTGAACATTATTATATATGTAGTTAACACATCTCGATTTTTTATCGATTTCGCCTAGCCCCAGACACGATAATGCCAAATTTTCAATATTCCTGTCCAACGACCAAATCCAGTGTTGTATTACGACAGGAGATAAATTATATAGCATTCATAGTAATGTTAGTCATAGCTTAGCATAAGCTTAAAAGTACTATATAACTTTTAGTGTTGGTTGGAGACGGAGTGAGGAGGTGAAAGTGTAATACCTGATCAATCATAGGTCCTGTGTTGAGTGCATTGATGACAACAGGATCGCTGAATTCAGCTCGAACTGTCCTCAGGTGCACGGTCAGGCAACACACCACCGACAGAAGTAGCTTTGAATTACACACGAACATTGTCGACGATCTGAAAGTAAGAAAGTAAACCACAGAAAAATATTTATTACAACAAAAAAGTTAAATTTTTTTAGTCATACCACAACTGAACAACGAAAATGTGTCAAAAGGTACCAAATCTTACTAGTATTTTAAATGCGAATGTTTGGATGGATGTTTGTTTGAAGGTATCTCCAGAAGGGCTCAACGGATCTTGATGGAACATGGCATAGATGTAGATCATAGTCTGGAAGAAAACATAGTCTACTTATTTTTTTTTATATTTCGCGCGGAAGGAGTCACGGGCAACAGCTATTTTATTTATATATGTTTTGTTGCCTGACTGATAGAATGGCAATGTTTCGTGGGTATCGAAGTATGAATGTGTGCGTGGCATATTTATAATGCAAATACATTGATGAAGGAGATTTTTAGAGTGATTTTCGTATTCCTCCCCGTAAATTTAGATTAGTTATTTTTTTATTTATTACTAGTTTCACCTACGTACGCAAGAAAAAAGTAGTCAATGGAATGTTAAAGATGATATAAATTTACAAATCGTAATAGACACTACATCAATTGGTTATTTGAGGTCGCGTCGTTTGATCTCTAGTATAGACAGCTAGAAGCTAATTGAAAACACTTTTTAATGCTAATGGATGCTATGCTCTAAATGCAAGTGATAGATTAATTGCCTATCAGGTTTTCGTTCCAATGTTTTTTAATGTCATAAATGATGAATTTATCAAATTAAATGTACTATAAATGCACAGTGAGACCGAAGAAAGTATGGATGGATTACGTGAAAGAGATATGCGTAAAAAAGGAGTGAATTTAGATATTACGGATGTATGGATGGGTAGTAGTAGTACAATGTTGTGTCGATCCCCGTAAGGAAAAGAACAAAACGATGATGATGATGAAATCATGGACGAATCATACTGCCCAACTCTGCTAGTCTAATCATTCGCCATCTACAGCTATGTCTATACCAGTTGTCTACAAGCGCACTGGTGTAGACATAGCAAAGACATAGTAAGTAAAAGCATTATAAAAGTGTATTTCACTGCCAAGAAACTATTTGATTAGTATGCATTTGAGTTAAGGTCGCCTGTAAATAACCTTTCGCAGACATTTAAATATCTATCACGATCTAAAAGGGACTCAAAAGTAACCACAATAAAATCTTACCTTTAGACATTTAGGGGATGAATTTTAAAATTAATTTCTGAGTTCTTGCCTACTTCGTAAAAGAAACCTCTGTGAAAAATTTTCAGTCTCTAGGCCTAGTTGTTTGGTCTGTGCGTTGAATCAGTCAGTCGTTTTTTTCTTTCTTATGTTTAAATAGAAAAGATAGTAGTAAGACATAGATTGAGTATGTTTTTACGTTTGTTAATTTTAATTAGAACAATGTAATTAAAATTAATACCACAATTAGTTCTAGAACCAAATTACGGTATAATAGGTAAGTAAATTGTAAGAACTTTTACAGTTTTACGTTCAAATGAATTAATTAACGAAATAAATATAATAATAATAATATGCATATTATTACGCATTTTATATATCCCAAATGTGAAATTCTGTAGTTAATAAATTGAAAAACCATAAGTATTAAAAAAGTTAATTGTACTCTGAATAGAGCTGAAATATGAATTGATATATGTAATTGATTAATATAAAAATGAATTGCTGTTCGTTAGGCCCACTAAAACTCGAGAACGGCTGAACGGATTTATCTTATCTTAGTCTTGAAATGTTCGTGGAGGTCTAGGGAAGGTTTAAAAGGCGAGAAAAAATCGAATAATTTCCGGGAATACCCAAAAACAGCCCTTTTCTATTTCTCATACAAACGTATCCCTTGGTCACCCCATCACGCGTGAACGGCTGAACCGATTTCACTTTTTTTTTGTTGTGTTTGTTATTGTCAGGAGAAGGTTCTTATGACAGGAAAGATTTAAAAAATTTAGATCGATGAATGGATGGATAATGATTCCGCGCAGACGAAGTCGCGGGCGACATCTAGTTGGTTAATAAAATTCAGTTTATTATTTTTAGTGATTCTTACTTTGAATTTGCACTCTGTTGTTTTCAGTACGAAGGGGCACCATAACATGTATTTAAAATGATTAAACTAGCGGTTACTCATGAAATCATCTGATAATAAATGACGACGTAGTCGAAAGATGGCATGGCCCTAACTAAGTTGCACAGGTCAGTGAGATTTTAAAATGATGATTAATTTATCATTGGTTTCTGAGAGCAAAATCCTTTCATAAAACATATCGTCATCCCTCTCATTACCTTTGACAAAACAGAAATAATAGTATGTTTTAAATAGGGATTTTGATCGTAGAAATCAAAGATATTAGCAATCTGTCGGTAACTCGTGTAAATATAACCTCGTATGCCAAATCCGAATATCGATTGTAACACATATCTGTAATTCATTGAATATCTATGGCGCGTTCACTAATTGCCGGATATTGAAATAATTTACTGAGCGATCTAAAAATATCATGGCATACTAAAGATGATCGATGCAAAAGAACTTGTAAATTGTAAATATTACTTTCTGCTTCTGTGACTAAAGTTTAAAAAAGTAGTCTCTCGGATTGCATTAACCCGGTTTTAAATGCATCTATTGAAAGTTTTTTTTTTACTTGGACATACATTGGAAATATATATTCTAATTTATTTTTTTAGGAACAAACCTACTCAAGCTTCCTTAGGACGTAAAATCGAAGTTTTATAGAAATCTTGCCACGTTGTTATTTAGTAATTTATAGAGCACGGTGATACGAGAATTGAATTTTATTTATATAAGAAGACTATATATATGCTTTGAATCAAGAATTATCATCTTGGTATGTGATCGCTAAAATAAAAACGTTTTATTTATATCTTCATAATTGTTTGTGCATCCGTTTTTGTATGTGTAAGTAAATTAAAGAGATAATGAACAATCGATTTATTAATTATATATCGATAGACATTTTAAATGAAACAGTGAACTTTAAATATTCTATCCATTTCGTCTATCAAAAATAAAACTAAAACTTTTAATATTAATTCGATTTCTAAAAACAAAAGTTTGCTTAAATTAGATTTAAATTGAAAGTGACTTTCAATAATTTCGGTACATTTTAAATCAATAAATTAACATGAAGTTCATTCTAGGAATAATAAGGGATTTCAAAGTGTGCCGAAAATCATCTTGAGAATTTCTTTTTTGAAAAATGTTTATGTTTATAAGTCGAGATAAATCATAAAAGAGAATCATACTGTTAATAATAAAATACACTGGAATAATGTATAAATGGTTTTTCCTTAAGATTTATATATTGTTTTGTTTATAAGAAAAATAAAATAAATTAATCGCCAGTTTAAATCAGGTATTTTGTTTTAAGGTATTCGTAAAGGTTTTAAGGTATAAGGTATATTTCAGATATGTTGTTTTGTTGTTTTAGTTTTTAAATCAGGTATTTAAGTTTATTTTTTTACATTAAAAGTAGTATTAATAAGTACTATAATTTCGACAAATTACTAATATAGCTATTTTGTTAGAAACAAAACTGTCGACAAGTTATTTTTACTTGATGTTTGTGATGTACACTTTGCTTTAAATATTAACGACAATCTTGTAAGCTTAGTCGTAAGTTATAATGTGAAGACGGCATATCTAATGATGGAATCTCGTAATGTAATTTTATATAATATATCGAAGATGGATCTATACATTTGGACTGGAGTTTCTTTCTATTTTAGAACGTGATTTTTTTTTCTTATCAGCAAAAACGTTTAATCACACCACTTGCATTATTATTAATGTGTCAGTGATATTGATTTTATTACGTTTCCATTTTGTTTTTTTTACACACGCCAAAACGATGCTAATAGTAATTAAACCGCTTCTATAATGTCGGGCTTCAGCAACTAGCACAAAAAAAAGTTAAAATACTCTTAAATTTTTTATGATATAATTTAAGGAGGTGTATTATCTTGTTTTGTTTGTACTCTGCATTTAAAGGAGACTTTTTAACGCATAAATAGATTACATATTGACTGGAGTATAATTAATTTAAGAATGGACGTTGATAAAATGCATCGATGGCTTACCGGCGGCGGAGACGGTGGTGTGCGTCGCCTAGACGCTGGTGCCAGTGACCTCCCGGCCCCGACTACAATCACGGCCGAGCACCGCTAAGTATGTAGATTACTAAAGCAGGTCTTTGCTTAGCTAGTGTTTTCGTTAAGCTCCCGACACGACCGCTCGCCGCGACACTCCCTCTGACACTCGACTCCGTCCCTTCGTACAAGTATAACATCATATTTTTGTTGTTGACTCGATATGCATAATTAAATCGTAGTCTAGGTAGCAGGAGAATTTTGTGTTATTTTAAAGTTTTATTTTATTTTACTTTGAAAAATGACTATTAATGTTGTCTTTTTGTAAACCGGTAACTATATAGATCATGAATTTTAATTCTGTGACTAGGCTAAGTAAGAATACGGTTACAAGCAAGATATGTGAACACGCAAGCAGACTAACAAGTTAAATGTGACATATGCTAATCGCTATTACAAAAATATGTTTTATTAAGAAAACAAATATTACCCTCAGATAAGTAATTAACGACTGGCCAATGTTTGACTTACTGGACTTGCCGTTCAATGTATCTACGTATGCATTTTTAAGTCTTGACGAGAACTAATTTTAATTAAAGTACATATTAATAAAAAAATAAACTTGACGTACCTGTAACTAATGGCTCATAGAATAATGCCGTTTATAGATTATCTACCTTCTTCTATTTTCTTACTAAATGCTCATAATGGTGTCTTACGCAAATGTACTCTTTGTAACACACACCATACATGTCTTCTGCATTGTCGTAAAGTGCTAATTAAATTTGATAAAATAAAAAACGCCTGAATTATTAAAATAGCTAATCCACTTATCAATAATTTCGCAATTTTACTCGTATAACGACTGAAATAAATAAAAACAAATTGAAATATAAGAGAAATATAATTATGTAGGTACAGAATATGAAGGAAACCTAAAAGACAAAACCTTGAAATTCTGACGTTGAAATTAAAGTCATGCTTTGTCAAAAGTGGTTACAGTCTAAAGTACTAAGACATCACTAATTATCGTCATAAACGAGTCACTAGAGTTGGGTATTACATTATGCACGTCTAGTCGCCGATGTCAAAGGTTCAACGTTCCGTTACCACCTTTCCAATCATAAATTGGAAGAAACGTGTCTTGAAATACAATTCGTTTGCTTTGAAATACAGATTAATTAGTTATTAAAAAAATAAAACGATTGTACATATATTTATACTTTGCACATCACATTTTTTTTGTTTATTCTGTTTTAGGGTAATCTCCTGAAATGACGATGTCGAGAAAGTATCTGATGCAGGCGTGCATATTATACGTTACTTTTATTTCCGCGCTGATGAAGCCGCGGGCGTCTCGTATCGTTTTCAAGAATTTATTACGAGCAGAGCTGGGCATTAACTCGTTAATCCGTTAATCGTTAATTAACGAAGTTAACATTTTGCTTAACGGATTAACTTTTAAGTTAACTTCAAAAAGTGTTAACGCTTTTGTTAACTTCCGTTAAACTCAACTTCCGTTAATAAAAGTCCGTTAATCGTTAAATTAGAAACTTGGAGACGTGCTGTCATTTTGTTTAAACCACGCGCCACGCCACGCTCGTAAGTTCAACTATGTTGGGCGACTGTCAGCGACTCGAATGGTGAACGAACGAGTTGATAATTGATATATGTGAAGTTCACGTGCAAGTGTGATGCATCAGAGCGTCCGGGAAAGACGTGACCAACAGGACAAAATCAAAAGATGGCTCGAAATAGTATATTTCAAATATGAGTCTATAAAAGCACGAGTCGCCTACATTCCGAACGCTCTTCGTCCCTGCAATACGCCACTTTTTGAGCAACTGTATTAAAAACACTTTTTTACTCGTCCTTTTTCTTTAGCTTTTCCAAACTCGTGCGTTCTCTTTCCGAACTGCCAAATAATGTCTATTAAAAAGAAAAAACCAACCACGAAGTTTTTACAAAAAAAAAAATCATTGAAGTTTTTATGATTCATGCAAATATTTCTAAAAAAAGCTCCTAATTTATTACAATATCAGATTTAATGATTTGATTCAATGAATTAGGTTGGTTTTATTTTATTTCATCTCATTAAAAATCATTTTCATTTCATATCAATAGAAATAATCTACCGAAGACTTCGCTGTTGGGGCATAGTTCCCCTTGCCTTCCCAGAATGGGTGAAGAAAACATAAAAAAATCTCTGTTTGTATTCTTTTACGGTTGGCGCCATTTTCCAAACATTTTAGTTAGTTGAGTTTATTGTGTTTTTCTTATTATATTAAATTGCTTCATTTTTTCGTAACTGTATAAAAAATAGTTGTTTAGTACATGGGCGGAACTGTCATTACAACTTGTGCCAACTGTCAAACCTCACCTTCGGCTGCGCCTCGGGTCGGGTAGACATTTGTCGGAACACTTTGCAATGATAGGCTTTCCGTACTCGTAATGAAATATACTATAATGCATTCATACTTGTCTCCAATACTAATGTTTTATAGAATTAAGATTAATTTTCATAATTAAAATAATCAAATTAATATTTTAAACAAGTGTCGCCACCATAAGTGTGAAAGTAGTATGTATAATTTTGGTATGGTTAACTGTTAACGATTAACTTTAACTTGCGTTAAATTTTCGAGAATTTAACGCTCTAACGATTAACGAAGTTAAATTTTTAATTAACTAATTAACGATTAACGAAGTTAACTTTTCGATTAACTGTGCCCACTTGTGATTACGAGTTTTACATTTGAGTGTTTTATTTCTACTGGATGTGTTTTTGTATATGTGTTGTGATTTTAATATATTTAATTGATGTCCATTTTCACCAATTTCATAAATTTAGAAGTCCCTTAAGCAGTTCTTATGAGGCCTCTAGTAAGAATTTCGTTGTCCTAACTGTTTAGGTGTCGCTCAAATTCATAATTTCGCTATTATTTTAGAGAGGCATTTAATCAAAGAGACATCTACCTAAGAATACTTTAAGGGCTTGTTGATGAAAACCGGCATAAGATTACGTGTCAAAAATTCATAAAATTGGAAGATAGCTGCCATAATTAACCTCCGAGTCTTACAATTAATAAATGATTCACAGATTATAGAATTATAACAGTAGTTAAATTTATATAATCTTTACGAGCTTTTGTTAAAATATTAGCAGACTTTTATATAATATATTGATATATATTGATTGATTAATGAAGGAAATAAATATTATTTGTGCTTACCTTAAAATTCGTGTTGTTGGCGATTAAGAATATTTAATTATTTTTTAATTACCTACATCTTATGAACTTTTTTGCAACTCATTTAAAATTAATACTACTTTAATACTTATTAAGTATATAAACATTTAAATTAATTTTAATAAATAATGTATGAATATTTCTCATTTAAGTAGTCACACATTAATTACATTTAACTGGGCCACAGAATAAATGTTATTTATGCACAATACCGTTAGATTTAATATTTTCTGAGCTACTAATAAATAATATAATAAAACTTAACATACTCTCTGACTTACAAAAAAATTATTTACGTTCTTGAAGACACGCGTCAAGTACCAAGTATGTTCACTGAAACGCATCGTAACTTTTCGCTACAGAGTCTGTTATCATAAAAATCCTAGGGAAAATTAGCAAAATTTGAAGTGATGTGCTTCTATTATTATACATTCTTGTGCATTTAAAACAAAGCAATATTGGTTAGCAATTAAAATTTTGTTAGTGAATTCGGGGATGGTTAGTAATTTTGTTTATTTGATACTCGGAACGACGTTATAAAATTTTAATAAAAATGTCAAAATGATGTATTGGCATCAGTAACTTCGCTATTTTAGTAAATGCTTCGGAACATATACCATACAGGAAATAAGCCTATCAAGCAAAACTAGACATTTTGCACATGTGTATTCACCAGTACTGTTAATTTTGTATGAGAACGAGCACTATAAATTTTTATTACTTTAACACTAGCTAATACCATATGTATTGCCACCTCATTTTTTTTCAATGAGAATGAAAAAGACGAGTATATATTTCGGTGCAAATGTTTCGACAGTAGAAACTAACGGTACTAAATTAACATGCACTGGCTCTGTAAATTAACAACTTTGATTTAACACCCCATGAGTAGAGAAGGCTCAACAGAGCGTTTACTATGAGCTACATTTTCAGTTGATACTCACCGCTATTTACAATAAGTATAAGGTTACCGATCCTTATAACGTAAATACGTTATAAGGTTTTCAGACTTGAAGATCCATGGAATATGATCATGTATAAAGATTTCAGTATTCTATAGAGTTCGGATTTTTTTTTTCATTTGTCGAAAACTCCATATTGTATGTTATATTAAGGTGCGAGAACATTCTACTCACGACTACGCTAGGAAAGAACAACAAACCACGGGCAAACCTGATACACTGAAATAACTAAAACTAAAAAATACTACAATTTTCTATCAAACATGTTAATTTATAGACAACTTAAAAAAAGTAAGAACTTTCTTCGAGAATACGTCCTAACAAAAATAAACTTGTTAATTGTTTGTTAATAAGTTTATTTCAAAGATCAAAAGTAAGCTTGTTCTGTGCGTGTTAATTGGAATTGATTGTCTATTCTTAGACAGGTTTTACACGCTAGTGTCCGCAAAATGTGAAGGTATTTTATTAATATTAAGAAAGTAAGTATAGACATTTTATATAAATATATGTTTGCAAACCGTAAATTGCAATAGGATATAAACAGTCAGTCTCTGATATTGTACAGGGTGAAAGGAATTTCCCTAACGATACAAGACGGGTGTATTAAATATAATAGTTAAATGGAGAGCTGGAGTCGAGCGGGCGGGCTGACCTAGTGGTAGCGGGTGGAATGAAAGCGACATCACGTAATGATAGTGGCAGGGAAGGTGGTCGGGATGTCGCACGAGCACGCGCCGGCAGCGGCGGTCGCGGGGCTGCGTACAGTGCGCGCGCACCTCGCCATGCGCACACGTACGCCCTATGGCGCGTCGCCTGGCGCTGCTCGCGCTGCTCCCGCTGGCGCTGGAGTGTGCGGTTGCGGCGCACCGGCCGTCCGTCTCGCCCACACTCGCTCACCATGCACAATACGACTACGACTCCCTGGACCCATTCGCCGTTTGGGACGACTACAATCCCTACGAAACGTCGCCCGCCCCGAGTCTAGAGGCCGATAAACCGAGTGCCAAAGTTATCCTTAGGGGTCATGTTCCAAAAACTAATGTGTCTACGATAAATAGCAAAGGTCGAGATAAGAATAAAGTTATTAAAACTAGTATTAAAATAGAGAGTTATACGAACATTATAGTGACTAAGTCACCCCAAGTTATAAATAGAATTAAAGTGGTTGCGGGCACGAAGTTTCCGCATCAGCCTACGAAAGTCCCTGTCGCTCAAGGCTGGGAGGAGGACCTGGATCAGAAGCCGTCTTCGACTACGAAGCGGTCGACGGCGCCCCGGTCTACTACCCCTCATCGTGCAGCCACAACCGTGCGCCCCACGAAAACCACACGTCGGGCCACCATCCCGACGGTTCCTTCTCGTCGACCGACGCCTTCTCGTCGACCGGCAAACAAGCCTCGCACGACGACGAAAAAGCCCAAACCTCTGAAAAATAAGAAGCCGTGCTCACAAAAAAATGTCGGATGGGTGTCGTCATTCTTTCAAGGAAATGATTTGGAAAAATCGCCGAAAAATGAAGTTAAATCAGGTTGGTTTGTAGGTAGGTGCTGTTTTTTAAAGCGATAAGTTATCATAATGACAATTAAATTTTTAAAATATTTACACGTTGTACATTATAGTAGGGGAGGCAAAGCTGGGATTTTAAGATTTACTTCCTCGAACGTGGCAGCATTACATCCAACAAGTTTTAGCAAAACTGATACATGGACGGATACTTTATATATTTATTTTTAAATTTGTACAACTTTTGATGCTCATCTTCATTCTAATATTTTAGTGTGATCCTGATTTTTCTAAGTAAAAAATGTAAAATGTTAATTATATGTTAGTAAGTATTCATTTAATTATTTTTAAAGTTAATTAGGTAATTAAAACACATGTGCGTAATTCTCGGAGAGGTCTACAAAACAATTAATGTAAGCGTAGAGTTCTGTTATGTTGGTAAAAAGAGCGTAAAATTTGTATGAAATAAGTTTATTTTCAAAACGAGAAGGCGACTAATATTGCCTTCTCGTGGTCAGAGGTAGAAATATGAGGCTCATATCGCATACACGCCGAAGCTTATTTAGACCGTAACGGCAGACACAAGGGTATTGTGATCGGGCTACACTAATCGCATCATAATAAATCTAAATAATTAAGAGCAGTATCCATAAAAACAAAAAATAATTAAAAAAAAACATTACGCGATGACATTCCGGATTTCCATTTGATATCCGTATACGTTTTCGAATTTTATTTTGCCTTTATATGCCTATTTCAACTTTTATAATTCTAATTCATAGTCACGTCTAACTTAAACTTTCTTCATGCAAAGGAATGCTAGATAAGTTTTCTAATAAAATATTTTATACCGTACAATCATGCAAGCTTTGTCTATTGTCGGTGTTTATGAGTGAACTCATTGTTGAATTATCGTCGATTGAAATTTGTTGATAAATAACTAGTTTCCGTTTAACAATTACTTAGCAGTTAAGTCGCAATGCGGAAAATCGTCATGGACAGGTTTCCTTCGGTGCGAGTTGACAGCCGTCACCTGATCTCGCTTGTTAGTAACTAGCTCCCTGCCCCACTAACTTATAAAGTTTCTCCTTTTGCAGAAGAAATATTTACATTCTTATAATTTCTATTCAGGTTTTTCTGAAAGTGCTACAATAATTTTTACACAGTACGTCAAATGAAGTGCTTCAAAGTAATATAGGACTGTTATTAGTTAAACTACGTTAGTTATAATGTTATTATTATGAATATCACTAAAAATCAACTTGCTAATTTGATTATTTAAGGAAACTTTCAAACCGGTGACATTGTAATCGGATTAAAAGCTACTCTGATTCTCTTTGTGCAATAAAAATTATAATCGTTTTCACGTCATCATTTTATCAATTTATCAATGGAACTTGTTTACAGGTATATTCTCTTCAATATATAAATGGCTATGGGGTCGATCATCGTGGTTTGGTGGCGTATGGTTAGACGATACTCAGTCGAAACACTCAACTACCACATCAACAACTGCTGTCCCCCTAACCACGTCCACCGATAACTGGTTCCAAGCCATGTTACATTCAGAAGAAAACGATGACTCGTTACCTAGTCAATCTGGTAAGAACTACACTGTATACTTAGCCTTGTAGACAATGAAAGTGAAATTAAGATATTATCGCCACATGCTTGCTATTTCATTACATTTTTGCAAGACACATTTTATACGTTTACGTTTCTAATATTTCTTATACGTCAATTCTATTTTACGATATTTTAGTCAAAAAGCCACCGAAGAAATCTCTCAAGAAGAATTACAAAGGATTTCAATTACTAAGAGCATATCCAGACGTGCAATGGAAAGTTCAGGAAATGTTAGATTTACAAGAAGAGGGCCAAGGCTCAGGCTTAATGTGGTGGACCTCACCATCGCTCAATGGTTCTACAGATCTCTTAGTTCCGCCTGATCTTCTTGAAGATGTGAGAGCTCATTTGAAATCGAACAAAATAGAATTTGATGTGATAATTTATGATTTGCAGGTAAGATGTCTTTGAAATTCAAGATATCTGTCACAGTCGTTGATTTTTATTATTAAAAAAAATGTAAATAAAAATGTTGAGAAAGATATATATGTGTAAGGAAGTGTAATAAGTTATTCTAAAAAATACTAGAGATGTACAGAAAGCTTGAAATTATGGAAACGGAAAAAATTACGAAAAAGTAGAAAATTCGCTGCCTTACTACTTCGTCTCTATTTTCCATTCATTAATTATATTTTTCCTTCTATTTAGAAAGCAATAGCTTACGAGAACCCAAGACTCTCTAAAAAACAAAGAATCGAGCTGGAGCAACTGCGCGGTCACCCAATGACTTGGCGGCGATACCACCGCTATGCGGACATCCTTCGCTATTTAGAATACTTGCAACATTCGAACTCAGATATTGTGGAATTGGTGCCTTTAGGTCGATCGTCAGAGGGCCTACCACTGGTTGCTGTCAAGGTACTTCAGACAGACTTTTTAAACAAAAAAATATATATTTTTCATGTTTTGAAATGTTTTTTGTTTCCGCTTGAAGGTTTCTCTGCCATCAAATGAAACACAAGCCAAAGAACTAGGAAGAAAGAGTCAAAAGCGATGGCGTTTGAAGTCTTTTATGAAGCCAGCTATTTGGTTGGAAGGCGGTGCTCATGCCCGTGAGTGGATAGCGCCAGCAGTAGCCACCTGGATGCTACACGCTTTAGTGGAAGGCGAAAAAGGTTTAGGTTAGTTTGAAACCGAATATAACCAGAAAGAGTAGTTAGTAGTCTTTCAAAAAGTTTTTGTATCCTTTACAGTTGTCATAAAAGTCTGTAGGCTATAGTATTTTTTGGGATATGTAAATTACATCGGAGGTCTAAGCGTTTAATGTTATATAACAGTGTTATGATTCTAGATCGTTCTCTCACGTTGTTAGATTGACGAGTTACTCAAAACATAAACAACTTTTTGTTGAACTTACCAGGATTTTAACCTAATATGCGTTGTTGGCCTGGAACAAGTTCTTTTGTTTTTTTTTTTCATTCCTAGTTTCATTCATTCGTTTCTTTTTCATTCCTAGCAAGCAAATATTTGCATTCGTTTTTTTAACGCAAATATTTGCTTGCTAGGTTAACTTCATTATTTTTCTTCACAGGTCCTGATTACGAGCTGCTAAAAATGGCGGACTTTTACATCTTGCCAGTATTGAACCCTGACGGCTATGAACATTCGCATACGCATGACAGACTGTGGATGAAAACGCGTTCCCGCTTCGATGATCGTTCCGATGACTATTATGTAGGCTGGTGAGTTTTATATCACTCATGTAAACTATGAATTAGATACAAGAGATGATCCATTCTACTGCCTTACAGAAGATACAAACTGCCATCTCCTTTAGCAAAAAATAACTCAAAAAATGGTGCTAGTTGTCCTAATCCTTAGCTAATAAGCATTACCTTTGGAATAAAAAATATATTTTACTACCTGATAGATCTAACCTAGATCATCGGCTGGTGGCGTTCTTGACTATTTTACTCTTTACCGGTGAAACTAACAACTCTGAGGGAAAATTCTAACTGTGCAACTCGGAAATTAAATAATAAAAAAAGAAAGTAAATTTATACGCAATTAAGTTAAATATGGTTATCTGTGTAAATCATAAGTTAATATTGTGGGTTTTACGTGGCCTTAAAAGGAGCAAGGAAAATCGCATTGGCTAGCAGAACGCACAACTGGTTGCACCGGATACTAGTTATTTAAAATTAAAGACTTTTCCGAGATAAATGTGAAAGCGAAGTTTTGAAAAATAAACATGTATGCCACTTTCGCTAAGAAATAAGAGAGTAAGCAAAAATTTCCTTTGTAGGTACAGAATTGTAATACACCATTTTTGTTGCTATCATAGAATCTGGAAATGTGACTATCTAATGTGAAATCTGACTATGTAGTAGTGATCAAGTATTAGGAATTACGATACAGGTGTGTTTTTTAACACCTGTACCATCACAATTTTTTTATAAGGGGACGAAGAGAATACCATGTTCTACATTTAGTTATTGCCTGATTTAATCATTACA
This sequence comes from Papilio machaon, assembly GCF_912999745.1. Lineage (NCBI taxonomy): Eukaryota > Metazoa > Arthropoda > Insecta > Lepidoptera > Papilionidae > Papilio > Papilio machaon. The sequence goes on along the minus strand of NC_059989.1, from coordinate 4,986,357 downwards.
ATACCAAAAAATACAGTATGCGGTTCAGGTTTCCGTGGAACTGGGGCAGAACTGAATGCGTGGGCGTGGACACTGACCGCAACTGGGACTACCGCTGGGGTGAAATGGACTCATCGAGAGACCCCTGTGCGGATAACTATGCGGGGCCCCATCCATTCAGCGAACCCGAGACTAGAGCTGTATCGGAGTTCCTTGCAGAACATAGAAGACAAATCAAGGTAACTATTATGGTTCTAGTTTTATTTATTTTGATCTTCCAAAGTTGAAGAAGCGACAGCGGTGTACAAGTATCTACTGCTTAAGTAAACATGTAATTGACCAAAAGCACTAAAAATGCACAAGGTGATATACCTTGTGCATTCTTTACAATTCAAAATGACTACATATAGATAACCACTATTATTTTACAACTAAAACTTTTTGTATAATAAGCAAGTAGGCTATGACATCATCAAACTATCTCATTGTAGTAATTATTAATGGCTTCATATAAAAAAGTGGAAAGTACAGGTTACACAAATATGATTTATGCAAACTTGTAACGGCTTTACATTTTTAACACCAAATTCTAACTTCTCCTCGTTATGTATACTAATTTTGACCTTATTTATTGGAATAACGGTTTTTATGGATTAAAATGATATATTTGCAATTTTTAAATTGTTATTTAAAAATTCGCATAGATTTTTAAATTAATTGTGTCACTTTTGAGATGCTAAAGTAAATTAATTATGATGACACTGCTAACTGCAAAGTCTTTCAATCAAATGTAAATGTTCCACAAAACTGGCAATTTGGTTTTAAAGACAACCTGGTAAGGTGATGTCAAATTTAAGACCAAATTGAATCTATTGAGGACTTTTAACACACTTTATTAGTTTGACCTGTAAACTGTGTAATTATCGATTCAACGGAATCTTTAGACATCACCTTTACTTTATCAAGATTAAGATGTCATGTGTCAAAATCGCACATTTTTTGTGTTTTTAACGAGGACTGAAACTGCAAACGAGATTTAGGCATTTTCGCCGTTTCCATTTTACGAGATTTGCGTGTTGTTTAGTTTTTTTTATTATAACTAGTAACTAAGTAAAATATCACTTGAATATTCTAAAAACGTAATTTAATAATAATTTCTAAGTACTGTTAACTTTATCTCGTTAAAGATATAATAATGAACAAGCACAAAATTTTGGCAAAAGAATGCGAAATAACGTTAGTGTTTAAATGTATGTAGAATATTTAGTTATTATAATAGAGCGCAACTAAATAAAAGCAATCAAATTTTTCCACATTTTTCAATGCGTTCTTCTTGACTTTCAAAAATCGTATTTTCGCTTTCACCGACGACAAAAGCCCTACATTTAACTCTCTCTCTAACTCTTACCCTGATGAGATTTTGCGGTCGATTTCTGGCTCAGGGGACACGTCGTATTTGACAACTACAATCTCATGAACATTGTCATGTAAATTGCATTATGGTTATGTTTCAACAATCATCTTCGCCACAACGTAAAGTTCCTTTCGTTTATCCCGACATAACAATGGCATGCAAATCTCATTACACCTGCGATACGTTTCGAAAGATGACAGTAATAGTGGAAAACGAAATAAAACTTCAAATGTCAGCTTTGGCTCCAAGACTTTGTCTCCAAGTCTAGAGCCTAATTAATAGTTGTCACAATAATTCTGCTGCTACTTCTCTCTTAATTAATTTCTATTTTTTCTTTAATAAAACTCTCTTTTTTTCACCGATGCTCGACTTTGATCTATAATCGTTTTTTTTTTATCAACTATTCTATTTGTATGTGCTTCTTCATTTTGACCTTGAGTTTTCCTTTCACCAAACTAACAGGAGTTCTCTATCCTTAAGATCAAGTTGTGATATTTTTGATAACATTCTAACAAATTATTTTCGTCTTTAAGGTGTATTTATCTTTTCACGCCTATACCCAAACGTGGTTAACGCCAAGTACCGAGGCGCTAACGTCTTATGGCGACGACGGAATTATGTTGGAAATGGGAAAACTAGCTACAGCCGCACTGGCTGATATGTATGGATCTAAATACCAGGTAATTATCAGACCAGCGTTATTATACCTTCCGATATGGTGATTTTTTTTATTATTATCTTGTCACTGTTTACAGGTTGGAACAGCTGCAGAGTTTCGTCAGCCGGCGTCTGGCATGTCACATGATTGGGCCAAAGCTCGCGCGGGCATCAAATTTTCCTACCACGTCGATTTGCGCGACTCTATCGGACGCCACGGTTTTTTGCTGCCCGGTTCGCAAATCGTACCAACAGCGCGCGAAACCTGGCAAGCGGTCAAAGCGATTGTTGATAATTTAACGCCCGGATAAAAAAGTTATCGATTTCTAGATATCTGACACACTTATCGAGTTGTAGAAACTTATCGTCAGACGGAATATATTTACTATCGAACATGAAAGAAGGTTCTATGCGCCTGATAAACTATTAATCATAAACAAGTTCGAAACTTTACAAATTAAATATCACGTGAAAAACTTGAATTAAAAAGTAGGTAATAAGAGGATTTTGAATTGATATGTTGTTTTAAAATTGGTTTAGTGGCATGGCAATTTTTATGACGGCGGGTAATTAGACCTGAAATAATAGAATTGGTGGGAATATCTCGGCCCGAAATTGTACTGCAAATTTGCTCAAAAATGCATTTAAAATGTAATTATAAGACATTGATACCTTAAAGGTAATTTTTAGGAATAAGTTATTTTTAATTGTACTAACGATTTTCTTTTTTAATGTCAATAATAGAAAATAATAAAAAATTGGTTACGATCAAGAAAAATTGTTTAATTTAACTATTATAAGACATTCTTGCTTTCTTCAATGTCTGGTAACGACAACCTCTATTATTCATTACTAAACTACAAGTGGACATATTGCACCTAGGTCATAAACATGGTTCAATTGTATTTGGGGCAGTAACTACGCAATTAAACAATATTACGTTCATCATTATCATCATACGTCCACAATGAGGGGCTTCGAGCCTGCCGCAAGTTAAGGGTGACTAGGCCATAATCAACCACGTTTGCCCAGTGCGGGTTAGTGGACTTCACACATATCATTGAATTTCTTTTCAGATATGTACAGGTTGAATCACGATGTTATCCTTCACCGCAAGAATGTCGAATAAATGTACATATGTAAATCGAAAAACACATTGGTACACGACGGGATTCGAACCCAGGACCTGCATATTGCAAGTCAAATTCTTAACCCCTAAGCCACCGACGCTCTATATAATATAACGTTGCTAACAAATATAGCCTAACAGAGTATCGCAGAAGAAACTTAATTAGTTACACAGTAACAATCTAAAAACATGCACTGTTTGATATTGTAGTAAAGGTAATAAGAATTGAATAGAATTACAGTGGCGGAATATCCGAAGGAGTGTAGAAAGTGCGTACCACAATTTACATGGGTAATAAAGGAAAGTGCGTAACGCTGTGGTTTATGAACCGTTATGTTCTTTTTATCAAGGTAATCCGTTTTACACTTTTATATCATTATTTTAATGCCTAAAGGCCAATTAGGTGGGATTTGTTTCATTATAATATGCATATTCCTTACTAACATTATCAAATGCGGAAGTAACTTTGTCTGTCTTGCTTTCTCGCCAGAACTACTAAAGCGATCTAAAAGAAATTCGATACACAGTCTAGGTCCTGAAAAAGGGCATGGCCTGAACGCGAAAAGCGTTGTAAGGAGTTGAAAGTAGGTGTGTAAATTTGTATGGAAATATCGTTATTTTTACAGTTAGAAGCTAGAAACTTATTTTTTAGACTGCTAATTTGTTACAACAATAGGAGATGAAAGTTTGTATTTGAATGTGTAAGGTTTATTGAATGTGATGTAAGTTTAATATGTTTTACTGTAACATTTCATAATTTTAAGTAAAATAATTAGCCTAAGTCATTAAAAATGCTACCCGAAGACAATATTTCACGCGGACAAATCGCGGGCACAGCTATTCTGATATACTTTTATGACTTCTTATTAAATGTTTATTTTGGTTAATAAAAAATTACATAAAACACAACGCATATCCGTAAAGTTTTACAAAGGTTCTTAGGCAAACGATTTTGGAGTAATCATTGCAGTTCCTCTAGTGTTGCGGACATTCATTGGTGTCGATACCCACCGCTTGTTTGCCCGCTTCTCTTATAAAAAAAATCTGGTGTGCTTAGCAGATTCATAACTAATTTAAATTTTAAAATAAATTTACTTTGGTCGAGATAGCATAGTTTTTTGGTATGGCATATTGGTAAGCGCTAGCAACACCTACCGTTAGTATTATATTGTGTGAAGGCTTAAAATAGCATCAACATCAAATCTTGACATTTTCTATGTTCCTATTATTTCAATGTACCTACAAGACGTATGACCAAGACCGAAAGTGTTAATCGAGGTTAAGCAACGTTTTACGGTCACCTTTTTGGCTGACCGCTTACCAAGTACCAGTGCTTTTGAGTGTGAAGATCTAAAAAATAATAATAACAGTATGACATAGATAAAATTTAATATTAAAGTTATCTTTATTTTAATATTACAGTGACTTGAGATATAAAGATCAATTTCAGCGAGGTACAGAAATTGTAGTATTTTAAATTGTAGTAGGAAAATGTTATATAAAATAAAACGATGTCTTACTAACATAACTATGGAAATTGCTTTCGCTACTGTCTGGTATAATTTAACTTCAGACAATAAGAAACTTGACCTACTATTGGTGAAAAACCACGGGAAAGATAAAAGTAAAATCTTAAACGACGCAGACCTTAAAAACTCGATATCTTTTAGTAGGAGTTTCTCAATTTTTTCCTGAATTACGAGTTAAATAAAACAGGATGTCTACCAATAAAGCTATAGTAGACTTACCAACAAACCTACATTAGATTTACCAACAGGTTTTGAAATGGTGCTACCGCTGGTTTACAAAAAGTATCTCATCTATAGGTACGTGTGTGAAATATGCGTTATTACGTTCCGTAATACATATTCAGCATGCCTCATAAAATATCTTTAGAATTACGAACATTTTTCCCACGTAGTTTACACACACCACATTTCACATAATTATCTTATCCCAACTTAGAATTACATCGTCACATCCGCATTTAAAACACGTTTAGTGGCTGTTATGTTTCAGTATTTTGATTGTAATCCTATCTGGGGAAAGTGAATTATTGAAACAAGATAGCCGTACTTTAACTTATTGCATAAATTTCATTTTAATGATCCTACAGTTGTAGATAGCTATTTACTGTATAATATTTCTAATTAAAATTCATAACAATTAATAAGAAGTTTAGCTCTCTTAGCTACGATCTTAAACATCTATGTCTCCGGTTCGGACTACATGCGATAATGGTGGCAGCTCTACTGAAAATGCAACCTTTAGATAATACTTCAACCCTAAGGTACGCTCGATTTATTAATTGTTACGGCGATTGCCATATCGGTTTAATTCAACTATAATAAATTTTAATGTCGACTGTAAGACTTTACAAAATAATGCAAATGAGAAGATCTTGTACAACAGATCTTTCATAGATACCGCTACTGTTATATTATTTTCTCTAATTATAATGTTTTCTATGCTAAAGTATGAAAGTTAATGACTCGTCGTACGAAAGTACGAGTAATCTTTGCTAATTGAGGCGTCATCCGATTGCTTTAAACTACATTTATTTATGTAAAGATTGTGTATAATTATACGTATTAAAGGAATAAAGGAAGAACTACTAAGCATTTAATGGAATAGAAATCTTTTGAAATAAACCGCATAATCATCCGTAATTTTTTATAATCCAATTAAACCTATATGGGTATGTTAGAGCTGATAGCTACTAGATTTAGAAAATAAGGCATAATTTTTTGCAATTCACAAACCACGGAAAACTTGTGCAGGATGAAAAGATAACAAATTTTGCTTATATCATAAAAAACCTCTGTCACTGTCAATGCGACAGTCAAGTCATTTGACATTTTATTATTTTGATCAACATCAACAAATCTTTTGAACTGTGAACTGAATTACATTTCCAGCAATATTCAATTGATTTTCGTTGTTAAAAAGCCTAAGCCACTGAAATTGCCTATATTTTAAATATGGATACCGATGAAGGCAAACACTCTGCAATTGTTATAAATGACAAAATAAATCCAACAGAATTTGACGTAACCATGCATGCATTATTAGTGGGCTTAGAAGCGGAAAAATACGTCGATATATTCAGGTACTATTATTACATTTTATTTAAAACAATTTTTAAAAACAAAATTAAATTTGGATTAATTGTTTTTAGAAAAAACAACATTGGACAATGCACGCTCATGGAATTAACCGATGAAGATTTGACAAAGTTAGGGGTTGATGAACCAACCATTCGACAAAAACTTCTCGAGGAAGTTAAAAATTTACCGATCTACGATGAATGTATTTGTAATGTGTAAGTTAAAACTGTCAGTTTATATTAATGTGTCATCATTTCATAAAAGGTAATGGAAGTTAATTTTAACATTTTTACAGAAAATTAATACCAAATTTAGGAGCATTAGAAATTGTTGATGTCTTAGAAGAAAGCTCTCAACACTTATATAGAGTTTATTTAAGTGTGTTGGCAAATACTTTGGCTGTTAAAAAAACTAAAAAGATTTCCGATTGTATATTATATAAAGACAAATATGCATCAGACATAGCTCTTTCTACATTAAGTGAAATAACTTCAATATTAAATTCTATGGATGTTGCACTACATACAAACTTTAAGGTAAATCAATAATAATGTGCATCTTTAATTAATTACTTTGAATGTTTCTATACAAATCTTATTAAACTCAACCATAAAATTATTAGGTTTTTTAAGGTAATTAATGTATAATAATAACATATTAATATAAATAATATAATAATGTTAACAAACCTGTGACAATTCATGAAGAGGGTAAGGGTGTCTCCAGCCGATGATGTAGATTAGGAAAAAGTTCTTAATCTATTCCATAGGTTATGATTATTGGCTAGGGAATGGAAAAACTGACAAGTACCATTGAGTTATCTATGAGGATCTATAGAACTTGTAAAAATCTTAGTATTTCGAAGTAGTTTATTTAATATTTCTTTAATGGTCTAGGGTTGGCACCTGTAACCTTTACTCTCCTGAGCATAGATATGAGAGTATGAAGCTAGGTTAAATGATGATAATTTTCACAATTTCTTATGCAGGCACTCAACCAAGGAAGAGGTAAATCAAGGAATAAGAAGATTCTTGTTGGAGCTATTGGGAGTGCTGTTGTAGCTGTGTTGACGGCATTGTTTGTGAAATCATTAAAAGATCTCAATTAAGTGTATAAATGTAATGTGTAATGGATTAGTGACCTTTTCAAGCACCTGGACATTATTTGTTATGTTGTTTAAGACTGAATTTTGTTAATTATCTATATAGAGACCTTTAAACTGAAGAAATAAAATTGTGTTAAATTGTTTTGCCTGCTATTCTATTTAAAATAGTAAGTATTTTTCTTAATGATTTGAGTTAAAACATTATTTCCTGATTTGACCAATAATAGAGAAGGTTAAATACTGGAAACAAATTGTTCCTTTTCTTATATGAACTTATTTGAAATCAACAAAACTAATCATTTTTAACATATTATTCATAGTTTTTACATAATAATTTAATCTATTTAGTTTCTAGACCTATAAATAATAAATGAAATAAACAGAAGATATATTTATATATTTATAAAATAACAAATTAAACTGAAATATAAGATCATGTTTAACTTATTTAGTTTTTTATAAACAACAGATCAAAAACTACAAGATTCTTACGGGAGCCTGATTTATGATAACTTTTACATATCATTTTTAAATATTCAATTTGACAAGATTTTGCCATTAAATAAGGGCTATATTTTATTGCAGAAAAATGTATGCAGAAAACTCAATAGAACAATAATTAAAAGCTAAAAGTGTATGATTTTTTTACATTCTTACAAAATAACTGAATATTAGAAAAAGAGACACAACAACCGTCAAAAGTCAAAGATCTACATTATTACATACTATATGTACCTTTGTGTCACTATAATTAGTACAATAACAACTATATTTCTTTCTCTTATCACACATTATTTTTCCTTAACTACTTTGTTTTCTACATTGTTCCTTAACTACTTTGTTTACTACATTGTTTTATGTCTGAATATTTTTTATCTGTTATCATCAATGCTGGTCGCGATTAACTCCATTTTCAAGTTACTTGCCTATGTTATAATTTATTAATGTTGTGAAGAGACGCATTATTTTTGGCATTGCTATTGGTCATAGTTACATACAAAAATTAGATTTTGGATCAAAGGAAACCACCAATGAATACAAACAAATGCAAATTACTTTAAAAAAATAGATCATTTCCCAGTTTTCATAAAGTAAATCCAACAGAAGTGACCCAATTGTTTCGACCTCATCAATTAAAAATGTAAGGTAAACTGTAAGGGCGGCAAATTGCTGTGGTAACAATGCCGGACCTGATACAAATCGGTGCTACGAGATACTTTTTACTTTATTTATTAACAACTTGCTTTTTCCCGCGACTCCGTCCGCGCGGAATAAAAAATAGAAAACGGGGTAAAAATTATCCTATGTCCGTTTCCTGGTTCTAAGCCACCTGCCCACCAATTTTCAATCAAATCGATTCAGTCGTTCTTGAGTTATAAATAGTGTAACTAACACGACTTTCTTTTATATATATAGATAGATTAGTAATTAAGACACTTATAATTATCAATATGTGTTATCTGACATATTTATTAATAAACTTTTATACAAGTCACAACACAAAGATTGTTGTTGACCTTCACCTATTTATCTCACGATGGCTACCTACTTTGTGTCTACGTTCTAGTCCTTTTTTAAATTGAGACAAATGCGTTATAGGTTTCGAAAGGACAGTCTCTCGAATTTTAATTTGGGCATAGGAGCAACATCTAAACCTGTAAGTGGTGAGCGGGCATTGTTTGAGCGGCGGCGGGCGGGCGTGACGTCACGGCGGAGACCGAGCGCTCCGGAAGCAGCCGGGAGCAGCGGCGATGGAGTCCCGCGCTCCCTGGCCCAACGCCGACATCGCCCATTGCCAACGGGCGCGCCAATTGAATCGCGTGTCCGCTGCGCCCGCCGCGCCTGTTAAGACGGATCGGCGTACGTTCGCGCCGAAATGATATATTTTGGACCCTCTAATGTGTGTCATAAAAATATAACATACTCTAATAGATGGTAATGTGAGATCGTGTGCAAGATGCGTCGAATAGATTTACTTCTCGTAGCGGTTGTGTTACTTAAAAGTTTAAATGCGCAAGAGGAAATTATTACAGGTAAGTGAAATTGCGAAGTAACAAACAAATAATTCAAGAAGAAGAATTACGCGCGACTTAACAATAAAACAATTGTTTTATTCGATTTCTAAAAATTAAGATTTGTAAATGAATAACATTTTTTTAAATAATTCCTGCCTTAGTTATTTCATATTTTCCAAGCTTTTTACATTAGTATGTTACCGTGAAATTACTTTTATTTGACTAAGATTTGGATATAAATATGTATCTATTATTGCTCAGAATGTAAACATGAACTCAATATGTTTTGCCATGTCCAATAATAATTTTAAAGTGCATTTTCTACCTGATGTTTAACGACAAGGATATGAGAGTGCAGATTTATTACATCCAGTCGTAGCAATCGTGTACTCTGTTAACTACGAGCTTAGCTTTGAGCAAGAATATTTTTATGTTTAATCAATTGAAAGAATATGTTACAAGAAAAACATAAAATTTTTAACTGAAAATTAGGTTTTTGCTTTTAACCACCAAGGACACCATTCTTTGCGATCACAGTTTCCCAATGCTAATTTGTCAGAGACGTAGGGTCGATTCAAATCAAACTATTTTCTCATAGTAAATAAGCTGATGACTAATATTAAATAAATAGGTATGATTTGATAGATGAAATAGGAAAATTACAACAACTTAAGATTATTATGTGATTTGCTCATATTTCGCTGTCGCAGACCTTTTAGTTATTATTATCAGTGTTAAGAGATGACAGACGCCCATGGACATCCACCCGGAACAGAGGAACCACAGATGCGTGCTGGCTTTATTATGACTTGTATGTGTGATGACTACGCGTGATTGTTGCCAGTGGAAGCTGTGGTGGGGCAGAGCACGGAGCTGCCGTGCAACGTGACCGCGGAAAACGAAGGAGATGTTCTCAGGATCATCGCCTGGTATAGAGACGGCTCGCCCACGGCATTCTATAGGTGATCAGTTACTATTTTAGTTTCATTCTGGATACTGCTACTTAACCAGTCTTAATAACGGATTCCCCATCTGACCATCGAATACTTAAAATGCGAATTTTGAATGTTCGACAACTTTATAAGTCATCACCAGACATTTAGTTTTGTTACGGAGCTGTTTAGAGATCAGTAAGGGTGGCCTTTTTGTGTAAATAAAGTATAAGAAATCTACATGACTCAGAGTGTAATAGAAGATAATCTGTGCATTTTGTAGTTACCACAATCCTGGGGGTTATGTATACTTAGCAAGCAGGTAATCAGCGGTGCGGCTCAGATGTAGGTAGTTGGCTTCGTCACGCGAATCACTTGCCGCCGCTCGTGTCATCCGTAATACGATACAAGTGAACACTCACAGCTAAAGTACACACTTGATACACCTCGCATGCAACGCTCAGTACTATATTGCATTTAGACGGCATTTTATGAAGTGGATGTATCTTGCACAGGTAGGCAGAGAACAAGATCATAAGTTAGCGTGATATGGTTGACGCCAACAGTCGAATGGTTGTTTCGAAACTATGACCTTATTTTCGGTAGTACCCTTGACCAAGATATTAGGACTGAACCATTGTTAGACTCCTTTGTCACTAGTGCGGTTAGCTGTGCGACTTCTAATCGTATTTGTATGAAAGACCAGAGTCGCGTGTCTCCTTCTTTACTGTAAAAGACATTTTACAATTATTAATATATTTTAATTCGGGCGTGGCCAGCAGTCGCGACCTGCGCGGCAACAATAGCGACGTGCTATCCCCCGGCGGCCGCTACAAGCTCATCACTTCGGAAGATGAGACCGAAGAAAGGCTGCAGATCCTCGCCGTGCGGCCTTCCGACGCTGGACAGTACTATTGCTTCGCCGACTTCGAGTCGAGTCGCTCCCACAAAACTTACATCACATTAGAAGTTATAGGTAAGTATTTATTCACCGATGACACCGATGTATTTTGTGTTTAGCATCGGCACGTATCTGGAAGCCCAAACATTTAATAAATAAGTACTATATCACCCCAATGAACCAACAAGTACTATATTTCTAGTTAAAAATAAGAGTTAAATTAGATTGTTTAAAAAGTTAATTGTATAAAAGTGCGGCTCGCTTATTCATCGCGAACTAAAATAGCGGTCCCGTAGCCGCTACGGCATTAATTGGTCCGCGAGCATAATGAGGAAGCTGACAGCGCCGGAACAATTCACCCCATTTACAGACAATTACGACACGTAAACATTTCATCATGTTAAGGTACCGTTACAAAGACTTTATGACCTAATACAGGTATTGTATACATTTTAAAAACACCATGCACAAAAAGGCTACACTGTTTGGTAAAATGTACAACCTATTATCGAATGTTAGGTTAGAAGAACAGTAATATTGGCGTCTTTCTCTTTTATCCCAATATTACTAACAATATGAATTATCTGTATTGAATTTTTAATGTAATATCTATCACTATTAAACAATACTTAATGATTTATGAGTATTTTCTGGAATAAGATATATCCAATGAAGTCTGCGGCTGAAACTATATACGTCAAGGTCTGTTTGTCGTTTATATATGTTTGTCGTGATTGAATATTTTAAGGAATAAAAAATGCAAACGGCTACAAACCTTGGATATTATTTAATATTTTTGCTTATAAAAAAGCTGTTGTTTCTACATCTCTATGAAATTTTATCTAGAGCCGCCTCAGCGTTTGTGGGTGATTCACGAAAACGGAACACGCGTGACGACGGCCAGCGCGGGCGCCAACACCAGCAGGAATCTCGGCCCCTACTACATTGGCGATACTGTGCATCTGTTCTGTGTCGTCTTTGGAGGTATTACAATGGGTTTTTTACTTTATTGTCAAAAGGCTATTTTTTGTTAGTATTTATGCTTTTTAGCCGACTTCAAAAAGAAGGAGGTTATCAATTCGACTGTATTTTTTTTTTCGTTTCACCTGTTGTTGTCCAAGTTCACTGATTTTGACGAGTGTAAATACATACGTATGAAACAAGTAACACAAAAGTTGTAAACTAAAATGAGTAAGAGTAGTTGCTACATATTAAATTAAAATTTTGTGCTAATTTTATTAAAGAGTATAATGCCAAGGCTCATAGTTGAGATTTAAGTATGAAATACGCAAACCAAACAGTTTAAAAAAGAAGTTAGTAATATTTTTGAGTGAAAGACCGGCATAAAGCGGTTAATCGGCGTGACAATGACCTGGCAGAAGATGGGCGGCGTCCGGCGACGTCCGGCGCGGCCAGCTGACATGACGTGACGCGCCAGCTTCGTGAATGTGTTGACAATAAATTACATTATCACCTCCCTCATTCAAATCACGTTGTTAACCAAGTTATGTATATATGGACCCATTCACAAATGATTGCTTCTACACCAATACTTAAGATAAAACTAAAACTAAAAAAAAAATTGAATATACCGAATTGGAAGGTTTAGTAACTGTATGCTTTAGTAAAGTGAACAATTTTTTTTAAAAATAGCTAAGTCTTCGACTTCCATTATGTTGGTTAAATTAGGGGCCAATCGATTTGATGTAAATCTATTTTTTTGTAATGTGTAAGGCAAGCCGCTGTCTTCGCTGTCGTGGTGGGCGGGTTCGCGGTTGCTGAAGAACACGACGACACCGCTGTCGGAGCAGCGCGTGCGCGGCGACCTGCTGTACGGGCCTCTACGTCGCGAGGACCACGGCCGCCTGCTCACCTGCCTCGCCAACAACAACGACAGGACTCCGCCACTCTCCATTGACATCACTATTGATATGTATCGTGAGTGCTCGACTGTTATTTTACTTACGTTTACACAACAAGCCGTAAGCACTCTAACTTGTGTAAACTGACGCTGGCAACTCGTTTTCTGTGTCTCGTCGAGGACAAGTGTTGTGTTAGCGTCGGGATTTCCATCCTATTTTGACCAGCAAGAGAAGTATCAATTTAAGCTAGGGTGTACCACCTTCTATGACCGTATAACTTAAAGGGTGGTTGTTATCAAGCACGCCTACAGTTCCTAGTTGCCGTAAAAAGTCATATCTACTCCAGTACCACCGGAGCTGGTGATGATGCGTGTGAGCGGAGAGAAGGGCGAGGTGGTGTCGAGCGGGCGAGTGCGCGCGGGCCGGCCGCTGCGCGCGCAGTGCCGCGTGCTGGGCGCGCGCCCCTCGCCACCAGTCATCTGGTGTCTCAACTCCTCGCAGATACATAACATCGACCAGAACATCACTGTGAGCATGTCTTTACCTTATATCATACTTTATTATCTTACTAATATTATAAATGCGAATGTTTAGATGAATGGATGTTTGTTTGAAGGTAACTCAGTAACGGCTAAACGGATCTTTTTGAAACTTGGCACAGTTGTAGATCATAGTCTGGAAGAACACATAGGCTTATTAAGTTTTTTTTAAAATTCCGCGCGGACAGAGTCGCGGGCGAAAGCTAGTGATGATATAAACGTCAAATTTCGTATGATTTTCTAGTTAATAAGCAGTTGATTTTCAAGTGTTGAATAACTTCATGTTCTTACATTTACCTTTTGTTCCATTGGGGTCATGAAATACAACACAAAGAGAAAAAACAAAATGTACCCAATACTAAGAAGTTTTCTTATATAAAGTTGTGTATGTGTTTAGCGAGAGCCGTCACAGCGGCTGTTGGTGAGCGAGGTAGAGCTGGTGGTGAGCGCGCAGCACGACGAGGCGCTGCTGACGTGCTGTGCGCCCGACAGCGCGCGCACAGCATCCCGCCTCGTCTGCGCACAGCCTCTGCCGCTCACTGTGCTCTGTTAGTCTTAACATATATATTTTCTAAATTAGACTGAAGAATGGACACAATGATGGTCCATTAATTGAGCCCTTAGCTTCTGCTAGTCCAGAAGTTCAAGCCTAAGAGAATCATCTTTATCTATATACTATACGACGTTGGGATGACTTGAAGAACAGTCACATAAAGGAATAAAGTTCCAAGACAACAACTGTCTTAGGAGAACTAAATTATAGGTTATTCCTTTAAAAGTTAAAAATATTGTTATTATTTTGTAGATCCTCCGCAACTAAAAATAGTTGTAGAGGGAGAACTGGAGAACAACACTCTGACTGCTGTGAAGGGCACCAACTTGACCATCAACTGCAGCTACGAGGCCAATCCGTCCGTGTACGAAGTCACCTGGTTCCATGGGGTAACCTAACGCGTTGTAGAAAGTCTTTTAACCAATTTAAATTGAAATTTAATTTAAATTATCGCTTGAATAAATGTAAAAAAATTAACATTTACAATAGTTGTAATTGTTCCTAATAGTTTTTCTTAAAAATAGGACGAATATTTAAAAAAAAACCTTGTTTAAAACCTTGTTTAATAAATTTGGAAATTTTGTCCATACGTTAAACATTTTTTGAAAATACAATATTATACTGTAACAAACCCTCGATGGGCGGAGTTTACTTATCGATGGTTTCTAAGACCAAAATCTCTATTTAAAACATATCTTAACCTCACAGACAATTTTTGACAAAACTGAGATAACATAGTATGTTAAACGAGGATTTTGGTCTCAGAAACCCACGATATCACAAATAAAAATTACTTACACTCATAAATATTACATTTATGTATTTAATTTTTATATTTTTTAAATCTTTTGAGCCAAGAATAATTTTCTTATGAGTAATTAAATTGCAGAATGATTTGGTGAACCAGAAGTACGATCAAGACGAGTCATCAATCAAGCAGACATTAGAACTGAGAGAGATATCAGAGTCTGATTCGGGGGAGTACGCCTGCGCCGCCACCAACAACGAGGGCTCTGCCTACAGCGACCCCATTCTCATTGATGTCACTTGTAAGAATATATAACACCTTCAATGCCACTATTTTCAGTTTCACTTTTCAGTTGCTAAAGTAAATTCGCATTCGCTGGCACTAACATATTCTACAGTGATAATAAAATTAAACTGTGTATAGGAATCTATAACATCAAATTTTTCCCTTGTAAATAGATTAATTAGTTCTACAGTGGTAGATGTTAGCAACATCTATTTCACGAATGGGCCAACTCGCCCGGTGAAATACCACGACCACACAGAAGACAAGTAGAAGTTCCGAGTTTCGTTTGATGAGTGTGGTGCTGAAGGCATAATTTTAATTGCATGGATGGAATGCATAGGAAGGGGATCCGTTGATTAGAGGTAGGCAACGCATCTGAAATTGCAGATGTCTTGGCAGCGGTCGCTTCACTATTTCGGTGAACTCAGGTGGCTGCTTGTTTGCCACCTTATGATAAAAAAAAATTAAACAAAAATTCGATACTTGACGCTACACTTTTATCCATTATCCTTGGTGATCTGCAATATTCTTTATTTCATAGATTTTTGTATATTTTAGACCCAGCATATTGTGAAGATGAAACAATAGCGGAATACGGTGTGGCGGAAGACGATAGTATAAACATAACATGTAGTGTGAGATCAAACCCAGCGCCGAGTGCGTACCGCTGGGCCTTCATCAGTGAGACGATGGACGCTAACAAGCGCCGCAACAACCAGACCTACAACGACGAGACTGAGACACCCACACTCAAGTATACAAGACCCAACGACACATCATATAGTAGGTATCTTTTTTACACCAATGCGTCGTATCCTCGTACCCACATGATTGTTGTGGAAACTTGTATATCTTCCAGCACTGATACGATGCTGGGGTCTGAACAACGTGGTGGGTAAAGGTCTGCCGCAGACAAAGTGCTCCTTCCTTATCACCGACGAGACCGCGCCGCGCCCGCCCTCCGCCTGCAGAGCTGTCAAAAATGAAAACGATATCACTGTCACCTGTGACAAGGGACATGATGGTGGCTTACAACAGGTCAATTTGATATTAAACTTCATTCCGATGCAAAAAAGTGGATAGATCTAATTAGTAATATTAATATTTCTGAATTATTACAGAAATTCAAATTCAACGTATTTTCGTCGGATTCCGAGGAACAAACTTTGTCAATTATTAATCAAGAGCCCAAGTTCATAATTCCAGAGCCAAAAGTAGAGTCATATAAGTTTGTTGTGGTAGCGTTCAATGCTAAAGGAGAGAGCAGTACAGTCGAGATAGACAAAGACAGCATTATTGATGAAACTGAAGGTAAATTATGTATTTTTTTATTAAAGTGTGGGAATACGTCCAACGGAATTCAATTCATAATTAATCCACAATCAATTCCTATAGGTGAGGTCGGTCCAGTGAGTGCGGTGAGTAACATAACCGCTCTAGCGCTGGCTCTGTGCGGCGGTGTGCTGCTGCTGGCGCTGGCGGCGTGCGGTCTCGTGCTGTGCGCGCACGAGCGCGGCGCCCGGCACGACCTGCCTCGTGCGCACTCTGACCCCCCGCTCTGCGCTTATAGCACTGAGGGTACTCACTAAATTTACACGTTTTTCTTATTATCAGAGCCTAGCTCATCTGGTGCACAAACAAAAAACAATTTAAATATATTTTTAAATAACTAACTGTCGACCGCGACTTACAAATCCGCGTCCGTGCGAATTAAAAAAAACCGAAATGTAATAAGTAGCCTATGTTTTCTTCCAGACTATGTCCTCCATCTTTGCCAAATTTCATCAAGAGCCATTCAGCCGTTCCGGAGGTACCTTCAAACAAACATTCATCGATCCATCCCTCCAAACATTCGCATTTATAATATTAGTAAGAAGTAAGATACTTAGATTTTCTACCTGAAATAAGTCTTTTGTTTATAATGTATCGTGCTGGAAATTTTATGAGTCACATGTTTCACATCAGTAATAAATTAGATGTGTATAATATAGTTGCATTTTCAGACACAAACTGTGAGACTTACCACGACAGTGACGAGGGCAGCGAGTGCAACGTGCGGCGCACGGAGTCCTTCCGGCGCGCCATCTCGCGGTACCCCAGCAAGAACTACGACGTGCGGCGCACCGGCTCCTTCCACTCGGCGCGGTACCTGCACGAGCTGGGCGAGGCGGGGGGACAAGCAGGGGGACAGGCGGGGGGACGCGCGGGGGAGGGACTGCGACACAGCGCCAGCTGCAGGATGCACTCCATGCAGAACGTCAGCAGGAAGCGCGACATGGACGCCCTCTGCGATCATCTAGTCATGCATCTACCCCCAGAAACTAATTATAACGTCGCCAAACCGGTAAGCTTAAGAAGCTTTCTGCTGTTAAGCTCTGTTTCATAATTTTAAGTATTCGTTTAATTACTTTAACGAGAACCGAAAACTCATTTTCGCCTTTAAATTAAAATAATTTTGTCGTTATAGATGAACACATTTTACACGATGCCGAGAAAAATGCGTCACAAACTAGCAAAGGAGCTGAGCGACGAAACATCTGAAATAACGCAAACCTCTGACGGATTTTCCCTACCACCGCCGCCGGACGAGTTCGGCACTTACCGAGCCGCGACCAAGATCAAAGACATGCCCAACAAGTCCACACCAACGTACACAACTATCGTAAGGAAGAGTCCCTCGGGCAAGGAATTAGGGAAGCAACAAACCATATCTTCTAACACAATAGGTTTGCCGACTTTAAGCGGTGCTCAAAATAGCCTTTACACGTACCCTGATTACGACAGTCAAGGTAACACTATTAATACAAACCCTTTTGACGATTCTTCTTAATAGTTTGCTGGTCAAAGATACGATTGAGTTAGAGATGCACTAATTTAGGCAATAAATCGATTTTCATAAATTGTTCGTTGATTTCAGGAAATACACAATGATATGGAAATATAGTACCACTACTTTTAAAAACATTTAGACATAAAAAATTATAGTGCATCCCTTGATAAAGTATATCAAGTATTCACTTAAAAGAAATCTTAATAAATAATTTACCAAAGTTTATCTAGTCCTTTAGGACTCTTATAAATGAACCAAATCAGTAAGATCTCACAGCCTGCATTTTATTATTGCAGTTTTAGGATAAAATAAAACAGATATTGTACTTCAAAAATTTTATTTACAAAAATAGAAACGATTCAGTGATGCCTCTCCAGACTTGTACGACTTTAATTCGTCGCGTTTCCATTTTTATATGCACATGATTGACATTTATTTATTTATGGCAATTTTATTAAAATTTTTTCAAACATTATTTTTTAACGATTCGATGTCCTGACAATATACATATTGTTAATTTACTGCCATTCCATATTATATGTAATCAATATTTCTCGCCAATGTATATATTTGTAAGAAACTTTTACGTTCTGAATAAAACTTCATTCATGCAGTTATTAAATTAAATGTCAACTTTTACTATTGTTTCATTTCAATACAAAAATAAAGGATCGTCGAAAAAATCTTATTATAAAAAATGGTAGAATTCTGATTGACAAATTACAAAGTGTGATAATTGTTTAGGTAATATGCTACTCCATTCGATCTAAATACGCCTGCGCCACTGTCAGCTTGTCAATTAGATGCTTCGTATTCGGTCGGGACTGGAACAAAAAAAAAACATTTAATACTAAAATTTTGAAAACGAACAAAAACGCATTGCCTAGCATTTCGCGTTAAAACCACATCCTTTTTCGAAAGAATTAGACCTCCGGGACAAGCCTGTCTTCTATGAGGTCATGGTTTACCGATCGTGGCAGTCCATTCGGCAAAATACAATATTTGTAGTTTTCAAGTAGTAATATTCACTCCTTTGAGATAAATTTCTATTATTTATTTAGATACACCAACAGGTAAATTATAACACATGCACAATAACTAATATAACAAAAGCGAATTAAAAACTGAATAATAATTTATCCAAATTATACATGTACACATCATGCAAGTATAACAAAGCAACAACACCAAATCTTTATATAAACAAAATTAGAAAAATTATGTGATGAAGCTAATTATGTAATAAAAAAAAATGATAGAGGAACGCCAAAAATCAAATCACAACATCTCGAAGATATTTTTTAAATCTAAACAAATTATTAAAGAAGATATCAATTTGAGGCGCATCATTTCTGGATTGTACGATATTGTTTAGGAGATAGTCATAGTATAGTAATATTGCATTAGTTCAGTGGTGTAGGAGCAAGGAGCAGACCTGCAGCGCGGAGAGTGCGGCCTCGTGCAGGTCCTTGCAGCGGGCGAGGGCGCGGCGGCGAGGTGCTGCAGGCAGACTGGCCACGTCACTCCGAGCAGCCGTCAGCAGCGCAGCAGCTGCACCACACACGTGCGACTCATCCCCACATCCCAGCCACACGCGCTCGTTCACGCTCACCAGTCTGCAATAATATATTTTTATCTTAAGACTACCAAATAAAACATACAAGCCTTCGTCAGTTTCCCCAAATGACATCCATTAAAATCCGTTCAGCCGTTTACGCTACGGACTAAAACGGAATTATAAACTAGCTAAAATGTAAGTAAACTCACTTAATATAAATATCGAGCACTTGCTCCAGAGATACTCCTATATTCAGAACAGCTTTAAACACCATACTCTTGTCAGCTTGCATTTTGCAACTCATTATTTCTAATTGGCGGACAATAAAATCTGAAAAAAAAAAAACAATAAGCATATTAAAATCGGATATAACACTTGTTTGACATTTATTTATTGATCCGTAAAACAAAAAAAATATATATAACTCACAAAGCGGGAAGCAGTGTCCGGTATTGACATACTCCCGTCCCAAGGTAGTGAACTTGCTAAGTACGGAGGCGAGGCGCTCGTCGGGCGTGGGGAGGTTGCGGGCGACCGCCTCCGCCTCCGCCAGGATGTTGCTCCAGATGTTCTCCACTAGCAGCGCGTCGTTGTGTCCCGAGCATTGCACTATCGCCAACTTGCACTCCCATAGGTTGTAGCGGTCCGCGTATTCTTCGTACAGCTGTAAAATCGTTTTACTGTCTAGTAATGACTTTTATAAAAATAAAAAAGTATCACGGATTTCACGTAAAGTGAAATCCGTGATACTTTAAATATTAAGCACACTTATGGCCAGGCCATGTCGTACGATGACTATTAGTTGTATCATTTTTATCTTAATAAAAAAAATGCCTGGGTATTACAGCCAATTATATACAGTATACATAAAAAAATAAAATAAAATAAGCCTTTCAGTATACACACACAACAGTATACATGGAATGGTCTAAATTATCCGTTGTTTTTTTTTCATGTTATTGATAATTTTTTTAAACCTTAGTTCGAATTAGTGATTGTATCAGTGTACCTGTGTGACCTCTAGAAGTTCATCATCCAGCCGTCGCATGAGATGTGGCGGGGGCGCGGGGCGCTTGGCGGCGGCGGCGCTGCGCACGGCGGCCTGCACACGAGCCACCTCGCTCGCCTCCTCCAGCCGGCGCAGCAGCTCGCCGCCGC
This sequence comes from Papilio machaon, assembly GCF_912999745.1. NCBI lineage: Eukaryota > Metazoa > Arthropoda > Insecta > Lepidoptera > Papilionidae > Papilio > Papilio machaon. Next base: position 4,965,585 of record NC_059989.1, on the reverse strand, counting down.
CGCCTGCGCCCGCGCCGCCCGCACCGCGCACACACACCACGCCCGCAGACAACCACGACATGCGCTGGGATAGCGTCGCACCCGAACTGTACACGACAAACAAGTCTTTTATTATTTTTGCAATAAATAAAATATTCAGTATGCTGTTAGTGGTTTAAAACGTCCACCGTTGCCATTAAAATAACCTAAATGCAAGCAATAAAAATATGTTAGTGTACACTACAGCAAAAATTAAATTTATAAGGTAAAGCTTTATATTTAACGAAATAAAAACACAAGACTACTCTAAAACGAAAGGTTTGTGCCCAGGCTGAAACGAAATAAACTTCTTTTGGTAACTTTAATTACGAAACAGTTTTACTATAAGTTACCCAGGTCTAGTAGCGAGTCCTTCCAGCACTTCAGCAGCCGCCAGATGTTCACCGGCGCGCTCAAGAACCTTCCAGAGCAAGTCTAGCAGCTGCAGTGCAGCGGGCGGCGAGGCGGCGCGCGCCGCACGCTGCAGGTATGTGCGTAACGACGCCGGAGGGGACGCGCCCAGCGATATCAACTCTGAAATTGACAAATTATTTAAGAGCTGTGAAGTGGTTACTCTTAGTGTAGATTTAGTAAGAGAAATCTATATTGAGGGACTACAAATTGTATATAAAGTATTTTACATTACACAAGAGTAACCTACCTGAACCTAGGTTCTTAGAAACAAGCCACTCGTATACCGCTACATGTAGCAATTCGTCGTCACGTGACAAACATTCCCAAACTAGTTTTCTTCCCTGAAAATAAAAAAAACAGTAAGAATTTCACAAATACCTTTAGGATAAATTTATTTTTGAAAGTGAAATTTATTAGATACGGTTTTCCAAAACTGTTACTTTTTTGAATTAAAAAGATTATTGGTTGTTATTAAAAATGTTATAATATGTACGTGTCACACTGAATTGTCACATTACTGTATTTTCAAATATCATAGTACGAAACACTGCGTAGAAGTGCAATTTTAGGCGTAGTAAAAGAAAGCCAGAGGCAGGGGAGGATAATGCGTAACGCACAGATGATCTTGATCTAAGACATTTGAAACGGTCCGGCCCGCCCCACTGACCTGATAATTAGCATCAGCCGGTGATAGTGTCAGCGTGGCGTCGGCAGCGGAGGTGTTGAGTCTTGTGGGCGTCAGCGAGAGGTCGGTGCCGGCCGCCTCCGCGCTGCGCTCGTACAGCCGCTCCAGCGCGCCGCACACCTCCCGGTATATCTCCATCCTGCGACACAAATATATTGCAAAGCCGTGGGTTTACATTGCTAAAACAACTATACGAAAACATTTCCTCTCTCTTGTTAATATATAACTTTAATTCCGTTCAAAAATCATAAATAATTTGAACATACTTAAGAATTTGCATAGGCCATAATATCACGATATTTCAACCAAATGATAGCATCTGGTAAAATAATTTAATATACAATATCTAATTAATGGCTAGCCGTCTTTTGTATGCAATCGAGTGTCTTCTTTCACTGGCGCGGCTACTTGTGCTGTACAAAGTGAAGGTATACACGGCTAGCCGCTTAGTGAAAAACGGCAGTAACTAAAAACCAACAATTAATGTGATTACATCAAACACAATTTATAAACTGTATAAATTTATTGTACCTTCTATAGTAAGCTAGATGTCCTTCTCTATCTTGCGAGGGTTGGTCGCTCTTGTAGTAGTGCACAGCCTTGTCCTGTGGGTCCATCTTTGTAGCGCACGCCACACACAACTCCACCACGCCAGAGTAAAATCCTACTGATAGCAGCTTTGAGCAAATTAACGGCAGGTTTACGTTTGGTGCCACATCCTGCAAACATAATGAAAAAAGTGAATTAATTGTAATTAAAAAAAAAGCAATATATCCTAATTTGCCTCTACGGCCCCTCACTACGAGGAAAAAATGAATCTCATGACATCTAATTCGTTTAAATCGTTCATCCGTTTAGGATACAAATCGCAAAACTTTCATCTGTCAGCCTAACAAAACCCCTACGTCAATAAAGGTAATCAGGAACATACTGGAAATAGGTAAAAAAAAGCTTTACATTTACCTTACACAACTTTAGGGCATGTTGCAGCATTTCTTCTCTTTCCGCTGGATTCTTTTGTTGCTTAGCAAATATTAACAATTCATTAGCCTGAAAAAGAAAACCAAAAGTTGCAGTATCTTGCTGTTTTTTTTTTTTGTTTGCTACTTTATTTTGGTTAGGAACAGATTATACCTTCGAGCAAGTGGCATCTTCTTGTCTATAGAGGGTAGGGCAGAGTTGACGCAACTTTTGCGATATTCCATCAACAGAGGCGTTGTCGCGTAGATACCCGGCCACAAGAGATCCCAACAACAAGCACGCCACTTCTTGTCCACCCACTAAAAGCTCCCTGAAAGATAAAAGTATTTTTTATCCTTTGATATTTTTTTGCCATTTACAATTATATTGTATTTAAAAAAAACCTGAAGCTGGCTGCCTGCAGCGCGCTCTGCTGATCGGGCGGAAGACTTGCTGCAATCACGTGGAACTGATGTTCGCACAGCACTTTCCATAAGCTTAACATTTCAATCGCCATCGCTGGAAGTAATATGTTATGTTATATAAAAATATATATGTAATAAGGAATAAATTAACTTAGAAATTATATTTAACTAGTTGCCGCCGCGACCCGGTCCGCGGAATTAAAAAAACTGAATTAGTAGCTTATGTGTTCTCCTACACTATTTTCAACATATATGCCCAATTTTAACGAGATCCAAAAAGCTATTCTGAAGATACCTAACAATCATCCATCCATACATCCAAACATTTACAAGGTAAGAAGTAATATAGTATTTACGCCTCAGTAATCTTACTTATGAATAGTTTGAGGGCGTGCAGGGAGGCGTGCTCGTCAGTGTGGGGGGGGCCCAGCGGCCGCTGCAGGAACAAAGCCACGCGCTGCAGCTTCCGCACTATGTAGGCGCAATCTTCTCCCGTCACACGGCTGCTCATCTGACATACAAACATACATGTAGAACGGCAACGCCTCTGCAGTTCAGGTTATTCATTAACGCGGGTGATACACTACTTAAGAAAACCCTCATAAAAATCCCATTTCTTATACATAGTTTCTCTGACCAAAAGCATAATTTTTGAGATAATTAGTAAAAACACTGTTGTTTACTTACAAATTCTTTCTTATCAGGCGTGAGTGAAATGGATACACACTTAAGATTCCATATTGGGGATAATATTCTGCCAACATAAATATATAATCCGTTATGTTTTGCACTGTACTCCATTTGTATCGGGAAGTTTGGGTCTCTCTGCTGCTGGTTAACGTTGCCCATAAACGATGACTGATTGAATCCTGGACTCATTGTGTTCTGTTGGAACGGAGACTGGGGCATCATGGACTGACTGGGTACACCCATGGATTGGTTCATTTGAGCTTGCTGGTAGGACTGGTTCAATTGACCGGGCCTGATCTGTTCTTGACCTCGCATCGTCATCGGTGTTGACATTTGCCGAGGTGAGAACTTTGGCGAACCTGGCAATTAAAAACATCGAAGTATATACCAAATTATAAAAATGCAAGTTATTTACGTTTATTAAAACAACTACTTAATATGAGTTATAAAAAAGAGAGAAAAACACAATATAACTCGCTTAGTGACCATAAGTGTATAATTAATATTTTTAATAACTCCTTGTATACCTATAGTGGATGGTATCTGAGAGGGGTGCTGATAGAGCGGCGCGTGCGCAGGCGCGGGCGTGAGCTGGCTGCCGTAGAGGAAGAAAGCACGCATCGCCCACTCGCTGACGGACACGTCGCCGCTCGTTGACTCCTCGCACGCCAGGTACAGTGCGCACGCGCAAGCCTGTTCTATACTGTGCAACTGACAAGAATAGCTTCTTTGTAAATATACGCAATAAATAAACAAGAAGTATACTGAAAAATTAACTCGTTCAAACATAATTTCTATTTGATGCCATTTAACAGATACAATCGAATTTATCATTTGTAGGGGATGGTTGAATAAAGTCAGATTAGTAAGAAATATAGGCAGCTGTAATTGGTGACATACTTGGAAGAAGTCTTTGACGGGCTGCGCTTCGGGTCCGCGGCAGTCGCGCAGCAGCGTGCGCAGCAGGTCGGGCGCCGCCCCCGCCGCCAGCACCGCCGCGCCCGCGCCCGTCACCACCGCCCAGCGCGACCACGACCACACCTCTACATACACACACACATTTTTATACTCAATCTATTGATATGTCATTACAGGTCTCGAATTTTTAATATTGAAGTTCAGATTAAAATAAGTTGAATAATCTTCTCGGAACTTCTATAAAAATTGCAAAACACATATACAAATATGTGTTAAGTCAATAAAACTCACACTAATCTTTGTAATATTTAGACTATGGTCATGACTAAGCAATATTATAATAAAGTTCACAAAATTGATTTCTAAGAATATTAAAATCATAAACAATCATACCTCTTTTAGAGAGCAAAGCGGGTGAGAGCCGCGAGGCTTGCTGCGGGGGTAGCGCAGTGAGTGCCCATGCAGGCCCGTCTAGCGCCAACACGGTGTGGGCTTCACTGAAGCTCATTCCGCTGGGCAGCACACGAGACAAGCACCATAATGTCTCCGCCTCACCACCACCTCCAGCTGAGCATACCATTACTAGGGAACCTGCAACATTCCGGTTTCAATATATTATATCAGGTTATGTAGGCAGGGTTTTCACATATTAAAGTGAACTTTCAGGGTGATTCGGTGGCTCTTAATCTGTTAGATATAGAGCCTACTTTTAAAGAATTGAATAATAATATAAAATCAGTCATTATCATAATACTTCAGAACCATAGATTACAATGTGTAACAAACTTTATATAATTTAGTGAGTTTTAAACTTGAGCAAATTTATGACTTAAACATTTAAACTTACCATTTTCATAAACAGCACTATGCACTTGCTTAGGTCTTAGAACTGATGAGTTAGGTGTAAATCCTGGAGGCAGTCTGACATGCAGCAGTGTGAGGTACTGAGGTCTTTGAGGTCCACTTTGATTGGCACTAAAAATAAATAGTTATATAACAAGAGAAATACGTAAGGTTCATAAACTACATAATAACTACTTACTCTCCACTTCCAGTGCTGAAGTACAATCTGGCACCAGTCTGAGTCACAGCAACCAGATTCAAATGGTCCGATTCTGATTCTTCTACAGCTGATATTGCAATAACTGGCTTAAAGTTAGATGCTTCTAATGTCCTGTGAAAATATCATCATCACTATTAATTATTGTTAACTTTACATTCGTGACGATCAGCTCATATGTTCCCACCGTGGAGCTTGGAATCTACCATAACTCAGATTGACTAGGCCATAGTCAACCACGTTGGCCCAGTGCAGAATGGTACAAACATTAAATAACAAGAATAAAATGTATTTCACGAAACATTGATTATAGATGAAAAAAAAAACTTACTTTACAATATCCACAGCACAAGAGACAATTTTTCCCTGTGTTAATTTCACAACCCTGCTTATACTCTCTCCATCACTGCCTAAATCAAACACCTCTATACAGCCCTTTTCACTAAGTGTGTACAATATATGTCTTGAATTGTCTACTTCAATTTTAACTATAGGATCCTCATCATATAATGCAGCATTTAGGAACGAAGGTACCAGAAATGATAGAGCACTTGTGGAATGATTAATTTTCTTGCAATGTTTACCGAACCAACCTAGTTGTGCCTGAAAATTTAACAAAGTAGAAAAAGTACATACATTGCTCATAATTATAGCAGATGAAAATTAAGTCACAATAGCGATAAATGGTTTTTAAAACTAAATAATATGATTACCTGATATGTTATTTCATACAAGCATCCATCTTTGCCACCCATGAAAATGCGTCCTTCTGAAGTTGATTTCACGCACATCATTGATATACCATCCGTTGGCAAAACAAATACTGGTTCAGGCACTAAATGTATTTCTTCAAATTCACCGCTTCCATCATTCTTACTTGCAGAAAATGTTACACCTGTCAATAATTAATTCACAATTTACATAGTTCATCTTTAATATCAATTCACTTAATTAAAAAAAAGGAAATAGTTACCTAAGACTACTATTTCTACTGTTGTCGTTAACACAAGTAAATATTTTACAAAATTTTGGAATACACCAGCCTTAGGTTTGACTAGGCCAACACTGACTATGGTCTCTCCTAGGCCATCAAAGTAAGCCACATCACTGCCATGTTCAAAGGCCCAGACATATATGTTGCTATCTATTGCTAACCATACTCGGCTTATTTCTGGAAATACTCCCATCAAACAATGGCATTGCATATCTGATTTTGTTATAAGAATAATTATAGCAAGTATCAAGATTTTTAAAGAAATATTGATATAATAAGACAATATTATAATTGATTTTATTTTTTAACTATTAAAGTTAAATATTTATTTTTACATTAATTGAATATAGGATATTATGTATCATTTTATAATAAAACTTTTTACACGGTAAAACAATATAAAAAGGATACGGGCAAAGTGTTCCATTATTTCAGGTGGCAAAGGAACTTTGTTTAATATTTTGAGCTGTGATAAATTTGGATGGTTGAGTATAGCTGCAAGGTTTCTGTAGTCGCCAGCATTCAAACCACTGCATGTTGGACTTCTTTGTGCTGCTATGCCAGTTATCTAAAATATAAATACAGAATGATTTGGGATATTTCAAAAGTAGGATTATTGCTTTTAACTTGAGTATTACTAATACTGAAGAATCATTAATCAAATTCAAGAAAAACATCTAATAATTCAAATCTACCATTTCATCATTAACATCCAAATATTAAGATCTAATACAATAAATATTAACTTTCATAAATTTATCTGTGATATTTATCAGAATAAGGATAGTGATATATATATTTTTGCTTGTCTTCACATTCTTCACTTTATGAATTACATTCTAAAAAACCTAATAAAACAACGAGATTAGTTACTTTACAGTTCTTAAAAATATGCACATACATAATATTGCCGTATGAAAGGCATAAGATGTCGAGTAATGGTTCATAAGTTCATATTATGTTTACGTTAATGATATAGATATTTTATAAAGCTATACCACAGCAGGCATGTTTAAGAACAAAGGTAAAAAAAAGAAAACATAAAAACCAAACCTCTAAAAAAGAAGGGCGGGAATTATCCACTATAATGTACCGGTCCAGGGTGCACCCCGCCAACTCCAAACACTCCAGTTGCATATTGCCACCGTTTGATTGTCTAGATCCTTCAACGTTGTTTATTATGCTGGGCATCTAAAAACATTATTCCAATGATCAAAACTTTTTACCTAGCTAAAAGATAAAACTATACAAGAGGTTATCCTCTTGCTGTCAAAATGACTTTTACATTATTCTTGCCCGGATTGTATCTACCTTTAATTTTTCTTCACTTGCGTAAATACTTTTTTAAAAAGATCATACTTATATTTATGTGCCACAAAGTGGTAAGTTTATATTCTAAGTATAGTTTTTAAAAGCAAAGGGAAAAACATAAAACTTCAAGTTAGGATTGAAATTTTAAAATTAAAACGGTCTACAAACAACATTATCGCAAAACTCAACCATAGACTGACCGTAGAATATAGAGAATTTACTGTCAAAGATTGCGCTACTAAGCAAATAGTAAAGAGTAGGTAAGTTTAATTTTATTTTGACCATTAGACATTTCCTGGTTTTCACAAAAACCCGAATAGAAATATATAGCAATATAACGCTTCAATCCTCATTGACTTTTACTTTTTACATTTATAAAATTAGTAGATTAAATAATGGAAATAGTAGATGCAGGTCTTTTTCGAAGTTTTAAAGATTTTTAAAGAAAGAAGAAGGATCAAAGTTCTTATGGGCCTCTGTGTTAAGGGCAAACAAGGACTTTAAGAGCTAATAAGTAATACATGCCGTACTAATAACTTAACTTTTTTTAATGCAACTATATCAATCAGGTAGTACAAGGATAATAAACGAACGACAATGTAATCAATTATGTTTATTGATTCAAATAATTACAATTTTATTCGATGAGTTCTATAAACTAATACTAATTTAACAATATGAATAAGCTCTGTAGAATAAGTGATAAAACTAATGACCGCGGGCTTTCGGCAGAATTGACTTCGCTGTCTTTGTCTGTCTCCTTTTTAATATCAACTTCTTTCAACAACTTGGAACTTGGCTCAATTTTCGACATTTTACAGTTCTCTTTTGATTTTATTGTGCTCAAAGAAGGATTCTCCGTTGTCGAAGTAGCTGTCGCTTTTGAAAGCGATAGTTTCTTAATATCCTCTTTAGATTTCTTAACTTCTAGTGTAATTGTTGTGTTCATTTCTGGAGAAAAAAAAGAATTTTGGTTCATACAGATACTAAAGTAAGAAGTAACATTATTGATTAAATATTAAACTCACACTGAACAGAAATTTAATTTCATTATATTCGTAGATTTAAATCTAATAAAGTGTTTGGTAAAAATTTGAAGTTTGAGAAAGTAGATGTGGGTTGCAAACAGGATGAAAGTGCAAGGTACGGTTGTGCGGTCCTCATATCCTATGTTCCTACTCTACTTCTAGTAAGAATAAGATTTTAAAAATTTGAATAATTTCTATACGCCGTACTAGTAAATAATCCTACCGTTTACTAGCACATCATTTTTAAGTGGTAAATATTGACCCATGACTATTTGGAGCTTGTAACTCGTTTTATGTAAAATGTGTGCGAACAAATATCAATCGCATTTGCATCTTAGTAAGAAATTTGATGCTTTGAAGAAAACGGAAAAGCAGAAAAAGAAGTAGAAAACCGCTGACCGTGAACGTAAATTAAGGAAGTGATATCTTAGATCGTATATTTTCTAAATATAGGTATGTTCGAATAGTACTGCAAATGAACAATGAGTTAAATCATTTTTTTTATCATCCAGTTTGTTGTCTTAAAAGTATTTTTAAACTTCCAAGTTTGATAATGTTGTTTATAGATTTTCTTGTTTTTTTTAAATGAATAACACGAAATTAAAGTTTGTTTTTTTTATTTGCTGTCTGTTAGATTAAACATGACACGCGACAACGTCATTACACATAGAAAAACAGAACATGTAAAATCTTTTTAAAAACAATAACAACATTCACACAAATAAGTGTAAAAATATTAACTAAAAACCATCTTTAAGTAACAGTTGCCCCTTAGGTCCGCCGATTATTTGTCCGTCAGCATAAACAAGTTGTCCTCTTACGTATGTCTGAATTACTTTTCCATTTAATACTCTATTCATGTATGGACTTATCTGAAAACAAAAAAATATTGTTTAACAGCTTACTAATATTACAAATGCGAATGTTTAGATGGATGGGTGGATGTTTGTCTGAAGGTATTTTCGGAACGATTTAACGGATCTTGATGGAATTGGGCACAGATGTCGAACATAGTTTGGAAGAACACAAAGGCTACTTATTAAGTTTCTTTGTTTCATTCCGCGTGGACGGAGTAGCAGGCGAGAGCTAGTGAACACATAAATCCATATTAGAAATATTAAACTGTTTTAAATTAATTCACGGGCCAATTCGTTATTTTTAAAAATGGTTATTTTTTTAAAAAGAAATATTACCTTGTTCTTGTAGAATATGATATCAGGCGTGACAACGAACGAAGCGTTAGGGTCAAAGAATACGAGATCAGCGTCGAGACCCGGCCTGATGGCGCCCTTCCTGTTCTGCAGGCCGCACAGCTGCGCCGGGCCAGCCGACAGGTAATGGCTCACATCGCCCAACTTGAAGCCTCTCGCTTTAGCCTGGGTCCAGAACAAGGAAAGGCCTAAAAGTATTACAGAGAACATTTATTAATTGTTCAAATACACACTTCTATGAGTACGAAAAGAATTGATTTTTAAATCAATTAGGTTTAAACCTTTTTAATCTATAAGAGTTCGTGTCTTGGTTTAATACTTGTAAATAGGACGAGACTTCTAAGAGTTTTTGATAAGTCGGCTATATGTAATATATCCTATATAAGTAAAGAATAATTTTCTCTATGGTAGGCGAGATAAAAACATAAAACTAATTCTATTCCTAGCTTACCGAATTGAACGGATGATATTCCACCCCATGACTCTAAAAAGTTGGATGATTTCAAGGCCGCTACCGACGGCGAGTGATCTGATGCGACCAGGTCTAGTCTGTGATCCTTGATGTACTCCCAGAGTTGTTGCTGAAACCGCATTAACATAAATTTCTACTACTATAAAATTAAGTATAACTGCACAAATAAAACTATATGTAAGACGTTTGAACATTAAGTTAATCGGGTCATTGACTTTGTTGATATGCAAATTCATCATTTACTTAGTGCATATACGTTTAAACGACATTTTTTAGTGTGGCAAACGAGCAAGCGGCGAACTAAATTGGCCGAAATGGCGAAGCAACTGTTGCCCATAGAAATCCGCAATTTCAGGAGCATTACCTTTAATCGACGGAGAAGGGGATGCATAGAAAGATAATATTTCTCATCTCCACTCTCACGTTAAATCCACGTCCCCTTCCCATCCTTACCTTATAAGAAAAGGGTGAGAGGTGAAAGAGTTATATAATTGAGCCTCCGAAACGCACACTCATGACACAAAACACGGACTTACTTCCACTTCATGTCTCTCTTCTGTATAGTCGTGGTATTATTATACCGAGCGAGCCGAACCATTCGTGCAACAGATGTTGTTGTTGGCGTCTACCGCTGTTACAGTGGTTATTGGCCGATATATTTAACGGTTAAGGTTCTGAAGTTTGTAGTACTGTTCAATATTATACGCTGGTAATATTTCTTTACCGACAATATCACCTGGTAAGTTTATTTTATAGTACAAGATGGCAAAAGAACAAGGGGTCAGTGACCGTTACCCATAGACATGTGCAAAAAGTTAGAAGGTTGTAAATACGTTGCTTATTTAATGGGCAGGGGAAATATGTACGTAAAATGGATATTTACCTTTCATAGAAAAGGGAGGAGAATTGGATTTAGCGGAGTAAGGATCCTCCGCTAAATCCGTCCTATTTTATCATGAGGGTATTGATGTATAAACAAAGTACCTTGTTAGTATTATTTCTAATAGGCGGCGAGCATTTGTACTCGCTGTGGCCAGCGGGTATCTGCTCAGAGCTGAGCGTGAGGTAGTGGTGGCAGGTCTCTGCGGTGACGCCGCCGCGCCAGCCCTTGTTCCCGGCGTGGATGCGCTCCAACCTGGCTTTCTCCAGGATAGGGACGACGCCCGCCGCTGACACATGCACTATGTGAACGTGCACGCTGTGCACATGAAATTAATAGTCCTATTACAAGGATTGTAATGTGCTTGCGCATGACCTTGGGACTAGTTTAATGAATGTCCAGAAGAATTCTAAAATTAAACCAACGAAAGACTATTCGCAAGCCTTACGTATTTTATACTTTATAGCTAAATGTAGTAAATAAAAAGATCTTCCTCGTTTATATTTATAAAATAGGACAATTCATTGTTTATTTATTCAATAATTCATATCGATAAAAATAATTGCAATAAAATAACAATTCCTTGAGAATAATAGATTTTTATAATCATTGTACTTAGCAATCGTGCTTACTTATTACTTTTTTTTTTTAATTTAACTATAATGGCAAAGAGTTTAATAAGATTTTTGATGGAGTAAAACTTTCAATAATATGTTAAAAAATATTTTAACTCGTTATTGGTATTATCTTTCATCAGTCATTTCTAGCCTTTATCCCAATACACCTAGATTACTCATGTCATTGCACTTTCAAGTGGGAAGCTGACACAAAAACGTCAATTTATTTGATAATACTCAGACAAAACAACAATCAGCACAATAGAATATTTGCAGCGGAAAAACCATAACAATAAAGAACATACAAAATTACTTTGTAATACAACAAGAACATTCGTCTTCTAAATAATTATATTAAAATAGATGAGATATTGAAAACACATACTACCATAAGAAAATAACTACATAATAAATATTGTGCGCTTAACTTTTTTGGCGCCCAAATTGATGTTGGAACTACTGTCATTTTTATTTTTAGTTTAAATAAAGAAAATTAAGCCAGTCTAATATTTGGTTATTTAATCTGACCAGTATTATAATTATAATGAATGTTTTTAAATTTGAAAGTTTTGGATGGATGGATGGATGGATTGGTTTTTTAGCCGACTTCAAAAAGAAGGAGGTTATATTATTGCGTATCTTAACGGCTCAAAACGGCTTGACGGATCGTAATGAAATTTGGCACAGATGTAGAACATTGTTCTGAAAGATAGCATGTGCTACACATCAAGTCTATTCTTTAAAAACGCTTAAGAAGTCGCGGGCAAAAGCTATAGTTACAAATGTAGACTCAAATCTATTCACATTAGTATCTGATAAGACTGTTTAAACAACAATCTTCTACATTTATCGTCAGTCAACAGTAAATGTTTGTAGATATAACTAGAAACAAAATGGTAAAATATACCATTGTTAAATTTGATTTCCTGTATTTGTATAATAGAAGTTACCTATTAAAATTGAATATATTGTCGCAACAATTATTAATATATTATTGAGATAGCTTACTCTGTGGTCGGCAAATAGCTTGCTATTAAAGATACAGCCGCTTCTTCCATTTCAGGAGGATGGGTGGCCAAATACGTGCTATACAAATGTGGGTCTGAAAATAAGCGTAATAATCTTTATATCGCAGGAAAAAAAATTAAAGAAGCCTTATTTTAAATTTGTATTAAATTAAAAACATGCTTAAATTATTTTGGTATATAAAAAAATTAAAAAAGACAGATAAAAAACTCGAAGCTAGTAGTAACACGCAAAATAAAAAATATTTACCGGTGCAATCAAATCCTTCGCATTGAGTATTTGTCTCGTTGATTTCTAATTCAGCATGGAACTAAAAAATAAATTAACTAAATTCAATTTACAGACAATTTAAAAGAATAGTAAGAAATAGAATAAAGTTCGTTTGTTTGTGTTTTAGGTTCATATTACATTATTTTATCTTACTAATATTATAACTGCGAAATGTTAGATGGATGGATGGATGTATGTTAGAAGATATTTCCGGATCTGGAAGAAATTTGGCACAGACATAGAACATAGTCGGGAAGAACACATAGGATACCTATTGAGTTTTGCTTTAATTTCGTGCGGACGGATTCGCGGGCAACAGCTAGTCGTGAATAAAATATTAAACTCTGTTTTCCTATATTTTTGTTTCCCTATCACGTACAAAAAGATTATGGCCTTGAATGAAAAATAAAAAAAAACAAATGATACGAAACATGCTTATCAACTCTAATGTTTCCTAAACCTTTATACGGGACGAAAACAAGGTAACATATTTAAATTCGGTAAACTATCTATTCCTAATTATTCAATTACATATTACTGTGTGTATTTTGTACAAAAATTTCTGAGTGCAATCAAAATCTTCTTCGAAAAATTTGTTGTTTTAACTTACCGCCAATACTGTTCCAGTACCGTTGAGAACAGAGAAAATAGTTCCTAACTCAATTTGATTGACATTCGGGAATTCTGCAACTCCGCTGTCCGCTAAGAAACCTTTAAAGCCTACTACGCCAGCCCTTATCAAATCGTGTAGTTCCATCTAGAACATAAAATGCACGGTCCATTTTGAATGCTCATGGGAATATTTGATAAGTAAAATTGTAAAAAAATTTAAGTAAAATTGTAAAAAAAAATTAAATTTAATAAGTAGGTCGAGGTAATTTATAACGATGAAGCAAAGAAAAATATTAATGCCACAGATTTTTTTTACTTTTATAATAATTTTGAAAGTAATGGTTCCGGTGGCCGATTTACAAAGTCTGCGAATTCTGAAAACGTTTAAAATATAATGAATATTTTTTAAATATCCTATTTGAGAGCAACTTATATATAACTTGAGTAAGAATCTAAAATAGTCTGAATTCTGCCTCTATAATGGTGCATAGAAAAGGCCATTAGATATAAATCAAATCGTTATTAACCTCATTGCCAGGAACAATACCACCCCAGAATCCAACATCGACGAATACTTCTTCTTTCGCTGCTGAAGCCTTTACCCTCAAATTTTCTACTGTTGTCGTCGGTGGTATCGAATTACTGCAAGCAGAAAATCAAGTGATGTGTTGTTCCTATTTAATTTAATAAGATATAGTTTTAATATTTTTTTTACAGTGGCATATCTATGACTGTAGTGATGCCCCCAGCTGCCGCGGCCTGCGTGGCTGTCACGTAGCCTTCCCAGGAGGTGCGTCCGGGCTCGTTAACATGTACGTGCGAGTCCACCACGCCCGCCATAAGTGCGAGGTCCCCACCATCTATAATCTGAAAATCACGACTGTTTAGTATGTAAATAAAGCCAACACTACATTTTCTATTAGTATGCAATTTATACGAAAAAATCTAAATTTAAATTAACTATGTTCAAACGTTATTAAATTAATTTAAAAATTAACCGATTAATAAAAATGAACTTTGTAGAGTATTGATTATGATATCCAAGGGAATATTTACCTTAACATTGCTAGTCTTAGATGTAAGGAATGTGTCGACTGCATTGCGTGTGAAAACTCCTTCGATTGTTCCCTTCTCGTCGACTAGAACACCACCGTCAAACTCCGCAGACTCGGTCACAACTCTTCGACTCAGGAACAGCTGCTTTTCCGAATCTTCCGACTTCACGTCGACCCATCGTCCGTTGGTATAATTAGCGAGCACTGAAATATTACGATTATGAACAGATTATTATGATGAATGAACAGATGAAAAAGTGTTTTATTTTTTAAATTGTCTTCAATTTAATTTACCTAAAAGTGTAATCGTCGCTAAAGTTTGTATTAGCGACATTTTCCTTGACGTTTGCTACTGGTCGCGGTCTAAGAGCAACTGAAGGTTTTCCGCCTGAAACTGTCTTGTATCATTACCTACAAGAGCTGTTATATTTTTACTTTAGAGTCGTGCCACACTACACTGAAAACGGACATTCGACCGATATATAGATAAAAATATGTTCAAAAATCATCATCAAATCATTAAAAAATCTTGCAAAAGATGATATTTACAAATAATTTATAATGGCAAGTTGAAAACGTGTTAATTTGCATATTATTAATATTTTTGGCAATGAATGCGTTACTTAACTTGGAAATTTAAAACTTTATTTACATAAAACATCTATCGAATGTTACACACCTAATATTACCCCACATTTATTTGTCACTGATATGGATAACATCTCCCTACTATTATTTTCATAATCTTTAAAGCCCGACAGGTTATCGTTCGACCAAAGCATCGCGTGTTTATATTGTTTTTAAAAGATATATATTTTTTTTGGTAATACAATAGGAAGATATGGAGATATGTTTTAATACTAGTCAAAACAATAAACGTAGCAAATCAATAATAGTTTAATCATTTTTAAAAACAAAATATATTAAAAACAATATATTATTATAAATGCGAAAGTTTAGATGGAGCAACTTTTGTTGGCCTACAAACTCGACATTTAAAATAATACATATTTTATAGGAAATTATAAATGGCTGACGTACCAAGTAATAAACAGAAACTTTATATTAAAAAGGACCAAAAATATGCAAAACATTTTTATAAGGAGGCAAACGTGGGCGAACATTCTAAATTTAGGCGTCTCTAATACAAAAATGACTTGTTACCTCATCCAAATTGTCATAACATGTATCCAATAGCATGACAACAAAATCCAAAGACACCGCACTAGTATTGTTGTACAGTATCCCAAAAAGTTTACGGCATAAAATAATTCAAGGAAACTTATCAACATTGTGTAGTTTTTTTGCTTGTTGTACGAACAAGCGTGCTCGCGGGGAGATGAGACGTAAGTGGGCGGGTGCGTCGCGATTACACGAATTTACTCATATTATAGAAATATGTGAATACAAAAATGTGACAAACATACAACATGTATGAAGATTAGATAGAATACTGGACCAAATTTGATTCCTGTGGCATTCCCAACCTACATCATACTTAGCAACGGTTCGATCTATGCCCTGCCTATTAGGACATAAGATTGCACATTGACAAGTCGCACATCCCATAATATTTTACCTGTTACAAGATATCATTGAATGATTTTTGTAATCCTGTTG
This sequence comes from Papilio machaon, assembly GCF_912999745.1. Lineage (NCBI taxonomy): Eukaryota > Metazoa > Arthropoda > Insecta > Lepidoptera > Papilionidae > Papilio > Papilio machaon. The sequence continues at coordinate 4,949,319 of NC_059989.1, read as the reverse complement.
ATAAATCAATAGAAGACGGAGAAATTTTCTTTACCATTACATTTATTTTTAATGAAATGTAATCATCTTTTATGTAGTTTAAGAATGGTTATCATTGAGGGTACAAAATTTATTTATAGGACATATCAGTTCTTCACTATTACTATTATTAATGAAGTAAAGTAGTAAAAACTAGCTAAATTTATAGTTACCAAAATTTTGAATAAAAACTGTTTTGTGAACCGAGTTGCAATTACAGCATTGAAGATGATCGTTGCACTCTATGTCAATCTTGAAAGATCATCTTAATTGTTGCTAGTAAGGCCTAATTTCTAATAGTTAACTTTAATAAGTAATGGATTTTCTAAAATAGATGCAAAGATAAACAAGCTTAGATTTCATTGCTGTTATCATGCATTTACGATTAGACGAGGGAAGCATTTTATGGCAGAATGTTAGAGATAAAAACAGAAAACATTGAGATTTTTTTACATTTTAATCTTTTGGCACAGATAAACATTAAAAGCGTAACAGACGTGAAACGCACGCGCTAAACATGTTTCACGAGTTTTGTAAAAAAAAAAACTGGAGATCAACGTTTTAACAGTAAAAGATGTAATAGCATAAACAATTCCAACAGTTAACTCGTAATAGTAATTTCTTTGAACATCAATGTATTCTAAACATAAACATATTGTTTTGTCCCCGCTTCCTGTGCTATTTCGCTGGATATCACTATAGTCTTGTGGCAAAAGCCTTTAGGAACCGGCGATCACCAGCCGTTTGCACATGTTGCACCCAAAGTAATACTACGTTGAGTATGGAGTTGATCAAAATTTTATATTGTTTAATTACCACTTCTCTTTGCTTCAACAAGTTTAAAAACGTTTAACTAGTAAAACAATTTCATAGGTTTATTACGTACCTTTGTTAACATAGATTTAGAAAAACATAACCCAGCTTTAATTCATCCAAGAAAACTTAACGTTTGTGTACAATTTGTAAACAACCACATTATTTCGTGACTAAAACCTGATTGATGAGAATTTTTATACACGTTCTGAGCTTCTTATGTATTTTTTTTTATTTCAAATTACGTAGTATTTGTTCTGTTCCGAGTAAATATTATAACTCTTTTGTATTCATTCGATACTTTCTTTTATTAAAAGTTATCAAAATCGGAAAACTAGTTACATTGCAAACAGTATAAAACTTGATTGTGTTGATATTTCTCCATTTCTACAAAACTAATACACACCTATAATGTTTTAAAAACCTGTTTTGTTTTGGTAATATGATAATGAATATTTATTCAAAAGGCGTCGTGTCTTGTCATTTAAAATGTCAGTTCTCATGGCTATAAAGCATTTAAGGCTTTTTTATTTTTATATCAATAGGTAAGGAAAGAATGGGAATGGGAAGTGGATTTGTCGAAAGATGGGACGCATAGGAAGGGCAAATATCCTCTTTCTGTGCGTCCCCTACTTCGCTGATTAAAGGTAGGCAACGCATCTGCATTTGCGGATGTCTATGGGCAACGGTCGCCTCGCTACTTCGGCGAATTCATGTGGCCGTTTGCTCGTTTGCCATCTATTGATATGATTTAAGGCGTCTTTTGCTTCAACGCCTACTTTAAGATGGATATTAACTAGAGCATTCTCTTAAAAAATTCTATGTGACGTACAGGTAAACGCAGAGTTTCCAAAGAACGGCTGGATTGTGAAGGGTTTCACTAGAACATGTCGTACAGCGGCTCGTTGTTCTGTTACAAGTAAATACTCCAGTCTATACTTACTGAGTTATTGTCTATATTTTAATTTAATAGATTTGTATTATAGTGTGGTGATTTTAATTAATTATTTTTTAATTGTAGAAACACTTATAACAATTGTAAGGAAAAATAAAAAAAGAGCAAAGAAGGTAAAATGGAAATTATAATTTTAAATTCCGGTCGCGTTTAAGGGCGAAAGATAAATTTAATATTTTTGAACGACACCTGCATGGACATTTAGAAGGCGATGTTACAGTGGAACAAAAACAATTCTGGCCAACAATTCAGTAACTAGCGGTCGTCTGCTACACTGCACAAAGGTGCTTTTATTTGGCAATTAATTCTCATTTTAGAGTCTGGATTGAAGATTGTTCTAGGTAAAGCAAGCTCACGAAGAATTAATCTTCTGGTGTTGCGTAAGACGCTGGGCTGGATACGATAACACTGACCGTGAATCTAAAGCACAACCGATTATGTTAGCGCCGGCATTCACAGCGAACAGTAAGAGAATTAAATTTCCTCCCCTTTTAGTATCCAATATCGTACAATATGTTATGACAGGGGCTTAATTTTCGCACGTATGTATGTTGCCATAACAACTTTTCGACTTACTTGTATCACGAACATCAAATGAAACTTTACTGAAATGGGTAGGAAACATAAGTTCTCGACTATACCTCATGGCAAACAATTACGATCTCGTTTATAGTTTCCTTTCGTCACGAGGTAATACTTTTTGTGTACGTCAAGGTTACACCAAAATAACTCCCACGATTCTCATTTAAATTGTTCACTTTTAATTTTTTAAATTTCGAATTTAAATTAAACTACATAATTGCAATGCACACGACTTTGCAAGGGTGAGCTTTATATAAGCCGTACGCTTTTATGTGGATTAAGTAGTAAGAGTGTACAGTATAGACTATGATGGTAGAATATTGGCATTTCAAACGCTTGGAGACATGTTTGTAGAATTTTGTCTATAATAGTATTTTTTGTCAGTGCAAAAAGAAATTTGACGGTAACTATTTGATAAACAAAGGCTCGGTATCTACAATGATACAGAGCCATGTAACTTTTTTTTCGTTTAGAGCAGTCGTTAAAAATTACAACATAGATAAACTGGAAAATGTATGTCATGGGTTGAATTATCTTGTGTCCCAAAACAAGTAATCTTAGAATAATCTCATTTTTTACCATTGACTTTTTGTTTGAGATTTAAGTTTTATTTAATTTAACAGTTACACTTAATATTAAAAGTAAATCTAGTAATTATAACATACTTTTCAGTCAGAATGGTAGGAGAAATTATAAATGACGAGATAGCTCCTTACAATCTTTCATTTATGTTTATATTACCAAACTTAATTTATTGTTTTCATGTTCTAACTATAAATGAAGCAGTTTTTGTAAGCTAATGGTTTAATCGTTAAATTGTCCAATATATAAAATAGTCTAGTAATCTGAATTTACCCCAATAATTAGAGCAACTCGGTATTGTTTTAATATTGATGTATTTAAATCAGTTGTTTTGACAAACAAGTTATCGCATATTGCTGACGGCAGTGGGGGTTATCGACCGAGTTCGTTTTTTAAGAAATTGAGATAAAAGACGTAATCTTAATCACGTTCAATACGCCCTTGTATACGATGATGTAAGCATATTCTTAACTTTATTCCTTGTAATATCCAGATTGGTTACGAAGTCTTATAATCCTAAAACTTAATAGGAATTTGGTAAGCCTGATTAAATGGACTCCGCCAAGTATGCCAGAAAGCAGTACGCTGATGTTCACCTTCCCGTATCGTGACCGTGTAAGAAGGTTAATGAATACGATGGTTCATAACTCCGTATTTTACTCTCTGAGTTAAAGAAATTCGCTATAGCGACAAATACAGATTGTGGTGTTAGCACACCACAGCATAGTATTTATTTTCTTAGGCATCAGAGAATTATCTGAAGGAAACCTGATTGACATGCAGAAGGATATACCGGGTTGAAACCAATGCTGATTACTAAATGATCCTTTAAATTTTGATGGTTGAGTGTAGTAGAGAACATTTCTTTATACGTGCTTTTTATGCTTCAACTGTCGCCCGCGACTACGTCGACTCGCAATTAAAAAAAACATAAGTAGCCTATGTGTTCTTCCAGACTATGTTCTATATGTAACAAACATCCATCCATCCACCCAAACATTCGCACTTATATTATAAGTAAGATAGTAACATGTAATAAACGTTTTTCTTATCATAAAAAATGTGCGAAATTAATCAGGGCACCTTTAATTTCATTACAAATGTCAACTGTCAAATATCAAACAAGAAGCATTAAGAGAGTTAATAACCAAGATCAACAATTCATTTCAAGTGCAATAAAGTTATAACTAAATTTATCATTATTTAAATAACGTCAGTAAAACAAATCTGATAGTATAAAAATTGTCAACGAAGGAAAATTTTTAATCTTTAATATCAAACTTCTGTTTACTTTAATAAAAGTTACGATTTATATTCTTGTTTTTAGAGGATTTAGTTTTTCTGACACCATAAAAACAACAAATAAAACAACTCCTACGAGATCGCACTTATGTTTATCGTCAGATAACTACATTCACAGGAATGTACACTCCACAGATTTTAACTGTGCATACTTTTTATAGAAGAAAGTGGCAAATAGAACATTACTAAGAAGAAATATTTTATTCTAACCGTAAAAACACACCACTGAGTATTCTGCAAGTTACCATTGAGAAATGCTTTTCTATCCTGTTGTCAATTTTCATTTAAGTTTATTGTCACTCATTATTAATTTTTTCAATAAAAAAATAAAAATATACTTATTACTTTGTTTATTATTATTCAATTATTTAATTAATCATTAATTATATTATTCCTAATATTACAGTTTATTGAGCAATAAAATTCCTTTGGGCTCTCCAACAAGTTCACCGTCTGCGTATATCAACTCTCCGCGAAGGTATGTCTTCTTCACAACTCCTTTTAACGTTTTGCCGATGTATGGTGTTAGCTGAAGCAAAATATAAAATTGATACCATTAGTAGATAACGAAATGGACGCATCCTTTAGTAGATGGTCTTTGTTTAAAAGTCAAAGGAAATTTATTTGATAGAACGGTGGGTTCATTTTTAACTCTTCCAAAAATAACAAAAAAAAAAAACAAGTTGTGCGTGTTTCTAACAATCTCTGGTAATGTAATCGATCTATTGATTTAATATCCAATAATAAGACTAAATACGATTTTTTAGAATTGTTATTTACGATGTTCTTTTTCAAGCAATTTCTATCTGCGTAGCCGACGACGGAATCCTTTATTCCCAAAGCAATAATGTTGAATTTAGAAAATACTACTGGCGTTAAATATAATGGGACATTGACGAAGTTGTAAAAAAACCTTTGTAATGTTAATCACCTTGTTTTTGTGTCGAATAATGTCAGCGGTGACCGTGAATTGTGCGTCAGGGTCGAAGAAGATGATATCTGCGTCGAGGCCAGGCTTAAGAGCGCCCTTACGGTGCTGAATGCCGCAGAGTTGCGCCGGCGCAGAACACATGTATTTGCTGATCGAAGTCAGACCTAGTCCGCGTGCGCTTGCCTCAGTCCAGAATAACGAAAGACCTGATGAAAATGCAAACATTATTTAAAATTGATAAAATCCATACCAATAGGTACGAGTATATAGGTAAAGTTTACCAAAACAAAAATAAAAATACAAAACCTTCAACTGACAATAAATACTCATAATATGTTTGTATACGTTTCAATTTACATAATAGGTATATATTAAATAGCACATAGATAACTAGAATAAAACTCATGTTACCAAACTGCACAGATGATATTCCACCCCAAGCTTCTAAATTGTTAGAACACTTCAGTTCGGGAGTGCAAGGCGAGTGATCGGACACCACCATGTCCAGTTTGTCATCTAGTAAATATTGCCACAGCTTTTCCTATGATCGTGATTAGAAAGTTAGATTATTGTTAGATTGAATTATTAAAATGATAATAGACTACTTGTTAGTATCGTAAGTCAAGTCCTTTATATATGAACAGAGCTGGGCATTAACTCGTTAATCCGTTAATCGTTAATTAACGAAGTTAACATTTTGCTTAACGGATTAACTTTTAAGTTAACTTCAAAAAGTGTTAACGCTTTTGTTAACTTCCGTTAAACTCAACTTCCGTTAATAAAAGTCCGTTAATCGTTAAATTAGAAACTTAGAGACGTGCTGTCATTTTGTTTAAATTACGCGCCACGGAAGCTCGGACGTTCAGCTATGTTGGGCGACTGTCGGCGACTCGAACGGTGAACGAACGAGTCGATAATTGATATATGTGAAGTTCGCGTGCAACTGTGATGCATCAGAGCGTCCGGGAAAGACGTGACCAACAGGACAAAATCAAAAGAAGGTTCGAAATAGTATATTTCATAACGATTCTATGAAAGCATGAGTATGTAATAGCCCACATTCCGAACGTTCTTCGTCCCTGCAATACGCCACTTTTTGAGCAATTGTATTAAGAACACTTTTTTACTCGTGCTTTTCCAAACTCGTGCGTTCTCTTTTCCAACTGTCAAAATAATGTCTGTTATAAAGAAAAAACCAACCACGAAGTTTTTATGATTCATGCAAATATTCTAAAAAGAAGCTCCTAATTTATTACAATATCAGATTTAATGATTTGATTCAATGAATTAGGTTGGTTTCATTTTATTTCATCTCATTAAATTTCATTTTCATTTCATATCAATAAAAATAATCTACCGAAGACTTCGCTGTTTGGGCATAGTTCCCCTTGCCTACCCAGAATGGGTGAAGAAAACAAAAAAAAACTCTGTTTGTATTCTTTTACGGTTGGCGCCATTTTACAAACATTTTAGTTAGTTGAGTTTATTGTGTTTTTATTATTATATTAAATTGCTTCATTTTTCGCTACTGTATTAAAAATAGTTGTTTAGTACATGGGCGGAACTGTCATTACAACTTATGCTAACTGTCAACCCTCACTTTCGGCTGCGCCTCGGGTCGGGTAGACATTTGTCGGAACACTTTGCAATGACAGGCTTTCCGCACTCGTAATGAAATATACTATAATGAATACTATTCATACTTGTCTCCAATACTAATGTCTTATAGAATTAAGATTTATTATTATTATTATTAATTAATTAGATTTATTAATTAGATTTATTTTTATTAATTTTTATATTAATAAAAATAAATTTTCATAATTAAAATAATCAAATTAATATTTTAAACAAGTGTCGCCACCATAAGTGTTAAAGTAGTATGTATAATTTTGGTATGGTTAACTGTTAACGATTAACTTTAACTTGGGTTAAATATTTGAGAATTTAACGCTTTAACGATTAACGAAGTTAAATTTTTAATTAACGAATTAACGATTAACGAAGTTAACTTTTCGATTAACTGTGCCCACCTGTGTATACGAACATAAGTAACTGATTAAATCAGTTAAAACAATTATCAACCAACAAGTCTTCTTTACACATGGTTGTCTATGAAAAGAGAAAAAACGGGTGGTGTTAATTTCGCTAGTCCGCTATTATTTATTCCCGTCTCAAGAGTTGTGAAACATGAAACATTTTGAACATTTATAGATTGTCCATTGTTATATTTCTTCCATTTTTGTGATTGTGTTTCATTTTTGATAAAGGACCAGAAGAATAAAGTACCTTATTATCCAAATCTCTTATAGGCGGTGCGCACTTGTATTCGCTTCGGCCTCGTGGTATTTGTTCTGCACTGATTGATAAGTAATGGTGGCAGGTCTCGGCGGTGACTCCGCCCCGCCAGGCCGTGTTACCTGCTGCCACCCTCTGCTGTCGCGCTTTGTTCAACAGAGGCACCACGGTTGCCGATGATACATGCACAACGTGGACACGGACACTAGAAATAGAAACATGAACTTATTTGCCTTTTATCCTATAAACATTGTACAGAAAATTTGGATAACAACAGTAAAGAATTAGCACATCTTGGAAAATTCTATTACGACTACCAATGCAATGTTCATTTATATAAAACCTATTTTAACTCTACGATTTTAAAAAGTACTCACTCAGTTTTATTCAAGAAGCTTGAAATAAGAGATATTGCGTCCAATTCCATTTTTGGAGGTCGTGATTCTAAATATGTGGTATATTCCTCAGGGTCTGAAAACATTTAAAATCAAGTGTCAAATATTAAACAAGCCAATTTATTAAACCTCAGATAAGTGTGTTAGCGCTAAGAAGTAAAATAATCTGGTTGAGTACTAAAACTGTGTAATGCGTTCGATATCAAAAAATGTAATAAAGTTGCATATTTAGTATGAAATTAGTGAAGTTCAAAAACATTTGAGAGTCAACTCCGTATCAAAGCCAGATCCTAAACCTTCATAATTACCAATTGGATACCTTTTTTAAAGATTTTTTTTTCGATTTCTTCATTATCTTCTTGTACCTCCGCGTGGAACTGTCAAATTAAAATTTTTTATATTAAAAAAGGAAATATAATTTTTTATACTCAAATTTAAAAAAAAGTTTTTTATCATACCTATATTATAAATGCGAATGTTTAGATGGATGGATGGATGGATGTTTGTTTCAAGGTATCTATCCTCTAAAGCGGCTGAACGGATCCCTATGAAATTTGGCATCGATATAGAGCATAGTCTACTAACTACTAACAAAGTTTCTTTTATATTCCGCGTGGACGGAGTCACGGGCAGCTAGTTGGTTATAAAGTTAATTAAAACAATTTAAAATATCTAACTATTTTACCGCCAATAATGATCCAGTTCCCTCGAGAGCTGCAAATGCCTTCTCCAGGTCTTTTGCTTCCACGTTAGGGAACTCATCGACACCGCTGGGGCAGAGGAAACATTTGAAACCCACAACACCTGCCTTCACTAAATCCTTGAGAGAATCCTAAAAAAATTAAAATATTCTTAGCACTTATATAACTACCTACGGAACTTTAAAAATATACAGCCAAACCGAAAAATACAGATAAGTGAGAGTCCAAAGGACTGTGAAATTTTTCTCGTTATATCTCGTTCCTATAAAGTTTTCTCTCTAACCCCAGTTTCTCGCTTGTGGAGGTTGTCGGTGGGGATTGGATAATAACTCTCGCTTATAAAGGTTTCCCGTTTATCCAGGTTCGACTGTATAGAGTCAAAATAAAAAGATAAAAAAATCATTAATTGTAGATAAACCTCATTAATGATTAAATCATTCATTAATTATCATGAATTGAAAAGATAATTTTTCAAATAGGCTGGCATTTCTATAAATTTTTACAATACATGTATATGATTCAGAGCACTAACCTGATTATCGACGATGACACCGCCCCAGAATCCAACGTCTACGAAAACGTTTCCCTGCGCCGAAGAAGCTTTTACTTTAAGATTTTCTAAAGTAGTAGTCGGTGGAATTGAGTTCCTAAAAAAGTCTTGAACTATGAAATTAAACATAGTTGTGCGAGTTTGCACTATCTTAATACCTTGGACCAGAAAAATAATATTAAGTGAATAAAAACTGAAAGAAACCTTATTCATTTCCATCGGTATATACTTCAACTAGTTTCCATTTCCGAATTCATTGGGATGGTAATAAATACGTATTAATAGATTCATTGGAAAAATACAGAAAACCAGATTTACGTTTTTCTGTACTAAGTTTTTACTTGTTTTAATCAAAAATTACTACTAACAGTGGCATATCAACAATTGTGGTGATGCCACCCGCGGCGGCTGCACTGGTGGCGGTGCGGAACCCCTCCCAAGCCGTGCGACCGGGCTCGTTGACATGCACGTGCGAGTCTACCACGCCTGCCATTAGCGCCAGATCACCACCGTCCACCACCTATAATGCAAACGATTAGCTTGAAAATTCTGGAAGATATCAAAAGATAATGAGATTATAAGATTCTCTTCCTGCCGTCCTTAGAGATTTTAAGTAGTTTCGGTTTGGTGTAGAATAAGCATGATAATTTCACCTAAAGAAGTGGTTTATTAAACATTAATCGATTTTTAGTTCGCGTGTTTGAAGAAATTCTAAAGCACTGGCTAGTCGCTTAGTCGATAGGGGATCAAAGAAATATGCATCTTCTAAGAATTGCTAACTTTACGTACTTTTAAGGTTTACTTTTTTATCTTTTATTCCAAATTTCCGACTTTAACATAGGTATTTAAAATGCCTTATTTCGATCGCCTACAAGTTCATAATTATGATTCAAAAAGATATAAAAATCAATATTAATATTAATCAAGACGCTCTCAAAATAGCCGAGTATTATTTTTTGTCTTCATATTCTGTCCATGTCGACTATCATTTTATTTTATTTTCCTGAGTTTTATTTTTCAATGTCACGTGTTTCATATATTATTTTTATACCTTATATCTTAACAATTCGTTTGAATTCTGTTTTATTGATGTGAATAACATGTTATTAAATAACAATAAACTCGTAGCTTGTCTTTCTGCGTCCCAAGAAGTTAAAGTCGCCACGGTAGTTCTACGAGAAAACATTTTTAGGACCTACAGTGAAAAATTAATTGGATGAAAATAATTTTTCCAGTTTACATCAAACAAGTCTATAATTTGTACTGTATAAGTGTGCAGAAGTTTACATATTAACCTATATGTTATATGTATTCCAATATTCTTAATCATTATGTTTACAGTTTAAATGAACCAACAAACATGAAGATAGTATGTCTTACCTATATCATATACTTAGCTACTTACCTTACCATATACTTATTTAATAAGAAAGGTCCATATGTTTATAGCGGTAAAAAATTGTTTATTAATGACCCATTAATTTATGTTTTAATCTTACGTACTTAATTAACTATAATTTTTCAATATTTCATTCACACAGTTGTTATACGCAAGGAGCATAGGTGGGCACAGTTAATCAAAAAGTTAACTTCGTTAATCGTTAATTCGTTAAATAAAAATTTAACTTCGTTAATCGTTAAAGCGTTTAATTTACGAAAATTTAACGCAAGTTAAAGTTAACAGTTAAAGTTAATTTACGAGTATAAGGCCCAAGCGGGAAATGGTCATATGAATAATCTCCGAATCGTATGGGCCGATTTTGTCGAGACTTTCAATAGAACTTAGGCTATTTTTTTACTGCGCTTACAAAATCTCGGGCGATCGCTAATCCTATCTATAGTTTAGTTATATAATATACTAAAATAAAATTGAGACAATAGGAGCGATGTAATGCCTGTACCATACTAATGACATAGCATGCACTAGTTACACACACTTATATACTACACTGACAATGATGGACAATTGACTTTTTCAGTCAATTTTTTTATCGACAATCCGACGTCACGGAATAAGATAGCTAACTAAATTTAGGCAACACAAATTTTCAATTAAACAGTGAGACATGTGATAATATTGAAAAGAAAACAATCAAAACTTTTATGCAGTATTTACATTTATCTGTTACTATTTGCACCCATATATTCATTTGCTCATGCTCCAACAACTGAACATTTAATTTTCTGTATAATTTGGTAATATTTTTTTATTTTAGCTAAGGACCCACGAACAGACTTATTATTTTTTACTTATTTTTTATTTATTAATATAGATTTATTAATAAAACTTCTAACATCAAAGGAAACTTATTATAGCATTGATAAATAAACTATATAACCAATCCAGTGATACATGTCAACGCATCAAACTATACAACTGAGATGCCTTCGATTACTTCTGTAATCTAATGATCTATCGTCCGGTCTATTGTTATATGTTAAATCAAGTTAAATTACTCTCAGTGTATAGAGCATACGTTACACGACAACGAAAACAACCGATCGCGGGAGATGTCTTCTATCTTTCTTGTCGCCTATAAAATCGTTATAGTCAATTAGTAAGAATATGTTTTGAATTATTTTCAACGACATTCGACATTTGATATCGAAAGTTTATGTTAAATTTAATTTAATAATTAATAATAAAATTAATTTAATACGTAAAAAATCGATGTCTTTTTGTAAAAGCCACTTGTTGCGACATTTCACATATTAATTTTAGTATAACACAATTTAACATTATTTCACTAACATAATTATTTTATCTTTTTCCTCATTCTTTCTCGTTTTGTCGTATACTTTTTTTTGTAAACAAACAAATTATCTTCGCTATTGTCTTTGCGCAGCGCACGTGCATCCCCGACCATTAGAAGGGTTGGGGCCATAAATCCATCGAGTTCGTTATCGTATTCTCTGTGCGGCTGTCCATTTGATCCTTTGTTCATATTTTTAAAATTAAAAATTATTTTTCGTTTCGTTTCGACTATGAAGAAGCCCCAAAAAAACAAACGACGGTAATAAACACATAAATCCCTTTTGTTTTTGAGGAACGTTTATTGCGTGCACATTTCGTCTTTCGAATTTTTAAATTTATTTTCATTGTTTGTTTCTTATCTACGCAATGACAAAAAAAACCTATTTGTACGCTTTTTCAAATGAACCATAAACTATTTTTTTTTAATATTTTTTGTTGTCTTTAAACTCCAACATTAAAATAAACATTTTTGTCTGCAACAAAGTTTAGTTGTATTTTAGGTACGACGTTGAAGAGTAATGCACACTCGATTATTTTGGTTGCAATTCAACGCAGAGTTTATCTTTTTCAATAGATTTTTCGTCTCATGTATAACACAAAGTGTATAATTGTTGTATTAAGAGTAAACATTTTATTACAAAGTCTTGTTTTAAAAAAAGTGATGTTATATAAATGCAAACCAGTTTTAATGTGAATAAAATGTAATATAGACTTTTCGAGATATTTGTGTAAATGTGAAATAATTAATAAACTTTGAAGGTGTCTAGCGCCTAAACTTCGCAATACTTGATAGAGGTAAGTTTGGTTAAATCGTCACTATTTTCTAACAAGGATTCTGTGGTACTCTTTTGATCACGTCTATCCCGGCCGCTCGGTGTATTGTATGACATGCGTCACACTCGCTCGTTCTCTCTCGTTCTCGGTCACCATTCGACTCGCCGACGGTCCCCGAACATAGCCGAACTTACGAATGTAGTCTGATGCATAATTTAAATAAAATGACAACACGTCAATAAGTGTCTATTGTAACAATTAACGGACTAAATTAACGGAAGTAGAATTTAACGGAAGTTAACAAGAGCGTTAACACTTTTTGAATTTAACTTAAAAGTTAATCCGTTAAGGAAAATGTTAACTTCGTTAATTAACGATTAACGGATTAACGAGTTAATGCCCACCTTTGGCAAGGAGTAACATCAGCATACATACATGTGGCCAACGAATATCATTGTTCAATGCGAAATTCTTTACATTTGCATACACATGAGTATAATATACTCATTATACACACGTTATTAACCGGCGCGACGTCCGCCAGTACAAATGGATAACGCCTGAAGCACATAAACAAGAAAGCGAACGGCAACCGAGACGAAGCGATGTTTGGTACGAAACTGGCATGCATTTGGTTCGTTAAAGTGAACACCTTACTAAATAACCTTGAACTGTGTCAAATAGAATCTATGATATAAAGAAAAGTCAGCGTATTTTCATGTTTCAGTGGTATTTAGCGTTACGCGCAGCGTCTGTTCCAATTATCTTTTGTAGCCGTGTGCTACAGGCGTTATCGCACAAATTCCCTCATTTAGCCGACCTAGCCAATCGAGCGAGACAGCTGCGTAAAAATAAAGTCCAAAGTTCTTTTTTATTTTTTGTAAATATTTTTATAATATTAAAGGTCACTGTTAATACCTAAATCATTCGATAGCAATAAAAAGTTTAATAAAATGCATTATAGTGCCGACCATTAAAGCAATTTAGGACCATTTAAATTTAATAATATTAGTATTTCATGTCAATAAAGGTGATTAATTAATTTGGATGCAACACGATCGAGTAATTAATATTATTAAATTGAACATTTAATTTAAACGTAACAGGCGTTTACTTTAATATCTTCATTTTCTGCGATAAATGTATTCGCTTGTTCTCTGGTTAGTATATCTTGTATTTGTCCATTTTGGACGAGCACTCCACCATCTGCCTCTCCCGTTGCGGTGACGACTCGTTTGCTCAAAAATAACTGACGACCGGTTGCTGCCATCTCACTCGCGCCTCGCACACAACTACACCAACTGGAGTGTCGGACACAACTACCAACGTAGTAACGTGACTGCCTGATAACGCTTCGTGCCACTCGTATTGATCTCGAATGCATACGCTTGCGATAATCTTAACAAAACAAATAAATAAAGTTAAACCATCTGTCTGTTACATGAATGTAGTAGATTTACTAATTTAAACATGTAAGGTACATATCATATCTCAATATCCACAGCTCAATCCAAGAGCCCGATTACATAGCAATGTTAATAGAATCAATTGGAATGATAATCATATACGGCGCAAGAATAGAGAGCAAGCTTACAAGATGAGCGAGATACATCTGGCAAAGGAGAAAAATTCCGTTAGATTAGGAAAAAAACAAGTATGATTCTAGTGAAACTTGGATAAGGCCTCTGTTACTTGTTAACATTTAAGTAACGACGATTAACAATAAATAAAAAGTAATAAATGCAAAACTACTCTGAACTAACAATTATATTGCGTAAGTAGGTACGGCAGATTTTAATTTTTCTGATTGTTATACAAAAGGTATCACTTGTAATGACCTAATCCATTATTGCTATTAAACTCGTCAATTAGTGGATAAGTTCACATAAATAAAAAGTTATTTGTAATTTGTATACTCCATTTTTCATATGCCTAATTTTAGCATTACTTTAAGATTACGCTAAATCTTTTTTTTACATTTGTATCTATTTATTTAAGGATTCTAGGAATTGGAATGTTCATTGATAAATTGTGATGCTCGTCACAGGCATTGCGTTGACATTTCTTTTATTCATTACGAAGCTCAATTTAATGTATTAAGACTAAAAATACGCTATAGAATTGCCAGCCGTCTGACTTTATCCGCTTATGTTCAACGGCAAAAACAACCATCGCTTTAATGTCTAATACTGCGATCAACGGTTAATATCAAATCAATCATCATTATCACCACCGATCATCATCATTTCATCACCACCATATTTAAAGAAGGAAAATGGGACTGATTTTAAGAAGCTCTACAACACCCGTAGACATCTTAAATAATCCACATAGTTGCTGATCTATTGTTAATCTGTTGTTTAAATTACGTAAAGAAACCGTTTGATCCTTTTTATTTAATTATTTCAATTGACTTGAATAAAGGCTGACTGTCAATTGTTAATTTTTAAAAAACTAAGCGACCAGCGGTTACACTTAAGCCCTGCGGGTTTTTGCACTGCTAATTGATTAATATTTGTTATATTAATTTTTGTATAATAAATTAAAAAAAAACTCATGTGAGTCGTGAAAATAGTGGCGACTATGAGATTGACATATATTAAACACGTGATCTAATACAAGATAACTTTATCTGTAAATTTTATCAGTAACAAGACTTTCTTATCCATATCCAAATATCTAAAGTGGTTGTCTAACTCTCTTTAGGAAAAGAATTCCAGTTTTTTTTTTCTCACTGATAACCACTGTTTACCTTAAAAAGACGTCTATAGCTAGCCAGGGGTGGCAGAACTCTCTTCTTACATGTCTTTACAGATGCTTAACTTGAATCTTAAATATGGGAGCCTCTTGAGGTTACTTCAAGGTACTTTAAGGACATTTAGCCTAATCAACCTGTACCCTGTACACGGCCTGTAGGCTCTTGGAAGACGTTTTTAGCTTGGGGTTAGTATGTTCTTAAAGAGTATTCAAAAAGGTTGGAATAATGTCTATATTTGCACCTATTATAGATTACAAAGAAACAACTATGGTAAAAGTAAATTACACCATGGTTTTTTAATAGCAATGAAAATTTAAAGAAGAAAGCCACGATTAAATTAATAAGCGCCTGATAATTTCAAACCAACAACTCGCTTTGACGTTAAATCATCATTATTTTTTTATATAAAACCTTTTAAGACTTTTATCTTTCTTGTGATAGGTAGAGAAAAGATGTATTAATTGGTAATTACTGTACACATTATATTAAGATTATCCTTAATAATATATTGTAAGATATTTGATGCAAAAGTATTTTAAAAGAATTAAACTAACAGCGAAACAGTGAATTTAACTCTACTTCATAATAATCCTCGCTGTAGTATAAACTTTAACCGAACGTAAGTAAACAAAAATGTCAGACGTTCCGCAATGATGGAAAGAGACTGCCTCGAGCAGCAGCGCACACCTCCTTATAAAACCTTTTGTTAGACTACCCTCAACAGTCCTAACACGGCCTCTCCTGACATGAGACCGTCCTCGGGCTCGTTCTTCCAGCATCTTCAACACTGGAATTCGTCTGTAACAATGGCATGGAGTCTTTTGATACCAGCTCGTTGGTAGGCGCTATGCGGGCGCGCTGCTCGTCGTCAGGCGTTGCTGTGGCGCGCTGCTCGCGACAGGCGCTGCTGTGGCGCGCTGCTCGCGACAGGCGCTGCTGTGGCGCGCTGCTCGCGACAGGCGCTGCTGTGGCGCGCTGCTCGCGACAGGCGCTGCTGTGGCGCGCTGCTCGCGACAGGCGCTGCTGTGGCGCGCTGCTCGCGACAGGCGCTGCAGTGGCGCGCTGCTCGCGACAGGCGCTGCTGTGGCGCGCTGCTTGTAGACAGGCGCGGCTGTGGCGCGCTGCTTGTAGACAGGCGCGGCTGTGGCGCGCTGCTTGTAGACAGGCACCGCTCAGGCGCGCTGATTGTAGACAGGCACCGCTCAGGCGCGCTGATTGTAGACAGGCACCGCTCAGGGGCGCTGATTGTAGACAGGCACCGCTCAGGCGCGCTGATTGAAGACAGGCACCGCTCAGGCGCGCTGATTGTAGACAGGCACCGCTCAGGCGCGCTGATTGAAGACAGGCACCGCTCAGGCGCGCTGATTGAAGACAGGCACCGCTCAGGCGCGCTGATTGAAGACAGGCACCGCTCAGGCGCGCTGATTGAAGACAGGCGCGGCTGTGGCGCGCTGATTGCAGACGGGCGCTCTGCTCGTAGACACGCGCAGCTGCGGCGCGGTGCACAACACAGCTACATAGTAGGACACAAGACCCGACCAAATCTGCATCTATATCAATAATGGTGTCCTCGGTTATTTGATCATAACTCTTTATGGTTTCAAAACATTCGACACATGACCATGCGAGCCATGACATCAGTGGCAGCTCGCAGTATGCCAGATACTGAACGTCCCGCAGTCCGTTCAATGCCTTAATTCACAAGATCATGTAGGGCAAGCGTCCCGCAGTCCGTTGCCGATAGGAGCGTCCCGCAGTCCGTCCTCTACATGATATTAATGGCAGCCCGCAGTATGCCAGATACTGAACGTCCCGCAGTCCGTTCAATACCTTACTTCACAAAACCATGTAGGGCAAGCGTCCCGCAGTCCGTTGCCGATAGGAGCGTCCCGCAGTCCGTCCTCTACATGATATTAATGGCAACCCGCAGTTTGTCAGTCCTGAAGATACCCTAAAGGCATCTCCTGATACAGAACGTCTCACATTCCGTTCACAATCTCACTTGTGCAGTTGGGTATCCCGCAGTCTACGCAACGCAAAACATCTCGACAATACATGGACAAAGCAAACTGAACTAATAAAGGGCATCAATGACTATTACGACATAAAGACATACGTCTGACTCAGGTAATGGCTTAACACGCTCAGCGCAACCGACTAGCCTTACAAGTTCACTTTAAAATGAAAAAATCATGTTGGCATGTAACGTGTTAAATCTTGCCACGACTCGGCTTTACCTGACCCTCACTAATAAACTGATCGAGGTATTCAATTTCAGTCTTTAGTAAAGAACACATGTTTAAATTAAATGAAAAGTCTGATGTTGACTTATTTGGCATCAAAACTTGAAATATAAAAATATTGGTTCGATCTTACCGCAGTACAAATTGAATAGATCGCGTCCACAATCCTGTCTGCTGTGAAATACACAGACAGCGCGTGAGCCTCACTACTCACATATTCCCATGCAGAATACACGGCTTGGTCCACGCTACCCTTGTTTCGCAAACACTGGTACGACTTTGATATCGACTCAACTTACTACGACTATAACAATTATCACGGTAACGATCTGACATTTTTCTCTTTGCATTTATTTTCACGAAAATGCAAACACAAACACAAAGTGAGCAAAGTGGATAGAATCACGTGGATCCTATCCCACTTCTGATGTAAGATATTTGATGCAAAAGTATTTTAAAAGAATTAAACTAACAGCGAAACAGTGAATTTAACTCTACTTCATAATAATCCTCGCTGTAGTATAAACTTTAACCGAACGTAAGTAAACAAAAATGTCAGACGTTCCGCAATGATGGAAAGAGACTGCCTCGAGCAGCAGCGCACACCTCCTTATAAAACCTTTTGTTAGACTACCCTCAACAGTCCTAACAATATTGTTATTTGGGATACATTCCGTTTTTATCATCTTTGTTTTTTTATTACTTTTATTTCGGCTAAATGCATCTGAAGCATATTAAATCACTTCGAAATTTTTATCCTCTTAAACTTATCTTATTTAATAAAACTAACTAAATGTTTTTAAAGTAGCATAAATATATATATTTTAACAAGAGTATATAAAGTGACAAGTTTCACATCTTGAAACCAATTAAATGTAATGGAATGAAAAACCATCTGATTTAAATTACATACAATTATTTGATCAAATTATTTTCTTTTCTTAAGGACCATTTTTTTACGCGGACCCTCATTAAATAGGTGTGTTAGCTACGGATCAGTCAAGTTTGTATTGAATTACGTTTTTAAATAACAGCCCAAAGCTGTCGTGGGCGACATTCATAGTATACCAATATGCAGTAGAACCGCAGTAAGAAAGACTATATTTTATGGAGGCTAAGAAATAATCAAATCAAATCATTTTATGTGCTAATACAAAAAGGTTTCGTGGTATGGAAGGTATGGAAAAAATGAGGAAATGTATGAAAGTGGCAGTCATACATTTTTTTTTACAAAATTAACTAAAACAATTAATTCAATCAAAACAGGTTTTATTTATAAGAGGTAACGGTGAACAACATAATATTTTAACTAAAATAAATAGTGACGCTATAAGATCTTACTCTGTGTATAAGTTGACGAATCGCCTAATAAATGCCAATGTTTCACCTTGAACTTTGGTTTGAACACGCGGGATGTCGCTGGTCGATACCCTCTACACTACAAACAAGCATGCAGATCTCAGAAGACCTAGTTGAAGTAAACACATACAGACCGGTTCGTAACTTGGACGTCCTCGAAGGGTCGAAGTCTAGTACTTATTACCTTCAACTTGGACCAATTACAATGAACTTGCAAGCCCAACATCCTTTACGTAGGAAGTACATTTAGTTACAAAGAAAAGAATGTAAATTTTATGTATAGATGTTATTTTGTGTGAACAACTTTTCTTAAGCAACTTTAATCAATTTTAATCTAGCAGTTATAATTCCTTTAAATCTGTTTACTAATGGGTCAGTCGTTGGTTCAATTTGTAGTCAAAGTAAAATTATTGTGTTCACTAAACACCTTTTAAATTTATAACTTTTTAATTTTTGGGAATTGGCTTGTTAGGTGTTAGTTCCGATGTTATCGGGTATCATTTACTCGTCCTCACAACACATTATATTTACGTGTGTACCTGCTTTGTGTCAACTTTCCAAGAATTATGACTCTAAAAAATAATAATGATTAATCAAATGTTTAAAGAGTCAAGAATATATTAACTCTGATAGTTTTAAGATTATACAAAAAAGAACTTATAATGTTTCCACCTGTACCGGGTCAAATGCTATCTCTACTTCATTGGTATACATATAATTAGTTAAAAATGAGATATTTTTCCTTATATCGTAGTTCTATTCCATTCTAGATCTTACCAATATTATAAACGAGATTGTTTAGATGGACGGATGCATAAACGTTTCTTACTATTTGGCTGCAAAACGGCTGAATTGATCTGGATACAATTTAGAACAGATATGTGTAGATTCTCCTGTGGGATAATGCATAGACTTGTATACTAAGTTTTCTTTTAATTCAACGCCTATGAATTGCGGTCGCCAGCTAGTAAATGCAAAGATTCTTTACTACATCGTTTTTGGCTTATACATGTCCCTTCCAAGGTTTTTGACGCTATTCCATATTAGAGGTCCAATCTCCATCAAAGTCAACATTAATCATCCCGTAGTTGACCTCTTGTGTTTGGCCAAGACTATCAATCACACGCTCCACGACGTAGTAGACTTAAGGCCAGTTGTCCTCATATTATTCAGAGTTATCCATTGTTTTCGATAACATGACCTATTAAAACAGGTCCCTGCCGGAATGCAAGAATTTCATGGATAATAGTGCACTAGTACTCATTGCGCACTTACACGACGTAATTGCAAGATATTTGCATTAAGATCAGTTCGACTACTCCGTAGGTACTACTTACGTGGAAATAAATATATATTCAAATTTTGACACTGTCTAACCCTTTATATGGAAATGGCTGTTAACTTTCTGTCTTCTTAGTTTCAACTTAATATCCAATTTAGATTCCAACCGTCTTTTTTATTTACCTATGAAGATAATAGGCACGTCGCATGTTTTAAAATTTATTTCTGTTGAGAATTGTAATTATTTAGAATGTTATAATTTAAAATTATTTATGTTATCCGATTTTTGACTGTCAAAAGGTGCTCAAGTCAGAAGTCACTTGAGGAAATTACTTTCAAACTTTTTATTCTATGAAATAAAAAAAAATTGTTATAGTACGTAATATTTAACCCTATCACATGAATCAGTTTCATTGTAAACATAAAAATATTTATTCCGTCCGCGCGGAATTAAAAAAAAACTTAAAAGTAACCTATGTGTTATTCCAGGCTATGTTGTACATCTGTGCCAAATATCATCGAGATCCGTAGGCGTTGCCTTCAAACAAACATCCATCCATCCATCTTTTTAAGGAATAAGTGATTTCATCGGACGTGTTTTAAATATTCAAAATTTTTACCGTTTAAACATTTCACAAAAATTGGAATTCATCGTAACGTATTGTTAGGCGATTCTCTCCTGAATGAGTATACGTAAGAAATCTCATCGACACAAGTGAAGAGTAATAATATCATGCTTAAGATTATAAAAATAAACAAGAAAATTTAAAACATAGGATAGCTTTTGCCTTCAATCTTATTTTTACAACAATATAATGTTTGACAGACGCAAGTGCTTTAAACAAATCCCTACCCCTATTAGAATATATTCATTAATTTTGAGTATCACGAGATAAAGAGCGGAAGTACTTATACTCTCTAAATAACCTAAACGTAGCAAAAGCAGCTTCCCAGAACTTAGCTCAAACGCCGTTTAATTCTCCATGTTGCGAAAAAGGAAAAACTTTCGACAATAATTAGAAAATATCACAAGTTCAAAACTGGTCATGAGGTCAAATATTCGTCGCATAACACAAATGCAAATGACCGATCCACTTTCGAACTTTCATCCAGAAATATACTTAATAATGTCGAATAATCATGGACAATAGTACCTATGGTTTTACACCGTATTCAGATGTCGCCCCATGTCTAGGCCAGATACTGAGTCTGGTCAGGTCAGGTCAAGTCCAAAACAAGGGCATTAGCAATTTCAGGGTCCACTTAAAAGTACAGTTAGTCAGTGACAGGGACGGTGATACGACAAACAATGCGTGACATTGGCGGTAAGAAAGGAAGGCACGCTTCTTGCATAGTAAACAGTAACAGCTCGTGCCTTCTGCGGAACCACGTAGCCAGCAAGAGTGGTCTACTTCAACACAATCATACTTCAAAACTGAACGGCAACAGTTAGTCACAATATGTTTGTTCCATTTGTATTTCGTGGTGATCCATGACAGTCAATGTAGTGCGGCTTTACATAGTTTTAGTGTGTGGTTGTTTTAGTGCAAACTTTTACATTATTGTAAGTAAAAAATACATTTAATATAAGTTATTGGACATGTTTTTGTAATTTCGCGACAATCCATCGAAAAATAGAATCGTCTCAAAATATTTGATATTAATATTTTTTGTTGATCTCTTTTTGTTTGTCTTGAAGATGCACCTATTTTAAAGCTGCAATTCGTTTCATTTTAATATGAAAAATAAATCAAGAGACTTATTTTTCTTATATGATTTTCTTATACTTTATAAATGTACAGAATAGTACACAAAGTAAATTCAATGAAACGACGAAATAACTCATACTGTTTACATAATTAATTTATTTGGTAGATTTCACAAAAAAGTTGGGTGTTTAAAACATTGTTCTAAGAATATTTACAAAACAACGATGTCGAGGTGTTTTTTTAGCTTCTCGAGCTTACCTTTAGTAAATCGTGTTTTTTTATTAAGTATAATAAATTATAGCTCGCACTAAATATGTCATTGTTTCTATGCAAATCATAAATATCATCTCAGATAACTATATTTAATATTCATTGACTGTGTTGTTTGTGACATTGACATTGTTAAAAGAACTTTTCATCTATCGATTTTTTATGCCACACTTTGGAGCTGAGTTTTTGTATGGGAGTTAGGAGGGATACAGTTTAATCTTTAAGCGAAACAAGCATCTAAAATATTGGTAACAATTACAAGCATTACATTCGAGTCACACTTTTCTTTACTACCTATACGCATATCTCGATAAATGGACAACCCCTAGCCAATTTTGATTCTTAAACACGTTTAATGACATTACGATTTTCATGAACAAAACTTTTTTATATATATACTAGCTTTTACCCGCGACTCCGTCCGCGCGGAATAAAAAATTGATAGCGGGGTAAAAATTATCCTATGTCCGTTTCCTGGTTCTAAGCTACCTGCCCACCAATTTTCAGTCAAATCGATTCAGCCGTTCTTGAGTTATAAATAGTGTAACTAACACGACTTTCTTTTATATATTTAGATTGGCAGATGATTGTTAATTTACTATATATTGTACCATTACAACTAAGCTCTAGGCTCGTGTTAGGATATGGATTTACGACAATAGTCGATTGGCTGGATTCGAACTCTCGACCACGTTTGATCGGAAGTGCGTTTGCGCAACCGCGTTCATAAACTAAGTAAACTCGCAGGGCGACGAGTGTTACGAATTTAAGTATACTATCTATAAAACAACACATCCATAGTTTCTCTAGTAATGTCTATGTCTTATTTAAATCCTATTTATAAATATTCATCGTCATTAAAATTAGCTTGAATATAATTATTACAATAATTCGAAACTAATCTTTTTTATTGCGAGAAACAAATGCCACTTCTTAAAATGCAAAGCTAACTCGTAAAGCGCAATCATAAAATGCATTTAAACAGTTTTATTATTTTCTTCCTACTTTATTTTATTTTTTCTTCTCATAATGAATAAATTTTAATAGCGCTCAATTGTATTATTACAAAACGAATAAGATTTGATTGAGTGATGCCAGTATCACTTTAAATTGTACGTATACGTATATTTTGATGCATGCCTAAATTCCTTCCATAAAAAGTGGTCTTTGCCATTTACTAACGCTTGTCATACTGCATTTTTGACCTTTTGAAGTAAAAGTTGTGTTAATCAACTAAATATAATATTATTAAATAAATTTAGCCTATTTTGTACATATTGTCATGACACGACATGACTAAATTTGATTTTTCAAATTGATCACTCGATACTAAGAAAGAGTATACTAACATAATGGAATTAGATTAAATATTAAGTATTATATTAATTCAAATTAGTTATTTATTGAGTGTCTACACTAATATTATGAAGAGAAAAGATTTGATTGTTTGTTTGTTTACATTGAATTGGCTCCGAAATTACTGAACCGATTTAAAAAATTCTTTCACTGTTGGAAAGCAACACTATCATTACTAGATTTTTTTAATGCCGCGCGAAAGAAGTCGTGGGCAACTGCTATTAATGATAAGATCGTTGTTTCAAGTATGTTAGCAGCAAACCCGTTGCTGGTTTGGTTTTAAATTTGTGTGTGCGATAGCTTATTAAAAAATAAAAAAACAAAGTATTGTTATCATACCTAAAATATGCTTAAATCAATTGCGTCTAAAGGTAAGAATTCAGCACCCTCTATTACGATGATAAACATTAGTGTCAGACGTAAATAAATCTGAAAAGAAGAAACAGGCGACAGGCAACAGTATGCTGTAAAGTTCTAGAATGTTATGTTATTTAATAGAATAGACGCATCTCGAGTCCCTTTTAACATTCTAGTAAAGAGTAGATAGAGTATACTTCTATTTAATATAATTAAATTGCATTTCGAAGATTTTTATATTTAAAAAGCTTTAAACAGAAATAGTTAACGAAAATGTTAAAATTATATGTCAGACGGATAACGAATATGAACTCGAACGTAATTTAATTTATAACTCATAAAATACTTTGGTCTAGTAATTGTAGTGGTGGCTATTAAGTGTTATGTTAGAGTTCGATTTGAGGCAAGTTAAATACTTTGACAATCGATTTGATGAAAATTGAATGTCGAATGATTTCAGTTTTTCCCTGATTGCTAATTATCTTGCTTTACTAAATTTTGATAGTACATATAACTGATTGCAAATTCAAGTAATTTTTACCGAAAGAGTAACCACTGTAAGAATCGAACACCGATCTTCAGATTACAATAGAAGCGTTCGGTCATAAGCTGTTACTGTACTTCCGATATCTGACAATTAGGAATTAATGGAGAATGGAGAATATTAGCACCTTCTTTGTCCATGTTGATTTCAACATGAATGAAGTATCTACTTATTCCACTACCTATTAATGCCATATTATATTTATTAAAAGATCTTGAAATTACAAATATAAAAGTTTTTACTCATTAATCCTTTTTTTACTGACAGCGGAATCGATAACAATAAAATCAAAATTAAAATTTGCGGACAGGTATGGCTAAAATTGAGTAGGGGACCGGCTAAAATTTGACTACATTATATTCGAGGGATAGACCTGTCTCTGAATTCGGTAAATGGCACACATGGTCATGGTATATGACACACACTCGCAGGAGCTGTGAGGCCTGATGACACCGAGGTATTAACACCGGGAGGCGCGCGCGCTTCCCGCTCAGTCACACGCCAAACGCGACCGGCGCAAGCGCAATCGTCACACGCACGATAGCGCTTCTACATACGACGCACTGCATCCCGTGCTTACTATTTTTTATCCATTTATAGGTAATGTTTTTAAATTTCCTGCCTTTTGTTTTTATTTTCAAATATAGTAAAAGTAATATGGTAAAATATTTTGTGATTATTTATTAGAAAAATCTAAATTTTTAACTTCATTGTGTATTTTTTCTTTTTCAGACATAAGAATTAATTTGGGTTGCGAGAATAACAGGAAAGTTCCCCGTTATGGGGCAAAACTTAATTTTACAGGTGAGCAATATTGATTTGTTTTTTTCTAAATGATTAGTTGTAACAATAAGTAAGAAAAAGAATATTTTGGAATAAATAATTATAAAAAAATACAATCGAATTGATAACCTCCTTCTTTTTGAAGTCGGCTAAAAAAACTTTGCACTGAACCACTGATCACAGATTACTGTATCTAAACATCAAATGCTAGAGCACTCAATTCCAATATCAGTGTTATAGAAATACCTCCCAAAACACAAGCGTATAGAACTGGCAACCTTTTAAAAAGCCATTTGTTATTCAAAATTAAGAATGTACTCGACGGTCAAACATTAGGTTTGACATTATCCAAAGCTGTTATTAAAAACAAAAAAAGGAACATGTTGTTTTTATTATATTTGAAATCGAAAAGTCTATATTAGGATAAGTGTCATTTTTATTACAAATTCATTACAAAGTTTTACAACAGCCAATTTATTGTCAGTGCATTTTTATTTATGACTTGTTGGCTCATTTCTGATGCATAACATTTTTATGATGCTCTAAAGTTGGACAAGGAAATCAAAACTTAATTTTGGACCATTAGGTCTCTTGTTGACGCCTCTACAATGCACCTGATATTTAGTAAACACATAACAAAATGTCAATGAGAATGTCAATGCTTCTTTTTTATAATAAAATTTATGGTAATATTAAAATTAAAAACGCAGTTTGTATTTTCGTGTTGTAATTATTGATCTAAAGTTCAATATATGCTTTTGCGGTGTGACATAAATATTAAAATGGTATGAAATCTATAACCAGGCTGTTAAAAATATATATATGTACGTTTGCAAAATGAATTCTAAATACCATGTGCCGTATTAATATTAGTTAGATATTACCTGGAAGTAGAAACAAGAAACATAAAACACTATGAGAGGCATCGTATGCAACACACGCGCATGAGAAGGACGTTCGGAACATCGTACCCCTGGCCTTACTAAGTACAAATTAACAATGTCACATGGAATACATTTTCGTTCGGATGCATTCCTTAAAACAAAACATTAACCTGTTCTTCGACTTTGAGACAAGACTATATTAACACTCAGTAAATAATATCTCCTTTATTTTTAAGTCCCTAAAATTTAAAACTAAATTATGACGATAAGTTTCAATACCCAATTAGTTTAAAGAATTCAATGTGTTGTTTATTTTTTAGCCGACTTCAAAAAGAAGGAGGTTATCAATTCGACTGAATTTTTTTTTCTTGTATAGGGCTCACCAATGTAAGGTTATCTGGCAAGGGCTTGAGGAAAATTAAAGTGTTCGACTTAAGTCCTAATCGTTGGCGAAATGTCAAATGCAAATAGGTCCATAGTGGTCGATGACAACGTTCTTTGCTTCGTCTACCTGCCTGTATGCAAATTGTCTTGTTTTTCGATTCACACGAGTCAATGTACCAGCGGCCGTTTTAAAGTAATTTATTAAATCAAAACCAGAGCATTTATGTTTCGCTAAATTGATTCAGTAAAAAATTAGCCGCAATTTAAGATTGAAGAAACTGGCTTTTATTTATAATCAAACCATCAAATTTATGATAGTTGCTAATCGTTTCATTGGACAGTTATTTTAAAGTTCATTGACGCATATTAATCACGATCACAATAATAAATAAATAAGCACCGGTTATTAAAATAATTACGGTGTAAAACTATTTGATTTCGTCAACTCGCTTTGTTTTTGGTAACAAGATAATCAAATAATATTTATTTACTACATAACATTAAAAATATTAGAAAAGAATCTTATGTTTTACAGTGGCAGTTGTTTCCTTTATTAAACATCTATATCGTATACGTAGAAACAAGAAGTATTCTTTACATACCAGAGAAATACGAACACAATGCATTAGACAAACATATAATAGAAAAAAGCAGTATACGAGAATCAGTAAAGAAAATTCTTAATGTAACATTACAATAGATGTTATGTAAAACATTAAAGTAGTAAAAACAGGAACAGAAAACGGGAAATTCGGTTAGAAATTTTGCATAATTCTTATGTCACTGACCACTTAAAAATTGCTAGTCGGTCGTTGACATTGCTATCAGAGGAATATAAATAAATATATATTTTGTTGAACTTGTCTAAATTCTTGGTGTCGATGTTGACTTCGTCAGGTTATGCAAATGATATAATGATGTAGCTTGGTGGATGTATTGTAGAGTTGATCGATAGGTCAGCGACCGTCGCCTACGCTCAGTGCTTAAACACGGTATGTCACGCGGCCAACATGGTTAACACGGCCAAACACAGAATTCTTTACAAACCTTCTATTTGGTAAAACTAACGCGAATTTCTCTTTACTGCACTTGCCACTGACCGTAAGTGTCTAATGCAGAAACATCTGTACAAAAAATATTGCTATATATGTTTTAAATAAGTTTATTAGAGGGATGGCAGTTTTTTGTACAGGTATTCCGGGAATAGAACATCACGGTGATATGTAAATATGAATGTAAGATTGTTTGTAACAACTTTATGGCTCTGACGATCACCACACATTTATGAGGGATTGAGTTCTATTTTTTTTAGCGATGAAAAATATATTAAACGGACACAAACATGTACATTGACACACAGTCACAGACATGTACATTGAACATAATACGTATTAGAACATAAGGGAGACGAAGGAAAGACCATTTCACAACAGGCGTTAACCAGGTCATAATATAATGCCAATCGCAAGAGCCTTTTAAATAATAAAGTCCGAACTTGAAACTGTAAAGGTTTATGAATATTTTTATAAAATTTGGATTCTAAAAAAAACTGCAACAATCAAAATAAATTTTATCGAAAAAAGAAATATTGACTGTTATATGAATTATGACACCCGAAAAGATTTTTAAAATTCTGATAATTTGTTCTGCAAACAGTCGAAATGTCCAGAGAAACATTTTTATGATCAATAACCTCTTAAGTGTTTTGTTTTTATTTTATTGATATAAAAATTATTTAACACATGTTTAAATGAAGTCTTTGTTTTGTCAAAGAGTCAAAAGTCGCTGTAAATCTCACCTATCCTAAACGATATCCTATACGACATAGATAGAATAATAATACAATTAGGTTTTTGTCACACAATCAACGGTTTCTAACCGCAAGTTTAATTTCAACGCCTTTTAGAGTACTTACTCATTCTATTGACAAAGTAACACAAAGCTTTTTTCACGAGGTCATTAATCTCTGAATCTTTGTTCGATAAAATGTTTATTTATGAGAAACACGATTGGCGAGAATAATTAACAACGTCGGAAGTTTGTTATTTTAAGATATTAGTGCTAATAATAATGTTAATTTGTGAAATAACTGTAAAACTGTAATGTATTAATCTATTTTATCAGTTTGCTGTGAGCGTACTGCTGATTAGCGGGACTGTCTCCTCTCCCCGTCAGGAGAATGAGTCCTTCTTCCGAGGCGCAGTGGAAACGATTCCGAAACATGACCCCTTACCGCAACCAATACGAGCATCAGTCGAGAGTGTTCCTCTTAGGTAAATATAAAAAAATATTTCCTCGCTTTTCTTGTTATACTTAACAAAATATCTAAGAATTCTTCAAGTTCTGATATTTAAATACAGGGAAATTAAAATGTTTCCATTTATTTGCATAAATATAAGTAACTGTAACAAAGCACAGTTTTCGTTAGTTCTTTTTTCCTCAATTATTAACTGTGTAGAATATTTTGAATGTAAACATATTTATTTAAGCTGTGGTCTCGTTTGATCATTTGTAATCGGATTGAATTTTTGCTCAATGTTATGAAAATATTATGTAAAAAATTTATATTATCTTAAAAGTGCTTCTACAAAGACAGAACATTGTAATATAGCGTTATATTCTCACCTTTTTTACTGTATTCAATAAAATCATTGAATATTACTGCTGAAAAATAATTGACTTGTACTCAAACAAAAAAGAAAGGTAAATTAAATCATGCAACGAACGACGCCTTGATTAATAAATTATTTATAATTATTTACGAGGACTTGAAAGAGAAGTACTCATTTCGTCTAAAAATCATAGCCCATCTTCTCATCCTTTTCACCTTCACGATTACTCCAAAAAGAATGACGTATATGCTGATCTTTAATTTATTGGTTGAGTGAAAACTTAATATAATTGTTTAAGAAATCGACGAGACGAAGGCTACATGCGCCTGCCATTAAGGGATGCTGTTGAAAAACGACCAATTCCCGTCATTGATCCTCAATTTTTAGCAAAAGCTATTGAGGTATGTAAATAAATGTCATAGTTCTGTCTTCTACTTTAGTATTCTTATATTTATTTATGAAACAATCATTTAAACTTTGCATTTCACAGAGTAGTGACGAATTAATGGATGGTTTATCAAGTTTAGAAGAAATTAACAAATATTACGGGGCCGCTAACTATCTAAATAAGTAAGTATTATCGCAAATATTTTTTCATGTAGAGTTCACAGTAGTGTGTAGGAGTTCATTTTTTTTTTACATCTTATGACTTACTCTATAAATCAATCGCACCGTTAATAATAAAATTTGTTATCTTTATCGAACTATCTAGTCAATTGTTTGTTACAGTGGTTCGCGTACCGATGAAAGACTACAGCTGGGCAACGCTAATCTTCAAGGTAAAGCTACACTACTACTGTTTTTTTGACTATTTTGGTAGATTTTTAGCAACAACAACTATATAACTGAAGCCCGTAACACAGAGAGGTAGGAAGAGCTCTCGCTTCTTCTACAATCATACATCTACGCAAACATGCACGTCGGTTCCAGTGCTCTGAATGCCGCCTTTGTGTATTTCAATAATTTGTGCGACATAAGTCCGTCTGGAACGGCCCCGACCAACAATGTTACTCAATTTCGCGCCTTATATTTCCATTCTTTCACAATCCATGCATAAATTTCAGTAAATTAACTTATGTCCGCAGTATATATTTTATTATAATTCTAAATATAAGCGTCTTTCATGTTATTCTTGTATATAGAGATGCAACAAACTGACGGAGGTCCGATGGCACGCCGCATAGTAGTGTGTTACTTTGAGTCGTGGGCTGCGTACCGCGCGCCCCCGTTGGCTTACACCGCGGGCCTGATGCCGCGCTCTTGCACACATCTGCACTACGCCTTCGCAGTGCTGCACCCCCACACATACGCTGTTATACCCGCCAATGAAGATTATGACATTATCAAAGGTAAATCACTTTAATATGGAACTTCGACTCGTTGGTCAAACAGTTGGTCTAAAGTCTTGTGGATGTTAAACGAAATTCCTAAATATTTTTGTGAACTGTAGGTACATAGCTGTATTATGTGCCCTTATTTTTTGATACACTTGCACGCACATACTCATGTTACAGCATAAGCACAGAAAAATATACACGAAATACTTACTTAGTACCATTTTCTAAGCTCCTTTAAAGTTTTAATTTATTTTGGTAAACACAGGTGGCTACCGCATCGCAACAGGCCTAAAACGTCGCTTCCCAAACCTGCGTGTCCTTATCAGTATCGGTGGCGAAGGCACTGGTCGTCTCTTCAGTGAAATGGTACAGGAGCCCTACAGAAGAAACGCATTCGTCGATAGCGCACTCGCGTTCTTATTAGACAACGATTTTGATGGAATTGATCTACACTGGATATATTCTGGTATGAATAAATAAAAAAGAAAACCTTCCTTAAATAAATAAACTTTTTCTAAATATGAATCATCACATTCGTTTTAGGAGATAGAGATGAAAAGGAGAAAGAGCTATTAACAAGTCTACTTTACGAGCTTCGTGAGAAATTATCGCCGTATGGATATCTGCTTTCTACTGTCCTACCGCCTTTCAGGTAATTTTAACTAATACTATCTATTTTCAACCTTATCTCAAATCAGGGTATGGCAATTGTGGTTCGTTGGTAGGTATACCGTCCAAAGACCAGACCTGAAAACAAACATATTATTTGGCTATTAAGAAAAATCGAGAGGAATAAAATAAGAAGTAGATAAAACTTCTTAGTCAGCACTATTTTATAATTTTAGATATCAAATAGAGGACGGCTACGACCTGGGCGCGGTGAGCGGCGTGACTGACTACACAATACTCCAGGCGTGGGACATGACTCATGGGAAACGGGACGAGCCGCCCACGCGGGCTGTGCAGCATAGCCCGTTGCACAGGGATCCGGGAGCCTCGTCTAGGAATCAGAGATACGATAATATTGTAAGAAAGACGACGTGCTGCAGATATTACCGATTGATCAATAAAAATACTGTCTATCATATTTACCTTTTTAATTTTTGATTGCAGGAGTTCATGGTGAAGTACATTTTACGCCATGGAATGGCGGCCGATAAATTGGTTTTGGGCATACCCCTATTCGGTCGCAGCTATACTCTATCTGAAACATCCGTGACGTCGCCCGGTGCGCCAGTCAGTGGATGGGGCGATGAGGGCACTTACACTCAAACTAAAGGAATGCTTGCGTACTTTGAGGTAGAACCATATTTATGATATCTTTGTATCAGCTATAACAAAAAAATATCTACTACAATTTTATGATTGAAATTTTTACTAATATATTTCAAATTCCATACATAAACATAAAATTAAATATTTTAGATTTGTATGGCAGAACGAGAGGGTAAAGGAGAAAGTATCTTGGACGAAGCCGGTAATTCGTTCGCTGTGTTCGGCAATCAATGGATCACATACGACACTCCTGACACAATACTTGAAAAGGTAAGAAAACATTTATTGACTTATCTCCATTTTGTCTTCAAACCAAGTATGTATTATTATGTCATATGTGTATGTATTATGTCATATGATTTTTTTATTTTACAGATGAAATTCGTGATAAGTTTAGGCTTGGCGGGAGCCGCTGCGTGGGCGATAGACATGGACGACTTCCGTGGACTTTGCGGATCACCTTACCCAATTTTGAGCGCTATATCGACAACACTGAACGGTAAGCTAAATACAAACAAGAAATAATATAACTTAACATTTTATGGGCAGTTATTATTGTGCCTTCTGAAATGTCGCCTATCATTTGTCATTTTTATTACGCAAGCATTAACTTGGATCTATGTTGTCCGAAAATAAAGAAAATTTGATTTGATTAACCTTTCGAAGTTATTTTAACTAATTTATAATTGTTTATACCATAGGGGAATTGACACATACCGATCAATCATCTTTGAAGATTGGCGCGTGTCAGGCGGAGATACCGTACTTAGCTTCTGACGAGGAGTCTTGCGCACATTTCCACTTCTGCACCGGCGGTATTAGCTACAGAATGGTCTGCGAAGATGAGAGGCTCTATGATCCTTCTACTGGTTTCTGTGGGTAAGTTAAGAAAATCCTTTTGACATGATTTGCATACGTACTATTTGCATATCAAGTATGATGTTTTTTAATTGGATTTTATTTTACAGACACCAAGATGTCGCAAAATGTGTTCCCGGACAAAGTTTACGAATAACAGTCGAGGATGCAGCAAGATTTTTGTCACAAGCCTATGAGACAGATTTTGCGGTAATTATGCATAAAATAAACATTACATATTTATGTAAGTAGTACAATTTTATAAATTATTTTAATGCAATTATTAAATTTTCATTTTATTTCCAGTTTAGCAAAGGTGGATCAACGATTAAAGAAGCTGAACAACTTGTAATAACACCTCAACCTGAAATTAAAAAGAGTAAGAAACTATCAATAAAATCTATTATATTTTTTATTTGTTATTAGTATAAACTAAATCTGTTTTGTGCACATTTCAGGTAGAGACAACGATAAGCGTGTGGTGTGTTATATGACGAATTGGGCATTCTATAGACGCGGCGAAGGAAAATTCGTTCCCGAGCAGATTGACACACGTCTCTGCACGCATGTTGTTTACGCCTACTCTTCTTTACTGACTGATGATCTTGTTATCAAAGAGTTTGATCCTTGGGCTGATATAACTAACAGTAAGAAATCATTTTTTGATAATATGTAACTACCATTTTTGAGGAAATAAACATTTTATATTTATAATATTTGTTCTCAGATTTATATGAACGTGTGACTTCCCTTGGAGATGTCAAAGTGCTATTAGGTTTGGGTGGTTGGACAGACTCCGCTGGGGATAAATACTCTCGTCTTGTGTCATCAAGCGCCGCTCGCACCAAATTTGTGGTCAAAGCGGTCAGCTTCCTGCGAATGCACAACTTCAAAGGCCTCCACTTGGACTGGAATTATCCTGTTTGTTGGCAGAGTAACTGTAAAAAGGGTGCTAGATCTGATAAACAAAATTTCGCTAAATTGGTTCAGGTAATTCAATTATTTTACTCCTATCTCCTAAGGCATTGGGAAAGCCTATGTTCAGCAGTGGGCAGACAAAGGCTGATGATGATGACAATGATGATAATGGTGGCTTTAAAATTTTCAACGTCTTTTAGTCATTTAGACCCAATACTTTTGCAATAATGTACCTTTTGCTTTACTTACTTACCTTACAGAGTGATTACATTAAGCCTGGCTGACATATGTCCTAAATCTTGATCCATGTTCATCTAATTTGGAAACTGATAGTATTAACTTAAGATAGGTACTTGAAGATCCTTTCGTTTTCCAGGAACTGTCCAAAGCGCTTCATGCAGCGGACATGGAATTAGGTGTCGCCATCTCCGGCTATAAGGAGGTGATTGAAGCCGCTTACGACCTACCCATCATATCTAAAGCTGCAGACTTCTTGAGCACCATGACATACGACTACCACGGCGGCTGGGAACGGACTACCGCTCATCATACACCCCTAATACCCGCCCAAAGAGATGCCTTGGCATATTACTCTGTCGTAAGTAAATTTAAAGTTTCGTTAGAAACCAATAATATTATGTTGAAAAAATACAACCTTATCGATAATTTATGAATATAGTGAACTATTTACGATCAATAGAACATTTTTATTAAAATAGAAAATATGACACACCGCGCTCAGGAATATGTTATACGATAGATTACTTCTGAAATAAACTTGTTTTTTTTTTTGTCTCAGGAGTATGCAATAAAAGCGATCATAGACGGTGGCGCGGATCCAAAGAAGGTCCTGCTTGGCTTGGCGTTCTACGGTCAGTCGTACAGGCTGGCGGATGTGGAAGGACCAAATGGACCAGGGGCTCCCGCCGCGGGCCCCGGTGAACCCGGAGAGTTTACAAAACAACCTGGAATGCTGTCCTACTATGAAATATGCTACAGAGGTATTAATATAATTATATGATTTAAAGATAGAAATCATTTTTTTTGAGTGTAATTAATTCAATGTTTTTTCAGTTAAGAACTTACGCTGGAAGACCGGCAGACAAGATCAAGCTGGCCCCTATGCATACTCAGACAACCAATGGGTTGGATACGACGATCCAAAATCTATCCGCGAAAAGGTAAAAAAAAAAAAATAACTTTTTTGTTATCTGTAGATAAGTTCCCAAATTTAGTTCCCATAGACTCGGTAAAATCTATATCGCAATAAAAACAACTGTCTTGTATGTAGGTTGAGTGGGCAATGCGCCTGGGGTTGGGCGGTGTGACGGCGTGGGCGATTGACCTGGACGACTTCAGCAACCGCTGTTGCACGGAGCCCTCGCCGCTGCTGCGCGCCGCGGGCCGCGCGCTCGGCCGCGAAGTGCCCCCGCCGCCCAAGTCGTCCTGCGAGCGCCCGCCGGAACCCGTTACCCCGGCACCACCCACCACTACACCGGCCGAATCTGACGGTTTGTTTGGATATTATGAACGTGACAACTTTGTCGCCAAGATTGGTCGCATTACGTTGGGGAATACCTAGTTGCCCCATATCGATTAGACACTTACCGATTAAATATCGATTTAATACCGACTCGCTTAATAAAATAATAACCGATTCGATTTCTTACAGGATCTGTCGTCAGTACGACTGAACATCATCACGGTGGCCACGAGCACGATCACACGACGAAAGCGCCAACAACATGGCCAAGCTGGACTCAACAGACCACCACCGCCATGACGTGGTGGCCTCAGGCGACAACCACGCCTGCCAGACCCGCGACCACAACTACCGTGAGAACAACCACAACCAGACGGGCTACCACTACACGGAAACCAACAACGTCTACAGCAGCTCCAGAAATGGATACAGGTACGTTTTCTATCCATACGGTTACTATGCCTCAGAAGATACCTTCGGGATCTTTCCTACATTAATACTACATATTAGAACCCTGTGTGTCTAATTAATATTAAATGCTTATCAGGCGTGGAGGGATCAGACTGCGAGGCCGGAGAATACCGCGCTGCACCGGGCGACTGCGAGGCGTACCTGCAGTGCGAGGGCGGCCAGTGGCGCAAGCACCGCTGCGCGCCCGGACTGCACTGGTCCGCTAAAGCCGGACGATGTGACTGGCCCAGCTTCGCGAAATGCAAAGGTTATTATTGTTACTTCATTCACAACTTATTCTCATTTCTATTCTCAGTTAAACTATTTATAAAAATATTTTTATATTAGAAAAACCGCCTAGTCAAGCGAGTACGGCAACAACAACACTAGCTCCGATGACATCACGACCACCACCGACAACAACGACGCGACGCACTACTACCACACGGCGGACCACCACCACTACAACAACTACTACGACAACAACGCCCAGGCCGAGACCTACAACAACAACGACGACAACTACAACATCTGCACCTACTAGTGATGGTAAATAGGTCATTGAGTGTATGCTTTTTGCTTTTCTCACTTCACATACAAATCTCATTTAGAATTATTCCATTAACTAAGTATTAATTTACTTTTATAGATGAACCTGCAGATGGTCAACCGTGTGCCGGGCAAGACTACGTGTCGGTGCCTGACGATTGCAACTCATACCTGCACTGCGACGGCACCATGTGGCGGCTGCAGCGCTGCGCCCCCGGCCTGCACTGGAGTGCCAAGCAGAAACACTGCAACTGGCCCAAGTACGCCAAGTGCCAAGGTTCGGCCCAAATTATATATACCTATATACTTGTAGAACTATCTTGATAATGGATCATTTTTATATGTTATTATTTAAGTGTAAAAGTTGACACAAAACAAACTCTTAAATAAATTTTGCAGGTTCCACCCAAAAGACAACCACGCTACCGCCGAAAACAACTCGATCTCCCAAGCCAACAAGACCACCAACAACCACAAGTAAGTAAAAACTACAAGTAAATGATCTCTAAATATAGAAAGGTAATAATAAAAAAAGAGAAAATTAAGAAGATTAATGAAATGTAAATTCTTCCTTGCAGCAACACCCAGTAGTAGCTCGGAACTGCAAGAAGATGGTCTCTGTGGTGAGAATCAAATGTATGCGCCGGCATCCACGTGCGACGCATACTTGCTCTGCGTGAGCGGGCGCTGGCGCAAGCAGCTCTGCCCTAGTGGCCTGCACTGGGACAAGCGCAGCAACAGATGCGACTGGGTCGACTTCGCTATGTGTGAAGGTACACACCAACTAATCTTAATTAATCAAATGCGTTTCCTATTTATTTGACTTACTTCCTCACATACGAAGTCTATATATCTAGTCTTGCAACATAAATGGTCCCCTTGCTATTTGTCTCTTCTATTTTAGCTTGTGTTACAAACGTTTTTAGTTATTGTGGCATATGTAACTTTTCTAAACATAAGGTAACATGGTGAGTTCATTGTTTATACATATTTTAGCATCGAAGCCAACATCAGCAGCTACAACGACAAGAAAACCAGTGTACCAGATCACATCAACAACCACAAAAACAACAACTAGACGGCCAACAACAACAACGAAGAAACCGTTTATATTATCGGAGGAATATCAAAAACCAACGGTAAATATTTCTAAGTAAACGCTTAAAATTTCGTACAATTTTGGTGATGGCGATCGATTTCTCAACAGACTGCAATTAATTTTATTGATAAATCATAAAATAATATTGTTGTTGATAGCGTTGTGTGACCGGCACATACCACACGCATCCTCGCTGCGAGAAGTTCTACGTGTGCGTCAACGGCGTGCTGGTGACACAGAGCTGCGCCCCTGGCCTCGTCTGGAGCCAGGAGCGGTCGCAGTGCGACTTCCCCTCAGCCAACTCCTGCTCCGACCGACGCAAGGTCACGTCCGCTGCTATGGTCGATGCACCAAAGCTTACGACTTCAAACGGCCTGCCAGATACAGATATCATTGACGATAAGCCAAGTAAGGAAAACTTTTAAAATTAAATTATGTTTTAATATCTATTAGTATCTCAACCTTACTGGCTCGTACAAGGTTAGTCTGTGTATACTTTTAGCAATCTGTTTCTAAACTTCGGATATATTATTTGATTAACTAAATAATGTTCGAGCTTACTGTATAGCTAGACTTATTAAAAACAATCTTATTTTAAGTCTCTGCTAAGTCAATAAATATGATTGTACTAGAATAAAAGTTATTTGTTCTAGAATACTGCGAGAGTGGTCAATATGACAGGGACCCTAAAGACTGTACTAAATACCGTCACTGTCTGTTTGGCCAATTTGAAGAATTCGCTTGCAGTGCCGGCTTGCATTGGAATCAGGTAAGCGTAAATTTTATTAGTAAAGTTGTTAAGCATATCGAAAAAAAGCTTATTATTATCTATTACTCTTGAACAGGATAAGCTAATATGTGACTGGCCACGAAGTGCGAAATGCAAGAAACGCAAAGTCCCTAACACAACGACGACCACAACCACAGAAGCACATCTCATGGACCCAGTTGAAGTGGACACTGAAGTCAAGCCCCAAATACCAATAAAACCAATCGAATCTTCACCGACCACCGTTGCACTTGTAGATCCATCTTCTAGACCAGCTTTACTAAATTGTAAGAAAACTTCATTTGTTTTAAACCACTTTATTGTATGTTGTTTTACGAAAAAAACTTTAAAAAAACTGGTAGTGTTAAAAGATATTTTCAGGGGAAAAAATATATACTAATTTTAATATGATTTTCAGCACGCTATAAACTTATTTGTTACTACACAAACTGGTCGTGGTACCGCCCTGGACTTGGAAAATATGGTCCGGAAGACATTGATCCAAGTCTTTGTACACACATTGTTTTTGGATTCGCTGTTTTGGGACCCAACGGTCTTATGACTCCTCACGATCCTTGGGCAGATCAAGAAAATCGTAAGTTTGCTGCAACACAAAAACGTACATTGCTTCAAATTGTAAAATGTGTTCTAAAATGACATTAATTTTTAGGCTTATACGAAAAAGTTGTTGAATTCAAGAAATACGGAATAAAGGTAACCTTAGCTATTGGTGGATGGAATGATTCCGTCGGAGACAAGTATTCCAAATTAGTTAACGACCCTGAAGCTCGATTAAGGTTCGTAAGCCATGTCGTAGAATTTTTAGAGAGATATGGTTTCGATGGACTGGATTTAGACTGGGAATACCCGAAATGTTGGCAGGTAAGAATTTTAAACGTAGCTAACGATTAAGATAAATAATTTGTCAAGTGGTTAATTTGAACTATTTAACAATATTTTTACCTGTTGTTTTCTCTTTTAGGTAGATTGTTCGATGGGACCTGATTCAGATAAGGAAGGTTTCGCTGACTTGGTCCGTGAACTCTCTGCAGTTTTCAAGCCTAAAGGACTATTGCTGTCCGCAGCAGTCTCGCCTAGTAAGAGAGTGATAGACGAGGCGTACGACGTGCCAATTCTAGCGAGACACCTCGACTGGATCGCTGTAATGGCGTATGACTACCACGGCCAATGGGATAAGAAGACTGGCCATGTTGCGCCCTTGTATTATCATCCCGATGACGATAACACTTACTTCAATGCGGTTCGTTTCTACATCGATATTATTATCTTACTTCTTACTAATATTATAATTGCGAATATTTAGATGGATGTATGGATGGATGGATGTTTGTTACAAGGCATCTCCAGGACGGCTGCAAGGATCTCGCTAAAATTTGGCATGGATGTAGAACATAGTCGTAAATCTTGATTACAATGTTACTTGACTTTTGCAGAACTACACCATGCACTATTGGATGGAAAAGGGAGCACCGTCCTCTAAGCTGGTGATGGGCATTCCTACATACGGACAGTCGTTCACGACATTATCATCATATGATATAAATTCCTTGAATGTACCTGCGATGTACGGCGGAGATGCCGGAGAATATACCAGGGCTAAAGGATTCTTAGCGTATTACGAGGTATGTAGTTCGGACAACGTTAATGCTTAAGAAGAAATACTATTAATTGAATTATGTTTCTTCCTCGATATTTTTTACTAAAACTAACAGTAGATAAATTTAGTACTACATTTATTCATTTCTTCTACTGAAAACAGATTTGTGAACGCGTCATCGATAGAAGATGGAAGGTTGTCAAGGACCCTCTCCAACGGATGGGTCCCTTTGCATACAAAGGCAACCAGTGGGTGTCCTACGATGACGTCGACATCATAAAGAGAAAAGCTCACTTTATAAAATCACTGAACTTGGGTGGCGGTATGGTGTGGGCACTCGATCTTGATGACTTTAAAAACAGGTATAAATTATTTAAAAAAGTGGCTTTTTTATTAAAATGTTGCAAATTAAACACTACAGTTTACAGTGATTTTTGTACTGTTTAAAAAAATAAAAGATGATGCTAGTACTTAACTATTTTCCCATTTTTAAATTTACAGATGCCGACAAGGTCGACACCCGCTTATTAATGCTATAAAAGATGGACTGCTAGATCCCAGTGTAGATTATGAACATGTACAACCTATTACTGAAACATCTAATCAAATAGATGAAGATTTAGAGGACATTGAAGTGAGACCGTCTTACACGAGGCCCAAACCAACTACAACTACGAAGAAACCAATAAGACAAACTACACCTTACACAACGTCTACTACACCCGCTACCACTCCTACTACCACCAAAGCTACCACTACGACTAAATCTACCACTATCTCTACCACCACGATGAAACCAACGCCATCTGTCATCATGGATGAAGAGGAGCAATACAAAGTTGTGTGCTACTTTACGAACTGGGCTTGGTACAGGTAAGTTGTTTTTTAAACAAAGGCAAAGTTAATTCATCAAAGCAGTCTTCTGTCTTTCCGGCCAAGTTTTTGATAAATTCATAATTTTCAGAACGGGAACAGGAAAGTTCACACCAGGTGATATTGATCCATCTCTTTGTACGCATATTATATATGCGTTCGCGATCCTTGACAGCGATAAATTGGAGATCAGACCTCACGACAATTGGCTGGACGTTGAAAATAGTAAGTTTTATTAAACCTTAGTTTTTGTCGTAAGATCTTTCAAGGGTATTTAATAATGTCTATATTTCACTGTAGAATTCTTCGAGAAAGTTGTCGCCTTGAAACACGATGGCGTTAAAGTTCTGCTCGGACTTGGAGGCTGGAAAGATTCAGCTGGAAATAAATATTCACGTCTCGTTAATAGTCCTTCAGCTCGAAGAAAATTCGTACTTCATACTCTCGATTTCTTAGATGAATATAACTTCGATGGCTTAGATATAGACTGGAATTATCCAAAATGTTGGCAAGTAAGTATAATGTATAGAGACTTCATATTTAGTTGCAAAAAAATGTTTTTTACAACTATTTATGGGTTAGTATAACCTCTATT
This sequence comes from Papilio machaon, assembly GCF_912999745.1. Lineage (NCBI taxonomy): Eukaryota > Metazoa > Arthropoda > Insecta > Lepidoptera > Papilionidae > Papilio > Papilio machaon. Next base: position 4,908,299 of record NC_059989.1, on the reverse strand, counting down.
ATTTCATTAAGTGCTTACGTAAAACCTCTTTTGCTAATAGTTTGATTAAAATGTTTGAAAAGTTACTAAATTAATTAGATTGACATTAAGTTAAGAAAAAATATTTTTTTCTTCAATACAAATTAAATATTGAACTAATGAATAAAAATATCCCAGGTTAATTGTGACAGAGGTCCAAGCTCTGACAAAGAAGGATTTGCGCGTCTTATCACGGAACTACGTTCAGCATTCGTTCCTCGTGGCCTGCTGCTCTCCGCGGCGGTATCGGGCGGCAAGAATATCATTGATGCTGGTATGTTTTTGCTATTATTTTATAACGTGAGGTAGGCAACAACTGCAAAACGAGGAATATGATGCATTTTTAATAACTTTGTCTCATTACGATCATAGATGCCAAACATTTAACGTTTTTTAACATGTACTATAACATCAATTCCAAGTAGCCTAAATGGCAAAAGTGTCTCTGATATCCTAATTTTTAATTTGAAAGTATAGATTTAACTTGATTAATTTATTTACAGCATACAACATCCCTGTTTTGGCTAAACAATTAGATTGGATATCTCTTATGACTTATGATTATCATGGCCAGTGGGATAAAAAGACAGGTCACGTGGCTCCTATGTATTCTGAAAATGATGAAAGTTGCGAAGATGTGAATAGTGTGGTACGTTTTACCTGTAATCATGATAAAATAAATAAAGATAATTAAAGAAATTTTATCTATAAATCACATATTTTCTTCCAGAACTTTACAGTTAGTTACTGGATTAAGGGTGGCGCTCCCAGAGAAAAATTGGTGATGGGTTTACCGTTCTATGGTCAGTCCTTCTCATTATTGGAAAATGAAAACAACAGATTGGGGGCACCTACCTATGCCGGAGGAGATCCTGGAGAAGAGACAAGGGCTAGAGGTTTCTTAGCCTTCTACGAGGTAAGCATTAAGATAAAAGTCATTTTTTTCTGTACTTGTTCCAACCCGAATCAGAGGATGCTACAATTTTAAAACAGAAGAAGAAAACCTGAATTTTTGTTACCATTCCATTTTTTACAGATTTGTGAACGTATTAGATCACGCGGATGGAACGTGATCAGAGACCCCACTGGTAGAATGGGTCCATATGCTACATATAACGATCAATGGGTATCATTTGACGACGATTACATGATACGACATAAAGCAGAGTATATTCGAGCTATGGGTCTGGGTGGATCCATGGTTTGGACTCTTGATCTTGACGATTTCACTGGATATTATTGCGGTTGTGGAAAATCACCTCTTCTGGCTACAGTCAACCATGTTCTTCGCGGCAAAGACCCACCTCCGGATTGTCAATTAGAAGAAAGTAAATATCCCACTCAATTGTTAATTATGATATTGATTTTAAATACTGATGTTAAACAAAAATATGTGTAAATATGTTTGACAAAAATAGCCAAGGCTATAAAGTTTGTCAAGTTTCTAATTTATTTTTTATTAATATTTAATATTTCTTGTAATTAAATTTTTGTCATTTCAGTTGAGGCCCCAACAACAACAACAACGACGACGACGTCAACAACAACACAAGTGACTGAGCTCGTACCAGAGCCTGATGCAGAAACTGAAATAGAATCTGTAGACAACGTAAGTATGATTATCCTCTCATATTTATGTTTAAAACCCTATTGTTAAAATCTAATTTACCAATCACACATGAGTTAATAAAACAATGTAAAGCTGATAATGATCACATAGATACTTAATATACTTACATATTTGCATTTATTGTAATGATTTCAGGGACAAGGATATGAAGGTAAAGCGTGTACGGGGATAACGTTTAAGGCGGACGAACACGATTGCAGCAAGTACTACCTATGCTTAAACGGTGTGTACGTAGACCTCACCTGCCCTGCACCTCTTGTATGGAATAAGGTAAGAAATTGATTAAAATATAAGTATATAAATTAAATATCTTTATTTCATCAAAATGATAGTCCAACTAAATATATACTTAATAAATCGCAAAAGCGAAACATTAAAATGTTTTTCAGTCGCTTGTTTCATCTACTCTTTGAAAAATAATATCTCAATCTTAATACATGATATTTACGTTATTAGAATCACTGCGACTGGCCAACAAAAGCGAAATGCAAGGGAAAGGCGTCGTTGAAGATAACAGAAGACCAAGAGGAAAAACCAATAATTGCCTGCTACTTTACTAACTGGGCATATTACCGGTACGAAATTTAATATGTATTTATGCTAATCTCTAGTATTAAAGTATAAGAATGGAGGGGTACACCAGTAGAGGTAGGCTTCGGAAGAGATAGATGGAGTGCGTGAAAGGTGACATGATTAAGAAGGGAGTGGCTACTAAGATCACGGAAGATACGAAGTACTGAAACCTGGTGCGCCGACCCTACGTAAGTGGGACAAGGATAGGGAAATGATGAATCTTCTAGTATTTAAAACGATAATTGTTGTCTTTGTGGTGCTGTAAAAAAATTGGGTATTTAATAAAAAAAAAAACATTGATAAATCACTGTAAGGACACTTGCCATGTGCCAATGATAAATACAGAGAATTTTTTCGGGTAAAATGCTAATTACCAAGTGTTATTTCAGACCGGGCAAGGGTAAATTCGGTCCAGAACAAGTGGATGCATCGTTATGTACTCATATAATATACTCGTGGGCACATCTAAGCAACACCTCGCAGATCGTACCCGGCGTACCCGAACTGGATATAGACAACGGTAAGGGACAGTTATTAGATTTCTTATACTTATCTTCACTTAGCTAAGAGACTCCTTTAGCGACCAGACTGAGGCAGATCTTTTTCTTCTTGAGGTGCCAGGTCTTCAGTTCTCCATAATTTTGTTTACTGAGGAAGATAGTCTTCGACAATTATTAACAGTAAGAACCAACGGTACGAACTCTCCAACGTCGTACCTTCGTACTTACTAAATTCAGATTAAAACTCTGAGCAATATTTATTTTTCTTTGACTAGCGGAGGATGACAGTTACTCTCCATTAAAATTATTTTAATTATCGCTTTTAGATTTCCTCGGTAAAATATCAGAATTAAGATTGGAAGGAGTTAAAGTTATTCTCGGCGTTGGCGGCTTACATAACTCGAGAGTATCGAATTGGAGCGAAATGGTATCGACCAAGGATAGGAGGACGTCTTTCATAGAATCAGCGCTCAAGCTTATCAAGAAATGGAACTTTGACGGATTGCAACTCGCCTGGCAGTATCCAGTATGTGGTCAGGTAAGAATATTTTACGGTTAATATACAATCTAGCTTTTAAATAAAAATAAAATAAAAATTTGTTACTAAAAATAACATAAGTCGGATGATGTACTTAACATGCAAGTCGTAATCATAAAACATGACAATTGGCAAATTAGCACATTATTTTTGTAAGTCAAAGGTTATGTTTCTTCTTTTTTTGTGAATGCTAAAGATAAAATTTATACAATCATTAATTAATTATAGATTATGTACAATTAATGAATTATCTTAATATCTATTAGAACGAATATATTAAAAAAACGTTTGGCTTACAGCGGAACAGTGAAAAATTGTGAATTGAACAAATGTGCTCACACATTTGTCAAATTCCAAAATTTTACTTGGAATTATAGGAATGTTAGGCGGTATTTCAATACTCAAGTTCAACAAACAATCTCAGTATACTTACTAATATAATTAAATACCTACATTTATTCTAAGCTGCAAGTGACACGTCTTTTCCTCATTTCAAGTTATTTTTATGTTGCGTAAAATTATCTCTATGATTTTTTTGCAGGAAATTTGTACTGAGACTGATTATGAGAATGAAGAAAAGTGCAATTTTAACGCTTTACTGACAGAGTTATCTAAGTCATTACGTCAATACAACTTAGAATTTTCTGCTGTGGTGTCTCCAAATCCTAAAGTAGCGGCGGTGGCGTACGACCCTGAAGTGCTGACGGCGACCCTCGACTGGATGGCCATTGCCGCCAACGACTACTACTGGTCCGCAAATTCACGGACAGAGTATCTCCTGCCACTGCAATCCTCAGCACCGTCGGAAGTTTGCGACTACGTGTGTATTTTTTATTTAACTCTTTTAAGAAGTTGTATAATAAATGTTGTAAGGTAAGCCCATTGTGGCCGCCTGTAGCCTAAACGGCTTGAAGATTTTGAAGTGCCAGGTGTCATTCGATTCGTATTCTTCCCCGGACTCTTATAGTCAGAGTTCTTGGAATATTAAATTAAAAACTGTTTATTTTCAGAAAACAATGTTGTCGTACTGGTCGAGCGTGGTGCCGGTTCGGCAGCTAGTGATGAGCGTGCCGGCATACGGCCGTTCGTATACGTTGCGCAGCGAGCTGTTCGTGCACCCGGGCGCCCCCACCGCGGGGGCGGGAGATGCCGGCAACTACACGCAAGTGCCTGGTTTCATGGCTTACTACGAGGTGAGTTACTAAGTGAACTTCTTAAACCGCTTTTTCATTAAACGTTAACTATTTATGTAAGAAGCTGCGGTTGCTCAATTTGACATTGTACATATTACAATGTTCTTAGAAACGGCGTGGGCTGTCAGGAAAGGGGATTTAACATGGAAACAAAAATAACAATGGTTTAGTTTACGAAAGACAAAATAGAAAGAAAGTTAAAGGCGGAAGAATGTAAGTACAAACAATTCATGGTTTTGTATTTTGTGTTTTTGACAGATATGTAACGGATTAAAAACGCAATCCTGGGAAGAGATGCCAACAGAGGAGGGAATGAGCATAGTACGCGGCTCCCAATGGGTGACATTCCTTCGACCGCAGGAAGTATTCAAGATCATTTCAACTTCGTCCAAAATGGGCATCCGCGGCGCCGCCCTGTGGGCCCTAGACCTAGACGACTGGCGCAGCGAGTGCTCCTGCGAGCCCTGGCCTCTCCTCACCGCCATGAGACAAGGAGTCTTCGAGCCCAACATTTCACCAACACTATGTTAAGTTATAGAATAAGCTATACTTAAGTTTAATGCATCGTACACCTACATCTACTTCGTCAGATAATATGTGACTGACTAGTCCTTACAGTTGGCCCTCTAGAGCCATTGCAGTAGAAAATGGCTAGAATTGTACTTCTGTGTACTGTGACAAAACAAATCAAGACTTAAAGAATCGTTAAGGTCATTGCGATACTTTTTTTGCAGTCAAGTCTATTTATCGAATTTCTACAAAAGGAATTTAAACCGTCTTGAACGATGGGAAGATTGTAGGCAGGCAGAACTAGTGTTCTAAAAGTGTTAAATTATTTAAAAAATGTCAACGTCCCTAGTTAAAAACGGATTGTTAAGTCTTTCGATACTCAATTTTACTTTAAGTACCATATAAGAACGCACTGTAAATTTCTAGTTTAAGATGTTTGTGAGGTGCTTACACGTTTTGTGATATTTTGTACATTTAATTCTAATTCATAATATAGTTTACAAATATATATGGTCAAAAAGCTAATATTTCAATATGTTGTACTGTATATTATGTCCAGATATTTATCAAATGTATAATGAACATATTTAAATATTGTACACAACGAACCGTTGTTCAATGTTACCACTTATAATACTATGTAGTAATGTTACTGCTATATTATTGTATATTTTATGTATAATAAAATAGAAGATACTTTTTTAATACAAAAGTCGTATCTAAGATAACAGATACGTTAATAATTTACTTGTAAAAAATGTATCAAGGTACCTCCAATGCCATAAATAGAAGTTAAAAGGAACAAAAATGCCATGAAAGACATGACACAAAATAAAATAAATAATAAAAATTTGTAGTTTTTTTCTCATCTTGTTCATCACATTATATTGCTTTTGAAAATAATGATTATTCCATTCAGAAGTGTACCAGAGTTGCGAATTTTTCACAATCGTAGAGAACACGAGCTGCGAAATAAAAAACAACCAGTGACTTGCAAACCTTCACGCCTTAGCGGACGACGAATAAAAACCGACGTCCCTCTTGATAATTAGTAGACAATAAAAATAAAAAACCAAATCCATGTTCCACAGTGACCAGAAAATATCGATATCAAACCCACAGCCCGAATACAGATTGCAAATACGAATAATTCGGCTCAAACTCGAAGCGGTGGCATGTGTAAATGTGCGTGTAAATTTACACAAAGATAGAGTATGTATGTACCTATATAAATATTACGTCAGCTCGGCAGACCTTGGCCGAGCGACTCTATACCAATACAGTGAAGTGAGGTTATCTTTGTAGATAGGACGTCGTGTTGTAGCGAATTTCCGTATAAAAACGTAATAATGACTTATGTATTATAAGGATATAGATGAAACATTAGAGAATTAGCATAAAATGCTATCAATTGTCTTACATAAGTTTTGTTTACTTTAATTAATCAAACTATTTAAATAAAAGTCTACCATTTCTAGTCATAAAAAGTGTAATACGATTAATAAATATGGCAAAGAATCTGTTAAAATCCTTGATTCTTACCTCAAAGTCTGTAAAAAATAAATCTTCGATTGGAATCACAAGTGTATTATTTTCTCGGAGGCTGCACATGGGTGACGTAAGTAACGTTTGAAATATTTAATTAAGTCAATATTATTTTAAAACACTTTTCATTTCGTTCATGTATAGAACAATAGAATAATATAATGTGGGATAATTAATGCAAGATTTTTTATTTTAATTATAGTTAATTTTTAAATAATAAATAGTATTTATATAATTATATCTTAAATAGCTTATCTATGATATTAAAATACCTGTCTAATAGGACCAATTTTATATTTACAAAGATAAGATTCACAAAAAAATATATGGAAACAAATCTCAGAATCAAAATCTATGAATACCTCAGGCAACAAAAAAGAGTTCCTACACGGGTCTTATGAATTCATAGTTGGACTTTGCTCTTCTTGAAATCCTCTAGATTATTTTTTACTAGTCACTAAACACGCCATCTATATATCTATAAGATTAGATGTCTCAAAGTAAAACTAATGCTATTCTACAAAACTATAATTGTTGCCGTTAATAGTCTCTTGAAATATTATTCACTACTAGCTGTCCCGCCCGCGACTCCGTCTGCGCGCAGTTAAATAAACTTAATAAGGGTATGAAAAATAGATGTTGGCTGATTCTCAGACCTACTCAATATGCTCACAAAATTTCATGAGAATCGGTCAAGCCGTTTCGGAGGAGTACGGGAACGAACTGTGACACGAGATTTTAATATAAAAGATTAGCATTTAATACGTAAAATTGCGCTTGTTTGCGACTGGATCATATTGTTGCCGTGATACAAGTGAGTTTTTATTGAACCAATTACGAGACGTATCTGTTTACAGGCAACTCCAAAAGAAATAAAAATTCCTGTGAAATGGGGTCATGTATCTGGTAAGCTTTGGGGCAATGAGAACGAACAGCCCATCTTGGCGCTGCACGGCTGGCAGGACAACGCCGGGACGTGGGACACATTGGCGCCGTTACTATACAAGAAACGACCCATACTTGCCATCGATTTCCCGGGACACGGGTTATCGTCATGGTACCCACCTGGTACGTTGTCTAAATAAATCTAATAGTTCATTGCGGTAATGTATAGGTAAAGGGATAAGTTTCATATCTTCTAATGTTAAGTGTTTACCTTTGCTTGATCGATATTCATACTTATCAACTTTTTTAAAACCCTCGGATTACAAATAAATTACCTTATCATTGCTGTGTCTACGTATGATGTAGCTAGTTATGAACCTATATAAATACTGCTAGATAATAGAAATATCGAACGTATTTTCGCAAATCTGTAAGTGCAGTTTGTTAAAATATAAGTAAAGTAAACTAATATGGTATACCTATAAAGTTGGGAGTACTTTCCCTGTTTGATAACGTATACAGATCATACATGATTTTAATTTCGATGTACTAATGTGTAATTATATAAAATAATTTCCAGGTATGGTGTACTACCCATGGGAGTTCGCTCGTCTAATTCTCTATATAAAGCAATATTACAAATGGGAGAAAATTTCGTTTCTCGGTCATTCGATGGGATCTATTGCCGCACTTCGCTTTGCCACCTTGTTCCCTGATGAAGTCACCTTTTACATCGCCATCGACAGCCTAATCGCGGACGATTACGACTTGAATGCAGTCATCGATAAATATCCGACCACCGTGTTGAAAATGCAAAAGGCACAATCGCGGTTAAACGATGAGCCACCTTCTTATACCCTAGATGAAATTATTAAAATCTGGCACAAAAGCACAAGGCAATCTATCGCCATGGACAGTGTTAAGTATTTATTAACGCGAGGTTCCAAACCTTCGATGAGTGACCCTAACAAATTCTATTTTTCAAGAGATTCAAGATTAAAACACACCCTATTTAATCCGGAAGACAAGCGTTTCGTGGAAGCGATCGTTAAAAGATTGACATGTCCGACTTTATATGTAAAAGGTTTGGACTCTCCTTTCGCGTCAGATGACTTTTCTGTTGAAATGCGCGAACTGATTAAGAAGACAAATCCAAAATTCGACTGTCATTTAGTGCCTGGAACACATCACTTACATTTAAATGAACCTGAAAAAGTAGCAAATTTAATACTGCCGTTTTATGAAAAGTATAACTTAATTAAATAACTATATTTTACTTCGTAGTATGTATTTATTTATTTAACTTAATATTGTGATAGTTTAGCACAATCTATACAGCGTTTATTAGATGGTTTTCGAGCATTAGAAAGCCGTAATCGTATTAATAGACATCTTTTTGTAAAAAGAACAACAAGACAGTATTACATTCATAGCGAATATCGCGACACCGATTTCGCAGTTCGATTTCTTTTGGTTGTATCACAAATGTACTTTGGACTATTCTTATCAGCGACTATAACGATTTGCACAGAAGTTTATCGAGATAAAAACCATAAATAGAATAAGTTAGCTTAATTACACTTTACAAATATATTATTTTATTTTGTTTTAAGTGTCATAATTTTTCAAAGCAATGTTACCAAAGGGCTGTTCGTACTTAGTACTAAACTTTAAAAAAGTTTTAAAAATACTAATAAATAGGGTAATTTTTCAATAAGTAGAAGAGGATTTGGATTTTGATTGTACTAGGATAAGAATTATTATCAAGTTATATACAAGTCGTTCATGTATACCTAAATGTTGTATTGTGAATTAACAAACTACTATTATAATATATATATAAACAAGGACAAAAGAACTTAGAATGTGTAAATAAATTATCGTAATATTTTCCTAATTAAAAAACATATCAAACCCTATAATGTAAACAACTGATTTCTTATACCTTATTTCCAACTGTGAGTCTCCACTTCTGAAAAACATTAAGGGTGTGAGTATAAATTTATAATCATTTAAATACAGTAGAATCTCGATATATCTCGAATGTCAAGGGATATGGAAAAAAAATCGACTTAAGTAGAAATTCAGAATATGAAGTATTTGACGGGGAATTCCTCATCATCAGCTCACTATACGTCCCCACTGAGGGGCTCGGAGCCTACCCCAAGTTAGGGGTGACTAGGCCATAGTCAACCACGCTGGCCAAGTGCGGGTTGGTTGACTTCACACATATCATTGAATTTCTTCTCAGATATGTGCAGGTTGCATCACGATGTTTTCCTTCACCGTAAGAACGTCGGGTAAATGTACATATGTAAATCGAAAATCGAAAAACACATTGGTACATGGCGGGATTCGAACCCTGGACCTGCAGATTGCAAGTCTAGTGCTTAACCCCTGAGCCACCGACGCTCTTCCTGGTAAGATGTAATTGGTTCTTACTAACTTCGACTTGAATAGTCTAATTTTCTAATAAAAGTTATCAAGTATTTTTATTACAATGACTATGGAGGAAAATAAAATTTTTTGCTCGAGTTACAAAGTCAAAATAATTCGAGATACCGAGTATTTAAGGGTTCAACGGAAGGTAATGGAATATTTTTCGACATAACATGGTTTGAGTTAAAAGAGAGTTAGTGATTCCACTGTATATTCAAAATCTTATACTAGCGATATCATATATATTGCTGTGTAGTAGAGCCTATCATATACTGATGGTAAAAGATAATAACATAAATATGAAGTAATATTAATAAAATAAAATGTTATTTAACAGTTATTATTATGTGCCAAATGGAATCCGTAGTTTATGCCTAACCCTTAGGGTTAGAGGCGTGAGTTATGTTGTTATTTTTATTGTAACTAACTTTTAACTAATGATAAAACAGCATAAAGTTTAATTCAACAATATAATTATTTTGCATTATAATCACATTCAGCTCACAGATTAAATTCTTAAATATATAAAACAGCATAAATAACAATATTATAAGCTATCATGTACCATTTGTACTTTGATTGGAACAATCTTCAGTTGTATTTGATTCATTGGAACTGTTGCAGATATATACCCCTTTTCGATGTGGTAACACATCCAATATTGCATCCTGCCATGGAACACCTTCGCAAACTCTTAGGACTATCTCAAACACTGAAATAGAAAATGTCTATCTTACTAATATTATAAAAGCGAATGTTTAGATGGATGAATGTTTGAAGATGCAGAACCGGTCCAGAACCGCTGGATATCTATGAAATTTGGCATAGAGATATAGCATAGTCTGGATGAACACATAGACTACCTTTGATCCCGGAAATAATTATGGTATCACATGGGAAACATGTAATTTGTTTTTTTATAACTCAATGGGTCCTAGATATAAGGCCAAAGTAACAAATAGATGATTTTTAATTGTTTGTGTTAAAAGCTACCTCTTAGTTCAATTAACAACATGCACTAAACAAAATACATATTTACAGGTGTAAATGATAATTTTTTGCTGAAGTAAAAGGGTCTATGCAGCCTATTTTCCTTTATGATTGAAACTTTGAGAGCCTCTCCTATAAAGTTGTCAATTTGAACATTGGCCCTTATTCATAGGAGCCATCAAACTAAGTATTGAGTTCGCCTCGACTTTTTCTAATTTTTTTAATTTTTGTAGATTTTTATATATATTTAAGCTATGTGTTAACTTCGCTGTGACTATTTAAAATGTAAATAAATTTATAATATATATATATAAATGAGAAACTTACCATGATCAATTGTTAAAACTTTTCTTGTTTTCATATTTACATATTTATTTAATGGTAACTGACAATGCCTTATGCCTTGTTCTACAGCAATCTTATGACATAGTCCCTGGAAATAAATAAATAGACAAATAATAAACAGGTTTTTACTCTTATAAAGAAATAAAAAATGGCATATTAAAGGGATGACATATGACAGTCATAAATATTAAAAAGCTAGGTACATTTTATGTTTAAAAACATAACTGACTGCACCTTTAAACATCATAGGGAGTGATTAAACTTTTTGTTTTTAAGTTGGTAAACACATTACAAAGAAATAACTTAGGCACATAGTCCTTAAAATATGAGCAACAAGCTTTAGTTTATAAATAAATCTAATGGAGATATAATTTATACAGCAACAATTGTCCATCATACTGTTAGGATATTATCTTAGAAATTTTGCATTCATGTATGATACCTTATGTTGATTATGATCCACTAAACCACCAATTATGTAATATGTTTCTTCATCAAACTTTTCAATGACATTGTCTGACTCACTTGATAAGTATACCAGTTTGTCTTTTGGAAATATTTCTGTATAAGGTTGTTCATGGTATTCAATCTAAAAGTATGAATCAAGATAATGTATAATAATTAAAATATAAAAATTAAACCAATAAAACAGTCAAAGTACTTACATCCCAGTTTTCAAAACCATTATGCCGTGACATATCACTTTTTGCCTTCTCTCCAAGACTTGTTATATGAAATTGTAATGGTGTTTCTGACCGCCTATTTATTGAGTAACATCTTAAAATTTGTTTAATCACTTTAAATCTATCCTTTTCTAACATGAGATGGTCAAAACTAAGGTCAATTATAATTCCAATGTTCTTTTTTGGTTTTTCTAACTTCATTTTCTTTAATGTCTTTCTACTAGGACCTAGATCAATGTTAGCCACACGTGCGTTTCTTCTTCTTTCTTTCGCACGCGCTTTTTCTTTAGCACGTTTGCCTTGTTTATTATTTTCCCATCGAACTTTTTTTAACCATTTTCGCATTTGATTCTTTGTAAACGGTCGTGGCAATTCGTTACCTTCATCGTCTTTTAATCCCGGATCTTTACTAATATCGAAAAGTGTGTACTGACGGAAATTTTTCTCCGCACCGAAGTCCAAGTATTTAGTTTCATTTGATTCGAACTCCATTTTTTTTACTTGTTAAAACTTAACCGATACTAAAATTTTAAATACTATAGGAAAATAGTTCCCTTCGCATTATAAAAACAATAATACGAATTATACGGAAAATTATTTTTAAATTGTTTACGAAATCAAAATCACATGAAAACCATGCTGTATCAAATCAAAGTTAAATGTCATTTCCTTTATGACACTGACATACGTCGTAATGACATTGACAATAAATCGTTTGAAAACATTTGTGCCAATGCAAATATTTGACGCAAATTAACAAACATGAAAATCTATATATATTTGTTATATATATTGCACATTTAATGAAAAAATACCAAGTTATTCTATTAAATATTTCTTGATAAATATTTAATCATTCGCACGATACCGAAAGCCCTCAGTGGCACTACTGATTTGAGCTGCCTGTGCAGCTTAAGTTTGCACCTTTTATAAGTTGAAATATTTTCTAAAAAACTTACAGAATTAATGTTATATATTTAATACTAAAAGATACATTTCAATTTCTACTCGTTTGTAATTTGATGAACATCATTGAGAGATCTTTTCCTTAGTATTAGGCTTATTCAAATCAGTAAGACCATTTAACCTTATAACCCCGAAGATATGAGTGCTCCTACTATTTATTCATGAAGATAAATTAATCAAAGTATTATTTTAACAAAAAATATAGACAGCAAGTGCAAACGTGTACTTAATAAAATAAAAAAAACAATGTCTGTAAGTATATGTAGTAAAACCTAAGTAAAGATAAAAGTAGATTTCTACAGTTATTCAGTCTTATATAATACATGTTTGATTATAAAAACATTGTCTTAAAGAACGAACAAATATTACACCTGATATCCAGTTCAACAATTTGCTAAGTGCGATTAGCTCAATTCTTTTTAAAATTTCAAATAATCAGGATCGGTACCAGTTATGGGGCGGATGTTTCCAAGAAGAGCCTTCGGACGTCCTTCGTCGGCTAAACGACTCCTTATGCGTGGACGTGCGGCTTTATCAACAAGACATCCGGGGAAGCATAGCTTGGGCCCGCGAACTCAATCGCTGTGGCTATATCACTGATAATGATTATGAAGCTATTTACCAAGGTTTAAAAAAGGTATGAGCAAATTACATGTAGCAACGGCGCTTGCGTACTAATACAGGAGAGACTGTACCCAATGAGGTATTCTTATAAGACCTATCTTGTGCTATCTCCCAGTAATAACCTCCCACTAATCAAGTAATGGTATGTAAGATAAGTGAAACTTTTGTTACGATTTCATGTTAGTGAAATAAAGAATAAAGAAAATTGTGACTGTTTTCTTTATGAAGGTAGAAACGGAAATATCCGAAGAGTTGTGTAAGAATGGTCGTCTAAGCGATGCGGAGGAAGACATCCATTCGGTGGTGGAGCGGCGGCTGTGGACGCACGCCGGGGAGGCTGCGCTGCGTCTGCACACTGCACGCAGCCGCAACGACCAATCCGCCACAAACACCAAGCTCTGGATGATGGATAATTTAACAAACTTAATTAGTGAAATCAAAAAACTTATAATGGTATTCATTTTAACAGAATTACATTATGTCAGGTCTACTACATGAAAAGACAAAACATAATAAACTTTTCGTTCCAGGTATTAAAAGACCGTGCTGAAAATGAAATAGACATTATAATTCCTGGTTATACACATTTGCAACGCGCTCAGCCTATCCGTTGGAGCCATTTTTTGTTGAGGTATATAGTACTTATTTTTAAATCAATATAAGTATTTGCTAAAACTGAGAAGAATTACCTCGGTAACATTTCTGTCGAATTCTGCCGTTAAAGCCTTTTAGTCTTTTAGTCTTAATAGTGTTGTAACTTTCAATGTTATCAGTTATGCATGGATGCTACGTGACGACGTGCTGAGGTTAGAGGAGCAGCAGTGTCGGCTGTCGCGGTGTCCCCTCGGCAGCGGCGCGCTGGCAGGCTGCGCTCTGGACATAGACCGCGAGAGATTGGCTCGCAGTCTGGGCTTCGAGTGCGTCACACCTAACTCTTTGTTCGCAGTTGGCTCGAGGGATCATATACGTAAAGTTCTCCAAACTTAAGTTAGAATTCCGGAACAAATACAATGTCATTAACTTATTTCTATGTTTCTATACTCTATATATATTTCAAACGGTCTGTAGATACACTAGTTCATATTTCATTTGGAAAAATGTTTAATCTATTTTTATCGGAGAGAATTTCTTTAAAAAAATCTATAGTTTAAATTATAAAGCAATTTTAATTTACGATGTCTATCACGTCTCAGATCTAATAACTTATTATCATGTCGTCACTGTATAACGACATTGTCTGTTGGGAATCTAAACAACTTCAAATTATTTCTTGAATAATAACTGATCCATTATTATTTTATGCAGTGGAATTCCTCAACTGGTCATCGATGTGTGGCATGCATCTAAGCAGATTAGCGGAAGATTTGATTCTATACGGCAGCCAAGAGTTTAACTTGGTTAAGTTCGCCGACCAATTCTCTACGGGCTCTAGTCTTATGCCACAAAAACGTAACCCTGACGGTTTGGAGCTCATAAGAGGTGCAGCTGGTGTTTTACTCGGCGACGCCATCGCTTTCAGCTGCGTGCTAAAGGGTCTGCCAAGCACTTATAATAAAGACTTGCAGTCCGATAAAGAGATCATGTTCAGATCGTATGACAAGTTGCTGGATTGTTTTAAAGTTGTCACTGGAACTATAACTACAATGAAGGTGAATGTTTCATCGTGATTTTTTAATTAATGATTAATAATAAAATATGTGACATAAAGCTTAGTCGCTTACTATCAGGTTAACGCGGCAAGAGGTGAAGCGTTGTTAGAATCTGGCATGCTGGCAACGGACATGGCACACGCGCTAGTCCGGCGGGGAGTACCGTTCAGACGTGCCCACCATCTCGTCGGCGCTGTGCTGCAGCGGGCCGCAGAGCTCGCTGTTGACCTTAGAGAAATGCCCCATGAAGAATATATAGCTATTTGGTAAATATGTATTATAAAGAAAGAAATGAAATTACAGAAATTCCATATTTTCACCTTAATGGTTAGCACATTCCAAACAATTTTAAGGAACAATACCCCTGGCGATAATAATAAGTACATTTGTTCCAGCCCTGAATTTGGAAGTAAAGCGGATATTGAGAAGCTGTTCTCTTGGGAAGCGAGCGTAGAACAATATGTTAGCACAGGAGGAACTGCAAAAGCAGCAGTAAAGCAGCAAATAACGCAATTAAAAGAATGGTTAAAATAATATGAAGAACCATTTTGTAAGCCATAATAAGATGAAATTTTGTTACGAAGTAAAATTTAAAGTTATATGAATTAAAAAAACTGTTTGATTTTACATAGATTAGTTTTAGTGTACGACTGGAACATCAAAAAAATAATTTAGGATCTGTCTGTACTTATGAAAAAACTTCATATATAGGACCAGTTGACATTTTGAGAATGAAAATTGCGAAGTACCCCACTTAACGTAATCCTCTTTGAGTAGGTGTAACGATAATGTTTATTGGGTTTTTAAGTATCGATCATTCTGCATTTTGTACAATCGATTTTCATTAACAACTGGAAGCATCGAAGCGTCGCTTTCATATCTAAGATAAGAGTGCACAGGAAAAACTATGGCTACGAAAACTGTGGACTGTGGAATCATCGATTCTTTCATAATTTCTATTATAATTTATTACATTTTTAAATAACTTATATTGCCGCACTCAGAATGTTAAGTGGTATGTCATTGTGTTGATTTAATATGAGAAATCTACATTAGTGATTAATTAACGTCTTTCTGAACAATAATAATTTAGAAAATAATAATATTTTTCTGTTTTTTTTTAATGTGAAACAAATGAATCGTACTTTAAAATTGAAGTTATAATAATCCATTGGCGCACATCAGATGAATCGTGTCGAAGTTGTCTATAAATACATAAAAACACGCAAGTAAAGGAAGGTTTGCGAGACGTCAGGGCTGCGTATCGCGGCAGGACTGTCGCAAACAGCGCGGGATATTACGCCCGAATGCTCCGCGCCGGTGGGCCCACCCCAACCCCAGATTACCTCATCCACCCACCATAGCAAAGCAACGCTCGCGCCTCGGCACTCCCGCCATGCATTCTCTCATTCAACCACAAACAACCGTACAAACAACTGAATTGTTTTTTCGCGCCAAATTCAAAATTTACCTTTAGAATCTGTGAAGTTTTTTTTTTAATTTGTACGTGTTTAACATAAGGTAATTTATGGTTAATTTCTGTGGCAAAAAATTGTTTTCTGAAAAATTATGTTTTGATGAAATGTTTTAAATTAGTTGAAATAAAATGTAAAAGTTAAATAAATTTAAAATAATTGCGACCGTGAATGGAAGCTGACAATCTGAGATTCGAATGTGTGATAACAGAATAACGTATGAGGAATTTAAATGTGTAAACTATATCTTACAATTATATTTTTCAGTGTTATTATTAAAATTTCACCTCCTAACTAAACATGTAATGTAAAGAGACCTAAACCATAGATGACAATATTAATAGAGATAATTTTAGAACACTAAATTGACATCTAATTAATAGTCAGAATTAATAACTAGTACTAGTACTTTTATATTATTAACCAAAAGGAGGAGGTTCTCAATTCGTCTGTATCTTTTTGAGGTTTAGTAAATTCAGTCGACATTAAATATGAAAAACTACATCTAATATTTTTAATATAAAATATTCGTTTTGTTCAACTCATATGGTTTAGCATAAAAAAAGTTTATCTTAACTACATTAGGCACCCCCTGGTATGTGGCAATTTGTGCTATGTGTTTTATGGTCAATATCAATTGTTTCAGAATGAGAACAGCATGGCGCACGTTGGCTTATGTTATGATAGTTGCTCTTCTTCCACAAGTGTCGCTATACAACATCAAGACTGACGTAAACTTTACACCTTACCTCGTCAACAAAGAGGTATTTGACACACTTCCATACTTTATTTACGAACAGGTATTACTCGCCCTAAGATTAAATTAAATTTGATTTCAATCTCGTAGTGTTGATAGACATTTTCTAAGACAATTAACTATGAGTATTGAATGTCGAAAAACCTATAAAAAAACACATTATAATATTATATCACTTTTTAAAGGGGATAAAAGGGATGAGATGACAACATGTTTTTGTATGTGTTTGATCAGTGGAAACAAACGGTTGTTATGATTAGTGAAATAAAAAGATTAAGAGACATCAATAAAGGCGAAGACGAATCACAATTAATATAAATATTTTGTTGCGGCCTCGGTTTTACATCTTGTTGTTCACATTTTTATATTAAACTAGCTTTTACCCGTGACTCCGTCCGCGCGGAATAAAAAAAAATACACACAATATAAAAAAGTTCCTATATCCGTCTCCTAGTTCTAAGCTACCTCCCCATCAATTTTCAGCTAAATCAGTTTGACCGATCTTGAGTTATAGTGTAACTAACACGACTTTCTTTTATATATATAGATTTAATGAAAAATTTATTGTGTAAATATTTAATCAGTCCATTCTACCACGTTCAATATTTTATCTGTGCTTATCCCTCTTGGTGTTGTGTGATGGTTATTTCAATGGTTTCTCGATTACACTCGAAGTAAATGTAAAAAAAGATCATGATATTTGTACGTTGTCGGTACTTAAGATAGATTTCTCATACTTTTAGCGATTTGCTTACAATGGAATAAAATTTTAGTACAATTGTATTAATGTTTACAGCTCTTGTCTGTACTAAAACGTGAGCGAATTAAAGTAACCGAAAGATACAAAAACAAACATCTTTATTGTCTTCAAAGTATCAAATGTCGAAAAAAAAATGTGGTTTTTCTGCAATTTCCATATACGAATTCTATTGAATAGCACTTAGAATCCTACTTATCTAGATAATAACGAAACAATATGTTTTACATGTCCATACATATTTTGCCTCAAAATGTCAGCTGTTATCTGAAGTGATCTAAATGTTAAAAAAAATATAGGTCGGTGTTTATATGCAAGTGACAGTTTACTCGTTTACTAGTTCCATGGCTCCATGACCCACGCATTGATGGTCATACTTTTTGAAGTACGATATGGTAAATATCGCAAACTATTTGAGGTAATAAAAACTAACGGGGTTTCCACAGCCGTAGCACCTGTATGAACATAAAAACAGTAGCGACGTTAGTGTAGGGCGAATTGGAGCGACAGCCCAGGGCGCCGGGAATAAAGGTGCGCCACAGGTTCCATATTCAGATATGAAGGGGCGCCTGCGATGCCCCCTAAAATATACTTTGGAATATTACGCCGACACCGAAAAAGGGGCACCGCAAAAATCTGCCTCAGGGCGCCGGAAAGGCTAACACTGTCCCTGAAAATATTAATAATTCTCAATTTCACTTATCAAGTGTAACTAAAAAAATCTATATTCTTGTTCTCCACCAAATGTATGTTCATATATTACTCTCCTTGTTACGTAAATTTTGAGTACATGAATGTAGCTCAATGTATGATTAATTTGTAGCATTACTTTCAGTACGTGCGTCACATACATTCGATGGTGAACGCGTACAGTAACAGAGGCGATGGTGCGGGCCGGCTGGTGATCGAGACGAACGCGCTCATCGACACAAAGTACCGCACCTGGAAACGCAACGCGGACCTCATCAACTCGCTACTCGCGCTACCGAAGGGCATGAACGAAGCCGGACGCTAAATGCCCTAATTACATCTAGCCTCGTACCTTGTTAATGTCTTGTAATAAATCGATAACACTGTTAAAAGTTGACTTTTTCACGAACATTTCATATTTATTTACTAGCTTTGTGCTTTTTATTGATTTCCTTATCGTCCACCGGGATGGTGGGAGGCGACTTCAAATTAGATGCGGTTACACCTTTATGAATCACGTGGACGCAGTAAGGTTGGGACTTTAATTATCTTTGAATTTCTTTGCATATGTGCAAGTTTCCTCACTTGTATTCTATTTTCTCTAGACCACAAAAATAGTCTGCTTTAATTTATTTAATAATTAATTAGCACTTTCTTAATTTTTTCGACATTTAATGCTTATCTATAAAATTCTAGATGAATACCAAAAGAGGATTTTATTTAAATAAAAAACTTTTTGTATAAATTTAAATTTATTATACAAATACCCTACATACATCAAACCACTTTTACATTCGCTCTCAAATGATTTGGTACTATTTTCAGAATTGTAACAACAGTATTATTGAAAGAACAATATCCACTGTTACAAAATACTTATTTCAAGATAAATGTTTCGTACATTTTATAAATTACAAAAAATATGTCATTTTCAAGAATTCCATATAATTTCCGCGGGTGTTTTATTTTGTATGTACAATTAATTGATATCATCTTGGTAGAGCAGATTTAGCGAGATGTAACGAGTTTAAACTCATTTGGAACATAGTCCATAACATTATTGTTTTCCTCAGATTTTACAGTGCGGACACTAAAGGTATTTCATATAAAAATCGAGTCGCCCTAAACATTGCCCATTTTGAAGAAAATCTAAAAATTTATATTCATATTTGCCTTGAGTTCGAATTTATGTAGTGCAATAAACACATAAAATAAAAAAGTCTCTTCAAAGAAAATAATATTTGTTATGGCAGTTTTTTTTTTGATCATCGATTGACCAATACGTCTAGAAATTACACATTAAATATTTAGTCATACATTGGTTACAAATACAATCTACAAAACAACACAACCAAGATGATAATCAAATGCCATGAAAATTAAAGTAAAGTTAAACGCTCCATTAATTAGCTAACTTCGCTAAATATTGACTAAATACAACGTAATTACAAAAAATATTGTAACAGATGTTACAAACATTTTATTACAGACATTAAATTGTAGTTCAGAGAAATAAGACAAAAGTTGACAGGTTAAATTATCTCAGTTTTTGATTCCTAGTTTTTTTTTACACAAAAAAATCACACTATTTTCCTTGAGCGCGATGACGCAAAGTATATTTTTAAAGGAGTCAATATTTTCATCATTGTTTTACATAAACATTATACACAGGCAAAGTTTTAATTTT
Source organism: Papilio machaon (assembly GCF_912999745.1). Taxonomy (NCBI): domain Eukaryota; kingdom Metazoa; phylum Arthropoda; class Insecta; order Lepidoptera; family Papilionidae; genus Papilio; species Papilio machaon. The sequence continues at coordinate 4,887,845 of NC_059989.1, read as the reverse complement.
TTTTTTCATTTAAACATTTTTTTTGTCCAAGATGGATTGATCTTTTTACTTTTTAGGTTTTTATATATTTTTTTGTATACATTAGTTTACATAAGTATAGATTTTTACGCGTAATACACTATACCATATTTTCTTGCATTTGCACCTATTTTTTAAATCCCTTTCATTACCAAAGGACATTTAGATTGAAAAGTATGTTGGTTTATACACTTTTAACGTCAATACTAGGTGAAACATATTGAACTATCCTTTCACAGGCTCTCATTCACTTTGAATACAATAATTTCCAGTGAATGAGGTTGGTTAATTTGTTTAATTTTTCTATAGAGAAGATGGTAAATGGGCGAGAAGTCATCTCACATTGCTAAAATAACAAAGTAACCGCTGCCCATAAACATCTACAGTTAAAAGGTTGCAGATACGTTGCCTACCTGTAATGGTCAGAGGAGAGGATGTGCAAAAAAGGTATATCTGTCTTTGCCTGCCTCGTCAAGTCCACCTCCCCTTACCATCTATCACTTCAGAAAAGGGTTGAGGTCTGATAATGTCAGTTTATTTTAATAGAAAAGGTAAGTGTTAGTTTAGAACTTGAGCGAGAACCCCGGGGCGACGTTGAGCGAGCGCGCGTGCAGCTGGAAGCCGAGAGTGTCGTCGGAATCGGAGCGCGCGTACTGCGCGTACGCAGCACCGCCGGCGGGCGGGCGCGGACTGTGTGTCGTGCGCCGGTTGCCCTCCGACTTGGCCGGCCACGTCGGGAACATCGCCGGGTCTATCGCTACCGGTTGCTCCTATAACAAAATTAACAAGTCAAATCAGCAACTAGTGGGAAAAATTGATCGGAGTCATACAAATGTTTTTAATTCAACTAGGTTTTTTATAAATAAAGACCTTGTTACCTTAAAATAGGCGTGTTCTAACGCCGCATCAGCCGTTAGTCTTCGGGCGGGATTGTATGTAAGAAATCCTTGCAATAGAGACAAGCCAGCTTCGGAGAGCAGGTCGGATCCGATGCGCTGGCGCAGTCCACCCGGCGGGTGTTCCGCAAACGTCATCTTCTGCACCGCCGGTAGCTCGTTGTAGCCCGGCCATAACAACTCGGACGGAGTACCAAGATCCTGTTATTAATTAAATTACATGAGACGTGAGTAAAACTAAGTTTAACGCAAATAACACTTATTTAAATTGCAGTACAAATTTTACCTTAAATATACGATTTAGCTGATCGACTTCAGACTTTCCGGGGAATAAGGGGTTCATTGTAATGAATTCAGCAAATATGCAGCCGACACTCCACATGTCGATGGGCGTGGAGTACTCTTTACAGCAGAGCAGCAGCTCCGGCGCGCGGTACCACAGCGTCACCACTATGGGCGTGTACTGGCGGAGGGGCGAGCCGTACTCACGCGCCAGGCCGAAGTCTCCCACCTACCAAACATATACAAAGTTTTCATCTAAATATAGATATAATGAGTACATATTTTCGAAAGCATACAAGTCATAAAGTACATTTTACACGAAATAAAATCTAAAATATTTACCTTTAACACTCCTTTGTGTGATAAGAGAAGATTACTTGTTTTAAGATCTCTGTGCAATATCCAGTTGTCGTGTAGGTGATGGACAGCCTTCAACAGTTGTGTCATTAGACATTTTATCTCACCTGTAAAAAATAATATAGGTTGTAAATAGTTAAACAGAGATCATTATTATATAAACATATTTCTGTGTCTTTATAAAATAGAAAGAACAGAGTTAAAATTACTGTATTAATGTAATGTCATTTTAAATCTGCTTAACTTACCAGGTAGAAAGACTTGTTTCTTTCCCCGCATCGTTTCCATGAGGCTCTTCAGGTCGTGTTCGACGTAGTCCATGACGATGAAGATCTTGTCCATGTTGGAGCCGACGACGATCTCCCGCACGGTCACGATGTTGGGATGCTGGCCCTGCAACAAGCGACCGCAACGTGCGACTCGTTAGATGTGAGCGTGCCCGGGACACGCAGCGAACAACCATACGAAGACAAATATCTTTTTTTATATTCTGCAGACGACATTATAAAAAAAAAGAACACACCTTATTAGTAATGCAGTAAAATACTATTAGTTAATAAACGATTTCTAAAAATTTTTGAAACTTTCTCGTTTACAAAATGTATCTATTTTATTATTTAAAAATAGTTAAGCGCTGTTTAATGATGAACGTTACCCTTATTATTATTTCTTAACAAAATTTATTAATACAAATGAATTTGAGAAACAGTTTCTATTAAGACAGTCATTGGACTGAACATCGGGTCAAACTAGTTAGTACATAGTCATTTACTAGACTTAGGTTTTTTACTATCTGAAGAAAAATTTGTATGACTGCAAAATACTGTTACATCCATCTTTGTCACTTTACATCCGCGATTTTCGACCCGTAGATACCTTTTCTATCATAAGTTCACCATTTTCATTTTAAAAATCAAACATATATGCGTGTTATTGTGACATCAAATAAATATGCGATAAGCGCAACACTTTCTTCTTTGAACAATTATATGCCTCTACAGATTGCCCTCTAAAATGTAATAAGATCAAAAATGTTCAAAGCAACAAACATTTTGCTAAATATTTCTGGTAAATTACTGCAGAATATTCGATCACAGGATAGCGAATTCGTTTCTTTGTACAGTTAAGGAATAATACATTATTAATTAATTTGCACTATTCATATAAAATATTAATAACCAACGATTTGTTTTAACTATTTTAAAAGCACTCCATCAACACAGGTAACATGACTTTTCAAATCAAAAAATAATCTAATTTAGTATTTAATAGAAAATAATGTAATGTGAAAAGACGCAATACTTAAAAATATAAAAAACATCGAAAATATTGTTTGAGATGGCGATGCAAATATTTTTTCTCTCGTAAATATTGAATTCACAAAATCCGCTGTTACAACAAGAAAACTATAGTTATATTACGCGTAATTTGATGAATCCAAAACTTGTCTCATGTAAAATAATTTTTGTGTATAAACTTGTCATGAAATTAGACATCTTTGATTTCATAAATTCAGTATAATTCAAATGTTAAATTATATGATGGCATATAAACGTTATTGCGGAACTATAAGCAACCAAATAAGGAAAATGTCTCCTAGAGTTATTTTTAGTTTAAAGTGTCTCATGATCTATTCGATTCTAAACCTAGAAGGTCCCAACTCATTCGGCTACCCTGTTTATTTGTTGCTAGATGTCGCCCGCGACTTCGCCCGCGCGGAATTACAAAAAAACTTAATAAATAGCCTATGTGATCTTCCAGACTATGCACTACCTCTAAATCAAATTACATAGAGATTCATGCAGCCGTTCTGGAGACACCTTCAAACAAACATCCATCCACCCATCTATGTATACATTCGCATTTATAGTATTTTAAGTTTTAACACTAACATTAACTACTAGTTAGTTCTAACACTTGGATAATTACCATGTAGATTACATTAAAAATAACAAATAAAATTAATGACATTCTAAATTGAGACAAATTGGGCTGCAATATACTTGAAAAGGAACAAAGGAATCTTACTAATATTATAAATGTGAATTTTTGGACGTATAGATGGATGGATTGATGTTTGTTAGAAGATGTCTACAGAACAGCTCAATGGAACTCGATGCAATTTGGCATAGATGTAGAACATAGTCTGAAAAAACACAGAGAGGCTAATTAGTATTTTTTTTATTCCGCGCGGACAAATTGGGGGGCGACAGTTAGTAATCATAAAAAAGCAGCTTCATAACCAAACTAAACGATGAATTGAAAAGTAAAAAAAGTACTTTATAATCAATAAATTCTACATGACATGGTATCATATATAAAATTCTCGTGTCGTGGTGTTTGTGGTTAAAGTCCTCCGAAACGGCTTGACTGATTCTCATGAAATTTTGTGAGCATATTGAGTAGGTCTGAGAATCGGCCAACATCTATTTTTCATACCGCTATTAAGTTTTTTTAACTGCGCGCGGACGGAGTCGCGGGCGACAGCTAGTAATGTATAAAATTGGAGTGTCTGTATTAATATAAAAAAATCATCATAGTGTTGTTAACAAAAATCCAATTTTAGAAATACTTGTCTGTCTACTACTAGTACTGAAATAGTTGTGCGCGTTTCATCACCGAAATGGCTGATGGGTCTCATCACAATTTACTATTGCTTTGGCGTAAAGAAATAAAGGACGATATAAGTTCCTGAATTAATACATTGTAAAATACAAATAGACCTTTGGACAATATCAAGTTTTTACTTTTAAATAATTAGCTTTGTCAAAAGAACACTAAACGAAATAAATTCAGGAAAATATTAATTAATAAGAATACATTACAAAAAGAAAATTAGAAATGACCGACCGAAATTAGACCGACTTACAATCTATTTAACATTTTACATGAGACATAGTTTTTAGTCAATAATTAATATCTACAACAAATTAAAAGAAAACACTTAAATATAATTAAGCACTTAGCATAATAATTAATCATTGATAGATAAATTTTTATAGGATTAGCATGACACAAAAGTATGATTCAACATTTTATATATGTGATGGACTTAAATATATAAAGAAATTATATTGTAAAATGTCAAAAGTTTTTACTAAGTTTTTAAAATAAAAACTACATATTTTTTCACTAAATCTTAAAAGTACAGTGGACATGTACGCATTAGATTTCCGATTGTCGCGTTTTTTTTAAAATGCCAACTTATTATTAGTAAAGTTTATTACTACTTCATAAAATTTAACTTCTTTGCAGTGTTTAAGGTAAAAAAAATATTGTTGGTCCATCAATGTATCAACAAATACCTGGACATTCGGTGCAATGCTTTTTGTGCTCATATTACCCAAGGTCTGCGATTCATAACCTTAATAAGGACGGATAGTGGCTAATAAAAGAGAACAGTTGCATTATCATTTTGGTCTTATTTCATGCCACATTCATTTGCAAAATTTGGAGAAGTCAAATTGGATAAATTAAAGGAAAAAGGAATCGAACAATGTTCGATAACCTCTTGAAGTCTCGCCATAAAGTAACAAACCTATGTTTGTATTTATCATATCCTATCAATAACCAACTGATATTTACATTAAAAACTTTACATTTATTCACTGAAATTCAATATTTTTCATTTAATAAGAACATTCTACGATATTTATACAAATTTGCACTAGTCAAATAAAACTTTTAGCTATGATGTTTTTTTGAAGCAAGTGCACATATTCCTACTGTATCTGTCAGTCGGTGTTAGTCATTGCCTATCAATTGCAACGCATTGAACAGATATATTATGGTTAATTATCAATTTAATGGCTTCATTGGATGTATGATTCAGAAAATAAAATAATCATAGTCAATATAAATGTCATCTATATGGGCAGCTAAGAGTCCAAGCAACAAAATGACCTATTACATTTCAAAACTGAGCGACAGCGGCAATGAGATGACATTATATCTCTCAGTTGCACTACAACGACAATTAATTCACCTATCACTTCCCAACTGGGCTACAAAAGCACTTAGATGGCTTCTCACATCTATAAACTGAAAACAGCGGAAACTGAACGACCTATCACATCTCAACTAAGCTACAATAGGAATTAAAATACCTATCACATCTCAACCTAGCGATAACGTTAATTAAATGACATTTTACATCAGTCAGCTACAACTGCAATTAAATATCATATCACATTTTAACTTAACTACAATGGCAATAAATGACCTATCACATCTCAACTGAGCGACAATGGCAATTAAATGATATATTGCATCTCTCAACTGAGCTAAAATGGCAATTAAATTATATTTCACATCACAAGTGAGGTACAACTGCAATTAAATGACATATCTCTTGTCTGAACGGAACTCCAACAGTAATTACATGACATATCACATCACAAGTGAGCTACAACTGCAATTCAATGACATGTCTCGTCTCAACTGAGCCTCAAAGGCAATTAAATGACGTATCACACCTCTCAACTGAGCTAAAACAACAATAAAATGATATTTCACATCATAAGTAAGCTACAACTGCAATTAAATTTCATATTAACTGAGCTAGAACGGCAATTAAATAAAATTTTACATCACAAATGAACTACACTGCAATTAAATGACATCTCATGTCTGAACTGAGCTACAACGGAAATTAAACGATACATCACAAGTGAGCTACAACTGCAATTAAATGACATGTCATGTCTCAAGTGAGCCACAATGGCTATAAATGACCTATCACATCTCAACTGTGCTACAGCAGCTAAAGGTAAAACCAAAAAGTTAAGCAGTTGTAACTGCAGCTAAGAACTGTAGCATAGTTTGATAACTGTACATTTCTAATATAAGAACATCTGTTTTATAAGAGTATGGCGAGGGATGTTTTTGTATGATTCAGCACAAAATCATTAAGTCATAGGAACTAATGAGCTTAATGGGTATTTTTTATAAATTCCGTTCAACTGTTATTGAGTATACTTTTAAGTAAATCTCTTCATTGACATATCAAATCTTTTCAGGAAATATTTCATTATCATAATCATTATCAAAGTTTTTATGTCAAAATAATGTTGATTAGTTTATGAAAATTCTATAGTGTCACTAACATATTTAGTTTCTTTCCATGTTTCCTAGGTTTTTCAGTACTCACAGTAATATTCTATAAATTTAAATTTCCACTGTACTCGCCTTTTGTTGCCTCAAAATATCTTCCATCTTCTCTGATCTAAACTTACTTCTTTATAATCTATGTGAAACATATTTCTATCTCTTCATTTAAAAAATTTCTATGTCTTTGTAAGTTAATTATTTGTTAATCATGTTAAAAATTCCTAATACATATCCATTTTTTTCGTGCAGGAATCTTCTGTCGCGATGAAACGGTTACATTCAAACTGTAAGCCATTACATGTATTGACAACACCTTGATTGGTGAAACTGAAGTAGATGTCCAATGAACTGCAATTATTAGTACTTTGCTTTGAAACAATTCAATATAAAATACAATTAAATCGTCGCAGACACTACAAAAACGTAAAATATTAGTATTTTTATAACGCGTAAATAAAACATGTTATAAAAATACTTTAATCAAAGTAAAATCCTTTCAAGATATTTCCGTAATTTTATCTTACACAAAAACTTTAAACAACTAAAGCATATAAAATTGATAAGCAATTAGTTTTTAGATATAACACAGACAAAACATTGAAATTTTCTTACATGATATTCCAATAATACTAAAACAACAATTTATAAAAATTAAGATGTATATGTGGTTTTGTGTCATGCTAATCCCATCCAAAGTCAATAAAAAACATATGTCAAAGATCACTCTCTCTGACAAAAGACGCATTGTGAATACAATAAAATTAAAATAAATTGGTTATTTTTGCCATTAACACTTTCAGTGCCAGAAACTTTTCGACGCAAGTTCACATTCATACAAGAAAATTGTTGTGGCATGGAATGTGTTAAGTAACAGATATATTTATGGTTATAACATTTACCTTAATTCTGATGGCAGTAGACATTCACTTTAGATATGGAAGATATTTTATATAATTGCATCGCTTTCTCAACAAACCTTCGATGTTTATACTTTTATCTAAATGTACCATTTAAAAGAATTGCTTTCCAATGCACATGACGTTTGGACACAAAAGAAGTAGAAAGTATTGGAGATATTGTTTCCCCCCTGGAATAAATCCCTTATAAGATACTTAGGCCCGCCCGTGTATCGAAGTTGTTAACCCTTGCAATGGGGTCACACCTCTTAGCACAACCCTCTTCAGGTAAGAGGTGCCGGGCCTGTAGGAATAAAATACAAGGCATTAATAATGTGACAGTCACACATGAGCCATCGAGTGCTTACAGCTCGTGGCTCAAACAACCTGCTTAAGTTATGATAAAGTAATAAAGTTGTGAAAGTATACCTTCAACTGTTAGCACTGACGCATTACGATGGCTCAAGTGAGCTTACAACAGATAATTAAAAGAGATTGTGATCCTACCTTAAGTAAAGTGTTGATCTCCCTCAGCGAAGTGATAGGGAAACCCTCCTTCTCCTTTTCCATTTTTAAACGTTTCAAAGCCACTATTTCTTCAGTGGTCTTATCACGAGCTCTGTAAACAACTCCGTATGTGCCTTCTTCAATTCTATTCAGACATTGAAACTCCTCAACTGATCGACATCCCTATAAAATTAATATTGTTAGTAACATGTGAAAAAACTTTGCATAGAGTGTCAAATGCACTGCACTACCCATAAAAACATTTCTTTAATTTCTCAAAACATAAATACTTACATTAATATGACAATGGTGATATAAAACAAAATTTTTTTTCTTCATTCATCCTTTCAGTGTTTTTTTTTTTATTTACTTACATGAAATCATCTATTTTTAATAAAGGTTATAAAACTACAAGAGTAGACAAACACAAGAATAAATTATAGTTGAGTTAAATATTTTTCATAAATGTAGTTTTTACCTGTAAAGCAGGGAAATATGGTGGCAGCAAGTTGATTGCTTCTTCTTTTAATCTCAATTTTTCATCATCATCATCTTCCACTTTCTCTTCTTCGGTAGTCGCCTTTCCATTTTCACCAACAGGTGGCGGTGAAAATGAATGAGATCTACTTCTGCTTTTCGATCTAGAGTTAGATCTGAAATCATAAATAGGAAAACATTAAAAACCAAGTACTTTTAATAAAATAAAAATTTATAATTTCATATTTTCACTAATGATCAATATTCAAGATTGAATTAAAATCAAATTTTTATAAATCTATGTTTAATTTTTAAACAACACCAGAAACTTCTCTTATATTATAAATATACCTTCTGGATCCATGAGATGATGGACTTCTGTGAACTGATTTAGGTGAGGGTGATTTAGACTTGGATTTGGATTTATGTCTTGTTTTCTCCACATCTTCCTCTTTGTCACTTCTATCTTCCTTTTCAGATTTTTCTTCATTATCATCATCATCATCATCTGCTGATTTCGACTCAGCATCGGAATCCGAATCTGTAGTAGTCTCTTCATCAGTCTCACTATGTGAATGTTCACCTAAAATATTTTTATAATACATAATTGTTTTAAAATACAGTTAGGATTGCTGACAGTATCGATCCTCTAAATCAATAATCGTTTGACCCTCTTGCAGGTGTACAAGAGGTTCAAAATATTGGATGGAATGATAAACTTCAGTAAAATTTAAAATTAGCTAATTTCTCACAATACAGTAACTGGAATACAAAAAATAAAGGTGACTGTACATATATTGTTAATGTTACAATGATAGTACAATAAGGTACTGAGGTTTGAATGATAATAAAATAAATAGTACAATAATTACCTTCTTCAGGTTCTGAATGAACAGAATCACTTTTCATGTCTGTGTCACTTGCATCTGATACCGTCACAACAGAGTCATAGTTAGGGGATTGTTGTCGCTTTTTCTTGTTGGCAACATCATCTGGCGAAACCGATCTTTTCTTTCCACGACGACGACGTTCCTCACGTCGAGCTTCTAATTCGGTGCGTGATTCATGTTTTCGTTTTTCCATTTCTTTTTCTGTAAAATACAGTCTTTATAATATCAAAATTTTACATTATTTAAACAAATTTTATATGGTATATTTATTATCAAATTATTTGTTCATTAAATTGAACTTGTACTAAATAAAGAAAGTATACTCATTGTAAGTCTTTACAGAAAACATGTACAATGACCTACCAGCTTCTAACAATCGTTTTCTTCTTTCTTGTTGATGTCTATCCAATGATGATGAAGAATGTCTTTGACGATCATCAGATTTTGATTCTTTATCTGTGTAATCTGACTGTTTCTTGTCTTGATTTTGTAATTCTTTAGATATTCTTTTACTAAGTAATCTTGTCCGTAAATCTTCAAGCTCTTTATCACCAGAAGTTCTATCTCTATTTTCTTTCTCATTATGATTAGGTCTATTTTCTTCAGCTATTACCCTTAACCTAGATTCAATTTTCTCTGTTTCATATCGTTTTCTCTCATTATCTGCATACTTTTGTCTTTCACGACTTAAATACATTTCACGTTCCCTCTGGACATCTTTTTCCTTATAAATCTCTTTCCCTCTGTATACATCTCTTTGCCGTGGGGCTTCACGGTATGAAGGATTTTCCCTGTACATTTCCCTTTCCCTATAATGTTCTCGTTCTCTATAAGGGTCCTTTTCTCTATACACATCCTTTTCTCTGTACATTTCCCTTTCATGGTATAATTCTTTTTCCCTCATATCCTTTTCCCGATATGGATCTTTTTCTCTGTAGTACTGTTTTTCTCTATAATACTCTTTCGTCATATCTTCACGTTCCAGGTTTTTTGGTACCTCTCCACGTTTAGCTTTATCAGACTTATCACGTTCCCTGTATGAAAAAAATTAAATAAATGGTTATACAACTTTCAACAAATCAATCAAAATGCGTGAAATAACCAAATATTACCTGTAAAAGTGTTTTTTCTCTTTTCTTGATGTTACTTCCTTGTATCTCTCTTTTCCTGAACGTTTGTGATTTCTTTTGTCCCTATGTGAAGGTCGAATCACGGCTTGAGGAGGTTTAATTACCAATGAGTCAGCATTGTCTCTGTCCTCATCAGATAAGCTATGGAAGTAAAAAACTTTAGATATTAGAAAATAGTAATGGGGAAAACCATCCTTTTTGTTTTATAAAATGCACATCACACTATCATATCAAAGAAAGTTTGCAAATTTTTCTTTAATTCAAATCACTGTCAATTCATAACAAATACAAAAAGCCAACCTAAAATCCATTTCATCATGTATGGGGCTGCGTGCTAATTCTCCGTCTTCACTTTGGTCGTCATCGTAATTACTCATGGTATCCTCACCAGTAAACCAAAATCAAAGTATTATCACGAATAAATAACTAATCAAATTGTTTGTATCACACAACTGAGAATAAAAGAAACATGGAATTACTTTTATACGAGAATTAGAAAATTAGGAATAGAGTAATACGAAGCGATGCAAATGAAACAACACTTCAAAAAGACGAAAGAGAATTCGCCATTTTGTTATTCGGAGGATGACGCAGCCACCGCAGACTATAAATGACTATAGACGAGTATTTTATTAAAACTCAGATTAAATTGCTCATAAAATAACTGCTTTCGGTAAATATAAATATGCTTTTACTATCACTTATTTACAAACCTATTCTAGTTAAAGGTACTACTTGATTTAACTATTTTCAAAAAAATGTTATTTACAAAAGCTGTTTAAAACACGCTGTCAAGCGTCAAGCGCTTGACAAAATCAGTCAAATCAAACTGTCACTGTCACATCAAATTACGGACGTAAATTGGTAAATATTGTAAAATCTACTGTCGTAGTTTTTATTGTTTTATTTAAAATATCCAATTTTAACGAGATATTATGTGTTTAATCCATATATGATGTTCAATACTTATAAAAACTAAAAAAATTATCATAATTATATTAGCTTAATGTAATTATGCTTAGTAGTCTTAATTAAACCATGGTAAGTGAAAATTTCATTATGATGAATATTTGAATTGTTTTTAAAGCTTCTTACATACAATTTCAATGGATATGCATTTTAATGTTACTATCTATATAGGTATCCGTATTATTACGTTTAACAAATAAATATTGTAAAAGTTAGATTTTGAGCTAAGCTGTTTTACAATTACCTTGACCAGTATAAATTAGAGTATAGAATCAGAAAAAGGAGGGCTATACATAATGTATGAATAAAGTAATATAAAATAATATCAAATCATGAACTCATGATTTAATGTTGAAAATGATTATCAAAAAAATACTTATACTACTTCAAAGATGTTAACACTGGATACGCCCATTATTTGTATGTTATTACAATTGTTTGTTCAACTAAAGTGTACTACATATTGTTTCAGAATAGTAAGATATTGAACACAATTGCTAATGCTATAGAAAACAGGGAAGATGTGAAAAAGAGGACAGAGACAGGTCAACAAATTCTACGCGAATTACAAACATGTGTTGATAATTGCAAAAACAGATTTGGTGGAAAATCTGAACTTGCAACTGAAGATGATTTAAGGTAAAATTAAATGTAATTTGTATAAATAGTATGTGAACTTCTTTCATCAGCTTTCATTTGATTTCTATATCTTTTAATGTTCCTGGTCTTGTCACAAAAAATTGTTAAAATATTATTTGTATATGTAGCTATGATTTACGACTAATGCAACATACTTTTAAAATTTTAGAATAGTTCAATTATGTGAAAAATGGGAAAAAATACTTAGTCATGGAATCAAAACAAATTTATCAAATTCTACAATACAGAATTTGGTTTCTGCTGGTTTAAACTTCACTTTTAATATTATAAATGTTGGTAAGAATAATTTTTTTTATATATTGTAATGATATTATAATTTTTGTAATGAATGATGAATTAAACAAGAGTTAATTTTAGGTAACACACTTTGGAGCTATTGTTGTTTACATTTAACAAAACACGAAAAGGAAAGGTTTAAGATTCTATCAAATATCAACACTCCATTAGGTTATTTCAGAGCATTCATAAGAGCAGCATTAAATGAGCGATCTTTAGAGAGGTAACTATGAATTATTAATCATTTATTTAAAATTATGTGTGAAGAAATGTGTATGGAACAGCTGATTTCTGACAAGAGAAAAATAAGATAAACTACTTTGATATGTCAATGAATTCCAAATTATAATCTCCGCTACAGATATTAACATTAGTATTTAGAAATCATTGATGTTATTATAAATTTAGAATAATTGATTTTTTTTGAAGATATTTGCAAAGTTGGATAAGCCATGGACTTTTATCGGAATATTATGAAGAAGATGCCATGGTCAGAACTAGGGAAGCTAATTTACTGCCTGATATTGCTGCAGGTTTGTATGTTTAGTTTAATTACATTGTAATTCATGCATTTATACTGTTTATACACATAAAATGTTTACCTATTTGTACCCACACAGCAGAATAGTTATCTAAAAAATCAATATATCATATTTTCCACTGCATATCTAGATAACAAATAACTAACAATGATTATTATTTTAGGTTTATCAACAATTTTATTTGCTTTATCAATAGACAAAGCTGTGCTCAATGATTCACAACAAATAACTCAAACAACAAAACCGGAGCATGTCATTCCACTGCCCACCCCAATAAAAGCATCAGGAAATGTTAATAGAAAGCCTATACGACAAGTCATAACCTTTGAGGAACAAAATGACAGGAAAAAAATAAACAAAATAATTGATCCTGTTGCTCAAACTTCTACATTATGGAACAGTGCTCCTCCTACATGTCTTAATTCTCCAGATCCTGTAATAGTTCCTCAGTTAACATCAACAAGTGAACCAACCAGTTCAGAGTACAAAAGTGGTTTACGTCACTTCTTTCCTGATAGCGTTAAAGGAATTGACAGTCCGTCACAAATACTTACAAGACTGTCGGAATGTGCTAAAGAAATTTTCTCATCTTCCAGTAGTATAGATAGAAATAATGTATCCAGAGATGATAATGTCTCAGATTTAAGTGTAAATTGCTTGAAAATTTATGAGAGTGATAGTGAAGAAGTTGCGGGCAGTATAGATGGCAGCACATCTTGTTTGGAACTTTGCTTCACAGAAGATGAAGGAGGTAGTGACGAGAAAAGAGTTAGTTCTATTTTAGATCATAGGGAAAAAGAGTTTTTAGATTTACAAATTAAATTCAATCAATTTGAGCTAATTAGCAAAGAGAAAGTGCAGAAATTGGAGAAAACTGTTGGGGACCTAAGCAAGTAAGAAATATTCAGTATAATCTTATTAATATTATAAATGCGAATGTTTAAATGGATGGATGGATGTTTGTTTGAAGGTATGTCAGTAATGGCTTAATGGATCTAGTATTAATTTATGAGACCATAATACACTAAATTTTTCTTTAAAATGAAATAAAAAATTTTTCAGGGAAAATGAAAGACTAAAAGACCAACTAAAACGTTACATGTCAGCCGTGGAAACTGGTATCGCCTTGAAAAATGGCAGTGAACATGATGAAGAAATCAGCTCTTATGAAAAGAAACTTGTTCAAGTGAGTGTTCAAAACTGACCTTTCCTTTATGCACAGAAAAAAAATGAGAGTTATACAGTAAAAAGGAGATATTAAATAAACAAAACTTATTTCAAAACAGTTAAAACAAAGAGGAAAAACTCTTGTGAAGCCTTTTTTTTCCTATGGCCCATAGAGGTTACAATTTACTTTTTTTTTGTAGGTTGCAGAAATGCATGCAGAACTTATGGAATTTAATCAGCATTTACAAAGACGGCTACAAGACCTGGAAAGTGCATCTGGCATAGAGATTTTAGATTATCCCGAGTCAAATGTGAAAGTATTTATGCCGAGTGCATTCTTAGTTGGAAAAAGAACACATTCATACCACGTGTACCAGGTAAATTTAAACTAATTTTCAATGATTTTTAAACATTGAATTGAAATGTATCTTTAAACAAAGATTCGCAAAAGAAAAGAAATAAGTACCATGTCTCGTCTAAGGTGGAAAAGCCTATATTATGATGAACAGTTTCTATGCATAAATATTTATTCATGTTGCAGATATTTATAAAAGTAGGTCTTGAAGAATGGAATGTGTATCACAGATATGCAAAGTTCCATGAGCTCCACACGCAGCTAAAGAAATGCCATCCGGATATAGCTAATTATAAATTCCCACCAAAGAAGACGCTCAGGAAACGAGTAAGTTATAATAAAAACAACTCACGCCCATAACCTAGAGGTGTAAGCAGAGACCGGGAGACTTCTTAACACATTCAATGCTACCAAATCATATCATACCATGATCATATAATTTCCAGGATGCTAACCTCGTGGAGAAGCGGCGGCTGGCGTTACAGGCGTACCTGCGACACGTGCTGCTGGTGTTGCCAGAACTACGCGAGTGCACCAGTCGCGCTCAACTCATCACGTTACTACCGTTTTTTGGGTATTTTATTCAATTTTTTACTGATCATGTATTCAGAAAATATTGTTTGAATATATAATTTTTTCATTTTTGAAATTTCTTATTGTTGGCAACGCTATTAATTCGGCAATATTTACTTTTGACACATTCAATTCCACCGATTTCATCAACGATATCACTTTAGTACGTATAAATCTTAGTGGCATTGAACATGTTAACATATTATATTACTTATAATTTAATATCATAATTGATATTTCAAACTTTTTACAGAACATCATCGAGTATTAAAGAAAATGGTGTAAATACAAATTTAGACCAACATTCTAGTGATTCCATATCAACTTACGACGGACTGTGATGTAGCTGTAGCCTTTCACTGGAGAATATTTAATTACCAATTGTTGTAGTTACAGATACACTCTGTTGCAATAAAATTAGAACTACAAAATACTTAAATTAAATTCTACAATATTATATGCATGCTTACAAAGATATGCTAAACCATAGAAATCTTTACACAATTTAAATATGTATGTGTTAAGAATGTCCCTAATTGGAAACAGTTTTTACAATATTAAACAAATTTAATTATACATTTCCAGTTGATTAACACTTTTAATAGTAACATGTAAGCAAAGTAGAACAAGGTAAAACACTCCGACATACTAAAAACAAAGATTATAATTTGAGTTTATTTATAAAAACGTAATGTACCATATTACATTATTTTAGTTTTATGTATATTTATCCTATTTCATATATTTAACCATGAAATAAGGTCATGTATATATTGTTTTTGTATCCAAAATTACATCTGTGATAACATTTTAGTCAGTAAAAATGACGAGAGTTTCAATCAAGCAAGAAATATACATGATTAATACAATGTCATTACTGAAATATAAATTGTAATAATTTTATTATCAATTAATTTTTGTATAAACATTATGTTTTATAAATTTAATTAATTTTTGACTTGTAAAATTGTATAGTTTTTTTTTTTAAGTAATGGAGTAACCTCCAGATATTGTGTTCCAAACCAAATCATAATTTTATTATTGGTCATCAAATTGTAATTGTGTTCATATTTATACTTTATTATTTTAACTGTATTGTTTAATAATTTAATTTGTAAAGATAATTGTAATCCAAAAAATAATTAACCGTCGGTTTCTGAGACAAAAATCTCTTATATAAAACATATCGTCATCCCTGTCATTATCTTTGACAAAATAGATTTAACAATATGTTTTAAACGAGGATTTTGGTCTCAGAAACCCACGGTTAGACATATTATTTCTTATTGAGCTTTTAAAACTAAAAGACAATGCATAAAAAAATTGAAGTTTTAAATCAAAGATGTTTTTATTAGAATAATACATGAAACGGTTGTCACATAGCGAGTCTGTAAAAAAGTAGTTTTTAGAATAAACTATTGTATGAAATCAATGAATTTTTAGAAAGAAAGTTTATTGATGATATAAAAAATAGACAATGAATGTAATTTAAGTGTCGTTTAAAAATATAACATCGAACCTGTTAAGACAGTAGAGTCATGAATCCAGTCCCTGACTTATCAGCCGCCCCTTGTAATCCAACACGTCAGTTTTCACGCTGCATAAATTGATTGATATGTTATGAGTTGTGATTTTTATTCAAAGTTTTTAATTATTTTAATTCATTATGTACAATTCGACACTGTTCTGCAAAACGCTGGATTACAGGTCTACCGTATTATTATATCTGTAAATTGGTTGATAATCATGTAAGTTTCTGTAACCAAAATCTCTATATAAAAAATATCCGCATTCCTGTCATTATCTTTGACAGAACAGACATAGCAGTATGTTTTAAACGAAGGTTTTGGTCTTAGGAAGCCACGGATAGACCGACAGTTATCCCCGGTGGGCATAACTCGAACTAAATTATGATAGCCACTAGCGCCCCCTTTCAATTTAAAAGTGTCACAAGATCCGTGTTATACTGTAACCGTCTTATCTTTTTTCGTTGATCTAATTTTCTATGCCTCTAACCGCGACAGCAGCACCTCCTTTAAGATACACTCTTAGAATAATTATAATAATTCATCTGTGGTATTGTCATACGTTAGTTCTTCCTTAACGTGGTTTCCACTGGCGAGACTTGCAAAAACATAACGTCCTCATTCTCTTTAGAAAAAGAAAGATAACGATGTTTTTATACAGGAGATTCGGCAGTGGAAACTCATCGTGGTGTATCTACAAATCATCATATCATATAGACAGCCTTAACACAGCTTTAGTATTTTATTAAAAACGAATATAGAACATGATGTAGTGCACATGTATAATGTACTAATATTTTGTAAATTATGATGAATTCGTAGATGTTTTTATATCATTTGTATATATTGTTATGGTTATGGCTGTATGTTTATCGTTAAACATATATTTACTAATAAAATTATTACTTAAACCAACTTTCTTATTTAATATTAGGTATGACGTTTTATTGGAAGGATTAAATGAAAGATACACACATAGCAAATTAAATTCATAATTTTATTTTTATAATAAATAAAAATCAAGGAAATGCTCTTCCGAACATTTTCCATTTATTAAATACATCGTACAAAAGATGTAAATACAAACTAAATCACTTGGTGCAAAGGCAAGCCTGTCGGTCCGCGGGCGGTCGCGGTCGCGGCGCGCTGTACGATGTATGCAACAGGCGAGTTGACGAGTTGTCGAGTAGAGACCGACAGCGACACCGACATCGGAGGACAGCCTCAGTACACGCTACGTTACATAAAAACAGAGTTACACAACACATACAAACCGCTTCCTTTTGGAATGCACCCAAACGTATTGCCGACTGCGAATGATAAAATATGCGTTTAACATGATTTTAATATATTGTAACTAAAGAGGTATTGTAAAAAGCGTATAACACTTCAAAAGTGAAAAAAAACCGAGATAATTTAGTTTTTTCTTTATATCAAATAAATAAAATATAATAAAATCGAGTATCTAACTTAAGTATGAAATAATTTACTACAACTTTACACCTAAATGATATAAATGTATTGCAACACAAGAAGGAGCTTTGGAACCATTCAGTGATTCGGTTAGACGTTGAATTTTCCACGATTTCCGGTGATACGTGTCGAATAATAAATCTAAAAGTTGTGATTCATCTTTGGTTTTGAGAAGACGTTTGTCGAGCTCAGTTCCATAACTCCTCGCGGGTCGCAGCAAGGCGCGTCTCGTCACTCGGTGCGACCTGGTTATTTCATAAGTACTTACATAAGTTACAGATCTACTATGAAGCTAATGCATCTTAAAGCGAATAGAGAACTTTAACCAAACAAACGGAGCGCGGTGAAAATCAATTAAAATAAATAAATAGCGGGGGAATCGTTTAACTGGCAGAAAATAAATTTGTGTAAAGTGTTTTAAATGCCTACCCTTGCGGGTCGCGGGCGAGTGATTGTCGTTGTTTATATATTTTATATGCAAGTCTTCTATTTATTGACTAAACATACTAAGAAGAAAGACGCGATATAAAATAATCGATTAATAAAAACATCACAGCTCACAAGCAAACGGTGAAGATGAAGCGGCGACCGGACAGTCGGGTGATCGAATGAAATCCTACTCTACGATAAAATAACGCACTCTGGCATTTTAAACCGGGAATCGTCTACTGCTTACATAACTAAGAATCGGCAAAAAGTTAATTTTAAAAGTTCATAATCCGGAGCGATACAAAGTTATTAGTCGAAATAGATTTCCATATTCTAGTGTCGAATATAAAAATCACTCGCTAATCGGTGTGTGTGTGTGTGCGGGGGGCGCGCGGGGGGTGTGCGGCGGGTGTGTGGTGGGTGCGCGGGGGGCGCGGGGGGCCTGCGGGCAGAGAACTTGCTGTGCAGCAAGTCGCCGAGGCGTCGCGACGCGCACCTCACACCTCGCGGCTCGCACCGGACAGGGTCGTTTCGTTAACTTATTAAATGCTCGCATTCCGGCATAACAACGCTTATCACAATATATAAAAATATATATTAAAGAAGCTTACACTACAACTACACATTGATAAGATGCACGTGCCCGTACGCCTCTGCCGAGACCGTCATTTAAATAAAAATATTTGTGCGGCAGCACACGCGAGCCTGCGAACGTTCACAGCGTTTCCTTAAATATAATGACATATTGCATCTATTGAACAATTTATGCTGTTTGTATCCCGCCGGGAAGAAATGGGAGCGGCAGTCGTCTCATAGCTCTCTATAATTTCACAAATGTACTGGTAACTGGCTCGGCGATCTTTGTACTGCTGAATGTCTCCACACCCTGCCTTCCCCTTCCGCCCTCGCTTGGCCATTTCTTCCCACAAAATACACAAGTTCAAAACATTTGATACGGGACAAAAGCGATGCGCATAGAACATTATAGTGTAGGGACTAAATGTAATACTTTTTGTCATTTCATCATAAAAATATTTTTTATCCAATTCATTTTAATAGAGCGACATTTAGAACAAAGCTCTGTATCAGAATACAATAATACTATAGTGAGAACCCATACATAGGTAAAGAGAGTAACAGTGGGCGACGCGGCGCCGCGCCCACGCCCAGGGCCGGTGTGGGCGCGGCGCGCGGCCCTACATACACAGCGACAAGCTTTCTAAATACGTGTGCACTTAGTGACATTAAGATTAGATAGTCGAAAGGTTAAGCCTTAGAGGATTCTACTATATTTTTGTTATTTTTTGTTGCAACTTATTAATTAGGCTTTTCGTAAACACAAAGTAGTAATTATATTAATATGGATATAACTTTTTTTTTCGAAACGATTTTGCCGCCATACATCTACGAAATTTCATTTAGGTTCACTATGGTGACTTCGACAATCTCTTCAACTTTCATCTGAAAGAAAGAAAAGAAAATAGATGAGACGATTACACGGATCAAGAAATCAAGTGCGGTTTGACTGCCACTACTACCAACCTCGTCCGCCGACGATGATGGACTTGCGCTTGATGTCCTGCGCAGGCGCGGGCCGCACCACGCCGGGCGCGCCGCCGCTCACCAGGTGTCCGCCGCCCGCACGGATCGGCTTAGCTAAAACATTTTATATGTCTCTTATATATCTATATATATAAAAGAAAGTTGTGTTAGTTACACCATTTATAACTCAAGAACGGCTGAATCGATTTGACTGAAAATTGGTGGGCAGGTAGCTTAGAACCAGGAATAGGACATAGGATAATTTTTACCCCGTTTTCTTTTCTTTTTTTTTTATTCCGCGCGGACGGAGTCGCGGGTAAAAGCTAGTAGTTACATAAAATTGTTTGTTGAACTCATGTTATCTTGTACAAAAACATAATTTATACAAAAAGTTAAAAAAAAACCCTATATTACCGATTTGCGCCTGGGGTCCTCTCCTGGCGAGGTTCTTGGCTCGCACAGCCTCCTTGATTCTGTCCACCTCGAACTGGTATCTCTTGCGGTCGCGCATCGCGCCCTCCTTCGCTTCCTACAATAAAATAACAAGAAGAGTTAATATGCAAATTATTCCGATTTTACATCATTAAAATTAATTTAACTATTAATTGAATTTATTATTTGTAATGTGACAAAAAAGATTAGAATCACGAGAGCGCAACACAAGCTACACAGTAGCAGAGCTATTGGTTGACGGACATTTGAATGGTTAGCAAAGAGTTATCAATAATGAGGGAAAGTGGATGATCATCTCTTTAGAGATATCATTAGATGTATTTGGTTTCATCGAATTGTAAACATACTTCAATCAATGTGGCACAATACCTTGAGCGCAGTCTCGAGCGCCTTGACACGCTCCATGGTGGCACGCAGCCGCTTCTCCAGCTTGGGCAGCTCGCAGCGCAGGTCTGCGTTGTCGCGCACCAGCTGCTTGTGCACCTTCGTTAGTTGCTCTAAATTGTTCTCCAGGAATGAGATCTTTTGCTTCTGCGCCAGAGAACCGCCCTCCTCCTCCGCACTCTCCTCGGGGTTGGTCGACTTCTTTATCCTAGCCTAAAGAACAATAATAATTGTGAAAAATATTGTAACATGCCATTAAAACTGTAAATTATTTTTGGGAAGACTTCAGGAATTTACAAAACAGTTTCAAAAAATACCTTCTTAATTACTCTGTTATATAGCTGAGAAAGAGTTCAAGCTCGACCTTAAACTTCAATTAGATATGTTGGTTGAATTACCTTCAATTTCGTATAGTATCTGTATTCTAGTTTGTTAGTTCTCATTACCTGCAGGTCCTGCACGAATAGTTTGCGCAGGTTGTGCAGCGTCTGCAGCTCCTTGGCGACCGTGTCCTCCAGCCCCTTGAGGTCGGCGCGCGCCTGCTCGCGGCGCTCCACACTTTGACTGTATATAAAACGAGAATGTCAACCAACAATTTTTTCGACTTAACCCAGTTCGATAAGAGATTTCATTATATTATTAAATTAAAACTTGAATCAACAATTAGTAAACATGAGTGTCATCTGAAATTAATAAAGGATACTTTAAAGTGACTTTAGCAACACTTAAGAGTGACTTTAGTACTGAAATTACCTGCAGACGCGAAAGAGCAGAGCTATCATAACTCCCAGCACGCACCCATCCATATTTTAATGTCGCTCGGTCATCAAAGGCCATCGTATTAGAAAATGCCAACCCCCGGCAGAATGATATGAATGGGATACGTGCGGAATAAAATGACAACTCAAAAATTAACAAAAATAAAAAGCACTAGGCAAACAAACCTTGCAACTACATTTTGACCTGTACCTTACATCGACTACGACATACAGTTTATAAATAAAACAACATAATATTAACATTTAAAAGGCACCGATTCAATCTAGAAACATTATTAAATATTTTATTTCTGATTGCTTTAGAATTTTCTAGATTCAACGGCGACATAGCGCCACGACCGGGCCAGAGCTACGTGCAAATGATTTTTATAGTAGTTTTTAATATAATAAAATAAGTGATAATTTGCATTTGCTCGAAGTTCAGAGCCAACAGGTTGAGGCGACAATCACTCTTCGGCATTTCGAGTGCAACTAAGGAAGTGATACGGACAACGGGAAATAATGTTTTTGATAATAAAATGCAAGCGTTGGAAGGCGTAACTGCTGTCGTGATCTAGGTGAATAGGTGACTCGTATAGGTCTTATTGATGACTAGAATTCTAACTCACAAGAATGTTTTTGGGGCAATTGTGCTTAAGAATGGCATAGCTTGTAAAGGATAGCTTAAGTAATACATGAGATTCAGCTCTGATATGATGAAGCATAGATGAAATTGAACAAATACAAACAAGCTTTATATGACTGATGAAAATGATTAAACAATGTATTGTCAATAAGCAAAATATACTAGTAATTTGTAAATAAATGCCAACAATGGAATGATTGTGACAAATATGTTCCTCTTAATAAATGCAAGACTATATCATTAAATGGTTCCAAAACTATCTAGCCGTTTTAATCTTATCTATCTTTATAACCTAGGAATAATTATGCCTAAAATATAAATATTGAGAATAATATGTAGTAACTTTAAATATATCCCGAGAAACAAGTCGAACAGTTCGAGACTAATAGAAAAATATTTCGATAAAAATATGACTCAGTGACTCTCTATACATTCTTTTAATTTTATTTACAAAAATATTTACACAATGACAATGTTGTATTAAGACTTCCTCGTACAGTGATTGTCTATTGCTGTTGATACTCTTTGTGCGAAAATTATATTTAATTTTTAATCGTAAAGCAAGTAAACTCTCCTTTAAACTAATTATTTCACTAAGAAAATTAAATTGAAATCCTTAACTTTGAAGCTTTAATACTTAAATAAATTTTATATTCACAACATTTTATTTAATATCTTTTTTTAAATAGTTGTTTTAATTTAAATTACTATAAACTATAAACATAAAAGGCAGTGAATTCAACTTATTTGCACCAACCAATTAAAGCGCGTAATTTTACGACAACCTACAACTGCACAAACACGAGAAACACCTCACTACGATACGAGCGCCAGACATATTGCTACGTCACCAACATTTAAAAAATATTAAATACCCTACATTAATATTGCAGTAGTCACTGGTAAGAACATTTCCCAACGAACCTACGACCAATCCAAATATATATCAGTGCTCAAAACATACCTCAGAAAGATTCTAATTCCTACCTTGACTAACTTCTAACAAATGCGAAAATATAACTACTTATATTATTTGAACAATTTTTCTAACACATGCCTTATACACACGTTAATACGAACCGCGAAGAACCATGCATCGAATAATTTGCCAAACATATAAAATTAATAAATGCTTATGGGAATTATTAAAATAAATCTTTGGTCACGTTAAAGGACTAGTAGGTTAGTCTTAAAAGCGAAAGCCGTTAGATAGTTAATACTTCCACAACTGTCTTAGAGGAACTTTATACACTTAGTTCGAATTATTGCCGCGTTTTATAAGACAGTTGCAGCCGCCGAGAAAATTATAATAAAATACAGATAAATAAAGTTGGATCTCGACACACTTCTGTCGCGAACTGAACACACGCTGGCTATTTATTATGTTATAAACAATATTAAAGGCACTAAAAATGAGTGTCGCTGTGTTGAGATCCACGAGAAGAAATTAAAGAGGATAGCAAGCTTAAACCAAAACAACAATCTGGGGGTAGCGATGGGTGAGGAGGATCATGGTGACGGAGATGAGCAAATGCAGCTGGAGGGGGTGGATGTTGCACGTGTGGCGAGAGGGGGACTTGGGGATTGCCGAGAGCGACTTTTCCTCCCTGCTAGTTTTGTCGATGTCGAGGCCCCGGCCGTAGCCGAACCCTAGCCTCTGTTTCTTTGGGGTTATGATGTAGTCCCCGAATATGTCGTTATCGTCCATCAGCGCGGTCTGCTGATTGGCGATCTCTTTCTCGGCCTTATCTAGATGACGGCGAGGCGAGCGCGACACTAACATTAGCTCCTTCAGCTTGGCGGACTTGTCGGCCTCCTCGCGCTTCAGTTTGTCGTAGTCGTCTTGTAGCTGTTGGCGAGCCAACGTCAACTCCTGGTACGTGCTGTCGACAAAAATTTATACTTTAATAAAGAAACTTAAATTTTATTAGGTCTTAACATACCTTATTTAGTTCGTGTCGTTGGGTTATCAAACATAAACTTTCAACATTTCATACATCTCCTTATTTTCTGCATTGTAAAAATATTCAATGTAGCCACTTACTCCTTGAGCTCCTGGTGCTGTCGCTGCAGCGCGGCCAGTTCGTCGCGCAGCGCCGACAGCTGAGTTGTGTGGGAGGCGCGCAGTTGCTCCAGCTGGGCCTCGAGCGCGCCGCGCAGCTGAGAGTCCGCGCGCTGCTCCGCCGCCGCCAGCTGCACGCGCTCCGCAGCCTGCAGTCACACGCACACAGTATACTACCGTATCTTAAAAAACTAGTAACTAAACCCAAGTCCTAGGGTGCCGTAGTCACAGTCTTAATTAAGGAGGCGATGGCTCTCTCTATTGTATGTCTTTTCCATTCACATTATACAACAGTGCGGATAAGACGAGAAAAGCAATACAAAAAAAAAACAGTTAAACTAAATCCAAAGCGTAAGGCAGTTCATATACCAAACATTAAAAAAAAATTTTTTCGTAACATATAAATGGGTAAGTAGAAGTTTATATTATTTATATCAACTAATTTATTACATTTTAATGATGTCTTAAGAGTTTCTACTAATGTTAATTTTCACATGGAATTTCCTAAGATATTTCCCCAATCAAACGATGAGGTAATAACTATCGTGAACACGCGAGTTCCCCGTTATGACGTCATAAAACAGGGGTCGATACACTGGCAAACAGGATAAGAATTTATTATTGATCAATACCGTATACCAGTCACATCAGACATCAAGCTACGCCTATCTAATAATTTTATCAATATTCTTTTTGTAGCAAAAGTGAAATTACTTCGGCGTCAAATGTAAAACTTAACAACCATAATTAGTGGAGAATTGTTACGCTTTACGCAACTCGTCGCGCCAACTGACTTAGAACACGCACATTATTGTTTTCTCAATTGTAAACATATAAGTATAATATAAATTTCACAACCGGAACATAAAGGGGATAGTCAGAAGTATGAAACAAATGAAATAGATATTTATGGTGCATGTTTAGGTAAAGTAATAAAGGGTTACAACGACCTTCAGAATTTCTATTTAATCTATATATATAAAAGAAAGTCGTGTTAGTTACACTATTTATAACTCAAGAACGGCTGCATCGATTTGACTGAAAATTGGTGGGCAGGTAGCTTAGAACCAGGAAAAGGACATAGGATAATTTTTACCCCGTTTTCTATTTTTTATTCCGCGTGGACGGAGTCGCGGGTAAAAGCTAGTTCTATATAAGTTCTGAAAATCGAATCAATTTCAAGATTCGGTTACGATTTGTCTAAATAAAGTAATTGTAATTTGTTACATTAAATAAGAATCAAAAATTTAGTTATTACATTAGCATTTAAAAACGCAATGCAGACATGACGTAATCGTAGAAACGTTCTGCAACTCATTTGCACTAGTAATTAAGATGAACAACTTCAAAGGAAATTAATCAAAGCATTTCAAAACATTAAGAATAAATTTTATTTATATATTTATTACTTTCATAATGACACGAGCTTTCATTTTATTTCAGTTTAAAACCACGAAAAGAAATAAATAGTATATCTTGCAATATAATTTATATCGTTGACAAGTAATGTTGATTCAGCTTGAAAATTCAAGACAAATTTATTACAAAAACATTATCACTTTAAAAATAAACATTTTAAACTTGCTTTTATGGTTCAGGATAATACATATTTTTTTTTACTTTTATCATTGACCTATTAAACTTGATTAAAACGAATACTATATTTGGAAGTGATCGGGCTTGATTACATAAAATGAACTAATTTTTGCGATCTTAAGGTAACACTTTGTTTATTTCAATTTTACTTTATATATGTGACATTTTATTCAATAACATGTATATTTTATGGTTTTCCTTAAAGCAATTATAAGAATTTAAGAAGTATCAAAGGCAACCTTGGCCCACGTATCGTGCGTTCTCGAAATATTACTCACTCCGCCTATACTCAATTATTTTGCACATACCAATAACATTGAAAATATAAACAATACGAAACTTATTATAATTTATTCATATTATTATTTGAATAATTCAATGAAATAAAATAAATTACAAAATCTCTGTTAACACACGGTCTACATAAGTTAAGTTAATTGCATTCAGAAATTTGTTTTCTTCTACTCTATCTTGTTTTTACTGTTTTATAAATATTCACTATTATTAAAAATCTCATTGATTTGTTCTTTAAAAAACAATTGATAAATACGTTCAAGAATATAAACAATTCTCAATCATAAAAAGATTACTAAAATTTTAAGTCTATATTTACGTGGGAATATCAATGAATTTGAGTAAATTATACTGTTTAAGCTGTTTATTTAAATTATATGTAATTATTATTGTTCGTACAAATAAAACGCTCCCGCGGCTAAATAAACGAAAAAAAAAGTTATTCATGTTTAGTAAAAAATTATATCCGTGACAAAATCTACAAAATCCATTAGTAAAATACTCCGTTTTCATTGTATACTTATTCGATGCGAGTTTGTGAGTGTAAGAGGCGTCTAAAATTAAACCACGAACCGAAATGTTTCAAGTTAAACAAACGCTACTTTTAAATTTAATATCGTAACCAATGAATGCATTCACGACTATGAAACTCAAATACAAAGCAACAAAGAATGTAAATAATAAATATTTATATTTTAAGATATTACGGACTAATGGTGACTCAGTTGAAAGCAGATAAATTTCCACATTAAAATGAATACAGACATTTTTGATAGAGGTTTTTACTTATAATAAAATGTCTAAATACTGATAAAAGACTGTTGGGCGTTAGTTTCCTAACTGCATTTCATAATATGAAAAGTTAATTATAAAAAAAATAGTAAAAGGCCATATATCTTTCAGCAGGTATAATTAATGCTTACAACAACGTTTGCGTGTTACCGTGTTCAATATAAAAAAAGATCTTTGTTACAAACCAAGGCTATGCACTAATTATATACGTCTTTGATATTAAGAATGTATTCGGATATAATTTACTAAGAAGTATTACACAAATTGGGCAGTCAGAGAATATTTTAAACCATCTAAACATCATACAAAATGTTTTGTGATACTACGTAATGTAGACTAGAAAGATTTGTTCGCATGTTTTGAGTAAACGCTAATTTTAACTATCAAATTTAAATAACTGCTAATTCATAAGAAAATAACACAACTCTAACGTAGAGTTTATTATTTTTTATTTTCCTTATTATTCCGTGGTTTGTTTACGACCGATTTTTATAAAACTGTACAAATGTGAAATGATATTTAGATATTGGTGTCAATCGGCGCTGATATCTCCTTATCAACTTCGCAGGGTAGAGATAGATTTTAGTGAAGGAATTATTCATTTAAATACAATAAAATAAAAATTGAATCATTTGCTAGTGTTCTTGCAGCAAATCTTTATGTCCCTTTATGCCCCAATAAATTAATTGTAATAAAATGGGTCTTAAGACGTCAGTGTCGTATAATTTCTATATCTTCACTACAACATTCATTTAAGTAAGTTTTATAATTCCTGGTTAATTTCAGCCTAGTCTATAACCATCAAGAACGATACATAGTCATCTTTGTTTTATCCACTGATTAAGTACATGTGTGGTTACCTGCAGGCGTGCGCATTCCTCGCGCAGAGCATCCGCCGCCTCCTCGAGCTGGCGCTTCTTGTTCTCGGCCTCGCGCATGGACTCTGCGAGAGACGCGCATCTCGCCTCGTGCTGAGATATCAGTAGCCGGCACTCGCCCAAAGAGCGCTCGTACTCCTCAATCTGTGTTCAAATGTTGCATTCATTACAATCATTACTAGATTAATAATGTAATCATTCAAGAAAAATAAACAGTATGAAAATAAATTTAAAAAAATTTCAGTTTAATTACACATTGTATTTTAAGACCTACCTTCTGATTAGCGTCAATATTAGCAGTCTCCAGAGAGTGGCAGCGCTGCACAATGTTCTTAACCTCACTCTTCATCTTGCTGATATGCAGCCGAGCAACGGTGAACTCCTCCTCTAGTTTACCAACAGTATCAACGTTCAACTTGAAGTCCAACTCGGAGCCACCAACTGCTGCACCAATCTCAGCCAGATCACGAAGCAGGTTGGTGAGAAGTTCCGCAATGCGTTTACGTTGGTGTGCGGAAAGGTCACGCAATTGTTGCAGTTCCGATGTTGCAGTAGCCAGCGCACTCTGTGGATGTTTACCACTGTTATCTTCCAATTTTCATTTGCATTCCAACTAGTAAGTTACTAAATACATAGATTAAAAAACAGTTTATTATTTAAGCTAAATTAAAACAATTTTTAAGCAAAAACAAACTTATTTTTTAAACACTTTTTCCATGATATTTTGTGTTTAAATAAACCATTCAAATAAATAGCATAATTTCCTTACCTGTTTTGTCTGTAACTCCTCAGATAGTTGGTCGCACTCACGACTCTTGCTGTCAACCTCCTGCGACTTCTGGTCGTAGTTGACGGCCAGCTCCTCCAGAGCCTGAAGAACCTCCTTGACCTCCTCCTTGGCGGCCTCATTTTCCTGCTGGATTCGGTTCATATCACCCTGTAGGGCTTCGTAGTCACGCCTAGGAAAATAATTTCCGGTAAATAAACTATTCTAATGTTTATTATCTTTGTTAAGTCATTATAATGCAAATTTGTTATATGATTAATTTAATGCATATAAAATATTAATTGCAAAGCAAAAATTTACTAGCAATTATATTATGCAAGTTCCAGTAATGTATTATATAAAAATATATTACATAAGTGTTAAATTATATGTGTATCCATCACTTTTAAGCAGTTACCAGATTTAACTAAAGAAAAATATAACTGTGTAACAATTTTTTTACACATCAACACATTCAAAGCCACCGACTGCTTCATTTTCAAACGAGAAAGTTGTAACGGCACAGAAAGTATTAAAATACTCACCTTGTGCAAGCAATAAGTTCTTCCTGCTCCATCATCTGTTCCTTGAGTTTCTCCACAAGCTGAGAGTGTTGGTTGATCTCCTCATCCTTGTCATCCAGTTGTTGGTAAAGTGCTTCCAGCTTGCCTTGCATGGCCGCATCTTCAACCACGCTAGCAACAGCCACTGGTACTGGCTATGAAAATAATATTGGTCTTAAAAAATACTTTCAATTTTTAAAATTATTTTCAAATTTCATTATTTAAATTCTATTAATGTGCACAATTTAAATATTATATACATATTTTAAATTAATGAAATGTTTGTTCTAGGCGTATGTTTTGTTAATTACAACACTGGAGGAAACTTGTGGAAGAATAAGACAATACATACTGGTGCTGGTGGTTTCTCTTCAATGAAGGAGGTGACAGGAGTAACAGCTTCAATCTCCTGTAGGTTGACCTGTTCTTCCGGTCGTACAGTTTCACCAGAACGCCAACGGTTAATTTCCGCTTCAAGTTTTTCAACCTAATAACATTTTAAAGTCAGAATGGACATACAACCTCAAATGTAAAAATTGAAATAATTTTGTTAATAAACAAATGTGAAAATAAACAATATTATTATATTTACCTTTCCTTTAAGCCTAGCCACTTTCTCCTTTTCTCTTTCATAGCGTCTTTTCCATTCTTCGGCAGTGAGTTCCTCATTCACACATACAACATTCTTCACAGTCTTAGCTCTAAAAAGGTTACATACATTAGCATAAATAAATAAATACTGGCACTACTACATATGAAATATGAAACCCTTACCTTTTACCGAAATCAAGGGTACTCTTTGTTTCACTCTCATTAAACGAGGCTGGGGAACAACAGATGACAATAGTGGTTCTGGCATTACCACCGAGTGACTCTTGTAAGATACGGGTTAGTTTTGAATCTCTGTATGGGATGTGAGATTTGTTACCATCTGCTAAGGCAGAGATGACATTACCCAGAGCGGACAATGATTTGTTTATATTCTTTGCTTCATCAAGCACAGTACCTTCAGCACCAGTTTTAGACACCTGGAGAGAAATACTCATATTAATAATATGCTTTTGGACTTGTGCAAGATTATTTTTGTCTTTTTACAAGATAGCAATTATAATTTAATAAAAAACCAAGACTTAGTTAGTTACCTTTTCAGAACCAGCCAAGTCCACTAAATACAATTTTCCTGACAGTTTTTTCTGATTCTCTAAATTTTCTTGTTTCACATTAATGAGAAAGACTGAATGAGATCTGGATGAATGTTCATTCATATCTGAAATGAATATTCATATTAAATTTATCATATATTTTTAGGTATAATTATTTTTAGTTTATGTTTATGTTACATACTTGTTACTGCAATATGCCTATTTGATTTGCCTTCCTCTATAACTTCAAACACTTCTTCGGGACTTGACACAAACCGTTCGGTAGCACCTTTGACAAATGGGACACGATTCTTGTCTTCATGAACACTAAGGTTAACTTTCGAGACTGAAATAGAAAATTATATAGTTTTCAAGATCCAAGTTTGAATAATAATATTTGTGTACTTAATACTTTGTAAGTTTTATATTGAAAATGTGTTACCATCTAAGAGATCTCTGATTTTATCCATATAGATTTCAAAGTATGAAACTTTTATGTGGAATTCCAAATTTTCTTCCATTGCATAAATGTGGTTGAAAATATCATTGACTATCCTTGGAATAATACCCTGTTTCCCTGGATCACCTAAAAAACCAAAAATAAATATTTTAATATTTTGTATGTTTTTTTTTTATATTCAAATGGGTCATACATACCTATGACACCTTCCATTGTATGTGTTTTTCCAGAGCTTGTTTGACCATAAGCAAATATTGTCCCATTGTATCCAGCCAGTACATCAGATACAATACTCTTTGCTGCCTCATTGTATACTTTCTCTTGGGTTGCATTTGGTTTAAATACTTTGTCAAACAAATAAACTTTTCCCTAAAATTATATTACTTTTTTATACAATAGAATCAAAAGAAAAAAATCTTGAGTATCTTAAGTTATGGCTAGCTAAGTAAGCTTTTTTCTGATTCCTTTTCTTTAACTATGTACTTAGTATTGCCAGACAATTTACCAATTTTCTATACAACAATTGCAGAACCTACAATTGTGTAATCAATAAATCTGTGTACTAATGTGGTCATCACATATTCAAAATAAGATAGATTATGTAACCAATAACAATTAAATTTTGAAACAAAACAAACAATACGTCTCACTTTGATATTATTTTTTAATATTAAAATATTTTTCCCTCTATCATATTTAAGGCCCATATAGATTTAAATCACATTTATTATAACATTAACTAAATAAATAAAAGTTCTTAAATTTTTGGCAAAGACAAGATTGTTTAACATTTTTTTAACTATGTTGTACATATTTCAATAAAATACAAGAAGTGTTTAGTGAATAATTTTTGTTATTTTTTCGAATAAGAAAGTACAAGTTGCGCAGTTTTTTTTAATCAAAAATCTATATGAAATTTAGAAGATAAACAAATATTAAATACCGTAGTTATAAAAAAAAATATGCGAAGGATACGTTCAGGTCAAGGTCGAGAAAGTATTTGTATTGATTTTCGACAAAACAAAATTACTTGCTCGTTTTAGTTAAAACTAGATAGTAAAAATTTTTTCGATTGCATTTGCAGTCATAGTCACCGAAGCGGAATAGAAAAGAAAGGCCATTTCGTAGCAGGTGAACACAAGTCATAATGTATTAGTCATCATGATCTAAATTAGGGCGATGACAGCAAAAACTATTCCAACTGTAAAATAAGGTTTCACATACCCCTATGGAAATACAGTTATCATCGGGACCTGATGGAAATTTCACAATAAATTTGGAACCAGCTTTTTCTTCGGAGTCATTCAAAGGCCGAAATCGGCATACAACTCTAATGCTATCTTCAGCAGCTATTTCACGATCAGCTGCCATTTTGGAAACCAAATTTCTTACACTAAACACCGTCTATGCAATTAAAAAAAATAAAACTCTATTGGAACATAAAACCGTGCATGAAGAACTACAAAGTTAGATTTTGTCACTGGGAATCTTCATGACAGCAGTATCAAAATGTCGGCCATATTCTTCACAGAAGAAAGGCCTGAAACTACATGTTTATTGGTTGGATAATCGAGACTTAGCCAACGTCATGAAAAAAATCGATCAGCTACCAACGTTGTGCTAAAAAAGCTACGTTCCATATTTCTAAAAAGGATTTGAAGATTATAGATATATTTTTTTAGATAGACTTTTCATCTAATAACATAACTCAAACTAAAATTACGAGCTACAGGAAAACTGAGAATTGAATGGCCATAAGTTCAATTATTTTCATGAAAAGCTTTGATGAGTTCGGTTAATTTGGTTTCTCTGTTGAATCTAGTAAGAAAATAGTATTAAAATACAAAAAAATCAACATATTTGCTTCAAAATTATAGATACTGGTCTAACTTGTTACAATTAAAGCCTTACAGTTGCCTCTAGTAGATAACGTATTAATTATATGTTATACGAAAAACAAATTGTTAATTCCTTCAAAACAGTACAATGCTAATTGCAATAATACTACCTAGAAATAATATTTCTATACATTTAGCATACTATAAAAATCTTACTAACTACAAAAATAAAGAAAGCCGCAACATTTTGCGGTCATACTATCAATTTGATTATTTGTAAAGATTCTCAGTTCCCACCATTGATGATTCCTTGATAAGAAAAGATTTCTTCCTGCTGTCTTTGATAATCTTTATCTGGCTCAGTTTTAGTCTTAATCTGAGGTTAGTTAAAGTTAATTCTTAATCTGAGGTTTTAGTTAATTGTTTTATTGTATTTTTATGTGAGTTTTGACATGTTACATTATGTTTTTGGAATTTTGAGTGTCTTTTTGACATTAATGAATAAAACTTATAAAACTCAAAAACTGCCTTAAAGAGAAGTGTAAAAATCCTTACTAATATTATAAATGCGAAAGTAACTCTGTCTGTCTGTCTGTCTGTCTGTCTGTCTCGCTTTCACGCCAAAACTACTGAACCGATTTAAATGAAATTTGGTATACAGATAGTCTAGAGCCTGAGGATGGACATAGGCTATATTTTAGCGCGAAAAAGGGGTTGTAAGGGGTTGAAAGTGGGGGTGAAAGTTTGTATGGAAGTGTCGCCTACTATTGTTTACTGAACCGATTTAAATGAAATTTGGTACACATATATTCTAGAGCCTCAGAAAGAACATAGGCTACTTATTAACGCGAAAACAGGGTTGTAAGGGGTTGAAAGTGGGGGTGGTAATTTGTATGGAAGTATTGTCATTTTAACAGTTAGAAGCTTGAAATTTCTTTCTAAGGCTGCTAATTTGATAGAAATAAATATGAAATTAAATTTTTGTAAAAATGTTACCCTCAAGGGTGCTAAATAACTGTAGGGGATGAAATTTTGTTTGGGAATATTTTAGACTTTGGTGAATGTTTTGTTTAGTATGTTTTGCTGTTACCCCTTACCAATATTTAGTCTAGGGCCTCCGAAAGAACATAGTCTATTTTTAAACGCGAAAAAAGGGTTGTAAGGGGTTGAAAGTAGGGGTGGTGATTTGTATGGAAGTGTCGTAATTTTTACAGTTAGAAGCATGAAACTTCTGTCTAAGGCTGCTAATTTGATATAAATAAATATGAAATTCAATTTCTGTAAAAAATTTACCCTGAAGGGTGCTAAATAACAATAGGGGATGAAAATTTGTTTGGGAATATGTGAGGTTTAGGTGAATGTTTTATTTAAAATGTTTTGCTGTTACCCTTACTGATATTTAGTCTAGAGCCCGAGAAAGAACAAAGACTACTTTTTAACGCGAAAAAAGGGTTGTAAGGGGTTGAATGTGGGGGTGGTAATTTGTATGGAAGTATCGTCATTTTTACAGTAAGAAGCTTGAATCTTCTTTCTAATGCTGCTAATTTGATATAAATAAGTAAGAATTTCGATTTTTGAAAAATTTTACCCGTAAGGGTGCTAAAAAACAATAGGGGATGAAAATTTGTTTCGCAATATGTGAGGTTTTAATGAATGTTTTGTTTAATATGTTTTACTATTATACTTACTGATATTTAGCTTAGAGCCTGAGAAAGGACAAAGATTAATTTTTATCGTGAAAGAGGGTTTCTAATGTGGTAAAAGTAGGGGTGGAAATTTGTATGGCCGTATCGTCATTTTTACAGTTAGAAGCTTATAACTTTTTTAGGCTGCTAATTTGATATTAATAAATAGATCATTTAAAGTCTGTAAAAGTTTTACCCTTAATGTTGCAATATAATAAGGGAATAGGGGATGAAAATTTGCATAAGAGTAAATGAATATTTTGTAAGTTCCATTTGTTTTGTTGTAATTTTTTATAAGTTTAAATAAAATACTTCAACAACAACAACTAAATTCACGCCCGTGACCCAGAGGGATAGGTAGAGACCAAACACCTACATTTGGTGCGGTCGTGGCACACCTATCTCTATGTCTACATCCATACATCAACGCATAGCACGTCGGTCAAGTAAAATAATAATCCTTAAAAAAATGCTTAACGAAAACAGTATTTCACGCGGACGAAGTCGCGGGCACAGCTAGTAAATAAATAAGTCAAATTTTTACAATTTTCAGTGGTACTTGGTAATTTTATAACAGTGAGATCGTGGTCAAGCGCTATCTTTTTTCAATATTAAAAAAGATAATGTCTGTCAATGTGTGCGCTCTGCATATATTTTCATTTGAACGCAGCTTAAACTCTGATTGCTTTTGGTTTGGTTTGGCAAATTTGGCATTGGTTGATGATTGTTTTAGGTTGAGTGGTAATGAATAAATGAGTAATTTATTTACTTTAAAGGATTGTCTCATGCGTATTTTTTGTATGGTGGAACAAAATAGAAATGGAATTTTGCATTAGTGTGCTTCTAAAAGAAATAAAATAAGACTGGTATGTATGAAATCTTACTGTAGTTAAGATTAATGTTCTCAATTTATCCGATTGCGAAATATTGAACTTAGTCGTAATTATAAGCATTCAGGAGCTCTTTACGTATTATTCTTTTAGGAATCTGTACTTACTGCCCTATGTATGAAGCTATACTTTATCACCTGCCTATTACTTTACAAACAAAGCAATGCTTTCCATGATGAATAATTTAATCAAAACTATTTTCTTATAACAACTAAAAAGTAAAAATGACTTGGTTTTCCTAGAAATAATTAAATAAATAAGTAAAAAATCCACATAATTTTTTCTTGCACTCATATAATTTCCTTTTTTTATGTAATTTTTGGGTTTACTCTTAGAACCATTGAAAATAATTAGACTAATAAGTAGTAATGAGTTCCTTGTATTTCATGTAATCTTGTGTATTACCATAGGTGGGCACAGTTAATCAAAAATTTAACTTCGTTAATCGTTAATTCGTTAAATAAAAATTTAACTTCGTTAATCGTTAAAGCGTTTAATTTACGAAAATTTAACGCAAGTTAAAGTTAACAGTTAAAGTTAATTTTTGTTTATATCACGAGTATAAGGCGCAAGCGGGAAATGGCCATATGAATAATCTCCGAATCGTATGGACCGATTTTGTCGAGACTTTCAATAGAACTTAGGCTATTTTTTTACTGCGCTTACGAAATCTCGAGCGATCGCTAATCCTATCTATAGTTTAGTTATATAATATTCTTAAATATAATTTAGACAATAGGAGCGATGTACTAATGCCTGTACCATAATAATGACATAGCATGCACTAGTTACACACACTTATATACTGATCTGATCTGATCTGTTGTCCTCCGTGACGTGCGCGCGTTTTTTTCATCTGACACTGGTCCAGCGTGGTTGAATATGGCCTGGTCGCCCTTAACGTAGGGTAGACTCTGAGCTCCTCAGTGGGGACATATAGTGAGTTGATGATGATGTGCCTTCCTATATGTCTTTTTGCTTGATATCTTTTATTTATTATTGTGGCAGAGAGATATGCCAAGATTGTGCCAAATGGTAGTTGGTATTAA
This sequence comes from Papilio machaon, assembly GCF_912999745.1. Lineage (NCBI taxonomy): Eukaryota > Metazoa > Arthropoda > Insecta > Lepidoptera > Papilionidae > Papilio > Papilio machaon. The sequence goes on along the minus strand of NC_059989.1, from coordinate 4,851,515 downwards.
ATGGGTTACTTATAGGAACAATATGTTAGTTAATTAGGTGACAATATTTGTTGGTATGAATTTTGACTTTTCAGATATGTACGTTCTGTTTGGCATGTTCTATTTAATCATTACTAATTGAATTCTACAAGTGATAACTATGTTGCGAATTGTGATTTAGCTTAAATTTTTTAAACACTTGTCCTATTTAAAATGTCAATGAAGAATAACATGGAAAATTGCACCGTAAAAAACGTTCCATTTTCATTTCGTAGTAGTACTTTTAGGTGCAGTGCGATGGTGCCGCGCCCGACGGAGCAATCGGGTGCGGTCGTTGACCTCGCGGCTCACCCCCAACCGTTAGCGTCGATATATGGAAACTTGGCCAGGTTGTAACGGCCGGGATTCTGTCACCGTAATCCTGATACTTTTTTACTATATTATGTATCAGCCGTTAGTCGCCACCAATAGTTCCTAGCGGATAGCGAGATCCTTAGAATTGCGCTGCGGTAAAACCGTTCCATTGCGGACAAACGATAGTCGGTCAGTGCTGTAGTTAGCACACGTAAATAGATCTAATGATCGATCAATAGTCTTCGTTTGTGTATTATAAGAATACGAACAATTCGTTTATACGGATCCTGATTATAAAATACATACAGATAAGAATTTTTATTTATGTCTCTTTGAAGTGTTGTTTTAAATCTTATTTTTTAAATAGATTTACAATAAATTACCAAGACGATGCAAGTAGAAAAAAGGGAAGAAAAATAAGAATGGCCCGTTTTTCTGCAATGCCGTAAAACAGATTTTGGAGGGCCTGCTTTACCACACTTATTACATGGGGGCTATGTATGGGCAGTTGATGAGGTCGATTGCCGTTATAATAGCTAAAAGAAGCGATATAAAAAATCCTATATGCTATGGATAGGGAAAATAGGTGAAACCGTCGATTATCTGCTAAATTAAGTAACTAAAGATTCATGTGGTTTCTTGTTACTTGCTCATTGACAATAGAACTAATTTTGAGCTAGTCAGAAAAACAGCGATCGCTTTTTGTAAGCGTTTTCAGCAACAAGGATAAACGTTCTATAAAATTACTAACATAGTGTATATTATTCGTAGATATAGACGATATAAACAATAAAACAATAAGTTTATCATTATTCGTTGCCGAGTATATTATGCGAACTGCAATACCATTTTTGTCACAATCAATGTAAGTTATCATTAAGGTTACTAACATACGCGTTTGACTCATTGCAAATCAGAATACGTCGATGTGCGTCACTATAACTGTTACTTAGGTATTATTTTGATTTTTACTCTTAACAGAAACTGTGATTCAAATAATAGCGCGAAGGTATACGTCCATGACATCTTGTGTCATGACTATATTGGTCAGCTCGTTATATATGACGTAACCTGTGTGGCCTACACAGACTCGTATCTTGTGTAAAAACCTTGATTTCTGCGTATATTTTAAATTACGTACACTATTGAAATATTTTTACTGTCCAATTTTTTTTGGTGTATTTAAGATGTATTGCCCATTTTAAAATTAAAACTTGAAGTGATGTCATTCAAAATAATTATATTATTAATATTTTCATTTCTTTTTAATAAGACAGGAGTTGTTTTAAAGTTTATCGAAATGTAAAAATGCAGCTGGGCTATATTATTAATGTGCATATTGATTCTAAGAAGAACGGTGACGGCGCCTTGTGTATCACTCGCTGACGAAGTTATTTTCTGAACAATTAGTCACGCGTGTATCCGGCGCAAGCAGGCCGTGTGCTGCTCACTCTCCGAAATACGATTTATTTTATTACGAAATTTTATTTCGATGACCGTTATTATTTAAAATAATAATAATAAGGTGCTTAATAATAATTTAAATGTCATTTACTTTTGCGTGGTAAATATGTATTTTTTTTTAAGTTTGTGACTGTTAATTACTTTTTAATATCCCATCGATAAATTTAGACAGTTATTAATAAATTGTATATTCACTGTGAGGTTAAGAATGTAATGGAAACGCTGATAAAGTTAAATTTAACTTTTCAGCTTGTTGTTTTGTGCGAAATGTGAGTCAATTACTTGATAAGGAGTGTTAAACTTTATGATTTTATTGTGTGCATATAGTTATAGTGACAAGAAGTGTAAAAGTGAGAAATCTAGTTGGATTTATGATACATTTTTTTGTAAGTCTACATCAATAGTTTAAAGAAAAAATATTAAAAAAATCTTTAGTGGTATTATGGTAGAATCTATGGTCTTTAACACTATGCTCGTTATATATGTTACCGAGTATTACATTTTCATAAATATATTCTAATTTCTTCAGAAATAAATTTACGATTTTAGCGCAGCTTGTAATGGGGTTAAGGATAAATGTGTTAACAAGTCCATGAGGAAAACGTAGAGGCGTAAAGCAATTTGTAATTAAATTTTGGGTATAAATTAGCTGAATTTTCGAATCGAAAAGGGACAAGGAGGTTGAGACACCCCAAAAAAGGGCATTGAGCCCTAATACCAATATTTTTTTCTTAGTAGACGTAAGTAAAAGTAATACAGCGAAAGTAAGAGCAGTATTTAAGTGACTGATTATATCACTTCTTGATCGAATGAATCACATTGCAATGTAATACGGTTTACATCAACTAAGAAATGGTGACAAAGAGTTTGTACTTGTATGCACTTGTTACATTACAATTACAAAACCAATAATTTTATTTTTCATATAGCGACATAAATACATACATATTTTTTTCTTATTTTCTGCAAAAATACTAAGCGAATAAATACATTTCCATATATTACATAGATTATAGTTAGTATTTTAGTTGAAGGATAGTTTTGCTGAAGTTAATTTATGCAAAATTATTAAACCATTTATTTATTTATGCAATATTATCATAATATTAAAATAAACTTTATGAAATATAATTATTATAATAATATTAAACCGACTGATATTTTTTATTGGACAATATCATTTGATTTACATACATTAACTCCCAAGATAAACACAATTCTTAGTCGAATTTTTATAATTCTTTTAACATAATTAATTTTTAACAACTTAAATAAAATAGAACTGTTTGTTATGTAAACATAAGTCAAAAAAATACTTGTATGCGTTTTTCCTGTTTTGAGTTGACAGTAAAATGTGATGATATCGCAACATGTGCGGATGAATGTGGATCGCCTACGTACTGCGTCAAGTAGTGGGTTTATTTAGTCCGACTATACCATGCTGCTTGTTAGGGATGTCCAGTCTTACAACTATGATCTATATAAAACATAGAATCTTACGTGGATAGGCGTAATGACGTGATCGTGATTTTTTTTTAACAATTATCAGTTTAAATCTCTATTTATCATTACTGCGACTTGATATGTTTTAATGTGTTAAAGAGTAAATTAAACCATTATTACCATATAATAATTAAAACCAGTTATTGTATATCGTATATTTATTTAAAGAAATAGTTGCTGCGTTCCAAATTAAATATGTCTTCGCTTTCACTTCCTCGTAAGTGTGGTGGTAGCCCTAAGAACGGCCTCGATGCGGTGGCGTGGGAGGCGCCCGCCCTTTCTCACCAGCAGAGCGCCCACATCGTTCGCACCTCGTGTTGTATCATGTACTGAACACCAATCATTGATCTTTCTTATTATTCATAAAAAAACACTTTACTACTAACATTAAACGAAAACAAGATACGTATAACAAACGAGACGAAAATTGCGAATATGAATAAAAATAGTAGTGAATAATTGTCTTGTAAAAAGGTGTAGCGCCATTATCGATGATTTAATCAATCATTTGTTGTTAAATGTTATGTCTAATGATTCAACAGCTGAATCATTGAATCATTGCGTTGTTTGAATTATAAGTTTAAGTTATTTGCAGTTCCATCATTTTTTTTTTCCTTTTTACATTACCTTTTACGTTTGTAAAATTCGAACGAAGTCAAATAAAACTCATCTCCCAACGTTTTCGTAATAACATAAATAAAATTATTTTCTCTATTGTTACAGATAATTCGAATCTGAATAGATAAACGAAACGAACACAAAATGTATAAGCAACGATCTAGTGTAGTGTTTTTGTGCGTGTGCTTGCTGGCGTCATGCTGGGCGCAGCGGGCCGAGCAACTCCTAGCACAGAACCCGTGCTCTAGCAAGACGATCTGTAGCGACTGTATACGCACCGCCTTCTGTGCGTGGTGCTTCGCCCCAGAGTTTAACGGCCCTCGGTGCTTTAACCCGGCGGTAGAGGGCGGCACCGCCGGCTGCGATGAAGCCTACATTTTCAACCCCGACAACCAGCGCACTCTCGATCCTATGTTTAATAAAGAATTGACTAGAGGTATGTTAACACGATGTAAAATATAAACACTAATTCTGACTGACATCTTCCATTATGTTGTACTAACAATATTTGTTGCACCTTTTATGACTCTACAAGAAAAGGGCCACGCCTTGCTGTCTGACATATCACGCTGTTCTTATCGCAATGACAGCAGTTTCCCTTTTAGCCTGACAGTTACAAATTAATGGATCACATAATATTGTCCCTTGATTATTATAGTGGAAGCTACGAATATTTAAGAATGTTTATTAATTTTTATTGTATGAAGCTGGTGATGACATTTTCTGTCTAATATACCTTTTTAACATTAATTGATCTTTACAATGTTACTTAACAGCAAGGGGTCGCATCGGGGCGGGTATGGAGTCTTCGTTCTACGAGGAATCTTATAGCAGCAGCAGCAGCACCAGCATGAAGGGTGGCAGCGGTTACATGGCCGGAGGAGGCGCGGCTTTCGGCGAGAACTTAGTACAAATTAAACCACAACGAGTCAATATGAAATTGAGAATGAGTAAGTTGACATTATTGTCCATACAATGTGTCCGTACATTACATGCAATACAATAATGAATGATATCTGTGAGAGAAGTGCTGTCGCGATACTTCTCAGGAGTCGGAGTGTGGCACTGCAACCATATACACTATTTATCATGCAACACCCCCTCGAATTTCGGGTACATAACGGCGACACTTAGAATTTTCTTAACACATCCGTTCATGTCAATAAATAGTTAAGAGAAAAATCGTACTAATATTATAAATGCGAATGTTTACATGGATGGATGGATGGATGGATGTTTGTTTGAAGGTTTGGCACAGATTTAGAATATAGTCTGGAAAAACACATTGGCTACTTATTACGTTTTTTTTTAATTCCGCGCGGACGGACGGACAGCTAGTTATTTATATATGTTTTATGTGTAGATCAAATGGAGAAGATGTCGTTCTCGTACGCTCAGGCGCAGGACTACCCGGTGGACTTATACTACCTTATGGACCTCAGTAGATCTATGAAGAATGACAAGGACAAACTAAGTACTCTCGGCAGTCTCCTCTCGAGTACGATGAGGAATATAACCTCAAACTTTAGGATTGGATTCGGATCGTTCGTCGACAAGCTCGTCATGCCATACGTGTCAACTGTACCCAAAAAGTAAGTTTCATTAGTAATTATCTCAAAAAAAAATCATCTTCATTTTATTGTCCTTTAAATGCATATATATTTTTAAAATATATATTAAAGTATGAAAATGGAAAATAACAATGACACAGCGACGATAAACTATGATTGTTTTCGTATATTTAATCGAAATACTGTATATGGGTGTATTATACTCGCTAATTGATTAGGAAGTTAAGTTTTATATGGCTTTGGATATAGTAATTGTCTTCGTAATAACTAGATTACTCAATATGTTAGTATCTACGTGTGGCTTAGACTGAGAAGAGACAAAATTCAACTTGAAAGATTTTAAAATTTCCTTACCAAAGTTTTAATTTAAACATGTTCAGTGGTTTAGGAACATTTATATAGATTTAACTATTTTATTTCAGTTTGATCTCCCCTTGTGACGGCTGTGCGGCTCCCTATGGCTTCAAGAATCAAATGTCTCTCAGTAATGACACCGACTTCTTTGATGTAAGTTTTTTTTGTGCTTTTTATACATTATGTACAATAATTACACTTGGTAAAAGTGTAACGGAGCAATTAAGCTAATTGCGTGCTACATTTAATGCAAAATGAACAAGGTTTTGTAATTTAAACGATTTATGTGGCAGCTATTGGGCGAATATCGATCGTCTGTATTAGTCATAAGGTAGATTTTTCATTGCAGTTTTCAGAACTAAAAAAAATGTAGTAATGAATGTGTAAGAAAATGGTCATGCATATGCAATATATCCTTTCAAATACGAATGAGTATATGTTAACTATCTATTTATTTGTCAACAGAAAGCAGTTGCCGGTGCTGATGTATCAGGTAACCTGGATTCCCCTGAAGGTGGCTTCGACGCCATCATGCAGGCGATCGTCTGTCAGCGGGAAATCGGATGGCGCGAGAAGGCCCGTCGTTTACTTGTGTTTTCAACGGATGCTGGCTTCCATTACGCTGGTGACGGAAAGGCAAGGGACAAGATAATTAAAAAAAATTAAACCATATTCATAGGTCTAAGTGAGTCCCGTAAAGTGAGAACCGTAGGTCTAAATGAGTGAAATATTGTCAATAAGTTTGTATATAGGTTTTTAGGCAGTGGAAACGCACTGTACGACATTTAGGCCTCGTGACTACAGTAAAATAGCTTCAGTGTCGTCAAATCGCAAGCAGATTTAATTAAAATGATAAGAAACGCAGTCTCAACATAATGTAAATAATACATCAAGATACCAATTTATCTGAGGCGTGGATTCAGATGCCTTATCAAAATTGTACTTCGTAATTTAAGATAATATTATATGTTTGAAATTATGTCCAAATACATTTTTATCGTTAAATGATATGTCATGTTATTAAAAAGAAACTGTAAGTTTGGTAACGGATGTGAAAATATTCATGTAAATTTGTTTACAGCTCGGTGGAATTGTACAACCTAATGATGGAGAATGCCACATGGAAAACAACTCATACACACACTCAACCATTCAAGATTATCCCAGTATTTCTCAAATTAATCTCAAGGTACGTAAACTTTACCAATTAAGCAATAAAGTTGTGGATTGAAACCGTCAAGAACAGAGATTATAGCAGATAACTTGTCGTTTTGGTTACAGGTAAAGGAGCATGGCATCAATGTGATATTCGCGGTGACATCGGAGCAGTTCAAGGTGTATGAGCAGCTCAGCAAGAACATCCAGGGCTCCAGCAGCGGCGTGCTCAGCGAGGACTCTGACAACGTCGTCGAACTTGTGCGCGAACAGTACAATGTGAGTAACCAACATATGTCTATTAAATAACTAACTAGTGATTAATAAATAAAAAGATTTGTCCGAGTGTGTCTTCAATTTTATGTAAGGAAAGAAAACTAATTGAATGAGACCTCACTCTTTGAAATTAACTAAGCAGTTTAGGCTACAGGCTGTTACAAATGGAAGGGATATCATTTTCTTGCCCTAATCCCACTCTTTATGTTGGTACAAGGGTTTTTCGTCTTCCAAATCAGTCTTTTATTCTAGGGATATTCGCTTGTGTCAGTTGTTGGGTAATATTTCGGATATTGTAATTTATTTTGTTTGTAGAAAATAACATCGACGGTAGAAATGAAGCACACGTCGAGTGACGCCGTGCAGCTGGTCTACTACTCCTCCTGTCTCGGCCCCAAGGGCAACCTCAAGAAGACTAACAAATGTGATGGATTGAAGGTTACTACTATTATTGTGTATTTTGATCTGTTGAGCTTAATTATGTGTATTAATTTTTTATTATAAAGGAAAATGTAACGTTTTGTTACGACTATATCATTACAGAAAATAATACAAGAATTATCATCTCCATTGAAGATTCATTATTTCGAAATTCCTTACTCGTAATAAATTTGTTATTTTTATAACAATTCTTAATGATACATATAGAAAATATTTATGAAAGTAATGTGATTAAACACAAGGAATTTTCTTAGTATAAAACACAACTACAATACAGTTAACACAATCATTTATTCTAAATTATTTTAGGTCTAGATTGTTGGTATGAAATGCGTCGTCTATATATTTATTTTATACTGTAGGTCGGTGATGTTGTGGAGTTTACCGCGGAGATAACATTAAAGGAGTGTCCTAAAGATCCGAGCAAGTGGAAGGAGACATTCACCATCTACCCTGTGGGCATGTCGGAGAGTCTCACCGTCGAGCTGGAGATGGTATGCGACTGCCCCTGCGAGCACCCTGGACACCATGTACGTAGCGTGCATTTATTGATATTTATATTAATTGATAGTTAAATATTGGTATAGTTAAAACTTGATTTATACGTATTTTCAACATTTAACCTTATAAAATATGTTTATTTATCCCATTTATTGTATTGTAGGCGTACAGCGAGAGTCCGCTTGTGTGTAGCGGGCAGGGAATATCCGCGTGTGGCGTGTGCCTGTGTAACCCGGGTCGCTTCGGCAAAGGTTGCGAGTGTTCAGCGCACGGCGGTGCCTCCCTGGAGCAGGAGCGCGGCTGCAGGCCCGGCAACGCCTCCGCAGGCCCGCTCTGCTCCGGCCGCGGCTCCTGCAACTGTGGACTCTGCGAGTGCAACAAGCTTGATGACCCCCTCAAGGTAACTTGTCGTTCGTCAACACATGTAAATACAAAAATACGTTAATTTTTCTTGTATGTTTTATGTATGACTATTCTATTGTGACCTCTTGTAGTGTAACGATCAGTAGTACAGTAAAGGTACATACATCCAGTCGGTATTTTTTTAATTACGTACTTTTTTGTTGCAGGTGATATCTGGTCCATTCTGCGAGTGCGACAACTTTACATGCGACATGAACAAGGGCGAGCTGTGTTCTGGGCGAGAGCACGGCGAGTGCGTGTGCGGCAAGTGCGCCTGCAAGCCCGACTACACTGGTCCCGCCTGCCAGTGCCCACTCGATGAGACACCCTGTCTAGCTCCCAGTACGTATACAACCTTACACTCATCATAATTAAACTTCACCCAAATAGAGTATGTATGTAAGTTTATCCATTTCATTGAGACCTCCAGAAAGGTCTTAGTCTTTTTTGAAGAGAAGGGTTTTTATTATTTGATTCTCTCCGGAGTGTTATAATAGTTTCCTTAGTACTATAATCTACCTTATAACATTATTTTAGCAGTATTTAAATTGATTTAGGTGAGATGTAATATTTGATGATGGGTTGCAGATGGTAAGAGTTGCAGCGGGCACGGTCACTGTGTGTGCGGGCAGTGTGTGTGCGATGTGGACGAGGACCGCCACTACACTGGTATATACTGCGAGAAGAGTCCCGTTAGTACTACACATTTTATCATAAAATAACTAACATAAATGATGAGCAATTGAAATTAGCACCATAGTGTAATTGCATTTCTTCTAAACGTCATGTATATACGTAAATATAGAAATAATTGATTTTCCGATAACTTTGGGAAAGGGAACAAAGTAAACATGCTAAAATAATTTTACTAATATTATAAATGCCAATGTTTGGATGGATGGATGGATGTTTGTTTGAAGGTATCTACTGAACGGCTCAACGGATCATGATGAAATTTGGCATAGAGCATAGTCTGGAAGAACACTTAGGCTATTAATAAAGTTTTTTTTTAATCCCGCGCGGACGGAGTCGCGGGCGAAAGCTAGTAATGATTTACTTGTAAAAATACGTGTAATTTATATTGGTAAATCATTATTTTAGGCGTTGCCCAGAAAATGTTTGGACTTCCAAGAATGTGTCCTATGTCAAGTGCACAAGCGAGGCAGACTTTACAATCCTGATGAGCCGAAAGAATGTGGCAAATGTGACCTGGAACCTGTTATTGAAGAAGGAAGAATTGAAGGTAATCATAAATAGTTTGTTTTTAATTGCTTCGTCGTTCGATTCTTAGTTTACTTTTTTTTCTATTGTAATTATCCTTTACAAAATAATAGCATCTTTTAAACTTTGCAATGTCAAGAACAATTAGTTACATTGTGGAGAGCAATTTCTCTTTTAGACTAATGGTGTGTTTCTGAGACCAAAACTTATCTCTCTTGTGTCAAAGATAATAAGAGGGATGACGATATGTTTTATATAGAGGGAGAGAGAGTCTCTGAAACCAACGGTAAGTAAATATATGTTTCCACATAAAACATGTTTCTAAGTAAATAATTTTTGTTGCAGCCAATCAAACACTGAACGAGAATCTGTGCAACTACTACGATGACGACCACTGCTTGTATGTGTACGTGTACTCATACAATGAAACCGAACATCTTCACATCCGAGCGCAGAAGGAGAAAGTCTGTCCCAAGAAGGTATTATCTATTTCATTTTACATTACCAATGCATGTAACATATACAAATATAAAAAAATATAACGACCTAGTCTGTAATAAATCATATTTAATCATCATCAGCTCACTGTAGGTCCCCACTGAGGAGTTCGGAACCTACCCTAAGTTAGGTGTGACTAGGCCATAGTCAACCACGCTGGCCAAGTGCGGGTTGACTTCACTGATATCATTGATTTTCTTCTCAGATATTTGCAGCATCATGATGTTTTCCTTCACCCTAAGAACGTCGGATAGATGATATGTAAATCAAGATTTGAAAAACACATTGGTACATGGCGGGATTTGAACCCAGGACCTGCAGATTGCAAGTCAAATGCTTAACCCCTGAGCCATCGACACTCTAAATCATATTTGATGAAAAGTTATAATTCAACATGTCTTTTACCTTGTAGTGTATTAATGATACTCGTAATATGTCTTTGGAAGGTTATCGCCAATACCTCAAACTTTTTTTTAAAATTCACATTTAAAGAATTAGTAAAATTACGTAGCACTCAAATAGACTTGGAGGAAAAAGGAGGAATTTTTGCATATACAGTATTACACATAAAATAGATTTTTTTAATTAAGACGAATCATTTGTATTGAAATTATAATATTTTGTATCCATTAGGTGTCGATACTCGGCATCGTGCTCGGTGTGATAGCAGCCATCGTGCTGGTGGGGTTGGCGCTGCTGATGCTGTGGAAGATGGTCACCACAATACACGACCGTCGAGAGTTCGCGCGCTTCGAGAAGGAGCGTATGATGGCTAAATGGGACACGGTATGGAAAAACTACTTTAGTTTCTACACTAACTAGCATTAGTTTATTTGTTAGTTAATTAACTTCTTTGTGCAGATTTCTCATATTAAATCTATATTAAGGGTACGCTCAGAAAACTAGTAAATAATTTATTTTTCATTTGGAAAAAATGTATTACTCTCATGAATAACCCTTTTAGTATAATACATGTTTCAAAATAAGAATAATAAAAACGACAAAAAAATAGGAAACGTTTTTTAAAATATTTTAACTGAAATAAAATTACTTTTTTCTTTCCACAGGGCGAGAATCCAATTTACAAACAGGCGACATCGACATTCAAAAATCCTACGTACGCGGGAAAATAAAGATCTGTCAGATCAGTTTCTGAACCAGAAACTTGATATTGAAATCTCTGTACAATTATCTCATCCGTAGTAAGCATATGAAAAAAATAAACCAACAGTATTTGCTAAAACAAAATTATTTTTTAGGAATTTTTAGATGTCTGTTAAAAAAATGCCTTAAAATTGTGCCTTTATATAACTACCAGATTTGCATTGAAGATATTTTATACAATAGATTTTTGTATTGAAAAATTTTTTAAATATTTTTTTTTTCAGAAAATGCTTTATAACGGTGTTATAATCTCATACATTTTCTGTACGCTTTTGTACTTAGTGTGAGTGTTTGTATGTACTTATGTGTGTAATTTGATCGCGTATTAGACGTTATGTAGTGCCGAAATATATATAAAGAAAATATTGAAGCCCCATATATATACGTGATATAGTTAGTATAGTTATAGTTATTATTATGCTTTTGCGTAAATTTGTAAAACATATACTCACATCACTGTCAAGATATTAACAATGTTTTTGAAATATATGTATTAAATAATATATAACTGAAAGTCTTTGTCCAAATCTGATTTAAGTGTGTAATGTTTTTATTACAAAAATATTAAATATTAATAATATATTTATAATTTTATATTCAAAGCAATATTTGGAAATTAATGCTTAATAGCAATAATTCATATTAGTGAGACGATCAATAACCATGATATATGAAATGTTGAGAAATGTTCCGATATTGTGCCTTGCAAAAATAAAGTTTGAATTAATTTAAACTAATATTTAAAAGTACAATATATATTATATTTTTGGGCTACTATTTTAACCGTGACTTTTAGCACAAAATTGTATCGCAGAAGTGTATGAAAATAGATATAAAGCTATATCTAATTATATACCTGAAATCTAGACTTATATAATAAGAGACACAAAAAAATATATACTACAATAAATACATACTAAACAATGTGACAACTTTCATCACTGCTTAGTGCCTTTTATATAACCGTAATGTCTAGTGCCATTAATTATATAATTATAGGAGTGTTTATTTATTTTAATTAATCCTATCGTAGATTAAGTTTTTAAGTAACATTATTTCTAATCATTATTTTAAGTTAAATAAAACTATAAAATCAATAGTTAATTACATTTAAGTTACGATTCTGAATTTTGAATATCTTTTTTTTTTAGTAATTTTTCATATACATATTTGTAACATTTTATTTTACATCTGACAATTTTGTATATATGTTTTGATTTATAATTGTGGTACTTTATGGTAATAAATAAAAAGTTAACGTTAAAATGGTATTTTATTTTCTTGAATCAAAATTTCGGTGGCTTATATACGACGATTAGAGATTAAATACGCCACTCAGTGGTAAATTAAGGGAGATCCTTAGTTTTTCTTGGATTCTAATACTACTTAGGGGAACAATTAACAAATGTGAGTTGGACAGGAAGAGATCGATGAAGTATGTAGAGATGTGTAAAGACACAAGATGACACGCGATCGGTGGTTAATCCATTCTTATTTGATTCGTAACAATGATCGTGAGGATTAAATGAAGAATTAAATATTTTTACTGTTAGATAAAAATTACTAATAAATCTAGTATTATTTACAATTCAGTGGATTTATATTTTGTGCTTTTATACGAAAGGTTTGATCTCGACGCGGAACGCAATAATGGTCGTATGCTCAACTCTCGATATTTCGACAATGGATTCATACGTTTCATTTTAATCTGGTGGTTTATTGGCAATATACAGGATGTTTGAAATATGTTCCATATAGATTTTTTTAGAAAAAAAAATTAAATTAAATTTTAATACCTTATGACCTAATTGTAAATAATCATGAGTACCTTTGTTAACATGACGTAATAGCTTGTATTTAGATAATTTTGTTCAATAAATCTAACGATTGTTTATTTTGAGATTTAAAATTACAAATACACATTTTGTATTCTCTCCCCGCTCGGAAAATGTAAACATTTGAAGATGTTTCTAGGAAATTCTTAATGTCTTTCGTTAGTATTCGTATAGAGAATTTTACAATGTTTATTTAAAAACAACAACACAAAGAACTGGTATAGCATATCGCATTTATTTACCTACTTATATTATACGAGAACAATATTGAAATTTCATTAAAATTTTTATAAGCCTGAAATTGAGCTGCTACTACACTTTTACTAAGTTACTTATCCAAGATTATCGACATTGAAAACCCTAACATGAAACTCGTTTATTAGCGAATATTTAAGGCGATATTTTTTATTAATTGATCCGATCGTAGTTAGACCGGATTACTAGTAAATTATATTAAATATTAATAGACGTCAGAAACCGCCAATATCAGGAATTCAGGAACGACGACGTCAAGTGAAAATTTGCCTGAAATTCAATTTCCGTGCGGGACATACAATATGTAACGATTTAGCGCTGTGACAGCTTATAAGAGAAATTGGAATGTCGTGATTATATGAAACGATAATTGTCGTTTTACATTTTTCAAAAATAAATCAAATAAACATAAATTTAAAATAAATTGTTGTTAAATTAATATAACCTGGATTGCTGGATCACCACTAAAAATATTAGGTTATGTATGATTAAATTATTTCATCTTAACGTAGTTGTTTATTAAGGAATCTGTTATATTATTACGTATTAAAAACAAAAAGCGTATATATTTGTAAAAGTTATAAAAGTATTACACACAACGATGTTGTTTTGATTGTGTCTAATTTAAATGTACAAATATTTTACAAGGCATAGTTGGGGAGAGGCGATGCCTGACGGAGCCCGGCTGCATCGCTAGATTACTGCCTATATTGTTGGTATTCAATATTGTATCTACTCTTCTATGAATTTCTATTGCTGGCATGTTCCGTGAATTTGTGTCAGATTCTGGAATAAAAAGTTAATTCTAATTGTAATAAAATAACACAAAATATATTTTATTAATAAAAGTAATTTTAGGTGATATGATTTTTTTTTCACAGTTACCTACTTATAAATGTATATAATAAATAACTTCTCAGTTTTAAGCGATTTTAAATAAAATTCCTGCCCTATGCTATACGATGCATGGAAACACAAATTGGTGGTGTTTATGCAGTACTTTGCATATTCTCGTCAGCTCCGGCCCGAGGTAGTAAATTGCGAAGCTATCTACCGCCAGTACGAGTAATTTGGCTCAGTTTCAGGTGTCACATTTCAAACTATCGATATTGTATTGCTCTATTGTGAATTAACATTGTATCGTATCCGTTGTACAAATTAACATTTATGTTGTTAGGAATGCCTAAAATGATATCTATATCAATACTAACATGGTAAATGTTCTCATACTTACACGACAAATCTAAATGTACAAGACAATGGTCCAGGAAATACACAAAGCATATGATAAGTGGGACATATATATTTGCTCTTTAATTGTTAATTATGTATCAGAATTTGGTATCGTAGTTAAAAATTGCTGTTGTGCGACTATAGGTATAGTAGAATATAGTCGAATACGAACATAATCTATAAATGTAATAAAATAGATATTGAAATAGAGCAGTTGTGGTATTGGTAGGTATAGACTCCGCAGGTGGCTGGGCGATGCCGGCAGGAGCCGGTGAGGGCGCGGCGGGCGCGGCAGTGCACCCGCGAACAGAGCTCGTGCATCACGCTCCCGCCAAAACAGAAAAAAGCGCGCCAAAACGCTCCCGACAATAATATACTCACAGATTTTGAATTAAAACTTTCACAGACACATAAAAGGTAAGTGCTATATGTAATTTTAATATAAATGCTATAACAATATCTAATTGTATTACATTAATTCTGAATATTTTTAAATCAAACTATCATTATTAGTGCCGAAGTTTTAATTAAATTTGCAAAACAATAATACTGAAACATTTCAGAAATTTGCCATTCGACTTTTAATTAAAACGACCAAGTAGGCACTTCTATTGCGTTTAAAAAAATGTTTTTTCTATTTGTCAGCCGGTTTTCGTACAAGTGGGTTACGTACTGGTACGCGAGAGTTGTGGATAATTAATTAGAGGAGATTTGCGTACCGTGAAAATTTATTACGCCTGCTTACACTAGTTGAACATAACATTTATATTGCTCCGCTGTAAGAAGTTATTTCGGATTTGCTGAAAAGGTTATTGGGTTACTTATATATTTTAGGTTTATTATGATTCTGGAAACACAAGACAATGAATAAAAATAAACATAGGCATATTACAATCATTAAACAAATTATGTGAATGTTAGGGCGCAGTTTCATTGGTCTTTAGCGCCCGCATGTGTGGTGCAAGAGATTTCCTGTTCACTTATGCCATAGCGCTCGCATGTGAAAACCGTTTTCAAATGTCAACTGAGTCCTCACACGACTTGTTTTACATCAACCGATCAGCTCGTATGTAGGCTAACGACTAATGAATATGATATGAATTACTCATGCTGTATAACGACCGATTTAACGACTAATGAAGTTGTGCCCTTATATTACGCACATCGTACACAACTAAGGGCATTTTTGTAGAGTAACAAATTCCCGTCTATCTGTATTTAAGTATATTATATAAGTATATATATGCAATTCCTGTTTTAAACATTTATTCATCTTATCAATATCATCCAGGTGGAGTTGGAAGTAAATGGAAAAATAAGAATTAAAGTAAGTTTTAACGAGCTACGGCTGAGTGAATAATTAGTAAGTCAACAACTCTAGACATCTCTTTCGTAGCGCAAGGTTTTTATGTAAGTTTGCGCTTTAACTTAAATGCAACTTTAACTCGTTGAAAACCAAGATATCTACATTTAGTAATAACTTGATTTTTGACGCCCTTTTTTAATATTATTTGATTCTAAGGGTGAAAATAAAAAATGCGAAAAAGACGATCCTGTTTTGGTCATCCTCTCTCAGCACCACTTGTTATTTATACCCTACGTTCGACCTAAAAATGTAGAGAAAGCAGTGCCATCTATCGGGTCCATACTTTACTCAAAACAAAAGTATGGGACTGCTAAATTCAGAATTAAAAATGCTGTAAAATGTTCAGGCTTGTCGTGTGCTTTGAAATTAAGGCGGAAGTCCTAAAGGAAGTATAAAAGCACTCATGTATTGTATCCCCGTGATATCAGAATTGTATGGATTCTTTCTTTGTTCTTTTAATTACAAATACTGTCATATTACAATACCTTGTTTCCTGCTTTCAACGTCATCCCTTATTGTAACCTGCATGAAAATTTCTTTTTTAATGATTTGTGCTATATTCTACAAAATCAGCAGTGATCAATTTGTGCGAGGAAGTTTGAGTAAAATTCTTCTGTATCCCAGTGCAATAAAGTATATTTTCCCGTGAATGTCCTTTATATTTTTCTTTGCAATCACGCACTCATGTACTCATAAAAGTGTCAACACTTTTTTATTAATTATTTTTTATATGAGTACAGAGAAAGATTGATCGAGGCTTAAAAATATATTCGAAATGATCGGTTACTAGATGTTATGTTTTTTGCATAATATTGTTGTTGGACATGTAGGAAGAGTCCCGGATGCGCAGCCCTGCACTCTCCGGCCGGGTTCCCGGCTCCTGGGTACTGGACCACACTTAATAATTTATGCAATTATGGATAAACACAGCCCTAGGTCAGCATTTAACATGACTATCAATTTAAATTAAAACATTAGCGGTTAATACTACTGTAATTTACTGTTTCATTATTGCATACTTCGCAATTATTACATTCAATTTATTAAGTAACTAACCAAGTACGGTTTTATTAAAAATTATAACTAACCGTAATCACATTGTTAAGTATTTAAATGTAGTAACATATATGAAAATATATTTAGTTTTTTATGTGCTACACGATCAATGTGTAAATATAATTTCTCATATCATATTTATGCGTATTTTAAGTAAAATATAAACGAAATATCGTAAAATTACGATAATATAATAAGCTGCTTATAGCAATATAAGCAGTGTGAAATAATTTCCACCAGTCATAAGCTATGATTATTGCCGGTTGCCGGCTCTAAACGCAACTGTAGGGATAAATTACTTGCGTACCTAAGTACTGCAACTTTTCGTCCCGAACAAACTACATCTTGATGAAAATTTAGTTGTGTAAGGCTTGAAGCGGTTATAAACTCGTTGCCCCTACATTTCAATTATTTGGTGAAATTGATTGACCCAGATTTAACTATTTGTACGCGTCGACTCAGTGGACACTCGAATGCATTCAAAGTTCATTTTTGAATTGTTTCAAGGATACTGTAATATTGAGTAGTCTACTAGATATCTACTAAGTACCACTTAAGTACTTTAATACAATGTAATAAGAAGATTTCATTGTGCTTCTTACTAATATTCTAAAACCGAATGTTTGGATGGATGAATAGTTGTTGAAATTATCATCAAAAAGGCTCAACGGATCTCGATGAAATTTGGCATAGAAGTAGTTTGGAAGAACACATAAGCTACTAATTAAGTTTTTTTATAGCCGCAAGGACGGAGTCGCGGGTAAAAGTTAGTTCATTTATAACCGGATTTGCCTTTGTAATAAACTTGCGTTTGCCTGCAGAGAAATAAGTGTTTTGGGACTAGTAATTTGTATGAATATAAATTGTTGCCAGGTTTTGATGTGTATAATTTTTCTGATGTAACATGTGAAATAAATGCGTGGATACAAATGAGTCTCACGCCATCTCGTCGGAGAATTACAAGTCAAATTGTCCGTATATTATCGTATTGTACATTTCGCATGCCTCATATTTGTTTTCTTATATTATTTATATCCCATTTTCTAGCAAAATGTTATTTGAACTTCTGTCCGGTTAGCGTAGAGATTTAAAGTAAGTTTTGAATTTAAAATAAGATAAAAAAACACTGATAAATAATCACTGTTAGCTGCTTAAGTATTTGTTACATAATTATCAATCTGATTTCCATACTTTTGAATACCTGCAATTTATTTTTCCAATAATTTCGAAGTTCGATTTTATTTTAATTTAATTAACAACATATTTAAATTGACGGGTTTACTATCTACAACAATAAGTCTACCAGAAAATGAGATACTAATTTCTCCGCACTCATCCGTCATCAGTCATCAGCAGTAAACGAAAAAAAAAAAAACTAGAAAAAAGCTAGAAAACTCAGACTGATTGCACTGGCACAGTACTGACTGACGTGTGGTTTCATTTTCTACGTCACAATAATATAGTCCTGATTAGTGTATTAATTAACAACAGCAGCCTATTTGTACAGTTGATATTCAGCATGAAGAGAATTAACATGTATATTAACTCAAGTCGGTTATAATTATTATACCTATATTCGATGGATCTTTAAAAGTCCATAGTAATTGTAAAAATAATGTTTTAATAACTTTAAGATTTTTTTAGAAAAAAAGAAATTTGATTTATTATAATTTTACTTATTTGTTTATAGAGGCCAACCAGATTACCGAGAAATACAACAGTAACCGTTCAGTCGTGTGGTCCGTTGTCTATCATCAATAATCTAGGAAATTTAGGCGGAAGTGAGAGGTTATCTCTTATGGTTCAATGCTATTATGCTAAATTATTTTGAAATTATGATATAAAATATCTTATTTTATATTTGTAATAATTTGCAATCATCATTAAATATTTCGGGTTCATTTATTTAGTTTTCTACTTTTTTGTTTTATTATTTTTAATAAATTAACTTTATTTTACCAAAAATCAGATTTAACAATTCCGTTACACATTTTACATACAACAATAAGGAAAAGAACTAAATCAAGCCAAGTATAACGTAGGATATCCTTTGTGATTACCCAAAGCCAATTCCGATATATTTGAAATTACATCTTAATCTCGTAGAGTTTTGGTGAAAAGGAAAAATAAATTCATTAAATAAAGAATTGATGTATTTAAATACAAAGTATTAATTCAAGAATTTGGTTATTAATATACCTTTCTTAAGTAAAGCTCTTGTAGTTGTGTTGTTGTATATCCTCAGATCAAAGAAGTTCAATCACTTGTCGATTTTTGATTATTTACAATTTTTCCATAAAGCCGTCTGCTTAAATTCGAAATAGAGTTAACAAATAAAATAAAGGGCATTTAAAAACCTTGTCTCTATATCCATCAGTTTAAAATTAATGATTACAATTAATAAAATCAGTGCACTGGGTGCTTTATTATCTTCATTGTTTTAGAAAATAGCCTTTAAATAAACTGTTATAAGAAGAGAGTGGTTGTGTGCTAAATTCTCGTAGAAACTGTAATATTTCACCGTGATAGTGAAATAAAGATCAGCTGCGGCGGCGGGACTTAGCTGATATTCTCGCTGTCTTATAGATCTTTTTGTACTTTATAAAAATAAACTAACAAAAAACATAGACGAATTAACTTACAATATTAACGCACATTACTTTAGAAATGAAAATGTAGAAAAAATATTATTCCAACTTGGACTCATTTCGTAATAAGCTTGTAGCAGTATAGCTTTTTTCCACAGATTAAAGGATAAGACACTGCTTTGCTGTCGTTCATGTCATATATGTTATGTAATTTATATTAAGTAATATTGTTATACTAACGTGGTAAATACGCTATAATATGAAGACATTATGTGGTCCTTTTTTTGTATATTTTTTTATTCATGTGGTTATTTCAATGCCACGAAAAACAAAGCAAACAATTAAGCATACAAAGTAAATAGCCCAGGAACTGTAGTGTGCAAGATCTTAATCCGTATTGTATTCCGTTATTAAAGAAAAAAAAACGAAATGACGTTGATTATCCACAGTTTTGATCAAAAGGTAGATTAAGTCGACGGTCGTAATGGGTGGACAGCTATGTTTTGATTAAATTTGATTTTCTTTAACAAAAGGTTGATTACGTCTGAAATGGCTTTTCTGATCGTTCTAGTCATTGCAAAATCTTTACAGCTATTGAATATCTCTATTCATATATTTTAAAATTTATGATCATCACATTTTGATTTGTTGCTTATATTAATTAAACAATGTAATGAACAAAATAACGTGTTCAATAAACCAATTCCAATTTTATTTGTTATTAAAATTTTAATAAATGGTCCTTTAAGTATGTCATAGGATAATACAACCTATAAAGAGGATTTTACGGTCTGTTCGAAAGAACTCGTTACGTTTTATTAAACGGGTTGAGATTCTTCCGCTTTGCAATTATATTACGAAGAGCAAAAAGATGGCCGACAGTAAAAAAAATGAGTTTGTGGATTTTCACAAAACACTTAATAATAGTTTTCTGTCTTACGTCTTTTGGTGAGACGAGAGGTTCATCTGAGGGGCTTGGAGCTTACCCTAAGTCAGGGGTGGCTAGAGGAGATGTTAATCAGTACAAAATTTGAAATTGGAAGTATTCAATAATATAATGATTGCGTAATTTTTATGCTAGAAAATAAGGCGTTAGGCAGGGTGTCGCTTAGAGAATGGTAGCTGTTAGTATACGTTTTTCTCAAATCGATATCTTTAACTTCTCTATGAATAGGTTAAAATAACTTGGTCCTTAAAACTTGCCAACAAACACCAATGAATACTATTTCTAAAAATCCGAAGACGGCGTTTTGGAGGATTCACAATTTTGTATAAATATTTCAAGTATTTATTGTGATGAAGTTAGATCGTCCTTTCTGGATAAAGGATAATTAAACATTCTTGATCTTTGTTGTTATATTAAATAACTTAAAATATACTGAAATAATTTTAGGGGCATATTATTAATTTGTAATTATAACTTTAGTTACAACAACAGAAATACATTTGGCGCGTTGGCACAGTTCTCACGCCTCATCACATTCATACATCTACATTCATACACGGCGGTTTAAGATACTCTTCTACTAATTCAGTCAATTATTAATTTCAGATTTGTATTGAATATAATATCAAACTAGCTGTCGCCCACGA
This sequence comes from Papilio machaon, assembly GCF_912999745.1. Taxonomy (NCBI): domain Eukaryota; kingdom Metazoa; phylum Arthropoda; class Insecta; order Lepidoptera; family Papilionidae; genus Papilio; species Papilio machaon. The sequence goes on along the minus strand of NC_059989.1, from coordinate 4,830,088 downwards.
CTCCGTTCATGCGCAATTAAAAAGAAACTTAATAAGTAGCCTATGTGTTCTTAAAGGCTATGATCTACATCTATGCCAAATTTCACAGAGATCTGTTGAGCCGTTCTGGATAAACTTTCAAACAAACATCCATCCATCCATCCAAACATTCGCATTTATAATATTAGTAAGATATGTCCACGTATGATGTGTGATATTTTTTTCTGTGGTCTATTGAAACAAAAGAATTCTAATTATTAAGAAAGTTCGTTAAGAACGTAAGAAAGTTATCGTCACGTTCGTTAACGTTATGATAACTTCGATATGTGTGCGGAGAGAATTAATAAATAAATCCACCGCAAAACTTTCCTATATTACCTACAGGAAAATCATGATAGTTATTAAACTGTATAACAATTATATTGGATTATTGCTCATATAAATCTCGCAGGAGTAACATTACTTACTACTCACCATAGTTGAACTTTAAATTCAAATATTAATTATGATTATTATTTCAAAACACATAAGTTATACGTAAATTATAAATAGAATACTTAGTTAAGAAAGAGCAATTAAACGCTTGAAACACTCATACAGTATTACGAAAGCTTTTTACAACTTTCAGGATTGTTCTTGCGTGAATCTCGGAAAACTCATGTCAAGCTTTCCTAGTTTTACACCTTGCTAAACACGTTTCTTAAATATTAACTTAGTTAAACATAGTTTTTCAACTTGGATATAGCTTATTAATGTTTTCAAGTTGGTTGAAAAAAGGCTGTATAAATATAAACTCGTCGAAATGATTATTGAGAAATTAAACTTTCCTTTACAAGAAATTCCTTTAGTTTACAAATTTTAAAGAAATACAATTTGCGGTAAAGATATATTTCAGTAACACTGAACAAATAAACAATGGATGCCCGCAGCGTAATGTGTACCATTTGGTGGTGTCAGCGGCGCTTGCGTCAAACAAATTGCGAATTTCAATACTACATTACAATATTAGAGAGCGTGGGTGGCTCAGGGGTTAAGCACTTTGTAATCTGCAGGTCTTGGGTTCGAATCCCGCCATGTACCAATGTGTTTGCCTGCGAGCCTCTCGTTGGGGACGTATAGTGAGCTGATGTTGAATGAATTAAAATATTGCTGAGGTGCTTTATCTTTCTTAATTAAATTAAGAAGAATTATTAATGATTAATTACAGTTATGTAACACCATAAAAATTCAAATGCTTAGTTTTATCATTTTGATATAGTTATCTAGGTATTTGAGAAATAGACTTATGAACACAAGAATGTTATCAACATAAGTATTTCACTGGGTGAATTGAAACCTTTATTCACTACGTATTAATAATTCTTAGTAGTATTTGTGCCGTGTACGGAGACAATGGAAGAAATTGGAATCACAAATCATGGCCGAAAAAACTGTAATCGGATCTGATAACATTATATGAAAAATAAAGTAGAATAATATTGCTGTATAATAATATTGCTGTTTGTTTGTATTCGGAATACGTAAATGCAGGAATAAAATTTCAAATAATCGTTCTTCTGCGTTGTAATTAAAACAGATCCGAAATTAATCAAATAACCAATAAAAAGGGGGAAAGACGTAAATGGAACGTACAATGTCCGTTATTAAATTTCGAATAAAAACCATCTCCCGAACTGTGCCAGTTCTGTGTAGAGACTGAATATTTAGAAAATTCCAACTTTTGAATTCCAATTTTATAAAGCATCATTGTATAATTTTTGTGTAAAATGTAGTTATTAAATATATGCCAAGTCCAAACTTTAACCTTTTCTTACGTTATAAATCGAACAATCATTTAATTTTTTTATCATTTTCTATTTTATGGATTTCTTAGCCTTAATCTTCTATTATTTTTGAATAATTTGGGCGAAATTATTTTGGTATTTTCGGGTTCCTCGAATAAGATAATTTATTCCACGAATTAGCGCAAGGGAATAGGGTTGGTATTTACAAAATGAAGGAAGGAGTAGAAGGAGTCAAATTTTCTTCAAATCTTTCAAAAGTATTTATCGAGAACGATTCGCTGCTTTGGGGTCGAATGATGAATGGGGTCATTTTCTCGTTTTTTTTTATGTGGTAAAATTGATTGATTGTTTTAGTTAATAAACTTAACCTAATTAGTTTTGTATAATGTAACTTAGGGAATAATTTTACAGAATTATAACCATTTGTCATTGGACATAGAATTTATCGCAGCATCACACTCCGTTGGTTGCTCAGACCAATATCTCTGTATAAAACATATCGTCATCCCTCCTATCATTTTAGACAAAAACAATGACAACAATATGTTTCAAACGAGGATTTTGGTGTCAGAAACACACAATAAGTCATCTAAAGACAACTTTTATGTTTTTATTAAGCAATAGTTTAAGTTTAAATAACGAAGTATTTTTACTAAACATAATGATACGAGTAAGTATGTATAATGAAAATAGTATATAGAATTATATATTAAAGTGTTAGGAAACTAAAGAAAACTAGAGAACTAATCAACGATAAGATCTTAAAGCACCTGTTTTACGATTGCTACGTTTTTGTTTTCTACGCAACTTCAGAAAGTTGTCGATAAATAGTTTTATTATTTAAGTTCCTTACTCTAGGTCTTTTAGTTTGAATAATGATAAGTATTGATAATAGAGTCAACAATGTATTTTAATTTAATTAATTAAAATAAAATAAGTTCCAATAAGATAGTAACACGATACTACTACGATTGGAGCAGTACATTAAAATATGGACACCAATTTACTTTTGTCGTAAAACAGTATAATGGTATTTAAATAGATTTAAAAACAAACAATGAATGTGAATGAAATATTTAAGGTAAGGTCTGCTAGATGTACATAAAAGCTGTAACAGTGGCAGCTTTATATGCAATTTCTGTTTAAACTCCCTGGCAGCAATTAAATACTATGTCAGAATATTAAGTGACTTGGTGAGATAATACTCGAATATCAGTACATATTGTTACTTATAATTTATGTTTCCCAAACAGAGGACGTCCATATACCTCTCTCCTATACATTTTAGAAGAAACATACAATTCTCGTTTTACCGATTACTTCGTCGTACTCAATTATTTTTTGTTTTTGCATCTTAAAGAAAATTGAGCATTTGTTTACAAATCAATTTATTCCAATTACGCAGTCAATTTCCAGAAACTTTGATTACTACATTAATTACTTATTGTAACAAGGTCTCAATAAAAATTGCAATTTTAACATTGATATGTACTCGTATAATATTTTTTTATAAATATTCATATTTGTCAGTCAGGAAGAGTACCTAGACTTAGAGAGTAACGTTATAATTTATTTTGAATACGTTCGCACAGAATAAATAAAGGCTTAAATAATACAAGCGGATAAACTTTTTTACGAACAGCATAAAAGATTCCATTACCTACAGTAAACTTTAAAGGTAAATACGAAGCCTGAAAGAGGCCAGTTTGAAAAGCGCACTGTCCCCACTCAACCCGCAGATTGATGACTGACGGTCTTTGTGTTCACCTCTTTTACTATAAAATAAATATATGTACTTAGGCGGAAACGAAAGACTTTATTTAAACTTTGCTGTAATTTTTTATGCCTTTTACGTAATAAACAAATATGAAAATGCATCCTCTCAGTGAAGACAAGGATGCAGGAAGCGCACTTTTACAAATCGTCTTGCATAACATGACACGCTCTGATTAACGTAACTCGTAAAGCGTTTGCTCCTCAACCGTTACATTTCAGAGGGTTTCTTAGCTTACTAAGTTTACTAGTCTTATAGTTCGTATGAGATTCTTAGTATCACTATTTATATTTTAAGGATCCGAAATAAATTTAAAATATTAATTTTAAATTATTTATTTCCATCATGTATTGTGAAATAACACTTTAGTAGTTTTACCATTTAAACGAATCGCAGAGATTTGTTAACTTATAAATTCCTCTGTGTTCGGATTGGTTATTGTCTAACATTTTATTTTATTTTAGTGGTTCATTGGTAAGCCGGGTTCATTTTACCTTTTAACGCACAACACATTTTTTTAAATACATTTCATAAAGATGGTTGCTTTCGGTAAAAATATTAGTGAATATATACCTACATACGCTTTTAACGCAGAACAAAACTCCGCAAAGCACATAGAAAAGAAATAGACAAGACTGAATCCTGTGTTTTACGTTGGTCTTACATACAAAGTAAGGCCGCCGTACACGGACAGCTTCAAGCAGTCGACAGTGGTGTATAGAACAGCTGGCAGAATTTTTACCAGCGACAGTACTGTAGACTGCATAGAGTTGTCCGTGTACGGCGACCCTAAGGGAGGGTCATGCTAGACTTGAAGATTCAAGACATATAAATAGAGAGCTAAACAAACATTTACACGCCTGTTTCAATGTAAAGTAATCTATCGTGAGGCGAGGAACGTTGAACATGAATCGGAACGACACGATATATATCTAAATTGCGACCAACTAACATGATTTATGTCGCGATACAATAATAGCGGAGAAGTATTCAGTATAAACAATTGTTCTTTTTAATAACGATTTTAGATTTACTAACTGTTCACAAAATCCTTTATGGGTAAATAATAGTTATGAAAAGAAAAAGGAAGTAAAAATGATATTAAACAAACGAATTTAAGTGAAGCAGATTAACAGTATTTTTACCTTTTTATAATTTCTTGACTAGGTCGTATTCTTGTTAAAAAAATAGTTATTAGTACAAATCATGTCTCCTGTTAAATGAAATGTAGAAATAAAATATGTTGCGAAAATAAATTATAAGTTGCGTAAGTATAAAGAATAAAAAAACATTTCAGAAAAAAGAAACTCAGTAACATGCGACTAGATGAGAAAAATTATAATCCTGAACAATAAAACTGTGGTTCCCGCGAGCTTTTGTATTCAGGCACTGTATCTTTACCGTGCATGCACTGTAATAAGACCGCTTTTCCACTGGCGCAACTAACCGAATGACATTCGCAACTGTTCCTTCTATGAGCAGTAGCGACCGCAACTGAAAATGTTACGTTGCTCATTGAAATAGCAGTCGCGCTTGGTAATTCGCGCGGCTAGTTGCTCTAGTGGAAATAGACTCTACGTCGTACCTGTAGCTTTTGTTGCAAACAAAACCTGCAGGCTCGGGAAGTAGATTCTATGTACTTGCAATTATTGAAACATATTGAAACGAGAAATAGGAAACAATATCTTTTCATTGATAAAATAGTCCATACTTTGTTGTAGCATTTTTCCTGTTTCGTATTATGTCATTAAAAATAATTCCTGGAAAATTCCTTTATAAGGTTAATCTTTTCTGAAAGTAATTAAAAAATCAATATAGAAAAATATTAACAATATATTAAACAAGAATTTTTAAGCGTTTGAAATATTTGAAAGGTTTTACTTTTGTTAGTAGTCACAAAACATTCTCTGTACAAAAGAGCTTTCCTTGAAAATTTGTCTTTTATATTGTTTACGAGGCTTCAAAGGCGTTAATACAAACAGCACCCCATTCTACATTTAATGTAAAGGTATTGTTACAATTTACTTTTGTCTTGCTATCGTGATCCTTGTAGAAGAAAATTATATATTAACATGCTTAGTTAACTTTTTCATTAAAAGATATAAGAGAACAGGAAAATAGCGTTTGTGAATGTTTATAAAATGAGATAAGTTATAAATGGCATGTGTAGTAGACATTAAAATATTAATTACAAAAAGCGTTAATTTGTAAACAAATCACCATATAACATAGGAATTATTATCTTTCACCAAAAGCATAATGAAAACGCCATCTTGTCTCAAGTAGTATCGCGAAGTTTAGTGGTAAAGTAAACTTACAGCTCATTTTCTTGTAACACAAAAAATACTTTTACTCATTTTAATCTATGATGTCTAAAATGGGAAATCATTTTGATGGATACCATAATTTCGAGATCTATTTCCTTTTGACCTATTCTTTAGATACAAAAGTATCAGAAATACATCACGTAAAAGAAGTAATGGCTACGTCGTTAGTTGCGTGCTTTGAAATAGTTTATTCGTCCAAGATTAACACTAATCATTGTATAATAGCAGTTGAATACCACCCCCTCTATTTTCGTAATTGACGACGATACCTCGCTGAAACATGAATAATTAATTATTCAATCATGAACTCAACAAAATGTAAATAAAAATTTACTTTGTCCACGAAAAAAATTGTAAATGATACTTTTTTTTTTGTTTACATTTTATAATCATGAGAGAAAAGTTTCTTCTTAATATATAGCATTATTAAAAATATATCTAAATGTATAAACATTGATAACTATATTATTTGTGGTTGGACGAAATATTTTCTACGATAGGCAGTTTTATCTACGTTTATAGTCGCAGTTCATATATTATGTACATTTTCATCACACTACGATATCCCAGAGGATTATTGTTTCACAAAAGGAAATAACTATTATGTTAAAGTGAATTCTGATGAACATAATCAATCCGAATTTTCCTTTTAATACTTATTAAACTAGATGGAATTGTCAAATTTACTAAAGACAATTTACCGTTGGTTCCTGACACCAAAATCTCTCTACGTAACATATCGTCATCCCTTTCGTTATTCGACAATAAACAGAAATAACAATATGTTTAAAACCGGGATTTTGGTCTCAAAAACCAACGATTAATCTTAGTTGGTCGACACAACTGATTTTCGTCCTCCTGATCGATGATCGACCATCTCCATTATAAATCATCTCACCTTTCATGCAAGCCAGGTATCTCTTCCGAGGCCTACCCCTACCAATGGAACACTCCACTTTAATATTTAAAATTCTCAATGTCACATGTAATTCTTATCTAATAAAATTTCGCTTATTAATTTCTCTATAACTGGTGTTAAATATGTTTTACTTTTGTTAATAACAAAGTATGATTGAACATAGAACACTCTAAGTTTGTACACACTTTCTTGTAGATCGCGTGCTGTAAACTATTTTACTCGTCCAAGATTTACGGTAATCATTCTATTATATCAAATAAATACAGCCCTTGACCTGATGTCGTGAAGCATTTAGAATAATTATCAAGTCGCCAACGTTAACAGATACCCGCCATTTCACCGGCGGGAATAGCTTATATAGAGTGCGAATTTATAGAGTTTTTTTGGTTAAATTTTTATGGTATTTGTACGCATAATGTACTTATTAAAAGAAGTGAAAAAACTTAATTAAAAAAGCAATAAATGAAAAAGTATACCAGGATGAGATAATAAGGGAAAGTCAGAAAATATGTCTGCATTTAATTTTTATTTCAAAAAGGTTTTTTTAGTAGTTCTCGTCCGTGCCATGAAACAAAAATCTTCAAGCAAAGAATTTATAATATAAGGAAGACTCAATACGTTTGCAACATAATTAGTGCTAGAATAAATCAAATGATGAAGGTATTATATATACATAAAATACAAAACAAATCATAAAGTACGATAGTCTATATGTCCAGTAATTAAGTATTAAAGTGATGTTGATTTAGAAAAAGCAGTATGTAACTAGTCCACAATGAAATTTATTTCGGTGTAAATGGTGCGGCGCGACACAAATTGCTTATTTCTTAATGGTCGCAGTAATGACTTGCGCGTTTGAATCAAAGCTTCGCTTTTGTGAAGAATTACACATTGGAAAAATATTGAAAGCTGGAATAACCAGCCATGTAGGTTTTTAGTATTTGCAATTTTATGTTATTTTTATTACAATACTTTTATGTTTTCAATCGAATAAATATATCTTTCTAATTAAGTTAAATTATAAATGTGAATGTTTAGATGGATGGATGGATGTTTGTTTGAAGGTATCTCCAAAACGGCTTAACAGATCTTGATGAAATTTGGCATAGATATAGAACATAGTCTGGAAGAACACATAGGCTACAAACTATGTTTTTTTTAAATTCCGCGAGGACGGATTCGCGGGCGAAAGCTTGTTAATGAAAAATTGAATTCGTAGTTTCCGGGTTTCGTTTTGTTTACTAGAGCTTCTGCTATACTCAAAATCTTATATCTGTTCCACGAAAAGCAATATATTAAAAAAAGACAAAATGCTAATCTTGATAGCATAATCTATAAACATATTTATCCATGATAGTATGTTACTTCATGACAAGGGTCAGTTTGCATTCACGATAAGCATAATGACTTTAAAGTAATTATGTGTTTTAAATAGCTGCATTTATGCTGTATCAAATCCGGTACTAGATATGGTCATAGGTCACGCTATGTACTTCATATTACGTCTTTTTTACGTCCATACTTTGGCCAGACCCGGTGAGATACATACATTTCTCCAATCTACGTCTTGTCAAAACTTAATTTACACCTAATAACGTAATAACATTACCAGAAACAAACTAATTTAATTAAGTAAAATATTCATAAATTTTCATATGTTCTTAGTTAGTTAATTTATAATAACAGTTGTAACCTTTTATGAAAACGTCGATAGTGTTGCCATCAAAATATCCTGAATATTTTATTAAAGTAAACTTTTTAAAATGCTTAATGTGTGCGCTGACCTAAAAACCTGCACAACAGCGCGAGTAAAGCCTTACACTGACAAAAGGAGTGTCATATTTTATGTAAGACCCATCACAGGATACAGGATGCGTTCCCTCGGGCGCAGTACTCTGTTCCCTGCAAAACGCAACCAATGCTCAGTGAAGGCAGATTGATTTTTTTTTATTCAAAGTATTTTATATTACTTTTTTCAAGGCAAGATTTAAATCCTTCAAATAAAAATACTACTTCAAATTAAGCGATTACCTAAGCGATTAAGTACTTTTTATTTTGTTTTAAGTATACAATATTTCAAACTACGTGAAATTGACGAGGTCAAATTTCAGGTATTGAATATTCATAGCTAAAGCCTGAACCAAGGTAACGTATGCAACATGTCAAGAATTTAAATTTCATACCAAAGAAAATGCAGAAAGGCCCTTGAGTTTTTCAGACTGTAACATGTTGGCGGTTATATAAATTTTATAAGAGTTGTAAAAATCGTATGATTAAGTTTTATATGATGTTTGAGCTTGTTAATAACACACATGCTTACAACACTGTACGTTAATTTTACTTTAATAATTTGTAGTTAAATTTATGGAGATTTCAGTACTATGTTGTTACAGCTTTAACCACCTTCAATATTACCTACCACTGCTATTGTAGTTCAGTACATTTTTCTAGCATTGTTTCTATTTGTCTGGTTGTTTGGATTGCGTTATCCGTATTTTTCCGATCTTTAAAGTACACAAATCCATTTTCTCTTTACGTTGATCTAATTCTTTGTATTCCTTTATTTGTAGAGTTCTAAAACTGGTTACAGACAAATAAAACTACTAATAAACTACACGATTGTGTAGAGTCATGTAGAGTTGGTTATGCCTTTGAAATTAGTTTTCCAATTCCACAATGTTTTTATTACAAAAGTCTGAACCTTAATGTCCATTGTCCAACTATAAATATAGTCCAACTAAAATGTAGCATTTCTAATTACATTTCCGTTAAGAAAATTAACTTTCGTGATAAATTGTTATTTCCATAAAATATTTACTAGGTATGTTTGGAAGAATAAATGGAGCTTCTGGGTTAGTTTACTTTGTTACTTCGTTTTTAAATTTTACGTTTTTGTGCCCTTTATTTAAGAAAGTGAATCATTTTCGCAAGGACCCGAACAGCCTTGTAAAGCCTCGCTCCTTTGTTGTTTATCAAAGAGAAAATGTATGTAATCAATCAACGACAAAATGAAGGTACCTTCGAATGAAATTTCGCGTGAAAACTTTAATTTGATTTTGTAAAAAATTTACTTTTAATATTTGTATAATACTAAAAAACATTCATGATTTTTAGAGAATGTTTAAAACAAGAATTATTTAAAAAAAATAATTTAAAAAAGGATTTCACGTTATGTAGTGCTTACAACTTATTACACCTATATAAGAGTAGGTATAATATACATAACTCTATGTAATCTACAACTAAATTGTGCGCATTATCCTAATCCTTGAATTATCCCATGTGATACATCATGTTTGTACTAAACAAGCAAGTTGTTTGTGAAGATTGTATTACAGATTGTTAATATGATATGATTCTACACTGTAATATGTACAATCACATTATCAAGCTAATTTTTATTAAAACAAACTGTTACATTGGTAACGGAACCATTGTGGTTTCTGTTTTAAATATGACTAACAATATATTGTGAATTTTTTTTCATAAATTAAGAAAAAGAGGCATATTTGCAGAAACGCACAATTCAGAGTACAGATATTCATAACTTTTATTACTGTCTTAATAAATACTTATAATTACGCAACTCATTTTTAATTAATCACGATAATTTGTCTTGGAATATCAACTAGGTCATCTAAAATCTTTTAATCGCCTTATTTTAATGAAAAGTTAAAACACCAGCTTTGCAGACGTAGAAGTTGACTGTACATTTAATACGTTTTAATTTTACAAATTATTACTACAATTTATGAATACTATGCAAAACGTATTTGCTTTGCATTTAAGCTGACATGGGACGGCTATGGTATTGGCTTCGCTAACCAACACCTTCTAACTAAAAATACCTCACTCAGCTAACTATGATTCCACTTTTTATATTTCAGAAAAATAATCGAAATCAGCATTTTTGTTACATAAATCAATAGAAAAGGAGTTTTCCCAAGTTTATTTTAATTCTTCATTGAATTCAGATAAAATGTTTAGATAAAACTTTACACTGTCACGATTTTTACATTAGATTGATTTATTACAGAAAATTGAAACCACAGGTGACAATCCATTTTCCGCTTAAAGGTATAAGTTGCGAACAAATTGCATGACAACGTAACATTCTCAACATTATTCTCAAAGTGCTTTGGTATTTGATTCAATGGAACGTAACGGCAAAAACCATTAACATGCATTCAGTTATTCTTATATTCATGTATAACTAATATACGATTGTGTCTAAAATAGTGAGAACAATAAACATTACAAAATTTACTGTTGTTTGGCTGATATACTACCGCGCAATATAGATACAGAGTAAAGTCATCAGATTAGAAATTGACGATGTACTTGACTTCTGCGATTCACAATATATGTCTTTACTACCATTCGTAGCATTACAAAATAATGTTATACGAATTATAAGAAATTCCATTAATTTCAGATGTGCAAATTACACTTGGGGCACTCTTGTCTTGTAAAATGAACATGTATGTAATAAATCAACTGTATAATGTTAGCATCACCTTCAAGTTAGAAAATTAGGTTAGTAACTATCAGCCACGTAACAGAATTGATATTGTGATACGATTTTTTTAATTTTTTTATTGTTCAGAGACCCCAAGGGTCCTTTTAAACATTTTTACCAAAAAAACCGGGAATCTATTTAACTCCCTTCTATATGAAATTCTCATTTGTATAGATAGGATTAATGGATTTACGTTTGAATTGAAATTACGTATCATAATGGTGTTCTCGTTTATTTTAATCCGAGTTTACTGCTGCTATCTACTGCTGTATATAATCTGCTCTGAAAAATTTAACGCAATAAATTATGTAACCAGTAAAAATATAATAGTAAAAGTTAAGTAAGTATGTAACCAGATCAAGATTTATCCAAAGATTTGAGAACACTTATTCTTTTTGTTAAATGGTACGAAAATAATAAAATAAAATGGGCAGTGTTAGCATGTTCAACTTCCATATATCTGTGCCAGCTTTATCCATTTCCTGAGATGGTGCTCAAGTCTGTTTTACGTACTTTTTTTACTCCTTAATAAATCTCTACATATTTAGCGAGTATAGAGGGAATTTATAAAAATAAAATTTTAATGCACCTTATAATTTGTCTAGCTCAAGTGATAGTGTAGTCCATAATACTATAATTTTCACTAATACATAAATAATAATATTTTATTACTATTTCTTTTTTTTATAATTTTTATAACTTTTATTAAAATAAAAAATTAGGAATAAACGGACGAACTGACGAAAATCCAAGAAAAACTATTTTGTACATTTCTTAGAATTCGTTTATATAATAAAGATAAAATATGTATTTCAATTAAATTTAAATATATTTCACGTTTCAAAACGTTTATTATTGTATTGTACATACAATCTACAAACAGAACATGAACAAATAACCCCTTATACTCTATGTAAAGGAAGTACTTACATACTAGTATCTCTTGGTACTTGCATTTAGGAAGTTAAATTTGCAAAATAGATGAACTGCTTGCTATGACTCACGTCTAAGTAAAGTCTTCAGTAAAACCTTACACTAAAGGCGAATAAGTTTTCTCTACACATTTAACGTGACTGTAATGGTTTTCTCTTCCGTAATATCCGTTAAAATTATATTGACATCCCTCTATTAGTAATATTTTGTATATTTTAATAATATAAATACAAAAATTTTGTAACATTTTTAATCTTTCGTGAGAAAATTAACAGCAATTTCCAATATTTCAATATATGAAATAAAATAAAAAAACTGCACGAGCATATCAGTAAGTAAAAATAAAAATTAAAACCCATTACACAATATAACGAAAGACCTGAAACTTTCGGTATCGTATTTCATTAGCATCTAGCATTTTAGCTCAAACTATTGTAATAGGAAGCGCACAACAAGGTTTAACTTGTCTCTTTGTAACCTTATCATTTAAATGCAGTCTGAAACTTTGTTGTAGGTTGACTGCGGGGCACACGGTTATGCACGGTATCTCGTGCGAGTAATTAGTTATTGTGTGTACTTAGTAATTACATGTTAATAACTCGTACACTCGCTTAATTAGCGGTTTAACGATAAATAAATAAATGATAGTAGTGTTGAAATTGTATACAAAATATCTTGTGTTTTTTATATTAAAAACTACATTTAAATAATTAATTTAACTTCAAACAGTCCTTAAAAACTTATAACTACATATCCGCTGCATCATATTTGTTTAATTATAGTCCTTCGTATATTTTTTAAATACTTATTACTTATTTTTTTTTATAAATATTAAAAATGCATCTCGTAAGTAAAGGCAAGGATGTAGGAAGCGGAATCACAAAAAGTCTTTATAACATGACACGCTCTGATTGGCTTTACTCCTAAAGGGTTTGCTCCTCAAACATGTTCAGACAACTTAAAAGCATGGGACGTTATCTCGTTTTTTATAGAAAAGTAATGTCAAGCTCTTTTTTAATTACATATAATATCTTCTTAATACCTTCTTAGTATATACTACGTTTATAAATTACTATTTCTCTTTATTTTATTATCTGAAATCTACTGGATTTATTGATGTAAATAAAATTATGTAAATGTTAACTTTATTAATTTCCGAAAACGTCCTAATAATTTACAACTTTTAGAATAAACAAAAGTTTCGATTAATTTCATCGTTATCAAACAAAGTAGCGATAGTATTATAAATTTGTTTATATATTTAGGTTCACTGTAAAATTTCGGATTTATTTGTTCGACCAATACTTTTTTATATCCGAAAATTATTACTTTGTCGTCCATTCATGACATATATATTTATTATCTGTACTATAGTTCAATAACCCGTTATTACATTTCTTACTTAACATGGACTTTTCAAAGACCAGTTTTAACTTTGGCAATTTACTTCGGCTTTTTGCTGGATGTCGCGAGGATAACGTCTGGAAAGGCATCTCTGTCTTTATAGTGTTTCGAAACAAAAAAGCTTTCAGTGGCGTGAATTACAGCGCCTGAAGGTTTTAAAGCAGGCTTTCTCATTTCCATGTCTATCTGTCACGACAAAAACTGTTGTTACAAAAAAACTCGAGGAAACGTTACGAAAAAACTTGCTAATAAATTAAATGGAACCATTTGGATATTTTATTCATTTAATTACTAGCTATCGCCCGCGACTCCACCCACGCCGTATTAAAAAAAGACTTAATGAGGAGCCGATGTTTTTTCCAGACTATGTTCTACATGTAAAACAAATTTAAAATTTATATTAAATATTACATTGTAAAACAAACTACAGCTAGAAAAAAACAATACTGTTGTTTTCTAGCTGTAAGTCTGCCATGTAAATAAATAAATAAATAAATAAATAAATAAATAAATAAATAAATAAATAAATAAATAAATAAATAAATAAATAAATAAATAAATAAATAAATAAATAAATAAATAAATAAATAAATAAATAAATAAATAAATAAATAAATAAATAAATAAATAAATAAATAAATAAATAAATAAATAAATAAATAAATAAATAAATAAATAAATAAATAAATAAATAAATAAATAAATAAATAAATAAATAAATAAATAAATAAATAAATAAATAAATAAATAAATAAATAAATAAATAAATAAATAAATAAATAAATAAATAAATAAATAAATAAATAAATAAATAAATAAATAAATAAATAAATAAATAAATAAATAAATAAATAAATAAATAAATAAATAAATAAATAAATAAATAAATAAATAAATAAATAAATAAATAAATAAATAAATAAATAAATAAATAAATAAATAAATAAATAAATAAATAAATAAATAAATAAATAAATAAATAAATAAATAAATAAATAAATAAATAAATAAATAAATAAATAAATAAATAAATAAATAAATAAATAAATAAATAAATAAATAAATAAATAAATAAATAAATAAATAAATAAATAAATAAATAAATAAATAAATAAATAAATAAATAAATAAATAAATAAATAAATAAATAAATAAATAAATAAATAAATAAATAAATAAATAAATAAATAAATAAATAAATAAATAAATAAATAAATAAATAAATAAATAAATAAATAAATAAATAAATAAATAAATAAATAAATAAATAAATAAATAAATAAATAAATAAATAAATAAATAAATAAATAAATAAATAAATAAATAAATAAATAAATAAATAAATAAATAAATAAATAAATAAATAAATAAATAAATAAATAAATAAATAAATAAATAAATAAATAAATAAATAAATAAATAAATAAATAAATAAATAAATAAATAAATAAATAAATAAATAAATAAATAAATAAATAAATAAATAAATAAATAAATAAATAAATAAATAAATAAATAAATAAATAAATAAATAAATAAATAAATAAATAAATAAATAAATAAATAAATAAATAAATAAATAAATAAATAAATAAATAAATAAATAAATAAATAAATAAATAAATAAATAAATAAATAAATAAATAAATAAATAAATAAATGTATGCCAAATTTAACCGAGTCCCATGCTGACGTTCTGGAGACAGATAGACAAACATCCAAACATTCGCATTTACAATATTAGTAAGATATTTTGAGGTCCGGTTACATTTTGTTGGAGTAAAATTTCAAATTTGATTGAAATTTGAGGGCTCCATTTAAAGTTTAATAATTACATTTTCAGCATACTTATTGTTACCGATTCAAAGTTATAATTAAATTAGTTCTCGCCTGCAACTCCGTCCACGCGGTATTAAAAAAACTTTATAAGTAGTATATGTGTTCTTCCGTCTTTCTGCATCAAGATCCGTTGATCTTTTTCGAAGAAACCTTCAAACAAACATCCATCCATGCATCCAATCATAAACATTCGCATTTATACTATTAGTAAAAAATAAGTTTACAGGTTAGGGAATTGAATTTTCACAAGTGGGTAGTTTTCCCTAAGTAAACTTTTAAGTACTTATGTCGTAAGTGACGGACAACAAGAACTTGAGTTAGTAATTCTTTTCTGGTATGTAACAAGTCCTTCGTGTGATTTTTTTTGATTAAATTAGGTTTCGATCATATTTTATACCTTTATATTTGGTAGGATTGATTTCAGAATGTAATGTGGCAATTTTCCGGGAACACATAAAGGTGATCGCGGTACCCATACCCATTCTGTTGCAATGGAGAAACTGCTGGATTAATAACATCAAATGATTATTGTATTGAAAATATTATTTGTAATCATACTAATATTATAAATGCGAATGTGTAGATGGATGGATGGATGTTTGTTTGAAGGTATCTCCAGAACTGCTAAACGGATTTCGATGAAATTTAGCATAGATGTAGAACATAGCCTGGAAAAATACATACATACTAATGAAGTTTTCTTTGTAATTCCGTGCGGACGGTGTCGACGGCGACAACTAGTCTATGTATAATTCAAAATTCAGTCAGTCGGGTCAGCTAGTAGTTTATATATTTTATTTTACATCTTTATGAATTCATCGTTTTATATTATTTTAGTATTCTTCACGCGATCGTACTCACATCTTCGTCTCGCCAGTTCTAAGCACGTTACTTACATTCGCGGCCCAGCTTCCCATTACTTGATGCAATCTCCTGGAAAATTACATTACAACGTGCTCACCTGTTACATTACCATAACTTTAAAAACTATTTTTTGATAAACCTTTTATAGATGTGCCAGAGAATTACAATCTTACTAATATTATAAATGCGAATGTTCAGATGCATGGACGGATGGATGGAAGGATGTTTGAATTTGAAGGTATCTCCAGAACGGCTTAACGAATCTTGATGAAATTTGGAACGGTTTTAAAAAATAGCCTGAAAGAACACATAGGCTATTTATAAAGTTTTTTTAATGCTGCGCGGACAGAGTCGTGGGCGACAGCTAGAGTTATATAAAGACAGTTTATGTTTCAACTATTTAAATTAACTACTTATTTTTAATTTTAAACAGGTTTGCGTGTAATAAAATTGATAATATTTGTTTGAAATAGCCAATAACAAATAATATAAGTAAGTTGCTTAAGGGAGTTCTTTCAACTATAGCAATTAATATTTTTCGTTTTTACCAAACATTCTTAGAGAGTGTATGAAAATTAGTATATTAACAAACTTAAATATTTGTACTATATACGTGAACTAATTATTTACAAAGTTATTTTACTGATCTATTCCAGCGTGAATTGTTGCATCGAGTGACATATTTAAGTTATAGGTAAGTAACAAAGTAAGTAGAGTGCGAGACATTCGCTATCCGCAAGTCAGAGGCGTCCTCACATCGCTGGCATATTTTCACGGACCTTGCTCAAAGCGAGCATGAAATATTTGATACAATATCAACTCTTCCTTAACTGAATAAATTAGTGTAGCGACGAATTTATACTATATAGCGGTCTATTTATGCCAAACTAGCTTTTGACCTTACTTCTTCTATGTTTTTCTTCATTAAAACGTTTTATTGTTAATTTAAATAAGTTAACAAACCCAACTGACTGTCCTGACACTCCGAGAAAAATACGAATCGAGTATAACACCTTGCCCGTCAAAACAAAATCGGTCACTGAAGCGATTTTGTTTAGGCTACGGGAAGTAACAATGGAATTGATAAACATACAAATCCACAAATATCATTAAAAAACTCGGGTAAACTTATGCGCTAAAAACATTACCCTCTTCTCAAACGGGTAAAAAGAATTATGAACGTGACGTCAAAAGACATCGCTTATTGCCCGCCTGTTTATTGTTCTAAGTGTTAAACTTTTACCTTTTAACCACATCTTTGTTCTTTTTAAGACGAGCATCATTAACATTTTGGTATCTACAAAAAAGGAAAGTATTACGTAAGGAAAAGTAGAAATTCCAAAAAGAAATTTAACTAAATTATGACATAGACAAGTAGTAATAAAATATTAAATCAAAAGTTATTAATTAAAGCTCATTTTTAGTTTATATTTTCTTACGTCTAAATTAAACTACTTCTACTAAATGAAATCTGAAGATTTTTATTAAAAAAATTAAACGAGCGATATTAGCATAGTAAATAGGGCAACGGATTGATTAGTCGTGCGCTTAAATCCCAAAAGGCTTTTGCAAGCGGACTTTCTTTCATCAGATTCGAGAATACGTAATTTAAAATCACGTAAATGTTTCTTGCC
Source organism: Papilio machaon (assembly GCF_912999745.1). NCBI lineage: Eukaryota > Metazoa > Arthropoda > Insecta > Lepidoptera > Papilionidae > Papilio > Papilio machaon. The sequence goes on along the minus strand of NC_059989.1, from coordinate 4,812,112 downwards.
AATTTATGCTCTATACTATAAAGTCTATAGAAAACGGTAGACCAGTTTGTTACAATTAAGAAAGAGAACATTTCTCACTTTTTTTTCCCGTATGCACAGTATCGAATTTTATTTTCCTCACAAGTCACAGTCACAAGTCTTTTATGATAGTTGTACTAGGATAACATAAAATTATTAGAACTTAGTTGCTAAAAATACACAGAAAATCACGATTTTTGCCCGACTAAAAGGAAGATAATAGTTTTAATTATTTTATGTCTGCCTCGTCTTGTAATGAAATATTTTTCGCACACAAAATAAAGGTTTTGAAATTACGCTTACCTACCCAACTCATTCTATGCTAAAATTTCACGACGAACAATAAAAATGTAAAAAGACCCCTAAAACACATTTCATTACTGCATACGGCTGGTCTCTGGTGAGCGAAAAATAATAAAACCAAAGCGATAACTATTCGTGTTATTTTGTTTTTATGTTACGTTAGCAAACTTTGTTTCATTCTTGTCATAAACGTAATCGTAGATGCGCTAATTCGAGCTTTTTGAGTAATCGAATCAATAATAAAATGAGCAGGTAAACAAAGAGATATTAGAAAAGTTTTATCATGTAAAAGCCTTGATATTAGTCTTGAAAGTTGAAGTTTTTGTGACGAATAATAATGGCTAGAGCCTCAACACGTGCCGCTTTCTTTTTGTCGCTTTTTTTTTTGCAATCTTTTGAAAACAGGCTGAAGTTTTTCTAAATATCTGCTATGTAAAAATGTTTTTCTTTGAAGTCATCAATAGAAAGCAATAATAATACCGGATTTATAATCTGTTTCAAATAGATTTCCGTTCTTAGGAGTTGCTTTGATAAATAACCTGTACGCGATTTTTGTATTACAAAATTTCAGAGCTTCAGAATTTCAATACAAAAACCGACCATAAATAAAAATATACTTCTTTTATGATTACACAATATGTATAAGCATTTTAAGTATGATACGCTTCCGGGCCTACGGATTCGATACGTAGCACTGCCTGATATCGCTTTTAGTTTAAGGCTTCAAACTTTAACAAGGAGTGCAACAGCACGTAATCTGTTTGAATATCTGTGTCGTAAAGGTTAAGCGCTGTCCATCAATCTTACTCGCTATGACTCACACAAACTTTAAGCAATTTCAGTTTGAACTACGTGTGCGATAAAACTGCCAGCGTTAATAAATACCCAGTGGTATAAAATTCGAATAATAAAACGAACATTAATGTAACATTTTAAAGCTTTACACTATCTATTTTCTATTTTAATTTTGGTATTTCAATTAATGAAGAACGAGTAAAATATTTCCAAAGCTCACGGTCCAGTGACAAAACGTCTATACAAGCTTTTGTATATATTCAACTAGCTGTCGCCCATAACTCCGTCCACGCGCTACTAAAACTAACTTAGTAAATAGCCTATGGGTCCTTCTATGCAATTTACTACATCTGTGTCAAAATTCATCGAGAACCGTTGAACCGTTTTGGACATACTTTCCAATAAACATCCAGCGATCCATACATCTAAACTTTCGCATTTATAATATGTGATCATTCTTATTATGTTTCTAATTTAATTAGTATTAAATTAGAAACATAATAATAAGCTAAGGTTTGAATGAACCTCAAACAATAAGTACTATATTGCATGTCGCGGTTCAGGAACCGTACTTCACTCTACGGCTGATCTATACGTAATTTCCGGAACAAATACAAGACTCCTATCCACTATCCTTTGTGAAATGTATATTATGGTACTATAAAGGCATTTGTCTGATTTTTTACATCATAATTTATCATTAAACGTGTCTAAAAATATATCTTTTTATTTGGTTTTGGTTCAATTCCTACTAACGTTGTTAACACGAAACATTATTTATTATAGTTCAGACTTTGAATATCAAAGCAGCTTAACTGCTTACTTAAAATAGTCGCTACCAATTACAATGCAATTAATTTCTACAAAATCAAATACGGGAGATCCGTACTCTTATAAGCCCTTGGTAATTGTGTATTAATACGTTCGCGCAGTATTTTTGTCATGAAAACAATTTAAAAAACGGATTTTATCATAATTACTTGCCTTGAATATCTATTTTGTACTATTTAAGTACCATGCGGCTAACCTCTAAATAAAATATTGAACAGAAGTCTGCACATTACTCTAAAAATCCTAAAGTTCAGAAAAATCGATGTTAACTAAAACTGACTGTTTTTATTTGGTACTACATTTCATTTATTTCCTTAAGAGCATATTTCTTGAGAATCCGAAGAAGAAAATTTCTATGTTAAGTTACTATAGTAATCCTAACACGACATCTGTTCGTGATTATGTGTAGGCAATTAGTATATTTTACGCTTTAATTAATTATTACTGCATTAATAAAATTGTAGACGAAAAATTTCCATTTCCACTATGATTAAGATTATTTTGACATAAAGTTATTTAAAATAAGAAATTATATATTTAAAATATAGAAATTATTTTTAATCTTTGGAACAATTAACTACAACTACATAACTAAATATACAACAACTTATTATAATCGATAAATATTTTGTAAAATTAAATTCGTATAATTTTAAACTTGGTGAACTTGAAAATTAATGTAGTATATAAACACGATTAATTCAGTTAATCGTGTTTATATACAAAAGTTATTATTTTAACAATGATAAATAAAGAATGGTAAATGACTCGTAGATTTGAAAATAATTTTTGAATTGAGAATGCTTAAGTGGTAAGTAAACCCAGTCTATTAGTTTCTAAGTTAGCAAATGCATTTCGCAAATTATATTATCAATTAATATTTTTTTCTTACATGGATCGCGTATAGTGCTATTGTATGTTATAGTTAGTTTTTATCACAATGAGTTTTAAATACATATTGTTGACAGAGTGGTACGAAGAATGGGATTACATAAATACATGCATTTGGGTGAGTTTTCGATAACATTTAGTCAAAATGTACAATTAATAACATCTAAACTTTTTAAATTTTTCCGATCCACTAAACAGTTTTTTAACTTAAATGTATTCCTTAATTTCCATTTAATTCCTAGAACATTTAATATCAGACATTATTTACGTATTTTATATATTTTTACCGAACATCAAATAAAGGAACTGCGTCGTTACAAATTCACACTTGAGATAAAACTGTTTAGTGTAACTTTAAATTTAATAGCTCCTAAAGTTATTGCTATATGTTTATATCTTATAATAAATGATACGTTAGCAATTATTTTAACATTTAGATTTTTAAACAATAAGTTTTTATGTTGAGAATTAATAACAATATGAAGGACTATATTTATTTCCGATGCCATTTATTGCATAATAATAATATATATTAATTAAAATATTATTCATAATTTTTCATTTAGAAATAACTGTGTAACGTAACGTCTAACGTGCTTATGTCCTTTCGGAAGTTTCATATTTATTTTATGTACAGTCTAACTACATAAAGGTAAAACATTTTATTGGTAGTCATATTTTCAAGGCCAACTTTACAATTTATAAGCATACTCGTATATTATATATTATATTAGGTTTGATAGCATTATTGTAGCATCAAATTATTGTTAATCCTTACTAATATTATAAATGTGAAAGTAACTCTGTCTGTCTGTCTGTCTGTCTGTCTGTCTGTCTGTCTCGCTTTCACGCCAAAACTACTGAACCGATTTAAATGAAATTTGGTACACAGATAATCTAGAGCCTGAGGATGGACATAGGCTATATTTTAACGCGAAAAAGGGGTTGTAAGGGGTTGAAAGTGGGGGTGAAAGTTTGTATGGAAGTGTCGCCTACTATTGTTTACTGAACCGATTTAAATGAAATTTGGTACACAGATATTCTAGAGCCTCAGAAATAACATAGGCTACTTTTTAACGCGAAAACAGGGTTGTAAGGGGTTAAAAGTGGGGGTGGTAATTTGTATGGAAGTATTGTCATTTTAACAGTTAGAAGCTTGAAATTTCTTTCTAAGGCTGCTAATTTGATAGAAATAAATATGAAATTAATTTTTTGTAAAAATGTTACCCTCAAGGGTGCTAAATAACTATAGGGGATGAAATTTTGTTTGGGAATATTTTAGACTTTGGTGAATGTTTTGTTTAGTATGTTTTGCTGTTACCCTTACGAATATTTAGTCTAGGGCCTCAGAAAGAACATAGTCTATTTTTTACCGCGAAAAAAGGGTTGTAAGGGGTTGAAAGTAGGGGTGGTAATTTGTATGGAAGTATCGTCATTTTTACAGTGAGAAGCATGAAACTTCTGTCTACGGCTGCTAATTTGATATAAATAAATATGAAATTCAATTTCTGTAAAAATTTTACCCTGAAGGGTGCTAAATAACAATAGGGGATGAAAATTTGTTTGGCAATATGTGAGGTTTAGGTGAATGTTTTATTTAATATGTTTTGCTGTTACCCTTACCGATATTTAGTTTAGAGCCCGAGAAAGAACATAGTCTATTTTTTAACGCGAAAAAAGGGTTGTAAGGGGTTGAAAGTAGGGGTGGTAATTTGTATGGAAGTATCGTCATTTTTACAGTGAGAAGCATGAAACTTCTGTCTACGGCTGCTAATTTGATATAAATAAATATGAAATTCAATTTCTGTAAAAATGTTACCCTGAAGGGTGCTAAATAACAATAGGGGATGAAAATTTGTTTGGGAATATGTGAGGTTTAGGTGAATGTTTTATTTAATATGTTTTGCTGTTACCCTTACCGATATTTAGTTTAGAGCCCGAGAAAGAACAAAGACTACTTTTTAACGCGAAAAAAGGGTTGTAAGGGGTTGAATGTGGGGGTGGTAATTTGTATGGAAGTAACGTAATTTTTACAGTAAGAAGCTTGAAACTTCTTTCTAATGCTGCTAATTTGGTATAAATAAGTAAGAATTTCGATTTTTGTAAAAATTTTACCCGTAAGGGTGCTAAATAACAATAGGGGATGAAAATTTGTTTCGCAATATGTGAGGTTTTAATGAATGTTTTGTTTAATATGTTTTACTATTATACTTACTGATATTTAGCTTAGAGCCTGAGAAAGGACAAAGATTAATTTTTAACGTGAAAGAGGGTTTGTAAGGGGGTAAAAGTAGGGGTGAAAATTTGTATGGACGTATCGTCATTTTTACAGTTAGAATAAGCTTCTAACTTCTAACTTTTTTAGGCTGCTAATTTGATATTAATAAATAGGTCATTTAAAGTTTGTAAAAGTTTTACCCTTAATGTTGCAATATAATAAGGGAATAGGGGATGAAAATTTGCATAAGAGTACCTAAATAAATATTTTGTAAGTTCCATTTGTTTTGTTGTAATTTTTTATAAGTTTAAATAAAATACCTCAACAACAACGACTAATTTCACGCCCGTAACCCAGAGGGATAGGTAGAGACCAAACACCTACATTTGGTGCGGTCGCGGCACACCTATCTCTATGTCTACATCCATACATCAACGCATAGCACGTCGGTCAAGTAAAATAATAATCCTTAAAAAAATGCTTAACGAAAACAGCATTTCACGCGGACGAAGTCGCGGGCACAGCTAGTAGTTAAATATTTCAAAGATTTATTTTAAAACATTTTTAAAGCACTATTTATGTTATTGAAATATGTAATTTAAAGAAAAATTATGTTTAATTCAAAATAAATACAACATATATTTTTAACAATAACTGAATAAAAAACCGTAGTAACTTTTCATGATAACGTTTCGATACCTTGAGATGTAAAATCAAAACTAAGTTTTCGAAGCATCTTTCTAGCAAATAGTGAGATTGCGAAATTTTGGCTAATATGTCCTAAATGGCACGCGACATAATATTTTGAACACATATCACAAAATTCAGTATGCACTGCGTGAAAAAGTGTGCAGCAGGCAAACAGGCAAATGCTACAGAACGCTACACTACGGAATGTTCCACATAATAACAAAGTCAAAATTATTTCATGGCACGTCTATGACCTTATTAAATTTCCTTTATAATAATTTCACGTTGATACGTAAAGGTTCATCACGCTGATCTAATACGATACCGTAAGTTATACATTTTTATGGCAGAAAAGTAAGAAAGCAAACAATCACACGTTTAAGGCTAAAGTGGCTCGAAAGACGTTCAGCCTGAGCCTACATATCTTTTTTTAGCAATCGAGTTTAAATGGTCTCGGCTAACTGAAACACTTTGCGATGTTTTCCACTACAAAAAGTATCCCTTCCATTCACTTTATAAAAACAGAGTTAACAATATATATTTTATACGAATGTTTTGGCAGTGGAAAATCACGATTACTTTCTTTAAATATCTATATATATAAAAGAAAGTCGTGTTAGTTACACTATTTATAACTCAAGAACGGCCGAGTCGATTAGACTGAAAATTAGTGGGCAGGTAACTTAGAACCAGGAAACGGACATAGGATAATTTTTACCCCGTTTTATATTTTTTATTCCGCGCGGACGGAGTCGCGGGCAAAAGCTAGTCAGAGATAAGAAGACGATCTGGCTCAAAATTTACACGGGCTTCCTACGGTAAATTCATCATTGAAAACATAATACATGATATAATATGTTAATCCGAAGTCGTTAAACAATCAGAATTGTTTTAAATATTAATATCGTTCCTTATTTGGATTTGGAAATATTATTTCACGTGCCCTCTAGTCTACAAAATAGGAAACTCAAATTCACAGTTTTGTTTATCAAAAATGTATATAGATGGCGCTGTTAATTATAAAAAAAAATAACATTTAACTTTGGTAAGAGAAAATTGCTTGGGTTATTAAATCCAATTAAATCGTAGTTTACTTTGTGAACTTGACGAATTTATATAATTTTTAGTGTTCTCTATTTGACTTGTCATTAATATATTAAAACTCTCTAGGTAAATTGGTAAATAAATAACTTTGATAGCGGCAGTATACGTTTGCTTATGTGAGAAATACAATATAAACGTAGTAAAAAGGTTATATACGTTATCTACCTATTGCTTCGCAAGATAGAATAGTAAATACTGACACAGACGCAAACTGAGAGAAGCCGAGTCGAGCCGTGCCCCGAGCGCTTGGGATGACGCTAGGTCGGAGCCGGGGGCCCGGGAACGATTCATTGATCCGAACCTTCTCGGAAAATAGACAGAGATATACAAAGAAGGACCTTACCTATCTCTTTGTCGCTCCCCGTTCAACAAATTTTATTCTTTCACTAATCTCCATTACTATTCGGGAGTCCGCATTTATATTTATATATACCTACAGAATAAATAAATAATAAGATGCAAGTAGATCTAAGTTACTGTTAGATTTAGTACGTACCTACACTTTTTATGTATTTATTGCAATAATGAATATATTATTACTTTTAATAAATAAATGTGTAAATAAGTCACTCTTAACAACCTTATTAGTAGCTGTTAAATGTATTAATAATAAATCATAAAATCGTTGGTTTTGTTAAGTAAAACAAATAACAAATACAAACAATGCCTAAAACTTAAAAAGTTAAAGTAAGCTGAGAACAAACTGCTTCCCTTGGTCCCTTGCTGCCTTGCTGCGCGCAGCTGGTTAGATGAAACATGGAACAGATATATACGTTTTCTCTTTTTAAATTACGAAGTCTCTCGACAACGTGTTCTGTCTCTGTCACACTTCAAGCAGCACCGCCGGATCCGTTGAGTCGCCACGCGTGCCCGTCCGTTGTTGCACATCGACGTCAACCGCTTTCAGTGCTATAGCGCGTTCCTCCGCGCTCAATCTACATAACCTAAAACCTTACAATCTAAATAAAATTTTATATTTTGCATTTTATAATTAACACAAATACTCATGATAAAGTCTAATTTATAAGATTAGTGAAGTGCCGTTGACGCCCTATCGAGGGCGATTCGTGGAGTGTATTTTTGTGCAGCACTAAGTAAATACAAACGGCAAGCTGTGGGGATCGGGGGCCTTTTTTTTGCCGCCGCAGGGGATGTACTATCCTGTGAGTATTAATACATCGTTATGTAAATGAAAGAAAATACCGTACCTTATTTTTGATAGAAATAAGCGGCGTCGTACGACCTGATCGTATTCTTCCTTCAGATTAGCACAATATTATGGCGCATGGCGTTACTACTTTATGTACACCCTCACTGCTTTATTCATTTATAACTTAAATCTCATAAATTGTAATACCTGGACGCATCCCAAACCATATTCAGTGCCCGGATGCAAGCTACCACACAAGAATTCGAGTTCGAGATACGATGTGAAGTTAGCTGTAGGCACGATATTAGCATCGCAATACAAAGGTTCATACCTAAATAAAACTTTAGATAACAAAATGTTGCCGATTTAATTGGTAATGAGCGGTTTTATTTGAGTTTAAGCGATTTACTTTAATATATAAAGTAAGGTTATAACCAACCATACAATATTTCAACTGGTGTAGATGTGAATTAGTGCTAATTTTTAATTCAAAGTTCATCTACCTACATATTCATTGTTGTGACATTGAACCATGTATCATGTATCTCATTGCCACTATTGTTGCTTGTTTTTAATACAGAATGTAGGTATTTTAATTATGGAAAGCATACTATTTAATAATATATTTCAATTTTTTTTCAAATGTAATCGTAATTTTATAATATATAATGACAGTTTTTTGAATAGTCTGTTTATATTTATTAAATTTTATCAACAGTTATTTCTTACTTTGAGATTATTTTAGGTTTAAAAAAATTACAATTTGTAATTTGAATTTGAAATCCTTACTTCTTCTAATATTATAAATGCGAAAGTTTGAATGGATGGATGTTTGTCTGAAGGTATCCCTGGAACGGCTCAACGGATCTTGATGAAATTTGACACAGATGTAGAACATAGTCTGGAAGAACACATAGGCAACCTATTAAATTAATTGCAATTTGTTAATTCTGCGCGGTCGGAGTCGCGGGCAATAGCTATATGTAATATTTAGACCTATTATTAGCATACCCTCGAAATTACTGTCATATTTCTGTAGTCTTAAGAGATTTAACGGTATTTCATCAATGCTTTTGCTCTTAAACAGAAAGACCTATTCTAAGTGTTGTGGCAGACCTTTTTATTGTAATTAATAAACATTGGCTCGAATGAGATGACATTTACGTCTAGATAAACCTAGTATCGTGAATACATCTTTCAAAAGGCCGACGCGATCCGAAAAGTTGTTTAACTTTATCCACAATTGCAGAGCTATAAACTTTGTCAAAGGCATCGCATCTGCTACAAAGAGGTATCATAAAGCGACAGTTAAAAGGTTCTTTCCACCCGCAGCGAGCAGAGCGGCAAGCGGATATTCACTCGGTTGTTTTGCTCAGCCTCACTTACTATGCTACAGTCATTTTGTACCTTTTTTGAGAATGAATAATTCGTTCATTCAAGTTATCGAATCTTAACCTGCACACACATAGTGCTAATTACTTCGTTTGTAATCGGCTGGTTATGATGACATAGCTACAATATTTATATAAAGAATTACAATATAATTAAATATATTTCCACCATTAATATGTCTGGCAATATATTAGATAATACAAGTGGTCCATCTTGTGTATTAGCATGAGGAAAGATTGGTATAAATTAAGGTCCCTGCTTGTCTGCAATTAAGAGGTATAGGTAATTGGTCGCTTTAACGTCAAGCAGGGTTTATTAAGGAAAGTCGGTGTGGATCCAAGGTGAACATTCGAAGGATGTTATATGAACAAATTATTGGCATACCGCCCTTTGTTCAAGTTTCGAGTTCATGGACGAATTCACTTCAGCGGGGTCGACTACCTGCGACCAAACGTTCAATGTTAAATGTTGTCAGGTAGCAAGTTATCCATGCCCTTGTGTTCTCGGAAACTTACCAGTTTCTTGGCTCATCCTGTTTATTTTTACGCACTTTATAAATTTATGACGCATTGTTTTGATGTATAAAGTTATAGTAAGAATACGTTTCTATGGAAAGGGCATTTAAAAAGAAAATCTTCGAATTCGCACTTGCAATAAAGCTCACTTTTTCTGTGAGTTCGCATCCCATACATTTATTCAAATGTTTTTACGTGTGAAAACACGGTTAGATAATTTTTTTCAACCCTTTTATAGCATCAGTTGTCCTCTAGGTAGCCCAGACCAAACCATAAGTTACAGATCGCAGCGGGAGTTACATACATATACCAACTTATAGCACGTGCTCTTGCGATGCGACGAGGTGGTCTTAAATTTATAATGATATAGTATTTTATATAGTAAACTATTTTTAAGTAGTCTATGGTTAGGAAGAAGTAGCATTAATTCAGTTAAATCGGGAATTAATGTACAGTAATCAGTAGTAATATTTTGCAATCAACAAAATAAGTAATAATTTTAAAATTTTAGTGCAACTAGCCGCCGCTCGCGACTCTGTCCGCGCGACATTAAAAAAACTTTATGAGTAGCCTATGTGTTCTTCCAGACTATGTACTACAACCGTATCAATTTCCTTCAAGATCCGTTAAAGCGTTCTGGAGATAACTTCAAACATCCATCCATCTAAACATTCGAATTTATAATATTAGTAAAATTAATCATCCATCCATCTAAACATTCGAATTTATAATATTAGTATATTAATAATTAATGCGTATCTTCTAGTTACAGTTTGTATAGACCGGCCGATTTGTATAAATGTAATAATTATACTCGTATAACAAGCAACATTCACTGATTACGAGTGAGTGACGTCGCGCATAACATAGTCTTCAATTACAACGATGAACAGACGCACTGCACATCTATGTATACACGTACTCACTCTGCACCTATACCCAACGGACCGGTGAACGAGTTATTTATGAATAACGCAACCATATGCATCGGGACCGGACTCCTATTTTATTTAACTACGAAACCTGTCTGTGCAGGCTGTGTCTATGTCAGGCAATGTGTAATGACACATTAAGTTAAACACAAAAAATCAATGAATTTTTTTGTGCTAAATTATAGATAAATGTGGCTTTAAAATGGGCCCTTGTACATAGTAATTTGAAATTACATTTAAAATTACTATAGCAAATAAATACGGTGAGACAATATATTGTAAATATTGAAGCTAAGTGTCGTCTTGTAATTTTGTGTTTTGATGAATCATAAATTAAGTTTTAGCTTTCATCTCCAAGACTAAATTTTAAAGCAATTAGAAATATTTGTGATTGAGTCGTTCTCGCTGTTCCGAGTTAATCTAAAAGCCTTCAGGTTTCTGCCATAATTAGTTTGTCGGATCCCGACCGTTTTTAATGACCGGCTCCATTGTAGTACACGCTCCGTGAAAGTTTCAAATTAATTTAATGCTCGTAACGCAGTCGCCCTCGCTGGTTTGTTAATTACTTACTTATATCCTTAAAAAGTTTAGCTGGATAACAACAAAGTAGCTCACCTACCCTCTTACAGTTAGAAAGAAGTAATGAAATTTATCATTTATCCCATTCGGTTAATAAATACCGATTACATTTTGTGAGCCTATTGTATTCCATTATCGAACTAATATGTCTACAAGCACACAATGTGAAGGATAAATGCTGTGCCTGATTCAATTAATTTACGTTATGTTCTGTATAACCGCTTGCAAAGGGAACGCCGAGTCAGCGGCGCGGGCGGGTTAGAGGTCGCGAGTGGAACTCATTAAGTATATAAATTAATATTAATTTTGCTTAATTAGGTTGATATTAAGGGCATACAACATTTTCAGTTTTGCATTTCTTAATTTTTTTTATTCTAAAGTTAGGCACAATTTTGTCTTATTTCCTAAAAATGAGTTTCATTAAGAGAATTAACTATTTCAGCAAATCAGTGCATTTCGAGACTGATTTCTAGATCAGCAGTCTACTGCTAAATAAACTGCACACTTATGGCACACTTTTAATAAAATTACCTTTAATATTTATAGTTAAAATCAAGAAGGTGTTAAAGTAGATATGACTTCGTATTTACGTGAACCGATGTCACCGCAAGAGGGCGCGGCGCTGAGCCGGCCGTGGGCCAACCGCATCGGATCCGGTTGTGGGCGAGCTTTTCATTTTTGAGACTTATTAACTTCGTCGGTTCATCCGTCGAGTTCACCACGCCGCACCGCGCTGTTAACTTACTCCAAACTATTTTGTTTGCTTTAATTAATCCATCAACGGGTTAAACTGTATTCAAGAACATATGGTACGTAAGGTTAGGGCCCATATCTATGGTACTAAAAATCTAATTTTATTTTATCTGCAATACCATGCAGGTCTACAAATACTTTTGGACCAGGTTCGGGCCCACCATACGCTGTAGTACCTCAGATGATGATTATAAAGCTATAAAAATCAACTCGTAATTTCAAGTTCCGCATCCTGACAATATTTATGTATTTTCAGCCCTTCTCACTAGAGACGTGCCTCTAAGAAATTGCAATGAAGAAATGTTTTAAATTTTCACCTAGCCTTATCAAAAGCCGATGTGATCCTAACACAATTTCAACGCAAGTTTTTGTTCTTTACCAATAAACAACTTAAAATGAGCAAAAGTTTTTCCCGTCCCGTCTTTACGGAATAATTTTTGTTTTAATTAATGCCATATAAAGGTTTTACGTGAATTTTTGTTTATATATCTTGTACATTTACAACAGGAAATGTTGTTTGAGAATACTTTTTTGTGTTTACGACACTTTATTTTTACATTAATACCGTGACACGTTGCTGCAAATGTTTGATTATTTTTTTTTTTACACTCAATATTACTCATTATATTTATTTACTATGTGCTTTAACCACACTTCTTTGGTCGTAAGAAAGTATTTCGACTAGCAACACAAGCAGAGGAATATGCTTTCCAATATTGGCGAAGCAAGGAACTTCGTTACGTAATTAGCACGTATTCACTTTTCGGAGAGGGAAAGTTTTGCAATATAGTGAGAAGCGTTTGCATGTAATTTATCTTCTTCGCATTTTTGATTAAATTTAAAGAGCGCAGGTTCATGTCTTGACTTCCTACTTACAATCTAATGGTCCAGCGTTCGAGATTGTAAGTGCTGTCAGAGTCTATTGTATTTTGTTTTCTATGTCATTAATCTATGACTGTAGTTCTTTTTATGGACTCCCCTATTGTTATATATTTTTGTTTTAATCACAGAACTCAAAGTAGTTGGTAATGAAAAATACTTGAGCGGTAGGCTCCGAGCTCTTCAGTGGGGATGTAGAGTGAGCTGATGATAGGATCTAAACTAGTAATACATGTTCAACCAGTAACATAAAACTGTGTGTAAACGTGTGTATAATTATCTGATAAGATCTGTGTAATATATGCGTCGTGATGTGTCTGGTTGTACATCATACCATGTGTCATTGCATAGCATCCGATTTAATACTTGCGTAAGGTATTCTAGGTTGCGATAAGGTTAGTAGTGACCATCGACCTTCTATCATTTTATCATTACTACAAAAATTTACGTTTTGTGTTTAGATACATAAGTTTAAAAATAGTCACATGATTATGTGTAAAAATGTGTGTAATAAAATACAATTATGTAGCTATTTACATATTTTATATGTAGACGATCTATTTGAAAATAAATTATTAGATTTATTATATTGGCTATAAAAATATGAACTTTTATAATGACCATAGACATTTTGATGTCAATTATTATTATTATTTTAAGGGATGATATATTATGTACTAAACTATAGTATCGTTAGAAATATTACTGTCTTGTGTTACTCACATGACAAATCAGTTCGTTGACCCAATGGCGCGCCTTCCAATGACAATACGGGGCTATTGAGAATCTTGTGCACTGTGTACCATCACCTTGAGACAGTACAATATGCCTTATTGCCTCAATAATTTCAATTGGCAATAACGACCTTCATCCCGGAACTCCGTTATACTTGCACCTATTATGTAGATATTAGAAAATATCTTAAGATCACGCCTATTAACAGTAAATTAATTGATATTGTTATAAGAGCATTAGATGCAGTTGTAATAAGCCTTTAAGAAGTTTAATATATTAAAAGATTACATATTTGTTACCTTTATATAATTTGGACTTGTATGTAGTTAATGTATGTATTACGAAAGAATAGTACGAAATCATTAGTCAACAACAGGAAAAAGCTGTGATTGGTACAACCAACGCAACTGTTTCATTGTCTATTAAACAACTTTGATTTGTGCGTAGTTTTTGCCGCTCATTGTCTAACTAGAACATCGCAATTTCTCGATACGAGTTGTCGATGAACTGTTTAATTCGCTGGTGTTTTTATAAGTTTCAATTCTCACGATATAGACATGTTAGTTAGGTATATGTGCTAAATTATTGTGTAATACTTTAAATGTTACAATTACCTGTTGATGTCAAAACAGCTATTGTTGACACCATTGAGGATTTCATGTTATTTCCAATACAAATTTGATGTTACATTAAGAGCACAAAAGGAAATTGTTAGAGCACTTAAACGATATTTTTGAAAATCGCAGTTTTTAAAGCTGGCACACAACATTGATGTGCAAGGGCGACTGATTACAGTGGATGTTATTTCATTTTCCAATGAAACTCCGTGAGCAAGTTAATCAGGAGTGTTTGTGACGACACAAAAGGCAGCTGTAGGGAAATTAAATCGCAACTCTATTGTAAAGCGCTGCTAACCGACGCTAAATGCCTCCCCCGTAATACCGTGTTGTGTACGTGTTTCGTGTACCTAATTCTATTACACGAAATTACTGACTTAGGTAGTCAGTCCCAGCTAGTCATTTTTGTGTGTATAAAATTATAAATATTATGTTAACCTCCAAGCTTTCAATTTTGAGATATTCATTTACATTTTCATTATAGAATTTTAATATTTCGACGCCTTACATTTTTTAAATTGAAAGTATTATTATTAAGTTTGTTTTGTGTGTTCATTAATTGAAGACTATTATTTGTTTTGATAATTTAGTAAATCTATAACAGTTATCCATACAAGAGTAAACAAGCTAATTGTGTATGTTATTAAGAATTCTGCAACTTCGTGGTTTGTTTTATTTTACGGCGTCCTTAATTTATTTTTTTAATTTATATGCAAATCTAATTATAATACTATTTCGTGCTGTATGTAAATAAAATTTGTATTAAGAAAGAAAAACATGGAATAACATGCTTTTTTCGATCCCTTTATTTTATCCCCGTTTAATAGTCGTTTAGACAACCATGACCTCTTTCTTCTTTCCTCTTCTCTTTTGTCAATTATTAAAAAATGATTATACGAGTAATATGTAATGCGATGCTCGTTTGTTTTTCATTCTACGACAGAAAATGATTTAATATATGGATGAATGAAGTGAATACGCTATGAATGGATTCACAATTTTATTTAAGTATGCAGATATGTAACTGTAGCGACTAGATAATAACTCAAGAGATATTTGTGAAAACGTTCGTTATAAACAATCTTAACGTCATGAGCACATTTTAAGATGCTCAATATTTAAGTGGCACTATTTTGTTTACTCAGGAATGGGGTCGCACGGAAACAAAAATAAGTTCACTTTAAAGAGTGCATACATTTTTTTAAACATATTTTGAGAACTAATTATGTTAATATTTATTATTCTGGAGCTAATGCTCTGGTGGCTCTTACGTCCGCGTGGATAATGATGGGTAAACAACTTCAGCTAAATGTACCTGGGTTAATTCTATATTGTGAAAAATGAAAACACAAAAAACTTTCATAATATCTAACAAATATTTTATTACTAGTTAACTAACAATTGTTAGTAATTTTTTTTAATTTGTAATTTGCCATTTAGATAATTGTTTTTACCACCGTATAAGTTCAATGTGGACTGTTGAATAAGAGATACTGGTAGTTTGAATGTTGTTATCTACAGAACACATTAAGATCAATGCGAGACGTTTCGAGCGACAACACATGCTATTAGACAAACCGTTGATGATTACCACAACTACATTATATTCGAAATAGAGCATCGTTTTATATACGCTTGATGGTTTATATTGTGATACGTTCACTGATTTTGTGATCATGTTATCACAAGATCAGTTAACTTAAAAATTGTGTCCAACCTATAAAGTTGAAGCTTAATCAATTCAGTTATTCAATTTTATGAATTGAAAGCGTCTATATTACAAGACAAAAGAGATAAAGTACTTCTAAACTGATTTTGAAGTGTGAGATTATTATTATTATTTCCTTCGGAGTGTCATATTTAAACAATTCACGTAGCTTTATGGGTTTTTAATGAAACATTTCGTACAGTTGCAGCTGCTAACTTCTAAGATAAAAAACGTTTGCGGGTCTCCAGCACATCTTGTCGTGTAGTGATCTTGTTAATTAGACGCCTCATTCCGCTTACGCGCTTTTTGCCATCGCTTGCGGTGTATGTCGTTTCACCTTTACTGTATTCATTTTTTCTTGAAGGAAATACAAACTGAAATGAACTAGATTGTCTCTACAAATTTTATAAAGAGAAAAATAAATTGATTCAAAATAATCCAAAATTTGATTTAGGATTTTTTTACCAACAAAAATCTCTTCTATAAAACAGTATAATTTACCAACCTAGCTTAGGTATAGCCTATGTAATTTTGCATATATCTGGGAAAAACCGAACCGCTTTGTTAGTTTCTTTTTATAAAATAATTTATATTGTTGCGTTCATACTCCAAACGATGACAAGGATAAGCGTATCACTTATCAGATAAACAAGCAGCATATGTCTGCCCCAGTTACCTTGACCGCGACCATGCAAGATACAAGGTACTGCGGTTTAAGATTACGTAGTATTTGTACAGCAATTTCAGCACTTATGGCGTCCTAACACAGGGTCAATGCCGAGTTCAGGAACTCATATGAAACAGGATAAATAAAAGTCAGCTTATCGGATAGCCCTTTCCATGATATTATTAGGTTAGTACTAAAAGTATGATAGTTAACTTAGAATCATTTATTGGAATTGGACTATTTCTAATTAATATATTGCGCAATCTATTTCCAATTCAAATATTTCAGGAATAGATTCGGATCTATTGCTGGAATTCATAAATTTCTGAATGAACATGTCTGCGTCACAGTTGGACGTAGCATTTACGTTATTTATCAAAATCTTTTTGGACAAATTGGCTTAGCTCCAGCGACAGCGACAGCGCAGATATCTAGTTAAATGCCGGAGCGTTGGTATGTCTGTGTCACGACGAATGTCGCCGCCATCACCAACATTACGTGTGATTTACATTTCCCACCGTCAATCTATAGACGCATTCAATAAAAAATAAAACGAGGTACTATATTTTAGTTTTTATATATTAATGTAAGAAACCTACTTCGTAAAGTAAGTTTTGCGTCAGATGTGAAGTCAATAGTTATCCAGTGGGTCTAGCACGAATATTTGTGATAATTACCATTGTATCGTTTTCTACAAAATTTGTATTAAATGTGCAGCACCATTATTGTGCAAATTTATACCAAAAATCTCGTATTAACTTTGACAAAATTGACGATGACGATACGACGACGATTGTCACAAATATTCGTTCTAGGACGACTAATAGGTTAAAGTTAACGTTTATACGTCAAACGGTTTTACTCTTAGTATTACTGTAAAGTTATGCAACCTGTTAAATAAATTGTAAAAAGGTTGTTTCATTTCTTTTTAATCTTGCACGTAACTGGAGGAGTTTAGTAATTTCTATTTGAATAACACAGCTGAAAAACAAATGGATTAGACTAGTTTATATTCGGGTATGAAATATTTTTTACCTAATCTGACTGAACCGCAAAGATACTGAATATTCGTCATGCTGCAAAGTATCATTACGAGTTATTTCAATGTATAATAAACATTGCATTGGGGTATATAGTATAGGTAACTTTTACATTGGCATTCCATAGGTATCGCGTAAATGTTATGATATTGTAGGCAGTAGAAAGTGCGTTCATTCGTTGCACAATAAGCCGCGAGGAAACTAGTCAAAACAACTAATGTTCATATAGTCGCTAGGTATTAATTCAATTACTTTCTATTATCTTTGTAATAGCAAAACGTAGTAGGTACCCGAGATTTTTTCGAGAGCTAGCAAAGAAGTAAAATGTAATAATGAAAATAATTATCCATAAAGAAATTTATTACCGGTTCTCAAATTAACTTCTTAGATCTGTCATTACTCTGAAATATTTTAAGAGTTGGTAACACTGTGCGATTATATTTAATAGTTTTGTTTATTGGAATAAATGAAGAAGATAGTGGGCATGTCGACGCCGCTTCTTGTTTTCATTCCAATTAGATAAATGCGTCATTTGCCGTCTTAATTGGCCTTTCCAATGATAACAATAACGATTATACGCAGTGTCCCTTTTATATTTACGATTTCTAGAATTCTTATGAACTTGATGTAATATATAGTATATTTTGCGTGTTTAAAGCCGCGGGTTTCTACTGGCTAAACACTTATATAAAAACTTATTATCATCTCGCTCGTTGTCTTTGAAAAATGTTTATCAACAAAAACGCACGATAATATCCACCTATAAAATTGAGAAGCATTAATATTTTAGTGCGATTTTTCTTTAATGGAATTGCAACAAAACCTTTAAATGTCACTTGATGTCTTTGAGATTTTTTTCCATGATGTCTCCACGAGCATTGCGTTAATATAATAATCAAACAGTCGGTGAAAGGTAATGTTAAGTAGACATTGATTCGTATATATTTCTAGCAATGTTTTAATCATGTTGGACACATCGTTAGGTTTGTTTAACTCGTTACGGCTATTGTTGTCGGATACGTTAGAGAAATTTACTTCAATCTTTGTCTAACCATCATAAAGACTTTCTAATATCAATAAACAATATTTTTAGGGTTGGTCGTTAACAGACATGTTTCTGTTCCTGCTTTAAAGTTACGTTTTGAATCAAAAATTAAACAAGTTGCATTACATCACGTATTTTTTTTCTGATTAGTTGAAATCAGAATCATGTATCTATCTATAGGTACTTATTAGATAACTGTTTTAATGCAAATTTCAACAGCAGCTTGTTTTCAATATGAGTATGTGGAACATTGGAAGCCACACTTTTGTGAACTACGTATTTTGAAATGATAAATAATAATTTACTTATTTTGCTGTCAATGTGAACTGTTTTTATGTTCTTTGATAACCTTTACACTTCTTCAACCCAAGATAGTAATAATGTTCAGACTTTGTTTTTGTAATGAGGAATTGTGTATTTATGCGCTTAAGTAAATTAAGTTACCCTCATCAAATTAAATCGGTAAATAAAAGCACTTTGTTTTAAAGTCGTCAGATATTAAGCTGATATTTAGAATTCTAAGTTAATTAATATTAATCATTTTGGTATTCCTTTCTTCAGAACAAAGATCTTACATTCTCAAACATTGTTTGGGAGTTGTTTTTTATAGCTAATTTCACGCAGTTTACATATCTTTGTTTCTTTGTTGTATGAAGTAAAGAGATCGCAGCTGTTTGTTGTCATTGTGCGCGTGTTTTTACACAGGCACACGAGGCATAACATTTCAAGCACTTGACAGACGACCCATCCGTCAACATCAAAATACACAGGTCTCACCGCGCCCATAACTGTCTTATGTACCTACATTACAAGAAACACTCACGTAATATTCAACTGTGGCTTTATTTTTATCATATTTATAGAGAATATTTCCTGTGAGTAAATTTGGTAAACAAATATCCTTTTCAAGTCTTTGATCTTTTCCTTTGTACCTTCTCACAAATAGAATTCGCAGTATCTGCTTCTTATCTCATCCTTAAGATAAAAAGTTACTATCTTACTGTATCGTTTTTTGTCTTGTAAATGATCTGTCAGCAAATGCGTTGTATCTAAATCTCAACTTTAATATAAATCAAAAGTTTCAAGCGCGAACTGCAATATGTTTGTACGAAGTAATTTCATAAGTTATGCCTCTGTTTATTGTACAGCATTCGAAGGCAAACCTGTTTGTAGTAAATACCTGTCAGCGAAATTACCGTGCGCGCATGCCAAAGCGGGGATCGCCGCCATCACGCTACACTTTGACTTTTAAGAGAAGGACCTGTAAAGCACACACATTCTCCACTGTCAACTTACTTGCGTGATTGTTTTATGTATGTAAATTTTTGAGCAAGTAGGTGTTCATAACGATGGTTTATGTGTCTGTTTGGTTCTCATTATTACCTTACTCCCCGTGAAAAGTGGCAGAATTTGATTAGTACAACGGCGGCTCTCTGCCTAGTCCGTACCTCTATATTTAACGGCACCACGCCAGTGTTCTGTCCGCGCTCCCGATACACTCCGACCAATAAATATACGAACATCTCTCGGTCTTTTGATCTCTACCCGCCTAATGCTGTTTACGTATCCCTTAGCAGATTCCAAAATACTGAAACCGAATGATTCGTTCCACTGGAATCTTGTTATTGCATATTCTATTAAAAGACCGAAATTTACGCGATAATCTTTTGGATTTTTTTTTGGAAGACAAGACGAGATGGGTGCGCTTAACTCACTTTTGTATACTATAAAAAAATTCCACTCGCGACAGATTTAATAAAATTTGTATTTTTATGATAAACTAGCTGTCGCCCGCTACTCCGTATGGAATAAAAAAAACCTAATTAGTAACCTATGTGTTCTTCCAGACTATGTTCCGCATCTATGCAAATTTCAGCGAGAACCATGCAACCGTTCTAACAAACATCCATCCATCCATCTAAACATTCGTATTTATAACGTTAGTAACATTAAATTATGTTATAATATTTGAATAAATTATTTCATTCATGTTAATAAAATTAACAAGAAAGTAAAAGTTCATACTTTATTTTATCAATATCAAGTTGAGTGTGAAGATGAAAGGTACTTTTATTTTAAATATTTATCAAACGAAAACAAATTAAAAAGCTCAATTAAACAGCGTCTGTCCTTTTAGATAAATAAAGTCATAAATAATTTTTAATAATTGATGAATCCATCAAATTGTAGCCTTCTGCTTTTCTCAAACTGGATTATTTACCTATACACTGATATTAAACAGACACGAACGCTACCTGTATTTAATGTGTGCCGATGAAAGATGTTTTATAAGTAGAGTTTTATAGTTAATTTATATTTTATTTATTTATCTAACCGCTGTGTAAATCGTCTCAAAGCTTTGTCTACTAAAATTTTACGATCGCCTTCATCTCATAGAATAACGGTCCGTATCCGTGAGTAATGAATTTTAATGAAAATTACATTTATTGCTGTCTGTTTTGTTGATGTGATTTTAAAACCGTGGCACCTAGATCTTAGAATAGATAGCTGTTAAACTGTAGTCTATACACACTAGTTAATTCGATAGTCGAATTAAACATACTAGTTCGCCTTATGTTCGAAATTCGTCCATATATTGATTAAAAATAGAATTATACACTTCTTCTTCACATTAATTTTAACTGTTGTTTTAATCCATTTGCTTGTTTTTTAAGTTTTCTTAAAATTAGGTATAGTATTTTTCAAATACCTAGATGGCTCGAACGTACGCGTCTCTGCACAGAACACAATTTTAAGTGAAGTGGCGGACAGGGATTCGAACAGAGGGAATTGCGCAGCGCGCAGATGACCTTGAAATGCGAAGATATTTGAAAAGACTTGAACATAGCTTTCTCTTCGCGTATTAATTATAGATTTTGAGGTCTTTTTTTCAATAATCACAAAATTGTAATAAAGAAAAAAGTAGCTGCTTACCCCAATATAATTGACAGACTTGAGTTAGACTACTACGCTTGTAATGAGTAGTTTTGTATAATAGAGATATTAATCTACTTGTAATACATATTGTGTGCACATGTTGGCGTTTGTTAATCACAAATTAATAAGGTTAACTATTAATATAACAGCTGAGAACGATGAACTTGTGATATGGCCGAGCTAAATGTGTCCGCTGAGAAAAAAACATTTAACGACACCAAACAAATCTCATGATTTAAAATATTCATTTTATAAATATATTCTTTTTTAGTACGGAAACATTATATTTAGGAAATGTGAATAAAAATTAGCATAACTGTAATTTGAAATTCGACATGACAAAGTTAGTCTACATGTTAACATGTTTAAAAGATTACTTGTACAATTATCGCGTAACTGCTTTTTGCTACGTGATAAAATCGTACTAATAAATAGTTTAATTAAAGGAATTTAAGTGCAAAAACTATTATTTTATTGAATACAAAAAGCATTGCATTGTTATCTATGAATGCATACATTAGTTAGCATTGTGTCTTACTTATTTGGTCTTTTTTTTAAGAAGAAATAGAAGGAAAGAATACTCTATTGATGTTCTAGAATAATGTTCTACATCATTACACATAGATTTAATAACATATACATATTCAGATGTAAGTAGTAGATAGACTGTTTATAGCTAGTTACATTTCCGCTAGAGCACGCATCGATCACTGCTCTAATAACGATGCGTTATGCCTTCCACATAGACGTTGTTGTTACGCCTAATTAAACGCTACGTTTACAAATAGCGTTAATTTTAGCCGTCGCTTTCTCGGGATCTCATAAATATCAATAAACAATCGAGGTGGCCGGGGAGGCTATCATTGGCTCGATGTGCCACTACGCCTGTGAGATGTAAATGTATTCCAATTCAGGTGAATAGGGCGAGTTATCCGCCGGCCCCGGGCGCGGGCGAGGCGCATCAAAAATATTTGGCAGTTGGCCAGCGATGCTCGGCTGTCAGTGCTCGGCGTCGCGACGCCCGCGCCCTCTTGCGCTTGCCGCCCGCCGCCCGCCGCCCGCCCATGGCTTCGTAATGCAATACTTTACACTGTATTGCATCTCGTGTACGCATTAAATGCTTAAGCTGCCTCTAAATATATTTTTGTATTCAAGTTAGATTGTTAAGAACGGTCGTAGACATCTGTCTACATTTATATCCTCTTTTAACATAACTTTAACATAACATAATTTAATGAAAACTTTTTGTGAATAAAACATTAATATAACTTATTCTTTATTTATTACAGGTGAGTAACGGCAATGTCATCGACACAGGAACACCAACCCTGCTGGTATTTACCATTTTTATATTTACATTATTAAATATGCTAATGGCCATATAAATTATTGTTTATTATAGTCATTAGTTATACTATGTTATATTTCCATTATCATTGCATTTTACGTCGAATAACTTCTCTTTTGTTTATTGCTTACTAGCTGTCGCCCGCGACTGCGTCCGCCCGGATAAAAAAACGTAATAAGTAGCCTATGTGTTCTTCCAGACTATGTACTACATATCTGCCAAATTTCATCAAGTCAAGATCCGTTGAGCTGCTCCGGAGATACCTTTAGACAAATATCAATCCATCCAAACATTCGCATTTATAATATTTGTGAGATTTCCATTATCATTGCAATTTACGTCACATAAAACTTTATTGTTTATTACTTATTTTCTTTTTGACTTTTAATCGTCGATACATTATCCGATTGTTTTATGTTACTAACCATGAACAATCAAATGTAGTTTATGTTTGAGGTCCTCATATTTTTGTATGTAACACCTGGATACGTTAATTTAAGCTTCTGCAATGTTTTTTTCATTATGACAAGTACACTTCTGGCACTTGGTATGGCTTGCGAATAGACAACTATAAAATCTTGTTTATGCCAATTTTTAGATTTATAATAGTAGTAAGATTAAGTTTTTTTTTATTCAGCGTAGAAGTAGTTGCGGTTGACATCTTGTAATATATAATATTAAAATTGATTTTGTCACTAATTTCCTTGTTGTGGTGTTTAATAATGCTCAGGAGGTAGGATATCTTCTTTGAAAGATAGTATTAAATATATGACTAATGCATATATGGTATATAAAATAACTAGAGTCATCCGCGACTCCTTCCGCGCGGAATTAAAAAAAAGCTTAATTAGTACCCTTTTTTTCTTTAGTAGTTTTCTTCCAGACTATATCAGACTAATTTCATCGAGATTCGTCGAGTCGTTTTGCTGATATCTTCTAACAAACATTCATCCATCCAAATATTTTAATTATTATTAATAGTAAAATTTATCAAAACTTTTTATAAACGCGAAGAAAATTTTTTTTTTTTAAGAATTCTTATCGTAATATGGTTTTAATCTTGCCTTGATCTCTGTTTCATAAATATTAACACGAAGGCAGGTAGGTAGGGCCGCATGTGTGTGTGGCGGCGTACTTCCAGCCGCGTCTGCCGCGCATGCAAACGATCCCTCATTGATTCATTGCTATAAGCTATTTTCAACTCTTTACATACACAAAGAGGTGTCTGCCGGCCGCACCGCGTCGTTCGTAATGCAAGACGCTACGTATCGCATACAAATAAGATATTTTTGGTCCTACATTATGGATATCATATGAAAATAGTCGACAGACAATTGCGATTCTTCATAGTCCACGTCCGGAGAGGTTTGTCCGAACAACGTATTGTCTTTTCTTAAATGGTAGATTATAGTATTTATACCAAAATTCTCTATATTATAGGTTTAGCTGCGAATCTTTCGTCTTTAAATGTAAATTCCATGGACATCACTGTGAAAGTGTATTGAAGTGTATTCGAGTTGTTTTTGATATAACCTAAGCTTAATTCAGAAAAACCAAATAAACCGTAATTGAGGTTGAAAACATCGAAAAATTTAAAAAAGTTATGGCGCGTGAGAATAGAACTCGTTCTTTTCGATATTTTTTTTTTAGAATATCAGCTCATGTTTTTTTGTACCCCCGAGTAGGAGGCCCTGCAGGCACCTGCTGTTATCGATAATGCAGCAACCTTGGTTACCGTTATGTTTTTGTGCTTCTACGATATATTATGATTCTCTCTCAGCTTTTATGTCCATTATATTAGTTTTATGCTGATGTAAGATAGCCTATCGGGGGCCTAGCCTAGATGACGAATCGAATAACACTTCACTCGTCAAAATCGGTTTTGTTGTTTAGGCTCTAGGCCGTCACAATGGCATTTATATTCATATAAACCCACCTATTATGTACATTAAAAAAAACTTACATACGCGCTAAAAACATCACCCTCTTTATCAATCGGGTAAAAATATCACTGTTTTTCATAAATTCGAACATATAAGTCTTGACTTAAGAATATTTACGCCTTAAAATGATTTATTCGTTCAGAATTAACAATCAACCAAGGCTCATATGCCAGTGGTGAAGTAATCAGAATTCAAAATGAATTCTAAACTTTTACTCGGTTCGGTTAAACAATAGAAATTGTTTAACATGTATTATATTAGATCGTGATTTACAGCGGAAATCATGGTGGTATATTAATTGAATAGTAAGCGAATAGGTTATTTGTAGTTGAGGTTGACAATGGTTGGTTGCGAGGGCAAGCGGCGGCGGCTCGGCGCGGTGTGCGAGCTCGGCTAACCCGTTCACCTAACCATTTAGATACGACGAGGTCGCAAGTGTTTTTGTGATACATTTAACAGATGCGATAATGGCCGTAATCATTCGTAACATTACGCGTACTTTAAATATTAAATTGTTTGAAAAATTTCTTCGGTATGTCATTTACGTATTTTATGTTGTAGGTTTAATAAATAAGTTTTTAAGCATCTATATATGTACTAACATTTATTATTTTATTCATTTTGAAAAAATTCGACCATTGCTTCTGTCAAAAATTTATTGATACATAATCCGAATTAACAAACTCTCGTTTGACTTACTAATTTGTACACATAACTGTACGTAGATGTAGTTGTTAGTTATGCAACTCAATAGGAAAACATCACAAGTTGGGGTTTGCTGACTTTTTGTTAAGTAGCTTGTACGGCTTCGTGCTTTTGCGAGTTTTGCAATGCCATCGCTATTACGACAACTATGATTGCCGAACACATCGCATTATACAATGTCTAAATAATATAAAACGGATTTAGAAATATAGTCTGAAAATTACGAATATAGTTTATAAAATAATAGATGTATATATTGTTATTTATGTGAAGAAACGTTACAAATAAACACAAAGTATTTAATGATTTGTATTATTTTTGTAACGTTACGTTCGAGCGTTGTTTCTATGAGCGGCTTATTCCTCGACCGTGACAAATTGTATGATTCGCCGGGTTCATTGTCACGAACGATAATACGCGCCGCGGCTCGTATTGTCACCTTACTACATGTCACGTTACTGATCAAAAACATTCAACAAAAATGTCAATAAATAAATGTTGTTTACTATCTACTGACCCACTGATTTAAATAACCTTTACTTAAAAAACACTCGACTGACGCAGTCACTAATGGACGAAATAGCGCCCGATATTACTTACATCTTGCATAGTTAATTCATTTTGCTACATCGATCAGAATTCGCGAGAGTGTGTAACCTTTGAAAGTTGTCGTGATTCGAAGTACCATTAAGGCCTCTCCTGGATCGTTGCCAGAGCGGGGATATTATTAGCACGCCGCGAACGTCCGAGTTAATCAAGCTCAAATAAGATCGATATTAACCGTAGATGATGGTATCGCGCCCGCGCCGCCCGATCCGACCCGTCACCCGTCACCTAGGATTAAATACCGAAGCCGACGACATCCGCCGCGACCCGCCGAAACTATTATTTATACAAGATATTATTAACCCAATTCCGTCGCTTTGGTATCTACGAATACGTAAACACCGCCTGCCACTGATATAAACCAATTCCTAGCGGAAAGATTAATGCGCCTTGCTCGACTAGAAGGACACCAGACATAGTGCCAACGTTTGCATTTCGTAAGCTATAAGAAAGCTCCACAGCGGCGCGCAGCGTATAGTGTCGACGCTAAGACCAGTTTTATGCGAGAGTAATTTTCTTAGAACTCGGTACGGTCCATAACATGATGTGCAGTTTCGCAAAAACGCCGTTTGACCTCAATATGCTTATCGTTTATGCACTTCTATCGCTTTTAACAATCTGACATACTAATCAATCAGGACCAAAGTAGTAAATATTGATGAGGCTTTTTTTTGTTCTGCTGTCAAGCCTGAAAGTGTAAATTGGTTTATTGACTATACTTTTGTTATGGTCTGCAAAGCGTAACTATTGCGCTGTCCGACATACCACTGAGAGAAATTTTGCTCTCCCCTTATTATCGTTTTCCTCGTAGTAAAAATATAGCTATGCAGACACTATTCAACGTTTCAGACAATAGCGTGATTGCTTGTTGATATGAATTATAAAGTTAGATGTAGGTGATTAAAAATTGGTTAAAAGTAGTATTAGTTAGTAAGTAGTAGTGAAGCCCAAAGGGAGAAAATTTATCACAAAAATTACGGTTTTTACCTGCTACAAGAATAGACGTTAAAATTAACTCATAAACGTTTTTTGATCGTTAACTTAATTCTCATTTTCAATAGAGCAGTAATTATAGTAAAATTACTACGCCTATAATTTCAAATAATTATCGTTTCATTGCTCCGTTTTACGTCGGAACATTTTTAGCATCAGCGCGAGCTTCCATTATTCAAAAGAATAATCTTTGTTTGTACATTTTGTGCAAAATGTTAGCGCGCATTACATCCGAACACATCAGATTTGCATTACACTTAGCTTGCGAAAATACCTTAATGTTTGCGCGAGCTTTTATATCGCTTAGACCAGGCGCTTTATGATAAAACGGTAGCGATTTGTCATCGAACTAATCTACGGTGTATTGTTATTATCGGTCTGCAGTTGTTTTACATTTTTGTAAATATAACAAATCCACAAAACGGAAACGAACTTTATTACGTATAACCTTTTAAGTTAATTGCACACATTTATGCTGAAAATTTTACACAAAATCTGCGGTGTGAATTAAGTGCTTTCAGAGAATTATGCTACAAATTTTATGTTTTATCAAAATATGTTATATAATTTATATTATTAAACGTTTATTGCGATTTATCGCGACTATTAAGTAGCTAATATTTTCTTATCTTTAAATGCACAAGATCTAAATCTACTTTAGTCTGTATTATATTTAGAATCTGAAAATATTTTTAGTGAATTAAATTTTAATTTTAAGTCGAACATAGATAAAAGTTAATTAACGTGATCGACGAGCCATAAAACACGGTCCCAGAGCAACGTGCTCTGAGTGCATTTCAAAGGGAGACAGCCGTCTCTGAGCCCGAGCAACCCGAGTGGCCGGTGTCATGCAGCTCCACTCTCTCCACATTAATGCGCAATCAATTATATGCTCCAATGCATAAAGACCTACACATTTGTTTCCAATTTTAACATTGATACTATACATCCATCCTGTCCATTAAACGTAAGCAATGCATCGGCAATATTTCTCATGTCGCCATTTTGGCGATATCGCCCGCCTAGACAAAGTTACATTCAATTAGCGAAATCGCTTATAAACCAAGTGATCGTAGCTCCTAATGATGGCAAATGAACTACCCTTTAAGACCTATACATCAATCCATGTTGTTACGGATTTCACAGGAAAAATTGAGTTGCAATAATTTTGATATAATTTTTGATATTAAAAAGAGATTGATTTCGACATTTTTATTCAAATATGTATTTATATGTTACGTAACAAGAAATATTTCGATTACACATACAATAACGTGAACCTATAGGCTCGTGACGCGAGCCGCACTTGACCGCTTTTTTATTTCACTCTTAACGAATTCTTAATTTGGAGTCGGCACAGCACCGCGGCTTTGACCTCAAATACGTGAAATTACATGTTCGTGTTTACTATCGCTAGTGATTTTGTTCACTATAGTATCGTAATAAATACCAACTTAACGATCTATTAAGCTCCAATATGTGAAGTAAAAAAAACAGTGTGTTCATTAGTATATAAAAATAGTTTTCGGTTCTCTTGACTAATTCTAGGAAAATATTGTTGATGTAGTGTTTTACTTGTATAAGAAAGTGTTTTCCTGCCAAAGACAGTCTCCGCTAAGGACAAAGGCTTTTCTAAACATTGTCGTATAACACTATTGCAAGTCTTTGAAATCGATTTAGACAAATATTGATAGTAGTTCTATTTAGAAGAACTGGGTGTATAATGCACCTGCCTGTACACGTTTAGCACTCGAGAACCTTTCTTCCACTTCAGTTATCGGAAGCAAAAGCTAGAGAGCTAGATTTGTATTGCATCAGCTCGTTTATACAGTTGCGCCTATTTTTAACATCGAATTGCAGCCAATATCGTCTATAACTTTTATTGGAGATCTAGGTCAGTGGCAATCTCATATACATATAAGATAAAAAAAAATTATCATATGGATATCTGATAACGTTAAAGGGATTTAATATGAAACATCATACAATTGAAATACATAACTGAAATCTAATACCAAGGGTCCATTCGTGCTAAGGCGAAGTATGTATGCTAACCTTGTCTTGATCCAAATGTTTCTTCACACTGTATAAAATTAAAAAGGACTGTACGAAACACGCCTCATTTGGAACTTGTTAAAACAATTAAAATGAAGCGCAGGATGTGGGCGTGATGCGACAAATACAAACACAACCGGTGTGGCTATATTTTTACTCTTAACGACGTACGTTTGCCTCTGTGTTTATGTTTGTTGACTGTGTAGTCACGCCGTGCTGCCTTCACAGGCGGTGTGCCAATAAGCTACCACCACTACCCTCCATTTTTATTCAAATATACTACATCATTGTTAATATTATACTGAAACCCTTACTTTTTAGTCAAGGGTACGTTTCTAACTTTTAAATTGAATTTTAAAACAAGCCTGAATTTTGTCACACTTTATCTGTTCCTTTTTTGTACTGTGTTAAATAAAACCCTTGTTACTTTTAATAACCTCGATGAAACCCAGTTAGCGACTTAGCTGATTCAGACAAAACACGTGATTGTAATTAATTTTTTTTTTAATTATTGGAAGAAGGTAAATGATTAATAAAACTAAACTCGCAGTGGAAATAATAATTATGGAAACGAATCATAATTACTTTATGATATCTAATTACGGTTCAGATCTAAGAATGTCTTGTTTTTGAGATAGTATTCATATATTTTAAAAGGATTTCCTAATTAATGTTTAATGAAAGTGCAACCGAATAGTAAAATTACTTATTACATAACTTATATATACTAAACGCTTTAAGATTCACCATTAACAAATTGAGTATATCCTTAGTTGTATTACAAAAGATGTTAAAGAAACTTTGATTGAGAATACGCAATACGCCATCAATAAATGGATTTACACCCGCTGTGTGCTCTAATGTCCGATAATGGAAAAGGCATGAAACATTTCAAATTCGAACACTTATATATAATACGGGATAAATTACATAAGGGGTATGGGTACATTTCTCATTCCCATTTACCAAAATTCAGTACATATTTCACCCAATACCATATATCTTGTTTGGAATTCCACTCGCCTAGACCTCTTTAAAACAAGCCATTCTTCTCGCTGTAGGGATTTAAGAACATACTTTGAATGGTAACTGACTATATTAAAAGCATTTTATAAATTGTTATAGCTTAAACTTAAAAAAAAATATGAGAACTTAAATAAGAACATTCTTTTTTTACTCACTTTAATAATTTTATAATAGAATTTATTTATTTTCAATTAAATTATCTTTTTTAATGAAGTTACCATTACTTTTAAGTTAGTATTAGCAGACAATTATTATCTGTGTTAATGAACACTAATAAATATTAATATTTCTTCATAATAAGCGTTACTGATATGATAACCTTATTGAAAGTAATAATTTAATGAAATTAAGATATTCTCTCTTAATAGCAACGGCAATGTTAATGAACGAAAGGTTATTAATGTTTATAGATACATTTGTATAGGTATATGTACTGGTTGTCGCTCTCGACTCCGTCCGCGCGGAATTAAAAAAAACGTAACAAGTAGCCTATGTGTTCTACCAGACTATGTTCATCATCTGTGCCAAATTTCATCAAGATCCGTTGAGCCGTTCCGGAGGGAGATACCTTCAAACAAACGTCCATCCATCCAAACATTCGCATTTATAGTATTAGTAATAGAATAATATGTAGTAAAGTATACGTCTAACACATCATGATAACACAAACAGAAATAACCTGAGCGTTCAATGCGATTTCCAATCATACGTTGTTTGTATAACAACATAAATACAACATTAAATACGTACGCATCCATGAAAGTAGTATTCATGTATATTTACATCATACTGTCGTGACATTGTACGTCTCATGCCAAGCCACTAGATTGACACCTCTCCAAATGCCCTAACGATATGAAAATAAAAACAAAAAAGTTGTAGTAGTCGTTGGAACTAGATAAAAGCAAAATAAACATTTTACTTAATATAATTTCCACATTAAAAGAGATGTGGAACGAGAAGGAAAAGCTGAACTGACTTTCAATTGAGATAAAATTGTAATCGTTTTAAATCTTGACCGAATAGACTAATAAACCATTTTTTTTTAAGTAATAGTTATAACTGGCGGTAGTTACAATATGTGTTACTGAGGCGGCGGCCGCGCTCGTGCGTTCGCCAGGCCGTGCAAGCAACTCACGCGTGTAACTTCCCCGCAATTCTTAACGCACTCATTAAGCAAACGTTTGCTCATATCACGCCAGAATACATTTCCCTAACTACTGCTGTAACGATAACTTGCTCTTGCTGCTGAGGTTATAACTGCGAATAAATAAAATTGCATGAATAACGGAAAAGTGAAACAATTCATGAACTCTCATCCTCTAAACTTGTTATAGTATTGAATATATTAAATGCTCGACTACAAAAATATAAATGACAAACAATTGTCATGGCCTATTGAATATATTATAGCAAACAGATCTCCTGTACCTTCTATTGTTATGGCTGAGGACCATATTTAGTAACAAGTTTGTTAAATTTGATGATTATGGAAATGTATCGCATAATTATAACAGATACAACTAAAGGTTTTTGTAAATCTTTGAAAAAAATAATATAAACTAGTGTTAGAGATCATTAAATATTCCTACAGGATTTTTTTTGCACAATGTCAGCATCCATTACATTTCCAGTAAGCAGTAATTATCAATTTAAAATACATTACGGCATTTGCATTTGCATTGCTAATAAACATCGGTACACCAAGTGCCCATTATTGTGGCGACTAACATTTTCATATACGCAATAAATTACTATACATCAAAGAAAATATTTTCATTAATTTAATATTTCGACGTAGACGTATTTTAGAAAATAATAGCACTATATTACTTTTGCACAGTTGTGGTACGCAACCCCCAAGAGAATTTATACAATAAGCAATATCTGATTTCGTTTTCACTTCATTCAACACACCCACTAAAGAAACATGAATTGCAACATTCGGTTTACGTTTATTAATTCTTAAACACGAAAGCCCTGTGCTGCTGTTTCAAGTTGGCTAGAATTTCATGCAATTACATCAGAAACTTGACACCGAGCTAATGGCTGCTATTTTAGGTCTATTCTAATTATTTAACAAGCCTAAATTGTTGAGTCTTCAAGCCCGCCACAACCGCAATTGTTCTTTTATGTGCGGACCTTCTTTTCCTTCTTTATCCTTCTGGGAATAATCAATACCTGCACTAATAGTTAACTATCTTTACTCCATTAACTCTTATCTTACTATCTCATAATGTTGAGCTGGCGGCAAATTACTTCATAAAACATAATTAAACAAGGCGACCTTTGTAAAGATCCAATTTGAGTGTATTATATTTATTATGATCTAATTTACTATTTTATTAATGTAACATGAAGGAACAATTGTCTGTTCTTACAATTAATGTTAACTCCGTTGAATCCGACGACGATAAGGTGCAGTTTGCGAGGAATTAGCGGCACCGCACAGAGCGTTAACCCGATGTTTAAATTTGCTCCGCCATTATACGCGATGCGTGGAGCGTCCGTTGGCGAAGCGGAAGACGGCCATTCCGACCATTTACGAGCCGGCGCTCAATGCCTCCTGTCCCTATTGTGGCGCGTTTATTGACAACATCGCGTCTCGCCCTCGCCTCGGCTACGGTACGGCCTTGCTGTTATAATCTACATCGCACTGGTATCACTCGTGGTCGCATGTCAAATGTCGTTTTAACACGGCGCTTGTGTACAAACGATTCTCCTTAGATTTTATTGTTTTGTTGTGATTTTTATGCCCCATTCGTGATTTCGATATCGATCGTATCATAGAATTTTGTAAATTAAGTTAATGATTTCGAAATGTCCTTAAATACTCACATATTTCGAAAAGAATCACTAACCGCCAGTGTCTTATTTGCTGCTTAAACTGATCCCGCTCTGCGGTGTTTACAACATCATAGACCGCCGTAAATTCTTGTTTGATATCCAATCTCATAGGTGTAATGAAAATAAAAATATTCGCTAAAATGAACTAGATGATGTATATGCATGAGGCAGGGTGTTCTCTGCGAGAGGGTGCCACGTCGCCCCGTGCCGCGCAACTGCGGAGGCTGAGGTTACGCGCCTCGCTAAGCACTATAAATACATCCCTGGTCACGTAGCGCTACCGCTACAAAATGTTGAATATTTATACACAGTACTGTACCCCAAAACGGTAATATATAACCCCGAACAAAAACAGTTAAAGCGAATCTCGACTCCCATTCCGTCGCTCCTTTACAAAGTGTGACAAATTACAAAAACACCGCCCCGCTATAGTCCCTGAGAAGAATAATTCTGTAGCCTCGGGTGGACTCATTTCAAACACTCGACATTCACTTCAAAGGAATTGTTTACTTCGCTATTGTCCAAGGCTCTTATAGAAGATGCTCGTCATACTATTACTTGGTGCTGGGATAGGGCCCGTATAACAACGGCGATTGCGATGATGATTCTACCATGGCTATTATTCAGATTGTTACTGGATGACATCAACAGCGTTCGTTATATGAAGGCACTAAATTAGCCAACATGAATCACTCGCTCTAGTACCTAACGCTAGTTGTCGCCTATTTTAATTTAAAATTCATGGTGGGAAACCTGCTTTAAAGCATTAGATGCAAAGTTTTTTTTACAGTACTGGAATGTAAATAATATTCTAAATATATTACATAGCACGTTTAAACGGTTTTTCTTATTTGCCTATTTTAATATTTCCATTATAAAATATTATGACATCGCTTCCGCTGCCTTAAAGCTATTGATAAACAATACATAGAGTAATTAATAACATCCTGTCGTATTAGGATGATTAAAATGAAACAGGAATGCTACAGATGTGCGCATCTAAACGTAAATTTAAGTTTATATTTTTTTTTTTTTCAATCTGCTGCTGCCTTTTTTCATGCCAGGCGTCAGGCGGACGTAACATAAATAAACAAGTGTCGTGTTTAACTGAAACATCTATGAAATGTTCCCCTGCCTCCGAATACGACACCCCTGTTTATGTTTAAAGTACATGTGTTAAAGTAAATGTTACAAAATTGTGCATAAGCAAGTATCACAAACAATAAATTTAGTCTAAACAACCGTGCCTTTTTAAAATATACATCCAAAATAATTTTTGTTTTTCCTTGTGTTATAATATTGTTTTCGCTAATAATAGTCAGGTAGAGTTTCAATATAAAGATTATTTTCCTTTCATTTATACATTGAAATTGATCGATATATGCAAACATGTATATATATTATACTTTTATTCGGTTATTGACTCCTCATAATTTCGCTTTATTTGAATGAATCATTCTTTGCATATTAATGTTTTTTTTAATTGAGATGTCATCGGCATGGTCGTCGCATCGTAGCTAGACGGCTAGTTAGTATAAGAGTAAACTACAAATTAAATAGTCGTTGAACTTGGTCGTTATCGCGCCGCATGAACTATAACGACACTCTCCTTGACCGGCTTATCATCGCCCCTCGCAATAACTCAACATTTAATTCCATTTTAATACAAATATTTTAGTAACATAACATTAATATATGTTTAAATTAGCCAATATCTGTTTGTATCGCTCCAAAATTCATTACTATTTTTTCTAAATGCACTGTTTATTTATTTTAAATTTACATGTGAATTTTCTGTGTCTGTCTGTATTTTTTGCACCATCGTGTTTTTGTTCTGAACAAATGACTAGTTATTTCTATCAAGGCATATTTACGCCTGGTGACGTTGCGGCAGTCGTCTCCCTCGTCGGACGTGCTTCACTTGAGATCAATTGCGCTTAATTGTTCTTAATATAATTACCTAATTGAAAACGCTCGCTACGCGCCTCTACTCTAGTCGCATGTTTCGTCATTATAAACTCCGAACACTTCGTAACGATTCCAAAGGGGAATCATTAATTTCACAATTATCTAAGTGTAGTTTTTAATCTTTGCCACGAGATAACACGGTTGCACCGATGTGTTTAAACTCTGAACTTTATATTTTTATCTCAAAATACTTGATATGGAGTTTTTATGAAAACGCCACTATGTTTGTCTTTTGTACGACGCTTATCGTGATATTCAATATAAGTGAGAATTGATTTACTTTGTAAAGTCAAGACTCCTATATTACAGTTCTTTGGTGTAAAAGATTTTCATAAAAAGTTCAATACTTATCATCAGAAGACCCTGCTTGTATATCCTTGGAAAATATTTACTAGAGACCCGTATGTTTAAGCTTAAAAGTTTCAATGTCTTTGCAAGATATCTGGTTTAAATTCTATGAGATTCAATATTTGTGTTAGGTTGGTTATAAGGTTTTGAGTGCAGCCGTAAAAACTGTAACTGTGTACTAAAAGAGGCGAGCTGACACTATAAACAGTCAGCATGTTTACGCAGCTCCCCTACTGCGCCGGATATACATAGAATAGGACACACAACATGTGTGCCCAACACACAAATGGTCATTCTGACATTTCTTAGGCTGTAACATATTTATAAACTTTGTCTCTTCAATATTGCTGCCACAGAATCATAGACTCTAATTATAATGATCGTACGCAGCGTTGAATAGTATACAACTGTGTTTGTTTTCGTTTAAAACTTTTAATGGAAATACAAACTTTGTCTATAAGCCGGTTTCCCATCGACTTCAGAAATAAATATAAACAATAATAATAATTTGCGCTCAAATATAATTTATTCTTAAACAATTTTTTTTTCAATCTGAATTGATTTTTCAGCTGAACTATTAAACTTAACATTTTGGTGTAGTGTTTACAGACAAGTTAATTGCAAGCTACTTTTAAATCGATTTACAATTGTTTTTTACACTAGATTTACAGCTTAATTTTAATCTCACTTCTTACTAATATTATAAATGCAAAAGTTTAGATGGATGGATGGATGGATGGATGTTTGTTTGTAGGTATCTGCAGAACGGTTGAACGGATCTTGATGAAATTTGGCACAGGTATAGATCATAGTCTGGAAGAACACATAGGCTACTAATTAAGTTTTTCTTTAAATCCGCGTGGACGGAGTCGCGGGCGACAGCTAGTTTATTTATAAAGTAAACAGTTACATATTAATGTTTAATTACATATATGCTGAAATAGCCTTTATGCCGTAACATGACGATAGAAATGGTAACAATATGATAACGGTCGTATAAATTGGTGTGCTTAACTGATTATTGTAAAGTGGGTCGGGAAGCGGGGACTGTCCACACGGCTCAATGGGTCCTCATTAATTTAGGGGTAAATATGTTGTAGCGCTTTTAATCGTTACACAACCGAATAAATATGTGAACAATAAGAACAAGGGTCATGTTGAGCAGTCAGAATACAAAACAGAGAGCTCTCGCTGTCCACGGTCACCGAGTGCCCTGAACCTCTCCAAGCTCTGTTGTGCTTTAACCTATTTTCAAAACTTTTAAATTTATCGCCTCTATACAAATCTTTTAAGAGGTCTAGCAATATTGACCCACTTACAAAGTTGAAAATGACATTATGTCTCGAAGCAAAAAAAAAAAACTAAATTATGAGAGTTAAAGAAATTTTAACGAACCAGCTATAGTAAACTAACTTGTACTAGTTAGGGTGAAGGCTTACTGTACCCCTGCGATTCGTCCTACTTTACCCCTGCAATTCGTCCTAACCTGTTTCTGCTTGAAATTTAAAAAATCTAGTAAAAAACATAGGATACTATGTTTATTACTAGATTTTAAGCAAAAGAATTTTTAACATAAATCAATACAAATATAACAAAGAAACAACAAATAACATAAAAATTTAAATTTTTCGTCTTTATAATATTAGATTAAAGGGTATCATTTTTAGTACACACGAGCGTGTATACCTACACTATATATTTGCTTGTTGTGAATACAGAGATAAATAAAATAATAAAAAAAAAAATCCGTATCGTCTTCGAACTTAGCATTTTTGTCCCTAGTGGTTACTAATGACGGTAGCAAAAAGTTTTATGTGAGCTTCTACAATAAACTTTAATGCATATTCAAAATTAATGTATGTTATTTTAAAAAGAACTCGAGCAGGTATAGTTTGAGGCTGAATCGACAATCAGAAAAGATTATTAATGTGTTTAGACACCCTCCAAAACGACTTTCCATTGACAATCGGTATCAATACGCGCTGGTCGCGCCCGCACTCGCCCCCACACAGACGAGAGCCTTAAGACCCATTTTTCATGAAGCGCCCATTGTAAATCAACACAATAAGAGTAAAATTGTACTATTCACGAAAAATGTACCAACTCATTTTGAATATTTCAGGATTATATACCTTGGCTTTTATGAGGTTTCCAAAGGTTTCTTGAATACTTTCCCGTTATTTACTTTTGTTTTTTATTTCGAATCGTTTTTGTTACAAATTTCTTATGAATTTTATTTTACTTCGTAACTTTTTCATTCTCAAGATTTCCACACGATTGCAGGGTGCCAATAATTCCACTCAATGTTCGCAAAGGTTCACCGCACACGCCGCGCCGGCCTGACACTAACGAACTCGAATTGTATTGTCTTTCAATCGGCGCTTTCTTTTTTCTTTCAGTAAGATCTTTTCTATAAGTAATTTTAATATACATACATACAATATACGTTTAGATCTGATGCAATGTTTGCATTTTAACTGAAGTATACGTTAATCATAAACATTTATAAAAAGTGAATTCTAATATATTGTTACGTTGTTCATAATACTGCAAAAAACAAAAACCAGTTTAGATGACCTCAAACAGTTTTACGCATGTATTATGAGGTCAAATAGTCTATTACTTTTCGTTAGACCACCAACACAGTACCTTAATAAAATTCGCATTGTGCAAAACCGGATTCAGCTTTAAGTGAAAGCAAAAACATTTCTTGAACTGTTCCTAAGAAAGTAAAAGAGGAAAAGCAATCGGTGGCGTGCAGGAAAACAAGAAATGAGGTCCTATATCGGAAATGTAGGAGGAAAACTGGGGTGGCGCTGTAGGGCAGGGGGCCACAGCCGCGAACCGGATGTACAGTTGTTCTCGTATGTGTGTAGTTACAAATGTATGAATTTTTTACTTTCATATTTTGTTTTCATCGTCGTAGTTGATATATTATTAAGGATATAGAAAAAGTCGTCTGTATATTTAAGTATCGTATATTAAAAAGTTACAAGTAAAGCTTTTCTTCTACACACCGCATCGTATCTTTACAATATATCGTTAAATAAATCTTATAAATCTTATTTTCTGAATAACGCTCATTTTACATAGCGTACAGAACATTCATAAAACGATCGTAAAATGAAAATTTAATATTATGTATCGTTTATAAAGTACACAAATGTCAAATACTTTGTTAATAATCCCTACACAAGTGGAACATAAACGGGGCAGTTAACACGTTTATGAGGGGGTCGAGGAGAAACAGCTTCCTGTCAGGGCTAGATAACAGATTCATTTAGGTTGCGACGTGTATGTGAAAATTCAATAATCAAGGAAACTAATCTGCTAGAGAACTCGGGAGGCGTCGGAATTCGCGCAGTCTCTACAGACACCACACGATATATCGTCATTAAATATAATAATTTTGGTGGCATATGTTGCTGTATTGAGATCTTAATATTACATACATAAAGTTGAAACACACAAAACTTATTAAAACATTAATTGACAATTAACAGCAAGGATAAAAGTTGGCAAATTTTGTGGAAATTACAAAGATTAAGAAGAACGTACCACTGAAGTATCTGTGTTCGTAAAGTTGTAACTTTGATTTCACTGATGGAAAGAAAAAAATATTAAAATTTTAGTGCATAACAATATTTACCTACTATATACCTACTATACAATATTTGCAGTCGAAATTTCAAATATGCAAAATAAATTTTTGTACGACGTAACGACGATAGTGATATAAGAATATTGGGAGTCCTTCAATTTAAATATGCGTCATATACGTAACAAACAGTACGCAATAGCGAGCGAGCAGCCGGAGCAATTGCTCTCAATAACCACATCCTAATTTTCTCGTTTCCTGACGCCGACGAGCGCTGCGGCTCCGGACTCAGACGTCAACAATTATTTGCTTCGTTTCAAATCCGCTACCCGCTTCGCATTACTACTTATCTAAAGAATACTAGTTAGAATTTTTCCATATCCAAGTTCGCTCAGTCTGCACTTTCATTTCAAGCTAAGTGTCCTTCCCTTGCGACAATAATCCAGTTACTAAACGATGTCCACCCATGAGATAATATGGCTTACTTTGATATTTGTATTCGTACTCCTTGCGAACAACATTTACAACGTAAATGTGTTAACTTGGTAACTGAGTTTTTATAACCATTCTAAATGTAATATGTTAAAGGTTACGGTCAACGTAAGCAGAATTCTAACGAAATCTAATAGAGTATTTTTTAAGATTGTATAGATCCATATCAGTATTGTTATAAGTAATAGAAAAAAGTAAAACTGATTTCGGCTCTATGTGATTTATATGTAGGCGAAATAAAAGGGCTATTCCTATCCGAGTCATGGCACTGTGGTAGCGAGTCCCAAGGCTGCGTTGATGTGACAAACCCGGGAGAGAACTGCAGGGGTTGGGGCGTAGGCAGGGAGTAGGGTTCGAGTTCGCAATTTAATTTTGTTCTCGACGACTTGTAACCCAAATTAGATAACAACGCTCGTGTTGTAAATATTTTTTCACTTACATGATGTAGCAATCTATTATCATAGCTACTAATTTGCTTAATTAAATGTTAGCTAAACATTGATTTACTACTTGAAAATAATACAAGTTATCTTTATTTGTTTACGCTCATTCTTTCCACTCTCAAGTATATATATGTAACAATGTTTATTCCTTAACATAAAAAGAGGATGTGAAATAAAAATCGATCATCCAAAGCATTTCTTATCAAAATCCTTTTATACCTAGTACCATTTTACTCAAATTTTCTTTTTTCTGTAACATTAAATTTAAAATAGTTGGCGGTCATAAGGTTAACGTTGCATATCTTAACTATTATTTTCCGTTCATTATAGCACTTTAAAAACCTGCTTGGGTCTAATAACATTATTTTACACGTTCACATTTAACCTTTGTTGGTATGAATCACCAAATGAGCCAGATATCGGTGTCATGAAGATGGAAACCTAATAACACTGCCATATTCAGGCAGAAATAAACAAAAAGGTTGAAAACAAATACTCTTTGTTAATAAAATCATCCTCAATCCTGTATAATAAAATAAACACTTATTAATAAATAACAATCAGATATAATACTTAGCTAAAATAGTTTCGCTGTGAACTTTAACTTGAAGGTTAAATATTAATACTTGCGTCAAGTGAACGTTAGTAAGTTTTTTGATAACCTTAGATAGGATTTTAAATAATAATAAGTACTGTTGTACCAATAGTTCTTTGATTGTATATTTTATCGATATTTTTCATTTGATGAAAGGGATTCTTTCCGATAGGAGTATCAGCTACAAGTATTGATACACTACTATTAACTATAGCTTGACCAGACACTCGCCATGTAACGGAAAAATATGAAACTAATTTTGTTTACTTACATTAGAATATTTGAAGGCGATTGAAGTGCCAACAGGGCAGGATTTTTGTATTTTGGCTAGGCTATACCTATACATATGAAATTGTCCAAACACGCATTGCACATGTACAATCGTCATTCCTAATTCATCATGGGTCGATACCAAGATGTGCTATTTAACCGGTCTTTAACTCTACCATTGTATAACCTCGTGAAATCTATCAAACTTAGTCCCTGACATTTGATTTTTTTACGTTTGGTTTTCTTCTAATTACTCCGAAAAAGTAGTATGAAACTTTGACATTTAAAATATTCATAAATATACATGCACACAAGAGCTTACCCCGAACGAAGCAAAAAAGCGCACAACAAAATATTTGTGCAATCCTCATAAAGCCAGATTAGTTCCGCAGCGCCCATTCACAGCTTAGCTTTCCATTGTTCCCAGAAAAACAGACCTTTTTACTTTTGCGACTTTTTAGGGCAACCTCTGCTTGTTTTTCCCGATATAACAGACCGAAGTCGGCCCAATGTTGATACAACTTCTAAAAAGACCAAAAACCAACTCGTGCGTTATATACCTACACGATAGGTTTTAAATAAGATAAATAAATGTAATACATTACTATACCAATATTTTATGAAGTTTGCAGTCGTTCGGTAACACACACATACATCAAGCACTTATAACGCACGCTGAGAATTTTGGCAGAGCCGCGCACATACGATGTCAATGTTTCGAAGCGCAGCCCAGTAACGTCAGGGCGCTAGTGCCCGTATTTATTACTACGGAATTAGTATACGCCTCGGCCCTGAAACAGAATGCTAGCATGTGTTGCGCATCCAATTAAATTTTAATAATGTAATAATTAATGTCGGCGTTGTCGTGGCGATTTATCTGGCTGCGATCGTGCCACCGCACGCGAAAACAGGGATACATAATCTTACTTTACAACACAAATATTTACTTTTATGAAATAGCAATAGTTTCTGTGTGTTTATAAGTTTTGTATATTTAAATATTTGATCTAACTCGGGGCGCCTGGTCTTAATATTTCAGTTTTTGATATATGTGAACCGAACAAGAAAATTATTATTTTGTATGTTTTCGTGTATCGCTGTAAAGTGCAGACATATCCTCCGCTTCGCATTGGACCCTTCTTGTTATCTCTGGCGCACTGACAGTCATGAACGCGACATATCAGATACGAGAAGGGCGTCTGTTTGTATTCGCTGAGAACGCTGTTATATAAAACGAATTTTAGTTAAACCCATACAAGTAGGTACTGATATATAAATCAGCTCGGGAAATGTAACTATGAAAAATTAATCCATTTTCAATTACTCAGGTTGACTGTGTCTAGCGGCCCGCTTTTGCTATCAGACTATCGACTAATCTTGGCACGAGACTTCTCTCTAATCACATAACACGTTATACAAGATTACATAATCAAACCATTCTGCCCTATGCTGCACGTGCTTTGTACTCGCTATGTGCATTTGTGTTTAAAAGCTTTTGTTACAATAACATTTTTTTTTATTTAAAGTCATTGCATTTATAGCTTTTTTTGATTTGACCTAGGTGCAAGGTCTAGTAATTTTATTCGGGTTGCACTCATTATCTTTCGGTAATATAATATCTAACAATTGATCGTATACGGGTTCAGAAATAACGATCGTGGTCAGTTCAGTTACAGTGAGATATTGGCGCTTCGATAATGAGAAATTAAATAAATATCAAGTGTGTATACACCACACTTGATATTTACAATGTGTACACTATTCGAAACCGTTTTTTTTTTTTTCATAGTATAAGGTGGCAAACGAGCATGCTCTCACTTGAATCCCCCAAAATAG
Source organism: Papilio machaon (assembly GCF_912999745.1). Classification (NCBI taxonomy): domain Eukaryota; kingdom Metazoa; phylum Arthropoda; class Insecta; order Lepidoptera; family Papilionidae; genus Papilio; species Papilio machaon. The sequence continues at coordinate 4,769,240 of NC_059989.1, read as the reverse complement.
CGGAGTGACTGCTGCCCATGGATATCTATCCTCACTTGCAGATGCGTAGCCTACCTTAAATCGAGAGGGGACGCACATAAATAGTATATTAACCCTTCCTAAGCGTCCCGTCCTCCACCAAATCCACCTCCCTTCCCATCCTTTCCTTTCAAAAATAGGATAGGAAGGGGAAGAGGACTAAAATTTAGCTTCCGCCACCCACGTTCATCCAACGAAACGCGGAATTGCTTCCACTAATACTTCACACAATATGTCTTCTGTATGGTTACGGTATTTCAATGGTCGAGCCAGTCCAATAGTGCAACAGATATTTTCCTTACGTACTCTCCCACTGTTAAAAAGTGTACAAAAGGCAATCTTATGTTTCCAGCACATGGTGGGCACGGGTATGGGGAACCCATTCCCCGCGGCGGCCGCGGCGGCGGCGGCGGCGCAGTTCGCAGCCAACGGAGACGCGCTGGCTGGCAAGGCGGAGCTAGCCGCCGGCGTGCCCGCACCCCAACAGCCCTCGCAGCACCCTCAGCCGCCGCAACCCGCGCAGGCGCAGCTCGTGAAAAGCGAGGGCCCACCTCCGCCCGCGCCGCTCCCGCCCGCTAACTTTTCACCGCAACCGCCGCCACAGACACACTCACAGAATTCGATAGAAAATCAAAATAACAACACAGTAAGTACCTAACTTCACGACGAACCTATAGTTTGAATTCAATCCATCAATATCATATAAAAAAATACGTACATTTATTATTTTAAAGATTAATTCTTGGTCTATCTGGCGGAGTAAACTAAAAACATTTGACATCATTGACCTAAATTGAAACGAGATTTTAATTAATTGTTCAAAAACTCCTTTATATTTCTTCCACGCTAATTTATAGCGGCTGTCGCTGGGTTCAGGTCTTTGCGTATCTAAAATATTAATAGGTTTGGCTGCCAAACGCCGCCTCAGAACCAAACTACGCAATCTTAAATTGAAACATTTAAGTGGTTTAAAATAGAAAAAAAAAATTTATACTATTCATAACGTTCATGATTTCGACAGTTATAAATGCGTATGTTTTAGTATTCGTAAAGTTTATAACAGCAGGATTTGGAGATGATCAATTTACAAATTGAAATTAAACACTGCAACTGATGAATTAAAAGAGCTGGACCTGATGATGCCTATTAAGTTCCATTCGGTAACAGTAATTATCAGAATGTTGATAGGTCAGTCGGAATACATATAATAAAATGTTTATTTCAGCACATTTCAGAGAAGAGAGGACAGTAATTAATTCAGGGACCAGATTAAATTAGGAGTTAACGCGGTTTCGATCTAAGCACGTCTCTAACTTTACAAATTTAGCAACAATGTACTGAAACTTACTTATGAAGCAGACGCTGAATTAACCTTTTAATATTTGTAAAGAAAATTACTAGTCATTGATTGAAATAGATATGATATTATATATTCTTAATTAAAATTTCTTTTAGATAATGGAAATAACTTTGAATATTCGTTTAAACAAAATCTTTATATCTTCTTTCTTTTGCTACTAAATAAAAGCATATTATTTAAATGTGTGTCACACGTGATCCACAGCAAAATGAGAACGAAGGCACAGAGGAGAGCACCCCCGTGAGTGTGGCGGCGGCGGTGGCTCAGCAGGCGGCGGCGCAGCAGGTAGCGGCCGCGCACGCAGCGCACGCCGCACATGCCGCTCAGGCCGCGCACGCCGCCACCAGCGCCGCCAACGCCGCCGCCGCCGCCGCAGCCGCCGGGCCCGATAAGGCACTTGTTGTACCCGTCGCCCAGGGCTCGCAGCCCAAGCGCCTGCACGTCTCCAATATACCCTTCCGCTTCAGAGACCCCGACCTAAGAAACATGTTCGGCGTACGTATACTACTCATTAAAATTTCACGCACTGCATGACAACACTTCGCTTGAATACCGACTTTAACTACCGATGTTTTTATTTCAGCAATATGGCACGATACTTGATGTAGAAATTATCTTCAATGAACGCGGCTCGAAGGTAAGCACCGTTTTATTTCTGCCTCCTCCTCTAGCCATACGAAGTGGCCCTGAAATCCACGGCATTAACTTGGATTTCATTGTGGCCACTTTGACGATTTTATTAAGAGACCACGCGTCTTATGAAGCAATAAACGGCTTTTATGACATTATAATATACGGACATTAGCCGTAAGACTCCGTAATAAAACTTATTTAATTATATTATTATAAAAAAAATCAAAGTTCTGAAAGTATTATTGATTTACTTTTCATATAAAATGTTTATTGCTTCTGTATATTTGTGAATTACAGGAATTAAAGTGCTTTACCCTAACTCAAAAAACTTATTTTAAATCAATATCCTGGGAAACTCGTTTTTAATGTTGTGGAACACAAACATCTTACAAAGTTATAAGCAATTTTATATGAACGTTATGCAATAAAATTATAGTCAATCGATAGATATATTTGATTTTTAATCTTTCTTTTTATTTGACTCTTTTTTCCTGTAATTCACATACAACCTTCTTAGCTCTTGTCTATAAAAATATTTTTTTGCGATTGATTTACTTGTCGAGTAAAATAGTTGATTTCACATACAATAGCTAAGAAACCCGATAACAATTACTTTTGCTGCCCAAACTGAGTTATTGTAAAAATTCCCTACAAACATGAACTTTATCTCTTCAAGATAAACGCCTTTCATTAATATAAGCTTTCATGAATCTCAAGGCAAAAGGGCTTAGACTAAATTTTTTTTTATTTATTTGTGTTAAAACAAACTCTATCTCATAGCGTATTCTTGGATTTAATGTTTGGTGCAGTATTTCTAATTGCATTGTATATTTCCATTAAACAGTAATATTTATATAATGTAATCTGATTTTGACTGATCTGTTCTGTTAAGTTGTTAGTACCTTTGATACGCTTTTAGTTTATCCGTATTAGATTTTATAATGTTCACTAAGTATTTTATAAATGTTTTGTGGCAACAAAAGCGTGTCATCGGTACGAGTGTCCAGGACAACATTAATCAATTTTCACAAATTATTGATATACTCAAAAAACAACTCACTGTAAAATGTGGAACATTACAGTTCTAACAATGTAGAAAGAGATGATTCAAAGTGACTTCAACAAAAATTGATTGGATTGATCGCTTTTTCGTGTTTACTGCTTTCCTTGTGTCAGTTTGGTGACCGACCCTACAGTAGTACATGCCCGCTCATGTCTGAAACGTATTTACTCTTTTGATATAATAGCTCCGAATTATTTTTTTCTTCAATGCCTCACATTGGGATATGCAGTATTAGAGAAAAATGCATCGTCACTATAACAGCTGATTTTCTACGTCACATTTTCAGGACAGCTCTATTATTCATCACTAATAAATATTTTACTATCGTCCAAACTGCACCGCTTGCTCTTCATAGTTGTATTTACGAGGAAGGAACGTTATTTTATACGTGTCTATGGCTTTTGTTTATGATTAGATTGAACTTTCCTATGTGTGTAGTTTGGGTGATGCGTCATTCTGAAATATACTTTAATCTGATTCTATTAGATTGAAAATGTTATTTTGTTGTAATCCTAGATTTCTCAGTCATGCGCTTCCTAACAAGGGGACACAATGTTTCATTAGTATTTGGGCATGTATACTTCGCTGACCCTAATTACTTTTCTGTGTTATAAAACGATAACGTATGTTACATATTCTAGAAGTAATTTTGGTGCATCACTTAGTTTGGCTTATTCTGGAGAATGGCATTAGTGTCTTCCCCGTCCGCTAGAGCGATGTTTCCAATATGAGTAGTTGACAACAGTTGCGATCGGGCAAGTTAACTTCGAGGACCTCGCCTTTACCTAAGAAGCTTACATTTTGATTCCGATCGTCACTCGGACTCCTCTCTCTTTCTCTCTGCCCAAGTTATTGTTATTTTTACATTTTATTGATAAAAAATGTGCACCCAGAATGGTAATTGTGATAATAGAGCTGTCATGCTTTTAATAAATGTAAGCGTTTCGTACAATCAGCAACTCGTTTGCCACTTTCACGACTCGTCTCTTCCACTGTATTGTGTGCTGTGCTAGCTGCTTTTTGTATCTATGGGTTATCACCATGTTTTAACAGTAGTTTATTTTACCTTTAGCACAATAAAACAAACTTGATAATTATGGAAAATTATATTCAATGCATAAGAAAATATTTTTTACAACCTCAGTACTCAGTACAGTACAGTATGCTAAAGAGTTAATGAATTAATTGTCTATAGAATGGTATAAATTGCTTTGAATCAAATTTATTTTTTGTGTTTTGGCACTGTACAGTTTTTGCACAATATTTTATTAAAAACCACTAGGTTGATGGTAGTATCGAAATCAAACGCTATGATGACAGTTCATTATCGACATAAACATACGATTCATCAATACACATCCATAGTAAAGAATTTGTAAATGCTGTATCTTATGAAGATTTATTGTTGGTGAACCATTCTCTTAGTTGAATATTGTATATTTGAGTTAACTGCATGTCCGATGACTTTTAGAGAACAAATTGCAGCTAACATTCCATACGGAAACAGATATTTTGATTGATTGAAGTAGTGTCCATCGATTTAGCTTCAAAAGAATTCCTTCACATAGGTTTTTGTCGTAACGAATGTTCCGATAGTACCGAGCGCTAGATCCAATAAGATATATTCAATGACATTAGCTGATCGCTGGCCGATCTGGCGCCGCTTCTGTGTCCCCCGATATTCAGTTAGAGTACGCTCAAACCGGCAACGTAACCGAAAAGAAAATCCTGTCGATATCTCACAACCATGTTTAAATAAAGAATATGCAATGCATAAATGTTAATTTTTGTTGCACGTTGTTTTTTGAGCGACGCTGTTTTTAATGCATGTTTTGTCTGTCTTGCATGCAGGGATTCGGTTTTGTAACATTCGCAAATAGTGGTGATGCGGAGCGAGCACGAGAGCGTCTTCACGGCACCGTGGTTGAGGGCAGAAAGATAGAGGTCTGCATGATTCAATGATACCATCCGTAGCACTATGTAACTTTAACATCCCGCCCACGCCCACGCCCACGCCCACCGCAACCTGCGCCCTCTGCTCTGTAGTTACTGCTAGTCTACATGCTAGTGCGCGCGCCCGCCGCCCAGGCCGCGCCGGCCGCATTTAGCACTATAAGTATGCCGCCCCGCCCCTCATCTAATCCACAAACAAACCTTATTTATTTTATTATCCCTTTACTCTCTAGACGGTCATTTAAAATGCCGATTGATTGAGAGACTGTCTCACAGAACAATGTAGAACGAACCGTACCGTCTCATACCGACGAGGTAAGACAGCTAAATGCACTTTTAAGTTTATTTGTTTATCGTCATATTCTTTTATGTCTTTTAAAATTTTATATATGAAGCTAAAAAAATGATTCATTATTATTTAAATGTTAAAGTTAATTAGTCATTCTGAAAATAATATGAGAAAAAATACTCCTTGCAATTTTTAATATCAAGGTGATCAATTTGCATAGAGGCAAATACGTAGTCTCTAATTATTTAATATACACCTTTTGTTATAAATTGAACAATTCTATATAAAATATAATACTCTTCATATCTATTCAGACACATTCAAACTTTTTGTAGTGTTCAAACATGGTACACTTCCACCTCTAAATCTATAACATTAATAAGTTTTCGACCCAGGACCAATGCCACACCATAGCAGTATCTATCTTAAAGTGCAATTTAAAAAAAAAAATTTTTTTTTGCTAGAATCATTCTTTTTCATTTCAATTTTCTTTCGTTTTTTAATTATAAAATCAAATTTAACATTTCTAACAGCTTTGTTAGCATTGATATTGTCTGACATATTGCTTAATTCCTAATCAGGTTAATAATGCAACTGCGAGGGTACAAACTAAGAAACCACCAGCGGTCCCTAACGGTAAGTCCCTGATAATAATCCTAATAATTATATATTGATTCGATTGAACTTTAAATATCACATTGAATGATACACATTTGAATTAAAAAAATGAAATGTTTTAACATGTTTAATAATCTGTTTTATGTATAATGCATCATGGGATTTTTCTCTTTTAATCCATCCAGTTATACTGGCTAGAAATGGATCAGTTCCCACTTTGGGTGAGAGAGCTGCCATACTAAAAATCGGTGTTGTCCATGTTAATGTTTTCACTTGTTACATGTTGGCTAGATACTTTGTCGGAATGCAAGTAGGTGAATGCTATTTAGAGAACGAGTCCACTGTCATCGCCGGAGACAGTCTACGTCACTCGCGTTACCGCCGCCATCTTCCTTTGAAATTATCGGCGAATAATTTTCATTTCCATAGATTTATTACAGTCAAAACTCCAGACGGATTATCTTGCGTTCTTTTATTTTTTTAGGCCAGTTTATTTGCTGCGTCTGTTTAATTAAAAGTACACATATTACAATTAGTTTATAAATATTGTAATTATTAATTCTGTGACGTCAGCATGCTTAATGCATGTTACGCTATTTTTGCTATATAGATAATCCTAAATCTTGTTTTTCTATTAAAATATTGGTTCAATGTGTTCATTAAATATGATTTAAAAAGGCTGTCTCCGGCATTACTTGCCTGATTATAACACTTTTGGATAACACCAAATTTAGACAGCTTGCTACGTTATCATTCCACTTGTCTACCAATGAAATCTATCTTGACGTTCGCTAGATGGAATGCAACTTCTACCTTGCACTGTCAATATTTCAATTCCGTAGCGGAGAATGACTTCTAGGCCTGTCTTCTTTGTGCTAGCCTAGTGATATGCAATGTATAGCTAACCTCCTTTTAATAAATTTATTTGATTTTGTTTCAGTGTGCGTCCAATGGCCGGAAGGTGAGAAACATTATTTCCCATTCCTTATAACTCCAAATACTATTGAAAGCTTACGCGTTTACATTAATTACATAACATTCATTCGAGCATGGAACTTTCCTTAATAATGTGGTGGGACTTTACACTATGTATATGGTTTATTAGTTTCTTTTGCTCGATGAGACGTTGATGTGTCACGGATTGATCGTAAAGCATTGTAAATTACCCTAACGGCCATGCTTCTTTAGAGCAGAAAGTAGGAATGTATTTAATCGTCCGCACGGTGGTGAGCATCCGACTATTTAATATTTGTGATTTCCATTCGTGCTATAATGTGGCATGGCCTTGTTATACTGGACACTCGTTGTGAATAGTATTGTGTACTATTCTAGTCACGTAAATTGATATGCATTTTAGCTCATAGTACCTACTTATAGTAACACAGATTGATGTCATACGATTCACGTTACACCAGGGATATGGACTGATGTTACATGTAGGCATTGAATACTTAAAGATTAAAGTATATTGATGAGAGTAAATTGAGAAAACTTCATCATTCCAAAGACTGTTGCTAGATTTTTTTTATATTTTCAATGTTATTATATGAAAAATTACTAATTTTACGATAAAAAATGTTATCCATAATAAATATCTAAAGTAAGTTTGCAAAATGATAGTATTTCAGCTTCACGTCTCTTATAAATAGGTCGAACTTAAAATTTATTAATAAAAAGGTAACAAACAAGAGAGGTATTTTAGAGTAGGTAGTGAAGGATGAGAAGAGCATGTCGATAGTTAGATTGTCGTTGTGTGGTACTCGTATCGTGGTGGTGCGCGAGGTACTCGATGTGGAGGAGCGCGGCGATGTGTCTGAGGGCGCGCTGTGTGCGCAGGGCTGCGGGTGTCCGGCGTGACGTGGCCGTGGCTGGGCGCGGCGCCGGCCGCCACGCCCGCGCCGCCGCTCGTGCTGGCCCCGCGTGCCGCGCAGCGACGCAGGTAATGTGCCCCACCCCCGTCCCAAACGCATGCTCCGTGTGTTGCATGTAGCCGCGCCGCGCGCCGTGCACGCCCTCGCGCACATGCTGCCGCGCGCCTACGCCTCGCCCCCCGCGCCCGCCGCGCACCCCTCGTCCGCCGCCGCCGCCGCGCACGCCCAGCTGCACGCGTACGCGCCGTGAGTACGCGCCCGCTGCGAGCGCACCCCGCACCCCGCACCCCACACCTACACCTACACCTTCCTGGGTCCTCCCTTTTTTTAATCTTGAGGTTAATGCGTCAGAGGGTTGATTTTCTAGTCGTTACTACATTTTTAGATTCTTATTTTTCACTCTTTTATTCAATTACAAAATAAGGTTGTACCAGACAACTGTAGTAAATCCAAATTTATAGATTTGTACTTTGAGTTTTGGTTAAATGAGTATGGGATGGTTTCCTGTGTATGGATTCCATTCAATTACCATGTAATTTCTTATCTTTACTGACTGTACCAACAAGAGAAGAACGAATACATTAATGGAAAATTTTGAAACAAAGAGATTCACCACAGGGAATCTGTCAGTTTAACGCAATTCCAACAGGAGACGCCGTGCACCCTATTCCTACCATTCTCTGTACTCCGCCCTGTAATGATTCTACCATCCCGCTATCCCGCCATCCCGCCATCCCACGAGCCCGCTGGTATGGAGTTAACATATTTTACTCTCTAATTAAATAGACTTACGTGCACATTATAATTAATTTAGCAGAAATCAATGTGCTCTACCACTAATATAAATGTTTGTGATATAACTTAGTATCCTTAGGTATTTGTACTAATTATGCACCAAGCACCGCATGTATTGAGATCGTGGGCCTACGCTCGCTACCAAATAATTATAAGCATCATAGTATTTTATAGTTGTATATAATTAAATATTTTTGTAGACTCTGCTGTAGATACACTGTAACGCTTGTCACTAGGACATTTTCATTTTATATTAAAGAATATTTAACGTACAATCTAATTGACTATAAAAAGAAAACGAAACATTATCGACAACAAAGAAATTTAAATTTTCTGAATGTTTGATGACATCTTTAACGTTAATTTCAATAGATAAATATTTAATATTGAATTAGTAAATAATAGTTCAAACAAAATAAGCGAATAGTCGTGGAGTTAGTAAACTAAATACCCCTACGACTAGCACCTACTTATAGCTCCTAGTCACCCAATTCTTAACCGATTTTATGTAATCCGAGCTCTGCGATTAAAATTTGAAATACCAAAATGATAGAAATTAGAGAAAAAAAAGATTATTAAAATTTTATTTGAATGTGTGTACACAATTAATGAATTGTTTGGTTTTACAGCGTATATTACGACCCCTTCTTAGCAGCGGCAGCGACGGCCGACTCCAATTACAGACTACAGGTAAATACATTGATATTACAGTTCGCTTCGTTAACGCCACATACCTCATTATAACTTTAAATGTTACCATATTGACTGAGTGATAAATGTGAGCAAGTGTAGGTGACCGTGTGTGTTGTTGCAGGCCGCGAAGCCCGCAGTCGAGGTAATCCGTCCGTTTAGCGCTCACTCTCTATATGTGACTATTATCTGTTTACTATCGCTTACTAAATCATGTCCACCGCGCTAGTTCTCAGTTTGACAAAGTCGTTGTGGAGTGTGTGCTGGGACTCGGTCGCTCTTTGTCTATCCCCCGGCTCCGGTAAGACACCGCCTCGCAAGGTGCACTGTTTGTGATGACAGGTGGCAGTCGCCGGCAAACTATCAGCTTTGTATTCATGCCGACTTGGTAGCTATGTGGTGAGCGGAACTCACGTCATCACGCTCCGAACAGAACTTTAAGCCCACGACACCTACTCATCATTTCCCCAGTAAACTTACTAACTTTGTCGTTGTAGATCTTGTGAAGGAGTCATTCCAATGTAGTTTGTGCCACTTCTCATATTGCATGACTGTCCAGGATTTCACTATGTTGTCATTTTTCTGCAGCAATATATTTAGAGTTTGTAACTTGCTGCAGGATAGCATTAACGGGTATACAGGAACCGCGAGAAAAACGCTGCATGATTTTTGTTAATTACACGCAATGCAGAATTTTTATTTTGTATTTTAGTTTTCGTTTGAGTGTACGATTGCTTAGTATTCCGGCTAAATAAATTTCTATAGAATACGTAAAATATAATGTAAAATTATGTAAACACAATTTTGCTATGGTATGCATTGATCCATCATAACTACATGAAACCTGTCGATTCCAATGGTGCTGCTCGGTAAGAAAACGCAACTTCAAAGTTTTGGTATTCTTTGTTGGTAGAGTTAGTAAGTATGTATATATGTCGGTGTGTTTAAGCTCAATTCACTAATTATATTGATCTATAATCTACAACATACAGTCTAGTCAATAGTTCTTAGCTTACTTGTTGTTGTCGTTGTCATTTTATCCATTTTAAGTGAGTAATTTCGTGAATTAAACAATATTTCTGTGGTTGTTTCATAATTTGTTTTAATTTTCACATTATAAGTTATTTTAGTAAATAGACTTTGATGGACAGACGAAATGATGAACAGAAAAAGAATATTATCCTCTCCCATATAATTTATTCTTCCCATCCCCATTTTTATCTTATTAGAAGAGATGATGGGAATAGGCTTGCGATACCACGCTCATCAGGCGAACCACGAAAATATTTCCATTAGACATGTCTTCTGTGTGGTCGTAGTATTACACCGGTCGTATCACACCGGGCCAGTCGTTCTGACTGTACCACTGTGATGTTTGTGCTCAGGCAGCGGCGGCGGCGGCGGCGGCGGCAGCGCCCCTGCTGAAGTCCCCGCTGACGACGGCGCAGCACGCGGCGGCGGCGGCGGCGGCGGCCAACTACGGCGCCGCCGCTCGCGCAGCCGCGGCCGCCAGCGCCGCGCCCGCGCCCGCACTCACGCCCCTCGCCGCCACGTACGTCATGTAACTACTAAACTTCATTATCACTTTACAACCCCATATTGTAACATGCCTCTTTATTCACCGTCATGTAATACTTCATACGTAATTTGAATACTTTATCGCATTTACTAGATTGTAATATTAAATGTATCTAGTATCTATCTCTTATGTTTTTTTGTTTTATGTCTGATCCCTTTTTTAATAAATAAATTTCACTTTTAGGTACGGCAGAGAATACGGTGACCCATACTTAGGGCATAGCATCGGTCCAGTTACTGGATACGGGGTAAGGGAAATCTGCGTTAAAAGTTTATTGTGAATTTTATTCGTTGAACAAGTTGTAAGCGTTACGTTTGTGTTGTTTTCAGACGGCGATGTACAGAAGCGGTTACAACAGGTTCGCGCCGTACTAAGCCGGAGGAACTACAATCTTATTACTCGAATACGGAACCTTGGTCATCTTTACGTAACATGACAATGAACTCTCTTTGTAAACGTACAAACATAATTTTAGGTATCAGTTAGTGGTAGCCGGTTGCTGTTATGTAAGCTTGGTTAACATAGTGTAGCGGCGCAGAGCCGCGCGTTCGCTGCGTCCTCTATCGGCGGGTTCACGAACTCATCAATACCAAAGTCATTAAAATTCTAACCGTAATAGTTCACTAAGTTATATACTCTATTGTAAAATTGTTAATGCATATACAAGTGCGAGCAGCTAAACTGGAGCGCGTTCATTCTATTTAGATATTTATAAGAATTACTATTTTACTATTAACGTAATAGGTGAAGGAAGCGGCCGCCGACCTCACGCCAATGACAATAGAACTTATTACACGTAACGTATATTTAGTGAGCTTTGCACTTGCATATCATGTAGAAATTGTAAATATTTGAAATGAATCACATTTTATCTATAAATACCCTCCGATTCGGATATGTTATTGTTGTGCTTGTACAATAGGCGGGAAACGATCCTCGATCACTTTTTTAACGGAATCAATTTTTAATATTGTAAAAATGGCGGTAAGTTTTATCAATTTTCATACGATTTATATATTTCGTGCCGATCTGGCACTCGGATATTTATCGTTGAAACATTAAGTTTCATTTATTTTTACACAATCATTTCTATGAATAGGAATAAAATGCAATTTTAACCGTAACATTAAACGATTCGATTGAGATATGAGTTGTTCGTTTGTTAGTTGTAACCGATAGCGTGGTGCGAATGTAATGCGGTGCCATTTGTTGGGTTGTTACTGAGTAATGCTCTCGTGTAGAAGTTACCTCGGTACAGTTTTACAATAGTCGTAGGCGTCATTGTTGACGTCGAGCAAAGTCGAGCGACGCCGGGCGTACGTTAAATATCTGCTATAAATAGGTATTTATTTGTGGTGCACAGTATGAGCCGTGTACCGCCCGCTGCTGCCTCCGTATACGTTACATCAAAGTGTTTACATTGCGCTTTCCATTTATTCAAAGTCTCGATCGCTAGGTTAAATTTTACTGACACGTAGTCGTAATGCTTTAGATGTAGTATATAAGAGTGTTCTTACATATCATTGAGGTTTCTCCTTGTAATCGTATTAGTGTTGGCTCACAAGATGGTGTCCGATGTAACAATTTTATCTGACGCTCTCATTATATCGAACAATATTTGCGTACGGGTCCAACCCTTTAGCCGTGGTAAAGTTAGATCTAACATTCGCATTAGAGTTTTAAAGTATTGTGATGTCGATGAATTCGCTCAACGTTTATACCAAAGCACAAAGTCCCCATCGATTGATGCGCATCATTTCTGAGCATTAGTACGTCGTTTCGTTTCCTCCCGGTAGATTTAATAGTCTTTCAATTGGAAAAACTTAAAAAGTCTATGAGTCGTACATAGATCGTTTAAGGAATACGAGTTTTTTTTTTTAATTCTCAACATTAATTTTATTTGCCATAATCGTTTCGTGACGATGTTTTAAATAGAAGATCTGAAAAATTCACACGTAGCAGCCGTTTTTTTTGCATCAACGTTCTCAAATTTAGTTTACTTGTTTCGTTTACTCAAGGTATGTTTAAGTTTGTATTTGTCGTCGTCTGCTATATTTCAGACCTTTACGTAGGAGCTACAATACGGTTGAAAGCAGTGCATGTGGATGTGTTTTGGTGACATATCAACATAAGGCGCGAGTCTCGCCGGCCGCCGCCTGTGGCCATAGCTTTAATAATTAGGTGAAAAGGGCGCGGCGGCCGGCGCCTTGCTTCCATCGACCCTCGACTCACAGATCAACAAATCCATGACAATTCTCGTCTTGTAGATTTTTCTAGTCTCTTTCGCACAAGTATTTTTAATAAAGGGTGCTTTCCTCGTAAAGGTTCCATGTGATAGTGGCGGAACGCGGAGCTCGTGTATTTGTTGTAAGTCGTACAGTACGGTCTATTTTTAAGCTTTCTTGTGTCATATATCTGATTTTTATGATTTACGAATTATTGAAGACACGTTCAGTGCTAATGGCGCTGGCGGTTGTTCAATGAGTTACAAATAGTATAGAGGTAACATTAGTCAAGTTGCAGCTTCTTCGAACAATGTTTTTGTGCTTTATCGCTAAATACTCATGTGTGAATGTATAATTTTAGTAATTTCTAGTTTATTAAGTTTTTTTTTTGTAATGCAAATTTTTATACCTAAGTACATAAAGTAAAGTACTTGTGATTGATGTTTCGTCTTTTAGTTTTAACAAGTATTTTATTGTAATGGAACTCGAGTCACAAATGCGGAGATTTCTTGCAAACTTTAAACATCTATTTTACGACACGGGTAAACGAGACGCGTTTTGAAGACGGTTTGAGATGTGCTTTATGTTTTGGTGCGACATGGCGGCGGATAGTAGTTTTATAATTTTTTTTTAGCCTAATTACAAACGTCGTATCAAAAAACGTCTCGATTACTCATCTTGAATCGAAATGTGCGATTATTTTTTATGTTATTTAAAACGTTTTTATAGGTGATTTTAATAAAGATGTAAAAAAAAAATAATGAAATAAAGAGAAATGCATTACTTAAGTTTTTTATAGAAATTTCATAAATTAAGCCAAACTGTTGTTACTTGGAGAAAATCTGAATTTAAATGACATATCTGACAAAATGGTTAGTGTGCTACAATAAGATTTTGAAAAAAAAAATCATCAAAATCGATGTATTATAAATATATAATAATCATTAAAGTTAAGAATGATATGTATTTTGTAACACGATTTGTTTCTCGGTTTTTATGAGATGTTAAATTAAATTTTCATACTATTCTTGTTTCTTTACGCTGTGCACAAATTATACGATCCAAGGCTTTATAAAAGAATTTTGCTAATCGGGTGATAGACCAATTGTTATAGTTAATGCGCATAATATATAAGATTCCACAATCAGCCGTCGCCGCTAGAGATGACTCTCTGCACATTGTTGGGAGAAAATATCTCATACATTCTCTTTGTATAAATAGAGACAACAATACAAGTGTCACGTCAGTCGAAACTCAAAGTAAAGTATTACACGAAAATTTTAATGAAATTAAATTAAATACCTACTTTTATCTCCATTTTATAATTGTTCTCGTGTGGATAGTTTTTTTTTATAGATTTTTTATATTATTTATTAATTATTTTTAAAAAAGGTCTACTTTTAAATTTTTATATATAAACGCAAATCACAATAAAATCAAATGTGAACAATCTTCAATATAATCGTAAACTATTCCTAATGTAATTACACATTCGGTTTTGATTGCAGTGACATTTCTATTGACACATAATGTCATCCCGCACATTCTCTTTGAAAAAATATAGACAACATGTGTCAATGCAGTTGAAACCCACAATAATGTGAGATGCATCTCTATCCGCGCTGGCTACATCGAGGCTGTCAGTACTTTGTGTCACAAGCCACTGTATATAAATATTAGGGCGGATTCGCCTGTCTTATCTATCCTACGACGAAAAAAGATACATCTTTTGATATCTCATAGATGTAACTCTTTTCGTCATATGGGTAATTTTGTACCCACGGGTCTGTATTGTTAACGTAGCGTGAGTTAAGTATCACTTGTTCGTCAATTGCACACGTCGACGCTGTTGAGTTAGTTAAAACAAATACTCGATATGTTATTTAGCAGGGTCGTTGTTAATGCCTGTGTGTGTCCCCCCCCCCCTCTCCCCCTCCGTGTATTGCACGCGTCCCTACGGCATGTCTGAAGAAAATCCTAAATGGATGTACACAGCGCATACCTGATGTTGGTTTTTTTACATTGCTCTCTTCAAATAACACACGTAGAATTAATGGGCGGTTTGACCTATCATACTTCCGTAGTACCTCCTCCAAATAACTTCCATTTTTAAAGCAGTCACATATTAGTGAAATTATCTTTATCGTATTTGAATCCAAATTTTAAGAGCAAGGCCAGAATTGTGTGCTCATTTCTAAAGCTTTCATTTTGATATACAATTGGAGTCTTTATTTATAAAAAATAAGTCAATATTCTGTTTGAAGGTAATATATTGTGTGGACGAGGAAGTAGGATTGCGTGCCGATAGCCATTCCGGTCAACCGGACTCTTTCAGGACCAGTAAATATATATATGTTATAATGGCCGGTTGATCGGCTTGGTATCGTCCGTGTTGCTGCCTCGTGCCGCGCTGTCCGGTATGCGCTGCGGGCAGAGGGCGCGCTTGTCGCCGCCGCGGCGCTAGTGTAGTGCCACCAGTATTTATAATACATCATGCTCAATTTCCGTATTTGTATGTTGTACTTTTAATGTTAAAAAAATTAAATGTTTTTTAAAATTGAAGATCGATTTTGTCTACAGCCACGTTTGTTACATGATGAATGTCTTCCGTTGAGCACAGTTTGAGGTCCATTGCACGTTTTGTTGTTAGTTGTGTGCCGCCGCAGTGTAGCCTAGTGCCGTGCCGTGCCGTGTCGTGCGGACGCAGTGTCCGGCGCGGAGCCGAGTGCACAGCGAACTCCTCCATGCGATTTGTGATAAACCCTATGACGAATACGAACATCCTCTATTTTATATCGTGTGGCGGTTTTCATATTAGATTGCAGAGCTGATTTCCTCTATTGAATGTAAATATATTTTTTATTCAAACAGAAGTGTTGAACGAAGTAAATCATTTTAAGCCTTCGGCATTGTGTACTCATTTACGTTATTAATAAATTATAGTATGGATTGATTTGCGTTTCTATGACTTTTAACCCTCTTAATTATAATTTCATGCATGATTTCCACTACGCTTGGTATCACTTAGATATTTTTTTATTATTTGATTTGAATGAAACTCCTTCATTAAATACTTTGAATGTGTAAGTAAGATCTGTGCGCCTGGCGCTGGCGGTGCTACGATTGGACACAGTTGTGTGAGAACATTCGACACGGCGACGCGGGCGCAGCGAAGTGCTATTGTACCCACAGCTGAAACATGAATAGCTGCGATTGGGTGCAAATGATAATGTTATTTGTGCCGATAAGATTGTAAGCCTCCTTCATGATAAATAGTAATCGTTCTTTAGAATAGAATAATTAAAACAATCGGTATAGCTAGATTATCTAGGGTTTTGATAAGGCTGCCTGCTCGCCGGCGACCAGTTCAAGTCTGCGCCGTGGCACAGCAAACCGCGTACTCGCGCTCAATGTGGTGCCTCACTTCGTATTTCACGAATACCTATACGTTAAAATGGTCCTGTGCCCGCCGTTCAGGTGGTCCTCGCGAGGCGGATTCAACCTCACCACCGCCGCTGCGGAGGAAGCAAGTTCCGAGCGTCGAGAAACAATAAGTGTAAGTAGTTGTGGTAACAGTAAGTCATACTACGTTTCCTTTGTTGCGACGTCGTAAACAACCGTACCAGAGTAGGCATATATTGAATTATTTCTTAAATGTTAGTTATTTTAAGGAATCAAATCGCGTTATCAAAATTTACACGTAGTTAAAAAATAATTTACAATTACAATTCTCAGCTTACAATTCAATTTTAACTATATGTCTTCAATAACCATTTGTACAAAAGAAATTTGACATTTCTTTTTATGATTTACCGTGACTAGTGAATTTAAATCCCAAAAAGAATGTTTAAAAACAAGATACATATGTTAATGTATTGAAAACCTGTTAAAATATTATCATCAAGGTAGTTGTTCTTGAAGCACAAAATTTATTTGTTATTTTCATGAAGAAACAATTTATGTTTTATAATAAGCAGGGTAATAATTAATTTAGACGAAATAGATACCTACTGGTAAAAAAGGACATGCCATTTTAATTAGGTAATTAAAATTAAAATATCGTTAAAAATAAAATTACACAGTACCTACTACAAATTATTACTTATTTTTAATCAAAAATAAGTAATAAAGCACAATGAAAAAGGATATTTAGGATGTTGTTACTACTAGAATATTAAATCAAGGTAGCCAATACTGATAAAAATTAAATTTTTACGATAAGTTAAAATTACACAGAGATGTGAAGTACGATTAGAAAAACGAGCGCGAGAAGGAAGAAAAGATAATGTATCTTTAATTATTATTATATATGTTTATTATAATTTTTTTAATCACTACGAAAGCATTTCCACATACAACGATTCTTGTACCTATATTTGAAAACGTAAAAATAAAGTGCCCCAAGACCACGATGCAATTATGAATTATCAACTAGTTCTAGTAAAGTATTTTTAATTCCTTTAGAAAAAAACTTTAAAGTTTATAATTCACAATTTTGCATAATCATCTAAGATGACAATTACACAAAGAGTCACATTTGTGTAATTTTGCCATTAATTTTAAGACGCGTCGAACATAAAACTGAATTGTTTTACTGTGATAATGTGGTACTTCCCCGTTGTTGAACAAACTAATTCCTTTTCATTCGTAAAAACGCGATTCTATCAGAGTTACTGAGTAAAAGAAGTTAATAAAACAAATATTTTCATAATGATAAATTTGTGGATTATCAACTTTGAGCAAGTCTTCCGTAAAAAAAACTAGGGAAAAAAGGAAACTTAAGGTCATCTTATAAAGAGACAAATAACTTTACAAATACAAGACAGAATCTTAGCTAATCATACAATACCTACAACATACTCGAGAAAGATATTTACTCTTGGTATCTACTTCACGTTATCTTAATATATCTATAGTAACTATGTATCACTAATTCGCAAACTTTGTATAAAATAATCACTTCACTGCAATTGCATTCACGTGTTAGAAAGTGAGCACTATCTATTACGTTAGGACTCATTTTTGGTGGTTGATGACGCTCTAACACGCACAACCCTTTATCAAAGTATTAGTTACATATCAGATTTTAGTTAACGATCAATGCTACCGATTTCTATTTAGAAGATAATGATCAAATTTTAATATTCTGTATTTAGAACTACGAACGTATTTATACATACTTGTGTGTCGTGTTACGTGTGTATATTTGATTAGGACGAATGATTTGTACTTTTACTTCGTCATAAGATATACGATTACTTTAATTTCTTAAATAAACCTTTAGAATCTAAAGGTTTATTACAATCTAAAGTTTAGATTATAAAGAAACAAAACAATGAACAAAAGTTCAATTAAATGGAGATTTTTGGCGCAGATGCAACAAGTAATTTCTTAAAAATAAAACTTTGCAGAAATTACCCGAAACCGTACGCGATGCGGCGCAAACGTCCGAAGTCGTTCCCAATGGTAATGGAGTGGTATACAAAAAAAGTATCACGCTTTCCGTGGACCAGGGCATGTCCAGCAAAAAATCTAGCTACATGAGCATACAGAGTGAAAAGTCGACATGCAGCTGCGGAAAAGACTCGGATAGCGACGTCTTAGACGATAGGAAGAGCAGCGCGGGGCGTAAGACAATATCAGACCTGATGCAAACCGATCCGGAGAAACGCGGTCGACGCAAGCGCGGCGTCATCGCACCCCACGCACCAATAGACAATGTGCGCACCAGTATAGACTTACAATATGAAAAATTTGAAAAAGACGCCAAGTAAGTTGGAATAATGTATCGTTATAATTTTTAGGGTAAATTCTCATCATCTCGCATATACCTATCAGGTCTAAAGGTTCGAGTCTAATCTCACACCTAATTTTGTAGGGTAAAAGTCCTAAGCAATTCCAAATTGAGCATGTACTATTGACCCATAAACTTACCTTGTATACTTTTCATAACTGGTACTTTCACCAGCAAAATAATTCTATTTATATTTTAGATCGGTGTCACAAATAAAGGCAGCGATCATGGCCAACGATTTCCTTAAGAATTTGATGGACGAAATGCGTTTGAACGCGGTAGTGGATGCGATGAGCCCGCAGGAATTCCCAGCCGGCAGCCTCATGATCCGGGAGGGCGAGAGCGGCAGCCACCTCTACGTCTCTGCTCACGGGAACTTCGAGGTTCTCAAAGGTGGACAAGTCGTTAAGAACTTCGGCCCCGGCGAGGCGTTCGGGGAACTCGCTATCTTATACAAAGCTAAACGTTTTGCTTCCATCAGATGTAAGTACAATTATTTTACAATAATTATGTAACTTACCTACTGTAGAATAAAAACTTATAAATACTTGATGTTTTTATGGTAAACATTAGATAAAGCTTTAGGAAGGGAAACATTGTAAAAGTAAGGACGTCTTATTTGACTTACGTAGCATAAAACTTTCATGGCTTCGTGGGTCTCAAACTGTACAAACTCAATAATATACCGCATCTTATTTAGTTTATACAGTTTGAGTGTCTCTATGGCCTGATATGTTCACATGCATACAATGTGACATTTACCTACACTATTTAAATGAATTTTATCAGGAATTCTACACTTATGCCTATGCGATAGATAAATAATAAGTTAATCTCCATCATTTAGTCAATTCAAGACATTGTTTACGCGTGTGCATTAATACTCAAACGACGCCTTATCTTATTTCATAATCAATGTTGGTTTAATAATTTAATCCAATCATGGCAATAACGCAACAATCATAAACGTATTGCCGATGTACAGTTTTAATTAGAATATTATGAGTCAATTTTTTATTACTCTTCGAAAGCAAATTCTTCGAATTTCATGTAAACAGAACAAAATATTTTTTTTTTTAACTTTTTCCGTATGTCGATTAAATGGCTAATTCTAGATAAATTATACACAATAATTATCCTATAACTACTTAGATAAAAGCTGGATTTTAAAAAAAGATATCTTTTCATTCTTTATGATTTAAATAAAAAAAGAATTGTTTTAGAATAGAAACTTACATGAAATAACAAGTGGTTATGATGCATTATAAATCCTTATTATGAAATATACTTTAAAATTAAATTAATCTAACTAAAGAACTACAAACAAGATAATATTTTGATATGATAATTATGGACTCATCGGTTTGGCGGTGTTCGTTCTTATGTGAGAACATTTCGTTTTCAAGTTCGAGCAATAATACTTTAATTCATTGAAATTTTTAAATACTCGACGATTTTTTTTAAACACCTAACACATAAGTTCGGGATTTATATCTCTTTATTTATTTCATGTCAACTACATAAACACTATACATTTACTCAAAAATTATTTAAAAGCTTTTCAAAAATCTTATTAGGCAACAAACACCATTTGCTATATCAGCATTTTATTTATTGTAATTTATTTCCAACTATCCAATTGATTTATCTAGTAATATTAATTCCATTTGCTATACTATTATATATATATATATATATTTTGTTCTTTAGGTATAACAGAAGCAAAAGTATGGACACTGGAGCGGAGAGTGTTCCAGAAGATAATGGTCAGAAGTGGACGACAAGAGCAGGAGGACAACATTCGATTTCTGGCGTCCGTGCCTCTGCTGAGGGACATCCACCCTATAGAGCTTGCCAAAATCTCTGACTTCCTAAAACGGGTATTTCAGATTTATCAATACCTCAATACTTATTCTGTCTTCGCATTACCATCTTTGGAAACTAGATGGCGTTACATCTAGCGACATTGGTTATGAAGTTTAGAAACGTGTACTTTAACTGAATCAAGACATTGTGATACTTACTTAAACTTAATGGGTGACTAAGTACCTTAGTGTATTTATGTTATACTAAAACCACACTGAGGTAGACCGTTTAACGACTTTAATGCAGTAGTTAGGAATAGAAATGCTATTTTTTTTGTCTCTTACATCTTTATCCCAATATGGTTAAACTACGCGAGATCTACCTTAAAATTCATCTACTCTTTTCTATACCCATATTTTTATACAATTCATGCACATTTAAGAAAATTGTCCACCTTGTTTGTGTAAAAGTGCGTGAATGTACTTATCGAGTGATATCTATGATTTTTTTCTTTATCAAGATTGTACTTTGATTGAATTGGAATTTAATCAATATTTTCAAGTAGGCGGGTAATATGTTATTCTTTTTATTCATTTAAATCATGTACTCGTATATTTCTTCCTGAATAATTACGTGTCAAGAGAACTAGGAAAAAACCTAGAACTTTTTTAATATAAAATTAATAAAAGTCCCATATAGATCAGAAATTCTGTATAACTCTTTATTTTATTACTAATAAAAATAATTTTATCCCTAGCAAAATAATATTCAAAACCTGTTTCCGACAACTAATAAATAATATTAAAACGCATATTGAAATGTTAATTAAGAATATGTATGTGACAATATTTACATCTTATAATTGTTTAACAACTAATGCAAACACAGGTGCAAAAACTTGTCTTATCTGTAGAATGTTAATATATGTACTATAAAGTGTAAATAAGTAAGAAACACAAATAATAAAATAAACCTGGGATTCGAACCTAAATATACATATTTCTTAGCTTACTAACATCATTATCTAAGTAGATAGAGAGGGATAGTTGAGTGATGTTTTACAAGTGTTTCCCAGTGAAAACGCTTCATTACAGCGCGCTGTGCTTTATTAGATGATCATATCGATGGGTCCTATGTATAAGGACCAAAGTAACAAATCGATGATTTTTACTTTTTTATGTTACGAGCTACGCCTTAGTCTAGTTAACAACATACATTAAACTCAAATACACATTTACAGGTGTAAACGTAATTTTTTTTACTTAAGTAAAGGGGGCTATGCGACATCTTTTCCTATATGGTTGAAACTTTGAGAGCCTCTCCTGTAAAGTTGTCAATTTGCACATTGGCCCTTATTCATAGGAGCCATCGATATATATTCATCACGATCCCACCTTTTGTTAGTGACGATAGTCGGTAGTATTATATTGGCGTTTACATGAACGGGTACTATCCAGGAGTTCTTCTCGACGGGTACGGCGGTAGTGCGGCAGGGCGACCGCGGCGACAAGTTCTACATAATCCGAGGCGGCACGGTGGGGGTGACAAAGCGTGACGGTGACGGCGGCGAACGGCGCGTTGGAACATTGCGACGTGGCGATTACTTCGGCGAGCAAGCGCTGCTGCACGAGGATCGCCGCCTCGCCACTGTCACAGCCCTACCGCCAGGTGTCGAGTGCCTCACGCTAGAGCGAGGGTCAGTATACACCGCCAACCGTCTATATTACCCGGGGAGAGTTGGCATCCGTAATCAATTTTTTTTTTTAATTTTCCAGTATATTTATGGAAGACCATAAGCTTTATTTGTTTATTTATACATGAATAACCACTTTTCTTATCTTTTAGGCCCTTCACTGAACTTCTTGGTAATCTAGACGAGTTAAAAAATATTCGACATGCCGTCCCACGAGCTTCTCAACAGAAAAAGAATTCTGAAGTCAAAAGCGGTGAGTTGTGAATATATACCTGACCCCACAATCAGTATTTGTTACATTTACTTAGAGGAGTGTTTCTGTTCTCCTTTATAGGGGTTAAATATTAATTATAACGTTTTCAGAGTACGAGTTCGTGGAGCTGAAGGACTTGGAGATAATCGGCACTTTGGGCGTGGGCGGGTTTGGGCGCGTGGAACTGGTGCAATACAAACCGCAGCCGACCCTCACGTTCGCGCTCAAGTGCCTCAAGAAGGTCGACATGGTGCAGCAGCAGCAGCAGGAGCACGCCTACAACGAGAAGAACATCATGATGACGTGCAACAGCCCATTCGTCTGCAGGTCAGTGCTTCAAGTCCAGAGATTACCAAGCTTTTTCTTTTAGCTTTATCTCGTAGATTATTTTCAAAATTCAACCAAATTACATTTCTTCTTCAACTATCAAACACTCAACTTTGACCCTCAAGGGTCCATCTCGACCACTGGAACTTTCTGGTTAGTTTTTATAAAGTCAAACCACCATGTTGCATAACCCATAATATTGCCTTGTCATAGTTTGTATAATTCGCAATTATTTTTACATTAAGTATCAATAGATAAATTTAAAAAATTACGGTACTTAAGAAAACATATTTTTGCAATTATCCGGCGATTTATTTCGCTATAATTGCAACAAGATTAGATAACGTAAAACATTGAAATGACGTTCTCTAATAAATATTTCTTTTACGAGTCGAATATTATCTTGTTTGTGTATTTACAACAGATGTATCGATAAAAAAAACTACGATATCGACGTCTGTATTGGACAGATTGAAATAGCGATCCTGAATTAATTTCCAGACAGCTAGATGACAGTTTATTAACTATTAATAAAACTATACACTGGTAAAAAAAACTTGATTGCAACATAGTATCAGTTTAGCTACATCTTGTATGGAAATATATCGCGTATATATTCTTGCTTGTTTTACTAATATACCATAACGTAAACTTTAAATTTTTAGATTATATCAAACATTCAAAGACAACAAATTCATATATTTCCTAATGGAGCCTGTACTGGGCGGAGACGTGTGGACAATACTGCAGAAGCAGAGATACTTCCCCGAGAACGTGGCGCGGTTTGTTTCCGCCTGCGTCGTCGAGGCTTTCCAATACTTGCACTCAAAAGACATCATATACAGAGATCTCAAGCCCGAAAATTTAATGCTGGATAAAAACGGTTACATTAAACTGGTAATTGAATCATAGCTACTTTTTAGAAAAAAGCTTGTAATCATTTAAATAAGATACATTAGTTTGTATTCTTGTTACATGACCAAATATATACCTAATTACATTTCACAGCACTATCAAGTTGACATGAAAACGTCATTTTCATCACGATTTTCGAAAATTCCGAAGTTCTTATGAATGATTGTAATTTTAGGTCGATTTCGGATTTGCGAAGAGATTATCTCAAAACAGCAAAACATGGACATTCGCGGGCACTCCCGAGTACGTTGCACCTGAAATTGTTTTGAACAAGGTAAGACATTACTCATCACGTTAGTAATACTGCGATAAAATTGTTTATTAAATGGTTAACAATTGCTAAGTACTGTAATGAAAGTCGAAATAGAAAGACATTTTAAAGTTATTTTTACATTGTATCTTAAATTAATTTAACGTAAAAATAATTAATGAAATACACTGAAGGTAATTTGGATAGAATTATTTTATAACATTCACACAATTCATAAGATTACTAAAAACAGTCGTTACCATGTCTTGATGAATTGAATTGCAATGCAGGGTCACGACCGCGCTGTGGACTGCTGGGCGCTGGGTGTGCTCATCCACGAGCTGCTGGTGGGCAAGCCGCCATTCCGCGCGGCCGGCGGCGACCACATGAAGACGTACACGCTCATACTGCGCGGTATCGACGCGGTCGCCTTCCACCCGCGTGTGCCAAAGTCCGCGCAGCTGCTCGTGCGCAAGCTGTGCCGCGCCGTGCCCGCTGAGCGACTCGGCTACCTCAAGAACGGCATCGTCGACATCAAAAATCATAAGTAAGTCAACCTACCTACGAATATCAAGAGATACAGGCAGTGATTGTATATTTTGAAAATAGGAGTAGTCAATTTTTCATAACCGTGTTTCGTAGCCCCTTTAATCGTAGTAACTTTAGACCTGAATAAGTTGACAATCCGACCAAATAATTTAGTGTCTCGTTGTAATCGTTACAAAACATCCTGTCTCTTAAACGATTTTTTTTTTAAATACAATAATATCTCATCAAAGATGATCGACGTTAAGAGAAGTCTGTTCTCGTTTAAAATAATGACGATATATGTGACGTGCTGTAGTCTCTGATCAAGTTTAATTGTCAAGATAGCGGTTAATTTAAACGCGTGCTTTGTTTAAACGGCCTTGTTTTTATTAATAAAACCTACAATTTATTAACATGCCGTCCCTGTTACGCTTAGCCATCTTACTTCTTACTAATATTATAAATGCGAATGTTTGGATGGATGGATGGATGTTTGTTTGAAGGTATCTCCAGAACGGCTCAACGGATCTCGATGAAATTTGGCATAGATGTAGATCATAGCCTGTGAGAACACATACGCAATTTATTATTTTTTTTAATTTCGCACGGACAGAGTCGCGGGCGACAGCTAGTAACAGGTCGTAGCAGCTAACAATTAATTTGAGTTTTGTACGCAAGACTGAAACCATTTTAAGTTTTGTAATTATATGTAAAGGAATTTCATATCCACATTACTATTTATGAATTTGGCAAAATTTTGTTTTAAGTTCACATGTTGTTAGCAATGAACTATGAAAAATAGAACTTTGCATGTTGTGCAAAATAGAACTTATAATCGTACTTGCGTCAGTTTAATTTCTCAATACTATTAAAATAATAACGATTATTTTTAAGCAAATCATTACCGTTTTCAGAACTATCATATATGAATCATGTTTTACATTAATTTCAACGGCATGACTGAATTATGTAATTATTTTTATTATTGTTCGTTGGAGAAATTTTACCGAAAGGTATAATACGTTATTTCCTGCATCCTGTCATTTAGTTTGTGGAGGGGAACCTTGATTTCCTCAATTAACGCTGCATACATTTTTAAAACGATAAATTCATTGCATTGTTATATCCAAATTGAAATTTAGTTTGGCACTTTATAGATGAGGAAGTAAATTAGGAATTATTATGTATGCTAAAATAATTATGTTTACAAAGCAAAACGTTTACGCGCTTTTCGTTGATAGGCGAATTATTTAGCATAATGATAGTCAGGTTAAATTTATCATTATTTGAGTGACAATGAATTGTTGATGGTAAAATTACTACGTTTAAAAAAAGCGAATACATTACGGTTATTGTTTACACGCGATTAATTTAACCAGAACTCGTCTTGTTTATGCAAGTACAGTAAAACATATCATATGATTAATTGGTATTATAAAAGGAGAGAAATCACGTCCTACTTTCGAGGTCTTCATTCTAGAGGTATACGACTACTTTCTACAACTTGTCCATTTACATTATAAAACTTACTTTCTTATTATCTGTATTGCTCTATATTAAATTTCAATCCAATGCCGAAATTAAGTAAACAACGTGAAATTGCATTGAATGAAAAAAACACGGGCGTTAAGTGGAACGGCCTCATGAGAAAAAGTGATATTGTAAAATAACAACAATTATGTGCCAAGTAACTCAGCATTTACGAGTCTTACGGTCGAATGTCCAGTTTGTTCATGATACATTTCAGGTTTCGAGAGCTTCTGATTTGGATTACTACTCATTACTTACAGATGGTTCCTCGGCTTCGATTGGGATGGTCTCCGTGAGAAGAAACTAAAGGCACCTCTCATCCAGCCCATCTCTAACGACTTCGACCTCAGCAACTTTGAGAAGTACCCCAAGGACAAACTGCCTCCTGACGAGACCTCCGGTTGGGATATTGATTTTTAAAACCTACGTAACTGCATTTTATTACATACATATTTATTTGTATAAACTAGTTATATATAATTTATAGAGAAATACAATATTTTTATAACAAAATACTTTGTTTCTTTCGTACATTTTGTCATAGGTTATAACATACATACAGCAAACAATATCTGTGCCTTTTGTTTTTAATCTTCTTAGAAAGTTAAGCCTAGTATACTCAGTGGATGACTGTCGTAGCTTGTCGTTACAGTATTTTCTCCAGTCGCTGACATTGTATACTTATCTTCCTAGAATATTATGAAGTGTATATTTAATTTATCTTTCCGTAAATTTGAAACCGTAACAAGAAAGCGAGGATGTCATTAATATCCATGTCAATTGATTATTTCTATTTCCTTTCTCTCATGTTGGCTCATTTACGTGCTATTAATTTTGGTAAGCAAAATAATTTTGGTCACTGGATGATAGCCTAGTATCCTAGATGTTTTTGTTGTGTATTATGATTGATGGATGATTTAACATGAAATGTAACAACATAATCATACGATAAACACATGCAATACTGAAATTAGAGCGGGTGTCGGCGCACTATAGCTGGTTAATTTTATGAACAAACTGAGCAGTAAACTAAATATGAACATGGCTTAACGTGTGCAATAAACGGATCCAGGTCAACGGGGACAATCATTATTAATGCCTATTGCCGCTTACAAACGCGCACAGAATTTTATGTGTGATATTTTTTTCAAGTTATAAAGCTGATTGAGATTCGATAATCCAAAACGTAACATTATTTTATGTTGTTTCCACTATTTATACGTACGCTATTAATTGCCTAACATCTGAAACATATCTTTATGTCTATTTCTTAAGAAGAGAGTGAAAAGGATGACATGTTTTGTACAAATGTTTTAGCGGTGGAAACTCACAATAAAGGATGCATGAACACAACACAGTAAAACCTGTTACGATACCAACTTATCAACCGGTCGTTGTTTGTATAATTTATTACATTGAGTAGTACCTACTTAAAGTTTATTTAAAATTGAACCTCGTACTTGTGCATTTGCACGAATACATTGTATAAAATCTACTAGTCTTCTAGTTATTTAAAAAAAAAAAAAAAAAATGGGACCCACCTGCAAGCACTTCCTTTCGATTAAAATATTTTTCATCAAAATCGGACCACCAGGGGCGGAGTTTCGCGGAAACACACACATAAAAAAAAAATACAGTCGAATTGATAACCTCCTTCTTTTTGAAGTCGGCTAAAAATATAAAGCTACATGAAAAGTAAATCTTTGAAACAGGTTACAGACTGTTTTTTAAGCGATAAGAGTACCATGCCCTATATTACTCTTGCCCGCATAAAAATGTCAGCCAATAATGTCAGTGGAAATACGTTCAATGAATTAGCGTAAATGTTAATGCAGTGACGGAGACGTTTGCCGCTCGCCACACGCTCTGCAGCGGCCATCGGACAAGGTTTATTTGCATGCGACGCGACGCCATTCAATTGGCGTTGCGATTGCGATGCGAGTCGCGGCTACAGATCACTCAGTTTAATTCACTCAGTACAGTATATACGGCGCGCGTGTAGACACGTCACACCCGCCGCGCCACGCACACGCCACGCGAAACAGAAACAAATCGCTGCAATGCCACTAAAACTCGACTAACAATTTCGAACAATGGGAAAACAGTGAAAAAAATATTCTATTTATGTGCTCAGTGAACGTGAATTTCGCGAACTATTTAAAATCAGGATCTGTGTTTTGACGGTAAGTTTGAAAAGATTCACATATTTTAAATTATGAATATTAGTTTGACATGTTTATAAAACAATAATTATAAGTTATTTCTAAATAACTTTTTTATTTCTTCATATGAACAAGTTCCGGTCTTTTCATTTCCATCTTATATGAGTCCGATGTAAATTAATCGTTCTGGGACAAGCGGAAAATATTCCATAGTACTACACGTGTATTAATATAAATATTAAACAATGTGAAGTCAGAAATTGTTAACTGTATTTTGCATTCCTATAAAAGAAGTTTGATAAGCAGTTGAACAATTCATGATGTAGGTACCTACATATTGATGATTCCAGAGGAATTTAAATATGTATTACGTCCTCGGTCAGAATTTCAGGTCGAGTTGGTGTACAAAATTCATGATTTATACTTTTATACTTGACTTAATTATGTCCTTCACGGTCATGAAAAAATTCCGGGAAATTCTACCGTATACCTCAAATTTAGAAAGGAAATCGCAGTCCCTCTGGTTCAAACTATTCATTTATTTTTATTTTTCAGATTACTTTTAAAAATTAAAATAAAATAGGTATACCTAACTTCAGATCAAGACCAATGGGAATATTTTTGAAAATAACACTATCTTACAACTAAATACGAGTTTAGAATTTACTTCTAATGAAGAACACAGAATAAATAGTAGTAATAGTTAACTAGATAAGATTTATAAACGTGAAAACTAGTTGTTTCTTTTTCAATGTTTTTTTTCTCAATGTTTGTTCACGATATATTTATTATAACATACTTTTTAGAGAAGTTTAATTTGCACATTTATTCTGTACTTGACTAATTCTTGATTTGCCTAAAATTGACTGACCGTGCCATTTTTTAAAGTTACTGCATTAATTCGATTTATAAGCTAAACATGAATGTAATTTTGCCATAACACAAATAGCATTACAACAAGTAGAGGACGTAGCCGAGAGATTTTACCTTGATGCTCAATGCTCTCACAAACGTTTTTCAACACATTGTTTTGAGAAATAATGAACGGTATTAAATTTTATTGTTCTCTGTGAATCGTGTGCATTGCATGCCGTAGCGTACTTATAGTTGTTGCTGCAACTTTAAAACAAATACACGTTATTTTACTACGACTATAAACTGTCGTACGACAGTACGTATTTTTTTAGGATTTCTATAACGTCAAGAAAATGTACGCATTCCGTCACCGTAATAACCATTTTATCCCTCTCATTGAAAACAGAGATGACAACCATTATCGTTTACTCACTTGTGATAAGACAGTTGAAATTCACCGGTAGATTTTCCGCAAGGTTTCTGTACCTGTGAGGGAATGGAGGCGGTGTGCGGGGCCGGGGCCGAGGGCGAGAGCGCGGAGCCCGGGTGCGCAACACACGCGCTAACGGCTGCGCTGCACGCGCTGCACCTTTACTGTGCCACGCTCGCCGCCGCCGCGCTCTGCTGCACGCGCTGCTCCCCAGTACGACCGCGCTGGTATATCAGACACACATACACTACACACCGTCCTGATAACTGAGGATTAATTCCACCTGCATTTCCAAACCAACAAGTTAAAGATAATTCAAAATGGGAACATATCTCTCCTTTATAAGTTAGCAGTCCATCTCCACTTTCATTGATGCTTTAGTAATTTGTAGCGAGTTTAGAACATTAACTTATTTCCATTTGCTTTATGACTTTAAGCAAGAAATATAAAAGTGTAATATTTATCTAATTAATGAGAAAAAAAATGATACTCGAGAATCTTATTTATTTATCCAAACGCTCCCTTTTGTACTTTCTGGGCGCTACAATACAAGTAAACGTTTAGGAAGGGCAGCCGCTGGCGTGGACAGAACGTGCGGGGGACGGCCAGCTTGCTACTAGGCGTGACGTGGTGTTGCGGGTTGGCGGCGGCGGCGCTGCGGGCGGACGGCGTCCGACTAGCGCACGCGCTGGCCGCGCTGCTGGCCTGGCTGGCCGCCTGCGCGTTGCACCTGCTGCTGTGGTGGCGCCGTGCTGCCGCGCCGCTCCTCTACCTCGCGATATACTGGCTGCTAGCCTCGGCCGCTGCCGCCGCCGTGCTCTGGCATCACATTCACGCCGGAGCATCGTACACTCATGTCCAGCTCTACGTGCAAGGATTCACTATTGTACTAGCGTTGGTGATCTCAATCGTGGACTGGGTTTGCTTCTATGATGAGGTAAATTTAATTTTTACTTTTTTTATAGTACTTTTGAAGCGTATTCATAAAGTATTATCGCTATTATGATGCATTCGCTATAAAAATGAGCCTACCAAGTAAGGTTAAACATACGTTGCAGCTTATTATTTGTTTTATTTATATGTGTGAATTTTCTAGTTTCAACCGAAACCCTCAAATAATTATAATACACCGATTGATACGACATTTGTACTAGGGCTGGTTGAAAAGAATCCGAAACGACAATAAAAAAAAAAGAAATAAAACAAAATTTTACTAGAAACGTAATTTGCAGTCTTTTACGATCTCAATACATGTAATTTTAGGAAATAATAATTATTTGTTTAAAAAATATTCAGCTTTATAGTGAGACAGTTTTCATTTTCATGAAAGTGGAGAAAACGGAGGTTCGTGCCGTCATAAAGTTCTATGTTTTAAAAGGGGAATCGGCGACCCAGATTCAAACTAAGTTGAATAGTGTGTTAGGGGATTCTTCACCTTCATTTAGCACTATCCACTCTTGGGTGGCAGAATTCAAACGAGGACGAACGAGCTGCAATGACGCTCCCCGTAGCGGAAGACCAAATGAGGTAACTACCCCAGAAATGGTCAGTAAAATAAAAAATATCGTATTAGAAGACCGTCGATTAAAACTCAGGGAGATAGCCCAAATTGTGAACATCTCATCTGAACGCGTTTTGAACATATTACATGAGCATTTATCTATGAAAAAGCTATGTGCCAGATGGGTGCCGCGGCTTTTGAACGACGAGCAAAAGAAACAAAGAGTGAATGTTTCAAAGGAGTGTTTGGAACTTTTTAGACGGAATCCCAATGAATTTCTACGTCGATTTATAACAGTTGATGAGACCTGGATCCACCACTACACGCCGGAGACCAAAGAGCAGTCTAAACAGTGGACTAAAAGCGGCGAACCCGCACCAAAGAAGGCGAAGACGACATTATCGGCAGGCAAGGTTATAGCAACCGTATTTTGGGATGCTAGAGGTGTCATCTATGTGGATTACCTTGAAAAGGGGAAAACAATAAATGGTGCATACTATGCAAACTTGTTGCAAAAGTTGAGTAACGCAGTGAAACAAGAAAGACCCCACTTGAATAGGAAAAAAATATTGTTCCACCACGATAATGCACCGGTCCACACTGCAAAAGTTGCGATGGCAAAAATTAAAGAGTTACGCCTCGAATTACTGCCCCACCCGCCATATTCGCAAGATTTGGCCCCCTGCGACTTCCATCTGTTCCCAAATTTGAAAAAATGGCTAGGAGGGCAGAAATTTTCGTCCAACACTGAAGTGATTGACGCCGTTAATGGCTATTTTGAAGGACTTGACAGTTTTTTTTATAAAAATGGAATAATAGCCCTGGAGAAGCGTTGGTCTAAGTGTATTGAGCTAGGAGGAACATATGTAGAAAAATAAATTAAATTTATTCAAATATCTCTTTTCTCTCCTCTTCATTCCGGATACTTATCAATCAGCCCTCGTAATTAATTTATTAAAGAAATTTTTATTTATATGCACCTATGTCGAGAAATAAGATATAATACGTAGAAATAACATTATCAAAATAGAATCGTTTACATTGAGCTCGTTTGGAAGATATCAATCGCAGCGGAAGGTTAATTAGAAATGACGTACGTCAAGAATTGGATTGATCTATGTACATTTATAACTGGAGGCCAAAATACACTATTCTATTGTTACTTCTTAGTAATTCAACCTTGGATTAAAATTATACTGAATATTCTAAAAGTTTGAAAGATTAATCGAGGGTTTCTAAGACCAACATTCCCTTTTAAAACATATTGTTATCTCCGTTTTGTTAAAGATATTAACAGGCATGACGATATGTTTGATATACAGATTTTGATTTCAAACCCCGACGGCAAAACTACTTGACAGCAAAAAAAATTATCTGAACTAATTAAATTGATCGACTTTTGTTGTTTGATTTCTTGGTTCCAGAGAATATTCAATAGGCACTTACGGCAAAGTTCACACTTTCTACAACTGATTAATAATAAAAATTATATTAGTATAAGTGATAAATGACTGTCTCAAAATCCGATAAGAATGTGTCAATAACGAATTGAAGACATATTTAAAATCTTTGTGAATTCTCTCAATATTTAAACATGTTTCCAAAAAGTTATAAGATTTAGGTCATCTCATATCAAATCCATCGGAGCATTTATCTCAAATATAAAAATCCTACCAATTTTCTTATTTGCTCTATTCGTTAGTTGTCTTTTTATTTTAACACTCATATATTATTTAAATTTCCATCTGACACTCTTGAAGGATGATATCCCAAAAGTAAAAAATACAAAGAAATGATCTCACGATCAGTAAACTTATTCTTTCCGGTATGATTCAACGCTAGCCGAGGAGAAACCAAATGTTTCCTATATCTTTGAACCGAGAATTTGAATGAACGAAATGATGTAATTTTTTTACCAACTAAGGTTTCTTATTTATTCTAAAGAAGCGATAGTCTTACGAACTAAATGGCCGAGTACTTCAACATCTGTTTATTAACCGCGATACTATCAGAGGAAGCGGTTAACGAGCCGCATGTTCATGTCGCCGACGCCATAACATTTTTTTCTCGCATTCCACCAAGGCTATCAACCCAAATTAAACCGTGTGACAAAATATATACGCCAATATAAACATCATTCTAAACTTAGTCGGTATTTACGTAACAGTATAAATATACGCGTTGAATTCTCCAGTGAATTTAATTTATTATAACAGGCACCATCACAAGTAACACTGCTTGCCTTAATCAAAGCCGACATTTTAACATTCTCAACAAGCAAGAACCTCACTAGTTACAATATAGACATGGCTTAAGTACCTCAAAATAAACTATCCATTATAGAAGACTTACATCTATATCTGAGATGTGAAGCTTAGAGTCGACAATAGCAGCCATTATAAATAGTCGATGTATCGGAACCACGCAAACAATGCTCTTTGTCTAATCGGCAGTTGTATTGAAAACAGCAGACACCACAAATACAAAGTGCTCATCGTATTTTAAAATTGTTATGAATAAAGGTAGCAATTTAAATAGACGTGAAGAACGAACGCATTAATCTTTACTAATATTAGAGGAAAGATTTGTATCTCTGTATGTAATGCCGGCACTTCACGTTTGAAATGATTTGCCTCCCAGCTTGGTTCGCTTCATGTGTACCTAGTCTTTTTTATTCTGCGGACAGTCGCGGCAGAAGCTAATATAAAGATAATCAAATGTAATTAAAATACTAAGAGAAATTAATTCAAATAAGTGATACGAACTTATTAGCACTTTTCTTAATTGGTTTAATAAACCAAATGTTGTTAATAGCTTAACAACATTTGGCTTACAGAGAAGTAGTAGAAGCAAGAGAGATCATAAAACATCCAGCAAGACAAGGCTGTTGACCTTTTAGCGAGTTGGGAATGGCCCGACGCCAACAAAATATAACTCATCCCTCTCTATGAGGGAAATCTCTCATCAATCCATAGGACAACTAAATAATTACTAATTCGTTAAATTAACGTATCAATACAATGTGATTCTTAGATTTGGTTCACGTATAATTTAATATATCGAACGGTTCATTATTTCCGACAATGTTTATTCGTACGACAGTTATGACTCACTGCAAGGGTTGAACATGTGTTCGTGTACAAGATTTTAATATTTGCTAAAATAAAGCTGATCGTAAACACATTTATTTGAATACATAATGATGACTAATCAAGTAGTGAATCAACTTTAAACTTAATAATTTGTATTATGATACAACTTGTGCGGCAATCGAAATGTATACCAAAATGCATCACAACGATTTATGAATGGACTCTTTTATATTTTAGTTGAAAAAGACCTTATGAAAAATTTTATATAGAGATCCTGGATCTTAGGTACTTGAAATTTTTTCAATTTAACAATGTCTACAACATTAACCTTAGGGATAGCAAAAAAAAATACAACGGACCAAAACTATTTTTAAGTTTCTCGAAGTAAACAACCCTACCGCTGTAGTTTCACACGAACGCCGGACGTCTGAAAACATTCCTTACGTCTGGCGCCGCCATCCCGTGTTCAGTGTCCGACGCCACATTATATCTAAATGTTTACACTCTACTTATTACAATACTTACCCTGTACATTTGAGTTACTTATAATACTTTTGCAGGTTACGAAACGTAATCACGGACCACAGGAATCATTTACCAAAGACAACGTCACCTACAAGCACAATGAAACTCACTTTTTTTCCAAGATAACATTCTTTTGGTTAAATCCCTTATTGTACAAAGGATATTGTGAAACAACTCACGATGAAGACGATTTCGGTGAGCTGCCAGATGATGAAAAATCCTCAACCATTTATGCACGATTTAAAAAAATATATCAAAAATATAAACAGGTTTGTTTAACTATTTAAGTATAAGTCGATATAGAAATATAACGAAAACTCTTTTTCAGTTCTCAGTTTGCTTATTTCAGATGACAAAATTAAATGATGAAACGGGCGGCATATGGCGGGTCTATTTAAAAACAATATGGCCAAATTTTTATATCGCTGGAGTATTAAAATTATTTGGAGATATGGTCGGACTCATACCGCCTATGGGACTTGCCGTCATTGTCAAGTATATCGAAGATCCTAATATAATATATGAAACGGAATCGCAAGTTACCATACAAGAGTTCATAAAAAACCCTTACGTTATGCTCTTTCTTGTGACAATGGCTTTAGTTATTCAAGGAATACTTTCGCAGAACTCGACCCATTTAGTGACGGTGGAAGGAACGAGATTGAAGACGGCGTTACAAGCAAGTACACTGAAACCTTTAAAAACTAAGATAAACTTAAATAAATTAATTCAACCGCTTCTATATTTGGTAATCATGAACCTTGAATAAGATTGTTTAACGGTTGACCTGCTTTGAATACTTGCCGTCTCTGAATTAAACATGTGATGTCATTTATAAATAAACACTGATAAAGCGTACATCAATTATTTCATAGTATTTAAGAAGAAACGAATTGTCTCGAATTATCAACTACTATTTTTGTTATGCAAACAATAATATTAAAGAATTAAACTTTGTACGTGTGATTAATAGAAGATATACTTATCCTGCAGCAGGTTACATACATATTTTATTTAGTTTCTTTTTCCAAATAGAGTATGGTGTATGACAAATGCATGCGACTAGCGTCATGGTCCTCAACAGACTCGGAAGTAGACGAAGAGTCACCCCTCCTGCAGAGCATCGAGGAGACAGCGCCTTCGCAGTCAGGTCTCATCACTAACCTGATATCTCAGGACACGTACAATGTCATGTCATGCGTCTGGGTGTGCCATTACATCTGGGCCATACCTTTAAAGGTACACACTAGTTTATCTATGTTAATTATTTACATTTTAATTAGTGTTTTATTCGTGTTCCTTTTTTAGGTAGCTGTAATTTTGTATTTACTTTATACAAAACTAGGCGTTAGTGCGATATTAGGCACCGCTGTTAGTATTATTATTATAACTCCATTGCAATTTTACATCGGTAAAAGGCTCTCGGATAATTCCAAGGATATATCAAAATGCACAGATCACAGAGTGTCCAAAATGTCGGAAATCTTACAAGGCATCAACGTTATTAAACTTTATGTTTGGGAAGATTTGTTTAATGAGAAAATTTTGCAATTAAGAGAAGTGGAATTGAGAAAGTTAAACAAAGATTCAGTATATTGGGGAATTCTGAGTAAGTATGTACGAAAATATTTATCAAATCAATACTGGTTCTAGATAAAATCGAAAATGTAATATTTTTTTCCAGCTTTCACGACACAAGCATCTACCATCCTCATAACAGTTGTCACATATACACTGCTATATTTTTTAGACAATGGTAAAGGTTTAACAGTAGTGAATGTCTTAGCCGGACTGGCTTTATTTAATCAGTTGGCAATACCACTTCTTATATTACCAGTGACAGTGCTCATGGTTATTCAGGCTATGGTATGGCAAATTCATAAATAGCTTCAATCTCCATTTATTTACAATCAAATAATTTAGAAAATCATTTTAGGTCAGTACGAATAGAATCAAGGACTTCTTGGATTTGCCTGAATCGAGTAACGTTAAAGAAGATAACTACGGACAAGATGCATCTGACATTAAAGAAAATGATGTACTTGTTAACAATGCTGTGACATCAGTTCCTAACTGTAACATGTATACGGAGCAAGACGATGCCAATAAAGATATTGATATGGAATGTGAAGATCATTTCTTAGAAGACAATAAACCTACTTGTAACGATCAAGAATACCTTATAAGATTTAAAAATGCGGCATTTTCTTGGAAGATGAGAGATAACTCTTGGCTCGATGTTGACGATTTAGATATCCCAGTTGGTAAGCAAGTACGTAATAATCAAGTCTTGAATGTACATTGCTTTATCAATTAATTAGTTTATTTATATTTTTAGGTAAGCTGATAATGGTTGTCGGTTCAACTGGATCTGGTAAGACGTCTCTTCTGTCTGCTGTGTTAGGAGAAATGCACCTTGAAAGAGGAGAAATTAGTTGGAACGGGTAAGTAATATACTTTCTTATTATACCAGTACTACATCTACTTGTTTAATGTATTGAATACATATGATCATGTCTACAGCATTGTTTATGCAAAGCGTCGCTAAGAGAGATCGATTCTGTACTTTCACTCGATGCCCTATACATTGTATAGTTAACTTTTACATCTTCACTGGGTGTAGGAATTTATAACGCATTGCACATCAACGTTTATCACGCTGATGGTTAACCGAAAAATGTCTACAATGAGCTTTCAAAGATCGGCGAAGAGTTAATTGACATCAATGTTATGTATTATTGTTGTTTTGTAAAGCGAGTACAGCGCTAGCTACGCCGGTCAGCCGCCATGGTTGTTGGAAGGCTCCATCCGCGAAAACATCCTGCTGGGCCGACGCTGGAACCCCGCGGAGTACTCGCGCGCTCTCCGCGCTGCAGCCCTTCGACCTGATCTACAACTGCTGCCAGGTAAAGATCATACGATTACAGACAATTAAACTTTTAAAAATGTAACAGAAAACAAAACATAGTAACCTCAATAAAATAGCGACTTTCCTCGTAAGTAGATTAAAAAGTACTTACATAAATGTGTACATGTCAACCTGTGTAGATGGTGACCGCACGCAGTTGGGTCGCGGAGGGTCGCCGCTGTCGGGCGGGCAGCGCGTGCGGGTATGCGTGGCGCGTACGGTGTACAGTGGCGCGCGGCTGCTGGCGCTGGACGAGCCGCTGGCCGCGCTGGACGCCGCGCTGGCCCGCCACGTGGTGGCGCGAGGACTATTACCCGCAGCGCGCGCCGGCGCCACCGTGCTGCTCGCCACAAACAGGCTCGAACTTCTGCACTACGCTGATCTGGTTAGTGGTTACAATTACATATTACTACATACATGGAAAACGTTATTCCGGTATTCATTGAGCATTATGTAGGCTGTCCTGTTTGTATAACCAAGAAGAGTATCTGGTTATGGCAGGTTATAGCAATGGAGGAGGGTCGCGTACGAGACGTGGGCCGGCCAGGATCGGGCGGGGGCCCGTGCGGTACGGCTGGGGAGGGCACGCTGCGACGCTGGGCGAGGCGGGCGGCAGAGGCACGCGCTGCCGTGGCTCGCACCGGGGCCGGCCCACCCGGCGGCTCCGCGCGTGAGCGTGCGCGACTGCAACGCGCTCTTAGCAAAAACAACTTCAATAGACACGATGCAGACGAGGATACGGTAATCTTTACATAAGAACATTTATAAACTGTTGTAATATGCCTGTGGTAAAGAAAGGAGAATCTGATAAAAAAAATACAAACGTACAGGTGCATTCACTATTAAAAAATAAAAATTATTTAAAGCAGTATATAGTCAGAAGAAATAATGTAGAAACTTCACTTTCACCTTTTAACTAACAAAACGAAAGCAAGGTTGTACCGAGGTGAGACGAAAGCGTTAATATTTTATTAGAGGCCGTAAAATCGATAATGTCACATTTCGTCCTAATTATTAATAACATGGACGCGGTTTAATTCAATAGAACACGGTAATAATGTTTGACTTTTTTTATCCTACGTATAGAATTGAAAGCTCCTCCATTTCAATTGAAGTCTACCTAATTCCTTACACCCTGTATTTTTCTTTTAAATATACCTTCTAAAAATTTATCAGAATCAATCAGAATTTCATTTTGGAATTGGCGCCTAAAATGACGTCTTCTTTTAGTGATTGCGTTCTCGCGTAAAATACGAGCAAGTCGTGGAGTTGCGGAAACTATAGCCCCTTACTACTAGTAGTAGTGATAAGTTGTTGTATGCAGGTCGGTATCTGTGAGGCGACAGGAGCGCACCTGCTGGCGGAGGTGCCGACGCGCGCCGGCGGCAGTTGGCGCCGCGGCGCTCGCCCTCGCTCCTCCTTGTCCAGACAGCTCTCCTCACCACCGCCCTCCATGCACCTCTACAAGTAAGCTACGTAATAAAGTTTGTATGTTATAACGTAGTGTAGAGGCGGCAAGGGGATGTCAGGTGAACCCACTGAGGCTTTAGAAAAGCGCGCCTACGGGTGTGCAGTACAGCGTTGTTACTCTTGTCGTATAATCTACACTCCTACTATATATCGTGCTCATTACGACTTGATAAAATTCGATATTTGAAAAATGTTTTAGAAAGTAAGTGCACGAAAAAGAATAAAATAACAATTTTCTGTATATTTAATAATAGCTACTAAGATCGAACCTCAGTAAGTTAAGCACTTAAGCTAATTACTTTATTTGTTGTTTTGAATTGAAAAATATTATCTATTATTGAAATCCTCTTACCGTAAAAGAATACTTGACCTAAAGAAAGAATCGCTGCAAGCGCATTGTCTTGATCTCATTGTGTTAATCTAATTATTTATCATTTGATTACATTAGCATTTCTATTTAGCGTATGACGTCTTGTTGATTTGTACATTTATTTTGTTTTGTACAAAGTGACACTAGGATTTTCTGTATATTTCTTCTTCTTTTATTTCATATATTCTGAAGGTAACCAATTAACTACCTTCAGTACAGCAGTAGATGGCACACCATTAAAAAAGTGTGTCCTTTCAGATGGCGGCGCGAGGTGCGCCGCGCGGTGAGTGCAGAGGAGGGCGCGGGGGAGCGCGTGCGCGTGCATCGGACACTCGCGCGGTAAACATGATTTCACTTTACGCTCCACAACACAACACAACTAACCTACTAACATTCTATATACCATACGAGTATGTTTCTATTTATGTTAAATAGTAAACCATCCTTTCTGATGCCGGGACAGTTAATTATATACTGTATATAAAATAACGAAGTTTCTAAAGAAACAAAATATCAGTTTGTAGTCAATGAGATCTTTAGCAATGCAACAGTCTTTTTTAATAGTTTTATTTGTTCTAATCCCAAGATAAACAACGGTTATTAATAAATAAATAACTGAAGTGAAGGTCGCAACGGTCGTTTTATAAATTAATCAATTTATAACCACGCACACTTAAATTATGTTTGTATAAAAAATGACAATGGAATTTGATGTTACCTACAAATATGATTGTCGTAAAGTTTAACAGTGTGTGTTATATTTTAAACAATCAAAAGACAATCGAATTGCGTCATTGAGTATTCAAATGGAGAATTCATATTAC
This sequence comes from Papilio machaon, assembly GCF_912999745.1. Classification (NCBI taxonomy): domain Eukaryota; kingdom Metazoa; phylum Arthropoda; class Insecta; order Lepidoptera; family Papilionidae; genus Papilio; species Papilio machaon. The sequence goes on along the minus strand of NC_059989.1, from coordinate 4,728,913 downwards.
TTCCTGGCTATAAAATTAAGTCACACATCCTTAAATATGTTACACGCTACCTTATAGAAGATTACAGCGAGGTCAATAGTTATAGCGTATAAAGTCTAATTGGAAGGCACACATTACCTTTGATCGATGTCTAACAAGTTCAAATCAAACTTTTTGCATTAGGAACCAAATAAGACGTTACACCAAGGGCTATTCAATTTGTTTAGAAAACCTTTTTTCTAAAGGAAACAAAAACGTATACATGTCTCTGTATATGTAATTACAACATTAATTTTCTGCTTTCTTCAGGTGGACTCCGCGAACGTTGCACAGATTGTTGAGCACCGACAGTGACACGCAACCAGAGGAACAATCAGACGGTCAGTTTTGTAAAACTATATTAACATATGTACTTCTTTAATAAAATAATTTAACTTTATAAAAAATATAATAATACTATAAATTGTAAGAGACGAGGCACACCATTGTTATATTGTTCTTTTACTTTTTTTCTTTTTATCTTACTAATCGATAGCTCCTAAGAATAAGGGCCAATGAACAAATTGACAACTTTACGGGAGAGGCTATTAACGTTTCAACCATATAGGAAAATAGACCGCATACGCCCTTTTACTTCAGCAAAAAATAACATTTACACCTTTAAATGTAAATCATCAATTTGTTACTTTGGCCCTTATACGTAGATCCCATCAAAATATCATAAAACGGATGGATGGGTCGATATTTCTTTATTAGAATGTATATCCAGAACGGTTCAACGGATTTCGATGAAATTTGGCAAAAGCGGGTAATAAAATATTTCTAATTAATTTCAGATAAAGAACAATCTACTACAAAAGATACGACATTTGTTTCGATAACATCCAATGGTATTGAAACAAGTATAAATAATTCAGACAAATTGATTACCGATAAAGAAGATCCGGAACAAGTTATAAGTGAGGTATATATTGCAGATTTTGGACAATATCTGAAAATTTAAGTAGGTTTCTGTGAAAATGAACCAGTGAGACGTTTTGTTTGTATGAGTCAGAGTTCTGTCTGGTGCGCGTACGCGCGCGCGTGCGGGTGGTGGGGCGGCGTGTACTGGGCGGCCGCGGCTGGCGCGCAGGCGCTGGCGCTCGCCGCCGACTACTGGCTCTCCACTAGGGCCGCACAAAATTCACAAGAACCACTTGAAAACGATGAGGTACGAGAAGTTTTTTTATATGAGAAACAAAGGCATACGAGAACGTAGTAATGTATGTTTCTATATTTTTTGCATAAATATACCGTTGTCTTTAGCTATGGAGGTCTGTTTACGTGTACGTGTGCTGGTGCGTGTGCGGGGCGGGTGCGGCGGGCGCGGCGCAGCTCGGTGCGGCGTGCGGGGGTGCGGCGGCGCGACGCGCACTGCACGAGCGGCTGCTGCGCGCCGTGCTGCACGCGCCACCGCACCACGCGCACCAAGCTGCGCTGCACCGCTTCTCTGCAGACATCGCTGTTGTTGATCGGGTGACTAAATTACTAAGCTATTTTACGAGGAGAGGGTTTAACAATGGACGTCTGTTTGCTAAAAGTTATTATAAATACGCTAGGTGCTCTAACAGTTCCATTATCTTTGTGTGCAGAAGCTGTCGACGGCGGTGACACGATGGGCGCAGCTGGCGCTGGCGTGCGCGGCGGCCGCCCTGCTAAACGTGGCCGCCTCTGCATGGACGCTGCTCGCCTGTTTGCCCGCCTTCCTCTGCTTCCTACTGTTACAGAACGTCTACTTACGTAATACTAGGTAATACAGTATCTATCGTATGTTAACCTTAGTTCACAAATCATCAATCATCAGAATCCTATATAATCAGAAACGTTAAAAATACACTTGGTTTTGTCGCAGAGAACTGCAGCGTAGCGAGGCGCGGAGTGCGGCGCGCGTGGTGTCGCTGAGCGCGCAGGCGAGCGCGGGCGCGGGCACGGTGCGCGCCGGCCGGCTGCAGTCCGCAATGCGCGCGGCGCTGCGGGCGCGCCTCGATACCAACCACGTTGCGCTGTTGCTGCTCAACGCCGCCAACCGGTGGCTCGGCCTTTCACTCGTCAGTATACATTTATTACTTCTAATCATTGAAATAGATTAAATATAACAAGTGAATGTATGATACAACAAGGACCTGGTGGGTGCGGCGAGCGTGTGCGTGTCGCTGGGCGCGGCGCTGGCGGGCGGGGGCGAGGGCGGGGGCGGGGCGGCGCGCGCGGGGCTGGCGGGTGCGTACGCGCTGCTGCTGCCCGCATACCTGGCGCACGTGGCCAAGTGCCGCGCGGACCTGCACCTGCAGCTCGCCGCCCTCGAGCGTATCCTCAGCGACACCAAGATGCAGCAGGAGGACTATCGGGAAGATTGTAAGTGCCCTGGATTCTCATGTAGCTACTCTTAAAACTTTAAAGCCAATGCTACTGTAAAACTTCTAAGATAAATCTTTTCTTTCATAATAAAAAATGATTTCAGGTCCGATCCCATCGGGCTGGCAGAGAAATGGAAAAATAGAATTCGAAAATGTAACCGTACAGCACCATCCAGATGCGCCACCTATACTGAAAAATATAAACTTGACGGTTAATCCCGGTGAGAAGGTAAAATTATTTTGACTAAATTTCTGTACTCATTTAATTCTGTATTCATGTAAAGAACGTAAACTTTGGTATAGCTGGCGATATGCGGCCGCAGCGGCAGCGGCAAGTCGACACTTGTGTTGACGTGTGCGGGCGCTACTCCGGTGCTGGACGGGCGCGTGCTGGTGGACGGCGCGGAGGCGGGCGCGGTGCCGCTGCGCGCGCTGCGCCACCGCGTGCTCGTGCTGCCGCAGGAGGGCGCGCTCTTCTCGGGCACGCTGCGGGAGAACCTCGACCCGCTCGCCGTACACACCGACGACGAGATCTGGCAGTGCCTCAAGGCGGTCGGACTTTACGAATTTGTCACGGCGCAATCGGCCGGCTTGGGTAAATTTCATTGTAAAATTCAATCATTTGCAACTGATAATAGCTGATTTTCCACTGTCATTAGGCATTAATTGATTTTGTTTGGTCAGAATGTCCTGTGGGCGGGGCTCGCGGCGCCCGTTGGGCCGGCGGGCGAGGCGCGCGGGCGTGCGCGGCGCGGGCGGCGTTGCACGCGCGCTTCGCGGCTGCGCTGCTGCTGGACGAGCCGGGCGCCGCACTCGACGCGACCGCTGAGCGCGACCTGCTCGCCGCGCTCGCTGCCGCCGCACCCAACACCACGCTCATCACAGTCGCAGTAATTTATTTACCATTATTAAATTAACATTTGACTATAGACAGCACTAACAAATCTGAGATGTTTTAAGTCGGCTCGTCTGTAAATTAATTATTCCATAATTTAAATTTTATAATAATGATTTCAGCACCGTATGTCGTCGGTGCGGGGCTACGACCGCGCCGCGGTGATGGAGGAGGGGCGCATCGTGGAGTTGGGCAGCATGAGGAGCTTGCTGTCGCAGCCCTCCTCGCGGCTCGTGCGCATGTTCGCCACCAACCAAACACATTAGTCTCTCCTCTCGCCTTGTAGCGCGTCGTGAGCTAAACATATTTGTGCAATATGTACATATTGACGTTAACAAACAAATTTTTGTTAGATGTTTAAGTTATTTATATTTTATTCTTTTAACATTAGTTTATAAATGAGTGATCTGACGTCTCATTTATAAGATTTACATGAATGATATTAATATAAATTTTATAACGACGCCATTGCAAATGCACCGAGCGCTAAGATTTTACTTACCTTTTATAGAAAGACTGAAATATTTGAGCCATAACTACAAATTACTTTTTAAGTAGAGGTAACTTAAAATCACATATTGAATCTTATAACTGCTATCGACATATACAATGTATTAATAATTGAAATGTTTTTTTAATAAAAGGATTAAAGGAAAAACAAGATTATCGTTGTGTTTTAAAATTGTATTTCCAATAGAACAACAATTGCAAATAACTAATTTAAAGCTCGCCGTCTCCTTCGGACGCAACCAGAGTCAACGATACATCATAAAATTATATCACTACATAACAAATTACAACAATATTTACGTTGGCACCGATTTACATAGAGTTATATAAAAACATTTGTTTGTCGCAACACAAATCATATAAAAATATTTACTTACAGTAGTCGCATTCGTAAATACACTTATATATTTATACTAAATTAAATCTCGACATCAATAAACTCATACTTTCCACTTATCGACTACGTTGGTACCGTGTGGGGGCGTGGCCTGCGCGGGCGGGGGCGGGGCCTACAATGGAGGGGGCGGAGCGCTCAGCGGACGCGGATTCTTTGGCTGACAGATAGCTACATGTCAGATTATGAATATGACATGGCCTCAACTTAACCTTGGCACAGACACTCGAACCATAACATTTCATTATACTATTATATTTACAGTAATGTATGTACATACGTAAATCAATAACTTGTAGAATTCGACTGCCGTGATACTTGTACTGATATGTATAGCAGACTCTATTTTGTCAAAGATTCTCTTTAAAAAGTATATTAATACAAGTTTTTCAGCAGTAAAGTTCTTCAATAATATAGCAGCCGATTAGAGTCTAAGATGAGTTAAACTTAAGGCACGATACGGTTAGCGAAAGCCCTCGCTTCATCTTTACACAACTTTCAAAGTCGTATTTCATTTAAAAGATGCTAATTTTTTATACAACAGACTAAATGAACAATATATAATCACAGTTTTATGTACTTTCACAGCTCAATTTAAAGAAATGTCCTTCAACTCCGTCTTATTTATAAACTTGTGCGTTTGTTTTATACAAAGATCGGTTGTGAACAACAATATAACACAAGTCAAGCCTACCCGACTTCAAGATAACAATTCTAAACCTGAGTGGATTCTCTTAGTAATTTTTTTCCTTCTATCCAAACAGTCGCACGCATGGTTGACAAAAAATCAATGCAAAAATTAAAGAGACGATTCCAGATTTTTATATTATGGATATGTTTCATGTGAGTTTTGGACGGATTTTGAATTCATTTTGTGATTTAAGAAATTTCACCGATTACATATTTTACTTTTTAGCTGTACAATAATATTCCACTATTTTTTTTATTTACTATTACCAAGTTTTAAGCAAAAGTAGCAGCATACTTTTTTTTTAAAATTGCTGTTAACATTAAAAATTGTTTGAATCAACGAAATATTATAAAAAAAAACAAAGGTCATCCTTTGTCTTGATTACACGGATTTCAATAGTTTAAGGCACTTTTATCTGAACAGCGTAGAGAATTATAGAAAAAAACTTGTTAACTTTCTATTGAATAATAATTAGAATGGTAAGAAACAGTTACCAATTTAAGTACAACATAAATAAAAATCGGCGGGACAAGATGTTGCTTAAAGAATTGAGCGATGACAAGTTATGTGTACGATATGTTTTTTTCTAATGACAATTTACATTAACAAGAACATCGGGCCTAGCATAAATATTTGTGACAATCGCCATCGCTAAATTTGAATTAAAATATATGCAGCAATATCGAGCGTAAACTACACCAAGAATCTTGTACTAATTTTGACATAATTGACTATGATAATACAAAGGCGATTGTCACAAATATTTGTGCTCGAATCCACTGAATGAGGACTTCAGTCATCTGGAGCCACGTGAAAAAGGCACAAAATGACGAGACTATATTTCTCTACTCTGTACTACATTCAAATAGACCGACATAGATATCAGACCCGGCGGGCATAAGTCAAAGTAAAATATGACAGCTCACTACCCCGTCATCATCAAAAAATTTACAAGTTTTTTGTTGTTCTGTAGTTGGTCTTCTATTTTTTCTTTTAGCCCGTTTTCTGTGCCCTTGTATTATAAAATTTCTGACAGAACTAACTCTGATAGCAGCGCCTCTCATCGGGCAAGATATCCTTGTTTGACAATAGAAAAATATGTCAAAAACATAGATACTTATAAAATAAATTTGCATGGTCATGTGAATGTATTGTAGTATAACAATTTGCAATCATACAATTTACTAAATACCCTGCGTCTGTGTATACACATTGTCTGGAGTGTGATGTGGGCGTGGGCGCGGTGTGGGCGCGGTGTGGGCGCGGTGTGGGCGCAGCGTGGGCGCGGTGTGGGCGTGGGCATGCGTTATGTGGGCTCTCGCTTGACGCCGGCGCCGGCGGCCGCGGCGGCGCGCGCCTCCTCCGGCAGCCGCTCGGGGCTCGTCAGAATGTCTGTCGTAGTGCACAACACTCGCAACGAGTTCAACACCGCTGTATAAATAAATACAAGGACTATTAGTATTTATAACTTAGAAATGATTTTCAAAAAGTTTCAAAGTAATTACAGCTATTATATTATAATTGGTCGTAGTAATGAATTTATTCAATATCATTGGAAATGTTACTTTACTATTATTAATGTGAAGATGTATGGAAGTATAGATGGATGTTTGTTAGTAGGTAAACTCAAGGGGCAGCTGCATGGATCTCAATGACTTTTGGTATAGATGTAGAACACAGACTGAAAGATCACATATACCAGTATGATCCCGGAAATGTGTAAGGTTCATGTTTGATTTACTTATTTACTTGATATCTTCGCAACGGTTCAACACATCATATTGAAACTTGCCACAAAAATAGAACATAGTTTCAAGTAACACGAAACACTTTTTTATCTATATATATAAAAGAAAGTCGTGTTAGTTACACTATTTATAACACAAGAACGGCTGAATCGATTTGACTGAAAATTGTTGGGCAGGTAGCTTAGAACCAGGAAACGGACATAGGATAATTTTTACCCCGTTTTCTATTTTTTATTCCGCGCGGACGGAGTCGCGGGTAAAAGCTAGTTTTAAATAAAGACTGCGTAGACGAAGTAACGGGCAAAAGTTAGTATAATCTCAGAAACAGTTTTTTTTTTTTAATATTTAAAACCGACGTTACCTGGACGCATCTCAACGAGGGAGCAGTGCTGCTCTGCCCAGAGCAGTGTGGTGCGCACGAGGTCAGCGCCGCTGCCGCACGACACACACGCACTGAACGACTCCACCAGCGCCGCACTCACCACGCTGAACTGAACCACTCTTAAGGAAAATACCATCGCACACAAATATGTTACCCTAGTACACTGGTTGCTTGAGGAATATTATACCACTATCTAATGTTTGGATGGATGAATGGATGTTTGTTAGAAAGTCTCTCCAGAACGACTGCATGAATCTCGTTGAAATTTGGCATAGATAGATGTAGAACATAGTCTGGAACAACACATTGGCTACTAATTTAGTTTTTTTCTAATACCGCGCGGACGGAGTCGCAGTTAACAGCTAGTTAGCAAAATAACTTTTGACGATTACTGATGTACTGTATTATTTTTGTCTGTGTACATAATTGACACATTTGTTTCAATTTTATATAGACAAGTAATTAAAATATAATATATATAATAATTAATGTTTGACACTTGTCAGTGGCCCGAAATAATTTAATATGGTCATTTAATTTTTAAACAATATTAAATCTTTAGAAAAGCTTAAAAAAACTTTGATTCAAATACACCATTCACATGTTTCAGTGTTTATCTTGAATAAGGAAACCATTGTATTATCAATACAGACAATTGACTGAGATAACATCGATGTAGCATCATTTGCCCGCTTTCTCTATAGATTATTTTTTTTTTAAATTGTAACACAAATTAATCGAAATTCAACCTTATACCTTAAATCTTATAAAAAATATGTGATAAGTGTAGTTAAGTATAGATAAGTTTCTTTTTTTTATAATCGCCTAAAAGGTTTTCAACGAGTAGTGAGTAGGCGTATTTTGTTATCGCTATTATCTTAGTAACCGTGGCTTTCTACTGGCGACACACCTGTAGAAAAACTCCCTCACTTCCTTATAGCAAAAATCATGCAGTGAATATGCTAACGATGACTATGCCAGGCTATAAGATATGTGGGTAAGATTTTAGACAATGTTCTTGGATTTAAATTAAGAAACCTTTAGCTTTGACGACATTTTATACAGAGACAAATCGATACGAAGAGACTCTTGTAGCACTGTTTCTTTCGCGCACCGATTGGAAGTTCGCAGTCACGTGATAATGGCTATGAAAAAATGTCCTTCAAATTGATTGAATTTGTTTTAAAACAAATAATTTCGTTCGTAAGATAATATTATAGTTTTTTTTTTAATACAATCTTTAATATGAAACAACTTTAAATGAATGTGTAACATGAGTTCACCACCATTGCAAATTAGCCATTATCCACAAAATAGGAACTATCAGTGGTTTATTTCCATTAATACTTTTGCTAAGTTTAGAGTCGAAATAAAGATAAAATTTTCCAAATGATCCATAGATAAATAATCGTAGCCATATCTGTAGATTTCTAGGCCACACGTATGTCGGTGTATCTCTATGCGTAACTCTATGATAACGCACGTTGATATGAGAGGGGCCAACAGGAGGGGGAGGAGAGGAGATCACGTTATTAAATAATCACAAGCTGTGTTTCCGATAACACGACACGATAAAAGCCGGAACAAAAAGGGAAAAACGTCTACCAGAGGTGTGTGACGCCAGTGAGACAATAACTACTGTAACAGCCGATTCGAGATTTGATAAAAATGGACACTCAATTAGATTAAATTTGTACCTATTACGTTAAATACGTTAGCTTAGCAACAGATAAAATAGTTAAATATCTTTATAATTTACAATTTCATTTTTTTGGAATTACATTTGCACCTCAGTACTTCAGTCATCGGTGCCCTAAATCTCATTCAACGTGGGATTAGATTTAAATTTTCAAAACATTCTACCATATATGGTAATAATATTGTAGTAATACTACAATTGTTTGTTTAAAAAGGATACGAGCCAATACTTCCAGTTGTGCATGGTGCGGTTGGCGACATGGCGCGCGAACATCTCGCGCAGTCGGCCGGCGCGCGCGCGCGACACTGGCGCACCAGTCGCGGGCAGCATAGAGTGACAGTTGCTGCCACATCACATAACACATTTTACTTTTTAAAAAATAAACCAAACTGCCAGAATGGCACTCTTATGAAGAATTCGAATGACATCTTTCTCTCTAAAATTACTGATCTATGAAAAACCGATAAAATTAAAAAAAAAATTATTTAAGTAAATATCATTTATCGAACTACCTAAATTTTTTTAATATTCATTTTACAATTACTGCTATCCTAATAAACTATCCTTATCCTAAATACCAATCCTAAATACCTATGTTTGAATGCAAAAATGTTGACAATGACTAAACAAGTAATAAAAAGTCTTTACTTACGAAATGGAGTTATTCAAGCAATCAATTTGCGCTCGCAAACTTTCCATTTCCTCTTTGATTTGATTTCTTTCCGCTTTCAACTGTTTTATATATTCTGCCCCTTTTTGTAACATTGCAGCTTTACTTATCTAAACCAAAAGACAAATTTTCAATGTAACGGGAACAGAATTTCAGCAACCAGTTTGTGTGAATTCTTAAGATTTTAAAGTTTCGTTAAATTATTGCATCTTTTCAATATTGTGAACCTGTGAATAAACTACAATACTTCACGATATGATATGATACGAACAAAGTACCACAGTATATCTTTACTTCACATTTATAAGTCGTAAGGTCGTGGTTAACATATCGTGGGCATTTTTACACCAGCCATGTCGTGTACAAAGAATTAAATTTGCTTCCCCACTTACAATAAAACATCGTGCAGCAAACTGTCACCATAACAGCTATAATTTAGCCCGTATATTTGCTATGACTAGTTTCCAACCTGACTGCATTGGGGATAAATTCAGCGGAGGGGTAAGAAATAAACGTCTCCGACTGTACCTTGGCGGTGGGGTTGGTGTTGAGGTGCGGTATGAGTGTCTGCAGCGTGTCGAAGCCATTCTTGATGTTGTAGCGCCGCTTCTGCTCAGTGTGCAGATGCGAGCGACGCGCCTCCCGCGACTCCCGTGGCGACCCCGCGCGCGGCGACGTCGGCGACGCCGGCGGCGAAAGCGACTGACGCAACACTTACAGTCAGTTTCCACTGACGAACACTCGTGCGCCAGTGGAAACTTACTGCGGATTTCAATTGCCGCGACAATTGTACTTGTACATTACAGTACAAGTCATATGTTAATTTGGAATTGCAATAATTCGTCAAAACACTGAACCACAGTCGAACTTGGATAAATGATGAGTTCATGGGACCGCGATATTTTTGTCGTTTAGAGGTTTTTTTCATATTAAAAAGACAGCGCTTGGCCACAATCCTACCTGATGTTAAGTGATGATGTGGTTGAAATTACAATAATATAATCTCGTTTATCCAGGTCCTACTGTATTTATGGTCTGTCAAAGATCTATAAGATCTATGCTCTATCAGGGTTATGTCTGAACGGTTTGAACTTAGAAATGTGCTGATCATATGATTGTCATTTAAAAAAATTCATGTCATTTCATACGATGAATATTTATTTCGGTAGGGCATTGAACTCAAACTAGTAGTCACAAACCTAAATAACTTAAATTCTGATCTAAAACGTTGATCATTCATTGTGTTCTTACAAAATAAATATATTTTTAAGCTGTAGCATTCCACACGTTACCTATAGCGCGAGTTGTATATCGTTTTTATAATGTCCCGATAACACTATCATTTTTATTAGGGAACACGCTCTAGACGCGTGTCTCGTCTGAAATATGGCGATATAAATAGTCTCTTATAGCAATTGTTATTGCTTATAGATTTTATTGTAAATAAAGATATGCAAAAATGTGTAAGCATAAAAATGTTTTATTTTAGTAATATTATAAATGCGAAAGTTTAGATAGTTGGATAGATGTTTGTTTGAAGATATCTCCAGAACGTCTCAACATATCTGGTTATTATTAAACATAGAGTGGAAGAACACATAGGCTACTAATTAACTTATTTCTTAATCCCGCGCGGACAGAGTCGCAGGTAGTTAGTATTTGAATAAGTATCACTTGGCACAAGTATCTTGAAACTCGTGTAAAAGCATCTCAACAATGAATTTATTAAAAATAGAATAACTGAGAAAAGAAAAAAAATTTCGTTTCTCAGTTAACGCCCTGAATGTTGATGTTTACTCGTTTAACATAATGTGCTTCTTTAGTATTTTGCGCTAAATTAGTTATCGTCGCTTTACATTTGTAGTCAATAATTCGAATATATTTTAAAATGAACACATTAAATATTACCTGATGCGGCGACATAACATCGTTTTCAATAGGCGACGGCTGAGCCCTCCTTATCGGAGATTTGGTGGGCTCACTTCCCCCCGCGCCCTCATCTTTACCCTTTATTGTGTATAGGTTTTGAGCTGCAAAAAAATTACTTTTTCATTTTAGATAACAAGTATTGTAACATTCAAGGCAAAAGTGTTAAGTTTAAATAAACAAAGAATTTTGGTATTTATTCATTTGTACTTGTAAAATTGTTTTGCGAGCGCAACGCTTCGTTATCTTACATGGCAACAAGTACAAAACATCGTGCAGTTATGTATTTAAAATTCCAGTCAAAATATTGCCTCATTTTTTAGTTTTATCTTCTAAATTACATTGAGAGATAGAATTTTTTGCCGTTGGCATCACAACATGTTGCGCTTCTGTTTCTCTTCCAGAATTTGGAAAAATGTGTGTTACTGAATGTCCCATTTACTTTGATATGTTCGTATGTTAGGAAAGTATAAGTTGGTGTGTGTCAAGTTCGTGTATATTATGAAGGTGTGAGTGAACTAACAGTGGTGCGCGGAGAGCAGATGGGCGAGCATGACACTGGCCTGCGGCAGTGCGGGCTCGGAGGCGACGCTGCTGAGCGGCGGCGGCACGCGGCGCGGCTCGCCCAGACCGCCCGACGTCGACCTCGACCGCAGCCGCAGCGCGCCCGACGTCTCGCGCGTCTGATCACACATCGTTACCATTATTTTGTCCTCGACACTTATTAAACTGCTTCTATATATTGTATTCAATACTCAATATTGCTGTAGCAACAAGCACAACTTTCTTTCGAGTCTACGTCTAGGGACTAGAGAACTGTACTCTAGACGAAACACTAACCCTAGGCGTATGTCTGACGGGCGAGGCGTCCTGCGGCGCGACGAGCACCTGGCCGGGCGCGGCGGCCGGCTCGGCGGTCCCGCCCGCGCTCACCACCCACTCCGAGCTCAGCTGCGCGCCCAGCGGCAGACTGTGCGACCGAAACTGCTCCTTGTTGCGCGGTACAGAAGAACTGGAACCGCTAGCCGCTACCTGCATTATATTGTACATTATTTATGAATAAATATAAATTTTAACAATATTTAAAGGCATTTAAAAGTTAAGCATCTACAGAATGTAATTTTCAATGAAATAAATAACCAACTCGCAACGTACCTGGGAATGCGCTGGCGCAGGCGCTAAGGGGGGCGAGGGCAGTTTGAAGGAGCGAACGTTCGTCGGCGAGGGTCCGGCCTTCGCCTTGTAGGGGTCTACGTGGTTGAGCTGCAAGTACTGCATCTGTGCCGCGGGGGGTCGCGCGGCGGGCGCCCGGGGCTCGTAACCCTGCGACGCGCCGTGTACCGCCTGCGCCGCACTGTGCCCTCCCTGCGCCGCACTGTGCACCCCCTGCGCCGAACTGTGCATCCCCTGTGCCGCACTGTGCACCCCCTGTGCCGCACTGTGCACCCCCTGTGCCGCACTGTGCGTCGCTTGCGCCGTCCCGTGCACTGTTTGCGGCGCGCTATGCGCTGGTATGCTCGCCGAGTACGCCGGGTACTGGTTGTTGCCTATTTGATTCGTGTAATGATTTATTCGCGTTCGCGGCTTCTCCCGACTATACCCGCTGCGACCCTGAATTATGATAGTCGAAGCATATTTAGTGTTCTGCACCGGCTGCTGCAGAAGAGAAACGGTCTCCGGCGCCGTCTGCGATGGCGGTATACCTACAAAATGGGATGGTCTTTAAATAAAGAAAAAAAAATCAGATTACCTAGATAGTTTAAAATAAATCAATTTTAACCTGCATTATACTTGTACGCGTCCGGCTGAGGCGATATTTTTTGCGTAGCAACGAATTGAACCCTAGGCGACTTGGCCACAAAGGCGTTGGCATGCAGAGGCGGGGCGCAGTCTGGTTGGGGCGCGGGCGTCCGCTCGTACGAGCTCTGGGGGAAGGCGGAGTGCATCTCCTGGCCGCCAATGATGCTGTTCGGCAGATTGGTCTGCGTGAACAGCCGGCTATTATCATACATTCGCATCTCCTCGCCTTTGACTTGTTCTGGCATCGACATCAACTGAGTATTGTTACTCGTACCTTCAACAAAGAACAAGTTTAGGGCCCCCTCGTGTCATACCAACTTGCAGAAGAGTGATGATATGCAAATACCATGAATGCTCATCTGACTGGTGGGCATTGTGACTGCAGAAGTATTCTGACTGCCTGCAATATAACCTTGTGGATTATAAGAATCTACGGACATGCCGCTCCTGTACAACGCGTCCTCCGATGGAATGGTCGTCTCTTCGGGCACAGGAGGAAGACGTGGCATCGATAGAAGGTCTGAAAATTTAACTAAATTATAACATTCGCAGCTTCGAACCGAATTAGTAAAACGATATCCATGACACCACATATATTTTAAAAAATAACAGGTGTATAGAAAGCATACTTACCTTGGAGAGGCTCTAGTGTGTCCATAAAATCATCAAGATTAGGCTGCAAAGGACCCAAGCTTGGTTGTATGAAATCAGCTAGACCAGCTCCTCTGGCTGTGACAAAAGTAATATAAATTATTCCATTTCTTATCGAGATCGCCGGATCGCTTCGACTTTATTATACATATTTTTAAAAAGATATAATTGAATATTGGTGAAGGTACCGATCTCCCTGCAGTCAGGGAAGGCGAACGGTTGGTGGTTTGTGATGGTGGAGAATAGCGTGTCACTCATGAAGTTGAGGTAGTCCTCGTCGGTGAGCATGTTGGCCGCCAGATCGCTGCACTGCGAGAACGACTCCACCGTGTCCATGTCCGACATCTGCGAACAAACCGCCCTCTTACCTATCGGACACCTCGCCTATCAAACAACCTATGTCACTTAAGTCATCATTAACTCGGCCACTTCTTGTTCTAATCACTAAGTCCTATTCAAATTATAAGACGACACAAATACAATGTCAACCATACTGAAAACAGTACATACCGTGTCCTGGACTGAGGAATCCCCCTTGCCAAGGAGTCTCATAATATGAAACATGCGCCATTTTTTATATTCTGCTATAACCGCTTCTGCTCTTCTTTTCCAATATTTACCCTCTAATATAGTTGTCTGAAATAAACATTATAATTTTATATGTATACACTTGCAACCTGTATTGAATAATAATTATTTCTCGTATTAGTACTTTACCTCTGGTTTCACGTGTGTGTCAACGTCTAAAGGAGAGGCGAACTGACACACAAATGTATTCTGTTTCTTTATAACTGCAACAAAAAATTCTTCGGGTTACGCTAGGTCTATTTTTTAAAGCTTATTATAATAATTATGTATCGGTCGACACAATTACCAACTTAACATAAAATATAACGGTTATAAAAATTTGACAACATTCGTTTGAAATAAAATAATCAACATGCGAAGGCCGATTATTATCAATCAAAAATTGACGCAATGAAAATTTACTTGCAATCCGAGTTACATTTTTGTTTATCGTACATACAAAGACGAATCTAATAGGACTCAACCATTCCATATTTTTCAATAGTAAAATCAGTTTTCAAACGCCATCGAAGTATGCCTTCGTTCTTTACTCTTGTAGACATTTAAATGACTTGCATAAAGTTATTGAATTGAATTGCGACGGAGTTCACATAGATCACAAAGTCAAATTGGGTCAAGATCAGATTTGAGATGTATATTAATTAGGTAACATTTTTATCTCTGTATGTTTTAGTACTACCAATAATTTTAATTAAATGTTGGTTTTATTTTATTCCATGCCGAATGTGAAATGTACTTTGTCAAGAAAGTTTTGCCAACAACCAACAAACTTAGCTTGGAATTCGTACTGAACTTCGAAAAAGAATCCCGTTGCTGATAATTTTTACTTTTCTTTCTCGCAATCTATGACATAATCAATTATAAGAAGGGTCAATTCAATAAGATCACCAACATTAACTTTTGCATGTAAAAAAGTAAATAAAAAAACAACAGAAATAATGGCGAATTTCGTACGATCCATTTGTTGCCCTTTTTATATTAAAAAAAGATCCTGCCTATCCGGGGTAAGGCTTAGAATAATGGAAGATTGGAGATAACAATTGATTATTGTTATCTCCAATCAATAATGTTATCAACATCGGTAGACGACCCTACGCGCAACTGGAATCTACTAAATCAACAGACATCAGTAATACAATCATACAAATAAGTGTGCGTAAAAAAGATTTTAAAAACCTCATTGTAATTAGCTAAATATATGTAACTATCTGCTTTAAAATGTGCATAAAAAATCTTACTAATATTATAAATGTGAAAGTTTAGATTTAGGTTTTGGATAGATGTTTGTTAGAAGGTATCTCCGTAACGGTTCAATGGATCTTAATGAAATTTAGCACAGATTTAGAACATAGTACAAAAGATCACACAGTCACGGGCTAAAGCAAGTATTTATATAAAAAAAAAAATTACGTAATTAACATAATGAAACAAAATATTATCCACTTATTGTGTTTTTAACATATCTTTTCATTATTATTATATATTCATATTTTAATTTGTTAAGTTTAAAGTTAACATAAAAATTACTGATAAAAATTGTTATCAGTTGCATCATTAAAAACCAAATCATACCCATGTGTGTATATGTATCCTCTCATTTGGTTTAAAAAAAATAAAGACAATAATATTTTTTGTACAAGTTTTTCGGCAGTGGAAACCCATAGTTAAATTATTCATACATAATTGAATAAGCTACTAAGCAAATTATAACAGTTTTCAAATAACTCGCATAAAATTACATAATTAGAAAACACAATTTTTTCATTAAAAAAAAATAACTGACTACCCCTATGACACTCTGGAAAAGAATATATATCAAATGACACCTCACTTGTCAAAGTAATTTAGGATACAGGGAGTTACATTAAAAATTATATACAAACATGCATACATAAAAACTAACATATGTAAGAAAAAAATTACATTAAATTTGGCTTTGGTTATTATAACCAAAACAGTTACATTAAAAACTTCACTCATAATTTAAAAAAAAAGACATTTATTAAAAAGTAACGTGCGTAAGAAGGAGATAGAGGTGTATAAGTAAAACAATAAGAAATGTTAACTTACATTGCATGTGCCAGCATCTCCATATAACATTGTTTAATCTGATCTTGTCCTTCCAACGGAGTTTTATACCTTTGAAACGATTCCATTTGGGTGAGGTTAGTTTTTGTCTGAAGTATATAACAAAAAGTAATTAATAATGGAAACTTACCATGCTTATCCTAAATAGTCTAGTTAACATCACAAATTAATCTTCAAACTGAGCATTTCCACAATCAAATTGACTATAAAAGTTCTCGAATTCATAAGAATCATTTTTGATTTATAAAATATTAAACAGGACATTTTTAAATTTTAAAATGATTTTATTTTTATACAAAGTACAGCTTCAATATAGAACTGCACAACTGAAATGTAAAATGGCAGACAATCTTGTGTAGTGACTTTATCTATACCACTATCAATAAATGATCTTAAGCTTATTATAAATAACAATTTGATAAGAAAGGAGCTTGACTGTATCTTATCTTCATTTCTACTAGAGTAGTTTAAGCAATATATGTACATTTCCATGTAACTAACTTAAAAAGGAGTATTTTTTGCAGTTAATATGCTTTTTGAAATACTATATTAATTTATTGAAAGATCAAATTGATATTTAATATATCTATAAATATTTACAACTTCAATTCATTATTGTTTAAAAAGTATCAAAGACATCTATACTTTAAAATATATGAAGCTTATTTATCTAATATTTTAGTATATTTTCAAATAAAACCAATGTTAATTAATATAAATAAAAACAGTCATCTTAAAAGACCTTAATACTTTATAATTCATGAGAATAATTATTTCATAATGTAAAATAACATAATTTATGTCCTTAGTAACATAATTTAATTCTTCATACACATATATAATATTTTTTCCTCTTTTTTTTAAGAGTTTATAAATTTATTGCTTAAACTTTTCTTTGCATTAGAACTGACAGAAAATTATGTAATAAAAAGCAGAGAGATCATTTATTAATGTTCATTTAGACAGATTGATCATTTACCAATGTGAATGAAAGAATAAAATAATGAAATTCATGTCTCAGCATTCAACACTATTAAATACTAATGTATATATATGTACAAAACCAACCTATGAAAAAGTATAACTTATTAATTTTATCAATAAATTAAACAAATCAGTAAAACTGAATGTTATGGAAAATATTTAACAAAACAATATTTAAAACTAAGCATTCATAGACAGACTTATCTGAGCGAATGACCCGTGTCTTTTATACAGGCTCCGATGACCTATGTTATCTTTGTACTCCAATCCAATTAGAAACATATGCTTCCTAGTTTACATATGCAAAATGCTTTTGAACTGTTATTTGCAAAATGTTGTCATACTCTGTTTTGTTACATTACTTGTTTTATTAAATTGAACAAAATTTCAATGTTAAATATTTTTTGCTTATTGTAATACATAACCCATTTGACCTCTAATTTACTGACTTCATTAAGGAGCTACTTATGCAAAACATTGATTTATTACAACAACCAGGACACTAGAACACATTAATAGAAAAAACCAAAGTTGTGTCTCTGAATCAATGGTCTTAAATTTGTAAATAAAAATATATGAAACTTACCTGTATGCCAAAGACATACATTTGAATAACTTAGTAAGAGATATTTCTATAGAAAGTTGTTGATGTTGTTTACTTTCTTCCTTATCAGACAATGTGTATGTTTCGGAAGATCCAGGTACTGTGTACATTGCGACCACCGTATTTTTCTGAACGGTTTGTTCCTCGTCAGGCACGGGAACAGCCAAATCATCAAAATCATCCTGATCTTCTGCTTCAAAATGTGACACCATAAAATGCCCCGAGTGAATGGTTTCCTTCCCCGTACGGGTTTGGTGCTTTTCTACATGTGTCATTTTCCAAAATTATATTTATTATTTTTTCTTTCAATAAATTGGTGTTATCTTAAATAAGGATTTTCACGAAACTCAACTTTTGGACTTAGCCATATTTTCACTTATCACTCACATTGTTTTTTCCATCTGCTGTCTGTATCTGACAATTTATTCTCAGTGCTGCTATATACTTTATACTTAATATTTATGAAGACTCATTTTTTTAGGCATAGCAACACTGAAAAGCTGTTCTTTTTATATTTTTTTAAACACGTTTCAAAAATTTTATATTTTAAGCCATTGATTTTTAGAAATTTAATTTTTTAATTCCTACGCTTCGCTTAGGGATTATATTTCAAGGGGGAATAGATGGACTATACAACCCGCGTTAATGCGCCAAGGCCAAGTGTCACTGTCACGAAAAACTGTCAGGTGTACAAAAAAATAAAAATATTATAAATCCCGCCTAAACTAACTAAAGTGAAAATTTTCAGATTTCGGATTTAAAATTGCTCTTTTGCTCTTTCGTAAATAGTAGTATAGTTTGAATCATGAATTCGTCAAAAGCCAATTCCCCATCTTTCAAAAATTTAAGGACGAAACAAAAACAGTCCCCAATAGCTATTAAAGAAAAACTTAAAAAGGTAGGTGGTATGTTAATTTCTCTGTTTTAGTAATACATTTGCCTTATTTAAAGAGTTAATCGGCAAAATGTGAGGCATTTTAAAATGATTTATTTTCACTAATACCCGATATTAGCTTATGTATTCTTAGTAATTCTGTCTACTTTAATCTTATAAAATTCCGAAGGTAATGACGGTAACTTATAAATCCAATATAAGTACTCTTGTAGAAACATTCTATATTTTTAGGACTCCATGCTCATAGACAAGTAAAACCCTAACATCAAAGCAAATGTGATTTAGGGGTAGTTATAAATATGTCCTATATAGTATCAACACAATTAACATACTTATCCCACGGACCTATTTTCAAAAAACATTTGTCATCAAAAAATTGTGAGGCAAACATATATACATAAATTATTTATAGGATTACAAAGAAAAAGTGCACAATTGCCGTAATATGCTTCTGGACAAATTCCGAGGGTCTGTGGATGAAAGTGAACTTCGGGACACTCTGATAACAATTTATAAAAGCATGTTTGGATTTCCTAAATTTGAAGAAGCAGATGAAGAAAGTGAAGTACTAGATGAAATAAAAAATGAACTTATTGATGAAGAATTACAATGGTTTGTTCTCGTTTTTTTTTATTTGGTTTTGAAATTTAAAATTCTGAAGTTAATTAAAGTTTTATGATTGCAATTATTTATTAACTAGCTGTCGACTGCGATTCCGTGCAAAATTAAGAAAAAAAAATTATTAGTTGCATATGTGTTCTTCCTGTCAATATTCTATATCCATGCCAAATTTCATCCAGATCCATTGAAGCATTCTGGATATACATTCAAACAAACATCTATCTAAACATTTGAATTTATAATATTAGTAAAATTTTTACACAAATAACTCTGTAACTTGTGTCTTAATAAAAAATAGACCTCTGTAATGTCTAGATTCATAACAAAATAGATTTCTGTTTAGCTAAATCAAAAACATTTTTTCTTTAGGTGCTTGGAGGAATATGAAAAATCACAAATGGATAATGTTGATTGGTCATTGTTAGAACAAGAACATGTCATATGCCCGGTATGTCAAAAGAAGAATTTTAAATATGAAGATGGGACAGTATCTTGTCCTAATTGTAATGTAAATATTAAAACACAAAGTACTTTACCAGAAATAAAAAAAGTAATTTTTGATTCTATTGAAAAACATTCCAAAAATTGCAATGAGACAGCTGAATTCACATCAGTACCTGAATTAAATGACACTCATATATATTTAATATGTGCACATTGCATGGACATACAGTTGATATTGTAATTATGTATCTAAAATTTTGATAAAAAAAATACATACTGTGATGTAGCAACTCTTAACTATGATATACAGTTGAACCTGGATAAGTGAAAACCTTTTTAAGCAATGAAAATATTACGGTCCCTTGGAATTTCGATTATCCAGGTTCAAGAGTAATTATTTCATTAAGTTATAAGTATATAATGTTAACATTGTTGATTCTGCTTTTTCCATTCTGCTATATCTAAACTTCTAGAGGTAATTTATGTCCTTACTCTAAAATATTAATGATAACTTTGTTTTGTTTTTTTTTTGTTATTATTTTCAGATATTTACAAAGAAAAACATTTTCAAATAAAATATCAAAAATATGTTATTTAATGTTATGTATGTATATATCAAAATAGTTATAATAAGTTATGTGTGTTTTCCACTATTATATTATACCTTATCTTCAAAATTATTCATATGTGCCAACTAAAGCTAAAAAATATTTTGGTCCAAAATGATACTTTATTTGACATTTAAAGTATATTTTTAATCATCCTGAAAGTAAATTGTATCAATATTAAGGAAAATTACCTGTAAGAACCTTGTTGTGAATGTAAAACATGCATAATATAAAATGTCACTTGTAAATAGCTATAAATCTGAGCAAACACAAACAGACACACAACTGTCTGTATGTTCAGTGACAAGTGCTACATGTGCCAATCAAATGTTTCCACCTTGATGTTGATGAATCTTTGTCTCTATGTTTAGAAATCAAACACAAATATACAAAATAAAAATGACCTTTAATTCAATTCATGAAGCGTGGTAACAAGGTATATTTTAAATTATTATTACTCTGTAGTATAATCGGAGTTAGAACGTTTTATTATAATTGTTAAAACCCTACCAAAATATTATAAACTAAACGGTAACTCGTATAAAATGTACATTAACAATAGTAGTATAAAACAGTACCATTATTTTACGGACATTATTACAAGATGGGCAGCTTTTGTAGTTGTATTCATCATTTGTATAAAATGGTCAACTATGTGAATTATCCTAGGCCTGAAAATAAAACATTCGTACTTATATACTTTGTTAATTACATTCAACAACCGTTTTATCATAATCTCATTTAAAGTTCAAATAACACAATATGGTCCAATTCAATGGAAATGAGGAATTATATTTACACATGCCACTGGCTGGTGGTAATGTCATTTATTTATTGGCTATGGTTTTCTTTTTAATTTTTGTTTTTAAATTGATATAAACAAGGCTATGGCTTTATTTTTAAATTTTTGTTTTTAAATTCAAAAAGTCTAGTACTTTGCCTTTAATTTTTTTTTAATAATTTCGTTGTAATTTCTCATTTCTATTAAATTTGACTATACATCAATCCTTTATAGATTCTAAACAAACATAATTTATCCTAATATTAATTTGTTAATTATTTATATTATTATATCAAGTGTAACAAAAGATTATTATTTTTTTTCCTTGTACAAACACACTTCAGATAATAATCATAAAAAAAATAAGTACATGTTTGGTGAAAATTAATATTCTTACTGTTCCTATACTTAAAATTATTAGTTATAAAGTTGTATATTTGAAGGCACTGTTTGAGCACTGTTTGAATTAACAACTAGTTATTTATGCAAGGATTATTTTGTTCACCATAAGTTTTGTATTATGTCAGGTAAGTTTATGCATTATTGTAGTTACTCTTTTTATGAATGTTCTGTCATTTTCATCTATATATATAAAAGAAAGTCGTGTTAGTTACACTATTTATAACTCAAGAACGGCTGAATCGATTTGACTGAAAATTGGTGGGCAGGTAGCTTAGAACCAGGAAACAGACATAGGATAATTTTTACCCCGTTTTCTATTTTTTATTCCGCGCGGACGGAGTCGCGGGTAAAAGCTAGTTTTAAATATTTAACAATATGCTTATAATTTTTAAATTTATGATTTTTGCATTATTTTTGAACATACATTAGATAAAAAAGTTAATTTCAGGGTTAACACAAATGCAATTGACAAATATTAATCAACTTAATATAACTTAAACTATAAACAAATAAAAAAGGAATATTGACTTAATCTGCTCCTTGAAAATGACACAGTCATCATGAAATAAAAATAGGAGCTTAAATCGTCTTGTTACACTTGATATATTTCAATTGAAATAAGACTTGTGAAGTCTTTACAGATAATAAATACATTCCGATATTATTGCTATGGCGTCGGTACTCTAGCGAGCGGCTACTCACTATATAGGTAGACCTTGTACATCCATGAGGTCTTCCTGCAAGGCGTGCGAGGCGGTGTGCGAGGCGGTGGGCGCGGCGAAGGGCGCGTGGTGCGAGCGCGGCCGCCGTGGTGAACGCGCCGTCACCACGCGCGGCTTGTGGACCTCGTCCATCACGGACGGAGCGACGTATGTGAAGCCCTAAACATTCATAAAGCCAAAAAACAACTTAAAGAATGCGGTAACAATGGAAATCACTAAGAGCTCATCTCAAAATTAAACACCTACAATGCATAATTAAAATAAGGACAGAAGATTGTAATAATACCTGGAACATTAGGTTGGCACTTTCACTAAGTGTAGACTCATCTGGTGAATCAATGGGAGTTTGTAAAGTAAATCTTGTATCAAACTGTGAAACATCATCTTCACTTGACTGAAAAAAAAAAGATAATTGCTAACCCTTGATTCTATTTACTTATTTTGTAAATCCATTATTGCAGTAATCTAATCTAGCCTAGCCTTATTTACATTTCATAGAATTCATTGCTATACAGAAATTTTATACACTTAAATGTTTAAATCTGTCTACTAACAAGGATGTCTAATTTATAAGTAACATAACAACCCAAGCAACTCTCAATTGTATTGCAATATTCTTGCAAAAATTCTGATATATCACATTTTGGAGCATGTTGAGATATTAGTAGACCAAGTTTTAACAATTTTCATCTAGACCCAATCATTGTTTTGCTACATATTTAATGACTATCAGTTTTATTGCTTTTAGAATTTATGTAATAATACAATTGGTCTTATATAATGATAATTTATTGAGACAGTATTGCACTGTTAATTAACAATTTGTTGTCATTATAGTCCGGTCGCGGAGCACGAAAAATTTCGTACAATGACCTCTTTACCTACTGACAGAGGTTACAAACATTTTTGTATTTAGTGCGGTTTACATGAATT
Organism: Papilio machaon; assembly: GCF_912999745.1. Lineage (NCBI taxonomy): Eukaryota > Metazoa > Arthropoda > Insecta > Lepidoptera > Papilionidae > Papilio > Papilio machaon. The sequence goes on along the minus strand of NC_059989.1, from coordinate 4,705,505 downwards.
ATTTGAAGGAGAAAGAAAATTTACCAACTTATAAAATATAGTTAATTATTATTATATAAATTATTTATTTAGATTTAATAATACAAGTAATAAAAATCTAGACAAGTATCTAATAATAAAAAAATCAGAATCCGATTCCTCTGTTTCGGAGTAACTGTTTTCCGAAAACGTCACGTCTGTCACATTTATTACAAAAGAATCAACAGTTTTGTCAACATTATCATCTAGTCTAACTAATTTCGATTCCTCTTATTAAAAATTAAACTTATAGTCTCCAATAAAAGGTTTACAATTCCTGAGGACGGCGGCCTTTGTTTCTGTGCGAGCGAGACTCATTGTATTTACGCGGGAGTGACAGAGACAGGTAGTGCGATTTCAATGTACGAAATTCTTCGTGCTCCGCGACTGGACTATAGTCATCATTTTTCTGATATGGTTTGTACCCAGTAATTGTTTCACTAATTATTTTCTTCTTATTACAGAATATTATAGCAAAAGAGAGAATTGTATAAATATTTTTAAACTTAGAGAAGACATGTTGCTCCTAAAAGTTATTATTAATCGATAAGATTTGTTCTGGGTTAAAAATTAAAACACATAATTATCTTTTTTCGTCATTGACTTTAGTAGTTATGAAATGTATCTATGACCTATTAGGTCAAAATAATTGAAGCAACAATTAACTTTTAAGAGGTCAGAGCTCATCACAAATTAATTCTTTTCTTATTAAAATAAAAACTTACTAGTATTGGTTTCATTGGTGGTTCCAGTCTTCTGTTAAACACATCATCCCAGTTCACGTGTTTAAAGAATGCGTGTCCACGCACCGCGGAGGCACCGGCGGCGCCCAGGCGCTGAGTCTCCGACCGCTTCATAAGGCGTCGTATCAAATCGCGTGCATCTTGTGTAAGGTAAGCAGGTAACATGAGTTTTCCTTTTAATATTTTCTCTATTGTTTTAGTGCGATTATCACCAGTGAATGGAGGCTGAAATAGAATCAAAATAGATAAATAGAATTATAAACAGAGTAATCAAAATTAATCGTCTCTAGACGATAAATCAATAGATCAATAGGTCAATAGATCTAAAAATTGTAATTGAATGTAAAAGTGTACCTCAAAAATTTACTTCTAATTATAAATTTTAGAACAAAACCTGACATACCTGACCAATCAGCATATCATACATTAAAGCGCCTAAACTCCACCAGTCTACAGCTTTTCCATGGCCACTTCTGGTTAAAATTTCTGGCGCCCTTAAGCATTAAATTAATTATTAATAAATGTTATAAATTCATATTTCTCATATCACACATAACAATTATAAAATAAATACTTACATATATTCAATTGTACCACAAAATGTATGTGTAACAATACCTTCTTGTATATGTTCTTTACATAACCCAAAATCAGTGAGTTTTACATGACCCTGAGCATCTAGGAGGACATTCTCTGGTTTGAGATCACGATAAATGATGCCCAAACTATGTAAATGTTCTAATGCTAATATGATTTCTGATAAATAGAAGCTGGAAAAAATGAAAAACAATGATTCTTAGATTTCAAATTAGTAGCTTTGTTTGTTGAAAAAAAGAGATGGATATGAAAAATCAACTTATGTAACTAATGTATATCTTCGAGTTTAAATTAGATGAACCTTTATATTGCAAATGAAAACCTAGAAAGTCTAACCTAACCTTCTAGATTATTAGAATTTTATTTCATAATTATTATCTATATACAATGTTCAGCAATTAGCAATTTAAAACCATAATTTTAATATATTGTATGTTAAAAATTCAGTGATTCATTACAAAAGTACTGGGTGATTTTATAAAAAAATTGGTAAACTAATAAACAATAATAGTACTTTCTATATACTTACCAGGCAGTGTCTTCAAGAAAAATACCTTCTCTCTCCAGGTGCATAAAAAGTTCTCCACCACTTAAATACTCTAAAATTAAATACAGTTTTCCACCAGTTTGGAAAGCATATACTAGTTCAACTATGAATGGATGCTGGAAATTGAAAAACAATTTGATCAACTAAATACAATAAATAAAACAAGAGGTTTCAAAAAAATCAAACATCAATTATTTGTGTCATTGTAACAAAAGTTGATTGTTTTAGTTGTAAAGTATGCTTACCTTGACAGCTTCCAGAATATTTCTTTCTGCTTTAGTGTGGGCAGTATCTTTCTGATTACGAACTATAGAAGCTTTCTTAAGAACCTTCATTGCAAAATGAGCACCTGCATCAGGCCCTGTGATTTTTCGCACTTGAAATACTTTTCCATATCCACCTTTTCCTAACACTTTTCTTAGTTCGAAATCTTGGGGTCCTAAACGCTTGCATTGACCTGGATTTACATTGTCTTCTGATAGCTGTATAGTTTCTGAACACTCAGATCTATAAAATTAAATCAATTATAAAAATATACATGGTGTCTAACATTCAATATAATCTAAAATAGAATAAAATACTCACTCAGCTATATTATTCACATTAAGTTCGGGATCATAATCAACCTGCGTAAAACAATTTAAATCAACTTTATGTATGATATAAGAGTACCAATATGAATAAGCGATTAGAGATTATAAACTAAAAGTTTACTGAAAAATTATAACTGTACTCTTGGATTTCTTATAATTACAGTTAAATATAAATAAAAGCCCTTGAACATTGGAGTCGAAGTATACACGATAAATGTTAGGTTATGGTATGGTGTCAACAATTTTCTAAAGAAAGGAACATAACATAAATACCTCATCGACTTCAATAATATCGTCTTCGTCAGAATCTCCAACTGTAACTGTATCAACATCCAAATCTAAATCGAAAACACCTGCCATATACGATGACATTTCAGTAATATCACATCAGCAATACAACTGTAGTTAGCAGAGCACAGTCACGTAACGTGGGATATTTTATTATAAATTAATTATATGAAATAATATTCCAATCAATTACCACCAGAGTACAACTTTTTATCTTATGTTATGAGTTATGACAAAAGTTATGACGAAAATTATAAGGAACAAACAAGACAAATGCACAGCAAAAATTTCTCATAGATTAGAAAAGTCACAAGCGTAGCACTAGCAAATCAAATTGTAGCTTTGTAGCTGATTGTAGTTGTAGCCCAGTTTGACACATGAACCGCGCGGTTGCAAGTCGTGCGGTTTAAAATCTTAAAACCGTGATGGCGTTCTGTCATCGACGGAAAAACGATTGGCGCAACGGTGATAGATATTCGATAATATTAAAATAAGTAAATCAAGCAATAAGTATCCGAATCCTCAGTGATCCGTTTTAAATTATGTTGCAAAATAAGAACATAACAGTAATTTTTGACTGTTTGAGAAAGTTAATACTAAAGATTGCAGATCTTTTGTCTACTTCGTCTTATTAAGTTTCGATGTCGTTGGAGCGATTCCTAACGAACTTAGTAATGTAATATTCTTTTGACATAATCATAATATCTTGTCGACTCAATGTCATCGGCGTATTGCGCAGTGCTAGGACCAAGTATATTCTTTATCTTATGCGCAGTGACCACCCCTCGCAACCCGCTATGCCCCTCTTATCCTAAAAATGTGTTCTGCGCAGCGACTCACGCGAACTTATCAGTCGCCAAGATATTTGAAAACTATTATGTATAGATTTAAAATTAAATTAAATATATAAATATAAAAAAGAGAATTAAAAAAAACCTAATTTGTAGCTAGTGTGATCTTTCAGACTGTGTTCTATGTCTATACTAAATTTCATCGAGATCCATGCAGTCGTTCTGGATATACCTTCAAAAAAACATCCGTCCATCCATCTAAACATTCGCATTCATAATAATGGTATGATAATTAAGAACCGCTTGGTTTTTAACCTATTCGGAAACTGCCCGATTCCCGTCGCTGTGTATGTACAAGGCCTAAGTTGTACCTTATTAACAAAAAAATTGTTACATTGTACCCTCGGCTCGGAACAACAATGAAAACTTGGAGACTAGAACTTTAAAACATGCATAGATTATAATGAATAACATTGAAATTCAAAAATATAAGTATTCCTTTAGTTACAAATAATCGCGTCCAAAATATAATAATAAATTAGAAACAAGTTTTCATATACCTTCTAATTTAAATTGAAACGAGCACCGATATATATTTGCATTTTTTCTCTTCAAAATTATCAAAAATATTCGTTTATTGCTAAACCCCATTATTAGTTATCTGTACCCTCAGATACAGATGATCAACAGAATTTTGAGAAAATACTGGTTTTGAACGAACAGTCGGTTGTCGAAGGTGTAAACATGTATTAGTAATCGTAGTTATAAAAAGTTATCAAAGTGCTTTTCTTACTTTTATATGTTTATAAGATAGATTAGAATATTAGCTTTATAACTTTAACAATAGTACCTCAATAACAATGGAATAGTTTTTGAGAGTTGCAAGAAACCTTTCAATGGCTAGTGACAACGATAAAAGTTCGGGTAATCAGAATTCTGATGGTTCCTTGAAGAGCAATAAGAAATTAGACAGTAGCGGAAATATAGGTAAGTTACACAAAAGCATGTTTAAATAAAATAGGATACACTGTCTAACCTAGTTAATAGTGACATTTGATTTAACTTCTAATTCATAATTCTTTCGTAATCCAGCGAACTACTTTAATGAAACATAATTTGTTGAAGCACTCGACTAGGACTATTTAAAAAAAAATTCTATTTAATAGCATATTTATAATAAAAATGTCAACTGATATTTGTTTTTATGCTTATCTAATAATAACAACTTTAGAAACAAACAAAATCTTTTAGTTTACTGTCAGTAGAAGAAAAGCATAGCATTTACAAAAGAATACACTAATCTGTACATATGTAGTTTTTTTTTCATATGCTATTTTTAAATTTTCATACACATTAAGATTTGACCTGTGATAAAATCCTTAACCCTATTATCCAAAAACATGACTCATTAACTATCATTTCATGGTAAGAGCAATTGTAGTTGTTCAAAACTTTTCAAATGTTAATTGAAACATTTTACATTGCTGTTTTGCTGATGATACATAATGTGATAATTGCTGGTTAAAAAACCATATAAAATAAAACAAAATAGGATTAATCATTTAGGAATATATTATTTTCAAAAACAACATTAAAATAAATTTTATTCAAATGTAAGTGTTGTGTATGAGCTGTACTATGCATAGTTATGAGATTGGTGGTATCATTGAGACAGCAATTTCAATAAAATAAGCAAGCAATCATATTTTACTGCAAATATGTAACAATTTAACAATAAGAGTAAAAGGGGCTTGCCTAAATAACATTATTGTAACAAACAAATTTTATAAGTGAAGATTATCACATATCAAGCGTCAGCTACATTATTTATGAACATAGCCCGAAACTAATCACTTTACTTTTGTTACATAGGTTAATCTGCTAAGCTCTGTATAATATTTATAATTTATTTTCATTCATGGAGTCTGTATGTGAAAATCATAATTTCCACTTTTTATTAAAGCTCAATGGCAAACAAATCATCAGATAATGCATTTATAGTCTAGGACCAGAAATATAAAAACAATGTCATGAGGGTGCCACTATCTTCATTGATATTGCAACACTACATCTTAAACAATACATTTAACAAAGTAATGTAATTTAAAATTTAATTAAGTATAATAGACTTATCCTGCATTAGTTGCCTATTTAAATTTTTTCTCTGCTATATTAGTCAGCTCAGTTATAATATTTTTCATAGCATATTAACATATCAAATTATCACAAACTCAAAAACGACACACCACAATTATAATAAAATACTTTGTCAACAAAAGTCATCAAAATCAATGCAATGGCAACATGTTTTTTTATTTTCAATGAAATTACTGTTACCATTGCAAGAAATAAGTTCCTTAGTTGTCTGCATCATGGTGAGGTCTTTTATTTTCCTTTCAAAGTTGCAAAAGGAGATAAAAACCATAAACAATTTCAAAGTTTTAAATATATTGTCTGTGAACTGACTTATGTCAACATTTTGTGCTATGACAATCTTAACATCTTTGACATTGACAACTTGATATGTAAAATTGTGTAGTATTAATTGCCATGACTCTTCAGTATAAATATTTATGCACTCAATTTAGTATTATTTCTTGAAATGTCTCTAAAATTGGAAGATAGTACAATAGAAAATATATCCTCTTTACTAGATACTCTGTCTAGGGAAGTGCTCTCACAGAATAAAGGCACAGAACCTGTACAAAATGATCTTTTCTATGTATTGATTATTGTTTTGATGCTAGAAAATGGATTTCTGCCAGTTATTAATGATTCCGAGGTTATGGAAAATATTAATTCTTATGATGTTCAACATTTAATACCTAAAAAATTGGAGACTGGGCTGTATGAGGCTAAGTTTGTAATGTTTGGGTGTCCAGACTTTCCATTGAAGCTTATTATAAGTCCACTGGGTGCACTGATGTTAATAAATTTGATGATTAATGACATGAATGGTGAAATTTATTCTGTTTGTTTACCGATCAGTCGCTATGTTGTGTCACCTCGAGCTTCAACAATTCCTATGATATTTCGTGATTTAAAGCATCTCTCAGTTACTTTCAAGAACAAAGTTTTATCAGCAGTAAAAAGCAAGATTCTTAGTTACTATGGATATCCCAGTGCCAGTTTAGTTGGCCTTCCAGATGAGATAATAATGTTTAATATTCTGCCTTACCTACCTGTTAGAGATGTATTAAACATATCAGAAACTTGTAAGCGTCTAAAAGCTGTAGCGAGCAATGAAGGATTATGGCGAGAAATGTATAAAAGAGATTTCAAGGATAATACATCTGTTGAAACGAGTTGGAAGACATTATATAAAGAAAAATATTTATCACAAGATAAAACAAAAAGTACATCCAGTAGAAACATACAGGATCACCATTCAGTTACTTCATTTTATCCGGATGATAGAAATATACCCTTTTATATTTTTCCATTACGAGATGTGATATAATTTTATTTTTCAATTAAAGGAGTACCGATATCTTTTGAAATGTAAAATTTGAATTATTGTTGGATTTATTTATGTATAGAATATATAAATAAATTACATATGTTTTTAGTTGTCTACTTTATTCATGGTTGCCATAAATTTTAAAAACAGATTTGTAGATTAAAGTTTCATTATATATATTTATTAGGTCAAACTGAGGACAAGGGGATTCAGGGTGTGCAGGCAGTTGGAAAAGGAGGGCGACATTTATCTTTACCAATTGAATCTTCGGCTACAAATGGTGATCTGTGTGAGTAAACATTTTGCTAGTAAAATGATGCTAGTAAAATAATATTATGTTCTGGTTCTGACTGATACTATTTTAAACTATTAATAAGATGGTTTGCTGGTAGGAATTGTTGTACATTAATTATGTGCGATAAATACTTGGGCTTAGGTGTCATTTTCCTTGCACTGGTTGCCTATTTCATTTTGTATGAGTAATAATGTATGGGATAATTGGATAAATTGGATGGATTTTATGATGCTCATACTTATTTGTATTAGCTAACATAAATCTAAAAGTTTTCAATCCTCATAACCACAAAAGTGTCAGCTACATATCTGTAATATATTTGTATGCCTATGTCCACAAGTCCGCTTTTGCTCAGAGTAATCACTGGAATGGCTGGACCGATTTGACAGGACTTTGATGGGGATGTAGCCGATGCATGTGGGAATATTATAGGCTAATTTTTTAGTTCTGTGCTGACCCACTGCTATTTTATAAATGACATAATTACCTAAAACTATGTATGTATTAGAAACTGTATAAACTGTTTGTATGAGTAATTGTGTGTAAATAATATAGGTTACTTTAATTTATTATATTTTGTATGATTTTGGAAAGAATCTAATTTGAGCTTATGTGACTTAAATATCTTCATTATTATTTAAACACCATACTACAGTAGGCCGTGAGTAAAAGGCAATAACTCAATAGAGATGCTATTTTAACATTCTTATTGTTTCTTGCGTAAGTTTAAAACAAGTTTTTTATACATAAAAGACATGTTTACAAGCAGTGTATTCTCAACTTAATATTTACTAATTTTTTTTTTGTTTTATTGAATATGTTTTGTGATGTTTGTTGCAATTAGCTTTGCAAAGTGATGTGGCATTACTTTATCAGATGCTATGTTCCTTAGATTACCATCTTTAATTTAAACTTATAAGAATAAAAGTATCTTATACGCGTTATTTGATCAATACTTACACATTAAGCGAAATTCGCTTTCGAGTTTTTCACTAAAGTTTTCTAATTCACTGTCGACCTTTGACATAATATAATCGGCAATGGTAGTGGTTATTATTAGAAAATGATATATTTTACTAGTTTTGACTAGGTTTTAATCCGTGCGTGAAAGATAAAATTCGAACGAATACATTATCTTTTTAATAACTGTTGGCATAGTTTCGCATACCTAAGTATGTTACATCGTTATAAAGACGTCCCGGTGAGCAGTATTTAAAATTATAATATTTAAGCTCTAGATAGGGAAGGTTATCGAAATGCCGGGATGTGACGAGGGAGGGCGCGAGGGTGCGCGAGTGAGATGCGCCGCGCAGCCTCCGCTCGTACTCTCGCCTCGAAGGCGCCGCCATTGGCGTGTCAAAGCGTGCTCTGTGTGTCGTCCCGCCACGTACTGCGTGCAACGTAAATGTAGGGCCAAGTGCCGTGATTACATGTGATGTTGGGTTGGTTGAGGTGAGTGGCGTCGTGGAGGGCCCGCGGCTGACGCGCGAACGCCCGCCGTGGCGGTACTACGGCTCCATGCTCACCCATAGCCGATCGGATGGTGATTTCCCCATCTACACCAAAGGTATGTTACGCTCGGAGGTCAAACAAATCTAGCAGAACATTTTGAATATTTCGGCTAGAGTTGCATCTTAATAGACCGGTAACGTTTTTGTAGTCTTAATAACCAGAAGCATTTACAATTATAACCTCGTTGAAATGTTTTGTTTCAAAGATGACGGTTTTTCATCCTATTTAGTGTAAGGTTTAGAAACAACTTTTCAAACCATTAAGCGAAGGGTATGCCAACAGTTAAATTTTACAAATCAATAGCCAGCGTCTGATAATGCTGGTCGTTGCATTTTGACTCTAAGATTTAAGGTAATCTATCAACCAACATTCTCATCAATATTATGACAAACTATCTTACTAATGTTATAAATGGGAATGTTTGGATGTATGGATGGATATTTGTTAGAAGATATCTACAGAACGGCTCAATGGATGTCGATGAAATTTGGTATAGATGGAAGAACACATAGGCTACTATTTTTTTATTACACCCGGACTGATTCGCGGGCGATCACTAGTATATTATATTGATATAATAGTATGGCCGCTTCATTTGTTATGACCACTCAGTGTAAAATTTCAATGCTTTCTTTTATATATTTTTTTAATAAATTCAAGCTTCATCGCGTACGTTATACGCTTACCTAGGCGGCTGATTTTAATTTATGCTCGGATTATTTTCTAGGGCAAAGGGTATATTCTATTAATAAACGAGCTAAACGTTTAATCTACCCGTCAACACTGTGATCCCTCAAGCAAGTCGGGATTCTGTAAGGGTACAATCCTGTGGTAAATTTGTAACGATTGTTTTATTTAAGCGTTTTAATTTAAAATAACCACAAGAATATTGCTAACATGAAGTATTTTCGACGAACTTTGAGATTAGACTAATTGAATGTCTGCAACATTGACACGTACGTGGCTAAATGTAGTAAAATTATAAAATAAATAAGTAAACAAAGTTAAATGAACTACTGAACTGAAGTACTCTTACTATGCTGTAAAGTGTTGGTTGATAAAACGTCACTATATCAGCCGCTATCTAATCAACAAATTCTCTGGGTAATGTCTTAGTTGTATATCGCAATTCGACTCATTTATACATATGACTACTGCATGCGATGCGAACTGTATGTTGAAATGTGCCCGTGACAAGTTGAGTGCGTTGTGCTCTAATATGGACGACATAAATATTAAGACGAAAAAGAATAGAACTAAACGCAGACCAATAGATGACGACACAAGGAGCGAATGCGGCGTCGTAGACGAACCTGCAACAGTATGTGAGTTCAATACGTGACATTAATTGCCTCTATCTCTACTCAGTAAAGTGTTATCTTCATAAATATACGAGTATGTTTAGCAGCAAATTAAGGAACATTTATTGTTGGTTTGGTTAATACTGTATGTTTAAAAATATATCTTACGTACAATTTTAGTGAATGTGAAATAAGAAATTTTCCAATATGCATTAGAGATGGTAGCAACTGCAGTTAAAATAACTAAACTTTCCGAATATTACATTAAATTTTGGAATGACCTATGCAAATGTATCTATGTATTTTTGATTGATGATTGATTTTAATGTAGATCCTCCAATCTCTCTTCAGCCTAAACTTCTCCACTGCTAGTCGAAGGCCATTAATCGCAAAATATCCTGTTTCGTGCCACCATTCTTCAATAATTGCCTGTTAATTTTAATATAAAAAATGTTGATAAAATCCTTGATGACGAATCCGAATTCTGTTGAAGCAATTGTGTATTTTCTCGCAATAACCTAAGTTATTCATAGACGTATTATCAATTGCTGTCACAATAGTTATTATCTGATTCTAAAATTGTAAAAATGCGCTTAAAGTATTTTACACTGTCATTTTGGTAACAATCTAACTTGTTTCATTGACATTACTCAGATATTTCTTCAGCAGTCTTAACAAAAACGATTGGATTTTAATTTTACCAAAATTTGTGTTGTTTCCGTATGTTATTAATAAATAGAACTTGCAATTTAGTCGAACTTGCAAATATTATAAAAAACCTATATCTTTGGTGCAAACTCGCATAAGCGAGCGGCTATGGAACTAATTTGAGGGGTGCAAAGCACCACGATGACTCTCAGCCGTGAGCCGTGACACTGTAAGGGGCTGCACAGTGCACACCTGCCGGTAACGAAGTGTGGGGCGCGCCGATTTAGAAGCGAAATACCTACTACAATTGTGTTGCAATTGCATACTACCAATAAGCTACAAGTACAAATCGCATTCCTTCTGTTCGTTGCATCAATGCGTATTGCATACAAATAACCTTATAGGCCACTAGACTTGACATAGTTTATACCTACTTTCTCGATTTTTTTTATTTCATGATTTCGATCTGAATCTCCACTTCGTTTTTTTAATTCTATGAAGCGTTTAAAGATACCCGAAAGTTTGTGTTAACGCTATGTATGACGTCATATCACCGGAGGCTCGCCAAACCAGACCAAGCGTGGTTTGATACCTAGTTATGGCACGGATCGGCGAGCGGAGAGCGGCGTGGCGGCGGCGAGCGAGGCGCGTCGTGCGGCTCGAGTGCAAGTTGCAGGGGAGCCGGCGGCGCCCGCGGGCCCCCGCCCTGCCGCTCTTGCCCGCGCGCCCGCACGCCCGCCAGTCCATCGTCGTGCGTCTCTCGCGGCGCAGGTATACTTTACGTACGTAACGTGATTATCTGCGCTCGTGCCGGCCTCGCGTGTGTCTTTGTTTTGTGTTTGCCAGTTGTGTTGTGCTCGTATCCACCATACGTACCGAAGATGTCGTCCGTGCGACATGGCTGCATGTAGTTGACATGTCTCTGAGCGCGCCCGCCCAGGCGGTGCGCGGGACGAGGACCAATAGTCTCGACCAACTCGACTTCCAGGAGCGCAGGCAGCTGATCGCGAGCTCCTTGTCTCTTACAGACTTCTTACATGTGGGAGCGAAGGAAGTAGCCGCCGTAGCTGGTTAGTTGTTATATTCTGACTTTTCCTGTCTGACCGCGTTTACCTTCTAAACAAAAGACTTGCGAAATCATATTGTCGCTTGCTATTTGTCCTCTGTAATGTACTAAAGCAGAGAATGCAGTGTTAAAAATTATATTATACATCTTAAGTGTACCATTATGCTAACAAACTACGTCCATTTATTAAAGATAACTGCCTACATAGAATTAATTAAGTTTTGCTCGTTTCGCTTGGTAATTGAGAGAAATTTTCTAGATCTGTCTTTGTAATGAAACATTATGCGCGTTGTAGTCACATTACACATTAGCCATACATATCGTTGATTGAACATGAGCATTGAGGAAGTTACAAACTAAACTCTGTAATATCATATAAGGTATAAACAATATTATGAACTATATATTATAATTTATCACGACAAATTCTAATCTGTCAAAAGTATGTACATACCTAGTTACATTTAATTAAAGTTGTAATGGGTGGTACAATCAAAATCAAGAGTTACTACTAGTTATTACTAATTAACTAAATTTCTACATAAGTGATATAGGTACAAGTAGACATTGTAATAGTTAAGGATTTGTCACACAACTTTGGATAGTAGTAGCTGATGTCATATCGATGTCCATGCCAGTCCATATTTACGAGGTGTTTTGTCTTTAATGATTCACATTGCCCCTAACTAAGTTGAATGTGCCTTTAACATTGTTTGAGGGAGATCTGCTGATAATGACAGAATTATCAACAGCTACAACATTCCTTTCGGCTTAACTAACATTGTCTTCTAATAAATTTACATCGCTAGAAAATATTACAAACAGCCTCTGTATTTTGGAAACTTTACGTCACGACCTTACTTTTGCAGTTAGTCGTGGTAAATGTACGAGAGAAATGAAAACAAAGGTGAATATTGACTGTAACATCTGGTGGATTAATAAAACTATTCATTATGTAGTACAACTGTTGAACAATTTAAGACGACCATGTTTGTGAACCTTCTATACAAGATGGAATTTGAAAAGAATAGAATCAAAAAGAATTACGTGTTTATCTTTAAATTTACAATAGATGAAGAATAGTTAAGGGAATGGCGGTCAGGGTGGCGCTGGCGAGGACATCGGCGATGCCGCACTGCATCACTGATCTCGGCGACCACCAGTACTGAATGCCTAGATGCCGACAATACACCGGCGCAGCGGTGACTCATTGCGAGATTTCACTAACTTTACTAGGCCACAGTTATAATCTCAGTTTAATTTACCACTATACGAAATATAATAATACGATGTTGCGGCAATTATTCCACAAAAATATGTTTGGTTTTTCTTATTTGTCCGTGGATTTTATAGTCAGAAAAATAAATGATTAAACTTCTAAGTTATGCTTAGGATATTGTGTTCCATCCTGTTCTATTTTCGCCCTTCCCCTCAAAGCAATAATGAACTCATCGTCTTCTTGCCTTTTTTCCTATAGATTGTTATCCACATTCAATCAGTCATTATTTCCTTAAAAACTAGCAACTACTAGCCTAATTCCTTACTATAAAATCAGCAATATGGAGCATCCGCTGTCAACCATATAGAACCGAGGTCACCAATCAGCTTTCTAACCGTTATATTTTTAAAATAATTTAATAAAGCCAAACAGAAACAGTGTTAAAATAAATTGTATTTAGCGTGGTAAATACTAACAACTGAGAATTATCTATGTTATGAGTTATCTTGTACCAAAAATCTAGCACATTATCTCATTAATGACTTGTTTGTTGTAGTTTCACTTATCTTGACTGGCACCTTCCTTGTACAGTAAATAGAGACCTAATTACTATGCTGATAAACGGAGAATGTATTCTAAAAGTAATATACGTATTTGACTTAATAATACATACAATCCATTGTTCCTTCCAAGAATGTTTACCGTCTCCGTAGAACCTAACACGTTGTTTGCATATAAATGTTTGTGTCCTATTCATATGCGCGTCACGTTATATGCTTTGATTATCCCTTGTCGTTGCTTTATTTTATAAGCACTAACAACCGTATTACCACAACGTAATGCGTAGAGCTTAGGTGTAAAGTTTCAGAGATTATTTGACGTGACAGTAGCGCTGTCATTCTAGTCAAGTCCACATTCCATGTCAATCAAGGAGACTAATTAATATTATATTTTATTACAAAAGAACATGGTTATCGGATGTCTAATAAAAAAACATTTTCAACGTAACTAATCGGACATCGGCCAAGTTGTTCCTACCTGTTCGAGGCAGATAATAAAGGTTCCGTGCAAGGGTTTTTTACACTAACCCCCGCACAGGTAGGGCTTTAAAAAAAGTTAATGCAACAAGAAGTAAAATACGAGTATAATATTTATTTGATCTTACTTATAACAATTTAACGTGTCCTCTATTAAAAAAAAACTTCTATCAAGTTGCTTGTACGTTTTCTTCATGATGATATCAGTGTGCGTTTTACGATCTCACATCTCTCCTTTTTTGTTACTACATGGATACGTTTAGAGTTTGCAACACCTGTATTGGTTCTAAAGTGGCTTATATTTTCGTGATCAATGTTATGTACAAATAATACATACTACTCTTGAAAGTTAAGAGAAAAACATTCGGTCAATGTCCAATTGAGATCAATAAAGACACACGGAATTAATAATGAACGTAAGAAATTAAGTTCAACCACAACTCGAAGGTAAAACGACTTTGTTGTCGTCAGCATTGTGAGACATATGCACGGATGTTTCTTAACAATAGTCCCTCGACTTAATGGGGCCGCTGATTGTGTATGTGTCCATCAATGCCCATACCGTATTAACTGATGTCGTCCGATACCCGTATATATAGAGCCGCGCATTGTGTTGCATTTATCTCTCACGCTGTGTTATGTATTTGTTACGTACTCGTCAACTACGTCCTATACGGAACGCCAGTCCATTTATACGATTCATTTACGTTTTTTTTTATTAGCGGTTACCTATAACCAGATCAATTGCCTACTCTGTCGACACTCTTACAATTGTTTATGTAATAAGTTTTTATAAGCGAATCATGTCAATTTATTATTTTAGATTACATTAATTTTGTTCATAAGTTCCTGCTAATGAATTAGGGGTGACTCAGTAGAGCGTCGGTGGCTCAGGCGTTAAGCACTTGACTTGCAATCTGCAGGTCATGGATTCGAATCCCGCCATGTACCACTGTGTTTTTCGATTCTCGATTTACTTATGTACATTTATCCGACGTTCTTAGGGTGAAGGAAAACATTGTGATGCAACCTGCACATATCTGAGAAGAAAATCAATGATATGTTTGAAGTCAACCAACCCGCTCTGGGCCAGCGTGGTTGACTACCCGTTCGGCATAAAAGTCAGAAAGATGACATAATGTTGTCTGAAACATGTTGACTTTTAGAGCTCAGCAAAATGTTGTCTTTTCGATAACTTTTTGTCGATGTCATTTTAAAGCAATCTCAATGATAACTAAATGATGACTTTTCGAGATCATATTTTTTTGTTAATAAAACTTTAAAAAATTTTCAGATTTATTGAATTTCCTTAATAATCATTTTTAAAAAACAATTCTAGTTACTTTTTCAAAAATAAATTTGGTGTTCAATTCAAAAATAATTCGAAATTGAAATATACGAAAAATTGAATTGTTAGTACTTTTCGCGACAACAGCGGCCATTTTGTTATATACGGACCTCTCACTCATCCATTAAAGAGTGATTGTTGACAAGCGTGAATTGCATCGTAATTCGTTCGGCATTGCTAAGTGGTTTTATTCAATTATTACAACATAAACGTAATATTTTTGACTTAACATACTGGTTGAAAATATAATTAATAGTATTTGTGATTCTTATTATTCAGTTAGTTATCAAGAATTTAATTGCCGAACAAATAAACTTGTAAGTATGAATATAGGTTATAAACACATTTTTTTATATTTTATAACTAATTAAATTATTTAAAATTGTTGTAAGACGATGCTCGTCGCTATTTTAATTAAATGCAGTTTAAATATTTTACTTTTTAAAATATTTCTAACTTTAAACATTTGTATACAATTTTGTTCATTTAATTCATACATTCATACATAATAAAAAAAAAAACTTATCAGCATCGTCTTTGTAAAAGTGTCTGATAAAATTTAGAATGCGCTAAAATTTAATGAATATTTTCAATTTCTAATTTGATATTTTTTTAGGATTCAACACAAGATGTAAAAGTAAGAAACTAAAAGTAGAAAGAGGATAATATCGTCAAGTTCTTCTGATAATAAGGGTATGTAACAAATAAAGTTGTTCAATTATATATAATTATTTTGTTCCTTATTAATAAAACACTTTATTTTCAGATAGCGGAATAAATAATATACCAATGCCACCTGCCACGTACGTGAGCCAAAAGGATCAGCAACCACCACCAACATTTAAAACTCCTATATCATTACTTGAGCCGTAAAAGTATTTATAATTTTAATAATAAGATTATTTATATTGGTATGTCATATCGTTATTATTCATTGTGTTATCAAATAAACAATAATTAAACCTATTTACCATGTCGATTTTAATTTTACACTAGCCTCTTAATTTTAACATAAAAACGTTAACTTTATGATATCTAGAAAATGTTATCTTTCTGATATCTATTTCTATCTTTTTAATGATCTCTAAAAGATGGCGCTAGATGGCTCATAAGAGAGCTTTATGTTAACTTTATGTTAACTTTATGTTGATTTTTTGGTTATCATTTCTGATATCAGATCTTGAATAATGTTAACATTAAGAGAACTTTATGCTATCTTCTTGCCGAACGGGTATGGCCTAGTCAAATTTGGGGTAGGCTCCGAGCCTCCCAGTGGGGACTCAGCTGATGATGACACTAGTGTAATTGAATGAATCAATTGAATATTGTCTCTTTTAATACTTTCGAAATTTGCACGAGTATATCGAAAACCTGTATTGTTATTATCGAAATCATTGTCAAGATTTTTTTAACTATTGTATGATTTACTAGAACTATCTCAAATAAACCCTCCTTTTCAAGTTACATCACTAAGATATATTCAGATTCATTTATATGATTGATTACTTTAAAACAAAACTGAACAAGACACATTCAATATTTTAATATTTAAATGGAAAAGTTAAGCTTTTTCCATTAAAATATTGAATTAAAGACATAGAAATATTGCTCGAAATCGTACGGGTCTTGTAGGACAACAAGCATCAGTATTATATTTCTTAAGATGTATTTTTGTAACAACATTAACTTGATTATACTTGAGAAAAAAATATCTTATTGTAATTATTAATAATATTTCATTATTTTTTGGCAAAAATCTTTTCCTTATTTGATCAAAATAATGCATACATTTATATCAATAACAAAATTTGCAAGAATGCGACGCTGCCGTAATACTTTTCTTAATTGGATAAGTGCATTTGAAATAAAACTTCCTTTCTTATTTGTTTTATCTTATTAGTCTGGAATGTGGTTACTTGAATTCTGTAGAAAATATAATAATTTTTGCCATATTCTTCTTATTACACCTATAATACAAGTTATATTACAACAATTCTAACAGTTTATGTGCATGCTCAGATAGGCATACGCTCTGGGACACTTTTGTTTTCGTATGAGAACATATTGCGGTCATGTTTATAAAGTGCAGGTAGCAGTTAGTGATTAAAACTAAATATTATATGAAAGAATAAAGACAAACTATGCGCGCGTGCAACAGAGGCTTAGCCGGCGTTGACCTCTTTACACTGCCTATCCCACTGATAAATGACCGTGACGTTAATCGTCACGCTGTTGTGTTTTAAAATATCAACGGTTTACTGTATCTGCGGTTTTACTTTCATTAGCTTGTAAACACTTTTAACCGTTGATTTTAGATAATTTTAACGTCTAAACATTAACTAGTTAAACACATATTTATGAAAATAACGCATTACCAGTGCCCACTATGTACATATGTATGTGAAGAATAACAGCATTATCATGTTTCCGTGTAGTATTTGTTTCTGCATTAGAATTATAATAATATGTGGACTACATATTTTATTATTTTAATAATAATTGTAACACAATAAAAAAAAAACTTATACCCCTTTTTAAATTTATTATTCAAGACATATCTTGAGGGTTATTTTTCTACTAAATTAAATTTTTAATTTTCTATAAACTACCGTAGTTAATTCTCTTTAAGCAATTTTAAAATTAAAGCGAAAAATTCATTTGTTGTTTCTTTGTTGCAGCCAAAAAACAGAATGGTTCAGCGGTGCGCACTAATAGCTTGGGCTCGGGCGCGCGCACGCCGCCCGCGGAGAGAACCAAATCAAAATTCTCCGCATTCGGTAGACTATTTAAACCGTGGAAGTGGAAACGGAAAAAGAAATCAGAAAAATTTGAAGCAGCTTCTAGAAGTAAGTAACAAATTACGTACTAAAACAATAAGTTTAACAAATTACGCCTAAAAAATATAACGAATGACTGAAATAAGCCATTAAAATGTTGGATTTTAAATACGAAAACACGTTTTGTCGGTCCCACATTAAGTGATATCGAGGCAAGGAGAAGAGGCAAGGATTTCGAACATTTTCTACATATTAGTCTCTGTTATTACAGAGAACATGTGAGGGATGATAATACAGGTGTCACTGCCACTGAAAAAAATGCCATTGGGCCGATGATCGGTATGACTATCGGCCCAACGGGAAACATCCCTGCAGTCGAACTCACAATAATAATATATATGTTTTTTATTTGTACTATATGTTATATTTAATTGTTACAGCGTTAGAGAGGAAGATATCCGTCCGAGCAAATAGAGATGAATTAGTGCAAAAGGGAATTCTCCTACCGGAGAGTCCAGTGACGCCTGTCCCTGAAGGCAGTAAGAACTATTTTTAAATTTTACTAATAATAAGATTTTTTGAAAATTAATAAATTAAAATGTTTAGTCGTGTCTATTCGATTATAATTTTTTATGTAATAAATGATCTAATGATAATCACGGGAAGATATAATATTTTTAGTAGTGATGCAACGGAAGTGTCTTACCGGAACCAGAAACGGAAACAGATGTCAAAAATAAATTTTAGCAGAAACGGAAACGGAAACGGATGCGGAAACAGAAGTGTAAATAATAATAAAAAACATATTTACAAAAATATTTTTTTCGGTAAAAACAGTTTGTATTAGTTTTTAATTTATTAAGGCATTGGATATCGGTGTCCTTTAGCCTTCAATGTATGTATTTTTACTGCACTGCTATAAGTTAAAATACGCGTTTTTTTTAATTTATTTTCAGGAAACAAAATTACACTATTTACAAATTAAAGTTTGCCAAACCACTCGTGTTGACAAACGACAAATATATTTCTAACTATATAATGATGATGATATATTACATGGTTATCACTTATTTAAAAGTACATTTAATAACTCGTAAGTATGAAATAGTCACATTTTGCCAGTTGTCAAATTTTATATGGACAACAACTAGACAGTTTAATCCAGCAAGAGAAACTAATTGTTTCAAACAGCAGCAGAAAATATTACGCGCTTAAATTCACAAAATAGTACGTAAACAAACAAATGCGACAAGTGCCGAAAGGCCGCGCACGGACTGCCCGTCTCGCGCCGCGCATTTGGATCTCTCAGCCGTCGTAAAGTTCCGTTTTATCTCCGTTATAAAAGTTGCGGAAACAGAAGCAGAAACGGATGTTGAAAAGCACGCGGAACTTCCGCACTTGCGGAAACGGAAACAGACATCCGTTGCATCACTAATTTTTAGTTATATACAGGACGTTATTAAAATGATTGCAGGATGAAAATCTTGAATGATAGTTTCCTGTTATTGATATAAAACGTCGCGAATATGTACATATATTATACATTGCAATTACGATTTAATTAGCACTAAAATCCAATACAATTATATACTCATCATTATCGCGTATTTGTTTTGTTTATTTTTTCAATTTAAAGTGTTACTTCGTAATTAGCAAATGTTTAAGCTAGTCAAGATAATTGAAAATAATTATTCCGGTAAAAGTTAGGTAAAACAACATTTTTCAATGTAACTAACAGAATGAATATGTTATCAACATTCAACAACAAAAATACGTGTTTGCACTATTATTGATTATCTTTAATATTTTTACTTAGTGTTTATTTATAGCCCTTTCATTTTTGTTCACTTCCATACGTTAAATGGAAGCCAAGCATGCGGTAAAGTGCTTTCGGAACTTTAACTTAAACGAGACGCTCGGATAGAAATTGAAAGAATTGAGTCGAGAGAAGTGGTCGACGTCTGTTAACTTTTTCATTGGCTGTCGCTATATGGTTTTATTGTAGAAATTATGTAGCTTGTTATATTATTATTGTGGTGTTTGGTAATACAACGTAATTAAGGAGTGTCATGGTTTTATTAGACAACTTTTTATCAGTTTTTGAGTTCTTGCATTTTGATTGAAGTAAATATTATGTTGTGATTTACACTATTATTGTGTGTTTAAAAGCTGAGTAATAAATATGTTGTTGTTTTTTAAACTAGTAAAATGTGAAAACCATGTGATAGATCATTTTTTTTAACTAAAATGTTATGCATATCGAGCATCGTTAAACACCACTTTGTATGAGTAGCGTTCAAGTGTACTTAAGCTTCATATCCTCAAGTTACAGAAAATGTATATTGTATGTAAAAATCCAGAAGTAATTATAGTAAAATGGACGTTAAAACCCGTGTAAAATCAGAACAAAAATATTGCGGTTTTTGAAATGTTTCAAAGTTTGAATAACAGATAGAATATAGATGTGGCTATTTCTCTCTTTTAATTAATATTTCGTTCCGAGTTTCGGTTACCGTTTACTTTCTGCGGCTGACAGAGAAAAATACGTGCGGATTTAAAAGCTTCATGTCAAAGCTTTATTTTCATGTCAAAGCATTTAATAAAAAAAAACATTGACTCGATTCAAATCAAACTGTCCAAAGCATCATCTCATAATTAATTCTTTATTGTTTTTTTTTTTTTTTGTAATCTAATTCGATTTAAATATTGATTATCCAGAATTAGATCTGAATTAAAAAATCCAAATTTCTAGATGTAATGGCCCAATGACTTGTGAACTAAATCAGAAGTAGATGTAGTGCGTTGTTTAAATGATCACTTCGAGAGAGTACTATAATCGATTTAGAGATCAAATGCTTACTTATATTTCAATCGTAGATGAGGACGCGCCTGCCGAGTACAACGAGGAGACGCGGAGCGAGCCCGGCGGCGGCGGGGGCGGAGCCGGCGGGGGTATGGGCGCCATGCACGCGGCGCTGCAGGCGCAGCTGGCCTCTCAGCTCGCGCAGCAGGCCCAACAGGCGCAACATGCCGCGCTGGCGGCAGCTGTCGCCGCCGCGGCTGCCGCACACCATCACCACCAGAACAACAATGTCATAGGTATGTCAATACTTTTCTTACGCTTAAATAGTTATTATAACGGAGTAAAATCCTTTCTTTTGTTGAACTCTCGTAGGAAAATCTTATTATTTTATTGTGAATGGCAACATCTGATATCTGTGTTGTTTTTATTTAATTTTTAAATTATTTGTTTTTTGGTCTATCATATTTAGCGACTGAGTAACAAAATGTTACGTTTCTTACGTATTTAAGTGTAATATAAATAACTCCGCTTTCGCTAGACGACGGAATAAGTAGTATTTAAAACAAAACCCATTATACAAAAGAGAAACCATAATTCAATTATTGTACCAGGTGTACGCACGGCTATTACGCGAATTGTCGTAATGCACTGAGATTGCAAATCCATGTAATTGTTAGGGTTGCGTAATAGATACCACAAACGTTGGTAATAGTTGGAGATAAAGATATTACAAATGCATCGATTCAACACGTACAGTTTTTGCACTCACAGCTTAATAGATTCTTGTATGCAACTTGTCTAACGAGACGTACCACCTCAATGTGACTTTATCAAGGTTTATTTCGTATTTTTTGGTTTTTATATCTTTATTTTCGGTTATTATTTTACAAATCATCTAAAGATATCGTATCATTATAATATAAAGAGTGTACAGCATCGGTGGCATAGTTATTTAGCGCTTGACTAGACTGAAATCTTTACGTCTAGGTTCAATCCCCACCATGTATCAATATGTTTTTCGAATTTTATATGTAGTACGTTTCTTATAATGAAGGCACTTACTGCTCATATCAGCAAGGACATTAAAAGAAACATGTGAAGTCAACCAACCACGTTGACATCCTATGACTATGACTTAGTCACCCTATATTTAGGTAGAACCTGAACCTCTCAGTGGAAAGGATATTTTACTTTTCACCTTTTTATTTATAGTATGCAAATTTTACGTGTGCACACTTGCATATGTTGAGGCATAATGAATGAACGACATCGATCGTCTACCAACTGTACGGAGGGGTGTAACTAAGCACTCAGAATAACGATCGCGACTTACTTGAAACCTAGGTCATTAAACCCTGTTGACTACATCCATTTCCATCACCCAGGACATATACTATTATATTTATACATATACCTACATAGCTTTTTGCAACTTTTTAAATCAAATTTATATGCCCGAAAACCAATTACATCTTTGTCAAATATATAAGTGTAAAATTTAAAAAGAATGCAACGGACATATTGTGTGTCGTGAACCCAACATTCATAGTTGTCCCAAAGACTTCATGGATGTTGAATCATTTTTTTACCATTCCATAGTTTGTTTAAGTTTGTTGTTAACTTATTAGTTAATGATCGCTGACCTTCGCGAGAAGATGGCACCGTAAGAAGAAGAAGTTGTTAACTTAGTTACTATACACTTAGATATTGTACTTGATCTGGAGTATGGGTCGTTTCAATCTTTTAGGCAATTCCCTCCCCAATTACATATACGCCTAAAATTGTGTCTTACGCAATTGACTCTACGATGTTCTGACGCCACGATATTTGAAATACCAGTTACGTTAGTTACGATAAAATAAAAGTTGAAAAAAAAAATAATCGAGCTTGATTACAACCCGAAAATAGTGTTGAAGTAGAATCAACAAGTCACGCGCAAGTTTGCGCCTTTTGATGTAGCCGAAACGGTGCGTCGCCCAATTTTATTGTAGCCAGCTTGTCATTATCAACACCCCAATAACGAGGACGACGAAAAAGGACCCATCTTTGGTGTCGAAGTGTTCTCCATTAAACTTTTTTATCTATAACATAAAACATTGAAGTCCTGTACTACTTTCAGATGAATTTATCCATTATTTTGAAGTGCATTCAAAGATTTAGGGAAGTGTTGCGTTATATGTGGATTGCAATAGTTTGGATATGGTTTTCACAACAGAATTGAACAAGTTTAATTTGAAGCAAATAAATTTGGAGTTAATACATTTGGAGTTAATAAATTCTAAAAAGCTCTATATATCGCGTGTAGAATAAAAAAGAGAAACGTGCGTCGTATTCACGAGCGGAGAAAAGCAACGCGTGGCGGGAATTAGCGGCTTCCTGGCACTGGCAGCGGCAGGACGAACGGCGAGCGTTGACCCGTCCGCTCCGCCGCCGCTACCGCCGCGTCGCTGCCCAATTGACGTCACAGACTCGTCAAATCACGCGGATACTTGATGCCTATTAAATTTGTTAATTGTAACACCAATCGGTTATCAGTCGCCACAAATACATTGCTTTTGTGCATGACGTATCTTTTAATCAGTTCTCATTTACTATCTTGTATTTTCTTTTGATTCAAACAACCGTGTATGTTTTGCTGATAAATAACCCGTTTCGATTTTATTTCTATCTCAAGTCGGCATAAGTTAAAAAGTTTTTCTATTCAAATCATATATTTTAGTTAAATTCTGTTCGGCTTTTTCAAGTTTAAGGGAAGGATTTAGTTATGGAAGAATATTGTGGTAGTTCTGCGTCACGGAACGAGTCGGCTACGAGTTAGCGGTATATTTAGGGGTAGTCACGGCAGTAGGGCTGTGTCAGTAGAGAAGAGAATGTGTACTGTACTACGGGTGCGGGTGTTCGCGACGGAGCGCGGCGCGGGGCGGGCAAGGTGCGGGGCGGGCGGCGCGCAGTCGGCGGCGTGCGGCGCGCGCCTCAGTGCTGGCCCGCCCGCGCCCGCGCCCGCCGCGCTCTGACCGTTGCCGACCCGTTGCGCCGCATGCATCCCGTGCACTGCCGTCGCCGTCGCCCTCCACTCGCCCGCTCCTACCGTGCACACCCACGGTGCAGCTCTCGACCACATACAAAAACTGTTCGTATTTTTGTCTGCAATAAGCGCAACAAAATCCTCCTCACCAGACGTATTCGCACAAATAAACATCGACCACAGGTCCACTTCTTATAACATATCGTATCTAATTACACAAGTTGAGAATTCCTTTTAAGATGAAGACCACCCATGTATCCTGACTTTCATTAAAGACAATAAAGTAATTGGCACAAATTTACACCATTAAGAATTGAGAATAAACATGCATACTTTTTTAAATTAGTGTCGTAAATAATGTAAAAATTTGGTAATCCGTGAATAATAAATACCATGTTTGGTTGTGGAGCAATTTGTTAGTACATAGTTGCGAGGCGCGAAGTTAACGGGTCATATCGATCGAGCGCGCGACCAACACGCGATCGCGCCCGCTGCACCGGCCGGCGTGTCCCACGGAGCTCCAGCAGTTTCGCAGCGAATTAAATATTTGAATAAATAATTGGGGCATACGATAAAACTGTAGAATTACAAAACGACTTACCTAGGAAATTGTACAATATAGTGCCTTTCGATGTGACTTGTGATATTCACTCGTCCGTATTGCCTTGAGGAATCGCGGGTAGGGTTACACGTGTTATGTGTCGCGTTATGAAGCTGGAGGTGGCGGCCGAGTGTCTCGCGGTCAGGGTGCGTGCCGGTGTTGTCGGTGTGAGCGGGTGTGCGGAGGACAGAACGGGCGTGCTGTAAGGCGGCGCGGTGTCGCGCGGGGCGCCGCGCGGCAGGCGCCAGCAGCGGGCCGTGCCGCCCGCGCCGCCCGCGCCCGCGCGCCGCCCGCCGCTGCCGCCCACGCCGCCGCGGCTCTCCATGATGGGCTACATCATGGGCTGTGCATGTCTGAGAGGTGTGTGTCAACTCCTTGTAGGAGATCCTTACCTATACAGTACCACACCATGGCATAACATAGGACTTAATGTGGGAAGTCGATTACTTAGAACGCAGCCTTGTTTTGTTTCGAAAGTCACAGTTTCTGCACTTAGATACACCGAACGCCTTTCTATTTCTTTAAACTTTGATACGTTTTGTAAGCAAGCAAATTCTTTAAAAGGTAACATTGTCCAAAGAAAATCATTATCTGCACAAAACGTATTAGATTTTTGTGATCTATTTAGTACCTAGGAATTTTTATAATACGAAAATATTAAAAGGCAATGGAAATAAACAAGAATGGATTAATAGAAATAGATAGTTTAAATAATTTTTTTTGTTGCCATATCTTTGGAAGTCTTATCGCAGCATCATTATTACTGCAGATATTGCTTTAACAGGCACTTGCAGAATATTAACAAAAATAGAAATTTATCGTGAGTAAGGAAAGAGTTTTAGGTCAAGTGCCGCCTCTCTGCCGTAATAGCACGCGTATAAAACCTACTTGAAATGCGGGCTCCGCTTTGACCAGAAAGTATTCAATGCATATCGCCAGGCTGCAAAGCGCTGCTGTAGCCTTGCTGTACTCGTTAACTGGATCGTGGAATCACATTCCACATTTAATCAAACTTCATTTCCTATTTTAATTATGCAAAATAAACCAGGATGCAACGTAAATGAATTTAAATATTAATTATATCTTGAATATATGCTGGTAAAACTTTATATATTATGTTTTAAAAAAAACTTGTGTCTAAGAATTAAATAGAGATTACCTATATTGAAATATCTTTATCAATTATTGTTATCAATGTACTTATTCAAGTTGAGTACGATATGTTTAAGGATAATTTGATTTAGAAGTTTTTACCTTCTGCTATACTGTGGACATGACGTAGTGTTCATGTAACAATCCATCCATCTACACATTCGCATTTATAATATTAGTAAGATTATGTTTCTTATGATGTTTATACATATTAATATTAATTGATTCATAAATTATTAAGTTATTTTTTTAATTACTATTTAGTGTGTACATTAATAAACTTACGTAATGCTTAATTTTAGAGCGAATATTTATACCGTGAATTTGCATTCTATGAACCTATATCATAGGCAATATACTAAAAAATAAAGCAGATAACGCATAAAACAAATACTAAAATAGATTTGGATTCAAAAGACGTCGTATTTCGCTCCAACAGGATAGCTAGACCATACAAAATGTTTTGTAAGTCTCTACGGAAACATTTTCACCGCTACACAATACTGGACTTGAATGCGAGAAAAATAATAAGAGAAATCTCTGTATTTGTCACCGTAGGTATGTAGTTTTGTACACGTGCCATGTTTATAACACTGCATTGTTTTCTGTATGTATTTTTATGTCATATTAAAAGAGAAATAGGCTTTTTTGTGCGATATACAGTTTTGTAAAAAGTAGTACTAAAATAAAAAACAACGTCAAACATAAAAATTCATGTTTTCATGGCCTTGTTATTATGAACTTTTTTGGGACAATAAATATTTAACTACTAGCTGTCGCCCGCGGAATTAAAAAAACTTTATTATTAGTATTAGTAGCCTATCTATTCTTCCAGATTATGCTCTACATCTATGCCAAATTCCATCAAGATCCGCTGAGCCGTTCCGGAGATACCTTCAAACATCCATCCACACAAACATTCGCATATATAATACTAGCTGTGCCCGCGACTTCGTCCGCGTGAAATACTATTTTGGGTAGCATTTTTTTTGGGCTAATTATTTTATTTAACCAACGTGCTATGCTTTGATGTATGTAGAAGAACATAGAAAGAGGTGTGCCCGGACCGCGCCAAATGTAGGTCCTGGGTCTCTGCCTACCCCTCTGGGTTACGGGTCGTGAATTATGTTGTTGTTGTGGTTTTTACTTAAACTTATAAAAAATGCCAAAAAATATAAAACTTACAAAATATTCACATAAACATCTTCCCATACAAACATTCATCCCCTATTCCGTTTTGTTACATTGCAACCTTGAGGGTAAAAGTTTTACAAATTTATATCAAATTAGCAGCCTAAAAAATAAGTTTAAGCTTCTAACTGTAAAAATGACGATACTTCCATACAAATTTCCACCCTCACTTTCAGCCTCTTATAACCCTTTTTCGCGTTAAAAAATAGGCTTTGTCCTTCCTCAGGCTCTAGACTAAATATTGGTAAGGGTAACATCAAAACATATTAAACAAAACATTCACCAAAACCTTACATATTGCCTAACAAAATTTCATCCCCTATTGTTATTTAGCACTCTTGGGGGCAAAATTTTTACAAAAATTTAATTTCCTATTTATTTATATAGAATTAGCAACCTCAAAAATAAGTTTAAAGCTTCCAACTGTAAAAATGACGATAATTCCATACAAACTTTCACCCCCACGTTCAACCCCTTGCAAACCCTTTTTCGCGTTAAAATGTTACCTATGTCCTTCCTCAGGCTCTAGACTAAATATTGGTAAGGGTAATAGCAAAACATATTAAAGAAAACATTCAACAAAACCGAATATATTGCCAAACAAAATTTCATCCCCTATTGTTATTTAGCACCCTTGGGGGTAAAATTTTTCCAAAAATTTAATTTCATATTTATCTTTATCAAATTAGCCTTGAAAATAAGTTTCAATCTTCTACCTGTAAAAATGACGATAATTCTATACAAACTTTCACCCCCACTTTCAACCCCTTACAACCCCTTTTTCGCGTTAAAATGTAGCCTATGTCCATCCTCAGGCTCTAGACTATCTGTGTACAAAATTTCATTTAAATCGGTTCAGTAGTTTTTGCGTGAAAGCGAGACAGACAGACAGAGTTACTTTCGCATTTATAATATTAGTAAGGATTAGTAAGATCTTTGTTAATTGGTAAGGCATTTAAGTATATTAGTAAGATCTTTGTTAATTGGTAAGGCATTTAAGTATATTAGTAAGATCTTTGTTAATTGGTAAGGCATGAAGTATGAATACTTTCGTTACCCTGACTTATCGTTCATTTAAAATCGTTTTCAATTTCTTAAATTATTAATTTTCTTCGAAATAAAAGTATTAATATATTAAATCGTATAACTATTTGTAGCATAAAGCTTAGGCAAAGTTGAAAAGCAGCAGAAGTCGAACGAGTGGCTGCTGTAGTGGCATTCACATCAAACTCTCGTACGTTATAGCCGCTTAAACGAAGGGTCGTTAGTTCAAAGTGGGTCTTTATATGGCCGACTTAAAAGCTCTATTGATTTAATTGATCAACAACTTTAGCGTTATATGTGGATCTTTTCTATTTATGTGTATGAATTAAATGAATACGCCTAGGAAATAATATAAATTAAGGTACCTTATTTTTGTTTTAATTAATTTTAATTTTAATTGCAACCTATTTGAGAGAGGAAATACAGGAATTTTCTTGTCGCTGTTCGTTTTCCCAATTTGTTAAAGACAACATTCGATGTACTAGTAATATTATTCAATTTACGTGTAGTGTAATCTGTGAAAATGAAACAGTTTTATTTTTTAGAAATTTAACCTGTGTTCGTGAACGAGCAAGATATTGCTCTGTGGATTGCTGAATAATGAACACGCAATATTAAAGAAAGTAATGTTTTTTTATTTAACAAATTGAACACACTTTTAGGCAATAATGTAGCATAAAAATTGTGTAATTTTTGAAAGTGTCATATTTAACTTGCCAATTTATGGATTATCATAGTACGGTGTACATAACTTTAATTCTTACATTGCATAACAAAGTCATTATTTTCTATTAACACTAGTCCTCTGTGTAGTAAATTTTAATAAAATGCTATATACGTAAACGTTACACATTCTTAACTCTCGTTTGCAACATACAAGAGAATGTTGATTGTTGCGTTGCTTTTTATGTGCTAAAGCTAGAGGAATTACTTGGCACCGTAATAATTGTACTGCTGTTTATATAATACTCAAGGCTTATTTATTTTCACTTATGTATTTGTTCATAGCTATTGTTAATATTGATATTTTGGGATTCCTCCGCTCAAACAAGTGTTCAGTGTGTAGTTTTTGATAAAAAAAAAATGCAGTGGTGTTTTGGCAATAGATTTGTCATTCTACATGAACTACAGTTTATTGAAACACTAGCTGTGGCCCGCAACACCGTCCGCGCGGAATTAAAAAACATAAAAAGTATCCTATGTGTTCTCCCAGACGATTTTCTACATCTGTTGAGCTGTTCTGGAGATACCATCCTTCCATTCGTTATTCTTGTTTATATTTATAATTACCCAATTCCAATATACTTGGTAATAGGAGTATAGTGATCTAATGTGTGAATATTCTCAACGGAATATGCAATGACCTATTTTTAATTTTATACTACTTTTAATAATAAAATTAGACAAGTTAAGCTTGCAAATTCTAATTAAAAATTAATTATGTACTTTATATTAACTGTATAAGCCGATTTACTCCAATTTTAATACTTTTAACATTCATTTTTTCAATTCTAACGAGATGTTAAACTTTTAAACTTATGATTTATAAATCATCATTTCAAAGCTTTCGGTACGCCATTTTCATCCAAAAGCTCTTAAGCAAAAGTTTAATCCTATTGGAGAAGGCTGATTATGATTTTATTTTAATTTAATTTTTAGTACATATTTCTGTAAAGTTTTTTAATGAACAAAGTCTAACCTAATTTTTATCAGCGCTAAAAGCTCGACATGTAACACACAACGGAAGTTTTATGCAATAGTTTAAGAAATAAAATGTTTTTTACTAACAGTGCTTAATGTTCAAGTTGCAATATTTTTGTTTTATAACACTTTATTGCTAAAAAAAATGTACAATTTGGTAAGACCACGTCGAATCGTTTGTAAAACTACTGCAGCGCCACGCACTTTCACGTGAAGGTAATTGATCATGTCAGAAACTTTCTGTTACGCTATTGTTCTCTTTTTATATACGCCGACAAATAGTTATACAAACACTGTACATTCCGTATCTTTTGGCGTAGCACAGATACAAGCGCATAAAATAAGAGAAAATATTGATAAGTATGAAAGTTAGTTTGTCCAACTAGAAATTCGCGTCGCATGCCCAGGGTTTGATTAGGTGAAGCACTAGATTTGCAAATAAGCATATAACTATATCTTTTGTGATACTTCTACGGTATAACTTAATACATTATATAAAATTGCATAGTAAAATACATATTTTTATATACGTGTGTTGTGTATAATACATAATACGTGTTCATATTAAATTGCGCGACAGTGTGAGTCACATTTCTATTGTCTTAAGTTTAATTGAACATCGCCATTGAAGATAGAACATGCACAAGTCTGTACTCGAAGTTATCAACAAGTTAGCTTTCAGTGTACGGTAGTCATGTTACGGGCCAATTGTGTTAGCCATTCGATTGTTATTTGTCCAAGAAAATCGTATATTCGGCAAATTACATATCGTAGGAGTTTATTCAAATTGACTCAGAAACCCACAAATTACCGTGTGTTTCTGACACCAAGATCTCCGTTTAAAACATATTGTTATCCCTGTGTTGTCCAAGATAATGACAGGAATGAAGATAGGTCTCAAAAACCCACGGTCGGTTAGATGTTTCACTGTCATCAGTCCCAGGCCGCGATTTCGACTGCACAAAAATTGACTGAAAATGAAGGGTCACCAGTACAAAGACAAAATATAACACGTTATAAAATTGTGAATGAAATCCTCCGATATGCAATTGGCCGAGTGCTTACGATTTGCCGGGACAAATTGCAAACAGGCGGCGTACAAGATTTGCCGGTGGCAGTCATATGACGCGAATCGTAATGGCGTTAATCGTTGTTGCACTTGTCTGGTGCCCGATTACGTAATGCACACCTACATGTGCACGGGAGCAACGGTGGTGGTGATGGCGTGGGTGTGCATCCGCACATGTGGGTGGATGACGTTTGGTTGAGTGTGCGGTGCGGTGTGCGGTCGTGGAGTGCGCTAGCTACGGATGCGAGTACCATCATACGCTGTCAAAATAAATTAAATTTATTAACGATGGTGATGCTCAATTGCCTCATGTTCTAAATGTAACCATTGTCACGGAACACAATATATTTTTTATATTTTTATTTTAATATATAAATTATATAGTGTTTCAAACAATGAGCACTTTTAGATCGCTGACGTTTGTTTCATCGAAAGATACGGTTATTTGTTAGCGCTTAAATTACGTTTAAATTTCGTTTTAACGGTACACACAAATAAGGCTATGAAGCTTCTTGTCTGTGTCGCCATTTTAACACAACTGTCTGTATCAGGAAGTAAGATCAGGTATCTTACAGTGGGGAGGCATCGGAAATAGCGCCGCGCGGAAATCCCATTAGTGAGAGCAGATGCAGCGGCCTAGCTTAATAAGCTATTACGTTTCTACAGATTGTTATGTCGATCTTTATTCCTTGCGTCTGAAAAACTAATTTAATGCAACTTTAAGGTCGATCTCCATTCCTTGCGTCTGACAAACTAATTTAATGCAACTTTAAGGTATTGCCATGTGCTAAATCTTGTAAACGTATTTATTACCTTCAGACCACATTCACACGGGCGCTTATTTTTACGCCGTTTAAAGCGGCGTTAAGCAATGAGCACTTTAAAATCACTCTTGTCTCCTTCGCCCAGTGCTTAAAATGCAACACTGCGCGATAAAAAAGTGTCACGTTTTAAAAGCGTTGTCGTGTGAAATGTATATGTTATATTTGAACGCGATTTATCGCGGCGTAAAAAAGCCCGCGGTAGCGCGTTAAAAAAATGCAATATAGTTTCGGAGTTAACTTATTGTGTAGACATGCAAGTTTTTAATTAATTTTGACAAAATTAGAAAACTAATTATGTCATAGGAGTTAAGGTAATATAGTAAAGTAGTTTTAGAAAATAATACTATCTTGTAAAATGTACTAATTTTAGCGGACAATAGAAATATGTAGATTCGTTTATATTGTCTTTACAACAATAGCTGCAACCTACATAAGACTGCATTCTAAACATGCTTGTTAACAATTTGTACTTATCATATTGTGCAATTTTATTTATATTTTATTATTTTGCACATGAAAATAAAAGAATTATTTTGGAATCGTAATTAACATTAGAGTATGAAGTTTTTAAAAGATTTTTAAGGAATTTATTTGAAAATTGCTAACATTTATCGTTTAACAGTATCGAGGATGATAAAGGTCAGGCAGCATGTCCGCCTCAAAGACATGAAGCCTATTTGAGCTACATATATTGTATACGTCGCAATGTATCTTTCTAGTTAATATTATTTTAACCGAAATAAGTAACAGTTTATAAAAGACTTACTTCCTATTTCTAGTTTTAATAATGTAACGTCAATATATTACCTAAATGTCACCCCCATCCGATCTCCCTATATACGTGAGAAACATTTAACGTAATCGTGGACTTACACTGCTGCAAAATTAAGAATTATTGAATTTTGATAAGAAATGAAACGTGAAGTAAATGCTTTGTCTTATAAGATTTGTCTTAAAACAATAAAAATTATACTAAGATAAATTTTATTGAACCCAATTTTTTTCGGTATATTACAGTTATTGTTAACACTGTCTTATTTAGGCCGTTATTTACGTTTTTGCTTAGGTCGTCCACTGAAGTGTGAAAATCAGGTTATTGTTTTTGTTCTGGAATTGGATTGTTTGAATTTAATCGACACAGTAAATACAAATTGTTCAAGTGAATATTTAAATGCTCCACGTGAAAGTAATTTGATTTTCAAGTATTAGGTAACAAATTTTTAATTTTTCTTTTAAGCGATGTTTCTCCAATTTTTTTTATAGCCTGAGAATTAACATTTAAAGAAATATTTATGTAATTCAGACATTTCCAAATAAAGCGTGAAAGAAAATTTAAAATTGAATTTTATTTTTGGGAATAAATAACGGTTCAATTTGGGACGCTCATACGAATTGGAATTTCCCGTTTATTAGGATTCAATTTATAATTCAAGCATTCTTTTGTCTCTGACATGGGACAAGAGAAGCGGGTCACCGAACTTTATAAAGCAATAGTGCTAGTCGTGTCGTTCCACGTTGCCCGAACACTAGATGAATGGCGATAAATTAAAAATTCAAAACAAAGCTTGGTGGCGCGTGGGCGGGCGGGCGGCTTAGCGCAGAGGGCGGGCGGCGATCGAAGCGCGCGCGAGGAGGTTCGCGGCGGGCAGGGGAGGGGCGGGCGGGCAGAGCGGGAGACGTAACGATCGCGCACCGGGCGCAGTCTTCCAGCCGCGAGCGTGCCGCTAGCATGGGCGACGTGGGCACACTCGCCGCGATGGACGCGTTCGCGGGCGGCGCCCGGCGTAGGCCCGCGCGCCTGCCGCCACCGCCGCCCTTCGTGCCACCGCCGCCGCCGCAGCGGCACGACCACGACCACTACTACGTGCGCCGCAAGTCGCCCGTGCCGCGCCACGCCAACACCCTCGCCCTCTTCGCGCGCACCAACGGTACCCTGATGCATGACCCGTACTTCATGCTACATGCGCCACGTTGTACTCACATCGCCCTCGCCAATGTCACAGCCTGTCTTATCATTAACCTTCACCCATTTTCTATTTCTTCTCCTGATCTGTTAATAATTCCGTAACTACACTAATGACACATCAAATTTGTAGATCCATTACGCTTTAAAAAGTCAATTACCCAAATCCATACATGCACGTTCCAATGAACTTTTTTTTATTAAAGTTGAATAAATATAATCTAAAGCATATCAGTAGACTTATAGCGTAAATTCACCTAGTATCTATTACACTTAACTTTTTCCTGTTAACAAATTATTTCGTTACATTAATTAGTATTTCATGATAGGTGGTGCGAACTGCGCTGCCTACATGTCCTCGCCCCTTCCTTCCATTCCTTAACGACTTCGCTATTGTCGTAAGTTCAGAGAAACTTTGTTTTAATATGCAAGTTTACTTCAAAGTACATTATTAATCGGGTTTCGTCCGCAATTTCATGCTTGCTTGTCTATACGCAAAAAACTGTAAATATTGATTATACCTGTTGTGAACTCGTTAATATCTTTAAATACTGTTGTTAGTTTTTAAAGATGAGGCTAATTTTTATTTGTAGATAAATGCATTCACACAAGGCAGAGAAAAGACTGTCGATAAAGTATTTGAAATAATTAATATAAACCCTAATTTACTTTTATTTCATTTATTTTTATTAGAAAAAGAAAAAATCAGTTTACTTTTTTTCATAGAAATTATATAGAAATAAAGAACATTTTATTAGAATCTGAAAAGAATTAAAACACCGGAGGTTTTCCGTTCAACTTTTTCGTAGTTTTAATAAACATACAATAATTTGAAAATACGTCTTTTTTTGTAGTTTGAAAAACGTTATTTCGTAACGCATAATGCAGATTTCGACCTGTATTACTTCAGTACACAGACCTTATGCGGAAAGGAAAAGATCTTTTCCGTATCTAACATTCAACCTCACTAAATTACAGCTACTCGGTACTATAGGTGCACCTAATTATTCGTGTAGGACGTATTCCAAACGTGATCTTGATATGATAAAGGGAGAAATAGAATTATAATATATGGAAGCATAACAGTTTATCGATGTTATTACAACTCGTGAGTTTTCAAAAGCGATATGCGTACAAACACGGATGTTTACTATGATATGGCGCCGAAGCGTCAACTAACGCAGAAGGCGTCACGACGCGCCGGCCTCGGTTGCCTATTTCAGACGCCTGTGCGCGCACGACGCCTATCTCTTTATTACTTGAATATCAATCACTACATTCCATGACTAATACCGTCGTAATTAACCTTGTATCAACAAACTGAGTAATATATAGGCTAAACTAAACGAAGGATGTTATATTGTTCACCAGATAAAACATTGTGTTCAGAAACTACACTAACGGGATCACAGGTGGCACACCTGCGATTCAATCATTTTAGTTATGTTACGCCCGCTACATATCTTCACAATTACTGTACAAACGAAGTACACAGTTAAAATCAGTTTTAAGGTGTGTAGGCAAAACTGAGAACAGTACAGTTTGACAGTTCGAATTTTGTCTACATACGTTCGAGTTAACTGAGTAGTTAGATGCGAAGGTGTGAAGCGAGCTTCGGGAGGATGCTATGACTGAAACTACGATACATCACAATCCACGTTAATAGAATCTAATACTCCGAATGATCATTATAATATTTCTTTTATTTGCACAGCTTGAAACGTGTTATGCTAATCGAAACTACTATCCACTGAAGGCCAAGAAAGTAGGTACAGGGCTGTTGAGATGTACGATATATTTATGTCCTTCGTGAATGCGGTTTTATACAAGATAATGATTTCAAATTACTTGGGTAAGGTTAAAACAGCTTGTAAAAAATTGTGTATAAAATATAACCTACAAAATGTTACCGCAACGAAATGTAATGTAAAATGTTCCTATGTACGATAGGTAAGTTGTGTGCGGTGTCCTTGCACGAGATAAAGGCAAAGCTGTTATTCGGGGAATGTCGGCAGCTGGAGCGTGCGGCGGTCGCGGCCGCGCGCCGCCCTTGACCTGCACCGCTTCCGCTGTACCGCCCGCCCTCGCTCCCGCTCTATACAAATACTCGATTTATCTCTTCATTCCAGTAAATAAAAGAATAGAAAATGAGCAGCCTCAGGGCAAATCAAAGTTTCCATTGTCTGCGCTGACTATTCTAGAAAAAATTGTTCTGTATAACAATCGTTCGCTATTTTAATATTTGACTGGAAGGTCACTCAGATGTAGACTACCGGCTATTATAATACCAAGAGTCAAGTGCAAGCTGTGCCCGTATGATACAACTTGCGGAAATAATGTTCTATTTTGAACCAGTTCAATGTTCTAAATAATGTACCAACTCACTGTACCGATACATGCGCAAGAATAGCAAGCTTAATGTTAATTCATTTGATGTATGTGTGTATACGATTTCGCAACATTCTGCAATTTGCTATTAGAGCAAGAATGACGAAAGAAAACATTCGAGTTATTCCTGGCAATGGTTTGAAAATATTTAGGTGACTAATGTCTATTTATATTAGTTTTGTATCGGGAAATATGGGTCAATTTCGTAATTTCACGTATCTACGCCTTTGAAATTAGATATAATTACGACGCACTCTTTGGAATCTTTATCCGTTTGATGGTAATGAACGTGAGTCGTGTTGGATCGCCGCCAGCGTTGCTTATTCGTTATGAAGAGTAACGAGTCGTTGGTACACAAGCAGCAAATTATCCAAGTTAAAGTGACAGCGCGTTGTATTTCGAGCGGTTTATCTTTCAGCGTGACGTTATTATCCGCTGCGAGCACGGACTGCGACCCATCACTGTCGCACGACATCTTCACGTCGCACGTTGCACGACTCCAGACAAATTCCACTGCTGACAAAATGTCGACCTACTTTACTCGATTTTATTAAATTATGTAATATATTTTGGCAAGTATAAAGCAATTTTTAAACTTTCTTTCACACTTCGTTTTTGATATAAAATTAGTTATGTTATGTTTCATAATATATCAGCTGCACGAAAAATACATTGTTTCAGTCTTGAAATAAATTGAAATGCTGTAAAAGTAT
Organism: Papilio machaon; assembly: GCF_912999745.1. NCBI lineage: Eukaryota > Metazoa > Arthropoda > Insecta > Lepidoptera > Papilionidae > Papilio > Papilio machaon. Next base: position 4,668,791 of record NC_059989.1, on the reverse strand, counting down.
TTTGTCTATTTCATCTAAATGTTAACTTGTTAAATTTATTTTAGTACTAAAACGATTTTCAGCTCGGTTTTAATTTTGTATTGTTTTATTAGATTACTTGATACATCTAATTCTAGAAGAAAATGATTTCTGTAGGTATTGATATAAATTCATTTAATTCAAATTCTTAGGAATCAGGCGATTTATCTTGCAATGTAACTTTGTAATTTTTATGTTTTATGTAATGCATTAACCACAATGTCGTTGTATAACTGCAACTTGTGCAAGTGTTGTGTTATCAACTGGTGTTATGACAATATAATTGAATAGCAAATATAATCTGAAGATAACTTTTATTGTTGTGAGACACCACGAACACGGATAACAAAATTTTATAACATTACTGTAGCAAAGTTTTCCGGTTTTCTTTATTAAATTGGAACACCAATTGCGGTCATTACTTTTAGCTAAACATTCGCGGCCTTTCTGTGCCTACGTAAAAACTTTTCTTAGCAAATTTTATAGAACTATGTCAGTGTGGCCGTGATTGAGACATTAAAAAACTTATCAAACGGCGTGCAAATCGGCCGAACCGTCAATGCGTATTCATCATGCGGTGAGTATTTTGAACGTGTGTTATTTCGTGATTTTCTGCGAGGAATTCGGAACATTAAGAAAACGTCGCCGACGAAATCTCTTGACATTGTGTTACTACTGAGGCCCCGCCGTACGGCACACTTTTGTCCTTGGGGCCAGATATTTACATATTTCGTCACTGCTGTTAGAAACACGATAAGCGCAAAAAAGAATTTTTATCTTTTAATTGAATATTCTTCAAAAATTTATTATCTTTAATTGTAGCGTAAATGCATACGCCGATTTGTTTTCTAGATATAAAACCGATTGCCAACCTGGGATCCGTAAAGTTTCATATATGCTTAAGTCGCGTTTAAGTACATTATCGGTCTTACATAACGCCTCAGCGAACGACCTCTAAGAGAGGGTGGCTTGGCCAAGGGCGACTGAATCGATCCGATCTGCGGCAGCCTCCCTCTTTCCCCGGAGCGGAGTTCTCTGGCGCGACGACCTCCTCTCCCTCTTTGTTCAGCAAACGTCGCTATCAGCTGCAAACAATCCTTCGAGCTCGTACAGAAATATGTATTGCATTATACATATTGAATCCGTCTTTTCGTCGATAAGAATAAACAAACTAAGTCGTGCCTCATAAATAAGTTATAAACCTTGCATTGTTTTCGCATTCCGTTTCTTCTATACTTATATGAATGCCATTAATGTTGTTTTGTTGTATAAACTTTATTTTATGCAGACACGATATCCGTTTCAGTTAATGGTTAGTTTTTAACTTGAGAATTATTTACTCTCATAACAAACTTCATCCTGCAGTAATTGCGGAATGTTGCAATTTTGCTTGAGCAATGGGCCATGCATGAAACCTGCACCGAGGTTAGTCGCTAGGAGTATGTAATTCTACATTGCCCAACAAAAGTCATTAATTAAAAATGTAAAGTAAGCTTATTTGTTTTAACAACTAAACCTAATTATCCTCAGCTTTGTGTTTGGTGTTGACAATACCTTTGTCTTTTAATTATCTTCGTAGAAGACTAATTATAACAACAGCTACCATTACATGGACTGTGTTATTTATAAGGCTCTACTTTTTTATCTTTCAAACGGAAAGACAGAGATCAAGCTTTTAAGCAACACTTTTATCTAGAAGTTCACTGAATAGCAAAACTGATACGCTAGGAAACGTAGAAAGTTATTTGTAAAACCGCAAATATTATGGGGCTTAGAACGGAAAGCTATTTAATACATACAAAATTAAATAAATTTATTTGTTAGTGGTATGCGTAAATAATAGAATTCCAGGCGCTCAAGAGGCTTCGGCCGCGGGCGACGCGGATGAATGGGAATCGCGTGGCGCCCAGCCGGCAGACCGTCACTCTCCGCCTATCGCCTATTAATAGACCCATCTGACTCGTTCCGCGACGCTTTTACTTCGCGTTAAAGTTTTACTACGTATACCGCACGCTCACGATGCGTAACAAATGTACTGAGAAATACTACATCAACGCTATCCGTATCGGAAGCATTTACACGTAACCATAAGTATTTACAATACTTTATGTATACACAATTATGTATTCCAATAAATTAAAAGTAATAATAATGTAGTTACATCGTCCAAGAACTTGTTTAACGTGGAAGGAGACGGGATCAGTGGCCGCTTTAAATCCAATGCAATTATTGTCTGTGCCGCTGTCGCCGGTACCAAAAATAGCCCTGATGAAGTCCCGTTGCCTTATAAAGCAACTTGAGTGACAGCACACGTCATGTGCTCGGTAACCGGACATTAAATTTAAAATTTATTGTAGATCCCATGTAGGAATATGTATATCCTACCTACATACCATTCCAATTCTTTTTATAAAGGGCCATTTTCAAATTTTTATAAAGTATAGCTTAATTATTTTTTTTAAGAAAAATATCGCAGGCGCATGTTACTACGTGAGAGGATAATTTATTTTTTAGTAGGTTAAGGCTAAGCGTGGCATAATTTAGATACGACAAAGTATATGAATATATTTATTCTAAGTACAAGATATTTCTTTAGCCAGTTCATGGCCATTTGAGCATCGTACATTATTGTGCACGTTTAACGCCAGTCACGAAATAAAGAAATCTGTCTTTTGTTTTCAGAACCAAAGAAAGACAAATTGGAAAATGGTGGTGAACTTGTGAGGCCAGAGCGGCCTAACTCCTTGACGGCGGGCAAGCTGCCGAGACGAATATGTTATCAAGGAGACGGTGAGTGAAATATTTAAATATCTTACATAGAATACATATAATGTAATATATAAAATTCATAAGTTATTCTCCCCCTTACTAATTGGTTATGAAGAGTAGCTAACATCTTAGGTATTAAACGGGGTTTAAATTAAATATATGATTAACATCTAAAGCAATAGAAAGCTACTAATTTTCGAAGCATTGAGGATTATTCAAATTTTGGGTAACGTTTGCTTTGTGTACAAGTCCAAATAATTCATTGCATTGAGGAACGACGCCAATATAACCACAACCTCCAACTTTTAAAGAAATGTATTCTAAATGTGTAAATACTTTCTAAATGTCTCGCTCCAAGTGAATTATACAGCGTTTTAGACCACACCGTATGAATAAATAATAAGAATTAGGGCCATAATGTAAGTGGGTATTATTCAAAACACACTTGAATTATAAAGAAGGGTCGCAAAGTTATTTCACGAAAATAAATGTTGCATGCTCCAGGCAGAAATAAACCAGCCAACCTTATTTGTTCATGTCCGTAATATGAACCTTGTGTCGGTTAACTATACTAAAGTTTTGTCATATTTTCTTTAGATAAAACTTTGAATAAATTTTGACACAAGCTTATATCTCAAAATTTCTTAGGATTTAGTATTTTTCTTGCGATTTTATATTTTTCAAGTTATAAGATATCTTTGACTTTGGCCAGGCTGTTACATTTCGTATTATGTGATATGTATTGGATTAAATGCATACCATTACCACCATTCCATTGTGCTATACCAAAATAGAGGCAATTTTTATGAATGAATGAGATAAATTGTTCAAAACGTCAGTTGGACAAGGTCGCTTATAATTAATTATTATGTTTACCAGGGTCATGCGTATGACGAGGCTGACATTTGTAAGCGATGTGGTATGCAACCTTTGTGAATATACACCGAGGGAAAACATGATTTTGTTCCATTACATAATATTGAAATAATTCCTTTGTTACTGATAACTTAGAACGTAGACATCAGGTTTAGTACGTATACTGCAATGAGCCATAAACAGCTAAAGAACCTTTAGTTAGTCGAAAGAATTACGATCTCAAGAAATTGATTCATCGATCTTAACTTTTGATTCCCAATTTAGCTTTAGCTGAACATATAGTATTATATATTTTTAACTCAGTGAGCGGATACGGAGGTGGAGGTGGGGTTGGGGGTGGAGGCGTGGGCATGGAGGGTGACAACTCGCAGCTGATGCTGTCCGACTTACCGGAACCGCCCATCGCGGTGTCGGAGATCGGACCCATCCCGCCGCCGCCTATGTTCAGCTCGCCCAGCCCCACGCGGCACCATCATCACCACCAGCACCAGCACGCGCTCTCGCACCATCCTCTCTCTGACTGTAAGTAATGTAATTTATTATGTCGAGTCGAGGGTTGTTGCTTTAAATTCAAAGTTAAACACTCTATTATCTTTTAAAATATTGTTTCTCTGTCTACCCCACTTGTGCCAAAAGGCGAGAAGAAAAGATAAATTTTCTAAGCTTCGTATACTACAGAACTGAAGACGATGGTTGAATAAGGATGTTTATAAGATACGTGTTTTTTCGTTGTCATAAAACAATACTTTGCAACCGGTTAACCGATGTGTCCTCGGCTGTGCGGCCACAGTAATTACGAGGCTCGGCGAACGTTTTGTGCGAGACTCTACTAATTAAACCATCATATTGGCTTTTGACGACACAAATACTGCACTACGTTCGTTTGATTACAAATAAGAAACTGTTTGCAATAGCTAAATGTGTACTATTTAATTTTAAGTGCCCGAATATGCAAGATGAATATGTCCAACAACAGAGAAAGATTGACAAATTATTTTGTATCAGAAAGAAGGCTCTTAATTCACCACTTTGTTTTTTTTAATAGTTTTCATTGTAAAATGTATACTTGCATATTTTCTTACATTTGAATGAATGATGTCACCTTACAATTTACTTTGTACGTATTCGTACAGTTTAAATTGGCAACGGACCTAATTACTTGCAATGTTTGTATGGCAGATGAATCATTTAATATTGATTACGATCTATTAATATCATCATGATTCGTCATATTTCTCTGAAATATCTGGCTTGTTTTTTCTTTAAAGGAAAACATTGATTTATTTTCAGACATGCCAAATATTTGTACGAACGTACTTCGAAGTGAAATAATACAATACAGCAACCCTCCGAATTAAATTGAACGTGATGATACATAGATCAATGTGCGTTCATTCAAAATAAATTCCATCATTTACATATATCATATGATGTATAACTTGTATGAGACAAGGTCAATTGTTTTACGTATAAATAAATGGAATCTCGTTTATCTAATACAAACAGAACTGGCGCCATATTTTTATAAAATGAATACAGGATGTAAAACATAATATTGTTGTATTTATACCTTTTATATATTTTATGTGTTTGAGTTATAATTTATATATTTATTTATGTAATATGATTTAAGATTAGTTTTTTATACATCGTAAAAATGATTTAAAGAAGTAGTTACCATACTTGATTAGACTCCAAACTACCAAAAAAAATCTACCACATTCAGCTGTGGTCGGGTTTTATATTTTTTTAAGGTCCATTCCACATTCGCTCACTTCTCAAAAATGGATCCCGACCTATACTTAGGGAACTACGGTTAATTATAAGTCTTTGAAATTACACCATGTAATATTGCTATATACATTGTTAATTTTCAGCCGAAGAGGAGGACGATGTGGAGGAGGAGGAGGGGGAGTCGCTGGGCGCGGACACATCTCGTGTGGAAGAGATCCCACCCAAGGAGCCGCTGTTTAACGCCGTGCCGCTCAAGTCGGCGCTCAAGAAGCGGCCCGCGCCCGCCGCCTCGCCTCAAGGCACGCCTCAAGCCACGCCGCTAGCGCCGCGGCAAGATCACCACCACGCAAGCTTCAAGTTAGTTCCATATTCTTGAATCCATTACTGTATTTATCTAGCCTTTTTCATTATCTTGACAAAGCTTGTGAAAGCAATCAAGTGTGTGATCAGTCAAGCTGCGTATACAAACAATCACTCACATGCATAGTTTTATTAGGATTTTGTGGCAATTCTACAAGAAGAGTGACTACTCAAGTTTATTTTATGGCAATGATTCTTCTTATGTATGTAACTAGAAACTTCTTGTATAATTTTCAATGCGATAATTGATATATAAATTGATCATATTTCTTTAAAAGTAAAATATGTGCAAGCGAACACGTCATATGTCCTTTTAAGGTCGTAACAAAGGAGTAACTGTGTAGGTGACACACAAAAAAAATTCTATGTTCTATAATGTAGACAGGTTATCTGTCACTACCTACGCACATAGAGAATCTTTATTAGAAAACCAGTTATTGCAAATCTATGATAGATCTACCGCGTTTCTTCATATGTGCGTAGGCAGAGATCGCAAGTCGTCCTTGCATACTTGTCAATTGTTCCTTACACGCCTCTCACCGACTTTAAGTAACGATCGAGAGATTTTCCGATTGTTATACTATTCTATACCGATATTTTTTTTGTCATGTTGGCAACATCGGTATGATAACAATGGTCACTACTATATTTGTTTTTCATTGAGAAAAAAAGAAATGTAATTTACCTAAAAAGGATCTCTAATAAATTTTATGTGAGCCTGATAGTGAAATCTTAAAGATACTGAATGGTCGTAAAAATAATTTCAATTGAAGTATTGTTTCTAAAAATATATCCTATATTTTAAACAAGATTATAAAAATTTTATGAAACTAGCATAAACATTATTCACATATAACGCTTTAATTAATTATATACTCTATTAACACATATTCTATTTTAACAATAAGTAATTGTCTTAAAAGTCAAGAATACGAAATATTTTCTATAATATCAAAGTTTGTATAGAAGAATACATTGCATTTATCATCTGGGCTTGATAGTGAAATGTGTGCGTTTATTTTTACCATGCGCTGCCTAGCAGACGGCCGCCGCCCAAACCGAGGATCCGCATATGGTAACAGTCCCTCAAATATTGTCAATGTTGTTGAACACGCATCGCCCAGAGACCTCCCGACGGTCAGCTTGCCTTCAGCCCATGCCCATGCCCCATACCCCCATGCATCGTACAGCGCACGCTTACGACAAACTTCCACAAACTAAAATCACCTTTACGACCGGCACATAACAATGCAGGTGTTAAATTCAAAGGCAATGATTTTACTAACTCACATAATTAATCTCTACCGAGCATCCATTGCCGTGCTGTGGTTGTGTGTAACAAGATAATGTTCACCTCTGCAATTCAATATTCTGATAGTTTTGTATCTGACTGATGACTGTTCTCTATTGCTCTTAAATGTTATCGCTGTGTTGCATGCAATTGTTTTGTGCAGTGTGAATACGAAAAAAATTTTTAGATGTATTTCTTAAATTTAAAGTAAAAGTAGAATACGTTGTTGTCTCTGTATTTCTATATCCGTGAATTTCACTCATCGCTTGTAGTTAAAACGATTCGTTCCCGCAAATGGCGTGTCGCGGTACGCTTGTTACCCGTGGCCCGCACGACTGCGTCACGCACGTTCGCCTGCGCGTCCAATGCGACCGGACAGATTTGTTTTCAGTAAAAAACAAATGTACTAAAGCCCCTTTCCGAGTGCAGTTTACCCAATATTCACTGACCCACTGCAATCCCAATAATGATTAAAATATTTTTTTGTATTTTTATACTGTTCTCGTAACAAAGAAATTTAAATGTTACCAAACCACTTGAACCTCAATGTCGAAATCATGTTGCTTTCTAAATAGATTACAGAAACTTAAATTTTAACCTATTGTTCTTTTCTTAGTAAGTCTCATGACGTTATCACAAGTCAGCTGGTGCTGAGACTTCCCTAGTTCTTCTATGCATATTGCCGCACATGCGATGCATCAATGTCATAACTGTCCAAATATTAGCTCCATAGGACAGTACTAAAACTGCAGCATTAATAGTGTATTCTGTAAATGGTGAACTAGCCATTTATTTGGAGTAATACTATTGTTAACTGATATTATGATATTGGTGCACCGGATGTCAGATGTTGCTTTTTTAATTGTAAAGACTTAGTTTGTACCGTCGTGTAAGTGGGTAGTTTGCAAAGTGTTGCCTGATTATGCAGCACGCGGCCAGTGCGCGTGGGCAACGCGGCGGAGAACAAGGAGAACGCGCGGCCGTGGGAGGGCGAGTACCGCGACGAGTACTCGAGCGAGTCGGAGCGCGTGGCCGCTAAGCTGGCCCGCAAGGAGAGCCTCAACATCAAGCTGGCGCTGCGCCCCGACCGCCAGGAGCTCATCAACAGGTACGTTGGCTAAAAAACCTTGCACTTGTCATTATTCATACTTTGAGTAATACAAGAAAGTGACACTGAAATCAAAATGTTTTTAATAACACATTGATAATATCAGAGTTGATCGCTGTTCTAAGCGGTTACAAGAAAGATATTTGGTTCAACAAAGGCGTCATTATACAATACTAGCTTTTACCCGCGACTCCGTCCGCGCGAAATAAAAAAAATAATAATAGAAAACGGGGTAAAAATTATCCTATGTCCTATTCCTGGTTCTAAGCTATCTGCCCACCAATTTTCAGTCAAATCGATTCAGCCGTTCTTGAGTTATAAGTGGTGTAACTAACACGACTTTCTTTTATATATATAGATTTACGATTCAATGTATTAAGGTTTTTTAAAAGTGAATATAAACGTATTGTCAAATTGCATTATGTATAATTTAAACTGTTTTCATTTTGTGAAGGAGTTTATCGCCTTGAGCAATATAACCACGCCGCTGTGTCCAGGTAGTAAATAGTAACACAAGTGCGGTTGCGTAACTAATAACGGTGTCACAGCGCGCGCCCGCTGATGCGTCGCGCCACACTCATCGGGATATAAATACCGTGACGGTCACCTAACCATGTGTTAGGTATTGCCAGACGACCACAAACACGGTTAATTCTATCTTAACCGCAATTTTTAATAGGGCACAGAATTTAAACCTTAAGTAAACAAAACAAACATAATAGAAATAACCTGGAATATGCAAAAATAAAAATATGTGAAAACATGTTTTTCTCGTATTTCACAAACAAATATGGTCACGTTAATTTGAATAAGATATAAGTAACTAGCGTAATAAGTAGCGCGAATAAAAAGTCAAAAATAATGTCAGAGCTGTTCTAAGCAAATAGTTTTACACGTAAAATTTATATTGTGAAGGATTGAGTTCGACGCGCACCGCTCACGCCGCAAGCCTGGTAGTTTTATTTCTGTCGGCATCAGTCGTCGCACATTGTTGACGAAATTGCACTTCTTCCTGTTTTCTGGCATAATGATCTTGACAGTGGCATTCTTACTCATTACGCCTCGCAACGTAGATGCGATAATACGTTACGAAAGTCGTTACGGTAAACGATACGTGTTCCTAGCTAACGCAGAATCTAAAATCGGTTTGTTGCAATCAATTAAATTTTACCAACCGCTAATTTGGTGTGCAGCCAAGATTTTGTGTTTATGGGACATTATGAGCTCGTTTTTGATATCACGAAATCGTTCTCGAATTTTATATCGCCCGGGTGTTGGCAACGCGCTCGCCACTGAACTGAACTCTAAGCTATATTGTTAGCGTACCGATCTTATTTTTGTATCCAATGTCGCCTCAGTGATATGATAACTGTGATACTGGTATTACAATGATAGTGAATGATTGTGATGTTTGTGCATTTGGTTGTGCAGGAACATTCTGGTAGTGCAGAGCGAGCACGAGCGGCAGGAGTCGTGGGAGGCGATCGGTGCCCGGCTCATACGTCGGCTGTCGATGCGGCCCACCGCCGAGGAACTCGTAGAAAGGAACATACTTAAAAGTTAGTAATACACTATTCTATCGATGACATAGAAAGTTTGAAGCGAATATTGCGCGCTAATTTCTATTTATAAACAAAGGTCAGTCTCCCGCCGAGGAAAAGAAGCAGAAGGAGGAAAAGAAGCGCTACCTGTTGCGCAAGCTCAGCTTCCGGCCCACCGTCGACGAGCTCAAGGAGAAGAAAATTATCAGGTTCAGTGACTACATTGAGGTGACGCAGGTCAGTGCAAAGCTTTACAAATTATACCGACCCCTTGATTGATTTATCTCCTACTTCTCGTGTTAATAAGGCAGCGGAAAATTTAACCATAAATGGTACAATGTATGTTACAGGCACACGATTACGACCGTCGCGCTGACAAGCCGTGGACTCGGCTGACTCCGCGCGACAAGGCCGCCATCCGCCGCGAACTCAACGAGTTCAAGAGTTCTGAGATGGCTGTGCACGAGGACAGCAAGCACCTCACCAGGTACACATACATCTCACACGCATCTATTTATGTTGCTCCTATGAACTGTTACATGTGCTGTGTTGTCTATCCGAAGAATGTTTTGAGTCCATGTCAATATTTGTAATTTCAGATTCCATAGACCATGACGGCTGTGCCTTAAACTCGGACTGGACCGCGGTGACAGACCTCGTGGCTGAGCGTGGCGACAGTTGCTGCTGCTCGCCGCTGCCACTCGCCGCCTCGTTGCTATCGGCTGCCCCGGCTGTCCCGGCTGTCTCGGCTGCCCCGGTCGCCACGACTGCCACCTCCGTCGCCGGCCGCCCTCGCGACTCTCTGCGCCTCGTCTTCGCCGCGGTCGTGGTCGCTCCTGTGATTTTTTTTATCGTATTACGTATATTGACTTCTTCCGAGATTCGGAAGATTCGTTTGCAATAACTTAACACAGCGCATCGGTAAAGTGTTGAATATTCTAAAGTTAGGTAATGTCGCCGTTTCGAAGTTACATTTTGTTGTAATCGTGTACCGTGAGTGCAATTTTGTTTTAATTTACCTTTATATTATATTGTAGTTTAATCGAGTACAATTTATTGCGATTACATTAAAGTTCATTATAAGTCGGCGTATCCTAAGCGTACCTATACATTCTTTGAATTGACCTTCGTGTAAGGTTAGTGATAATGATTATTGTGGTCGAGATTGCGAGTTTTTAAAGCTCCTGAGATGTATCGAGTGAAATTGAAAGTGTGACAAGTTATCCGGAGTAGGATTACGTAGATTTGTGATTTTTTTCTTACATTGCTAGCTTTAGCCGCGTAGTCTTTAAGCTAGACTCCATTGTGTGCTGTTTTGTTTCACATTTTTTTGAGGTCGGAATTCGATTATTACATTAAATACATTTTTTTTTCATCAAGTACATCATTTATTTTATGGCTAAGGAATTAAACATAATTTTTTTGAATGGTAACGCTTTTTGGAGATACTACCACTGATTTTCACTAATCGATTCTAGTTCATTGTATTGTAGTGTGCTGCGTACTGAGAACAACTTACAAATCAACATGTCATAATCACCACATTGAGCTTTTTGAATAAATTTTTCTTTCATGAAATGTAGTTCATGTAATAATAAGTGTTATATTTGAGAAATACGAAATTTTAATCTGATAAGAAATATAAAAATTAAATATATTAATAATTAAGGTGACGATTACAAATGTACGATTTACAAACATAAAACTACTATTCTCGTAAATATACAAGGTAATAAAACATGGCGAAACTGATATCATTTGATTTAAAAGCCTTGTAAATTTTTTAAGGATCTCTCAAAAAAAAATTAAGCTAACGGCAGCTAGTATTTTTTTTAATAGCTTTTCATTGATTTTTTTTTGATAAATTCACGACCTCAAATATAGCACTTATTGTGAAAATTCATATACATACCAATATAGAATACGAGCTTTTTATATAAAAAAAATGTTATTGTGTTACCTCAAATACGTATTTGTCTGTTTGCATCATTTACATATAGAAAATATATTTTTATATGCGAACAAAATCACAATACTATTTATTATAATGGATCTTGTTAGTTATCCATTGTATTAGTTTATATAAACAGGAAATGACAATGTGCTGTAAGCATGTGCAATAGATCCGGTCTACACATTTATAAGTACACAAAGACGGTATCAAAAACAGTATTTGTATTAACTTTGTATTGTGGGAAACTATCAATTAAGTCTCCAGCTTACAAATCCTTTAATTTCAAGGTCAATCACAGTAAATAATGTCGCAGTTTTTTGTCGCTTAAATTTTATCTTTGAATTTAGATCCAGAATATCTGTTTACCCCTTAAAAACACAAACAATAAATGACCTAAGAACTATCACCTATCTACCCAGTTAAAATATTAGAGCTCTAGTTGTGAAAGAGTAGAAGTGAGTTTCTATTGAAGAATAAGTTTGCTATATGTTTAGCCGCCTCAAAAACCCAGTGTAGACACTTCTTCAAGGTAAACCATAAATATAATTTTATGTAGTAGCGGTTTGGAAGCTGGAGATTTAGTTGATGTGGAATTCAGTACAGCAGACGGGGCCGGGGCGGGGCCTTCCTCAGCTCCGCCCAGCGTGCAGCCTCGGCGGGAACAACTTGTTAATCATCTTGTCGATCTAGTTTAGGACTAGTTAAGTAATTAAATTTGAACGAACTTTCTCGTTAAAGAATAATTAAATAATGATTAAACTTCTGTAAAGATGTAGCGGTTTAATAATAAATTAATTATACGCCTATGAGATTAATTTCAATAGACGTTACGTTGTATCGCAACAGAGACGAGGTCGTATCGACGCACTAATGTAACTTTTAGAGCAATAATAATCTGAAATAAATTTCATAATGATATTGGGATGATTGATATTTGTTCTGTTGCAAGCGAGTAGTTTTATTACAAGTGATTGTGTCGGATGATTGGATTGATTGTGTTTATGTTTTTCAACCAATAATTGTTTGCGATGAGGTGCCATTTTATCGTGTATCTATTCTTTTAATTTTTTTTTTTTTTGAGTAACAGCTGTTGTTTTAATATGACACGTGTATGTACCATTGGATGTAGAGTTTCTCGACTCCTACGTATCCATGTCAAAAGTGATGTTAAACCTGATGGTTATTCTTGAGACCATTCCATTATAGAATAAAGTGGAAGCCAAAATAACGACTTATTTTTCTAAATGATTTTGTTAGATTTGCAATGTTAATGTAAAACATAGGTAAAGTAGAAGTTTATCTATATTATAATAAGACGATCAGATTTCCAAAGATCTAAGGCTCAACTAAATTCTTTTAACTAGCTAACTTCAATCAGGTTCAAGGCTTATTATAGATTTGCGGTTTTTTTCTGAGACTCCATTTGATTTTGTATACAATCAATATTGGGATAACATTAGATACATTCGGTTTATATATATTACTAATTACCATACAAATGTGATAAGACTTCTTACGTTGTAATTTCTATATTATTAAGTAAGTACATTACATTTTTCGAAAGTAACAGATTCTTTTCAGAATGCTAAATGGTGCTATCAATTAGCATTACGATAATTATTTGCTTTGTAAGTATTTTTTTAAAATCCTTTGTAGAATATTTTAGTAGGGGAATATTTATCTAAATTGGATTTTTGCATTTTCCAATGTTGATGAAACAAATTATGTAGTTGATTGATACGTGCTGTATTTGGCACTTTATATTTCTAGTTTCGAAAAAAAATAATAGAAAATTGTTATTTGAAGTTTTAGTAAATATGTAAAAATCGTTAACACGGCATTTTATTACATTGAGATTAAGGCAGGTAAAAATATTTAATACATAACTGAAAACGTTAAGCGCCCATTTATGAATTGTATATATATCTTTTATTATGTAAATTGTGGAATCTCTTTTTATTTCCATTTATATCTATTTTGTGCTATTAGAAACTACAATTGCTATCTTCAGTAATATGTTTACTGTTGCTTTTTTAATCGTGTAAATTATTAATGACATGTTGTAATAAGAATATAATGATAGCCATACAATTTATTTGTTTTATATAAACATAAGTTTGTAAATACTATTATTATACATTAAGTTTTATACTCTATTGTTTTTGTTTAACTCATGTATTTACTTCCTCACTGAATTATACCAAAGATTTACGTTTCTTTGTGGTGGATGGTGAATTATCGGTTTTTTTGATGTTAAGTGACTAATCTTTATATCTATATACTATTCCTTAGATATCTATTACTAATATTAACATAAATCTGAGTCACCAAAAACTTAAGTAAGTAAATACTATATTAGACTATACTTACTATATTCTTTGTTTTGAGTCAATTTATATCTTAAAAGACAACGCATATGATATTGTTCTAGCTGTGTTATACGGTACACCGATCGATTGCAGTGCAATAATTAAAAACCGAAAAAAAAAATATTACTACAGCGCCATCTTTTGTTAGACCTCTGCATTCTTAATGAAAAATAACGATTAGTGACTTCTTGTATCGTTCCATTTCTTGAAGAGGTCGCTTGTAGTTGTAGGTAGTTGTAGTAGTTATTAATTAAATTTCAAATCACAATCAGTGATCAGAGCATACCTAGGTCTTTCTAATTTAATCATTATACAGTTCCCAAATAATGGATATATTTTGTTACTTGGTACATAACAACAATGGTACATGATGGTCTCCTTATCTCAGATCTTGGAATCCAACAAAGTAGATATTTTTACTACCCTTATGCGAACTGTTTTGGCAAAGGGCTAGTTGTTGAGTACAAATTATCGAGATATTTAGTAAAAATGAGCTGTTTTTTATTAAAACTGGTGATAAGAACTGTGAAAGTTTGTGGACTGGAATGATTCCAAAAATGTTTTCTAAACTTTCTGATTGCAAATATAAAAATACAGATACCGGATCAGTATCAGTACCTGTCGTTGTGATCTTCATTTTTTGTTCAAAATAATTTAATAATTTAATTTTTTATAAACTACAAAAACTAGGAAAACTAACTGAGCTGGATAAAATATTTCAAATATGTATGCAATATCGTAATACATATAGTGATTACAAAGGTATTATGATCAAACGTGTTATGGGATTCGAAGGCCGAACATGCTATTGTACCTTTGACTCTTTGATATAACCATCAACGGTGACATGAAGCTCTTAATTTTTCACCAAACTGGATGGCAGCTTATCTAATAATAATGTACAAATTAGGTATATGGCGAATGGTCAAGTTTAGCGGGTCGATCATCGTATCGAATAGCGGACTTGATTTAATTTGATGGGATCAAACTACGACCAACCAGTTGATAAGTACTGAGAAATAATCATCGTAACTAAATGTTTTTCCGAGATACGTAGAATGCGCTTCTTGTAATTTACCATTATTATCACTGTTTCATAGTTGATAGATGCAGTTTCCTCGATTACAATCTTAGTAATGTAGTATTAATGAAGGCTTTGACCCGTAGCGCTTCGGATACTTTCGATGGTGCGCAACTTATGGCCGCGCGACTTGAGAGAAAGTTAACTGTAGTCTGTGCTCGTTAACGCGTTCACTCAGAACTCAGAGCAGACCCGTGCTGCGCTGCCTACTGCCTTGTGTTGGAGCTAGTCGGAGCTCACTCGCCGGCCAACCAGCGAGCGCGCGTGTACTGTGTATGCGGATCGCGGAGTACACATCATGTTTACATGCCGCACGTTTCGGCAGCAGCATAACAGAAAGCGATAGTGTACCAGTGTTCCTAAAGTTGTGAATGGTGGACAAGTGACGTACGTCAATGCACATCACATCAAAGGTTTTAGTGCAAAAGTGCAACGGCCAAACGAAACTATGACGTTCTCTGGAAACATGGAAAGCAAGCCGCGAAATGCTAAAGAGAGCTGGGAGTCAGAGGTGAGACATATGATTATGTTCTAACAATCGCGAGTTACGATGCGTGTGATTCGCTTCAATTGAAAGATGCAATGAATAGAAAAATTATAGAATGAAACATTAATCTCATTGTCTTCCCGCTTTTTATCACCGCTCCACATCACTTTCTCTTAACACAATGCATCCTTGTCTTAAACTTGTTATTGTTTTTCAATAAAAGACATGCATATGTATAAGGAGCTTTTGTCTACCGCATCGCCTTCTTGGTATTTCAATTAGGTACATATTAAAACAATAAATACGATAAAATAAAAGATTGTTGTCTGATGTACAGTACAGATTATAACCTAATATATAAGGTCTTAATGTTAAAATTATCCTCGTAATTTTATTTTCCTACGAACTTTTTATTTAAATACCATTAAATAAAGCAACACAAGATGTACACTTACAGAATCTTTCTCATAAATTTTTTAGATTCCCATGCGTAATAAATATAAAATAACTTACCAAAATGTAAAGGACGGTTGATTAGTTGCAATTGGAACACGCTAAATGTAGAAAGCTTTTTAATTTTCTTGAACATAAAAATAACGGAAGTAATTTCTATATACATAAACATGTTTTATGAATAACAAACATTTAAAGACGACGACAACTTTCACTATGTTAACAACAAGGACATGAACAGTTAGTTGTGTTCGACGGCAGGTGAATTAAGCTCGCACTTGACCTCCAAAATTACAACATTATATGTCACAGTCTACTTCGATAGTCTTTACGTTTAAACAGTGTAGTTTTTATATTTTATTTTATTCGTTAATATCAAATCTGTTTTCTGCATTTATCTAATTTTATACTACGAATCTTTAATTACTTTATGTTAGTCTAAATAGCTACTTTTAAGTAGAAAAGTTAATTTTTTATGGTCGCAAGATTTAGCCTACGTGAGTACCGTAGTATCCATACCTACACTCTTTAATAAATAAATTCAATATTAAACCTTAACTAAATGGATTACATGCACAAAAACATATGATACGGAAATAAATATAATAAGAAAACCGAATATAATCCATCGGATTTATAACCTGGCAATTCGTCACGTCATGATTGTATTTAAATATTTAAAATCGCACTTTTAGTCGTTATTTTTCAAAGAATAATATTTGGACAAGGTATATTATTTTTAACGTAGCACCAAGAAGCCATGCAAAACCGTTACTGAATGGTTAAATTATTTACCCCATCGTTTCGGACCGTTGCGGACGCTGAATTTTTTTTTGTATTAATATATCATTATCGCATAATCTTATTGGAACTTTTTATCAACACCGGGCTTTGTGTCCGCTTGCTATATTATAGTCGTGATCTTAGTCCTTCTATTTCGTTCGTTCGTTCTAGATTCTTTCATACAAAAAATAATTTGTGCTCCTTCTACCGTAAAAATTTTATAATTCGACCTTGCACTGCGTCACGTTTGTCAATAAATAAGCTCAGTAAAAGAGGGAAGTAATGTCATATACATTACTGTGTAAACGAATAGGTATGATATTATCTTGAAGTATAATTAATATGAAGGAATACGGACATACAAACAAAAATATTTAATCTGCCATTAAATAAATCTAATGGAAAGAATTTGTGGTTGAGTCACACATGTAATTCAAATCAAATATTAGAGACAAAGTATTTAGCTAGATATAGAATAATGTCGTGTCCACGTTTGTCCTTGTATTCGCCACTCACTCTCGTATAGCAAAAGAAAACTCTGAACACAATTAATTAAATATTAATAGTGTCTACGCTGCGACTAAACCTGTTTCGTTTTAAGCAGGAAGTTTTAGCACTGGCAACCAAGTAAAATATAAAATCATTAAAATAAAAAGTAATTTTAAAACAATTAATGATTAAAAATCATTATGTAACTTGATTTTAACACAATATAATTATCGTTTTATGTAGGTATGTCATTACGAAATTATGTTTTCGATTTTAATGTCTGCAAAAATATACACAAAAAGTTACTAATTTACCTACAAGACCGTAAAGATGACGCGTTAGTAATAACGGAATATTTTTTAATCACAGTCGATGTTGAAGGTTTTAAATATCATTGAACAGGTAAGATTTACTTTAATTCACATTTCAAAAAGCGCAAGAGCGCATTAATCATATATACGTAGTTTTTAAATTGTTGAGTCAAATTGAGAACAAACACAAGTCCGTGATTTGTGTGTTTGGTGAAGGTAAGCCAAGAAGGATACATTTTCAGTTCTCAATGATAGCTATATGAAACGGGAGTCGCATTTCTTTATCTTAGATTAAAAGTCAGTATAAACATTTCAATTATAAAACTCCAGATTCATTTTTAACCATGAATTCCATTATCTAAACACCTGTACAATTGTAACACCATCCTTCTCGTTTTTTTCATTCGAAAAAATTAATATAAATTTATTAAAAAAAAAAATAGAGAGATCAATATGTTTTCGTATAGAAGTTCATATTTTCTGGCAGTAAACAAACAAGTCGGTCACAAAAAAAATAAAATTTAAAGTAAAAACAATTTTAAGTACATTTATGTTGTTTTTAGAGAGGTAAGGCGATTGTAAATCTATTTCATTGAATTAACTATCTAAGACCATTAACATTTTGTTCTTGATCGAATAACGTTTAAGTGTTCAGTAAACGACATTCCTTTGCATTTTTATGTTGTATAGAACGGCGCTCCGCTACCAACAAAAATCTAGTTCACTGGTGATTGAGACTTTTTTATGAAATTTTATATTTATTGGATAAATTTTTGCATTAGAAATTGCATTGTATTTATCAAAGTTAATTATTTTGTTACATATAAGTTAATTTTATCTACAAACTTTTACAAAACAGACTGTTGCCGATACATATGACCTTTTTTGTATATTTATTTATATTTTATTAATTTTATATTAAGAATTAAGTTAACATTTTTTGTTGACGTTTGTTTACTGTTTATTTTATTTCTTGGTGGTAGCAAAAACGTTATGCCAGATACTTTTAACATGGTAAACACGATTTGCTAGTTACAGGGCATACACCTGCCGTGTTTAAATTTATTTGGTACCGATCGGTGATACGCAGGGCTGCCACCACTTTGTTTTTGTCTATTCAGGCTACGGGCTTGACATCAATGACTTCGACCAGAGTAGGTAAAAGAAGTTTCTTTTTATACTAAAGGTTGGCAAACAATTAAGTGGCTACCTGATTTCGATAAAAAAGCAAAGTGACCGCTACCCATAGACATCCGTAAGAAATTAAAAGTAGCAGATTTGTTGTCAACCTTAGTGGAGATTAAAGGGAGCGTAACTGAATGTCGATTTTTTTTTTCATCATCCGCTAAGTGTCAAGAGACGTCGTTTGTTGTTCATTCGAGTCTTAATTTATTGGTAGTGGCAGCCCTAGTCATACGGTAGATCACTACACTAGTGAGAGTAAGTGTGTCAGTGGTCAGTCGCTAACGGCGCCGAGTGATCCGTGATCCGGGTCGCTTCGCCATCGCCAGCGCCGCTGACCACGATAAAGTGTTATGCTTCTTTGTACAAAAAACATCAGTATTCATTCATCCAATAAGAAATGTCGTATTTGACACCTATTGAAGTGAATATTAACTAAATTTTTAAGAAAATGTAATATAGTTATAATAATAGTTACTAGAGGTTATATAAAAATTTAGGCAAACGTCTAATTCCTAGTTAAAACAATACTTCTCATAATCATTAAAACACCATAAGACAATAAATTCAATAAGGATGATAAGCATTAAAGGATTTAAATATAATTTCATCTTTAAATTTAATTTATTCACAGAAGAAAAAGCATTCACCTAAGTTTTCATTTATCCATTTACTGGCGAACATGTTCTTTCTTATCAAAGTCTCACCTCTTATCCAGATTAAGTGAGAACTAACACGTATTGTATACCGCCATACGTGACTTCTGTGATACTTTCTGAGACTGCAATTATATGCACTCGAGTCATGCCTTTACATCTTTCTAGAGTATAATCTTATTAAATCTACTCTCGTAAAAGACCTCACCTCTTTTCCTGTTGTGAAACTTTGATCCCTAACTTTACTCACTCTGAAAACTAAACAAAGACATTATTAAACAATCTATTCTGTAGCTTTTAAGTCCCGATCCGTTAATCTAAAGCTATAAAAAGTTTAACGAGTTTTTTTATGATTTAAAATATCGTAAGTTTTTAAACAAATTATCAGAATTAGTTTCAACACCTTTGGCGTTACAAAACATTTGGGCAAGGTGAACAAATTTTAAAAGTTCACGACCTTCTAAAACCGAATTTAGTCACGAGGAATATCTTCTCGAAAATTGTATTTGTTCTCTATCTGTACAGTCAAAACACCTGTAGTACGACAATATTGCCGTCTCGTTCATTATCTTTGAGAGAAACAGAGATAGCAATATCGTTCGTACACAAGTGTCACACCATTTGAAATTCACGATTATTGTTATATTAATATGGCCAGCGTTATAGCGTTATAAACTTTATACGTTAATATTTATTGACGGTTTTAACGAACAGTGGCCCAGTGGGTATACAAATAGATAGCTTTAGTAATAGAGCTATGGAGAGGGATGAGGTTCGTGTTTCAAAACGTCAGCCGTGCTCCACTTGTATTACATTACTCGGCATAGAAATTTAAACCGCTAAATCTGACCAAAGCCTTGCGCAATAAATATCTCAATATCAAGAAATATGATCAATTGAAAGGACGCTGTTAATCTCGATGATTGTGGTTATTTGTAGTTATGTTAACAATGAACTTGTCCGTCATCCACCTTCGTAGCTAAACATCATCAATATGTCAAAAGTCTGTCAATCTGTCTGTCTGTCTGTATAGCAAAGACATTGTAGCAAGGAGTAAATACAGGAGGTAATTTTCTTCAGGTAATTTGTGTAATACTTCTCTGTTAATTGCCAATAAACTGGGCATTAACATTTTAAAGTATGCCGAAAACAGAGATATTTTTTTATAAATTTAGTAGAAAGTCCAATAATGACACTGGTTTTCACAGATAACAAATTTTTGAGACAGTTTTTGTATTGAATCGTTTATTTATTTGTGTAGTAATTTATTTTATTAAAGTGTCACTAAACATAATAAAATAGTGTTGATATTATCTTAACACGAAAACAATTGTTAAATTGGTCCCGTGTAGGTTTGACCTTTTCGCAAATTCGACCTATACCAGCTAGTTCAGTTATGGGAGTGGTATTCGTGCCATGGGTTTGGTTCGGCTCCAAATCATTGTCCTTTTGTAAACACTTAAAGGCAACTTAGTATTTTAGCCACGCCGATACAAGCGGTAAAAATTACAAACATCACACAAATACATTTCTGCGTTTAACTTTTAACGCTCGGACAATATTTAAGTTAGATAATAACAGCAAACAGAATTCCAAATAAAGGGAATAGTTCTTTCAAAGTACTGGGTAAGTTGCATTTTGTTCCTAGCCTGTAAATATGAATGGTGTGATATTACTAGGTTAAAACCGAGATATCGAGATGGCCAAGTGAAGAATACTTTGCCTACCTAGGACCTAGTGGATGAGGGATATACGAGTAGTATTGGAACAGATATTCCAATGTTTTATCTCTCACTACTATGATTATATTTACTTAACTTCACTCATGCTCATTTCTCACCGTGTTCGCATGTTTATCTGTTTTTATGAATGTGGACATTAAAGTTCATTGCACCGGTCGACACCATAACTGACGTAAGTGACTGCTTCACAAAATTATATCAACTTTCACATCAAGACACGAATGCTACCAGTTTTAATTGTCGCTTTCATTACCGGTAGTGCGTCTAGATCGGCGACTTTTAATCGATGCCAATTAAAAGTAATGATCTCAATTGAATTTAAAAAATAACTAATTACAAAAATAAGAACCAATAACAACGGATTGAATTTGTTTTTTAAAGTGAAATAATATAATTCTCACCAAAATCTCTTTTTCCGATATATGTCAGTCGAAAAATAAATGCATTTAACAAGTCATATTCGTTACAAATATGTCACATAACCTTACTTTACTTATTTAATTTGAATTGTACACAATTGTCAATTAGGCTTGAAACAAAAAACTATTGTTCATCCCATATTATAGCTAAACACAGCATCAGGTGTACTAAATAAAGTAATACGTCAAATATTGGCACTCGTGGTCGAAAGTCAGGTTGTCCGCATTATCGGAATTTAGATGTTAATGGATACCGACAAAAATACCTCGCGCCTGCCAAGTTCCGCACGAACACCGGCAAAAACGTGGGTCAGATGTAGGTCGCCAAGTGCACACGCCTAACGAAAGGCTTCCATTCGGAGGAGATAAAGTACATAGATTCTTTAAGGTTGTACTTGAGGTTCTATTAAAAAAAATAGAATGACGAGAAAAGTGTTAAAAATGAAATTTGTCTAGTCATCTGTGCGTATGCAATAATATCATAAAATGCTAAGTAAATTTACTTAAACATCAACATGATTTTAATTATGCCACTAGGCCACAACCTCGTTCTCACATTATGCGAAAAAGAAAATGCAAAATCTCACTGATTAATGTTTACAAGCAGCCTGTATCGTTATACGAGTAGGTTCTTTAATGTTACTTTAAAAACTTAAACGAACTACTTACATTCAAAACAAAGAATATTTGAAATTATACAATTACCTAATTATTATCTTGACTAATTAATTACATAAAGAAAAAACACGTTGTTGTTGTTAAATCTATATTTTCTAGGTAAATTGATAAAGTATTTTTTTTTTTTTAGTTCCGGACGTTGCTTTGAAAGTACCGCGCCATTTTGCAATAAAGCTCTATTTTACTAACATAATATTGCAAAAGAAGGATGTTGCAAGCTCGCCGCGATCTCTGAAGTATTTGTAAAGTTTAACTTTGCGGCTTTGCATTGTATACTTAAATAGATCTCCAATCACGAACTTAATTATATTGCAATATGCATTTTACAACGTATCTATAGCCCATTATTATTATCTATACTACCTTAAGAATCAAAATAGAAAAATATTAAAAACTTTTAACTTGCAGACGCGTTTAAACAATGATCCAGATTGGTTTATCCAGATTTATCCATTGGACATTACCAGGAGTTAGATAAAATTTAAACCGTTAAGCATAACAATTTAAATTTCGAGATGATAAAGATTAAAAATTGTACCCATGATACAGTTTTAATAGCTTGATTTCATACAAATTCACAACAATAACGTTGGAAGAACAACTAAGCTCTCTCTAATTAACGCCGTTTTCTGAGTCGTAGCTATTGTTTGGAAGATGATTGACGATATTTCAGTATAAATACGATGCAAACAAAATACGAAATGCATGCGCAAGAGATAAGGGACACGTTTGTCATTTTACTTTTTAAGATTTTTTTGGGAGTTGATTTAAATATCATTTTGTTCTATACGTTTATGTGTTCAGTGCATTATGAAACAGTAATTACATTTTTATTATGTAGCTAAGTATAATATAACAATGGCAACATTAATGTATCGAGAGCAGTTGAAGTCAATTTATTGTCGCTGACCTCGTCTCGATGACCAATAAATAACGCGCTAATTGTTTTGTTATCATTACCTTTCTTTTCAAGTTGTTATTTAGCCTTCGTCGAATTGTCGAAACATTTCGATGTTTGTTAATTGACAATTTGTAAAGATGTTATCGATTCAAGTTCATGATATTATTTGATCCTATCTTCAAGTATAATAAGGTAAACAACCGCCAAAAACCGAAAAACCCAGTTTGCGTGGAAACATAATACGGAGTTAATAAATTGGATTGTAAAACATATTTGAATATTACGATTTTTATAGCAAAATAAGAATCAGTTCTGGAATTATTTTAATTTTTAGAATTAAATTAACAGATGTAGACTCCAGCAACAATATTGTTGCATGAATGAGCCGGCTCTACCGGTGAAATACCACGACCTCACAGAAAACAGGCGTGAAGTGGAAGCAATTCAGTTTTCACCGTTTCCCGATGAGTGTGCTTGCACCTTATAATATAAGAAATATTATATAACTTGACTAAAAGATTTTCGCTACTGAAACGTTTCATACTTTAGTTTTATTAAGATACTATGCGAATGTAATAGAATAGCTCGAAATTTAGTTTCGTAAAGTACGAATACTGTTATTGCAGCTAGTTTGCTTTATTAGATTAACCGACTACAGTATAGTTCAACTAACCACACTGGCATTTACCCAGTGGCATTCTGTTCGATTACCTTGACTGTTTGCTAACTTTTATAGAGTTTTGTATTGTTTTTCTATTTCGAAACTCTAAAAGCTTCAAGTAATCGCACCCACGCAGTGACATCTAGTGGATTTCACCTTATTGGTTACAAAGGAATTAACAATAATATTAATATCAGATAATGTAATTTCTAAAAAATAGCAAAGTAAACTATAATTATAAAATAAAAAGATTATACATTTTCGTATATCGAAAGTAGATAATATCGCGTAAAATAATTAATGAATTTATTTATAAGTCCCCAACGCATTTAAAGGGTTCTTTTTAATAAATATTTGAAAGTGATTCAAAACAAGATAACAACAGCATAAACGTATGTTTTCGTTTGCAATTTTATGACGCACTTTATTTTTTCTGATCTTAGCTTTAATAGTGTCCTTGATTTCTTCTTAAGGAATTTCAATCGTATTGTTACTACAATTTCCTTAAACATAATGTATCTTGACTCTAACTAACTTTAGAGGTAAGAAAAACACTTATTATTTTCGATATTTAGATAACGAAAGAGAAGATATAAAGAAACTACTTGGATCAATAAACTTCATACTTGTTTCTAAAAGATTTTGACCACATAGAGTCAACGATCAAACCGAGACGATCACTATCCAATCCCTATAAAAGAAAAGACATAAATAAATAGATTCCTTTCCTCACTCATCACTTTCTACGTAAGTAGCATTAATAAAGTTTTCTTGCTTAATCAGCTTGTAAAGAGGAAGTTGTTAGATACAAATATGGCTTCTTATTAAATAAATATTGGAAGAGAAACTAATGTGTAGGAAAGCTGACTGCTATGTCACCGTTTATAATTCAACACTAGTCGTTTACGGAAATATGTATGGGTAGAGAGAGCGTACCAGTTAAAAACGTAGATGTAACGACGCAAATTATAACAAGTTACATAACGTTACATAAAAAACGTAAGCTATTTTACGTTTTATTGGGTACAATGTATATAAAATACGTGAATAGTTATTTTTAATTGATATTACAGTACTAACGATCGAAAGTTACAAAGATTGTTTTCTCAAGCCTCGGTTTAGTAATTCATTTGTTAGGCACATTTGGTTCATGAGCATCCGGTGAAATAATGAAAAACTCTATGTTGATACACAAATTATTATTATAAATCCGTTTATATTCCGACATCAAGTTTACGAGAATAAAATTATACTTTAATATTGCAAAGTAAGCAATCTCGGATGTCCGGCATTTGTATCAATAATGGGAGATAAAACGATACAGCTCCATAGAGAACGACTAACTCGTTTACTGCAATATAATAATGGATCAAAAATTAACAAATAAACGATACGAGCGAACCAATATCTCGACCTTGCTTTGATATATTTTAATTAATTTTTGTTTATTATAGTTCTTGATTGCTTTAAAAAGTTTTCCGGATCGTCACCTTGATAACAAATAGTTACAAGAAATATAAATTGAGTTAAAGTAATAAGTTCTATAGAAACATATAAAAATAAATCACCAATAATACACTTAAAAAATCCAGAACACCTGATAAAGAGATACCAACATATTGATAAAATACTGCACGCGATGTTAATTAGTGTACTAACAGTGTTATAAGTAAAAAAATTACAAGCATTGCTAAGTGTTATGAAACATGATCAATCGCCGGCACATTTACAATTCATTGCTCTCTCTAACGTAATGATCACAACAAAAATATATTTGTAACACTTTGTAATCGGTTACTTCGTGCGCATTGCATCTGTAAAGTACGTGAAGCGTGTCCTTACGATCATCGCCTTTTGAATGTTGTTTTACTAAAATGGTAACACTCTTAATATGGATCGAAAGTGATTTGTAAGTAAAGAGAAGGTAATCGTCTGACTTAATTTGTTATTTGTGTATGTGTGTTGATAACTTATAAAATTATATAAGTACTTACTCCGTGAGCTCAGCGACCCAAAGTACAGAAAAATCAGCTATATGATGTGTTCGCGTTAGTGATAATTTTTTTTTATTTTTGTTTGTCTGTACCAAAACTTCATTTTTTCCTGATAATGTAAGGACGGAACTTCGACTAGAAGATAGCTGATGTATGCAGGAATAACTTAGGCAATTTTTTTTACTCCACGCTGTCGAAATCGCGAGATAATAGATCATTATAATTAAAAAAAAACTGACTATCGTTTCAAGTATTGTTTCATTTCCTTTGTTAACTTTGTTTTTGTTGTGGTTAGTTGGGGTACGGATGGACGCGCAGTGGTCAGCGACGATGCCGCGGTCACCGGCCGCCGGAGTCGACGATGTCAGTGAGCAGTGACATCAGGTTCACGCGGCGCAAGCTGAGCCGGCCGTGTCGGGGCTGCTGCGCAGCGCTCGCGGCTCTCCTCGTGCTGCTGTTGCTGGCTGCCGTCGCCGTATACCTCGGCCGTTGGTACCACTATTATTACACGTACTCTCATACTTATGTCACCGATCGATCGTGAACTATCAATATAATGCGACTAGGAGTAAGTATTATTAACTGTCAGCAATTTGTTAATAGTTATTATTAAGTACTTTGTAAAGTGAACGTGACGAAGTTCATTTTCAGTCAGTGGCATAAACGGTTACTATACGAAAAGCGAAAATAAACTAAACTAATTAATTAATAGAATAACTGCTTTTTTTTGCGTCTGTAAGTACTTGACATTAAAGACAATTAATTATTATTTTAATAAAATATTTTGAAAATTGTTTAGATCGTATAAGCGACTAATTTTGAATCATTGGCTGACATTTAAACTCAGTATAATCTGTTTATGATAGTAATTAATCAAAACATAATTTCTATCACGGCCATTAGCCGAATTATTAAGTTAAGATTTAGTGAGTCATCGAAACTCGCTAGGCAACCTTACACAGACCGGTATAACATCCTTTGCGAATTCGTCCGTAAATATGGCCACTTGAATATATTTCACAAGACCGGTGCTGGAATTGAAAACGATCTCAGGTATTACCCCAACGAGAGGATATGTCTTGGTAATGCCCCAACATGGCATTCAGATATTTGACTGATTTAAGTAAAGCCGTATTTAAATAACAAAATATATCCTTTAGACTGTGAGTCCGTCATGTGTTAAAAATGTTTAACAATATTTTAAATTATCTAATTTACTGCTAAAGACCTAATCCTTTTATAAGAAATTTTATTCTGTCCTTAAATTACAATAATCGTCAATAAAAATAGCAATCTTTTGATTTATGCACTACAAAATAACCTAATAAAATTTTAATTTGTATACGATGTTCATTGTTCATTAATTTTATTAAATAAGCCATTATGCTAATTCAAAGTTTCGCAGATTTATCAAATATCATAATATTAAACTTTTATCGACAGTTTTATTTCTTCGTAAATAAACATGATGTCAGATGTGCAGTGTAGGACGACATTTGGCGCGATGTATGGCCCGTCACCGCCAGAGGCCACTGCGGACCGGCCTTGCGTTCGCCGCAACAAATGCTTCGATCCTAGAGCGATAACCGTTTTTACAAGCTTTTATTCATATTATTTATTGAGTGCGGAAGAAAAGCATTATTCACAAATCTCTTAAAAGTTAACAAATAAAGGATAAATAGCTTGCTTAATTTGGACTGATGCAGTACAACTCTCCATTAAGGTTTAGTTGAGGAAGTGTGATACCTCGAAATAAAATATACATATTCGGTTGTTTCTTTTTTAGTATCTTAGTTTACTTACCGTGGGTTTCTGAGACTACTTTAAAATATGTTGTTATCTCTGTTTTGTCAAGGATAATAGGAGGGATGACGATATGTTTTATACAGAGATTTGGTCTCAGAAACCCACGGTTAGTCATTTATTTAGCATCTTAATTACTTGCTTTTTGTTTTACAGACATGTATCTGTTTGGAGATCCTCTAAATCGGCAAACGTTCCGCGGGTCCTTTGTGGTCACCTCGTGGGGAGAGACTGGAGAAGAAGAGAATGATCTAGAAGTAAAGAACACCACAAGAGAGTATGATTTACGGCAGGCGCTACACGATGCTTACAGTAACTCTGAGCTACGATCCTGTTTTGTTGGCGCTGAAATTTTAGCTCTTGACAGGTAATTTTTTTTTAACTGTAAAATCAAATTATAAAGTGCCACTAATGAATTAAAAAATAAAGTTTTATTTGCCCTTTGATCGATTTATATCTATCAATGTAATTGATATGCAGTGTTAAAAAGAGGGAGTTAGAGAACACAATCTATTTTTAGCCGACTTAAAAAAGAAGGAGGTTATCAATTCGACTGTATTTTTTTTGTAAAGTGAGAAAACTATACACAACTCTGTTAATTAGCGGCAACCTTAAAAAAAAGAGTTAATTCATTTTAATTTCAGACAATTATACTAAGTAAATTTAAATTATTTGTCAACGTGCCTAGTTTTTTTAATTTCAACAAACAAAAACGTGTGAAAAGTTCGTCACAGTTCCCAATAATTAGCTTTACATGAACACCACGTAACCACGATACGCACACGAGAAGCTTCCATATCTACTGCTATTACAAAATGTCGATCTACTTTATTAAATAATGCAACCGTACATGACATTTAAAGTACCAATGAGATCTCTATTCATACTTTAAGTAGAACTTTTACTTCCCTTTATTGGATGCAAAAATTTTCTAAAAACGTTCATAAGTTATGTAGTCTTTATTTCTTATGGAGGTTAGATTTTTTAAACGCTGTATGTATATACAGTGTCACCTATTACATTATAGATTGTGGTGATTCTCTGAAAAGAAAACTGGGTAAACAAATAGAAAAGCTTTATAGCACATAAACAAACGGTACATACTGTATAGAAATTTACCGTGAGATTCTATGTCTAATGTAATTACTATATTAAATTTTTATGCAAACATTTTACGAAATAATGGTCCTAAACAATTCTATCTTGAATAACCATTAAGTAAGTGTTTAATAGTGGGCAATTAAAAAAGTAGGCCGAACATTAACAAACATTAAGAATATGTCATTTATAGAAATTATGCATATTGCGAGGCAAAAAACAGTGATTTTCATTTCACCGCAACGTGTAAGTACCTATAAGCTTGTTGGAGAAAGTTCGCTTTCACGACAACTCACGAGATCAGCGATCAAGCGTGCAACAGGACAATAAAGAAAATAAAAGTTCTCCGTTACATTATAATGAATCGTAATTGATCTACAAATGTTATTTAAAGCATGACGCCATTACAAATCTCATACTATTGAACGATGTTACGAAACAATCGTGTTCGTGTCTCTGAACACACGACATGTCATGTTGTTCATCAATAAATTAATTTCTAATCATCAAGTCACAGTTCCAATGAAGTGGTATCATATAATTTGCAGAGAACGGAGAGACGGGTGATATACTCGTATGCAGATTATATTTAAGGTTCATTGTAACAGTATATAAGTAGAGGACTAGGGTTTAAGAAATGCTCACTAAATATAGGATTAGAGATAGGTAAAAGTGAAACGAAGTTAATTTGTACATTGATTTATGTTGACATGGGCAACTTAATAAAAAGCTAGGTCGTTATTTTGATGTTTTATAGAATGGAGATCGGAAGGGATTGCATGAAATTTACAAAAATATACATTTTAAAATATAAGATACCTATTCCACATTTGGCACAAAGGAAAGAATCCGTTAAAAGAAAGGGCAAAATAACTTTGTTTTTGTATCGAGTGCGTGAATAGCATAGAAAGTATAAAGCTTAGGAATTCGATCACGCACGAACTTTCCCATGTCAATCGCACGCAGTACAATACGTCGGGCGACAAAAGTTCACCCGCCACACCGTCACCTCCGGCTGGAAATAGGTGACACTATTGCCCATATGAAAGTTAACCGTCATTACATTCTATCAGATAATTCTGTACTAAATTAACATTCTATTCTATTAAGTTAACAATAGACGTATGTATGTGTCGATGTCTTACAACGAATATGTTCGTCAATCGAAATCGTAAAAAGCTAGTGTTCACATTGCTAAAGTGCTAGATTTCTAATCATATTATTAGAAAATATTATCCTGATGTAGTAATGTTTGTTCGTTCTGCATGACAGTTGAGGATATAAGTAATATTAAGTAGTCGATTGGCGAAAGCTTTTCTGGAAAAGCATATTTGACTATCAAGGCAATATAACAATTGGTTGTGTTATTTAAATTGTTATAAATAATCCAATGCTTAAGTCAACATCCTTTGCATATAGTGCTGACGAAGGCGAGCGAGTTCACTTCGAGGTGTCGTTCGAACCGATCTTCACTGCGGTGGGCACGCCAGACGTCACGGATGTAATGGACCGCCAGCTCAGGTCACCCACCGGCTACTTCAGCACTATTACTGTTCTGCCTGACACGTTACATATTGAGGTAAGGATAACAGTCATTACAACATAAAGGACTATAGAGGTATTTATATATTGTAATTCTATTTTTTCTTAATCTTTATTTAGGAAAGCTCAGTAATATCTTCGCAAGCGTTAACTGAATCGGACAGCTTAGAAGAGGAGGCGACGACAACTGAGATGATATCTTTCGAGCTGGTGGAGGAAGTGCGGGAATGTGCTCCGCTTACGTTGCCGCTGTGCTCGCATCTACCTTACAACATCACCACGTATCCCAACCTAGTCGCACATCCCTCTAAGGAAGTGCTAATGCGTGACTTGGTCGCTTTTAGAGAACTCTTAGATGCTGAATGCTCACATTTAGCACAGGTAAGGCAATCTTTTATAATATTTTAGTTTTTTAGATAGACACAGATATCAATTTAGATAGATAAAAATAAAAGTGAATGGAACTGGTCTATCTTGTGGACAGGACTTCGTATGCCAGATGCTACAACCGCAGTGCTCCGACGGAAGACTGGTGCGACCATGCCGGGCCTACTGCCGCGCCTTCCACGCGGGCTGCGGTGCGCGCTTGCCCGAAAGACTGCGCGCGCACTTCGACTGCGCACGATTCCCGGACTACTTCGGACCCGGCTCCTGCGCACCCGAACCTGGTTAACATGATACCAATACATCTTATCCTATCTCGAATCTAATTAAGTTAGCTTTTTCACTTTAATTTGTTTTTAAACCAGACTGCAATGGTGGGCTACGGCGGCTGGCGTTGTCTCGGCGCGCGTGTGACGGTGTGCCGGACTGCGCGGACGCGGCGGAGGAGCGCGGGTGCGCGCACTGCACAGCGGCCGGACAGGGGGCGCTGCGTTGCGCGCTGCACCCGCGCTGTCTGCCGCAACAACACCGCTGTGATGGAATCCCGCACTGCCCTGACGCCAGCGACGAAGCGGGATGCTGTAAGATCGTTTTTTGCTCTATAAAGAATATACATCTATAAAATAATAATTTAGATATTTTGTGTTCTATTCGTTTCCTGTACGATGAGAACACGCAAAGATTAAATAATTTGCATAAATGTTTTCGCCAGTTCCTGTTAGGTTTTAGAAAACTTTTAACAAAATTCGTTAGAGTTATTTTAAAATGTATAAGTATTTAAGAGATAATAATTAATACTTGGCACTATACACAGAACACAACTATTAAAACGAATAGTAGGCCGGGCTAACTGCTCGCTTGAACTTGTGGCAAGGTCTTCTTGATCATGCGGGTAACTAGCGACATTCTCTACTATTATATACTAATTTTAATATAGGTATTGCTGAAAGGAACAAAAAATAAATTTTGATATTTTTTTGTGGAAAAGATTATAACAATATGAAATATAAGTAGATGTATTTGTCCATTGTTCCTATTACTGAGATAGGGTTTTCCACAAGGTTTTTTATATGAGAGGTAAATTGATTTGGTTGTTTAACAATATTTCTATTTCCAGTATGGGTAAGTCGTTCGTTGGCGTCGTGGAAGCGAGAGACGCGCGAGAGCACGCTGGGCGCGCGTCGCAGCCGCGGCGGCTACGCGGTGTGGGCGGAGCGCGGCCACACCGGCAAGATCTGTGCCGCACCCTACGAGGACGACAAGAAGGCGCTCATGAACGTTGCCAACTCGCTCTGCAAGGTCTTGACCTTTACGTACGTATAAGAATTATATACAATTTTAACTTGCCTTTTTGCAATTTCATTTATACAAATGTCTTATTTATCGTAATTTATGTTTAAGATCGGCGATATCAGCTGATGCAGTACTCGACGGAGAAGTGGAGGGGGAATATAAGACTGATGAAAACAAAGAGCAGCCCGAGTACGTCGAAGTTGTTGACCCGTCCGCCGCCGAAATATCATTCGTCAAAAGCGAATGTCCAGAACGGAGAGTTCTAAAAGTCGTTTGCGATCAACTAGGTGAGTAGAAATATGGTCCTTCGTAGATTGTTAAAAAGGCACACGCTGCAGAGTCTGGCTTTGTTCGCGTGTACGAAAACTTTTGAACAATATCTAATTGGTTTATGCAGAGTGCGGTCTGGCGTCAGCGCGAGGGCGCGAGGCAGGTTCGGGCGCGGCGGGACTGCCGCGGGCTGCGCGCCCCGGCGACTGGCCGTGGCACGCGGCGCTGTTGCGCGCCAACGTCCACGTCTGCGATGGTGTGCTGCTGCACCCCAACTGGCTCCTCACCACCGCCTCATGCTTCCAAGTAACTATCATACTCACACAAAATCACGCCTGTAACCCAGAGAGCTAGGCAAAGATCACGGACCTTCATTTGGCATGGCCAAACGAACCTCCGCAATCAACTTTTAGCCATTTCAGGAGACGAAACGTGACGTGACTAACACAATGTATTGGAGACTATTGACAAAAATTAAAAAAAATCGCAATGCTTTGCTATACATTAATGCTAAAATACCACGTTTACAGGGTCAACCGAAAGCAGAATGGACGGCCAGATTCGGAACAGTTCGTATCCAAAGCACATCGCCGTGGCAGCAGGAGCGGCGTATAATTGGCTTAGTGAGATCACCGGTTGAAGGCAGCATGCTGGCGCTGGTGCGTTTGGAAGAGCCAGTTGAAATGACAGATTTTGTGCGGCCCACTTGCCTGCCAGAGGGGGGAATGAACAACCAGAGTACATGCAACTCACTCGGCTGGACAAGGAACAGAGATCAATTGCAGAGGATACATGTTGTCCCCACAGCTATGCAGAGCTGCGAGAACGTCAGCATCGCAACCACAAACGGTATCTGCGCTGAGCCACTCTATGATAAAGACGATTGTGATGTAAGTTGCCTTATTTAAGTAAATTTTGCCTTATTTAATTTTTTTCAATTTCAAGTAAAATATGTACCTAGTTCAAATTACACTTACTTAAGTATCAAAACTTTTTTATGTTCGTCACATTACAGTTTAAAAAATTATTTTTATGATTGTAAAATTTGTTTAAATATTTTAGGAAGAAGAATATGCGGGAAGTTCAATGATGTGCTTCGATGAAAACTCAAAAAGATGGAGTTTAGCTGGTGTCAGCGGATGGAGAATAGCTTGCAGTAAAATTGGATTGGGTCGACCGAGGATCTACGATGCAGTCTCATCTCATGTGGATTGGATTCAGAAAACAATATCCAATTCAGCAAGATGACCTTCTTACAATAACTAGACTTACAAAGACTGCATTCCATGTCTTCTAATATAGGACTAGTATATTACATTATTTGTTAATATAATTGTTATAGTTAAGAATTCTCAATTTTCATATTCTCACTTCCTAAAATTAAATTAAGTGAAAAAATTAACAAGATGAAAATACTCAGTGGACTATTGGAAAGCCTTTTTTACAGTACCATTTCTTTATTCCTTGGCCTAAAATGACTGTATTTATATTGTAATTAGAATAAAAAATTATTTATTACGGAAAATATTGTACAATGTAATTAGTGTTCATTTATTGTAAATATGTTAAATACTTAAAGTATGTACCAAATTAAAAATAAACTGTTAAAAAATTGTCTTTTTCATTTTAACTACTTGTTTCCTATAATTTAATAATATTGAATTAAATTACCTCTCAAGAGTTTCAAACCTCAATTATTGCTCCAATTATATTCTAGAATTCTAGATAATGTAATGCAACATTAATTACATCTATGTAGGTAATAAAACAGTAACACAATTATATAATCTATATTTACACTACAAAAAATATCATCATTCACTTAAGAATACCTTCATCTTTAAGTTCACTTCTAATCTTCCCTTGCAGATTTTCTGGTAGATGTTCAAGCTCTTTGTTTATGTATTTATTCAAATCAACTAAAGGTTTATAATGTTGGTGAACAAGCTGAGATCCGGCAAGCATTGATAACATAGCCGCAATAGAAAATGATATATATTGACCCCAAGTAACTCCTGCTGGCATCTTAAACTGCGGTGTACTTCTTTATTTTATCTTCAATTATATCTTTTGCTTGACGACGTTTAAAAGTAGTATAAAAATTAACTTCACCAACTTTCCAATTGATCATTGAAAATTCTAATGCTGCACCGAGGACAAAAAACATAGGCAAGAACCTATACATCCCAAAAGTCTTTTTTCCAGGCCATTTGTTTACTAACCTCTGAATCCAACCAATTCTCATTTCTTCTTTATGTAATAGGTTAAGACATAAAGTGTAGACAATTTTAAAAACTTTTCAACTAAGCAAAATTCGTTTATGAAACATTTTACGGAAATAAAGTCAAGGTACTGTTTACGTCGTGAAGTAAATGAAATTAATTATTCAAATAGAGAAATAAATGTATAAATTCCTTATCCTTACTCCTTTGATTATTTTGACAGTTTGATTTGATCATTTGGTACCACTGAAGTATGAAACCTATTATATAGGTCTATGTTTGATACTGATTGATCTGATAGTTGAGTTAACATTAACAGCACAGGTTCACAAGGATCTCTGACATCTGGTAAAAATACAAAAATAACAAACTAAAAAACTTTTGAACGATAAGAAGAAAAAGAGAGAATTTGACTATCTGTCATCTCAATCTTTAGGTATATAAAACTTGACTAATGTTAATTTTTTTTTAACTTCACTTACATTTATTTCCGAACTGTATCAAAGTTGAGAAACACGAGAAAAACGTAAGTGTCAATAACAAATCGATGTATTTGACATTTGTCAGAAGCTAATTGATGACTGTTAACAGTATCAAATATAAGCTATAGAAAATATGAAAAGTTTATGAGCTTATTTTGAGTGATAAATTCATAATTCCAGGTACTGGGCCCGAAGCAATTTTTTTTTGTAAATAAGTAATTACTTTAATGGATTGCGAGCA
This sequence comes from Papilio machaon, assembly GCF_912999745.1. Taxonomy (NCBI): domain Eukaryota; kingdom Metazoa; phylum Arthropoda; class Insecta; order Lepidoptera; family Papilionidae; genus Papilio; species Papilio machaon. The sequence goes on along the minus strand of NC_059989.1, from coordinate 4,633,599 downwards.
AAAGTGCGTTTTTGGGCGGGAATACTTTGAAACAACACCACCCATAAAGATAACAGAGGGAAGGCAAATTGGTTTGCATCAAACAGGTTGGGGTATATTGTCCGACTATTATCTAGAATCGGTTAAAATAAATTGCCAAAAAAGTGGAATATTTCTGTCATCTGCGACACTGAACGTCGGTGACAGAACAGGACAAACTACTTGTGTTGTAAAGGGGCCATTAGTGGGTCTGTTGTTCGATTTATCTTTAAGGGAATGGTCAAATATTGAAAAGCTATGTGGTGAACGTGATCAAGTTTTTTATAGATATTTTCATAAAGGATTATGCAAGACTTATAGCTATGAACAAAAAATGTTTTATCATTTCTGTCTTAGTAATCAAACGCAAAAATTACTTGTTGCTGTTTTTCGAAGATGCGTAAACTTAAGGAATAAAGATCAAAACGATGCTCTCCTGTATGTAATGGATCTTAGAAAGTGTGATAATTTTATTTTGGACTTATATTTAAATTATTTTAGAGAGAAAATATTTTAGAGACATTATTGTAGTATTTAATTACCATTTCTTTACACTTTACAATTACTAATAATGTGAGCATATATACAATAAGGGAATCTAACATAAGGCTGATACGGAGAAATTATGATAAATACAAGTTCATTAAATATGCAAGAAATCCCTACAGAGGGATACTGAAGCAGATGTGATAATTTCCATTTAAGTGTATTAAAAACACTCCATATTAGACATATGTATGATTATAAAATTAATTACACTGGAAATCTTATGAAATCCAATTTTACATTCTTATATATTACTTGGATGAGTAATAAATTAAGGTGGAAGATATAGAAGATTTACAGGAGTGAAAATACTAGTTACCTTTACAAAAAAGGTTTGAGAGCTTTACAAAATATAATTCTGTAATGAAGACATAAATAACAAGCACATAGTCAATCATTTGAGAATTTACATTTATGTTGATATCTGACTTATGGTTACCTCATTCAATTAATATTATTATAATAAATCTCATACTTATTTTTAAATATTGAAATTTTGTACATTGTTGAGAATATTAAATACTGCACTATTTACTTGATTGTCTCCTTTTTTATTTCAATAAGATTGTTACACCTATAAGTAAATTACAGTTGTCAGAGTACAAGCAAATATGTATGTTGTTTTTTCAAAACAAATGCTAAATACATACATGTCAAGTTGATTGTGATATTGTTCAAAAAAATACATTGTATTTCAAACGTAAATAAATTATATTATATCAATATTAATAAGTTAAGAGACATGAAAGATTAAGCAAAAGATAACGATTGCAAATATCCTGTAATGACATAAAAATCAACAACTTTGGAGGTCAACTTTTTTCTCAATTGGTTAAAAGGTAAATTTATTTTTAATTAAAGTATCTGTACATATGCACTATTTATCAAAGTAATGCGATAGTGTTATATCTTTGAAAGTATTATTATCAGCTGTTTGCTATGTCCATTGGCCTCCTCAACCTTAACCTAGTTTGTTGAGACATTTTTTTTTGCTAGTATATATAGAATACATAAGTTTAATCATATAGAATGGGATATTAAAATTAAATTTACCATCTTTCAGATGATAGTATTTCTACACTTCCTTATTTATATTTGTACTCAAGCACATACATAACTGCCGGCTATTTCAAACGCTGAGTCATAGGTAATATCATATATAGATCAAAGTTAACAATATAACACATGCCCGTAACCCAAATGGGTAGGCAGAGACCACGGACCTTCATTTGGCGCAGTCCTGACACACCTCTCTCGCTTCTTCTACGTCAGACATACATGCACGTCAGTTGCGAGTACTCTTAAGAAATAGACGTTTATTATTACAACATTACATTTATAATGCAGTTAAAGTAATTATTTGCAATTGAATACAAATCTTTTTTGTTCTATAGTAAATTATGACAGCATTAGAAAGTTATCACAAATGCAAGGCAATTGGTCCTTCGTTGCAAGAACGAGCGCAGAGCGTGGGCCACGACCCGCGTCTGCGTGGAAGCTTAAAATCCGTGGTGGGCGTTGACATCTAGTAGGTACTACGGTTTTTTGCCAACGGAAGGCAACAGCGATATTTAAATACATTTCGTAGGCGAAGGCTGCTCCGCGGCGGCGGAGCTCTGTCAGTGAGCTTCGTACGGGCGCGTAAAGCGGACGTGAGCGCCAGTGAGTGCGAGCGAACATCCCGAGTGTAGCTGCAGCGATCAAGATACGAACACCGACAGTCATGGAAGTCGCGGGTCAGTGGCGGCGGGAGTGGGCTGGAACGGCCGAATATGGAAAGGTAAGGTCGCCCCTTGCTGATTGGACACCCCTTTCGCGACAGTTTTTAAACTAAAGCGAGCTAACAACACCAACGATATGATTTATCGTTTTGTATAATTAAGATATTGTCTCTAAAATGTCACGCGTAGGTTTAAGTGCTGTCAAGACTGGATTTAGATTGTCTGTTGTTTTATTATCTCTCGGAACAGATTTATAACTGTGCAAGTGACATGAATTACGGCATTTTAGATTTACAAGCGGCCACTTCCAAAAGTATATGGCGGTCGTTTCCTTTTACGGTTTTAAAAAAGTCAGAGCCGAGCTATTGCCGGCCGAGACCCGCAACTTTTATACTTGGTATAATCTAAAGTGAATCATTCGCAACCACGTCTTAAAGTTCAATGCTGGAGGCAACTTTTTTCTTTACCCGTCCGAACCAGTTTTCAGTGTTATTGCTCTTTTTTATTTAAATCATACAAAACATAAAACAAGCAATGATTAGAGATCTGCAGAATGTAAGTAGTTATCGAGCTCATCTACATTTATAGTTTGCTGAATTCATTGTTTGGCAGAAAGGTCATGTAATAAAGACACAGACATCTGACCCTCTTTTAAAAACATAATTCAACAAACATCAACATTCTTGTGTACAAAAGTAAGTTAAGGTCATTTTCATCAAAATTAATGATAAAATTATTTCCTTTGTAAAGAGGAAATGTTCGCGGCTGCTTTTGACTTTTAAAATTAATAACTTATGTTGATTGATAAATTTAGGAAATTATTTTTGGAGTAGAAGAAAAGAAAATTATTGAGGAGATTTACTTTACCCCAGATGGGTAAAGTAGGCACAGGTGGGCACAGTTAATCGAAAAGTTAACTTCGTTAATCGTTAAAGCGTTAAATTCTCGAAAATTTAACGCAAGTTAAAGTTAATCGTTAACAGTTAACCATACCAAAATTATACATACTAATTTTACACTTATTGTGGCGACACTTGTTTAAAATAGTAATTTGACTATACATTCTATAACACATTAGTATTAGAGACAAGTATGAATGCATTATAGTATATTTCATTACGAGTGCGGAAAGCCTGTCATTGCAAAGAGTTCCGACAAATGTCTAACCGAGCCGAGGCGCAGCCGAAGGTGAGGGTTGACAGTGGGAACAAGTTGTAATGACAGTTCCGCACGTGTACTAAACATCTATTTTTAATACAGTTGCGAAAAAATGAAGCAATTTAATAGAATAATAAAAATGGCGCCAACCGTAAAAGAATACAGAGATTTTTTTTTGTTTTCTTCACCCATTCTGGGTAGGCAAAGGGAACTATGCCCAAACGGCCAAGTCTTCAGTAGATTATTTTTATTGAAATGAAATGAAAATGAAATTAAATAAAATGAAACCTTACCTAATTCATTGAATCAAATCATTAAATCTGATATTGTAACAAATTAGGAGCTTCTTTTTAGAAATATTTGCATGAATCATAAAAACTTCAATGATTATTTTTTTTGTAAAAACTTCCTGGTTGGTTTTTTCTTTATAATAGACATTATTTTGACAGTTGGGAAAGAGAAGGCACGAGTTTGGAAAAGATAAAGAAAAAGCATTAGTAAAAAAGTGTTTTAAAACAGTTGCTCAAAAAGTGGCGTATTGCAGGGACGAAGAGCGTTCGGAATTTGGACTATTACATAATCTTGCTTTTATATACTCGTAATGAAATATACTATTTCAAACCTTCTTTTGATTTTGTCCTGTTGGTCACGTCTTTCCCGGACGCTCTGATGCATCACACTTGCACGCGAACTTCACATATATCAATTATCAACTCGTTCGTTCACCATTCGAGTCGCCGACAGTCGCCCAACATAGTTGAACTTACGAGCCTGGCGTGGCGCGTAATTTAAACATAATGACAGCACGTCTCCAAGTTTCTAATTTAACGATTAACGGACTTTTATTAACGGAAGTTGAGTTTAACGGAAGTTAACAAAAGCGTTAACACTTTTTGAAGTTAACTTAAAAGTTAATCCGATAAGCAAAATGTTAACTTCGTTAATTAACGATTAACGGATTAACGAGTTAATGCCCAGCTCTGAAAGTAGGTATTGCAACTAAAGCAGAGTTTCCTATAGCATTTTACTCACATGAGATCTAGTGAAACTACAATAGGATCTAGTCAAACTGATGAAATTAGTTAAATAGATTCAGAAAAGATTTCATATTTTTCAGTTTCAACATTTTTATCGTACAATTTTTTTACAAGAATCTTCATTATAGTCAGACCGTATTCATCTCAACTTTAGTTTTGAAATATAAAATACCTACATATAATAATCAGAGTAGAGAAATACTAAAAACATTTACATATAGATTAACGGTTGTATAATATGTGCTCTGCTCTACGTATTATACAATATTACTAATATATATGTAAATACAAAAGATTAATATTAGTGAAACATTTTAAGCGTTACGTTCACGAGGTTCAATACAATCAGGTAGAGCAATTGATTGTGCCGTACTACTATTGCTTGAGCACATACATACATCGAGGCATAAAGTGCTGTCTACTGCTCTGCCCTCGTATGAAACGGGTAATATAATCGTGCGAGACAATGGTGATTTCTGCACTGACAATCGATTATCGAACAGTGAAAGTGGCTTCGCACGTGAGGAAGCTACGGTCTCCTTGCAACAACGACTAGCTATTCATTATGTGCTAATTTGTAGGAAACGGAAACAAATCATTCAGATTTTTTGTCATCGTGAATGTAGAGTTAATAAACAGGAAAGAAAATAAAACGAATAGCAATAAAGATACGACTATGATTTAATTTGATGCCATATTGAAACAATAAAATCCTGTTATATTGTTTTCTAACTTATGTAAATTTTCTACGAAATAAGTTTTTTTTTCAACGATATAAGTTTAGTTATGGAAAAAGTACCTCTAACATCGTTATCAAATATAAGACAACTAATTATGTAATATGGCATTGATCAACATAAACGTAAAAAACATGTCCAAGATACTTAGGGAACCACGTTCGCTTCATTATAGTTAAGTTATAAGCAAGTTACATCAATCTGTTGCGTTGATGTCTTTTGTTCTATTGACACTAATATTCTTATAATGCTACAAAATTATTTTTATTGTTCATTTCGAAAGAACGTATATCATTAGTATGAAAATATAGGTTAACAGCAAATATGCCATGCGATATCAGTATAAATTATGTAATTTGATGGTTATTAAATTTTGTTTTTCGTGTTGTCTATGAAATCGATCGAATGTTTCAGATTACCGAAGTGTTACATGGCAGAAACATTCATGATTACTTATTTTTTTATAATGTATTATGTACGCTTTCTTTTCTCAGTTTAATGTTATCCAATAAAATTTGAAATTCAAAATTAAGACGGTTTATCATCAATATATATATATATATACATAGTATAAAACAAAGTCGCTTTCGCTGTATGTCCGTATGTATGCTTAGATCTTTAAAACTACGCAACGGATTTTGACGCGGTTTTTTTTAATAGATAGAGTGATTCTTAAGGAAGGTTTGTATGTATAATAAATGCATAATATAGTAGAGAAACACTGATAAATTTAAAGTTTTCTAATGTGATGTCGTAAATAAGCACGTTTTTTTGCGCTTATATTGCAAACGCTGGCTGAACCCTACGAGATAGACCAAAATAATGTACTACAGTATTGTTCACCTTAAAAAGTTCAACAAAAAAGTCCGCGATGGTATATGTCTATCTCTTAGGGATAACCCAGCATAACCATTTTTATTCTTTTACGAAGTGATTTTAAACAATACAGCATTAATCCTTATCCATTTAAGTACCTTAAATAAATTGTGTATTTATTCTGTAGTAGGTATATTTTGCATTGCACCCGTGCGAAGCCGGGGCGGGTCGCTAGTCTATATATATAAAAGAAAGTCGTGTTAGTTACCCTATTTATAACTCAAGAACGGCTGAATCGATTTGACTGAAAATTGGTGGACAGGTAGCTTAGAACCAGGAAACGGACATAGGATAATTTTTATCCCGTTTTTTAATTTTTTATTCCGCGCGGACGGAGTCGCGGGTAAAAGCTAGTTTCTAATATAATCAAGTATGAATTCGCGAAATACACTATACTTACCTAACGCAAGATTTTTTCTAATATGTAATTTTTTTTTGAATCATTGACAATAACTTTACAATTTATTTTAAAAATGAACGATTACGAATATTGTGTTTGTTCTGTCGATGCTCGTGTTCGAAAACCGCCGGAAATCCTGCGGTGAGGTCGCGACGAGGCTGCGCCAGCCGCTACTATTGTAAATTACATCCACCCATTATTTAATTTATCCATCAACAAGAACGAAAATTATATTTTTTTTTATTTTAAACGTTTGATTAAGAAGAGTAATGTTTGTGTATGCAATATTTTACAGTTAAAATTACATATTTATAACTCAGGTACAAAAACATTTAAATTGCATTATTGCCTTCTGAGGTGTCAAATAGGACGATATTCGGAATAACGAATATTCAAAATTTGTATGAGGTCTGTTGTTGTACTTTACGCCAGATTGTCGATGACGTTACGAATACTTTCTCCTAAATTTTCGTGTCATCAGTAGAACTACTATCAGTTGGGTTTATTGATTTTTTAATTAAAAATAATTTAATATATTAAGACTGCGATGATTCAAATGGGTATTAACAAGTAATATTAAAAACCATTAGCATAATTAATCGCCATCGTTTCAAATACGCGCTTAGTATAGTTTGTTGATCTGATGATTTGTATGTGGCCGGTGTTTTCCCACAGACACGTCATACAGAATTATAAGTGTTGTATCGTAATTGTCGATGGTGCAAGAGTCGTTGACCGAACATAATCGCATCGCACTTTATATGCTCATTTTTAAATCTTTATCAGAACATGGACTGACAGGTTAATTTGCGATGTTAAATTAACACTGAATTGTAACATAATAACCGTTATGTTACATTAGCGGTTGGCGTCAAGCCCCGCGCTTGCCGCTCGTGGTCGCCGGTCGATCTTGTCTAGCCACTGACGTCAGATTATCCTTCGAATACTTGACCTTAATCTAATAACAGCCACAGTATTATTACAATAGACATATTGTCTAATAAGATCAAATGAAGTCTAAACATTTTAAACAATAACATGCGTGTGTTTTGATTCATCTTTCTTTACATAATTTTCTTCTTAAAGAATGACAAATATACAATTGTAAGGTTTAGGGTTATGTTGTGATTTGGACATGGTGTGTATGACACAGTTATCGAGGTATGATTGTACATTTAATTATGCTGTACACCTACGTTGTGCGAAACTTGTCGTTCATTGGAAAGATCGCAATCTTGAGATGCCATTTCATTTCGCCCCCGCGCCGCGCCGCACCACGCCGGAGATCACGTCACTCGCAACAATAAATATGTATACATGTTTATTCTTAACGAAGGTCGCAACGAGAACGCGTAACTTAGGATTGACAAATGTGAAGGTGTGTCCTTGCTTAGGGACATTTTTTTCGTATTCCAAATACTGGTAAATTACAATTTTAATAACAAAAGAATAACGTAATTTTTAAAATACGATTCTAATTGTCACGACTTGTTACCAATAACGTGATTATTTGGTGCTCGAAGCGCTCTCCGCCTACCCATGGAAAGACTTGTTACTGACACTAAACATATTACGAGACGCTTGCGAACAGTTATACAAGTGAGGTCATCAATACTTAAGTTATATGCTGGCGTTTCGTTACTGATTTACTTGAAAATGTCGAATAAAAACCTGTTTCTTTGTGTCTTTAATAAAAAATATTTTTCTTGCGCTCTGTATAGAGCCACGAGTTTTCTTCGTGGAAAAATTCACGTAAAATATATCGCTACCTTGTCTTCTCTATTTAAAATACCTCTTTATTTATATTCTTTTTATTTACTAAAAAAATTGTAGCCTATGTGTTGTTACAGACTTTGTTCTACATCTATTTTAAATTTCAGCGAGATCCATCCATCCAAACATTCGCATTTATAATATTAGTAAGATTTGCAATTTAGTCATCATACCTTCAACTGTTGTCAATGAGAATCACATAATAAGTTTAGCTTATATTAGTAACCATTGAAAAAATACAAATATGAAGTAAAGTAGAGAATACATCATCATCATCAGCCTTTTTCTGCCCACTGCTGGGCATATCTTCTATCTTCCCTGATCTAACGACTTCCCGCCGTGCGTACTAGAAAAAAAAATACAACTTTTTCTAACCTTTAGGCTTCGGTTGATCTTCTCGGATCCAAATTATGACTAAATTTTCTTGGTAATTCTACTCGGTTGAATTCAAGGAAGGAAATGCTTAAATCAATATCGTGACTAAAGTTAAAAAGGTTTCTTTGTAATTTACAATATATTAATGATGTAAAATAATCTTCTGACATATGAGAGTAGGAAGGAAACTTTCCGTCACTCCCACCATCGATCGATACCGTGGCAGCTCATTTTTGTTAAAACAAGCATTAAAGTTCAACGTACTTGGAATAATATTTGCATAAGTTTTTTGTTTACTTCCCAGGTATCCTTATCTTTAACTCATAGCATTATTCACCTATTAGGATGGACTGTACATTTAAATTCTGCGATTGCATGTTTTATGATTAACCGATTCTATCAAAATGTTAGTTGCTAGGAAAGCTCGTAGTTATTTCATAGACCTGCTTTATATATTAGAGGAAATACATTTTCCATTCCCAAAAATATAAACAGAAAAAATTCATGGCACCCTATGACCTTATGTATCTCGTCCATAAAAATGGACATTCCATTAAACATAATATAAAGACGCGAGAAACAATAAAAAACGACCCAAAATTCGTTTAAATAAAATAAAAGCTGTATTAACGTTTTAATGACATTTGTGCAATCTGTGACATTGGTATTTAGTATCATGATTAAGAAACATATTTAGAAGTTTATATTTTAAAATGGTACTTAATATTTATAATATGTTATTCTTAAGATATCATCTCCAAATGTATTTGAATGTCTTAACTATTTCGATTTATTTGATATAAGAACTTTTGAATCGGAAAAAGTGGATGACGTTACTTTGCAAACCCAAAGGCGTGGGCTGCCAAGGTTTTGTGAGCCGCTCCACGCTTCCTATTAAACTACGTCAGTGGCAACTAGCAACGCATGTCTTTAGCCGTTCGCATATTCTTTCGTATAAAGCTTTTAGTGTTTTTTTTTTATAACAAATGTACCCAGAAACTTGCTTATCTCAGCCTTTTTTAAGTGCATGTTTTATGAAGGTCTGAATGTGAAAAGGTGCGAAATAGTTTTGTTTAGTGGAATAACCATTTAAAAGGAAATTAATTTATGCATATACTAGCTGTCGCCCGCGACTCCGTCCGCGCATAATAAAAAACATAATATGTATATAGCCTGTGTTATTCGAGACTATGATCTACGTCTATGTCAAATCTCATCGAGATCCGTTGAGCCGTTCTCGCATTATAATATTAGTAAGATTTAGGTTGCTTCTCTATATTCTATTGACATCAAGTTTAATGTATAGTAACGTTTATTAATATTTTTTCTATGATTTCTTTTTGATAGAATGAGACGATATCAAAGAAAATTTAATTGATTAATATTTAACACAGGTTACAGAAGGCGGTGTGACGAAGCGCGTAGCGCGCGCAATGGAAGTGCTGCATGCAAGCGCGCCGGGAGCTCGCGTGCGCGTGTTGCGCGCAGCGTACCACTCCACCGCAGGCCCGGGGGTGCCCGCCTCCTCCTACATGCTTCAGTCTTCCAGAAGGGTAAATACTATTCTAAATTCGACTCATTTATCTGTCACAGAACACTGATTAGGTGAGCTGGTACATAATCCAATCATTGAATTTAAAGCGCCTAAAATTTCTTACCTCTGGCTGTAGCCAATCTGACACTGCAGTGAATCATTACATTAAAATATTTATAGTATCTAAGCCAAATTCATACTAGCCACATAAATTCTTTCATAGTACATGAAAACTTATATAGTAAGTTATGTTTTATATTACAGTATTTTGGTAATCAGTTTTTAACCAGCAACGACTTTAATTTCATTTCTTGTGATTCCTCTCGCATAAGTTTTTATAGTTTTTCATATATTCCAGGTAATATCATCTGGATATGACTTCGTAGAACCAACATCATTGCCGTCAAAGCCTTTGGAGATATCTTCGATACCTTTAGAAACTCTAGATTCAGATGTTGAGAAACAGAATTACAAAGTAACCGAACCCGATGATTTAGATATATCAGAACCGTCAAAATGGCGCAGCGGTGTCGGAAGGAGCTCGATTCGAATGCCGAGTGAGGAATCTTCATCGGCCGATAACGCCAGCATTATTGACCTCGATTCTAGAACAAATCAAAGGAATTCTTTCAAAAGTCATATATACGAACACAATGAGGACAGGATAAAGCCAAACCATCCTAAAAATAATAGAGTATCGCCATTATTAGATGCACCTGTAACACTAAGTACACTTAAATACAAGTCTCTCTTAAACGGCAGCGACGACTGGAATAATAGACGAAAGAGTTATAGTTTTGAAGATACAGCACCGTTGAACAAAATGATTTTAGATAGAAAAGATAGATTTGCAATTGAATCTTCTACTGATAGTGGTATTTGTAAGTCTTCTGAAATCGTTAACGATGTAGACAGCGCACGCCAATATAAAAGGGATAGAAAGCCAGAAACACAAGATGAAACATTCAAAGATTGGCTTTACAAGAACAGAGTCGGCCACCCTATGAAGCCGGTCAAGGAGCATAGCGTGACACCGGACAGACTCAGTGACAATAATATAACACTACAGTCTTCAGGCAAAGTATGTATCACCCTTCCAGTAGCTATTGAGACAGAAAATGGTTACGAGTACAGAAAATCACTGAACGTTGACGAAAATGATCGTAAATCCAAAAAGGTTGAATTTTGTAAAACTGAATTACATTTTGCGGCAGATACAGGAACCGTTAATATAATCGCCACGGATGAAAAACCACCTCCTACGAACGATTTTAGAAGGCGAAGAAGTGCATTTGTTCCTATTAGCGATAGATTCGAAAAGTCTGTTACTTTGTTCGGCGAAAAGACTGACTTTCACGGAAGTAGTAAAACTGAATATTTTTCTAGTTATAGCACTAACGATGTTGGTGACTCCGATGAGAATACAGCAGCTACAAAAAGTATTCTCAAAAATAAAATTCCGAAACCCAAGCCATATCTCTTAGGAGAGAACATGTCACTTGGGGACGATGATAATGTAAAAAATGGCAGTGTTGATGATAACAATGGCATATCTGGTGTTACTCTGGTTAATGCCCAACTTCAGGCTGACAAAATATACTGTAACGAAACTAGGCCTAGTTATTCAACTAGTTCTGGCTCAACTGCTATTCTTCAAAAGTCTTATAGGACCACCAATGAAGGTAAACAATACTTTTTAAGTAAAATATTCAATCAAGAAGTCTTTATTTGTAAATATTGATAACTTTCAAATCTTGCAGGTACCTTCAGACAAGGCAGTTTTAGGAAGACTTCTGCAAAGCCCGTAGTGGAAACAGATAAACACTTGCGATTGAGTAGCGAAAAGGATGACCTTTCAACGAATTCGGTTAAAAGAAAATTGCAAATGATTCAAAAATCGCCAACACTAGGAATTTCGAATACGCGCCAACTGAGGGATAGCGATCTAATGTATTTCGGAATTGCAAAAGATCGGAAGTTCGATTCGAACTCACATGAACGCCACGAGAATAAACTATACGATAAAAATAATGAGCAAGAGGAGATTTTTGAATCGGTCAGATTGGTTCGAAAAATTTCAAGCAGTGTTTGTAGTAGCGATATGGAATCAGATGATGCGCCAGAATATCAAAATATATTGTATAAAGCAAATTACACACCTGTTCCCGCTCCTCGTGGACGGAACAAATATGACATAGAAATAGAAACAAGATCACGAAATTTGAATTCAATAGAGGAACAAGATAACGACGATGTTCCGACGACGCTAAGAAGGTCCAGATTAAGAAGGCAAGAGACGACTAGTTCTTCAAGCCGCAGCATATCTGAGCCCCCGAAGGCTAACAGGTTGCGTCACAAAGAACCTAACCCTCAAAAGAGTAGTTCAAGAAATTCTCCTTCCTTACGGTAAATTTAAATAGTTGACTTTTACGTTTAATTTACTACATGCTAGTAGAAAATAATGTATAGATTTACATTTGTATTATTACACATTATAAGTGTGCAATTTTTTCGTACAATTCATAAACTAAACACAAAATAGCCTAATTACTGCACCGTTATCGATAATCCCTTAATTAAATTATCTTTTTTTATTTCAGTATGAAGAAGGACGATTTTAATAAAGTACTTGATATAGCAGAAGAAACTGTTTCCAAAGACAGTTCGTCTTTGTACGTTAATTTAAGACCAAAAGAAAGGCACCGTGCAAACGATAAAAAAGACTTAAAACAGCAAACTCGAATAAAAACACAATCAAATCTAACTGAAAAAAATAACACCATGGAACGTGTTAAAGCAAGAAATACTAATCAAGATGAAGATGGAAAGAAAAAAGCTGTAAGGTCAGATTCGCTAAAGAATAAAAGCAATGTAAATGAAAGTTCACCAACGCGTAAAACTAGAGTACAAAGAACAGAAAAACTAGTTACTCCTGAACTACCTCATAGTGGAAGAAGGAATAGAATCGAGGAGAGTATTTACGATAGAAGCAATACAAAAAGTGGAAAAGATTTAACATCTGCACAGAAGGACGATCGAATACGATCATTGCATCGTCACGCGAAACCTTTACCCGATGCTAATAACTCCTTAAAAAAACAGGACACCCTAAGAGTGGATACTACTAAAGATTTTAAAGAAAACTTTGATATAAAACATATTACACATCCCACAATTAATAATAATTTAACCAGCATTTCACAAAAAACAAAACCATCATCAAAATCGAAGAACAAAATTCCCGACAACTATAATGACACGAAAAAGTCTAGACGAAGTGAGTATGTCATTAATTACGATGATAAAGAAGGAACGGTCTCGTCTATACGAAAAGTTAGATCGAAACATGGTTCTGAAACTAAAATCCGTTCTGCTAAAGAGAACAAAGAGAATGCTACTATAGAACATAATGTTAGAATTAAACAAATAAATAAAATAGCCTTACGTAAGTAACTTGTATGCACATGATACTCATTTAAAACGTAAACGTATATAAAATGAAAATATTTCAGAAAAGATACCAGATCAGAAGGAAAAAGGATTTATGGGAAAGGCAAGAAAATCAAAAACACATATTCAAAGACCTTGCCATCTTTTATAACCGAATAGATTAGTCTATTTAAATAAATCGAGGAAAAAAATGCTTGAAAGTAAAATCACAAAGTGATTTTCGAAAGTTGTATTTTGTTTGTTGCTGTTTTATTGAAGAAAAGAAGTGTAACAATGATCTCACGGTGATTTTTTTAATAATAACGATTTTGTATTTTCTCTAATAACGCTAAACGCTTATTTTAATTAACATTAATATAAAACACAATTGATATTACTATATTTTGTTTTATTTATTAATTAAATAACTTTATAACATTCAAACTGTTGTCAATGGGTCCTTATCATATTCACTGACTAAAACTTGAATTTGGTTATTCAATTTATTCTGTAGTTGTGATGAAAATCCACGTAAAAATCCTCTTTCAGAATCCGAATGATTAGTTAATATGACAGATATACCTCTTTGGGCGGCATCTAACACATCATGATGGAGCATTTCTCCTAAAAATAGAAATGTTGCATGTTACAAAATGTTCCATAGCCTGTAAATGTTTTATCTGTAAATAACCAGCTATGGTTTTTTTATTTATGTTAAAGACTGATCTTTTATATACAATGTAGGTGTTTGTTAATAAACAAAATGCATGAAAAGTAGCTTTGGATTAACATGGCAACCCAAACTCAAAGTTTTACATTTTACTACAATAAGTTGGAATTTATAGATATGTGTGATTAAATGTATGGACACAGACCTGTTAGGAAAAGATCTGCGTTCGAGACATTCTTTAGCACCGAACCTCCTGAGCCCGCGCAAAGTGCCACAGTTTGTATGGTATCACTCATAGATTTACCACAGCCCAGAGCTAAACGAACATGTTTCAAACTTGTCACTTTCTTCACTCTGGCCACAGCTTCGGTTAAAGAAATGTTCGAATTTAACTTTAAAAACCTGTAGGGTAATAAAACAAAATGCCTACAAAAAATTTAAAATTTGAAATGGCAACACTGGCTACCGAAACATTCTGAAAGAAAAAGGTAGAAACAGATAGTAGGAAGTTTGATTATAGATTCAATGTTAAGCTCAATTACAATAACCATGAAATTCTGTATTATTACAAAAACATCGAGCTCGAATAGTTCGGTAATGGCTCGACCGATGACCACATAGAAGACAGGCGTGCAATGGAAGCAATTCCGCTTTTTGTCTGATTAGTGTGGTGTCTGACATCTAATTGTAGTATTCTTTCCCTGGACGGAGGAGAGGAAACAAAAGAAAGGGAAATATTCACTATCTATGTGTACCCTTCTCCGTCGAACAACGCTTCTGAATTACAGACGTTTATGGGAAGCGGTCGCATTCCGGCGGATCCAGGTGGTTTGCCACCTGATGATATAAAAAAAAAATGTTCCTGCCTCTGTTTTTCAAAGAGGGTGAGAGAACAATATCCTTTCATACAAGTGTTTCTTCAGTATGAACCAAGAGTAATACCATCTTAAAATAATAAATTCATATTTAATTACCTTCCAGCGCCAGTATTAGGATTAACACCTGGTATAATGGGTGTAGCTTCATAGTAAGGGAAAGCAGACGCCAGCCAGTCATTGACACCACCTTGTGTGCTGTCCCAACTTGTGTGTGGTGAATACAATGATATGCGATTCTCTAACAGGAAGGAAACAATGCGCTCCTTCCATGAACTGAAAATATGACTTTTTGTTAATAGTATCATTTTTTAAATCAATCATTAGCGACTTACAAAAATATTAGCTCTTTTTTAAACTACAGCAATACAATAAAACAATTAAAATCATATTTGAAAGAAAACAACAAACAGCAAACTGTCAAATAAATCTTATTAAAAACGCTACATACCTTTGAACAACAGATTTTAATGGAGCAAATATTGGTGGATGATAAGAAACAATCATTTCACAGCCATGGTTGTACGCTTCTTGAGCCACTTTCTCCGTCAAATCGTTTGTCAATAGAATTTTAGTGATAAGCCTGTAACAGAAAAAAGTAACTGTTACAAGCAAAAATTCAAAGTAAAAAATAAGTAAACTTTAGTGACAAAATTCCTTTTACCACTCGTACCTATTGAAATACACGCAACAATGACTGACAATAGTAGCATCTGCTTGGCTAGCCACTTAGTGGAAATGGCACTAAAGACATAAAATGATAAGATTTATCTTTCACTAATTTAAAACATCAAATATATACCTTGCAGTGTATGGTTGTACCAACAGTCCGGTATTATCCCAACTCTCAGCTAAAGCTTTAGGAGCAAAGTCTTCCAGCGTATTAATAACTTCTGCTAACACAATTCCATTTCCTTCAGAGTTAGACATGTTCTGGCTTGCAGCAAAAGAAAAAAATCTTTTAATTCCACTTGTCCTTAATATATTGTAGTATTTTATTGAAAGAAGCATTAGAATACTGAAAAGATAAGAGAATAAAACTAACTTATGTCTAAAATAACAGAGAAATATTTGTTGTTGAACTAAGTCAAAGTATTTTAAATTACAGATTCCACCTTATTAAATTGGTATAATACTTAACATTTTATTTTTATTATGTCTATATCACAGAATAACTAAAACTCATATCCATTTTTACAATTATTTTTATTTTTAACCCACAACAGTATTGTTTTAAGGAAAAAACAGTATTTAATACAATATTTATAATAATTATATCTTAACTTTGATACAGTTTTTCTTTGTTCATAATGTGTTACAAAGAAGATTTTGTTGTAAAGTAATATTTAACATATTGTATAAAATATAAAAACTACTTTATTTATATGCTTATCAATAAATAAACACTATTCGGAATATTTCCATATTTTTATTTCTCCATCATCACTGCAAGAAAGTAATTCTTCATTCCCCATTGGGTTCCATGTTACACAATTTACATCTTGTGAGTGTGCATTTAACTGAGTGGAGACCAGTTCAAATGTGGGAGCATTCGGATCAGAATCGTCTGCCTCCTTAAAAATTCTTATAATATCATCACCACAAGCTGTCGCTAAAAGTCCAGTCTTTGGGCACCATGCAATGTCATAAACACATCTTGTATGGTATCCAGACAATGTGCAAACACATTTCCAAACAGATTCCTTGTCATCCACAATCACTCCTTCTGGGTTAACAGGCCTATATTCTTTCCAGATTTTAACTGTTCTGTCATCACTGCATGTGGCAAGTCTTTCTCCAGTTTTGTCAAATGCGAGGCTCCAAACTGTAGATTCATGTGATTGTAAAGTAGCCACACAGGACCAATCATTGTCTAAGCTATCTTCTTTATACATTTTTACTGTGTTATCATAGGATGCTGATGCCAGAATATCAAGGGAAGGGTGCCAAGCCACCTACAATAACAATAACAACATTTTTATCTTTGCTTGAAATGGTAATCAATTAAATATAAGTAACATATACTACAAACTTTTTTCACATCTTGATTGTGAGCATTGAGAACAGCCTCACACTCATATTCATCATCTCCTGCCACTTCCCAAACCCATACTGACTTGTCACGTCCACAAGTTGCCAAGAGTTGTCCCGAAGGTGACCAGGCCACACTTTTTACTTCATTCTCATGTCCCTCTAATGTAGCATTGCATTCAAACTGACCTATTAACATATAATTTATTGTTACCATCAAAAATTTAGGGATGCTTCCAAATATTTCAGTTCATATACACACCACTTTTCTTGTCCCAAATAGCAGTTGTAGCATCAAAGCTTGCAGAAGCCAGAAAATTTCCACATGGAGACCATGCCACTTCTCTAATTGTGCGCTGGTGTCCATCCACAAGAACAGTCTTCATAGTCCAGTCCTGACCTTCTTTACTCCATAATTTTATAATCTTATCTTCTCCGCAAGAAGCAAAAACTTTTCCTTGGGGATGCCATGACACATTCCAAACAATACCTTTGTGACCAGTTAAGGTCTGCAGCAGTTCTAATCTACCCATAATTGCCTGCACACAATGATATTTTACTTTTATCTGTCACTTTTCTTTCTTCCCTTATTGTTAAAAAGTTGAACACATTTAAAACAAAACAAGACCTACAGATAAATTGGTTCGAATAAAAACTTCTCACATTGCTCTTCTCATATACAGACAACATAAGTTATTCATGTATATAAAAGAAATATGGTGTGGTATAATAGCAATTTCTACCTATGTTTAATTTAAAGATCTTACTAATATTATAAATGCGATTGTTAAGATGGATAGATGGATGGATATTTGTTTGAAGTTATCTCCAGAACGGCTCAACGGATCTTGATGAAATTTGGCACTGCTGTACATGGTCTGGAAGAACACATAGGCTTATTATTAAGGTTTTTAATTACGCGCGGACGGAGTCGCGGGCGACAGCTAGTAGTCCATAAAATATAAGAAATGCAACTATACAGTACAGTAGCTGAATACAGTTGCTTGTATTAAGGATTTGATGATTTTCATCAGTATGTCGGTGGGGACATAATACATCAAAGGTAACATAATTTGGAAGTTCTACAGCAATGAAACTATGCATAACCGCTTGACTATAAAACAATTACTTATAAATAATTAATCACGAAAGGACTAAAATCTTACTGGGTAGAATTACAAAAGGTATCTAACCTTAGTTTACCAGATACGAAGAGTTGTACAAATCTTTTTACCAGTCAATAGGTATTTCAATTGATAAATTATTTCCACAATGTAAAACAATCATAAGCACTCAAATTAAACTGCAGTCACCAATCAAATAAAACAAAATCTGAATCTGAATAGATCATTAAGTCGACGAATTGGGAGTGAAGTGCTTGTCAACTGTCAGTGTCATTTGATAAATGATAAGGTAATCCAATTCATGAACCAAAACAACAAAAAAATAAATTTTCACAATAATTGTTAGAAAAATAATTTTCTAGAAATTGTTATATATTGCTTATTTTCTGCTTGCGTAAAGAGAGTAGATAAAAACCATTACCCAAACTTCATATTTCGGACTTTAAAAAAATTCCTCTTCTATCCTTTTTATGTTTTTTGTTGTCAATCAACTGTCAAGCTGCGAAGCGCGTACAAAAACTAATAATATTTGAATGAAATTAACCAAACTTGTAAAAATATTGTTACGTACTTCTTAAAATGAGATTTTAGAGGAATTTTGTTAAGTTCTACCATCTAAGTTGTTAATGTAATCATTTTATAAGTTTTAAGTATTAGAATCAAAAGATTACCATACATTTATTAAAGAGGAGTGCCGTTTTTAAGTATACTAGTAACAGTATAATATGGAGAATAATAAAACAATTGTTCCACCGCATCTTAATGCGGAAGTCTACAGGTCAGATACCACTGGCACCAGTACATTGTCCTATTTAGATTATATTCGAATTCATCCAGGTGAGCACATTTTAACCTTACATACAACCTTTACCTTTACGGAGTCGTCTTTACTTTTAACACCGCTCCCGCACACAGAAAAATTTCCACTACCAAAAATTCAAAAACAAAATAACCATTTCAAACCATCAAACATTGATAGGATGAATATTTATTGATTTTTTTAAGCAGTTTTCCTTTTATAGATGGAACAATATTAATTGGATGTTCAGAATTAACCGGACGTTACTGGAATGGAGGTGTCAATATCACACAGTGTGAGGGTAAAGATAAAAAATTTAATAAAACTGAAAAAAAGAATATAAGCCTACCAAGTGGTACAGGGGATGGATGTTTTGTTGAAAATTCTAACAAGGTAATGTTTAAAATTTACTGTGAAATTTGTCACATTAATTTTAAAAAATGCAGGTTAAATGCACAGGATTGAAATGCACAGTATTAAAAACATCTTAGTTAGTACTTTGATCTAGTTAAAAATTTCAACTCATAATATGAGTATAAAAGAAATATTGTCACCGATCGCTCAATACCACCAATTAGATCTACAAGTTCTTTTTAATATAAACTGTTATGTAAATGGCTAAACAATCACATTTTTGTCCTGTGTCAGCACCAATTAGTTTGGGGCCCTTCATCAGGGTGGGTGGGACCGGTATTATTTCTATATCGGACAAATATGTGAGTGTTTAACTATATATATTAATTTATTATAATGTCTCATGAAAGTTAAAATTTAATTTAATCTTTTTAAAATAAAAATAAAATTGTAGTGGCACTGAATGTGTTACTGAGGTTTTCAACTGCAGTGAACCTTGTATTAATACATATGGTGATGTTGGTTTTGTCAGAGAATGTAAATCATCCCAGTATTAGCACATGTGTCAGTACAGTGAAATTCTAAGGTTAAAATAATAATTTCTATAAGGATTATTACAACTTGAACCATTATTTTCAGGTATTACTATGTGAAGATAGTGGTGCTGTCAGTGTGTGGACAACTAGTGATGAAGCATGGAAACAATGGACCGAGGAGCTGTCAGTAGCTGAACATGATGATATGGTTCTCTCGGTTGACTGTTTGGAATCTGGAAAGAAATATATTACTGCAGGTGCTGATGGAAATGTGAAGGTAAAAATGAATTCTTACTTTATTGTCTTAGATTATTTTATTGCATAAGCGTCTTTGTTGTGTATTTTTTTATGATCTTTACTAGCTGTCGCCCGCGACTCCGTCCGCGCGCAGTTAAAAAATCTTAATAGGGGTATGAAAAATAGATGTTGGCCGATTCTCAGACCTACTGAATATGCTCACAAAATTTCATGAGAATCAGTCAAGCCATTTCGGAGGAGTATGGCAACGAAAACTGTGACACGAGAATTTTATATATTAGATTGTAAGAACATATAATTATAATTTAAAATATATATTTGTATCTTCCTAAATATTTTATTGTAGGTATGGGATATCTGTGACTTGGTTTGTGTAAGAAACTATGACTCTGCTCACACAATGGCAGTTAACACTGTCTCTGTCAGACCTAAATCACACACCTTTGCGACTGGATCATTGGATCAGTACATTAGTTTGTGGGATGAAAATATATTTCAACCTGTTTGTGGTAAGTTACAACCTGTTTTGTGTATGGAATGCTTATGTTGTATGTATTTTTTCATCGTTTTCTTGTCTTTTTGTAAAAATATTAGTTTGATAATTTTTCTTACCCCCAGACTTTTTATGTACCAAAGTTATTTCTTTGTGCTTGTTGGTATTCATCCTAGTAAATTTCAGACATTGTCAAAAACAACTGTGGTATTCGCTGTCTACAATGGTTAGATGAGAATTGTTTGGTATTTGGAGATGATGCTGGTGTACTGAGCCTATTGGATATTAGGAAGCCAGGAGATGGTACCAAATTAGCTGAATTTCCTGCTGCTGTACATCAAATAGCTGTTAAGTCAGGGTAAGATGTTATATGGCACTATTATATTAATTTCTTTAAATGTATTTAGTTTCTTTGAAAATATATGCAAGTTTTAATTTGCATTTTCTGACTGACTGGCTTGTTAAATACTTATCTGTACTTAGGAAGTACCCATTTATTGGTAGTCTTATTAGCCACTAGCATTTGAAATAGAGTTAGTCTGCGAGAAATTAAAAATTTACTAATAAATATAGCCTGCCTCAGGTGACCGGATAGTGTAGTTTCCCAACAGTGAAAGAAGTTTAGTAGTTTCGGAGCCTATCTAATGTGTAAAATTAACAGTGGTTGACGTCAGCAAGAACTGTTGCACAAATGGGGCGGCTCGCCCAGTGCAATACCATGACCACACAGAAGACAGTCTATGGCCAGTGATTACTTTAAGTGACGTAAGTTTCGTTTTAAACAATCTTTTTTTTTTTTTTCAGTACAAATAAACTGGCAGTATGCTGTGACAATAAAACAGTAACCGTGTGTGACATTATGTCAGATAGCAAGATTAATATCACATATAAGAATGGAAAGATGCATAATGGGTTTGTTAGAGGCTTGTCATGGGATGTGAGAGATGAAGATGTTTTATATTCTGTGGGATGGGACGGGGAACTATGTAAGCACAATATTAATGAAAAACGTACAAAGGAAGATTCTTAATGTATATTTTCACAAATATAAATAAGTGTAACAAGATGTCTTTTTATTTCAAAAGTTATTTACTAAGCTAACACAACTTGGTAGTTGTAAGCCTGAATATGTAAAGAAATCATACTAACTGTTTGTTTCCACTACCAAAAACATTATTGTTATCTTAGTTTTTTCACGGAGAATGAGACAAACAACACTATGTTTTAAACAGTGGAAACAAACGGTAAAAAGGATACAAAAAATCACAAATGAAAACTTTGTGAATTATGCAATCAAAAGCTTCTTTAAAATGCTGAGGAAATTATTTATTATTATAGAATAGATAAATAGTTATTGTGGCGGGCGTTGCAGTTATCAATGTGCGGAGGGGGAGGGTGCGCGGCGCTCGGGGGAGGGGCTGGGCGAGGAGCCCCGCCGGCCAGGCTGTCCGGGGCTCTTCAGGCGCACCATTGTATCTAAATGTCGAAACCTGTGCGGTGAAAATTTTAATAATTCGTTTTTATATACGCAAAATACTTATTTTAATACGTCAATTCATCTTTGATAACATTTGATGTAAGAGGGGATCGATGTCGAGATCTAGGAGTAAAAGATGGAGGGCACGCAACATTTCGAAACATATTATTTTTTATGCCTGTGGTAAAATCATGTTCGAAAGTTTTATGGAAGGGCATCTTATATACGTATTCTAATACGCACCTTAATGGCAAATCGTTGTTGTCGTTATCGACACTTTGGAAGAAGAACGCTAGAGGCCAGCTGATCCAAGAAGATTGTTTGCTGAAACATTGAACATCAATTAGCGGAAATACATAAGCATGAGCATTCTCCATTTTTTGAGATTGATATTCTTTTTAATTTGAAATTTTATTATTTTTTGGTTGTATTATTACAATTCCCTTTACGTAAAATATTAAACCAATAAAATTGGAAACTTTTATATTTTGTTACGTACGGTGTTGTAGGCAGTACAACGCCGGCGTCAGAGGGTGTATCAGGGGTGATAGGGGCAGCTGCAGCGGCGGCGGGCGGTGAGCCGGGCGTGGTGGGCACTGGCGGTGGTGTCTTGTTGATCGCCGGGTTATAGATCTTGGGATCGCTCACCATGCGCACAAAGAACGAACGCTTATGTGCCAGTGCTGCGCGGTGGCGTCGCGCTCTTTCTTCGTTTAAGTCCTTCAATAAAAGTATACGTAAGATTCTTAATGCCGTAATCTGATATGCCACAATAATGGTAATTTGTCTTAACACCTGAATAGTTGAAACAAGGAGTAGATGTGATGATAAGTAAAAAAACATATTAATAGATTACGATTTTTTGAAGAAAATATTACTTTTTATCATCTATATATATAAAAGAAAGTCGTGTTAGTTACACCATTTATAACTCAAGAACGGCTGAATCGATTTGACTGAAAATTGGTGGGCAGGTAGCTTAGAACCAGGAATAGGACATAGGATAATTTTTACCCCGTTTACTTTTTTTTTTTTATTCCGCGCGGACGGAGTCGCGGGTAAAAGCTAGTGGAAATTAAACAAAAGTAATAAAATATTTTTAGAATATTCCTCGCTGTCATTTATCTAAACTTACTCTTTCCTTGTCGGGTCCCTCGAGTAGCTCTGTAGCGAATTCTGTTATGATATCCCAAGCAATTTCTGTAAGCAAAGGTATATTTACAAAGTGACGCCAGAGTTAAATATTATTTTAGTAACTGTGGCAATGGAATGTTTATGTTCAATTTCGTTTTTCCTAATTAAATCCTTGTTATTATTACTATACTATTCCAACAGAAAGTTGTTTTTATATTTAATGTTTTTCTAATGAGTGCTCTATTTGGTTTGAAATAAATATAATAATGCAAATACTAGTAACAAATAGATATACCGATGTCTTCCCGAGTGGCATGCTGATAGACGACACAGAAGCGGATGACGAATCGGTCGCGCACTGAAGCGGGCACCATGTGGATCTTGCCCGAAGCATTGATGTTAGTCAACAGCTTCTTGTTCAGCTCGTCTACCTGCTCGCCCGTCTCGTCCGGACCGCCCACCAGGCGGAAGCAGACAAGCCCCAGCTTCAAAAAATTAATAATGAGCGCAACGAGTTATCTTCCACATATTTCGTGGTTTTAAATTAGTGTAAAGTAAAAGTAAAAATTTATGTACTTGAAACTTTACCTCGGATAAAAGATAAAAATCTTTGTAAACTGAAGTAATTTATACCTTCACTTGGTTGCAGACTTGGAACCTTTCGTCTTTCTTCACAAGCTGTTCAAAATACTTGGCCAGTTCGCAGTGGCGGCGCACATACTTCTGCAAGCCAGTGATGCCGTAGCTCCTCAGCATGAACCAAAGCTTGAGGGAACGGAAGCGTCGGCTCAGCGGCACGCCCCAGTGCCGGTAGTCAATAGCGGTGTGGTCGTAACAGTGCTGGAGGTACAGAGGATCGACGACCAGTGCCGAAGTGAGGAGATATCTATTGGTGACCCACAGAAGGGAGCAATCAAAGTTCGTTAGCATCAGTTTATTGGGGTTTGTGTTAAAGGAGTCAGCGTACTCTACGCCTGCCAGATGGTACTTGTGCTCGGGACAAAGGAACGCGCTACCAGCGTAAGCGGCGTCCACGTGCAGCCACACGGACGGGAATTTTCTCACTACGGGACCTATCTCAGTCAGAACGTCGAAGGAACAGGACGAAGTCGTTCCTAAAGTGGTGGCTACAAAGAATGGAACTAGGCCAGCTTCCTCATCTTCTTCCATTGCCTGCAATTAGATAAGTATTAATAATGTTTTATTGTTTTGCATCAATATTAACTTCAATCATGACCTATGGTAAGAAGAGTTTTCATACGGAAAGCCAGTGCGGTAGAAGTGCGGCGACGCAGAAGGTAAATATGATTAATTCTGTTTATGTACAAAGTTCGTGCATTGAGTGCAGTTTTCTGATAAATAACTTTTGTGTACTATTTCTATATTTATAAATAAAAAGTATTCCAACAAATAATTCATCAGAACGGTACTCAATTGAGTGAAGATCGTTTTAATTAAAGCGATCTTCATCTCTGAAAGGGAAGAATTGTGAATTTCAGCATATTTGCGTCATAGAAAGTTGTTCACAATGCGACCGTGTCTGTCGGCGCGCCACGTATTTCCGGAATCCGCGGCCGAGTCATTAAACGGCCGGCAGCGGTGCCTGCGGAACATCACGACGCGGCACGACGCCGCCCGCCTTTTCAATTATCTCTCGATTATCTTCACCGCGCCATAGAATCTTTATACCAAGCCACTCCTGCTTTTATTAAAATATTCATAATATTCTAAAAAAATTATATTGCGACCTAACGTGACCCTGAATAATTATCACATGAAATAAAACTACTGACTTACTCATATCTAAAATTATTTTTTAATCAAATTTTGGTAATAAGTACGGCAATTTAGGAAATATTTTTTTTAAACTTACTTGTTTCAAAGTTTCACCCCTAAGCGCTCCGTGTTCATCAGGCTCCAAAATGCGCATCTTAACGAAGCTTATCATGGCCGCTTTCTCAACGCAAGAGTGCGCCTCTTTCGAGCAGTATGCAATCAACTTTGACAGCAAGAGACCTTCGTCCACAGTTGGGAACTGGTGCTTCAGGCGTTTAATGCCATTAGCTCTCGCAGCGAGCATGCACACAAGCACGCATTCGCTTGCTGAACCCTACGGATATATCATTAAATGTATTATCCTTCAATTGAAGATAAACCTTTGCTTCCTGAACTCATTTAAATCGCTTTTTGTTGTCATTCTTGTGGACAAACTTGGAATTTCCGGCGAAGTATGCCTAATGGGGGTCGCGCAACCTCCCATCAGCATTAGTTGAAGCTACCCTCAATTTTACTGGGTAAATGACAGAACTGACACTCATTGACAGTTAGCTTTATATAACAAAATATAAAGCATTAAATAAGTGTACCGATGTTTCTGAATAAAAGTGAAAGGTTAATTATATTTTTTGTTCCCTTAAAAATAATCAAATGACTAACAAAAAGCTGAACTTACATACGAACTAGTCCTACTGTTAAGCTCAGTACTAGATTTCATAAAAAGATAATGTCCAAACCGTGATAACTCACTTCAATAACACCGCCTCCCTTGCTACCTTCTTCTAGAGCTAGGAAAGCTGGAGGTAATCCAATCGCTTTTCCTGTAATATTGTACATACATTACACTATGAATCTTCTAAAACGCAGTATCTTAAATTGTTTTAAAAATAATTATGTTTTGAAGACATTGAATGCCGCTAACTTTTATATGACAAAATTGTAGTGTTCTACGAGTCTATTTAATCAAAATAGCAAAATTGCAGAATCTTAAGTGTAAATTTTGATTTTTACACATCTGTAGCAATTAAAATCTACGATACTATATCCCTAGAGCAATTACGTAATCATTATTGATACTCACCCATCCAGTCTAGCATAATGATTTCTAACTCCGTATTTGCAGGAGCCGCGGCCTGTTAAAAAAATATAGATTATCTATTTGTAACCACGAAAATTTATCTACCGCATGCAACGACTTTAAAGACAATCCAATCCAAGACATCCAATTTATCAAACAAAAATCTTTTTGGGAGTTTATCATAACGGAAATTTTTATTTAATACTTATATTAAAAATGTTAAATAACGTCAACATAATTAACAAATGTAACCAAGCAGCGGGTGCTTACAACATAGTCGATGACAGTCAATTAATTATTAAAAATAAAAAGGACAATCAAGCTTCGTAGTTATTGTGCAATTTCCAAGTAATCTAAGTTACAGTTTAACTCTCCCGTCAAAGGTACCTGTTTTTATTTATTGCATGGCATATGATAATAAACAAAATATTTCTGTTATATTTTAAATAATATAAATTTTATTATCCTGATAACTTTAACGCCTAAAGTTGAAAGTAATCATAGAAATATGTGAACCAAAGAAATAAGTTTCATTTTCTTGGCATGGTTGGATATGTAATATCTTTATCTTAATAAATAAAATAAAGTGATAAATATTTTATTGTATTAGTTTTTGTTACTGTGATAGCTGAGCGGCTAAGTGACCGACTTTTGAACCATCGGTGCAGGGTTCGATTCCCGATTAAATATTTTATTAACTTATAATTCTGACTTTCATTGCCTTTAAAATAATTTTATAAGAGAAATCAATGGATCCTACGAATAAAGACCAATGTGCAAATTGACAACTTTTCTGGAGAGGCTCTCAAAGTTTCAACCATATAGGAAAATAGGCCGCATAGACACTTTTACTTCAGCAAAAAATAACATTTATAATGTAAATGTGTATTTTGTTCAGTGCATGTTGTTAAGTGAACTAAGAGGTAGCTTTTAACATAAAATAATAAAAATCACCAATTTGTTACTTTGGCCCTTATACATAGGAATATGAATTTATAATTACATAAAAGCCACGATGATGAAAATAAATAAACGAACTTGACTTTTGAATTGTTTGTAGGTACTCGGTTTTTTAAATTACAAAATAATGTCAAATGCGAATGAAATGAACGTTAATCTATTTTTTCAAAAAGTCTTTTGTCAGTTGAAAACTGTGATAGATTTTCAATCATGTCTTTTTAGGTTAAATGGCGCTGAATCTCAGTTAAGTGGTTAAGGAATAATTGGAGATTCGCCGACCTTTCAAAAACTATTCGGCGCATTTTGCGTTTAGAGTCATAGCACAGTGAAGAAAACAATTGTCTAAATTTATAAGAAGACTAGTTCAGTTTTTTGTAACTATGTTGAATACCTCTATCTAGATTAAATATGTTTTATTCTATCATTATTTAACCAGGTTGAAAGCATTTATCTAAACTGTAGACACATATGGTTAATGCTTTATTTGTCACAGTTAGATGAATTCTAACTTTTTAATATAATACTAATATTATAAAGAGGAAAGATTTCATTGTTTGTACTGAACTAAACCAATTTGAAAAATTCCTTCACTGTTGGGAAGCTTCACTATCCCCTCGTAACCCGGGACATAGATTATGTTTAATACAAGATGTTTCTAATTCCGCGCGGATGAAGTGCCGGCAACTGCTATTTAAGCAGAAAGCAAAGAGGAACCGGAGTTTCCTCTTTTATGCGTAATTTTGCTTAACCATTGTAGTATTGAGTTTTATAAATTTTGAAATTGAACGGTAGTGTTTTAAAGAAAAAATGTCATTAGAGTACGTGATTAATCACGTTTCAATCGGTGAAGCCTAAAGCTTTGCAATTGACACTGTTCTCTTGAAAACTACAAATCTATTGTAATATTTTATAATTAAGTCGTAAACGATTTTAATTATTTAATTTGTAGCAAAGTTTAAAGTATATTGTATGTATGAGCACTGGACATGTCCACGGTTTAATTGAGCTTAAAGTGGCTAAGTGCGAGTTTTATCTACATTTAAAAAATAAAAACAATTACTATTGAAGTCTGACCACATATCTAGAGTTACATGGAAATCTTATAAAGAAAATATTTTAAAAAAAATCGTAGCATCGGAAAGATCAACGATCTCATTATTCTTTAAAATATATCACAGAACAAAATAAACATGGTTTCCGAATGGTCTTACGATGAAAATGTATATCTTACCCAAGAGAAGCCGATGCAGGCTATACCGGCAGACAGCATGTCACCGAGGATGGAGGGGTAGCCGTTGCCCGAGGGAAAGTAGGCGTGGAAGCGAGGATGCTGCCAATGCGTCAGGCCGGGCATGATCTTGTTCTCCACGTCGCACATCACGTCGTCCCAGCTCTCAGGGTATTCCGGCGCCGAAGATGGCAGCGCGGCACGAAGGTATCCTGGCTCTACAGACGGAGTCACACGCCGCGACCGGATTGTCGTCATGTAAGTACAAATGTAGTCCACCATTTCTTTTCCTCGTACCCTGAATTCTTCTGTGTCCATTGCGGATTTTTGTCTTATAAACTTTGAAATGAAAACTTTTTAAAATAATAGTTTATGCAAAAGTCGGGGCAGTTGTGGCAGTGGTGTCAGCTTGACGACCTCCGGCTGACTCCACAGGCAGCCAACACTCCGCTGGTCGAGAGATTGCGCGGGGCGGCGGGGCATTAGGGCACGGGGCGGAGTCATGCGGTGCGGGGGCGGGCAGGGTTCTAAGCGTGTGTTAACCCGCGCTAAGTTAAGGGGCTAACAACGGTCACAAACTTAGCGAATATATTTGGCCTTTAACAATAAAATATGTAAATTATAACCAAGAACTAAAAATACTATTTTTAAAAACTTCAAAATAACTACTATTTTATAGCCCAACTGAATAGGCATCAATTAAAAACCACAATAAGTTATATAAATACATTAAATTAAATTTTCTAAAAGCTAACAACAAATTTAAAATAATATAAAATCTAAATACGTTTTTATTTTATTCGCCCTTGCTCCGCGCTTAGCGACGCCCGCCCGTACATTGTTCGCCGTCTGACGCCCCTTTGCCACTTCATTCAGTCGCAGTCAGCTGAACTGTTTCCCTTTTACACGAAAATCTTCAATTTTACAAAAAATGATTTATAATTTTTCGAAATTAGAAAGGACCTAAGGTATCATTCAAAGTTTAATATAGCTAGATGATTTCCACTGGGTCAAGTCTTTATTAAGTTACCGAATTGGGAGGTAGCCAAGCTTTCGGGTCTTGAGGGAATGTATGCTTGGATTTTGAGAATTTCGATAAATAAGATGTTATGCTCATATCTATGTTGTAAACTTAGAACTACCTAGTTAATTATTACTTACAATTATTATAGTCTTCAAGATCCAATTGACACTCATTACAATATAATTAATATAAATGTTGTTTTAGAATTGTTATGAATAAATAGTTTTTATATTCCGTGTCGGATTTTTACACTTAATACTTACTTAAATAGGACTATTCCAATATATTACCGCGCGTAAATGCAAATCGCTTTTTAATAGTAAAATGTAAACTCATGTAATGTTAAATATTTTTACAAAGGTAGCTTCAATTACAATTTGAAATCAATTAGTCAAACGTTATCATTTGATCGTTATCTAAAATAGAAATGAATGTTACCATTTCATTTCCCATGATTATTTTCTTTTGTACGAAGACCGTAAGCAATAGATATATGTATATGTATAAGTAAAATTTTAATGTAATCATAGGTATTTCTAATTTAATGTACAATACATTATATACAATAGACGTCGTCTAGTGAGAGTCAGTATTTCAGGTCTTCTGCTATGATGGCAAATAGTTATTTACATCTCTATGAGTGCGTTTTTCTAGCCTTTTCTTGGTTTACACTATCAGAGAAGGAGAGGGATAGCAAAAACCGACAACATATTTTTATCCCTTTCCTACTTTCAAATACACAGATAACTAAATGTTTTTGTAAAAAAAGTAAGATCAAGAGATAAAGTAAATCTGAAATTAAAAAGTGCGACAGAATTAAAATAATTTATAATTCAAAGAAAATTTCAATAAAGTAAAATGGTGGACGCACTCAAATGGGCAAAAGTGCGCCTCTATGAATATTCATCAGAGAAAGCTTATCCTTTGAGTTAACTTTAGAATTTTTCATTATAGGCCAAATGGTTAAGTGCCGGGTAGCGCGTGGTACCTTTGCATTGCTAACCTACAAAAACCTATGGAATATTATATTTATTTAATTAGAAAAGGAAAATTCAAATATAAAGGTAGAAAAATACTTTAACTTTATATTCTTTCCTTTTTTCGTTCGCTTTAGTTGAATCCAAAGGAAACGATAATAAATGAGAAATTTTTTTGTTTTTCATTTTAAACCATTGTCACCGTTGTTGTTGTTACATGTTAGTCTCAAGTGTGCTCAACTTTTATTAATATAAATATATAATAGTTCAACAGTGTATGTTATTTATTGTTCAACCATTCGGACACTATTAAATTCAGTCTATAATATGTGCAAACTATTTTCCATCAATGGAGCATTTTTAACATTCTTTTCCGTCAAACTTTATAGTGCTATGAATTTGAACATTAAGTTAAGGCATACTGCTCATGAAATATTAATAGATAATAAAGATAGCAAGAAGTAGGGATTAAGTTATTTATCTACTAGTTTTAGATGCAACAAGTTCCGACATCATTTAGCTTATCAAAGAATCTATTTTTTTTTAATAATTGACCTTTGACCCTCCTTGATTTTACCTTAACCTAATATAAGTATTATAATTATTAAACTAATTGTAAAAATAATCTAACAACATATGATAATCATGTACCACGACCCAATATTTTGAACTGTGCATTTATATATCATTGTCATTTTCTTTTTTTAAATATACATTTTAAAATAAAACTGCACATGTATAGGCGGCCTATTGACGTTGTTGAGCGTAGGATGCGAGGGCGGGCGGCGCGCCTGGTAGTCGCCGCGCTGGAACGCGCATTCCTCCCGCCCTGGAATACCAATGCCATATTATTATGTGTGATCTCTCCCACTGTGCAATGTACTTCCACAGACTTCGATTCCATTCACATCTCACTCCTCTGCTTAAATATAACACCCAACAATTTTTACGTTATACGAAATTATTTAATAAAGTTTAGAAAAACAACAACGTACCTATACATTTTATATAGCAGACACTATCTTAATATATATATAATGTTTTAATTCGGAATAAAATTATATCATAATTGTTTTTTTAAACAGTTTTGTTACGTAAATAATGTAAATCACATAGTCTCATCACTCTCAATCTGATTAGATAAAATAAACTTGTGTTTCCATTTTCAAAACATTCGGGCCAAAAATATATTGAGTAATTAAACGAGGTACATAATAAAAGACAACCCTACGCGTAGAACCTCGTAGAAAAGCGTAGCAATCCACCGCTGATGAGCAGTAGTTTAGTACCGATGCTTATAAATACTAAAGTAGAGTGAATTTTTGGTTTCTATATCCATTTTATGAAGATGTGAAGACCTAAGTATTTTTATTTAATTTAAAGCAATAATTTATGCGCATGATGTCTGATACGTGTCTGAAGCTTCGCCTCCGTTTCGCCTCAGCGTAGCGCGCTGATCAACTAAAACAATTTAGGCGCTCCTTCCCTAATCGAATTGATAGCTACGCCCTCCTCCAGCACTGCATTCCGACACAATTATTGAACGCAAATTCACTTACCTTCATCGAGTTATTCCAGTTTCGTTCTTACGTAAAATATGCTCACTTGACATTGTTTCTGACATGTTAGGTAACTAAATAACTTCTTCGAGTCGTTTGCTTAGATAACGTCGCTGTAATTTATTTTTTTTAGTATGTTTATCATAGGTTTTATGGTTTACTATGTATGCTTACCTATACCACAATCACATTAAGGCATCAGTTTCTAAGGATGGATACCATAGAATTCGCGAAGTGTATATTGTTAGACGTACGAGCTCTTGTTTTTTTAAACTTCGCATAGGCTCGATCTTTAAACCGTGGCTACTCGAATAAATCTATAGCGAACCTATCGCTATAAAAATACTATCGAGAAACTTCGATAAAAATAAAGAGATCGTGCGGTAAAAGAAAATAGACTTGTTGAAATCTAATTTCGCGTAACCATAACGAGCTGGCACTCGAAGACGATGAGCCATCCGCGGCAGACGGCCCGCTCATATCAATTCTTTAATTGAGAAGCCTTCTTCGCTTCGACGCCTTCGGTTAAAATTGGAAATAAAAAATTCTTAAGACTTTTTATATTTCTTATATTTGCTGTTAATGCCTAATACATCTAGTAATCATAAATCATCTACTAACTTTCTAAATACATATAAACTTAAAAATGTGTTTTGTTTATTTAAGTGTATATTTGCTAAACATTATGTCTACAGTCTAGTTTCAGTGCCAGAAATTTACTTTTTTATGAAAATAATGTAAATGTAAAAGAAACTTATAGGAATTAATTAGTTACTTCTGACGGCTGTTCAACATCTGCTGCATTAGGGTTCTCTTCGTTTTTCGCTTGGCTCAGAGGATAGGGTCCTTCGTTACAATGACGGCCGACACACGAGAAATTATCGTAATCGCAATATTCCCCAACAATAGTCTGAAAAATAATATACTTATTATCAGAAAATAATACAAAGAAATAATATAGAATTATATTCGGAAAATAAATATAAAACAGAAGTTAAAAATTTACTCAAACTCTTTGGATCCATAAAATTATAAAAGCAAAAATATCTAAAACATTTCTGTACTTAGTAAACATTATTTTCCATCTCAATCATATCATCTATAGTAACTTTTTAATTTTACTTTTACCCATTGGAGTAATTGATCAGACAATATCGTAATTGGCTAAAGGTAGTTGTAGTACCTAGCACTAGTAATAGTAGTTAATACTTGCTCGCTTGGTTTAACTAGTGCCTACTTATTAGCACTTGCTTACCTTAGTAGGGTGTTCAGGGTCTGGGTTTGGGTTGCAAATACAGCGGCCACACACGCAACTACCTCTGCCTGAGCACACATCGCCCTCTTTCAGCTCAGGCGGTCGACAGTTGTCCACTATGCTACTCCCGCAAGAGCATTCCGCGTTCTCTTCTATACTGACTGAAAATAAAAATAAAATATAAAAAACAAAATACACTTTGCATACAGTTCAGATTATTCGAATGTAAAATTACAGACAAGCGCACGGTAAATATTTTAAAACGTGTTTATTATCCTTATACTTTGCAGAATTAATAGAGTTGTAACTTATAATATTTTTTTTGTTTTATTAATTAAATTTGATCTTAACAACAACCAACAAAATAGAATTTTATAAAAATAATAGTGTACTTACATCCGTTATCTTTGTAATTGATAGTATCATTCTTGCAAAAATCTGTAAATGTTGGAAGTTCCTTCGAAAAACATCTATTACTAGTTACGCACCAAGAACAATGAGTTAATTTTAAACATTCTACACAAGACTGCTTTATATTGCAAACGAAACGCTGATCTAAAACAAACGGGTACCGAATTTTCGCCGTTACTATTGATACAGTAATGAATACAACCCCCAAATTCAAATAAACTAATTTTGCTGTATTAAACATTGTTTAAATTCAACTCTACGATTATAGTTTCCTTTTGCTAGATTGCTTGATAACTATACATAGCCGTGACATGTTGTTCGTCTTATATTGAAAACGATAACCTTTGCGGATGATTGCGTAAATATAATTATATCTGTTCCCGTTTAAGATTTAATATGTTCACTTATGTATTTCGCTCTTTAGATCTTCAAAAGACTACTTATTGAAGTGATGTATGCTAGTAGATTAAACGCGAGGTATATTCAAGTAAACATAGTGAATATTCTCATAGTAGATCAGTGATTACCAAAATTTGTCAAGCTGGACACGCTGGGCCCACGGACTACCGAACCGGGGAATATGAAGTTAGAGGTTTCACAAGTTAAAGAAGAAATATAGCAACTTGAGGTTCACCGTAACCAGTAACATTTTAAAGAGGGGTCTACGAAAAAAACTTATCATCTACCCAAATCTCGAGTCCACTCTCTTTCGACTTTTCTTTCTATAAAATCCTGTGAATACCTTAGCTATATTAGAGTGTGACTCTTGTGTACATCTGTTTACAATTTACTAGCTGTCGCCCATTATTTTATTATAATCGGTTAAGTGGTTTAGGAGTCCATTGAGGACAAACATTGTGACACGAGATTTATATATATTAAGATAAGAAACCCATACACTTATTTTGCTTTTTAACGTGATCGTTATTGCACGGAACTTGTACTTAATGTATGAAATCCTCTCAATCCATCTAAAAGAAATCTGTGATAACAATATGATTTGGTTGTTTGGATATTTCAGCAGAGAAAAACGAGAAAGGATTTTATAGCTATGCTACAATATTTAATATTTGTAGAATATTATGTAAAGATTTTAAAAAATATTTATCCAATACCCGGTGATATATCAAGTAATATTAGCGGTGTTTATTTCTCTTACGGGTTATGTAATCACTATCTTATTTATTTAATATAATTTAATATTTTTATTTTGTTTTGTTTACTTACAAGTTTATTAAAAAATCTTTTTAAATAAAAAAAGTTTATAATGGCAACAAAGCAAAATGTCATTTTATATATCAATGTTAATCAATGTCATTTCAACTGACAATCTAAAAGGTTATAATTTAATAAAATAAACGTCATTTTAAATAAGTTTGTTGTTTTTTTTTAAAATTTAAGGCTATTATTGATACTTAACTATTATTTTCTTATTATATATAAAACAAATGGAAAATTATTTCAAAGGTAAAAATGTGGAAGAAGAACTAGAAAGAAATAAAATACCTATAAAAGATCTTCCCACTGATTTTCTTTGGATGCAAGTATGTTTATCGAATGTTATATTGTTTATTTGTAAACACTACATCTTTCTATCAACAAGTGTATTTATTGTCTTTAAACATATAAACAAGGCAAATGGGATAATGCCTGAATTAACTAAATTTTTACATTTTGCAGGTTAAAGGAGGCAGCAAGATGAGCAATCTTCTTGCTCATGCATCCGGTATCCTAGAAGACAAAGCAGCGTCCTCTGTAGTGTGGACTGGAACTGGAGTCGCTATTCCTAAAGCCATATCATGTGCAGAAATTCTTAAAAGACAATTTTCTATTGAACACCAAGTAACCAAACTCACATTTAAAAAGTAAATTTACTATAATTGCCATTTCACTATTAATTATAGTATTATTATTTATTTTTCTCATTTTATTTAAGGGTTGAAGAGTATTGGGAGCCAAAGATTGATGGACTTGAAAAAATCATTGTGAAAAGGGAAATACCAGTTATTCACATATTCTTATCCATTGATGAAATTCAAGACAAAAATCAAATAGGGTTTGTTTTATAATATTACTTATGGAAACATTTTTGAAGCTTTTAGTATTGTTTTAATTATAATTTTGCATAATATTTCAGGTACCAATCTTTGAAAGGGAAGAAATTTTGGCAAAAAGGACAAACTAGCACTATTAGTAAAAACCAGCAGCCATACAAAACCAAGAAGCCTTTTAAGCATAAGAAGAATCAAGTTGAACCATGAGACTGTTGTAATTTAATACATTTTTGTCTGCCATTATAGTAAACTATTAAGTATATTTTATTTTGACCATTTTTATACACTTGTAAACGATTGTGCTTGGTTAATTTTACCAGGATTTTCTATACAGGAAATGCTGAATGCACAAAATCCCAGGGGAGATATAGAATTTTTAGTAAAACAAAAGTATACAGCATAATTTATTTTATTACTATTATGAAATAATTCAGAGATACAACATTTTCATAAGGTAGAAATTAAAGTTTATTACAACTTTATTTTCCTTTTGAATATAAAGTAGTCCAAGTAAAGTTATACTTAATAACATTGTTGATAAGTTTCAAAATAAATAGCTATTTATCATCGTCATCTTAAATTTTATAAATGGAATTTATTTGGTTAGGTTAATGATTGATATAAATAAATTTTCCCACAATTATAGATGCTTATCTTGGTTTAGAAATCTTCTTTAATCAAATAATGCAATCCATTTTTTTTTCTTATTAGAA
The DNA here is from genome assembly GCF_912999745.1 of Papilio machaon. NCBI lineage: Eukaryota > Metazoa > Arthropoda > Insecta > Lepidoptera > Papilionidae > Papilio > Papilio machaon. The sequence continues at coordinate 4,597,209 of NC_059989.1, read as the reverse complement.
CTACATGAAATAATAAAAGAGTATCTCAAATGTATTTATGATTAGCAGAACTAAAGAATATAAGTATCTATTCTAAATATAAATAATCACAAGTCATAAAGTGATTAAACTACATATGCTAATATAAAGAAGTAATTTATAGTTAAAGTTATTAATATACCAAGAAAATACTTTATAGTAAACTCAGATCTAAGCTTCTGATTCACCAACAGTTTGCGTAATTGGTGTTTCATCATCAAGTTTTGGGAGTATTAGAATTTCTTTTGATATTATTGAATACTTTGTGACAAAGTATGTAAATCTCTTGCACAAATGTGTTTCCTTCTCGAAAGCATCAAATATGGCACGGTGATGGAAGTATGCATGTGAAAAAATTCTATACACCCTCCTGCAAACTGAGCCTAATTTAGCCACCGATGATTCTTTTATGCTGACCCTGAAATATAATAGTTTCATGTCTAAAACCAAAATGTTATTCCTATAATATTATGTCAATATAATCTCCAGGAGACCGACTTTAATTTTAGTATGATTAATTTAAATTGTAATAAATTTGAAGTTATAGTTATAGTTCTTTAATGCAAACCAAACAATGCATTAATACTTGTTTGAAAATATATGTTAATATTAATACCTGCTTGGGAAATATTTGTTACTGTTGAGTAGACATGCAGCACCATCCAGGGTATGCCGTGTATAATCTATGGCAGGACACTCCTTAGGTGTCTTATGAGCAGCACACAGGAATATCCACTGTTCTGTTGCAGTCATTTGTGTACAAGTTTCTGGCTTACATTCACTCTGTAACCTAACTGCAAGTCCATTCAACTCCATACAAAATTGCCTAAAACCAGACACAGATACATTTTACGATCGTATCTTGTATTTTTATAATCATTTATGCATACATAACTTTATAAGCTGAAATTCTGACTTAAAAATTTACCTCAGGTGTTCGTATTTCCATACACCTTCATCTTGGGCCTCTGGCATCTTTAAGATGGTCTCTAAATTAGCAGGGTCACGTCGAATAGTTTGTTGAATAAATTGCTGTACAGCCAAGGTACTGTCCATTTCTTCAAATGGTTCATCGGGCCAACGACAGAAATCCTGAAATTCGATTTCACTTTTTATTTCGTATGAAGGTAACGGGGAAATAGATGCTACCTGAAATTTCTTTAAACCTTTGCTCTAGAACCGGGTTGGTTTCGTCTAAGTATTTGGGTTCCATCAGCCATATTTGTAAATTGTTGAACAAACAAGTAGACAAGAGATTTAAATTAGAAAGAACCAAAAAAATGATGCGCGGAGAGCAGATTTGTAAATACTGCTCATAAATGTTTAATTTAATTAAAATCTAGTTGAATTCTATCATCAATACAATTTATTAGAAATGTTTTTAGTGACAAACAAAGAGTATATAAAACGCAAGTCTGACAAGCTCCACTTGCAAAGAATAGTGAGACCAGTAACCACAGACAGAGCAACGTACAAAACAGGTCAAAAATGATTAAGTGTCGAACTATTCGGTAGAACATTCCGATAAAGTTATTATTTACAGGAACTTAAATTAATCAAAAATAGCATTACTGCCCTAATTCCAATTTTTTGAAAACAATAATTCATAGTAAAGTCAACATTTTTTTTATGACAGTGACAGGTGATAGGGTATGTTTTTACAAAATATTAAAAAGTTGAAAACAAAGTTTGCATCGTTTGCATTGCAAATACAAATATAAATACTTTGTTAGTTGCTTCTTTATATTTTTTACTACACATGCTAGTATAGTTTAATAATTGAAAGCATCATGTTTTATCTAATAATATTAATGTTGACTATTAAATATTTGCATTGTTCTTCCGTAATGGATATGACAACGAGTTCATTTGGTAGAAGTAACAATGGTTTCATCGCTGCATTTGGTGACTTTAATTCTGACGAGCTAACTGACGCTTTTATAATAAATGGTTCTAATGTCGAAGTGCTCTTGGCTCACGATAAGGAACCCTTCTTGCGACCATCATCTTTTGTTTGTTCTTTTAAAGACATCGTGATAACAAGTATAGTACCAGGTGACTATGATGGAGATGCGTACATGGACATACTCTTTACGACACAAATTCAAAATGCTACGTCTAATTCACATGACGTACGAATATTGTGGGGAGGTGCACCCACCTTGAATTGTTCAGATGCTCTTATTATCAAAGCTACAGCAATAGGCCAGCCATTAGTATTAGATTATAATCGTGATATGATATTAGATTTGTTTGGCATCAATTCTAAAATGGAAAGGGTATTTTGGGTATTTGACAAAACTAGAATTAATCCAATTGAAATTCCAATGAGTAAAGATTTGCTTAAAGAAATAAAACTCCCGCACTCCCACTCATTTTTGGATGTAAATGATGATAATGCTGCTGATCTGTTAGTCACAACTAAGCTGGATATTGAAGTCTGGTTTAATGAAGAAGTGGGTGGATTTACATACAACCACAGTATTGAGTTACTGGTTGGACATCCTGCAATATATGGCCAGGCTTTGTTCACTGATGTTGCTTTATCAGGACAATTCTATGTAGTAATACCCGTTTGCTATGATGTAGAATGTTTTAATAGCACTATACTAATTTATGACAACCAACAATGGCATGATCTTCAAGTAGATTTTAATGATGGCAAGGGGACTTTGTGGCGATTCACTCCTCCTCGAGATGAAATATACTTGGACACTATAACAATGAGAAGTGGTGATTACAATATGGATGGGTATCCAGACCTTCTGATGACCTTGAGTCCAGTGAACAGCAATGAAACTGCAGTTTTTTTGTTGCACAATGTACCTTGCACCTCTGTGGGTTGTAAATTTTCTAGAACCTTTCAAGTGCAGTGGGATAAATTTGATACATTTGGTAGAAATGTTGTGATGGCTACATTTTACGATTTTTATATGGATGGTGTTCTTGATATTATATATATTAAAAAGAATACAACTTTGCAGTCATATACAATGAATGCATTCAAAAATGAATTGGAATATGATACTAATTTTATAAAGGTTATTGTTGTTACTGGGCTTAGTAATAAAAATATACCCATTATTAATGGAACCTTGTACAATAGGAAAGTAACTTTTGGTAAGTAATTTTATTATAAGTTTTCCATAATCATTATTTTTTTTGAGAAGAAACAAGATTTTGTAATTTTCTGTAATCTTGAAAGTTACTGTTATCCAGATCCAAATTTTTAGATTCTAAAACAAATATTTTTAAAACTTAATGTACTAAATATTAATATGAAATATTTTTAGGAACAAATTTGCCAGGACCCAAAATTGGCTATAACACTTGGTCTCAAGAAGGTACCTACAGGACAGGAGTGTGTGCACAACTTTCACAGTCTGCTTATTTTGCATTGCAATTGCCATACTCTATATTTGGACTGGATAGGACACCAAATTTTGTAGACACACTTAACGTTGGTCTATCTGGATACTCCAGAAGCTGGACTCAAATAATACCTAACTCACAAATAGTTGTTATTCCCGCACCACCAAATGATCCATCACAATGGCGTGCACAACTATTTGTTACGCCCAGTAAAGTTATATTGAAAAGTGTTTTTGTATTAACTGCTATTATTGTTATTATAACAGCTTGTGTTTTATATTTACATTGGAAAGAAAGAAATGATAGACAAGATATTATAGAAATTGATGAAAAGACATATGTTAAGATTTAGATGTTCATCATTTTTTTTTTAATGTGATATTAATTATTGTGATTTAAATAACAAGTCAACTATGTATTAGCAGTAAGAAAATTTAAATTTAGCTTATTAACAGTGAGTTTCAACTGCCAAAACAACTGAACAAAAACATTGTTACCTCTGACACTGTAACAATTTTTTTTTGTAAAAGTAATCAGTTGTCACAGTAAAATGTTGAAGTGCCTTTAGACACAGTAGCAAAGTTTGTATAGTTAAGATTAGTTATAATAATTATTTTTATTCAATTAAAATATCTGTGATTGCTTAATATTACATGTTGTCAAAATGTAATAATGAAAAACCTTTAAAAATATTATATTAAATTTTGGGATATAATTAGAACAGAAAAAATAACTTAGAAACTTCTGAATGAAAAGGTTAAAAATAAGATAAGAAATCTTCATCTATATAAGTTCCGTAAAAAGGGGATTCTAAGAGCAGTATATTTAATAACTTTATCTTATATGTTACAACAAAAATCTCTCCTGAAGTGACTAGCACTCTGACGAATTCTCGCCGACGGCACTAGAGGAGCAAAAACTGTTACTGAATAAAACAATGTTTTCATAATAATAAGAAAAAGAATTTTTATCAGATGTTAAAATTTCAAAGTAAACATATGTTTTGAAATAAATCTTCTTTTCACTACTTCACTTAATGCTTAGACTTGTGTTTGTGTTTCTTCTCTTTTATAATCTTCTTCTTTTCCATCTTCTCCAATTTCCTGAAACAAAGGTGTATTTAAAAAATAAACTATTTATATTTTATATATTGTAACTTGTTAAGGTAAAGTACACTAAACTTACTTTAGTAATTTCTTCTTTTGTTTCTTAGTTAACTGACTTATAAGATCCATTTCAGTTAAACCGGAAGGATCATCATCATCTACTTTAGTTGCAGCCAGGGGTAGTGCCCCTGGTTTCATAACCAAGCCTGTATCACACATCTGCTGCATCAATGTTGGTACATCAGGCTTTTCTTCTTCTTCTTCCTGAGTGTTTGATGATGCAGCCTGCAATGCTCGAGCCTCACTCATTGATAGAGTGTACATTGAACATTCTTTGTCTGTGAAAGGTATATTTGCAAAAGTTTATTGGGACTAAAAACTTTGTATTTTCATATCTATGTTTCTTTTGCTTTCAGATTAATTAAAACTTACCAGTGTTTATGTGACCCCACTTGTGGCATTTAATACACCTGACATTCCTAACCAATATTCCAAAAGGTTGATCTCGAATCTCATTGTCCCCTTTGCAGTAGCTCTCTCTCGGGGCATTGTATTTACGCTGCCACTCAAATTTATATTCAGGCTCATTGTCCTCCCTCTCTCTTTCTTTTTTCACACCAGGAGGAGGCTCATACATGAAATTTAAACTTAGTTTGTCTTTACTGTCCTTACTCAGCAATGCTCTGGAAACAAAAATGGGGTTGTAAGAGGTTGAAAGTGGGGGTGGAATTTTGTATAGGAGTGGAATTTTTATAGTTAGAAGCTTGAACTTATTTTTTAGGGTGTTAATTTGATACAAATAAATGACATTCAAAGTTGGTAGGTTTCATCCTCAAGGGTGTAAAATAACAATAGGGAATAGGGGATGAAAGTTTATATGGGAATATAAGGTTTGTAAGGTTTATGTGAATGTTTTGTAAAATTTTATAATTTCAAGTAAAATCATTAACCTAAGTCATTAAAAATGCTACCCGAAGTCAGTTCACACTGGACCTAAAGACTTGTAATTTTTTTACTGTTTTTGATATGAATGGTATGTGTAATATTGACATATTATTTGACAGAATCGTTAGCATCTAAAAAGGTAAACATACTTATTTTCATGAAGTTCCTGCTCTTTTTCATACTGAACACGCAATTCTTCCTGTTTTTTCTTATATGCATCAGTTTTTTGTTCTGCCATCCATACCTAAAACGAAAATATAAATAACAAAATGTTGAAAAACATCAGCTTTGTTATCATGCGCAATAAGCAAATTAAAATGGCCGCTGGTAGACCATACAGAAATCAAATCGATTGTTTTTAAGTTTGATTTACTTCAGCAATGTATTGGATTTGTGTAATTTATACACGTACGACATAATAGTACGTAAAACTACTTACTCTTTTTAAGTTATCCCTGGATGCTGGGTGAAAGAATTTCTTGCACATATAATTATTAAATCCCTTCCCCATTTTCGGATTTTTTTATTTACAACTTTTTATATTTTATAACAAGTGGATTACTGTAGTTTTTCACTTTATTAAATTAATTAAATGAAAGGATTACTATAGCGTTTGATTCAACGATATAGGTACCTAACAGCAAAATATTATTTTATTTTGTCAAATTTTCATGTTCATGTGTCAAACTCAAATGTCTTATTCTTCAATTGTCATAGTGACACTGTCATTTTTGAGTTCTTTAAAATTTGAGTTTTTGCTGTGGAATTTTGGCAATATTTGAGTGTTCAGCCGAGAGCCGATATTAAAAAAATCATTTAAAGTTTCATTTCTTATATGCATTGGTTGGGCTATATCTACATTAAAGTAGAAATGTAAGTCCAATTTCGAAAAATAATCCAATGATTGACCAACTTTGGACCGAGAATGAAAGTAACGACATCTATTTGTTAGAAATAAGTTTCTTTTGATTGAAAGCATTATTAAAGAATTACATCGAATATGAAAGAATGCTTTTGTGATTATATTTAAAATACCTACCACTACCATCAACTATTAAAATATTTGTAAAGCATTTCTTGACGCAGTTTCTTAAAAATTATTTTATCTGTATTGTACTTTTCATTGGCTACACTGAAATTGCGTTTCTATCGTTTATTTTATTGCAAGTGATGTTTGTCCTTGTTAAATGGTGCTAGTGATAAATAAGTTCCGAAAGATTAGGTGCAATTTGTGCAAAACTTTCTAGTGATACAAATATTCACTTGATTACAATAATTAAGTTGAAAGTACAATAACATAAATAAATGTTACCTATTGCAAGATAAAGTAAAATATACGTTATAAATTTGCCTATGTAATAAGTTGGTATAATTTTCTACTTATATTCTTGTAATTTTAGATGCTTGAATCTTCTAATATTTTATAAACGTTTATACGTATCCTACTTCGGCTGTGGCACTGTGCATGTTAATCCGGATTCGCGGTCCACATTTCGCTCATTGTCATCATTGTGTTGCTTTATGTTTTAACACATTCATACCGTTTTATCGTGTCGAAGTATTTTTAGAATCCGATCCGTCGGTGGTTGTAGACTTTGATGTCTTTGTAAACATGATATTATTGTAAATACTTAGCCCGTCTTTATTATGGTCAAGTGAAATAGTTTTGTGGAATTTATTTGAAGATACTGAATTAATAATACAATTGTGATGAAAGTTTTTATTGTTTATGAAGAATATAGCGAACACATTCAAAGCTGATAATCTGGTGTTTATGGTAAGTCAAAACTATGTATACCTTCTTAAACATAATACATTCTTTATAAGTTTCTATTGACACTGGTACCTCTCACTTAATTTTCTACTATATTTGTGATATAATTAACAACTACTATACTATATTTATATAATGTATTTGTTATATAAAGTATGGTATGGGATAAAGATAAGACAAGAATATATTAAGCATGAAGGGACAAATAGTTTTATTTGCTGCTTTAAATGTGGTTATCAATGTGATGGTAAAAGAAAGTAGGTGCCCGATACTGGACTGTGAAACTTAAATTAAATAGATGACATAGATGATGCAAAAGTAAAAATATACATAATTAATGTATGCAGATTGCTTTTTAATATTATGATTAATCATTGTTTTCTAAGTTATATATTTCTTATTTACTTCTCCTTTCCTATAATACATAAATTTTGTGGTTACCACACTTAGAAGTGAGAAGTAAGTTGCTTAGAGTATATCAAAATAATTATGCAATTAAATATTACAAAGTTTATTAGAAGTTAAGTATTTAATGGTTGTATGGTGCTTTGTTTTTTCACAACTTGTATGGGTCTTTTATATTAGCAAATGATCTTTTATATGTGTACAAAACTTTAATGAAATAAACTGGCATAATATCCTACTTTGATTCTGTTTTGTGCAGATTTATAATTAATAGTGGTCTCTCATTGGTAGAAATTTGATCATAATTTGTAACCTAAGATTTTTTTTAAATTACGTTATGCACTTCTTTTAAAATTTAACTTTTTCAAATTTCACATTCATGAGTGGACCTAGCATAAATATTTGTGACAAAGGCCATATAATTTTCATTAACAAAATTTATATTAAAACTTGTGCAGCAAACTTATCAGGTGTAAAGTACACCAAAAATCTCATACTTATGTTGACATCATTACCAATGATGATACAAAAGTGTTTGTTTAATATTGTTTTCCAATTTTCTGATTTAAAATTGTATATACAATGGCCAGTAATAACAGTTTGTTGTATATAGGTACATAGTAACGTAATACATAGACATCATATTTCATTTTTTTGTTATATTTCTATTGTTTATAATCAGTTTGTTATACAATACAAATTTTTCCTGTTCATATGCATGTTACGAATTGCAGTCTATTTACTACTAATTAAATATATAATAAAAAAAAAATTATTACCATTGAGTATTGAGTTTTGTACAGTAAGTCACTAAAAGATCTGTACTAACTACTTCACATATTGATAAAGAGTATAATGCTAACTTTGCCTTCAAAGAATTATTGAAAGGCAGTTAGTGGTTTGTGATATCTAACTCAAATAAACAAACTCCTCCTTTTAGTAAATACTAGCTTTTACCCACGACTCCGTCCGCGCGGAAAAAAATAAATAAAAAACGGGCTAAAAATTATCCTATGTCCGTTTCCTGGTTCTAAGCTACCTGCCCACCAATTTTCAGTCAAATCGATTCAGCCGTTCTTGAGTTATAAATGGTGTAACTAACACAACTTTCTTTTATATATATAGATATAAACAAGATAAGAAAAAACTTTGACTAGAAAGTTTGGTGTTAATTTTTTATTAAAATTGTGTAAATAAGTTAAAATTATCATCATGTAGGTGTAGCATACTACACAAATATAGATAAATAATTTGTGAAATGAAAAGTTTATATCCCTTTTTCAAAGGAAATTTCATGAGCTGATAGACATGAAATTTGACTCATATTAATCAAAAAATAAAAATTCCAGTTACCAATGCTAACTCAATACACTTAAGAACTTTACTTGTGTTATCTTGTGTTCATATGTTATTTCATTGCGTAATTTACAAAAACAAGAGTGTTAGTGTTAGTATGGCGGGGGCGGGGGCGGCAAGGGGTGGTCATTTTTTATTATCTTTGGTGATGGGTGTGGTTGGGAGTGGCAGAACAAACATCGAAACGTCGGGATCGATACGATCGCGGACTATTCCGTTTCTGTATATCAATCAGATACAAGAAAAATCATTGTTGAATTTTTTTCTAACAACCATTTTTCTGTATCAGTTTTTAATAGCAGGAATTTAATATTTATTAGAATAACAATTTAAACGTAGAGAACATACGCCATTGGCGATTTTTGAACATTACATATTGTTGTGATTACAACGAAAATAGCTAGTACGAATGTTTTAAGATTTTATGAAGCATGTTTTTTGCATGAGTATCCAGTCCACAATCATTGTAGGCTTAACAATACATAGTGTTGAATGATAGATTATTTACTTATCTGCCTATTGCCTACACTATTCAGCAGCTTGTTGAGTGTAATAAGTAGTATCACTAATGATTTTGTGTGTAAATCTTTTATATTTATGGCTGACGTTTTATGGGTGTTACAAAAATAATAAAGTTATTATTTATATTATTTATCATTTTATAGTAATGTCTTAAGACAGTACCCATGTTGTTTTATCATTATACCATCATGCAATTCGTTTGTTTTGTTTTTTGTATTTACTACGATAGTTTTACAAAAATTAATGATCACTTATTCTGTGAATTTGTTGTTTACGTGTATAAATCTATCCCAGTAATTTATCACCCGCAATCGCAATAGTCAATACATATTCCAGGATACTAGCGTCGCGCCCGAACTCCATATAACACAACCTATGTTTTATAAGAAATTAATTCAGTTTGGATATCAATAATATAGGTTACGTTTTTGTTATTACTGTAAGTGTAAACCTGTTACATTAGTGGGTCTAATTAGAATGGTATAAAATAGATTGGAGTTGCAGTCGTTCTGTAACTCGAATGCGTTAATTTGATATCGTGTATGATAACTAGCTATCGAGCGTCTGGTATGGTAATGTAAAAATAAACCAGTGCATAAGTTATTTTTAACTTTAATTATTTTTACACAGTAAAGGGCAAACGAACTGACTGAACGCGTAATGCTAGTGATCATCGTCATTCTGGTATTTATATGTCCTTGAAGAAATAGCACAACTTTTATTAACCTAGAGTTTCAATAAATGTAATTGGGACCACTTTATCCTTCGTATTGGTTATCATAAAAAAGGTAAAAAGCTCGTTTCTTATTAAGAGTTGTGGGTAAAGATTATCACTTTTTATTTTGCATACTCGTCACTCTCCCTTGGAAATACGCATGTTGGGAATATATTCTTACTAGGTATCGCCCGCGACTCCATCCGCGTGGAATTATAAAAAAATAATTTAATAATTAGACTATGTGTTCTGCCAGACTATGTTCTACATCTATGCCAAATTTCAGCGAGATCCGTTCAGCCGTTCTGGAGATACTTTCTAACAAACATCCGTCCATCTAAACTTTCGCATTTATAATATTAAGTAAGAAGTAAGATAAATTATATAGTTACCTACCGTTTTGAATTCATGGTTATCATGTAAAGCCGAAAGCTTTAGCCCAGAGATATTGCTCAGTACGTGGCATTTTAGGTAAACCTTATAAACAGTAAAACAAATAAAAGATACGTAGGTTTTTTATTATTATGTTAGTGTTATACACGTAAGTATGCGTTATCTCTCTATGAGAGTTTGTATATATTTAAATTGTCACCGTCAAGGCTTTAGCAACCTGACCGCTGATTCAGCCTACTGCTTATACGTATTTAGTTACTATTTATAGCTCTGTAAATAGTAACCGAACACGAGGTTACAAATGCTTTATGTTAATAACCATGTTAGACAAATGACGTAATTTTCGGAATAAGTTTTATATAAATAACATTTTCAGACAGTTTTCGAAGTATTATTATCATATAGTGCATAGGTATATAAAAACTACAATAATAATCATATCTGACGTCATAACACTTTTGGTTTTCCGCATAATATGTTGAAGTCACAAGCCATTGTTACCGAATAAAGCTTAGAAACATCGATACTGGCATCTAAATTCCAACCAACATATTAATTTAAAGTTGTATAGTGTTAGCTAAAGTTACATTTATAAATGTTATTCAATTGTTAGTTTCATTTTTAAAATTATTGATTAATCAATATGCTCTGTACACTAACGTAGTACATATTAATACAAATAAAATATTGTATGTATTGTTTTCGTACGTTATCTTGTGTAAACTAAAGCTGGGAGAAGGCACTGACTGATTCTGGTCTAGTGTAGCTAAGACAGTTCCCACACGTATAATTTACCTGACAATATATTTGTTATTAAGATTTTTATTCCATTATTGTTTTTCAGGATCATAAATAAACATTTGTTGACAATTGGCGATGAATACAGCACGATATCGATATTTCTTAGTTATTTTGTTTATGTGAATGTTTTTTTAAAAGAAACTGAACAGAGTAATTTATGAGTTATGAAAAAAAAAAACGCATACCAGATTCAAACAAACATCCATTCATCCATCTAAACTTTTGCATTTATAATATTAGCAAGCATTGTAAAAAAAAATGTATTTTGTAGAAACTTTCATGTGTGCGTGTGTGTGTGAGGATTGTGGTTTGCTTGCAATAGTATTAAATGTATGCAATTCATGCTTTGTTTACAAATTGTTGTTATCGTGCTTAATCTAGGGCACCATTAAAACAAAACAAAAACATTTACATTTTATTTGTTGTGTTTTTAGAAGTTTATTGATTTTTTTTGATCAATTTAATAATGGCAAGTACTTTAAATATTTTTTTTTTGAGATACGAATATGTCTACATTAATCCTGATAAGTTTCGTTTTTTTGTCTGTGTTGTATGGCGCAGTCTTCTGATTTATCTGACGCGAAATTTGCATAATATAGTCGTGTGGCGAAAAAACCCCATGTAGACCTCTAGCTGGTATTCATAGTGCATGTTGTGCATACTACTGTTGTTTTTATAAGACATACTATCAATGTCATTCTTATTATTAAACATTATATTTCATCGTTTGTTTGTATTAAATCTGTTACCAAAACGTAAGCACTTATCAAAATGCATTTTGTTTATACGCCTTGTAAAACTTAGATATGCAATGCCTTTTGTAGATTTTTCATTCAATAAGTTTATAGGAAAACAGCGGTTAGTGTACAATTAATACGAGACATGATAAATAATATAGCCAATACACAAGTTTATTTATAGTTGAAACAACATTTATATGATTTCGTGGCAGAAATATTAATGACTGGCAGTTGCCCGCGAAATATAGTATTAAATAACGTAGCCTATGTCATCCGGGGGGAGGTCTCGGTAAAATAATTTTCCAAATCCGTTCAGTAATTTCGGAGTCTATTAATGCAAACAAATAGTCAAATCTATCCTCTTCATTATATTACTATAGATACCATCATAAAAACATGTCTTTCTTTTTTACGAGTGCTGTTTTGCATAGTATTTATCATTGACTGGTGACTAGCGGTGATCCTCATGAGTAATGTGTCGATGCAAATGAAATATCTAAGCAGATAATTCCGTTATCAGAAAACGTTCTCCGGTTACCAGCAATACCTATTTAACTGACGTAGGAAAACCCATGTTTTTATTGTTTCAATTTGAATTTGAAAAGAAATAAGACAATTAGGTTGCGTAGTAGTTTACGTGGTCGTTATATCCCTATAAATAGGAACTGTACTCACTATAATTTTTTATTTTTATGGTTAGTTGTTTGGTTTATAACAAAAGGTGGATGATCTGTGCCTAATATGTGATTAAACTTAATTATTTGCGTAACATGCTTATGCATATTGCTATCTTTTTGTACGATAAGTCGTATAAATGTGTCACTTCTTGACTTTCAAGTTCTTAGTTTTAATGGTTTGGAAATAGCGCTGGGGACGGAACATTTCACAACACGCCTGTGTGAGCTGTCTATCTCTGTCGTAAGGGCTTATGAATCTACTACCACTATATTGGTATCGCATAGTATTAGGTATAATAGAGTGTACAACTTCAGCCGCAAGCATGTTTCCGATTCCGCAAAATGTCATTATTATCGCATTACCTTTTTATTAAGATCTAAAAATAGCTAGAGAATGTTATCAGCGACGTTATCTCAAGGCGAGACGCGTCACACGCTGTGCCGTGCCATGCCATGCGTCGGTTGCAGAGATACCGGCCTATGCTACACTTGCAGTATGCCGTTCAACACCCTAAGATTCAAGTCTTTTGTGTTACGTTTCTGATACAATCTCAAAATTATGACCTCTATGTTGCTGTATTACTCTTTTGTAGAAGTGTTTCAAACCTTTAAATATAGCTATATGGCTACCTCTTTTCATATCCATGTTGTATGTACTGGGATTGTACCATTGATCAAAATACTTAGTAAATGTGACAAGATCTAATAATAAAGATATCATTAATTATCTCCTTTTTACATCAGGCTTATGATGAGGTTCCTCTAAAATGGGGAAACACTTCAAAGATGGCATGTAGCTTGCTGCCACGGGTAAAATGCTACGTTGCCCAAGAGTTACGTAGAATTTAAACCGATAAATCCTTTGATTGGTAGCTCTGTGTATTCCCTGCTTAACCCCTGCGCCACCGATACTCCAATCAATTATTATTTGTTTCTGTGTTATTTCATTTCAATAACTTAACGAAAAATGTAATGTGTGGCAAATGTCAAGACATGTATTGTGACGGTGGCGGCCGTGTTGTCAAAATAGCGTCACCAGCAATTGCTTTAATCGGTGTCCGGCTGCGAGTCAATTACTTACTTGACAGCGTGTGGAAGTAATTCCTACATTTGAGGGCGGAAAGCGCGCCGCGGGAATACTTCCCTTTGGCGTTAAGCGAGCTACAGAAATAGATCTACTCATTGACACGAATTACCCGGACACGTATGTTTTGAAGGAAATTAAAGTGTATGCTCATAAAACTTCTTAAAAACAGTGTCAGTGTCAGTATCTCCCAAACGAGAATAAAACTAAAAACATTGACTAGGGCCTAATCCGCAAAAGGAGATATATACAAGCAATTGAATCGAATTATACTTACATTTGTTGGTTTAACATTATCCATAGAATACCGTATTGTCTAATTTGTTATTGTTTTATCGACTTATGGGTAATCTTTTCTATTCTCGAAGGTGATTTTTCATGTTAAATATTACGTTGGCACAAATAATTTCTGTGTGTTATTGATTAACTTGTTAATAAGAATCAGTGTCACAGTTCCTAATCATAAAAATAACTCAACATTGCAATCAAGTCTCGATAATTAATTTACCGTAGGTTTCTGAGACCAAAATCTCCGTTGAAAACAAATTGTTACATCTGTTTTACATGCGAGGCATTCCCTACACAAGTGTCTCCTGACTACTTTTTGGGAAGCCCCGGCAACTTAGTTGTAAAGATTTACTTGAAATAAATATTTTTTTTTTGTTTTGTCAAAGATAATGATATGGATGACGATATGTTTTATAAAGATATTTTGATCTGGGAAACCTACGGTTAGAATTTTTTTGAAGTGTGTTAATTGTTATAATCATTCTTGTGTTATTTAAGGCTATTACAAAATAATGAAGAACTTGGTAATTCGAAAATCAATTATTTGGATTGAATTCTAAATTTAAACAACTTTTATGTAGTATCGATGATGATGATAAGAGATATCGTAACTACATATATGAAATTTTGTTAAATTTAGAACTGTTCTAAAACCCGGCAAACCGGCCAGTTCATCTTTCATTAAATAATCACTAATTTTGCATTCGCCTAGCGCGTTTTGGGTATGACTGTTTAGGTCGTGGAGTCCCACAATCGAATTAACATGTTCTAAGTGGTTAACAAAAAGTTTTGCAATGAGTGAAGTTTTTCTTCTTAGAAAAGGTTTCTATGCGACTTAAATGGTATAAATTTCTTCGTCTACTGAGACTTGGTTTATTTTGAGAAGCGAGCGCTCGAGCCCGTCTTGGGTACCGGTTGGCGCTACATATCAAAAGACAAACCCACCTAACAGGGCAATCTGCCCGGGGAACGCCACCGGCACTTAGATGAACACAACTAGAAAGTACTGGACCCAGATTATTAACTTACCAGACCTGATCACTATTCAATTAAAGACAAAAACAAGCCTTTTATTTATATAACAGTCACATGATCATTTACTTTAAATGTATTTAATTCTAAATTTAATTTGTTTTTACATGGAGTGGAATAAACCTTCTCTATATTTTTTTATATTATAAGGTGGCAAACGAGCAAGTTGCCACATGAATTCGCCGAAATAGCGCCTTTCGTCTGTGTGGTATTTCACCACTCGACCCGGCTCATTCGTTCACCCAATAAATGTTATTGCAGGATTAATTACTATAAAACTGGCTGCAAATAAGTAATCAGCACTTTAAACTAAGTTGAGAGCTTAAGTTAGAATACATCACTAATGCACCCGAAGACCTAAATATGTAAATAAAAAATATTTTCTATGACTATTCTGTTATTCCCTGACTCAGCGTTATAATGATTTACTACAATATTATTACTAAACGACGTAAAACAATTGACGCAACTATTTAATTGTTAACACAAACCGCGGAAGACGTCACACATTTTAGATTTAATTCGTTACTATATTTGTTGTTCATGTTA
The DNA here is from genome assembly GCF_912999745.1 of Papilio machaon. Classification (NCBI taxonomy): domain Eukaryota; kingdom Metazoa; phylum Arthropoda; class Insecta; order Lepidoptera; family Papilionidae; genus Papilio; species Papilio machaon. The sequence goes on along the minus strand of NC_059989.1, from coordinate 4,581,432 downwards.
AGCTGGGTACAGACCGACGTTACGAAGTGTAACATTCGAATCGAGCGGCTCATTGCTCGCTAGTTTCTCCATAACAGTACGTAGGTACGGACTACGTGAATGATCGCCGTGTAACATGTTACACTAAACCCCGTAACTTTGATTAGTATCCAGCTATATACAACTGCTAGTGTTTGTCCATCCAACCTATCTGTAAAAAATCATTTATTGTATTATTTGATATCGGGATTGTCAATTACAACCTAAAATGAAAAAAAAAAAAATGATTATTCTTCTAATCCGCATCAATAGGTAATACGTGCAGTTAAGATTGACTGAATGTAGTAAAGCACGCGATGACGTCTATGCAAACTGTGACAATGCAATTGCCAATTAGTCAGCAATGGTGATTACTGTCATCCGAAGTAGTTTAGGAGGGAGGGCTATGTTTGAGGTGAATTCAATAATCAAGCTCAACTTCTTAAAGCAATTTTTGATGTCTTTCTCTTTTTGATTACTATACAAATATGTAAAATTGATTTCAATTACACCAAGCAGGTTGATGTATCTTTTTTTGTTAAACTTGATTGGATTTTTTTTTGTATCTCGGCAGCTGTTAGTACCGCGGTGAAGGCGACGGCATGTGGCGCGGCGCGCGGGTGCTGGTGCTCGCGGCGCTGGGCCTACTGGCCGGGCCTTCAGCCGCCGCCAAGAAGTACAACATCACCATCGGCTACCTGCCGTCGATCAAAGGCGAGCACAGGGACAGGCAGGGCCTTGCCATCTCCGGCGCCCTCTCCATGGCCCTAGAGGAGGTTTGCATTACATATTGACATGCATTCAGATATAAGAACGCTCTTTTTAAAGTATAAATAATAAACAGAATTTATGAGTAGGTTGACACTGCTTTGTAATCTCAATATATAGGTACATACACATTATAAGGTTTGTTGTCGTTTTCAGATCAACAACAGCTCGGTCATCCTACCCGACGTGCAGCTGCTGCTGGAATGGAACGACACGCGCTGCGACACGGTGACGGCGACGCGGCTGCTCACCGATATGAGCTGTTCCGGCGTTGTGGCCTTCTTCGGCCCCGAGGGTCGCTGCCACACAGAGGCTATCATCGCACAGTCTCGAAATCTACCTATGATCTCCTATGTGAGTATTAATGATCTGCATCATGCAAATTTAATCGGTCAAATCTTGAAAAGTTGACAGTGCAAAGTGCATTGCGAACTTTCAAAGCAACAGTTGTATTATTGTTATTATTTATATGCGACACACATTTAAAATTCATGTTTTTTTGTAAAGTTAGTCTAACGAGCTAAGTCGGTAAAATACTCGTCTTTAATATAATTTTTCCATTGATATAACATAAAATCTTATTAAAACACTTATTTTATTTCAGAAATGTTCAGATTACCAAACTTCAACATTGCCAAATTTTGCTAGACTGGAGCCGCCTGACACTCAGGTATATACGTCTATATACTTTATAAAAAGATGCACATGGACCCAATAAACTCATATGTATGGCAACTTTTCAGGCGACGAAATCTGTGTTATCTTTATTGAGGTACTACAGATGGAATAAGTTTTCGATATTATACGAAGAGTCGTGGGTGACGGTCGCGCTGACTCTGGAGAACCACGCGAAGCAGAACAACATGACGGTGAACCACCAGCGGCCCGTCATCGACGGCTTCAAGTGCTGCGAGGAGAAGATGACCTGCTGCGCGCCCGGCTTCTGGTACCAGTTCATACAGGAGACCAAGAACAAGACTAGAAGTTAGTTCCTTTTCATTTTTTATTAACCCCTAATTAGTCAATCGTAACGTGGATAGGCTGGAGCTCTTCTATTGACATGTGTGTGAATCGATATCTTTTAACAAAGACCCGTGTCACTTTTTTTAAAACTTTTTTAGTTTCATTAGTTCTTATTCAAGAACATTCTAGCGATCATTGTTGTGATATACCGTATTGGTATTTTTTTTATTAGCGTATAATTTTAATGTGATATGTTTTTTTCCAGTTTACGTGTTCTTGGGCTCTACGTCTGGTCTCATAGAAATGATGACAGCTATGGAGTCGCTACAGTTGTTCGCTAAGGGGGAGTACATGGTTATATTTGTTGATATGATGACGTACTCCTCAAAGGACTCATTGAAGTATATTATAAGTAAGTGTTTATTTTAGATTTTTTACTAAAATTGGTTTATTTACATATTTTATATTATTTTATAATGTACTTCTTACTTAAGTTATACTAAGTTAATTATGGATTATGTTGTGTTTTTATAGATACTGAAGATCGTGGATCTAAATTGGTGTGTCCGAACACACCGGAGTTTAGGAAGCGGGCGCAGTCACTGCTAGTTGTGGTATCTTCTGAACCAACTGGCGGTTATGCGAACTTCACATCCAAAGTTCGACAGTATAACAATATGAAACCATTCGAATTTCCATTGCCGACAGTTTTTGGAGATAGATTTACCAAGGTAATATTTTAAAAGGGTTATTAAGGTTTAAGATATTAATTAATTAGACTTAAGTTGATACTGTTATTGCTAATCTAATATAATATTGTTTTAAAATTGAACAAGGATGAAAATTTTTTATAAACCACAATTAAATAGAATGTTTCGTAAAATATTTAAATATTGTTTTCAGTTTGTATCAATATATGCGGCATATTTGTACGATTCTGTGAAATTGTATGCCACAGCTTTGGATAAACTAATAAAAGAAGAGACTGACAAGGAACAACTCACTTACAAGAAACTGATGAGCATCGCAACTAATGGTTCTCGAATTGTTGCTGAAATGATAAAATCTTCGCCGTACAAAAGTAATTTTTTTTATTCATATTTATTTGCTTCTTTAGTAAATACTACTATATACTTACAATATTACAATTACAATTCTAATTTATATAAATTTAAGGTGTATCGGGTATGTCGATCCGACTGGACGAGCGCGCAGACTCTGAGGGTAACTTCTCCGTGTTGGCCTTCAAGCCCACCAACTTCAGTGACAACAACATCAACTGCTCCTACAGCATGGTGCCCGTTGGCAACTTCCAGCAGTCCACTCGCAAATTCCCTGTGAGTTGTCAAATGTGTTAAAGCGACATATTTTGAATGTCGAAAGAAACAGAACTTGTTCCTGCTTCTGTGGGCCTAGTACGAGTATTTGTGACAATTGCCTTCATATCGTCATTGTTTAAAATTAGTATGAGATTGTTTTACAAATTTTATCGATGACGACATGATAGCGATTGTCACAAATATTCGTGCTAGGCCCACTGAAGAGCAAATGAATGCTTGAAAACACTAGTGTAGATGCTTTAGCTAAAATATTCTTGTATGTCTCTTCATACTTGAAAAAACACAAAAATTGAGTCATTTATTTTTATATACATTTTAAATTTACCCCTTTAATGTTACAGGAATACAAATTAAATCCCCGTTTGCCGATCGATTGGCCGGACAGTGTGAAGCCCGAGGACGAACCATCTTGCGGGTTCCTCAATGAAAAGTGTCCCAAGGATGAATCTCAAATCACATCGCTGGTGGTGGCGGGGACGCTCGCTGTCACACTGTTCTGTGCTCTCGTCGTCACCATCAGTATATACCGCAAATGGAAGATAGAACAAGAGATAGAAGGATTGCTTTGGAAGATAGATCCGCATGAAATAGCCGGATATTTAGGCAGCGGCCTCGTGTGGTCACCTAGTAAGGTAATATCGATTAGTTTTTCTGACGCTTTTATCAAGTACTTATATTTAGTGAAAAATATACACGATTTTTACTGTTTTGTTTAATTTTTGATACGATTGGTGATGTTTATATGATGTGAAGAACTTCAATTAGTTAGTAATACAGTAGTATGAATTATGAATATTTCTAGACTGGACATGGAATTTTTTTAAAGTAAGGTTACGTATACAGTTGAGCCTGGCGAGCGGTATATCGTGCGAGAGTCGATGTTGCACTCAGATCTTCACAACGACAGCGCACTACCGCGGCAACGTCGTGCGCATCAAGGAGCTCAAGTTTGCCAAGAAGAAAGTTAGTATTTCTATTCTCTTTGTTAATTTGTAAATATATACGATATACACGACGCAGAATCCGCAGAACGGACGGCCGATGGGGCCGCAAAGTAGAGGGGGCGGCCAAGTACAGGTCGAATGGATAGATCATCGTGGCGATCTTTGCCAAGCAGTGGGCGTTCCGAGGCTGAATAGATAGATAGAAAGATACACAATGTAATCATCATATTTAAAATAGTTTTTTTATTTTAATATTAGTCAAAAAGTGAACTTATTTTGGATTTTTTTTTGTTTGTGGTGGGAGTCAGTTGATTTGTAAAATGCGATAAATTTAGTGATATGTAATTATAGTGTTGTAAGTAAATGTATGTTGTGCAGGACATATCTCGTGACGTGATGAAGGAGATGCGGCTGCTGCGCGAGCTGCGACACGACAACTTGAACTCGTTCATCGGCGCGGTGGTGGAACCTCTGCGGGTGCTCCTCATCACCGACTACTGCGCCAAGGGCAGCTTGTATGTGAGTATATGAAAAATTTGGCAGCGAGGAACACCTCGTTAAAATTATATTTAATACTAGCGATCGCCCGCAACTTCGTCATTGCAGAATTAATAAAAAAGAAACCTATACCCAGCCTGGATCAACTTACTTCCCGTCGGAATTGATCCAGCTGTTGCTGAAATTACCCGAAAGAAACATACAGACGGACAAAAATTTAAAAAAATGGTTTTTCGTTATTATATCCAGATACTCCAATTTTATTCATATGTATGGATAGGAATTTTTGGTATGGACTAAAGTAGGAATTAATAGTTAAAACATCGTATATATGGAGTTGTATTTTTTTACAGGACATTATCGAAAATGAAGACATTAAGTTGGACAAAATGTTTATTTCTTCGCTAATTCATGATCTCATTAAGGTATTTATTGAATATTAATTGGTTGATTTAATTTCATTAACTACACTAAAGTTTTATTTAATAAAATTGTATATTTCAGGGTATGATATTTATTCATACATCGCCGTTAATATTTCACGGCAATCTGAAATCTTCTAACTGTGTAGTTACATCTCGTTGGATGCTGCAGGTAAAGTTTTATCATCTCAATATTGTATCGTTATAAAATAAGTGGAATTATATCTTTTTGAGATACTTATTGTTTTACAGGTTACTGATTTCGGTCTCCATGAGTTACGATATTGCGCCGAAAACGAATTTGTTGGTGAACATCAATATTACAGAGGTAATCATAGCTTTTGGCGGATACATTCAAATCTAGTTTTTTTTTTAATATTTTGCGATATTCCGCTACTGGATATCATTCCATAGATACACTTATCTGATTACAGTAAATGGGTATCAAAGTTATCAATCTTTCCACCCTTTCGACTACTCCGATCTAATTCAGATATGACGCCTTTATTCGGCAGAGTTAGTATGTTTAAACATACGTTTAACTCTTGCAGGTCTGCTGTGGAAGTCTCCGGAGCTGCTGCGTCAGCTGGATGACCCCAACGGCACAGTGGGCGGCACTCAGAAGGGCGATGTGTACGCCTTCGGAATTATACTTTACGAAATCATCGCTAGACGTGGACCTTTCGGACTTACTACCTTGGAACCCAAAGGTACATATAACATAAAGTATTTAACAGGAAATTCCAAAGTAAATAGTAAGGCTAAGCTTAATATATGACTTAAAGTAAATTTCCATTATCTTTTGATTTCCAGATATAGTAGATAGAGTGAAGAGAGTGAAGGGTGAGGGCGAGGAGGTGTTCCGGCCGGACACGAGCGCGCTGGAGGGCGTGGCGGAGGAGTACGTGGTGTCCTGCATGAGGGACTGCTGGGCGGAGGACCCCGCACTGCGACCGGACTTTCCCACCATACGTAGCAGGCTCAAGAAGATGAAGTCCGGCAAGTAAGTTTACTCAAAGAAATAACATTAAAAAATGAACAAAGTTATTCTATTTATTACACTAAATAATAATGGCCGCTCTCAACTCTATTCTACTAATATAATCTGTTGTATGTTATAAAAATAATGTGTAACGTAAGCAAAGTAAATAAAAATTTTAATGTGTAAATTTAGGTCAAGAAATATAATGGACCAAATGATGGACATGATGGAGAAGTACGCTAATAATTTAGAAGAACTAGTCAACGAGAGGACAAGGCTATTGATTGAAGAGAAGCAGAAAACCGAAGATTTGTTACATAGAATGCTACCAAAGTAAGTATACAAGTTTCATTAGTTTGTATATAACAAGGGTGTGATAAATATATCTATTGGTATTTTAAACACGATACACAATTTTTCTCGTCTACCTTCCATTGTCCAAAGACAAATCTAGACAAACAAGACACAAAAAAAACAATCCTTTTTCACTTACAGTACTTAATACTAATTTTAAAATTACCTTTATAAAAGTCTGTTTTAAGAAAACTTTGATTTTGTTATAAACCCCATCAGATCATTAACCACATGTTTTGTCATTAATTATATTTATAATAGTTGATAATTAGTAAGTGTAAGGCCTGCGGGAAGAATGTGGCGAGGGCCCCATATGCATGAGATACAGAAAGTATTCCTTTATGTAATTACTCCTTAGTTATAATGCGGTTATGTACTGTTACTGTTACTAATACGAGGTATGTAACATTGTTGTAATGTAAATGTGAGCACAGTTACTGGAGACGCAAATACAACAAGCTGTATCGCACTGCTGGTTGCGGCGCGAGCGGCGCTCACCGCTTTACATCCAGTCCGCTCGTACCCACGTCCGCTTGTACTCACAACCCGACCAAGTCTCGCTAAATACTATCCGGCGACGGTTTATCACTGTTCTATCCCAGCTATAAATCATTATTTTCAAATTTATAATATTTATTCGTATGCAATTCGATAAAAAATATCAAATTATAACGCTTCGTAGTATCGATTCGAGGTCATAGTGTAGACTGCTCGTTGGTAGTGCTTTCCGATCTGATCGACGTGGACTTGATGTAAAACAGGTGTACATGCTTTTGTTACAAAAAAGAGGCAAAAAAAAACCATCTAATTGTATTCACTTTGTTGTACTTGTGTTCTTTTCCAGATGTGGAGGTTGAATCCATTATAGAAATGTCGTGAAAATGTCTTGAGGTAATTAACTCCCTACTGGTGATTGTAGTTAATACGGTTTGTGTCACGCTGTAGGAGCCGCAGCGATGCCGCGGGCTCGCCGCGTGCCCCCCGCGTGCCCGCCGCGTGTTCGCCTCACTTTTCCCATTAACCGAGTACAAATAGAGCTTGCTTGGGATTTTTGGTGATTTTGCATAACGCATTATGGTCGGTGTTGGCATTTTCATAGTTTCTCCCTATAAAGTTGGTAGGGGATCGTTTAGGGGTGATTGAATTTAGAATTTTTCTCTTAGATAAGTCTTGGTTGTAAGTAGAGAAAGCATGCCTTTTATTGAATTACATTATTTGTTATATTTTGTATATATTATACTCACGACATTTATTATATTCACGACGCACTATAAATTTAATGATTACCTCAATTAACATTCAATTTAAGAAGTTTTTAAAAGTTTAAAACATTTCTATTTTTATCACATTATAAGGCATTATTTAACATAATATAGTTTATAAAATGTATTTTAATTTATTTATAAAATTAAATAAATAAATAAAGTATGTATTATATTTAATGTAATTAGTGGTAGTGGTATATTTGAGCATGGTAATTAGTGAAACAAAATTTTAGATATATCGTTGAAATGCGTAACAGTTTAGCTGTAGTTCATTTTGAAAATTGAATATGAAAAAAAAATATTATGACATGTCTATATTGTTTTAGGTCTGTGGCGCGGCGGCTGACGACCGGCGAGGGCGTGGAGCCGGAGTCATTTGACTCTGTGACAATATACTTCAGTGATATTGTCGGCTTCACCGCCATGTCTGCGGAGAGCACGCCGCTGCAGGTCGTCAACTTTCTCAACGACTTGTACACGGTTTTCGATAGGATTATAAGAGGCTACGACGTGTACAAAGTAGAAACTATAGGAGACGCATACATGGTGGTGAGTTTAACTTTACGCTATTTTTTTTTCTAAACCTCGTATAACTAAGAACTATCTTTGATAGGTAAAAGATATATTTTTTTCTTGTGAAAGCATTTTGTTAATGAATAACCTCAAAGCAACAGACCATCGCTAGTATTGTATTTTTTGCATTATAATTAAGTGTGAAATTAACATAATTTTGTGACGTATGTTGCAGGTGTCAGGTTTGCCGATCCGTAATAATGACCGTCACGTGGGCGAGATCGCGTCTATGGCGCTTGAGTTGCTCAACGCAGTCAAGACGCACAAAATTGCACACAGACCCAACGAAACACTCAAACTGAGAATAGGCATTCATACAGGTATGAATATCATTATGGAAAATTTACATATTATAAAACAACTAGCTATTACCTGCATCTGTCTCACAATGATCTAATGGTAGTTTTTTGACATTGACAGGTCGTCTACAAGTTTTAAGACCTAAGTGGGCAAAAATTTACAAAAATTTTTCGAAAGTCTAATGGTGCATCCACACATGCCCGGCGGCACGGCCGGCGGCCGACCCGGCGGCCAGGCCGCCGGCCATCCCGATCTTAGCCTTAGCCATCCCATGCGGCACGCGCGGCTTTTGGTTGCCGGCGGCAGTTTGCTTGCGGCTTCGATACGGAGTTGTAGTGTTGTAGTATTCGTGAATAACATAATTTCATATACTTAAATAACGAAACGACAGAACTTAACTGGGATGATGGTGCAGTACTTTTACTTACAGAAAAGTATCAAGAAAATGAACTATTATGGAATCCAAGGCATATGGATTTCAAGAATCGCAACAATGAATTATTATTTTATGAATAATAACATACAACACTACACTTGCGATACACGCAACTATATTGTAGTCCAACTTTCTTCTTAACAAAATCTTCCAATCCTACGTACACAATTAACTGACAAAAGTCACAACACTATTGCGAAAACTGCAACCGCATCTGCAGGCCGCCGGTAAAGCCGGCGTCAAATTCAGCGGCAAGGCGGTCTGAAAGCCAGCGGCAAACCCGGCGGCACAAGCCGGCGGCATGTGTGGATACGCCATTACGATGCAACTCCAAACAATTGATTTGCAACTTATGACCTGAGTTCTCGTAGTAATTCCTTACTATTCCAATTGGTACATTCAAATACATGAGCAAATTAAGCCATATTTTTGTGGAATTTCGAACTTATGGAAATGGCAACATTAAACCGTGCAACTGCTGCTCCCTGATTGGTCAAAATATGACGCTGTCAAGATAAAAATGTTCAAATATTTTCCGACTGTCACAAGATTCTTGTCGAACTATAATGTAACTGCAACCTTTAACAGTATGTCATAGATTTGTTTATGTGTAGGTGCGGTGGTGGCGGGTGTGGTGGGTCTGACGATGCCACGCTACTGCCTGTTCGGGGACACCGTGAACACCGCCTCGCGCATGGAGTCCAACGGCGAGCCTCTGCGCATACACATCTCGCCCAGCTGCAAGCTGGCCCTCGACAAGATCGGCGGATACCTCGTCGAGCCCAGGGGAACTATACCCATCAAGGGGAAAGGACAGGTGATTGTTTTAAGTTAGAGAGATACAAAAATACTTTCCAGAGCTCTATAGTATTAATATACAAGTGGGTGATGAATGTCACGAAATATTTGTATTGTATAACGTCATCTCATTGTCCATTATATTAGAAATTATGAACATCAAAATTAGATATTTAAAGTTTACTTAAATGGTTCCAGTTGCAAACATATTGGCTAGTCGGTGCAACAGAGAAGGCGATACAAAAGAGGCCCGTAGAGGGTGAGGAGCGGCCGCTGTTCCGGCGACCACGCAGGAGTCCGCGACTGACCGACTCCAGACATCCTTCTTTATCAGGTGAGTAACTATATATTCTTGAAAATGGTGCTCATTTTTTTAACTCATTTGTGTTTAATTTATTAAAGAACATTGTATAATTTTTCCACGCCTTTAGTGCACAATAATATTAAAATTGTTTGATATAGAACTGAAGAATGATGCCGGGTGGGCTATGAGCGGAGTGCGACAGCGACTCCATAGCGGCGCCTCGCTGCCCGCCGCGCCCCCCGCACTGCCCCCCGCCCTGCCCGCGCCCTCCTCGCCCGCACCGCGTCGTGCCCGCAACGACCGCCTCGACCACGCGGCACGCGCCAGGTTAGATTACTTTAATAAACATTATGAGGGCATTACACAGATCAATAAAACCCTAAACTAAAGCTATTTAGAATTCCATCATTAATCAAGTAAGTGGTATAGTGGAAAGTTATTAGTTTCAGTACGTTGTTCGCCTCTTTAGTTCTGTGAGCTGTCTCCGGGAGCTGCGGTCCGGCGCGCCGCAGCCACTCGCGCATATTGTCTCCTACTAGGCGCGCCTTGACTTTACAACTTTAATTACTTCAAGATAACGCGAGAGGCAAGTGGGCGTGTGCTTGCTTGTTGCGTTCAAACTTCACATACTCTGCTGTCAAGGAATGCGACATTGTTTGCCGTGAACATTCTGTGTTATTGACTTATTGTGTTAATTAATTAAATCACATTGTATAATTTGTGCGTCATTATTATTATACTGTTTTTTATTTAATTAAGAACAGATCTGAGGTTACATATCTTTGTCCTTTGTGACGCAAATAATAATTTGTTTACAGACACGCACTGAGTTCGATAGCGTCGTCCACGGCGTGCGAGACTGACGGCATCTCGGAGACGTCTGTGGGCGTGTGCGGCGCCGGCGGGGCGGTGTCGCTGCGCGGCGCGCACTCGCTGGACTTGCTGGCGCCGCGTCGGGACGCACGTCTGCGCCGCGGACACACTACGCGCTCGCTCGACGCCGACGTCGCCATCTCCACAGTATCCGGTCCGCTCTTCAACGGCACCATTATCGGTATCGTGACCGACGACCCCCCAAAGACGGGCGAGGACAGCCCCCTACTGCGCAAAAGCAGCCTGCACAACAAGCTGGAGCGACCCAAACGTAAAGTGCACGACGCAAACTACATCGAATTCTATAAGAAGTGGCGGTCGCTGGAAAACATGGCGGATGTGAAAGGAGAGGCCCGCAAGCTGCCGCGCTTCGCCATCCGCTCCTGGCTGCTGGGCATCTTCAGTGGCACGCGCAGCAGCAGCTCCTCCTTGCGCCGCGCACCTCCGCTGCTCGACCGCGAGTCCGCCGTCTAGTCGGGCATCGGTGCAGTACAAAAAACACTTCAATACGAAATGATGCAATTTGATGCAAATGAAAGAGTCGCACCAGATTGTGTTGGACCTGTCTTATTGTAGTATTGCACCTCGGGCAGTGAGTAATTCTGTTATAAATCACTGTCTTCTACTTGTAAGGTGCGCGACTTCTCTTCAACTTGTAAGCTAGATCTGCCACTGATCTGTATAATCATGTCAACTCAACCCCAAGGTTAATTATTTTATCTTTTAGATTTGTTTTGTATCAAATTTTCCAGTCGATTATCAAAGATATGGAACAAAAGGCCTATTAGAATATTTTTTGTTAGTATTGCCCGTGTAGTAAAGTTTACATCTGCCACAAATCAGCAGACTACCGTTTTCCAAATTACATGTTTTAACAAATATTCTAATATTAGTGTGTACAAGCGTATTTTATTGTGGCTGCTTCAGTGTAATATTTTTTTATTATGATTTCTATTCAATAATTTGGTAGATCCAATTAATTCTACTGTAGACTTGTTTTTGTTGTCTTGTATAAGTGTATAATTATATTGATACTATTAGAAATTGCAATGGATCTATGATAACTTTACTATATTATAAATATGTTAAAATAAATAAACAAGAAACGTGGGACAGACTAGTCTATCTATCTATGAATCCTGCACTCGAATCATTTAAATGTATATTAGAATTATATGTATATGAAATGCTGTTGTAAATAATATGTGTAAGTAAAACGATGTTACCGTAAATTGTGAATTAAGAGTTTAATGTTATTAAATAATTTCTATTGAACAAGTTCTCTTAATAATACTGACATAGATCACATTACTGCCGGCCGCCGTCTGGTGACGTCACGAGCGTCTGGTCACGTCACGAGCGTCTCACTCGTAATACCCGTGCACAATAACATGATACCCTCGAGAAATGATAACTTGCCGATGTACATTGATTGAGATCTCATGTTATTGTGTACTGGTAGTTAATAGAAAGTTTTCCTTCATATCAGAGTCGAGCTCGTTACATATACAAACTATTTTATTTTAATTATATATGAGCAGTGGAGTGACATAAGACATTTACATAATTCAGTACACATTACGATAACATAGTGTGTAGAAAGAAGTACAGAATTTTGCATATCTCGTTTGAAAAGTAAATATAGTAAGAGCTCGGCAATCTTAACAACTATATAATTCTCTAATGACAATGAAAACATATCAAATAGTCATGGTTAAATTAACTAACACGGCGATCACCGCCAGTTACATCCCAGTTGTAACAGAGCGGGACATCTACGAAATGACATCGCGACGAGTCTACTGGAGGCTATTGACTAGGGATACTGATAAATTATAATATATAATCTCCACGAACGTATTTCTTGATATGGTTCTGCTGCGGGAAAACCGTTATATTTGTAGTAAGTATATAATTTGATTTCGTTCTCTGAATTTAGTTATCCATACTTAAAAACCCGAAACTCGATTTAGAATTTTGTCAAATAATCATACCAACAATATTTAAAGAAGATTTAGAAGAAAGACGCTCGTGGAGGCATCTATTGACACATTCATGCATCAGCTAGCAGTGGAATGGCGGCGGCGTCGCTGTCGTAAGTACAGCCGTTGACGACGAAGCGGATGTCGCAGGCGGTGTCTGCGGGCGCGGAGAGATGCTCGCCGAGCTTGTCGAGCGGCGCGTCGAGCTTGTTGTCGAGCGGCGCGGCCGGACTGCTCTCCACGTGCTCGATGATGGGACAGGACACACTCGTGTACTCCTGCCGCAAGCTCGGCGCCTCCAGCAGGTCGCTGCGCTGTGACGCCGGACGACCCTCACCCACCACCTACATTTATAAAGAAACTTTTACAAGGCGAACGACCAAAAATTGTCAATTGAGTGTAACAGTTATTTGACAAAGTAAGTGGTCAATTAGGTACTGATATGGTCACTTTGGGGATAAGAACAAAGATGAAAATTATTAGAACCTCCATGAGATACTCGTCGCTCCTATGATGGAGCACGCTGTCCGTATGAGATTCTAAATGGTTGCCGGACGCAAACCGCAACTTCTTTGGAGATTCTAAGCTGCAACATCTGAAACAAAGTATATGACCGTTATTATCAATTACTATTTATAAGTTCCTACCATAGAAGGTTCTCTTTCAATCTTCTTACTATACTATACTATACTTCTTCTTAGTATAAGCTACAAAAATGTATCTTGAAATTGTATCGTAAATAAGTTAAGAATTTATTTGTGAGTAACCAAGTGTTACCTATGCAGTCCGCCGAGCTGGTTCTTCCAGTTTCGTGTCTTGAGCGAGCTGCGCTGTCCGCGGCGGTCGGCGGGCGGCACGTCCCCGGCTGCGTGCGCGGCGTGCGCTGCGTGTGCCACGTGTGCGGCGTGTGCGGCGTGCGCACGCAGCGAGCGGCGCCGCGCACGCTCAGCCGCCGCGCCCGCCTCCTCGCCCCGCAACCAGTACGTCATCTGATACATGCGTACAAATCATACAGTCTTTGATACGTCATGCAACAATTCTTGAGACGCAATGTTTTATTTCAATCGAAAATGAAATTTTAATTTAAATTGTATTTTATTTTAATGCAACAAAGTCTTAATAGTGATAGATCCCGCAACAACAATATTTGTTGGGTACACGAATGGGCCGGATCGACCGGTGCAATACCACGACCACACAGAAGACAGGCGTGAAGTGGAAGCAATTCCGCATTTCGTCTGATTATAGTGTGCTTGTCGGAGGCCCAATTTTAGTCCCTCCCTTCCAACCGTTTTTATTATATGGTAAGGATGGGAAGAGGTAGAGGATTTGACGGAGGAGTACTTACGGTGCGGTACTTAAAATTTTGTATTCTTGAAGCTGTTGTTATCAACGAGTATTATTACCTGGTCCCGTTTGCCTTTCATGGAGACGATGCCGCGCTCCTCCAGGATGTAGCCGCCCAGCTTGTCCAGCAGCGTCTTGCACGCCGCACTGCAGTGGATCTTCAGCGCTGGGATAGAAATGAAACATTCATTTTAAAAAATGTCTACCTTTCTACCTTTTTGTAACCTTCGACTCGACCAAATAATTGAACTCACGTGCTCCGGTGGACTCAAATCGACTGGCCGTGTTTACTGTATCACCGAACAGACAGTATCGGGGCATCTTTAAACCCACCACCCCGGCGCACACAGGACCTGAAATAATTTAAAACATACTGTTATGGTATACACGAGTATAAGATTTACGATAACACCCGTGCACGTGCACCAACGGTCACTGCAGTTTCGTATAGATCCCGAAAAGAAATTGACCGATAATTCGGTTTTGGTGTGAGTGCCCGACATTACAACACATATGTATGTGTGAGCGCGCAAGCGTGTGTGTGCTTGCGCTCGTGCATTGTGTGTGTGTGTGAGTGTGCGTGTATGTGTGTGTACCGGAGTGCATGCCGACACGCAGAAGCAGGCGCTGTTCGGGGCGATGGCGGACGCGGAAGGCGCGCGTGGCCGCCAGCAGCGCCAGCGCCATCGACGCCACCTCGCCCGCGTGTGCGATACCGTTGCGCAGAGGAAGACCAGACACCTACATTATGTTAAATACATTTTACACTAGTGCGATTAGTTATATGCATAAATATGTTTAAATAAAAAAAATACGTACCACCATGTACGCATCCCCTATTGTTTCCACTTTATAGACGTCGAAGTTTTCTAATATCGAGTCAAAACACGTGTAGAGATCATTTAGGAAATCCACCACCTGGAAATATGTGTTTAAAAAGAAATAATATAAAAAAAATAGATTTATAACATCAAATTCGAATCGGATTACTTATAATTTCTAGAAATGAAATTCACATCTTTAAACTTGGTGCTGTATAAGGATTTGTCTAATGACCTGCAGCGGCGTGCTCTCCGCAGACATGGCGGTGAAGCCGACAATATCACTGAAGTATATTGTGACAGAGTCGTAGCTCTCTGGCATGACGCGGCGGCCGCGCTTCAGCTGCTCCGCCACCGGCGCCGGCAGCATCTCCTCCAGCAACGCCTCTATACATATACCATAACTCAATACATGTTTTCAATGTACAACTGACGGACCAATTATTACCAATATTCGATCTTTTTTGTTTTAGCTGCGGATTAAAATAATTTTTAAATCGATATCAAGGATCGAATATTGATTTTAACAATTACTCATTCTCACCGGTTTTCTTTTTCTCCTCCTGCAGCTGGTCCGTGCGCTCGTCCACGAGTGCCTCCAAGTTGTTCGCATATTTCTCCATCATTGCAATCATATTATCAAATATATTTGGTTTCCTAAAATATTTACAAATGAAATAAAATAATTAAGGTAATTAAATTAGTCAATCATCATTTTCAAAACGCAAATAAATAAAGTAACAATATTTAGCATCACAATTTTGACTGGTACCTAATTAAATAAAAAGGTCAATACAAACAGGAATTACGGTACCAGATTTTTACGCTCTAGTTCCTGCTTTTAGTAAGGTCGGGATCGGGAACTCCTATATATTAAAAATAACGATTGTATTTCAACAACAATAATTTAATGTTCTTCCGAGTCATATGTTATGTCAGGATCGAATTTAAGAATTTAATAACATTTTTGTAACTTTTCAAAGTGTTTCAATCAAGTTAGACCCTTTTTTCCCTAACACGACTATGTGACGCAACTGCTATTACCTAAACAATTTTCATTTTCCATTGAAATCGCTTCTTAGTATTTCCTGAAATAATACTTTATAACATTAGAAGTGATACGTACATGCCTTTCCTGAGCGGACGTAAGCGGGCGCGGATGGCTTTAAAGTCTGGCCGCAGCGAGGGCTCCTCCGCCCAGCACTCAGTGCAGCACTCGCGCACGCAGTCAAATCTACCCGACAATGCATCCAGTGGAGGTCTGCACACAAATGTACACAAAACACTTGAAGCTAGCCATTTTACTGATCACAAAAGACCTTTTTGGTATATTGGTTCTTGTGGGTATTCTATCAAAACATTCCGTGGACTCAAAATGTAGTCGGGCTATTTTAGATGTGAAAAATGAAAATATAGGTATTAATATTTTCTACATACTACATCCGTGAATTGGGATTTTATGTGCTTGGTTATTATACTAGTCATAATATGTGACTGTCATTTATGGCCACTTTTAATGACGGAAATATTATCTCGACCTCTTCTTGGAATGTTTTTAGGAAATTAATAAATTCGTTTACACATTTACGTTATTGAAAAACTTATTTTTAAGATTGAGTAAGTACATATATAATTTTATTTATATTGACATGCAAAAATTCTCTTCAAAGTCGTAAGTTTTTCACCGGTTTAGGTGCTCCACTTGTTCATCAATTACTATAGCTGGCTTTACCATATAAAAGTAAAGGTGTACGATTGTGACAGAGTTGTATGTATGTATCCGTATAGACACATACCTACCTGAATGGCGGCGACTCCTGCGCGGCGAGGCGGCGGAGCAGTGTGGGCGCGGGCGGCGCGTCACTGCCGAAGGGGCCGCGGCGCGCGTGCAGTTCATACAGCAGTAGACCGAAAGCGTACGCGTCCGCCTGCGGGGAGCCTCGCGCGCCTCCCACACCCCCGCGCCCCCACCCCGCAGCACGGAGCAGCTCCGGTGACAAATACAGCAGACCTACACGTCTTCTACTATGTTATGGGTTCTTGGTATTATAGTAATAATTGCCCCGAGCCCTTAAAAACCTGGTTAAACCCGAATTGTTGAACATATTCAGTTTGAACAGCAGCAATTGTATACGTTAAAAATACACTCAGGCAACAATTGATCAGACATGCGCAAGACTTCTTTTAAGTTATGGAACCCTAGTACTTTTTTCCAACAAGCCAATGATTACTGCCATTGTTATTTTGAACTTTGCTGGTTCATTTATTTTTTGTTAAGTACCTTCAATATGTGCTCGAAGTGCACCAGGTTCGGAGGGCGGCAGTTCCCCACTCCTAAATTCTCGGAGTCCGAAGTCCGCCAGCTTGACAACCCAGCGCGCGTCGACAAGGCAGTTCGAGGGTCGCAGAGCGCCGTGGTATTGCAGTGGAGATTCGTGGATAAATATCATGCCCTTTAAATATCAGATTATATTCAAACAAGCTATATTCCTCAAAGAAGTTGATAGAAATTAACAGTTAATTGGTTCATGTACTGGCTACGACTTTACAAATAGTTGAAGTTAAAAGTTATCAAAAACATTATTTAAATACAATAAAGAAAACGTGATCACTTAAACATATAAAAACTTTTATCCATAAAATTGTCATATTCATTAGAAACTGTAAGTTGTGGTTTAAGTTAGTTAAGTTGTTGGTAGTTACCCTGATTATATCTCCGACCAGCGACGCGATAAACATGTTGTCCAACTTGATGTCCTCATTTTCTAAGATATCCTTGAAGATGTAAAGTAACATGAGACAATAAGAACACCATTTAATTAAATGCGGAAAATAATAAATTTTTGTTTACCGTCAAACGTTAAACATAATAGAAACGTTGTTTGATTTTTAAAACGATAAGAACTTTTTAAAAAATTAACAATTAATAATTGTCGAAATAAAAGTAATGAAAAATTAAAAAAAAATTAAATTCTATCGAGAGATTTTTTAACTATGATAAGCTTACTTTCAAACTTCCCCTGGTGCAATATTCAGAGAGAGAGCAAATGTTCGGCGGCTCGATACAGGCGCCGACAAAACCGTTCAGATTGTCGTGCTGCAAGTCCCGCATCTATCAAACAAATATTATGTTATTCTTTGATGATAACCTCCTAGCAGGACTCTTATAACATTTCAAGTTTATTGCGATACTAGACCTTAATCATTTTGGAGGGACAATGTCCCTCTACCTAAATTGGTACGGGATACTTTTTCAAACAAACTAAATTTTGAAAACTATGCTTTGTATCGAAAATGTTGACATCGCCATTCCAATAATTTCTCTATCATTAAAAGCTTACACCATGACAAACGAAACAGTCTAGTAAAAAAAAAAATTTAACCTGTTAATGTAATTTATAATTTTACACCTAACTCTCGTGTAACAAACAATACATAAACAACTGAAAATAAGCGAATCATCCTTTATTATTACATAGAGGTATACAATCTTCGATCAATCACGCATATTTTTTGAGAACATTCATCAAAGTCTATAAAAGCCCTTGTCAGTTAATAATAAAGAGGGAATAATGTTAGAAAATACACATCGTAAAATCCTAAATTTGCTGTGGATCGTAGAGCATTTACTGTTAAAAAAATATAATTATCATTTTCCAATAATTTGCAATTACTAAATTCAAACTCATATTAAAGAATAATTTATGACGTCATGAAAGTGTAAGTTTTATTATACCAACGTAGGTACTATTGTAAAACTGAAAAGAGGTTTGAACTGGAGTTTGATTTGAACAAACAAGTACTAAGTTACTTGCAGCTGAGCAAATCAACTTTATTTACAGTGCTCTTTAAAAGTTCGCGATCCAGGGATCTCGTCTAACCTTTAGTTAGACTATTTGAGGATAATCTGATAAAGCTACTATTATTTTCCACGTGCATTTAAAAAATAAATTTTTCAAAAGTAGCTTAATATTATGCGTTCTCCTTCCTCTTTTAAAAAAAGGTATTGCAAACGTCTTCATATCAGTAAGGTTACCCTTACTCATATGAAGACGCATCTAATTTTTTTTCTTATATAAGTACTTAACTCAGTGTGATATTTATTATTTAATAAAATTGCTAAACAATCAAAGTCATAAATAAATAACACGGTAAACTTAAGTAAATACTATGGACAAAATTTGTTTAAGTAATTATGTGTAAATAGAGTGGAAATGTTCACATAAACGTCGAAGTACTTTTTGCTTTCAATTTGTGTTATCAAGTGGAATAAACATTTGTCTTCTATTAAGAGAGATATTTTAGGCTGAGAAAGTGAATTGCGGTCTAAATTGAGAAGTTATTTTATTTATCTAACGGGGCTTTGTTGGAAAATACGACAGAAATTATTTGGACGCTAGTATTTGGAGCTAAATGAAGTTATAAAAAAGGTTGTTTCTTTAATTAAAAATGAAGTAACTATTGAAAAAAAAAACCGTACGCGTAAATTACACTTACTAAGAAATAGTCATCTTTCTTGCTATTTACTAGTTTGTATTATTCAACGGCATTATAATTTGACAAACTGAAATTCTATTGCAATAAATACGATACCAATGGTTATAGTTTAAATTACATAACTCATCAAAATATTTTGTATCGAATTATATTAGTTCTCGTTAATTTGTCGCAGCGTGTCAGCAATGGCACGCTGAGAATTGTAATCCTATTACCATGAATCCATTATACGACCCTTCGATAGCTTTACTATGTCATTTAATGAAAACATAATGTAGATACGATCACCAATAAAAGCATTAATGCATGTAAACGGATGATATATAATTTGATCTGCAGAAGAAGAGAGAAGATCAGCTGTTCTCGTCCCGTAGATATTTAAAATTACCTATAGAATGTAAATCTGTATAGTTGGAGACTTCTGGGCGTATCTAGTTACATTTTTGTAACTGAAAACTGAGAGAACATTTAATCTTTCATGCAATGTGAATGATATGAACCATCTTATTAGGATAAAGCCAACTATAAACCCTAATACTCGTATATTCATATGAATATAAACAGAGCTCTGTGGTAAATTTCAATCACACAGACAATTATTCAAAGTGAAATAAATGAAAGTGATTTATAATACGTCGGCACATTCCCGGGTATTCGGGAGGAAAATTTGTTTGTTTTGCGGCATGCGGGAGCCTGATAAGGTATTTGATTTTGCTAAGAGGCTTAGGTACGCGTTTCCCTTACATAATGCACGCACAGTTCATATTTCAGCTTAAGTAAACGTTCCCTATCGTCCGCGTAATAGGATTTACACATCAATCATTCCTCTTTATTCTTAAAACGTAACAGAAAAGGGGATATTTCCATAAAGCTTACTGTATGCACAGTCATTATAGACTAATAGCGGTTGCTGAGTAACATAATAATTCATATAAGTATTTTTCCGAACATTAAAGATCATAAAATGAACAGGATTACTAGAAGACATTTAAGAAAATTCAGACATGTATTGAATACGAAAAATAACATAGCTGAAAGAAATGACACGAATCAACTCACGTGAGATTAGCGCACAAGGTTTTATAAACCTTTATGTTTTGGCTTAATTTTTTCGGCCTGTTGCCAACCCTATTAAATAAATGTTATTACAAATCCTAGCGCACTAAGTACTCACAATTTTAAGTTCTTTCTTGATTTCCCTGTTAATATCGATGTGTTGCCTGCGCACGCGCTTGACGGCGAGCAAGCGGCCGCGATAGAAGGCGACCTCGGTGAAGATGGCGGAGTAGCGGAAGTCCAGGTCGGGGTTGGAGCTGAGCGAAACCTGACTGGAGCGCGCGCCGCCCGTGCTACCTCCGCCACCGCCACCGCCTCCGCCCTTTTCGCAGTTTCCGATCATGTTGTTGGACGAATTGTTGTTCACGGCAGCATTGCTATCTTGCTGGAAAACATCAGTTCTGAACAACTTTATAGGTAAATCCGATATTTGAACACAGATGGTGGTTGGAAAACTATGTGTAAGGTGTTCAGTAGATTAGCATAAGTAAAACACAGTTCTGTAGAACAAATAAATGCATGTAAATAGCAATATTCGACAAACACTTTGGATGCATTACCAGAACCTATATCTAACTCATGCAAACAACATAGAGAAGTTCCGTTTACCTACTCAGTTTGTTGTTTGTTTGTTCGTCATCGGGCAGATGGAGGTCGCGAAAGTCGATCTTCCAGAGTAGGGAGTCCAGCTCCTGTTCGTATCGCCAGCCGCGGTACAGTGCCAGCGCGGCCAACGCCAGCAATGCTAGAGTACCACCCGACGCCCCTAGTGCCCACGCGCCCACGTGACCTAGATAATAATATTTTAAAAGTATACCAATAAAAATAAACCAGCGGACTTAATTGCTTCATGAAGAGATCTGCTATAAATTGACTTTTTGCCGAAAATTGCTTTTATTCAGTGCAACTTTGACTAAATCCTATGTGGGTTATTCTGGGTTAGTTCAAGAAAAGTGGGACCATCAGAAAAAAATATTTATCACTAAATATATGAAAGTATAATTAAAAAATCACAAATATAAAAGAAAGATAAAGCTTTGGCTTAATAGAAAGGGTCATTATCTCACTTATTATGTCATATATTTATTACTTGAAACAGCATAAAACATAAATTGCAGTCTTAAACTTTCCTAATCGCTTGCTGTCATAAATGCGAGCCCCAAATGAATAGATTCAATCGAAGGCTTAAACTCGGACTTGAGTAAGAGTTTGTAACTCAAACAGAACTTGATTAACTATGCCTGATCTATTAAGAGCCGTCAAGTTTCCAAAGTGTAACAGTCATAAATAACTGCAGTGATTAGAATAAATTCGACCGTAGTTTGACGAACAGTTGGCATAAATATGCAAAGTTGAGAGTTTGATTTTGTTAAATCACGTTAATTAACTTACGCTCGTAATACGTCGTTAAACAAGACCTGAAACTTTTATGAGGTAAAAATATGATTTAATTGTCTGGGTTATATCCAAACGTAAACAAATTATTTAGAACAGTTATAATAAATTATATTTTTTTTTATTTTGCTAAGATATGTCTAAATGTTATTCTATAGTAAGTTTTAAGCATATTAAACCATAACCTTAACAAAATTATTAACTGTATATTTCATACATTCAATAAAAATATTTACGAGCGGGACGAGTGAGAGCTTACGATGACTAGATTGAGCCGTTCCACCAAATTAATTGAATAACCTTATTATCTATGAGACAGCAGTCGTCGGTCCGTGGAAATAAAGCCGCCAGATAAGACAAATAAATTACAACCACGGGAATGTCTAAAGAGACGGTCATACAATTAGAAGAACACAGATAACATAAATGTACCCGTTTCAATGTCTTTTGATTTCTTTTTTCTATATTTCATTATACGAAAAAAAGCATTTTTTGTTGATTTACGTTCTGTTGTATGGTTAAATACTTTTAATTTTTAATTCCTGATGTTCCTATTAAAACAAACTCGTATCATATTTTGTCCATACTTGATTGAATCCGTGAAAATTGTCATTTGTGTCTCTTATATCTGCTGAATAACCTTTGACACGTTATATCACCATAAAAACAGTTTTTCACAAAAGATGGAAGAATACTGCTGATGCAGATGATAAAGGATATCCATATATGAAAGTGTTTATCATATCTTTTACCTAACATCTATCAGTAAAGTTACGTTTGTTTGCATAGATACATACAAAGACATATATAGACTAATAGAATAAGCAAGAATAAAAAATATATGGACAAAAGTATATAAAATGGCCTTTGTATTTCAAAAGAAATGTTTCATTTCAATTTAAGCTCGGTTTCTTATCACATATCAGTGGTGAGCATGATACAAAGAAGGTTTGCGGACAGTTGAAGCATCAAATAGACGGAGGGTTACAAAGCATTCGGTGCCCGTAATCCCTCCTTTTCAAACTGAGTACGTATAATATAAGAAAATTCGTATTGTCCGTATTTTCAAATGAAACGTATATATACACGTATTTTCAAATGAAACGTATACATTTATGGAATTTTAAGATTTTAAAACTCATTTTAAAATAAAAGTAATTGACCAACGAAATAATGTTAATATCAATAAAAAGTAAAGTTTGAAAGAAACTTCATGAAGCTTGACAATCTATTTATTGATACAATTAAATAATTATGAATAAATTGAAATTGTTTGAAAAGCCTGAATAAACGAATTTTAACTAATTTAAGAGTACTAGTAATTGATTCTGATAAGAAAAGATACGATAGTCGAGATTTGGTATAAGAAATGTTATTCCGTAAATTCTTGATGTAGAAAGTGAGTTTTGAGCGGTGAACACGAACGCCTAAGTTTTCTTGCAAAGAAATTGAAATAAATCAGGTCTAAGTCAATCTGAAACATTGATACAATTTGTTTTGGTATTTCCGAAAGGAATCTGACGGATTGTTTATAGGTTATGAGCTATATAGTTTATAGGTTATAAAAATGAGTGACAATAAAAATCAATTTATGTAAATATCGATAATATGAAAAATCAAGATAATATAATTTAGACTACAAGAGATAATTGTACTAAAATCTATTATCGACTGCCAAACATTAAAAAACATGTAGTTAAAGGTACCTGTCACGTGGCTAAAATATAAAAATTAATTATAAAACTCCATCCGAAATTATTAATTATTATCAGCGAGTAGTGTTTTTGATTGCAAAATTTAGCCACATGTCAAAGAAAATAACAACAACTTAGAACTAAATACGACAGCTCGTGGCCCACTTTTCGCACTAAAATTATAATGTTCGTAATTAAAAAAACTTTGACCACAACACTAAGTGGTGTAGCTAAAACGTAATTCATGTTGCAATAAATTTTGTCGCAATAGTCAACTAAAAAAACAACATAACAAAATATAATTATTAGGATAGAAAATGTCATAAAATATTTACTAAGGAAATTCAATTTCGTTTTGCTTGTTTCTTGATTTTTTTTTCTCATTTTTAGTAGCAAATTGATTTGCCTCATAAATAGTAAAATATTTTGTTTTTCTATCACAAATTGGCTATATTTAATAGCATTATTAAAATTTTAAGTATGTAATCATCCACAACGAATCATCGTTGTGGATATCAACGGACATCAAAAATTATAAACCTGTGTTGCCTTTTTTATAGAGTCGTAAATTCTGCCATCAAACGACACGCTCACCTTTTCAAGATTATACAATTTGTCAGATTATGTAACGTTAAAATATATAAAGTAATAGATTTTTTTACTGCCGGCATAACATGCCACGCTAACGGATTTACGCCATTACGTATAAAAATACCAAAGCTTAACCAACTTTACAACGTTTGAGTTAAATTAATAAACCATAGAAAGTTATCTTTTAGAAGCATTCCTAAATATTTATATCTCCTATCGTTTCCTGAATTTATTCTTCTTTTCAAAATACTGCTGAAATATAAACAGTAAGGATTGTAAGAAATCCTCTAAGGAACAAAGTGTAAAGAAATGTCCCTTTTAAGAAAATATATCTCAATACAAAGAGACAACAGTGAGCTTGTTTTACGATTAGCAGTAAAGAGAAAGCTAAGTGTAGTCTGAAACGATATCCATGTGTGGTGTGGTGTAGGGCGCCGCGGGAGTCGCGTGCGATGCCCTCATGACGCCCACAGGACCCGCCCCACTCGGCCTTGCGGTTAATGTCGACCCCTTCTGTACACTATTAGTTTTTTACCACAACAGCGAACAAAATCACCGACCTTAAGTAATGGACCGCACATGTAAGCTATTAAGGCTAAAGCGAAAACGCCACTTACGATCGCTGTGGGTATTTTGCGCGTATCCTTGATGTGTATTAACATAACAATGTTATACTTACTAACGCACTTTTCTCCCTTAAACCCGCACGGCGGCTCGGAGAGAGGCAGCCGCCCGCCTGGCCATTTCATTTCTCGCATGAATCTCAATTCCTGAACACAATTATATTGATTGTAAATGTTGACACGAAAATGTAAAAAAAGTGTTTATTGAAATGAAATCGTCTCTTCGTGTTATAAACATAGTAAAAAATGGAAAACAACTGAGGAACTGTGTTTATCTACTCTTGATAGATTCTTAAATAATGTATCTATATTTTTGTTTTGTTTTCAAATATCGCAATCGGTTAGTGGTTATGTTTCAATTTTGAGAATATACCACAATTTTAATGTAATTTTTTGTCTAAATTGAACCCTTTTTATAGAATGATTACGAGAGAAACCATTTTCTTTATTTGAAATTCTCAGAATTTTCTAGAAAGGAATGTGACTTTCTTTAAAACTTTTCTTCTTATTTTATTATAAAACTAATATTAGATTCCGGTTCGTTTCGGACACGATATTGGAATATCTAAAGAAAAAATCGCTATAATATTTTAAATATAACAAGCCATTTGTTTCCAAACTGACTTTGTATTACAATTTATACAAACATATTTTTTCATCTTCGAATGTAAATACGATGTCTTACAAAATAAATTATAATTAATGTAACGCGTTGACTTCTATATTTCGTATCGTAAATAGTAAATGTTATCGTTATTTACAAATAACGAGTCAATTTTCTTGGCAGTTAGTTGACAGCAGCTAGGCCGAAGTAGTTCAAGTAAAATATTTTAGTTATTTAAATTCATGCCAGATTGGACATCGCGCCACTGGAGCAGGATTGTGTTTGAGTTATTTATAAATTAACAAATATTTGTAACATCTACGCCTTGATCTGTTAAGAGGATAAACTCATATAACGGCGGCTTCGTAAATATTGATACGAGTTGAGTTGATGCAACTGTGTTTTGATTTTCATTGTCTTTGTTCTCAAATTCGCACTCACATACCGAAATGCGGTGTCGAAATCTGATAATAAATAAAACAAAAGCATACCTATGTATATGAGGCAAACCTAAGATGACTTATTAATAATATTAATAATTAATTTTATAATCACCGGTGCGTTCTTGTGCATGACTGCAATCGGGTAGAGTCCTGGCGGTCTGTCGGGGTCCATTGATAGCAATGTGTAGTTACCTTCCGCGTCACCGTTCTCATCCATATGCACCCAATATCTAAATAAATTACAAAGGCAAATGAAGAATTATGAAGCACAATCCATAATTTTAAGCAAAGAAAGAATATAATATGTATCTTCTTCCTATGCGTCCCGTCCTCCGCCAAATCGACGTCCCCTTTCATACTTTCCTGATGAGAAACTGGGGACTAAAGAATCAAAATTAGGACTCCTGCACTCATTAGACAAAACGCTGAATCACTTCGACTTCGCGCCTGTCTTCTGTGTGGTCGTGGTATTGCACCAGTCGCGCTGCCGCAATCGTGCAATAGATTTCATTGTTGCGGACTCTTCTCTAACATTGGTAAATGCGACATGATTATGAAATGTATATATGTATATTGAGGTAATAGTAGAACGGTATAAAGGATTGTTTGACTAATTTTGGATCAGTTAAAATAAACAAGACCGTATGTCCCAAAGTTTCTGAGGCAAGGTCCGTCGGCTATAAAAGACAAAGAACATCTATTGAAGTTGTGGTTAGGATGAGAAATGTCATAAATTACATACATAGAAGTTTGGTAAAACAAATATGGATTATGGGTTACTTAATTTTAGCAGTAATACTGAATATATAACAATAAATAAACCAGTAGATGTTTATGTTGTTTTTCACTTTCATTTTATCCTTATTATTATTTTCGATATCAATGTTTTCATCATAATATTTCCCAGTGACGTAAATTATACTAAAGGATTATTATTTCTGAAATTCGCAGTAAAGTCCTTGGTGTTAGTTAGTACTTTTGCTTCCAGAAAAACTCTTATAACTATTTTCACTGACAGCCATCAGTTAGTAATAGAACAGAATAACTATAAAAGCTATTAGTGTAACGCCTGGAGAAAATAGAACGCGGCGCGGACAATGCCCGGAAGATTTTTTTAAAACAATTTGCATGCTTTCTGCATCCCAAGTACGGCGACGGAGCAATGTCCAAAATGTGCTCGTAGCATAGTTTTGTTGTACGCAGTCAGCATGCACAATTACGTAGCCACGCTGACAATTGCGATAGTTCACAAGTTGTTTTTATAGTCGACACCGTTCACGACAATTTCTTTTTATTGGTCCTTCCAGTCGGATAGCGGCTGTCATAACCTAAGATATTAAACTAACTGGTCTTATTGTTCCGGTCGAAGGATTATCTGATTTCGCTAATTTCGTGATTCGGAGAATCCAAGTATTAGATAAGATTAGGTTAACCCATGATGATGTCTTCACATTTTTACTTTTTACTTTTTATTTTTTTTTTTCAAATGATTTTTACAGGCAGATTTTCGGGTATTTCATAGTCAATAAGTAATTAAAGGATCCTTTAACGTACCCCATGACGCTGCGATAGGTGGTGTTCCTGATGTACCGCACCAAAGCCCTGCCGTCCCGCGGGTCCTCTCCAATGCTAAGAGCGGTGGCGAGCGCCCGAGCGTACACCCACACCGCATCGTGGAGCCACGCTGCTTCCACGCGAATCTATTGTAATCATATTTTAATGATATATTTTAACTTGCAGAGCCAGTCGGCGCACTAAACATATTAAAAAGTACCTACGTATAGTAGCTTATTATTTTTAAGAAGACTGAAAGCATTCAAAAGATTATGTTACGTACAACGTAACAAACTCTTTTACAATGTACTCGTATGACTGCAGTATACAATATACATATGTACGTATGTAAATTCCTATTCATATCTAAGCATGTCGCTAGTTTTATAGCAACGAAAAAACATGAGAAAGTAAGAATGCAAAAATAGTAACTAGCAGAGTTACGTTTTATCAGAAAACAAAAGTGCAAGCGAGCAGAATATGCAAAGTACGAATTTCTGCATTATGCAGGTTTCAGTTTCATACAAAATGTGTTTGGTATATTTTCGTTACAAAAATTTCAACTTATATTATGCGTTAATTCGTGAAAAAAACATTTTTAAATGATTCCCAGATTTTAAAACACATTAGATAAAGATAATAGATTTTAAGATATAAAAGTGTAGGAAAGACATTCCTTTTAGAATATTTATTCCCTTAGAACTTTAATTCCAAAGTCAATAAGTAGCGTTTAATATGTCGGATAACATTATGCTACAAGCGGTTGTTGAACAAAGAGGACGTACAAAGAATGTGATTATGCGCATACGTATTGACTATTTTCAAGAGTATTGCTAATAATGCTTTTTACATACTTCGACCTTTTTTAATATTATAAACTTTTTTCCCCTTAAAATATATTCTTTCCGCCTTTATTATTTTCGAACACAACAATTAACGCTTGCGACTTTTTTATTTTCTTGAGTTTGTATTAAGTACAACATAATTAAAAGAAAATCTTACCACTTTCCCACCTCCGAACTTGAGTAATGGATTGGTGAAGTTGAACGGTGGTAGTTGGAGCCTTGTGTTAACCTCCCTCGCGAAAGCAGGGTACGACGGCGAAGGTGACGGAGCCACGGCGAGGTATGAACGAAACGCATGGAGAGTTCTTGAGGAGGGTTCGTTGCGCAGAGGCCCAGAGAGGTACCGGATGGCCTCCCCAGCTTCGTACTTGTCCACGTCCACACCGATTGCCGCGTACTCGCCTGTTAACACTCTACTTTATATCACTATGTAAGCTTGGTACTCACCGATATTTTAAATGGTCATTCAAAGCTCAGGGAATTAAATTTCGCGTCCCACTTAGGATCTAATATCGTACAGCAAACTGTCATTATAAAAGCTGTATTTTGGCACGTATATGATAAATTTACGACATAATTATGAGCGAAAAATGAGAAATTACAATGAGACACAAAATGTGTAGAAAATAAACGTCCTCGATTGATCATAGCTATTGACCATGACTTTGTTGGACAAGGAGTTTGTTTGATGAGAAGGGTTAGCCAATTGAAATCTTATTCGATACACAAATTAAATAACAGATTAAAATTGGAAAAGTGAGCCTTTAAGCCTTTATATAATTATCAGTTTCCGTAACTGATGCCTGAATATATTTATATAAAGGTAATAATACATACTCATTTATAACTATTTTGACGTCCAAAATATCAATCCGCGTTCAAAGAGTGAGAGAGAAAAAAACGAGAGTTTAAGTAAACAATATCTAACTGCTTTTTTTTTTTAAATTTCAGTCAAGGTCTGAGATATAAAAGGATAACATTATCATTGTCTTCGAGTATAAAAAGATTTACACAGTGTAAGATTTGACTGATTAAGAGATTTTATATAAGCATTGCGTCTTAGTTATAAAACACTAACTGTCGCCCGCGACTCCGTCCGCGTGGAATTCAAAATAAATTTAGAAACCTGAGTGTTCTTCCAGACTATGTTCTATATCCATCTAAATTTCATCTAGATCCGTTGAGACGTTCTGGAGATACCTTCAAACAAACATTCATCAATCCATCTAAACGTTCGCATTTATAATATTAGTAAGATGTATCTTAAAATATGCAGTGATAAACTGTTTAATTAATATTGTTTAAAGGTGTAAGTGGTACGATTTACATTTTAACTATCAACTTCTTATGTCTTATATTATACGTATATAAATTACAAAAAATATACAGTCGGACCTGGATGAGCGAGACTCGAAGGGAACGCGATATTTTTCTCACTTCTAGAGGTTTCTCGCTTATTCGAGTTCAACTGTATTTATATATAACTGAGAAAGAATACCCGAAAAAAAGTAGTACGAAATACTTGTACTTAATATTAAAAAGTTAAATTAGGCCGACTCTTACAACAGATCAGTTGATTTAATTTTATGCACAATAAAAAGCATCCCGAATGAGCATTCCTTTAATACCACCGGATTCGTTAAATATTTGAGTTATCCATCCAAAACTTATTTATAACACTTTTTATAAAAATATTTTTATAGCTGTATAAATATGTGAAAAATACTGAGAATACGGTAATGTTGAAAAATTCATAACATGTTTCTTTTACCCCGACACATAATATATCAAACATTGTAAGATCGTACTGTGTACCAACAATTCATCGCTCTATATTGCTTTTCTGAGGACGATTTGCGCTTCTTTTCATTCATAACAGCATCTGCTATTGTACGGCGCATGACACTTTAAATGCCGTTACTTTTACTGCATGTTTATGTAAAGGTACGACTTTTAAGACAATTTTCAAATGCACTTTTTACAATTTTACAATTTTGTACTCCATCAGTCATTAAAGTACTGACTAACTTCGACAAATATACGTCTCGTTGTCAAGTAAATATAAGGATAATATTTTATTTATACACCATTTAAATTGTAATCTTATTTTCTTATATACTTGTCATACTTATATTCAGTAAATACTATTAATATACAGATATGTTTGTGTTATTTTTCAGGAGTACGCATTGCTATTTACTTCATTCGTAGCTGGAAAGTTTTCACATTAAATTGTGGACTTAGTTGTCAAAGCTTTAAAGTTAAAAGATAAGCAGATTTTATCGTCTAGAAATTCAATTACAATGAATCAAAGTCCGTTGCCGTGAGACTTTAGCGGCAAGTAAATTAAACTTCGTGTTATAGAATGTTGATGTTATAAATAAATTTAAGTACAATTTAATACTGGACTGAGTGATTGGAAGTATTTATAATTACAAATCATTTCCTTAACCACCGAAAATATAAGCAGTATAGCGGTTTAAAAATATTATGAATGTCGAAAAGGTGAAATACAAAAAACTGCCAGCATTTTTCAGATTGAGTAAATTGTGCTAACATGTTTACGTTGAAGACTATTATTGTTATTAACATGATGCCATTGAGTATTCTAGGTACGTTTATGGTATATTTCAATATTGGCCCTCACCTGAATCTAATAGTTTGAAAGAGTCCAAGGCCAGCATGAGTCCGATGTGATCGTGGTAGAGGCCCACAGACACGTAAACTGAAAAAAATACTTTTATTTGAGAATATAAAAATATACAAATAAGAGAGACATAATAAAACTTAAATAATAATTAAGACATTATTAATTTAAATTTAACACATAAAATACTACGTTAATGATGTAAAAAGTTAAATAAATAACACCTTTATATATTAAAAAAACATGACAATCGTAGTCAACAAACTAAATTAAATCAGTTTCCTTACAACAATCACGAAAAGCAACTCTATTTTTATAAGATGTATAGATTATTATATTTTATCATAGCAAGTAAATTCAATATCAATCCTCAATTTTCCAAGGTCAACTGTACGGAAATGCCAATACGACTGTATTTTAAACTAATTACCAAATAGTGCAAAAATAGCTTGTTTTAATATTTAAGTTTACTAATTAAATGTAGTATATATATATACACTTCTTGTGAATATTGTCAATATTAAAAAGTAAGTTTTATTTATTTTTGTATTAAAGTAACGTTAAACGTAAAAGTGTATAAATAACAGACAGATGCGGCTAAACACTAGTGAAACTCGAGGTATGAATTCTCAACCTAAGTGATAGTCAAAAGGTAAAACCATAACTTTTATTATCAGTGTCACTTACTTCTTGTAGTTTTGTAAGTTTCTCTAACGACATCAATGAAAGGATTGCGGGTGACGTTTTCTTTAATATTCTCGTAGAAGTACGGCTGATTGTATGCTCTCGCCGATAGTACAGTTATCTGCCTATCCTTAGCTGCCTTTATGATAGCCTTTGCGAGTCGAGTGTAGTCATGGTTTGGTGCACATAGGTACACTACACAAATCTGGAGAAATTACAATCATGTTAATATTAGAGATAAACCATAAGCAGAACAGAAACAATTTAAAGAAAAGATAATTACCACCTAAAGGTTTTTGAATGGATAAAATCACGACTTCTATTTCTACTGATTAGTTATGTACTGTACGAAATTCGCTGTGATATATATCATTCGCGATTAGGCATTAAATATGTAAAAGGATATGTAATAAAATATTTTACATGCATGAATTGAAAGTGCGTGAGGGCTGCAACGACGGCGCGAGAAATGTCGATGTCAGAAGGCCGGGTGCGCGCGAACGTCGCGTAGTCCCGCTTGTGTGTGAAGCTCGCCACGTCGCGACAGAACTGTAAACATACTAAAGTTGTTAACAAAACAAACAAATTAATCAGTAAACCTTTAGTTTAATTTATTTAATATAAATTACATTTTAGGAAAGTCACAAAAGGCCAACGTACACGGACTGCTTAAAATAGTCGGTAGTGGCAAGCCCGACGCGACGGTTTGAAATTGGTGCTACAGTCTGCGTAAAGTTGTCCGTGTACGGCATCCAAAAATGTGACTAAGTTTAGAGTTTTAGGACACAAAATTAGGACGAATTGAAATTCCTAAACACTAAAAAAAGAAAGAAAGACTAAACTGTCAACCTTAAATTGACACTGTTAAAGACTTTTCTTATGCGCAAAGAAGATTGTACTTTATTGTTTGTGTTAAAAACTACTTTTTATGTGAATTTAATAACGTGTAGTTAACAGAAGACAATCTAACGAAAGATAAGAAGAAGGTTGAAATTTGCATAAGCCTTGAGTGTCTTGAAAATATTGGATAAGATTGACACAAGCAATTTACTTCACTGTCGTGAACAACCTCTCAGTATGTTATTATACTCAATATAATTATTATTGAGAAATAATATAATCGGATATCAGATTGGATGCATTATTAAAAGTACCTTTGAAATATAGAATAGGCAAACTGGGAAACATTTCTTACTTTAATTACCTTATCGGGCAAATGAGTATTGGAATAAGACATCTTATCGAAAATTTTATTTTAAATAATTTAAATTAAAAAAAAAACAAGAAATCCTACAGACTGAGGCTTTTAGATGGAATAGTGTCATTTATTATCTGTCTTTTAAAACGAAGAGTTTAAATTTGTAATGTACAAATGTTATGGCGAGTAAGCTTTGAATTCGTTCTTTTCACATTTATGCGTAGAATTTTATCTCTGACGTTCTTTTATCTATTAAGACGAATAGAATGATGCCTCAGACGTCCAAATCAGTTTAGTCATTTTAGGCTCTAGACCGGTAAAATGAAATTTACATACATACAAATCCACATATTAAATAAGTCTTTGTCAGTCAGGTTATCAATGTTTACTTTAAACAATGTTGAAAAACTAATAATTTACACATATCTATTACATAGCAGCGATATAGGGTTTGCTACGATATAGGACAATTTGAAGAAAGCACTGTATATGTATGGTAATGTA
This sequence comes from Papilio machaon, assembly GCF_912999745.1. NCBI lineage: Eukaryota > Metazoa > Arthropoda > Insecta > Lepidoptera > Papilionidae > Papilio > Papilio machaon. The sequence continues at coordinate 4,548,109 of NC_059989.1, read as the reverse complement.
TCAGATCTTTTGTCTCACCATGACGTGAATTGCGCAATATATCATGCGTACGTGCCACTTATTACTTATGCATGCAAGACATTGTTAATCTCTTACTCATGTTATACTTCATCTGATTAAGAAAATATGTATGAGACAAGCTTACATATTTATTTTATTTATTTATATTAAACAGGGTACAAAATACACAGTTACAATAAAAGTGTCTATAAATCCATCGTGGGTTTGTCCAGACACTTTGGTACTACGACATGAAATATAACAGAAGTTTAGTTTTTTTTTAACAGCAACTACTTACCGTCATATACAGGGTCATATCAGAAGATATTAGAATTAAAAAAGTTTAACTGCCATATTTAGGGTTGGTTAATGGACACTTATGCAATACTGCAACGCGGAAAAGAAAGTCGTGTTAGTTACACTATTTATAACTCAAGATCGGTCGAACTGATTTACCTGAAAATTGATGGGAAAGTAGCTTAGAACTAGGAGACGGACATAGAAACTTTTTTTTATCTTGTGTGCATTTTTTTTATACCGCGCGGACGAAGTCGCGGGTAAAAGCTAGTTTAATATATTTGATGCAAGATGTCATAGTGTACGATTTATTTGTATTATAACCGCAGCTTCAAACTATTTCACTAAATTAACTAGACATTATTAACTAGGTATATTTAGTGAACATTCTAATAATATTAGAATTTGATACATCAATCTTGTAGTAATGTACAATTTGATCACGTATTACCAGTTTATTATATTTTCTAGACTAAATTAAACAAATATATTGTACCTACTATCAATATACTGAGTGATTTTGAAAAACACATACCTATTCAAGTAACAATGCACGAGACACAAAAATATGAATCATGTGTCATTGTACAATATACCAAAAATAATAATTAGGAATTACAACAAGATAAAAATATTATTCTGTGTCTTCGTTTAGGACTCCGATAAAAAGAGGGAGTGGCATTTCAACAATTTACTATAAATATTATATTTTGTTAGCCCTATATGAAATTAAATTTCATATACAAAAACTTCACTTTCACCTTCCCCCTAATCGATTGCAGCATTAAAACAACCTGTTATCCGAACAGACGTGCCTGGCACGATTCCACGCGAGCCTTGGACTTTGTTCAAGCGATGGAGAAATTGGCACAGAGCTTCTTGAAATCGAGATATTATGATGATAAAATAGCAATAAAGCTAAACTATTGTATATCAATTGAACGGTAAGCTGATGTCCTCCAGATACGATCTAATAAATGACAAACGCGTGTTGAATTTTTGCCATTGTTGCGGTACTAATGAAGGTAATTATATACATTCAAGGAATGTTGGTAAGTACTTGGCTGTCTACTTTGTCGTCAGACGTCCTCTCCAGTGACTAATTCGACCTACTTCGTCTCTCTCCATTTGTGCAAAGTCACGTAATCTGACAAAGTTCTTTTCGTATTATATTTGCACTATTTTACTTCTGAATGCTTAGTTTATTGCGTAAAAAGAACGTACAGAAAATATTCTCGTAGTTCTCGTAGGTGTTTCCCGTTGGCGGGCACACGGATCGATTAGCCCTGTGGGATTTTTTCCCATTTGGTCGATCGAATCCATAAAATCAATCGGCTCAATGGAATTTGTTGGCCCAATGGCTCAACAGGATCGGTAGCCGGATCGGCACGACCGGAAACACCCGTTACTTTTACCTATTCACCTTGTTTTTTTTCCCTTTTCTATGGTTTATTTTTCTTTAACCGAAATATAGTCAGTGAGTATCATTAATTATTAATTAGTATAAAGTTGAATTAAAAAAAGATAACTTAAAAGGCTTTATTAAGGAAAACACCTTCGAATAAAAAAATAACAAGACCACATGTGTTCACAAACATTTTATACGTATTAAAGTATTATACGAGTAGTGAATTGGTTGTGATTCGTAAGTGGATGATGTTATGCAACACTTACGTAGCTGACCATGGGCAGGTTGAAGGCGGCGGCCATGCGGCCCTCGTGTACGCACGTCTCCTGAGGACCGATGAACGCGGATACATTGGACGCCCACAACGCCGCCACCTGGACACAAATATCCAATATCCATATTAATCTAAACTAAAATAATTACAAAATAGTTTTTCAGTATCATACATTTTAAATGTTAATAAGGCTGAACGAAGAAGGTATATGTTAGGTTAATTTTTTCCAACCAAGTTAATGCGCAATTTGAGAGGATTAAAATTAAACTAATTTAAATTTTTATTCAAAATTCAATTTACGGACGAATAAAAAACAACAAAATCTGAGTATAAGGCAAACATAAAATTCGTTAATATATTTATGTTAAGTATCTTTCTTTTGACCTCAGTATGTTATAAAAATATTCCTTACGGCCCAAATTGTTTTACGAGTACGAGTTTGTATGGCCATGTAAAATAAAATAGAAAATAAATACGATTCCATTGTCTGCTATACAAACACTACGACGTATAGTAAATTTAAAGGATAAGCTACTTCTCGACAGTGGCAATAAAATCTCACTGCGACTTGAGCTTTTTAATAAGTTGAGACCATACATTTTTGCTGCGAATAAAAGAAATAATAAATATTCTGAGCGCAGTTTTTACATCATTTACTTATCAAATAAACGTATATTAACGCAAATAATATCTTTATATTTTTTCAACCCTTTTGTCGGTAAAATAACATTAATTATAAACCTTGTAACAATATTTAATACCTTTTCATGCGATAACCAAAAAAGGATTTATTTATTATACCTGCCTACATTGTTATGAATTTAAAAGTTTCGCTTTCAAAATAAAATAAAACGTGAGAAGTTAAATCGTATGGTATGCGGTGAAAAGAGATGCGATATCTGTTTACGATACGCTTCATTGGGATGAGCATATAAGAAATCTCAATTCTGAATGAATGCATCTTTGCCTCCCTACAATCGTTGCCCGAGGCCCTCGCGACTTGCGCCTTAGAAACGTAAGCTCTGAATGCGTACTGATATCATTTTCGATAAGGGAATTGCGTCATATTTTCGAGGCACGGAGATTGACTTGATATATGTGCCTGTAAAATCGACATTTACGACAAGGATGATCGAATATCTTGAGAAATAAGCGGCTTAGAATTCGGATGCCTTGTCTTTAATATTCTGTCGTTTCTTTAACTTTACTGAAATAGTATTTTTGATTGTGACATTTTTGATGTGTTAATTTATTATCTTCGAATATTTACTAATAACTACTCGTGATAAGAAATCTAAGAACACTGTAATAAATCTTCAAAATGTTAATTCAGGGAGGCGGCGTCATTGTTACTGGCAGTGACGTAGAATAATGTTCTTGTTAAGTACACATACGTCGTATTATACACTTGAGTAATACTAGATCTATTAAAAATTGTAGCCTAAAGGGCTTGATGATTTTATGTTCGTCGAAACGTTTTGTTAATTTTATTGTTTTTACAATTTTCAAATTAAAAATGTCGTCACGTAATACTCTTAATTTTTGAAATTGCTTTATTTCATTGGACATACACAAAATCTTTTTGTTGTTGAAATGTTGACCTCAAAATAAAATTAAAGTAAGATCAGTAACGACTACTTCTATGCAATTTACCGACTTTGTGTTACTGACCGAAGTTACATTTGAGAATTAAATCCTAGACCGCAGTATTTACTTTCATTCAAATTTACCACTGCTAAGTAAGAAATTATAGATTTACGGATAGAATAAAAAGACCTTATAATTTAATTCAGAACGACGTCGGCAAACGAAAATAGAAGTCGCAAGAACCAGTAATGCGGCAAAAGACCTAATTTGAATGTAATTTGATAATAAACGTATTAAGATGATAAAACCATACGTATACTGTACTATGTAAAGTATATTAGTCTAATAAGTGGGCATTGAATGACTTGGACGCTTGTTTTGCCTTCAAATCACCTCTATTACTGGGTCATTGAGATATTCAGGAATAACGTTGTTAAATTATTTCTGGAGTGCGCTACAGTAATTTGTAACACTTTATGAAACTGACAATATATTTACACGTTTAATCGTACAGCTATATTCTAAATCCTTTTTATCAAGGCTTTGTAAATAATCTATATATATAAAAGAAAGTTGTGTTAGTTACACCATTTATAACTCAAGAACGGCTGAATCGATTTGACTGAAAATTGGTGGGCAGGTAGCTTAGAACCAGGAAACGGACATAGGATAATTTTTACCCCGTTTTCTATTATTTTTTTTTTATTCCGCGCGGACGGAGTCGCGGGAAAAAGCTAGTACTTAATATTATTTAATGTAATGCTAGCAATTCGCGCTCCTCAATTCGGAACGTGTTTGGTCTAGTAAGCATTTTATGACTATTTGTTTTATAATTAACGTTACAAGATCTTTTTGTTAATCGTCATCATTAAATCACAATCAAGCAAAATATTTATACTTCATAATTTAGTATTTTTGCTTTGATCCAGTTTTTTTAGCTTTCGGGATTGATAATGATTGAAATAAAGAACGAATAACACACATTATTCGCTCATTTATTCCGTGAATTTAAGAAGACAAAAATGTTTTTTTTTTATGAAATATAATTAAGAAATCAATTAATAAGTTAAAAAGTAATGCGTTTAACGTAACAAAATTTTATTTGACATGACGGCAATAGAGCGAATGATAAAGTAAACGTGGGCTTTCACTGCCAAAATTGTCTTACGAATATATTCTGTCGTTCCACTCATACTGTTTGAGAAAACTAAGATAGTAATATTTTTTACAAGTATTTCAAAAGTGTATTTTAAAGAAAATTTTAATATTATTCAGGCACTTAAATGAATATCCCCCCCCTCCTATCCTCTGCTACAATAATTATAAGTGTAACTAAGTGAAATCATACCATGATAAATAAAAAATAACAATGAAATTAATATTATTGCATATTATGTTATTTATGACTTTGAAAGTGTGTTAAAGGCATTTAATTTTATTAAGGTATTCCTCCGATCATCTGTGAGTCATGTTTAGCTTTATGTAATCTTAATTTATTTATGTATAATATTGCGTGTTATGTAAATTTCAGTAACCTCATCTGTTTTGGCAGATTACATAACTTCATGATTTTAATCTGAATTTAATGTTTTAGTATGACCATTATTTCGTCTCTACTAGTTTTATGTATTTTAGATTCAAACGAATAATCCAAGTATGACAAAATATGTTTTGTTATCCAATGTCTATACAAAGTTTTGTATACATGGATAAGTAAGAAAGTGTTTTAAAGTTATATTTAAACTTGAATATTATGTAAAAGAAAAATGAAAGAGGGACTTTAGATTACGGTTCCTACTAAATAGTTGATACTTTTAGGAATCGAATTTTGTAACCTTAATATATTTAGACGTTTCTTAATTAGAATACCAATTTAAAAATTCCATCGATGAAATATGCCTAATCCTACATCTATTAAAAATTCTGATAACTTTGCAGTGGCAGAGACAGCATTCGATATTGAAAGATAAATGGGGAAAAGTTTTCAATTTAAGCGAAATTCCAAACTTGTGATGAAGGCGCCAGATGTACGTACTCTGCGGTTTCCGTTTCTTTTCTCTTCATGGTTTTATTGCATGTTATTAACTATATATTATAAAAAAAATTTGAGAAGCATTAAAAAAATTAGCAGCAGCAGAAAAAATAGCAAAAACATATGAGCGTTTAACGCAACTGCTCCACAGATAGCTTTCATACAAATTATTGTATGAGATAAAAAATTGAAATAAACGTGTATACACTCCATTTGGCGTTGACGTCAAATGTCTTAACTATTCGGAGGAGTTATTGCCACACTAAACGTTGATCTATTGGCCATAAAATCGAAACTACCAATACACACCCTTGGACGCAGTAAATTGTTCATTCCGATATAAATGAACAAACTAAACTCAATTATTAGTAAATTATAAAAAAATTATGTTAAAATCAGAAATGCAAATTGTGAACCAAGATTTGGAAGCTTTTTTCAGCCAAAATCAGCGAAAATTTACTTTATCCATAATATAGATCAGCCATTTTACTGATAGTATAATATTAAGGAAACTGCAAAGATGTGAGAAGAGGATAAAGACTATAATTCTTTGTTCAATATCGTGCAGTCTTTGTCTATTTTCGTTTAGGAAAACTTGACTTCAATGATTTAAAATTATGTAAGTAAATTTATATTTAATAACCCACCTGTTTTATAGACACTTCTTCTTGACCGTAAGTTTCAGCGACGATGAATTCCAGGGAATGTCCCATCGTTCCAAGCAACTTCTCGTTCACTTCGTCCACGGCCATAGAAATCGCCCCTAAACAAAAACAACTAGGGTAATTAAATGAACATGTCCAATTATGAGTTTTTTTCGTAATTTTATAATGCACGGACACAAATCTTTTCTTACGGTGACATAAACAACGTAGAATTTTTTTGGCTCATAATATAGGTAGCCAAATATTAAGAAACGCTTCATTATATATGTTAAAAGAAAATATGAAATTATCTTTTACCTGATATGACTCGTCCTGGTCTTTCATAAGTAAAGTCGCCTGGACGTCTCTGCGAGCCGGTCAGGTATCCCAATGTGAATATCTCTCCTCGGGAATTATCGAACGATGTTATTAATATATACCAACACCAATGCCACTGAAACAAAACAACATTCTTTTAAATTCAAAATGTAAATTTTTTATAACGGCGTTATAATAGTCAAATCAATGTCAATCAAATTGTACTAACTACATTTAATTTATTGTAAAGTTTGATGAAATTAATGTGGCTTTTTATAATTAGTAATTCATTCAAACTAATTAAATTTCAAAGCTTTCGTTGCTGCCGTTAAAAGTTATCACCCAGTTAGTGCTCGACCCTACAGATCGAAACGAACATGTGTGACAAACATTTTTCCGATATTGGCTTCTCGTAAAACAAAGTTAAGTGTGCGAATTGCGAACAAGCTAACGTTATAACTTATAATATTTTTTATTTACTCTAACTTCCTGCTGTGACACTTAGTTTTGATTTATGTATCCAAGCTCTTAGCAAAAGCTACTGCCTACGTATCGTAAATATTAGAATATCATGTTATGTACTTCTATTTTATAGGTAAAGTTAGGAGCAACTGAGATTACTAACGCTCACAAATCTATTGGTTGTTAGAGTTGTGAAAGCTTTTTCATTTTCTTGGACATTATCTATCATATATCAACAACATACAGAAAACTTACATCGAATAAAATGTCATAAGAACTCTTTTTTTGTTATTAATTTTATTTCTTTATGTTTTTTTGTACTTTTGATCTATTACTAGCCAGCGGGTTCAAAATTCTGACCTTCAAAGACTAATTAAATAGTTACATATTTCTTGGTCATCTGACAATTTTTAAATCGGTAAAAGTTACGTGGACAGCCTTGTCAAGGCATGGTCTTGATTAATTCCATATCAGAAACGCGATGCCTGACTTTTGCATTGCGAAACAATATACTCTCTGAACTGTTCGAAATACTACATTATTACCATCTTAGAGAGTAATCTTTTAATGATACTTTTACTTATTACCCGACTGTTTCATAAGGGTATTGTTTTTCCCGCGTAGGTTAGTAGGTATGTACATATGTTCTTTATGTATGCGGGTTTTGTATGTGTATAAGTTCCATTGTGGTTGCCTGTAAGCGACTGAACTGAATTTAAAGATTAAGATGTTATTCGATTTGCATTATGAGTATTATAGGGGTATATATATTACATATTTATTATGTATTTTTTTGTCATTTACTCTTTCTCTTTTCTCTTTTCACATTCTTCTATTTTTTCTAAACGACATTCGACAGCGTATGTGCTTATATAATGAACATACTGCCCGATAATTTGTAACAAGTTTTGGCCTTTAAGCCGTTGGTATGGAGAGCACCGAAACTTGTTTTAGAGCGACAGGTTCACAAGTGCACGTATGAGGCCGACACAATAAATTGTTGCGTATTGTGTAATGTTCGTAAGCATCGCATCGCATCGACATTGTTCTGTTAACTTTCACCTTAGAATTTCACTGCTGTGATACATAGAGACCAATATGGATTAAAGTGCTTTATTGTTTGCGGTTGTGACTTGCAGTAATAACAACAAAAACTGTTAAAGTGTGGTTGGATTTTAAAAACTATCTCGTTGCCTATAATTGTATTTTAAAGAAGGGACTGACGTAAGTCAGAGTAATTTGATGGTTACTAAGTGGGACCCTTACTATTACAATCGTTCACTAAGGAATCCATAAGTATCCCTTAAATGACTATGAGTTAGTTGAAACTAGTAAATATACTAGTTTAATGTAATTATAAAGATTTTTTTTGTAATAATGTTTATCTCTTAAAAGTCTGTATTTCTTTAACTTGGTTTATATATAGAGATAGTTATAATCTGCGTATTAATTATAATGTTAGTAGTGAATGAAATGCTTCTGACGGGAGCCGTCACTAGATGGGAGTGCGCTTTGTTCACAATAATGTTAAAAATAGCTGCCGAGATATATTTATATGACTATGACCGGGTTAAAACAACTCCTGTAATTAGGGTCTCGTGTTTTAATGTAATTTATCAAATAAAAATTCAGCGAACGTAATATCGTACTAATCGATATGATTGACGTGAATAAACACTAAAACTTTAAAAGAAATTCAACAATATCAAAGTTCAAACTGAATGAAAACTGACATCCGTCAGATTACGATTTAGAATATTGGCATCAACAATAATGTTAAACTGTCTAGTTTTTAAAATTATACCGTACCCTAGAAAGATACAAGCTAAGCTTATTATTATAATGAAAGAAAAGGTAAAATGAAACACCGTGCCCTATAAACAAAGCAATTATTTTTTGCTATTGAAATGAAATTTTGTATGAAGTAAAGAAAAGTAGATTTTAATGTTAAACCTTTAAGCCATCATAACTTTGAAAGTGGGTGCTCATTGTAACAAAATGCTGTTTTATAAATTTGAAAACTATTTAAAAGCTTTTTTATATTTTATAAGTAGAACTTATTTAATTAAAACAAAGATTATTACTTAAAACGAAACTTGGCTCATTAAAAAAGTACTTGGAATCCTTTTTCTCTGCCGTGACATTTAACACTCGGAAAGTTTTCCTTGAAATATCTTTTACTTGCCGCTGCTCTTATGTCGCTTTATTAGCCCGAGTGGAAATTGTGCCACACAAACACAAAGTGATTAAAATACTCTTAAAAAATGTCACCTTATATTAATAACATAATAATCATAACAAATAACTAATAAGTGACCGCTTTTACAAAAAAGTATCAAACAATTTGAATTGTTTTTTTATATACTCTCTAAACAGATTTATTTTGTTGTGAGGAGGACAAACGCCAAGTGCGCAACATGAGTAGCTTTAAACAATTGCACAGCGTTGTTATAAAATGCAATATTTTACATTATAATCCTCAAGAAAGATATCGAATGAATGCTTTCCTGAACAAACTGATCCCATTCACAGCAACTAATTAACAGTCCAATTCAACATCCTCTTAGGATGTAAGCACCGATTGGAGGATCAAAATAATAAAAGGAGAAATAAATAGCCAATAAGCCAATAACTATTAGAAAAGTTATCCACTGATTTCTAGGCAGTTGTTACCAAAAGCAAATAACAACATTCGTCTAGTATAATGAACATTCGGCCATCGCTTGTTGTTGATTTATAACAACAATTTTTGATTTTAGATTTTTAGGTTATAATTTTTGAACGAAAATTCTTTGGGCTAAAATAGTTTTAACAATAAATAAAAATTGTGGCGCCTTGTAATATATTATGTTGTATTCTATTTACATATGTTGCTAATTTAAATTTTTATAGTCGCGCGTGTAATAACATCAAAAGAAACGGAGAAGTTCATGAATAGATATCTGTAAATAAATTGTAGTTTAAACATAATATCTAGGGCGTTAACTCTCAATATAAACAACTTTAAGCGGTATTTAAATATAACTTGGGTTCAAATATTACGAATATTTTAAATATTATTCTGTTACAATATGACACTTATCTACTTTTTGTGAATACCATAATTATTGATTAACTTCATACTCTCATCTTCCTTAAAGTGCAAGAAAGTAACTACATAGACTATTTACTACTACTACTACTACTACTACAGCCTTATGATAATCTTTTTTTGATTTGTCTTTTTCTAGTTATTTCTGATCACAGACATGAATGTTTGCTGGAAAAATATTTTTTCTAGCACAATTTACAGCTCAAGGTTTTTCTCTTTGTCTATAAAAGGATTTTGGCGTACGATACGAGAATTTCTTACCTGGGGTATGGAAATCAGACGTTTATGTAATTCGATATCATTGGTGAAACTAAGGAATGTTTTCTCTTTACACGAGTAACCAGGATGTGTGCGCCGTATCTCCAACGGAACGGTTTTTATGCGAGCACTTGATAACACAATTTGACACCGCAAAGCGCAAATGCAAAAATGTTTTGCGCTCGCCTCCAGGGGCTTACGTTTATGAATGAATTTATGATCATTGAAGTTTGTATCTGTAGGTTCTGTTTTTGTAGTAGAATTTTTGAACTTGTATGTAGCTTTAGTAATCTAAAAAAACTTTCATGACATATGACGTAAGTGATAGTACTAGACAGGACAGATAGAACTAATTACACCCATCCCTAGCTAGCATTTAAAGTTTCCTTGTTTTTTTACTCATTTACGGGTATTAAAAACTTTTTTAATTGTAACGTTATGTTATCTGCTTATGGTAATTTAGCGTACCGTAGTTAGCTTCTGATGTAATTCTAATCGAAGTGGTCGATAACAGTTTGTGCGAAAGATAGTGCAACGGCATAGTGCGACATTGACACACTTGTCGCGTCTCTACGTCACTACCTCGCCGCGCCGACACGCGCTTTGGAATTCTTAACGCCTTTAATAAACATACAATTGTATTACATTCCCTTTGCCCTTCATCCTTTTTATCATCTTAAGGTAAATGTTGACTACAATTAGGCTGAGATAGCTTCTGTTATCTAGTCCGTTTTAACACAATTGTATTCAGTTATGAATCTTTGGTTTTTCACTAAGTTCTAGGCATATTAAGTTAAAAATTGATTGAATACTCTTTCGTGTGCAAGAATTTCTTGAAGAATTAGATTGTTAGTCTGTTTTTAATTTTATTTAAGGAACTTAATTTTCAATTAACACCCGTGCTACATTATAGAAAATATTTGTTATACTTTATGAACAGTTAATTTTGTTTACAAGGAATCAGTATTTTATTTTTAGTTTTGTGTACACTAATCGCCATGACACACGCACAATTACATGTTTTGTATTAATTTAAGGCAAAAAAGCTTAGTTGCTTGAAAAGTTCATGTCGATTAAGTTACTTCAGTATAGGTCTTAAATTATATTTACATTTTTTAATTATTTGTATGTTAAAATTAAAAGTTCGAGTGATTTATTTAATTCTAAACAAACTATTACGTTTATTTTACGAACAAAGAGAAAGAATAAATTTTAAAGCAACATCGCAACATCGTTGGCATAAAAACTTTTTTTTGTAAATTAGTATTCAGACAGTAAACCGCCCGTATATTACGGAAGGCTTGAACCCGCATCATTAAGCGACGATGAGTGATCCGCCGGCGCCCGCGCAACCTTCCCGCCACAAAGCCTCATTACATACTAATGTCGGTTTACAGACATTGCTATTTAACAGTGATTCAGTGATATAATTCGTGAGAAAGCAAAACCGCTCGGACCAATGCCGGCCTGTTGTGATCTGCTACCATTAAAGCTCGAACTCTGGTAAATCTTAAAATTTACCAGTCGGTACTAGTCAGTATGGTAAAAATTCCGTGAGCTTAAATTATTTCGAACATTTACATTCACTTCGTCAATCATAAGATATACATACTACTTAAAATGCTCGGTAAATGTCGATAAACAGCTAATTAATTAAATAAATATTTTTCAATTTATAAAAAAAAACAAATTAAATAATCTTTAAAACATAACATTAAACGGGTGTTTATAGACATTTACCGAGTATTTGAAGTAAGTCTTGGTCAACCAATTGAATAGTGGTAAATGCTCGAAATAAACGAAGATAACAAAACTTTTCCGACTATTGCCATAACTAATTGGTAAATTTTAGGATTGACCGAAGTTTTTGCTTTTACAATAACATAAGTATGTTTGCTATTTTAATCTAATTGTAAAAGTTAATTATCATGCAGGATAGTGGAATAGCTGTATAATTTCGTCACAGACATCGGCCGGACGATCTATATCACGATTTGAAAACAAACTGGTTTTTGTCATCATGCTTGAATACTCAACATAGAACATATTGTAAATTGTTGACAAGATCAGGACGGTAATATTTTCTTTGGACATACAATTAATTCGTCAATTAGAGAAGGAAATGTAAAGATATTAGTAACATATGCAATCGTATAATATCTGTTACCTTCAATAAATCGTGAGAATCAATCGAGGGCACGAGCGATGGTCAAGTATCATCGTTATTATCTTTGCCTGTGATAACAATAAAATAGCATTTTAATAGGAAATAACGTTATTGTGACTGCGATACAATGTCAAAAAGTTCCATAAAACGTTTATATCTTTTGCTGTAAAGTATCGACGTTTTATTTATAAGTATTATATTTCTCCGGGTCCTATTATCTATACATATAAAAGAAAGTCGTGTTAGTTACACTATTTATAACTCAAGAACGGCTGAATCGATTTGACTGAAAATTGGTGGGCATGTAGCTTAGAACCAGGAAACGGACATAGGATAATTTTTACCCCGTTTTCATCATTTTTTTTCCGCGAGGACGGAGTCGCGGGTAAAAGCTAGTATGCAATAAAAAGAGCTGTGTTAACGAAACATGTTACCCGCATTAACTCTCTGGCTTGCCTTACGACTCTATCTTATGCACACGTTAGCAATAAATAAATAAAAAATGTCAGAAAAAAATGTACAAACATAACTTATAGAATACTTTAAAATAATATTTTAAAATCTTTGGTACTGTACTTAGGGAGATGGGGGAAGGCTGGGCAGTGGGGACACATGGTCACCCTCTGTTGTTCCTAATTAATACATAGATATTTTTCTATTTTGGTAGTAAATATATACTTTAAGCTTCTGTGGGAGTCATTAAATGTGTATCCGTCGTTTAAATTAATATGCTTCCGTAATCATAATGAATACATTGCAATGAATAAATGGAAAAACTGTTTTATGGTTACTTATTAGTCGTTAAACATATGTCTCTACAAGGAAAGTAACAAGATCACATGAATGGCGGAACTTAGCATTATTTATGCTTATGACGTAGATTACATAGGAGATGAGAAAAAATTCAACAGTTGTTAAAAACAACTGTGTAACAGGTAATACTTAAGAGATCGAAAACATATTTTTTTCACCGCGTAATTGATACCATTACTTTAACAAATTTCAATTACGGCTTGTCAGTACTAATTATTAACAGCGATAATTGGAGTTTTTTTTCATTTATTTAACAATAAGCATTTATGAAAATACCATATCTAAAGAGTTAACATTAATTAATTTAAACAGAAACACTGCAAAGACTTTTCTTGCATATTAATCAGTAAATGGTGCATTTATTAAGAACTCTTATTGCGGCCGTTTCCAAGGCAGCGGATTGCGTGATAAATCATACTTCTTTAAAACTATTTCCTACAGAAACATTAAAATGATTTACGAGATCGACTTCCATAGCCTTTTTTTAAACATCCAGAAGGGATTAATTAGTCTTTATAATTATTATTTACTGCTAAGCGAAGTAATGAAACAGTTAATAGAAGGAACTTATGAAATTGTATTAGTTCAAATTTGAGATACAAGTTAACAAACAATTCTAGATATGCAGAGAGAGGTCTGAACGCCTAGAGACCTAAAGCTCTCTACAAACCTAGCCTTAAAGTGACAAAACGCCTGCAACATTAATTGACAATTCTTTATCCGTTACTATATTAGATAACATATTCCGTAGTACAAAAATGCATATTTGTGAACGTTCCTTAAAGATATAATAGTTAATTAAACTATAGCTCAGCTACATTATGTATTTTTAAATCCGCGCTAATTGAGTCGCGGGCAACAAATACTCCTGTGTAGCAAAACACAGTTAAAAGGACCACGGTCAGCTGAAGGAAAATTAGTTTAAAAAATCGTTGGCGTACTACATATCAAATCCTAATAAAATTTCCTCGTAAAAAAACGTAGATCGAAACCTACTTTTCGTTTGCGACGAGGGACTTAAATTAGGATTTAGGTTCTTTTGGATATGTCAGCATACTGTCTTCTTAGAAGAAAGTTACCTGGTATTTTGCATCATTACAAATATTTATGACGAACGAAAGGTTTGGGTACCAACTTAATTAAACTTACTTCTAATTAAATACATTTATTATATATGTGAAGGAATCAATGTATCAACATAGATAATGTCTAGTAGCGACATTTTGTTAACATTTCAATTGTCTAATCAGTTTAGTGTTAATGTTAAAATATTTATAAAGGTTATCAAATGTACTTTATTTGCTTTATCATTTAATGCTAGAAAATTTAAAATTGATTTATTTCGATTTCATAAATCAGAAAAATATAAGAAAATACTGTGCACTCTATTAAAGAATTTTCTTAGTACGTGGCCCAAGCTAGTCTTGGATTATCGTAGAAGTAACTAATTAGACGCTTTAAGTTCGGGCACAGGTTCTTTGAGTAAAATTAGGGCTACGGTTTCAATTTCTGAGGACAATTTGGTATCGTTTTCTCCCTGTGTATTTTTTTGTAAATGTTAATATTTTTTTGTTCAGCCCTGACCCACTATCATGGCATTACCGTAATAACACGTAATCAATGGAATTATGTCGTACACAGAGAGAGATAGAGCCGAACAAAATAAGTACACTTTTTTGTGTTCAAGTTAATTTATTTTATACGATTTTTTACTTAGATTTGCAAGAGCGAAATAACATTTGTAAAATATTTATTGATACATTGGCAGTTTGTCTTAAACAAAAAAAGTAATGTTTTATAACGGTGATAAATAAAAACATTAAAAAAATTTGATACTATAAAATGTGTTACAAAATAATGCAATTGTTATTTACTAACTCACCATTGCCCATGTGAATATTTTCACCATTTTCAAATTTTTTACTAACATTCAAAAGAACATAACTTCAATTTATTATGCACATTACTAGTAACATGTCTGTTTTGATTAACTGGCGATATTATGGTTATGTTAGAAAGTGATCATTTTCCCGCCATTGTGCAAAGTTTCGCGCGCGCGGCTCCGTGCGTTTTGCGCACGTCTCTCGTCCTCCGTTGACGCTTGTGTACTGCCGATGCCGGTTTTCTAGTCAGCTAGTCACCAAAATGTAGACTAGCTTTTTGGTTTACTTACCGCCTTTCTGTATACATTTAGTGACGAACTAGCTAGGAAATTAAAAATAGCGATTAATAAATTAAAAAGTTCTATCGATTTCCATTTCCATTAAACATTTTCTTCGAAATTGCTCAAGTACTTACAAAATTCGAATGATAATTATAAATAGTAAGATTAATTAATAAACATAGATAATATGCTATTTAAAATACTCGGGTGGCTAAGTTATTGCAACCAATCAAGGACCATATCGAATCTCTTAAATTTTGAACTAGTTTCCACTACCATTATGTACATCGTAAATCAACATTTTAGTGATCCTACCAATTTGAATTACGTAGGTACATATTTTACATAACATGTTACTTTAATTCTAAGTGTCATTCTCGTATTTCAAAATTGATATTAAATATTATAATTTATTCAGAACTAGCTTTTACCCGCGACTCCGTTCGCGCGGAATAAAAATAGAAAACTGGGTAAAAATTATCCTATGTCCGTTTCCTGGTTCTAAGCTACTTGCCCACCAATTTTCAGTTAAATCGATTCAGCCGTTCTTGAGTTATAAATATTGTAACTAACACGACTTTCTTTTATATATATAGAGATGTAAAACATCGCAAGAATTGTCGCAAGTTTATTTAACAGTTGGCATATTTCCAAGTCTTCATAGAAAATTTCTTCAGTTGTTAAAAAGGCTCCTAACCGAGAATTTTGCTTTTTTTAGCTCTCTTGAATATTGCAAGAAAAATGAACGCGACATATTTTTGATATTTATTATTAAATTCAGACGAATAAATTGTTTCCAGAATTAGTTTTGTAGTCTGAGATTATAGCTATGAAAATTGGAGAGACGTAAACATAACGAAATAGTAAACAGTCCTTTTATAGTCGGCCTCAGTATCTTCTAACATATTAGTTTTTATTTTATTTATTATTCGATAAATTCGAATATTATTTAATTAGTTTGTCGATCATTTAATTAGACTACTAATTAGTATAGTGTTACATTATTGTGCAATAACATTATTCACTACAATCTCTACTAAATTTGATATTATCTGATATTAAGTTGGCAATGAAAATTGTTTAATAAGCCTTTGTCTTTGTGACTAACTTGGAATACAATTTACAGTAAAAATGTTTTCTAAACACATAAACTTAAAAATCCTTCAATGTTTTCAAATTTGAATGTTTTCGAAGCTGGAGGTATTCAAGTGGCGGTATGAATGGATACGTATAGCATGGGTTGCAAGCGGTCAAGGCAAACCTGCTTAATGTATCAACTTACTTCAAAATGTGTCTGCTCATATGTATGTAATGCGTCATTTGTTAACGTATGTATATATAACTCTTTTATAACATAATATAGATAACGTATTTGTATTTATATTAACGAGTTTGAATATTTCATGTCACTATCTCCTTTTTCATTTCTATATAATTTTACTTTAAATCATCCTGGTTTTTATTTATCACTAGCTGTCGCCCGCGACTACGTCCGCGCGCATTTAAAAAAAACTTAATAGGGGTATGAAAAATAGATGTTGGCCGATTCTCAGACCTACTCAATATGCTCACAAAATTTCATGAGAATCGGTCAAGTCGTTTCGGAGGAGTTTAACCACAAACACCGCGACACGAGAATTTTATATATTAGATTTTAAAACTACGAAATTAAAGGTTCAAATAAAAGCTATTTGCTTATTTTACTGGCACTGTTGCCACTAAAACCATTAATTTTATAAACATTCTAAATTAAATAAATATAATTTACATTGCACTCAAGTCACTTCGCACAATCATATGAAATAACAGCCCGTACAATTAACACATGCTAAATAACGATTAAGGGCGTTTAAAGTAATTATGACTTTATTTTTAAACAATTTAAGTGCTCTGTCTGTTGATCAAGCTATAAAGTAGGATGTAAACCAAAAGCGAATAAATAAACTCGCGATGAAGGAAATGCGCGCTCTACATTTACCACATCAGCAAACTTGTAAAGATTTTAAGAGGTTATTCGTCATTCCTTCAAATTAATCAAGTATTTTTTGGCCGAGAAGTCCAGGCAGAAATAATTACCTAATTTTATTAATTAATTAAATGCATGTTTGTATAGATAGATGAATGTTTGTTAGAAGGTATCTCCAGATCTGCATGGATCTCGTTAAAATTTGGCATAAATGTAGAAAATAGCCTAGAACACATAAGTTACTAATTAAGTTTTTTTTTCAATTCCACGTGGACAGAGACGCGGGCGACCACTGGTGCATTACGAACTTAACTTTTTTTATTGACGTTACCATTAGCAACAGTTTATTTATTGTAATTATATAACCACTGTTCGATGTTATTTAGATGTCAGTAGGTTAGTACCGTCTAATCTTACAAATAAAACGTTTAGAGTGAGTTAAACTGAAATAACTTAAGTAAATATTTAACCGGTTCAGTGTCATTATTGTTATATATCATGGTTTGTTTGACATACATATCAATAAGTATGTCACATTTTTTTAAAGTTTAAGGATCGTGAATTGTTCAATATGTTTATATTGATGTTGAAAATTATGACATTTTAAGACTTAAAATCACAGTGACCCGAAAAATAATTGAAGCGCTGCACAAATTTACCGTAGAAAATGCAAGGAAAATGAAAGTCCAAATTAAATTTTGATGATAAATATAATAAACATAACTTACATTTCAATATTTTTTCACTTATAAATAAATCACAGCGTTAATTTAATTGCGTATACCATATAAAAAATTTTCGTTAAATATCCATCACTGCACTTTCTGCAAAAAAATAATTTTTATTTGTAATAACTATTAACAGAAAAAAAATATTTTAATATGTTATATTTCTTACCATCGTGATTTCTGGAAATATTGTACTGAGGTTAAAGTTGGCACGGGAAGTAGGAGGGAAGGTAGTAAGGGAACGGTCGATATTGTGGCCCACACTTTGCATATTAGAAGGCATTAAATGAGTATTAAACAATTCCGGTTGGTACTGACTACTCGCAGATATCTGATTGCCAACATAGTTCGGAAAAGAATAGTCTTCCGAAATATTCGGATGCCTCCTCGTTGGAGCTTTACTTTGCCATAGCATATGCGCGGAGTCGTTCCATTCTTCAACTTCGTTAGTAAGTTTAGCTCTCTTACTGTTGCACTTTTTACTTGATTCCTTTTTCGAACATTCCAATTTATGTTTAGTCGTTGATTCTCTTCTAGATCCTTTATATTGAGTTGGAAGAGGTTTATCTTGAAGAGTTGTGTTGGCTTTCATTTTCAAATCGTCGTATTTGTAATTGGTGTAATTGCATTCAGCAGGCTGGTTGTAATCGATGAAATCACTTTGGAAATGTCCACTTGTGTAGTTACCCGTCATCAGGTTGCTACTTCCAGGCATAAAGTTAGAATAAAATGAATTGGATATGGTATTTGTGGTTGAATTGTATAAAGTTGTACCAGAAAATTGTTGACCTGCATAACTATTATCCGGGTATTCAAGTAAAGGAGGAAAATGTGATACTTGAGCGACTCCACTCTCTTGTGTTACGTTAAACTCATTATATTTTTGTGGTGGCAGCAAAAATTTAGATATAGTATCGTGTGCCTTTTGATTGCAGGGTCCACCTCTTATCAAAGCTTCAGCCGAATAACTTGTTTTGGTATTTTTAGCACTTTTATCAGATTTATTGTTTTTCTGTTTGTTTTGTGTAAAATGTCCCATAGTTTCATAATTTACCGGTTTGCTTTCAAACACATGACATGGTTGTGCTAAGTGCGTTTCTAGTCGTGATCCCTTACGGTGTGTGTCATTGCTAACGTTTGGAACATTTTGTTTGCTAGGATTTGTTTTATGCGTATCCATATTAGCTCCATGATAACGGGGAGGCATAACATCTGAAGAGCGATTCATTAACTGTGTCACAGAAAAGAAGTTATTGCAATTTTGCAAATCTGTTTGTGGCAAAATTCTGTTAATTGCTTCATTCTTCTTCTTATCATGTGGGCCCAGTGCTAAATCGCCAACCAGTGTTGGTAAATTAATAGGCGGAGGCTCGATACTAATTTCAGTAGTACCGACTGGTCTAGCAGTTGGCCACACTTGAAATTCCTCTTGGGTGACTTGTGATGGGAAATTTTGCATATTTATAGGAAAATAGTTTCCTTCATTATGATCTTGCTTTTTCTGTGGTATATTTTGAGGGTATAGAGGTTTGTGGTTCTCTTTCACGTTTGCTTGACTTGGGTTGCAATTATTTTGCATTGGCCTTATTTCAGAAGTCATCCAGTTAATGTGCATTTTACTCGGAGACTTTTTTGTGTATTTGTCGCTAATGATTGGTGGGCCCTCTATCAAAGGTTTAACGAGCTGATTTGGTGCAGTATCTGGTGTCAGTTTTGTTTCGTATTGCTTTACTGCACTTGTTTTCAGGGCAACATTAGTTGGGTTGTGATCCATTGAGACAAAATTTTGTGGCTTAGGTGTAAAATTTTTAGAAAAGTTATTACTCGTATAAAAGGTCATATCTTCTGACCATAAATTCGTTGGCTGGGAATAAAAACTAGTAATAGCTTCTGGAAAAGACGATATTGCTTTACAGGGCATATCTTTTTTACTCGAGTTTGTAACAAGAGGTACATGAAAGTCAGGATTAAATGGATTATATGCTGTGGAATATTGCGATGGGGCCGAAGTTAAAATATTATCTTTATTAAAAGTAGTTGAGGTTGTCGTGCATGTAACAAAATCAAAACCCTTGTGCGACCAACCGAGGTCGATGTCATATGTAAGTCTCGAGGGTCCTATTTTCATGAGGTTTTCCTCCATATTGGAAAAATCTGATTTGTTTTTAGTACTAAATTTCTCCATTGCACAAGGATACAATCCAAGACTATTAAATTCATGGCCTGAAGAAATGTTACTGGTGCTATAAATAGAGGTCTTTGTAGAACTTAATGCATCACTTTTATAGAAGAAATTATTACTGCTTGCAACACTGACTGGATGATTTGCTTTTGATACAGTACAATCAAAATCTAATGAAAATGTTGAATCAGTAAGAGGACAACTTGTTGGAGCAAGTGATGGCATACTCAGATGTAAGAAAGGGTTGTCATTGGATGAATTCGTAATTAAAGTAGATACTTTCGGTTCTATTTCTTTTGAAATATTTGTATTGCTAATAAACTTTTGTTGTTCGGTTTGTTTTTGTGTAATATTTTGATCGGTTTTTGTCATTTTTCCTTTTACATCATGAGGTTTTGGAAAATAAGGTGCTTGTGAAGGAACCTCATTCCTCCTTTGATGATTTTCTTTGAGACTTGCTTGAATATTTTGATGGTCTTCAGCAGGGCTGTCTGCTCTGTTCCCACTGACTAATGGGAACGACATAAGGAATGCTGCAGTTGGTGAAGCAGCTAAAAACTCCTCAGCCAATTCTAAGCGAGCATTGCCGCCATCAACAACATTGTCACATAATGCAGTATCTAGTATATTAGGTAATTTATTTACCTTATCTTTCTCTACTAATAATAATTCTTTTTCGGGACATATTTTTTCAGGTTTAGAGGACCCTTCTAAATTTATTTCCCTGGATTCATTATTTAATCCTTCTGTAGGTTTTTGAGCTATGGAAGCAGAAATTGTTAAATCAGCATTACTTGTACTACTACATGTAGTATTTGGCTCGGAATTTTCTGGACTCTTCATTACATTTTCACTTTTTTCTTGAGCTTTATCATTAAATGTGGAATCATTACTATTTTTTACACAAACATTGTTTTCTTTATTTTCATTTTGTTCTTTGTTACAATCATTAGTGTTTGAAATTTTCATAATTTTTTCAGTCACATTTTCGTCCTTTGTACTATTTATATTTTCATTTGGTATTGTTTTAGTATCCTTAGTGACAGACGATTCATCAGATACTTCCGCTGTTTGTTTGTCACCTTTTTTAACATGTTTTCTTTTGACATTTTGCTTTGGCTTTACATTGTTTTTCTTAGTTCTGGTAGCTGACATGGGGCGCGAGTAGGCTGATATGGGTAAAACATTTACCATTGTTGTTTTTGTCATATCTGCATTGTTTCTATTGATTATGGGTATTGTTGCTGGTTTATTAATTGGTTGTAAATTTGAATCCAAAAAGACAATAGTAGGTGGTACTGCTGGAAATAATAAGGGCCTTTGTGGGAAGGAAATGTATGGTGTACTTGGCAGCATTACAATAGTATTTTCTATTCCTGAAAAAATATTTTTTTAATATTATTTATATATGTTTTACACAAAACAAGACTGACAATAGGTTCACTCACCCTTTTTATTATTGGTGCTTGTTAAGGGCAATAATTTTGGTAATGTTTGCATATTTTTATTGGGTATTTTATTTTCTGTTAAAGGTTTCCCTTCAATATTCTGTTTAATAGCTTCATTTTGAGTGACAGAAGGTTTCTCTTTTAAATTCTTCTTTTTTGATTTTTGTAACATTACTAATTTAACAAATTTGCCATCTGTAAAAATACGGGTAATAACTAAAAATTATAAATAATCCCAGTCCCACTCACCCCAAAGAAGTGCCCCCTGATGATCTTGCCATCACTAGATGTACTTTGCATGATTGTACTCATTTTTTTTAAAGTGAAATATGAAGACCACACAGAAAATAGGTGTCCAGTGGAAGCAATTCCGCATTTTGTCTAATGAGTGTGTGTACCAATGACATAATTTTGGTCCTATTCCCCTTCCCACCCTTTTCTTGTATGGAAGGAGAAGAGGTGTACCTGGTGGATGATGGGATGAATAGGAAGGTAGTCAATATATCTGCAAATGTGACTATTTGAAGACACTTTACTATTTTGGCCAATTGAAGTGACTGCTTGTTTGTTTAGTTAAAAAAAAAGTTCCAACATTTCAAATAGTAGAAATAAAACTATAAAACTTCTACACCTAAACATAAAATCTTTAGAAGATAAGATTGATTTATAGTTTAATTTATTTTTAAATTAATTCAAAATTAGACTTACTTTTATTTTTTTTGCACATCACAGCTGACACCTGGATAGATGCATCTTTTTTGTCTGGCTTTACATTTTTTTCTGCTTCAAGTTTCACTTGCAATGCCAGAATTTCTGCTTCTGAAAATTTTACAAGCAGTCTTAATAAAATGATCAGTTAACTGATTCTTTTTCACTTTGTAAGTACTTATTAGGATATCACTGCCATAAACTTTATGATGCTAAATGAACATAATTAAAAAAATAGTCATAGCAAACATCAAACACTTACTTAACTGAGTCTTTTCTTGAACACATGTTGTCAGACATAAGATTGCCTTTTGCACAATTTCTATTTTTGGATATTGTACATTACTTGATGCTTCAAATTGGGGCTTATCTTTCAATATATCCTTTACAATTTGACCCAGCTTACTAATTGCTTCATTAAACCTGTTTCTTCTTAACCGCTCCCACTCTCTGCATTGACTGAAAATAATACATTTAAAAGGGGATTTCTTGGTCTTCCTTATGTAAACAAACAAGATAAACGTTATGGTTTAGTTTATACTAATAACCTATGTATCCAATAACTTAATGATGCAATATGAATAAAAGTATTTAAATCCTAGGTACCTAATTGTTAATTTATGTAATTACATAAACATACATGTAAATCACTTTTTAGTATGCTTTTTGTTTTCAACTGGTTATATAGTTACAGTGTTAACCTAGTAATAATTTCATTAATAATAAATTGTCCTTTACCAGTGTTATTTACAATTTATGGGTTGGTTGAAAATATTAATACTTTCTAATAGTTTATTAACGTTGTTCACATAACACTGTAAGTTGTATAGGTTTTCCAATACATGATATCAAATATTTGATCAGGATAAAATGATTTTATTACTATATTTACCTCGGTGTACGGTGTTTGCTAGTCGTGTTTTCCATATTTTTGTTTAAATTATCAACTATAATAACATACTATAGATTTGCAATTACATTATTAATTGCACTCGAAAATAAGAATTATACAATTACAACATAACACATAATAACAGACTAGGCACAGGCACATCTGAATCTGACATTTATATTTCATATTTTCATATGACATCAACTTTCAGATGACTGACATTGACAGGAGAAGAACGAAGGAGAGCCGCAGATATTTTACTAAGTTTGTCAAGTCTTAGATTAAGAATTGGAAAAAAACTGGAAAAGTAAGCTTCTGTTACGGTCTCTCTCAATAACAGTGTGATTATATTGGTTTTCCCAACAGACTTGCATATTACATTTTCTGGCATTTTATTGAAAATGCAATAGAGGTAAAGATACAGATAAAAATAAAAGACAAGGCTGTTTTCAAAGAGCTATAATCTATGGTCTATGCTATTTGGCCCGTTTGGCCAGTTTGGCAGGTTATTGTTTTGTCTTTGTCAGTATTTGCTTTTTGTCATTTGTTGTGAGTTGTGACCTGATTTGCGGAAGAAATCAATTTATTCATATTTTGGTAAATAATTTCCCGTAGGTAAGAAATACTTATTTATATTTGTTTATCAGTGCAAAAACATATTTGTGTTTAGTTTCCTTGTCGAGTTCAATTTTTTACACCCATATACATGTGAATTATATCGCGCTTTAAATGTTACTCTCATTTCTTCGACGTAGTTAATATAGTAAATTTTTGTACT
Source organism: Papilio machaon (assembly GCF_912999745.1). Taxonomy (NCBI): domain Eukaryota; kingdom Metazoa; phylum Arthropoda; class Insecta; order Lepidoptera; family Papilionidae; genus Papilio; species Papilio machaon. The sequence continues at coordinate 4,523,892 of NC_059989.1, read as the reverse complement.
TACCTGCACGCGAATAATATAGATAAAACTGAGTGGGGTATCTGGGAAATTCTGAAATATCCACATTTTTCGTTCTTGAAACAGTGATTGTAATTTGGGTGTGGGGAAAACCATTAGCGATTATGAGTAATCCGCTTTGACATTATTTCGTTTAATAAATTTTAGTGTTACTTTCGTTCCAGTCCTCAAAATGTCTCTTTATCCGTCGTTAGAAGATATGAATGTAGATAATATGGTGAGAAGTCAAATGTCTCAAGTACATGCCCCTCCACCTTATAACCCTATGGCTACGCAAAGACCATCTACTGGACAGGTCTATCCTGCACTAGCTGACTACATGGGCCTTGAACTATCCCAAGATACTATTGCTCTCAATATGCCAGAATACCAGATTCAAACTGTAAGTATTTAATAAATATATGGATAATTCTAGTAAGATTCTTATAGTTTTTGTGGCTTAGTTCATATTAACCTTTTCACAACAGAGACTTCAATATTGCAAATTTTATATTTGTTTCACATTGAAATATATTTAATAGCTACTAAAATTACTTTTGGGGTTTAAAATTTATTCATTGTTTTTAGATTCAACCATCTGGCTCACTAGCAACCTTAGTTGCACCACTTTCATCGCAATCAGTTAGCTTGGCTAAAGCGACTGTCACGCAAGCTATACGCCAAGTAGTATTGTGCAAAGACCGTGATGGTAAATGTGGGTTGAGACTGCACTCTGTAAACAATGGAGTGTTTGTTTGCTATGTGGCCGATGGCAGCCCAGCAGCGCTTGCAGGTTTGCGTTTTGGTGATCAAGTGCTGGAGATTAACAATGTGTCACTGGCAGGTATGACAATGGACCAATGCCACGCAATATTGAAGAAAGCTCCCACTAATGGGATCACTATGGCTGTTCGTGACAGGTATATGATATTTTATGAATTTATCTAGGTCTAATTTTTTTATGTCCAAACATTCAAATTTTGAGTCATTTATTCACTTTACAAGAATTGGCAAAACTAACTACTGCTAATAAACATAATAAATAGATACTAACAAAGGTTTCCTTGTTACATATTGATAATAATTTTGCTTATTTATATATGCTAAAATATTCAGACACTGACTACCTAATGATATATTTGTTAATTCTGTTGAATGACTAATTATAATTATGTTGCTTATCAACAGTGCACTTGCCTATACAACAATAAGCTCCACTTTATCCTTAATATTTGCCTAAAGTTAACTAAATGAGATTTAGTCTTTCAATATTTATATTGTTGTTTAATTTTGTGCATTCCGTTACATACTTCGTGTTTATTAGTATCACAACTGAAAAAGGAAAAGGGAAGATATTTATTTTCTTAAAAGTATTTTTGGAAATTTGTATCTAAAAATTTGTCATTCGGTAACTAACCATTCCTTAATAACGAGCCTTCTTGTTAGATCTAGACTAGGCAAAGCAGACATTCTCACTCTCACAGATATATTATTTTTGCTATGATGAAATTAAAGTCCTAATTGAATATTACACAATATTGTTGCTGTGACTGTTAACTTTGACTTGATTAGTCATTAAATTCATAATTATTTTATTTCAGACCTTTTGAGAGAACCATTACGCTTCACAAAGATTCCCTTGGCCATGTGGGTTTCCAATTCAAAGATGGTAATATTGTGGGGTTAGTGAAGGACTCATCTGCGGCTCGTAACGGCCTGCTCACGGATCACCAGATATTGGAAATAAACACAATAAATGTTGTGGGCATGAAAGATAAGGAAATTGCTCGTGTTATTGAAGCAAGCCCATCCGTTGTAAACATAACAATTATTCCAGTTTATATCTACAAGCACATGATAAGCAAGTAAGTGTACACAAAATAGCATCATATAAAGATAAAATTATTTACAATATTGACTTGTAGGGACAGTCAAAGATTTCTATTTCATATGGCATTGACTTAAACATGTTTATGCAAATATGCCTGTTGATATAGCAACTTTAAACTGATTTACAATAATTTAATATATTTTGAGAACATAGTACTTACCCTTAAGCACTGAGGTTTTAAGGGGGTGAACAAATTTGCTACTTGAACAATTAAGGTTTTTTTTTAATTGTTGTTATTTCTAATGTATTAAACTAGTTTTTGCCCGCGACTTCCGCGCGGAATAAAAAAAAGAAAGAATAGTAGGAATATATGTTATTTGAAACTATGTTATATACCTATGCCAAATTTCAATATGTCGACCTGTTACAGAGTTATTGAGTAAATATGTTAATCAAAGGTATCCCACAGGAATCGCATATATTTAAGGGATTATATATCCTATGTGTTCTTCCATACTATTTTGTATATCTATACCAAATTTCATCTATATCTGTTTCCAAACATACAAACTTTTACATTCATAATATAATAAGGTATTTTATTGCACAATATTTTATCTTGTTGGTGACTCACAGTTTTTATTAATTAACAGGATGTCAACTTCGTTGTTCAAGGCACAAGATCGCACTCCCGCCGTTTAAATTAAGGAAAATTATATTCGTATCTTGATCACATATTATTTCACATACTAAGTACATCACATATTTTTTATTTATCACCCTTATATAGATATAATATATTTAGTATTTAATAGTCAGTAGGGGCTGTGAGAATAAATTCTAAACCAAAATTTCTGTTTACCTTGTTTGTGAGATTTTTTTTACATTTAATAATTTGACTAAATTTGCTGAGATTATGAGTGTTGCTTGAGTGATTATTATTTCGCGATCTGACAGTTTGTTACACAGCTTTTACCAATGTGATTTAGGTTTATTATAAAATATTTGTATTTAAGATTTGTGTCTGTTTACATTTCTGATATATTTATATGACATGAAAGGTTTTTTAAAACGTGACAAATGTAATATTAAAAAGTTAATTACGCATTGTGAAATAATTTATAAATGTATTTCTGATGTCGACCATAATGACTGGATTTGTATGAACATGGAGTATCAAAAATATCATTTATAATTACATTCCTATTCATTTTTATATGACAGTTTTTATAAACATTGTTATAATTAATGTTAAGTTTAACGTACATATATTGAAAATCATTATTATAAAGGAACCCTTCACATTTTAAGATGAATAGATTTGTAAAGTAGTAAAACTGCCATATGTATTATTAATTTTTATTAAGCAAATTTTTTTAAATACAAATAAATGTCCAAATTTAAAATGGGTTGTTTTTTTATATATTTTATAGAGTAAAATTTTACAGTATTAATTGAATAATAAATTACATTTTTTCGAATCTATTACTTTATAAAAAGAAATCGACCTAGAAAATACATGTTCTGGTCTTTTGGGAAATACAGAAATGTTCCTCGAGACACAATAATAATATTGAAGGTCGTAATTTCGTGAAGTGAAATTTATGGCTACAATTTTTTTTTTCTGTTCCTATGCTGGTATGATAGATGCAGGTATATAAAGATTATTTACTTAGTTGACCAAAGTAATATTGTACATATTAATATCACTTCATTAAAATTTGACATTTTTAAATACCTACATTTTGGTAACAAAAAAAAAATTAAACTATTTTTAGTTTGTTATTTTCTTTAATATTATTAACAAAATTAACAATACTTATATTCTACAATCATCACAAATAACAGACAGTTTTAAACTAAGAATGATTTCTTACAATACGAATTATGAAGGTATATTATGCCTACAACGCAAACAAAAACTTAAAAATATGAAAAATCAAAGTCACATTCTCAAATTTGTACTAAGCAATAGATACTTGATATATCCCGATAATTCTGTTTTTAGATTGTTGGTTTATTACTACAGTTTTCTAACAGTCATGTTATTTTGTGACGACTTTTTCGTAGAAATGATTTGTTACAGTTGCTACTTTCGTATTATTTATTATAAAGTAACTTCTATGAATATTTCCACCTAGTAAATTATATTAAATGGGTTTTGAAAACTCCAATTTGGTTTAAGCACTATTTCCGGACAAGACCAAGACTTCGGTATAAAAAAGCTGTCATTTTCTTTGGGTGGACAATTTTTTCTTGCGAAATACTCCATCGGATAAAGGCTCCATAACAGACCTGCAAAAAATTAATATAAACAACAAAATTTGCGAAATCAAACAATTTTGATTACATACAGGAAATGAATTCACTAAACACTGGTAACCATTTAATTTTAATGGCAAAAACATTTTATAATTTTACGTAAGAAATAGTTAGGATATTTGTTATTCTTTATACCATTGCCTATGAAGAAGGAGAGCCACATCATGAGGTTAAGAAAACTGGGAAATCGTCGTCCAGTTGACGCTGTGAGCGGCAACATTAGCAACCCAAGACCTCCGAACTCCATCATAAGTACTGGATAGAAGAATCCGAAGGATAATGATAGAATCACTTCATGTGCCACTGCTGATACCTTAAAAAAATTACAAAAATGAGTCCTTGAGCTTAAGGTAAACTCAAGCTGGTAAACTATCTTATTACATAACTAGCTTCTGCCCGCGACTAGGAACTACCTACGCTCGTGCCCCACACAAACGGGATGAAAAGTATTCTATGCTTGTCTCCTGGTCCTAAGCTACCTACCGAACAATTTTCCAAGTGCCTAATCGGTTCAGCCGCTTTTGAGTTATAATTAGAGTAAATAACACGCGTTTCTTTTGTAATAGAGATTAATTTTCAAATTAAATATTTATCATTAAAATTCCATCTCGCTGATAATAAGTCCCTCCTCTGGAACTTTGTAATGTAAGGACCTTTGCCTCGATACCGAGCCCGTACATAATAAATTAGGCAAAGAACAACGCGCAGCTCTACTCAATTAGACCTTAATAACTTAATGAATGTATTAACGTCTAATGTTAACGTACGTGTATGATGAGTAGGAAAATCAAAAATTTTACAAAACATTTATTTCATCGTGCAACTTATACCTGCCACCTACAATTGACTATTTTTTTTCAATAAATAAACTATTGCTTGTACATAATATTGTTTATTTTCTCTTTTGGTACGGGTCGTGGAACTTACCTACTCAAATTGCTCTACTTCTCTGGCTTAATTGTTTTTAACGCAGTTCTTTTTGTATAAGCTAGCAAATAATCGAATTGACCCAAGCGCATGGCCTTTCTATACGGATACTAGGAGTAAAATAACTTACAACAAAAACTGTTAGAGTGGAAAGTGCTCGTCCAGCCCGCGGCGACAGCGGCCTGTAGATGTGGTCGCGCAGCCACGAGTACACGACGCGATTCCACGCACGATAGTAACGTGAGAACTGAGAAGTTGTCCACCATTCCTGTCATCAGATCAGTACAATGTTATAAGGCATGTAAGATTCATGAGATGCAATGAGCTATTGGTTTGTTCATCGAATTCTCGGTAAAGAGATGAAAGGCTCCCACGAGGAAATGAACTAATACGAACGTTGTTACGAAAGCACATTTGTATATAATAAATTAGACGATAAAAGCTCATAGATTATAATTGAGTATTAGTATATTCGTTACAGAATTGGCGTCGGGAGATTACAGTTATTTAGTTTAGCAGTCTTCTCGACAATTAAGTGCCGGGTTTAGGCTTTTCCTAATTAAATTACTTGGACGGATAATCCTCTTAACATCTCCAATGTGGATCAGGGTCTAGTTTATGTTCTTTGCTTTGTTTCAAGTGTGTTAAAGTCTTAATTTAATGGGTTTTGTATGCGAGAGTTTTCAAAAATTTACTTCGTAAAAGAGTCGGTCGCCAAATGTTAGCATCTCTGCAAAAGCATTGTGCCAAGCGTGCAGTAGACAATAGAAACCGCACAGGAAGGAAATTACGCCGGGCAGGACGCAGGCGAACATGTTTCGCACCACGGTGCCCGCTTCCACCTTGAAACAAAAAATACAACATTAAATATTACTTTTTTTTATAAAATTACAAGCTACCATGCCCGATCTTTTGATCAAGTGACTTATCAAAATTTTTCGTCTTTGTTTAGTATTCCTTGAAAAGAAAATCATGTCTGGCTTTGTATTTTTATTACGTACGAAGCACAATTTGGGTTTATAACAATATTAAATTTCTAAAGACTACATATTATTTTGTCTTCATCAAAAGTAAGTCAAGCGATGAGAAATCTTATAAAGTAAGCCTCCATTCGAAATAGATTCCATCTAAAAAAAGAATGAATTTCAACAAAAATATACTCGAATTATTCAAATTGTATTTGCGTGTAAGCTTTCCTATGATATGTTTTATTACACATTGAAGTTCTTTGTGTTTGTACATTGTAAGATTTTTTTCTTTGAAAGAAAACAGAACCTTTTAGGGAATGTAACGACAATTTTCTTAATGGCTTTCTATTGTGTACATTGAAGGCATCAGATGGCAAGAGGACTTTGTTATTCTTTGGTTGTATTACAACTTAAGAACACAATTCGAACCAACTGTAATAATAATAACTTCTGGTGTTAGTTATCCACTGACGGAAATTGTATTTGAAGGGAGCATTTGGTCGGACTGGTAACGGTTTGAAGTGTGCATCGGTCAGCCATAGGAAATGCAATCATGTATATTTTGGCCCAACTCCAATTGTTCGTTGTGTAAATTCTAGTTTCAGATAACAATGTACTGCAACACAATCGTTTGAATTAAACATATGTTACTTAGTTTATTTGATTGGAATATGTACAAAAAATACTTGCTGAATGTGCCAGATTTATACCCGGCCATATTTCACACGAGCTCGGTAAAGCGTTGAGTTTTTGAGAATGGAATAATTCGAATAAAAACATTAATACGTTTGAAATGAATCAAGAAAGTCGTATTTAACTACTGATTCTGTTATTTTTGATTTTTGGAATCTGAATTTTTAAGTTTAATTTGCTTATTTTTGTTGTGTATAAGTTCAAATAAAATTCGTGATATGCAATAATTTACTTGATTATCAATATCACTAAGTCAGACGAAATTTATTAAAAAAAAATTAAAGCGGAAAAAGCTAAGTTACTGTTAAAAAGGAATGAAACAAAATTTTCGCATAAAACGAAATGAATCACACACGAGATTTATTACAACTTTAGAAAGGAAATTGAATAAAATGTGTAAGTACTTACTTTGGGTTCTTTTCCGTAATCTGACCAGTAAGGTAAAATAAATCTTTCCCAAAGAAAACTGTTGTAAAATATTATTGCCGCTACCTCCAGAAAATGAAATAATACTATACCCCATCTAATTTTCTTTGTTCTGTAAAGAAAATAAAGTACAAATAAAAATACAAAGGTTCTTGAATAAAATGGGAAGTATCCTTAGCCATGTATCCGTAAATCCATATTTAATTTTCGCCCTTAACTTCAGACGACTCCAACTTGAACTACTTTGACATCATCTATGTTAAGATGAACACTATTGTATTTTGTTGATCAAACCAATCTGAGGTCAACACATATTGAAGGCTAAGGGAAAGATGGAATACATACATAGTTCTATTTTAGGTTTTTTTATTGTATTGTTAATAAATAAATAAATAAATAAATAATACCTTGGATATTCATCTCTATACACTAAGGTGGGTGCGAATAGAAAGTATACATAGTGCTTGAATGTAGGCAGTTTTGCAAGATCGTCTCGACATTGCGGGGCGCAGGCGACGGCAGCCGCGTGAATTTTCATTGCAAATCTAAACTGCAAATTTCAACATGCATCTTTTAGGAATGTCAGGATAGAATTTGAACCACAACATGAAAAATTAACTATTTATTTTAATTAAGAAATGGTTTCTTTTAGTAACAGCTCATAAATACAATGCAGATCATCTATGAAGTAAATCATACCTTTTACAAGTGAAATGTTCATAAAAAAAATTTTAAAATTTTCTATACCTCGCTTCTTGCCTCTCTCGAAAGGATTATGTAAAAAAGAAGTCAATGGACGTGGTGAAAGCTTTAACAGTATAACAAAGAGATTGATTCTTTAGAATTTAATTGCATTTTTATGTTATATCGGAAAGGAAATAAATAGAAAAAACGGTTTCAAATCTTATTAGATACATTTATATTTAACATTGTTTTAAAATAGACTTTTTAATAATTTCAACGAAACTTTTAAGCATCTTTTCCACTATACAGTGATGTAAATGCCAAGTAGTTTATTGATAAACGTAATAACCTTTATCTTTTAAACGATGTCAACTTTATAATAACGCAAATTACAGTGTTTGTTGACTAACTTCTGTGTAGTATGGATAACTTTGGTTTTCCAACAAGATCACGTAATAGCAACATTGATCAGTTATAAATATAAATACGCATAGAAACATCTAGAAACAGTACTGGTTATGATGATAGTTTTTGGTATAAAACTTCAGAATTATGTAAATAATAAATGATGCGTTGACAGTCGTAGGTGGTGCAAGACAGACCAGGTTTCCCTAGCTCGGTAGCAGCTGGCGTGGCTCCGGGTAATGGTGTTCCGTCGGCGCAGCCGGTGCGTTATTTACTAGCAGCTCCTCTCCCCGCCTTGACAAGGGTCTAGCCTGATTTATGTTACATTTCACTTTCGACGCTTTTCCGCCGCACGACCTATGAATCTTTATACGCGCGTGCATGTTATTAGACGCCGCACATGAGACCCTGTTAACGGTGACCTCGTGGCTTTGTGATTTGTGTAGGTTTATCCAATTTTTCTGTATTCGAATTAGCCGTAATAAAATTAAGCGTTTACCAGCGACTTAGTCAGAGTAAAATTTAAAAAAAAATAGCCTAAGCTACTCTCTCATGTTTCAGAATAAACGCGGTCTTGCGGACAGACAGACGGACAGAGACAAAAAATGGTTTTTCGTTATAAGCAAATACAGCATGTTCGTTAAATATGATTTTTTTTCAATATTACATACAGACAATCCAATTTGATTAATATGTAATAGATATTTTTAAATAGAATTTCACGTTTAGATGTGCTTAACAATATAACGACGATAGAACCATGAGAAAATTAGGCTTATTGTTGCCAAATAAATGTTCTTAAAACATTGTCTTTCTCATAGTGTAGTAAGTTTTTCTGAAATAGGCCACCAAGAATACTTTACTTTTTGTATCCTCATACACGATATTCAAAATGTTATAATCTTGTTTTTCTTTTTATTGTTTGTATCGCCTAACAATAACAAAGTATTCTGAAACTCGATATAACATTCTTCAGAGTTGTGTAATTACTAATTTCGGTATTCGGTAGTTGTGCGAGCGCTTGTGGAAGTTCATGATAGCTGTTGTTGCGAATTACTTCATCGTCAGACGTGAGCTCGAAGTTTGCTAGAGTTTCCCAAAATACAGACGCAGGGAGGTGTCTACCTATCTTATATAGACATGTGATGTACACATCTAATTAACAAACTTTGAAGTTAAACTCCGAACATCGTCTAGATTTTAATCGATTTTACTTAAGGGTTTAGAGGTGAGATAAAAGGGAAATAGAAGTGATGTACATCTTTGGTATAATTTTAGTGAACTATAACTTATTATGTTTTTTTTTATATGCCTCACGATTTTAAAAATGGCGGCGAGCAGTATACCACACTATATACTAAATTACAAGTAAATTACAAGTGTATAATTTTTACCTAAGATACTTGTTCAAGATATGGTATGTTTCTAATACGAGTACTAATTTGTTTAAAAAAGTACACATTTAAACAATATCTTACAAGGTATTTGAGCCGCATGGCTTGAATTAGCTATAAATTCCCTTTCCGTTATCTTATTAAAGCGTCCCGTTTATTTATACGTTGAAATATTAAAACAGTAACACTTTATAGACTTAATAAAGAATACATAAAAACGGAGTAGTATACACAGGATGTTATAAAAATTTGATCACTAGATAACCTATAAAAACAGATAAGTAGTTAATTTTTCATGATAAAGAAATAACTATATTATTATTATAAGAGATTAATAATGCAAAAAGAATATGTCACAAAAACTCCGTTCGTATGACTTAAAAAAAAAATCCCAAATTTCAAAATCACTTACTCTTTGAAAATATGCAATATGGACATCAAAAGTCAAAACTATAGATCTCTAACCAGATGTTTTATCACGTATTTTGATAGTTAAATAGGAACGGATATTGACATAATATTCGTTGTTCCTATTTGATATTTACTCTTCCATTAAATCATGATGATGTGGATACGTACAATAACATACTTTATCTTACTTTTTAATTATTTAGTTTTAACAGTGGTATGAATGAATTGAATGAAAAATCTTTATTGATATGACTCTGATTCGTGTAAACATGAGTAAAATATACACGAAAAGGTAATAATTTTACTTACCATTTCACAAGTAACAGCAGTAGAAGAGGCTAATGCAAGTTTCTTTTTGCCCAGGTCCCACGTGGGTATCGCTATTACCGACACCTCCAGAACGGCAACGCCAAGAATGCCCATGATTGACCATATTTTCAGTGCCGCTGCAGCATAGAGATAATCATGTTAACGCTTAATCATCCTATATATTACCTCTTATATACATCCATATTAGCCGTCATATATCTGAATTCAATAGGGAGTGAATAATAATTTGAAGACCCTCTTACGCATACACTCTTTCACACAACCTATCCATTGAAACTTCAAACTCATAAAAAAGCTTTAATTAGCATTTATAAAGTTTATAAAGGTCGTTAAAATGTATATAGCGAAGTGGTAAACAAAGTAAAACGGCATCTGTTACATTACAAATCATACGATATGAGAGAAAGATATAAACATATACGTATAACAGAGTTACTGATTTAAAACTAAAGATTGAATGTAGGATTGCCAGTAAGCTTCCAATCTAATTCAATACTATTTTCCCTTACAAAATCCCTTTTCTTTAGCACTGACAGGTAATGCATAGGATATTTTTTCCGATCTAAGTCAATCCGGGACCGCTTATCTGTATCGAAAACTTTTTCATGAACACAAACTTTCAAGTTACCAGGGTATTATCTGAGTTAAAATTATACATTTTTTTATATTGTGTAATCATGAACTTATGTGCCTTTGAAGTTACGCGAAAAATTGTGATTCCTACAGTCGGGTTAAATACTGACAAAGTTCGCAAACAATCGGTGTAAAATTATCAAGTTACCTGGAAATTTCACTAAAAATTTTCTTGTACCAGCATATAATCTTAGCCCGGGATAGAAAGCGACTGCGATTGCAAGTTCTAACAACCAGATTTTAGCACCTCGACGTATGTCACCAAATCCTTCGATCACTGATGTTGTTCCGATGTTTATTCTAAAATAAAAAAAATGATTGTCTTTGTATATGCAACAGCAAAGTACTCGTATTGGTCGTCGTTTAGGCGTCGCGGTCGGTTGTTGATAAATATGGTCTAATAAATAAGAATTCCAACAAACTTATGCAATCATCGCAGATATTGTTTTATAAATAACATAAGTAATAATAAATGGCAGGCGTGACGCGCTCGGGAATCACTCACCCTGATGAAGAATTTCCAACGGTTCTGAAACTAGCGGGTATATATATCGGACTATGCGTGAGTTTAACTATGGGCTAATAATATAGTTAATTAATACAAATAATATTTCTTAATTATTAAATAAGATATTTTACTTGCTTTCCACGTTCAACGAAGTCGTATATCACGGTGTCACAGAGAAGGATCAGCAGGATGACCACAAATATATGGTATATGGCTCTTATATGAAGTGAACCTTCTATGAGTACCGTTAGAGGTGAATGCCGATGCGTAAATTCTGCAAGTGACTTCTTTTCTTCATGTTGCTTTGTGAGTCCATTTTGTGTTAGAACTTCTTGTTTGCGTTTTCGCAAATTATCTTTTTGTGTTTCGGTCATATTCTATAACGAAAAGTTCAATATTATTTATTTGCCTACAATTATTTAACACTTATCTAAACTATAAAGTATCGATGTTAAAAGCGTACTAAAACTTAATTATTAACATTCATATAAAAATCACTACTGAACTTTGCTTGCTTTATTAATTGTCACAAATTAAGATATTTAAAATAATATAATAAATATTATTAATAAATAATTATTAATTCACTTACTACGTAAAGTTAAAATTGCAAGTCCGCACAATACTGCTGTAGTTTTATGATAATGTTTAAACAACAGTATATATTACATCATATTCTATCTAGTATAACTGACGATAATTTATTACATTGTTTTCTATATCACTAACCTTTCACATGCAGCAATAACCCAAATACCAAATTGATAAATCTGTCCTCTTCGATTTAATTCACAAACTTAACATGACACACTTGCGGTAACATTTCATAAAAACACAAACTAGTTTTTCTTACCCCATGACAAGGTACTTTTGTAATAAACAACTGCACTATTATTTAATCTAATTAATTATGAAATGTGGGTATTAAAATAAAATACCAATGGAATTATTTCTTGTTACGTCACAACGGTGTCAAAGAGCGAACGATTATTATAAAGATACTTGTTTACTGCCACGAGTGTACTATAATACATTTAATATTGTATTACTGTCCACACCAATGATAGACTCCCTTATCGAAGGGTGACGGCGCGATTGTAACGCCAAACAAATATCAGTCGCAACAGCTATATAACTGATTACAAGTGTTCTAATATATGCTTGGTTGAGTTTGATTAATATTTATAAATTAAGCCCATGTATGCAATTGAATTCACGTATCGTATCAATTTCTTATCTTTTCAAATATCAAGTCTGATTAATGCTATTTGCTGTGACAGATAAATAAAAACGATTTTAAATATTATATTTTAGCAAAACAAATGTATTATGTAAAAATTTAATTCGGTGGATCAATGAAAACCGAATTTAAAGCGAGACATGTGTTTATTGTTTACGGTAAAACCGTTAAATTACAATGATCTCTATAAATGGACTGCTTGGAAATGACAGCTCTTACTTTGTTCTGATTTAAAAGCGCCTACACCTGCCTAACTTAAAAGCGACAGTTAAATATATACACATTACATTATTAGTTCGAATCCACACCACAGAATCAAATAGGCGTAAAATGCTACGCTAGCCAGTCCATTTATAAAGGTCAGTGGTTAAATTCCACTGCCGTGTTTTTAATTATTATTTAAAACAGTTGTTACATACTCGTATTAGGAAATAGTCAAAACTAATATTGTATCCAAAAAAATAATTAAATGACGATAAAAATTACCTAAAAATTTTAGTCAAGCAAATATCATTATGCATCACTAGATCTTCATGAAAACACCACAGATTGCAGGTAGCCTAGTTAAAGCTGTTATTCATTAAATAAATATTTCTGTCTAAGAAAATGTTCCAATTAACTTTCCGAAAAATAAAACCAATTGATGTGTTAAAAATGCAGATCCAAAAAATTAATATTTTACGAAAGGTTGCACTGGCAATAGTCAATACGACGCTTTATTAAATAAATAAAAAAGTTTCAAAAATTGCAAACGGCGAGAAAAATTCCATGATAATTGAGCCTATGAATTTAAAAAAAAATGTAAAATATCTCATGCATGAATGAAAATATTGGTATCCAAGGAAAAATATAACTTAATAAGTCGTAATAGCAGTGTGGTTTCATTATTTTGTTCATTTAACATTTTTTTAAATATCGTCATATCATAAACGCACATACAATAAGAAACCGTTATTGAAACTGGTGATTTGGCCCATCATAAGGGCCGAATGGAAATTCTAATATTTACACCGTGCTTTTTTTCGGAGCGACTGACAGAAGTGTAAAATTTTATCTGGTAAGTAATTTATTGTTTTATTTATATGTGTGGGTACATATCATGGATATGTTTCATTTTTTAAATGTGAGGTGATGATGAAAGGTGTTACTTTTTATTTAACTAAGATTTGACATTAATATCTATTAAACACGGAGGTAACCTTTAAGCTTCAACGGAAGTTTCAATTTAGATATTCACTCAGTTTATATTGATGAAACAAATACAGTTACTGCGTATGCAATAAAAGTGTCAGATTTATTGCCGATACGATTTTATGTCTTCTTTATGTCTGTTTATCATAGTATATTATATCCCGTAAACCCGTATCGTAGCGACAATATTGCCTACATATTCTTTAGAACTATGACACATTTTATGACACCTAATAAAATACTTTCATATTACCTTTCCTCCACCAATTGCGCATAAATATGAAATAACAAATATCGAACGGGAAAAGCAAATTAACTATGTGTAACCAAGAGCGCGAACGCCCTACCTTTGACATTATCGCTTAAACTAATTTCACTAGAGCACAATACCTAGACGGTGCAATACAAGCTGTTGTTGAACGAACAACTCCGATACAGAACATTACTGTTTTCATAATAAGAGACAATACTGTACTTTGACATTATTTTGGACTTTTACTATGCAGGGTTCAGCAAGTGAAATATAAAAACTATATCAAACACATAGGTCAAAGATCTCATCATTCATCTCAATAGATTTATATCCATTTTTGTAACAGATTGCAGGTTAAATATAGTATCAATTTCCTTTCATATAATCAATCTATTGGAAGGTAGAATGTGTTGGGAAAAATTGATTGATGCGAACCTGTGGGAGGACGTTTTCGCTTTTGATCGAATGTAATTATTATAATTACATTCCTCAATTTAAATGAATAGCTAGAATTGAATTGTATTCACATGTGTGTTGTGATTAGAAACTATTACCTAATTTAGTTTGGTTTATTTTCGTTACATCACGTAATGACTAAAAATTTAGATTATCAATTTTAGTCATTGTGTTGTTGATTTAGGAGTAGTTTTAGTTAGAGAGAGAATGAGAGACTTTCTAATAATCATTTCAACGTCCTATTTACCACCTCAATTGTCAGCAATGTTGTTGAAATATTGTAATTCTATATTTCTAATAAATGTGAAATCGTATAATTTAACACTAAAGCTGTAGTGGAGCGGATGACGGAATATTTACCTTGCAATTTTACTTTGCAATAAGGTCGTAGAAGGCGCAACGGGAGGTATAAACAGTGAAAGCATAAAATGTTTATGAGCTTTTATTATTCTCGCGCCGTCGCCGCCTGCGACTCCTGAGTTAAGAACGTACCTCACTACGTTCCGATGTCCATCGTTAACACACTAAATGGATATTGTATGGAAACATAACATTGTTATCGCCAAGGATTCCTTTGGATTTAATAATCTCACGTTATGTATTCATACAGTTTTTATTCCAACCACAATCACTACTGGAAAATGTAAATTGTTTGATTGCTTATAATATGACCACGAAGTGGAATAAAGGTAATTTTTTATTTCTTCGAGTTAAATTACATTCCGGCAGTTAAGCCTAAAGATACAAGCTTTTTTCAAGTTTGTTTATAAAATAATAAACATGGTTTCAGGGCATAGAAATCTTTATGTAGCAAAATTCAGATATACTCAACATTTTGTGCTATTTCTTTGAATACCAGAGCCACGAAAATAACTCGGAATCACTTCCAATTCAATCTTTGAGTAGCAGATTACAGCACATGCTTAAGATTACGCTCACCGCCTTACTGGATTACGCTCATAGTATAAAATATACTTAAATTATAGACTCTAAAATATTGTATATAATACTCATACATTAAAGAGGTCAATTCGACTTGTTTGTGATACCGGCTGCAGTTGAATACGGCATCAATACTTGTTCCGTGTTCGGAATATTAAACATCAAACGAGATGAAATGCTACTGACCTATTTGCTTGCCCGCTATCATGAAGCGACTTAATACAGTATACACTACACTTTGCGAATAAATAAACAAGATTTCACGACCGGATACCGAATATAGAGTACACGAATTTAAATATAACAAAATACATAGACTGCACATATATATACCTATATGTCAGTCACAGCATTGAATTCGCTTCCCACTTAGTATGGAATGTGATGCAAGCTCGGCTGTTTATAAATATATCAGGAAACTTGTTAAATTAAAAACCATATTTGTTAACTATTTTTTATAATTAGGTATTTACGAACATAACGTTCAGTATTTACTGCGCATTATTGCAGCAATTCCCGGCACAAAAATATTAGCGTTTATTGTTTATTTGGAGCTCAATTTTTGTTAATCGAGTTAACGGCGTGGAGTAACTTTGGTGCAGACCCCGGTCAAGCATTTGAGCGGCTCGCGGCAGACGGCAGAGGGCGTCTCTCCCAGCTCCTTGCTGTAAGTCTTGCATGCAGCGCCCTCACCTGAAATTATAATAAAATGAATTGGTAATTTATTTCTTAGATAAACATTGTTGTAAAGGTATAATGCAATATCTCCTACTGAACTCTCATCTTTTTAAGAACGATAATGTTAAATTATAAAATAGACTACCTGTCATTTAAAATAAGCTTTTTTCCACTTGTATTAATCTAACGAAAATATCTAAGTATTTACAAATGTTATTTGCAAACAAAGTTCAACCAAGTTGCGCTTATTTGATAATAAATTGCGTTAATATGACAACTTGAACTGTACTTGAATTAACTACGTCAAAATAAACTTTAAGGAGCATTTAAATTTTCCATATAATGTGGGCAATGTATTGGAAACTGTCGTGATCTTATAACCCTTACTATCAGAGAGATTATTATTGAGTGCGGTTCGTAAACAGATTAACTTAATTAGTTTGCGAATAAATAATATAAGTGACATTATTAATAATTTTTAACACAATGTGGTACTTTCTTGATAACTAAAGTAAATTAACCATACGATAGTAAACTACTTTTACTGTAATTAGGATGGGTAAAAGATTAAGAGCCAATTAATGATACAAGGGAGTCCTTCAATGTAGAATTAGTACGAGAAATCTACACTAAGGAAAAGCTTCTCTAAGTTCACCTCTGAATGCGAAAGTTTATATTTTAAAATTACAGTATACGCACCTAGTAAGGTAACGCAAGCGGGACAGCACGCGCACTTGCCGGCGTGGTTGGGACGGTAAAGGGATGGCGAGCGGCAGCTGGTAGGTGCCACGCGCGTTGTGCACGGGTGTTGCTTGCAGTAGTTAGTTCCGCACACCAGGTCGCTGTACACCAGCGCCAATACGCACGTCAACAAAGCCAGAACTAACGTAGCTTTCATACTGAAAATGTATGCCCTCCGATTTATTTCACGTGTATTGTAATTCAAATAATGAACGTTGTTATTTGAATTACGAATGCAAGCGAAATTCCCAGCGAATCCGTTTATAAATAATCAAAACGCTTGATTAATAAAATTGTAACAATTATATGATGATTAACCTGTTAGAGTATCTTTGTAGTTGAATATGACAGAATAAAAAATAATTTTACAAGTATTGTATGCTAACGGGAAATTTGGACATTTAGAAAACACAAACAATGATAGAATAAAACGAAGAAATGTGTCGTTGTAGAAGTAAATGACGGTGTCGTCAGGGAACGTCGGTTCAAACGGACGCCGGTAAAATTTATGAGTACACGACAAACTACTTTATATGGATTTATGGTGCCGTGGAGAAAAAATATATTGCAGTTATATATAAAAAGTTTTTATTCTGTATTGATATGAAATAATATACTTATTTCAAAATAGTTTTTATCATGAAGACGATACAAAGTTCAGTTGATTAATGAATATTTTTTGTATTAATATTTATAATATTGTACTGTGTATTGAAATCCTCAATTGTATTAATTATTAATTTAATTATCTATTAAGAAAAAAGGTTCTATTTGGTTAGTTTAGAACAGAATATCTCTTAGGGTAATAATTCCCACAGTGCAATTAGAACGTTGATATTCCTGAAGGTATATTTCGTATGAAATTCCATACTTACATAAAATAGATAATATTAACAAGAGAATCGCAAATCCCTACACGGATCAACTGAACGCAAAACAAGCTGTAATATGTCTTGTGCCGGCGGCGACGTTGAGAGACGTTCGACAACAATTATATGTTACAAAACAGCCGATTTCGATATAAAATCTAATATATTTTAGTTAACAAAATTTAATTCCAAAGAAAGTATGACTAACTATAGTAAAGATAGTGAAATCAATTACTTCAAGTTTCGCTACGGACTATCAAAATGGTAGACATGTACTGTATTACTCCAAAAAATACTTTTAGACGCTGTTTACTTAAACACGATTTTTAACCCTTTGAACGCCGGTAATTGATATTATTGACCTCAAAGTGGAATGTTTCACCATAAATATGTATCGTCACAATAATGCTTTCGATATATGTAGGTACTTGATTTTTTATTGGTAAAGATCGCATTTCGCAAGCTTACGCATAATAATGTTTCAATAACCATGATTTGTCAAAAATCCGAGCCGCGCGTTAGTATTACGGTATAAAAGGGTTGATGTATGTTTAAGCTAAAATGAAGAAAAAGAGAACAACGTGGGACAATATGAAGTCTTTGCAGGGAAAAATTTACGTTGCTTTTACGATATATATAATTATTAAATATTTTTTACTCACTTGATTGTATGATGTCACGGTCGTATTGAGTATGTGATGTTGGGAGGTGGAATGTTGGAGGAAAGCATTGTCAAGTAATTATATGAATATGTGCAGATAACCCCAGTGCATGTTTACCTTATGCGATGCTTCGTGATCTCGAACGTTGCTATTATCTTATAAAATTATTATTACTAATGTTACTTCGCGGAACTTGTTTTTGTTTTAGATATTACCTATACAATATTAAAACCAACCTAGTTTTTCCCCTTTTTGTTTCTTTATTCGGAAACGCAAGCTTATTTAAAAATTTCTGACATGAAAAACCTTAATTCCTTTCTTCTACTTCTACATGACTCTTTATTATACGATTTACAAAGTTGACAAGTTTTTACGACTAGCTGTCGCCCGCGACTTCGTCAGCTAAAAGCACATAGCCTAAGTTACTCATACATCAGCTACTTTCCATTAAAAGTCCTGTCAAAATCGGTCCATCCGTTTGGGAGATTATTAGGATCAAACGGGGATATGCGGACAGACAGACAAGAATTATATAAATTCGATTTTCGTTATAAGCAACGCAAAAACAATGTCCGCGGAATACCATATTACGTACAGACATTTCATTTTTATTAATTGTATGGAGAGATATTTCCATAATATTTTATTTATTTTCAATAGAATTATTGAAATGGAAGATTCCTTTTGTACCTTTTATAAATTAATTATACTCTACTGCATAACAAGAGTTAAGGGTGTAATTGGACCCAATCGTAATTTGGACGCAGGTTTCGATGGGTAGGGTCAGGTAAATTTGAAGCTATGTAATACAAAGGGAAATGGAAAAAGGTTTACTTATCGTACTCAAATCACCATTAATTTAAAAGAATGAAATAAAATACTTTCGAATGAAGGTAAAAAGATAATTTTTGTCATCCTTTTAAAATTGCGCATTTTGGCATAATTGTAGCATTACAGTGTCAATTATTGGAATTGAAATTAATTATTTGAACTCCTGTAAAACTAAGTAGGACTCTTGCTCTCGCTTTAAAACTGTAGAGTTTCTTTGAGTAAATTAATTAAAACACATAATGAATTTTAAAAAAAATAACGAACATTTATATATAGACAAAGCGAACGACACCTCCGTAGTTAAAATCGCTTCAGTTGCTGCAGGCGATCAAATGTATATTTCATCATCATCAGCTCACTATACGTCCCCACCGAGGGGCTCGGAGCCTACCCCAACTTAGGGGTATGTATATTTAGTCGGGTAAAAATAACAGGAAATCAAAAGAAATAACATTTTATTTGCTGTCGTAAGAAATTGTTACTCTGTGTTTCTGTCACGAACTATTCATTTATCACTTCAGCGGATATTGTTCTCGGTAATTAACTATTATCACTTCATAGAATTGTGTACATGCTGAGAATTTGTTATGATACGTTTCTTCCTTTTCCTGTAGTAAATGTTTTAGTTTACTAATGCTTATTTTTACTGCTGAAAGCCTCTTCGGAACTAAAACTATTTTTACTAGTACTTTTATATAAGAAGGTGGCAAACGAGCAGGCGGCTGATTTGAATTCTCTGTAATAGCAAAGCGACCACTGCCTATAGACATCCTCAATTTCGAATGCGTTGCCTATCTTTAACGACGACAAGAAAACTAAAATTAGACCTCCGGCACACAAACTCATCAGACGAAGTGTGGAATTGTTTCCACTTCACGCCTGTCTTCTGTGTGGTCGTAGTATTGCACCGGGCGAACTGATCCAACATTATTGTTTTTGCTGGCGTCTACTACTGTTGATGACACGATTTAACATTAAAAATAATTAGTCCATTAAATTAATGTTCTAATTTTGCACATTTTCTATCTTTTATAATTATAAGCTGTTCTTTGAGATTTCCATTGGCTGATATATGATTTTATAAGTCTTAGTATCAAAGTTCTATTATTTACTAACAATATTTCCGTACCGAATATATCAAGCTATCAATTATTCCAAACCAATTAAAGAATTAAAAAATAACTAGACGTTAAATTTATTACAGTTAATAAAAAAGTTTGGTTACTAAGATTCAACAGTATGGCATTGTCTGTCGCCACGGGGTCGCGGGCTAACATAAGACTACCAAATGAACGTTCGAAGCGTTTTCTCCCTTAGTCATAATACAAAAAGTTTAAATTGAGTTAAAAATACCCACTGAATGTTCTTGAGAGTGTGTAGATTTGTTCAGGGTCTTATTGTCGTGGCGAAATAATGTATGTTTAGGAACTCGGGTGTTTCTAAAGCCTTCGATACGGGCCAATGAATATTGAAATACTTTGTGTGAATTCGAAAGTTCAACTTTCTGATTAGTTTTCAAGTTTGAGGGAAAATTTTCAATTTAGATTCGTATCAGAAATACAATTAGTTTAAGCTTTATTGGTATTGGAAACATAATTAACATGTTAATTAAAATGATAAAATGTTGCAGTGTATTATAACCTACAGTCAAAACCGTTTATGGCGACATCGTTTAGAACAACTTACCGGTTAAATTGACCAAAATCAAAGGTCCTGGCTGAATGTTATATACATATCTTTCCTATTAATACCTGTCACCGGTTGTTACAACTTTCGGTTTTTACGACTCAATATGAGTAGTCCCTTCGATGTCGTTATAACAGATTTTGACTGTATTTTAAAATGGATCCAAGTGATCAAGAGCATGTCCAATAATAATGCTATACATCTGGATTCTCAAAGGATTTTCCTCGAACACTCCTTTCAAAATTTTACTGGTTTTGGCGAATCCACTGCTGTTACATTTAATATTAAACATGTGAACTTGATATCCCACCATCGTTCTCTTTCGTCGGGGTCTTCCGTGGAACCGAAGCAGTCCACCTGAACTACTGACACTGACAAAACTAGATGGTTATACGAGTATTTCATCATATTTGATCATCTTCACTGTAAGATCAATATTGTCAAATAGTCTCGTATTTTACACTTTGTGCTTAAATCTTAAAAGCTTAACCTAGTGGATACGAGCATTTATTTGTTACTGAGGCTGTTAATGGACGGCGGGGTTAAATAAACCTTCATCTCCATTAATGCACCACACTGGTGGAAATAGTGGTTTATTTCTCTAAAACCTTAAAATCCTTGATTAAAAGAGTTGTCACTATTTATCTTCCTTAATTTCGAGCTTTTTAAAAATTGCTGCGTTTGTTATTTTTATTCCCGACTGGCACGAGGTAATGTGTTTCAAGGATTAAGTATGTTTTATGGTTGCAACACGAGTCTCTTTCATAATGCGATAAGGCTAATGTCGCCGATATCATTATCAAGCTGAAGTGTCACTGACCTCATAAAAATTATCATTATTATATGTTGCACTGAGACACGATTACAACTTTAAAATAATTTGTTATATAACAGAAAATCAATATATTTTACTGAAATAAGGCGAGCGAACTAGCGATTTACCTGTTCTTGAATTTCCGCTGCTACCTATTTACATTCGTTAAATTTAGAATTTATAATTTGAATCGACACATTTTGGTATAAATAGAAAAGGTCTGGAAGAATTACGAGGGTAGTAAGGATTGGAAGAGAAAAGAATTTAGGTTTCCATCTCTTCCGTGATGGGTGGACATGCAGCAATAAAATAATCTACACACTGTTTCTTACGATGTCCTAGTACTTCACAAAATATCTAATGATTGTCTACATTTGGTGACATCCAGGTAAAGAAAACAATTAAAGCCAGTTTTTAAGGCAATACTAGAGTATTCTGAATTGTTTTATTTTCAAAACCTTTAAAGTAAATAGATTACAAAAAAAAAACCAGATGTAATATTATTAATTGAATTTTAATTACTATGAAAAAGCTTTCGTGTCAAAAATAAAATTTTCTCAGCGACAGAAAAGTTCATAAGCAAGTGAAGGTTTTTTAAAAATATTGTGAAGAAAGTTTACTACTTCTTGGTTGAAATATGTCAAGTTTGTTTATCGGCTTTGCTGTACGCGACAGGTTAATGATACTTAAAAGGAGCTTTAAAACAAATTTCTTATTTACGCTATTTTCTAACTTCGGGAAACTTTATGTTTATAGAAGTTAGTTTACAGTAATTTGCCTTACGTTGACTTTATAATTGCTAGATCAATTATAGCTTATTTGATTCCTTTTTGTATTAGAACTTTCTATTAATTAAGAAGTTAGTTTATTATTAATTTGTTCTAGTTAGAGCGTCTAATATGTATAATTAATCAGAAATAGATCCGTTCTCCTTCCTTAAAAGCCTTAACTTCTCTGGCGCTGTACGTTACTCGTATGTTAGTGTTAGGCTACTTACTAAGTTTTTTTTTAATTCCGCACGGAGTCGCTGGCGACAGCTAGTATGTCATAATGTACATTGTAAATTATGTATCATATCCATTCAATTACCTTCAAGTGTAGGTCGTATCGTTAGACAATGCGGTCGGTGTCAGTGACATCGCTCAGCAGAAGCTGGGAACACTTTATGTTAAAAGAAAAAAAGGAACCGGCCTTTGTAATCTCTATTTTTTATCCTGTTAACAATAGGTGCGTGGCACAGACGGAAAGGTCTTTGTTAAAAGCTTAAAGGAAAAAATTCTTTAGTTGTTCCAACAGTTGTTCGCAAGGGTCGCTTGATAGTGCATAATTAATTTTAATTACGTAGATTACTTTCATGAATAGAGCAGAAGGTACTCGGCTTTATATATCATCTATCATTTATTTTGTAAGCTTCATTTCTTTTTTTATCAAAGAAGAGTAAATTTGTCCATACATTTTGCTTTTAATTACCTTCATATCTAAATAATTAAACATTTCATCTAATAATA
Organism: Papilio machaon; assembly: GCF_912999745.1. Taxonomy (NCBI): domain Eukaryota; kingdom Metazoa; phylum Arthropoda; class Insecta; order Lepidoptera; family Papilionidae; genus Papilio; species Papilio machaon. Next base: position 4,500,492 of record NC_059989.1, on the reverse strand, counting down.
TAATTTTTTGACTTTAAAATATAAACTTAAGTTACTATAAAAGGCAATATCATTTTTGCTCGAATTACTTCTTTCTAATCAAAAATTTTGCAGTATGAGTATTTATATCAAACGAAGATTCATTCTTTCATCATTCAATTTTGCATTGACATACATTTCACTAATTGGCTACAGTCGATAGATCCATAGCTTTCTAAGATCAAAGGCTTCTTGTGTACCTTTGGCTTCGTAACTTCAACAGTAACATACAACTTACAATAAGAACAGTCGGCAAATGTTTCTAGTTTAAAGTCTCATCTTAAGTATTTGCTATTTTCTTTATCGCTGTTTGTTTCACAAAGAAACATTCCATTTTATTTTCAAGTGTGTTCCATTGTGACAACAATATTAAAACCTATAAATTCAATTTCAATTTATCCCTTTCATGGCCCTTTTTATCTTACTAATCCTACAATCTTTTCTAAAGTAATAAAGATAAAAATAATTAACGTAAGTGGTTATCTTGGTTGTTACGAGTGAGTTTCAAATTGATTATGTGTCTATAATATACGAAGAGAAAAACGTGATGCGATGTAACATACATGTACCTATAGCAATAGAGCGCTTCGCAGTAGTGTGCATGTAGACAGTTAATTAAGACCGATCTGTGCAAATATTGACGATACGTGTTATGGTCAATTAGGTCGAGTGCGTTCGTACCGCAAGCTAGAATAATGTTTTATCGTAATTAAATGAGCTGAAAAGTTATGGTTTGTTTAATTCTGAACGAAATACTTCCATTAATTGAGGTAAAATGCTTCGAAATTCCACAAAAATGTTTTATAGAGTACACATTTTTAACTTTATACGTTTTAAGATTTTCAAAAAGCATTCATTGTTTATGAGCAGAATTATCAGGTTAGTGTCAACAAATAGAGCAGGTATGCTTTCTGCTTTTTGGGTTCTGATTAAATCAAGTTAAGGATATGACTTTTCACACTTCCCTTCACCCTACTCACTTCCCTTTTAATCTCCTCATCGTTAGAGATGTCAGAAATAACTTTTTTATGTTTTTTTATTAGTAATTTGTCAGGCATTAACTTACTGCAAAGATAATAAGATTATAAATTTATTAACTCAGAATATGTATTCTAAAACTGCGCTAACTGCAGTTGCGAGTTTGTATTTAAATATACGAGTACAGCGGTTAGCTGTAATATTTTATCAGTTTTGTAAAGTTTAATATGATTTAGTATTAAACTTGCTCTGCTTTATTAAACTGCAGCAAAGAGAGAATCAGAAATCATTTAATTCGATAATAACTTTTGGAATTAAAGTTGCTTTCAGAAATGAAAATATCTTGTTGGACTTGACATTGGACAAGAGTATACAAGCAGAACTCATTGCAACTATGGGAAGCACCCCAGAGAATAAATCTCCATAACTATACCCCTACGGACCTCCATGTATCGTTACTGTATAGAAAATCAACGTGAAGTACTCGTAAAATAAGGCATAACCTGAAAGAGTCTACAATAACAGTTGGAAGATAATATCATTGTTTATTAATATGTCAAAAAAAAAAACAGAACATTGTATCCTTATGTACTTTATGAGTTTTTAAAACTTTTTCTAATGTAGACATGGTGTCATAAAATACATTTTGATGACCGTAACGTTTAGGAGCGCAATAGTACTTTAATTCAGTTAAATAAATAAAGTATAATTATGGAATGTCCTTCTGTAACAAAGGTAATTTAAGCGTTAAAAGCTTCATTTCTCATGAGACAAAATTTATGTGTGCTATTCGAACTCTCTTTCCTTGAGCGCAATTAAGAGGAGCGTGGATTAATTGGGTTAAGTAAAGCCACAGAGCATCTGCGGTAACCTAATGCTATACTGTAGGTGTACATACTCCATCAGCTATAACGGACATAAGCATTATATATTCTACAGGAAATAAATAAAATATTGTAAAATTTGTTTTTAAGCACTGGTTGATATTAGATCAAAAATTAATTTTGATGTGTGCAAGAATAGTGGAAGAAGATCGAAGTACAGTAAAGATTGTGTTGGTACTCGTAGTACATAAATACTGCATCAATTAATTATAGGGAAGGGAAGCCAATGCTGTGTCATTTATTATAAATAGATATTAAACATAATCTGAGTTTCGTATATATTCGTAATGCTTAAATTTTGTTTTTGATTTAAAATTCGTATCGTTACAGTATTAAAGCGTCTGGATGTAATTTATTCGAAAAGTTCGACACAGACTTTGTAATAGCTAAGAGAAAATATTCAGACAGTCGTTTATTTTACACAGGCAATTTATCCTTATTGCTGTTAAATACATGTTTAAGTTAAAAATAAAATAAGCTTAACTGAAAGCATTCAAATTCGAAATGTTTAGAATAAGTAGCTTAAGTGTCTTCGAATAATGTAATGGAATTTCCTTTAAAGACAATTTACATATGGGTGAAAATAATGAATGCAAAAAACTTGTAAATGCTGCTTAAGGTGTTTCATTCACAGCCAATTGATAATGAATTTATATTCCATGAAATTTTATTACGTAAGTCGCTTAGCAACTAAAACCGCTAGGTTTCCAAGATATACGTTGTCTTTAGTACAAATGGCCTAAATTACACGTTATTCAAGAAAGATATCTTGAACACAATCTAGTATTTTCGATCACATGAATAAAATTTGAATAAAATTCTGAACACGAAGTTTATAAACACAGAGAGCATTGTAGCAATAATGACGTCACAAACGGTTCCCAACTCCCCCTCGTTACAGTCATTTGCGATATGCAACAATAGAAATAGCAACTTGACTTTCGATATTCTTTTTATACAAGTTACAATACAAAATAATAAGTCAAATTCTTACCCTTTATAATAAGATTTGGGTCATTATTGTTTTGTATTTTGAAACGCTGGTTCGCTTCTTTAAGGTAAATAAAATAACTATGTACTGTGATTCCGGTGGCCGCTTGCTAGTTTATCATTATGAAAAACAGTTCATTATTATTGGAACAACATTATTAAATATAAATATTTATGAATCCTTTGAAATTTATTCGGATACTTCAGATGCTTCAAATATATATTTTTTTAAGTGAAACGAATATGCCGTCAAAGCGGAAAGTTTCACGTGTATTTCTCAGTTATTTGTTTGTGAATCGCTGTACGAGAGAACCGGGATAACATAAATAATATTAGTTTTACACTCGACTACTTCTGCACAAACAAGAGGCAAAATTTATAGCCGCAAATACTTGTTACAGCATGTAGTAATTATTACTAGAATGGTGTTGCTGATACCGTTTTTATATTGTTATTAGCTATACGTCCACGACTCCATCCACACGGAATTAAAAAAAATCTTAATCAGTAGCTAATGTGTTTAAAGACACATTTGTTCTAATGCTTTGTTTACACTTTACACATATATACATAACCTTACTATATAGCTCTCTAGTTGCAACTGATTGACATATCATCTGCCTATCATCTGACATGCGCAGTTAGCATACGCAGTGGGGAAACTCCACATGTTCTTCCAGACTAATTTCTACATTTAAGCCAACTTTCAGCGAAATCCGTTGAGCCATTTTGGAGAACTCCTAACAAACACCGAAACTTTTGCACTTATAATTTTAGTATTTTTTTATATATAACGTTCTAAATATTAAAATGTGAAATCGTATATCTATTATCATTCATTTAATCATGATATTGTGACTCAATAAACAACTAGCTATCGCCCTCGACTTCGTCAGCACGGAATTAAAAAAACTTAATAAGTAACCTATGTGTTCTTCCAGACTATGTTCTACATTTGTGCCAAATGTCATTAAGATCCGTTAAGCCGTTCTGGTGATACCTTCAAACAAACATCCATCCATCCATCTAAACTAAACATTCGCATTTACAATGTTAGTAAGATTTGATTAAAAATTATACCACATTTATGTTGTTGAGTAAATAAGTAATATGTAAAATATGCCAAATTAAATCAGAAACATCGAAAAGCAAAAGAAAGTAAATTCGATTACAAGCCCTGGGAGGTTTAATTTCTTTCTAAATATAGACTGAAATTTAGTCACATCACTTATGTTAATGAAGGTTCTGAAAAATAAATTGCGTCTTGTCTGAAATGACTTGAAGCGCTGCTCGATTTGTAAATGTCACTGCCTCCCTTATTTTGCTGCAGAATTATATGAGTACGGGGTGGTACTTATTAGATAACCATCTCTTAAAAGTGTAATAATACAATATTCTATATCTCATTTACTAACTAAAACTTTATTTATCTATATATATAAAAGAAAGTCGTGTTAGTTACACTATTAATAACTCAAGATCGGTCGAACTGATTTAGCTAAAAATTGATGGGGAGGTAGCTTAGAACTAGGAGACGGACATAGGAACTTTTTTATCTTCTGTGCATTTTTTATTCCGCGAGGACGGAGTCGCGGGTAAAAGCTAGTTAATTATAAATGTCAACCGTAGGTATCTCTGTCTTATTCAAAGAAAATAAGAGGGATGGAAATGTTTTTTTTTTGGTATATTGGAGACCATAATCGCAGAAATCGCTATTTCCAGTCATCGAATCCAAATTTTCTATTTTTTTTATCTAGCTTTGTAGTTAACAGTAATATTTACATCATAATTTATCATAAAATGTGATATTAAATAATGTACGCAAATAAATTAAGAAATAAATCGTATAGTACAATGTTCCACATCGAGTTTATTACGTTTCGATACAATCGCTGAAAGTTATTGAGTCAAATCTTTATAGGCTATTATTGTAGCTGTAAGGAACCATATAAAAGAGTTTTTCATACTTGTAGTCAGTGTGTTTGGAATACAAAGGAGAACCCGCTTACTTTTGTGGCAATTATAAAGATTTATAGACATAGTAATATTTACTTTCAGCTCGTCCTCTTTATTTATGTACACGTGATTATTATCTAGCAACTAGATCTAACGTTATATTAGAAGACAAATATAATGTATAATGTAATAAAAATATATTAAATAAATTGAGAAAAATTAATTGAAACTAACAACTGAAACTTGTGCAAATACAATAATTGTTTTAGTCTTATTTCTTTTTCTTTCTATTATTTAATCATCTTTCTTTATATTTCTGCGTTGGTATTTTAGGAATCTACTACTTAGTTTTCTTAAAAGAGTAACTTTGTTTAACATGACGATCGTAAAATAATATTTATACCCAATAACCTTGTGTTTTGAGTGAAAGCGATGTTGAATACATTCACCTTTTTGGGTTGTTGTAACGAATCCAAAAATCTCGAGTTTAAGGCCCGGGTGCATGTAAGTGGAAAAAGATCTGACATGCAATCATCGTCTAACGAGGGTCAAAGAGGGTAAGACGGTCAACATAACGAAACCTTTGTCAAATATAAATGCGACTGTCACAATCGTATACTAAAAAGTGCTATAAATTAAATGTCTGTCATAAAAATTGTATATACAACTAGCTGTCGCCCGCGACTCCGTCCGCGCGGAATTTAAAAAAACGTAGTAAGAATCCTATTTGTTCTTCCAGACTATGTTCTACACCTGTGCCAAATTTCGTAAAGATCCGTTGAGCCGTTTCGGAGATACCTTCAAACAGACATCCATCCATCCATCTAAACATTCGCATTTATAATATTAGTATGAGATGTAAGGGATGTCATTGGCTTACTCAATAAAGGAATCTTCATTTTACCAGAAGTAGGTAACAATGAAATATAGGTATATGAAATAGATAGACCTATTGAGTGCTCAAAATAGAAGTCGAATATTGGATTAATACGTGGATTAATAATTCAAAAGCCATTGAAAAAAGAAACAGGGATATGGTTTAATAAAAACATTTTGCAATTTCCAAAGCGCCTTTTCAATTCATAAAACATGAATATTAAAATGTAATCTTTTAGGGGCATTTTTCTATCAGGTTATTCCAAAGCTTTGCGAATACAGTCGTAACTGTAAAAATTCAGTCAAAAATGGAATTGTTTCACTTACGGAAATTGGCAATTTACTTAAAACTGTTTAAGAAATAAAATGAAACTAAATCACGTAGCTGTATATGAAATAATTGTTTGAAATATAATAGGAAATATTTTAACCAAACCGATAAATGTCCTAACAGACTACTATAAAAATTCGTTCTTTTGCATATTGTCTGTTATGTGAGCTGCAACTTTTTCCATTATATATTTATAATTTGTAAGCAAAAATATATACTTTATCTTTATGAAGAAAATACAGAACAGACAACAAAAAAAGAAAATTACAACATCGTTTATAAAAGTCTTTTCGTTTGTGAATACAACTTAGATAATATAAAATTTTCAAAGCGAGTTAAACAGATAAGCAGCTCCTAAAAGCAAAACTTTTTAATCCTTTTCATCTGGGATAATTTATGTAAAGAGTTTTAACGACACTCTGTGACGTAGTAACGTTAAACTGACAAGTTATATGACACTCTGATAGCACTTAATCGTGAAATCGTGCACATACTAAACAATCATATCTCAACTTATATTTTAAAAACGTTAAAGTAATTATCTAATTCATACATTTTACATAAAAGAAAAAAAAAGATTTACCTATCAAGATACCGTCAATTATAAATTTATATACATTGATCGGATTTAATAGTGCAAATGCAGGGAAAGGATTCTTACATATTCATTCATTAAAGTGACAAGTGTAACATAAAGGTTAAATCCTTACATAGAAAGCGGACATAATATAATTTAACTTTTATTGAAATCAAAGTTATGTCCAGCGATAGTTATTATTTAGCCAATAATTTTTAGTCACAGCACTCAAATTACATGACACCTCCAAGTTGTCATTTCCTAAGTAGCAATGAACAAAGTTTTTGTCTTGTTTGTTGGTAGTTTAATTGCTCCCTCGGATATTTGACTAGTTTGACATTTCGGTCAAGGAACTTCATTTACTTTTTTATTAATATACCTCCCCCGTGACACCTTTATCCAACGCGTCCCGCGGTCATAAATCATTTTTATCAAAGCTCTCGTTTGTTCTTGCAAATTTTATGATATCGTTGGTTTATAAAAGCATTGTGCGGTGTAGTGAATTATATTTCTGATCAATTTAAATTCAAGATGCACCATTTAAGTGCTTGCGATAAATTAGCATTCTTAAAACTTTGCAATACAACTTCGTAGCGTTTACATTAAAATACGGACATTAAATGGGTCGATAAATAAGATTGCGTTTTATTGGTACAAAAAATTTGTCCAACTCACAAAAATTTATTCGAAACACTTAAAATAAAATATACCAAATATTCTAAGTTTAGATAGATGGATAGATGGATATTTGAAGATATCTCCGGAATGGCTCAACGGATGTTGATGAAATTTGGCACAGATGTAGAACATTGTCTGGAAGAACAAATAGGCTACATTAATTTTAAATCAGGGCGGACGGAGTCGCGGGCGACAGCCAGTTATTGAATAAATTAATTCTTGCAAACTGCATAGTGTTCTTATATATTTGTGTTGTGAATTGTGATGCAGTGGTAATGAGAGATTCTCATATAGAAGTCACGTAGCTGAACTGAACGTCTCTGACCCATTTCGTACTCGAACAGGTAACGGCATTTTTATATTGTGCATTGTTCCAAATGCAACAAGCGACATACAACTTCTCTTCGCTTGTAAAATATTCATTTCTCATGAAGAAATGGAACATTTTTTAGAATTCTGTAAGAATGGAAACAACTTTTGTATGCAGACTCTTTGTTTTTCACCTTAACACTTAATATATCATAAAAACGTAAGATCTATGTTTACTTATTGAATTGATGTAAGGTCGTATTCAATCATATAAGATATTATAAAAAACCAATTTTATCTTTATAAGGCTCTAATCACAGATATAATCAATTTAAACAATAAAACAACATAAATCCAAAGATAGAGTGTGTAACATGTAAAAATATAATTTATGATTTCTATTGAATTCGACTATAGGTTATATCTTAGCAACAGACACATCTGGGACGGTAAATGAGGAGAAATCTTTTAAGTTAGGTACAATTATTGTTTTACCTCTTCCCTAATCTTTACAAAAAAAAGAGAGACGCAAATGTCGTTAGCGAGGAATGGCAACGACATTTCACATTTGCTGAGAAATCGAATGTAATGCGCAAATGGATTTCCCGGATGTATCGCGTTCCGAAATGCCTTAATGGATATCGTGGCCCAGCTTCATACATTCTATTTTTATTTTGTATTGATGTTTATTCAAATATCAAAGTAATAAATTGTCAAACAAATGGAATAATTTCAGACAATTTTGTTCTATTATTGATACTGTTTTCCCGTGTATACAATACACAAATCTCTAATCTAAATCTTTTCTCCTAACGATAAATTTTTCCGGAAACGCGGAAACGAAAAAAATACTAAAGCTGTCTCGAAGTATCGAAGAAAAACGTTTTATGCGAAAGATGATTGGAGGCAGTTTTTTGTGACAATGGTAGGAAATAATGTTTTAATGCAACCTGTTTTTATTACTCTCGTGTTTAGTGATGTTAGTCATTATTAAGGTGAATCCGTCGTAATACTTATGATATTGTACTTAGTTTTTATGTCAACAAATGTAATAGAAACAGACAGCAATAAGTGTACAAATATAATTAATTTAACCAGATTAGTTTTGGCGCACCCAAAACAATTTTAATTTCTGCATCTCCATTAGGATGTCAAAGAACTCGATTTGCATAAGCTTATTTATGCTACGATTCTCGCGGGTCGCCGAAAGTACTTTTATAAAAATGGAAGCGGGAGGTGGGTTCAATTAAATAAATTTTACAAATACCGCAAACGTTGACCCTACACATTGGAATAAAGTAAAGCCTCTAATTTACATTTAAGCTGTTTTTTTCTCCAGGTTCATTGTATTGTGCCCAATTTTACAATTTAAATTGAACTTGAAGTGATTTTGTGTAAGAGAGGAAAAATTATACAGAATCATTTGATACAGTTGCATTATTGCAGCTCAGCTCAGCTCATTTGCAATCGTTTATCTTCGTTTTTTCATTGCTTTTGTTACATCACCCCATTCATGTAACCAAATCTATAAATTAATAAATTTGGAGTCTCGAGTAATCGCAGCAACGGCCATTTTTTTGAAGGGATTTTACTGAAAGATAGCTTTTGTATTCGGAAGTAACTTAGAATATTCTTTATGTATTCTGCGCCGGAGGCGGGCGACCGCTAGTAAATAATATAATTCATAAATTCCCTTTAGAGATTCGTTAGTGTGGATAAACTCCCGGGGGTCTTGAATATGTTCGAATGACGTGAGCAAACTTCTATATTCTAAGTAGATTACGCAGGCTGTGGACCCTGGCTTGTTACGACGTATTCATAAAAGTTATGTCGCTTGTAAATTTGCTCGTAGGTATACGGATAGTCATGTTTAAGGATAACACACAAAAATAATTAAATTTAGTATAATAATTATTTCAAAAATCAATAGGTAAACTTTTTTCGTATGTGAAATGTAGCGCTTCTCAGGATTCCGCGAAAAGCGTCTCGTAAGCTACGATGAATAAAAATGATTGACAGAAGTGATATCAGTTAAAACCATATCTTATGTACTATATTATGTACTACCGTGAAAGTCTATTGCCGTCACACGTGTAAAATGGAATGTTTTCTCTGTTCCTTCAAAAAGAACGAAAAGGATGGCAATATATTTTATACGATATAGAAAGTTGAAATACGCAGTAAGTCGCGGTTTTTTTGGTACAGTAAATGTTTCACGTAATTCCATTAATCGTTAAGTTATTTCTTTTGAGATACGATTGATTAGGAAAGTTATACTGAAACGTATTTGTACAATCAAAAATCAATCGTAACAATTAAATAATTGGATTTTAGTTATAATATGGTACGTAATATGTTTTTTTTCATATTATATCCCATCTCCAATTTTATTAATTGTAAAGACATAGATTAACTTCAGACAGCGCGATTCTTCCCGGTTAAAATTAAATCATTAATGAAGTAGATACCATTGTTAATGTCGTCATAAACACCTTTGGACCTTGGAACGAAACTTGATTGCCTTTTTGTTCTCAACCCACTGTTAACGTTGTTGATATTCAACAATCGTTTTATTCTGCTGTTCAATAGAACTATATATTTTTGTACACTGCTGGATAAAATTATCATTCCAGTTATCTTACTTCTTACTGATATTATAAATGCGAATGTTTAGATATATGAATAGATGTTTGTATCTCCAGAACCGTTAAACAAATATCGCTGAAATTGGGCATAAATGTAGAACTTAATCTGGACGAAAACATGGGCTTCTATAATTTTTTAATACTGCCACATAGAATTGTTTGTTATATAATAGTTATAATATACAATAGTAGTTTAACTAAAAGTGTTAAATAAGTATGATGATTGACACATAGCGACAATTTCATATACATATTATATAAGTAACATACGCTACAACAGAATACGAGACCCCTATAATGAGTGTTACCACAAACCGCTATTATTCTCATACCTTTTATGTTGAAAGCATATGGTGTTCCCTTTCTATTTCACCCTCTTTACGCAGAGATCGTGTAGAAAACAGTAAATTTTCGTATAATTATACCACAATTTACTTCAGCATGTCTTGAGTGAAAATAAGTAAAAAATGAAGTGAAAATTCTTGATTAAAATTAGATTTGGCGCATGTGAATGAGTAGCAATAACTGTCAATTTACAACATAAAAAATATAACAGAAATAATCGTTACCAAATGATTTGTTTGTTTTCTAAAATTCCTTGTTACTTCAATAATATACTTCAAAATATTTCAAAATAGTTATACAAAATAAACGTAGGTCGTTGTAATTTATGTTTTGTAAATAAAAATAATTCAGTTCCCTCGATCACATAATCTGATTACATAAACTGAACAGATGCTATATATATATTTAAAATCGGCTATTCTAAAGGACGTCCTCGAGCTTTTAAATATATAATTGATTAAGTAAATACTTTGATGTAATTATATCTCGTAGCCCTCAGCTGTGTTCGGGACATCCGACGTGTTTTAGGGTAACTTAGAAAAAAAAATAAGGCTTAAATTAAATTGCTAAATGAATCATTGCTTAGTTAAAACGTATAATAATCATTAAAGTAATAGTTATCTTTTTTTAAATATTAATGAACTGACTTACCAATTAAGCCAGCCTACTGATTCTAAATGGGCAAGTGTCTATAATATAGTCATTAATTTTATTCATACATTTAAATTCAGATCAGAGCATCATCCCTTTGCGTACTATAATAACAAAAGGTGAAATTTTCATCAGCCTTAATGCTTTGGGTTTCAACTTCTCGACTTAAGTATTCTTGAAACTGTAACAACTTTGGCTTGAAGTGAATCGAAAAGCCATTGTTACTGAAAGATTAATGAGAAATTTCGTGTAAACTTTCTTTGACGAATACATTTCACGCGGGTTTCGGTAAAGTCAGGACTTTCTTTCGACTTAAGCGTTGCCACCGTTTAATATTTAAAAAAACATAGTAACTTAACATAATATAACACATAAGTTAACCGCCGAGTCCCGAGTTTATGTTGTTGCTGGTTTTTATGTGTTGTTATTTGTACAATAATAATTTAACTTTTTGTACATCATATTAATAGCAAGAAATTATAAGTATCTTTGAATAAAATAATATATTTGTTATTAATATTACAAAACTTATTTATATTCGAGTGCATTCGTTTTTATTACAATAATTTTGAAAGGAAGTATACTTTACCAGTGTTACTTATTACTCGAAAACCATTTCCAGTTTTCATTGCCGTTGATTAAATTGGAATAAAGACAAAGATGTGTATTATTTTGTAGACTGCATCATCTTACTAATATTATAAATGCGAATATTTAGATGAATGAATGAATGTTTGTTTGAAGGTATCTCCAGAACAACTCTCGATGAAATTTGGTATGGATAGAACATAATCTGGCTAAACTCTTATTAAGTTGTGTTTTTCATTCCGCGGGGACGGAGTTGCGGGCGACAGCTAGTGTTCATTATAAAAGCGTTTGATGTGATGTGTGCTAATAAACAAGGACGACAGTAGTTAACCGAACGCAGACTCTGTGAGTGTATTTAAACTTAATTATTCAGGAGCGGCACGGCACAAGGAGCGGGCTTCGAGTGAGACCTTTGTTTCCTAAGCTTTCGAGCTTTCACTTACCCTTTCAAATGCCAAAGGTCGCGAGCCACTGTTTTGAATCTAATAGTCATTTGTCCAAGTCCTGTTATAAATATTTTTTATTTAAAACAAAGAATAATTATTTTTCTTACAGTAAAAAAATGTTTATTAAACTTATAAATATTACCTAAATAAGCCTTTTTTAACATTTACGTGTACTACAGGAAAGTACAAAATAATAGTTTATAACTAGATTGTCTTTAAAGAAAACATAGGAATTATATATCAGTAAAACCTCATTATAAAATTAACTTTAATTGTGTATAACAATTAAAAAGAAATGCTAATTTTACTACATCGTTTGAATAAATTTCCACAACTTGCCTAAACATGAGATTATTAGAAAACATTGATTACTTTGGCAGATTTAATTTCAAACAGAAACCACTGTGATTTGTCCCGAAATCTTCAGAGTTGACAACAAAGTGTCCAACCGCTCAGCATTGTGACTTATCAAAGTTGTTTATTGTGGGGAAGGAAAATTTTGCTTATAACTAATTCAACTGCTGTTGGAAACACGTCTGTTGTTTTCTTTTGTAAGTATTATGAATAGGCCTTTTCTGGGCCGACAAAAAAGATCTCTCACAGGATTTTCTTCCTTTTCTTAATTTATAAAATTTATTTTAAATTTAATGTTTTGATACAAGATTCGTTATGTAAACATTGAATTTGTGTGCTATTATTAAAGTACTAACTTTGATTATTGAATTGCACATTTGTTTATTATAATTACACTGCGCTGAAGTGTTAATAGTACTCGTTTTATTTATAATATTAGTAGTACGTTGTTATTTTAAGGAAATTACAGTTTAACGTTCAAAATAACTTAATTTGAATTACTGCGGAGTTTTGAGATAAAATAAAATCAATCTCTTATATATCTGTATGCCTAGTGCGAATATTTCTGATAAGCGTGTGTAATAAAATTTGTGCAGCGTCCTCTATCGGGCGTAAAGTACACCAGAAATCTCATAATAATTTTGGTATAATTGACAATGACGATACGACGACTACTCTTATTGGCCTTATACGGCAGTTAGAATATCTACCGTATTCAGAGTTAATTGGTCTTCTTTAAGCCACACATCTTCAGTTTTAAAATTTTAACCGTTAAACTGTACATTTCTCAGTTTTTTAGCCGACTTCTCCTAATCACAGGTACCATGTTATACCAACTAAAACTGTGCAGTTGAAACTACTGACTGGCATTTTATTTGAATTTAGTACGGGAAACCTATACTAAGGGACTTTTAAGTGACCAATCTGAGTAAGCAAGAAGGATGTAACTTAAGTTACATCCTTTAAGAAATGTCCCATTTATAATTGAGCACAACAATACATTGAATCGTTGTCGTCAATATGTTCTTTGTTTGTAGCTTCCTTATGTGACGTAATCGGATGTCATTTTTGGACAACAATAGTCACAAGTGAAGTCACGTCAATGAACAGTAAACTCTAAGTGGATTAAATGCCCTACAAAAGAGCGCCCCAGTTGCGGACACAAACACTTTGTTAGGCGCAATCTTCCATTGTTTGTTCCCCAAACAATCTGTTGACCACAGGAAAAGCTTGAATATTCGTAGATTTCGCTCCTCAACCAGTAGGAACTCCTTTTTAAAGATTAAGATAACTTTTCTTTGAAAAATGGAACTAAATTAGATCACGTAGCCCTCTTTATTCTACTAACGTTAAGTTTTATGTAAATTGGATTCGAATTTTTTGGTAAGGGTATAAAGAAAATGGCCGATAAATCTAAATTAAAAATATTAAATAATTGAAATATACTATCTGATATTCATCTAAATAGATCAAATAAATGTTATAATGAATACCGTAAACGTTTCAATAAAATATAAGACATTGCTTAACACTCAAATGGAAAACTCAAATCTTAGCTGATAATCTCAAACGCTACCTTAAATTGAACAATCCTAGCGTTGAAATCGTGCAGAGGTAATTATTAATCTATACGAGACGGTATCAATGTAAGCGTTTCGGTGAGAAATTACGGTTCTGAGGTGAGAAAATCTAACCGTTGCAATAAAGCGGGCGCGTGAATTTCGGTAGATTCGTGACGTCAGAGGGTGCGAGGAACAAACGGAGTGTTGCGGGAGGCGCGGGGGAAGCAGGGGGTAGGCGCGCGCCGGCGGCCGGGCCGCGTACCAAGTGGTAACTGTTGCGCGGCGGTCGCAGTCGCCGTGTTACGCGGTACAGTCGCGTACAGTAGCGCCGCCCGCCCTACGATCCGCGCTATACGTAAACAAAACATAACTAAACATCAAAAGTCTGAATGGTCGCGGTGAATATTGTTTTTTTTACTTTGACTGTTAGTTGGTAGTGATTTAAATCAGTGCTGAAAAACTGGAGACGGTGTAGGGGAGTGTACGACCGGCGAACGCCCACTGACCGTAGTAAGGCTGTAGTAACTTCACCAGACTTAACGGGGTGGATGCACCTTTGTCGACACACTCAAGTAGGACACAAGTAACTATATTTCTCGTACTCAACTAGCATAAAATTATTTTTCTTTGAATTTTCTTTTGTTTTAACATGTAACTTAAAATTCTACGTAATTTTAAATTAAGAATGATTTTAATGAATTTGCAAGATTTTAATAATGTATGAAATCACAGCTTAATTAATAATTTGGCATATAAAAGAAAATTCAAAAACCTAAATCGGTATAGTCAATCAACCAACCCGCACTTGACCAGCGTGATTGACTATGGCTTAGTCACCCCTAACTTAGGGTAGGCTCTGAGCCCATCGGTGGGGACGTATAGTGAGCTGATGATGATGAAATCAGTATAGTGCTATACGTACAAATTGTTAATTTAGTTAATTAAGAATCAAAACGTGAATAATGATCTAAAGCAATCAATTAATGTAATAAGATCAAAATCCTTAAATTTCTGATTAAATTAAGATTTGATTATATTTGATAAAGTATCGTTAGTCATACAACAGTAAATTTTATTCGTCTTTAAAATAGATAATGTACGCACGAGAGACATCATGATAAAGGCTAATTAATATGAACAGTAACGCGCTCCCATCCTTGTTAATTACTTTAAAGGTTGTACGAGTAACGTCTACGCGACAGAGTTTGATTTATGATGCCAGTTACTTGTTCTTTACGCTTTGTTAAGCAATGCTTTTCTGTAGCATAGTTAATATGTAGTTATAACCAGACAGACTCGGGAAGTTTTTTTTTTGTTTGTCACTTCGATTATGATCTTTCGTAGCTTAAACGGCTGAACCGATTTTGATGAGGTATCATTTCCTATTAGTATAATGTGATACATTCTGTCAGACATTTTGTTCCTTTGATTGACAACAGTGTTTTTATTCCTCGTTGTGGTTTATAACTTATCATTTTAGGCACCTAATTTTATATAGGTATACTTTGCTCACTGTGCTCGTGCAACATTAACATCTTTAGTCCATCTATTTTGACAAAATAAATAACAGTAGATAACACAAAAAGTAGAAAGAGAGTGAAAAACTATAAGACTTCTCAAACAGTAAAATATGAAACATATACTTATCTTAACTTGAAGCTACAATTATACTTTTGTTTTTATCCTCTAAAATAATAAATAGGGAAATTATTTTCTGGGCGTTAAAATAACTCTGTTACTATGCTACTATTTTAAGAGTAAAGGAATTGTTTGTGGTTGTACTTCTGGTTAATGATACATGTCGTAAGATATTATTAACCACACGGTGACTTCCTTTTGACATTTGAGGTTTATACTATTTGAGATAATGTCCCGGATTATAGAAACTATATGAAAAGTTAATTTGAGTCAAGCAGGCAAAATAAATTTCTTAATTATTATTTACATGTTATTTTATATATCTTTTAAGTTACCTTCATTTCAATTTTATTTTACATCATATTAATAATATCTGCGCAAAAGTTTTAATTTTTTTACTAGTTAATTAATCTTACTAATATTATAAATGCGAATGTTTAGATGGATGGATGTTTAAAGGTATCTCCGGAATGGTTTAACAGATCTTAATGAAATTTGGCACAGATGTAGAACATAGTCTGGAAGAACACATAGGTTATTAAGTTTTTTTTAATACCGCGCAGACAGACTCGCGGGCGACAGCTAGTTTTAAGTAAATAGGACATCAAAAGCTGAAAGTAATACGGTCGATGGATTTAAATCTTTGGTTAAATGGTAAATTACTACATTATCATTACTTATTAAATTGCTACTGTTTGGTAACATGTTTAAACATCATGGAACAGCTATCATAAAGAATTATCATCATAATTAAGGCTGTAGAAACAGACTTTTATGAAAACTTATTTATTATTTCAAAGTGTATCAAGCGAAACTTTTTAGCGGCTCTTAAACGCAATAGTTTGCCAATAGTGCTGTAATAAATATTTTTATAGATGCTAGATCGAGAAATATCTAGAAGCTTTAAGTACTGTAAGTGTTTTCACTGGCGTTTGTCCAAATGGCTGTTTAGCAAGAAACAAAACATTTGATTTGAATAGTTTGTTATCCGTTCAAAGAATTCGCTTGGAGGAATCAAATTTTGCAGGATTGAGTATCACAAAAGGATCTAATAAGCCATTAGAATTGTTATAAAGTGATATTATTCATATAAATAAAATTGAAATCCTCCGAAAGCCTCTCCCGCGGCTGTTAGGGTTGAGAAAACCTTTTAAACTCCGATAAAGGTCAAGACTCATTAGTATCGAGCGGTATTGTAGGAATTTGTATTAAATTTACATTGTAACTACCAGATCATATACGTCTGTGTATAAAACGAAAAATTTCTTGTTACGCAATTTAGTACCGTAAAATACCTATGCTGAGACACGTGTATTTTAAAATAAAATAATGTTTCTGTTTTCTCAATTGGATTTTAATTAGTTTTACATACTAATGTGTAGGCTTGCTACCGTTTTGTGACAGTAATTGGAAAAAAATATTAGTTGTAATTGTTTAAATTAATATTTATTTAATAAATGCTTCCTAACTTAAAATAAAATAGAACCGCCGCCGAGAGGAGCCAGACCGAGATTAATAGAAGCGATTAGTCGCTGTGTTCCGTTTATAATTAAATTCTGTTATAAACTCTAATCATTTCTGACGTCATTTTATAGTTAGAATCAAATTTTAGTAAAGATTTTAACGTATATTAAAATAATAAATTAAACTCTTTAAAAATTTTAAACTAATTGTACAAAACACTAACAAGAACTATGCATATTTATTTTAGAATATAGATATAGTAGAGATATAGTTAAGTTGTTTTGAAGTCGGTGTACTTTTTTGTTTATTTTTTTAAAACTAAACATAATAAAGTTAACAAAAAAAAACACAATAATTCGTGCAAAATAAGCTTTTATATTTCAAAATCAAACTAGTCATTTCTTTGTAATGTACGAGTCAAGATACATTACAAAGACCCGAGTGAATCTCCTTCAGATCGGAAATGTTGTTTCCGTTCCATTCGGGAGCGTTTAACGGAAGCCTACGTGATACGGTTTTGTGTCGCGGATTTCTTATTCAATATTTCACCCTCTCGGGCCTATGATTTCACATTAAGAATTTGAAACGATTTTCTATATACTTTCGTGAAACTTTTTAAGGAATATAAATTTCACATTATTTGATAACTTGATGTGTTGTGATGTCATATGCTTTTTAACGATTAATAACGTTTTCGATTTTTCACACAACCGTTATCCAAGATTTTCTAAATTTAAATAAAATGTATTTATAAAATGCGTAAATTATTCGTATAAAACAAGAACATTATTTATCTCTCATCTTAAAAATAGAATACTAGTACCGACTTTATTTTTTAAACAGCAGTTGCAGTTACATCAGCATAAAATCAGTTTAATTTTTCTACTTAAGTCGTTACTATTTTTTTTATAATATACATTTACATTAATTTCGATTTTGCTCTCTCGAATTCGTTCGCTTAGATAAAAATGATAACTGTTAATACCGCTCATTATTCCTTTGTGGAGCGCGGTGAGAGCGTGGAGCGCCTCTGTGTTGACGCGTCATTTTTAATCAAATTTGATTCCTAGACGCGCTTTACATAGAATAAGCTTTCTAAAGCCGAAGCATATTTAATGCTTAGATAGAATATACATATGCATTTAAATACTAAACAAAGGCTTTAAAGCACTAGCTTATAAAAAAGTTTGGTAATACTTATTAAATGGATTATAAAAAAAAATATTGAATATAGTACGCGTTTAAAAACTTTTTTTTAGTCATCAATGGTCCAATAAAACTTCATTTGATTGGTGTTCCATCTCCTATTTCTATTATTAAAAAAACCTTTTATATACATAGCTCTTAATGTTTCTCATCAGCTATGTGACATTTACAGAGCCCTTTTGTCTATCACTTCTATCACTTAATGGCATTCCTAACTATAAAATGTAAATAAACACAATATACGACATGGTTTTTGTGAAATAGGAGTAATTCCTTCAGTATTATTAAATTCAAACAAAAACATTTCTCGCAAAACAAAAACACCTCCACATTCTTGAGTACCTTTAGGCGCTTTCGTAGAAAATTGATTTTGAAACGCAAGTGATTGCCTTTTATACAAACACTTAGTATTGAACACGTATATGGATTAAATTCGTGACCCCTTCAATCGATCGTTAACAGATTTTAGTAGACTCGTTACAGAGACGTGTAGACATATTGAAAATATGGCGAAAATTTTGCAAAAATATAGGTACATTTTGAATTTAAATTGATAATTAAAAAGAAACATTTTGTGTTATTTCAATCTTGTATCACTACGTGATTGAATTAATTAATTTCGGTACCATAACATTCTTAAATCAGGCCAATTTTCGAATCGGAATTTCGAATACTACTAACTTTCATGACTGAAAACTACAACATTTTTCTCTCAAATGTTAAAGAAAACAACTTAGTTGGACAGTGTTCAGCGAGGTGTAATGCTCACAGCTTGTGCAGTCAGCTAACACGACGCCGCGGGCAATATCCCACCCCTCTGAGCCGCGACCCCCTCCATAGTCTCTCCTCAGACAAAGTGACTCGAAACTGCAGCTTGTTTCTTGGCTAAGCCACTCCTTGTTTGTCAGAAATAAGATATTACAATTGCATTCTGAATTGGATTGTCCATTAAAAAAATTGAGGAATAAAGTCTTCGAAATGAATTTTCGCTTCTACTAACTTTTATGAACACCGTTTTTCTTTCTGTAATTGTATTCACTTTTTGTTGTATGATTTTTTGTTTCTCGGATATTTTTTGTCTTTGTATTTCATATCTGAGAAAGGAAATTAGAACTAAAATTAAGTCAATTACAACTTAAAACGTCACGAAGACCTCGTCTCTGACAGCAAACTTGGTAGGTTTAATGACAATCAACTGCAACACAAATGAAATTGATACAGACTTTGCCTTTTCATAATTCTGTTTGTTTATTTTGCGGATGGAAAATAAATTGATTTCTTTTTAATAGTTTCTAATATATAAAATCACTTGTGCGTCAGTTAATCTATGACTATTCACTTTTCTGATTTATTAATTTATTCCTCTCACTATCTTTTTCTTTTAATGTTAAATATTTTCATATGATGATGATATAATCCCGGCCGATATCGACTACGGCGACTGTCTTCAACTTCGGTTTTGCCGTTGATATGCTCGCATGTGGCTTATGTAGTATTTTGTTTGTAAAAATCTTCACACATTGCGGACATGGGAGCACACCCTTCACATAATTATAGCTGATAGCCGCAGGTGGTCGAGCTTTCAGCTCGTCGCAACTGGCATCCAGCTAGCTCAAGGAGCCGCCGGTTTTTAAAGGCTTTGACGCTATATTTTCATATATTGCATGCTTTAAATGTCGCATTTGGACCACAATTTTTATTTTTTATACTGCGAATTCCATTTTCATTCAAGTAGAAAAGGAAAATGTCTTTGATGTTTAGTTAATTATCACCATTCAATTTATTAAAAAGTACATAACTATATTTTAAAAAAGCGATTAGTTACTTAGCTTATTTAGAACAAACCTAAAATTCTTTCGCCTGTTTTTATTGTTCATGGAAAACTTTTTCAAATTAACGTCTTCGAATAAAAGTTTCTGAAATCACTCCAATTTAAGGCATTAGGTTTTAACGTAAAAGTTTCTAATAAAAATCATATTAGAATATGTATAATATATTGTGAAGTGATTAAATAAATAATAAATAATAAATAAAATGTATGGACTTTCTTTCAGTAAAATGAGTAGTTGTGTAAAATTTTCGAAAACCGATTGAAAATTTTATTAATTCAGAATGATAAGGTGACAAATTAATAATAAAAAAATAGTTTATACACGTTTTAATAAATTTTAGTAACATAACTTCTATCGCGTTAATAGCTTAAATATTTAATTTTAGTTTAAACATATTATGTACCATTAAATTCTATGAAATGTAGCACCGAGTTTAATAATACACCGGAGCCAGTTGTACGTACATAACTGGGTCGCGAAAGTCACCATACAGCAATGGGAAAGTGCTATCGTTTCCGGTAACAGAGCCTTTTCCGCTGCGACATCGCGATACCGGATGTACCCATAAAATCTATTTTAATTCACGTACAGTTCAGAGTATTTTATTTTGCTTTCATTTTAACTTAAGTAAACTGACTTCATTAATCGCTTGATTAAGTACCGCACTTAAAATAAGTCTACACTAAGGAAGATTTAATGACTTAGAATACGACAGTATATATATATTTTTTATTTTTGAATTTTTATGAAAATGCAGCTTTTTTCCCATGATCATCTTTCACGCGAAAACGGAAGAAACAATTTCGCTAATTCTTTTTTTTTGTTGTAAAAAGAAAAAAAATGCGGTACATTTAATTCAATATTCGTAGTTAAAACAAGATAACTTCTGTTGGGTCGGCTAGTTCTAAATATTGAGTTTTTATTAATATTAAGAGAAATACTTAAATAAACATGTACAACGATTAAATAACTTTATTTAAATCGTGCACCCTGAGGTGATATTTAAGGTTACATTTACCTCATTATTTATAATACGATTTCGACCGCGGTTTTGATGCGTCTCCTAAGAGTACCAATTAATGATTTGTCTTTTGGAAATATATGAAATATTACATTTACAGTTAATTCAGTTTGGATTTAATTAACTTTAATTTGACAAAATTCAATGACAATCTGAAACGGTCCATCTCATTTGGTTTTTTTTTTATAATAAACATAGTGAAACGTATCACAATCTAGTTTTTAATTTGGCCGTCCTTCAATAGTTGACTATCATTAAGCCAATATTCATCAATACCAAACGCCAAAAAAATCTTATAATTTTTATCAAAAACCTATTTCACACATACAATTTTCTTTTTTCAGATTCTCAATCCCAGAAGGTAAAATAGAATGACGATGGCGGAGCAAGCACTGGACTACACGACTAACAAGTACACAACAAACAGTACGTAAAAAAAACCGTTTAACTGAGTGTTGATCTTCTGTTTTTTTATTGCATTTCAATATTACATGTTAAAAATTATTTGCAGTTAATATAATTATAAATTATTAATATGATTTGTGAATTTCAGTAGTGGGCGTGCTTCGGTGAGACAGCATGGAGGGCGCGGAGGGCGAGGACCTGTTTGAATGGGAGGCCCTTTACATGCGACTGCCGGTGCAAAACTTGTCCTGGAACAGCCCAGACTGGTTACCCGCCACCTGGAACATCACCGCTACCAACACCACCTGGTGGGACGCCGCCGCGCCCTTCGATACGCCGGCCGCTGTACTACGCGCGGCAGTAAAGGCCGTTGTCCTCGGTTTATTGATTCTAGCAACTGTAATCGGTATGTGTATTTTAAATATTATTTATTCGTGCATTTAAAATTGCATTTGCTTCTCTAGTCAGTCTTTTTAGTGTCGTAAAACGCCCAGTCGCCTCGAGATGTCGTAAAAAGTGGACTTCAAGATATCCCGCGGGGTACGTATGTTTCGTTCAGCGTGTAAAATCTACTGCAGTTTCTAAAACACACGCGCGGATACACCTTAAAATGTTTAAAGCCTTTTTAAGAATTAAAAACGAAAAATTTTGTAATAAAAAAGCGCGAATGAGTTGCAGGTGACAGATTACAAAAGACATCCACAACACCAGAACTGTGCGCTCTCTTCCTAAAATATACTATATCGTTGATACTATATTCGTTTGAAGATGGTGTCCTACCGATCAATATTAATTTTATATTATACTTAACAGGTAACGTATTCGTGATAGCAGCCATACTTCTGGAAAGACATCTGAGAAGTGCTGCTAACCAACTGATCCTGTCTCTGGCTGTCGCCGATCTGTTAGTGGCATGTCTAGTGATGCCCCTGGGCGCGGTGTACGAGGTGGCGCAGCGCTGGACTCTCGGCCCCGAGCTCTGCGACATGTGGACCTCAGGGGACGTACTCTGCTGCACCGCTTCTATTTTACATCTAGTTGCCATCGCATTAGATAGGTAAAGTGAAAAAAGTGCAGACGGGTATTTTAAGTAGATCCACCATCATAGATTCAAAACTAGACGAATAGTAAATAGTCAGTCCCTTCAAATAAAAGGGGAATATGCGAAGAGTAGACATTGTTCTTTCGGTATTTCCCACTAGACAGAAGAATAAAAATATAATAGCTTTATAATATGTTATTTTTTTAAATAAAAATAACACTTCACAGTTTTTGCATATTTAAATCTCAACCATAGCTTTGCCGCATAGTTCAAATTTTAAATTCAACAGTCACAGGACGTTGGATTGCAACTGTGTGTTTACATTATTCATGCAAAAAGTAATAACGTAGAGTCTCGTAAGAGAAGTGCCTACTTCGTTTATTGCAATTTTTTTTAATAATATGGGAAGTGACAATTTATATTATCTAATGTCGAGATTTAAGTCTGAGCAAGCCATAAACAATGCTTTTTAGGTTTATTTTTGTGTGTAAAACTCAGCCCCACTCAGTTCTTCGCAACCTCTCACATAATATTTGTGTTGCTACATTTTTGGGTTATGTCAATAGATGAGATTTATTTTTGGCCTTCCATTACGCTTTATAGACATAACTTTCGTTCTCTTTTCCAGGTACTGGGCTGTGACAAATATTGACTATATTCACGCGCGAACCGTTCGCCGGGTGGGCTTGATGATAGCGTGTGTTTGGATCGTGAGCTTCCTGGTGTGCATTGCGCCGCTGCTAGGCTGGAAGGACCCCGACTGGGACCGCCGCGTCGCCGAGGATATGCGCTGCGTTGTCAGCCAAGACGTAGGGTACCAAATATTCGCGACGGCGTCATCATTCTACGTACCTGTACTGGTTATATTAATTCTGTATTGGAGAATATACCAAACTGCCAGAAAAAGAATACGAAGACGACGCGGCGCGACCGCCCGCGGCGGTGTCGGGCCGCCGCCGGTGCCCGCAGGCGGCGCGCTAGTGGCGGCCGGCGGAAGCGGCGGCATCGCGGCCGCGGTGGTGGCCGTCATAGGCCGACCTTTGCCAACCATATCAGAAACCACCACCACTGGATTTACAAATGTTTCATCAAACAATACGAGCCCAGAGAAACAATCCTGTGCCAACGGTCTGGAGGCGGATCCGCCTACAACTGGATACGGAGCCGTGGCTGCCGCCTACTACCCGAGTTTGGTGCGACGCAAGCCGAAGGAGGCCGTAGATTCGAAACGAGAGCGGAAAGCGGCGAAGACATTAGCAATAATAACCGGTGCGTTTGTAGCGTGCTGGCTCCCATTCTTTGTGCTTGCTATATTAGTTCCAACGTGTGATTGTGAAGTTAGTCCCGTGTTGACGTCATTATCCTTATGGTTAGGCTATTTTAATTCAACATTGAACCCTGTAATCTACACGGTGTTCAGCCCGGAGTTCCGGCACGCTTTCCAGCGGCTGCTGTGCGGGAGGCGCGCGCGCCGGCGCAGGCCGCCGCCATAGCCTGCCCCACTCACCCCGCCTCTCCTCCTCCAGTCGACTGACGTCATGTAGCTCCGATACACGTTGTGTTACCTCGTTACATTTTCAGAGATATATTTACACCCCTTTATTTTTTGTACGTGAAGAATGTTAATTAATTAAAATACTTAGTCTAGATAATAAACCACAATTTTCTTTAAACGTGTGTTTTATTTACCCTTAAATTCGTATTTATTAATATCCTAAATTACATTACCAGCAGTAGTTATTAATCTTATTATATTAGGCTGATTCAAAAAAGTTTTAAAAGAATTAGCAGATTTACCTCAGGAATAAAAACGTTAAAGTAAAAAAAATGTGCGAAACATTCTACGATTGTTTAAATAAATATCGAGAGAATAGAATAGATCGAGGGAGTTTTCAGAGATTAATCCTATTTATGCGAGGGGCAAAAATCATTATTTAATTTATTAACGTTGATTTGTCAATAAATAAAACGAACGCAACAAAGCACACCGTTCTACTGCTGCACCAACATGTGCACCGATTTACTTGGACTGGAAATAGGAGATGCTAAGTTAAACGAACAAAGAAAAGCACAGTACGGGACTGGTACTCACAATCCTTTGCCTTAACAACAACACAGAACACACAGAACAACCTTCCTACCAGAATTTATCTATGTGTGTCATTTTTCGTGAACTACACCTCTGTTACTGTAGTCACGAAGTGTCTAATCTGAATATAAGTATACCTACACAGGCATGTGCACACGTATTTTACTGCCTGATTGATACTGAATCGAGGTACGTACCCCGTCGATCTTTACTCTGAATCGGAATGCATCCGTGTCACTGAATCGAGGTACCTACGTATCCCGTCGATCATCATTCTGAATCGGGCTGCACCCGTCACTGAATCGAGGTACCTACGTACCCCGTCGATCTTGGGCAAGGGTACAAGCAAGGATTTTGAACCCCAGGAATGGCCTCCACCACCCCTTACCCTCCACGCCATCCCTATCCACACGGTCTGAATTTCTCTGATAAATATCAAGAAACAACTCACCGCAGTGATACATATACATGACACAGTAACATCGCATATAAACTGTACTCAAAATATTAACAGAAATTGTATAAACTGTTTCTCTGGATCAAAACTGAATCACAATCTCTGTCTGCCTTGTTTTATAATATTCAGCCAAAGTGAGTAAAACATTACCCTCGATAATGAAAATATTCTAATGTTGACAGGAGAAAAATATTGCTAGTTCTGAGACTTCGTTTTTTACCGAACTAATCCGCGTGTCATTGTTCAGTCGAACAGTACAATCATCAAACACTCCTACTGCTACTGTTGCCACTGAATTGATCATAAAATTAAAACACTTCAACAACAATCAGTACATATACACTGGAGATTAATTTTTAATTTCAATTTATTGTTGAGATAAAATTTTCGCCATCCTTACAACATAATGTACCGCGTCTCTTCTGGCATTGATCGTAAACTCTAAGGGTGTCATTTAAGAACGTAATGTTCATATCTTTTATGTGCTATTAGATTCCCCATTCGTTCGTTATAGGTCTTTATAGGTCTGTGGGCAATAACATTTTAACAGCGTTATTGAAAAGATAAGAAATAATTACATTTTTAGATGTAATATTCAGGGGCTGTAAAGATGTTAGATTGATATTTAAATTTATAAATAGACTTTTTACGGTATAAGGTGAAGCTGAAATGTTAAATTATTAATTGTCAGCCATTAACAGATGAGTTAAAAATGCCATAAGATGGATACAGGTGATACAGATAAAGTTTTAATTAGTAATCGGAATCATATTCATCACTTAAATACAGATACTCGTATACATTTGTATGTACGTAACCAGTAAGTAACGTGATATTGTACCAGTAATTGATGAATTCGTAAAACTTCCTCAACAGTACTGGCTTCAAGGACGTATGACAAAACAACACGAAACTTTGGTGTGTTTTGTTTTGACCCCATTCCCCTTTAGAACAATAGAAGTTTCGATGTTCTCGGAATAGTTGAGACGATTGTCAAGGTCAATACGGCTAAATAAAGCAACATTTCTAATTCTCCGCTTTTATTTCGAACGTTAATCTTCTTCATAAGAATACTTAATTTTGTATTTAATATTTATATATTCCTAGTTGTTGATAAAATTTTATTTTTTTAAATAAAAGCATAGAATATAATTGGATTATTTTAATTGGACGTTGCATATTTTATTAGTTGATGCTGTCAACCGTTGTATTTCGTGTACCGAATACAGTTCAATAACTTCGTTAGCAAAACTTAAAAAAATAAAAATAAAGTTTTAATCAAAGAACTAATTTTAAGTAAAGTTATTTTATTAAAATAAATCGCTTCAAGAAACATAAACCCAGAAGAAAATATTAAACCAATTAATTCATAAGAAGGATTTATTGACATTGTTTAGATTTATACCACACTCATTCTACTAGTATAGGGTTTTTCAACAAGAACTTTGTTTTCTAAAACAAAATAAAACAAAGAGTTTAGATGAAGATGATTCAAATTTCTATTGTATTATGAAGAGAAAAGTTTTGCAATTATGAATGAAAAATTATATCTAGTAAATGTCCACCACGACCACGCTGACAGATGTCGATTCTTTCATCAAAGTTTTTAATCATATAGCCCCACAAAAAATAATTCAGTGGTGTTAAATCACACGATCTGGCTGGCCATTTAACAGCTGAACTTCGTGAAATTATGCGATCAGTAAATTTGGTTTGCAATAAATTGCACCATTTTCATAGTGGATTTTAATTATTTTAATGCGATTTTCGAGCGAAATTGAATTCATTGTAGCAATTGCCAAAGCATCTACTACGAATAGGTCAAAAAACTAAATGGCAAAACTGACATGTTGTTGGTGTGGCCCCAATTGAAAAACAAAGTTATTGTTGAAAAACCCTATATATGAAATAGTTATCATGGCTAACTCAACTTCAAACTTAAAAAAATTATGACTAATAATTAATATTTTCGTTTTTAAACTCACATTACACAGAGGAGTGAAGCACTCGGTACATTCCGGCTAACTCCATTACGTTTCGAACACATCCAAAGATGTAGATGTCCAAAGATATAGATTTATATTAATGGTAAATATTAGCATATGCACATGCGCTTTAGTTGTTATCTACATACATGTGTATCTACTTGATGATACTACATTTATTTAACATCCTTGGATATCATCATCAGCTCACTATACGTCCCCACCGAGGGGCTCGTTTAGGGATGACCTTCTTAGGGGAGTCCTTGGATATATTTAGTTATTAATTTTATCACATCTTCGTCAACTTCTCTATTACATAATAATATTATATATTCCTTATATAATTAAACAATAAAGGAAATAATATAGTCCAAAATGTTATAATTACTTGTGAAATAAACAGTGAATTTACTTGAATTCACATATAAATCACAGTTGATGGTTCCGACAAACGCTAGAAAATCCAATTTCAGTTTATAACTCAACATCGTAAAACGTTATTCGAATACAATTTGAACCGAGTTGAGTTTTGACTGTAAACAATGAAACGCTGTGATTGAGATATTAGTATCTACGGTGCACAAAGGATTTTAAATAACAAAAGAACATTATTGCTGCCTTATGTTTGTAGAGATTAATTTTATTGAAACATGAATTTTAACAAAAAAGAAAAATATATGAACATGTATGTGCCCTTTGACGTACTTATTGTGAATTGGTTATTAAAAATAATAGTGTTTATGACGCCTTTAGGTAGGTACTAGAATGACTTTTAATTCGTCAACCAGCAACTTTTGAAACAATAGCGCTATTATCTGAAAATCTATGTTCCAAAAATTACATCTAAGATCTAACTAGTCTTTTCTATAATATTGACTGCGAAATGTATGTATGTATGTATATTTTGTAATGTTAATGATGAAATAAATTCGTATAAAAATGAATTAATTTTAAATAACTCGGTTCGGTTATTTACGTTGATTGTGTTTTAACTATGGCGTGAATGACGCTCAGAGCAACGATGTCACCAAAAATAATCACATTACGCTCTTACATAATACCGCAATTACCAACGTTAATAGCATTTCGTTTAAATATTTATAACGTTTTAAATGTATTTTATTTCAGCACAGGGAATTCAAGAACGGCAAATGTTGTGCAAAAAAGTTACATGTAGGAAAATAGAAAAAAAATGGAAAATCCTTGATTAATATAGTTTGGATTATTTCCAATATGTTTTTCGACAGTAACATACTATATCATTCTAAATAATAATTTGATAAAAGGTTTAATAAGAAATTAATTGCAAATAATAATAATTTCATACGCCTAACACTTTTTACTCAGCACTATATCTAATATTATAAAGAACAAAGATTTTTGTTTGTTTTCGTTGAATAGGCTCCAAAAATACTGAAACGATTCCAAAAATTCAATCACTAAGCTAAGTTATACTATCCCCTGGTGACATAGGCTATGTTTATTACTAGATATTGTTTAATTCCGCACCGATGAAGTCACTGTCAATGTTATATAAACAAATATAATAAATAAATTTAAATGTAAAAAATATTCCGAGTTTAATGAATGTAAAAAATAAGATGGTGTCTACATAATTCATCAGAGAAGTAGACATCAGACTTTGGCAAACTATTCTCTTATTAGACATATTTATTACAAATCTAGTGTAATATAACAAAGTTTTTATAAGATAAAAGAAGAAAGCAAATAAATAAAACGGTAAAACTACTTTATTACCCAGACGTTAGAGCTGCGTCTCTAAAAGGAAATGTTTTAGATTGTTTGACACTTTCTCATTAGTTAAAAGCAAACTTCTGCTTTGGTTTAAAATGTTGCTTTCGATTTGCTCTTGTTTTAAGACAAACATTAATTGAGTGTGAATATATTTATATACATTTAAATGTATTTTTGCCACACAATCAACTTGACTGTGTGTTGACTGTCGAATGATCCATACAAAAACATATTGTTTCTGTTTTTTATAAAGAATGAAAACCATATGTTTCAGTACAATATTTCGGAACTGGAAAATTAAACTGGTTTGTTTATTTCGAATAAATTTAAAAGTCTTTTAGTTAATTAGAGATCTGTAGCTCTAATTTTTGGTTATTACCTTTAAGTATTTTAAATTACCAAAGTAAAAGTAAAAAGTAACCAACTGTTGAATGATGTAGAAATGTCTTTACCCTTTTATTAATACTAACAAAGTTTATTTATCATATCACTATAAAGTGCTTGTATAATACATGTTAAGCTTGATACTTATCAATATGGAATGTTTCGCTCAAATGCACACTTAAAATGCGCTTTAGTTTTTATCTATATTACTGTAAAGTTTCAAGTATATACACTTTTGATAAAGGTTCCAGTTAACAGATACATTTCTGCGTGAATAATATGGTTTTAGTTATGTAAGAACGTGAGCTACGGATATTCGTCTACGACGTAGAAGCGTAGTCCTGTACTACAGAATACCGTACCGTAGAGAATACTCTACGTCGTAGAATATTGTAGCATTAGACATCTTGTATAATTACATAAATACACGTACTGTAAAAGTCATTTGCTAATTAATAACATACATGGTATGCAATATAAGACAAAGAAAATGAACATATATAAACCGTTTGCTTAATTTTAATGACAACAGACTTTTTACTTTTCTGGATATTATCCAGTTATTTTCTTTATTTTTATGTATTTTCCGCTTTAACTTCTTACCTACTATTTTCTTGTTACATTCTATTTAATACATTGATGAACAAATCATACATTTATTTACAATCAAATATTTAGATCGCCGCAGTGTATCAGATAATTTAATTTAGCATCGGATTGCTGTAATTAGATAGATAGGTACTGCTTAAATTAACATAAAGTTACGCACAAGGGAGACATTAGGCAAATAAAACGATATGAATTATTCAAAACACACGAATACATTTATCTGGTGAGATAAAATAATCACATAATTATGCTTTTATTACCTTTTTGAACAAAACGACACTAATAACAAGTTAAACTAAACTAAGTTAAACTATCGACAAAGGATTAACTAGACTAATAATAAGACTAGTCTAAGACCAAGACCATATCACAATACTTAACTAACTTTTACGAAACAGATATATCTTCTTACTAATATTATAAATGTCAATGTTTAGATGTATGGATGGATGAATGTTTGTTTGAAGGTATCTCCGGAACGTCTCAACGGATCTTATGAAATTTGGTACAGATGTAGAACATAATCTGGAAGAAGACATAGGCTAGACATAGACTTACTACTTTTTTTTAATACCGCGCGGACAGAGTCGCAGGCTACAGGTAGTTTGTTATAAATGAAGATTTTGGTCTCAGAAACCCACGATAAATAATTCACAATATGGTCAGTAAATTTAAAAAGTACGTTGCAATAAAACGAAAAAAACATTTAATTGTATTTGCTCGACTTTCAAAGTTTGTATATTAAAGTTTTCTTTACCTTATTAATAACTTCATCAACATTTAGTAAATTACAAAAATTACGAAACATTACGAAAATAAAAATCTAGAACAAATTAAAAATCAAAATTGTACGTTGTCACTTTAAATCTAAAGATTGGATTGAGTAAATCAGTGATATTAGGGCACTATTCAGTGGAAAATGGCCCACGAGTTTCACGCAACGTTACAGCCTCATCTGTATGTAAATTAAGTTAATCCGAGACGGCACGGCGGCACGTGGTGGAAGCAGAGTTTGGTTTAGCTTGGTATTGATACTCGAGAATCATTTTACCTTCAAAGTTTCTATTAAATTCTGCCTACCAGTATCGATCCTTACGATCGATCCGATTATTTTTTTCAATTTACATTCTTTTCGATTATTTTAATTAATTTGAACCATTACATACTTATTTATTTATAAATAGAAAGACAATGAATATATTTTATGGTTGCTATTGCAATTAATATCGCTCTAATTGCAAGTAATTAATAATATTGTACATACATAGACAGAAATCTATTCTTAGGTTTTCTCGTCATCCACTCATTAACCTTTAAGTCCTTATATTAAGATCCTTACAACTATTTCCATTATTATCGACTTAACCGATCCCGGGTCGTACTATATTATTTCCTTCACGAAGCTGTTTAAGGGCTTTTACTCCGTACCCCTTACTTACCCGCATATTATATGGCTTGCCAATATACCCACCGATAAAGGATTAATACATGATCGGTATGAGGATAATTACCACCGAACTATAGTCTCTTAAAAGGCATTAAACGGCTGTTATTGTATGAAATGTCGTAATATTAAGAAATAAATTAGATCAAAGCATAAGAATAGAATGTTAGAAAGTTGAATGAAAGATGCCATTTCTGAATGCTTTATTGTCTTATTTAGAAACTTTATTCGCACAATCGTTGAAGATTTTATAACTACGTCGACCTTGTCAATGGAACAATTTCTAGTCCTCACTCTCTTGTGCGTTTCTGTTAAATAAATTTA
Source organism: Papilio machaon (assembly GCF_912999745.1). Classification (NCBI taxonomy): domain Eukaryota; kingdom Metazoa; phylum Arthropoda; class Insecta; order Lepidoptera; family Papilionidae; genus Papilio; species Papilio machaon. The sequence continues at coordinate 4,468,649 of NC_059989.1, read as the reverse complement.
AAGTATTAAAACAAAATTGTTATAAAAATATATTTAAGATATACTATGTTGACTTATTTGTTTTCCCCAACGCTCCGCAGCCTATGAACTGAACGTGTCGTATCAGCGCCATCATAGCCTGAGTTAACTAAACTAGAGCATTTCCGTAAATATTTGTTTTACCTTCACGTTTGTTCGGGAGGAAAGCCTTACTGAGTTTCAACTAATATGTCAATTTATTGACACATATAGTTGTCTCTGTTTTTTTCAAAGAGAATGTGAGAGATGACAATATGTGTCAAGTGTCACCAGTGAGCTAAGAATATTTGCGACATTCGCCATAATATCGTCAAATTACAAAATTTGTATTAATATTCGTGCAGCGTTCGTGTATCGTGCGTAACGTACACCAAAAATCTCATACTAATTTTTGACATAATTGAAGATGACGATACGAAGGCCATTTTCATAAAACTTGGAGAGACTAGAGATCTAAACAAATCTTGTGATAGCGGAAAGATTACCTGTATGACAATTTATTGTAGGATTGTGCAGTAGTCAAAGTTAACGATGTCAGAGCAAGGTTCGTAACATATTTTGCGATTGAAACTATAAAAATTGCTTAAACAAATTGGATGCCAAAACAAACAACATTCAACATTCAACATTCGTATTTCTTGAAAATAAATATTTTCTTACGTAACATCATTGTGATTAGCAAAACCCAAAATTGTTGTGTGTTATTAGCTTAATCAAGCTTGCACGTGAAAGGTAAAGTAATGGTAGCATTTACTTTTATTCATATCAGTTAAATGTTTTTGTATTGCGATGAAAAATTATTTTCTGAGGCGCTCGTCTTCTAAGTGCCGTAACAATCTAAGTCTGTCTAGTTGAAAAAATTAGTTAGATTTTGAAATGGAAGCTTTTCTGGAACGTGTTCAAGTTGCAGCCGAGATTTTTTGTTTTAAAAACAATTAGTAACATCAGTACAATTGTTTCTCGTACATAAATGTTTGCTAAGTTAACGAAAAGAGGCCATAAGCTCAAGACAGTGCTTAATGTTTCCCATTAACGCTGCAAGAGCTGAGAACAATTCAAGCTTCTTGTAAAATTTGTTACTCTAATATGTACTTAACTTAAAAGTTAAAACAAAAATTACTTTTAAAACACTGTTTACTTTTACTGTTATAATCGTTATTATACTTTTCCATTACTACATTTATTATCGCTTTAAATACTCAATAATCTAAGCCCCATCGTACACAAAGCAACGTAAGTCTTCGAAATTAATATTGTTAAATCATCGTCAATTGCGTAGTGAGTATCGCGCCGCGCGCGATCCGTAACGAATTAATGTAAAGTTATTTTGGATAATGATTCAACATGTGAAATATCGTATTCACTTGAAAATCTATGCGTTAAATTTTGCTTCTAAATGACACATCTGCAATCTATAAATAATTTAACAGTTGAAATCTATTTAAAAAATTAACAAAAAATACTTCAAGCGATGTTTTTTCTAATAGGTAAAACATAATTATGAACAATACCCATCGAAAACAAAAAGCCTACGAAGTAAGCAATTGATTACTTCAGAGGCACGAAATATTCGATGCTATAATTGGTGGCGCATTTACAAATTCATTATTTATTAAGACTACAAATCATTTTGAGCTCTCGATAATTAAATGGAATAATAAATGAACAAAATTTATTTGATAATATTAATTGATTTTTTAATTAATTATAACTGAGTTTTCGACTGCGGACAATTGCCAAAATACTTGAACAAAAATATATATCCACCTCTGTTCTTTCTTAAATGTATACAATAATATAATGTATTATCGTTTAAAACTTTTCTGAGATAAATTGAGAACAACTGGTTATAACCGTTAAACTAATATTTTGAGACTTTATTTGTTTCCAGAGAATATTGAAACGTATGGTTTATTGAGATTTACTCATCAGTGTAAAACAATTTAGATTTCCTCGAAAGCGAACATTAATTTCAATAGATATGTACTCAGTACTCGTACAGTGTAAATGTTTCGATCTGAGCTCTGAGTGCTTCAAAATTGTTGTAGCAATTACTACTACTGTTTTATAGTGGAAACAAAGAACTAAAATTACTATCCTCGAAATAGTTTCTGCTTGTATATAAAATCTATTTTTATTACATGCATTTTAGTTTATTTCATAGGCGTTTATAGATATTTGATGTGAAATGTTGTATTGTTAGTATGAACGCAATGTGATTGCGAGATGTAGGCTTGAAAACGGGACGCGACCAAACTCATAAACTTTGAAATTAAACGTCAATTTTTCATTTCCCCAAGTGACATGATGGATGGTCTTCTGCTTCAATTCAATTTTCTCAAGATCTTTGGTAACCCACAATTGTAGTTTATTGCAGTACTTTAATGGCTTTTTATAACGATTATGAATAATGACATCAAGATTATTTTTCCTTTTCAATATTGAAGATTAAACTTCGGAAAGTTCTGAGAGTGGGGAGAAGATAGAAAAATTTTATCAGTCGATTGTCAAAATTTTATCAGAAAACAATATGGGTTACCGTGATACATTATAGTGTTAATACATGAAAGACCTCACGATTACATTTAACTTTAAAGTCAGTGGGATAGTAAAATAATCAGATTGTCGCCACGCTTATTAAGTCCTAATCAATCGTGTTTAACACTGTACAAGGCCGGTAAAGGGGTGACTATCTCTATAGAAATACATTCATAATAAACACAATATGGTAATAATAATATGCAGGATCGGATCGTAGTTCGCAAATCAACCTCTTTATAGCTGCTGTGTCATAAAATTTATATAAAAATCTATAAAATAACATAAAGTGTAAGTTATGAGTATCGCATATTGTAGATCTCAGCATATTTTCTGCCGACAAAAGCCTTGTATCCTGAGCTCTGAAAATAAATTACATAATCTTATTTTACGGCATTCCTTGTCTCACAAATAGAATTATGATAGGCGATACAAGAAAAACATTACTCGGCATTCAAAGATGGCCCTATTTGGAGTATCCTCACAATATGCGGGTAACAGTTTTTATATGTATACGAGTATACCTGCATAAAACTTTTGTGTTAAGCGAGCTATAGGACTCGTAATTTTCACGCCATCTTCTTATAAATTATTTCTTTGTAAACTTGTATTATTTAAATGATTAGTCAGTCATGTAAAATATTACTATATGTAACAACAACGAATGAATCGTTACTTTTTAAAATAAACGATTATAACAGAAGTTTTGAAATCTTTAAATTTGACTTTGTAAAGTTATTACATTGTCCTTGAAGTAAACGTTTTACCTTCGACATTCAAATGCTATTATTTTTTTATGAAAATCGCATTCTATATAAGATTTCTTTCCTTGACCGTAAATAAGTTTTAAGGTCGCAATAATTTTGTGCAATGTACTGGCACGACATAATGGCTTACCTTTGGCTTAGAGAAATAGCACAATACACAATATTAATTCGATTCTCTCTACGGATATTATTTGTTAAATAAATGTGATTGCCAAAAAATACTAGCATCTTAATTCTCACCATCAGCAGGAGAAAAAGAGACTAGATATTGGGCTTAATCAATGTACCCCTTCAGATGCAGTTCTTTCGTTTTCGTAACGTACCGAAATTCCGCCATATTATGAAGACTTCAGTGCATATGGAACGAATAGGCTCTACATTTCTTTTTCTCATTTGTCATTGTTCATAGAACGAATGTCTTTAGACTTCTGTTAAAACCATTAATTTTCAGCTCCTATATGCGAGGCAATTTCAAATTTCTACGACGAAGGTAACTCGCTCGATAGTTATCTTTGGTATGGAAATGTCTCGCTCTCAAAGGATTAATAACAAAACAGCGAATAAAATGTTAAAAATAATGAAATATTAATATGAATGATTAGTACTCATTTCTGACTGTAGTATTTGTTGTTCAAATAGTTAATGCTATTTTGAAAATCTTAATTACAACTTAGTAAATGAAAATAAAGTAGTGTATAAAATAAAGTTGGTAAAATTTTATTTTTAGAGTATTACTAGCTGTCGCCCGCGACTCCGTTCGCGCGCAATTAAAAAAAACTTAATGGGGTATGAAAAATAGATAGTAGCTGATTCTCAGACCTACTGATGCACATAAAGTTTTATAGAAATCGGTCAAGCCGTTTCGGAGGAGTATGGTAACTAACATTGTGACACGAGAATTTTATATATAAGATTTCGCAAACAAAAGTTACCATTTTAATAAGCATTTGTTAGTTAAATTATAAAAGAACAAAAACATGATACTCTTTCAAAATGCCACAAGAAAACAATACGGTGTATTTCATTAAAATGATTTATAACAGCTTAAGAAAGAAAATGAAACTATAAAACTTTATATAGCATTGTTACAAGCGGGAATGGCAATAAATTTTAACAAAGTTTACTTTTCCTTGTAGTCTAAAACCTAGTTACAAGTTTTATATGAAAAATTGTACTGCAACTTGAAGAACAACACAATAGTAATAAAAAGGGAAATTGCTGCTAATGTGCTTTTGTTCATAATAACGCTCTGATAAATCCCGAATAGTTTAGTATTCTTACAATAAGTTTTCATTGTCAAAAACACGTACAAAACATGTCATCTCAGTAACGAGTCATTATGTAAACCAGTACAGGTTCACACGCGCTTATAAAACGGATCATAAAAACTTGAGAGACAAACTATTTTCATTAAAACTTACACCATCACCGAGCTCGAATCTAAATAAATGATGTTATCAGGCGCTCTGAGGATTAAACTCTTACATTGATGTATTTTGTCTAACATACTTTAAAGAAAATTAGCACGAAACTTTATAATAGTACAAAATATTATAAAGAGAATGGTTAGAATCACATTGTTACAAATATATTTAAATAGAACGAAATATACCGATTTAAAAAATATTCTTAACTCTCTGCTGGAAGCTAGAAGTGATGCAGAGCATTCTTCTACCAGACCGGGCATCTACTTCAAAGACTAAATCGTCAAAATTATGCCGTATAGTAGTTCTCTCGAATTAGATATTCAAAATCTTGTATTGAATAAACGTATACTAAAATTTTCATGTATGATTTCCATTAAATGATGATAATATTTAAGCTTTTGATGTACATTAAAAAAGGTAAATAACCTAAAAGCACTATTTCTAGACTAATCATATTTGTAATATAACGAGGGACCTCTTAATGAATTTGTTAATGAAGGAACCAAATTAAATTTACGTTACGTTTTCATAAAACTAAGTAATTAAATTTGAAAATGTCAGATCTCACTTACTTTTTATTAATACAAGTAAGGTAAAGACAGATGAAGTCACATTTCTACATAAGAGGACACATAGGAAGAGGATATATCCTTTGTGTGTCCCTTCTTCTGTCGGTAGTAATGTAGGTAATGCATCTGCAATTGAGGATGTCTATGGGCAGTGGCCGCTTCGCTATTTAAGCGGATTCAAGTGACCGCTTGCTCGTTTGCCACCTTATGATAAAAAAACAATAAGTTAAAACATTTGTAACAACAATGAAACGTCCAAAGTAATAAATTGTTGTGTAGACGCGCTCGGAGAGAAAACATTTTTAAGGCTCGTTAACTGAGTGATGGATTGCGTTTGACTTGACGTCAGACGTCGACTCAGCCGCCAACAACTGGTTTAATTTTAATTATAGTTCACCTAGTTTTTTAATAATAATTTAATGACAAGATGAAGGTTTGCACCATCAGCAATAGATGCTTCCACTCTGTAATTTATTTTTATTTTTGTTTCTTTCCAGTAACCATTCCTTGTATGTACTAATAATAAAGAAATTAATAAGAAAAAGCCAACATTCGCTTGGTTATTAACTCATATTTTTCTGGAATTGCTATATCCCATCTGTTTGAGAAATGTTGTATAAATAGTACACAATTTTCTCTCTTAGTTGCAGATGGTTTTTAGAATGAAATTTGGCCGATAAAGTTTCCGTTCACCGCAGCTAACTTCAACTGTGTTTAATTTGCATTTTAAAGCGTTAACTTCTCTCTACTGCGATTTAGTCACATTCTATTATTTTTAAAACGTTCCTAGAAATAATCCATGCTTTTAAGACAATTAAATTAGAATGTAATATTTTACGTATACCGTTCGGATTTTCAGGCAATATATATGAGAGCAAACGAAATAAATTAATCAAAACCTATTGATGCAAAAAACACTAATATTAAGTGTTGTCTACTAAGTGCATATCTTGGTCATAAATGTATGAATGTAATGTATAATATATCGTAAATACATATAAATGACGATATATGGATAAAAAATCAGGAGCTTAAATTTTGCCAGTATTAATGGCCGGTTCTAATATCATCGTAAATATCTGATTTATCTTTTGCCAGGTAACTTAAGCTACAATTCATAAAATGTAAGAGACTAGGTTACGCGCTAGTGTTTGTCGAGAGCCATTACCGACGCCATTAGCTAATGGATATCAAGATGAGTTCAAGGAATACAGTAAACGATTTTTCGCTAAGATACCGAGAAATTACAACTTTTAGTGCCTTTTGCACGGCGACTAGCCGCGTGCGTTTCAGCGGTCTGCATTTGCATGTAGTCGTATGTCCTTTTTCCACTGGCTATTAATCCCTTATTTGTTTTTTGGTAATAACATAAACGAAGTTTAATAATAGACAACGCATGAAAGGTAACCATATCAAACATTGAATACGACGCTGTACCTATGTAAAAATTACGCAAATAAAAACAATTGCCTAACTACGGCGGGTATATTTGGTGCTCACAAAAAGAATTCTCGTCAAGATGCGGTACAGTCGGAGGCAAATATTTACATAAACGAGATTACGTGACTGAGGCAAACCGACATATTTCCAAGTTCCACTCACGTCTGCTCCATTCTCTAGTCGAAACTAATTTACCTCACTTATCTTTACACAATATTTACATTTGTTTTCTAGAAACTTTGCAAACAAAGCTTAATGTATTATTCAATCACGATCCTCTGGCGGGTGCCATTTTAGTGTTTCTCATTTTTATGAAACAGTTTAAATAAGACTATTTTTACAGTCTTATGCTTAAATAATATACGAGTAAGTCTCTATTGTTCCAAAGAGGAAAACTCATTCTTGTTTTATCCCAGACAAATTATTCCATATTTAAATTGGTTACAAAACTAATAAATGGAATATTGGAGAACTAACACTAATTTAACAAACAACTAAGATGTATTATATTAGTTGTAAGTTAAATAAACTAACAATTCTTTAAAAAATGTTATATTCATTCAAAAAGTTATTAAAAGTGTAAATTAATATTTTAATGGCGTTTTATAAATCAGCGCTAGATAAATTGCGTTTCAATTTTACATTTTGCAACGTTAGGCGAACAAGGCACTAATTAAAGTGCAAAATGAACTGGGAAGCTTCTTAGGTGCGATATGAAAGATTTAATTAGAGCAAAAATGCAATATAAAAATGTTTTAATGAAAGCAAAAGATTTCTTTTAAAGCAATGAAATTATGATTTTATGGTAATTACCATTGACTATCGTTGCATTGCGGGGAATTAGGACTAAAATTTGGCCTCCGGAACTACAATTACCAGCCAAAACGTGTAATCGTGGTATTGTACCGATCAAGCCAGACATTAGTGCCGCTACTGCTGTTAAAGACAAAACAACCGGGCCTTTCTCGACATAGGCAGTATCTAACTATATATGTATCTGTATTTTATCAGCGATAGATCAAATCCCTTAAGCGTCATTTTATCTTCCATTATTTCATTAATTTACCTTCCATTAGCCACATCCACAATATTAAATAACTATCTTCATTATAGTCATAAAGATTTGTTATTAAATTAAAGATTGAAATAAAAACATTTTGATATTCACATCACGTGGACGATTTTTTTACGAATCTCCTCCCGACTCGCAAGTAAATTACTATTGGGCTTAAATACTAATACCTTTAAATTTTAATTATTTCGTAACTTTATCATTAATCTCTTAAATATTTTTTCCTTCTGACATCCGATTTATTTACTGTGTTATAATTACATGTGTTACAACATTGCTTTCTCTTTCATTCTCTTTAAAAAGCTGAGATAAAATATTGTAATTTATGTCTGAGGTCAAAAATGTCACCTTAATGACATTACATACATATATTCAAATAGGGTATCCAGTATTCAGGTCCCGTGAGCGATCGATTGTGCTTGATTTATGCCAGACGTGACTTGCCAAATCAAATATATGGCACTCCAAATTTTCCAATATCATGAACGCTTCACCTAAATTGCAGCTATAAACAAAATGAAAAAGCGTAAAACATTTCGATACTATCCTTTTTAGAGATATACTCATATAGATGTGGAAACCTGCAAGCACTAATTGTTGGGAATTGAGATTAACTTAAGCTTGTTAAAGGCCTCTTATTAGACAAAGCGTAGAATACTTCGCTTCTGTTAAGTATTGATATTACGGAATCCACCATTGCTGTATCTTCAAGATAATATTCAAATAGATGGTCTCGTTGTAGAAATGAAATGTTACAAAAATAAGAATGATCTTTATTTAATTACCTTCGTCTCGAACGTCAAGCGTTATATTACGATGTCAGTTTGTCAAACGGGGAGCGTGACTCAGTTATTAAATGAACTCTTTAAAAATGTTTCTTCTTTATTTGTATTAGCCTGCTAGTAGGTAGTAAAGTTATTTTTCTTTTATTGCTTATATTTTTTAAAATCCCATCTTATGTGTTATATTTTTTAGCAAAAGGTAAAATGTAAAAAAAGTTAATGATATAAATAATTAATATCAGTAAAGTTTTAACACAATAAAAGGCATTAGTGCCGTTTGAACGAAGTTGCCGACCTAAAATTAATCAAGTGGTTAATTCAAAGTTTGCCGACAGTTTACAGTTAAATGAACCTTAGCTAGAATGCCGTCAACCTCTGACCTCTTAACATATGCAGCTGAATAGGAAAGTTATTGAACTGTAAACCTAACGGGACCTTTTTCACGACCGAGATAGGTAGAGGTTGCTCTTCCTCTCATTAAGGTCACTGAGTGAAAAAAATATGTAAATCAATATCCCGTTTAACTAATAATTGCTTAAACCTACTGGTGAGATATTTAATATATAATTAAAACCTCACTAGCTAAGCTTTCGCTTTCGTTATTGCGAAAAAAAATCTGACGTAATTTCAATATTGTTCAGTACTAAGCAGAGTTTGTTGTGAGACGGTGGAATAAAAGTCCTAAACATCGATTACAATGCTCTAACAAAGTGACGAGGGTTAAAAAGTACTAAAGTAAGGCCTTAGAGTTTGAAATTAAACGTCATTCCTACCCTTAGCGAGTGATGGATGATTTACTATGTGTTTTACTACAAGTAACCAAATAAATAAACGATAATCTGTTGCTATGATCTCATCATATACCAACAGGAAATTTTATTCATTTATAAGTTTATTTTATAAAATTTCCCGTTGGTTTTTACTGCAACTTTTTGAAAAACAAAAACTTTGAGAATTAAAAATATAACAGGAGATTGAAAAAATCTTAATTGGAATGTTAAGTTTTTGTTAATAAAAAAGAGTTTTTAAGGAGCTTTTTTAGATTATTCTTAAGTTTAATTAAAAAGTTTAGAGTCATTTACATCGAGGTGTATTCATTGAAAGTTTCTGAAAAATAAGACGGCGAAGTAAAATTAAAATGCTTTGACAAATATTTAATCGCACACTTTTTAAAAATTATCTTTGTATTACATTAATATGAAAGATAAAAAGTAAAAGAATATTTATTTCATTAAAACTGTAAAAGTATGAAAAAAAGTTTTTATTCAAATGATAACAATGAATAACTTTCTCTTTAAATAAAATAACACTGTATTTAGTAACACATGATTTATGAAAAGTAAACAATAGAAACAACATGATCGTATGATCGAAAACAATATTATCATTGTTGAAAAAAAGTAGCGCGTCAACTTTACGTTTAAAAATGGCATCTCTCGGTAATGTTAACAAACTGCAAAGTAAAAGTCAGCGTTTATATACGACAATTATAGCAAAAAGAAAAATTAGACTGATATATGTATGAAGTGGAACATTACTCAGACAGAGTACTTTTAAGTACGCATTAAGAATATATTATAATAAATCTACACTTAGTGATCATTTAAGTAACCATTAAACGGCTCTTAGTGTGGCTGTTTGACGAGAGAGAATGTATATAATATAATTTAATTTTGCATTAATTTTCGCGTAAGTAAACAGAATTTCCTGCCTCGCACACCCGCATTGTAGAACGGGCCCCTGCGTTATTTATATACCAGACTCCTCTGGTCTTGTTAATGTCCATGGGTATCAATAATAATTACCTTGGTGTTCCTCTTTGCCGTCATGGCTGATATAAAAATTAAGTGTTTTATTTTCCTTGCTTGATTCAATTCCAATAAATTAAAATTTCTTAACTATACGAGGGCATAAAAATAACAATATCCATTCCATAAGAACAAATGGCATTCCATAAGAACAATAGTACAAGAACAAGTTATATACATTTGAGTAAAGTTTGTCGATCGCGCTGCACGATCACCCATTAGCTAATGGACCACTCGTTGAATTTATAGCGGCAAAGGGTAACCTTTCATCGATTTCACTTTATAATTCACTCCCTACATGATATATTCACGGACAAATATATGATATATAGGAAAACCACGAACTTCCCGTATTATATTACGAACGCTGTATACGTAATTGAAAAGCAAAGTACTATTTTCGTCGAATACAATTAAACGTTAGTATAACGTAAACTAATATTTGTGATGAAATAATTTATTGTGCGATACTGAATAATTAAATAACTAATAGCTTTTAGAATATTATGTAAGTTATATAGACTTGGAATAGATGTAGCACAATAGTCCGATTCTTGATCTTAATAGAAACCAACCCTTGGCCCCGGAGGCATAGAATCCCGGGCTCTATTTTACCTTTTAAAAGGACCCAACTGAACTAAATTCAACAATGATTTACTCACGAATCAAAGGCAAATATTTCAAAGCTACTGTCAAAGGATTTCCCCGTAAGAGTGGAGCGATCAGCGAAGATGAAACCATGATAAATGACAGTTGATAAACATGTTATACGAGAGTAAACTAAAATCGATGGAATTCCACAAAGTGGGTCAACTTTGAGGGTAAGAAATGTTTTGAACATATAATCTCAGTTGGGAGAAAAGGATTGTCAAAGAATGGGGTTATGTTATTTATTTTGCGTGCGTAAGATAAGGGAGAATATGCCAACCGCAGTGGTATTCTGAACTCTCATCCCCCTACCTCTACGTATTTGAAGTGTCTATATGTCGATAGAATGGTAAGTACTGAAGATTATTTTAACAATGTACCGTTTCCATTTATGTTGAATTGAAAACTTTTTAATTTACAAGATTTGTAAATTTTTGTAATTGACACTTTTAACATATTTCATTGTGTTAAATTAAATATCAATTTCATCGCGTGATTTTGGCTCTCTCTTTCAGAATTAGGGCAGCGTTAAGTGTTTTTTGAGTATTCTTATTTGAGCACTGAAACAAGAATAAAAAAATTAAATAAATGCCACCTATAAAAGAATAACACAAAAGTATATAACTTACTTATTATAAACTTTATTCAATACAAAATAATATAGTTGAAATAATTTAAAATTTGAATGAATTCATTATGAAATAAGTTGGTATAAATTAGGAAGTATAACTAGGTCAACAGTCTCCCGATGGAGCGATGTTTGCCTATCAGGTCCATAATAGAAACTTAAGACGAAAACTATTTTCATTTAAACTTATTCCACCGCACTTCGAATCTCAACAAATGATCCCATTAGAAAACTCTGCGGTTGAATGTTATTTATTACATGCGCTGAAAGTAATTTACAACAGACACGAAAATAATTAAGTAAATGTTTAATATTTTTAAATAGATTATTTATTTAAAAATAAATTAAAACACTCCTAGAGATATTTTAATTTACTGAAATTAATAGGCTGTCTTCACTTCCTTTTCATGAAAATTACAAGAGTCATTACCCTCCCTTCTTCAGAATGTCCTAGCAATTTAATAAACATGTAATACTTATGTTTTTAGAAATGATTTAAGATAGCATTTGTTTTAAAGAACAGCTACAGTATGTTTGCAATTACATTTTTAAAATAATTAATAATTAACATATTATAACATATTTAAAGCAACTAACAGAACCAAAAAATTAAATTAAATCAGGCTTATGAACTAAATTACTGTTAAAGACATTAAGCATTCAATGTTTCTCTCTAGCAAAAGGAAGAAAATATATTCTGAAAATCCCGTCGGAATGCCTTCCGTACGAATTGACTACTCAAGATAAGTGTTACGAAGATGTTTAGTTTTCTCAATCTGAAAACGATACATTGTTATACTGTGTAAACGTGTATGATAAATTGAAAAAAAGTTTATCATAAAACTTTGTATTAAATTGGCATAATTAATGGATGAGAGAAGCTTTTGACTAAAAATCTTTGTGTGCAAAATAAAGAATCATTGGTAAAGTTTTCAGAAATCTCTGATAATGACTGTAATAAAAGTATATATTGGAGTACGGATAAAACGAACACTACAATAAAATCAAGCTAATTCTACAGAGACACTATGACAAAGATGAGAACAGACCTGAATGCATCCTTGTCCTGTGAAGATGATGATGACTTGTTAAATGTAATTTAGTTTAATATAAATGTAATTGTAACAGTGTTTGTCGACAATCATTAGACATAGATAACAATGGGGACGCACATCCCTTAATAATATTTCAACCCTTTATTACGTCATAAAGCATGACAAAGGGAGATTGCGATCAGCCTTATTTAATGGTAATCTACATATTAGATTAACTCATCAAAACCTAATACCATTGGTAACTGTAATGTATGATAGAACGACAATAATTAATATTGATAGGCTTTCAGTCGGAACCCTAATTAATTGATGATATTTAAAATTAAATAACTAAAGCTCACTGAATACATTTTAGCGATAATAGTAAATATGTTTAAGCTTTAAAATGTGTGTTTTTAAATTATGTATGCTTTTTAAATTTTGTATGGAATTGAAAAAACTTCAACTGTCAGGATTATCTCACTAATATTATAAATGGGAAAATTTGGATAGATGTATAGATGTTTCTTACAACATTACTCCAGAGAGGCTGTACGGATCTGGATGAAATTTGTGACAAACATCAAAGATTGAAATAGCACAAAAACATAACTCAAATTACTCGTATTTATAATTCACGCGGGTGACAAGCTAGGAACAACATCAATTACAATTAGGCGTGACATCGTAATTATTCCCGATTGTATAAAGAAATTGATATGAAAATAGTTCGTTGAATATTTGATAGGATTGTCATGTGATATGGATCATAAATAATGGTTACGCATTTTGTGGGGGCGGAAATAAATGGATATTTCATCAATAATTGTTTACCTTTACTTTGTTGAAATTCATGTTGAGTAAAATCACGTCAACTGCGCTGCACTTTACAACTCAAAGAAGTTTGCAGTTAATTACATATACTTATTTATTACAAACTAGTGTAATATAAAATATCGTTTAATTAACGAAATATAATTAAAAACTCATACCATCGGCTCAAATTTTCTGTAGTCTTTCAGATTTCCAAGATAGTCTAATTTTTAGATTGGCCGAGCTGCAGAAATAAAGTAACTTACCAAAATATACAAGTGGTTGATTAAAAATTCTGCCATTACGTTCGAAGTTCGAACTTACGTAATATTTAAATAATATAGCCAGATTACAAAAAGAATGAATTTCCTTCGAACTTTTAATAAACTGACAGCAGATGTTTTTGTACGAATTCATTTTTATTATGAAATTTACTTTCTTCGAGGTAAAGAAATTGGACAGGCGTTATAAATTAGTACAGACAAATATAAAATAACGTTCCCAATTATTTAATAATACTATTTAAAATTATATGCAAATGATGAATATTTAAATTAATAAAGGGATTAGATATGAGATGAAGATTTTTTGTATAAATGGGAATGGTACATAGCTAAAGGTGGGTTTAAAAAGAGATGGATTTATGTAACTGCCGGCAGTAAATCCATCTTTTTACTCATTCTCATTATGTCAGCATAATTAAGATTGAATTTATTTGTGTGTAATATGTGTAACATTATAAATGCGGAAGTTCAGATGGATGGAGGGGATGGATTAATGTCTGTTATTAGTAATCTATGTATGTTTTCTTCCAGACAATGTTCTACATCTATACAAAATTTCATGGAGATCCATTGAGCCATTCTGAAGATACTTTCTAACAAACATCCATCCATCTAAATATTCGCATTTAACATATTAGTAAGATTTAATTCTATTCAAAAATAATTTTTAAATTCTATCTTGTTCGTTTTTCTTCCTTTTCAGGCAGTTTATATTGAATACTTTAGTTACATAGGCGATATTTGTGTAACATGTGTACGTCTTAAGCGATTAAGGAGATGCGTGTTGTATCATGCTTAAGCAGGGGCTGATCGCTTCGCTAAATAGGTCACTGGGGTGCTTGCGCGCCCTCTATTGTTAACTTAAACTCTTAGTGGATTATGTAACGCTTGGCATCCGTGCAGCTACAAAGTACCCTTTTATATGAAATAAAATTCTAAAATATAAATCTTTAACAATGGCAAATGGTATTTTTATCACATATGTATGTACATGTATCACATGTGTAATGTTCGGGTTTTAATTTTTTACAATTTATCGCATACAAGAATTACAGATTTTTTTTCAGTATTTTATTTACAGACAAATATTACTTTTTGGAATAATTAGTAAGAAAATTTTAGCAATTATTTATTGTATATCTTAAATGTTGCGTAAAGTTCAACGTTTAAAAACATTCTTCGGTCTTTTCGATTGTCGACGAATGTTCAAGCCGATACAGGCTTCTTAATTAAATAGTGCCTACAAAAGGAAAAGCAACGAGTAAACATAAAAAAAAAACACACTGTAGGGAAAGATAATCGAAAGAAGTATTGTGGACATGTTACTGAAAGCAGGAGTTTTTGTGTTTTTTCTTTTTATGTTTTTCTTTTAGCCTCACAATCCACTGAACAATACACAACTGAGTTCATGTACGTGTGGATAATATTCATTAAATTTTTAGTAATTACCTTTGAACTAAAAGCAATATAATTATACGTAAATCGTTTCACTGCGTAGACCTTTCGATAAACACGTAATAGATTACTCATTACGTATTTGACATAGCTATACAGAATATAGATTATATGTAACCATAAAGCAGTTTTTTTACTTCTTTCGGAGTAAAAGTAAAAAGTTGTTGGTAAACACATTTCTGTGAGCTGCACGACGACGATAACATTCATAAAGTGGTCGGTATAAATTTCCACATATTGTAGCGGACGGCGTGTGTACAACGCAAAGCTGACATCAACAAAACACCAGAGGTCCTAGCACGAATATTTGTGATAATCGCCTTCGTGTCGTCATCGTCAATTATGTCGAAATTGGTATGAGATTTTTGGCGCTCTTTACTCCCCAATAGAGCGCTAGGCAATACGGCGCTGCACAAATTTTAATACAAATTGTGTCAATGGCGTTACGAAATCGTTCTCACGAATATTTGTGCTATTCCCTTTGAAAACATATAACGCTCGATACTTACGAAATACTAGCGGTCGTCCGCGACTTAATCGAGGAAAAATTAGCCTATAGTATGCCCGCATGCATCGGCTAAGCACGTCGGCACGCGGCACGTCAAATCAAAGCTCTGTCACAATCGACCTAGCTTTTCCTTCTGGCTATTCTAGCTATCAGCAATGCAAATACATTAGGTGTACGAAATATTTTTTTTCGATATTACATACGGACACTCCAATTTTATTTATATGTTCACATACAAACCTAGGTACATGGGAACGTACCCTTGAAATTCCCCTCTTGTTGGTCGGTAAAACAGAAGAATCTTTATTTGTATATCAGTAGTTAAACCTAAACGGAACGAAAGATAAAAAAAAACAAATGTTTTGTGGTCATATTTCATTTCATTTATACATATGACTGGGACTCAAACTCCTGCCACATACATACGTATACTTAAGTTAGTAATGTTCAGTGGTCTTGCTCGATGGTGGTAATTTATAGCCCGAAAGCTTTTTACAAAAAATTTATTGGGACATTGGTTTGTTTTATTACTGTTGCCGTAACATCTAAATATAAATCACTCGGTAACGTAAGGCTACGTGAGGTTTTACACTTTAAAAGTACATGTAATTACGGTTATTTACTGACATAGAGTATATAGCGAAGTAAATAACAGAAGGTTTTATCTTGTTGTCCATATCACGATACACAAAAGTAAAAATTCAATGCTAAGTCTTTGTTGTGTTAATTTATTCATAATTCTTTCCTCCTATTCATAGTGAAAACACTAACATAAGTTATGGAACATCACCCGAATAATACATGAACATTAAAAATTTAATAAGGAGATTATCAGCATTTGACATGACCAAAAAGGTAATAGTTATTTTTAAAAAGTACAATAAACCCTATTATATCCCTTCTCCATAGAAAAGCGCAAATCTAAAAATCGAGTCATAATTAAAAGAGATCACAATGTGCATGTCACATTAACCTCCTGGATGTTGGATTTATTTAGGCACGGTTTTAAGGGAAAAATATATTCAAATAATAAAGCTGAGATGAAAGATTTAATCTTTTCTTTAGAAGATAACATGCTTTTGTTAAATGATACAGGACACTCCAGTTTATATACACTGTCATAATAATAAAAGCGTTTTTGTTCGTAGACATATAAAAGGCAAACAGTGCAGCTAATGGCACATTAAAGTTATGAATGTTCCTCCGCGAAAGGCATCAGAATATTTCGAATATCAGACTCGATGAAAACGACAAAAGATTACACGTTTATAATACACATTCAAACAGTTATTAACATTTACAATTTCGGCCTAACTCACGTTTGATCGTCCGGTGACGGCACCGACTAGAAGATGGACCCCCGATGGGTCCGAAACTAGTCGGTGCCGTCACCGGAAGGTCAAACGTGGATTAAGCCATTTCTTAATTAATTAACTATGATGTCCCACGAAAGTTTGCACAATTTAATTTATAATTTCGTATCAGTAGTCAACATTTTACGGTATTTACCTATTATATTGCGACATTATCAAGGTAGATTTTATTGAAACCACTGTGTGAAAACATCAGTCATCTCTATCATTAATTTTTATAAAAACAAAGACAACGTGTGATTTAATGAAAGTATTTCCCGATAATTTTATTCGTACTTTTGTCTTTTATCTAAAAAATAATGATTACAGTCGAAATTTTACAAAATTGAAATAAAGTCGATTACAATCTTGGTAAAAATAATTAAATTCAATTGACTTTGTTTCCTCTTTCGTTATTGACAGCAATGAAATAAATTGTGTATCCAATTTCGTCCAAGTGGATTGAATGGTAGCAACAAATAAAAGTTAGAATTCAAAATGTTATTATTCTAAAATTTCAGTATTCTAAATGATTGTTTTATTAACTTTTATTGTGTATTTCAGACTATTTAAGTACAGAGAGAATTTAATTTTGAAGAATACACAATTAAATTTTAAAGAAACGCAGGGAAAACTAGACAGACACATATTGATAAATACGATAACAATTTTATTTGAAAAATAATTTCTTTTATCAAGAACTGCTTATATGAGCATACTTATACAAACCTAAACAAGTGATTAAGTCTACCTTTAACCACTATTTTAATAGGACGTTCGGAAAGTCATTTCGTTTTTTCTCGACTAAGATTCGTGTATTTTCGACGAAGATGCACCACGTCCTGGAAAGTCGGTTAGAGCTGATAATGGCATTATTAAACATAGAAATAAGCATAGAAAATAGAAATAAAAACGAAATGACTTTCCGAACAACCCAATATTTATAACCATGCATGCTTGGGTAAGCCACTCTACAGTTTTCCAATTATAATTGTGAATTTTATGCGGATGAATTGATGAAGTTCGATTTTTTTTAATTATAATGATACAAAATGGTTACGAAGGCTGACTATACAAATTATGACATCATATATCTTAATTAATTTATGGCCCAAGTACATTGAAAATATTTCTTTAAGATGCACCATCTCAAATAAATCTAGATATATTTGATAAAAATAGCGCAAGTTATGAACGAGATAGCCGTATAAATTAAGGGATAAAATAAGTACTTATCTGTCGAGATTCTGAGCACGTCGCCCATATACATTTCCAAATCATTCTTCGCAAACGCGAAGGAATAAGAACGCAATTTTGAAAGAAATAAATATGGTAAATTTCACCTATCTTTACCACACTACTTCAAGCTATCAACTTGCGACATTACATTTTGAAATTGTAAATATGAAGAAGCGTCTTACGTCTAGAATCTTATACAATATTGAATAGTCTAATCTGTACATTCCTAAATATTGCAGAGATCTTCGATAAAAATGTTAATTAGTAAAATTTTAACTGTTGAATAATAATTAGAGCTAAACTATATTGATTTCTCCCTTTTCTTATGTTAGGAAAATACTAAAAATAAGTAACTTAAAAAATATATATGAAATATTTTCAGTTCATAAACCATAAAATCCATTAAAAACATTAAAATTAATATTATAAAATGTAAGAATACTGAAATAAAATTTTACTTCATGATACTTAATAGAAACCTTTGTTCAGTTTAGCTTTCGATCCTTATTTTAAGTTATTCTAAGTCAAAAGTTTCTTCGAAGCCAAAAGTGTTCTTCGCAGTTTGGTTACTGTAACTTAATGTAAATGTTGCTACTAGTTGTATATTAATAACAAGCGATTGTTCGCGACTTCGTCAGCGCGGAAAAGGAAAATAATCTAAGGTACATACTAAGCTACCTTCCAGCAATAATCCCGTCAAAATCGGTCCAGCCGTTTCGAAGATTACCCGCAACACCGCGTTTGCTCGCTGTCTCCTTATGAGCAACAAAAAAAATCGTACTTCGAAATATGTTTTTCTGTATATTATAGACACTCAATTTTATTAATTATACAGATATATATATAACAAGCTGTTGCCCATAGCAACGCAAATATTTTTAATGAGTTGGTTTCGATGAAAAAACCTTTCTATTTTATTCACTTAATATAATTTCGTTGCAAGCGGCTCAAATGGCTGGATCGGAAAATTTGATTTCGATGGCAAATGGTACGAAAAGTGGCGTAGAAATATTAATGGTTAGCGAAGTGCTAAAGGTAGTTAAGGTTTAAGAGATTTTTTTTCATGCGGCATTTCATGTGCAAGAGGCGCGGTCGACGCTCGTCATGTCATTAAAATTCTACGGCTATATCAAACATAAATAAATTTAAATTCATAGACGGTAATTAATTATTGCCTTATAAAAGTTTCGTTTATGTAACATAATTTTTCTTATATAAATATATTACAATAATATAAAACATTGAAGAGAAAAATTAATGGATTAAGGATGTATTAATTCGGAATACATTGAATGGAAATCTTAATACCTCATTAAAATTAAACATCTAGGAAACATATTCACGCGTCGCCTCTGTAATGTTTATTGAAAGCAACACATACAATCCAAGATAATGAGCCATATGCTCGTTAGAAAGCTTTTATAGTAGGTATAACATCACAAATCTATCTAATTTTCGTTAATTTCATTCTAATTTGTGTTTATATAAACATATATGCTTTCAAATAATTATTCGACGCAAATACAAGACAAATCGCGTCTGATGGGAGACAAGTACGATGTTTACATTCAGTAATAAGAAAATGTTTGGATCTAGAATTGTAGGCGACGAAATTATGTTTAAAATTGAATTCAAAATATACTTCTTTCTTACGAGAAATTTATAATCGTTTCATATTGAATATCTGTGAAGATTTGCCTGTGAAATAAACTGTCAAGAAAACCAAGCTTTATTAACCATATCTTGAAGAAATATTTGTTAATTTATATCAAAGTTAAGCTGGCGATTTATTAGCGTGTGGACATTGTTCAATGATTCTGTATATAAAAAAAATGATTAATAGACAGACATCTAATAAAAATTACACAGCTTATAATTAAATATTCTCTTGTTATTAATTAATCAGAGAACAACTTTCGTTACTGGCTTGAAAGGAAACTCTCCCTTTAATTAAATTGTCAATAATAATCAGTCATGATTTGTACAAATTTACCATCGAAAAGGCCATGTTGGAAAATATGATTGCCTTGAGTTAAAAAGCCGGTAGTTTCGTTATTCAATAATTTTGCTTCTATTTGAAAATTTAATTACAAGAACGTTTCGCTCTGTTCTTGTAAATGTTTTAAAAGATATAGAGATGGATAGTAAAATTGAATATTTTGTTTTTACTTACAACAAGAGTTTAATGGGTCAATACTTTTCCCATTTTCACTGATTTAAGATTAAAAATGTAAATCTTTGTCATTCCATTCATAACGACCTCTACTACAAAAGAGGTAAATACGGGTATACGTAATAAAATATGACTTATGACTTGTACTACTAAATCACTATTACAAGTACCGCTACAGAATCATTAAAGAATAGAATTTCTAAAAAGAGTTTGTATGGTTGAAATAAACTGTGTAAAAAAACTAAAAAATTGTTACTTAAATTTCTGGAAGTAGAAAATACACTTTAATATAAATATCAGTAAATGTTTATAAAGTCTAGACGATGTTGTTATCCTTTTGATATAAAACTCCAATAAGCAGACAGTGAAATGTCCACAAATATAAAATATTCAGTTGAAAGAAACCGCTGTAGGAGTTCGTAAATTGGTTTCATTTTACCGTTTATCCTTTGTAAACGGATCTCTATGTAGCGTCTTGTTAGCGGTTGAAATATGCTACGTTTACCTTTACAGCAACTGTCAGACAACCGAATATGAGAAGAGTAAAGTAAAAAAAATATTGATTGTACTTTGTGTATGTCGTTTGTCTAACTTGTAACTAAAAGGATTTTGAACACAGTTCTATTTTTAAAGTGATATGGGTTCCGTGGGTTTATATACTTCTATAATTATATATAAAACATTTAGTCAACGCTCTTCTCACATCCTCTTTGAAAATCCAGAGATATTAATGCATGTATTCGGCAGAGAATCACGGTTATGGCTCGTAACTTATTCATTTTTCTATGATTGTTATATTTTCACACATCACATTGTTTTATATTCCTGAATCGAACAGTGATTGGCATCGACATCGAAATTACGAAATTAGAAAATATTTAGCTTAAGTTACTCAATTTATTTCATATGTTTCTCCATTTATTTTTAATTAAGGCGTCCGTAGATGGTCAAATCTTCTTATAAAATATAATTGAATTTGTTTAAAAGGGCTTCTCAATAATTATACCTCGCCTTGAAAATGAGACAGGAAAGGCACTGCCGGTAAATATATATTTTTATTTAATTTTATGAATAATAGTGACATTTTCTGTGAAATTAATAGCATGGGAGGAGAAGATAACAAAGTAAATCAAAATTGCGTGTATATTCATACTTGTTTAATATTTCTTAAAATAACTTTGTGGTTTTTCTGAGCCTAAAATCTCCGATAAACATAAAGTCATCCCTGTCATTATCTTTGACAAAACAAGGATAACAATAAGTTTTAAATGGGGACTTTGGTCTGAGAAACCTACGCTTAATAAACTAGTTAATAAACTTACTTTATGAATTTAGTGACCACATATTTAGAGAGGTTAATGACGTTCGTAAGAGTGTAATATTTAAATAAATATTTAATCGAGGTCCACCTTTCAATTTGAAGGGAACTCTTCATTTACGTACCTATGGTGTTGATTATTATACAAATCAATGTAATTCCAAATTTTACTCTATCTATGTTCGACATTACATCCACATCCGTTCAGCCGCTCTGGAGTTAACTGGTAACAAACATCAATCCATTCAAACTTTCACATATTAAAATAATCTAATCTTAATTAAGAAAAAACCGCCTGACTGAGGTTCTAATGGAAAAAATAGCGCCCTCTAGTGGCTGCATTTAAAAATATTTTTTCATTTATTTTTTATTCAAAGCGAATAAATATTATATATAACAAATTTTTATTTTAAAATATACTATATTTGACGAACGCGTAAAACGTTATCCTCTTGTCAGTCGGTTAATTATAATTAAACAATATATTATTCACTTTACCTTTCAACCTTTCAGCAACTGTTTTGCAAAAATTATATATTCATAGAAGAGTAAAAAGTAAAACATATTTTATAGAAGAAGCTTTAAATGTCAATTGAATTAATTGCAATCTCTGAGTGGTTTATCTGCAATTCAAAGTAGCGCACGAAGCGACGCGACGCCAAAAGGCGAGCGTGGCTTAATACGATTTGCATGTCTCACTTGTCACTTAGATTTGTTATTTAACTAGCTACCATCCGCAACTTCGTCCGCGAGGAATTTAAAAAAAAAGACTTAATAAGTAGCTAATGTGTTCTTCCGGACTATGTTCAACATCTGAGCCAAATTTCATCAACGTCCGTTGAGCCGTTCCGGTGATACCTTTTAACGAACAGCCATCTATCCATCGAAACTATCGCATTTATAATATTAGTAAGAAGTAAAATGTAACATTTAGTTTATAAACAGCATACATAAAAGCTTAATTTGTGTTCTTACTGGCGTACTTACTGTTGAATTTGAATTCTCTACACACCACCACACAACTTTCATAACATCAAGACCACTTTAACTTTTCGACATGTAATGAAACGACCATTTTAGGATAGAAACTTTTATTTATTATGATATTTCCTTCCTACTTAGTTAATTATACCGTCAACTACAAAAATACAGTATTTTATGTGAATGTTTTCACAGTGTGTAACCAAATGAGTCGTCCAGGTGACACGGTTGCGATCGGAGAGACGATGATTTTTTAACTTATTTATTGACCAAAAAAAGCTTTGTAAAGTTATACTATTTACAGAAAATGCAATCTCTAAAAAATCCACTTAGAAAAATTTCATAAAATAAACTTTATCCCCACCAGCTGTAAAAGAATAGCGCATTTAAATTCAACTACTGTGCAAGTTTCAAGCAGCTACAAAAATGCAGTAAACAATATTTTTATTACGCTTCTAACTACTGCGTTATGACCAGTTACAATGCTTCTTTAAAAGGTAGAATGAAAATATGATGTGTTTTTCTATATTTTTATTTTAGAATTGTAAAAAAACCGTATTGTAATAATATCGACTTTTATAACAAACACATTGAATAGTAAGATAAATTTTTACGTGCTCCGAAAATAATTTAATTCAACAAGGATCTAAACCAGTAGATATTAAAATACATTTGAATTTAAAAGAGACGTATCCAATTAACACAGCACAGCAACACTGACAATCAGCGTATTGTCTCAATCACTTTGCGTTAGGGTCGGTAAAGGTCACGCCGTGAAATATCGCCGGCTGTTAGTATAGACAAATTTAAATTACAAATTGGATCGCAATATGAAAAGGAAATTTTGTAGCATAATAATAATATTCGCTGTGTATGTAGATATACTGTACCTTTTGATCCTAACCGAGTATTTCCCGAAATTCAAACCCAGAATAGGGTTCACTCGACATTGAAACGACCGTGCAGATCTAATCAAATCGTTACACCCAACATTCCGTCCACTTTGGATTTAAAGATTATCCGATGTTTTTTTTTTAAAAAAAATCAATCAGACAGTTTTTTAGCAGAGTAATTTTAGTTAGTAATTTTAGCAATGATTGCATAAAATAGTTATAGCGTGATGAAATGTGCATTTATTGAAATAATAAATTGCGTCGTCACAATAGAGCCGAAGAATAGCAGCAGATAAATCCACACTCTTAGTTTAGTTATGTTGCCATGAGCTTATATCATAATCGTTTAAGTCAGTTATTGCTACACTCATTAAATTAATGGTTAAACAATCTTTTAGAGGACTTCTTTAGTGACCAGTTAACGTTTCTTAGTAATAGGTTATTAATTAAGCGTGAGCATTTGTGAATGCTGTGTGATATGCATCTTGCCCTGCGTGGCGGTCTCTGTACGAGCCTGCAATTTGCAGCGCAGTAAGCGCAGCGTGCCCTCCCACAGCCGGCTCTGCTCCTCAACCTCTCCTTGCCGGGAACTAATTTCGCGTTGCTCCTGCAAATAGAATCGTAAGCTACCGTTCATTTACATATCACAGTATTATTGGATAATAATTACTGAGTGTTTATTGCGTATATTTTTTAGGAAAAAATAACGGTACGTATTGATAATTTAGATTTGTACATTGCCGTAATTTTCTTTAAATATAAAAAATATTAAGAATCATACCCTAAATAAAAATATACATTTAAAATTGGGTCTACAAAAAGAATGTTTCTGTGTGAATAAGATTCAAAAAAACAAAAATCTAAAGTTCACGGAATCTACCTCTTCTAAATTCTTTACTATTTCCTCCAAATCTTTGACTCTTTTTTTCAATGTTTCCATTTTAGACGGTTTACGCGGCGACTGCATTGCATTTTTCATTTCAAACATCACGTCCTCTTGTAAGCTTTCAGCTTTTGTAATTTTCTGCCGCAGATTTTTCCACTCGAGCTCCTTATTATTCAACTTGTCAGTCAACTCTTTGACTTGATTCTTCAAAGGCTCCATCTGGGAAGTTATGTTGATTGACGTCGCCTCGTATATTCTTTTCTTCTGTTCGTATTGCTGTTGTACCTTTTGATATTCATCTTTTATTGGTTTAATCTTTTCTGCAAGCGGTTGTATTTCTTGACGCATTTCTGACAGCTTTTGAGCCGTTTGTGCTACGATCTGGAAGAAAAAATAAAATAAACAGGAAAGATATTCATTTTCGTATTCTAACGAATAAATTCAAAAACTACTGGACAGTTTTAATTAAACAGTAATTATTTATTATCAAAGAGTAACATTTGCCTATATTTAATACTAGATTTTATTTATTCTGCAAGGACGAAGTCACGGGCAAAAGAAACATAAATTTATTTAACCAAGCGATAATGACAAAAAATACTATATTGAAAACTTTTCATAAATGTAGTTACCTGTGATAAGTCATGTAATGATTTTTTCGCAATCTCTGAAGGTTTATTTCTATTTTTTTCTATCAAATCTTCTTCATCTATTTTCATCTTTTTGTGATTGACCAATGCCATCTCGATCGTTGGATCTGCAGTGTTAAGAATATGTAACGTTCTTGATAGGATTCCAGCTTCCACCTACGTAAAACATACATTTATATTAAACAAATAAAAGTTGCTATTGCTCAGAAAAACAAATTAATACTTGTTTCCAACCTTAAATGTGGACAAATTAGCTCGCTGCCGCTTGTACAAGGAACTCTTTGATCGTAATGAACTCACGTATTTCTTTAATTCCTCCCCTCTCAATACCATATCTCCTAGAAGTTGCTTCACCTATACAATGAATAATATTTTGTTATAAAAACATAAAATATTGTAACAACACGCCAATAGATGTCGCCAGTTGCAAGCCTAAGTGTAACAACACGCCAATAGATGTCGCCAGTTGCAAGCCTAAGTGTAACAACACGCCAATAGATGTCGCCAGTTGCAAGCCTACGTCATCCTCCCACCGCCAATGACACCTGCCATGCCTGGAGGGAGAAGCGTAGCCAGCCTATATAAGCCAATGCGCAGCTCATTTAGATTCACTCCGCTACAGACTGTTGAGGCGAACGGACGTGTTCGCTCGCCGCACATCTGTCGCTCCACCCGACATTAAGTCGGCAGCTGCGCCTCATTAGAGGCAATCGGGGGTGAGGGCAGGCGCTCAAGATCGCGCTCCCCACCCAGCCGATTTTGGCGAAAGCGATCGCTGACGCCGGAGGAGGGATCGGCAGGCGCCAGAACAACGGCGCCGCGAAAGAGAGGCCGCGGACGCCCCACAACAACGGGGGAGTACGCCGGCCTGGCCAGAGCAAAGGCGGAGCTCAACGCCCAACGGGAGCGGGAGCTAGAGCTGGAGGCGGAGCTGGCGGCGCAGGTCGCGGAGAGGAGCCGGGTGCTGCGAACCCGGGCCAGGGCGGCGATGCCCGAAGGTCCGGGAGAGGCGGCGTCCGGCGAGCACTCCGCCGAAGACCTCGCCGGCACGGTCGAGGCGGCGCTGGACGTAATTGCCAGCGTCGTCAAGAAATCGGCCAAAATGAAGTGCCAGCACATCGCCAGCGTCCGCGAGGCAGTGGCGACCATTGGCGAGGCAGTGCGAGCTCTACGAACCCGCACCGAGTCGCAGGAGGTAGCCCACCTGCAGGCCGAGCTGGCTGCGATGAGGGCGGAACTAGAGGCGGTTAAGCGGCAGGCGGCCGCCCCCCCGCAGATGACCCGGGAGGAGATCCTATTCATGGTAGACTCCCGGATCGCGGGTATTGGCGACCGCCTGCTGCCCGAGCCGAGATTGCGCCCTCCGCTGGCTGCGGACGCGCATAATGCTGCCGCCGCCACCACCGCCACCGCAGGAGCGACTAGAATCCGCCCCGGCCGTAGAGCCGGTGCCCGCCCCGACCCCAGTCCCCGCTGCGACATATGCCGCGGCGGCGAAAAAGGGGAAGGGGAAGGGCAAGAAGAGCCTGGCGGCCCGCGAGGCTGAGGCTGCCCGCAAGCCAGAGCCGGCGCCCCCCGCTCCCCAGCCCCAACCCGAAGAGGCCTGGAACGTGGTGGCGCGGAAGGCGAAGGCCCCGAAGCCGGCGGCTCCGGCCCCCACCGCCTCCAAGAAGAAGAGAAAGAGGGCTCCCCGACGGCGACTGCGTGTCCCTAAAACGGCAGCAGTCGTCGTAACATTACCCGAGGGGTCCATGACGACCTACGAGGCCGTCTTGGACAGAGCCGAGAAGTCTGTCGACCTCTCGGCCTTGGGCATAGAGGGGCTCCGGTTCCGCACGGCGAGAACCGGCGGCCGAGTCTTGGAGGTGGCTGGCGCCGACAAGGGCCAAAAGGCCGATGAACTGGCGGCCAAGCTGCGGGCGACCATCGGTGACATGGCCCGCGTCTCCCGACCGGAGCTCTGCGCTGAGATTCGCATCTCCGGTCTGGGCGATGCGGCCACCAGCCAGGCGGTGGCGGCGCAAGTGGCGAAGTTGGGGGGTTGCCCTCCCGAAGGTGTAAAGGTGGGCATTATAAATCGCCCACCTGGCCGCCAGGGCACCGTGTGGGTGAAATGCCCCGTCCTGGCGGCCAAGAAGATCGTCGACGCCGGCCGGTTCACGGTCGGCTGGTCGACGGTGAGGGCAACCCTCCTGGAGGCGCGGCCGCAGCGGTGTTACCGCTGCCTGGTCCCCGGCCACCTAGGGGTGCAGTGCGACTGCGGCGTCGACCGCAGCGCGCTATGCTTTCGGTGTGGCCAGCCGGGCCACAAGGCCGCGTCGTGCGAGGAGGAGCCCTCCTGCGCAATTTGTGCTTCGGAGGGCGTGGAGGCCGGTCATCGTCTGGGACACAAGAAGTGTCCAGCGATGAACCGGCCCCCTCCCAAAGGTGGCAAGAAAAAGACAGGCGGGGGCAATCAGGGACCCCCCGCCTCGTCGTCTACAGTTGCAGCTGCAGCTGATGTGGAGGCGATGGACACCGCCCATTAATAATGGCCCCCAGTGTCTCGATCCTGCAGGCGAATGTCAACCACTGCGTCGCGGCCCAAGATTTATTGATCCAGACCGCGGCGCAGTGGAAGATCGATGTAGCCATAGTCACCGAGCCGTACTACGTCCGCGCCCGCGATGATTGGGCGGGCGATCGCGACGGCTCGGTGGCTATCGTCGCCTGGCGACGCACGGGCCCCACACCCTTTGAAAGTGTAACAAAGGGTAGCGGTTGGGTTTTTGCGTCGCTGGGCGGCATTGCAGTGATCGGGGTGTACTTCGCGCCGAGCAGGAGTTTTGCCGACTTTGAGCGGATGCTCGCTGAAGTCGGCGCTCTTGTGGCCGATGTGCACCCCACCCCTGTGGTGTTCGCTGGAGACTTCAACGCCAAATCGAGTGCATGGGGTTCTCCGGTGACAGACCTCAGGGGGGAGACACTGGCGGACTGGGCGGTGTCCACGGGGCTCGTCCTCCTGAACAGGGGGGCGGCCCAGACGTGCGTGCGCAGTCAGGGCGGGTCCATCGTGGACCTTTCATTCGCTAGCCCCGCCCTGGCTCGCCGCACGAGGAGGTGGAGAGTGGAGGAGGGGGTGGAGACTCTGTCGGATCATCGGTATATCCGGTTCGACATGGTCTCCACCCCCGCGGACGCTTCGGCCGTAACGCCGGACCGTCCCTTGCCGGGAGAGGGCCCACGGTGGAAGGTGTCCACCCTGGACCCGGAGCTGGCCAAGGAGGCGGCCATTGTAGAGAGGTGGGGCGCCAATGGCCACGTTGAACGGCCTGGACGCAGACGCGAGGTGCGAGCGACTAGCTGGAGCACTGACTCGCGTCTGCGACGCGGCGATGCGACGCGCAGGTCCGGCCCTCCCGCGAACGCGGGTGTACTGGTGGAGACCTCACCTGGCCGGTCTTCGTACGGCTTGTCAGGTGGCACGCCGCACGTACACCCGCAGTCGCAGAAGAAGCAGGAGGGACCTGGACCAAGAGGCGCTACTGCTCGCCACGTACCGGACCGCTCGTGCGGCGCTGACCTCGGCCATAAAGGCCGCCAAGGAGGAAGCCTGGAAGGAGTGGCTCGAGAGCCTGAACCGTGATCCGTGGGGGCGCCCATATAAGATCGTGAGCCAAAAGCTCCGACCATGGGCCCCCCCGCTAACCAGGTCTCTCGACCCGCTCCTCACAGAGCAGGTGGTAAGCTCCCTCTTCCCGGCAAGGGAGGAGTGGGTGCCGCCGAGGAGGAGGTTGTCGGCCACGGGGGAGTGTTGTTGGCGGTGTCGCTGGACATCCCGACGACCCGGGGTACCTCAGGCGAGTCCTTGCGGACTACTTCGTCGACCGGGCCATATTTTATCCGGCCCGAGACCAGGTAGTCCGCAGGGACATGACGTGCGGTGTTCCACAGGGGTCGGTCTTCGGGCCGCTCCTGTGGAACATCGGATACGATTCGGTTCTGCGCGGTGCCAATCTCCGGGGTGTCTATGAAATATCTTGGTCTCGTCCTCGACAGCCGATGGGGGTTCGGTGAGCATTTCCGGATACTTGCACCAAAGCTGGTGAAGATGCGGGAATGCTCACAAGGCTGCTCCCCAACTGTGGGGGGGCGGGCGGTGTATGCCGCCGCCTATACGACGGTGTGGTGCGCTCTAAGGCGCTCTACGGAGCGCCCATTTGGGCGTCGAGGCCCCTGAGCAAGGATAACATGGTCCTGTTGCGACGTGCGCAACGTACCATGGCTCAGCGGGCCTCCAGAGCGTATCGCACCGTCTCGTACGAGGCCGTTACCTGTGGGAATTGAGTCGGATCCCGGTTGCCGACATACGCATACGCTCGCCGTGTGCACGGCCTGGGACGTTCAACGCGCCACACTCACTGGCGCAATAGGACGCGATCTGTCGCTGCCGGCCGTTGTTAGATCGATGGCCGACAGCGAACAGAGCTGGGCCGCCATCGCCTCGTTTGCACGCGAGGTGATGGCGGCCAAGAGAGAAGCCCTGCGGGAACGGGAACGCGCCAGCGAAATGCTGCCGTCCCGCGGGGCCCCAGCGAGGGGCCGCCGGCGTACGAGGTACGCCGCGGCCCTTCAACCAATTTGAGGTGGCCACCCGCGGCAGGCCGGGGGGCCTGCTGCGCCGAATGTGGCGGATGCCCTCTCTCCTGTGTTCCGAGGGAGGGCATCATAGGGTGATGAGAGGGGGTGTTAAAAACAGCCCCTCCCTACACGTGTCGAGCCCCTACCAAGGGGCTCCCTAGCCGGGTCGTGGATAAACTAACGTAGATGCCACGGCCCGGTCAGGCGAAGGAGAACACCGCGGGGTTTAGTGGGTATTCCGGTCGCCTTCTGCGGCCGGCGAGTCCCACACGAAACCGTCCCTGTTGCCCCCGCAGCACGGACGGCGAAGTGCGAAAATGCATTCCCCGCGTCAACAAAAAAAAAAAAAAAAAAGTGGAACGTCCTAAATCGCTTAACTTGAAATTAAATTTTTGTTCATAATACAAATTATGCTAAGTACCGACAATCTTGTAATTCCCCGTCTAACAGTTTGAATGTAGTTAGTTTATTCTACTCTTTGAACAGATAATCAAAACGGGGATATAAGTCAAATCAGTTGACTTTTAAACATTGCAAAATCTTATTTTGTTCTCTCTTTTCTTTTTGTCATGTTAAGTCGTACGTAACTAAAATTTCACGAATTAGCTTTACGCATGGCTACGTGTTGCTTAGAAAATAACGATTTTACTTCTATCACTGTTTGAGTAAGTTATTGTTTTCTCAGATAATATATTATTATAAAGACTGATTCAGGGCCACTTATCTTGCTAAATATGTCGAAAGAGCTTCACAGCTTCACATGTTTATCATGGTGTTAGTTAAATTGCATCTGATAGTACTTTTAAAATAAAATAACATTTAATCCTTCCCACCATTACAACGCAATAAAAACTAACATGTTACAAAATAATTATAAATACATAAAACAGAATAAAATTAAAATTACACTAGCATAAAGAAACATTTATAATTAACGTTGCAATGCTGACCGGATAGGGTCCTCCCTCAGCTTTGTATGCTGGGTGCTCCTCTCTGGAACACTCAGCGCTGATCTTCCGCGAAAACCCTCACGACTATCCGCACGCCAGTTGCAGCGGTGGATAACCAAACATAAATATTTATATATAAAGATAAATAAAAATTTCAATATTACAAAAGATAAAATAAGATAAGAACTAATAAATAATATAAGAACTATGGTATAAAAAGAAGTTAAAGTTATGTATAATTATCGGTCCTAAGTTCAATATGCAAGGTATTTAAAACAATATTAAAGAAAAGAAAAAAAAACTTATTCACTATCATAACTTCAATGTAACTTAAAACAAATAGAAATTCTGGAACAATATTAGTCTCCCTTTTACATATGTACATTTCGATAAGCAGCCAAAGAGTGCAGGAAAAAAAAAATTAGAAAAAAGATTTATTACTTTGACGTTTTCTGTTTATTTTTGTATTGAAAATAGTGCTGGCAACTGCATAACGGAAATTCGATGCCACGAAAATCTGCATAGAATTTCAAAGATAGCGTGAAGTCCACCAAGCCGAACTGGGCCAGGCGGTTGACTGTGGCCTAGTCTTCCCTAGTTTACGGTGGGCTCCGAGCCCGAGAATGACGATGATGCCACGAAAAGGCTAAGCATATGTGTACTACATAGCCGAGCAAAACTGGAGCAATCGCTTTTTCAATTACTTGTATCAAGATATTCTTTTTTCCGGGTTAGTAATACAAATCATCAGACTCGATTAAATTGCGATTAGTGATCAAAATACCTCTAACGATCTTTTTAACGAAAAATTAAGTGAACAGTAACACTGTGAAAAATCTTGGCGTGCTGATTGACCGTAATTTATCTTGGGTACCGCAGATACGGGAATTGAGTCGAAAATTGTTCGGAGCCCTTGGTTCTTTTCGACGCTTGTGTAATTTTCTTCCGATTCCTACCAAAGTTGCGCTTGTTCAGTCCTTACTTCTGCCTATACTTGACTATGCCGACATTTGCTATCCTGATCTCACAGAGGAGCAATTAAATAAACTTGACCGCCTTCAAAATGTTGGTATACGGTTTATATTTGGGGTACGCAAATATGACCACATATCCGAATATCGTGTAAAGCTCAAGTGGCTCCCAATCCGTCTTCGCCGGAATGCTCACATTCTTTCTACTTTATATAATATACTGTTCAATCCACTTGCTCCACATTATTTGAAAGAACGTTTTAAGTTTACATATCTCTCTCATGACCACACCTTGCGTTCTAGTACAAACTTTTCTCTTCTTACTCCTTCACACACCTCTTCTTTCTACTCAAAATCGTTCACGGTTTACGCTGTGAAACTATGGAACTCCTTACCTCTCTCTATTAGATGCAGTAAAAGTATTGAATCGTTTAAAAAACATGTCAAAGATCACTATCTGCAGCTCTAATTTGGCTATATATTGCTGAAATATTGTATTATTTTATTTTCTCTTATTAATATTTATATTGTTTTTATTTTTATTTCTTATCACTGTTCGTGTGCACCCTACCGATTTGGTTTACTTAGCTTAATTTCTACCCAAAGGTTGTCTGGCAGAGATCGCTGCTTAGCGATAAGACCGCCTTTTGTGAAAATCCTGTTGTACTTTCTTTTTTGTAACTCCATGATAGTGCACAATAAAGTATATTTGTATTTGTATTTGTAAGTGTTTTTATCACATTGTTGCGTTCTTATTTCACAAGCCACCAGAAGATAACAAACAGATCTCTCATAAAGGACTTCGGACATCGAACGGAACACATAATAATGAAATTTTACCTGTTAATAAAATTTGTATTATGTTTCCTGAGATGTCCGAAGTCCAGACAAGGGCTTTCTGGTGGTTATTCCACCAAAATAATTCGGTTATGAATCGAACAATGGCAAAGCGGTGGCTTGGTGGCGTGCTCCCGGGTTTTGGAGTTGCAGGTTAGGTCCGCTAGAGGCGCTGATGTCGGCAGTGGCGCTGGCGGAGCTGTCACGTGACGTGAGTTGGGGCGCACCGGAAGGAATGAAGCGATGTACTCTCTCATAAAGGACTTCGGACATCTCAGGAACCATAATACAAATTTTATTAACAGGTAAAATTTCATTATTATTGCTCTGCCATCTGGCAAGCCATCTGGTTTCTTGGGATAGCGACGTCATTGTTTCCGACTTCGGGAACTGCGTGAAAGAAATTGTGAAGTGCAGTTTTCACTGCGCTGAACAATATCTTAATAACCGCAATTTTGAGAAAGGCTAGCGGATACCTAACGGTGATAACGAAGCTAGTCAGGCAGCCCCGTTCGCCTGCGTTTCCCCTTCAGGGAACCGCGTAATTCGGAAGGGACCTCCATCATTGGCCTCGGGTAGTGCCCTAGTCAACGTTGGTCCACGCTTAGCCCTTTAGAGCCCACGGGTAGCTTTAGTTAGACCTAAGTACACACCCGAGTGCACAATAAGATCGGCACTCGGACACACTAGGGCTACACGTAGTAGGCACACATCCTCCCTGCTTAACCCAGCAGGCAGATTAGGTACGGTCCACCATAAGTCCAAATGGCGGACCAAAGTTTAGGAGCCGTCCTTAACTTCCTCAGGGCCAAGTTCCCTGATGCGTTTAAGGCATTAACTGCCTCTCTACTGGAATCGGAATCCGGGGCCCCCGTAGTGCCTCCTAAATCTCTCGACTCGACGTAACGCATCGCCATCAACTACCGACGCTGAGGAGATGGAGTTGGACTCCCCCTTGTCACCCGAAAACCCTGATGATGCAGGTGGGCTGTTCACGGAGGTGAGGAACAAGAAGAAGCGCAAGAAGCGCTCTTCCCCCGCCTCCTCGTCGGCATCATCATCGTCCCCATCTCCCGTGCCTCAGAAGGCGCCGCGCCCATGTCCCCAGCTCGAACCCGGATCTTCCCAGCCGGTTCAAATCCCAGCCCTTATGGCTATCCCCGTTGAAAGTACTCAGCCTCCGTTATCTATCCGTCCGGCTCCCCCCGCAGCCCGCGCGCTGCTCGATAAAAAGCCACCGCCAATTTATATTCAAGCCCAGGACAAATGGCCGATGATCCAATCGGCTATGTCCAACAAATTCAAGGTCGTCGCTGCAGCGACAGCCCATGGTATCAGGATGCAGCTGGAGACCGCCGAGGCCTTCAGATACGTAACCCGCTTCCTCCAAGAAAAGGACGTGTACTATCATACTTACACGCTCGCCGAAGAGCGCATCCTTAGAGTGGTGATCAAACGCATCCCTAAGGAAATCCCCGTAGAGGACATAGTCCAGTCCCTGAAAGATCAAAAATTCCCCGTTATTGGCGTATTCCGCATGACAAATAGGCGTACAAAATCGCCTATTGACTTGGTACAGGTACACCTAGACCTGTCGCCGGAAGGGAAGGCCATTTTTGACGTTAAGTCAATCTGTGGCCTAAGCGGGCTCATAGTTGAACCGCCACGCAAGAATGGCCTCCCCGGACAGTGCCACAAATGCCAGTTGTACGGACATTCGGCCCGCAACTGTTTCGCCCGCCCTAGGTGCGTGAAGTGCTTAGGCGATCATGGTACATCGGATTGTTCTAGACCGAAGGATAAATCACTCTTAGAGGCTTTCGGAAAGCCTGCCTGCGTTCTTTGCCGCGGTAATCATACCGCTAACTACCACGGGTGCCCTAAGGCACCTAAGCGAATTCAATCCCAACCCCAGCGACCGTCGCGACGTCAACCGCTTCTGCTTCCGCCGTCTATCAACGAATTCCCACCTCTCCAACCGTCGTGGAAAACGAACACACAAAACACCCCCGCATGGGGTATTAACAGGCCCACTCCTAGCGCACCCGCGAGCAATATATTAACCGCGCCCATTGCTAAACCGGTACCGGTCAAGCCGGCGGCAATGCCTACGCCACCTAAAGCGACAGAGAATCCCTTTGAATCTCTCAACCATCTTTCAAGCCTCAACATGGAGGAAGTATTAACATTCGCCGACGAATATGAAAAAGCGTCAGGAAATATAGGGACCCGACTGTACTTAATTAAGAAGTACAAGCACATCGTAAGTGCTCTAGAACATAATTAGGCGCCTCGATGGCTGCAAACGCGCTAAATGATTGTAGTAATCCGTCTCTCGTGAGTAATAACGGCAGAGTCAAACCGCGTTCAATCATCGTAGCTTTCTACAACTCGAACGGTATTAGGAAACAACGCGACGAAATTCATAACTTCCTTCGCGATTATCAAGTCGACGTGTTACTCGTGCAGGAAACCTTTCTCAAACCGGCTATGAGGGACCCGAAAGTCTCTAATTACAATATCGTTAGAAATGATAGGACCGGCGCCCCAGGCGGTGGCACTGTCATTTACTATAAAAAATCCCTGCACTGTGTACCGATTGACACGCCCGCGTTAACGCACTTAGAGGCCTCGATCTGTCAGCTAGCCATGACTGGCCATGCCCCCATTACGATAGCTTCGGTCTACCTTCCTTGTAGATCAAGCGCAACCATCATACGCTCCGACTTTGAATCGCTACTATCTATAGGAGGAGCCACCATCCTTGCTGGTGATTTCAATAGCAAGCACATTCGATGGAACTCTACCAGAATCAGTAAACGCGGCCGTGAGCTTGACTCACTGTCGGACTTACTTGATTTTGAAATCATAGCGCCACTAGAGCCCACTCACTACCCCCACATACTGGGACACACTCCGGATGTGCTTGATATTGCAATCATCAAGAATATTAACCTAACCTTACGTAATATTGAGGTGATACATGAGCTTCACTCAGATCACCGACCAGTTTTGCTACAGCTAGGGCCCTCTGCACCGGCTGACCCCCCAATTAAGACAGTCGTTGACTGGCACAAACTTAGTGCCAGGCTCAAAGACATTAACTCCCCACATCTAAACGACATCCCCGACATAATTAATTCTGATAACGATATGGGCGTCGCGATCGGCTCTCTAACAAGTCATATCCAAACCGCCATCAAGGACTGCTCAAGGCAAATGCCAGAGTCAGACAATCAACGCTGGGCACTACCACCAGATGCCAGAGACTTGTTGAGACGCAAGAACGCGGCTACCCGAGCTCACGATTTGTATCCCACTGAATCGAACCGAAAACAGCTACGTAAATTACAGCGTGAAGTAAAAACACGCATAGCTGCCATCCAGAACGAACGATGGGATTCAACGCTTCGAAATATAAAGCCATCACATTTAGCATTCTGGAAGCTTCCCAAGTCACTTAAAGGCGACACGTACTCAACGATGCCGCCATTGTCGCGCCCAAATACAACACCAGCTATGCTGGACGAAGAGAAAGCCGAATGTCTTGCAGACAGCCTCGAGGCCCAGTGCTCCCCCAGTAGCCTACCGGTCGACCCTGACCACCTACGGAGGGTGGACAGCGAGGTCGACCGAAGGAAAAACGAACCCCTTCTCGACTCAATTCCTCCGGTTACTAGCGACGAAGTCGAGAAACTAATTAAAAATCTACGTCCACGCAAAACTCCCGGCTCAGATGGCATCACCAATAGGGTGGCGAAACTATTTCCAGTTGCCATTATACAACTTCTCGTAGCCATTTATAATGCGGCAATGACCAAAGGCGTCTTTCCCAGCGAGTGGAAGGACGCTGAAGTCATAGGGTTCCTCAAAGCCGCCTTCCAATCCCACGTCTTATCGCCCCATAAGCCTTCTCAAAACCTTTGGGAAGATTTATGAACGATTAATATTAGCACGCCTTCGCACCTTTATGGACACAAAAGGCATGCCTATTGCAGAACAGTTTGGCTTTCGCGCCAAACATTCATGCACCAATCAAGTGCACCGCATCACGGAGCACATACTTGTCAAACGCCAACGTGGCCTTAGCACCGGAGCTATCTTCCTCGACGTAGCGAAAGCGTTCGATAAAGTATGGCACAACGGGCTTATATACAAGCTATATGAGTACGGGGTACCCGACCGTCTCGTATGCATAATACGAGACTTCCTAAGTAATCGCACGTTCCGCTACCGCGTCGAGGGAGTGTGCTCACAATTGCACCACGTTCGAGCCGGGGTGCCCCAAGGTTCGGTGTTAGGGCCTCTTCTATTTACCTTATACACAAACGACGTTCCCCGCGTACACGGTGTAGAGCTTGCTCTATTCGCCGATGACACCTGCGTATACACATCTGGTCGTTCACCCGAAGCTATATGTCGACGTCTCCAAACCGCTGCCAACACGTTAGGTGCCTGGTTTCGGAAATGGAGGATCGAAATTAATCCTAGCAAAAGCGCGGCGCTCTACTTTTCACGCCAGAAAGGGGCTGCTCTTCCGTCCATTAAACTCATGGACAGCCCAATACCTTGGGAAGACCAAGTTAAATACTTAGGTGTCATATTAGACTCTAAACTTAACTTCTCCGCTCATGTGACCCGGGTCAGGAACCGCGCGGCTTTCATCCTAGGTCGTCTTTCCGCGTTGATTAATAGAAAGAGTAAAATGTCCCTTCGGAACAAGGTGACACTCTATAAATCAGTAGTTCGTCCCGTCATGACGTATGCTAGTCCGGTATTCGCGCACATCACCCCGAAACAAATACATCGACTTCAGGTGATTCAAAATAGATTCTTGCGTAGAGCCACGGGAGCCCCGTGGTACATGCGCAACAGCAATCTTCATATAGATTTGGACTTGCCCACCATTGCCCAACACCTGAAGTTGGCGTCGCGTCGTTATTTTGACTCTGCCGTCGGTCATCCTAATCCGCTTGTTGTAAGTGCCGCCACCTACAATCCAATCGCGCTCGGTAAGTTTCGTCGGGATTATCGTAGACCTAGGCACGTTCTTGACTTTCAAGACGATGCAATTACTATCGCCCAGGCTAAGCTCAAACATAACAAACAGATCACACGCCGCAGTCGCTGTCGGCTGCGACAATCATTCTCGCGATACGGCCTCATAGCAGGCAGGTTTTCACCTATTAATAGTAGAAGCGTTGCTGGAGTTTCTTCCGCCACTTCTTCTCCCAGCGCTAACGCTTTCCGAAGTGGTAGTAATGTTAGCTGTATTAATAATAGCAATCAGATAATAGCAACCGATCAAGCCGAGGTTCGGCCCTCTCGGGCACCCTTGAATCGGAATGCTAAACGCGTAATGAGTGACAGCCCAAGCCGAGGTCCCCTCTCGGGGGCCCTTGCGCCCAGTCACTCCATGGAGCGTCCACCGAAGCGACCTAAGAGCTCGGTGACCTCCCAATCCGGTAATAATAACGAAGTAACAGCCCGAGCCGAGGCTCCTGAGGGAGCCCTCGAGCCTAGTTACTCTTAAACGAGGTTTAGGCTAAGCGCCATCTGCGCCCGGCCACCTCAAGCCCGGTGAAACTGTAAATGCCTCCTCAAGGCAAACAGTGACTACTTAAAAAAAAAATCATTTAGATTAGATTACGTTTACTGTAAAACTAATTAAGGCGAATTACTGCCCGATTACACGCATAAAGTTACTTTCAGCGTTTTATTTCTCAATTACTGTGTTACAATATACTAAAGTAAAAATGGCTTTACAATCTCTTATCTTAGACTGAAGACAAACAGATAAAAAACGACTTCCAGAAAATAAATCACGCAACCTGACACGAATCAATGCGTTTATTTGATCATCATTCTGAAAATAAATAATGAAGGTATTATCGAAGCTGAATCTCCCGAAGTTTCGACATAATGACCGATAACTCGAAATGGGAAAAATATCTTATTCCATCAACATCGCTTCATGTCGAAGATTCGCTTTCTGTGGAGGCGTAGGAAAGCATTTATCTTTATATACCATTGGTTTTTCATAATGTAGTATTTGCTCTGACGAGATTCCCAAATGTATAAAAGGTTCGTTTTAATTATATTTTACCGGTACTGGAATTTATGCCTAAATGAGAAGAAAATCTTAAATCTTTTATCCAATCCTAAAATATCTTCAAATAGAACCTTATTAAGTTATACATAATCAACTTCAAAAACTTATTAGTAAGAGTAGTTAAATTATTTTCATCAATGTGTATAAAGGCAACCTAATACAGAGCAATTTTTTTTATTGCTTATACTAATTCTACTGGCAGTCAAATTACTTGCGACTGCAAATCAGCCAGCACGGCCTCATGCTCCTTAAGCGTGGCAGTGAGCTCATTGACGCGGTCTGCACTGGCTTCCTTGTTGCGCCTTATAACAGTCGCCTGCTGCCGGAACGGTGCCAGCTTGTCGTCCTGAGGACCTGCCGCGGCCAGACGACGCTGAACCATTTGCTCCACTTCACTGTTCACTGCCGCTAACTATATAATAAAAATCAGAATATGTACTTATTTATTAGACATTTTTAT
Source organism: Papilio machaon (assembly GCF_912999745.1). Taxonomy (NCBI): domain Eukaryota; kingdom Metazoa; phylum Arthropoda; class Insecta; order Lepidoptera; family Papilionidae; genus Papilio; species Papilio machaon. The sequence goes on along the minus strand of NC_059989.1, from coordinate 4,429,416 downwards.
TTATATTTTCATCATCCCGAGTTAATACATGTCCTTTTATATTACATTCATATTAAATTATTTTGCTGTCTGTTCAAATAGTTAAAGAAAGTGGAACCCAAAAGATACCTTATCTTGTACGGCAACAATGTCTGACCGCGTCGGATGTTGCTCCATTGCAACGGTTTGCATTATATTGAGCTCTTTTTGTAGCTGAGCACTTTCCTGTGGCAACTTTTCCTTCACTAGATAATTATTTAGCTAAAAGAATAATTAAAACTTTCAGTCAGTTTTCATTTAATTCAAACTGTTAGTTTTTAAGTGTTAAATGTTCGTACCTGGATCTCTTCTTGCAAACGTTTAATTACGTCATTCACAGATTTTGGTGTTGCGCTTTGTCCATGAATAACATTTAAATATCTCTTCAACTGATCAGATGATAGTTTTAGTTGCGACTGTTGCATTTCATACTGAAGAAAATTTACTTTAGTAGTAAACATTTTTAAACGGAAAAACTTAACGTAAAATTGGAAGTTATTCCGATACCTTTTAGGAACGGTAAATTTTAATATATGTATTTTGATGATACCTGATTTTCCAGTTCTTTCGCCCTTTCTTGTTGCAATCTCAAAGCTTTACTATAGATTAGTAATTCTTCCTTGTTATTTACATCAATTAGGTGAACTTGGACGTTTTCTAACCGTTTAATCACTTAAATATAAAACAAAACAAATTGTTAACAAAGTGACAATAAACACAAAGAAGTAATAAATATCTGTCGTTAAGTTTCAGTGATTTAAAAAAAACTTATACCTATATCCCTTTCGATAGCCATTTCTTTAATGTCATTAATAATCTCAGTAGCATTCTCCTTTTCCAAAAGTCTTGTTCTCTTATGTACTTCTTTGAATTCGTCCATCAAATTTTGATACAAATCCAAAAGATCTTGAATAGTGTTGTTCTGGATTACATCGTGAGGAATGTCTGGTACTTTTAGATATCTGATGAAGTAAAAAAGACATATTTCTATTTTATCTACAGCTACACTATATAATGAACAAACTACAAAACTACTGGACTGAATTCCTTTCATCGTCTGTTTGCTACCTCATCCCTGAGTTACGCATCCTATATTTAATATTGTTATAATTTTTTATATAAATCTACACCCTTACGAAATACAAACTGGCCGCTAGTTTACGTATCCTTGCTGCTACAAATAAATTTCGTACTTTGCAAGATAAGCGGTCTTCTTGACTTGTTCCTTGTTGGTAAGTATCCAATGCATGACGTGGTGGATTGTCCTAGGGTCGCCGGCGATTAGTTGCGCTCTAAACTGCGAAGGTTCCACGGTCGCAGGCGGACGGTACTTCACACTGCCCAACATCTCCAAAAGTCGTACCGATATCATCTCTGTATCATCTTCACGAACGTCCAACTAATTTTCCAAATAGAATGCATGTAATACGTACTATAACTAAAAGGTATGTACATAGAATACCTAATAAAAGTACCGAAATATTATGTGGGCCAAAAAGGTTTTACTATGCATTTTACGACCACTTTTTATGTTAGTGCAAACGAGCAAAAGGATCGCCTTATTTTGAGTAAACGCTGTTAATAGCTCCAACATTTTGCAATTTACGGAGAGAAAGTGTGGATAATGAGCACTAGTAGGAAACAATAAGGCTCGCAACAACTAGATAAAATTATTTAAAATTCGGCTGTTAAATAGTCCACTCCGGTACGAATTACTAACAACCTAGAGCACTGAGTCATACATTAAAAAAAATTTAATTGTAAATAAATCTCTGTATAACTAAAGTGAATTCTTACTTTGTCACCAGCTTTGAAGTGAACCAACAAATCGACGAGCAGTTGCAGGAGTTGCTTTTCATCCAATGAATCGAATTTAATCAAATCATAGTTTCTACCTAAAGTGGAATTTATTTCCTTCAGAATAAACTTCATCTGCTCCGTCATTTTGATATCTTAACGAATTACCAAATTAAAATAAATATTTTATAATGACCACAAGTTTCTCTCTTTTGTTTGACTGCTGTTTCTATGGAAACTTTAACAAAACATGCATTTTGGAATTACCGACCTCTAGTAGAATGAGTACAAAATACACGAAGAGTTCTTAAGCAACGCCATCTATTGGTACTGAGATTGTTGTAAGCGGCGCATATTAGTAATCTTTTAACTTTTGGTGAATAAATTTCATTATATAAATAAATTTAAATTTTACGGCCGCGGTTTCACCATTCCTTTCCTTGTTTTTTGTAAAATGTATTTTATGTTATTTATTTATTTAGTGTTAACCTTGGAAATACAACTACGTCCCACAAAATTATTTAAAAAAAATTGACTGTAGGATCAAAAATTATTTTTAAATTTAAATTAATATAAAAGTAAATTAATATAAAAATATAATACTCACTAGTTCAGCATATTATATCTGCATATTAACTCTTTACTTTGCAGGTGTCAACGCATATTAATGACTAAAAACTGTTTCATTTTTTTTTATTTAACCAATAAATAAATGGAAATAAAAAGCCATGACTATTTTCAGAATAAATTATATTTCTATTATAATTATAATACAATCGGAGCTACTTGTATAATATTGTTTGATTCGTCAAATCTCAATCTTCCCTTACAATGTACAATTTGTGCTTCTTAGCAAATATTTTCACTTCGATGACGATCTTATCAATTCCACACAAATATCCCCTTGACACAGGTCACAGCCTTTCGTCAATACCAATCGAATATTAATCATTTTCAATTACGATAACGATACCGATTGTAGCCACAACGAAAATGTATGATAAAAACAATTGCACCTATATCCATGGGTTTCCGAGACCAAAATCTCTATATAAAACATATCGTCATCGCTGTCATTATCTTTGACAGAACAGAGATAACAATATGTTTTGAAAGGTATTTTGATCTCAAAAACCCACGGTTAGTATAATAAATCTACCAGCGACTCTTAACATGGTTTATTCAGTTTACAAACATTCAAATTTTTCACCGTAGTTATTGTAATGACATACAATATTAGTACGTTTTGAAATTCATCGTGAGATACCTTTCAACAAATATACTTTTAAACGAATATTATGTTATGCAACTTTATTTATTTATTTAAAAATATAGAAATCTAATTTACGACAAATCTGATAAGAAATATAACGAAGAGAAATGCAGAAGAATTTTCACCGCCTCTTATCTTTCATCTTTGATTCATTTTCTATAAGGTAACAATATGTTTTACATGAAAATTTTGGATGTGGATACCCAAAAGACATCTGGTGTAAGATTTGTATGTTCGTAAACTGAATTAAGTGAAATAAGTTAGTAAAAGTGCGACTTCCTGCTAATCGCTGTGTTGGCATAGTAACTATCTAGCACCAACGGGGCGGAGGGGCTTGAACCATTACAAAATCCTTTATATGTGACATTTGTGGTCGAAATTATTCTTTGGTAATACTCGCAGTATAAATTATCATATTTTGTATAATTTTCAAATATCTTCAGTTAATATTGTATAAGGGATGTTCGATGATACTCATTATTTAAAAACGTTATAGTTTTTTTCTACTGCCTATATTTGATATAAATTTTGTACAAAAACATTCATGTGTCATTTCCTCTGAGAAAACTAAAATGAATATATTTTTGTATAGATAACAATAGAAAAATACACGATTACATAAGAATAGAATTACAACAAATTGTAACCATTTAAATTCGAAATCAACCGAATAAATTAGTTTTAATAGACTGATTGGATATTGATGCCTCGTGTATTTTCAATCTTCAATTTCAATATTAATAACGGTTTATAAAAGTAAATGATGGAAAAATCGATCATCCCTTAATTATACCGCCACTTGATTGAACTGTCACTTCCTCTCCCCCATTAATTAACTTAATTACTATTAATTAACAAATGTAATAAAACAATAATCTGACAGCACGGACAGGAAACAGCTGTATATTGTGTAATTCACAATATTGTACATTTAGTAGCCAACACTATTATCCTACTTAGCCTATGGCATGCACCATTACGCCTTTAAAACCCTGAATCTTTAAATTCTACCAAAAGAAAGAAAAGATCAACTTGATTCATTTATATGAATTATTAACGGTACATACAAATATTGGACGAACACAAAATTAACCTGCCTTTCAAAATTATTAATAATCGTATATAATTCTTGATATTACTTGGTGATATTTAATTAAAAACATAAATAATTTGTACTCTTCTAAATTAATGATTACATTAGTTATTTACAAGTTTTCATGACTAATTGTTAGATTAGAAAAATGATTTATTTTTTTCAATGGAAATTTTAAAGCCAAAAAATATTACTCATCGTCAATGCGACTGTCAATCTAATGCACCTAATATTAACTAATATATAATCAATTAATAACAACCTTAAGACACTTCGATACACAAAATTATAAACAAATTAAGTATCTAAAGGTAAAGAATACTGGGTTATCTGTGATGTAATGTTGTAAAAATATTATCAAATCAATAAAAACCTCGCATGCTTGGTCCTCGTAATGTATCTCTCTTCGTTTTTGAGCGATCTTCAAATAAAATACTGCGTTTGATAAAGGAATGTGTAGGAGAGAGAACAACAAATGCCATTACATGAGTAGAAGCGATGCCCAAACATGTCCAGTATAGATTCTTCAACTCAAATTGGCGCATTACAAATAGTGGTTATGATATTTTACTGTGACATGCTCACAAATATAACACATTGAGCCAGCGAGGAATACCAGATACAAAACTCTACGCATCAAAATGGTTTGAATCATCTATACTATTACATTCTTCAATCAGTTATAAATGCACGAATGCGCGCTCATAGTTGAAAGAAAAATTAACTACAAAATAAAACAATGTCAAAATATTAACACAATAATAGGACGATACAATTAAACAAAATTCAAAATGTAAAAAAATCTCATCTATAGGATGAATATTTGGATGACTACTTAGAAACTAGTAATAGGTACCACATACAAACTTCTCACCGACAAATCCGATCTAAATCTAAATCACAAGTGATAAAATTATAAAGGCAACTACCCACACCTTTATCGTATTCTCAGTAGCAGCAAAAAAATAGTGTTTTCCAAACATTATTGTAAAAGTGGACTGTGTCCACTCTATATTGTTTTATGTGCATGGTTACTGCAGTACGATTTGAAATAAAATTGTGTTTTGTCATTTCCCTGGCCATTAATACCACTTTAGTGTACAGGAATGTAACGCCAAACCGACGTTCAAAATAGATGTCTTTGTAATGAGTTAATAATTTGCTTGTACATAAAATATCATACTAATGTGAACACTTGATTTAGGTCGAGTAGCGCCAAACATAAGTCTCGATGCAACGAAAATTATTTATTTACAATAGTCCACCCTTTCTGCCGAACAGAAGGGAGCTGAGCGTGCCCAAAGGGGAGGCCGACTGCACAGGCGGGCAGGGCGCCGGCGCCGCGCCCACAGCGCCCGCAGCGCCCACCGTGCCCAGGTCTGTGCGCGGCCGCGGCGCCCTCACCCGACCGCGCCGCCCGTTACCTCCGCTCTTCATACTGTCTAAAGCACCGGGTGCGTCAAGAGCGCCCTCGCCGGGATGCGCTGGCACCCCGAGCGGCGTGTCCGCGGGCGCAGTGGAGGGTGCGGGGGGCGCGGCAGGGGCGGCGGGAGAGCGCAGCGTGCGCTTGAGGCAGGTGAGCTGCTCCATGGGACTGCGGTGCACGAGGCCGGTGTAGAGCGAGCCGGGAGTCTGCAATGCAAGCGGGGCCAACGCGCCGTCGGCGGCGGGCGAGGCGAGATACCGGCGGCGCAGGATGGAGGTGCCGCTGGCGATGAGGGCGTGCAGTGAGGGTGGGGCGTCGCCGGGTCGCGGTGTGGCGGGGGGCGTGGCCTCGGGAGAGCCGAGCAGCGGGCTGTTGGCGGGCGTGGCGGTGGGCGAGTAGTGATGGCGCGAGGGCGGCGCGCAGAGGGAGTCGCGACGCGAGCGATCTGGCGAGCCGGCGGCGGAGGAGCGACGCGATGTGAGGCGCGAGCTCCACGCGGTGCCGAGCACGCTGCTGGCCAGACTGCTCATGCCGCTGCCGCACACGCTGCTCGTGCTGCTGCCCACCAGGCTGCCGTCGTTCGGGTGCAGCACCGTACTGTCGCACACAGAACTGATTATATTATTTATATTGCTACTAACTATGATATTATTTACAATAATTTTAGTACAATTCAAGCGACAAATGAATGAGAAACTAAATAGCGGGCATACAAAGTTGACAACTACCTGTTGGTGAAGGTGTAGACGTGGCTGGAGTGCGGCAGACGCAGCATGTCGTCGTCCTCCTCCACGTCAGACAGTCGGTACAGTCGCGAGCCCACGCCCGTAGACCGACTGCCGCGAACCGCGACCCCTTCCTGCTCCTCTAATAAACCTGTAAATTATTGTTTGGTTAGTAAATCCTTACTTCCTTACTAATATTATAAATGCGAAAGTAACTCTGTCTGTCTGTCTGTCTGTCTGTCTGTCTGTCTGTCTCGCTTTCACGCAAAAACTACTGAACCGATTTAAATGAAATTTTGTACACAGATAGTCTAGAGCCTGAGGATGGACATAGGCTACATTTTAACGCGAAAAAAGGGTTGTAAGGGGTTGAAAGTGGGGGTGAAAGTTTGTATGGAATTATCGTCATGTTTACAGGTAGAAGGTTGAAACTTATTTTCAAGGCTGATTTGATAAAGATAAATATGACTTTAAATTTTTGGAAAAATTTTACCCCCAAGGGTGCTAAATAACAATAGGGGATGAAATTTTGTTTGGCAATATACAAAATTTCATCCCCTTTTGGTGAATGTTTTGTTTAATATGATTTGCTGTAACCCTTACCAATATTTAGTCTAGAGCCTGAGGAAAGACGTAGGCTACATTTTAACGCGAAAAAGGGGTTTGAAGGGGTTGAAAGTGGGGGTGAAAGTTTGTATGGAATTATCGTCATTTTTACAGGTAGAAGGTTGAAACTTATTTTCAAGGCTGCTAATTTGATAATGATAAATATGAAATTAAATTTTTGGAAAATTTTACCCCCAAGGGTGCTAAATAACAATAGGGGATGAAATTTTGTTTGGCAATATGTGAGATTTTGTTGAATGTTTTCTTTAATATGTTTTGCTATTACCCTTACCAATATTTAGTCTAGAGCTTGAGGAAGGACATAGGGCACATTTTAACGCGAAAGAGGGTTTGCAAGGGGTTGAAAGTGGGGGTGTAAGTTTGTATGGAATTATCGTCATTTTTACAGTTGGAAGCTTGAAACTTATTTTTGAGGTTGCTAATTCTATATAAATAAATATGAAATTAAATTTTTTTTTTAAATTTACGCCCAAGGGTGCTAAATAACAATAGGGGATGAAATTTTGATTGACAATATGCTCGGTTTTGGTGAATGTTTTGTTTAATATGTTTTGCTGTTATCCTTGCCAATATTTAGTCTAGAGCCTGAGGAAAGACGTAGGCTACATTTTAACGCGAAAAGGGGGTTGTAAGGGGTTGAAAGAGGGGGTGGAATATTGTATGGAAGTATCGTCTTTTTTCACAGTTAGAAGCTTGAAATTTATTTTTGAGGCTGCTAATTTAATATAAAGAAATTAATATTCAATATTTGAAAAAAGTTTACTCTTAAGGGTGCTAAATAACAATTAGGGATGAAATTTTGTTTGGGAATATTTTAGATTTTGTTGAATGTTTTGTTCAATATGTTTTGCTGTTATCGTTACAAATATTTAGTTTAGAGCCCGAGAAAGGATAAAGACTACTTTACAACGCGAAAAAGGGTTTGTAAGGGGTTGAAATTTAGGGTGGAAATTTGTATGAAAGTATCGTCATTTTTACAGTTAGAAGCTTGAAACTAATTTTTGAGGTTACTAATTCTATATAAATAAATAGGAAATTAAATTTTTGTAAAAATTTTGCCCCCAAGAGTGCTAAATCAATAGGGGATGAAATTTTGTTAGGCAATATGTAAAGTTTTGGTGAATGTTTTATTTAATATTTTTTGATGTTACCCTTACCAATATTTAGTCTAGAGCCTGAGGAAGGACAAAGCCTACTTTTTAACGCGAAAAAAGGGTTATAAGAGGCTGAAAGTGAGGGTGGAAATTTGTATGGAAGTATCGTCATTTTTACAGTTAGAAGCTTTAAACTTATTTTTAAGGCTGCTGATTTGATATAAATAAATATGACATTTTAAATTTGTAAAACTTTTACCCTCAAGGTTGCAATGTAATAAAACGGAATAGGGGATGAATGTTTGTATGGGAAGATGTCTATGTGAATATTTTGTAAGTTTCATATTTTTTGGCATTTTTTATAAGTTTAAGTAAAAACCACAACAACAACATAATTCACGACCCGTAACCCAGAGGGGTAGGCAGAGACCCAGGACCATTTACTACGTTACGACCATTTACTACATTTGGCACGGTCCGGGCACACCTCTTTCTATGTTCTTCTACATACATCAAAGCATAGCACGTTGGTTAAATAAAATAATTAGCCCAAAAAAATGCTACCCAAAATAGTATTTCACGCGGACGAAGTCGCGGGCACAGCTAGTTATTTAATATTTCAAAAATAAACAAAAAACACCAACATGTTCGAATTGTGTTGCACTGACCTGACATGTTGGGCTTGGCGAGCTGCGCCCAGGTGTGCAGTGTGAGCGAGCCCTCCAACGGCTTGACGATCTGCAGCTTGTGCGGTGCGCGGAACCGCGCCAGCCCGCCTGCTGCGCCCGCGCCCCACACTGCGCTCTCCTCGCTCGCGTCCCGCTCTGCACAACACACACAAAATTATCACTATTACACGAGTTTACAAACACCTATTACTTTTCAATTAAAGTATATTATCACGTTACGTCCCCTTCTGACCACAAACGACAAGCACTTAACGAGCAATGAAATACTTAACCTGCGACACTTCAACTAAACTTTATTATCTACGTTTGTATAGCACTTGTAACTTTCGAAATCGATTGTCTCTGTTTGGTTAATGATGATGTTATTTGCACTCTACATTCATTTAATACGAAATAAAAAATAATATACTAGACTGTAATTAAACTGTTGATCATTGCGTAGCAATGGTTAAATTCGTATGGAAAACGAAGTAAATAGAATGAACCACTTTTATTAATTTTCTTTATGTTTGTTACATTCTCATCATCTTCTTCATCATCATCTTTCTCATTTCTTCTTCTTTCTACTCAAAATCGTTCACGGTTTACGCTGTGAAACTATGGAACTCCTTACCTCTCTCTATTAGATGCAGTAAAAGTATTGAATCGTTTAAAAAACATATCAAAGATCACTATCTGCAGCTCTAATTTGGCTATATATTTCTGAAATATTGTATTATTTTATTTTCTCTTATTAATATTTCTATTGTTTTTATTTTTATTTCTTATCACTGTTCGTGTGCACCCTACCGATTTGGTTTACTTAGCTTAATTTCTACCCAAAGGTTGTCTGGCAGAGATCGCTGCTTAGCGATAAGACCGCCTTTTGTGAAAATCCTGTTGTACTTTCTTTTTTTGTAACTCCATGATAGTGCACAATAAAGTATATTTGTATTTGTATTTGGTACCATTGTATTTGCGGTGTCGCAGGATGTGCGAGGCGGCGAGGGAGGCGCGGCGCGAGTCGATCTCCTGCGGCGTGAGGCGGCGTAGCGCTGCCGCCAGCTCCGCCGCACCCGGAGCGCCCGGCACACCCACACCCGCCCCGCCCCTAACACAGTACATTAGTAACGTAAATTAAAGTAAAAAGTAGTTTAACACATTTTATAGTGATGTGTATATAAATTGAAATAATAGATCACATTATAGACTAAAAAGTAAGTTGAGAGTAGCGCACATTTTGATTCAGTGTCTTGGATTATGTTCGTCATAGACTTACGGATAAAGATCCTCAGATTCAGCGTCGGAGGAATAGTCGAGGAAGGAGTCTGCGGATGGAGGCTTGAGCGGCGGCTTGTAGGCGTGCAGCGCGCCGTCCGCCACGTCGGAGCCCGCCAGTGACGCACCCGACCACCGAGACGCGCACTGCACCGTCTCAAACACTTTCTGCATGCTTGAACTGAATACAATATACTGAGTTATATTATTGCGTCAACTGATATAGCGATATAGTATTTTTAACAAAATGAAATCACAGAATCTCCGCTTCAATGTCTGATTGTCATTTTATTTAAATTATATTATAAAAACATTTATAATATTAGTAAGATGTACTGTAGCGTGTACTGACTGTGCGAGGGGGTCGCCGATGCCGGAGTCGAGACTGAGTTCGGAGTAGACGGAGGCGTGCATCTCGCGATGCAGACTGGGCAGACTGGGCAGGCCGGGCAGCAGACCGGCGGCGGCCGCCACGCTGGGCATGAGACCGCGCGCCGGCTCGCCGCGCCGCCGCACCTGGCGCAGCTGCTCCTGCGCCTCCGCCAGGTGCGCCGCCACCTCCATGTACCGCTCCTGACGGTACACCATCAGTAATCATCATCATCATTAGCTCACTATACGTCCTCACCGAGGGTCAAGGCGTCTGCCATAAGTTAGAGGTGACTAGGCCGTCTAGTGCGTCTTGGTTCGACTTCACACATATCATTGATTTTCTTCTCAGATATTTTTTATATTTAAAAAATGAACTACTTATAGTTTAAGAAAATCGTTTATCTGTAATAACGATGTTTAAAGTCTTTTCAAAGTAAAAATTATATTAAAACATACCTTGGCATCAGCCAATTCTGCTGCGAGTGCATTTTGATTTTCTCTAGTTATTTCTAAAATTCGTAACGTATGTTCGTGTTCGGCTGACAGCTGTGAACAAAAATACTTCATAAAAAACTTTATAAAAAGAACATAATTCATATCTAAGTTTTCACAAATACAGTACAATATGTAATGATAATACAATTTGGAATGTCAATGATTGGAGATAAAAGCGCGATAATTCTATTTTTGGATCGTTTTCGACCTAATTAGCTAGTTGAATTGCAAATATTGATTATGTTTTCAAGAGAATGACAGGGATTAACAAAATGTTTTTATTCAAGTGCTTTGATAGTGGAAACCCACTGCTACCATAGAGCTCGACTGTCGTGAAACTTGTATTAATACAAATATGACAGCAGTGTAGTTCTAGGGTTATATTGTACAATACCTGTTGCAAATTGCGTTCAGTGACGACAAGCCTGGAGTTAGCACTGTCAAGTTGCTGCTGCAGGTCCGCAGAGCGCTGCCTCTCTTCAGACAGTTCGGAACTCAGCACATTCGCCTCAGTGTTTGCACTGGCTGAATACATTTTATTAATTTTAATATCAGTAAAGTAAGCTAACAAATTAAATGTAATTATTATTTCTACGTCCGTAATATTAAATTCTAACAATATTGTCAATTTCATCTTGGTACTGTCAAAATTGCTTAAAATAAATTATAATCTAAACAACTTAAGCACATTGAAATCAACAAAAAGTTCGATAACATTTTCACATATACATTAAAAAAAAACTTTACGGTCAATTGCGAGGTTAAAATCATCAACAAATATTATAACCCAATGACGGGAAATATTTTCTCTCATCACATAGCAATTTCTTTATGTCTCAACTTCGAACGGGTTAATCTTGAGAACTAATCAAAGTTATTAAATCCGTTTATTAATTTCTTTGTTAAAGTAGAACAAATACTTGCAACGCAATAATTGCGAACGACAAAATAGTTAATTAAGATATTGAGTGAATGCATTACGATTGCTTCGGCTATGAAGAAAGTTATAGTGAACGCGCACGCCATCTATTGTTGGTCCGGCCTTGATGTTTATCAGCGAAACAATTGTTTCTTTGTTTGTACGTACATTTATATAAGTGTGATAAACACAAAAAGTACAACAAACAGATTTTGATAAACTATAATATAAATTAACAATAAAATGATAAGTAAATACGCGCCTATGGCTGTCTGCGTGTGAATTGAATAGCTGTTTTTTTAATAACAAACACAGGTTTTTAATAAAAATTAAATAGCTGAAGCTACACTTAGAAATTCAAGCTCATTGAAAACTTTGGCTACATTTGGTAATTTGTATCAAATTTCCACAGTTTTCTATGTTAATTTTAAGAACATTAATGAATAGAAAACTTGGGATTAATATTAATGTAAAAAAAATTTCCTGGAACTTCTTTCTCGCTTTTCTTCTTTGTGTTGACTTTTCTACTCGACGATAAGGAATTCGTTGAAACAAGTATGGTCTGACAGGGTGCAAGTCTTCTAGAAAACACACTGCTAGGCCACCTTGTTACACCGAACTCAAATCTTCTCTTTCCTTCGTTATCTTCTGCGCAGTCCTGACCACAGTAGTTATCTAAGGTTTCAAAAATCTATATCCTACCTAAAAATAGTTAAGGTAAAGGCAAGATTCATTTTTATTAAAAACCAAAATTATACAAAAGTCGGATATAAATGTCGGATGTGTGAAAAGTTTAAGAAAAACACAAACGTTAAAGTATAATTATGTCTCATAGCTGTGATAATGTAACATAACCTTGCAGTGATTTGATTTGCACCATACAAATACAAGTGAGAACTATTGATTATCTTACATAAGTGTAAATAATCTATAATATAGCTTATATAATCTATAAATATTAGGTCCTTACATATGAAATTGGCGTTTTGTATGGGAGGAACAAAAAGTCGAATATTTTTTAATATAATATATTTAATTAATCAAAGTATGAACCATTATTTTCTATGCACTTTTGCCATCTCATAGGTAGTTCATTGATCCCTTTACTAAAAAAACCAGTCGGACGGGAATCAATAAAATCTTTGAAGGCGATTTGGACTGCCCCATCGGAGTTGAATTTTTTCCCTTGCAAGAAGTTATCCAAATTTCGAAAAAAATGGTAATCTGTTGGAGCAAGGTCCGGGGAGTACGGAGGATGTCTTATACTTTCCAATTGAAGCTCTTCTAATTTAGTAGCCGTCTGTTGCGCAGTGTGTGGTCTAGCGTTGTCGTGAAGCAGCAGTGGCGTGGAGCGATTGACCAGCCTAGGTTGTTTAGCCGCTAGCTTTTCCATCATGGTTTGCAATTGCTGACAATAGACATCAGCCGTAATAGTCTGGCCAGATTTGAGAAAATTGTAATGAACAATACCGGCACTAGTCCACCAAACGCTTACAAGTAACTTTTTTGGGGTTAATTTTCGCTTGGGGCAGGATTTGGCTGGCTGGCCAGGATCCAACCATTGCGCTGAGCGCTTCCGATTATCGTAAAGAACCCATTTTTCATCACAGGTAATGATTCGGTTTAAAATACCTTCATTATTGTGCCGGTTTAGTAATGTAACGCAACAGTCGACGCGCGTTTGCCGGTTTGCTTCAGTCAATTCGTGAGGTACCCACCTTTCAAGCTTTTTAATCTTCCCAATTTGCTTCAAGTGAATTAAAACAGTTTTATCACTAACATCGCAGCCTGCAGCTAACTCGGACGTGGTTTGCGATGGATCCGCTTCCACAATAGCCTTCAACTCTTCATTATCAACTTGAGTCTCAGGCCGTCCACGGGGCTTGTTCTGCAGATCGAAATTTCCAGAACGAAAACGTTGGAACCAAAAACGAACTGTGTTTTCTTTTGCAACACGACCGCCATACACATCATTCACCCTTCGAGTCGTTTCCGCAGCACTAGTGCCACGGCGGAACTCGTACTCGTAAATAATGCGATATTTTAAGTTTTCCATTTTGTAAAATGAGTGACGCAAACAGAAAAAAACAGAAGAAAAAAAAACAAATGAATGACAGTCATCGAACCACAAATACATGAGTCTATAGCTGTACAAATTTGAATTTGGAATTCCTTACCAAAGAGGAGAAATTCGTGATTAAAGTGGCCAGTACGAAAAACGCCAATTTCATATGTAAGGACCTAATATATTTAATTTATCTGATACTTGAAATTATCACAAATCAAATATTACCTACATTATTTACAAATAATAAAAATAAATACACAAAGTAAATTAAAACAGAATGAAAATACTATTATAAGCGCTTTTGTATTATTAAAAACACAAATATATGACAAATTTTTAACAAAGATATTGTAATCTTTACAAAACTAAGCAATCGTCTGTATTTTTTGCTTCAAATAAACAATAAGAACAAAGTTATTCCAAGCAGTCAACAAATTACTGTAGCAGTTAGCACACTATTGCGGTAAAAACGGAATTTTCTGCACAAAACATCGTTAACGTCAAATACATAATTTTAGTATTACTAATTCTGTACAACTTTAAAAGAAAAAAAGAGAAAATTATTTCATTTAAATATACACTCAATGATAGCTTATTTAGATAAATATGTCTGAATAGTTCCTGTTAATATTACAAAAAATGCATATGTTTTATGTATTTCCGATCAATAATCACACGTACTATAAGCTTTAATTAATGTGTGATTGTTTATTCATACTGTAACGTTGCTTGCGATCAATTCTCCGTAGTTTCCATTGTCTGCATTGATTGGTTCCGCGCCGAGCTTTGAATTACATACCAATGTTGTAATCATACAATATGACGAAGCTCGAATTATATAAACAATTTGTCACACAACTTGTTTAGTTGTTGTTATTTTTTTCAACGCCCTTATTCTATTTTGATTTACGGACTCACTGTTAGACAACACTGATATAATTCCACTGAACTAAGATAACTAAGGTGTATACTTACAGAGCTGGTTGGCGATGTCCCTGAGCAGCTGGCGCTCGGCCAGCTCGGCGGAGTCCGCGCCGGCGGCGAGCCGGGCCGCCTCGTCGCGCAGTGCGCGGTTCTCCCGCTCCAGCGCGCTCGTGCGCTTGCGCAGCGCCACCGCCGTGGGCGGCTCCTGCTCCTCTGTCGGAGTGTTGTCCTCTGTGTCATTTGTTAGCACCTGTATCACAATAAAAACAATATTATTATTACTTTATTGCAAAAAAATGCCAAGACATAAAACTAATTAAAAAATTCTTAATATAATTTGACATATTTTGTAACATTTCAATTTAACATTTATAATTTGGTTTTAAATAATTAAACCATACTAATATTATAAATGCGAATGTTTAGATGGATGGATGAAAGTATCTCCGGAACGGCCCAATGGATCTTTATGATCTTTGGCATAGTTGTAGAACATAGTGTGCAAGAACACATATGCTACTTATTAAGTTTTCTTTAATTCCGCGCAGACTGAGTCGCGGGCGACAGCCAGTTATTAATAATTTATTTTTAATGAATAACAATGATAATTAAAACTTAAACATCGTGCCGGTTTACAACAATTTTTATCTAATAAGATAAAGATATGGCACAACGTTATTAAAGTCACGTAAAGAATATACAACGTACGGTTATCGCGAGATTGTGTTCATTTTAATACGGGCGACACTTGTCCCATTAAATGTAAAAAATGTAAACAAAGTACACGAGCCTATGGTATCACTATGCAAACATCCTATCCTATAACAGTAGCTAAGGAAGGCACTATGAAATCTTGACAGTCAGCTTTGATTAAGCGTCTTCTGAAATTTGTTGGATAACACTTGATCTTTTTCTATCATCTTGTAATTCGTTCAAAGAAAAATATAATACGCACAATAAAAATCATTTATAATTGAAAACATAAATTTAATCGGCGTCAGCGTTACCGTACAGTAATGACGTAGTAAACTTGAAGAATAAAATGAATTGGGCATTGAACTTGTGTACAATCATCAGTACCATATATTAAAATAGAATAATGATAATCACTTTTACATTATTAAAAAAAAAACGATAATTTTCGATTTAAGCTTACCATTAGGCGAACCATCGGCTTGTCTTAAACTCGTAGGTTAACATTAAAATGACTGCCGTTGATGAATGAAGGTCAATTATCAAGTGTATCAAAACATTCTGATTATTATTCCGAGAGTAATATTATAGAAAACACAAGAATACTACCTATTACTTAATAAGTCTTAAAAACATAATTATATAAAACTTGACAAATTATTCAACAAAATGACGACTTTGCAACATATTTGCATTGATCATATCACGTGATTTGTTTTTGGTATATATCAATGTTGCCATATTAATATTTTCAATTTATTACTTTTTATAAAATATTTTATTACGCAATGAAAGAAATTTCTGAGACGCTCTTTCACGTTTCTATATATCGTAGACCGTAATGTTTATTATAGTGCCGTTAGTGCTGAAGATGTTTATATTCATATTTCCGATTTCCAATACTGATGTAACGGTTATGCGATAACATGATAGTTGATTTGCATACGGTACTTGAAGTATTTTTACGGTTAAAATAACTGATAGAATAGCTGTGATTGAATATAATTAGAAGTTATTTCTTAGGAAAACGTCGTACACAATACTGAATGTACACTTTGTAGCCGTAACAATTGACTTCAAAAAATCTACAAAGTCCAATGTTTTACAGAGTTATTGTATTTTAAATATTTAAAGTTATCATTCAATGAAATTGCAAATTCCTAACACTTGTGCATGTAACTGCTTATTTGTGCGTGTTGATGGAAATTGTTGTGGCGTTCCAACAGCTGTCGTTGCAAGGAAATAAACATGAACAAAGAAACCGGCATCATGATTATTCCAATTTAGACAAGTCAAAATAATTATAAATGATAACGTCAAATTAGATCGCCAAAATATTTTAGATATTCACGTCAACATTCTGATAACTATTAGTCGCTTAAGTATGAGTATATAGTATTATACTATGGGTTTCCACTGCCGATACAAGTATTTTGTCACCCCTCTCATTCTGCTTGAAATTACTGAGATAGCAAAATGGTTTGTACAGGGTTTTCAGAAGTACAAGTCACTGTTAATGAATAACCTTCAATTTTCATGGCCAATACCATGATTTAGTTACCATACACGGTGCTGGAATGTGTGGAGGTACAGTAAAATATAATGTTACATACTATACTAAAAATTTTAAATGCGAATGTATAGATGTATGGATGGATGTTTGCTATATGGTATATCGTTGAAATTTGGCCTGGATGTAGAACATAGTCAGAAAAAACATATATGCAACTCATTAAGTTTTGTTTTTAATTTAGCGCGGACGGAGTCACAGGCGACAGCTAGTATTGTATATATCTTAAGATTGTATGTTTACCTGCAGCAGTTCAGTCTTGGCGTTGAGGTCGTGCCTCAGCTGCGTGACGAGGTCCCGTGCGCCTCGTAGCTCGCCCTCGAGTGCGGTCACTCGCGACTCCAGCCGCCCGTTCGCCGCCAGCAGCTCCTTGCCAATACGAGCTGTCAGCTCCAAGTCCTTCTCTTTCTACAAAACGATCAATAAAAATGTTAACTTCATGTCTCACATACTTGGTAAAATTTGTAGTCAAGACAAATTTATTTTGTGGGTGTTTAGTCGAGAGCCCTTAGACCCTGAATGGAGAGAGAGCAAAATAACACCACTATACAAAAACATATTATAGCTACGTCGTATTGGTTTTACTTAGCCACCATAGCAAAAAAGATAAAGAAATTGATGTATTAAAATAATTTTCTTTTAAAATAAGTCGATTAAAACATAGCTTCGGTCTTTGTTAAGCCGGTATTCATTCTGAATTACAGCTCTGATTTTTTTACATATAAATCTACGAGTATTAGTTATAGCTATATTAAAAAGAAAACATAATTAACTTACTTCTTCTAAGAGCCGTGTTACCGCTTCGATGTCATTGTAGGTCTTTGTCATTTGGCTCACCCTGTTGCTGCATAGAACTATAAACAGAACAAAACAATTATACTTACACTTATAGATTTTTTTATCCATGTACATAACAAATCCATGTGATTATGGAAAAACATGTTTGATATTGTGTATTTATATAGGAAAAAAAATTAAAACAGCATTAGAAGAAAAGAAAGTAAAACAACTATTAGTACTTTTGTGCATTTTATAAAATAAACTCTCACGACTTTTTAACCTAAGCTACAAGGAAATATAGCAAATATAGTAAAAATAGCTATCCAATTTTCACCATAAACGAATGGTCTGTCACTATATCTAAACACAAAAAGTGAAAAGGGTGTTTTTGTTTTAAATTTCTTAAATGTAAAAAAAAAAAGTTGTCAAGCTTCAAATTACAATATAATTCAAGAATTACAATATAATTAAAGGCACTTTTACGATTAAATTTCGAAGTCTCGTTTTACAAAGCGCGTAGTTTTTACAAAGCTCAAAGTTTTTTATACAAAGCTCAATGTAACTAGGTAACAAATATTGCTCCACTTTTCACTCCTATTCAATATTTAAAACATCGTGTACAACTTTGATTGATGAATGTAAGATTAATAGAGAAAGTTCTAAAACGAATTACTACAACAAAGATGAACTTTTTTTAATTTTATTGTTTCCATGATTGACCTCGCGATCAAGATGCGCGCATGCAACGACCGAAACGGGAGACGTATTACGTTTTCACATAACAACTTTCTCTCTATGCTCGCATCTAATGAAACACTATGAATTATAAACGTCTGAACAATAGTAAGAAACAACCGTACCCGACATAACACATAGAAAACTTAACGCACGCTTAAACTGTTGTGAATCGAACTGAGTCGCGTGAAACGTTTACACCCGAAAGCATTTATTTAATCACCACTACACCAATATAGATAAGATATGTACATTCTTAAAGGACACTACACATTGTTTAAAATAAATACGAACCAGCTAAAATATCATCGATATTATTTAGCACACTCATTAGTGCGATTTTAAATTTATGATAACATTCTTCAAAGTGATTGATAAAAAAGAAATATTTAATTAATTTTATTGGCGGATCAAGTCTGATGATAACACTTGCGCCAACCGAAGGACCGAATAAGAGACTGCGAGTGCAGAGAACGCGTCACCCGCGCCCGCGCCGAGCAAAACAAAGTGTTCTATTGTGCAACATGGGAATAATGAGTACAGGAGACAAAACATGCTTACAGTTTATTGATACCTGTCTTACTAAAGATCAAGTCAACACAGAAGTGAGATTATTTTTTTTTTATTAAAACAGAAAATATCTAATCGATATTCGTAAAAAGCCAATTGTCTTGGGCTTCGAAATCCGCGAGATCGAAAATATTGCCAGTAAATGACAAAAGCATACTGAAATTTGATAATTTAACACACTATTGGATAAATATTATTCCAGTGAATGACAAAATAGGTATTCATGATGTAAGCGCGTCGTAACAAGAGATCGATCTGTTTTCAATTAAATTGCTTTCTAACAGCACAAGAAATTCATGAGAAAATGTTTAAATCACAACTTGCAATGTGTTGTTCAGTTTTTATAACCCCTTACCTAACACATCGCAGTGTTTGAACGCGTAACGATTGTCTATACTACGACTTTATTTCCAGCAGCTTTCCGTGAATCGTATGTGATATCAACAGGGCAAAAAGTCCGACGAATAAAGAGTTAAAGGAAGGAAAAATTTGACGTTTAAATGAAAAATATACTAGATCGATTCGGTTATTTAGCTTATTAGTCAGTCAGTTAACAGATTAGAAAGATGACAGAAATGGTGAAATAATTACGCAGTATATAAATAGGAATATCTTCTTTATTTATATCCCATTTCGGCATCTTGCCAATTTACCAATCCCGTGTTCAATTGGAATACTTCCACCTGCTGGAAATGAACCGCATCAACATTGACATTAAATGGATTTCATGCAGTTAATATTGATTTTAATAAAAAAAAACATCAAACGCAAGGTCGCTTTAAAAGTTATACATATTGTGTTTAGCATTAATAATACAAGAGATGAAGATGCAAATGGTCCACTTCAATATTCAGAAAATTTTTGTGTTTACGAAAACCTGCAGCTTTTCCATGTGGATTTAATTATTATTCTAAAACAGAATACGTAACTTATAATTTCTTAAAACCTATATGACCTCAACTAGCTATAATAATGAATTATATTTTCTTTTTACAACCTATTGTGTCCACTCACGCGCCCAGTGAATTGTTTATTATATGCTCTGCTAATACTAACATATGATCGAATGTCAGCGCAGGTTACATAAAATATGATTGCAAATACAAATGGATGATGAAGTTATAAGGGCCAAAGCAAATAGAGGGAAAAGCGAGATTTGAATATTGCGAGATGATTAAAGATGACTAAAGTAAGGAAAATATGCTGAAGTATCCGCAAATCTGGTGAAGATGATGAGGTGATCAGTGCAGTGGGATCAGGCGTTGCTGTACCTCGATCAAGGAGCAAGGTCCTTATGACGCGAAAGTAGAGCCGGCCGAACCTGTCGCGCGCCACATGGTACAGGAAATCGGGATACTCGCCGAGGCACTCGCGTAGCTCTGCGTCGGGGAGGAAGCTCAGCTCGCGGAACAATTCGCGATCGAAGCCGGGCGGCGGCGAGGCGCGCCCTCCGCCCGCGCCCTCCCCCGCGCCGCCCTCCGCCGCCGCCGTGGCGCGCCCCAGCCGCGGACATCGGCCCCACCCGCCCCTCTCACCCCGCGCCCCCGATGCACCACCGCCCACACACTCTCGAGTCACAACCGAAGTGCACCACCCTCCATCGACGTCCTATTGCAAATGTCCCCCAACGCTCACTGATACATAACTCATCATAGCACTCCACTAATTATATTGTGTTTCAATGTAAGTGTAAGTCTGGTAAAAACCTGGTAGAATCGTGATATATGAATTAGAGGAAAGCATTGAATAATGTATTACATTGTCACGGCACGATTATGTGCCTGTCATATTCTAAATTTATCTTGTTTTTAATGTTTGAAATTCATTATTATTATTGGTACAACGCAACGTCTAGTTTGTAAGCTTCATTAATCAGAAACTAATATACTACACAGAGAGTATCTTTTCTTATGGATTTTATCAACCTTAAGATAGTAATTCTTTAAACAAAAAAAAAAACTTATTTGTTTTTATAGCAGAAAAACTCATAGATGTTTCCTTGTCTATTGTGACAAATCATGTATAAATAAACTCGGTCAACATCATAGTGAAGAGAAAATATAAAAAAAACACGATTTACGCTAATTGTTTCCTAACCTCGACGTTTATCGTTGCAAAACTCCTAGAAGATTTAAACCGGACAAGAAACTATTAAATACAATGTGAAGACGTTAAAATAATTTGTAAATGTATATGTTATATTGTAAATAACGTTCGAAGTTAAAGCGCGAAAAGGCTATAAAAACAAACAATGGAGACAGAAAACTAACCATGAAATTGAATATTTATTTCTTCAATAGTATTTATAAATATTGCTGTATTGAAAAACCTGTTTAGGTTTTCACTGACAATACAGAGTCATGTAAGAGGCGGCGGCAAAAGGTCGGAAAGCACGTGACGCGTTCAGTCGACGTCAAATAGCCTTGCCTTGTTCGTGTACTGCTTTTTGACACAAGCAACATGGCGCGACGTTGTCCATTGCGATATCATGAAATGTTAATGTAATAAATATATTGAAAATGTAAATCCTCCTCAATAGCAACAATAAGTTAGCTAAGACAAAATGGCAGTGATAGAATGTTTTTCGATCAAGAAAAACATCAACAAAAAATATGCTACTAAGTAAAACATTTATATAAAAACGGTAATCACGATCTGTTGATAAGGAAGAAATTATTGGTTTATAAGCAGAATCTTAAAACAGGTTTTATATTGATGTTGGTCTTTATGTACAGACCTACCGCACTCAAGGTGTTTTCCTTTATAAAAACACATCTCTTTATGAATCATAAACAGCGATGTGGACTTCTTCATTCGAATGAGATACGAAATTCAAAATTGAATTTTAAACAATGGGCCATGTATAATAATTATTTCAAATTGATTTCGCAGACTACGTAAACTCTTCATTTGAATATTAAAACAGTTTAATTTTTGTATTACAGACTTTATTGTTACAGCTGGGAGACGAGTGTGTTTTGTATATAATATTATTTAGAGTAAGAAGTATGCAAGAATCATAGGCCCTGGGGGTTATTTCATAAGGAAGTTCTGATGTCTATCACCTGACTGTGACGTGACTACATTAACAGTTTTACTTAATACAATAATTTTAAGAAATCTTGGCAGCAATAACGCTCAAAATATTTCAAATATTCAAAGACTATATTTAGAATAGCGTCGGATTATAATTGGTGTAATCTAGGTCGAATCGTGGCCTGAAACCTATTAAAAGCGACTCACATTAATCGGATTAAGTGCTTTAAACTGTAGAACTTTGGAGTGGGTTTTATCAGATACCCCGCCGCAGTCGAAAGGCCTTGGCCCGCATATGTCAAGTATCACCCTTTAGAAATGCTGAGCTAGCTGCATACGGTATTATATTGTAATTTTATGTAGCACTCTAGGCCAACGTTATTGACACACGACAAGTTATTACGGAGAAAGTAAAACATGACACGTGAAAGTTTCACGAGCACCTGAATTATAATAACTAATGGTTCCCCTTAAGATCTGCTTCTTAAAACAAATTAAACAAGGGATATAATTTGATACTTGGAGTATAAAACTATTTCAAAAGCAAATGCAATCTTATAATTGCATTAGAACCTTGGCAAACTTATGACTTATTTACACAATAATATGAATATTTGATTAGCCGCAACGTATACGCGACTGAAAACATATCGAACTACCTTCATTTAACTGAATTGTTTGCTTATTAAGTGGGTAATAAGAACGTCAACATTAAACGTCATGACTAAATTATGACTGATAACGATAAGAACACTATCAAGACGAAGTTAATTCAAGTACATTTTAATAAATTAACTTGTAACGAACATTTACATTTACTTAATACAGTTCAATGTATGAACACGAATGAAACGTCTTTTGAATACTAATTCGCTATTTCTGCTTCAATGCGGTGAGTTCAGTTAGTTGTAACTGTGTTGCACGCCACAAATTATATATGTTGTAAAAATCAAACCATATCTCCGAACGAAATTATCAAAATATTAAGTAAAAAATCAAACACAAAAATTTAAAGCAGTAAAGGTATTAAGTACTAAGAATACAATTATCATATATGGGGAGAAATTCTTAATCACCCAACACGTAATCGAATATCAAAAAAAAGCTTTCTTTTTTTGGAATGTCAAGATAAACGATAAGAAAGTTTCACGATCAAGTGCATGTAATGCAGCACTGATTCACACACAACGTGTCACACACAAATTGTTATATCGGGCAAGCACCGCGCATTGAACGACCACTTCCGTCCGCACCGCGGCTATAACTAAGCTATGCTCTGGCCACGATTACTGTTGTATGGCTAGCAATATGACTGTAAGATCGTTCAAACTATTACGACTCTTATTTATAATGTAATTCAATTTATAATAGCATACGATATAATGGTACACTAGTACATTAGTACCGAATACCGCATGTGCGTAATATCAATGCTTCGAGATGTAGGGTTAGCAGCGGGTCTCACAAAATTGATAAGAACATTATACGTAAATATCTAATTTTAAGTAATAAATAGCATAAATAAGTTAATACAATAATAATAAGTTTCATTACCTATTACTAAATACATATTAATTTTAAATTACTGCTACAAAAAAGCTATTACAATACAATATACAAAGTCATTAGTGACAAAACAATTTACTTAATCAAGACATTATATTACTTAAGAGCAACTTACTCATGGCGTTATCCTTATATTCGTCGCAGTGATTTAAAAATTAAAATATAAGTAGATAGAAAGCTTACTAATATTTTAGCAAACATTATTATATAAAAACGTAAAAGCTTTTTATTAATATACTGAGCCGTGTTTATATTACATTATTTTAACTAATTTATTAGAGCAACATACGGATGGGAAAGCTAAGATGGACGTAATAAATTCTGTGTCCCCTCACGGTCAATAACTGAGCGTCTGGGGTACTGCGCAGACAGGGGTCGGGGCAGGGGCGGCGCCGCCGCCGCCGTCGACGTCGCGCCGCTACTCCCCGATTCCCGGACACCTTAATCGATGGCTCGACGACTGGGCGTCAAATTTCGCACCACGCTACTGATACACGTTCTAAAAGGAACGATCGATGCGAAAGTATTCGCCATGCGGAGGCTGGTTACCTTACGTAAAATGCGTGTGTTGATTCATGGCAATGCGTGATGTGATTTCGTGATGTAATTTAGCGATCGGCAGGTGATTCGCGGGAGATGCGAGGTCGGTATATCGGCGATTGCAGCGGTGCACAATTTCTCGCTATGTTTAGCCCGACGGTCGTATCGATCCGCAGCGCGCGTGTCGCATCTGCACCGGCGCGGCCCGCACTGCTGTCCGCGCGCCCTGCCCCGCGCACCTCCCCGCAGCCCGTCGCCGCGCACGCGCTTTGAGCACTCGCACAACTAACGCGCTACGATACGAATTTTTATTTTTTACAGACATTATCATTAAAGTCCTCCACTTTTACTGGCTATCAATAAACAATTAGCGGTCTCTTATCAAAAGCATAATCATCACGATGTAGCAAAAAACCGTAATCTGACCAAGTCACCGTCTGCGCCGACGTCAAATCGATTTTGAGCAAAAGCCGCGAGACGCCAGGAGACGCACTGAAAGGGTTATATCTCCAAATGTGTTGTACATCATGATCATGAGTCCGTAATTTCGCGGAACGAAACTATAATACCGATACCGCAATAGAGATTGTTGCTATTTGCTTTAAGGTCAACATCGTAGTGAAACAAGCAATGTGAAGTACATTACAAGAAAATTGTATTTTAGCAAAGATTTTGTCCATATGCCACATTTGTAAACGCAAAAAATATTTAAAAAGTGCTGATACAGCCTCTTTCCGTCTTTTTGTTTAGACGGAATAGAGAAAAATATTGTCCACCAGGAAGTCTCCCTATATTTCTTTATGAAATGCTGCGACGGTGAAACTGGTTTTATATGTAAATATAACTGCTATCTCGCAAGTAAACGTTTACATAGATGCAGAGAACTTCGCGTCGGTGATTTAAATGTTTTCCGTACCCTCTTTAAAAAGGAAATTACTGAGAGAAAATAATAAATAAAGAAAAAATTTAGCAAAAGCATTATTCAAGTCTCAATGGAATTAAAAACATTATTACTTACAACCGTAACAAATAATGAAATATCAAAAGGAAATGATGCCCTAAGTGTCGTGAGAGTTTATATTATCTAACGTTAAATGTTATTGACACTGGAGATAGAAAGGAGACATGCGACAAGCATTACATTAAAATAAACAAAACAATATATTTATATTATACAAACTTTCGTGAGACAATATTATAAACTAAGAACGGTAAAAACACTTACGTACATGTCCGGTGTCGGCACCGACACATATACGATGAGCTCCAAACAAGTCGGTACCGACACCCGACAATTATACGTGAGTGTTTTAGCCGTTCTTTTATTAGTTTATAATATTATATTTATAATTTAATTGTACTCACGGAAGTAATTGAGTGTTTCCCTGATCTGATCAGGCGTGAGAGCTAGGTCCTCGGAGCTAAGCGGCAGCGCTGGCGAAGGTATGAACCAGTCCTGATTCTCGTACCCTATAACAAAATACCAAATTTAGACATTACAAACATAAACATAATTTATACGTACCAACAATGTTCAGTCTCGAGCTAAAAAATTCTGAGTACGATGAATCACACAACGTCCTCGTTTCATCCAGTTCAATCGTGTTAAACTCCGCACATGTTTAAATTGGTACCACATTTGATACTAACGTGTGCACATCACTACGTTTGTTCTCACGGTCAAAGACTAGCCCTGATAACTCAGGGCACAGGTTATCAGACTAAATATTCCAACATAATAACTACACTTTGGTCATTAATATAAAGACTAAAACGTTCACAGCTGTATAAACGTTCACACCATATCAAACAGAGAACCCAAATAAATAAATTTGGAACTTGCCCTACGAGATTAAAATTTCTAGTTTCGATCAATCTCACAAAAAACCTTAGAAACCGGTTTAATAGCAGCTAAAGGTACTTGTTGCAGGGTATGTATGGAATGAGAAGCTTTCACTCGATCCAGTACACTTGTTTAATATGTAAACATACCTCGGTCTAAATGTATACATTTAAAATTATAGGTGATAAATGAAATAACCCCTTAATTAAGCTAGACTAAGGAAGCTATAATTGGGTATCAACTATGTCGATGAACTAACATCTGCACGATTATAAATAGTTGCAGCTGCATTGTAAATTATTTCCATTATCCGTACTATCCATTTTAGATAAGTCCGGTTTTCAGTGGAATGTCTAGTCAAGTCCCAGTTATAATTTGAGATCTAATCGATAAACAAAGAAACTCGATGCATTATCAAATTTTGAGACATGAGAAATACCACGACTTATTTCATCTAAAGAAAAGTCCACATTTCATTTTCGAATACAAATCATTTTCTGCATTATACTATAAAATTTAAAATAGAACAGAACTGGCTTCCAACTACAGAAATAGATATAGCTCGTATAACATAACTATGTTATCAAAGATTCCTTTAGACGTCATCAAAGGTACATAGACTTGTGTGAGGTATGCGTGGAACTTCAAGTACTAGCCAGTTGACAGAGATCGCGGGTTATAAGACCGGTCAGCGGACGATGACTCGCGCCGATGAGACACCATTATTAATAGAGCCGTGCGACGCCGGCGCCGGAAACCCAGCCTCGGCGCTTTGTAACACGGAACACCAATTATATGCACACTAATTAACATTCTATAACACTTATTTTTCTACACATTTATGTATCAATGTTACGTAAGAATCTTTTCATGTCAAGGACTCTAAAAAATCTAAAATAATATTATAAATGCGAAAGTTAAGATGGATGGATGAATTTTTGTTAGAAGGTATCTATCTCCATAAGGGCTAAACAGGTCTTGTTGAAATTTGGCTTAGATGTAGACCATAGTCTGCAAGAACACGGGCTACTAATTAAGTTTTTTTTTTTTTAATTTTGCGTGAACGAAGTCGCGGGTACAGCTAGTAATGTTATACAATTAAGATTGGTATGACATGTTTTGTATTTTACGATTCAATCACTATCTCGATAAGTGATGTAGGTTAAGGCTGCACATATTACACTGTCACGAAATGCTATGTTTATAGTCATGCATAATAGCATTTAAGAAGGTCTAAATTTACACTATAACGGTATTGTTAGTAAACAGAATAGGATAGTTAAAGTTACAAATAAATTAATAAATAATAATGTTAAAAGTAAATATTTGAAATTATTTTACCACTTTAGTATTAACCCTAACTAATACCATAGAGAGACTTGCATCTTCATGATATGGTTTAAAATTTAAATCTCACCACAGAGAGACAAGAAAGGTCACTTCACACGGAATGAAGCGGTAAAGTATAGATAAATCTTAAATACTACTGGATTAACAGACAGGTGGACACGGTATCTGTGAGAAATATTCAGACAAAAGCGTATTAGAGCTAATGCGGCGTTGCATTTAAGCTTTATCTCTCATGATATCGATCAAGTCTCATGTGTGCGCAAATGTGAAGCCTTGGATATGACAGAGAAATTGGATAATCTGTCAATTATACAGATTATCAAATATTAATTAAACAAGCTCCCACGTTACACGTTCACCTTTATAGTGAAAAAGTATATTATATATTGAAATGCCTTTAAAACTCACTTTATAATGAGTTTTACTTTTAATCCGGATGCTAAAGTATAATTTGTCTTATTTTTATACATGTTATCCAAAAACAAAAGACATTCCTTATCATCTGAGCACATTACATTTGATAGCAACAGCAATATTTGCACCTATCTTTTTAGTTCGCATAACATACGTAATTAAACATGGCCTAGTTCTGTTCTCTCGGGCGTATGAAAATATCTTCAACCTCTTTTCTTAGCAATAATTATCTATCTTGACATTTCTTTGTAAATAAAATGTTCTTAAAAACACATTCCAATAAAATATCAAGAAAGGCACTTTTATATTGTTCTTTTCCAAATATGATAAAATAAAACGTGTTGGTGTTTCATCTTCATCTTATACCAATATTGTGGGAACCTTTTGGTTATAAACAAATTAAAATGAAGAAAAATAAAACCATACCCAGCAAAAACAAAATCATACATTTGAACGAACCTTTTGTTCACCGCGTTTTGGAAACGTATTCGATCAAGACAACAAAGGAAAATTAAAATATTACCTCCGAATTGTGTGAGGCTGTCTGCTCGCAGGCGGTATTTCGGTATGTGCTCTTGCAACAAGCTGACGATTTCTACTTCGGGCACCTCCTCGCTGTTGCACACCTCTGCAGACAAAGGAAAAAACAATATGAACACAATGAACGTACGAGATACATTTTACTTTACATAAAAAATCACCCACACTTGAGACCCTGAAGAGTAAGCAGAGATAAGGCATTTTAATTTTGAACGATCCTGAAACATTTTAGTTTCTCCAAGTTTATACAAGTAGGAACACATACACAATGGTAGGGGACACAATATCAGGTAAAACCTATATTTACGTCTGCAATCTATTCTTTCGTCTAGGATAACCTACCATAGGTTTTCTCACATTTGCACTGTAGATTACTCTAGACAATAGCTTATAGTTAGATAAGTTTTCTTCGCGTAAGTGAAACTTTACGAGTAAAACACGAAGTAAAATATTGAAATGGCTAGAAAGTTTTTGGTTTGAATACGAAGTCGTGACTTGGAACTTGAACTTGAGTAGGGGATAGCGGTTATACACGGAACGTATTTAGCACGGGCGTCTACTTTCCGTATTTAGCATGGAGGAACCAGACAGAATCGATAAAACTCCCCCTCTCGGGTTGGGAGGAGGAGAGGGGAAAGCGCTATCTGCAGGGGCGTACTCCCTGCAAATATTAGTCTCGTATATGGACTATTACGTATCAATCCAAATTCTAAATATATACATATGTACATACTACATATATCGATAATACACATTCCCAGTGTCTATATAAAATTGTCCAATTGACCCAATATACGCATTTCAATTTGAAAGTCTTTCAAAATACTAGGCTAATGACTCTTTACTCTTTTGACAAGACATAACGGGCAAAAAGTTTCAACTTGGAGACTTTACATTTACAACCTGGACTTTCACCTGATAACGATATCTAATGATGGTATACTTCATAAGATGATCTGAGGATGAGATATCACATTACTGTATTTCATTTTCCAAATCGTGACAGATTATTAAATATTACGTGTAAATTTTACTTGGATAACGCATATAATACTTAGATGTACCTTAAGCCTTAAGCTCATATTCACTTTGTTGTGGTTTTTCTTAGCCAAAAATAATTTCAACTAATCTTTTCCTCGGTGTCACATTTGCGATTTAAAACAAAAGTTGGCGACTCAATTTAATAATAACACTTATGAGTAAGTAAAAGGTCTTCATATCAACATAGATTAACATGTCAGAAACATATTCATACTTCTTTCATTCAGGAAAAGGCCAATTTACAATACTACTCCATTGTATACTACTCTATTGTATTTTTAATACATCCGATCTCGATTAAAAAGCTTATAACAATACGCTTTACAAGATCCTTGTCGAAGAATTTCACACGTTTCAAACATTCTACTACACTGCAAGATTGGACGGATTGAATTGTATTCCCACACTCGCCGTAGCGCTCTCATTTGTAATCGTCTTCTGTAAAACGATTGTCTTTAATAAAACGCTTTCGATAACGCGAATAAAAACGCTTTCGATATTTCGAGAATCGAAATTTATCGTATCATTAAAAAGAATGTAATTTTTTTGATTGACTGGTTACAAAACTGATTTAACTAAAAGATAACATTATGCATTGCACCAAGAGCACTAATATTTTTAAACGCTACTTCTAAACTATTGATAGCTTAAACTCACATTTTCAATCTTATGTTCAAATTAGTTGCAGCATTTCAAAAAAAAAGGAGGAGCAAGGAAATCTTTAGAAAGGATTTGTGATCTGCGCTCGTTATACGCCAAAAGACGCAAAATCAATCAACATGTAATGAGAATTTGAAGAAGTAATAACTAAAATGAAATCATATCAGTTCTAAATGCATTTCAGCAATATATACCCAGTTTATCTACCTTTAATGTATTATATAGACTATTTCTTCCTTTGAATCGCTATTAAATCAGTCAAACAAAGCCAGTCTAAATTGAAATAGTATAAGATCACTTGAAAATCAAATCAATACCGCTCCAGCCAGACTCATCGCATGCTATACGTATAGTGCAGTACGTATAGGCGGGGTTTGCGCCTGCGAATCTAGGGAGTCTGGCGGGATCGATCGCACCCTGAAGCATCTGTGCCCGGACTTAGGAGCTTTTATAAAGGGTAGTCTCCAATGTCATAAGATCTATATTATAACAACGTAATCGTCCTTCTTATTCAAATTGAGAAAAAAAAATTAACAATAATGTTCCTACAGATATGCGTTGTTACGATAGTTGAAATTCATGATAATAGGTACTGACGCAATTCAATTTATCTTGCAACATTCAAACGACTATTCAGATTTATTTGCAGGCTACGCTGTTGGGTGTGGTCAAAAGAACGGGGTTTCTAAACTGATTAGACTTCTTCAAGTAAATGTTTTTGCCTATCAGAAAATAATAAAAAAGTTACAAATAACGATGACTATTTTTTGTTAATACCAGTGATTTTTAATCTACTAGGTGAGTACGAGATGTAACATTAAAATACGATGAAAGGTCTTAATGAAAGACCTATACATACAAACAAACTATTGTAGTATGTAGTAATTACATAACATTTAGCTTTATATTTATTTTGTGTTTGGATTGAAAAACATTTTAACGTTTACTGTCTTAATTACCAGTCTCGTACATTTACTGACCAAATAAACTGTTTAACGTTTAAACCATCCTACATTTTAAAATAGGCTATAACAATAAAACTAAAAATCCAACAAATGAACTATTAAGTGAATGTATACATAAAATTACCGCACATTCAGAATCGAAACACGAACAGGTAGACTGATTAAGGGCATTGACTGTTTCCCTTATATGATTAGAATGTTAGCTGTACTCACACTACCGTACTAATGCCGCTTCACACTAGGGTAGAACAGTACAATAGTGCAGTACTACAGTAATATTTGAACAAACGCACACAGCAACGCCGAGAACAATCCGTCTAGACAAAGTAACATTCGAACAGAGATGTCTTGTAGAGTTTTCAAAACATATAGAAACAAACAAGAAACATGTGCGAGATATGTTGAAAATTATTGTCAATTCCAAAAAATTTTAACTTTTTGATTAGTGATATCGTTATTCTAATGTTACTTTGACCTGAAGGGTAGTCGGGTTTTCACTGTAAGTGTGCGGTTCGAACAATAATAGCAGTACTGCAATGTCTACTGATCTGCCTGTCTTGTTATGTCCTCGTGTGAAAATATCATAATTATCGTACTGATGCGGCTTCTCAGTCGTACTCATTAGTACTATGTATTTTCAACGCACGGAGAAAGTGACAACGTATTTAGCATCTAATTATAATGTTGCTAATTTAAATAGATATTTGTCTGCGGTACTGAAATACTGAACAAAAGAAACAATTTCATAAACTGGCTCACTTGATATGTAAATGAAATATGTAAGTACTACAAAAAAAATTCGATTTGCGCAGAGTTGAAAAAAATCTAGTAATAATATATGTCACTCGGGGATAGTTTATGTCACCCGGGTACAGAGTAGCTTTCTAAAAGTTAAAGAATTTTTCAAATCGCTAAACTAGTTTACGAGCCTATTCAATGCAAACAAACAATCAAATCTTTCCACTTTATAATATTAGTATATTAAATTATTCAAATTATAATAAAATAATATATAACGGACATCGGACAAATATACCTGAGTGTTTTAGCCGTCTATATATTTATATTAGTATAGATATATTTTCAATATTAATATACAACAACAACTTAGGATCATATTTGAACATTATAACGTATTAAAACACAGCCCATTACAGCTAAAAACAACAAACTGTATTGTTCAAGGGCACCATTACGACCGATAACACAATAAACAATCACATCAGTTCCTTAAAATCAAATTAATGATTATAAAGTGTTTCAAATTAATTTGAACCTAATTAACAGAAACAAAAAGTTCATAGTTAAATAATTATTGAAAATGCTACTTTTCTAGGTCTCCAAAAATGGTTTGAATTTGTAATCTCAAGTAGATTTAATTAATTTAATTGAAACTCATTTATTCAGACACTAACTTCAAATGGAAAGACTTATTGTAACCTTGAAAACTTCTAAAAGATAAGAAAATCAGACGTAAACAACAAAAAAAATCACATTACAAGTAATGAAATGATCATGCGAATTATGTACTATTTTAAACTCGAAATTCAAAGACACCTTCGTTACAACCTCGTATCGCCAATAACCAACTTTACGGTAAGTTGGAACTGTCGTTTTGCAATTATATTGCCATCCCTCTCATTACTATTGAAAAACCGATATAATAATAATATTCTTATAACGATTCCTCATTTGAAATTCACGGCCATGAAGACTTACCGTCACTCCAAGCAAGGAGCAAATCCTGCTGTTTGTCGTGCATTTCATTGCGTCTGCGCGGCCGCGGGCGGGCTCGCCTCTCGGTCATCGTGCCACATACGCACCCCACGCTGTATCCCACACCGAGTCCCAGTCCCACACCGCACATAGGCACATAGATAATCAAGACGTAACAATAAACAAACAGTCTACATTTACCGCAACATCTGCGGACGTGCACTGAACGACAACCACCCTCCTAATCATCGCTATAATCTATCCAGATAATGATATTAAACGTCACTGAATTCGATAATGACACTAAATCATGGAAATTTTCAATACGATCTGAACAATATAATAATATGCTTAATATTAGTCAATGAGCACTTGCTTTATTATTAGTGCAATCACGCTTCTTTACTACTTAGAATTTTCTTTCGCAAAATACGAACGCCAATTATGAACAATAGATTTCAAACTATAAAAGACAGGAAAAATAAACTTTACCGCTATAGCAAATAATTTAAACTTATTATAGTCTACAATAATTAAGTTTTATGCTATTAAACCATATGTAGATTAACGATCAAAACGGTCACAAACTTGCAGAAGTGCAGCTGAATATGTTATCTAATCTTGTGTAATAAAACGCAGTTTATTTTGTCAAAGTCCTGTAAATAGAACGGTTACGAGGCCACACGCACAGTTCTGGTGTGGAGGTGGTGCCGGTCGTCGCACTCGCTCGCATCGCCAATAAAAATAAGGATGTCGTCAATATGTTGGCATCAGTACGATAGGGGGGTCACCTCCGCAATGGGCTGCCCCGTTACTACACTCGACTAACGCACTCACGGCCTTGTGTATGACCTTATTAGGCTCAAACAACTAAGTTTTTGTTAGACCAAAAAAAAGCACAAAGAATAGTGTTCTGTGAAAAGGAAATAAATTCATTTACATAAAAAATACAGTCTATGTATATAGTTGAGCAACTACGCCGCAGATTAAAAACAAATGCGTTATGTAAACGTTGACCCGAGTATGTCTTTACTCATTATCGTTTCTTGAATAACATTGCCAAAATCATTTTATAAAATCATACATTTTTAAGTGGTCTCCACTTCAACGGTATTTAATTGAACAATTTGAGCATAATAACTGAACTTCAAGCCCGCTTTTTAAGTTCGTTTTTATTAAGGAACGATTAATCATACAGTCATTTTAAAGTTTTCCAAACACTTTTTGTACTGGGTAAGTTGATATAAAGTTAATATTTAAATGTCAAAATAACCACAAAGGTTAAAATAATCGAAAGTAATGTAACATAAAGCAAATCCAATTATGATCATGCAAACCGGTTCACATAAATGCGGCGATACCTTTCATTGCTCTTTCTTGATTGTAAACTATTTTTGACTCGATCCACTTCATTTAAAGTAACATTCTACTATGCTGTGTAATAATTTTGAAAGCTTTACATTATAGAACTCCGTGGGCAGCTTTTTATTAAGATAACTTATGGTTCAACTTTCCAACAATAAGTATGTAGACCTTCGAAAAATAAACAAAACACAAACATACATTCTATCAAATTATGTAATTACAGTATATTCAACTGTTACTTTGATTCTATAGTAATAGAAAAGATAAATGTGAGAGATAGCAGCGTTAGTTCGACAGGCGCGGGAGGAAGCGCGGCGTTGGACTGGGCCGGCGCCCGCGCCGCAACCAGCCCGCCCAGAATAGCCACTGGCGCGATGCCAACACCTCGTTCTCCCCTTCATTCATAAGCCCTACGTTTTAAAGCCTTCTCCATTGTTTATTACTTTGTCGCAAGCATAATCACAACAATAGATTTTCTACTAAATTATAGAATGCTCTTGGTAGAATTGTAACACTCTTACAATTTATGGGAATTAAAAAGAGAAAATGGGAAGTATAATTCCTAGAACGCGCTCGGTTTCGTTTCGATATCTATCCCGAAAACATTCCCGAACTAGAATTAAGTTTATCAATATAATCCCTCCCATAAGCCTAATGTCAAGAACAGATGAACAACTCCTCGATATGATGTCCATTTTACAAACAGCAAATTTCATTTCATTCATTTTTTTAAACCAAATTAATGTTAAAAAAATTATTATAGATACGTTTACAATATGCCAAAATAGCAAAGTTGTGCGAATAAATAACGAGCGCACTGTAAAATGTGAACTATTTCAGTGGCCTGTAAATCGACGAGTGCCAACTATTGTGTTACGAGATGACACACATTGAAATGTATTACGGCTATAAAATGAGAACGTTGCCCACAATACTAAATTAATTATTCCCGGAATTCCATTCATACTGTTTTAACATTTATTACGTACCATTTAATCGTAGATCAAGATAAGCTTTCCTTATATTGCGTTTCCATAACCTAAAGACATGTACCAAAACATATTATCTAATTTTTCCCAACATAATGAGAGGGAGGGTTATATTTTTATACAATGTGTTCTAGCAGTGGTTATTCACCGTTACAATTTTACCCGAAACGTGTAAGATGTGTTTCATATAAATACAAGCCTAGATAATCTAACAAAAAACAAAGACAAATAGAAACAATTAAATTTCTACTTAACTCAAACAGTAGAAGTAACTTTTAGCGTTTATTGTTTTATTCCTATGATTGTTTTACATAAAAAATGAGCCAATAGATGACATCAGGCCTAAATATATCTGTGGCGGAATAATGTCCACGTTCCCTAATGGAAACAGGAAGTGGAAGACATAACAAAAATAAATAACAATGTGTATAATATATATGTATACAGCGGGGGCCTAATTTTAGTCATCTTTCCTTTGTCACTCTTTTCTTATAAGGAAGATCGAAAGGTGAAATAGATTTGACGGAGAAATGGAACGCATAGGAAAGGAAAATTTTTCTTCCTGTTTGTCCCCTTCTCCGTCGATTGAAAGTAGACAACGCATCTGCAGATACATATGCAGAACGCAGATGTATATGGACAGCGGTCGCTTCGCTATTTCGACTAATTCAGATTGCCGCTTGCTTTGCCACCTTATAATACAAAAAAACTCTATCTTTAAATTGTATAACATTTATGAAATTACTACACTGACAAATGCGAGAATTAGATAAGTCTAACACATGTAAAACAAAAATATTTTCGCGTCTCTTATTCTGTGACAAAAAACAGAGATGACAATAATGTACTCATACATGTGTTACGGCAGTTAAAATTCACGGTTATACAACTATCACGTCTCTAACTTTTAATTGTATACCTCGCTACTGGTTACCATATGTATGCGCGTTGACTAACTCGTTCGTCTGTGGACATGAGTCATACGAATTGAAAATGCTGACGAAAAACCGGTCCTTAACTTCAATTAACTCGCGTTACGTGCCTAACATCTACATGTGACAGTAATGGAAGTCTAACCGTACGTTCGCACTGCTGAAATATTCACTTAACAAAGTGATATATCTCAATGGATTGCTTCAGTATTTATTGCAGTATTGTAAAAAAGAGTGTGTAGTCTTTTTCGATGAAGAATGGCCTCATCATATCAAGGCCAAATGGATGACTATTAAAGCGGTTGATTTAAATGTCAACGTCTGTTTTAATGAACAACCATGCTTAATTTGTTTAAAAATTTAGAAAAAGCCCAGTGACAAAACTTTTAAAAAGTTTTAAATACAGAAAACATTACTTGGTACATATATTCAACATTATTAATACATAATAAAGTGAACAAACGACTTTTTGTTTTATTATTTCAATAATGTGGATGAATAAAGAATACTTAAATGATTGTAATTTGACCAGATATATTATCACTCTTTTAGATTATTTAATTACTTAAGTTTATATCTGTTTCAAGCCAAAAACTACATTTGTTCCGCAGATTGATGACGTAATGTACTTCACACCTAGCCGTGAAAATAATTGGGCACTAATTTCTAGAAGAAGGAGGCAAATTACATATTGGCTAATGTTATGTGATCAAACTCCTACAAATAAGAGCATGACTAATAAGAAAAATCACATATATTTGTCATCATCCACCAAGTCTGGGTCCACCATATTTTTAAGAATAAATCTGAGAAAGGCGAGAAAAATGTATTATCATATGACCGTAAGTAGTATGAAGCAGGTAATATACCTGTGATTGTGGCGACGTGGCGCACAGCGCGCGGGGTTAGCGGAGGCGCGCGGACCGCATCCTGGAGGGCCGCCAGCTTGACGAACTGCCCTGTAAAGCACATACCCATTGACCAAACATTCATAATAATGTGCAATAGTACAGTGTTCCAAAGGTTGAAAAAGAAATATTAAACTGCTTGGGTTGATATTTAAAAGTGATAAATCAAGGCAAATTTCGAAGCAAGTGAGGTTCAGACCCAAGAACATATTGATACATTTCAAGTTGTGAATAATAAAAAAGAAAGAAAGAAGATCTCTATGTTAACTGTAACCAAAATTAAATGTATGTTTCAGGTTTTTTTTTATGTGAAACATCTATAGGAACACTTGTAAACCGAATTGTTGGCGTGGCGACGCTTGCCGTGGCGACGGGTCGCCACGCTATACTAAGGTATAAATATATATATTTTATAAGTTTAGTTTAATAATATTTAATATTATTTATTATTATTATTATTTCTTTTATATTAATTCTGTCTCCGCCTGGCTGGTTTTATTATTTTGTAATCTAATTTGACTCAATGGGGTAAAAATAGCAAAAAATTCCTACCACATATTTAAATAGATTATTAAGACATATTATTTCAATAATTTATAATTTATTATATACAACATATGTTATGCTAAACAGAAAGATGGATATAATATATTATAATTAGTTATGAATGAAGGTTTACAAATATTGAACATTCACATGTGGATGGAATGAAAATAAATGTTATATGTATTAAGAAAGTGCCATTGTATCTAATTTAACATTCTTAGGGAAATTATGAAAAAAGCAATGCCGTTTTATCATGAACACTTTCACTGTGTTAAAAACCGTAATTTATGTTACATTAGTATAATATTTACAATATTATCAACTTAGATATAACTTTCCAATCTTACTAATGAATAGTATACCTTATGAGGAAAACGCCACTTGACATGACTCTGATCTTGGCGTTTTTAATTATTTTTTATTATTATTATAAATGCAAATGTTTGGATGGATGTTTGTTTGTAGGTATCTCCAGAACAGCACAATGGATATCAATGAAATTTGGCATAGATGTAGACCCGTCTGGAAGAACATGTAGGCTACAAATTATGTTTAATTTTAAGTCCGCATGGACAGTCACATGCAACAGCTAGTTTTATATAAATATACTGAACAAACTCTATATTTACATTGTTAAGTTTACCAATATTCTTAATAATCTTATTAAAGTTACCCATATGGTAGATGCTGTATGTTTTACTCACTAATTATGTATGAAAAAAAAACAGAAATCAAATTGGATGCAATATATGCAATCTCTGAACTAATTGTTAAGTTTAAGTTATGCATACCAAATTCTACTTCTTTGTTACTTTTTTATAGGATTTTTTATTAAATCATCTCATATCAGTAGCCTTGGTATTTTAACAGTGCAATTTTTATACAATTGTAAAGTCAACTAATTAATATACTACTAAATTAAAGTATTTCAAATACTTACAGATCTAATTTATCGCTTCTTTGGCCTTATATGTTGTCGATTCCTGTAAAAGGATGGTGATTCACATAAAATTGTAGACAATTTAATATTTTAATAAAGTAGGTCTAATACTTTTTAATAAAGTAGGTCTCTTTTGAATTAAAACATTTTCTTTTCAAACACATAGGACGAATTTACAGTTTTTCTTTTATATTCCATACTTTGTTTACTTTGTATCCGTATGGGTAAAAACATCAACCTTATCTTAAAAAAAATCTGTTATAAGCGATTAAGGGAAACATAATAATATTTATGTAAAAAAAAATTGTAATCGTCGTGAATATCAGTATTTCATAATTTGAGGCTAAACCTTACAGGCTTTGGCATAAATTAAGCAATAACCAGTACTTACAGTCATATTTACATCATCGATGCCACCATGAACTCTGACCTTGTGTATAAATTTCCATTGCAGTGCACAACACTAAAATACTATAAATGATAAGGAAAATCGGCACATGCAAAATTTTGAAAAACAACACTGCAAATGCAATGCAGCGAGTTACCTAAGTTAGTGTAAGTCAGTAAGGTCGTTTTTAGTTCTCCATTCTCCATTCTCATTGAAAGATTGAAATTGAAAGATTAGTTGTAGAGAAATTCCACAGATAACATAAACTTCAATCGATCCAGTTTCAAAGCAGATTAAAATACTTTTGAGCTTTATTTAAAAATGTTGTAAATAGGATCTTCTTTGAGATATAAAAAGATCGTACATTGTAAGACTGGCATTGTATAAGCAAGATATTTTTAAATGTGACATTTTATATTCGAATATATTCTTTAGTTAGAATTTTTTTTCATTGAAGTAATTTGTCGTATGCTGTTATAACAACATCAATTTGTATTAGTTTAATAATAAACATTATTTACTAATTTTTAAATAGTGTTGTTCGCTGCGCTAACCAAATTCCAACAAAAAAGTTTACACAGGGTAGTCATTTTATGTTTCGGTTAACAATTAATTATAAACATATTTCTTGCTTTGTATAACAAATTTGTAGTTATTTTAATCAATAAAATATGTGTTTAGAATGGAACCGATAGGCCTAAAATTGAAAATGTGATGTAAATAGTAAATCTCCCTTTTGCTTCCTTTTATCATTACAATCAGAAGTTACTTTCATACTTTTCGCTTGATTGTAAATCATATCCTGACTGTTCACTGGTTCATTTTACTTATATAAATTTTCTGGAAAAGTTAAACAGTTATTTTAAGGTTCTATTTATTGTATAACATTACCACGCTATAAAACTATGCTAAATTGTATAAGACACAAGAGATATAATTAGAACACAAATCAAAATACCCTGCACTGTTGCTATAAATATGACAAACACTAATACACCTGAAAAAGAAAATTACGAAAAATTAGTTACATTTTACAGTTTATAAATTAAAAAAATAATATTCTTAGAATTTTACCTTCCACCACGATAATTATAGCAATGATTCCAAAAACTATGGCCAAAAGTGCGAATGAAATAAAAAGAGGTATTGTTAAGAAGCATGCGGTAATTAAAACAATCAAACACGATATTAAGGGTTTTGTCATAAGTATCATCACTACTTTTGTTGTCAGGTCTTGTATATTTGTCAACAGTTTTTCATAATAATCGTAAATGGAACCTGTAAAAATAGCATTAAAAATTACGAGTATGTCACATAAAACCACAGCTATAATAATGATGAAATTTATCTTACACCACGGCAGTATTGCAGCAACAATAAAGGTTTTTCGTATATTCAGTTCCATTTTGTCGTAAACCAACTTATCGTAGAGTAACAGTTAAGAGAAAGAATTAGAATAGATTTGTGAGTTACAACATTGAAAGATGTTGTGTATTGAGGGTACCCTTAAGATTCATTTATTTATTTTCTGAGTGTATAACAATACAATAGATTAAACATAAAATATAGAAAAAAACAAAATTGCATAATTAAGATTTGTTTATAAATCAATCACATTTAATTTCGTTGCATTTTTATGGGTCTCGACAAACCTTGAATATTTGCTTTTGTCCTTTTGGCTGAATGTAAACAGCCTTTGCCTTTTTCGCACCAAAATTCGGATTCCCGCCAAATGGCACTTGTAAACTTCAAATTTTGGCATTTGAAAAGTGTATAAAAATTGTGTATATTGTGGTAATATAACAAACATTTACGACGAATAACGATAAAATTAAAAAAAACGAAAATTTTAGAACACTTAAAAAAACATGGTAAGCGGTCTTTCTAAAATGAAATATTTTGCAGTTGTACTAAATTTTATTAAGTTATACTCAAGTTACTATTTAGTTAATTGCTATTTATGATTCTTTCAGGTGGGTCATGATGAAAATTTACTTTCGGACATGCTCCCTATTTACTATACAAGATATTTTCCTCAAAATATTTTCTGTAGATGGCTTGCTTGTGGAAACAGTCCACAACCTCTATCCAACAGAGAATTGTCATTTACATTAGCCGATGATGTGTACATACGGTACTTATC
The DNA here is from genome assembly GCF_912999745.1 of Papilio machaon. Lineage (NCBI taxonomy): Eukaryota > Metazoa > Arthropoda > Insecta > Lepidoptera > Papilionidae > Papilio > Papilio machaon. The sequence goes on along the minus strand of NC_059989.1, from coordinate 4,388,409 downwards.
AATAAGTGATCAGAAAGAATTTCAGACTTTGTTGCAGAAGAAATGTCCGCACAAATTAGATATTGGTGCTGTGTATAACAATAAGTATGTATTTCAACTTTTAACATTGTATTAAGTACACATTGTAAATTTGAAATGATAAGATAATTTTCTTCTTCACAGACCTTCAATATCTCGGCATGATGCGGTAGTCTTAGCTAGGGAGTTAGTTTTTGATATTGATTTAACTGATTATGATGAAGTGCGAACATGTTGTCAGGAGGCTAAAGTGTGTGATAAATGCTGGAAGTTTATGGTCATCGCTTGTGACATTATTCATAAATCATTAAAAGGTAAACATAGCTGTAATAAATGTAATAGTATAACTATGTCTCCTAAATTATGTATTAAAACCACCAAGTTAAGTTTTCAACACTGATATTATTAGTATGAATTAGAGCATGGTCCCAAGGATTAATAATTTTCAGTTTTCTAATATGTATCTACTATTTTACCTGATATCAACTGACATTTGCTGAACTGAAAATTACTTATATATGTTTCATACAACTTACATTTTCAGCCTTTAAGTAGAAAAATTAATTTCTTGTGTTATTTATATTTTAGATGATTTTGGTTTTCAAAATATACTATGGGTATTTTCTGGACGACGTGGCATTCATTGCTGGGTATCAGATTATGAAGCTAGAACTCTTGACAGTCCTGGAAGAGCAGCCATAGCTGATTATCTTTGTTTGATAATAGGTGGTGATAATCAGAATAAAAAAGTACATTTAGGTTCAGATAATCTACATTCAAGCATCAGGTAATTTTAAACACTAGTAAATATAAATATGAACTTAAAACTTTATTAATTTGTAATATAGCAAAAATCACATTTGAATAGTGAAGTTGCTAATACAATCAAAGTGATTTTATAAGTTTTGTAAAATGTATAATTTTTTATTTTACAGAAGAGCTGTTAGTATTATTGACAAATATTTCGATGATGTTATACAAGATCAAGAATTTCTGGGAACATCAAGTAGATTACAAAAATTCCTGAAAATGATTCCCGAAGATGCATTGAGGGAGCAAGTGGAAAAAAGTTTGGAGAAAATGCCTGAATCTTCTTTGGAAAGATGGAAAACATTTATTAGTATTTATGATTCATATTTAAGAGAAGTATGTTCCTAAATTATAGTAATAATCTATATTTAAAAATCCTCTTCTATATAATTAATTTAAATGAAGTAGACAGATGTAGCAAGTTACACATAGTATATAGTTATAGTAGTATATCTATATATATAAAAGAAAGTCGTGTTAGTTAAACTATTTATAACAAGAACATATCAAGAACGGCTGAATCGATTTGACTGAAAATTGGTGGGCAGGTATCTTAGAATCATAGGATAATTTTTACCCCGTTTTCAATTTTTTATTCCGCGCGGACGGAGTCGCGGGTAAAAGCTAGTAGTTATATACATGCTAAGTTTCATAGAAAGTGTGTTTCTTTAGATTCCAACATCATTATTCAATTTTATGTTAGATGTTAGCTAGTTTATATACCTGTAAAACAACTATAACTTTATGACATATTTAAAAACATTGTCACACTACATATATAATATTTTTAACACAATTATTTATAACTTTTCAGAATGGAAATGCTATAAGAAAGATAAAATATCTTATAGAAGAAATTAAAATACAATTCTGTTATCCACGGCTAGACGTAAATGTCACGAAAGGGTTTAACCACCTTCTCAAATCACCATTCAGTATTCATCCTAAGACAGGAAAAGTTTCAGTTGTGTTCAAACCTAACAATGCAAGGAATATGAAATTAGATGAAATACCTACAATTCACAGTTTACTAGACGACAGCTCTCCTGATAATGTACAGCACCAAAACAATATGAGAAATGCTGTTAAAAATTTTCAAGAAGTAGTTTTCTCCCTTGAGAAATCTGAAGCGATAAGGAAAAGAAATTATGCTAGTAAGTTTTTAGTTCTGCAAATATGCTTTTTGTGATAAATGGAAGATATTGAGGAATTACATTAGGGGAATAAAGGAGTCTCATAATTACCTTTAAACAACCGAGATAATAGTAATCCACTCATCCATTTTTGTTTAAAATGAGAATTAATGGGTTAGGTATTCCCCTTGAAATATAACTCAAGGGGGTCCAAATATTCCATACAAGATGTCACAGTAGAAGACTATTAACTCGAATTAATACGAATGCTTTATTTTTTTCAGATACAACACTAGATTTCTAAAGAATTAATGAAAGAAACATGAAAGATATTGAATTTGATGATTGTGTAAAATAAATGGATGAATATTTTTTCATATTTTTTTATTCCCAAATCTTGTATTTATTTCTTTTTCTATCTAGCTTTAAGCTATGGAATACAAAAATTAAAGCAATGGTAATGTCAATAGTAAAAATTAAAGAAAAACATATAGTTTGCATTTCACCCAACTTGATATTGACACAGCTGAGACCCTTAAAAACATATTCAATGAATATTAAAACCCATTTTATCTGCTGTTTTATAGCAAAGTGAAGATTCATTAGATATCTGTTATGATACGAATACGAGATTACGTTTTATATAGAGCAACTAAGCGCTACATTCAGGAAGTCTTCAAAACCTATTGTCACGGTTCCGTTCTGTTGAGTGTCGCGCACTCTGAAAGCCTCAGTGAAACGTTGAATCTGAACGCATAACACAATGAAACTGTCCACTGATATCATTCCGGTTTTCGGATCGCATCTTTTTGATAAGAAATTTATGAACTCAGGCGTGAAACGGAATCCCATTTGTGATAGTGCTGGAACAAATAAAAAAAACACCTTTTTAAGTGATGCCAAACACCTTTTTAAGTGATGCCACTCACTTTTCACCTTACTTTATCACCTGAGTATGTCTTGGTTTAATACCTTACCAACTTGAGAATTTTTTTTATCTGTTCAATTCCGAAGAGTCTAAACTCTTGAGCATCGTGCACATAGCGTAAAATTATATAAGTGAGCCATTATTTATTTTATGTTTGGATATAAAAAAAAGGTTTTTACCTTTCGATAATTCTTGTTCGTCAATTTGGCCAGATTGATCGGTATCGTATGTTTTGAAAACCGTAAGCCATTGATTTATATAAGTATACAGTTTGTCAAATTCTTCGAGATTTATATGCCCAGAACGATCTTTATCGAACATTCCTGTAATGGTTTCCAAAAATCGTAGATTAGAATTTTGCATAGATACATAATATAAGAGAAAGCTTCAGAGCACACAGTGTTGTAGCGGTTACAGTAAATCTAATTGGATTAAATAAGTGTCAATGAGGAAATAGAACCTGATTTTTCGTTATAAATGTGAGTAAACCCCAATTAATTCAGAAACAAATGTAAGCAATATATTATTTAAGGTAATTATTCTCACCAATCATCAGTAGACATGCTGTATCGGAGAAATTTTGGCCTTGAGCGTTCACCAAGGCTGACTTTAATTCAGCAGCTGATATGAACCCAGATTGATCTTTATCTACTGCAGCAAACCACTGCTGCACTTGTGGAGCAACCCCGCCTGCAGGACCAACAGACGGGTATGGCCCGTGGCCAATTTCCAATTGGCCAGCCGGTTGGCCACCGTAGTTTGGTTGACCGTAACCTGGCTAAACATCGAAGAAGTACGTTTTCAAAATTAATATCGGAGAATAAAAAATGAATACATGGAATGTATGCGTCTATTCTATTTTGGATATATTAAGGTGATTGTTTTATCTTTATAACTTCACAGCGGAACGTAACGTAATACCCGCTTTGCTATTATACAAGGAAACAAAAAGTGAATGGTAAATAATTCTAATGTAAATCATTGCACTAATATGTGGAAACTTATGCTTGTTATTGTTACCATAACAGTAAAGTTGGCTAAGTGCATATTCTCATTAGCAACGGTAGTGGCATACCTCTAATATATGTACAGTCAAGGCCCTTTGCGGTGTTCCATTTACAGAAAAATTGCTTTGTTCCTTGCAATGAAACAAAGTGACCAATTAGGTGCAGTGAGTTGCGTAAACGATGGGATAATAGTGAATAGCAATTAGGCGTATACAGACATTTTTTGTACAGTACAGACGCATCTATCTAAAAGCTGCTTCTAATAGGTTATTCTTTCTCGTATCAATGCGTGCGTAAAGTACCAAAAACTTTCGCTTATAAGGTAACGAATCCTCGATAGTACATACATCTATCTCCTATTAAATCACCTATCTTAACGACAACAGTTTATTTCTCATTTTGGTGTAAAGGTATATTTAGTAAAAACAAATTTGTTTTAAGGACGATTTTATTCTATAAAGTATATAAATAGTAGTAACCTTAAATTCAATGTATAAATAATACAAAACTGCTTAATTCTAATGTTTGCTACAAATGCTAATTAACCATATATTTATTAGAAAATTATGATAAAAGCACGCAAAATACTAACGTTCATGAAAGAACTACACACGGATTTTTTATTTCAATTGTTAATAATGTAAAATTTTGAGGCATATCCAATACAGTATATACATTTTTTTCATATTGTCTTAATGCTTAAATTAATTGAAGAAAACAACGAAATCAAAGAAAAAACACGTACGTAGAAATGTGCGTAATATCTGTATTTGACAACTAAATAACAATCCTAAATAAATAGTTACCAGGACAGAGTAAAGAAATCATTTATTTAACCATTGAGATATAAACACTTGAAATAAATTGATAATCCAGTAAGATACTGTCGGTTTGAAATTAAAGCCATGTATTTACCTATTTCAGATGTGTTTATTTTTTGTTCAACATAGTATTTCCTCTGAAAACGTTATAACCATGTCAAGACACTGCAAAGCCAATACTTCGTAAAATCTGTGACGATTAACGACTATCCTGTTAATTTAAGAAATACACATATTATGTATATTAAATTGCAGAGAAACCTGTTTTAACTAATATATAACATTTATTTAATAATTTAGCCTATTAATTATGTTTTCGCTGTATTCTTTAACAACTACCTTTAGTCCTGTTATTTACTAATTAGTCAAGCAAAGGTTTCAACAACTCATTATCAAATTCTTACGCTACTTGTTTTTAAATTAAACAGTATATTTTGTGCCCATATTCTAAAATCTCACTCCTTTTAAATTTAACATTACAATGCTCATCTACAACTTACTTGCTAATAACTAATTAGTACTTTCTTATTATTTATTACAAAGTCTAATATTTTTTCAAATACTAGTTTAAAGAATTTAAAGTTTTTGTAATTGCAAGAGACAATAATTAAAAAAACATGAATAAATTATTATTTTGATTATATTATTGTTGATGTCCAATCTTTGTAACTTAAAAATTATTGTTTGTAAATGACAAAAATAAATGTTTTGAAATAGTCTATTTTAAACAACAAACTTTTAACATGTTAATAGGAAATAGAACAGCAAATGAAATGATCTTTACAGACATTATTTGATTTTTTTATCCAACTTTTTTTTTAACAAATTGCGATTGAAATGCTCATTGTTTTCAAACTCATGTTCTACAATATTTAAAAAACTTATTAATTAATCGTAATTTTTTTATCAAAAATTAAATGTTAAACGATTTCAACCAGTTGTTATAAGCAAATATAAAATTAAGATTAGTTAACAATCTCATATTGGAAACAAGCTACCTTTTAGATCACAAGATAATAAAGTAGTCCAGACTTGTCATACTAAGTGAATTTAGTCATATTACAGAAATAAATTAAAACCTAATTAATATTTTATTGCCTATCAATATTATTGAATAACAATGACCATACAAATACACGACATTCAGTCTTTTACATCAAACCAATACTGGCAAGTTTGTTATATTTTGTACTACAAAATCAATATTTTAAATACCTAGATTACTGCTGTTTCACTGCCTAGAGATATAAATCACATTTTTCTGTATCTTTTGTTAGGAGTATCCGGCGGAAAAAATAATTTTGAGATTCTATTATTAAAATTAAGGATAGTTTGTTTTTAGGACAGATTGTTAATATTCACTCAAATAAGTATTACAATACATTTTCATGAAAAATATGTAAATTTACAAAAATCTCTAGTTAGTGAAACTTCAACATTGCTAATATATCTCAATATTTTTACACATATATCTAAACATTACCACTGTGACTAGAAAAACTATAAGTAGCTGGTGTTACAGATGTATTTACACACACTTGTATGGAGGGCTTAAATGAGGAAGGCAAAAGTTTGTGAGCCTCAGGCACTGGGGAGTAACTTCTGCAAACTGCAGTCTCAAAATGCACTTGTTCACTTCTGTCAGTTGGTACACCGTCAAAGCTTGTCTGTTTAGCAGAATCACCTGTCCCGCTATCTTTGCATGATGAATGCTCAGATAAATTGTCTGGGAACATTTGTGGTGAATCACAATCACTATGAACAACTTGTGTCATTTTTACACTTTCACCGGGAAATGTATGCACAGCTCGTGCCATGCGCCTACGCGTGTGATAAATAATAACAACCCATATTATAGAAGTTCCCACAGCACAACACACTACTGTTATTATAATAATACCAGTCATATCTTCTTCATTTACCATAATTGAAACTGGTGTTAATACCTTCATTTCTATTGTGTCTTTTTTTGTACCCAACTCATTCGTAATCTCACATTCATATTTTCCAGCATCTTTTGGTTCAACTCCAATTATAATTAGTAGTTGATCTTCACCAGAGAAGAAATGACGTTCCGTGTGCACTATGGGCACTCCATCCTTTAGCCATTTTAACACTGGTTTAGGTGAACCTGATATCATGCATTGTAAAACAACAGATTCACCACTTACTACTTCTTTATTTTCCATAGCTCTTATGAAAGATGGTTCTTGTAGAACAGTTAATGTAGCATTTGCGATAATAGTCCCAGCATGGTTTTTAGCAGCACAGCTGTATATGCCCATATCTGTGGTTTTAGCATTTACTATAAAAAACCTGGGATCTGAAGGCATTACATTCATTCGCCTCTCTCGAGCTGCGGGAAAGTCATTACCTCCATCCTTCTTCCATGAAATTTCAGGAGCTGGATCTCCAGAAGCAGCACAATCTAATGTAACAGTTTCTCCAGTTTTAACTGTTACATTTGTAGGAGTTTTTATAAATCGAGGAAAAGTTACAATATTTACTTTAGCCTTCATTGAATATGTTGTCCCAAATTTATTGCTCACAACACATTGATAGCGACCCGCATCCCCATTGGTAACATTAGGTATCACCAAAATAGATGTAGCTTGAGGTTGCCCCTTTCTAGTCATAGTAACATTTTCATGGACAGTAGGGTTACTCACATTACCATTATTTTTCCTCCATAAAAATGTCATATTACTAAATGGATTTGATGTTGCTGTGCATATCAAATTTGCTGACCTATTTTTAATAGCAAGATGTGATTTGGGGTGTTCAATGATTTTTGGCTTAGGAGAATCTCCACAATTATCTTCTTTAAGTTTGGAAATCAAAACCCCACGAAGTTCCGATGGATAAGCACATGTTGCGGTAATAAATTTTTGCTCCAATTTATCTCTTATCCATTTAACTATCCATAGCAAATTGCAGTCACATAACAAAGATGATGAGTTAAGGTGAAATTTTTTAATTTTTGTCATTTTCTCAAATGTATGTTGTTGAATAGAAGTTATATTATTTCCATCCAAATCTAATTCAATAACATTGGTTAATCCTTCAAAGGCTCTAGAGTTTATTGATTTTATATGGTTAGCAGATAAATTGAATACTTTCAGGTTTTGTAATTTGGAAAATGGACCTGACATATCTTCAACTGTCCAAGAAATCTTGTTGTTATTTAATAATAAGGTCTGCAATTGTATCATATCACTAAATGCTTCCTGAGATACAGATGAAATATTATTATAGCTTAGATTAAGTGTGTGGAGATTAATTAAGTAATGGAAGGTTCGCCCTTCTATTTCCATTAAGTAATTGTGGGACAGATCAAGTATTTCCAAGTTTTTACAAAGTTCCCAGCTATCCAAGTCAATTTTGGATATTATATTATTTGAAAGTGATAATGTATTTAAGGATTCTAATCCATACATCCATCCTTTAGAAATTATTTTAATCTTATTATGATCCAATTGCAGCAATTTAACAGATTTAAATCCATAGAAGGCACCATCCATAATAGTATCTATATTGTTGAATTTTAATTTCAATGTTGTTAAACTTGATAATCCTTGAAACAGCAGACCACTTATAACATGTAACTTATTGTGATTTAGTTCCAAATTTTCCAGCTTTGCTTGATGCATGAATAAATGATTTGGCAGAGATGATATTTCATTGCGGTTCAACTTTAGAAAAATCAAGTTTGTCAAATTATTTAGAGCTCCCTCATCAATGACTTTTATTTGATTACTGTTCAAACTCAAGGTAGTAATCGAATTGTTTGCTGGAAAGTGTCCTACGTCTATCGATTCGATATCATTCCGATTCATTTTGATTTCCTCAAATTGGCTCATTTTGAGAAAGTCAGGGATATGATGCAAACCATTTTTATCTAACTTTAATACTTTTAAAGCATTCAATTTATCAAAATACTTTGTTACTTGTTCATTTAGTCTGTTGAAGCTCAAGTCCAATTGTTCCACCCACTCTGGAATTCTTGGGACAGACAGTAAATTCTTGTTTGAACAATCGACATATTTTTCGAGACAATCACATTTCTGTGGGCATTCGTAATTTTCAATTTGAAGTGAAAACGGAAACACAAACAATAATACTACAATCGACACCAAATAATGGGAGTCTCCCATTTTTCTGCATTTGTGTATTTGCTCCAATCATCGATATACGAATTTCGTCTTTGTCCTTACATAATTGTCAACAAAATTGTTAATAAGAAAAGTCCATGAAAAGGTCACTTGAATTAATACTTTTTCACACTATAATCACATCTTGCACTATATAAAAACAATGTATTTGTAAAACAACTCGGCATATTTACTGCTTGAGACTTGACCGCCATGTTCTTTACAATGTTTTTTTAAACACTATGGATGGTTTATAGGTCCATAACCAACTGCGCATTATTATAAAAGGCGCAAGTAATGGCAACACCAGTACTCTTAAAATAATTACACTTTTTGTTTTACATTTTTATATGTAATTTTCGATAAATTTTATTTTATTAAATTTTCAAATTACATAATCTCTCTTCGAATCGAAAAAAATGTATTTCTGATGATTTTTACTCTTTAGACAGATTGAATCGAGGTCGTTGAGGCTTGAGCACACTTTCTTATAATATTTAAAATAAAACAATCCGTGATTCGCGATTTCGTCAGAGCCAAATTGAAAAAGTAGCCTATGTCCCGATCAAAATCATATTAAAATTTTAATTTACATTCGCAGAAAAATATTAAGAATTATCTTTGTTTCAGGTACCTTTAAAAATTAAATTCGTATATAATGAGGATATAATTATAAGTAGTTGAAATATGATAAATGGTTTTGTTGCTAATTCAAAACGATCTCTAGTTCTTGTAATTTATCTTAAATTACTGTAATATTCTGATAAAATGTAAAAGCTTTTATACACATATTGTTGTTAAAAAAATAGCTTATATACTGCATTGATTGTCGACACTTTGGAGAAAGCCGAAGAAGTACAGGTATTGAATAATATTTTGACAAAATCAGTAGCAATAAACAGCTATGGAATACAGGCTTCAATAGAATACTGTTGATGTTACTGTCAGCGTGAGACAAATAAAGAAATTAGAGTATTATTACAGTTGCTGACTTTTTTTTTTGATTGATATTTTTGTAAAATGTGTTTTAAAGTTAAATATAGTATTTGTTAGTTTCAAAGTGTTTCCTTAAATTTTCCTATTACACTTGCACATAAAATTGATTCACTTTGAAAAATACAAACCAACATTCATACATATCTGTAAAAAATTACCTTTCTATCAACAGATATATTCAGTATGGTTTTACCTTGGCTTTTTTCTACTTAAAATCCCTTAAAGACATGGATAATGATTAATGTTATGATTACCAACTAGGTATTTTAAAAGTTCGAAGAAATACCAAAGAGCAAAAATGGTACTGGTTTTCATGCATCTTAAGCTTAAATACGAATTTGTTATAAAAATATATTAAAATGAGTAATATTATAAAGCTAGCAATGCGACAATATCAACAAGTAATAAAATAAGCATAAGTTTTAATAATTTATAGCATATCCAAGAGCTTAATGTTAGTAAAAGTACTATATATGTATTTTTTAATTAATGGATGTTTAATTGCTACTTATAGATATTTTACTTCTTGTAACTTTATGAAATTGTGCTGGAAATGAATTAATTCTACATAGCAGTTTGTTAACATCTTTTGTTTTTAACTTAGACTTATATTTAGATTTCATTAAAAATTGGTTAGCATTAATGAGAAATCTCCTTTAAATTCAATGGGTACTGATTAACTTACGTTGTATGCCATTATTATATGCCTGTAAAAACAAATTAAACAACTTTAGTAATTATACATAGAAATTAATAAATTTTTAACTGAAGTTTTTTACCTGTTACTAGCGCTTTGTAAATATTTAAAATTATTTTTTTTAGGAAGTAAGTATTTTTTATTATGTGTCTTGTTTGTTTTCAGTTAAAGCTAGTTATAGACCAACCTCAACTTTACAATAAAATTAACTTTGATCAACTCAAAGCTCAAACTATAAAAACTGACATGACATTGACACATAACACTTGGTGATGGTGACAAAAGATACGAAACAATTGACATTTGGTGACTCATGTCTACGATTGAAAAATGCGAGTTCAAAATGATAAAACAAAAATTATAAACATTTGACTTGCAAGTTTAATTACCCATCAACAACACATAAAATATTAGAAATTTGAAAAAAAAATTAATACTCTGTTGTCAAGCTTGTAAGAAGCACGTCATTAATGTGTTAATGTCAACCAGTCAAACTATGTCAAATATGTAGGTATAGAAACATTTTTCAAGAAGCCAAGCAGTATTGTTTCAAATTAAAATAATTCTGCTTATTTACCTTTTAAAATCATCCGCAATAATATTTTGTAATCTAATATTGTGAATTTGCGAGTTAGACGAAAGATCGATTGTTTAAAATGGACTCGTACGAAAGTGTAATACTAGTTAAGAATGAGGTATTCGTTTTTAAGATCCCACCAAGAACTTCAAATAGAGGCTACAGGTAAGGAACAAAGTATTCTATATTTCATGACGAAATACGAGCTTAAGTAAATAAGTTAAATTACGTTTTTAGGGCAGCAGATTGGAATTTACAAGAGCCTCAATGGACGGGGCGGATGCGTTTGGTTGCGAAAGGCGATGATTTGATAATGAAGTTAGAGGACAAAACAACTGGAGAGTTATTTGCTAAATGTCCTGTAGATAAATACCCGGGTCTGGCCTTAGAATCTGTAACTGATAGTTCCAGATATTTTGTAGTTAGAATCCAAGATGACAATGGTAAGTTGTTAATTCAAAATAGTCTCAATCTTAATAATTAAATTTATTTCATTTAACAGAAAAATAAAAACATCTTTAACCATGCCCATATTAAAGTCCAAATTTCCATATTGATTAAAACTATTGAGCATATGCTAAGTGTGTCAAAGTTAAAAAATATATTGTGATTAATGTTTTTACTATAATTTCAGGGCGGAGTGCTTATATAGGCTTAGGCTTTGGTGATAGGTCAGATTCTTTTGATCTTAATGTTGCATTACAAGATCACTTCAAATGGCTAAAGAAAGAACAAGAAGGTGAACAGTCTCAGCAGCAAAATCTTGATCTGGGTTTTAAAGATGGCGAAACAATAAAAATCAATATGAAGATTACTGTAAGTATTCATAGAGTTTTATAGATGCTTTTTTTCTTAAGGCGAACAATAAATTAATATTGGTCAATATTCTTCTTTTGTCACATAATTGACTAGCCTAAGTGAAGCCTATGTTCCTAATAGACCTTTGGGTCTTTCTAAATATCTTGGCCTAAGGCACTGCACAATGCCCTTCCTCTACATCCCACTATGCCTCTCTACACCTAAAATTGTGGTCTGTGCAGTGACTTGTTTGAAATATCTGAATACATTAATATATTTGGGTCATATAAACCATCAAGTGATGTTATTAGTTTACATTATGACTTCCATTCCAATACCTTGGTATTTAAGAAAGAAATCACCATAACAATATCATTACCAATATGATTTTAATTGAAGTGAAAAATGTATAATGTATGTGTAATTAAAAAAATCAGACACTGTAAACATATGCCATATGTTTTCCTTACTGCCCCAAGGTCAGAGTTCTATAATAGTGAATCATGAATGGTAAACAGCTATGAGGCATTTTTCCTATTAGTTTCATTATGCTTAGATAATATATTAATTCATATACACAGATACATATTATTTTTTATGTTAAAGGTTAAATTGACATATTCATGATAACTCAAACAGTAATATAATAAATCTGTTTGATGATTAATTCTTATCAGAATTGAATACTGAGTGCACTCAAGTATAGTTGTCTTATTTTGTACATATTGGAATGTAATGAAATAAAAACTTATTCAGATGTATGATATATATTTGATAGTGAATTTCAACTGTTGCTAAACCTATGTATATACATTCATTTTTTTTAAGTCATCTCAAGTTGTCACATATTAGGATAATGGAATTTCGATGTAAAATGTTAGAAGTATTTAATAGTGATGTCCTTAGCTACTATTTGACCCCCACTCGACTATGGTGATGGTGTGATTTAAGACTACCTATCTACTATAATAAATATATGCAATATCTAATTTTAGACCCCTTTCCTCCTTGTGAAGTTCTGTGATTTTTCAAGACTCAATTGTTTAATTGACAATCCCCTAGCAATAAAAACAAATTTATTCAATGTTTGGATATTTATTTTATAAAAGTTACTTTTTGTAACAATGTTGGCTGTCATTGCAAATTACAGAAAAAGGACGGCAGTGAAGGCAGTCGTCCGAAGCGTGCAGGTGCTGCTTCTTTAGGTGGCTTGCTGCCCCCACCTCCGGGTGGTTCCCGTCTGCCCCCGCCGCCTTCGCCGCAGCACGCGCCTGCCCCTGCTGTCCCTACCCCTGCTAGTACTAACTCGGAATGGGGAGACTTCAATTCGGCAAGGTAAGCTAGCTTTTTACACTATCTGCAGCAGTGAAAGTCGTTTAATGGCACTTAAATATTTCCTTAGTGTAGATTTCTCTCTTAGTGACCACTAAAACTCTTGTGTGCTGCAGTGTAACTTCAAACAGTATCATAAATCAATCACTGTACAGTCTGTACAGTGATTGATTTTATCTGACTAAAAAATCAAAACTTATTTGTTAGTTTGAAAATACACTTTTTAGTGTAATTTTTGTCTGTACACTATTGTGTGTACAATGTACACTTTTTAATTGCTAGTTATTTTAGTAATTGGATGTTGTCAGTTTTTGACTTGAAATAATACTTATGAAATTATAAAATCTATGTTGTTCCAGTGCCACCAATCAGAAGCCAGTGACGCCTGCCAACCAACAGAACTGGGTGCAATTTTAAAGGAATTTCGACATTAGGAAGTTATTGTGATTTGTTGTCTATATACTTAAGGCAGGTTAGTGTGTTGCACAATACTTACAAAATACTTAATGTTAACTTTTAAATTGTATGTTCAATCAATATAGTTGAAGTATATAAACAACCAATATATCATTGCTAGATGTATAACAATAATATATCAAATATGAAAAATTATATATCTGTATATGTTGTAACTCTTGTATAAGTAGAGTTAGTAGTAGTAGGAAAGTTTGCAGCTTGAAATAAATTGTATATTGTAGTGGCAGTTACCGAACTTTGTAAAAGGGCTATTATGTACTACACATACGCAATAACATGAGAGTTGAGTCACATTCAAGATGTATCTGATGTCTTATTCCATGTTATTGTTCGGAAAATGCAGTTAATAAATTAAAAATATTAATGTGTTTTGATTAGAATGTAGCCGTTGAAGTAATACTATGTTAACGAGACAATATATAACAATGGAACCACATGTCAAAGTATATCAAAAAATTCAGTCAAATTGAAGAAAAGTTACATGTCTTAACGCAACTGTTAAGATTTTTTTGGTCAGGTCGATTTCAATACAAAGTGTTGACTGGCAGTTTATAAGTTATGCTATACGTTTAATATAAGAAAAAGTTAAAAAAAAAAAATCGTCTCGTTGCCGTAGTAACAAAAAAAAAAATTATATCTTAAATAATCTCTGTGTAAATAGGTATTTTAGTTACAGCGGAGTTATGTACAAAATTTCGAATTTCTTTTTGCAATAAAATCTGCTTTAGCGTTTTGTTCAAACATGTACAAATGTATTTAAGACAAAACCTATTTATTCCACTATTATAATTTTTTAGAAAGCTCATATCATCGTAACTATTTTTTGTTTAAATAAATACTGTCTTTTTTTCTTTTTTTATAGAAGATTTAAATACATAAATATGCATAGCATTAGTACAAAAGATTAATTATTGCTCACAGCCGAATAAAGGATAATTTTAAAGCTATTCCATAAATTGAATTACAGAACAAAGTGAAAATAAATATAGTTTTAAAGAATACAAGTATTTAAATACGTATTTTTGTTAAAATTTTAATTTGGGAAATTGGAAAAAAAATCTCATTCTTGGCCTTATGAAGCTATTTTAATATGAAAACATTTTCCAAGCAGACCACAAGTTTATTTTTCTAATATAATTTATGTAAAAAAATTAATCATTCCTTTAATAAAAAATTATAATATTTATTTTTGTATAATTTTTTCAAGGTTTGTAAAACTTGTGTATTTAGGTATATATCTATGTATTTAAATCTTGATTAATTATAGTTAATAATTTTATCAAAAAATTTAAAAATAATAATTACATATTCTTTGAATATTAGTTTAATAAGTTTTTTTATGTTTACATATAGAAAGATGCACCTAACGTGTATTTGCAAAATATTGTTTATACATAGAGTTATATCTCTCTAAATATCTGTGGATTGTATACATTGATACTTGTAAGTAATGGCAGTAGTACTGGGCACTTGTAAGTAATTGATACTTTGTTGCAACTTTGATTAAATAAAAAATAATTAATTATTATATATTTTTGTTATTTATTTTGTTACACACTGAAAAACTAAACTGGTTATTATTATTGGTGAATTGTAGAGTCTAACTTTGGTAAAAGGGTAAGAAAAATTATAGATATTCAAAGACATTCAAAAAATTATAATTTCATTCTGGTAGATGATTTATATTAATAAACAGACTTTTTTTAGTGCCTATGATTAGAAAGGACTTCTACTTGTTATAGTAAGCGAAGCGAAGATTTTGGGATTTACTCGATCGTGGCAGTAAAACCTAAGGGAGAAAACCTGCACCCACAGTGCTCCTTCCACAAATGAAACGCTTCATATAAGGCAAATTTAAATCAACAGGACAGCCAATCAAAATACTAAATAAAAAAATCCTTTGTTATAAATCGTATAGCGGGTCAGTTTAAGACAGGGTAAGTAATTTTAATGCAATAAAGTCTAAAAATAAAACAAAACTTAGTAAAATAAAATTTCAATTATCTGTCAATTTGTACGGTACCTAAGGAAATTGTATTCACAAAGTTCCATGGATAAAAAAGCCACCTTGACATTGTCGTTGTATCAATCTGGCTTCAGTATTTATATCCATCTACCAAGTAAAAAAGTTTTCTTTTACTTAGTATTTGGTCCGGTTATCATAAAAGCGCAGCTCTATATGGAGCGTTTCGTTTGTCATAGTATTATCTTAGTTGAGCACAAGGTGGGGAAGTTTATCTTTGTTTGCCATGCGCGAGTAAATCCAAAAATCAACACTTTGCCTCCCCTACAATTAGAAGAAGGAAATGATTTACGAAATTTATAAATTAAAAAGTTTGAAACAGAATTAAATTTGAACTTTAAAGAAGGTTTAAAAGCAGTTAATTATATCTAAATATCACTTACACGATTGTATCAATTCAGATGTCTTGAGAAGATTTTCAACAATAATTTAATTAAGTTATTCAATTACGAACTTAATCAAGAATTAGATATAATCAAGATATTGCTTAATTTAATTATTCGTCAACTAGTTTCAAACCACCAAAGAATTAATTCGTGCATGCTCGGAGCTATTTACTTCAGTAACTTGCTAATTGAAATGTACCATGATTTAATTGAACGTTGTACTTTCATTTTAGAAAGTTGTAAATGCTTGAACGGTAATTTAATAGTCGAGTTGAAACTAATCCACTATTATATAAATTAATAAGATGAATTGTGTCCTCTGTATAAATACTACAAGACTGAATTACATTACACATATTTTTAGCTAAATTGATGATAAATAACCAAAGCGAAAACAAGTTTTTAATAGTAATAAATAATCACTTGATCAGTTTTCATAAATGGCCAGTTTACATTATTCCAGTCCAGCGATTAGATCACTGGATTAAAACCGGAAACATGTAAATCTACTGTACCAGTGTGGGTTTACATTTGGGCATAAGCTATGGAGGCGCTCAATGTTATTAAATTATTATTTTGTTTCCTTAATCAGTCAGGTTATACTTTCTTAAATGAAATCGTACCCCATTTTAAATGATTTAATAAGAAAATTTAAGATATAAATTACTGTGAGAAATCTTTTTGCAATTGCTTTTGTAATTAAGTGCCACGGCTGGAGGCGTTCGCTCGTTACATCGGCGGCAAATCGGATTTCACGCATCGTAAGGTAAAACACGTGCACTTTACGCACTCAACCTTGTTTATACATTAAATAAAACTTAAAGTATGGAAAACTTAATAATATAAACTAATAATTCGGAGCCTGAGCTTTTCTTTGTATTGTAAAAATCTTATTCATGACTAAAAAAGGTTTTATTTCATTAGAACTTTATTGTATTTTTAATACCATGTGTTAAAAAAAACCGATAAGACATTTTAAGTTTTTTTTATTATACATATTACTAGCTGTCGCCCGCGACTCCGTCCGCGCGCTGTTAATAAAACTTAATAGGGGTATGAAAAATAGATGTTGGCCGATTCTCAGACCTACTCAATATGCTCACAAAATTTCATGAGAATCGGTCAAGCCGTTTCGCAGGAGTACGGTGACGAAAACTGTGACACGAGAATTTTATATATAAGATAACTAGTCAAAAATCTTGGCGAGCCCTCCTAAGGTACCGCTTTTGCTAATCTTGATTGAATAAATTACGTAAACTTTAATTAATACTTATTTGTTAATGACTACTTATTCATTTAAAATGGTCTCATATAAGACCATCTTCAGTAGAATAGTTGTTTCGTTGCTCTTAAATTCCATCAAAGCGGTAAGTATTTTTTTTTTGTGAAATTAAATGGCGATGTAAACGATGGGATCAAAAGAATTTTCGCCATTGAGCACGTTTCATTCCTTGAAAGTATACTTATGACAGTGAATTTCTGAAAGGCAAGGTCATACAGATTCAAAAAACAATATTGCCAATAGACGTCGATGACCGTTTTCTTTCTATTAGTATTTTACAGAGGCAAAGAAAATGCTATAATTATGAAGTATATTATTCTTGAGAAATATATTTTCCTCATAACTAGACGTATTTGAATACTGTATATATATATATATATAAATATTATTCATAAACATAAAGATATTTGAGTTACGCGTGGATTACACTGTTTTTGGTACCTACGATATGAAGCTCCTCTTCTTCCTGCAATATTGGAAATAAAGTAAGTAAAGTGATATTTTCAGACGAATATTTCGTAGGCAATTTTTTTCAAATACTGTTTTATTTTGTAAAATTTTTTTTATGATACCTATATATATTATATTTGAATTAATGTAATTCTTGTTTTGTTTTATGTACATAAAATATAAAAAAAAAGAATACAAAGTTTAAAATTGAGGTTTTTGAATTTAACTTTTCATAACGTTTTCAAATAATATTCGAACTGATGCCCGCCCATTTTATTTGGCGGTCCATCAATCTTTCTTAACAGGCTAAAATTTTTAAACAACAAAAACAGTATAAATCTTAGAAGGAAGAGAGGGCCGTAAGTTAACAAAGAGGTTACGAAATTTCCTTCACTACCTTGTTTATGGTATTTTAGGATTACCAAAACGTTGGAATTTCTTTGATTAATCATTACCT
Organism: Papilio machaon; assembly: GCF_912999745.1. Lineage (NCBI taxonomy): Eukaryota > Metazoa > Arthropoda > Insecta > Lepidoptera > Papilionidae > Papilio > Papilio machaon. The sequence continues at coordinate 4,370,066 of NC_059989.1, read as the reverse complement.
GATTAATTTAATTATTACGTATAAATTGTAGCGGATTATACACTAACTGTGGGTTTATGAGACCAAAATCTCTGTATTAAATACATTGTCATCCCTGCTTTTGACAAAATAGATGTAACCATAAGTTTTAAACGGAGATTTTGGTTTCTAAAACCCTCGGTTAAAGTACAGTATTTTTTCCGATATTCTTAGGGTGAAGGAAAATATCATGATGTAACACATATCTGTGAAAATATCAAAGATGTATTTAGTAAACCAAACCGCACTGGCTCAGCGCGGTTAACAAAGACCTAATCCCTCGTTAGGGATCTGAATGAGCTAATTACGAAGACACAGCAAGAAAAGGTTGAGATTCGCTTCATCATATTTTGGCAATAGTCTTAGTACCTTTGTATTTGTCACCATATTTTCCAAAAATGCTGCTTCTCGCAATGTTGTCGTTAGTAATAAACACCGTATGCTATCAAAATGGTTTTCACGAAAGCCTTTTTTCTAGGGAAGTGTCTTAAAGTAGTAATGGCAATGTATTTATTAATTATCTACAAAATAAGAAATCCACTAACACTATTGTGTTAACAAGTATCTATACGTCTTAAAAATCTGATTAATTAAACGATTAATTTTCTAATCACATTAAACAAAGTAAGCAATCAATTCTTTAGAGCGTATTTTAATGAAATGTAGACGGAGTGGCGTGAGATATTAGCTTCGTCTCAAGTTTCAAACGATTAGAATGAACTGAATACTAATTAATTATAATCTTATGTTATAATGTAAGCTATTCTAGTTGTTAAATTCGATTTGATTCTAATATTACAAAAATATTTTCTAGATTCTCCAAATAAATCTGGGCCTCTTGGACATAATATGTTGACCCATCCATAAAAAAAGTACAAGAAGATGATTACATTCAATCTTATTTTAGATTTCGTCCTGCATATAGAGTATAATAATAAAGCCTTATTTATTTCCATATCTTACATTTTTACTCATATTATAATTTTTTAGTATTAATAGTTTTAACTTCTGAATATTGTACAGTTGCACAACTTCAGATATGGATCCCGCTTTGGTTAAAGACCTCCTCTACCCTTTTCTAAGTTTTGCGGTACCTGCCGAGTACCAATCGGTCTATAGAGTGCAATAAAAATATGTGCAAATGATTTTAATCAATCCTAAATTGATTTAAAATACCACGATGTGTAATGTTTAACTATATAACAGTCTATTAATATACGTGTAGAGTATTGAACACAATGAAATCATATTAAAGACGTAAACTCGTCTCCTTTGTTTCTGGAAGATTGCGTACAGCTGAGAGTAATTTGATGTTATTAACTTCGCTCCGCACTGAAAAGGTTTTAATCGTATAAATAAAAAAGATTTGAGATTAAAAATTATCTTAAGAGGTAAGTAATACCGATGAACAAAATAGTCGGTGTTTTTAAATAAATCTACTATTTTATATTTGACCAAATTGCGTCATATTCAATTGATATAACGTACATCAGTGGTTTTGTGATCGTGACGTTCTTTGAGGAAGGACTACGTTAATTGATCCGTTCAAATTAAATATTACATTGTATGTGAATTACTTGATTAGTCTTGGCATAAAAATCTTTTGAGTAAATGGTCATTTGTTGCACGTTCGCAGAGATTGTGGCTACGCTTTAGTAACGAGGCAATTCACAGCACAAAAGGAATATAAGATTAGACAGTCTTTGGACTCAATAATCCGGTACTAATATAACCTCCTTTCTGAATAGCAAATGAGATGAATTGGCATTCGCGCTAGTAATTTATGTAACAATCATGTTTTTTTTTAAATCTGTTAGTATTAGTATTGTTATGTAAAAAATAACACCAGTGGGAAGAACCAATTTTCATATTTTCTATTTGAAAGGAATTTGCAACAATGTTAAAGCACTACGACGGTTTGATTAAAAGTTTACATATTGTTATTGCTATCGTACAATATACGAGTGCTTTGGTCAAAGTTACTCTTGAAACTCGAAGTTAAATTTCCGTCCAGTTAACTGCTGTATGCTGTACTCAATCACATATTTGTTACTTTGGTCCATATACGTAGGAGCCATCGATATAACATATAAATAATGCATGTAAATAACAATCTATCAAAACAAATAACAGATCGAGGTGGCGTCTACATTATGCAGGAAGTTGCAGGTAAGTCAGTACTAGTAAGCTCTAATAATAGTAATTGGGGGAAACTTGGAGATAGCAGGTAGGATACAAAAGTCGGAAGTTTTGTCGACTACAAAATCTACTACTAATTACAAACTTCTTGAAATCAGAATAAAACACCTTAGTTCTGTAGGTACTTCATTATGTACATTGTTATTTTTAATTTTGCTTTTGCGCATCTTCCGTTACGTATATTCATATTGTTTGATATCGCTATCGACTGATTTGTTACCCCTGTTCTATTATACAATTAAAATATAATTTTCTAATAGTTACATCTAGAGCAACACGATTTCCCTTCGAATCGAAACATTAAAATGCGTACAACAATCTCCATAACACAGACTTAATGGACATTGCTGTACTGTTTTAATGGAAATCCATGTTGGCCTTTTTTACTTTCTTATTTTTATTATAAACTCGTACAATAACAATTCTGTATTACCTTAATATAAACTGTGATGTGACCCGCAGCAGAACCAAAGTAACCGACATTGCCCGAAGAGTGAAAAACCTTAAGTGGGCTGGTCACGTTGCCCACAAACCGTATGACTGGTAGGACGTCCGAAAGTCCTGAAATGGTGGCCACTCGACTGAAATGGTCGACACAGCCTGTGTATCCCGCAAGGTTGATATGATCAAAGTTGCAGGAGTATCCCGGATGTATAATCGATCAACATTGCGATATTTGGGGGAGGCTTGCGCCCTGCAGTAGGCGACAAGTGGCTGAGATCGCTTTTTTTACGATCAACGGAAGAATAAAAAAAATGTGTTAACCATATTTTACCATATGTTTGGTTTAAATTTGCTTGTAAAAAATGTAAATCATACATAGGTAATATTATTAAATCAAAACTGTTCTAAACAATAGTTATTCTTATTTTAGTACATTCTGCCAAAATCTTAACATATAAGTACAAACTTACATGTAACGTGCATTTTATTGCTTCGTACATAGGCCATGTATTTATGATATGGAGGAGTATGTTATTATCGCCCTCAGGTCTGGACAGCTCATTAATATCAGCCATCGGCGTCGAATGCACGGCCTTGTTATATAGCCAAAGATATCAGATGTTCCCAACGGGATTTGTCACATATGTTAGACTCTTATTAAAGAAAGAAATCTGAATTACAAAACTGACCTTCACGAAAATAGTCTCGAAATTATTAAGTCTTTAATACTATAACGCATTCCTACAGAAAGTTTTAATTAATATTAGTATTAATTTTTAGTATTAATTAGTATTAATTTATTTATTAATACATTACAAATGTTTTTCTTCAAAGCGTTGGAAAACATTGTGATTATTTATTTATTAATATACTTCATTAATCTTGGGATTAGGATTAAGAATATTTACCAATAGATTCAAGCTATTTGCATAGTCAACCAATTCGCATTTAACCATCGTTATTGACGTTTAATTTAGAGTAAACTCGAGTCCCTCGACGTGGATGTGTATGTATGAGAGATAATATGGAACAACGTCTTATCTGTAATGTTGTCAACATCTATATATATAAAAGAAAGTTGTGTTAGTTACACCATTTATAACTCAAGAACGGCTGAATCGATTTGACTGAAAATTGGTGGGCAGGTAGCTTAGAGCCAGGAATAGGACATAGGATAATTTTTACCCCGTTTTCTTTTCTTTTTTTTTTTTATTCCGCGCGGACGGAGTCGCGGGTAAAAGCTAGTTACAGATAAACACGTTATCCATATTATCACATTGTATTCTTCAGTGAATGTTTAATAAAAGTTTATGTAGCGTATTTATTGTTACGTATTTCTGTATTTATTTTCATATAAGGTAATTGTGTTGACTTCGTACGTTTAAGACAAATTCTTATTGTCGATATAAAAAGGGAATACTATTTAACAGCGAAAAGTAACGGTTATGGTTCTTTTAAGTATATCTCTGTTAACGTGTAAGCGTTTGTTTGTGTGTAAGTAAAGTTATAGATGCAATTTGTTTATACAGCACCTCCCTAGACAGTATATTCGATTATCGCTATCGCTAATAGAATCGACAAAACATACATTTTTGTAAATTTACCTAGCAAAATGAATCCTTAGAAATTAATCGAAATGTGATAAAAGAAGCTCTTTATATTTCTTTTCCATTAATATACGAAAACGAAGATGTTTTAAAGGGATTCGTTCAATAGATTCAGGTAGATTCCAATCTATTCTGTGTAGAAGAAGCATGAATGTTTTTTGAATTTTGATTTTCATATGTTCATTTATATGACTTTATTTTGGGTGAAGGAAAAAATCGTTAGTATTTATTTAAGACTATCTATCGTACTATTAAGCCTGTATGTTCTTTCAGACTATTTCCTACGTGTATGCCAAATTTCATCGAGATCATTTGAGCCGTTCTGGAGGTACAACATCCATCCATGCAAACATTCGCATTTATAATATTAGTAAGATTTCTTTAATTACTTAAAATTTCTTCATCAATATGTGCAGTTTGCAAAAAAATTTAAAGATACATAATGTGATGTCAACAACGAATTCTATCATACTTCGGCCACACAATACGCAGAGGAGACGAAAGTCTAGAAAAACTTATTGTCGTTGGCAACACTCAAGGGAAAAGACCACGCGGCCGCTCACCAACAAGATGGACTGACCAAATGAAGGAGTTGTCGTCCACAAAATTTTATACCGTCGTGAGAGACGCGCTGGACAGGAGCCGGTGGAGGCATATCATCCGCTCCAGATGCGACCCTGCACATGCTGACCACGATCCTCAGAAATGAGGGACCGACACAGAGAGAGAGAATGTGATGTCAAACAATCCGCAATGGGCCAGCGTGATTGATTGTGGCCTAGGCACCTCAAATTAAGGATGAACTGAGTCCCTCGGTGGAGAGATATATGAGCTGACAGGTTTCTTATACCAACTGACGGCAACTATTAGTGTCTCGGAGTACGGATGTAAATGAATTAATAAACAAAGCATGTTGCATTTAGTTTCAACTTTAATTTGTTAGAAGTGATATGTGAATATAAATTGCAATTAAGACAGTGGTTTCATCATGAGTTTACATACGAAATAATTTAATTTTAAATTGTAAACGAGAATTAAATGAATATGTAAATGAAGCTCTTTGAAGTGAATTCGAGAGTGTTTTGTTTCATTTAAACGTTAAACAAACGAATGTGATTGTTTTTGGAATGCAATTTAGGTTTTTTTTTTTACATCTTTTTATTACTTTCAAAATACTGGATTTTTGTTTTTATTTTTGTAAGCAAAGCGTTTGAATTAATTGAAATTTTCTTAGTAACTTCCTTGATTTTTTTTATTATGAGTCCTTCTAATAACTTTTTACAATAATTTTGTAAGAAAGCTGTGTGAGTAAGGACTCGAACTTTAATGTGAACTTTGTGGAATTATTTTACATACAATGTTCATTTTGCAGAATACTCAAGTGAAGAAGGTATAAGGGTTGATTACTTACAAACAGCTTGAAAGTTAAAGGGGTTTGGTTACCGCTTCCCATTAACTAAAAGTTAGGTCAACTGTGATATGTAATCTGTGTTGTTGGCATGTGGAATAATATGTAGTTTGAGGTTATCCTAACTTTGAATGTCACAGCCATGTTTAACCTACCTGGTCTTACGAACAATACTGTTTATAAGTTTTACATTACTCCATTGTGTACTGAAACAAATAATAAATCTGTCTACTTAGTTCATGTTATATAAAGAAATATCAAGAATATGGGATGTACGAAAGACAGGACTAAAATTAGGCCTCTTTCTGGCCATTGGGAAAGGATGGGAAGGTGATGTGGATTTGATGGAGGAGGAGATGATTAGGAAGGTTAAATATTCTCTTTTTACGCGTCTCCTTCGTCGATTGGCAACGCATCTGCGTTTGCGAATGTCTATGGGCAGCGGTCGCTTCGTCATTTCGGCGAATTCATGTGGCCGCTTGCTCGTTTGCCACCTTGTAATATAAAAAATTAGACAAGATTGGTAAGATCATTTTTAGACCAATTGTGAATGGATAATCTGCAGTAGCCACAATTTATGAATGCGTTGTCGTTCAGTGGAGGGAAGAGGAAAGAGATAAGTGATTGCAACTGCATGAGGCCGATACCATGAAGAACTATTAAACTCATGCTTTGCAGTATCTACACTCCTTTGCTCGCAGCATTCTTTCGCTCAATTCCTGCAGTAACTTTCACCTTTCATCTACTGTCGCAGTCTATAATCGTTGTTTTTTTCACACATTGCAATTAGAGAAATACAATGATCTCTTAAATTTTGATTTTCTTATTTAGTCGTATGCTTACGTTGCCTTTTTGCGTTAGGTGAAGTTGAAAAGTGTTTTCTTTCATTCCCTTGGGATATATATGAAAGCTTGAGTGGTAATAATAATATAATTCGAGGTCGCACGTTATCGTACAACATTTGCGGGCAAATACATAAAATATTTTATAGAATTTATCCATTATCGTATTTGAACTTTCTAGTTTTATTTTATAAGATACTGAGCAATAGCGTAACTTATGTATGTATCACGCTAGCACTTGTAGTGATATAGAATTCTTATATATTTTAAAAGGTAAGCAGATTCGATAAACAGTCTAAAGTGTTGAATATAATAATCAAAATACGTCACATTTTGGGTTGATTTATTTCATGATATCTCTTACGTGAGTGGTACAAAATAGTACGAGGCTACTGCGCGATAGCGACTAGAATAGTAACGTGAAAGTTTAAAAAGTTTGAATTATTAAAGGTTTTGATGAACCTTCGCGCTATTTAAGTACGATAGTGTGCACAAAGGCATGAGCTGCAGTACAAAAGCATTGTGTTGTGGCACATTAATCGTTCGTCTCTTTGATGTAACCAAATGTTCATGTGTTTAATTAATAAGCCTTGTTTCCAGTTGATAGCTAGATTACGCTTTACATTTAATGCTACAAGAACTTGCATGTAACTGATAAATTATCAGTCTATTTGACTTCATCTAAATAAAAATAATACAGATAGAAAAGAAAGGTTTTAGATCAGTCGAAAACTTTTAATCGCTCCAATTCGACCTTAACTTTATCCAGTTTACGAGACTTGTTATGAGAAATAAAGGAATATCTCCAACAAATATGGATTCTGAAGAGAATGATTTATTTTTCCATGCTAGATATTTTTTTCTATCTTTCATAATTAAATCTGGTTATACAAAGAATCGAATAGAACAATGAAATTCCTTTGTTCTTCCTAATGCGTGTATGCTCTTAAACACAATGAAAGCACTTAATGTATGTAGCTTCCTTTGTGTCCGTTATGAGGATTAGAGAGAGTAATATGATGTTAGTATTCACGCTTTGCAAATAATAGCTTTTATGAGATATTCTGAAATAAACATAGAATGAATTTTCTCTTCTTATAATCTAACATTATAAAAGTTCATTTAAATACAGATTAAGTATACCAGTTAAAGGACAATATAAGAAGATTTTTTATAAACAAACGGCCACCTGAATTTGCCGAATTAGCGAAGCGATCGCTGGCAATATACATCCGCTATTTCAGACTCGTTGTCAAATGCCATAATCAAAAAAAATATATAGAGATACAAAAAACATTCAGTTTCAAACTAGCTAACAAAACTTCAACTACTAACTAGTGTTTCATTACTTCAGCGCCTAGTTACCAAACTTTGAGCGTTGTAAATAGCAATATGGATTTCTATTAAAAGTTTTACAAATGAAACGAAGCTTTTACTAAAAGTTCAAGCTTGGGTAGACATTTTAATTTAGAAGCGATAAAGTTAAATTTTACCTTTATTCGATACTTCAATAATTGTTTTGTTGATTAATTGAGAAAGAAACGAACATCTTATAAAAATCTATTTTGTTTTGCTTAAACCGCCGAGCATTTTGATATTCTAATGTAGATTAATTTTTTATATATTTTCAAACAACTTTAATAGTGAAAATCATTATTTCACTCACATAAGATCGGCGTACTAGTTTTTCGTCCTAAAGAATTATCTATCTTCCGTCAAATAGTGAAATTAATTTTATAAATTTCTATGAAATTGTTTTCAACGAGTATAGGTAACATGTTTCAAAGTTCCTTTCATCAATTAATATATCGCAGGCAAAATTAATATGCCAGTTATGTGGGAGTAGACGATATAACTGGCAACAACTATGTATATTTGAATTTACCTGCAACCCAATATTGTACGCTTCGGTAACTTGCAGAGATATGAACAATATGTATCTACATATAGCAACCAATATATTTACATAATGTACGACCACAATATAATGTATTGTTTATCGATAGTTTAATTTTATTAAAGACTAGGTGTCGCCCGCGACTACGTCCGCGCGGAATTTAAAAAAAGATTATTAGTAGTCTATGTGTTCTTCCAGACTATGCTCTACATCTGTGCCAAATTTCATCACGATCTGTTTAGCCGTTCCGGAGATACCTACAAACAAACATTCATCCATCCATTCATCCATCCAAACATTCGCATTTAAAATATTAGAAGGATTAGTAAGATTAATGTTATTTAACTATCGATATTACGATAGCGAATGATACGTTTTTCGCAAAATTCATAGTAACGGCTACGGAAAATATGTTCGTAGAATCTGCGTTTGAAGCCGTTTCAAGCCAATGCAAAAAAGTAGTTTATATTTTCACAATTGCCACGTAGATAAATTTTCTTACATGAACAATGAAGACCTTTATTACTTTTATTGTTTACTAGCTTATGCCGGCGAACCCGTCCGCGTGGAATTATAAAAAAATGAATAAGTAGCCTATGTGCTGTTGCAGATTATGTTCTACATATGTGTCAAATTTCATCAAGATCCGTTGAACCGTTCCGAAGATACCTCTAAAATCGTATCATATATTTATGGTTACTTCTGTACATAACAGTGTTAGTAATTCATTTATAATATTTACATTTTCAATGTAGCAGTAACATCTCTTTAGTTCTCATGTAACCAACATAAATTTAATTTATTCAGTTGAGTTAGTTGAACGCTTTCGGTCAGCGCATACGATTAGTTGGGTCAAAGCTGCCTCAAAGTTAGTTGGTGTAGTTTCAAAGCTTTGTGTTCCGTTTCATGTGTGTTTTCATGCGACTAGATGTTCTCTGATGAGACAAATGTACAGAAGGTAAAATTTCTGTGACCTACAAAACATGAATGATCTTAATCCTACTGATACGTACGAATATTTTGCATTCTTACCGCTTATTTATTTTAATTTTTATATTCAAATGTTTGCAATAGGTTTGTAGAATAAACATTTATAAGTAATTTAAGCTAAAAGATTTTCGTTAACTTTTATTTTTACGAGAACGTCCGTAACTATACGAAAGAAATAAATTCTAAGGAACGGATCAATAACCGCTGTACTTATGCGAAGTTTTCTTTTATTTCTTTTTTACTTTTCTCATCTTTCACGCTTCATAAAGCTTTATGACCGCACATATTCAATTGGACATGTGACTTTTACGTGCGTTGAATTTTATATTGAACCTGTTTGTCCGTGTAGGTAGCCTAATGGACTGTGCATTATGAATATAAAATACAAGCGGTCCATGCCGGTTACGCAGCTGTTGACATTTATTATTTTTAAACATTTTATAATTATAATAAATATAGCTTATGTTGAAAACGTCCGGATGAATCACTTCAAAATGCATTATTTCACTATCTTAATACCAATTTACTTTTGACTAATAAAATTAACAGATAATAAAATATAACACAATTTTTCGTATGGAAAAAGAAGGTAAATGTGTGATGTAATTATTTGTGAAGTTTTTGTGTTGCCAAATGAAAAATGTTTAAAAAAAAAAATTTTACATAAGAAAGGAAAATATATCAAAATGAAAGTGTGGACGAAACTGGACAAAGCCGCACAGAATATTGATTGATTAATGAAAAAGCGCTTTGACAGTGTCGGAACCTTAACAATGTAAAGGGAAACTGAGTAACGATTTTATTAAGTTACAGAACCGCATGAAATGTTAAAGCATAAATCTATTTTGAAACAGCATTTATTGGAATTAAACAAACATCTAGATAAGAGTTATAGAAGATACCATTTAGTTTTTTCTTTTAGTTATTCAGATTGTTAAAGTTTATTGTTTCTGTTTTTAACTCATTGTGCCCAATTAAAATGTACTCGTTAAAAAATTATTTTCCTGACAATATTAATCAATTAATATGAGAGAAAATAATCAATTATGTAATTTGGATAAAATGATTCGCCGCATAAGTTTTCCTGTTTCACTTCATTGTAATGAGAGTTCTGGTATTTTGCAATAAAAGCTCGCCAATTTAAAATAATTAATTAACTGCACATCATCGAAATAATTAACACTCAATTAAAACGAGAACGAAGGAACGTTACGGTTTCTCTGTTGTTGGCATAAATAATTAAATTGAAATTTTATATATTAAATAAGCAACCTACTTTTTACATTACATTGTTTATTCAATAAGTCGTGTTACTGTGACTCTAATAATAAATGCAGCCGTGAGGTATTTATGGAACCCAACCCGATAATATAATAAATTCAGCTCCGGACAGAGTCGACGATCCCTTGGTAGTACTTGAGCTACGCCCTAAAGAGGTTAAGGCTAAGCGTACTCGGCCTCTGGTCAATATGTAACTCGATTAAACTAATGTCTTGCTAAATAAAACACCCAAAATATATTTAGTTATACGCGTATACGATATCATTGACTTGAATGAAAATAATTTTACTTTTTAAGCCTTTTTGAACAACTTGTAAGTATTAAGTTGAAAGTTTATATTTATAAGAAAGCAAATAACTTAACTTAATTTACAATGAAGAATTAAAAGCAGCACGTAAAGCGATGAACATTCATCAACAATTCCATATGATGACAACAACGTGTACAGATGCGGGTGAAATCTTACAGACAATGTTGTCGCCGCTTCCAACGTGAAACGTGTTCCGTAGGAAAATTAATTTCTCATATGAAATGAATATTAATTAAGCAAACAAACTTCACTAATTTCGTGATTTTGTATTCATATATCACACACTAAACACATCCAATCTCTTTGTATTCGCAAAACTATTATAATATAACATAATGCAATAAATAAAAAGTTCTAAAAGAAAGCCTTGCATTTACTCGGACGGAAACCTATTTGTTGAGAATCGAGCAATTTAATTTCAATTGAACAGGTTGTAGTAGAGAATAGTCTACTACTCCTATAAATTTCTAAAGATAAAGATTTTGCATTTCTTAAGGTTAGTAGATATAACTATATCAAAGTATACTGAGTTTAGAAGGGACTTTGAATTCCAGGGTCCATCATGTTTTTGCCGCTGTAATGCGTAATTGTGTTTTGCTTTTTTGAGCATTTTAACGTATTCACTAATAAACTATTATTTACGTTTCTTTTTTAAAACAAATTAGCTTTTACGAATGACCTTTTTTGACCTCAACATTAATCTTTATAATTTGTATATTTTCCCGACAAAATTATTTTCTATTTCTTATTGTATTTATTTTACCATATATATAATAAAATTTGGAATTGTTTTTAATTTTCGTAATTCAACACATCTTGTCCTGATCCACTCAACACAACAACTCACGCCTGTAACCCCGAGGGGTAGGCAGAGATGACTGACCTTCATTTGGTGTGACCAAATGAACCTCTACAATCCACTTTTCACCATTTTGGGAGACGGAACGTGACGGGTGGCGAGCCACTTCCCCATCTTTTTCTCCCGGGAAATCACACATGTGTGCGGCTTGCATCACGATGTTTTCATTCACCGTACGAACGTCGGATAAATGTACACATGTAAATCGAAAAACAAATTGGTACATGGGGGGATTCGAACCCAGAACCTGTAAATTGCAAGTTAAGTGCTTAACCCCTGAGCCACCGACGCTCTTTCAGAAGATTCAACTTTTTTTTTAAAGCACCTTTGACAAAAATATTCAATGCTGTATAATAAAAAAATATATGACAAAGAAAATACTTTACCCTCTGTAGAAAAATCGCTTACTTACAATCCCTGTAGACTCCGTTTTTCATTTCTTTGTAAGCAACCACCGTTGTTTATTTTAACGACGCTTTACCTTTAGCTTTAATATTGTTTTACCGTTTGTTTCTGAGACCAAAATTTCTTTTTAAAACATATCGTCATCCCTGTCATTATCGTTGACAAAACATAGATATAAATGTGTTTTAAACGGGTGTTTTGGTCTCAGAAACCTACGGTTAGTATGACAAGGATTATACAAGTTAAGATAAATGATTCTACATACGTTCTGTTTGACGTTTTATATATTATACACATCATGTTTTAGCACGCATATCGTCCTAAAGCAAAGTAATTATAGATCCATAAATACATTACATTTCATTGCTTAAAAATCAAAATTAAAACAAGATTCTATATTTATTTAGATTTCTCTGAATCAAAATTTTTAAACGTCACATCTATAAAAAGGTCTTTTGTTTAATACACCCCAACAATGTTATAAAATTACAGATAGACTTTTAATAATATTTTATTACGTCTCTACTTCTCAATATTTTACTTTAATTTATAGTACAAACCTCAATACGCGTTGACCCAAAAAGTTTATTTAATGTCCCGTTCATTGAATTTTCTCACAGACGTTCCTAGCAAATTAGACACTAAAACTGCCGAAATATTTGCTCTCCGAGGGAATCCAGATATTGATAATTTTAAAATGAATCTGTTAAATAAATGTTATTTTATTTTATTATAATAATAAATCGTTTTTAACACAAAAGAAGATATTTATTGATTAAAATAAATTTTATATGTAATCAAATTTTTGGAACAATGTTGTTTAATAACAACATAGTCCTAGGTACCTACAACAAAGGTAACATTCTGTGATTAAGAATTGATAATGAGAACTTTACTGTAAATAAAAATCTCTCAGTTTTTACATTTAATACAAAAAAGTATACGTGATATATTTGCGAAAATATAATTAGCAAGGCAATTTAAGATACAAATTTAAATGTCTACGATATCGTTGTGATTTTCGCGTGACTCAGAGCCGTGGACGCAAATTAACGGCCTAAGGTAATTATTTCGAATCCCTGGGGGTTGTCTGTATCAAAAATTAAAGTCAATGAATTTGGATGCTTGTATTAAGACATTTATCAACGCAAACATACTTTCTAATTGTAATTTTATAATTTATAAGTATTTTAAAATTATGCTTATTATCTTGAAAATCAAATTCGAATGTAACTTATAAAATTAAAATGGTGGAAAGTAGGATTTTGAAATTAAAAATATTTAAGTACAGATACGACAAATTCCCTAGTTGTAAAAATAAAACTTATTTTAACTTTGGAATGGGTATTAAAGTTGGTCCTCACGTCTGCGAAATAACGCTAATTGCGTCTGGCGAGCTAGATCGTAACCTTGTATTGCTTGTTTACGCTTTTTGCTATTGTTTATTTTTTTTGTGGGGATCGCCTTCCGCCCTTCACCTCACATATGTTCCTTTTCACACTCTTATTTTTACAATCCTACATTAATTTCTTATGAATATTCGACAATCAACTAAAAACGTGACGGTTTTTATTGAAACTTTTTGATAGAAGATTTGACGTGTTATATTTGACGAACAGGTTAACGTCCTTTCGTTACATTACTTTGGGACATAAAATAAAATTCTCTCTGCAGTTGGAAAGAATAAAATTATTTTACAAGTGGTTTTTAAGATGCACCTGTAACCATTAGACGTTGAATGTTATATCCCAGACGGTCTAACGATCATGACGGTGTATAATTTTTTTAATTTATTTTCCTTTTATATATGTTTTTCTATGTATTAATCTCTATTTTTATCTCCTGCACTTCATTAAGAGTGTACTGTGGAAATACCGAATCTTTAAGCTTCATAATGCCATAAAAACTTAATGGCGGCTTGGAATATCGCTCAAGGTACCTGCACAGAACATAATCTTTATTATTACGTGGATGTAAAGAGATGCGGGGATAGGTTATATTAGTGCGCGCACTTTCCTCACCGGCATTGGGTTCACCCTAGAAAACTATCTATTAAAACATGCGCTGGCAGCTAATCATAAGCTGTCATAAAGTATGAGTAGTATAATAATTAGTAAAAATCCAAATCCATGGTATTCCTTTTTGAACGTTAGAAAATTATGTTCTAAAGTTTGTTGCTTTCAGTTAGTATTACAAGTTGCGAAGATGTGTTTAAGCGATATCTTTTTATATTATCTATATATAGCGTCGAGACGAAACGAATCAGTTTGTAATAAAGTTCAATATTACGTTCACAACTCCGCCCCGCTTAGCTCACAACGAGCAAAAGTACTCAATGCTTCCAGTATCTTCAAATGTTTTATTGCTTTTGCAGTACTTCTTATACTAAAGAATACTACTGAATTATTCGGGGTAGAAAACGGCAAATAATCAAAGAAATGTCATTATTATTGTGGTAAAAGTCATTATTATCTAGAAGAAAAAAAATACAGGTTACTTATTATGAAAAAGTAATGCATTTTTTGTTTTTTTTATTTATGTTAGAGATTTCCAGTAAATAATTATCGTTAGCTTACAAATAAAGTGCTTATTCAATCAACCAGCCAGATATTATGACTTTTGTTCTTTCTTCTGTATCGAAACAAAAACAATCTATTAAACAATGAATATTTTTTTTCTTCGCTCAGTAAACTTTTTTAATAAAAGACGGACAAATGGCTTTTGCGTACTGACAGTAAATATGCCTGTGTTCAAAGTTATTCTTGAGTATTACTTTATAAAACATACAACAATGAAAATCTTCATCTGTATGACAAAAAAAAAAGAGGAACCTGAACATATCAACATATTTATTATAAGTAATTATAGAAATTAAAGTAAGCAATTTTTAAACAAGTTTCTTAAGACTTCGTCACAATAGCAAATATTTTCATGTTTTCATGTTCTACCTAAAGCCTATAATTATGCTACCGAACTCTTGTGTGTACAAGTCACGAGTTTTTTAAAAGTATGGTGTACAAATTCTATACATGTGATTAAAACTGCACACATTTTTTTTGCGTATTGGGCGTACGGTCGGAATTTGAAAATGCATGACCTGTATTCAGAATACCAATCAATCATACTTTCGAATATCGTAGTCGTGTTTTTCGGCGGTAAACTTTTTTTTTCAACAAAATAAAATATTTTCAATTCTCGTGAAATGTATGTCTGTGACATGACATGAGGTCTATTGGAAGTAACATACAAATATTAATATAATATCTTGTATTTATCTATGATTTTCTTTGTTCATAAATATGTTTTGCAAAATGGATATTGCACCAAAGATAGATAGATAGATTTAAATAGTGATAATTTTACCGTATTTAGTACCACGTTTTAAGTGAAAAACAATATAGATACAAATAATATATAGTGTAAAAGTATTCATGTATAAGTACATGTTGATCTCGGTTAGGCGTGATATTCAATTTGCCGTCGCTGTACCATGAAAACTCGCCGTGCACTATTTGCCCGACTTTGTTACAACATTTATTTGAAAAGTAATTTGGTTTTATAATGTGTTAATAGCCAATTTTATCTTACTAATATTATATATGCGAATGTTTACATGGATGGATGGATGTTTGTTTGTTTGAAGGTATATCCAAAACGGCTCAACGGATCTTGATGAAATTTGGCACAGATGTAGAGGATAGTCTGGAAGAACATATAGGTTACTTATTATGTTTGCTTTTAATTCCGCGCGGACAGAGTCGCGGGCGACCGCTACTATTCTATATAACTAAACTACCTATCGACTTCCTCTGCTTGGAATAAAAAAAAAAAGAGTTACTCTATGCGTTATTCCAAACAGTAATCTATCTTTTTTCTTTATATCCAGATCCATCCAGTCGGTCTATGCGGTAGCAAACATTCATCCATCCATCTATACAAACTAAATAGGTATATATACAGATGTAAACTTTGTAGTAATGGTTAGAGCTACGACCGCGTAGAAATTTTGATTAACGAGTATTCTGTAACTCAAACCGGAACGTATCGAATCCTCAGAAACTTTAATCAGAAACTTTAATTAATTTAATTAAAATAATAATAGTAATTAATTTTATTAATTATTCTATTAAGCTCAATATCGATTTGTAGATTATAATTAAACAAATTTGGATCTAAAAATATTTTGGAGACACTTAATATGCTTATTGAAAATTTGACAGCGATATTTTTATTAGCACCGTGGTGGCTGGAATAGAAATGTAGTAACCAATTAAAAGTGTAGTGTGTAGTATTAGTAACTAATTAATATTATTAAAAAAAAACGCAAGGCACATTTGCTAGTTTTAAATAGCGGATTTGTACAAAAGAAATGCAGAAGTTGAATCATGCAAATGATGTTGATAAAGATCAAAATAATTTAATTTTACGAATAAAAAATTATTTAACCACATGCCTGTGTTTAATAAACAGACAACCTTATTGACAATTTTGAAAAGCTTTATTTGCGGTCGTCCGTTACAATAGCTATTCATTAATCTCTGTCACTTGCATCAAAAATTGGGCTTACTCTATTGTTAAATGTTTACTGGCTGTATAACAACACAGAGCATGTAATTTATGGTTTCTCTGGCCTATTTCAAAATCTGTGATAGTACAATACGTTTGTTTATTTTCGATTGTGGCTTGATAAAACGTTTTGGTGGCAGCAAGGGATTAGAATGTTCATTGTATTCAGTAGTCAATGATGCAATAATTAATTAATGGATTTGTGTAAATTTCCTGGTTACATGGTTGGAAATATATTTGTAAAAAAAAGATTTTACGTACATTAAACAAACAAAAATTTGAACTTGAAAAATGAAATAAAGAGATTAACTGTATTGGAAAAAATGTAGCCTAGTGGAACGTGTATAGCTGCAACTAACTGACTAAATGCACATTTGAAATGAGTTCAAGTGAATTTTACAGTTAAACTCGCTGTGAAATTCGCATGAAATTATATTACTAGCTATTCTGAGTATCCAGTTCGTTCATTTCCTATTCAAAATAGTTTCGATGCCACAAGATTGCTTTTACATTTCAAATATGTACATATTTAACATTTGTCGACACTACTTATTTTAACAATATTCATATATTAATAGGTTAACTATTTACTTTGTGTTTTGAATACATATCTACAGTTAGACTTACTTTAATGCCACAAATTCTTTTTAATTTTTATTTCTTGTTATTTTTAACAGTTTTATAAAAAAAAGATGTTAAAATGTTTGTGGGAAGTTATATTATTGTCAAAAAAAATTATGAAAATTGATTCTAGCATAATTTTTTTTTTAAATAATTGGTACGATTTGTTCAATACATAGGTACTGTGAAAGTTTTTACCACAAACGTCATAATCGCCCAAATAAGTTTGAAACTTACTTGAAACATCGTAATTTGTTACTTAGTCGTAGTAGCTGATAGAAATTAAGTTCGTAACTTCTAAATTGTGTTTCTAAAACCAAGTTATACATTATAAAATAGAATTTAACTCGAAATTCTGGCGAAGTCACTAATTAGCTTAACAGTTCACGTAATTTTCAACTTTTTTAAAACCAATTAACAAGAACGAAAATTTTGCAAGTGTTAATTTTTTATGATAAACGCTGATGGAAATGTCTGTATATCTATATATATATGTAAAATATAGTCGTGTTAGTTACAATATTTATAACTCAAGAACGGCTGAATCGATTTGACTGAAAATTGGTGGGCAGGTAGCTTAGAACCAGGAAACGGAAATAGGATAATTTTTACCACGTTTTCTATTTTTTATTCCGCGCGGACGGAGTCGCGGGTAAAAGCTAGTTTTTAATACAAAAAACGCGTATTTTATTTTTTGCTAATTATTGAACTCGATTCCTTTTAATTAAAAAAAAGGTTAGGTCTATATTATCATATCTAAAGGCTTTGTCACATACAGTGGACTCCGGCATCAAGAGAGAAGAGAGAAGAGAACGAACTTTTATGAAATCCTCATTTGCCTAGGTCAGTTGAAGAAGCTAAAACTAGATTAGCTACGGAGTCCTTTCGCCGTTTTTAATTTTTGTTACACAGTGAGAACATGCACACAACGTTTTAATGAAACTTTTTTTCTTTTGGACAGAGATTGAATAAAGCAATAATTTTAAAAGTCAAAGCTAAGCTCGCCGTTTATGTAATATTGCATTTTACATCTGGCAGGACTGCGCGGCGCTTGCTCCACATAACGACGTGCCATTTGCTTTTTAATAAGTGTTGCTCGGGATTTATGACTTGAATTTTACTTGCATAAAGATTATTTACATAAAGTTAAATAAAGATGCTTGTCCTGGTATGTGTTTAGATTGACTAGAGCAGTAATTTGTCCGTCGCGTCAGCATATTGTCAACTCTACTGCTGAACTTAAAAACTTAATCAAATTGAAGTAATTTTCCAAAAGAAACTAAATAATAGAATACTACTCCAGAACCAATCATTCAATCAGTTGGGATAATGTGAAATCATAACGAGGTCTAGTGTATTTTAAAATCCATAGAAACTAGCGGTACTACTAGAAACTGCTTAAGTCATAAAATTATCTAAAACCAGCAGCTCTATTGGGGTTACCATTATTTAAATAGATAGCCAGTTATTTACCACGTTTGTTCTGCTGCTTATGCCTACAAGCTGTCGGGATTCGAACTTCAGGCAATAAATTCTATTCCTTTCATATTTAAATTATTCATCCTTGAATTATGCTCGATCTCAGAAATGTCAGAATTTAGAGTCGTATCAAATTACATACGTTTCGTCTACAAAATGTTTCTCTTGGGAATTACAAGCAAACGCGCGGAGTAGTTGTAGGCCAACTCAATTTGATAAATAACCATTAAAAAATACATGAGTTAAAAGAACAAGTTGTATACGTAATTATTTTTTATTAAATAAATTTTAAAGTAAAAAAGGTACGAAGGTGAAATGTGTAATTTTTAAGTTGCCATAAATATTACGTTTTTCGTATACGTGGTTTTTTATACAGGTATCGTGTACACAGTTGGGATGTGTACCGTTTCGGTCGGGAAGCGGGAACAGTAATCTGCGTAATGGCGCGCCATTACCAGATGAAACATATAGGTACATACGACAAATTGAACAAAATAAAGAATACCTTCAATATTTATGGTCACGACTCAACAAATTTAAACGAGTAATTTTACACAATTGTGTATATTTTCTCGCTTTTTCTTAAGATTTTCTCGCAGGAATTCAGTTATAAAAGTAAGCAAGCAATAAATAAGATCTTGCAGAAAAATATTTTCAGCTGCCAACGACAGACAACTTAAAAAATATCCTTATTCAATTCCGGAATAAAAATTTCATCTCGTATATTTTTAATTAAATTAACACAATTCAACAAACGTTTGTAACGTGATTATTTAATCATCGTATTAACGAATTAACATCAAAGTGTGAAGCGAGTACTGTAGAAGTACCGCTCCCGCGAGCATAGCAAACAGGTCGACGATATTTATTTTTAAATTTATATGTTTTGAAATAATTAAGAACGACTCTAATAGCTTCGTCTTTCTTCAGGGCGAGTGCTTATACGGCAGTATTCGCGGTTGTGTGGCGTCACGCATTCATTCGACTGTTTCATCAGTAAACAAAACAACGTTTTGTGTTAACTATTCTTTTTTTTTTGTTCTATTTGATTTCATTTGTTATTCGTTTTTTTAAGAGATAATCATTTCATTTATAATCATGTCAAAACAATTAAAACATTCATATATTACGCATGTTCTTAGATTATAAACAATTAAAGTTAAAAAGCTCTTCGTTGTTCATGTAAGAAAATTTATTTACGTTGCAATTGTGAAAATATCATTATTATGATAAAAACAAGCTATCTTGTTAATTTAATAATACGAGTACAACGTTTCTTGAAGTCTCGCCATGCTTTGCTTGGCTGGCTTTTTAATTAAATGTACGTGTTATAAGTTTCCAAGAAACTCTCGTCATGCTTTAATGATATCAGTGTTAAGATAAATCTGGAAAAGAAATTTAAATACAAAACAAAACTTATTTATAAATTATTTCAATGAATTTAATTGTTAATAAATCTTGCATCCAATGTTTTTGCGTTAAATACAAACAAAATTTGTTTATGTTCAACACAATTTTAATTTAATGATTCATAGGTAGAGCCAAAATTATGCATTCTACATTAATATCTTAGTTGGATATTTTAATACGATTAACTTTAATGTATCATAAAAATTGACGAGTGTTTTAATCGCTTTTATAAATAACTACATACGCAAATGTGTATCGAACATTATTGTTGTGTTGCAAATGCAAGAGGATTTAATGGCGGACTGAAATAACTTCACGATAATTGAATTTGGTATCCATAAATAGGTTTGCGTATTATTGGACCTGTTAATTTTCGACCGCTGATAATAAGCTTATGTTAATGATTAATCCGATAGAGTAGTGAAGATGACCTGAGATACAATAATTTTAAAATGAAGAACAATAATTACTTTAAACTGTATAAGTATCTGTTGTGTGAGGTATTCTAATGTTTATGCCATTACTAGCTTTTACTCGCGACTCCGTCCGCGCGGAATAAAAAATAGAAAACGGGGTAAAAATTATCCTATGTCTGTTTCCTGGTTCTAAGCCACCTGCCCACCAATTTTCAATCAAATCGATTCAGCCGTTCTTGAGTTATAAATAGTGTAGCTAATACGACTTTCTTTTATATATATATCGATTACGGTTGTAAGAAAGACTATCATCTAGTATACTACAGCTTAACGGATAGGCAGGAATAATGGATTTTTATGTACCTGACTTGTTTTTATTCTTGGCTCTATTTTCGATACTTTAGTGACATAATTTTTCGTGTCACTCTTCCGTTTTCTCATCAACTGAACTACAATGACGATAAAAAAATAATTATAACTCAGTCAACGTTACATCTTTCTCATATTTTTTTGATAAAATAGAGATATTTTTGTATAGTTTTAGCAGTTGAAATATTAATCATAAATATTAAATGCTAATCAAATATCCATAGACATCTTAGAATACGTCCTTCACAATAAAGAACATTAATATTACAAGCTTTATCTGTAATAACAGATAAACAATTAAAACTATTCTGGGTATAACATAAAGCAAGCTATAAAATATGTCAGCGTTATACCTTCGTATAAACGTTTAATGTGTCTTAAATGTACCAACATTAAATAATTAATAGACTTTCAAAGGAAATTCTTTTGGCAAACATTTATTTGTGGATTTTCTAAACCGAAACTGTTTTATATTAGAATTTAAGATAAAGACAATGCGCCTTCATTAATTTTCTCTTCTTTTCTTTTATTCCTACTAATTCTGAACAAGTATAATCATGTTACGTTAGCCTTTCGTACGTTTGTCGTAAAGTCTTTCTATATATTATATTAGTCATTTTATGATTAATTAAATAAACCATTCGCTCAATTTTCTCATAAAAAATCTCTAATAATAACACTCTGAGTGCGTTATTAACCGTTGGTTTCTGAGACCAAAACCTATGTATAAAACATATCGTCATCCCTGTTTATTATCTTTGACAAAACAAAGATAGCATATTAACATTTAAATGAGGATTTTGGTCACAGAAACCCACGATAAATCTATTAATTACGCTTATCATATTTTATACTTAGATCAATTTCATTGAATATTTATCTACTATGCCATTCAGATTATTATTGCGAAAGTTAACATTACTGAATTGTTAAAGAACGAAATGCCCTTTCAAAGGTTTTAAGACGTAACGGAAAGTAAACAAAATTTATCGGAGTTTGTACAGAACTTAAATCGAAGTTCATTAAAATTTGGGAAAATGTTTATTGAAGATATCCATCGATATTCAAACCGTTGTTACGTATATTACGTTACAACGGTTATATTTTGAAGGAAGAATAAGATTTTTGTATGGCAGAAGTTGAAAAAGGCGAGCGGATTATGTACAAAATATAATGCTACTAAATACGTACAACTAGTAACTTTATAATAGGTCTCCGTTGAACGGAAAAGCATACATATCGAATAATAGAGTAGGATACAAATTGTTAGATAATTTTACTATCCCGATTTTATCAGCACTATTGGTTCCATTTGATCCGTACCATTTATGTTTTGACTGCAGTGACATGCGTATTAATTAGTAACACACAAACATAAACATAGTTGTTTAATAATACATACTAGTGTTTCTATTTTATAAAACATAATTAAAGAGATGCATTAATACATTACATATACATTAACACAAGTATCAACTTTAATCGAAGTAAGCTATTAGTTTAATATTCATTGACTAGATACGCGCGTGATTTTATGCTTCCCTTCATTATCACACAACTTATATCAATCTCCCAAAAGTCTTTCCCATACTTTCACTTTGACATATCAAAACAACAAGGTGAAGGTTGCAAGCTAGAGAACGATAGTTAAAATGTTATAAATATAAGAAAATAACTATTTTTCTTAGAGTATTTTATGGTAAGAGAAACTGATATACTTTTAAATTTTCTTTCTATCTTTTGCTATTTATCTTTTATTTAAAGTACTTACGTACTTCAAGTAAAACGACATTATAGCAAAATATTCTAAACTAAAACATTGTAAGCAAAATAAAGCGCTACAAAATAAGTTACGGTTGCGAAAAGTTTGATGATAGCGATCGTAAAGCGCGCTACCGCTGCTTCTCTGTAGCTCGGAACTTATCTCGTTATGTTTAAGTAAAATTACCAACTGTAACAATGTATCCTTTAAAACGGCAACATTTTAAATAATACTCAATAGTCATTGATATAAAGGAAACATTGAATCATTCAAGGATTAAATCGTACTATTTTACTAATATTATTAATGCGAAAGTTAAGATGGATAGGTGGGTATTTGTTAGAAGGTATTTTTAGATCGGTTTAACGGATCTCGGTAAAATTCGGCATATTCTGCAAGATTTACATGTAACCTACTAATAAGTTTTATGTTTTCAATTCAGCACAGACAGAGTCACGGACAAATGCTAGTAACGATTAAAATAAAAATCATCACCTAGATACCAAATGTTAATTATAAAAGCTTGTAGTAATCTTTGCAATATTTTAGTTAATCTATAACTTTATATACATTATTGATATAAAACAAAGAAATTACTAACCTTCTGCAAAAGAACTTCAAATGTTATATATATCCCGCATTGGTAAAATAAGCATCGAAGTTTGCAACAAAAACTACGATTTCTATCATATTAATAACCATTTAATTACAAACAACTAAACAAATACCACTGTTAAACAGCTAATTGAGTGAAATATTAGATTATACCTGTTAGTCAATTACAATACCTGCACGTTAATTACTAATTCCATTAATGTAACGTACTGTTTCAATAGAATTGCTCATTGTTGCCTCCGGGCCTTTCAGTTACACAAAGGAGGTCACCTTTCAACGCATACACCCGCGCCGAGTAATATGTGATCTATTGTCAATGTAAATATCAGTTCAAATTAATAGTCGTTATATTTTTTCTTGAAACATATTTAAGGACATGCTAAATAAAGTTTTATATATATTTTATGTGGTATAAAATCATATCTGGTGAAACTTTTTAACCAATTGGGATAGAGATAGAAAGGCAAGCTTAAAATGAAATAAAAACATTAGCAAAATTAATCTTAATAAAGAAGACAAAGTTATTATATTTGGTTACTTAAGCAGTCCCTAAGTGTAACTTTAAGTGAGGCAAAAATATATTTTCGTCTTTAAAATTAAAGCTGGCAATACAACTATGTAAAATTAGAAAAATATTTAGGATTTAATTAACTAAGTATTGGATATTACTAATTTGAAAACAAAAGGGAACATCAGAAGGATGAAAAGGTTAACGCAGCGCATGTCGAACCCCCGGAGATCCGATCCGCGGCACGGGAGGCGGCAAGTGGGTCAACATTTTTTTGAACAAGTTCACAACTCTTCTCCACCCCTTTTCACGTCCGCTCGTGTTCAAGTTTGTGCTCCACCGCCTATAAAGTTTACACTCAATAACATTGATGCTCATTTATTTATTTCATCATTTTTTGCTTTTTTAGATAATTTGATATCACTTGCTTTTATTTAATTAAGTAGCAATCCGACATAACTTCATACAAGGATACATACTCGTAGATTAACAAATTAAAGTATGAAGCCTACTTAGCAAAGGTACAGATATACTGAAGAAAACGGAGTTTACGGTCAATTGTATCTATTCTCATTTTATAAGATCTCAAACATTTAACATTCAACGATTTCAATGCGAATAAAAATTATCGCAGGAAAATATGCGACACTCTAAACTATCTAGAAGTTACGACGGATACTTGAAAGACTATAACCCGCTTCTCGACGACACTCTGAAAGCAGTTGAAACTGGTCAACGAACGCAAAATTAGTCTGAACACATATGGACGTAAATGTAAATATTTATCGTGCCTATTGCATTATTATAATGCTATCTTAAATGTATAGAAGTATAATAGAGCTTATTGTATAGAGAAATAAGACGATTCAATTAAAATTATGTAGCTTAAAGAGAAATCTGTTTTGAAGATGAGATAGCGGATTATATCATGCCAAAAAGACGGTGTTTTTCCTATATGTGGTTTAAAATGATGAGCTTTATAAGCCATATCATGAACTATATAATTATTTAATAAAGAGTGTATGTACTAAAACTAAACCCCTTCAAAGGACAAACCGTAGCGGGTTATTTAAAGTTAAATAAATAAATAAAAAAAGATAAAAATGTAATACATGGTTTTAAAACCAATATTTTCTAACCTTTGATAAATGCATTTATGAATCAGAAGCGTATTCTTAATATAGCGAACTCTATAATATCATACATATTTTCTTTCTTAAAACTTATGAATGTGCATCCTATTTATTATTGTAGAAATTTTTCGCAATGTCTCATTTATTGAAGTTTTCACTGAAGCTGAAAACCATTTTAAACGAATACATTTGCGGAATTGTTTCACTGCAATGAAATCGTTAGGCAAATCTATGTTTATGTTTAACTAGTGGTTGATATCGCTCCGAATGATGGACGTCGACAGGGTATTGAAATAAAATAACAAATTGAACATCAATATGTCTTTATTTAACGTTACGTAACTAATATTTTGTACTACAAGAGAAAGATCAAATATAACATTGCTTATATACAAAAAAGACTGATGTGAGCATTAAATGCACACGAATGCAAATTAAATTATTCCTTATTATTTAAATAACATCAAGATTAAATAAAATAAATTATTAAATAATAATTGTAGGCACCGCACACGTATTCATTACACTTCGTATCGACATTCTCGTATCACATTCTTGACTAAACGATTTATACATAGTTTATTATTACTCATACTATATGCTAGTAAGCGTCTCCGTTCATGTATAATTATTATATTTCGAAAGATTTCGAATAATTTTATAGTTAATATTATTAATTTTTAAAATACAATTATAGATATCAAAATCAACATAAACGTAATTCGATATTTACTGTGAATTACAATGCCGAGACATTTGTTTTTTTTTTATAATGGAAGGGGAAAAGAGTTCACCGACGTCTATGGACCGCAGATGCGTTGATGGCCTTTAAGAGAGAGGTACGCTCGCCTCTTGAAGGACCTGTTTTTTATTTATATGATATTGGGAGTTTGTAAAACAATATGTTGCAATACAAGTGTTTGTACACTGAAAATCAACAGTTACATGGCGATAAGAAAATTATGAAAAAAAACAACGGTATTTAGTATCATTTGTCTCCATAATGACGTTATAGAAAAAATATTTTTGTTTTTTCCCCGAATATTTTTCAATATTTTCCTAATATAATTGAAAATGTTCGACGCTCTTTCGGTAAATATTTTACCTCACTACACATTTATTTTTACTTTTAATAACAGTAATTATTGCAAATATATTGTTTTAGATACAAATATTATGAAAGGTATGTCTTTTGTCATTTACAACAGATAATTTATTATTATATTTACAAATTATACAAAATTATCTAATTTCATAAGAAACTTAAGTAATTTAAAATTAAAATTTCACATTCCATTCACTGAATCGTTGTAGACTTGAGATATAGTACATGACATGACATGACATGAGGTAACAAATCTTTGGTTTTTTTTTAAATTTAAACATGCATAAATTTTGATTTTATTTATTACAACTATTTAAATGCTTATGAATTTCGTTTTTGTAGAAAGAAGAAATTTATGCAAAGAAGGACGTCTCTTCACTAATTTTACATTTTCTATCTTATTAATACTGATAATAATATAATATTGCAATATAACAATCTTGAAAGGAAAAAGTCAAAGTCATAAAAAATTACTTAAACACCTAAATTAATTGAGTTGATTATCATCATCTGCCCACTATACGTCTCCACTGAGGGGCTCGGAGCCTACCCTAAGTTTAGGGTGACTAGGTAACAGTCAACCACGCTATCTCAGTGCGGGTTGGGTGACTTCACACAAATCTATGAATTTTTTCGCAGATATGTGTAGGCTACGTCACACTAGATGCACACATGTAAATCGAAAATCGAAGAACACATTGGTACATGGCGGGTTTCGAACGTAGGACCTGCAGATTACAAGTGCTTAACCCTTGAGCCACCGACGCTCTTTGATACCAGATTATTAACGATTAGTTGAAAGGAAAATGGACCAAGAATGGTATTTGAAATATTTCCTAGAGGTAAAGACAATATTATCTCCTACTTACGAAGTTTGAGTAGTATAATTTGGCACAAAATGTCTCATAAAATATAATTCCTTTATTTTATAAAATTGACAGTGTAAAGTTATTTTAAGAAAAATCTAAAATTTCAAAATATTTATGGTGAAATTTTCTAGGAATTTATGAAATTAAAAGTTTCTATAAATGATAGAACTCTCGATATGATGGTTTTCATGACTAGATATACTGCAAACCACCCACTGAATCATTGATAGATAAAACTATTTTGATACATTATAGAATCCTTTATATGTTCAATTGATATGTACAATCTTTGCGTGAAACACGTAGAATTAAATTTAACCCTAAAAGTAATCTTTATAAATGGAACACTTATGAAATAAAATTAATGCATTAATGTCCTTAAAATAATTATGGCTCGTGAGCAGACAATTTAACCCTTGAGACTATACGTACTGGGTTGTGAACCTTTTGACGGTAGCAATCTTTCCGACGCTTCACAAATATCACTAGCAGAATATCTGTTTCTTTTTAAAGTTGCAGTTTTATAATCTTTGTCTACAGTGACTTTAACTTCCGGTTGTACATCTAGCTCTCTAGCACTTCCACTTGGACTTCTATTTAGTTCAAATTTATCACTGGTTGTGCTAGAAGGAGTTTGACTACCGTTCTCAGTTTCTACGATCTGTTCAAGGGCGCTGGGTCTTCGTCCACGTGGGTCGTAGTACTCCAAAGACGCGGGTAGCACAGGGGCTAGGTTAGCCATTGGATCTATGCCTAGGAGGAGCATGACAGTCGCCGGATGCTCCATTATGTACTGCGTAACAGAATGAAGGAAAGGTTCCGTTTGTGTACTTCTGTGGATCTTAGGCCTCTCGGGAGTAACTGGTCTTTCTTGCTATAATAACAAATATGTTACATCAATTTTAATTTTAGTAACTTAATAGAATATTTATTATAAGTCAAGAATAGTAAAGTACCTGATCCCAACAAAATACATCGGGCGGATGACTACAACTGCGAGCGAGTTGATTAGGAGGTGCATTCCATTGAAGATTAGGATTGGAATGGGCGGCGTGCCATCCACTCGGACCTGTCATTTCTTGTAATGCTTGTATTGCATTTCGAACCTACAAAGTAAGTACGATATTTAACATTCATTTCATGATACTAAGATTATATTTATTAGTAAATTATAGCGTAATGAAATTTCACCTCCATGCTTAATGCTGCAACATCATGATGTAGAGTGGAAACTTGGGTATCAAGCCTATCTACAGATGATCTTGTATGATGAACTTCTAAATTAAGCCCTTCTAGAGAATCGGCTCTTCCAAGTTTAGGAGTCGCTACGCTACGCTGTCTCTCTATTCTTTCGCGTAATTCTCTGTGAGTTAAACGTTGTCCATCGGGTCTGAAATATTTAGTTTTATACAATGTTTTAAATTTTCAATAAAAACTATCAAATAATTTTGCATTGTATTTATGTTTGTTCTTAATTGACGAATTTAGTTCCACTTCATTATGTTTTTTATTACAAAATCGCTATTCCAAGTGTAACAAACCTAAATTTATGACGGGGACTATTAGTGGAAGTGATCGGTGGTTTCTTTGGAGAGAGTGCGTAGTCTTCTGGTACGTTTTCATCGTCTTCTGATATAGAGGGGAGAGTCAGCGAGGGATGACCGTTTCCGTCAGACTCCTGCTCCGCTTCGTAACCCTCTCTTAAGTTATATGTCAGATCGTGTTGTATGTCGTGAATAAATTCTTGTTGGTATTCAGGATAGAGTCGCAATACCTCAGCTAAGCCGCCCATGTGTATACACTTTAGATCACAATATGTCAAAGCCTGTAAGTTGTAGAAAATGGTAAGAAATAAAGTCTTAGGCTATCAGGTAAATAAATGACTGTAAACTGAAAACAGTGTTCGCGACAGTGAACCTGCCGAGGTAAGCGCTGCCGAAAACACTTTTCTTAAAGCTTTTCAGGACATTTTTATGCATCTGTTGAAGTATTACTCAAACTTTGTTTTAGATGAAAATACAACCCGCAATTCGTGTATGCTATAAAAATGTTTACCTTAACATCACTGCTTGATTTAACAACTACATCAGGATTGTTAGATTGGGGTCCTCCAGTCCCATTAAAAGCATGCAGGTGAGTATTCATATCACAACCAACCAAATCACCTTTACCTGTGAATCGAAATAGCTTGCATATCACCATTTCAATCATCACAAAGTGTAAATAAATATAAATAAATCGCAGGTTCTCATAAATCACTAGTATCACAGCTGGGAATGGAACCACTTCTATGTTGTTTTGTAATAAAAATTGATAACCCAAAATTCAATCATTATTGATTGAATTTTGGGTTATCAATTTTTATCATGTACTTTTCCATCTACATCATTTGAGGCATACAGTATTTAGTGACAAATTGTTTTTAAAAGCTGATATCACAAAAATATAAATAAAATACCTAAAATAGCAACCACCATTTCATTCTGCATTACTTCCATGGACCCATTGCAGATATAGTAGATGTAAGTGAGCGCATCTCCCTTATGCACGAGGTACTCGCCAGGCGCACAGAAGTTGTTTCTGATATGAAGGGACAGCAGCTTAAGGCAACCTTGCGACGCCGATTCGAATATAGGCAGGGAGAGAATCTCTCGATGCAAATGTAACGACACGTCGCCTCTGAGTTCTTCAGGAAATTCTTTTAATGTCTAAAAACAAGAATTACGATCAAAAAAGAAGTGAAAAGATACGACACATCCAAAATGACAATTAAATTAAGTATTAAATTTTGAAAATTATAAAAAAAATCTTATATTTACTTTTAGTAAGTTAGTAGTTGAGTTACCTCGTGGATGTCAATACCATGATTCAAAGACCACATTGTCTGAAAATAATCCTGCATTCGTTGCTTCAGTTCTTTCGGCACTTGATTAAGTGAGAGGAAGTCCTTCAGATCTCGCCACTTGCTTTGATACAAGGACCGTCTCGAGTACATTCTTTGAATTATAGCCGTCACATTACCAAACACCACAGCGTGCATAAGAGCTTAAAATATAAATAATGTTAAAAGGTCAAATAAAATGTAATGTCATACGAGTAACTCCAAATAAATCAAAATTGTAAATCGCGTTGGAAAAAATTAAATTAACCAAAATAGATAACTAAAACTAAATATTTAGAAAGTTCTCAATTAAGAATTTGAAAAACGTTGTCCTTCTTATTATCTAGAAATTAATCGTAAGATAAATAAAGAAGATATAACAAATACTGTTCGTATTTTATTTAGTTTTAGTTACTGCTGATTCTCTTCTGTGCGGCAAAGGGCGTCCAAATTTTGCTCTGCCTTGGGCTCGCTATGTTCTGGGGCACAATAACCGATCGTTTTCAAAGACCAGATCAAAATAAAAATATATAAACCAACCTCCAATGAGCATTGTGAGAATACTGAATATTTTCTCCGGCAATGTGTTAGCGGACACGTTACCGAAGCCGACGCTGGTCAGTGACGAGCACGTGAAGTAAAGTGCCGTGACATAACTCTCGCTGTGCGATATGTTCATTATTGGCACTTTTAGCCTTTCCGCCAAATTGTTTATCCATCCTAAAAAATTAAACCAAAATAAATTTATGTCATTTATGTAAACCCTAGGATAGTAATATAAGATCCAGAGAACATACTTACCTAAATCCCAGCTCTCGTTTCTGTGATGTTCTATTTCCTTTTCAGCAATAATGAACCAGATGCAGGCGAGCCAGTGGGCGACCAGCGTGAAGGAGAGCATTAACAGGGTCAGTATCAGCGCTGAGTACTGCGAGTATCGATCCATCTTTTGCAGCAAGCGCGCCAGGCGGAGCAGCCTCGTAAGCTTCACTAAGTGTACGTTCCCGTGCGTCGATTCCTGTTTGAAGGAGAACTGTTAAAACAATATATGTTATTATATTGTTGTATTACATTTATCATAAACATTATTTTTGCACACAAAGATGTTATTTATTCTAAGAAAACGATTAAATAGTCCATATATATATATATATATATAGAGTGTATTAGACCATGATTTCCTCATAATAGAACAGGAAAAACTCAGCTATGAGAATGTAAAAAAATTTGGGTCTCGTATACAGAATCCATAAAACAGTTCTAGATCAGCAGGAGCCTTCTACTGATTTATTTAGCTTATTAAATGGGTGTGAGTTAGGAGTAAGTGCTTATTTGACCAAAAATAAAACAAAAACGTATTTGTCTAAGGTACGAAAAATATTATTTCTTTATAAAGGAAAGTCTTTATTTATATAGAAAGGAAATAGTGTATCGATTATAATTAAAAACTTACCGTTCCACTATAAACGTCGGAAGCGTAAAGTAGGTCAAATGGGAGCGCTGCCAGGAGATCCACTACGAACCAGGATCGGATGTAATTAAGGGCTATCGCTTTGGAATCAGATACCACTTCGCCTTTTTTACTCACAAATGTCGTCCGGAAGTTTAACACTATATCTAAAATAAAACAAAAAGTTTATAATTTCAATGTCAAAGCAAAATATTTTATAAATCAACTTTTCCAATATTATTCTCAAATCTTTTCAATAAAGTAAATTGAATCTTGAAAATAAAACAAACCCCCTATTGGTCGTTTAAATATCAATGAAATGAAATCGAACTCATTGTATCCAAATTTGATTTAAAACGAAGATGGATCAGAATGCATCGTTTCTAAGACAGACAGTCTAAAATTATGCGAACATCTGTCACAGTAGCGCCAAACTTAAGACAAAACTCTCTTTCATTAAACTAAAAGCGCACAATCCTTTTAGTCCGTGACATTGCATATCCCCTTCTACACTCAATTCGTTATATTTCAACTGTTCTGGTCTATTGTGAGCTTTCGTATTGTAGTCTGTATTTGTTCATAGTCTTTTTTAAAAACCTGCCACAGATTATTTTATAATCGATCTAGTTCCAAATAAAATGCTTACCAACGCATATACAAAAAAAAAAAACAGTTCATATTTAACATAAATATAGATTTCTATTTAAAAGTTATGAGGATTAAGTAGCCATGACTTGATATCTTTAATTCAAATTCTTTAAAATGTCTAGTAATCATACTCATCATATTAAACAAATTAAGTGTTTGTGGTTAAACAGAGTTATAGAATCCAAAGAAGTTGTGTCCATCAATTTATCTCTTTTATTAGTGTATTGGTGTTCTTTTTTTTTGGGGTTTAATAAATAGCGAAACATACCAATAATAAAGAGTGCTTCAACTACAACGTCACTGGTCACACTGATTCTGGGATGTCCTTCATCTACGAAGCTGGCATTGTACGGCACAACCACAGCAACGTAAAACGTCGCTATTAGAATAAGCCAGTCCCAGAAAGTTTTAAAAACTCCATAATGCGAGATAATAAATTTTGATTTTTTTATTGCTGACGTTTTGTACTCCGGCAAAGGTGGGTTCGATGAGTGAAGTAAATTCTAAAAGGGTAAATTAATCATTAATGTTGACTGCATTCATTATACTAAATCAAAAGTTCCTCAGATCATTGGTAATCATCGATCAAGACTATTAATCTGACATTTGTAGTAAAATTAATTTTCTCGAGAGATCGTTACTTAGGCCGCAATAATATTATTGGATAGTGCCTCTATGTTTATTTATATATTGTGTAGTGTATCTTCAAATTAGATGAAAGATTTCAATTTATAGAGTTCTTTTCTTATTTTGTGAGTTATTTAATTTAAATTATATCTTCAAACTTTAGGGATCAATTCCTGCAAATATAAATTAATTAATGTCGAAGAATTTGAAACATCAAAGGTGTTTGTAATTAACATGTTACATAATGTATCCTTTCTTTGAATTTTACCTGAAAAGGAAACAAGCAAGCGAACCTTATAAAACTGCAAATATAATAAGCAATTTGAAATGTTTGTTCATAATAATATTGTTTTACTCAATAAACATGAGTTTTTCAATTAGTTAATCTGTTTACCTTACTAACATTGTTTAGTTTCAGTTTTGTCTTCATCTTATCCGGTTTGTAATGTCCTGAAAGCTGGTAGAGAACAGCCCTTGAGCGGCGCCTGCCCATGTTGGCGGGCGAAGGCGCTTCAGGGTCAAGATTGCC
Source organism: Papilio machaon (assembly GCF_912999745.1). NCBI lineage: Eukaryota > Metazoa > Arthropoda > Insecta > Lepidoptera > Papilionidae > Papilio > Papilio machaon. Next base: position 4,336,818 of record NC_059989.1, on the reverse strand, counting down.
ATTAGGGTCTGGAAGTAGGCAACTAGATTCAGCTCGGAACCGGGCGCCCAATAGTGCCGCTGCGGGTACAAATGGGGATAACGCTAGAGTGACGACGCCAGCTGAAGGCCGCACCGCGGCTCCTGCACCAGGAAACCGCCCCGTTACTGCTACGTCTTTCTCGCACACAGAAACCACCTTTCTCTCTCCCTCTCAGTCAAAACTTCTACTCTCTCCTACTTCTATTACCAACGCTTACCACAAAATGCTGTTTCTCTTTTAAATTAAATAGTGTCTTAATTCTTTAATAATTACATTAGAAAAGAGTAGCAACACTTGAATAATCTTTAAAGCAATGTTGTACTTTTATTTAAAAAGAAAAAAAGCCTTTTGATTCGAAAACAAGGGAAGAACTAACTATTACAAATATGGAAATAACCTCATCTAAGTCCTTTACGGGTGAACATTGGCAGCTTCGAAACAAAAAAAAAAAATACAATTATGACTGTAAATACAAAAAGTATAAATACTTCTATGAAACCGAAATTGATGAAATCGTACTAATATTGCAGAAGAATTAGTCGTAATTGTATCTAACTAAAGGTATTCCAACAATAATAATCTTTACAATATTTTTTAATACTTTTATTTGTTTTTATTTGTTACTTATCATTTTGTTTAATACTTTTCTAGATATTATTTCAATCTAAATGTTTCGAAGCTCTCAAAGTTTTATTGTTTATAATAACAGAAACTAAACTACCATAAACAATAATTTTTATTATGAAAAGAACTAGAGGAAATGTAGTTTTACGTAGTTTTAAAGTCTAAATGCAGAATGAAAGAATAGATTAACTCCTATACAGTAAATACACAGACACGCATAACCTATTATTAAAACATGCGTGAACTAATTACTCAGAAGTATGTAAATAAGATAACGTTGCACATGTTAAACATAGTATACGCACCACAGATAAATCATTCTCAAATGGAATATTGCATAAGAAAAAAGAACTTTTTAAATAAATTTTCGATTGATACAAAAATAACATGATATATTTTTTTAAATTTATTAAAATATTTTCACACAAATTTTTTTTAAATTTTCTTTTCTAAATATTTGTTTTATTTACAAAATCAATAAATCTCGGTAACATAGATTTATCATACAAAAACTGTATCATATGTTATTTTGATGTAATATTTGTTAAAGTGTACGCGCTTATTCTCAATCTGACTTAATTTTGCTGTAAATTTTAATAGGAAACAATGAAATGAAGGAATGTCTTGTGAACAAATTATGAATAACAATAATATGAGATGTGTCTTGTAATGCTACTTTCTAAAGCTAAAAGTTATAAAGTGCCCGATCAGAACAATATTTTGACATTCCAATTCCAAAATTTATAGTTAACATTCGTAATTATTAACCTACGAGTAGAAAGAAACACAATAGAGAAAACATAGGAGTTCTATCGTGCGATGATGGTCGAAATTTGCTACAGCCACGGGATCTATTGAATTCTATCTAACACAATCAAATATTAGATCTATTGTATTAGAAGGACGTGTTTATGCATATTATTAAAGTCATGGATAGATATAAATTATTCAAAGAGTCTGGGGACTAGGCAAAGCCGTATTATATAGAAGTATAATTATTTTAAATCTCCATTGTTTTGATTTAAAATCGAGTGGTTCATTATGATAAAGCACTTACCGCTGTCAAACTCCTCATTAGTGTTCATGGCGGCCATTTTTGTATTCGTAATGTCCTTGAACGAAGCAAGGAACAATACCACTTCACGTTTTTCATTCTTAATTGGAACGATATCGAGCAAGCACCAGAACGGAGAACCTGTAAATAAGTGGGACAAAGGACAAGAAAATATTATTACAAAAATGAAAATTATTAAATGAAATTCTTGTAAAATAGGAAAATGTTTGTGCAATTTCTTAGAACGTGGTTCTGTTTGGACGACAATTATTGTAAGTTAAATTTTTACGCGTCACATTTAAACATGATATATGGCGATAGAAATTATAAAATACCGTTGTTGTGTATAATCATGAAGAAAACTGATGAAGTGATGAGTTCACAGCTTGAAACAGAAACAAAACACAATTATTTAGCCACAAGCAACGCGATAACCTTTGTCTCGACACTAACATTTTTTGCAAGGTAGGACCAGGGTAGAGGTTTCGTTGCAGTGGCATGTAAAGTGGAAGCGCCTTTATTAAAAAAAAAAAGAATACCTCTTCTTTATTTAATCCTATTAACTAATGTGCCGAAAGATATGTTTCTAAATTACCATTTTTCTTATAGAATATCAGTTCCAGTTTCAATTCGTGCTTGGATTCTAAGGCGGCGTCGATCTCGTGCCGGTGCTCCTCGCAGGTGTCGGGGCCATGCAGGAACTTGCACGCACAGCCCTTCTGCATGATGTGCGCGCGCGCCCACCCCGTCAGCTCGCAGAAGCCATCCGAGCAGTACACGATCGGGTAACACGGCACTTGCGCATTACCCAGCACGAAGTTGCTATCTACACACAAAAGATACAAGCTATCCTACACTATTCTTCTTTTGTAATTCCCTCCAAAATTTTAGTTGATAATTTAAAAGACTAAAATATAAAAATAGTGATTGAATTGAATTGAGCTTCAACGTCACTAATCATAATCAGGCCAGTCATAACAAACAAAACGAATGTTGAGTTGTTAAAATGTTTAAAATGCGAGGGCTGGCCTACAGTGAATACATGTTAGAAGGGATTGTATAAATGCACTTAGCTTAGGTCATCGGATATTAGCGCTGATAATACTGAACGTATGCGTGGGTGTTGGTTAAGCCTAACCTAATTTCGCCTCGTCCTAAGATTGTAATAAACTGATGAAAAGTGGCAGACTTACGTAATAATTAACGTTGTATTAAAAACAACACGTATATTTTTTCCTTTTCTTTAAATATTTTTTCAATAAATCAAGTCAAAGTGCTATAAGTGTAGCAGACTTTTTATTTTGCTACATCTATTGTTGTATACTGATTGAATAATGATTTATTTTATGTAGTAATCAGCTGATTTTCGGTAAATCTGTTAAGAAGAGTTCGTCCCGGTAAACAAAAGCCAAAATTCTGTTAGATCGTGGTAATTAATGGAAATAAACATTAGGATGTACTAATGCGTCGAAGCTGTTAATCGTGCAAGTTGGAAATAGAAGCGCTACTAGTGGCCTTGACTTGAAAAAATGATAAAATAAAAAATATTACACTATTATAATATATTGCCAAAATAATGGGATGGCATTTTGAGTGCTATTAATACTTCCTGTACGGTCACGGCAGACGTTGCACGTTCGCGAATAATCTTGCGGCTAATTTTACTGGCACTCGGTCAATGCGCCGCTATCGAACATCGCGGGATCGAAATAACCGGTCGTTATCTGAAGCCGCTACTAATTCACACAAGTATTGTTACGAACTAAAAGATGTTAAGTCAAACGAGATACTTACATAAATAAGAAATTTATTTAATTTTTTATGATATACTAAAATTTTAATAAGGACTATTAGTTAGTAAAATACGCTTTCATTTTGATTTTTTAAAAGGGAGGGGGATTAGAGGGATTTTTAGGTTAACATACATTCGTTCACTCCTCATCCCGGCACCGTCCGCACTGCCCGCCTTGCGATCATCGTGGCGTTTACCGCGATGTATCGGTCAAAACGATAAACGATACGTCATTATCGTTTGCCCTGGTTGAGGGCACGCGGTTGGCGAAGCGTAAGGAAGGCGACGGCGACTGAACGCCGCGGATATCGAAATTTTAAAGTAATTAAAACATGTTCGTCAGGAATATAACCTTTGAGAAAAAAAGTAGCTTCATCTAATCTAACACTACCAAATTAGTATGATTATTGTAATGCAACGTACTTATGTTGGTTTCTGAGACCATAATCCCTGTATAAAACATATTGTTATGTCTGTTTTGTTAAAGATAGGTAGAGGGATGACGATAAGTTTTATACAGGAATTTCTCAGAAACCAACGATAAATTCGATAAACTGAACAGGTAATTTCTATAGCCGTCATTAACTCCTTAATAAGAAGTCTAATACTATCTACATCTCGTAATCCTTATTAGATGATAGTTATATTATGATCATAGAGGAAAGATATATAAAAGGAGATTGATCAGACAGACTATGACCGAGCGTACCTTAATTTTTATGTAGTATGTAGGTATATATATCCAAATTTTTGAAACAAATCGACACTACGTCAATTGGCAGTGTGTAGTCGGTGCCTAAAATACAATGTTCTTAAGCTCACAGTGAGCATGCTTACAATCGGCGGCTGCTAACACTAAATTTGCATTTATTGAGTGAGTTTACTTACGTGTGCCATCGAAGCGCGTCGCGATGGTATCGAGAAAGGTGTTCTGGGGCGCGAGCAGCCCCTTGCGCACCGGCATCCCCCCACGCCGCGCGCCGAGCGCTCACCACCAACCCTGCAACATTGTTATGACGTCACAAATCAACACATACAACAATAACACATGAATATCGCTATGCTTATAAGTAGTACTGTTGTGGCATATTTGAAGTAATGATGATAATGGATAGAAAAGACGCTTCAAATAAGGTATTTCAATTCTTACATAAATATCTTCGTTTTAATTCCCAAAGGAGCTAAAGTAAATCAATATTTCGTTCCAAAAATAAAACAAAGGATTTAAAAAAAGCTATGATACTTCTTTGTAATTTTGGTAAAAAGAATGTAGAAGAATACCTTTTTCTCATTATAAGTATTAATAATAAGCAATAAAGCGGCCAAGACGCCGTTTGTGGCTACTAATATAGCAAGCAATATGAAAGTTTTATTAAATTGTATCCTACCCATTCACTAACCTTTACCTGCTTATTGGTCATAACCCATCTTATTTATGATACATTCAATAAGATATTCCAATATTACTAGACACGTTCGCATTACATTTATTGGGTAAATATTTATTACGCGATGTAAAACGTTTCATTCTGCATTCCTACTCTAAAATATTATTTTAAAGGCCTTGACATAAGTAAAACAGGTTTTAATTTAAAATTTATTTATTTCCACACGTATTTGCGGTAACAATATAACATTTTAACCATTTTTATGTCTCAGAGACGTACATTTACATTATATATACTTCTATTCAAACCGAAGTATTGTGAATGTTTGCTGAGAGGCAGAAATAGGCGTTAATATGAAGCCTTAATGAGAAAAAATGTTCATTATGATACCGCGATTATAATTAGCCGTCTTTATAAATCTTTCTACATATACAATTATTGGCTCGCAAGTTGACCCATAAAACCAGCGCCTGCAGCTGCTCCCATGCTTTATCATAAACATTTTATGTTTCATAAATGTGCTCGTAGTAAATATGAATTAATGGCTATTCGCGGTTATGCCCTTTTCCTGCCCATATTTTTCTCTATGATCATAAACAAACAGTGAGAATCTTGCATCTTTGCAAACAATAACACCTCGTAAATTATTTCACGGAAATATATTTTCATTTCTTTCAGTTAAAATATCTGTAAATGTCTATAAACGTTTAAACTTGCTATCTGTTCGTTTTTGGAACTTGTGTTCAATTGAAAATATTTTTTTTAAATTTTGCACGTCATTGATCGTCGTTTTTTTCGTCGTTAGTATTTGGTTAAAAGTTATTGTAAGTAGACAGCTCTAATGTAAGATGGTCATTGCAACTAATAATAATAAAACATAATTAATATTGGCGGCGATTGGAACATGTAAACGCATGTTGGAACTATAAATTTTATAGCCATCGTTCCGACAGTAGGCTGGTTTTCCTCATTTCAATGGAATACAAAATCCGAAATACATTTGTAGTATTTGGAAAATTCAGTTGCGAGGAATGTTCTCGAACGTTCGCATTGGTAATGCGTGGATTCTCAACTGTACAGCTCTTTGTTCGATAGGTTAAATTGCAACAAAGAGTATATTACGTTTTTTTTTTGATAATAGAAGGTTTTTTTTACCAATCACAAAGTTCACTCTCTGCCGTCTTAAAATTGAATATTTTTTTTATTATATAATACACAAATAGAAAATGTTGTTAGTAAAGATTACGCAAAAAATTAAATGGAGGATTTACTCGTATATTAAAGATACAACGTACGTAAAGCTTCACTGTATATAAGTTTATTAAAAAGGACCTTTTTTTAGGTATTCAAATTAAATGTTAAAGATACAGTTTAAGTGTAAGGTATGGCTTCTAGACTTAATTAATATTGAAAGCTTAATACTAAATGTCCATGTGTAAATGTTTTGCCAGTGACGACTCATCGTTATAGAGTGTGATTTTGGCAAGCACACTTTAGTTAGAATTGTCAATCCTTGATTTACTCAACTGAGGCTCTAGCACGAATATTCGTGAGAACGCTTTCGTTACATCATCGACAAAGTTTGTATTGAAATTGTGCAACTCCACTACCGGGTGTAAAGTACACCAAGAAATCTCATTCAAATGAACATATTTTATCGATGACGTTAAGAAGGCGCGTGTCGCAAATATTCTTGTGACCCTGTGACTTCTTATTTTAGAATAACTTCAAAGACATCGAAAAAAGGAAAAAAAATCTATATCGAGTGACCATCGAACTCGTTTTCCACTAATTTAAAACTTTATTTCTTACGTCCACTATATGTGTTTTGTGTTGATAAAATATACCAATTATGACAATTCAGAGAAGAAGAAGACTTAAATGACACCTTACTTGTTAGTTCAGGTTCAGTAGTTTAGGCTCTACGTACAAACTCACATGCATATATAGCAAACTTACATATGCACGAAAAACAATATTTTCTCATCAGACGGGTAACGAAAATAGACTGTTAATAGAGCTATTAATAGAGAGGTTTGATTTAATTTTGCTAGCAACTTAATTAATCTCATTAGTTTAAAAAAAACGTTTTAAATAAAGTATCCTTAAACTAAATAAAAAAATCGTAAAAGAAACCCCAAGCCGTGCGGCGTTGGCTTGGTTAACAATAATTTTAAGAAACTACTTCGAATTTTCAATTCAACTAAGGAGGCCATTTTCTCCATCTGCATAACAAGCAGGACGGGGAACGCTATTAGCAATTCTGTTATTGATTCCATTAGTAATCAGCTAATGGTCTCCACTCTACTTATTTTATGGACATTTAATTAAAGTTCGTCTCATTACGGTCGTTATTCTGAACGATAAATTGCTAAAATTGTTTATTTATTGTCTCGTGTTTTATTAGCATTTGGTTAAAACTAGAATACTAACATTTTGATGATCGTTTTCATCATACTAAAAACCTTCTCTCTCATAACCTCCGTTAATTAAATAGAGACCAGACAATTAACCATGAGGGATATATAAATTACCTATAGAAGAATCGTCCGAGTCTACGATTGCAGCAGGCTGGAATAAGAAACGCCTTTTATTAGTTAAAGCCTTAATCGTTAATAATTTGGTCCTAAAATTGTTTGTTGAATCACTACAACATATAGAAACTAGAAGAAATGTGTTCAAAAAAATAAATAAATTTAGTGCATTTAATATTATTTGATTTATCTTTATTTGACATATCGCTAAAACTAGAAATCTTTTGAGACACGAGAAAGTCTATAAAGTTTATTGATTCCGGGCCCTTGGGTTTTACAGTCCATTTGTTACAATTATTAGTTTAGAAATGAATTTAGTTTATCTGTCCTTAACATTACTAAAGTTATTAAGTACTAATAAATAATTTAAACTAGTTTACATTATTGCGCTCATATGATAACATATGAGGGCTATTTGTGTAAGAATTGTAGTGGAATTAAAATTCACTCATAATAGTTATATATGTATTATTAGTGAATTGTAGTATATTCGTATGACATGTGTGTTACATTATTGGGTCAATATAGAATACTTTTAGTGAAGATTACGCACAATTAATTTACTTAAGTTAGACTACTTATCGACTAAGTAAGGTGTAAGATTATGATTTCAATTTCTTTAAAGTCCGCCATCTTCATGATTGTTTTAGGTTGTCTTAAATGTTATTGCATGTTGTAATGCGCACATTATGCATTAAATACTTTTTTTTTGTAATGTACGTGCAATGTACAAAGTGTGACTCATATGTAGGCCGTAAAGTAATTTTAGCTTAACCTGTTTAAGTCTGATGGATGATTGACTCTCACCCGAGCGACGTGAGAAGCCAAATTAAATATTCAAACTCAAATATTTCAATATTCTGTGGTTAAAAATAGATATCTTTATTATAACCTATTATTATGTTACTAAAATAGTATTTTGTTACCTTAATAATATTATAAATGCAAATGTTTGGATGGATGGATGTTTGTTAGAAGGTAAGTCCAGAACGGTTGCCATAGCAGGCGACAGAACCTTGCTGAAATTTGGCATAGATGTAGAACATAATCTGGAAGAACACATGGGTTACACAATAAGTTTTTTTAATTCCGCGCGGACAGAATTGCGGGCGACAGCTAGTTTAATATAATGAAGTTTCTTTATTTGCAACAGAACAGAGTAGAACACTTATTTTAAAATAAATAATATATCATGATATGTATTAACTATTGTAGCTACACTGATTTAACGCCATTGATAGTAACAGGTACCAAGTAATGATGTAACTATACGATGATCGTGTGTTTAACAAATTCTTAAGAGTTGTAGGATATTATCTATTTATTAGATTTCATAATAAGACCAATGGTATTGGTGCACCGTTCATTTTTTATAGGGCTCGTTATTTTTATCATCAACCTGCTCTTATCCCTATGGATGGTCGGCACAGTATGTACTATTCCTTCATACATTTCTATCAGCCGTCATATCTGAACTCACCCACTTCTTAAGCATATTCTCTTTCACACAATCCATCCATACTTTCTTGGGTCTTCCTCTACTACTTTTTTGCTTATGTGATCATCATCTCTCCGCATATTATGTCCAAACCAGGCTGACCTTCTGCTTCTCAATTTTTCGATGACTGGCGCTACTACTTTCATTGGCTACTTTCAACCTTCCTCTAATGTATTCATTCTTATTTAAAATAATGAAATTAAATAACCAATTTTTTGTTTGATTAGTGCATTCAATGAACTGTAATTACAATTTCGAGCAAATTTGATTTAACTCAAAATTAAGTTTTGACTATGACACATTGTATCAATTATTAATTGCAATTTAAAAACTAATTAGATATGTCTCTGCATTATATGAAATTTGCAGCAATCATAATGTAAATAAGCCGTTACTTGCGGTTTCGTGAAAATTTTGTGAAAAACATTTAATTTTAAAATAAACACTTCTAACCTACTTTTCGCTTCAAGCAAGACATTACGATGTGTCGTTTAGTTTTCAGGGTATTGTTTATACTGCTCATTAAGGCTGAAATTACTGTGGTTTTTATTTTGTAAATTCTTGATTATTTTTAACATCGAATGGTCTTCAAAATTAATTTTACGCCAGTCGCACACCTTCAGTTTTAACTGCACAGATATAACTGATGACTTATCACTGAACTTTAAGTTAAAGTGATTTAATTAAACAGTCAGTCTATTCATTTAAAACTGTGCAGTTAAAACTGAAGTTGTGTAGTCGGCTTTATACTTTTCTTGATTAAGTAAATGTTACTTTTGGATTTTATGTGAGTAACTTCAGATGATAACTAATTTAGTACACCTGTTAAATTATCTTAATCTCTGATATTATAAGTATGAGAAGTATTTTAAAAAATACTAAAATACAAGTATTATAAACATTTCACTTTAAATTGTATCAGACACTCGAATTAATAATATGTAAATAAGCTTTAACAGAAATTTAAATAAGGCACTTCGAATCTAATTCGCTCAAAAACTTGTAAAGGTAAAAAACCAATAAAAATTGCTGACTATAGAATTGATGAAAAAGTATACGGCTTCAGTGGAATCAAGTGGGCATTCAGGTTTACCATTTAAGAGGATTACACAAGAAATCCAATTTCCAAAATGAAACATTGGAAGCGTTAAAAGCAATATTATAGCTATAATATACATTGTAGCTGGCAATATTTATAGATTTAATTTTAGAAACATAGTATCATCGAGATTATTGTACATATGTATTGTAAAATATACTGTATAATATATAATTCGAATTATAAGTTTCGATTAGTGAACGTTAAAAATATTTTGGAATTGTTATTATTAATATAATTAATTAAAGGACGTATTTATTTTTGGTCATATCAAACTCTCAATGTATGGCTAAACACCCATTTTCCTAATTTAATCATTGTCTCTATCTTACTTCTTACTAATATGCTAATCTTACTATATTCTTACTATAATGCGAATGTTTAGGTGGAAGGATGTTTGTTAGAATGTATCTCCAGAACGGTTGCATAAATCTCGCTGAAATTTGGCATAGATGTAGAACATAACTTGGTAGAACACATAGGTTATTGATTAAGCCTTTTTTTCATAAATTCCGTGCGGACGGAGTTGCAAGCGTCTATAATAGAGTTCTGCTTTACGAGTATAAGATGATATGTGAGATAGCTTTTCATACCCTGAGTCTTAATGTTAAAATTCACTCTTTTTGAACAAAAGTTGAATGTAATGTAAAATTTAAAAAGTAATGTCGGTGTTGCTAGTTTGAAAAGAATTATTTGAATTTAAATTTTGCAATGAAATTTCATATTTTTTTATGAATGAACTAACTAAAGAAAAGTTGAGCATATTCAAAGCTTGTAATGAAAAATAAATGGCACTTAAATACAAAGCAGTAGCAACTGGTATACAGAGATAGCGGTCAACACCCACATTCTAACTAAGCATTCTTAACGCCAAAAGATTATTTGACTTCGGTTTAAAAAAGTTGAACTTACAATTGTTTTATATTGCTTATATAATATATAATAGAACTTAAAGATACTTTTATTTCAATAGTCTCTAATAATATTAATATCTTCATATAAAATTGAAATTCTTCATAAAGTTTGATGAAACAAAGAATGGGATACGAAAATGAGGTTCAAATATGTATAGTAACTAGTTATAGAGCGGACATTACTAACAATTTCTGAGAATACGTTTTCCTTTGTAATGTTCTGTTGATATATGTTAAATAATTTTGAATTGTAATTTTTTTTTAACTTTAGTTAATGTAATTTTGACGCGGCATGATTAAACATCTTTGAAAAGATTCGTTTCCACTGGGCGAATACGATGGATGCAAAAATACAGTACAGGCAGTCGAAAAGCACGTTTATTTAGCGATTTCTTGTGAACAGAAATTGCTCCTCGTACATTGCTTATGAGTACAATTGAATCACTTAACGTTGTTGTATCTTTGCCTTACATAAAGGGGTTACGTGTCTGAGAGTAATTTAAACGTCGTTATTCTCGCTCCAAAGAGAACACGTTCATTAAATAGCTTTTATAAATAAAATTATTAGGAATAAAAAATGATATTATAATCCTTCGGATGTCGTGTACCGTCGTCGGTGACATTAAATTTTTGAATGTGATTTTGTTCATAACATTTAAAGTATAGAAAAAAAGAAACAAACAAAAAAAAATATGTTAAATAATACATCAAAAATATACAAGGCACAAATTTGATACAAAAGTCAACATATAAACTTGCAATAAGAAAATATGCTATTAATCATAAAAATACATTAAATTTATTTAAAATTTCTTTAGTATAGCCAAATATTTATACCTCACTTTGATAATATATAGTTCGAAATGAAATGGAAAACGACTTGTTCGAAGGATTACTTCTATAGCCTACGCAAATAAAGAAAAATAGGTCCCTTTTTAATATAACGCTCTCAATGCAAACCGTGGATTTTTCTTTCATTTTAACATAACAAATATTCATCATTTCCTTCAATATTCAATATGATATGGTACATAAAATAAATATTTTCTGCATAATGTAAGAAATTACATAAATCAACCCAACCAAAGACTTTAGTGAAAAAACTTTTTATAACCCTAAGCAATGTTAGCTCTCAATGAAAATTTAATGTTGTGCTAGAATAGAGCACATGGTTGGAATTCGTTATACTCAATGCTTTCTCAAGTGTTTTATGTCCAAAATTAATCATTTATACGTATTTAATTGTACCAAAAGAATTATTATTTGCAGGAAGGTTTTCCGTCAGGTGATCCGCTCCGGGCTGTATAAAGCGACGTCAGCCATCGGCTCGACTGAACCCGGGATTGATCGATTTCTCTGTACAGTCAGCGTTATTTCAAAAAGGAAGTGTACGGATGGTAATCTTATTGGAAAACGCGTTGCAAAAATATAATTTAAAAGACCCATCTTTGTATTAAAAATGAATGTTTAGAGTTTAGATGAAAAATCATAAACTAAAATTATTTATCAGCTTTTAACTTTTTTCTAGCTTTTTGCACTGACATTTGATATATTTACCGTGGGTTATAAGACCAGAATCTTCGTTTAAAACATATCGTTATCTTTGTTTTTTGATAATGACAGGTTTGACGATATCTTATATACAGAGATTTTGGTCTCAGAAACCAAGGGTTAATGATGTAGGTGGCCGTTTACTTATACATTCGCATCGCAATCGTGTTTTATACTACAACAATTTTGACTTTTGAAATTGATTTAATATTTCATTGCAAAGCATGACTCAGCTAGTCTATCTATATATATAAAAGAAAGTTGTGTTAGTTACACTATTTATAACTCAAGAACGACTGAATCGATTTGTCTGAAATTTGGTGGGCAGGTAGCTTAGAACCAGGAAACGGACATAGGATAATTTTTACCCCGTTTTTTATTTTTTTATTCCGCGCGGACGGAGTCGCGGGTAAAAGCTAGTTAAAAATAAAAGTAACGTAATAAAATAACAACATTTGTAATTTACTAGTGTAACAGGAATAATAATTACTTGTATCAACAGTTCAATACTACGTATATTCACTGCAAATGGATTTTATTGACTGAAATAACAGTTTCCTTTCGAAGTGGACACAAACATTATGAGATAAATATTGGATTAGGAAGTCAACAAGATCTTCAAAGGTTGTCGAGATAGGGTACACAGATGAAATAAATCGTTTAAATATCTTTGCTTTATACTACGTCTATGATATAAAAGATTATCTAAGTAAATAATAGATTATCTATTATTTACATCTATGATTTTTTATATTTTTTAAATCTTTTTTATCTTTTACATCTATAATCATTGATTTATGTAAAACGAACTGAAAAACGAACGCTGTATTAGTATTACATTTACTATACAGCGTTCGTTTTTCAGAGCTGCGATTTCGAGAGTGCAAGTTACCCTAATGACCGCTGACTTTCTAAAGAAAATTGCACTTTAAGCAGAAGAAAGGTGTAAAAAGCAGCATACTAAGAAAGGAAAGAAGAGGTCCATAATTGTCATATTATAGCGTAAAAATGTGTTTAAAAATGCTTAAACTTTACTGTTTTTTTTAAATAATAAGATAAGATACAAATAAATAAGTTCCTACTAGTTGAAACGGAAAAGATATCAAAAGTAAACATTAACGCGGGAGTTCTCGCTAAATATTCATGATACGTTCGTAGTGAGCGCACTTCGGAACACATGCCACATGCTTCTCGTCCAAATACAAGTGTTGCTTTGAAGATTTTTGTAACGCCACTATATATCTAATTTAACGTCTTTCTTGAGAACAATTTGATACTGATTCATACAAGCCGCAGGGAAAGTTGCCAGTATATTCATACTCCTAAATAACAGATGGAAGATGTTTTTATAAATTCCGTCTCCTCTTTAAGGTTCCTAAAATATTATATAAGATTTTAACTAAGCTTAACGCAATATTAGCTTAGCAAAGCTAAAAGATAAACTTGTGTTCATTTTTTCTACTAACTTCAATCCCATTTAATGTAATCTTTACCTAGTGACTGGGTAACTTAATATTAATAAAAAGAGATATAACATTGTGCGTAGTAAAGTAATAACAGCGTTATTTTGGATAATTTTACGATTGTAGTATGTTATAAAGTTTTATGAAGACTTATATGGTAGGTAATAAATGATATATGTAACTGCCTTAAGAAAAAACAAAGCATATTTGCTATTATACGACACAAACACATGACACAGAGATATCCAACATTTCGTCATCAAATTATGTCGTCTTATGCCCGAATACTGAAACGTCACTTAAATATGTAAGAGCGTCTTAAATTATAAGACCACGCTTAAACTCCAATATGCAATTTTCGTAAGTCAGTTAAAGACGCATCTCAACTTTGATGCCAATCAAATCGTACCATGCTTAAAGGCCACTCAATATCACATTTCTTATACTGGATCGTCACTCAACGACATTTTGCTGTCAAAAGAACTGTCATGTCGACTTAAGTACGCCAACAATTTAAGAGTGGTCGCGAGCTATCTTAAAAGTGAAAATCTAAGGTGTTAACATGTCTGCTTCATCATTATCATCGCATTCGGACAAATAAAATTCTCATGTCACAATGTTCGTTCCCGTACTCCTCCGAAATGGCTTGACCGATTCTCATGAAATTTTGTGAGCATATTCAGTAGGTCTGAGAATCGGCCAAAATCTATTATTCATACCCCTATAAAGTTTTTTTTAACTGCGCACGAACGGAGTCGCGGGCGACAGCTAGTATTTATATAAAAATGCCGACTGAACGAGAATATATCGAAATCGCAAATAGGTTTGTAGCGACATCTGTCTGCGCCCGCTTAAACTGCTTAAAAAGTGTCTTGATGATATTATGATTTATTAAAATTTTATTAATGTAAACTTGTCAAAACAAAACGCCAGACGCTTTCCATTCTACAAAAGTAAGGTCAAATTTTTTAATTTTTTTATTTAAAAATAATTTAAACAGAAAGGATATTTTTTAACAACCTTCTTTGATTTTTGAGTATTTAGTATTTTTATTTTTATTTTCTTTACTATTTGGGAACGAACACGTCTTACAACTATAACACTAGTCCAAGCCATGCTGCGTGAAACGGATACGTTAAGTGAATTTTAAGAAAACGTAATCGAGAACAAGTATTTTTTATACACTCTTTGACCGAAAACAAAGGATGTTGCCAGGACGTAAAAATAATACGTCTACTTACGGAATCACGCGCTTACATGTCTTGATTTGCGTTTGTGTATTCCACTTAAGTTTTGACGTCTGTTAAATTGTAAGCAATGCTTACGAAACGAGATATTTAAGTGACGTTTCAGTATTCGGGCATTAATGTTACAAAGGATTTTTGCTTAAGTTATAGAATAGTTTGACCTGAGTCTGATAGAATCGACACAAAGGAATGCGAAATCTGCACTAAGGAAGTGCTTAAGTGATATTTGACTGCCTATGCGACAGTAAGGGATTGAATAAATTAACATATTAACTTTATGTTTCATTTTATGTTGATAAATCATCTAATTGAAAATTATTGATTGCAATGGCGAGAGATGAAAGTTGAATGTTTTGTTATTAAATTAAGAGGTACGATGGCTCTCTGTTTTGTCAACGATAAAAGCTTTATTTTTAACGTATTGCATTATTAATAATTGAGTATTTCTACTTCTTTTAATTATTAATAATGTAGGTAAATGAAAAAAGAAAGCTTAATATAAAAATTAACAATTATTAACTTTTTCCTAGTTGGTACTTAAATAGTAGTTTTCGTAACAAATCGTTACATAAAATTTTTGCGTTAAATTACATTGTCAAGGGCGTTATTTTAGAGAGGAATTGGTAATATATTTTATTTATTATAAGCGAACAAAAGAGGTTTTATTAAACGCACTAAATAACGTTACAAAAGTATATGGAACAAAGAAGACGATTTAAGCCAGAAGCTTTTTAAAATTCTAATTAATTCTGTAGACATTGTGCTAAAAATATCTGATGACTTGTTTCGTGTTATAATGTTTACAATTCTTAACAAGTATACTGAAAAATAGAACCACGATCGAATTTCAGTTTGCTTGCGTAAGGTAACATGACTCTTTTAAAACTCCTAGACTATTGCAATTTTAAAGATATATCATTTGTGTTTAATATATTTCTGAAAGCCAATTAATACGCGTAAAAGCGATGTCAAAACATTATGATACTGACAAGTAGCTTGTGTGAAATTGTTTAAATTAATTCTTGTTATATTTAGAACAAGTTTACCAATGAACATCTGTTTAAAATTAGCCCAGTTTGATAAAATGGTTAAACTGAACCAAAATAATCTGGAGGCAAAATTTATAACGATTGGAAATCATTCACTTTAATTTTCAAACAGTCGGTACTGTTTACGCCCGCCGGCGTTTACATTGGCAACCTTTCTCGTAAATATATGTATATTGTCAATATTTTCAGTTCAAGCTCACAAATAAAGAGATCGATTAAATTTCAACACTTTTGGATTTTTTTAACATCTATCAGTGTTTTTTTTTTTCGTTACAATTTTTATTTCAAATATTTTTTTTGGATGATGTTTCAAATCTATTCATCCATACTAATTTAAGTATATCAAATCAATACAATTAAATAAAAAAACAAAAAAAAATTATGATTGATTGCTTCATTGATTTGTTTTTAATTTAATAAATAAACTGCAATAGTTAATGCTTGTTAAAATAAATTTACCTTATTTTATGTATAGAAAGTCTTATACAACAATACATTTAAATTTTAAGTCCACGTTAATAAGCAGCTAAAAATATTATAGAAACTACTAGAGAAAGTCATGTTCTGCCTAGTTTTAATTTTATAAACTACGAGTGGCTAGTAGCTACGTGGCTACGTGACAAATCGTAGCCACCGTTCCGATAAATAATTTTATTAATCGTCTGGATACGTAGCTGGTGACGTAGCAGAGTACTACGAAGTATTTGTTATTATAATATTTAAATAATGTTTTATATAAAATCATACCGTATATAACTATGTATTGTTATTTACTTATAATTAATACGTATAATATTTTGTATGTTGTCAATTAATTACACAAACCTAATATTTACATCTTTATTATAAATACAAATTTTTTAAATATTTTAGCTCATAAATTTAAAAAAATGATTGGCAAATCACCAATTGGAATAGAAATCAAAACAGTAGATGTGTGGGTTCGACGCCCTGTCGCTATTTGACTCGAAATAACTCTAAATTTGTAATTGATATAAAGAACTTACTGCGTTTAACGTCTGAATTACTATAATATGAGATCCTGGTACATTTCTGGTAAAACTGACACATTTCCACTATAACTACTGCTATCGTATTAGATCTGGTTTGTAATGTTCATTACAAAATAAAAGAAAGAAAAAAAACGCAATGTTACTAACAACAATTTTGAATTTTTTTCTTTCATTGGACCAATCCTCTGTGTGACATATATTAATAAACATTCATTCATTTTGGGTAAATAACAGTAGAATTTTGTTGGTTATTATCCAAGGAATATACGATAAATCAATTTAATACGACGTTCATATTTTGGGTTATGATAATCTCTCATAGATTAAAAGCACACTCGTCTGGTCGATGACGTATCATATATTTTCGTTACAGTTCAACAATGTTTCATTTCCTAACACTACTTTTTGATCATTTCTGTAGAGAAATGAAATGTTTTGACAATAATATAATTACGTGACAGATAAAAAATATAAAAAATTGCAAAGTATGTTCTGATGTAGTGTTGTGCTAGTTCTCTTCCTTTTCAACTCTACGGGTTAAACAATTTTTTAAGGTAAAATTAAAACAATATTATGTGCACTTAAGAATAAAGAACTCGGAGCCTAGTAAGTATTAGTTGTTACAAATCACCTTCGTATTGTCATAGTCAATTACGTCAAAATTAGTGAGATTTTTGGTGTACTTTTTTACTGTAGTTTTGTATTGCACAAATTTTATTACAAATTTTGTCGTTAAAGATACGATGGCGATTGTTATAAATATTCGTGCTAGGCCCATTGCGCACACTTAACCTGAGACATTATCTTTTGGACGATATGTTGCAGCATAATATCGTAAATAATAAAATTTACTGCACGGAGTTTATTGGACAAATACAATTACTTGTACCTGCCCGATCATGTCATATTACGTTATGTGCGAACAGACCACGTATACGAGTGCCTCGTAAGAGTACTCTGTTCGCACTAAAACGTTGTACAGCGCACGCAGGCAAATGTGCCCTCTTATGAAAGGTTATGAGGTTGTACAATGATCTTTTCACGGATATTGATTTGTTTGCCGTGATCTGCATTATTCAAAATATGTGTTACTGAGTGTGTAAATATGAGTTAAACACCTTACACTACACTACATGTTAGATATTTGGCCTTTATCCTAGGCGGTGTGGGCGACGACGCGATTGTGAGGTCTGTAAATGATCATTGTCTTCGTTAACTTCATGAAATTTATTTTTTAATGTGTATTCGTTTATTATTTCTCAACTTAACTGTAATTTTAGTATTGTTTTCTTTCCTTTCTTTTTACTTTCTACTATAGTTGTGAAAAAATATGTTGGATACATAATTATATATACGTTATATGTATGTTATATATGTTATAGATATATACATGTTATGTTACCGTCAGTCGTTCCAAATAAAAGAAAAATGTCGATCTATGCAATTCGATGAAACAATATCGTTAGATTAAAATTAAACTACGCAAAAACAAATTAAACTGAGATCGAAACTCATTTATTTTAAAATATAAATATTCGCCAAAGTTTACATTACAAACATTACCGTAACCTTCCGACTAAAAAAAAAAACGCAAGTGTTTTATTCAAGTTCATTTCAATTAACTCGTAGAACGTTCAAATATCGAATTAAACATTTTTGTTTACTTTAATATACTTAGGGTTGGTTTATGATGCTCAAGTAAGTTCTAAATAAGCTACTTGGAAGTTATTTGTGAAATGAAGTCGTCGTTAGCGTTTCACAATTTCCAAATAAGCAATGAAACGTTAACTATTTTAACAGGAAGTATATAATGTATTGTTTAATTTATTTGCTAGTTATCAAGCTTTACTTATACATTGTGAAACAGATTCATATAAAAATACTTAACGTAAAATAAATTCCTATTAATTGATTGTTACTTTTAATCTTTGAAAACCAGTTTTTTATGCTTAATAGAAATAATAACATGTTAAATAGCAGAATGTTATAATAAAATTTGACTTGTAGAAGATTAAAAATTCTAAAATTAAATGTTAAAAACTATTCCTTCGGGCATAAAGTTTTCAAGAATAATCATCATCATACGCCCTTACTGGCTCGGAGCATACCCTAAGTTAGGGGTGAATAGGCCATAGTCAAACACGCTGGCCCAGTGCTGGTTGATCGACTTCACACATATCTTTGAATTTCTTCTCAGGTATGTGTAAGTTGCATCACGATGTTTCCTTTCACTGTAACAACATCGGATAGATATTACCTATATGTAAATCGAAAATCGAAAAAATACATTGGTACATGGCGGAGCTACAGATTGCAAGTAAAGTTCTTAAACTCTGAGCCACCGACGTTCTAATTAAGATTATATACGTTTCTTGTTATACTAAGTTGTAAAAGAATAAACGTAATAAAGACATGAAAGTAAGTATTATTAATTTTACCCTACTAAGAGGTTTCCAATTTCTGACAAAGAAAGAAAAACCTTGTAAAAGGATAATCACGGCTACCCTTGTCAATAGGGAAGCTCTGACAAAAGCGACTCCGGAGTAATTCAGAGGCAACGTATTGTAGAGCAGGTATTACCTAAATTAGAGTTATGCAAAAATATAGGACGCAAATGTTTTTGTAACCAAATTTTAGTTTACAAGAGTTAAATCTTATACTTGTAATATATTTACTCTAATCATATTTGAAGTATGCTGTTAGTTAACAATTTGCTGTTGGCCAGTGTATCGATGATGGAAAAATACGGTCAAATAAATAGTTAATATGACTGATATGAATAAAGAAGAAGAAAAGAAAAACATAAATCGTGTTAATAAAAAATTATCTTACACGTTAACAGTGTTGTAAAAAGTTGTAGAGCACTCTTCGTAGGATATCGACAAGTTTGTTCATGCCGGAGCTTTTGTAGTTAGGTTACACAGTTATAAAACTCACTGCATAACAAAGTAACGTTCATTAAAGACATAATTTGTTTTGAAATTCTCAGTTTATGCAGCCAGGGATATAATTGCTTGTATGAGACAAGAAATTTGTTTTTATGTTGTTAATTTTGATATTGAGGAGGTTCCAGTATAAAAACAAATTAAAAAAAAATTGAATCTCGATAAATCTGGGATAGATCAAAAGTCTGGAAGACTACTTATTAAGATTTTTTCAGCTTCGCTCGAATGAAGTCGCGGTCAAAAGCTTTTACTGGAAATTTAATTAAATATAATGGAAAATTATAAGAAAAATGATGTACTTTTAAATTTTAATTTATTTACATAATATGAAGAAGCTTATACTTTCTGTCTGAAATGTAGGTTGAAAATATCAAAGTCGCATAAAACAGAAGCAGCCATTTCATTTTGAAAAGCTTTCTAAGTCCCAAGCGTAATAACGCCTTTCACCGCGCCCCAGACACAAATGTTAGGCGAGACTTTTGCACAAAAAGTACGTGAATATTAAGCTCCCTCGCCTTTAAAGCCTATTGAAGCAAGCAGATAATGGATACCTATTCTTTTAATTCAAGAACGCTTATTAGAACTAATTAAAACAAATATATATTTTAATATGAAACTGAAAACTGAAGAAAAAGCACATTAAAATACGTACAATTACATTGTAAGGTTTTTTGTATATTGTGAAAAGCAGTTGCAGACCTGGAGAAATGGCTGTAACCGCAAGGTATAATGTTATCCAAAATTTATGGTGGCTCGTAATTTCGTTCTAGTATATTACAGTTTTAGGTATTAGTATGATCTAAAGGAGAGCAGAAGCGAAGCGTACCCCGCGCGCATTTTTCTCCAGCCGCATTGAGCCCACCTGTGAAGACATGCGCTCGCAGTTAACTACAAGCCGTCATTGTTTGAATCTTGTAATGTAGTCAATTGTATATTTAATTACTACGTGACTTACAACCAAAGTCGTTGAGTACAATGAAGACGTAAGATTAGTGGAATTAGATCAAAGATTGTTCTTTGTTTCAATAAATCTAACGCGACCTTAGCGCATCGATAAACTTCTCACTTCACAAGATATTTCACAGTGAGTGTTCATCATTGTGGATATTTATGTATATGTGACATTGAACGGATTTGTATTAAAACATTTTTCTAAAATAGCGTCCAATGTAGAGTATATTTTTTAAATATACTGCTATGATAGAATGTTAAAGTAATTATAATTAGCTCGTCAATTTATTTGATAAATTGTATTTAATTTAAAGAAGACGAACACTTAATTGAATTATTATCATTTACGTTTTATTTATCGTATTAAATATTTACGTAATGATAAAATATAATAAAACAAAGCTTTTCTTTGGCATAAGGCAAAATGTAAAAAAGGTAAAGCAATTTTGGATGTCATTATGTTTTAACTGTAACGAAAACGATAAAGCCAATGTTACGATGAAAATAAAGTTTAACGTTACTGCTTTAAAATGTGTATAATTTAGTTTTTATAATGTCACTTACTTTTTTTTAATATTTAACAATTTGTATGTTAATAATAATTAAATAGCATAAATAAAAAAATCCCTAATACTCTATCTTTACACTCTGTTTCAATTGTTTATTAATTTTAATTATTGTTTTCATATAATTTAAGTAAATGGAGAATATTTAAATATAACAACTTCCTCCGCTGTTTTTTAAAGGAATTCTTCTAAAAATAGATTTCTGGTACCTTGTATTTCATTATATCATATATTTTTGGAAGCTCGATCCGTTTCTATAAATAACATATTTGTATTATTTGAAGAAATACACGCACGATACAAAATAAGTTACGCTAATTTGACGTTCATACGAAGGAGAATATAACATAATCATTTTTTCGGTTCAACAAAAAAAAAGACCAATTGCCAAAAATAAATATTTGTGCCTACAAGAAGGTTTTAACACACTCATATAAAAGCTTTAAATAAAACAATCTATTATGTTGATTACAATGAAAAATGATAATTACATGGACTTATCTGAAACTTTATTTATGTTAAATTGAAGTTCAGGTCTATTTTCTGAACGATATGTGTATTGTAGATATTTACGTTACTTAGGGTCTTCAACTAATGGCGCCTTGTATTTTGGGTTTGTTAGATTGCAACTTTTATTTTGATCGAATGAGTGTTTCGGCAACGGAAATCTAAGATATAATGTAACATTAAAATCTTCCAATAACGTGTTGACACGTAGCAACACACTCACATTATACATTTTTTTATTATTACAGTCATTAAGCCAATTTATACAAACATTAAGATTAGAAGTGGCATAAGGATAGCGAGTTGATGATCAACCATTTCTTTTTTCTACTTTTTATCATCAACATCAGCCAGTGGCATTAACTACTTTTATTTCTGACTCTTTAAATGAAACTTTAATTATGTGTTTAATGTTTTACATCAGACCTGCACAAATAAATAAAAAAAAATTTGTTTCTCTAACTGTTTGTAACACACAAGCATTTACATTTGACAAGCCAGCAGTCCTGCCAGTACTGGATTACAGGCGTAGAGAGCAATTGACATAGTTGCCTCCAATACAAGTCGAGCGGCGACCGCACTTAAGCTAGCCACATGAGAGGGTTTTGTTAACTTTGCTTGATTTATTTACTCTTTTGAACCAACACTGAATAGCGGGATTCATTACAAGTGCACTTATTTACTGCAGAAGTCCATTCAGTCCAGATGGAATTTATTTACTACCTATGTATTTCCGCTTTGGAAAAGTCTAATTTGATTTTTATAACAGCTGAAATTAAATCTTAAAAAGATCCTGAAATTTGATAACAATGTTTTGCGTGCTTGTAAAAAGTAGTGTTGCTTTAAATGATTACTAGAATTATGAGAGTTATGCTTTCGTGAAATTTCTGTTTGCCTTGGTACAAGAGAGTAAGAAATAAGATACAAATTTCCACTTGTTAGAAGAGTATCCTTGGTATAAAAGATGTACTTTGTAAGCCTCAATGGCTATCATATACACTACAATACTAATATGTTACATTTCTATCCATTATTCTTTCCAATATCGTTTATGTCGTCTCACCATTTAAAGAATCAGGGCATTATTTTTGATAGAACTATGAAATTTCTCAGATTCATCGCGTTCTAATGCAACGAAATTAGTTCGACTGCATGTTCTGTGGAAGTGTGGGCAAATTTTGCCTGCATTAGTCAGTAGCCACTTGATCATGATGACGCACAAACGACCACGTGAACACCTTATTCCACAACTAGGCTTATAATTAACCATTGTACGTTGTTTGCATCATTATTGACATGAGTTTTGTGCAAACGATTGCTATTTTAGACGTCAAGGGCGCTCGGTATAAACTTTTGATTTGGTTGATACTTAACGAATCTATAATACCAAACAATATAATATAATTTAGTTTTATGTCTCTGTTCGTGACTGTGAAAATATTGAAACAGTTTCAACTTTGTCCATACGTGATCATTATTCAATCGTTTTGTTATAGGCAAAGTTTCGCATCTACTCTTTGTGCTGGGGTAGAATTTGTTATTGTAGTATCCAGCGATAATAGTACGCCTTGTTTTAATTTTTATTTGATATAAGTAATGATAAGGCGCACATTTTTATCATTTAGAATAAAACCCTGATCTAGATACATATGAAGACAAATACTGTCTGCTTTTGTTTAAACACACAAGATAATATATACAATAAACGAACAATACGAAGTATACCAGCCTAAGTATACGGTGTAAGTATACTTTGTTATACATCGTTTGATAAGAGAAGAACTGCAGAGCTGGCGGTGGCACCATTCTATCATACTCAATTGTTTTTCTCCTTTTTCTAAAATTTTCCTCTTTTCTCCAAAACCGGTAACAAATAGTTCTTTTGTCGTTATCCATATTATCTGATAGTACTTGCATCGTCCTACTATTTTACTACACGAGTAAACACTTCACAGGCTCAGGTCCCCTTTTACCATTTGAAACCAAAGTATTCTTGCTCGTTACTGCAGCTCCGGTTACAACCTAACCTAAGAAATTATAATTAATTTATTAATTGCTGTATTTTACACAGTTAAGGTGTTAAATAACTGTGAAGATAATAAATACGATACATTAAAATGATTTGGTTTCAAGTAATTATCACCTTCACTTTAATATATTAGTTAATAAATAAAATAAATTATTTTTCATAATTTATTCGTTCTAACAGTGCAATACAGTTTTGTTTTCTTATTCATTCTTTTAACATTGTGAAATGACTATACTGTATTCTATTTAACTGCATACAACGAAATGTCTTAGAAAAAAAAAGGCGTTTCGAAATTTTATGTGATTGTAAATCAACGAGTGATATAAATCGATGTTGTGTCTGTTAGAACTGAAGGTTACACATAAAAACATTCTGGTTTGTTGGTGCGTTTAAATTACTTCATGTAATTAAAAAAAGAATTGTGATAAATTCTATTCATAGTCTAGAATATTACAAAAAAGTGTTATCCGGAGACACATAAGTGTGTTACAATAGTTTAAAATATGTTTGATGATCAATTATAAGATTTCCTTACGTATATCTAAGAAACAAATATCTACCAGGAGCTACATAAGTACCAAATTTATTGATCTTCCTCAGAGAAGGGTTTCAATGTATGAAGTAAATCAATTTATTTTTAATTTCGAATTGGCTGGAAATAATAATAAATGTTAACAATTTATTTAGATAAAAAAATCAGCCTGCCTAAATAAATGCCAGTTACAACTGAAATATAGATATGGGCGCTGACGTTTCCCAAACATTTACGCACAGAGATAATAATTTACGGTACACTTTGATAACAGACGTATCGTAAACCGCGGATTTAGGACTCCTGGAGATGTGTGAACCTATATTTAATGTATATTTTTACTATTATTACTATTTCCTTCTTACCTAAACGAAATCTCTGTCGGATGTACGAGTATGTGTCACTTAATTCCGTACATTAGGCAAAAGAGATTCGAACTTTCAAATTTGTTTGTGATAGTACCTATAATTTTAGTTTTTAAATAGCAAAAGATAATAAATGTCTATAGTAGGTACAAAGATTCGCATTTTGTACTCTACGAACTATAAGATGTATAAATGTGTAACTACAACTCACCGCCCACTACAATCAGATCTAGTCGGTGTTCTTTAAAGTAAATATTATTTCATTTTGAAACAATAATGTTTATGCTTAAATAAAACTTTTGTGATTTTTAGTACAGTGGATGAATTGTAAACTCTGATGTATTTACTTGCGCTTAGAACAAAATAATTGTTTCGTTTAGTTTAGTAGATAACGAGATTTCCATTGCCGAACAAACATCAATAGCGTGATGTCTCCTGTCAAGTCAGCAAAACAGAACAACCAAATCGATTCGGTAGCACAATTGTTTAACACATGTTCTAATCCTGATATATTAAATTGTATTCATGTTTCTATTGCATCTTGCAGACGTCATGTGATAATTAATGTTTGGAATCATTCTTAAGATTGAGATGAAAGTATTACTATGATTTGATCGTTCCTTAGCAGTCATATCACAAAAAGAATAATAAAGCTATTCTTCGTAAATATATCTATGTAACGTATAGTAGTAGTACAGTGTAAATAAATATTAGCCGCGGAGCACGCTGGTTTATGATTGCGGTATTTCGGTGAAAGTATTTTTACGTCGGCGGCATTCGGCAACCGCATCTGCGCTCGACCAAACATGCTACACATTTTTTTTAATAAATTAAAGACGTTGATTAGAAAACAGAACAGATATACATAAAGGAAACCGTTTAATCTATTTATTTTAGACCCGCATTCGAACGCCGAAGTTTGTTTGTTTGCCGAAACTTAATTTATTCACTATACAGACTAATTATTGTTTAAGTCTAACTGAAGAACTGACACGATAATTTGTAGTATCAACACTTAAGGCCCGACTTAGGAAAATAAACTGATCCTTCTGTGTAACGATGTAAAGTTAATGTTAATATAATAACGACAGCCAAATGGCTCTCCTCTATCGATTGATTAAGACTTGTCTGGAGTGACAGATACGATTGATTATTCCACTACAATTTGAAAACATTTTTAACCGACTTCACAAAAGACGAGTTGTTAGTGTGTTTTCATTTCGGAAATGTCGACGCTTTAGCACCTTTAAAATTAACATTTCAAAGAACGAAACATTTCAAAGAAGGAAAATATAGATATACTCGTAGATAATGATGTTTATATGATATCTATATGGCGCTACCTAAGATTGTAAAATACATAATAACAGCGCAGCTTAGACTCATCACGTTTAGATAAAAGATAATTACAGATGTCACTAGTACAACCATATAAAGATAAAGATGTAATCTAAACAATTCTCTACAAACATACGATCTACGTCTTTCATGATATAAGCATCATAATAATTAAAATATATATTAAGATGGTTACAAGTATATAGCTATAATTGTTTACAATAAAATAAATGTGTCATTTTAAACTTAGTTTAAATATAAATATGGCGACAGGCTGGATGTAATAATTAAGCGAAAACATTAAGGTTTTAAAACCTTACGCTTCGACCCTAAGTGTGGGATAAGTCCAGGGTGATGATGATTAAGATGTTTAATAAAAAATAATAAAGACATAGTCACCCATTTGGTTTGATTTTTACTTATACTTACATCACGCAATTTCTATTCCTTTGTTAAAAAATGATCCATTTTAAGTAATAAAGATAACCACTGGTTGTTTTCACAGACACAACAAAGGACCAGCGTTGCTTAACGTCACAATAAAAACTCCCCCGTGTCTAGACCAATTTTATAAATCTATACATATAAAATATTATATACCTATGGCAAAGATAGTTCAAGTCGTGTTGGCGCGTGATACTGTGTAGTTGTTTGGTATAAGTTTTCATTGAATTGAATTGTTAGTAGCAGAGCACTCGGTAGTCATCATAGATCAACATGTCAGCCACACTGGGTAATATCTTGCTCGCTTGACTAATAATAAATTAATGTAGCTATTAACAATTTGATGTTTAAATAATATCGAACCTATAAAGTCTATTTTATACTTTGACTTGCATAATTAAGAATGTTATTTAACTCGTGTTCAATCTTATAAACCTAACTAACGTTTAATTTATATTCTAGCTTCATCGTGCCTTTTTAAGGTAAAGCGAACCATTAGTTGGTTGACCATTGCCGAATGATATAATATGAATACGAACCATTTACCATTATTTTTAAATACATTTAATAAAACGTATATTGTCAAATATAGTAAAATTAAAAAGTAACATTGTCTAAAATATAAAGGTGACATAAACAATAACGAGCCAAGATGCATTGACCTGTCTTTACTACGTCGGATGCACTTACCGACGAGAGCCCCGCCGGTGTCGCGGGATCGATCTAGCGCAGCCGGGCGGTTCCGGCCATCAGGACACACCGGGAATCACTTCAATTAACACTCTCACCGCTATAAACTTAACACTTTTAATACGTCACTCACAGTTATAGTACACTTTTGTATTGGGTGAATAAGTACCTATCAGTTAAAGACACACGCGTATTTTCAAGAGTGAAATATTACGTTATGGGCTAAGTAATTACGGAACTTTATTGTTGTTGTCTCTTAGATTAATAATTTCATTCCCCTTGGCAATCGAGTTTAGAATCTGTACCGTTTAACTAAAAACATAACAAGTCCGGTTATCTTTGTATAACATGTTTTGTTTTTAGATTAGTTACGATTCATCACACAATCATATACGCGTAAAATTGCGTGTTCTAATCTCAAGGTTATTTAATATACTATATTGTATATCTATCGATCCACTATGATAGATAATAATGATAAAATCTGCTCTTTGTTAGTTCCATAAGTTCGGATTTCTAAAGTTGGATTATTACTTAATATTCAAGTAATAGTAATACATTGATGTCTTAATATTACATATTATAATAAATTTAATCTGAACAAAGTCCAAAGTACTGATTACTGATGGAAATAAAGCTCCTTGCAATAAGTAACAGACTTCAATTACGACGCTTCACGATGAGAAATAACAGGCTGCAAAACAAACGCCCGCGTACCACAACTGATGACTTGAAAAAATAATATTGTTCTTACTATTTCTTTCTTATCTAAACTTGTAGAGTTTATTTATTTGATTTGTAAGATAGATATCTTATAATTATATAGGTACTAGTTGTCACCCACGACTTCGTCCGTACGGAATTAAAAAAAACCTAAGTAAACAACCTAAAACGTAATGTAAAAAAACCTGAATAAGTAGCTTTTGAATTCTTTTCCAAACTATGTTCTACATTCGTGCCAAATCTAAGATCCGTTCAACCGTTCCGGATATACCTTCAAACAAACATCCATCCATCCATCTAAACTTTCGCATTTGTTTTATTAGTAAGATTTATAATTTCTTTTATCTTAATTTTTTTCCATTTTTCATTGAAAATATTAATGGCTATTTTATAATTTTAAGCCACTGCAGATCAACTAAAATACGAATTATTTCTTTCTAATAATGCATGCACGAGATTGCGTTTAGCAAGCCAGGAGCTTTATCTGTTGGTAAAGACGGCTATTGAATGAGTGATGCCAAAATTTCAAAGTTTTCATTTCATAGAAAACGTAATTGATACCAGTTACTGGAATTGAATGCAGAAATTTTATCGTCAAACGTACATTTATTCTTTAAAAAATTAACGCATAAAATTAAAATAATTAACTGGTTATACTCAATTTTAAGACGCATTTGAAAACAGAGATTTATTTTTTCGCACAGAAGGTAACGAAGAAAAGTCTAGTAAAATGTGCAATATTTAAATTGTCTCTACTAAGATAATTTTTATTTAAAAATGTAGAAATATGGACGCTAAAATCGAGACTAGACGTGACTATGAATAACGAGGTTAAATACTGCAAGAGAAGAAACATTGTGGGATAGTAAAATAACAGTAGAACTCCACTGCCTCGGTATTTGTTTACATTTATTACGTAAGTGGCTGTCGCCCGCGACTTAGTCCGCGTGGAATTAAAAAAAAAACTTAATAAGTAGCCTGTGTGTTCTTCCAGACTATCTTCTACATCTGTACCAAATTTCATCAAGATCGGTAAGCCGTTTAGGAGATACCTTCAAGCAAACGTCCATCCATCCATCTAAACATTCATATTCATGATATTAGTAAGAAAGTAAGATTATATGTAATTCATTTTGTTTTATTTCTCATTCTCTTGGACAAATAAATGACAGTAAAATATTATAAAAGACACGTGTCACGGCAGTAGAAGTCTACTGAAAAAGTCTGTCAGTGTTCAAAATTTCATCATAGAAAGTCGATACAATATTTTTAAAGTTAAAAAATGTTGTAGACAAGATAAAATCATTTTTCAATTTGTAAAATAATCTTAAATAATACTTTCTTCTTAAATAATCTTTAATAAATACCCTGTAGGGTCGATGCTTCAGGCAACGTCCCTCAATCAATAGAAGTGGCAAGTCGTAAGTTCTGAGCAAAGGGTGTTTCATTGTTACACAGAAGATAAATAACGGCTGACAAATTTCTCATCAGCCAACTTTTTCAAGCTGTTTTCTTCAAGCAACAAAGGGCTTTTGATACTTCAAATTGATGAATTACTACATATTATTATAACTTTACAAAATTTATAACTCGCTCGGAAGTCAAGTGTGTGAAATTATCTTTGAAATAACAATTATTTATCTATTATCATATCAAAAAAAAAAGTCGATGGTAGGGAAAATCTAAATATTATAGATGTACGAATATGTGAGACTACTTGGAACTAATTTATTTATAAACTTTGTGGACAAGGGTTGACGTTAAATTGATTTGCGATCCACTAACAATCTTTATCACTATTATGAAGATTATAGCGTTCGACTAAAGATATCCAATTGATACGAAGTAAAAATTGTAAGACCATGGCTTAAGTAATTAAAGTTTCATTTAATCATAATAGACAAATTTAAAAATTCTTCTTTAATTTTTTTTTCTATTTATTAACGGTGACTATATTCACACAAAATTTTAATCATATTATTTAAAGTTTCAGAATTACTTAATTGATTTTTGGAAAAGTAAATCCCTTCATAAATTACCTCAAAATTAATTTCTATAGAATAAATTTACAATCCATGCGCTTGCATTCCACGAAGTATAATTTTGATATCCATTGTTTGGCCTAATTCCTTGCACAAATTCGTACACACGCGTTGGCGCGAAAATGTCCGTCGTGTGACAGACGACGTGACGAAGCAACGCGACGACACAGACTGGCCGAAAGCCCGAGGCCGCCCCGCCGCCGGGGCCGTGGCGCAACAGATACGCCACAGGTTACCCGGGACTCCACCACCCTTACCCTAGGGAGGGTAGCACGCACGACAATTTACATCCTTATTATCATCTAGAATCTGAATAGAATCTGAATCTAGAATCTGCGTAACGCTCGCCTCAAACCTCCACGCATTTAATCATTACCGGATTTAATATTTCTTTCCATACAGTAAACGACTTTGATAGAGGTAAACAGTAATACAGATGCCAGCCCTGATGCATTTTTAAATTTTAGTTGATGCACATTGTAAGGTACTTGAACACTAGATGACCATACGGTGAAATAAGGAGATTTAAAAATAAGTAAAAACCTTTTAAAAACTGGTAGAATACACTGCCATTATTAGAAAGAATTTGCTAATTGGTTAACGAAGGTTTCTAGAAAAACAACTTCAGAGTACCTACATTTATTTGCAATAAACAAAGAAAAACATTTTCTAAGAAAGCTAAACGAATCAAGGTTGTGTTCATTTATATTGTTCTAGCTGTCGCCCGCGACTCTGTCCGCGCGGAATATAAAAATAACTTAATTAGTAGCTTATGCGTTCTTCCAGGCTAAGTTCTACATCAATGCCGAATTTCATCGAGATCTGTTCAGCCGCTCGGTAGATACCTTCAAACAAACATCCATCCATCCATCTAAACATTCACATTTAGGTACAATATTAGTACGATGTCCATTAAGCAATAATTGGAAAAGCTTTTGTAAGTTTTTTTCTTGTTATTGTAAGTTCTTGTACTTGTAAAAACTAGAGATAGATTTGTTTAAACAGAGGGTATCCCTTTCTATGTAAAATTTCTTTATTTTAAATTTACTATCTTCTAATGGGATTCAGGGAAGTACGCTTTATCTTTCAAAAACTATATTATGGCTACTACCTATTAGTTACTACTTCAAAAGAAGAACCTCGTTACTGACAAATACTCGTATATTCCGGAAGATGTTCAAATATGAAAAACTAGCAAAAACATACGTAGTTAAACTACTACACTTATACGCGAGAAGGAAATAAAAAAAAACGACCACATTACTTAACTTTAGAATTGAAGGTAATGAGACTCGCGAAACCCCTCATTACGCATTCAATTTATAAGTGGCGTTGACTTGAGGCTTGGGGTGAATTCTGAATTTATGTTAATATCCACTCTTAAAAATGGTCATCTAAAAAGTTAGGATTTCGAAAGCCTCTCCAATTTTTTACATATGTCATATTGACTAGTATTTGGCTGTGAATTTTTCCGCGCGGAATCATAAAAAAACTTAGTAAGTAACCTATATTCTTCCAGACAATGTTCTTCATCTGTGTCAAACTTCAGCGAGATCCGTTAAGCCATTTCGGAGATACATAGTAATAAACAACCATACATCCAAAATTATTTATTATTCATAGTACTTTCACTCATCCTTAAATTGATTTACATGTACCCACTTGATTAGCAAACGCGTATCAATAATCATGTTGTCAATTATGCAAAGATAATTTAAGAAAATACTTCTTACAATTTAATTCAATCCCATTTAGTTCTTTAATGTAACAAGGATCTTAACATATCTTCGTAAGCCTTTTACTTAGAGCAAATGTTTCTTCAAACATGTAAAATTCTGGACGAAATAAAACGAAATTATCTTATTTTATGCGAATCAAAGTAATGTTAAAGCAATTTGTAAACTGGAATGAACTATTGCGGTTGCAAAGTTCAATCGAGTTGGAATCCAATCTGATAAAATTTGATTTGATAAGTTGACGGGGACGATTATCGAATTATTGGCGAATTGTTTGCATACTTACGTCAATGTGCTATCGATATTTACATTTAAAGAATTTCTTTTACATTTTATATTATCAAGGTTATAATACTGACATACTAACACATTGTAGAAACACTGCCGATAAATGTTTCGATTTATGATATTTTTACTCTTTTAGAAATAGTTAGCATCCGTCTTTTTTTCTAAATAAACTGTACGTAGTTTTTAATTGTTTGCCTTTGTCAAGTGTATTTATTCCGTGAATACAATGCGTTTATTGTAAGTGTTTTTATTGTTATTATTTTATTCACATACAAGTTCGTATAATATACAGTTATAACTAATCTATATTTTTTTCTAACAACGTAGGCGTGTCCACTCATGCGTTCTAATTTTGCACGTCCGATTATTCCCTTGATTCCGGACTTACAGATTGAAATGTCTGCCATCGATGTCTGGAAAATGTTTTTGTTCAGATTAAGAGATAATTATGTTGGTTTATTTAAGATACATGTGTATTTTTACACGTCTTCTGAGAAATACTTTAACTATCGTACTGATTTGTATATATTTGTATGATTTAAATAACATTTTACATTTTATCGGTGTGGTTAACCTTTCATCAGTCATTTGGTCTCAATCCTGCCAAGAGTAGACTACTACGTCGATATTTTGAAGAAAATTACTACAGCATATACAATATTTAGCAACAACTAAAACGTATAAGTACGTACTATATCCATGTAAAACATTAGCTTACAACTAATGTTTGCAATATTTTTTTGTACCAAGTAATAATATGAGAAAATGATTGTGTATAGACTTAATGCTTTAGAGCCGGAACACGTAGTAAAAGCCTTTTATATAATAATACACGTATCGATTTCCATTAGGATAACTGTGTAACAGCGCCGCAACGGAACAGTATGCCTTTACCCACCATACAATATAATGGACACGGAGAATTATTTATATACATTTATTGTACCTATACATTTCCTGCTTTTTGTGTCTTTGTAGCAAGAAATGTTCAGCGTTTTTGTTGTAAATGTTCTATAAAACTTATGGTATATAGATCAGAATCAACCATTCTCTATGTTTGTTAACTGCCTAGGTTGTCCGTTAATTTTTTTTAGTATAATATTATTACTATTATATGTAAATGGGATAATATCGGATATTTGGTTGTAGAACGCGGAAAACTATTTTTTGACTGTATGTGTTGAAGTCTGATGATCCATACCCTTATTAGGCAGTGACAAATTCACAAGATGAGTTTCAGATAAAAAAAAATTAAACTTGAGAGGTGTCAAGGGACACCCGGATGGAACGAAGTTCCTTCGATTAATTAGTGAAGGATCCAATGTTTATTCTATGAATAAAAAACTTAAGTCTTCACAAGAAGTACATTTTATTTCTATGAATTTTCGTTATATATTGTCACGTCGTTGCCATGGTGAAGTAGCGCTCATTCGTCGTTAACATACTTACTATAGCAAAAAGTGTCGTGACAACTTTTCGTAAGAATTTTTTCCGTCTAGCCCCCTTTCACAACGCGTGATAAGGAACTTCGTTCCAATAATGGACAACCTAGACAGTTAACAAACATAGAGAATGGTTGATTCTGATCTATGTACCATAGGTTTTATAGAACATTTACAACAAATGTATAACAATTTATGTATAACTAAATAAACTTTAACTCAACAAAAGGGTGCAAGGGTTTTGTCAAACATTACGTCATGTCAATATGCTGACACTTTTAGCTAATACATCTCAGTCCATGATCCTCTTGACCATGTCAACAAAGGTGCCCAATTAATCTAAATTCAGAGTAATGTTCTCTAAGCTACTGAAATAGTGAAAGTTTAGTATTTCAGGCGTATATATCTGTGACAAATTAAAAAAATAGCAGATATTTAATTCTATTGTCGAGGTGTTTATTTAGCAATGTATAAAAATACAATCAAAAAAGGAAACGAAAAAAAGCAACATTATAAAACAAAAATAATTCTCAGAGTTGGCCTTTTGAAAATATATCAACGTAAAAATTGTAGTAGACCTAGTTTTTATTATAGTTTTGAGAACTAGGTACACTATACTATATCAAACAATGCTGATATGAGCACATTTCGAAATTACGTCAACCAGTATACCAATGTAGTCTTCAAGCGAGGACGGAAATTGCCCGATTCACAGTTAGTCATTTCCTACAAGATTTCACAATGATTGACTGTTAAGGTCCAATTCCATTGATGTATCGTTCTGTAGACCATATCATGATTTAATTTATTGTTCATATTGTTATTGTTTGTTTCATATTAACAGTAAGTAAATACTTAAAATGCTGTTGCTCAACCTCTAAACGTTGCATTGACACACTTGGTAAGCGCTAAAAAATTATAATTTTTAGGGCTCCAATTATTCGTATTCTGAGTCTTTTTTGCAGTTACCTTACATTGAGTGATGACAACTCCAGTGATTGTTTTTTTTCTGTTGTCAGGGTCACCAAGAACCGCAAACTTTGAACAAAGGTAATGCTACAATTAATCCGTCACTGCTGCTGACTATGTCTCTGAGATTCTCCTGTCTTCACTACTATACTTTAAAATTTGTTGGGAAGGGGATAATACATTACTTAGGGCTTTAGTACACAAGGTAACGTAAATCTTCGAAACCCGGTGATTTTATTAACGTTTCTTGTATACGAAGGGCCATAGGTAACTCGTACATTTATGTTTGACAAAGTACGAAATTGCATTATGTTGATATCGCATAAGCAATTGCGACATTTAACCGGGTATATTTAGATAACCATTCGTTTTTATTATTATCTTAAAAGCCTGTACTTCGCTGTTTCACGATAAAAAACTAACAGCAGAATCGATCGAATAACTTCCGCACCGTTATGTTTACAAACGGTGTGGGTAAAAGAAAATTAATGTGTAGATCACTTCATATAGCTTATATTTATTTAGTTAATTTATAAAGCAAGCGGTTGCATCTACCTATCAACACTGGTTACGATAAAAAGACCCTGTAAAA
The DNA here is from genome assembly GCF_912999745.1 of Papilio machaon. Taxonomy (NCBI): domain Eukaryota; kingdom Metazoa; phylum Arthropoda; class Insecta; order Lepidoptera; family Papilionidae; genus Papilio; species Papilio machaon. The sequence continues at coordinate 4,301,412 of NC_059989.1, read as the reverse complement.
AGATGTGACACATTTCGTTGTCAAAATTGTGATAAACTATTTTTAGTCCCACCTGAATGTATCGCTGAAGTCATATTTTAATAAAAATACAAAATATTCGTTTTTGATAAACACATTTTAATATTTGTACTGTTCTGTTCATTAGTTCCTGTACTTTTACTGTTCATTATTACCCTTTAAAATTTTTAAGAACTTCAGGAGTTAAACATGAAATACGAAAAGTAAAATACGTGGGCAAATGAATAATTACTAAGGTAGGGTTGATCCCTTTCGAGAAACATACCGTTTGTTAACTTTATAATAGGTGCGAAACAAAAATAGAGAATGTTTACCTTTACAGACAAAAGAAATTGTATTTGAAAAAAGGAGACCTAAAAGTAAAAGACAAATTCGGCGAATACAAGTGGCCGCTTGATCGTTTGTCAGCAAACAATATTTTGAAAAAAAAAAGTCTACAGTAACACAATTAAAACATGAAAACAGATAAAAAACAACTTGATAATATGTACAACAAAGACAAAATTAGTTTTATAAACAATTCCCTATGCAAAAACTGTCTTTTCTTCGGTCGTCTGTTTGTACAGAGCCCGTATTTTTCATCCGAGAAATTACACGAAATTAATTTCTGCTCCTGACGAACAAACTCGTTCAAAGGGAAAAATGGCACCCGCTGTTTTTTCAACATTCACTCTAGGAATATATTTATTTTATTACGTTTGTTGTACTTTGTATGTTTATTCAGGGCAAATTTAACTATCTACTTATAAAGGTATGCATATAAAATTATAGCAAACTGTAAAGAAGGAATTATGGACATTATTTTATGACTTGTTTGGTGAAATATACTTAAGTCTTTGTCTGAAACATAATTTTTAAATAAGCTATCAAGATTCAAGAATTCTTCCATATCATTGAAAACGTTAACAAATATGCAAAACGTACGTGACTGACAGATTAAAGTTGTTTTGCAACGTTAGACATATAATCATATCCGAGACACGTAAATTGTCAGAGCACACTTCCACAACGACATGAAGGCAATAGACAAATCTCTTATCGCTTTTACCTCTTACTTTGTATTTTATAAAAAAAATGCGGCTCAGAAATTCTTAGCACGGTATTTATGGCACACAAAATACCTCCATAACTCAGTGTTATTGGTCCCTCAATCATTGTATAATCGTCGACAGATGCAAAACCCCAACAAACTGGGATTGTTAAATTTAATAAATCGTAAGAAGGCCCAATTTAACTTTATTTTAAGGTAAAAAACCTTGAAATGTGCGCACGGAACATTTTCTTCTCACTTGACATACATATATTTTATAAATAACGACCACATAAATTTTTGCTTTATGTATTGTCTTATTTATATAACATGAATAATTTTTACTTACTATCAGCTGGCTTCGATTTATAAATATGTCCCTGTAAAGTCCAGGGTTCTCAATTCCAATCACTGCTTCGCGCTGACAGCGCACGGGCTATGGAGTGGCAGAAATGGTAAACTAACGAGCGTGACTTTCGTTCGAAATTACACTTATTTCAATCTTTTTATGTATGTAGTTTCTTTTTGTAATAAAAGTAAATAACATTGACAAACATTCTTTTCACCTTACTTTATTAAACTGAATAAATCGGTTCGGTGTAAATGGCTACAGGATACTGATAGGAAATAATGGGTTTCTGAAATCATTCTGAATTTTGTATTTTTTGTGGTCAGTTAGCATCTGTGGGCTTTGCACGAATATTTGTGACAAACACTCTCGTATCGTCATTTATATTAAAATGAGTATGATTCTTGGTGTACTTTACGACCGCTGCACAAATTTTATCGATAAAGATACGATGGTCATTGTCACAAATATTCGTGCTAGGTCCACTGAAGTGAGCTTGTAGCAAAAACTATATGCGGATATAACCCAAATTATATCAGTTACACAAAGGGGAAATGATTAGAGTTGGAATGAAAAAACAAATCATAATATTTTGATTTTCTATTAAACCAATAATTAAATCATCACATTCTCCGTTTAAACTTTTTTTGTTAAACATATCTAAAATTAAATACACACTACATTATATACTAACAAAATTAAATGCATGGTTTATGACAACAGCTCAAACCAATTAAACATTTGGGTCTCATAAATGGACCCAATACTAACAGTAATCAATCAAAATACTTTAAACAAGGCACTAACAAGAATTGAGCAAGTACCTTTGTACCTGTGGCCGGGTAATACTTTCTCCAAAAGATTTAAAAATTATTAATAAAATGTTGTTAGTCTATGATATTTATTCTATGACGGTGTAAAAAGATTCGTATCGTATAACTAGAGGTAGGTGTTGCCAGTTAAATGATGTGCCTTACCACAATAATAATCTAATTTGTACCTTTAAACGCATTCCTAAAAAAATATTGTCCAAAATGAGCCTGCTCTCATATTATCCAATTATTTCAACTAAGTTTTACATTTATCTTATTTGCATTGTAAAATTTAAGCAATCTTAATTTTATTTAATTTTTAAATACATATTTGTAATTAATAATTGACACAAACAATGGATAAATTAAATTTACAAAAGTATTTAAGTTGACTACAAAACCATTGTCATAAACTCTAGCTAACATATAGGAAATCTTTCTGTGTAAAGAAACAATTACACAAAATGGAAAGATACATAAAACAAATATTCCCCAATTCACAAATCTACACAACAAAACTACTGGTGCAACACTATATACTAAGTTAAAATATCATTATATATTTATGGCTTCTTTGAAATGGGACATTTTCCTCACATGTCCAAATCAAATATGAGATCATTCTTAAACATAACTTCGGTATATTGACCTTTGTTTAGTTTTTCCGGATTGTAGAAATCCGTAGCATGTTTTATATTATCACAAGTTATAGGGTTTTGTTTTCTAACATTGGTAATGGGCTGTTTTTTCGATTTCCATATGTGAGGTTCAAACTTACTACTTGTATTACCATTTTTATCAACAATATTTAGGGTTGATGTGTCTCCAGCATTAGCGTTAACATCTTTATTGCCAGTATTGGTGCTGTCACAGGACAACTCCGAGTCAGATGGCATGTTCTTGCATTCTGCTTCTGCATCAGATGTATCCGCAAGCCCGCTGTCACGTCTCTGTTTTAGTACAGATTTTATCCTTGGCTTTGTTGACTGAAATATTTTTAAATCAAAATAAATACAAAAGTCCGTATTTTAAAAAGTATAGAAAAATCTTCTTCTAACATATCTCTCAATATTAAAACACAATTTGAATTAAAATTTACCTTAATAGAATTATTTGTTTCTTCTTCAGCCTCACTCTCACTTTTACGTCTTTCTTGGTTCCGTTTTTTACTTTTCCTTCTCTGATTTTTCTTCTTTTGACCTTCTATAGATGAATTATATCTGAAAATATAAAAAAAAACATTTACATTAAAACTAACTGTATAACATTATTAAGATTTGGTAAATTACACCTTTACGATACAATTTTACACGCAACTAACGTAATCCAAACATGCCTATAACGTGAGATTATGTCAGCGAGATAAGATAACAGCTCTAAATTAATGGAAAATTGTAGATTAGACACAAACATGTTTATTTTGTTTTAACATAACAATACTGCTGGGGATGGAAAAGTTTTGTAGCATCTATTAGTTTAACTCTTGTACGAAAATGATCAATTAGAGCCTCTGATTCACATATTCTTTACTATACGTAGTGCTAATTAAAACACTAACCTGTAGAATTGTCTCGCAATAACATCACTAAACCTAACAGTCTTTTTCAAGCTGGACTCCTCTGGGATACAATCTGAACTAATATAGTCCATTGATGATGCAACATCACCCACACTAGATTCGGAAAAGCTACGCATCATTGACATTGATTTACGAAGAATACTCTTAGCACCATTCTCACATGTACCGGAATTAACCCAAACAATATCATTTTCTTTCTCCCTTTCGCATTCCTCATCCTTACCGGAGTTAGATGAGACAACAATATTTGTCTCCAATCCCAAGTTAGTAACTTCAACAAATGGTGCTTGAACTTCATCTTGAGAACTAACAACATTACTTTCTTCAACTTGATGAGACTGTTTTAACTGAGATGCATCGAGGCGTTCAGTGGTCATGGTATCTTTAGTCAATCCAATATTGAAATTTTGAGGAACATCACCATCAAGCTCTAGTTGAAGTATTACATTATTATCCCAAGCTTCTCCAGTCACCGTCTTAAATTTAATGTTGTCCTCAAAGACAATAATAGCTGCATGATGCACTGGCACAAAACCAGAACCAATTGTTGTGAACTTTATGGTAATTTCATTACCATCATTCTTCACCAGTACGGATTCTGGCTCTGTGTTCTTTACATGGAAAGTAAATGCTATTACATCATCTAAGATATTATGTGTATAAGGTGGCAGTATGTAACTAATGGAAGTTTCTAAGAATGGTTCATCTGCTATTGTTTCTTTTTCTAATTCAGGAGGATTTAAATCAGAAGTTTTATTAGAACTTAATACAATAATTTTTTTCTCATTAGTATTATCTTCATCACTTTGGGAACCAGAATTTTCTTCACTTTCAACACCGCTGTCTACTTTAAGCAACTTCATATTGTCATGAACAGTGTCTTGTACATTTCTTATTACCGGTAAAGTGACAATTAACATGTGTTTTGTTTTGTCAAATTTAGCATTACCACAATTATCATCAACTGGATAAGGAAGTGACAAATTAAGTTTGTATTTTGCAGGTTTTTCCACAACCAAACTTAGAGATTTCTCATTTACATCCAAAATGCAATCTTTAGTAGAAGAAATCAAGGGCAAGTTAATCTCCACAACCAATTGACTTGGGATTGCAGAGTACTGTTTGCTATTTTTATGAAAGGTGTAATCTTGTAAATCTACGTTTTTCTGCTGTTTTACTACATACTTAGGTATTGTGTAACCTTCATTCATTGAGTGTGAGAATTCGTTTTTCCCAGACCCAGCTTTTCCCTTTGCCTGAGTTTTTACCTTACTATTTTCCTGCTCATTATGATTTGTGTAATTATGCTGAGGGTATAATTTTTCTATTATTTCCGGCGAAATATTCTTATTCTCTTCCTCTGTCGGGGGCTTAAAATTAGGATCTTCTTTTCTAAAAACTGCAGATGTAGTCATTCCTTTGTAATTGGATTTAGGAAAACGACAATTGTTAATGTCCAAATGGATTTTATAAGTACTCTGAAGACCATCGAAGGCCGTCTTGTTTACGATTTCTCGAAATCGTTCGTTAACCTCTGCCATGCGCAATGTGTCGGGGTGGAAAACAACATCGTAAATTATACACCTCTGTTTATTGTTATCATAATCTTCCCTTGGAGGGATCAATGAATAAGGGATTTGCCAATTCATACCTTTCTGGCCGTTTACGCTCTCCACGGAATGTGATGGTTTGCCGATGTTCTCATTACTACAAATGTTTATAAACGCTTTTCTATCGCCAGCGACGCTTGTTTTAATAACATAGCCACCTTTTGGATTAATAAAAGTGATATCATAGCCCCTTTCCTTTTCCAATTGGGTCATTTCTTTTTGATAGAGAGCTTGATTCGCCGGGTCACGTACTTCATCGCAGTAGTCGGCTAACATTTCTCGAAATTTCTTACTTTTCATGGCTTCTTGAATTGCCTCAATATCAGTCCTTGTAAGAGTTGGTTCATCGTCACGAGGTTTTACTCCTGTTGCCATCTTGTCTATCAATTGTAACGATATAAAAATAAACACAAGTACTACGCATAAACACGATAATTTTCAGCTGATGTACACAGATGACAATTTCTGAAATGATATGTTGAGAGTTGACGTAAGTAATGAGATTTAGAATGTTGCTAGGAATAAAAAAAGGCTGCCAGCAACGCAACAGTTAAAATAAGAAAATACGATTATTATTTGCCAACTGGAACCTGTTCTATCTCCTGTTAATGTCTCCAGCAAGGTTCTTTTACAATAGTAAAAAAAACAAAAGAGCTTCGTTAAAAAGTAGGGCATCAGTCAACGTTTTCTGTGTGAGTTTTTCTATATGAGAACTGTACTACTGAACTGTACGTACAGTTTGATGTACTGACGTAATATGTTGCAATATCAAGGAAGATTATGGCGCACTCAGAACAGTGTTTTTCATACTTTTGGTCAGTCCTTACCTACATTTTACATTTTTAATTTATCCTACATTTTAAACTAAAAAAACACTTTTATATTTTAAAAATGTTATAAATGTCGAAAGACTATAGCCATGGGCGAAAAAAAAGCTTATTATTGTCAGCTGTCAGCTGTCAGTGTCATCAATTGTTATGGTGGCTTTGGAGGTTATTAATAAGTTATACACCTAAAAGCCACTGCTTGGAAATTGAATTGAATAAGTTATACATTGAATAAAATAGGATAAAGTTGAATAAAATAAGTAAAAGTAGACATAAAAGTTTTATAATGGCGAACACTTTATGTCGCCCGTTACTGCAAACTGTTACAATCCATTCAGCAACATTCAGATTTGCTCGGCATTATGGTAGGTGGATGCACAGAAATCCTGCAAAAGTAATATTACCGTTTGAACCAAAAGATAATATTCAATTGCGAAAAGAAAAAGTCATTGAGTTGGACTTAAATGATTTTAAAAAGACAACCAAGAAAGAAACATCCCAAAAAAATAATGAGACCTTGGAAGAACCATTACACACAAAAATAAATTTTAAAGAAGTTAAAGATAAAAAAGAAACGGTATTTAAAAAGAGGTTGTTTTATCTAAGCCAGAAAAAAGTATTTGATGATAACAATGAAATAATATATGAAAAGTTAAAGGATAATGATACTAAGATAAGGTAATGCATTTAACCTTATTTTTTAATTTCATAGTATCATAATTTGTTATGTATGTACAGTATCATTATTCTAGTACTCTAGAATTTTATAGTTTTTACACATAGCCTATCATTGTGTTTGTTTACACATTTTCCAGCTCACTTTTTGTAAAATTGAAGTCAAAAAAGGAAAGGCTACGCAGTAACCAAATAATGGTAGAAGGTTGGCGTATGATAGTTGATGGGTTGGAAGCCAAATGTAACTTACAGTACATATTATTCAGTCGCAAAGAAGATTTAAATAATATAAGGCCATTTATGCCAAAAACAGGCATACAAATATATAAAATACCATATAAGGAAATGGAATTATGGTCAGATGTTGAAACATGTCCCGGTATTGTGGGTAAGTATATGACATACTTTCATAGCTGATTTATACATATTTTTATAATTTCAAAAATTAGCCAGTGCATTTTGGGACTTTTTTTATATTATTCATTGATTTAATTATATATAATTAATTTAATACATAGTGAATTATCATAGCTTAAAACATGTTGATTTCATGAGTAAATATAAAATGGTATGAGTTTCATACAATTTTATATTGTTTACATGTAAAAACCCATATTATGTAAATTGGAGATTGTAAGTTATATATATATTTGAATTTTTTTTAGGTGTATTTGAAATGCCATCACCAGATAAAATAAAGAGATTTTCAAAACCACTGCCTCTTCAGTTTCTGTGTGATAATATAAGAGTACCAGGTAACCTGGGTGCTATACTTCGAGCAGCTGTTGGTGTTGGTTGTGAGAAAGTTTTAGTAAGCAAGGGTAAGAAATACATACAACTATGATAAAACCAACAATAGCATTAAAAAAAATTGTTATAAATTTTAGAATTGATTGAAAGTTGACCATTGAGGAAATTTATTTTTATAGTACTACACTAAACTTAACTACACTAAAGTTAACATATTCCATGCTGCTATTATTTTTCATATAACACTGAGCAAGACGAGTTAGTGGCACTAAATGTGTTGAATTTTTTTTTTTAGGTTGTGTTGATGTCTGGGATTCAAAAGTAATGAGGAGTGCTGCAGGAGCTCATTTCAGACTTCCTATATATCCTTCAATAGAATGGGAAGAAATGCCACAACATTTACCCTCTGACACTTCACTTTTTATTGCTGATAGCAACACTGACTTTGCTGAAAACAAAACAGAAGAAGTCAGCAAAGCTGGCTCTGAAATACCTGTGTTGCCATATTATGGAGTTGATTTTTCTGCTTTAAATCATGTAACTCTCATCATAGGCGGAGAGACTGAAAGTATTAGTGAAATGAGCTATAGGTAAGTCTGATTAATATCAATTATTTTTTACGTTTTTTATTTAAAATAATTTTGAATTTGAATTTAGAAACTATTTTGAATCGCAACGATTTCTGTTTTATAGTCTTACTAATATTATAAATGTGAATGTTTGGATGGATGGGTGGATGTTTGTTTGGAGGTATCTCCAGAACGGCTCAACGGATTTAGATGAAATTTGGCATAGAGTCGTAGTCGCGGGCAACAGCTAGTACATAATAATAATATTGTTTTTTGTGTTTTAATGTTTATAAGAACATTTCATAAACTCAATTATTATAAATGATTTTTTTCTTTTTGCTCACAGATTAGGAGTAAGTAACAATGGCTCAAGATTGCATATACCTCTTCACAAAGGTGTGGACAGTTTGAACACGGGTATGGCCGCTGCGGTCATTGCATTTGAAATACGAAAACAACTTACGCAAGCTGCTGCAAAAGCCAAGCTGGAAAGACAAGCAATGAAAACTTAGATATTTATACTATTAAATAAAATTTTTAGACCATAATTTGATTTTTTAATAGTATAAGGTGGTGGAGTAACTTCTGCTCATTGACAGAAGGGGACACACAGTGACGCAGAGATTATTTTCCTTTCTATGCGCCCCCTCCCACCCGATAAATCCACTTCCCCTTCCCTACATTTCCATACGAAAAGCTTGGAAAGGTAAAATGGGATATTTTTCTAAAATATAATACTAATAATAAATATGAATAAAACTAAATTCTGTTTTCGAAAGTACATATTTCCAATCAGTGTGAATGAAAAACATTTCGGCGCTTCTTACGACGACAGAAACACTGGCGCCGAAAATTTTCAGTTCATATCTTACACCCTGGCAGTAGGCACGTGCATATGTTGCATTTGGAATAATCTGCTATATACGACTAACTAGCATGCACTTAGCAAGGATAATTGATGTTTTAGCTCTCGTTTATCTCTGAAAGAACTTAATATTGTTTCATAATATGAAACGTACATTTTTCTTGAAGACCGGCAACGCTTCTACAGTTCAAATGGTGTAACGTCCATGGGCGTTGCGTCGATAATCACCTCGTTGTTCCCAGTGCTTGTTTAAAATGGCACACTTAACCCAAAAAAAGTTCGAATTCGATTGAGCATAAAGTATATTACATAATTTTGGCACTGTTTAATTCGTAGACATTTAAAGTGGAACGCCACAAGCAGCTTTTGGCAACATGAAAATTAGTTTTCCACGAAACTACAAAAAAAAATCGTTAGAAACATTTTGTAACTGAATACTTTAAACTTAACAAAAAAAAACAAGCTTTAACTCTAGACTCCGAAAATCATTGAAAAGATGTAAAAAAAAAGAAGCTCTTAGAAATATTATACTTTCTTGTACATTTCTATTACTTTCTAAGCTCTGTTTCAATTTTATTAATGTCATAAAATGCAATAAAAATAAGAAATGAACGGCATTAGCGTAAAACTCTATACAATAAAAGTAATGACGTAATTATTTGCGTCACTGATCGCTAACACTATTCTAAGCCAAATAGGTCCTAGACATAGTCTGTAGGACACTAGATCAATGTCTTACTTGGCAAGAATACAGACGTTTTTATATAAAGTCATAAATTAAACAATATTACCTTCATGTTTATTTTGTGATATAAAATAAAAAAGTATTTTTTTCAACCAACTTACATGACGTTAGGCTTAAAGCAACGACTTCAAGGCTGGTTTACATAATACCAGTACAGTAGGACAGTAGCGCTGGCGTGATATGGATTGTTTTGGCTCACCAGTGTGGCGCCAGTTAGTGTTGTTGATTGTGAGCGCCACTGTACTGTACTGGCCAAATGTAAAACAGGCATCAGTAATGCGTGGATAAAGGCTGATATTAAGGATGATGACAATATTTGTCACCTGGCTTTTACAAAGCTCATCGCTATTAAGTAAGTTTAGGGACCTAAGTCTTTAATGCAAAGGTTTAATGAGCTTTTTGCAAGGGATTAAAATAGGCTAGCTTAACTTCTACATTTCTTCCCCAAATCAAATGTAAGTTAAGTAGTCACTCCTTATATCTTATGTGTATCATATTTTTTTATTGTATTGTTTATTTTAAAGTAGGTATTCATTGATACAAATATAAATATAAATATTATTTCATTGATTTTGACTTGTCCATTTACCAATGTCGTCAAGACCTGTCAGTTAACTTCATTTTTGGTAAACTAGTATGGGAGGGGTGTATTAAGGGGATTTTTTAAGGGAGAATTCGTAGTGCCTAGTTAAGGATGTGTAATGTGGAAAGGAGTGGGAAGAAGGCGTCGTCGGTCAATACTGTAGGTGGCGCGGTGCGGACGGAGCGGGGGCGGTAGGAGAGGCGCGCAGGCGCGGGCCCCGCACCCCGCACACCGCCCCCGCCGGCACGAAGCTCGCTCACGCAACTCGCGAGTCAGCCGTCGTGAGCTACAGATCGCGCGCGGGATCCTCTCTCCAGTCGCGTGTCATGTTTTCATCACTGATATCATCTGTCAGTTAGTTTCCGATGTCGATGTTAAAAAACATGAATGAGCACCGCGCGTAATAACATCGGCTGCGGTGGCTACGACCGTAGCATCTGAAGAGGACAGCTTTCGCCGATTATCTGGTTTTTCTCGTAAGCTTGTGGCCGTTGACACCGCAGCGTGCGGGTCCCGCAGTGCGCGAGTGTGTGCTTTAGCGAACGTAGTTGAGGACGTCAGCTGAGTCGCGTAAACATTGGCCTTACAAAGTTACGACAATGGCAACGCCGCTCTTCTTGTAATCACTGGCGTCTGACAATTAACGGGGGTCCCGTGATGAAAATCAACATGAGGGCATTTATACTGATCTTCTTAACAGGTAAGAACATTCTTGCCGTTGTCCAGCTTTTTCTATATCCAAACAAATCTTTTTACACTAATGCATGTTTGTTGTATTAATTGCTATAAATAATTATAAATGCCTTTTTTTCCTCTATTTCGGACTTTTCTGAGTTGCACTTAAGCTAACCTAAGTTTGTTTTGTGAATTTGAATTAAATTTTGATCACATTGGAAACTACCGCTTTTGCATATTAAATTTTATGCATTTTAGTATTACCTTTAAGTTAAATTTAAGTAATTTATTAGAAAAATGTAATGTAAGAATTTATTTTCAAATAGCATCTTAAGTAATATTTTAAGCACGTTAGTCACTTTTGATTTAAAAGAAAATATTAACTAATAATTATACGCAAGGATACTTCAGGGCTGTAAGCATCTGCCACAGAAAATATTGGGTGAACAGACACAAGATAAATTGAGCCGCGCCTCTTATTGGTATATCTCCACTTCAACCGTTGTCCTCCTATTTTTGGTATTTTCAGGATTAAAGCTGCAACTTTTTAATGATGATCAAGTTAAAGTAGCAATCGGATCCTATGATTTGAATTTGAAGTGAATAATAGCGTTAAAAAAATCTAGTACAAGATTATTTTAGTAGACCGACACATCTTTCGTATCTTTCTGTGATATAAGAAGAGTATTGATTGTTGATTAAGAACGGTCATGCTTACCACTAAGAGCATCGCCATCTGATGAGCTAGCCTAGATGTAGGAAGAATTTTAATATTTCGAAGTAGTTTATTTTAATTTCATACTAGAGGTCGCCCGCGACATCGTCAGCGCAAAACTATCGAAAAGTATAGTTAATTAAAATAAAGTAGGCTATAACATGTCCGCGTGTATCAGCTACCTTACCGTTAAAGTCTCGTCACAATCGGTCTAGCCGTTCCGGAGATTACCCGGAACATACATGGTCTTCGGACAGACATACAGACAGACAGAAATAAAAAAAATACACGTGATACACAACGTGTACGAAATATTATATTTTTCCCGATATTACATATTGACACTCCAATTTTATTAACATAGATTTTTTCGGTTCTCTAGTAGGGGAAAGCTGTCCCTGCTGCTGCTACCAAAAATACGTGTTTTCACTGTTTAGAGTCAATAATCTTTAATTAAGCTTTAAGCGACGCGGTTTAATAATATTGAGGAACTGGCAAATTATAATTATTTTACATAACGTACGTATCATATGAGTAAATTCCATAAGCAACACTAATGCCTCTCAATTTATCATCGGTCCTGAGAAATAAGTCATAAGCTTGTCAAAACCCTCGTCCCACGCGCTTCAAGAAACAAACGGGACACTTTGAGATGGAGATAAAGTAATTTTTTGCGTGTTCCAATTTATTTCTCGAAGTGTACTTTTTATCTTATTCGTAGGAATAGATTGTTTGTATTGTATGTATGTGTACGTACAAATATAAAGTATTTTCAGAATAGTTATCCTGAAAATACTTTATATTTGTACGCAAGAGCAATTTTATTCGATGTTGTGATTCAAATTTATGTCGACCATTCCAATTTTAATCATCCGTTTTATATTTTTCTTACGTTAATATAAAGGAATTAATTTAGTTATAGCAACATATGAGTTTTTTATTAAAGTCTTGACATTAAAATCTCTGTTAAAGTCTTATAAATATCGCATAGACATCGACGGATAGATCACTTATCATTAGGTGAAGGTCCTATAAGTGTCATATGATAATAATAAATTATTTTGTGTTGTAACGTAAGAATTCATCGTTAAGATTATTATGGATGTACTGAATCGTATCCCACTTTTATATTTAAGACATGAGTTTAGGAAAAGCGAGTAAAGATTTTTATCGGCCAATTATATTATATTTGAGAGAACATTAATATTTTTTTGCGAAGCGCTAAGGTTTAACTCATAAAGTATTTAGAAAATTTGCATATCTACCACAAATAATTAATACTTAAAGAATGTTGCCAGTCTTTTATGTAAATGCAACCTTCCCAGGTTGAGATAGTTCATTCAAGCAACTTTATCTACCTTACTTCTCATACTTGATTGATTAAAAGCTGTTTGCTAAAACTAGTACTAGTGTTACAAGACTAGTTGGCACCAATCGATGCATTTGCTTACGAAATGTCTAATGATGTGATAAGTTGAATGAATGTGATTGGGATAAATTGACCTTGGATTATATAAGTAGTTGCAAAATTATTAAACGTTTATTGTATGTAACTGAATTATCTATTTTTAACTATTTTAAAGGAAGCTTACGGAAAAATATTTTTGTGGAGTATCTAAAATAGCTTTATTGTAGTCGTATAGAGGTCTAACAAAAGCTTTTTTGAAAAAAAGAATTTTAAGCCTGGATATCCAAAGAAACATTAACAAACTATCAATACAAGAGAGACGACTGAAATGACGAATGATAGATGGATCTGGAGGACGAAAATCTGCTACAATGACCCCATATATAGAGTAGGATGACATAGAGATGATTGGGTAACCGCTGAATGGCTACACTTACGGCTGATTCTCTATATTGCTCATTAACTAATAGTCCGTGATGTAAGAATTCTTCTTGGGTATATGTTTAAGAAAATATTTGATGCTGAATGCATTCAGAAAAAGTGTTTCTTATAAAAAACTTATAAATAATAAGATATACTTGAAATTAATATTTTCAACAAAACATTGGCATTTCGTTTCCAATATGTTGTAACAATACCAATGTGTTTCGTTATTCAAAAAAGATTTGTTAAATAAACATCTGTTGATTTTATGCTTCTATTCTCTTTTTTCTCTTTTGATTATTGTAATCTGTAGATCGTAGTACAAATTCTTTAGCAACGTTTTGTATAGTGTGTCTGGGTGTTATTACACAATTCCCGCATTCATACTTTCAATACGGATTGACAAGGCGCTTGGGGATATCTCTTTTGTTTTTGAATGTTCCGGACGTGCACTAAAAGCTTTGCAGCATTCTTTTTGTCGCACAAAACAAAATAACAGATACTGATATTCTGCATCTGATTTTTGTGCAGACTAAATATTTTTAAAATGACCTAATTAAAGATCTTTCCTGTCTTGATTGCAAAACTGAATTTTAATGTTTTTTGTGTTTTATTTTACTATAATTTGACCGTTTTCGAGCAATTTATTGAAACTATACTTAATTGTAGGTTAATGATAGATATTTATATTTAAACGAGTAACATAGTATCAATTTTTGCTGAGTTATTTTGGTAACAAAGCCTACAAATTTAGTTTTAGTTTACAATATTAGTTTCTTAAACGTAATTCAATTTAAAGTTAACAAAAACGTAGATTAATTATACTGCAACTCTTACAAGTTTTGCAACCTTTTTTTTCTTGTTAAAACCAGCGACAGGTGTACAATGCAGGTAAAAATCTGAGACGGAATCCTCTCTTAAAGGAACATATCTTTAAGAAAAGTGTTTCAAAACTTCGAGAATTTATTTTAAGGCATAATATTCTTAGTAACATTTTTAATAATTATATTCATGTTACTTAAGGCTTGCAACGAGTTCAGAATAAGTAAGAAATGTTTAAATATACATTGTAGTTTTAGTCTAGAGTATTCAGTAATTCAAGACTAAGTTAAAGCAAGCAGGACACCTCTTCTCGCGAATCTATTTTTTTCAGTACATTCAGTTATTCATTTAATCTAAGTTCAGCAGTCTATTATTTTGTTGGCGATCATCGTTGGCCCTTTGAAGACAGAACAAATAGAGGTATTGGATTTTTTCCTCGGTGTTCCAATTGTACAACTACTTCGACAATCTTCCATTTCCTATTTTTTTCTATTCAAATAAAACATCTTGGCAGTTCGCTCCCTGGCAGATTTTTTTTTACTTATTCCCAATTTCCTCTTCACGGTCCTCACAGAACTTTTGTTTTGGAGCTTTTTAGACAAAAA
Organism: Papilio machaon; assembly: GCF_912999745.1. NCBI lineage: Eukaryota > Metazoa > Arthropoda > Insecta > Lepidoptera > Papilionidae > Papilio > Papilio machaon. The sequence continues at coordinate 4,286,352 of NC_059989.1, read as the reverse complement.
ATCTTATTTCAAACGTAAGTCAAAAAGTTTTTTACCGAGAAAAAATAAAAGTAAAAAGTTGGAGTAAATTTCTTCCTTTCGCACCCTTATCATTCCCTTTTCATGCATATTGAAAACGTCGTTTTTTAACTAAATCAATTTATTACTCTTTTATATATTTCTATCATAGTAATATTAGGGTTATAAATCAATTCAGACTTTGTCACGTACTACTGTATCATATTATGGAACAGGTTTAATATTCACATTGTACTGTTTTTAAAATTAACACTTATTATGATTATTCTCTTGCAATATATCTATTAATCTATATATATAAAAGAAAGTCGTGTTAGTTACACTATTTATAACTCAAGAACGGCTGAATCGTTTTGACTGAAAATTGGTGGGCAGGTAGCTTAGAACCAGGAAACGGACATAGGATAATTTTTACCCCGTTTTCTATTTTTTTATTCCGCGCGGACAGAGTCGCGGGTAAGAGCTAGTTTAGTATAATAGCAGGCTTTTATATTTCTATCCATTCTATTTTTACGTAGTCATCAGAAATATGTATGTTCATATTACGCAATGGAGTAAATTAAAATAATAAAAACCGCTTAGATTGTTGAGATATTCTATTTTAATCAACCTAAATTTGATATTATAATAGGCTTTGACCTACATATGTTTTAATTCGAAATTGATTGAAATTTTAATTAATTTTGAAATCTTATTATTTTTTATTAGGCGCGTGGGAGTTTAATCTTGTCTGGCGTAAGCGATAATGAATTTTTCAGATTTGATAATTATTTTTTTAATTATCTTATATATTCTAAAATAGGCCACGTTAATCCTATGTTGTATTTGGTGGTGATAAAAAATTTCTCTTTCTTGATTTCTGAATAAAAACTTGTATTAGGTTTTTATCTTTTCCTGGAAATGACTAAGCTTATAATATTTTTACCATTGGATTTTTACCAAATATAATGACTTTCTATCTTTTCTTAAGTGATAAGATTGTTTTACGCAAATAACCGCTAGTTGTAACAAATAATTTGATTCAACGCCAGTTCCAACGCGTTTCGTAATCCATTGCATTGAGTGATCCCAAGTTGCATCTGCTCCGGGTTTTTTTTTGCTTTTCTCCCAGAAACGGACGTGAAACGCACCTGGCTTCTCATGTTTAGACTTACGTTTTGATTTGGGTGCAGGCGTCGGCTATTCGAATGTAAAGTTATATTTGGTGCGAACAAAAGATTTTAGATTGATTTAAAGGTTAATTTGTAGTCTTATTTTATAAATTATTTTGTAATTAATATGATCTTGATACTTTAACATGATTGTTAAAATAATGGGGGTTTTATTTGTAGCAAAGAATGAAGTAGAACTCGTGTAGAGTTTTTAATTCCTATGATATTCCAGATTACTTCCAGTCTATAGTAAAATTAGATTTAATCGTAGCAATTTATCGTTAAAACTAAATAATTTGATGTCTATAAATAGCATATGTGTAAATGATTTGTTTTGTATAAATAAATATTGTCTCCGCGTACACCTTTGTTTCTTGGGAATGTTTGCATTCGAAGATCTCGTCTATTTCGGTACATTCAAAATACGCATAAATTGAAGCAGGATACGGGGATAAGTGGCGCCGGCTTTCATCTGTTACGCACGCTGTGTTTACATCTGTTGACGTGCGTATGCGCATCGCAACGGTCGTACTGCAAATGACATTTTACGATTACAAAACTATCGGGTCTGTTTCATTTCACTCAGAACTACTTCAAAGTATACTGCCGCACTCAAAGTTGTTTAATAATCAGTTAAGCAGTCCCTTAAAATATATTTTGAACCAAAATCTACACTAAGGGCTCTTTTATCATTAAACAAGTCTGAGTGGGGTAGTTAGTGGATAAGGTAATCATTTAAATGACAACACTTACTTATGGTAATAAACGGTGCTTGTAGATTATACTCGTTCCGACGACTTGCTTTGAAAAGTAATTTCTGAGATAAGTACGGATTGACTCGCATGTCTTGTCTCCTTCATATTTAGGCTGAATAATCTGGTTTACGAGAAACTACAATTTAAACTAATAGCGGACGTATAATCTAATCTTAGGCTGTATATCGTAATGTCATAATAATTTACTAAAACAAATTATATATAAGGTTATATCAAGAAATTATACGGTTAAAAAGGAATACCAAGGTTGTATGAGCAAACGGGATTCTCGTACAATATACCAATAAGTTCACTCCCACAAATGTTACAGTGGGACTAACGAACATGATAAAGCTTTGTAAACTTGTGTAGAAACACAAACGCAGGGTATGACTAGTGCTATTGTGCACCCGTAGTTCCCAAATAAACTAAGGAGTGTGAAGACAAAGTATAAACGCCCTTCCGTTGTTTACACTTCGCCTTGCAGTTATTTTGTCGGTTAAAGGTAATTTAAAAAAAATCTGGTTAAGTACTTTGTAATAGATAGACCCTAGCTTAGTCCAGGTGACTGGATAGACAAATAAAAAAACTTAAGAATACTCGTAGATAGGACAGTTTCCTATAGATGAGAGAACTTAAAATTCGGACCAGTCGTTTTTTAGTCTGTTAATAACAAACAAATCTTTTTTAGATACACTTTGTAGTTGCCAACAACACAAATACCGCAAAACAATAAAAATGGAATGTACGTTTTAATTTTAGTCGTGAATTAAAAGCTTCATATTGCGGTGAATACTTCGCAGTAATATTCCGACTCTACAACAGACTAATCAGTGGCATTATGCATCTTGTCACGAATTGGAGCTGTTATTTCGAGCTCTTATTTGTTTCTATCGGTTTCCATTTATACTTTTCAGAATACAGTCGCATTGTGTGTCGCTTTTTGTCTCCTATTCATTTCGACATTTGCTTCTGGTGCGGGTTTTACACAAGAAGAGAAAGTATTTTTTTTTTCGTGTAACAATGGAATAGTTGTTAAACCAGAATCTAAATGTCATATTAAAATGACCACAGGCTAAGTTCGTTCTTTTTTAGACTTCAAATGTGTGAATATTAAAAAACTTGTATTTAAATATTTTCATATGAAATATACTAGACATAGCTATGTTCATTTTCTTGAAGTTCAGCGCCGCCTCGGGTGAAAATTAATTCAAATATACCCAAAGCTTGAAACAATTCAATTTGCGTTTTGTTCAAATGGAACTTTTCTCATTTGCTATGGTTGCAGTAATATGAAATTCTTTAACTTTATTGACATTTCAAAAGAATTACATAACTGTTATTAAAATTCGATTTTATCTTACTAATATTATAAATGCGAATATTTAGATGGATGGATAAATGGATGTATGATTGTTTGAAGGTATCTCCTGAACGGCTCAACGGATCTTGATGAAATTTGGCACAGATGTAGAACATAATCTGAAAGAATACATAGGTTATTTATTAAGTTTTTTTTAATTCCGCGCGGACGTAGTCGCGGGCAACAGTATTTAAATAGTTTAGCTTTTAAACAATAAATCCAGGCTTCAAACATTTCCAACTCATAACTTCAGAATTTGATCTTTAAAAACTAAAATTGATTTCCAAATTTCTCCAACTTTCTGCCACATAAGTAAAAAATCTATATACGTAATTCTCCTCTGCTTATTTTTTTCATGACATATTTTATTATCGTCATTGCGGATAACAATTTCCCCTGCATATATGTAACAAAAGAAACATGGCCTGAAAAATGACATCATTAAACTGAAGTGGTTATTTCGTTTGTGGAAAAGTTGTATTTACGTTAGTATAAACAAAAAGGGCGTCAAGTAGGTACAGAACAATGCATTGCTTGCATAGGTGGGCACAGTTAATCAAAAAGTTAACTTCGTTAATCGTTAATTCGTTAAATAAAAATTTAACTTCGTTAATCGTTAAAGCGTTCAATTTACGAAAATTTAACGCAAGTTAAAGTTAACAGTTAAAGTTAATTTTTGTTTATATTACGAGAATAAGGCGCAAGCGGGAAATGGCCATACGAATAATCTCCGAAACGTATGGACCGATTTTGTCGAGAATTTCAATAGAACTTAGGCTATTTTTTACTGCGCTTACGAAATCTCAGGCGATCGCTAATCCTATCTATAGTTTAGTTATATAATATACTAAAATATAATTTAGACAATAGGAGCGATGTACTAATGCCTGTACCATAATAATGACATAGCATGCACTAGTTACACATACTTATATACTACACTGACAATGATGGACAATTGACTTTTTCAGTCAATTTTTTTATCGACAATCCGACGTCACGGAATTAGAGAACTAACTAAATTTAGACAACATAAATTTTCTATTAGACAGTATGAAGACATGTGATAATATTCAAAAGAAAACAATCAAAACTTTTGTGCAGTATTTACATTTATCTGTTACTATTTGCACCCGGTTATTCATTTGCTCATACTCCAACAACTGGACATTTAATTTTATGTATAATTTGGTAATATTTTTTTATTTTATTTTAGCTAAGGGCCCACGAACAGACATCATTTTTTACGTACTTTTTGTTTATTAATATAGATTTATTAATAAAACTTCTAACATCAGAGGAAACTTATTATAACATTGATAAATAAACTATATAACCAATCCAGTGATACATCTCAATGCATCGACTATACAACTGAGATGCCTTCGATAACTTCTATCATCTAATGATCTATCGTCCGATCTATTATTATATGTTAAATCAAGTTAAATTACTCTCAGTGTATAGAGCATAAGTTACACGACATAACGAAAACAACCAATCGCGGGTGATGTCTTCTCTCTTTCTTATCACCTATAAAATCGTTATAGTTAATTAGTAAGAATATGGTTTTGAATTATTTTCAACGACATTCGATTAGTTTTAAAATAAACTTTCGATATACGTAATAAAATCTATGTCTTTTTGTAAAGGTCACTTGTGGCAACATTTCATATATTAAATTTAGTATAACACAGTTTAACATTATTTCACTAACATAATTATTTTATCTTTTTCCTCATTCCTTCTCGTTTTGTCGTATACTTTTTTTTGTAAACAAACAAATTATCTTCGCTATTGTCTTTGCGCAGCGCACGTGCATCCCCGACCATTAGAAGGGTTGGGGCCATAAATCCATCGAGTTCGTTATCGCATTCTCTGTGCGGCTGTCCATTTGATCCTTTGTTCATATTTTTGTTGTTGTTAAAATTATTTTTCGTTGACTATGAATAAGCCCCAAAAAAACAAACGACGGTAATAAACACCTAAATCCCTTTTGTTTTTGAGGAACGTTTATTGCGTGCACATTTCGTCTTTCGAATTTTTAAATTTATTTTTCATTGTTTGTTTCTTATCTACGCAATGACAAAAAAATCCTATTTGTACGCTTTTTCAAATGAACCATAAACTATTTTTTTTTTATATTTTTTGTTGTCTTTAAACTCCAACATTAAAATAAACATTTTTGTCTGCAACAAAGTTTAGTTGTATTTTAGGTACGACGTTGAAGAGTAGAGAGAGTTTATCTTTTTTAATAGATTTTGCGTCTCACGTATAACAATTATTGTATTAAGAGTAAAGTGTTTTCGAACCTTATGTTGATTTTATAACAAAGACTTGTTCTAAAAAAAGTGATGTTAAATAAATGAAAACCAGTTTTAATGTGAATAAAATGTAATAAAGACTTTTCGAGATATTTGTGTAAATGTGAAATAATTAATAAACTTTGAAGGTGTCTAGCGCCTAAACTTCGAAAATATTTGATAGAGGTAAGTTTGTTTAAATCGTCACTATTTTCGAACAAGGATTCTGTGGTACTCTTTTGATCACGTCTATCCCGACCGCTCGGTGTATTGTATTTGTATAACATGCATCACACTCGCTCGTTCTCGTTCACCATTCGACTCGCCGACGGTCGCCGAACATAGCCGAACTTACGAATGTAGCCTGTTGCATAATTTAAATAAAATGACAACATGTCAATAAGTGTCTATTGTAACAATTAACGGACTAAATTAACGGAAGTAGAATTTAACGGAAGTTAACAAGAGCGTTAACACTTTTTGAATTTAACTTAAAAGTTAATCCGTTAAGGAAAATGTTAACTTCGTTAATTAACGATTAACGGATTAACGAGTTAATGCCCACCTTTGATTGCTTGGTATATAATTATCGACCTTGAAACGAGGGTTGCCACGCTAACGTCGGCACGTGCAGTAAAACGATAATGATAGAGTGGCTAGGGGAGAATTATAATCAACTGAATAACTAATTCAAGCCAATGCACTTTGCTCTGCGCAATGGACCTTTTTGCGGCACCCTATGTCATTTGAGATGAACAATAGTTTGCTTTAAGTACATTTTTTCATTAAACAAAAACATATTTACATTTCATACGTTAAATAGACAAAGAGAATAGGCCAATCTATGGTATAATTACAGAATAAAAGTGTTAAATATTTATCAGAATTAACGCAGAAATGTTAACGACTATAAAAAGTAAAATTACTCGTACAAAATAGTGTTTTGTTAATAAAAGTTGCTGACCCTAATTTAATTCTAGGCATACAAGCCACGACGTTCGACTAATTGGTAGAAATTAAACGGCGGATGTTTTAAAAATTTCGTCATCGACCTTATAGTGGTATGATGTTTCAAAATAAGGCGAGAGATTTCACATCATGAGTTACTACAACTGAAATATTTATACAAATAAATATTGCTATCTTTATTTTTTTCTAAAAGTATGAGAAGGATATATCAGGCCAATAACATTTTAACAGTGAAAACCCACAATCACCATTACCACAGCCGCGTTTTATAAATTACATGTTTCTTTAGTCACGTACTTTTGATATTAATTCTTTATTGATAAAACTTCTAACATGTCCCTTACTTTTTGTTTTAGAAAAATATAAAGAAAATAAGTGTATACAAGGAAAGAATAAGGAAAAATATATCATCTCATATAATTGGGCCAGAGAGGTGAAGGACGTGCCCAGTTCGGGGTTAGGGGGAAGGGTGCGAGCGAAGCTTCTCGTTGCGTACGAAGTACGAACTCTATTCTAGGTCGAAATATTACAGCTCCACATTCCGCGCTGCAAACTTTATGGAAATGCGATCCACGATCGCGACCCCTTTGCCAAACGAAACTTGGCTTCGCTTTTGCTTGTCACAGGGTTAATATATTGGATTAAAAGGAAGAAATGTCGAAATATTAAACTGTTGTATAACTCGACTTAACTGCAATTTACTTTTAGTCTATCCACTGAAGTATTGCAGACAGGCAATATCTTGATCGTCTGTTAAAAAATAATAACACATTTACCCAACGACTTTTAATCCAAAATAGCTAATGTTTATATATATTAGCTTTTAATACATTAACGAACCGATTTCGTAACATAACAGAAGACATTTGCATAGATATATACACTGGGAATTACGATTATGGATAAAATGCATTACGCATTTGTAATGGCGGGGATCGTATCTATAATAATAAAATTAGATTAGAGTTTGATCGTAAATCTTTTTTTTCATTATCTATGCTGACGTCGCCGCGCCGCGCCGGGTCCCGGTCGCGGGGAAATCGTCCAAATCCCCATGTTTTGACGCACATACCCACTGTATTTATGACACACAGCCCGCCTTTATCGATCTGACACGAGATTTATGAAGTAAACATGTGTGCTCACAAGATTGGATTGTTGCACGCAATAGGTCACTTAATAAAACGTTTTTACCCTATTGAAGCATTTTGTGTTCTTTGCAGTAAAAATTACATTGAATGTTATGTTAAATTATGTTGTAATTTTTTTAAGTAATTAAAATTTTGATGGTTTTTTTTAAAGTATTTTTATCTTGTTTTTTGTTCAAATTTGTTGTATATGTAGTCCTGCCTTATAGTTTATGTTGTGAAAGTATAACCCCAGTATAACCAACTGGTACAAAAGATCATTTTTGATTGTGTAACCCGAGTAAAATATTACTCCATAAAAATTTATAATCGTGAAATATCTGATATTTCTGGCTTTTGCAACTTCTTATGTTAAAAAATCGAATAGTAAACCATAAAGTAACACACAATACCTCTTTAAAAGTGAATGAACTATATTAAAATAGGTAACTGTCTAGTCATGTGTATTGTAGTGCCTTGGCAAGATAACGCCGTCTTTACTTAATAGCAGTCAATGTTGAAATGCAATTAGCAGGCCCAATAATATAGCATTTCATTCACTAAGTTCGTTATCAGACAGACGCGCATTCCATTCTCCAATTTGTACCAATTACAGAATTAAAATCATTTTAGCGATGAGACATTCCTTTCTTAGAAGTATTCGATCAATTAATTTTAATTAAACCCAAGGCGGATTTGATTTATTTTCTTAGATTTTGAAAATTATATCAAATGCTTCCTACATTTTTTTAAGAAATTTCTTATATTTTTGGTTTTGTTACCGAAGTTTGTTTTAAGATCCATAAGAAATTATTTAAAAACCACTTCATTTTGAATGACATAAAAATACCTTTACAACTTAGTATGACGCGACGGTCTGTCTTACTTTTAGTTTATTAATATTTAATTTAAATCACCAGGTAATATTCTCTACCAAATTATTATAAAGAAAGATTAAAGATCGGTTTGCAAACGTTTGAATATGCACACTCCTTCACTTAACATATAGCTACTCGAAGTAGTCAAGCTAAAATATTTGAGGGGCTTATTTGGAGTGATCCATTAGGGTTATATTTGCTTACTCATGCTACCTTTTCGACTGTTACTCAAATGTTTCAAACCATTCGAAAACACTTATGTCCAATAACATAAATAATATAAATTTATTTCTTAAATATTGTGAACATTTATATTTTATGTATGTATAAGAATGCTAAAAATATGACAGATTGTTGACATTTGTTATAATGACAGTGCCCCTGAAGCGAGTTGATTAATTTTCTTACCTTTATCTGTGTCATGACCCGAAAGAGAAGGTGCTTTAACCTTTCTGCACTTTATACAACTTGATATTGTAACTGTAAACGTGAATTAAAACAAAATGTCATTCATTAATTGAAAGACCGATGGCCAATTACCTCGGTACATATACAAAACTAAGAAAATACATATAAGTGATATCACTAATGTCCCTGCTAAAGAAGTTACCACGACGAAATTCAGACGTTATGTTTCTGCCTTTCTCCCGGTGACTATGGCTTTACCTTTTTTATCCACTCTACCTTTTCTTATACTTCGTACTTCTTTACCTATAGCGCTTTGCATTTACGCTTGTTATAAAAAATCTTCGGATACAATCTGATTTATTATAGCACCCACTCAAACATTAATGAATAATCATATCACTAATCGCCGATCTCAAACACGCTACCAGAAAGTGATATTAATGGTTATGCCAGCATAATTCATTGTCACGATGCACTAAGTATTGGTGGTTTGTAGATAAGCTTAAGTGAAGTGATTAGACTGGCGCGTCTTACTTCCGGTGCGGTGACGCGGGCAGCGGTCGCCGGATACGACGCGACATGGAAAGCATTTTAACCGTACCCGCTCCACTGCCGGCCTACCATTGTTCTATTTATTGCCAGCACGATCTCGACCTATTGATCCCTCCGACTTTAAATACTACGTGTCATTGATTTTAAATGCAAAGTATTGTATCGATTATTACAGTTTTAGAAGATTAATATGTAATGCGGCGGAAATAAGGAATTATTATTTTGTGGGAGAAGGAAATTTTTTAAAGATAGTTTCTTATGAACACTTTTTTCATTTTACTTTACCTTTTTATATATCTTTTTCATTTACGGTTTGTAAAGAGATCCTTGTCAAGACCGAGCTAAATGGAAATTGGAAATCAATACTATTGATTATTTTACTTCTCCGTCGTCTTCTTGTATCAATGCTGTCGTTCATTCATTGTCATTTAATTTCATCTTCATCAAAAATCAATAGGTATATAAGATTACTCAATTTGATTTTATCTTTTAATCTGTACATTACATTATTTCATTGAGGTTAACAGTAGCATAGTTTTTGCGGCGTTGTGTGAAGCCAAATAATGTAGTAGGTAGCAACCCGATACAGTAGCCGCTGTAACACGAAGCTTAACCAGGGCTTTGCATTTATCAATGTTGTTTGCACACTGAATCCATTATACGTCGATAAATCTATACAACTTGAATATGCACGTATGGTACAATGGGTTGAATGCATTCTCAATTAACAAACTTGTGTCATATAATCAAGTGTAATGTTAAAGTATGAACATAGGAAAAATATGTATTCCAGTAATGGTAGGTACAGGAAGGTAAAAGTAATACAATTTTTTTCATTATTCAAATCATTATAGCATGTCTTTATTAATTCCATGAACATGATGATGATATATTAAAATAAAAAAATATATATTTAAAAAGAGATTCACCTTTTTTATATCAAACAATAAAAGTTTAATTGGATTTACGTACATATAAAAAATGTTACCGACTGAGCCCAACGGAGTAAATGGAAGTTACAACACTTGACATTTATTGGACACCAATGACATACAATGTTACCATAATAAAATAAAAAGTAAGTCGCAAATGGACGACGGAATAGGGCCCATACAATGTACTTCAAAAAAGTAGTAAATACCACATTCATAAATTAATTAGGACAAGTTATTAAATCCGGTTTCTAACCGTGAGTTTTTAAAGCCGAATTACATTTATAAAACCACATTGTTATCCCACTCACTCTCGAAGAATAAAATAGATATACCAATATGTTTTTGTACAATTGTTTTGGCAGTGAAAACTCAACAATTTAGTAGAAGAGGTAACCACAGCAGCGGTTTACCTGATACCTAAAATTTGTTGTGTCATTCTTTATTCATCCTTTTATTATTTTGTCATAATGTATTCAAGTTAATCTTACTCTTTAGTTTTTATTGTATACCGATAGTAGTCAAACGATGTTTTATTGTATGTGTGTAAATTCCTTAAAATTGACACTAGCATTCTCCGGAAATTGATCCGAGTTCTGCTAATTTCACTTAAGCATTCATCTGTCGTATAAATAACAATGAAACAAACATTAGCCACAAGTATGCGGGTAATATTATTAACGGTACCAACATTGTTATTACTAGGAAAGTATTCATTCATTTATTTTTATTTTTGGTTGTTGTTGGTTTTAGACATGATTTTGCTAACCGTACTAATTTGTTCTAATATTATTTCAAATATAAATTGTAATATGAGTAAAATATGAAACTTGGAGCTTGTATTGTGTTACGTTCGCTTGTTGAAGGGTAATGTTTGTTTCTGGTTAAATCCGGATATGTATGCTGCATGCAAAATGTTATTCTACTTTGAAAACTGTATCTGCAAAATATTTTTGCATGTAGCATGGTTATGCTCGCGTTAAGTTTAAAGTTCAAACCTTTTAGTACTCTTACTAAAAGTATTTTCTAGTTCGGTTAGAAAAACATTTTAGTTTAAAAAAAATTACAAGCTTATTCCAGATGTTACATGCGTTAATTTTTGTGCATTAGATTTTTAGAACGCAGTTAAAGATGTTAACTAAATTTGCATTCTGGATGGCGTTAGTCTCAAAAATATAATAATAAATTTACTAAAATTCGGTTACAATACTTAAACAATAAAATGCACAGTTAAATATATAGACTGGGCAACTTGAAGGAGTTCCAAAGAGGTCAGGGGTGCCGCAACGTTGGCCCACATCGCAGTCGCCGTCGCCGGGCGCTGACGGACGCGGCGCCACTTCGCGGGGGATTAGCCACCCCTGCCTCCCTGCCTCGTCTGGATTCCGCTATTTATTCCGTATATAATTCTGTCTTATAGTTTACATGCTTACGAAACTTCACACGTGTAGAAGCAATGTTTCTTTTTTATGAATAATAAAAAAAGTTAACATACTGGCTAACTTGAGGCATTGATTGAACATTGCTTCTTCAGTTTGCTGTTACCTTTATTTTCATACTTTGGCTAAGAGTTAACTTCACTCGTGTGTTAATGGCTTAAAGTAAGTATTTCGTCTTAAAAAGAGAAGACTTCGCTCTTAAATCGACTGTTTTAGATATAAGAGTCCTCTAACCAGAGATTGGCGATTTACTTAATACAGTTTGTAGTTAGTTTCAAATATGTCATAGAGATTCATACTAGGGCTTGAAACCGATTAAGTTATTTATTTTAGATGTACTCCAGTTGCTCGCCGCTAGACGGTTTAAGTGAACTTGAGATCTTATTCCAGGAATATTAATTTCAAATAATGTAAATTAAATTAAAGTAGGGTTGGCGACAGGCAGGCTGTCGGCCGTAAAAATTAGGTATAAATTTTTTATGAAATCTGCAATGACCCCATGTGAGTTGGATATGGACAGAGAGATGACATTATGCATTTTTAATTAAATTACTTCGAAAGGATAAAGTGTAAAAAATACTAGACTAATGATTATAAGTACTAGATGGAAAATAATACTACTATAAAAATCACAGCAAAATAGAAGTAAGACAATTAAACGGTCTCTAACAAAAGAAAAACGAACAATACTGCGCAGCAAATGATTATTACTTGCCAAGCTTTCTATTGCCTTGCGACCTATACCAATTTTTCGTCTACATTCCTTTTTAATTCAACTTTTTAAAGTGCTACTAAATGTATTCGGTGTTTATTAATATTGCACTTTATTTTTGATACACTGGAGTGAGCATAGTTTAAATAAAGTAAACATTATTGTGTTTTAGTAGACTCAAATGTGTATGCTTTCAAAAGTTTTAAGTAAAAACTAACACTAGCACAAGTCTATACAATTTTATGTCGTCTAGTTCAAACATATAAGTGATTTGTTTGATTTTAACCTTGGAAACATTTGCTAAGTTGGGAGACGGATTAAACACAAGCCAGGGTCGTCTGTCGTAATTCTCAGCCCCATGTAAGGGCATCTGCGTCCTTACGCGAGGGATAATCGAGGGTTTCGCCCTTCGCTATTTACTTTGTTATCGATTCGTACGAGTCATTGTAAGCAAACGTTCGTTCCCTTAACAATGTAAAGGGGATTCATGTGTTCTTTCGATTAAATGTACAACAAAAGCATCTGTGACATTTTTTTAAGTTATTCTGTTTGGTATTAGATGAGATTATGGTTTTGGATACACATAAATTTTACTAAGTACTCTCCTCAGCGCATAAGTAAACAACTCATCTTTCTACTACAGGGTGTTTTTAATGTATTTGTATTGGCTTCCCCTTTATAACGACTATTTATTACGAAGTTCTGCTGATGGAAAACGGATATTTAAAAAATGTGTCATCCTTTAACCGTATTGCTACACGAAACTAAATAGAGAATAACTTAAAACTAACAATGAACAAGCTTTTAAATATTACTATAAAAGAAAAAAAATATAATTAATAAGTATGCGCCAAATTTAATTAGACGTCAGCAGTCGTATAATCTTTAGTGATGTGACCCAGTTAGTTGGGTTGCGAACTATTCGTTTGTCGGCAATACGTTGTCTTATCTGGGCAGTTATGTTGACGGGCTCCGACGTAAATTGAGCTCAAGAAATATGGACCGATAACGTTATTAATATAATTGATGTCATTCAGCTCTGAGCGTTCATTGAAGTCCATACAAGTTGTCAAATGTTAGCTGATAATCAACTAGTCTTAATTAATTGCGTCAATAGAAAGTACTATTAGATGTGTTCCAATTGTATTAATTAAAATGTACTAAATTAGAATATAAAATTCATTAATATGAAACCTGCTTCATTTGAAATCTGTTATTAATCACACGAAGGAATGTAGATGAAAAGTAAAATTGTGCCACTGGTAAAAATAAGATGTGTTGTGACTACTATCATTACATAACTAGATATTACAATATTAACTTGAAATAAAGAGTCAAGAAAATTTAATGTAACTTACAACCACTCTGTTTCGATTATACGGTTTTCGCTTCTGTTAATTCCATTTATCGTAACCAAAGGCCACTTTAATTAACGAATTGGTGAACTTAAATTTTGTGTACCGTTTCGAAAGTCATTCAGTTGAGTGGGCATTATGGTAGTAATGGGTTTTAACAGGCCACGTTTCACAGTTTGCTTCCGAATAAAACAAACGAAAATCTATTTTAGTCTTTCTTTTCGGAACGTGTTAAATAGATCATCGGTTTTTCTTGCTTACGATAAAATTACTAAAATAAGAATTTAAAGTACAAATCCTCCTCGAAAAGAGCAACTGATCAGTGTTTGCACGTTTCTAACCAAAGCAAATGAGTGTCAAACGGGTCACGTGAGCGATTTTAAAAATGCATTCTCTTTTAATTCCTTTGGGATGGAATCGGGTCGCATTCGTGTCTCGGCAGTGCAATACTGTAACACGCCGCCAATCCTCACCGGGCTTATTGCATTACGTTGCTTTGCAATTTTGCGTCCATTAATCTTTTCTCTTTGGTGTTGCGCTTCGCGGCATTCACTTACCTCACGTTAACTTTGTTACTTTCAAATAAATATAAATTGAACTTTGAAGAGGATGCAGTTAATGTATGTTTTAATAAAAAAAGTTTGTCGTAATGCAGTTAAAGAGATAGATAAGGTTTTCGATCTTCGATTTATCGTAAAAGGATTAACAATTAAAACACTTTGGACAGGACAAATAGTTCAACATCGAATGTTAGTTTCGACCGTCAATGTATGTTGATATCTAAATCTTCATGCTATTCACACCTCATTATCCCTCTATATTTTATTACATTGTATAACTAAGGGTCACTTTATAAAGTAAATATATACATATGTTAACATAAAGTATTTTTATGTAGTCAAGCCGCTGCAATTTAAACTAGCGGTAACTGATTTAAGCTTAATTAAGCGTTTGGTGCTTTATCAGACCTGAAAAGCCAAATTTATTGTAGCGCTGCGCTCAGTGGAAACAATACAAGCTCAATCTTTTATGGCTTTTTACTCACTGTAATGGACAGAGTTCAGGGAGTATAAGTCAGTTTATCCTACTTATCAGTAGGATTTATTATGCTCAAACTATACATATCTGTATTCTTCTGTTTTATTCTACGATATTCTCTTAACTAGATTATCTCACTGTAACATTAGATTAATTATCCTCAAATAACATCTGACTAAAGTATAGATAATATCACTATAGGAAGAAATCTATCTCTTCTAATCATTTCTAAATTAAACGCCTTGTCAAATTGTTATCGCCAAACACATTTCCTAAATGTTATATCCATTTGTATTTGTCAAAACCAGAAACGTCATAGATAAATAACTCCCACACTAAATGTTGGTGGACGGAGCAATTAAAAATCCTTTGATAAAAATATATTTTCTTTGAACCGTCTGGTTTTGTGGGAGCCTACGCCGATAAAGCGAGTTATTCACAAGATTTATAACCGAGCTAAAGTTAACGACCCGAACGCTATTCGAGACACGCACCGATGCTAAGTTGCTTTTGGCGAAAAATTTACTCTTAAAAGTTCCACGAACAGCTGGCTTCAAGTGGTGTCTAGGACGTGCCGCCTGATGATTTTGCTTGCTGTATTAATAGCTCAAAGCGGATAAACTTTGCTGTAAAATCTAAAAAAAATCTGTACTCATTAACCGCACTTGGAAGTTTAAGCAGTTTTAGAAATCAACGTTGGAAAAAAATTATTTATGATATTGTGTTCTAAAGTTTCATGTCATTATTTTGTTAATTTTGCTTGCTGTAATTGTAACGTAACAAATGTAATAAGACCTGTAAACATTTTTTTTATTTTACTCGTAGTCTTTTAGTTGTTGTAATTTTTATGTGGATTTCATTGTATGTAACATAAATATTTATAACAACAAACATATTCATATCTAAAACAATTACTTTCGAAATATCAATATTTATAACGAATGGATTTTTTTCTCCCTTGTCATTTTTAATAATTCATAAACCTGCTTATATTTTTGTAATTGTCATGTGATTTAAATTTTCATTCACAAACAACTGCTTGTTTGTGCAGTGGAAATCGACGGTTAAGAATATGACTGATCTAGTCATTACTAATAATATGTAAGTAAGTAAAAAAAGATCGACACTGGGCATTTCACTTTATTAATTATCTTATTACTTTAATTATTCCCCCAGTCTTTTCCTAGTTCTAAGTTACTACTTACTAATATAAATGCGAATGTTTGGATGGATGGATGTTTGTTTGAAGGTATCTCCAGAACGGCTGCATGGATATCACGGATATTTAGATGTAAAACATCATCTGAAAGAACACATAGGCTAATTAAGTTTTTTTATTCGGCGCGGACGGAATCGCGGGCGTCAGCTAGTTCTTTCATAAGAGGCTGTTCTTGTAATTTTAAATCGATAACACAAAGGGCAGTCACGTTATATAATAAGTGCTTACGGCAACAGCCGCTGCTGGCAGTTCTGTGCACGAAATTGCTATAAAGCATTTCCATTCGCAGGGAAACGTGAGTGCACGTGCCCCAGCATTAAACAGTTTCTTTTGTTAGTTAAACGTTGTGCGATTAACTCCCATAGTTACTGCATGGGAATGTTCCTCGCAAAGCCCCGGCTCAGTTAACTAAGCCCGGGAAGCTAGCTTTGATACGTCCGAGGTCACGCATTACGAACAATGGAATCGTATTGTTAAATGTCTTTTTAAAGCTCTTTATTTAAAAGCCCCAGGATGTCTACATTGGCTGGGTTAATCCTGGTTTTCATATTCATTTTTATTTTCGTGTTTGTAATGTCATTTGTCAAAAATAAAAGTAAATTGGAATTGCTACGAAATTTGGCTGTGCTATTTTCTTTTTTATCTGTTCAAAAACACTGGTCCACTTAAACATTATCTTAAGAAATGCACATATGGTGCTATATATTACTGTTATGTAAATATCATATATGTAAATTATTTTTTCAAGCAGTACGAAATACTGTACTTATATACACGGTATGTTCCTGTACCAGCTGTCACTCGTCGGTTGTTATTGGTGCGCAAATCAATTGTACATTGAATTAATCAATTTCAATTAGTGATGTGATCGGTAGCCGTGTGCCGTGTCACTTGCATATTGTAACTTGGAAACATGTATAGGTATAACTAATTACATATCGACGGAAGAAAGCGATTTTGTCGTATCTCAAAATATCTAGTTTTACACCAGAGCCAAAATAATATTTCAAAAAATCATAACTCCTAAATTAATAAAGATAGGAAGTTGAACTTTGGAACATATTTCTATCAATCTAAACGTTATTTGATACCGTTAATTGGAATGTCCTAAAGTTGTCCTTCATTGATTATTTTTACTAGTTACAGCAATTGATGTTAACTTATTTGGGCCAATTTTCGAGATACGACATTTCCGCTTTCTGCCGTCGATATAACTAATTAGCACTGACAGCTAATTAGTTATATATTTTTGATAAATCAATGGTATATTATTAATATATGATGCCGTATCTCCGTAATAGAGCCTCTCTCTCTGTGACTGAAATACTCTAGCTTACGACTGAGAAATACTGTGGAAAGGCTTTTCGTGACTTTGAGCTCCTCTAGTATGGAGACCTTTGTCCTAAAGCAGTCCATGGAATAGAGCTTTTGTTATATCGGGGGGCGATCGTCTAACGTTAATTGATCCGACGCCCACAGACATCCAACACCAGAGGAATCGCAAATGCGTTGCCGGCCTTTAACTATTAGCAATTAGTAATTCTTAAAGCAATATTGTACGGGAATATTTTTTATAATCTTGGATAAAGTATCTCAATACTTAATTTATATCAATATGAATAATGTAATTAACTGATATAATTAAATCATCATCGTGTAGTAAAATAGAAAAAAGAAAATTTTTTATTTGGAGCTTTCAAAAAAAGCTTCAAAAAATCACGTTTTACACGATTAAATATTATTTTATTACTTTCATTCGTGTTAACATAAAACCTTCATGTTTATGTATTTTTAATTTTATTTTCGCGCAAACGTAAAAGTTGAACAAGGCCTTTTGTTCTGTGTACCACCTGTGGAAACAAAAGCTGCAGACAACACTAGTATAGAACTCGTTTAGTTAACGAAGCTGTGTTACGGAGCCTCGCCGTCTAGCCGCCCACCGACGCTGCGCCGAACAGGCGAGACATGTTAGGGGCCATTCAGACACGAATAAGTGCTGACGAATACATTCATTCAACACGACGCCGAATTTCCACGGAAAAGTCAACCCATGCGACGAAAACAGTTACTCATAAGAGATGTAACTCTTTTCATTGTATGATTCGGTCTCGCCGTTTTCAAAATTCAAAACTACCTTTCTTCTACCCACAAAATTATACTACATACGGATGTAAAATTTATGATGTATGTTTTATGGGTACATCGATAAATTTTGTCGGCTTTTCGCTGTGGGTGTTTTATTGATGTTCTAAAATAAAACGTATACAATCACTTAGAGGCTATTTAGTACGGCTCTGTCGGGTAATTAATCACGGATACCATTGTTATCCGATCAATCAGCTTAAGAGGGTAAAGTAAAGTGTGATACGTATCAATATTGATAAAATGGATTCAAGGATGAAGTGAGAGAAAGAAAGAAAAGAAAGTAGATAATACTTTTTCACACCTTTGTCCTGATATCAGGCTCGGAGATGACGATAAAAATTAACATTTTCAAAAGATTGAGCAAGGGAATATTGATTAAGTTGGGAGGTTATTTATTAAAGCGATATAAAAATAAGGAAACAAAACAAAAGCGTCTTATATCCTGTTTACCGCGGCAGCGTTATCGTCGTCCATCGGTATTTGCTTCACGAGTTATTAAAAAATGTGTTTTATGATGCTATAAATTCCTCAAACAACAGAACTGACCCCTGATTATGCTAACAAACGTGTCCCAATAGCTTTAAAATTGTTTAATAATCTGCCCAATTGTATTCAGTTTGTCACAGTTTGACACAGTTTGACACAGTTTGCCGATTAGTTACCAGATCTGTGGCCCTGATTCGACCTAACTAGGCTTAATGCTGCTCGAAGAGTATATCTTCTAATTTGTCAAAAGTTAGAGCATGTCTTGCAAGCTGCTTCAAACAATGTCTATGTTTCTTCAACTATTTCATACGAATTTACTTCGTCTCACAGTAGTCTCCAAAACTTCTAGAGGTGTTAAGTAAGTCTCGCTATTAAGATTTGCGTTAACTTTATATCCTAGCAAACAGCCGTGCCTTCGCAGTTGTGACTGACTTCATGCATACATATATACACACATCATACAAAATATAAATATACATGTACCTTTTCAACCTCCCACTCGATTTACTTCTATTACTGAAAATTGTACGCGCAAATAAATGCTTTTTTAGTTATTGTTTTAACGAACTCAGAAAAACAGAGGTGATATATTAATTCTGTTTTATAAATAGGCACTGGCAAAAAAAATCACGACACATTAAGTGAGGCATAAGTTATGAATAAGTCGTTAAATAGCGTACTCAAGAGAATTTATGTCGGGTCACGTCCATGCTTTAGTAAGGTCATTTCATTCTGACATATTACGTTCTGGGTCCTTTGATGGACCTTTGTGGGTCCATGTTTTATGAAATAATCTGCCCGTCTCTACAAATTACACTGATATTGAAGTATGATCTAATATGTTTTGTTGGGCGCAAAATTTTTGACGGTATTTCGAAATATATGAAAGACGATGGTACTACGTAATTTTCGTGATAAAAGGTTTACTTCTCCTAACATTTAATTATTGTAAGCAAATCATCATCATTATTATCAGCTCACTATACCTCCTCACTGAGGGGCTCGAAGCCTACCCTAAGTAAGGGGTGACTAGGCCATAGTCAGCCACGCTGACCCACGGCCCAGTGCGGTTGGTTGATTGAATTCACACATATCTCTGAATTTCTTCGCAGGTATGTGGAGGTTGAATCACGATGTTTCCCTTCATCATAAGAACGTCGAGTAAATGTACATGTTATGTAAATCAAAAATCGATAAAACTTATACATGGCGGGGTTCGAACCCAGGACCTGCAGATTAAATGTCAAGTTTTTAACCCCTGAGCCACAGACAATCTTAGTAAGCAAAACTTCAAGACTACTTAAAATATAACGCATGATTAAGAATGTAGATAGTTAAGAGACAATTTATGTTTAATACTTTTCTGCCAATAAAAAATAAAGGTAAAATAAGTTTTTATTTGATTTCAGGTAAACTATACGACGAACACATTATAAGTAAGTTAAAGTCAATATTATCAAAGGGATACCGAACGACAAGAAAAAAGGAAAATAGTAATGTCGTTAGTGTTATCGGAGCTGGCCAGACTTCTCATTCACAATTTATTGGAGAGAATTTTATGGTGCCCTTAAATTCACTGCGAGCCGCACCTAGCCAATGAAGTCGGATGACTCATGGTCGAGGTCAAGAAGTTACGAGTTGAAACTCCAATTCATGGAGAAGGCGTTATCGTTTTTTACACTTTTATTTAATTTTCGTTTGTAGATATCAAAAAATCTCGTTTTTATTTTGATGTAATAGTGTTATGGTTGAGGTGAGAGGAGGTAATTTCTTTTATTCAGTAGGACTTCTTGAGTGGAAACTAAAATTTGATGATATTTTCAGACCTTTATAATATTCTCAGAGTTTACTATTTAATATCGTTTGTAAGATACCAATATAAAATTACTTTACTTTGATTATTTGGCAAAGTAACAAGCTTAAGAATACAAGTTTTCATTAGTTTTGGCGATGATTATACGATTTTTTAGGTTATAGCGACGTGACTAGTAACTTCTAGTTAGCTCCAAGTAACAGGTTAGTTGACTACAAACTGACTTAGATTATTTTTAGCGCATTGCAGTTAAACTTTTACACTATTTTCTGTGAACACTTCGCCTCTGATTACTAAGGAAAAGTTTGCTTCGCTTGCTTACAGTCACATCCTTCCTAACTTTTACGAATTTACGGTGAAATTTCGCGTTGAATTTGATGGTAATATTAAATTATGTATAAACATTTCAGTTTTCTTATTAAATTATGTTATTTGTGACATAAAATTTCTAGCAATGGATTTCTAAAAGCTGAACAGATTTAATTAGTCAATAATATCGGCAAATATTATTTAAATAGTATTGATGTACTTATGAAGTCAAATGTTTAACATGCTTTGTGTTACATACTTTTCAAAACATTTTAAAGTCCAGTGTCAACACATTAGAGCAAACTAATCGGTCTTTTATGATGCATAAGCAGATAAGAGTGGGGTCATTGTGAACGTTTGAGCACGTCCCAGCTACTGGTCTTGAAGAACTCATTTGAATTCCTCCTGCATTCCTCTTTTTTTGTTTTATGAGCAATTATAGAAACAAATAATGAATATATTTACGTAGGACTGTCAGTTTTATTAAGATCTAAAAACCGTAATAAGCTTTTTAGTAAAGCAAATTAATTCTAAAACATTAATACTATTCAATTATTGTGTAAAGAAAAAGCTATAATTTTCTCCAGTTATCATTTTGGCAATAGATTTTCGTATTACAATGTAAAGGATTTCTAGTAGAATAGGAAATTAGAATTGTGATCCTAAAGCTTGATGTAGTGGGATAAAGAAGTAAATCTCGGCCGAGCGGCGGTGCCTTTTTTTCTTCCATTGTAAATTTGTAGATTACGACCTAGAATATTTACGACTTGACGCAATCTGATAATGTAGAAAGTAAATGATAAAGACATCATTTATTTTAATTGTTTTTATGATTATATTTCAAAATAGATTAATAAGTAATAATAAAATAAGGAACAAAATTACTTGATCAACTTTTCATTATGCAGTATAGTTAGATTTAGCATGCATTTAATCACTTAACCTTAGTTTAATTAAAAGTTACACACATTGTAAAGTAATTTTTTTAAAATCTTGATGAAATTACAATTCGTCGCACCGTGAAACCAGAACATGGATTTTTTATAAAGTAAAAAAAAAATTAAGACACATACCTGAATACTTAAACTTTGGGGCAAAGATTTAGTTTAGATTTGTTCTTCTCCGAAATAATTTCTAGAATAACAAATAAACCAAATAGTTTTACTGATACTATAAATGGGAATGTTTGGATGAATAGATGGATGGATGTTTGTTTGAAGGTATCTCCAGAACGGCTTAACGAATCTTGATTAAATTTGGCACAGATTTAAAATGTAGTCTTAGTCATAGCCTGGAAGAATACATAGACTACTTATTATTACTTTTTATACTGCGCGGACGGAGTCGCGGGCAACAGCTACTGCATTAATAAATTCAATACCTTATCTTAACATATTCACAACAAATCATTGAAGCGACAATTTATGCTCTCAGCTTTGCCATTAAAATAGGTTAGTCGTGTTAGGCGTGATTAAGTGTTCTCTTCACTAAACCCAATCATCCAGAACTGATATTCAGACAGGAGCGGTGCGGTCACAGGATACAAGGCTCTCTAATCGCAGTTAATTAACTCTAATGTTGATACAAGTCAGTTTCCAAGCCGAGCCCGGAATTGGGGCGAATTTCTATTTTCGACAAGCGTGTTAGTGGACGGCCACAAGTCTACCATAGTATATTTATGTAGGGCTAAAGTTAATTAGTTACGGACATGTGAAGAAATTAATATAGGTTAAACTAAAATATTTCAAAAAAGAAATAAGAAGCTTGAATGTCACGTAGCTTTTGGTTAAGTGGTATTTATTTTTTGTAATCAGATATTTTAGAAGTATATGTTTTGCACTTATTTGCCAATAGATCTAGTTAAAAGTCGAAATTAAGTTGTTATATTTATGACCTTTATGTATAAATTATCAAAGAACAAGTTTGTGTATAAAATACATAGAATAAAATAATTATTAGTAAAACTAAATTAACGTACAAATATCGTTTACACTTTTGGAGTTTGCTGGAGCGTATCAAAATTAAGTAATGAAAGCGGTAGGCTGCGCGGCGTTGTTTGTGCACTAGTAATTTGCCACAAGCAGTACGGGTGCCGACTAGGGCTACCAACACTCTAAACGTAGACACGAAGAATGGCGCCAAAAAAAAACAGCGACCAGAGATAACTTTACGACACCTGATTCGAGCGTACGACAAAAAACGACATCGCCTACTCTAACCTGAAGACATCGACGCCAAACTCGTAGCCCGTGCAAACCCGGATGATTCGAGTCGAACCAGAAAAGGTAGCAACCCTAGTGCCGCCAGCCCCGGATGATTGGGTGCTCGAGTGCGTTGGCAGTGTTACCAACGTTGACATTTAATTAAATTGACTGCCGTCAGCTACGATTCGCTGACCGAGCTCGCTTTCTGACGGAACATGTTCCCTCATTACTCATTTAATTTCGCTTTAGTGTTGCGGTTTATGTGCCGTTTATGAAACATTTGACATATGACGTGATTGATACCCTGTTTATACGTACGAGAATATAGATATGTACATCTATAGTTAATGATTATAATACCTTCAAGCGATTACTGAAATCGTAGCTAAATCTTTTATACAAACATTGTAAAAAATGTTCAAAAGCTTGTAGTTTAAATTGTTCCATTGCCAGAAGATCGATTTTCGTTTATCGATCTTAATATTAAAAATATCCAAAATATAATTTTTTATTTGTAATAAGAATGTAAAGCTTTGTAACAAACGAAAACGTTATTAGATAACTGTTGGAGTAATTATCCTTATAACATCTAATATATACATATAGTAACCTATTATATCTAAGAAGGCAATCTAATCGAGATAAAAATCACGTAAGAAAGGCATCTCTTTTCATCAGCCAATAAACATTGGAATTAGTCCCTCGCTACCTTCGTCCCTTGAAGTCCCGCAGCCTTGACCTCGACGGTCGATCTTGTGCGAGGCCTACGCATCGCTTACCTGTATAGGTACATTACCAATATTCCGGAATATTTTCCCTGCTCGAAATAAGCCTTCGTATGAGAACAAAAAATAAATTTAGTTATGTAATACTGGATCTTGCTATATGTAGCTTGATTATAAAGAGTTCAATACTTCTGTAAATTACCTTGGAAGTTTAACCAAGTACATCCGATTGAATAAATTTCTCAGTAACTTAAATATGCTGGTTAAACTTTTACCACACGTGCTACACGCTTAACTGTATTTCAGTTTCATTATTGGAAACTGAACACTGTATAGTTCTTAACCTAAGGGATATAGTTTAAATTTTGCTAAAGAAACAGTCGTACCTATAGGACGCAAATGAAAAGTCGCTCTCACAAAAAGTTTTTCTATTAAAATTTAAGTTGAATGGCGTAGTTTTTCAACATTACTTTTCCGGGATAACCCGTAACATCAAAGCTGACTGTTCTGCTTTTTTATCCTAAAAAAAAAAATTGGATTCACGATTAAATATTGCGGGGTTCAACGTTCTAATCGCTAAATTACTCGGTATTAAGTCGATAATACTGAAATTAAATTAGAAAGTAGCAGTATACTTAGCAAATAACTCATATTTTATTAGCCGACTTCAAAAAGAAGGAGGTTATCAATTCGACTGAATTTTTTTTATTTTTTTTTATGTGTGTTATATAAGGAATAGTTAGCATTCAAGTTAATATGATGAGACCGATGCGCGGGCGCAGGCTCAAACAGAAAGCAGACGCTGGGAACTTGCCGGGCTGCAGGGTCAACGGTCGGCTCGCCCGTATGGGAACCAAACATAAACATTCGATATTCAACACTTAATAACATATGCTTGGCAAATCGAAACATGCACGAGATAATGTAAATATTAGCCTACTACTTTTTGACTTATCAAATTATAATATTTTTAGATACATAGATAGTGAACAATTTTATAATTCAAAACTTTAAAAGGAAAGGCAACGATTTCGATCTGAAGTCGATTAAAATATCTTAAATTACAGTAAATTCTTAAAAATTAGAGACGGGAGAAGCCCAAAATGAATATTCGAAATCTTTGCCCTTTGAGTTATGTATATATGCGTGAGTTGTGTTGTTTCTTAAAAGCTAACGTAATAAATATAGGGGTACTACTTATTCATTTTTGTATCAGGAGGCGGTCCCTTGGATATTGAATCGGACGTATCGATTATATGAAGCCCGGACAAAATATTGTAATGATAATTTTCCGGTCATAAATATTAATGAAGCATACCACAAAGACTGGATGGACTTACGGTTCTTACATTGTAATTGTCCCTCGGTATTACAATGTATTTATAGAAGTAAAATTTTGTTAACCTTAATGGTTTAACCTTGGGTTTCTGAGTCCAAAATCTCCGTTTAAAACATATTGCTATCTCTGTGTTGTCAAAGTTAATGACAGGGATGACGATATGTTTTATATCGAGATTTTGGACACAGAAATCCACGGTAAATTAAATACTGTTCATTGTATTTTAATCTCTGCTGTCCTGTCTAAAGCTGTCCTAAAGTTCGTAACACTTTATGAAATTAATATACATTAAATAATTTAATATTAATAAGCAAGACGTAACACGTTTAAGTAAAGTCCATGTTATTCAGATAAAGTGACTCAGAGTAATATAAATGTGCATACAAAATAAAGCAGTTTAAAACTGGAAATTGTAGCCTCCTTCTTTGTCCATCGATACCCTTTGAAAGAAACAGTAGGATCAAATTATAGTGCTACAAGTTTATTTGGCCCGGTAAGACAGGCGCTGTCTATCAGATAATATTTAAAATCTACTTAGGTATATAAAATGGCACACAAGATATGACATAACAAGAATTACATCCCCACAAGGATCTTGCAAAACTTTTTATTGACAGGGGAAACTAATGTGATATTTTTATTTAGTTTCACTCATGCCCAACGGGTCAGATAAGTTTGTGAGACTAGTGGCTAATGAACACCACGTCGACTTAACGACGCATTGTCATTGGAGATGGAAAAAAGACAATTTCGACCACTCACGTACAATACGATAGTTACCCTCGGTGTTAAGAATGTAATAAAAGTTATCTTGTAACATCGGCATGCGACGCGCGCGCCCTCTCACGTTACAACTTTCCGTAGCCGTAAATAACGGTGGCTCTTATTATTACACCGTTAATTGCAGACTCAGGTAACAATGATTAATATTTTATGTGTTCAAGTCATTAATTCGACTTCATCACCAACGTACACTGACAGAATATGTAATTTTGTGAAAATTAGAAATTTTTTATGAAGCCATAAATTGTGGAAGGCATCCCTTTTGCTTAGGCACTTACTAATGTACTGTTAAACTACATTTATTTTAACGTCTTACACATGATCGTAAAGTCCTTATCTTTGAACAGAAGTGCGTACAGTGTTTAATTCCACTGCGAAATCTTGTCCACACCAAACTGAACTATGCATTTATTACTTTCTCGCAGCAAATAAAATTCCCGTTAAAAAAAAGAATTTAAAAGAATAATATGGCAAGTGTTTAAATTAAACGATGTATAAATTCACTTAATAAAGCTCGTCTATCGATGAAATTCAGTACGCTAAGTGGTTCTGCGTTAGTTCGTAATATTAATGAGTTCAGAGAGGCACTTAGGCACGCTGGTGCACTCGGCCACTCGAAGCACAACTCTATACCAAGCGTGTAACGTTATTATATCTGATATTGCCTTTAACTACACGTACATTATTTTAATTGCCGGTATCCTCGTTTGCGAGGAATCGCAAGAAAAACGGAATTAGTCTGCGCTATTGTATTTTGCAATCTTTTTCTATTTCAAATTTCTTCCAGGTCTGCTCAACCGTTCAATCTCTATGATAAAACAATATTTCGGTAGTGAGAACATATAGTTATTATTTAGCAAACGTCTTCCAACTATTAAAGTAAAGCAAGTGAAAATTTACTCATAATTCAAAATTACAAAAAACCTTAAAATCATCCGTAATTAACTTACAATCCATATTTACATATTTTTAAAAAAGGTGTGAAACCGATCGTTGAACAAACTGGTTTTCCTTTAAGCAGAAATATGCGAATTGACGCAATTATTTATAATCGTTTAACAAGCGATGTTAAGACCATATACAGCACTGGCATAATAAGCGACTTGTTAAATACTAAACATGAGAGAATATTAAAAGGTAAAC
The DNA here is from genome assembly GCF_912999745.1 of Papilio machaon. Classification (NCBI taxonomy): domain Eukaryota; kingdom Metazoa; phylum Arthropoda; class Insecta; order Lepidoptera; family Papilionidae; genus Papilio; species Papilio machaon. The sequence goes on along the minus strand of NC_059989.1, from coordinate 4,259,186 downwards.
ATTTCCTGGTTATGATTGGTGTATGATAAACTAATTCCATATAACATTGACTACCACATAATAAAAATGTCGAGTAGTAATTATTATTTCTGTTCTTAGCCTTAAATACAGATTTTTTGTCCATCACAAGACCTTTTCAAATTAATTTTTTTCTGAGTCTCTTATGAAGACCTCTTTATGGAATTACCTCGTTCCTACATTACGCTAAATTGAAAGGCTGCTCGGAACAGGTATGGATGGCAAGGCAAAACCTGTCTGTCCGGCGGGAAGACGCCAAAGGCTCTTGTAAGTACAGCATCTAATAAGCCGAGCCGTTCATTTAAATAACTATATTCAAAACTAATGCTACCAATCGTCGGATGTAATCGATTCTGTAGGTTAATTATTTTCACTTGTAGGTTATAATTTTGTATCAATATAAGTTCAATAGAGGAGTAACAAATTTATGAGCAATGTTACTTTTTTTATTACATTTGTAGTTAAAAAGATTACACGAATTTTTTTTAGTTAAAAAAAATTCCTGCAGTCACTGAGTCCATAAATGGAAAGGCGATTGCTTGGAAATTACAGCTTTTGCTTTGTTTCGATTTAAACGCCTGTTGATGTTACGTGACAGTTAATTCTATCTATATATTATTATTAGCTCGAACCCACATCATCCGTACAAACCGAAAAAAATACTACGTCTTATAGCCAGTCCATTTAAAGAGGTCAGTGCCTGGAGTGTATAAGTTCATGTGAATTTTTTTATTAAATAACTGTCTATTACTACATATTTTTTTGCAAAAGAAATCGGTAAAACTATAGAATGTAATAATAATTATTATTAGCGGTTGGTTTATGATTGCCATTTTTAATTGACATTATTTCTCAAAAGTTTTTAAAGAGTATTATGTTTAAGAGATTGCTGTCGTGACTTAATTCTTAACTCTTTATAAGAAACAGCTTGTCTTGACGTTTCTAATTAAACTTTGTAAATTGTCCTTTTGTCAAGCTCCGGACTTTTGCAAAATTATTGTTGTCACAAGGAATGAACGGTTTTTGTAAATCATCAATTTGAACATAAACGTAAAATATTGGATAACGTAATAAATTACATTATTAATATTTACTTTTATCTCGATTTGTTTTCCATTTATGAAGTTTTGAATTTTATATATGTCTATATAAATAAAACCAAAAGACTTGTTTGTAAGTTGTTATTATAAAATCGTTTTTTTATTATTTAGACTTTTAACATTGTGTTGACTTTGGTATCACACCTAAGTCAGGTTCGGTGTGTCATTAACAAGTTATAACTAAGATAATCGATAAAATTGAATGAAGATCAATTAAAGTTGTTAATACATAAATTATTTATGTATCTGGTTATCGAGTTCCATCTGCATTGCAGCTGTATTACCATGGGGAGCATGATAGAGCAGTTGTTGAGTCAAGGACGAAGGAAATGCATAACACATTCAGGCCTGAGAATAGACATGTGTGACCTAGACTATCTTTTATGGAAGAGATTTCACTTTAAGGGACTAAAATGTATTACTAGTGTAACATCCAATTTTTATATATTAGTCTAATACTTAAATTCACATAGCATTTGTGCAGTGCAAAATTTCAGCGTTAAATGTATAATTTTTTTTAATACGGTTATTATTTTTGTAAATATTATTATTGTCAAGATCATCAACACAACTCCTAGACAATGGTCGTGCAAATGCTAAATAAAAAAATTAAAACACTTCGTGATATGTATGCAAGAGTTCCCCTTAATCAAATATTGATGTATGAACGCGGAACCGTGCTCCGCGCGGCAGACGGTGTCCTGCTAATTCTGTTCCTGGTCGATAAAGTGCGCTGAAGATAGCACACGTTTCTAATTAGACGGCTCCAGTTGACAAACTCCATCGCGTCGCGAATGACTGGATCTAGGCGTGACGTCAGACAGCTTCGCGAAAGCTCACGGTTCATTGACTTACGGTTATGTCGATGAGTAATGGATAAACAATTTGATAAGTTTTTTATATTTACATAACTTGCATCAACTATGTAACACAAACACTCTACCGGAAGAAGAGTGGTAATGAAATAAATGCATTCCAAAATTAAAATTTCTCGTATTCGAATAGGCTTTTGTTGTTAAGACTACCATTAGGGGTGAATTGTTCTTTTATGGTTTGCAGCTATAAACTCTTGAATATCCGATAGGGAGTTAATACAAAATATACAGTAGATGTGAATGCTGCGATATATCTTATCTGTCTTTGTCATTAGCATTGCATTTATTTTATTTGTTTTATAATTTAAACATTGACCATTAATTGATACAACGAGTACTCTGAACAATACAGTCTGGGATGCGATGGGGCATCGACCTGAGAGATCGATGAATGTAGATTTTTATCAGACGATGCGAGGCCCGGTTTGCTTTAACCGATAGGTTTAACTGAGTACAGCTTTTATTAGTTACAGATTACATAGCGATAAATAATGCAATTTAACTTAAAATTGGGATTTTTGTTTGTCTCAAATTCATCTGAGTGTGAAGCTGTTATTAGTTACTGACATACATATTAGCAAAATAGATACATTTATGCTGATTAAAATTTGAGTCGATTTAAAATTTCCTTGCAACTTGTTTAGTGATATTCAGCATAATAATTTTCACTTGTGTCCGATTTGTTTAAGTTTGGTGATGCGCAAGATCCTAAAGTATTGGGAACATGATGTAGTGAATTGTGATATTGGTGTTAAATTTTATTTGAACCAGTCCTATTTTGGGGTCATTTAACGACAAACACGTTGAATAATTACTAAATCTCTTTAATTATACATTAGAAAAGATAACTAAGTCGAAAGCATACGAAAAATGCACAACCCAAGACTTCAGTTACACACTTTCAATTTATTATTGTAACTGACGCAAACAACGGTTTTGTCTTTCCTCAAGCATACTGATGTAGCGCGCGCTTCTAATTAAACAACTCGCAACCGGCAAATTCCTGAGCCTGATAAATACTTGGAAGTGTATCCTGGAGTGTGACGTCACATGCCTGATATTACAAGCATGCGGTGTTACGTTCTCTTTCATTTAACCATAGGAATTTGGATTGAAGTATTTTCAAGATTCAAATAAGCTATAGAGCGGACATTTGAAACAATTTTCTACAAACACTTAAAAAACATTTTCAGTAGCGCAAAATGTAACTAGACTTGTTACCTAATGGAAATAAATTGTAGATTACAATATGTTTCATGTTCCCGTCCATATGTGTTTGTATAGAATATAGAAATGTGAAAAAAATAAAATTAAAAAGTTACTAAACAAACAGCTTTCAAACGTGCATCGTGTGTAGTTTTGTAATAGCTTTCCACATTTTGAAATGAAGAACAGCTTCCTACTGAAAGTATGACAAACAATAACACAGAGGTGCCCCCTCCCCGCGCACCATCTCCCCATGCGGATATTAGCAAACTTCTACATCACAACTGTGAATGTGTAAACATAAAACGTTAGGGGTATGGAGAGTTCCGCGAGCTTTTACATTGCCACAAAACTTATATTGCTTTGATGAATTATGTAATTTCAACTTTGACTAGTTGTTATTTTTATATATTACGATTAGGTATGTACTATTGTGTGATGTTCCCTGTTTAATTTTGTATTATATCAATTTGAAATTTTAAAATGTTAACGATATGTAAATAGTAAATCATGAAATAAATAATGAAATTCATATATTCGCCATATAAATATTTATGTCAATTACAGATGGTGCCATCCTGTACTATGAAATAAATTATTTGAGTAGTTCACAAAAGTATGAAAGGAACCATTAATCTCATGTTTTCAACTTCAGTAACTTTAATAACCAAGTTATATGACATGTACTCAGAGTTATAAATTTCTCTGAGCAATTAGCGAAGCATGCAGGTTAGACCGTACGTAACATACCGTGGTTTTAATTCAATTTATTTGAAAAGAGCCAGTTATACAAGACCGCTACACAGATGGTATTAGTGAGTTTTGCAGGATATATTTAATGTCGTATTCACTCATAAGACTATTACATATTACTAAAATTTGAGTGTCTGAATGTAACATCGAGAAAAAAAAATCATATTGCGTACCTACACGTATTCTATTTTTAAAAAATTTGTCTGTCTGCATGTCTGTCCTTATGACCGCTTTTGTTTCTGACTTTGCAATCGGCCATAGATAGGCAATTTTTTTATTATTATATGAAATTGTTAGAAATTACTTGCAAATATTGATATTTTTCGTATTAAAATCCTTATTTAATTACTTTATGAGTAAAGGTAATGAATTTGTAAAACCAATTTTCATCAGTGCTGAAATCCCTCGCGTGATACAATATTTCTACACCAAAAAGGGTTCGGACACCTTTTTCCTGGATGACGGATGAGTTTTAGCCGTGTTCATGTGTATTTTTTGAGTAAAAATCTGTTTGTTTTGTTTGCAAAATGTTATTTTCATTTTTGAAATAACATTTTCTGTAATTTTTTAAATAATTTCTTTTTATAATCTCCTTTTAATAATTACATTTGTTATTTAGTAGGTCATCTCTAATTTTTATAGTTTTAGTTTTCAAAGTAAATAAACTATATTACACATGTAGAAAAACATAATATTGCTGTCTCTACAATTTTCTAACAAAACAAAGATAAATATACTTAAACTTTCGATGAAATTAAAGTGTTGTTAAGAAAATTTAAGCACGAGTGTTTTCCAATTAAAGTTATGACAAGTTCGCTAGAGCGGACGTGACGAAGCGATCAAGCTCATCCACTTGAACCAGAACCGAACGCTGTTCTGTCTAGTATTTGTCACAGCACTTCTTGATACTTGCTTATGGCTCTTGATGACCCAGAATGAACCAGGTTACCTTTTCTATGATTGACATAGTTGTCACTGATATTTAAAGCCTACCTAACCTAAATGGATGCGCTATTTTTGTCTTCGCTTTTATACTTTTGTCGGTATCATGTCAATCTTTATTACTCTAGAATACGGCACATCTTGAGATTTATAAATTGAATAGTCTGCTATTTTTGTGTTTGTCTCGTCAGTTATTTAAGACCATATTGGAAGTTTACTTTTTAAAATTTCTATTTTATTATACGCGATTATAACATAAAATGTTGTAGAGATTGAATATTATCTCGAATCATCGGTTCTCAATTAGTTATATTTTTTAAAGATAGATGGTTGACAATATGCCTTTGGCAGTGGAATACCACTGCTAGTTTGGGTTGTTTTTTTTTCTTTTTGGTCACAACATATCTGAAAAATAGCGAATAAAATAACCTAAGAGTTAGCAATAAGAGTAAAGAATTACAAGCATACATTTTCAAACTCTCACAATATTTTCATATGCAACAACAAATATCTCTAAAGTAAGAACTAGATATGTAAATAAAGACGCGTTGTGGAAGAAATTGTGACGTTCATTTTGTCGTATATCTGAATATACAATATACGGTGTACACCGACGGAAGCATTGTATAAGGCGAGTCGAGTGCAATATCTCGAAATGAAGCCGTCTCCGCCGCCGTGGAAACTTCCGCAAACAAGCACAAATTACTTGCGTTATTTTTACTCCGACTCGTCGAATGTATACTTTGGAGTTGATATCACATTTGAAGTGGCTCAAAGATTGTGTAATTTCGTTTTAATTAAAATTAAACATTTTTAATAAACTTCTTTTTCCTGAAATATAAAGTAATGTTAATAGTTTTTTTTTAGTAAGTACAGTCAAAATCTGTTATAACGACATCGAAGGGACTACTCATATTGAGTCGTAAAAACCGACAGTTGTAACAACCGGTGAAAGGTATTAATAGGAAAGATATGTAATAACATTCAGCCAGGACCTTTGATTTTGGTCAATTTAACCGGTATGTTGTTCTAAACGATGTCGCTATAAACGGTTTTGACTGTAATTAATAGTTGCAATAAATAAAAATATATGAAACTATTGACAAGTTCTATGATCATCAAAATATTATTTTATCATTTCAATGAATAAATTTTTTTATAAGTTGTAAACGTAAATTAATTTAATTCTAACTGATGCTGATTATACAAAAAAAAACAAGCACAAAATAACAACTAAAAAATTATTCTAACATACTTAGCTTCAGTTAACTGTAATCGGATAAAACGCTTAGTTTGAACAGTTTACTTTGTACAATATTCATGCAGATTTATTAGAAAAGGTTTATCTGAATAAATAAATGTAAGTTTTAAATATTCATACGATTATATGCGATTCTTTTCTTCATTTCTATGAACTACCAAGAAAAAGAAAAAATGACATTGCTCTTACCTCGCTTATTGACTAACTCCATTATTAACTAATCCTTTTTTTGTCGTTTTGTAAGGAAGTATTTATTAGGTGTGTCCGTTAATCACGGAAAAATACAATGGAACAAAACATCCGATTCATTTTTGCAATAGTAAAATATAAACCTCTTCCTTCGATGCATAAATAAAAATAATAAAAACCTTTTTATTTCGAGTACGGACCGTGTTTTTCCTATCTGACCACTTTTAATAACTTAAGATTAAAACTTTATTATACAAGAAAATATAGAACGAGCAAGAATAAGTTAATGTTTTGCGTTCCATAGAAGATTTATTTTATGACAACAAAAGTGCTAACAGTTAACCTTTTCTTATTGTTTTTATCCTTTATAATCACATTGCAATCGTTTTTTGTTACCAGAAATTTTGTAAAATAGAAAATACTAATAATACTGTTATGACTACAAAAGCTTTGTTTGAATTCGTACCATCTACGAGATTGAACTTTCACGAAGACGCATAGTCCTTTTTTTAATGTTGTGTAGCCAAAATTTCAACATTATCCTGCTCCATTTGACTTCTCGTTCTCGACAGATTTGTTATAATGTTTAGGGTAAGATCAAGTCGATTTCGTAATATTTGTCAGATAAAAAAGTGCTTTTTGTATTAAAAGCAGTATGCAAATATCTTTCAAAGTAGTATGTAAATTAAGGAAATACCTTTTTATACGCTAATGTAAAAGTTAATGTAGTCTCTTACAAGAATAAATTTCATAAAATTAACGAAATAAACGTACAACACACAATTTGATATTTCGCGTATCGCGTTACATAAAGTAACAGAAAATTCCACCATTGTGGGGTCGATTTCGAGGTGTGGCCACACAGCGATGTTATCAACTTTTGTCAACAATGTCCCCACACTATTGTAATGGTTGTGTTGAAAAGGACGCTCAATATACATTGTATGTTCTGTACATATCCATTTAATTACTACAGACGAGTAATTAAGTGATGCTCCATTTTGAGAGTTGGAATATCGATACTTATGCGTAATTGTTGTGACTTGTCTCATTAGAAGATACATCTCTAATTGACAGCATGTAAATTAATTGGTATTTGATATATTTGGTTAGTGCTGTATTGGAGACACCAAAAAATATAAATGTGGGCCTTACAAGCATGCACTGAAGACTAAACCAAATGATCTGTCATTTGTCATAAGCGTTTCAATTCTAAGTAAATACGAGAACTGTTGTAGATATTTGCAAGCAAACGGTGACTTTAAAACACATATTTTTGTCAATTAATTTCACATATAGAAATTCAGACAAACATGTTGAAATTTTCGATATTTATCGATATTTTCCCACATCATCCCTATTATGTAACCATCAGCAATTCGGATAATAGAGTCGTTGTACCCACACAACTAATAATTAATCGGATTAATTTTATCCGATCATAACATCGGATAACGCTACAAATTAAACCGATTGCCTACATACTCTGAACATATTGATGAGTAATTTAATTATGTTACAGATTTGATAACAAATTGAGTTAATTAAGAAAACAAACTTTAACATATCCGACCTGATTTTAAATTGAAACTAAGATATAAAACTTTTCGACTAACCCCCAGCAAAGTAATGCCTGTATAAAATAAAATAATCAATTTTGGATAGTGTAACAACTATTAACTTTGATGGCCTAAATCTAGAACTAAGCCGTGTTTGTGCTAGATAATGAAGGAGCTCTGAATAGACCGGCTAAATACGTCCGTCGGGCCTTCCATTTGTATAATGAACGTGGACAGCTCAAACCTCTTGCCAATAAACTCGAACAAACAGAAATCCCGCGGCATTGTTCGAACAATTATCTCAAACTATAACACGTCTGTAATGGCGAAATTCTGTAGCGAATTCAAAGTTTTATAACAACTCATGCCTGGAGCGGGTAAAAACATGGACGCGCCTGTCGACGGTTACTCGAGTCACGCAAAGGACTGACCGAAAACGAATTAACCTAGTTTACGAGTGTTTCGAAAACTGTGTTTGTTTTAAACGATGAAAATGTTTCTATGCTTTAAATTTTATTTTATAGCCTTTTGAAATATCACACTTTTTTAACTAATAAATTACTTTCTTTCAGGTAAGGACATCTATCTTTTGATGTGAGTATGTTTGAGAAGAACCTAATCAACACGAACCGAAGGTACCTGGTCTCTGATATTGATTGATTCAGTACAAACATTACAGCTTTCGTACTAATAAGTAAGTATACAGCAAAGTAATCTTAAAATATGTTCGATGTTACCAGATTTACTGCTCTTGTAAAAAATTTCACGCTTGTTGGCGTTAAAGTATAACGCGCTATTCTTTAGATATTCTGGGGTAGCTCGGTGGAGGTTTTTATCGCGTTTCCTTATACTTGCCTTGTCATTTGCAAAGCCGTTGCGGTGTCGTCGACGAACTTTTTATCGACCTCTTTACTTACCGTTCTCGGTTCGAGCATACACGTCGTTTGACGGTCGTAACTTTACAAACGATGTAGCCCGGGAGCCTCCGTCGAAGCGTAGAATATGGCACATGCACGTCCCGTACTTTGTATCGAGGCTTCATAGCGTATTAGGGACCGATAATATTGTTGCTGAGCTAAGACCTGATGCTGTTTTTGGATTTATAAATAGATCAGTATCATCCCCTTGTGTTGTATAAACTGCTTTCATTATTTTAGGGATACGTGTACGGATAAGTTCCAATGCTGATAAAATAATTCTTGCTATAAGGTGCAAATCGTTAAGTCTTTTCTATATATGCAATTCACTACAAATGTATGTAATGTGGAAATATGGACAAAAATTAGGCCTTCGAAACGCACACTCATCAGTTGAAATGTGGAATTCTACTTTAGGCCTGTTGTCTATGTGGTCGTGGTATTGCACCGTCGAGTCGGTCCATTCGTTTAATAGACATAGTTGTTGCTGGCATCTACCACTGTCAAACTTTTAGATTATTATAATTATGGTCACGGTATGAATGTAGGTAACAAAATGTTTCAGATTTATAAAGGGGATGACTCTTTACTCCTAATTGCCGAATATTTTCTCTGTAAGCGGTAAACTCTTATCTACCTTAAAACCCTACACAATCTTTATCATCCCCCTAATTACGTTACATATTTATTGCAACAGTGCATTTTCTTATCGCGACTTTATCGCCTAATTAAAAGTTTCGTGCGAGCTAAGATAAAATGTGCGGGATGTGAGTTGAGTTGAAGATAAAAGTAATTTAGTGGCGTCCTACAGGGTAATGTTATCTAACGCTCGCCAGCTCCTGTTTACCCGACCGCCGTAACAAAGCAACTCAATATATCAAGTTGTCGGCTCGACTTTACGTTGAGCCGCTGCTCTTGCTACACCGACACTATTTGTCAACCCACCCGTCCTTATTTTAATACCACTAATGTGTATCTCGGTAATACATGTTTCTCTCCTTGTAATGTAGAAATCTTTTCGCTGATATCAAAGACGCCTTAGCGTGTAAAGTCTAGACGTTGGAGTTGCTATCAAGATATTTATGAGATATGTACCTATACCTATAGATGTTAACTAAACTTAGTTTATTGTGAAATAAATGTATGTAAAATAATAGTCTCTTAAAATCTTTACTCAATATAAGAAGGTATCTAAATATCATGATTTGTAGACTTTCTTAATCTCTTTATATTATATCTTATTTTTACAGGTCATTTTAAATATCATTTTATCAATAAGTTTTGTACATATAAATGAAAATATTAATTCGATAAAAATACATGAACGTTTTAAACATATTCGAATCACGTATGTTGTGAAACTAATTTATTCCGATTATATTTATCGGTTGTTGTGGTACACAATTAAGGTAATGTTTTCGTTTTACCGAATTTATATAATGAATACTCGATTATACGATTTAATCCATGTTATTAAAATAGGTACCATATTATTATTAATTTAATCTGAATGTGATGATTTTTTAAATAACACACACTGTTGATATATTATAATAATTGTCTTTGTGTACGTAAAACGAAGTATTTATTTGTTGATAGCAATCTTTTTTGAAAGGAAAAGGTGAAATATAAAGTTTTGTATCTTGTTGACATCCAATTCGAATGTTGCATTCAATAGATTTTTCAGCGTATTGGATGTTCTGAATGGCGTTTTATCGAAGTAATTAAAAAAGGAAATAGCTGACATTTAAACCGAACGACCGTAGTAAATATGTTCGGAGGTCTCAGCTTTTTCCGACAGCGCTTCACTGTGACGGGAAATGAAATAAAAGTGCACAAATCACGCGTGAAATTGAGTTCGATCCGAAGCTTGAAGTCATTGTTTGTTTCAGCCAGTGCCTACTATATTAGGCTTTTATCTTGCTTTTTATAAACCCGTAAAATGAAATATAACTCGTTAAAAAATTATATTCATATAGATTACGCATAGTTCGTCTGTGTTTGAAAGTTTTGTGATGTTTTCCAAATTTATTTACTCTGGTAGATGGCATAAAAAGTTGTAAGATACATAATTCATGAGGTTGCCGCTAGAGGGCGAGGGCAGGGGGTAGAGGGCGTGCGTTGCCAAGTCACAATTCCAGCCGTGGCGGCGCCCCAGGGAATCATTTATCAGGTTAAATAATTATTAATTAAAATTATACTGTCGTTTTCTCCTTGCTAGGATAAGCTTGTCTTGCTTCTTGGAAATCAGAGAATTTTAGTTCATATAATTTAAAAATGAATTTCATATCAAATTTATTTTGACACAACACAACAGTTTCTTTAATTTACAGCTTTATTAAAAAAGTTATTTTCATTTGTGTGGCATCGTTAACTAATTTTAATCGAATTGAATATGCTTTAGACATAATATATATTATTATCGTACAAACACTTTGACACAGCTATTTTTTAAACGTTTCCAAAGCGCTTGCATATCACGCTAACTAAAATTGTTTCGCTCGTAAACCGACGTTCACTGTAACGTGTTTAAATGCATACGTTAGCGTAAACTAGCTTGAATTCAGGTTGCAAATCGAAGCAATAACGACGTCATCGTGGCACGGGCCGAAACTCTGAATACCTCCCTTGCGGACTACTGGGGCGGAGGAGGGTCATTTACATTTTATTCCTAGCACGTTCGGTTATGCAAATCGACTCGCGTTCAGCCAGTACAGTATCGCTTTCACACTGTTACAGATCATATAAATAGTGTGTAATTGGAAATCGATAATTGCGACATTCTTCTGCTTTCATGTCTTCAGTCACAGTAATATTGATAGCCTTTAAAATATTTTTTTTTACTTAAAAAATCAACATTTCATTTGTTACATTCTATTATAGCCTTACAGAGCCAGCATGTTGAAATATTTTTTCCCTACTATTTATATTTCATAAAGCCGTCAGATTACTGAAAATAAGTCTAACAATCTTCAAGTTGCAAAAAAGCTTTCACTTAAATTTAATCTTACAGGAAATGCTAGTTTACTTAACCGTACCTTGAACAAAATATCCACATAAACTTTATTGGTAACTCAACTTAGGTTTACTTAGGTAGATAGACTAAGATTTAGAAGCGAAGAACTTTTAAGCTCACTAAACGGTGCTTAGTTGGAAATGCTTATCGTTATATTCTATTCACTTCTCTTAGAGCTAAGTTGATGCATTCCTGTGTTTTGAAACATGTAAAAAAATCACCCAACAAATCTTTTAACTACATGGTACCTTTCATGTTATTATAAAAAAAAGTCTGAAGATTAATTTATTACTTACCTACTCAATATTTGCATTATGCACATTAGCTTTTATTTTTATAAATCGAACCTTTTTAAATACAATTGTTTTTATCGTAGAATTAAAACAGTCTATTTTAATTTTTTTTTTTTTTTTTTTGTTTTTGTGACTGAGTAGTCACTGTTTGCCTTGAGGAGGCATTTACAGTTTCACCGGACTTGAGGTAGCCGGGCGCAGATGGCGCTTAGCCTAAACCTCGTTTATGAGTAACTGGGCTCGAGGGCTCCCTCAGGAGCCTCGGCTCGGGCTGTTACTTCGTTATTATTACCGGATTGGGAGGTCACCGAGCTCTTAGGTCGCTTCGGTGGACGCTCCATGTAGTGACTGGGCGCAAGGGCCCCCGAGAGGGGACCTCGGCTTGGGCTGTCACTCATTACGCGTTTAGCATTCCGATTCAAGGGTGCCCGAGTCTATTTTAATTATTGACAACCTTTATGTTCTGTAGAACACAATTTAGGTAACACTCGTGTACAATACTTTGGAAAACACAATTGTATGAGGTCGGTTGCTAAACGCACAGAAAAGAAATGTAGTAGACATACTCTTAGCTCGCTTCTCGAGCTACCGTTTTAAAATGTTTTTTCGTGTTATTTGAATCGCTCAGCTATTTTCCTAATACGTTTTCGAGTTCTTTAGTACATTTTATACGTTGAAAAAACTGTATTGATTCTCTTGTTTAATTTGATTGAATTTGGTGTTTGCTTTTTCATAATCCAGAGACTATGTAGAGCTGATATACATTCCTTAGATGGAGCAATCTGGACAATATTGTACAAGTCTAATGAATGAAAGATTAACAAAGACTAACAGTGTCTAATCCTATAGCCGCAAGACACCTCTGCAGAAACATCTGTATAAAACAAATAAGGTGTTTTTATAATCACCCCAGTAATTCTCGCTAACAACAGAGTTTTAACAGTGGTCTACGGTCAGAGGAAAAGAGAAGATGAACAGGACTGCTAACTGGTTTAGACAATATTATTGACCTATATCTATATCTCTATATCTTATAGTGAACAAATCTAGACTGCCAGAAGATGAAAGCATGCAAATATTTTAGTACGAAAACTTCAATGCATACCGAAACGTTTAACATGTGATTGTCGATAATTGAGTAGAACTACACTAGCGTACGATGAGTGAACGTAAATTCAGTTAATTGGTCAGTGGCACGGTCTCCTAGCTCGATGTGCGAAGCCCTACATTACGTATGCATTGCGGGGCGCGAGCTGAGAGCCGTGCATTACAGTTTGTGCAACGCGTTATTACGGCCCTCTTTGCATCACTTTGTGCAATTTTGGAATCATTCATGTAGTTGGTAAAGTTATTTTGAATATCATTAGTTGTTTACTTCTTGTTAATTTTACAGTTTGTCTGTAAATTGCTCTACTTTACTTCTATACTATATGAAACTGAATGAGTTATAAGATCTCCAGGAAAATCTACATCTATTTGTTAAGTAAATTTCACATTACTAAATTTAGCCTACGTTACTTGTTTACATGGATGACACAAAATTAGGGCATAGATTGGTAACTAAGTAGAATTGGGTTGAAAGTTCATTTAACGTTATTCTGAGAAAAAAATCTTAATTATGTCACGAACGTAATTTTATATTTATGATTTTTAACAACTGTCGTAATAGCTACGGAATGGATGGCCTGCTTCTAGAACATTTCCGGTGTCCAAATAAAAAATAATTTCCTGCAAAGATATTGCAGAGTGAAATTTCAATTTGCTACTTCGTCTCAGATGCACGTTCATTTTAATTAAATGATTTTTCTTTGGAAGCTTCGAGTTTTATATGCAATATAACTAATACGTGGCTTCAGACTTGTTTTATATAAAAACTAGCTGACGCCCGCGACTCCGTCCGCGCGCAGTTAAAAAAAAACTAAATGGGGGGGGGGTTATGAAAAATAGATGATATAATAGATTCTCAGACCTACTGAATATGCTCACAAAATTTCATGAGAATCGGTCAAGCCGTTTCAGAGGAGTTCAAGTTCGAACCTCGTGACACGAGAATTTTATATATTAGAAAATAGTTAGTTAAGGTTCATAAAATATTAAAATATTTTGCCATTCCATAAACGTTTAATTTAAGTTTTGTAGCAAGAAAACGACTAACTTTATTTGTAACATGTATTTTTTGCTATTGATAGGCAACGCATCTGTAATTGCGGATGTCTACGGGCGGCGATCGCTTCGCTATTTCGGCGAATTCAGGTGGCAGCACGCTCGTTTGTCATCTTGTAATATATAAAAAATATTTCAGTACAGATCAAATTTATTTACAAAACGTTTGTTGGTTTAATCATTGCTTTCGTAGGTAATTTAATTGAATCTCACGTCTTGACTATTCACTTAATATCACAGTGCTGATGTAATTTTGTAATCGAGTTAATTAAGACGGCTCTGGGAATGGAGGAGTACTTCGTGCCCTATTAATTCAATTCCATAGATGAGAGCTTGTCTTATTAAGTTCTACGTTTAATCTAAGTACATATATTAAATATAATATCAAATATATATAAATTAACATTTAATATAAAATAATTGTAAAGGTATCGTATTTTATGTAAGTATGAAAATTCTGTTTTATCTCTTCTCATTATATGCTTTTTAAATGATTTACTCAATATCAAACTACCATACTCAGAGACGTTTAATGGTTACTTTAACAGACCCTTCGTGTAGATTTCTCATACTAAAATAACTCTAAAGGACTTCCTTACTCACCACTCTAAGACATGTGACTATTTTAAATAACACAAACATTTACTTGTTACTGGCATATTTTTTTTTTCGTCAAAACTAAAATACCATAAAAATAAACCAAAATGTCGTCTTCATGATAAAGTTTTAATGAAATACACGTCCACCCTTTTAAGTTAGCAACTTGTTACTTTAAAGTAAGGAAGGAAATAAGGATGAAGATGCTTTAAAGCTTAAATAAACTTCTGTTTTATTAATCGCTCTAGGAGATTCTGTATCATACTGTATTTTATACAAAAAAATGTCAAAAAAATAACTTGTAGTTTTTAACTAGAATCAATTCTATCACTTATAACTGATATTTAACTTAAATAATTTAAATGTTTTTAATTTTTGTTAAGCAAATACTTTTTTCTAATATGTCAAATTATCTTAAGATTCATGCAATACTGTTTTTCAATGAAATGAAGTTTTATCAGAAAAGTTTAGACAAAAATCACGTGAAACTCGAACGAATTTTATCATATTGTTTATGAATTAAACGTGGTACATGAAGCAGTTTATACCGCACATGTTTAACACAAGCCTTTATGTTTCCGCTGACACACTTTGTGAAGTTGCAACAGAAATGAAATTTTCCGTAGGTTACTATCTGCATTAAAAGAGGTGAAAGATTGACGGACTTTAAGGTGATTATCAACCTCATATGAGATATAGTTTAGTTAATAAAATATAGAAAAACCAATACAATGTTCGAAACCGTTATAAAAAGCGTTAACTTCTTAACGTGTAACGGATTAATTTAAAATTGTTTAATTATAGCAAATTAAACACAAACCTACAAATATCTGTTACTTTGACGTTAATACGCTCTAATACCTACTTAAATGATCTCCGAGTGCATTAAAAGACTAATGTCAGCGTCATCTGTGATTAGGCACATTACATTTTCGTCGACTTGGATGGAAAATAAATGGTTCTCCGCGCGATTCTACGAATAGCTTTAATAATTCTTCTGTGCTCTTATTTTATTAGATTTTTGAAATGGTTTCACGATCCTTACAATATTTCAAAGATATTATTAAATATTTGCCTCGAGTATGTCCCAGAAAATTTCATATAACGATGACAGCAAAGTTGACGGGTTATATGATTTATGGTTTTGAAGTCCGTTTTAGAATCCATCACAGGTGTGGAATAAGACCGTTCAATATACTGTGAAATAAAAATGATTTCAAACAGCCACTGCTTAACTATAGAAAATTTTAAACTTTTCATAATGAAAATTAATTCCTTTGATGTCTCGCTGTTTGCTCACTTCAGCCTCTTTGCTTGATGAAATATTGTTGAAGCAATCAAGACGAACAGAATCGAGAATCGTTCAAAGGTTTAAAGAAGAACGTGCTCTTACAGTAGGTACACTTAATCCTTAGGGAAATCAAAAAGTCGGAAATTGCTGTATATGTTAGCTCTTCTCTTTGTTATAAATGTATCCATTTATAGCTAGTTATTTATTGTATTTGTCAACATTCAGTTCATTTGCGAAAATGATGTCGTTATTAATGATACAGCCACATCTACCTACACCTACATACAATGTTTCTTAATGTACTGTCTACTATAGTGGAAAACATACAGTATCTACCCAAGTATTTAAGTTTCGAATTTATAAATACTATTGCTAACATAAGTTATTTGAAAAAAAAAACAATTAAAGCGTTTTTACTTTAATTCAATACCTATTAAAAATATGTTAATTGATATAAAAATTTAAAATTATACAACTCGAGAGTACTTCGCTAAAATGAGATGCAAATGCACTTAAGAAAGATGAAGCGCTCTTAAAACAAATCGCCTTTTGTCGAATAACTGAATAAAATCTTTTACGTGGCAAAGTCTCGCCTGAAGCTACAACTTGTAGAGAATTCAATCTAATTTGTAGACGAGTATAATAGCTTAAACTCTAGTCGTCTAAAATTCTTATTCAAACATTTAGTTTTTATATTAATTTTGTGGTAACATTCATTTTATGAAAGTTATTTAAATTTAAGTTTTTATATTATTAAGATTGATGCACAAACGAAAATATACGTTGTACTATGAAATAAATGGTTAATTTTAATGATGATTGAGAGAGATAGAACGTAATTAAACAAAAACATTGTAGGTTTTAGATTTACTTTATTAGTTCATTAGTGATAGATAAATATGTTTGAATTTCGAATGCTAACAATTTTGAAATTGTATTTCCTAAATACCCAACAGAAATGAACGGGCAATATATCGCCGACAAAATTCGGGTTAATTTCCTGGAATACTCCTCGAATATTAAATGAAAATTTTAACTACCATCTGCGTATTTTTGGTGCACCGAAATTAATTAAATTACATGTTTGTGTGCATGGATGTTCCTTTACTAAGGTGTGCATAAAAATTTGGTAGTTTTAAAATATCCAATCTTCTCGTAATTTAATTGACTTTCAAAGACTAAATTGAAATATAAAAAAGCTTTTTATAATTACAAATAAACT
Organism: Papilio machaon; assembly: GCF_912999745.1. Classification (NCBI taxonomy): domain Eukaryota; kingdom Metazoa; phylum Arthropoda; class Insecta; order Lepidoptera; family Papilionidae; genus Papilio; species Papilio machaon. The sequence goes on along the minus strand of NC_059989.1, from coordinate 4,241,784 downwards.
ATCCTAGCTCCGGCTTGATTGAAAAAGAAAATAATGTGCCTAAGTAACTAAAGGAAAACATTTATATCAAAAATATTTTTGAAGTCGGTTTAGTGCTTTGGGACCAGATCAAACAAATATTTAAAATTTTACTTATCGAGGGTGGCTACGAGCTGAGTACTTTAAGAGCAACCATTAGTCGCCTAGTCTTCTGAGTAACTTGTAAAACGTAAAACGAAGTAAACACAGGAAGAAAATGCTTTAGTTACGTGGCACTTCACGGAAACTCTGACAAGAGGGAGGCAAGATGCTCTTGACACGCTAGCCTCCTGATTTTTAAGAGACCCTTGACCGAAAGAACTTGTAAGTGCCGGTACTTAATACATGCTAGATCTTAAGGTAATACCATCGATCCATGTTGGTTTCCACTGTAGGAACACTTGTAAAACATATAGCTATCCCTCTTTTTCCTTAGGAAAAGACAGATCAAAATTTGTCGGGATGTTGAGAAGAACATTTGGGAACGATCTAGATTTCTGTGGTTCACTATAGGAACTTTGAACACTTCTCGTATCGAATGAGATTGAAAGACGTAGTTACTTAACTAAGTAACTACTTCGGTTATGATTTTATAAGAAAAAAATAGCTATGATTTATTATCCTTTTATGTTACAATTTTTTGACTTTATAGTACATTAAGCTACTGCAAGTCTATTCGAGGTTCATTAGTCTCTAATGATAATGTAAGAGTAAGTTATCTTCTAACAAAGGACGTTCGGACGTTTTTCTTTTTTTTATATTATAAGGTGGCAAACGAGCAAACGGCCAACGTTTGCACACATTTCCCAATGTCCGTATTATCTCATTAAATACTTAATGGTTACTCTTTCCAAATGTACATGTACGTCTAGGTTTTGGGACTTGGTAACTTTATTTTTAATATCACAGTCCAAAAACTTCAACTTAAAATGTTTAATTTTGTAAACAATAAAAACACCAAAACACATTTACTGCCGTAAGTGTGTGTGGGCCGTAATGTGTTTTTTAATTACATTTTTTCTGCCATGATGTAAATTTAGTATTTATTCACAATAAGAGACTGCTTTATTTTATTTACTTATTTATTTATTTATTAATATGAGAAAAAATCATATTAACCAAAAGCAATTATGTAAATAATATGTCATTTTACCGAAAATGAATAAAAAAATAACAAGCTTTTTTGACGAAATCTTTTTGTTACAACCCGAGTTAATTTTTAGCAAAATATGAAACATTTGAAGTAAAGCAATCTTTCAGCGATGCCACACGACCGAAAGTAGAGTGAGTATTTGTAAAGGCTTTGTGGAGGCCGCTCCGGAGCCACACTGCACCTGTATCAATCTCACTAATGACTCTCTAACTTAGCATTTCTCTTATCTCTTAGCTGTATCCATTGCAATCTGTGTTGCAGAACATTTGAAAGACGAATAGAGCAATATAGGTAAACAAGAAATATTTAACCCGGTCAGTGGGGAGTTGCTCTCGCAGTAAGTTCTGCCAGAAGATATGTAAAACCTCCATGGGCATAAAAGAAAAAAAAACATGACACGACAGCTATAGTACAAAAAAGATCTTATGACACTTTTTGATATTGACAGGTTGGCGTTAGTGATCTTACTAATATTAAATGCGAAAGTTTAGATGAATGGATGGATGTTTGTTAGAAGGTATCTCCGGAACGACTCAATTGACGATCTTGATGAAATTCGATACAGACGTAGTCTGGAAGAACACATTAAGTTTTTTTTTAATTTCCGCACGGGCGTAGTCGCGGGCGCCAGCTAGTCTGTAAAATTCAAATATCCTTGTCGGTCTATAGAATGTAAAACTGACATTTCATATTACTTGTGTCAGATACCATAAAGATATTATATTAAAAACGGGCATTGAACACTAAATGTTAATAAAAGAAAAAGATGGAAATTGATGGAAAGTTAATTGAAAACATACTTTAGTATGTTTAATAATTTTAAAAGAAAAAATATCGATACAGTCTGATTCGTTTTACGTATAACCTCGTACCTCGGCTTGACCTAAATAGGTTTCCGTTCAATTGTCAAGAGATCATTATTTTTTAAATATAATGATCTACAAAATATGCGGGAGTTTCCTCTTTTTTGACAGGAACATTTTAACCTTTGGGTTACAAAATAAACGTATTAAAAAGAAATTTTATTTCTCTACAATACTCCATGAGTTAAAAGGCATTACATCGGTTCTGATTTCTACATTTCTCATGATATATAAGCTTTTTAACCTTTTTAAAATTATAAACCGTTATCAATCGGATGTGTAATAAAATAGTTGTTAGTATCGCATTCTTGTTCATACTAAAGTGGCTTGTATTTAAACGATACATCGAATTTACGTGTAGATTTAATTTATTAGGATGTTTAGAACTTATTGCAATGGAACAAGATTGAAAATAATGTGTAAGTTATAATACTTGGTATACGCGAGTGTACATTGATGCGCGCTCCCCGCGGCGTCATCGGCGCAGGCGCAGCGGGGTGTAGACTCACACATCGCAATTGGTCACGATTACAATTTCACAGTACAAGTGAATACTGAATCGAACTTTCAATTCTTTTTTTTAATTGTTTTTCTCTTGTTCAGGACTTTTTTGTAAATCCTAATAAACACTCATTATATTCGTTTATACGAGTAAATAAATACAGAACATGATTAGGTGGATTTAAGCCTACCACGTTATTGAAATATGAAGGAAGAATGATATTCAAAGCAGCCGAATACGAGATTTGCTTGGATTTAGCCAAATGGAAATCTGTAACATTTGCTTACCTCTACATTTCGGGCGATAGTCGTGTTGATTCTGTTGTAGAAATAAATTAATTCCTGATCACAAAGATCAAGAAGTTAAGTTTCATCTTAATACTCTTTAAAAATGTATTGCACTATCACACATATCAAACTTTTGTACGAATTTGAAACGCAATTAGCAGTAGTTTGTAACTAAAAATCATGTTTTGTACTTACTATCAAATCGTTCATGACAATGCTAAAAGAAAGTTGACAACAAGTTTGTGAAAGAAAATATTATGTGAGAAAATAATTCAAAACAATAAAATAGACCGACTCTCTTTAGGGTTATTTAATATCATCAGTTAGTAGTTTAAATAAATGTTTACGCAAAATTCTGATCAAGTATTGACCCTAATTCAGGATTCGGAAAATTTAACGAATATCAGTGAAAGCATTACGGGATTATTGGAAAATGTCTAGTATGAAAAGGAAAGATATATCATTTCATTTACATCAAAGTCCAACAAGTACTTACATACGTATTATATACTCCTTCAATATCCTAATACGCAATCCTATTCTATTGTTAATATTAACAAAGGATTAAATTATTAAATATTAAATTCTGAGACTTCCAAGATGAAAAACTCTACATTTCTAAGATCACAAGTACCCCTTGGAATAGAGAAAATCCCTTATAAGTATTCAGAAAATGTACTTGACATATTTAATGTGGCGATTGGAGTTCAAATAATTTGCATTTTGCCCGAGATAAGGTCGGTCTATCGCAATAGCTTCTTATCCCGACTAATCTCATCGTCCGCCCGTCTACTACGTAGAATTATTTCATTATGTTTTAGATCAAATTCTTGGAACTTTAGTTGTTATAAACAAATTTATGCTAATCTAATAAATTAAACATCTTTAATAGACCAATAGACAAAACTATTCTTTGCCACTACTAAGTACCTAAATGCACTAAACCCATACTTAAAAATAAATGATCAAACACACTTCTTAATTTAAAATGTTTGACCTATATTTTCCCTCTTCTTACTAAATAACTTAAAAGCTATAGCGTAACAACTGGATCCTGGATTCAGATTTACAAATCTGTGGGCCGCTACGTGACAAATAAGGGATGCGGCATAAAGATCAAGGGATCCAACTCGAAAGCATTTGCATTTAGATAACTGCGAGAAGTTATTGTTCGAGTGAGAATAGTAGGGGCAACGCCTGTCTTCACTTCCCCGCCTTCCACACCACTAATTACTCCCGCTTACAATCCAGCTAAGTAATTGTAACATGAGACCTAAACAAGTACAGCGATTACGTCAGATACTGTCGCGTTTTATGCATGTTAATGTCTTTCTAACGTTTTTCATTAAGAGAATAAATGTCAAGTATTTAAACTTATATAGCTAACTGTACTGATATTACAGTATAGTACACAATATTATGCCGATTTAGGAATCATTGAAGTTAGAGCCGGTACATTCTAAAATGAGAAAAAAAATTACATAGTTATGAGAACATTTGCGGATCGTTTTGGACATTGATTATGTAGTAAAGTCTTGATTAAGAACGTGAAATTATCATTTTTTTTTTAATATTCATGACTTTCATATTTAAACAACTGCTTAACCGTTACACACTGTGTTAAGCATACGGATATATTTATAAGCCCGCGACCTCTGGGTAAGGGTCAGAATCCTTTTCGAGTTAAAGCCATTGCCCAATCCCTCATGATTTTATAATACGATACGAACATTGACACGTTATTTTAACCACGTTTGATTAATTTTGTTTCAAGTTGCTTTATTGTTATTTAAATTATTTACATCAGTTACTGAAACAAATACGTACGATATTAATTCATAATTTAAAGTAAGATCTTTGCAGCCATATATAACATTAAGGCGTAGGGATTTTCCTAAAAACGTTCAAAGTGAAGAACGGTGTGTCTACTTCGCCAGTAATAAAATATTTATGATAGTTATTCAATCTACAGAACTAGTTACGAATAGATCTAGGTTATAAAGGCTTTGTTTGAGTCTTCTCTCGTGGCATTGCGAAGTCATTGCATATCTGTTAGAAACGATCGGTTAAAATAGATCTGAATCAACTTGAAATAGTTGCATTAGTGGCAGAGCGGTGACAACGCTTTGTTTTACCAACTAACTGTAATGCTATGTCAATCCACTTGAACTCAATGAATATACCTGAAAGTGTGATTTAATGTGATCGTGACGCCATCTAATTTTTTAAGTAGACACTTTGTATTTGAATTTGTGTTGAAACTTTATTACATGTAATATTGCTTTATACAATCACTAATCTAAGTAAACCGTCAGTCTCATAAGATAAAAATCTTTCACATCTCTCGACTAAAAGTCAGGTATAGCACCTCGTATCCAAACATTGGTTGCACAGTAAATCTTCCGTCATCAAACATCTGATGAAGGCGGACCGTTAGGTAGCGACAGGCACTGTCTGCTTGCCTCGGATAAGGCTCAGCCCACGCACGTGAATAATGCAAAGGAAACGCCTGCTTATGGTCCGGGTAGCGGCAATTGGAAACGCATTCGTGTGTCAACAGCGCAGGAATGCACCGAGGTGATTAAACTTTAACTTATTATTAGCACTAAATGAATTAAATCATTTCTTGGAAGTTCTGTATTATATTTTGTTTGTCTACAGTTTCTCAACAGATTTTCAAATGGGATTTAATAATGTAGGATAAAAATTTTCAATTAATGATCTCTTATAACGTCTATTACTTAGAATATGGTAGCATTTGTTTCGTTCATAATATTACTAAGATAATTTTACATCGATGGACTCGTCAATGTGGATGTAAGAAAAATTCTAAACATGCAATTTTTTAATTAAATAAAGTAATCTTAGTTATTGACTTTTCTTGTTACCCTGCTAATGTATTTAGCGTACCTCTTCTGTCCTATTGAGTTGTTTGGTAGAAATCTCTCATAGCGATAAGGTCGCCGTTGCCCACATTGATACATGTAACATCTTAGCTTTAGTCTATTTGTTGTAATATAAGCAATAAAGTGTTAATCTTTCTATATTTAAGTTTCACTCCAAAAGCTTTGACTCTTATTACTAAGATATTCCTAAACTTATGAAGTTCATAATAAATATCTGTCTACACGTAGAAATTTATAAAGGTAAAGTTTGACTGAAGGAAAAATAGGATACTGATTTATATTCGCAAAACTTTTACAACGTCAGATAACTTTCAGCAAAGAAGTAAAGTACAAATTGAATAAATTTATTATATAGAATCAGCAAAATCGTCTTACTTATTCTTTACTAATAAAATTACACGCTGACAATTTATTTTACAAAAAAAATGAATTTGAGTATTTAATTTGCAAATCATTTTTTTTTTTTAATTTTCTTCAATTTTGTCAATTAGTCGTTATTGGTTAAGATGATAAGATGGCGACATGCTTGTAACCTACTTCGTGTGAATGGCTAATTTAAATTCCAAGTTAATAATGAAACCTTGTTCAAACTTGACAATTTTAATTTATTTACATTAATACTTCGTGTAGGAAGTAAAACGAGTACCACTTGACAATGCATAAATCAAGTCCCACGAACCGCTCTTTGCAGCTATTCATACGAGTATACTTGAGGTGCGTGCGACGGTGGTTAAAGCACTAGAATGAGTAGAGAATCTTATTGAAGTTTCTATGTAGATAGACTATATTACACTCTCAACATTTTAACAACAGAAATGTTTAGTACAATTTTTTCTCCTATCTTTAATTTAAAATAGAAAGCATTGTGTCTAATTTTTAACTAACTCTTGCTGTCTAATTGGACTGTAATCTTCGGTGATCAATTATAAAAATAGTTAACAATTGTTAATTAAGATAAACTATCTAACTAATTTACTACCTCCACCTAACCTGACTTACACGTGTAGCAAAAATAGCAATCGATTTATTTTAATGCAAGAATCCTAAACACGGAAACACATTTATACAAGCCAGTAGGAATTTAAACAAATAAACTGTCAACTGTTAGAATCAGTATTCCAGTTTATTCCGGCATCATAACAAATGATCAAGCCAATGTTACATGAATTGAACACTAAAAATTACAATGGGACTTCGCCAGTTTAAATACATTTTGCTAGAAATAAAATAGAAATAAATATAGCTGAATAACAGTTGACGGACATTCCTCGGATGCCGCAGCGTCGTCTTGAATACAGAAACGTGTCCATATTGTGTGTTATTAATTGCAATGATTACTGTTAACATTCCTCAAGGAATTCTATTTTAGGCACAGATTATCGTACGTCCCGACACGTGAGTCAGCTTGAATAGTTCTGGGAACCCGCGGCTCTGACATCGAGAAGTGCGTTGTTCGAATATTCCATACGTGGGGTTGCCATGCAGTTTATTTTTCCCGATATTTCGCTTGGAACAGAAATGAGACCCTCAATTAAGAGGAAAATCGTATATCGCAATTTTTTTTTTCTAATTACATTAGATAAAAAAAATATAATATAATTAAAATATTCTGACTACATTGCTTTTAATTTAAATGATGATTTATCTATATTATATAGTTTATTTTTATGTACAATTTCTATTAAAGTAAGAAGATGGAAAACAAGATTACAGAAGCGAAGTCGAGATTAGCAAAAAGTCTGAATGTCTTATGTTATAACAATACCACAGTATAACTGATTTCCCAGCGGTGTCCTATTCTCACATACATATTCTGACACCCCACACGCACGTTTAAAACATTCTTTTTTACATTCATTAAGTGTGAGAGAGATAGAACGACACTTTAAGAGTTAATAATTTGCGGTCAGGTGAGATAGAACGACACTTTTAGAGTAGATAATTTGCGTGGTATTTATTCGTAACGTTAATTCTAACTTTTTACCGCAAAACCTGATCGGACCCGAGTTGAAAACAAGTCGTGCATTCTTGTGTTGTGGTGTAATTTATTTGGTTTTGTTGGTGTAAAATTACTTGTTTTTAAATCTTACTAATAATATCGACGCTGGAAAGCATAAACGCTGTAACCCTTGAAATCGCGAATATGTTTTTCACACTTTAATAATTTCAACCATTATCAAACGATAATGATTTTATTATAGGTTAGCACAAACTACACAACAATTGTAGGTACTGATACGCTTGTAGGCGTATCAGCTCACGAGTTATGATTTTTTGGCTCTCCTGTAATGTTCATACTTTCGGGGTTACATCGATATAAATGCGAATGTTTGGATGGATTGATAGATGTTAGAAGGTATAACTCCAGAACGACTGCATGGATCTCGCTGAAATTTTGGTATTGATGTAAAACATAGCCTGGAATGCTACTAATTAAGTTTTTTTTAATTCCGTACGGACGGAGACAGATTGTGACCTACTTGTAAACGTGATAGATGTTTAATAAAAGCCGTGTCCATTTCATTATACATATTGAATTCAAAGAATCTTTTTTTTACATAAGTTAAAGAGAGAATAAAATTAAAATAATATAAGCTCATAAAATTTGTTTAATAATTTAAAGAGACAACGTTATAAAGTTGCAAAGAAGATTATATTCATTTTAAATTATAATATCTTTATGCATATTCTTATTTTCGTACGACAGAAGCGCTCACAAACAAAATTAAACTTTTCTACAAATTGCTTAAGTTCAGATGTATATGTACACTGATCGTATAACTAAAATAACAGCACGTTCTAAAACTTTCATAACATTTAAAACCCTTCTATTAGTTTCCATTGTTAGTAATAGTACAATTTATTCATAAATAACTCATAGTTGAGGTATAGAAAATCATCCTGAAAAACAAGTGTCAAAAAACACATAGACACATAATCTAGCCCTCAGAAGAATAAAGAACAGAATTGATGAATAAATACTTCCAGATCTATATACATAGAGTGTTACATAAAAGATATTCAATTTAATGTGTCGATAGACAACATATCAAGCTCAGTACATCTTGACATGAAAAGCAATACGATGTTCCCGATATTGAGCACGCCGAGTCTCGTCATAGCTCCGTCACGTCGCTTCAAAAGAAAATCCGTAGACAAAAGGCCGCAGTGACGATAACAATTCCCTCGTAAGGCTTACATCCATATCGAATGTATATATGTATATATGATAATTTTTTAATGAAATCTCTATACAATAGTTGTTAATATACCAGTTAGGAAATTATAGTACAAGAAAATATTGTTATTATAGGTAATATCTTGATTTTTTGTTTTTAATTAAAATTTTCGAAATCCTACTTTTCGACAACATGTTGAAATGACAAATTACATTTTGCAATTTAATAATTCAGATTTTAATGTTCAAAATGAAAATGTACAATTATAATTCTCTCGGTAATATTCACAATTAAAATGTATAATTTTATTATAATTCCATCGTTAAAACTCTTAAAAAAAAATTAACACATTTTATTAAATTTGTTGTTAATTATGTCCAATGTGCAATATTAATGGCACAATATACGTATTCTTATTCTTTATTATCTCCCTTCTCCGTGTGAGGTAGCTCACCAGGTTTTAGTCCTCCTGATCGATATATCATTTCTCATTTCAGATATCACTTCCTCCTTAAATATGTGACGTGTACTGTGACTTTTCCGCAATTCATCCATCTCTTCCTATACGTTTTTTATCGAGAGGGAATTCTCAAAAAAGATACCATATCTTTTTGGGGCAAAGAAAGGTTTATGTGAGAATTCTGCTAACGAAAACCCTCTAGGAGGCCATCCTGAAGTGCGGTCCCTTCCTACACCTAGGCCCAGTAAACTCTGTATTACGCAATGAAATATAGAATTTCATAAAATGTAACTTTAAGTAAAACACAGCTTGCAATCCCCCTTGTGCTATAAAATCCAAATGTATATTTAAAATTACATCTGTATCATGGGTCGGGTATCTGAAATTGAAATAGGCGTACAATTCGTTTAGCCCGGCCTCCTTACCCTTGTTTTGGGGGTGGCCATTATTTTTTACGCGGTGTTCTTTTACCTCAATTCTCCGCTTTTATAGATGTTTTATACAAATTTTAGTAAGCTTCCATTCGTTTTGTATTTAACGAGTATTATTTTATGTTCTATTCATGATATTCTATCCGCCTGCCTGTTTTGATATTTACAACTTTTTAACCAGATTTAATGAAGTTACCGATATATATTTTTTATACTTTTTGGGATGAATTTTTTTTAAGGGTAAAATAACGTGTTTAATATAACTCAATGAAAATATATACGAAGTTAAAAAAATAAGGCACCAGATTGAAACTTCAATATTTTAATATCATCAAAGATAATATTATAAGAAAGAAATTGATTAAAAATCATCCAATGAATATCAGAACTGATTGTTTTGTAGAAAAAACAAATTCTCCCCAACTACAATTTAATTTCCTTTGCGTAGTTACTGTAACGAAAAAAGAAAACAACAAGCTTAGCGAATTGATATCGTATTTTCCGATCGCTTCGTCGATTACTTGAGGGCGCCAGAACTACGGCGGAGTATTATTTCCACAGAATACGGCGAAGTATTTTTACACAGACCACAGTGTAGAGAATTATTTTATTTTTTCAACATCGGAGTCGCTTGGGTAAAGTTTACGTTCCGTAGAGGCGAAATAATGGAAATTTAAATGCTGACGAGGGCAACTACGTTTCGTAACTTTGTATGTTTGTTTGAATCCGTTTTGGAAAATGAAGAACTTTAAGCGAAATACCACGCACATATTTATATAAAATAGATGAAAAAGATAATAAAGTAAGATTCAAATGTTCTCAGATGTGGACAATTTTTATAGAAAGAGTAATTGGGCCTGAACATAACCTCAATGATACGTCCCATCTTATCGGGGTGACCTTTGAAGGGTATAAGTTCAAATACATTTCACCCTCATAAAATAAATTTAGGATTCTCTTGTGTCTATTTCGGGAGGCAAAAATAAATTGTAAGCATTAAAGCTACAGAAGAGAGATAAATTTAAATAACGAGTTTCTATCATTTATTTAACCAAATATTGTTGCTGATGCTACCGAAATAAATCTTAATCGAATGACATCACACTCTTTAATTCGGTTTATTAGTCATTTAGGCTACATCTACATATATATCACAATATATGTAAGATCCTGCTCGAAGGACCAAAATTTATTATGTAAATTATAAAATGACACTTTGTTATCATTTCAGTAATTTAAAATCTTCCTTTTTATTAATGTCATTTACTTAACCTAAAATGTGTAAATAACCCCTTAAACAATAAAACTCATACATACATGTCAGTGATTAAAAACATTTTATACAAACATTAATGTCAGTCGGGAAAAAGGAGCAACGAATTTTACCCAAGTCATAATAATACCTCTAGCGTGTAAAAGCGCGGGAGCAAGGATTTTTAGCCAAGGAGCATTCAACTAGGCATCATTTAAGACATGTTCGTAGTTAGCCTCGTTGGTAATTTTCCTCTGGTCTTAACAAGTGCAGCGTGCAAAGGCTGTCTAATGGGAGCGTAGTTTCTGCGCTTTCTAAATGAAAAGTTTTATTTAACGATTTAAAAACTTGAATTAAAAAGTTATTTATAAAATTGTTATAACAGAATAACATCACATATAACCACGAAGAATTGACAGAAATTTTAGTTTTGATTTTCATAAAACTAATGACTGTAGTAATACTGGCTGATAACAAATATTGAAATCTCTAAAAGTAAAAATGAAACGTCCGTAGATTTATTTTACTTTTTTTTTCATTAGTCATATTAAAAACGTCATATCAAAAAGTAGGCAAACTACACTTATGAACAATTACCCCGTAATAGCATTCGTTATTATAAAAGAAAAGCCGTGTTATTTCGTCAGCTGACGGCAACTAAATGAGGACTGTGATATGTAGGAGTCCATTAACGGGTAAATATTTGTTCATTTGTCATGGCGCATTGCCTCCGGGACTTGCCGCCGCTTTTGTTGTAGTGATACGTTTGCTTTCGTAATATGAACTGCGATATCATAACAAATAAAATGAATGGATATTTTAAGTCACGCTTCCAATGAACGTCAGAGATTTACCGTTGATTTCTGAGACCATAATCTCTTTATAAAACATATCGTCATCCCTGTCATTATCTTTGACATAGCAGTTACTGTTTTATGCAAAAATTTTGGTATCAAAAATCACGATTAGACTTTTAACTTTCTAATAAATAATGAAAACGATCCTTAACTTTCTTGTTTTACAATTTCGTTGTGTCTTTGTTAAAAGTAATGAATTACCTTTTAACTGTTTTCTTAAGTCATTTAATCTTTTTAAACCAAGTACTCCCGCATCACAACTGCAAAGTACAATTTCAAAATCACAAGAATCTTTATTTTTTTTATTTTTCAGCAAGTTAATTCAAGTTGAAATGAAAAAAAAAATAAAAAGTAGCCCAAGGCTAAATGGAAAACGAGTGTTTAAAGCATAAATTGTGACTACGCCAACTGCAGAAACGAAGTTCAGTTTATTGAATCAAAAAGAGACTATTGAGATTCAGTAATCTTTTAAGTTTTTACACTTCATAAATACAAAATATTTTTTATTTTACACTTTAATCTTGGAAGAAAAAGAATGTTATAAAATTTCAATACAGCAAAGGTACTTCAAACGTTGAATTTATTAAGCTTCTTACTAAACGATTAACTACTGGGTCACAGTGATTGAAGATTAATTTCGAAAGCATGTAGTCAAGATTAGTGGCTGTCACAATTGTTAGAAACGCGTCGTGGACCTCTGACGAGGGACCCCACAAGACCCGCCTTAGAAATCTGTCACAAATAAATCAAATTATTTAAACAGAATTAATTTATGTAAAACAGATACATTCGAACCTGGATAAGCTAGCATCATTGTTCAGTCCCGACGGAATTATCTAACTAAAGGTTTCTCCCTTTAGTTAGGTAATCGGGTTAGAGAGAAACATCAGGGAGTGGACCAACATTGCCAGCGTTTCAAAACCTGTTTCGCTTGGCGCAAGATAGGAAGAAATTCGCTACGCTGACGGCCAACCTCCAATAGTGGAGAGGCACAAGAAGAAGAAGATTATATAGATTTACTTTGCAATAATGCTTTTGATTTAGTATTAAGTATTTTATTATTATTATTAAACTATAATATCCTTTAGTTTTCTGATTTTTGATTAACTGTGAGATGGATAAAGTTTTTCTATAATTGAAGTGTTTTTTATCAAACTATTCAGCGTTTTTTTGTGAAAATAATCTAAAAGAGCTGAATTATATGTTAAGATTAAATTATTCTACATAACTAGTTCAGCAAGCCAATAATACCTATAGAATATTAAATCAATTGATTTTGTTATTTAGCCTTAAGGTCTGTAAATGTATTCTTTACTTTTTGGTTTGGTTTTTTGTTTCTTTGGTTTATAAATCAAGTAACTATGACTAATAAAAATGAAAAGGTTAGAGATAAAAGGTCATTAAATTTTGTAAATATATTTTAAATATTTATAATTTATACGTTCAGTAAACGTTAGTAAAATAAATTATTGTTCGTAACTTTTCTAATATTATAAATGGAAAAGAATATAAGATATATTTGAGTATAAAAAATAAATAAATAAATAAATACCGTTCGTAAGAAGTTGGTAAGTTTGAAGTTGTATATAGAACAGGAGATACTAGGAATATTGTATAATTATATTTTGAATTAATTTTCTGTTCAATATTTTTTACAATGATTATAAATTGTTGCGATGAAGATAAAGGATCTTTTTTGTAACGTAAGACTCTTCATGCAACCACTTAAGAGTATCCGAGTAAACACGACATATACTTGAAGTTTTCTCATTTTTCTCTCAGAGATGTGAGATATAAAGCGCACTACATTACGCGGCTGCTAGAGAGGGATTGAAAGATCCTAAGATATTTTCTCTTTTCTAAGTACGTCACGTGTTGAAGCTTTTTATTATCCCTGCCGTGTACTATCGCAAAGGAATTGCGTTTTAAGCTAGTATACACAAAGTTTGACCGGAATTTTATATACGTCAAGAATGCCTTGCATTATTCAGTATTTAAGATACGAGGATAAGATAGATAAAATTAATTCAAGTGATATTTATAATAAAGGAATGACAGAAATCAAACTTTAGTCGTATAAACACTTAATTTATAGACAGTAGGCAATATATGACTTGGGTGTTACATATATAATATATTTGACATTTTACATATTTATTACATACTAGCTCTTGCCTGCAAATCTGTCCGCGCAGTATTAAAAAAAACTTTATAACTATATGTTCTTCCAGACTATGATTTACATCTATGTCAAATTTCATGAAGATCCGTTGAGCCGTTTTGGAGATACGTTCAAATAAAAATCCATCAATTCATCCATCCATCTAAACATTCCCATTTATAATATTAGAAAGATAAGTTCATGTGAAAAAAATCTTTTTTCAGTTTCTTATGTCACGTCTATATCATGTTCACGACAATAGTGGCATTCTAACCCACGACAGCTAGATCGCTAGTCTGTAATCTTAACTAATAAACTATTTGGATTCGTTTTCAACACCACGAGTCAACCAGTAACGAGTGACACAGTGAGGTATAACAGAATAAGATGTATCCCGAGTGAATTATTCATTAGATTAGAGTGTGACAGTCGCAATGTATTCAACGCGAGCTCATATCGCGCTCGTACGTGACGGAAATCTACTCAATGAGAGCAATGAGATACGTTGAGATGACGTTATCACACTACCTGCCTGCCTGCGCAACGACAGCTATTCTGTCAAATAACCTCCTTTTACTCCCATCTTCGAATATATTTCAATTGAAATTTAGTTCCATAATACATAAAGGAGCATTATTGGGTAAGATTATCAATTTAATCAGGAGGACTTGGTTCAGTATCCTTCCTCCCTCGAAACCGATTAAAGGATTTAGTTTGGGAATCGGTTTCAAAATAATTTTGAAATTGACAAGGCACATTTTTCCACCGTTATTCGTTGATTTATACGCTCATATCAATAACGTCACGCTTCCTGATTGGTCTGACCTTGCCTGTTTCGATAGTAGATGTATAAGTGAAAAAAGTTCTTCAACATTTGGAATGTTATAAGAATGTTAAAAACAATACACTTAAATTACTCCCAATGTTTGTAAACATCATTCGGAGGTACCAGAGAACGTTAATGCGGTTGGCGCGGTGCCAGTGCTGCCTTCTATTGCTCTTTTATTCCACACGTACGTAATAAAATAATTGGATTTTATGTGTATTGCGGTGTTCCTACATCGACGGACGATGTTTTATTACGTGGCTTGTTTATTTGTGTGAATTTGTTCATGCGCACAAATAAAAATAATACCACTTTTATCAACCCATTTTTTACTTACGAATGTGAATAAAACTCGACTAATTAATTCTTATCCCAATCTAAATAATATTTCCTACCCGTGATATGGATTGTAATATTGTATTTTGTTTGCAGGAGTGGCGCTTGCGGTGGAGGTCCACTTCGAGAATAAGGACAGCGGCTTCTTCCTCAAACATACGGCGAGATGGAGTGGCGCGGGCCCGCCGCCCGAGCCGGTCGGCACGGCACTACCCGGCGCCCTGCTCTCCCTGGACCGATTCACGGTGCTCCAGGGCTCGGCGCCGGCCTCCGTTCGAGCTACATATGGCCCGTTCTCCACCAAACAAACTGTTCCCGCCAGATATGCCGTACCAGATCCCTTAGAGCCACCAAAGAGAAATGCCACCTTGGTGGAACTCCAGGATGCCACAGCTCATAGACTCGACGTGTCCGCTCATCTTGTGTTTCGGGAGCTACCCCGTGATGCTCCTGTACTCCGCGTACTCTTCCATACTGGAGGTGAAGGAGGCACACGACGCGCCGCCACACGGCCTAGGCGTGTTTGTATCACACTACACGCCAGTCTTGGTTCCAAAACTCTCACTGCATCTTGCGGTCCCGAAGGTGAAGAGGGCGCTTGCTTGGCTGAGCTTACAGTCCCCGCCGCTTGGTGGCCTGCCGATGGGAAGGGTAAACGTCCGCCGAAGAACATACGATTGGCGTATAGCGCCGCCGAAGCTGGTAACGGGGAAAGTCCGGAAGGAGCGTGTGGCAGGGTATCGGTGCAACCGGCGTGGCCGCTGGGCTCGGTCACTTTAGCCGGCGCCCGCGCGGGTTACCGGGAGGCGCGGGCCGGGGACGCCGCTTTGCTTCTACCTCGAGCTCCACTTTATCCTCATTCTCGCTTACATCTGCCATTTGTCGTCCGACGTGATGCCAGCCACGCTATTGGACATGTTGTTATAAGGTACGTTAATATAGAAAAAAATACCTCTTTTTAATTGTAATAACTAATCTTTTCTACGGCACACAAGATATAGTATAATAGGTATTAATGCTATCTTACGTATTATGGCATGTAGCCGCTATCCATTTAAGTAAAGCACATCGGTCAAATGGAATCAATCGCAATACTCAGTGAACGTGGCTGGTGACAACATATGCGATGATGGAGTGGTATCGAGCCGCTGTCCGCTGTCACCGCATCTCTCGAGCTAACGTCAACAAACCGCTGTCTGTTTTATTCATGTACCGGGAATACTTCGTACACCCGTCATCTCGATTCGGCTCATTGTTTGCTTGTACAGTTTCACGTAGGCGGTGTCGTTAAATAAATACCGCCTCCACCAAATAGCACCAACGTGAGAAGTGAATTTGTTAGGCAATGCTGATAATGTCTTTTTAACTCTCTCGGTAAATTTTAACTACCGTCGTTAGATTGAAAATGTATGAGACACTCGACGACGCTCCACATTTACGAAGCCCACGGACGGTGGAAAATTCAAAAGTGGCTCACACTTTATGCTGTTAACCTCGATGTGCCGCTTAAAAAGTTTTGCATAGTCACGTTCTAATTTATATGAAACCAAGTTTCCACAAAACTCTGAAACGCAAAAGATTTTATTGCATGTTTCGTGAGATTTCTTGAAGAGAGCAGATTCAAAATGCCCTTTAGAATAATCTGAAATGAAAGCTCATGTACCTAAACACTGATTCTAAATTCATTGAAAACATGAGTTGTATTAAAGTCACTTTAAGACTTCCGTTTCTATAACACGAAGAAAAAAGTATTCTCTGTTAAAAAAAAACCCACATTTAATAGTTCATATTAAATTTGCTAAGAAAAATTAAAAACTTAGAAGAGAACATTTTTATTTCAAATTTTACTTGCCTTTTGAGATTGAATGTGAACGAGGTACCATTTAATTATTTTAACACGCTTTTACATTTCTGCTGTAAGAAAACTTTCCTCGTAATTTATAACTGGGTATATCTGCAAGTAACAGAACAGTCCATACGTTGTAACGAGTATATATGGCAACCAGCTCAATTACCATAAGTCATTAATTTTACTACTCTTTGTTAGGGTACGTATCACAACGCGGCAGATGATTGTCGTTTTAAGAAAATATCACAGTTGTAATTCGTATTATAAGAGTTTTTAGTTAACTCGTTGAATTTTTATTTACTTCAACATTTCACATAAAGTAAAGTAAAGACGCGAAAAATACCGCACCTAAAGATTAGTGAAATTTTATCTAAAGGTTTTTACTATGTCTATTTACTACTGAAATACAAATGTAAAACACTGCGGCATACATGCTTTAAAATAATGAATAATTTAATTTAATAAAAGGTATGAAATTGCTACAATGCGGATGGAAAGTGTAAAATTATTCCTTAGAGTATAACCCGCACGATATTATTTCTATAAAATGTCTTCTGAAGAATACGACAGTTTAAAGAGGGAACTGTTTGAATTTAAACACTATTTTTTTTTGTTTTATATACAAGGGAAACTTTTTAGAAGATGAGCTTTATTAACTTTTCTATTTTAATAGGATGAAAGTGAAGTCCGGCTTGCGGTTAGTTAGCGTGTCAGCCGCCAACTCCCGCTGGGCGGTAACCGCGGAAGTAAAGCCTCGCGCTGCCACCGTGACCGCCACACGCCTGGAGCAACCGCTACGAGATGATGATCAACTCGAAACGTAAGTATGGCATCATCTTTGTCTTTTAACATTGATTTAAATGAAATTATTTAGTCTGTACCTTGGTTTGGGAAATCATTTCTGAAACCTTTTTCCAAAAATAACGAACTAAAATAAGTAATCTAATGGATTTCATTAATTAAATTCTCTTTTATTATTATACTAGCTGTCGCCCGCGAATCCGTCTGCGCGGAATAAAAAAAATCTTATTATGTAGCCTATGTTCTACATCTGTGCCAAATTTCATAAAGAGCCATTGAGCCGTTCTGGAGATACCTTCAAACAAATATCCGTCCATCCATCTAAACATTCGCATATATAATATTAGTAAAAGTAAGATATACGATGTATTTCTTGTTTAGGGACTTCGTATTTATGTTTGCAAGCTATAAAAATGCAAAGAATCTCAATTCAATTCTTACGCCGAGTTCAATTTCCTTTCTTCAATATAAATTAGGGAAACTGAAAATTTCTTGTTCGTTCGTTAATACAGTATTGTGTTCACCATATTTATACTCTAGTTTTAAGTTACTGTCAAATATTTTTTTTTGTGGTGCCAATATTTATTACAATATTTTGAACGTATTTTTTGAACACGTACTTCAGGAATGTGAATATGTACGAAGGATTACATATCTCAATCAAAATTTTATTGTTTTATATTTTAACTGTGAATTTAAATTGTGAAAAAATAAGTATACTATTTATCAACTATTTACATAGCCTAGGTAAATCACGCACAGACGGTGACATACATTCCAATAAAGTTCGACTAACTTTATTGCATCTGGGAGTGTACTGATTGGCATGATTCCAGTGCAAATTTAAAGGATCCATTCTGTATGTATTTTATCCAAGCTTGCGTGAAGCTATTTGAATTTCCCGTTGTCCCTATGTAGGTTGACTGTCCTGGGAAATAAAGTCACTAATAAAAACTAACTAAATTTAAAAGGTATACAATTTAGTATATTTTCGTATATTTAAAACGATTTATAATAATAAACCAGTATCAAATTTTTTTTTCAAGAATTGATGAAATTTTAATGAAACAGGGTAATTTTTTTGCGAATAAAGTAGACGTAATCTAATTAATATTTAATTAAATTAAATTTATAATAAACGTATTACAGTGTTCCATGCCCGATTAAAATATCTGTAATAATCCGCAGCTTTTGGTTTCTATTTTGTTGGTAGCCATGTCGCGATGTAATTTGCGGTTTGGCGCAGTACTGCGCAAATGAAACTGAACA
Source organism: Papilio machaon (assembly GCF_912999745.1). Classification (NCBI taxonomy): domain Eukaryota; kingdom Metazoa; phylum Arthropoda; class Insecta; order Lepidoptera; family Papilionidae; genus Papilio; species Papilio machaon. Next base: position 4,222,634 of record NC_059989.1, on the reverse strand, counting down.
CGAATTGTTTTGAAGTCAACATTAATTAACTGCCATCATAATTATGTTTTCAGTAAAACATTGGTATGTTTTAAAATGTTTACATTTTGTCAAATGTTGGCTTAATTGCTTTTAAAATAAATATAGATCTGAAAACAGCAGCTGTATACAGACTGCTTCGAGTATTTGGTATCTATTTCCCCATAAACGGTCTCATTTAATCAGTCCGTGTATGGCGACCTTTGAAAAGACATCCACAAACTCTAGCAGCAAGTCCTTAATCAAGGAATAATTTTGTCCAGGGACGTTGAAGACACCGTTGGCGCCGGAGGTCCAGGCTGGGAAGAGATCCTCACGTGGCTTGTAGAAGTGGGAGCTGAAGGCGAGGGGGATGCCGAAGGGGCTGAGGGAGAGTCGGGCCGCGGCACCGCGCGTCTGTCCTGGTCCGCCAAGGTGTCATCGGCTCCTAGTTCTGGCTCTACGACCGAAGAAACGCCTCACGAGCACAGAGTCAACACGCGATTGGACATTGAAAAGGACGATATACAATCTGTTCTTCCAATATCTAAGGTACGAAGTACAAAATAATGTAAGGAATAAAATATTATGATGGTATAATAAGTAAAAATATAGCTTGTTCCCTTACTTGTCAAAATATGGCATTAGATAGATATTATGTATCTTGTGCAAGACTGCGGTTGAAGATCCTTCCGTATTTCTTAAAACTTCATTGTCATGCCAGTCGTCCAATTTAAAGGATTTGTATTCTTTGTAATTAATGGAGTGAGAGGAACCTTTCCTTTTATTATCGGAACGATACTTTATTGAGTAAAGGCTTTGGTAAATGGCCCATTACAAGCTTCCTAAATATCCTATTCTAAGACAAACTTTGGGGTCGAGTAATAATTATTTTTATTGTCTCCAAAAATATTTTTATTTTTCTTAAAAGAAAAAAAAAAACAATAAATTTTTTGACTTGGTATAAGCTTGGAATATGCTTTAGGTGTAAATATTTAGCTATCAGTCAGATTTTTAATAACAAGTCCATCAATTATTTCATGCCTAACAATTTTAACACCGATTACACAATAATATAATAATTTGTCATAAATTTCATGTACCTTAAAATGTTAACAAATTAAAAAATTAATTGAGAAAAATATAATGAAATTGTAATTATGACAAGGAACAATATTTACGCCTACTCGTTTAATAACTTGGTTCTTGTAGATTCATAAACAAAATATAAAGACGAGGTTTTAATTAAACGTCGGTGGCCCTGAAACTAAAAATAGAAAAACGAAGGTACAAGGGGAAAAACGTGGAACCGAATCGTTCCAAATTTAATTTAAGTAATGGGGTAGGTAACGTTCAAATAGGTACACTTCACTTAATAGAGTTATTAAACTTCACTTTAAAATAAAACTCTTTATGTGACAGTTCACGCAGGTTTTTCTATTTACAAAGTAAAAAGCTTATGAAGAGTTTGGAATAGTCTTTATTAATGAAACACACCTTCCTGTCTAATAAAAAATTATAATATTGCCTTCTCTATTTGTTATAAATAAACTGAATTTTGTACGGTCTCCCTGCGTCATTTAATCTGCATTTGCGAACTACTCGTACTCGTATAAGGTACAGGTTACGAGTAGGTGATACTATAGTACCTCTGTAAAAATTACGTTTTTTTTGTTTACCATTTAAGTTTTTTGTAAACACATTTAAGCAAATAAATTTTTATTACATATTTTGGACATATTTTTAAAATCAAATAACACAATTTTCTTCACGAGACCGTTGATTTGTATTATCCAGACATGTCTGAGTCTGACCCTTTTTAATTAAGAGCGTGCAAACGTAGTTAGTGAAATATATTTGTTGAAGAGTTTATCGGACGTGGGAGTGACGAGATGATTAACCCGTGCTAGGCAAAATCAAATAAGACTAAAATTTCTTAACAGATCTCTTCTCCTCCTTCTTCACTCTGTTACTTTTTTATCGAATGATTTAATTCTACCCGTTAGTGTATATAATTTGATCCTTTGGTCAGTTGTAAGCCAATCTTTATAGGAGATTGAAATTACCGATATCATGTGTTCCTAATTATTCCGTCATCTTGAATTGACGTTTACCACATTAGCTTTGTCAAATGATAGTAATCTATTATATTGCTTTGATAATTTTGCTGCAAATAAGTGTATGTTTGCACTCATTCGTTAATAGGAAACTAATTTTATTTTAAGTTGAATAACAGAGGAGCTTCTTGCAAATGTAACCAGAGGTTTCCGAATCATTTGTACAAAATCATATTGTTGTCTCTATTTATTTTTGAAAGAGAGTGAGATGGACGTCATCATTATTGTGCAAACATGTTTCGGCATTATGGCAAAAAGGAACATAAAAACTAAGAGCCTTTACCTTCTTGATTACGAACACTTAATGTTAGTTGAATCAAAGTAAAATAATTAAGTATTCGTAAACAAAGTAAAAGGTATTATAACGGAGATTGTATACTTTAATAATTAAAAGGTATAAACACAATAGAATTAATGCTACGTAGGTAATTAATTAAAAATCAATCCTCTGAAATATAAGAATGTCAAATTATAATTTCAAATGAGAACTTAACTGCATGATTTACATAAAAGTCGATGCTATTTCTATTCAAGGGAGTGTAAATAAATTAGGTAGCGCGATATTAACTTGCACGCCATTCACTCACGTAATGTTTCGTGTTTTGTTTAAACTGGGTGATGATGAACACAACCATAATGTTTCGTGTTTTGTTCGGAACAGAGAGGCACTGAATACAGCTATAATATTTCGTGTTTTGTTTAGAACTGGGAAGTGTTGAACACAGCGGTGCTGACTGGCCGCCAGGTGTCGCAAGCAATGAAAGTCCTGATCGTCTCCCAGGCCGGTCAGGTTGCTGACGTCACACTCCAGAGCTCCTGCCACTCGGAAGATGAAAGCGTGCTTAAGGTAAGTGTTTCAATGCCGACAGCACTCGATAAAATTGAGGATCTGTTTCTTAGATAAGTTAAGTTTCGAAAGAATACAATAGAAGTGAAGTAAATGTGTGTGTAGTATTTATTTACGAAACACTTGGACACAAACATGTTATCATCACTCAGATTGTATTAGAAAGAATTAGAGAAAATAATCTTTTTACAGTGATGTTTCGGCAGAAGAAAGTTTCGTCCAAGTTATAGTTTGATTGTGTATTTTACTACGTAATCTCTATAATTAAAACTCAAGTTGGTAACGATTAAATTATATCTTTTGGAATAATAGCAGGCTACAAACAACATGTTTTTATTAAATAGTATAAGTAAAATACTTTCCTACTTAGCTATATCTTTAACATTCTCCAATGTTATTGAAAGAAGAAAAAAATCGAATAGTTCTAGAATTCCAACTACAAAATGGCCATTCCAATAAATGTCGCTCGTAAAGATGGCCCACTATTGCTCGGCGTACGGACGCTTCAATTTATACATTTCTTTATTTTAGTTTTTATGCAGTCGAAATTCTTGCAAACCAATACTGCATTTATTATAATACTTTTATTTAATTTTTGAACACCATAAGTTACAGTATGTATACGACATTAAGTGGATTATATCTGATATTAAGGAAAATCAAATCTATTTGCTCCAGATATTATTGGAGGTTGTTATTAAATTATTTTATCTCTCTCAGACATAACCTTGTTATTCCGATTTTCTTAATATCCACAGAGTTATCGAGAATACTATAACAGCAAATTACGAGGCATAATATCATTCTTAGGTTAATACCAATTTCGAATAGAATAGACTTTAATTTATTTTTGAATGAGTAGTAGTTTTAATGTTATGATATTTCTTATTTATTTTGTTATTATATTTTATATTTTACATTAAAGTTTTAAGTCTTTGAATAAAGTATAAAGTTTTAAGTCTTTGAATAAAGTATAAAGTTTCAGGTTAAAGCAAAAGGGCTCTCTCGGGAGAATGAAATGTCAGCCGTGACTTGTGTTGCAAAGCGAAAACTTGCTTCCATTATAATTAAGTCTTTGAAATTACTTTCATGATAAAAAATAAAAGAAAAACAAACTTTTTAAAAATAGCTGTTTGTTATGTTTCTGTTAATTAAACAAAAAAATTAAGAATTGACAAACTATTCGTCAAAACGATTCAAACGAACTTAATGTCGATGAGGTTGTATCGTTTCATTGCGAAGTAGTAACATGTCATAATATTGCATTGTCACCCGATTTACATATGTATGCAAATTTCAACTCTATCAGTAACCTGGAAGTGGATCATATTTAATTTGCAAGATTAGATGACAAACAATTGTAACAGATGAAACTAAATAAAAGCTTGTAATAAAAATATAGGTGCCCCCTACATTTTACATTAAATATCAACACGTAAAATTATTCAATCTTTCGTTAGAATACTTGTTCTCAAATATTATATGGAAACATTTTATATACAATCAGATAAAAGATACTAAATAAATGTATACATTTAGGTAATGCTTTGGCAAGTTGCCTGATGGCTTGTGTTCTTTAGAGAGGAGCAAATCTCTTTATGCGATGCGGTTTACTCGCTTACATTTTGTAATGTTAGTAAGAGCGAACTCAAGTATCTTTTAAGTAAGTAAATATTAGATTGCACGGTATAAATACAAACAAATATAGGTCATGAATGTCACGATTATTTTTCGTCTTATGAAAAAATATTAAGAAAAAAACCGACTTCAAAAAAATCTCAAATAAAATGCACTAAAAAGGTAAGGTAACAATATCTTGAATACCCTTGAAAGTAAGGTTACTTTATTTACTGTTGGTTTCTAAGACCAAAATCTCTGTATAAAACAAATCATCATCCCTGAGACATTATCTTTGACAAAACAGAGATAACAAAATTTTTAGGGATTTTAGTCTCACTAACCCACGGTTAGAGGGTAAATCTCTCTTTACAGTAAAATAACTTTACCCACTCTATAGTCCGCGACAAAGCAATCCTATCCTCTACCTTCTTGTGTTTCGTAACATTATTTTTATTTTACACAACTGCTGTCATACAGAACTTTAATTGAATGTGTATTTAATTAGTTTATATTAGATTTTTAAATAAAGTTCGTATGTAGGTGTCATCATCGTGTAGCTCCGTGTACGTGGATGGTTCTGAGATCCGCGGTTCGTCGAATGCGTCCGTGATCGTGAAGTACGGCACGTACACCGGCCTAGCGCGCTTCACCGTATGGATGCCCGAGTACCCACTCGAGATCGACGTCGACGACAATCGACTCTCGCAAATCAAAGGTATACAGCATGTTTTGAAAGCACTTATATTACTCGATAAAAGTCATAAAAGAGTGTAAAATGTTTGTTTTGTATGGTTTCATTTCAATTTTCCTCTCATTTCTTATAAATTATTTTATTTCAAAGGATAAAAAATTAGTTATCATTTACTTGATGTGAAATTAAATGTGATATCAATTTAATCTTATTTTATTCTAATCTACGGTTAAATATTTAAAATTTCATCATAACTAAATTTGTCACTTATGTAAGATATAAAAATAATGAATATGGAAAGTCTTTCAGTGAAAATGCAAAAGAGTTAAAGTGACGACAGCACTTAAAAAAACTAAATAATATATTCACATACGCCAGCTGCAGCTGTGGGAATTTGAGATAAAGTGCAGTACAGTTGTGTAGAAATTATATTAACCATGGGTTTCTGAAACCAAAATCTCCCTTTAAAAAAATGTTTTTATCTCTGTTCTGTCAAAGATAATGACAGGGATGACGATATGTTTTATACAGAGATTTTGCACTCAGAAACCCACGTTAAGAAAATATATTTTTTTATGTTTTGTTCTGCACCGTCTTTGTGTACATAAATTTGTTTATGTTCTTCCTTTTATTTTCAACTATCTATTCAAATCTCAGTAAGCACCCGTCTTTTGTTATTCTCTTTTCTTCTCGCTATAGAAAATACCTTGGATGAAGTAGTTATATAACTCAGTTTTCGTATCTTCTCTCAGGTTGGAAAGTACCAGATGACGCGAACGCTAAGGACAGACTGAAGCGCTCTCTGTCGGCGAGAGGATGGGGCGGCGCGCGACCAGACGGCACCAATTCACTCACAGAACAACGAGCTTGTCGGCTGAGATATCAGCAAAGCAATGTCGAGGTTTGTTAATTAATTCTGACTACTTTAATACCGGAAATATCAAAATGCAGTATTTTTGTTTCAGTCAAAAAACATATACAGTAGAATTCGTTTATTATGACATCGAAAGGAATTGACAAACACGTCATAATAAGCGGACGTCATACAAAGCATTTTATGGGAAAAAAACCGTTTTTATGTAACCCAGGGCAGCTGATAGGTATTCCTTTGTTTCTTATGATTTTAAACCACTGAATTAATGCTTGATCAACATTTTCTTGTCGCAATTTTCGAAGCCTCTTCGGTTTCAAAACATTTGAATTGAAGGATTGCTTAATGCGGTTCTTGTTTTTAAAAATCATTGAGATTGTCGAATAACCCACGCCAAATTTCTTTGCGAGAGACGAGTTTGATTCTCCATTTTCTAATCTGCATTGCACCTTTCTCCTCAATCGTAAATGCTTTACGCCGCGCCGTTTAGATGAATTTTTTTTCACTCTGCGTGACCTTCAAGTGTCAATTACTCACTGAGAAACTGAGATTCAAAACAAAAATGAGCCACGTGCCGAACATTGGGAATCAGTGAACATTACCGAAGGTGTAAAGAATTATGTCGGCCATTATAACCGGTCATAATAAGCGACATGTCACTGTAAGGAAAGTCATAATATCCGACTTGATTATAAGAATTTTATATGGAAAACAAACTTCCTAGTGCAATTACGTCATAATAATCGGTTGGTCAATATAGGCGGAGTCATAATAAACGGATTCTACTGTAGTAAGTACGCGACTTAAGTTAATTGGTGATTGTTTAAAATAACTTAACTCTATGTTTGAAGTGAAAGTAGTGAGGTATGGACTGCAAATATTGATAGTTACCGTAATAAAAAATGACACTCATATTTTCCATGTAGGTGTACGCTCGGTTCCTGGCGAAGGACCACGACTCGGGTCGCGTGTCGTACCTGGTTTCGCGGCGCACGTGGCTACAGGTGACCGAGCTAGTGCTGGCGCTGCTCCGCGTCTCCGACCCTCGTATCGCCACGCTAAGGGACCGCGTGCTGCAAGGACGTAGTACCGGACGGACTGAAGTACAAGTCCTGTCACCTATTACTGGTACGTGAATTGACGTACATATAAATCTAACAACCGCTAGTTTAGGGACGAGAAGATTGGATAAAAAAAATGAGGAGAAAAGAAAGTAAAATATTTGTTAACATGGCCGAAATACTTGTTTCAAAACGTATTGTTCTGTTTTTTTTTTTTTTTTATAAAGGGAAAAATTTAAGGAATTATGTATTTGTTATGCACAAGAGTTTATTTAGTGGAACCCTAGAGTAAAATATTTTTGAATTTGAAGGTCGCGTGATTGGTCTCCGTGAAGTGCGTGTGGTGAACGACAAAGTGACGATCTCGCGTCTGCTGGTGCGCGTCATATCTGGCCTGCAGCTCAACATCTCACCAGATAGCGCTATTGAGAACGGATACGTCTCTGAAACAACTGTCACCAGGCGACTAACTGCTCAGTACCAGGTAAACTTATGCCATGCCATGTATGTATGACTGACAAAAAGAATTTGTTTTGATGTACAAGGTACTGTTTAAAAAAATGAACAGTAAAATACATAGACATTTGTGAATTAGAAGTGCAAATAAGATTTTTAATTTACACAAAATTAATTTCAATTACAATGGTCTTGTCTAAAAGCAAAGAAGGCTATACTTTTGTTTTTATTAATATTTAATGTTAAAATTCGCCATATATGTAGGTCTTGTGATAAAATTATTTATATTGAACTTGCACCTCAATGCCAGGTATTCAAACAGTTGGAATGTGCAATCATTTTAGTTAAAGCCACCATTAAGTATCGAATAACCTTGGCCTAAGCTGGCAAGTACGAAATAAAAACTTTAACGACTTCGCACTTCAGCCAGAGAAAATGGCACGCTTTCATTTCGTTTGAAAAAATGTTAGAAGTTTTTCACATATTTCATTACTTTTATAAATATACATTCGTATAAAAGAAAAGTTTTAGGTCTTTTAAGCCTAGGACCGTGAAAATTCAGACGTTTCTCCGTTATAAGAGTTGTATGGGATGAGACTAGATTTTGTAAATTTCCCCAGAGATCCAAACGGATAGGAAAGTTGTTTGCGGAATTACTTTGGAACTTCTGAGGATACAACGTAGAGGATTACTTTTGAAGTGGAAACCTTTTACGTTGCTAACATTTGAAGCCTTTTTTTCGTTTACAACAAAGAAATTGTAATTAATCTTGCTACAAATGTCAGAATTGTTAAATGTCATCGAAGGGTCATGTGATCCCATGGACCCTTAGTGGATATTTTCATACAAGTTTGACGTCTAATCGTAAGGATTAGGTATCTATAGGTAGATACATATCTATGGTAAATTTATCGTTAGTTTCGTCATCTCTCTCACTATCTTTGACAAAACAGATATAGCAATGTTCTCATAGAAGAACTTTGGACTTGGAAAACAAATAATTGGTGAGAGTTATATGTATTTAGGGACTTTTTAAAAAAACGTGTAATGACTAAAACTGTGTCAGTTAGACTTCTTTAAAAGCATAGATGGCTACATCAAAGAGTTGAGAAAATTACGACCAATTTAGAACAAAGTGACGACAAATTTCTTCTTTACGACGCTTTTCCTACGTATATTTCAAAACAAACATCATTACGTGTATAATTTTCTTTTATTATTAATGTTTGTACATTGATTATGAGCTATTTGAACACGAATATGATAGAATATTTGGGAACTTGTGTATTAATCGTCATATTGCGTGACTCCCTTGCTTTTGCGGTCAACGGAGGTGACCTATAAGAATGTGACTTTTGACTCGAGTTAGAATATAACTTAAAACAAAAGTCAAAACACAATCTAACTGTACAATTCAACTGCCGTGACACTTTTATGTATGTATTAATATAACCCCTCGTAATAATAAATGAGTGTCTGTATGTAATATCAAAAAAATCATTCGTATTTCGTACTCATGATATAAAAGCAATTTTGAAAATTTTTGTCTATCCGTATGTCTGTCCGCAAGGCCGCGTCTGTTCTGTGTAATCTCTCGGTTCAGTCGACCGATTTTGACGGAACTTTGACGGGAAGGTAACTGATGCACGCGGGTATATTATAGGCTACATTTTTTCCTTTCTGTGTTGACGAAGTCGCGGGCGACCGCTAGTATAGTAATCTATCTTAACTAACCGTTGCATTCCACTGTCATGACACTTGTATAGATGTAGTCTCTATTTTGTCAAGGAGATTGAAAGGGATGGCAATAATATTGTCATCACATCTATCTATATATATAAAAGAAAGTCGTGTTAGTTACACTATTTATAACTCAAGAACGGCTGAATCGATTTGACTGAAAATTGGTGGGCAGGTAGCTTAGAACCAGGAAACGGACATAGGATAATTTTTACCCCGTTTTCTATTTTTTTTTATTCTGCGCGGACGGAGTCGCGGGTAAAAGCTAGTATTATATAATTGCACTTATATGTGTGAAGTCAGTGAAATTCTACGGTTAGATATGACAGCTTTTTTGTTACAAACTATTTTAAAATTTAGAAAAATACTTTGCTGGATAAAAGAATAAAATAATCTCAAGAGACGTCAAGGAAACGGGTACTAAAGAAGAAAAATGTATAAAGTTGCACATATAAGTGTACGGTTCTTAAATTATTACAATTTTGAACATTCACATAAATTGTTGATTTGGTGTGCTGGTGTCTTAAATAATGGATATTCAGCATCATTTAATGTTTAACTGATAATAATTTATGTATGAAAATTTCATAATTTAGTTTATGCTCCATTTACATAGACAACCTTCATCGTGTGTTGACAAAAGGACGGATTTAGACGAACTTTAACAAAATTATAAAGGTAGTAGTGAAACGTAATAATATGAACCTAGAAGAAACAAATTTGTGCCTAATATAAAATAAAAAAAATCCCTCTTAATATATTTATGTTAAAATTATTAGCATAAACACAATATATAAACACGGAACAATGATAGTTACAGCTCGAAATAACAAGAGCTAAAACGTTGTTTGTGTATTTTGAAATACGAAATAGGAATAGACAATTCTCCCTAACTTCTTCTTATATTTCACCACGCCCTGATTGTTTTGTTTATTTTTATTGAAAACGATGTATGCCATGCTTTGCTGAAGGCGATTTTATTATTTATTAGCCGATATGTTTTTATTTTCGTAGTTATGAAATGTTTTAATGTGGGCGAACAAAAGAAACATAGGTTCTTTGTTAAAATTTTCGAGGATAATTCGCTTGAGAAAACATGATTTTATTCGAACTGAGTTAATTACTCTTTAGGTCTATAGACCTCTTGCTAAACTGGTGTACACTTTTCTACGTAGGATATCTTCTGTCTTACGTATCTTCTTCCCATGTCTAATGAGTTCATATTTTAACATACATACTTCATTTTCGTCCTAGAAAATCTAACTAGAAAAATTTAATAGTAGGTATTAATAAAAATTACCTTTGCAGGAAGGCTTATTGGACATAGACATAGAGTTTTCCGACGGCAGCCATACGGCGCTTCGCGACGTGGCCGTGTCCGACTACTACCTACTGGTGGAGAGCCTCGACTCCGAAGTGGTGGCCTTCGCGCCTATGCTGGCTTCGAGACATCCACGAGTCATTGCCGTTGGAGAAGGTACAGCTTTCCTTCCATATTTAAACAATGTTTTGTAATCTTTAAAATAGATGGTGTTATACATAAAATAAGTCGATCGTTGTGTTGTGTCGTAATGAAGGCTTGTTCCCATAAAATCAATAAAAATGTAAGCACACAAAAAGTCACTAATCTTAGATTGATAAAAACCGTTAATAAAAACGTAGTATAATTGAATGTGTATTTATTTATTATATGTTCCAGGTAGTGGCGAACTGCTTCGAGTGACATTACTAACTCCGGAGCAGTGCCGAGTGGGTCCGTTACGTCGGGTGGCTCTCCCTGGCAAGGGTGACGCTAAGACCCCTGCAAACATTAAGAACATCCCTGGCGCGCTGGCCACCGCGGCCGCCAGTGTGGACGTGGACTTCAGCGGGAGCGACCTGCCGCAGCGGCCAGACACGCCGCAGAATGACGACATCATGGCACGCGGAGGGATCAGGAGCGGCATGTCCGATCTAAGTGACGTTCTAAAAGGTAATGCTTCTGTTTCTCTATTGACTATTTTTTAAAGCCGACAATGCATCCTTAGTTCCTCTTCTATTGCGAATATCCATGGGCCGAAAAGTTATGGACAGCCGTCTGATAGTTAGGCTTATTTAATTCTATATTCTGAAGAGGTTCTTTGATTGCCAGATTTTTAAATTGTTCAGTTATTCGGGTGATTTGCTCTATCGCCAAAGTGAGAAGTTTTTAAATGCTACAGGTTTTTCTCCGTTCAAAGACGAGAACAATCACGAGCCGACGGTGCAGGCGCAACAGTATGGCTCCATTTTCCGCGGCGGCAGCGCTCGGCCCCGGCCTTCGCCCCACATGACGCCGCTTGAAATCGGTAAATGTTATATTTTGTTTCAACTTAGGGAAAGAAGGCATTTACCATAAAGACATAAAATATAAATGTACTTTGCGTTTTAAATATAAATAATTTATTTTTAAATCCGTCTTATTTTCTTCCAGGAATGTATGTCCTGCTTGGAGCTTTTTGTTTTGCAATTGTGGTGAGTATATTTATTAATCGTAATAAGGCCTATTGTAACAATTTAATATACCTGTCTCTTTCTAACTTGATATTTTATTTTTCAGATATTTGTGGTATCGTGTGTGGTGTACGCTTCTCGTCTCAAACCCGCTAACGCTGAGCTGGGTATCGGCGGCGGACGCTCGCTACCCGCAGTGGCAGAAGGCGGGCGGCTGCAGGTAGCGGGGCTAGTCGGCACTACCCTCGGCCTGGCTAGAGACAAACCGTCCAGGGAATCAACAACCAACGCTCATGATTGGGTTTGGCTAGGTACGGAATTTTTTGAATTTACAAAGAAACAACATTTTTCTGTTTATTTTTATAACCATACCTTACATTTGTAAAAACAAGGATATTAATACAGATACTGTTAACATTTAAGAACGAGGATAGTAGAAGCATGTAATATTATCAACTACATTATCTTTTCTCAGGCCGTGCAACAATAGAAAGGAATGGTAATCGACAACTAGCGAACCGTAACTCCAGTCAACCGATGGACAAAAGTAACAACAACGAGATGAGAATCACATCGAACCCTCTTAACTACAATTACGTTGAACCTGACGACGCTATACGAGAAAACGGCAATGTCATGGTCACCAGCTTCGATAACCCTAACTCCATCGAGCTGCCGTCCCAGAACGAGAAGACCAGGACCACGGATGACAAGACCAGGACCACTGATGACAAGACCAGGACAGACGATAAGACCAGGGTGATAGACTCGACAACGTACTGCAAGAAGTCGGCTCGACACGCGCGACAACACTCCGGAGACGGTCATTGGCAGTAAGATTATGTCGACATCATTTCTTGAATGTTCATCGCTATAGATGCTTCTATTGCCTAATCGAATTCCATATAACAATGCGTTGAAAGTAGAACACTTTATGTTTTATAGTTTTCATTACTGAGTTTGTACTGGTGCCTTATCTCAGTAATATAATTAAAAAAAAGAAAAAAAAAACGGTTGCCTATTGTTTTTAAAGAGTTTATTAGAAAACTTTATATTCGATTTGGCAAATGAAGAATTCTTTAACACGCTTTATACATGTACCACAATTATACGTAGTCAAGTGAGCACTAGGCTACTTGCTGTAGATTTCTACTATATGTTTCAAATGAGAATGTGCGTATCAATGACCCCCTACTGTCATAAATCTCTAAGACTTTAAAAAACATTTGTTTTACTGACCCTACATTTCTAGCTGCTCGCTATGACGTCATTATATCAAGATGGCGCGGGTTGCGCATTCTTATTTGCAACATAGTGTACGTTATAATGCGTTGAACGTGTGACTGTGTGTGCAGGGTGGATGCAGCTGATCCTGACGAGTACCGACCCCCCGTGCCGCCGCACAGGCACTCCTCAGCTACACAACCCCAGATACCTGTCCCGCCTCGCAACAACAAAGTTAGTTTATAATATTACTTGTAGTCATTGCTACAAATTTGAAGGCTGGATACTGTAATTGTGATTTTTGTAACATTTATGCGTTATTATTTGATTATGTTTGCTATTATAAGAGTAGGTTTTAAAACGATAAAATGAAAGTTGCTAATAAAAGACTTTTAAATATTCCAGTCCTTGCCAGAAACAGTCATGCCGCCGACCCGACGCAGTCATTCACGCGCACACCACAAGAGACAAGACCGCGACCGCAACGCCGACCGCAATGCCGACCGCAATGCCGACCGCAACGCCGACCGCAACGCCGACCGCAATACTGACCGCAATCCTGACCCCGAACCCGAAAACGCCTCTCCCGAATATGCACGCCGTCCGGACCGGTAAGTTACTCAGTCAAACGATAGTTTCTTAATGACTGAACTATACAGTATGTTTCTGGGCACAGAGAGTGTACTTAGTTAAAAATTATGTTTAATATTTCCCTAACTCTGGACTTTAATGAGCGAAAGATCGTGTAAAAATACTTTATGTTTTGACTTTTTGTTTTATCCTGTTACAGAATTATTGATTTGAACGTAAGCAACACACCGTACATGATGAACCGAGAGCCGAGCGAGTACCGCGACTACCCCATGCACTACGAGGCCGAGCTGTCCGAGCTGTCCGACGACCCGGTGGAGAAGCTGAGTAAGGCGGACTGCGCGCGCCTCTTCGAGTTCGACAGCGACGCGCCGCTCGTGCTCGAGAACAAGGACTATCGCGAAGTCATCGGCCTCAACAGAGGCACCGACGACTCGCGCCGCACCTTCGCTAAGCCCGACAGCCCCGACTACATGCTCGACTCTGGAATTGGTAAATACACTATTAATATACCTCTAGCACTATCCCCACTCTTTTTCTGATCGGAAAAACAGATTTTTGTCATTCAAATCTATCTTTCGTCATTTCAAAAGACATTCTCGCAATTATTTTGTCGTGTCATATTTTTCATTCTTACTTTGTTTTTTTGATAAGCGATGTGTAATTTTTAGGTTTGCCCGACGTCCAGATGAGACACAAAAAGAACAAGGAATCAAACGTCAAGGGAGATTTCGTCGAGCCCGGCACTCAAATTAAAGGTGATTTTTTTTATGTTTTTCCCGTCTTTGCCTTCGTTATTTTTTCGTTTTCAACATATTGTGTACCAATTACATATTATATTATATAATAAATAAAAATAATTTTCGCAGGGAGCACTTCCCCGGAGGTAAAGCGCGCAACGATTGTCGGCAATCCGATGTATTCTCGGCGCGCTGCGGCGGCGGGGGTAACGGGGGCGGGGGCAGAGGTGCAGGCGGACTCGCTCGGCCTCGACGACCTGCACATGGACTACGACCAGATCATGCACTACTTCCACAACCTCAAGGTATAGAGCACGCCGACCCCACGCTTCTAGTGTAGACGTTGCTGTGTCGCTTGCCAGGCATCGATACACGTCGCGGGCCGCCGCGCCTCGCCCCGCCTCGCCCCGCAACCTCATCGTATCTAGCCCTTCTTAGCCATCTCGATGTTTAATGTACTCTCTTATGAACGATACAGCCTGACATTTTGATGCATTTAAATTTATATTAGAATAGTATTTTATATAAGTACGTTTTATACGTTTATATACATTATTACGCCATGCAGTATTATATTTCTATAGGTAGGTAGCTCGTAGCCGAGTACGATTCGCGCGCGCATATCGAGTCGCGTACTTACAAAAAGCAAACCATCCATTAAATTTACCATTTACGTAGACACAAGCTAACTAATCACTAGACTAGACAGTAGAGTGTGGATTTCACTAAACATGTAACATAACAAATAAATATAGCCGCAAATATCTGATTTATTTAAAAATCTTTCGCAGGAATCGAACGCCTGAGTAGAGCAGATCATTGCAAAGATCCGGCAGATATTGTCTACGTTTAAATATCAGCATGTCGTGAAAGCTTCTCCGATCGAGGTATACGATGCGGGCGCGGAGGTGCGCGTGTCGGGGGGCCCGGCGGGGGCAGGGGATAGTACCGTTGACGCGCTCAACAACAACGCGCCCGCGCTCGACCACGTCTACGAGAACGTTGACGGCCACAGAGTTGCGCCCACACAAATGCTTTGCGACTCTATCGCTCACAAAAATAATTTCATGAAACGACAATTGAAATTTTTGCTCGAGCATCTGAGCGAGGCCTACGAATGAGTGCTATTAACGTATTATCCTCCGTACAATATGTGTCGACATGGATCCTTGCAGTGATCGAAATCGAAAACTATACTAAAATGTAAACTGTTTTATACTTATATAGCGTTAAACGTATTTAATCTAGTCATCTACAAAGCTGCACATTATTTATGATGTATTTAATGACTTTTCGTGTGCATCTAGTTAAATAATACTCGTAATTATGTCAATACAAATATTAATGTAAGGGAATTGTATACACGCGTTGTTTTGTCTGTATGTTAATATAACTTATTGAACGGGCTAATTAAGTAATATCCACGTTATACATACATATGAATACGCGAGCCTTGACTGTTGTCGCTTTATTCCCGTACCAAATATGAATCTTGCATTTTTCCAACACCCTGTACATATGATTCCACTAGTAATGGTAAAAACGCTACCTCACTTATATGTATGTATTCTTAAATTAGAGCTTAGCTGATACTCGTATTTCCGAGCATGCATTAAACTAATTGAAATTGTAAATCTTTCTTATATATGCGTTTACTACAGTTATTTAATTTTATTCCTCTTTCTTCGACATTAAAAAAAGGAAAAATAAAATAGATATAAAGACTGCATGAAGCCAGTGCTTAGGATGTTATTCATAGTTACTATTTCATAGCTTAAGACAGAACTAGTCAAATATATATAATCCGTGAGCTAATTCATTTGCTCAAGTCTTGATGCGAGTCTCACAAAATCTGATATCGATGTTAGTAAGCTTACGGCTTGGAAACATTCCTTCGTGATTACCACCGCCTCTCTTTAATATGTGTACTAAAATAATCATAGAGTTAAAGGACTAGTTGATATCATATATATGGACAATTTTAACCTTTTGTCACATTATATTTAACAAAAGCTTTGTCAATTGTCTACATCCGATATATAAATATGGACTTGTGATAAAATGACTGCTAGGGATTGATTTTTTACGCGGTCGATTTTATAAATTAAAATGCCATATCATGAGACCTAGCGCTTGTATTATAACATGTAAACACTTAATATTAATTTATTGAGAATGTAAATTGCATATATCGGTAAGATAGCTCCTTAGGCTTTGTAAATATTGTTATGACGTTATATAATTTATAGGTATTCATGTGGAGGCGATGATGCGGGAATAGAGAATATTTTTAGTAGAGTCGCTTGACATTCTATAAAAAGCGTAGTACTGCACTCTGAAATGTGGTGAAATTATCTGTTAAAAAACAAGTACTGGTCGTAAATGCTACACATCGAAATGTAAAGGGAGAATATTAACCATAATATTGTAAAGAAGGCGCTATACAATGCAATCTTTCTCTTTCTATTCGGTGTGTAAAATTTAAGGTTATGTACTTCACTTTAGTCAATGTTTTAATGTATTTGTGTATTTAATGTGACCGTATTAGAAATAACAATCAGTCAAAAATATCAATTATGATTTAGCTAGATGTTGAGCAATGTTTAACTGTCAAAACACTTATTATTACTTATATTGTCATCCTTTTTATTATCTTTGAAAAACCAGAGACAGTAGATTTAGCAAAACTGTTGTACGAATTCTCTTTGATAATTCAGATAGTGTGTTGTTTGGCTTTTGTCGTTAGGTTAGTCACGACTCGGGATACTAAGTACATTACGCTGTAGTATTTGTTACTGGTACATTTGTTTTTGTTGAGTTTTTTCAATAATAATATATTAAAAGAGAAGTTTATTAATAACTATTGCTACAGATTTATACTTGTATGCAAAACTGAGGCTTGTCACGAAAATCCTTTCATAAAATGTCAAATATAATAAATATCAATATTATCAAGTGTTTTATTTAACTTTTTCCCTTTCCCATGCCCTAATTTAATGCCTGTTAAAAATGCAATGACTAATGATGTCCATGATTCAATTTAAGTTTCACCATGACCCATAGATGTTAGCAATGGTGGGATATTGGGAGATATTTACCAATTTCTGATAGACAGAAGATAGGTAAAGAATTTGTTGTTTTATTGAACATCTAACATGACAATGCTGTGCATAATGAATACTAACCTCGGCCCAAAGCCGGCAAAAAAAAGACACGGTACCATTTAAAGAGATTTTAATTACATTTTACATAAAATATAGTACTATGTTGTCCACAATAAAGTTATAAATATTTTCCATGCCATTTATGATCGAAGGGCGATAGCATTTTGTGGCAGCCACCCATATTGTTTTGAATAATATATTTCATTGTGTATGGATTCTTATTGTTTTCTTCTTTCCACTTCTCCTCTGCCTCTTCTTTCTCCATAATTTCTTGAGATACAGCCTTTGCTTTAAATGGAAGTCTTTCAGCTACTATTTTTAACATATGATGTGCCTGAAAAAGAAAAGAATTTGGAACTACTAGCGCCATCTATCTTCAATTAACAGAACACTGCGCCATCTAGTGTTTTGTGCATAAAATTATAACATTTGACAGAAATGTCATTTAATATCCTAAAACAATTCCTCCCTTAAATATAATTTTATCTTACCTCTGCATATTCACATTTGCCTCCTACTTCAAGTATAATTCTGCCAGCTTTGATAGGTGTGACATAATGATCGATAGCTCCCTTGCCTCCACCCATACGTTGTCCTTGACCTTTCTTTGTAACAGGCTGCCACGGAGGGTCCACTCTCCAAATGGCAAACATTCTCTTCATATCTAAATGACGAGCTACAACCAAACGTGCCATCTCAAAATGTTCATGTGCTAATCTGCCACCACCAAGTGCCTGTAAATTTGTTAAAATAAATTAAAGCATGTTTTACTGAGTAACAATCTATCCTTGACCAACATTATAGGTAGACCAATTTAATATGTCACATTTGATGTCTATCTTTTTGAGCTTCATAGTAAGGTGACTTGCTAAAACATTGAATAGTGAATGAAATGATATGAGCTTCAATGATCATTATTACAATAAATTTGCCATCGAAATTTTAAAAATTATAGGCAATTTTACAGTTATTAAAAAATATATTATATTATACCTCCATGACAAGGTTACAGTGGTGAATTTTGATGAAATATTTAATGTGACCTATTAAATTGGCCCATCTATAATAGTAAATATTATTATAGTAGTAGTAAAGATTAAGGCGACCAGACAGTCAAAGAATTAAATTGGCTTGCCACTAGGGATTGAGTATCATACAGCTAACTCTGACCTAGAGCTATAATGAAGGACTTTTGTAGTTTGTGTAGTTGTAAACCTAAATGCATTATGAGTTATAACATTTAACTAAAGTGGTTAGGAAATGAACATTTTGACTATACATCTGCTTCTTCTTCATATACTTCATTACATATGCCTTAACAGATGCGTGGACCAGCTGCCTCCATACATACAACACCATAAATGATTTAAGGTAAAATAACTTACCACAACACCATATTGTTTTAATTGAAGTTTGTTATGCAATAGTTCTGGCCCTCTCATATATCTCAATCTTTTTTGCATCTTCGGTGGTTTCAAGTTTGAAGGATATTGTGGCACCTTTTCAAACATCCGCAGCCTTGGGCGCTCCGGTATTTCAATATCTGAAATGTTTTATACGATGAAAGTAAAATGACTTAATTAAAATCAAGTTTTATATTTTTGTCTTGTTTATCAAACTGGATTAAATTGCAGAAATGAAACATATTTAAAAACTAATTGTAGCAGTAATCACACAAACAAAAATGTACATAAGATACCTAAAATATTTTGCACACAGATGTCACACAATTTTTTGACATGAGTATATAGAATGGACTCATGTCACAACTCACTAGAATCAACAACCAAGCCTCTACTACAACAACTATCTGACATCACACATGATATTTACCTATTAGCAAATTATACTAAAACCACTTACGATCATAATTTTTTGGTGGAGGAAAATATTTTATTCCAGCATTGCATGTCACTTGAATACATTCTGGTCGCAACAATCCTGAAACGTTTTTGAATTTGATGATGATATCTGCATTATCACATATTTTTACAGACAAAGTACATGTTCTTCTATAACAACTCAAAAATTAGGATGTAAATTGTTCAAAATTAATTATAAATACTTAGATATTAATTTTGCAAACTTTCGAACATTGATATTTAAACAAAAAATTTGGAGTGCTAAAATTCCAACGATTAATTTTAAAACAGAACTCTTACCCAATGATTGTTTTATAGATCGGATCAACATATTTCTAATTTATCCTTATAGATTTTCTTGCGAAAAACAAAATGATTAGGAATTTGCAGGTTATTTTTACACTGAACTGACAGTGATAGTGAGAGTTTTCCTTGCCAGACTGACAGTGACATATGTAAAAGATTAAATATTTCACAGACAAGAAAAATGTAAATGTCCATAGTGTACGTTTTAAAATTGAAATATTAAATAATAAATATGCTGTATACCACATTTATTTTTTATATTTATTATTTTAAAATTGTCTTTGGTGTGAGCCTTGTTTTTTAAAATAAGATCTTTTTTTTTATTTTGGCGTGGAAAAAATTGTTAACTTTCAAAAAGTTGATTATTCTTTGCATCGCCGGTTACCATGGTTACTGCTACTTACACTTCATAGCTGTTTTATAACGTTGTTTTTTGGTTTTTAACTTTCCGCCAATTTAAATGTTCCATGCTCTAGAAACTGATTTTTTTTTTAATATTCAACATTACTGAACTTTCTAAAAGTTGTTCACGGTGACATAGGATTTATGCTAATTTAAGCCTTAAATGGATTATCGCGCAATGATTCGCTTACAAAAGTGTATATATTTCAATCAATATATTTATGCTATTTGGTTTATTGTTATAATATTCTTCCTTTATGTAAAGGTAATCGTTTACTTTACGATTTATATAAAGCTAGAGTAAACACCATACCTATTATGTTTGCTCTTGTAACATCGGTATTCCAAAAGAAAATTTAATGAAAAATAATTATCAAAATTAACGAAGTTTTTCTTTTGATTTTAGCTTGATAAGTTGGATCATCTA
Source organism: Papilio machaon (assembly GCF_912999745.1). Taxonomy (NCBI): domain Eukaryota; kingdom Metazoa; phylum Arthropoda; class Insecta; order Lepidoptera; family Papilionidae; genus Papilio; species Papilio machaon. The sequence continues at coordinate 4,202,046 of NC_059989.1, read as the reverse complement.
TCTAAATATTTGTCTGTTACAACATTTGTGTTGCTTTTTATAATAGAAGTCACAAGACTATATTTGGCTCATTATGGAAATTTGTCATCTAGAGTAAGTTTTTTTTCTAATTACAAAGTAAGTAATACTAAACTCACGTTTAAGGGTTGGCAACGCAATAAGCATTTATAGAATAGGATCAGCTATGTCCATAGGTTCATTTCAAAGAAATCCAAATTGATTATCTACCAATGTTAGTAAACTAAATGTATTATACAAGCCAAAACTACATTTCTATTTTTTTCTTTAAGGTTTCTAAGGCTGCATATTTGTTTCAGGTACCTGAGTTGGCAGGATTTCTAATGCTCACCATATTGATGCAAATGCCACTTGTTTCATTTTTCGTTTTCAATCCATATCTGTTAAGTACACATACAGAATATGTACTACATATTTCTTTGTGGTTGATAACTATATTAGAAATAATATTTGGGTTCTTAGCTTTAAAACATGCATCATCAGTTGCTAAAAGCATTTATTTGTCACATTCCAGACAGGTGAAATATTAAAATTAAGATAACACAATATGCTTAATAATTTAATGATTTTTTGTTCAATATGACAGCTTAGCTACATAAACCCATTATACATTCAGTAATAAATAATTACTTTTACAAAAAAAAAATGGTTTTAAATATCATAAGATACTTGATTGTTACAGACATACTTTGTAATATGGTCTTTAATATACACATTTTAAAATTAAAAACAAAACAATTGATACAGTCACTAAACATGTTATTGTCACATAAAAAATAGTGCTATCTATGTATATATCTGTGGTTTGTATTAAACTTACTAAACATGGACATAAACTAACAATATTGACTTATCAGAGCACCTCATGTCTAGGGTCGGTAACTTATTCTAATTATGTGCCAGTATCAAATATAATTTCATGTTAAAATATATTTTTTTGTAATTTGGAACTTAGTTATTTTTGTGATGTGCTGCTCCAGCATGTATTTCAGGCATTTTTAATGAATTTTTATTAATTTATATATATTCATTCTTATCACTTATATTTCCGAGCAGAATTTAGAATGTAAGGGTTATGAATATTTTTATACATGAATACAAAATTATAATTTCTATATAGTTAATAAATACTAGATAATTTTTAATACTTTATAATAGCCCCATTAAGTAATTTTCACACAGCACCTATGGTAGAATCTTAGGCAAATTATTTTCCTAATTACAATATTTTTTGGTGTAATACTTTGTATTATGGAACAAAATTATTAGTAAATAAATTGTTATCTTCAAAGAACTTGTCAATTTCCCATCTCACTAAATGTAAAGCTTCATTAAAAATGGCCAATTTTGATTCAAAGACATTTATATTATTTTCAACTTCGAATGATTTTAAAATTTGTGGTAATGTTGGCGCCATCTTGCACATGGTCTGAAAAAAAAAACAACTGCATTTTTATTGCATATTCAGTATTAAATAATCCAATAACCACTATTCGTGATTGCTGCACATGACAAAAGTAGTATTAAAGTTTTTATTGAGCATATTAACTACCACTGACACATTAAATTTGTTTTCTGTGCTATAACAATAGTATATGCTATATTACATTTCATGCCTTCAACTTTCTGTCCTGTCATTAACATAAAGCTTTCGTCAGATCGGCCAATTGATCTAATGGGAAACATTCCATTTCACGCAATCCATTCCCCCCTTCTTAAGCCTACCCCTTTCTGTGTACCCCTCCAAATTAATATTTAAAGTTCTCCTTGTTACCTGCAAATCTTCCCTCTAAATAACAGGCCTATACAATGCTAAACTTTGACTTCTTAATCTCTTCCAGTTGTGCTACTTTAAGACTACCTCTCTACATACTCATTTCATATCTTATCCGTTCATGTTACCCTATATCGCCATCTACATGCATGTTACCTTTGTAGTCATGTACACTAAGTACCTTTGCATTATAAATAAGAAATATACTTGGTCATCTTAATTTATGCATCACACATACATACAAACAAAGCCTTACATGAAAATAACAATTACAATACAAATAAAGTCTTACATTAAAGAGTTGTTGTGTCATCCAACCATGATATTTTTTAACAGAGCCTTCGTAAGCTGACATATATACTTTCTTCATATTCACTTCATTTGGGTCTGATTTTAAATTATCCAAGATTCCATGAAATGTCAGCTCAAAAAATAATAATGCTCTGAAAAAAAAAAAATCACAACATAAAATAATCTTTATTTTCATATCTATACATTGAATTGGCAAATCTTATCAAAAAAAGGTATTACTAATTAACTTATTTGTAAACTTTGTTTCTCATTGGACTATAAAAATATATTTAACTGATAGCTTATCAGCACCTTGCTGAAGTTCATTAAATTTCATAATAATATCTATTAAAATAGCTAGCTTAACAACATAAAACACTAAGGAAAAATATTTGTACCTGTTAAGCCAAAGAACACCTTCTGCACCCAAAGGTTTCCCATTTTTTACCTCTTCAAGCATTAAGTCAAGCAAACAGGAGTTCTCATCATACTTGTAATATTTTTTTATTTTCTAAAAACAAATTGTGGTTAGAGCTTAAGTTGTAAAGAAGTAAAAAAAGATCATGGTATTCCGTTTTTTATGCATATGAATACATAAGTCGGTTCTTATCCGACTCTGGAGATACAAGAATAAAATTTCTAGAATAAGAGTGATGCTCGGTAAAGTATCTAGTATTTTTAATCTGTCATGAACTCGAGCATTACAATACCTATACGTTATAGATGAATAAACCATAGTATTTTGAAACTTGTGGCTTTAACAACTAATTATAGTAAATATAATTGTATGTAAAAAAAATAATTAAAATACTCACATCAATATTCCCTTGTATGTCATGCTTTACTGGAGTAAATATTTTTCCAAGCCGATCTGTAAAGCGCTTAATTATTATTCATTACATTTAATATACCATTAAATTATATTGTATTTATTAAGAAATAACAAACCTACCAATTAAAATCAAAAGATCCGATGATGCTTTTATAAATCCTATAAAATGTAATTTTCCGTTTACCACTGATGGGAAATAATTGATTTCTTCAAGAATAAACTTATTGGGCACAATAGGAGCTGCCATTTGAATTTAACTATTTTATTATAATAATTATAAATTAGTCTGAATAATTAATATCTCTCGGTTGAATTTTAAAGTCGTTTCGTAAAATTACAGCAAATTTTTGAAGAAAATTTTGGAACTGAAACGTAAATAATTACATACTACTTTAGAACCAGTCTGAACCTGACGAATAAATAAACTTTTCAGTTTTTCATGTCAATGTCAAAATCATTTTCAATTTCCAGTTCCAATTTTCTTTAGCTGTCACATTTATTATAATGTTACCAGCTAAAATTAATGATTTCTACTTTTTGTAAAAGCAATTTGCAAGTTAACAAGCTAATATGAATTAGTTATATAAAACACATTATGAATAATTAAATAACATTTGTTTACATTTAAATTATTGCAAACACTCATAAAACACATAAATATATGTCTATAACGATACTCCTATTTTTTATTTATCTTTAAATAATACTGTAATTCCGATCAATCTTAGCACAGCAAAATACGACTTCAGTTAAATGTTATTTTAAGAAAATAAATTTTGTTAGCTAGAAAGCGTTACACATTTTCCATGGCTAATATTAAATTGAATTTCTTCATTGAAACATGTAAAAGTAAACTTGTGATAATGTTTATGAGGCTAATTTACCACTTTTATTGTCTTTTTATCACTTTTAGCGTTCAGTAAGAAAATGTTTGTTTAAGCACGTTCCCCAGATCATCTTCCACAACAATCGTTAAAACTTTACTTTTAGGGGAAAATGTAAATGGCACTAAAAATCGTTTTTCTGGCAAAAGATTCGTAAATTCATAAGAATCTAACACCATCCCGTTTGATTCATCTCTAACTTCAACTATCCTTATGCCGGCTGTAGAAATAATCATCATTTTATTTTTATCAAATTTAAGGTATCTCGTAATGGCTTGTCTTTCTCTACCGTATTCGTTATTAAACCATCTATGGTACGACAATAAAACTGCACAATTCCGAGTCCAATAAATAGAGTCGTTTCCATTTGACTTGCTCATATTTTTGCGCGACTCGGATAACTTATTCGTTACACTGGAATAAAGGCTCGATGGTCTTGTTATTGGTGTAACATTAGGACTCCTTCTTACAATGTCTGATTTCGACATGGACGCAAAGTTACCGAGAGTTGTTTTGCTTCGTGGACCTAATACACGTAGAGGCTCCGCTACGTTCATCGTAACATTAATGTTACGTTGCAGAGAAACCGTGGAATGTTGCACTGGTTTACCGTTAAAATTATTCATATTGTCTTTTGTTAACATAGATCTTTTTTCTCCAACTAAGAACACACGATCGATATTGTCAAAACCTCTCCCCATTATACCATCTTTGGTATGGCCAAGATCAAATGTATGCCCGAGTTCATGGAATACAGACCCTAAAGTGGTTGCAAAACATCCTCCTAATGTACTTCTGTATCCACTGTCATCCATAAATCTACGTACATTTACAGGCGTGCAGTCTAAAAATTTTGGGACAATTTCTTCTACGCACGTGGGCCATGTATACAAACAAGCAGTGCCGAAAAGTGCTAAGCCGCCGCCACCTAAAGCTGCATATCCTTCAGTCAATGCAACGATTTCATCGTGAGTCATGGGCTTGTCGATATCAGTACCTTTATATCGTGTACAGGAAAGGAATGCTAAATACTTTCGCTCATTACTACCTAGATCCGATAGCATTATTTCTCTGCCAAAATGGGTCCATAATTCTCCTTGTTTCATCTTTCTCGCTTTGTTTACGTTCAGATTACTTTTGAATATTATACATTCGGGTTTCCTAGGATTAACTTCGTGTTCCAATTGAAATGTTTTCCGTCCAACGCCACTTTCATATAATTTTTCGGCAGTTAGACTCTGAATTAATTTAGAGCCGACTGCCACTCGTGAACACCCACTCTCAATTGAGTTATCTACATCGGGAGGACTTTGAAAGCATCCATCGTGACCTTGGCAAACAATGTATAAAGGAGTAACTCTCAGATTAGTTTTCCGCGGTGCATAATTTAGAATTAGGGTCTTGTGATGCCTTTCAGCATAATCCAAATCAATAACATTCTCTCCTTTCTTTAACTCCACCAACACCTTGAACTCCCTATTGTAAACATCCCATTGGCTATTTTTTTGGGTATCATTGTTTCTGAATGTGCACTTTAATTTCTTGTAATTGCTGCAGTCACCTGACGTTATAATTCCTTTGATGATAACGAGCGAGTAGTTTATGACGTCTCCATTTTCAAAATTTGTGACGAATATTGCGGAGTTTTCATTTTTATTTTCTTCAAGTGTTCGGTTGTCCATCACCTGTAAATTGTCACATGCCGAATGGGTTAATACAGTCGTCATATTTGTTTTTATGCTGCTCTGTTCGTCGCAAAGTTTATTTTGCATTCACAGTTGACATAGTAATTAGGTTAAGCGTTCACGGTAAACGAGGAGCCTTTTTATCGGCTGTTTGATACGTAAGCATAATTCAATACGTATTACAGGATAGCACCGCGAGCGATTGCGTGCAGATTAGTTTATAATCGCAAAGGTCGTCATAAACGAATAGGTTCGCACTTTGTAATGACTCACCATGATGCGGTTAGCGTGTCGCTCGCAGAGCGGCGCGGCGGAGGGACTGCGGGCGGTGCGGCGCGGCGGCCTCTCGCTGGCGAGCGCTAGCAGCGTTCCTCCTCACTTCCCTCCAGGTCGCGTCTCGCTCGGGCGGCGCCAGTGCGCATGTCCGCGGCTGCGGACCGACTCGCCTCGGTAACGATTGCACACCAGCCGGCAGACTGGCCGGCTCCAGCGGCACGAGGGAAATTTGAATGATGCTCCGATAGACGAACGCGAATGCGTCACTACCCTATTATACTTCCCTTTGTTTATTTTCCTGTCTAGCTATTCACGACGAGACTATTTTCTATTTTTGTATCCATAACAAAGGAGACTGAATAAGAATCAGAATAACATACAGATATGCGTTTACTTCGCTCGCTAATAAGGCGATTTTATCACAACGTGTTTCGTTAAATGTTAAACGAGTTTTGCAAATTATATCGATTAAACAACTTATAATAAATGTAGATTTTTGTCAATTTAGTGCATTTAACGACATTGAGTTTTTATGTTGCGTTTACCTTCGATCACTACACTATTGTTAATCGAAGCATTTACCACACATTTTCCTCATTAACAGTATTTTTGAGTGTTGTTATTTTGTAAACTCTGAAACTACTGAACCAAATAATATATTTATAGTACTCAAGCTATTTTAATTATTTCACCGTGCATCATTAATTTTTATCGGAAGCTATAGTGATATCTCTATTATTTTTTTATAAATCATTCACACCTATACATATCTATGTATTGTCACATGTATTTATGTTCCTAAAAAACGTATTAATTTAAATATAAAATAGTGATTTAGATAGAAAATGATATGCATAAAAATGGGCAGATTTAATGTTGAAACAAGAGCGCCTGTTCAATATTGCACACTAATGTTGCTCGTAAGAAAGATGGCAAACGTTATGATCAAGGCGAATCGCACCGTGTAGTATTGATTTTACTTGCCCCTGTTGTTATTTCCAGTGGCTTCGAAATTAGCTGCATTGCCCCCTGTTATACCCTAGTGTTGAGATACTTCATAAATCGTTTTTGTTATTATTTTTCACACCGAAAGACGATAAAAGCCAGTTATAAATTTCATGCTAAGTAAAAAATGATGGATGAAATATTTTATAATGAATAACTGTAATTAATTGTATACAAGAAACCCAGTGATTTAGACGTTCATTTAAGTAGAAAAATTTGATTTTTTGATTGTTTGCATACAATAGGCTCAACTATAAGATAAACTACAGAACTGATTGGAAAAATTCTTTGACTGTTGCGAAGCTACACGATCCGCAAGTGACATATTATTACTTCTACGACTATATTGATTACTATATTTTTTTACTCCACGCGGACGAAGTCGCGGGCAACTGCTAATTAGATATATGTGGAATGAGGAGACGTACTATTTTGTACAGCTGCCATTATATGTTTTTACTTGATTGAAGATGAAGCAGATAAATTTATTGTTTTCTCCTTGAAGATGTTAATTTGTTATAGGTAATCTATGAAACATTACAACTCTTAAAGTAGATTTTAACATCATTACCGGTTCTTTCCTCGGTATCAACATTGCACGGCGCATGCGTGTTAACGCACCTCTTGTTTGTTAAAGTGCCAAAAGCCACTTTACTACATTATTATTGCAGTGGCAAATACTTTTACATACATTACATGATAACAGTGCGTGATAATAAAGGATGGAAATTAATTATGGTGTTCACATTTATGACATCCCGTGATGAGTTCAGCGTGTACTACAAACTACCGGAAGTAAATACCTTGGATATAATGGATGTATATAATAATATCCAATACACTCGTATCAGTATCTAGTATCCATTCAACTGGTGGTGGATTCTTTAAAATTACAGGTTCTTCCTTCGTTCATCATTGTACGAAATAAAATCTATTATAAGTGCCTACGTTTAGTTATGTTAAGTTCACATTATTTTTCTTCCAATTTATAACATAGAATGTCTTTAAATAATTAGTAAATGTAAGTACCAAAACTAAACGCTATGATACATACCGGAAAGCGGAAATAGACATTGACTTAATCGATAGATTGCTAAAGTAAAAGAGCCGTTATAAGCAAATGTGTGCTTTATCTACTGAGAATCTTGTTAGATTAGGGTACGCTGGAATATTCACTGCAAAGAAAATGAAATGGAATTTAGCTTCTGGTAGATCACATTTCTTTATTTGTTATAAAAATAAAATGTCATCCCTGTTATGCCAATGTTTTCGTCGTATTAAAATGGAATTGTGAAATTTGAGCTACGTACGTATTCAAAATTTTTAAGAGCTTACGTATTCAAATTTTTTACTACTAGTACCTACATCATTATTATACCTAATGTAAATGGACGTATATATGTAAAGGTATATACATAATTAACGTTAATGTGACATTGATTTGTCACGACATCGACGTCATCAGCAAATTGATTTTTCAGAAACCGTGCTTTATTTAATTCCATGAGCAACAGGTTCAATGACTTGTAATCGTAGCTCTACTAGGTAGATAACATTTACTGTGTACATTGTTCTTCTTCATTGACATGTCTTTCAAATTATTGACCTAAGAAGTAGTCGTTATTGTCATTGTACAATAAATAAAACGGAAGATAAAAGCTTAAGGCAAGTGTAGCGTAGGCGATGCGCGTGCGCATGCGGTTGGTGACGTATGCGATGATGAGCCGGGTGCAGCAGCGCCCGGCTGGCCTGTGGTCGGTGGCCGGTGGCCGCGCGGGACCCGGTCGTTGTCCCAGTGAACGCGGCCACTTTCGCTTTCATCGGCGAACGAACCCGGCCCATTACTACCGCTCACACAATTACACCATCGCTTGACTGCTAGCTTTTGGCTGCGTTCGTCGCCACGGTATGCATACTAATCGGACATTTATTTAGGGTTGCTGATGTTTAGATTTCTCCACGCTGTACAACGTACGGTTCATTGTTGTTAGCTTTATTTATTGAATAATCATATTGCGTTAGGTGTGCCGTGCGTGTGCGCCAGCGAACTGTCAAAGTGTATGCGTACATAATATCTTTATATGGAAAATTCATGACCGCTGCCATCGTATAATTTTTAAGTTTAAGGATTTATAAAGCTCCACTTTGTCAGCATTACGATTAAGCAATTGGAAGTTTAAGCTCGGTATGGGCAATAGGCATGAAATTGTAGTGTGCTGATTCTACTACAGAGAGTTAGCACTTTTATGCTATCTTCAATGTGTAATCAGTTTCCATAATTAAAACTGACATGTTTATTAACAGGTTCATGAAGTGCAGGTAAGAGAATATTAAGAGTGGTAACGAATTTAAGTAAATTGAGCTGCTTCGTTTTTAAAATAAAAATTACTTCAACTTAAATATTACCTCGAAAGACAACTTGAAACTTTATAAGTATGCTGTTACGAAAAATCAAAGAGTAAGAATTTTTTGCGAAAGGATATATTTTAATGACGTTAGGATTTACCAAACGTATTGTGTAATCGGTCATAAAATGTGAGTTAATTTTTTCAAGAGATCAAGCTCTGTGTGATTTATATTCAAGAAAAAATATGTCATATATTGCCCAATAGTACAATATAAATGTGTAAAGGCGTAGCTTAATATAATTTGTGAAATTGTGAAATTCTCAGGTCAACGAACAAGTTACGCGTTTGACGGAGTAGCGGGCGACTTGAATTTGACCAAGTCGCCTTGATATTTTGGTTTATCATTTATTTATTCATACCGTAATGTCAGCTATTTTTTAGATTAGATCAAAAATGGTAATTTTACTGATTTTTTTTTAGTTTAAAAATGTTTTAGCAAAACTCATACGGTATTTCAGTTACCAAAAATTTGTACTTTTTTAGCTGATCGTGGTCTCTCTTAATTTGAAAGGGCTCTAAATGAATCCTTTAAACAAAATTTGAATATGACGTATACACTTATATTTAAATTTAGACACCTTATAGGAATCTTGCGTTATTCCTTATGTTAGGGATGAACTTAAAAGTTGTAGCAAATTAATCGGTATTTCCCTTATTTATTTTTCCACCTAAACAAATATTTATCTATAGAAATATGAACAATACAAGTACAAAGCAAGTAATGATACGACATAAATATTATTTTGATCTGAGTTTGTAGGTAATGGGATTTATTCGGATGTAATTCCGACTACAATTATACCAGATAGCGATAGCATCGTTCAAACGTCTCATCTGATGTACAAAGGAAAATTTAATGCACGTTTAAGGTAAATAAGAATTGTTTTGAATTAAAAATAAGAATATTTTTGTATGAGTAAATTGATATAAGACATTACTTGGTCTGGACCTGGATATAAGTAATTATAAAAAATACATCGGACAAATAAAGAATTGATCCAATCGATAGACAAAATTTAGACCACCAACTGTTTCTGATAGAATATTTTTAATGTATACAGACAGATATCGTAGCCATTGTATATATAGGTATGTGCGTTGCTATTAGTAGTTCGATTGAAGTTTTACATATGCATCTATTTACATCTACCTGTCAACAGTAATTATGGTAACTGTCCGGTTCCAAGTACAAATGTGATAATGCACTTTGTATGATGAATTTTAAATATAACATTTGAATCGAACACATTGACCTAGGGTACGAAGCCTCTGGTTAGGTTGGAGCGTGCGCGGAATATTGAATGTGAAACTAAGTGAAGTCTTGCAATTATTTTTAACTAGCAACTGTTTCCTACTCGGAATTAAAATCTTATAGTGTCCGTAAAAACCTTTAAAAACTTTACTATTTTACTAAATTCAATCTTCATAACGTTAACTGGCTTGTTGTATAAGATTAGATCCTTGCACTCCGTATTTTGTTAGTTATTAAAAGCAAACTTAATGTCAGACACAAAATTCTTAAGATACAAAACACATTTTTGATATTCGTTTAGTAGAATGCGTATACACATAGTGATGTTCAGCAATTGCAAATAATTGACTTGATTTTAGGTTTATGTCTGCGCTATATTTAAATTGGTCCTAACTTAAACGCAAAGGAGCTTATGCTAAAAACGCTTTCTATAAAATCGCGAGTTCTTTCACCGCACATAATTCATTCTAGTTCCGACGCTTAGGGAATTCCCAACAATTATCTTATGTAACGAATAGGCTGTTTCATGCATTATTTATAAATCATTTCAGACCGGTGTGTATCGTTGCCAACTACAAACATGTGCTGACTATTATTTCTCTACGACCAACCGATCTTTTTCTATTACCGTATAAGCAAAAGAAAAACTGCTTGCGTTTCCTTTTATCGCTTATTACGCTTCCGTTCCTTCTTATCTTTGCGCTCTAAAAGTACGCTTTAGGTATATATAGTATGTTAATATTTAAATGCTGTTTTAATTTTCCTTATCTTGTGTTCTAACATCTCTTCCTATTATGAATGAAGAAAAATGCTTTAGGAAATGAGAAACCAGTAGCGGTATTGTCTTAAAGTAACACCCAAGTCAGTTAAAGAAAGGTATATAAATTGATTAAGTGTAATTCGATTAACATTTCATCTTCAATACTCATTTAAATGCAGATTTCTGTAGCGGTTGGCAGAAGGGTGTTAGGTACTAGTTCAATAGCTTTGTCTATTCACTATTTTCGTGGTATTCCTCGCACATTGTATTTATATAAGTTTCGTGGTCGAAAACATATAAATTCGTCGATTAGAGTTGTGGTAAGTTAGTTTAAGGGCTTGGTGCGTACGTCGGCACGTACGTGTGCGTATTCGACGTGTCGAAACGATGGGCTTTGTTAATAATAATGAAGATCTGCGTAGTTTCATCAGAGTGCGCTCGTTGAATAATAACGTCCGGTTGAATGAACCATTGCATCGTGTCCTTGTTTTCTGTGATTTTCCATGGCGAAGTCGGCACGTGTCCGCTTCGCTTGCAGCCCGTCTCACGTGTCTCCTACAAGACGTCTCATTACGATACCAGTAAACAATTAATGCTCGATTAAAGGACATTGATATTGCCCATAGTAACTATAAAAAATAATAATCAGTAATAAAACTACCTGAATTCACGTTGACTTAAATTTTCTTAATAGTTCACTATTTTAGCAGTTACGATAGTCTTCTGAGCTTCTATTCGATAGTAAATAGCATATAATTAGTCGTTAAGAGATCATTACTGCAGTGTCACGAGACTCGTCTGCATTTTTCCTTCCTTCGAGGAAGAAATAGATTCGTCTAGGCATTAAAAACACAGACTACATCGATTCATGACAAGATTCCACAGGGATATTGTACGAAAACTCAATGCATAAATTACAGCATTGTAATACAGTATACAGTTCGGAGAAATTATTCAATGAATTCCAAGGTACGAGTAGCGTTGCAAGCTTTACGAAGGGTTCATTGGAAATAAATTATTGGTATAAAATGCTTTGTTGTTTACATCAAGGGATTGCGGTGTATTTTTTAATGTCTCCCTTATAGGTTTTTTAGGTTTTAAAAATAAAAACCGAGATTGTAAACTAGTAAATTAGTGCATTACAGTAATTGAGGCGTACGTACTAAAAAGTATTTTAAATTGTTTATGACTAAGAATGATTATTACCAATCATTTTTCGTAATATTTCAGCGTCAAAAGAGAATCATCTTAGAAAATCAATATCTTAGATTAGATATTAGAATATTTTAGAATTAAAAAACGCATGAATAAACTAAAAAAAATCATGACTATAAAGTAATCCAGGCCGAACTTTAAGGCTATTAAAGTTTCAGTATTTTAAATTCGTTAAATAGATATGTTTAAAATATTTTTTAAGCAGTAACACATAATAACAGTAATTACTTATCTTTTAGGTCTAACATTGAGAGGTGCAACAGCAATAAATCAATTGAACTTCATTACTCACTTTGAATATAAAGTTAAAATACATAACTTTTATTTAGAACAGTTGTTACGATCAATTAAATATCGCCATGAAAACAATTATTTTGTGTATGATTTAATGATTTTTATCGTTCTCGTAGTGATTTTAATTGAGTTATAAAATGCAAAGCAGTATAAACATTACAAATAGTGTGGAGAACAGAAAAGGTATGGAACGGGCGTGTGCAGCAAGGTCAGTTCTGAGCAGTGTCCTATGTGAACGAACGGCCGTGTGCCGAGGCTGGAAGCTAAAAGAATTGTATCTATTTCAATGTACTTGTTTGATTCGACATAGCCTCGGTTGTTTTGCTATGTTTATCGATAGAGAGGCTTATTTAGACAACAGAACACGCCCTTTTATTCAATAGAAACCAATTTTTCAATAATTTTTTATCAATTTTGGCAACTATGTGCTTTATGTTTCACAGAGTATAACAGTGACGAATCTTTCGGTCAAAAATACAGTCTGTTATATTATTATTATATTATAACATTAATTGATAAATGACAAAAATAAATTTAATTATAATTAGCGTTGTAAATATCATAGGAAAACTTTTTTGGTTTTAATTGGAACTAATTATAATGATACATTGAGAATGCTAAATACCTTCAAATATGTACAACAAGTATAAAACTACCTATAAACATATTACAAGAAACAATAGGCAGTTGCCCACCGGTTGACCTAATCGCATCGCCCATTCGATATCTGTTCAAGAAACTGACCACACATACTGAATATGAAATGCAGGCAGTTTAATGTGTCACTTTTTGTCAGAAGTGAGCATTTTCGAGTTCGGTCGTTGACCCTAGAATTGCGTAGGCTAGCTACTTTCTCTTGACGTTGCGGCAAGGCGCAGGCGGCAGTCGGGCCGCGGGGTGAAGCACGCGAGGCACTCACGCGGGGCGCGCAGGGGGTCCTGCCAAAAAAAGTACGTGAAAGGCTGCGTTGCCATTCCTTCGTTCAGGTGTGCTGTCGCTAAGCGGGATCTAGCATTAAACTATTACGAGATCCGTATGACGTTGCGTGCACGCAATACGAGCAATGTATGTAGTTGTTGCTAAGCGGCGGGCCTAGCAACAGAGGTCGAGCACATACAGTGGATTGGCTGAAGTACTGCGAAACGTTGGCACCGGTTGACTATGGCCATCTTCGGTATAGTAGTGGGGTCAATGAACTCGATGCGTTGCTGCGGCAGCGGTGAGTACAGCTGTGGTAACTGGAGCCCTGGTGCTGGCGTCACGCGCTTTCTACCACTACACTTGTAATCAGAATAAACGAAGAAGTGAACGGAGAAATTGACAATGCGTAACGGTGCGCTCGGTAAAAAATTTAGAAAACAATAATAAGGAAATTATGGTAGACAAGCGCGAATTTGTTCTTTTCGGAATTTAAATATTTTTTAACATTTAAAACACACACATGTTTTTTTTTTACCCTTTAAGACGATGGACATATCGAATTAAAAAAAGGGCAGTATCAATTACAATTACAATTTTATTGGTCACAAAAATAAAAGTTATAAAGTCTATCTTATAAGATATTATAATAACAAAATCTTAATGTAAGCCAAGAAATTTTTACACAATATGATTTGATTAAAAATGAGCACACAATTAATGTACATATATCTATTTTTTTAGTCTAAAAATTCTTCATACACTATACAGAGCTTTCTGGATAAGCCATGATTTTAATCTATTTTAAATGACGCGAGGCTCATTAATTAGAAAGCAATACAGGGTTCGTTTTTTTTTATAATAATCTTTTTTCTCCATAAAGGTGCTGCGTTGCTCGTAATCCCGACAAGCATATTTCTAGTACGAGTTCATATCTTATACTTATATATATTTCTTCTTCAGTATAACACGACCTAAAAAGAAGGAACCTAGAAGGAATTAATTATTTTTATATTAATGCAATTATAAATAAGTAAGTTATTTAAATTTATAAGTTACGCAAAATAATACGTCGCTTCATCAGCAATATTTCTTTGATGTTGTAGTACAAATTAAAGTTTGCGGCACCGACAAAAATTGTGACAGAATCAGTCCTGAGCCTACATTACGTTGTATAGGTGTTAATGATTGGTTTAAGAATGATTTGTATACCGTATGTGGTGTGTTGAACATACACATGTCGGTCACGTCGTTTGATGCGACGCTGAACGTTGCCGAAGCATGGGTTACGAAAAGCACATGTCGGCGCCACGGGAATACCAATCGGACTGAATTGGGCGGCTCGCAAAGGTCAGAGACAAAATTATTTACAAGAAAAAATATTACGAAACGTTCACCCACAAAAAAGAGTTGGCACATAGGACGTGGTCTCGACGCCACGTTCTCTCTTTTGAAGGTTACGAGTCACCGTGCGTGTATGAACCGTTATTACTAAGCTGTCATAATTTGGAACCTACTTTGATGAAAATAAGTTAACTGTTAACTGTATACGCTTCATCCGGATCTATCATTAAGTTTATACAATTCGAATTCATTAAACGTATTTAATTTAAGTTTTGCTTTATTTTTTCCCAAAATAAACAAATACAAGAGTAGTATATAATAGAGTATTGAATACTAAATTTGTTTTTACTTTTAAATTTTGTGAGGAGTTTTTATAATGGTGGTTTTCTAATTGATGTGGGGTCTACGCGGCGTAGTCGAGCGGTCTACGCGCACGTAGTGGCGGCGCGACCGGCGGCGGCGAGCAGCGCAGTGCGCAGGCCCGCAGGCGCACAGGCGCGGCCGCTGGGGTCGGGTGTCGTATTTCTAGAGCATTGAACCTCTGCAACCTTGTGCGTTGAGCCGGCCGCTCTCCGGCGCTGACGCAACCGCTCCAGCCCCTTCTCCTCTCCGACAGATCGCATAATTACTCCTTTAGGGCACACCTATTCTTAAACGGCCACAATGAACGATTTTGATGCTGGCGCTAATCGAATCATGAAAGGTTGAACTTAATTGGACGTTGTTCGGTTTTGCGCAACGTTTTGAGTCCATGATATATTAGTTAGGCGAATTTTATTTCACGTTACAATGTGCGTGATATCGAAATATCTATTTACATGGTGATTATAATTTATCGTTATAAATAACAATGTTTCAAACATTAAACGACGGCTCGGCGTTTTATCGATGTTAATATACACATCAATTACGCCGAGTTACAAAGCCATACGATGTCAGAGTGAAGCCGCTAACGAGATGCGGGCGCGGGCGCGGGCGTCCGCAAACAGTCCGCGAGAAGTGCGAAACGGTCGCGGGGCTACAATTGGCGCCTGCCCCGAGATCGTTGCGAGGTGACGCTTACGTAAAACGCTGACATAACCGAGTCGACGACCGGCGCTTGCGCAACCACCGTGGAACCCGCAACCCCACGCGCCGTACCCCCGCCTCGCCTCGCCCGGCCCCCAAAACTGATTAAGTCTATTTCAAAAATATCCAAAATATACCGAAGCCGTTTGAGTTACGACATCAGCAATCGTAGAGCATCAACCTCTAGCAAAAGAACGCAACGGATATAAATCACGGCGTTAAACTTACAAAATGTGCGTTTCTTATCTATTAACATTCGGTTTTGGTAAGCAAAAATTTTATATATATATATACATATATGTTTATATTACACATTTGTTACGTTACATACAAATGTGTAATATACACGTACCTATATATAGTATGTAAAGTCCCTTCATAACATTTGTCCTTTCCTTGAATATATATGACATGATAGTAAGTTGCATTCCATTTAATACAGCTTAGTTTTAATTATTCGTTATTTAAATGAGCGTATAATTTAGTGCGCCGCCCAAAGTGCACGGAGCTATTGCGATTGCGCATTCCGCACAGGCACCAGGAACCACGGAGTGAGTCGTATCGGTCGTGGACGCAGCCGTGGGTATGTATGCAAGTGACGTATGTGGTACAGTTATCCTTAGTGAACGAAAGTGAAAACTAAATGTGGGTTCGGTCGTCGAACCCGATCGGGTCGTCGACCGCGCCGAACTGCAAAGGCCGTTTGTGAGCGTGGAGGCCGCGAACAGCTTGCCCGCTGCGCACGCGCACGCGCCCGCTCGAACTCGCGCCACACCCGCAACCGCGCCCGCTCCCATATTGCACGCACTTAATAAATATTGTTTATCTCCAAATTTATGCTAAAAAGCGAAGTTTACGACACACTTTTTAAATATTGCTCTAACCGAACTTGAAAGTGCAATTTTATGTTGAAACTCAACTTATAAGGGACTCAATTTACTTGTTTTATATGACAAGCCAATGCTTAAGGTAATGTTTTTAAAACGTTCCATTAATTGTTTTTAATTATTTTATAAGAAAAGCTATTTATGGGAACATAATTGTCTGCCATTTTTAGACGATTTGTGAGCTTAGATTTAAAAGTCGTTTATTGATATTAAGTTGAGTGCTGACATATCGGTGACTATATCGACAGAATATCTTCATAAGCTCTAGATTTCTAGATCTCATTTAAGTTCAACAACCAATGGATTGTTAAAGAAAATGTTCGTTTATCATACGTACAAAGTCTTCTAATTGACTCTAAGAGGTGCTTAAAACGCCAGTTAAACGCCAATGTACGAGAGAGGTGCGGAAAGTCAGTCAAAGTAAATAAATAAAGCGTCAGGTACACAGCGATGCGTTGACATTTATAGCTTTAATATCTATATATCTATATATATATAGCTAGAATGTTAGGAGTGGTTATGGTTACATGCTATTTAGTAGTTTGACACTAGTTGAGATAAAATATACATTTTTGAAATAGAAAAGTCATTTTTAATTATATAGATCTTTGTTTTTCATAATCCTTTTTGTAAAGGTGAGGTAGATTAATTATATGGAATCACTTATATAGAATTTTCTTTCCATAATAAAATAAATAAAAATAGCCTAAGCAACTCCATGCTGGAGTAAGCATAAACTACCTTCTTTTAAAGTTCAGTCAGAATCGGTCTAACAGTTTCGGTGATTAAACAAACGAGGATTTGCAGACAAACAAACAAAAAATGGATTTTACGTCATGATTAATGCAAATACATCATGTGTACATGATTTTTTTTAACCAAATATAATCCAGTTTTTTTAAATGTTTAGATGAAACTTGTATGTGAACTTGTTCACTCGTATTTAAATATATAAAGCAAGGTAGTTTTTTTGTTATAACGAACTTTCGTTATTTATCAATTCATCTAAACGATAATAAAATAATTGACCTTTATTAATTTAGCAACCGACTAAATCATTCGAAAAAGTTTCAGAGTCGAATATCGAAATGGCAAGCATTAGTACATATCATGTGTCATGTTAACAGTCATATCAGCAGTCATATTCATGAAAGTACCGTCGAAATGTTCCATCCAATTTCAACCTCTGATTGGAAGATTCCATTCGTTACGTTATTAACAACACGTATCTTTGTAATATGTTCGCAGAAAGCTTCAATTTTACTCACTGTTCCGTAACTTTCTATTGAAATGTATACTTTTTCCCTTTCCATTTTTATTGCAATTTGTTTTCGTCATTTAAGATTTCGTGGTATTAATTTTTTTGGTTATAATTCATAGTAAAATGATGTCATAAAATATTCCATTACAGTTGAAAATGTGTGTTATTGCTGTCGGTGAATACCTCACAAAGAAATGTCTCTAACCGTGATTTTGTACCCCAGAAATACTTCTTAACACATATTGTTATCTTTATTTCTTAAAAGAGAATAAGAGGGCTGACATTTCATTTTTGTACATGAATTTTGTCAATTAAAACCACGGCAATTTTTTTCAAATCGATATTTTATTTAAAATTTTATTATTGCATCATCATCATCAACCTGACCTTACCCCTATGGAGGGTCGGCACAGTATGTACTACTCCTCCATACATCTCTATCAGCCGTCATATCTGAATTTACCCCCTTCTTACGCATATCCTCTTTCACACAATCCATCCATACTTTCTTTGGTCTTCTCTACCTTTATAGTAATCCACATTCAATTTAATTATTTTTGTTTAAATGATTATCATCCCGCCGCATAACATGTCCATACCACGCTAACCTTCTGCTCCTCATTTTCTCGATAACTGGCGCTACTTTCAAACTTGCTCTGATGTACACATTCATTAAAATTTTATTATTGCATATGTATTTAATTTCGTTGAAAATATATTGCTCATAATTTTTATAAGATAAAACAATTTTGAGTAATATATTTTGTGCCATAAAATAACCAAGTGAACCGGAAACATTCTAATTTAGTTTATGAGCAATATTTGACACGGATTTCTGTGAGTAAATGTTTTAACGGTATACAATGTATATTAGACTGTTTCTTTTTCAAGGTAGTACTTGTGTGGCATACTTTTGTCTCAAAATCGAGTTCATCAAGAAAGGGCAGCTAGCATCGGCAATTGACCCGATTTCCCGGACTATTGTGTATACTATGGCCCTCATCAAACCGATGAAAGTTGCTGTTGACTTTGCTATTCAAAATGAAATTGTACTTACCACAGTTTCAATGAGTGCTTTCCGACGTAGTATACAAGTTAAAATTGTGCCAACAGTTACCTTTTTTTTCGTGAATTGTTCAAACTGCCTTATGCCTTATTCAATTTGAATGTAACAAAAGTTTAAATTGTTTTGTTACTCACTTGTTACATAGTCAAGTTTCATTATTATCGTGATATACCTACTGATGTATTGAAAGAATCGTTATCTCTGTTTATTGAAAGGTAAAGATACCTAAACATAAATATATATTTTTAACTTTTTACACAACTGTATCGGCAAGTTAAAAGCTTCAACGCACTATCGCAATTATCATTTTGTCACTTTAACTTTGCATGTAAAAGTTACATAAGTTATTTATATTCCCGTTTATGAATGATTACGAAACGAATCTTATCAATACAGGAAACATTCATTATACTAAGACTTAATTTTGTAGGGCCAGCCAACAAAGATTTCAAACGAGCGAACATGCTATTACAATCTTATCATGGTAGTATTATGTAGGTATAATTTTAATATAAATTTCTTCTTTTATCTTATTATTTTAACAACACGATTTGTTACTTAAGAAACCAATAAATCTGATTGAATATTCGGTCACTCCAAGAAAGAAGACGAATAAAATGACAACTTAGTCGTCAAAGTTGGTATTGTCATTTCGATTCTAGGTCGTTATAAAGAAATTTACAAACATACATTAATATGTATGGGACATATTAATACACGAAACACATTACCCTGCTGAGTCGGCCGGGTAAAAAAATTCAACAATAATAGCATTATTACATCAATAAATTACAATTAATGTAATAATACACTTGTTATTTTTAGTTGACACACAAGAAACTGCAAAGATCCGGAACTTGTTATGGTTAATCGCGGAATAGTACTGACGCCTGCATACCAGTTTCATGTCCAGTTTGTTCAAGTTAAACAAACAAATTACCTGACAAAGTCGAACAAAACATTGTTTGTATACATATTAAATATTTGGCATGGTTTTTGCCTAGAAATATGTGCTAATAACTTAGTTTATAATATATAAGAAAATTTTAACTAATAAGACGTATTTTCAAGTTTTATTTTTCGTTTATTTCGGAACATATTAAACTAAAGTCAAAAGAATTATTAGTAAACGCTTGAAAATATCAAGCGTACTTTTGAATACTTGTACTACGTTGATTACGTTTTTTTTAGTGTTAAAGATTTCCAACGATACTGCGTTGATCTGTAGAATCTTTACTAATGCAAAGCAGTCATTAACGTAGGAAGGCCATTGCTTGTAAAGTAATGGCCCGCTCGTGATTCTTTCTAAAGAAGCCTTGATATAAATTTTATTAAAATATTTAGATACACGAATGTTAAATAACGCCAGTTAGGTTTGATACTGCTTGTAAAACAGCCAAGCCACTTCAAGAAAAATACTAAATAGTGTAATCTTTTTAGTTTAAATTTTAATAAATTCTTCGTGGTTTAAACGTATTTTATCTGATTTATACGATAAATAATATATTTAATGCTTTAATACAACTAACACGGTTAAAACGTCATTTCACGATGTCGAAGAGGTCATAATACTAACAGTAGTTAAAAGCTTCTCATAATTTCGAAAGTTATTAACCATTAGTTAGTAGTTACACACTTACTAACATTAGTATTTATATACATTTTTGATTTTTTTTATTATACATATTACAATACTTGTATATTACATTTATCAATAACTTAAACATTTGATCAACTTAAACGTGATAAATCGACAGCTGCATTTCGTGAATATTTATATATGGTAGTAAACATAAATAAAAAACTTTTTCAATTCAATAGCAAACCAGTTTATGTTCGCGCACTCGTGGTACACTATTTATAGTTAAACATAGGCTTTACTGTCATTTTTCAGCATGATTAGCGCTTCAGATGCTTTTAGAAAGTGCTCTTTCTCGGGGCTTAGTGCGAGCCGTGTTACCGGTGGCCGGCCGCGCGCTGTCGCCGCGTTGCATCGCCGGCGCAACTAGGCCGCGCTCCAGCGAACGGGTCTCGACTTTTTGTTCGTGATGATGCGGAACAGAGGAGAGAAATTCGGCGAGATAAAGCAGCACTCGGTAAGGAGGACACGGTCACTAGGAGTCATCGGCTCCAAACTCGATGAATGTAGAGCGAGCGGTGTGTTTCTCCTTGGGCCACGGTTCAACCTGTCCGCCATGTGCTGCCGTAGCCCCGGGCCGAAATACGAAGCTGGTTTTTGATTCGCGCGTGTGTGCATCGCATTGCCCATGTTATAGCGACGTCTGTATATAGTGTGTAATGTGTACAGAGTACCGTGCGAGGTAACGTACCATGGTAACTATTACGTTGCAGAGCGCGCCCCTTTGCTATGCGGCCGCCCAAAACAAAACGGGAAACGGTTTCGACGCGGCCATTAAACGCAGCCACGTCCACGTACGGCTCTGATCGCGTTCTGAGATAACGCGGGCCCGTAACGAGCTACTTTCTTTTACGGACGTGATTTAAGTGACAAAAGCATTGTTCGGACGAGAAATGGCAAAAATTGCCGATTATATTTTTCGAAAGCACTCCGAGTCCTTATGTAAGAGTTCAACGTGATACTTCGCGGCTTCGCTGCGAGGTGGTGTGGCGGCGGGGCCCGTTCAGCGCGCCACTTTCCTTACCTTAAATATTTATTTAGCTTTGTGTGTTTTAAAACATTGTCCCTGCATCCCAAATAATCGAAATACCACACGAATAAAGTTTCATTGGAAATACAGTCTTAATGTAATTTCCCACGTAAACACAGGGACACGTTTTCAAAGGTTGATGAAATAAATAAACTAACCATAGGAATCGTTACCACCATTAATTTGTTCTCAATCTATATAAAAAAATGCTTATGGTAACGTCTCAGATGTAAAGAAGAAAGAATATTAACTTTAGGCTAACTTTTCTGTCGTGTTTAAATTTGTAAAAGTTTCGTTAATGTGTACAATTCCGTTTTTTATTAACAGTAAGTACGAAACGTAATAAAACGACTTAAATGGCATGTTCATATTACTTACCTTTAAGAATACAAAAAAAAAACGAAAACGTCCTGAGTGTTAATAAAACCGGTTACAAGATATATTGAACAGTTACTACACCTTTGGCTAGCAACCATTTTGTTACTAAGCAATAATTGATTGTACTCAATAACTACTTTATATATCTTCGTTTAAAAATTGTGAGGATGTTTTAAACCTATTTTTTATCTAATTTTTTCAGTTACAAAGTTTAAAATAATTGCACCTTCCTCTAGCAACCATTTTGCTACGGAGCAGTAATTATTTGACTCTAATAACAACTTGATACCTACTTTATTAGTTGAATTAAAGTTCCTATACTTTTACACACAAATGAAAGAGCCTGTTTTCTCGGCATTAAATAAGATTATGCAAAGTATCAAAATATAAAATAATTTGTATTTTACGAGGCCTCGTCAAACTACTTTCCTGATTTTTTTCTAACTTTCTCAATATGTTTACATTTAACCTCTTATTTCTTTTTTTAACTTATTTATACAAATACACTTTACCTATATATAATACACTTTAAATAAACAGTTGAGTTCACTGTCAAACTAAGGCTTGATTTTGTCTATGATGAGTTTAATAACAAATAATTTTACACATGCCAATTGTTTGCATTATTTTTGACTTGAGGACGTCATATTTCTAAGATAAGAATTATTAGCGTCAGGTGTATCGTTTATGAAGGATGTAATATGTGTACTCATACAGATGATATATTTTGATGAATGGGCAGAGGATGTTTGTATTTATCGGAGCGACGGCGGCGACGTATCGAGTGTCGTTCGAAGAAGAATCTCACAATGACAGCAGCCGCACCATCGCTTCGCTACGGGGTCATCGACCTCCGGCTACGTTTTACATTTGGCGAACAATGATTTGAAGTGGCGAGGTGAATGGCCGCGCACGGAGGGGCTGAGCGTGGGCAGTTATTGACCCATATTGGAGGTGAAATGTAGATCAGTGGGCGAGAGCGGCGAAATTCGCCGCGGACTCGGCTGACTGTGTGTACGGCACCGGCGCGTACGCATCGCCGCCTCAGCCGCCCGCCCCCGCTCCCGCCGGCCCCGCCATCGTCCGCGCTCCACAAAACCACACAACTCATTCAAGCCACTCATAAATTGATATTTACTTCTATCAGCTGATAAATGTTTCGTGCTAGTAACGGTTTCTTTGAAAGGTTGTAATTATCCGTAGTTAAAGAACCATTTTATAGGTAATAAAATTTGTATTTCTTTATTAAATTTCTTTAATCCTTCCAGACTTATTTCAAAACTACTTCTGTAGACTTGTAGGTGTAGGTATTATAGAAGACGCATATAGTATATATCACCTTTACGATGTGCAAAAATTGAAATTCGAATTCTTCTCGGCTGTAGCTATTGTGTAAAAACAAAGGGCTTCTCGTTTTTCTCGGAGTTGCAAAACATTTGACCTATTTCGACACGTGTGTGAAATGTCCAACGGCTCCAAATATTTATGGCCTTTCTGAACCGTTAATCGTCTCTTTGTTCTGTCCCAGACACATAAAAACCTTCGGAATTATTCGACATTTTATTAATAGCTTTCCAAGTATTGTGCCTTTCCGTCGGCGTTTACAGACGCGTCTAGAAAAGAATGTTTTTCTTCCTCTTCGATAACAATAATTCATTATCTACAGCTTTATATTAGTTATGAGACAAATGCTGATTTCTTATAATATTGCTTACGATTAGTTTTATAGAACAATAAATGTGTAAATGATAATTCGATTGCGACATTAAATAAGTTATCTTTAAGGATTCAAGGTGAAATGACGTAAAACTTCTTTCGACCGTTTCGTGTTATTTTCATCTCCTTCGTGTTCTTCTTTACTGAAGGTCTTGCTCATCTTGAAGTGCCTTCACTGAAGTGTCGACGAGCTGCTTTCGTGTTATAGAAACGTTCATTTAATAACATGTAGTCTGATTGGCATTTTGATATTGCCGAGGCAAGAAGTGTTACGTTTGCTAACAGGACGTGACTCCTGTCACGATTGAGCTGCGATGTTCCCTTCCGCCTCATGCTGTCGGTATCGCGACCACCGCTGTTAAAGATTTATTTCTACATCCATTCTCTTGTTTCGTAAGCATTTAAATGTTAGACTCGTTAAATATGTGATTTAGAAACAAAATATGTAGTTTTACTGCTGATCTCAGTTATTTGATGGTCAGTAAGTGTCTACTTTGGTATTTATGTCTTCTTAATGTTTTTGTTTTTTTGATAAAGGTGAAATTTCAAATGATTAGTATTGCACTTTAAAAGTAAATTGAGCGGTCCGGAAGAAATACAGATTCACGAACAAATTTAAATATAATTCTGTTATATAATATTGGTAGTGGTGTCCTGTGGCTAAATTGTGAATCCTGGCAATAAAACACCATTAAAAATAAATAATTCGATTTATTTGAAATGAAAGCGTACGACGTTTACAACTTTCTTTTATGGTTAATCCGCAAAGCTCAGCAACATTCAGAGAAAGAGCACGCCCTGAAGTACATAAAATTATTTTACGAGGCAAGGTTAGTGCTAAAGGTATATGTAGCCAATAATGTTGGAAAATGTCTTAAGATTCTATGTTAAAGTAGAAGTAAAGAAGTTGTTAAGTAATAATAATGAACTTCCTGAGAACTCACACAAATTCAAATTTTAAACTTTATTTAAATACTAGCTCACCGTTGTTTTGCCATATAAATTATTTCTAGGAAATTTCTAATTTAAATTCGGTAAAAAAAGGGGTGGACAATTCTCATTACTTAAGTGTATGAAAAATAGATAGTAGCCGATTCTCCGCAGATTAGCGGGCGTTAGATTTATATTTGTAACTTGTAAAGTTATAACTAAATGACATATGTATTCAACATATCTATAGTTTGGACAATAATAAACGTATAGCTAATAAAAAAGAGAAAGTCAAAAGCATTAAAAAACGTGCATCTGAGATCAATGACCTGACGTTCAATGTCATCTTGTTTTACTAAAACATCAACGTTCTGATACGACTCCGTGACTATTTCATAATAATTAAAGATTCAAATTAATTTTAAAATAAAACATATATTAGTAAGGTTGTGAATCGGCTATACTCGTTAGTAATGAAAAACTAGGTAAGAGCTCTTGAAGTTGAAAAATATGACAAATTTCGTTATCAATTAAATCTATTGGAATACAGAAATTAAAAAACTTCATTGCGCTCTTGAAGATGTCATTAATCAACACTAATCATGCACATTTTTATTTTATTATTACTTGGTCTTCGAAATCTTTCACGCACTTCTGGTGTCTAAGATGATATTTATAACGAGAAATTATTCAAAGAATAGTCATCTATATATATAAAAGAAAGTCGTGTTAGTTACACTATTTATAACTCAAGAACGGCTGAATCGTTTTGACTGAAAATTGGTGGGCAGGTAGCTTAGAACCAGGAAACGGACATAGGATAATTTTTACCCCGTTTTCTAGTTTTTTATTCCGCGCGGACGGAGTCGCGGGTAAAAGCTAGTTAGTAATAAAACAATGTCACATCTCAATGGCGTTAAATACAATGTCATGTTACAATCACAGTTGCAATTACCTAATATGTATATCCTCAAGACATTGATCTAGTTACTTTATGTTTTATGTTATACCTTATATGTTAGGGTCATCGGAAATATATTGCCACGTGTTACGAAGTAAAAATAGAGTTAAACAAAACGTGCTTTCAGACAACTTTTAATTATTACCTCATCAATGTAATGAAATGGTGCAATAAACTAAAGAAGGATGTGAAAGTTTTGTTTTATTGGGTAATAATAACATTTACATAAATAACATATTTACATTAGTCTATATAAAAAATCAGTATAATCAATTTCAATTCTGTCATTTTGGTTCGGCTGATTTTTTATACAATTACACAGTGAACACATCCCAGCACAAAAGACGTTCGATATATTGAATACTAGCTTTCGTCCGCGGCTCCGTCCCCGCGTAATTACAAAAAAAACTTAATTAGTAGTCTATGTGTTCTTCCAGACTATGCTCTACCTTTATACCAAATTTAATCGAGATCCATACAGCCTTTCTGGAGATACCTATAAACAAACATCCATCCATCCATCAAATATATTATATTTATATATATTTTATTTATATTATATATATACATTCGCATTTATAATATTATATAAAAGTTTTTATTTAATTCAAAAATTAAACATAACACAATCCCTATACTATTTAGAACAAAAAAAAAACTTGAGAGGTGTCAAGGGACACCCGGATGGAACGAAGTTCCTTTCAATTAATTAGTGAAGGAACCAATGTTTATTCTATGAATAAAAAACTTAAGTCTTCACAAGAAGTACATTTTATTTCTATGAATTTTCGTTGTATATTGTCACGTCGTTGCCATGGTGAAGTAGCGCTCATTCGTCTATAGCAAAAAGTGTCGTGACAACTTTTCGTAAGAATTTTTTCCGTCTAGCCCCCTTTCACAACGTGCGATAAGGAACTTCGTTCCAAAATATCATGTTCGACTTAAAATACCTAATAAATAAATGGTTTATGATATTTTTAGTTCTATTTTAAGCAATGAATCATATGATTGTTGAATACTCTTACTGTAGCTTTTAAGATCTCTCTTAGAATATTTGCTACTCAGTGGGTGTTGCTTAAATTCGAGTTGGAAATTCGTGACTCAAAAGCTATGTATGCCGATCCCTGGATTAATGATAAATGTCAAATTGTTTTCATGCAATACTAACTGCAAGGCTTGATCAAGATACGTCAGGAAATATCCATTTAACCAAATTATTAGCAGCTAGATTTTAGGGATATATTTTGATTTTGGGACTAGGTCATATAATAGTTATAATTAAAATAGTTGGACCTATTAAGCGGTCGAGAGATCGGTACGCATTAGATTGGCTTCAGCATTTTCAATGTTCTCTTTCATTCAATTCTAATATTTTTTGCTTGTTCACCGCTCATTATCCTCACAGAAATAATAACAAGTAAACGAGGGAAGAAGGAAGTTGCGTAAAAATACTACTGCTTTAGAACGCATCACGTTAGGATGGTATATGGTCGAAATTTCTAGTTCTACTAACTAATTTACTACGCCAGACGACCGATAATTTTAAATGGTTTCTAACCGTTGTAGTCTGTGTCCAAAATCTCTGTATAAAACATATCGTCATCCCTGTGATTATCTTTGACAAAACAGCTATAACAATATGTTTTAAACGGGGATCTTGGTCTCGGAAACGAAGGTTATTGATATTTCTCGTTGTATAGTGTGTATAAAAGAATTTATAAGTAACATGAAATATAATAGACCAAATTAGAAACTATGATTGTAAATCTATATTGATTCAATAACAGGACAAACTCGGGCGAAGGCCTTATGTCACGTCGTGCTCGGACAAGGTTACTGTGGTGAGGAAATTCGTTCTAGACGGGTTTCCGAAAGCGGATGGAAGAAAGTACTTTTACTGAGAGAGGAGAGAAATGACACAGTTTCCACGCGACACGAGGTGGGGATCGCGCCAGGCCCGACCGATATCGCCGCCTGACGCGGTGACGCCTTACCGCAGGGGTGCCAAACTTTCACGAGCTTAAGTTCCAACCACTTTTACTATACAATTTTTAATATCAAGTATAATTAAATACGACTTAAATTTAAAAAAATATACTTAATTATTGCTAAACTCCGTGAGGGTCTTCTAGTTACAAACAAGCAGCTACAAAAATTGGTGTTGTAATATTATTGTAAGACATTTTAGATTATTACGGACCAATGGTTTATTATGTCTGGCGCAGATTGTCGGGCTTTCCAAGCTGTACGAATTTAACGAGCCGGCGATACTCGTTCATCGGGAAAATATACGGGATTAGTGTAATAAACGGTTGATACCCACCGGATGGAGCTACTAGAGGTAGGTGGATATGGACCTGTTTATATTGAAACTTTTCCGACTTTTCCTACACTGGGACGGCGTGTAACTAGGTTAGAGATCTCAAACTTGACGGAGCCGTTTATACCAATTGATAGCTTGACAGATCATACCAAATGATAGAATTTATTTTGTATACATTAGTAAATATATACTCGTAATATGTTCTTTGATGATGTATGTATGGTCAATGTATTTTGTTTATAATTTGCAATTACAAAGGTCGTTGAACTTTGTTATCGGCCCATGGAGAGTTTCTTAGAAGGCAACCTCACCTGAGAATTTGTCGTCTTCAGTTATCAATTCCATGAAGCGCACAGTTGAAATACCAACAGATCATTTTGTATTTGGTTCCTAATTGACGTTTTTAGTTCGTCTAATAAACATATTAGGGGTCATAAGGAAAATGAACACGATGCATAAAATACCTACATTTTCTCCTGTGTTTACGAGTTGTCATTAATTATACAAAAACAAAGGTCATCATCATTTTAATAATACAATTTAATATACAACAGTCTTGAAAATATTTAAAGAAACTATATACCTATAGTTTTAACCGTATAAATTTTACATACTAAGTAAATAAATTTGTGGTTTTATTTATTCGTTTAAGGGCTCTCCTAAAAATCTCTTATAATTTCTTTGAGATCTCACAACAGAATCTGATATTATCAAGTGATCTTGATATGTACATTATCATAGCTACTTGTATATAAAAAGCTCTTCTCATCTAGAGCTTTGTTAAATATAGTATGGAAGTGCTTATAAGATTTTAATTTAGAACTTTTATTAAGTAAAAGTTAAAGTAATGTTTCTTTATGAAATATCTTTTCATCCTTAATTTGAATCTGTATAAATAAATAACTATGATAAGAAAGAAAAACCTTCGAAAAAAGCAAGTGGACGCTATAATTTGGTAGTCAGTTTTATAATACATCATAAAATGTTGATTACACTTAAGAGTACATGCATATGTTTATTACTTTACGTTCAAAACCACCTACAAATAAATGGACAATGATACGGGAAATTCATTATTTAGATTTATGACAAGATTTAAGGATTTGTTGCGATATCTGATATCATTTTTATTTTGGATTAGGCTTTATAATTTCGATATTATAAAAACTCGGTGTACCAAATTGTTTAACAGTTTCTAGAAAAACGTTTGGAAAAGAGGTGAGTTTATCTTAATTTCTTTTATTTTAAACTAATTTCATTATAATAAATTTATAAGTGGTTAGTTAGTAGCCATATTAGTAATAATGTTGTGTTCTCCATTTATATATGTTTACTAGTTTGTCCTTGTTCAGTGTTTAAAATTTTCGTACTGCATGTAAAAATGCGTAGGACCACATACTGTGGAAGGCTTTGGGGAGGACCTATGTCTAGTATTTATTATGGAGGATAATAATAATAATAATTATGTCAAAATGTGTTTTCAAGATAAAAATCCTGCATTTTGAGACATAATTCGAAACTTATTATCGAAAATCGTCGTAACTACTGGAATACATAAAACTTACCAGTTACAATTGTATAAAGAATAATAAACATACCACAAAGTATTTTACGCAAAATTTTTATGAGGTGTTTTTTTTATTAACTTCCAGATTAAATCACCATGCGAACTATCATCGTCTTGTTCGCGGTATTGGCCGTAGCTATCGCTAACCCGTTACCGCTAGTGCAGCTTATTGTGAACATCGAAGCACAAGATCCAGGACATCCAATCGTACCAAGACCGATCCCCGAGGAGACTGAACTAGAAGTGATCCCTCCGGATCAGATCCAGCTGCCACACCCTCAACCCGACCCATCACCGGCAGTCCTACCAGAGCCAGTGATCCCTGGCGGTATCGTGCCCGAACCCGTGCAGCTGCCGGCGCCCGTCATTCCTGGAGTCATACTTCCTGCGCCGCTCCCGCAACCCGTGTTCCCAGAACCTGCACCCGTTATTGCCCCATAATTTCTAAAGTATTCTTTATTTTGCATTCTTTAATTTGAGTAAAGAAAATGTTTAATCGGGAGTGATTGCCTAAAACATT
The DNA here is from genome assembly GCF_912999745.1 of Papilio machaon. Classification (NCBI taxonomy): domain Eukaryota; kingdom Metazoa; phylum Arthropoda; class Insecta; order Lepidoptera; family Papilionidae; genus Papilio; species Papilio machaon. The sequence goes on along the minus strand of NC_059989.1, from coordinate 4,171,744 downwards.
ATTTTAATAGTTAAATTACAATTATTTCATTCCAATTAATATAATTTCGAATATTTTTATTTAAGTTATTCGCAGTATTTACTTATAGGTTTTTCCTTCTGTTCTCATATCTGTCTGCAAAGAATACTTACATGCGGGCTATAAATAACACGTGAATCATGCCATGCGCGCCTAGTCCAATGACTTAGCGTCTGCCTCGAGGGTTGAATGAAAGATAAAGTGCACTGGCTGTTTTTTGCAGAATGACTCAGAATTGCATCGACGATTCGGGAATTTTCCAGCGTAGTCAAGTTATTTTTATCCACCTCACTGATGTAATAAACACTTGATATTTCCACGATGAAACTCAGTATCTGTGTATTATAAACTTTTGCCTACTTGTTTTGTGAACTTACATATTTTAGCATAATACAGTAAACAGTTTCGAGAAAGAATTTCGTAAAAGAAAATATACCAAGGCGATCTGTTCTTTTTAATTTCAAATGAATGCAGCAGATGCCGGTCTCCTGCTTGTTGCAAAAAGACAAAGGAATTTTTGGCTAGGTATGCCTGATGGACGATAGAACTGCAGACGGACTCTACTTTTGTATTTATTGCATATCTTCGAAAAAAGCTCTTAAACAAAGCGCTATAAACTATAGGATTCTATTGTTAGGGACCTACTTTTATTTTATTTTTCTAATCTCGAAAGAGATGACATGTTAGAGTTTTTTTATGAAACTAGTATATTATTCGCCCTGACGTTGCTCGGGTAAATTTAATAATTTGCAATCACATTGAAAAGTAATCTACTAACATTAGGGTATATAATAAGTTACCTGTGGATAATGCAGTTATATTTATAAACAAAAATATGTACATATTAGTTTTGATCGACTTCCTTTAAATTGTTGTGACAATTTACTGGAAGTTTTTTCGTAAGAATTTGCACGTAAAACCTACGCTCTTCTACATTTTCAGATAAATAATTAAATTACAGCTACTTCGACCGGCATTATAACGATCGCTATCGTAATAAATAGAATCATTTTTATGTAGTAGTTTGTGGTAATAATACAAGGTGTATTTGAAAATAGTATGACGTCATAGAGGCAAGATTCACTCGTCCGTTCCGAGACGCACACGTGAGACTGGTTCTCGGAACGCTCTCTCCCTTCCATGAAGTTTTATTTTTTGCGCACCTGCTCTTATTTGAACCTCCTCATTTAATTGTAACCGCGTGGCGAATGAGACCATCAATTACCGTGACAGTCTATTTTTTTGCTCGTGTACACAACTTGTTTATTGTCTGTGAGTAATGGCAGGGTCGTCGCGTTTTGTACAATGTTGTGTCAATGGTTGAGGTCTTGTAAGTTTAGCGATGATAAATAACATAATTACTCTATAATAATAATACATATATAACCAATGGAAAGTTGAAGTTAGAAAACTTTTTCATCGACGTGTAATCTAAATATCTTATTTTTAGATAGCAACTGCAAAGGTAAAATATTCCCATTAAATGACTTTGATAATTATTTTTTTGAATCACGAAACTCTTTTACTCCAAAAACATACGATACGTAATGTCATTACTAAATATATTGATAGAAATTATCATTAATAAGAAGCTAATCTAATCTTATAAAGCATATAATAAATTACGTGACAAATAAGTCACTTTAAAATATAAAATAAGCTTGACTAAGATATAGTTTTATTACTTTGAAAGTTTATGATATGGTATAATGCAAAACTGTCAAACAAGTAACTACATCAATATTAAATTAATATTTTCCTTGCACTCAAAAACGATAACCACAACGAAGAACCTGACGTGATATACCTACTGTAAAAAGGTTTTACCAAATAATAATTCCATGCCACCCGCGTCTTCTTTAAGCTTTTCTATGACGTTTGTCAACTCAAGCGAAATATATAGACATCGATTAATACGTATGTGTGCATCGAACGTCTGTGATGGAGGCGATAATGACAGCAGAGGGCACGCTATCACTGGAAGACCGCCCGCTCTGACCTTGCTCCACATCACCCGACCTTGTTCTCTCCACCAGCTAACGAGCGGCCAACACTTATCTTGCGTAGCTATGCATTAGTTACAATAGTTGGCCCACTGCGCTTAATTAATCGCCATTCCCCTAGCCCTGCGACCATTGTATTATAGTGACTTCTTCGGGGCATTGTGTTCATTTCGCAGTTGAGTTTTATTCATAGAAGGTCAGGTTTAAAAAATAGCTATATCTCGTCTTTAACTGCCATATTGAAATGCCTAATTGGTTGTGACATATTTTATATTGATTACTGGCAAATAAAAAAATCAATAATAGATTTAAAATCGTACGTGTCATGTGTGGTTCTCAATGACCAAATCTGAACACCTCTGTTATTACAATGTCAAAAAGTCTTATACTAGTATTACTTTTAATGACAATTGTTTCCTCAATCTTCATTGGTTTTAAATGACGAGAAATTCTCTTATGGATGACGACGTTTATCGTTTTCACGAGACGTTCGTATGAGAGCATTTGCAGATAACATTGCTAGTATTTTCCCGACAGCTATTTCCTTTTTAAAATTGCTAACTAAAAGAAGCGACTTATGCTCACAAATACTGAAGTCTCCATATTCATAAAAAGTAATGTTCAAATATATTTATTTGGTTTTAACTATCTGTAAAATATGACATCATCTTTAAATGGCTTGTACAAATGTCCGCCATATTTGTAAGGTACATAGTCATTGCAAGTGCACAGAGGTATTGTAAAAAATAAAATTACTGGTAATTTAGTTATATTGTTATTCACCATGAAAAGGATCACAAGCAAGTAATTTAGCACAGTGATTTAGTCTGCAAATGATCATAACATGATTTCGGGACAGCTAAACACTACCCAAGGTCAAAGTATATTTGAGTACAAAATATATTGATTTCGTTACATACATATTTTTTTACCCATCTTTCCATGTTAAAAACAAAGTTTTATAAAGTTTAAAACAAGGTCATAATAAGGTTTGATCAATAAGTTTCATCAATAAAATTACACTAAAACGAATTCGGTCCAAAGTCCCCTTGTTTCCTGCGACAACGCAGGAAGTTACGTCGACATTCTGGTTACTATGGGAGTATGTTTCCACTAATTTATAGTGGGTTTGTTTTCATTAATTAGATGTAACAGAAATAATTTTCTCTAACATTAGCTTATGCCTATACTGATTCGACTAAACCTGCCTATTTTCAATATCACGTGTACATCGGACAGGCACGTTTCGTTCATCATAACCTCGGGGTTAAATACTGATAACCCGAGCAATCCCTGTCTTCCTTCGTTGCAATAAAAGATCAGCGAGACCTTATTTTTTATTGACGTAATTCTATTTATTCTTTTGAAGTAGTAAAATATCAAGGGAAAATGTGCACGGAGAAGTTCGTGCGCGAATGTTCGGTCATTATTTTTAGTGACGTTACAACTCTTTAACTTTACGAGCATTACACAAAATTCGACCGGAAAGAACGAATTTAATGTTTTATTACTCAAAATAACCACTGTGTGCTAAATATTACATGTATATAAATATTGCCAATTATGAAAAAAAATCATCGTTATAGTTTTCAATACTTAAGTGACACGATTTGGTTATTTTAAAATATTGTTCACACATGGCTTTTCGTGAATCGTACAATAAAAATCTGTGTGATCCTCTGTCCTAGTAATGCACAAGATTTCGCAGTTATTAGAAACTTTATTAAAACTAAATTATACACATCGACGAATTCATAAAACATATTATTTCAGCAGCTCTTCTATTTATATAATCAACACATCAATGTTAATATAACAAACTTATAATACTTTCTTTTCTTATCAGGTTATGTGGCATTCCTCATATGATACAGTCCGATAAGAAAAGTTAATGCCTTCTAATCTATAATAAGATCTATATTATACATTTATACATAGTACATAAAGACGCTCGTTTACAGATAAAAATAGAAAAGTTTGATAAAATAATTAAATTTGAATAGAAATCCAAATATTTGATTTAAAAGCTTTATTATGTACGTTGCTGTGTATATTGTGTTCACTCGAAATCGGCCGGCGTTTCCCTCAGCTTGCTGCGATTGAAGTGCCCTGCCCCCACCCTCGATCGGGGCGTGAAAGCACGATCGTGCGCGGGCGACGCTAAGTGTGCCGCGAGGGTCGTCGAACGCCGGCCTAGACCCACATACTGCAATTGGGGCACAATCAGCGACAGTACACGGAGCGCATTGACCCCACGCGGTGAAATGCCCATCTCTCTCCTTTACACTCTTTCTCTCGACACCGCTGTCGCTTAGCAACAGCTTTCCCATCGCGCTGTTGATTGCTTACGCGGCGCGATCATTGTTTTCATTTCGATATCGTCAGAACATAATTTAAGGTACGACTGAAAATTTTCCAGAATAACTTACGATGTTACCTTAATCAATTTCAGTTTGATATGAAAACTATGATGTGTTGTTAGATAGTTAAGTATTCTTATAATATGTTCCTTTAGTACTTACTTCCTGTATATAAGTAAGCTCGTAGTACATTTTAGGAATATTTGTGAGAAAAATATTTTGAATTAAATAAATTATTTTCTACATAAAATAACTTTTAAAAGGGTCGTAACTAGGTCTGAAAGATAAAACGTCGAGGTGAGAGATGTTTTATGTTTTTATTTAATTTTCCTCCAAACATAAAGTATTAAATTAATAACAATTACATAAATATCGCAAAAAAATGTGTGTCAAAAAAAAGTTGTTACAATGTAACAGAAGAAGAATAATATGAACTTTAGGAACGGAATCTTTATACGTAATGCTATACAAAAGTAAATTATCCTTGTCCTTCTTTGATAAATTTTATCTTCGTTTCACTGTCGTGCTGTATTCGTAATTGTGTTTTCCCCGGCAACGCAAACTCGCATGCGACAATCCGAACTATTCATCGGAAATGTCGCATAAGAAATTGTCGTTTAAGAAAAAAATTGAACAATTAGTGTGCTTTGCCTTCGCTCTCGTGGAATATAGTGATTTAAATTCAAAGCCGGGAGGTGTAGTTAATGAAAATTATTCATCTCGAAACATCATTGTGTACACGGTACACTAACTATAACTACGTGCGAGTAATGCGTGATTATACGAATAGTAAACATCGTTCAATTTTCACTTTCAGAATTGTATTTTCAATTATAATTAATTACTTTACGTTACTAAAAAAAAATTGGATTCACAGACAAATATCATTACACAGATTGGCCAGTCTTTTACTACCCCAGCAAAAGAACAAGCAAGTTGTGTTAAGACTAGTGATTGGCCTTATAGCGAAATGAAATTTTTAACTTGCAGGTGAATTAATATAATAATTATTTTATATAAGTTAAAAATAATAAAATCCAACTGGATAACGTGGTTATCTTTATAAGCAATTGTTAATAATATTAAATATCTTTAATAGTATAAACTTTGAGAATAATTGCAATAACAAACGAATAAGAGCGAACGGAAACGAAAGTAAAAATGAATGCGCCGATATAAATAAGAAGTAGGCAAACATGTGGTGTGAGGAACGCGGCTAGCGAACGCGGCGCCGGCGGTTTCATCTAGGGAGAAAAAGTGACGGCGAGACTGGAAACTTCAGAGGTTCTGACCGAGTATTGTCTCAACGTTCCCGCCAATTGCACTTCGCATTGCATTTTTTCCCCTACTTCTTCACTTTCTTCTTATGTACACTTTCTAGGTTTCATGGAGAAATGTCCACGCTTTCTAACGTAACACTAGTGCAAGTTTTTCCCCAGTAAGCATTTGTAATGAAAACGAGTTTATGTTTCTACTTAAGTTTGCACGTTTGTTATTGATGTTCGCTATTTTTATAAAGCCTATCTCTCGCTTCTATCTATATTGCAAATCAAACGAACTTCATCTGATTGTAAAGGGTCAAGTACAACGATAGCGTCTTTTGATTTATTTCTCTTTGTAAGTATTGTATCATATTTAGGTCGCTTCTCTGTAGGCCCGATCTGGAAATCTGCATAGACGGATGCCGGCGCTATTAGATATTGTAAGTTTCTCTCGGGTCGGTGAAACTTTCGGAGTGAGCGAAGTGTGTCGGGGCGCTGCTCGTGCCGGCACCCGAGGAAATGGGTCCGCGACAATAAACTATAAAGCGTGTCTATGTGGGCCATCGCAGTGTCGCAGTCGCAGGATATCTGGCTCGCTTATCGCCGAACGCTATGCAAATCGTTGGGAACTTTCTTCCGGCGCACCAAATGCCCCGCGGCCATTGTATCGATTTCTCCCGCACGCGGTCGCCTATATTGCCTTTGTTCATGTATTTACAAGTAAATCCGATAATCTATTTAATGTTCGCTAAGGTAGTTCACCGACTGATTAAAAAACAAGTAATATAAATGTAGATAACGTTTAATGGTTTTTATCGGAATATGGGATTTGAACATTTTTTGCATGAGAATGGTGTTTACATATTATATTCATAAGAATCGTGCACTTTTTCTAAATTTTAAATTTAGACTTGAGATGTCGTTTTTAGGATTTGTGAATGTTGTTCAAGTGGAGGTGAATGAACCGCTTGTCAATTAGTCGCTCTAGTGTACTTTCTCATTTGGGCGATTGTGGTCGTGGGAGAGCCGAGGCTGGCGAAGAGAGGCGCGGGCGCGGGCGGCGGAGACCACGACCCGCGCAACACGCCGCCGCTGCGCCGGACTGCGGCCGCGCACCGCGCACCAGCGCTAACCTACTTGGCGAACGTTGATCTCTTTGTTTGTAAACATGGCGTCGCCGGCGCCGTCACCGCCCTGTGCACTCGCTCAACCATATCCCACTCGTTTTAGTTCGAGTTCCGTAGATATACTATTTTCGTGTACCTACTCGTCTCAATACACTGTTGTTTTCTCTCAAATACTGTATTAACCAACGGAAAATGGTAAAAGAGAAAAGCAAAAATAGAGAAATTCCTTAACTTATTAATAATATAAGAATAACTAATACAAACAGTTTTAATAAAATGGCATAAAAATATTTCTTATGTTTAAACTGATAATTGTATTTCCTAAAGTGTGTGATGAACTATGTTTTGATGTACACTGTGTTTTTAACACTTTTTTACTTAAACGTATAAAAACATTACTTTTTCGTTTTGAATAAAACAATACGAATGGTGTGTTTAGAGAAGACAAATGACAGATTAAACACCTCGTTGGATATGATATGAGTATTGACAGATTGGATTGCTAAGACAATTTGAACAAGGCACGAGTACATTTTGCTGCCCAAATATTACATTACATTGTTTTCACATGACAGCACTTTGTGCGTATAGGTAAACAGTGCGCGCGATCTGACCCCAATACTTGAACATTCATCCACACGACTTCGGTACACGCATCATTGGGCGAACGAATCTTTCGGAAGATTACGGCTATATACGATTATCATAAGGCTACGCTTTATTTTATTTTATTTTTATTTTATTTTTATTGGGATAGTAAACAATTAAACGGTTTTTATTGTTTATTTGATTGTAAGAAAAACGTGCACTTAGAGTCGGCGTACATGACCGTCAAGCTCTTCGACCCTCACGCCTGCCATTATTATGTAAAGTCTGCTCTTAGCTCAGAGCGAGATCCCTTCACATTGTCAAGGGTCATTGAACCGGTACTATTCCCGCGAAGAATGCAAGGCCATTGATGGCTCTGGCCGGCATCAGGGAGCGCTTGCGGCGCCTGACTCAGCCTCGCCGCAACCCATTGCTACATCGTTTGAACGGACAGGCAAATATTACGAAACAACTTTTGGCACATTTCAAATAATTTGCTTAAAAACTGCAAACATACTACGTAAAACTTAGTCATTCTAGTTTCACGGATTATTTAATACAAAGATTAAGATTGAATAAACAAAAAACATTATATAAGAATATGTATTCACATGATTATCTTACTAATATTATAAATGCGAATGTTTGGCTGGATGGATGGATGAATGGATGGATGGATGTTTGTTTGAAGGTATCTCCAGAACGGCTCAACAGATCTCGATAAAATCTGACATAGATGTAGATCATAGTCTGGAAGAACAGATAGGCTACTTATTATGTTTTTTTTTTCGCGGGAACGGAGTGGCGGACGACAGCTAGTAGTTTATAACTTAAAACGTACTGGGGAAATTTTAATATGCAAACTTAAAAACGTTTATGTTATCATTAGCATTCATAGCATTAGCCCATTAGCATTGACTAGAGAGACTTTACTTTTATTTCTTCAAGAAGCATCAAGATATTTAAAGTACAATTTTTCGCACCGGTTAAAATGTAGGAGAAATTAAAATGTCGTGGACGTAAAATAATTGTCAACTGAAGATTCTGATGCGCAAGGGTATTAAGAATGGAAGCGGAAAATGTGCACTTTATAAATAGCTTGATACTTTCCTGGTGCCTATAAATAGACGTTTTATCCATGCGCTCGTTAAACATTCCAGGAATCCTGTCGTCTATTGTGCAACAGCTGCCCATGGCAGGGTAAAAAGCCTCGGTTTCATTGCCCCTGGCCGCAACAACTTGGTCTGTTTCACGGCCTTTAAAATAAAGAAAAACGACTCGTATGGTGTGGGCATGTATTCTAGACGGTACTTGCTATAGTAAAGGATGAAAACGAATAAAATAATGTGATACGTTCAGTGGCCCTGGGCGGAGTGGACGACCGCAGCGGCGGCCGGCGACTCCGCGGCCGCCGTCGCCGAGCCGCGTCGAGTGCCATTGAAAGTAAATAGAGAATAGAGGGTCGCTAAGATTGATCTGACTCGCCGCGCTCATTGACAGCGGCCCTCATTACAGATCCCATTGCTACGACCAGGTCTATCGCATTTACAACTGCACTCAATGTCTATAATTACGAAGTGCCTTTTATTCAACGTTTTCATTGCTATAATATTTAAAATCTATAAAGGCGGCTTTCTGTACGAATATCCGTATGGTAAGGTTCTCAAAGTTGGTCAACTTCGTCATGCGGTGGCAAAACTGATTGGGAGATTTCACATTCCTTCTTAGTATCACACATGAAATGCAGATTTCATCACAATATTTTCCCCAGGCCGTTATTGACATATTAAATTTGCAATAAAAAATTCAATGAGTAATTTCTTTGTTTGTTAGATCTTCTAGATTGAAATTTAAAATCGCTTGTAATAGCCTTCATTTATATAATTTACTAGACATCAATCGCGTAACTCGTTTCTCAAAAAAGGAAATAAAGTAAGTAAAAAATGAAGGACTTCGTCATAAAGATAAAAGCATTTGCGTGTAGGTACCTAGGAAACAGCTGTAAGCTAAAGTTGCATATTATCTTTTTATAGTGGAAAACGGATTTCGGCTTGTGCCTTGTCCTGTTTAATCCGTTTGACTCGATAAAACGTAAATGTCCTTTTAAGTGCAGTTGTGCGGGCGTCTACCTCTTGTTAACCTTGCATTGTGTCAGTAACACTGGCGGCGGATAACTGTACGGTGCCTGAATGAGAATAGCAAAAAGTAGGGCCGCGTGCTATCAGCTCCCATCAGACCTTCCTCGCATCACGACCACGCATTCCAATATTTAATTAATATCTATTATTATAACGAAAAATAACAATATTTTTAGACAAGCTTGTGGATAGAAACGGTTGCCACAGCGACATAAAGTTTTATAATGTACCAAATGCAACATTGTTTTTGTTGTAACAACGCATAATTTTCTTATCAGTCAGAGATAAATAAATATCAACATTACAATGATCGTTTATAGTTAAGTGACATTACCACGAGTATGATACGATGTAAGCTCAAAAATATTTACTTTCCGAGTGCTTTGATTTGTCATCGGTGTAAATTCCGGATAGTGAGTAATATTGGCTTTATCTTCACTTATTCTAGAATGTTCTATTTTTAAACCTAAGGGTGGTGTCAGGGTCACAATAATTAAATTATATTTGCTTGCTAATAAATATGCTCGCATGTTTTTAATCAATTAATAAATAAGTATTGATCCAAACTGATTCGCTTTCACCACTTTTTAGTTCCTAATAATATACCGAGACAAGTTTAAGGCCATTTATTTCTTAACAATGATAATAACACACATAAAAAAAATCAGTCGAATTGATAACCTCCTTCTTTTTGAAGTCGGCTAAAAATGAAACCACTTGCACCAATATGTCAAGTAGATATTCCGATACAACAATAAAGAAGTTTAATTATTTAATACCAGTATGCAATGTGCGCAGACAGGTGAATAAGTTATCGCCCATGTTATTAACATCGCTTTGAATATTCCTATAATTTGTATAAGGAATAAAGGTTTTGAAAGTGGAAACATATGCGCAGTGGAAACGTGTCCGACAAGTCTGCTGTCAGGTGGACGTCGATGCGTGATGGACTGCGCGGAGACCATTAATTAAGATAAGAGTTGGTAAGGCGAGCAACACGCACTGCACTCATTTATTATTATTCTCCAATGTATGTCAGTAATGCGTCTCATTTGCTATAAATAAGCTCTTACGGTGTTCCAATTATTATCTAAAAGTCAACTGAGTAGTTGATTTAACAACTATCAAAACTTTATTTTAATTGGTAATATTTATGTCCTTATTTACTTCTTAAGTAATGTCGTTTACCTTAGTCTCAGACAATAACAGTAGGTACCTATGTTCCAGCTATTAATATTTTACTTTATCTCGATACCAGAACGAAAACAAAACGTCTGTTCTTACTTTTATAACCTATGTATGCATTCCGCATTTATAGACACACTGTACGGTATACTGGAATTATTGGAGCATATCTCATAAATAAGTTTTTTGAAGTTATGTTGATGTTTTTTTCGGTTGTCAGAGTGCCACAAGAGAGTGACAGAGTGAAACAAAATCTTCCGCACAAAACACTTAAATACTTTGTTTTATTGTCTCAAGTTGAATGACAAGTTTTTGCGGCGGTTACAAAGTAATAACTCGTACAGGTAAACAATTAATTAACAGCGTTGATTATGATAGACTTAAAGGTCTCGACACGATCTGTAAAAATCTGTTAGCGTAGAATAGAAGGCAAAGAGCGCGTGTTGATTAGTTATTTCTGTTTGTAATAATGTGCGGCACGTGGACAGGCTAGTAAGCAGTGAGCAATGAGCATTAATCGGTACTGCCGGTGCTGAGATCGTTACGATTGGTCCGATAACAGCAGCGCGGCCGCTGACCGGCCTTCACACTTCGCGTCGCTGCGCCCGCCATTGCGAGCGACCTCGCTGTCCGTCTCACACTCCACCTAGCTAGGGCTCCCATTAATTATGAGCATATAACGAGGACAGCCTTAACTGCTTCACATATTGTTGTACAGAATTCTAATTTCATGCAACAGTGTTTTGCTACTTTTTTTACAGCGTGACCACCGCTTATCTCGAGGATGGACGACGATGATATAAAAGTGGTTACAATAACATGATTCATAATTTACTTTTCGTCGTTGTGGCTTAGTGGACTAAAATACTTTGAGGATTCAAGTATTTTGTTAGAAATATTTTGTATAACGGCCGGGGTGGCTTGCAATCAGGATTATTATTAATTGAGATCACTTGTAGGTGGTAGAGGGTAATATCGGATTCAAGTAAAACATTCAAAGACTTCACAAACTGTTATTGATTTACAAAGCTCATGTAAGAAAAAAAAAATTGTAAAGCAACGATCCCTATTTCAAGAGTGATAGACGTCCAGTGGATATCATTCAAGAAGTCTCTTCGAACGCCTCTCGGCGGCGCATATGTTCTAATTTCAATTTATTCAAATTGATTTCTTCTTCTGATTGCGACATATATATAAATATACTCCGTCCGCGCGAGACTAAAAAAAAACCTAATTAGTAGCCTATGCGTGCTTGCTACCAGACTATGATTTTCATCCAAATTTCAGCGAGATCCATGCAGCCGTTCTGGAGATACCTTCAAACATCCAAACATTCGAATTTATAATATTAGTAAGATTTGAATATGGCCTCATTATGCATTTATATGAAAAATAATGTAAAAATTATTACTTTGAAATAACATGTTCAGGAGATAAGAAATAAATTGTATGGAAATTCACATGCGTTTTATATATGCATAAATCATGTAATTCAGCGGCGCAGAGAGTAGTTATTTACTTCAACAACCCTTGTAAAAAGTTCAAGGTTTTCTTGTGAAAATCTACAATACAATATTAACAATTGCTGGTTGAAAACAAAGCGTACTAATACTTTAAACAAATAAATGTGGTCGCAATGGTCTTTTAGTTGTATTTTTACAATAAATTGTACCCTGCATTAACATTTACAAAAATACTAATTATAGGTTTCTGAGACCAAAATACCCGCTTTAAACATATTTCTGTTTCGTCAAAGATAATGAGAGGTATAAATGTTTTATACAGAGGTTTTAGTCTCAGAAACTAACGGTAAATGTTGGTAAAAGGTATAATAACTTTATCTATGGTATTGTCACTTCAAGAATCCTTTACAGTAACGACATCGCATCTACAAGCTCTTGTATCCTCTATTAGTTTCATTTTAAGTAGGCAGGTAAATGTACAAGAAAATACTTGGAATCGATCGACCGGCCAAAACCTTGGGTAACAATTTTATTATTTGCTGTTTTGACATTTTAAATAAGCGCTAAACGTATTAAGTGCAGGGAGACTGGATGGCTGGGTTTATCTGCACCGCTATTTAATGTGTGTACATACAAAAATATCAATTGCACAGAACATGCGTTCATTTCACACCGTTTAATTTTTGACATCACCATTGTAGTTTTTTTATATAAAAAAGAAAAACTTATTGGCTTTTTTTTTTGTTTTATACAGTCGTATCGATAAAAAACTAGGAACATTGCGTTCGATTATGGAACTGATATTAAATATCAATTATGCCTATTTTTCTTGACGTAAAAGTCAATTCAATGTAGGTATGGATAGTTTAAAAAGTTCCCCATGTTTAGTCAATGATGTGAAAAATCAAAAACACTCAGTTTTTCGTTTATAATACCAGGCTACGTCACGTCTTTCAATAGCCAAAAAACGGAATTGTAAAGATATTCACACCTGAAAAAAAAATATATAAAAAATAAAAAACAACAAACAGGTCATGAAAAATTACAAATAGCCAAAATTTTATTTATGGTACTTTTCGTAACCTACCTGGAAGTTTGTAGGTAGCAAGTATCGCAGGTAGAATATCAAACTTACTTTGAATTATTAAAATTTTACTTGAAAATAAAGGAATAAATTGAATTCCAATTGATTGAATAACAAATTTTGGTGAAGCAAGCTGAAAGACGAGCGCGGGCAGCAGTCGGCGGGCGGCGGGCCACGTGACGACTGGCTTCGGTTGACTGAGTACACAGATAGGTGTCGTGCCGGCAGCTCCACAACGCTCCCACGTCGCGTCTTTACTTGCTGTGACATCATTCTCCTCAAGATCGTGTACCACCTGCGAACAAACAACAGGTTAGTGTATTAATAAAATTTGTATCATCATTAGTAAATATATGAAAGCAAATAATTTCCTTATTCTCATTTGACTTTTGAGCGATATCACGCGAACTGTCAGTTGTTTATGTTGGTAATACTGTCAAAGATTAGATATACGTTCGGAAGTGACACTGTCAAAAAACGTTGTTATGTTTTCAAGTTTCAAGTTGTAACAAAATTATATATTTGTTTAAAATGAAAGTAGATAATATCTAATAGTATGAAATGTTTTAGATTATGTTTAATTTTTTCGACATTACTCGACTCGACAAAAATTTGTATGGAGCTAGTGTATTTTGTAAAGTATTATTTTTTTTTGTAAATAAAATGTGTATGTACGTTCTGTACAAACTAGTGTATATTATCTAATGACGGTCATATTGCATTTTTATAGTATCAGCGTTAATCTTCTCGCGATAAAAAACTTGGATAAAGTTGAGGCCATATAGCGAACATTTATACTAACGTAAATATTTACTTTTCAAACATTTTGTTCCTTATTTGGCACGTAAACGAGTCTTTTATCTTGGTCAATGTTTAAAACGGGTGATAATCTTTTTATAAATTACGATATAGCATTAAAATAGCTAAGAGACTAAGGCTCTTCGTATACAAAGCAACGTAAATCTTTGAAACTCGGCGATTTTTGGCGCCAAGCGACTTACGCATTACAATGTCACACAGGTACGCGTTGCCGACATTTGTGTTTTTAGCGTCCAAAACCAGTCGCTCGCAATCGCTGTCAAGATCGTTGTCAAAAAAGTCGCTATGATTTTCAAGATGGCTGAGCAAATCTAGACAGTTAAATGTAGTTAGACAACTTGCGTCGACGATTCAACGTTGTGTGTACGAAGCGCGCGCAACGCGATATTCGTGACGCAAGCGCGCAATATTACGTTCGAAGATTTACGTTGCCTTGTGTACGAAGGGCCTAACGGGTCTTGTACATGTGTACTTAGAGATTAAATTTATTACTCTATGCTAATAAGACTTTTTTCTACGAGGCTTTAACTAACAAATTTTTCCATTAACATTCCTCATTATATTTCCATTCCAAATAACATTCCCGTGTGTACAATTCTAAATGGGAAAATAATAAAAATCTAATTCGATTAAATGTTTCAACAACCATGTAGTTTCTTTCATCTTCTAAATGATAATATAATTTATCCATTAAAACTAGTTTTTTTGCTTGTGTTTTAATTATTCTGCAATACGGAAAATACTGATAGCTTTATTAGTTAAGTGATAAATATTCAAGAGTGCTTGCTGAAAACCAAATGAAACGAAGGATTCATTATTAACGGCTCGTCATCAAAATTGAAGACATATTTAGCGTGCTTACTGCACCATATACCTTCTCAGTTGGTGAAAGTAGAATAGAAGTTAAAACTGTTTATTTGTGTAATTAAAAGCTAATTATCTCACTAATAAAGGAATATGGATCAAAAGAAAATATTTATTTCAGCACAAGATGGATTTTATATTTCTATGGCTAGTTACTTTCGTACTTGGATTTTGGATCTGTAAGAAGATGAAGGAATGGCGCAGCTTACCTCCAGGTCCTTGGGGATTACCCATTGTGGGATTCTTGCCATTCATTGATCGGAATCAGCCTCATCTCACTTTAACGAAGGTCGCCAAACAATTTGGCCCAATATATGGAATATCAATGGGCAACGTGTACACAGTAGTGTTGTCCGATCATAAATTAGTTAGAGAAGCATTCGCAAAGGAAGCATTCTCTGGACGAGCTCCACTTTATTTGACGCATGGTATCATGCACGGAAATGGTAAGTTACACATAACAATAGAAAAACGTAATACGTTCAGCTGTTACTTTTATCATCATAAATATCTCATAGCACAATGGTTTGATACACTTTATCATTTCTTTTATTTTATTATTCTCATTTTAAAGAATCACAACTTTGTCAAGAACAGTATTTCAAGTCATTTTAAGTACCGTTTACAGAGTAATGCTAACCTGATCAATCTTTTGATGATATAAAACTTAATTTCTTAGTGCTATCAAAATCAAGGACCTGACCATCGTACAAAAATCTTAAAAAAATTAAGTTGTTAGGAAACATAGTTCCTTCATATATTGTAATATTTTAAGGTATAATTTGTGCTGAGGGTGGATTATGGAAGGATCAACGTAAACTGGTGATGATGTGGTTGAAAAGCTTCGGTATGAGCAAGTACAGCGTGTCCCGCGAGAAGTTGGAGCGACGAATCGCCGTCGGCGTTAACGAACTACTACAAGTATTATAACTACTACTAATAACTAATACTAATAACTAATACTACTAATAACTAATATTATTAAAAAAACATGACAGACAAACGAACAAAAATATTAAAACTTTATTTTTTGTTATCAGCAACGTAAATAAATCATGTGTTCATACAGACACTTCAATTTTATTAATGATAATGTATATGTTTAAGTTTGGTGTGAAATAACATAGAATAGGAAGTTCGGAACTAAGCTATATAGTAAAGAAAATCTGTGACTTACCCTCTGAAATGTTATAGGTTGATTCGAATTAATGAATTTTGAAGCATTGTATCAGCCGAAATTCAATTCATACGAAAAAGAGTCTGAAGTCAAATCGTAAAAACCTTTTAACATGTAGAATAACCAATATTAAAATTTTTATTACTAATATTATGAATATAGATGTACATATATACACTTTCACGTAATATGCGTTACGTGCCAAGTCTTAATTTCGTTTTTTTTAATACTAACTTTTTGTTAGTATTAAAAACACCTATATTATTTCTTGAAAGTGACCTTTTAATGGCACTGACAAATGTTACCGAGACTCACAGCAAAAAAACACGATCCCCACTTTTGTTTTTATAATGCGCTTGCGCACAAGGTAGCCGTCACTGTGGTGCGATGCTTATTTAGCAATATTTTACATTTGATTCTTCGGGATAATACAGCTGATTTAAATTTTAGAATGTCAAACAAGCTTCTGGAGCCCCAATTGATCTACCATCTATGCTAAAAAATTCACTGGGGAACGTTGTAAATGAGATTATATTTGGTTACAAATACCCGTCTGACGATAAAACATGGAAATGGTTCAGACAAATACAAGAAGAAGGCAGTCATGAAATGGGTGTTGCCGGAGTGGTTAACTTTTTGCCTTTTATTCGGTCTGTATACTAATAATTTAAATTTGATAATATGTAATATCTATAAATATTAAGATTTAGATTTTTTGTCGCTGATAACCCTATTTTTAATTTTAGATTTTTTTCACAATCCATTCAAAATACGATGAGAATTCTAATACGTGGTCAAGCCCAAACTCACGCTCTTTATGCAGCTATTATTGAAATGCGACGCAAAGTTCTAAAAATTGAAGCTCCCGAAGGTGCCAAATATCCCTTACATGAAAATCTGTTCAAACAGCATCCCAAAGGCTTTATAAAATGTATAAAGTACAGCAAACACGCGTCAGAAAAGGAGGAGCATTACTTCGATCCCGAAATTCTTATACCGACAGATGGTGAATGTATTCTAGACAATTTCCTCTTGGAACAAAAGAAACGGTTCGACAACAACGCTGAGACTGCAAAGTACATGACAGATGAACAGATGTTTTATCTACTCGCAGACATGTTCGGGGCAGGCCTTGATACTACGTCGACTACTCTCGCCTGGTTTTTGTTGTATATGGCTCTGCACCCGGAAGAACAGGTACAGATCTTTATGTACCTACACTTGTCACCTAAGCTCTTTATTTTTAATTAAATATGTAAATTAATTTCTCAACTTATTCATGCCCTATTGTGACAATGTTTTTGCAGGAAACTGTGCGTCGTGAGATCTTATCCGTTTTAATTGATGATAATGATAGTGATTATACAAAGTTACCTCGTCTAATGGCGGCCATTTGTGAGACGCAGCGCATTCGATCTATAGTGCCCGTTGGCATTCCTCATGGATGCACTGAAGTAAATGTTTTTCTCTAAGCTATGCCTTTTTGATATACGTATTGCTAAATTGGTTCTTTATTTGAACTTGAGATATTCATATTTTTTCTTTACACTGTTTCATAATTAGAAATAATTAACTACAAATATGGAAACAGGAGTACTTACTTTAGGAGGAGTAGGATACTTTAGCCCTGCACGTACTGTTCATAGTTTATAAAGTTTGTACCTTAACAACGTACTTATGTTAATTTCAGGATACATATTTGGGCGAATACAGAATTCCGAAAGGCGCTATGGTAATGCCGCTGCAGTGGGCGATGCACATGGACCCTGATGTTTGGGAGGATCCCGAGGAATTTAAACCCAGTCGGTTCTTAGATGAAGACGGAAATTTATTGAAGCCGCAACAATTCATACCTTTTCAAACAGGTCATTTTTATTTTATTCTTTTTTAATAACGTCTACATGGAATTACATCTTTTTAAAGATTCCAAATTATTTTTGCTATAATGTGGTTAAAAGTGACGACATCATTTTTTCCAGGTTCACAATTTGTCAAGGTAGTAATTATTTTTATTGTGTTAAGTGTACAGTATATACACATATATATGTCAATTTGTTCATTTATATTAGAGGATAGACAAAAGACAATCATTCATAGTTCGTTTCGTCGTTAGTTTACTTCGTTCCTACAGACATTTTAACAATAAAGTATCAAATTGTATCGTCACTCACGATGTCTTAGATATTTTCTCGACTTGTTTAATATACGAGTACTAATTACATAGTTATCATGATTGTGTTAATTTAAGTTTGGAAGGTGTATTCATTATTATACTATTTATTATATTATGAATACACGTAAAAAGTTTATGTTAGACACAGAAGTAAATTATGTTACATTACATTTACCAGTCTGGTGCTTTGCCACGGCTGGTCTAAATGTACTTTAAGTTGGGTTATTGTGACCGCAGAAGGTTGGAATGGTACGAGTCATCTTGTTTAGTGCTTCATTATTACATATTTAAACTAAATAAGTTTAAGAAAAGATAGTGTAAAGTTTATAAAATATGCAACGCTATAAATAAAAAATAACGAACAATTCAAACATTAAAAGATAAATTGTTAAGGTTGCAAAACGATTATAGGCCTATAATTTTACTCGTAAATGCTGACGTTCTTCAAAACTTTTACTTCTGATTGCATAACTAAGTAAGCGATATGAATTTTTTCTGCAATCGTACGGAAGTTATAAGGCCTATTTTCTAAATTAACTGACTTTTTATATACTGTTACTCGCGATTAAGCCTCTTTAGCGAATTGCCTTTCGTTAAGCACGCTTTCTTATTAGCCTCTCTGCCTTTCACATTTGGTGCATAAGGAAAGTAAACAGATGTTGTACATATCTATAGTACCTAATTCCTAGCTTCGCTCGGAGAGATGTTAAAGATATCCCAGGTTAAGTATCCCAGTAAGTACTGATAATAGAGTATTAGCCAAATAATTTTTAAAATAAATAATATAATCTTTTAAATCAAGATATAGTTGTTATAAAGGACTATATCTATATTTTTAAATTGGTTATTTTAGTTTGTTTATAACTTTATATGTAACTAGCTTTTACTCGCGACTCCGTCCGCGCGGAATAAAAAATAGAAAACGGGATAAAAATTATCCTATGTCCGTTTCCTGGTTCTAAGCTACCTGCCCACCAATTTTCAGTCAAATCGATTCATCCGTTCTTGAGTTATAAATAGTGTAACTAACACGACTTTCTTTTATATATATAGAAGATGTCACTTCTTCTTACTAATATTATAAATGCGATTGTTTAGATGGATGGATGGATGTTTGTATGAAGGTATCTTCGAAACGGCTTAACGGATCTTGATAAAATTTGGCAAATATGTAGAACACAGTCTGGAAGAACACATACACTACTATTTTATTAAATGTCGCGTGGAAGGAGTCGCAGGCGACAGATAGTTATTTATAAGACTGCATGACGTCCTTCTTTAATCATTCGTAATTTACTTTATCACATTTAATAATAAATGTGTCAATGTCTGTACCTCTATGTAGGTTTATCTTGTTAAATGATTTGATGTTCTTTCTACGAATATTATGTAACTATTGCTAATAGCATAATCTGAGTGTTGCTGTTATAGTTAATGTTGATTTCTTAAAAGGTTATTTTTATTTTAGGAAAGCGAATGTGTCCGGGAGATGAACTTTCTCGTATGATGTCGTGTGGTTTGATAACCCGTTTGTTCCGCCATATGCGCGTACGATTAGCCGATGAACCTCCCACTGAAGAGGAAATGCAAGGCACGGTCGGGGTCACAATGACGCCGCCAAAAAAACTGTATGTCTGTGTACCGCTTTAGGTCGGTACAGTCACGAAGAAAAGTTTTATGCGTGCTTAATTAATGCATTTATTATTTTTAGTTGTGTGTTTATTAATAAAAATAAATTGTATTAAAATGTGTTTTATTATTGAACCTCTAGTTAGTTATTTATTATTTATATTTTATTTCAAGGAGGAGGAGAAGGTTTAATGAAAATGGTTTAATATTTTTGCGAATTCATTGTTTATATTTAATAAAAAAACTACATTTAAAATCACTTAAAAATAAGCGTTATTTACAAAGCGTAACAATATAAATGGTACTTTTATAGTATCGGGCGGAGTAATAGCAAACTGCTATTAGTTACAATTGTAAATTTTCCTTTTATATGCAACTTTGTTGCTAACAAACTGTGTTTTGAAAAACAATTTAATGAGTCATTCGAGTTACGAGGAAATAACAATATAGAACTTACAGAGACGTTAACTGCCGCTCTTAGACTAGTTGTTGGTTCTACACTACCATGGAATGTTTCCACATATATTACGCATGATAGGTACAAAATACATTAAAACTATTAAAAAGATGAACACGTTGAAATCTTAACAAATACAAAATCATATGCAACGCAACCTGAGATCACATTCAACTGAAACACTCACACAAATGGTATGTACCTATTAATAAATAATGATCTAGAATAAACAATTATTTTGGTATAGGAAACTAGACTTTAAGACTTCGACAAATCAAATATTCTTTATGTAACTGTTCCATACAATGCATGCGATTGAAACCGTTCTCACAGATCGCAAACTCATAATACTGCAGTCGTAAGAATTCATAATCTCAACGATGGGAATTTACTGTATAATATATAAACTAAAATAAAAAGGTCGGTCTATATGTAATTGAACACTTTATGCACAGCCTCGACTATCGCTCCTGCGATATCATCACTTATATAATAAAAAACTTAATTTAATTGTCATCGATACGCTCTAAAACGAGTGATCATTGAATACTGGTGGGTATGTGGGTTTTTCTGGCAAACATGAGCGTAACTAGGGTGTTGCTAAGACTTCGCAAATTCTGAAGCGCTGTAATATAACATCGAGATGGTGCGTGATCGAAATATTGTAGCGTCGAAATCATTATACATAGCTATCTAGTAAATATCCTAGGTACGCCCATGGCGGCAATAGGAGCTGTTCTAGTGAGCTCCGACATGGCGCAAATGGGGATGATCGGGTGCAAGATTTGCCGCGTTTATCAAGCGTGGCAAGAAGCGCACGCGGAACGATTGCGGTGAAATTGTTGCTCCGACCGTACCTTCCAAGGAAGGAGGAGCAGCACCCGCTTCCATTTGGATGTCGAACTGGTGCATGATGGTCGCGAAAAACATGAACATCTCCATACGGGCGAGAACGTCACCTAGACACATTCGGCGACCCACTCCGAATGGCATGAAGAACTCCGGTCGCTTAATTCTGCCGGCTTCGTCGATGAATCTGCTCGGGTTGAACTTGCTCGGTTCTTCCCAGAGGGTGGGGTCCATGTGTACGCAGTTTATAAGAGGTACGACTTGAGAGCCTGCAGGGATCCTGTAGCCGTTTAGGTTGACATCCCTGTTAAGAAAAAATATTTAGTTATCAAACATGTAGTGAAGTAGATAAGGCACCATTTAATCATTTTTGTTGTTTTAAAATACTTACTTTGTTGGCGAGTGTGTAGTCGCGAGAGGTACGATGCTTGACATCCGCAACGTTTCCAAGATTGTTGATTCTGTATATACGAGGTCTGGCATATCTTCAACTGTGATAATACGATCGCTTCCGATAACGCTATCCAATTCCTCTTGAACTCGCCTTTTGACTTCGGGATTTCTAAGCATGAACACAATCATCCACAGCAACGAAGATTTGATCGTTTCCATACCGGCCGAAAACAGGTCACTAAGAATTTGTTTGATTTGTAGTTCTGAAAATAAATTCTAGTGTTATTTTTTTTAGTGAGAGAGAGTTTTTTTTTACAATTTTGATATATAGGATTTTAATAAAAAAACACAAAATTTGTACCTAAGAAATGGGCTTTATTGAAAGTAGGTAATGTATACATACCATGATCTCTGCCTTCAAAAAGTTCGCCTTCTCTGCCTTCATTCTTCGCTTTTTCAATTTCAATAAGATAAACATCGATAAGATCTCTGGCGTTATCAAGATCGAGAGTGTCGCGATGCTCATTTATTAGAGTTTGATAAAAAGCAAACATTTCTTCACGATTTCTGGCAACTTTCTCCTGTGCAAGTGCCTTTCCGGGTAGATACTAAAAAGGATAATATAAATTAAATAATTTTATTTTTAAACGTAAATTAAGTGAAAATTCAAGACGAAAATAGTAATAATAAATAATAATACGAAAATAATAATAGATAAAATACGTACGTTGTATAATGGAATGTATTCTCCGTAATGTATTTCGCCAAATAGCCGCATGCCCTCTTCAATGAGATGGTTTAACCTCTCGAAGCGTAAATCGCCGTGACTGAAGCGTACGGACATCGTGATACCGCAAATTACATTCGATACGACCAAAGCGAGCAACGGGTTCGCGTCTACGGGCGCGCCTTCCGTGCGTTGCAAGTTAGTTATCAGCTCGTAAACTTCACTCTGCGAATTAAAACGATTTAATTAGTATAACTGTTATTTACGCGCCGTTAACTCTTCGTTGAAATTTTTGTATAAAAATTTCACTTTTCTTTGCCTCGCATACTGACCTTAATTCTACTTTCCATGATTTTCTTGCCGTTGCCCATGTACGACATACCGAATTCGCGAAGCTTTTCATGTAGGAACCGGCGTTGGTTTTTCCACAGGCGGCCCTCACTATTAATGATACCTGCACATAATGAAGCGTTTATTGACATTGCGTTCTGCATATGGGCTCTGCGGGGACGCGAGCACTCGGCCTTCTTATCACTTTTTACATCACATTGATAAAAAATCTGCACTATTGTGTTCATAAATATATGAAAATTGTGTATATAATTTTAAATGTTTATAAGATAAAAAAGGTGGAGCATATTGAATTACTGCATTAAATTATTCTAATTTCGATTCGGAGTAAAACTTACCAAGACCATCCAACGTATGCATGAGTGGTGTGCTAGGGCGACCGGTGAACTCTTCGCGACGGAACGCTTCCCTGATGAGTTTGTAGTCGCAGAGGACGACCGTCAGTTGGTTGCCCAGTCGAGCCGAGAACAACGGACCATAGTTTCTCGCGAGTGACAGGAACGTTTTATGCCGAACACCAAGGAAGGGCAGGTAGCCCACGATGGGAGGTGCCCACGGGCCTGGCGGCAGTTTGCGCGTCTCCCGGATCAGGACCAATAGCCACGCCGTGAGGTACACTAGCACCACACCCAGCACCAGAGGTAACGTAGCTCGCGTCGAGCTGTAGCACACGATCTGCCATAGCCCCCATAAAATTCTAGAGTTTGTGAATATTGATAACATGTTTGCGGCTTTTATTTAACGGATAAAAAGAAAGACTCTACGTATATTGAGATACGGAACGAAACATTAGCGCGCAGCGTAGATCGCGACGATAAGTGGTGAACGCTGCGTCGTGATTGTATATCGCGTGCGAGCGACTCTTGCGCACTGGCGCGCCGCTGGCGTGGCCTTGCCAATAAATACGCGCGGGGTGGCGCGCGCGCAGGCTCGTCCCACCGGGCCTCCTCTCTCCGCCGCTTTTCCATCGCTCACCGCTACGAACCGCGTAGCGTTC
Source organism: Papilio machaon (assembly GCF_912999745.1). Lineage (NCBI taxonomy): Eukaryota > Metazoa > Arthropoda > Insecta > Lepidoptera > Papilionidae > Papilio > Papilio machaon. Next base: position 4,148,080 of record NC_059989.1, on the reverse strand, counting down.
TCTTCGTAGACCACTTTTGATTTCAGCAACGGCGGAAATTTAATAAGAGAAACTTGCGATGTAAAATCATTTTTTCAAATTGAAACTATGGAAAATAACTTAAAGAATAAAATAAATTAATAAAAATTCTGAAACAATGTTATATTTAGCAAATACGAAATGCAGTGCATGTCTCGATTATACGATCTGTGCATTGTTAGACACTTGACTTTGATGCTGACCTCCCAAAAGTACGTACAAGAATGCTTATTGATCTCAATTCACGAGCAGCGTTAAATTCGGCGAGGGGTGAGGGGTGCGGCGCGGTGCGGGGCGCGGGGCAATCGAGGTCGCGCGGGAGTGCATGCAGATGATAAGATTAACGAATTGCGTAAGTTGGCGCGAGGCAAGGTGACGGCGGGTCGTCGACTCGTACCTAAGAGCCTTGGGCCAAGTTCTACGCTGTTTGACTTTTAACTAATAATAAAGTAAAAATTTATTTTATTTATTTTTAAAATGTTTCTGGGAACAAATAAAATTGTCTGCGAATTGTTAATTTAATATACTCTTTTAATAAAACTAGTTTTTAGAACTTTTAGGCTATTTATGCTGTGGTACTATCGAGTTATGTCACAGATGGGCCATCTACATAAAATCAACAGTTTTTTACTCAGAACTTATAGAACCGGTTTAAATGTAAAATTTACTGACGGCTTGCCTAATGAATATTGCCCGTAGTTGGCAGATTCCTACATTCTATAGTTTGATCGAGGGTTATGTTTGTCCTTATAAGCTCCTGTATATAGACTTTATAAATGTAAAATAATTATAATTAGATAATTACGGACGTCGGCATTCATCACTGCTTGTTTTGAAAATACGTCCAGTATCTATTTGGCAACCATATAAATGACTGAGCTTTTAGTCCACAATTATTAGCAGAGTGACAATCAGACGTTGCTAAGTTTGGTAATGCAATACTTCTGCGTTGAATTTCACCGGTCGTACCTTCCTGCAACTGATAATGCACCTAAACTTCCACTTTTGATACAAATAGTTATCTGTTTATCTTAGTTTTGTATTGTAACTATTTTAATTTCGTCACACTGTCTAAAATCAGTTCATTTAACTAATATAACATAGATATCAATTTATCTTACTAATATTATAAAAATGCAAAAGTTTAGATGGAAGGATGAATGGAAGTTTGTTGGAAGATATCTCCGGAACGGTTCAACGGATCTTAATGAAATTTGGCAAAGATGTAGACGATAATCTGGAAGAACGCATAGGCTACTTATTAAGTTCTTTTTTTAATTCCGCGCGGACGGTGTCACGGGCGATAGCTAGTAAGGCAATAAATTTATAACACATCGTTATCTAAAATTAAAACAATAATTGTATTGCAAGTTTCGTTAGTAAGCCAAATGATATGAAATAAATTTATTCATTAATATTTGTGATATAAAGTAAAATCAACTTCAACAAAGTAACTGCGATAAGTCAATCTCTGTGTAGTTGACTGCACTACAACACGGCGCCGGATTCTTTCTTATACATTTTGATAATGTTTTTTACATACAGCCGTGAGTTTCCACTGCCGAAATATATATACAAGAACATATTGCTATCCTTCTTATTTGCTTCAAAATATATATGTTTTCTTACAGGTGATAACGGCGTGGATACAATTAGAATCATCATTAATTAGTGTTAACAATTTATTAGGAGAAAGTTTTTTTTTAATAAAGATTTATTACAACATTCGCTGTCGCTCGCGATTCCATCCATTCTTAATTAAAAAAAAAAACTTAATAAATAGGCGTATGTGTTAGCTATAGTAGATGTCTAGGTCAAATTTCAGCGAGATCCGTTTTGCCGTTCATAAGATACGTTCATAACAGACATCAATTAATTCATCTAAGCTTTCACATTTATAATGTTAGTTGTAGATATTGTTGATGGAAAAGTGTTATTTACATAATTATTAAGTAAACAATTAATTAAATAAACAACTTTGCTCGTTAATTCCACTTTGCGTGATTTTATACATAAAAGATATAAAAATTAGGTCATGGAAATATTATATTTAAATGGAGCAGTCGAGTGCAAATAAAAGTCAAATATTGTAATTGTTTATTTTTGTTTGTAAGTCACTCTAGTTTCTGACTGAATTTAGCGAAAACGGAATTCACTGCTATGTTGTTCAATTTTAAATTTAAAACATGACCCAATTTAAAAGCTGTAAAGTGGTCTTAAAAGTATTTATTAAAATGGAAATTTAATTATGAATTTTTAAATATTCCCGTAGCAACTTTATTCAATACAAACAAGTGACTAAATATTGTGTTTATTCAAGTATTTACTCTATTTTTTATAACGTGAAAATAGAGCTTCGTGTAATCTTCATGGAATCTAGAAGATTTTAAATTCTATGTCAAATATGAATATTTCGAAGCAACGGTATATACAACATAATTTTAAGGCCTCGTAAAATGATTTGGACCTGACGGAAAGGATATGTTTCGTTCTGATTACTTTGCCTTGAAAATTTTTGGAACATTTATCTTCGCATAAATAAAAATAATTTGTGCAACATTAAAATTGCTAATGTTGAATGTATTAAGTAAGATGAATTTCTAAAAAGTATTTCTTTTATTTAGTATTTATTATTGTTAACTATTTTTATTATGTTATTAACAAAAAAACACCATTGTTAACTTCATGGGGATATGTTTGTTAACGTCCAAGCGTATTAATGATTGCTTAACATTTTCAGACAACATACTTATGTCTATTCATTTGTGTGAAATAGTTGTAATAATATTTGAATCTGCCTTATCTAATTAATAGTCCGATTTGAGTGAACCAACATCGACGAAGTAACCTAACTGTGAACTGTAAATATACAATTGTGAGAGATAATATCGGCCGCGTACTACTGGTTGGGTAAGTTGTGATTTTGAACCATAACCAGATTAGATTTACGACTCACGTAACGTTAATGTACTGTTGACTCGGCCAAAAGAGCAACGACCGTCCCTTACATATTATAAGATTCAAACTTTATGCCAGCTTGAAGTTAGAGCGAGCGCATGTCTTCGGTGAAGTCACTGCCGATGGAGGATGCGGTTCACGGGTTTACTTACCTCTACATCCCTGTACGAAGATATTTAAAATTGCGTAGTCTCGTGCGTAATTACGAGCAGCCATAAAATTTGTACATCACTATGCCATTTTACGCTTGTGGGTACATCGACAGTCACACTGTGTGAATGACAGGAAAGGATATCAATTTTCAATTGAAGCATGTGAAGAGCGCTCGGTTTAGACTATTGGGACATCGTCCTTTAATGGGTCCGTGCGCGTGTCGAATCGATTTGGAGCCGGATCAACTCATCGTACTAGCTGCCACATAGATAACATAGTCCTGCACACGAACAATCCAACTGTAGATTAGGATAGTTTATTAAATACCAAATTGCGATTGAATTAGAAAAGACAATGGGACAAAAATACCCGTAATTTATACTGCAGGGCGTAGATCTCAGTAAGGTCTTATTTTATTCATTTTCATTTTGTAGTCCATTCCCTTTATGTATCGGTCATTTGTTATGCACATTGGTGAAACCACACGATGCACAATACCACCACGCACAATATCAAATTGACGTAACTTAATTATCTATATGCGTCAGACAAGATTAAAATTGCAGGGAAATGATAAAAAATCGGTTGTTATGTAAATATTTGGATTGAATTGTTATCAAAATATGTTTTGAAGCAAGAATAAAATATGAGTATTGGGAAATTGATAAACATCATTCAGATAGTCAACGCGTAAGCAAAACATTCCTGTTTAAACAAATGTTCATCATCTAGAATGAATGATAGAAGGAAAGATGAAGAAGAAATCTTATTGTTAAAATTCAAGGAAAACATATTTCAAATACTACGTTTAAAAATTTGTGTCTTCAGAATTTTACAAACGATTATAATTTTTCGAAAATTAATTAAAGATCATTTTTAAATTGTTTTTGTACTTGTTTTAAAAAATAGTTTAAGCTTAATTTTTTATCCTAGCATAATTTTTTTTAATTTATTTATATTAAACAGGGTACAAAATACAAAGTTACAATAAAAGTGTCTATAAGCCCATCGTGGGTTTGTCCAGACATTTTGGTATTACGGTAAGTTTAATTTTTTTTAACAGCAAATATGTGAGATCGTTTATACCATCATACTCGTATATAGGTACAGGGTGCACATCAAGTAATAATTTTATAACGCTCAGGATTTAAGATAGTGATCTTTAAGTAGATTTTTTAAGTTTTTGTAGTTTGTTATTTTTAATTTCAGAAGGTAAATTATTTATTAATAATGGAATTATATTTTCTGATGTACGAATACCATAGACTGTAATACCATAGAAAATTCTGGTATTAATTGATTGTGTTATTCATAAAATGAAATTTTGGATGTTCAAAGATTAAAAAAATGAATATTGAATAAACTTGGAAAAATGAAGTTGTGTCAGTGTAAATATGAAATAAGGTTAGATGAGAAAATCAACATATCATTATTAACGTTCCTGCCACTCACTCAAAGTGTCTATGGATAGTGCAAGCCAGTATTGCTCTGTAAGGGACGGTCGTTGATCTTTTGACCGAGTGTGCAGGGCATTAACATTACGCGTGTCTCAAATCTCTGATAGTGTTGTAAGATTCAAACTTTATAACGGCTCGTTGTTAGATGCGCATGCTTTCCTTCTGTGGGCGAAAGAAAACACGACCACGGGTACTTCCCATCTCTTTACGTCCCGCCGATATATGAATTTATTTTTTGTGCAATATTTTATGAAATTGCGAGCTTCTATAAAGTTTGCGCGTCGCTATACTCGTACTATATCCATATGCCACCTTAAAAGAACTTCGATCGCTATCATACCAACCAAAAAGAATGGTTACTTCATGTTTCTTAGGTTAATTTATAGGTTACAGAATATTAAGATTTCATCGTGCAACTGTCTGTAAACTTACAGTAATTTTTAATATGTAAAAAAAAATGGTGAAAATTTAATTTTGACTGATACTACAATGAAAAGCAGGAGCAAACTGAATGTGTTATTTTTATTACATTACATTACATTTTAAATGGGAAAATGATGGAGCATTTTTGGGCAATTCGTATTGGGTGGGTGGTCGTATCAATCATTGTGCCTATTGCTATCCATTATCATCAATCATTGGGACGGCACAATTGTCATTTCTCTACTCATGAAACACAATATACTTGATCTTAATTCTAAATAGAGTTGATAACTAAATTCGGTCGGTTATTGGCCAACTAAAGAATTATTGTCGTATAACATGTAGAATAATAAAACTTGGTCAAACAAATTAAACAGTAATTAATTGAATCACACCGTATGGTTGCTGATTAATCTATGAATTAATTCATAACCTTTTATCTATACTTTAAATCAAACTCCATATCAAGCAAAAAAGATCTACTTACAAAGAAAAATAATAAATAACATACGAAAAATATAATGAACTAATATAATGAACACATTCTATATCACAAAATTACACTCTAATTTTCTTGTTGGAATTCTAAACCTAAAAGTTGCACGTAATCCTGTCTACTAACTGCATTTCCTCGTTGAGTCATGACACTAAATTTATGAACAGGAATAAAACTTCTGGGAAGACTGAGCACCACCATAATAAATGCAGTAAAAAGAGCGCACTAGAATGGTTAAATAAAAAACTAATAATAAATAAACTCGTGACTAATAAATCTATGACTTATATTGTAAATGCATATCCGTGATCGTTTTTATTTTGCATGCAGCTGTTTTATTAAATAATAAAACACTGTGTCATGTATGGGTCGTCCGATAAGTTCATGCCGATTTTTAAAGAGAATTGAAACCCAACTCATTTAAATTTTGGTATACATTTATTAATTATATTGGTACTTTGGCCTAAATCACTATTTATCACAATCAAAGAGTAGAAATTATTCCCATTATGGAAATTTTGTAATGTTTTTACTGCCAAGAAATTAAAGGATAGATGAAAATTCGAGTGTGAATTTATGCTTTGTGCTCTGAATTATTTTATAATTTCAAAGAAGAATCCGACTGCAGATTTCTGAGCACGTGCAAAGTACGTGTGAATTCAAAAGTAGGCATATTGAATTTGTTATTAGCACGCACGACAATATAATGACTCAGTTCGCACATCACTGTATCTAAGAGCATCATCTGTGGGCTGAGAGTTGCGGACGTGGTGTACTGCCTACTTTGTAAGATTTTACAAGATTCTAAATAAATATTGATGAATTTGCAACATACTTAAATTCGCATCGCACTTAGAAGAACTTAGTGTTGGAGACATATTTTTCTATTTAAAAGAAATTCGAATTACACAAATTCAATTAATTTTCAATACAATTTAATAATTCAAATAAGCAAGTACACTAAGATAGTACATTGGAATTTAGTTCGAATTATAATTAGTTTTTAATTAATAATTAATAATGTAAATTATAGAGGATATTATAAAATAAAGTCGTTTAAAAATTAAAATAAACATCCTGTAGCGTCGTAGCTCTACATATATAGATGTACATATTCAAATTATTTTCGTAATAAATTAAATTTTAATTTTGTGTCATTAATTCCCCACTTCAGTTCTTCATTGTATGTTTTTTTCTATGCCTAAACCTGCGTTTGATCATCAAGTTCCGCTCGGTGTACTGACGTCTTACAATGAAATGATTATGCATGTTTTTTTTGTAATCTAGATCACGTCTTCATATAGTTACTTGTCAAAAAGTAGAACACTCACGCGTTTTGTCTAATTTTAACTTTACTCACCTGTATATTCAATATATTGAAAAATTGAAAATAACACAGTAATGCACTTTACACTTTTGTATCGACAATTTGTCACCTGCCAAATACATTTGTCTTTTTTATTTTTAAATTTTTATTTGACTAGTAGTCGCGCGCGATTTCGTCAGCGCAGAGTTGAAAAAATAGGCTTTAATATGCCCACATGCATCAGCTACCTTTCTGTCAAATCCCGTCAAAATCGATCCAAACTTTCCGGACATTACCCAGAACAAACGCGGCCTTGTGGACAGACATGTAGACAGAAATTTTAAAAATTGCGTAGCGGATAAGGTAAAAACCTTATCCGCTACGCAAATACGTGATGTATTTGCGTATACGAAATATATATTTTTTTCGATATTGCATACTGACACTACAATTTTATTAAATTATAATTTATATTTTGAGTAATTTGTTACTGAAATGTAATGTGATGGAAATAAATGATGGCTGTTTCCGAAAACAAAGTTTGTTGTCTGTTATTTTATACGAAGGCAAATCTTACACAAAATTACAGAGTAAAAAAATTAACTATTGATATATGTAAGTTTTTGTTTATGAATATAATTAATCTAATCACTTTGTTATATAAAATCTGTAATCTCCGTTGCTCTTTTTAATTTTTCATAATTCATGTCATGGTCGTATACTATCTGCGTGTTCGTGACACGGGTGTCGTACAGTTTAATTTCGATCATCATAAAAATAATGTTATAAGATGAATAATTGTAGCGACCTTCAATATGCGAAAAGTAGGTGACACATTTTTGCACTACCTATACATAATATGTGATAACTTGAGCGATAACCGAGGGCCCTACAATCAGCGGTTGTGTGCCCTGAACACGTTTTTAAATGCACGTCGGATATGCCGGCCGGACTTTAAACTTAAGCCGTTAATTTAGTCTTAATACTTCAAATTACTCATGAGCTAATAAGCATTTGACTTGTAATTTCATGTGTTTTTCGATTTTCAAATTTCAAAACCAAACATACATAAATGACGATTTTATCCTCTATAGTGCAGTTTTTACAAAATTATAGATGTATTGAATTGATTCGAAATTGCAAGACGTAGTGTTCCGAACTGTTACTGGTAGCTTTTGTTGAGTATAAAAAAAAATATTTTAATTAATTACAGACAGCACAAATTATGTTTATTTGCCCCTCGATATAATGTTATTAAAATACAATCAATGAAAAGAAAATACATAATTCAAGTAAAGTTTACATCACCAATGAGTGATAACAGAAACGTATTTTTTTAATAAAAGTAATATGTAATTGTAGTAGTGTTATTATTATTATTCCATATTGTATACTCGTCACGATGCTGCGCGCGTGAAACAATAAAGCCCGTGACACACCACGTGTATATTTAAAAATTGTATTGATAGTTGTACTTACTTAATTTTAAAATTGGGTTTTAAAAGTAGTGAGAAAAGGCATTAAAAAAAACTTGAGAGGTGTCAAGAGACACCCGGATGGAACGAAGTTTCTTTCAATTAATTAGTGAAAGAACCAATGTTTATTCTATGAATAAAAAACTTAAGTCTTCACAAGAAGTACATTTTATTTCTATGAATTTTCTTTATATATTGTCACGTCGTTGCCATGGTGAAATAGCGCTCATTCGTCGTTAACATACTTACTATAGCAAAAAGTGTCGTGACAACTTTTCGTAAGAATTTTTTCCGTCTAGCCCCTTTCACAACGCGTGATAAGGAACTTCGTTCCAAAATATTCTTCTTTGTTATCAATTGTATCATAGCGGTCTTCAATGAAAGCTTATTTCATTATGGAACATACGCACGTTTTTATTTTTAATTATATAATTTTAAGTTATATATTAGCTGCTAGCATTCTATTTATATTTAATTTTTGCTAGTTTAAAACTGCACTCCACTGCAGTGCGTCGGGGATGTTTGCAGAGGCGCGGGTTGATGGTTTCGCCGCGATTCGGCGCAAGCATATTGCCTCCCTGATGGAGCGGGTGCGCGGCAGCCGTAACACTATCCTGGAGGTGTTTGCGAGTCGCGTGGATAGCCCATTGTGGAAGCACTGGGTTAATGCCCATGTGCTGATATAAAATATATTGTATGTACAAGTTATTGTTTTAGATATAAGTTATTACTAACATAGTTTTTAAGTAAAACACTGTACTAACAATTAATGGATGTTTATCTGAAATAAATAAATTATTATTATTATTATTATTATTATTATTAAAACAGCAAAGTAATAAATATCACTAACTTGGTTATACAAATCAAACCAACCTTCGAATCTATGGTATAATAACAAAGTAACATTATCTATAATACATTATAATGTTTAGATCATTTCTCAGAACTGTTAAATTACGATTACAATGTCTGGTTTCTATTAAGTAATAAATAGTGTGACCATTAAACATTTGAAGTATGGTAAATATAATAAGGTATCATTGTTTTAATTCGACTATGTTATGATAATATCAGTGGACAGAGGCCACAGAGTTGAACCTGCCAGATCTACAAGCAGTCGACTGGCAGGAAACTGAGTAGAACAGGCGGATTTGGGAAACTGTGTCCTAGGTCAAAACTCACTTTGGGATTACACCGGCGTCGTCTTTTCGTCGGATAAGTCGAAATTAAAACAACATATGCTTTTCAAATCCTGTTATTTCTTTGTGACGTGAGGTTACATCTTTAAAATAATCAATCACGATATTCCAGACGACTGTTATTGGTGGGTTCGCGTATCATTACGAGGAAGTGTTGCGATCCGGGGCTAGCGATTTGCAATGCATTCGCGTATTGCAGCTGTTCCTGGGACCGCGTTACCAGAAACTCCACTCTCATTACATATTGACTATAATTCGCTTATTGTGTTATATAATCCTTTCAATGCTTGAAGAAATATGCTTACAAAATGTTTTTATTTCGCTTTGTTAGCTTACATGGTTTATGTGGCGAAAGTTTTTAAGTTTTTGTTAAACTTAATTATAATATAAATATTGTAACTTCATATCGGACTCTAAACTCAATGCTACGAGCTTCTAGTTGCGCGAATCGTTTTAGACAAAAAAGAAACTTAATCTCGTAAAGGATCTTGTAAGATGACTGCAATGTTATGGCTTCATTTTGTTATTAGAATTCGGAAAGTCCCTACTGCTATGCATGATTATGTAAGGTAAATTTTATAGATAGATTTTCCTTGTATTGGCTTAAGTGTAAAAGTTGAAAATGTACTGCTTAGCGCAACACACATAGTTCAATAATTAAAATGTTCAAACAGGGATGACCCAATCAAAGAAACGCTACTTGTTAATACTTAATGCATAATAATAGTAACCGTGGTTTATAACATTTGTAACATTTATATTTTTGAACTGTGTTTCGATGTTAATATTTGCTGAATCAAGTTACAAAAATTTGCGTGCGTGAATACGAGTACATAATCCTCCAGCCGTTTACCATACGGAGTGTCGGCACAGTATGTTACTCTTCCATACTTCTCCATTAGCTGTCATATCTAAATCTATCCACATTTTCTTCGGTTTTCTTCTACCTTTCTAGCTATCTATATTCAATCTCATTACTTTCTTGTTTATGTGACCCTCATTTCTTCGCATATGTCTATATCATGCTAACCTTTTGCTTCTTAATTTGTACATAACTGGAACTACTTTTACTACTACTACTTAATCACACCACACATCCATCTTAATACATTCATCTCATAAATGCGTATATGCGTGCGATGCTGCGTGCAATTGGAATATATAATACATATAATAAAGTAAATTACAAAGCGTAAAGTGACAAAATATAAAGACATATAGATTATATCTAATGTGCGTAAAGTCTTAGCACGTGTTCACGCAACGCCACAAAGTTATGCGCAGGTCAATTGTACCAGGATGCAGCTGCGAGCCGCGAGCCACGAGTCTGGTCGTGATTCTCAAATCTGCGCACCTAATGTTCGGGCCGGGGTCGACGAACTGTTTAGAGCGTTGCGAGTGTTATGCAGCCGCGGCCAATCGATAAGGAGGCTTGCGCAAGCGGCTTGCACGCCCTCCTTAGGGATACAGCGCGGCGCAATATTTATACAATTACACGTAATACGCAAATATTAACACATAGAACAATGCGAACCGTGAAAGTGCGTAGTTTACTCAACTCGAATTACAATACAAATTATCTTTAAGATATTTACAACGCAATTTAAGAAAGAAAATACATTTTTGCGGTGGTACTATACACCGTGATAGCACATACATGGATTAATGTAAACATGGGTATTGAATATTTAAATAATAGGTTAATATGAAATGATAAGAGATATTATACACATCTCTATACGCTGCAAAAATGAGTGGTAGCGGTGGAAAATGTCATCCTCACAAAACTACATAGCGGCAGTACTCACGAGCAAAGATTATCCGAAATAGAAATTTATTGTGTTTAACTCTAAAATTAAGTTGTCTAAGTCTTTGTTCAGGTTTTTTGGCAATGGAAACCAACGAATAAAACATTCTACTGCATTGCGCAAAGCGCAATTCGTTTGAACGTTTTGTTTGAAAAGCGATGGCTGCAAGTTTTACTGGTTCTATTGCATTCCTAAAAGCTAAGTGAAAAATACTCAATCAGATAATACTCAAAAGAGACTATAAAAAATATTACTTTGGTAGTGAAATATCCATTCAATATATAATTTCACTATCAATAATAAAACTATGAATTCAATCAGTGTTTAAACGTTTTTTCAAGTTAACCTTACTTTACGTAAACATTTCCTTTATTCATTGTGGGTTTCCGAGACCCAAATCTCCGTTTAAAACATCTTATTATGACTGTTTTGTCAAAAATGACATTGATGGTAATGTTTACACAGGGATTTCGGTCTCAGAAATCCACAGTTAATGTTTTCTTTCTAATAAATAAAACGTAAAAATTCGGCATAAGTATAACAAAAATTACTTCTCTCAACTTTATCCTTGTGTAGTTTTTTCATATTATTACTTTATTCATTTTTCTAATCCACATTTATTACTTTACTAACTATCGCCTCTGACTCAGTTAGCATGGAATTTAAAAACTTAACGGGTAACCCATGTGTTCTTCTAGGCTAAACTTTACATCGCTCATTGTGCGTACTGCAAAGGATTGGAACAAGTTGCCGGCGTTAATTCCGTCAAAGTATGACATGGGGGCCTTCAAGAGTAGAGCTATTCTCGAGATATTCTAGCACTATTCTAACAAACATAAATACATCCACCCATCCATCCATCTAAAGATTCGCATTTATAATGTTAGTAAGATTAATGCTTTAAACTCCTGAATAAAATTTTTTATTAATCCCTATTTCCATCCATAATCCAATTTCGAATCGTGTATGTTTTGTACAGCCAAGAACATTATGTTGAGCATTAAATTGAGCAAAATTAAAGAAACAAAATTAATAACGAATTGATAACAAAAAGATTTAGAAATAGTTCGGCCACGATAACCTAAATGCTAAGGATTCTTATCATGCGCGTTTTTTAATAATAATATAATTAAATACAATTAAATATAACGTATGTCGTTTATTTACATTAAAACATAACTATTTCTATTTGGAAAAAGGTAATGACGGGTCGTCTAATATTGTGTTATTTAGATAACGAGACTATCCTTTGCAAACCTAGTTCGAAACATTTTTAAGTCTCGATCGTCACTAATAAGAGCTGCAAATAAATTTCTAATGTATTGGCATATGACGTCAGAACAAATTTGCCAACGGCGCGGAGCGTAGGTCAATTGATAACCTACTTAGAACATTTATTACGATGAAAAAAATCCAAAGATCTACATATGAAACATAGACTGAGTGCAACATTACAAGGACATCCATACTTACTTTATAAAAATATAATAGAACTTAATATAACGAAGGAGTACTAATTAAAAAAAGGAAATTTACTCCGCGAAAGTAAGTGGTAGTAGTGGTAGTGGTCATCCTATACCAAGGATGGCGAACATTTGCGTAATATGAATCCATATAATACCAACTTTACACTATTCGTAGTGCATAATAAATTTTCTGAATGATCAGATCATCCCAAAATAAATGGTTTGCCATCATGTCATGGTTGCCATGGTGGAAAAATAAGAAAGGGCAATATAAAAACACTCGAAACCGACGAGCTTGCATGCGTATAAATGTAAAAAAGGCGAGAGAGTTGTGCGAAGACCTAGAAAGATAGAAATCTAATTTCTGATTGCTCCTCTGGGTTTTCTGGTGTGAGTTATAATGTTGTTATATGTATCAATTTTTAGAAATTCGGTATTACGATTAAATTATGTCGCCACCGACTAATTTCGAGCCCATCGGGGGCCCTTCATCAGGGTTTTTTTTTTATAGGAGAAGGGGGCAAGCGAGCAACGGACCGAAAGTTATTTAGTAGAGAGAGGGTGACTGAGACTGGTAATATTCCGCGGACGCGGCGCGTCGCTCACTCGTCAGACAAATGTACGTGAGTGTTTAGCCGTTTTCTATATTAGTTATTGAGTTAGATATCAAATCACACCATAAGTTTACATCCAGAAACAATTTTTATATTTTTTATTATTCTAATAGAATATTAATATTTATTAATGTATAGTAACCATAGATTACTTATCAAAGTCTAGACTAAGAAAGAAAAACTATGGCGCCATAGATAAATGACTGGTATTTTTCTTATTAAATCATATTACCAATTATTGAGGTCAAAATGATTTCATCGAAATGTACTTTTATTGCAAAGGGTTCAAATAATGACCTTGTTTATAAATGACTCAGTTTGGATGTTGATTTTGAATGCAAAATCATCTAATGAATCACATAACACAATTTTTACAAATGATTCCTGTAATTAGTCCAGTGGTATTTAGACTACTTGTCTCAAATCTCACGATTAAACGATCTCACGACTTTTTTTTCGTCGATAAAAAAACAATATTTGTATCATGCCTTTTTGTACATTTGAAGGTGATTTTTGACATTAAGATTACATAACTGCGTTTTGTTCAATCCGCGTCACCGTCGCCATCGTGTCGTGGCACTTGCAATTCAATGCATGCACGGTCAAAATGTTAAGGTTAGGAAAAAAAAAGGAAACGTGCAAAAACTTAAATGTCGAGAATTCATCAGTTGTCAGACAAGTCGCGTCCGTCATTAACAATAGGGGCACCTTTGCTATAGATAATATGTGCTACGCTCGGGTCACCTTGCTGATAAAGCCGATTTAAAGATACAAAATGTTTAAATTAACAATTATTTAATGCATCTTGAAGTCAATGGAATGCAATTTTTTATCTTTATTTTTTTTATACTTATCGCTATTAGGCTATTTTATTTTGTACTTATCTTTGTTTCGCATTATACGAATAAAACGTTTAATATTGTAGTAATACAGTAGAGTAATATTTTGTAATGAGCTGGCCGGAGGACTAATATTAGTCGATATACCTTCCCACCCTTTTATTATGAGGAAAAATAGGAAGTGGAAGTGCATATGATGGAGGAGGCGACGCACAGAAAGAGGATTTCCTTTCGTCGGTTAAAGGTAGGCAACGCATCTGCAATTGTGGACGTTTATGAGAAGCGAATTCAAGTGAATAAAGTTTGGCACTTTATGATATTAAAAAAAAAATGCAAAGATTTATTTTACTAACATGGTACCGCCAAAGTAAAACGCCTTTTTGCAAAGTAATAATTTATTTTGAAACAATTATAAATAGATTATTTGAGAATTCCCTAATACCGTTTCGTCTAATGTTTCTTATCGATAATAATTATTTTTAAATTTACCTAAATACATGATTATATTTTAAAAATAATCTTTAGTCGTTAAAAATGCAATCATTAAAACACAAAAGCAAATCGATGTCTAGGTCAACTCAGTTGTTGAATAATCATTAAGATATCTTAAAATGTCCTCACGTACCCTAATATTGACTACAAATTATATGTGATCAAAGGTATATAAAAACATATCATTAGACGGGACATTAATATTAAACCAATCCAAACCCTTAATATCAATAGACGTACCAGCCGATACAGTTTCGGTTGTCTAGTTTGCCGCTTCAGACAGCGGTAATGATGATTATGGTAAAAATATTTGGAGTGCTTGTCATGTCCGCTCTATAAGTAATATTTTATTTGAATCTCTGTATGCGATACGAAATTGGCGCCATACATTTTTTAATCATTTGTCATTCGATCGACGTTTATGACTAATTGCGTTGACAATTAACGGGTTTTTACCATAAAGGATATGGCTATAAAAAATTCCATTCATACTTTAAAAAAACTTCATACGTTAAGTATTTCTTTTTGTAAACTCATTTTTCATTATTCATCACCATCGTATAACTTTTGTATCATTTTGGAACATTTTCGTAATAAAGTTGCATTTTCATCAATTTAACGTATCCGATCAATACATCCTTTGTGACAACGTTACTCAAAGTATGTTTCGTGGAAAGAAAGCCTTTGTGATGAGTTCACAAAAAAACAAGTACTGATCTTAAAATATTTCAAAAGTTTAGTAATAATACGTATCTAGAAATATTTAGAATGCGAACACAAAGAGCGTCGCGACTAAAGAATTACAAATAAATCGGTGCTTGATTATTTTAGGGCCAAGAAAAATCAAACCTAGAATCTATGGTCAAGGTTCTGCTTCTTAAAAGAGTTCCGTAATCAAAAAAGGTTGGAATCCGCTGCTATAAGGACTCTAAATTTAAAAAATAGATTCATCTCAATTGTTGAGGAGCATCACAACTAACTTCCTAATCCTTGTGGCTGCAGTTCGCAATGATAAAATACCATTAAGTGGTCATTGTGCCAGTTTTTTCGCTCCCACACACAATCAAAAATATAAAGAGCGTGGTGAATGCGCATTGTATCATTCTTAAGGTTATTCAAGCAATTCCCTTCATTCATTCTATAACCATGCAAAAGCTATGCCGACTCGGGACCCCTTAATCCCAAAACTACTAATGAAAATGGACTTTTTGCTTACGTCCCCAACTTTTTCCTATGCCTATTTACATGGCTTTCGTTCCAGAACCGTGTATCCCTAATTTTGCTCTTTCTATTGTACTAAATAATTTGTAACAAGTTTCATTGTAAACTAGCTTTTACTTTTAGCCGCGACTCCGTCCGCGCGGAATAAAAAATAGAAAACGGGGTAAAAATTATCCTATTTCCGCTTCCTGGTTCTAAGCTACCTGCCCAACAATTTTCAGTCAAATCGATTCAGCCGTTCTTGAGTTATAAATAGTGTAACTAACACGACTTTCTTTTATATATAAAGATAGATTAAAAAATACGCTTTTAATTATAAATGTAAAGTATTGCGCGAAAAATAACACGATAAAAATTACGATGTTCAATTAAAATTAATTAAAGCAAGTCAGTATGATTGTAAGTCTTATTATCACGTATTTACTTCTAAACTTTCAAGATCACCGTGTTAATTACTAAATTGTTATACTTTATAACAATGAATGAACGGGCGCTTTATCTAAACGGCAGTGGCCTGTTATTGTGATGATGTAATTGTTAGTATGACCTTGTAGAAGTCGTAGATAGGCACAAGATATTTGTTATCTAAAGTTGATGTCACCACCTTAACACACGGTGTCATCACAGGTGATTTCAAGTTCAATGTAGCTTTCTAATAACTATATGACATACGCTGAAGTTTCTCTCGAAAGAATAAATATCAACACCATATTTGTCATTTATATTTAACAAAAACATATAAAGTTCGTAAGTCACCAGAGGAACGTCACACGATAACTGTCTACGCCATATTTAAAAAGTGGCAACATTGCCACAGAGCAGCGACAGTGCACTGTCATCGCTGCTCTCGCGCCGACGGCCGACCGGCCGGCGGCCGTCGGCGCCATCTTTTACTTCACTTCAATTTCAACATTCAACCTTACAACAAGCACGCGATCAAGTAAGATCTTTCAATGATTCTTCACGAACCTGCACCGACATAGTTTCGAGCCGGATTCGAATAATTTCTATTGGAACTCAACAATCAAAAGGGGCCAAGAAGAAAAATTTCGAAGCGGTGCGGTCGAAAAAAGAAGATTGATCGACATGGACGCGTGCTGAATATCAAATCTTCAATTCATCAAGCCAATATATACCTAGAGAGGTTTGCGGAGATGAGTGAGTTCGTTCCAATTATTTTCCAACTATTTACGTAAATCTCACTATTGCAATTTTCAATCTATTTGTTCAATCATACCAACTATCTAAAGGTGTGTTATTCAATTTCTTTGTTATTAATCATTTCAAAAATCATTATTCCAAATTCAAAAAACTATAATTTATTTCGTTTCAACAAATTAAAAATTGTCGCGTCATCCCACTTACCTTCACTAACTTTAAAAAAAAAATTCAACTATTGTACATTTCTAAAGGGTCTAGAACGGTGTATTGCCTCTATTTGTACTAATGCAGCATAATTTTAACCATTTGCTAACTTAAATTTCGAACATTACAGAAATCCATGTGGGGTCATTGTTCCCGCTTAAGCCGGTTGGTAGCCGAGTGAACCCTCATGAGCCTTCGGTTGTTCTGCCATCTGCTTGCTTGAATATAACCTAACGTTCTGCCTGCTTTTTACAAGTTTTTTCACAAAATTTAAGTATTTTTTTATTTTTTTACTTACCCTCAATTTAACTTTTTTTTATTTGCATATGTAACTTTGTTTAATTTTCTTTACAACAGCAGGGATTTATAATTTATTTCATTTTCATTAACATTTAATTAACTTTGCATCATCAATTTACTTTCAATTAACAATCAAAATGGACATCCAAACTTTGAAAAAATCTAGAGCAAGCTTCAAATCAAAACTAACAGTGTTTAAAAAATTTCTAGATACATTATTACCTAGCAAAACTATAAATAGTGTACAGGCCCATGAATTAACCATAAGAAATGGGAAAATGCAAGAAATGTACAATGATTTTGACTCGGTACAGAATGATATAGAAGGATTAACCGACATTCCAGATGACGAGTATGCAGAACGAGCTGCCTTCGAGAACAGCTACTTCAGCGCCATGGCTGTTGCGCAGGATTTGCTCAGCAGGCATGCCGCTGTTAATGCTGCTTCTGCTGCGGGCAATGACAGTGCATCGGTGTCGGGCTCAGGTGTTATTGGATATTCAGGTGGGCCGAGCATCAAATTACCAACAATACATTTACCCACCTTTTCTGGTCGCTATCAAGATTGGTTAGAATATCATGACACCTACAAATCATTAATACACGACAATCACACAATTCCAAAAATACATAAATTTCACTATTTAAGAAATTCATTAAAGGATACAGCGGCTTTAATTATCAAATCTATAGAATTTTCAACGGAGAACTATGATGTTGCCTGGGACTTACTTTGTGACAGATTCAATAACAATCGAATTTTAATTAACAACCATATTCAAGCTCTATTTAACATACAGCCTGTCACGCAAGAGTCTTCCAAGGCTCTGCGGAACTTAATAGATTGGGTAAATAAAAACCTACGGGCTCTAAATACATTAAAACTTCCAACAGAACATTGGGATGTGTTAATTATTCACATGATGTCAAGCAAACTTGATTTAGTTTCAATACGCGATTGGGAAACTGAGCGTAATCGGATTCAGCATGTACCATCTTTGCAAGAGTTCATGCAATTTTTAAAAAACCGTGCAGATCTTTTAGAAACCATCGAAGAAGCTCAGGGACAACCTAAGTCACGACGTTATAGTGATGTAACTCACAACCGTCCCAAGACATTTATTGTTAATGAAACATCTAAACAAAAACAATTTAAGTGCCCTGTTTGCAAACATTTTCATTCAATCTATCAATGTCCTAAGTTCAAGGCAATGTCCATAGAATCTCGGCTAACAAAAATAAAAGACCTGAATCTTTGTACAAATTGCTTGCGGTCTGGGCACAATGAACAACATTGTAGACTCAGTTCCTGCCGCTTATGCTCAAAGCGACACAATACTATGTTGCATCCATCTAAACAATTTAATGAACCTCCGGTTAATCAATCTTCTAAAAGTGACTGTGTTGTTCTACCAAATATACAGGAACTATCTAAACCTGTTACACTATCATCAATACACAATAGCCAGGTTTTATTATCAACAGCAATGATCACCATAGAAGATCATGCTGGGCAATTACATAAAGTACGTGCTCTATTGGACAATGGTAGCACTAGCAGTTTCATAACACAATCTTTGCAAAGGCAATTAGGGATACCCAGTTATTCCACATGTGTATCAGTCCAAGGACTAAATCAACAATCGTCCAACATCTCACAAAGATGTGACGTCACAATTTCATCTCTATATCAAAATCATTATAAAACAGAAGTTAACTGTTTTATCGTTCCCAATATCACTCAGTTGATACCCATGGTTCCCATCAATACCAATTCATTTGAGATTCCTTCCCAAGTTCAACTTGCTGACCCAACATTTGCTGTGCCGTCAGAGGTACACATGTTGCTTGGTGCTGATCTATTCTGGAATGTTCTTTCTTCAAATCAAATATCTCTGGGTAAACACAAACCAATCCTCGTTGAAACAAAACTTGGTTGGCTAGTTTCTGGGTCAATTCAATTACCATACAAAAGAAAATCAAAACAATTTTATTCACATACAGTCCATTGCCATTTCACAAACGATATCGAGCTTGATGAAAAATTAAACTATTTTTTTGAATCTGAAGCCGCTCCAGTCACTCAACAATTGCACGATCTTAAAGCTGAGAGTGAGTGCGAACGGATCTTCACTACCACAACAAAACGCCACCCAGATGGCAAGTTTATTGTTACAATTCCATTTAAAGAGTCCCCGGACTGTCTGGGTGACTCGAGCCAACAAGCTTTGGTTAGATTTAATTCTTTAGAACGCAAATTTAAAAGAAATCCTAGTTTCAAAAACGAATATATCAATTTCATGAATGAATACATAGAGTTAGGACATATGTCTGAAAAAACGAACACACAATTTACTACAAATTCATATTTTTTACCACATCACGGTGTCTTGCGCGAGGGCAGCATCAGCACACGCTTGCGTGCGGTGTTTGATGGATCCGCAATGACCAGTACAGGTGTCTCACTAAATGATATTCAACACATTGGCCCTGTAGTGCAAGACGACCTATTAAGCATACTTATTAGATTTCGACAGCATAAATACATTGTTACTTCCGATATAGAAAAAATGTACAGACAAATCTATGTAACAGAAGGTCAACGCTCTTTACAACAAATTTATTGGCGTTCAGATCCTTCAGAACCTATCAAACAATATACACTCAACACAGTAACATATGGTACAGCCTCAGCACCATTCTTAGCTACCAGATGCTTAAAACAATTAGGTGAAGAGTGTTCCAATCAATTAGTGAGTCAATCTATTTTACACGATTTTTATGTAGATGATTTTATAACTGGAAATGATGACAAAAATACACTAGTTGAAACCTGTAAGGGTGTTTTTAATGAACTCAAAGGGGCTCATTTCCATTTACGAAAGTGGCGTTCAAATAAAACGTCCATTTTAAATGAAATTGTTGATGAAACCAACAATAATGACATATTGAACTTAAATAAAGATGATTGTGCACGGACCTTAGGCGTAGCCTGGGCCAGCAAAACTGACACATTGTTGTTTCCATCAATACCTATAGATGATACCTCAATAACAAAACGCACTATTTTGTCCACAATAGCACACATCTTTGACCCTATGGGTTTAGTAAACCCATGCATGCTACAAGCAAAGCTTATCCTTCAGGCTCTATGGGCTCACAATATACCTTGGGACGGACCAGTACCAACTGATATTGAGTCGCAATGGAAACAATTCATAGAATACTTTCCATACATTTCTCAAATAACAATACCTCGAAAAGTGTTATGTGAAAAGTATATAACAGTCCAAATTTATGCCTTCAGCGATGCTTCAATTAAGGCATTTTCAGGTTGTGTTTATATTCGCACAATATCGAGCAGTGGTCAAGTAACTATACGCTTACTAGTTGCAAAGAGTAAGGTGGCACCTTTAAAAAATAAATTAACAATGCCAAGGCTCGAACTCTGTGGTGCTTTACTTGTAACACAATTGACAAAAAAGGTAGTAAGTGCGTTGCGATTAAACATCGACTCAATACAGTTCTGGTGTGACTCAACTATAGTGCTGGGCTGGATAAAAACTTGCAAAAAACAATTAAAACAATTTGTATACAATAGAGTAACAGAAATTACTAATACATTTGATCCAGCAGCATGGAATTATGTCCCAACCAATCTCAATCCGTCTGATATAGGTTCCAGAGGTTTGAATCCTTTACAACTCAAAAATTCAAATTTGTGGTGGGAAGGTCCGCACTTCTTGCGGCATCAAAACATAGATTGGCCATCCCAACCTCAAAACTTAGATATTTCAAATTTACCAGAAATAAAATCTAACTTTCATATTTCTGCGACTGCAGTCTTGCAAGATATTGATGAACATTTCACAACCAAATATTCAAATTTTAACAAAATGCAACATATCGTAGCTTATTTATTAAGATTCAAACACAATTGTCAAAATAAAAATAATAAACATATTGGTCCACTTAGACTTTCAGAATTAAAACTAGCATTATTAGTGTTGTGCAAAAGAGTGCAACTAGATATGTTTAATAAACAATATTTTTTACTCATGAAAGGTGAACTTTCACCAAAAGATAAACTGATTAAATTGAACCCTTTTATTGATAATGACCATCTTATTAGAGTTGGAGGTCGATTGTCAAACTCCAACTACGACTATGACACAAAACATCCAATACTGTTACATGCATCACATCACATAACAAAAACATTAGTACAACATTACCACACAATATTATTACATGCAGGACCACAATTACTTTTATCTACACTGCGGCACAAATTTTGGATCGTTGGAGGACGCAACCTCTGCCGAAAAATAACACATCAATGTACAACTTGTCTCAGATTTGCAGGCAAAACTTACCAACCAATCATGAGTACACTTCCTGCGGAGAGGTTGCAGTCTGAATTCGCATTCTTAAACACAGCTACAGACTATGCCGGTCCAATCATGATATTGAACAGAAAGGGTCGTGGTGCACAACTTATCAAATCCTATATAGTTGTGTTTGTATGTTTGGCAGTAAAGGCAATACACCTTGAGCTCGTCACCGATCTCACTTCGCAAGGTTTTATTGACGCGTTAAACAGATTTATTGCCCGCAGAGGTAAGCCAGCAACTCTTTATTCTGACAATGGAACTCAGTATAAAGGGGCGTGTAATGAATTGTCAAAATTTTTAAAGGATAACTGCAACAATATAGTTTCATATTCGGCTGAAAATGATATAAATTTTAAATTTTGTCCTGCTTATAGTCCCAATTTTAACGGTTTGGCAGAGGGTTCAGTAAAATCGGTAAAGCACCATCTAAAACGAGTCCTATCTATGACTCATTTAGACTACGAACATATGAATTCTCTTTTAGTACAAATAGAGGGGATACTAAATTCTAGACCTCTCACTCCTCTTTCGTCCGATCCTACGGATCTCATTCCCTTAACACCGGCCCATTTTCTAATTGGACGAACAATAACTATGTCGCCTGCACCTCAGGTGGAAAATCACCAATTATCAACTTTAAGCAAATTCAAGAGAATTCAACAATTAAAATGTCATTTCTGGACCAGATATTATAAGGAATATCTTTCAGAACTCCAGTCCCGCAGCAAGTGGCGCACGCGAGGAACGCAACCGCAATTAGGAGAAATGGTCGTCGTGAAGGATGATCGCCTTCCACCAAACCGATGGCTGATTGGAAGGATCACTGGCGTCCACCCTGGCAGCGACGGTGTCAACCGCGTCGCTGACGTCCTCACCACAACCGGGACGCTGCGCAGAGCCTACAACCGCCTCTGCCCACTACCTGCTGCGTTGGACCAGGATGCTCCTGACCCAAGGGGGGCAGCCTGTCTACGCCATATTTAAAAAGTGGCAACATTGCCACAGAGCAGCGACAGTGCACTGTCATCGCTGCTCTCGCGCCGACGGCCGACCGGCCGGCGGCCGTCGGCGCCATCTTTTACTTCACTTCAATTTCAACATTCAACCTTACAACAAGCACGCGATCAAGTAAGATCTTTCAATGATTCTTCACGAACCTGCACCGACAATAACAATCTTCACAAAACTTCCTCGGATTAATGACATTGTACTCTAAAAGACTTCAGTATAGGAGGTACCGGGCTATTAAATTAATAACTATTCCATGGGTTAACATGGACGAATGAAATGGCGATCCTCACGAGTTCCTATATAATATTATGAATGAAAGTGAAAACACGTAACATTATTGTCCGTGTTGTAAGAGTGCGACATTACAACTTACAGCTTAATATTAAATAAACGACATGTTTTGACGTCGTATAAAGATTGTTATTATTTTAAAAGAAATAAAGGTGAGTGTACATACAAAAGCGTCGACTTAAGCGTATAGGTATGTCAAAATTGTCACAGGATGTGATTCAATAAACCGGTTCGTTTTACGCAACCGTAGGATTTAAAACGATTACTATGGAAATGAGTCATATCTCATGGTATTGACATCGTATAATCGATTACAGCTGAAATGCGAGTGAAGTTTGTTGACTCCGAACCGGTAATACAATAAGTGCTGTTGCGTAACACTAAAGTGAATTTGGCGGACCGATGTGTTTACTGGCGGTTCATTGAACTCTGGTAAGTTGTAGCGTTTGTTGTTATTGAATGGTACTAATCAGTCGCAATTCCACTTCCTACAAAAAAGGAATATTAAATAACATATTGGCTATATAAAATGTGGTACAGCAAATTTAATCACAAACACAACGTATAGATTAAAACAGTCAAGATCACCGAAAATTATAAGATAAAATATCTCAACTTAATACAATACTTCACATATGTATATTCTTTAAGCAGTGTTTCTAGCCATATATTTGTGACAATCGCCTTCGTATCGTCATCGTCAATTATGTCAAAATTAGTCTAAGATTTTTGGTGTACTTTACACCCGATACGCAAATTTTGTCTTTGAAAATATGATGGCAATTGTCAAAATATTCGTGCTAGTCCCAATGTACTTCCCCATTCAAATATTAGTACTACAGCTTCTACAAGCTGTCACTGTTTTTGTAGTCGCCATTGTCGTCGATAGCTCATAATTTCTACAACCCAAGATTTTTTCAATACAAATTAGAATATAAAGATTCTTTCCTTCATAACACGTGAACCGCTTGTATAAAATATTACACGCAAATAAATTATTATATCTGTAAGTACTTTGTGATAAAAATTAAATATTTAAAGCTTTGATTGCTGAATTTGATACCGAACGTTAGATCTATCCGAGTATATCACATGTAGACAATGGTAGTCGTGTCTAGACAGCGCAGTTCTCCGGGACCACTTACAGAGTTTATTGATCCACACCTATTGATTTCTAATCAGGAAATGCCGAAAGTTGTAGCTGGAAGTAAGAAAGGATTATCTGACCAAAAAGTTCAGTTCATGGTTATAAAAAAAACATTTTTTATGTACAATTAAACAATAATAAAAGATAACCGTTGGTTTCTACTGCGGAAATATAGATAGGAAGTAAAAACATGATTTAATTTCAATTGTTCAACGAAAATTATAGTTTTTGTAAATTGTATTTTTAAAGTAGTATACCATGTTTCAAGTTAATATGAACCAAAGTTCCTATAAAAATAAATAAAATAAATATATTTTATATGTTTATTTATATCAGAATAAAAAGGTATGATTTAAATGAAAGTTTAAGAATAGATTATTTGAACCACGCAGATCAATGGTGAATACCTACGAGTAGTTATGAATTTTTGAGTATTGAACTAACCGATGGATAAAAATGAGTGTTTAAATACAAATATTGTATTTTAGCTGTTAGATAAGTAATCGGTAGTGCACGTTATTTGCCAAGATAACTTGCTATTAATAAAGATAAAAGATAACTCGTGTACTGATAATCAGTTTCGTTTTTAACTTATCTAATCAGATAGTTTTTCAAATTACGTTTTAGTTGGTAATTTTCATAATAGAAATTATCATTCTATAATTAACAATATATGCACAGGTGGGCACAGTTAATCGAAAAGTTAACTTCGTTAATCGTTAATTTGTTAATTAAAAAATTAACTTCCTTAATCGTTAAAGCGTTAAATTTTCAAATTCAAGTTAAAGTTAAAGTTAATCGTTAACAGTTAATTTCACACTTTTGAAGCGACACTTGTTTAAAATAGTAATTTCACTATACATTCTATAACACATTAATTCGGTCTTTTCACACTTGATTATTTTGATTGCAATTGAACCTATAGTCAGTTATTGGTATTTGTATCTCGAATATTAGACAAAAGTATGAATGCAGTATAGTATCAGTAAAGGTATGGTAAAGAAAAAGCACGAGTAAAAAAGTTTTTTTAACACAGTTGCTCAAAAAGTGGTGTCACGTAGAGCGTTTGGGATGTGGGCTCTTACATACTCGTGCTTTTTCTATACCTTTTCGGAACTGGTTCGTTCTCTTTCCCAATTGTCAAAATAATGTCTATTAAAAAGAAAAAACAACCACGGAGTTTTTACAAAAAAAAATCATAGAAATATTTCGAAAAAGAAGCTACTAATTTGTTTCAATATGAGATTTAATGATTTGATTCAAAGAGTTAGGTTAGGTTTAATTTCATTTCATCTCATTAAATTTCATTTTCATTTCATATCAATAAAAAAATTCTACTTAATACTTGGCTGTATGGCCATAATTCCCTTTGCCTACGGTGCCATTAAAAAAAATGTTAGTTGTTTTTATTATTCTATTAAATTGCTTAATTTTTTCGCAACTGTATTAAAAATAGTTGTTCAGTACACGTGCGGAAAGCCTGTCATTACAACTTGTTCCTACTGTCAACCCTCACCTCCGGCTGCGCCTCGGCTCGGGTAGACATTTGTCGGATCTCCTTGCAATAACAGGCTTTCTGCACTGGTAATTAAATATACTATTTCGAACCTCCTTTTGATTTGTCCTGTTGTTCACGCGAACTTCACATATATCTATTATCAACTCGTTCGTTCACTATTCGAGTCGCCGACAGTTGCCCAACACAGTTGAACTTACGAGCGTGGCGTGGCACGTAATTTAAACAAAATGACAGCACGTCTCCAAGTTTCTAATTTAACGATTAACGGACTGAATTAACGGAAGTTAACAAAAGCGTTAACACTTTTTGAAGTTAACGTAAAAGTTAATCCGTTAAGCAAAATGTTAACTTCGTTAATTAACGATTAACGAGTTAATGCCCAGCTTTGAATATATGTATATATTTTATTTTATATCATAAGGTGGCAAACGAGCAAGCGGTCACGTGAATCCGCCTAAATAGCGAAGCGACCCATAAACATATACATCCGCAATTGAAGATACGTTACTTACCTCTAATCGACAGAGGAGGGACGCACAGATAGGGGATATCTTCCTATGCGACCCCTCCTCCGTCAAATCCACTTTCTTATAAAGAAGGGATGGGAAGGAAACGTGGACTAAGATTAGGCCTATGGTACTAGACTCATCAGACGAAACACGGAATTGTTTCCACTTGACGCCTATCTTCTGTGTTGTCGTGATATTGCACCGGTCAACCCGGTCCATTCACGCACCCAACAAACATTGTTGTTGTGGGATCTACCACTGTTAACACTGTAAATATTAACCTTTAATTATATCTACAATAAGATTATTAAAATGATTAATGAATAATATGTTAATATAGTTTCGACATAGTGAACAACAAGATCTTGTCAAATAATTATTTTCTGTTAAATTTTAAAACTGAATGTCATAATTGTTATGAAGAAATTGGAATAGACACGATTATTATTTTAAACTAAGCAACCAATCTACAGTCAAGTTATTTTGCAGTGTAATGCAACAAGTTCGACTATCTACACTATCTATATTCTTATTCTATCTATATTACTATTCTTTTTGATAAATGATGTGGCTGCTTAGTAGTTTGCCACCATATTCTATAAAAATAGAACTTAAAATAAATGGTTTTTAATGAAATAATAAATTAATTAAAAGTAAATTAATAAATATATTAATTCTGAATTATTTAGTTATAATTATTTAAATAATTAATTATTATTAAATTTTAAGATATTCCAAGTAAAAGGTCAGGGAGATGATGATGAAATTAATTAAACGTAATTATTCTTATAGATTATTTATATCTGGTTATCACCGGTATTAAAGTCGTATTCACGTTATCTTGTATTCATAATCTCTTTCGAACATTGTTTTATTAGATTTTTATAAAATATACAAGCCGTCGCCGACACAGTGCGCTCAGAATTTTAAAAAATGAGATGCTGTTTCCAGCTGTTCATTCTAGAATTACGCGATAACAAATATCTATCCATCCAAACTTTTGCATAATGTGACGAAGATTTTACGTGTCAATTGTTTTGTTCTCTTCTAATAAAGGTCAGATTTCAAGTTCGATTCGACTGGTTTTGATGATCTGCATTTAGAAACTGGAATCTAAGTAGATATTTTGATAACCAATCCACAAATATCCGTAAAATGTGTACAATATACATTTATACATAATATAGCGTCGCTAGAGTAGACTTGTAAATGAATTTATCCATCGTTAGTTTTATCCAATTTACTTAGCTAAATTTGTTCAGATTACTTACCTAGTTTTTTATTTAGTTTATATCGTAATCTCCGCTTAATTGATGTGTGAGGAATAATTGAATATGTGTATTAAATTCAAATTTCAATGTCGCGACAATTACATTAAACTTTAGCATTGCAACGCATGCTGGCTCCAACTAGTAAACTCTAAAGACTGTCGTCTTTGATGAGAAAATTGGATAATTCGAACTATATCCAGGAAATGCAACATTGTAGCTTCAATAGAACAAGGAAGTGCATGGAGGATTCAGGTAGTGAGCAGTCAAAGAGATCTATTTGGAGTCGTAAACTCCGGTAGCAATTGTTCCCGGTAACGGATGAGGTCGTAGAGTTCACGGCCATTGATCATCGGATCGTGTTGGTTCAACAATATATTTATACGAATATCTACGTCATCGTACAAGTATATATTATGTTAATTTAATTCTTAGTCGGAATACTACCCACGGTCGCTCGTTTAACAAATAAATATAAAATTCAATCTCAAAAACATTTATAGTTGACGTTATAAGACTTTAAGGAAAATATTGGAACATAATTTTAACATGTTGTTCATAAAATAAGATCAATATTAAAATTGTGTTTTTAAAATAACTAAGAGTATAATCATAGTGTTGTATAAGTCCAGTCTAGTCACTTATACTCGTTCGTCCATTAATTTAATGCATCACGACGCTATATTTTAAGTAAAATTTGAGGACATTTTCGAACCCAAAATTGTTCATTGACAGCAAACTGACCTAAAACAGCAAACACGGTTTGGTTTTAACCGTACCAACTTTATAGGTTATTGTTACCTTTACACGTAACAACTGCTACTTCTTTACTATAACACCCATACCATGGGTTTCTGAGATCAATATCTCTGTTTAAAACACTTTTATCTCTGTTTTGTAAAATATTATTATGTACTAATTTCTTAAATTGTTTACTACATGTTCTCACGCTTGATTCAGTTACAACAATCAACGGTTCCCATTAGCTACTGTTCATATCTGCGAAGTTGTAACATAAGTCAGAGCTTTCTACGAATTTGTCCACGTTATCGCTGACAAACAGAATGTTTTGTAAATAAATTATTGCACGGATCATAACAGAGTTATGCATATAGATCTACAATGAAATATTTTCTGACAGTTGGACGTAGAGAATGTGGATGATTGAGAACTTTGGCAATAACGGATATCGCATAGATAGGAATATAATTTATTATTGTCCAAAAGGTTAACTAGTTCAATATCTCTTATCACGTGTTAATTATTTAACATAAAATAATAATAAAATTTAATGCATTTACTTAAAAAAAATACTTAACACCGCGTGTAAAATAAAATACAAAATTGGAAATTTGATTTGTTCCTTCACATATTGAAATTCCTGAAAATGTTTTGATGTAAAATAAATAAACATTTCAGTCTGATTTTAGTGATATGAAAAGAAGAGCTATATTTAAGGTTAACTCATACGTTTTGTTTGAGATGTAGGCAATTTATTTTTGTGTTCAAGAAACATCGCCTCAAATAGGCTTGTTTATACCTATAACCTAAATGTTGAGATGCTTTAAACTGTTTCTTTATTCAAATTCGAATTTTCACTCTTCATGAAAGAAAGAAATAAAGTCTAAGTGCTATTTAAACCTGAGACACGTCTAGGCTACTATAGCTGAACTTATTTTATTCGACGTGATACTTATGTAAATATTTATATATAAATTAACTACATATACATTATTTAGTTAATCTATAATATATAAGGTAATCATCATCCTTCATCGATTGAAGATGGGTAACGCAATTGCGGATGCCTATGGGCAGCAGTCGCGATAAAAATAAAATAAATATGGAAAATGGGGCACCAAACAACTCAAGGTATCATCAATAATAAATAATCACAATAAAATCAAAAAACAAAATTCAATTAACATCCAATCCAGTTATAATTACCAAACTTTTAGGTCAGAAACCTTCGACCCTCTTCATACACAAGGGCATGGAAACGTTATCTTATTAGAATAATATTTTTAATAGTATTTAACGCGTTCATGGACGGCGTTTGAACCCGGCAACGTATTAAACAGATGCAGCAATGCGGAACTGAAGTCATCTTCTTACATAACCATATGGTAGTTTTGATAAAGGCCAAACGAATAAATTAGACTTCAAATCACCTTCCATTAAAGGTTCATTTTAATAACATTGGTAAATAAATATCCGATGTATTACTAAATGAATAAACAAACATTCCTACCTAATCATGTTGAATAGGTAAACATGACGTAACATTGATAGGGAGCGAAATATTAATTGCAGTAATAATAAATACAAAAATTGTAAACTTCTTTCCGTAATATTCACGTGATAAAGTTCATATGATAAAGTTCACATTTTAAATCAGCTGAACGCTTAATCGATTGATTTTAAGCAAGTGTTCATCTTTAGTAAAATGAATTATGAGGTGATATAAGGTAAATATACCCCATATTAAAATTTTCCTAACACGACAATGTATAAAAAAGCTAGCGAATTAGTCCTAAGACATTAAATCGTATATAGATAATTATTATGAAGCTTAATGTGGCAATTATTACATAAACAAATGATACATTATCACAGGCAAAGTATTTTGGCAAAAAAATATCCAAGTCACATTTATTGGGTTCAACGCAAACACGAAGGTTTTCATATCTATACAGGAACTTCGGTTGTTTTTGTAGTTTTAATTAAAATCATTCAATAACTTCGTGCAAATTATGTACTAAGGAATTTTAAAAGTTAGGTGAGAGGAAAAAGTGCACTAGCGCTATCACTCGACCGCTTAGTGATTTTCACCTTACTTAGAATAGTTAGATAACCCAAAAATTTGTAAGGTTATTTAACAAACTGTATGCCTAATTGACCTTTTAGAATGTTGTCGAGAATTGCGCTGCGAGTGGTCTTGGACACTCTCCGTTGGGATACTACTCACACAACTCACTCTTCGAGTTATCCCTCTGGAATCTCAAGACTGGGTTCCACTAGGAATTAGGGAATGCGGCCAGCCGGAACAAACGTGATGCCGATCAGTGCCGGCGGATATGAAAACGCTCCGGCTAATGTGGCCCGAAACCAAGCGCAGCGACATCTTCTTCGCTACGGGGACTCAGGACTAAGTCAAGTAAAACATTCCCAGTTAAGCATAACCTGGTTGCTAATTTCTGAAATTTAAATAATAAGTACATTTTTGCTGTACATTTGCATAACTTTAAAAAGGGTAATTTTCGTTCCATAGGAGTATTTTTCTAATGGTTGAAATGAAAAACGAACCGACGCTGTCTTAATAGCGAAGCCAATAAACCTTCAAGCAAACACTATTTGAAAGAGGTTCACAAAAATGCACAACAAATAAAAGTTTTGCGAGATATATTTGTGGACATTGCGAGTTCATTACGGTTAGGTAATGTTTACGAATCAATAGTGAAAAGTTTACTTTGGCAAGGATAAAGATGAACGATTTGCGACGCCAACCTTGGTGATTTGCTGCACCTTAGTCAGGGAATTGTATTGCATAATGTCAGGTCAAGGGTGGGAAGGCGCCAACTTTTTGGCAGTAACACTTGTACACATTTTCGCATTTCCACCATTTGAATTCTGCGCTAGCAATGTCAATATACAAGTATTTAGAAAGAAAATATTTTAAAGTTTATGATTTTTATGTTAAATGACTTTAGAAGAATATGCTCTGTTTCAAACCTTAAGTACGTCATCAATACTTACTATGTGCCCCTACCGAGTTGCTAGGAGCCTCCCTAATTTAAGGGTGAGTAGGCCATAGTTAACCACGCTAGCCCAGTGGGTTGGTTGACTTAACATATATCTTTGAATTTCTTCGCAGATATGTTGCTGGTTGCATTACGATGTTTTTCTTCACCGTAAGAACGTCAGATAAGTGTACATATGTAAATCAAAACTTGAAAAACACATTGGTACATGGCGGGATTCGAACCCAGGACCTGCAGATTGCAAGTCAAGTGCTTAACCCCTGAGCCACCGACGCTCGAAGTACGAACGTTCTAAATTATAAGCAATGGTTATCGGATTATTCGTGGCTTCGAAGAATTTACACTATTCTGATACTGATATTAACGTCACAAGCTTTAAGAATCCGGGTTCACTTGTTTATGATTCATCGTTAAACTAATAAAAATTTCATAGACATTTTTTTCTTTTTACATTTCTTGCTTAAGAATTTGTCATTTAATAAGACTAATTAATTTATTCCACCTTTGAGCGTAACAGGTGCCTTAATTTCATTGATTCCAAGAAAAATCGGATTAATGACCCTTTTAGTGGCAATATGATTTGAAATACGTAAAATAAAAAAACTCGTATGACAAACATAAAGTCGTTCGCCTCCTAATGAATTCCAGGCTGATCAAAAAAAGATTCACATCATCTAAACGCGTGAACGACCTAAACGACCACCTGTGAATTTGTAAGAATTAAAACCAGAGTCCATAAATTAAAGTTGTTTTTTAAAGAATAGACAATCGAATATTGGAGACATAATAATACAATTAACATGCGTCGTATAATATCATGGATGCAGACAATTTATTGATTCTGTCCGCTGCTAAGAATGTGCTCCGGGCGCCAAACCACTTTTTGTGGCGGTCATACGACCTTGACCCGGCTGATCACTGCCAACTTCTTATATAGAATTAAAAGTAAAAGCTTTCGACATTCAAGTAGCTCGATACGTTAGTGCGTGTTACTTGTTAATACTTAGTACATGCAATGACTCATAACTGGAATTGTAAAAACAACGTAATCTTTAATAACCTGTTACATTTTTTAAATAAATTCAGGTAGTGAATAATTGATGTTTATAATGAAAAAAATGGTTATTGTGAGAAAACTATAAAAGATAGATATATGTTATCGCGGACTTTTATTTAGCACATTTAAAGAGCTACAATTCTTCCATATATCATTTTTATGTATAGGTCCTATAGTTTAGCCTACGTAAGCGCTGTAAGAAAAAAAGGTCCCTAATTTTCGCAACAAATTTTGAAGTTAAATTCAAAATGTACTATTCTTCTAGTTTAAAAAAAAAAACAAATATTGGGACCCATTTGCAAGCACTTCCTTTCGATGAAAATATTTTTTATCAAAATCGGAGCACCAGAGGCGGCGCATCGTGGTAACACATATTAAAAAAGAAACCTTCGTTGTGAAACTAATCTGGACCGGACTTTCCCGCATATATAAAGTGGAAGATTACATAACAAATTACAAAAATACTGTCCATCCAAGGGTGTCTTGGGATAGAAAATCGCAGCTAGTTGTAAATTGGTCTAGTTCGTGAATAGCCTTAGTGGCCAAGTCCCGTGAGTTGTGCCTCAGAATAAACTAGACGTCTGCTTTGGGTTATTTAATTTCTCTAGTGGATTGTCAACAATTTTGTTACTATAATCGCATACATTTTATTTTTAAACAGCTTTATTAAATATTAAAACTCATTTGTTACTGCTGTGAAGAAAAACACGCAGAAAGTTTAGCTGTCGCGCTGAAGAACCGTTTAGCGGTCACTAAAGTAGACTCTTAGTGTACTTATAATGTGAGAAATAAGCATTAAGGGTTGCTTAAAAGACACAACGAGATGCAGTGTAATAAAACTCGGTGAATAAATTTTATATTAATCTATGTATTCAGTATTGCATTCAATTTTCAAGCATTCATTTCAAAGCACTCAATTTTCATCACCTGAACAAAAAGAGCATTTTTTTTCACGCTTGTGTATTGGAGAGGTGCCCCAGATAACGGGTCAACGCTGATGACTTTTCAAACATTAATAAATGTAAAGTAGAACGGCGATGTGCTATCCCTAATGAGTTGCGATATTAATACATTCAGCAAAGTAAAAGCATGAAGCTTTTCTAAAATAATATTCAAGTTAACTAAATAACTTTTGGTTGAAAGTACATCATAATGTATCGAGTTGAATAGTGCAATTCAAGTCCAAGATTAAATAATTTTTCCTTATATTTGAAAACGAAAATTTTCGTCGAGTGTGATTTTGGTAAATAATAGTTAACGAAAGATAAAAAAGATTAGGTAATTGTAGTCTATCATATTCTTAACCACTAGACCTATGGTGATATTTTTATTTCATTAACGAGAAGTTGCTCTCCACACAAAACTTAATGGCTGAAAAATTATATGAACCATTTAAAAAAATATATTACATAAGATGATTATTTGTACTTATTTT
The DNA here is from genome assembly GCF_912999745.1 of Papilio machaon. Classification (NCBI taxonomy): domain Eukaryota; kingdom Metazoa; phylum Arthropoda; class Insecta; order Lepidoptera; family Papilionidae; genus Papilio; species Papilio machaon. The sequence continues at coordinate 4,114,095 of NC_059989.1, read as the reverse complement.
TTACACTTACAAGCATAAATTAAATTATTGAATTGGAAAAAAATATAAGAATCCTATTAACACTTTCAGTATCAAGTTTTAGTATTACGTAATACGGTCACTCCTAAGTCTAGGATTCATGGCATACCGGTTATGGATAGATATATTTAAATAGACACTATCATTAAATATTCATACTAGACGAGTAGGACAATGCCCCGAATAGATAAGTCAAAATTCGACTAATGAATCCAATTTAGCTAGACAGTATTTCTAATTAGAATGTTTAGTCTACTCAAAAATAGCCACATCTGAAAATCACGTCTTGTAGTGAATTTGTACAATAGTATAAGCAAAATTAATTTTGTATTCAAGTTATGTATAGGTATGTAGTTATAATATGCTTATTTCGGCAAATTAGAGTGAAATATTAGAAAAAAATACATTAGTACTAGCATAACTGTTACTATTCTGATATCACCAGTTACTATGTTAAACAAAACAATAACATAAAAGAATTAGTGATAACTTAATAAATAAAGTATCCAAAATATTCATATAAATATCTGATAAAACTCGAAGTGCGGATTAATATCAAGACAATGACATAATCCATGAACATAAATGTCATCGCGCTGTCACACGCCAGGTAATGACTTTGTGCTTGTAATTTGCAACCGAGAAAATGCAGTCAAGTGTACTGTCGGATAAAATTACATGGCGTTCAAAGTAAACAGATCGTTCTAAAGGCCAAAATACTTCATTTATGACTGACTTACTGCCGCTCTCAAGGTCCTTAATTAGTCATTAAGTGAGATCTTAGTGTATTTTTTACATAATTAATCACTTAGGAACATCAAATAACAAATCTGACTGAACTCTGAGTTTTGGAGTTAGTAGACGTCATAATAGTACAGTGCGATTAAAATTATTATTAGATATTTTTCATTTTTCTTCATTCATATTGTAAGGCTACGAGGTCCTTATAAGACCTCCTGTTAGAGACGAAACCTCTTTTAATTAACGAAGTTTGACATTCGAGTGAACAAGTGAATTTCATTAGGGGTTCCAACGTTCCATAGAGATTGACGAAGCCCTAGCAAAAAAAGCGCTGGGCGATATTGGATTACGTCATCGTTTACTCAATCCGGCTATTTTTACGCTATTCTGGCCACAAAAAAAACTATTAAATGCTATATTAAATAAATAAATTCGGTCTTAACTCTCTAATTGTGTAGACATGCATATTTGGGATTTCAACAGTGAAAGAATTTTCCAAACCATTTCTTTAATTTCGGAGCCTATTCAATGCAAACAAATAAACAATAAAATCTTTTCTCTTTATAACATTGGTAAAGATTTTTGTATTATGAATGCAAGAAGCTATCAAGCCACGAAAAAAATTGCGGATTTCGACTGCCGTTACATATTGTTGATTTTGTTTTTCAAAGAGATTATGCAGCTTGACTACATATATATTGGCACTGCAGTCCAAAGCAATAATTATATTATGTTTAATCTACTTTTAAATTAACTCAAAATTTTATACAGATAGCAGACCCCCATTCCGTAATTCCGCAACTACAGATGAGCTACAGACTTTCAAAGAACTTAATAGATAAGTTAAAAATTTTTGATAATAAAAGAACTATAAATTAAATGACAACAGAAACATTTTTTGTGTACCTTTTTCAGTAAAAACTTATTAACTACAAAACAACAAAAACACGCTCCATTGAATTTTGTTTACGGACTTTATAGTCGCAACAAATATACAGAAAAAATAACAAAATAATAAATTAAACAAAAAACACAATGTTGATAACAATTTTAAAGTCAAGATTTATATTATTTATTTGAAATCGCTTTTATTTATAGATTTCAATGAACGACAATCCGTTAATTACATATGTTTTATATTATATTCTATGCACGCCCTTACCGATTTTACGGTGATGGAGAAAATCTTAATGCGTCGTCGTCAGCTCACACATGTCCCCACCGATGGGCTCGGAGCTTACCAAAGTTAAGGTGACTAGGTCGTAGTCAACCCTAGCTTAGAATAGAATCGAGCTCCTCTATATGAATTCATACCATAAACGGCACACGTTTATAATGTAAATTACAAAGACATAAAATTCATAGAACTTTTTCTGACCATTGGATTTCGAGGTCGACAAACAAAAAAAACATTCTATGAAAAAAGAATTCATCGACTTTGTTATTAGTATTCAGAGATCAGTGATAATTTTACGTCACAGCTTTTTGTTTATTTTTGACCTTTTGAATTATAAGACAATCGTCCTTCTATTGCTATTACGTCAACAGCCTTATTTCACATAGTTTTCTTCTCTCGAATAAGTTTTCTATTTCAGGCGACATCAGTTAAACACCATATTGGTTATGACGAAGAATACCATAGATACGGACTGAACGCCTGCAAACTGCCTTGTAAACAACGCTTTACTGTTAGATTATAAATAATAAAAATCGAAGTTATATTCTGTATTTAAAAACAAAACTGAAATAACAATATTTTTGTATAGTTGTTTTGGCAGTGGAAACTCACCGTATAATAAGGTTCTGTTTATTGTCGCAAAGATCAGCGATTCGGTACCGCTTCCTGTTTACGCATTGCAAGGTCAGATTTAAAGATTACCTGTCCAATAGACACCGGTAACGGTTATGAGATAAACAATTGTTTTAATTGTTTATTTTACCTACAAATGTATATTGATAAATATTAAGAAAATAAATCGGTTCCATATCTCAAAAACTAATTCCTATTAAAGCACATGGACATAATTATTTAAATAAAAATTTAATATAAACACATTTCATGTCGTAATTGGTAAGTTAAAATATTAGATTAAATATAATACATAAAAACTAAAATATATCATTAAAAGGTGTCCCTTTAGGCAAGGTTCCGAAGATACTGGCAGCGTTCCCCCTTTGAATGGCTAAACTAATTCTTTGTCCGAGGTAGCTGCCAGCTCTTCGGTCTCCTGTGATGTCCTGTTGGTAAGTATGTTATACTATATATAGTAATATATTGTAATTACTTCATAAGTTACGTGTACAGTAACTTATGTATTAGTAAATATAGTCAGTAAAATAGCTCATATTTTGAATTTGATGTTTCTCCTCCACCTTTGATATCGAGTAATCTGGACCACATGTTTGTTGTATGCGTTTAGCATTCGCGAATTGAACGCAAGTTGCATTTCCTGTGCATCGGGCGTGTGATTAGAGCGAGCGAGCGTTATGCAACGCGGCGCGCCTGCCCGCCGAGCCCGCCGTCCGCCGCCCGCCGCCGGCTGACATTAGCCTAAGGTCAAGGTGAACACTATTATCCTTGTGACGTCACTGCATTACGCAATCAAGCGCATACACAGTTTATTACCGCGACAACAATTATTACTCATCAAACTGTATTGTTTTATTATTGTTTAATAGAACGCATAGACAAGGTTCGAAGCGAGAATTCGCACCTCTTAAAATAGTTGTCATGACATTGGCAGTGAATCAGGTTTTACTTAAATCAAGTAGATAGCGTCATGATCTGATTTTGAAGGCTTACTTAGAGTAATAGGTTGTAATCGTGGGGTGTTAGTTTTCCGCAACTCAACATTAGCGCATAATCTACATCTATATATATAAAAGAAAGTTGTGTTAGTTACACCATTTATAACTCAAGAACGGCTGAATCGATTTGACTGAAAATTGGTGGGCAGGTAGCTTAGAACCAGGAAAAGGACATAGGATAATTTTTACCCCGTTTTCTATTTTTTTTTTATTCCGCGCGGACGGAGTCGCGGGTAAAAGCTAGTTAAGCATAAATTACAGTTTTCATTATGTCAGTACAGTAGAACATTAGCGCTCAAAATCAACGTGGAATACAACTGGAATAATGTAAACATTAACCAACGCTACAGTCTCACTGTACTTGCATAATGTAATCTGGCATTAATTTTGTAGGTAAATCGTAAGAATTGATAACAAATTTAACTAAATTACGCATAATATGAGCTGAATATAAAAGATATAAGAAGCTTGTATATTCGAGTTCTAGCGAAGCGGAGTCAGTCGGCTATTCAGTTATAAATAAAATTAGTTTTCTGTACTACTGATGCGTAGTACTTATAAATAGTGATTCATAGTACTTATTGCTTATAAATAGAGATGCTCACAACTTGGATGGATGTTATAAACAAGATTGTTTACTAGAAAGCCCACCGTTCAATCAACTATAATTTATTAGTCTGCACGAATGACACATTTGTGGTGCAAGAGCTTTTATCACTATTTTATGTTTACCTAAAGAGGTACCCGAATGTCAAGGGTTAATACGAACAACGCACTAAATCTGACACGTCATGTCAACAAGTAGGGAAATATTCCAGAACTCCGCTGCACGTTATATAAGTATGTGAGATATACACAAAACTACTATTTAATTAAAATATCAACAACATTCCCGTACAACTTGAACATGATTTGAATGCCACCTCACAGTTTACAATCAGTTTCAACGTTTACTAGCGATAACAATTAAATGGAAATAAGTATGAACCTACATATATGTAAACAACTTATTTACTAAAACCATTACCATCCTGTCACTTGAGCAAAAACACTAGACTTTGTAAAGGATCAAATCAAGCGTTATGATTTTTTTCTTTCGAATACATCATCATTGAGGTGAATTTCTTAAGTCTCACTCTATCTTACTAATATTATAAATTCTAATGTTTATATGGATAGAAGGTATTTTGTTTGAAGGTATCTCCGCAAAGGCTCGACGGATTTTGATGATATAATTCTACACAATAAAGTATTAAAACAAAGAAATCCATGGAGTCTCCTCTTAATTTTATCTTACAATCGGTTCCATTGTTATTAAAAACAATAGACTACTTACAGATTTCTTTATACTAGAAAATAAAAAGAAAAATTTTATCATTCAACAACTTGTACTGTACACCCGGAGAAAAAAATACAATCTCACCAAACCTCGAAATCGTAAAAGACTTTTAGGTACATCTAAGCGTTATTTAGAAATTATGTGAATATGAATTACATTTAGTTATTGTTTACAATAATTTAAACTAACTCACAAATGTAAATAATGATGCAAACAACTGTGCTTAAAACTTGAAATGTAAATTATCAGGCGACAGAAGATATACACGTATTATAGTAATTTCCCGGCAAAACAAAACACTAAGTACGCCTCAGATGTAAAGCGGTCCATGATGTAACTTACAATTTGCTTATTCGTAAGTATCATTTTCCTTTAGCAACATCTCAATGCCGAGGTTGTATTGCGCGTCGTTAATTCTACAACTGCAATAAATAATAACTGGATAATTGAATCAACACATAGCTTCTATTTATATCTGAATTTTTAAAAACATTGCGCGTATAGAGGTTTGAAACATTTGGTAAATTACGAGCAAAAGCCGAATTATAATTACAAATAGAAGTGGATCAAGTAAATATTAACTATTAATGTTTCAAAAAAGAAGGTACTTAAACTAACTTATTGCAAGTTACTTAATTTCTCTTTACCCAAAATCGTTAGTAATTCGTTTATTTAAAATCAAAGCAATAGACACATTTCGAAATAGTTGCCATACTTGTGTTACGTCAGAGAAACGTAATGATAGTCGATAAAAAATTGGCGCCTATTCTCAAGTAGGAGGGTACCGAAGTGTCGTCATAGAGCAGTGACGTGGCTTATGCAAACATTGCCACGGTGTTCGAATACAGACGGCCCGTTAATTCTGAAATAATGATGAAACTAAATGACATAGCACCCATCGGAGCTCAACCGAGCGGTAGAAGGGACTTATACAATTGCTTCACATACACCGGCTGAATTTGAATGGCCTAAAACTGCCGAATTACAATAGACAAGTAAGAACATCGATGGCTTGTGTAACGGCGTTGCCCTTGCGAAATGTATCGCGGTGCGTAAGGTCACTATCGTCGTTTTAATTTTGCACGCTTTCATAATGTTCATTTGAAGTAAACGACCTCGGACTGATCAAGGTATCTAATCTAATCGAATTCGGATCATTCCACATTACACTCACTGCTAATATTCAGGGCATATTTTAATTTCAGCTGCCTTCGGGGTGTTAATGGTTAGTGTTAGGGTGCAGGGCGGCCGGGCACCGGGCCTTTGAGGAACAGGGCTCGACCCCGAACCAACCGAGGGGCACCAGACCGTTTTCAAATCTGGGCGCACATTGCGGTTAAGACGGTTCTGCCTCATGTACCAATAAAGTTCGATTCTTATAGCACTAGTGGAAAAGAATTGACATAAATAGCGAGTAATTTTATACCAACACAACATAAATTATTGTAACAAGCTGTTTCTTATTATCGTCACGAGACGTCCTTCCTTGTCGCATAGTTAATAGCTAATTATCAATCACATTATAGTTATCAGGGCATCGCATAAGGCTGCGAGTCACGTGTGATGTCTATATTGTGAGGCGATCACGTGCAGCTGAGAAGATATCGCCGAGATAATTTGTTGTTTTGAATAAACTGCGGGCCCTGCCCACAGTGCTGGCCATGTGACTGAATTGATTGTTTATGTTTTTCTATTCATGTCATAAATATTCAATCATTCGTAATATAAAACATCTTGAAGTTGTTGTTAATTTGAAAAAAAAAAATCAAAAAGCCCGACTTTACGATGGCTAGAGTAAGATGACAAGAATACGAATTGTATGACACCTCATTTACCAAAGTCGGTTTAGCCGTTTACGCCACATGAGGTTACAACAGAATGAATATAGAGAGGTTTGGTTTACCTTCCTACAAACAAACATTACCTTCCTATATCTAAGGGAAAAGTACATAATACTGATACCAAAAGGAACATAAAGCTACCAGTGACATTAAATATGAGAAAAGAACATCAACAACATCCTTAATTCAGTTACTTCATTTATTTGAATTAGTCAGATAAAATATCAGTAACCAAAATGCGTAAAGAACTTTTAACTAGCGTTCAATATCACGACCTGATGCTTGCGAATAGCGCTAAATACTCCTTGAGACATGCAAACATTTCCTAATAATTTGGCATCGCGGTCAGACACATAGCAACAGCATATTCACACTTAACTAACAACTCAACCCGGCTTTACTCGGAATAATAAAATGTTACTATGTGGATAAATAAAAAATATAGCTTAACTCACACGTTCTAAATAAATAACAATTAAAAGTAGCTTCAGTATAATTTTGCGTCTACTTGGAATATTAAAGTCTATTATTTGTATAACTCTGTAGTAAGAGACTGTTATTAATATTTTTACCCAGATATTGCATTATTCAGAGTATGTGTAGGTGTGTCCTGTAATGCTATAATACGGACTAAAAAAGAACGATTAATATAAGTAGAAACGATCGATGTCGTTCGATCATAAGCAGACCTTTCTGAGATAATTGCGACGTTGGTAACAAGCAAACGACAAGTCCAAGGATAGTTTACAATAAAGTAATGCATTGCCAAAGTTACCTTGTACTCTAACAGCTCTACAGTTCATGTAACTATTTCATGATTTCGTATGCCGATCGAACGCGACCACCGACCTTCGTGGGGACATTACGCGCTGACTACTAACTTCTTAACTAATGCCTATGTAAAAATGAATGCCCACAAATGACGACATAGCAGAGAAAAGAAATACGCCTTGAAAATCATATATAATTAATACATTTTAAACTTCTTAGAATAAATAGAAATTATCAACGTGTGAACCATAATATCAATATCAATTTAATTAAAAAAAACCAATGTAAGGGCTTTTAAATTCCATCGGTTTAATGTTGAAAATTGTGATTTTTTATAATAATTTTTAATAATAACGTCAAAATTAAAATTGTCGTTGGTTGGTTGGTCGTTGTACAACCGTCCAAACCATTGCGGGCGCTGGGTGATGTATAAAGTAGATCCAACCCCTATAACCTTGAATTTCTGGTTCAGATGTCAGAATACACGTGATACATTTAAAGTCCGGTTCCACTAAAGCGATTTATTGTAATTTTTCTTAATTTTATTGCTTTCTCGGCTCTTAGCTTAGTTTTATAGACTGACATTTTTAACTTTAAATTTGTCAAACTTTTCACGACGGAAATGTTCAATTTACCGATAAGTGAGGAAAAATCAAAGATATTTATCAGATTTCAAAAAGAAAGAACACCAACGATTACTGCGTAAAAAGAACCCACACTTACACTCTTTAAATTTCTTCACAAAATGCAATATAATTATTTTTATATAAGTAAATGAACAAATCATCATTAAAATACAGTGGAAGCGATCTTTAAATCCTTGAACTTGTTAAGTGAGGTTACTGAGATTAAATAATATTGAATAGGCTTCCCATCGGCCCTTTGAATTCTTTAAAAACTCGAGGTCAACGTCATAAAATAGGCGACCGCCTCATATTCATTTAAAAGCATTATATAACCCATTCAATGCCACACTTTGACGACATTGAACTCTTAAAAAAACCTTTACAATTCGAATAATAAAACTACGGGTCCGGTAATATAGGGGAAAGCAATTATGTCATAAACACGATTAAAAAAATAAGATTACACAATGTTGTATAAACTAGTATGATTACTGACAAAGGTCTTATAAATAAAATCCTGCCATTGAACTCGTGTCAAGTTTCTTCCAAGTCAATATGATATATAAGGTCGTTATTATTACTATTCTATTATAATAATAAGATTCACTTTATACAAGATCTCATTGCCGAAGTCTATGTTCCGTGACCAATGTTATCTATATCTGTAATATTGAAGGAAATTCGATATGTATACATTTTACATGTAACCATGTGTAATATTTGAGATAATTTATTTTAATTCAGATTTAATTAATAATAATAATTTTGTTTTTATAATAGTGTAGGTTTTTTTTACATTAACATAACGATTTAGGAATTCTTTAAATTAAATTCCGATATTTATATACGGATTTGAATTGAAAGATCAGAATTTCTTGTAAACTTTTCTAACTGTTTTTTTTAATTGAATTTGTTATTGTATAACTTACAGGAAAGAACTCTGAATTAATCTTACTATTACAAATGCGAATATTTAGATGGATGGATGTTTGTTTGAATGTGTGTCCGGAACGGATAAACGGATATTGATGAAATTTGGCACAGACGCCGAACAAAATCTGGAAGAACTCATAATCTCCTTGTTAATTTTTTTTATTCAATTTCTCGCGGAAATAAAAATAAAAATAAAACACATCTGTTTAGTTAATACGAGTAGTTTTATAATATTAAAATGATAACTAATTGAAAAATACGTGTTAAAAATAAAATTATATTTAAGGTAACAAACACAAAGAAGAATTATTTAAGATTTAATATTTTGAACATTTTTTAACAATTGATTATATCAGAGAATTAATATTATTAAATAAAAATAACAAAAATAGTAGAATTGATTGATCAAATCAACAATTTTTTGCAGTTCGTTCACATTAAATATTCTTGGAACAATGAGATGACATAATTTTAAAAAATGGATATTCATAAACACCAATATAATACGTATACAACTTTTTTCTTGTCCTTTTTTACTAGAAATTTTTGATTAAATTATTACACAAACATGAAAATGTCGTCAGTTTATAAATTAGTGAACGAATCAGAAATAAATTACGAGTATATGCTTAATTCTACAATAAACCATTGCATAGTAAAACATTTATAACTTCTAGTACGACAGAATATAAACACGACAGTGATAAAAAAACAAACAAAGTAACATCAATGATTTATTATGAAATTAAGAAATGTGTTCTGCATTCTAATTTTACAATATTTACTAAAGCAGTTAACAAATTGCGTTATTTTTTATTCCTTAAATTTACGAAAAACAAGAGTATACGGCTGTGCGGAATGTGTAATACCAACATGACCCTCTAATCCTGGTAATTCTACCCCCTCAGCCAATCTAAACTCGTAATGATTCATCAAATTAGTGAAAAATAGAAACAGTTCAATTCTTGCCAAGTGAATGCCTAAACAAATTCGTCGTCCAACTCCGAACGGTATGAAGTAATCAGGTAGATGCAGGTTGCCATCTTTCAAGAATCTTTCAGGGAGGAATTTTTCAGGCTCTACAAATAATACCGGATCCATATTGATTTTGTTGATCAGTGGCACAATGTGCGAACCAGCAGGTATCAATAAGCCATTGATTTCCCAATCCCTGTAAAATTAATTTATTGGTTCAACAGTCAAATGTCAATACTTACAAAAAAATTTAATAAAAATAAGAAGGAAGCTTTCAAATGTTGTCATATAAAAATCACTTGTGATAACCTTCCTCAGTACTTATTACATGACGAGGGCTGAATATACACCCTTTAAATGGCTACATTACTCCCTTTGCGTAGATTTCTCTTAATAAACCATAATTAATGGATTCACTAGTGGACAATGGAACATTGCAAATATCGATCACGAACCTTAGTGTAATCGTTATATACAAAACATAAACATCTGAGTGTCGTCGTTAATAAAATGATTTTATATATAACTTCAAACTTTCGTGGTTTTTACTAATATACTGTTCGTAAGAAACGGGATTCTTACCACGATTAGGCTGTTTGAGCTCCCTATAAAATGATTTTACTTACTCAGTGTTAACATGGGTAGTTCCCAGTGGCACAACAGACACTCGACGCAAGGTTTCGTAGATAACAGCTTCAATGTAGGGTAGCTTTTGTCTGTGCGCCATAGTCACCAGGTTCCCGACGCCGACCACTTTCGCCAGCTCGTCTTTGACTCTCGCAGCGACGACTGTTTCACGCAGCATCATAACCAAAAGCCAAACAACGGTGTTCCGAGACGTCTCCATACCGGAGGAGAACAGATCGTTCATGACTTGCACGATCTGCCTAACTAAAAAAGGAAAATTCGAAGACTTCAATTGTCATCCGTGTTTAAAATAGGACAATGATTTTAAGCCTAGTGTTAACTGAATAAATTTGCCAGAACTAAAATTTGTAGAGTAATAAAAATAAAATCATTTTGAAACAGTTCCCTGGTGTTGTTCGAAGGGAAGTCCAATCCAAAGTAATCGAGCCAAGAGTCTAAAATTACCTGGTTGAACATTATGGAAAATTGTAGGAGATTTTCCTTCTTTTTCCTTTTGAACTTGTTCTAGATAATAATCCAGAAGATCGTTGTACTCTTGTTTGCCAGATTCACTTCTCTTCTTGAGACGTTCTTCAATATGCCTCGCATGGAACTGACTGATGTCTGTTAGATTTCGATTGATTTCTTCTATCACAGCCTTTTTGCCAGGCAATACCTAGAAATAAGATTTTTTTTCATGGTAAAATGCAATAAATCATATATTTATATTTAAAAACTTTAAACTCGTAATTTAATTAAAAATTTAATTAAATTAATTAAAAATTTAATTTATTTGAATGCGACTCTCTTTTCACTTTTTCTTTTTCAGATTATTGATTTTATTTTGTTTTACACCGACGTAGAATGATACCCTCATATATAATATGAAAATAATCGTTTTATCGTCGGAATTTTTGAATTCGAGGCATCCACTGGTCCTCAAGTTATTTAAATAACTACTTTAGAAAATAACATTTAACACTAACAAGATAAAACGGCAGATGTTCTCCGATATGCACAGATCCGTAAAGCTTCATACTTCTAGCGATTCTCTCGTTGAATACAATGAACTCCTTGTCGCCTTCCTCGAAGCGATAGCTCATAGTGAGCAGGCAGATGACGTTATGCAAGTGCCTGCCGAGGACTAACACCGGGTCGACAGGCTCGCCGAGTCGCTTCTTAATATTGCTTAGCATTTCATCGATTTCTCCCTGAAAATACCATAAAAAAAATTTTGCAACACTAACAAAGTAAATAATTACTGTGCAATGTGTTTAATTTAGTAGTGGGAAATGGATAACAAAATTAAAATCGTCCAGAAAAATTATAAGATGCAGTACCATTTTTTTGTAAAGAAGTATACGTATAACACTTCATACCGTAGGACTTGTATATTTGGCCGTTGTTGTTGTATAGATTGCAACCACAAAGTATGTAAATGCAGACTGGGTTAATCAAACAGTATCGATAATTTCCTAATTTAATAGATAATTAGCACATATTGATCTTACATTTGGTCCAATCATTATATTGATTGCAATTGTGCTGTGGATATAGTATTTGTTTATACTTTTATTTATTCCACGTACCTAATGGATATATCCTAATATACAAATAAAATAACTTATTACTGGCTTCAATCAGCAGGAGTCGTCTGACAATAATGATGGCAATGATAATGTTGGTAATGATGTTAAAAATCATATATATAATCTTACTAATACTTATATAGTATAATATTAATATATATAACAGTAGTAAGTGATCCTTACCATAACGATCTGTTCCAGTCGCTGATGCTTCCACATGCTAACTCCGAGCGCTCGGAACTTGTCGTGCAGGAAGTGGCGCTGGCGTCGCCACAGAACGTTCTCACTCAGTACAATACCTAGATAAAAAGCAAAATAAATGGTAAGATAAAAGACTTAAGTTGGTGCATAAAAACGTAAGCGGTACAAAATGTAGCTGCTGAAAAAAATTTCAAAATTCTTTCATCAAAAACTATAAAGCTCAATCTTTTATTATCCTGCAATATTTAAATGCAAAAAAACAACTCTGTTTTTGTCTAGTACTTTATGTTGGAAATATGATTGCATATGTGGGTACTCAAATATTTTGGCGTTAGTGAAATATGTTTTAGAAAAAAAAACTAATTCTCACGACTTCTTGGATAATATAGGTAGCTTGGATAAATAGCATCTGTTTTTCATCGAGCCCACTGGTTATCTTTCTGTATGTGAGCTTAGACAGATCCTCTATAAAGCAACTTACACACTCATATCGAATGACATAAAAGCAAACGATGGCTTTGAAAAAAACATGTCATCTCTCAGCCCTGTGTTTTTAAAAAACATTTGATTGATTGTTATTTTACTGGTGAGTGACGACAGAAATATCTAAACAAAAGCAAACTATATTTTTTTAAGAAAAATATACCACAATATTTATATTTTTCCTGTATTTTTTGTGGCAACTCATGGTAACATTTAAATATTGTCGCTAAAAATTACTTAATGTTAACCAACCTAATCCGCCCATCAAATTGTTTAAAGGCGTTTGTGGGCGGCCTGTGGATTCGAATCTGTTGAATAAATCTCTCAAAGTAGTTGCAGAGCCGATGCATACGACAAGATTGATGCCCAATCGCACGGATGAGATGTCACCATATTTTGAATTGAGCGATAAATAATACGCGTCAGGCGATCCCCCGCTGATCCACGGCAGCCGACCCAATAATGGCATTCCCCATGGACCTATAGAAATACAAAAAAGACTCAATATCACTTAAATTTTAAAATAAATTTCAACGGCAATTTAATTCAAACACTTACCCGGCGGAAGCCTGAAGTTATAATCCAAACGTTTCTTTATAAACCAAATACAGAATAATAAACATGTCGTAACTAATACGAATCTAAGATAACTGCAAAAGACGTTTTCTAAAAGAAGCATGTAAACGTAATCAAACATTTTCTAAAATATATTTTATTATCCTTAATACAAAGAGACCGATCACCCAAAAACGATACGAAGTATATGTTACACGTTCAACCAACACTAATTACAAACTACCCTCAAGAGTTTAAATAACTGTACCGTACGGTAAGAAATCATCTGGTTACAATAAGAATCAAAGAGCATTTGACAAGTGATTTAAATGTGTAAATATTTTTGATCGAAGGAGGACAAATGTCAAATGTTTGCCAAGTGTTCAATTTATATACCTAGTAGTAGTAGGAACGTGCCATTTTATCGTAGGATCTGAGATAATTGTTGTACTGCGCATTAATGGGGCATCATTACTTTATTTTCCATTGGTCACACTGAACTTCAAAGTTCAATGACAGAAACCTTGGAATCATTATTAATCAACTGTATGCGGACGGTAGAAGCTTTGTAATATCAAAAGGATGTTTTTTTATTTTAAATATATTTCAATAATCTAGGATTTTATCAGTTAACGAGTATTGAGGCTAATTGATGCTTTTTTTAACCTATTTTTGCCGGACAAAGTTTGTAATTCCATTTAAATTGTCATTTAAATTTTTATATGAAAATTAACAATAATGAAATTTACTAATTATTAATTTCAAGTTCAACTTATTAAACGTGAAATATTAATATGAAGCAATAAAGTCAGCTAAAGATAGATAAAGTATTCCTATTCATTAATGTTTAACAAACGTTAAGTGAATAATAGGGGGAAATATGTTTTGGAAGATTTAAAAAAGTTCCGAGTCCTAAGTCTTATTTTAAGTGTAAACATTCGTTTTGTATTTACAAAGTAAGTCGTAGTGTGAGTAAACAGAGTGCATGCGCAGCTTAAAAACGTAACAGGTGAACGACACTAACTCGCCTAGAAAGGGCATCGACCGCGAAGGTCGTGTCGTTATCCACATCGAAGGACTTGCATAAGTGGCAATCATGATTGGATAACATTATACCTATTATCTGTTGTAGGTGCGCAATTCCGGGTTCATTGCTTTCGCAAGGACGTCCGTTCAAACGTGATTGAATGGCGCACGTTGTTGACTTCGAGGTAATGTGTGAAACGTCATATTCTCCGATCGAACACCATAACGTAAGTAGCTCGTGCTGTTTGTTTTTTGTCTTTAATATCTTCTGTTATCTATAGCTGTAAATAAATTATATAAAATCGTATTGGAATTTGCTATCTATACATATGAATAAAATCGGCATATCTGTATATAATATCAAAAACGAATAAACAAAAAATTATAATAATAATAAAAATAACGATAACGATAAATCATTTTTTTTTAATTTTTTGTCTGTCTGTCTGTGTCCGCAAGGCCGCTTTTGTTCCGGGTAGAATCCGGAACGGCTGAACCGATTTTGACGGGAATTTGGCGGGAAGGTAGCTGATGCACGCGGGCATATTTTTAATACTACGCGGACGAAGTCACGGGCGACCGCTAGTAGATAATATAATCTTTACACGCTTGATTTGTATTTGTAAACTGTTTCATTTATGTCAACTGCGCGGACACGTGCTAATTTTGTTGTAGGTACTACACGTGATCTATATTTGAGTTTCTTATTGCGTGGAAATAAGAGCTAAAATTCAGCGTAGCTGTTAGTTGTAGTATCGAAATAACGCAATTCTTGATTAAATATAACAGAAATTTTACTACTGGCGTAATTAAGCTATCGGTCAGTGAACTCAAATATAGACTACACTGCAGAATGCAATGCAACTTACTGACTCTGCTTTAAATTTGACACATTACTAGTTGTTGTATATGGACTTATAAATATAATGCTCATGTAATAAGGTAAGTAGCAAACGGCTCCGTAGATAATTATCGATTTATCAACATCCATAAAAATCAGAAAAGTTGAAGATGAAAGTCAGCCTTTTATAATTTACAGTAAATAAGATAGTTAAAGAGGATAAGAGAAGAAGGCCTCTCTTTTGGATATTTCTTAAGGAAATGAACAGTTAAAGATGGGCATATTATTCAGTTCATCTTCTTTTTTAATTCTCAAGAAACAAGGCAATCTTTCGGTATTACAAAGGTTTCTTTTCCCTAATTTTGTTAATCAACGTTACCGAACTATTAGTGTGTAAATGTAGAACAAACTAAATTCACTCTAATCTAGATAATTGACAATCGTGTCAAAATTCTAATGTGATATACAATCTTTCGATAAAAAGTCGAACGGTCATCGAACTCTCACAGAATTTGTAATCTGTTTAACTAAGTACACGGCCGTTTCAAAATGCTTAAATAATGAACAAATAACCATAGTTAAGGATTTCGCTAGCTAGTCAAGGTAATTAGTCCGTCGTGTCATTTTGTGTGAAAGACTGTGTGAGCTTATTGAATAATCTGATAATATATACTGTGATATAAAATATAAAGTAATGTGAGTAATGCTCGATGCAAAAATTAAATCATAAAAAAACTTCGAATCATTAGTTTTCATTTAAATAAAATTTTAAAAATCCAAGTCTAAATTTAACATGTCCGTCGACGCGGTAGACCGTAGATCCCATCGATCAGTGGGAGAGCTAGTGGCGCGGCAATCACACCCACTACCAATAAACGAATTCGGTCATACGAATTGGCGCTATCTGTACGACCACATTCATTTCACATTTCACTTTCGTCGAGTCGGTCCGGTGCCACGGCGAACGGTCCGGTGTCGTTGACCCGCCGTCCTCTCGGCCGCGTGCCGATTAGATAATTTCCGCGCTGCGTTGTCAAAATACTCATGACCCAATGGTACAGTGAATACGATGGGTCAACGAACCCGCGACGATCGCTCAACCACCGACGTGATTGGCTTATTCATACGAAATTTCAATACAGAAAAAATAACACTATCGGTTGACTATACCGTAATCTCCCAAATTATCTTACTGATATGGGTTTCTAGAATATGGGTTATACACTACTGATTGTTTCGTAAAATTTGATACGCAGATTACAGCTGTCAATTGTTCTAATCTTATTTACGTTGCATAATCGTATCTTACGACTTTTAGCACAAAAAATGTTTTTTTTTTGGGTGCGCAATATTTTTACTTTAACTTTTTTCAAGTAATCTCCAGCACCACTTGTAGTTGGATTTTCATTTAGTTCGTAATAACTTACTCCTACCTCTTTCACTTGACCAAATGTCCGCTGCTAAATAATGTGACAGCTAACTATTTCGGTTAATAAATCATGCATACTTTTCTATGTTTCCTTACTAGAGAGGCCTGTTGAAGTTGTATAAAATAATGTAAGAAATGTACAGTAAATTTCATCTTTCATGAGGAAGCGATTCAGTATTAAACACTTGCTATCGGTTTTTATTTATATTTATCATAGTCATTCATATAAAACATTGTTAAAACGAAGAGAGAATGCAATTTCCGTGAATATAAACATGTATAATAGCTACTTATTTTCGTTAACTTTTTAGTATGTCTTTTATTTATTTTTCCAACTTAATTCTTACATTTTATTATTGTTACGTTGTTATGTACGGAAAATACCGTTAATTAAACTCTTGCTAAAGCCACTGATTTATATATGTATAATTAAATAACGAGTCTTTATTATTTACTTATCTTATAATTGATAAATACAGATTCAATTTAAGTACAACCATAAGTGGGTGCATAAGTATCCTTGATTTAAGTACGTCTGTTTAGTGGCACTTAGCACTGCCGGTTAGATCATACTGCGAGGTTCAACAACACAATGTGATCAGTATGGACATATGAAGACATACTCTGTCAATAGCGCATTGTAGCTTAGACTCCCTAATCATTCACATATACGTAGCTAGAATCGTTTCCGATCGTTTCGACGCCATAGTCTTCAAATTTCCAACAACACATGTTATAAGAAAATTAAAAATATAAAAACTACTGAGATATAGTGCAAAAAATAACTTTTATTTTTTCGATTATTGGAGCTAGGTTTATTTATTTAAGGCATTTTGTTGTGAGCGAGGACGAGAATATTAATGCATCTGCTGAAAGCATAGACTAACTGAAGCACTCAGAGTGGGCAATCTATTCAGGGACTGCTTGGTTAAACATCAAACGATTCGCAGTGTGGTAGTTAATCTTTGAACTGTTAGCGTGTAATGACAATGATGAAAATATAATGTTAAGGCTAATTGCTAGTATATTTATGAGGTGTGCACGAGCACTCTGGGCAGTGAACGCACGCGCTAGTCGAGGTCGGGCGATCACCTCCCTTATGTAACTTACACAGACTAAACCACGAAGTGCATCCAACGCTTACGGTTCAAGCACACAGTAAAATAAGGAATCTTGTCTTTAGCGAAGGTTTTTACAGTTAAACTCTATTGCAGTAACAGGGGTGTTCCCATTGGGCCGATTGAGTCCATACAAACAACAAGATGATAGTCCCCTTTCCCTTCCCACCTTTTCTTATAAGGAAAAAATGGAAGTAAAAGTGGATATAACGAAGGAGGGGACGCATAGGAATGAGATCCTTTTCTGTGCGTCCCATCCTCCATCGCTAAAAAAATAGGCAACGCATCGCAATTGCGTCGTTATTTCGACGTATTCAGGTGGCCACTTTCTCGTTTGCCACCTTATGAAAAAACATCATTTTACCCAATGGCGGATTAGTTTTTGTAATACTCTAGGCGCTACCCTTTGACTGTTGGATTTTATGACACTTTTGTGCTTGATACCCGGGGCGGCGTGTCTTTCCCCTTCCCACTTTAAAGCCGCAACTGTGATCTCATAATATATGAATTAAATGGCTATAGAAGTCACGTTCTATGATTCTGTTAAGATCGTAGTTATTATTCTTCGATTGTCTTTAGGACCAATGATTATTATACATCTGTTCCATAGGCTATTCATGTGGAATATAAACGAGTGTTTATCAGTGTGGGTGATCTTGTGTTATCTCGCATCCATTTCAATAAAAAAAAACTTAGGTATATTTTTAACGTATTTCTATATTTTGTCGAACCGTGAAGGTTGTTTACAGTGTTAGTACTTAAATGTTTTTTGTATTTTATGCTCTTACATCCCGATAGGAAAACTAAAATTCATAATTTGACTTTATCTTGTTTGTCTACACAAAAGTTGGCCAAAATTACTGTGATAAAAATTCTCTGCCTCACAAAAAAATAAAATTGTACTAACGTATAAGGCTTATTACTAACAAGGTATAACTTTAAAGCTAAAAAAAGGTTTTTTTTTTATTTTTTGCAGTGACAATAAAACACAATTATTAATATTTTATATATAATTTATTTATGGCACCATATAATTTTTAACAAATAAAAAAAGAATATAATGAGTTTTAAATAATATTGCAAAAATGCAATTTAATTAATACATTAAAAATTATCAAAAAAACCAAAGCTGAGATTTACAACTGTGTTATCAGAAGTACATATAATTAGTAATTCGAACTATGTTATAATTGAACTTAAAACTTATATATTACATATGGAGAAACAAAGTAGTACTGTAATGTAATTTTTACACATTAAATAAAAAGATTTAATCGCACTTTTCACAGCAAAAATTATATGTATATGTAAATAAAAAATCGTAATATATCAATTATAATTGTACTTAAATTTAATGGCAGTTGTCAATTCGATGTTTTCCACTTAGTATAAAACAAAATTATTTCCTCAGTTTTTTCGAAAGCAACGAGTGCAAATATTGTATTATTTTTTCTGTTTTTTATTTTTATTTCTTTTCACTATTCGTGTGCACTGTACCGATTTGGTTTATTTACCTTCATTTCTACCCAAATGTTGTCTGGCAGAGATCGCTGCTAAGCACATGAGCAGATAAGACCGCCTTTTATGAAAATCCTGATCTAATTTCTATTCTGTAACTTCATGACAGTGCACAATAAAGTATATTTGTATTTATATTTTTGTATTCTATCTAATATTATAGCACTTCTTTTCTTTATGTAATCTTATATTAAAGACATGAAAGTATATCAGCTAATATAAAACGGCATATTATTTAACTCTTTAGTCGCCAACCTCGCAGCTCTGTTGAGTGTCATATTGCAGTGTGTGTGCAAAGCTTCCAGACAGTCACTCTCTTTCTTACTCCATTTAGATTCCATGGCCGCTGAAAACGCTGTACAAGAGAAAGTACACAAAAGACTGATAAGTATACAAACTCTCATTCTGAGAGCGTCGCTAGGTTGTTCTAGAAGGTTCAAGAAGTTAAAAGAGATATCGTCGAATAATATCTTCTCCACGACATCGGCGTGCTCCGGAAGATCTTGGAGAATTGTGATCAGGAGACCGACTGTATTTTGAACGATGCGCGGAGATCTTGATGCTGGATAAAACAAAAAGTAAGTATAAAATATTAAAATAAATTTATAAAAGTGTAAACTAACTACATAGTTTTTAGTACTAAAATATTACAAAATAACTAATCATTTAACTAATCCTAAGATTCACAACGCATATTATTATTATTAATACAATTTCTAAGACTTAATTGTAGAACCAGATGTAATATATTTTTTTTTATCTAAAAGTACAGTAAGTACGAAAAAGTGTTTTGCTCACTATAGATGTCAGCATGGTCAAGAATTGCTGTAGCACTAAATATGCCACAGATATACAAAAAAACACTTTACTTAATATCATCATCATCATCAGCTCACTATACGTCCCCACCGAGGGGCTCGGAGCCTACCCCAAGTTAGGGGTGACTAGGCCATAGTCAACCACGCTGGCCAAGTGCGGGCTGGTTGACTTCACACATATCATTGAATTTCTTCTCAGATATGTACAGGTTGCATCACGATGTTTTCCTTCACCGTAAGAACGTCGGATAAATGTACATATGTAAATCGAAAATCGAAAAACACATTGGTACATGGCGGGATTCGAACCCAGGACCTGCAGATTGCAAGTCAAGTGCTTAACCCCTGAGCCACCGACGCTCTTTACTTAATATACAGAGCACAAAATACTCTATAGACTGTAGTCATAACATCGACTCGGAGCTCTTCTAATTCACAGTAAGTAAGAAAAACATTTTTATTTTCATAAAAAATTACGTATAAAATTTTTGACAGATGACAGCGGACTCTTAACGCTTGCGCCATCTACTTAGAGCTATCAGGTTTTTTCGTTTACACAACCTAAATGTTAATAAGGAGTGGTGCTTACAAAGTGTGAGTAGTTTGGTGAAGACTGCGTGTGCGCTGTATGCTGTGAGTGCTGCGGCGAGCTGACGCACGGCGCGACACGAGCGCACACACAGCCACAGGCACACCTCCAACATACGTCCCGCACCACACACTCTACATGTAACAAATTCCTCTGTCACTTTTGGAAACATTAATTCACAAACGATCATGTCATCATATTTGACGTTATTAATTTTAATGAAGAGTATACTATCGTGGTGATCTTTAAGGGAGGTCTATGCCCAGCAGTGGGCGTTACGTGACTGAAAAGAAGTAGAAGATACTATATTTAAAGAAAAAAAGATGACGAAATTTTTATTTGGTATCTAAGAGGAAAACATTATATTACTATGGTAATGTTCACTAGTTAAAAATTAACGTACCTGTCTTCAGCTTCATTATCACTATCATACCAGTCTTTCATCAGCGAATTTATAGCGGCCACGAAATTATATACCACTTTAGCTTCTAAATATACCTGGAATTAAAAATAACTATAATCAGCCTTACTTATAATTTTTACTATTATTTTAATTTCATCGTTTGAAAAATAAATACATACAAAATCTAGGCGTAAGATCGTATATTTTGAATTATTCCAACAGTCTAAGCGAAGAAATTTTCAAGTAGTTTTATAATTTACTCATCACAAACATAAAAATTCAAACATAAATCTAGATATACTAACATCCTGTATATTGAGCAGTGTGTGTCGGGGCAGGGCGTGCGGGGCGTGCGGGGCGTGTGGGGCGTGCGGGGCGTGCGGGGCGTGCGGGGCGTGCGGGGCGTGCGGGGCGTGCGGGGCGTGCGGGGCGTGCGGGGCGTGCGAGAGCGCGGGCAGGGCCAGCAGCGCCGCCACCGCGCCGCACACGCGCGCCCCACGCCCACCACGCGCCGCCACGCCCACCACACCCACCACCATGCTCACCTGCAACACGTAACACAATATACAGACACACATCTTTACTACCACCCTGTAGAAATCCCCTCCTGGTCTGTTGTCAAAGAAAAAAAAGACAATATTTATTAATACAAATGACAAAGCAGACCGATCATATTGCTATCTGTGGGAGAGGCCTATGCCCAGCAGTGGGCGTCACGTGGCTGAAAAGAAGAATATTGCTAGCTCAATAGATATTAATATTGTCAGTGTTAACTAGATCTATGTTTTTTATTAAATTTCTTCATGTAAAGGATCAAAGTGTGTTCATATAGTTACCATGTTCAGCTGTGTGAGTGATTCAACATCTCCATCCATGACCTCAGTTATATTGGAATTGAGAAATGCTTCCCATTCTTCTAATTCCATTGTAGACGGTTCTTTTACTGTAAATAGTAAAACATTACAAATTAAAAAAAATCTAGGTTTTTGTCCATCAATAATAGATATCAATGATATTTATTAATAAATAAAAGTGTAATTTATACAAACCTTCCACATTTTTGTCAGTCTTAAGAATGCAATCATTATCAGCAACTTCAATGGCATCTTCAGTTTCCTCTATAACCTCATTTTTCTCAATATCTTCATCTTTTTCTTCTTTAGAACTGACCACTTTGTCTTTATCTACGATACTTGAAACTTCTAAATTCGGTTCACTGGTACGGCGTCCTTCCGGCTTATTTTTATCCAAACTTCTACTGAAGTGGAATGATCTTTTTATACTTCTTGTTAATCTATTGCCCCCACTACCAAACCTAAGTTTATCTCGTGAGAATTGCAGTATTTTCTGTTTATAAGATGGCGGTACACTTTTACTTAAACCAGAACTAACATCGCTACTGCATTTCGTTGAACTTTTAGGATTCTCAAGGCTATGTGAAGCTGTATCTACAGATTTCGCTTTCTGCTTTACTTCAGCTATATCTTGTACTTCGTCACTAATGGTTTCGATTTCTTCAATTGCTTTATTCACATCGTGTTTTTCTTCTTCAATTTTGTGCATTTTCGTTTCATGTTTTGGATTAGCGACCATTAATTGAGCCATGTTTCTTTCAAGATGGCAAACGACAAGATTTGAGTTATTCATCACATTGAATTCGTGACGTAATAGTTTAGCGTTAACAGCAGTAATTGGTTGTGATTGATCTTCGTCATCAGTTTTAAGACTGTCACGAACACTGAATGCACTAGTTGCTCTAACACTATCATCATCAGACATGGGTACACACTCCATAGCTTGCATTACACCTCTGACATTACGTAAGTCATGTTCTCGTCCAGTTTTGACAGATTCAGTTTCAGGTTTTGCATTTCTGGAATTTAAAATATTAATTTTTAGTGTTAAATATTCTTCAAAAGAATTTTAAATTCTAATACAATCATAATTACTTAGTATTACTGCTTATTTTATCCCTTTGTAGTTGTTTTGCCTCTTGTTGGCTATGAGTTAGTGGTTTAGTAAAGGGTGATTCACTCTGCACATCCTCAGGCAGAATAAGGATGTGTCCCAATACAAATGGATGCTCCAAAATTTCTGGCCAACTCATTCTTTTACCAGGATCTTTGTGTAACAAACCCTGCAGTAAAACATTATAAAAACAATTATTAAAAGAAACATTGAATAACATATTATTTTGTTAAAATCTCACAAAATAACACTTTAAATTAAGAGTTGTAGTAAATAATGGTTTAAAGATATATTTTACTTAATATTATAAATGCCAAATTTTTGATGGACGGATATTTGAATGGATCTTGATGAAATTTGGCACTGATGTAGAACATAGTCTGGAAGAACATATAGGCTTCTTATTAATGTTACTTATAACTATGAATAAGTTATGAAAGCATTATACCTGTAAAAATGAACGCGCTTCCATGCTGATAAAACTAGGCCATTGTACAGGCTTGTGTCGAATCATGCGCACCAATTGCCAAATAGACATTGTACAAAATGGAGGCTGGCCAGCCATCAGTTCATACACAATACAGCCTAATGACCATAGATCTGCCTGAAAATCAATTAGTTTTTTTAAGATACGTGATAATTTAAACATAATGTGAATTAACTCAGTAATGATTTGCCTGTCAATTTAATTCTGTATTTATCAATTTAGCTCTAGCTTAATTGTTTTATGCGATGATATGTATTTTCATTAACACCAAAGTTAATACTTTTTTGTTTATTATGTTATCATGAATGTTAATTATACCTGATGGTCATACGGTTTTTCATCAATTAACTCCGGCGCCATATATAGTGGTGTTCCTTTGATTGAAGTCAGAATATGTGTAGCATTAGTCATAATGCGAGCTAGACCAAAATCGCACAACTTTGCACGGCCAGAACTGTCCAGTAGTACATTTTGAGGCTTCAGATCTCTGTAAAGTTTTGAAATATCTTATTACAAATAATTATAAAAATAAAAACTTTACATTCTTCAAATCAAAATATTTATTGCAATTATAGATATTCTGTAACATAATTTACACATTAGTATATTTTTCTACTGATTTATTTACTTAAAAAATTCTTACCTATGTAAAACTCTATGGGAATGTAAGTAATAAAGTGCTGACACCAAATCCCAGGTTATTTTCTTAACCTGTTCTTCGTTTAAGCATCCTTCCTTAGCAAGTATGCTGTGTAATTCTTTCTCAGCATATTCTGTTACAACAACTAACTCGGATTCTGTATCAAAACTGTCAATCATCCTTATTATGTTGGGATGATTGAGTTGCCGCTGAATATCACATTCTTGTCTCAAATTTTTCAAATCTTTCGGTGACCTCCCTTTCTGTAAACATAAAATTTAAAGTTATAAAGACAGATGATGCACAACATAGAAATTTGCATAAGCCACGTACCTTCCTTATAACTTTTAGAGCAACTATGGCATCAGACTCTTTGTGTTTTGCCTTAAATACACGGCCAAAAGACCCTTCTCCGATAAAAGAAATAACGATGTAACTATCCATATTTAAAAATTAAATTTTCAGTACGTAAGAAGTGAAGCAAGTTATTAAAGTTATAAGTATTTTTCTCTTCAATACCATAACACCAGATAAATTATACTATCACACAATTGTTATTAAATGATACATTTAATGTTTCATAATATTTTCATAGCATTATTAAATTAGTCTTTAATAACCAAGCACAATTTTAATGCAAAACCTGTTTTAGGAGGTTTCAAAGTTTTAAAAATAAACAAAACAAACTCCATTTGCAACCAAAGTCAAATTGACATTGACAGTTTAACAGGATTTCTTTTTTTAAGGCCAAACAATACGCAGCAAACGATACAGCAAATACAGCCACATGAATTTTTCTTATTATTTTAATCTTGCTGTAGACTTCGTTCTGAACAAATTATGCTGTCGCTATTTTCTTTAAACGAATAATATATTAGAAATGATAAACTGCTTCATACATTATGTTTTATTGCTGCGCTACATTATGTTTTATTTATTCAAGCAGCGTTTTTTCAACGACATTTTTTTATTTTTACAATGGTTTGAGTTTTTGACTTCATAATAAAAAATCCGTTTTATCTATTTTCGAAAAGGAATTGTAATACATGAAGTTATTTTTTTAAGCTTGTATTTTTATTATGTACTTGCTATCCGCCCGGAATTAAAAAACACGTAATAAAGAATCGTCTACATCTGTGCCAAATTTTATCAAGATCCGTCGTTCCGGAGATACCTTCAAACAAACATCCATCCATCCATCCAGCGATCCATCTAAACATTTGCATTTATAATATTAGTATTAGTATGATATAGTATGAAGTAAGCTTTAAGTAAACTAAACAAAAATCATATGAAACCCGGTTTTTGACAATGTAGATAAACAAATGCATTATTTTTTTTATATCATAAGGTGGCAAACGAGCAAACGGCCACGGATTCGCCGCAATAGCGAGGCGACCGTTGCCCATAGACATCCGCAAATGCAGATGCGTTGCCTACCTTTAATCAACGGTGAAGGGGGCGCACAGAGAGAGGATATTTCTCCTTCCTATGCGTCTCCTCCTCCGCCAAATCCACTTCCCCTTCCCATCCTTTCCTTATAAGAAAAGGGTGGGAAGGGAAAGATGACTAAAATTAAGCCTCCGGTACCACACTCATCAGACGAAATGCGGAATTGCTTCCACTTCTCGCCTGTCTTACCAACAAGCCATCTACCACTTAGCCACCAAAGCAACAATGCCCAATATTTTTTTAATAAAAACTCGTAAAACAAGTAGGTAGTCATTTTTACACATACTTAATAAAAGAATTATTGGTACAATTTGATTATTTTCCGGCTCCATTTTCGTACTAATCTAACTGGTATGCGAATGTTTAGATGGATGTATCTTGTATCTTGATGAAATTTGGCACAGATGTAGAACATAATCTGAAAGAACACTTAGACTACTAATTATTTTTTTTTTCCGCGCGAACGGATTTTAGAGTGAGTAGAATTTATTTTAAGTAATAGTAGATTTTGAAGAGACTACTCCTTAGAATTGTCGTTTCAAAATGTAGATAATTTGGATGAAGTTTTACTATCCACTGTGTAAGTTAATAAAAATTTGAATTATGGTATATTGCGGTAAAACGATCTAATTTTACGTCTGGGCTAACAGAAGGTCATAATTTTTTTTTGTGAACAAATAAAAAAAAAATCATCTATTTTGCTAGGATTCCATCATAAATATCATATAGGTACCGCCATAAAGATTAGTATTATTAGTAACAGCTTTGAGTTGTAGACAAAAACTTTCAGTTCTATTATTATTAATGAGACTTGCGTTATAATATTTTACATTTTAAGACCACATAAAACAAAAATAATATTAGTATGATCATCTATTCGTTTCAGGACTTCAGGGTTGAGCGATATAAAATTATTATCTGTGCTTTCTTTGACTTTATCATTTGTTTATTTTTTTTCGGAAAAGACTTCGGTTTTCCTGTTTTTGATGTGGATTATATAATTACTTAACTTTCATTAGAGTGGAGTTGTATATACAATTATTTAACCAATTACAATAATAATAGTTTATCCAAATTATCTTGGATTTCCAACCGCGCTGCAGCGGGATGATTGTTTTAGTATTAGTGTATTAAACAAATTAAGTTAACAAGATCTTTTTATACATGTAGAAGCGGACACTCACGGTGAAATAACACATCAAAGGTTTACCAATTTAACGTTTTTATGAGGTTCTTTGATGTGGAATCTGTTATAAAGCCAGCTTATCAATATCGTGTTTTTAAATATGTTATCAGCTCGACAGTTTTGAGAAACTTACGAAACTAGCCGGTTCCCAAAGTTACAAGACTAAATTCAAATTTTAAACAATTAAAAATGGCTTATACTAGCTAAAATGTAACACTAGTATGTAAAATGCAAAAAACATCATTAGTCACGTTTCGAGACAATTAAATAGCAGCCAATTCCTGTAACATTTGTTTAAAATTAGTGTTAACACGAGTAAACAAATTAAAATACACAATTCGTAGTTGTGCGCAATCGCGCTTACGAGTGCTCGACCACGCCCATTTGGAATGCTATCGGAATGTTAAATTAAGAAAAACCTGTAGATTAAATTCTTTATAAATCTCCGGACACATTAAACAAGCAACGGAGACCGCGGTATCGACATTAAAAAATCGAAAACATTCGGCCAGCGTTTGTTAATGCTTTGTTGTCTATGGTCTATTTTTAACCGATTATTCGGCAACCAACTGTACGACATACCTAAAATTCGGGATCGTATACTAAAGTTGCCAAGCGCTCCACGTTATATTGGACAATTCCGCGCCGCAGCTTTTACCGAAATACACACGGACAAAACTGTTTCCATCAGCTTCAAGTCAAATAAATATAAAATGTATTGTTATCCAACATCTCACATTTTAAACGTAGATTTCTTTAAAATGTTGCCTTTATGTGCCCTGATTTCTTTACAAATTATATATTGAATTACATCTTATAGGAGTCGAATGTAGTATACATTCGACTCCTATAATATGTAATTTTATCCTAGATTGTCAATACACAAAACTTATTGCTTGAGTTCGTCGTGTTAAAATACAATATTTTGGTATAAAAATATTGTATATAGAGATTTAATTGCATGTTTGTTTCTAATAAACTAACAAAACTCTTTAAATCATATTAAAAATTCTTTTATAGTATACTATGTACAGCTCTACTATGAGTGAGTAAAAAAGGCAACATAGGTTTTCGTTTTTTTTTAATATACTGTTCGAAAAAAACGGGATACTTACCACGATTAAGCTGTTTAAACAGCAAAAATTTAATTTCTTGTACGATGAAAACAAGGCATTTTATTTTAGCGTCTTATTATGATGTCAGTTGGTTATAATCGTATATATGCTGTAGTAATCGTTATCATTCGTTGATTTGTTAAAAACAGATCGATTAGAAAGAAAATATGCGAGACCGGTGTATTCCTAAACTACCCGCGCCCATCGCCGCCCACGCCCTGTCTCGTTTGTTTACAGAATTGTGCACGGCTGTAAAATAATATGTTTTAACTTGAAATAAATGCTTTCGTGCTCGACTGTACAGCGGTATGTTGTTTTATTGTGTTCGCCAAGTCTGCCAGATTCTAGAAACTCGGCATCTGATTGAGATAGTGTTTTCTAAGAAACTCTTCGTTTATGACGATAAGGAAATTATACATACATCGGCAACTTCGCCCACTTCGTAGATAGAATTTTGATATTTTTTTGATAGTAGGATGTTTAATAGTAACAGCTAAATTACTTTATCCAAACAAAATGATCAGTTTTTTATTTTACAATACATATATGCAAATAAATACGCTGACGCGACGATGTATTCCTCTTTCAAGTGATAAGTAACTTACATTGACAATATTTACCGCCTTAACTTAAATTGGAAAAAATTATTCTCATAAGTCAGGAAATTAGGAACAGACCCAAAATATTATTTACATGTATGGGTTTGAAATCGAATTTAAAAATCACATCGTCCAACAACATTTAACGTCTTTGCATTTTAAATTTTCAGCCATGTTGTCGTTTTTATAGTTACCCTACTTTTTAATTTATTTTATTTATATAAAAAGAAAAGATTAAACAGTTGTTATAAACGTATTACATATATCAATCAAACTGTATCAATGTAAATATTAATCAATGGAGATATTATAAATTATGTCTTCAGTTTGTTCTACTTTTGGTCCACTATATTCTCAACAGAGTTATTTTCGTTAGTGGAAGAAACAGACGTTCTAATAAAATAACGCGTTTAAATTCGTGTCCAGAGATAACACGTTCGCTCAGTAAAATCATTACGTATTAAATTACAAGATCAGGAGCTATATAATATTATGTAGTTGTATTTAAGTATGTATTTTTAAGCAAACTTTGCAGTTTATATCTAATATTATGTTATTGTTATGTTGAAAAAAAAAAATTGATTTGCCTTTGCGCGAGCAAATTTAAAGCTGTTGTCAGTGGTTAGTTGTTGTCTGCAATCCAAAAATTAGGATGTAAAAAGTGCTGCCATATCCTTCCTATCTTTTCTCCTTGAATTTTTCGTTTTATTTTTATTGCCTTAAGTTGACCGACATATGTTTAAGAAACAATGTAGATGATTAGATGTATTGTGTATTAATTGGAAGGCTTATGGGGCGGTATGGTCGCATGGCGACAAAGCCTCTTAAATACCAAAATAAAAAAATAAAAATAAAAAATTCATTGCAAAATGAAATCTTATATCCATCCTTTATTAAATGCAGCTGCATCCACATTTCGCATGGTAGTAAATAAAAAAATACAACATTTTAAGATAATCGTACAAATGGTCGTTGTGTATTTTCCACGAATTTATATAATTTTATGATCTGTTTAATTGAGTACGCGAGTAAAAAAACAAACAGTCGAGAATCTCCTATCATTTGGGTATGTTCGTAAAAATTGGGATAAATTATAGCTTCTGACGTTTGTGTTGGCACTCACCCATTGTTATGTTTGATATACCATTAAGTGGCACGAATAAAAAAACAAATCTTTAAGAGCTACGCTTCCCTGGAACACATGCTGTAGATTTTTTTCCTTGACTTTTTTCCATACGCGATATGAAATTTTCCATAAAATCTAATATTTGTGAGTACGGGCTCATGTCCTTAAGATTAAACTTATTTGACTTAAAATAATATTGAAAGCATAAACGCACCTCCTCCTCCTATTTGAAGTCGGTTAAAAAACAAACAGATAAAAGACTTGATACATGCGTAAAATGGTAGTGATTTCACGTTGTAAAAAGATACCTCCCCTGCAGAGAAGCCATCAACATTAAGCTAATCTCAGATACGAAACAGATCAGGTGAACGACATAATTCGTCTTGACTTTGATTAATAAAAAAGTAAAAGAAAGTGCTTAAAGAAATTTATGAATTCATATAAATGTAACTGGCAATACAGACAGTATACATTCTAACGATACAATCTAAAAAACAAGAACAAATGACAAATGACTAAGAATGATCTTCTGTTTATTGTATTTTTGTAAAAACAAAACAAAAAGGACGAGGTCATTGAACTGTCTTCCATAAGTACGTTATTGCTTTTCATTAAAGGCGTAACCGGTGCCAATTTTCCGGCTAGTCCCCTCTCCGACATTCGCAGCATGACGTATGAAACGAAAGATTAATGCGTAGTCTTGGACAGATTAGGTTGTATTTCAACTAAGAAACTCGTAAAGGGCGAGTGCGTGCGCTTTGATGGTTCTTCACAAATGATATATGCCACAGCTTAAAAGCTTTGAGTGGTTGAGTTTGATTTATTATTATCTGAAATGATGAATAAATTAGTTACTCGTACCTTTACCCGTTCCCTCCAACCTACTCATCCTCTCTCATTATTTCTCGTCTCAATCCCTTTCGTCGGTGGCCCAGGGGTTATTAAGCACTTGATTTGTAATCTGCAGGTCCTGGGTTCGAATATCGCCATGTACCAATGAGTTTTTTTCGACTGTAATGTACATATGTAAATCGATAATCTTTAGATTTACATATGTACATTACAATCGAAAACATGTGAACAACGATCAAAGTTGAGTATGGCCTAGTAACACCTGAATTAGGGTAGTTGAGCCCCAAAGTGGGGACGTATATTGAACTGATGATTATGATGATCCCTTTCGTCTTTTCTGTTCGTTGCATTGTGCAAGACAATAATTGATAAATAATATATAATAAGTAATAAGAATAAGTAAGAATGAAGTAATAAGTAATACACATAAAAATACCGTATAAATCGATACAAATTTCTCTAAGCCGCTAACAATGACACGATATTGGCCAGCCATTCCATTTGATCTGTATTCTATAGACGTGTATATATTGTATGTGACGTATATTCTATAGAGAGACTGGATGTTGAAGGTGTCTGTAACAAAAACAAATGTATGGTTATTTTATAAACATAACGTGAACGGAAAACATATGTTAATACTTTTAAATAAACAACTTCTTTGTATTTCCGGGAATAATATTTCATAGTCGTACTATTGATGTAGTTTTGAGTAAGTTTAAATCGGAAAAATTCATTCGAGGCCATCAGATTTTATTTCATTTTGATAAAGATAGATAAAAATAATAAATATCTTATAAGAGCCTCTCTACTCTTTTTACAGTAACCATCACAAGTGTTGGGATTTCAAGACAATCAACCAAAGACTTTGTGACAATGTGCCTAAGAGTGAATTTTTTACCATGTTTTACATAATTATTATGAAATGAAAGGTGGCTTTCCATACATGGCTCATTAAGAACGGTAAACCTCTAACACCACTTCAAAACATCAATTTTTATTTAATTGCCGAGTTATTCTGTAAAAACCAAAAACAAATATATATGAGTGATCTATATAGTGATAGTCTATATACCTTTCATATAGTGATTTTTGGGTCATGTAGTAATTCAAAAATACTTTTCATTTCTTACTGAAATAACTCAAAGCTCATAGTACATATAAATATAAAAATCAATAACTTTCTGGTCATTATCAACATTTTACAGCTATGTAAAAAATGTTGTTCTTTTCAAGCATCAAGAGTAAATGTAAATCATAAACGGCTATACGAAAAACTGTCTGAAAGCGAGCACGCGCGATAAATGACGCAGCGAAAGCTCAGGGCGGGCGGTGGGCGGGGGACGCAGGGCGGGCGGAGATTACAGCACCGCACGCTTCGCTTGTTTACGTTGTGCCTGACCACGTTTTTGACTAAAAATACCTTTGCATCCTGCCGTTTGGGCCTCTCGTGATTGGCCGGCGTCTGCGCAGGAATATGAGGACTCGTGTACCCGCCACCCCCTTCCCACCGCCCCGCGCCCACGGTCCGTTATTTTATATGAAAGTAACCGAAAATCCGTTCTCGTAAAGAAGCAGAAAATAACCCTGAACGTTAGCAGCAGCAGTCCGCTGGCCAGTCGTGTTGTGCGTCTCACAGTGCTAACTAGTGACATTAAACATGGTTCTGGACACAGAAGACTGGGTAGGTGTCTGTCAACTTTCGTTTGCATATAATCTCCTTTTTTAATATTCAGTAATTCAAATCTAAAGCATATTCGTTTTACGGATTAAAAGATATAATAGGAATAAAAATAAAAGTAAAAAAAAAATAACATTTTCTTGTAAAGAAAAATAAAGTTTTTTTCTGTAAACAACACAATTCTAAATTACATCGAAAAATGTCTAAATTTATTTATTACACTGTAAACGATGTTGTATAATAGATGCCAAGCAATTGATAATTATTCTTGAATAATTTTTTAACTATTTATACTGAAATTGTAAAACATTTTTATTTCTTTTAAAATATGTTTACATATATTGAGTTTCAATACACCTTATTAATTGCTATCTTAGGAAATAACAAATCATAGTATTACTTAAATTAAAAATTAAATGTAAACAACTATAGGTATATTATTTTTAAAGCAAAAATTTCCAAAACATCGAGAACTTTAATTAAGAAATATTAGATATTTAAAAAAAATTGCAACCATAAACCACTTCATTAGTACATTGAAGTTAATTTGAAAAACTATTTTTTTTTTCTTCTTTTCATATTAAACTACTATATAAGAATATAACAGTAAGGACAAAACACGCCACATATTATGTAACCTCATCGAGAAATAATGATAATAATTTAGATTAAATATGCTATATATACGTTATTTTGTTTACAAAATGTTTTTTTTTATTCTTAAGTCTTATGCCTCTGGTCTGTGTTTTTAATTGAGTAATTACTTTTTAACACGATCTTGTAAATACTCTGTAGAGGCGAGTCCGAAATCTTGCAATACCGAGGTATCTATTTTTGTTTGAATTGCACGTAAAACAAATTTATTGCGTCTCGAAACACGCCTGCTCCCCAAAAACTTGTGCTATGACCTATATAGATCAGTTTACAGTGTGTGTGCTAACAATTTTTATTTATGTAAACGGACTACTATATATTTCTATTATATTTTTTAGGCCGATGAGCTGCCCCCAGAACAAATTGCCGGTGAGTAATTAAATAGATACAGCAATATTTACCAATCTGAAAATTCGTACAAAGTTGTAAGACCCTGAAAAGAGTTCGACGTTGTTTTTAATTCTATAACAAAACTTTCTTACTATACAGTTTTAGTTTAGTTCAGATACGAATACTCGTCAGTTGAAGATACATGACATTTTTAGAACATTTTATTATCATTTTACCTTTCTAATCAACGCAGAAGATTTCCTGGCAACATTAACTCTACCTTCCAAGAGTATCTTTTCACCCTTTTATCTGTTAATACAGATAAAGTTGTTAAGATATTTTTAACAATTTCGAGCACAAAATCTTGTTTTAGGTTTGTAAAACGAATGACGAATGTGAACTTACAAGCTACCTATCGTTTCTTTATTTTAGGCAGCAATATATGTATTTATATTTTTTTTTTGTTGTTATCACGATGTCATAGGAAATTCGCAAGCTCATATTTGGCCTCATTCCAAGAACTCAATGAGGCTTGACTTCATAAATTAAACAGACAGGAACCTCTTATAATAAATTCGTTCTACCAAATCTTGTGTGGGTTTAATTATTCTCACAGGAATAGAACAAAAATTCATATCGCGGGGTGTGGCAATTTACATATTATGTGGATATTGTAACATATTAGATGTAGTTGACCAAAGATTTATTGGAACGAAGTTCCTTATTAATTTTAATCTAGGAATTTTAATGGAAAAATCTTGAAAACGGTCTTCAGAAAAAACATAAATATCGAAAATTTTAATGATAATTTCTAACGAATACCTAAAACCTGAAAAAAAAAAAATCCGTTATCAGGTGGCAAACAAGCAAGCTGCCACCTGGATTCCGCTGAAATAGCGAAGCCACCGATGCTCCGAACGCACGAAAAGAGGAAATTTCCGATTCCTGTGCGTCCGTTCCACCGCCAAATTCACTTCCTCTTCCCATTTTAAGTAAAGGTTGGGAAGGGAACGTGGACTAACGCCGGTCTTCTGTCTGTCTTCCAAACTTTTGAACTTATTGAAGCTTATTTACTGTATTAAACAAAAACTATGTAATAAACATTTTAAGGATTAAAATCAAATATATGTTAATTTTGTATCACTAATGTTATCAATTCTATGTGCGAAAATGTGAACTGCTCAGTAAAAAGAAAAAATGTATTATAATTAGATGAAATTGAACAGAACACTATTTAAAACTAGATACATTAAATAGTTGCGTTACGAAATAACTATCCGGTTTCAATAACAGTTCTGAAAACATACATATTTATAAGCTTCAACGAAATCGATATTCACGGATAAAAATTATAGTTACATCAAAAGTTATTAGCTAATAATAGCTCATAATTTATATTAAAATCCTGGCATTAAAATGGTACATTTAACGTTCAAAGATTAAAGATTGTTTGTTATTAGCAGAAACATAACAGCGGGCAGGTTGTTTGGGCGAACGGTGGCGTGGTAACACGCTTGGAGTGAAGCCAACGGGCCGCAGTGTCAGCTCACGGGATACGTCATTGTTTAGTTCAATACCACGGGGAAAATTCTCCAGTTATTCCAGTTTACGTTAAACAATCCAATTTTTGATTGACAAGCTGTATACATGTATACTGAAATATACAGTATTTCGCAGCGACTTCACAAGGCTAGCAATACATTTTGACTCTACTGCGATTATTCTAGGTACAGTAAGGACTTTAATTTTGTCTCGACTCAACGTTTTCAGAATCTTTTCTTCAGTAAGTGGCTTTTTTTTTATATATTTGTTACTCAATTACTAATTTATAACACTTTTATCAATAGTATTCATCATATAGCATCTGATAAAGCCTGTCCGTGTTGCAGACAGACGCAAATTTATTTGAACAAGTGTTTAATCAATATTTTAATGTAATTATCAGATATGATGATTAACATGTTGTGTGACGCGTGTACACTATTTCTAGTTAGCCAAGTATTTAATATAAATCAAATGAAAATGTAAACATTAAGAATAAATGAGGCGCCAAATGCACTACGCATTCTAGTTCAATTTAATATTCGTAGTGTAAATTGATTAATGATGATATTTATTTTAATTAGCACGAACTTAATCACCTCGTCGCCAAAATATAATGTTATAAATATATACTATAAAGAGACATTTAATTTGTATCAATCAGTAAGTACTGGTCCATGGAATTAATTCGTATAGGTACAGTCAGGGCCGTTCGCTGTATTTTACTTTTAGAAATAATGTCTTGTTTTTTGCAACGAGACAAACTTCGACCCTCCCTTACAAATAACCAATAAGGTAGCAGTTACGGAAACGGCGAGATAGTAAAAAGCACCGACCGACCTTTTTTGTTTCGATACATTTAAAAGCTACCCCCTATCTATGTTCAAGCGAAAGACGGAATTCTCCCGATAGTACATATATTATAACGGTGGTTCGACAACAAATCGTCAAAATGTAGTTTGCTAAAATATGAAAATGACGGGATGGAAACCCAGTAATTTCAAAATCTACTCAACTATGCATTTTTAATTTTAAATAACTACGGATCTGTAGAATTATTTTCTTTGTTGTATTAAACATCAAGTGGAAGGTGAACAGCTGCAAATTTTTATTTTTATACTAAAAGATAAATACTTTTATCCTAGTCCTTATTTTTTTATTTTGTTCTAAAATAATTTTACATAAATTAATAATTAAACGATGGAAAGTTTAGCACCGGGAATATCGCACTCGCATCTCGGCACTCGCTTTATCTTTTTATGTTATATGTTCTATTATCAGAAGCGTTAAATATATTTCAATAAAAAACGGATAATGACGTTGATCTTGTCCTCGTTTCGTGTACCATGTCCCGATGGTAGGTAGATAATTAATAAACAGCTAAAATCTAGAAAGAAAGTAATAAAACCCATGAATCTTTGACGCGTCTGCCAAGATGTTGACGATTAAAATTAACAACTCCAACCAGGCGAAAATAAAAGACGAATTTTATAAAAGTATTCCCCTTGCCAAATTGCTATTGGACAGCTGCGTTCACAAGCGTACATCTTTTTTATCAGATGCAGATATTTTTACTTCGTACACAGGGTTGAATTTAATTGGCCAATAAATTTTTATTTTCAGTTACGGTAACAGGTGTACGTTTTATGAAGGAAAATCATATTTTCAAGCTTTTATTAACTTGACCTATATGCATCCAGTTCTTTGTATAATAATCCGCCTAATGTAAGATTATTTCGGCTAAATATTTAAACACTTCTAGATAATTTGTAATAAACATATCTTGAAAAGAGGAATATTTTTTAAAAACTTATATGTTATGAATAAACTTTAAAACTACTGAATCGATTTCAAAAATTCTTTTTCTATCATTT
The DNA here is from genome assembly GCF_912999745.1 of Papilio machaon. Classification (NCBI taxonomy): domain Eukaryota; kingdom Metazoa; phylum Arthropoda; class Insecta; order Lepidoptera; family Papilionidae; genus Papilio; species Papilio machaon. Next base: position 4,077,340 of record NC_059989.1, on the reverse strand, counting down.
TAACTGTAATGTGAGATATAATATAATCAGGATAAAAAATTACCTTTGCCTTTTTTTGAACAAAAATAATCGAAGATGTCAAATTAGAAAAACAATGCATAATGTTAACTAATTTTATTATTTGGTATCTTTAAATTATTATTTTTGATTGTAGGATTTGAACCTTTCGAAATTAAGTTACATTGTGCTGAATACCAGATGGCATTTAAATAAAATCTTCAGAAAGAAAGATTTTTGTGATGAAAGAACATTTCAACATTGTATCGTCTACGCACGTCACAGGAAAGCTTCGAAAGAGTTTATTTTCGTTAGCAACATTTGATATCATTTTATTTTTAAACAAAGTGACGCACGCGCCCAAATCTCCGAGTCGGGGTAATCGAGATCAAACTTTATAACTGTCCACGATCGTCAGCGTCTATAATAAATTGTCTCGCCATCGTTTATTAAGATCGTAAATCACATCATATCCTAAAGATTGAGTTGCTAAGAAAACCCTAGGTATAGATAAAAAACGTAGTACTTTTGTATTAATTTTTTATACTAGTTCCTTCTAGTAAGCGTTGCCTTTGCGAATTTTACCACTTTGGTATCTTCGGCAACACCATGTTTATTTATCATAAATTCTGCAGTACTTTTGTTTTTAATTGTAAAAAATCTTGAAGTTACCGTACTGATTAATTGACATCACACGTGACAAAACAAAATTACAACTGAGGCCAAAAATTTGAAGGCGATGAACTCAATAATATGAACGCTATCATAGAAATAAATACTTTATTTTTAAGTTGTATAAAAAGAAACGAAACAAAGAAAGAAGAGAGATTATAAGGTGGCAAACGAGCAAGCGGCCACCTGAATTCGCTAAAATGCAGTAGCGACCGCTGCCCATAGACATCCGCAATTGCAGATGCGTTGCCTTCCTTTAATCGACGAAAAAGAAGACGCACAGAAAGAGAATATGTCCCTTTCTTATGAGTCACCCTCCTCCATCAAATCTTCTTCCGCTTCCCACCCTTTCCTAAAATTAGACACCCGGCATTACACTCATCAGACGAAACGCGGCATTACTTCCACTTTACGCCTGTCTTCTGTGTGGTATTGCATCGGGCGAACCGGTCCATTCTGGCAAATTGACAAATATTATCCATCAAAATTTCTTAAGCAACGAATGTGTTTTCAGCTTCAGGGAGAAGTTGATAAAGAAAATGAGGATAAATATTGAAGGAGTATTTAGACTAAGGCCATGCTAATAAGAAATACATATTCTACCTATATAATCTTAGCGTTCACTTAGGAACTAAGCAGACTAAATGCATGCCCTATAAAGAGCTTTCATAAACAAATGAACAATGGCTAAAATATATTTATGCAACTAGTGCGTATGCTAATATCGTGTAATGGTCGAAATTCGGTATTTCCATTGAATAGGTCATTTAAAATTTTGCATCCCCTGACACACTAATATTGACATTTAACATCAAATTGTGATTAAAAGCATTTTGTGTCAGTAATTTACAGTATTTGTGCGTGTTTTCGTTGATTATTTATCGGCGTCCTATTTACACGCACACGCAGCGCCGGTGCACCGCGCTCGCCGCGCCTGTTGCACGGAAATAGCTGCGTTGCACAACTTATTCGCACTGCATTTCGGAGCATTGAACCTCTGTTCTAATCCCATCTTCACCCGTCGAGCGGCCAGTGCGACCGTTTTTATTGCTACCGCTGCACCGCTATTGTCCTTAGAAAATTTGAAATCAGAAATTTATAAGTTTCGTTAACTGCATTTATTCAATTTATTTCCGTCCACCATGAGCATGCTGAACATCGAGGGTACGACGTTCAACGGTCTTGACTTTCCGGTATATTTTATTCGTATTGCGTAACCTCGACGTGGTATTAACTTTGTGCTATTTGTTCCAGTCCTCCGCAAGGCCTTCGACGGCTTCGACCACAACCGCTCGGGCAGCATCCCATGTGACTTCGTCGCGGACATTCTCCGGATGATGGGGCAGCCCTTTAACAAAAAAATCCTTGAAGAACTCATCGAGGAAGTCGATGCCGACAGTAAGTATTCACATTTATGTGAGTTTGAACTTGTGCCGTTCCTCACAAATATAAAAAAAAAAACAATAACATAATAATTTTGTTTGCTATCAGAATCTGGCCGTCTAGAGTTTCCCGAGTTCGTAACTTTGGCTGCCAAGTTCATTGTTGAAGAGGATGCAGAAGCCATGCAAAAAGAGCTCCGCGAAGCATTTAGGTTATACGACAAGGAAGGTAAGACAATTTACATTATGTTTAAATTACATTTAAAAAAGTTTCCAATTCAAATATCTATTATTATCTAGATCTATTATATCGTATAACTAAATTGAAGAGATCTTGATATTACTTTATATCAAATGTAAATTCTTTAGTTGCGCCTTCTTGACCATAAACTCACATGATTTTCGTTAATAACGTTATCAATATATGTACTACATATTGCAGTGTTATACTCCTTTAATCTCTATTTACTCCGTTTTTAATCCAAAGCGTTTGACAACAAAGGTTGTTTAGAGACATCTATAAGAAAGCAATTTACGAGCAAAAAAATTTAAAATAAAATTTTGCAGGCAACGGATACATTCCCACATCGAGCCTGCGCGAGATCCTGCGCGAGCTAGACGAGCAGCTCACAGACGAAGAGCTAGACGGCCTTATCCAGGAGATTGACACCGACGGTAGCGGCACCGTTGACTTCGATGGTAACTATACTCTTATGGATCCACATCAACTAAGCTACTTATACTTTACTTGATGTTCAACCAATTGTAAAATTTAGTTAATGTCAAACAATATTGTTCGACGACCGGACCCCGTATTCTCTAAGGCCCTTCGCACACAAGGCAACGTAAATCATCGAAACTAATATTGTATGGTTGCGTCGCGAAAATCGCGTTGCGCGCGCTTCGACTACAAAATTGTATCGTCGACGCGAGTTGTCTATTCGGTTAGTACAGGTACAGCGACTACATGTCAACTGTATAGATGTGCTCCACCATCTTGAAAATTACAGCGATTTTACTCACCACAATCTTGACAAATATGCAGGTGGCGAACAACTGACTTTGGCAATGACAGATAGAAATATGGGCGCTGTAATACACAACGTTAAATCATCGACGTGAATCGTCACGACTTTAGAAAATGTCAACTGTATAAAACTCTGCTATCTTAAAAATCACAACAAATTTTCTCGCGACGATCTTAACCAAATAGGTAGTGAGCGACTGGCTTTGATGACCTGTACAACATTGCATCGCGTATGTCGTTTAGCAACTTAAATCGCCGGGTTTCGAAGATATACGTTGCCTAGTGTAGGAAGGGCCTAACGACAATTTAGTAGCCAACCAATAAACAAGCAACAGCTATAGATACAATAGTGGCCATTCACTCAGTCTATTCTAACTAATTGTGTTTAATACCATAGTAACACCATAGTAATACCATAGTAACAGTATTTATATAATCATCTGGTATTTTCACAAATAGCATTACATTTTATACTTTTTACAGAGTTCATGGAGATGATGACCGGAGAATAAACACCAAAAATCAACGTTACTCTTTATTTATACTTACGGTTTAACTTAAGGATACCTTCTTACATTTCAATACTTCCACTTTTCGAGGCTTGAGGAACATTGGACACCAAAACATATAACTAAATCTGCAGCAACATATTGTATTTAATATAAAAGTATTATGTATGTATTGTACAAAATAATATTTGCTCTCGTTAATTGATGTGTGTGGCTGAGTAATGTTTATATCTACTTATTAATAAAACTTTTAATATACTATTGTAGTGTTTTATTTGATGAATTGACTTGTTTAACTCCCAGAGTTGGCGACGCTCGGTGGGGCTATTCTCGTATCACTGGATTATAGGAGGTCGGAAAAAAGTGTGGAATGTAAAAATAAATAGAAAATATGGAAAACATCATAACTGGTTAAACTAAGTTAAGCTCTTCAGAGGACACCTAAGTGAATTACAAATATGGGCTACTCTAAAAACTACAATGGTATGCATTTCACAGAGTAAAACATAAACTACTATCGTATGAGTCTATCTTACTAATACTATAAATGCGAATGTTTAAATGGCTGGATGGATGTTTGTTTGGAGGTATCTCAAGAACCGCTGTATGGATCTCGATGGAATTTGGTGTAGAGGTAGAGCATAGTCTGAAAGAACACATAGTCTACTAATTAAGTTTTTTTTTTAATTCAGCGCGGACAAACGCGGACAAAAGCTAGTATTCAAATAATTTCTAATCACATTTAGGAAGAACCTCGGCTAATATCGTAGCATCTTGTTTCGATTTCGTATCATGCTTGGTGATAAAATATGTAAATAAAAAATTATATTATAATTTATTTAAATTTTGTTAATGTCTTAATGTCATGTAATATTACATTTAAGAAGTAAAGTAATGAGTATTCCACTTTAAAGTCGTCTACAAATATTTCTTGATAATTTTGATGACATTTTTCTTTCGATTGGATACTAGCCAGATACGAGTTATAGGCTGTAACACTTTCAGTAGACCATTTTATTGCCGTTTTTATTTTATATAAATGTTTATTTTTAGAAATTTATCACAGGGAATGTGTATCAAAATATTTTCAATGGAAAGACAAAACTAAAACAATTTAAATCAGAGCGAACGAAAGACGTTGTATTTCGTCTGAGGATGGATATTGCATTTGCCAACATGCATCAAGGAATGATAGAATATTCTTCACAATTGTACTTTATTGTTATATCTTTTTATCTTGTTGAATAAGAAACAGATGGCAATATATTTTCTACTCATGCGATGGCAGTGGAAACGCAATCAACAATGGATTTTAACAAATTCGGGTGACAGCTTCGTATTTTTTCTTAGGTTAAATAAAACAATCTTGTACAATTCGTATTCATGTTTATTTTAATATATGAAATCAATATTTCGAATAACTTATCGGGTCTACTTAAAACGTAGACTTGCCTTAAAGTTTATAGTAAGTAGTAATAAGATTGGAAAGATAGATTTATAGGAATGAATCACTGTTTTACAAAAGAAGTTTACATTGAACTGAAATAATATACCATATCAGTATAAAACAAGTTAAATTAATCTGAAAATCAAAGATATAATATAACCAATAGATACGTAATTCCGAGAACAAGAGAAGAGGCCTTTTGTGGGAGTAAATACCCTCATTGTTTTCATTTGCAGTACAAAAAACATTTAGAAAATCGTCTCCCAATTAGACGTCAATTTATTATTTCATACTCCATCTATCTTCCTAAAATTGTAAATGCCTATGCGTAGATGGATGGCTGTTCGTTATCAGATATCTCCAAAAACGATTAACGGATCTCGGTGAAATTTGGCATAGATGGAGAATTTAATCTAGAAGCACACAGAGGCTACTATTTTTTTTAATTCCGCACGGACGGAGTAGCGGGCGACATCTTGTAGGTTATAAATTTATGCAAAGAATAATGCTTTGATAAAATTCAGTTGTCAAAAAAGTTCTTCATGGTTTGAACTTTATATCGTTTATAATAATTTTAAGCATATATAAAACAAATGATAAATTATATTAATAAGTACAGATAGTAATTAAGCATACGCTTGAATTTTCACTTAATTTTTTTCAATGAACTTCCTTTCCTCAAATTTTTCAATCTTAAAGAAAAATCTGTTTTGTAATTTAAGGTATGAAAATTGTTTCAAGAAAAGTCATGTATCAAAAATATATCTTCATAAAAAAGGTCATAAAATTATATATACAACAAAATAAATACATATTTATATTACGACAATTTTAAAAATTAAGCTCCTTTCGATTGATTTTCCTAAAACGAATTTAAAAAGACTTTGCACAATCAGAAAAAAGCAAAATAAATATAATTTATGTAATAAATAAATGGCACCTAGATATTCACAAGTTATGAAAATAGAAAAGCACAAGTAGGATCCGCAGCCAGATTAAAAAAAGACATATTTCAGGTAGATACTACATGACAAATAATAATAATAACACCTGAATTTGTTTAATAATTAAATGACTTGTTATTTCTTCGATATTATTTATTTACTTGGGTAGCAAATAAAGTAACTGTTTACATCATTGAATGGTTGGGACACGATATAACAATTTTCTGGCTGCATGTACGTCAATATGAAAATTAAATACGAAAGTTATTTAACGCACTCTACGTATAAAGTTCATTGGTAACGCTTTTAACGACTAAATTTTGCAAGGATACACGTACATGTCACCTATCGTTTGAGAATTTCGTCAAATATTAATTACTCGAAGTGAGTCACAATCGATTGGTGGCATGCACAAAATAATACCACTAGCTGTACATTCCAAAAACATTAATCTATGTACAACAGTCGCTTGATAATGGTATTAGTTAATGGTTGTACTTATTTATATTTTAGAGTACTATTTATTTTGTATACGGTGCATATACTTAAGTATCACTCTCCTAGACATTTGTTTACAAAAATGAACGCCTAGATATAATGCGATTTAATTCTATCATTTTGCACAAATAAATCTGTAAAGCCCGGTAGAGGCCTCCAGTTTTAAATGTAGAGTTTTAACTGAACAGTCGAATTGTACAGTTAAAAGTTACTTTTTTAGGCAAAATTGGGAACTGCACAGTTTAACTGACACTTAAAATTTTGTCTGCACATGTAACTTTTTAACTGTACAGTTAAAACTGAAGATGTGTAGCAGGCTTTAGAAAAATATATATTATACAAAGGAATGGAGTCTATTACAGAACTCAAAAAATTATATTTATGTCACTTCGATCGTCACGATTTGTCAAATATGGCACTAATGCGAGTTAAGATTTAAGAAAATACTATTTAATTTTAAAATATTTCGAAACCTTGTTTTTTTTAATTACCACCAGCATATCTTCAGTCTGGGTATATTTTTGATAAATTATAGAGTTTTAACTTCAAATTGTTTCATAAGTACTGTCAGTTAAAAAATTGAAAAAATCTAAATAAGTCTGAATTTCATGTAATTCGATTTTCTCAAATTTCTAAAAGCTCAAAATTTGAAATTAAAACCCTACAATCACAGAATGACATATTACGCTTAAAAATAATAGAGACGAACTAACTCTATGTTTAAAGTATGATCATACATTCATATAAGTTTCCTCAAATTAGCTTCTTGGCTTGAGATAGCAAGATTATCTTAGATTTAGTAAAACTACAGATGAGATCTCAATTTGAACTATGCTTTACCAAACTTCTCTGCCATACAATAGTCATAAACAAACCTTATATCACATTTTGATTAACTTTTCATTATAGGATGACGATTTTTTTTAATTAACAATCAACGGATCAAGCATTTTGCTCTACTTATTAACTTAACTATATATATATAATATATAAAATAACGGGGCCATGAAGCCATTTAATAATGCAAAAAAATCCTTACGGATTTTTTGTTACATATATCTTACATAGATATTTTTACATAACAGTAAATAATTTATCCTAATGCTAACTTCAAGTACATATAACTAATTTAGGACGTATCGTATTTAAAATTGTTTCTTTGCATTTAAATGCAATAAGAATCAACATAGCCCAAATATGAATATTATAATTAACAAATAAGTCAAAGTTAGTAAATCATTATATTAATTAAATTAGAAAATCTCATCACAACTAAAATGTACTTTAATATCTATAAAACTAAGCTGAGATTTATTTGGTAAGATAATCTAACAATCGATTTATGTAAGGTTGTCGATAAACGCGAGGCAATAACGAGCTAAGCGGATGGTTTTTACGATTATAATTGGTATTTGTTTACTTAGTGTAAGTTTAACTTGAATACTGATTGCGTAAATAGATCTTCGTTCTAGTAGGTAGTCGGCTCCTCACTGATGCAACCCTCGTATAACTCGTAACACACTGAAAAAAGATAAGTAAATCTTTTCATCCTTTCTATAGAAATACCTAGAAAATAAAAATTATACTTGGACGATATGGATTACTATTCGGTACAGTCCTTATGATTTGTCTTCATCCATACATTTTTAGCTCTTTAATTAAGTGAATTTTTCATTACTTGTAACTTTTGTATAGTTATAGGTTCTTAAAAGGACACAGTAAATTATCTAAGATTTAAAAGATTTAAAAATAGATAAAGGTAAGAAATTCAGTAATTTAAATTATCTCGATGTTCGGTCAAATTAACGAATGTAGAATTACAATATAAATATTATCTTACCTAACTTCGCCAAATCGACACAATTGACTAGTGGAACCTCTGCGTTAGTGCAGTATTGGTGGCGGCGGTCGGGTGCGATTATTGCTCGACTTGGGGATGACTGGCGGCACCAGGTACGCCTTCTTAGTGGGCTTGGCTAGCGACTGCTTTCGTGACCGACCCAGCCAGGGTGGCGGCGGCCCTTCGCACCAGGCCGCCCGCGCCCACCCGTGTGGCTCGGCACCCAGGCGCGTGCACTCGCGCGCATAGGCCCGGTACGCCGCGCAGTGGCAGCGCTTGCCGGCGCAACTGCACGCATCCAGCACGCACGCCTCGCGATAATTGTGGGGGTTCACTTTGCCGCCGCAATCCGAAAACGCCTCGTATCGGTCGAAACCACGGCACAACCTCCGCGCCTTCACCAACTTAGACTGTGGGCAACGCAGATTCATACTCGGTCGCTCCGACGGACGCGAGCACGAGCGCCGCCCGCCCACTCGCCACGACGAACCGAAACGCCACGGATCGTTTAACTGTCTCCCGTCCCTCGTCCTCATATCGTCTCTCGCCATGGAATTGAAATTCCCACACAACCCGCACAGTTTATTTTTATACGCACTGGATACGGTCACCTCTAAAAATCCATCCCCGTCCCAGACGAGTTGCACTCCGATGTCAGATTTTAAAAGAACGGAACCGTTGCTTCGGATTATGTCGGCTACTTTTTTAATATTATGGGGTAGTGTCACTCTTTGACCGTTCACTTTGACGCGCATTTTGCGTCCCATATTTATTTTTGTGGCCCCAATACGCAACGTTGCCGTACGGGTCCATGAGGAATGTGAAGTATTTCTTGCGTCGTTCGATATCCTTATCGAGAAGGTGTGATTCGCGCAGTCCGATACTAACTGATATTTGCATGATCCTTGGAAGCTATAGAATTTTCCATCGAAAGTTTTATAGTGAGGATCACCGAAGACCGTGCATATACCGTCGATGTCCACACACTTAGGACAGCACTGTCCTGGAAGCTGCCGTAAGTTTTGGTCGGAAGGACATGACAGCGGCGGACATCTCTCCATGGCACATCTCGGCTCGCCACCGTGACATTCGCATGATTTGCACGCGTCCAATTGCCAAATTTCTCCATCCTGAAATTATAAAAAATAAAATTAACAATTTTCTGTATATTTTTAATCAAGTAGCAATTTAGTAGCTCCAAAGTTCTCTCTCTAAAAATAAGTCTTTGAAAATCTAATTGATGATAGGTTTTATTTTCAACGGCGATCTGGCGGAAACTAAAAAAATAATGTATACCTGATAGGTAACCCCGCCAACAACACAGGCAGCTTTGGCCTCTTCGATGTTTGGGCATTCAGGACAGCATTTTCCCGGGGCTGGGGGTAACGCGCGTGCACCGCATGTTAGGACCGGGCAAGTGTGCCGCGTGCACACCGTCGTGCCATTCATACACGTGCAGTCCGTGCACGGATCCACCTGAAACCGGCTTAGGTGCGCGTGGTACTCCTTGCCGAGTATGCAAGGCTTCGGTAACGAACTACCTAAACCTGTTGGGTTGTACATTAACATTAACATTTTCTGCTATCTTTTTAATAATGTAAATATATTTTTAAGGACAATTATGTCAAATAAAGCAACAAATGCTCATTTGTTACGTAAAAATTATCATTTGTATCTATATAAAACATAATATTATTTCTGTTTTGACCAGGATAATGAGAGGAATGACGATATGTTTCATACAGAGATTATGGTCTTAGAAACCAACGATTAGTCTATGTTAGCTTCAATCCGATTCCTCTTGGACATTTTTGTCATTTCATTCACTGTCCCCTCATTTAACATTAATAGATTGGCGAAACCTTCAGATTTTTATATATCGACGGAGGACAAATCACAGGTTTCCCTCCAAGTGTCTATTTACTTCCACAGAAGGTGCATTTGAAGACTCATGTTGAGATGACATACCAGGCAGAAATTTGTCGGACATGGGGTGTGTGCATCGTGGGCAGCACTCGCCGGGCGGCGTGTGCTGGTGTGCACGCGCGCAAGGTAGCACAGGGCAGGCACGCTTGGCACACGACAGAGCGCCATGTACGCAGCGGCACGACAAGCACGGCTCCTCCGGCACGCGCACGTCTCGACCCTCGCCTACACGCTGGCCGTTGATCACGCATTCTGTGGACATTAACAATTTATATGTTAATTTTAATTATTACACATACACATCTGCAACAGTAACTACCTTTAATAGTGGTCAGAGTAGAGACGTACAGAAAGAGAATATTGCCCTTCCAGCCTACTATTATTTGTTTCGTTATCGAAGCGATTATTACTGGAATTATTAAATGATTTCACAGTGCGTCGCCGTCGTCGTCAGAGCGTCGGTGGCTCAGGGGTTAAGCACTTGACTTGCAATCTGCAGGTCCTGGGTTCGAATCCCGCCATGTACCAATGTGTTTTTCGACTCTCGATTTACATATGTACATTTTATCCGACGTTCTTACGGTGAAGGAAAACATCGTGATGCAACCTGCACATATCTGAGAAGAAATTCAAAGATATGTGTGAAGTCAACCAGCCCGCACTGGGCCAGCGTGGTTGACTATGGCCTAGTCACCCCAAACTTGGGGTAGGCTCCGAGCCCCTCAGTGGGGACGTATAGTGAGCTGATGATGATGATGATGATGATGATATTAAATGACTGTGAATGCGGATGTAACTCATCATAAGTTGAAACAACAAGCTATGTTGTATATAATTGTATTTTCATAATAAGCATGCCTTTGATAATAAAGCGCTTTTTAGATTGCACAATACTAATCTGATTACGCCAACACAATGAGCATCAAAGTTCCGTTATAGGGAGTCGGTTATCAGTATTATCTAGTGACATAACGAGAAGTATATACATATATCGTCAACGCGCCACGCACTGTCCTCGGATAAACATTTCCTAATAGAAATGTGTGTAATAAATCCGAGTTAAATGTTTAAATAAATAAACTGCAAATATATTTTACTATTCCCGTTTTTATGATTTGTTTAAATAACCTTGTATCTTTGGAATTATGATTGTTTGTGTAACAGTTGTAACGGTTAAGAATGAAGCATATAAAACGTTTTATTTATTTATGATGCGGTGGATTGTTCGGTGATGTTGTTTAATAAAATATCATTAGGCACATTTCATTATCTGGCAAACGTTTGATTTGCTTATAATTTAGACCTGTGTTCAATATTTTTTAATCTAGATTTATTAAACACTATTAAAATCCGATTCAGTTGGTATTAAATTATAGCTTAATCACATTGAAATTTTTCTGAAAACAAGATCGAGAAAGAAGAATTTTCTGCAATTTCGTAAAAATTCACAGAACTGTCTTCTAATCGAAGATTCAAACTTAATAAATATCTATGTAACCTTAACATTTGACTTGCCAGTTCCGCTTCAAACGGACAATGAATACAATGAAAGAGGCGAATAAATCATCGTATCGCCATTTATTTAATCATATCATGTGTAAGATGTATAATTTATGGCTATTAAAGAAACATTTTATTGATACACATAGGTCAGAGGTTTAAAAAATGGTAGCGTCATTTGCATCACTATTAAAGTTATTGTGAAATCATTTTTTGATGCTTTATGGAATTCGTACATTTTAAAACCACCAGCTTTAGGATATGTTTAACACGGTCCAGAACTTTATGGCACTGCTCGCTTTTATTTTTATTTCCGTTTAAACTATTTTTTTTTCTCTGCTTTAAGACAAACAACTACAATTATTATTTCCGAAACGATGGTATTCAAGTGAGGTTTTATTTCCTCCAATTAGAAGGTTGAAGAATGCGATTTAAGGATGCAAAAACAGGAATGCGAGACTATTGTCTGGCGAAGCCCGGAATAGGCGGCGCTGTGACAAAGCACAAACCCCGTAAATTAGCGTGAGTGAACAATGAATCAATCAGAAGGTATAATAAGATTCAAACTTTATGACGCTCGAGGTTGCGAGAGTCCACAGAAGGTAGAAGATATCGTGCAGTCTTGAGCCCCTCCCCTGCAAGCCGTCCCGCCGATACTTAAAATAGTTTTTTCCCAGCGCGTAGCGCCTCGTGCGAAATTGCAAGCTGCCATAAAGTTTGGATAGCAGTATAAAGAATGACGCACGGCCGCACACGGCGCGCCCACCGCGGTGCCCGCCCTATCTCCAGGGAAACTAATTGTAAAAAATATACGACTCGTATCCCTATAGCCGCATCCAATAACCGCTTTAATTTATTTCTCTTCTCTTTAATTTGATTGTTATAGACGTTAAGAATGAAAATTCGTGGAATGATCCGTTCCGTGAACCTAACACGATTATTTGTGACAAGCGCCATCATATAATCGTCGACAAAGATTAAAAAATTAGGCAGATGATTTAACGTATATTATCGGGCGTAAAGTACACCAAAAATGTCATACTTATTTTGACAAATTTAACTATGAAGATGCGAAGGCGATTGTTGCAATATTCGTGCTAGCCCCACTGTTAATACAGCTCGTTAAAGCCGTATTAACAGTGGGGCTCGATGTGTTACACATTGGTTGAGTTGTTCTTAAATAATAAATGATATAGATTTATATTTCGAATCACAAATCAAAAAGAAACATAAATTACTGTTTAAGCTTTTAAATAATCAAAATTCATGTTAAAATTGAAAGATCGTGAAAAATATCTAAGCTATAATCTTACTTACTACAGCTTACTACAGCCTGTAGATTACTATAGCTCATTAGTCAATGCGACAATTCTTCTTCATCATTCTTAGTAACCCATTTCTATAATGTTTTATTTTATTTTTTAAAATTGGTAGACATTGTTCATGTCTTATTTGAAAGATATTAAAATTAGAGTACTTCGCAATGACTCGTTTATTTTAACGATTGTTTAAGTTCTACGACACAATAACACATTACAAAGCGTACGTAGGTATTTTCCTATCATCTACATCACAAATACAATGTTGCAATCACAATGAGCGCTTACGATGACAATGTTCTTGATTCGCAATCAAAAAGCTTTTATGATCGCTAGTTTGAAGTACTGAGAAGTGCGTTTGAATATAATGGAACTGGATGACATACAGCGTGTTCGTATGTGCACTGTATCGTTAAATAAGTTTCATTCAATATACAACGTTCAACATACGTGAAGTGGAAGAACAAATAGGGTTGCAACTTCATTTTAAATTAAAACCTCTAAAAGTTCTCAAAATTCAATTATAAATTATAAGAGGTAATGAATTGAGAATTGTTATTAGGTACAAGTTTTCTCATCTTCTGTAAGCTTTTATGTTACTTCTACATATAAAGTTATATAAAAAGATTAGTTATCTTTATATTTGTGTATGTCGACAGCCCTAAGAGGACCGCCGCAGTCGGCGCATAATTGTGACAATGAAGACAGTCAAGTGTCTGTCGTAAAACTACACAAGACCAACAAACTGAACAAAGCGCGCACTCCTTTTGTAGACAAACAATGAAGTATTCATCATCAGTCCGCGCGGAGCCGCCGCATTCTGCTGCGTCACCGAATAAACATTAACAAAAAAAAGTAAAACGTTCGTTATTTTTAATTTTAAACTATTTACAATGCATATTAAAAAGTTTGGACAACACATGCATATATTTTGCAACATACAATTTATTTTACCGAATTCGAGCGTCGCTCAACTTTCTGGTTTAGCTTTTTTTTAACATTTTGTAAATGTATTTTATATAAGCGCTATACTAAGAATATCATTAACATATATAGCATGTATTACTTAAATAATACTTATCTAGTCATATTATAAGCACATTCCAAATTATTTAAAAGAATGCCGACATATTCTTCCTACAGAGAATGGTTATATAAGTGTGCGCGGTATTCGCAGCACGTACGTGGCGTATATCACAGGCTAATTATTTCAATTTCTTAGGTTGTTGTCGCTGCCATGCCCGATAATAACGATGGCACAGAACACCTGGAGAATTCTGATGAGTCAGGTGACGGAGTCAAATTTTACCATTCCGTCATACATAAGATTTTCTTTCGTGGATTTAAAAAAGCGATAGCCGCATTTACATTCCGAACGCATTTTGGCTTTAAAGAGACGATTACGACCAACGAAATGATATGCATTATTCTCGGTCCTAATAAAAAAAGCCACTCGGACACTGATAAGAATTGAATCGTATAAAAAGCACATCGAAAAGAAGCAAAAAAATCTAATGCACCGTTGGGATGTTAAAACAAACAAACATAGGGCACACCTCATCGTTCCCGCAGCCGGGCCGACGTCGGCCGCTTTGAGCCGCACAAAAACCCACCCGCCTCAACCTTTTAAGTAGGTTGTTAACTTTTTGATTTATGGTCAATAATAGAGACGCAACGCCGTGGGAGACTTTCCGAACACCAAAGATATATAATTTTAATGAACCCCTGGAACATAATAATGCATCGGATTGTATTAAGACAGATATATTTTCTTTGCTTTTGCTGTTTTGTGCCTAAAGCTCAAAACGTTGGAACACGCAACATCGGTTCACCTGGGTGGTCAGTCAAAGGGAATTTCAAAACATGTAAGATATTTCAAATTGACGATATATCAAAAATTGACTTACCGTCTTATGTCATCGAAAATTTAAATGATTATATGCAAAATACGAAAATAAATATACGCCGGAAGACTTTCTTCTGTATTGCGAAATTAAATAGTCAATAAATTCCATGAACTACACAAATGTAACATGACTTTGACATTATTAAATTAATACAGCACCTGTAATATCGTATTGCGTATTACATTGTTACAAAAGAGTCTATTGTTCAGAGATTGGGTACTTTGAAATATTCATTGGTCTTAACTAGTGCCATTGTGAAGTACGCTGTGTTGGCGAATGGTGCACATACCGAGATCTCGTCTACACTCTCGTGTAAAAAGTTATGTACTAATTAGTTTTCATGTTTTTTTTAAAGTGTTTCCGATAGTATACGTCGTGGTCTCGTTCAAAAGCAATTCAATATTTTTTCCTTTCGCAGTTGAATTAATCATTCAACAAATAACCTGGTTTAACCGTAATTTTTTTACTGACTAGATCTACAATAATTAAAGAATGACAAACGAAATCGTTACATTAAGGCCAATAAAACGATCAAACGGAATGTAACTATGAATTTTTTACATCCACATCGAATGCTTATCCTCGAGATGCTATTATTCGATATTGAATTAATAAACTCGTTAAAGTACAAGAGCGGTGGTAAATTACAGGTCGGTCTTTGTTTTATTAAGTTCGCATGCCAGCTTTTGTTTGCTCTTATGTGGGATTGTGTCGGTTGTTGTTTTTTGGGCGCGCATGCGTCTGGGTGGGCGCGCGGCGAGACACGACTGCGCCGGCGCAGCAATTATAATGCTCCGAGATAAAGTGCTTTCGGTGGGAAGATGCACCGTGAAATACGACATTTTGATGTCTGTTTTATTTTTTGTACTGAAGTTCTGTAATTGAAATAAAGCTTGTAAATAAAGCAAAGTAATATTCTGAGACTTACTGCCGTACTCAAAGTCATTCATGATTACTTATCCGTTTCTTTATTGTTCATGTGCGGCAGTTTAAAAAACAAAAGATTATATTTTTTAAATGTTGACTTTGATATGCGTAGCAAAGGCCGAATTGATCTGTTTTTGTTACTTTACAAAATAAAAAAAACTTTACCATCACAGACAGGGCAATTGTAGTGTGTGTGCCGCTGCCGCCGGGGCCGGTCGCAGGGCACGTAGCATTCGGGCCGGGAGACGGTGACTACGCCGGCCTCGCAGCGAAGCAGTCTGCCGCCCTCAGCCCATTCGGTGTGCGAGACGCGCTCCGTGCCGTTGTACCAGCAGCCCTTGCAGCGTGCACAGCACCCTGCCCGCGGCAGCACTACCGCACACTCCTCCATCGACCCGCACTCCTCCTCGCCGCCTCCGCTGCGGCACTCCACGAACCCGTTCTACAATACAATATCAAAAAATAAAATACATTGCAATTATCTACAAGGTGATACAGTCTCTTGTCCACAGAGCAAAGAATTGGAGCAGTTTCCTGCGTCAGTGTTTCCAGTTATAATGTGCCTTGTAGAGAAAGCTAAAAGGAATTTACTAAGCTAGCACATACCAGCTTATGGCTACATCGCCACATATCATCAGGTGAGATTGCATCGTGCTCAAGTGCTATAGTTTATTTGTTATAAGAAGATGAAACAGACAAACTGACGGATACAGCCGCGCGATTTTCTCTCCTTCTTTTCTTATTAGACAAGTGAGGGGAAAATACAGGAGTAAAAATAGATTTCTGGAGTAAAAATTAATTATTAGAGTTCAAACTACCTACTTCCACGCTGTTTTCAGTAAAGCTAACAAAGCGACAAGTCGTAGTTAAATAATAATTTACTACCACGTGTTGTGAATAAACATTAGATGTCAATGTCCATGAATAGAATCATTTTATTGGGTCCACGTGCCGATAAAATTATAGGAAGTACTAACGTGTTACTACGTATTATAATATATTTGCCTTATTTGTTGCTACATCTATACAATTATTGCTTTCTGAACTACATCTTACTAATATTATAAATAGTAATATAAATACTGATATTATTAATGCAAATGTTTAGACGGATGGATGAATGGATGGACGTTTGTTTAAAGGTATCTCCGGAACGGCTCAACGGATCTCAACGAAATTTGGCACAGATGTAGAACATACTCTGGAAGAACATATAGGCTTATTGAGTTTTTTTAATTCCGCGCAGACGGAGTCACGGGCGACTGCTAATGTGTTATAACTGTCTTTTGACCTGTAAAAACGCATACCAGCAGACTGTTTTCGAAGGAAATTTGTAATGTCGTGAGCGAAACTGTCATAGTAAAATAATAAGAACATTTATTTAGTAATATCAAGGATTAGAAAATAAGATGATTTTACAACTGTGTATACGATAGATAAATTAAATTTTCAATACATATTTAGCTAAATCTGATACAAGGACATAAAGGCAAATTAATGAAAGAAAAATAAATCTTCAATTAACCCGAAAACAAATTGAATACGTTATAAGAAGTAAAAGTTACTTCAGATTTCAACGTTACTATTTTAGTATGAATAGATTTTTCCTATTTTATTTTTTCTCGTTTCATATTTATACAAACGTTACAATAACGGGTACGTTCAGAATTTGCAAATACAACGAATCAATAAAATTTAAATAATTACCTTAATGATAGGAAATTTCGGAGAGTCTAATGGTCATGTTTGTTATCGTTTCAACAAACCAGCTTTTGGAACAAACAAAACTTGATTGTGTCCAATTGAATATTATACTATGAAAAACTAATGCGAAAAATGTAACAAACATTGATGTCAATTTTAGATAGTTCAGAAACTTCCAGAAAAAAAAGTGTCACTATAAATTAATTATTATAAATATAAAGATAAATTGTTCAATTGTATCTTTCTTTTAACATTACAAGTTTGCGAAAAGTTGGAAAGCTTTGCTTTAAAGGTAAAACCAAAGTTTTAGTAATTGTTCTTATATAGTAAAAATTAATAATAAGTTAACTTTAGATTAAAATTATCGATTCCACATAATATACGATTATATGTTAACACGGAAACCATTATTTAATATTTATATTGGCGAGGAATTCAAGCGACTTATTAACATATAAGTTGGCAGACATGATCAATATTGGCGGCCAATATTGACACAAATCTGTAAACTTATCAAAACATTTTAACACCAAACATTGGGCCGTCCTAATTTGTATGTCTCCAGCCACGGCCAACGGTTGGTGACGGCATCAAGGTGCGTGCAAGACATGCCTTGGTTCAGACCTGATATACTTCCATACTGTTCAAGACTATTATTTGAAACAATCTGTTACAAATGACGTCATCACAGCACCGAACGCGTGGTTAGATATAAGCATAAATTATTAATTGTTAGATTCTTCGCATTTTTCTAACAGTAGATTAGCAAATTCAAAATAATAAGGAACAAAGCAGACTGCGAAAATGTACCTGATATAAAAAAATCACATAGACAGAACGGGCAGTCGGAGTGTAATAAATCGGCGAGGCCGCGCACGCACCGTGTTATGTTTAATGTGTTTCGATACATCGGCCAAATTTCAGGAGCGGCTCTTTGAACTAAGCCTCAAATAACGAAATATTTACGTTGTGAGCCGGATAAAAATAAACGGGCCGACCACAACCTGTCGACTGGCCATTACTTATTTTAATGTACCGGCCATAAAGCAGAACAGCCCACATAACTGCACTAGTTTAATAGGCCGATTCAATTAGGTTACAAACTATAATAAATACGTTATCGTACAGTTAACATGTCGAAATAACATTTAAAAAAACATTTATATTAGTGGTAATTGAGTTATGACTTTACTTTGTAAACATACACACAAAGTTTGAATGCTAGGACAGTTTTTGTACTTATATTAAGTATACAATGATCAATCAACTACAATATTAATTTATTATTGTATACTAATATTATATGGATTCCAAATTATCGCTTTCTTCAGTTAACGTAAATTAACGGTTTACTCCAGTTATTAAATATCTAAACTTTGAAATAAAATTAAAATTATTCAAAGCATTTAGTAAATAGAGTAAATTTAGTTATTTAATTTAGCTGTCATCCTCGCGGAATTAAATAACAAATAATAAATAGCCTATGTGTTCTTCCAGCCTATGTTCTACATAAGTGCCAAATTTCATCGAGATCCGTTGAGCCGTTTCGGAGATACCTTCGAACAAACATCCATCCATTCATCCAAACATTCGCATTTATAACATTAGTAAGTAAGAAATATGAAGTAAGACGTAAGATTAGTAAATATGACACAAGAAGTACAATCACAACAATTTCAACAATGTTAGATCCCACAACAACAATATTTGTTGCACGAATGGACCGGATCTACCGGTGAAATACCACGACCACACAGAAGACAGGCGTGAAATGGATACAATTCTGCGTTTCGTCCGAAGAGTGTGATTTCCGAAGGCCTAATTTTAAGACCGGTTCCCTTCCCACCCTTTTCTTATGAGGAAATGATGGGAAGGGGATGTAGATTTGGCGGAGTAGGGAACGCATAAGGAGGGAAACATAATCTGTCTGTGCGTCCCCTCTTCCGTTGATTAAAGGTAGGCAACGTATCTTCAAGTGGGCAGCAGTCGCTTCACTATTTCGGTGAATTCAGGTGGCCGTTTGTTCGTTTGCCACGATAAAATATAAAAAACAATTTTTTGCTAGAACATGAACAAACATTTACAATAGAAGAGGCTCTTCGAACGTGAAAAATTAAAGTAAATTTGTACAGCAATCAATATTTTTGCGAACGGAACGCAAATTTAACGATATACCGAATGTTTTCTTTACCATACCGACAATCATAGTGGAGATGTTTGCAGCATTCGTCGAATTTTGGTTTGGCACAAGTTGTATACGAAGTGCGAGCGCCAGACCGTCTGGTACCGCATTCCGGTGCTAAATATAGAAACCGTGCAAGACGTAGTCTCTTGAGCTAGGTTCAGGCAAAACCCAATAGATCTGATATACTTTTTAGAATCACACTTGTCATCTGTGAAATAATGGATATGTGACAAATACTTTCTACTGCTGAAAACAACAGTAAAAATGTTATCGTTATCTCAGTTTTCTCATGGATACTACTCATGGATATTAACATGGATAATACGAGTATGTTGCATTAACTGTGGAAACCCATAGTACTATTTTATCATTCAGCTTGCTACGCCTTTTGAACTACAAGTTGTACTTGTTACTGCAATAGAATCTAAAAAGTTTTTTAGTAAAACCTTTCCTTCACGACAGACACCAGCAACTACACTTGAAAAGAGAATATTGATAGTCCCATTTAATGTTAATATAATTTATACAAAATGCTCATCACGAACGTTACCAAATTTGGCTATGTTCCCAGATTAGGAGCGACCTAAATCCAGTACCATTGTAGATTATTCCAGGATCGTGATGTAATCTACGGCTAAATCACGAGATAGCAATATCTTTGGCCGATACAAACGTGTTAGTGGGTTATTAATACAAGCGATGGTTAATCTCATTAGGATTGTCTTCTACGCCCATGCTACGCGTCTCTACGTCACTACGAACCTTGATAAAATTGCACCATACATTGGGAAGATTTATTCGTTCTGTTATATAACACACCACCGTATTAGTTCCGGCTGAACATTCCCCCGTCATTATGTAGTATACCGAGAATACCTATTTGATCTCGATTCACAATACAACCGAATTTGAAAACAAAATAATCTCATCCATTGAAATAGTCAAGTATTTTTATCTTATTTTAACTGTCTACTAATTTTTGACACTAGTATTTGCCCGTGACTTCGTCCGCGCGGAATAGAAAAGAAATTTGGACTAATATTCCAACTTCAAACAAACCAGACAGCTTCATATTATCTGGTATTCCAGCATGAATCTCCTAATTGGCTACTGACCGCTAGTTTCATTGCTTGTTTTCCTTATCAATTTAATCTTTGAGTAGTCCTCGGACATACATCAGTATTATAGTAAATAATGGTGTGTTTGGGCAACCGTCATGCCACTTCCCGTGCTGATAATACGGACACGGAATATCCTCGACGTTTCCTGCTTGCGCAATCCTCCCAGCTGTATCCATCTTTGACGAAACCAAATACAAACTAGTTAACACGAATAACTAAAGAAAATTATTTAATTTAAATCATCACCAGCAAAGTCAAAATTATGTCAGAAGTTGAAATAAACAAAACAATAGCATAGTACTAACCTGAAAGAGTCAAATTTTAAAGGCACAAAACTACCGTAGTGTAATAAACATCCTTAGGAAGTTGGAACAAATCTACCGGTACTGGTTTAACTAGAAATAACAAGCACATTTAGACAACAGTGGTAAAAACCAGCAAAATAACATCTGTTGCACGAATTATTTGGCTTGCCCGGTACAATACCGCTACCGCACAGAAGAAAGCCACCATATGGATGTAATTCCGGATTTCGTCCGAGGAGTGTGTTGCCGAAGGCCTAATTTTTGTCTTCGTTCCCTTTCCCCTCCCATTTCTTATAAGGAAAGAATGGGAAAGGAAAGTGGATTTGACATAGGAAACGCACAGAATGAGAATATTTCCCCTTTCTATGAGTCCCCCTCCTCAGTCGATTAAAGGTAGGCAACGCATCTGCAATTGCGAATGTCTAAGGGCGGCGGTCGCTTCACTATTTTAGCGAATCCAGGTGGCCGCTTGTTCATCTGTCACCTAATATTACATATATAAAAAAATGGAAAATCTCAAATATTCCATTTCATAATCATAGAATAATTTTTCCATGTAAAAAGGATGCGACATAACATGTTATATTTCTGATAACAGCTAAATGATAGCGATTAAAATAATAGAAAATTAATTATGACAATAACATGTAATGCGTATATACGCATTAAAGAGATAATGTACGGCGAATAAGTTTTTATAACAATTTCCTCGGAGAATATTACTGATTATCTTACTAATATTATAAATGCGAATGTATATATGTATCTCCAGGACGGCTGCAAGAATCTCGCTGAAATTTGGCATAGACGTAGAACATACCCTGGAAGAAGTACATAGGCTACTAATAAAGTTTTTTTTTTATTACACGCGGAGCTAATTATTATATTTAAAGTACGATCGTCTCGTCTGTATGTCTGATAAAATCGCGACAGGATCACTAACAAACTAAACGTTTCAAGTAAAATTATATTATTGTAGTTTTGGTGATAAAAAATACACTGTACATAAATAGTATTCTGTTAAAGTCTTTTGATTCAAGAAACTAGTTACCAAGGATACAAGGAGGATGGTACCTTACATAATCTCAAAAATTGTCACATTTTATCATTTTTATTATCCTGAGTACGCTCTTCGAGTCAATAATTGAACTTTATACGACTCATTCTTCGATAAAATATTGTTTGCCATTTTAATCGCGTCTGTTGAAATGGAATTTATTTTTAAAACGTACTTATCTCATACTTTGCATAATAAAGTTGCGCACAGACTGCGAGGGGACGAGGCGTATCGCTTCTACCTGCTCTATGAGGATACTCTGAATGTTCAAACCTACACATGGATACTCCAAGACATAAAATGTTACACTAAATTCGTCATTTAATTTAACCTTACATTATTATCCTTTGAATAAAACCAATAATTTTCTTTTAGTATCAAAATGTCATTAACTATTTTTAAGATATCACAGATTCAGTTTATCAAATTATCAAAATTAAATACAAAAGTTTTTATTATGACTGTATTTAAACATACCAGATTATGCATAAATAACGCATAATTAAATAACGTTTATGTTAGTTTGTGAAAATACAGCTAAGAAAATCAGAACATTGTGTCAATATTATCTTTCGGTATTTTGTTAGCACAGCTATCCTTGGAAATCTATGTTGGAATTTTATCAAAAAAACAGACAGAGAATAAACGGATTCTCAATCAACATTCTTTGTTAATTACATAACGTAACGTGTTAAAAAATAAATCTATAATGATGAACTGACAACTCTATTAGTGCCTTATAGTGAAAATAATTAAAAGAATTAAAAGCTGTAATACTTTTTAAGACAATTATTCAATGATTCGCATGTTTCAAATTTTCTCCAGGATCGGAGCAACAATCATTAGAAAAAGACTTTTATTCCTCAATTTCATGTGTACATAAATGTTCTTAGAAAGTTTACTATTTACTATTTTTAGTATTTAGCTCTGTAACTATGTAAAAATCACAACTAGTAGTACTGTCTTGTTCACTCTCGCCGGTTACTATCTAAACGAGGCATCGCGAAGCCAACTGGACTACGCAAGCTTTCGCAAGTCACTCGGTCGTAAATCAAGTTTGCGCATCGGAATTTAACGTCTAAGCGAGGTCGTTTGTTCAGTTTTTTTTTTTAAATAAATTTGCCACAAATAGAGACATGTTTCTCAAATTACAAGAATGTGGCACGTGTTACATTATAACTAATATTATTGGGCAATGTTCTGACAAGACCTTCTGAGGGTAAAGCCACCCTGGATATGTCAGCGCTGGAATCTGCCAATAAACTATTTGAACTAAAAGAAATTATCATACCCGGGATTAAAATTAAAATAGAAATTGGAATATTCTTCTGGTACAGCGACGCTAATTACATGTACGTACTCGTACGAGTACTCTTAAAATAAGCGGATATTATTAGATCGGGTGTACTCACACTGTTGGTATAAAAAGAGAGAGTGTTTTAATTTTATTCGCTCCGTATAATGTGAAGACGTTTAACCGTGAAATTCCACTGTAGTGACACTTGTATTGTCAAATATTGTTGTCTCTGTTTTTCCAAAGAGGAAAGAAAGAAGAGGTTGAACATATTTTTATACAAGTCGCTTCGTAAGATTTATTCTTTGTAATTATATCTAGTCTTGCAAATTGTATAGATTGGGGACGCAAGGCCGACTGTGGGCAGATGGCCGTTGCGATGCGCCTTCGCTTCTACACATTTTTTATTCCACGCCTCATCCGTTATTAACATAGCTTATTACACCTTACTTGTCATGCATACCTGGTATTTTTTAGTACACGAATAAAATACAAATTATAAATGCAAAATAATCGTCGACAGCTCTTTCAGACATTCATTTCTTTTTATTTATCAATCGAATATAATGCGGATGTTTAAAAATGTAGTAAAAATTAAAAATGTCAAGTTTTGTTATTTACTATTACGATCAAGATAAAAAGAAATGCCAGTCGCTACTTAAGTACTGAACCATATAAGGCGTTAAAAGACGATTTTACTTAAACTCGAGGTTTTAAGAAATATGTAGTTGTTATACAAAAAAAGTTGTTATACGAGTAGTTATGTAAAAAGGCATTATTAAAGCCACCGATGGTTATACAAAATAAGAAACGTTACATTTCTTTTTATACAATGGTGACTATGTAACAAAGTGATAACACTGTCGACCCACAAGGTTGGATTGAAGCCAGTCACGTTTATTTCCATTTCTGTATTTTTATGTGCGAAATTTCGTTATAAATTATTTTTAGTGAAAAATATTTATCCGGATGTTGCTAAAGAATAATGCTCTCGTAGCAAAAAGTCATTCGTATCTTCATATATTTCTGTATTGATTCTGTGGTGCGAAGTTAACACGTGAACTCGACGATTACTGAAATTCTTTACATTTTTTGCAAGATAGCAAAACACATGAACAATATCTATGATGTGTGGCGATGTAAAAAATACACGTTGCTAGGAGAACCGGTGCGACCGCATACCTCGCGTGTTGCCGGCAAGGCCTCAGCGGCACCTGCGCTTTCCCGCTCCTCTTACCGCTATCGTCGTGCTACCCGCTGCCACTGCCCGCTCCACTACCCATGTTGACTTTCCCCATAGCTACCTCTATATGTTCTATATGTTATACGAAATTTTAGGCTACAAGTCCTTATATTTCGGTCAACTGAATCCGGTCAAAAGTATGTAATAGAATTTCCCAAAATATAAAATTCTTATCAAAACTTGAAATTTAAGTTAATTTAATATACCAACACAATTCATTGTATAAAATGAACAAAGAGTGGCAGGCTCTTGTCGCACGCCGGGGCCAGCGCTGTACGATCATTACGGGTACTTGACCCAGCAATTTACTTGTAACTATAAAGTACAATTTATGGATTATTAATAGACTGTACGGCCGAGACTAAAATAGCCTCTTGTATCACATTGCCTCCGTATGCAGCCAACGACGATGTAAAATTAGAAAGCAAACATAACAACTGATATGCAAATGTTTCCTGCCCTCCTAACAAATCATTTGTAGTAGAGTCTAGAGTATCAGTATAATAAATGTGATAACATCAATTCTGTTGCAATAGTTATCTTAGGTTTGTACTAAATAACCTCTATCGATTTTTCAGTCAGGGATGATGTTGGTGTATTGTAGGGACAAGAAAGCGTATAAAACGCAGATCAACACAAACGGTTTACGCCATCGAATAACACACCGTGCCTCAATAAATGGCACGGCTCATTAAAGTAAGCGGTGCGCGGGAGCACTAAGATATTATCAGATGTTATAAAAAGCCCAACGGCACCCTCCGTCGGCGCCTGGCCGCCTGCTCACTGCTATAGTACTCTTATACTTTAATAATGAAAACTTTAGCTTAACCTACTTACATTAATGTTTTCTTCACTCAATAGATGTCTCTATTATTAATTAACATAATCTCATACATTAAATGACCATCACGCAAATTAATAAATCATAAAAATTCCATCAACGGTAACACAACTCATCTATGTTATGTCGCACGCGACAAAAAAGACCATTAGGTAAGCAAATGTATATTTTAAAACAGAATAAACGATAAATCTCACGATGGGCTTTCGAATTCCGCGCATGTCATCCGACCAGGTGAGATTGGCTGGGAAATACCACACACATATGTACGAAGGTGCACAACCTTACATACGCGTTTAATCCGAATGTGCTCATATAACGTATTTAATTTGGCTTATTTTTCGAACCGGCTGCTATCAGCGCACGCTCGAGAATAAATTACTAATTGCAAAGAAAAAGAATATCGATAGAGGATGCGAAGAAGGATGAAATAATAATGGAATGCAAGTCGTTCTAAGCGTGCTAGTAAGGTACCGCATTGGAAGTTTTTTCGCTGCGGCGCCTGCGCATGCGACGCCGTCTTGTCGCCGCCCATATGTTGATGTCTTCGTAGCAAATCAATTCATTCAATGTTCATTAATAACAAGTAAGAACTTGGTTAACACTAATGACTTACGTAGTATAATAATTATTCTAGCTACTATCGTACAAAGACTTACCTGCTACAATACAATATGATTTAGCAATGCTCATGTATAAAATACTGAGATTTACAATCTTAAGGCCTGCTACTTTTAGGTAATTTATAATTATAACATTGTTTACAAAAGGTTTCTTTATCGACCTCAAAAAGGTTCTCAATTCGTCTGTTTTATTTGACAACTTAAGCTCGACTATAAAACAAATTAATGTTGATTGTTTCATATTTACGATAAGTCAATTTCTTGTTACAATTACAAGTACCAGTACGTAACGGAGGCTCGTGTCGATATTGTTTTGTTTATGTTTCGCACCGGTCACTTTCACATCCGTCCGCGCCTCGAGTTCCGTTAACAATCCTCTGTACCGATTTAAAATATTAATTTGTTACGTAACGTGCGGCTACTTCGTTATTGGCACCAAAATTTAAAAAGAATACAATTTATTCTACAGTTTTTGTGTAGTACTGGCAGATTAGTAATCATATCGTGTTCGTAATTAGTACTTTATTTTAGCAAAGTACATATTTTATGTTCAGTTTCGATTAATAATTGTTACTATGGAGATTCGCGAACCTAAATACAGTAATAGCCAAGTTTCGTTTTAAATAAGTTTTTAAAGTGCTATTTTTTTAACAGCTATCTCTATTAGTACATTATCATAACCAGTAAAGTTCCGAGTCATCACCAAATTATTAGACAATCGGTAAAAAAGTCGTAAATAATATATGAAAAATGAGATCTCTCGGAATTCCCAGAAGCGCGCAAGGCCACTTATCAAATTACTAGTTATTGTCTAGGTGTGAGCCTGTCGCGGCCGGTACTAACACATTATTATTCTAAACATGGCGCGTGATAAATTGATTTAGTGACAGTGGCCACCGTGTGGGCATACAAACGTCCTTTAAATACCACCAAGAGACGATTATGAGTGGTGTTAGCATTGCCCAGCGTCTGCGGACAATGCGATAAATAAAACATTGATCGTCTATGAGGCCTTTGTAATGTAACTAAAGACACAATAACATAATGGCCAACTCGGACCGCGTTTGTAATACATTACAAAAATAAATAAATATTAAGCAAACTGTTTGCTATTGAGCCGCGAGTGCTGTTTTTGATGAGCCAAGATAATTTAATAACTCTACACATTGTTTTAATTCTGGATGAATTTAAGTTTTAATTATTTCTCTATCTATTTGGCTTTACTAATTTTTTATTAATATAATTTCTTTAACCCTGACGTTATACTTAATACATCGCACTTACAAAGTCTAAGAGACAGTTAATGATGGGCAATTAAAGAATAAAATAAGATTTTGTAAATTGACATTGCAAAAAATTAACTAAGTTCAGTGTAAATGGTAATAAAGAGCAACCGGTATACTTTACCTTTTCCCAATGATAGTGATTCAAACCATAAGAAAACCATATTAGAAAAATTTACTTTTGTAGGCCCCTCTATAACCATCAATATTATCTGCAAAGTTTTTACTGAATAGTCGAACTGTTTAGTTAAACCTCTTCGTGTGTAGGCAAAACTGAAAACGGTACAGTTTAAACGACAATTAATTATTTTTCTACGCACGATTTAACTGAACAGTCCGACTGTACAGATAAAACAGAAGGTGTATAGCAGGCTTAAGTTAGTTAGTATTTGAAACCGTACCTTACAAATGCAACGGAAGCAACTGCTCCACTCGTGCTCGAGCCGTGAGTCCTGCAGCCGCACCGCCTCGCCCTCGTTAGAGCACGGCGCGCGCTGACCCTCTGAAATTATATTATAACATTAAATAAATCATAAAGTATAATAATTTTCCATTTAACAACATTTATCTGACTTCACCATAACGAAAAAAAAAAACTTGAGAGGTGTCAAGGGACACCCGGATGGAACGAAGTTCCTTTCGATTAATTAGTGAAGGAACCAATGTTTATTCTATGAATAAAAAACTTAAGTCATCACAAGAAGTACATTTTACATTTACTTCTATGAATTTTCGTTATTTATTGTCACGTCGTTGCCATGGTGAAGTAGCGCTCATTCGTCGTTAACATACTTTAGCAAAAAGTGTCGTGACAACTTTTCGTAAGAATTTTTTCCGTCTAGCCCCCTTTCACAACGCGCGATAAGGAACTTCGTTCCAAAAATCGGCTTACTCTTCAAAATCGGAGGAGTAATTTAGGTTTTACCCTACCTATAGGAAGTCATGGAACGTAAAATATCCATAACTAGTTTTATATTACAAGTGTATAGTTTAATTAATTAAACTTTTAACTTAATATTTTATACAAATGGTCAAGATGGGTATTGATAACACCACATTTGTTAAAACATATCCGTCTCTAATCTTACATTAATCTTGACCTAGGAAAAACCACGCCTTTATAGCATTCCTCTACATCTACACTATTATGACAACAATCTAGCTGTAACTATACAGCTATTATAAACAGCTGCTATTAAACTATAATAATAACATGATGCGCTAAAAATATTTTATTTACCTAAAATGTCAACATTTATTCATAACATTCGGAGCGGTGAGTCATCTAGATATTAGCGGAAAAAGTTATAAAAATAATTTCCTTGAATGTGTGAGCATTGTAATTCCAAAAATAACGCACCATATATAATAACGCATGGTTCTAAAATAATTAATAAGCTATATTATAACTAAAACAATATCTATATTATAGATGTTTCTGCAGCGGTATTCACAGTTAAAATAGTGATTCTGTCGTTACGCTCACTTCATACCACATTCAATCGTTAATTGGCCACTATGGAAGGCCCTTAGTGTAAATTTCTCTTAAATCTACACTATTTAGTACTACCGAACGACTAAGTTCACTAAACAATTTTAATACATGAATTAATAAGCAATAATAAAAATGTCGTCACCAATTCAATCAAATATGGGTACGTCATTATGGCGGCACATTTCTTATCTACAGCCTTCTGTGAAATCATAATCATCCACAAAAAATACTTCCTTTTAATGATGATTAATTTGAAATGGCTTCGGTAATGTCATACTGTAGATAACTTTACAAAATAAATTTGTTTTCAATATGAATATTATTATAAGTTGTACTTAGAACAATAAAACTTAACCCGGATTTGAACCCGGAAATAAGATTTGGAATATCCCTTTTAAAATGTGAGTTATTAATAAAAGCGTTTACTTTTCTCTCCAGTAATGCAAAGGTATTCTTTACCTTACAAGCTTTTTTACGTTTATTTAATGCGGAAAAATATCAACCAATACTAAAAACAAATTAAAACCAGTTTAGCCATACATTGTAAAAAACTATTTCAAATATTAATAGAGGAATAAAAGTGCTAGATAATTTAAATTAGTTTGCAAAGAGGTTTTTAAAATACAACAAATTTTCTTTTGACGTCAATGTTAAAGGCATGTTGCTATGCCACATATTTCAACATATTTTCCCCTCCAAAACAAACGAAGACAATTAAACAATAAATTAATTTACTTAAATGACACGACGTTAATGTTAAATAACATCTTTTATAAGCCTAATAAAAAGGAAAAACGTGAGGTAGCTTTCTCTACTCGTGAAGATCACACGAAATGTGACAGGTGCAAAATAAATATTTATGTTTGAAAATCGTTTTCGATTTTTTCTTTGAGTTCGAATCAAACTCGCGCATCATAGAAAGTAAAGTTTACTGCGTTACAAAGTAACTTGTACCATTGAAAATTATTATTTTATGTAAATTTACTTATAAATTAAGCCTTATCTTCCACTAACAGAACTATAAACTGCTAAATTCTCATATGAAATGTTTAGTAAAATATAACCATAACAATGCTTTAAAACAAGCTTATTTTAACCATTCGGATGTCAAACCAAATCATTATTTTAGTTGTATTAAATATAAGCTGTTTTAAGTTAACAAACAATAAAAAGGTCGTATATAATCGAGTGAGCCATTTCGCGAGTTGCGTATCGTAAAGACGGCATCCGATCGACGTCCCCGCGTGTCGCGGATCACATTTTTACCTTGATTCAGATTGAGCCACGGATCCGCATTCTTATTACGTACATAGCTGTTTCGGGCGCCGCGCCGTTGCTTTGCTGACTCCCGCGTAAATATTTCTCTAATTGATGTGTGCGCGTCAAACACGCAATTTGCATATATCCACTATTCACTATCGCAACAAAATTCGACCGCACCACAGTATATGTTTTTTTATGTTAATAATGCACATTATAACTTGTTATATGGTACACTTTAGAAAAAAATCATGCATGTTGTAGACTTATAATTGTGTGAGAAACTTTAAAAGCTTCCATACATATGATAATTCCCTATTCTTAATTTTTAGGTACTAAATCTGTCGATTAAAGGTAGGCAGCAACGTATTTCAAAACCGGATGTCTATTGGCAGTCCGTCACTTCGCTTTCAATGCTCATTTGCCACCTTTTACTACAAAAAAAAATAACGAAAAACTACTATTAGTCAA
The DNA here is from genome assembly GCF_912999745.1 of Papilio machaon. Classification (NCBI taxonomy): domain Eukaryota; kingdom Metazoa; phylum Arthropoda; class Insecta; order Lepidoptera; family Papilionidae; genus Papilio; species Papilio machaon. The sequence goes on along the minus strand of NC_059989.1, from coordinate 4,046,563 downwards.
CGTACTATGACAATTTTATAAAATAAGTATTTCATTTATATTTTCACATTGATTTGACACAATATATTTACATTTCATAATAGCCATATCTCATAGCAACGAGCGGTTTTCAAGGCTGTTGAATAAATTATTGAATCTCCGAATTATAAGTCAACAAATTAAATATTTGGTGGTGTTGAGGAATTGACTCACATACATAAATATGCTTGGCATGCTATATACATATATTGTACTATATAAAACACTTAAAATCCTAACAGGCCAGAATTTACGACTTCAATAACAGTGAATTAATAAAACCTTAAGGTTAACGATATCCTTCTTATAAATGGGGTTTTAAATAACCAAATTAAGGTCACTTTTTATTTTATTTGTAGATATAAACTTTATTATTTGTAGTTTGTCAGATACGAACTTTACAGCAAACGTTGTCTTTTTCTAAAATGTTTTTTCGTTTTTGAATATTTTTTGTGTTTCGCAAAATTTGAATTTCATCTGTCTAAAAAGTCCGGAAACAAATTGTGTAAAATCGAATTGTACAAATAGATCCCGGCCGGGAGAGGGGTCCCAATACAGAAGTAACACGTTTGAAGTCACTGAGATGTTTTGAATTTATCTAATTGCAACTTGCACTAAATTGCATTCACTACGGATAAATAAATGCTGTGTCATTTATTTAAATTTAATATTAACACAAGATAAGTGTTTGGTGCTTAAGAGTGAAGAGCCATGGTTTAGTGCGATTCAAGTAATTATTTAAATGTATGTCTGTACAAACCCTACATAAGCACTTGTAACGTTCATTATTTACTTACAAGGAACCAACAAACCCTTACAATGTTTGTACATTCAAGAGTTCAAGTGAATAAATATTGTCTCCATTTGCAATGAAGGATGTCGCAGATATTTATTAACAAAGACAGTTTTTATTTTTGTGAATAATTAACTGAACTTGGCTTTGCGTTTTTTCTAGTATTAGCTGATAAACGAGCCGCAGGGCCGAGACGAACTGGAATTCGCCAAAATAGCGAAGTAGCCGCTGTCCATGGACAATCGTATTTGAAGATACGTTGCCTACCTTTAATCAACATAGGTAGGGACGCGCAGAAAGAGGAATGTTGCAAAGTCTAAGTTAAAATAATGCCAAACATTTTAATAAAAATTATGGTATTGCAAACATATGATATGTTGATATAAAAAAGTCGACGAAAGAGTCTAGTTCGGTAAATACCTACCAAATATCCGTTCTAAAAGTTGTTTAAAAGGAACTTAGGCTTCCCTTGTAAATTTTGTCTCGTTTGGACCTTTCGACCGTTGAAGTAAGACGATGGCATCTTTGTTATTGAAGTTTAATTAAAATACACTAGACTATTAAAAGTTACTACTTGTTTTTTTTATTAATAAGATCCACACGCAGCATAAATATTCAAAGCAATGCATTCCACGAGTGAAACCGAAGAGATTGCAAAAGAAAGTAACATTACATCGCACCAAGTTTACTTCAAAAATAATCACGATGTTTTATCCATCATTTAAATACAAGGTGTACAATTTCACACCAACCCGCCAGGAACAGTTACCGGTTGTTGCAATGCTGTCTTATGTCCATATTCACAGCGAAGCTCAGGACTATTATATTATGACCGGTTTAGAAATCATATATTTCTTGCTTAGATAAAACTGTTTTCTGTGTTCTTCTTTCGTTCTTTCTTCTATAATTCAGTTAACATACCTCTCAACTTGTTTTCCACCTCAAATCGCTAACAGATTAATTATAACTAGTAGTTTTTTAAAAATCTCTCTTACAGATATTTTTCAAAGTTGTAGGTGGGGTAAGGCTCCAAGTCTCTCATATCTCACTATGGATATTAATAGACTGCGATGATTGAAATCCATTCTACATTTTAACAAGAATCCGAAAAATAACATCAACACAAAATTGTAGATTGTCCGTCTGAATAAGATGTTACTGGGCAGTGTACAGTCAAGGTACGCTGAGCATATTGTTGCGCAAGCTGGTCTGGGACTGGCGACTCTCGTACGGCGCATAGATCACATGTCGCTCATTCGTCTGTAACGATCTGTTCTGCCTGCTCTAGTCATTGCAGTAATTGCCAATCACACCGAGCAATTTGTTATTTTCATACGTTTCGAGAGATTAGAACTTGTCATGACACTTGATATATGGTACACATGTTGTAAGTAAAATTATGTGGAAAACAGTTGAAATTAACGATCGAGCGAGTGAAATCAAAAGTTTTCTTATGTAAAATTCAAATTCGATAGTACGAAATGTCCAAGATGACGATGTTTCCTGAAGGCTAACTGTATTAAAGTTTTTAAATCATCGGAACATAAATAGGAAGGTACATCTTTGGTAATTATGGAAGTTACAGATGAAGTTGAATAAATCATCACTCACTAATGAGACCGTTGTCAGCTGTGGCGAGGTGGTGTGTGAGCAGGAGTGGTAGCAGCAGCAACAGCGGTAGAAGCGGCGGCAGGTGGGGCGGCAGGAGTGGCGGCAGAGTGCTGGCGGCAAGCGCGGCGGGCGGGGCGAGCGCGCGGCGCGGGCCTCGCATGGTCGTTACTCCCCCGCGACCATCACACCCCCGCGCCGCGACCTCTCTGCGCGATACCTGACACAACACACACCTTCATTACACTACTATTACTTAGGACTCTAGAATTACGTCCCTGCGAGATGTACTAGGGTATGTGCCTCAAATCCTTGTGTTAAAGGAGACACTTCAGAGAAGAATATTAATAAAATGATTTCTCAAACATCAGAATCGGTCAACTGTAAATTCAATGTCACTTAATAGGTCACAGGTTGTCACAATGTTACACTTTACTAAGGTTATTGAGCTAAATATTAATGTATAAAATATACTCAAGCTTTTAAACTAATCAGTACTTGTATTTCTTAACACTTTACACCTACTTTGACAACTATAACCTTAAATTAACGCTACTTGCTTGATAAAACATTGCTTAATCTGATCTAATTCAACATGGCGGTTAATCATGAAGTTAAATTATTTCACAACATAATGACCCGGTTTTACCTGATCGAAATTCATCAACAAGTATCAAAATTGAATTAATTTGCTCAAGTAATTCACTTTTGATCTATTTTTTTAACATAAAATTAATTCAACATTCTAAAAAGTTTGCACGAATTAATTTTAATTGGTCTTTATTATAATAACATTATTTGGTTTATCTGAGTTTCATATATAACATTAGTAAAATGCGAGATTCTTTACGTTATATCTATATTGATTTATACTTTATGAGGTAAATATGTCATAAAAATAAATAATCGATTATTTCGATTCCTGTTTAACTTTTCTAACTAATAATAATAATAATAATAAATGATTACTCATAGAAGTAATATGTGATCCCTAAGGTTTAGGTTCTTTAGGTGTACTCCAACTTACCATAACTTTGACGTAAAATACATACGTCTAAAAACAACCAATTGATTTTATTCAATCAAATTCGGTTAAAACTTTACAAATAACTGTTAAAATAAAATAGTATGTAGTCTATAATTTATTATAACATATTTTTAAATTTTTATGTCCTAACAGAAAGAGTGTTTTAGCCTTTGTTTGCTGTGATTCACCCAATGGAAATGGTACGCGCCTTTACTGATCATAAGCCGTTTACCTCGGTCGAGACATGCGACAAATACGTTGAAACACACATAATGCAAACAAGATTCTCTTTTATTCAGTAACTTACATTCTTATTTAAACGTCCAGTCATATTATGGATACAATATAATAACTATCGCTCCGTGTCAACTCATATACTTGGAAAAAGGGACTTTACAACCAGCGTTGAAACAAACTAATTTAATGTGAAATAATGCGTCAGGGTTAAATTTTGACGAAGAAATTTGTACGAGCACTTTGAACGAAATATTTTTTAGTTCTTCTATTATTCAATAAAAGAAGTTATTAATTTTCGTGATTGGATAACCTAAATATTACGTTTTTGGATTTTATTATAGTCTGTACATTTATAATTGGTACCACAAAAACAAAGTACATATTGAGTTGATATGACGTAAACATATTCATAATAATGAGATAAATTCCATTCGGCCTTTTATCATTTAATCGCTTATATTGAATAAACAATAATTCAATAAAAAAATAAATACTTGGAGTGTCGTGAGTGACGTTAAAGAGTCAATGGACTTCAAATTACCGAGTGATAAGTAATTTATTTACAGCGTTTTTGCACGGACGACCCAGATACGAAGCTGATTGATGGAACAGGATGTTGTAGGGGCAGCTTGGAGACTCTCCAACACATACTGCATTTAACAATTATAGTTAACATTTCTTGGAATATAATGAATTTTAAAAGCCTTATATCAAACTTTAACGTTTAATCGATTACCCATTGCATATAAAGTAGCTCGAAGCTTTAGAAATGGTGTTCCAGGCTTTGTACAAGACAAATCTGTAAATACACGGTATCGCAACGATGTCATTCAATATTATATTAAGCTAATAATATTTGATATCTATATAAAGTCTGGGTCTGATGATGTCAAATACAAATATCTCTCATTAGTCAAATTAGAGAAAAAAACAAGAGCTAAATTTCTGGTGCAAAGAAAATATGAGCGCACATTTACATCGTTTCACTTGGACTATGAATGAAACGATAAGAGTCCTAAACGAGTAACTTAACATTTCTTGTTATTGATAGAAAAACAAATGAAAACCATTTTTAATTTGTCCAAACAGTCAGAACAAATAATTTGAAATGAGCAATAATAAATAGAAGATTTCGTCATAGGCCAAATCTTCCAGTACTTGACCGATGACATCAACTGTAGGAAATCAACAAAGAGGACAGACATCTTTGTCGTCGGCCTATAAATTCACAGCGCTTAATCGATCGTTATCGGAGGACGATTTGACACACACACTTATACAATGCTCTATTCTACTAGTACACCAACATACCTATAAACATTCCAAGCCAAGTATTGAATTCAAATTGTAAATTATTTTTGATTTTAACGTCGTTATTAAGTCGTTTGGCAAATAGTAAAGCCTTAACATCCTTATTTAACAATGTACTCTAATTTTGTTATTCAAATTACTAAGCTTCTTGTTTATTACTTAGTTTTATGTTACTTTCTTTTATGTAATGTATGGAACGTAAAAACTCCAACTAAATACAGTCGAACCTGAATAATCGAGAAACTTCTATAAGCGAGTGTCGCGAGCGATCCGCAACCGACGGACGATGTCCATAAGCGGGTAACTCGGGTTAGAGAGAAACCCCATAAGTTAGAAAAAATTTGGGGTCCTTTGGATTCTCGCTTTTCTAAGTTCGACTGTAGTTCTTCACACTAAATACGTTCGTTACTGCAACGAATAAATGAGAGAGTAAAACAAAGAACCGAAAAAAATTACATTGATTTAAAATTTTATAAAACGAAGTATAGAATTATTTCAAAGCAATGATGCGTTCCTTAATCGTATATATTTGACGTCAAATCATTAATGCAGTGAGTCTAAAACCAAGTTATATTAAGACCTACGTATTACTAATTCATAGTATTTATTGATTGAAGTTCATAGTATTTATATCAATAATAAATAACTTCATACGTCAGTAGGTATGCGCACTGCTTTGCTTACGTCACTAATACGAGTAATCTTTGTATACATATGAGATTTATTGTTTACTCAATGAAAATATTATTTTAATATTTATTACGCAAATAATTATTATCCCCTTATTTATTCGCAATATAACAACTCTAATTAATATTTATTTGCTTTTTATTAACTTTATTTTTTAAAGTATCTGAGACACTAATGTTCAAATTAAACATCAAACAAAAATTAAAATCAACTTAAATTTTAATTTATTAACCCGAGATTATTCTTTAATTATTTTTATTAGCTTTATTCATCAACGTATCTGATACACTTATATATAAAAATCAAAAATCAATTTGTAACAAATAAAAGAATTTAAAAATAAAGATTTATTAGGACGCGGACGTATATACAAAATTATTTTAATATAACTTTTTAATGTTTTAACCCATATTACAAAAGTTGACAACGAGTTTTCTAAGCAATCAATGTATCTTAAGTTTTGATTGATATATCTAAATGTCTTAAAATTCAAAATTATGGCTTCCCACTTAAATTTAAAAACCAAACATTCGTGCGGATAAAATAATTCAGGCATTTAAAATAAACATAACGAGTACGCGAGCGTCTGAATATCTCTTCTATTATAAAAAACACCGAGGCGTCCTTAACGCATTTTTTATAGCATTCCATTAGAACATTGACCTGCTGTACGTGAACATATAGCATTAATTCATTAATAATAACAGAGAGACGCAAAAAGTGGTTCATATTAGGTGCGCTTACGCAGCTTTCGGTCGCGTAATACCTCTTTCACACGAGGGCAACACAGTAGTAGACAGTATAACTGAAGTGAACAAGCAGAAACAGAACAATACTATTTTCACACTAGGTGTGCGAATAATAGCAGTACTGCATTATATACTGCTCTCTTTCACAGTTCTACCCTTGTGTGAAACAAGCATAAGGCTCTAGGCGCCGGCAGAGCCTCGCCCGCGCCCGAGCCATTGTCAATATCAGTTCCGGTTACAGATCCTCTTCGGTAATGCGTTTACGAATATAAAAACATACAAAACATAATTGATTCGCTTAACTTATTAATTTTAGCGAATGGAATGCAGTTGTATTGCTAATGTATTATTCACGTGTGTGCGCTATCTGAACAAGTCAAAAAAAATATCTTGAATACCTAATCATTACAACAGATTGGTTGCTTGTTCGTTAAACTTTCAGGATGTAAAGCGCACAAATTAAAACTTTTTTAAAGTTTTTTCTATCTTTAATGAAACTAGTAATAGATGTTTACGCCGTCCCGGATAACATATTTTTTATTGAGTTAATTAACTAGTCAATAATAGACTGTTGATCGGATTCCTTCTTAATTTGAAGACCTTGAATCGATTCCTTTCTCGTAATTATCACTAGTAAATAACGTAATCACCAAACTAATAAAACGTCAAGCTATTTGATGTAGCTATACGAGATAGTACTAAGTATTAGTAAGTAGGTAGTAATTAGTAAGTAGGTAGGTATTACTCGAGGGCAGAATCTTTGCCGATGGCCTCATGACGTTACGTGTAAAGCCGCGTTCACATTTGCCTGAAGCCGCATTCACATTTGCCTGACGTGTTGTGTCGTGATGCGTCAGAAAGGTATCGGTCTCATACAATTAATATGGTTGCGTGCACACTTCTCTGACGCAGTGTGTCGTGATGGCTTGTGTCGTGTCGCGTCAGTAGCGATCCCGGTCCGCGTCAGTTGGGTGAGGTGCGGGGGACGGCGCAGCGACACGACACAGCGGGTCGGACTAGTGTGCACGCGCACGTGTCGTGTTGTGATGCGTCAGAAGGTATGGACGACGAGCTGATCGAGTGTAAACTCTCCGAGAGCTATAACGGAACTGATTAAAAATGCGTCATAACGCGTCACATAGATGTGAACAGTAGCCATCACGACAGAAAGCGTCACGACACAACACGTCAGACAAATGTGAACGCGGCTTGACGTGTTGTGTCGTGATGCATCAGAAAGGTATCGGTCTCATACAATTAATATGGTTGCGTGCACACTTCTCTGACGCAGTGTGTCGTGATGGCTTGTGTCGTGTCGCGTCAGTAGCGATCCCGGTCCGCGTCAGTTGGGTGAGGTGCGGGGGACGGCGCAGCGACACGACACAGCGGGTCGGACTAGTGTGCACGCGCACGTGTCGTGTTGTGACGCGTCAGAAGGTATGGACGACGAGCTGATCGAGTACGTACGACAATATAAAGCGATTTATGATACAAAATGTAAACAATATAAGGATCAATCTATTAAAACTAAACTATCTTTTTGTATTTACTGGATGTATCCAATATCTTCTTCTCTTTTTTTGTTTTATTAGAAGTGTTGCCAGTGCCAATAACTGCATATCTTCTTCATAATCTGAATCCGAATCGGATGATTCATGAAAAAACATTGCGAATGTGTAAACTCTCCGAGAGCTATAACGGAACTGATTAAAAATGCGTCATAACGCGTCACATAGATGTGAACAGTAGCCATCACGACACAAAGCGTCACGACACGACACGTCAGGCAAATGTGAATGCGGCTTTAATTGACGGTATTGACCTGACGATCGCGGGGTTAGTGGGAGGGATAGTCATCAGCAAACCTTTTGCATGCGGCTAATATAGGTAAGAATAGAATGCAAAATAATTTTGTTTATGTTCCCGATGGAAAGATGAATTATATTTTACTGGAGTACCTAAAAGATGAATAAGTTTTTATTAGTGCGAGAGAGTAGTTGCATATTCTCATCAGAAGATTTTTAAGGTTGACTTATTCCAACAAATCTACTAATAAATAATCAGTAAGCTATATATGAGATATGATATATTCTTATAGATAAACAAATGGAACTTATATAATATCACCTTTTTATAAAATAAAACTTTAGCTAAAGTGTTATAATTATTTTGATAAAATTACATATACGATGAACATTTTTTTTAATGAACCATACATTTTTAATAAATATATATAAAAGCATATTTACAACTTTAGATCCAATATGACAACATATCAAATAACGTCAGTAAAAAAACATTTTTTTTTAATATACGCAAGAAACGATTTAAATTACTCATGAAATGTACGTGAGGTGATTTCTGTCAGAAAACAATGTAAGGGCCGGTAAACCATATTGAATAAATAAATTATGTGGAGGAAAACTTTTATAAAAAGTCTCGAGTACAGACGCGACCGACCAGACGGACACATACCGTTGCTAAAATGAATATAAATGTTGGTGTTCGAATGACGAAGAAAGAAGTGGCAGTACCTCAATGGCTGTCAGGCGTGGAAACGTGTTGCATGTAAAAAGTTCAATTTATTAAAATGAAGGTATCTAATATACGACGCACGTTGCAAATTGGACAGGGGATTTGTATAAAATCTTGTATGTTAGCTGCGATTAAGAAATATCGGTTCGCACTGAATTGCTTTACACGGTTTTAATATTAAATAGACTTGACTGAGGTGTAAGGTAACTAATTTCAAATAGATTAAACACAATTAAGGTATACATTTAAAAGGTATAACCAAGCTTTTAGGAGAAACTACTATTTATAAAATTACTTGATTGGTTTTTTTATAAATATATCGTGCTAAATAAGACTGTAGTATTTTCTTTATTGCTAATATTAGTTGTACACTCTTTTAGCTTCACTCATAGAACTGTATTCATCTTACAATGTTACAACTTATACTAATAATTCATAAGTTCATCTTTATTTCTTCTACTTCTTTATAATTATATTGAAATATTTTGTTAATTAATCAATTTATATAAATTTCATAGCTTTGTTATGTAAATTTAGTGTTAGGTTTGTGTCCCAAAACTTTGTTAAAAATAAAAATATATCAAATAAAAAAGGTACGTTAACACGCTTCTCACTCAGATACTCGAAAATTTGATTTTGAAAAAAATTTAAAAATACGTTGGTTAAAAATTTACAAATTTTAAATGTAATCTCATTAAATGTATCTTTATAAATATAATTTTCTTAATTATTATTAATAATATATCAAAAGAAAACTAATCTAACACTTAGCTGCAGTCCTGTGATGCGGATCATTACGTTTTCGTTATCAAAAATGGACAGGACAATCTCGTTGGACGTCAAACAAGTGACTGAAAAATTTTAAGTTGCGTTCTTAGAAGAAAAAAGAGCTACCGCGGTGGTCATCCAGGAAGCCCTCGCTAAGCAGTCGCTAAGGCTTTGTTCCAACTGGGAACATTGCTTCGCAATAATTCTCCGAACGTATTGCACAACCGTTGCCTTTAATACCGAACTTCCAATGAAGTTATGAATAATATTTGTTCATTAATCAATTAACTCAAGTTTAATATGCAGCTTAACTTTAAACCCGCTTTCACGTAATTTTGGGTTAAGTTGTCTTTATTTTTTGTGTTGGTTAACCAGTCCATAAATGCACGTTATTTTGCGGTTTTATTTACACGTTAAACTATAAAATCAATGTGTGTTAATAGTTTTATTTATATATATTACAATATATATGTATAAAAATCATACATATACAAAAAATCATACGTATACATGCCTATCGTCAGATTCACCCGAGAAAATTTAAATATTTTAATGGAAAAATTCATAGAAATATAGTAACACATACTGGTAAACCCGCGTACCTAGTGATTAAATCAATTGAAATAAAGACAATAACCCTTATTGTGTTGGCAACAAAGAAGTCGTATCTTAATTAAAATAAAAACATTGTCCATTACAAACAAGCTGATAGAATGGGCAATAGTTAACAAAGCAAAAAACAAAGAGTAATTAGATTCTTAGTTTGTTGAAATTATGATAATGGAAATACTAATTGTGATATAAAAGGTCACACAAATGTAAACTTAATTACGCATTTGATAATCTTCTACAACGTTTAATGTGTTATAATAAAATAGAGATGGATTGAGGTTACTTACATAAAAAAATAACCAACATTTATAAATTTTATCAACAAACTCTATAAAGACACACTTTTTAAAAAGTAATAACTTCTAAAGCTCTATTTTACATATGAAAATCCGGGATTATTTTTTTAACATCAATATTATTTTCTAACTCTAGAATTAACAACCAAAAACCCAATCAAAAACTCGCATAGTTAAGTAAGTACGCTAATGAGCATAAGAAAGGCTATAAAATATAAAAATAACATATTTTACGCATCTTGTAATTTCGCAGAAAATCAGAAGCATATTAAACGAAAATACCATTTAAATGACAGTAATAATATCAAACGCGACGAAGTATTTAATAAAAGGCATTAACATAAAAACGGCTACCGGAATTACTACACGGCAAAATTTAAGGTACTTCAAACTTAAGTGGTTACGCGGCCTTTAAAAAATGTGTGACGTAACGTACTGGTATCAATAAATAACAGCTGTACACAATAAAAACTTTAAAAACAGAAAAATGCTTTTAACAAGAACATATAGAATACAAGTTTAACACTTTTAAGTGTCTGTATTGATGTACAATTTACACATTCACCTAGTTTAAATGCTTCGTAAATTTAAACTAAGTAGACCTTAATTATTAAACTTGACATAAACTATCATGTACACTTAATTGTATTATAATAATCTGGTACGTTTTTTTTAGTTTACTTTTTTCACTGTCAGCTATCAAAACGAATGTTTTTCTTTGTCATAGTTCTAGAATGATACATTCGAAACTGGGGTGTTTGGTCTTGTTATAAGGGTGTTTCGTTAGGACGATCGTTGGGCCAATCCCAATGATTGATTCTATGGCTTCGATCGGCGCAATGGGAAAAATCTCATTTTGCCCATTGATCGATAGGCCGATCGGAGCAACGGGAAACACCCTGTAATTGAGGCGGATGTCACGATGCTTTAAATGAGTATTGTGCCTCGTTAAGTAGAAGAAATGCTAAAGCAATGTTTGTGGTGCCTCAGTCATCAGACCAAACTAAATCGTTGTCATATTTAGTTTTCAGTCACAATTTATCAATTTTCTAAAATGCTTAACCATATAGTATTTTTGTATTATTTTATAGTTATTTTTTGCACTTTTCTTGGCATCAAAGTGTTGTTAAACTTGGCATGATAGTTGTTATACTAAGAGTTTTTATTTTAATTCGTCCAAATAACTTTTTGTTAGCGGTCTGTACTTTTATCTAATTAAAAAAAATATATAAATTAAAAACTGTTTCAGTTTAATATCTTTGAACTCAATGACCAGTTTAGTATGTGTAACTGCATTTTTATGATTTGGTTTTTAATTTTAATTTTATGAGTTTTTAACGATAACAAATAAAAATACACTCACACCTTGTCTGGCGCTGATTAAAAATAATTTTACTTATGAATTATATATAATATACGTTTAACAGCAATAAACTTATTATGGGATGCCTTTCGAATGGGCCGTCTTGTTTATTTTCGTTACATTATAGTCCATAAAAGCCTATAATAGATAACATATTATAATAAACTTTTATATCCGAGTGATTACTCAAGATTAGTTACAGATAGTAAAACTTAAAAACTTCACTAAAATAAAATACGTCCTTTCTACATTTAGAAAGGCTAATAATGGTAATTTGAATAAACTAAATGTGATGACATTATATCAAAGTAAGAATACCTGTACAGGTATGTACATATGCAGCTTAGAAGTCATGTGATTTACTTGTGGAAAAATGGAACAGACTGTATTATGATAATAATAAACTTTATATTCGTCATAAGAAGACAGACGTTTTGAACATATCAAGAATATGCTAACATAAAGCTCCATCTCTTATTCGTACTTAGTCAACTTTATACTAAGTCGAAAGCTTACTACTCAACATTCTTTTTCCAGTACGGACTCACCCACTTTCACGACTACGGCGCGAGCGCACGCGGTGCGCAAGGTCGCCGTGAGGCAAACCACTCGTCGCACAGAATTTCTTTCGAGGCGGCGACTGGGGACCGGCGACATAACACGCATATACCAGTCCGGGAGCTGATCGGCCGCAATAAAAACTCTCGGATACATTTGACGCGTGTGCAACATTACCTCGACGCTCGGCTCCGATTACTTAATGCTTCACGGCTAACTGTACACTGCGACACGCGAAACGAGATCGGGTTTTTATTTCTCGTTAAGTTCGATGATCGGCAAGGGCGTAGCGACGCGGGGTGAAGTTCCGGGTAGCCGTTCGTGCTTCACTCAGTACTTACTTAAAGCATTTCCACGATAAATATATCACGTGACTTATATAGCAGTAGACAATGTTGTGATATTTATATATAATTAATAATAACTTGTTTTTGACACCAGAAATACGAACTTGGTTAACTAGCTCTTTATTTAATAATAGTGCAAAAGTCTGACAATATGAATCGAAAATCTGCAACACTAACTCAATATTACATTCCTAAATGTATGATATTAAAGAAATGAAAGCGAAATATCGAATCCTACGTAATCTAAATCCAACATAAGTCGTTTACACGCGCTATAAAATACTAATAAAACTGCTAACGTTGAAGTAGACATAATTCTATTTTTAGGAAAATAGAGAAATTAAGTCTAGTTCCCAAGCTAATTCTGAGATAAGTTATCTTGGATTTCTCATGATCTCATTAACATAACGATAATCGTATGCCACCGTGCTGAAATTTATCTTGGGCAAATATTGAAGGTGGATCTGTAATTTCCTTTTGTTTGCTGAGATAATTTGGATGGTACATAAACGCTAACATATTCACCCAAACAAAAGTATTCTTACTACTTTACTAAAATATAGTTTTACATTACTATCTAAAATTGGCATACGTTGCATAAGGTTACATTTGCGTTCTTCTTCGTTATGTCTTTTCCGATAGAAGCAAAAAACTATTACGTGTTGCGTTATAGCTACAAGCCTTTTTACTAAAGTTAGCAATATTCCGTCTTAAATTAATATATTAATGTCTAGAAATAAAGCCGTTACTTAATACTCTATAATAACGCTGATCAATTTTTACAAAATACGTCATTTTTTGTAACTTCCAACATAGGTTATCCTTCATGAACTGTAGGGTAACCACCAAATTACTAACTACAGGACAAATAAATCTCACCGGCTATAAACAACGATGTAAACAACATCGCAGACAGTAAAGCAAATAATATTTTTAGCTCTCACAATTTGATTAGTGCGGTTGTAAAACATTAATATCTCTAACAGGATTAATCAATAAGACAATAAAGAGAATTCTCGATGACCTAATCGAAAAATTAAAGAATATATTGTGGCGTGAAACAATAAAGCCCGTTGATTGGTCTGCGGCGCTTCTGGCACGGTAGCTAATTGAATTAACAGCCCTGAACACAACATGTCCATTAGACGGTCATCGCAAACACGAGGAGAGATGTTCACTGCAACTCGGCCGGCTGTGCTTTGCTATTACATTGTAGGAACACGATAAGTAGCCACACTATTATAACAAAAATGAGGATAGTCTCAAATCAATGTAAAAAAAATCTAAAAAATATCGTCCATATTTTATAAAAATGTAGAAGATATTTCTGCTAAAAATTTTATATACGTTTTGAATGAAAATCCGTAATGTATTTCTTTATGCCTATTTGATTTATTTCAGAAATGGTTATAAAAAGGTACAAAATTAAAATATGGAATATAAAAAAATTCAAAAAATTGTTAATTTCAATTTCCCTAACTAAATTCCAGCTCAACTAAGTGCCGTTATGTGGAACGAATGTATCAAATTATAAAGGGAAGGCCGGAGTTTTGGTTAGAATTCCCACCTGGCAGTGCTGGTCGCGACGAGTATTTTTGTTATGTTGCAACATCAATTTACATATTAGTGTACACCTGTACGAAGGTAAATGGTTAAAATAGCTTAATCTATTGAAACGACACTTTCATATAAAACTTCAATTACTAGTGAATGTTAGAATTTACTGTTTTATTTCATTTTTAATACAATATTAGAGCGAGTATTACAAAGTTTCCAACAGTTTATGTCTCGATTATAAAATGAAAATCAAAACGGAAAAACTACGCTACACATTTCTCGAGCTTAGAATGTGCTGACGAAATTCTAATGTAAATTCGAGCAATAATATAAATTTAAACCGGAATTAGAACACAGAACAGTCTATGTCTTGTAGATACAAGCGGGCTAACCGCAAACCTACGCGGTCATTGTTTACGACATATACACACGTATAGAATATCATCTGTTAATTCCTGAAACTTTACGTAGATAAAATTATCTATTCTAACAGAGAAATATTAGATGTAAGATTAATTGTGGGTTTTTGAAACCAAAATCCCTGTGAAACATATTGTTATCTCCGTTTTGTCAAAGGTAATGAGAAGGATGACGATATGTTGTATACAGGGATTTTGGTCTCAAAAACCAACGATAATTTTTTTTTTCTTTAAATGTCTGTATAAGTCTTGAGAGCAATTTTACTTTAATTTTACGCAATTTGTAAACTACGTTCTAAACCTTCGTACTGTCATAATTATTTCATGAGAAAACAAAATAAGTTAATACCTGTCAAAAACAATAGACTACGTCTAGATTTAAACTGTCATTAGTAACACAACAATTTCTATTGATTTCCAAAGGTGATTACTCTATTATAACAATATATTAATATAAACAAACGGTATAAATGAATTGATTAGTCACGCAGGTGCAACAATCGGCTTAATGTTCAAGCAGTGCAAGGCGGATGAGTTTGGCTAGGAGTGGCAGTCGCGAAGGGCGCGGTCCTGGCCCCACCGCCTCCGCTTGCATTCCTATCACCTCACGAATTACCCTAACATTTATTTTACACTTCAAATTTACACTAATTATAAAATATCCAACTTTAAATCTGAAAACATGCAATCACTTGACACATGATATTTACATTTTTTTTATTGGTAACTTAAGAAAAACTTTCAATTGTACACAAGCGTAATTGAGGTTCGTCTCAAAATAAGGTTATATACTCGTTACAGTAAATATTGATAAACTAAAGTTAGAACTCGGAAAACAGAAAGCTACAATTACAAGGTAAATTTCAACCTAATCTAAATACACAATTGTAATAGGAAGCTAGCAAGTAGCAAGTAATTTAAATGTAGCTTTGATATTTACTAAAGATATGCAACGCATAATAAATTTTGCGTTAGCTTAAAGGCAATTGTTAACGGTTAGGTGTTGCACACGCAATATTAAACGGTTAAATTAATTGCATAATGATATGCCAAGTGCTCGTGTGGATTGCATCTAAATCAGGAAGCGTTAGATAGTAATCTGGACTGTACTTACTAATGTCTTGTTAAGAATTAACATGACTTATCCTTGCTTGATTGAATATTAGTGATAGAAAATAACATACCTTACTGTTTCCATAAAATTAATGTTACTTAAGTAATCAGACATTTTATTTTAATATACATAACATACAGTGTTTAGATTTGTAATCAACTCTGGTTCCCAGCGTACGGTACTCCATAAAAAGATTTTATAAATAAGTACTCAAAGTTTGAGAGGATATGCCGAGGCATAATATCGTATGCTTTTAAGAAAAAAACCATACAAATAAATGGTTAAAGCAAGTTTTTTCAGTAACACTAGATAGACGTATGGCTCATACAATTCATGTAGTAGGTACATGTGATCTAAGGTGCATTTACTCGATTGGAAAACAATTTCGCACAACAATAGGGTGAGATACGAGATGAATTATTAATAGAGCTAATGTGGTACGGAGCGTGGTCGAGATAGCGGGGTGAGTGGCGCGACCTCGCCGTCGCCTCAGATAGTGCCCACGCAGCCTGATTGTCGCCAACGAGACCAAACCGACTTTTTACAATCGCCATCACACAATAATAACACTAAACACCAAGTCATAAAGCCCACCGTCCCAGAACATGGTTAAAACAATACCCATAGATACGTTGCGGTGAACTACACGCGCGTGAATCAATTTTAAAGTAAGTTAAGCCGGAGCAGTCGTGTATATTTACCACCATATTACATGCATGTTGAGTACTTTTTCCTGTTAAATACAAATCGCGTCTTAGTTCAATGTGACGTTTATTTGATTATTGTGGAATGTTAAAATTTATTCGATGTACTTTTTTTTAAAGTGAAACGAATAAGAAATACATTGATTTGAGTTTTACCAACATACTTTTATTAATAACTAGCTTTTACCCGCGACTCCGTCCGCGCGGAATAAAAAATAGAAAACGGGGTAAAAATTATCCTATGTCCGTTTCCTGGTTCTAAGCTTTCCGTTCTTGAGTTATAAATACTGTAACTAACACGACTTTCTTTTATATATATAGATAATAAGTACACCAAAAGTATGGTAGCTAACCATGTCATGCCCTGCCATACTTATTTGATTAACAATTATAAAAATACAGATAACAATATTTTAAAGCTGTTCAAATAAACAATCGTCAAATTAATTTAATATTTCTTTTGATATGAAATACAAAAAAACGAACTTTCGTGTAGTAATCTTTTTGATTTTGGTACTTTTTATGTGAAATGATCCATAATTAATTGCATAGAAACATGTTGCGTTTGTCAA
This sequence comes from Papilio machaon, assembly GCF_912999745.1. Lineage (NCBI taxonomy): Eukaryota > Metazoa > Arthropoda > Insecta > Lepidoptera > Papilionidae > Papilio > Papilio machaon. Next base: position 4,029,285 of record NC_059989.1, on the reverse strand, counting down.
TACTGTCAACGTAGGTGGTGCTCACAAGCTCTTGCTCTATTATTTCTTCATTGTGAAATCGTTTTGATTTGATTCGAGTCTAAACAGCTTTGGTAAACAAGCGTCGAGTGCGTTGCGGTGCGGTGATAAGGAGGGTCGCGAGCTGTTCATTCAAGTTATAATTAAATAATATGAATGACTGCCGCACCGACCTCTTTATTCCCGCAATTTACTTTTCAACAACGTGTTTATCGATACTTTATAGTATTTTTTAATGTTATCAACTTGTTATGATTCGAAATCCTGTTCATTCTACTGTTATTTAATGGAAATTATATTAGTACTTTATAGGTTAACTATACATATATTTAATGGCAGGAGATAAATGAATAGCTTAAACAAGTAGCCAACATGGAGTTACCATTTTAAGTCCTAAACTTAATATAGATGTTAAGAAAAAAATATTCACACAAATTTAATGAATGTTTTGTTTGTGGTAACACATTCGCTCAATTAATCGTAATTTGCTAAATTATCATTAAATGGAAAATTAAATGTTGAAATCAATAATGGCATTTGTATTAGTTATATTACAAGTCACTGCAACTCTTATCAAAAATGTTTACGAGGTACGGAAACAGACCCGAACTGATTATTAATTTTATTGCATCTATGTAATATTAATGATAACTGATGCCATTGAGACGTTCTACTAATGCAAAAACTATATTCTATTAGACCCTTCATACACAAGGATACATAAGTCGCCGATATTTTATTCCTTCGGGTGCGAAGCCAGTTGCCAGTTGCCAGTCGCCGCGAAAAAGTCGCCGTAATTTTCAAGTGATGGTACAAATCTATAGGTACAGTTGACATTTTCAAAAGACGACTGGCGTCTACGATTAAATATTTTGTGTACGGAACGCTACGCAATACTCGCGACGAAAGGATCGAATAATACTATCGAAGATTTACGTACCCTTATGTATGGAATGCCTTAGTTACACAAACAACGGTATTCTATCTTAAATAACTTAAATACTAGTTTATATATCGTCAAGAACAAGATAAACACTGTAAATATATAAATACATACCTACATACATTATAAATCAATAGTCGGTCTGAACATCACTGTATTCAAAATGCTTTGTTATGTTAAACGTAATAAATAATTTAACAAATTTAAATAATTCAGATGTTCAGTAATTTAGAGATTATATACATATAATAGAAAGATTCGTTAGACAATAAAAAAGTTTATCTAATAGGCAGAATGTATTTGAATGTGTTATAGATGGCTGAATTTAATTACGCATTTTGGAATTATCAATCATACGATGTTTACACCAATCAAGAAACTTGATGTTATATTTAGGTATGAATCTCAATTTTTTAATATATAAATTGCAAGGTTGATAAATAATTTATAAGCATTGTCACTGATATAAGATCCTCCAATTGTCAAAAAAATTGGTATTTTTTGAGTTATCAATTAAAAAAAACTACATCTTTTATCTTTAAAAATAAGAGTATAACTTTTTAAAATTTGCATTATACTAATGATTTTGTATAACAATATTGTTCCTATTGCATTACACAATATTAAAATTATTTCACAATATACAAAACCCTCATTTGTATTTTTATCTGCTAAAACACGCAACAAGATTATCTGTGTTATAAAAAATAACATATATATAACTGGTATTCAAATGGATTTTGGATAGTAAATTTACAAACGAGAAAATACATAATGTATGCTTTTACATAAAATAATAAATAGATATGAGAAAAATGTTACATTTAAGATAAACTATGATGACTAGGTGGTCTGTTCCTAAGTCTTATAGACTAGGATTTTAATTCGAATACAAAGTTACATTAACAATAACTATTCACTATAAAATCCACGTAGATTAGTGTTTTTAGTTGTGTTGTTATTAATCTTTATTTTCAACTAAATGTCACCCGTGACTCCGTCCACTTGCAATAAAAAAACATAATAAGCAGCCTATGTGTTCTTCCAGACTATGATCTACATCTAAGTCAAATTTAATTGAGATCCGTTGAACCGTTCTTGAGATACCTTCAAACAAACATCCACCCACCCATCCGTCCATCCATTCAAAAATTTGCATTTATAATATTAGTAAGAAGTAAAAGTAAAACATAATAAAGAAGAAAATCATTTTATATTGTAAATTATAAACTTAAACACAACGTTTTTTTCCTAATCAAAGTAATCTAGACAAGAGGATAGGAAAATTAAGTAAATAAACTTTTAAAATAATCGTATTTGAAATAATCAGTTGACAGGCGCCCGTCGGATCTTTTGTGATTTAGCGGTGAGTAACGATATTGGCGTGCGCCGATAAGCGGGCAATAGACATTCAAAGAACAATCGGCTCTTCAGGGAGGCACTGATAAATTGCATTCCTCAAATAAATACTTACAGCGATAAGCAAATTCCAAGACTACGTCATGTTCAAAAGAAAAAGTTCGATGACGCGATGATCGCGGAGCACGTATGCCGATTAGATTAGTAGGTACACTTGTTTTCTCTAACCTAGATTATTTCACTCTAATCGGACACGTGTAATCTAGGTGTTTTAAATGCAATATCAAATGTACCGAAAACTTATGATCACTTTTTAATTGAAACTATATTTACAATTTTAATCAAGATATTTTTAGACTGAAGTAATTAGTTAGACACGATATTAACTAAGCTTGAGCTGAGATTAGGTATATTGTATGATTTTATAGGTATTGTAGTCTTTCAAACCGGTCGTTGGCTCTTTTATCTACCCTTTATTTCTTCCTCTGATTTCCTCATTTTTTCTGCTCGTTTCAAATGCTTATTAGTAAAAAGAAGCTTAACATGAGATTAGTAAAGTATCGCATAGAATATTTAAATATTATTTGAATATAAACTTTAAAAGCCATATAGTAAGAACTCGGTAATTAGCTGTCTTCAAACTCATTACGTTAAAACATATAAATAACTATGCTTTATTTACAACTAAAGGAGACTTAAACTGACCTTTAAGATTGTGGCGCAACCCTCATAAATATATATCACTACTTTGCAAATATTACCATTATAGTTGGAGATATTGGAAACTAGTCAAGTCATTTTAATTTAAAGAGACGTTCAAATTACTCTCCCTATATGTTTCTTAAAAATGGAATTAAAAAAGCTCTTAAAACTTGATTACATACGCAAGTTTTAAGAGCGTAAATGATTTATTCAAAGATAAAAGTATATAACCAATGTTTCTTTAAGTTACCTACCAGAATTAAATTTATAATTTCAGCATCCAGCTTGAATCATGATTGTGTAAGCAAGCTTATTTTGCTAGCTTAGATTAAATACATAAACAAAAAAAAATTTTCAAAGACATATAACTACATACTGTATGTATTTACACAGTGATAAGTTGCAATACAATAAGTCAATCATATTATTTCGGTCATATTTCCGTCCGATTTTTTCGCATTGATAACGTAAAAAAGAATATTTTATAGCAACGTCACTTCCGCGAAGTGTTGCCTATCCCAATGTATACTCAGATATATTTAACTGATATTAATAATAGATTATGGAATACGTAGAAGTTAAACGATTGCTCTGACTCAGATTCGCTGAAAACGATGAAACATTTTGGACTATTATTTTGCACCCGGAACTCTTAAAATGTTGTTTTCGTAACCTGTATCTGCCCTACAATTCCGGGTTAATTTTCTAGTATAACATAAATTTTACACTAGTTTTAACGTACATAGACTCGGCCTTGGCTTGCTACATCCTACCTTACGCTAGCACAAGGTACCAATGATTAGCAAAAAATATACTTCAAATCGAAATTCTAAATAATATAGGAACGACAAATTAGTTTTAAAATCTATTAAAAATAATTTCTGAAAACTTTACGCAGATTTAAACTTCCAAGTAACTACTTACACAAAAAAAAGCTTTCACGTTCGATACAAGACATAAAACTTAACTTTTAAGAGATGAATAGTAATGTTTAACTTTTAACTTAATAAATAATTTCAACTACTTTGTCTTTTTAGATATTGCCGTTATCCTAGACTACTACTTCATTTTATTTTCTTAATTTAAAATTTAAAAGTTAAGTACTTACAGTCATGCTCAGAAGATTGATGTAACGGATTTCCACTTCTCTTGATACCTACGCCACTCCTGACATATCCGTTTATCCGCACTGCATGCTCGACGGTTAGAAATATACTGCGTTGTAATGATTCGCAATAAAGCCTATTAATGGTTCCTCGAGGAACATCCGCTCACCGATAACAAGATGTAATATAGAATTTCTTAAAGCACATTTTGTCAACTATGATAATAAAAACATTCTCACGATCATCTAATTCACAAAGTGCTTTGAGATGTAAGTTGTACTGCCTCGTTGAGACTCATTTGACAGTTATTTAAGTAGCACCTTAGCGTGGATTTATACTAAATTTACTTTATTTACTATTTAGTGACCGTTAAATGATTTTGAATGCGGTCATAAACCGATATTCTAATCAAAGCTTCCTAATAAAAGTCTGTGAAGCCTTGGACCGAGCATGCTTATTTTTTTATTTAAATATGAGCAGTTATTTTTGTTAATTTACAAATATTTCTTGCATCTAAGCTCGAGGATTTTTTTAAGATATGGTTTTCGACAATTGTTGAATGGCGGGATTCGAACTCTCGTCCACGTGGTCGGAAATCAGTACCATTAACCATTGGGCTATTGACGCTTCATATTGGTAGAGGTAGGCCGGTTTTTAGATTTGGATGGTTTTGACGTAATACGTATTTTATACGTCGTTATTTTAAAAATATTTGGCTTATTTAATTAACACCAAATTAAAATTCCAAACTTTATTAACTTTTCAGTTTCCGCACTTTGCTGAATTTGAATAAAATATTAATTAAATTCGAGGCAATACGTAAATACACATTGGTTTTACAAAAATATTACGGTGATAGCAATCTTTTTATTTTACCAAATGTATTAAGATCCAACTTTAATTAAATTAAAAAAATCTTGTGCGAAACGGGAAATAATAAAGAAATTTTGTCTAAGCTTTTTTTATTTATGTAAATTGTGTTCTTGTAAAAAAATAGTTAATTCGATTAATGCGCTAGTCAATATTTTTTTTTTTTATGTGATTAGTTATTAGTGTAGAAATATTCAAAAATAATTATGTACTTTTAAAGCAATTAAAATTCAAAAGAAATTTAAAGCATTAATTAGCTTTTTTCAGCAATTTTTATTTCATATAATTTGCCGACGTTATATAAAATTAAAATGTATTTTTGATAGACAAGGATTAAAATGTTTTGGTCGAAAAACTACAATTGTATTGATAACATTTGAAGTTAATGAATTTATAATATACATTATAATAAGAATAATTATGTATCTTTTTTTACAAATTACAAAATTAATTAATAACGAACGTAATTAAGTAATGATAATAATTGTCAAATGGTTGGTTAATCTTACTAATTTAGAATAAAATCCTGGATTAGTATCCATTGGGGAAGTCTTTTCTTTTGTACAAATACAGTCGTATGAAGTGTCAATTTATAATATTATGACGACTTCGGCAGTCTTACTCAGAAATTTCGATCTGATTTATTAATCAGATCGAAATTTCTGAGTCATCTGAGTGAGTGTGCTATTGCACAGACTCAAATATTCGCAATTACTGTCTACCCTTGTAGATTACTGGAATTTATGCCTGGCTTACATTATGCCAGTAAGTACAGTATGTATGACATAATTAACACTAACTGGCGCCAGTGAGCCACAGTAGTATATGCCAGGCCAAACACTACTGTCTTACTATACTGGCATAATGACGAGGCATTAATTTCGTTTGGATATTTGCGTATAATTTTATAAGGAACCGTAAAAAAATTAGATATAGTCTCACGAAATATGAGTGAATATTTCATTTTCCTCTAGACGTGTGCAGTACCTGACTGTACAAGATATTACATGTCTCCGTCGAATGATTGATAAAGTTTGTGCTTATGAAGGCCTATTGCGAGAACTAAGTAATGATTCACAGATTCAATTGCAAATCATCAACCTCACTATATTTACGACAGCTGTGCTATTCGCTTACTATAATCATTATTTTATTATCTGTGATTTATTAATAAATAAAAGATAAACGAAATAATGTTGCAATTATAGCCAGACACTAGTACATGTTAACATGTTTTCATTATAATTCTTATTTTTTAATTGTGATACATTTAGCAGTGGAACTCCAAGATTAGGAATATTAGAACTGTACTAATTTAAGGGTTACAAGTAATATTTATTATTATGTTAAGACCAATAGCAACCATTACACAAAATAGAAGAATAATTTTTGCATACATCATGTATGACTTTATATATGTTTATATACACGAACCTGTAACTGTATATAAACTGTTGTAACTTAAATATTTAGATTTACTGATTTTGAATATTAAGATGTTCCATTCGTATTCTTTCCTGCCAGATATATAGGGGACAGGTAATCAAAACAGACAGCAATTTTACTTTTTAAGATTTAATTTACAAATTGTCAAACTTTGTTACGGCCACCCAAATTGCTGAATAATCATTACAATTCATTACAGCGAAGAATACATTCATTTATGATCAGTATATACCAAATGTTATATTAATCAAGTATTAACAGTATTGATTATTTATTTTCAAAAAAATAGACAAAAATATTGACATGCATATAATTAATTTTTAAATATTTGAAAGAGTAATTGTAAGACTCATATGTGCATTGTTTCTTAAAAACGTTTTTAAGTTTTACGCTAGTGTTAAAATATTATTGTGTCAATTGATTTGATAAGGCATGTTTTAGATGCTAAAAATATGTAATGGAGTATATAAATTGCGTGCTTATGTATATATAATAGTATATAATAAATGGAATATTTAAATTAGATGGACGATATCATTAACTGGTTTACATTCGTGTTATCTCCAACGTAGTCGAGGATGGCTTCCCCGTTCACATACACATTTGTATGTATGTATGTACATGACGATAAACATGCTATTAATTTAATATAAAGTTAGTATATGACAAGCGCATGGTCTTAATAAAATAAAGACATATTTTTCTATCAAATTGGGGCTATTAAATTATCATAAAATCCCTTACATAAAATAAATAAAATGCTGTTTGTTGTTTGTTCATTGTTTCATGTTTAACTTGAATATATTATATTAATTAAATTTAAATGATAGCTTTAAGCTCTAAGTACCAAAGATACTCAACAGTGTAATGGATATGTATTAAGGTCTGATTAAAAGTTTAAAGTTATTTAACTTCTTGTTTGAAAAGTTACATCAACTTAAGTACGCACTTAAGTAGTAAATATCAACGTGTACCAACATTTTCAACTTGTTTCGATCATACCATGTAACTTTCTAATATAATATTATACACACATTGGTATGCATACTTAAACATGTATCCGATTTTAAAGCATAAAATATTTTAATTGTATAAATTTGCATAATAAAAATACATATACATAAAACTTAAAAAAATAAAACTTACCTTAAATATCAAACTGAAGTCTCTGCTTTGAGCAATCGAAAAATATTAACTTCACTCGTACACCGAAAAAGCCCGTTAAGTAGTAACACGAAAATAGCACCTTCGGTAATGTAAATAGAACGGAACGTGGCGGAACTCGCGAGTGGTGTGAATTATCTGGGGATCATTTATTTATTTATTTTTTTAATTTTATTTTTTAGGTTGAGCGATCGATCGTACGGCGGCGCGATAGCGTGGTAGCGGACGAGATGACGATTGCGAGGCGGCGCGTGCACTGGCGCTGGTCGTGGTCGCCGCTCGGCTCGGCTGCGCCGCTCGCCGCTCTGCCCCGCGCGTGCGCCGGACCAGTTCCTCAAGCGCACTCCGTTCAACACTTGAACAGAGCTTCGACTCCGAGTCGATCTATGTGCGAAATGCAACAGTGCAATAATATGCAACAATTTCAACGAATCAAACGTCCAAGGCATTGTGACCTGCTCAAAGAGAAGGAAGAGAAAGCGATACTATTCTTCATCAAGAAAACGTATTCATTTCTTTTATACCGGTGGCTCACCATCGGTAGTAACAAGTGGCTGAATTCAATGTGAACGATTGTCCTATAAAAAGCTACAAAAATTGGTTAAATCCGATTAATGATAACTCAGTAAAATTTTACATAATTTGCTAGCTTAGCTTCGATGATCATATAATATTCCACGCCGGTAAATAGTAGGTAGTTTAAAAGATCACACATTACACGGACCGTTTTAACACATCTCGGCAATTTGTTTGTTGTGAGATAACATCCCTCAAGAATCTCCATTTGTACTACTCAGTGATATTTATCTATGACATTTTTGCACTCAACAGAATACACTACGAGACCACACATTAGACGGGTCAATTTATTATCGGTTTTGACACTAATAAATATTTCTCGCTTAGATAACTGGCTCCCACGATGTCCTGTACAAAAGACATTTTCCTTTTTGACCACACGCAAATCTAATAATTGTGCAAATGTCTATCTCAATAATAATCTATTAATGTTGACTGACAGAAAGTTCACAAATCTTATTTGCGATAAATAAGTGTTATATTTACATGTAACCCATGATTAAATGATGGGCTTACTCTGCACTAGTTAGCCCCGGCGGCGGCGCGTCGTGAGCGGGATTTTGAATAAACGCCAAAATCTGGTTAACTTAGATTACGTTACTTACTAAGTTACTTATCAAAACTAACTTTTTACAGTAGAAAATATTAGTAAATATATTACGGCGTAAGATTGTTTTCGCGATTTGTTTTTATATTACATTTAACAACGAAACTTAGATTTTTTTACATCATTATGTGGTAGACAAGTAAGTGGCCACGTGAAGCGTTCGCAGCGATCTCATCCGCAATTGCGGATGTCTATAGGCAACGCATGCACAATTGCAGATGCGTTGCCTACCTTCTTTAATCAACGGAGGAGAGGACGCACAGGAGGGGACGCCCTTCCTATGCGTTCCCTCCACCATCTATTCGACTTCCCCTTCCCATCCCTTCCTTATAAAAAAGGGTGGGAAGGGAAAGGGGACTAAAATTAGTCCTCCGGCACGAACACTCATCTGACGAAACGCGAAATTATTTCCACTTCATGCCTGTCTTCTAAGTGATCGTGGTATTTCACCGGTCGAGCCCGCCAATTCGATCAACGGATGTTGTTGTTGCTGGAGTCTAACACTGTTAAAATTAGTCAACTTTTGTTATCAAATAACGTGCGAATTGTTTGAATGTTTCGTACAAAAGCAGTTGAGCGTAAAAGAGGTCAGCCATGCGTTAGGTGACGCGCTGTCCATTCCAACGTTACTTAACTGAATCCCTTCGCCGATGCTATCGCGCTTGCATCGGATACGGAAAAGTAAGGACAAGTGAATGTCTTTAGTCGCTAGTGCACCAAATTACATTTATAACGACAGCGACGACTGATATGGACATAGATCTATTAAAGATAATATGTATATTTTCAAGATTATTTTAAACTATTTCTTTAGTTGTCAAAGAATTTCTTACTTGTTTTTAAAATTAAATGAAAACATTCTTACATTCTTGTAGTTTTTTAATAGCCTTATAACTTAAATAATGTAATTACGAAGCAAATTACAAGCAAATCTTCGTTATAACTTTATAAAGGTTTAAGATCTTACAGTTTTACTAAGATCTAAAACCGAAGAAAGAAATAAATCCGTTTCAAAGTACTCATTCGCGTTGAAATCGTTTGTCGCGTACTGTCCCACGAGTCTTCGTGAAAAAGAACTAAAACCTTTTGTTTAGAGGTTTGCTTTAAAACTTACTGAAAAAATATTTTAAAGATATGGGGTATATTTTATTAAATATCTGTGTAATGTTGAACCTAAATGAGGTAGGCAGACTTGACTATCAATCATAATTCGGTTATCGATCTAGATTGTTTGTAGTCAAATGACGTAGAGTCTTCGTTTTTGCATAATAATATCGAGTACCTTAACATCTTAGGTACCTAAGTGACTATTTAAAAAACCCCTACCCGTTTAGTTAATACAAAATAAGCATGACGTGTAAATTGTCCCACAAATAGCTTACGAGATAAGATTAAACTTAAAATAATACGGTTTTATTTTGCCCTGTTAACATCAATACCCTTTTTGTTGAACAAACAACAACAAATAGAACCTCATTAAATTGACACGTATGTCATTTTATTTTCATAGCGCTATCTCCTTTTACTAATATCTTCTGTAAAATTTAATACTCAAAATTTAAATAAACTGTGTCCCAGACGATAAATATCTTTATTTAATTTAACAACTATATATATTAATAAGAAACTAAATACTACATGGAAAAAAATTTAATTCTTTTAGTTTTAGCTTAATGTTGAAGATATGCATACATATGGACATAATATGCATGCATGTGAGTGAATGCCATTATATTTACAACGCTCTCATGAGATATTGTCTAAATCCTTAATATTTATTGACATTATACCGTTAACACTTTTGCATATATATAGCCGTGGCCAAGCCGGCGCCAAACGCCCACTGTCTGACTGTTTTACCCCATTTAGGGGGTGGTTAACCCCTTATCTCATCATATCAGATAAATTATGACAGTGTTTGAACGCGTCACTGAACACTTCAAATTATGAAATAATTTATTTAAAACATGTGAGATGTAACTAAGTGGATACGACATTTACCTTCTAAGTTACCGTTAAGTTGGGTAAACCCATAGAAACAGAAAGCATAGAATGCATAGAAGCAGAACATAGAATACTTTAATCGTTTAAAAGTGTTAAAGCTACAAAGATGAACAACGTTTTTAATAATTACTAGTGGAAGCACACGACTTCGTCGGTGCAGATTTTAAAAGAAAAAAAATTTAGACTATGATAATCCCGCGTACATGAGCTACCGCGTGTATCAGCTACCTTTTCCGTCAAAGTCCCATTAAAATAGGTCTAGCCGTTCCAGAGATCACAAGGACAAACGCGGTCTTGCAGACAGACAGAAAAGAAAATGGTTTTTCGATAACAGCAGGGCGCATACATCATGCATACGAAACATGTTTTTTCCGATAATACATACAGACACTCCAATTTTATTAATAAGTATAGAATATATATAAATATAGAACATAGATTACAACCTTTTATGAACTCTAAGAACCAATGAAAAAAGGCAGATAAAAGAAAGAAAAAAGTTGTCTATGAGTGTAAAAGTAATTTTATAATATTTATTTTGACCACATAACATTTCATTTAATGATAAATAAATAAAAATACACAGATATGACTAAGAATCGAGCAAGCTAAGTATAATATAAGTAGTCTAACGGAATGCTTGAGCGCGCAGTACGAACAAAGGTTGCGGTTTGCAATTCACACTTGATGCGTTGCAAGACCGAGATCTTTATCTGACATTATCGATCGACGTGATTAACTGTACTAAAGTGATAATGGCAACGTAATAACACAAGCTGGCGCTACACTAATGCTGGTTTCACACAAGAGCACAATAATAGACAGTTGCACTACTGTAGTTTGTCTCACGCTTTCTGTGATATCGCTAATCGAAAAATCGCAAATATATGGTAGTGACAATAACTTTCCATAAGTCATATGCTTTAACTGTATTTATTTATTTACATTTTGCCAATTTTACTAGCGACACAACTAATTGAACGGAAATTTTTCTACGGGGGCTGCTCTGTGTCTGCGATTCATACAATAACAGTACTGTTTTGCCCTCATGTGAAACTAACATAAGTATTCTCCTAAGAGCTAAGAGTAGACGAACCATTCGCGGAACAAATTAACTAACCATGTTTACTAACTGTTTGTATATACTTAGATGTTAATCCTAATTTTGTTTTGATTCTTTATAATGATAGCAAATTATAATCATATATACAGTAATATATTAATTATTTCAACTAAGTTTAAATTGTTTTTTTTTATTTACATTAGGTTTTTTGTCACGAAGGAATTGTGTGTTATTACAAAAATGATACTTTGATTCATCATAACGAAAAATGAATTTTGTTTCATCATGCGATAATCTATCTGTCATCTTTAGATGAGGGTAGATTATTAGTATGCGTTTATATTATGTACTAGCTTTTACCCGCGACTCCGTCCGCGCGGAATGAAAAATAGTAAACGGGGTAAAAATTATCCTATGTCCGTTTCGTGGTTCTAAGCTACCTGCCCACCAATTTTCAGTCAAATCGATTCAACCGTTCTTGAGTTATAAATAGTGTTACTAACTCAACTTTCTTTTATATATATATATAGATGTTCAAAGAAACTCTAATTAATACAAAATGTTGATCAACATAATATCAGGCAAATCTCTCGTCTATTTGTTGTCTTTTACAAAAAAATCTAATCCAGGTTTTAATCTAATCTCAGACATAATTATTAGTAAGATGTAATTAACTTCCTACACCACAGTCTATAATCACATCGATAATGATTTAACGTCTGTTTACTGATTGTCTAGATATTGCTCTGATTCATTAGTATCGCCGTGTAATTTGTGCAGCTGTAATTTATAAAACGGAATAATATTTGATTATCAGTATTCCATAGCGTAAAACAACATAGTAATCAAATGTCATGGATTAGTTAAAAGCTGAATACTTCTTTATCTCTATAGCCTACTCAACGTTGCGTTAGTCACTTTGGGCCACTTCACTATAGCAGTAAGTAATTATAGTCTTCTTTAAATACCTCATACATTAGATTTAAAATTTTATTTGAGATCTCCAAATTATAATTATATATTTTAAAATAAAAAAATATATATTTAAAGCTTATATATTACATCAGAGCTTTATAGTTTCATAAAAGCAAGTGATATTTTAAATGAAACTCGTGCCAACATCGGAAATGAAAATCGCTTGCGTTGAAATGAGTCTTTTCTTTAAGTATTTAATTTAACTTCGGCGCATAAATTCTATGCTCTGAAGCAACTCGTGGCTCAAAAGGCGAACCCTTTCGGTACTTGGCTTCAATCCAAATCCACGATAGTAGTCACTTTTCTATACAAAGGGGAAATCTTAACAATTTGCAGCATGACTCGGCATTTCAAACTAGTTGACTAACACATTGAAGACAAAGTTATGTATTGTAATAAATAGTTTAAATCTGATCGTTTGCCAGATAGGACAGAGCTGTTTGGCAGACGAAATCCTAGATTGTGATGTGGTTTTTAAATGACATTACACATAATTTAATGCTATAAACAAATCGAACAAAGACTATTCAAAAGTTGCGTCAGATTTGACGATTGATTCAGTTAATGTACGCAGTTGACTTGAATAACGTGAAAAGAAGGCAAAGTGCGGCTGTTTCGTTGAAATATCTTTTATCTTAACTTTTCGCTAACTTAAAGCGCTATCTTATTTAAAAAAATCCCGCTATATTTAACATCATCACTGGGTATAGTGTATACTGTAGTAGTTTCTCTGGACAAATATACCAACATCATTATTGCCTTTTTTGGTGTGACAGATAATGTAAACAACTAAAATAGGTTTGCGTTGTCTGTTAACGTCATTAGCGTATGCAAAAAGGAGACAATTATATGTCAAATGGTTGTTTATTGACAGGTCCCTAGACTAACCGTGTAATTTCCCGCGCTCAAGGCATGGCGCGCCACGGCGCCAGCCCCGCCGGCTCACATAAAAGGCGTTTATGCAAATATCACTAACAACTAGTAACCTACCACCGATCGCGACATTTCTCATCTACATAGCAGCTTATAAATTATTAAATCAATTCTAATTGCAACTATCTCAACTGTCAATCAACGCGTACGGTCAGCAAGATTGAACAAGACAAATCGCATTGACGTTGTTTGTGCTATTAGTTTATGTAAATAAATAAAAAAGCTTTCAATATGGTAAAAATTCACTCTTGTCCTATAATTTTGTGGATTACGGATTTCTATTGAATTAATAAAATTATAACACAACAAAGCTCTTTATTTGAATGCGAAACGATTTCCGTGCATCTTTCATGAAAACGATTTGATTATGCATAAAATCTAAACAAGGTAAATGTTGGCAGTTTTAACTAGAAATCAGCCACTGCAATGTACAAATAAGGAAAGGTGCTCGACTTCACGTATACTCAGTAGAATTCTTTGTACATGTTGTACACTAGCTTTCCCTTAACATATTAAGTTAAAATAATTTATTAATAACGTTATTCAAAAAGACGTATGTAGCCATATAGATAGAGCAATAGATTTACGTTCTTGGATATATATATGATTGGCATAAATACTTAAGATTTGCGTTGATACGTATGATGTATTAAGCTATCGATTGTGTCCAATAATGTAAGATCGTCTATATGCTATGCTATATCATACATTTTCGTTACTTCTCATTCTGAGATAAAGCGCTTAGCGACTACAGCACGTGCACCTAAGAGCGCTTCACTATATTATCCAGACACCTGGTCCTAATGTCAGATCTGATCTGTCGTTTAATAAACAAACTTATTCTGCGTAACCATAATTTATCTTTGTTTAATTAATGATTGCAATACTTGAAATAGTAAATAATATAGACCCGTATTAAATAACTAAATATTTGGGTTATCGACAATAAATTGGACATTTTCACGTTTAAAAATTCGCATAATTGCTTCGCAAAAAGCGTTAAAACCACACTATAATAATAATATTAATATTGAATTGTGCTGGCAAGGCTTATCTATTCTGTGTAGACTCTTTGAATTTGAAATCCAATACTTTTTGTCGTTATTGAAAAGTCGTACTTGAAGTGTATTTAATAAACCACAAAAGGCACCGCATAATTACAATCTATATACCGATAATTACAAAAATTATATCAAATACGTACTTAGAACAAAAAACTTATTACTATTAAACTGAATTAATCTCAATACATTTGTTTATTTTTAAGTAGTGAAATTAATTATACGTATAATTAATACGTATTAATCGGCTTGTTTAATCTTCGATCGATTCCCGTGAAGAGATCTAGAACTCATTAAGATAATGCTATATTAGAGACTATAAACATTCAACAACTAGTTTATAAGCAATGAGTCCGTACCACTAATCATTTTCACATAAACCCAACGATTCAATAACCTCACTAATTAAATTGCCACAGTTCTGTAGATGTAAGACAAATATATAGCATATATGTATATAAATATAGTAATAAATCCATCATATACGATTATTTATGACCACTACGATCGTAAACAAGAGTTTAACTATACGTTTGTGCTTAGTTTCCGGATATGTGGGTACAATTAATATTATCTTGACATTTCCCTTAATAAACAGTGGCAATATTAAATCTGATACGTTGCTCTGTCTCGAGCTTTTGTCTCATTGTGTACAGCGTGTGGGCGTTTCTCTGTATTATTCATTTAATACGAAGTGTAATTTCTTATACGATGACAAAGGCTTCTCGGCAATATGGCGTCGGCGCGCAGGGTGACGCCTAATTCGATCAACGATACGAATGCCTTGTTTGTACATTTAAATTATGTAAACACGCACAATGCCTATTTATAACCACTTGAATTCGATAATCTTCTTATTACTCATTTGTTTGTTTTATTTATTCAACTAATAAGGAAAAACTTTAACTACTTAACTCTAACTCTAGTTATTAGTTCTTTGAGTAATCAGTTAAGCTTTCAATAAGGAAAAACTAACTACTTAACGCTAACTTTGGTAATTAGTTCTATTGATAGTATAATGATGTGAGATAATTCAGAAATCTGGAAAAATATTAATTATTAATATTCAATAATGGAATTCCGATCGATTACCAGTCGTTAACTTAGTTTTCTATACTTATATTAAAGTAAGCATTAATAATTTAAATTAATATTTGCGGAACCCTATTCGATGAATTAATTACCTTCTTCGCTGCCTTCGACCGCATAAAAAATCGAGTAGTTACATATGATCATACAGATATTTTCAGATATTAACTTAAATATGTTCTCTCGGCCGTCATAAGAACCGCAAAAGTTGAATCAACTTTTTGTGGACGTGGAATCGTGTTCCCATTGCACCGCGGCTCGCGAATCAGATGTGATTAACGAGGCATCATGTGTAGTGCAATTTTTTGCGCATATATTTAATGAACATTTCCACCGCTAAACAATGTACTGAATGGAAAACGCGGTCGGCGACTCTCTACAGCGAACAAAGACCAACGACAATTATATTTAATTTGTGTGATCTTTCATATCGTAGTCTACTCACGTTTGCACATATCGCAACAGGCTTTAATGGCTTTGCAGAACTGAACAAATAAATGTTGTACATGATCATTGAACAAAAAATGACAAACATAATCAACGCACACTAAACAGCTGATTGGCCCTATTAACCTCCCGATCTCTGTCAGTCAGCCTATAAATGATGAGAAGCCTTGATACGTTTCAATTGACTGGGATCACTTTACTTTGCTTGATAAACATACCAGACTTGCACACATTACTCTCCGTATGTCCCATTTTAATAATGTACCCATTGCAATCAGACCTTCAATTGATAAGGTCTTTAAATTTTTTTTTTAATTGAGTTTCG
Source organism: Papilio machaon (assembly GCF_912999745.1). Lineage (NCBI taxonomy): Eukaryota > Metazoa > Arthropoda > Insecta > Lepidoptera > Papilionidae > Papilio > Papilio machaon. The sequence continues at coordinate 4,012,594 of NC_059989.1, read as the reverse complement.
TAGCGGATCGTATCGAAGCTTTCCCTAATTATTATTATTTGATTTTATTTCAAAAATATCCATAATACTCGCCTTACTCTATTAAACAGTTTTAAAATAGTTATGCCGTCCGATTTATTAAGACTTATCTACTAATTGTTAAACCAGGTTTTTGTATTTAATATTAAACTATGCATAGCTCAAATGACGTATTTAAAAATTTAAAAGTATTTTTCTTAATTATACCTCACAGTACTTGTTTATTTGTAAGTCGGCCTTTAATCGCCCATTCGGAATTCCACGCAAAGAAGTATTTAAGAGTAGGCAACTAATTTATCTGAATGTAAAGCGAACTATTGCGGTTTATTTTTAGAGCGGTATCACGTGCTAAAATAAACCTGTGAATCGATACGATTAACGTGAGGATAATCTTACTGTTAGTGTGTAATGAAACTGCGTGGGCTCGGTCGTGCGTCAATTTGCTTAGTGCACTGTCGTCATTGCCCTGCCTCGAGAGCTTTTACGTGACCAGGACCAAATATTCCACTTCATTGGCTTCCCATAGACAATAATGGATATTTGTTTTACTCTTTATAGCACAAATACGGTGATAGCTCTTCTTATCTTTCAACTTTTGTAGACCGTAGTTTATAACTGTTATTTGATAACTAAATAAAAAGATTAAATAAAGCTAAAACCGATTGAGGACAGTAAATAAGAGCAAAATTAGGAATAGTTTTAGGTAATCGAACATATTTGATTTTTGAATTAGTACCACGGAAACTGTATTGATGTTAAATCTCCTTTCCAGGCGACTTGGTGGGTGGCGACTATTTCAGACGCTTGACCGTAAATGTCAAAGGATATTGTTATATTTCGGTTATCTAAGAGCAAAAAGGAGGCACACCATTTTAGTACCTACTTGAAGTTATTTTATTTTTTCTTCTTGATAGAATCTTATTAATAGTAGAGTGATTTAATATGTAGTTTCTTATGATTTAATGAGTAGTAGTATATCTCTTGTTTCAAACTGTGGAACAGACATGACACTAGATATAAGGTTTATTACAAACGGCTGGAATTAGCTAGATGTGGATGGTGTTCAAGGACAGGAAATATTTTGGACACTCGTTAAATAACTACATCGTATGAGCTAATAAATTCTGATGTTAATGCATGGTACACACTTTATTATTACATTAAAATATTCGAACCCTAATTAGTATAAAATAGACACAAAGCACTCTATCCCACAATAATAAATAATTAATCACGACCTACAAAGTCAGAGTTGACAATGTATCGTACATTCTGGCAATCAGTTTCTTGGCGGGCGTCTGTGATACTCGTATAGTCACACTTCCTAAGATCCGTTTTGATGTAATAAGGGCATCGAACTCGTTTCTCGTGCGTACAAAATTTCGTATGCGCTGTTTAATTTACCTTCCGCACGTTGTAGCGCACTGCGCACTAATTTATTGCATTAGCGCGAATAACGCATTGAACTATGTCTAACAATGTAATTATAACACAAATTAGAACCATTATCTTGATACATCCGGCAAATTACGAAAGCTATCAGAAGGTATCGCTGTTTATCGGAACCTTTGCCACTGGCGCCCTCCATTCTTCAAAACACGAGAACGAAAGTAGGACTTGTGTTGTTTATTACATGCATAAACAATTCGATGACCGAACAAGTTCCTACTAGTCTATATATCAATTCTAAATTCAAAGTCCAGTTCTTTTTTTTCTCAGTTAAGAATTAGTGCGACGCATTTGAATACAAATTGAAATCATTTTATTTGATCTTATGTTTTATTACTTTTCATTACTTGTATATATTTACGTCACGATGGCCTAAAAATGTGATTCCACATTTAGAGATCCTAGGTACACTGACAGAAGAACTTATTTAGTAATTCCCAATGATTACTTTTCGAACGCTACCAGTGATAACAATATGATGATGACAATATCCATCGCCACTAATATGCTAGTCAAAATGTAAGATATTTAAACTTTATATTAAAAACGTGCCGTAACATTCGTCAAGACGAGGCTGGCTTCATCATCTAATGACATAACATTGGACTAAATAAGTTCCATTAAAGTAGGTCAAACAACTTTGAATCATTTATCATTCGTTACAGTTAAGTGACTACAATTCATATTTTGCATTATATTTGATAATTAACACAAATGAATGAGATTTTACCAAAAAAAACTCGAAAGAGATTGATTAAGATTTTTGTTTATAAGACAACAGTGGACATATAAGAAAATAATGAAAATAGTGTGTGGTTGCGCAACATCAGAGAGTGGACTGGAATTGCGAGTGCCGCCCAACTGTTTCGCCTCGCAAGGAATAAACAGAAATATGGAGAACTGACCGCCAACCTTCGCTAGTCGGAGAGGCACCTCAAGAAGAAGAAGAATGAAAATAGGAAGTTAATAAAACCATGATCATCATCAAAAACATCATCATCGACCTATTTCAGTTTACTGCTATGAGGAACCTACATATAAAATATTTTAAAAGTATTATACATTCCACCAAAAAGTATGTTTAATTCCTTAAAATGCCTAAGGTTTTCACATGTTCAGTATGATGATTAAGGCTATAAATGTCTTAAAATGATAGAGTCTGTTCGCAGTTCGCACAGTCATTTGCGGGAATCGTATCGGGGCATACGTGACCCCGTCACAAAGAGATTAGTCTGCAGAAACAATAACGTATTAAGCTCAAGGCAGATCGATGACAAGACTGGCATTTGGAAGGGAACACAGCAATCTATTTACTGTCATCTGGTGCAATGCCCTTTCAGTGAGTCGGTCCATAATCCTTTCCTTATGATGCAGTATCTCGTTTTTATTGCCTTACAGTTATATCGATTTTTAAACATCAACTTTTAAATTTTGTTTCGTGTTTTACTTTTAGTTACGAACGAAGTACAAAGTAAAATCCAACCGGCTTACATTCTTGTTTTTATTTTAAGGATTACGTATATTTAATGATCATTTAACGATATATTAAGTGATCACAGCCCATGGATTTACCAAAGGATTTAAAATACACAGCATAACAGATATGAAAAGAAAATTAGACATCGTAGAGGTTTCTTAAACATACGTAAAAAATCGTATACCTACAAGTTAACTTATTTCATGCATTGCGTATGTTTTCATTTCAATGCTGATTCTTTTTAATTTAATTTCTTAAGCGTTCCTTGCAATAGCTTAACGAGATAGTTTTGAAAACAGTTTTTTTATTATTTAAGTAGGTGGAGGTGACTAAAGATGGGAACACATTCCTTAAACTAACATTGCATTACTCTTAGTCATACGCTATAAACTATACAAGTTAGCCGTTTATAGAGACAGTAGATGAAACAAATCGTTCATAAGACCTATAATGATATTGAAGACATATTTTCCTTAAGATTGCGACATTAACGATAAGATCATGGTAAAAAGAACCATTCCGCCAACGATAATAGTGTAGACATGACCGAATAAATTACAGAAGAAAAGATGTAACTAAGAATCAGCATGTATGTCTTTAGACTCACACCACCAAAAAAAACACTAAGATTTAAGTAATGCTATTGGTTCTTAAAATTTCTTCTCAATCATTGATCTATACTACAAACTTATTTGGCTCGGTGAGTACTTTGTTACTTATTTCAGAAAAACAATTACAGAATAGAATTTTACATTAAAAGACTACTGCTTTAATTCCACTTTAGCCCACCCGGTCAAATAAGTTTATCACACTACTACTACTACTACTACTACTTTATAAAACTACATTACCGAGCTGTGATATTGATATTACTTATTGACATCGTTAGTGACAGTATATTATGATGAAGACAGAATGCTTATTGTAAAGCAAAACAATAATAAAATGAATGATTGATTACAATTGCTAGTATTATTTTTATATATAAATAAATAAACACTAGTGATTTAGACCTTGATCACATACATAGCTCGCGTAGATATCATTTGGACTAGTTCGTGGAAATGGTTAAAATTGTTTATAACATAGTGTAACTTTTATCACAAAACTCTTTTAGTAGAAGGCATTTATTAAACAAGATATTGTAAATAGTGGTTGTTTCCATCAAAGCGTAAAATGGGAAATAAATCATAATTAGATAGAATACGATAATTTGGTTTGTTACATTCAACTGGTACGTCTCAAATACCATATTAATCGAATTTTCTCACACTTGAAGCGCATGACAATTTAAAGTCCGGGTCAATGAATACTTTATCTTACATCTGTGCTCGATGCAGCTCTAATAAAGATAGCCAAGTAATGCAGCTGGCTCGAGTCGTAAAACAACACAATCGCGCTGCTTGTGCGGCCGCTTTTATTACGTATCTCCGCTTAGTAATAATGAATGAGTTTATTCAATTATCGATACTCAGAACCAATGTCACAGGCGTTAGTGATTTACAGCGCGCAGCAATCAGCGATCACCATGACAATAGCATTTTGCGCGACTAGCTGTCTACGATCTACATCAAGTATTTATACTTAGTAAAAGCATGGGTTTCCATTGCCGAGACACTAATGCAGGAACATACTGTTATCCTTTACATTTTCTTAAAAAAATAGGGATAACATTTTTGAAGAGATATTTTTTTTTTGTTTCGGCAGAGGAAATATTCCTAAATATATAATTTAAAAAAACATGTACCTATATTTTAATAAACCAGCTCGCACCATCTTTAAACCACATCAACACTTAAAAGCATGGAAGTCGAGGTCAAAAGCTAGTTTGAATATTGTAAAATAAATCACTTACTGCAATAAATAAATGCAAACGTAGGATGTTTCCAATTATGTGGAGCCAATCGTCATAGTATGTGTAATTGTATGTCTTAAAATATATTTTTTGAGATATTCATAGAAATAATAAATGTTTAATTGCGTCTCTTTGTCGTATATTGGATGATTTTATCTTCTTTTTATAACGGGTTTGTTGGTCGCGAAGTCGTCGGATGTGTGTACATCTGCAACATTGAATCAAATTAACTAATTGCGGGGCTATCGTCGCCAGACAATTGACTCTGTCGCGTCCATTCCTTTAAAATTATTGCTACATGGCGATTTGTTCATGATGTTTTAATAAAATGATTATTGTAAATAAATAATACTTAAAATTTTAAACAGTATATAAAAATTAGACCCGTAAAATTTATCGGGGAAACTTTTTTTTAAAGTTCATGGAATAAAAAATGGGGATTCAATAGATTATGTTATATGTTATGTTGTAAAATAACTATATTTTATTAATGAGTAAAAATCTTTAATTTACCCAACATGTCTCATGTTCAAGGATACATTCTTGCGTCAATAAAGAATTCATTATATAAAAATTCTATTAAAACTACTGTGTAATGAAATTGTATAACATCTAAAGTGGTAATTTGAAATGGAACTTTAGATGGCAGAGAAATTGACGTGCGAACCAGACGACTCACATGCCTAAATGAGCTCTGCGTCGAAAAAGGAATACAAAGTCTGCGAGTCATTGTCAACTATACCATATCGTTTGCTGAACGAATTATTAACTAGTGACGTAATCGCAGCTTTCATTTACCACCGAACGAAAATTAACAAAAAAAATAATGCAATTTTTTGACTTACTAGCTGTTGATCGCGACTTCACCAGCGTGGAATTAAAAAGAAATATAAGTTACTCCCGCACTCATAAGCTACCTTTCAGTAAACCCGGAGTTCAAATTACCCGGAACAAGCGCGGACGTGCGAACAATCCGACAGACATTTTTTTTATTTGTACACACGTAGGTACTTTGCTTATAACGAAAATAAGTCATGTGTAGGAAATATGATTTTTTTTAATAAGTTGTATAGAGAGACCAATGTTTCCTTAAAATGTTCATAGTATCATACAAGTTATAACGAAATACGTTATAAATGCCGGATATGAATAACAATGTATTTGTCACAACTTTTTGTGCCTATTAATATACATCAGTCTCATCAATTAAGGGAGCTCGCGGTAGCACCAGCTGGCTATCGCTTTAACACTACACACGTCTTCCCCGAAACGGACTGACGTGGCCTTAACATCTATGCTTTTACAAAGAACAGCAAAAGTTGCGGAGAAGCTTTATTCTTAAAATTATCTCCAAGATGAAAATAAAGGAAATAAAGCTTTTTTGAAGTGAAACTTCTTTCTTCTTACTCATTAAATTCCTTTACTTCAAGATACAATATTAATGACAAAAAATGAAGTCTCTAATGTACGTTGTTTTTATTGAGTCATCAATTCATTGACGAATACAGTTACCAGTACTTATTTGGAGTCAGCAATTACTAACGGTTTAAATTCATCACCGTTCCACGTCCAATAAAAAAATAATATCAGACAACTAAAGAATGATATGATCATGTCATTATCGATAATACTTCGGTTAGAGAAAAAAGTAACAAATCCACATTAAATATAACTTAATTTTTCACTGAATAAAAAATAAGTATATACTCCAGTCTATGCAGTAATCGATGATTCACCTTCAATACGACTGGCGCCACGAAGTATCAGCTACACACCGAGACATATTCGTCATAGTAAAATTTAAAATTACTAGACACAATCATTAATATTTCATTATTGTTACTTGTTACTCACATTACAACCACAAATTATGTAAAACTGTAGAGTATGTGGAATTCCATATACTCTACAGTTTTACATAATTTGTTACAGTTTATTGTTTACAGTTAATTTACAACGGATATTCTTTTTAACTTCTTTCATTCCCCTATTTAGAGATATAACGCAACGGAAGATTTAACGGAAGAGGGAAAGCATAGAGAGGGAAAATATATCCTCTTTCTGTGCGTCCCATTCTTCCTTGATTAAAGGTCATCACATATTTTTCGATATTACATACACACATTAATTTTAAAATGGCAAGGGAGCCAAACGATTTGAATTTACCCGCCGACAATAGGTAATCGTTCACACGGTAGTGCCGTTATAACATCTACTTTCAATCAATCTTTGTAACAAATGGGAAATATAATTAAATGATTGATTTAATTAGTACGTTGAGCACAAATACCTTTACAAGAATACCTCTTGATTTTTTTTTCGAAAAAGAATTACATTTAAAAACTAAAACAACCACATGTCATTATCATGTGACAGTTGTGACATTTGACAGCAATAATTTGTATGGATTATGAAGGTGATGGTTGGATTCGACGATACCGGTGAACTTTAAAGTTAGACTTCTAAAAACAAATTGTGCACTGAATTATATTTTTGAATATAATCCAGTATATCAGTAACACTTTCCGTTTATGAAAACTATAGCATGTCATACTTACGTTAAAATTCTTATTTTTCAGAATTTTGGCGCCAATACTAATTTAAGATATTTGTAGCAGTTTAAAAATGAATAAGAGCAAACAATTCAAAGGTCCACCCCCAAAAAGATTTAAATCACAAGATGACGATGATGAGAATGAAGTACCGTGTAGTTTTGAGGATACTCTTGCAGGAATGGAGGTTGAATTTGATTCGCCTAAAGTTATTGGTGAAGGCCCAGAGAATCAGTCTACTAATATTAAATGGTCTCGTCCAAACCCACCTCAGTTGGATCCTAAAAAAGATATCCTAGTATTTCAACAACTAGAAATTGACCATTACAATGGTCAACCAATGCCTGGTATGCCTGGATCGCAATTAGGGCCTGTACCAATCATGAGAATGTATGGTGTTACAATGGATGGAAACTCTGTGTGCTGTCATGTCCATGGATTCACTCCGTATTTCTATGTCACTGTTCCTCCTAACTTCACTGACTCCATGTGTCTTGATATGAAAACCAATCTTAACAAAGTTATATTAGAAGATTTGCGTTCTAACAAAGACAATATTCGAGAAACGGTTTTAGAAGTGCGTTTGATGCAAGCTCGTTCCATTATGTATTATAAAGGTGATCAAGATATTAGGTTTGCCAGGGTATCTGTGGCCTTGCCAAGGTTAATAGCTGCAGCAAAGCGCCTTATTGAAAAACAGCCACCATCCTTTGGTTTAATGGACCCATCTTTTTATGAAACTAACATAGATTTTGATATCAGGTTCATGGTAGACACTAATGTAGTGGGTTGTAGCTGGATAGAATTACCAGTTGGAAAGTGGTTGATCAGATCTAAAGACAGCAAAGCAAAACCGGAATCAAGATGTCAAATTGAAGTTGATGTTGCTTGGAACAGTTTTATTGGACATCAACCTGAAGGTGAATGGTCTAAGGTAGCTCCATTTAGAATATTGAGTTTTGACATTGAGTGTGCTGGCAGGAAGGGTATTTTCCCTGAACCTAATCATGACCCTGTAATCCAAATTGCTTCTATGGTAATCAGGCAAGGTGAAACTGAGCCATACCTCAGAAATGTGTTTACATTAAATACATGTGCCCCTATAGTTGGTTCCCAAGTTCTTAGTTTCCAATCAGAATCAGAAATGCTTGCTAGATGGGCTGACTTTTTTAGAGAGTTAGACCCTGATATAATAACAGGATATAACATTAGTAACTTTGATTCGCCATATCTCATTAATCGTGCAAAACATTTAAAGGTTGTTAATTTTGACTTTTTGGGTCGAATAAAGAATATAAGATCAGTTATTAAAGATTCAGTTTTACAGTCAAAACAAATGGGGCGGAGAGAGAATAAAAGTATTAACTTTGAAGGTAGAGTTCCTTTTGACCTGTTACTTGTGCTTGTTAGGGATTATAAATTAAGATCTTATACTTTAAATGCTGTGAGTTATCATTTTCTACAAGAACAAAAAGAAGATGTGCATCACAGTATTATTTCTGACTTACAAAACGAAAATGAGCAAACAAGGCGAAGACTAGCCATGTACTGTCTAAAGGATGCATATTTACCACTGAAATTATTAAATAAGTTAATGTGTATAATTAATTACATGGAGATGGCAAGAGTAACAGGAGTCCCGTTAGTATGTTTGCAAACAAGAGGCCAGCAAATCAAAGTTGTAAGCCAACTACTACGGAAAGCTAAAGAGGCAGGATATTTAATACCAGCTTACCATGGCCAAGGATCAGATGATCAATTTGAAGGAGCAACAGTAATTGAACCTAAAAGAGGTTACTATGCTGACCCCATATCTACTTTAGATTTTGCTTCCCTATACCCAAGCATAATGATGGCTCATAATTTATGTTATACAACACTAGTTCCTCCAAACATGCAGAAAGATTTAAATTTAAATTCAGATGATATAACTATTACACCAACAAAGAACATGTTTGTCAAATCTAATGTTAGGAAAGGCTTGCTACCTGAAATTTTAGAGTCCCTGTTAGCTGCAAGAAAAAAAGCTAAAGCAGACTTAAAAGAAGAAAAAGACCCATTTAAAAGATCAGTTTTGGATGGTAGACAACTAGCATTAAAAATAAGTGCTAATTCTGTGTATGGGTTCACAGGGGCACAAGTGGGAAAGTTGCCCTGTTTAGAAATATCAGGCAGTGTTACTGCTTATGGCCGAACTATGATAGAATTTACAAAATCTGAAGTAGAAAAGAAATACACTAAAACAAATGGTTATAAAGAAGATGCTGTAGTTATTTATGGAGATACTGATTCCGTGATGGTAAAATTTGGCGTCAAAACACTTGAAGAGAGCATGGAACTGGGAAGAGAAGCTGCGGAATTTGTTACTTCAAAATTTGTTAAACCTATTAAATTGGAATTCGAAAAGGTTTACTACCCTTATCTTCTTATAAATAAAAAGCGATATGCAGGCCTATACTTTACGCGACCTGATAAATATGATAAAATGGACTGCAAAGGCATTGAGACAGTCCGGCGAGATAATAGCCCTCTTGTTTCTAATATGATGAGTACATGTCTACAAAAGCTATTGATAGACAGAGATCCTGAAGGAGCCGTTAATTATGCTAAACAAGTCATATCTGATTTATTGTGTAACCGAATTGATATATCACAACTTGTAATAACAAAAGAATTAACAAAAAATGATTATGCAGCCAAACAGGCTCATGTTGAGTTGGCTGCTAAAATGAAAAAACGTGATCCAGGTACAGCACCAAAGCTTGGTGACAGAGTCCCCTATGTTTTGTGTTGTGCTGCAAAAAATACACCTGCATATATGAAAGCTGAAGACCCAATATATGTCTTAGAAAACAGTATACCAATTGATTTTAATTACTATCTAGAAAATCAGTTGTCTAAACCATTACTAAGAATTTTTGAACCTATTTTGGGTGATAAAGCAGAATCACTTTTGTTAAAAGGAGAACATACTATGACAAAAGCCATGGTGACTTCTAAAGTTGGTGCATTGGCAGCCTTTACTAAGAAAAAAGAAAAATGTATAGGATGCAAAAGTGTTATGCCAAATGATACTAAAAAGGCATTATGCAACCATTGTTTGAGTAAAGAAGGACAGCTGTACATTACAGAAATGTTTAAATTGAGGCAGTTACAAGATAAGTTTTCAAAGCTATGGACTGAGTGTCAAAGATGTCAGGGAAGCTTGCATGAAGAAGTTTTATGCACAAATAGAGATTGTACTATTTTTTATATGCGAAAAAAGGTAGGAATGGAACTTGATGTGCAGGAAAAGACTGTTTTGAGATTTGGTGAACCTGTTTGGTAAAATTTAATATGGCATGATCTGTTTAAAATAAAAAAAATCACTCATAGTTTTTTCTTTTATTATAATTCTATACATGCTATAATTTAAAACAAAGTAAATCCAATATTATATCACATTTTTTCAATACTTATAACTAATACAATTTCATAAGCAAAAGTATACTGGTATTGATTTTTTTCAGTTACAAAACTGTTCAAAATATTTACAACAATTTTCACTTGCAGCACTTGCTGATATTGTGGTGCGGATCTAAAATGTATTTTGAAGCATTTATTTCTTCTATTTCACCAAACCATGAGTGCATGTACTCCAATTTTTTTTTTTTATATTTCATCTAATATTTAAATGTCACAGTTTTTCAGTTGTCTCATACAACTATTATCTTGTGGATCAGGTTCCAACTTAACTAAAGAACCGGAAAAATGTTTGTTCCTTACATTTATAAATTATACACATATGTGAATGTACTGTACCACAACATAAAAGGAATATAAAGTTTTATTACAGTGTAAATAACATGTGTTGCAAAATTCTATTTAACAGTTATCTATGTACAAACTGTTACAATATTAAGCAAAGCCAAATAAATTAAAATTTTATCTAAGAACTCACTTCTTACTGTAAATTATTATGTGTGCATACACATTACAAGATATTCTATTATCAAAACTTATTCACAGTAATTCAACAAAATAGACTCATAAAGTAGCCACCTAAAAAGTTTATGATATCATGAATTTCATCATTTATGATTTTTTAATAAACATTTTAAAGTAATATTAAAAGCCAAGTACCATAAGTTATTATGCTTGTAACTTATAATAGACATTTACACATAGTGTAAGAACATAAAGACATGTGCCAAAACTATAAAACAAATTTTGTAATAACAGTATTCATAAACAGCATAGCTGTAAATAATTTGAACAAAAATAGGTTCAAGTAGCAAATGCTATCCTGATCTTAGAGCAAACATAACTAGTTGAGATGTTTAAAAAATCAATAATCATAAAGCTGATTATAGTATATTTATTTTGTTGGCTAAGAATAAAACTCCTGAACTTTAGCATATGTTGGAGGTATGTTATTTGTGAATTGACCAAATTTACATCCATACATAATTAAATCTTAAACCTGAATAAAAATATTTCATCTTGTAAAACATCATATTAAATATTTCACTACCAAATAATAAGCATGAAATAAGACTTTAACGGTTGCTGTTTCCTTATTAATAGTACAAATTTAATTACATATAATTGAAAATATATTTTTAAACAATAACATTTAAAAACAAACAATTTAAGCAACTTTAGGTATAACTAGTGACTCCTACTTTAAATTATTTCCTAATTAAATAAACTGACAACAAAAAAAATGGAATTTAATAGTTTTTGAAGATTTATCTGTTTTCTTGTGACACTGTTCTGTTTAAATGTGATTTTGTATTTTTTGAATTACTCTGTATTTTATTTAAATTTGGAATAGGCATTTCATGTAAAGCAGCATTACCTCCACCATAGTTGGCTAGTCTCATTATTTCTTCCAATGTCTTAATAAATGTATCACATGTAGCTTTTAAGAGATTTGCTTCTTCTTCCACTCTCTGAAATATTAAGAAACTTATTATATACCAATTTCATTTATACATAACATTTATTTTTCTCAAGAGAATTCAATAAGTCTTATGTTAACAGTAAACTCTCCATCACTTAGGTTGCTATGGTATATCAGATAAGTAGCACAATTTAATAAGTCCCAAATCTGAGAGACAACTAGAAGCTGATTACAATAAGAAACGGTTGCATAGATTTCATGAAAATCAACTACATATTACCTTATTTTCTGGGCTGTCAGTATATGATGCACCTCTTATAAAATGCACCTGCTGCATCATTAGGTCACAATACAGCCTCAATTCAGACTTTTTATGTCCCAAAGAATTATCAAATTCTGGGGCTAAAAGTATAAAATACAATTAATATAACTATTCAGAAAAACTAAAAATAAATCAATAATTGTAACTTGTAATATACCTATTGTGTCAGTTTTGTCAACACATGCTTTAGCACTTCCCAAAGCAACCAGCCACTTTTGCCTGTCTTGAGGTGAAGGTGCCCGTAAATACATGTGTTGCTGACCAGGTATAACTAAATCCAGACGGGTATTGTCGATATTGTTGACTGAAAATATATCATACAAATAACAAAAATAAAGTCGTAGGTAACTATTTAATAAATACACTAAAATTGTAATAAAATTTTACCATTAATTTGACATACTGATACTTTCACCGAGCCTTTGCATCCTTGAAACACTTCCTCTTCTGATTTATAATAAGATAGAATACCGTTCTCCAAAACGAACCATCTTGTCTGCCAACCTACAATATTAATAATTAGCGTTATAACGAAATTAGTCAATAATTAATTAACATATTTTTTCCTTACCGTTCCAGTAATTTGTCCATTTCCATAAAACACCTTCCATCACAATCGAAATAAAAATGTAGTTTATTTATTTACAACTGCAACGACAGCAAATTTTATAACAAACGTCAATAAAACAATGTCAAAATTACAAATTTTAATTTCAAGTTTCAGTTCAGCGCTTTCAAGACCATAGACATAGCCAAAGATTATAATAATAACCACAGGCCACAATTCCAATCGAACGATTGCAAGCTGTCAACTGTCACTGTCATTCAAATCCCTGCCACACCCGTTTGTTTTGCTTTTAACGATTTATTCTACATTTTCGAAAGCTTCAAGATAAGCTTTAAAATGAATAAAAACCATATTTATAGTTTCGGTTTCCTAATAACTCTATCATTTTTTGTCTTAAAAGGTTGTGCTCAAGTTCTATTGAATGTTTATGTTATGATTTGAAATAAAATACGATACTAATAATCTGATTTCTATTTCAGTATATGGTCTCGAATGTTATGTATGTGAAAATCAGGAAGATAATAACGAAAAATGTGTTAAAACCATAAAAACTTGCGAATACGGTCAAGATGTTTGTCTAACTGAAATAAAATGGGGTAGTACACCTTATTGGTCTCAAGGGGCAAAGAAGCAATACTATGTGTCGAAACGGTGTTCTAATAGAACGGACTGCGCCACAACCAGAGAACGCTATATGCCTACATGCACACATATTTGGTATCAAGATTGGGTATGTTCAGATTGTTGTCAGGGTGATCGCTGCAACTATTACATTATAGTAAGTAAACATTACTTTGTAATTTTCCTTAGTCTTGCTTGTTTTAAACATTATACTAAAATTCTTTTTTACTTTTCAGAGTGGAAATGCAACTATCCAGCCATTTTTATTTATGATCATAGGCAGTGTAACACTTCTAAGACTTCTAAGTAATAAGTTTATTTTTTACACATAGTTATAAGGAAAATAATATTTCTTGGAGATTAAGTATATTCTTTTCTCCAATTAAGACCGTCCCATTTTTGTATAAGTTTCTAATGTTGTTAAGGTAACTTTAACATTTTAAAACACACTCTTTTTAAAGATCTGTTTTTATAATAATGATTTACTTTTATACAAATGATTTTAATAGCTTATAAGTAGTGATATTGCATTGACTTGATTTTTATAATGACTTTAATGTTTTAATTTGATATCTTATTTATTGATGAAATAAAATATACATAAAATAGAATAAGCTATTATTAACCATATAATGAAATATTTCATACCATTATACATTGTATATGCCATTTCCTGATATACAGTTGAACCTGGATAACATGAAACCTCAAGAGAAAGAATCATTGTCCGGTCCTGGTGTTTTTAGTCCCTAAAACCTCTAAAAGTGAGAATTAGAAATCTCTACAGTAAAGAAAAAGATTAGAAAATAAAAATTATTCATTATAATCATACTCCTTTAGCTACATAGCTACTACATTGTTAATTGAATGTATATTTGCTGTTTAGTTTATGCAACCTCTATCAGTAATACTGGCCATTACTGTACCTTCATAAGAGAAAAAAAATATATAACCTATGTGAATGTTACAATATATAGGTAAATTATCTTAATGGTACCTTTATAGATACTGACATTAAAAGCATAATTTTTACTGTAATTCTCATTATAATTTTATTATGTACAAATGTATTTTAAGTGTGTTCAATTGAATTTTAATCCGTCCATTTTATAAATATACATGTATTTTGTATTGTTTAATATATACTTTGAGTTATATATTTTAATATAGTTACTTCTAAAAACTTTTGTTTTTTATTTCTATTTTAATATTAGTTATATAACCTAGCTCAGACTAGTTACAGTAGCTATCATTTGCAATATTGCAGTTACAGTTGGGAATAGAAATTGGACATCTATGACCTTGTGATAGCACAAATGTTTTTGTGCATCATGAAAAAATAAGATGAGAAAGGTGCTACTGGAACTCAGTTGGAATGGAAATTGTATGTGTGTACAGTAACTAATGCCGTCGTTAGGATAGGGAGCGATTGGGCGATGGAAGTCTCACAAAACCCTCTTAACCCACTCCCCCCACACCAAAGCATGGTAAAACAAAGAGGGCACCATAGAAATCTTATCCGGGGAGCTAGTAGAGCTCAAAATCGTTACTGGAGGTGTAGCCGGCCTTCCACATCATATAAAACAAAAGGATAAGGTTTTAAAAGTATAAATAAAACTAAACTTCAAACTTGGAAGTTACTTTTATTGCTCATACAAGATATAAAAAATATGTTTGTGAACCAAATATCTTTAAATGCGGAATATCTATGAAGAGAGTATTTTGGTTTCAATTTTATTGATTATTACGTACATAATTTAAATAATAAAACATTTATCAAGGCACCATTTTGTAATGTCCAATCTAATACACTTTGCCTAATCTCCTCACAGACTTCTCACATCAAACCTTATTTTAACTTTATACATAAATCAGTCGGTATCATTATCACAAACACTGGTGGATACACCACTACATTCATTTCTTAATGGACTTTTAATCAAAACTAATTTAGTTGAATATGTTTTATAAAATGGTCAAATTGGCATGTAAGGCAAAGTAATTCTTATTAATATGGCAGTTAGTTGTTACCACTAAATCTAATTATTAAAAATGTAAGATACCAAGATTTACTAAACTAATATGTAACAGAATGAATCTAGGAAAGTAACAAAATCTCTATCTCCTAGGCCAAAAGATTTTTAGGAAATATAAAATATAACATACAAACAAATAATATTCTATGTATTAAAACTAACAGATCTGAAGTTACAGAACTGAGATTATCCATACATTTATGTGGTGGGATTTGGCATAAATGTTAAATATAAACAATATAATATATAGTTACATAAAAATTATATAAATTAAAAGATAATTCATATATGTAAATGTATATGCTGGTTTTTTGTTGTACATCTTTTTACAGATGATTCATGTTTAAAGTTAGATTGCACCATTTTTAATTTTTTACATTATTTAAATACAACCAGATTTGTGCTCTTTAAATAAGTTTGCACCATATTATTCTAGAAAATTAATCTATAATTCTCATTATAAACCAGACCAGATCTGTGTAAACTAAATAAACCATATTTCTTATTGCCTAATATACATGAAGACAATTAAATATTGTTTTGCAAAAAAAGCAAATAATATTTGTATGACTATTTGCATTGATATGTATTACATATTATAAAAAAGTTTATATTAAGTCATAAAAACTTCAAAAAACTGATTTTCTTTGTTCATAACTCGTATCTATTGATAAGTTTTACAAAAGTTTTAAGTACTGTACTTGTTTTATAAAATATTTTTTGTGAAAACCCTACCATGCTAATATTCTTAAATTACAAATTTGAGCATAAATTAATTGCAATGTCTTTGTGTATTTAGAAATAATTAATTTGTGTCTTAACAATAATTTCAAATTTAGATACTGGTGAATAACAATAGATAAAGCAATGTGCTTTTTTATTTTCAATTCATATTTTTGCCACTGGTAATAATTTCAGTTAGCACTGTACTTTAAATTATTAATAATATAATCAAAATTCTTATATCACAATGAAATGCCACATCAAAATTTATATAACTAAAAATGCAAGAACATTATTAAAATTGTAAAAACAATTTTAATTATGAAATTTCTAACTATCCTTCTAAATAAAATAGATTGACAAAAATTATAACATAAAGGAAACAAAATTAAACTAATTACGTTATTGGTTCAATTACTAAGGGTAAAACAATAGAAATATAACAACTAATTAAATTGTTGGAAGGGAATGGATGTTTACTAATTCACATTTTTATGTTATTAATTTGTATACAAACATTGTATACACATCTGTTTAGAAATATATTTCCCCCTTTACTTCTTGTTTCCAAACATTAATAATCTTGTAAGCATGCTGGTAATGCAGGGCACTTGTTTCTGCTGGTGCATGGTCAACATATCTGGAGTATTAGATTCAAAATCTAGAGCCACTTTTTGACATACAAACGTAAGTAAAGTGAGAATATCTCTTTCTGTGCCAGAATAACGTAACTCCTCACACAAAGCTTGCATGAACCATGAACCTCGTGTTGTGTTCCTCCAGGAATAGTATCCTGGTACAGTAGAAAATACTATAAGAAAATCAGCATGAATAGGAATCCTATAGGAAGCACTAGATGACCCATCAGTCTCTGTGCGATTAGTAAGTGTTATGCCACCATCCAGCTTATCACCTTGGCATGCTTGAATAAAGAAAAGTTTAGGTTTGCCAGCTAGGCTTGGGCATTTATCTGCAGTGAAATAATACCAAAGATTATCAGGCTTGTAATGTGTATCTTTAGCATATAACATGCCAAGTTCACCGTGAGTTAATACTGCAACGAGCAAGCAATCATTGTCTGAGTGATCCATTTCAGCAGTTTGGCGAATATAGTGATTAATATCCTCCGATTTTAAGTTATGTAGCACGGTTACTCGGAATCCTAGATTCTTAAGAACTTTAGATAAATTATCACTGTCAACATTAGTGCCAGTGCGTGACTTCAAACTGTGTATATCAAAATGTTCATGGTTGAAAATAATCGCCATACCGCGGTACTTATGGTTCATGTTATAATAAGGTGCATTACGATCAACAGGCATTTTTCCATACGGACGTGCAGTAGATGAATCGTGGCTACCCCATGCGTCGCCTTGATCGCCATCGCCATCACCGTTAGTTCTTTGTTCTACGTTGCCATTGTTTTGTGGTTCAGACTCCGACATTTTGACCAACAATTCTCAAGGTATTATATCAATATAGAAAGCTAATAATACAGTGTGCAATCAGTTTAGTAATATTACTATGAATATTGTTTTTTGATTTATTCAATACTATCAAGCTTTCGACTTTGCTTCGAAAACGAAAATTAACTCAATAATCAAAGAGTATATAAAAACGACAGAACATCAATCACATGCCGTAGGAGTGTGCAAAGAGTATAGTATCTGTTTTACAAATTCCTATCATTTTAAAGATGCTATTTAGTTGTATAAAATAATTCTTAGTTTATCTTGCAAACAACTTTAGTATAAAGCATATGCATCCTTAATTAACTTTTTATATTAATGTCCTTCATGAATAAACTCTACCATAAATCAAAATCTGGTGATGAGTTCTATATCCACGATGGCAACTCTAATACGAAGAATTTTTCTTCTATATTCTATAAAAAATGACAAATGTCTATGTCCAACAATCCAACAACCAATGTCTGGCGGATAGATATTGGACGGAATTTATGAGAAAGTTTGTATTGTATTAAGTACCATTTAGTCATCGCTGGGAATATATGTATATGACTTACAAAATGTCGAGCAACGTTAATAATAAATTGAGCCCCAAAATAATTTCAATTTTAATAGTTTTGGTAAGTAAAAAATACCCAAATTATTAATCCCAACCGCACTAGAAATCGGTACACGTACCTATAATTGATTGTTGATTTTATGGTGTATTAGGAATAAGTAATTACACCACTACTATTAACAATGTTATTTTTTAGATTTGCCACAGTTTTTATAATCCAACTGATAGTGGGGCTGTTCAAATTACTCAAAGCAATTTAGATATGGTACTAGGTAAGCTCTTTTTAGTCCGTGTTTTCTTTAAAATTTGTACTCTTGCTAAATACCTTTTGTATTAATATTTAACTTTAAATTACAGCATCTAACGAAGTTGTGTTTATAAATTTTTATGCGGAATGGTGTAAGTTCAGCAACATGCTAATGCCGATTTTCGATGATGCGGCTGATGCGGTTACCAAAGAAGGTTATGATACAGGCAAAGTTGTTATGGGAAAGATAGACTGTGACAGAGAAGGTTCTGTAGCAACAAGGTTTCACATTACAAAGTATCCAACATTGAAACTCTTTCGCAATGGTCTTCCATCCAAGAAAGAATACAGAGGTATGTTTTCTCAATCATATATGTAGAAAAATTAGAACTGAAAAATTATAAATCTGTTTGTAAGGAAAGATAAAACCTTTCTTAGATTAATAATCAATTAAATTAATGACATGTATTTAATTAATTTTATGGTTTGTTAATTTGTATTCATTAAAATTCTATCAAATTCACAAATGTTAAATTTTATAATATCATCACCTTGTAATCTCATGGTCAGTTCATGGTCAGTTTTATAAGTATTATCAAACTTCAGTAAGTAATATCTTGTAAGTCAACAAAAGCTTAAGTTATTTATTAATTATTTACAACTTAATGAGATGAAATAATAGAAAATAAGTATTAAATAACCATACATCACCTAATCACTTATTATATTTTATTTATTATATTTTAAGGACAAAAATAAAGTTGAATAAAGAAAAAAATATATATATCAGACAAACATTTTTATGTGTGTAAACAAATGAAGTTTGTTCTGTATTTTCAAACAATGTCATTGTTTGTGTCTTTTGACATTGACTTTGCTTCTGTCCTTGCTTTAAACCTTATCACATGTTTAATGTAAGAAACCATTATAAAGGTAATAGATATAGATGGATGCTGGGAAACAAATGTTAAAATATTTTCTGGTACAGAAATAAAAGGCTCATGAAATAAAAAAAAATATAAAAACAATTGTTATAGTAATAGCAACTTCTAATTTTTTTTTAAATCTTATTCTATATGCAGCTTAAAGTGATTTTTTTTAGTTTTAAAATGTTTAAAAAATTTGCCAACCACTTTCACCTATTTTTGGCAATTATTTTAATACATTCACAGTATATATAAACCATTAATGCAATACTAAATAAAAATAAATTAACCAATTAAAAATAATAATATAAATATAGTGTGACAATGAACATGACATAAAAGTGATATTTATAACTTTATTTTCAGGACAACGGTCAGTTGAAGCATTCACAGAGTTTATCAAGAAACAGCTAACGGATCCCATTATTACTTTTGGCTCTTTGAAAGAGCTTCACAATTTGAGTGAAGAAAAGAGGCATATAATTGCATACATGGATAGAAGGGACCAGCCTGAATATGATGTGATCCGTAGGGTGGCTGCTAATCTTAAAGACGAGTGTGTCTTCCATGCTGGTTTTGGTGATGCTTCCCAGCAAATGCACCCACCAGGTACATAAAATATTTAACGTTTAAAGCTAAAGAATTTTTTTTAGTATCACTATTAATAAAATATATATCAGAAGGAACACATCGCAATATAATATTTGACTTGACTATTCACCAGTGGGCCTAAATCCCAAACAAATAATGTGTTTAATTAGATAATCGTTTTATTTCTCTTTGTCAACAGGTCAACCAATTGTCGTTTTTAGAGCTGATCGTAAAACTTCAACTGAACCTGACGAGACTTACCTTGGTTCATTGACCAGCTTTGATGAGTTATACAATTGGGTGCAAGAAAAGTGCATACCATTAGTCCGAGAGATCACTTTTGAGAATGCAGAGGAGCTTACAGAAGATGGATTGCCATTCCTGATCCTGTTCCACCATCCCACTGATACGGAAAGTGTGAAAAAATATAAGGAAATCATCAGTAGAGAGTTGTTGTCTGAAAAACGTATGTATATTATTTTTTTGGTTAAATATATCCTGAATGGAATGACTAGCAAATAATGATTGTCGTATTGTAATGAAGTAATTATTAAAAATTCAAATGCGCTAACCTCCAACGAAGGTGATATGTTCTAAGTAAAAATGTAAAGAAAAAAATTACAAACTTATGTATGATAATTTGACTGCAACAGTGTTTGTTTGTTTGTAAAATGTCTTATCAATTTGTCAGCTTTATCACATTTTGTTTATATATCTTCATTATCTAATACTAGTTGATTAGATTACAATCTGTGCGAAATTTTTACAACCAAATGGGAATGTTTAGAATTATTATACCTGATTCTAGTAATGTCCAATTTCCGAAAGCCATTTTAAACTTCTATTTAAAGAATACTTTGTTTATTTGACTGTTATTTTCGCTATGTATTTATCTTGTTATGAAATATATGGCTCAATTTACCTGTTTTTCTTTCCAGAAAATGTAAACTTCCTTACCGCTGATGGTGTGAGGTTTGAGCATCCATTACACCACTTGGGTAAATCTGTATCGGATCTGCCGCTGATAGCAATCGATTCTTTCCGCCACATGTACTTGTTCCCCAACTACAGTGATATGGAGAAGCCGGGAAAACTGAAGCAGTTCCTGCAAGATCTCTACTCTGGAAAACTTCACAGGTTAGTTAATAACAGTATAACAACAATGTATTTTTTTTTTTGTAAAAACATTTGGCAAGAGTATAGCAGCTTGTTTCTTTGGTGTTAAATATTAATATTTCTTTCAAATAAGGATATTGATGACCTTGATTTGTTAAATATCGTTAAAAAATACGGATTTAAAAAAATATTAATTCATTATAGACCCAGATAATAAAGAAATATTATTTCAGACAATATCATTTTTGTCGTCGGTGGTGGGTGGGAGCTTCGGTGGCTCAGGGGTTAAGCTCTTGACTTGCAATCTGTAGGTCCTGGATTCAAATCCCGCCATGTACCAATGTGTTTTTCTGGTTTCGATTTACATTTATCCGACGTTCTTACGGTGAAGGAAAACATCGTGATGCAACCTGCACATATCTGAGAAGAAATTCAAAGATATGTGTGAAGTCAACCCGCACTGGGCCAGTGTTGTTGACTATGGCCTAGTCAACCCTAAGTTAGGTTAGGCTCAGAGACCCTCGGTGGGAACGTATATTAAGCTAATGATGAATGATAAATTAGCTTTTTTCTGTTCAAACCTATTTGGGGGCTGTGAGGTCACAAGATAAAATAACCTTAAAAATGGCCCACAATATCAATTTTGTTTAAAATTCTTGTAATTGTTGTCACAGTTGCATGGAAACATCTGTTTTATGCTTGATTAATAATTAGATACGCTAAGAAGAGGCAATGTTAAATAAGTTATATGCAAAATAGGCCATAGACCGCTAGCATAATGTCAAAAATATTTTTTTAAAGATAAGGGGAAAATAATTTTTAATATACAAATCAATATGGTATATATGACTAATGCTATAAAAATATTGAATTTTTTTACGTGTCAAGTTTAACAAGTTCACTACCATATATATATATATATTAAAAGGTGGCAAACGAGCAAGCGTCCAACTGAATTTGTGAAATAGCAAAGCAACCGCTGCTCATAGATATCTGCAATTGCAAATGTGTTGCCTGCCTTTAATAGACAAAAAGAGAATATTTACCTTTCCTAAGTCACCTCATCTGTCAAATCCTTTTTATTTATTTATTTATTTTTATTTATTTCCCAGAGAGTTCCACTACGGTCCGGAGACACCTGAAGTGGTGAGCACAGATGTGAAGGTGACCACTCCACCAGAATCCACCTTTAAGAAATTAGCTCCGTCCAAAAACAGATACACTCTGCTCAGAGACGAGTTATAAGACTGTTGCAGTCTAGGTTTTGAAATTTAGAATAAGTCAAAGCCAACTAAAGGAGCGCTTTAGTAAAAATATCTCATCTCAATTTCTTTTTTTTTTTCTTTATACCCTTCTATTATTAAATTCGAAATAATCCTGTGGACAAAAATCTTCAAATAGGTTGTTATATGGTGAATAAAGCATTTATTATTACAATAATGTACGTAATTTTGACTTATTTATTAATGACAAAAATTTAGAAAGTTGTTATTTTAATACCATATAGTAGTTTTTTTTTAATTTGAACATTTCGGTTGTAACTTGTGATGTACAGATGAAATAACTTGTATGAAAAAGTTGATATCAAGAAATGCAAGTAATATAACTACTTGAATAAACCTAACTGAATTATACATTGATATTTTATTAGTGTCACGTTTTAAAAATAAAAATATAAACATAAATGTAAAAGTGTTTGATATCAATTGATTGTAATGTTTTTTTTCTCAATTTTTTTTTTTTTAGCGTCACTAATTTCAATTATATTTATGACTTATTCTGATACAAGTGACTATGAGCTGAGGAAATAAATTCATTTATTCTAAAATGTCGCCATTACCAACATTTTCATCAGAATCTTTACATTGGTTAAGCTTTAGGGGACAAAGATACAATTTTTTTTCTATATATATATATATGATCCTAATCAAGTAAATAACAGTAATGAATTTACTATATGTATAAAAAATATGAATATTATTCTTACCTTAAGCAAAAGTTCTAATGTATGTTGAGCTTTGATCACGATTTTTGCAGTAATATTATTTTTTTTTAAATAAATACGCCATATTATAAACAAAACGCTTGCAAAACAGACATAATCTAATTTTTCTATAATTATGTTAGCTTATTATTGTAAAACAAAAAAAATACGTCAAACTTAAAAGCAAAATTCAAGTGGGCTAAGGAATATAGTGGTGAGCCAAATCGTATTGTCACAGATTATATAGTGTTTTTTTTTTAAATAATAAGTATGATTGATACATTTTTTATACATTCGTACTTATATGGAGATAGTACCCACACGCAATAACATGAGACATGAGGGCACACGGGTTTGTAAAGGATGCAAATTTTTTTTTTCCTAACTCGAGGCTAACAAAAAACCTTGAGGTTCGTATTTCACACGCGTATTATTTAAAACATCAAATCCCTAACTGAATCATACAATTTAGTTATTTATTTTAAATGATATTTTTATCGTGTTAAAATTCCCCAGTATGTTTTTATGTAGATTATGTTTTTTTTTTCTAAATTTCATCTATAATAATATAAAAAATATTTGATTGTATGTTTGTTAGCATTGAATAGGCTCCGAAACTACTATACCTATTTGAAAAATTCTTTTACTGTTGGTATGCTACACTATCCGGGTGACGCAGGCTATATTAATTACTATATCTTTTAATTCTGTGCGGTTTAAGTCGCGGACAACTGTTAGTTTTTAATAATATCACAAATTCTTCATAACTCTGAAGAAAATTAACAATATTTATTAAAACAAAATATAATTAACAAAATTAATAACCAATATTTCAAAGCATTATTCTTATTTAGTATTTATTTTAGCAAGTTTATTAAAGTCGTTTATTTGATCACTTTTCGTAATATTTAGTCTAAATTGATATATTATAGTTGTAATTATAGTCGTTTCATTTTACATTAAATATAAGGAATTTTTGTATAAGATTGCATTTTCACTAATTAGTATATTTATATAGTTCTAATTTCCCATAACGCTCTATTAAGCTTACAAGTAACATCGTATTAAAATATAAAGTACTATAATTCTCAGTTTTGGTGATTTGATATACTACACAATGCAAATCTATAATCTTAATATGTCTTATTCAATTTTTTTTAATATTCAATGCTTTCTTGTATTTATTCAAGTTCAGAAACTTATTTTTAACCTAATAGGAATAGAAGATTTAATACATTTTTTTTCTTTATTGACATAATTATAAACTAAGTTTTGAAAATTCAACTACATGTTAATGTACTTACTACTTGTAATACGGGCAATGTTTTTTTGGATTAGTTCAGTCTATTTGATATACAATATAGTGTATTGCTTAATCTTTCGTGAAATATAGTAATAAATTAATTAAGTACGACTTAAGTCACATATGATCGTTCAATAACGGCACCGATTAGTTTCGGACTTGTCGGGGTTCTATCTTCAGGGCGAGTGTTTATTTTGAGAACTTCTCGGTCGCGTCGCTTCTCGCACTCAGTGCGATCGTACATGAGTGAAGCCTTAGTTAATTTATTAGTGTATTGCTGTTTATTGTGATTATATATTACAACTGTAATTTATTGTATATACGTAAAATAACTTTTCATGAATTGCACAACATATTTTCCATTTTTACAACTTTTTCGGATCCCTTAATTTTTTTTTTTTTGAATAATCTGCCTAGTATTTTCTAGTTCATTTTTTCTCATCGGCGTTTTTTATTTACGTTTCTAGGGAATTATTACAGAAAAAGTAACAAGTTCTTTTTTTAAGACAGTCTATCTGGTTATTATTTTGTAATTTAGTTATTATAATTATCGTTCAATGAATATATATTTTGTCTGTATTTTCTAGTAAAATCACAAAAGTCCTTATTATCTTTACTTATTATTATCTATATTTGTATGAACGTAAAATGTACAAAATGTGTATGTTATTGAGTCGTGTGCGTAATAAATTTTTGAACTTTGAATTCATGTTTTTTATTTGAAATCACAACATTTTTAATGTTTTTTAAAAGAGAAGGGGGCAAACGAGTAGCGGGAACACCAAGGTGTTCATCTACGCCCATTGACATTTGCAATACCAGAGGAATCTTAGATGCATTGCCGGCCTTTGAGATGGTGATACGCTCGATTCTTGAAGGACCCTAAGTCTTAGCGATTTGGAAATACCGCCGAGGACAGACTATTCCACAACGCGGAAGTACGAGGTAGAAAGCTACGCGAAAACCCCACGGTTGTGGATGTAATTTTTCTTTGGTAGTAAATAAACGTTATGATATCTGGCATCATTCATTACTAACGGATTGGCTTTTGTTTTAAGCCTATTCTGAGTAGAAATTAGGAAAACCAAATAATCATTTAAAAAGTTTTCAGCGACATTTTCTCTTATTAAAAATATTTCAATATGAAATTAAATGAAAACAACTAAATGCAACAAAACAAAATAGATACGCGAACTTATTTTATGACATAAGCACATGTTGACAAAAAAAATGGTAACATTTCATAGCCTCGTCGAGTCGAGTCCGATTTGCGGAGTGTCAAATGCGGCATTAACTGTCTCAGATATCTTTGCCAAAAAGATGTGTTGTGTTAAACAAACTGCGCCCGAGATGCCGATTTTAGTTATGAAGGGCAATTTCGGCTGTCAGTGTTTAGAAAGAAGTATGTTTGAAGACCGCCGCCACTCGACGGGGCGCCAGCGCTACGCGGAATTTTCTTACCTACTTTGTAACCGAATTGATATCCTTGTGAAGTTTTGTAAAAGTAAACTTTGTCATGATTATTCTTTCATTTTCGTTGATTTGATTAACTAATTAATAAATAATATTTGAAGATGATTTTACTATATCATATAGATTAAAAATTTTAACAATCCCGTCAACTACATACATCTGCAACTTAAGTAGTAAAAATGTTTTATAGCCAATTGGCTATAAAAGATTGCACTGAGAAACATTTTTAAAATTGTGTAAGTTCGCACGATGTCACGTTTTTTAGCGATGCGTTAAAATCATATTATATTTTTTTTTTTACAAAATTTTAACACTGATGTTGGCTTACAAAAGGCTTACAAAAGCTGTTCTTTGGAGTGCGAACCTGTACGTCACTTATTGTTGCGAACAGGTACTTGGGGATATCTTGTTACACTTTGACAATGACGACACACCAATGTTCACTCCTTGCCTTCCACTTGCACAAAATCGTGCGGAATTCCGATCAGATAACACTCGCGTCCGTTTCTTAACAAAGCTTTTATAGATACATACGAGCTTTTTAAGTTATGCTTCCTTTTTTTCAAAACACATATTGCAATGTAAAGATCATTTTTCCTCAATTGTACTTTGTGATCACCTTTTTATTAAAAAAATTGATTTAAATATTTTGTGGATTCAAATTACACCTTTCTTTAAAATTTTCTATAATGTAAAAAAAACTTAAAATATTCAATTTCTAATTAATTGATCAATTTTAGGTCTTAGGCCCACTAATAAATCTAGACCTATATAGGCAAGATTAACCGTAAGCTGCTTAGATTATATATACTAATATTATAGGTAAAAAAGAAAGGTATGATTGTTTGTTCGCATTGAATAGACTCCGAAACTACTGAACCTGTGACATATGCTATAATTATTACTAATTATTTTATTTTTATTTCGCGCGATCGAAGTCATGGACAACTGGGATTATTATAAATATGTAATCGAACGTGAGCTGTGACTATTTCTGCCTACGTCTCTCATACAAATCATTTCAACAAATAAAACGGCACCAAAAGAAATTATAAATCGCCTAAATTAAATAATGTAATTAGTAACCTAGAGAAATAGAGTCAGTCTTTATTATCTTTTAAATTAATCTTTTATCTTAACCGTTCGTCTTTACCATGTTATTTTTTTAAATATCAATTGCATAGATCGGTGTTGCATTCATCTAACCGTGGGTGCCGCGGGCGCTCTACAATGGTTGCAACTCGACACCATCGCCGGTATTTTGTACAAATCTCAATAAAGCGAATTGAGCTGAATGAGTCGGAACGCCAAAAGACAGGAAGTGAAGGACAACAACGCTCGATCGAACCAATTACCCGCCCACGACACACGAAACCAGTAATTAGTGTAAAATATCCGACTACTGAGCGGAAGTGTGCCGCTGCATGGACAACTGAAAAAGATTTTATAGTAAAGATGTGGGCGATCGCTATAGTTTTTTTTTGCTGTATCTTGTAAGATGATAAGCTGATTACTCCTCTAATAATTTGTCATATATGTAGCTACAATAATTTTTGATTAACTTTCACATCGCATTTACTTTTCACAATAAATAAATATAAAGCGTGACTCGAACTTGGAACTTTTCGATGTTACAGATCTTGATGTCTGTAAGAAGGGTTCGTTCAGCGGCAAATGTCTCACATCAGACTCGAAGCTAAGAACCTAAAAAATATCAGACAGACTGAAGCAATAAAATTTCGTTTGCACTAAAAAATCTTTCTTAACAATAGTTCGCCAACTAGATAAAAGAATAACAGAACAAATACACTTCATAATACGCATTAATAAATAAAAAAAGGTTTTATGACTTGTAATACAGAAGCACTATGATTGTCCGTCGTTTTCACTGTCAATGCGATGGTTTGTCAAAGTTTTTTTTTTGGCATAAAGACAGTGGATGGCATGTTAGATTTATGGCGTGAGGCGAACGATCATAGGACATTAGTAGCCGTCATTGTCCGCTACATGTGGCCTTTGTGCGTCGGCACAGAAGCTGTCGGGTTTTGTGCGAAGCCAAACATCGATCTCTATTGTTCTATGGTCTAACAAGCTTGTCGACAGGTTATTGCATTTGTGATTTTCAAAAGGAGTAAGCGTAGATAATGTTAAGTTGTTAAGATACTTATTGTATGTTTTCCTTTTTTTATATATCCACAGAAGTAAATTAGTAAGTAGACATGCATACACTGAAGTTAGAGTATTTTGTCAAAGAGATTTTATCTTCTTATTTCTAGTCTGACCATGACTAAAGTGATGTCTTAAAGAGTAAGAAATATATAGTTACTCGAAGTATCGAACTGTTTTGTCATCATCAGCACACTATACGTTTCCACTAAGTGGCTTGGAGCCTACACTAAGTCAGGGTGACTAGGCCATAGTCAACCACGCTGGCCAAGTGCAGGTTGGTTGACTTCATACATATCTTTTGAATTTCTTCGCTGATGTGTAGGTTGCAACACAATGTTTTCCTTCACCGTAAGAACGTCTGATAACTATTTCGTCGCTCTTCTTAAAACCTTATCATTCTTTGAGAATTGATCCTCTATATCAAAGACTTGAATCAAGCTAGCTTAATTCGTAGATAACGTAGCGGCAATTTTAAATGGTACAGGAATACAATCGTAAAATTAGGTAATTAAAACGAAAGATAAGTGTATTTTAATATTATAAACACTAAACATGAAATTTCAAACTGACGCTTTGCGTATTATTTTTAGTTAACAACTTATTGGTCATCCACAGTTCTCAAGGCATACTAATAACTTATTATTGTCATAAGTCCGTCTTATCTTACATCTGTATGGGAATACAATTAAAGAAATCTTTTAAATAAGAAAAGGTAACATAGTCTGATCGGTGCGAGAGAGCGGTAAAACAAAAGCGAGCAAGGCAAACGATTTAACAAACTGCCATATTTTAACAACGTGTAATTAAAGGTTTGGCCCCGCTCGAATATGCATAAATCATACGTCAGCAGCGAACTGCCGACCGAAATAGAGAACAAAATTAAAAACATTAATGCGCCTGGGAGTTTGGAAAGAAAAACAATAAATAAATAGTCTGTGAAGAGATAGTCTTTGCTCCGTTAGAGAGAGATAGATGTATATAATTATATTCGTTTGAATATTTTATAAAATATTCTGACAATAAAGTGTATATAACAAGTTAAAAATATTAATGAAACATTAAATATATATCCGGGATATACATTATTCAGGTGAGCCATTAAGCTTCGTTTTTCATAATGGATCGAATATTAAAAGAATGGGTACAACACTAAATGTCTACAGATATTAACAATCAATCATCATTGTTATCATAGATTAGTGTCGGAAGTGAAGATTTACAACATAAAAAGAGTTTAAATGGGTTACCATAATCTCAGTTACCAAGTATTAAGGAGTGGAGGAACTAAATAATCAAGATGCTACATTGACAAAAATTGACAAATAGAATACCTCTGTTGTTATCTGTCAAATGATTTGAGGGAAGCAAAAACCACACGACCTCTACACCGCCGTTGTATTTGATTGGCGGCGCATTTTCAACTCTATATCAGTAACTGACTGAGAATAATCCTGTAGTCTAAGAAAAGACCATACTCGCGATTCTAAGATTAGTAGAAATACTGCGCGAGACAATTGATTCTACAAAGCAGTTATGTAACAAGTTGGTACTAAAACTTTTATGTACGTAAATTTAACAATATAAGTTTTTCAATTATTGAAAACATGGTATGTGTCTAAAAAGGCCGTAAACTTCCTGTAAACAACTAATAATCCTGTTATAAAAGAAAATAACTATATTTACTATCGTGTTATTATTTTAAATTAGTGATTGCCCGCGAACTCGACAGCGCGGAATTAATTAAAATAGTATTAGCTATCTTCCAGTAAAAGTGCAGTCAAAATCGGTCCAGCACTTTCGGTGATTATCCGGTACAAACTCGGATTTGTGAACAGAAATACTGACAAAAAAATGCTTTTTCGTTATAGGCAACGCACATACACTATGTTCACGAAATATGATTTTTCCAATATTACATAAAGAGATTCCAAGTTTATTAATATGTATAGATTAAGATAAAAATACAAAGTAGATTTTACAACATACCTAGAATTTGTTGAAATGTTTGAAGCGAGAGAGGTGTGTCAGGATCGCAACAAATGGAGGTCTGTGGTCTCTGCCTACCCCTCTGGGTTACGGGCTCACGCCCGATTATATTATTGGTGTGGTTGATGTTTCTTTATTAGATGTATATGTATAACCAATGTTAGATACTATGTACGTAACACTTGCTACAAAACTTAACTAAGGTAAGGACTGAAAACAAAGCCTTGTTGTTGTGTCAAATTAAGTGTAAACGTAACCTTTGAGTGTCGGCGTTGCTTTTCAATCGTGTTGCTTTCACATAAGATTTCGGGTCGTAGAGTCATAATTCACGGGCGGGGCGAGGTGTGTCGAAGGCTGCGCCGGGCGGGGAACGCGCGGGGTGTGCGGGGTACGCGGGGGGTCTCTCCGGGCCGGGGTGCGCGCGCGCCGCCCGAGGGGCGCCCGAGGGGCCGGGGCGAGGTGACAACCGCTCGTTACGTCTATCCCAAGCCAGTTATTAAAAACGTCTCGGCGCGAACGGTGCGCCGCCCTGTAATTATCCAGTTGAGAGTTTCGATCGCGTAACGTTGTCACCACCGTCGCCGGCATGCAGTACGTGGACCCGCCCGCGCCCGCGCCCTCGCAACAGGTTCGTCCGCCCGCCCACGCCTTCTTTTAGCCGCTTCATTGTATTTAATTTATTTTTAATGACAGTAATTTCAAACTTTTATAGAGTTAAAAAGAAAATGGTGTTTTAAATTCTAATTCCCATTAAATCATTGAATATAGCTGAAATAAGTGTAAGTTGTTAAAAGTAAGTGATTGTTACAGATGATGAATATGATGGGTGGCTATGGGTGTGGATACGGTCGGGGAGATACGCTGTCACCCGCTTCGGATCTGTCAACGTGCAGCAGCGCGTCCTCAGGCGCATGGTGCGGGGCGGCGCCACCAGGCTGGCGCGACCTGCCGCACTACGCCACGCAGTACCCCGCCTATTGGCCGCCTGCGGCCGCCGCCGCTGTCGCCGAAGATGCTCGTGACCTACAGAGACGCTGCGCTAAGTGCCGGTGTCCCAATTGCCTTACGGAGGCTGCTGGCTTCGGCCCCAACTACGGGAAAGACGGCTCCAAAAGAGAACACGTCTGTCACGTGCCCGGCTGCGGCAAAGTGTATGGCAAGACTTCGCATCTAAAGGCACATCTCCGGTGGCACACCGGTGAGCGACCTTTCGTCTGCAATTGGCTCTTTTGCGGCAAACGATTCACCCGCTCCGACGAGCTGCAGAGACACCTCCGTACGCACACCGGTGAAAAGAGATTCGCATGTCAATTGTGCTCGAAGAGATTCATGCGATCTGATCATCTGGCGAAACATGTGAAGACTCACGCGAACACATCACGAAAAACTAAGAAAACGAAAGAAGACGATAAAGAAGAGACAACCAAGAATGAAAAAGAACAAAACGGAATAATGCAGAATGAAACAGTACCTTCTGTATCTATTGGCAGTACTAATTACGGTAGTGTTCCCGCAACTGTTCCCGGAGATCAAAAGCAGCAAGCTACATTGAGTTACGGTGCACTCGGCGCGCCCACGAATCCTGTGAATGTTTATAACACCAGTGCGGTATTCGGTAGTAGCGGTGTACCTACTAATGGCTGGTACCCGGAAGTTCACCAGGACGCTTTTTATGGGAGAACTTCTATGCGGGATCATCGATTCTACCAACAGTACCCTGCTCCCCTGGGAAGCTATCAGTGCGCCGCGAAGAATAACTACACGATGTTTCACGGGCATTACAATTTGCAACCACCAGTTGCTATTGGACAATAGAAGTGCCTTTCAATGTGATCCAGCATGTTTCTAAAGTGACAGTCATTATGTAAATATTTCTTGAACATTGGCAAGTTAATGTTGAAAGTTTTTGTTAAGTTACCATACGATTTAATGTGATGTATTGCCAAGTTATGCCTTAAAAAGTTCGTAGGTGAGGGTTAATGTTATTTTTCAAATATATTTTCATGTAAAATAAAATGATTGAAACATATTTTTTTGTTTTGTTTCCTATATTTCGTATAACGTTAACTTTAAATAATATAAAAATTTACATATTAAAAATACTTTTTAATTACATACTTGTTTTACATCACTTTATTTATCGGCAATTGCCGTCATCATAACAACCTTAATTCAGATTCTAAAACGAATAAATAAATTATAGACATAAAATCGAATAGGAAATATCAAATAGTTTTTGATGTGTAAAGAACAATATTTTCTTTTTTATAACAAACGTACTCTTAAAGACTTAACTATAAAAGGTATCATATGTAGTACAAAGGTGCGATTGCTCGTTTATGTCTTTTCCATGAAAAAAATTATATCAATATTGGCGTTTTACATATTTTTTCATCTTGTATATAAAAGTAAATAGCACATTTTCGTTCCCCTTTTTCAAGTATTATGTTAAATGTACTTGGCAATTAAACATAATCTTTTCTACCGTGAGTCGCAGTCTTAAGTAAAAATTACGCTTAGGTACTTACTAAAAATGAAAAATATAACAGATGCAAAGTAATATTTTATATATCTTAAAAATGAAATGAGATCAAATAAGGACAAAGGGGGTTCTAAACTTTACACAAATATTCAAAAAAATAAAACATAAATGTTCAGTTTTTTAAAAAGAAATTGTGAAATAAATATTACGAGTATTTGAGAAGAATGTTCATGTAAAGTACGAGTTGTAATTATGATTTTTTTCTTAAGAATCAATAAGTAAGAAAATTTAAGTTTTTTTTATGTGGGGTCAAGTAATTGGATAATTTGCCACTGATACCTAAGGTTTACTACAATTTAATCTCAAGCAGTTCCTAAGCTTTGTCTTTAAATTTACGATTTTAAAACAGATCCTCTGTTGTCCTTTTTATTTTTCAGTTATGACTATGTGGTTCATTAAGGTCATTAGGTTTGAGTAAGCATATTTCCAAGTTATCTGTAGGACACGTTCTTTCTGTCGATGTAGTTAAAAAACTTAAAACTGTTTGTTTTTGTATGTGGTTAGTTTGTTGTAGGGTTAATATTGACTGTACTCAATTAGTGTAAAAGTTAACTGACCTCAAAATGCAAAATAATTGATATTGATTTACAAAGATTGTAATCGGTAGCTTATTAACTTGCTTTGTTTTTATTTACTCCGATCGCTTTGAGATTATGTACTGTAGTATGTTAGATCAGTGTTGGCTTCTCGTCAACAGATGGCGGGGTGCGTAGCGCGCGGCAGGCGCTGCGGCCGCGACGTAATTGCGCGCGGCTATTATCTGGGCGGCGCTCGGCGTGCATGGCGGCCGGTGCGAGCGGGATGCACTCGATAATACGTAAAACAAAACGAGGCAGTAATAATGGTAAAAAACGAGCAACACGCAAATTATAGTGAGAAATGAGGCAGCCGGTAGCGGTGGGGGCTGCGTGGCGAGTGGGGGCCGGCGCGGCAGTCGCGCTCGCCGCCGGCACGCAGACCGCACGCCGCCGCACGCCGCACGTCGCCGCACGCCGCACGCCCGCGCTCCGCCGCCTCGCGAGTGCCGAGTGCCGTGAGTGAGTGTGACATGCGCCAGCGCCGGCGCCATGAGCGGCAAGCCCTCCAACTCGCCGGACCTGCTCATGAATGTGAGTCCCGCAAACAGCACCCCGACTAACATCCTCTCCGTCTCCCTAACACCTGCCTCGACCATCTATAGGTCTGACATTAACATACCCAAAAACCATTCCTTGATTCTATTGGACGCCAAGTTGCTGAATTTGAAACAACACAATTCAAATAGCATTTGCACAACTTAAGGGTTATACAGCCAGTTTGACCACACCTATTAAGAGCACCCGAAACCGATGTGCATGTATGCATAGATGTATGAATGTGGAAGAAGGTGTGTCAATCTTTTCGACACAGATCATTAAAAAAAAAACTAAAAATGAACCTTACCTTATATAGAAAATGTACTTACCTACGTATTCCACTTTTACTCAAAGAAAAACATCAATTCTGAAATCGAATAATAAAAAACGAAAAATAAACGAAGAATCCCACCCACCTAGAGAGGTTAATAAAGCCATCACGAGTGCACCGGCAATTGTTCACGGCACAGATTCCCAATCAACATAACATATCCCATCCCGGTTAGGTTAGTTTATACAACAGCCTGTTGGCCGGAGAGCGCAAAGCGCCCTCGGGTATTGTCGATTTAGTACGCGCTATAAGCGGTATAACTCACGACAGACTCCGTCCCCTAACCTAACCTCTATTACTATTCATGGCGACCTCCCTCGCCCATTCTAGTGGACCCGAACTAAAACGCTCCGTGCAACTCTCACAAAAACCTATATTTTCATTATAGTGTTCAGATTCGAAAGTTAAATATAGAAATTCAAAATATTATTCATTATCGTTAACAGGGTTGTATTTTTATTATTAAAACGTAGGCCTAAAAGGTTTTTTTTTTTTTCAATTCTGAAATCAGAAACCAAAAATGGTAACAAAAACTTTGAAAACAAAAAATAAACAAAGTCTAATGTAAATCAAGAACCCTATCACAGCGACGTAAATGTTATTGTTATTGTCCATTACATTAGCCACGAACATTACTGGCAGGTCGTAAAACTACTGAAATGTTAATTCAATTAAATAAAGTCAAATAAATAAAGGCCGCGCCGGCACTTTCGAGCGCCGTAACGAATCCTTAATGACACATAGAGCCTTCATCCATTTTCTACTCAATTTCCTTTTCATATTAGTTTAATCTAAGGGCAGGACTACTGGCGCCAAAAATTATGCCGCGTCGGCCGTGACGGCGGTGTCGGCGCGGGCAATCTCTTTAGCGTTGCTACGCCGCGCGCCGCACGGCCCCTTTGTGCGGTCAAAAAGGAACAAATTTATGTGTTTCGGCGTCGTGTGAGTTTTTTGTTAGAATGTAATTAATAATTCGGCGGCAAAACTAACAGTGTTTTCGCTGCACCTTCGTCTTAGGTGATTGATGCTCGACTTGTAGGCTCGTTCGCTCAATGAATCCGTTGCTGGTTTGTCTATTGTTTTCTCTCCGCCTCAACGTCATTAGTAGACGAATTATTATAGAAATCGATTTGGCTCCAGTCTTTAGTAATCATTAATTATTCGCTTATTTCAAACTTTTGCTTTACGGTGGCATTTAAATTAGGGGAATGCAGGCCTGGCTTTTATTTGCAGATTATTAGGGAACAGTCTTTTATTTCTCGTTTGAATGTTATAATACTTACTGGACGAAAGCTGAACAATATTTTTTCTACAGCAAAGAACAGTAAAGATGGTATAATTGGAAGAAAGTTCTTTATTAGTGGAAGTGGAACAATTTTAAATATTTTTGTTAATTATAAAAGTATATTAACGTAAGTTCATCATTAATAGGGTAGAAATTATTCTTATTCGTTAATTATTTATTTACATTATAAATTAAAAAGTTTTTCTTTTTTACAATTTAAATAAAGAAATATATATTTAAAAATAAGACATTTATCAGTTATCAAATTAATATTATTAATTACCTAAAGATTTTAATAGTTATAAATAAAAAAAACTGTATTCAGAAATTGTACCATAAAAGTTTCAGAGTAATCTTAAACTGGTTCCATTGGTGGTCTAAGTTTACTGGAGGGTGCGTGGGCGCAGTTTCTAAGACAGGTTACAAGTCACGAGGGAATCTCAAAGCTCAGGTGTTTGATGTTAGTAGATTAACTTAGATCATAGCTACAAGAAAGACTTTATTTACTCAGGCTTATTTATTCATTTTAAAGAAAAAAAATGTTTTAATGAAATTTGTGTAAGTTTGTCATAAAATATTTTTAGGATAACAATGATTTAAACTTACGACCATTGTTCACTTTCCACAGGTATTCTGGATTTTTAAATCTCAAAATGAATTAAGTAGGAGATGAATTAATAAATAACGAAAAAAAATTATTCTTAATGTTATTATTGATTTATAGTTTTCTACTAAGTATTTTACTTTATTAAATCTAGAAATATTTGTTACTAAAGTAAAATTAATTATGTACATATTTGTTTATCCATTTTTTTTTGGAAATTTAAAGTGTAACAAAGTAGTACTTAGTCATTACGTATCATTAGATTGTATATTATTTAATCTGGATAGCAGGATATAGGCAATTGAAGCGAGCCTACCGCGTAGCACCGTTGCTGGCGCGAGCGTTCGCGTATCGAGCTTTTAATTGACCACGCGATGCGACTCGTTCGACTTTTTCTGCTCCTCAAATTGCTCTAAAGTGCATAATGAGAGATGCGTGCGATCGCCGTTTCCACGTAGATACGCCGACGCTCTTATTCCGCACATAAATAGTTTAAACCGCTGCAAACTAATGTCGATTCTCGGTACGTGTAATTGCACCTGTGACAGGCTTCCGTCGCGCACCACGCAGCACGGCAGGCGGACTTCTCCCAAATGCTAGTTATTTCGCATTAACTTTGCGGAGTGTACACATCTCGGTGCGTGCGTATGCTCCGGCGCCGCTTGACATTTAGATAAGAACGTATACCAGCGCGCCGTTTAAGCGTGACAGCCGCGACTAAAAAATAATAAACACCTGCTAACGGTGATTAGTGCTATACATCAATTCGCTCCAGTTTACTGTATTTAACGTACCAAATAATTTGTTAATACGATGTTAGGCTATGGATAATTTGTTGGTAGAGTACCAGGATTGATAAAGTGTTTATTGTATTTTATCAGAGAGGCAACGGTTCGTAGTCTTGTTGAATAACCTAATGAAGTTATGATACAAGAATTTATTATAAAAATTGTAATTGTTTCTTCAAATATTTGTTACCTTATTAAAACAAACTTAACCTTTAAGCATTAAACATATCAATTTTGATAATTATCTGCAATAACCTTTAACGTGTGAAAATTAATGTACGTCGTAAAAGTTAGCACCACACTATGTAGGTACAAAATTTAATTTTCACGCCCTACAACTGCAGACATATAGAAAAACAAATGGAAGTAATAAGCAATTATTCAACATGAATTATTTCTGTATAATTATAGTTTCAAACATGTTGTTCAATAAATTTTTCCTAAACGGTCTAATTTTTTTCCAAGCCGGTTTTGTCATGGCGGCCATTATCGTTATATCTTAAAGATATTAAATAAATAATTAATATAAAAACATAAGTGGTTATTTATAATGTAAGTGTGACGGTCTTTATATTCTGTAGATACTTTAATGTAAAATAATTGATTATGATTACCCGTGGCAGACATATTTTTTTCAATTACGACTAGTTCTAGGTAAACACTTACGTGATTAACTTTAACCTTATAACTATGAAATTTATACAGGTTGTTTTATTATATGAGACGACATTTACTTGTATTTTTAGGTACTGTTGAATCTGACATTCCTGGTACATGATACATTTAAAAATAAAATAGAAATAAAAAAAGATAGTTCTCGGTAAAGAGAAATCTTTTAGCTCAGGAACAGAAGTTGTACGTGCTTCGAACTCAAAACCAGTTCGAGCAATTATGGCTGCCATGGCCGGCATCCAATCCGCAATCCAATTAATTCACTCATTAAATCCAAGATTGTAATTTCAGATAGAATATTTGACTAATATTTTGATATTTAAAACGTTACAACCGGACATCATGTTTGTTACATATACATGTGTTTTCGCGTGCTTCTCTATGCTAATTTAATCGTACAATTACCTGTCCGCCTGTACTTAGTGTCAATAAAATTATACATCACATTACAAATAAATACGGTCCATCATTAGGTAGGGAATGAAAAGGTTGATGGCCGTGTTAACTCACTCACTTCAACTAAATTTAGATTTATTAATATATATTTGAATGTGGGTTTTCACTTATGAAACATATTGTTATCTTTCATTTTTCAAAGATTATGATAAGGTTGGATATATGTTTTTTACGAATGTATTTACGGTAGTGGAAACTCTACCTTACCTTTTATAATATAGAGTCTATAATTACTTTATTAGAAAAAAAAATCCCAGTTATTTTTATAAATTTATTTCAGGATGGTTCTTGTAAGGATTAATCAAGGTTATATATAACAGTATAAATTATTTTATTTCGTTCCAAAATGTTGGACATTTAAATAAAGGTAAACTTTGCGATTTGCAGCGAATAAATAGAATTAAAAATACTTGAATTATTTTCATACAAATCCATATTTGAACATATTTATATTAGATACATAAAAATAAAACATAATTGAGATTCAATGAGAGAAAATCGAAATGTTTAGTCCAATCGCGCCCAGACTCGCCGCCATTGGTGATGTCAACAGGACCGGTTGAATGACGTCACAGGCTTACGGAGCAGCCGAGGCATCTCATAATTACACCCTACGCAACAGGTTCTTCATATGCTCGTGAATGGGCCACAATTTGTTTTCTTCGTTATACCATCTAAACAAATTGAATTAACATCTATCATGCTTCTTTTATTTGAAGTGAAAAGAGTAAACCAAAAACATTATTCAGGTATCGTTTTTCTTTACTACATATTTTTTTTGTAAACTAGTAATCGAGCCTTAGCAAAGTAAGTGCAAAAACAAAAGATTATTTACATAATTAATTGTTTTTTATTCTGAAAAAAAAAGATCATTTCTAAGAATACCTGTATAACTTTTAATCGATTTTATCTTATTGTTTTTTAATTTAATTGTGTGAATTTGAATGAATTCCAAAAGATAAAAATATTTATTATGGATTTTTTTATAGTTACAAAGCTTATAAATCTACTTTCCTATCCCTAAAGGAGTCCATTTCCTGTACAAGTAAGTTTGTCGTTAAACATATTTTTTCTCCGTTTCAATAGAACTATTACCATAAAAGTGTCGTTTTTCTTTTTTTCGGAGAAGTTGCAAAACTACGCACGTGCCGGAAATAGAGATACTGATAAATTACTAGCGCTACTTGATTTTGTGAATATTTCTAATAAATTGTGGAATATAATCGAATTTAGTTTTGCTTCGACATTAGTTTAAAAGTCTACATAATGCAGTAAACAGTGATTTAAGTAATGTGATTAGGTTGAAGAAAAAATGTATCGAAGTGCTACTGATGTATGTTTATTCATAATTAAATTAATTAAACTTTCGTGAGACATTATATGCATTAGGGTAGCCGTTTTCATTTCATTTATTATTAATTTTAAATTGTTTTATAAATAGTATTTAAATGGTAATTTATTGCATACACATAGACCAGTGAATCTACAGTCACCCTCGGTTTATCATAACATGCGTTTTCTCGCTGTCTCGATATTTCCACGTCATTAGGCAGCAAGCACTGCGCACTGTTTCCGTAGTTCCTGTGCTTGTTTGACATTTATGCACTTCTTTTTATCGTCTGCTATTCAGCAGGGTTTATGTTTTTTACCGTCAAATATATAAGTCATTTAATAATAATTATAGGATGGATTTTATATAAGTATTTGTGGGGGACGTATTAAAGTCTTATATGAAAACTAATCCTTGTATAAACACATATTTCTCTCATTATTCTTGAACTGAGATAATAATCGTTAAGATAAATAATTAAGATTCTTATACAGTACGATATTGTAGGCAATATAATGATATTTTTCAAGTGGTGGAAGACATATGTTTATTTTAAAGAGTTTGACACTTGTCAACGAATAATAAATGCTGCAACTTCTTTTATAAGTCCAAAGATGTACATTGAGAGTTGTATTTGGCGAGTCGCGCCGCGCCCCGAGCATGTCGATTATAATTTCGATCGACGATCAACATGAAAATGAAGGGCCATAAATTTATTAGACATAGTGTCGGCCGGCTCGCCTCGGGCCTGCATTACATAAAATATGTCAAGAATACCATTATCATACTAAGAATGTAGTACATTTAAAAACCACAACGCGTTGCCCAGACCAATATCTGGTGAACTATGCTCAGCAGATTATCGAATGCGTCTCATTAAATCGTGACTCGATTAACGAACTAACGATTTAAAAGAAATTAAACCGATTTTGTCATTAAATGTTATTATTTTTATAATGATACAGTGTTCACAATGTTGCATGCACTTGCTGTTCAATTAAGTATTAATATTCATAACGTTATTAATAATTATAAGCTATAAAAGATAAAGTTGGTATGATAATATTTTTATCAATAATTTTAGCGAATTACCTACATATTTTAAATCATCGTCTACTAGTTTATTAAATGAACGGAAAGATTAAAATTAATTTCGCCATATGCCAAAAACATTTATAGCCCAGTGCAAAAGCTCCACTCATGAACGTTTGGTTCATCTCGCGCAAGCTCTACCTAAATTACGTTACCTTGTACGTACTTACATGGCTGCCATTTTAAAACTTAACGGTATGTGTTCTCTTATCCCTACATAAAATATTTATTAGCAACTTTTGACCAATATTCCTAACTTGGTTTTACTATGAATACCATGCAGAAACTCCGCATTGTTTGCCTCCTTAATTTGGTGTTCAAAGTGACTGCCCAAATTTCAGTATAAGACAACAAGCATCAGTATACAACCATAGTATATTGAGTAAAATTCTTAATTCTTCAGGTATCGTGGAATATCACATAAACTGTTTAAGACGGTTAGAATAGGAAGTGTAGAAAGTCTAAAAGTAATACGAATTTATTGTACCATCGCAGGGGTGATCGTCATTGCGAGCAATTTTCTGATACGAGTCAGATCCTAAGCAGAGATACCGCGACTGCTACGGGGCGAACTTGTAAAATGTTAATTTATTGCGCGATATTTTACATAAATTCACATTGACCGCTACATATCGTTGGCTCTTAAATTACATCACGTAATTATGACCACCACAATTATTATAATTTTCATATAACCATGATCATGAGGAAGTGCGAAAAAAAAAACAAAGAAAACACTGATTTATTGCTGGCCACAATAATGGGTATAAAAATTGAATCGCAATGCGGATAGATTACAATGATAGTGTGATGGAAAGGATAACAGATTATTATAATTTATACTAAAATATTTACAACTTATATAGAACTTTAAGTAAATAATAGTGTTATAGTGACACAGACTTGAACGGGAAATTATCATTCATTCATCCAGATTTAAAGGCTGACTGCCTAAATTACTGTATACCTTTTAACTTATCATATATTAAATTACGTAGTTTTACTAAATTATATTTAATAATTAAAAGTACATTAATAAGTCGTATTGCAGTCGTGAAAAGATCATTAAGATAGAGAACACATAATTACAACGTAAACATCAGCATCCTTACGTTGCGCCGACCTCAGCTAAGCTCGTCTAATCATCGTCAATTCATCTGAGGAAAGGGAAAAATTAATTATACACAACGTCTTCCCTAAATTTACTTCGTATTTTTAATTATTACACAACGTCCTCTGATTTATTGCTAGCACACGTGTGTCTATGATTTATGAAATACTAGCTTTTACCCGCGACTCCGTCCGCGCGGAATAAAAAATAGAAAACGGGGTAAAAATTATCCTATGTCCGTTTCCTGGTTCTAAGCTACCTGCCCACCAATTTTCAGTCAAATCGATTCAGCCGTTCTTGAGTTATAAATGGTGTAACTAACACGACTTTCTTTTATATATATAGAAGATAGATATATAAAGATAGATATCTAATCGCCAATGTAATTCGTATTCAAAATCGATTTAATAGTCCAACACTATTGTATTATTATAACTGACAATTTTAAGGTTTGCTATAAAATCCTGTATAATTTTTTTAATTACAAAGTTTCGTAGCGCAATTGAAATCGAAGATTTCCCGCCCTTATATCGCGCAGCGCGCGAACTCGGACACCTTTCTTCCCACCGACTAGTTATAATTACAAACTATAAGCCGTACAATTATGTCCTTTGGCCCACTTATTCCGTTAGAATTATACCGTGTAATTATAGACAAAGACGATTTTAAAATAATTTAACTTCGAGTATTCCTTGAAAATTATTCTTCCATTTGGAAAAGCGGAAATATAATTGAAATGTTTTAAATCCCTTTTCATATAACACCTGACATAGGCTTCTATGGGACACGGATAGACATAATGATGGGGCAATTAAAACTTATTACACAAGGTTCTTTAGCGTAGAAATTCCGTATGAAGTACCGCATACAGAAATAGTAATTTTCTATAAATGATACAAGTTTTGTTTGCGAGATTAATTTATATATATGGTGATTTCATTTTCATGTATTTAATGTTACCTTTAAAAGACAGAGTATTCGTTGGCAGTGTGTTTTCGCAACTGACAAATTCACGGCACCCGTCTTGTGAACACGTGATCAAAGCCTTTGCTCTTGACTTAATGTGACTTTTATTGCGTTCCACTCCCGGTTTCATTGTGCACGATTCCCCCTTTTTACACAGATCGCATGGGGAAAGAGGGAATAGAAAAGAAAAGGACAATTCGGGAAATGTTTTAAGGGTTTTCATTTCAAAGTCATGACAAGTGAAGCGTCCTTAAAATAACTAAATAAGTATGTTAATAGATAATTTTCGAATCGATTATTTTTACATCTTGACATAACACAATATGTAAAAAAAAAACATTCGTTGTTCATTATAATGTTTTTGACAACATAATACAACACTGAACATACTGGACCTTAATACAAACTGACTCAACCACGGGATATAATAAAACAAACAATAACTTTATTTTTTATCCGCGCGCGGGCCCGTACGAATCAGCCATATGACGGGCGATGCGGCCGCGGCCGCTGGCGGGAAATGACCGTTGCCATTCATCACACCGCCGCAAATAGCTGCGCATTTTCATTTTCGCTACATGCTCTGTACCTTACATACATCCCTATAGAGCCCTTTTCTCTTCGTTCGCTTTGAACTTTTTAAACAAGCCCGTGAAATGCGATATTTTACACAGGGGTCCCTGCGGTCGGGGTAATGATCAGCGCGTAATATTTGTCTTCCGGCTTGCATTAGGTAATGAAGTGTAATTGGTTTATTAAGGCTCCTCTCGCCACATTCTCGGGCGTGAAGTAAATTACACGCTTCGAAGCTAAGTCACTTCCGGTCTTTGAAGTTTTGTATCGAACTATTTGCAAGGGCTAACGGTTTGAAGCAAACATATCTATGTTACATCTACTATTCTAAAGTAGTGCACATCAGGTTAATTCAAATTAATATGAAATCATCTAAAAAGAGGAAAAAGTATAAGGTTATTATCACTTCGCCATTTTAAGTCTAAAACAACTAGTAACGTCAAACAAACATCGCAGCCGGTGTCCGGTCTCCAATCTCCAGTCATCAATCTCCTTTTGTTCTCCGGTCTTCTGTCGTCGATCTTTGGGTGGGGTGCGGGGCGGGGAGGTGGGTGTCGAGTGCGGATTAATTTTCGCCACAATTACGCGCTCACATTTCTAATTGAGACATCAAAGCGCCGAAATGGGCCGGTTCACTGCTCCCGGCTCTCGTGACAATACTCAATAAGCTCGCTCTGTAGTCAGTCTTCTCCTTTATTAAGCTCTATTGAATATCGCTCTAAAATCTCTATTTGTCTTTATTAATATAGATCGTGTATCTTTATGTGTAAAAGACAAGTAGTAGTAGCCATTCAACACTTCCTTTCCTTTAACAGTCCTTTAAATCCCTACTTGATAAAAGCTACGTCTAAAAGGTAAGCTTTTAGTTTATGGCTAATCAAAATTAATAAAAACAGCAAGCTTTATGGTAACTTTGTTTCATTAAATACAAAAGACTTAAAACTGTCATGCAGACGGCGTTACGGCCGCAGGCATTGCTTGCAGCGAACGACCAACCGCAATATAGGGTCACGTGATAATGTGCGCGCAATTACGCCTGCATTACGAGCGGACTAGTTGGCCGCGCAAATAGCCCACTTCTTGTTATACTATCAAATGTCTCAGACGTGACTAGAAACGTTGCCACCAACGGCACGAGTTGTTTAGATACAAGATAAAGGCGAATACAAAAGCGCGACCACCGGATTTTCCTCAAGGGCACAATAGATAAAACGGGTGTAAATATCAAAACGGTTTCACAACACATTCCTATTGTTGACGGATTTCATCCAGTATTATTAATTCTTGGCTGCGAAAATTCATCATTCGATAAGCTGTATAGATAATACAGATACTAAAAGTTGGGGGGTATAAACTGAACATATACATATTGTGTCCCAATTCAATTGTCATCTGTTTTATATCATCATAATTTTAAAACTCACTGTATTTAATTTCCTTATTCCTGTCTGATCTCTAAGAAACAACATACAATAATAGTATAGTTAGAGCTGCCAAATAGAAGGGACTCTGGCCGTTAATACGCGTCAGCGTTAAACCTCGAGGGCTCCCTAGAGGTCCGAATCAGTGCGCACTCAGCTGTTTGGCTGGAGGTAAAGGCTATACCTACATTCATCCGTGAGTAGATTGACATGCGCCTCTGGTGGAAATTAAAGTTCAGTGC
Organism: Papilio machaon; assembly: GCF_912999745.1. NCBI lineage: Eukaryota > Metazoa > Arthropoda > Insecta > Lepidoptera > Papilionidae > Papilio > Papilio machaon. The sequence continues at coordinate 3,967,737 of NC_059989.1, read as the reverse complement.
ACGCAAAACAATTTTTTTTAATTCTTTCATTTTGACGACAATTATTTTTCTTCTCTATACTTATAATTTGTTATTGTTTCAATCAATCTAATAAATAAATTTAAATCTTAAAAGTAAATAATAAATTGCAAATTATTAAAAAAAAAATTTGTCTTTTCTTCTGTATATGTCTAAGAATGTTACAGTTACAGTTTGTAAGTTAATTGAATAAAATAAAACGGTTCAGAATTTATAAAAAAAAAACTGGTCCAAGATCACAGTCCTTAAAATTACCATATATGTGTACAGTTAAGTCACTTACACGTGAAAGAGTGATAATGAGCGGTGAGAAAGTTACGGCAAACGGTCAGAGAAGGCAGCGAGCAGCGACCGAACGTTCGCAAGGGGAACAATCGATCGATGTACTGGGACTACAATTTGCGTAGTGGCAGTTCCTCCGGCAATTTGTGTCCGTCGCCTTCGTCTGCCGTTACTCGGTAAACGCTACTGGAATATTATACATAGCCCGTGGTCGTGTTCCCAGTTTGAAACGCGCCCGTTCGTCCGGCCGAGTGAGAAACACGCTAATTATGGGCAATTTTCAAAATCGATCGGCGAGCATTCGCACTCGCTGCGGCTTCCTGCGTTAGCCCCACTCTACCCTTTCCCTGACCGAATGTGAACAAACATGCAGTGTTAAACTTCTCGCCATACTGATTGATTGATTGATGGTATAAGAAATGTATCAGACACCTTCATTTGTTTTCGACAAATTAACGAAATGTTTAAAATTATCTTGGTGTCGAAATTTGTCAGGTCTAAAATAAAATATTATATAATAATAAAAATAACGTAGGTCCAAAGGAACCGAGAATCAACATGCTAAACACCTTAAAATGGCCATACCTGAACACTGAAATAGTAAAATATATCTATAATGTTATGAAAATGATTGCATACCAAATTGACTTTATTATTGATGTCGTTCTTAGCTTTTTTCATATTTTTTTGGATTCAATATCTTAGAAGTTTTCATTAAATTTGATGAAACTGGTATATTTTCTTTATATTTTCCAATTTCAGTTTTATTTTATGTGTTTTTTTTAACCGGATTTTTAGCAATTTAACAATAGTTATACGTGTTTCGTGTACACTTTGGGTTGGCTACTATTTAATAAAGGTATCATCAGAGCATAGAGTTGGAACTGATGAGTGGTTTCGCAGTGGACGTGGAGCAAATTATCGGTCGATCGATAGCTTTTAGATTGCATCTCAATAATGCTTGCTCGAGATATCGCCTGAGATTGCGGTGCACGTTGCTACTATCTTTGCAACTTACGGGATCTTAGACGGAAGAATAACATTTAATGACAGCTCCTCAATCAATCTAGTGGTAGAACCTACAAGTTATTGAATTTCGTAATTTTCCCTTAGGAAATTCAACACTTTAATAAGTACTACCGTAATGGACTTTGCCGACCATCGATACATTGTTTCTATCTACATTAATTTAGGTATTCTCTGACTTAGTATTTCGTCAGTCTTTGTATTCCTGCACAGGCACTTCAGGTATTATAATTTATTGCGGACGTTTCGTACACTGAAAAATGACATTGTGGAAGTTATTAAAGGACATTAGGTATGCATTTCTTAGACGTGAAGAGTGCGTCGCTGGCGAGCCTCGGCGACCGTCGGGACGTGGTAATTGATGACGTCGCGGCCAACTGTTGTCCGCCCACTTTCCGTCAATTTTCGTCACTTGAATGATGGTATATCGTCACGCCCACAATCTCCCTCCCCGTGCACCCCTGGCGCCCAGCATACAGACGCGAGGCACGCGCTGCGCTAAATTTAAATGGGATGAACTTGTAACGCACCGCCGCCGCCGAGGTATGAAACGAAACGTTTATCATACATACGTGACAGTTACTTTGTGACATGTCATCGTTTATACGTGAAGTTTTAAAATAAAAATTGAAATATGTAATTTATCACATCACTCTTCACAACTTCTGCGCCTTTTTACGACCTTGTTTAAAACAAAGGCATACTTAAGTTTTATTTTGTTTCCCAAATTCATTATAAGTAAATTCAACAGTTCTGACCAAATAGTGCTTGTTTGTTATATTTAATATATACGTGAACACTCATCGTAATCTAATTGACACGGCACACCTCTCCCGTATCTTTTTAAGTAACTGAATATTATCTTCCTTTAGTACCTATGTGACCAATCCGTTCGATATGTGTTCTTAGTACGTCTACCTTTACTACCTTTCTCGAAACGTTGTCTCACCCCATGAGCATTGTACAACGTCACTTAAGACAAAGTGCTGCCTATTCCCCTCGTAAAGGTCTGTGGGGACGTAAATAAGCTGGCGGGGCATTTAATGAACACGTGAAGTGGAGAGACGCGATTGAACAACATCCATCCAACACAGTCCACATTCAAGCAGGGTATTGAATTTCTTAAAATATAAATCTTATATATCTCGATAAGTGTATCCTTGTGTAGCTATTTGAGTTAAAACAGGAGAGAGTCCTTTATATAATTCACTATAATAGGCTTCAAATATGTTTTGCAACTTATCAGATTTCAAAACGTATGTTAGTCGTTGGACAGACTTATTCAAAGATGGCTGCAAAATTGCCTGTTATTTCGTAGTCAGGCTATTCACAAAAACGTGATTCCGCTGAGTGATTGTCGATCGAGGATTTCGTGAAAAGGTTATGTATAAAGTCAAGGTTGAAATTAAAGCAATATACTTCAAATTGCAAGAGATACATTTAAATGGAACGAATTCATCAAGGCGAACTATATAATATATAGAATAGCTTAAAAATGTAAAGAGCTGGATTGTCTAAAAAGTCACCACATTGACATACTCAACATTACACGACTTAAATGCTTTAATTGATCTTGGCTATAAAAGTTTCTGAATAAAGAGTAACATGTTTTTAGCGACACCAAAATAGAGAAGTCCGAAATATATGAAATTGAACGTTTTCACTACGTCAGTTCTATACATTTTGAGATCTTTAATTCAGCAATATTGTGATCGAACGTTACAGTGTATGCTTTCGGTTATGTACAAGGTATCAAAGTATCATCATACTTTTATATGGGGACTTTATAATGTAGGTTGTTGTACAAAGAGTATGGGTCGCGTGTCGCGCCAGTCTTTGATTTATGAATCTTCAGTGCGGCGTCGCTGACAGCGTCTTGCGGTTATATGCCACAGCGTTTTTGGACCTCCATTAACACCGCCTACTGTGTTTTGTAAATAACAAAAAAGTTGCTTACGATTAAAATAACAATTTTGGAATTCTGTATCGATTTGATGGTAAGTTTAAGAAGTTAAAAATCTAAAGATTTCGGATAATATATATTGGATTAATAATACTGATACAGGACTAATACGCACAGGTGGGCACAGTTAATCGAAAAGTTAACTTCGTTAATCGTTAATTCGTTAATTAAAAAATTAACTTCGTTAATCGTTAAAGCGTTAGATTCTCGAAAATTTAACGCAAGTTAAAGTTAATCGTTAACAGTTAACCATACCAAAATTATACATACTAATTTCACACTTATGTGGCGACACTTGTTTAAAATAGTAATTTGACAATACATTCAATAACACATTAGTATTAGAGACAAGTACAATATGAATGCATTATAGTATATTTCAAAATGCAAATTTTATAATTATGCAAAAAAGTATAATTCAAAATAAAGCAAAATGTTAACTTCGTTAATTAACGATTAACGGATTAACGAGTTAATGCCCAGCTCTGCTAATACGTAATATTTTTTTATTTTAAACTTGATTTAATTAAAACGTTATTTCGTGATTTAATATTTGTAGAATTCAACAAAATAACTTATACAGCATATATCTGTACTACCACAGATTAAAAGTCACCGTGACTGAATATTCATAACTGCAGGATCCATTGAATACGTGAAAGCAGAGACAAAGCTGGCCGGTTGACGTAAGCCGGTGTAAACCGCGCGGGGGCGGGGCCAAGCGACCGCGATATCCAAACGTGATCTACCCACTACCTATCGAAATATATCCATCGAATCGATACCGGTATCGAGAAATTAATATCGATAAACGTATAACTATTATTGCCGTGAGAATTAGATATCGAATAAGTAAATGCAAGATTGTTGCTTTACAATTTCTTAAATCATTTATTCAATTACTAGCTGACGCCCGCGACTCCGTTCGCACGTAATTAAAAAATAAAACTTAATAAGGCCTATGTATTCTTCCAGACTGGAACCTAGTCTGGAAGAATACATACATATGTGCCAAATTTCATCAAGATGTGTTGAGCCGTTCCGGAGATACCTTCAAACAAACATCCCTCCATCAAAACATTCTCACTTCTAATATTAGTAAGATTATAAAAGTTGATTTAATTCCAGGTTCGACAGATATCACCTTTTAAATTTTAAATTTGCAATACTTTAAAGCCAGCTAATTATCAACTTAATTTAAGAGTTTAACTCATTAACTATCATTTTGGATTAAAAGACAAATTTAACTATTGTTAAAGACTGCATTTGGTATTCTTCCTATTCCAGATAGATTTAAGGATGAGATCGTGAAATTAAGAATAAATTTTATAAAGTTGCTTAGAGGGTTGTCGTCGTCGTACAGGCGGCGTCACGCTGCCTACACACGACGGAAACGCCGCGCTCATGCATAATTCAAAAGCGAAGCTAAGCCGAACACAAATACAAATAAATAGGCACGAGAAATAAATACAAACAGTCTGAATGGAGCCACGTCAGTGGGCGGGGCTGCGCGACATAAATATCAGGCGAGCGTCATAAGAGCGGCGGATATCTTGCGGGCTATTTCGGACGCGACGTCTTCGCCCGCTTGCCCGCCGCCGCCGGTGTTCACTTTATGTTTGTCTACGTGTTACCGTGTGCCGGCCACGTATCTTAATGTAGAGTTCACGTATCTATGAGGTCAATAACATTTTAAAGGCGTCTTAATTAAATAAAGACGACGTTAATGTAATTGAAAACATTATAAATGATTAATCTTTTGTAGCAAAGCGCGTAAAAGGCAAAAATTAAGTCCTGTAGTTTCGCTCAAAATTTTATGGATTTCTTTTTCATGGTTACTATAAACACTTGTAATTAATAATTTTTATGCTATTTCGTAATTGTTTTTAACAATAAGTTAACTTATCTCTTTTACAGTTTGAGAATAACTAATCATGAGATCATCGCTTAATTTAGAGGGTGATGTCTTAAGTTAATGAGGCGCAGGTGGCTTATAATATCGGGGAACGTACAAGGTACATACTGTAGTTATAATGGAAACGTGCGTGTTGCATTTGGATGCAAAGCTGTCGAATCTCTCGGCTAAAATTAAGTGCAATTTATTACTCGACGATACAACATTAACATTTAATTTGCAAAAACTTATCAACAAAACCCGATGAGTTTTCTCAGCCGCTGTCATTGATTGGTACACGAAATTGTTATTTAAAATATGATCGGTACTTAAAAGTATACTTAAAAATGTTAATGCGATATTATTTTTTAATATCACGATTATAGAGTGGGCTATTAAATATGAAAGATTATATAAATCTGGTCTGTTACTGTACAAATGTACTGTAAGATTATATTAAAATTACTATATTTTCTAGCAATGTTTATGTTTAGGTTTTTGTATCTGGAAAGGAAAAAACGGAACCCTTATAGATTCACTTTGTTTAAATATTAAATTCTTAGTAATCAACAATATCACTCATTTATGTAAAGTCAAGTGTCCTATGTAAACAGCACTTAACGCTGCCTACTCGTAATTTTTTTGATTTTCATTATCACAGGGTATCTTCGCTTCAGTTGATTGAATATAATTGGTGGTAATTTGCGAAACATAAAATTTTAATTGAAAGTCCCTCCGCTGGAAAAGCGCAACATCGCCCACTTGTCCGCTGCTCGTAAATTGTGCAAATCGCCATAAATTCTACCAAATCGCCAATTACATAGCTGATGACAAGAAAGTAAAACCGTTGAACTTCATCAGATAAAGGGAATGTACTGGGCCCCCTTTGATGTAGGTGAAGACAGACATTTTTACACTTTAATTAAAAGAATATCCCAAAATTCACAGGCACTTATTCGTTTCAGCAATGTGTCAAAATTACTCAAACTGCAAACAGGTGTTGCAGCTGCCCAAATTATTTTGAACGACGATTGAATGATTGAAAAACTATTGTTCCTTTGTTACATTAAGTGGGTAGAGAATTTAATTCTTTGACTGTGTGCTAGGCTATATCAGTGCCCAGTAGTGAGATCCAAAGCGTGATGTTGTGGAGCCACCGCGGGTGCGCCGAGAGACGTAATGGACAGCTCACGAGAGCGCCATTACCCCCAACAGACGTCTGCTGCCTGCCTCTGCCTAGATAGACAATGAACTACGAGCTCGGAAATTGCCCACGTTCATTGTAAACGTTTTCATTAGATTAAAAAAGAATCTAAGAAATTAAAATTTTTACATCTGCGTGTGGCGTAATTAGCATGGAAACTGAAAAATGGGAAGAGTAGAGTTGATGTTCATAATTTATATTTTAAATGGTATACTTGTATATATTTTTTCCTTGTGCAAAAATTGCATTTATTGGGGTCGTTAACCTTTTTGACCTTTACCTTCATATCTTAATCTCGAAGTTAAATACATAATGACACCAATTTAGCTCTAAAATTTTAGCACGAAAATCTCATCAAGTCGAGAATAATATTGTCCTTTAAAACGGAGTCCTTTGCGGACAGGATCGGCCGAATAAAAGGCGGTGTTATTATGTTGGTAAAACAAAATTCCCCATAATGGCCTCATTAAGTGGCGAAAATTGCCCGAGAGCTTTTTTGTGTGGTCATATAAATGTATTTGTAATAGCTTTTAGAAATATTGCGAAGAAGCGAGTCAGGAACCGGGCGGCGCCTGATATAACCGAAACTTAATTTATTTTCATCTTTAAAAAAAAACTAAATTATCTGTAGCGGCGTGGGAAAAGGGCCTGTCGCCGAAGGCCTCTATTACGTCATTATTTTCTATTAGATTTTATATTAAATCGTAGATTAATTGTAAATCGATACGCATCGTTGATGATGCGACATAGATTTTTATTGTACAGGTTTAATGGTATTTTAACTATGTACTAAATTGACGGCGATCTCTCTACAATTCTGTGCCTTAAAGTTTTAATTATTTAAAGTTAAGAAAAGATGTTTTGATTTAATTTTGTCTTTAAAACAGATAATTTGTAGGTTTATGTATGAATCGTTTGACAGGAGGAAACGTTAAAACGTCTTTTTAGTACGCAAAATTTTGTGAAAAAACTAAGTTACGTGTCATGGTTGTGTATAAAGCCCGCTACACATTTTCGACAACTGAGAAATGTACAGTTTAACTACAGATCAAATTTTGCTTACACTCGGAGGTTTAATTGTATTCTGTTCGACTATTCAATTTAAACTCAAAGTGTGTAACGTTCATTAAAATAAAACCTCTAGAATCTATCTATCTCCTTCTGAGTACTCCTAAATAAGTAGAATTAGACAAGACATTATAATGAGAGATGGAGAACTATATAGTATATCAGACAATAATTAAACTTCAAGTCATATCAAATCTTCAATACTCGTATCAATGAAAAGGTTAACGTCAATTGCCACTAATATAGTCTGTGAATGTTAATGAATCGATTCGTTGTGAGACGTGTCATAAAACGAGCCACTGGTTCGGGTGTCGCGGCCGGCGCGCTGCGGGGGGCCGAGGGGAGACCTAATTGATTTGTGCCCCGGGCCACAATCAAAACAGATCGTATTTTATAAGACGTATCCAACGCGGAGAGGGCGAGGGTGCGTGAGAGTACGCGCCAACAGCTCAGTGCCAGATGGACCATGCAAATTAACAATTTGATTCCGGGTTGACTTTAATTTAGAATTAACTAGTTCTGATTTAGTTGTGAAATTTATGATTACTCCGACCAGTTATTATTATCTTGTTAATTACAATTCCGTTATGACTAAAGTTGAAACATCTGCAAGCTTTTAAAAATCCTCTTTTAATTATTAGATTTTAGAGTACATACTTGTACTTACGTATGCTTCAAGTGTTTTATTATCAGAACACCAATTAAAGCCATCTTTTATAAAACGGTTTCAAAACTCTTTTTTCTAATAAAAAAAAATAAAATAAAAATAATCAAGAGTGAAGCTACCGCGCTCGTTTCATTTGCAAATTCTAATGTGTTCAGTGATCAAACACAAGAAAATCAAATGATCATTTGATAAATAGTCCCCTGGGGGTGCAGTCGCTTTGTCGCTCTCGTAATGCGGTCACTTGCACCCCTCGGCTACCCATCAGACCCCGTTGCATCCCTTGCGTTAAATCCTGCCCTCTGGAACATCTTGCTCCAGAGTCCAACTCTATGAGCATGGGAAATCATCGCCTACACGATTAGTTACGCTCTGGTTATTTATGCGTAATAATATTTACAGTAGATTATGTTACAAAAATATGACGGTTTCAATCTAAGTTGCTAGTGAAGATAGTTTTAAAATTACTTAACATATTAGTCATGATTTATACCTTACTTCTTTAGTTCTATTGCTCTTATTTCATGACTTTAATTTTTTCATTATTCATAAATAAATTCTTGCTTACATTTCTATGGTTTTTTTTAATAGTAGAAGGGGGCAAACGAGCAAGGGACCGAAGGTTTCCTTTTAGGTTCTTGATGATTTAATCTATCTCTATCAACTCTTAGATTATGTTCCTTTATTTATACTCTTGGGGACTTTAGAGAAACATTTACCAAGTTACCTAATAATTTAACAGGTCAATTTACTGCGTAATCATTCGAGTTTATTAGTGTTAATACTAGTAAGTTTAATTCTCTTGGTGTATTGAGCAGCAAATAGATCGGATGGCGGCCATTAATCACGCCGGAGTCGGGGAGTCGGGGAGCTCTCTCCTGCAATAAATCTCCCAGCAACTGCATTGCGGTACGTACACGCACTGAAAAATTGCCGATTGAAATAAACACGGCGCGCCGATCACGCCCACCGATGTGTTTTACCGGGACTCGATTATGGATGTTTATCATTCCTGGAAAACTTAATGCGATTATTAAAGCGCGATGGAAATAAATCGTGTTGTTTCTTTGAATTATAATGATTGGATCAATTACGTATACAATTGCTATGATGTTTTATATTTTTGTGATCTATATATTTTACTTTGCTTGAAGTGAAAGAGAAATTGAGAAAAAAAATTGTGCCAGATAACTTTTTTTAGTGAACAATGACGAGAATAAAGTACCATGATAATAAATTGTACCATTTCATGTAATTTTAAAAGTAATAGCAGTATCTTATTTTAAAAAGAATGTGATCTCATTGCTACGTTTTATTGAAATCAAATTAAAACAGTTAAATTAACCTTGTGCTTTCATTTTCTAAAAGCACAAGGAAACGTTGCGGGCTCGAGGCAGGCGAGCGGGGAATGCGCTCGTCACCCACGCAAGCGCTATTGTATGCAAATCGCAGGTCGCAGGTCGCCATTCGTCCGCCGGCCCTACGGACTCAGCCTTTTTATTTAAACAATCGTCCCATCATTTATTCGTTAGTAACTAAGCTGCATCGGTGACGTTTATTGAAATATGTATGCTAAAATCGAGTTTGGTTGCGACAGTCAGGCATTAGATTTCTACTCTTTCAAAAAATCTGTATATACATCTTAATGCGAATGTTTGGATGGTTGGATGGATGTTTGTTATTAGGTAACTTCAGAACGGCTCGACGGATCTCGATGGAATTTGGTATAGATGTAGAACACAGTCTGGAATAACACATTGGCTACCTATGATCCCGGAAATGTGTAGGGTTCCCGTGTTATACTTTTGATTTACTTATTTACTCATTAACTCCGCAGCAGTTCAACACATCTTATTGTAATTTGGCACAGATATAGAACATAGTCTTTAGTGACATATGAGTTTTTTTAATTTTTCGCAGAAGAATTCACGGGCAAAAACATTGTTTAAAAAGTCCAAAAATATAATTTGGTTAGTATCTTTCATAGGTTAGGTTATAATATTGCGTTGGTTAGTTTTTTATTGTAAACACAAACGGAAAGCTATCAATATCATCTTAACAGCATGTATGTGTCGAGGCTGTTGGAACGGAACCTTCAGTGCGGGTATGAATGGTCGGACTTTCTGCCGAGTCACTTCGGGAATTCCATTGTGTCTCGAAATTACGTCGAAACACGACAAGGCGCGCCGCGTGTCACGACATGATTCTGATTGTGAATGAACGGAGTGGGTCAGAGATCGACACGTTACAGGCAAAATATCGGACGTGTGTCCTCGTTTTAGTTAACCTTTAAAGTATTAACAAGTTACATTATTAACGAGATATATTTTAAAAGACAGGACAAACTCGAAGCCAATGTATCAAATTTCATGTTTCTTGCGTTCCTAACGTAAGATACTAGTCATTTAAAAACTTTAATTTCTTACTCACACCTGTCTTTATTAAGTAAATTTTACATTTATATATGTATATTCAAATAATCTAGTTGGAACTTTAAAAATGTTAGTCATTATCAAATTTTAATATCATTTGAATATCAGATTATTTCGATTGACCAAATAAATTATTAAAATAGTAAACTTAATTATACAAGTCACCGCCGCGATCGGAGTTAGAGATAGGAGCCCATGTGTAATTAAGTTTGAGCCTTTTATATCTATATATACTTTTATATACATATAATATGTCTTAGAAAAATTTACGTAACGATTAAATCTCATAGTAAAATATTGAAATCGTAACATCGGACGGTCTATTATCTATTTGATGGGTATTCGACTATGTCGCTTACTAATTCACTGGCAGTTATGAATCAAAACCAAATTGAATTTACTAATTTAGTCGTAGTTTTTTAAAGTTAAATATTATTTTAATTGATACTAATGAAATAGGTACATTTTACTCAATAGCATATTTTATTATACTCATATTATTACCGATCTTTAACAAAATGCCACCTACTCACCTAAACAATTTTCACGGTAAAACTGAGAAACATATATATATATGAACACTAACAAAATGAAAACATTAATTTGTTACATTAGTTAAAACCGCAAAATCCATTAAGGGTTTTATAAATATCAAAAACTTTCGGTTTCTTTTGAGACCGCAGTGGCGCTGGCGGAGGGCTGCGAGCTAATCCTGACCGGCTGATAGAACAATATACGGGCAGGACGCGTCCAGAAATTTACTGTCCATAATTACAGGGTTGCCTCAGTTAATTGCAGAGCCGCTCGCCCGACCTTCGGTGCCCGCTTTTTTTCGGCTAAATAAAAATTGACTAATATTCATAATAAATAATGAACTCTCCATTCTAAGGACTGTCAGGATTACGCTGTATAGATTTTAAGTTGATTAATTTAATCGACTTACGACTATCGATGTTGGCCAATGTGACGACGAACATTTCTGATTTAAAAAAATACTTTTTCGCTCATAGACAACATTAAAACATAAAATAAACATAGCATCGTGCATATATATCTGTGTTGCCATATGCATTCCTATAATTCCATATAATTTAAATGAAAATTGTTATTATACGCTCACGTCACTTGTAACTTGAATCCAGACATTCAAATCCAGTTTTGCTGGTTTTCTGTTCAAAATAGGAAACAATTAAATTATTTATTAATAAATTTAAAGCAATATTTATGAATCAAAAAAAGGATGGAGTCATTAACATGACAAATAGTATCGTTATTATACTCGTTTAGCTGCGTGTATTTATGTAAATCGAATTAGAGGACGAGGTAAAAAAGTCGAGAGCTCGTTGCACGCTGGCTGTAGTTGCTGCAGGCTCTCCTTATAATTGCAGGGTTTCACCCGAAAACCTTCAATTATAAAATAATAGCAGATGTGGTTCATAGTAATAACAATTATTATCACGCTCGCTCGCTATCATTATGTTTGAAATATGGCCGATGATCTGGTTGGTATGCAAACTTCGGACACTTGCGGATCGCAGATAGCACGTGATCACTTCCAAACCACTTTTATATATTGAAGTTTGAGTGGTTTTATTTCGAATATAGCATTCGAAATGTATTCGACGCGATTGTAACTGTTCATGTATTAGTGTTTAGAAAATCTCAATCTGGTCTCAAAATCAAGGTCATTTCTTGTACCCGAATACATGACTACTTATAAATACATACGTAATAGGCGTTAGGTTCACATTTAAACCGGTGGAGATGGTAAGAATAACTTGTTATCATAATAACTTTCGCAGCATTCAAAACATTCATTACTTTTAAAGAGTTGCTTTATTGTTAACGGTGTTTGGTTAACTATCTGAAATAGGTTATTTGTGGTTGACCACAAACCACTACTGCTGTTAAATAGTGCTGCGGTCTAAGGAAAAAGCTAGTTTAAAACTGCTACACACCAGTTGGGTGTCAGATAAAACTGAAGGTCTGTAGCGGGCTTTTAGTTTGATTTTCAGTTAGGGCTCAACATACATTGACAACTTCAAGAAGTTGACTATGAAAGCTTTATTCAGTCAGCGTACTGCCAACAGCATTCTTATATGACAATGCCTTCCTCGCTCCTTTGACATATTATATCATATTATGTCATCGATTACTGGTACCTAATTATAGGCAGGTCTCAGTGATTGCAGTTGTCATAGCAGTAATCTAATCAGGCAATTTGGTGACGTATTGTTATAAATTCCACTTAATAGGTTAACGTATAATTCGTAAAGTTGTGCGGGCACGGGCATTATAATTATATGACGAAAACGCGGTACATTTGGTATTCTGTAATGCTAAGCTGTAACGCGGCGATTATTCAAATTCCCGATCGAGTAGACACCGCCCCGCCTCTTTGCAGTCGCAATCTTAATAAAGACTTCCTAGATGTATTACTGATTTATTTTATTTCGATGAAGTATCATTGAACACGTGTTACATTAATAAGCAGGCAATTCCGTAACCCACAGGGTAGGCAAAGATTCCCGTTTCGATTATTTTTATCTCTTTTCTTAAATTCATACATCTACGCGTATACACACATACTTAAAAAATTGCGATCACTGGCTAAAGTTAACATATTTTTACAGTGTGTTTGTATGTAATAAGATAAACAATCTTTATCATAAGAAAGATACAGTTTTAAATATAATTATACCTACTTATATATCTTCTTTGTCGCGATTTTTATTTTATTATGTGTATGCTAGTCGATTACGATTGAAAATATTAAAAAAAAATCCGTAACAGTAACTATATAATTATGTCTCTGTAACTCAAGCTTAAGTTTCACACAGAAAATCAAAGTTCATTTGTTTAACTGAATCTAAATAAATGGATTAACCTCCGGTCACCAAACTCACGCTCACTGTGAATCGAACAGAGAACTAGGAGCATAATATCTAGGTTTCCTTGATTCTACGCCACAAGGATGTCTGTTTAATAAGAGATAGCGTTTAATTAAAGTTAATCATGGGGAGCGGTGAGATGAGATCGGTGTCGAAGCGTCGAAGGCGGTTTGAAATGAGCTGGAACTCGTTTAATATAATTGAGTTTTGATTATAATTCTAACGTACATTTTAACCTCAACAACTATAGAAAGCTTGCGGTTGACCACCGCACCGATCTAAAGATCCTTAGACGGTTATATTAAATATATTTGCAAAACTGACTGGTTTCTATAGATTATTTGCATTGATATCAGTAATTTTTTTTAATATTCACGTAGTTTTAAACAATCGGTTCGGCTTTTGACAAAGTTACCGAGTCTATAATCCACAACAGATGTTGAGAAGCGAAAAGTTTTTCGATCTTTTGACTGTTTAAAATTTAAAATCTACAGAAGAGGATTTTGTTTAAACTGGTGACCAGTGTCTAATGATTTTAACTATAGCATCGTTTTTCTTCCTAGTTTGAGTTCAAAATGTTAAATATACAACTGCTGTTATTCAATTGACTATAAAAGTTAGAAATCGAAATCTTATCATGCTGTAGTTGGCACTAACTAGGAATGACATGTCGGGTGCCTTAAGAGCTAAGCAGTATCTCGGCGGTAGGGTTCCGCCATCATTACGCCGGCAGCCTGGTCGATTAATCATTACAGTTCTACCGGATAATTCGGCGGTTGATTTAGTGAAAAGCAACGTGTTATTACGGGATAAATCTCTATCTAGAAAAGCTAAGAAGGCCTAAGACCGTCTCTGATTTATGAAGCCCCCGGCGACCGCCGAGTTGAGCTTGATTTGTGATCGTTGGAACTTTGTTGTTTTCATATTTAGTTGAATTTAATAAATGGCTTTAAAATTATAATCTTAAGCGTATAATTATTGACCATAGGACCTTTGATTATTGCTTTTAGCGCAGCAAATATTTATGTCGATGATTAGTTAGGTCATTTAATATCTACATATGTATTTTGCTTGGTGTTGAATTTTTATTTATTATATTTCAAATGTTTATGATTTAAGAAACTAAGTTAAGGCGCATCCGATAAAATCGGTTATTTCACCCTTTAGTGCGGGCTTGGTCGTATTAATCGCAAGTTGATAAAATCTTGATTTATTGCCGCTATCCGCCACCCTTTACTTTTTACAATTTTGTTCCTTCATAAACAACATGGATAAAAATTAGAAAAAAATAATCGCTACAAGTAGGTCATTGCATTTGAGACTATGACAACATTTATAGATACAGTTATTATCGGTAGTATTTTACCGGAAAAGACTGATATAGGGATGATGAAGGAGCATTGAGCAATAAGCAGTAAATTACCACATTCTTTGTCTTTAAAAAACGCGAATGATCTTTTCCCGATAAATGTCAAAGTCATCTTACACGGGATTATTATCTATAGACATTATCTCCGATGATATATGATTTTAGATAAACAATAAGTTTAAGAACAGATTTGTGCGGAGATTTTATATAAAATCTTCGTAATAATTAATAAATCTATTGGTGAGCTATCTCGAAGTATAAAGAGGCGTAGACCGATGCTGTAAATTAATGAAGTCTTTCGCGGAGTGTTTCGCAGTTTAATGGCCGCTATTAATTTTATCTCAACAGCGGGCCATCTCCGACGACGCGCTAAAAGACTACGCAAAATAAATGCATATTTTTCATTATATATGTAGAAAGAGACGATTTTCTTTAAATTAATAAAAAAGTGAAGAGATGTATTTGTAACGCTATAACCTTTTTTAAATAAAATAAAATCTTCAGAACAACAAAAAAATAAATCTGTGCCGTAGGATACAGCAAAATATTTCGAAAGCCAGTCAAATCTCAGTTCAATATTAAAGCTCAAAGTAAGTAGTATTCAATAAAACAGTGCGCATCGTAAAATGCGTGCCGACCTGCGTCCATCACAAAAACTTCGAGTGGGTGCCTCTACGAGTTCACAAAAGCTCGACAAAAGCTCGTAAAGGCATCTCGACTATTACGTAGTTATTGTTACAAGGTGGAAATACCATTATTACGTTCGCCGCTGCTTTATTTTGTTGTTTGCAGGTTGCCCGCGCCGCCGCACCGTGCACGGCTCGCTGTTGCCCGTGTAATATCAGTTGTTCACATTTTGACTCTCTGAATGAACTATGTTTTCGTATCTTCTTCTTCTTCTTGTGCCTCTCCACTATTGGAGGTTGGCCGTCAGCTTAGCGAAATTCTTCCTATCTTGCGCCAAGCGAAACAGGTCTTCAACGCTGCATGTTTTCGTATGTAAAGTCATAAATCTCTGGTTTAAATGTCAATTAATGAAATGTTCAATATAATTAAGGATATAGCTATTTCTATTATAGCAACGCTTTTACCATAGTATTTAAAATAATTAATGTTTATAAAACTTTTTGCGCCGACCCCACGTGAGTGGGATAAGTCCAGGGAGATGGTGAACTGTTGTGAACGACAATTTCGTCCCACGGTCATAAATTTCCTGCATGAATATCAAATAAAACTTTTATTGATCAGAGAAAATAACATAACATTAACCGCAAAATGATATTGTCTACTGATCGTAAAATCGCGAGAAAGTTGTTCAAATCCCAAATACACTCAAAGATAAGTGCATTCACAAGCATTTCAACATTTCAAAACACAATCTCCTTTTCGTTCTTAATCCTATTATAAAAGTAAACATTGTACAGATCTGTCTGTACGTCAAGTGAACATCTCTATGGGGCATTGTGTGTAGTCACTTGCTCGGTTCCTAGTCGGACGGAAGCTTTTAAAATGCACACCTTTATACCGGGATTAAGTGAATTTTGCATAGGAAGCGGTCGTCGAATGTCCCTCCACGTTGAATGGCTATTGAAATATGTGAATGGGATTTGTCTGAGTGCGTCAACAATAACGTATCGGATAGGAATCACACGTGTAGCGAATCTTGAACAATATGTACGCGACAGATTATCTCTAGTCCGATAAAATAAATGTAAGCAAAATTTACTTCTACTGCAAATGTGCAATTGTAAATATTTTTGATGTATGCATTAGATTTTTTCTGTTAAAATCTTTGAGTTATTATTGAATGGGTGTAGTTATTGTGACATCAAATATTGACATTTTTTCGACAAATTCAGAGACAAGGAATCATTAAACTGTTGCACTTTCAAATAATAAAATTGACACTTATTATAGAATTTTACAGCATAGTTTTTTTTTTAATTTTATAAATTAAAATGTAAAAGCTTTGAATTGAGCTAGCTCAATATTAGGAAAGAAATTTATAAAATAGCCACGGTTAAAACTTTTGCAAGAGCTGTATAAGTACTACGTTCTGAATATCTGTTTTCCAAGGCAACTGCAGCGGAAGTAGGTGTAAGATTGCAACCGGATTGCATCACAACCCCTTCCATACAAAGTACCCCAATGTATAGTGCGCAATGAATAATGAAATTTGAGTTCACATGCGTACATGTTGTGACATTTAACGAAATGTACATGAGATTTTAAGCTTTTTTTAAAAAAAAAAAACCATAAGTATGTAACTAGATTTAAACTCTTTGTAAAATATATTTGCAGCTGAAACTTTATTTGAAATATGTTTGTAACTTTGTCTTGCAACACAATACTACTGTGAAAAAGGTCATACAAAGAAACGTATCATTATGTTGGTAGTTATGTTCTTTGTGTTGGCAATTCGATACGCGACCGCTGCGTGGCGCTGCTGTGCAGGGCGGCGCTGGGCGGGTTGAGGGCGGGCGGCGACAGATGCGCACGCGTCGCACGCACGCTTTATTATGCAACGTTTCTATATAATTATAGAAAATAGTTAACGAATAAAATAACTGTGATTGCAGTTAGTAAATATCAGTTTGCATTTTTTCTTATATATTTTTTTCTATTAAAATATTTGCTTATTTTATATTTTGCACTTTCAAAACTTTATGTGCATAGTTATGGTTATCTACTACAACTTTAGGGGTTGTAAAACAGACTTTTTAGCTTACTTGTATCTAGGATATTTGACATTTTTAAATTGCATTTAATACGAAAGTTATTTTCTGCTCTAATACGTATGGGTGTTTACCATCGATCAATTTCCCGTAATTGCAAGATCCTGTATTATTAAAACGAGAATAACTACCGCATGTTCTATTTATGATAATAAAGCAATGTTTAACTAGGATAATGTCACATTATATGTAGATGCGAGCAGATGGCAGGATACGCTTTTTAATAAATTTCATAAATATTTAATGAGGCAGGAACGATTTCGCAAAACTAGCATGTAATAATAATGTCAACATCATTATGTACCTCACGTATTTTATAGAGAGCTGCAGCAAGAAGCTATATTTATATTCATTTTGGTAAATTTCCTAGCTCTTTGTACGTATAAAAGTTGAAACATCTAAAGATGTAATATATTTAATTAGTAACCCCTTAAACCCTTAGTGTAGATTCGGAACGAAAAATGTACACTAAATAGCAGCTTCCATGAGAGAGGACTACTTATAACTTTTTTTAAGCTTTCAAGTTTGTTGGAGTTTTCATTTATGAATGAATTATACCCACAAAAAGATTGAAATAGTAAGAATAACAGACCAAGAGTGAGTCTCGAAGGGAGCGCCGCGGGAGCGTCGCGGCGGCGGTGGATTACAATGATTACATGCGCACGCGCCGCGCCCACGCTCGCACTAATCACTGACATTTGCACATGTTATTTTATATTCCATACAAAACATTACTTATGTAGCTACGACTAATGATACAATACGTACGAACATATTAGTCTTAAGAGATATGGTGAGAATCACACAATCGTATTATATAAAAATATCAACATATTTATTTGGGTAGAGCTGTAACTGACAAAACCGATAAAAATTCGATAATCGATAATTTTGGTTTTTTTTTTTAAACAAATTTATTTATTGGTAAATCGGCGACAATGTTCTACCTATATTAATTAATCGGATAATTTTTATCCAGATCTATACGAAATGAATAATGTAATATATACAAAACGCCGTCTATAATATCTTCCCAAATTCAAAAGTAAAGTATAGTAAAAAAAGATTGTAACTATAAACTGTGTGAACATCTGTTAGTGTATCACGTGATCATATTTCGCGTGATATCAATAGTGTAAAGGAAAGTGCATCCTGTTATATGAGCCGTATCCGCCCCCGCACAGATTGTGCTCGTAAAAAATGGACCAATTTTTATAATAGTCGCCGGGGTAACGATCACAATGTACTTTATTACAAACCGGAAACGTTTATTACCATTGCGGGATGAAAATGTGCGTGACTGTACTTCCAAAAGGTTATATGCGTTTTGATTTAACATGAAATCTTTTTTGATTTAATGAAGATATTTGAGCATAAGCTGAGAATGCGTAAACGAGACTAATGTGTGACTTTACATTAAGATGCTGAAGAAAGCTACGTCAAAATTATATTTTACAAAACATCCGCTATCACATTGAAACACTATCGGAATTCTTTGCGAATAGCTTAGTTTAAATTGTTTTATCTTATTTTCATTACAAGTGAATTAAGTGCGTTTTCGGTGTACATTAGTTTTTGAGTGCGCGATAAAGGTTCCGCCCTAAGCGGCCGCCCTAAGTTCGCGCCGCCCAAAGTAAACAAACCACGCATCGGTTCGCGCACCACGCACTCACCACCGCACCAGAGCGAGAGAGAAGGCGCGTGTGTGAGCAGGATAGCGTCCGCGGCCAGCGAGGCCCCAAACCCAGCAATTAGTAGGCGAGATTCGTTCGCCGCATCGGTTCGTTACGAGATAATTGCTCCGCGGAATTTTAACAAATGATATAAAATATTGTCGCGTGTGATCGAGTGAAGGTAGAGTGAAGCTCTGTCGTATTGGAATTCATGGGCCATGAACTGCGCGTACTACCAGCAGCCAGGGGGCTCGCACCCCGCACCGCACAATGCCAACAATAATTACTTCAACGAGGTAATACTACTAAAATAAGTTTCTACTATTTATCAAATAAGTGTAAAAAGGATTCATATAAAATTAAATTTTTTAAATGTTTTACCAATAGTTTTTAATTTATTAAATTCTTTCGTTCGTGGAAAGCCTAAGCAAGATTTAATCAAAACAATAATAGTATAAAATAAATAAAAATGAGCGAGAGAAGCTCTTTGACCTGTTTTAAGCAACATCAAATTTTAAGTTATCGAAAATCTAAGTTAAGTTAAGCTTTAAACTATTTTCGTATTTTCTAATAGGAAATTTAAGTAGGTACGCACAATTAAAAACTGCGACGTAAGTAGTTTTTCTTTAGTAAAATAATGTATAAGCAAAATATTTGAATGCTAATCATGAACAGGTTAGCTGTCCCCGGGACTAAAGAAAAACTTCATTAGTAGCCGATGTGTTCTTTCAGACTCTACATTTTTGCCAAATTTAATCGAGATCCGATGAAGCGTCTTGAGTCTTCTAACATACATCCATGTCGTGTTATCGTGTTAGTTACACCATTTATAATCCAAGAACGGCTGAATCGATTTGACTGAAAATTGGTGGGCAGGTAGCTTAGAACCAGGAAACGGACATAGGATAATTTTTACCCCGTTTTCTATTTTTTTTATTACGCGCGGACGGAGTCGCGGGTAAAAGCTAGTTTATAATATTAGTAAGATTTAAGTTAATGACTTCTTGTAATGTCATTACTTAGAGCATAGTAATTAATTATGAAGTTGTTTTATGTTAGTTTAGAAAAAGGTTTTTAACATGAAAACCTTAATATAATTTTATATAGAGATAGTATTAATTTAATTTATTATTATTAAAGTAACTAAAAATTAAATTCAGTTAAAAAAACAATATTGTAATTCTTAAGATCCCTAAGACAGTATTCTTCAATTAAATTCAATCTTACTAATATTATAAATGCGAATGTTTGGATGGATGGATGAGTTGGTGAATGTTTGTTACAAAGTATCTCCAGAACGTCTGCATGAATCTTACTTAAATTTGGCATAGATGTTGAACATAGTCTGGATCATAGACTAATTTTTAAGTTTTAATTCCGCGCGAACAGAGTCGCGGACGACAGCTAGTTCTTAAAACGTTGTTTATTTTTTCTGCGTTTCAATGAGTTTTTATATTATTTCATGATGTTATCATTACAGTCATCAAATAAGAAAAAAAACTACGCTCAGATTTTAAGACACCAAGGTGAATAAGACTCCATAAGGCATAATGAAATAGGACTGCTTATTAACGTGCTAACTTGATTGTAAAAATTCTATTATACGTTTTACAAATTAGGGATCTCAAACATTTCACATCTCCACGACGTTAACAAATGTACAAAAGGCACTCGACGAAAATAATCAAACAAAGCACACCTCTGGCTTACACAAAGGTGAAATGGGAATAAAAATATTTAATTGGTGTGATTAGGTATGATTACAGCGCACAAACACCTCCCGGGGTCGACTCACGTCGCCGTCAGTTCCCTTTCCTTTGTACTTATTCTTGCTTTGTCGTTATTCAGTTGCAAACTAAATAATGAAAATGATTGAATTATTTGTGTAATCGAAACTGCATTGGCTTTTTACTTATTTTATATGTTTATTGTGTTATTGAAAATGTTAAAAAAAAGAGAATTTTTCGAAATTTGAATTAGAGATTGTTTTTATGATTAGACAGATTAATGTAGAATTCGTTTGCCTGAATCTACTTATGTGGTCAATTTGCGCGATAACTTAAAATGTCTTTTACACGTAAGTATATGTGATAACTTAAAATATCTTTTTCTCCTTGCAATTAAAGGCGGTATAAAAAGTAACAGATGTGCCCATCCTCTACTATGAAAGAATACTATATCTTTGTGCCCCATATTACATTAGGTACGTTTTGGGTAGTACCATAATAAACTATCTAAACATTCGTTTATAATTTTATTAGTACCTAATTTTTATTTTGACAAAAGCGCCTTCGTACACAAGACAACGTAAAGCTTCAAAATCTGGCAATTTTAGTCGTTAAGCAACTTATCCAATACAATGTCATAGCGCTTCGTACACGCGTCGCCGACATTATGTTCTTTAATCGCCATAATCAGCCGCTCACGACCTGCTCGTCAAGGTCGTCGGGGGAAATGTCACCGCGATTTTCAAGATGTCTAAGCAAATCTATACAGTTGACATGTAGTCGATATGCCTTTACTGACAGAATAGACGACTCGCGTCGACGATTTATTACTGTGGAAACGGAGCGCGCATGACCCGATACTCGCGACGCAAAGATACAACATTAGTTTTGTAGATTAACGTTGCTTTGCGTACAAAGAGCCTTACAGTAAATGACTTCTCCAATTTCAAAATTTATGTATAATATCAACTGCGCCTTTTGTTTTAAATGTATCTACCAGAAAATTCAATATGAAAGCTTCTCAAGAAGAAAGAAGATTAAACGCGAGGCATTGCCTTTCATTGGCGCCATAATATCTTACAGTTGCTTTAGTTTGTTTTACTGATAGAAATCGTAAACGGTAAGTAGTGGTAGTTATTGACTGAATCTATAATTATTATAATGCGGTCTTAAAACATTTTTTTTGGCTGACAAGATGCGAGTCATCGTAATTAAATACAATCCTTTTAAACTATGTTAGACAGCGAACAGTCGAATGTGCTACACTGAAGGGCAATTACTCTCTATTAGAACTGGTATTAAGTGTTTCATAATGTACAAAATCTATTAACACGTGTTATGGATATGTCTTATTCATTGTACAATGTTTAAGCAACAATATTTGTAGTGCTTTTTTATGTAATGTAATTTTTATGAAATGAAAGTAAGGAGCTGATGTAAGTAGATACTCAATTAGAAAACTAAATTATCCAGAATTAAAGCATGTCTCGAGATGTAAATTTGATGTTTATTTTTTTTATATTAAGGTAGAAGTATGTTTGAGTGCTAAACGAACGGCAATAGACAACTTTTGTCTACTCCTCTAACAAATAAAATAAAATTCATCACAAAAATGTCTTTATCATTAAAGAGAATTTATTTATTTTGTTTTAGATAGCAAAAACATTGAAAATTGATGTAACTTAATTTAGTCAGTGTAGCGTAGATGGCTAGAGCTGTGTGGGAGTGGGTAGTGGGTAGCGGGTAGGGACGCGGGGCCACTCCAGGCATCGCTATTACTGGCTTCATAATTAGAGGGCCAGAGCCGCGGCGCCGAAACCGGCCCCACGAACGAATCTCCCGCCATAATTAAAAACGCTCCAAATTAAATTCGCTCGTGTGTACGCGCCGACTTATGATATTAACTTTTTAGGGACTTTCTAATTAGTTTTTGTTTTTATATTGTACAGGACGGATAGGCGATGGGCGTGGGCTTGCTCGCTTAACGAACTTTCGATGTCATTATACGCGAATTAGTTTCCGAGTATTGTTTATACAACTTTTTATAACCGTAAAAAAAATATGAATATCTATTTTTTATATAAACAACTGGAGTCTCAACGAAATTAGAAAATGTGGATGTGGACAAATTAAGAACTGTCGATCTGCTTGGCGATTTTTAAATTAATTTTTGATCTCCGAAATACAGTAACCGCTTTTTCAAGTCTAATAAACCTATCTGCTGCAGAATAATAAAAACAAGTCTTTTGTTTTAGGTTAGTATCGAATCTGCGGACCACAAGGACATGAAGATTTTAGTAAGTACTAAATATAACATTGATTTATTTTAATACTTACTAATTTTCTTAGTCTACGTTTCATATGAACTCTTGCTCGCTTGCTTTTGTTTATTTTAAATATGTATATGAACATTATATATGTATAATCTTATTGCGTAAATGCTTTTTATAAGTTATCGAACTAAAGCAACTTACAACTTAACATTTTATCACAATTTCGATAGGAATATTTCAACTTGTATTTATAACTTTAACTCTTATCTTTATGTGTATGTATATTGCAAAATTCCCATAAGTTTGTTTTTATATAGTTTAAAGATATACCTATAAAGTAGAAATAAACAAACTTCTTAAAAAAACTTATGCCGAATAAATAAACCTTTGTTTTCTTCGTTTGTAAAAAACAATGCTCCATTCCAGCAAAAGAACAAGCAATTGATATACGAGTTTGTACGTCAAAATGATTCTATTTCCTTGATTCAGTCACATTGCTTTCTTAATAGTTCGTGTAGCTGTATTATCGATACAATTCGCATCACCATGCGATGCGATCTTCAAGCACGAAGTGAGGAAATTATATCGGAACGAATTCCGAATGACGAAATCGGTAATTTATTTTGATTTGTCGTCGTATCGGCGCTGTGAAATGGGCATTGTGCGCGCGAGAGGCGAGGGCAATGCATTCGATACGGTTTGGGCGATTGCGCGAGCTCGCCCCACACCCACGTTCTGTTTCAAGAGTAATCGACAACCTACGTACTAGATTTATGTAGTCTTAGTACTTATAATCAAAAATCTACACAACAACATACGTATAGATTTTAAAACTTTGGTGACTAGCATAAAGTTCGAATGAAGTTCTGAAGCATAAAAAGCCCAATCGAATCCTCTTTTCCTACTTGTTGTACTTTTTGGATATATTAGGTTCCGAAGATACGAGAATTTGTATCTTACGTAATTTCACAATTTTGCCGTCTAACTCTAAACATTGGACTGTCGTGACTTTAGAATTGAAACGTTTACAATGCATAATGGTTTACGTGTAGAATGGCTTGCACAATGCGCATTGAACGTTGTCGACGAGTGACGCCGCGGGCCGTCGCTAGTCTGCGTGCGGTCCTGGTTATAGATATGAACACGATATCGTAAGACGGACAATACATATTAGATATATCTATTATCAAGGCGTGACTGCTGGATGTCTATTGAGTGCAAATTATAACCGCTCATCTTCTACAGCAAAAGGGTGAATTACTTTAGTAATTTTAAACCACGATACAATTATTAATTTTGGTACATAACACATCAATATAGGTCTAAGAAGAAGTAGACATTGATAGCCAGGCCGTCTTTCAATTCAATCAATTTCTTTCAAAACATATACTTAACTAATTCCTTCATCTGATATTCTGTTTGAATAGTAGGTAAATACATATAATATGTGTATAGATTTCACTAAAACAATGTATGTAGGATTGCAACCAGAAATTTACCTTAATGGAATATCTCCAAACAATATTAAAAACTTACTGTTTTGAATCGTGTTTTTCATATTTTATATTACGACATTTCTCCAAACTGAACGTAAATTCATAGCTGCTATTCGGAAAACGTCAAGTGGATATAGGCATATACATATAGGTAATCATTAAGGACACTCCTGAAGTGGTCTCGCCAAGCCAACAGGGGCGGATAGGGCATGTGAAGTGACTATTAACCTTTGGCACTTACGAAACAACGTACGTCAATTTTTTCATTGTATTTAGTAAATGGCACCAACAGACTACGAACTTACTGTGTGGGTTTCTAAGACCAAATCTCTATATAAAACAAATCGTATATCCCTATCATTATCTTTGACAAAACAGAGATAACAATATGTTTTAAACGGGGATTTTGGTCTCAGAAACCCACGGTTAGTTAGGTTATAATTAGAGTAGGTTGTAACTAATTTGCAAAAATAGTGGATGAAGCTTAAGTAATTTGGTGGTGCAAGGTAATTTTTTTGTAACTAGAATACCGCGAACGAAGATGACTGTTATTGTAAATGATAAAAAAAACAAAACTGTTTCTATAACTTTAATTAACTAATGAAAACAATGACATTAGTACCGAGTGAGCTTAGTGAATTTAATGAGTGAGTCGACTTGAGTGAGTTTCGGTAAACCGCTTTGGAGCCGTTTGAAGCGCGGCATGTGATATGTGCCGGCGCCGCTCACTTCCGCCTATTTCCGGCCGCCGTGAGCCGTCGCCGGTCAAACTAATCTAATTGTACTCCCCCAGGTAACAGATTTACCTTGATATTGCTATACTGTTGCATAGTTAACTACGATTAGCAAGACAAATAAAACAAGAATTATCTAGATTTTGAGACTTCCTACGAAACATAATTGACTCATGTCAAACATAGCACAATCTGAACATTAACAATAAAATATGATATCTTTACTAATGCCGTTAATATATTAAAAACAAATTGTTAGTAAACATTACATTAAACCTATTTGAGATCTTAGTGAGATATATTCAACAATCATTTATGTAGCAACATAATGACATTTAAGCCCTGTTTGCTTACCTATATATTGTTCTATTTTCCCTTTGCTTTGCTTTATTGCATTCCATTTGTAGATATGTACCTAATCGTATTGATAGTATGTCGTATTGATGCTTATTGTTCATATTTAAAAATGAACATTAGAATATTTTTGGTTTTATATTGTTACACACGTAGGTACCTACATTGGGTCTCAACCTATTTCTCTCGACATGAAAAACATCGCTGCACGAAATTTCCTCGTAATTTGATTTCTGGCGCGAGACGCCCTCTCACACCGTAATTTTGCATCTCAGCGTGAGTTTCGTGCCCAAATTAAAATGTTTATTACGTTAAGCCGAGTTCGCACGGTCGCATATGAGCCCGGAGGGTTTTATTTCGTTATCCCGGACACGCCCAGCCCCTCCCGCGTCCCTCGGTTCTCGCCCCGTAGCCCTCACCTAGCAACGATTTCACTACATCACAAACTCGATGGCACCCCTGTCTAATACCGTTCTGCCCTGCGACTGTCATTTCCTCCGCCACAAATAACTTTACACGCTAACACTAAATTTATAGAGCTCATAATTGAATGATGCTCCTTATAAAGCTCGTAGCAGTGACATGCGTGTCATAAAACTATTAGCCGCTTAAGCTATTCTTAAAGCGACGACGTTTCTCTTAGAAATATTTAGCGGTGGCTCTGCGGCCGCGTGGGCTTGGGGGTGCGGCGCTTTCATATTTTTTTCCCTCAATGTTTTATATCTTTAAGGTGTTTTTATGTGCCATTACGAATTATTTGGTCGTGTTTATTAGACCTTTTTGGGGATTATACTTCATTATGTTTAACACCTTGTTGGTAGATTAGAACAAACGTCTAAGTAAGGTTTCGACAGCTGCTCGCATTTGTACATTACCGCATTTGATATCACTTTTTTGGTAATTACTGTAATTATTTTAGCCTTCTGTGTAACATACACTACTAATGTCGCAAAGAGTCATTGCCCTTGCGGGCTATTATATAAAAATCCATCTGAATATTTTCCATTCAGTTATTTATAATGTTTAAATATTTCAGAAATAAATACATACATGATTTATTCAAGAATAGTTCTAAAGAAGAGTAGCTCACTGTATAGGTAAAAGATTTTTATCAATTCTACTACTCGTAGTACTTACTGTTAATTTAGTAGAGTATGGTTATATAAAAATTAAATGAATTTTTTTACAGATATCCTCTAATAGGAAATTTGAATGAACATAGACCTATTCGGTTAAAGAAAGCAATGAAATGTAATTCGTAAAAAAACAAGACTATTTTTTTCGTATAAAAACTCAGATGAATTATCTCAAAATATAACTTATAGTTTACTACAAGTGCCGACAGTTTAATATTAATGCAATAGTCATAAAACCATATAGTTCTTTAGTTCATTTACAAACATATAATTTACTATCAACTTTAAAAAGATTCACAGTCTACATGTAACATTACTATTTTATTAATTAGACATACTGTTATGATTTCACACAACCTACCATTATGAGATCGCTATAAAATTAGATATAATTATAACGTATAATGGGGATACGTTTGGCGCAGTAATGTCTAAATTATTCTATATCAATTTATAAAGTAAGCTATATAGATTTGAATCCGTGAGTACCTATTTACGAAATATTTAAATCTAAACATATTGCTATTTCAGTTTTTTTTTTTTTCAAAGATAATGAAAGAGATGACAATATGTGTTTGAATAACAGTGTCAGTGGGAACTGTTAAACTTATCGCTAACCATCAATATATAGCTTTATGAATACTTAACCGTATTTATGGTTCAGTTAAATTTCTGCGGTTTTACTGGACTATGAAATCATTTAACTGTTTGTAGTTATATTACAAGGGTTTATGGTTTTATTTAACAACGTTAATTTTTGCTCCTCAGGGTTAAGAGTAAGGAGAAACTCTTAGACAAATTTAACGGAAACTATTAAATTTTACTGTGTTTTAAGTTACTTGCCTATCATAATAGGGCATAATAATATTTACTATATTAACTGCCGGAGAAATTTACGTATTATCATACCTAGATTTAGTTAATTTATTAAGGTAATATGGACAATGTAAAACATTACATTATTGGGTTTAATTTTTATATGTTTTTTATTGCGCTATGCGTCTTATTAATAAGTATGACAGACTGAGTAACAATGTCAATTGACATAAATAGATACCGCCGTTAACGCTGCCGGGTGCCTGCCGGTTGCCGGGGGCCAGCAAATTATTTGATACATGGCGTTTGTGTCACACTCTCGATAACCGTTTTTCTGAGATAATATAACATATTTTCACTGAACATTTACAATTTGCAGAAAAAAACGCAATGAAATTTTCTATTTCACTTGATAGATAATATTGAATTCTGTACCTAAGCGTATGATTGTTGCTGGCTCACGCTTACAAATGTAAGTATTTTTGAATCTTAAAAAGAAATGGAACATCGGCATTCCGCATTCAAATAGCGAGCTATAAAGTCGTATTAGTCGAAGCGTAACGGTATCCGAAAACCGTCGCGTCCTCTAAGTGAAGCGGCAATTTGAAACAAGAAAGAAAAAAGTTTATGCAAATCGTTGGGGAGCCGGAATAAAATGGAGTCGAGTGAGGCGCGTGCGATCGATACGCCCGCCCCGTGACCTTGGGGGCGGGCAGCGTGGGTGGGAGGGGCCAGCCCCGCCCACCGTGCGTCCCGCCCCTCCGCCCCCGCCTCCCCCGGCTGCTCGACGCGGCGCTGTCAGACAAACGAAGCGCGCGTGGAGGCGCGCCGATGTGCGGAGTGCAGTGCTCTATGTTGGTGTGCAGGCGACATGATCACCGACATGTACGCGCCCTTCTCGGCGCCGGGGACAAAACCTATCGTGAGTTTTAATATATATTTTAGTATTCCATTATAGAATGAACTTTTTAAAGTTTATTTTACATGACCGTTAGGTTACTCACTTACATATAGCTGAAGTTGTTGTGATTTAATTATTTAATACTATTCGTGTTCCCAAGGTTATTTATATTATTTTGGTGCAAATTATGTACCAAATATATTAAAGAAGTTTAACGTCATTGTATGAAACAAATTAAAGAAAAGCTAAAGTTATTTTATTTTGTTGTTAGCTTAGAAATATTATCCTATTAGAAAATTATTTTCTCTAGCTTATTGTGTGTTATTTCTTTTTACATATATGATAGTTATAATTGTTATAACATAGACGGTCCTAGATATCTGACTATAAGCTAAGAGTTAAAAGTTTGCAATATAATAACAGCAACATAGCCTTTTATAAGTTGTTCATGACAAATAATAATAGCAAGATATTAATAGATTATTACCGAAAAACTTTCACAAAAACATATTGCTTTTTTTCTTTAAAAAAATGATAGGAATCACATTTTCTTATGCAACTTTATTTCATTTCATAAAGATTGTGCTTACGTCAAATATAAAAAATGCTTGTCAAGGTTAAATGTAAACTGTTTACAAAAAATAATAAATAAAAAGTAAGGTAATAGACAAAAATTTGAAGTATGCAGTTATTGTAAAGTTTGCGTGAGTTACGTTGAATGTCCGTCGTGTGCCGTCGGCGACGCGCGTTGCGTGCGGCGTTCGCATCTACATGCTACAGGCTTTTTTTTTTTAATATTGGGACACGGATATAGGTCTACTTTTTAAAAATAACGGTCCTTAAATGTGTATGGTTAAATAACTAAATTTTTTTAAAGTTTACAAGTGGTTTTGTTAGATACATGTATTTACAAATTTATAATGTAAGTTTTTGTGCGTTTAAATCTTTTTTAGAGTGTTACTTTGTAAGTTGTAAAGTCGAAACAAATATTATAATTTAAAACTACATGTCTTATGGTTATTAGCATATGAAACTGCTATATTTTATTTCGAAGATTTATTCCAAATAATTAAAGTAAAAATTTAAACTCCTTTGTGTTAAAAAAGTTAAATGTGTATCAAATAAATGTAATTTTTCATCTCTATTACACTTAATTCTCTGTTTTCGAAATCGTTGACAAATTTGTTCATTCAATCAAGCGCCCCGTAATTCACACCGGCAAAAAGCTTCCGAACAGACTTTGTTCACATATCCCTTGCAGCCGATTGTTCTCCCCACCCTATCCATCATCCCCGCCAAAATATTTGTCATAGCAAACAAATTCAGGATGTACGAACGAATCACTCTCAACACCCGTCGGAAACTTCGATTGAATTTATCAAATAAAATTGAAATAGAGAACAATGAGGTATTGTTCTATATTACGAGAGTCAATCTTTTTTTTCAATATGACGCTAGCTTATTTGATAATTCTTTTTACAATTCGAACAATGGATAGATACATCTTATTACAGATCGCGTTCGATATCTATCTATCGCTTCAATAGCAACGGAGCATCACTAGCTATGTAATAATAGATTAATCTCGTATCTCTAATAGATTCAAGTACCAAAATAAAATGGAAGAAATGCAATATTTCCCCTCGTATTTCCCACACCCCTAGGTCGATAAGTTGCTTTCAAATAAATGTGCTATCTATAGAGTCAATACGACTAATGCTTCGAAGCAAAAAGGTACTAACAGCGAAAAAGTATGTACCTAGGTCTTAGTATAAAGTAGTTTTATAGGATACGGATCACCGATGCACCGGTCCCACAAGTAAAAGGAACTAGTAAGTCAATATGTTATTGTAGAGCTATATTTATGTCTTCTATAAGTAAAAAAAAAAACTTTGAGCCAACCTTCAAACATCCATCCATCCAAACATTCGCATTTACTCGTATACTCGTAATGTAAGTAAGATTGATTTTTCAACTAAAACTAACCTTATTGACCGATGCGGAATGATTAAATATTTACGATGAATTTTATAATAAATTGAACATAAAAAGGCACAACATAAAAATGCGTACAAGAACATATAAAATAAAACGTCTAAACTCAATTAATGTCAAAAATTCAATTTAAAAAATATGAAAAGTTAATAAATATAAAAGTCCAAGGAGGCGCGACGAAACACCGAGGCCGCAACACTTATTTTATTAGAGATATATTCTAATCATGTTAAAGGTGTGACCAACAAACATCTTCAAATCTTATAATAGTGCTAAATTACAGAAACAGTCATCGATATCCAGCATGGGGATGTCAATCAGGAACAAGTCGAGTTTTCACCTCGGCACGATACATCGCATCTATTATGCGTGTCTAATAGATTTTTTCGTCGCTGGCCCATTCACTGCGCGCAGCGTGAAGCCCCCTCAATGGCCATTGTGGCATTGAGCCGAACCGACATCGGCCGACCGACAAACTTTTATTTGTAATGGCCCTAAATGGCTGTTATAAGGATTAAGGTGCCCGTTGCATTGTCATCGTCCCGTGTCTAAGTCTACCAATTTCGCCATCCAGAGAAGACGGGACGCCTCGTTGGCTTAACGCGGGTCACAATGCTCTTTTTGAGATCTGTCAATTTTGATACGCTTGTTTTTTCATACGTAAAGCTTTAACGGCTCTTAACACTTTAAGTACGGATTAGGATATAAGTGTTTGCGAAGTTGGGTTGCATTTGTAAACGTATTTAGTCAGATACTATTAGTCGAGATCGATGTAAGTAAAAAATTAAGTTTAATGTACATTTTATTTGATGATACTCCATGGTATAGGCGGAAGTTGGTATCGTGTGTACGTTACAAGCATGTTAACATTTATTTAATGTATGAAGGGGTAACTCATAGCTGAAGATGAAAAATTATAGAACATAAATAATAGAAGTCAACACAACTAACACGGCCGTAGAGTTTCACACTTCATTAAAAGTTATAATTAAAAATAGTTGTCACATGCACCAATTAGGACAAAAAGTTGTACCGGCACCGGTAGCGACGGGTGCAGCCATAATTCTTTTTTATCGCCTCGCCGCGTCGTGTTTAACCCGTTCATTGACAAAAGGTATTTAAATGAAGCTGTCGCTCCAAATGATATTTACTGCGCAAACGGAACGACACACCGCATACCAATACCTTTCGCGTCAATCCTCGAATATTTTTAGAATTCAACTCTGATTTTTAATATATCCTCAGTCAATACTTCTTGTTTATACTTCTAATCGTTGGTTTCTGAGACCAACATTCCAGTATAAAACATATTATTGTTATCTGAAAGTATATATTGTTATGTCAAAGAATTATCTTCCATCTTATCCTTCTTATTAAAGAAGGATGGCAATTTTTTTATTTAGGAAATTTGATCTCCGAAACCAAAGATAAGTTGGTTAGTTTGTAGCTAAACATGTATATGTTTAGCTATGTATCAAGGTTTCTCCTCTAATCAATGTTATCTGAAATTATGTCCACCGGAAAATATCTGTTCTTAGGTTGAAATTGATTGTATTTTTATTGCAGTAGGTATGCCTTTACTCTTACTTTTGACGTGTCTCACTCGGTATTTTTGTTAATGTAGCAAACACATTGTATTCCACATAACTTAAAAAAGTACAATATTCAATTTAACAAAACAAAGGCTAATTCAGGAACATGTTCATTAGACGTTTTCCTTCGTGTTATTTATGTGGTCATCCGTCAACGGCGTGTCTGCGCGTGCGACAAATTTAACAATCCCGGCTGAATACTCTTTGCCATACCGACCACAGATTAAAAATCAAAAAGAATAACAAACCGTTAATTATTCGCGAATCTGTCTTGTTGAGTTTTCAAAGATTTATTGCGAGTTGCGTTTTTTGTCTCGCTAATTTAGCACCTCGATTGATGTTCGGTTGCTTCAGAAAAGTATGTGTTTTTTTTTTTTGTGACTGAGTAGACACTGTTTGTCTTGAAGAGGCATTTACAGTTTCACCGGGCTTGAGGTGACCGGGCGCAGATGGCGCTTAGCCTAAACCTCGTTTAAGAGTAACTAGGCTCGAGGGCTCCCTCAGGAGCCTCGGCTCGGGCTGTTACTTCGTTATTGTTACCGGATTGGGAAGAAGTATGTGTAGAATAAAAACTTCAGTAGAAGTGTTATTTGAGTAAAGTTATTCAGTCGGAATCTATTAACTATTTTTATATGTTGTGGAGTACACGAAGGGTCCCGCGAAACAACCTCTCTTACTCTACTACGCGTTGCGAGGGTTGGCATAATATTAAAAGTATAATAAGTGTCACTTACCAACTCCATGCCCCGTTCGTCGCCTGCAGGTGCCTGGTAACTTTGTCGATGTTAGTTGAGTCAAATAAGTCACTGTCATACAGTTTTAAGACGCCAGCAATGCTGCACTCCTGATGCACCCGATGCACCCTATACACGCGTCATTATCGGACCGAACGGGGAACCGTAAACTTAGCGACCTTGTACGCGAAATAATCGACACGTCCGATGTGCTCTTTTACTTACTCCTGTCGACTCCCAACTCTTAACGACTGTCAAATCACCGACTTCAACACACAAGCCGCGCGCCCATCCGTAGCGGGGAGGGATTTTGAAACTACCCGCTTGTGCGGGAGAATAAAAATGAGTCGACCTACCTACGTTAAACCTATATAGGCGAAACGCGAAATCAAAAATTTAGTTTGTCATTGGAGATGACGAACCACAGTGCATTTGTACCGAATCATTGTAAACACCTAAGTCAGAGTGCACTTGTCACTGTTTTTTAATAGTAATTTAAGTTCCTACATCGCAAATGTTAAAAAATTTATTAAATGAAAAATGCATTAAATACCTTTGAAAGTCAAACAACCACTAGAAATAAAAAAAGCAAAGTACATTGCACTTCCGATACAAGTGTAATTATTAAAATTAGTCAAATTACGTAGTTGTTATTTAAAAGTAAGAACAGGGTGACATGGCCCTAATTATTTACATAGCAGCCGCCGTGTACTTGTTGCACTGCGCCACTACGTCATAATTACCGTCCGCCATTACTGCGCCGCTCGTCCACTACGCTCTTGCCACGACAGCCCCACAACCACAAACAGTCCAGTTCCTGCCACTGGTGGAAAGCACCTTTAATTCCACTTGTTAGCTATTTAATATTTTCACCGAGGATAATTTTATTGTGGTTCCAATGGATAATAGTTTCATTTGTTTCCTAAAAGATAATAAGCAAAATGTTAGATTGTAGGTTCATTCGGATATACATTTAATATGTTTATTCTTTGAAATTTTATTTCTCTATGGTATATTTGTAATATAACTTGGAATTTATAAATGCGAATCCCTTTATCTGTTATGATTTATTATCGTAAACTAGCGCTTGACCACAATCCCACTTGATGTTTTTTGGTGACATTGTCGACAAATGTACGCGCTAATTTAGTATCGGTCTACTCTTGAAGGACCACCGACGTACTTTGCCGGTAATTTAATTCAATTCTTGCTCTGTAATTTTTCACACTTTTCAAAGCAACTGCAATATATTTATTTTCAGGTTTAATTTCATAAAACGGCGTTCTGTTCTAACCGATCTTTACAGCTCTGTAAATATTACTGTGTCCTTGCTCAACGCAGCAACACAAAAACTGATTTATTCAATGTTTTATCTGCTACACTTTAGTTTCCTGCGTACAATTATTTCCTTTATGAACTCATAATTGTTTTCAAATCTCTTTGTAACTTTTAAAGCTCAAAAAGTTGTATGCACTTGTAATCTTCCTACATCGTGTAAGTTCAATAATATTTTGAAAAGGTATGTTAGAGTTGTGTTTCTGTGAAAAAACCATACATCATGTGTAAATCATCTCAGACCGGAACTCGTTTTTGTTTAATTTTTATATTTACTCATCTCCTACAATCAGTCACGATGACTCTCGTAGGATCTTTGTGGCGGTTCCTTTGATCTCACCGCTCTATCAATAAAGGTCGCGCTTTGCTCTCACATCTCAAAGAAACTAATATACCATTGGAAGCGCCACTCGAGATTTCAACGTATCAGTCCGATTTGGAAGTCATTAATGTCATCGGAATGGTTGCAGTCGGCTCCTGGAATATCTCGATAAGGTAACACGGGGTAGGGGATTTTGAATTTTATGTTGTGAGTGTTAGGGGTTAAAATTGTGATGGGGCTAAGTGGATTTTTGCAATTCATTGCATTAGCTCGGCTCGTTAGTGCCGACGAGGCACACCGGCTCAGGCGCGGCGCGTAATGAACACGAAACGCGAGTCATGGGTCGGAGGCGCCGCACGTCAGCGCCGTCGCTGCGCGCCCTGTCAATACCTGATGGGCCGACAACGGAGAAGGTTATTCTCCACGATGCACCACTAATTAATGACTGCCACTCGATAAAAAATGTTACAAGGAGCCGCAACACCGCCATTGTTCTACTGTCAACGAGAACGCATCTTAAAAAGGTTTCTCCACAACGAGTCCATGCTCGGAAATATTGTGTTAAAAGCTATTTATACCACAGTAATTATAGAACTAATGTAACCAACAACTTATTGTTGGTATTTGTATGTAAAAATATGGGAAGAATAAAAATGTCAAATATTTTGCCGTGTTTAATGTTTCATATTTTTCAACACTAACGACATATTGTACGAAAAAGAATTATGAAAATCGGACAACTAGGAGCGGAGTTACGAAGTAACAAAAATAAACATACAAACGAATTGAGAACGAATTGAGAATTGAGTTAGTAAAGCAAGCACAAGAAATGTCACAATAAATAAAAGGTACAATACTTAATATTTTCCCATTTATACGACACCCCAAAATTTTACTTAGTTGGCACTAAACTTGGTACCAACTTATATTTAATTCATCGTTAAATAAACATAGTTAAGATATTGTCACCAATTCACCGCGTGTGTCCGAGAACTGGTGACAAAAAATATGTCCCACATAAGTACCAATTTGTTACACTTTAAGTCCGTCTCTGTCATTAGCACGGGTCGGACAGACTGATTTTGTTTAAAAGATTGTCGCCCAGTCATTGATTAATAATTTGGCACTTACGAGGTGACTACAATGTGAGATAGGGCTTCGCCCCCCGGAGTGCGACCGCGGCGCTCCGCCACCCGCAGTGCCTGGCCCGATACAACGGGACCCCGCGCCGCTTATCATATCACCATGACAACGGGACCTCTGTTCACACAATTACGTGCCTGTGAACGTCACTTCTAGCGATTATTTATATTAATGGCTTATTATAACCACAGATAAAATTAATAAAAACAAAGAAATATACTTTTTTTAAAGAAATTGACATTTAGATTCAGATTAAATTAAATTTTACATTTATTTAAATAAATAACAACTATTGAAGTAAGAAAATTATAATTTTTAAAATTAAGTACCTGTCACACTTTTCGTATACTAAGTAGGTACTTTTTAACACATATGGATGGTAGCATATATTTACAGTATTTGGTACGAAAATTAATTTTCTAGAATATATAATATTTTAACAGTGGTAGACGCCAGCAACGTCAGTTGCACCAATTGGCCGGCTCACCCGGTGAAATACCACGACCACACAAAAGACAGACGTGAAGTGGAAGTAGTTCCGCGTTTCGTCTGATTAGTGTGGTGCCGGAGGCCTAATTTAAGTTCTCTTTCCCTTCCCACCCCTTTTCTTATAAGGAAAGGATGGGAAGGGGAGGTAGACTTCATGGAGGAGGAGATGCATAGGAAGGTTAAATATTCTCTTTTTGTACGCCTCCTCCTTCGTTAATTGAGGGTAAGCAACGCATCTGCAATTGCGAATGTCTATGGGCAGCGATCGCTTCGCCATTTCGGCGAATTCATGTGGCCGTTTGCTCATTTGCCACCTTGTAATATAAAAAATATATATAATGTTTACCTATGACTTTATCTTTTCAGAAATTAAAAAAACTATTACTTTATCATATAATTCCTAAATTACGAATAGTTATTTCATGAGTAAACTTGATGTCCTACAAAACTCATCACCAACTTTGAACGCTTTAAATAAAAGGCCAAAACTAACTTCAATGAAAACATTATCTAAATGAATGTGAATGTGGCCGACGCTTTAGTGCTATTACTAAAGCCATCGGAAATTGCAACTATTAAACGTAACATCCGGCTTTTAACTGTAAACTTTCCGGCTGCAATTTGTCTATGTTGAATAACATACGATTTAACAACAACAAATAAATGTCCCCCGTATTTACTTTATAGGGGAATTTTAAAATAAGAATGAGTCGTAAGTCGCGTGCATCTAAATGAAAATTATCTTGAATTGTTGTTTAGAAATTGTACAAACGAGCAATCGATTTGATATTGCATTGCATATCGATTAACATCGAAATCTTTAAAAAATTGTTTAAATTGCTCTACTTTAATTACAAAATTAGAAATTGCGTGAGAAACTTATAGTTATGACATCTTCTTTTTTCCTAAATTCTTTACAAATACTTCTTAACTGATGCTTAGAAAATTAGAAGATATACAATTATTTATATTATCAACGTTATAAATTATAGTAAAGGTTACAAGTCATTGAATTTATTCGTTATTTTAAAGATCACTGAACTAAAAATCTTGCTCACATACTTTGTAGCGTTACATAAAATATTTACCCTTTTAAGGATAGTGTTTAGTGATGAAAATAAACATTTTCTCTTTCAAGTGTGGTACTTAATATTAGCGGAGGGTCGTGCGGTGCCATTAGGACCCTTTGTGAGGGCAATATTTCACGTCCTCTAACACGAACCTCCATGAATACTGCGGAGGGATGCAACCGCGTCTGTCCTTGATGGCAACATTATTGTTAACCGTTACATTGTTGGTATTTTCAAAGTATTTTAGCTTTCTATTAGAATCTTTTTTTTTAATTCAGATATTTAATATTAATAAGTTATCTATGTTAATGAAAAATGTCCTTTTTTTCTCTTATAAGCCTGTTTACAACTTCAGTAAAGCAATATAAGTTTTTTTATTCGTATTTAGCTTTTGTTTATAAACTGAAATATGTCATACACAATAATATTTAGCCAAACAGTTAGTACTGTATTAAACAACATTTCAACCACTACTTATTATGGCTAAGAATAAGCCATTGCGTTTTAAACATACGCAAGTTTATGTTTATAATTTTACTACATATTATGTACTATGCAAGTTGTATAGATAGCAAATCGTTGTGGTTAGTGGCTCCTATTCACAACTCCCTTATTCATAACGTGTAGAAGCAGTTGCAAGTCGGACGTGCGAAAACGTTTCTGTGCAACGTCTGCAAACAGTTTGCACTGCCGTTGCCGTCGTGGCTTGCATTGAATATGTGAATGCTTTAGTTACTGGCAACACGCCCATGCGGTAACACTGCGTCTATTCAATACAGTTCAATAGAAATAGACTTTGAATTGCCTTGCACTTAACTGATACATGTTTCGTTGATTAGTAAACGGATAAATGTAAGGACCAATACAATATCTCAGAGTTCTAACATAGAACACTCTGTATTTGTTAGTGTGTTAGATCGCAAGTTTAGTTATAATTTCAATTCAAATAAACTGTATAATATGTCATGTTATAATAGTAAATAAAGCCCGTTATATATAGAAAGGGCAGGGTAGAAATATATAGTAAGAAATCTGGCTTATTACATTAAATGTGACGTGGGATGAGTGAGGTTGAAGAGAGTATTATCAATTATAACTAAAGTGTTTAAAATGAGAGGAAATAAAAAATAATAGTTTAACAATAACCGTATGACAGGACTTTCGAAATGGAATCGGTTGAGGATCAGTGGTCGCGTGGCGCGAGCGAGACCGCCCACCGGGACTGGCGCGACCGCCACGACGGGCGCGGCGACTGCGCGCTATGCTAATTCAATTGTTAGACGGACGATAGCGATACCATCGGGCCCGCCCGCATTATCATAATAATACGCGACTCACCTTCCACTCGTCGGCGCTACGATATCGCAGATAACAATCACCTTTTTCTTCAATCGACATCGATACCTTCAAAACATGACGTAGAAAACAACACCACGAAAGCGGACAAACGTAAAACGACGTCTAATCGATTCGCAGAAGTGTTGAAAAGCGGCGAAAGCGGTTCTCATGGCGCATCGCCCGCGGCTTTAACCGTACACGGGCAACGTGTAGCATAGGTACATCTAGCCGAATGCAAATTGAATTATGAGACTTTTGTGTCTATACAATTGTTTATGGCTCGGCTTTGTTCTACCGCCGTGTAAGTACGTGACGATAGAGCGATGTAATCGCTCGCTCTCGGCCCCGTACATCTCGCGCCGACAAATTATAGTTATTTTATTTTATTACTTACCTAATCGCCGTCTATTGTTACGAATGCTCGTTCACGGAACACTCCGGTATTCCAACGTCGCATTTCCTATCGAAGCATCTCGCCGTATTAACTTAAAACGAAATGAACATCTAATTAGAATAATAATGTCAGTTATGAATAAATATCATAGAAATGGTAGTACCCGGCGGCCGTAATTGGGAATAAATAAAAGCTGAAATGCTTAATAATTGTTCGCTTTTATGAGTCCCCCACGCTAGTTGGAGTCTTGCAGGCTTTGTGGTTTAGACCCTTGGGGCCTTGAGTCGGTAATTTTCTCAGCAATTAATATTCAACGCGGTTCAATTACTTAAATATAAAAAAATATATGTGAAACAGAAGTCGAAGCAAAATTACCGAGCCGTCTCCATTAAGTTGGTTCCACACTATCAGCGCAGGCAATGTGTCGGCCTAACTAATTGCTGGACTGTCAGGCGACTATTGTCTTGACATGTGTCACTGCGGTCGTATACACAGCTTGCACAGAAAAACGTGTCGCTACGGAACACATTTTTAATTTTTAAATGTGAAAGAACAACATAAATTATGTTCTACAGAAGAATTAAGTAATCCAACCTTTAGGAGTAAACTTGGTAATTAATCTCCATTTTTTTACTAAAGTTTTACACGGCTGTGCTGATCGTATACACTATTAGCAACCTAACATACCCACAATCTTCAGTTCATTTGTAGTAATCTCCACCAAGATTGTGAGACGCCGCATCGCGTACCCCGAGGGGGATTCGTTTCGAACATTTTATTTGTTTGTTACTATCGTATAAATAGGGATAATTATAACAATTTCGTTGAAAATCACTGGAATTATCTTGCTACCAAAAATACGTGAGTTTAACGACGTATTCTCGGAAGTGTCGGGCCGGGGGCGGCAGCGGGGGGCGCAGAGAGGAGAAGTTGCACGCAACGCAGCACCGCGCCGCTGATTTGCCGCGCTGGCCTTGAACTTTCCTCCGCGTCTCGCTCTCTGCTCAACCACATGCGAAACAAGTAACAATCCATCATGAGTTTATTGACTATGTATTGAGGTTATATGCGTTGTACCTCTGTGTGTTTAATATTTTCAATAGCATTAATAACTGATATTATTTAAGCTGTGATAACAATTAGATTCAGTATAAATAGTTTAAATAGTTGGAAAATTACATCATTCAATTTTCCAACAAGCGATTGGACAAAGATGTAATAAGATGTTACTTTAAAATATTAACATAACGTGGTGTAAATGTTTATTTTGCGATGGTAAATCGAGATATACAAATCATAGTCACCACTACAAAAACAAAAGGTCCAGAGAAGGGGAACCCTTGTTTCAAATCCGACCGACACTCCGTTTTTTTGTCTCGCTCGAACATGTTTCTCAAATTGGTGCGCCTATTATCTGAACCCTGGCGGCGGAGGTCGGCCGTCACTTGATGATTTTAGAGCAAATTCCGTCACGCGAAATTTATACACAACTCTACATAAGGCTACTCAAGGCTGATTTAGAACGTTCGTATTAATCGGTCTGATTATTTAATTGAGAGGTCAATTTGTTCCTATCTTAAAGATTAAATTTTTTATGTTTAAAAGAATTATATTTTTACTCAATACCTATACATACTATAACGAAGACTTATGGCGTCTATCATAAAGTGTGTTAAAATCTTAAACTATTGAATGGATTTCCTTCACAAAAAAACAAAGCAATTTATGAGTTGTAATATATAAATAATTTTAATTTATAACGGTCCCGAATGGCTGAAAAATAGAGAATGTTCAACAAGCTGGTGCTTACGACAAAAAAGGCGCCATTTGCTTTGCGCCTTATTCTATTAATATATAAAATTTCTAGTAGCCGAAGATATTTAATAATACATAATTAAAACCCATTTAAATTTCCTAGAAAGCATACTAATAACTAGAATTCATTATATTTAATCATCCTTAGTTACTACTGCCTATTGAAGTTTACTTTAGTCGAAGGAGACTCGTAATTATCCTACAGTTATAGTTTCACATAAACGCGTATAATACTTTTAATATCTATAATTAATGTGTTAAACACTGAAAACTAATAATTTTGCTAAAGATATAGTTAAAAATTACTAAGTTAAATGATTATTATTTGATCTAGATCTAGACCGTAGACCGAATATTTTGTTATATTCGTAACTACTAAGAATTTCACATAATATTTAGTTTTCTCGGAAACAAATAAACAAGGTAAGAGAGAATGTAATAGGATAAGAAAGGACTCTTTCTATTACACATTACCTTCTATCACTTCAATTCTAGATCCAATGTCTACAATGCCTCATGAGCTCCCAGAACCGCTGGTCGGATGTCATTCCGGAGTTTACCGTTAGAAATATCGAAAAACAATGTAGGGTAGTCCTTTACGATAAAGCATGGGAGGAGTGAAGGCGTGAAACCGCTGCGGCCGCTCCCCGCACCCGCCACATGGCGTCGCGGTAAATTGACCCCAAACAAATTATTTATTTAAATGGAAATTATCGCCTTATGACCGTCCCTCCAGCGCCTTTGACGCGCTGTGCCAGTAATTTGACCGACATATGCGGCTTCCCAGAGAAAACCTTTTTGTTCGCATGTTAAAATCAATATATAATGAGGAAGGTTGAAGACTATTGAGGTTTCTATATTTACTAGTTAACTTCTATTGTACTTACTTTAATGGGCAAAAATCACTGACAAATATTTTACTATGACCTTAAACGAGTGCTGTGAATTACATATACCTAGGTATGTATGTAGTGGCACAATTTTTTTTTTAATTTTACATCTGTAAAAATGTATATAGTCGTATAATTTTAATTAGCTAAATTCGTGAAAGCGAAAACTTGTATTTGTAATGCTAACATTCATCAAAGTTTAAATTTAGGGTAAACTTTGAATAATCTGCGATCATAAATTTCGATATCAATCTTTAACGTTAATGTTCGAGTTTTGAAATGTCGATGAAATCCCTCGATAATGTGTCGGATATCGACGGCAAGACACAACACTAGCCTCGGGCATCGGCGACCGCACAACTTTCCGAACGATACTTTTTTTAGTTCTCTGTCAGCCCTCTGGCAAAATTTATAGTGTTAAGCGTTCCGACTTAAAAACAATACACTTTTATTTCGTATAAAGACTACGGGACTTACAAGTTACTTACTTAGTTAGTTACTAACTTACTTACAGTATTAAAAAAAAGCTTTCTATTGATGGGCGGTATATAAATATTTTAGGCAAATTTTAAGGAAATTATACTAATACTAATCTTACAAATGCGAATGTTTAGATAGATGGATTGTTGTTTGAAGGTATCTCCGGAACAGCTCAACGGATCATACACGTCTGGAAGAACACATAGGCTACTTATTATTATTTTTTTGTAATGCTGCGCAGACATAGTCGCGTACAACAGCTATTTCTGTTATAAGTAGAATGTCTTACACAAATGTTACAATGCTTTAACGACATAAATATTGTCTTAATTGAAACTTTACGGAATTGTTAAAACTTTTATCTTTTCACCAAAGGTAAATAATTTCTTTTTAAATTCCTCTATTCAGCTAATTTCGCATACAAAATAAATGCTTTTAAATGATTATACATTAAAATTACAAAAAATATTACTAGTTAGTCATTAGAAGATTGCACACAGCGATAGTTAAACGTGTGGTTCGTTGAACTTATAATAATGCGAATGTAGCTGTGAATTTGTCAGGCAAATGAATTTGCGATTAAAACATTCATGCATTTAAAATAAAAGCCCGACGATTTTTTATGGAATGTTCATATGCTTAAGAACATTTACGAATTTCACTTTATATACATAACGCTTATAAACGCTACGTTCTTGTCAAATGTCTAAAAAAGCTAAAATAATTTAACTAAAAGTTTAATTAAAAATGTTTTTGTTTTTAAGAATATTACTTAATTTGTTTTGCATCTGCTGTTAATAAAGCAAAAGTGGGTAGTTCAATAAACATGTCACTAAGCTAAAATACTTTGATCAGTATGCAATTAGCCCGCATCAAAATATAGAAACGAGGGCGCTGGCGTGCAGCCTACGTGCGTCGACCGCCTAATGTGGAAATAATGTCGCCCGCTCATTAACTTCTACCTACACCATTAACAACAACATTTTAACGTGTCCTTACAACTAATACTATGTATAAATATTTTATTTTTTCTTTTTACTACTTTACTTACTTGTCTGTCCATACGAAAATCTTTCAAGGCTATTTAAAAAAAATACCAATAATATTAGAAATAAAATCGCTGATCGGCTGCTGAATTTGGTCTTTTGAGTCCCTATTATAGGTGATGAAAATATTTTGATAAATTTATGAAGACAAAAAAATGTCTTGTTACTGTTTTTGTTATCATTTACAAACATTACATAACGCATTGGTCATGCGAGCTTTTAGAGTTATTAGAACTAGTACGTACTATTACATTCTACACAACGTTTTAACGCTTTCCTTTCGTGGTCATTAGTGCTTGTAATTCTAAATCCCAAATATAATATTTAAGTCTGAAGCGTGCAGCAAATAGGGCAACATTAGTTTCGACGTCACAACCAAACAATATGTCATAAATTGTAAACCCAGCTCGGGTTAGTTTGCATTAGAATGGCCAGGGCCGGGGTGCGCTCCCCCGGGCGACGCGACGCCGCCGACCCGACGACGACGCGAGGCGTTCGATTTCACCCGGAATTAACTCGATAATTCTCTAATTGTGCAATTAGCCAACGGCAATTTGGTCTCGACTTATCAACAGTGAATTACACACGACGTCCGCTCCGTTCCGGACGCCTCGTCGACATAATATCATATACTAACGAGTTCATTTATTTAGAAATTTAAAACGATGGCAACACGTCGTTTGGCTCCATTTTCAAAATCCCATTATATTTAATATCTGTTGAAGAGCTACGAAGTACATTTATTTGCGCTGTAGAAAATTATTTCTATACATTTCTTGGGAAATTAAAAGATCACATGTAGTAAGAGTCTTAGTAGAATTAATTTCGTAACTAAAAAAAGCCAGTTAAAATAAAGGAGACAGGAGTTTAGTACACGTTTAAGAAGACAATATTAAAGCACAAATGGATTAACTAATGAAAATCATCACACGACATGAAATCCAAAGTAAATCTCTGGCCGTTTAACTGCAATAAAGCGGCTTATTTGATAAGCGATAACGGCTGCGATAATACAATATTATAATTTAATGGTGCATCGTAATAAAATTAATGTGAGAAGCAATAAATCGTGGCACGAGAGGTCGCTCGCATCTCTCGAGCTTGGCGCGCCTTCGCCAGATTGGATAATTTCAAATTATCCACCGAAATTATGATGAAGTGAAATGAATATTCAAGCGAAACGTTTAGACCTCGACGTGTTATTAACATGGTCGTGGCGTCGTTACCAGCCAAATTGTATTTCATAAAATTCATAACCATACTTATGACCTAATATTTCTTGAAAATACTTTATTGAAAATGATCGAAGCCCATCATCTATCTTTCGTTATGTAGTTAGGTATGCTATACGTGTATCAATTGGATGTTTATTATTGTACCTACTCATCATCAGCTCACTACAAGTCCCCACTGAGGGGCTCGGAGCCTACCCTAAGTTGGGGGTAACTAGGCCATTGTTATTATGGTAGGCCTATTAAACGTACATACCACGGTTGAAGGGAGAGTTAATTTATTCAATGTTTTTTTTACTCTGGCCACTGAATTTGAACCTTTGTCGCTTC
This sequence comes from Papilio machaon, assembly GCF_912999745.1. Classification (NCBI taxonomy): domain Eukaryota; kingdom Metazoa; phylum Arthropoda; class Insecta; order Lepidoptera; family Papilionidae; genus Papilio; species Papilio machaon. The sequence continues at coordinate 3,922,876 of NC_059989.1, read as the reverse complement.
AGGGTATCAACGCTGTACTCGCTACTTCTTAGATGTCAGAAGAAAAGATCTTCCTCACAAACTTATCCATTATATTGACGGTAGTTTGTTCAACTGCACTCTCTGCGAACAGCAACCTTGACATTAAAGTATACTTTCGTAAAACTTCATCGTCATGACGACTAACATATTTTTTGTGAGTCGTGGTCCGTGCGCCACACTTACATCCTTGAACCGCGCCGGCTACCTGACCCGATACTACAATTTGTGCCCGCATTAGGTAATCTCGTTTCATTTCGACTCGTACGGCTTTTTTTACTACGAAAAGATCTTCGTCATTTTTGACAAGGAAAAGGCCATCAGCGTATAATGCGTACCGAGGCGCCGTTGCTCTCCGATCCAATCTCCAAGTGGCCCGGCTGGGTTGACGACCAATTATGGATATCACTCGGTTTCGGCCGGACCCAAATGGGGCATAATTCCTAGGGTAATTATGAGCGCGGCGCTCGCCTGCCATCGATTCTGCTCTCCATCTCCACTGACACGTATTATCCAAATTGCTTCGATGTCTTTGTGCGCCTCAGACGCGTTTTTTGTTTGCTTTTATTTATGGGCGCCACATCGCGTGTTTTGAAGGTTAATAAAACTAATCCATGTATGTAAGTATTTTATTTGGCAATTTTTTTATTGTAAAAAGATATAATCTCAATAATATTACAAATGGGAAAGTTTAAATGGATGTATGGATGAACGTTTATTAGAAGGTATGTCCAGAACGCCAGAACGGATCTTGCTGAAATTAGGAGTAGCTGTAGAACATAGTCTAGAAGAACTCATTGGCTGCTAATATAGTTTTTTTTATCCCACGACAGCGACAGCTAGTATGATATATTTTGATGTCAGATGATCTGACTAGTAGAACCACGGGCAGTTAATTATTATTCTTTGTGTATACACCTCCTTATGTGGTGCTTATGGGTGATTAAAATAACGAGGCCAATGGCCTAAAATTGACAAGCTGTTTTACAGATCGAATAACAAATGACCAAAGTGTCAAGCTACTTAACGTTACTTTCGTTTATTTTGGATCATTAATTAAAGTGCTAATTTAGTTGGCAATGACGTGTGACATGTCGTGAACTTTAAAAAAGTAAAAAAATATCTCATGTTCGTTTATCCAAGTGAAGCCAGTGATATAAACACGACAGAATCTATAGTTTTGAAACTGTATATATAACATAGTAATTTAGATGCAAATTGGTATCAGTAATTTTTTTCACATGTGTAAAAATGTTTAAACCATGCTATTTGCTTTCAAAAGGCTTCTTATACGTATGTATAAATTGACACAAACCAATTGTTAAACTGTGACCAAATTCCCATTCATAGGACGACCAAAACTTAAATAGTTAGTTGCACAAGTTAAGAGTCTGAATCAAGGTTATTGTTGATATTTCATTCTATATAGACATAAGTGTGTCCATGTCGCTATATGACATAAGTTAATAGAATGCTGGGCGTTAGTTGCGTGCACATACGAGTAGATCTAGCCGATAGCGCACTTCCACTCATTATTCGTATTTACTCAATGGCCGACATCATAACACTTGTGAACACGACTGTACCTATATGTGTGTAATCCGCTTTATTACTTCTGGTATTTTTATGTATTTCATATTAAACTCTATCGGTCATAAAAAAACTGAAACAGTGTTTCAAATACTTTTCAACTTGTGTTTAACACGTCAACCATTTCATACCGTGACTCTAGTAGTACAGGGCGCGGATTTTTGACAAATCGTGGTTATTGAAAAATTAATATATGTCTGCTAGCGAAATGCGATAATTACCAATAAATAATGAAGTACTTATACCGAGAGCATTGCGGTGATACATATTTATACATAAAACTACGTTGACGTCAAAAATATCAATCAGCAGCGGTTAAAGGGTTAAAACACGCGTTTAACTAAACAGTGTCTAACTGATTTTTTTGAAGTAGTAGTTTTTATACCTACACACTTTTTCAATTCGTCTTTAAATACAAGTGAGTACAACAAAGAGTTATAACTAAATCTATTTCGATACTTTGAACAGGCGAAAACACTTCTATATAAACAAAGATCTCAAAATGTTTTAATAAACAGTTGTATTAAATTAATCTGTACAATTGTAACCTGGAAGCAATAATGTACAACCTAACATAAATTCCAACTCTTAATCTTCGTTTGGTGGTGGAAGTAAAAGCTAGGAACTCTCCAGTTCCTATCTTTTATCTTTTATCGATATATATTAGATGTATGTACCTACATCTATAGATATATATCTACTGATAGTGAGGTGCATCGGTAGTGAGCAGTTGTAAGGCGCGGCGCACACTGGCAGCAGCGACAGCTGCGCCAATCACAATATAAAGGGCGTGGCGAACGACCCCGGACCCCGGTTTGGGCCCCACATTCGAGTCCCGCATTATGTTATTGCATACAATGAAACTTTTTTATTGACCCTTTGTCTCATATTGGGGTGAAATATCCGGTCGGATGTTACTTCTACACTCACCTTTATTTAACATCGAATGGGTGCGGGGAACGGATTATGCTTTTTTTATTTCTTTCTTTGATGTAATTTAATCTACTCTCACACTGAGATTACAATAGTTTTTGGAGTGTTGTAATTTATGTAACGGATATACTTTTAAATTATCTTACAAGTTCAGTTCTTGTATGTAACATTCTTCTAGAATTTATTCAATATACACCTCTGTGTCGATTTGAAAAAAAAAACAGATATTTCATAAAGTACACATTTAAAGTAAACTCAATATTAACAAACAAATATAAAAAAATGTTGCGTTTTCCAATGATAAAGTTCGGCCTGTTTATATGTCCTTGTTCTTAATCAACATTGATGTTTATGGCGAGTTGGGTAGCGTCAGCGGTCAGTGGGTAGTGGGGAGCGTTTATTAATTAGGACGTCCCTCAACCGCGGTAGCGGTAGCGTCGGGACCTGTCACTGCGCTGCCTAATTGTAAATACACTTCACGAGCTCACGTAATTTATTAAAATTATTTCTGAGCGCCTCGGGCACCAACTCAACCGCGGCTTTTATTCTCATATAAATAAGACCATAAATCTGACTCCACGCTGGCAAAGATTCTCACGGTCCTGCTGCCGCTCGATAATTAAACCCGTATAACTTATCCTTTCTTTGTTCATTCATCGTGATTAACTATTTTACTGTTCACCTTTCCAGGAACACCCGAGTCTGCGCGGCACGCCGCTGGCTATGCTCGCGGCGCAATGCAACAAACTCTCCAGTAAATCTCCTCCGCCACTGGCCGATGCGGCCGTTGGCAAGGGCTTTCACCCGTGGAAAAAGAGTCCAGGCACCCACTCGCCGCCCGGCTCCGGATCCGGACAGCGCTCGCAGCCGCCCGCCTGCGCTCCCTATGCCCGCCCGCCAACCTCCTGTGCCGCCGCGCCATCCTACGGCAACGATCTTTACTTTCCCTCGTCCGGAGATCAGCTACTAGGTAAAAGCGAATCTAGCGCAAGTCTTGGATCGATGTACTCGAGGCACCCTTACGAGTCATGGCCCTTCAACATGGGGGGAGGTGGCGGCGGCGGCTCGCTGAAGGCCGCGGACATGGGGGGCGTTAGCGCCGTCGGCGGTACATGGTGGGACGTGCACGGCGGTTGGCTGGACGTCGGTGGACAGATGGCCAACTACGCCGGCCAGGACTATTCGCAACTGACACATTCCCTGTCGGGCGGCGCGCACCTCCTGCCGCCCGCGCCGCACTTGCTGCAAGACGCTTACAAGTCGGTGCTCCCGACGCAGGGCTCGTTCGGGCTGCACGCTCCCGGCTCCCCGGCACCGCCCGCTCAGGCGCCGTCACCTCGCTCGCAGAGGCGATACGCAGGCCGGGCCACCTGCGACTGCCCTAATTGCCAGGAGGCGGAGAGGCTCGGGCCAGCGGGGGCGCATCTGCGCAAGAAGAACATCCACAGCTGTCACATCCCCGGGTGCGGGAAGGTGTACGGCAAGACGTCCCACCTGAAAGCTCATCTACGGTGGCACACCGGGGAGCGGCCGTTCGTGTGCAACTGGCTGTTCTGCGGCAAGAGATTTACGCGTTCGGACGAGCTGCAGCGGCACTTGCGCACGCACACCGGCGAGAAGAGGTTCGCATGTCCGGTGTGCAACAAAAGATTCATGCGGTCAGACCACCTCGCCAAGCACGTTAAGACGCATAACGGCGGCAAGAAGGGCAGTTCGGAATCGTGCTCGGATTCGGAGGAGAACAGCCAGGGCGAGGGCGGCGGTGGCGGGCGTTCGCCTGAGCACGTTTTGGACGTGAAGCCCGGCGCGCTCGTGTGACGGGAGCGCGCGGCGATGACTGCCCTCCTGCCGCCGCCCCTGTGAGCCACCCTGCGCCCTGCGCCCCCGCCCTGTACATATCGAAACTCTGTATAGAATGTAATTAAAGACTCCGTTCTAACTGGTGTTGCGTCGTGTATATTATATCTTCTTTGTGAAGTGTACAGTATAGATACTATGAAATATTGTCTATTATATAATTAGAAATTGTACGGTAACTTAATTTAAGTAGAATCACTCTTTTAGTCGAAAATTACATGTAATTTATTTAAATATTGTTAATAGTTCAACTGGTCCTCAATAAATGAATACCACCTGTTAAACTATCTGAATGTATTTGTTACATTATTTACTTAATTATAAAGTTTATGCAAAACATAACAATTTACCGCAATATGTACACACAGCTTCAGACTTTAATAATTATATATAGACAAATTGTCACAAATAAGAACTTTTGCCACGAACGTGACTCATTCCTGGCTGACACCTTTCAACATCAGGTGAAATCGCTGACTTTAGCTATTTTTTTATTATTATAAAAACTCATATGTTTTTAGCATAAACCTGACAAAACGTTTATTCGCCAACAGTTATGATTGTAACTTTCGTTTATTAAACAATTTAATTTACTGCAAAATGTTAATATTATATTTTATTGCCCATATTTATCTAAAATAAAAAAAACGAAGATATCAGATCACGTAAGTTGTTGCTATTTGCGTATGCATTGCCGACCATTGCAGAGTAATGGACGGAGAAGAAATAAAGAACTGTTTCTGTTTTTGGTACTTTTGATAGGTTTCATCTTTCTCTTTGCCGCCATAATCAAGAAATCATCTTTCCTTCTGTCAATAGCATCATACTGTGATATTTGTCTATATGTGAATTTGTCTGATTTAAACGCTATTAAGTGTAATTAGTGTGAAGACTAGAATCAATTAATTGTACATGAAGGATAGCAAATAATAAACTTACGAGTTAAAATGTATTTAAAAATTTAGCGTAAAAAGTTAATTTTTTATTGTCCCTGATTCTTTTTATAAATCGGTTCTAAATTATGTGATTTGTTTGTTTGTAAAAGTTAATAGAATTGTCGATAACTTGGTGGAATGATTGTTTTTGTGTAACTATTGTGTATGATATGATGATACGATATTGTACAAATATACGCTAATGAAATGCCTAAAATTGATTTTATAAAAATTAAATATATTTTCCGAGTGGATATCTGTATTTTATTGCTACCCAAAGTATTAAATCTATCTATATATATGAAAGAAAGTCGTGTTAGTTACACTATTTATAACTCAAGATCGGTCGAACTGATTTAGCTGAAAATTGATGGGGAGGTAGCTTAGAACTAGGAGACGGACATAGGAACTTTTTTATTTTGTGTGCATTTTTTTTATTCCGCGCGGACGGAGTCGCGGGTAAAAGCTAGTAGAAAATAAACAAAGGAAAACAGCTTTGTAATATATTCATTTGAATCTGCTTCTGACGGTACCTAAGTATAAACGTGGTGCAGTCAGCAAAAAACGTTTTGCTATTGGTTATACTCGTACAAAAAATAATTAATTCATGGCAGTTTTCCTTATCCTAAATACTTAGTAATGTTTTTATTACACGCTAAGTTTACACCATTTTTATTTTATAACACTAATATTTTAGAAAAATTTTATTATTATAAGAAAACTGCCAACTTTGACGATACATCTATGTACCATTTCGCAATTTCAAAAGGTTTACAATAATCATTCAATGTTATAATAAAAAATAAGGATGCTGTTCCTGTCCTCGTGATCACGATGGTTATAATTGATAGAGATACTAGAAAACACTGATACCTATATCAAGATTAATCTTGACGTCGGCGAATGTCGGAGAGCAGATTATAAGTTTTTTTGCTATCATGTAAGTATTATTCAACTAAACTACATATTAGTACTGTAGGTAATTGTCATCGCAACATATTTCTTGATTCCCTTTAAAATATGGCAAGCCGATCAAAAAATAATGGAAGCACTTATGTTTACTTATCATCAAAGGCACACACTAATTACTCTGTTGACATGTCTCAATTGAACCACAAAAAGCACCAAAGCTACAACACACAAAAAGTAAAATTCCCATTACCAGATGTGTCGATTATGACACATTTGGATGATAGTAATCTAAAGGAAATCTCGCAAAGAGGACATACTACGAGCCGTAAAAAGTGAATTGAAACCACAAATAATGAGAGGGAGGGAAGGGTCGGGGGGACGGGGGCAAGGGGAGGAGACACCGCGGGTGGGCGAGAGCTCGTGCCGTAAAAAGCGCGCTCATCTGCGACAGCCGCAGACTCCATTACGGTGCTCGTGGCCTAGCTTAATCTTGGCTTTATTAATGGCCCGCGCGACGGTGGTCCCCGACAATTGCTACTCATTGACCGGCGCCGCCCCGGTATCGTATTGATGTCTCCATCCTGCACACTTCATCACACTGCATTTACTTACGAACAAGGAATGATACGAAAGGAAATATACACAGTACGTTAATTGTTTGATATGCTTCTTAAGTTTTTAATAACAGCTTAAGAACACAGTTAATTAAATCTCCAGATTCCAAGCTGCTCATGTGACGTACCATAGGCATGGGCATAGTTTAAAAAACCAATAAACTCTACTGACTATTCAATGACGCTCTGGCGAAGAATACGAATAGAATTAATCTCTCTTTAATATGTACTAAGTATAGTGTAAGATTCTGGTAACAATGAAGTAGGCGTATATACATAGCTGCTAAAAAAACACCTAACCACGTAAGGTTCGATATTGCAATTTCATGAAATAAAAGTTATTCTCACATTCAGTTAGTAGATCAAGGTCGCACGTAAATGACTTCCGTGTATCACAGATTTTATTTCTCATAAGAAAATTAATTCATCAATAACACGATCACATAAAAAAGTCGTCAGTTATTGATAGGTTGTGCTTGATAAATGACCATTGCAAAAAATTGTGCAAGTTGATTGAGAGCCACCTCAGAGGCACCTGGCTACGGTTTACATTGTAACGGGTTTCGTGAGACAGGACCACACTAGAGCTTTGCCACATCACGTAACCTATCAAGTCTATTAAGCCCAGCTCTAATTATATTAACTTCCAACAGTAGTTATATTTGGTTTATAAGATTTCATAAAACAAATATACATATATACATATTTATTAACAGCAAAGTCATCGGCTTAAATGTAATTTAACCTACTTTATACACAATAGCTAATATGATTTATTTCAGTTAGTAATAAATCCGATTTTTTTTAATGGAGATAGTTGGAGCTATCTGGAGAAGAACTATTAAAATTACGATACCATTTACACAGCGAGACATAACAAATGTTGAGTTAAGTAAATAAACTGATAATGTCTTTATGGGTTTAAAACTTGCGCTGGTACTTACTGGTAGACCTTTTTGCAGATTTGCATTGCATGCTGTATTGCATCACATCATCCAATTGCAATATCAGAGTCCCAAAAGATTAAGGCAAAAACGTAAATAAACATTACCGATACGAAAAATAAATTAAAGTAACCAAATTCTTAATTAGAATTAAATTTGACCTTCATAATCATATAAAGAAAGCCGTTATAGCAACAACGTTCCCTGTAATAGAATTAAATCTCTTTCCCCATAACTAAACACAGATTTATCACCCTCTAACCAAATTACTCGTAAACTGATCGCGACCGCTGGATGGAGGGATGAGGGCGCCTCGTTAGACCTACTTCAAATTCAACCCGTGAACTTTGCTCCCTGTCTACTGACAGGGTAAAAGTAGCAAAATTTCATTGACATTATAAGTTAACACCCTAGGTACTTATTTGAAATTTCATAAATAAATTCACATATTTTTACCTTACACATAATTTTGTAGAAATGAAATGTGTCACGAGATTAAAAACGGTAAGCATAGTAAATACAAAACTAATTACCGTATATTTGGAACGAAGTTTCTTATCGCGCGTTGTGAAAGGGGGCTAGACGGAAAAAATTCTTACGAAAAGTTGTCACGACACTTTTTGCTATAGTAACCATGGCAACGACGTGACGATATATAACAAAAATTCATAGAAATAAAATGTACTTCTTGTGAATACTTAAGTTTTTTATTCATAGAATAAACATTGGTTCCTTCACTAATTAATCGAAAGGAACTTCGTTCCATCCGGGTGTCCCTTGACACCTCTCAAGTTTTTTTTTTTGGTTAAATTGGTATTGAAAGAAGGAAAAACTTGGCGATTAATTAAATAGTTGGCTTTAAAATGGCTTGACAATGTAACCACTACTAAATAAATACACTAACATCAATGCGAAGTAAAACAAAGGTAAAGTTTTACCACAACAGGTGTCCAGGCGGTTATTTCCGATATTTTAAGAGCTCTCTCTTAAGCTTTAAGTCGTAAAGAATCCTTTGAGTCCCCAAAGGATTTATGTTGCGTCCAAAAGCTTAATGCACAATACTATTATGACCAACCTATTGCTTTTACTTCTTAAACGTAGTCATATTCTACTTCCACTTTAAGTTAAAGCTGTTTGTAACTATGATACTGGCTAAATATTATTACACCTACAGAATACATGCCTGTTTTTAGTTGTAGAAATTTTGTGCATGTTTATATGTATGAATTTGCTTAGAGAACAAACAGATATATCTAATTAGTGCTATGATTAATAAACGGTCATAAATCCACGTCCTTGAGACGGACAAAGCCGCGCCGTCACACGTGGCGGGGACATGTTCTTAGAAAAACAATTCGCACTCCGAGCTCCGGCAGCTTTTTGTGGGGATATTGTTGCTAATTAGGACCCTTGAAAGTGATCTTCAATAAAAAAATATAGTACATAGTAATAATTTCAAAACATAAAATACACATAAAATACGATGATAAAGAACAGGTCGTCTAACTCTACAAGTACCTACATATATGCCTACTGTTTTAGTTGAGAAGTTTTCAACGTTATTCTTAGGTTAAAGTTAGGCTTAGGTTAAATACTATAGGGTTAGGCTAGAATCTAGTGTAACGATCGTAATACTAGACTACTTAAACACTTACTACAAACACTTTTTTCTTATGCCTTGTTATAACTTGACCATTCATTCTGCAATACAAGTCGATATAGCAAACAGATATCCAAAATAAACTTAAAACAATGTTGCAAAGGACGGAAACACAGGCAGTTTACAACTTTTTAACAGCACGCCGCGGCCGCTGTAAATCACAAGCTTTGGTCCCCTTCAGAAGTAATATCGACTTCTTCGAACTCACATTAATCCTCCATTCCTCAATATTCTAAAGGAAACGTCTTGCCACAAAGGAACGAACGATTTTACAAACTTCGCAACATCGTCATACAAATACTCAAACATCATACTCATAATTATTTATGCTCTACATTATTCGACGCGAGACTTATTATGATAATAATTACTACAACAAAACTAAGTCACGTAAGTACCTAGGTACCATTAAATTACGAGCAATAGTTAACTAAAGTTTAAATCGTCTTTCTAAGTACTAACCTCTTGTCAGTAAAATACAAAATGTTAAAGCATACAAATCTCTGAGATGCATGTTCCTTAAACAATTAATAATTGTTATGACTTCGCAGTCGTTTTTTAAGCCATTTATGAAGAGGATACAACTATTGAAAACGTCGTCGGCGCGCTTCATAAAACAGTAGCACGTTTTGCTATCAGCTGTACACTTGTGATAAATCGCTACGCTAAGAACAAAATTCAATGGAGTCGACATTATTTATAAAGATGTATTTTATTTTATTTTAGTATTGCATGGTATACTTATGAAGTATTGATTTGATACTTGAAAAGAAAGTCGCAGTCCGCTTTTTATGTAAGCTGGATAGGAAAATTGAAGCTGAGGTTTACTTTAAGAAGTAAAGGTGATAGTTGATTGCTGCCAGCACATATAAATATGTGCAGCGATTTCATTTTTGCTAAAGTATTTCTAAACGTAACTGCACACAGTAAAGGCAAGATGCATGCATAAAGAGGTACACTACAGGGTTTGGCAATCAATCAAAATTTAATTACGACAAACGTTGAACTATCTTCTATTCTTGTATAATGTATCATAGTTAAAGTATTTGCGTTTTACGACTATAAAGTACGCTAACAAGTCAACTATGTTATAATAAACTTAAAAAACTATATAATTAATAGCAATTCCAATATTTGCTGTTCGGTATAGAGCAAATCTGTGTTAGAACGGGACTATGACGCGGCGTGTCATGTCGAAATGTTTTAATTTAGTGTCGCAGTCCGTCTCGCAAGGCATATCCGCCGCATAGAGCTTGGAGTGCCACTCGACACCCGCTGTGTATAGTGCCAAGCAAACTTTATGACTGCTAGCAATTTTACACGAGACGATCTCCTGAACAAAATTTTACCTATTTCGATATTTTTAGGACAAAGAGAGGCATGGGTTTGGTACTGCATACTTTTTTTCATCTGCAGTGTTTAATCCTGTCGCCAAACAGTGCTCCTAACTGCCTTTGAGTCACTCTTAAGTATGAATCTTGTTATACCGTCAAGATAAATTTACTACGCGCTCCACCGCTAATCAAGGAAATGAGAACAACCCTTCACACAGCTCGCTTACATTTAATGTTCCGCTTATTATATTTTGACGTCTTGATCTTCAAATGAAAACAAACCTTAAATAATATGACAAGGAAATTTACTTCGAATATGTTAAATATAAGCTGCTCATTTTTTACGGAGACAAATGAGCAATTCTAACGTTTATAAACTTCTTAACTAACCAGTGTGATGGGTAAGTGAGAAACATCCTCAATAACTAAAGTGGTATGATCAAAAATTAGGTAGACAGCCAAAAACTGTATGTACAACAGTATTTCGAAAAAAAGAACTGTATAATTTTTTTATTAGTTTGCTAAGAATCAAAATCTATATTGTATACCCTGTTTCATTATTGACCACGCATTATTAAAAACAGTTGACTATCCTAAATTAAATGTGAATTTATCTATTTGTTTATCAAATACTTTGTACAAAAGTGAATTAATAAAGTGCAGACGATGTCGATAGAGCTTAGTGGGCGTTGTGTTCGCACGCGCCGCGCGGCGAATTTAAAATTTGTAAATACACCGCTGCTAATCCACACTCCTCTTTTTGTGACGTGATAAAATAATGACACCAAATTGTCAAAGCTCCGATGTCACCCCGACCCTCGCAAAAACGACATGAGACACAGATAAGGGATCCACTGACATTTGATTTGTTTTATTTTTATTTGTTAGTTTGTTACGCGTACATCGGATTAGAACAATCTTATGATTCTTTTTTAAGAACTTTGCTATGAAATTTGTTAATGTGAGAACTTTGCACAAGCTCCCCAAAATAATAAAAAAATATAAAGTTCTTGAAGGACCATTAGTTAACAATATCAGTCCTCATTAATTAAAGAGTCTGCAAAAGAAGATTGAAAAAAGTTAGTCCTTTACAATTAGAGGGTAGACTAATTAAAAACCGGACAAAATAAATTGGAACCCGTGCAATGTCAACATATAACCCTAACCTTCCTGTGTAGATCCAAGCTTATCCCCAATTCATACAGAAAGATGATGCAAATTAACGCATCTATTGAGCTAAATGAAAACTCGGCGACTCTCTCATTTGCCGCCGTCAAGGGGAGCCATTGAATCGGCCCTCGTTTGGGGACTTTTAAACATTAAAGCAATCTCCCAGCGCGTCACTTTATTACTTTCTGCTTGATTTTGTTCTTTTTGATGTTTGAAAGTAATTGTTTCGCTTTGTACCTATTCTAGCTTTTGTAAGAGTTGTTTAGCTTTCGTTATTGAGCTAAAACGAAAAGGACAAATATGAATGTAAATGCTATATAACTGCTTAGGTAAGCATTAAAAAGGCAAAAAACAATTTTCTAATTCATCCACTAAAGGTCTTAAGTAGGGGATGAACGTTTCTATGGAATTTTTCCCTCAAATAGCATAACTAGAAAAACACTTTTTAATCCTAATATTTTATTGGTTATTTCAAAATATAACCTCCAAGCATACAATGTCGATACCATAAATATATTTAGAAAACGTCGTAGTTTGATTACCATACTCGTAGATGTACAGTACGACTGCAAAAGACGAGATGAGGTCGTCGGGTGCGCGACATGAATCGCAAAGTGTATGCAAATGTCGGCTTTGTCGGCAAAGACCGACCCAAACCGTTGGCGTTGTCGGCAAAGACCGATTCAAACCATACTTACTGCGAAAAGTTTGTTGTCGCAATGTTAAATCGATTTTTGCTAATCTTATGTTACGAACACATACTTGTACTACGGTACTAAATCATTTAATGTTTGCTTTAACAGTTACTTAGTGTAGTTTTATTCTTATTTGATCTACACTAAATGTAGTAATTGCGTCAATTAAATGTAGTAAATGAGTGCGTCAATTAACAACATATGTAAAATAGTAAAAGGACATTTAGAGGTCGTTTAATATAAACAGTCTTAATGTCACTTGAAATTATAAGTTGTAATTTATTACTGACGATAATATGTTAATATTCCTCAGAACAATAACTGATTTTCAAACAGTCTGACAACGATAAAAAATAATTATCTTATAGATCCGTCAAAGTTTTCATAGTTCAAAGTATTAATAGCAAAAAATAACAGTCAGTATTGGGTTCTATTTTGTTATTCTTTCCTCTTTCTTTTAATTTTCAAATTGCCTCTAAATTTCTTTGCAAATCGGATCTTGATTAGTTTGAATTCGTTTAAGAATTGTTAGTTACATACAATATTACTTTCAAGTATGATTTAATTTCATGCTTTGATTTTTATCAATTGTTTGTTGCCTAATATTGGTTGTAAAGAGAAGTTAAGATTTCCATTATAGATCATCATTTATAAACTGCTAATTCAACAGTAAATCTACTTTTGCTGTGAAGTCGGTGATTTTTTTGTCGAACGAGTGCACCGTTAATGATTGTCGTGTGTCAGAGCAAAAACAAAGATGCCTTCAGTCGAACATAAATCTCGAAAGTCGCGTCACTCGTGCCGAGACCTTTAATTAATTATACACATTCCTGTCTCTAGAGGTCGCGTTATTTGCATTCCTTAATAATTTATTTCCAACGCCGAAATTGATAAACGACTGTGTCAAGAAGCTATCCAATCGGAATTGCTATTCACGCACTAGAAGTATTAAATGTTACTCTGGGTCGAGGTACAAAACATATTCTCTGGTTACTATTTAATATTTAATTTGTTTACAATTTGTTTAAAGTGGCATACACTTCTCCAGTATTTTACACATTATTTATATTCATTGGATTGATTAAAATGCCTCTACATATCTCGTACATTATTTAATTCTAATCTGTAAAAGGCATGAAAGGGAAAATTATACGAAACATGGCACTAGTTATGAATTGCGTAAAACTTCGCCACTACAATTATAGAAAATGTGTCTAGTTTTTGCCACTATTATATTCTATAACTCATATAAAATGACAATAGTGTCAAATTTCAGAAGTTCCAAAAGTCCGTGGGCGTGAACCGCAGCGACAAGGTGACGTTTGCGCACGCGCACGGAAACGGAAGCGTGTAATTATCGCGCTGTTTCGCGAACATGTCTCAATCGGCGCCTGACAGATGTTGCGCAATGCGGATTGCTCTAACATTCCACAAATGCTTGTGTTTGTGTGGTTCCGCAAACGCCCCCATTTACATTTTTTTGTTTATAAATATATTATTATACGAGTAGACGTAATATGGAATTATACTTTGTCTAATTTTCAATATAACTGAAAGATAAAAACAAGCTACTACTTAATGAAAGTAATGCTTACAATCAATTTCTAACTCATCCGTAGAATATATACGAGTAGTTCTTTGAAATCTTCTTATTCCATAAATTGTCGTAAGAAAGTTGTGTTCGTGTAACAGCAGGTGAACAGTTCATTACGTTTGCTTTTGTTGTTAATAAAAAAAGATTCCACAGATTGGTAAATAAATATCCGTCCCTATATAGTCCATAGATGTACATCTCTAATTTATAACTCACACCGTACCCGCCGTATCCAACGGGCCTTTTGTTTCGCGCATCGGTTCGTTTGCCGCGAATAAAATATGAATATAAAATAAATTATTGAATGTCTTTTTAATAAAAGCGGTCATTGTTTTATAAATATAATAGAGGGTCTATTGTGGCGGGCTTGGCGCCGCCCAGCGCTCCGCCGTCACACAAAGACCAAAAATAATAAATAGACGTATTTTGTTTTGCGTTTTCGTCGCTCGATCGCTTCTCCCTTGTTCCGTTAATTGGTAGCTGAAATAAATTAATCGAATTATACCGCTCGGATGACGAGCGACACGTCGTTGACTTGAAATGTTTGGACGTAGAAATTAAGAGCTCTCTTTTCAGGTTAACTCGGTCGTGTATATTTAATTAATGCTTTGTTTTACGTATTAACCAACGACGGTTGGTATGAACTCTTGTAACAATTTAAGATTGTAATATGTTATCTTGTCATCAGCTGTTTTGATTTTGCTGCAGATTCTGTTGTCAGTTTTCTTAGCGCAATGACTATGGACGATTTCCTTTTTAATACATTACTAAATATGTAATATAATACCTATTAAAAATTTAATCATAATTAACACATCTTATTCTCTAATTCCCTAGCTTAACCTTTCAATTCCCTACACACAAATCTCAGTGTCAATCATGATAGTACTTTTTTATGTTACGTTACGGTATACCTAATATACCTAAAATCCTATCTATAAAGAAATATCTTGTTTTAAACAACTATGCCATTTTAAAGATTTTATACATCAAAAATCTTCGGAAAGGAAAACATTGCTTTCCAGCGGCGAATCACATAACATAGTGACATCTAGCGCCAAGTAGCGAAATTATTCTGTTCAAAGAAAGTATATTCCAAACTAGATTAAAAATTAAATTAATTTTTTTAATGTCAAAATATTTATTATAGTATTTATATATATACTGTTTATTTAATTTAGTAAAGTATTTATATATAAAATAATATTTTAAAAAGAAAATCGACCACTTGATTATAATGTTTGTCAATAACTTGTGGTTAGAAACCAAACTTTTGGTGGAGTTTAAACTTTCTCCGCGTTCAGATCATTGTGTGGTTTACTTTCTTATTTCTTTATTGTTCGTAATTGCATTTAAAAAATTAAATGTATTTACGTATAGATAACAAAAGGAGTTGAGGGTACGAGTTTGTAAAGAGTAGGAAGTAATTAGAGCGGCAGATGGCGCTCGGCACGACCGCAAGCGCTATTGCCGGTGACAATCGTTAGCTGCGGTGCTACGGAAAATTGTTTAGACGTTTACAGTAACAAATTATTTTTAAACACAACAATATTGTTGGTTGATAGATTCGGCAAGATATTCGGCATATCATTCATGTTTAACTGTTTTTCGAGTTTAGATAAAGTAAGAAGTCAATAGAAATGGACACAAGACGATCGATCGATGCTTTTTACATGGGTTTTTAAGGCTCTAGACTCTTTGTTAGTATTTAGTGTGGAATATTTAAACTTAAATGATAAGATGAAATTGTAAGGTGTTTGTTTGTTGTTGTGTTTGTTCACAATGGTTGTTTATTCAATCAAATAGTTTTATTTTTCACACACAATGGTCGTATATTCAATCAGATAGTTTATTTTTTAAGTGAAATGACTCTCACTGAAAATGTACAAGATCAAGTTTTTTCCCATTTTAATAATTTCTAATTCTACCTACAATCGTAATTTATATAATATAAAATAACAAAATACAATAGTCAAATATGTCGCTAATGTGACAAAATTACCCTTGTTATTGATGGGAAGCGGGTACAATGCTTTGGAGTCGCCGCGAGTGTGACTACAGCTGGCCGTGCGCTGCTGTCGCTCCGACATTCTCTATGCCTTTTTGACTTTGATTTATGTATTTTTTATGTCCCATTCACACGTCACGGATACTACAGATATCGTACACTGCTGGAACGATAAATAATAATTCACAAAGCAATTTAAACATTCCAGTAATCGTCGTAAAGTCTATTTTCGTTTTCATTAAATTGCCGATTGTAACAAATGTAGCAAATCGAGTAATGCTACGCGTTGCGCCTGCGCCGAGTATCGCTACATCATCACTTAATAGTAGGGGACGTGGTGAGGGTTTTTATTTCATTTTCACAGTAATTTACCTTTGTTAGGATACAATAATGTTATTGTGCTGTTCAATTTTAAAGCAAATATGCGCAAGATTTGAGGGAGTGGAGGGGACACGGTTCACACCCTTTATGACAAATATTAAGTAACGGAAAATTAATAGCGTCATATGATTGATTCTTCGCTGCGATTAAATAAAATTTTGGTATAAATGTAACGTAGAAGTTAATTACAAAAAATCAAGATTTTAACATCCGAACCGTAGTTAATTATCAATATTTGTGTGGCAGTAAAATGGAAAAGGGTTGAAGCCTGGGCTACCTAGTTAGATAAAGCCTAAATTAAGCTTCTACTTTAGTCATAACGTGTTAATTAATATTCCTAATATTATGTTACCCAATAAGTATGTGCCTAATTTTGTACTATATACACATTTCATTTTTCAACCGACCATTTGTGCCCATAAATCTTAAGCTTGTGTTTGCTTCTAAACTTTATACTTTGTAGGCTTAACTATAAAATATTCAAAAAAAAATCAAGTTATATCAATAGAATTGAATTTGTTACAAGCTTTTATTTCGCCATAAAGCGACTATGTTTGCTTTCAACTCTACTCTTTTCGCCAAACAATTCTCTGACAATGGCCATACAAACCACACTTTTACGACGTAGAATTATCGCTTATTGAATAAAGAAACATAAAAGGCAAACAGTCTGACCCATTCATCATAAGGTAACATCTAAGACCGAAGACATCGTGACCCGCAACATACGATTGATCCGCAACATTCTTAACTTATGTTATAAGTGAAAATTGAATCGAAAAAAAATTATCATTGAAGATATACCGTGGTGCTTTGTGATCGTCGCTCGATGACAAAGGATCTTGCTACGTCGGTAGCTAACAATGCGGCGGCGAGCGAGATGGGCAATTTGTCAGAATCGACAATACACCGCTCGACATATTGACCATTATTTATGGAGCGCTGTAAAACTCCAACGAGGTTTTATTGCGGGAACGATTGAACCGCGTGTATTACACGATCATACCGATAATACTTTGTTGCTTGTTGACGACCGATTGTCTGTCCGTCTTTAGACTCGTAACAGAAGTTTCGTGGATAACTCACTCGTAATTACAGCCCTTTCGGTAACTTTCATAATCATCCCTTATGTATTACATTTTCAAGTAATGGCGTCGTCAATTAACCATCATTAATTGAAATTCAAAGCTATTTACAACTTTAAATGACTTTCGCTTGTCTTTTAACCTTATTATAAGCCATCGTTAATAACCCAGCAGACACTGCTATAAGTATCTTGAAATGTCGATGTCAACTTACTGTAAAATATTATTATATAAATATTATAAAACTTTTAAATCTTTTTGTTGTCAGGTATAACAATATTTTTATACAAGTATTTTAGTGTGTAAACCCAGAGGTATGACAGTTTATATTTATATGAACCGTAACGTATTTAATTTTGGTGGTAATCGCTACCGTTGCTGAGGCAGCGTGCATGCAGAGCAACATCACGGCGGGCCGCGCCTCCCCGACCGCCCCGACACACCCGCGTTTTGTTCACAAACGCAACACGCGCGTACTGAACAAAACCACGAATGATGAATGCCGTTTACTTATTTTAATTATGTATATTCCTACTTATTAAAATGGGAATATTATTATTTTTGTATACGTGATTTAAAAGAATCCTTTAGTTTTATGAAATACTGGCAAAGCTTATTAACATTCTAAAAGAACCTTAAATAGGGCTTTCGGGTTACAATCCGCTTGACAGCTTTATCACTGTACCTACAGTCATTGCATTGTCTTTAGTGTTTTTTATATAATTTCAAGAATTCACCTTTTCCACTTTATTACATAAAAATCATATTCTTTCTTTGCGTGCCTATAATTATTTTCTTTTGTTCTTTAGCTTATTTCATCTAACATTAGCATTTTTACATGTTTGCAAACGTCAATAAATGCGGCTTTTGCATGCTGCGCCGCAGTTATGTTCCGCATGGCTACAGCGACCGCTGAGATGAATACTAAACCGAATGCATCAAACCAACAAACGTGTAAGTAGACATGGGGATTTTTTTACAACATAAAAGAACATATGGCGTCTCGAACAGAAAAATAATTAACTCGCAACTAATCATGCGGATTTTAATTATTTAATTGCTTCCTATTTGTTTTTTTATGTTATGATATATTTTGATTTATAAGAGCATTATTTATTTTACGGTATCCGTTTATCAGGGTGTTCTAGTTTCAAGATTTTTGTTAAATTCACTCATGCTTGTAAATTTAATCTTAGTTTAGGTTAGGTATGGTATGTTTAGAATTATGAGAGTTTCGACACTTTTTTTCTTGTAATTTACAAATTCCATTGTTCAAAGTGGATGGTAGATTAGTTAAATTTCGTCGTATTTCTGTAGTAGATGTAAGTAAAAAAAATCGAAATTTCAAATTTTATTAAAGGAAATACCATATTGGTACTGCGACGAAATGAGTTGAAATTAATCCGGATACCTAGAAATTTATAACATAAAAGAAATTTAAATATAAACAACTAACTACTACAAGAGTATTTGATGTCTGTTACGCCATCTATTAACACAACGCAGTTACGATTTCGCCATCTATTGACGAATAGCAGAATTATTACTCCATAAGTATTAATTGAATTAAATATTATGTTTATTTAATTTATTTATTTATTTGTAATTATAAATAAATAATAAAACTTCGTCAATTAATGTGCGTCCGTCTTATTTTAGTTATCCTGCTATTTTTTTATCCGTTCGTCATTAAACTTATTTGTTGCTTGTAAGGAAGCTGCACCTGCATTGCCATAAAAAATGTTTCTAGTGGTTTTATTTTCTAAAATAAAAAAATAATATACTTTTTTAATTTAACTTCTTAACCATTATTTCAATTCCAATTTCTTCCTTCAAATATTTATATCTAAAGAAGCCCGGACCCATACAATTAACAACACTCAGAGAAACATAAACAACAATTTAATTTGGAAAATGACGTATATTATCGTATAATCTTTGTCAAATTTGTGTCAATTTCGAGCAATAAAATAGTTTAATGTCCCATTTAGTTAGATGCGGTCGTATGGTAACGTGTAATTACGTCAAAGAAAAGGGCTCGAGGAATCATATTACTTACTGCCAACTATTAAGGAAACAAAAGATTATTCTGACTTTACAACTACTAATTGACAGCTGCATTTAAATAAACATGAAACTCGGTGAAGCAATACCAGAAACATACTGTATTACTTCAAAAAATACTGTTAGTCACTGTTTAGTTAAACACGTGTCTTAATCGTTTAACCGCCGCCGGAGATTGATATTATAGATGTCAACGTGGTTATAAAAGAATGTGTTTTATATTTAAACATTTATTAATTAAATATTTGTTATTTATTTGTCTAGATCGCATTATTCCATAAAGATGATTTCGAATATCTCATATCAGCGTACGATAAAAGAGTTGAAATAATATGTTTAGGGTTAAATGTAATTGAAACACTGTCAGTTTTCTATCGTTAGGCCCTTATTTTTTTTAAAGATTACATTGTGTTTCGACTGCCTTGTCACTTTGTATTAACACATATTGTCATCCCTTTCATTGCCTTTAACAAAGCAGATACCAAAATATGTGTTAATATAAATAACAATAGAGTTGAATTTAACAGTTATCTACATTTTAAAAATAATAAACGAAGGAAATGTTTGTGGATTTTCCGAAGCAAATTAGATATATAATTTACGTAAGTTATGGATACGTTATCTAAAGACTTTACAATATCAATAACAGTGGTTGACAAAAATAAAAGCATTGACTAGAGAATGACAATTCATTCCACGAT
This sequence comes from Papilio machaon, assembly GCF_912999745.1. Lineage (NCBI taxonomy): Eukaryota > Metazoa > Arthropoda > Insecta > Lepidoptera > Papilionidae > Papilio > Papilio machaon. Next base: position 3,902,381 of record NC_059989.1, on the reverse strand, counting down.
GTCACAGTCGCCGCATGGGAAACCTATCGTTAGCAAATTACATAGTAAAATTATCTACATAGCGGTTTCTTTGTGATTTTCTACTTGGAAAATTGCATAAAAGCGACAGGGACAATCAAATGAAGCCTTTTGTTAATACGTTCCCGTTACACTGGCTAATGGAAACAACGCCATTGTGGCTAGCATCCCTGTAATCTTATACGATTGTTTATATCGCGTATTATGCACAGATGAAACGCATAAAAAATTGCCTATTTATTATATTTAAATGACCAATTTATGAACAGATTTATACCTATAAATATTAAATAGAAATTACCAATTATTCGAAATTCGATCTTAACTCATAATCAAAAAAAATTATCTTCAAAAATATGACAATAAATAAGATCAGATTAGACGACGTTTACAGTCAAACTAGCTCATCTAGGCCGTTGGGAGGCGCTGCTATCGCGGTTGGTTCTGTCAGTTCTAGTGTGCTGTGATAATTTAGTTTTACTTGTGTCCAACGGGTCAGATATCCTTGTCTGTCTACACACTTTATGCATTTACTCGAGACTCTTCGAATTAAAAAAAAAAACATTATAACCTATGTGTTCTTCCAGACTATGTTCTACATTTGTGCCAAATTTCATCAAGATCGTTGAGCCGTTCCGGAGATATCTTCAAACAAACACCCATCCATTCTTCCATCTAAACATTCGCATTTATAATATTAGTAAGATATCGACGGCAGAAAGCGGAAATGTCGTATCTCGAAAATTGGCCCAAATAAGTTAACATCAATTGCTGTAACTAGTAAAAAATCAATGAAGTAGTAAGTTTAAGACATTCCAATTAACGGTATCAAATAAAATTTAGATTGATAGAAATAATATGTTCCAAAGTTCAACTTCCTATCTTTTTTAATTTAGGAGTTATGATTTTTTGAAATAGTTTTTTGGCTCTGGTGTAAAACTAGATATTTTGAGATACGACAAAATCGCTTTCTTCCGTCGATATGTTGTCGTTCAGTAGCGTCAATCAAACAGTAGTGTGTATAATGTTCATTTTTAAGACCCATATAACAAATAAGACCCATTAATGTCTGTTTAAAAGCATAAGTTTCTTGATGGAAAAATAATTCTGAAAAATTACTCTTTTCTCAAATCCGCTTGCATTTTAAAGACTCATTGCAGATGAAGCTTAAAAGAAAACAAAATGTATTTCTAGTACATTTTGATAAAAAAAAATTAATAACACTTTTTCCCCACAGAAACTAAATTTTACATTTATCCATTCGCGCAATTTCTTTAAAAAGGCATCCAAAGTTTTAGCTTCACGTATTAATGATTTATTTGATTCCTGTCTCTAGAAAAAATTAGAGCTAGTTTCATTTTTTTTTAATGTGTAAATCTCTGCAAAAACTACTATGTTTTTGTAAAAAGAAAGGCTGAGAAGACATGGTTCAGTATAGCTAATAAATCGCTTAAGCGAAGGTAATTATTTTCCAAAAAAAAAGTAAAGTTCCCTTATATATTTAATCTATATATTTACAGTTTAAATTAAAAAACACTATGAAAAGAAAAGTTAGTTTTGTTACGCTTCATAAATATTTCAAACAGTAAAAGCTATGGCACTTCGATTTACTTATTGTTTAACTAGCTGTTGCCCGCGACTCCGACCGCGCGGAATTAAAAAAAAAACGTAATAAGTAGCCTATGTGTTCTTCCAGACTATGTTCGAAATCTGCGCAAAATTTCATCAAAATCCATTGAGCCGTTCCGAAGGTACCTTCAAATAAACATCCATCCATCCATCTAAACATTCGCATTTACAATATTAAATATTGCATTGTTTGTGATACGTTTTCTTTGCGAAATTGCCAGGAAAATATTGTTTTTGTATTTAATAGCTTTTAATTTATTCTTTGAAATCAATGGAACTTTCTCTACTTTTATTTTAAGTTCATAATAAATTCAAATTTAAGTCGCGTAGGCAGAAATGACTATTCCTTTGTTCATTGTTCATTTTTTGTTGGTATAGAAACAAAATTTTTTTAATGGAATTATTTTTTAATATTTTTTTTTGATAATTTCATGATAACGTTTAGTAATCAAAGCGATTACTATTCTAAGCATAGGAATTCTGTGTTTACATATTTATACTCGAATGAACGACGAACGAATGACGAATATATCAGACCTTTGCCGGTTTTAGTGTTACCAATGCCCTGGGGAAGATTTCTATGGCGCCCCCTTTTTGCCATGCCTTAGAGAGGGTGCATTAGGTTACGTGAGACTGTCTAATTCGCAGGCCTGCGCCCCTTTCTATAATTCTCATAGAGACAGAATTTGAGGAAGACTACCTATCGAATGAAGTTCTCACTCTTCAAAGTGAGTCAAGAGTGGTCACATTGGAACCTACAAAATAATATAGTGAAAAAGCTTGAGTGAGAAAATTAACCATGAAGTTTTATTTTAACAAATTTTAATACTGTACATAGCGTAAGTCTAAACTTACAAATAATACACAATTAAAATCGAATTTATTTTTCATATAGGTATTCGGATTTGTCGCAGTTTTCTTCGTTAACTTAAATTATTCTAGAACTTGATTCATAACATACCTACTGAATTTGACGTTAAAAATCTACCAAAACATATAGATAAATAACCTTACCTAACTAAAGTTATTATTATACATAAATGATGTCATATGCATAAGTTGATTTAAGTTTTTTTTTTAAAATCAAGTGTTTGCTTCAGTTAACGCCTCTAGCATGAAACAATCAACTCGACTTCGTCTCGAATGGCTTTCGATGTAATGACAGTTATCAGGGCTATAGCTTTCGCTCCAGGGTTCGTTTATGTCATTAGGTGTTGTGAGTCGCGGATTATACTCTAATGCTCAATACAAATACAGCCTACGGCATTAGTTAATCTAGTCGATAATTCTAAAAGTAAATGTTAATATCGACTCGTCTTATATTTGCTAATGTATGCTTATGAAGAAAACTTTATTGTTACGCTATTATTTTAATTAAATAGAAATATATATATTTAGCGTGGCCATAGTAAATTTGATGAAAAAAATGTTATAAAATGGCATATTAATGACTAATTACAAAATTATGTTCTCTTACTGCAGCATTAAATCAATTCTAAAGTACTTACGTAGTTACTTATTGAATGTATCAATCCTTTTCAATACTAATGGCACGAAATCGAGACAGCACTCTTTGGAACATCAAATTACAAAAAAAGCTGCTTGGTAAAAATAACAACAAAACATTATTAATTGAATTCCCAGAAATTGTGCATGATACATCGCAAGTAAAACGCTGACAAAAAGCTGTTGCGTGTGGGCGGAGCGGGGCGCAGGCGATTGGAGCCGGCAGCGCCAATGCGCGCGCGCACCACGGTAGCACGCGCACCTTCCCACAACAACCTTCCCACTTCAACAACAGAATTAATCGACTCAGCAACACAACTCCATCGAAGTACTCGGAGACACACTTAATACCTCAATTAATGCATCACAATCATCAATGACCATCGAGAAATCAAGCAAATTACTCAGCACTAGTTTATTAAACTAGCCACGACTCGCCTTGCCCGGCTACCTAACGTTTAACCCGGCCGATATTACCAATAATTGGATGCAGCATCATTAAAGCTCCCGGGGCGGCCCCAGCTCTATGGCGATCACTTGTTGTTATCAAGAATTTAAACTTCGCCGGCCCTATTACCATACGCGGACCTCGGTCACTTCGTAATAACCATGATAATGTCAGAAATTATACGATTTGTGAGGAATTTTGTTGAAAATGGCGAAAACATTACAGAAAAGTACAGGGTTGTAACGACGGCGGGCGGCGGGCCCGCGGCGGTCTCCCCGCCGAATGCAAATTAAACGTAATCAAAATAATCATTTAGAACGGAACGAGTGCCTCCGCCCTCTCCCTCTTGCTGTCGAACGGCAGAAAGAAAACCCTCCTTCCGTGCCGACGGAAATGCAAATGGCCTATACCTAATTCGTTCTTATTTTGTCGTATTGTTCAAACCCTACTGTAATTATACCCACGATATTGTTTTGATGCACGAAATTATCGCATATTTTCTTATTTCAATATTGATTATATGTTTAGGTATTAGGTTATATTCAGTGTTTAGGCGGAAAACATTAATCAACGGTTAGATATTTCTTTCTTCTTTGGATAAGTTAAATAATTATACGGAATCGGTTGAATTCAAACAGTTGTCCGAGTAGGTACATATAGGTGGATGTTGATTGCGTAGTAGGTTGCGGTTGTTGCAGCGCGCAGTTAGCGTTTAATTAAGGCCACGGTTGGGCGGGCGCAGGCATATAGTTAACCCAGGTTGCGTCGTTCGCCAATTGGTCACCGATTAAAAATAATTTTGCATTTCTGTTGTCATTTCGATCGTTACAGCGAGACGTGGTGCGAGTAATTCTCGTGCTAGCTCGTTGCCAATTACTTTCTGTTCTATTGTTTACGTTGTACAAACGAATGTCACAACTGTTATTAATTAACTTATTATACATTAGCTGTCGCCCGCGCCTCCCTCCGCGCGGAATTAAACAAAAACGTAATAAGTAGCCTAGCCTTCCAGACTATTTTCTACATGTGTGCCAAATTTCATCAAGATCTGTTGTGCCGTTCTGGAGATAGCTTCAAACAAACATCCATCCATCCGTCTATTTCGAACATTCGGATTTATGATATCAGTAAGATGTAGATACTTGACAGTACTTGCTTATACCTTAAGTGGTTAGGCAATAAAAAACCTGAGTTAATTTAAATTTTATAAAGTTTTAAATTATGATGCTAATTAATTTTGATATGATACCTTTTCACAATATAATTTGTTACGTAAATGTATTTATTCTAATATTATAAATAGGAAAGATTTGATTGTTTATTTGCTGTTGAATAGGCTCCGAAACCACTGAACCGATTTAAAAGCTATCAATTACAATTACAATTTTTTTTGGTAATATATACGTTACAGGTCATAAAAGTAAAAGTAAGCTATCCTCGAGTGACTAAGGCTATATTTTAGATGTTTTTCCCGTGCGGGCGAAGTCTCAGGCAACTGCTAGTAATCTATTAATTCAATTTGTCAGTCTGACATTCAAAGCAAAGTGCAAGCAAAACAATTCATGAAACCTGAAAAATTATATTCATTAAATTTTAGGTCCATAAAGAGCCTGTAAGACTACGCATCCTGTAAGCTCCATTCAAAATCTCGATAACCCTGACCACTGATATTTTCCGGGGTTTTCCGACTAAAATGTCTTTGTATACAGTTTGTAGCGCAGTAAAACCAAATTTATTGTGTTTATTGTGCTGTAAATTAAAATCATTGATGCGATAATACGCACACTGCATGTGTTTACCTATACATAACGTGTAAATAAGACAACGTCTATGTAATGTATTCACATAATGTTACATAGGGCCTGCAGGAGATCAATCGGCCAGGCGCGGCTCATTATGCAACCACGAGTAGGAGCAGCGCGGCCTGTCATTACAGCAAATGGAGGCAAATTGCGCACATCTAACGCACTGCCGAGCCGCGGATAATGCCGACTGCGACTGCCGACGAGCACAAGCGAACCCGAATTCCAACACTCTATGCTAATGAGGAATACGGCACGAAGCGCGGGAAAAGGCGGCAGACATCGCTAATGTGAGTAACAGAATTAATAGAGGAATAAGCTGACAATGATGTACTTTTGTCTCACAATTTGAAATCTTACAACTTAGTTATCTTAACACTAAGTACCTATTCGTTATACGAAAATACTTTAACTGAATTCGGCCTATACAAATGAGAATAGCGTAATATTGGTATAGACACAGTATGTGGACGTGCTTTTCAAAAGTTTGACTTTGACTGCAGTAGTATCGTATCACTGTGACAAAGTTCAATGTTGTCACTGTTGTGAGGCTGAGCACAATATTGTGGATAAGATGTGCCTTGAACTATCTAAATAGGATATAAAATTTTGTTTAATTCTATATTTCGATGCGTCGAAAATTTTGTTGAATATACTCCTACGAGTATTTTTGTATTTGTCTGAGGCCTTAGAATATGTGGGCGAAAACACATAGATACACTACAATTGAGAATGTCGTCTAATTATGCGAAGTCTGCAATTTGCGTAATAACGTTTGCTCTTCAATTTTGCTTATAACATTCCATTGTTAAAAAATGTTTCCATATGTATAGACAGTACTTCAAGTATGCAAAATAACTGCGAATATTTCTGATATAACGATAAGCGGATTTTAAACTGTTATCAAACTTGTAGACAAAAATTTTAAAATACATTCCACATGGTTCTGCCCGATCAGAAATTCACCTTGGTTATGAAATCACTTTATATGCCACCTCTTTACAACTGCTTCGTCTTGGACTCGGTTTGCTATATATCACAAATTTATCCCTTTCATTATATCTGCTACATAAGAATTTAACTTATGTCGGCGCCTGTTTTATGTTGTTGATGTTAGATATTTAACCGTGGGTTTCTAAGTCCAAAATCTCTGTATAAAGCATATCGTCATCCCTGTCATTATCGTTGAGAAAACAGAAAAACAATATGTGTTAAACGGAGATTTTGGTCTCAGAAATACACGGTGAGACAGTAATAGTATTCAAATAGCAATAACAGTGACTAGCCATTCAAAGCACGGGGGCTATTGGCGAGCGAGTTAGCTTGGGGTCCCGAGTGTGCCCTACTGGAACGAATGAGTTACAAAAGCATATGTTTTGAGCGCTGGCGCACACCTTATCATTTACCACATTACGTGCGCAATGATTATAGTAATCTGCTCGCGATGGAACAATGGCGTTGCACTCGTCAGCCACCACATGCGTCTTGCTACAGGATGATACTAAAACTGAATGGAACTATGCCTCACATATTATTGTCTCACAGACAAAAAAAGTAGAAATAAGCGTCGACCAATCTTTTTCTTCAAAGAATTAAATAACAATGCGTTTACATTTATTTTTTCCTACTGAATAATAGCATGCTAAAAGCGATAACAAAATTAGAATGTCGATACACATTCTGGTCATGGCGGTATGGGTAGAATGTTTTCGCTAAACTAAAATAATACAGTTTGGCAAAGAGTTTAGTAGGTATTTATAATTTATGGTAGGTATATACCAAAGTTTTCGTAGAGCATATTATTAAGTTCTTAAAAGTTAATTTTAAATCATCATTAATAACAACATAATAGCAATAAGCAGTAGCATTTGACTGTGGACGGTAGATGTTTAAATTTACATTGTTTTTTTTATTGAAACAACGTATTTACTAATAAGTTAACATTATTTTCTATGACATTTGATAAAAGAAACACCATGTATTTATTGTACAAATTTAATAGAAAATATGACCCTTTCACTGTTCGACATAATTAAGGAGTGTGTAACAGGACAAAGAATGGATCGGCTACATGTTGTTAACTGTTTTGTGCTGGAATCGGTTGACAAAGGCGCACGGTGACCCTTTCTTAGGCAATTTGTGGACCAGCGGGCTCCGGAAGTCGGACCCGCGCCCTGGAATTAGAACTCCTTGCTCACTCCGGGTACACATTGTCGAGTAAAGGACTCCGCCCCGCAAAGATTTCTATGAGAGCACGTGACATGTATTCTTAAAAATACACTTTTACGCGCTTAAAGAAAGGGTTTCTGAATTGCTTAGATATGCATGAAATGTCGGTTAAAACGATTAATAATAGGACTGTTGTTATTTTCGGAATTTTAGGTAATGGTATTTCAATATTAGTAGTACAGTTTAAATGATCTACTAATAACATGAACTAGTAATTCACACAAAAAGCGTTCTACCAATAATTCATTTTGTTAAAGTTTTTTTTAACCTAATTGATGCCTCCCAGAGGCATCATTTAATTTTACATTCAGTTTATGTAATTAGTAATTACTATAGTAATGTTATAAAGTAAAAATAGCTATGATTCATGTGGCTATATGAATTAGATAATTGTATGGGCTTAAACAAGTGTATCGTCTCCGACATAGAGTCGCCATCGATCGACGCTTAGACGAAATTATCTCTGAATGTTCCGAGTGACCTTGATTCGTGAACTTGCAACCGTTCATTACCGAATTACCAGCCCCTCTTCGTCTATACTTAGCACGCCCGCCCGCCCGAAACAACCATTTAAATAATAAACATCTCATCCAAATAACACCCAAGCATTGTCTTAAGCACTACACAGATCTGCGTAATTACATTTATTAAATCAAATCGCTAATAAAATTAGCCTCACCAACTAATCTCGACTTAATTTCGCAACAATCTTGTCCAAATCGGACGCACCGATTATGATTGCAAATTGCTGAATCATAAGGATGTTCTTTAGGTAGGTATTTTAATGTTGGTCTTAATGTTAACAATAAGTTTAATAGAAAATGGACTTTCTAAGTTTGAATTCAGCATTGCATCATAAATTTTCCATAGAAATTTTTGAGCTATAAAAAAAGATCTGACTTGTAAAAAAGGAAATGCTACATTGCTAACTAGCGACAGTAACTACATACGTAGGTTTTTATTAATACAATTCAAAGATTTTAAGACACAGCTTAACAAACTGCAGCTGCATATAATTGCATCGGCAACCGAAAACATGTAATTGAATCCGCCATATTAATTAATTATCCATGCCCCCCGGTTTGTCCCGTACCTAAATGGCATGCTTATTCCTTATATATGGTTAATTATTATGTAGATATAGGTATGGTACATTCATGGATGTATGTACCTGGCGATTTTAGGAGCTAAGTCACTTATGCATTACAGTGCCATAGAGGATCGTACATAGGCTCACGTCACCGACTTCACTGTTGCCGGATTGAGAGGCCGCCGAGCTCTTATATTGCTTTGGTGGACGCTCCATGGAGTGACTGGGATCAAGGGCCTCCAAAAGAGGACCTAGGCTTGGCCTGTCATTCAATACGCGTTTAGCATTCCGATTCCAAGGTGTCAGATAGACTGAACCTCGACTTGATCGGTTGCTATTATCTGATTAGTATTATTATTGACGCATCGGAAAGCGTTAGCGCTGGGAGAAGAAGTGGCGGAAGAAACTCCAGCTACGCTATAAACACTGACAGGAGAAAACCTGCCTGCTATGAGGCCGTGTCGCGAGAATGATTTCCGTAGTCGACAGCGACTGTGGCGTGTGGTATGACTACGAAGTTGTTTAAACCTAGCCTGAACGATAGTGGTTGCATTGAACGTCAAGAATTTGCAAGAAGAACGTGTCTATATCATGTTATATCTATCCTAATCATAACGAAATTTACCGAGCGATACTTTAAATTTTTAAAGGATGCATTAAGTAGTTAATGTAATCTAAGATAAAGAATATAACCGTTGACATGTTTGTCATATGGTGCAAAGAGAATTGGTAACTCAGAAAAAAACACCACGCAAATGTGCCATAATGTAGAATATCTTGTACAAGCAGTTAAAATAACACACAGTATAATATTATGCTGGCGTTATTTTAGATTTCACGTGTAAACGCGGGGCGAGGCTTCGCGGCATGAGGCCCGCGGCAGTGGGCGTGCGCCTCGGCCAATGGCGGCCCCGGAACTCCCCATCAGTGTTGCCCTTTAACGGCCACTTGCATTAATTGGAGTGTTTTACATAATTACAACATTATCATAAGGAATATTTTTCCAATGTATTCATTATGTAGTCGTGGATTTGGACGTATATTTTTTTGAAAAACCCATGCTTAAACGTTGCAGATGACCACACGGATTAGTTTATTCTCATTAGTTATAAATTAAAATCTTAAGTTTTGTTAATAGGAGATTTCTTTATTGACCTACAGCAACGACGTGTGTCACCTGCGGTAGGCATTCTTAAAAAAATGGTTAGGTAATAGGTTAGTTATATATTCCAGTTAGTCGGAACACAGACTAATTTTGACTTAATAACATTAAGAGGTTTCAAAAAACCAAGTATGTATGTATCATAGCTAGAAAGAGTGTAAATGTATAATACAGTTTACCCCAAGTTATTTAGGGATATAATCAGTTAACAGCCATTGTGTTAGGCTTCGAAGAAATTTCCGGGACACCACGTGGAGTAGATTGGTGAGAAGGGCTGAGGCCGGAGCCACATTATTGACCCGGAGGATCGAGGCACTAGGCCTCCGAGTGGCCCTCAGCAAAACCGAGGCCCTCTGTTTTAAAGGGCCTCGGTGGAGGGTTCCTGCGGGGGCCACCCTCCGGGTCAACGGAGAGGAAGTCAAGGCCCGGATAAAATATTTGGGTCTTGTCCTCGACGGGGGTTGGCGCTTCGGTGACCACTTCCGAGCGCTGACCCCCCGGCTTGTGGGCGCGGCCTCAGCCTTGGCGAGGCTCCTCCCTAACCTCAGCGGTCCGGGTGTACATGCGAGGATGCTGTACACCACGGTCGTCAAAAGTATGGCCCTGTACGGTGCACCGATATGGGCTCGCGCCCTCAATGCACCGAACAGGGCCCTCCTCCGCAGGCCGCAACGCATTGTTGCGGCGCGTGCGTGCCGGGCCTACCGAACGGTAGGCCACGCGGCGGCCTGCGTTTTGGCCGGCACCCCTCCGTGGGAAATCGAGGCGGGAGTGCTGGCTGAAGCCTACTGGGCGCGGGCCACACAAAGAGCCCGGGGCGAAGCCCCGGCCCCAGAGGAGATCTCCCGCGCCCGGGAGGCGAGGAGAATGACGACCGTGGAGCTGTGGGCGAGAGGCCTAGCGCACGCCAAATACGGCGTGCGCACTATAGAGGCCATACGCCCACTGCTCCCGGAATGGTGTGGGAGGAGCCACGGCTCCCTCACCTTCCGACTGACACAGGTGCTGTCCGGACATGGTTGTTTTGGACGGTACCTGTGTCGGATCGGAAGGGAGGAGAGGATGCGCTGCCACGGGTGCGGCGCCGACGAGGACACGGCGCAGCACACACTCGAAGTGTGCTGCGCCTGGAGAGAAGAGCGCCGCACCCTAGTGGCGGCGATTGGCGGCGACCTCTCACTTCCCGGCGTTGTACGCGCCATGTTGGGAAGTGAGAGGTCTTGGAACGCGGTCTCCTCCTTCTGCGAAACAGTCATGTCGCAGAAGGAGGAGAGGGAGCGGGAGCGCGAAGGGGATCCCCTAGCGCCCCCGCTCCGGCAGAGAAGAGTGGGGAGAAGGAGGCGGCAATTCGCTGCTGCCCTTCTCCCCACGACTTAAACTTTGAGGGCCGTAGAGGCCAAACGCAGGCGGGGTCACGGAAGTAAGCTAACGCGTTCCCGTGGCCCCGCCGTAACGCGTGAGAGGGCAGTCTGGTTTTAGTGGGTATTCCGGTCGCCTTCTGCGGCCGGCGAGTCCCACACTCCCCTACGCCATTGCACAGCCCGGCGTAGGGGGTGCGTAAATGCATTTCCAGACTATAAAAAAAAAAAAAAAAAAAAGGCTTCGAAGAAATTATCAATAGCAAAATAACTAATGCCAATTTTTTTTAAGATATGATATTGAATCGAATCAATCAGATTATACCTAAGGCCGGCACTTATTACATGTAAATTAAGATGACATTCGATTATAAGTTTTGTAATATTCTTGTTTGTGAAAATGAAATAATTTATTTTTAAGATTATAAACTGGAGTCCGATTTTGATAAGATCATCGTGTCATTTGTCGTTTTCGGTGAAAGAGAAAATAGGTACTATTAGAATACTTATTTTTTACAAACATTTTTTAACTGCATGCGGTTGTTAAGCATTTTGCTTAGTGATGATAGGTCTAAAGGTTCAGGAAATGAAGTTAATCGATATGTCCTGGCTACATAAGTTGATTTATCCATGAAAATGTCCGGAAAAAAAATTAAACTAGTTAATAAATAAAAGTTTAGAAGTATAGCCAGACCAGAAAAGTAAAAATCCTCGCCATATTGCAGAAGAATATGTAACTATTTTTTTCACACTAGCTACGACATTTATATTCTTGGCTAGGTTATAAAAAACTCCTTATTTTAATAACAGGAGGAAAAACTCCTTTTTTATAGTCGCTTAAAAATAAGTTTCACATAATATTGTTAGTAAACAATGGAACTTCAAAAACTTATCCACCTTAAAATTAAATAAATACAAATATTGTACTTTAACTAATTGTTAAGTAATTTACAATAAATTAAAGTTATACTTACTTACTTATACTTTTGAACCCATGACCGATTTGTCTTTCTGAACGAACTTGATATTTGAAAGTGACAGCTGTCACGAGATTTTACAATTCGAGTTTGACGTTGACAATTGGCAATATTGCTTTTCGATTCCTAATTAAGTTTATTTCACGTTGAAATTAAATTATAGTTATCTGGAATAATAACAATTTTAAGTTTGCCAATAAATTTTCATTGGATAGAAGGATAAGGGTACCAAAAGTGTTATTAACAATAAGGGTTGAGAAGATTTAATAATTTGTGGCCCAGTAATAAAACCACAAAAAGTAAGTGACCATGGCAGGTTTGGTAAAATGTTTTTAATGACTGTCCATTGTAATCGATAAAACTGATTGAATATTAATTATTTTTCAGATGCAGTTAACTTCAGATCCCAGACGTGCTGACCGTGAACGCCGTTTTAAGCCTCCACCGCCCAATTCGGCTCCGGCTGAAGACCTGACTACGGATTACATGAATATTCTTGGTATGTATTATTGATGTAAAAAAAATTTCTCACTATTTGCCAATGGTACTGGAGAGGGCTACAGGATTTCAAAAGCAACAAATGAACCCACATTGATATTCCGCTGGCAAACTCTCCCTGTGCCTTCATAATACCTTATTCCCATTTCCCTTACATCACCATAAATTATTAATATGAAGAATAGAGATAATTGTAATCCTCTTTTTTACAGGAATGGTATTCTCAATGTGTGGCTTAATGATGAGACTTAAATGGTGTGCCTGGACAGCTGTCTTCTGTTCTAGTATCAGTTTTGCTAATTCAAGGGTTTCTGATGATACAAAGCAGGTATAAAAGTATTTTGTTAATAAAAGAAATATTTTTGTGTATTAAATTTTATTTTGTATATGTTAAAATATGGAAACATTATGAATAACACCATCACCTATGAAGCTTTGGCACATTTATCTCTAATTTAGACTAGCAGGTCTAGACAATGTAACTTGATTATCACTATCTCTAGTAGAATCCACAAAATGTGTCAAAATGAAAAGGAAAAAGACATGCATGTGATATATCGAAGGTTACTTCCATACATTTTTGACTTTTCAACTTTGCTTATAGAATGTTAGTTTGTCTAGACCCCCTGATATACACTGACTTATACTCTAATTTATAACTACGCAAATAAGTAACCTTGTCACTAACTTATATAGAAACGGCTAAAACACTCACATATATATATCTCACGAAAGTTTGAATAATTTAAGTAACCTTGTAACGGAAGTTTCTTCTTTGACACAATTTTAATGTATATAAAAGTATGGAAATTTCGAACTTAGGTAAATAAAACATTGTTAAAGAAAAACAACAATGCAATAAGATTATACAAGCTTATTAGGTTATCTAATAGTAATTGTATTGTTATATAAATTTTCACCAGGTTATTTGTTTGTCACTAAAAAATTTCATTACATTTGGTTAATTAACACATTTCACTGTAAATGTTCCATAATATGCATTGAATTTCTTTTTTCTTTTTCATTTTTCAGATAGTAAGTTCATTCATGCTTTCGATCTCTGCAGTGGTGATGTCATACTTACAAAATCCTGCACCAATGTCTCCGCCTTGGACTGCGTTAACCACTTAGCTTCATTTTTTTTATTAAAACATTGTCATTGTTAATATAATAGCAATAAATATATTTACACTATGTACAAAAGCTTTTAATTGAACTGTTTCAATTCAGAAATTGTAATTTATAGATGGAATCACGTCTACAATTTATCTCAACCTTGATTCTCCCCACCTATAAAGTATTGCAAATTACAATATTAGGGGGGTGTTTGATGATTCATAGAAATCAATATGAAATTTTAAAAAGATTTTGCTCTATCATCATCGTTATCATCCCTTTAGCATGAAATTTTGTAAATATTTTTATGGACTAGAATATTCTTTGATATGACTATCAATTATTTTTGAATTGTCTCATATTGTGTCAATTAGATTGAGCCACAACGAAATCATATACATAATTTTCTCTGCACATATCTCTTTATGGTTTATAATTAAAACTGTGATGCCGGTTTGTGATGATTATACATATGAACACGAAGACATGATGGATTTTTCATGTGTTTGTGACATTTATGGCACACTAAATTTCCCTCTGATGTATCATGCTTGTCTTGAATGTGAACCTTCAGGTTGTAGCTATTGGCGAAGGATCGATGACAATGTACGCATTTAAAACTGGTTGTCGTGTTAGTTTTTCTATTCGATCCGGCATTTTTAGCAGTTTCTGGTCTGTTATTACAAACGGTTCCAACCGTAGGTCCAATAGATTTGCTCTCTTTACCACTTTCATTAGGTACCTCACCGTCGCTATCTTGGCGGGCTTTTTTCACGTCGCTACAAATGTCGTTATTTGAAGTACTGTCAAAGGAACGCTTTAGTGAATCTGTCTCAGAAGCATTTTGTATTGATTCGCCCACGGAATCTTTAGAAGAATCGGTAGTTTTTGTTGTGTCCTTTATTTTAGAATAACATTCAGACTCGAGGTCAAGGGGCTGGTTCGGCTCCTTCGTTGCTTGTTGGTCATTGGATTCAGCAGCCGCCGTTTCATTCTTCTCTCTGACTGAAGCTAGCCCTTTGATCTGAAGAAATTCTGCCGTTTCTAGAAACGGATTAAGTTCCTCTTCCGTGACATGAACCTCTCCATGATAAATGTATTGTAGAAGTTTATAAAGTTCTTCGTGTTCTACTTCTTTTAGGACTACAATTGGATGTTCACAAGGATTCTTTATAAACAGATCTTTGAAAAAAGGACTACAGATTGACAAAATAAGCTTGTGAGCACGAAAGTTTTTTCCACCCGCCGTCAGCGTCACATCCACTAACTCTTCCGCTTTAAGAAAAGATTCAAGAGACTGATATAAGTTTGTATGGAAATCAATCCAACGCAAAGAATATTTCTTTGTCATCGTGGGAAAACAATTATTATATATGTTACAGAGTTGAACTTAAGTATTTCTACTAATACATGGAAAGGTTTTTGTTTGCGGCAAGTTCCACAAATTAATCTGTTTTACGTTGCCTTGTGCTTTTTTCTCGTTAGATGGAGATACCTACTAGATAATAAATTATGATTATGGCATTTTTATAATTAAAATACAAATAGAACGGTTATTAAATTAATAAAACGTTTAGGTATTCTAATTGGCGCGTCTTATCGCGCGTATGTTAAAATTGATAACACATATTTTATAACTTCCACTTAAAATTTCGACAATCGTCGAAGGATGAGATTGCTGCATGATATAATACTAATAACTCTTAAAAATCAATAAATGTAAATGGGGTGGGGGTAGGTAAAAAGATGGAGGATCTTGCCGTGGTTTCGCTTCAGGACCAGAGACAAATTTATAGTAAGTACTAACTGAAGGCCTAGTGACCTAGCCTAGACTATGGATTGGAAAAACCCTAATTTATTGCGATATGTAATATCACGAGTTCTAAATAAGCAAAAGTAAGATAAAATATAGCAAGTTTTTATGCTGACTTACTTACTTACTCCGCTGACGCAGCGACCCAAAGTGGGTCTTGGCCTCCGATTGATCCGGTTTTATGATGATTAACACATTTAAAATATAAACTACCTTCATTTGAATCTTTTTGTGCGTAATCTTTCATATTCATCCCCTTTTTTTCCTTGTAAAAGACATATGTAATTCGAGTTTTCTAAAGATTACAGAAATAAAAGCAATAAGTACAAAATATGGGAGATATTTTTTTGGACGAAAATAAGGAACCAATATAATATTCCAAACGAGTGTCACGTTGACTAAATAATAGTTATACTCATAATTTTGTAATTTTACATTAACACCGACTAACCCATATAGCTCTAATATCCAGGTAGTAACTTACTAAACAATTACACAAAATATTGAAGGAATTTAATATCGTTTAGCAAATGAGCAAAATAATTATAATGAATACTGCAAATATAAAATTCAAAGGCATTTACACTTAATTGTTTTAAATCTATCTATCGTGATTGGAAAAAAATATTTTCAAAGAAACTTGATACATTTTAAGGAAATTCAATAATGGCAGCACTAATTTCCAATTTTTTAGCGTTTAGCGGCGTTTGACATGACAATTGACAAGAATCCAACATTCTCATGCCACAACATGTTAAAAGTTTTTAATTAATTTTAAGTCTGTGAATATTGATGTTTTAGATTTAATTATAAGATTGACTTTTAAAGTTTCTAGTGAGTACTGCTACATTATTTTTGGCTATTTCGCAAGGTAACTGTATACTTGTAGGTTACATTTACTGTACTATTATATTCTATTTTAAAATAAGATAATCCACGTGTTTAAAGATTTAATTTAAGTTTACATGTAATACAACAAACTGTTTAAAAACATGTCAAACGAGACAATTTATTATTTTTTGTGAATATATATTGGTTTACTCAGGTTCCTAATTTGATTTGTTTTGTTCATATCCCTGTATATTTTCGCAGTATTTAGCTAGAATTGTTACTTAGTAATTATTTTTTCGCAGAATGGCTCCTAAAAAGGTAGAAGAACCGGAAAAGAAGCCACTCATTGGACGAGTGGGCACAAATTTAAAAGTTGGTATAGTTGGTGTACCAAATGTTGGAAAGTCTACATTCTTCAATGTACTTACCAAAAGTCAAGCAGCCGCAGAAAACTTTCCTTTCTGCACAATTGATCCTAATGAAAATAAGTATTAATTTCTATTATTATTTTATATTTTATTTAATGTAGGTATGTATTTATACTGTTTCATTTTTTTTTATGATTCAAAAATTAAAACATTTTACTTTTTAAGTCTGATATATTCATTATAAACATGTTACAATATTATGTTATGCTAATACATATAAAACAATATGTGTGTAAAATATGGAAGCAATTGTAGTATACTTTGAAATCTTAGTTTAAATCTTAGGTAAAACTACAGAAGCAAATTATGACAAATATTCATCAAATTAATTTTAAACAATAGGAAATTCTCTCCTGCACACTGATTTGAAGTTTTTTTTGGGGTCGTAATATATTTTGAAAAAAATAAAGTAAAACTGTTTAATACTTTTCTTAGTAACAGGTATTTTCGAATTTACGATTTTATAACAATCACATTTTATAATAGAAAATGATCTAATTTAAATTCTACATAACACATTTTTGCTTTACAGACATTTTATTTTTCAATCTTATTAAAATATTTCAACTCTAACCTAAGCTATGCAGTTTTTACGATTTTTATTTTTTTCTTCAAAATAAACTATGACTTCCAAAATAAAAACCTCGAAACAATGTAAGTGAGACCATTTCCTGTTGTTTAAGACCCATTTTATTATATTTCGGCATGATTCGCTTTTGTAAAGTATTGCAAAATCTTAGACTAAAATTATTTCATTTATAATAATTGTCTACAATAATTAATGTATTGGCTGATCATTAAAATAGAACACATATATATAAAACCTATTTGCACATATTTTATAGATGCTTGTCATTTTGATTGACAGCTGATGTTTTAATGAATTTTAAATAATTCATTGGATTTTATTATGGATACAGTGAAAACTGATAATTATAATCCAAAGTTGAAAATAGTTGACAAAAATGGTATTAAAAATGTTGCTCCAGATAGGAATGTTATTTATTCAGGCAATTTGAATTTCATAAAGAGTACAGTTAAAAAACCTGATTATGACCTACGGCCCCTTGCTGCTGCTATATTGGGTCTAAATAATACTGCTGCTCCTCTACCTGATAATCTAGAATTCTATCATACTTGGACTGATATTGATTCTCAGGAAGCATTTTTAAACTCGAAACCAACATGCTATATTATTCTTGGAAAACCAGGAACCGGAGGTTACTCACTCGGCGAAAGTATGGCGAAAAAACTCAATGTTGTACACATAAGCCCCAAAAATGTTTTAGTTGACGAAATGGAACAAAAAAGTATAACTGGAAAGTGTATCGATTTTAATCTACGCCATAACAATATTTGTAAATATGACACTATTATAACTATAATGAAAAAGAAAATACAATCCCCTGCAGTACAACATCGAGGTTATGTCATCTCGGGTGTCCCATTAGTAACTTCAAGCAAAAATATAGAATATTTTACTAAGAACTTACATGATGAAGAATCTGTTTTGATTGCAGAAGAAGTAGTAGATGGTATTATTGAAACTGTCTTTAAAAAGAGAAGAAAAGGTAGAAAACATGACACTGAAGCTGTAAATTCTTCTCAGAGTAGTGCAAACATGTTGGAAATTGAGAGTGAGATTGAAGAAGAAGAAGAAGATGAACAAGAACCAGATGCTGATATGGAGGAAGAAGTAATACAAATAGTAGCATTGCCAAAGTTTATTTTAGAACCTTCTTCTGGGGTCATAATATCTAACAAATCTTCATTAAGTTCTAAGCAATCGGTAATGCTCAAACAGTGCCAAGAACTGTTTGACTTTCAAGCTAATCCACTGATAATAATTTTTATTACGTGCCCAGACCCAGATGCTATTACGAAAAAGAATCGAAAATTTTTCAATTATTTAACTTCTTCAAGTCCCATGTATCCATTCATTTCAAGAAATGAATCAGATATTAGATGGCCTACTAAATATGTTGTCAATGAGAATGTATTAAATCCTATAGATACCAGTGTTTTAAATAGGAAATATTACTGTCGGTTACCCATTAATTTTACTTCAAATGCAACAAATCAAATGTGTAACTATCAATCCCATGTAACACCTTATTTGGAGAAGAAAATAAAAGACTTTCAATCCAAATTTGTTATTAAACTGGATGGCCGTAATTCAATTTATGAAATGACAAACCTTTTATTTGATAAACTTTTACTTTTGCCTGTGAAGCCAGTTTTAATACCAGAACCTTTGTATCTTGAAGAACCTTCTGATGACATAGAAAGTTTTTGGAAGCTAGCTGAAGAAATGAATGTCATCAAATTCGGCGCAAAAAGATTCAGCCGGTATGCATCACCATGGTATAACAGATGTCCCGTGGAACTGAAAAAAAGGCATGCAGTGCAAGGACTTTCAAGATTTGCTGTTGCGTTTTTCAACCGCATTTATCTCTTGTCGTCATTGGATAATATGGTGGCGTTTTGTAGAAATCCGCGATCCTTTTTAAAGCTGCAATATCTAGAACCGACTTGCAGAGTAATAGTTACGGGAACAAAATTATCAGGCAAAAGTATGGTTGCTCAATGCTTATCATGGCTGTTCAATGCTCCAGTTATATGTTACACGTCATTTGTTAATGACCTTAAGCAAAGAAAATTTTATGATTTCACAAATTCGATATGGTCTGTAATAGAAGAAAAAGTAGAACGACACAGAATAACCGAGTGGGAAACCAAAGAGCAGAATAAAATGACTAATTTAAATTTATGGTATACTTCATGCGTTGAGAAATTAAAGAATTATATACGTTTACAAAGAGAATATCTGAGTATCAAAGACGAAGTACTTGACAGCAGCGCGTCCGCAAAACGCAAAGGTCTTTTCAATAGAGTTCAAAAACTCCGAGTTGATCTTCAGTTCTTTCCGTTTTTGGATGATGTAGAAATATGTGAACAGGTTCTTGACGGTCACAGTTTGCTTCAGTACGCACCACCCGAGTTAACT
Source organism: Papilio machaon (assembly GCF_912999745.1). Taxonomy (NCBI): domain Eukaryota; kingdom Metazoa; phylum Arthropoda; class Insecta; order Lepidoptera; family Papilionidae; genus Papilio; species Papilio machaon. The sequence continues at coordinate 3,882,469 of NC_059989.1, read as the reverse complement.
GAGGTAATACCAAATCCAGCAGTGCCCGTTCTCGGCGATGACGATGTTATGGAAGCTATATATGCATATATTTCAGAAAACAACAGACAAACTGATGTAGAACCGAACAGCTCAGAAATAATGCAAGAGCTGACAGCAAAATTAGCAAACCTAGATATTCAAACACAGACAGAATCAAATGGTGAGCACGAATACGGCAAGTACATAATCGATGGATTTCCGTCAGATGCGGAATACTGGGATTTCCTTTTAGGATCGTCTTTAGCTCCTGATTATACTGTAGCAATAATTGAGGATAGAGAAATGGATGAAGACATCGAAAGGAAATATATTAATTTGACAATAAGTACAAAAAATCATGAAACACGCTTTCGTTTAGCCAATGATCCGCTTGTTAAAATTAAATTAGAATCTAAATATACTTCGACACCTGAACCTGTTACACTAGAATTTTTTATAAATGATATTATTTATAGTATTATTCAATCGATCTTTGTTAACAAAAATGAAATAATTAACACCCTAAACGAATCCATAAATAAATTTCGTGAAGATTGGGAGAGTTTAAAAGGTAGTATAACAAATATGGACAAGGCGTGTATTGAAGTTCAAATTGAAAATAAATCAGATATCCAGATAGTGGAAGAAGTATTGGTAAAAATACGCAACAGCTATTGCCCAGAAGGAAATACAGAAGTTGATGAAACGTTTGAAAACCAGGGTAGTGAAGAAAGTACGTCCAATGATTCGCTTATTCATAATGACTCTCGTTTCTTGTGTGAAACCAATGTTTATTGCCCTATAGCTTATTACGATTGTAGTGTTTTATGGGAGGGTAGACCAGAATTTACATTAAAATATGACAATAAATTGCATTATTTTAGCAAAGAAGAATTTTTAAATCGATTTCAATATGATATAACAAAATATCAATCTTATAACGACCCTTTCAAAAAGTTATCACCAATGAGAATATGTATAATGGGTCCGATTGGTAGTGGAAAGACATCGGCGGCAAAATTAATTGCTAAAGAGTATGGCCTAATATACATTGATTTCGTTGAATTCATAAATAATTATTTAATACCCCGTCACTATAAAAGAGTCGGTCGACAGTACGAAAATAGTTTTACTGATACTCCAATTGACGAAGAAATGGTGACGGAATTAAATATGAACGAGGATAATGTAAACTTAGAAGCGGAGATATTATCAAATGAAATCGAATTAAGACGTATGGTTTACAATTACTTGGAAAAGGGTACGGCAATAATACCAATATTGATGCAAAAGTTAATGAAGAAGCTATGGTTCCAGCCGCCATTTTCAACAACTGGTTTTGTGTTAGATGGTTTTCCAAAACTTCAAAACGATGTAGAAGATATGATTGAATGCTTCTGCATACCTGATTTAATAATCGAGTTAGAATGTAATTCTGAAATATCGTCACAAAGGTTATCACCAAAATTATTTGACATATGGAAGATACAATTAAGTGAAGCTAAGCAAAAAGCGCGTGTTAAATTTGATATCGAAAAGCGCCTGTGGAAAAACTTTATAACCAAGCATGTGGTCGTTAAACTTATTATTGATACTATTATAGACGCCATTGCGATAGAAGCACTTGATCAGTCAAAAAATCTTTCTATCCAGAGTACGATTATCGAAGCACATCCTTCGGGTATGTCGAATGTTGATACTAATTTATTTCAGACTTACAACAAATTGATCTCAGAATATCCAGAACCTGTGGATCAAAGCACATGGGAAAAACCGAGCGAAGTTCGGGAAAAAATTGCTTACAGAATTGAAAGTACCTATGAGATAGAAGATGAAAATATACAAACTTTGAAAGAAACATTAATGGAACAAAATATTAAATTAACCACCATAAATGGAACAAAGTCGTTAACTAAAGTTGGAAGAATGTTGCTATCGAAAGTTGCGAATCTACGAAATAAACGTGAAATGTGTTTCGAGCAATCATTTGTGATTGACCTTGATGTAGCCGAAATGTTGTTATTAGAAGGATTTTTTTTCTTGAGCAAATTTTATCGCATGTGTCCCGTCTATATATATGATAATCCGGACGCAATATTCAATCCGTACAGCATCAGTAAAAGTAAAAATAAAATTGTTCCCGTTATTCATCGATCACACATTTATTTTATCTGCAATGAAGTTAACTTAAAGAAATTTAGAGAAAACCCTTTAAAATATATTGTAAATGATAGCATAAAACATTTTGTTGAATATCCATTGAGAATTGCAGTTATAGGTCCACCAAAATCAGGAAAAAGTGAATTGACAGCAAAGATTGCAAAGAAATATGGTTTGTTGTGTGTATCTAAAGGAATCGCTCTTAGACATATTGTGAATGATTTGTCATGGACGGAATTAGCATTGAAAACTTTATCGAAACTAGATAAGGGGGAAAGTGTGAGCAATTACGTTGTCATGCAGGCCGTTCAAACTCTTATCAATAGCCACTGCAGTTCTTCGCGTGGATTTGTTTTGGATGGGTTGCCAAGTTCACCTTTTGAAGCTTTGGAACTTCAAAAATTAGGCCTGTTTCCCTTAATTATTTTTGAGCTTCGAGGCGTTTCACGTATCGTGATAAAAAATTCACAGAAAGAAATTTATCCGAACATAATTAAAACAAAGCCTCCATATTCACGTAATTTTATTAGTCATAGAGTATCGAAATATAGTAAAAAATGTAATAGAATTTCAGAATTTATAAACAACGACACTCAAAATTTGTTTACTCTCAATGCAGAGGAATCACGATGGAAATGTTTCTATAAAGCAGACAAAAAGATTTGTGAAATAATTCCACAAATCCATTATTACTTAACGAACTACAAAACGACTGCAGTACCGATGTCAGTGATGTGTATCTCAGATAACGATTTTCAACTCAAAATGTCTAATTACAAGAACTTCTGTCCCGTTTGTCTTTCTGACGATATAATAAAGCACAGCGGGTATCCAGTCGATAAAAAGGGTATTGTACAATACAAAGAACATCTTTACTGGATATGTAAAGAGCACCTTAATTTTGTATTAAAGAATCCAGTTACACTTTTGAAGCAAAATGTAAACATACCCGAAATACCTACGCTTGTTAAAACGATCAACCCATTTAATCTTTATGAGGATGGCATATGTATAGTGACATATGCTGAAAATTTACCGGCGCAAAGAATCGAAAAGGGGAAGGAGGAATATGCTGCAGTATATAAGGAAATAACATATTTGTTTTGCAGTTCAATCTGTCTGCGTAAATTTTTAGCAACTCCAAAAATGTATTATGACATAACGGTGTTCAAGGAGCGTAAAGTTTTTCCAACTATTTCCTTAAAGAGCCTTCCCCATTTAGGGTACCTCGAGCAAACGGTTGGTAACCTTATTACTGAGGCTTGTTGTTCCGTTAATGTTGCGCGGCCCAAGTATCCGGGATTAACGGCCCAAATTTCTGGTCTCTTGTACGTAGCTTTTTATCTCAAGATTCATAATCCTCTTACTGACGTTTCTTACATACCATTGTATAAAAAATCCCTTAAAACTTTTGAAAGTAGATGTCAACTCATGACCAGCGTAGGGCTACGTTTAAGGTCTATTGATAATCCCTTCGCACAATATCCGAAGTGTTGTAAGGGTAAGGTTATACATGAAATACAAGATGTAACGGAACCCAAACCCATTATAACGGATTCGGGCACTGTTATAAAACCTTCTAGTATTAAACAGGAATCAATAACATCTTTTACTTGTTTATGTGACTCTGATTAAATTTATTATAGCGTTTATGTATTTGCCTTGGATTATTTTTTCAATAAAATTAATATCCTACTAGTGTCTTTCATTCCGTTATTAAGTTATTGTTAGTACCTATTTACATAATAGTGACAATTGCTTTAGAGCGATAAGACCGCTACGGTTTATTGTATAACATCTTTGTTAATATTTACCTATTTATATTATATACCTAGATTTTTAACGACATCACTAATCTGCCCCCTAAAAAAAGTGCATTTGCTCCGAAGCGATTCCATAACGAAGTTCAAAAACATACAGACCCGACACTAACTGCCGATAAGTCACGTGATTAAATTGATTTGTTATAGAATAGCTTCGGAGTGAATGCACTTTGTCTAGGGGTGATATTCTCCATGAATGTGGAAGTACCTCCTTGTCATGTCTTCTAACAAAAATATTATAATTGATGTCTAACTTAGCATTTTGTTTCAGCACGTAGGGTACCGGTACCCGACGAGAGGTTCGACTATTTATGTGAATATCATAAACCAGTCAGGTAAATTTTTTTAGCCAACTTCAAAAAGAATGAAGTTATTTTCTTTACAGATTTTGTCTTGGTCTAATAAAAAAATGTTCCTTTTATTATTACAGCAAGGTTCCGGCGTTCCTGAACGTGGTAGACATCGCGGGGCTGGTGCGAGGTGCAGCGGAAGGACAGGGCCTTGGCAACGCCTTCTTGTCGCACATCAAAGCTTGTGACGCGATTTTTAATCTTTGTCGTAAGTTTTTATTCAATTACTACAGTAATTCTAAACAAATGGATTGATTTTGAAGTCCGGCAGTGGATAGTCAGTAGTAAGATATATGTTCTCCGTGGCTGATGATTCTGAATTTGGCAATATGTGTGTAGTTAATAATGTAATTAGGTGCATTTGACGACGAGGACGTGATCCACGTGGACGGCGAGGTGAACCCGGTGCGGGACTTGGAGACGATCGGCGAAGAGTTGCGGCTGAAGGACGAGGAGCAGCTCATGCAGAACATCGAGAAGCTCGAGCGCGTCGTCAACCGCGGCGGAGACAAGAAGCTCAAGCCTGAATATGTAATGTATTCTTACTTTGGAATCCAGTAGACGGAAATCATTTATACACATGTTCTATAACTATCTAAAGCTTTTAGTAAAAATTTGATGTTATTTCAAATGTTAATATGACTGATTTTATTCTTCAATATTCCAGGACGCGCTTATGAAGATCAAATCAATTTTAGTCGACGAGAAAAAACACATTCGCTTTGGTGACTGGAGCGCTGCCGATGTAAGTATATAATACAACATGCTATAAATTTGATTATAATTGTTTTTTTATTATTCCTATTCAAATGTATCTGTGACTTTGTTTTTTTTTTTTCAGATAGAGGTACTTAACCGATATCTGTTCCTGACGTCGAAGCCAGCTCTTTACCTCGTCAACCTTTCCGAAAAGGACTACATCCGCAAAAAGAATAAATGGTTTGTATCTATTTTGACGTGAGTTACTTACTACTTGCGAAACGTCCACGTCCACAATATTCCCTTCCCACTCTTTTATTATAAAGATAGGAAGGAGAAGTGCATTTGACGATGGAGTGGATGCATAAGAAGGAAAAATATTCTCATTTTGCGCGTCCCCTCCTCCGTCGATTAAAGGTAGGCAATGTAACTGTAATTGCGGACGTCTATGGACAGCGGTCGCTTCCTCGTTTGCCGCCTTATAATATATAAAAAATTAAAGTTTATTTGAGGATATCCTTATTCGATTACTATTTCTACAGTTATGTTGTGTTAGTAATTTTCCTATAGATATGTGTAATTATAAAATGTTTCATGTCAAAGGTTACCAAAGCTGAAGGAATGGATTGACAAGAACGATCCCGGAGCGCCTCTCATCCCGTTCTCGGGCGCGCTGGAGACCAAGCTCATGGACATGGAGCCGAATGACAGGCAGGCCTTCTTGAAGGAACAGAATATTACCAGGTCACTTTACTACTCATTATTAATATAGATCTAGCTTAAAAAATATCACATTTTGTTAAATACACCGTACTTTAACTGTTTATTTATATTTTAGTGGGTTTCTATTGTCAAGTTATCTGTTTCCTCAAGAAATATATTTTCTAGCTAGTGTCTCGGTAGTGGAAGCCAACGCTTACAATATTAAAATCTGATTATTTTAAAAAGTTGGACACTGTGATTGTAATCAAATTTAAATGAAAAATTAATCAGTTGAAGTGCAATATCATCGAACATAGATTTTTATCGGTTTTAACATTTTAAGTTAACTATCATTAACTATGGTTAACTATAATTAACTATAGTTATATAATTAATAATTGGTTGTAATATAACGTGATGTGTTTCAGTGCACTGGATAAGATCATAGTGCAGGGATACAAGGCTCTGCAGTTGGAGTACTTCTTCACGGCCGGCGCTGATGAGGTCAAAGCTTGGACGATACAGGTCTCACATATTACTTATATTATAGATGGATGGATGTTTTTTAGAAGGTATATCCGAAACGGCTCAAAATAACTTGGCACAGATGTAGAAGAGTCTAGAAGAACACATAGGCTAATTTATGCTTTTTGTATAGCTATTTTCTTTTTTTCTTTTTATTGACATGATGCTGACAAATTAACTTCTCACGTTATTTAATTTTAACGATACTAAGTTATACAATTAATAACAAAATGGATGATCCTGTAAATCTATAGAACTTTATAAATAATAATAATGTTACAAAGACGGTAAGTAAAATTGCTGTATAATATATTTGCAGAAAGGAACGAAAGCGCCGCAAGCCGCCGGCAGAATTCATACAGACTTCGAGAAGGGCTTCATAATGGCGGAGGTGATGCACTTCAAAGATTTCAAGGAAGAAGGCACCGAGGCCGCCTGCAAAGCCGCCGGCAAATATAGACAACAAGGCAAGTCTAACAAATAGCGTAGAAACAAGAAGACTGAATTAAAATAAGGATTGAGAAGAAAAGCAAAAAATATTAATTAAGTACACAATAACAAAAAAACAACCAAATTATAAATATAAAAAAAAAGAAACAATTTAAAAAGTCGATGTTATGTGATGCAAAAAAATCAGAATGTGTTATAGAGCAGCGTCAAAAGAAAACTGAAAAAGCCATAGAGAAGTATGTATTCAATAATATATTCTGTGAGGTTTTAATACAACGCTCAATTCATCTAGAAATAGACGTCTGTCAGTTAAGTCACACGTGAAATGTAATTTTGTCTAATTTGTTCGTTTATTATTTCAGGTCGTAACTACGTAGTTGAGGACGGTGATATAATATTCTTCAAGTTCAACGCGGGCGCGGGACTTAAGGATGCGAAGAAGAAATGACGCGGCAAAGTGCTGCTGTTGTTGCTGCACGCGCTGTACCTCAACCTCGCGCTATACAGCATCGCGCACGTCTAACTGCAGCATCATCATCAGCTAACTGCATACTGTATCATAGTATGACTGCAACATGTACCATAATATGACTGCAGCATGTACCATAATATGACTGCAGTGTGTACCATAATATGACTGCAGTGTGTACCATAATATGACTGCAGTGTGTACCATAATATGACTGCAGCATGTACCATAATATGACTGCAGTGTGTACCATAATATGACTGCAACATGTACCATAATATCACTGCAGTGTGTACCATAGTATGCAGTTAGTATCACAGTCACCATCGCCAGTGTACAGCTTGTTACATCAACAGTGACTATATCACTACGACTAAGATATATAATAAATACAGCTTTGTTAATGTTCACCTTATTTATGTATAATAAACACTTTTTTGTAAATTATAGCTTTGATTTTTTATTTGTCGTATGATTTCAAGTCGAAGATTTATAGGTACTAGGTATGTGTTGCTTTTCGAACTCTCTCGATAACTCTGCTCCTTATTTTTTTAATGGTTTATTCGCAGCAACCACTTAAGACTTATTTTGACATAAAGTTAGACACAAAGAGTATGGCGGCTAGTGTTGCCACTTCACACTAGTGATGTGCCTTAAAAGTATTTTTGACTTGTAAAAGGGTATTTTGAATAAAAAGCTTGAATTTGATGTTGTTAATTAATAACAGCAATAGAAATAAGTTGTCATTCTAATTATATTATTTCAACTAATTCTTCTGTTCGCACTACATTTTCTCGTGTACTGTCTTCCTTTATTTCATCGAATACTTTTTCCAGAATTATTTTTAATTTCCTTAGAAATCTCTTCAAGTTGATGTGAGACAGAGTTTCTTGTTCAGTGACCGGGGCTAACTTTTCTTTGTCTTTTTCCGAATTCTTGAATAATTTGTTTGTTACAAAAGAAGAGACTTTAGTCACCGCTTCTTCCCATTCCTAAAATAAATTTCTAAATTATGGTCACATTAAAAAATTGACGATTTTTTGTTTTTGATTTTTTTTTAGAATTATATATTATTATTTTATGGAAAAAATATATGAACTTACTTGGCAATCATCATGCAATAAATCCAGTGACAGCATTTCTTCAATAAGGACAACTTTTAACGTATCAGTTGAAGTATTTCTTAATATGGAAATGATCAAACGTCCAATAGCAGCAAGAGTGTTGCCAGCTCTATATAATTAGTATTGCCATGTAAATAAATCATAATCTATATTTGTTGCAAGATTAAATTTATTTAAATCCTACTTTAATGTTGAAAAAATTACATAATATTTTCGTATACGTTACCGACGAGCTATAATAAGGTATAGGCAGTTAGTTAACATTATTTACCTGCACACAACATTCCTGTTATGAATAATTTCATGGACAATATTTATTATACGCTGGTGCGTGTCCTTCATAAGAAACTCTAGAGGGTCGCAATCGGCTGGAGGCAAGGAACCGTATTGTACGAGCAACCTTTTTTGAACTGCAGTAAACTGGCGTTGCAAAATATTCAACTCATCCTGGCAAATAAAATATTAATGAAAAAAAACTTTGAACAAAGAACTAAATATTAATTTAGTAACATTAAATCAATATTTAGTTAATTTAATTTAATAACAATAAATGTGGAATGTTTCCGTAAAATTCCACCGATTTTGTTACTTATATTTTTACATTATTTTTATATCAAGGCAAGGTTTTCCTCTTAGCTCTTTTGAGCGTGCGGGGCAAAGCACCGCTGCCCATATTTCGCAATTTCAGCTGCGTTGCCTACATCTTATCGACGGAGGAAGGGACGCATAAAAATAGAATATTTCCCCTTCCTGTGCATTCCCTCCTCCATCAAATCCACTTCCCCTTCCTAAAGGATTAAAATTAGGCATTCCGTACCACACTCATCAGACGAAACGCGGAATTGCTTCCACTTGATTATCTTCTGTGTGATCGTGGCATTGCACCGGCTGAGCCGACCCATTGACCCACAACAGATATTGTTTCTGGCGTCTACCATTGTTAATACATATTACAATATATTGACTATGTCTTTTTTAATAGACAATAAGAGGGATTGCACTGTATTTTATTGTTAAAAGTTTATTAAACTACTGTTCAATAGATACCTGTAATTTCTTCAATTTTATCCTTTCTTTCGCGTGAGTTTCAATACTTTTCAAGAACCTATGTATCATTTGAATGATGAATTCTTTACTAGGCCTTACTGTTATATGCACTCCGATATTTGTTTGAATATAATATTCGTTTAGTTTATTTAAAAGATGATCCAATACAGATGATATCTCGGGATAATCATCCGATTCTATTATATATTCTTGTTCGTTTGCATAAATAGTAACAGTTTTATTTGTCGTTTTATATTTAAATGTTATGTTGTTAACGGGAGCTTCAAAATTACTTAATTCTTCTTTTGTAAAATCTGTATGGATGTAAATTAATAAATATTATTTTTAATCGATTTTAAAAAGGACGAGGTTAAAAAAAAGATGAAATTTTATTTTATTTTCTGGAGTGTTCAATTTACCTAATTTTCTTGAGAACGAGTTAGACTCATTTTAGCTTTACTGCTGTCCATTTTTCGTTAAATTTAATGGGTTTAAAAATAAGTTTACCTGTAAATATATTTGTTAAATCCAAACATGTTTCATTTACATGAACGTTTAATTTAATTTGATTCTCTAAATTCTTTTCTCCTACAGAGCAATAAAGATTCAGAGGTAACATAATACTTCTGTTAAGTATTACTATTTTTCCTGTATGTTCAATTATAGTAAATAATATTTTTATGTTGGTATTTGAAACGTCATAATCGTTTGACATTAAAATGTCAGTTTCTATTATCTGTGTAACATTGACGTCATCAATATATTTACTATTGTCAGAATGTATGAATGGAGAGCTACAAATGTATGTAATCTGTATATTCTGAATTAATTTAGGCTCTTTACAAATTATCGTAATAATTAAAGGGCATTTCATTGATTGTACATTTTTATCGTTCTCAAGTATGTCATCTTCGTTATAATTTTCGATTGGTTTACCAATTGTCGTCTTTATGCTTATAGTCTTTTCTATAAAAGGTAATTCTGAAATGCTTTCTGAAAATAACAAGAAGCAAATTTGTATGAAACATGTATCGAAAATGTGCAGTTTGTCCTATCTTTCAAAAAACAAAGATAATATGTTTTAAACAGAGATTTTAGTCTCAGAAACCTACGGTAAGTTATCATAGTTAAACTTTAACGTGAAAATGTGGAATCAAATCATTTTAATTTACCTTTATCGTCAGAGATAATTAATTTGAGCGCTTCCTCCACCGATTCCAGTTCCCTTTGAACTTCTACTGGACTTACAATTTCATTGACAATGTTAACACTAGGATTTAAATCCGGCTCAGTACCTAAATAATTAACAGATATCTTTCCATCGAGATATAGAGTGACCACGCCACCTGGTAGAGAGTTAATAAAACATCTGGATAATGACACTGCTTTCATCATAAGATCACATGCCCATAGTAATTTAGTTCCCTCGTAGACGTATAGCTTGGAATCGTCTGATGCAACCATTACTAGAAGACGTGCTCCAGGTTCTGGAAAATTGAATATATAAATTTTAATAATAATTCCTAATTAACTATGTAAATACATAAAACATTACGCATGATAAAACAAAGACCAGAAACTTTTTGAAAGTACAGATTGATCATACACCGGTTCGAAAAAACTTTACAAGGCGACCTTTAGCGGTAAACAAAAATGATGTGTTCTTACCATAGTACCAGCCAATTAAATAAGAGTGAAAACATATTGGCGTATAATCAAATCTTATAAGAGCCTTCATCAAGCCGTTATCCTGGAAACAGTAGAGATGTCTTTCGCCCAGCGCAATGATGCTTGAAAAATTACTACTCGTCTGGAAAGGTAGAAATCTAATATATTAAATTCTCGTGTCACAGTTTTCGCCACCGTACTCCTCCGAAACGGCTTGACCGATTCTCATGAAATTTTGTGAGCATATTCAGTAGGTCTGAGAATCGGCCAACATCTATTTTTCATTTTTTTTTAACTGCGCGCGGACGGAGTCGCGGGCGACAGCTAGTATATAATAAACGTCTAACCAAAATGGACTTTGACCTCCGACAATAAAAAAAAATCATTCATTATAAGAAGCTAAAAGAAACGTATTTACCCGAATTACTTGAACAGCGGATATTTCTTCGCCAGCATTGTATGTCCATTGAGGAATATTTGTTTTGTTTTGTCGCAAACTCAACTCGCTTGATTCACGAAGTTGCTGATAACTGAAAATAATATATAAAATCTCATTATTTAATATGTACTATTAGAATAGGATAGGCAAAAGTAGCAATGTAACATTACTTATACCTAGTTTTATAGTTTTTAAAGGATAAAACTGTTCGAAAATCTTCTCATAGTTTACGAAATTTAAAGGTTAATAAAAGAAGTTACTAAAGATGGTTAATTTACAAAGGTGCTCGTTTTAAAATATTTACCTGTAAATTTCCAATGCCCAAGTTGATTTACAAATTACAAACATATCGCTACTCATGACGTAAGCCACTGGCCCGGGTATCAAAATGTCATTGAAAATACACATGAAGAGAAAAGTATCTTGGTCGAAGAAACTCAAAGTACCATCTAGTGATTGTACGCAAATAAGATCTCTAGCTTTAGAACTACCGAAAGGTCCCACAGTCATGTTATATGCTAGTCTCTTGAACGCATGTTTTATAACGGCTGTTATACGGTTCTGTTCACCTGGAAATATATTTCATCCATGAAATATGTCTCAAGAAATGTTTTATTTATTAATTTCACTGCTGGAAAATTTGTATTTTGGTATCCTTTTCATTCTTTACCAAAAAATAGAGATAAATATAGTTCGGTATAGGTGTGTCGGCAGTGGAAATACGGGTTAAGACATTACCTGCGTCTGTTAAGCCTTCTTTTCTATGAAGTTCGTATATTACATAGCTTTGCGGATGTAGTACTATTATTTCACGATCTCCAGATATTCTGAAGCAAAAGAAAAATTATAAAAAAAATCCCGAGTACGATTTTTTTGTTTTATAAAAATAATAATATAAAGTAATACTTGCCCTATAAATTTTCCAGTTTCAATTTGTAGAATAATATCCGATAATTCAATCTCTAGAAGTAAACCATCTTGGTCTAAACTAGGTTTAAACAATTTCAACAATGTGCCTTCGCCTAATAGAATACAATCGCTGTCATTGTGCGAATTGAATTTATCAACTTTCATACAACTGAAGCAATGTTCATTGTTATCCGTATTTTTAGTTGTGTTCGACCACCACTGTTTAACTTTGAATAAAGACATCTTAGCATTAATAAATATTCTCACTAGTTAACTGCATTATGACCAGACTGTTTGCGTATTTAAAACCATGGCAACGATTTGTAAACAAAGTTAAGTTGCGTATAGTAAAAATAACGACAGCGCATCGACAACTGCGACTCTAAGAAAAATAATTACATGTTTGTCGTTTTGTATGCATCTTTCCTACTATATATTCTTGTTTTGTAATAAGAATTAAAGTTTTGGTAGCAATCATCAAAACGATTACTGCTTACTGACCTAATTAAGGGTAGTAAAAAAAACAAAGTATTTTAATACAGCCTTTAATAAAAATATAACAATAGTTGATGCGTATATTTAAGTGTAATCAAGATGATTTAATTCCTGAGGCTTTTTCGTGCAGATCCCAGCAATGGTCCCAGAACTGTGTCAGCCGCTGCTCGTGGTTCGCACAAAAGTGTTTGAAATCTCTCAACATGCGCATCTGAAATGTTTCATCACCTGTCGCCGGCTGCAACCATTTCCACTTCTTAGATATCATGTGGTTCCATGACCATAGGAAACCCATCTGAAACTGTTGTATCAATGATGCGTTTATCCTTTCGTTTATTTTCTATTCCCTATGTCTTTTTTAAACTTAAAACAATCGATTTATAAGTTAATAAAGGTACTAGCTCTCGCGCGCGACTCTGTCCGCGCGTAATTAAAAAAAGTCGTAATAAGTATAGTCTATGTGTACTTCCAGACTATGTTCTACATCTGTACCTAATTTAATTAAGATTCGTTGAGCCGTTCCGGAGATACCTTCAAATATCCATCCATCCATCCATCCAAACATTCGCATTTATAATATAACTAGCTTTTACCCGCGACTCCGTCCGCGCGGAATAAAAAATAGAAAACGGGGTAAAAAAAATCCGTTTCCTGGTTCTAAGCCACCTGTCCACCAATTTTCAGTCAAATCGATTCAGCCGTTCTTGAGTTATAAATAGTGTAACTAACACGACTTTCTTTTATATATATAGAAGTAAGAAGTAAGATGTAAGAAGAGTACTCACCCGCCTGCTATTGTCGAATTCATCTTTATTTTTATCGTTAACGTGCCACGAGATGTAGCCCTTGTGCGGACTGGCCGCCACGTCTGTGTGCACCGGGTACCTGTACATAACATTTATTACAATATACATTGAGTCTTGACAACCTACTTAGAACTTTAATTATTCTCGATTTTGAAAAAATAACATCGAGAAAGAAATAGCAGTACGCACTAGTTACTTATGGGCATATATGGGCAACGGTCGTCTCGCTATTTCTGCGAATTCAGGTGGCCGTTCACTCGTTAGTTTAAATAAGCTAAATAAACTGACTAAATAAGCTCTAATAATAATAATGCACTAAACCAATGTTTATGAGCCTATCCTACTCTTTCTTTGGTACTCTCTCTCTCTCTCTCTTTATCTTTACTTATTACAAAGTGACAAACGAGCAAGCGGCGACCCCGAAATAGCAACGAAACCGCTTAACATAGACATGTACATACTTTCTCTCTGTCTATTCCTCTCTCTATCGATAAGGTACATACTTTCAGTCTTTTCTCTCCTTTTCTGGCACACTCTTGCTCTCTCTCTTGCTGTGTATCTCTGTTACCTGTTGGCGTTGAGCAGCCTGTTGGGAGGCTTGTGGTGCGCGCGGCGCTCTGCGGCGGCTGCGGTAGGTATGAGGACGAACATGTTGCCGGTGACGTGAACATACAGCTGGTCGCCCACACCCTTGTGCATGGTGCTCTCTACGCACTTCGTGAACCCGAACCGACATGCGATCGCCTCCTGGAATAGAAACAGACGCTCCTCCCACGTCTCCTCCGGGAAACCTGTGGAAATACCTACCTTTTAAAAATATTGCTGCATTTTGGATTTAGTTACAGAATTTCATGGGACCTTTACTGTTATTAACTAATTATCACATCACTTAAAACACGTAAGTTATTTAAGAACGATATGTATACCTTCAAATAGAGCACTCTTCCCTCTAAGCAATGGCTCTTCATTGAGCGGTACATAAATCGGTCCTCGTAGGGGATCCGATTTCAATGTAAACGGTAACGCCAACGGATCAGCAGGGATTGGCACCATTTGTAAACGACAGTTCTGTGCTTTGCGAGCCCATCCTAATATCTATAAAATTAAACACCAATAATCAATTGAATACGCATAGGAAATAGTTGATCAAAGTTACTTGAAGAAAGAGCCATGTCTGTTAACCTTAACTTCTTGGATAGTGATGTAAAAAGCAGCACGTTACTTACAAGTTCAGCGACGATATTTCCGCTGGCGACTGCCCACTGTATGCACATCTCGTAGGCCTGGTCGGGTCGGAAGGTGGCCTGGTAGCGAGCATGTCCCCACTCTATGCGGTCGCTCTTGTTGCTCACGTCGATGTCCAGATGTGTGTTTTTATATAGAGGCACTGAATAATATCACCAATCAACTCTTACATACACTTATCAAATTACATGATCAGACGGCACTAGAGTTATAGACCTACAAATTTACTAACCCGGTGGGTAGAAATTAAACTAAATTATAACACATCATTAGAACCCTTGCAAAAGTCGAAAACAGTGTCACAAAAACTTCTCACATCGGGTCAAATAAATAAAAAAAAAGTAATGCAACCTGCACGTATCTGAGAGGAAATTCAAAGATATGTGTGAAGTCAACCAATCCGCACTGGGTGGTTGAGTAACTATAGCCTAGTCAACCCTAACTTGGGTAGGTTCCGAGTCCCTCGGTGGGGACGACGTATGTAAAAATTAGATTAAAACAATGACAATCTCACAGTCAGTATCGGCGGCGCGGCTCATGTACTTGGGGTCGATGTTGGGTGCAAGGAAGGCGGGGAGACCGGTGACGTCACGTGCGCCTGGCCCCGCCCCCGCGATGTCGCGAGCTCCCGGCCCCGTCACCGCCAATGGGGACCTCGGTCCCAACACTTCAACTTCCATCCATTCATTCTCGAAGCTCTGCAGGTCACCCAGCGGCTTCACGTAGTCACTTAGCTCTGAGAATTGTGATCATTTGTAAATCCTTCCGTTAAAGACTTCAATATAAACCTTGTATCTCTTATCTTATCTCTTATCACCTTTATCTTTCCTCTGCGGCAGAATATGGTACATATAGTAACCGACTACGAATCGTTTTGTCGTGTCACCCGAAGCATGACAAATCATCTTTTCTTGTAACATTCTCTGAAAATTACAAATTATTGTTATGACAAATTGATGATTTGTTCATATTTGCGTGCACACTTCACGTTCCAAGTCGATTTGAATGCACGATTTTTTTATCGAACTCGTATTTATATCGATTCTGCGTTTCGTACCTCCATAATAGTGGTTGCTTTTTCATATGTCATGCCTTCCATATTTGCCTGCAGCCAGTGTATGGCGTATATGGAGACGAAGGCATGAGAGGGCAGGCTGACCGTCTGCTGCAGGAAGCCCACACCCAGTGTCGGGTGTCGCATACGCTCGATTATCTCCGATAGACTAGCGTTTGCTTTCAACTTTGGCTCTATCACGCTGAAAGCCGAATTATTTTGTAGACTAAAACTATTGAATCAACCTCCAATACAGTGGGATTATTATAGAAGTGAAGAATCATTGTTTTTAAAATCAATTTTATGATTGTGGTAACTAAATCAAGAGTCAAATCGCACTTCGATTGAATATTTTGTGACATTATGTTAAATGACTTGTGTATTGTGTAAACTCACCCATCATCATACGTGTCTTCAGTTTCTCCTGTTTGTGATTGTGTCCGCTCGAGTACCGTTTTGGCAGCCGCCCTGAAATACACAGCTAGTCTTTTAATAAAATAATTAAGTTAAAACATTTAACAATGCATAAGCAATACGCATGCAAAGATCGAAAAGCGCAATATCAAAATAATAGATGTAGATGATATTAGGAAGAAGCAATAATTGGTTAAAATATATTCATAGGAGTAAAATGAGGTTCACATATTTATCAGTTTCTTTTAATTTATTAAGACATAAAAAAATCTACTTTTTTCTCTCACATACTTAGCACTTAGTTTGAAATAGAGTTGACATTGATAAAAGCGGTAAACCATTATATTTATTCTATACTTATTTTACAACAACATCCTTTGCAAAACTATTTGATTATAGAGCTGCGTTATATAGTTTTACGTATCTTGGCGGCTCTTAGCGTAGCGGGATGCGAGGGTAGAGTGCCGATCACTTTGGGCCGGCAAGGTACATGAAATGTATATAATACGTGAACCTTATTTCGTGTTAAATGGAATGTAAAAGCATGTATACTTACTTGTTGCATTGGCTAGTGTTTAGTGACTTAGTAGGTGATACTTGCTGCAATGAAACATTCGAAAAGGATAAGAAAACAAGCAACCGATAGAGATAGGGAAGAGCAAGCGTTGAAACAGAAAATGATAGCAGACATTTGAAATAATAATTTTAGTTTTACAATCTGTGACATCAGAAAAGCGTAATAAATTTTGTGAGTGTGTCAAAATTAATTCTAAATAGTGAGATACAAAGTGCATCTAAGCTGGCAACACTGCAAAATGAAACAGTTGAAAGTCTTTAAGGTTGTTAAAGTTTAAACTTCTAAAATGATAAAAATATTTTTATAAGAAAGGAATATAAGGCTACTTGTTAAGTAGCTCTTAATCGTTAAACTAAAAAAAAAACACAATAAGCTGTAATTTAATTACTACAATAATACATCATGTTCTACTCCTTTTTATACTGCTTTGCATAAATAAGAAATTTTATAAATATAAAAGACTAAAGACCTGTGAAAGGCTAGAGAGCGCTATAGCAAAAGCGAAAAATCAAAACCAAAACCAAACGCAACACCATAGAGTGAGAAAGAGATCAAAAATAAGCGGCTTGAAATAATTTTTACGTATGTAACGTACTGTAAATAACGTAATTATTTTAGTCATGTTAAAAATAACACCGGCTTGATTTTTTTAAAACATCTTCGTATAAATTATTTCATAATTCGGGGCGTATTAATCTGTATCGAGCGCACAAGTTTATAAATTTTAAGATATATTATGGTCATGGTGTTTTCTGATGACAACATTTTTTTGTACAACTATTTCGGCAGTGGAAATTCGTTTGTTAGACTTGTGCGCGCGATACGTATAGTGCGACAAACTTATCTGACGCTGTGACAACGCTGTTATCATGGTTCGGTCATAAAATATGTAAAACCAAGTTAACCAAAAAGGTCGCTGTACAAGACAGCAATAATCCGACAAGAATTTTTTTAGACATTGACAGACATCGCTAAGGATATATTGCGATTTGTTTTACTAACGGCGGGTTTCGACACAAGTTACACTTGTGTTAATACATATCGTCGATGGCAATATGTTAAAACAAGTGTTAGTGAAGTTCTGGGGTTATATTCACCAGGTGAGATAAGTTTGTCGGTCTTAGCATGTAATACATGTCATTTATACTGACATGGCCTCCATCCGGAGCCGCGGCCGGTCGGGCAATCGGGTGCTGCCGACGCGCTCCCTGAAGGGCGAGCTCACACCGCCCTGCTACATCACACAACACGCACCTTTACTCAACGACACGCACTTCGCCCATCATTAACACCCTAATCTAACAGTTATACACAGGTAGGCCTTTATTAAAATACAGATATATTTCGATCTTTAGTAGGTATGTGAAGGAGAGTTCAAAACATTCTTATATCTGCTGCAATCATCAATATCAAATAGTTTCAACAAAAACAAAAAAAATTGCCTCGCCACTAAAATTTTAATAAAAGGCTTACCTTTGCATTCAAATCTATACCCTAAATAAATCACAACAAAGTCTAATTTGATCATCCAACGCTAACAAAGGTGCATTTGGTGACGCCACATAATACAAATTAAATTAAATTTAACCTAAATTACGACACTACTTTATAAAGCTAGCAAACAAGTACAAGGTAAAAAAGTGCGGTCCGTGCATTTGCTTAACTTGTATTTAAGCGGTGCTCATATGTACGCATGTCACTTGAGTATGGGATAGCATATCAAATCTAATTAGTTTTTTCGTGAAGGTGATATACGTAAAAGCTTAAAGTCTTTACAATTGAAAACTACAGTTAAAAAGTTTATTATAAAGTGAAAGTTACGGTTAGTCTTTATGCAAGCGGAGTAAGGTTGAAAATTGAAACCGCTGCCTTTATAAATTTCATAGCGATGTTTTGGTAAGCTACTTGAGCTATCATTAATGATATTATGTCATTAAAATGTGTGAACGCCTTATTAGTTGGAAAAAAAAAAACTACATGCGACAGCAAAACATAGCCTACGCCGACCAAGAACCTTCTAAAACAACTACAAACGGTTGAAATTTAATAGCCAATTTTAACTGGCAACTTAAGAAGAAAATGATATACTTCGATAGTAGCTTAGAACTATTAACTACGATTAAAACAATAACGTAACCAATAATTTCATTAAGGTTAGAAAAATAGAGTGAAATATGGTTAAAAAGTTTCGATACTACGTATCTATTGCCAATAAATATATTCTACAAAACTCAATTTATTCTTCTATTTAATGGAGGTCAAATTACTGAAAATAAACATATATCTTTTGTTTTATATATGTACTTCTGATAGAAATTATTATCCATTGTAACATCTTTACTATTGTTTTTATGGGTCTGGAAATATCAAATAACATCATAGAGCTTTAGAAGTGAGCAGTGTTTTTGGTACGCAGATTTATAAAAAAAAAACAAAAGGGAAACTTGAGTCGTCAGACTTAGTCAAAGGACTATAACACAGCGCGTCATTTCTACTATACCGGACAATGTGATCTAATCAATTTTGATACTTGAAAACTAATTTTTATGGTAACAAAAAAAATCTCGAATAGTCGAAAAATCGTTGTCAAACTAATATCTACTGTGTGCAAAAAAGTTACAAAGCAATTGGACAACGTATTGGAATATAATCTGACTAACGCAAATAGCTGTTTTTAAATAGCGATTACTTTTAGCTGTATATGTTTCATAGCAGTATTTATTTAGGAAAATTTAACAAATAGATATAACTATCAAGATGTTGAAATCTATTAGGAGTGCACATAGCAGTATATTAGTTTGTAAACGTGTGTGTACATGTCCAGTATAGCGAGCGGTTGTGTCGGTACTTGTGTACCTGCGCGTTCCGCGTCAGGATGGAAGTGGAGTGCCGGCGACGCGTGGGGGCCGCCTCCGCCCCGCCCGCCGGCAGCGCCATCTGCAGCACATCCACTGTAGTCGCGCCAACATCACACCAAACACCCTCTACCTCCCCGCCAATCCCCGCCCGAACCCCCATTCCTTTCCCCCGTAATACCCTCTTCTCCCCTAACGCCGATCGTAACACGATTTTGTGTCTAACATCATGAGAGTATCGATCTTACTATATCCCCGATGCAAACACAATGTTATTGTTAAATGCAATGTAATATGTAATCGACATTGGTAATATTACAAGGCAATCTGAATGTGTAGGGAATAAAGATTTGTACAGTGTATGGCCATATCCTCTAAAAATATAAAAGAGGAGGTCTTTTTTACCAACTCTTGAGACATATTCTGTAAGGACTTTCTGGTAAATCCAGGTTGACTCAAACAGGAAATTGTACATCGTGTTCAAACAATTGGGCAAACAAACAAAATGCAAACATTTCATTACAATATGACATAATATACATAACTTTTTTGTACAAAATTATAACCCAATTTAAATAAGTATAAGATTTTAAAAAGTAAACAGAATTTTTCTATTATTCGTTTCCAAAAAAAAATATGTTCTATTGAAAATAAAAAATGATTTTACTTAAATCAACAAAATAAAACTCAACTAAAGTCGAAACCAGATGTTTAAAATTAACAAACTCAAGTATAGAATGTTGAAATTATTTTTTTACAAAACATTTCATTTATTTCGACGAGAATAGTTCATTTTAATAGTTTCATTCTAAAAAAATCTTATACTTAAAAATTGGATAAAAAGTATAATACATTTCATGCGATAGATTTCCTTTGCAAGAATAATTTCATGTTTGAGTTCTGTTAATTCAATCAAGAAATTATTTATATTAATTGATTTAAAAGAGGTAAGTGTATATTGTAACGTGCTTAAAACATGCAGTGCATTATAACTACGTGTTACATCTGTGCAATAAATCATGCCAACTACGTGTTACGTTGAAATATACAAGTGAGCAAACTGTAAACAATATCACATATTAATAAAAAAATATATGTACAAATATGTAGTAATAATTTTTTTATTTTTATTAAAGCATTGTTGATTTTAAAACTGGATTTGGATTCTATTCGATTGAAGCATTTTTTTTTTTGCAAATATCATATCAATATTTTATATAAATTGCGTGGAATTAAGCACAGAATACGAAATAATTTTATAAAGAGCAACTTCTGTGCCCAATTTTATTTATCAATTTGCAAATAATGTTTCGAGCTGTTTTCTTTATTTTACTGAAATAGCTTTTCAATATTTTATACATAAAAGTACAAAATCAATGCTAAAAATACTTTTAACTAATATTTTTCCTTTTACTGCTTCAAATTATAGAATTTAGGAATACTTACCCTCTGTTTGATAGGTCGTTTGACTTTATTGAAGTATAATTCTGTCATTTTGAGAAATCCATCTGTCAGTTGGTCCAAATCTTGACGCGTAGGCGTTGGGTAGATGTCACAATGTGTCGATTCATCTTCCAGTATTTGTTTGGTGGCTGGATTTGTCAGCGGTAATAATAAAGTTCTGAATCTCCAGTATTTTAGGGACTGAAATCATTAAATTGTAAAATAATGATTTGATCTAAGTTATATTATTACTTTTAAGAAACTTTTCCATAATCTAAATTTATTTGCCAACGCTCTTGTACAAGTATATTTGCACAAATTGCACTTTTGTAAAAATTACTTGCACAAATTGTACTTTTGTACAAATTATTTGCACAATTTCTTTGCACAAATGGCATGTTTTGTAATAATACAGCTTACCGTTACCTCTTCAAGTGCGAAGTCTGTGTCACCTCGGGTGCAGATGTAGTGGTCCATGTAGTTCCAGCTGTAGTTCTCTAGCTTTTCTGTAGTAAATGATACCCAGGATACCTCGTAGGTATCATGGTACGGCGCATGGAAACGATACCGGTAGTGAATGTTGAACGGAGGGTAGGGATGTCTGGAAAACAATGAATGTGAAAAATAAGGCTAGTTAATGTTGTGTATGATTAATAATTTATCTAGATTAAAAACGATGAAACAAGAAAAATTACAAGTGTAGGAAGAGATGTAAAGAGTAAGTTGGAAGCTTCTGCAATTTACATCAAATTATGAAGACAGGACGTTCTAAAAACAGTAATTTAAAAAAAAAATTGGAGTAAATTGTTTAAAAAAACTTTCTCACCTGGGTCGGTATCTCGTGACGGTGATGGTAGACCCCACCAGAGTGAGCTTATGGAATATTCTACCAATAGAGAGCAGGTATCGCTTGGTGGGCGCGGAGTTGGCCGGCTTGCCGTACTGCGGAGCCACCTTTGACGGCGGCGGGGCCGGCGTCGACGGACAATGAGATTCTATCACATCGTTCTCATTTACTCCCACAATTAACTGGAAACCCTGAGAAAGTTTAATAATATATATAGTAAAAAATTAACTTTGGGTCACTTTGGGTCCATCCATACTTGTTGTTCCTCTTCCTCACAGTCATAACCAGAAAATAAAACGTGATGTAATACTATTTATCTTTCTTCTTACTAATCTTACTAAAAAAAACTCACTTGAGCTAATCTCTGTGAGACGAGTTCCTTGAACACTTCGTTGGTTGTGAGCGGTTTCTTGTATATGGCGCGGTTCTGTGCGAAGTCGGCATTGACGTCATCGGGTAACAAGTTATAGTCCGACACCAGGTAGTCGTTCTGCAGAGATCTCTTGTCCGGGAAGTAATCCGTAGTGATGGGGAGACACGCTGGTATGGTGAGAGACTTCCAATCTACGCCTGTTTGTGATTTCAATTGGTTTTCTTAGTATATTTGTATTTAAATATGGAGTTTGTGAGTATTCCGTAAATACAACGGTTAAAAATCAAATAGTAATGCATAATTAGTTATTTTTATTTGTATATACATATTTTGTTAGTAGGTGCATTCACATAGTAAGTAATGCAGATGAACAAATAATTTGTGATTATTTAAAATACTACATATACCATATTTCCCATAATATAATGTATATGTCAAAATATATTGAATAATTATAGTTAAGCATATTTTTAAAAATAAAGTTAAACAACTTAATATGGATATGCTACAAACTTTAAGGTAAACGGCCTTTATATAAGTATATAGTAAGCAAGAAATAACATGCATTATCGTTAAAAAGCCAAGCAAAGAAGTTGTAAAAAGCATGTCCATATTAATTACATAGTTGTTGCTTTCGGCTAATAATACTCTACAATACTTAAAAAAAAAACGAAAACTACAAAGCATTTTCAATATTTCAAGACACGGTCCTGGCACAAATTAAATGAAGCGTGAAAAAAATTAAATGATTGCGTTCAATCTCCCCGTGTTTAAAATTGTTACATACGTATTGGATTTGCTACAAATTAACTACGAAGCGATTGCATGTTATTTTTTAGTGTCCGACCGAAACAGGATTTTTGAACTTTTTCGAATCGTAAATAGACGAATTAAAATTACTCAGGCGGCTGCAATTTACTACATTTAACTATGAAATCTCTGATTTACTCATATATATATGTTACGGACAGCTACGGCATTAGCCCCCATGCCATTAAGCCCCCATGCCCGTTGCGGGGAATGAAGCGGTGAGAGGGGAGGGGGCAGTAAGCGTGGTGGGGGAAGTGGCGCCACATGCAAGCCCCGCCTACAACGTCAAAGCGCGCTTAGGCCCCCTTCGAGCTAAGCCCCTCAAGAAATCTGATATACGGCGATGTGGCGGGCATGCGGGGCAGCTCTCTCTCCAGCAAGCAAGAAGCAGTACCTCAGCGACTTAGTGATTCAGTGCGGGACTCAAAGTGTGATTTATACTGTAAATTCCGTGTACTTTTTATTGTAATAACATAGTTTAATAGTAAATTCTTATCTTGCAAAACAGTTTTATTCAATACAGTCCACTTTCGAGTAATCTATCATCAACAGTTCTTTGGTCATTCGACGCCGGATCAAGCAAGAAGAATTATCGAATAGTTAGAACAGACGAACGTCTTATCTAGTTTCAAAAACCGCGTTTACGCGGCCGGATCGTTACCACCTAACGGTGACAAACGGTAACTGTCTGGTAACGCCTTTTGGCGGATCGGCAACGGCAACCAATGCGTGCGTCTCTTTAGAGACGATAGGAAGCCGCAACGAGGGATAAAATGCCACTAACAAGAAGCATGAAGAAACAAGATAACGCGCCCGTCGAAGTACACGTGTTCGAACACACGCCCGCGTCGCCTTCCGCCAACGCCGCGTCTCGTGCCGACACCGGAGCCGTGCCCGCGCCCGTATTTACGTACAACACCGACTTCATCCCGCAGCCGACGGAGGCGAGTTCAACCGCGCCGCGAACCGACGCGCTCGCCATGACCGAAAATCCGTCGAGTGAGTTATTGTTAGGGGAAACAACGCCGGTGAGACGTAATGTCGAAACAGGGCCCGCGCCTTATGCACATGTAGCTCGGTCGGTTAGATCTACCGCGAGTTCGAACGCCGCGTTACGAGACATGGAATATAGGGCCGCAAAGGAACTCGCTGAGATAAGAAGAAAACGTCTTGACTTGACTCGAAGAGGAATTAGTCAAGAAAAAGCTAGCTAGGGACGTCGCGCAGATTGAAGCGAATAGTGTAGTTTCCGCGAACGATTTAGAAGATAGCCGCGTTTCGTTATGGGTAGAAAATGTTAACACCATACGGGGGGAGCCCCCCTCCTCACCGCTTCCGCAACCCGCGAACCGCGTTAAGGGCTCACGAATAGGGCTAGATTTAGAACCTGCGCTATTAGGTAGAATAAACGCACGGGTCGGGATAGAGGAGAACGAACGCCGCAATCGTGAGCACTACGCAAACCGCGACATCGCGCCGGGAGAGAGTCGCCACTTAAGATCGTGTCAAAAGTCGTGAGTTACCCGTATTCAGTGGATCGGCAGTGGAGTGGCTCGCGTTTAAAACCGCGATGAAAGAGTCAACGGAATTATACGGTTTTACACACGCCGAGAATATGGGAAGACTACGTGTCTGTTTACGTGGGGAAGCTAGAGACGCAGTATCCGCTTTGTTATTTACGGAAAGCGATCCGCAACAGATAATGCGAACGTTGGAGCAGTGCTTCGGCCGAACGGAGACGATTATCGATAGAGCAATAGAAGATCTCAGACGCCTACCGAGGCTCGGCCAGACCGCACCAGAGTTGAATAGTTTTGCTGTTAAGCTTCAGAACATAGTGTGTATAATACGCAATGTAGACGGCAGAGGGTATCTCCGTAACCCTATGTTAGTGAGATATGTGAGCGATAGATTAAGTCCGCATCTTCGATCGAGATGGTGTGATTACGCTGAAGACTTCGGCACCATCGAAGAACCGGAAATCGTGACCATGTCTAAATTCCTGATGAGAGAAGCTGACCGCGCGTTAAGCCACGCCTACACCGCAACACCGTTTGTGAAGACAGAGACAACGTCGCGCCGTGAGAAGCCACGAGAAGCCACAATACTAACCATTACACCGGTCAAGAGTGAGACAAAACATTGTCTCTGTTGCGGCGGACAACACGGCGTAAAAGAATGCACGAAGCTGTCAAACATGAGTGTTAAAGAAAGATGGTCGTGGGCGCAAGAACATAAAGTCTGCTTCAACTGCTTACGGAGCCGGCATCGACGCTTCGCATGTAAGGAAAAGCGATGCGGTATCAACGAATGCTGGGGTCGGCATCACGAACTTTTACATGCCGAGAGGGCGTCGCCGACAGAACAAGAGGGCAGCGCGACCGAAGAAACCGCACTCGTCGCGTCAACGTCGGCAGTGTGCGAATCGGCTTTACTAAAGGTGTGCCCGGTACTGATACGCGGACCAGAAGGCAGGGAGATAGCCACCTACGCGCTACTTGACGAGGGTTCGACTATATCTCTGATAGATGAGCAACTGGCAAGAGAAATAGGCGCAAATGGACCGACGCGTAAACTTAGCATCCGCTGTGTATCGGCGACGAACGATCACCCGAATAGTCGTATCGTCAACCTTACTGTTAGAGGAAAAAGACAAGAAAAGTCACACGAAATTAAGGCTAGAACAGTGAAGAGTCTAGCCGTCGGGGTGCAAACCGTGAGTACCGAATATTTGCAGTTAAGTCACCTACACGGTTTGCCAAAATACGTCTGCTTTACAAACGCGAAGCCTAAGTTATTGATAGGAGCAGACAACTGGCACTTAATTATATCGCGTAATATACGAATCGGACGTCGCAACGAGCCTATCGCGGCGAACACATTACTCGGTTGGGTGATACAGGGGTCAACGCCGCGAAGAGTAAGTGAAGAAGATCACGGAACTGTACTTCACATTCGCTCGACCTACTCACCGAGACCCGAAGACAGAAGCCGCGCGAACAAAGACGACAAGATTAACGCATTGTTAAAGAGGCGGTACGACATCGATTCATTAGGTATATCGCTTATCACAAAACCGCGTCATTTGGAAGAACGTGCCTTAAATAGATTCAACGATACGGTTCGCAAGATCGACGGTCGATACAACGTCGGACGGCCTTGGAAAGAAGATGACGTGAAGAATACCACGAAGGAAGTCATCGAGGTGCATGCGAACGCCGGCTTTGTTTTAGCGAGTTGGAATTCAAACAAACTCGAGGCGTTAAGCGCAGTGATGTCAATATTTGACCCATTAGGACTTCTCAGTTACATAACGATAACTGCGCGGGAAGAGTTCCAGAGCTGGCTATACGCCATAAGAGATGCCGCAACACTTCGTCTGCCGCGCTGTTACGCGTCTACGGGGGGAGTTGTCGAACGCCAACTGCACGCATTTAATGACGCGAGCGAAAAAGCATACGCGACGGTGGCCTACTGGCGAACGCAATACGAGGACGGATCGGTTAGAGTTTCGTTAATAGGCGCGAAAGAAAAGGTACCTCCGATTAAGGCACAAGGTATACCGCGCTTAAAACGACGAGCTAGTTTAAAACGGGCTCGATTAGCCGGCGCGATTCAGACCGAGCATCGAATTAAAGCTCAGAAAGTACGACTGTGGAAAGATTCGCTAACCCTGCTTGTCGAGATTAGGAATTGTACGTCACGATATAGTCCGTATGTAGCGAATCGGTCAGGTTTATGCCTAGTATTTCATAATACCCGACTGAGACCGACGGTACGCGAAGTTGAACGAAGTTGTATGATATGTAAAGTGCGAAAAGCAACACCGCGGCCGGTAGTAACGGGTGATTTACCATCGGAAAGATTAGGCGAGTACGCAAGACCCTTTACATATACGGGTGTAGATTATTTCGGACCGTTAACAGTAACAATCGGCCGACGTCGTGAGAAAAGATGGGTAGCGTTGTTTACGTGTTTAACAACTCGCACGTTACGTTTAGAGTTAGTCTACAGTCTTACGACAGACTCAGCGATAAAGGCGTTAAGGCGAATGGCGGCGCGGCGCGGGTGGCCACGCGTCGTCTACTCCGACAACGGGACGAACTTCCGAGGGGCGAGCAAGGAGATCAACGAGGCAACAGCGGATTGGGAACCGGCACTCCGGGAATTCGCACTTACTCGTCGCTTTGACTGGAAATTCATCGCACCGGGAGCGCCTAACCAAGGAGGAGCATGGGAGCGCTTAGTGCGTTCCGTTAAATCGACACTCCAGAGTACGCTGAGAGAAAAACATCCGAAGGAAGACACCCTGACGACCTTAAGAGCCAGAGGTATATCAAAAAGGACAGAGGACATTATCCCGAGGCCACGCGATATGGTCACCATCGCCGACGGTCACCTCCCTCGTAGTGTATGGCCTCGGGGAATCATTACAAGAACGTTCCCGGGACCTGACGGAATAGTAAGGAACGTCGAGATGAAGATGAAGACATGCGATGGGCTGCTCAGAAGACCAGTCAGAAAGGTAGCTGTCCTCCCGACTCCAGAAGAGGCTTCGATATCTACGCCGGGGGGAGAATGTTACGGACAGCTACGGCATTAGCCCCCATGCCATTAAGCCCCCATGCCCGTTGCGGGGAATGAAGCGGTGAGAGGGGAGGGGGCAGTAAGCGTGGTGGGGGAAGTGGCGCCACATGCAAGCCCCGCCTACAACGTCAAAGCGCGCTTAGGCCCCCTTCGAGCTAAGCCCCTCAAGAAATCTGATATACGGCGATGTGGCGGGCATGCGGGGCAGCTCACTCTCCAGCTAGCTAGTAGCAATATCTCAGCGACTTAGTGATTCAGTGCGGGACTCAAAGTGTGTTTAATTCTGTAAATTCCGTGTACTTTTTGTTGTAAATCAAAGTTTAATAGTAAATTCATTCTCTTGCAAAACAGTTTTATTCAATACAGTCCACTTTCGAGTAATCTATCATCAACAATATAGTTTTACTAAGCACTAACACTTAAAAAAACTTATACTACTTGATATAAGCTAGACTTTCGGAGCAGCCGAGATTTTAAAGATGTATTTCAACCGCCGTAAACTAAATATTAAAAAAAAAAACTTCGGTTGGACACCAATATTATTACAACACCTCCGCAAATTATATACTTAATAAGGCTTCGCCGCAATTGCTACATAATGCAATTCCATTAAATTGTTATATCAAACCTATTTCTTGGTTCGCTTAACGCCGCAAATGTTCCCACGCGAATGAAGACATACAATGCGGCGATTTCATGAAACATTAGAAATGACATGATTGTTTAATAAAACATATACATGGTTGATAAAAACAAATATTATACACAAATTCGTCACTGCCTTTTAAAAGCTTAAAAACACCATAAAAAATGAATAGAATAAACGAGTGCACCCACAAGATAAATTTTATGTCATATTACTACATATTTTATGTGTAAAAATTATATATATAGTATGTTATATATTTACGTATGATATTTTACATTAAAGCTGGGGTCATAAACTGATATGATAAAAGTAACAAATATATAATTGTAACATAAATTGCACAGAGAAGGATGTGCAGTGCGGTACGATGAATCATATATAAAAGTAGCTGTCGTCCGTGACTCCGTCCGCGTGGAATTAAAAAAAAACATAATAAGTAGCCTACGTTTTCTTCCAGACTATGATTTAAATCTATACCAAATTTCATCGAGATACGTTGAGCCGTTCTGGAGATACCTTCAAACAAACATCCATCCATCCAAACATTCGCATTTATAATATTAGTAAGATAGAATCTTTGCACACATACATTTTACATATTAGGTTTAAAAAGTGAAATTTTATAGAAATGGTAAAGTAATAAATAAAAACCTTGGGCCAAAATAACATATTTTATTACGTATTTATCTGCACCTTACATTTAATTTTGTTATTTTTGTTTCCTTAAAATCATATTAATTAAGATAATCTGCACTAACAACGACTTGAATAAAAAAAAATGTAACTAAAAAATGTTTCGATTTTAGGCAACTATGATACTTTGTTGAGCAATAATTTTGATTTTAATTATATTTATTGCCAATGTATGTAGGAATAAATCAAGAAAATCGTGCCAGGACCATGCAAAATGAAAAATTAATTGAAATGTGATGCTTTTTTATAAATAGTTTGTGACCCCTGATTAACATGATATGAACAGATGACAATGTTATTGTGTTACAGATCCATTCTGGTGCAGTTAGTTTAGGTTTAAACATTGATAGTATTACTGTTTATATATTGAAAATATACAGAAACAAAATCAATTAAGGAATTATAAAATTTAATAAAAAACGTGAATCAAATTAACAATTAATTTATAATCCATCTAATATACAAATCATATTTCTAACTTAACCACAAAAAATACTGAAATAAAATAATGAAAGCATTGAAAGATAAATTATATAAGTTAAGAAATACTAACCTGTAGTTAATGCAGGAGTCCATTCTTGTTCGCCCGTAGCGCCCCACAATAGAGCGAGGGAGGCGTTGTTTGTGGTCGAAGTTGTGGTAGTTATGTTCATCCCGCTCACTCCTGTGCCCATCCCGCTGGCACTCAGTACACTCGTGCCCAACACACCGAGTGCCCCGGACGCGCTAATCATGCGCTTACGACTACTCATTATGTTACCTATATCATATCATCCGGTCAAAATAAATATCGAAGCTACGATAATTCGCATACAGCTAAAAATTGATAGGAATGTTTGGAACAACATCTATATCTATATATATAAAAGAAAGTCGTGTTAGTTACACTATGTATTTATAACTCAAGAACGGCTGAATCGATTTGACTGAAAATTGGTGGGCAGGTAGCTTAGAACCAGGAAACGGACATAGGATAATTTTTACCCCGTTTTCTATTTTTTATTCCGCGCGGACGGAGTCGCGGGTAAAAGCTAGTCTATATATATAAAAGAAAGTTGTGTTAGTTACACCATTTATAACTCAAGAACGGCTGAATCGATTCGACTGAAAATTGGTGGGCTGGTAGCTTAGAACCAGGAAACGGACATAGGATAATTTTTACCCCGTTTTCTATTTTTTATTCCGCGCGGACGGAGTCGCGGGTAAAAGCTAGTCTATATATATAAAAGAAAGTTGTGTTAGTTACACCATTTATAACTCAAGAACGGCTGAATCGATTCGACTGAAAATTGGTGGGCAGGTAGCTTAGAACCAGGAAAAGGACATAAGATAATTTTTACCCCGTTTTCTATTTTTTATTCCGCGCGGACGGAGTCGCGGGTAAAAGCTAGTCTATATATATAAAAGAAAGTCGTGTTAGTTACACTATTTATAACTCAAGAACAGCTGAATCGATTTGACTGAAAATTGGTGGGCAGGTAGCTTAGAACCAGGAAACGGACATAGGATAATTTTTACCCCGTTTTCTATTTTTTTATTCCGCGCGGACGGAGTCGCGGGTAAAAGCTAGTATATATATAAAAGAAAGTCGTGTTAATTACACTATTTATAACTCAAGATCGACTGAATCGATTTGAGTGAAAATTGGTGGGCAGATAGCTTAGAACCAGGAAACGGACATAAGAAAATTTTTACCCCGTTTTCTATTTTTTATTCCGCGCGGACGGAGTCGCGGGTAAAAGCTAGTTTTACATGAAACCTGAAGAGTACAAATTGATAATCTGTTTAGAAAGACAATTATTGTACTTAAGCATAACATTTGACCTTGTTTATTTTAAATGCGAGTTTCATAGATTTTTTCTGGTTCACATTAAATGGTGACCAAACATCCCTACCAATTGTTAGCTCTATGCGAATAATTATAGCTTCATCCCTTAATTTCGCTTAATTTGACTGACCTAATAATTGTTTTTTATATTTTTGAGATATTTTTATGACAGTTAAAACATATTTTTATAACTTTTGATTTTAACATGAATAATGTCTTCGTGAAATTCCACTGCCTTTACATATTCGTTCTCTCTCTTCATTCCGTTTTTTTTTTTAAATACTGATTTATCAATTTATATTATTATCGAGTTTATTAAGTTCATAAAATAAACAACACATCCAAAAAAAAATCAGAGTTCAAACAATTAAAAAAAATAAACAAATTATATTACGATTCAATTACAAATTACAATAAAAAATCCTTAACCGAAATTTATACAACACAATAAAGTAAAATAAAGCTACTTATGAAACCCGTTACCTCAATTGTAATAAAGATAGCTACTATCTTACCATCAACTTGATATACAGGGTGATTGTTATTTATTATAGATGAACCAGTATCTTTGGTAATATTGTCGTAGCAGTCGTCCTCATTCCTGGAGGCAGGCTCGCCCGCGGGCCGCGCTTGGTAATGATGTTGTTGGATTAGAACACCCTTTGGACCTACAAAAAAAATAACAAAAATACGCCATTAATTCACAATTTAATTGTCAAAAGCAAAAAAAAAAATATATAAAAATTAAAAACAAATGTAAAGGGTGTTAAATTTTTCGGCGACATAACTAAACCAATGAATTTTAAGCTACATATTTAACTAACATTAAAGCCTTAAGTTACGTAACAATAACTAAAAATGTTTACCTTTTGGGAAGATATGTGTCCATCTTCTCCTATTACTTGTTAGTTTGACTTTAACATGTGAGGGATCAAACGGGTTGATGAGAGCGCGGCCTGTACGTATGACCGGTTTGTTAGAAGATATGGAGCTACGAGGTGATAAACGATTGATGGAACTTGGAGAATCTGTCGTATCGCTTGTAGACTCGAGACCGCCGAATTTATCTATAAAAAGTTAGACATTTTCTTTATATGTTACTTAGATAGAGCCACTACAAAAATTTTGGGACACCCTATATATCAAATAAACTTCTTACGAACTCCAAAACCTTAAGATACATACTTCCTCCAGTCAACATATCGCCCAGACTATGATGTATGTCTGGGTCAGACATTTTCCTGTGATGTAAAACCGAAGTGGGCGGACTTTTACGGCTTATCTCAAGACCGGCAACAGATGTCTTCTTTGTGCGTTTGTGTACTCTTTGAACACTGTGGAAAAAAACTAGGATAATTGTTAAAATGTAACAAATGTATAAAAGCAAAAAGTATATATGAAATTTCATCTGATATGCTTTAATTTTATATTTCTTTTAGTCTGATGCTGTGCAAAAATGGAACAAAAAGGGTCTCTTATTTAATACCCATTTAAAAATCTATTATGGTTAATTTTATGAGTATTTATAAAATAGACATAAGAACATACCATGTACTATGTGCAGGCGGCAATTGAAATATTTGTGCATCATATGCATCGTAATCAAATATAGAATTGTGCATATATTCATCCTCTTTAACTAACTTTCCTTTCACTTCATCTTCGTACATCTTTTTTAAAGGCTCTTGACTCATTCTCGGTGGTAACTTTATTCTCGGTATGAAATTTGAGTAAGCAACTTTTTTATTAGTCGAATAAAATGATAAATTAATCCAATGAGGCATTGAATAATCATCTATTGAGTTTACACCACTATCTTTGTTGTGAAACTTTAACAATGGTACAGCATGTAGAGGTTGTTCACCGACACACACTAAGTCACTGCCTACACCATTATCAATGATTCTCTGTTTTGTCACATTCGTTAGTTCTCGATCGACTTCAAATACTCCAACACCGGGAGTTATTACTACGCTTAACTGACCAGTGCGATCGAAACATCTATCCAAATAGTGTTTCTCAAACACTGAAATTAAGATAAACAATTTATTAATAAATATTTAACTAATAATAGCTTTTACCCGCGACTTCGTCCGCGCGGAATAAAAAAAAATGCACACAAGATAAAAAAGTTCCTATGTCCGTCTCCTAGTTCTAAGCTACCTCTCCATCAATTTTCAGCTAAATCAGTTCGACCGATCTTGAGTTATAAATAGTGTAACTAACACGACTTTCCTTTATATATATAGATTAAAAATGAGAATGTGTAGATGGATGGATGTTTGTTTGAAGGTATCTCCAGAATGGCTCAACTGATCTTGATGAAATTTGGCATAGATGTGGAGCATAGTTTGAAACCATTGTGTACAGCATAAATATACTTACTACAAAAAGCTATCTAATATCAGAGCATTGGTAAATGTTGATGATGATAAATAGTTTCTGAATTGAGACATTCTTTAAATTTTTGCAATACTTTATTACACAAATTGTTTGAATAATCTTACGAATATTATAAATGCGAATGTTTAATTGGATGGATGGATGTTTGTTTTAAGGCATCTCCGGAACGGTAAATGGATCTTGATGAAATTTGGCACAGATGTAGAACATAGTCGGGTAGAACATATAGGCTACTTATTATGTTTTTTTTTTAATTCCGCGCGGATGGAGTCGCGGTGTACAGCTAGTGTATCTATAAGAATAAATAAAACTTGCCATTCAAACTCATATTCAGTACTTCAAGGAAATTTCCTTGAGCTGCAGTGGAATTGATAGCAGTGGGTATTTCCATGTTGGCTCTCTCGTGGTATTGGAGAACTATTTTCTGGTAATCTGTAAACAGTCTTCTTAACTGGAGCAATACATTTGACCAGTCATCATATCTCTCATTTTGTACTGCAACTCTGCAAATATTTTACTATTTAATTTATAGAATGAATAAAATATTAAAACTATTTTCGATTTAATTTCATTACATTTTCATTGAGCAATTAATCTATTAAAAAGGAAACTTAAGAACCTATAAAAATCTTCATAATATCTCCCCCTGTAATCTTTCTGCAAGCATTCCTTCATGTGTTGTGGGAATTCTTCCAATGATTTGGCTTTATAGAATGTTCTAGAGAATAGGACTATTGTTACTTCATGATTACTGCCATTTTTCTGCAATAATTGATTAAAATAGTTCTTAAGTGACTTCAAAACTCATCTTACTAATATTATAAATGCAAATGGATGGATGGATGGATGTTTGTTTGAAGTTATCTCCGAAACGGCTTAACGGATATTGATGAAATTTTGCACAGATGTAGAACATAGCTGGAAGAATACATAGACTACTTACTATGTTTTTTTTAATTCTGCGCGAACGGAGTCGCGGGCGACAGTTAGTTGTAAAATAAGACTACATTTATTTAACCTATCCAATTGTTGAATAATTATTTTGTTATCAGAGGATTAAGGGTCACAGTTGTGATATAAGGTCAATTCAATAAACAAATAAACAGAATACATTAAACTATGATAACATAAATGTGAATCATATGAATTAATAAATATTGTAATTAAAAACTAAATTAAAACTGAAATACAAAAGTTTATTATATTATAATAAAATAAAATGATATATAAAATGCTAAATACTGAAAATTTATAAACATACCTTCCATTTCGCAAAAAGATCAGCAAGGAAGCCATTGACTGCCTTTTCAAAGTATAAATCACCATGTATATCAAAGTCCCACATTTCGGATGACATTTGTATAAACAAGTACACCATAGATGTTGAAGATCTAAACACAATCTTTGTATCTTCAGTGATAACACCACAAGCGACACGATCACCTTGTGACCACATTTCATATACTTGACATCGAATAGCACCTCCGCAATATTCTATTTTCTTATTCAAATACACACACGTGCTTACCTTTAAACAATAAACAGAAGTAAATAAAAAACATGTTAGATATGCCATTTCAACCCATCTGACAAAAAAAGTTACTTGTCTTTGGATGATAACTTTTTTTATTACATAGATTGAAATATGTTCACCTTTATTGCATTACGTATGATTACTCACCAAATGATTTTTTAATCTCCACATTTCTGATCTGCCCATATACTGATCTTTAAAGGTAACTTCCACTGAATCTAATGCCACATCTGCTACATTTACAATGTTCACATATACATCAGCAAATGTTCTCAGCTGAAAAGTAGTTGCTATACTTTGTTCCACACTTATAGTATCTGGAAGTTTTAATTATCTTTTTCAAATAGATATAGAATAATGTTAGAAAAATTAAATCAAAATGTATTTTACTGTGATAAAAAGACATAGAAAAATAGAATTGGAGATAAAACAATATTTAACCTTTTCCCTTACAAAAACTTACCTTTAACCGCCCGACTAGGCGCTTCCACTTTGGGCACCTGTAGGAGCAACCTGGGATAGTCATTTTCAGGATGATATATTTCAACAATATCCTTTTCTTTTAGTCCTGGATAATCTTTCAGATTAATTATTAGATCCTCAGCTGTAAATTATTATTGACAATGAATAATTGAGTCTAAATATGAATAATATTTTTCCCAAAACCAACTTACGGCTGAAACTAGATTGATGGACAATAAGCTTGAAGAATTTCATTTTTATTTAATGTTTCTTCTCTAGCTGGACCAAAGCATCTTCGAGGTTTTGACAAAATGTCCTTTGGTGAGATTATAAGTTTTCACTTAATTGTACTGTAGTTTAATAAAATTATTCATATGATGTATTCAATGAAAGAATATAAACAACGCGATTGCAAATATTTTACAACTGAATTGAAAAAGTAAGTATAGGCAATAGAATACTCGAATAGAAACAAAATGTTCACAATACATTAGCTAAGTGCTTAGATACCTCACGTAATATTTGCAAAGAAACAAAGGAGAATATTAAATAATACAACAAACTTTGTAAGGATAACTATACTGTCGCAATGTACATATACAAAATTTAATGTTATTTGCGTATTGATTAGATTGTGACAAACAAATGTGATGTTTTACATGACATAATATGACACATTCGTTGTCAATTTGACAAAAAATGATTTGAGTAGACAGTTAACGAACGGTTTTTAAAACTTTCATTTAGAAAATAAAGGTTAAGTTGGATCTAAGTACAGTGTTAATATTTAAATTCTTCAAAGGAATATATACATCAAATACAATTACTTTTTGATATAAACAATTATTGCTTTTCACAGAACACTTGTGTACTTTTGGCAAAGTATCCAAATGTCTTAATAGACAAATGTGAAACGTCATTGCCTAATGCTAATGTCAAAAAGTGGTGATGTTTACTATTTTCAAATTATTGCAAATTTGTTTGCATTTCGTTTGGTCTTAGTTTTAGTTTATAAGTGAATTGGGTGATATTATAAATGAAAATACAATGAATTTATTTGAGTTAAAGGAGCCAATAGCGTATTTAGCTGTTGTAACAACTATTTTGCAATTTTTATCGGGCATGTATGTAGCCATTGTATGTTATACAATTTTTATTTTTTAATGAATGCAAGACAATGTAAATTACCCTTTTAGCTTAGTCTGCAAGCAGTATGTTGCTAATAGAACTACTGCAGAGGCCTCTTCGTTTCCTTTTATTGCCGGCGTTTTATCGTAAGTTTAACTACGTTAGGAATTTAATGATATATTATTTTTCTGTTATTAATACATAATATTCATCACACAGGTGTGGCATTTGGTTCTTATATGGATTGACAAAACGCAACGATAAAATAGTTATGGTTAACACAGTTGGTCTCATGTTAATGATCTCATACACAACTGTATTTTATATTTACACATTTAAAAAATCTGCAGTATTGAGACAATGTACTTTTACCTTTATTTTCTTCCTTATGTTATTAGGATATATTTATGTTGAAGAAGATAACGAGAATCTTGTTATCAGACTTGGTGTGTAATATATTTTTTTATAATTTAAATTTTGAAATATTGTGCTGTTTAGATATTTGACTATGTAATCAATAACCTTTATAATTTTTAGGTTCACTTGCCTGCTCCTTTACTCTTATAACAGTGGCTGCACCCATGAGCAAACTGTGGTATGTGATTAGAGTAAAAAGTACAGAATGTTTGCCATTCCCAATGATACTCATGTCCCTATTTGTATCAGTGTTTTGGTACATGTATGGTTATATAGACCAGGATCTATTCATAGCGGTAATAATTTTTAGTAAATATAACAAGTTTAAATATTACTAACCAAAATGATAATAATCAAAATAATTTATGAATAACTTGAAATTTGAAATGAAAAAGATTAATCATCAATCAAAAGTACTAGTCAAAGCTTTTATAGTATATTTTGATAGGTATTAGAAATTTGTTACTGTGTTTATCAATTTATATTCTTACTTAACCGCTAGAGGCCTAATTTTAGTCCTCTTTCCCTTCCCACCCTTTTCTTATGAGGAAAGGATGGGAAGGGGATGTGGATTTGATGGAGGAGGAGATGCATAGGAAGGTTAAATATTCTCTTTTTGTGCATCTCCCCCTTGTTTGTTTGGGGTACGCAACGCATCTGCAATTGCGAATGTCTATGGGAACCAGTCGCCTCGCCATTTCGGCGAATTCATGTGGGCACTTGCTCATTTGCCACCTTGTAATATAAAAAAAACCTAACCCAACCTTTTACCTTTCAGGTGCCAAATTTTATTGGTATGATTCTAGCATTGGCCCAGCTAGCTCTATTTATAATATTTCCCAGCACATCTCATTCCTCCATACAATATAAAAGTACTATCACTTAATTTTTTAACATAGCACAACATAAATTGAGATTTTGTTAAAACACAACAGAAGTTAGGTAAGTTCACCTTCAATTTTTGAGAGCACAAATTGATGTTCATGAAAACAGAGCTTATTTTGTTAGCTTATTTACATGACATGTTACATTTCATATTTTACTTCTATACTTATACTGAATTTTATAATCCTCAAAATGATTGATTCATCTGGATTTAAGCCAATTCTTATGTAATTTAGATTAGACCTACTTCAATCCAGGTCATTGACTATATGCAATCAAAACCAGTATTTTTAGGTTGTGCTTCCCATGTAAATGTCTCTACCTCTTATATACTTCTTGTTTTGCACTGCCATTTTACTGATATTATGGCTCAATGAATCTCAATTAAATTTCAATATATCTTATTAACATTTGACACAGATATAGAATACTAGCTGTCGCCCGTGACTCCGTCCGCGCGCAGATAAAAAATGGGGGGGGGGTTATGAAAAATACATGTTGGCCGATTCTCATAGATACCGGATAAGCACAAAAAATTTCATCAAAATCGGTCAAGCCGTTTCGGAGGAGTATGGCAACGAAAACTGTGACACGAGAATTTTATATATTAGATAGACTTGACTAACATGTGAGGCACTTTTCACTTTTTTTTTCGAAGTCGCGGGTAATAGCTAGTTATTTTATACTATTGAGAGTTTGAATGGAAGGCATCTCTCATTTTTTTCTACTGACAAAACTCTATATGACATTTAGTTAATAAACTAATTTTTCAGTTTTTCCTCTTGTTGTTATTAAAGCATTTAAATGATTTAATTCTAATAGTTTCAAAAATAATTATCTTTCATTACAGTTAATGCTATTATTTTATACATTGTTATATAGAAATTGATTAGCACTTTTTAGTACAAAGTATTTCAAATAGTATTTTTATCTAATTTACAATGAATAATGACATAAAACGATAAACATTTCATCAGTTCCTGAGAAAAAAAATATTTTAGAAGATAAACATCTCTGCCATTGTGTTAATATACTAGATTATACGGAGTGAGATTTACAGTGTAATTGAATAAATTATATTAGTATTGTAATAATTGTATAAAAAAAACAAAATAAAAGAGTGAAGATATTTTTTATGTTTTTTATTGCACGCTTGATCTTTTTTACACACGCAATATGACCTGTCACTTGGTTTCATAACACAATTCCCTCTGGTGTTATAAGCCGATATAGTTTCGATTGGTCCTACAATGCTCATTTCGGTACCATCTCTCATTAAATTCGCTTCGAACGCTACGTCACCCGGTACAAGTAAAAACGCTACAATATAAAATGTCTTTCCATCGTCTTCATAGAAGTGATGTCTTAAAACTGTCTTTAGCTTTAGATTTTCGCAAAGCATGCAAATATCAGTTTCTATTGTCTCTGTTATATTTTGTACGTAGGATACGGCTAGATCTAGACTCTTTTGTACATACGCGTCACTCTTGTTTGCTTTGTCCATGTTGTGACAGCTGCACCATTTGTCGGTAACACCAGCGTCTGCGCAAGTCCTATTCACTGGTTTTTCGTAAAATAAACTTGAACAATTTGAACACGCCTCCGAGAGCGTAATCTCAGCAGAATCGTTCGACAACTTCAATATATTTGACATAGTCAAATGAAAATCATACGGCGTAGTCAATCTAACTTGATTCGTTTTTAAATTATTGTATTCATTAAAATATAATTCTTGAAATCTATATGGAACATGCATGAAGAACATTGGTAGACGTTCTTCGTAATAAGACTCTATCGGTAATCTCATCTCACCGAACCTTATTCCATGATCGCTGAGGAATACAACGAAAGTATTGTTAAATGCACTACTTTGCTCTAGTTTATCAAAAAAGTGTGCCATGTCCTTATCAATTAGTGCTGGCATATTGTCAAAATTATGACTGAAAGAGTTAAGCCAAAACATGCCAAAAAAGTTAACATCGCCATACGTATTTGCAAAATCTATAGCGTAATCTAATAAATGTAACGCCGAAGGTCGTCTTCCGGTGCAAATATAATTCCCGACTTTTTCCTCTCCGGTTAGGAAAAATGGCCGAGTGTAGTGGTGTGTCGGTGCTACATTAAAACCATTGTATCGTGAAAAAGTATCAGGTAGCCTTAAGTACTCTTCACCGTAAGCAGTAACGTAGCCAGCTTGTTCAAATTTATGCCACATCATAAAGTCATTGCAGTACGTCATGCCTTTTGCACAAGCCTTATATACTGAAGACATTTTTTTCCCAGTTAAAACGGCCATTATATTTGGAAATGTGTTAAAGCCAACCTGAAAAATGTAATCCGAATTAATGGAAATTAAAATTCAGTAGAAACACGAAGTATCAAAAAGCTTGTTGAATTTTACTAATAGGTTCTTACTTGAATTCTAATTTGTAAATTAGAAAATCATATCCGAGATATATGTATAGGTAATAAATATAAGCAATAAAGTACAAATTTATTCGGGATGTTTTATTATACCTTAATCAAGTAAGAATAGATAAAGCTGTCATTTTGTCTGCATGTATTATCATACAAAGCGGGCGTCGGTAAGTATCCGATTAGTTAGGTCAATAAACTCATTTGTTTGAAATTTAAAAAAAAACGCAAAAGTAATATGTCTTTGTTTACCTTTTGATATCCTCTGAAATCTAACCACTTATGCTTGTGCAAGTGGGCAACAGTTTGAGGCATTGTGGCGTACGCTCTTGCCCGTGACATCGTGTCCATACCAACTATTAAAACATTCCACGAATTTTCATTCCTTTTGATTATCCTGTCTAATTGATTTAACTTCTTAAGTAAAAGGTACGCATCTTCGTAGATGACGGTTTGTTTTTCAACAATTTTACATGTTACAGTTAGAACTTCTTGTTCCAAGTCTATTGTTGTCCCATTTCTAAAAGCCTTGCACGTTGTATATCTGCAAAAAATAATGACTTCATGCCCGGCAACGTACGTAAATAATTGACGACGATATAAACAGCGTCGAAAGACAATTTTCGTTTACCTCTCTATTAAAGACTAGACCAGTACTGAAACTAACTTAAAACCGAAAAACTCTTGATAAGGCTCGCATAAAGCTCCTGGAGCTACTACAGGAAAAGGTTCAACAGCTTTCACTTAAGTGATTGAAATAGAACCATGCTAATAAAAAAAGAAACTAATATATTCTTACATAATTTCAGTATCCTCCTTTCCTGGCTCGGTAGATCTATAAGCAAATTTGTAACAACAATTGAAAGGTTTTCCTTTACTGTAACGCTTCATTATACGATTTTGTATGTCGAATCTGATTTTATTATAAGCTATTTTATTTACGAATACACCTCGGTCTTTACAAGTCATCTTTTTATACGTAGCTTCTTTAAATTTCAATGTTTTTGAAAAATTTGGTATCACACATCCTGCTGTATCTAGTATATAGTCGTCTGTATCTAAAACATAAATTGCAAAATAAATAACAAATGCAGGACACACCCTCTAATCTAATGTACGAGTATTTTTTGCCAAAAGTGCGATATTAAATATCTTGTCTACAAACCGCTACGTCAGACATGCTACGACGTAGTAGACATACATAATTGATTAATAATAAAAGTACATTGATGGAAACGTTTAGGATAGCTTTAGAATAGTTCTTTTAAATTAGTAAATCGCATAATAATTTGGTGTAAATAATTTTTAATTAAGGAAACACATACCATTATAAAATCGGATCGTTGTTCTCGCATCAAACATAGGCTTTTCGATCGCGTAAAAATTAAGTAAATTAAACATATTGTAGTAAAATATAAATATGACCGTGCCAATGATCAGTGCTGATGTAGTGACAGTCTTGTGCATATTCACAAAGCATGAGGTAGGTTTCTTCATCCTTTGAGGTACTGAAATTAAAACATAGATTAGAAAAAATGAGAATATGTAAACTAAATAAGTTTCTTATTATTCGGTAATCCAATAAGATTTATCATTAATGTGTAATTTTTAATAATTACACGATACACAATGAATCGTGTGGAACAGTTTATAATACATCCATGGTATCTGGCATATGCACATAAAGACCGGAACCCAGGTGCAATTTTCACAAGCCGCTGCTAATGTCAATTAGCTCGTAAAATGTAAATATTGATTTTATTTTATTCTATAATCTACGAGTATCGTTATCGCCGTAGTAGTAACACATTGTGTGCAGGAAGTTTATTTGATAATGACATGCACTACAATAGTATTATTCCATAGTTTCATAATAGTATAACAGGGGTGGCAAACTTGGTTAGACTATAGATCTACTTTATACTGGCGAAAACTGTTCGATCTACCAATTATAAACTTTGTCAAACTTTGTCAGAAGACAGACGTGAAGTGGAAGTAATTCCGTCTGTAAATTTCGTCTGATGAGTGTGGTGCCGGAGGCCTAATTTTAGTCCTCTTTCCCTTCCCACCCCTCTTTCTTATAAGGAAAGGATGGGAAGGGGCGGTGGATTTGATGGAGGAGGACATGCATAGGAAGGTTAAATATTCTCTTTTTGTGTGTATCCTTCGTCGATTGAGGGTAGGCAACGCATCGACAATTGTGAATGTCTATGAGCAGCGGTCGCTTCGCCATTTCGGCGAATTCATGTGGCCCGTTGCTCGTTTTCTACCTGTTTGCTATATGTATATATATATATATATATTATATATTATATATATATATATATATATTATATATATATATATATTAGGGTGGGTCAAAAAAATCAACTATTTTTTTTTTTACAATTAATACGGAAAAATGGGTTACTAGGCACCTTAAAAAAATTCTCACCAAATATGAACTCTTAATTTTAATAGGAAGATCCTCCGCGTCGCAGTTTTTCATTTTTTTCTCAGTCCAATAGAAAAAAATTCATTCCTCATCATTAATTGGTCGTACAGAAATTTTTTTTTTAAATTTTGTAGGAAATTTAATGCTCTACAAAAAAGGTATCTTATGTTTTTTCCGTAAACCTCACCATTTCACTAATATTGAAGATTTAAGATTGATTATTTTAAGTCAAATGTCACTTTTGTTTATGAATTTTATAACTCGACAAGAAATGGCTATTATTGAATGCGCAATAGAAATTTTTGTAGCAAATTAACTGCTCTATAAAAATGGTCTCATATGTTTTGGCGATTAAATTAAGCGTTCAAAAGATATTCATCATCAAACTTTCATGTATACCGATTTTAAGAGTTTTTGATTAAATAATCGAAAAATTTCAATTTAATCTATCAGTTTTGAGAAAATTTACACGAAAAAAATTTTTTTTTATCAACTGAGAAACTTCAAAATGTTTTTCAAGCTTTTTTTTATGTGTAAGTATTTTTATCTACATTTAAAAAAATAAATTGTACATTATTATTTTTTTATTGATAAATGATTAACTAAGCGATAAATAATGTACAATTTATTTTTTTTAATGTAGATAAAAATACTAACACATAAAAAAAAGCTTGAAAAACATTTTGAAGTTTCGCAGTTGATAAAAAAAAATTTTTTTCGTGTAAATTTTCTCAAAACTGATAGATTAAATTGAAATTTTTCGATTATTTAATCAAAAACTCTTAAAATCGGTATACATGAAAGTTTGATGATGAATATCTTTTGAACGCTTAATTTAATCGCCAAAACATATGAGACCATTTTTATAGAGCAGTTAATTTGCTACAAAAATTTCTATTGCGCATTCAATAATAGCCATTTCTTGTCGAGTTATAAAATTCATAAACAAAAGTGACATTTGACTTAAAATAATCAATCTTAAATCTTCAATATTAGTGAAATGGTGAGGTTTACGGAAAAAACATAAGATACCTTTTTTGTAGAGCATTAAATTTCCTACAAAATTTAAAAAAAAATTTTCTGTACGACCAATTAATGATGAGGAATGAATTTTTTTCTATTGGACTGAGAAAAAAATGAAAAACTGCGACGCGGAGGATCTTCCTATTAAAATTAAGAGTTCATATTTGGTGAGAATTTTTTTAAGGTGCCTAGTAACCCATTTTTCCGTATTAATTGTAAAAAAAAAAATAGTTGATTTTTTTGACCCACCCTAATATATATATATATATATATATATATATATATATATATATATATATATATATATATCTATCGAAACGTCAATTGTGTCGATTTTTTTTTATTAAAAGGGAAATCATAAACTGGACAAATATTCTTAGTAAATACCGATTTATATTAGTGAGAGCATTGCGTCTAAGAATC
This sequence comes from Papilio machaon, assembly GCF_912999745.1. Lineage (NCBI taxonomy): Eukaryota > Metazoa > Arthropoda > Insecta > Lepidoptera > Papilionidae > Papilio > Papilio machaon. Next base: position 3,838,304 of record NC_059989.1, on the reverse strand, counting down.
ATCGGCTACGTTATGTTTTATGTATTTGTAGTTTTTTCCTTGCTATGATCGACTGGACTAATAGTCCCAATCGACCAGTTTGCCACCCCTGGCATATACATTGTTTACGATAAAAAAATTTATTTGGGCTCGTTTATGTGAGACGCGTCAATGTTTTCGTCACTTCATGGAGTAAGGTCCCTGCAAACGTTGAATATATTCCTCAGAAAAAGTTTCGGTACCTCATGTATGATTCAAAAGTTTTGGGTTGGTAACATAACTAGGCGAAAGGCGCACTTGAACTTGGTCCTAATATTTCACAACTGCTGTTACTAACGACAAATACACAAATAGGCACAATGTTTGAAATATTGTTCGCGAATTTTCAATATGACAAAATCCTATTTAATTGTATCTTAAAATTTGGCTTCTTTTAATCAGATAGTAACTTTTGATTGGCACAAATATTATTCAAACCATACAGCGAGTTTATATTTCCGAAGAAGTATTACGATTAAGCTCCCTGTTTATTCCATGTACTTCTATTCTATTAGTTTTCTGTTTTTTTATTTTTATTATTTGTGATATGTATAATGAATAGCTAATGATGGTATTATGCGTACTCACATCGGTTCTCTATCCGCATTTTTCGAATGGTATTATTTATTCTTATATTATATATTATTTCTTCGTAAGACTTCACTGGTGCACAATTAATAAGTGATTGATATAGCAACGACATACAAGGTTTATATATATAAATGAAATAAATATTTTTAGGTATATTTTATTTTATCACAGATATAGTTAAATGTTTATATTGATAAAATCACTAAGTGGATATGTGTAGTTATTTGTAAATTATGATTTGTTGATAAAACAATAATGTTAATTTTACAATTTTACATATGTATTTGGGAATTAATCGTTAATTAGACACCGCCTTTAAATTTTATTTAAACTTATTTCAATTTACTCAATATTTTTAAGAACAGGAAAATAAATTTTGCAAAAAAAATATAATTAAGAAATAATAGTGGACCACTTACGTTTTATGATATGGGTGATATTTTATTTTAAAATTACCATAATTAAAAATTATTCCGGCTGGTAACTTTTCTTAAGTCTTATAATAGTTAATAGCAACAACTATTCGATTTGTTTAATTAACTATTACTATAACGAGTATGATCTGTAGTATTATTACAATAATATGAATTAATTAAACAAAATAATGTATAAAAATATGCGATAAGTCGCATGGAATTTTTTCTAATTCAATGTTATGGTAACTACCATCACTTGACATATGTAATATATTTATGTACCCTAAGCATTCAGCATTCATACACCCACAAATACACAAATCCTCACAAACTAATATATTGAATATAATTACAATAAATCACAATATTATAAAATACGAATGTTTGGTTGTTTGTTACCAGGTAACTACAGAACAACTGTTAATTTTTAAAACGAAGTTGCGGGGATAGCTAGTTTAATATAATTTAACGTAACCTTACTATGGACAGCTAGGAATGAATTTCAAATAACGTATACCATTTAGGTAAATGAAAACGAGACTATATCAAATTATAGTTTCAATCCATTACTCTAGAGACAATGTGGACAGCGGAGTTAGGAGTGCCGGTAATAGAATAGCCAGGTCGAGGCACTGACGTAAACATACATAAATGAATGAATACTATGACGATGATTAAAACATATCTTGTTTCCAATTATCGGGTGCTGACACTTTTATTGGGATCAAGGGCAATCTCCTAGATGTATTAATTCGCATATTAATTTTTTTTTATAATTGTTATTAATAAAAAGCTGTTGCCAGTGACTACCTCCGCGCGGAATTAGAAAAAAAATCTTATTTACTAACCTATGTGTTCTTCCAGACTATGTTCTAAATCTATGCAAAATTTCAATGAGATCCGTTTAGCGGTGTCGGTGATATCTTGTAACAAACATCCATCCATCTAAACATTCGCATTTATAATATTAGTAAGATATACATCTTTAGCATAAGTTGAACATACTTAGATTTGGGCGCACTTATAAATGAAATTGTTATAATTTTTTAATTTAGAATTTAAATGTTCTGTTATTCATAGAATTATCCGTTTCTTAATACTTAAATATTTTAATTTTTCTTTGAAATGGTAAATATTTATCATAAAGACTGTCTCATATGACAGGCTTTTATGATGAGCAGCACACACATTATTATGACGTTCACATGGAATTTACATTGTTCACTGCTATATGATTACTCTTGAAATACACTCATTAGAAACTGTCACCAGACGCGAATGGAAATCTGTATTACATTCACATTTCAATTTTTGACAATATAACTGCGAAAATAAACGTAGGTACGTACCCTTACAAGATGGACTGATGTGGAGATTAGGATTCCCGAACGGGACTGAAGTAAAAGTGCTTGAGTAAATCATAGTGGGTCACTCCAGTAAATTTTCAGTGCTTTTTTGGGTTTTGTAGCATAAGAGAGCATTGGTTGCTTCATATCATTCTCTCTATGAACTTTACTATTTACATATATTATTATAAAGCGAAGATAAAATAATAGTATTGAGATAATAATTAGTCATTGGTTATGCTAAGTGAACGAAAGTCTAATGCTAAGTCTGTCTAGTGATGTGACACGATAGTAAATAAGGTAAACAAGTAAATAAATTATATCATGAAATTTTACACAAGTCTAGCTACCTTAAATTACAAAAACTACTCACCAGATTCTATTTTTCTAAATATATTTTTTTCTATCTTTCATAAGACGTTATCAGATTGATGAATACTGAAGAACTGTGGTCATGATGCCTTTTCAGTGTTTGTTTACAAACAGACCGAGCGCGCAATGTACACATGAGACACACAAACACTCTCCTAGCAAACCATGAACGTCCGTCATTATTGACCCGTGTAACATCACTGCATGTCGTCGGGTTTTACGCGCAGTGGTAGAACACAACTTGTGGGTTGTTAAAACTGGGGGTTCATTGAATAACGGCTTATTTAAGAAAAATGGCGATAAGTAAATTGTAGTAATAACAGTATATTCTTTTATAACAATATTTGAGGTTATTGACATTTCATAGACTGTGATTGCCGACATAAACGGACTGTATCGGACTGTCGGTATTGAGCGCCCAGTCCCTGATCTAATTTTAATATTTTCACCATAGGTACTCCAATAATTTTATTCTCATTAATTAAAAGTGCTTCCTTGTGTAGTTTTATATAAAACAGCATTCGTTTAGTTAATATACAGTCAAATCTCTGAGTCGCGATCCCGGTTCCATTATTCGAAGGCAAAAAATTGTACGCAAATTCCGAACTCACGTCAAAATATTTAGGCAGCAGTTTCGGTTTCCGCGGCACATTTACGGCATCATCTTTGTATGTGGAATTTTGACCAACAAATCTACCTATTTTTCTGAGATACAAGTGTGTTAAAAATATATCAACGGAATATCCATTCAACAACTTGTAAATATTATCAGGTAAAATACCACGCTTAAGGAAAGATGTAAACGAAATAGGGCGAAAACCGTACTTTTTAACATGTATTAATTAAAGATATGCCTCATATTTCCTATTAAAAACGCGACATCAAAAAAACTTTTGAATTGTTTAATTTTGTTTAACTTTTACTTTATCCTCTTTATTATAAGCTCAATATAAAACATTTAATCAATCACACAACGTTAATCTCTACTTCATTCTAAAGTTTATTGATTATTAAAGTTTTTTTTATTTAAATAGAATCGGTATTAATTTTCGCGGATATCCAAAACATGTTTGCTAACAATCTGATCGATGGATTAATTCAAAAAAAAAAAAGGTTTTATAAACATTGATTTTAACTTAGTAAATATTTCATGAACTCTTAGTTTTACATCACAAAATGGAGCAGTGTTGGGTAATCGGAAACTGTTTTATGTCATGGCCTTATTGATACTAGACCATCACTGCCGGGTAATGCAACACGATGCGCCGTACTATTAGCACGTCACACGTCGTACATCAATGACAAACTGACTGCATTCGTGTGTTTTCATTCTCCAAACACTCGTACAAAAGATTGATACAAAGTACAATAGCTTGCACGTAATACCTATTTACACCATTCGTCGTAATATGGTGCAAATGGATATATAGTCGAACTAGATAAGCAAGAAACCCCTTAAAGGGACAAATATATCGCGGTCCATTGGACTCTCGCTGATCCAGGTTCGACTTAATTTATAACTAGCAGAAATTCTTCCTGTATGACAACTTGGTTATTGTCAGTGCATAGCTGATGCTGTAGGTATATCTAATATATAAAATTCTCGTGTCACAGTTTTCGTTCCCGTACTCCTCCGAAACGGCTTGACCGATTCTCATGAAATTTTGTGAGCATATTCAGTAGGTCTGAGAATCGGCCAACATCTATTTTTCATACCCCCCCCCCATTTTTTAACTGCGCGCGGACGGAGTCGCGGGCGACAGCTAGTTTCACTATATTTTTTTTTTCGTGAATGTACGTAAATAATATTTAACCATACGGGTGAACGTCCTTCTATTTTCGTTGCCTAATGGTAAAAATGTGTGGTATTGTTTATGGATTCACGAGTTATTACTTTTGTCATCACTCTTCTAGGCCATTTTCAAAGGTCATTAAATTTCAATGTTTGCGGATATAATTTATTAAAGTGTTTTTTTGCGAACTCATGGTACGAGTATCTCGTACCTAATTTATTGATTCATTTATTTTTATCAGTCGTTAGTCTATGTCTATTGTTACTTATGAATATTTTTACATGGTTAATTCAAAATATGTAATTAAGTCTACTTACAAAACATGAGTTTATAAAAGTGTATATTGTACACTTGTATAGTGTTATAAATGCGAATGTTTACATAGATGTATGTATGTATGGATGGATGTTTGTTTGAAGGTATCTCCAGAACGGCTGCATGGATCTCGATGAAATTTGGTATAGATGTAGAACGTAATCTGGAAGAACACATAGGCTACTAGTAAAGTATTTTTCAGTCGCCGGCGACAGCTAGTATTCTAATTATTATTAGACTTTCAGGTAATATAGAAAGGTAGAATAAGAATTTGAAGTTCTCTTTTTATCTATAACAAAGTTACGATGGTATCAAGAGTGACTTTAGTTGCTTTGAGAAATCCTTTTCTGGTACAGCCATGTTCGCCTAGTTCGTCTGGTTCGGCCCTTCTTGCCAGACGTATTATTGAAATGGTAGATATGTTGTTTTATGTCGTATTGTTAAATTAAATATAATTCAGCGGATATAACTAGCCTTTAAATTCAAAAATCACTTGACTGATGATAGTTATTTAATATTCTTATCAAGTTTATAGCACTCGAGTGTGTATTGTTCGCCGAAGCCCTCAATATCCACACTTATGTTAATTTCTAGTTGTATTAAAACGCTAAGAGAGTGACTGTAACAAATTGAAATATTATCTTCGATTATCATCGGAAAAGACAAGCAAAGAAAATTAGCGAATATATGTTGGCGATAACAAATTATAAATTTAACTATGAATTATTAAATGCAGACAAAGTTTGGTGATAAGAAGTGCATTGTTATATTGTCCTTTAAATTTTTGACAGTCATAATTATCGGTGAATTACCGAATGGGTGTGCCATGATGACGCTTTTGCGAATCCTTGTTTATAAGTTAACAAGAAAATATCATTAGTTAATTGAAATTTATTAATTGAAGATATTCGAATTATATTAGGTACATTGTAAGTGTACTTCAATTATATACCTCTTATACATAACGTTATGTAGTTAAGGCTGTTAGCTCTACTGGGACCCTGGGAGAGATTTCACCGACGCTGTTATGTTACGTAGCTCAGCACAAACAAATTAACATTAATTTCAACTTGTGTCTCTTTACATTAGCAAGCAATTTTAAGCGCTAAATATCAATTTAGCTAAATTTTTCTTCTTACTTATATTATAAATGCGAATGTTTAGGTGGATAAATGGATGGATGGTTGTTAGTTTGAAGGTATCTCCAGAACGCCTCAACGGATCTGGATGGATCTCGATTTGGCATATCGCCATAGTCGGGAAGAACACATTATGGGTTACTAATTAAGTTTTAGTTATTTCCCGCAGACGGAGTCGCGAACGACAGCTATTGTGTTATAGTATATTTCTATACAAATAAAAAAATGCAAAATTAAATTAATAAGATGTTTATTTTTTAAGATTAAAATTAAACACAAAAAATATGAAGAAGTGTTTTTAATTTCTTATTAATGTAGAATAAATGTAAGAAAATTAAATGCTTCAAGTATCACTTAAAATTAATACACTTGGTTTTTTTTAATACTGCGCTGACGAAGTCGCGGAAAAAAGCTAGTTAGGTTATAGAAAATACACATATTGACATAAAGAATTTTAAATTTATGGTCATAAATGGAAAAAAAATTATGGGTAAAATTTAATCAAAAATGTTTTTACGACTTTTATTTATAAGGATTTAAATGAAGAAATATTATAGAATGAATGTTTTAAACATTGTAGTTTTTCTATTACTGAAAAGCTAAACGTACAAAAATACGAATAAGATTGTAAGAGAAGAACCTGGATATATTTCTAGACATAGGTTCAAATCGTAACTATACACAAAAATTTTCTTTTTACAAAAATTAAATTTCTTAGATTAACGAGGTAAGCAGAAGTAGACTGTAGAGCTGGAACAAACGTAAAATACGTATAGTAAATATATCACTTTAAGTCTAGATTAGACTTAGGTATTGAGCAGATATTTATCATTACCTATATGAAAAAAATCGAGTACAAATTAGATCTTGAATTGTTGCAATTGTAAATTATTATTAATAAAAAATATCACAGATCAAATAATACAATTTTCGTTTTAAAATAATAAAAAAATATTTTTAAGTCTTACAGTTAACAATTTTCTCGCATACGCAAAACAAGCGATCTTTGTACTGTATGGTACATTTGCCGAAATTTCGGTAAGGAGATATAACGCTTATTTGACCTATTAGATGCAATTTCGATTTGTCTTTCATAATAGTAGCTTCATACGACATATTTCCCGGCGTTAATGTGATAGCAACAACATAATAAATATTGATTCCTGCTTTATCGTAGTAATAATGGACTCTATTAACTTTGCCTAGTGACAAATTCGTGCATGTCCAACAAGATTTCGTCTTCACAGACGCTATTGTACTCTTAATATGGGATACGACAAATTGCACGGTTTTTGTCCGCTCGTTATCTTCTCTGAGAAGGGGATATACTTCGTGACAGCTGCACCACTTATCGTTAACCGCGACATCCTGGCATGTACGATTCGGATTAACTACATCGAACATACTTTGACACTTTGGACATCCTTCGGAACCAGATTTATGTTCAGTGGGTATATGATTAACATCTCTTATAGTAAGAAACAGATCATATGGAGTTATCAATCTAAATTGATTAATTTTTAAAGACTCCATTATAGTAGGATGGTTAAGTTTAAATATATCCGGTATCCAAGTGAAAAGAAACGGCAGACGCTCGTCGTAATAAGATTCAACATACATACGGTGATCACCGAAACGAATGCCATGATCGCTGAAGAAGAATATAAAGGTGTCATTAAGAACAGCGATATCAGATAATTTCTTAAAAAACTCTTCAAAAAGTTTATCTGCATCCTCGGGACGGCTGTGTATATTGTGACTGAAAGAATTTATCCAGAAGAAACCAAAATTGCGTACTTTTCTGTATGTGTGCACAAAATCAAAAGCGTAGTCTAGTACGTGTTGCCCTGATAAGTACTTTCCAGAACATACTTGTGATTTGTTACCGATTTCGAGTTCATTTTTGAGAAAAAATGGTCGCATATAATGGTCAGTAGGGGGAGAACGGAATGCGTAATTTCTGCTAAATGTATCCGGCAGTCGCAGATAATCTTCGCCGTATGCTGTTACGTAGTTTGCTCTCTTAAAATAGCTCCACAATATAAAGTCGTTGCAGGAAAACATTTTTCCCGCGCAGTTCTTAATAATTGATGATATATTTTTGCCAGTTAGTGCAGCCATTATATTCGGTATAGTGTTGTCTCCAATCTAAAAATTTTCAAAATCATTATTTAAAAAGTCATTTTATCGTTGATCATAATATTGATATCATAGTCATTTAAAAAAAAAGCAAATATAAAAGACCGTTAATCAATCATATTGTATGTAAAATCTCGATTGTCAATGGAAATGCAAAACACTTCGATTTATTGATTTCTCTACTTAACAAGAAGTTGAGACAAGAAGAATTTGCCGGGGAATTCCTAGAAAGACGTCATTATATTTTACTAACTTTGACTTATAAAGTCTGATTTTAAATAAGAGTTAAGGTGTTTAAATATGTAGAATAATACCTACGCAGGGAAATAACATTTTGTTCGAGTTACAAAATCTGAACAATTCGAGATACCGAGTAATTGAGGGTTCAGTGGAAGAGAACAGCATTTTTTTCGACTAATTGACGATTTCGACGTACACAGTTCGAGTTAGAGATTCCACTGTATTACATTAATAAAATTAAAAAAAACATTTTAATGAATATTTAAATTGCTCACACACAGAATGAAATTTTAACGGTTTTGTACATACACATCGTTATGTTACGATCCATTTTATATAAAATTAGTGCAAAAGTTTTAATATATTACCTTATGATATCCTTTAAAACTAAGCCAAAGATTTTTCTTTAAGTACTCAGCTGTACGCGTCATTGTTTGCTCCAGCCGTCGTAATGACATAGAATCCAAGCCAAGGATAAGTACGTTGTAATTATTTTTTAATGTAGATTTATTTTTATTCGTATTGTTTTTTCTCTTAATAAAGCTATAAACATCATCGTAAATGATACGCGAATTGTTTCTTAAATCCTTTTCAAAACATTGCACATTTATAAAATCGTCCTCTAGTTTAAAAACGTCACTTGACTGCATTAGTATACAAGAAGAATACCTGAAATAGGATTAAAAAATAACTGACATTTATCTAAGCTTTTAAAATCTTGAAGTACATATATTTTACATATGTAGTGCTAGTAATTACCTTAATTTTCTTATATTTCTTGGCGGAAAATATTGCTTAAAAAACCTGTAACAGCAATAAAAATTATTATTTTTTCCTAAATAACGACTCAGTATTCTTTCATCGACAAAATATTGTATTGCGTTTGGGCCAAATTTCTTTAACAAAACAGCTCGTTTCCCACAGTCAATGCTTCTGCTACTCACTGCGTGTTTCTTGAAATTTAACACTGATATTGGAATTTGACATCCGACCGTGTCCACTATATACTCTGTAAGAAGTTTAAATTAAAAAAAGTATTATTAAACACTACAGTGAATTTGTATATACAGTACTTAATTAATAAAAAACAACCTTGTTTAATAATTTTCTTGACTCTTTGGTCTACGGAAGTTAAGGTTTTATAGTCAGGTTGAATTGTGTGAAATTTGGATATATGGTACCACTGATATAGAAGTAGTGTGAATAAGAAAGTGCTGATTGCTGCCATCCATAATGCCATCTGAATCTGTTTCATTTTTGTTTGATTTTTAATTATTTAACCTGTAATAATTTTTAATATTATTTAAGTAGTTTAATAAATAAGATTAAGTAATTAAGTAGTCTAATAACCGACCGAATAAGTGGTCAGTAGATGCAAACCAGCATTGGAACAACCAAATTGCTATTGTTCTAGAACATAGTCTTTAAATCTTCCTACATTATATACGTATGTACGATTGAATATAATCATCACAGTAGTAGTTTGTTTTAAGTTACAAGTTAACATGAGTAGCAGTTGTACTAACAAATTGTGTTGGCCGCGCTGTGCTATTGTTTAGTCGTGTATTGTATTTCAAGGGTAAACTTACATTTAGCTAATTTCTGCTATACCCAATATTAGCGTGAAAAATGAATTACAGAATATTTGAATGTTTTAAAGATGTTCCATTAGATTCGGTTTGGTGGATTTTAGTTTCGAAAGAATTTGAGTCTTCTTGTACTGTTATTCATGAGATCATATTTTTTGAAGATTTATTTGCATTTGCATATCTTGCTTTACGAAATTGGAAGAGGAAAATCATTGATATTGGTTTTTCATAGATATTGCCGTCTATTCGTATGAATAATAACGTATAATTTAATCAAATAATTAATTAATATATCGCTTGGAAACAAGCGAGCGGTTACATTCAGTCATATCTTTTGCGATAGTTAATTACTCGTAGTTATACTAAAATATTTAAGTAAAAAACATCAACATATTACAACACCATTTCTTACAATATTATTAGCAAAAATTCAAAATTAATTAATTTATAAATTTTAAAGGTAAGTAGAGCAGTGTCATGTTCTTTTATCCGCTTTAAATACATGCAATTGAACATTATTTTAAACTACGTTTCTTCATTATAAAAGACTAATTTCGGAGGTCGTTTTGTATTCATAACATCTAGTCATGCGTAAACTTGAGGCAATTTATTATTACATTATCTTCCTTACTAAAAGACACGTGAATACACCTTGACGCGTTAAATATTATTAATACAAGGTTCGTTGAGTAAACGTCTATAATGTTATGAAAAACCCATGGTACGAAAGTGTAAAATTATAATAAACATTGACACAAAGTCAACAAAAAATCAAGACGGATATTTATACAACAAAAATACCTCCCATATCTGGAATTCGAATACTGTGGGAAACTATTCTTAAATTAATAAATTGGAAATAGTTTATAGCTTATAAAAACTTGTGATGAAACTATTATATATTAAAAACTTAATGACTCTTCTATATCGTCCTACAATACATAAAAATACACTTCGTTTTTTTTTTAAAAACACTTCGTTCACAAGGATTATTACAATATTCAAAAATTACCTCTCCTATTACGAAGCACTACACAAAAAATATAACTTACGAATTCTTAAACTCACTTGCATATTATAATTAAGACGAATAATTTGCTGTTTTAAGGCTGAGTTTTTTTTTTAACATTTACAGTTGTTTAGTTCTTATTACCCCTAGTTTACACCACTTCACTTAAACACAATGCACTCGAAAGAGGCTGCGTCGCCATTTCTGTTTTTCCGAGAGGAATCTTAACGCACGCGCTTTAGAGAGCTTTATTAACGTCAATTAAATCTTAAAAAAAACTATGTAATATTTTTAACTTATGATAAAAAACTAAAGCTTGTGTTGAAATTTAGAATAAGCTCTTAAATTTTTTTTTATTTGGAAAAATGTAGCTTGATCTAGTCTAAATGTACGAATGTCGATTTTTTTCTAATGATTTTTAATATTAAATAAACATAGTATTGGACTCTAGAATTGATTTTTGTGATTTAATTGTTTTTTTACTTTTTGACGCGAATTTAAATATTAGAAGACACTGCCATCTTTTGTTTGTTATTAAAAGCTTCACGATCTTGATTATTTAATCAGATTATAGTACTCTTGTTGGACGATAGGTGGCGGTGCATACTCAGCTTACCTGTGATTTTCCAGTGTAGAAACTTGTGTAAAAATTTATTCCTATGCATTCTTTTAAAAAAAAAAAAAACAGCTACGTGTGTTTTCATACAAGTGTTTCGGCAATGGGATTTCATGGTAAGGCAAGGGGTTATTTTATGATACAATTGTTATAATTCAATTAATTTTTAACTTCATACTATAGTAGTCTTTTTGTGAACTTCAAAGTAAGGATGTAGCTATGAAAAAAGTAGGAAACGTTTGAAAGGGACTGAAATTGAAACAAATATTTAGTCATATAAAAGTTTTTAATAAATAATTCGATCGCATTCACACACACACACACAACACACTATATTACAATAAGTTACAATCTTAATATAAATATAACACTAAAGCAAATGTAATTGAGTCTTTAAGGCTTAATTAATCATAAATATAAACTATAAAAATTTATATGGAAATTTTTCAAACTGGATTTGAAATACAAAAAAAAAAATTTATATATACTTTGTGATTTTTTCTGTATTACATAGATTCGGTGGTTAGATTACAAATTGATATATGGACATAACAATTAACCGTGGGCTGTGGGCAAATATCGTAAAAGGTCCGTTAACTATTCATTTTAAATAGAAATACATAAATAAATGATTTCGTTATAATCTAATATATTAAAAACGTACATTTTGTTCAGATTTCTTCCAAATTTATGTAAATTTTGCTGTAAATCATTTTATTAAAAATATTAGTAGGTACTAAAATTGGTTGTTTAAATTCAGCTAACAGATTATAAAATCGTTTGAATAAAAAGTAGGGCCGGATGATTTGATAAAATTAGTTCTTATAATCCTCCACTATAAAGTTTAAATTCTATTTGTGAATTATATTTAATAAACAGGCCATACGAAAAATAGATGGAGAAATGCTAATATAAAAATAGTGTAAATTTATATTTACAAGTGTTTTCTTATTTATTATCCAACTAGTGGTAGTTTTACTGTAAAATAAAATAAAAAGTAATAAATAAAATATATAAATAAATCTTCAGTCTTATAGTATGCATAATACAAAAGTAAAAAAATCTAAGTATTTAGAAATATAAGCAGATAAAAATGATCTGAGTAGACTCGAACAGAACCTTAAAACTAAACTTTAAGTTATTGAAATGAAAAGAACAAATCGAACATAAACAAATTTCAAACAAAAAAAAACTAAAGTTACGAATATAAACTTAGTGCCATTTTTTATGAAAAAGTATAAAAAGGCAAATAATATATTTAAAATTATTACTTATACAGTAAAACAAAAATAAAAAAACTTAATTTTCATTTCGGAATGACAAAACCAAAGATTTTTTGCTTTACAATACTTAGTCGAAAATTACAAGACAAAAGTTTATTATTTCCCTTTACACATCTAGAATATGAATGTCTAATCTGAATGTCACTGGATTAATAATTGATTTAACATGTATTTTTTAATTTACAAAATTCTCATTTTAAAGTGAGATCCATATGGAAAAATTTTGTTAAATTATTTTTTTATGTGAAATTATAATTTTCAATCTTCTTTCAATTTGGATGGAGATGGACATTCTGAAAAACAAATAAAAATAATTTTAATAAAACAATTGTATATTTTCATTTAGTTATTATATTAAGTGTATACAGACTTAGCACTTAGAACTTCTATTAAGTTCATTGACCTACATAAGACCTAAATTGATGAAATTAATAGTTGACTCATGGTAATTCTTCAGTAATGGCTCGTCATCATCTCTGTATCTCCTTGCCTCATGCCAGTCACGTGGAGTCTTAGTACAAGATTTTTATAAACCTTAATATTTTGCCTTAATTTTTAAGGCCTGTCGCCTGACTGTCGCCAACCATAATTAGGAGAGAAATTAAAATTATATATTTATCTTTTTAAATAAATTCAGTTATGATTGGTGCCACCATTGGTCTTGGTATGTAACTGTTTCGAAACTACAAAGTCACAAATCATTCAGGCGCTTCTTTCAGAATTTTTTCAACTCTAAAACGACCTTACCTCACACAATGTGTACGACCATAAAGTATACTTGCCTTTGGCAGTTAAAGTGATACCATTAATGATCTCGCTTTGAGGCTGATAAGAATTAGTGTATGTATTGGCCGTTTATAGTTTTTTGGCGGTTCAAGGTAAACTGCGCGTTGCGCAGCGCTTGTCCCCTTGAATCTATAAGCCCCATACCTAAAAATATAATCTGCGCAGCAACTCGTGCGATGGTTCGAGCCGCCAAGATGTTGGAATTGTATAATACTCACTGCAAACAGAGCAGGCAATCTCGTCGCTGTTGTCGCCGCAGCCGTCGCGGCCCGAACAGGCAACAGCCGTGCTGCGACATCGTCCGTTGCCGCACCGAAGCGGGCAGAAGTCCGCCGCACGCCATCTGAAATTATAACACATGAAATTACGCTTTCTAATTTCTGTACCATGTCTCAAAATAGGGTCTTTTCTTCTAAAACATGTGCTAATCTACCAAAAGATATGCCAATCTAAAAGGTCTCAGAATTTTTTGCACTAAAACGACTTCATTGTACTAGACTAGAACAGTGAAAATTGTTCAAGAAACAATTGCGTATCGCTAATTAACGCCGAGTCAGTGTAATTTAACTTTATGACTCACTTATAAAACTTGCAACAAAAAGACCTCACTTCTCTAACATTCTAACAGTATTTTGAGCGAGGTCAAAATGCACCATGCTTTTTAAGCACGTGTCGCTTAATAGGTCAAGCTTCACGCATATGAACAAAATGTGTGCGATCTAAATACCATAATACCACGGTATTATACGACGGTGTTTGCTGCCATTGTGTGGTACTATTTGGTAAGCAAACAAAACGAAACTCGACCTCATTTCGAATGGAAAGAATTTATTACCCTTTAATAAATTCCGCAATCAGAGAGCTATTACGAGTAGGACAACTAACTACAAAAGCTGTATTAAATTGTTAAATTTACTAGTAAATAATAATAAGTTACCTTGATTGTTCATTACACAGATGTGGTGGCTCATCTGAACCGTCTTTGCAGGAGATAATCGCGTTGCAGAATTCATATTCGGGTAAACACTCTCCCGACCCGCATCGGAAAGTATGACGCGGACATCTGTAAAAAGAATAGACATTATTATACAGCAGTCTCTATGAAATTCTATACTCATAGTCATAGGATAAGTTTTTTGAATATCATATCGCGAAGTATGCAATGTATCGGACCTCATGTAAGGATGTGAAATAGATATATTTTTGCGTCTAGTGCATTCGTATAGCACCTCTGATATTTATAATTGATAAGATTTTGATCGTTCATAATGCTGGTTTAGCCACATACCCCTTGCGCTTGGTGGCTCGGCAGTTCTTCTCGTCCTCACCCCCGGGGCACTGAACGCTGCCGTCACAGCGCGCTGCACGCGATACGCACTGCCCTCCCGGACCGCCACAACGGAACGCGTGCATGGGGCAACGCTCACCCGAACCATCTGAAGATGATTTTACAATAAGTACTTGTACTGTTGAGGGACATTTCAGAAGAAAATATATGTACCGATCAGATACAGGCACTTTTATTATAAGAAGCGTTTTAATAAAAGTAAAGAAAGAAAGAGAGAGTATTTGTGTGCAATGAGATGAATCAGTGCGTAGATAGATAATAGTAAGCGACCTTTCCCGCTGCCTTCGCATTTCTCGTCGGAGCCGTCGGGGCAGTCTTTACGGCCGTCGCACACGAAGAACCAGCTGATGCACGCCCCCGTCGAACGACACTAAAATAAATCAGATAACTGTACCTGTTGTTTCGACAGAAAAGTATTAGCGCAATAAGATATTACGCATTAATAACTCTCTACTGTCACGAGTTAACTTGTTTAACCTAATTTGACCTAACCATAGGAAGCAATTTTTCAAGTAGAGCGCTCGAGTTTTTCACTGAAAAGTTAACAAAATCGATGATCATCATCAAATTACAATATAGATATGCCACCGGCAAATCATTTACGCCACCCAATTACAATTTACCTTAGTAATTACTCTCAATTATGTCACAGTACTAAATTATTCTTACCTGGAAAGTTCCCGGCAGACATCCCCTATTCCGAGCCGAACACGCGGATGTCGAGTTGGTGCGGAACGCGCAATCGCATCGTTTGTTCACACACTTGGAGTATACGTCCACTTGATGACATTGCGAGTCTCGTATACAGGGCATGCCCAGAGATGCTGGCCCAAGGTAAAACACGGAGGATACTTCGGCGCGGATACGGTTTTTATCTGAAACCGTAAGGAGGTATTAAAATTTTATTTGATGTGTGATTTAATGTATAATTAATACCCTTGCATTAAATTAAACCGACCTTTTGATGAAGATTTCTTAGGATGTCCACCTTTGAAAGGCTTAACAGAACTCGTTTGTTGTTCCTTTACTCCTCCGCCCTTTTTATTTGCTTTCTTTTCAGTGGTCGGTTGTGTCACCACTCTGTACACAGGTTGGTCATTTGCATGCAAATTGGCTGTCATTTCTTCTACGCGAATTATATCACTGTGATCACCTTCTTGTCTGTTCGCGACTGGCAACTGTTTTACCGGTTCTAGTGTAGGTGTTTTTAAAACCGATTGCAGCAATGAATTGCCCCCTTCTTCTGTAGTTAACACGTCATTTTTGCCTGGTATCGTTGGTAGCTTACTCGGTTCAACCTCATCGGAGTCAATTAAGTGACTGAGAGGCACAAAAGTTTCAAGGGAGCCTGGATTTATGACTGCAGGTAAGTTTAAACTTTTTATTGGCGTTTGAATATTATGTTCAGTTTCTTTTGAGGCTTCAACAACCAAAGGTTGATTCACGAGACCTTGATCGATGACCACTGCCTCAGTGGAGAATGTTGGTATCTTCTGCGTGATGCAGCGATCTCCAATTTGTTTGAAAAACATATTGCACGCACACCGTCCGAAAAGATTTGGGATTACGAATTCGCAATGGCTCTCCTTATCCCATAAACGGCAATGCTCGTTGCTATAACATACATGGCTTGGGGGAGCGGCTGGAATGTAGTAAATGAAAATGCTTTTAGTATTGATTTGTAGTGATTTAGAGACACGGCGATATCGCGTAATAGTTTGATAGCACCGTGATTATAGTCGGAGAAAACGCCATTAACTATTTCAAGTTGCTATTTTCTCGATAATGCTTGCAAGTTTAATAAATTCCTTAATAATAAGTCTGTCTATATACGTATTATGCGCTTGATACATGAAACTTCTCCAACCTGTTTTTTATTAATCGTTTTCATACTTTACGTTTAGTGTAAAATTTACGTTATACCTTAATTATTATTGTATTTTGTCACAATACATTTTAAGTAACGACGAAAATATTGGTACTGTCTTTCTCACGAATTACATCTATAAATATTTGGAGAATTTAAAAAATATCGATGAAACCAAACTAATTTGTTTAAAAATATATTTACCAGGTCAAACTATGCTTTATTCAGTTTGACTTCCTTTGTCTAATAAAGCAATTTAAAATAATCGATGCAATATAATACACAAGTGGTAATATGATTAGTTTTTATGCCATAATCTAGTACAATGTAGCAGAACACGCGAAGATCAAAATAAACTGGTTCATTCTTTACTTCAAAATGTCTTAATTTCATTACACTTTATCTTGCTTTTACGTTATAAAAACGGAAAAAAGTAGGCAGTTACTCGACTAACTGTTTTATGAAATAAGCATTAATTACAGCGTTTAATACACAGATGTAAATACTTTATCGTCCACATAACCGGAGCACATTGTATAAATACTTACAGTACCGGACATTACGGTATGTTATTTTCTACCGATCTAGATTTTCAAATGTTATAATGCGATGACTACGTAGATACCTTAGTTTACTTCGTCGAACAGTTAAGTTATATTCACACAATAACATAATAATAAAAGCGTTATGGTTGATAATAGGACCGGTTCACACGAGCGGCGTCGGCGGTTTCATCGCTACAATTGTCTTTACATTTTTTTTCTTCTCACAAACGTGAAGCAATACCATGCGGAAATTATTATCATTAGGCGGCGTTTACGATTTTAGAAAAAAAAATTGTCTGGTTAACTTATAGAACGAATTTGGACAAATTGCGTTTTGATACGATTCGATGTTTCAAAATTATTTTAAAAAGAATAGGTACGGATGTTACAAATCGAAAATTTTAATTTTGTATAATTATAATTAACTTTATTAAGCCTTTCGAAAATCATTATCAGAAAGTATTAAGTAAACATGTCCATTACTTAACACTTAATTTTCGACTTTCTTCTTGTTACTTTAGGAAATTACTTAACTCGTTTCGGTACGGTACATAATACAATTAGTGTCGTAATCTTACTAATATTATAAATGCGAATGTTTAGATGGATGAATGGATGTTTGTTTGAAGATATCTTCGGAACGGCCCAATAGATCTTGATGAACTTTGGCACACATATGCTACTTATTAAGTTTCTTTTTTAACTCCGCGCGGGCGGAGTCGCGGGCAACAGTTAGTCAACGATAGAGGTATAATATCTTTAGAAAAATAAAGCTTACTTTAAAGGTCAGTTACAAATTCTTTAAGAATATACATGAGGTTAGTTTTTTCTTAGAATGACATAATTAAGGTACAGTTACACGGACGTATTCATTAAATTGTTATTCTAGACAAAAACATTTATATTTTACTCTAGCGTTAAATGCTTATAGATCCAAGTTAATTGTTATAACACGGCAAGTAAGCACATCTATTGTCCATACAAATCGTTTCATATTATCATAATAAGGAGGTAATTTGTATGTATAGTGTAATGTAATATATGTAGACTTACGAGAGAGGCACGTATGTTTTCTGAATTGTAAATGTCCGTCGGTGCATCGACACACGCCTTCGAGGCAAGCGCTGAACGCCACTTTGAGGGTGCACTGCTCTGACACGATGCATTCGGAGCCCAATAGCGTTGCTGAAACAAGGGAAATTAATTAGATATGTTTAAACGAAAGTCAAATTAAGCAGAATTTTTAAAACTTGCAATAGAACAGTCAGTAACTGTAGAGGCTTGTTCAAAATTCTCTTTCCATCATTTCTTTTCTTTTTAATTGTGGCTTGACTTTATTGTTGAATTTAAAAAAAAACATTTGCACGGCTTAATAAGTGGTCTATATATACATTTACATACATATATATGTGTTTGTGAAATACAGTATTGTATCTGAAAACAGTTCACGTATTTTCTAATAATGAAGAGATGGGCGTAGCCTGTCCAATTCAATCCTTGTCAATGTGAAATGTAGGCGAACCGTTTAAGATTGCAGAGTTCATGACCCTAGGGCGGACTTGACCTAATTCAGTTTCAAGTTCACCGTTGGCTCCGTTTGGCTCCGTACGACTGGGCGGTGCTATTAATTTGCATCCAATGGACGTAATATTTCCGCTGCCGCTTCGCTCGAGCCACCCGTAATAAGGTTAACGTGTGCCCACATTCCAGTGATGATACGATCTTTTTCTTTGATGTAGCGATGCTCTAAAATGTACTTTCGTACCTTGACTTGTAAGTAGTCGGTTCGATTCATCTAACAGTAAGATCGAAGAATGCTGTCACTCCCTTCTTATCATTCTTTCTCCCACTGTCTTCATCTTATTCTTTTCAACTTATAGCTTATCGTTAAATGTTATTTATTAAAATTTAAAAGGCCAACTTTAAATCATAGCTATGTTTGTGAAAACGAATATGGTAATCACCATCCTGTCGTCATCGGCAAAATTTGTGCAGCGCCTCCTATCGAGCGTAAAGTACACCAAAAATCGCATTTTGACATAATTCACGTTGACGTAAAGAATGTGATTATCATTAAGGTTCTTTCTAGGTCCATTGGTCATTAATCCGTCGCGACAGACAATCTAACAAATGTGCTATTTAAAAAAAGAATTTCCTATCTGCCTTATTGTATTTCCTAATTTTTATATTATTATATAAAATTAATCGAAATTTTATTGCAAAAAACAGTCTTATTATCGAAACCCAGTTCCGGTTTTTTTAAAGAATGCATTCGAAAGTTTGTATAAAATATTTATTATTTAATGGCCGTATAAAAAACTTCTTATCTACATTGTGTCAATTACGACAAGTATTTAAAAAGTCTACTACCGCATAAAATACCACTATTTTTAACTTAATTTACTTTTTTATGTTAACACTTTTGTTTAATGTTGCGTAGTATTCCTTTTCCGTCATACGCATAGCTTCCGAATATTTAATGAACGACTGCCCACATTATTATTATAAGCGGACGTAGTTGTATAAATCATTTGATGATGTATCAAAATAGATGTTCTAATTATATATTGACTAGCTATTAATCAATGGTCAAGCGTGAAAGTTCCTCATTTACTTAATTACTGGTAATATATTTTGCCACTGTGAAGTTGTTTTACACAGATAAATTAACTCTAATGTTGTATTCTAGTTTGTTTTATACCTAACTAATCAGAAGTTGTAACAATCAAAATATGGCCAGTAGTGTCGGGGGCCTAGCACGCATATTTATGACAATCTCCATCGTATCGTCATCGACATTTTTATTACATTTTGCAGCGCTATCGAGCGTAAAGTACAACAAAGGCGGTTTTCACAAATATTCGTGTTAGGGTCATAGAGTAGTAATGTCGTTTAGAGTTTAAACCCGAAGTAGGTAAGTACTTACTTATTACAGAACCTTATATAATACAAGTTACATTGTAATTGTATTCAAAACTTTTTATATCCCTTAAATTGTCTATTCAATTAAATAATACAATGACACATAAATCCCAAAACACAGATCAAAACGATGAACATTCGCGGTTATTAGATTAGGTGCGCTCTGACAGCCGTGAAAAATGATTCGCGTGACTTTTATATTTCCAATCGCAACGATTTAATCTGCGGCCTATTTCTATAAATGCTTGCGATCGATAAGTTCAATCGCCTTCGATATAGAGGCGATGTTACACTTCAATCGTTAACAATAGAATTTTGTTGAATTAAACGATTATCGATTATATAGACGTATCGAGAACTGGCACGATCAAAATACAGATTTAAATAAAATATTCAATGTCAAGGTCTGGCCGATTATAAGAATTTGGATTACGAGCCTTTACATTCGGATTATGGATTCTATTAGCACGCAATCGTTATAAAAGTCGTTTGATCGTCTTGAATATTCCTGGAACGCGCATTAAGGAACCTTACTGTAAACCTACATACATGACTAAGAGATTGCTGGTACTTGGATAGCCTTTTACAGTCTGTGGGCCCTCTATCTTCATAACGGTTACTGTCCCGCGAGCCTTAAATCACCTGTTCGAATATTAGCAGTGTGCGTACGACACGCCTATGCAATACGATAGTGTAATACTCGAATGCAATAAGTTGTACATTGTTTGCCCACGTCTCTACGTTTCTAACTGCATTTGTTAGAACTGGCATTCATTCAACCATGTGACGTCACTATTACTGTTATTGTTTACGTTAATTGAAGACATGTTTTAACTCCAAAACTTGTAGATTCGTATAGCTTTACGCATTATACTTTATTACTATCCATAATTTAGACAAAATCCTGGAAAAAAACCATATTATCCACCACTACTATTACGATAATATACTAAATAATAGTTTCACTAGAGTTCTAGTTGGGCAAAGTGTATATCGATTAAATATTTCTAATGTTTTACTATTCGTTAGAAATTACCTGAACAGAGTCTCATAATATCTTTAAATTTGAAAAGCCATAATATATATATTGAAATACGATTTAAGATAATGTTACTTTATGTCTATGTGAATGAGTATCCAAAAATAAAAATAATAAAAAATATACGATACAATTATGATAAACCTTAAAATGGTAAAGAAATGTCGTCCCGGCAATATTTTTACAAATAAAAAGAACAATAATTATTTACCGTTTAAAATTGCCTCGCTTTCGTTGGCCTTATTTTTGTCAATGTAACCTTATCACTGTTAATAATTTCTCGAAGACATTTGAAGCAAAAAATAGGTGCAGACAGACAGGTCTGGGTACAAACAAAACAAGGTGTATATCAATTATGAGTGGGTTCACACAATTTTTGTTTTTGCTCATTAGTGTCAAGAGATCGTGTATTTCGTGGGCCTACATTGCACTACAATACAGTTCAACTTTTTCCTCTGATCTGGGTTAATGGACGAACTGTTCCGTGCTCGGGGTGAAGCTGTCATGTTATACTTGCTCATCATCTCGCGATCTTACCATAACACGCATATCACTCTTACTCTGCGTTCACATCGTTCTAAACTTTATATAAAATATGTTATTTCAATGAATGGAAACATAAAAGTTTTTAAAACTTATTTTACAAGTAAAGGTAGGAGAAGGTGTCCTATGAGATGGACTGACCAGATCAGAGCGGCTGTAGCTGTCCCCTTGCACCAATGTGCAAAAAAGTCTATACTAGGGTAGAGTGGCGGCGGCTCGTGAGGAGGTCACTGATCCCTGACCATGGCCAGTCTGTAAAGACTGCAGCGACGAAGAAGAAGAAAAATATTTCGTTGTTTGAAAGTAATTGTGATCACAAGACATTATATTTTAACAGTATAAAATTAATATACGTTATTTTTAGTAATACTACTGCTACATAAAATAACAGCTCACTAAACGTGAACAGTAAAATAGATGGTTAAGGAAACTGTATGTTTTATTACATTTTTATTTTAAATTTTATTTTGATACGTAATTATCGTGTTCTTTAAAATATTATATTTGTTTACAATGGAAAGCTTTCTCTTTTAAAAACAATTATTTATATTGATATTAATAAAACGTAAAAGTTAAATTCTATGTATCACTAAAATAATATTTTAGTCTTAATAACATGTACGTATTAGCGCTGGTGTTATAAGCAAAAATATTTTGACAGAAATCTTAAGTATACTAATATTATAAAAAGGAAAGATATGATTGTTCGTTTGTTTGTTTGTTTACATTGAATAGGCTCCGAAGCTACTGAATCGATTTAAAAAATTCTTCCACTGTTGGGAAGCTACTCTATCTCCGGGTGTCAGGCTAAATTTACAACTATATGTTTTCTAATTCCGCGCGGACGAAGTCTAAAAAAGTAATGTAAACAGTGATAAGGTTGGAATTGTGTTGTAATTTGTCAGTACGCATACACTACACGATTGTATGTTAACACCCTAACAACTAAACAAGGATTTATTGGTGCCGGTCACCGTCAATTGCGGTTTTTTTCTTTAAGTATAGATCGTTCAACGCGTCTTGAGGCCAGTCCCAATATCTTGTACGTAACGCGACTATAAACTTTGACATTTTATGGCGTCACAAAGTATTGCTAAAGTATAAACTGAAAGGAATATTCACGATAGGACAGAAAATTTTGTTAATAGTCAACAAGAAGTCGTCAAAAGTCGTTACGATCACCAAATGTTAGTTTGGTAAATAATAATTTTCTGCTTCTTTTTTATTGGGTATATCAAATGATAGGAACGATCTTGTAACCAATCAACAACATTCTTGAAAATGTTTACAAAGTTTTTGCTTTACCAACATATAAATGTTTCCATTGATATATCAGCAATAATTACAACTTTCTGTAGCTGTCGTCGGCCGACTGTTAGATCAGTTGGAACGGTACGCGGTGTCAGTTACTCTGATGGTATACGATGATTGCTCACGGCTGGCGGCTGGCTGGCACACTGACCATTGCCCGACTGATGACTGACAGATACTGACAGCTGACAGCACATCTCGAGACACACGTAGCCTATTTCGCTAGAGGATACCGAATAGTGCATCTTTATCGCTTTATGATTTTATAGAATTTAATTTCATAGTCAATTTAGTTTTATTTAGGTTCCGAAATATTTCCATTTTACAAAAAATAATATGTAGAAATAGATGCTTAACAATATTTCAATACAAAATTCTCGCAACTTTAAATTTATAAGAGTAATACTTAGTGTGTAGGTAAAGCGTAAGGCCATCACCACTTCATAAACTGTATTATTTCACAGAAAACACTAAAAAAAAATAACGAGAAGAAAGTGTGCTTGCGTCTTAATAACATTACATGTCGCAGTTGTTACGATGACACCGGTCTTTCGCAAAAATTGTACGCGAAATTACAAAAGAACCGTTGTACACCCATGTACCAGTTGCTTGATTCGGTCTTTTGTTCTGAATAGGGTGAAGAAAGTGAGGCGAGCGTGGGATTATAGGACGATCGAAATAAAAGCACTTGATAACGTCGATAACATCGCATCGCAGACAATTTAAAAGCCGGCGTCGTGCATTTTGGTACACTGCAATCTTCACATTTTGTCTACAATATGTTCTCATGCTCGTATAAAATGAATACTTTGCGAATACTAAGTTTCTTTAAATAATTAAATTTTATCTTTATTATGCCATCCCAATATACTACAATTTATTTTTCATTTCACAAGTTTACATCAGAAAAAGCTTTCGACTTTATTAGTTTACTATGCCTTACCTTGCGATTCAAAGGTCACACGTAAATTTTTACGTACAATTTGATAAAATACAATGAATTGAGATTTGAACTTTAGATCGTTTTTTTTTTAATAAAATAATTACAGAAAAAGCAGTGTATGCATTTGTATTTTTCAATCCGAGTAATAAATGTAATAAAAGAGATTCAGGGCTTAATTTACCGCTGCATGCTTGATTATAAACCACCGTTAGATACTTAAAGAAGTATTATTATATTTCCGCAAACGTATCCCATGCAAATAAACTAATTTGAAGAGAAATGAATAAGCAGATCTCTTACAGCGCACACAATAGCTCACATTGATTGTTCAATTACAAATATTTGAAATCAGAAACCAGCAAAAGCGAAATGGAAAATCATTGATTAGGGGCATTGAATGCTAATCTATGAAACCAACTTGATTTTGCATTTAGATAGCAGACTAACGGTCTTAGATGTTTTTGTGCACTAATTCGATACCTAGGTATTTTTTATGAAAGAATTCATACATGCAATCGTTATAGAAGTATTTTTTTTTAATTTGCTTTAATTCTCTCAAATAATCTCTCATTTCTCTTAATTCAGCAGAAGTTTAAAGATACTATATTAATTACAAGAATAAAGGTCTTTTGTAAAATGTTCTAAAACTCTATTATCTAAGTCTTTTGTTGTTTTGGTTCGTTGCGTTCTGTAGAAATCGTTTTGTTTTTCGTTGGATGAGTCGTGTGGTTCAAATTTTGAGAACAGTTTCGTAGGAGCGCAAACAGAAAAAGTGCTTATTTTTATGCAACAATCTGAATAGTTTACTTTCTTATTTTATCTTAATGTAGAGTTCATATTTACAAACGAAAGAATTTCGTTAAAGAATTTCGATATTTTTTTTCCAAATGATTGGAAAGCGAAATTCTTTGAGCGCAAATACCATTTTTTTTACATAAATGAAGACAATTGTTACGTCGAGTATTGAGCATTTAAGTGAAAGTAATTTGATAGGCTGACCGCAGACCGACGAAGGTTGCAAGACTCTTTTGTCGGCGATAGTACGCCAATGAAACAAGTCGTAAAAATATTACCATTTACGTCTCTAGCTAGCAACGCTTTACCACCGCAGAATTATTAGGGGTTATTGACACAGAGGATTGAGTTTATGGAACATGCTAGTGGGTTCTTAACTAGAAAAGAGATGTCTGGTAAGTTTCCAATGTCCAATGTTCCAGTGATAGGTTCATCGTTGGAAAATTTTGCAAAGCTAATGTTTGTTTAAAAAAACAGATAAGAAAGACAAACTACAACTGAATAATTATACATATTTACTTTGAAAAAGCTTATACTGTCTTTATTCGGTAAAATGACAAAATATAGAATAATATACGATTTGCACTAAGAAATTGTATTCTACGGAAGTGATCCAGACAAAACCTAGTCTAGTCTAAAGCCACGATGCGCGTGGGCCGCGGATCGCGTGAAGATTAAACCACCGTTTTTGTTCACAGGATAATTACCTATTATGTTAACAAGTCTACTGCGATTGCAGCTGATTTAGGAATACACACACTTGGCTAGAACAAAGCCACTGTAGCAATGAAATATAACAAACTAGTATTTCTAGATTTGGTTATCAGAAAGGCAATAATTTCAGTTTCTTTTTCTTTCGTGCATCTCTTTATAGGATAAATAGATTTTCTATAAATTAAAAATTGTACCTACGTATATTTCTGCAATAAATAAAATGTCAGTAAAATGTTTTGTAAACATCCTGTAAACGGAATGTAACTAGGATACTTACATTCAAGACACGTGTAGTTGTCAACTTGGGCGTAATAAGGTTGACAAGAGCAAACTCCTTTGTCACAGTGAGAATTTGAAACATTGCACTCGGCGCTCTTCCGACAATGCGTGCCGAGAGGAACACCGCCTTCCGCTATTGTGATCTGAAAAAAAAAAACAAAAATACGTGAAAAGTTGGGAACCAACTTGGGAGCTTTCTTTCAAAGTTTTTTTGCGAGGGCGTTAACCTTTTTCTTTATTTTAGCCTGTTTTATGTATCTATATAACATAATTACTAGTATTTTAATGCATTATTAATTTCATAACTGAACTTAACATTTTTAATTTTTCTTTCACAGTCGATTGAGAAAAACATACGGAAAGACGAGCAAACGATATTAAGACCATATTTGCAATTAGCTGTCGTCTTACTATATTCTGAACCGTTGAAGATGCCATTACAGAATGTTATTCCTTCCCATACATTTCCATAAAGTACATTGCCAAAGCATCTAGATACATACTCGATGTTAGTTGCCTCGTTATGTGCGTAACGTTTGGTAGAATTCACCACTCGTACTTTGTCCATCGGTTACCGGTTCTATTCGTACAAGCTCCTTGAAACACAAGCTTCCTTATTTATGTAGCTAAGTAAATCCTCGATCGTAAGCTTACAACAAATATGACATTCAGTGAGCCTAGCATGAATATTTGTGACAATCGCCAGCGTATCGTCATCAAGATTTTTTTTATTATTTGTACAGCTATCGGTCGTAAAGTACACCAAAAATCTTATACTAATTTTGACATAATTGAAGATACGAAGGCGATTGTCACAAATATTCTTGATAGGCTCACTGTACTAAAACTAGCATTCACAAATATGTTCGGAATTTCTAATTTTACCTATTTTATACGAAAAACCTGTCCTAAACAAAGAAGCAGTACATATAAACACATGTCTGCACTGACTTTACCTTCATATTTTATAAACTTATACCGCTCCGTGCTCATAAATTACTTGATAGCATTGTACATCTCGTATTTTCGTTGTTTATCTATTTTTACAATACCCACTGGTTATTTATAAACGTTTTAAAAAGACGAAGATCTTTGGCTTAAGTGTTTAACGCGACGGCCTTGACGCATACAAGTTTTACGATGAAATTAAAGTTTTAAGGTAGACAGGTATAACTGATTCAAGGTATGCAAATTGTAAAAAGAAGATGGACGCCACCAATTACTAGCGTACAAAGTTGTTGATCGTAAATGAAGCCTCGATCTACAATCAAGATGTTGATTGAAGGTTAACTATAAGAAACTATAGCAATAAATAAAACCCAACCTAAAAATACATTCGCCTCCATATCAATACTGTCGCATACTTTTGAGTCGTAAAATTTTTTTGCTTGTTCGTATTTATCATGTGAAGGTCCCTTCGTAAACTTAAGTAACTGCAAAAGCCAACATTTCCGGGAGAATACATTAAACAATCAAATATGTATCTCGAGTTCTATTTGTCACACAGTGATGAAATTTGGTTATATAGATCTTTTTTGTATTACATTTCCAAAAAAAGTAATGTTAGTTGTGTCTGGTTAAATAGCAAAATATGTCTTTACTTATTACAATATTTTTAAAGATTTTCTTATAGTATCTGAAAGAAATTGTCGATGAAAAATAGATAATCAACTTCGTAAAGACAATAATTTCAGATGTTCTACAATATATACGTGTCACATTGTTTATTCCCCTGATGTTTTTACACGATGAATATAATATCATGGACATACTAGCTGTCGCCCGCGACTCCGTCCGCGCGCAGTTAAAATAAAAAAAAATTAATAGCGGTATGAAAAATTGATGTTGTCCGATTCTCAGATCTACTGAATATGCACGAGAATTTTATATATTAGATATATCAACATTCGAATTTGTAAAAAAATTCAGGGACTTTTTTAATTCGAACGGAGAACCCGGGATACAACACTAATGAAAGACATAAAACATTGCTAAAAGTAAGGCCTCAGTACTTGTACCGGTCTAGTTTGCACACTGAAGTGTTAGATCATAGTTGTAAATTGCTATGACAATCTTAGTTAAAGCGGTGTGTCTTCACGTCTATAAGGATGTCCGCTGAGCCCACGCACGAGAAGTGTTATACGACGTGCTAACAATTATACCATTTCAAGACATTATTTTAGATACACTACAAACTGGTTGAATTATTATTAGTAATTTGTTATTTAAAAATAAATTGCAGTAAAACAAATTCGAAAGTAATGATGTTGGAAACAGCGCACGAAAGTTATATTTTTCTTAATTTTACATTCCAAGCAAATTAAGTTTTTTACAAATTTACTTTTGATTTTATCAACGAGGATCGAATAACAATATTTATAATTACTCTAACCGGAGTAAATTTAAAAAAAGTTAATTTTCTTGTTATGTACAACTTTAATTTTTAAAACCAACATAAACAAACTTGTTTTAAATTTGGTATTCTCACAAGGTCCCCAAAAAAAAGAATATACGATTTTATTTGTTCCCCATCTGATGACATAAAATTTTTATGAATCGTTTCAGTAACGTAGCACGTAGACGACGAGTATAACTTATTCAAGCTCTGGAAACATGAAATTACCTAGAAAGGAACAAGGGACCGTCTTGTACTTCTTTTCATAATTTACGAACCACTTCCTTTCGTAGTATTCACAAAGGTTCATATATAGAGCTCTTTAAATTTGAATAAAGTGCTGTTGCTACAATCTACTATATTCGTTTCATTTTTTGCTTATATAGGGAAATGTAAATTAGGAATGTATTGTATGATTTAAATCTTAACGTTAACATAGTTTTCTAAATTGTATTATGATCCGATATCCAAATATATATGTCAACTTATTAATAAATCCAGATTTTAACATCTTATTGTTGAGTTCGATGAAATATGTACATTTTAGGGTTCCTTTACTAAGCCAAAGCAGGAAGTTACATGTCGTCTACTTATAATCTTTGTAACAATTTCACAATGAAAAACTATACAAGTGTAAATATTGAATGTTATGTAAATTGAAAATAGGACAATGGCATATAATATGTTATCGGTACATAGTTGAATAACATTGTTAATATTGAATGAAGTTACAAAAGAATACTTTATTGTAATATAACACATTGTTATTGTAATATTTTATAACATACACTATATTATAAAAAGTAATAGACAGTATTGATAAGCAATTTTATTTTCAAGCTTTGTTAACTTGATAACCCAATTTTCAACACCACTTTGGCCTAACCGCGATCTTGTTTAAAACCAATTGTCGAAGTTCAAACTAGTAAATGATAAATAAACCGTTATATTTTTATGTGAACTGCGGTTTATTTTGATTGTACGTAATCTTTAATATTGTACTGTACAAAATTACAATCTAACCAAAATAACAACAGTCATGACGAAATATCTCTAAGTAACAGTATAGATCATCATCAGGAGCGCTATTCTGAGGTATTGAAAATCTCCTTTTTATTGAACTCGATTAAAAAAATTACGTCCATTGTTTTTTTAACAGAATTCAATGTACATTCCTAGAAAGTATCGCTATTTGTCTGTCAGATGCCATCGACAATTTGAATTGTTCACTTTTCATCATTGCATATCTTTCCGCGTTGCAAAAACATACGGTAATTGCTCCGTTTAGTTGTAAATGTGTTTAGCGATAAGTAACAAGAATGTCTTGATTATAATCAACCAGAAGGAGAATGCTTTAATGCGGTAATCATTTCTTGTTTGATTGTTCATTATATTCGTGCATTTTTGTGCTTTTAGTAATGTTTTTATTACGTTGGCTTTTATACATTTTTATTTGTGTAAACGTAATTTTAACTATAAGTTATCTCGATAATTTAATAGTACTACTTCGAGGAGGAGGGAATAGGAATAAAAAATATCTTTTTTTGTTTACATTTGCAATCTTGTATTTAGATTTGATATCAAAATTTACAATAAGACAAAGCTATACACTTTGAAAAGTGGTTTTAAAATAAAATCGGTGACTTGACCACACTACGTTGATCTATTTGTTAATCTTAAATTCTTCATTAATCATTGGTTTCTGAGATCTTTGTTTTATCAAAGATAATGACAGGGATGATATGTTTTATAAAGTGATTTCAGTCTCAGAAACCAACGATAAGTCAATAAGATGACAGAGCGTTGGTCTAGCAAGTGATGGCGTTAAAGGTAATCGCCCCGAAGCGTGTGATAGCCGAGCAGCAAATGAGATGAGAATTTTCCTATTACTATGTCCGCGACACCGTGCCATTGGCATGAGGAAGGCTCAGATGACATTTTTATAAGTATAATTGTTATGGATAAGAAAAGACAAAAGTTTGTTTTTAAAATATGCTTTGGATCGAAGTGCGTTTTAATGGCGCGTAAAATTATATTTTACATCTAGAACTTAGAATTTACTTTAGAACTTTTAGTATTATAATTTAACAGTTTTTTTAATTTGCGTCGAACAATGTTGGAATTAATGATAGTAACAATGGATAAAAAAAAAAGTTTTACGTAAATCATACTAATATTATAAATGCGAATGTTTCGATGGATTGATGGAAAGGCTGAACGGATCTTGATGAAATTTGGTATAGATATAGACATAGTCTGGAAGAACACATAGGCTACTTATTAAGTTCTTTTTTTAATTCCGCTCGGACGAAGTCGCGGGCGACAGCTAATTTTCGATAAAACTGAATATTTTACTATTGTAAACGAAAACTAATACTTTCATTTATAAGCATCTTATAAAATAAGTAGTGGATGGTTATTATTTGTTAATATATTCCTATCTGTAATAATCGTAATAAAATTTACCCGTCATATCCTTATCTTATTTCTCTAGGAATTTTATATGAATCAGTAATTAATTCCGACCACATTCATCCTGTAGGATCAGAATATTAAGTTTCATGTAATGATATACGTATAAAAAGGTATTATAATATATATTAATAGATTTACTATTATTGCATAGCTTCGATAAAAGGATTCATATTTTGATGGCTCCTACATACACTATCGTAAGCCACAATTTTGCAATTTACCGTTTGTTTTGCGTTTTATAAATTAACTTGATAGAGGCTAATTTTTGTGTTAAATATGAATATATGGTCAGAAATAAAGAGAACTGTAGATTCAGGTTGTCTATTAAATGGTCATAAATGATGCGTCGTAATTAATCCTCTTAACGTTTAAAGTTTTGTCTCGCAAAATTTGCGTTTCAAACATTCTATAGTTTACGTAGGAGCGATCGACTTTTTTTCTCTTTTGTTTTGTTTGTAGATACATATGAAAATTATTGTGGTTATCTTGTTTTTGAAATACTCCTTATGTTTAAAAATAATAGCTAAATAAGACGTTTGAATGAGTAACGGAATAAAGTTTGTCATGAAAACAAAGCCGCTTCGTATCTATTTTGGTCAAAGATAGATTAATAGCATACATAGACTGTATTGATGCATGTTCCGTGCCTTAAAAGGTAAAGGTTATTTTAAAAGTAAATTGTAAAATGTTTACTAAAACCTACTTGCGTTAAAAAAAAACAAACAAATATTTACAACTCGGAATGCAGTTCTCTGATTACTCAAGAATTATTGTTTACAAACTCGAAAAGTACGATGAAAATTTAGGTAAAACACACAGATGATGAGCTTTATTTAACACAAGCTGCGAACAAACAGATCTCTACACTCTATGAGATTCCTTAGTTATCTATGGTAATCATTAACATAAAAGTAATCTTTTTTTTATTTTATTTGTCAAATCGTCTATTAGTTATTTTGAATTTAATTACGAAGCTAAAGTGATGGGTGTACATAATGCCAACCTGCTATTGATTATCTGCTGAAATTTAAATAGCTTTCAATTAAAAGTAAACATTTTAATCCGTTTCAATTTAGCTTTATAAATAGTAACCTATTAATTTCAGTTATCGTTGAACTGCTCCCTTCGACGTCTTAAACATTTTATATTTCCTTCAAAGTGTTTTCCAAGTTCCCCTCGCGAGGGGTGCTCGCCTATTAAGACTTGTTTTCGAATTCAACCTCAATATACATATTTAAATTGCTATCGAGTAAAATATAGGGACATTATAAGTCAGAATTTTTACTTATAAATTTATCGTACAATAAGAGAATTTTGTGAATAAAAAGTTAAGTGTTTATGTAGTGTGCACGTATACTAATTAATTTTATTCACCTCGTACCTTATTATGTTGCATCATGAGAAACGCGTAATAAATTCAATGAGCCGTTCGAATGCAACATATGACTTCGTGTAAACAAACCAGGTATTGTTTGCCAATTAAGAGTTAAGACTCGCTCTTGACGTCGGCACGAAAGTTCCACGCTGTTAAGCCATCGAGTTATATGAAAATGAATTTTATAGTCATTAGTTTTAGATGCGATTTGTAACAGGACTTATTTGTAAGTACGTTGCAGGAAGCAAACGCCTAGAGCTTTTATAATGAGAGAGTGGTGTTGTTTTATAGATGAGCCGGGATGGGGAATCCATCCTGGTATTACAGTTCCATTATCATAAAAAAAGAAGATGAAGTAGAAGTACTTACAACTAAAATATTTCTTACAACAACATTGGTACAAGGTGTTACGTGGCTTACTTTTGTAGTAAAGGGCTTATGTCAAAACGGAGGAGGAACGATTGTGATTTAATCATGTTTTATATTGTAAGGGAAAAGACGGGAAGACGGTGTATTGTTGAAAGAGTTTTCACGTTGTTTTTATTAATTTTTAGTAGACTTTAAACAGTGTCGGATCTAAATAAAGATCGGAATAAAGTATTTCCTTAAATATGTTTATAAGTAGGTAAACAGGATAATAAAATTAATTGTAAGTAATTTGAAAGTTCCACATAAATGCAAAGCAATCAATAATGCAATCAGCATGCAATCAATTTTTAATTAGATACATTAAAATAATTTGTTATATTTATCTGGAGTTGACATTTATTTATCATATTTAATTAAGATGTTTGTAGTAAATCAGCAGGAGTAGCACATTTAGGTTTTGAATTAGTGATTTGTTAGCATGATATTATTAATGAGATGTTAATGTAAATTTTACGATTGTAATAATATTTAGATTTATAGCGAGTGATACTGTCAATGTGTCTCAGAATAATGCGGTATTTGGTCCAAGATTTGCATGTGTGAATTTGACTGCTTTCCTATGTCGGTTTTTGCAATATTTCATCGAAATAAGCACAGGCGGAGATTTTTATAGAGCCACATCAAACACTTTTATACTTAGAGACTGAACGTCCTCTGTATTCTGCAATGTCATGCCCTTGCTGTAGACAACTTTTTCAAAGAACATATTGGTCGACATCAAAACAGTTGTAACGCTCAATTGTGTGTAAGTTTGACTTATAATGTACTTTAGAACTTAATGCTTGTGTAAATAACCTAATATTGCGTGCAATTATTTACCAAACTAGTATTTTTAGTGATTCTGATTCCAGAGCTCTGTGCCGAGATGTCGAGGTCAAGTTGGTGCGAGAGTTCGTGTCTACGCAAACTCTTGCGCATTAACTATACGTAGAAATGCACTTGCTCGGCCGTCAGTTACCTCTCGTGTAAGTCAATGACCGAGCACGCGCCCTTTACTATGACATCTCTCTTACATTATTTAAGTAAATCCCACGTATATTCTACAAAAACATCAACTAACAGACAATATAATAAAATATCATAAAAGAATAAGTTTATATTAAAAATAGTTTGAGTTTTGTTTAATACAAAAAATATTATTAGACTAAAATAACGAAGATTTTATGGAAAAATATCTTATTATCTAAATTACATTTGCTCCGTAATTACATTTTATACGTAAAATAAAGGGAATATTTTAAATGTAAAAAAGTAAAAGAATGAAGCTTAAATAAATATTCCGTCTAACTTGTTTCCCTTTCAAAATGCTGGCTGCAAAAATGCCGCCTTTGTATTTTTAAACGAAGTTACATCGTATTTGTTTAGTCTATGTTTCTCCCTCGTTCTGTTGTTACGTGTTCCGATTTACTTTGGTATAGTATATTAGTTTATTGCCTTTACAATATTTTTATTTCGACCTCGCATCAACCCTCACGTCTAGACTAAGCTTTGATCAATTTATTTGATTTTAGATCTTAAAAAACTTCGACGTTAGGACTTTGTCTCGCACTTTCACTTTCTCATTTCTTCAATGTTCTCGTATATATCACTTAATCATTATAAATGAGTTTCTTTGCCATAAGTTATCAGTGTAATACACTTTCGCATAACATTAGCATGTCGTTATCAACTGCTTAGAATAATTTACCTGCAAATTAAAACACTAAGTCGATATCAATTTAAAAGTGTACTTTCCTTAACAGATGTGAGAGTATTGGCAGAAATTAATGCATTTAATGCTGGAATTTATACAACGATCATTACAATTATCAAGGATATTTAATTCTCTTGCAAATGTAGTTCGTTTATTTGATGTATAATACCTACTTAATTCTTTAATCTCGAAAGAAGATCTAGATAGCTGTTGAATTCGACTTTACATTGGCCTTTGCAAAAGATAGAAATAAAAGTAGACATATAAAACCAGATAGGTAAAAAATATAAAGGAGTTATAATTAACATTCAGTAATATTCATCTAATACGAGTACGATCAGTTGATGTTTATGCAGACAAGCGTTGCCATCTTGTCACTTAAACCTAGCAAGCGATGCATAAATAAGACATGACAGATTTGCGTTTGAGCTTGGTAATAGAAAAAATATTATAGATTCGTTCTTGCGACTTTTACCATAGGTAAAATCATCGTATGTTGTAAAGAAATAAAACAAGCAAAACGACCGAGTAACCTCCGGACTATTAAAAACCTACCAAATTTGTTCTTAATAAAAAAAATCCTTATTAATTTACATCATTTTGATAAATAACTAAATCTAACCCCGAACTCTCACTGAAAACAACGAGGATGTCTGAGTTCGGCATTATAATAAATAAGCATATAAAATCCACTTTCAATTCAGCAGAATATCTCCCGTCAATAGCAGATACGTTTCAAAGTCCTCCGTTTATAGTAGAACCAGCACCCTTACGTGGTTATGGCGGGAACTAATCTTCTTTCGCCGATCCGTGTGCCGATATAGAACAGAGTCTATAATTGGGTATTACCGTAATACCTCTCTGTTACAATCCTCCTGTGCTTTCTGTTACGCTCTAGTAAATATCCTCGATACGGATACTTCGAAGTGGAAAAGTAACGATTGTAATAATATAGGAAGCGCTTGAAGCTTAATTGTGACTAGACGGTGATTAAGTTTTCTATTAATTTTAGATTCGTTCAAGTATGAAATATTTCTGAATTACTTAATATGGTCTGCGTTGATAATAACTATAAAATTGAATCATTAATATTCATCGACAGGTGGCGAATCAATTACACAAAGTCCTACACAGCTCATCGAACATATGGTCTAATTTCATCTGAACCAACATAGTTTAGTTTTGTTTTGATTTCTCCAGCTGATCAATCAAAAGTACAGTCGCATGAAAATTAGTGCAACTATGAGTCTTATTGTGGGTTTTCGATACCACAATCTTTTAAAACATATTGTCATCTTTGTTTTTTTCAAAGAAAATTACAAGAATGACGGTATGATTTATGCAGAGATTTTGAAACCAACGGTTAATTTTTTGAAAATTGCCGAAATGAAGTATTTCTAACATACATTTTCGTAATACAATGTAAAGTCATGTAATGTGAATTTGTACGTATAATTAATTTTCGATTCGTTTGGGGTGTAACAATAGTATTCGAGATGCGCGTGTCCAACCGTTTGGATTATTTGTCGACTTGCATTAGAACGGTGCAATTCGGACAGTGATTTATATTTAGGGGGTGGATGCCACCCTCGCATCGACGTCATCGGCCGCATATCGCAAACTTCGATTTTTGAAATCAAAATAATATGGACGTTTCGATTTGTGTGAATACGCAGTCCATTGTTGATACATGCAAAATAAACAAGTCGTGGTCGGTGTACGCTAAAGTTATTTACATAGAATATGAAATCTCGGGTAGTCAATATTAATATTCTCGTTATTAAACGTTTATTTTATTTTGAAAAAAGAAAAGGACAAAATCAGTATAATGTCCAAACAATACATTAAATGTCTCTTAAAGCGTTATATCAAAACATCTAAGAGGGAGTCACGATTTGTACTCCCCACAGGATGTGGAACGAAACATACTTTGTTTTGTTCTTATTGTTCAAGTGTCAAGACAAAGAAACAACTTTGTACCATCCTTTGCTTCATTTAAAAAATCGTTATGATAGTTCAATATCGATAAGGAAGTAAGAATGAAGACCTCCGTTATGTTTTGTATAATTCTTTTGTGTCATAAATAACTGTTCTAGTTAATTACAGCTATCCTGATTACCTTATTGCTTGATAGGGTGTAAGTGGGCCGTACGTCAGATGCGACGGATAAGATATTCTTTTGGCCATTTCCAAATATCATCTGACATCGCCTGTCATTGAGCTAATTAAATTAAAACATCTGAACATCAACAAAAAGTAATTATGTTCATGTTTAAAAAAGGAACGAATAACAAGCTGTCAAGCAGTCAATTAACAACAAATATTTTTATTAGACGCTATGTTAACTGTAATCGTCACAGCTGTCAATCTTGCTGCATGATTAGAAAAGTAATCGTAATTAAACGGTGATATTTTTTAACAAAACGGGTGTTAAAGTGTAAAATTTTTAATTGTGTTTATTAATAAATCCGATATAAGAAATACAAAAGGTTCTTACTAATTTTAGGCACATATTTTGTATAATTTTATTTAAAACAAACTAGTTATTTTAAACATCAATCAAAATCACATATCGAAATTTGATAGTTAAAGATACATATTACGAAAGACGTATGGCAAGACTAGGTTCTCTGTCCATAGATCGATAGGGCGAACAGGGTCGCAGGCTCGACTCGACCGGCTGATTGGTATGACGCACGCAACGGTACCTACCAGATTCATTGAGGCGCCTGCTAACGTTTAACTCGCGAAGGGAACGGTGCAAATGTACAGGAATCAAGGGAAGGAAATGTTTATAGCTCTGTGTCACGCATACTGTTATTTTGTCCCTTTACAAACTATTGGATGTTATGAAATTTCGTTAAAAAAATTGAAGAGATTTCGTAGAGGAAATATAGAAAGAGAAAAACCATCAGATACTATATATTTCCTTATTAAAATTCTGAGCAAGTTGTATAATTGCGCAAGCGACAAAAAAATTATGACTTTTGTTGAACGGAAATCGCTTTGGCACAGTTTTAGGGCACGTACCTCGTTATTATAAATTTATAAAGTTATCGAAGCTTTAGGTGCATTCGTGACCGGAAATGATCTCGTCTTACTGCGCTACAAATTTAATCATTTTTCTTTAAATGTGTAAATATTACGACAGTTAATTTTTTTTCTTATAAAAAAAAAAAAAAAAGTTAATCAACCTTAATATTATTAATTAATAGTTAGTTAGTTAATAATAATTATTATTATTAAATATTTTTATAGAATCCTCGTAGAATATTATTTTTGAAGATATAATGCAGAAGAGTATTTTTGGGATAATGTAGCTTTTCCTGATAAAATCGGTACAGTAATATTAAGTGTTAGAGTTTATTTTTGTTTAGTTATATATCTTAGAGTTCTATCGAAAAGAAGACCAAAATACATGTTGGTTGATACAAAAATATACCATGAATAGAATAGCACATTAATATTAGGTAGATGTTCTTTTAAAAAAATTGTATGGTTCGATATCCGTTAGAAGTTACAAGCATAGCTCACGTCTATTGCAAGCTATCGTACCGTTCTTGACGCTATCGACGTAAGAATCGTAAATTGGATAACATTCTTAAGTTACAAAAAAAATCCAATTGAATCTTGAAAAAATGTTCCTCCTTTACGTAACCATAATTGGATGCGGTCATTGACATAAAGTTTGCCGGAACATTTACTACATTTTTACGCGATAGAAAAAAGTATCCAAGAATCACTTTCGAGTTTAGATAACAATGAGATTTCTATTAAAGAAAAAAATGAACAATTGCAATCAACATTTGACGACTTTATCATGAAAGTTTTTATTGGGATCAATACAAAATATAATAACTTCAGTCCATAAATAGTAGCCACATTAGTACGCGTAGTTATTTTTTCATTTCAGTTCGATAAGTTGTGAGCTAATCTGATTTACCTATATTACTTTATTAATTACATAATATTGAAATGCAAAATTAATTGTTAATCTTTAACTTTTTTTCTGTAACATTACTATAAATACCAAACAGTTTGTGAACGATTTTCTGTACAAACAGTAAAAAATATTCCTTTACTTAATTTCTTTGTTTTGTCATTGAATCTTAAACTCTGTGGTAATATTTGATAGCTTAGATGGAGGCAGACGACTCGAATCGTCTGAAACCAAATGCAAACAGATCGAAAACACGGAAAGCTTCTACCGTGAAAGTTGCAGAATTTCATACAATGTCGTAATACAAATCGTGTGTTGGACAATAAAATATATCCATGTGTTGCATGTCTTAAAACGTAATAACGAAAATAGATGGTCATATTTCCTATAACTCATATTCGCTTCCTCTTCCTGTTTCCTGTTTGGTAGTTAAAAAAAACAATTGAAGAATGAATCTAATGTACTTCGTTTGTTTTATCCGTGTTGATTTCCTCGCACCGACATAAGGATCAGCAATAAAAACATCTACACATGCTCTGAGAGTAATTGAATGCGCACCAAGCCCTGCGTACCCTAATTGCACGGCCGGAGATTCCCACGCGTCGCTGTAGATCAAACTACGTCTTGGAAGTTTTGTGGAATTTTACTTTCAAAAATATCTGATGTACAAGTTATAAGTCCATGCTAATTGTTGATTGTAGAAAGGAGTGAGGTTCATTATTGATAGAAAGAAAAAGTATTTATTCTAAGGTAAGTTTCCTTTTTATTTGACTTAATTTTTGTTTAAAACTTTAGGTGAAAATGATTATAATGAGAATACAGTTTACATTAGGTAACTAAATTAAGTTAATGTAGCTTTCTAGCGATGTAATGAGTTACGCTTGTTCATGTAGAGAAATCGGTGTTCATTGTGATATTCCACTGTCGAGCAATTTGATTAATCTTAAGAAGGCTATGAATAGGAAATATGTGAACTAGAGCTCGTAATTGGAAGCACCCAAGCGGCGCTAGTAATTGATACAGCTAGATAGCGGTACACGACCGGCAAATACTAAATATGCCCTTTAATGCATATACCATATCCATAGTTTGAGGTCGGGGTTGAACCGATGTAAACATTGTATTACAATTGCAGTTACCGCCTCCGAACTTGTATACTCCGGGCGTTCATACCGTGTTACTATACTGCAACGTGTTGCAATACATACAGTTAGCGGAAATGATGGTTATCTCGTTTCTATCGGACGCTAAAGCTTGTATGTGAGATTTTTAATTATCACTCATTGCGGATAAATTATAGTTACGTAGTAGGTTACGAATTATAGGCTACATAATTACAAGAAGCTTGTTTTGTTGCGTACATTTAGATAAATAAAATTATTTTTTCCGTTACGATATATAAATGACATCAATTAATGTATATGAAAACTGAGATGTATACTTATGGCTTTTCTAAAGATTTCCTTAGCACATTATTATCAACGTTATGAAGTCTATTTAGTTGGTGTCAATTTATCAGTAAATACTGTTACTTAGACCTAAAATCTGTCTCTGCTTTGATACTTTTTTTTCTCTTTTAATAGCATTATAAATATGTATAATATAGCAAGAATTCGGAGAATAATAGTGTTCTTGAAAATTGTTACATTATATATTTTAAGTAATAAAATTTATCATTATTGTAATGCTCTCGAAAACACTTTCACATAACTAGCCGTTAATTTTAGAAATAACATTAATCAGCCTTGAACACTTATTTACCTAACGACAGGTGCTCGTCGTTTCTAGACAAATTACACGTTTCTTGTAAAATTAAATCTTAAGTATTCAGATTAAAATGTCGTTTAAACAAGCTCTTGTTGGAAAGATTAAAAGACATTACGACTTTATAAGTTAACTTTCGTATACACTAACCTTTCCTCCAATTAAAAACCTAAAATAGGTAGAGTCACGTCAAATTCCATACATAGTGACCATAACGATATAAGTATTTATAACTAATGAGTCATTTTGAGCAAATTGTGAGATAAATTCACTGACCTCT
The DNA here is from genome assembly GCF_912999745.1 of Papilio machaon. Lineage (NCBI taxonomy): Eukaryota > Metazoa > Arthropoda > Insecta > Lepidoptera > Papilionidae > Papilio > Papilio machaon. Next base: position 3,797,995 of record NC_059989.1, on the reverse strand, counting down.
ATATACGATATTTTATTATATAATCTCTATAGGTAAATTGAAGTGATATTATAAAACAAGGTAGATAATGTTTTACAAATGTATGTAGTTATGTGAAAAACGTGTTTTACCTACATCTTACTAATATTATAAACGCGAATGTTTAGATGGATGGATCGATGGATGAATTTTTTAAGGTATCTCCGGAATTTTAAATGAATCTTAATGAAATTTGGTACACATGTAGAACATAATCTGGAAGAACACATAGGCTACTTACTACTTTTTTTTTTTAAATTCCGCACAGACGGAGTTGCGGGTGACAGCTAGTATTGTATAAGTGATCTATAAGTGAAACTATCCTTTATTATTATTTTACCATTCAAGAGCTAGAATTACTTGCTGATTACTTCCAAATCTTAGCTTAGCTGATGGCTGATATCTAACAAGACGTCTCGCTAGAAGTGCGCATTGGCGACTTTAGACTGCTTTAAATATGGAGGTCGAAGGAGGTCGAATTGAAGGCAAAGGTTAAAGTCAAAGGAAACCTTTTCCCCTGATACTTTTATTACTCGACCTTTATAATATTCTAAGAAAATTAAGATTCTATTTGTAGGTACTACAAAAGTGTTTACTTGGAAATAACTTACTCCAACATTTATTATGCATAATTTTATTGATTTTTAGAACTACAATGTTTTTCAATATTTTCATTATAATAAGATCTTTTGTTCTTTGATTATCATGAATTAAAAATTATTTATACTGCCTTAATAATTGTTTTGTTTTTAATTTTCCTGCTGATTAGTTTAAAATTAAAAAAAAAAAAAACACTTACTTAAATCTGAAAAACATTGAAAACTTACCAATAAAATGTTTACAGTGATGAAGCATTGCAAGTACAACAAAAAGCTTGGATTTATTGACATCGTTCACGATTGGCACATAAACTGTTGGGGTTGGTTTGTTATTATAGTGTTGAATTACGCGCGATCTCTACGCCGTAACTGGACTGGAGAACTGAGAGCACGACACACGACCGTTCGCGTTGGCTAAGCCCGCCAAACTGAAGAAGCAAAGCACCGTGAGAGCTTCGCGAACCGTCTTTGAATGGCCCTCACTCCACTCAGAGGGAGAAATGCAGGCTCCCCCTCGCAGGGGAACCCGTCAACCACCTAGTTTACTAAGAAAAGTTATTTGCTCTGATCGCCGCACTGAGATTCGCTGTAATAGAAATCGAAACCCATTTGTGTCGTTTTTACAGGATTTTTGAGATTATTTAAAAATTCGATTTCATAGCGTGAATTAAATGTATCCATCCTTTCTGAATATTTTATCTTTATGTAAATAAATAGCAATTAGGTAATTTAGAATCCATACATTTAGTAAATTCTGGTAATGAATGTCTTTTTATTTAAATATTTTTAAGTTAAATAATTCTTCTAATCAATCAAGCGTGTTAAATTTAATTGGCTTTTATATATAGCGTTCAAAATGGTTTAATATTTGTATTCATTTGGTAGCAATATTTTTTCTGCTTAATTGGAATTCTGCGCTGTTTGTTCTGAATTCAAACCATATTGGATCTTTTTAATGAGATGATTGAAAAATTAAATATCTAACTATAATATTTTATTCTTGCTTTTCTTATGTGAAAATTTATATTATTACACGATCCATAAATATTTTTACTTAGTTGTGTAGCGGGAAAAATAGGTTCAATGGCTATAAAGATTAGCCTTTAATTAAGTCTGATTATGAAGAAGTAGCTGTCGCCTGCGACTCTATCTGCGTGGTATTAAAAATACTTACTTAGTAGCCTATGTGTTCTACCAGATTACATATGTTCAACATCTATACCAAATTTCATCGAGACCGTTTGAGCCGTTCCGCAGATACCTTTTAACATTCATCCATACATCCAAACATTCGCTTTTTATAATATCGGTAAGATTTTTAGGGTGAATAACCTTTGTATTCTTCGTTTCCTCACAATTGTGGTTAATTAAGTTAGGTAAGTTATCTTGAGTAATTATAACAAATTAATTTGAACAAAAACATCTGAAATACAAACGTTTGAAAACGCCGACACGAGAATAAAACAGCATTTTTATGCTATTTAAAATCACATGAATTTAATCTTTGTGTGTACATATTTGGAAAAAGTTTGAATAATTTAATTGTATATAAGAATTTTTATGGCAATTGTATCAGCTTGTCTTAGACTAAGTATTTTTTGTCACTTTTAATATGCATAATTAATGATAATAATTCCCTCATGCGTTCTAGGACCAAACAGGTTATGTAGAAAAGTATTTCTTCATCATTTTGCGCTATCTAAAGTAGTATACAAATTAACTATATTAAATAGTAAATGCTTCTATCAGTAGTCGCTTGCGTTCAATGAGACGTGACTTAACTAAATCATAGTGAAGTAAACAGGCCATAAAAAACAGGATTTAATTTAAAAAAAAATTGCATCACTCTTTTGGTTTCTCCATCCAAAGAACTCTATATTTGAATTTTAGTTGAAATTACCAATTTTAATTTAAAGCTGGTAAGTCCTTTATAAACGAGGTATAACCACATTCGTACAACTACTTTTTAACAGTGATAGACCCCAGCAACAACAACATGTGTTGCACGAATTGGCCGATTCGCCCGGTGCAATACCACGACCACATAGAAGACAGACGTCAAGTGGGAAAAATTCCGCGTATCGTCTGATGAGTGTGCGTCCTGGAGTTCTAATATTAGGACTCTTTCCTTTTCCACCCATTTATTATAAGGAAAAGAATGAGAATTGTAAGTAGATTTGACGAAGGATGGGATGCTTAAGGAAGGGTAAATATCATCTTTCTGTACGTTCCCTACTCCTTTGATTAAAGGTAGGCGACGCATCTGCAATTGCGGATGTCTATGGACAGCGGTCTCTTCGCGGAATTACGGTGGCGAGTTGATCGTTTGCCACCTTCTGATATAAAAAAAACACTGTTATATCGTTAAAAGTATAATGAATAATAAGCAAATCTAATTATAATAAGCCGATGCAGTTATAATAAGCAGATAAGGTTAATTATGCAAAAAATAATGACCTTCACAAGTTACTCGTGTTATTTAATTTACTGAATTTATTATTTATTAATTTATTTCTTGGTTCTATTGAATTTTTTGTGCAACTGTATTACATAATGTAAATAATTACCGACTATGCATCTTGACTAAAGACGATTACTAAAGACTACGTCGTATCGTTGTCTGAAGACCAAGTAATCGACAGCGCTATCGAATGAGATAAAATAAATTTGAGGTAAATTTAATCAATTGTCAAACAATAACGTGAATTTATATTTATAAAAAAAAAAATTATAAATTATCAGTGACTTTTTCAAAATTTTGTGAAGTCACCAATCACATAATTATCAGACTATTTATCAATAACCTCGTCAAGTTTGGAACGCGCCTTACGCCCGCGACACCGTCCGAGCGGGAATAAAACAACTTAATTAGTAGCTGACTTATTAGGTGTACAACTTTGACAGGCCTCGTGTAGAAGTAGAACAATTAAATACAATAACTAAAGATGAATTGTTACAATTCTACAAGGTTAGTTTGATTAAGTGTTCTTTCAGATTGTATTGTACACCAAATTTCAGCGAGATCCATGCAGAAGTTTAGGGTACACATTCTTACAAACAACCATCCATCCAAACATTCGCATTAGTATAATTTAAGCCTAAGTATATGGATAAATATAGAGGTTGCGAAGACAAATCCTTTTAATTTTTTTTTGCTTGTGAGCAATATGATGAATCTTCTGAAATATTGTTTTGGTATTATAACAGGCGCTAAATAAATCAGTTACGTATAACCTATTTAAAATAACTATTTATGAACAATAACAGAATTATTTGCGTTTCATTATACAAATAATCATAAGTTTGTGAAATGTTTACATTAATAATGAAAGTAGTTATTTAATTGTTATATATAATTGTATTGTTATTTAATCACATAAAGCAATGAAATGTAATAAATGTTTTATTATTACAACTTTTATCATTGTCTTATTGTTTATCGCAGATAATAACGCAATAGTAAAGAAGATTTTCTCACACAACTTTAATAATTTAAAATGTTTAGAGTGTGTTATAATTTCTAATGAACTAATGTGAATAGTATTCGTTATATGAATTACTTATCACATTTATTCATAAGATTATAAATATAATACATAGCATATTTTGTACACATACAAGTACCTAGCTAACTGTTTAAAAATGAGTATTGGGAACATGTCGGTTACAAATCTTAATATCGGCCCTTCAACATGTGGCCGGCCTTTTAATTAAATGATAGGCATGATTAAGACAGTAACTTTTTAAATATCTAGTGCAGTGATTGTCAAACTTATTTTCTCTCACCGCCCCCTTTGAAAATCGATTATATTTCAGATCCCCCTAATTTTTATTCAGCCCTAAAACTTAAAAACCACAATTTCATTACTTTAATTAATTTCAATACCCCCCATTTTTTGGGCCCCTTATCGCCCCCTCCTAGGTTTCAAACGTAATCGCCCACTTTGGGAAACACTAGATCTAGTGCAATACGTTGATTGCCATATCGTATCGACAAACATTTGGTTGCAGCTATTTATTTCAGTCCTAAAAGTAGAGTCGTTATTTTTTTTCTATTTTTAACTGGGTAACGCAATTTTATTCTCAGGTACAAAAGGAGTAATTTCACAAATATTTGAACGTTCCTTTAAATGAAGAAATGTAACCTGTAAAAACGTAACTAAATGACTTTCCCGGTACAGATAATATACATACCCTTTTTAAAGGTAACAATTTATAATAACTATGTAATGTAATAATAATAAATGTAATATAATAACAAATTACGTCAAAACAAAGCTTCTAGGTATATTTTCCCAATGAAACTGTGAATATACAATGCTGTCGCCTTCTACTACAATTGCTCTTCGCCTCTCCGCTACACATAGCGTTGCCAGGGGTCCGGATAAAGCCGGATTTAGGTAGGCTTTTTGATTGCGTGTCCGGCCAAAATAAACGGTGTCCGGGTTGTCCGGCTTTTTACATTTCGCAAACGAGAGTGGCCGAGCGCCGGCGACGAGAGTTGACTGATGGTCGAGTCCGGCCTTCCTACCCAAATGTCCAGCAAAAATGGCTGGTCTATCCGGTTATTAGGTTTGGCGACCTGGAAACCCTAGCTACACAAAGGCTGGAATCGTATCTATATTTCTATTGATTGTTGAAGACAATCAAAATTAGCAGTACCACTATATTTTTCGTGATGGTATTTTAGATAAAATGTGTATGTGGAAAATACAATTTGATTATATTTGATTGATCGCTAAATTATTTCAGTCTATTATTATAGTCTAAGATCCCGCTGCAGGATTGGTGTGCTCATCGACTTTTTGTTTAAAACCAAATTTTTATGTTTATTTATAGTTAAGAGAATATATATTTACTAGGGTGCCTATCAAAATTTGGCCGCCATTATTTTTAAAAAAAATATTTTTAATTGATTTTTGGTAAAAAAATTCGTTTATTTATTTTTTAAATAAAATAACGTCTAAATAACGGTAATTAATATCAAGATTCTAAAAAATCACGGTTGCCGTTGCGCACCTGGCCGCACCTCTTTGCAGCCAGGTGTAAACAGGTATGATTTCGATAAATTTATACGTTTATAACCTATTTTTATTAATTATATGTCAAATTAAAGCTAATTTTTTTCTATTAATTATCATATAAAGTTGCTCAATTAAATCTGGCCGCAAATAAGGGTTGCTGGCTGTTAAAGATAATAAATATTTAAGGTAGAGTGAAAGAGAGTTAGCGCGTAACATCATTTGTCAGACGAGGACAGCGATTGCCGGCTGTGCGACGCTTTTAAGCCATTGCGCATGTGTCGAATGAAATTTTTGAATAATACTTTCGCAATAAAATTTTCTTTTACTTAAGTCACCTTGGTTTTATTTTTTTAATTAATATTAAATATCGACGTTCTAATTAGCAAATTATCTAACTCCTTCCACACTCACACCAATCCTGCAGCGGGATCTTAGACTATTACGTCAGATTCAGCCGACCAAATTCACATTACCAGAAACAACTACTGTTTATCAATGCGGTGAATGAATATCAATTTAAAACGACCTTGTGTTAACCAATGCGATAGTGCTGATTACACAGCACCTCGCTGTTATACTTTTTACTGTTATCTAACCACTCAAATATATTTACTTTGAAAACACATAAACGTGCATGTTATGGATAAAAATTTTAAGTCATGTAATACGAAGTTATTTTGTGTCTGATACATTGTCACTTGGCTATACTTCTTTCAATTTTAACAAATTCTTTAAAAAAAATAGACAAAAAAAAAAACACTGAGTATTGTTTATTAATACTTTTATAAACAAATGACATACAATGAAAATCCCTCAAAATCCTTGCACCATATAAAATTGATTAAATATATTAAGTAAATAAAAAATTATATTCATAAATTACTTTTGTGACATGTTACGAGTCATTTCCCCAAACTTTTCTTAAGGTTTTCAGCCAATTTGTCCATAAATTCAAAGGTTTCGCAATAATCCGATCTCTTCACATTATTCATACCCTTGATGCATATAGCAAGATCCTTTGTCATAATTCCAGATTCAATGGTATTGATACAAACACTTTCCAAAGTTTCGGCAAACTTCTTTAATTCATCATTGTTATCAAGCTTAGCTCTGTGCAAGAGACCTTTAGTCCAAGCAAATATAGAGGCAATTGGATTGGTCGAGGTTTCCTTGCCTTGCTGGTAGAAGCGATAATGTCTAGTTACAGTACCATGGGCTGCTTCAGCTTCTACAGTTTTGCCATCCGGACATATCAGAACTGATGTCATCAGACCCAAAGAACCATAACCCTGAGCCACCGAATCAGATTGGACATCTCCATCATAATTCTTGCAAGCCCAAACAAATCCACCTTCAGACTTCATGGCATAAGCAACCATATCATCAATAAGCCTGTGTTCATACCAGATACCCGCAGCCTCGAATTGTGCTTTGTACTCATTGTCATAAATTTCTTGGAAGATATCCTTGAAACGACCATCATACTTCTTGAGAATAGTATTCTTGGTACTCAGGTAAAGAGGATATTTTCTACCTAAAGCATATTTAAATGAAGAGTGAGCAAAGTCAACAATGGAAGCATCAGTATTGAACATTCCAAGAGCAACTCCAGCACCCTTGAAATCATTTACCACATGTTTAATGGGCTCCCCAGATGGTGGAGTCCAGATAAGCTCCAGTTTACCTTCACCGGGAACAACAAAGTCTGTTGCTTTGTATTGATCAGCATGTGCATGACGACCAATAATAATTGGTTTCTCCCACCCAGTTACAAGACGAGGAATGTTTTTGCAGATAATAGCTTCCCTGAAAACAGTTCCACCGAGAATGTTCCTAATTGTTCCATTAGGACTTTTCCACATTTTCTTTAGCTTAAACTCCTCAACCCTCTTTTCGTCAGGGGTGATTGTTGCACATTTGATCCCAACATTATATTTTTTAATAGCATTGGCACAATCAATGGTTACTTGGTCTTCAGTCTTGTCACGGTATTCAATACCTAAGTCATAGGTATGTAATTCTATGTCCAAAAAGGGCAAAATCAATTTATCCTTAATAAGATCCCAAATGATTCTTGTCATTTCATCTCCAAGCACATCAACAACTGGACCTACCTTGATTTTCGACATATTGGAATCTGTAAAAAAAAATTAAAGTACATTTCTTATTCATAATTATTTAATGAAAATAAATATTACTATTTTGCAATCAATTCTCAGTACAATTTTTTTATTTCTGATTAAGTATTTTGTACTGTTTAAAATTTTTTTTATTCTTACACTTCCGTATTCAAACGTAACACTCAATAGATTTTAAAATAACAAATAAGTAACTAATCCGACGTAGTAAAACTTAGGCATATATTATGATTAATTTTGAATACAGTTGAGGTCAAAGTCAAAACTTTTGTTAAAGCAAACAGCCTTGGCAAGAAGTAGTGTACTTTGGATCAATAATTGTTTTTTTTAGTTCTTGTAATCATTTTAGAAGAAACAATATTAACAAAAATTTTAATACAAAATTATATAATTTTAGTTAATTATATAATTTTAGTTAATTATATAATTTTTCGTATCTTAAACCTTTTTAAATAATAAAATTAATGTAAAGAAAAACATATAGAAAGGCGAAATGTTATCTTTATGCACATTCTCTCCTCTGTCCATTTATGGACCATCCCTTATTTGAGATGTGTATGGACAACAATTGGTATTTCAAGCGAAATAGAGAAGTAAAAGAGATAGCCATGTTTTTGTAAAACAGAGGCTCATAGTTAGCAAGCATACTCTGATTAAATGCCATTCAAATAATGTTTTTTAATATGTATTCTGTTTTTACTTTTCTTTATTCCATAAATGAATTAAGATATATACACTACATAAATTGAAAACGGCATTATTATGTATGTAAATTTTTAAAACTAAAACATTTTAATCCAGCTTTTTGATAATAGCTCACATAATAGATAGAAGATATTACTAGATCAATGACCCATATAGTTATCACAAAATTGACAATTGCAGAGGAGTGTCAGATGTCAACATAATAATGATGTAACAGTATGCAAAAACATTGATCTCTATAGATATACGATGGATAGGTCACTGCTTGGAAATGACAGCTTTAGCTTGGTTCTGATTTAAAAGTTACTATAGGCTAATTCTATCTATATCATTAGTTCCAACACTGCTACCAAACACTACATTCAATGCCAAAATAGCGAAAATCAAATAGGCACAAAACAGCTTTATTAAATACATTGCAAATAATATATGCTGAGTAATAACTATTAAAATAATTCCAAACAAACAGGCTAGTTTAAAAAAAAAAAACATTTCCGAACGTTGTAATTTTCTTTTTGATTCACCTTTTAACTTTCTACCCAATACTGTATACTTTTTCACTGCTTAATTCACCATTAGGTGAATACAATGAATGATAGTGATGTTTTTACTAAATCTTGTCAAACTTGTTCGTAGTACAAAGTTCAAAATTTATTCACCAACATATTTTACAATTTTAGAAATCAGAAATCATGATGTGACAGAATTATACTTCGATCACGTAGTATTATTAACATAATATGAAATTATTGATTATAACATGTAGTTATAAAATCATAAGGTCTATACATATTATATTCGATCCATACTTAAATAGGTAATTCCAAATAACAAAAATACAAGTAGAAAATACAAGGATAAAATATATGACTTCTACATATTTAATATCCTAAAGTTAATTACTGCCTATCTAGTTAATTTAATTCTTGTTACAACAAAGTTAATCAAAATTTATTTTACTTTATTACATTTCATTTACCTATGAACAAACCGCGTCACCACTTCTAAAACCACTTGATGAAAGTAATTGAAAATTGATATTTATTGAATGTAAATTAGGGATGGGTGTTGATTCAACGAACCAGTTGAATCAATCGTTAACCACCCTTCTGCGTTTCAACCGTTGACCGTTTTAAATTTTTCTAGTTGTAATTGTATTTAACATAGATTTACTAATGAATCACTGGTCCTCTATTTTTCTCCACCGATCTTCGGGTCTTTATTCATTGAATGTATAATTTAACCAGTTGTCAAAATCAACTAGTTTTTCGACATATTGAAAAAATGAAAATTAACCGTTTCGTTTCGTTGACTCCAAAACCGTCAACGACCCATCCCTAACGCAAATGAAAACATAAACATGACTTTTATGGTTCAATGACTCAATGACGTCAACGACAGTGACAGATACTAAAACAGATCAGATTTCTATTTCAAGAGTTTTTTTTTAATTTTGCATCGTGTGGTTTGCACATTTCAAGACTTATAGCATATATGTAGGTTAAGACTAGCGATAAATAGAAGTTTTTTAGCAAAATGTACAGATTTTTTTTTTTATGCAAGACTAGCGGTCGCCCGCGACTCTGTACGCGCGAAATTTAAAAGGAAAGTTAATTAGTGGTCTATGTATTTTTACAAGCTAGTTGTACATCTGTGCCAAATCACCATCACCAGATATGTGCAAGTTGCATGTGTTCATCAGTATTTTTTCCTTCATCGTTAGAATGTCGCATAAATGTACATATGCATATGTAAATCGAAAAAACACACTTGCAGATACAATTGCTTAATCCCTAAACTACCAACGCTCCTTAAAAAAATAAGCGACATTAAATTTTTATGCAATGTTATGTTTTAATAATTGTATTTTCATTTCAAAATGTTTGAGCAGGAAATTATTTGACATGGACATGTACTCTTTGTAAATTTCAATGTGGTCAATGGGCCTAGCACGAATGTTTGTAAAAATCGCCATCGGATCGTCATCGATAAAATTTGTAAAACTATGTGCAGGTGCAGCGTCCCTTGAGCGTCCCTATCGGGCGCGAAGTACATCAAAAATCTCATATCAATTTTGACATAATTGACGAACGAAGGCCCTTGTCGCAGTTTTTCGTACTAGGTCCACCGACTTATTTGTCATGTTTTTTTGTGTAGTAAGTTAGGTCAGGTTTTCAGTAGGTTTTGGTAATCTTTTGGATTGTCAAATGTCAACATCTTGTCATTACGATCTAGGAATCTATGGCCATTTATGAAAAGTTGACTTGAAAATTGATGTTGAAGTTGAAGGTTGAAAATTTAACATCCTTGTTCGTTGTTTTATTTATTCTTTTAAATTCTGAATAAAATAAGATGTTACTGCTATGGGATACTATTTAAAACATTACATTAATCATGGTTTATTAAAAATTAAGGTGAAAATAGCTTAGTATTGTTACTTTATGTCACTAATTCGAAATGGTGATTCAGAAGACTTGGAGTAATGTTGATGTAGCAAATAATGCTACCCCTACAGAAAATCAGCCAGCTAGTTCATGGAATTTTCAGGCTCCTGTTAAAGCATTAACTAATCGAGCAAATTCAACAAGTAATATGCAAACGGTATGTATAAAAAGCTTATTTACATATTGTTCAAATTGGTAAGTTTTAGAGTAGCAATTTACTTGATAATTTTTTTATCCCATATTATCTCAAAATAAAAATTCTTTTTTATTGCGATTCTAGCTAGATTATTAATTTTTAATGAAGATGAATGTGCATTTTCCAGAAACAACCAATAACTCGACAAATTGCAATTAACACCTTAGCCACCATGCACAGGCGCTTTAGTCTGCCTGGTCCTGTACAGCCACATTCAAGGCCTATTGCTGAGTTCCGTGCTAGTGCTAATAAATCATTAGATATGCTTAGGCAAACCATCCAGTCAGCTGTTACTAGAGAGATAGATCAGGTCATTAAGAAGTATTTAGAGGTATGTATTAAAGGAACATATGGAGAACAATCCTACAATTACTATCCACTATTTACCAAATCAAAAACTACTGTGAGCAAATAACTTTAATTATTTATTTTTACTTTGATATCCATTAATTGTTGGTGCAACTGACTAGTCTTTTGTTTTTTTTTATCAAATTAAAATTTATTTATTTTCTTCATTTGTTGCAGAAATTTTTTGTCCCTGCAGTTAACAATATAAGATTAAACTTGGGAGACGAATCTGTTAGTGAAGATCAGGTAAGCATCTTGAAATAATTAATATTTTAAAACATATAGACAGGACATTTCCTAATCATTTCTGCTTTTAGTTCAAAGCTGTAAATAAATTTCATTGCCACTTCTGTCTGTTTTTTAAGTTTACAAAACTTTTGTAGGTGAGAGCAGTATGTCGGGCAATGTTAGATGCTACCAGACTGTTGTATACCACACCATCTCGTCCTGCAACCACAACTAATGATACATGTGAAAGTACTAATGAGACCGCTGATACAAGATTTACTAAGCAAACTGTAAGTAATTATAGAAAAATGTAATATAGAAGTTAAGATGGCCGCTTTCTCCTTTTATTCAGATCACCTTAATTTAACATTGTGAAGTGATTTACCTCTACCAATAGAGATGAGTCTTTCCATATTGCTATTACACGGATTGATTGTTCATCCTTGCACTAAATAATCCTATTGGTTAGTTGTTATAGTTAACACATTGTTGACCGGTCACAAGTTAACTCGTGTTTTTATGGCTGAACGTTGCTGACAGGCCACAAATAAACTCGTGATGCCCTTTTTTTTCGCATTGCTGTTGTTTTCTCTATCGGCGACCATACAGTACAATTGTTAGTCAGTATAACACATGCTGTATCTCTCGCTTAAAGGACCCGGCAAATCTTTTGTTGTAAAAATATTTAATAATTAAAAAAACGATGACGGACGTAATGAAGAATCTTTCAGTGAATCATATGCTGATTCTTCATCTGATTGATTTTCAGTAAAATTGCCGGTCAACAATGTGTTAAAATTAAAGTACATTTGTTTTAATTTGGAACCTATTTTCAGTTACAGAGTCAATTACAAATTAAAAGAAAAGAGCAAGATGTTGACTTGGATTTGAACAATAAATGTAAGAAGATTAAACAAGAACAAATTGTTGAGAATGCTGTATCTCCCCTGCCTGCTCAGTCCCTAAGAGATCCAGAGAAGTGGAATCCTGCCAGGCTAACTCAGGATACACTCTTTATAATGGGATCTCATGCTCATAAGGTAATGATAATAGACTAAAATGCATAATATTATGACATGATAAAGTAGCCATTTTTGAATAGTACTAGGCAAATGGGCTGCCATCTAAAATTGTGCATGACCGTTGCCACTTGCTATCTGCAATCCTTGTCTTGTCTTAAACTGCGCAAGGTAAGACAAGGATCTAAACACAATTTTATTAAATCTAAGCAGTTATTTACCTTAACTTAAAAATACTGTACTGCAATAAATTTATCTTTGTTTGTTTTTTTATATTTAATTGGGGTAATTAAAAATAATTATCAATAACATGTTATTGTACTGGGATTTTAGGTTTTGGGACTGGGTAATGCAAGAGGACGACTGTATACCAGACATTCTGGCTTACTCAGATACCCCGCAGATACTCTTGACAAGGAATGGATAGCCAGTCATAACTTAGTCAATGCTGTTGGTGGAAAAACTTATATAATGGTGAGTAAATTTAAAATTTAAAGCAGGGAAAATATTAGAAGTTACAAATAATTAATTGTTATTGATATAATTTCAGGTTTTAGAAGATATAGAAGAACTTGCAACCAGTGATACTTACAAGCATAGCTCTTTGCCTATGCTCGGTGAATTAACAGGATTTAAAGTGCCACCTTTTATGTTGAGAAAGATAAAAGCGTATGTTTTGAAGAAAATGCTAAGTGGTGATATTGGCAATGCCGATAGTCCTCAACCATCGACAAGTAATTCAACAAATCAAGAGGATAAATACAAAGTGGATGATATTAAGTTGGAGAGCCATGACAATTTCGATAGTAGTAATTTTAATGCCAGTGAATACATGACTAATCCAGATACAGGCAGAGAATATGCTGATGTTTCAAATATGCTTAAAGAAGATACAGATTTTGCTGATATTAAAGTTGAGGATATGGACGATATTAAAGTTGATAATTTCAAGGTTGAAGATTTGGATGCTATAAAAGTTGATACAATCAAAGTTGAAGATATTGATGTGAATGATATTAAAGTTGAAAATATTGACGATATAAATGTCGAAGGTATCAAAGTTGAGGATATAAAATTGGAGAATGAAGATGCATTTTCACTTTGTAAGCAAACAGATGATGTACAAAATCATTTAGTCGATGGTTTGCTCGAAGCGGACATAGAGTTTTTGAGTCGTAATTTAGGTAACATCGAAAGTGACGCGGATGCAAGGAAGACCATTGAAAAATTAACAGGAGCCAATCCAGACATGATCACTTTGGTTGGAGATGAATTCGATTTAGGAACTACACTCAACACAGATAATGTATTCACTTTTTAATATTTTGTAAAAGTTATTTTTTGAAATTACTTCTTTTTAATGGTAACAATGTACTAAAAGATTATTTTTATTAGTGATTATTCAATATGGTTAAGTAATATCTCATCATTTTACAACTAGAACTCTTCGAAGCCAATACTTCTGCAAATAAAGTTTTTATAAATATCAAAGCAAATTAAAAAAAAAACATTAAGAAGCAAAAGAAATTCATATTGTATAATTTCTTGTCACTGTTACAATAATGTGTGTGCACGAATCTATTCATAAAACAATTAAAAATTAATATCCTAATCTAATATGAATCTTGTTTTCCAGTTTGAGGGTAGACAGAACACAAAATGTATAACAGTGGCATCAACAACAAGTGGCATGGTACACAGTGTGCCAGTCGCGCACATCGCCACTCCGCGTATCTCGGGCAGCACTCTGCACTACTACACGAGCTCCGCAGGGCCACAGACTGCCTCACGGACTATACACCATCTGCCGCAAGCCACTGTCACTATACAGAGTATACCGGGGTCTACTTCGCAGATGATTCGTGGGTGAGTGCTTTTTTTAAGAAAAAAAAACTTGAGAGGTGTCAAGGGACACCCGGATGGAACGAAGTTCCTTTCGATTAATTAGTGAAGGAATCAATGTTTATTCTATGAATAAAAAACTTAAGTCTTCACAAGAAGTACATTTTATTTCTATGAATTTTCGTTATATATTGTCACGTCGTTGCCATGGTGAAGTAGCGCTCATTCGTCGTTAACATACTTACTATAGCAAAAAGTGTCGTGACAACTTTTCGTAAGAATTTTTTCCGTCTAGCCCCCTTTCACAACGCGTGATAAGGAACTTCGTTCCAAAATATATTGTTGTATTGTATTTTGTGATATATTACTTTACTAGCTGTCGCATGCGACTCCATCCACGAGGAATTAAAAAAAATACGTTTTAAGTAGCCAGTGTGTTTTGTTGAGCCGTTCCAGAGCTTCCTCCAAACAAACATCCATCCATCCATCTAAACCAGGGATTCGCAAAGTGGTCCCCTTAAAGCATTGCTAATTCTCACTCTGTCTTCTTCTATTGATCTAAGTCAGAATTAAAAATTGATCTTAAAAGTAGGTAATTTGGCCATGGGGGTCTGAGGTAACAGTTCATTTTGGAAAAGGGGTCACTTGTCCATAATAGTTTGGGGATCCCCTGATCTAAACGTTCGCATTTATAATATTAGTAAGATAGTATGATTACTAAGAAATCAGACGGTTCCTGTTTGTTGAGAGTAAAAGCGTCAGTACCCTCACTTGACGTTATCTTTAGTGGGATATATTGAGTATTCACTGCAGTATTTGTATTGAAAAATAATTTTCAAGTGTGGCTGTTATTTAAAAAAATTTACACTTGCAGATTACCTATCAACACGAAGACAGGAACAATCAGCACGGTCATGTCTCAAGGAACAGCTGGCACTATCATTGGTTTCGGTACTCGGTCATCGAACGCCACAGTACTCAGTACACCAGCTCAGTACATTAATGTATCATCAAAATCATTCCCAACTGGAAACATTCTACACAATGCTATCGTTTCAAGAAACATCGTGAACAGAAACAATGGGACTACAACTGTCTCATTCACCGCAGTACGAACACCAACGCATACGACCACATCAAAAATAAGTTCAGTGTTAACTAATTCTAGTGATTTTGATACTATATCTACTAAAGATATGATCGAAAATGCGACCAGTTCTTCGGTTATGTTGAAAAAAGTGCTTACTCTTGGTAGCTCTGGGGTGAGTAAATCTTTTGTAATGCATAACACCCAGAAAGTTCTGTCTACTGGTTTCGCTACTGGAGCGACTCCACCACCTAACGTAACTATAGTCAGTTCGGGTACTAGTGGTGGCATTTTGAATAATAATCTCAGTTCTCCTAATATAGTATGTCCCACATCTGGCAATTTGAGTGCCACTCATGCCACATTGTCGGCGTTGTTGGCTTCGAATGCCGACAGCGCTCAATGCACACAAAATTGACAGCAATATTATATTGCAGACTGATTGAATTGATCTCGTTTGTAATAATTTTAAATCAAGCTTGCTGTGAAAGTATCCAATATAGGCTTATCTCTTAACCTTTTTAAATATATTAGAAATTAGTTAAAGAAAAAATCATATTGGTATTGGTATGATTTTTTCCTTGGTATATATGACTACAGAACTAAATAATGGAGAGGATAGGAGAATTATCTTTAAACAAATCAAAAAGATAAACATTGGTTAGAAATACAAAGCTTTTTGATACAATTTTGTATCTCTTTTAAAGGTTGTAATCATGTCAAATTAAAATAACCGTATTTTAAGATTCCTCACTTCGTTTTAAGCATTAGCGTTAGCAAGTATTTGTGATTTGTCTTTGTATCTACCTCTTATGTTACCTGACTGATAATCTTTTTATAATTAGTGATTTAAAAAAAAATCAGTGTCACCTTTATGTTTTGTTTCTTGTTTTAATTCTCCATTTCCATTGTCGTAACACTTGTATTAATACAATTTTATCGTCTCTTTTGTTCGCTTTGACAAAGCAGAGAAGACACTGTTAGGAAAACTATATTATAACTAGTGAAAATTACTTAATTTTTAACTTTGCGTAAGATTTTTTTTTTCCAATATTGATAAGGTAATTGAAGGTTAATGAAAGACTAATAGAAAAATAATAATGGTGACACTAATTAAGTTAAAAATATTAAAGCTTTCCTATTGAAGGTTATGGTTGTGTTTCTTAGGCCAGGGTAATTTGTGACTGCATTAAATCAGTATTATTTACTTGATATATTTTTCTAAATATCTTATTCTAAATATTTTTCACTATTGGTTTTTTATCTTTTTAACATATTACTTGAATTTAAACGTTTAAATTTAGTATTAAATAAGTATATTTAAAAACTAAATAATATTAAAGTAAGTGAAAAAGTAGATGTTTTAACATTAAGAGTTACTCTTCAAAATTACATTGTTATTGGTAGAAACATTTAAAATCATTTAGAAATAATATTAAATTAATATTGAAAACGTTTCCCTAATACTCGAATTCTTTACCTCAATGTAAAATGATTTAATTACGGTATTTGAAATTGTTTAAATTTTACTAGAATTGAGTTATATTATAGTTTCAAGTATGTGATTGCATTTAGGTGTGTAATATTGATTATTATTTATTCTTATCGGAACTGTGGATAGTAAAAAGATTTTCAGTGCTTTTTGATTACACGTTTTAAGGTTTGAAACATAAAGTTGATTAAAGTAATCATTGCATGTATATTTTTTAAACAATGGCCGCCATATTTTTTGTTTATTATTTATTCTACCAATGAAATAATTTTATAAATGACAAATGTAAAATCGTCGCTAAATTCCTTTTAAATACGGGTTTTAATGCATTAATGCGTATGTATTAATATTATTAATTCAGAAGTCATATTTGAATGAAAAAAAAAAACTAATAAAATATTCACAATAACTATGATATTAGTAAATTTTTATTATAAGTCAATTATTGTGATTTTTTTTACAATATGATAAAATTACGTGGTTATTTAAATTATTATACTAGCAGATGCCCGCGACTTCGTCCGCGCGGAATTAAAAATAAATCTAGTAACGCGTTCCTACAATGAAAGTATAATTCGAATCGGTTCACTATCTTCCTATTCAATGCAAAAAACAATCAAATACAATATTAGTATTACTTACATATCTTACTGTACAAGATATTGATGAAAACATTTTTTTCCAGTCATTGTATAAAAAGTGTCTAATAATTTGGATTTACTTATTGTTACTAAGTCATTTTGCGTCATTTCTTACTTATATATTTGAAATATGATAAGAAATGGTTATTTCATGACAATATGACCGCGAATTGGTAATGTCTATTTAAATATACATGTTATTTTTATTTAAAGATATTCCAAAGGTGACGGATCATTTCGTTGTTTTATTTTTTACAAGTAATTTCGTGCACAAAAACATGAAGCTTGGGTCCAATGACGTCAACGCTTGTACAGTTGTGCAAAAAATATTTATCGTGATTTATTCTAGCTTAATCATATTTTGTTGTGATTGAAATGGGAATGTTGTTTGGTTTTGTTTCGGGTTTGAAACCCTTTTCCCTCTCAAGTCATATATTGTGAGGATGTATGACGTAACGGGTCGTAAGTTTGATGTTGTTGTGCACGCGTTGCATTAAAGTACAAAAACTGACTGTTATACATTTATTACTATAAGTATTTATAATATTAATATTTTGTTATTGTGTTTTTAGCTTTTTAAGAGTTGTTTTGTGCAGTATGAAATGAATATTTGAAAATACTCATTGCTTGTTATCTTGTGAGGCAATGCTTTCTAAGGCTTTAATTTTTATATTTATAGGAGTTTATAGGAGATTTGTAATGAAAGTCTAGTATTTGTCGAGTTTGTATGAACCTGATTGACTGTACATTTCGTTATGGAAAATCATGTATGGATGGATAAATGCGAAAGTGTATGATTGACAGTAATTTAATAATGCAATACCTTTTTAGCTTTATGCATCGCTTACGTGCAATTTTGGTAATTATCTACATTAATATTTATGAAAAAGGCTGTGCTTTTTGTTGTATTGTTTTGAAGCTTTATATTAGAATGTGTTTTTGTTTTATTATTTTTGTACAATAGCATTATATCTGAAACCCATGACGTCACAGCACCATTATATTATTTGAGTCTACGAAAAAATACCCAGTGAAATTATTTTTTAAATTATAAACAAGACTGACGTACTACCTGTACAGTCAGGTTTGCTGTTGGTGTTTCACCTCTGAAGCGATAATTATTTTAAAGGACTAATGGTTTTCAACTTGAAAGAAAAAATTTTCTGTAACTGGTACACCGCGTACGAAGGCGACTGTACTTTATGGTCCCATATGAGTGTTGTGGCATTAGTGCAGTTACATTCCAAGATTGTACATGCATTGTTCTTAAGTTAAAATTTTTAAGGCTGAACTCTGTACTGCTTTTGTCACATATTTATTTTATTAGTTTTATTATTGTATGGCTTTAAAATTGAAACTTGTGACCTTTATTTTTGTATCTTGTATTTTAGTGAATAAAAACGTGTTTAATGTCATTTTTATGCAGTTTTAACGTGCTTTAAATAAATTGAGTTACTTCATTCATTTGTTTATTTTTTACACATTACTTTTAAATTAGGAATTAGATGCCATTTTAGAACAATTATTATTCATTCCTGATAATTCCTTCTAATTTCTTACAAAATATATTCCTTGACAGTAGTTTGTCGAATAAGTATTTTTAAAAGCATAGTTTAGGTTAAGATTTGATTGTCGATATAGATATTTATCTCGATAGTGATTCTTCAGAAGCAAAAACAAGGCACTGACGTCCATTTCAATAAGAAAATTGAATAATTCATAAAATGATTCGGCCAAAGTTTCGAATATGTTTCTGTGATTTCTCTTCGTTTTTCGGTTTTGCCTTTAATTTGTAAGATATTATTCTTGTTGTGGATCTGAATACAACTATCGTAGTGTTATTATCGAAACTAATAAAAAAAATTTTAAAGTATTCAGTTTACACTAAGATTGGTTTACAATGTAGGTCATATTTGCATATTTTAAACTTTTGGCTACCATTCTACTTATTTCCTTTATCGGTAGATTTTAACATTTAAAATCCTGTTATAGATGTAAGTTATTTTAGAATTATGTAAAGTTATTGAATTTGATTCGCTCTACAGAGCAAATAAAGTTACGGTTAAAAGATTTATTTTAAGCGCCTGTGACATATAAAAGCAATCTCACAGTACATGTTTCAACTCGTATCCGAACAGGTTCTATTTGGAAAATGGAACGTGCGAATTTAGCTTTACCAAATGTGATTCCACCGAGCTCTGTCTTAAATAGTTAACTAACTACTAATATAGCAAGCATACCCTCGCAGAGAAATGAATGTCTAATATTTTATAAAGGTTCTATAAAAGATGAAGGCATTTTCATGTCGAGAATGGAATTTTTAATTCTTGCCCTTTCGTTTTTTTATTGTACTGCATCTCTGATGTTGTAGCAATTTCTAACTACTATTTTTTGGTTCTAAATTAAATGAAATTTTAGTTTATTTGCATATGTCTGCTTGTTGCACACTTGTTGCTACGTTTAAAAACCAACAATATTTCATGTCTTTGGTATTGGGTCGTAAGGGTTTGTATGATTTAATTTCGATTCGACCTATATGAGTTTTCATTTTCCCAATGATTATATGCAGGTGCAAATCAGTAGCAATTAGTACATTGTGATGTGATTGGTAACTGCTGGTATGCGATACGACAATCTCACGTTGAATCTGGATATCGGAATTCTGTGCGACCAATGTGCTATATAACATGAGTGTGAGTTTACACTTCCGAAACATTCAAATAGCACGTGTTAAATTTTTTTCATTAAATTTGTATTTAATTGAATTGCTTTGTTAGAGTATAATCGTAAAGGTTTTAATACAAAATGTTTTTTTTTTTACTTTTTTATTGTTATTACAATAGATAAATAATCTTGGAAACATTTATTTACAAACCATCCGTTTTGCAGAAATATATTTAATTTCAATTAAATTATAAATAGCGTATTTTTTTAAATAATCTTTGTCTCTCGCACTTGTAATAATTTAAATAAATATTAACCAAAACAGACTGCTCGGAAGATATTTGGGAAAATTTTATCACCGAAAAGAAATACTACGTAAAGTCTCAGCTGTAGAATAGCTGTAAAATAATATTAAACTGTCAAATATTTCAAAGAGATTAATTTAACAGCTCAATTAGAGAATGATTAAAAGTATGAAAATTGTTTTTAATTTTTTTTTATATCGTAAGTTGACAAACGAGCAAGCGACCACCTGATTCGCCGTAACAGCGAAGCGACCGCTGCTCATAGACATCCGCAATTGCAGATGCATTGCCTGCCTGTAATCTACGGAGGAGGGGACGTATAGTAAGGGGAAATATTATCTTTCTATGCGTCCCCTTTTCCGACAAGTCCCCAAATCTGTAAAGGTTGTGTATGGTGATCTTGTTCCTATAGTTAAAGAATAATGTTTTGCGCTAAAAGATTATCTAAAAGTAACATTAGATATGCTTTTCAATGTATTGTGTAATTCTTATTCTTACAATTTAAATTAGATAATAAATATGATGAAAATGCTTCATGTTTGTCTTTATTTTTTTTCCATATTTTCATCGTTATTTGCCTGTAACAATACTATCTTCTAATAAGTAGACATAAAATGTGCAGCGAATAGATCTTTATTTCATGTGTCATAGTTGTTTGTTATTGTTGAAAATGTATCGCGTATCGTTTATTTTCAGTGGCGCGTAAAGATGTCTGGCGTAGAAGTTTCGTAGCTGCTACGCGCTGCCTCCTCGTGACGTCACGTGTTTTCCTCCTACACCTATTTCACAATGTTGGCTCGCTTTGCCGTCATTCGGTCATTATCTCTGTTTACGACATAGAAACTCGACATCGCGTTGAACAGCTAGTTTCTAACGATGTATGACTTTGCCAATATTGCGTCAAAGATGCGACTTGGGTTTGTGTCGAAATCGGTTCAACTAAAGATTTTCTAAAAGTTTCTACACTTTTGACTGATTATAAGACGGAATCTAAATAGTTGTGATTCTCCGAATTCGATCTGTTAATTAAAAGTATTTGTTTTTTTCGAAGAAAAATTTCGGAAAGTTGTACATAAGGGGGGGTGGCGGCCCGCGTGGATGCACGGTGGGCGTGCTCGCGAGGCGGGCGCGGGGATGGAGGGCCCGGGTCGGGGGCGGACGGCGGGCGCGAGCACGTGCCGCGCGCTCACGTGGTGGTGCCGAGCGCGCCGCTCCTCGCATCCATCGTGCCGAGAGTATGAATAATTGTGTACGTAGTGAATGAATCGATGCGGCGCGGCGCGGTGCGGGCGGTGAGCGGGGCGGCGCGGGCGGCGGCGAGGAGTGCGCGGGGCGGCGGGCGGCGCTGCGTGGAGGGGTGCGCCCAGCGCGGCAGTCTCGTGCCGGTAGTCGGTAGTGCAGCCGAGCGACTTCGGGAATCGTCCCCGCCGCGTCGTCGCTCGCTCGTAGTCGTAGTGCGCCCGAAGGCCCGCCCCACGCCGCCGGCGCTCGAGCCCATGGAAACCCAGAGCCAGGATGTCACCCACAGCCCCGCCGAGGTGCCCAACGATCCGGGGTACGTCTGCCCGCCGGGCCGCCCCCGTTGCGAGTGCACTTCCGTGTCTAATGGTGATGTTTGTGTTGCAGGAAGATGTTCGTCGGGGGCCTCAGCTGGCAGACTAGTCCAGGTACGCACTTCGTACTCCGCCCACGCCGTGCCGGAAGTGCATCCGATGCACTCGCCGGCGGCCGTCGGCGTCGACCTTCACCCTCTCCGTTTTCTTCTCGTTATTTTCCTTGCCAAACTTTACACAGGCGACACGATTCGTTACAGTTTTCTGTGATAAAACTCCCAAATATGCGACATAAACATCGCGAAAGTTTGGTAATCAGCTGATTAGGCAAATCTCGACATTGATGTTTTCGGGGGATTCTCTTCGCGCACTTGAAGACATCGCCTTTGTAGGTGCGTACGGAGTCTGAAACGTGATTTATTTTCATGATAACTGGTGTAATTCAGTTAAGATGTCTATATGTATCGGTAAGTCAGGTGTGCGACGGCAGCCATGCCGGGTGCGCGCGCAACTTCCCTTGCCGCTCTCGGCATGCTCACATTCAGGCTTCGAGGGAAAATCGTCCTTACAACGGCGGATGTTCAGTGGAATTTTCTGTTTCATCGATGCGTTACCGGCTGTTACCCTAAACAGTTATCACAACATAACCTCAAAATTAAGTACGTAGCGCACAACACGCACCGGTCCGATTACGTTAATTTTTTCTGACATAATTGGCATTAAGTTTAACATGTAACAAGAACTGTAATTATTTAAAATACACTGAGAAAGCGTTAAAATTGTTTTATTCCTATCCTAAGAAAGACTTCGAAAAAATAGCTTCTATTAAGTGATCTTCATAAATAAACTTCACCAGTATTATTCAGAAATAGATAGTGATAGAAAGTTTTCTCAAAGTCAATGAAAATTTCACAGCATCCAAGAAAGTTAAATAAACCTTCGATTTTTATATTTCGAAAACAGATTCAAATTTACAATATATTATTTATTTTTTACGACATTAATTTAATCGGATGTCTTTCAAGACATATATCTGACATTAAGAATGTGACATGTAAAAGGTCCGGTGCGCGTGCGCAAGTAATGTGCCGACCGTGGTATTGGGTCGTGCGCCCACATTGCCCTTTGATCAGCTATATCTATGCCAACTTTATGCTCATCTGGAGACATCTAGTACGATTCATTATCATTTAAATAATAAAATCATAATTATAACTAATTTTTACAGTGAACATTTAATACTGAAATAAATACGATGCATGTAACGGTAATAGTCTACGTCGTAAACTAATAGTTTTTGGGTTCGAGTTCTATTTGAGTAGAAATGTAAAAAATCTATTGGTTTCCAGATTCCAGTTATGGCGATGAAGTTCCTATTGACTTCATATATTCAGAGAAATGTACTATTTTTGTTATTTGGGTTAATATTATACACTTTTGACAAATAAAACTTATTTAATATTTAACTAATATATTGCAAAACTTTTTCACATGCTTCCTGCTCACTTGACATTAATTTTTCTAAAGTTGCCACAATACAAATTTTTACAAACAGTTTTCTAAAGTTGCCACATCCCTCCCTTTTCCAAACTGAAACTTAAATAAAATTAATTATAGTACTTAGAACACCTTAACATTCAAAACAACTATTACCCCACGCTAATAATATGAAATTAAGATTAACAAGAACTTTTTTTTTTTATATATAACTAACATTCTGACTTAACAACTTAACTTGTTACACATTGAATGAAAAATAAAAATTTAAATGGTTAACAAACTATTAAATAACATTTATTACTTTGCACACTTTTGCCTTTTTTTTTTTTTTTAACAAAAAAAACATAAATCTCATAGCTATAGAACATTTTAAATTAACCTGCTCAAACCACACATCCAAATCACTAACAATAACTGGGGAACAGGCAGATCAACAAGGTCGAATATGATATGAGGTTCTGGTATATCTAAAACCATTGTTATCAATTAAATCATAAGATCTTAAACCATTCGACTTATGTACAGTTCCTTGAGTCCATCTGTTAATAGTGGGATCTTTTAAGAAAATTATATTTTGTCCAACATAAAAGTCAGCCTTTGTTTTAGTTCTGCTATTATATCTTTTTCCTACCGGCTGCGCCATGTACTATTTTTGTTATTTGGGTTAATATTATACACTTTTGACAAATAAAACTTATTTAATATTTAACTAATATATTGCAAAACTTTTTCACATGCTTCCTGCTCACTTGACATTAATTTTTCTAAAGTTGCCATAATACAAATTTTTACAAACAGTTTTCTAAAGTTGCCACAAGAAAAGTGGATAAACATAGACTTTATCTATGATTATTGAGTAAAGGTTATTTTCTTAAATATTTTCTTTTTTATCAACAATTAAATTATAGACAAAAACAAACAAAGTATTAAGCCAACATTATTTGCCTGTGCAGAAATATAGATTATAATATAGTACAGGCTAGTCTTGTCTTATGGTGGTGACTGCCGTCGTTTTTACAGCACCTATTCATTTGATGGCTTGTTGCCAAGCGCTACTTGAACGCTCCACTCGCTTTGTGATGGTTTATTAAAAGAATAAAAACTTTACCTAAGTGTTTTAAGTCGCTTGAAATTTTTATTATCAAATAAGGCTTGTATGGAGTAGTTTTATTAAAATAAAAATCGTTGTATTCATGTAAGACTACGTCTGCAAGTGACGTGTTTGTACTAGATGTTTGCACTTGTCGCCGCTATTTGATAAGATATAATGTGAAATATCGCGTTTCAAACTATTTTTTGTTGATAAGAGTCAAAGCAATGGTTGCTTTATCCTAATCTTAGCGTAAAAATATTCTTGTATTTTCGGATTTCAGAACGTTACCCTGAAAATTCAATCACAACTCTTTTTGATAAGATTGACAGTCTAGTAAAGCTTTTATCGGAATATTTAATCTCCGCTCATCTACGCAAACATAAATCAGATTTCCCATGCCGTATATCCAAGTTAGTTAGATAACTCAAAATATATATATATATATATATATTATTAATCAACGGTAGTTCATCGTTAACAACTTTAAAACGAAACTTCAGATTAAAATATGTGAAAAATATTAATATTGAATATATATATAAAAAAAAAGCAAAGAAAAACTTTCCATCAAGGAATACTCGTAATCATAATAGGTGGAAAACCAAATTATTATTAAATTTTAGTATTGAAATTAAGCCAGATATTTGATTATTAGGATTTACAATCATAACTGTGCAACTTTGTACCACTAAGTTATATTGTTGTATCTTGCAACAGTTCCGCTAATTCTGAAAGTAATAAAATCTGCGGTGAATATACGAACAGGTATTTTCATAATAATAAGGACTTTAACGTCGTGAAAATTTTTCGCATAAAACGGTTTTTAGTTACTTTTTTAAAGAGCGAGTATTAAATTCGTCGTAACATAGCTTTCCAAGGCACCGGCCGTTAAAAAGTAAGTAAAGTTGACATTACGTGTTTTTGAAATTCGTATCTTTTGTAAAGATTTTTTTTAATGTCTTCTTCGATACAAAGTTATTATTGCCCGACTGTATGTTATTATATAACACTAGCTTTTACCCGCGACTCCGTCCGCGCGGATTGAAAAACAAAATGCACACGAGATAAAAAAAGTTCCTATGTCCGTCTCCTAGTTCTAAGCTAACTCCCCATTAATTTTCAGCTAATCAGCTAGTGTAACTAACACGACTTCCTTTTATATATATAGATATATAATAACGGTTTGACGTTAAAATCGTATTTTTACCAATAATTTTATAGAAGCAGGTCCAGTTAGTCGGGATTATTATTATTAATTTAATTCAAAAAATATATGTTAATTTAGAAGAGATTATTTCAGTGGTTTGAACATAAGCCATTCTATAATGGATGAGTTTAGAGGATAAAAGGATGAGTTGCATTATCAGACTGAGTTGGCGGGTGACATACAATTGACATGCTGACTCGAAGATCCCCGCTGCCCGACTTACATTACAGAAATAAACAGGGCGTGTATTGCGGATGATCTTTACTGAATCCAATTTATAGGATATGCATTAATGCTTATCGTACTATTTCATCTTTAACTATACAAACAACTTACGTATTATAATGCGTTTCATGATGCGAGGGTCAATGTCTTCAATCTCTAAAAATATGGCTAAAAGTACAGATGACAAAAAAAAATTATATACATAATACTATTTTTTTTTGTAATGAATGAATTAAAAAAAAATAATTTGAAGTTATTTATTTGACAAACATTTTTCAAGAGCTCATAAACATCTTATTTGAAATGTCACAGAAATATTGAACCTAATCAAATTTAAAGAAGCGAAGAATAGCAGTTCAAACTTGTTGAATTTTAAACTCGTTAAATGAATTCTAGTATAATGTAAAATTTAAATACATGATATACGTATGACTTTAATTAGTGATTTCAACAATAGTTTACATAACAGATTAGTACGAATGCATATATGCTATGATGTGTTTGTATCGAATGTGATGTGAAGTTATGCAATCCATCCAATTAAGCGAGAAACGGGTTCATTGAGTAAAGAATGACTGTTACTAAAGTAACATAACGTTTAGTTTAAATTTTTAAACTAGAATTTTTACTCTCAATGTCTTTAAAAACATAGATCGCAACAAATTTTTCATGTAAATATTTCGGTAATGTTTAATATAAGCGCTGCGGCTAGTAAACTTTTTTGGAATTAAGGGGGTAATTAAATAGAAAATTTATATTGTATTTTAAAAAACCACACAAATATTATTTAAATTATATTAATTCAAATATTATTTTGTAAAAGCCTTTACTAATTCTTTAGCTTTACGTAGATGTTATTATCGCATCCAAATTTAATAATCGAAAGATTTTACAATAATTACGCGTTTCGACGAGTGGTAGAGCTAGACTGATGATAATGGCCTCATCTAATGACGTTGGTAAATTAAAGTTCTTTGGAAAAGTTAGCGAGAAGTTGTGGCTCAAGGCAGTCGCGTGGCGCTGTGCTGGGCCACACAATGCAGATGGGAACGGGACCGGCGTGGACTCGTTACGGTCATTATGACTGCGATTGTTTGCCGGGTCGCGTTCGCGCGCATATCGCCGGAAACAACTGCGACTCCGCGGTTTTGTTATACAAATGATTCTTCACAATACATCGATGCCTGCTATTTACTTCTCTAATCTTAGTCAAGTAATAATTCATCGGTTACTGGCCACTCATTTGCATTAAACGTGCAGGAATTTCTTTAAAATCTTATGCATATTCTATGTCGCTTTTTAAAATGTTTTTTTTTTAAATCTTTTTGGTTTGATAAATGCGGCTAGACATCATTAAGAGTGCATTAATAGTGTATTGTTTCATATTTATTTTATTAGTTTTATTCTCTACGTAGAAGCAATCCCGGCCAGTCGTTGCTAAGAGACTTCGTATGGACACAGAGTCTCCACGGAGTTTTCGAAATGTAATAAATCAGATTGGTTTCTACTTATTCGCGCAGAAAGCAATTTTGTTTTTATCTGATATCTCAAGTTACTGCTGTCGAGTAATATTTTATAGAGATGGCAACAATTTTGTGAGCAAAATCTATGTTTTGTAAGTTTACCGAATATATATTGGCCTTAATGGTTGTTCAGTTTGCCATTTTCGATCCTAAATCAAAATCGAACTTTTACTCTTGGAATAAATTTTATACTAAAAAAATCCTATAATATTTAAGGTAATATTCCAGGAACGTGGAGAAAGCCTCTTTCTGTAAATGAAGGCATAATGACGAGCATTCTTAGAAATTCAATTATCAACAATTTTAATTAACTACCTGTAGTACCCTATACGTTTGAGCTTCCCGGCTTATAGCGATGAGGTTAAATTTTTCTATGAAAAGTCGGTTAGTAAATGTGAGAGCTTATTTTTCTTTCATAAAACAATTCTTTAACAAATCCTCTTGACGAAACTTTTATATTGATTGCTTAAGTAATACGTTCAACAACACAAGCTTGGGTTTGAGTGCTTAAGTACTTCTTATGAAAGTTATAACATTAACGCTAATAGTCAAGTTTATTAAAAAACATGAGACTCCGAGATCGTTGCAGAAAATTTTATTTTATGACATCGCTCCGCCGGTAACTTATTTAAGTAGTTCCATTAACTTAATGACGTAATCTATTTTAATTTGGCTCTTAGCGAACAAATTGAAATTAAAGATATAAAAACGTTTCCTTTTGATTTGTGGTCGGGTCTGCATTATTTTCGCTCGGCCAGTTCAGCGCTGCAGCGAAAAGATTTAGAGAGTGGTCAAAGAGGAAAGGGTATATGTAGGGTGGAAAGACGACCGCAGCACCGCAAATCGAGATATAATCCCCCCTCGCAAAGCGTATGCGGTCGTTGTATCAGAGAAAATGATGGCTTTAGGGACTGGTTACGTATCGTTCCGCTAGCTATTTAGGTTGTCTAGAAATAAACAAAAGAGCGAACACGCTAACGCTTCGTGTATCGTGAAATAAAAAATATAGCAGACGGCAAGTCTAAATTTGATTTGGTTTTACGTACATATATAATAATTAGAGACATGTAGACAATTCGATGATATTTAAAAATGTACATTAAAATGTACTCTAGTTACATATTTTTTTCTTATTTATGTTAGGATGTATACATGTAATTAATTTTATATTTGTGTAAGTTTTGTTGAGTAACTTAAGAGCGGATACCATAACTCTTATAGGACGTCAGTAGTACGTCGCTTTACTTGTTAACTTGTTTGTTGAACATTAATTGACCCTAATGCGGCGCGGACTCGCTTTCCACTGCCGCTAATTTATATCTGCGCTGGCAGTGTAACAGAAAAAAAAAACAAAAGGAACTCTGTCAGCCTACATTTACGCCAGTTTGATGCGCAGGCAGAAATAAATAAATCTTTCGGTGCAATTTGATGAATAGCACGACGACGCGCGCTGACGTTTTGTCGTTTCTAATTTACCGAGGCAATCTAGGCCGCGGCTTTTGTTAATATTTCCTACGAACTGTGAATATTTATCTGTCGCTCGCATACCTCATAGCTCCTGACTATCCGCAGCGGGTACGACGTGCGGCGTGCGTTACGCAGACGAACTCACATCTGGGAGCGTTTGGTTCGGACGACAAACGCGACTGCCTTGTTGTCATTACTCATATGTCGCGCACACGATTCCACATAACCGCCTCGGCCTCTTCATCCACGATGTGACACATTCTTAAAGCATTACTTTGAAATATTGAACCCTAATTATGAAGTGGTAGAGCGTAAATTTCATTCTCGAAATATAGCACTTATTACTTTTTGGAATCAGCTTCACAAGAGAACAGCACATCTTCAAACGATATGCTAATTGACGTCGACGTGAAGCGAGAGTTAAAAAATTGAGATGAAACTATTTTTCCACGTAGCTTATATATGTTATTTTAACTAACGGTGGTTTATTAACTTGTCACAAAATCAAATTTCAAAGGCCATTATTATAATCACAGTAGACAATGTTAAATATAACTTATCGTTTTGTTATATCAATTCGAATTAAATAAAAATATTATCGTCAAGAATAATACCGGAAAAAATCAGACTCAGACAAATATAATTCAAACAAATTATAACTTAGTAATTTTAATGCATACCAATGTCTAACCTCTACATCCGACATTAGTAGTATATCTATTTGGTTAGATTTTGTTCAAAGACTCATTCTATTCTCATAAACGACAATGTTTCTGCATCCTATTACCTTTATCGGATATGAATATATTACGTATATGTGGAAAAAGGAGGTTTTATTTCAATTATTTTACATGTTTAGTTTTTTAGCAAGTACGATTTTATATGACAGATGACATTTGTCAGATTTAATTAAGAAAAGATGTTTTGTGAAGCTACGATATGTTGAATAAGATTAAAGTGTTTTCTTGGCAGTTTACTGAAGTATTTTTTCAATAACGATCCCACAACTTAATTGGGGGCTCGTCCGGGATCGCGCATTGTTAAAATATGAAGTGGATTGTCTAGTTTGGAAGAAGAAATCATACGCACCACGCGACATACAAATCACTCGCTCGATTCCTTTGTTTGTTCAATCGGTATCGAATGCTGCGGGCCGCTGATGAAAGATTTTGATAAGGCGAATGCTTCGGGATGCGGCAAGATAATTCATTGAAGACTTCGGGACGCGAATAAATAATGTTTTCGTTATTTTAAAGATTTGAAGACTAACGACGATTACGAATTTGACGACTACATTATTCTATGAGCCCAAGAAAATTATCTTTTTGTACAAAGCGAAGACGGGTTTCCTTACCTAAAGTTAAAAAGATGCCTCCTAAAAAAAATAACACTGAAGATTATACTGAAAATGATGTGGATGAAGAGTTAGAAGTGCATATTTCCTTCAAAGATTTGGAAAAGTCTATGACAATATTTACTGGGGATGATACTTACCCGATAACTGAATTCCTCGATGAATTTGAAGACGCTGCTGATCTGATGAAATGGACGAAGGTCGAAAAATTAATCTATGCGAAGAGACTACTTGGTGGTACTGCAAAATTATTTCTCAGATCTGTGGGAAGAATTAAAGACTATACAACCTTAAAGAAATTACTAAAAGAAGAATTTGGCCCTAAATTAAATAGTGCAATGATCCATAAGACGCTTGCTGCTCGTAAAATGAAGACTGATGAAACTTTTCAACAATACTTCCTCTCAATGAAAGAAATAGCATTACATGGAAAAATTGAAGACGCTGCTCTGATAGAATATGTAATCGACGGCATTCGGGACACCGAAACAAATAAAGTAATTTTATATGGTGCATCCGACATAAAAGATTTCCGTAAGAAGCTAGACATTTATAGCGAATTCAGAAAAAAAAATAATGCTAAGCCGAGTAGTAACTCAAATCCAGTCAAGACAAACATACCATATCGGAAGACCCCAAATGTGAAAAGATGTTTTAATTGTGGTGACCTTGACCATCAAGCCCCGACTTGTACCAAGGGCATTAAATGTTTCAGATGCAATGAATTTGGTCACAAAGGCAATGAATGCACTAAAGTACCTAAGAAAACTTTGAATATTCAGGAGGATCAAAAAGAAGATAAAATGCCTTATAAGAAAGTTAAGATTAACGGAGTAGAAATGTTGTCTTTGATTGATACTGGAAGCGATGTAAACCTTATCACAAAAAATGAATTCGAACGAATTAAAGAAGGTGTTCAGAAGTGTGAAGCCGATTCGTCGATATGCTTAACTGGTATAGCTGGAAGACAAATTTTTACAGAAGGAGCTTTTATCACTACAATACAAATTGATGAAGGTTTTGCTGATGTCAAATTTCACATAGTTAAAGAAAATACTATACCGGTAAAACTAATAATAGGAAATCCGATTTTGAAAGATTTTGAAATCAATTTTACCACAGATGGTGTATTTATGAAGAAGATACCACTCTTTGCACTTTCTATTGAGACCTCAAGTGCTATTGAAGACTATGACATTGAAGATTCACGATACGCAGAACGAATTAAGAAGTTGATTGAAGACTACAACCCGACGAATGAAGTAAAGAAGAGTAATGTAAAACTGAAAATAATATTAACAGATGAAACACCAATATTCCACAGCCCACGACGCTTATCACCATTGGAAGCAGAAGTTGTTAACACACAAATCAAGGAATGGTTACAGAATAAAATAATAAAACCAAGTAAATCTGACTTTGCATGTGCTGTTGTGTTGGCTGGTAAGAAAGACGGATCAAGTAGAGTCTGCATGGATTATCGAAGTCTTAACAAGAAGATAATTAAAGAAAGATTTCCACTACCTCTGATCGAAGACCAGATTGACAAATTAAAAGAAGCTAAAGTTTTTACATCCCTTGACTTGAAGAATGGGTTTCTGCATGTTGATGTACATAAAGAAAGTCAAAAGTATACCTCTTTCGTTACACCACAAGGCCAGTACGAATTTATGAAAATGCCTTTCGGACTCTGTACAGCACCATCGGTATTTCAACGATTTATAAACGACGTGTTCCATGATCTCATTGCTGATGGCACAGTTCTAACGTATTTAGACGACTTCATTTTACCAGCTACTACTGAAGAAGAAGGACTCATCAAAATAGAAAAAGTTTTACGAAGAGCTGAAGAGTTTGGTTTAAAATTTAACTGGAAGAAGTGCCACTTCATGAAAAAAGAAATAGAGTACTTAGGTTACATCATAAAAGAAAATGAAGTGAGACCATCTAAAGTGAAGATTGAGGCAGTAGCAAAATTCAGAAAACCTGCAAATGTCAAAGCCGTACAGTCATTTTTAGGGTTAACCGGATACTTCAGAAAATTTATAAGAAATTATTCCCTGATCGCCAAACCAATGACTGATTTACTGAAAAAAGATGCAATATTTAACTTTGATGAAGAATGTGAAAAGGCTTTTTTGCGACTCAAGGACATACTCTGCAGCTCACCTGTCTTACAAATTTACAATCCCGAGCTAGAAACAGAAGTACACACCGACGCTAGCGCGGACGGATACGGAGCTGTCCTCTTACAACGAAGTCCTAAAGACAATCTGTTACATCCTGTTCATTACATGAGCAAAAAGACTACACCAGCGGAAAAGAAATATCACAGCTATTATCTGGAGATTCTGGCTATTGCAGAGGCTATTAAAAAGTTTCGTGTCTACTTACAAGGTATACACTTTAAGATAGTTACCGATTGCTCTGCGCTTACTATGACTCTAAAGAAAAAAGACTTACCTCCGCGTGTCGCACGATGGGCGTTGCTGTTAGAAGAATACGATTATGAGATTGAACACAGACAAGCAACGAGAATGAAGCACGCCGATGCACTCAGCCGCCATCCTGTGTGTCTAATACTTACCGAGACAACCGCACGTTTAAAGAAGGCACAAAATGAAGATGAACATATCCACCTGTTAAAGAAGATTTTAGGAAAAGAACCTTACGAAGATTATATTTTAACTAACGACATACTTTACAAAATGAAGAATGGAGCTAAATTGATTGTTGTGCCAAAGAAGATGCAAAATGAAATTATACGGAAGAATCATGAAAAAGGACATTTCGGAGTAGCAAAGACAAAAGAACTAATTAACAGAGAATATTTTATAGAAAAGATACAAGATAAGATAAAGAAAGTGATTGATAACTGTGTAGAATGCATACTAGTTTCGCACAAAAAAGGGAAGAAAGAAGGATTCCTTCACCCAATAGATAAAGGAGATGTCCCATTATCAACATATCACATAGACCATTTAGGACCTTTAACATCTACTCATAAGAACTACAAGTACATCCTTACGATCGTAGATGCTTTTACAAAGTTCACCTGGATATACCCTGTTAAGACTTTGACGACAGAAGAAACACTGGATAAACTAAAGATTCAACAACAAACCTTTGGATCGCCTGAAAGAATAATCACTGATCGTAACGCTGCTTTTACTTCAAATGATTTTAAGAAATACTGTGAAAATGAAAATATTGTTCACTATACTATTACAACCGGACAGCCAAGAGGCAACGGTCAGGTTGAAAGGATTCACCAAGTCATTATCAGTGTGTTGAGTAAATTGAGCGCCGATGATCCAACAAAATGGTATCGCCGAGTTTCCAGTGTCCAACGCTGTTTGAATAAAACTTACCAAAGAAGTATTGGAATGACTCCATTTGAGCTAATTTTTGGTACGAAGATGAGAGATAATGAAGATGAAATTTCGAAACTAATAGAAGAAGAAACTATTTTAGAATTTAATGAGAAAAGACAAGACCTGAGAGAAAAAGCTAAAGAATCTATTAAGAAAATACAAGAAGAAAATGTCAGAAATTATAATAAGAAAAGAAGAGAAGCTCAGTCATACGATGTTGGTGACTTAGTAGCCATAAAGAAAACTCAGTTTAGCCAAGGTAGCAAACTGTACCCCAAATTTCTTGGACCCTATGAAATTACTAAGAAAAACCGTAATGAGAGATACAATTTGAAGAAGATTGGTATTGAAGAAGGACCAATCAACACCACAAGCTCCGCAGACTTCATGAAGCCCTGGATTGGGCATGAAGATGATGATTCATCTGAGGCAGATGAATGAGCAGGAATGGCCGTGTGGAAAAAGGAGGTTTTATTTCAATTATTTTACATGTTTAGTTTTTTAGCAAGTACGATTTTATATGACAGATGACATTTGTCAGATTTAATTAAGAAAAGATGTTTTGTGAAGCTACGATATGTTGAATAAGATTAAAGTGTTTTCTTGGCAGTTTACTGAAGTATTTTTTCAATAACGATCCCACATATATTCGGGAATGTCATTCACCTTCAGGTGTACTGCGGATTTGAAATTTATTTCCTATGTTACGGCAAAAATATTCTTTTTACTGTCACTAACTAGATAATGTTCACATAAGTACCGAGCGGGAAGGCGTGTTACAGTAGCGTCTTATCGTACGCAATTAACGTCATTTGTATGATTAATAAAAAACATTTAACTGATGCAAAGATATAAGTTATGACGCATTTATTGTTTTGACTATCTTTTAATCTGTCAATAGATCTAATGATTTTGTTAATTTTTCTGTTTTATTACAAAAATTCTAGTAACAACGTTACTTCTAACTTCATGTCAGGGGTAAAGTTCTTTTCTAATTTTCATATTCATAACCGCTCCATAATTCAATTCTTTAACTGTTAATGAAATTAAAAAAACCAAGATTTCAGGTCAAGAGATAATGGTTATTTTATTGTTAAAAAGATAGTGCTTTAAAACCTAATTAATTTTATCGAAGGACCATACTTGCTACATTACAATGTCAAATCAATATGTTAGTACTGTCTGGATCATCTTTATAGAAATGTTATTAATTAACCAATACTCTCAACTCATAGTAGCGTAAAAGTTATTCAAGATTTATATTTAACTAGTTGTTGACCGCGACTCAGTCCGCGCGGAAATAAAAAAAAAACGTAACAAGTAGCTTATGCGTTCTTCCAGACTATGTACTACAACTGTGCCAAATTTCATCAAGATGTACTTGTGATACCTTAAAACAAACATCCATCCATCTAAACTATCGCATTTATAATATTAGTAAGATTAACAATAAAAGGTTTTTTGGATAAATATTTAATTGTTAACTCAGAGAAATTGATATGAAAAAATATTTTTTGATTTTATTACTATAATTATCAATTGTGCAGAGTAACCCCGGAGGAATTCCTATTACTAGAATCTGGAAAATATGTTTTCAACATTTATAATTTTTACATCCATTACCAAGATTACTTTTTTGTATGACATTGCCTATAAACTTATTTTAATATCAAATCATTTCAGACACGAGATCTGAAAAAAAAAACGTTACGCGCTACAAAATAAACTGAAAAGTCTCGATGAAATGAAAGGACATTTGGATTTTAGATTTTAGATTAAAGGTAGTATACATAAAAGTTGTTCTATTTCAATAGTAAATTTTAGTGAAATGAAACAAAATTGCATCCCACCCCCAAATGCTGGATTGTAATAGACATTTTGAAATTTGCTTTACATAATTTTTTAATTTAATAGAACTTCATTAAACAAGTTATTTTCAACCGAAGATTTTTGTCGCTCTCTTCTAGTCGTAAGGTAACTTGGTATAACAAGTGCCTGCCGCTCTATTGAGGGTAAAAGAATGCAATAATCCTCGTCTCCTTGATATTTAATTTTAAAAGTATTTCTGTCTGCTTTATTTGAATTTGATATTTGGAGCGTGACATCTGGCCGTCCCTCCATATTTTATGTATGAATCCGAGTTGCTTCTATCATTCCCTGACCTTGATTGTAATTCAGGTTAGCTGATATCATACTGCTGATGATTTACATTTTAATATATTCCGGGTTTTGATATTATAATTTGTGTCTAAGG
This sequence comes from Papilio machaon, assembly GCF_912999745.1. Taxonomy (NCBI): domain Eukaryota; kingdom Metazoa; phylum Arthropoda; class Insecta; order Lepidoptera; family Papilionidae; genus Papilio; species Papilio machaon. The sequence continues at coordinate 3,761,695 of NC_059989.1, read as the reverse complement.
ATTTTAGAACGATTTATTTACTTTTAAGTTGTCGTATTGTTAGATAAAGTTTAGGTTGTAACAAAATACATAGCCTTATTTTTATAAGAATCATTGTTACAAAATTTTATGGGCATTAATTTTTTGGATTCATCACCATCATTATTAAAAGACGACATTGATGCATTACTGCTGCAGATGACGGAGACTTTCTGCAAGGATGATCTCATAGTTGGGTCAATTCCCCTCCCATTTAGTGGACTTCCGCAGCCCTGATTAGTTCATCCGTACCATGTACATCTTAAACGTTCCCTCTGCATGCTGCATTCCTTGGCGGATATTCTTAAACATGAAATTTTATAAAACATATTGAGAAGTGTAAATATTAAGAACTTAGTAGCAAAAAATGTTAATCCTGTTACTAAAAAAATAAGTTAGGTAATGTAATTGGATTGTACTATAAATGTATACATTTGATATATCGACGTGTCTAACTTATTGCTATGTATTCGTAGCTATATTTAATAATGTATTAGAGAAAATGTCAAGCAGTTTTAAATAGTCCAGCGTAGGAAATAAGTGCAATTTGTTTTTGTAGTGAAATTGTGAAAGACCTACTTTTAAATATGTCGATGTATGAAATTTAAGGCTGTGAATAAAATTTAGTCGCAATGCATTTTTTCATTAATTATTTTTAAGAAATCTAGTTACTTAAAATCTTTTTAAACGTTATTATTATCGAGTAATTGACATCTCATAGGATATAAATTGCTTAATAAAAACATCCTCTTCTGGGTAATTTAGACATTTCATCAAAAATATTGAAATGGCCTCCAGAGTGGCTCAGGCTTATAAACATTGTAATCGGATTAAATTTATTAAAAAGTTGCTGATAACTGATAATTTAATTAGACAAAGAGTGGAGAGGTTTACTTTTCTTACAAGATTGACGTCGTCTAATATTCAAAAATTGACATTCCGCTGTCAGGAGATAGCGCAGGACAGGTGACTGTGGAGATGTTATGTGTGGGAGGCCAAGACCCACTTTGGGTCGCTGCGCCAGCGGAGTAATATTTAAAAATTAAAACCAAACTAGAAGGTCACATCAAGATCTACTTTTGTAAATTTACCATTACGTTGTGGTCAAGCGTTCTTTTGCTAATATACTAAATACTAATATACTAATATTATAAATGCGAATGTTTATATGGATGGATGGATGTATGTTTGTTGGAAAGTATCTCTGGAATGGCTTAACGGATCCTGATGAAATTCGGCACAGATGTAGAGCATAGTCTGGAGGAACACATAGGCTATTTATAATGTTTTTTTTAAATTCCTTGCGGATAAAGTCGCCGGCCACAGCTAGTAATTAATAAGCGGCAATTTTTTAACAAAAAAATATTTTATATTCATTTAAATGAACTAAGTAGAATAACAAAACGGCGTTGTAAACATTTTTATTGCACCTGCTTTGTTCATTTGGGTTTTTAGTACTTGGCATTTAATAGATTGATTGTAATTTAAAACATAACGTTGGCTGCGATGTCAATACAATATTATATGAGAAAAACCGTTTGACGTTTAAAATTTATTGACCGAATTTATCTCGAAACAGAAAGTTCGTATACAATATTAAGTAATAATTAAATTGAAACCAATTTAGGCCATTGGTCTAAATGTAGAACACATTATAATGTCACAATATGATTGGCACACTTTTTCCAGTTGAAATTTTGTAACAGGATGTCCCTAATGAACTCGGTGACGATTGACGCAAAAACAAGATTATGCGTGCTGTTATTTTAAAAGTGGGCAAAAATTCACACCAGGAAATTATGACTTTTAGATAATAATATGCAAATTTTAAAGCTTATTACAAAAAAAATCCTATTTTTAATACCATTGACATTGTTATTTTCATTATAAAATTACATCTAATTAATAACAAAATTCATATTTTGGGTAGGATTGAATAATTAAAATCACTGGTTATAATAACTATTATTAAAGTTTACCTTTTAATAGATTCAAATAATTATTATAGTAAATTTGTTAAAAGTAAATTGTAGGTGTAGGTAAGAATTTAATTTATTAAGTTTTCGCTTTCAACTAACACTTTAACTAACAGGTTAAAAGAAGAAAACGTGAATCTAACAAATTTATGGTTAGGAAAGATGGAAGGTGGTTGCTGTTTTATTAACGACATCCTGATTTAGGTGAAAGTGCTTGGAGAACTGCCAAAACACGTGTCATATTTAACGACGATGCAAAATGAACGCGTTTAGTGAATTCTCTTCAACAAGCTGAAACATTAGCGTCGTAAAACTATTAGTTGTTGTTTTTTCAAATGTTTTGGTTGCATTCTATTATGAAGCAGATAGACGTTAAATTAATGTGATGGATAGTAGGATAGGAATTATTACATGTCACATTATTACATACTGAAGTTTTACAAATATAAAGATATCTGCATCGAGTTAAGAAAATAGCAGATGCGTTTGCCTAGATTAAATGGACGAAAGAGGTACACACAGAAAAAGGACACCTTTCCTCAACGTGCATTTATCCGCTAAATCCCCTTCCTATGCTGAAGAGCATAAGAAGTTAAGAGAAAATGTTGCCATGGGAATGAGGACTAGAACTTAGCCTCCAGCACACACATTCTAGTGACAATACGATTAAATTCATCCATTCCACGCTCGTCTTCTGTATGGTCGTGGTATTGCAACGAGCTAATGCTGCTGTGAGTTCTTAAACTATTAAATATGCACTGTTTTAATTTGTTTCTGTTTTTATACTCAAAGACAAATGGTGATAACTTAGTGTGAACGAAGGCACTTTTAAGACCAACGATAAAATAAGTGTACCGTGGGTGTAAATGTGCGCCCACTATTTACAAGGCACTGTAAATATTTGTTTAGGCGCAGGATCTGCTTGCTGGAGAGCGACAACAAATGCTACCGTATTATTGTAACAACACCACTAGACCTCCATATGAACCATATCGATTTATTATATTGAAAGACCTATCTAATATATGAAATTCTCGTGTCTCAGTTTTCGTTCCCGTACTCCTCCGAAACGGCTTGACCGATTCTCATGAAATTTTGTGAGTATATTCAGTAGGTCTGAGAATCGGCCAACATCTATTTTTCATACCCCCCCCCCCCCATTTTTTAACTACGCGCGGACGGAGTCGCGGGCGACAGCTAGTATAATATAAAAGACAAGAGTTTGAAATTACTAACACCCTGTAGCTATTCCCGAACAGTCAATTTAATACGTAAAAGTAATAAACAGGCGCTAATTAATTATGTATCAGTAATAGATAATTGATTCGGAATAGCAACTGGCCGCAAAAACTAGATTGTTTCAAAGGCATTTTGTAATATTTTTATCAGTTTCACCAAGTTTGTTTCATATTGAAACCTCATTAATATTATAAATGCGAAAGCTTAGACGGACGGATGGATGGATGGATGTTTGTTTGAAGGTATCTCCGTAACGGCTCAACGGATCTTGATTAAATTTGTCATAGATGTAGAATATCTGAGGATGGAAGTTTTTTTAAATTCCGTGCGGACGGAGTCGCGGGCTACAGCTAGTAATTCATAAAAAATAATTTGTGTACATTTTTGTCTCAGCATTTTATAATCTGTTTAAAAGAGTGAATTGCTAAACATACTTTACTTCCTACGGTTTTTGCTACTTCCATGTAACTGAGGCTTAAGCCTTTAGGAAGCCATATAGTGGTTGCATCCTTGGTGTTAAGTCTCGGCGGTATTAAAGTTTTTTATGTCTATTTAAAATGCTATTTTAGTTAAATATCCTACAAAGAGTTCAAATACCTTTGGATTATTTCTTCAATAACGAACTTCGAAAATTGAATCATTTATATTCATAGGTCTATGGTAGCTTCTACAATATTGAGATTGCATCTGAAATTCTGTTTACGTTTCGGTCTTAAGATTTTAGCTTATAAAAAAACTATACTAAAAGAAAGTGCAACTTTATAGGTCAATAAAGAATAATGTAATGGCCTATAAAATTTTTGTACAGTACTGAGAACAGAATGCGTCTAGCATTAAACATCAATAAAATGTACTCAGGTAATTTAAATGTCATCACCCGTGTCCGCTTTTAACTGCCGACGTACAAAGACTTGACTATTTCTGTCTCGTGTGAATGACAGCTAGTTGGGAGTCGCTGCGATTGCATTCGACCTTTGAGCAGATCTAGCCTCGCCTCGCGATAGCCCAAGCTAAAGACATCAGGGCATGGTCGATATCATCAAATATGTCACGTTATTGAACTTGTGTGCGATTGTCGTTACTGCAATTAATTCCTAGAACATCTTTCTCGTTATCATTATGTTGTTATTAATGTAAGCTCCCACGGTCTTCAACCCTACTATCAAGATATACAAAATCGCGATCTTATTTGAATTTATTTAATCACAAATACATATAACAAAGGACTCCCCATTCTATGGTTGTATCTGCACCGGTAGCTAACGAAGCACAAAAATAAACGTAATATGCGACTTTTGAGAAACATCACAAAAATGTATTGCCTCGGAACACATCCGCTCGCGGCTTACGTTTCTTAGTACGTCCGTCGATTAGTCTGTACTATTAAACTATTTTAAGGTTTACAATGTTATGTCTTAATTGATTTCATTTAATTTGTGCTATATTCGTTGCTTTTCGGCATAAATAAATCGAAATAAATAAACAAAATCAAGTCCATTCACTCTGCGCTGACATTTCTACGGCGCTACGTGCCAATTATTGTCAATCCATTTTTAATACAGACGAGTCACAGTTAATAATAAGAATGGAAGATTTTAAAATAATAAATCTTATTTCGCTTAAATTTTCTAAAACAATATGCTAGATATAGTCCAGTCATTTAAGCTTAAATTAGGTAAGAATCTCGGAATTCGAGATACCCAGCTGTAAGTCTGTAAATACTTGTATATTGACACCCTAAATGTTGTCTCAAAACCTACATATGGTAGGGTGTAAGCAACCATTAAATTTCAAGGTTAAAGGTCACAAAAATCGGGTTTTCGCGCTTTTTTTGGAAATATCTCATTTCCTATGGGTTTTTTGCTATTTGTATTTCTTATCAATATTGTAGAATACAAAATTCTCTACAAATTTTGTTTAAGAATTTTTTTTATACGGTGAACCGTTTGCGAGATAGAGGGCGGAGAGCGCGCGGTCATAGCATCACTTCAGCCTCCGGTCGAAAACGCACCATATAGTTGATGAACTATCAATAAATCAATTATTATAAATATTTGTCAAATTAATTAATTACTGACAAATTTGTATGAACTAGCTGCAGCATTTGAGGAAGAAAATTGTTCGGCCCAGAAATTATTAGAGTGGAACTCAAACCTTATTAGCAGTCTATAATGCTCCGAAATCTGTAAAAAGTCTCGATCATCTTCGTTACATGCATTACGTCAAGTCTACAAAACTTAATAAACCTGTGCAGCTTTCAAATATTCCACCAACAAGTGCAGCTGCTCATCAACATTTCAACCGTGTATATTATCAAGTTCAAACTTGGTTAGGACATGATTTGGAACCCCAGGTATGGGGTTGGGCACTGCGAAACGATTTTCTGGAGCTCCAGAAGATTTGCTAAATACAATTTTCTGCAACTGCAAGAGTGGCTGTGGTTCGCGATGCGGATGCAGGAAAACGGGCTTGCAATGCTCTTTATCTTGTGGCCAATGTAATGGGCAAGCTTGTCTCAATGCTCTACCATATCAGAGCGACATATAATTCCTATATTTTCATTAACAATTCTGCAATTACAAGGGCAGGTAAGTGTTGTTAAATAAATTAATACTGAATAAAAAGTGGATAAGTTAGGAAAAAATGATAAAGTAGAATATAATAGTTAATAAAAAATTTACAAATATTTATAATAATTGATTTATTGATAGTTCATCAACTATATGGCGCGTTTTCGACCGGAGGCTGAAGTGATGCTATGACCGCGCGCTCTCCGCCCTCTATCTCGAAAACGGTACACCGTATAAAAAAAAAATTTAAACAAAATTTGTAGAGAATTTTGTATTCTACAATATTGATAAGAGATACGATTAGCAAAAAACTCATAGGAAATGAGATATTTCCAAAAAAAGCGCAAAAAGCCGATTTTTGTAACCTTTGACCTTGAAATTTAATAGTTGCTTACACCCTACCATATGTAGGTTTTGAGACAACATTTAGGGTGTCAATATACAAGTATTTACAAACTTACAGCTGGGTATCTCGAATTCCGAGGTGAACTTACTAAAATGACTGGACTAATACTATTTACACGTTGTAATCGTTGATGTTAAAAAGGAAGAAATAATCGTATTTGTTGTTACTTATATTAATAATTTTATTTTAAATACCTATGAATCAACGATAGAAATAGATTCTATTAACGTAAATCATGTATTGCTGTGGCTCGAGTATTTTTGTAGGAACATTTTATATTTAATTAATTAAATAGACAGATATCAACACTTCATTTTTATGATCTTCATAGCCATGATGGAGCGCTAAAATTGTTATGACGTACGTTTACTATCAAAAAGTATGAATTTTAACGTAATTTTACATCTAAATTTGAAATACTAAATCAAAATCCTGAGTAATGGATGATGAAATATGAATAAATTAGTTAAATTTGTGGTTAGAATTCAAACGTTTTACAAAATAACCTTGTACTGAATGTCTCTTAAGTGTATCGATCTGTTCTATTCTAATATTCTGTCATTAATTTGAAGTATAAATTGAGACAATTTAATGTTAAGTGTTTAAAGATTTTATCGTCAGCTAATATACTAGGAATGTTTATTTTAGAAAAACGACTATATTAAAACAGTTATTACTAATGTCACTTTCATAAATTTTATTGAATTTAGCTAACATGTCATAATTTATATTAGAAGTTCCAAATAATTAGTGTCATAGAAACAAATGGATAAGTGTTCGCAGTCGCTCGCCAGTGCTGTCTCCAGACCAATATTTCAGGGCATCAACGGCACTAGAATAATATTTGTTATATTGTTTGTCTATAATTAAAGTGTGAAGAGACTCGAACCGCTTCAAAAATAGCCGTTTGCGACACCGTAAATCTCCGTTACGACGAAACTTTGGCCGTAAATCATTGGACCATGCGAGACTTAACGCTGCGTTGCGTTTTATTGCAACCGTTATTAATAAAATTACGTTGGATTACTGTTCCTGTAATTTATAGTGTATGTCCGTCAACACTCTCATGTCAATTGCAATTACGCGCTTGTTTGACGTTAACGTTAAATTGAAATACGCTTCCGTTTCTACGACTTTCCTTCTTCATACATAAAACTTTAATGTATACATTAAATAAAACAATTTAAGACTTTTTTCTGTTTAAAGAATAACTTGTATTGGTTAACTCTTAAGCAAAAAATAAGTCTGAATTCCTATAAATTTGGTTTTACGATTTTAATCATATTTCTAAAATAGGAAAAAAATTCAAAGCTGCAAAAATAAATCAATTATTTTTATTTAAATTAAATAAAAAATTAAGATGTATAGGAAACTAAAAAAATACTTTCGATAGAATCGTACATTCGACTTTAATTCGTAAAAAATGTGATACGTAAAAGGAAAATTGAAAAAAAAAAAAAAACGATACACACAAAGTAAAAAAAATCGTAATCGCTCTTCTTTTATGTACCTACACCAATTAATTAGTCAGCGCTTTAAATAATTACATTATATTGATAAGTTTGTTTTACGTACGTTGTGCGTAATAACGCATATAGTAGTAATGTTATCAAAACTGTTTGTCAGTTTGCTATCTTTGCTTTATTTTATCAGGGCATTAACAAAACAAACACATATTAGCATAACGTTATCGTTATAATCTAAGACAAGGAATTAAATGGCAAATTAAATAAATGAATTGTTAAAATTAGTATTATTGATTGTTAAATTACGATAGATTTCTATTCTGAGAGTGCTTGGAAATTAATCTTGCACTCCACTGCCTGTATTATTTTGATTACATATATAGTATAACGAATTGCGGGTTTCTAAAGTAAGTTTTATTAGTAACCAGTACAACTGCATTCGAATTCCGCAACGCATCTCATTCAGTAAAACATAAAACACAAACCTCAAATAAATTACGATTTCGAATGCGTATATTGCGTTACTATATTCTATTTCTAACCTAACCATTGAAACATTACAATGCTATAACAAATTTAACCCGGGCGTCCAATAAATTTACGTTATTGTGAGAGGTAAACATCGGTGTTATCTCGTGTTTAGTGGTAACTTAATTTAATAGAATCTGTTTATGTAATGTTATAAATCGCGAATGTTAGTCGCCAAGTCTAGTTTGCAATGAATGGGTCAGTAATCATCTGCATTTGAGGCCATTATCTCAATTGGCTAGACCGGACACCGCACCCGGCCGCGCTACGTGCGTTTGTTTGCAGCACAATGTGCGTTTTTGTTGTGGACAATTCAAACCCAGTTTACATGACTTCAATTTTCAACAAAAATTTAGGATGAACTTTTATATTGTGATAAAATCTATTGCAAATACTTTTATTTACTGCATTATTTACATCTCTTCATCATAATAATAAATCAGTCATGAGTAGAAACAGAAAGAAAAATGCCTTAGTTTAAAAATGACAAAAATTTTTATGAAAAACAAAATAAAAATTATGGTACTTAAAGCATATCGTAAATAATAAATTGTGTGTTTTACATTTCTTTTTGCTATTTCTAGTTCTCAAGACTGTCATCTTGCCGCTGCGGGACACTCAATGAATGCCCTCGCTCTCACACTTGACCGCTTTCATTCATTATGAATTTTACTCTTCTGCAGCAGTTTTCTGCAATGCGTACAGAATAATTAATGCCTTTGTTAGCAAAAGATTAAAGACAGCGCGCCGCCTCTGATAATGTTAATTGTCAACTTCGTAATAGATTTTTTTATGAAGTATGTTAATTTTCATAATGAACGAACTTTAAATATTTTTTAGTATTATATTTACTTGCAACGATGAACTGCTGCGTAAATGTTAATCTCGTATTCACTATTATTTCTGTAAATAAACTGTAAAGCAGATTCACTGTATTACATTTAGTTTATTATATTTATATACACGAAACAGTTTTTTTTTCGTTCTCGAGAATCTTTTTATAGGATATTTCTAAGCATATTACTCGTAATTTATGTATTCTTAACACGTCCTAAATGTTTTTAAGGAAAAATAACTTGTACATTTTAGATGTGGTACGTTTCTTTCGTCATATTTTCATTTCGACGGATTGAACGACAAATATATATTTTTATTTTCAACTTGAAAGCCCGGAGGCAGAACATAAAATATGAAAATATAGTATGTCAACTACAATGCTATGAATGTTGTAAGTTTATGAATTTTATGAGTCCGTTTCATAACGTGTACAAAGAGAGAAATAATGACTTCGGTAATATAAAAGACAATCATTGTGGTAATAAAACATTCAGTCGTTGATTCAGTAAATTACTTTTGTTGATTGTATGACTGTTTAAAAGTAGAAATCGAAAGTTTGGCCAAAAGTCCTGTTTCGTGTTTATTTATTTTTTGACATCATTAATGGAAATATTATTCTCGAGCGATGTGAAAATCGTGAGTCTATTTTATGAAGAAATATGTCAGACTTGTTGACTTGTTCAATGGCGCACTCTAAATAAGTGTTTACATAAAAGCTTTATTCCAGAGATTTAGCCAATTTATCTGAAGATAAGTAAACAAACTCCAAAGTAAGCGTAGAAAAAACTGATTCATCTATAACAATGGAAGGTAAATCATGAATATTTCTTAAATATTTATGTTTCCTACAATTTATTTGGGTAAAAGCGTACGAGACGTGTTCGAATTTTATAACTTGAGTTTTGTATTAAACATTTTTCCTAAGATTACAAAATGTTATACCGTTGTCAGCTAAAATTTCATAGTGATGTTCTTTGAACATACGAATATTAATAAAATAATATATCCCAGAAATAATAATATTTTTTAATAAATGTCAAATGAAAATTGAACTAATACAAAACCAATACACATAAGTAAATAAACTGTTACATAATTTTAATAAAGTTTATGGTACGGTGTGCAAAACATGAGTTTTTCGATTGGTATTTAATTTTACATTTTTTGTCGTATAATATTTTATTAAATTTCACGTTTTAAAGTCAATATGAAGTGATAATTACAACAATATGCTCATCAGTTACGTGTTACACGTTTCATTAAATCCGAAGATAAACGTAAATTGTTTTGGATTAATACAAAAGATTCGTTTTCAAGCTTTATCTTTCGATAATAATACTAATTTGTAAATACTTGATTTTATCTATATAATTAATAAAATTGTAGTGTCTACATGTATGTAATATCGAAAAAATAACATCGCGAAAAATACTTACAAGTAAGTAATACTGTCAAGACTCCTTTTGTTCCGGGTTATGTCTGGAACAGAAAAAGCTGAATCTTGATGGAACTTTCATTCGAAAGTAGATAATGTATGCCGGAATTTTTTTTTTTTAATACGCGCTGACGATGTCGCGGGCCCTCACTAGTAGATAATATAATCATGGTAAGTTTATCATTACGGTATCCGGGGATAAACTAATTGTGTTATCTGATTGGGAATTAACTATAGAATATCTTTTGCAGGTGGAAATTTCTCCTACTACTTAGTACAAGTTACGGTAACGAAGGCAATACAGAATATATTAATAGAACACTGTTTTGTAGAAATAAGTAAAGTCTTATTACTGTCACTGTGTACTCCTCGTTTACTTTGTGTACCTCAGCAGCAATATAATCAATTAGCTATCCATTGCTGCGTTTGTGTGGTAGACACGTGTATTTAGACAATTAATAATACTGTGATTTAGTCATATAGATTTTATTTTTATAGTTAGCACCGGCTAGCGGTTCTAGAGTTATTTTTTATTTTAAACTTTAAAGATGAAGTAGAAAAAAACAGTTTGCTGTATGTAAATGGTATATACTATCCCATTAAACCTATTACTAGATGATTCCCAAAAGACCAAACTTTACACCGAGCATTAGTTTGAACAGAGAGCATGCTAGATGTAAGGTACAACACCGTAAGCAAACGATTCACTGAGTAATTTATATATACCTACCATATACATTTGATGCTATGTTTTAAGTGCAACCACTGTAATAAGATTAACTTACACGTTAGATTCACGGAGAAAATATTTTTCCCAGGGTTACGCAAGCGGTAATTGTGGTGGAGCACCTTAGTTGCCATCTTCTGAAGTTTGGTAAGTGAGGCACTCCATTTATACAGTCTGCCCGACGTGATTCCGGAGAGAAATATTTTGTCGATTGTACCGCTCGCGTTCGTCGGCGTTACGCGGCACGCGGGACATCACGCACAAATACATCTTTCCCGGGAGCCACCCGGTGCATTCCTCACGTAGACTAGCCGCTTCACACCTCTACTGTATTGTACTGTACTAGATAGGAGCTTGCACTAGAACTAGATAATAAAGCGTCTAACGGCAGATGACACGCTATGCATGATTACGTTAAGAGCACGAATTATTTTTTTTTCAATTGTCTCACTTAGTTATTGTAATTGTGTATTTTAGTGTTTATTGCACCTTTTTATTACTTTTATAATTGTGCCTGCGTATCTTAATTAATGGTGTAATTGTGTTAAAGTGTAATATCGATAAATTTCGATGGAAGATATGAGTGTAATCGTGGAAGATTCAGGAAGGGTTTAGCCGGTGAACCTGAGCGCGAGCCAAGTGATCCGTGTAATGGAAGTCTGCAGGCTCATGCCGCCTCTACCCGCTCGCCCCTCTCTCTTATTGCATATAGTATCGTCTGTACGAGTGAGTACCAAATTTGCGTATTATATATAAAGTTTCTATTCGACGGCTGGAAAAATTTCAAGAGTGAATGAATAACGTAGGCGAATCTGTCGTGTCTCGTAGGTAAATAACATGTGCTTAAATCCTGTCGGGATGTATTTGTATGCGGACGTCGCACAAGGCGCACACGCCGGCGGACGACTCTCGCCCCTAATCCGATTATGTGTAACAAAATGCTACGCGCGGCCACTCGCAGCGACCGGTCGCGTCGACTTCGTGTAATGTCTATTGTTATTTATTACATTTGCTAGCTTTTGCTACATGACAGTTTGCTGGTGGGATTCCTTAACTATTGAGTCGTGACAGGATTTAGTTTGATCGTACTCATGTAAACATTAGTATTTACAATATTTATATTTATGTTAAGTAGCGTGGTGTCTCAAAAAGGATATGTAAAGACTCCAGACTCCATTTAGGTATTCGAAAAGTTGTCAGAATATTCAAAAATGTATTCATGATGTTAGGTCTCTCCCTAGGGATATACAAAATTTATGATTTTTCGCTTAGTGTATATAATTAATTTCTGTAATTAAAAACGAGGTGAGTGTTTATTTTTTCATGTAATATGTTCCGATAAAATATCAATCATTAAGCGAAACTTGAGATTTTAGACTAAATAAAACTTCAGAAAAACTTTACCAATATAAATGCCACGTAAGGAAAGAGGATAAAACAACGTAAAAGCTTATAAAACTAACGTCTCGGGCGTGTAATTCTTTAAAAATATATTTGCCCTAAACAAGTTGTAAGAGCACAAAGTCGCAAATTGAATCGGGAATCACCTTTCACGTCTAAGCCGGCTGAAAAAACAAAACCGTTTGAATGTCGGAGACTTATTTCGCTGGTAATCCGATTACCTGACGAAATGTCGTCACTTCTGCGACCTTCTTAATCTGAAACATTAAATTTAATCGTACAATTTGTGCCTTAGTGATGTACGTCATATTTTATTAACAAGCTTTATATTGACATTGGATATACTTCAATTTATAATGCGATTTTATGACAAGTTCGAATAAATTATTTTGTTGAGGCATTAACTAAGTGTAGTGCGTTGAGATGCCAGGCCGTTGTAGATCCTTTGAGTTAGGGGCATTATTTTTGGCTTTCATGATGATAGATCTCGTTGCCGCTAACGGCCCTAGGGATTAGCTCGCGTGTTAATAATATAGTCTTCCTTTGAACGCCGTCCACAAAGAAATATATTCCTCGTTAGACGTGCCAAAAGGGCAGCCGGCTAATGCATATTAGTTTTAGCAATAAAATATGATTAATATTCAATTTTACCTTTTAATCACTCGAGTAAATAACATATAATGAATAGAGTGTAATAATACAAAGTCAGTTATGAGTCAAGTGCTTCTTGAATCCATTGAATTTATAAATTCACGATTAAGACAAAAACAATGCAACTTCATAAAGAAGAATCATGGGAATGCGTGTTTAAAATGTTCAGTTGAGGTTAAGGCGATGCGTTCTTTTTATTTATAATACTCGTACTTTTATGATTCTTGACAATTTATTAAAGTTAACTCAAATAATGCGGCTAACTTTAGTATAAATAGAAACTAGCAAAAAGATCTAGACGTAATATAATAGGAAACAAATTATGTTGTAAATGAAAGACAGCTACAATATGTCAGAATCAAAATTCAAAGGATGCCAACTAATACATTGCATTAGAGCAAAATAAAATCTATTCTAATTCAAAGTGGACGTCGTGCCGTTGCTTTAAAAGAGTTTTCGCTCCGACTAAAAATAAAGAGCACCGTCGCTGGAGCATTTTCAACTGGATTACCATGCGGTTTGGGTTGGCCGGTAAAAATTAGATTGTAGAAGCTAACTCGCGTTCACAGACACGGACTGGACTCGGAGTGGAGTCAGTAACAAGTGAATTAGCGAATATAGCGTGTGTGTACAGGCAGTGGTGACTTCCGCAGCAGGAAAGCAACGCTTACCGCGAGCTCTGTACGACCACTTTAATATGAGACAGAATTCGTTATGCGTCATAGTTAATATCAATTTGTCTTCGTTATCTCGATACGAGATGTAACTGAAACTGTTTGTGGGTGAGTTGCATCGTAATTACGAGTGGGCATCAGTAATTAAAGTTTGAACGAGAGCGCAAGGCAATCGTCCGACATACATGTTGCATCGTTCCTCTCTTGTATTTGTTCACTGAAATTTTTTATTTCCATTAGTCTCATATGCATCGGTTATTGGGAATAATAAAAGGTACATCTATGCCAATTTCCTGCATCTATCTTGTACTCTATTTACATTTTATAGCGCATTAAAATGAAGACATGTTTTATAGAGATGTATGTAAGTACTAAATGTGAGAGTAACGCTTGAGGCCACATCAATCAGCAAACCGCACACAAATAGTTCTCGCAGTCGTGTCTCTATAGATTTGTAATTACTTATAAATGTATATGATGTTTAATATCCAAATTTTATTTTAATATCTGTTGTAACTCAAATGGAGCAGTTTGATTATTTGATGACCGTTTTGAATCGTTATTTATTGTGATAAAAAATATAACGTTAGTATTAGAATCTTTCATTAGTCTTTCACTAGTCTTTTCATTATAATTTCTTGGTAAGTACATTGATATGAATGAAAGATGAAAAAATGTTGATTTTAAAGTCGATGCGTGTTAATAGTATTTTCCAGAATCGAATCTCAAAGATACCGTCTGTCTGTATGCGTCACATTCGATATTTATACGTTTTGTAGCAGAAACAAAAATATTATTAACTCTCTTCACAAACAGCCGCCGAATGCCAGCTCTTATGTACACATGAGATTCCGGTCTCAAGGAATTATGAAAGAGCACAAGTTTAACTTTAGTTCTTGTCATTAAAACTGCTTTTAACTTTAAAACGACCCTTTTTATTTCATAAATAAGTATTACGAAATCTATATATATGCTTACGAGTACTTATTCATGTTTGCGAACACTCTTTGATATTTTAAACGTTACGTTGAACATAATTATATTTTATTTAAATTATTTATCAAAGTTATGCAATTTTTTTAAAGATTTCTTATTATGTTAATCACAAACAGCCTCCTTGATTACTCTTTTAGAAATATTTGTTTTGTTTATCTTTATCTACGTACTAATTTTCCAAAGATTAATTACTAAAACCATAACTTGCACGTCCTCTGATGAATACGCAGTCTACTATAACAGTTTCATTAAGAATTTAATATTCAGAAATTAAGAAGTATTTAGAAGTGTAAGTTTAAAAAGAATGTTTGTCTTCCAAGTGACCGCCATTACAATAACAAGTCCGATACATACATGAAAGACATAAAACACTGTTCGTTGCGAAATGCGCAACAATGTTTCATCATAATGCTATGCACATAGATACTATCTCGTGTTAAGACGCTCCTCTGTATTGATAAGTTGAAACATGCTCGTATCTGAATTCATGTCGTAGAGATAAGAATCTAGTGTTGATTCGAGCCCACGAAATTTGTGGGTAAAATAATCAGGATGTCGACACGATAAGTGACGCCCTTATCGTTCAACAAACTGCTTTTTTTAATTTTCACACTGGATTTCTAGTAGCAAAAGTTATTTCCATACGATGTTCTAGCTATTTTATGAAGTACATTTGAATGAAGAATATTTTTTTAGCGACGAACATCGTTTGCTTTTACTTTACCAGCGACTTTGTATGATCTCTTACAAAATGAAACTAAGCCACGAGTCGTAGTCACTGACTTGTGATTTTTAGAGCTCAGCAGTAAGATTATGACGTATGAATACATTTTAAAAACATTTCACAAGTTATTGTGTATTTCAAATTTACCGTTTTTTTTAAATTTTACTTCTTACTAACATTATAAAGGCGAAAGTTTAGATGGATTGATTGATGGATCGATGTTAGTTTCAAGGTATCTCCGAACCTGTCAACCGATCTTGAAGAAATATGGCATAGATGTAGAACATCTGATGTTGGAAGTCTGGAAGAACACATAGGCTACTTATTAACTTTTTTTTAATTCAGCGCGGAGCGAGTCGAGGAAGAAAACTAGTTTAAGAAGTAAAATGATCGACATGTTGGTAAAAATGTTTTAAACCAACAACGTAAAATGTCACCAATCAATCAGCTTCTTAGTTGGACTGAAGTAAAAATTAAGTGTGCTTTCGTTTTATTAAAAAAATATAAAAATGCGTACAAAATTTCGGCTGCAACCTTGAAATTTAACAGTTTTTTTGACATATCACAGAAGTTAAAAAGTAAAGTGGACATTTTGATTTATATACGACGGAACAAGATAAGCAACCACAACTTCACTTATCGATGGTACAAACACATATCTTTGAGTGGATTTACTATATCAGTAGATATAAATCAGGTTTAAAGTATTTAAAATATAACAAAATTGTACGTGAAATATGCAAGTTAAGTTTTTCTAAGATATTTTAAAATGTGTAGCCAATTTATGTTACACTTGCTGTTCTGTTTAAATTCGCGCAGAATTTAAAAAAAAAACGCAATAAGTAGTCTATGTGCGAAATTTCATCAAGATCTGTTTAGCCGTTCCGGAGATACCTTCAAACAAACATCCATCCATCTAAACATTCGTATTTATAATATTAGTAAGATAAACAACACTTATATAATTAATCATAGTGTATTTAAAATTCTAATTCTGTGATTGATCAAATGAGACATGCATCTGTTTACGAAGTCGATGTGATAGCTATCAAATTGTCCGTTCCAGACCTGTGTAAATGGATTCTCGACTATAAACGTCAATATCCTGTTTCATTTGGACGTTGCTCCAAAATTTGCATATTACTGCATGCATTTATATAACGTTCAAATAAAGTTTACTACCTTCGTAATTAAACTGCTGTATACGTAAAAAATGTTGTTTATTTTTAAAGGGTTATTCGAATAAAACTGAATCAAAGAAGTTTGTTCAAGTAGTCGGTTTAAGATTTTCTTGGCCTGGCCACGGAATAATAGATGTTTTATTTCAATGAAACCGTCTCTAAAGAAAAGTCCAAGACCATGAGGGGGTCAGTGCAGCTGGTATGTATTTATTCAAATGTATATGGGAGCATGAATAAATTAGGTGCAATATCAATGCCAGATAACGGCAGTAATTGCCCTATAAAGAGGCGTAACGACGTCACTACGCCTAGAAACGCAATTACGTTAGCAAGCATGCTCTCACGGACGCAGCAATAAATGTCAGCTACCGCCTTTATTGCTTCACAAAATCCTTTAGATTTTTGGGTGCTTATGTCATTTGGTATGATAATAACATGTGTAAAAACATATGAAATCGGTGTTTAAAAGCAATTACAATTCAGATTTATTAAGTCGTACATAGAGTCAGAGATAAAAAACGGAAACCTTTCTTAGGACGCTACAAATTTTACAATCACTATGGAAATCTTTCAGTAAGTTTTTCAACCATAAAATCTTACGTAGTTTTTGTGCTACAAAATATTAAAACATAAGTGTGTGAGGAGAGAAGAGTCAAATAAATGGCAATATTGAACTAGAGATAGAGAGTTTTTGGAAAATAGGATACGAGATCATAAACTCTCTTCGCTTCAAATGAACATAATTCAAAAATTTGGCTGAGAAGCCCACGCTCGGCACTAACACGTAGTATGGTCTACAATGTACATACGTCGGATTTAGGATATTTCCGTTGCTCGAGGAAATATGCTGTAGAGGTTTGACTTTTCGAGTTATTTCTTTAAAACTCCGCCTTAAGACGGGACACCGTATGGGAAATTTTATAATCTAAGGTTATATAATAGGTGATATCGTGTATTTTTGTTTTAAAGAAATTAAGTATTAGAACAAGCATTTATTTAGTATATTTTAAATTAAAACTCCCCATTATGATGATGATGATGTAAAATACATTCTTTTACTAGACGTACGTAGTACGTTTAATAAGAAAGTGAATACAAAAAAAAATCATGGCCCGATCACATTACTTGCACGGTACGGTGCACATAAGTTGTACGGTGTTGCAGATGTCCATGGGCGTCGTTAATCACCTTGGTGTTCGAGCCGCTCGTATCATCCCTAATAAAAAAAAATTGACAAAATTTGATCCATAAATATCATACAAATGTTGACATAACTGACTATGATACAAAGGCGTTTGTAGCTAATGTTTGTGCTAGTCCCACAGATCACTCAATCACGGACACCGTGATTTCTAGTGATTTCCATTATCTGTAAAAAATAGAACAATAGAAAAACAAAACAATTGAAAAATCTTCCACTTTATCGTAATAAATTCATTACAAGTATCAACGGACTGATGAACATGCAATGGTTGTAACATTAAAATAAAAAAATCTTTTGTTAAAAGTTTAATATAATTCATTAAGACTTCTTCATTTAATATCATAACCATATACAATTAAGGTGTTAGTAGAAATAATTGTAACATAAAAAACAATAAAACAATTATAATTAAATACAATTCCGATTATAAAATTTCCTACAGCCAAGAAAAATGTCATGTCACGTACCAAAATATGTTTAATTCATGATTCATATACTCGCTGACACATCTCAAAATCAGTCAGTGTATTTCCAGCTTTAATCTCGTTTATAATGGGCCACCGCGCCGTCGCGAGGAGCCGGCATCAAGTTTATTCTGTCACCGTGAAAGCCGAACCTAGGAATCTGAAGTAGAGCACATTGAAATTTAGCAACTGTCTGTCTGTGCCGCATTACAGACTTCGCTACCGTATTTATAAATATTCGGTCGGCGATTTGAGCCGCTCGTTGAGTTATAGGTCAGGATATTTACGGCTTACTCGAAAATGAAGACAAAAATATTTACTATATTTACGAAGAGAAGAAGCCATTTCGTAATGCGCTCGCCTGACCTTTCTTAACAAACTGAAACGATTTTTTTTGACGAGATGTTAATAAATTTGTCATGATTATGAGTAGATAATATCGTGTAAAATATTACGCATTAAAGATTTTATCATTTCTTTCAATTATCAGTCTCGTATCTGGCTGTTGTCACGCGGTCGGTTTATATTTAAACAATCACAATGCGAACACTTTAAAAACAATGCAATAGAAATGTCACCGTGAAAAAAATAGTAAAAGAGCTGACATATGCGTTTATAAACCGTCATTAAAATCAAATTTTGGCTTCACTCCAAAATTCAAAATTATTGTTTGCCATCTTAGTGGGAAGGATAAGTGTGCGAAAAACGAATATATTTGATTGTTTTGTGTAAATTGAATATGACTTGGAATCTTTTTATAATCTTAATAATACTTCTTTATATATTTGTTAATGAGTTTTTTTTGGTTTAATGTTTAATTCCACTCACAAACATACATATGATTTGTCTATAATATTTGACTGTGTTCTCAGTGGAACGAAATAGTTGTTTGCTCTTATCGCCCATACTTTACAACACATTTGATAAGAAAGGATTTTGACAAGGACACGAGGATTGTGTCTTAACGCCGATTTCCAATTGATCCTAGCCTATCACAAGAAGTTTTTATAAAGTTAAACACTGAAATTAAAGTCATAGACGATCATAATTTTAGAGAGGATTAATTTAAAAGAGAAGAGATTTAAATTACACATTTCTTTTATTAATTAAGCGTCGTGTTTTGTAAGACTTTGATCTTCTTCTCCGCAGGTAATATGATTACGAACATTGTTTCGTTTATCTTCTTATCTATCTATACTCTTGATGTATTTATAAAACTTGACCTTAATTATCTTTGCTATTTGATCGTTTTAAACTTTGACTCTTTGCAAATGAACGTTCTAACTTAATACTACGCTCTTATTTAAACAAATAATGGTTAATAAATCCACATGATATCTCAATAATAACAGAAAGTTATTCGTTTCCTTAAATAGACACCATTAAAACTAACGCTTTGATTTCTTTTTCACTGATTCGTTATAAAAATATTATTTAAATTTTACAAACTGCTAGTTTTTAAACATGACACTTTCAATTTAAATATTCCAATTTTCAGAACTTTTACGTCCTATATATCGAAAACCTTATGGTATTAATTGCAGCGAATAAAATAAATGTTTTATGTGCACCGTGTGTTTACAGAAAGCTATATTTTGTGGCGACGTCAGACGTCTCAATCTGTGGCGAGGCACAGTTTGCGTTCCGTTCGTACGCACTCAGTTATCACGTGAATAAAATTGACATAATGAATGCTTTCCTACGATGAATGGTTTCGTATCTTTGGTCGTTCTAAATCTATTGTAAATTAGAACAATGTAATTAATTTGTGACAATCTTAAGACACAATCTAGAGAATATCTGTCTCTTGTCTGGCTTAATTGATGGAGGTCAGTAATGGAGTGAATATTTTTTTTGTTTATCTATTGAGACACTTTAAATTGTTCTACCATTAATTAAACTGATATAGTAATGTAGTTTATTACTATGTCGCATTACACGCGTAGAAAAAAGTATTTGAATAGATTTATTTTCGAAATCTTTCCAAGATTTTTTTTTCATTCTTTTATTCATGTCTGGACAACAAAATTGAATTTTGTTATCAATTACAATAGACACAATAAATTGGTGTTACTGGTCATTCACCTTAAAATCTCTCTTTCTAATGGTTAACATTTTATATATAAAAAAAAATAGCATAGAATTATATCGAGATGGCGTTAATAATAAAATTGTCACCGTGATCATTATGTCTTTTGATTTTAAGACTGAAGGGTAAATGATTTTTTTCTAGTGTCTTAAATAAATTACATAATAATTATATAAAAGAAATTTGAGTAGAACAAATGTTGGCAGAGCGGTGAACAATCAAAAGCTAATAGGTCTTGTGACTGCGAAGCGCGCGGCGAGCGGTGAGCGGCGTCACTGTTGTCGGATACATGCTAAAAATATACAACAACCTACATTGATTGATGTCCAGCTTCATGCATGCTCGTTTTTGACATCCCGCCGTCAAGAAAGAGGAGTGTGAAGCGACGCGTTTACAAATGCTTTTTTTTCCACCACTCTTTGGAATACAAGACAGCCGCAGTCACGTGAGCTAATGAAGTTTTGACGTTTCTCTTCGAACAGGAAGCTCGACGCGCCCCGAAATAATCGTCTATTGAAACTAGTTTAGTTTCGCCGACTGGTCTGGAATTGTTTTTCGTTTTTTTATTATTCGAATCGACGCATCGTTGCGATAGCGATTCGACTCGCTCCATTCCACGTGTTCATTTAAAAATGTCACCGGGAGCAAGTTTTATTCGATATTTTTACGCAGATGATTGAGTTACACGGCTTGCGCAGGAGGCTGGGATGCAATCTCCGGTGACGGCGCGGAAGGCGCTCCTCCAATCTGCGCCTCCTCCTTCTACATTATCCGCCCTTCGGTACCGTTTCTTGCTACCAACTTGTTTTCCTTTTGTGATACATTTATTGAAATACTAGCTTTTACCCGCGACTCCGTCCGCGCGGAATAAAAAAAAAATAGAAAACGGGGTAAAAATTATCCTATGTCCGTTTCCTGGTTCTAAGCTACCTGCCCGCCAATTTTCAGTTAAATCGATTCAGCCGTTCTTGAGTTATAAATGGTGTAACTAACACAACTTTCTTTTATATATATAGCTGTGCCCGCGACTTCGTCTGTTTTCGTTAGGCATTTTTTTAAGGATTATTATTTTACTTGACCGACGTGCTATGTGTTGATGTATGGATGTAGACATAGAGATAGGTGTGCCACGACCGCACCAAATGTAGGTGTTTGGTCTCTACCTATCCCTCTGGGTTACGGGCGTGAATTTAGTTGTTGTTGTTGAGGTATTTTATTTAAACTTATAAAAAATTACAACAAAACATATGGAACTTACAAAATATTCATTTACTCTTATGCAAATTTTCATCCCCTATTCCCTTATTATATTGCAACATTAAGGGTAAAACTTTTACAAACTTTAAATGACCTATTTATTAATATCAAATTAGCAGCCTAAAAAAAGTTATAAGCTTCTAACTGTAAAAATGACGATACGTCCATACAAATTTCCACCCCTACTTTTACCCCCTTACAAACCCTCTTTCACGTTAAAAATTAATCTTTGTCCTTTCTCAGGCTCTAAGCTAAATATCAGTAAGTATAATAGTAAAACATATTAAACAAAACATTCATTAAAACCTCACATATTGCGAAACAAATTTTCATCCCCTATTGTTATTTAGCACCCTTACGGGTAAAATTTTTACAAAAATCTAAATTCTTACTTATTTATATCAAATTAGCAGCCTTAGAGAGAAGTTTCAAGCTTCTTACTGTAAAAATGACGATACTTCCATACAAATTACCACCCCCACATTCAACCCCTTACAACCCTTTTTTCGCGTTAAAAAGTAGTCTTTGTTCTTTCTCGGGCTCTAAACTAAATATCAGTAAGGGTAACAGCAAAACATATGAAATAAAACATTCACCTAAACCTCACATATTCCCAAACAAATTTTCATCCCCTATTGTTATTTAGCACCCTTCAGGGTAAAATTTTTACAGAAATTGAATTTCGTATTTATTTATATCAAATTAGTAGCCTTAGACAGAAGTTTCATGCTTCTAACTGTAAGAATGACGATACTTCCATAGAAATCACCACCCCTACTTTCAACCCCTTACAACCCTTTTTTCGCGTTAAAAAGTAGTCTTTGTTCTTTCTCGGGCTCTAGACTAAATATTGGTAAGGGTAACAGCAAAACATACTAAACAAAACATTCACCAAAGTCTAAAATATTCCCAAACAAAATTTCATCCCCTATAGTTATTTAGCACCCTTGAGGGTAACATTTTTACAAAAATTTAATTTCATATTTATTTCTATCAAATTAGCAGCCTTAGAAAGAAATTTCAAGCTTCTAACTGTTAAAATGACAATACTTCCATACAAATTACCACCCCCATTTTTTTTTTTTTTTTAAATCAGGAAATGCGTTTACGCACGCCTACGCCGGGCTGTGCAATGGCGTAGGGAGTGTGGGACTCGCCGGTCACAGAAGGTGACCGGAATACCCACTAAAACCTGACTGCCCTCTAACGCATTATGGCGGGCGCCACGGGAACGCTTTAGCTTTCTTCCGTGGCCCCGCCTGAAATTACCACCCCCACTTTCAACCCCTTACAACCCTGTTTTCGCGTTAAAAAGTAGCCTATGTTCTTTCTGAGGCTCTAGAATATCTGTGTACCAAATTTCATTTAAATCGGTTCAGTAAACAATAGTAGGCGACACTTCCATACAAACTTTCACCCCCACTTTCAACCCCTTACAACCCCTTTTTCGCGTTAAAATATAGCCTATGTCCATCCTCAGGCTCCAGACTATCTGTGTACCAAATTTCATTTAAATCGGTTCAGTAGTTTTGGCGTGAAAGCAAGACAGACAGACAGACAGACAGACAGACAGAGTTACTTTCACATTTATAATATTAGTAAGGATTTTATTCCATTGTTAACTTTGTTCAATAAGATAATGAACATGCACTTAAGGAATGATAAAGTCACTATAACTAGATGAGGGAAAGTGGTAGTAAATGACTTATTAGTGGCACGTAGAGATGAAAGTGCTTATTTGATAAGGATGAGCGCACATAAGAAAGTGTCGAAATTGTTTTCGTTAAAACTCCTGAAAAGAAAAAAATCCTTGTAGTATGTGAGAATGAAGTTCAATATAAAGTGGATTTTAAATGTTTTTGCAGAATATAAAGTGAACTTGCGATCAACGTCGCGGAAATTTGGGGGACATTTTCCGATCAGAGTGGGGATCTCGTTTCCGTAGTCGCACGATAAACAAGTTATTGGCGTTAGTGAGGGTTCCGTGGGCCAGGACGAAGCAGGGGAATGCCGGGAGGGGAGGCCAACTCACCCGTGTAATTAGTAAACGAAGCGAGCGAGAATTCGAATGGATTTGATGATTTGTGAAAGCATTTCATAAACTTCTCAGTGAATTGAAACACTGCATCGATTTATAACTTTTGTAACGTAGAAAAATACGGAATAGTGTCCACGTAATTATAGTATCTATGTAAGTATAGTATGTAAGGTTAGTCGTTGTATTATATCTCACCGACTTACCGACATATTATTGTCAACGTGGACGTGTCAAATGTCTCAGGGACGGCCTCGCTGCGGCCGCAATAGAATGCTATGCAGTACGTTGAAAGCGACCGGACCTGTTTGCTTATGTTCATCTTTTGTAAACCAAAATGCGCTTTAACGCTTTCGAATAGAGCACGTTATCGTATGCTAGAAATACAATTATAGTTCGTCGTCAATCGATGCTTGTCCATTTGTTTCCGTTAGCACTTCGATTCCGCGCTATAACTTCTTGAAGCGGGTATTAGATGTTGGTACGTTTTTGATTGGTGATACACGATTGTAGCGACAACGGCTTAGCGGCAGCCGACAAAACAAATATATACTGCCTACGAAAATAAACTTTACAGAACCCGCGTTATCTTTTTTACAAATATTAAATTTCTCCATTCCGATCTCGGTTGGCGCGGGTGTTAAATATGTCATCACGTCGCGGCGAGTGCAGAAAACTAGCTCATGATTTGTCGTTTAGCGCCCGCCTAGCATACTGTTGGCTAAGTGCGAATTACTTTCATTTGTTAATAGTACAGTTATTTTAACAATAGACGTATTAACACTCTTCAAGCGCTCAGCTTTCTAGCCTAGTTCAGTGGCTCTTTTTTTTATGAGTCTAATGTTCGGAATACAAAGTTTTTTTTTAAGTTCATCTCTTTCAAGGGTTTTTATTCACTGATATGTGTAACTATATAATAAATATACTCAATTATTACTAATAAAGTAACTTTACACAAACTGTGGAAAATTATTTTGTAAATTCATGCACACAGAACCGCTTACTGCATCGCGTAAAAAATTGTAAGATTTACGCCAAGAAGGTATTGCATTTTAAGCATATAACGTTGAATATTATTCGTTAGAAACGAGCCAGTATAATTCTGAATACATTTTGCATATTTCCGACGAATATTTTAACTTGATTCTAAATATAGACTTGTTAAAATTCAATTTATCTACGATTGCACGACGCAGCTGGCCCTGTTGGCAAAAGTCTGCCCGGAAATTAGGGGATTTGATTTCGTTTCTCGGTCCAGATAATAATTGTAATACCTATGTAGCATGTTTAAGTGTTTGTTTAGGACTAGTCTCCCGTTATTTCGGCGAAACGCAATCCTGGTTCGTGTCCAAAACAACGTGTTTGCATAAACTACTATGTTACTTAGAGTATCATATTTGTTATTATATTAATGTTAGTGATATCTTATTTGCTTTACACATATGGTGAGATTTTTATGTAAACGAAACTCTTAATTTTAGTCTTATAAAATTAAGAAAGACGTTGAACCCATTTGTTATAAGACTTTTAACTGTTTTATTGCATTCATTTCTTTTAATATTGTTGTTATTTTTATATAAAGGGTGGCAAACGAGCAAGCGGCCACCTGAATTCGCCGAAATAGCGAGGCGCTGCCCATAGACATATGCAAATGCTATTGCGTTGCTTATCTTTAATCGATGGAGGAAGAGAGGCACAGAAAAAGAATATTACCAATTCGTATGCTTCACTTCCTTCTTCAAATTACCATCTCCTTCCCATTCTTATCTCATAAGAATAGGTTGGGAAGGGAAATACTAAAATTAGGCCTCAGGCACCACACTCATATGACGAAACACGGAATTGTAACAACTTTACGCATGTCTTCTGTGTGGTATTGCACCGGACTAGCCAGCCTATTCGTGCAACAGATGTTATATCAACAACTATTGACTATTTTTGTCAACATTGAGCTTAAACTGTATAAAGCGATTGTTTTAGTTTAGTGTTTTATAAACGTTGATAAGTCAAGAGGGAATTATCCTTAATAGGGTACATATCCAACAATCTTATTAGGTACCTATCGGTGACGTAGTCGTGGAGTAAATTAAAATCGTGATGAGAATATTTCCATAATGAAATTATTAACGTATGAAACTGGGTCAAATTTCCAATAAGAAGTATTAAAATTATTAAATCACGTACTGAAATATGATGAGTTATTTTATTTCACCAAAATTACTATTATCTTTTGATATTGGTGAAAACATTTGACTGATGCATGTCTGAGGTGATGATCACATGAAGAAAAAAGTAATGAGATTGAATGTGGATAGCTACAAAGGTAGATGAAAACCAAAGAAAGTATGGATGGATTGTATGAAAGAGGATATGCGTAAGAAGGGGGTGAATTCAGATATGACGGCTGATACAGATGTATTGAGGAGTACATACTTTGCAGACCCTCGTAGGGACAAGGGCACGTTGATGATGGTAAACGGGATATAGTAAAAATGTAAGACATAAAATAAATTCAGTAATATTTCAATTTCAAAACCGATTAAGTTAAAGTTATAGGTAAACTATAAATTATCTCAAATTTGTTTTATCAATGTATGCATAAAACATTTAATATGTGGAAAAAAGCGTCAAACGAAGCTTTGTTTGAAATCAACAGTTAGTTTGCAGCTGTATAACTATCAAATAATTTAACAGCTATGAAGCTGCAACATTATCAAATGATAACACGTAAAATTGGCCAAAAAATTTGATCGTCTTTTGATTATCAAGTTTTGTGTTCCTTATTCTTCGATTTAAGAAGAAAAATTTAATATTTATGCATAGAATCTGCTAGAAGACTAACTGTCAGTGTGCAGTAACTTATTGTAAACAATTCATGCGGCAGACTGAGCAACAATGCGTCTCGGCCGCACATTACTACCATACACTGACAGTGTTAATATATTACGTAGTAAATTGTTCTTACAATTACTCATAGAACCTCAGCCTCAGCTATGTCGTTACCATAGGCCACGTCAATAAAAACCCGCTAGCCGAGATTGCTTAACAAATCAACACTTATAATACCTACCTTTGAACAATTATTTCTTAGTAATTTATATTTAATTATTAATAATATAGCTTAGTAATTATATAAGTTGTTTATTATTATAAAATTTACTCAATAACTGATTGAAATCCAATTAATATAGGTACAGTCACTTACGCATTTCATTGTTTCCTCGATGTTAGCGTGTACTTAATTTCTTTCTCGTAATTATTGTTGAGTTATAATTATTAATATAATATAAAATATTATTACCTTATAGAGTGATTACAAAAAAATAGACTTTTAATGAAACTTACAGTTGCCATCTTTGATAATTTAACAAAAGAAGTATTATTTTTGTTATATTTGTCATTGTATTGTAGTAGTGGAATAAGTGTCTCGTGCCATAGTTTAAAACCTGCTAAAAAGTATTTTTAATTCTTAATCCACAGATCAAGACTTTTCCGTGATAACAACCTTTTATAATACGCAAACAATAACTTTTGCCATTCATCATCAGCTCCCTATAGGTCCCCACCGAGGCGCTCGGAGCCTACCACAAGTTAGGGGTGACTAGGCCATAGTCAACCACGCTGGCTTGGTTGGTTGACTTCACACACATCATTGAATTTCTTCAGTATGTGCAGGTTGTATAACGATGTTTTCCTTCACCATAAGAACGTCGGATACATGTACATATATAAATTGAAAAACACATTGGTATATGGCAGGATTCGAACCCAGGACGTGCAGATTGCAAGGAAAATGCTTAACCCCTGAGCCATCGACGCTTTCGCCATTAATTAATTTAAATTATAATACACATCATTTTTATTGTTGATGACACGGAAGGTCGTTTCCATCAATACAACGTTTCATCACTTACTCCATGTATAATATTTTAGAATGTATAGTATAATACTAGTGTTGCCATGTGCATATACATTTTAGTATATCCACGATATTGTCCACTCAACGGATTGAAGGCGGCTTTAATGAAAAATGCAAAAACCACAAGTTCGAAATACGTGCTCAAGATCAAATTCGCATATTTCAAGTGAGTGGCTCGAGCCCCACATACTGCTGGGCGTCGCTTTAATTTTTTTCATTTCACGCCTGTTTTACAATTTTCTCTACATTTTTAATGTGCGTCAATTTTTGACATTTTGGATGGATACCAGGATTTTAGTAATTTCACATATAATTTTCATAGGAACAAGAAAGCGGGGTCTTTCGTGGCAAGACTTTGTGGTAGAGATAGCACATATTAATAATGACTCTTCAAACTAATTTCAATCCACAAAACAAACCGACTAATCACTTGTTTTTATGTTGTAATAAGATAGATAAAAGTAAATAAAAAAAACGTGTCCCTTATGTGTCTACATTTGGATGAACAAGTTCACCATCATTCACATCACTGGGGGGTAAAAACGTCGTTGTCAATCATCCTAGCTCGCATTCCAGTTGGTATAATTAAGAAATGCTAAACGTCATCACGTGCGACGCACATGTGTAAGGTAATTATCAGTTAAACTAGCGCTGCATCATTTGCTCTGCCATCAATATTAATAGCTCAATGAATACAAAGTTTGTTTTATTGGATATAATTAAGTATTAAAATTACATACGAACCTAAATGTGTCCGTGCAATTATATCTAATATAATATCTTAATGTGGTCTTAATAACTACGTTGATAATAGTTACTGACCTTGCCGATAAATCACAACAAATGCAATAAACTTGATTACGAAACCGAGTATCTTTTGTTTAAATGATACTAATATTATGAATGCGACTGTGTAGACGAATGGATGGATGGGTGTTTGTAAGACGGGATCTCCAGAACGGTTGTATGGATCCCGCTGAAATTTGGCATAGATGTAGAACATTGTCTGGAAGAACACTTAGGCTACTGGTTAAGTTCTTTTTTAATTCCGCGCGGACGAAGTCGAGGGCGGCAACTAGTGTTTTTATAATTTTTGTTAACGTTTTAATCTAGAAAAGCCAAGATTTATTTACTGTTATTATAATTTCGTAATCATTTTTATTTACGATTACGTCAACAAAAAGTTTATAAACTTCAAACAATCGCTGTTTCCTATGTTAATTCATGTCTTTATGCTGTGGTTACACCTTTTTTTTTTAAGTTTAATAAAAAGTCATCATCACATTGTCACGTATGTATGATCATGTAATTTAACTTAACTTAATAATTACGAAACGCTATGGAATATTAAAGTGGCAAGAAAGTTGAGCATGCTCTAATTTTAATGTAAACACAGGTGGTATATTGTCGTATACGATCTCTCATAATCTCATTCGTATTTTCCCACCTGTTGCGGGCTGATTTTGCTGAAGGCGTTGATAAATTTTCAAGCAATCCGTCTTGCGGCGACGTATAAGTCTATCGCCTTTACACAGATTTTTCTGCGCTCCCATCGTACTCTGAAGATGTTTGCATAAGCTAAAGACTTCCCAACAATCGATCACTGTCATAGGAATGTACCCGTGTGTATTATCATCAAGGAACGTTGACCTCTTACGCACACAAAAAACTACATACGCACAAAATGATCTGATAACTACTACATACGTAGACCGAACATGCGTCTTATCTTATTTGTTTCGTTGTTTAGATAGTCTGCCCCTCTTTTTTGTGGAGACGAATTTCTTTGGAGCAAACTGAATCTATTTTAAATGTCTATTTAATTAAGTTTATTTAAAAATAAATTCCTTCAGAAAAATCGTTTGTAGTTTAGGAGGGATAAGGGATGACAACTACTTGTTTTTATCTAACCACTTTAAGTATAAATAAAAATATTAATTAACGCTGACATTCGTTTTAATGAAATTGGTCATGTCAAAATTATAAAAAAATAGAATTAACTTATAATAAGTGGTATCGAATTCCAGCTACAATTTTACGTTACGTTTCGAACTCTCTTTTAATTGTTAAAAACTGGACATATATTTTTATCAATAAATCTATTAATTCATAAGTCTTCCGTTTTGAAAATTCATATACGAGTAACATGCATTGAACGCAATATCTAAGACAGATTGCGCAAGACATTTTACACAGCATTGAATTGTTCAAAAATAGATTCGATACGCTCGAACTGGCTCCGAAGTAATTCTCGATTGTTTGATTCGCGTTTCTCTTACAATTCATTGAATATGGTAATGCAGTTGTAATCGACAAGCGAACAGACGGGCCGACGTCTTCCGAGGCCTTTTCCGGACAAAGCCAGACAATGGAGCATCGCAATGCAGCAGTCTCGTCAGATAGTCTGCAGTTACGTTTGCTGCAACTTCCGTGCAGTTGCTAACGTTTGAAGAAGAAATATACAAACATTCGGCAACGCTTGTTCCTTGTAAACTCGTTCGTGCCTTTGCCAAATGTTGGTTTGTTTGTGTTGCGGTTGTTAAAACTCGACAATCGACCGGTGGGCAATGGAGACGCAACATAAACACGCTAGACGTTGTTTACAGTCGAGACGGCGTCTTAGAGCGCGCCTACCGCGGCTTCGCTAGATGAGAGGGCTGCGTTGAGATACAAGTGCTGTTTATTTTTCTCTGCGCTCTTTTGGAATCTTACATCCCAAGAGAAAATTATGCACGGTTTCTACTTAAGACAGTTGGAGAGTTCTGTCGCAAGCGACGGTGGTCTTCTCGAAAATATATTACATTGCGCACACAAACATTCAAAAGTTTAAAATGTATTCCACGCGATATATTTCTCCAAGTCGAGTATATATATATGTGTATATACATAAACGAATCATCTAAAAATAGGAACATATTTATTAAATTCTATCATTAATCTGTTATGATCATCAACTGGAATGGGACGTAATTTATTACGACTGATAATGCTAACAATTAACTACATTTAATGATTTTATTTTTAATCGTATACTTTTAATTTAATTGAAAAGCACAATTTGACTTTTTAGTTTTTGTTACACCATCGAGAATCGTATAATTAGCAAGTCGTTTTATATTCTGAAGCACTATTTGGCGAAGACAGCGCTTAAATCTAGAAGCTGCATTTCTCCATTAAACACTACGAATGCAGGAAATTATTTAAGTTGCAGTAAAACTGGAATATTAATTTAATTGGTGTCTTATTGCAGACTTCCTCACGTTGCCATAAAACGCATTAAAATTTAAAATTCAAATGCATGAATTTTGAATGTGCGTTTGTGAGCGTCCCTAACCGCTCGATTGCTTAATAGGATATTTAAGCACTTTTGGGCAAGTCTGTGGTGATAAAAGCTTTTATTATAAATTTGGTTTATTATTTCCAAAAATTATGTATAACAAATCTATGGAATACTTAAAATATAAAACAAAACTATTTATTTCTTTTACAACATTTTCACAACTTTTATTATTCAACTGTTTTATATCTTCATCTATTATGCACGGCTTCGTGTTACCGGCCAGTACGACCTTCTAGGCAGCTTACATCCTCTGACGTGTTACCAAGGAGGTTCTATGAACTTCAATACGCGTTATACATACCGCCCACCAAGGACAATTGCTTTGATGCAAGTGTCCTTCACTCCGCCCACCATGGGACAATATGACAAATTTCTTTACAACATAACAAACTAATTACAATATATAACTGCCTACCGTGACATGGATAATAAGATAAATTCCTTCACATTATAAAAACTGAAATTACATAAACATATCCGCCCACCGTGAAATGGGATGTTTGACAAAATTATTTTATTACACAAGATACTAGAATCCGCCCATCATGATGCGGGATTAAAAACTTAACTATAGCTACTAACATACCTGAACTTATCATTTAACAAATAAAAACAAACATTTCTTTCTATAACATAAACATAGCTTAATATCTAAACAATATTAATCTCCCTTATTTATATTCATCACCACCTAGATGCATACTATCAGATCCTACAAATCTCAACGATTTTAAACACCATTATAAATTCAAAACCTCCTGGATGCGAACCCTATTGTTATATAACCGTACAAAAATCTAACGCAATCCCCTATTTGAGTGAGTAATATCGACAACTAGTTAGTCATATACCTATAACCTGTCGCAAATGCAACCTAACCCTTTAATCACTTCATATGTTACAATAACCTTATGGAACTCTTAATCCGTTACCCTTGTGGCTATAAGTCAATAATTATCACGAGAAGATTCTTGCGGCCACACGCACAAGTAAATGATATAAAAACTAATGTAACCCTACAACATATCATACTTAGGTGTTACATTCTATGTTCTTTAGACTTTCCCATACTAATCAATACAACTGCCTTAATACTTAAATAACCGAAATCTACCACTAAACGTTCCTATAGGTACTTTTTAGATTAGCATAATTCATTTTACATCTGCACCCTATGTTACCATACTGTAACTTTACCCTAGAATATGGTAACTGTCTCGTTTCCCGATATACTTCGCCTGTCATTGATCTCCTGTTAAAAACCATATTTTTTCTATGAAATTTTCTAAAGTCATTATTCATGCAACGCGACCGTTCTACACAATTACTTTTCCATTTCCACAATTCCATTCCACCTTTCTGTAAGAATCCGTTGTCACCAAAGCGAGCGTGCGACTTAACTTTATAATTACAAGACCTGAGTACATCACTTACACCACCCGACAGTACCCAACCCAGAGCTGTAGACTGAGCTACTGTTGAGCCATTCGGATCCTTTTTTATACCTTCCCGTATCACTTGGGAGTAGACTTTGGCTCCAAGGAGAATGTCTATTTTATTAGGTGTGTTGTAACCCGGATCAGCTAATTCTAACTTTTCAATATCTACCCAATTCAGCAGTGGAATTTCCTTACTAGGCAATAAATCCGTTACACTATTTAAAACATAAGCCTGCACCTTCACCACATACTTTGGATTAATCCGAGATTGAATATCTAATGTCACTGTTGCACTAGAACCTACTTTACTGTTTCCTCCTATTCCTACGATATCACTTTTTATAGGGACCTTTTCCAAATTTAATAACTGTACCGCAGCTTCAGTGACAAAAGATGCCTGCGAACCTTGATCTAATAACGCTCGTAACATGTAATTAGTCCCTTTTCTCGAACTTGCCTTTACCAAAGCTGTAGGTAATAAAATTTGATTGTAAGTCCTACCTACCGAAAGACACGACACAATCTGACCTGGAGTGCCGTCTGTACTTGGTGACTCCTCACCAGCGTTTGAGCCGCTCAACTCGAGATTCTGATTGCTACCGGTTGCTGTGTCTATGCCTACGGGATGCACCAAGGTGTGATGACGTTTGCTACATGTATCACATTTAACATATTGTTTACAAAACCTTGCTGTATGGTTATTGCCTATACATACAAAACATAGATTATTATCCCGTACAAAATTACGACGAAATTCACTACTTTCGTTCGCAAACTTACTACAATGACTTAACAGGTGTTCTCCCGTACAATATTGACATTTAACATCTACAACATGAAAAGATCTCCGAACAAACTGAGGCTTTGACATATTTTCCATTTTATTATTATTAACAACGTGCGAATTCGATTTATTTGTATCTATTGCTTCTAAACCTCGAGCCCGATCTAGTAAAAAGTTTTTAAACTCATCAAAGGTTGACAAGACGTCCGATGAACTATTGTTATTACTGTAAAACTCCCATTGCCTTCTGGACTCCTGGTCAAGCTTTAACGACAACATATAAATTAAAATTACATCCCAATCACTAATATTTACACCTAAATTACTTAATCCATTTAAACAATCTCCAGCAGTATCTACTAAATGTTTTAAATATTGAGCCGATTCACAAGTTGCATTTCTCAAACTGAACAATCTTTTTAAAATATTTGCTGTTAAATACTTTTTATTATTGTACCGCGATTTAATTGTCTCCCAAGCTATCTGATAATTGTCAGCGGATATAGGAATCTGTCTCAATAGTTGTTCCGCTTCGCCACTAAGATATCCTTTTAAATAATGCATTTTTGGACGTTATCTAGGGAGTCACAATTGTGGACCAACGATGTAAATAAATCTCGGAATGTCACCCATTCTGTATATAATCCGGAAAATGTAGGAATTCTAATCTTCGGCAACTTAACATGAGATGTATTTGGATTACATTTTTCATTAGTATGAATAATTTCACATTCAAAACTTTCTAACAACATCAATAATTCTGCTTTGTACTCCATATAGCATTCTTCAGTTCCATCATAAACATTTTGTACATAATACGTGCTACTCTTAAATGCCTTTGAATCAGACTCCTTAACAAGACTTTCATGAGTCTTATTGAATTGTTGCCACAATTCATCTAACGATTTTAACCTAATTTGTACATGCGGACGAGTTAATCTATCTTTCGGCGATTTCTTATAATTTCTTTGCGCCTTAACAATCCTATCCGAAACATCTTCTTGATATTTTAATAACCCTTCCATTACGATAAGTCAAATCTTTACAGGTTAGTATGAAAGTCACTACAAAGTTCACGAAACACTTCAATCACTAATAGTTAATAAAAACGGACTCACTTTATTCACAAGCTTGTACGCCGTCGTCCTAATAACTCCTCCTCTTAGATCGTCGCCTTGACTCGCCGCTCCGCTGCCGTCACTCACGGGCGCCGCTAAAGCGCCTGCGCTGGCCAATATTTCCGAAGAGCTCGTCTTAACGAAATTAACAAAAGGGCATTTTCTACTTCAATTCACTTTAAAGCTATTGGATCGGACTTTTTTATTATAAGCACTAAGTACTCCCGCGCCGTCCCAATAGTTCATCCACTTCGCTCGCCGCCTCGACTCGCCGCCGCCGCCGTCACCCACAGACACCGCTACAAGCGCCTGTGTAGGCCAATCTTTCGGAGACTCGTCGATGGAACGAAGGGAATATTAATTCCACCTTCAAAAACCCTTATCCGGCTCGATTGGACCAAAAATTATGTATAACAAATCTATGGAATACTTAAAATATAAAACAAAACTATTTATTTCTTTTACAACATTTTCACAACTTTTATTATTCAACTGTTTTATATCTTCATCTATTATGCACGGCTTCGTGTTACCGGCCAGTACGACCTTCTAGGCAGCTTACATCCTCTGACGTGTTACCAAGGAGGTTCTATGAACTTCAATACGCGTTATACAAATCCAAACATACTTTAAATTGTCTTATTTTGTATACTTGACTTTTTTAGATGACTATTACTATATCAATTTATATAGCAAACCTAAGCTCGGTTCCTAACTCATATTCACATCCTAATCGAATGTACATTTAAGTATTACTCTGGAAGTATGGTCCTGGAAATGTGCTCCGTAGAAATTGGTCGATGAATCAATAGCCAATTGTTTTAGAAAGAATTTTTTATTCGTATCGTTTATCAAGTAATTCAACTATTATTATGTCCTTTTTAGTATATGTGAAATGGAAAACTAAGAGCAGTGGCGTGCAGCACTCGATAGCAGCGGGTAAAGCCCCTTTCTGGCGTGCTCTCTCGCGCGGACTATCGCCTGTACTCTGCATGCCCTGCCTTCAAAGCCAGCCTTACATAATAGCTTTCAGTGGGACGTAGTACGTAAGAATAGTATTGTACATATGCCGCTATAAACCAAGCAAATATTTATAGGCAACAAGCTTTCTTGCCCTTTGTAGTTTGCTTTTCACTAACAAGACTTTTTTCTTCAAATTCTTTAGGGATACAGAAAAATTTTTAGCATGTCTATAAATTCTAAGTTTGCACTTGTTTTATTACAATATTTAATATTAAGTTAAAATCTCTAACAAATGAAACACGATTTAAAATGAACACAAAAATAACTTTAATCTGTTAAACCGAAATAAACTCACTTCTGGCCGAATGTCAAATACAATGCTATTATCAAGTTGTACAACGATAAAACGAACGGGATATCTATTTAACAATTCCATTAGTCTCGATAAGGGAGGATTGGAATAACTCTATAGCGGGAGCTATATGCGGAACGGTCACAGTAGGTCACAAGCTGTTATTTTAAAAACAATGACAAGTTGAATCCATTAGACTTGCAGTGACAGGCTCGCTACCTCTAACCGGTTATATTTGAAACGGAACATTTCTATTATTGGATTATTTTATTCGAAAAGCCTCGGATATTCAGCCTTTTTTGAATTATAATGTTATGCTGTCGATACGTTGATTAAAAGCATTGTAATTAATACGATGATTTTTATTCCGGTATTATTAAATATCACGTCGGTTAATTAATATTAATTAAAATAGTAAACGCCATAACTAAACATGTATTTGGAACTAAAAGACAATATTAAGTATCATTCTGATAAATATGTAAATGAAGAAACAATTGACTATCTTCAAGAAATGTGGACTTAAAATAGGAATTTCCAATTACATCTTTACTGACGCAATACCAGTATCGTCAAATGCAGTCATTCTAAGCAATAACTCATCATCTGAGGCGCTACAGCCGCGGGTGGGCCTGGGCCTGGTCAAGTAAATTCCTCCACACTGGTCTACTTTGTGCTGTTTGCGTCCAGCTCTTAATGCCGATATTTTTAAGATCGCGTTCGACGAAGCAATAACTACATCCATTAAATTGCTTTTTTGGCATATAGACTATAACATTGAACACATTTATATTGTAAATATATCATTTATTGTTTTCGTACAATTATCATGTATAACAGCACTAATACATTTTCTTCTTGTTCCAGGTAGAATTATGCAATAAATTTCACAAGAACTTCTCTCGCTCGATATCACTCGCAGTAGATGAGCAAGAAACGTAAGTTACCAAAGATATTAATGAAATTAGTTATAAGTTTCTATTCGGCATTCAGTATTCATAGAGATCGTATAACTTTGTCTTATAATTTGAAAGATAACTTCTATGTGATTTAATTAAGTTTAAATTTGTCAGGCAAATGAAGAATTGTATTTGTTTTTTCGGTTTGGATTAAAACAATAAAAACCAACTTAATTAAATCCGTTTATGTTTTTTCTATTTAATAAATTTCTTTAATATTTAATTACATTTTGAGTCGACATGATTTACATTTTTTTTTCTGCGATAAATGATCGATTCAAGGAAATGTTTAATGTTTACAGAACTTTAAAAATATATTATGATAAATATTTTTATATTCTTTCATCGTATACGTGATGTAAGGGGTGTTTATCAATGGTACTCAAAGTGATTATTCGAATATTCTTTAAATTTTTAATTTTAATTAAGATTAATAAATGGTTTATAATTAAATTAGCGAGATTTTTTTTGGCAAAAAACTTAAATGTTAACAATTTAACAGGAAAAAGTTGTTCATTGTTCGCTTTAAGCGCCTGCAGAGGGCGGGCTCGTAATAATAGGGCATAATATATTCAAGTCGAGTCAAATAAAATTAGCACGGTGAAAAATGTAAACGGTCCTTTTTACTGCCTCGAGGACGTGTAAGCATTACCTCGCAGGACCCTTACACAGATATTTCTGTTTTATTTCACTAAAATAGATTCTCTAAGTTAAAGTCCATTCGAATTTTAAATTGAATTCTTAAGTAAGGGTCAAAGAACTTAGTTTATTTCCGGATGTTGCTAACTTTTGTGTTGTGTATAAAATAATGCTTTCCCATAGAGACCTTTAAAATGGTAGGAGACAAAAGAGATGAAATTTATGTGTTACCAATTTTCGTATTTAACTATTAATAATTTCTTACAAACAATAAAAATAATATTTGTCCATTATTTACGTCAATTCGAAAATACAATTCGTGTGCAACGTCGTAAATATGAAGGATAAAGTATGACATGAATGCCCTGCGTGCTATTGACTTAAATGAATATTTTAATAAGGTTTATTTAAATTTAAAGTGAAAAGTAAAGCGGTTTATACCGCAAGCAATTATTCTAACAATCAAGTTTATAGTTCGAATAATTAGAAATGGTTAGTGTGGAATGCGTTTTGCTGCATTTAATCTTGGTTTGTTTACCGATTGTAAAGCTGTTGATCGTTCCGTGAATCATTGCATACCGGCTTTATAATTTCCCGGTATGATGCTGTCTTGAATTATTATTTAAATATTGTATTTTGTTATAACTATCTATTATTAATAATTACACAGTTACATAGACTATCTAAATAAAATTAATATTAAAGAGAGTCAGAAACAAAGAGTCCGAGCTAGGGTATTCAGCTTGAATATTTTAAGAACGAAGTCAAACAATACTTTATCCTCGCTCCAGATTTAATAGTTAGTAATTAGGCTATCAGGTTACTGGATCACGTGATAAAAATAAGGACAACTATAAAGTTGAAATACCTACTTTTTAATGTAATTTTTTGTAAACTTCCATTCATAACGTTTGGTAAGCGTTAACCAAAGCCAATCAGAAATTTCAAAGCTTGAAATCGGATGTCTGGCTACACTGGTTGGTTATAAAGTTTAATCACGCGAACAAAACCGCAGTCAAAAGCTAGTTTGAAATATAAAGAGGTGTAAGTGTCGAGTGTCGGTTGATTATTGCTTATTATTGAAGCGCGTTATTAAACGGATAGCGGACGCCCGCGTCATTGCATGGACTGACACTTGTGGACATTTAAATTATATTTCGGTGGCTTTGTTATGCCTCTGTTATTCGAAAATGTTATACGCCTTTTAACGTTATTATCCGATTTTAATGTTGCTGGACGCATGGTAAACTGTGTAAAAGTAAAATGATGTCCTCTCTGATAGTTAGTCCAAAATAAATCGCCGTAAATATTGGTCATTCCATGTTTTGTGATCATTTCCTTTATCTCCACATCAATTAGAAGGCAATGAATCCTTGTTAGTTATAACACTAGGTAAGAGAGAACAGACAAAAGAGAAGATTAATTTAAGGGGAAAGGAAGATCGTGGATAAGAAATCAGTCTCTCTCTGGTTGTACAATATTTACATCTTATATTATAAATTGCACTTCGATAATTATGCAACGTTGGCAATATTACAAAATCGTATTGCCTATTAGCGGCGCCGATTTCTACATTAAAATGATTTTACGAGCATACGACAGAGGGCGTGTGACGTCGCGGTCGTGCGGAACAGATGACAATAAAGTTTTACTTTGTGCAACTAAGTCTGAACAAAATGTGCATATTAGCTTGAAAAAAGCACTTAGCGTGCTCGCTGGGTGCGGGCGAACATATGAATGGAGTTAATTGGACAATCGACTCATTGAGGCGTGCTGGGTGGACCGTTTGGACGCTGCGAGCGGCGCCCGTGCCAGTTGGCGGCGGCGTAACGACAGCTAATCAGCTCGGGGATACATTTTTATATCGCTTGCAAGGTTATCGTATGACTACCATGCGATTTTTATTACGAATGTAAATCATCTTACTTCTATGAATAGTTAAGATTTATCTGGTTTATCATCACTTAAGCCATATTTACACTTCTTTTACTTACAACTATGAGGAAATAAAACTTTTAAACCATATGTTTTTAAACACTTGTGGCTTCAGAATATGACTATGTACACTAATTTTTCCACTCCCGCTTGCTCAACGATGTACCCCAAAGTATTGATTAAAAGTTTCATGTGTTGACAATAAGGTTACGACCTCATGTAATGAGCAGATATATTGTTACCCGTGGTACAAGTATGCTTGCGCCGCTCGCTCAAGCTGGGAACTGTTTTTGGTTGATAACAAAACATCTCCTTTCTTGGGATTTGAATTTCATGTAATCATTATTCCGAATTACTAAGTTTTAGAGACATTGAAAACACTAATGATATTTATTACATTTATATTAATAACGTGCAACTGAAAAACAGGATCTTACTTTAAGTCGTATTAGTTTTGCCATCATCAAATAACTAATAACTTTTCATGTAAAAATAATCCTATTGATTGTTGCGAATAAGTCAGTCATTATAAGAAAAGTAGAAGACAAGAAGTATTGGACTGTTTAGTCTACTGTCCAATAATCAATTTCATGGTGAGATAAAAAGAACAATATAAATAAGCGTCATTAGTAGCGAATGATTGCTTCAAATCAATCGTTCATAGCGCTCAATGCCTGCTTAAACGATTGAGCGGCTGAGTAATATTCCATAGCAACGTCGGAGTCAAGGTTTAAATTTCCGAGCTGGGTCAGGTGCAGTGAGCATCGTAATCAGAGTGCGTAAAGACTGCGGACTGCTAAAGGATGGTTAACAGTCGAGTTAAGAATAAAGGTTTTTTTCACGGTAGGTGGGCGCGCTAAACAAAACGTTTTGTTGTTCAAATAATAAATTAAAGGTTGCGGAGCTCTGCAAATGGGTAAAGAATATACCTTTTCGCTTTAATAATCACACTCACTAATCCTGCTTTAATTAAAACTATTTTGAGTAAACTGTTGAGATAGTTCTGTGTCCAATTATGTGATCTTGTAATCTGTTAGTACTTGATTGAACTGGGAATATCTAGAATTTTCTGCAGCTTGGTTAATTTATTGCGATTACGTATTACGTATGAGTGACAAGAGCAT
This sequence comes from Papilio machaon, assembly GCF_912999745.1. Lineage (NCBI taxonomy): Eukaryota > Metazoa > Arthropoda > Insecta > Lepidoptera > Papilionidae > Papilio > Papilio machaon. Next base: position 3,721,245 of record NC_059989.1, on the reverse strand, counting down.
AAATTGCCACCTGAGTGTCGTTTATTTACCTTCTCATCTAGCCTTGTATATTATTTCAAGGAATATTACCTAAAGTATACATAAGACAAGAACAGTACTCAATTCTAACTCTAAAACGATCATTGTTTGAGTTTCAAATTAAGACACAATTGTTACGTGTCTGTGTCGAATGTTTATTTATTCAAGCGCGCTGTAGAGTGCTATTTTATTCTCTTTATCGATTGAAATTACTTACAATGAATTGATGAGTAAGCTACGACGAAATTAATATACTGATGTACATTCTATTAGTTTTATTCCTCAAATTACTGTGTTATATTGAGCTTACTTCTTTGCGTACGTTTTAATATATCATTAATCAAACGGTGAAAGTTCGTGAATTTTTATATAGGCCTCATTCTTTCGGTGTCGAATAAAGATATTACGTAATCCATCTTTACCCTTGTTATTTATAAGAGAATTCAATTAATCCGGTGTAAAATAGATGGTGCATCCAACACCGCTGTTGTCTGCGATATTGTAAGTTGATAATGTGGCAACCTGAGTCGGTCGCCATTTTAATCATCTGTCAGAATTGGACTTGAGTGCTTTGCACAACTTTTTTAACAGCCCTAAGTTCATTCCCGGTCCGTTGGTTCTATATTTTAATTTAATAAATACTTAATAGATGCGAAAAGTTTACTATTTTAGATTTGTTCATATAGAGAGTTAGGTCTTAAATTGCATGCTCAAACATGTTCAGTTTTTAATTCTTGGATTTAAATATTTAGTGTTATTGATGTATAATCTGTAGAAGATTTTCAGATACAACATATCATTAATTTTTTTCATTATCATTGTTAATGAAATAAAGTTTAAACTTTTCCTTTTATATCATGAATAATATCAAGGTATGTTTAAAAATTTTGATGTATGACTTAAGCATACGAAAGAAAGATATTACACAAAAAATAACATACTTTAAAATATTACAATCATTTTTAATTCATATTCACGTTTTCGCTGTTTAAGCAGCTAGTAGTAACCGACGTAGAACGCTGAAAATTTAAGCGATGTCACATTGAAACTTCTCAAGAAAATGCTCGTGATTTCTCGAATACAAAAACGCTGCTTTAAAATTAATAGTCCACCTGCTGCTGCCTGCTGCCCGTCTAACAGTGAATAAACACGAAACACAACGAGACGCAACTGCGATTAAACCCGTAAACAAAACTGATTCAACTTCTCTTTTGTAATCAAGAGTTAAAGCGACGACTTATTCAATTTACATAAACAGTTTTGTATAAGACAGGAATATTTTATCTTTTAACAAACGAAGCTCGTTTTAAATACCTTTTTATAGAGATAAACTTTGTTTAGCAGTGCGCAATCGTGAAATTCTAGAGTTCTATAACTCAAAAGCAATAATGTGACGGCAAGCCAATATCCATTTACTTAAAAAAACCTGAAAAAAAGAATAGAAATTATGCGTAATTTCACACACAAAAAGTAAATGGGAATTTGTCAGGTCTGCCAATGCTCAAGGGTTAGTATAATTATTAATATCATATAAATGAAATATACGGTAAAATATTTCAAAATGGTAGTTACAAAACTGCGTCGGCGGAACGCGTGCAACGACTGGGTTTGAATTAGTCGCCGGTTGACTTTAGTCGTTTAATAGTAAAAAAGAAAAAAAACGCTATTAAATTAATGGGTGTGCAGGATCGGTCTGGCTCGTTTAATGCTCGCACCGCACTCGCTTAATTCTCTTGCTACCAGACAGATTGCGGAGACATCATTTGTATGGTAATCGAGCAGTTCGCACGTGACTTGATACGTCTTGACTTGACTGGCCCGTGATAGATGACTGCAGATAACACGAAGTGTGAAGTGAGTAGTTAGTTTTAGGGTTTGAAACGAAGTTTCCTTATGTTTTTCTTTAATGTATGTAAGAGTATCAATACGTTGGTGCTATCGGTCAGGATTTTCGTTTTTTAACTTAATGTAACACGTTTCAAACGTTCAAACTATAGATTTTTCCACTTAGAGAAATATATGTAGCAATACGGATAACGTTTCATTACGCGAACACATTTCGTGTCACCAGTCACCACAATCGTACGGTGTTTGCGCTGCCGGCCGTGCGAACTGAGTGGCTCGTTGCTTTTCCATAGACAACTATTGTGGCTCGCATCTTTTTATGCCATGTGGACATTGTCAGAGGAGAATAATGCGCTCGATTCCCACGCCCTTTCCACATCCTGCGATATCTACACGTATCTGTGTGCATTACAAAATCATTATGCTGTTTACAAATATTGTCTAAATTAATTCAGATTAAATTAGGATTCAACTTTATGCGTCATTGGTAAGAGATCAGAGATCTATCTAGAATAATAATGTTGTAATTATAACGTCAATTATAATTGTGAAAGTCAGAGTTAACAAAAAGAAAAAAACAATGAATAATTGCAAGAGGTTTTATACAAATAGAAATAACAACGAAGTATAATTATTAAGTAAAGTTGTTAATGAAGTCAGTAACAAGTTATAACTACATTTAAGACTAATAGAGAGTCTTGCAAATATTTCAGAGAGTGCAACTTTCAAGTACTTGTTATTGAAATTTTAATTGCATTGGTACATGTTGAAAATTGATTCAATTAACCGTGTTCAAAGTTTAATTAAGTTTTTTACAACATAGAAGAAAGAAGATAGAGAACGTTATACCTTATGAAGGTTATTTCTTTTTCGTCCTTGGGTCACAACGTCACTGTATTCTGGTCTCAACGACCGTACTTTAGGATTAATTGATAACATTAAAAAATAAGTTCAATTTTAAAGTGATGACCATATAGTTAATTGAAGTAAAATAAAAAAGCATTGCCAGCCATCGCGTCCAGTGCGTTGCACTTAGCTAGCACGAATCATCATTGTTTATCTGCGGCATTCGCAGTAAAATGTGTGGCTTTCGGGCGCGCGGAATTATGACAATCCAATAACTTGCTTTAGGTGGTTCAGCGCGAGCCCAAATTGTTCGTATCGACGTGGATGCCAAGTGCCGGCGCAGGCTGGCGGTCTGGCAGCGTTCGCATCACACGACCCATCGCATCGCATTAGGAACGTACACCTGCTAATGAGCAATACTATTAAATGCTATATCAATGCTATATTTTGCGTCAAATCAAGTTTTAATTAGAAGCCAACCGTTAATACGAATACAGCATGTTGAAAAACGTAGAGCAGATCATTATCTGTACCACTGTCATTTTCCGCTAGGTTATGTAAAATGTTTTTGACTTGTATATTACAACCTTTTTCTTTTTTTATGAGTGAGAACTATTTGTCGTGAAATTGTTGATGTGAATTAACATGGTAAATGATTCAATGTCTTTTGTCGGAATTTTTTTCACTTTTATTATTGTCTGTAATAAAGATTCTTAATTGTACTGGTCTTATCTTTACGGATAATAAGTTAATGAACACCTTTTCATTCTATACGTAATAAGTATTCCGGCTGCTAGCGCCATATTAGACATGCATTAATTTTATGCATTTATTCATTAATATAAAATTCATAGCGCATAAAAAATAATTCCTGGTTCAATTGCGTTAAAAAATTTATGTCACATTAAATAGTCAGAGTTCGCTATCGCGTTTCCGTGTGACGAATGCTTTATGCATATTGCCTTCTAGAGCGTGGCCGCATGACGCAACATTCATATGCAACGCCCTCGCGATACATTGCGCTCGTAATGAATAACCTTATTAGTTGAAGGTTTACTGAAACAATTCCTAGACGAACTTTGTGTATATTCATCTTAACTATAAAGAAATAATGGCGTATTTACACAAGCGTAAAATGAACTGTAGCGAGTAACTAAATTATCGATACCGCTTCTGTAAACAAACGGACTCAATTTTTTAGACGACAACATTCCTTTCAAGACTTTTTTTTTATAAAAAAATGGAATACTCGAAGAAGGAATTTGATTAAGAAAGCTATTTGGATGCGCATTATTAAAGCTCCACAAAGCTTGTGCTTTATTTAACATCGGAGCAGCCGATATTGTCTCTGCCTCGGTATCAGTTGGATAACTGATTATAATATTACTAGCTGTCGCCCGCGACTCCATCCACGTGGAATAAAAAAAAAAAACTTAATAAGTAGCCTATGTGTTATACTATGTTCTACATCTATGCCAAATTTCATCAAGATCTGCTGAGCCATTCTAAAGATACTTTCAATCAAACATCCATCCATCCATCCATCCATCTAAACATTCGCATTTATAATATTAGTATGATTAAAATAACAAGTCATTGAAATAATAAATAACCTACCGCCTTAATAAATTCGTATTTTGCTATTCCTTTGAAAACTGTCGCCGCCTTGGTGTCAGCAATCAGTAGAGAAAATTTGAATAATTTGACTTTTATCCTTCAAAGGATTTCATTGGAAGGGGCCATCGAGTTTGTTATTTCCCGTAACGGTAATTTGAATTTTGATAATATTTCAAAAACATCGAACGGATAGACAGGAAGTTACAATCAACGGGAAAGCTTTTAATGGATATTAAACGAATGACCCATTGGAGCCGTTTCGTTTGGTTTTTATTGGATTTTTTTTGGGTAAACATTTAAATCGTGTCGAATGTTTGGTTTTAATATGTTGAGTGTGGTTTAATATCGGTTTAATATTTGGCAGTGGCGTGTAATTCTGGCGGTGTATCGGATGAGGTCGGACGGCACTCCACGAGACAGCATCCGGCACCGGCCGCTCGTGGCACCAATCTCCTCATTGTTACACTGCCACGTCGCTCCGTTAATGAAACAAACCTACAGTATACCACGAGATGCAGCGCACAAAACGCACTGCGGGATTCCGATTTATAGCGACATCTCCCACTGATTAATTTAATTGTCGCAACAAAGGTGTTTCATAGTTATAGCTAGGTTTGATATCGATTCGATAGATGGCGTTGACTGTACGTAATTTACGTAGACTTCGTAAGTTAATAAATAAAAATGTGAGACATTAATACTGTTTGTGTTTTATGTTAATACAAAAATAATATAGAGCCGTACAATTTTAGAAATACATTTCGTATCTTTAATACGAGATTCTATAGTATAGGTAGACACATATTTTCGTTTAATTACAAGAATATGTTAATCTGATTTACTAATCTCTTACCCTATAAGTTATTTGTGTTAAAAAGGCTTTCAAAGTGTTCCTATGAAGGCTAATCTTTTTGTATGAACGTTTACCCTGGTTATTTTACATTTTTTACTGTGTTTAAATGTATAAATGCATTAAAGAGTTACATACTGAAATCTTAATGTAGAGGTTGCGAGACTAGTGTAGTCTGATAGTTTATAACCAGAGAAGTTAGAACAAAAGTAAGGAAACATTCAACTTAGACGATTGCTAACTTGTTTTATTGTTCAGAAACAAATAAAAAGAAATAAAAGAATAGAAAATGTTAAAAGTTACATTTTGTTAGTGCAATAAAAACTTTAATACTACAGCTAAAATTTATTTTAATAGGAAGACATTGTCTATGACTGTCTTTTACACAAAACCGTAGGATGATTCTACAAATGAAATTAGAGAATTAGTCCATTTTTTATTTTATTCCATGTCACTGTACTCTAGCATCACTTCATCAGGTGGGATCGTGGTCGAGCGCTAGCTTATTCAATAAAAAAAAAGCAGCATATTGTCGATTGAAAAGACTTACTGTTTGTCCGTGAAGGCAACATAACATTATTTAGTTTTTTCTTGACATACGCCAATATGTATCGTTTGCGAGTTTACAAAAAATTAATTTTTTAGTTGTGATGTTGACTTGACTACCCATGAAAGGGTAAAATTGATATTTCAGATACATTTTAATTTATTTTGACATCGAAAAAAGTTACAGTAAACATCAAGTTTTACGTCAGCGTAGGAAAGTTATACCCGTTTGAATTTAGAACATCCTCCATTCCTGACACTCTTATTCCACTTGACTTTATACTCTTGTTCGAAAGTTTAGCGAAAAATTCACGGCAAATCCATGAAATGCTACATCGAAGTATCAAAAACTTTTTACCCAATGTATATACTTATATGTACGTAATACATGCGGACGGAGAATCAATTTTATGAATCAATTTTATGAACTTTATACACACTAATATTAACTTACAAGTTGTGGTAGATGTTTATGGAAGTACAAGTTTTGTTGCGTGTAACGTAGAGTCGTAAAATTATACCTTTTCTTTAGGCAACTTGTAATCTGCATTTATTTAGTCATATTTAAAACTAGCTGAAGAACGCAACTCCACCCGCGTGGAATTAAAAAAACTTATTAATTGAAAAAAACCTAATGAGTAGCATTTGTGTCCTTCCAGAATATGTTCTACATCTATGCCAAGTTCCAGCAAGATCCGTTTAGCCGTACTGGAGAGACCTACTAACAAACATCCATCCATCCAAACATTCGCATTTATAATAGTAGTACGATAAATATTTTGTTTTGTTCGCGTTTTTTGTTTGAAATTTATAAGATTTAAGAATTGCTAAGACTAGTATAAAGTTAGACTTGTGAAAATTTTCTTTGAACTTTTCTAGAAGTTTCGAAGCGGCTATTGAATTCAAATGAGATAAGAAATATAACATTGTTTTTATATCGTTCGAAAATAGCTATCGTTTTTTCTACAGTATACAGGTATTAAAATCCGATCATAGGTTGCTCTACCACTCTACGTACATACTTTTGTGAAACGTGCGTAAACACAATTATATCCCTTTTTAAGGTTATATTATATATATCATGTACCGCAGGGGGTCAGTTCACGTTTCGGCAAGTGGTTCGTCACGTGCCCGATCGGCCGATTGAGGAACGTGTTCCCGCCAAATACTTACAATAAAAGCTTCTAACTAATTGTTCGTTTCGTTTTCGTGTTTAACTCGTTATCCTTACATTGGTGCTAGCGAAGAAATTCCCTTCTGTTGTATCCCTATTCCAAGATTTTTTTATTCATATAAATATATTGAGTATACTATATTATATTGTAAGCGGTAACTCTAACTTAATAATAATTGAAATTCATGAAATGTCAAAGTTAAAATTGCTGATTCTACTGTAAAGTTTTTGATTCAAAAATACTTTTTTTCTTTCTGCTATTACACCAAATGTGGAAAGATTTTATTTGGGCATCTTCTTTTTAAACCGAGAACACGTTGTCCACATTCTAATATTACATAATATTAATAGGTATTTAGTTAGGTTTTACAAATTGAAAGTCTTCTTATGTTTGAAAAATACGTACTTGTACATCTACCAGATGCATAAATATTCATCAGTATCACGATCTACGCGAGAGCAGTCGTTTTTAGTTTGAACTGTAAGCGGAGATAATGTTGCGGCGCAGGCTCGGCTGACACCGCCTCGCCGAGGTGGGTTAATGACTCCGCAGAGGTCGGCCATTGTTTTGGTAAACAATGCAGCGGCGGGCGCGCCGTCAATCCTTCCAGTTATTCGCCTCACTAGGTGACGTGCCGCGACCCTTTTTAGCTCTTACGTGAAAAATGTATTCTGTCGCGCTCCCAACGATTCTACCCAGTTTAATTAATCTTAGCTAGTGTATACGTTTACATATTTTATATAAATGGAGACATATTGCGTAATATTAACGCTTGTCCAAAAAGATCGCATTATCTGGCGTCAGTTTTGTCCTTGGAATTATGACAAGTCAGCCTCTCAGAGTTACAAGACTCATGTAAAACTAGAACTTAGGTATGTACTATTCTATTTTAAGTCGATCATATTAACACTTACATTAAATATATGTTTTTTTATTTAGTACTGACTTGAAGTCCTTGGTAGATATAGCCTTATGTAATATATTACCCAGCTGACAAAGTACAGCGTTTTTGTAGCGACTTTTCTTCAACTAAGTTAACAAAATTGGTCTCGTATAAAACAAATATTAATATGTACTAGCTAAACTAATACGGCCGTTAAACCTATACTTATAAAAATTGTTTTGTTGACGACAAATAGTATAACTGTAGCGTAGGGTGTTATTTAAGCTATTAGATTACGGTCTCTTAATTATACATACATATATCGATCATAGTTTTATATCACCGGATAAATTGTTTGGAGCAGTGGTAGACGCAAGCAACAACATATGTTACCGAATGAGCCGGCTCGCCCAGTGCAATACCACGACTACACAGAAGACGGGGTGAAGTGGAAGCAATTCCGCGTTTCGTATGATGAGTACGCCTGGCGGAGGCCTAAGTCCTTTTTTCCCATCTTTTCTTATAAGAAAAGGATGGGAAGGGGAAGTGGATCTAACGGAGGAGGTGATGCATGGAAAGGGAAAATAATTTCTTTCTTTTCGTCCCCTCCTACGTCGATTAAAAGTAGGCAACGCAAATTCAAATTGCGGATGTCTATGGGCAGTGGTCGCTTCGCTATTTCGGCGAATTCAAGTGGCCGCTTTCTTATTTGCCACCACGTGATAGAAAAAAAAGCATATAAAATTGAGACGATTAAAATTTTTATGAATAGTTTGGTACCATAAAAAAAGTTAAGTAAAAAGGAAAACCCCCTGCAAGTATTTGGTAAATTGGAGAAAAAGAAAATATGGCAGTAATGTAAGGCGTAATACAGCCTCGTTTGCGGGAAGGGGGTTTGGGAGTCGGAAAATAACTGGGATCGCGGATAATTAATGGCTTCATTTATGCTCCTGACTCCTGATTGTGCTGACCGCTTTATGCTCCTTCGAAGTAGGTCGCTTTTTTCGTTACTCGAATTGTTATTGTCAGACCAGGCCTAATTGAAAATTGTAAGGGTTCGATAAAATCTTTAAGGGTTCTGCGCAATTTCGCAACTTTTATAGCGCCAATGTAATCAGTTCTTTAAGAACGTTCGGTGGCTGAAAAGTTGCCGCTAGCAAAATTTAACCGATATAGACATTTTATTACTGCTGTAACGGAATGTTGATTCAACGAGCTAATAATCGCCTTTTTATGGGAGACATCTATTTGGCTTAACCTTTCATAGTTGAACTATGATCTTACACATTTGCAATATGCCATAATGGTCGCAAGAGGGCGTTGTCTTCTTGTCATATTATTTAATTGGTAATCTGCAAACGGAGATAGAATATCTTTCAATACCTTAAAATACAGTTTTCTATTTAAACGAGAGCAAACTAACTTAAGCCCGGTGAAGCTGTCTATGCCTCTTTAAGGCAAACAGTGGCTAGTCAATCACAAAAAAAACTTAAGCTTTCTCAATCGTAGCGCCACAAAATTAATTATGTAAAATATAAGACGATTTTTCACACCATGACGGTTTTATATCAGCACGGTTCAGTTCTCCTTCCGTCGCTTTTATTTGCGGCAACAGGTTATGAGCGAACAAAAAAAAATTGGCTCCGAAACGGAAATAGAAACGAAAATTTTGGTGAAGTGATTAAGGAACGAGTTAAATCCTTTACTTTCGATGGTTGAAAATTCATTACTATTCGGGATTATTTATATCGTTTTTAAAAACACAATCATGTTTAACTATTACATAGTAAATTGCAATCCCTGCTAATTAAACTCTCGGTAGTTTATTCATTTCAAACTTTTGTATATTATTCAAGGGTCTTGTTTTCTACAAAAACCTTAAGTACATATAAACTTAGTGATATTCCCTTTGGATGCAAAGCCACGGACATCCATTGACACAAAGAAATATTAGCATCGGCTAATGTCTTTATTCAAATATCTCTTCTCAAAGTTACATTTCTCAAGTCATCTCAATGTGAGACGCGTGGCAATCAGTTTTATATGGCAAGCGTACTGGAACGCTATGTGTCGATAAGGGATTCAAGGAATGCGTTCCTAAATTTTGACAAAAGCGAAATACTATTTTATTCGTATAAGTACATAAAAAATAATATTTTTTATGTACTTATACGACTAATTATTTAAATAATAATTGTCTTTGATTCTCACTTGTTTCTGACAATCTAACATACCACTCTTCTAGCAGGTTTATCGCCTTTTTAGACTAACAATTGCTTTCTTATTTCAGTGATAAAACTATGAAAACATGTTTTTTTTGGAATTCTGTGTTAGTATTGGATTTTGTAATGTTATTTAGTATATTATAAATAGCAGACGTAACATTTGGTCTCTACCTGTGCTTCGTGAGCAAGCATTTAACGTTACGAAGGTAGATTAATTTATTCCAAGCTACGGCAGCTGCCAGGAGGTATTTTTGACAGACCAGTAATATATTATTAAAGCGGTACACTCTACCGACAACGTCTTAATAAATCTCTCTTCATCTCAGAATATATGTGTGCTAAACATTTAGCTGCGACCCTTCAATGATCTTCCACTACTATTATTTTCACTTAAAATATTATTAAAACTAAAATTAATATTGCATAAATTTTTTTGGTGATTCACTATTTAAATACACCACAGTCGCGTCTTTTCCTTAGGTTATAGTTCCGAGAGTACCTAATTTAAATTTTGTTCACTGTATTTTTCAAGGGTTTTACATCATGTAAATACGTCAGTGTGTAGACTAATCGGCATGATTGGTTCTTTAGAGAACACAGTACTTCATTAGTGAGATTTTTATCCTGCCCCGGAGTGACATAGGAGTAGAGTCAGCAGGGATTAAAACCTCTTCTTCACTTTCAGATATATGTAGTGATTAGTGCATACAATCTAAGTTGTTAGCACAATGTATTTACTGTTATGCAGATTTGTTAGTATACCAAACAATGATATCTATATTCACTACACGATCGTGGGGCGCGACCCGATTACGTTCATCCCGACAGCCGTGACCCTATGAACCCTGACGGCAAATGTCACCGGGACGGGACAACTCCGAACACTTCGCATCGTCCCACTTAACCGATTTAAAGCATCATTTTAAGTTTTAAACTTGTGAAATCAAACTCTCACGAGGGTGCGCGACGTTCGTAACGTGTCATTTTCGACTATTTAGTGACAGCCGAAGGAAATGAACAGCCCGGTCTCTTGATGTTACGCTTATTCATATATTTTTGCTGTTATGAATAACTAAAATAGTTTTGCAGTTTTGGCATGAGAAAATAATTAACTTTTTAAAATTAACATGTGAAACAAGTTTTTCTGCAATTTACTTGTAATGCTAATTAAGACAAAATAGAATAGTTATTATTGAATTTATCACACTATCATAAAGAGTGTTAAGTTAGTGGAATAAATATTATATTACATATAGGTCCAAATAACATTCATATTGATTTTTATCATAAAAAGCTGCAGTAAAATTTGTTGTAATAAATCAGGATAGTGAACTTTTTTTTCCATAAAAGCTTAGGCTTGATAAGGCGAGGTTATTATATTTTGGAAACTATAGCCGTCTCGGCATCAGCACTCATATTTTTACATGAATGTTTTTCGCTGTAAGACCTTACCTATTTTAAATAGTTGTTTAATGGGTACGTCCTTAATTAGAAACTGTACTGCGAGAAATGGAGGCTTCTCTTCTGATTTAATGAGGAGGCTATCGTGTGATCCCTCTCGCACGGGTTCGGCCCCGCCCAGCGGGCGGTGAAAATCAATAACCTTCTCCAGAAGCGCGCTCGCTGTCCTCGCAACATGACGTCTCCCACTGACTGAAACGAGCTGCCCCTTTAATTTCCCAGTTAACTCGTGACACTGTTACTGTGATATTAACTTGAAAATCGGTATGCAATCTCCAGTTGTGGTAATCAGAATCACTTACAGTTATTCAGCTATCAACACACTCTTTCTATTTTTTATTTCATAGTATTACTTAATGTTCTAATATTCAATAGGCACGTGATGATATTATAGTAGTTATACTTAAAGTATTACAATATAGAAATATACACCAAATCACAAAAATAATGTTTGGACTGAATACTGTTAAGTTATTTAACGATTTTCCTCCAGACGATATTCTTCATTAATAGAAAAATTTGCATCAACAAGTGACTGACAGAAAAGTAAGGTTTGAACCCGCCATCTGTTGCAATAAAATGCTGTTTTGCAGGCCCTTGACTTTTCTATAGAAAACTATTTAGAGTTTTTAAGTATAGATTTTTAATATCAGTAGATATTCGTTTATTTCTTTTAACTTACTTTTAATTCAAACAACACAATAAATCTTTCTAATAAATGATAGAAGCGATTAATATCTTAATGTCACGCTCTTCTGAACACAACAAAACGATTATCAAAAACATTATCTTAACAAATTTCCTCCAAAATCATTTAGATGCTTTTAGTGGAATTAATATAATTAAATAATTTCGGTCGTAATGTGTAATAGAAGGCGGGATTCCGATAATTGCCGAAGAACCTCTCGGTAAGTTGTGGCCCGGCGCGAGCACCTGCATTAATTACAAGATTTAACGTCATCCCTTCCATTAATAAGGAATAACCCCCACCCTGCTTTCTTTGTTCCCTCTATGTTTATTATAGCGGAAGATTAATTACGATACCGAATTTTAAGAATTCGCAACTTTGTCGAGTCGACGTCGGTATTCAGAATTTAATTTAAAAATTCCAAAGTTTAACGAGACAGGTGAGGGAAACTGCTAAGCGCGTTATGAAATTCGCCCGTACACTAGTTTCGGCAATTTTTCCTGCGCACACCGACAACTTTATGGCTTATCCTTCAGGCGTGTTCGCACAATGTTCCCCAGCCGAACACAACTTTGCATATCATGTTCCACAGAACTAACCGAAATGCTTAACTAAAAAAAGAACAAGTCAACATTTTATATTACACCTGCTATTGTTGACTTCACCTTTTAATTTTTTGTGAACATCGTTAAGGCTCTTGTAGAAAATGTAATGCGATATAAATTTTATAGTATTCCTTTTTATTTCTATTCTTTAAAGTATTTAAAAACTTTCTATGGTAAAAATTGCTACAGTCGACGAATGTTCTATTTGGATCTTTTAGCTACAAAGAATATTTAATACTTTTAGAGGGCTAATTACACCCACGCTTACAATGAAATGTTTTTGTAAAATATATTTTTCGTGATATATTTCTGAAAACGTGTGAAAATGTAATTAATCTAACAAAATGAAATTATAAACCACATACAAACACTTTTAAATATCCCTCTAAGTAAAGTTATTAAAAGAATTATTTAAAAACGTTTAAGTTTATAGGTTAGCAATGATCGGGTCAATTCTGGCAATTTCTCAAGTTTTAATAATTCATAAATCAATGGGGGTTTTAAAATTAACTTCCCATTTGATCGTTTTACGAGTTCTCTGGGAAGCTGTTCGAAGTGAGCCGTACGAGCGCCGGTTATGTATTTATGTGTTATTTAACGACTAAACATTGTAATAATAATGCGCGACGTAAACCGCGAACGATTCGACGATAATTAGCAATGTGTATACTTTTATGTAATCAACCATATACTGTCTACTATATTAAAAGTACTTTACATATCAATGTATATCAATATGGACTTGTAATATGAATTATGATAAATCGAATCGTATTTAAAAAATCTAGGTACATAGTTATGACAAGTTAAAGAGTCAGGTACTAACATTCCCGAAGTTTAGTGTAGTTTAAATTTAACTAGCTAAATAAAAGTAAGAGAGAACAAATAAGTCATGAAGTCAAATTTGAAATAAGTGCTGATGAGACGCATCATAAACCATTAATACTTGGTCCCTAATTTTATAATGTTTGAAAACTTTAAAGTCATATATTGGCTTGGAATTCTGTAATATAAAATAAGTAAAAATACAATTTTGTTATTCAGTTTCGCACTCACATTTACATTAGAATAATTTACTGAGATTTGTGTCTGGTAAATGGAGATAGGTTCGCCCTTTGTCACGCTTAAAACATAATAAGCTCAGGTGAAATGTGGACACCGAATTAGTGTCTTTTGCGTTTGTAATGAAAAACTCCATACATTTTATTTATTATTACATAGTTACAAAAAATGTAAATTATCGAATTTAAATAACCATATTATTTAATTCAATAGATGCATAAATATATGACTTTAAAGATAAGAAGCATTTGTTGCAAATTTTGTAAATTCTACTCAATTAATACTGTAGCATAAAACAAATATTGGTAAATAAACATCAATTGTTTATATACCTAATTAAAATTAGTAAAAAAGTACTAAAAAGCAATTTATATAATATTTGTTACAAATGAAATATTTTCTCTTATTAAGTTTGATAATACCCAAATAGAGCATTTAATCGGTTGTTCGTGTCTTAATTAATTTAACTGTCCGTCCCATTAAGACGGCCAGGTCGACGTCGACACGGCCAATACGTTATCCAACCAACGCTTCGGATCCAGAACATTGACTTAAGTAAACATTGATTGGTAGTAGTACCTCCAATTTTTCGTTGAAATTTGTTGATGACTTTACTTTTTCTTTTTGAATTGTGTTTTCGTTTTTGAGATATAAGTTCTCATGTAAATTATGTTACAAGGATGTTGTTTCTGGCATTTAGAAAGGTATTTTCATACAACTTATAAGAAAATTTTATAGGAAGAATCCTACAGAGCTAAGTCCATGCTTGTCGCAAAGTAGAGAAATGTAACTTAATTATAACACAAATTCCTTCTATAAATTTGCACCCAATCACGCTCAGGTCGCAGTAAGTTCTTTCTCATTTTGTCCCAACTTTCCTGTCTTACTTAATTACACAACTTAAATATCTACTTCAACTTTTGATTTTCTTTCAAGCTCTTGTTTGAGGTTAACTCGTTTGTTTTTAATTGTTACTTGCCTAGTCGTTAAATGTTAGAACTACCATCAAAGTTAAAAGCGCCCATTAAAACGACAATAAATCTTGCCAACAGTTAAGTTTGTTGCAAAACAATTATTATGAATTAACATGCGAGTTTATTTAAAATTATATCATTGGTGTTGTTTTTTACGTTGTAATTAATTTAAAATTAACTTTTTAATAAACATTATTTACATGTTACTAAAAACTTGGTTGTTTCTTTTTCATTGCTTTATTTATACTAGAGAAAACCGGTATTAATTTATCGACGCTCAATTCGAAGCTTCCTTATTAAATACCTTAGCGCGGGCACACTTCTTCAGTTCCGTTAACTCGCAAAAATGCAAGCAAAGAACTTGCCAAAAATCAAGCTCCTTGAATAATTAAATTTTTTAAGCGTTTTACACCAACTGTTTTCTTTTCCGCTTTCTTAAAGTGCATTTAGCGAAGTGATAATGTATCCATTTCATTGTGCCCGTCGCGTGTGGCGTTAACTTTTGTTTTTGCTCAAAACACGGTCGCGTAGATATTTTATAATAGACCGTAAATCAAGGATGCATGTCGCGAGCCCGTTATGTTACCCGAGTGTACTTTTATTGTGTGTAAACATTGTCAAAGAACTTTAATGACTCGATTGTGTTGAAAAATGCCTTTTCGCATGGTTACTAATGTTTATGTTAAAAATTTAATTAATGCTTTCCGTGTCTGTGGCACGTGCGAGGCTCGCTCGCCTTTCGTGTCCCAACACTCGTTCCATACAAATAGTTCGTTGAATATTTCACGTAAAAGATTACCAGTTCCGTTGGAACTAACAATCAATCGTCGCTAACGAGGGTTCTTTTACCTTTCCATAGACAGGCTATAATTAAATAAAATTGCTAACGTAACATTGTTTGTTTGCGTAACCATTAGTCGGTATTTAGAGTCAGTTTTGTTTCGAGCACTATTGTTACTTTAATCGTATTGAATGCTACTAACCAAATTATTTAAATGCTATAGGATGGTAATAAATGACTACTGCCATCGTATAATGCTCATATTATAGATAGATGTCCACTATATTTAGTGTATTACAAATAAGGTTTGATATTTTATTGAATTATTGGAATCTATAGACTTACACTAATATATTCATATAGATAAGGTACCATCAATTCTGTGCTAGCACACAGTTCTGTGTCACAAGATGATATATTATCATTTTAAATCATGAACTAATAAAGGGGAATGTATAGTGACGTACTAACCTATCAGACATATTTACGTGAATAAATCGACGACAAATATTATTAAGTCGGACGCGTCTTGAACGCGTGTCTGTACATAAATGAACTTAATGTGAAAGCCTCGGTAAAGAATTAGATATCACGTGTCGCGCTCGAACATCTAACCCAGTTGTTGATATCGAACATTGTACTACCGCAGTATTGAATACAGAATCTGTATGGAAATAAATTTATTTAGTTTATGTTCGATACACTAGTTTTTACGTCTAAGGTGCTAACAATTTAGGATTCAAAACTTTATAAACAGTTTCCGGACAACTGGACAGGTATCATAGAAGTTTCCTTTCTAATAAAAATTAAGGTTACCTAAGAAAGATTAAGAGATGATGATGATGCTGCTATGTTCTAGATCATTCAACCTGGAAACCATACAAAAATCTGGTAATTATTTACACAAAAAACGTAGAAACTCGACTTCAAAGCATAAAATACTTTCACGTTTCAGATTTATTGTAATTTCTACTTATTTACTTTATTTAAGTGAGAGCTTGGTTATTTTAAAACATTATAAATGTAAGCCCGCACTCGACTTGAGGGTAATTTGATAATGTCAGACGCGACATTAGCTTTAGTTAAATAATAGGTTGGTAGATACACGCATAATAAATCGCACAATCTAAGCTGCAAATCCCTTTAATAAGTCCATGAATAACGCACACCATTATCAAAGTCTTCCGGATATTCGAAAGTGATATATTCAGATCTCACACATTGGTTAACATTAACTAATCGAATGTAATATAATTTAACCGTCTTAGTTATAGGATTGCCACGTATTTTAAACAAAATAATTTCGCACGTAACATGTTTTATATAAAGTTTTTTTTCTTAAATATTTTTTTTAATTCTTCGTAGCTTCACCTAATTTATTAAAAATAGACATAATTACGAGCGCTAATGAAACGAAGTTCCTACTCTATAGCGGCCGCGGCGCTCGTGACAGATGCTCAGCAAAGATAATAATTGGTTTTTAGTTATTTTTAGATTAAAAATTGTATTTTCTTTCATAGTTTACAAACTAATTGAATAAAAGTCAACGTTTTAAAATAATAAGACAATTTTCTTTTCTAGTTTCTGATTTGATTGTCATTTGTCTGTCAATTAGCTGTTGATTATTTAATAATCAGTCGGTGCGTCGGTGGCTCAAAGGGCACTTGACTTGCAATCTGCAGGTCCTGGGTTCGAATCCCGCCATATACCAATGTGTTTTTGATTTTCGATTTACATATGTACATTTATCCGACGTTCGTACTTGTGAAGAAAAACATCGTGATGCAACCCGCACATATTCCCGGGAGAAAAAGACGGCGACGCGGCTCGCCACCCGTCATGTTCCGTCTCCCGAAATGGCGAAAAGTGGATTGCGGAGGTTCATTTGGCCACACCAAATGGAGGTCCGTGATCTCTGCCTACCCCTCTGGGATACAGGCGTGAGTTGTGTATTTTAATGTCAAAGTTGCTAGAGTATACGGTGATGATGTTGATGATCATCATCATCACAGCATTTTACCTGTGGAGAGTCGGCACAGTATTTACTACTCTTTCATACATCTCTATCAGACGTCATTTGGGAATACGCTCCCTTTTTAAGCATATCCTTTTTCACACAATCGTCATGCAGTAATGTTGTTCTATGAAATACCATTAAAATCATTAGTAGAATGTTGTTAAAAATTTCCTGGAAAGTACTGGTACGAAGGATACATTTTACAATATCAAAAATAATATATTCGCAAGGGAAACTTTTTGACGCTTCCTTTCTCCAGACGTTCCAAAACAATTTTGTATCAGAAAACAAACAAACTTTCCTCCCCTGCTTGTTTGACAAAATACTTTTGAAGCTTGAGTGATTTAAGGGCGTTTACGAACATGTAACGTGTGTCCTCAAAAATGCCTTCGTGTTTATAATCTGCTTTCAACATTAACAAAATATATATTCAAATGAGATGTGTAAGATTTATCCATTTTAAAAACGTCAGAATATGTTGTGTATAAAAACAGCTATTGTTAATTTACTGTAATAAACACAAGTTCATTACATTGAAATGAAAACTTTGTATTAATAAACATCTATCATTACTAAATTCATACGTTTATTTACCTCTACAAAAACATAAAACAAATGCCACAATCAGAAAATTTCAATAATTATTTTTACTCATAGAGATTTTTCAGCAAATCAGACTTCAAATCCTAACAAAAAATATGAATATAAATACATTGACTTGAAAAACTAGAACCTTATAATTTAGTATTCTTAAGACTATCATAGTCATTTGTAATGGTCACAAAGAGAGTCTCGTACTCTTTTAGTGAGAGAAATGTACACAAAGGGAATCCTTTTAATACAATAAGCTGGAAAATAAGCAAGCGGCCACTTAAATTCACCAAAATCAAATTTAACGCTGCACATAGACATCCGTATTTGTAGATGCGTTGCCTACCTTTAATCGACAAAAGACCGCAAGGGATATTTCTTCATCCTACTCATCCCCTCCTTAACCATATCCACCTCCCATACTTATACTTTACTTGCAAGACAAAGTTGGGAAAGGAAAGAAGGCCAAAATTAGACTTTCGGGACGCGAAATCATTAGACGAAATGCAAAAAAGTGCCACGAAGTGTAGCAAAGTGTAAACAAACAATGAAAATCTGAGTATATAATTCCTACGAAGTATAATGAATAAAAAATCCATTGTACAATCGTGATGCAGGAAGATGGTTTTTAAATGTTGGAATATTTGACGTTGTGTGGAAGCGCAAACAGTAGCCCGTAGCGCGCACGTTTCATTTCTCGCACATTTCCAAACCGTTCCCGTTATAATTGATTTTACGAATTGCGCCTTTACTTTGTTTGTTGTACACTTGCTCCATTGTCAATTTGTAAATGAAAATTGTATTTTTGATGACGTCGCTATGTACGGGATTATCTTTTTTATTATATTCCCTCATGTATTCTGAACGGCAAATTCGCTAGGTTATTGTTTTATAACGATGTTTGCTTTCGAATTTGTATTTGGAATAGAAATCTGTAATTTAATCCAAGTACATTTGCTATTCATAACAACGTTGTAGCGCCGTATTTTTGTTTATTAAAATTTTAGCGCGAAGAAAACAAAACAAATGTTTGTTCTAACAGTCTTTTTCATGAAAGCATAAACTTGTGACAGTTATCAAATAACGGCTTAGAAACTGCTTCACTTAAAACTGAAATATATAAACTGAAACAGCTGAAACAACTTGAGATCTTAGGTATCACAGACAACTATTTCTTTTGGTGATAAAATGTTACAATGCAAAAAAAAAATATGGGAAACCTTTCGCAAAGATAAAGTCAATGCCCGACTAATGAAAAAATATAACGCCAAGACGTAGTTAGTTATACTAATGTTAAATATAAACTATTCTAGATTCCGTATCACGTTCTCTCCGTGGCACTTCGAAGTCGCGAAATATTCCATGATTTATTACATACATCGGCCGGTGGCCAAGCCGTGACGTCACACGACACGTCGCCGCGCCCGCGACGTACGTCATCTTCCCGCGTGACTGAACTACCTCTATAATGTTACTCTCGTATTAAACTTTATAATTATTCGACTATGTATGAATCTCTAGTACCT
The DNA here is from genome assembly GCF_912999745.1 of Papilio machaon. Taxonomy (NCBI): domain Eukaryota; kingdom Metazoa; phylum Arthropoda; class Insecta; order Lepidoptera; family Papilionidae; genus Papilio; species Papilio machaon. The sequence continues at coordinate 3,701,535 of NC_059989.1, read as the reverse complement.
ATTCCGCCAAACAATTTATTAAAAAATTCCATAATTTTATGTCATCATTTTAACACATGCATGCTTTAATTTGATAGGATTAATTTTTTTTTTAGATTTATTTGGATTACTTTTTGGGTCCTTTAAGACCGCTTCTTATGGCGATTTTACGTTTTCAGTACAATCCTAAATTAAAACTATCGACCCTAACACCTATTTGAATATAATATGAAATAGTATACAATATATTTGAATATAGTATACGAAATGAAGTGTATCTTTTCTATCACTTCTTATTACCATTATTTTACTATTCACAAATGTTCCTTATGGAACTAAGAGATCTTCAAGCACGAAATTTAGGTTAATAACCCATGAGACAATAACACATTGCGAATGTTCTGCTACGCAGTCTCTCGGTCCATTGGAAAGAGTAATGTCATCTGAGCGGGTGGCATTCTTTTGAAATTGTTAACGCGAGCATATTATTTTGACTTATTTAAATTTGGTCTTTCCTGTCTTTTGCGTCATCGAACTATAACCTAGTTGGCCAATCGCGGAGTCATGTGACTAGTCGTAATTTTCAATGTGTAAGATCTATCTAGGTTTGGCATTGATAGAATTATTATAAAATTTATTTTAAAACATTTTAAATGCAGTAAAACGTCGTTTGAAATCTTTTGTCTCTATTTAGAATGGGCAATTTAGCTTTGATAGAAGAAAAACTTATATATTTACTAGCTGTTGCCCGCGACTCCGCGCGCATTTAAAAAAAACTTAATAGGGGTATGAAAAATAGACAGTAGTCGATACTCAGACCTACTAAATATGCATATAAAATTTACAGTTAGTAGTAGCTAGGAACATCATGTTGGTACTAAATTGATGATAAAGCAGAACCTTATACTAGTAGTCTCTCCGTGGCAAATGTTTGATAAACACAGTTATCAATCATAATGCGATAGGCCTTTGTCCAACCGTGGACTATTACACGGCGATGATGACGATAACACGCTACAAATGAGGTTAGCGAAGCTGAAAACAATGATGATAGTTAATCAATTATTATTACAGCGAAATGACCCTTCCATTCCATTGTTTAGGTTATGTTAGCAGTTGTAATTGTTTGCGCGCGAGTCCAAGTACATGACAACAAGTTTGTTTAAGATGTCTATCAATCCGACGGTACGTAATAACCGATGTATGTTAGCTGAGAATATTACAACCGGACGCGTTAATACTCAATGCTGTTTTGACTGTAAAACGTTGCTATTCGAACTCGTATAATACTTTGTGTGCACATTAAGCTACATTGTGCGCGCGACAGCTTTTCGGTGACAATGTAGCATGGAGTGCGTACTTTAGTTTTTGCTGTTGGGTTGATTTTTTCACAGTTCCGCCCCGTTAGCATTCTATACTAATCTATGTAGGCTACAACTCTATATAGGGTAGGAGATTGGATCTTTTTTTATTCGTCATTACAATTTTAATGTACTGTTATACACATATGTAATTCACGTGAACACTTTTCGGTTATTCTAGCGGTTATTATTGCAATGTGGACGAAGTATACCAGATTTGATTTAACCATTGGATTTAGTAGTTATTTGAAAGCTATAAATATTTTGTTCTATATAGCAACGTGCCTTATTATTTATTAATTTCAAAGCAATATTTTTTATCTAAGTTTTACTTTGCTTCAACATATATAAATAAGATTAGGAAGCATTTGTTTACTCACGTCGTTTGGAACAAAGGAGAGCTGAATTAGAGTCATTGTGAAAGAGCAATAAGACAGGATGGAATAGCTGCGGTTAAAGTTAGTGCGGGCTCCGATCGAGTGCATTGTCAAGCCCAAGTTCCGTGTTCTATAATAGATGAACCGTCAGCGCTCGCAATAAACATCCAACTAATAAACTCTCTTCTGAATCACACTTTATTATTAAACTGCATTTTATATCAATTAAAATCTAACAAACGCCAGCTAGTAACAAAGTTTCCATTCTGTAGAAAATGAAAATCGTTTTGGAAGAAGAATACGGTTACGTAAAATTTCATTAACTAAAAGTTCAATGACAAATTACAAACGACATATGACATGAACAGGTTTCTAAAAACAATAGAAGTGAGTAGTTAGGTAGTTAAATTTCCTTCAATAGTAAACTGTAGTGCTATCCCATTACTTATAACGCGTATTATGTTTTCACGAATTATTTTTTCTTACTTTATATTAATCCGTTCTTTACAAATTTATTTTATAATTTGAAATAATTATTTAAATTTTGACGCGGTTGAGCGTTAATGCGCGTCTCATTACTTCGCTCGGAATTTGATAAATGAGCGAATTGGAAAACGCCTTGGAAACACCCCACGTATCACGATGACAAGATATAAATGAACGTTAAATTATCTACGTACATAATTCAACCTTACGTTATATGCCGATATCCGATAGGTAGCAGTTCTAGCGTCCGCTGTCTTCTTCATTTTGCTACCAATCGGAGACTGCCGGTTGAAATATTTGGCAGATGGCCAATGCTGTAAATTAAAGTAATTGTCTTTTCTTTTTTTTCAGGTAAAACGCTGAAAGATATCTCCGAGGAGCGTGCGATGTGAAAAACCTCTTGTAACGCGTAGGCCGGTCGTGGTCTAAGCGCGTGACATCAATAGAATTATTATTTGGCTATCTTGCGTGTAGAATGTTCTAGTATATTTCCAATATTCACGGCAGTGATGAAATTCTATTGTAATAATATTGTCGAAGTAATAAAACATCGTAATATTTTTGTTATAATGTTACAATTTAATCAATACAAACTGATTTCAATTCACTGGCTGTTTTTTTCTTATAACTCTGATATTTTGTTCGTGGTTTTCAGTAAGCTGGGTGACAAAACAAGATTATAAAGTTCTAACAATACGATACTCATACTGAAACACAGACCTTTTATTTAGATAATAATTGTAGAAGTCTTATGAATTCCAGCTTACCTCTATATTGTTAATATATAAAATTGATTATACAAATTTCCATAGAGTTATGTTATAAATATCTCCTATATTAGCTAGCTATAAGGTAGGTTATTAGAATGTAAGTGTAGACAGGCAGAATTGAGGACTTAAAAGATTTATCGATTGTTAGTAGTACCATATAAGTAAATATCTGGATTTAGTAGAAACATTAAAGTAAACAGCAACCACAAAGCAAGTAAGTAAACACAGGGAACCATCCACTTAAGTAACTATTGCCAAAGTCTAATATAACGTGCTCTCTACTTTGGAGTGTTGGCAGAAGTGGTTTTGGCAAGCAGTCGGGCCATCGTCTGACTTTAATCACGCCACACCTTAGCCATGCTTAAATTCAGGCAAAACTCGTAATGAGTTGGAACAGATGAGAGTCGCTATATACCCAGGTACCACTTGACAATTACTGAGTAGGAAAATTTCATCTTTTGAATCTTTATTCGTAGTTAACTAAGTACTTGATATAAATTAAAATAGGACTTAAAGTAATTCTGATGATGTTTTATTATTCGTCGTTCTTAAAATAAAACATTGAGAATATGTATTATTAAACTAGCAAGTTAGGTAACGTTTAAAATCTAGGAAAACTATTATCGGGTACAATAGAATTCTAAGTTGTATTTAAAGCATTTTTTAACATTAATTTTTTATGGAGATCATACCATGTCTTTGTAGCAAGTTTAAATAAAACAAAATATTTAAAATCCGACCTCATTAAATGTATTCATTTGTATTTGACTTAAAAAGAGTTTGATTAACCGTGTTAAAGAGTCAGCATACTTGTGCCAAATATAATATTATCAGTTGTTCTTCCGTATTCGGGAAATTGCGTTTACATGTTTAGAAATTTTGTCTATCAGCAAAGAGGGGATTAAATTTAGCGATTTTCCTCCAACTTATAGAAAAAAAATATTTTTCTCACATACATGCCTTCATGAGTTTTACAAAAACAGATAATGTGTTTTCAGATACGTATTACGGCAATGGAATAAAGTAAATCATGTGCAAACTGACAGATTAATTTAAATTTAAATTTTGTTAACGTTGTGAATTTACGTTATACAATAAAATATTTTAATAGAAAAAATAAATATGTTATGTCCAACTGACGATCAACAGGCATCGAAATTTGAAAACTACCAGCCATTTGGAGCAATAAATTTGTTGAACTGTCGCTGCCAAGTGGCGACCATTCGCGATTGTAGATTGATTCGTTGATTGAAGAGCCCCATTCGTTTCAGCCTGCACGGACTGGCACAGTCTTAATTGCCATCGGAGATTGGTGTATTGAAGTTATATACCATGTATGTAAATGCATATCAAGTCTATTTTTCTAGTCGCATAGTCTGCGTAAACGATCTTTTACATTAATTGTTTTATTTCGAATAAATATCAAATGTTTAATAGCATCTTAAGCTCCAATAGTTAAGGGTTTGAAATTCCGATCCATTGTTGTGAACCAAATCATAGCCACAAGTCTAGAACTTGGATAGAATACAAACAAGAAATATTGATGAATTTTAATTCTTTTATATATATATATATATATTGATTTAATAATCTAATCTTCTATTATTAGAAGCAACACTTTTATGTTCTTACAATTTTAGAACTTAGAACAATTTTAGAACACTTTGAGAAAGTTTAACACAATATTAATTTAATATAGCAATAACAATAATATTTCGCAGCTCCAGTCGTTTTGATACAAACTACTGAAAAATAATACATGAATATAATTTAGTCAAGAAGCAAGATAAAAAAACACAAGACATGGCTGTGAAGGGTTGGTGTCAAGGAGCGTGCGATAGGGATGCGTGAAGTGGGCAGATGTGCTTTGCAAAGGATTGTCGTTCTCGACCTCGGCGCGACACGACACGATGTCGACCTACTTTACTAACTTTTTCGATTTACACGAAGTCATTTTTTAAGCCGTCTTATATGCTATTGCAGATGTCAAAGAGCTAGAATATCAAAAGTTGATTATCATTTCATAGGCAAAGCGGAAAAGATCTATTAACAACTTACTATATGCCTAAAGGTAGAAGAGTTTAATTCTATTTAGAAAGAGATTTGTAGGTAAATGTAATTGTTGTATTTTTGTGTATGTTAAAACAAAAAATTGGCCTTTTAGTTGTTGAGAGATTGAACCATTAGGCTCAAATTTTCTCGAGTCATATAAATCATCCAAATTTTTGCATAATCAAATTTTCTTTCAAGTTCTATGTTATACTTACTAATTGTTCGTTGAGGGAGAATATAAAGCCTTAAAGTTGAAGGGAGGGTGCAAGAGTGAGCGGGGGTGAGGGCGTCGTTGACAAGAATCGCTTCGTGTGTAAGTGGCCGTCGGCTGCATAGACCTTAGTATACTCTTCAAAATTCTTTAACAGATACTTCTATTTCGCTCATACAGGGGAATCTATGACCGGTCTATAATTTTAGTGCTGCTGTAATTGTTTCTTACTAATGTATTAGTAGGTCATTAAAAAAAAACTATTTTGTTTATTAACATACTTTTGTTTTTTTCTAAATATATTTTGTAATCATATTACTTTTCTACCAATATAATACTGAATTAAACTACAAAACACAAGTTATAATATTTTTCAATACGTAAAGTCCAGTGTCTACTGTCGTTCTTGTTTGTTTTGTGTCGGACGAACTGATTGTTTGTACGAAATATGATGAAAATAGAAACTGCACCAACACGGCTATTGTTTTTTTTATAAAATGTAACAATAATAAAATAGACAGTAAATAAATGGATTACTACGTAAAAAATGATTTATCATTATGCTACTTTAACTGCCATAAATGAAATAAATTTTACTGTTAACTTTTACTCTCTTTTACAATATTTAAACCAAGTATAAAGTTGAGTAAAAAATTAATATTATTAAACAATTACATTTTAAGAAATTATTACTAAAATAGATATGAACCCAAATATGATATACACGGACAGTTTCTAAATACCCTTTGATTATGACGTTTAAAGTCTTCGAGGTAAATTAATTTTTAAAAACTTACGTGGGAGGTATGCTTCATAACACCAATGAAATTATTTCGAGATGTGTTCAACTGAGATATTGCTACAAAGATTTTTACTACATCCTCAACTTTACGTAACTAGCTGTAACACGCAAGTCCGTCCGTGCGGTCTTAAAAAACTTAGTATATATTCTTCCAGACTATGTTCTACATCTACGACAAATTTCAGCGAGTTTTGTAAAACCGTTCTTGAAATACCTTCTAACAAAATCTATTCATCCATCCAAACTTTCGTATTTATATTAGTAAGATGAATACTTTAAAATCCTAAATGATATACTGTTTTTACTTAATTCGTCACTATTTTGATTTTATTATTCTTCAAGAAGGCAATCAATTTCGTAACATCATATACCACGTAACTTTGTCAACTAATTTGTTTGTATGTTTTTATATATTTGTACAAATTAGATATTTTAATAGATTTTTTTCGTATCACATTACAAATACATACTTTTAAATACATTTAGTTCCATGATCGTAGATTTTAAAACAAATCTGTGGCGTAATGAATTACGTTCCTTCTACCACACGACCTTATTGTAGTCTGATTGTTTCTCCGTTCAATTCAAGTAGTTTACACAGAGCTTATTCCTTTTGTGAACATAAACTTATTCGGCATTTAAATCATAGACTATGCAGACTCCTTTACAAATGTTTGTAAATTTGAATGTACAAAAGTTTTTTTTTTGAGTTTAAATAACGAATTTAAAATCTAATTTGTGTCAAAATTGAACAGATTTTCATTTATTAATTTTTTTTTTACATATTATATTTTATATATTTATATAAAACTAGCTGTCGCCCGCGACTCCGTCCGCGCGCAGTTAATAAATAATTATGACACGTTCGTAGATTTACCATAGCAGCGCCATCTATTGATTACTTACTCAACCCAGTCGAAAGGTATCGACATCTGTTAGAATCATTTGGAGTTAACAGATAATTGTGACTGTCAAATAATAACAGACAAATAATTAGTAATAAATTAAAATTGCGACTATAATTTGAGATTTAAACTATCCTATCTCTCAAGTTGGATCGAACTGCACATGGTGTGCGAATTTTATTATAATCGGTTAAGTGGTTTAGGAGTCCATTGAGGACAAACATTGTGACACGAGATTTATATATATTAAGATTAAACAAAATCTAAAGGTGTGTCATTGAGGTTTTATATTTGTGGCGCTTTTGTTATCCTTTCATTTCTCAATGACCCTTGATAACGCTTTGTGGTTAACCGGAGACTATGCGGGCTAATTCAACGCCTGTATCGTATTTTTGTGGCGGCTAGTTACTATGTTAAACATTGTTCAGGCAAAGTTATTCGTGGAACATATAAAAAGTGGTGGGAAATACGCCTGTGAATTAAATATTAGTGGTATTTTTTAACTTAATTTGTAGCTATTTAAGATTACCGTACCGTAGGGACTTTTAAGGTTGCTGAGTGCGGAAAAAATTGCCTTTTGCTCACTATAGATGTCAGCATGATCAAGAATCGAAGTAGCATTTAATATATCACAGATATACAAAAAAAAAGACTTTATAGAAAGTACAAAATTTTCTGTGGACTGTAGTCATATCAACGACTTCCTTTAAATATTAAAAATAAGTAACTTTTTAAGACAGTTTATAAATTGTTTATAACAAAAGATTTTTTAAATCGCTAGAATGACGTATAAAAATTTGACAGATGACAGATGACAGCCCACTCTTGACGCTAGAACCATCTACTTTGAACTTTCAGTTTTTCTCCTCATTGGTTTTTGACTTTTCCATCTAATATTAATGTCCTAACATAGCCTAGACAGCATGCCTCATAAGTATAAGTCTATTCAAACTTTTCTGAAAGGCGTCAAGGTTTTTATAAGATAAAAAACAAAGTTTTTTTTTTAATTCTGCAATTTTTTTTACTTAAAAGTTAACATAAAATGTCTTTTGCATTGTTTAATTTTTACTTTATTTCAGAATGGAGGTGTGATGTTTACATGCATCCACAATTTTATAAAATACCAACCAACGCGTCATTTTTGTTGTAAAAGCAAAAATAACGACGATTCTGTCGTAATTGCATTCCAATTAACCTCGCTGGAACATAAAATTAAAATAATCGAAAAACGTATTGTCGATGCCCGAGTGAAAATTGCTTCATACTCAGCGCGAAAATTGCAAATTGCAAGTCAGTGGAAAAGTTTTCGATGCATTCATTAAAGTGGCTTCAAAACTTCCTTCAATTCCATGCTGAAATTACACTTGACTCATCGTTTCCTTGGTACTTCACAATGCAGATTTGTTTCAGATAGCAAATTCACTAATAATTGACGAGACGAATTCTAATTACAGAACTTCCGATTGTTTCGCTCGACTGCTTCCACTAGTACTTATATACCTTTGAACTATATATTTTTTTAAAATTTTTACGAATCTTGGTACGCGGTTCTTGACAATTTTTATTTAATAAGGGTTCAATGAACTTTCACTAGGTAATAAACCAATTATTGTAGATAGAGATTCGCCGATTCTTTTACGCGTTATTTTGATAGCGTAATCTAATATGAAAAAAAAAAAATTGTAAGGAAATCACTGCAATATCATGGTCATAAGTCAACTTAGAGACAGTGGCGCATGTTTGCCAAACATTTTTAACGTTAAATCTTAGTTAACAACAAATACACGAAAGCTTACATAAATAAGTAGATTTTTTAAGTAGCATACCTTGTCTAGCGTCTTGTTGAGCGTCGGTGGCTCAGGGGTTAAGCACTTGACTTGCAATCTGCAGGTCCAGGGTTCGAATCCCGCCATGTACCAATGTGTTTTTCGATTTTCGATTTACATATGTACATTTATCCGACGTTCTTACGGTGAAGGAAAACATCGTGATGCAACCTGCACATATCTGAGAAGAAATTCAATGATATGTGTGAAGTCAACCAACCCGCACTTGGCCAGCGTGGTTGACTATGGCCTAGTCACCCCTAACTTGGGGTAGGCTCCGAGCCCCTCGGTGGGGACGTACAGTGAGCTGATGATGATGATGATGATGATACCTTGTCTATAAATTTTAATATTTCTATGAAGATTCAAAGACATATCGCCATTCTAAGACGAGGTTTTACCTTAATCGCCAAGCATAGCGGCTTTATTGGCGATTGCCGACACGCACCTTTGACGCTGCTGGCGGGTGCCACATTCTTCCACGTCCCCAATACACAGCGTTATTTGAATAGTTCGAATAGCTTCATACAAAATACGCAAAGGACGAAGTCATAAAGTAACATCTTAAAGTAATATAAATTTTATTGCCAGACTGTTTTAATTACAAGTACCTTTAACGTATACGTGGTTATTTGGAATTTATGGTTAACGTATTTCATTCATTATATTATTAAATTTCTTAGAGATTATTTCATCCTTATAATTGACACTAACATTGGTTTTAACAAATTACACCCTGTAGCTTATATATAGTGACAGGTTAACTATTAGTTATTGATAAAGTTAGAAACATCATAAAAATAGACAATTGACCAATCAAAATCTCGTTTGTTAACATTCTTCGATTCACCGTCAATAATTCTATCGTTCGATTTAATGAAAACATTGATATATCGAACAGCAGCGATTCGTGACATAATTAATCGGCACTGTAAATCAGAGTTCAAGCGATCAATGCTGAGAAGATCAATGTCGATCCAGATAAGGGGAGCGGCGGTCCATTGAGAGCCCGGCAGTCACGTGATGCATGCACTCAACGAATGCACATTCGCTGTTGCGGAGATTGCGTCTTAAGTAATTCAATAAACAACGTAATAAGTTTCCTTTCTATTAATCTAATCCCGACGTATCGTGTTACTTATCGGGTCATTTGCTGTTTGTAATATGATCTAATTAAGACTATTGGATTATTCATACACTGAGATGACATTCATTCATGTCATTTTACATTGTTGTAATGCAATGTTGATCGTATTCAATTAATGATTATTATATGTTAATTTTACGCGTGGATTAAATTTAATATTTGTTTCTACGTAAACCTAATTATATCGTTTTAGTAGTTAACGTTATTAGTTTGGTAAATTACCATTATTCATATATTACCTAGATATGATATTACACATGTTTGTGAAATAAAATCCAGATTAAATAAACAAAAATAACACAAGCTAACAAAACAAAAACATAACTGTCTTCATTTTCATTTCTAAACCATTCTTTTTCACTATTTATAATTTGTCGCTGGAGATACGTAGTCGTTGAACATTTTCATAAAACAACAAATTTAATAAAGTGGCCGTCCGCGTTGAATAATTCAGGTGGTATGTTGGGGCGGTATACATTATTTATGATGATGACATGTCGTAGGTAACACACGTCTATCTCGGCTTGCGGTTATGCATCTTGGGCACGTAGCTTCAATATGGAGACTGCAGTTTGCTGCGACCTCTTGTTGCGAGTGCGTGCGCCTCGCCGTACGCATGACTGAACTTGACCTTTTATATAAAGATTTAAAATAAAGTTTTCATAATAAAATGTTATTTTAATACTTAAGTTTGCATTGAATTTTCCGCTGATGTAAAATTAAGTTTTCCTCATTTCACTTATGTGTTAGTAATTTTCTGTTGGGTATTTTCTAACTGCAGCAATATATGCATCCTTCCGTCCTCTAATTTAATTTACTAATCATACAGCGCGTATGTCTTGGTGTATGATTTTTTTTTAACATATTGCTTTATTGCAAGCGCACCTATCTTTTGATTAATAGGCAATGTCCAAGCACTTTTTTACAGTATCAATGTATAAAATATTAATAGATAAAGTATTTCAACTTTCTTATAACAAACTTTTGTGAAGTCCGGTTTTTCATGCAACAGAAGGCGATAGCAAAAAATAATTTTAAAATTCGTAAAACTTTCTTGTTTAGCGAAGTCGTGCCTTTCAACAGTAATGATATCACGAAGTGATAGCTATAAATTATTAGCACTCAGCGACCCCATTAAGTTATTTCCAGCAAAGTAAATTGTTAATCAATCTTGCACCTAATCAGATTCTAAAAAGAATTTATTTTTAAAATATTTTCGCGAACGTCTTAATAAATATGCAATGAACCGCCTTTTTTTAGTTAGTTTTTTTCCAATATCATTATTTATGTTGAGTTAAGCTACTTTGTAAAAAATAAAATATTAGAGGTTGTTGTTCGGCAAACAATAGTAGTGGGCGTTTGAAGGTTTATTTCTTAACAATAAAATTTACGCAGCTTTATTTAGTGTTGTTTTGGTACGTAATCACGACCTATTGCAATACAATTACTTATTATTATGTATTTTTAAGATCATGTGAGATTAAAGTAAGTCCTTAAATATGCTATAAACTAAATGTTTAAACTCGCTACATATGTAACTGTCAAAAGATTATATCGTATACATTATATGATTTAGGTCTAACTTGATGTGATTGAATAATACTTGTATTATTAGAATTAATTCCACCTACAAATATATTGTTTACCTTTTACGATATATCTTTGTGATTATATTCTAAGAAAGCTATGAAAACTTATAGGTAATAACGTGAACACACTTCAGACATTATAATATATAATTTTATTACATTTATTTTGCTAATTAAAATCTCGACATTGTTAACTATTAAAATTAACATAAAATATTATTTCTGAGTAGTGTAAATGAATTAAATTTCACATACATTTCATATTTAGTCTGTGGTCTAGTTATTCGGTGTGTATAGTGTAAACAGAAGGTTGAAACTGTTTTGTAAAGGCGGGTTTATATTATGCATACACCGTGAATACGAGATAAGTGTGAATACTATTTCGACTTACAAGCTTGTTACTTTCACTAGCAGGGTACCGAAACGCAACCGAGGCTTGAAGTCTAGCTGAAGTAATAAACGTTGCACAGATTTACAAGAACCTCACATGCTAATATTATTTTATTCGAAAACTAAATGAAACTTTACATGACTTTTTTTAAAATTAAACATGGATAAGTACTTAATAAAAATTACATCTCTTTTAAATGACTATTTGCAGCAGTCATACTTTTAATGTTATTTTTATAGCAATTTTGAACTAGGAGTCCGCGTAAGTAAACAAAAAAAACAAACGAGCACGGTATATAGTGGTCAAAATGCTATGGAAGATAGACAACTTATTATGGTTTTACTATTTTGAAATTCAACAATTAACAATTTATAAATTAGTAAAACTGTAGCTTCGTTTATTGCAACGAAATAGTTCACAATGCAACTGATTCTGACCAGACGCAGCTACACCTTTAAGACGCACGTCGCAAATGTCTGCATCAAAGCGCAAGGCATCTATCGTCAACTGGCAAGAGCTGCCAGAGTTTCCTGGGGGCTGAACCCAGAGGTCATCAGGGCCATATACGTGGCAGTAGTGGAGCCCACCATCCTTTACGCGGCTAGCGCGTGGGCACCAGCGGCGAAAAGGAAGGGGACCTTGAAGTTGTTGAACCGGGTGCAACGGGGGTTCGCGCAGAAGATTGTGAGGGCGTACAGGACTGCGTCCCTAAACTCGGTACTAGCACTTGCTGGGTTGCTTCCTCTGGACCTTCGGGTCCAAGAAGCGGCCCTCCTTTATGAAGTAAAGAAGGGTCACTCCCAGCAAGTGCTAGGGGACCTTGATTTGGAATTACCGGTCCCGTACGCCCAGACGCAGCACCCGGTGCACCTGGAGGGGCTGCAGTTCGACTGCATGGCGGACGGTGACGAAGTGGCCCAGCGAGCTGCCGTCGATGTAAATATTTACACCGACGGTAGCAAAATTGAAGGTAAGGTCGGCGCGGCGTTATCCATTTGGGATGGCGCCGCGGAGACTCTTTGCCGGAAATTAAAGCTGGGAAACTTCTGCACCGTATACCAAGCGGAACTGTTGGCCCTGTACGAGGCAACCCTGTTCGTGGTGAAGAGCAACCGACGCTCGTTTGGTCTTCATTCCGACTCCAGGTCCGCCCTCGAAACAGTAGCAAAAGGCGATTCCCTCCATCCCCTTGCAGTGAAAGCGAGAGAGAATGTACGAAAGAGCAGAGAGCAAGGGAAGGATGTCAGATTGTATTGGGTGAAAGCGCATGCCGGGGTGGAGGGAAACGAAAGGGCGGACGCACTTGCAAAGCAAGCTGCGGTCGGAATGAAGACCAAACCCAACTACGACAAGTGTCCCGTTTCATACGTCAAGCGGCAACTCCGCTTGGAATCGCTTGAGGTATGGAACGGGCGCTACAGGGACGGGGAAACTGCCTCGACAACCAAGGTCTTCTTCCCGGACGTCGTACGCGCGTTCCCCGTGCTAAGAAAAATAGACCCGGATCAAATACTTACGCAGATTTTTACTGGGCACGGGGGGTTCTCCTCGTACTTGTGCAGGTTCCGCTGCAAGGAGAGCCCCTCGTGCATCTGCGATCCGGGTAAGGAGGAGTCCGTGTTGCATCTGCTCACTGAGTGCCCGGTATCTGGTGCGATGAGGGCCGGCGCTGAAATAGAGATGAAAAGTAAAATTAATTTAGAAACAATAAGAGAATTGGTAGAAAATAGGAAAACAAGAGAAAAATTCTTAGAATACTGCAAAGCGTCGGCCCTCTTAGCTATAAATAGAAATAAGACGTAGTTTAATATTTATCACATTCGTAGTAGTAAGTATTTATTGTTTTAAATAGCCTTTTTGCTCTAGACTTAGTATTTTATTGTTTTAAAGTGTAAATAGATATCTATTTTAACGTATTATTATTTTATTGTAATTTTTTTTAAATTGTATATAGATATCTTAATTGTAGTATTTTAGTGGTTTTATTTTATATTATTAGTAATTTAAGTTTTTAAAATGTAAATAGATATTATCATTATTATTGGAACTTTTTAAATTTTACAGTAGTCAAGTAGCATTAAGGAAACGAATGTGATATTAGTTTAAGTTTTATGTAATTGGTTTTAAATTATAAATAAAGAAATAAAGAATATCCCGCACCCCAGGTCCCTGACTTCGACCATGTTAGGGGAACGAGAGGGCGGCACAGCGCCGCCCAAAAAAAAAAAAAAAAAAAAAAAAAAAAAAAAAAAAAAAAAAAAAAAAAGACGCAGCTACAAGCTCTGACGTCGCAAGCCGTGATTCGGTCTATTTAGAACGATGTGAACACTCACTAATGAAGACTTACAAACGGCAAGTTGACCGGGTCGTTTGTTAATGTCGTACGCAAGCAACATGGATGAATCGTGCAGGCATTTCAAACTCAATAACATTTAATTTATTTATATACGCATAATTTGTAATAGAATTACAGGTCATTGACTAATGATCATTTTGTTTTTGTTTACTTACCCGTACATTTGAAGAAATGAAAGAAATTATTTGCAATACAAATAAATATCGGACTCAATCGATAATCTACTAGAATCTTAGCAAACATTGAATGTGAAATCGGAATTAATTGAATTTCTTGTTTTTCTGCTCATCAAAGTCAAAATAATAGGCGTGGTTTAAAGTTATAAAGTATTGTTAGGTTTGAAATAAAGTAAAAGTATAGGGTGTCTCAGTAAGAGTGCACTTTTTAAAATTGGAATATTTTTATTTTCGTGCAAGTGGCAAGTCTGAAATTTTACAGTTGTCACCTCTGTTTATTCCGATTATTAAAAAAGGTGCGCTTTTTGAAAGAACAACGCGTTATAATTGTGAAAACCTATTACAAAAATGGGGAAAATTACAGCTGAGAAAGTGCACCTAATGTATCAACCATTCAAAGAGTGGTCAAAAAATTGATATGATAATAAGAATCCTTTGCGTCAACGTACCGGTCGGTCTCTGAAAATATTGCTGCTGTAAACGAGAGTGTCGCCGAAAATCCGAAAACATCAATACAACATCGTTCTCAACAACTTTAAATAAGTCATTTTCTCCGATGATCCATATGGATCCATGAATGGCTTCGTGAATACACAAAATTGTCGAATTTGGGACTCATAAAATTCTCATGCAATCCATGAGAAACAAATGCACCCCACAAAGAGAAACTGTCTGGTGCAGATTTTGGTCAGGCGGCGTGATTGGACCTTACTTTTTTGAAAATGAGGCCGAAATTGCAGTGACTGTGAACGGCATTCGTTACAGGAATATGATAACGGACCCCTTGTGGCCTCAACTGAACAGTATGAATCTGGACACCATGTGGTTTCAGCAGGACGGCGCAAATTGTCACACCGCGAATGAAACAATCGACTTATTGCAACAACGATTTCCAGAAAACATTATTTCACGAAATTCTGATGTCAAGTGGCCACCAAGATCATGCGATTTTTTTCTTTGGGGTTTTGTGAAATCTCGGGTTTATGCGAATAAACCCGAAACAATTCCTGAGCTCTGATCAGAAATCCATCGCGTCATCGGTGAGATACAGCCACATATCTGTGCAAAAGTCATGAAAAAGTTCATGAAAAGAGTAATGGCCTGTCATCGGAGCCGTGGGGGTTATTTGCCAGATTTTTAATTCCATACTTAATCGGAACATGTCTTCTTTACAATACAATAAAAATATCACAACTGTGTCATAAAATACTTGTTTTTATTTTAAAATGAAAAAGTGCACTCTTACTGAGACACCCTTTATTTAATAATTTCACGATACACTTCCTTCATCCACCTCGCCATACATACATGAGTGTATTGTTACGAAGGCACCGGATATCGATAGAGTTTTATTATTTATGAACCATACAAACCCCGTATACCAATTTCTCAGTAGCGAATATCGGTCGTAGTTCAAAGGGCATTGCCTTGCAATTATTTATTTTATGAGGCGATATTTACAGGCATCAATTTTAGGGCTGCCTCTCGCATGAAATTTAATGTGTTTTGATTTTAACACACAGTGAAAGTACGCGTGAAGTTTAATATCTTAGAGTTGGGGTGCGAGGGTTAATACATTCAGATTGTATACCATTAATTTTATCGGTGAAACTGAAGTAAAAATTATAAAATTGCAAAGTTATTTGATATAATTTTGTAACTTTATTTACCAAACGAAATTATTAGTCGTAGTCAATAACTAGTCAATATCATAACGGACTACCCAAATTAGTCTCCATATCCAAATTATTATAAAAGCTTTGATACTAAGTAAAATTACATTGTAAGGTAAAATAACGAGGCGACATTAGCGAATTGACAAATTAAGCTTATATTTGAGTGAACATCAGTGACCGGCTTGAAGCGAACCATGCGTAATATAATAGCCGGAAAATGAGAAAAATCCGGCCATCATTTTGTTTCGCATCGTTGGAATTAATCCCGTAAATAATCGCCGCAATTTTCGATATAAAACACTAGTAATGGATTTGTCAATCAAAATTCTTGTAACAAATCTTACAGCAGTCTGGAAAAATATAACAAAATACCTATTACGCATTATAACGGATAAATATTAGCGATACTAAGTACAACTGTAACACACACACACACACAACTCACGCCTGTAACCCAGAGTGGTAGGCAGTGATACTGTAAGGCTCCACTTAGAGTGGCTAAACGAACTTCCACAATCCACTTTAACAACACAACTCTAACAATTATCATTTAATACGATTACAGTCCTTTATATTCATTACCGATATTTAACAAAATATAATGTTATTTTATTTTTTATTTTAAGTTTGGTACAGTTGGATGTATGAGCCTGTGTTATGCTAAGAAAGCAAATCATTAAGTTTGATAATTTTGCATAGAGATAAAGGAAGATTCACGTAAATCAAAATATGAATACCATTTTGTATATGTTCCTTTGAAATGTTTGTTTTTTATAGATATAAGAAAATTTTAAATCTACATATATCTACATATATTGTATAATTTTAGAAAAGTAAATAAAAAAATTGTTACATTTCTGCACTAGTGATGATACCTTAAACTGATTTTTTTATTAATTTTTGCATCATCGACAAACATTTTTAAGCGTTACATTTTTTTTAAGTTTGTTTTTATTGCGAAACTTTTTAGTTTTCAGATTGCGGGGACTGTTTTCGGCAGTTCGATTTTAGAATAGAAATAGAGGAACGATAATATTTATACAAGCACGGTCGCTCATACGGTGTCGATACGTCACAAATCAATGTATACGGTGTCGACGAAATGAAAAATAAATTCATTTGAAAAAGTTGTTTTTCTTTTTCATTACATACGCGACGGGAACACATTTAAATATTATTACTTTCGCACGCGACTCAGTCTGCGTCGGGTTAAAAAAAAACTTAATTAGTAGCCTATGTGTTCTTCAAGACTATGTTCTACATCTATCTAATTTCAGCGGGATCCATTCACCCGTTTTGGTGATCCATTCATCCATCTAAACATTCGCATTTATAATATTAGTAAGATTAGTTGGTGTTTTTGAAAATTCATATTGTATTTACCGGATTGAGGATTGGGAACCAATTTCTAGTAATATTTTGATATTTGTGATTAACAACTAGATTCTGATTACCAAATGACATGCTTAGTTAAAAACACACTGTTTGTCCACTTTCATAAAATAGAAATTATAATTTGTTTTTAAATGTCTTTACTAAGTGTAAACTCACGTTAAACTACAATGTACCTAGAATATAAAGGCAACTCACTGATTGTCTTTCAAATATAAATGATGTTTCGAAACAAACTAATTATTATATTTGTAATTTCCCAATTCATTGCCGACTGAGACGAATTTATTTCGATATGCTTTGTGATACCAACTGTCACAGCAAACATTATAATAGGCAAGACGGAAAGATCTGAAGAAAATTAGGTCGTGTTTTATTTTAAGTCAATTAATTTGTTCATTCGTGTTTATTTTAGATGGATAGTAATTACTTTTTACACATATTATTTTTGTACTGATGGATTATTTCATTAAAATTGTATTTATCAAATTATGACGTTCCAACGAAGAAATTGATTTAAAACTTTAGGAACCAAAGAGTTCAAATTACAATCATTTTTATTTTTTATAAGTCAATGGTCAGAAGCAAGGTTTTTTCCACTGTGTGTTTAATTATAAACTTGATTATTTGATATATAAATAAAGTAATGAATTAATGGTAAAATATAGGAAATCCTCAATAGGAATTAGCGACAATGCAATGCGGTGAACATTGCAACGTTACGTAATTAACAATAGAGCAATTAAGTTTGGCGGGAACGCTACTCGTAGCGAAATGCCATTTCGCGGCGGATGCCCCCGTTCGCCCCCGTCCGCCCCCGCTAACTCGCGTTCCGCTCCGCCGATGGACAATGCATTTCGCTGATTTCGCTGACGCTGTTTTTGCTGATTCCCCCCATTTCCCTTCCGTTTGTACGCTTCAGGGAAAGATTGCATAGATACTTCACATTTGAACGCGTATGAAAGTCGAAATATTCAAATTTTACTACAAAAGTTAAACGATTTTGGTTGTTTGTACTTTATTTTAGGTAAAAAAAACCTTCTACATTTTTTACATTTGTGATAATTACATTTTAAATAAGAAGTACAACTACGTTTACATAAACAAAAATTAAATATTAAAGAATGTGTTACAAGAATGTGAACAATATTTTTTTTTTAATTGTTTATTCGGTGTTTAAAATATATCCATAAAATTGAAACTAGAATAAAACCATTTTAAGAGAGGTATAAAATACATTTTAGAGTTCGGAAATCTATTAATAAACTTTATCCTGGCTTAAGGCTAAACTTCGTTCTAGTTGTTTAATGGTAGCCAATAAAGTGTTTCATTGGTATAAAAACGTCTGGGATTATTGGATCAGGTTAAAGCAGTGGCATTTGCACAGAATTGTCGGCGCGCCGTGTTTGCTCGCCGATTAACCAAGTGCTTATGGATTAATTACTCATGCATTTAATCGAAAATTTTATTTGTTTTTACATATAATTAAATTCATGATTTTTATTTTTGATACTGAACTGGCGAGAAATTGGATTGGATTGGTAATGATGGTAATATTTATCATTCAGTCCGCCCTTTACTCTATTCAGTGGTTCAGCGCAGTATATAGTGATATTCAATGTTGCATATGTTATAGCCGTTATATCTAAAATATTAAAGAAACATGTTATATATTTTACTTTAGATTATATAAAATTTATTATAGCATAAATTTTAATTTGGAATCACGAAAAAAAAACGGTAATAAGAAAATTGCGATGGCTTATCGTTCGCACCTTTTGACACATTCTTGTTAACTCTCGCGTTACCGTGCTGCTAATGACTCAATTAAACACAGTCCAGCTTAAAAAGCATCGTTATTTATAAATACACCCAACACGCAAATATGCTACGTCAGCTATTTAACTTTAGAACGAAAATTGCGTGCACAATATTCGATCGATAAAACACATTGCATGGAACTTCGCTGTGTTTAATCAAGTTTTTTTTTACCCCGACTTTAATTACAAATGTAAACGTGATATTAATTGTTGGATTAAATTACTGTTTGTTAAAAATTACAAATTGGATTTATATTCGCGATTTATATGGTTCACTATTTTAAAATAGTAAATTAAGTTTTTTGTCCGGTAACCAAAAAAATAATTAATGTAAGTTGTTATATTTTATGCTATAAAATATAGAAAGATAAGAATTTAAGCGGAATGAATGTTTGATTTAGTCTTAGAAATTCGAATTTTTAAATTACACTTTTAAGGTATTTATGAATGCACAAATACATAAAATAAAAATACATTTAAGATTTAAAATTTACGGAAAGTCCATCTCTTAAATTCCTACGTGAATAAGTTAAAAGAAATCTAAGTTTTAGAGGACTGCTGATTTATAATTTTATATTGTAAAAAAATTTTACCAATATACTGCAGATTTTTAAATATTCAAACCATATATTATGACATAAATAATGCGTAATTTTGTAAAAGACACGCTGCGACATCTCGACAGGTGTCAGTCGGAAAGTCATTTATATGTACGTAATAATAATCCGGGGCAGTGTTAAATTTCGTATCTGATTGAATCGAATATTTTCCAACCAAAAATTTTTTTTCGTCGTTTTAGCATATCGTGGTTACGTCAAAAGGTCCGTGTAAAAGAGTAAAGTTTTGTTGTTTATTTAAACTTTGGCTAGACACTACGCGCGCACCTACCATAGGCTGACGGAACAAATTGAAAAGCAAATAAAGGCTTTCCGTTAAAAACGACGGGAACTTTTTCAATTACAAACTTGCGTGGCGTGGGTATAATAGCATCTTGAGTGCGGGGTCGGTGAACTTTATAGATACCACGAGTTACGGTGCTGATAAGTATGAACTTACTGATTTTATTTGTATAACAAGAGCAAGATAGAAATTATACGAAAGTTATAATTTTATGAAGATCTAAAATTGGACAATTATTTTATTAATTTTTGTCGCTCATAATATCGAAGATACAAATTTCCACCGACAGAGAAACGCTACGAAGAAGACATAATTACGTCGAAAATAATGTCAGAGGGGAGAGCTTTGTTGTTTTATTATGTTTATCGATAATGCCATTGTTTTATTCCATTAATAATAATTGCTTTCAAAGTTTCGCCCTAAATTTGACAAGGCCCGTTGTTCGGGAGCGGGGGAGGTGAGAAGTCAAGTCATTGTGGCAGCTAGTTCCTTTATCGGCGACGCATAGGGCACTCGTGAAAATTAAATTTCTATTAAAATGAAAGAAAAGGTACTCAACTTTTATCAGTTATGAACTTTCGTGACATTTTGCGAAGAATTATTATCGCCTTATCTGCCGCCATTCCCAGCTAAGACTATTCAACTTGCTCGTATTTACGTTCACTCATTCAATTAAAGATACTTACGTTTCGATCTTTCCTGTAATCTGAAGAAATGTAAAGCCGTCTTAAATTCTCACATACTCATTTGAACAGCGCTGTGCTTGATATATTACATGTATATTATAAACTTAATCAAAACAGACTTACCTTTAATTCTATTAATTGAAATAGAAAGGTCTGAAATTGTGTTAATAATATTTTCAATTAAAATTAAATACTAAAACTTCGTTAGAGGAAACTCTGTATTTTTTTTTTTCGAAATAACGATAGAGTCGTAGTAATTATGCCGTATGCCAAAAAGAGAAGTGAGAAACGAGTGAAAAGCAACTGAAACCGCGGGTAAATTAGTCAGCATTGTATTACAACCCACTCGCATCCCCCCGTCCCTTGCGTCCCACAAACGTCGACCAAACAGTAAAAGTTAATTAAATAAAAACACCAAACGAATCAACTCCCGTTGAGGTGTCAAACAGCAATCAGCAAATAAAGAACCGCCAATAAGTTAGCCGGCATATTTAGAATCGAAAAGGCTCTGATTCATTGTCACGATTCGTTTTGATTGGACGTGCTTTGAGAGCGATACCAGGGATACAGATCGTTCAAAATTTTAATATTTTTTATGTCTCTGCTCCCTCCCTTGCTCCCGCCACTTTCATATTCGATTCAATCCCGCTGCGGTTTTACGATATTTATGACGAGTTGTTTTGTTTTGGCAAGACCCGGTAAAGCGATCGAATGTTACGTTAACCAGATATCTTTCTATACCATCTATAGGTTCAGTGCGTACATATTGCAGTGAAATACTTTATCGAACAAATATAGAATTCTAATTTCACATTTTTAATATTTATCTTGTTTTAAATTAAAATGTCTTATGTCTTAAATTAATTTTTTTGTCGATAGTGGCGGTACACAGAATAGTCTCGAAACAACAAGATTTTTAGTATTTTCTATAAATTTTCGATGTGTAAATATTTTGTAATAGTTGGTTTATTGGAAACCCCGGTTTTATAGTTCAGAATCTTTCGTTCAATAAATTTGAAATATGACGTGCTTCATTATTTTAACATAAAATGTTTAAAATTTGATATTAAAAGGAAATAAGAAATGAAAGAACTAAGATACATTAGGTATCAATGAAAGAAAATAATCTACTGTGTATCAAAAGAAAATTGTAGGATTGTGAATGGGTATTATTTTATATTATAGTCGGGTATAAAGGTCTTTTGTGTTATTATATGAAAATAGAGAAATATAACAAATGATTACAAGAGTGGAGGGTCTTTCTTGTTACTTATATTTTACTTTTGGTATTACCAAGTACATAATTAATGAGTTAGTATATAAACAATAAATATTAAGTACTTGATACATTTTTTGTAGTTTATTTCATGTAATAGTTTATTGACCAACATCAAATGGAAAAAATAATTAAAAAGATAGAAGTTAGGAGATATTTCAAGTACTTTCAACAGTTATACCTACATAGTAGACTAAGGCCTAGTCACCTTTAACTTGCGTAGATTCGGAGCCCGGGACGTACATACATGTATGATATGAGGAAATGATTTCATGTATAATTTTTATTTACTTACATTCATATATAGCTTACAACAGGAAGATGAAACAAAGCGTGTAACAATATAAATAGCAATGGATGAAATATGAGTGTACTTTCATTGGTAGCGAAGCACAATCGACTCATGAGGTCATGACGTTATGCTAGTTAAAGACGAAGGTAGATGAAAGACACAGAGTAGTTTAAAGTTGGGTACTGCTCTTGTTTGAATGCACGGTTGGTTAAAACAGTATAGGTGGACATTCACATTCGGATGACGATAATATCACTAGTAGAATCGTCAAATCAAATTATTGTTAGCTCCATACATTTTTGTTTTTTGATTCCTACTTTGTCTGTCTTTGTTTTGTCTCGATGTATCTTGTAAATTAAAACGCTTGCCGTACTGAATTGTCTGCTGCATTACCTCACGGTTTTGCCCTCGTGTTATACTAGCAGTATTCTTTGCAATGACGCAGTTCTGTGACGTTTCATTCATTATATGCCGCTGAATGCGATGCGCCTTGGATAAAGCTCCTCTAATTATTTCCGTACTATCTCGTCATCGAAATGCGGTCGAGGTGGTCCGCCCCGACACAGCACGCCGCTCTATCGATCATTCATTTTAAATATATTATGCATTAAATTTTCTAGCTGCGACTATTATTAAATCGCATTGCGAGCGAAAGAAATATCACTACATTGTGAAATATTGAGTTGCGTATTCCATTTTGCATTTTATTTTGATTAAATTTTTTAAACATGAGAATATCTTTATTTTTATGATTTCTTTATATTTTCAGTTTAATAAATATTTATTGTTCTATTTTTAACTTTGTCGTAATTCATATTCATACCATGATCTGGAAAGATCTTAAAAACAACAAAAATATATTTGAAACGAATATAACCTTACACGACATAATTTGTTGTTATTTTTTTGAGCGCGCTGTTCATTCTATGCAAAAATTCAAAACATTTATTGCCTGCTATTGGCAAGAGAGTCGCATGTGAAAATTTATCGGCTACATGCAATGCACAACATTTGGTGAATTGGCTCGGCTACGCCAGAGTCGGCTCTATTTGTCACATGTATATAATTTCGCTTCAACGAGCCATCGGCTATGCGACACGCTCGTTTTGTTTTCTATTGCAATAAGAGCTAGCACATCGCCACCACAACGCACACACATCGTAAGTACGTTACACACGTAGACATTTGTACCTACGTATGTTCTGACGCGGATTCGTGCGCGCCCTGTTATTTGTCAACGTCTAAGATAATTTCTATTGCAAACGCATAGAACTGAATCAGAGCGTGTTCACACGTGGAAGCTTCTAGTTATGACATTTCGTTAATTTAGTCATATTGTAATGCTGAACATTCCTCACCTTTTTATTTGTATATACAAAAATGGTTTGGAATAAGTAAGATTTACAGTTAAATTGCGGTTAATAAGTTCAATTAAATCAATGAAAAGAAGGTTATAAAAGAGAGAATAATTAATAACACTTTTTGGATTACTTAAATAGTGCTATACTTTAAGCGTTACTGTAACCACAAATTGTACCATTCTATTGTATTCCTCATGCATAATCTGTTGGGCATTATCCAGTGGTTCATTTGTGGATTATAAATAAATTAAAAACGTTGGTTAAATAAATGGTTTCGTACTCTACTAAATAGCGAGTACTAATTATGACCGTTTCATTCGACCATCAGGAACATTGTTACTACATTTGCTATAATAAAATTCCGCTGTAGCATAATTATTTACATTTGAAAAATCTCAAGTATCATTCTGTTGCCTTAAGAAAAAAACATAGTCCGCACTTCACAATATATGCAAACGAATGGTAAAGGAGCTTGTTATTTTATTTATACAACACACTTGACCCGCAGCGCGGTTTTAAGACACGACTTCCAGCTTCTGAGAGGATTAGTGTTCTTCCACAGATATCTTAAATAGTGAAGAAAAGCTATTTAAGTTTAATTTTGGACAAAAAAGTATGATGTTATTTTTTTTAATATCTGTAAGAGTAATATTACTAATATTATCATTACGAAAGTTTGGATGGATGGATGGAAAAATAAATCCAAAACGGATCTGAATGAAAATTGGTACAGATATATTACTTTCTGATATAGTGTATAGGCTTAATTCCTAAGATTATTTTTAATTCCGCGCGGACGTAGTTGAGGGTAAAAGCTAGTTTAATATATTTGGAGAGAAAACAATAGTTGAAAGAGTTAGTATTAGTCGTTTTACCTTTGGAACAGTCTCATTTTATAATAGACTAGCGGTCGTCCGCGACTTCGTTAGCGCAGACACAAAAGTAGCCTACAATATGTCCGCATGTCCGAGCACCAGCTACCTTCCAGTCAAAATCGGGCCAGCCGTTCCAGAGATTACCAGGAACGAACGAGCTCTTGCGGACAGACAAGCAGATGGACAGACAGAAATAAAATTAAAAAATTGGTTTTTTATTACCAGCAACGCAAATGCGTCACGTGTACAATATTATTTTCTCGATATTACATACAGACATTCCAATTTTATTAATATGTATAGATGACGAAGTCAATAAGTGGAAGTAAAAATTGATGTTGTATAGGTTCGTATCACAACCCAAAACTGACCGAAGCAAAACAAAACCTCGAAAAGTACAGGCACAAGCATAAAGTGCCTCGAATCCCAACCCTTTTCATTTTAAACGCAATTTGTTGAAACCTATTTAATTTTCATCTAACAACGTTTCATACTTTAATTAACCAGTGGGCTGTTTGTTCAACGAAACGTTTAGAATAAGTAAGTCCCTAAGGGGATGGGATTTGTAAGGAATTGATACAAACAATATTGATGTAATTATTCGCGACCAAACATTTCAGACGCCGCAACAAAAAACATTTTAATTTTGTAACGTTGTTTTTCTTCAACTAATCAAAAAGAAAGTATGTCAATTTATAAGCATCGTACATCTCATTTTCAATCATTAGCTTGTAAAAGTTTTTAAGAATCAGTCTTACGAATAAATTACCCACATCAGATCGTCAGCAACCGTATCTTTTAACAATCATCTTTGAACAATCGACTTTTAGTTTAGTTACAGAAAAAAATTCGTTCGTGCACTCGAAAACTTTTATACGATTCTAAAGCAATATATTTAAAAAATAAAAAAAAGTTTGTTCCTTTTCGAGTAGCGCATGCTACTGATCGTGCCATTTATTGCGTCTGAAAATAGTACAAAGTTCCGCTGCTACGCCGTAAGAAGGCGGGAGATGGGTCTTTTACAAGTTTTAAAACGCCATACCATCCACCTCGTTCGGGCGAATCTTTTTTTATCATTGAAGAATGTTACTGAGCATCTCATATGTGACTTACATTGCGAAATAAAGACAATATTTGCATTCAGCGAGCAGAAATGAATACAACCTTTAATAAAATGGAAGCGTATTGAGAGACTCTACGTAAAGTCGATTTAGCTTGCATTCAAGGGACCTACGACCTCCATACGGCGTCTATTGTGTTCGCCTTTTCCGACTTCAATATAATTTGAGGCATTTTTCTACACACATCTCCTTTGTAGTATGAATTCATCTTTCTATTATAAAGAATTTTGTTGAGTGTACAACAATCTCTTTGCTTCGGGGTATTTTTGTCATGTTTATAGGTTTACTGCCAGTTATTTATGTCAAATACGTAGCTCACTTTAGATTTATTTTTTGTTTTTAATGTAAAAAAATATAGTAGGAAATATATTAGTTTACCAAATGCGTATTTTGATATGTCACAATACCAAGATCATATTTTACTCTAAGGATTAGTAATTTCTGTTTTACCTTAAGAATACTATTTACTTGTATAACATAATATAAACAGTTCACAAAACTGAACAAATGGACCGTAATCACTTTAATAATAGATCAATAAAGTTTTCTCAGCGAAATAACATTTCTAAGAGTGAAAGAACAAAGTGGTAGCTGATTTGTGGTCGTCGACGTCGCATTCAGTGTCTCATTCCGAGAGTGAATGTGCAATACACAGACAGATGGAATCGCCAACACATTTGAGATGCGTCGAGCAAAAAGAACAAGCTGGCGCTCGTCCAAGCGACTGTAGGACCGACTTGTTTCATACGTCACATTAATTAAGTATTAGATACAATCTTAACTTGTGACGTGTTTTGCGATATTTACAATAAATTCTTGAAGTAGTAAACACGTTATTTAAAGCGTCACGTCGACAGGTGTTTGATGAGAGCGAAATCTGTGTCAAATGATTCTGTAATGTCAACTGTGTTACAGATATTATGATGAATTAGGTTACGTTATTATTTTAACCGCAATTTTATAAAATTCTTAACCTAAAAAGGTAAGCTGATGGATACGGTTTTACTTACTTTTTGAATTTGACTTATTACTTTTCTTTCAAATTTTTAAATTCCGCCACTTGTTATTTCAACATACGTACATATCTTGTTTAATTGTATTCTAAGAATTCTCAATATTAATTATAATTTCTAATTCTAAATAACATACACAAGTTTTCATTTTTACGAAATGTTGTACATTATTTAACATGTTATATCATATTGTAATTATTTATTTTGAAATGCTAAAAAATACTGAAATGTAAGTTCATCCATTGTTGTTTAAGCTCATTAAATAATTTTAGAATCTTAATTTATATTGTAGAATAAAAAGTGTAACAAATTCTGAATATGAAAATTATAACATATAACTATATCAACATTAAAGTGATAAAACATTCTGTTTACACACTAGATATTCTAAAGTAAATGTTAACAGAGTGTGCTTGCTGTTAAAACTTAGGCGGTGAGTGATTCGAAGGCAGGGAGCGAGTGGCCATTTACATGTGGTCAGTAGTCGGCGAGCTATCTCACTGATTTACAGCTGCATTCAATTGCTGCTGGACTTGTATCAACAGATGTACTGACTAACGGACAAATTTCTCTCAGTTCGCGTGTTTAGAGACGGAATTCACTCAGGATTTTATCTGCATTTGTTTTATTGCTTTTATAATGTAATCGTGGATTTTCAGTAAAGAAACAACTTTATAAAATATTGTATTATCTCCGTTTTAAATGATTACGTTTGTACAACTGTTTCCGTAACAATTACCTTAGTTATGTATAATTTTAATATAGGTACATAGGAATAGAAAGCGGTTAAATTGTAATAATTCGCACTTATATGTTTCCTACAATTGGATCCCTGTCCTCAACCTATGTAAAATTATTTCTAAAATTGTCTAATAAAGTAAATTAAATTTTTGAAGTCGTTTCATTTATGAAAAACTATTAGTTTTAGTGTTTACCACAGTCAGTATAATTTAATTAAATGAAAATCCTTTTCCTCATTAGTATTTCCTACCATGAATTAAGGATGGTGGACAATCCTTACTTTTTTAAATCAAAGATTATTTAAATATTCACTTTAACTTAGAGGCTAAATTTAAACTTTTTTTATTTTTAATTTAACTCTTGCCTTGTGTTTATCTCGCTGTGTAGGTATAAGCAAGTAAATAAAAAAACTAGCATAGCTTAAATCTTTAGATACATTGGTATTATAAGACCATTTCATTTATTTTAGCCTGCACATTTTCCGGGCGAAGTAGTCTGCGTTTTCTTTGGCGGCGTCCTAGGATGACTCGTCGTAGGTAAACAAGGTGGCACGATTTATGCGCAGTTTGAGCGGCATTCGTTCTTTGTTTCAGGTAATGACCGTGCTTTCATCACGTGCTCAATGGGCCCAGCATAGAGTTCAGATACCTTGCAGAGACTGTCTCAAGGCTCGCTACACTTCACGTATGTTACATACAAAAAAGAGGTTGAGTATGTGTCCAGCCGGAAGGTAAACGTTTTTTTAAGTCAGCATCAAAGCAAATTGAGTTGCTAGAAAACTTTTTAAAAATTAGCTTTTATAATTTTATTCTTAATTAAAATAACTACAAACTACTCGTCTAGACGATTCAAACAAGCCCAAACTCGATAAGGTTGTGATGATTCAATGCGAAGTTCCTATGGACATCTTCCAGCTCCATCATCAGTTCAGCATTATGTCATCATTATATTGTATTGTTACGCAATTTACACATATATGCAAAATTTTAGCTTAATTAGTAACCGGGAAGTTGATAAAAACTTATTACTTTTAACTTTCGTGGTTTTTACTATGATACTCTTCGGTATTATAATAACAGTATATTATTACTTTTTGAAATCATAATGAATGAATGAATGAGAATGTATTACGAGAAATCTACACTTAGTAACGATTGAACGAGGTCTGAGAGTGATATTGATAGAAATTTTATCCAATTAAGTATTGTTCTAAAAACCTTTTTTGTGACGAAACTTTAAAAAGTGTATAGAAAAGTAGTTTTCTACTTTTTCCAGCGAGATACAGTTTGAATCGATTACAAGTTTAGAAACTTTCAAGTCCCCAGAGTGCCTCTAAAGTATTTGCAGTGCTTTCATGTAGGTGTAAAAGTCAATTTATCTAGTATTCTCAGGACATACGGGACATAACGAGTTTGTTTTATTTAAAAGATTAAAATAACTGTCCGCCTAAATTGGACCTTAAGTTGTGTGAGAGCAAAGAGTTTCCTCTTAACTTCAGAGGGCCCGTTCTCTGTAATGGTCCTATAACGGTCCGCATTATTATTTATGTTGTGTAGCTGAGAACGGCATAATAGTACCATAAGAATAAAATAAATACTCTTAACTTTGAGACTTTGGCTTCACAAAGATACTGCGACTTTTTGCATTGCAGAAAAATCGTAGGCGTCTTTTACTTGAGAAATTACAACTTGACTGAACGGTTATCGTAAATAAATGTACACTCGTAAATAAAAATATGCTCGTGAAAATATCGTATTTTCACCTTGTAGATTTTCCCGAAAACCTCACTTAAAAATTAAAACATGCAAAAAAAAATACATTGGAATTAGTTTTTAAAATTAATTTATTTCAGATCTCTTTGTTTCGGTTTTATGTGATGTTTTATGTCTTTTCAACGTTAGATAAGTGAAGAGCATTCACTAAATGAGTAGTAATATTTTCTTCAGAATATTTTACCAGAATTCCGTAGGTATATCAGCCTTATAGCAACTGCGAGTAATATCATAAATCTAAGGCCCTTAAAAATAAGCCTCTTCAAATGAGAAGGCTTTAGTGTCGGTGATTTGTGAGAGTTTTGAACTCTTTCGTCAATTACTGGCTTATTTGTTACTAAAATATACTTCCAATAAGCTTATTACTTAGAAGAAGAATGTTGTATACCAACTTAGGTTACTATTTGTCGTTTATTTTGAAGATAATAATTATAGTACAGTTTATAAGAAACTTTTGTACGATTTTTATAATATTTATGTATGATTGTGACCCAGTCCGTACAAAATAAAAAAAATCTTAATAAGTAGCCTATGTGTTATTTCAGACTATGTTCTTCAACTGTGCCAAATTTCATCAAGATCCGTTTAGTCATTCCCGACATACCTTCTTACAAACATCATCCATTCATCTATCCATCTAAACTTTCGCATTAATAATATCGGTTAGATTTTTTTTTTACTTTATACTTTTAATGCTTTGTTCATTGTTATAAGATATAATAAACCAAGTATACGAACTTGTTGATTTTGTTTATCAAGAATAAAATAGAATTGTATGTAGTAAATTGTAAAACTTAGCGATATTATAGCATTAGAATTAAACTTAAATTAGTTATTAACGTTTTAATATCTGCCTGAAGTTTGTTAACTGCTGTAAATGTGAAATAAAAAAGGTTTCTGCGGTAATGAATGAATTATTTGGTCTAACTAAATATGTGTACGTAAAAGCGAGCTAGATGTTGTGGGAAAGTGATGTTTAGTTTAGCAATGGTCAGTGACCGATTTGGTCCATCGATCTTCTGTTACTTCGACTGCCACTGGAAATAGGTCTTTTGTCTATTTAGCCAAACTGACCAATTTACTAGCACTTTTTCTTGCTTTCGTACCTTTTGTAGGTTGAGCAACAATTTATTTTACAAGTTCTAATATATTGCTTGTACCTATACTATACGTATACATTTAAATCTAGATTAGTTTTTGTAAAGCTTATTATTAACTACCTTAAACATTTGTTATAGTGATGAGTGTAATAGCTTTCGAGCTTTGCCTTAAAAAAAATTAAAACAGGAACTCTCAATACAAGCACTGCATAAAAAATTGACATAGAAATTATAGCATAGGTAATTAAAACTACCAAAAAATCTTACTAATATTATAAATGCGAATGTTTAGATGGATGTATGGATGGATGTTTGTTTGAAGGTATCTCCGGAACGGCTTAACAGATCTTGATGAAATTTGGCACAGATGTAGAACATAATCTAGAAGAACACATAGGGTACTTATTACGATTTTTTTAATTGCACGCGTACGGAGTCGCGGGCTACAGCTAGTTACAAATATACTGAAAACATTGTTAAAGCAGTAAATTATAATAGGAGGTTCAAACGATACCTGCCAAAGAGCACGCCGATATGCTTTAAAAAAAAAGATAAAAATGTGAACGTTATATTTGATCTACATTGCAAAATGTGTTCAATGGTTTCGCGCGCTATTCCAATATTTCCAGTATTAGAATCGTTAACGCGTAGATATCTGGTTCAATAAGTTTTGACTTTTTTTTTTATAATTGCTGTGACCCATTTTTTTGCGTATACTTATTTTATTGCTCCACTATTATTAACGGTCGACTACAACTTCTAATTAAGCTTGTTTTCTTTTTTTTTATTTTCGATAAGGAAATATGTTGTGACGATCCCATTTCGCAAGACGATCAACGGGACAACATAAAGTCGATTAATCGTTGGGTTCTGAGACCAAAAACTTTGTATAAAAAATATCGTCATCCCTGTTGTTATCTTTGACAAAACATGGATAACAATAAGACGATTTTTGGTATCAGAAACATAGACTTTTTTCTCGTCATCAATTAACTACGTATGTAACATTTGTATTTTTTATTTTTGGTTTCCTATAATTACGACATAGTTATAGGAAACTTACATTAAATTATTCAGTAAATAATTATTATTATTGCTTCACGATGACAGTTTCTACTGTGAAGTTTAAATTGAAATCTTTAACAAATGCTGTCAATGAACTTTGTAAAATATATTAAAATTGTATATTTGCCAAAATGTCAATCAAAAAAGTTTATACTTTCACGTGACTTTCCTATGAATAGATGTTAGCTCGTGATCTAATTATAATGTTTAGTTTTAGCCACGGTTTAGCTTTGAAAAAAAAGCAGAATATCATATTCGCAAAACGAATTATTGCTGAACTATTTCCTGAAATGTTTTTTCAACTAATTATTAAGAACACCAACATGAAGGAAACAAAATGTTTTATGATATACTAAAACAGATATGATTTGATATGGGAATGCAGAGTAAATATATTGATTTATATTCGAAAATATCTATCTATATTCAGTTGCGTTGGTAAACAAATCAAACATCGTCTATAGGACGTGAATATCGGCTAAGGCCCGATAGAAATACTCGTAACGTTATGAATATCAGATGAAGCCCGGTGGGCGCACAACACAATATTACTCGCCCCGGTTCATTATCACACTATATTGGAAACACAATAAGAAAAATAGCAATGCATTTTCTTTTTGTTTTCCTTTAACAAGGCAATATACGTTTCACTTCGTCGCCTCCTTAGTTTATCGTGTGGTAAAATAAATATTTTGTATATATATTCTCCGTTCACCGGAATAATGTTTTATTGTGTTATGAGTCTTACTAGTGCCGTAGACAAATACAAAGCGCGACTTAGTGTACCGCCTCGGGCCGCTATATAAAATTATACGACAAACGAGAGTAGGTTACATCGGGGACCTATGGACGATAAAAAAATCTCTCTAGGCGCTTTGCGAAAATAACTGTCCATTTACGATAGAGAAAATTATCTTGCTGTAATGTGAAGTTAAGAAAAAAAAAGCGAGCGAGCCATTTAAGAACCTTAACGACTTCTATCAGATGAATAAATGATTGAATTTTCAATTAAGATTAGAGGAAAACGCGAGGGCGAACTTTGTTGACAATTGTCGTTTTACGAACGAGAAAGTGTGCGATGAAAAAGTATTTTATTTCATTGTATTATCGATTCTTGATTATTTTACTTTATGGGAAAATGAGGATATGAATTAAATCGTTAATCATTTAGGACCAATTTCGATACATTTTCTACGTCGTGTCAATTGTTGTACATCAATACATTATAATAGTGAAAAGGAATATGAACAAGAACAGGTTATGTTTATTTTTTGCTTCAATTTTTGCCTTTATTAAAGCTTGGAAATCATTTTTTTTTACTTTGATATATATGTGTTTTAATATAAGGGTTTAATTAAGGGTTTCTAAAAATACGTCCGTCTTTAGTTTAAGAGAAAATAAGACCATTGCTAATTCAAATTATGTTCGCAACTTAACTGGTTCTCTTAAAAAAGATGCATAAATTTTAGAGTCAACGATTTCCTTAAGTCACGTCCGTTGTCGGAAACAACTGTTCCTTGAATTGTGCTCGAGTTTTTAAAAAAATAATTTTTGCTAATTTCCATCACATAACTAGCGACATAAAGCTAGTAAAGCGGCCAGTCGCGTTAAAGTAATTTGCGCTGCCTCACCGACGCTCGCAACCTTAGCTCCATAATACGTGACACTGCTGTAAAATTGTTTGAAACTTTCTATTACTGTCCTCAAAGTGGTTAGAGGTCTTCTCGCGTTTAATGCTTCCAGCGAATAATGGACTATAAAGCAGGAAAAGATATGGATTAATTCTGTATTATCCTCGTGGTTAGAAAACTTTTAATTGTTATGGATAATTGGCTGTGAAAATGTAGCCAGTCGACTGTTTTATCTCTACCTACTTTGAGACAAAATTTATCTTTACACTGTTTTAATTACGAAAGAGAATTACTACGAGTAACTCTCGTCCTATTTATAGATTTTACATTTTAATTCAGTTCGCATATATTTATATTTCTACTAAATTCGATTAACTTCTTTGTTTAGATTATATAGTTATTAATTTAAACACGTTATATTTAACGCTCACAATTCTACATTTATAAGTTGTCGAATAAAATAATGTTATTGTTAAACGTTTTAAATTTAAATTAATTTAAGTTTTAGAAATTCGAATTCAATCTTAGGTTAATTAACGTTAGTTATCCCTCGCGAGAGAGCGAGAGAATAAAGTAAAACAAAAGGATCTTTTCTGCTCATTTATTCAAAAGATGAGAATTCCACAATTGCGCTGAAACTTTCCCATTTCTCAAATGAATTACAACACTGATTGTGAAAATTTCTTAATTGTTTCCTTTGGTATTTTCATCTTAATTTTGCATAATAATTAAAAAGTAAAGATAGATTTTATTCACTCAATTTTCCACAAATCACATAATTCTAAATCGTAAAGCAAATTAAAATCAATGAATTTCAAAGCGAAAACAAAAACAAATATAAAACTAAATCAAAGAAATGCCCGCAGAGTAAAAATATAAACACACGCATTACGGACCATTTATTACGAGCAAGAAAAATAGAAGAAATAAAGTTATCATTTCACTTCATAGATAAATCGTGGAAATGTTTGTCTAAGAATCGGGCAAAGATGATTTGTGAGGCTAATTTTGAACTTGTATTTAAACGTTTAAAGATTTTTATAAAAGAAGACAGAAAACGAGTAATCGACTAGCAGATTTCGCGTTGCCTTCCCTTAATGGACAGAGGAAGTACAAAAAGATGGCATTTACCTTTCCCGTACGTCATCTTCCATTTCTAATACATTGCCCCTTCACATCCTTTCTTTGTAACAAGATGATGAAAACGGGTAGAGGACTTGATACTTTATACATGCTACATTCAAAGAGTAACATTTTAAGAGACACTCTCTTTAGTGTCTATGTGTTTATTAATAGATTCACAAAACGACCTATTGTTTCCAGCGCTTTGTGCCGACGCTTTTATTCTCTTGTCTAATTTATAATTAGTAGTCTGTTGATTGATATTTGTCTTCCTTGTTCGTTTGTTAACGATCCTAGAAGTATATTGTAATAATAAACCTTTCCTTTTCTTGTATATTATTAAACATATCCATATAAACACATTAAGTATAAGTTTTTTTTTTTTATATAAATGTATTTACAATGTATGCTAATGTTGATCTACATTACATTTATTAAAAAACATAGTAATATGTAAACCAAATGATCCCTTTTTATATTTGCTGTTTAATGCGCATTCGAAAATTATAACAGTGAATTCGATCCGAAAACCAAAATCCTTACAAATTACATAGTAGTGGATTTAATAAGAAGTATAATTAATAACAGAAAATTTCAAATAAAAACTCTATTCATAGAAATATGAATATGAATATTGAATTTTATATGGATTCAATAATAAAATACTGAATACAAAATTAAGTACGAAATGGAATTTTAGATTAATTTCTGGCATAAGCTTGCAGTGTTAAGATACAATATAGAGTAAGGCGCGACATCTGCTGGGGTTTAATTTCCAAGATAATTCTTATTCTACCCTTGGCACTGGAGCTTTCGTACAGCGCCATCTATGCAACGCAGGCGGAGTCACTTTGTCAAGTACTGCATCGTAAGCGAGTGCATCATTATGGCGGGATTATGGGATTTGATGCATTAATTTGAATACGCAGGGTAAATAAGGAAGCCGGCGAGAGCTTAGCAAGAGAAACAGATACTGTATTAATGTTTTATTCATTCTATTGCGGGCTTCTAATTTGTTTATACGAAATGTTAAAGTACGTTTTTGGTTGCGATATAAAAATACAATTCGTATAATATAACCTTACGACGCATCTACGTAAAAGTAGGTTATTTCTTTAGAGGTATATTATAGAAAACATTTTAGCAAATGTGTTTGATATTATATTTTACAAACTGTGTTCTGTTAATACATATATTTTCAAATAATTGTCAGAACCTACATTACTCGAGTTTATTTTAGCAGTTCATAGGGTAAATGATATAATATATGTAGATTTGATGGTTATTGAAACTTTTCGCAATCCATTAAGCCCATACGGCATAAGCCGGTCGCTATTGACTTGCAACAGCCGATTTGTGATCGGGACCGTTATTGATAACGGTATGCCATTCAAATATAATGGAACATATTTTGATTTATCTCTTAAAGTTATTCATATATTTTAGTATGGTTTAATTTTAAATACAAAAATTTAATTTAGAAAAAACATGTTTATGCAATAGCAAGACAAATACAAAATTTTCTGCGATCTTATTCAGTAATTTTATTTGATATCAGTGGTAAATAAATAACGAGTATAAGATTCTTTAGTCACAAAACATCTTTTATTTTCACAAATAAAAAAAAAAACAGAAATGTAAAAAAAATGATTATATTAAGTTTGAAAAGTCCTCAATACCTAATAGATTCTTTTTCTAAAACTCTAAGCAAATAAAGTGTTGTGCAGCGCCCGAGGGTGGCTCGTTGTAAACAAGTCATCTTTTTATCTTCCCTTCACGCTTCACGTAACTTTGTCGGGATGCGCTTGCACTTTAAGTTAGAAGAGATTGCTGTTGTTTTTTTACCCGATGCTCAGCTTCAGGTCGGACATTAGTTGGATTTTATTCTTAATAATATTTTAACATCGATAACAAATCCATGTTTTTTTTTTTATATTTTACTACTAAGCTTGGGTAGCTGAATATACAATACGGCGTGAAATATTATTTTATTTTTCAGTACTATATTATGGCCTATTTAATAGGATTATACTAAAAATACTATGTTTTTTTAGAATGACAGAGTAAGACGGAAAAGTATAATGTGTGAAGAATTTTGTTTGAAATTCACATCAGATAAAAGTAATCCTACGAAAGAAACAAATAATTAAAGGCTATCCTTTGCTCTTATGCTCCTTCTTCTCCTGTCCAGAGAAATACTACGGACCATACAAAAAATATGTATAAAATATGTTTCTAATGTAAAAGTTTATACGACATAAGATTTTGTTAAAGAACGTTTTGTTAAAGAAATACATAAATAAGTGTTTATTGTATCCAAAAAGAATTTATTTATTCAAAATAGAAATCTCATTGCTTTAATACTAAGTACATTTAAGTCAACCGACTTTGTAAGGCAATTTTAAAACGCAGACGTTGTTCAAACAACGCAACTTTTTTTCATTAGCCGAGATAGTTTTCCAGTAAAAAAGTGTCCAAAGGCAAAACAGACTATTTCTTTCAAAGACACTGAATTTAATTTTTGTTTGTATTATGGTTTCTTTAAAACACTGCATATTGTGTGTAAATTCAATTCAAATCAACATTGAATTGGATTTAAAATTCAATTCGATTTGTTTGTGTCTTTAACTAAGTTTTAGATAAATTTAATAGAGATAACGTAATTTGTTTTGTTTTTGGTTAATAAACTGTATTTTATTTTTTGTATTTTATAACACCTAAATAAAATCACCTTGAATTAACAAGGTTTGTTCGTTCACTAACTATACTATTAAAATATATTTTAAGATTAAATATATTAAGATCGAAGCAGATATTCATCAACACCAAAAACGTACAGAAGGCATGAGAGATGAAATTCTGAGAAAATGTGAAAAGTACGAGTTCAAATCTCCCTCGCCATAGTTTTTTTCTAAATATTATTTGGGATTCTTTGTGTATATACCAAAATAAGAAAGTGTTACTTGTAACATTACAGTTTATTTTGATTAATTTAAATGTTTTAAAACGCAGATAATAGATGGCGTTATTTCATATATTAGAGCCTGGGTCAATCGAGATTTTCTAATTAAGGTCAGGTTATTTCTCAACAATTTTAATAAATTGACAGAATAAAAGTATAAAAAGTTCAATAACTGAAATGCTTAGCATATCAATTGTCAAAATTCATACGTATTAGGCAACGTATCATTATCATGCGATAGGCCTGTGCCTGCTTTTGTTCGTAAAGCAATAAGGCCGGTCCATTTAGCAGCAGAAGCACGACAGTCGATAATTATGTTGTCAACTGGCTAAGCTAATGGGCTATACAAAGCGGATCTCGGCCGGATCAGTCGCTTTTTGCGCTTGACAAAGACCATTACGCGATCCGTTTCCGAGCGTAAAGTCAACACCGTTATGAAGTTTTCATCGGGAGTTCCCGATGAGGATGGAGCTAACGTGGGAGAGCTGCGATTGCGATTTGAATGGATAATGAGAGCCGGCGTATTCGTTAATTGAGTCGATATGTAAATAAACAGAATCAGCCATCGCAGCGCCGCTCTGCCAATCATTGCATGATACAAAGGCTAGCTCGCTATTTCACTGTTGTCTCTGATTGTTTGCTAGCTTTGTACAAATCGTTACTTATTTGGTTCACTATTTATTTAATTAATTAATGGCGCAACAATGTTATTCGTTGTTTTGGGAATACAACTGCGTCGAATGATAATTATTTAGTTGTTTGAAACGTTATAAATTCTAATAGATTAAACAACTGTTTTTTTTATAATTCTTTTATTTGTCATACGTTAATTATAAAATATTTCAAATCAATTTATCGAATGTTGTATGCTATCTAAACATGATTTCTGCAAAGGAATATTGCTTACAATTTCGCCGTAAAGGTGTGTCGATAAGAGAAATTCAGACGTGATACTGCATACAAATCCCCAGTGAAACGATTTCGACAATCATTACTATTCAACTGTATCTTATATAAACATATATTTAAATGGTGTTTTGAGATGCAAATTTTACTCTTGTACCTGAAATGTTTGCTAACTTTATATGTTTAATTATAATTTATTTGTGACTACAAAGTTATCAAGAGTACAAATATTAATCATTGACTAGAAGAAACATGAATTTCCATAATCAAACCACTTTTAACTGCGTAAACAACTTTTTTTAAGTAAATGTAAAAATGTATAAAAATGAATATTAAAGTGGAGTAATATTTGGTACAGGAGAGGGTAGACCTTTAATTCTGACCTCATCAGTTAATATGTAAACTTCTAGTTATCTAAGTTAATTCGTAAAATCCATTTAAATTATAATACATATTTGCACATTCACTCAGCATACAAAAATGGTGTTAACTCAGTATTCGTAATAAAAATCAAGGCACAGATTACGCGTCCAGTTTTTCGGCCGCTCGAATATTATTACTACAGCAATCGGTTTTAAAAACACTGAATAACATTATTTATTCCGATCCGTAGTGATTCGGTTTCCACGAGTGAAAAGCAATGTGATACGCTCCTGACACGTTCCGGCAGCGATTTATAAAAATAATGCCAAGCCCGTTTTTGAATTTCGTTTTTTTTGAGCGCGTATTATTTATATGTTTCGCAGCCGACGTTTAGAGAAAAAATGTCATTAATTCCCCCAAACGAGTGGGCATTTCGGTAAATACCGAGCGTTAGACGTTTTATCATAGAATAACCAAATATTTAAAGTACCCTGTGTGGGTTTGCTTTTCATTTATTTCTGTTTAGTTTGCGTTAAAAGCATTTTTCGGATTATTTGTAAAAAGGATACATGTATGTACATCTAATCGAATTTTTAAATAAATAAATTTATCAAAGCGGTTATTTAGATAGATTGGTATAAAGACTGAACAAACTAAATACAAAATTTTGTCGCATTGTTAATAGTCATAATAACGTCACAATGACACTTTGGAGAATAGCAGAATACAGTTTTGTCTGTGTTTAAGGTCACGGAAACATATCAGATAAATCTACTCTATGGTCGTTATCAAAAAACAAATCTATATTTTATGAGATTTTTCTTTATTAGATTCTTTTAATTTTAACATTCCTCGGGGCGCGAGCGTGAGTATGTTCTCGCTCGGAAGTTCGCAGTTAATTCTGAGCGGTATCAATTAAAACTGTCGCCTCTGATTTATTTTATTGGTTCGGCAATTGATTACATTACGCCAAATTGACCGCAATGAATGGGATTCTCACGACACTGGCTTTGAAAAATATACTGTACGTGTTTCTGACACCCGTGCTTTTAAGTCATTAAGTTTACTGCTTAGTTTAATTAAAAAGCAATCTATAAATAATGAATAAATATTGTTTACGAAAAGGAAGAATCCTTTGTAGATACTTTCATAAAAAAAATTATTGGTAGGAATCATCGTACCGTAACCGAAGAAACAAGAAAAGTGTACCTTAATTGCGCTTAATGGTAATCTGATTCATTGATAACTCTTCTGGCTTACATGCGCGAGGGATTCTTATTAAAAAATATTTATTGCGAAAATAATTTGATGAAAATCTAAACACTTAAGAAACCTACGTAATAATATTCTAAATATTAATACTACAGCGCTTTTGTTGTGCTATAAATCACTTAGCTTATATTATTATTTACTTAGTTACAAACGAAAAACGCAACATCAGCGCTTAATGTTATATCACTTGTACACACTTGTTCGTCGACAATGACACATTAATGACAACTTTATTACAAAATGACAAAGCTTAGTTTTATAACAACTTTTTAAGTTTTAACAGTTTAACTAACAGAGATTTATGTTAGAGGTAGGTACATGAAATTGCGCTTAGTTCAGAGCATCATCATCATCAGCTTACAATACGACCTCATTGAGAAGCTAAGAGCCTACCATAAGTTAGGGGTGACTAGGTCATAGTCAACCACGCTGGCCCAGTGCGGGTTTGTTGAGTTCACACATATCTTTGAATTTCGTCCCAGATATGTGCAGGTTGCATCACCGTAAGAAAATCTGGTAGATATAAATCGAAAAACACATTGCTACTAGGAGGGATTCGAACCCAGGACCTATAGAATGCAAGTCAAGTGCTTAATCCATGAGCCACCGATGATCTGCTTAGTGTAGATATCGAAAAGCAACAAAGAAAAAGAAAAGAAAGCACAAAAAGTATTGGAAATAAATGTATTATATTCGACTATTAATAAGACAGAAGAAGGATGACAATTCATGAATGACAGACATCCACAGTCGAGGTTCTGTTTACAACTTATTTCAAGTATGTAAGCCGGCATACTTTGTGTAAATAATTTGTCTAGTTTGGCTTCATCGGTGTGTGCGAATGAATTGGCGCAAACATCTGTTCGAAACTCGTTAAGCTGCGAATGCTTTCGACAAGTCAAGTTTGAGTCGAAGTCGACTTTGATTATTCCGAACGTCTACACTGGATTGGCGAATAATAACGCAATTAATTCCCGTACTAATACCTTGCACTAATTAAACGGCAGTTAAATGTCATCGTTTGCTGTCATACACTAAATATTAGCATATTCCTTTGACGTTTGTGTTAATTTTAAGCTAATAGAGCTAGTAACAGCTGATGATGACGTCACCAGATTATAACCGAGAAATTCCATTGACACACTTGTATTAAAATATATTTATGTCTCTATTTTAAGAGTGAGTAGGATGGCAATATTATACAAATATGTCTACAGTAGAAGCAAGTCTGTTGGCATCTTATAACAATGCGTATCCTAAGGTTGATTCCTAAATGTGTCAAAGCTTTAGTTTGCTCTAAAAAAAACTCTATTTAACTGACTAGTTACTAATTTATATTGATTGCATTATTGTAACCTAAGGGTTGTAGACCTACCAATAGTATCAGCTGGTTCGAACATACGGATATAGACATGGATATTATTTATAGATTAATTACGTCTGGTGACCAAACAATTCAGGTTTCAATTAGGCGAATATTTTTCAGAATTCTCTTTACAATACTTTTCAGGTGAATTGTCAACTAATGATTATTTTTCATATAAGCTATCACATAAAACTCCAGATTAATTTCTACGTACTTACACCCACCAATTTTTGACAAATCCTTCCACACAATTCAAAATAATTGGCAATGAGATATACATACTATATATACCAAATGGGCGAGGTAACAAATGTTGTATTTCATTAAACCGCGAAAGTAATTTATGTTTAAAATATTATACGTACAAACGAGTTTACACAGCAAACAGTATTAATAAACTTTTTCTGTTTGCTTAGAGCCAAATATTTACATTAAAAATAATATTTACCTCGTGTACAAAGTAGCGCTTAATTATGTCGGTGTTGTAATTATTTTATTCTTAAATTAAACATGTTTTAATAATTTAAGTATTTTATAAGTTTTCCAATATGTTCGTCAGCGTGATTTAAATACAAAAGTTATTCGACTTATATTAGATACAAAATAAGAAATCTTAAACGTTTAGGTTTAGATAAAATAATGACATTTGTTTTATTTAAAATGTAATTTTTGTGTCATTTAATTGGAATTAAAGCATTTGCAGTTTGAAGTTTAAACTTTGAAGAATTTGAATTACGAAATTTATAATTTTTTAAAAATAAGGATAGTTATTGCCTTATAAACATTTCATAAACGCTGTATATTATACTTGTAGATATATAAAACGATAGAAGCGGTTGTCGTATGTATTAATACCAATGTTATGTATTCAGTACGGTATGACGTACAGTTGGAGTATTAACATCTTTTAAAATTCAGGAGTGGAACAGTTAGTCGGGAGTTGGAAGTAAACAAGTTGACCTTGGAAGCACCTTGACTTATACGGTGGCTTATCGTATGCGACTGCGGGCTACGGTCGAGCGAGACGATCTAATATAGGCGTTCTGAATTGTGATCAGCTGACTCCCAGCCAAAGACATTGGAAAAACATTTGAACAAACCGTTTTACGTAATCTCAATGAATATGTTTCAGAAGATCTGCGTTATTTTTGAGTTTATAACGATTTAAAGTCCGTGTACCAAACCAAAGTTTGAGACAATAAAGTAAGAGGGTAAATCTATATATATAAAAGAAAGTTGTGTTAGTTACACCATTTATAACTCAAGAACGGCTGAATGTATTTGACTGAAAATTGGTGGGCAGGTAGCTTAGAACCAGGAAACGGACATAGGATAATTTTTACCCCGTTTTCTATTTTTTATTCCGCGCGGACGGAGTCGCGGGTAAAAGCTAGTATACGATATTTCTTACTTTTGGGATAAGACAAAAAGTCATTCCTGTTTATTCCTTTGAACAGAAGTTCGAAAAGAAAAAGCAGTTAAATTTTTAGATTTATTCGAATTGACAAATCGCATGTTCATTACGAAAGTAATTAAAGCAAAACATGGTGTTTTCGTTAATTTGACAAATAAATAAATGTACAGTCTTACAATCTTATTAACTTTGCGTGAGTCGCCAATGTAGCAATAAAACCGATACGTAATTGCCATTTACGAAAAAAGTCTGTAAAATTTTGTTGCGAAAAGACCAAAGCTTAATTGCATCGACCGCGCATTGCCAGCGGATGTCCGGTCGTCTCATATAACCTTTGACTTTTTAAAAACAGGATCAGTTCAGCTGGTGCTTTCGCTCCTGTCACATAAAAACGAACAACAAGTTCTAAACTTGCTTACTTATGTGCTTGTATGTAAATATTTGAGTCAGTATGCGTTCATAAAGATGCAATTATGAGCAAGATATGCACGTATGATTATCATCTTTACCTCACCACCTGCTAAAATTAGTAGAATTAACTGATTACACATCAGCGTTTTGCTTAGTCCGTATCTCTTTAGTCAAGGATGTATACACATAAAATGGTTTAAAATAAAAACACTTTCCACCTTAAAGCGTTGTCATGAGCTCGGACATGCGACACACAATATTGAACTTTGACATTAACGTGATATACACGGACTTGCTGCATTTTAGGTACGGATATCACGAAATGTCTAAAACATTTATGTATTTTTCAGCAAATAAAGAAAAAGTGAGAAATTCGTAAAGTCAGCAGTCACATAAATATTCACCCGCAATAACTATTTTTTTAATTATATATATTTTATTGAATATAATGTTTTCTGAAATTAACTTTTTTAGTCAAAAAATCAAAACAAGTCTTCATTATTCTAAACCCTGAATTACAAACTTCACAACGCGTTAACATAATAAGTCTCTAAAACAACTAGAGTCCGTATGAAAATTTATTTACAGACGTGCATAAGTTCTTAATTTAATAGCAATTTTAGTTTTAAAGTGTAAAAGGAAGGGACCACAATCGCTGAAGTTGACACATGCTCCGGGCAACTTGCAACTTTCAGACTCATGTCGCCTCA
Source organism: Papilio machaon (assembly GCF_912999745.1). Lineage (NCBI taxonomy): Eukaryota > Metazoa > Arthropoda > Insecta > Lepidoptera > Papilionidae > Papilio > Papilio machaon. Next base: position 3,657,860 of record NC_059989.1, on the reverse strand, counting down.
CTTTAACTTAAACCACTTAATGTACCGCGTTACAATTTACACCAGGCAAGAGGGACCACATATTTTTAAATATTACATACTCTAAAATATTAACATATCAATACGACATAAGTGAGTACTCACGCGTACTTGTAAGCTTAGAATTATTGTCTCTACTCAGCTCGTATTGGACATTTACTACCACACAATGTGTCATTAAACTGTAACTTAATACTACCTTAAGTGAAAATTTAGTATATTAATCTACACTTATGGTCTGTTTAGCTAACCAGTGATTCTGATTGTGATAGTTAATGGTATATTCAAAATTGTAGATTGAGTTAATCTTTACAAACTGGACAGACGTACGGTCACCTCAAAAGTTGGTAGTTACAAAAGCTCTCTGTAAGCTGTAATCGTATTTACGAATTCAGAATTCATAATTATGCAATACTTAATTACAAAATTGTTACTTTGTCGAAGTGTCGATAAATTTTCCATCAAAGTTGTTCGTTTAGAATTGGCTTTAATAGTATGATATTTTCTAAACTCGTGTCGATGATAATAATTCATTATGTGTGTCGTTTTAAAATATAAATAAAAAAAATAGCAAAGTTTGTTGTTGATCAGTTCAATCAATAATATTTAAAATTGCCCTCAAGCTCAGTAATGATCATTTTTACAGCGATTAATTTATAAATTCAACGGTTAACATTTGGCAAAATGTTACAAACGAGTGGTCATTTAGATAAATGGCGTACGTTAAACAAATTATTGCAATTGTGACCAAATATTCTGGGTAATGCGTTTCGCAAATGTCCTCGTTTTTGTCACAGTACAAGGTAAACTAAAATATACAATGACATTTGAAATATTTTAAAAATGCATTATTCTTTTCGTAAATATTCTGTTTAATTATAAATAGCCTATGTTTATTAAAATACAGCCAGTTTTAAAAATCTCAAGAACAAATAATTAATAATTTTTTTTTCCTATTGCCAAAATCTTCAATATAAAAATAGTTGAATTAAGTTGCATTAAGTAAACATCTCAGCTATTTTTAACAAAATTTTAAATGAACTATCACGTTATTTCATTTTAAGAAGTAATCATAATATACTTTATTACTTTGGAGCGGGTATTAAATGAAATTCTTGCTTGAAAATGGTACATTATGGTAAGATAAGGGTATCGTAGCAAACAAGATGACGAACCAGAGAGCGTGAAAATATTTTCACGGCGGAAAGAACAGATATTTATCATTTAATTTTTATACAAACTCAATGTTATAATCTTGTAAACTGCTGAATGATAAATTGTTTCAAAATATTGTTTAATTCTAAATTATAAGCTCCAAGGAATTGTAGAAATACTGAAAAAAATATAAGGAATAAAAAAACATAAAATAAAAACGTCTCCATTGGATTTTACGTAGATAAATACACATTTCTGTAATATTTATAACAATATAAAATTACATTATCTTTTAATAAATTCATTCTAGATTGCCAGGGAAAATGATTAAATATTTCAAACGTAACATGTTTTCAAGCAAAGGCACGTAACCGATTTAGTGCTTGCATGACTCATTAGTGTCACTCGTTGAGCCTGAGACAGTTTACGAACATGCGCGTTATAAGGCTGTGTGCACATTGTTACTTTTTACATTATAAAATTTCACTTAAATATTTTATTATTGGTGATAATAAAAATATTTTTCATATATGTATATGTATTTTAGATATACGTAAAATTAAGTTTTTCTCTCGATTTCAAGTGACTGTGAAACCATCACACAGAGGGTTGCAGAGTTGAACGAAGAATTGTATCATTGCTACATTAAGAAAAAAATATTACGAATAACTTCATAACATTCATGGTACTATCTTAAATTCATCATAACACTCAAAATGGATTTTGATTAAAATAGGTTAGCTCTCAGTAATGCACGGTAATTTTTTTATTAATAAATCAGATAGCGTTAAATTTCAGTAGCAAGCGCGGTATTATAATAAGCTCTTGTGTATTTGTTAATTGAATCAGCATGCAAATATACGGAAACCGCGCGCCATAACTGCGGTGCAGCGGGATCGCGCCGCCGCCGGCGCCGGGACATAGCGATTAGTTATTCATTCTGTTATTAGATTGATTTAATGGATCCAACTAATGTATTTAAGGTACGTAAAACAGCTTACGTTATTAAATAATGGAAATTGTAGAGATAATTCCAAGATTTGCTAGATTTTAGTCTATTTGGCTAGCGGACTATATTTTACTGCGTTCTAGACAGTTAAAAGTTATATCAATATAACTAACATTATGTCTTTTGGAACATTATAATGACGCAAAACAAGACTTTTACGTATAACAGCAAAAAATTGATTTTTTCCTCTGAAGAGCGATATTATGATAATATGTATACTTACTATAATTATTTAAATTTATTACAAAATAAACCATGGTGTGATTTCTATCAGTGATTTCTGGTGTCATATTAATGTTGTAGATAAAAAAGGAAATGTATCAACTGTGTGATTAAACAACGATTGTTAGGGAGTTAAATGTAAGAGGGCGAGATCGCACGCAGCTAAATAAGATTGGTAGCTGTCCGGCGGTGCGTGGGCCAGCGTGAGCGAGCCGAATTTCGGTGGTTCTTATGATATATGAGGGCACGTTATTTTCTTATCTTTTTCTTTCTAGCACCAACGCTCATACTTCATTATCGTTACTTTTATAAACGTTATGCTTTTCATATCTCTTAACCGCTCCCGTCCGCGGAGATCTTAAGTATTACACACTTTTAATTTTTAATTTGGGATTGTGACACCGAAACATCTCGAAGGATGTCTTTATTATTAAATTACTAGATGGTAAATAAATTAATTTTTATTTTAGCGTGACTCAAATTGGATTGTCCTTTCCTGGAAATTATTATATCGCATTGTTAGACGACGTTATCGTAGGGGGAGGTGACGAGCGTGAAAATATATTTTTATTTCATTAAGAAAGACTTTAATCCCTTAAATTTTCGTTGCGAGCTTAACCAACGTCGCTACCGAATAAAATTATTGATAAAAATTATGACTCAAATAACTCTTTGGTAATCTTGAAGAAATAAATTTACTATGGTATATTTTAAATAAATATTGCAATTATCAAAGCTGCTTATTTTAAAAGAAGAGCTTAGGACAATAATGCACATTTAAAGGGCAATTCAATGTCCCGATGGTCAATACACACAGCAAGAAAAGACTGCACCAACAGTAACGTTATATTTATTCATGCGTCGAGTGGAACATGGATTGGGATAAAACTAGCTAGTATTATAATAATCCAAAGTTTAATGGTTATGCTGACGGAACAATGATAAGATGTGTAAAGCCGTTACAAGATAGGAGAGACGTGATCGTGTGGGTACGCGCCGCCCCTCCTCCCGCGCCCCCGCGCACTGTCCTCGGGAGGCTACGACGGAAAATAAAATTGATACCGCTCCGCCGCGGGCGAGCCGAGAAAAAGCATTTCGAAATAAATGACTTTTTAAATTTCATCGTTGCACACAGTTTCTCTATCAAATGTCGAGGCTCGCTCCAAGTAACTGGATTTGTGGACGGGCATTTATTGTGTGCGACATACGAGACCACGGGTTTTATATCTCCGACATTGATAAATAAGAAATAAAGGCTGAGAACATTTCTAAACTGTATCCCTGCTCTAGTCTTGTATTGCCAATCACTTGGAGTGTCTTCGTATTTGTGTCGAAAACACATCGAAAAAGTTATGTCTTAGTTTTTGTCGTAGTTCTCATTTTTGACGGTTTTGCTTTTGTACTTATGGGATATCTTTGACACCTTTAATGTAGTGTCAGGTACAATTTCACACTATGTATGCATAGAACCTTAGATCTTATTGGCCGATCAGCCCAACGGGAAACACCTGTAATTTCTGGATACAATTATAGGTTTATATCTATCCATTGCTGTTCAATGTCAAAAGATAAATCTGTTAGATGTAATAAACACCAAACCAAGAAGTGCAAAAGAGTTACTGACCATTATTAAAAATAATTAATCTCTGTTATTTTGTTTCAAAATTCAAAAACCCTACGAAAATAAGACTGACATATTTATGATATGCATCTATACTGTAAACGCAGTTTGCCATGCGTTAACATAAACTAATAAAACTTTCCTTTTAAATCAACTTGAAATTTGGAAGTTTGCACTAAGCTAAGAAAACTAAGTCGAACATGTTCAATTCGTGCTTGCGCACAAAATGCATGCATTAAATAAACTATCTAACTGTTGATGTATGTCCAACCTACATTTATACTGTAACAAGTTATCAAATTCAACATCGATGCCAAAATTGTGGTCAAGGAAAGAATACATTGATGTTTGCCTTGACTTTAGAAATTGTATCATTTAAATACATGTAAAGTTTTACAAAAATAAAACCAGTAATTTCTTAGTACTGTCAATCGTAAGTTCGATTGACGGAATCCGTTCTCTTTACTTTTGTGAACCTTTTAATTTTATTAATACTAAAGAAAAAAGAGTGTTTGAAAAATTAAAAATTACTGCCTGCCCCTTATAATAGCGATAGTGACTGTTTTTAAATCATATACGTTTAAAAAAAAAAGTAAAATGTTATTACATTATCTTTCTACTTGAATAGGTTGAGTAACTCATAGGATACTGAAAGTTTTTCCAGGCTTATATTGTCATATAAGTAAAGATCAGAGATCAATGCGTACATGCATCCGGGAAACTTTACAGCGTCTACTTTCTACTTAAAACTTGAACGGCAACTTTATCCTGTATCATCTTTGCAAGTACAGTTAGTGTACTACTATGATTTCGAAGTCTTTGAAATTGTTACCTTATCTTTGATAACTTAGTCTTGAGATTTACTTTTTAAGGTGCAAATAATTACTAAACTTTGTTATTCTAACTATTCTGTTTCAAAAAATACTTTAATGGTATAGTCGTATGTACTTTATTATTAGAATATACGTCAAGTAGGATCTAATGTACGTTGGTAAGTCCATAAACAAATTGTCGCCCGTACATCTCATTAATGTCAGTCATAGCTCGAGCGAAGCGCGTCGTCAACCATAAAGCATCCTTACCGAGAGGTGCAATATTACATCATGCACAAATTGTTACTTCAAGACATCCATTTTGCGTTTATTTTCTTCATAAAACACAAACGAGATAGTCAATTAAAGGTCGTATTTTTGATACAGTTAATTAAAGTGACTTTTTAAATTTTGAACAAAAACAGTCTCTTTGTTTTAAGGCGCTTTTAAACTTACTATTTTCGTAAAAGAAAAACGAGACAGTATTTTGTAATTCATTCATGGATGGAAGAGAACTATCGATATACGTAATGGAGCATCCTGCAAATAAATCGAAATGCCACGTGAAAAAATATGTACACAACGTAATCCGTTTGAACACGCTTTATTTATGAACAAAAATCGTGGGAAGTTTTTTTGGAGAATTTATTAAGTGCCCTACGGGCATTACGCGGCGTTGTGTAAAAAAAAATTGAAAACGAATACCTCTGAAGGTAAATTATCGCCCCTTTATTCCGTTATGGAGCTATCAATCACTTACCTAATTGTGTTATTTATTTACCCGCAGGCAGAAACAGCGTTGTCATCAATTTATATAATTTCACTTAGCGATTTCTCCATTCCCATTTCACTTACTATCGAATTTCCTTTTAATGTTATTGTTGTCGCGATTGTTGTTTAGAACAAAATGTACGCTTTAACTTTATTTTCTGTTGCCGACAGGTGTAAATTTATAATTTAGTTTTACTAGACCATAAAACTAAACCGCGTAGAGCAGAAGACTTTATTTTACTTATAAACGCATGAAACCTGAAATAAAACTCCGAAATGACGACAGTAAACCCTTTTAAATCTAGTTTTATATCGCTTATGATTAAATTTGTTAACATTTGTAGTTTGTTGAAATATTAAATTACTGTTTTAAGATTTAAAACCTGTACTATTATAGTTTTATTTTTTAAAGAAAAACAACTTTGCATGAGTAAGTAAAGAATGCTTTTTTCCAAACCAAAAAAAAAACATGCCTCTTCTTTTTTGCTGCGATAACCTCGTCTTACAATAATGTATCGTTTTCTAGAAACAATTTTCTTTGAAACGCTCTCAAACAAGAATTAATTTATATCGCTTCTCCTCCAAATCAAATCATCACAAAAGCCTAACGCCAAAATGTTCACAGCGTCTCTAGCGTTTTATCAAAAAAATTATATTACGGAATTATAAGCCTGGAGCTAATGTACTACACTTAAAAGAATAAAATATTTTGATAAATATCCATTGCTGGAACGAAAAAACGTGACTCTTGAATGTTCTGCTTTTTATTGTTGCATTCATTTATTTTATAATTAAAATTTCGCAAATTTACCAAAAAAACAATGACTATGTCATTAATTTAAAGTATTATGTGGACAAAAAATTAAATTTACCTTGAGTATTTTATCAGCAGTGGAAATGCGGTAAGTCAGGCACTTCAATAATGAGTGAAAACGTTTATGAACACTTTGGTCCTAGCACAATAACAAATTACAATTTGCGTATTGGGCGTAAAGTACACCAAAAATCTCATACTAGTTTTGACATAATTGATGATGACGATACGAAGGCGATTATCACAAATATTCGTGCTAGACCCACTGATCGTCTAGCTACAATCTCGTAGCGAGGAAGTTACGATGTAGAATAAACTTGATATCGTTCCGCCCGCCGGCGGCAAAAGGAATTTCGATATAAATGACTTTTAAAATTTGATCGTTGCACACAGTTCCTCTATGAAATGTCAAGGCTTGCTTCCCGTAAATAGATTTGGAGATGGGCATCCAAGGTTTGCTAACGGCGACTTTTATGCTTTTACTTGTCTAATAAAACACAAAGCAATGTCTCATTTCTTCTTTGAAACATTTTCTCTATATTCTTTCTTCTACGATTTTCTTAAAATGAACAATGTTGGCGCACTTTGTTGATAATTTTCACTCATGAATTTAAAATGACTATCACATTTATTATTACACTCAAAGTAAACAGAACAATTTTATGAATTTCGAAACTATTCTCTTAATTTTTTCGCAATGGTATTTCAAGTTAGAGTTACCAAACTACGAGTACTTATTATCTAAAGTCAAGTGTAAAATATTTTATGCTACTTTCCAAAACGACGACTTCTTATCAGAAAAGTGAACAGCTGGGGTAAGTGTAATTTAAAAGGTCTCAATTCATACGTGGTAACATGTCGATGTAGCAATTCGTGGCTACTTGTAATTTATAAAGAAACAAGCTCTTATTACAGAGGCTGGCGTGCTCGGAACCGGAAAGAACTTTCCAACACACGTTGCCTTACTTACATTCAAACCTTAAATGAATCGCTGTACAAATTACGCAACAAGTGGAAAGGGTCGGCGCTTATTGAGCGTGGCACAGCGACTCTTGATATTTAAGATGTGATCTGCTTTCCGGTTTCCAATAAATTTAATCTAGGAAAAAAGTTATAGGACTTTTTTACAATCTGTTTCGTACCACAATACATACAAAAAAGCTTCGCTTCTATTAATTTGGTCTTAGAATGTATGCGCATTGATATTACAAATGCTGCATAATAATATGAATAAAAAAAACAAAAGTAATAATCCAAGCGATTCCATCGACTTTTAAGTAAGAATTTACAGATGGTCGTTTACACATAAAAAGAAAATGTAACTAGGCCTTAAATCGAATACCGATCAACGTGAGGAGCAACTATAATGTATAAGATACAGAGGTGACCCCAAACAGATTACAAATGTGCATCACGATACGATTGTAGAACAAGCATTTCAGACGGGCCGCTGTCCTGCGCGAGATCATGACCCCTCTGTTAGGATTATGTATGTGTCCCGAATATCAATTAGTTGTCACTTTGAGTTGACGTGACGCTTTTATCGCTTATATGAGTTTTAAGTGGAGTAAATCTTTCGTTTAGAATTAAAATAATAGCTTTGTGAAAATTTTGTTTTAACATTATTTTTGGCGATAAAACTAAAATAAAATTATTGGGATAGCTGCTTATGGCTATATTGCGTCTAATTTCAGCTATTTAATAATATAAATGTGCTTGTGAAAAGTGCCGACATTTAGTAAGATGTATAAATTGTTTTCTAAGTTACACTACTGTTATCGAATGCCTAAAAACTACGCTGTTTACTGGTACGAGTAGTATATCTTCAAATTTGTTGTAATGCAAAATTAAGTTAGTAACACAGAAGTACATTACATTTAGCTAAGTGTAAGATGTATGTACAACATAATCGGATAAGGAAATCGAGTTTGCTGGGCAATAGAGCGACTGGCCTGCCTATTGTTCAATACGATGATATGATTAATCAATGATGGGTTTTCGAACAGAACTAGGAGTAAAACTTAATATTTTTTTCATACAAAACAAAGAAAACAGAAACATTAAGTACGATTTTTTGGTCTTTATGCACCTGCAAAATTATATAAAATTATAGAGCAAACGTATTATATCTTAAATACGAATAAAAATTTAAATGTAAATGTATGAAGCTTACGTACTCGTATCTTATAAATATTAATGTATACAGTACATCAAATAATCTGTTTACATCAATAGCAAATGAAAATTCTATAATAACTGGAAGGAAAACTTTGATATCAAGTTTTCCGTCTCTACAATTATAATTTCATTTCTATATCTACTATTTGCTCGAACGTTTTGAAATTATAGGAAACTCGGTATAAGTTTTACTGCAACGATACGTTCGCGAACTCGCCTCCCTTGAAAAAAATGCAGTAATAATTGAATATCGAACCTCCATAAATTGACACGATATGGTGTGCGTTGGATCGCGTATGCATCCGGGTCGCGTACACTGCGTCCGGTTACAAATGAAAATGTGTGAAAAGTTTTTTTTTTAATTCGTGGTATATTCGGTTCGAGTAGTGGTAGTAAGGGCGAGTGGCGCGGACGAGTAACGTCGTCAATAATTCATGCGGCAGGCACGTCGTGGCCGCCAGCCGTTCCTAATTGATTCCTGATGCGGTCCGTGAGCTGATCGCATCACTGCCTCCTTGTGCTGGCCCTGCGAGGACTCGTGCGGTTCATTACGCGTCTACGGAGTCGCGTGCGTTGAGGAAAAATTAGTGAAGGATGTACATATTATCGGATTATTATTCACATCTGCATCGCTGCATCCAATTTAGGTTTTTGCTTATGGTAGAAGAAATATGATATTTAGGGTGTATGTTTAATATTTACCCTATGGGTACTTTAAGCTTTAATTAAAATTTGAAATTAAAGTTGACTGCGTATGTTTATGTGCCAGGTACTGGCGACTTTGGTTAGGTACTAAATTTTTTAGCGTAATTGTACTTGTAATAAATAATAACAAAGGAACCGATTGTTTCAGAATTATTTGACAAAAACTTTAGAAAGCAGACTTCGGAAAATAAAACATAGATACGGTGGTCAGGTAATAAAAGTTGAGCAATAACTTAAGTCTCTTATCACCGTCATATCAAAAACCATTTTAATTGCGTGTCGAATTACCAACAGAAAGATGATTATCGCTACAGGTAGCTAATAATGTACAATGGCGGAAATTCCCGGTGTTCCACTTAACGAAAATATGCCTTGCACCGTGCAACGAAACAAACTCCGCCCCCTTTTTACGGATAGCCAATGAGTTAGCAATGAGTTGCGCAAGCGACTGGATAATAGTAAAAACAATCAGTTGCGTACTGCTCTGCATCCCTGCGTGTTGTTACTGCCGCTGTCTTTGTTATGCGTTTTAAGTTTTACGACCTCTGTTTGTTTTTTGGACTTTTGTGATTTGTGCCTATTAGTGACCTCTGCTTGTTTTCCGGACTGATAGATCGCCTTACGTTTACCTGTGCTAGAACCCTGGACTTAATCTGTAATCATTTAACATAATGCCGCGTAATCTTCTTGCTGAAGAAAGAGAACAAATCATCGTTTTGCATCGGGAAGGTTTCAACATCTCTCAAATAGCGGATGAACTTAATGTTGCAGTAAGTAATATGTTTTTATAGACTATGAAACGTAATTGATTAGTTATAAATATGTAACTCAAAACTTTTGAATAAATAAGAACTGTATTTATTACTTTGATTCATTGTAGGTTTTTTTTTTTGATTAGCGTTATTACTTTGAACACGTTTATATCTGCTTGCCACTTAGTGTTCTCTGATTGTTACAAGTTATCGTTCAAAAACTAAAAACTACATGTTTTTGAATATGCCATATTAGACTATATACTATATGTTTTTGGAAATAATGTAATAATAGATTGATAATATCGATTTTTAATTAAAAGCCATAATATCAGCAATTCCGTAAGTTCGTAATGTAAAGATTACACAGCGTAAATATTTCAAATTTATATGTGTATACAAATATATTTATAACCTTAGGTTTAGCTTAACCCAATGTAAATTATAACCGGCAACGCAAGGTAAATTAAAAAATCTTAAAAGAAAAAAATATCACAAACCACATTGACTTTTTTATATACTTAAACACTTCTTATCTAAAACTATTTTTTAGCCTAGACTTAATAACAAGACCTTTCTCTATTGTCTTATAATGGTTAAATATACAAATATCTGTTTATATAGTTAACTTATTAAATCAATTTATAAACATATTATCTAAAATAAAAATCAGATGCAACAGTTGGAATTACAGATATATTAGGTCCTTACATATGAAATTGGCGTTTTGTATGGGAGGAACAAAAAGTTGAATATTTTTTAATATAATATATTTAATTAATCAAAGTATGAACCATTATTTTCTATGCACTTTTGCCATCTCATAGGTAGTTCATTGATCCCTTTACTAAAAAAACCAGTCGGACGGGAATCAATAAAATCTTTGAAGGCGATTTGGACTGCCCCATCGGAGTTGAATTTTTTCCCTTGCAAGAAATTATCCAAATTTCGAAAAAAATGGTAATCTGTTGGAGCAAGGTCCGGGGAGTACGGAGGATGTCTTAGACTTTCCAATTGAAGCTCTTCTAATTTAGTAGCCGTCTGTTGCGCAGTGTGTGGTCTAGCGTTGTCGTGAAGCAGCAGTGGCGTGGAGCGATTGACCAGCCTAGGTTGTTTAGCCGCTAGCTTTTCCATCATGGTTTGCAATTGCTGACAATAGACATCAGCCGTAATAGTCTGGCCAGATTTGAGAAAACTGTAATGAACAATACCGGCACTAGTCCACCAAACGCTTACAAGTAACTTTTTTGGGGTTAATTTTCGCTTGGGGCAGGATTTGGCTGGCTGGCCAGGATCCAACCATTGCGCTGAGCGCTTCCGATTATCGTAAAGAACCCATTTTTCATCACAGGTAATGATTCGGTTTAAAATACCTTCATTATTGTGCCGGTTTAGTAATGTAACGCAACAGTCGACGCGCGTTTGCCGGTTTGCTTCAGTCAATTCGTGAGGTACCCACCTTTCAAGCTTTTTAATCTTCCCAATTTGCTTCAAGTGAATTAAAACAGTTTTATCACTAACATCGCAGCCTGCAGCTAACTCGGACGTGGTTTGCGATGGATCCGCTTCCACAATAGCCTTCAACTCTTCATTATCAACTTGAGTCTCAGGCCGTCCACGGGGCTTGTTCTGCAGATCGAAATTTCCAGAACGAAAACGTTGGAACCAAAAACGAACTGTGTTTTCTTTTGCAACACGACCGCCATACACATCATTCACCCTTCGAGTCGTTTCCGCAGCACTAGTGCCACGGCGGAACTCGTACTCGTAAATAATGCGATATTTTAAGTTTTCCATTTTGTAAAATCAGTGACGCAAACAGAAAAAAACAGAAGAAAAAAAACAAATGAATGACGGTCATCGAACCACAAATACATGAGTCTATAGCTGTACAAATTTGAATTTGGAATTCCTTACCAAAGAGGAGAAATTCGTGATTAAAGTGGCCAGTACGAAAAACGCCAATTTCATATGTAAGGACCTAATATTACGTTACATATGTTTTAATTTTAATTTTTCTGTCTTTCGTTTAATATAAAAGTTATTTTACAGAGAGCTACAGTACGCCGGTGGGTGGAGCGCTACGAGAACGAAGGCTCGCTGTTAGATCGAGTACGAATCATGCCGTTGCGTGTTGCGCAGCAGCCCCAAATAAATCAGATGTTGCAACACTACTCCGAGCAGCCCTTCACTGCTACAAAAGTTTTTGCTCAAAAATTTGAGTGCTCGGTAAAAACCATTCGCAATTATCTACACAGAAACGGTGTCCATAATAGGACACCAGCTAAAAAAATTGGATTAACAGAAGAGCATCGCACCGCAAGACTACGTTTCGCTAGAGAGTTTAGAGATTTCGATTTTTCAAACGCCATATTTTCTGACGAAAAATGTTTTAAGTCCAATCAATGTGGACGTCAGAATTTATGGCGAGCAAATAATACAAGGTATGCTCCTCAAAATGTAATTTCAAATACCCAGTCGGGCAGAATAACAGTAAATATGTGGGGTTGGATGAGTTCCGCGGGACCCGGGGAGCTAGTTTTTATACCCGGGCGATCAAATGGCCACGTATACCGAGAGATTTTACAGGACGTAATGTTACCAACAGTGCGCACGGTGTATCCCGTCGAAGATTTTCCTGGAATTAACTTCATACAAGATAATTGTCCGATACACCGTGCGCGCGTGGTCAGGGACTGGTTTGAGTCTCATAGCGAAGTTCAAACGATTTCGTGGCCATCAAAGTCGCCGGATCTCAACCCGATTGAAAATTTGTGGGCGCTCATGGTCCAAAAGTGGGACAGTAGAAATGAGCGCTGCAAAGAAGAGCTAGTAGCCCACTGTGAAAAAATTTGGGAATCATTTAGAGGATCAGACTTATGTCAAAACATAGTCCTCTCTATGCGAGATAGGTGCGATGCCGTCATAGCTGCGAATGGTGGACCGACAAAATACTAGAAACATACGTATAACATAGGAATCGTATGTTTCTAATATTTATATAAAAAGTACTCGTATATTAGTAAAAAATATATTTATTTCAATTTTATTTATATAGATTCATGTTATAATTTATTTAAATGTAAAATGTTAAGAACCTAAACATTTTGTAAAAACGATGTCAACCCAATAATACACTTTATAATTATTAACCATATTTATTATATAATAAAATGAATGAAATACGAATAAGCTTTTTATTTAAATCTAAATAAAGAAAACCTTAAAGGCCTTACCATTACCATTACTAACAAACTTAGTATGTAGTAACAGTTAAGCTTAATCATATGTCAACCTTTTATACTTTGACTCTTTGCTCGATCTTAAGTTCATCTTTAACTTTGGTCCGAAATTTTGTCCGCAGGGAATTGAGAAAAAAAGGTTGTTATTAAATTCTACATCTAGGCGGAATTTAATCGAGTTTCTTTAAGATATCTTTTGTAAATATCCATCCATCCGTCCCAAAACTTTTTTAATTGAATGAATGAATTAGTGAGATTAAAGAATTAATTATTTTTGTTTTATTTTTATACTTAAAAATATGTATTTAATAAATTAAAGTATAAACGCGATGATGCGAATCACAGGATATCAATATTAATATTGTAATTTGCGCGCACATCTCTTAGCGTAAGTGTTCATTTTTTTACAACTAAACTAGTTGGAACATTTTTTGTGAATTCTAAAATCCCCCGGACAGATGGTAATTACAATTATTATTCTTATTGTTTAGGCTTAGCGCACCTGAGCGGCATTACGGGTGCTTCATTTTAAAATTGTTTATTGTTTTACGATAGCAGTTAGGACAGAACAACCGCACAAAAAATAAAAATCTCTTACAACTTCTTGTATACTTTTAATTTTATTCAGAATCATAACAAGTTGACAAACAACTACAGTTTATACTTTTTACAGATATTGACATGTTCTTAAATATTGTTTATCTTTTTTATATTTCCAGTTTTCGCAGCACATGTATGAAACACCTATTATGGCTATAGTTTGCATATTATCTAAGATTTTGATAATGTGCTGAAGACGCTGAATCTATGTTACTCACATTTTATGTATCATTCTTCAAAAACAACCTTTCTTTCCTCTTTAAAATGTTAATATTAAAGTAGAAATAAATGATTTGAAAAATAATTATATTTTTTACTTAACCAGGAGTCAATACCATAGTTTACTCACTGAAAATTTATAAACGCTTGCATTTATAGTTACAGTAAAATCTCACTATAATGATTTTTTTAATACTGAAATATATTTATATTAACTATTCAATGTTTACTTGGCATGCAATATTCATACATTGGCAACCCGGCACGTCTATTTTATTTTATTCCTTGAATCGGTTGCACTTGGTAAAAAGCCGCCTCAACAGGTGCAAGTAGTAAATGCTTCTACAGTAAACAATGATACAAGCATGCCGCAGCAATAACAAGATAGTAATCTTTTGTTATTGCTGCGGCATTCTTCGAAAATTTTGCAAATATTTTTCTAAATAGTAATTTAGACTGTCATAAACTGCAAATAGCAAAATATTTTTCTTCGAACACCTATAATATTTTTTGTAGTCTATCCCGTAACAAAAACATCATAATCCGATCCGTATTCTAATGATCACACAGCCGTATAAAACATAATTTGTTGCATCTGATACCAAGGAGAAATGTTTCTTTGTAAAAGATTTTATTATCATTCAGCGGATTCGGCTGATCAGACACGATAGGCGGGTTTTAAGATAAAGGGTAACTGTCGTGATATCTAAATTGCAACATAAGTGCAATGTTAGAACAAAGTAAATGGGACTTTCTACGCGGAACGGAGAATCAAAAAAGATTCTCTTATATCATATCATATATTTTTCAATGTTATAGTATGGTATACATATCTTGGTTAAAGTAATCATTAAACATATTTTATTAATGACTTAAGACATTTTGAAAATATGTATCACCTTTTGATAGGCATGCGCTAATCATGGGCGATTATCAAGTCGTGAAATTATAAATTTAAATTATAAAGCTGCTGCGAGAGCGCTTATTATGATTTTGGTATTAATTGTTAGCGTGACAACATCAACAAGTGAGACGGCTCGATCAGTGAAATACCACAACCACACAGAAAAGAGTCTCTAAGTATGATTTTTTATTATATACTCGAATACTATCATTCCTTAACAAAATCAAACATATTCAAGTTTATTTTATAGCGTCTATTTAATGTTTTAAGCTCGTCGTTTCATTCGACATGACACATGTTATGTCACTAAAAATAATATAATTTAATTGAACTCAAATAAATTTATTAAATCAGGTTAAATTTTAAATCATAATTATGTTTCCAAGAAAGATAACACAAGGTAAATTATACAATATTATGTTGCTAAAATTATAAATATTTATTGTTATTTATAATTCTAAAACATACTTTAATTTTTTTAATTTATAATTATCATATGACTAAGTAAATATTGGTAGAAAAAAAATTAAAACTTCCGATGATTTACGTTGTTTATTTTAAAACAGAATAATTTTAAAATGAATTAATGGAGTCCGAAGTAACGCTGCTTTCGTTTCGAACGACAACAAAGAAAATAATATTTTTATTGAGTCTATTGTTACAACGCTGACCATTCACAGACCGTGTTCGAACATTAGAGTTAAAGGCTGCACCCTATTGGTTATTGTTTCCGCGTCGTAGTCTCAATGCGTACGAAACGTTTAAACGACTATAGCCCTAGAGGTGGAACACCGGGAAGGTTCGCGATTGTACCTACCTAACATTGTATATAATTATATATTATTTATTGAGAATTGTAAGCTTTTTACACCACATTTACCTAAAGGCAAATTAAAAATATCACGCGAAACCTGTAAAACAATTTCCATTATTATTGCTCACCGTACAGTAAATCAATCTACTTAAAAATGTCAAATTAATTTATCGTTAACCGCGACTTTTACCGCTGATTGTGAAATTTAAAATGTTAATTACGATCCCAGTTTAACCTTTCCAAACAACGTCACGACGTAATAATTAGCTAGGAACAGCTAAGGTCAACCTCGAAATTTCCCTTTCGAGTTTCACCTTATTCTTTATACAATTATCGCACCCAAGGGACGTTTCCGAGTCTGCTCCCGGCCAGTTACTATTCCATAATTGAAATGATAATGGAGATCGGGACACTTGAATCTGTTGTAGAGAGATAGAGAGAGAGTAGATTACTGCGGGATTCGTTCTGTTTGCAAGCCGTGACCTTGCAACGAGACTTCGCACTTATTAGGTTCTTATAGATTAAGACGTCGTGATTGATTTTATAATGAGTTAGTACCAGTGTTTGCTTCTCGGTCGTTCTATGAAGCGCTAAGCAATGAAAATATAGGTACTTTTCCATTTATTAAAAGACAACAAAAAGACAAGAAAATGTTTCGCGGATGTCCAGAATTTCATTAGGGTTTGGTGTAATTTTTGTTTATGTACAATACTTAATACAGTACTGTAATTATTGTAATTTATACTGAGATACTCAAAGTGAGTTCTCGAGTTGAAAACAAATTGTATCTCTTCATTTGTTTGTTATAGATACATTGTTATTGCGCGTCGTATTTTATGATTCAATTACTGTTATTACAGTTCGATTTATGCAGAAGTACTAAATATAATTTCGCCTGCGGATTTCGGTAAATTTTGTTGCACAATATTCAAATTTCCATTTCCATTAGGTATTCATATTGATGCGATGAATGAGCGGCTAAATGGTCTGATTATGAGTGAGTGAAGCTTTTTATTAACGCACTATGTACGCCGCGCTAATAAAATAATGACGAACTAAAATTAACCTCAATCGTGTTTCGATTTTAATAATTCGGTTAATGTTTTAAATAACGTCATTCATATAATTGAAAGGTTAATTTTATAATAATTAGTTTTAATTTGACATTACCAAATAATTTCGTACAGTAGAAAGATTCCTCGCCTCGTTGGTATTTCCCGTTGTGCCGATCGGCCTATCGGCCAATCATCCCTATGGTTTTTTTTCCCATTGGTTCAATTTAGTCCATAGAATCAAAAAATATGCTTATCGGCCCAACGGTACACACCCGCAGCACTCGTTTATCTATGAAGGCAATAAACTTAAAAATATCTGACCGGATTTATACGAGTATGTTGATTCAGTCACTGTAGTTGCCACTAGAATTATTCTGTAGGAATTCCTAGGTATAGGTTATGATAAATTATATTATACTGGCAGCTTAGAATGCTTATAAGAGTAGAATCTGGTCATAAATAAAATGAGGCTTCTGTATTCAACGGTCTTTCAAACCAATAACATTGTTATAATTTAAATAGTTTTGACTTTAGCAATTCATTAAACTGACGTGAATACAATCAAGTAACTTAAATGTTTCACAATAGAAAGTTATAAAGTTCTGACAGTGTTAATTATTATCAAAATCATGACATTTTAAAACTTAGAATTCAATTTGAACTCAACTTTGGTTTGAAAATTAACTCCGCAAACATGAGAAGCGGCGACAAGTGTAACACGCGAGTTATGAATACTGGAAGTTGGTGTCGAGTTTGTGATCCCCAGTTTTGAGGTGAGCCGGCGCGTGACAGCGCATAGTAATCTATTTCACACGAAATGAGACAGACTAGTGACAAATATGAACCGAGCAGACGAATATTAATGGAAATTAAGATTATTAATATTGACCTCTTAATAGTGGCAGAACATACGCTCTAACAATGTTTGCCCACAAATAAAAGAGGTTTAAGCGTTTTACATTTTTATAGAGCGTAGGATTGGCAGATAATAATAAAAATGGCGCCACACTACTCAGATATATACTAAAATGTAATTTTTTCATTTTTAATTGATAACACTAACAACTCTACTAAAGTAATGTACGAAGGACGAAATTGTACCATTTTGATACAGTCTCAGTCGAATCCGAGTTACGACAAATAGATTCTCTTCGCTTCTCTCAAAGTGCTTTTTGTGGGCGAGTAAGTTTTGGTCTACGTACATAGTTACGACGCACAAACATCTTGGAAAATTTCTTGATTTATCACAGGGCTGTCGTGGGATGTTGAAAATTTATTACTTGGTTTTTGTTGGGACTGTCTTTGGGTTTGGTTTCCGAAAATGGAAAGCTTTAAAATTTTTATTTGAATGAAGCCTTTGCAACATTAAGAATAGAGTCTGCTAATTGCCGTTGTTTTATGCGGTATATATTTTTTCTTTGCTGTCAATAAAAATGTTCCAATAAGACTTATGTGCAACCCTATCGTGAATCCACGGCCTACAAAATGAATATGCCAGGAGTTTTTCCGATAAGTTATCTTCAATTCTTTGACTTATGTAGCCGCGTAGGAAATCTTCTTGTGGTATATTGGTATTTGAGATTGAAGTTGACTATGAAATATTGCTTATTGGTAAAGTTTTATTGTACTTGTAACAGGTGTGACGAGGCTGGAAGATTTTACCGGCGGACTATATGTTTATCGCTTGAGTAATAGGCTATTCGTATTCAGACGTCCCACATACCAATTTATTACTATGTGTTAGTTTGTGTGCATGCGGTACTTACATAATAGATTTTATTTTATGAGTATTCAAATGAGGCCGCCGCTCATGCGAACGCTCAGGACTATGTTTGCGATGAAAGAAAAATATTATACCGGCTTATAGAAATGCCCTTATTATTTATTAAGAAATCCTTACATTGATTAATTTCAATTTTATTACGACGTTCGTCAAAGTTATATCAATCTTACTAATATTATAAATGCGAATATTTAGATGGACGGATGGATGATTTTTTTGAAGGTATCTCCAGAACGGCTAAACGGATCTTGATGAAATATAGGCTGGCTAACTATCAAGTTTTTTTTAAAAAAAAAGCGGGAACAGAGTCGCGGCCTACAACCATTAAATTAATAAGAAAAATAAATTTATTTTGCTTGGTAATTTGTCGATCATCTTAGCTCACGAAATGCTTGAGTGAAGTCCTAATAAAAAGTTGTAGATTATCAAAATCAATTTGTTTAAATATATATAATTGTTATTTTAAGTATAATGTGTACATAATTATAGTAAAAGTTATTTCGATAAGGTGTTACACAGAATCGAGTCACGATATTTTCAATTTCACGAAACAATTATTCCACCATGTCATCAATCGGATTCCCGCTTTGATTGCGCGGCAAATTCGTTTTGTTTGGACACAAAAATTGCAATATAAAGAGCTGCCACATCATTCCCTTTTGGTTTAACGTAGATTGCTTCCAAAATTTAATATTGTTTGCAATTCATTTTGAACAAGCGATTGGCCATTTTTAGTCCATTTATTTTTTTGATTTCAGTACAGATACCGTTTTCATAGCAGTCGCAGATCATAATTGAATCGAGGTAATTGAAGAGAAAATCTAGTTCAGGAAATTGTAAAGAAAGTTGCGGAAGGTGCGAGGCAAGTGCCGAGGGCAAAATATAATATTGTAATACCCCCGGATAGAACAATCGCGAGCTCACCTTGTTGGAACTTCTTCCCGCCGCCGGCGACCGCGGGAACACTTATTTACGTTACACGCAAACTTTAGAATAACCAGTGTTTTATTTGAATCATTATTTAGTTTTTCATTTAGAGCTTCCTTACATTACAGCGCATACAAATTTCTGAAATTGCAATTTGCGAAATTTGTACTCCAGTTTTAAGTTTGTATTCTTTTGTCAGGGAAGAGTTTACAAAATACTCATCTTGAAGCGTAGGAGGCTCGAGCAAAGCTCTCTTTACGTAGCGAAGTAATCAGAACGCAGCCCCGAGCTAATCTTGATGTACTATTTCTAGACTCCGCTATGTTCGTATTATTGTACTCTTCACGTTCCTATTATTACCTTCCCACATAATCTTTGCATCTTGCGGTTGCGTTAAAAGCATGAAATTAAATTATTTATCTGCTGCGGCTTGGTGAAATTGAATTAATTATAATATGAATGTCATTTTAAAGTTGTCAATGTTGTCGGGTTCTAAGTCGTAAATAAAACGTGGATGTTCAAAGCGGATGAAGTTTAAAGGACGGGGCGGGATGAAAGTTAAAAAGCAGTGCAATTCATGCAGCGCAGGTGACCAGCGGTTTATCAGGCGGGCACAGGCGGGCAGGGCGATGGTGGGCAGGCGGGCAGACGGCCGTCACACGTCGCTATCGCGGGAGGGACCTCCGCCGCCGCGTCGCGGATAATCGTGTCATTTATAAAGTTTAGCGGCACAAAGCTGCGAGAGTTTTTGATTGAAAACAAACTTAGAAGGGACAGCCTCATTTGAATAAGTATTCTACGAATAAAGTGTGGCTTTATGTTTTCCTTTAGGTGTTTTTTTCCCCTTTGTTATGCAAAACAATGTTCCACCTTGCTTAGGTACTACAACACGCTTTATTTTTGAGCGAAA
Organism: Papilio machaon; assembly: GCF_912999745.1. Taxonomy (NCBI): domain Eukaryota; kingdom Metazoa; phylum Arthropoda; class Insecta; order Lepidoptera; family Papilionidae; genus Papilio; species Papilio machaon. The sequence goes on along the minus strand of NC_059989.1, from coordinate 3,637,349 downwards.
GACTCTTTTGAAGCTAAGCTTTCTCGTATAAATTATTTTATTTTTACTGTATTGTTCTAAAGAGTCAGCCTTTTGTAACTTCATAATGGTGGCTATGACTCTTCCTTGCGGTGCGCAAGTTTAATGTGCTCTAGAAAATTGCAGAGACGCCACAGGCTATTGTTACAAATATTAAATACTAATTAGGTATCGTCCGTAAACATTTTTCCTAGACAATTTAATGTAAATTATTTGTAACGTATTTATATTTATTTGCGGCCAATATTGTTAATCAGCGATCCTCCGTGGAGGTCGCAATGCTAATAATGGAAGTGCACTTGTGTTAAATGAGTCGGCTCGCGGCGCTAATCGGGACCGGCTCGAACTGGTTAGCCAACGAATGTGAAATACTTCTAATCAACATCACTTGACGAAGAGTGATAATTCGTTTACGCAATCGTTTAGTGTCATCCTGTTGAATTTTAGTAGGTTAATTTAGATGTATCGGTAACATTAGGCACAGTTAAGTCAACAACACAACAGATCGTGTTACACTTTGGCTACAACAAATAAAGATAAAATAAGTAAACATTATCCGTTTATTAACGTTCAAATTCTTACAGATGGTAAAAAGACAGACTATTATTCTAGAATATAGATATTTAAGCATGAGATCATATTATGAGCATGATCTTTAGAAATAAAACAACATCTAATAATTTGCGTTTTGCTCACTTTTGTAGTGTGTATGTTGTTCGAAGTTACATTTATCTTTTTGCTGCGATGTTCTATAAATATTACGATAATTCGCTGAATTTCTGCACGACATGTTGCAATTAGTTACAGTTCAATACAAACTAGGAACATGTGCAGTCCAGACCGTTTATAGAACTTCCTCATTCCTGTCTGCTGCAAGCTATTTATATTCTTTTTTTTTCTTTTTTCAATAATAATATGTACCTATTCAGTTGTCTTTTCTGCGACTTAATTTTATTACAGTTATTGAACTCCTTAGTATGGCGTTTTATTGTATGAGTCAGCCTGATGTTCTTCATGTTTAAAATTGGAAAAAAAATCATACACAATCCACTATGTCGACATATTGTGCTATTGACATCTTTACTTTTGTTTAACTGAGTTGATAATCGACATTGTTATATAGAAGTATATTAGACAGATAAACATCAAGTTGGTCCTTATACAAATGATTCAGAAAAAAATGGTTTAAAGGCAATCACGTAACCAATTGGTGTTCGAGCGAATATAAAAGAAACAAAAACGAAACTACTGTCACAATTGAAATTGGAATAGTCTGTTATTTTTACATTTATCGAGCCATAAAATATGGCTTGTAGCCGCGTCAAACCACAACAACGACAGCGACAACGATAGCGTCGTGGAAGTGAATCCGTCGCCTCAACTTACCTCCGATTTACGACGGCGTAAAAAGAGACAGAACCAATAATCCAAGTCTATTCTTACCAACAAGTTACTTACCGTGTCTTCCGACTAATATTTAATGAAGGGGCCGACGGTCTACATTCGCTCGAACACAATTAGAAAAGATCAATAGCAATCTTTTTATTTATTAAAACGTATATTCAGTTGCTAGAAATGTTAGCCGGCTTATAAGTATCGTAAAGCAATAGTAAAAGTTGAATAGTTCATAAATATGTAATACAACAATTTCTTTGTTGGTTCTTTTTGATGTAAACATTCAATTTATGTTTGGGATCGATACTCGAGTACTGCGGAAGGCGTTAGGAAAGGCCTATGTCCAGCAGTGGGCAGATAACGGCTGATGATGATGATGATAATGATGATCCATACTCATAACACTCCAACATACATGTAAAGGAATGTCAATTCTATTTTAAAAACTTCATTTCTAATCGGTTCCATATTTATTCTGTTAACATTAAAATTGCTGAATAAACCTAAAACCATAAATTTTATATGAATTTTTACAATAAATTACAACTTAAGAGGTAACTAAATCGAAGACAGAAGAGAAAATCCAATTAATGCTTAAACAATGGGTCACGAAACAATCTGAACTAAGAAAATTAATCTTCTGAGTCCAGAGAGGAGCACTCTCTGTGCAAACTTAGACAATAGATTTATAGTTCATCGATTTTGGGCCATCGGAAGCAGACCGTGACGGCCTGACTTACCTACAGACCGGCGACGTCGCAAACGCTTAAACAAATTGTCAGAAATTCGGGGACTTTCTGTTTTCGAGAAATTTAATTTTTTTTAAATTTATTTTCTATAAGGTTCTTAGGATTCTGTTATCCCTTTATCAGATAATTTTAATATAATTCCGTTTGGATCTGGATTAAAATTAGGGATTTCTTCAAGTTTTAGGTCATTTAAATCTCAATCTACATTATGGACTGTAAAAATTCGAAATTTAGAAATTTTCTTTACAAAAATAAAGTCACTTAAAAAAGCGGAAATACAAATGCAAAACTCTGAATTTCTTTGCAATCTAAGTCTAGTTGGAAATGAAGCAAATAAAGTAAGGAGTCCGGCTGAGTGTCGCTCTAGTCCTACTAACAATAAAAAGGTTAACATTAAAAAAAACAAAGCGCCCCGTGCTTAAGTGTTAAAAATATTTATCGAACGTCGAACAAACATTGAAAATTTCGATGGCCCTGAGAATCGTCGTCTCCGACGTCAATTATTTTGATTGTAAGAACCTTGTTGATATTTTCTGTTTTCTCTCTAATTGTTCCTACTATTCCTTGTTATAACAATGGTTATTATTTAAATAATTACAAATTCACAGTGTTTACTGATTTCTTTTACCGTGGGTGTTTTTTTTTTGATTGACTGGTCACTGTTTGGAAAATGATGGTCATGCAACGTAAATTTAAGTGCAATGTTTTACAATTATAAAAACATCAAAACTTGTTCTAATATTAGCGTCGTCGTACATGATTTATGTTTAAAATATCACGAAAAAATTTCACATCGATACCCTACAGAATAATTAAAGTAAATCCACATGACCTTAAAAATCAGCCGTTATTGTATGCCGCGGCACGTTCATACGTAAAATTGTTTGGTTTCTGCTTGTACTCACATTATAAATGTTTCAACATACTCGATGCTGGGCTCGCGGCTCGACGAATGTGATTTTCACGTATTGATGATGTCACTGCATTCCCGCCAAACAACCCATCGGTGAAAATACAATTGGTTGATTCCAATCTATGAAACGTTTCGAAAAAAATGTAAAATTCCATCCACTATGGATTCGTAACACGAAAGCTGTATTTATATGTACGCCAATTATGTAACCAAAAATTTAAAAATATTCCTAACAATACTTATGTTCAATTTAAAAATGTGAATTATAACTCATAATATTAGAGGAACACTTGTTAACAACTAGAATAGCCTACTGAATATCAGTTATATTATAAAGCATATCCAATGTAAATTATGCTAAAATTTCCGAGAGGACTATTATGGAAGAAATCAAGGGGGCTATTTGCTAAGTAAATATTTCGAACTTGATCCATTTGGTCGCATAATACAAGGCAAGTATCAAATTAGAGGATCGCTGTCCCACCGCGAGCGGTTACTCCGCCACGTTCAATATTTTAGGCATTCACCTCACGCCCCGTCTTCAACGGCCGTCCTGATTGCTGTTAAATTGAACTAAAAACTTCTTCAATGCTTCTTAAACGTCTCAATTATATACTTTCAAATATAGTACATAATGTTATTTCATTGTTAAAACCATATAAGATTATTTCGAAATATAATCATCGTCGTCTTATCAAAGTACTCAGTTACTTGACGTTAAGCGAACGGCCAGTAACAAATTGATGTATTGAATATAATTTTAAGTTTTAACTAATGAAATAATATTTTAAGAAAACATTTGGTACATAAACGATATTAATTAAATTTTAAACAAGTTCAAATTGTTCGTAATACGATTTGCACCAATTTATTGGTCCAGTGTATAGAAATCCGAATACCCTTAAGATGTTTTCAATAGAAAGCCAACAACGGGATGTAAAGTTTGCCAATAGTGCGCTCTCGAATCGTGCAATTATTGCCAACCGAGTCCTGATTGAATTCTTAGGTCAACTTTGCCTTTGAAGTTTGCATAAAGACCCTTGCAAATTAACAATTTTCTGCAAATTTTTGTATTATGCACCGTACAGTTTCTGTAATTAAAAAGAAAAACACGAACCACAGCGTCGTTAGAGTGGCGCGCTTTTGGACTGAATAAGTAAGATAGGTACGTTTTAATTTGTTACGAAATTTAACGAAAAGTCTTTAAAGTTTACATTGAAATCGTCGAAGCCCCGACATAATGTTAGCACGCATGTCATGTCTGCGAGTTCCGTCCGGTGTTTTAGCAGTCTATTCGAAATTTCGAATGCCTTCGTTTGTGAAGGTATTTAGTGGGGGTTCGAATTTTCTATGAGGGGAAGAGGCAGGTGAGTGACTTGTTTGCCCGTGGCGCGCTACCCAACACGAGCAAAACCCGGGACAGTTTAGTCGACGCGGCTATAGGGCCCTCAATAAATCAGTCCCAGATTGACGTCTTCGAACAGGGAGTGATCTATTCTACCCGACGATAATACAGCATCGCGTATAACTATAAAGTGTATTTCGCATCCAGAATATTTATATAGAAATGGAAATATGAAATTTAAAATTATAGCGAAATTTTAACCTTAACTTTCCTTTAAGCTCTTCAGTGTTAACTACACAGTTTTAACTGAACAATAAAGCTGTTCAGTGAATAGTAGGTGTTTAGGCACAATTTGAACTGTCAGTTAAACTGTACAGTTAAAATTGTGCAGTTAACACTGCATGGGTTTTACATTTAAATAAATATTACTCTCTAATTCATAAATTTGAAAGTTAAGCAGTCGTTTACTGAAAAATGAATCAATGTCTTAAACAAAAAAGTTATCATAATTGACCTAACAGAATGAATAACATTGTAAAGGCATTGGTGTAGTTGCCACCGACTTGAACGCATTGGAGTGGCACATTCGATATTTTACGGAGTCGGCTCACGCGCCATCTTCAACGGGCCCTGATTGCCGTCCGATCAAAATTATATTTCACCGGCACATTCAAAGCTCACTGGACAAGATTGCCTTTTGCCTTTACCTCAGATGACTTGTTAAATATTAGATTTTCTTCGACATTATACTGCTATAACTTTCATTGTACTTCATAGAGGACACCGAGAACCGACCGGGAATTTTTCACAATTGTGTCCGCTGATATAATTTATTTCATGTAGGTTGTATTACATTTATAAAATTATTATAAAATTACGGTATTTTTAATCTATCATTTTATAAATTTACTAGCTGTCGCCCGTGAATCCGTCCGCGCGCAATTAAAAAAATCTTTATATGGCTATAATAAATTGATAGTAGCCTATTCTCAGACTTACTGAATATGCATTTAAAATTTCATAAAAATTGGTCAAGCCGTTTCGGAGGAGTATGGTAACTAACATTGTGACACGAGAATTTAATAAGTACCTATTACAGTAGAATAAAATAGTTGTTTTTTTTTTCAAAAGATAGCTAAATCTTACGGTAAGATTTTCAATAACAGGATTTATTGTTCTTCCGAGAACTTTTAAAATTTAATACTAACTATATATATAAAAAAAAACATTAAGTCATTCGGTTGTTGTTAAACCTTTCGACATTTTAAATAACTATAGTATTATTTTTAGAAGTAATTTCAGCCAAAAAGTAAAACAAAAAATAACTGTAGAAAGATTAAATATCAAACAATAATAACAAAATAAAATTTCGACATAACGACTCTCGTAGCAAAGGAAATTTCATCTGCTGAAAATGTACGGAGTGAAAAAAATTATTAGGGCAGAAGTATTTGGTTACATTGCGTGACAACAGTCCATATCTCAAGCCTAACAGAAAGAGTGGGCACTGTATTTGTTAATCTTACTTTCATTCCGTAAAATACGTTTCTGTTCTTACACCTTAAAAGCGTTGATGTATTGTGTTTGTTGAAATTTTGCGAGAAATTACAGAAAGTAACTCTACGTAGAAAGCTTTTTTGCTACTTGATTTTATTGTAGTATTGTTGAAGCAAACTTTTTAAGTAACTTTTCAAATATACAAATAAGCCTTCTAATTGCAAGATTTTCTTATTTTGATATTCGAGTAATGCGCGTCTAAGCTAACGAATTTGATCTATTTATTACTCCTGTTAAAAATAAAATATAAAGAATAAAACATTTTTCCTGGTGATTTTAAGAAAAATTGCTTTTGTTGCTTTACTATTTATCGGTCCTGCACATTTATGCTATTAAAGGATAAAAGGTTTAATAAATTCGATTTGATAAAATTATATAAAATATATGTTTCGAAAGGTATCTACTAATGTATAAGGCACGCGTTTAATTATCTATGTGAGTTTTGATACGGAACATTCGAAGTTCGACTGACAATTTATTGACGGCATTAACGGCAGCACTATCCCTACAGAGCCCCAGTCAGAAACTTCAACATGTCTGAGCATGTTACAATAATGTACTTTGTGGGAACAATTTAGTTTAGTGATAATCTATTCAGATATTTGTATAACAGGCAATATTGTACGGTAAAATTTAATTGTTATCACAACATCTTACTCATGATTTTAACAAAGTGGTTTAAGATAATAATCTATTTAGATATTCTTCAGAAATTTTATTGCTTATTAATATTATTACTCACGGGCGGTGGAGTGGCCGCATTTCAAAAAAAATTGATGTTGTATGTCAATATTCATATCTAACTAGCGGCGAAGCTGGCGATTTACTCGTGATTCCAAGTGAGGTTAACTGGTCAATAGACCGCGCCCGCGCACGGGATTTCGATATGAACAAGCTCTCACTGTTTATTTAATAAATTAAATTATCGAACTTTTAACGTTTAGTATAGGTCCAACGACATACGACCAAGCATATTTTTTAATAAAACATACTACTGCTAATATCAAAATCACTATAATAGACAACGCATCTGTAAATTCCGATCTCTAAGGGTAACGGTCACTTCGCTATTTTGGTAAACACAAGTTGCTATAAAGAAACATGATTTTTTTGATTAATTACCACGGATATTGTATAAAGAAACAAACAGTGGTCTTGTCAGCACAAACATTAATTATAAAGAAAGCAAGGCGGATATATTTCGGTATCCATTTCAATTTACGAGAAGGGCACGGCATGCACAGAAACTTATTCAACTTCCGCCTGAGTTTACAACAAACTCCGTCTTTCATACTATTGTCTATTAAATCTGTAAGATACACTTGCAGAAAACTTAATAACGTACCTACTTGTTTTGAAAACTTTATTACGTACAACAAATAATTTAATGTTTAACTTTCCTTTTATTATTCATTCCATTATATAAAGGATTTTCTTTTACTTATAAAGATAAAATGTGTCATCGGAATATCGTTGGATATCAAGCAGAAAAGCGTCAGTCAACCTTATCATAGCAGTTTGACAGACGTTTCAATATGGCAATAATATTTGCCTCCCACGTATATGTACGAGTATTGATGTTGGACAAATTTTGAATTCCCGACATTTAAGAAGAAACACTCGAGGGTTAGCAGGACATTGTTATGTTCAATCTTACTAGTATTAATGCTAATATAAATGCTAGTATAAATGCTAATGTTTAGATGGATGGATGTTTTGTTTGAAGGTATCTACAGAATGGCTCAACGAATGTTGATGAAATTTTACGCAGATATAGATCACAGTCTAGAAGAACACATAGGCTACTTATTATGTTTTTTTTTAATTCACACACTGAAGTTTTTGTGTTATAAATAAGTTAATAGTAAGATAAAATATTATACAATTTTAATGACACGTTTTGTTTGCATTATCGATTATTCATACCTTTGACTTTGACATTGCAACGAAAGCCGGGTTCGACTAGTCTTATAAAATTGAATACGTCTGATAATGTTGATCTACTAAGAAATACATTTAATGCATCATTCTTGGCAGCCTTTATAACGCATATACATTGAAATAGTTAAAGGTACCTATAACAATTGTAAACATAGTTAATTGATTTCCATATATAAAACAACTAACAGTTACCCACGACTTTGTCCGCGCGAAATTAAAGAAAAATCTAAAAATAAATATACCCTATATGTCACCCGGTGACAGTGTAGCTTCTTAACAGTGAAAGATTTTTTCATATCGATCCAGTACTTGCCTTTTCAATGCAAAAAAAAACATACCAACAAACAATCAAATCTTTCTCCTGTATAATATTAGTATAGATGATTTATCAAAAGCTGTATTTTCGAGAATCATAAACAGTACTTATGTTTGCGTGTACTACGTAATTCGTAGCTACATGTAAAACAATATATAGGTATATATATGTAAAGGTAACACGCCACGTCGACATAACTCCGACATTGCGGATAGGCAACAATATAAACAACCGAACTTAATATTAGACCGCAACAACACAGTTTATTCATGTCACCAGGTGTGTAGGTTGTCTTTTCTACAACCTAACGCTCCAAGTTAACATATAATACGTATGTAATACGATATTCAGACGCATTACACTTAACTTTACGACCCGAATTGAGGTGGGAAGCTTAAGTTTATGAATCTTTAAGTGTCTTTTAAAATCCGTATCGCCGAGTATTTTATAACACCCTCTATACTTAATACGTATACGCTTTAAGACACTTTTGTTTTTGAGTTCTTACCTGATTTACCAAATACGAAAAAATATTTGAGGTTGAAGATTTTATACTATTATTGCTGTATTAAATAGTAAATAAATGACACGTATCACTTAAAACTGTTATTTTGTAATACATAAATATTCGGTATTTTACTTATTTTGAATTTGATTTGTTCCAGGTAAGAGGATAAGTTCGTCCCGTCATTACATTTCTAGCGCAAAAAGTTGGTAAACAATGCACAGCTGCCTACACCCGTTTATTTAACTTTAGAATTTACTCTCATCTAAATACACGAAAGCAATGTAGTAAATGTAAAAGGAAAGCAACGAAACTACAAGCATTTCTCGGTAGTGTCTATTCTATTTAGAGCATACTCGGTAGCCACAGACGTCTGCGAATATGTTGAATTGCACAGAAATCCCTGTTGTCTACTTTTTGCTTTGCGCTCAGAGCCAGTCAGCCCGCGTGATGACCGGCGCAAGCAACAAGTTACACTCTTCAACGTTCTGAATTATTATTCAGCATGAGGGACCAAGGCGTTTCAATTAGCTTTATATTATTTTGTTTCTACGGCTAATTTAAAATCGAATATTAAACAGCGGCAGCATATAATGGGATGTGTAATTTATCGGGCATGGTTAATTATCGCTCCTATTTTCAAATGTAATTTGTGTAATAATTTATGACGTGCTCTGTGTACGAACACTGTCCGTTCCCATTCACGTTCGCGATCGCTAAATGAATGGGTGTCGCGAAATTAGCAACGTATCACGTGCCAGGCCATATCTCACGTGGCTGACGTCGACTGCTGTTGACAGAGATCAAGACAATTACCCAGTACCATCGAATCATGTATCTTGCCAGAAACTATTTTGCCACGCCTGTCATACGCTATTATTCTATTTTATATCATGTCTCCCTTTGAATTTTGTAAGATTTGTCAAATCCAACTAGGATTTTAATCTTAATTGCATAAAAAAATTATATCTCTGCTCTCAGCAATTATAAAATAGCTTAAGGTCTTGTATTTATTTACTGCCATTCGAAATAAATTATATTAAGTTTAATTTCGAACATCCAATCTTCTCTGAATTTGAAATTGTTACTTTATTCAATTGAAATGATTTTTAAATTTATATTCATGTGCAATTTTACACGCTATTATACGCAGCAACATATTTAATCAAAGACAACAATACTGTATACAATTTCATGTGAAATAATGAGGTATGTTGTGGGCTGAGAAGACGCGCCGTGCTGGTGGTTAGAAGATTAGTTGACAATGTCACGAGAAGCAAAGTTCTCTTAAAGTTCATCCCGGGGAGAACTTCCGTCGCTGTAAGCCCTTTAATTGAAACTGTATAACATCTGCACCAGTTTTGATAGTTATTGAGAACAATTTCTCTGTCATCTTTCCTTCCTTTATATGTTTAAAACTATACTATATAATGTATGATAATTTTACTATCTAAATGTCTGTTGTGTTGCTTTTTAAGTGAGAGGTGCGTAACTCTCCTTGTGAGTTTGATGTCCCGCACCTTTGCGTCGAGGTCTGTAGCGCGCCCGGCCACCTAATGCTTTTTTATTAGAAAAGCACATTTTAATATTTATTATTATTTGGTTTAATGTTTGTATAAGATGTGCGTTTACCGACAAATATTTATAATTATATCTGTTATAAATGGGATATAAAATTGGCGTACATTTAGAGCATCGTTTGAAAAAACACATCGGTTACATTAGTTTTTTTTATTCCCACGCGAACGTAGCGGCTGGTGGCAGCTAGTATATTTTATAAAACACCTCAGAAACTTCACTTCGATGTAACAAAGAAAGAAATATCGTTCAATTTTTAATTGTATTAAAACTGCTTTCATGTCTTAACAATTGTCGTAATGGCATTTGTTGCTCCAACGAAAAATAATAATGACCTCATTTCAAAACAATGTTTGCCTCAGCTTGTTTTACTCCACAAAATGGAAGTTGACGTGAAGCTAAATTCTTGCGGGAACTTTTGGATGTCGTGTGTGTTTTGTTCTTTTCATTGTGTATTTTTGTTTGGCTTAAGTTGAACAATAAAACAATAGATAGCGTAACTGTTCAATGTTACTGTTATATCTTTTGTCTTTACTTTTTTTTGTGATTTGTATAAACGAATTTTATCCCACAGACAAAGCTTTAAAAAAGTTCTATGTTTACTTTTGGTGAAATAAGATAATTTAAGCTAATATTTCTTTTACGTAAAAATAAGTCAATTGAGTATGCGTAAGTATTTTTTGGTTTTATTAACTGCAACACTTTAGATTCTCGATACAGGCAATTTGATTTGTTCGGTGCTTTATGCCAAGTAACCGCACAATATATTGTAAAATGTCCTCCATCGGGCAGTTTTATTACCCAAACATTGTACCAATCTTACACTATCTTAACTTCTTGTTAGTATTTAAAAAATCTAAAAGGAAATATAAACCTCATTTCTTAAAAATCGTTTATAATAATTAATAAGCATTGTAATAAATTCTTCTCATTTAAATAAACCTTCTTTGATTTTTCTTGTCGCGTTGTTTTTCATGTGGAGCGTATTCTGGCCCATATTTTGTGTGTAACTAGGACGACCTGGATTTTAGTATAGACTTGTAAAAGGAATGCGAGGAACGATGATGATAATAAAGATGAGAATGTGAGATGTGTAATTTGAGTGTGCGTTCTGGAGGCCTAGATTTAGTCCTTTTTCCTTTTCCATCCTTTTCTTAAAAGAAAAGAATGGGAAAGGGTAGTGAATTTGACGGAGTAGGGAGGAAATATATTCTTTCTCTTCTTCCCATCCTCCATATAGGTAAGAGCAGCGATCGCGTCGCCATTTTGGCGTATTCAGGCGACTGTTTGATATCATATAAAAGAACCTTACCATTTAAATATTTATAACATATTTTAATTATGATACCCTTGGTAATTGCCATAAAAAAGTAAACGAAAAAGCAATATACGACGATCGTGCACGTTATGGTCGAATCTGAATGTGTCAGTGCGTAATTTATCGCGAGCCGTAATTTTTTGTGTAGACTCTTGACCTCATAAAAAACAGAGCCGGCTGTGGGGCCGCTAAAATCGCAGGCGAGGACTCTCGAATCGCCTCGCCCGCGACGCCCATCGAAAGTGGGAAAAACAAGCGATCGCCACTCGACTGAGACGGGCCCGATGACACTTCACACGTCGTCGTGATTTTTACAACGTTTCCTCTTTACGCTGTGGCGTTTTTCACTTTCAATCGCTTTGATGTATGCGGTGTACTTTCCGGAGCCGCATTGTTGTTGTAAGTGAAAGGCTCGCCTTCACAAGTCCACCCTTTGTTCTTTGAAGCCAAAGTGAATAAAATTGGTGTTAGGATGTGACGTTTCAATTTTTGCAATCGTAAATTTGTCGTTGGAGAGTTTCGCGTTTTCACTTTGAAGAGACGGTTATTATTTCTTCGCTTAGAAAAAGGGCAGATAAATTGTATGTAAAAGTAAAGTATTTAAATTTGTTTAATTAAAAACAAATAATATGGATTTATATTAATTAAAATAATACCTTTGTAGACATCACTTCATTGTTGTTACTCTGCAATTAAGGTAAGAAGTGCCAAAATGGTTTATTTAGACGTTACACATAAAAATGAGTGCACATAGAATACTGAATTTGTAGAATGGTAAATTAACAAGCAATAAAAACAAAAGAGTATTAAAAGCAGCGCCTCTATTCGGTGCCGATACGTCGAAATCAGTCCAAACGGGAGTAGTGGAGCGAGTGAGAGATTCGCAGATTCGGACGCGTGGCGGTACGTGGCTGGCGTATTGCCAACCGCAATACACATTTAACGGCCCGATTTTATACGCAGGACACAATTTTAAAGTAGTGTATAAACGTTAAAAGTATCATTAAGTTTTTTATTGTTCCTATTTTGTTTTTCGCCGGTGGTCAGTTTTTAATTCGTTTCCGTGGAAATACAGCAGTCCTTGCGGCGAGCCAATTATTTTATGCAGATATAGTAAGAACTGCGCCCGTTAATTGAGTTCTTCTCTTTGAAGCTCCTTTGTTTTTTAAAGGGTTATACTCGGTTTTGGTTTAAATAAAAATTTAATCTCATGCTTGCCTCTGTTTTAATTTATTTCGTATTTATGTCAAATATTTCAGATAATTTAATATTAAATCAGTGATCATAAAATATTTAGTTATTTGGTGAAATTGCTTATGAAATTATAGAAATAATGCCGTATAAGTATATAATTTAAAATTAATAATAATTAAATAGTTATATGATAAAACATAACACAAGCGGTTTTATATAATGCTATCGAATAAATTCTTAAAAATAGTAAAAAAATTACAGATATAATAATGATAATAAAATATACTCATTTAAATTTATTCTCAATAGTTAGAAAATTCTGCACGCAAGGTTTGAGAGAGTGTATATCTGATTTGGGTTTCGTAGCAAAATAAAGCAGAACGTACTCTAGTAGCGACATGAAAAAGTTTGAAAGTTACGGTTAGATAAACAGCAAGCAGATGCCGCGGCGAACGACGAGTGACGACTCTAAAAACTTTAAATTATTTACCTTTAGACTCAGTTGTAGGGGCCGGTTAATTGAAACCTGTGTTAAAATGAAAAATGATATTTTGTGTCAATTTAGTGCAGCCGTCGCAAAACTATTACTGCGGCACATTTTATTTGCTGACAACGTTGAAAATTTGCGTCAGGCTAAGTGCCAAATTTATAACATTGGACCGTAGTACCGAAAGGTTTTTACGCTAATTGGTTCAGTTGGGTAAGGATTGTTAAAGATAAAATATGCGATGCGGACTGTTTTCGTTTACATTTCGATCGGACGCTTCATTACTTTAAAGTTGATTGAGATATAAATGGGCTGTTTCGTTCACACGCATTTACAGATCTGTATTAAAACAATTCAACATATCTTACAAATAGCTTCATAATTTTAATGTACACGCAAAGAAAATGAGTTCTGAGGTTACAACGTTTTAAGTTTTATAAATAAACATTTAGCAAAATTTTTACCGTTCAAATAATAATTTTCATTTTTGTTGTTGTTTTTCACCTATAATTTTATTCTTTTATCTATTTAGTCTTTAACAGTGTAACGGAAAACAGAAAACAATACAAGCCGAAACTAAATAAATAGAGTAGTGTGCGTATTGTAACGTAGGCTAGGAACAATTATTTCGAATGAATTCGTCGGTTCAGTTTCCAATTTTATGGTGGTTGGGTAAGTGCCGTAGGTGAAATATATACAAACATGTTTGACCAATTTTCGACAGTGAAACGAGAACCGTAATTTAATATACGAATGTAAGATTAATTAATAAAAATGTTACGCTGTTAATTGTTTTCTGATGTTCATTTCCCATCCTGAAGAACTTTGATTTAAGTTAATAGTTTTGTAGACATCAAATTTTTTATATAAATTAATACGATACGATATTTAGAGGTATGATGAAAAAAGAGATTCAACTGCAAGCCAGTTTTGGCATCGATATCTTTCGTAGCCTTTTAAGTCAGTATACTTATCTCATTTTATAAAAAATCTTGAACGCTTTACTAAAATTTGCCATAAAAATTACTTCCAAATTACAATGATACCTGTACCGTTTTATAATTCTGAGTTAAATGTTACTTTATACAAAACGAAAACCCGTTTGCACATTGTTTCAATTTTAATAAACTTGTTACACATTTCAATCTTGACCGCACAAAGGCTTTTAGAAATTTAAATTAATTAAATCATCCCAGTGCCAAAATACATTTATAAATTTTCAGTTAGACGGTTTTGAATCGTTTTACCACCGACCACGACAAGTTGTTGCCTACTTTTGCTGAATTCCGTACAAAAGTTAGTAGATTAAAACTGCCAATTAGGGAGCATTTGAAGTCCAAGTTGTTTTAGAATTTATGTAATTATTCTTGGATGAACAATTACTGAAGAGATGAGAATAGATTTTATTTGACAATGTTTCATTTCATTATAAGAATGAAAGCGTTGGAACTGATTTGATTCCGAGATTATTTGTTTTATTAATATTTTATATTCTAGAAACATAGATATTATCATTTAATACTGGATTAAAATGTAGTAAAATAAATTCTTATGTATTGAATATAACGAAAGATTTTAGAATTTGTTTTATATGAATATAAAATATTTATTTCCGATGTCATGGCGATTCGTTTTAAATAAATAGTTTTCAGACTCTTCGATTCTATCTATTGGAATAAAATTGTAATAGTTTTTATTTTTATATCGGACGTGGTTTTTTAGTTGATGAAATACATTTTAACTGGAAAGTATTGTTTAGGTTTATTAATTGATGTGATAAAATGTTATATAGTACTAGCTGTTGCCCGCGACTCCGTCCGTGCGCATTTAAAAAACTAAATGGGGGGGTAAGAAAAATAGATGTTGGCCGATTCTCAGACCTACTCAATATGCTCACAAAATTTCATGAGAATCGGTCAAGCCGTTTCGGAGGAGTACGGGAACGAACATTGACACGAGAATTTTATATATAAGACTAGCTTTTACCCGCGACTTCGTCCGCGCGGGATAAAAAAAATGCACATAAGATAAAAAAGATCCTATGTCCGTCTCCTAGTTCTAAGCTACCTCCCCATCAATGTTCAGTTAAATCATACCGACCGATCTTGAGTTATAAATAGTGTAACTAACACTACTTTCTTTTATATATGAGCCGTTTATTTTGAAAGTGACCTAACTCCGTTTTTCATTTTTTTGCCAGTTACCATTGTTACATGTACAACTTCATGTTATTTATCAGTGAAGCACTTCAGATTGCTTAAATTCTGAGAAAATACGATACATTTTTTACACATAAGTTTTCCGGATTAATTGAATAATTGAGCCGTGTAGTTTGAAAGTGGCCCAACTCCATTTATAGTTACATCAAGTTATTGTTTCATGCATCTTAAAACATATTAAAAAATTAAGAAGTGAAAAATACATCATAGCTTACAGTGACATGTGCGCCGGGCAAAATAGAAACATTAAAGTAGCTTTATTGTGGTTGAAAATTGTCCAAGCTTTGGATAATAATGTAGAAATTATAGGTCATAAATTTTTAATATCAGGACATTCGTTTTTACCAATTGATAGAGATTTTGCCGTGGTAGAAATGGCATTAAAAAATAATTTACTGTACGTTCCCCAAGATTATTACAAGATTATTAAAAAGTTTCGGAAGGGTAATAATTTTATTCTAAATAAAATGAGACAGGAAGATTTTGTATCGACAAAATTATTAGAAGACGCAATTTTTAAAAGAGTAAAAAATTCTGATGGAGAATCAGTAAATTGGTTAAGAATATGTTGGATGCGTTTTGTCAGAAATAAACCATATAATTTTTTTTATGAGACATCCATGAATGAAAATGAAAATTTTAAAGTTCTGAATTTATTACCACGTCGGGGAGTCCAGTAAATTGTTTTGTAATAAATTTATGTTTGTAATTTTCTATGTTCTGTAATTAAAAAATGTTTTGAATCGCATTAATTATGTTTCCGAAGTGTTTTCAACATATGCAAAACAAATTCCGTGTTCTTTTTTTTTTTAATTTGAAACATCTTAAATTATGTTGAATGGACGTGGGCACCTTCAAATTTTATAATGAATCTGGCTGTTAATTTTGAAAGTGGCCCAACTCCATTCTTGATAAAAAAACGCACGTTATTTACTTAATAATTGCCACTATTTTAACAGGAACTTTAAATTTAACATCCTTAGATACGCTTAAGCAGTATGACTCCTTAGTATCTTATACGTATATTTTTAAATTCATTGAAACGCAAAACTTTCAATATCTCGATTTGAAGATAAATGGAGTTAGGCCACTTTCAAAATAAGCGGCTCATATATAGATTATAGATAGATGTATAATAATATCAATCTCCGCTTAAAATGTTTAATCTATTTTATTTCTTAAAAAATATTGTAAATGTGAATGTTTAGATGGATGTTTGTTTAAAGGTATCTTCAGAAGGGCTCGACGGATCTCGATGTTTGGCTTAAATATAGAACATAGTCCAAAAGAACCCATAGGCTACTTATTATTTTTTTAATTCCGCGCGGACGGAGTCGCCTATTATGTAATGTAATGGACAAAATATGTATATTGTGTAAAGTAACTACAAGAAACTAAAATAACGGTAGTATAATTTGTAATTGGTACATAGAGATACACACGTGACATACGCCGCTGTACAGTTGTGGGAATGGATAAAATACGAATTTCAGTTGCATTCGGTTCAGGTAGAGCTTCCTCCAATTTAATGGTGGTTGAGCATGACAAATGCCGCGTTGCTACTCAATTCTTTTTGCGCTGATGTTATTAAAATTTTCCGGGAGATTTGCTTAATTGTTTTAATTTAATTAGCAATAATATATCATTTTATGAAGGATTTGTCGGATAATGCTGATATCCAATAAACCTCTGTTGGGTAATTAATAACGTATATTAATGACAGATCGAATAAATAGTGAGTGTACGGTACATGATGATTTAGCATTTCATAGATGCTGACGAATTCTGCTGCATAAATAATGGCTACTGACTGCGACATCTTGTGTTTATATATAAAGCGCTTTCGATTTTCGATCTTTTGCTGTTACTGTCGACTACGTTAAATTTTAGTAAATAATAAAAAGGTCAAGAAATAAAAAAAATGTGTAATAGTGTGAATATTTGTTATTTTCTAACTTCTACAATTTAAAAAAAATATTTATTTTAATCGGGTATGTATTACGTAAAACAACTAAAAGCGTAAACTTCTATCGTCTTAAGTATACCAAAGTCTTGAAGAACGTTGAAACTTCGGGAGAAAGGATCAGAGAATTGTTAGAAAATCCTCGACGTCCATTCAAACAGTTGTAAAGAAACAAAATCTCCGATCTCCCATTTCTTGAGAAGTGCGGTCGAATAATTCAGGTATACATCCACAAGTTGTGTTCGGATGAAAATGCTACTAGCCAGCCGAATGCTAATTTTATGGTGGTTGAACAACTGTGCCGAATCTACCCGCGCTGTCCTTCGCAGTATTGCCTTGTAGGCGTCGTCTAAATAAAATATACGATTATATCCGCTAGGATTTGTTGATGGGGGTTATTAACTGTAGTTTAGGTTGGAGCTCTTGTTAATTGCCGAGCCGGTGAATTTTATTACTGTTATGTATCGTTTAACAATTCTTAGTGCTAACTGTAACAGTAATATTTCAATAGATATATTTTATGCCTTATTATTGTTATTAATTGTAATAAAAATCAGCAAAATGACTTGTACTACTGGAAAAGTAATCTTTGTTTACGCGTTACGTGGGAATAAAAATTTAAATCTCTGGTAAGGAAGCGACCTCTGATTAGCCCCACTGCCCTACTATTTCTGAACTACTTTATTAGCTCATAACAAGTAAATTCTTATGCCTTGAAAAGGGTTACCATATCACGATGTTAACTTGAACATAGTGTTCAAAATGATTAACATGTTAGTCGTTTAATTACATGTGTGACACAAAGTAAAGAACGCGATTCGTTTTAAAGAGTATTGGTATAAATGTGCGAAGCTCACATATGGTAAAGGCTGATTAATGGCGAAGTGGACATGCAATCGTTACTTTTCATTACCGTTCCGAAGTGCGGAACCGAAGGCTGGAGCTGCCCGCACAGATTAGAAAAGTTCTTTCCGAAACGAGTCGAAAATCGACTTTAAAAGCATAGTCGAACATTCGGTTTTAGAAGCACTTCCACTTTCGAATTGAAAGCAAGTTTAAATTGGAATGTATCCCGCAATAAGCCTCTCGTGATTGGTCTGTTTGTTCTTAATTAGTATTAATCGGAATCCCTTTTCGAGTACCTATGAGAGAAAGTTAATGTATTGTGAAATATCACCTTACTCAATTTTAAAGTAATCTGTGCCCAAGGAATAGAATATATTTAAAATATTTTCCGTTTTATTTTGTTCCATAAAAATAGTAAATAATTATTAATAAAAATGTATCAAAATTAATAAACAACAAGCAAAAACATAGTTCGTTGGAAATTATTAAAAGGCAAAACATATTTATGATTATTATTTTAACAGATTAGAGAGTAGGTCAATTCAATTCAGCAATCTTAATTAGCATAATAAATATAATAATTTTATGACATATTCGTAAAAAGAAACATGACGTTTCAGTAACTTTACTTCAATGTCATTTAATCAAAATAATGTATCAGTTACTGACCGGAAATTATGGTAAATAAGCCTAAAAGCAAGGACGTTATAAATCAGCATATTCATATTAAAAGGGAGTCTACCCACCTTATCCATTAGTGAATACAGCTGTGCGGCCGCAAACATACCCTATCATAGTTTCTTGCACGTGTTCAAAGTAAATTTTGGAGAAGAAGTCAACATTAATAACTAACACATTTCTTTTTAATCCTATTTCATTTAATTCGTATTTCAATTACTATTTACTATATACATAGTCATACACTGTATTGATATAAAGAATAATATTTCTGTACACAAAAATTCACATAAATTGTAAGAAAACTAGTTCCGCAATTCCATTAAAATTATTTTATTTCTCTTTTACAGAAAGCCTACGAGACTACTTTAGCAAATTTGGCGAAATCACAGAAGTTATGGTTATGAAAGATCCTACAACGCGGCGGTCGCGGTGAGTTTAATTTATTTTCCACCTTTCGACCGGCACTTCGCAAACCTACATCATTTTATATAGCTTCTTATGTAGTTGTACGACATAGAATATTTCACAGGATTGTATTATTAGCACATTGAATCGGCAATACCAACTTCACATATTTAAATCTGTATTAGAATGTTGTTATGTGCGAATCAATATTTAAAGACAAACTGGAAGAGTTTATTTTCCTTTGATATGCGTTTTTTTAATTCGGAAATAGTTTCGTCAATTACTGCTACCTTTCATCTATATATATAAAAGAAAGTTGTGTTAGTTACACCATTTATAACTCAAGAACGGCTGAATCGATTTCACTGAAAATTGGTGAGCAGGTAGCTTAGAACCAGGAATAGGACATAGGATAATTTTTACCCCGTTTTCTTTTTTTTTTTTATTCCGCGCGGACGGAGTCGCGGGTAAAAGCTAGTATTAAGTAAATAACAAAACGTTAGAAATATTAACGTAACGTTCTTAAATTAGAAATAACAGCGAAATTTAGAAACGAATCGTTAATATATATTTTTTTACGTGTGACCGCAGTAATAAAATGTAATAAGGAATGCTATTCTAGAATAGTTCTATGGTAGGTTATTGTATGGTAGGTTTTGATATGGTGCCCTTCAGCTAAAAGTCATCGGTTTGCAAATAAGTTTCATTCTATAGAGTGGCATACTCGTACAGAATTTTGTGGTTACCTTTGAATTGTAAGCATTTAAATGTTGGATCTCAAATTTTAGAACTTAACAATGGAACTCGAAATTATCCTGACCGAATTAAACGTTTGAACGAGCTGAATGGCCGAGGATTTCGGTGTCCAGTTTACTATTTGCTTTAATTAAAAGATAATTTTATAATAACATCAGAGATAGTAGAAATAGTCTGTAAAATAATACTAGTATCATGCTCGTCATTTCAAAGCAGTAAGTATACACGGTTTCGATTCGATTTCGTCATTTTTTATATTGAATAAGCTTTTTCTACTGTTTGTATTCTTCGAATATCCTGAAACATACTTATTTTATGTATGTTTCAGATGTAAAATGCAAGTAATAAATATGTATGTATGGATATGATAGTGTACATAACTGTATATCATTTTTTCTTAAGTTTAATTTAATTTAAATTCACTTACTAAGAATGTTGTTTTAGAAGCAAGAATAAATTGAAAATTGCGCTGTTAAAGAGATCAGTTGTCAGCATTCGTGAGCCAGCATTCACTATTATAGTGAACAACAATCAAGCTACTGTATACACAAAGTGAGTGGCAAGTTCCAAGACAAGAAATAAGTTGTCAAAGTGTCGAGCTAAAGTTACTCTGTTAAGAGCGTCTTCTGTTAGGTAAATCGTCGGTTTCACAACTCAATATCGCGCGTCCCAGCGCCCTGAAATAATATTCAAAGAACCGATATCCGAGCGGTTCAACGAGAAATCTGAATGCAATCTATCATTACACCGCCTCGATGGAGATGAAACTAACGTAAACCGGTTTACGTTCTAACTGGTATATAAATGTAATTGCAGCTGGAATTTGTTTTAAGAAAGAAAGCCTGCCACATTTTATTGAAACACGAAGACAAATGTTTATATTGCATAGCAAGTTAACCAACAAAAATATCATTGCGGACATTACACCTCCTTGTATTGCATAGTTTTACATTGTTCTTTGATAGACTAACAAAAAAATAAATTTTCGTTAATAGCAACATAAGTACATCATATGTCCGATTATTTATATTATGTGCATAGATTACGTACTTCTTTCTTAGAGTACGCATCTACAGTTTAACGCATTGCGTGGAAATAAACGTTAGAATACACATCAATATATACAGACTGTCAGTGTGTGTACATTAAACGCCTTTCCACTATTTGTTTATTAATTCAAAAGAGTATTCTTAAAGTATTAAAACAGAAAAGAGATTGATTTATGTTTTAAAAGTTTGCCCATCATATCCACGATAATAACTCGGGAACCGAAAGAACACGCTTCGAAGTTAAAGAAAATGGCAGGGACGGCAATATTTCGTACAATTTTTTTTTTGGTTTTAAATCTTACACGACAGTATTCCCCGTCCAGAGGAAGCACGAAACTTTTTAGGTCGACACCTTATCGTAATCGTAAATCAAGTGGACATCGGCAAAGGCCGAGATGTTCCGCCGTCCGCCGCTGTCTGAAAGTGATAACAATTTAAAAATTCTCACCGTAAACAGTAATATTAACAGAAATTGTTTTAACAAAATTCGACTACAAATATTTTTCTTTGATATCTTTATATCAATGTAACTTATCGGAAATATACAATATTTTCGAATTATCTATTATTTAGTTTTTTACGTTTACAATTGTGATCTGATATATTTTAATATTATAAATCTATTTGAAAAAAATAAATAAAATTAAAAACTGTTTAAATTTACAAAAATGCTTAATGCACCACAAAGGACCAGAATTTCTGAAATTAAATGTTGCTGAAGGAATGAATAAAAAGGGTGTTTAATTAGTGATCACATTAAAAAAATCATTATGTAATTTTTGAAATCATCCAAGCCTTCTCCTACAGATTTTGTCCTTTCTTTATTTCTATTTATACGCCCGATTACTTTCCTTCGGACGCAATATCTACTTCAGATAAAATTTAATCTATTGAGTTAGCTGCTACAACTTGGAACAACAAAGTTGTTGTTCTGACGCCAGTATCCGCACGCACACATGGCTGACACCCTTAATTCTTCAAGTCAAAGGCCGTTAGTTAGCCGCCGCGGACTTTCCCCAACTACAGCTTATGTTAGCAAAGTAAATCAATATCGAAAGTCAATGAATCAAGAGTAATATATTCGGGTACATAATAAATGTGCGCTACCTGAAGGCAATATCTGAAAAATTTGCCTGCTCGATATTGCTTACAAGGGAATTTCCTTTCTCCCTAAAATTTAATGCGTCGTTCGCATTTTTTATAAAAAAAGTAGGTAAGTGAAATAATTCGCGGTCGGTGCTTTATTTTCTTTTATTTATTTTAATGGCAGGTCTCCTTTCCTTTGTTTTTTTGTGTCGAGCCTAAAGGAAATGAGGGCTGTTTACTGAAAAGTACGTGTTAAAACCGTATATGATTAATGTTGGAGTTTCTTTTATAACGAAAGGAAGACAAATCAGAACCGGCACTGGAGCCAAAATGGATGTAGCTTTTAATGAATTTAAAGATTTGAAATATCGTTTTCTTGCTTCTGCAAAATACTGATTTCGTAGGCGTTAAGTGTTTAAACGTGACTTGGGGTAAATTATTTTACTCGTAAAAGCAAACCCTTCCGTTTTTTAATATTTTAACTTTGAAATATAGCTTAGCTGGATTTGTTCTTATAAAGTAAGGATTAGATTTAATGAGTAGATTTAAGAGTTTCTAAATGCGAATTTTCAATTGCGAATATAAGCATTTATAAATTCACGGAGCACCTATGTATTTTATATTCACGTTGGATTATTTGTAACTCGGGGTTACAGATACATAGCAGTTTCAATGGAAGTTTATATCATAGCCGGGGCTTACACCGGCTTTCACAGAGCGCGTCTCCATTCACGCCCGTTTCATTCGTTTCGCTTTCCACTAAAAATCTAAAATCAATAAAGGATCACGGTATAAATGCAAAGATTACTGGGTTCGCTTTTCGCGTAGCATGAAAAATGTTCGGCCCATTACACGAGCCGTCCGAAATAAAACCGCGAATCACTATGAGACTGTAAGTAGCACCATAAAAGGAGGATCCTTCGTCGGAATCGCTTCGGCAAACACCTACAGAGGAATGGAGTGCTGTTAAATGAGAGGGATTGCGAGACCCCCCCGTGCCCCTCGAGCAGCCCACCCCCTCTATCTTCGCGAGCGTCGTATCTTAACAGATTCGCAAGTGGCTAAGGTATTTAATCGTACTTGTATATACGAATCATTAAGCAGCAGTTGAATATGATTTTCATGTTTATTTTATATAACTTTTTTACTTTCTGTAAGTAAATATGTTTTCTTGATCAAATCTATATTAGTATTTAAAGCCAATTAACATCTTAATCTTTCTAAGTTTATTTTCTTCATGGTAACTTTGAACGTATCGTAGGACAAAGCTCTTTTGTAGCGGATAATCTCAGAAAACGGTAATTACAGTTAAACAAGTATAGTTTGTATACATAATTATGAGAACTTTATAACAACATATGTTTTAACAAGAAATGTCTAACTTTTAATGCGAAGTTCTGCGCTTTATTAACGTATTTAACATCGCTATGATAACAAGGAGAGTGTCTGATGCCTGACTTTTGTAGTAAAATTTATGACTTTATTAAAAAATACAGTTAACTTTATACTACTTTTGAATACCATAAGGCCTCATCTTTTTTACTATCCCGGTTTTTTTTTCGCATGTTTGTATGCCAGTTCGTATTCCCTAAAAATTATCTAGTATTTTAGAAAGTTTTAAAGTTTTTGAACAGTTTTAACCGTGGATTATTTCCAAAAGAATAATGAATGATAAATATAATATTTTTAAAAATATTTCTTGTGGACTTAGCGAAAATAATCGTTGGGTGATTTTAAATTTAGATCGCTTTAAATCTTTCAACAGACTGGGTAAAGTAATAACGTCGTTGTTTCAGTGCCGCATTATTCTGACTGATTGCACTGTTGTATTGCAACACCGATAGGCTTGTATCTGACGCTATGAAACATTTTCCATCAGCGTAATAGGTGAATATGATACACAAATATCTAGTATTCACAAATACATGTTCTTTATATTTGTTGTATAACTTGGTAATAACAAATTCTACAAAAGCGTAACTTATTTTGCAGTCATGAACTATTCAGAAAAGAAATTAATAAAATCACAAAAGAAAAAGCAATTAATCTAAGCAAAATTGAATTCCGTACTTCACCGATCATCCACCTTTACCACGGTAAAGTTAACGTATTAAACTTCGCCGAATATAATTAGTTAGTAGATAGAACATTTTAATAGTTAGTAAATTTTGTGCGCAGTAACGTTCATTACTAGTTCGATAATCGGTTGGAAGTGTGCGATGCATAATCAAGTAGTTGAGTCGGCGGGCGTTCGGGTGGGCGTTGAGAGGGTAGCGGGGGGCGAAGGGCGCGGGGTAGGGGTTAGTCGTAAAACTATTACGGCAACGTTCTGCGGAGCACTACGCCGGCTTCATTAATCGGCCATAGTATGAAGCTATCCTATGTTATTATGATATGACGGTAGGCCGACATCCCGGCTGACGCGAGCTCGCAGCTACCGGCGTTGGTGGCAATTTATCGGTCTTGCTGTATCATATGCAAATGGAAGCAATTTAGAGTTGTTAAGAAAGTCAATGTTTTAACGTGGTCAATCTATTTTTGATTTTTTTATTAAGTAAGTACCATGAATTTTCTAGGATGCAGCAGTATTTCTCCTTATCTACGTGCTTTTCGGAACATAGAAAGGATTTTCAATTCACCATTTAATTAAGCCATTTTTAATATAAACTAGCTTTTACCTGCGACTCCGTCCGCGCGGAATAAAAAATAGAAAACGGGATAAAATTATCCTATGTCTGTTTCCTGGTTCTAAGCTACCTGCCCACCAATTTTCAGTCAAATCGATTCAGCCGTTCTTGAGTTATAAATAGTGTAACTAACACGACTTTCTTTTATATATATACTAGCTATTACCCGCGACTCCGTCCGCGCGGAATAAAAAAAAAAAGTAGAAAACGGGTTAAAAATTATCCTATGTCCGTTTCCTGGTTCTAAGCTACCTGCCCACCAATTTTCAGTCAAATCGATTCAGCCGTTCTTGAGTTATAAATGGTGTAACTAACACAACTTTCTTTTATATATATAGATATAGATGACTTTTACGTTTTAATTTATATGTAACTAAAACATTTGTCGGACAAATTACAGTTCTCTAGTGTTGCAAAATCAAATGAAACTCCGGAGTAATGGAAATATTGGGTGCATTCCATCAAAGCAATCTTCATGAGTGCTAAAGTTGTTAGAGCGATCAGTGCGGCCGGCCGGCCTTACGGCGCTAGTTAAACGTCACTACAGCTATCCGAATTAAGTCAGCGGCACACTGAATGTGTTATTGCTTTCGGCTTATGTGAAGTCTGAATATCTTTGCTGGATGGACATAACCATTTGAAAATTTGTTTAGAAACTCACATAAATGTTATTTTCAATTTTTTTTAAATTAAAATGTCTTTTCTATCTTCTTTTCTTTGCTCTTTCTCAAAGAAAGTGAAAGCGTTTGTGTGTTCGTGAAAGTGTTTATCGATATAAGTGTATCTAATAATTGAAATGTGACAAATAGAACTACGTTCAATTATTGCTTGTATTGGCAGCATTTTTATGAAAAAAAAGGTTTTCTCATGATCTTGGACACATCCACTACTATATACCTCCTGTTTCGTCTATGTATGGATATAAGTACTGTAGATTTAATATA
This sequence comes from Papilio machaon, assembly GCF_912999745.1. Lineage (NCBI taxonomy): Eukaryota > Metazoa > Arthropoda > Insecta > Lepidoptera > Papilionidae > Papilio > Papilio machaon. The sequence continues at coordinate 3,611,397 of NC_059989.1, read as the reverse complement.
ACAATAATAAAAATAAATCTATTCAGTTTACATAGTTGATCGGTTAACAGTGGGTGTGGAGCTTGTTATAGCGTTAGTAGCGATGTACTGTAGAGTTTATGGCAGCGCGGAGCCGAACCAGATTGGCTCGGTCTAACAAGAACACCCATGTATTGCCCAGTACAGCACTGTTGCATTCGGCACTCTCGGTGCAGACCGACACTCACTCTTATAGCCTATTTGGTGAAATTTACCAGTAAATCTCGGATCGTAAGTGCTTCGTAAGCGTATTGACCGATTCAGTAACAGTTGTCTAACATTCCAAATTGATATATTAGAAGTTATTTAGTTATTATATACCATTTTAATAACATATTTTTTTTAAATGCTAATAATTTTTACAATACATAAAACATTTTATAACGAAGAAATCTGTAGAACAGAAGCTCACGAATCATTTCACTACATAGTTGCTGTGAAAGTTCTCGTATAATCCTTGTTCTTGCCTTATTGTTGGAGAACAATCATTTGAAGTTACGTAGTGAGTTTACGACTCTCAGTATAAGAAAAGGTAAATGAAATCTGAAATAAAAACCCTGCGAAAGGTCATAGAGAACAAAACAATTGTATAAATTTAGCAAGTTAGTAAAAGAAAGCGACAGGTGTGTAGGTTCTTTTTAAATTATAAATTTATTTGACTTTACATTATGTGAATACTGAATTGTTATTTGCAAGTATCAATTTAATAAAGAGACCAGAAAGTTTGTCGGACATGTTTGAAATATTAAAACACAGAAAGCAATAGAAAAGTTTTATTGAGAGTTGAAGAAGTTATGCGATAGCCGTGTGCGTGCATTCCTGGCGAGAGGCGATCGGATCGATTATATAATACGGACATGCGAACAGCGATGTGCCAAGGATTAAGCGATGCAATTCTTGACACAAACAAATAGACATATATGTTACATATTACTGAAAGACTGATTTTCACGTCAACGAAAACTGCATCAGTTCCAACTGCTTCGCGACTTTCATTATATTACGAGTGTAACCAAGAACAGTCTTTGTACAAAATAATCAGATACGTAGAAGTGTAATCTTGTTGAGTGTTTTGAATGTATATTACCCAATTTGAGACGATGTGAAAGAAGCAACAATATATAAGAAGTTGAACACAGTCCAAAAGTGGTTAGTAATGCTTCTATAAAATAACTATTACGAACAGCATAAAAAGTAGATACAGTTGAAATGAAATGGTAATCTAAATTCAGTTTTCATATATATTTTTCCGTAGTTTATTAGGATATAAAGTCGGACTCTATGAGTATTGATCGCCGCATTTGGTTTACACGATGTTTACATAGTCTCGACCCTTTAAGTTATTTTGGTTGCGCGCGATCGAGTATGGGAGGAATGCCAATAAAAATTTGTTAATTTCACTAGTGGCTCGTACAAAATGAAGGCTCCAGCTCATATTTCCAACTCATGTATTATTTATAGAGGTACACATAAGCAATCCTACCATTGGTAGTCTAGACGCGGCGTGAATGAAATGAAATGAAATATCGGTTCCATACAAAACCCGGGTTTAAATCTTTATTGGAACTTTGAATGAAGATTCAAAAAAAAATTTTTTTTCAGTATGCCGCTTTTTTGTCTAGACGTATTTTTAGTAAAAGATAGTTTTTCTGTATTTCAATATGGAAGTGAAATAGAATCATTAAAAGCAATTGTGTGATTTCTCCATTAATAAGCAACGTCACCACTAAAAAGATATGAAAATAAGATATTATCGCGAAACAAAAAGAGAAAACTAGATGGAAGAAAATTCTTAATAAAGAAGAAGAAGAACAAAGAAGATTTCATCACCTAAATCAGCTTCAAATTTGACATTTTAGTATCAAATTTATTTTACTCCACTAATTTATAAGTTTGGTTTAATATTCGATATCAGGAAATAATGTTGAAAGTATATTTAACGAATACGAGTGGCAGATTGCCGCAAATATATTAGTGGTTACCATCGCGTTAGTACGTGTGCTCACCTTACGTCACCGCGCCGGTCGCTATCGGCCCCATAAAATTGTACTAGATGCTCTTTCAACGCTCCTTTCGTAACATATTTCTCTAACAACTTTACATTTATATGAAAGTATGGCTGCATTTTATCTGTACTATCGTAACTCTCAGTAGAAGAGTAATATAAAACCGTATTGACAAATCAATCCATTTTAATATCATACGTTCAGGTAAAAATCGACTCAACTCAAAGAACTAACGTCGCAGAAGAAATCTTGACTAGAATATACGATTATGTGTCATAAGTTTTATGTCCCGAAACTTTCAAAGTAAATTCAAACATTCATCGATAAATCTTGGCGACGCTCGGAACGATTTCATTTTCGAATTTCAGGAGCGATTGCCTCCACTGTTAAAGTTTGCCTGAAAAATGTTCGCGGACGATTGACTCGGTATAAGCGGAAATAAAAAGTTTCGTGTTAGAGCAATAGCGTTGTACATTGCGCATATAAAGCTAAAAGAAAGCCTCGGTGAGGATTACAATTTGAAACGCATCCGGATTTTTCTTTTAAATTGTGACTTACTTTCGCACAAATTTGTAATCTTACTAATATTATAAATGCGAATGTATCTTTGGGACGGTTCAACGGATTTTGATGAAATTTGGCACAGATGTAGAACATATTCTGGAAGAACACGTAGCCTACTTATTAAGTTTTTTAAATTCCCCGTGGACAGAGTCGCGGTCGACATCTGGTTTAAAATAAATACCTTAAATTCATTTTTCTTTAAATTATTTATCAACAATAATGATGATTTCCCATCGGTATTCAACTTTAATCACAATGTAGTCCCCTGTGAAATAGGATTGTCTCTATAGCAAATAATGCAGTCGGTATTCACGCAAACTCAGAGACACTCATTCGCCTTTACCTTCCTTATTCCGTTCTAATGCATGCGTAATAAGATCGCACGGAAAAAAGACCTTTTAAAAAACTTGGTTGTAGATTTTTCCAAGAAATTGGATTAAAAAATGTTTAAAAGTATGCAATACAAAATTGTTATAGTTACATTCGTTTTATAATATATACTCGTATATTGCGGTATAACAACATGCAATAATCTGGCTGAATTGAAGGTCAAAAGTATTAAACGTTGTATGTAAAAGGTAATATAAAAGTAAAATTCTTTTACACTTGAAATATGCAAATATAATTACCATAACAATGCTGTTGTCGTATATTGGGTAGTTAATATGTTAATAGAAAAAGAATCTGTCGGAACAGTATAAACAGCGCGTTAACAAGATAACACAGCATGAAGATTAGCTGAAAAACAAACACATTTGCTGCGGTAATAAGCATAAACACGGAATTCATGGCGCGCAAGTTTAATTCAGTTAGGTTAGTGTAGCGAGAGCTGCGTAGCGTATTACCATTACTAAACAGCTTCTATTATTCCACGATATTTGGCTATAGGGGCTCCACACGCTCGCTAATGGAATAAAAAGTAAGGTTACAAAGTAAAAAGATACAGAGCACCTCCCGTGGCGGCGGTTTGTACGAATTTCGACTGAAATTTTTATATGTTCAATCTATTTTGAGCGCCTTTATGCTGAGTCTCGCGCTCCCGCCTCCGCGCAATACAGTTTCGTTTTCAATTATTGCCCACTTGTGGAACGGGATTCGATGGAAAAACAAAAATCAAAGAGCTAAGAATAATATTTTATAGACAAGTCGCTTTATTTGATGTTTACTGCACTACGATTTGTTCTCGGTCGAGATCTGTGATGTTCTGAGAGGAAAATTATTGACGGAACGTGCCCGGATAGAGTTGCCTCTAGTGGAATGGGCGGATACCTCGGATACCTCGCCGAAGCCCTTTCTCGAATATTTCCAACGATTCAATTGCTTTTAATGTCTTCTGAATATTTAGTTTTTTCTGTTAATTTATTTCAGTCTTTCATTTTAAAAGAATACTTTTTAGGGGCTATAAAATTATATCGTTCGCCTTAAATTTAATTCGCGAAAAGCTTTAAGGGAATTAAAATTCCAGCGACGAAACGAGGTCTGACAGATAAACGTATTAGCTTTAACGGTCGCTAGAAAAAATCTATTTAAGAATGTTTCTAGGCACAGGTTTAAATCCTTATTAACTGGAGGAGAGAGATTAATCTATGGCGATCTGGTTTCATTGTGTTCGTTTTATATCATCCTTTAAACAGCGTACTCTAAGTATATTTTATTTTGCACTATACAAAGTCTCTGTGGATCTAACAAATAATTAGACAATTAACAAACATCGCCGACAAAACTTTTGTTAAATTTTTATACGTGTATGAAATAATTCAGTGTAATACGTTACTAGATATCCTATAAAGAACGGGAAGGATGCCGTGACGTCAACAAATGTTGTCTATAATTTACCAGCACCGCTGCTGTGGCTACGTATAACCTGAAATACTATGCATTGCTGTATAGGTAAACTAGCTTTTACTCACGGCTTCACACTCATGGACATGTTTTAAATCTCTTAACATCGCTAGTAACTGATTACTGCAGGTAATTTATTAAAAAAAATGTCGTGATACGTAGAATTATTGAAACCATTTAACATTTACAGTCCTTTCATATACCTTAAAATATTAACATTTTTATTAAGCAAAGCAACTGTATGCCTAAAACATGTCACAGTAAAGCATGCGGTATGTAAATTTAGACGGATTCAATGTGGAAATGCGACGGAGCACGACAGGGGCCGTTCACGTGAACCCTAATACGTAATAACAGTATTTTCGTTTTTAAATTATGAAATACAAATACCTACATGAAATTACCATAAATTTCACTTATCGTGTGAATGTTTATGTTACCGTCTATCGCTACCTAATATTTATGCAAATGCAACAATCCTTTACAGTAAATTATTTGAGGCGTTCGTTTGCCGGCGTGTTGTACCGCGTTCATTAAAGCGATGCACGCGCCCGGGCACCGTTCGCATACATTTTTGCTAGATTACAAATTTCACACACTGTAACATTACGCGATGCAATCTTGAATTGAATGCTTAGATAGCGCGCGTTCAGTGGCAACTATTGTCTTGCAAAGTGCTCACAAATGTACGATTTGTTTTGTCGATTCCGTTCGACGAATACTTAACAAGATTTTGTGTTGAAATCTTTATTTAGTCTTTTTTGTATGGCTTAGATAAATAAACGGCCATATTCCGATTAGATTTTCTTTATACATATATACAAGTTAATTTATTGTATGTCTTCTAACAATATTACTTCCTAAAAATTTCAAGCTTATATTGGTATTATTTTATTAAAGTATTCATAGTCTATCACCACCCTAAAACTTGGTAATACTTTCAAGATAATAGTTGTAATGAAATGGATTAAAATCATTTAAAAAATAAATACATTTAATTACATTTAATTTAACAATTTGTCGAAGACGACGATAGCAATCGAATGAAACCCAAAGCGTACTATAAGAGAATAACAACACATTTCCATTGTTCGTTTCGTCGAAGCGTTTGTGATTACTAGTTTTTATCCTATTTCGATTCTAGTACGAACAAAGAGTGCAAGTTAAGCTGAAAAACAACCCGCAGCCTCACAAAGCTTTGAATGAAAGAAGTACGGGTCCAAGTGCACGGTTCCCGATTCCTGTGCCCTGTAATTTGAAGTTGACAACGCCCGCGCTGAACGCTGCGTCAGGAGTTTCGTTGGCTATCGGAAACTACGCCCGCGGTGTTTTTGTTGCGAACTCCTTTCTCAGTGTTAAACGTTAAAAGTAGTTTCGGAACACGTTGATGACGCACGTTGTGATATTGAGCGCATTGTTAGTGATTCTATTTTGATTGCAGTTTCGTGAATGTGTAAAGTGTACTTAGCAGTTTCATGTTAATTTTTGTTAATTATGTTCTACTACATTATTCCATTGTCGTTTTAATTTTTTTTAACAAGACATTTATTGCTTTTTGACTCTTTTTCACCATAAAATTTTGCCTTAATCTCTTAATCATAAGCTAATTTGTGCAGTAGTTATATTAGGCTTGGTATACATAGCCGTTAAACAGGTTATGTGTCGCATTGAATCGAACTCCCGAAACGGCGCGCCACAGCATTGCGATCAATGCAATACGAGTACATTTTGCATAATTGATGTCCCATTCACGGGAACGGAACACTTATTCATATTCATGAATTTTACAAATTTTTCAATTTGCGCCGGCAAGTGTATTTACAGTTTTGCAGCGTCGTATTTGCACCAATACAATCTGTGTAAAAGTTGAACTGGGAGTTGAATTGACGTTAAGTTAACCGATTATAATATATTCTAATACAATATTTTCATGTTTGTTCAGCTGTTAATACTGTATGAATTTTTTAAAGTTGATCCAAAATATCAAATACGCTTTTATTTTATTCGAACATAGGGTGTTACGAGTATGTAATTTTAAACATATTGTTAGAATCCATATGTTTTTGTACGATGATTTGTGCACAATATGTTTTTCACCAACAAGCCGTCACTAAAATCTTTCGAGAGGAAAAAAGCTGTAACAAAACTGATTCTCAGCAGAGCTCGTGCCTCGGAGGTAATGGAAGATAGTAAAAGGAGGCAATAATAGCTTGGTATTGTACATCAGAGCCGCGGGAGTCTCTGTATTGTGTTGGGTCCGCGGAGGGTCCCAAGAATCGTCTGACCACGGACGCGGTCAAATTGTACAGAAATGAAATTATCAAGGTACGCTGCCGATTTTCCGAGCCAATGAATCAAGATCCAATTCCCTTTTGTAATAGAACATCGTCGCAAAGCGCGCCTACGGAGTTACACTATCCACTCAGTGGGCACTTATGAACGCTTTATATATCACAATGTTTCCTTTTCGTTGATATTCGTAATAATTATTTTTTATAAGATTTATTCTTTATATTAAGATATATTCTTTATTTGAATTATTTTTTGACAATACAGTACCAATTATTTTCTATTTTATTATTATTAATATTTGAACGAAAAATTACATTAAAATATTACAGGTATGTAATTTCAAGTATAAAGTCACTATTAGTCTAATGGAAGTGTTTTCTTCAACATGTGAGTAGTGGTTAATTTCATAACTTTGTAGCAGGACTATTTCATTTCGGTTTACACTGCCTAAAGTTTTGGATTTATACTACATTTTCGTAAATTGAAGCTACTAAAAATATCGCAAAATCATAAAATACATAACGGATACCTAAATTTTGGAACGAAGTTCCTTATCGCGCGTGTGAAAGGGGTAGCCCCCTTTCACGGACGGAAAAAATTCTTACGAAAAGTTGTCACGACACTTTTTGCTATAGTAACCATGGCAACGACGTAACAATATGTAACGAAAATTCATAGAAATAAAATGTACTTCTTGTGAAGACTTAAGTTTTTTATTCATAGAATACACATTGGTTCCTTCACTAATTAATCGGAAGAAACTTCGTTCCATCCGGGTGTCCCTTGACACCTCTCAAGTTTTTTTTTAAGAAATGTTCTAAACAGTAAGTTATACGATTAATTAGATCAAATGTGTTGACAATATGAAATATGAGAAACAATATGTTGCAGCATGTCAACGAGTCAACTTTTAATAGAATTCGATTGTCATTTTTAACCTCGAATTTCAACTGCATTTTTACTAATGTAATTTTCTCGGTGATTGTACTTCAATTGTTTTATTATTATTCATATCCGTGAAGACATAACAAACATTTGTATTTTAGGATGATTCCCTGAGTCGCTCCGTAATCTGCGTCAAATTGACTTTTCCGGCGTAGAGCTGACGAGTGTTCGTCTGTAATATGCCATAACCGACCCAAACGTATTGAGCCCAATGCTCGGAGGTTGATAAATTTCTTTGATATTTGAATGCGTTATATTCCTTTAGGGTTATAGCGGACCGTCCCTTCAATAAATAATACTTCGTAGCTCAAATAACTCGACGACACTCTGTAAGCCTTTATTAATGAAAAAATTTTACGCCTATAAACGATTTCGAAAGGTCGGCTACTAGTTTTATTCCAACAAATAAATCCCATTTCTTATTAAAATGAAAAGGAGGCCGATGATAATTTAATTTCAATTGGGAAAAACAATTTTCTCCAAAGTTATAAACCTACCCAGATTTTCATATCTTTGCCAACTTGCTGCAAAGTAATTTCGAAGGTTTTGGAGATAAATTTTACGTCATTTCCTGCTTTCCCGGGTATCTGCAAAAATTATCAGCCATCGACTCGGCTTAAGAGACATTAAAAATTAATGAATACTGTTATCTGATAATGATTATGAAAAGTTTAATTAAATTTGTCTTTCTCATCATTTTCAATGCGGCGATACCTTGATTATTTTTATCCAAGCTTAAGCGACTTTTTAAAACTTGAAGCGTGAATAAATTCATAACCTTCCTCATATTATAGCGAAAATTAATTTGAAATACCTTAGTAACATTCTTTGGACCACTATTTCAAAGTAACTATTGTAAAGAGATTATAGAAATATAAAATGTTTTTCGAGTCGAATAAGATAGAAAAATACATCCATTTTTAACTTAACCTTATCTCGCCACAAAAGAAATGCTATGTGGTAGTAAAAGGCATAGCGCAAAGGCATTTATAAGGAGTTTACATCAGAAAGAGCGAAATATTTGATAAAATGCGATAAAATCATTCAAACGATGAGAGATTGTGAGCTTTGCACACCTTTGACTGAGTCAAAATATGTAAGTATGTGCTGACTTAAAGAATGCAACGAATGATTTGAACAGAGCTTGGAAATATTCAATAGATTTTTGAGAAGACGGGGCCTTCCAGACATAAGGTAATTTGTTAGTTAAGTGGAAGTCCGACTTAAATGTTTTATAGTTTTAGAAACACTACAAGAAAAAATGGTTGCACAATCATAACATTAGAAAAACGTAATGGGATTGAATATGAATGATGTGTTGGAATTAGCAAACAACTTTTGTTCTGCTTCGTGATAATACATATTAAATGTTTCCATTTTAAGTAAAAAGCTGTTTTATAGAACTTTGTTTTGTAATAACATTTTTATCATCTTGAAACCACGGATTATTAAAGAGAGTAAACAAAAGAAGGATATAACAGTATTATTTACGATGACGATGTGAATAAAAAAAAAACTGGAATTTTATTACTTCACGCTCAGTGTTGTAGCTTTAAAGCTGGAGGCAATTGTGTGGCGTAGCTTTGTTGTACGGTAAGTAACATAATAATCATCTAAGGGCTATAGTATTCTTTAAGAAAGTAAGAAAAGTTCTTTCTGTTCAGCCAGTCTTTGTCTTTGTAGTGCGCTTGTTTGTCAACGTTGGCCACGAATATTTGTAAACTCAAAGAGTGAAACGAAATGTTCATAAAGCTTTTCGGCACTTTTACAACACATACGGAGCACGCACATCGAGCCAATGTTTCCTGCAGATTCAAGTATTCTAGACCGTGTCTGAGAGTGAGATCGTTGACTTTTGCCACGAATCTCTATTGTCTAAAGTCTAGAGTAAGAAACTGTGATTCAAACGTAAAGTGCTCGGAATAACACATTGTATTGTATAACTAAATAAAACTGTATCTTAAAAAAAATGGCTGAGACCGAATGCAATTAACTTACTATATAAGAGTAGAAATATGATGAGGGTAGTGGTAGAGTTTGACTTATTTTTTTAATTGTCATTACTTGTTCGTGGAGTTTAGCATTATTATAAAATTACGTATGTTTTAAAAAAAACGGCGGTTTCATGACCGAAGCAGGTGAGGGGCGGATGGTCGGAGGGGCGGAGGGCGGACGGTGTCGCGGTAATTGCCGGCAATTTGTAATGGCCGTGTGATTGCCGGCTGGAACGTCGACTCTAAACTGCGCTATTAATTTCGTACATTTGATTAACGAAACTACTTGTTATGGTAATGAACGCAGGCAAAGAATGCACGCCAGCGTGCTAAAGCGACGCCTGTCGACACGTTGTCGTGCTCGCAATATTTTCGCTTCGCCAGTAATTACTGCCACGCTGTTTTAAAAACTTTTAAAACCTTGTTCACAACGATTAACAGCTCTCACAATTAAAAGCGCAGTTTGTACAGCTAAAGGAGAATTATACTACGTAAATTATTTCCACTCCATTTGACAGCACTTGCTCTAAATGATAATACATCACTAAAGCATCTAGATGTAATTCGGGTAATCTATGGTTTTAAACTAACAATCCTGTGAATAACAAGGGTTGTCAAACCTCACGTATTTATGATTCCCTTTTAGTCTCTACTTTATACAAGGGGGACATCGCAAATAACATTGCAAAGTCATAAGAAATTTATATCATATATAGAAGCTAGATCATAGAATTTTCAAGATGAACATTACACACACACAACTCAAGCCTGTAACTCACAGGCAGAGATATTGGCTATTTGGTGTGGACAAACGAACCTCCGCAATCCACTTTTCGCCATTACGTTAAATTAAAAAGTTTAATGTTTAGGCTATGTAAAGCAATAAAGAATAAAACTGTATGATATAATAAATCATTGTTATATAAGTCTAGGTTTTTTTATTAATAGTAGAAAAAACAAGTTCCATTTTCCAAAATGCTAGAAATCTAACTATAAGATAAATAAGTATATATTTGCTTTTCTTTTAAGAAATACCATTCCACTCAAATCGTTATAAATTTTAAAACTAAAAAATACAGAGAATTTCGTTAGTATTCCCATCACTTTTGCGAACGTGTAAAGTGCTTTTAAATATGATCGACGGCGCGGCGTTAATAGCGAAGGCTACCATAACACGATTTAGTTAAGCGATTGTTTACATTTGTCGCGGCACCGCTAGGTGTCAAGCGCCTTGTCACGCCACTAAAATGTGGTTAACCTGACGAAATATTTTACGCATATTCCGATCGTTTGACTTAGGTCAATGGACGCTATGCGGAAATTGCAGGTATTTATGTTCGTGCCCAATTCGTGACTTGTCAATTCTGCTCCGATATCGATTGGATCTCGAGACAGACGGCCGACTGAAAAGTTTACAACACGGAAAGGCAACACACGCAATCCATTACCTGCATTGAAATTCGATGCTTTGTAATTTTGTAGCTAAATATTGATGTTTTTATGAACATAGCTTCGCAACAAAATCTAATGTATATCGGAAGTATACAGGCATACTTAGTAAGCAGCTATTAAATATGTACACAGATTTTTGGAGAAATCAGATGACATGTTACTTAAGTAACAAATAAACAAATATTAAAATAGATTTATCTTAACCATGAAGATGTATAAATACATAATAGAGACAAAAATCCAAAAAAATATTGTTAATCAATAGAGCTTTGAGAAAATAAAATAATTTTCCTTTCCCTCCCCCTGCTGAACTGACATCAGAGATTCTGAAAGTGATTTTGTACGTTAATTAAGACCACAGAACGAGATTTACAATTACATAGGCTCTTATAAACAAGCTTGATTGCTTTACAAAAACTCAAATAACTAAGGCAGTGTCTCAAGTAGAGGTTCATTTGAATATCAAAGACGAAATTCAAATTACGCCGTTTACAATAAAGGCTCAGCCGGCGCGGTGTTACGGGCTGATGTAAATTTCCGATACTCATTTCGAGGATGAACTCCGGCCGTCTGTCAGAGTCGTGACGTTTCAAACGCAGTACTGTGTAATAGTGCTTTAATTAGACTATCAACTGTACCAAATCGTTACTTTGTACATTGAACCATAATATATCGTAAATCTGAAATAACTCTTTCTGTATTGATTTCATATTATTGCTTTAAATTTTGCGAATACTGAATGTACTGTTTTGAAAACGGAAGGGTATCAATAAAATTCGTATTCTTTCGCGGAGTACCATTGGTAATATGTATAGAAAACTAATTTAACTAGGAGATAAAAATAACTACTAGGGGTAAAATCTAATATGCAATGATTACATATTTATTTAAGTTTTTTTTTTACTTTTTTAATTAACTTGTTAACTAACTAAATCGTCAGTTTAAATATGGATTTTCTACTTGGTCTCAAAAAAAAAGGTTTCAAGTTCGAAATAAACCAGTAAATATTGTCTGAATAAGTAACATGTAAAGCTGAGGAAATTCTTGTAGCTTTATTTGTCCCTTCTGACCTACACTTTATTCGGAACCTTCACGGGTGATATTTCGCAAATCAAATTGCTTTTATTTCGATTTAGATTTTTACTCTAGTTGGTGAAGGTAGATAATAAATTAAGTTGATTATACTCTTTAATCCGTGACAAAATGTATTATATGTTTGATGAACCATTTAAATGGTTTACAAAATCATAATGTTTTCTTTTTCAATATATAATCATACTTTTTAGTATTAAATAAAAATATTACTCAAACAGATAAATATGTTATAATTTTACATTGAACAATAATTGGATCAAAATGAGTCCGGGGACTGTACTTGTGTATAGTGGTTTTTATTTAGTTTGCGTGTTTCAAAGGAGTTGGAAAATAATTTTTATTTGATACTGAATTTAATTAGTATTACAACATTTCATTGCTTTCGCTTATAAAATTAGTTTCTTTTGTTGTATCAAAGTTATGAGATGGTCGTAAATCAGCGACAGTTTTAATCCTATTTCTTGATTTTTTTTTATAACAACGGAGCGCCATTATACTGTTTAAAGTCACGTCGCCTCTTTTTATTTCCTTTCACAATGTTTCCTGTCCCTTTCTTGCACTGAAATATTCTGCTAATTAAGGAAGGAGTGGAGGCTGAAGATTTCCTGCCTGTCTAGCAGATTACGATATCTCTAAAAAATGTAGCAACTAAGAATTTCCTTTTTATAGCCAATCTTACTTGCATTAGATGAAAAAACATACTTTAATTTCGAAAAACTACACAGTTTAAATTGCAAATGCATCTGACGATAAAATTATTTTTTCGAACAAGGCGATAGTTTATAAATTTCAATTGATTGTTCCACCAACAAAAAAAGATTCTCCTGATGGATAAGGTAGATGTGAATAACATTGGAAATTCTTTACAATCTACCTCTCAACATTCTCACTTTAACTATATTTGTATACAAATGTATTATTTTCTTATTATTCTATGTTATTTTAAATAACCGAGGTATTTTTTAATTTTCTTCGCTGAGATTAACGTCAACTTTATGATTAAAATGGGGGTGTTTGTCTCGCTACCTTTTCTCAAGAGTGATGCCTACAAGCTTGATTAAAAACTATATGGTGAAGCGAAAACAAATATTACATTTTTAGAATCATTTTTCTTTTCTAAAATTATATTAGCTTCTGTAAATACAAAATTATGTCTACAACGTTACTGGAGATCTTTTGGGTGGTAAAAATGTTCATTAAAGCTTTGTAATTGTAAAATTAAAATATTTGAACTGTTAGCGAAGACTACTGTCTAATAATACATTGTTACAATGTAAACTACTATAATCTAATACTTGTAATGAGGTTATTAAGTTAAGAAATATAAGTTCTTGTTACTAATTTAAATTACAACTTCATATGAATGATTTCCTTCAATCAATCTACTGTCTCCCACGTTCAGATTATGCGGAGATTGCCGCCGTGTGCGGGTAGGTTTGAATGAAATTCGAAGCATTGTTATGCAAATACCCGTGGTTCGGTTTGCTAGCTTTAGTATACAAGACAAAGCGCCGCTGACGACCGACCTCGGCTGTTGCTATCACTCCGACCTATAGATCTACTTGATTCTCAAAGTCTGTTCTTGCCACTATATTACCGTTTCTTGATATCAGGAAATAATCTACATTGACATATATGAGAGTGATCTTATGTTTCGGTAGATCAATTTTAGATGCCGTGTTTCGAAAGTGCATTGTACTGATACTCTGTAATATTGATGGAAATCGTAGATATGTGTCAATATAGATACGTTCAAAGTATGTAAAGGTCTATATATGTTTCAATTTTTGTCGTCTATTGTGATGGGTAATATTGATGAAAGTAAAAAGATAGGAAACATTGACCCTAGAGTTTTTGATGATATGCATTTAAAATTCAACAAATTTCCCGTATAAAAAACCTGTCAAATTACTTTGACTAGAAGCGAGTGGGTAATGTTGCGGAAATTTAAAAATACTTTAGTAGTGGCACGGTTTACGCAGGTACTCATAAACGGCATAGAATTACAAATAGCCTTTTTATTCCTCCCTCCAGGGGGATCTCGGTATCAGTCAGATGCATAGCCTTGAGATGCAAAGTGTGAGGTGAACAGAGAGCTTTTTATTTTTGCGGCAGCCACGCTTGGATTTGCATAATATTGCTTCCTCAACATTTGTACTGAAGGGCTACGTAACAAAATTTTAGCAGCATTTTAAAGTCAAGGGATCACTGGATATATTTAAATTTTGCTTCCAACTTTGCATAGAATGTCTGTCAGTGAAATGTTTCATATTGTAATGTCGAGCTTACTATTTTGAAACAATAGAATCTCGGTATCTCGAATGTCAAATGAATTACAAAAAATCGACTTATTGAGACTTACTTGAAGCAATTCAAGATATGAATTATTTGACGGGGAATTTTTAGTAAGACGTCATTATATTTTACTAACTTCTCGAGCACGATTTTTGAAAATAGAATATAATGCGTAGGCATACACTCAAAATGCCTAAGCAGGGAAATAACATTTTGTTCGAGTCATAAAGTCTAAATAATTTGAAGTACCGAGTATTTGAGAGGACTTTTTTCGTCTTACTTTGGATTTCGACTTAACAAGTTTCAAGGTATAAGGCTTTAGAAGATTAGACTTTGTGTTGTTCTTCATTATTAGTTTTGTTACATTAAATCATAATTTAATGGGAAGAAAAATCCTCGTAATATCTGAAAACCTAGCGCGTAATTCGTATCTGTCGTATTTCTGTGTAAGTAATAATTTTTTTGTTTAAATCCGTGTACTTGCGTCTTAATTATCATAAAATTGCTTACTTATCTTTCCAAGCCAACGCATGGTAGAGGGAAAGGTGAAATTGCTTTTTTCTCTGTGTGAGAAGTCAATGAATTTAAGTCAATGGCAAAAGATAGTGAGGGTCGGAATGTTTGCCTAGTCAAATGTGATTGAAATGAGAAAACGGTCACTGGTTTTCTTTATTTGAATTTTTTTAAAGAAATACTCGACTGGGCTGGAATCATTGTAACATTGTGATCTGTGAGAAATTTGGAGTATATTAACCTATTTTTGATGAAAATAATGATGTAGTAAAAGGAAGGGTAAAAAGACACAGATGATTTAAAGCTTTTTTCATGATGAGAATTTTGAACTTTTAACTAAATACATATATTTTGTTTTCATTACATTTTATTTATTTCAGTTGGTTCAAGTTTCGAAACTAAGGTCCACCGAGTTGTGTGATTTTACGATGCCGAAGTGTTTTTTTAGAATTTACGTATAAATAAATCACGGAAGGGAAACATCGCGGGAAACTTATACGTCGGGGAAAAAATACTGAAACTCGAGCCGGAATAATAAAAACCATTCGTAAAACAAGTTAATGTGATTCGAATTATAGATCCAAATATTAATCAATTAGTAGCATTATATGGGGATGCATATTATATAAATGTTTTGGTTAAGTTAAAAAATATTAAACTGTTTGTTTTATGCTTTTAATATATTTTAGTTGCCGAAAAAGACTTTAAATAATTGTAATTTATTATTTACTCATAACTATTCTCGAAAGCAGTGTTATTATTTCAACTACAAAAATATTCGTAAAATGTAACATGTTTTGTCTTTTGTTTTAACTAAATATGTCAGCGTTGAACCGAAAGGATTTTTTTTGAAGCGCGGGGCAATGGTGCACGTGAAGGCGATGTTATTTGTGCTCGGTTTATTTATTCGAGACTAGCGCCCGTCCGGACGACCACTGTCCACTCACAACCTATCATTGTATTTCCCCAACCCTTTATTTTCACTTGACAAGAATATTCCGCGGCGCGTTCTCTCGATATTACGTTCTGATACGACTTTTTATTCGTGATACATTTTTCCAATTGTCTCGGTGGCGTGCCTCCCCAGTGCGAACTAACGGAATACAATTTTCAAACGGTTTTGATTGATAAAGGTAGACAGATTTCGCTTTCTTTGTTTGTGAAATTAGATTTTCGGGTACCGTGAATCTACAGTTCCGCATGATTAATGGAGCTTCCACGGGTTCAAGAATAAGAAATTCGCACTCAATCGTGCGTTTGATGGAAAAGAAATTAGCGCATGAATTGTTTTATAGGATTTTTTTATCTTTGCTCCGATGTATTTAGATTTAGATGCATGACTGCGATATTATCCAATTTTCTGTAACAACGCTCGAGCCAGTTTAATATTTGATATGTTCTCGACTTCTCTCGAATTTAACGCGCCGATTAAACAACGCGGGGCGAAGAATTTTATTTGAATTTTTAAAATGCTATATCGGTTCTAGTTCTGCAAAGATGTAACGCCATTGTTCATAAATTTTATTGCAAAAAATAATTTTGTAAGTATGAGATGAAAATAAATGTATTATTCACGAAGTTTTTATCGTTTTCATCGCGAGTTTGTTTTCAGTAAAAGCAGGGGTTCAAGCGGATTTAGCTGTAACTATAGATTATTGAATAATACAGATATATTATTTTGTACAAATATACTTAAACGTCTCTTGTCATATTTATTTTAACATTTTACTCTTTAAATTACTATAAAAAAAAAAAAACTTGAGAGGTGTCAAGGGACACCCGGATGGAACGAAGTTCCTTTCAATTAATTAGTGAAGGAACCAATGTTTATTCTATGAATAAAAAACTTAAGTATTCACAAGAAGTACATTTTACTTCTATGAATTTTCGTTATATATTGTCACGTCGTTGCCATGGTGAAGTAGCGCTCATTCGTCTATAGCAAAAAGTGTTGTGACAACTTTTCGTAAGAATTTTTTCCGTCTAGCCCCCTTTCACAACGCGCGATAAGGAACTTCGTTCCAAAAATTTGGTTTCATTGTAATAAGATTAATTGACAGATATCCTAAAATTATTTGTAAAATAAATTCACTTGGATATACAATTTTCGGTAACGTTGCCTGAGATGTGTCAGATCATAACGGATTCTACAATCGCCTGCCCGTATGCCGGCAATAGTCTGCCGAGGTGCGGCAATCGGACACATAGTTGCATCCCGCAGGTCGAAGGACCATTAAAATAGAAGGATTACTTTTATAGCCCAGTTGGTCCGCTTGAGATAATATCGCTAAATTTTATGGATGTAATAAAGGGAATTCGATTTTAGCCAGTCATCTGTATGTGATTATGTAACTAATGCTGGCTAAAATCGAGATAGACTATAAAGGCTTGTTGAATTTAAACATCGGGTTATATACATTGTAATGGAAAGTGCAGCATTAATATTAAATTTATTGTTTTCAGATAATTGAATTTGTTAAGAATGGTTGACTCGAATATTCATTTCATAGATTCTAGATAAATATAGTTTCTGTTTTCCAATATATGTTATTGAGAATTTTTTGTATGTAGTAATAATTTACTGTAGTAAGTACGTGCTTTGTTAGGGTTTACTATTTATTATTAATACTGTAATCTGTAACACAGATAATGCCTGGCACAGGAGACAGAGTTCCTAAATATGTACCTACTAAATATGTAAAAAATATTTTTAATTCAATAAAGGATTATTATTTTAATTATTTTTAATAATTGCCTTCAATTAGAGATTACAATAGTATTTTTTCATAAATTATAAGATTAAATATGTAATAAATTTAAGAACATCTCGGGGTATACAAGATGTAACCTCAGTTAACATTCGCACAATCAGAAACTGGGTTAAAGACATTCGTTGAAGAAAAACATCTCGTTAAGATATACATTATTCAAGCTTTCGTGAAGTTATTCCACGTTCACGCGTTCATTAGGCATACGAACTTACTAACTTACCGATCTTTGCTAGGCCTTCCAGGTCTTTGTCGAAGCCTGCCCGTTCCGTCCAAACCAACACATCTACTTATCACCCCAACAACTTTTCGCAAGTATTTCGGCGACTCGCGCCGAGTACACGCCGGCTGCTTGTTATTTAAATTTATCACTCAACTTTTATCCACAAAATTTATTGTATCAGGTAATAATTTACAGGTTATTAATTACATAGCGTCGGCGTCCTAACGGTGTAACTCTTATTACATTATGTCAGTTGCAAATTGAAAAATTCCCGGGGCGTGTGTCCCGTCTCTCCGAAGTATTTTGGCAAAATTATTCTCATTCATTAAGTCGAGAAGTGGAGGGAGCGCTCGCGAGATTGTCGACGTACCATTCACTTGTGAATAACGAGGTGACTTCCTGTTATTAGTTATGTCGGCAAATTGTTTTTCTTACGCTTTTGTTCTGCTCCAAGTCAAACGTGGCGACGAAGATTTGATAACATGCATTTTCGAATATTATATTTATACGAATTTTGTGTTTGTCGGTCAGAGTAAAACAGGATTAAAAGCTTAGTGACTTTGTTTTTTTTTTTTTAATAATTTTATCCAAAAAATATTCAATAATAAAAGGGTAAATTTTGCGTCATCTTTGCCAAATTTCTATAATTTTAACTTACGTTGTAAAGTTGAGCAATCCAACGAAGTGCGTGCCTTTTCGTGTGTAGCGATCGTAAATCAAAAACATTAAGAAAATGTACCTTGTAATCAAATATATCGAATGCTTATTTGTTATTTGATAAATACCGTAGCTCGCAAACATATACGTTTTCATTTATACTGCGTAATTACTTAGCTCTTAATAAAAGCGGCGGGAGCTTGACGTATTATTTGTTACAGAACTCTATCCCCAATAGGTACGCATGGCTCCCGGTGCCAATCCATTAATTAAAACTTATTTCGTCGCAGTAAACACGATCACTGTTTGGTGCCTTTGTTAGCAAACAGGCGTTTCGTGCGCTTGATTCTGAGTAACTTTAACTTACTTACAGTTTATCAAGCACACCTATAGATTAGATTAGTTTGATTAGGGATAACAAAAACCGATGAGTTTTGTTTGAATATCGAGGGTTGACATACTAAAGGATATGTAAAGTAAAGCAGATTGCTTTTACATCATTCTGTTTTGATTTTATTTCAATTCGAAAGAGCTTGAACAGTTATATCTGATTGCATTTACCAGTTGTTGGTACCTAAAGTCAAATTCAATGATAATGAGACATGATAAACCTTCCTAAACAATTTTACCTTTACTTATAAGGCTGTAACTATATACCTATATATAGGTACTTATTAAATAGTATCATGTTTGTATCATCAATTTAAACACTAAAACTTAAAAAAAAAAACCACAGACAATAAATGAAATATGTAAGTATATCTCATTTCCATTGAATTCAACTATGTTTACAAATTGGTTTACTAGATTGTGTTTCAAGAATATCGTAGTCTATATAAGCAAAGAGTATCATCATCATCACCATGTCCTTATCCTTCTTACGTAAGGTCGGCGCAACAGGTTTTTGTCCTCCATATCGATACAACACTATAGATAAAAAATTCAGAGCTATTTATGTCTATAAATTTGAACAAATATAGTTGGCTAATGATGGAGTTAAAGTTCACATGTTCAGGAGTGAACTGAAAGATAGTTGTTTGTTAATGATTTTAATTAAAAACGTGCAAAATTTTAATGATATATGAAATAAATGAAGATTGATGCATAGCGATGATCATTGAAATACACTTAACAACATAGAAACGGCGATGCCGACGTGTTGTAATTACAGTGCAAGGCGGTGCTATCGTCCTCGAAGCCTTGGGCCGTAATCGCGAAATGTTCGCGTATGTATTAGTACGTGCCACCGCCGCGTCGTTCGAAGATAATTCCTACGTATAATTTCCATGCTCAACTCGGCGTAATGAAGTTTATTCGTCGTTACTTCATTGCGAGTCCTTCGCAGCGGAGGCGAGGAATGTAATCAGTTGCGAACTAATACCGCGCCGTTAGCGAAGCCCCTCGCGTATGGAAATACCGCCTCGGAGCCCCCGTTAGTTCTTTTGATCGTTGTCTTGCCTTCTCCATGTCGAATTAAAACAGAGATCGGGCTCCGGTGATTTGGAGAAAATTAAAAGGGCATCTCATTTTCAGTAATGGGTCTTTGAGATTAAAATTAGTATGATTGCGTCTGTCTCGCTCTGTGTGAACTTAACAAGCTTGTTATTTTGCCCGCAACGTTTATTTTAATTAAAATTATCGAGGTGTTACATACGAGTGTGTGTATCTTAAGTCGTCTGCATTCTTAACTTGCTGCTTCTTAATAGAAATTCTTGTTAGCGTCTTGCTTGTGTTAATTTATTACGTCGCTTGTAATTCGTTAACTAAAAGTAATTCGTTCAAAGTCTTAAACAGTTAATTTTATGAGTAAATTAAAACAGCGCAACAGAGAAACTGTACTTGCAAGTTTTTGTAGTAAACAACTTGTTAATTGTGCGAAAATTCTGAGGTTCAACTTGAATTTTAATGCAAGAAGACAATTTTACGCTATTGCAACTTTAAGAATGATTAATGCAAGAAACATTTTAGGGGCAATAGAAAACTCAAGTGAGCTGCCGCAAAGTGTAAAGTTACTACAGAATAACTGTTTATGAACAAACAGTTATTAATAAGTTGTAGCTGATGTTTCATTATTCTGAACACTATCTTGTGATGTTTTTATTTCTTTTTGAAGTACATAAAAAAGTTATGCACTAAAAGAAATTGAATCATTACGAATTGAATAATTCTAATTATGTTATAAAATAAACATATACTTGTGTATAGTTTTGTAAAATATAATGTTCGTAAGAAACGGGATTCTTACCACGATTAGGCTGTTTGAGCTCCCGATATTTCGGCACAGTTGCATGCGCCATGTTCACGGGTTGACTGGTGTTGTGCGGTAGTGTAAAAAATGTTAAAGATAGCCGTATCGGTCTACCTTCTTCCTGATTCGCACAACACCAGTCAACCCGTGAACATGGCGCATGCAACTGTGCCGAAATATCGGGAGCTCAAACAGCCTAATCGTGGTAAGAATCCCGTTTCTTACGAACATTATATTAGTAAAAACCACGAAAGTTTGAAGTTTTGTAAAATGTTCAAACAAAGTAAATTCTTTTTATTTTTATTAATTATAGTTCCAAAGCGCTTTAATGGTACAAAAGAACGTTCCAAATGGGTTTACAAGGACGAAATATAATGGCGATCATTCGGAGGTTTATTGCCTTTAAAGTCGGAGAACCTTAGAAGAGGAATAAAACTTGCTTCAAATAGTGCTGAGCAATTAAAAGTAAATCGCTTCAGAAATCATCCAACGGGTTTCAAAGTAATAGAAGAGAGTTGCTTAGAATACATAAATTGAACATCAGTGAACATCATCACATGAATATCAGTGTTTCTGCCCCCATGGCAAAGAAACATACAGCTGAGCAAAGGCCCTATCTGTTCTGCATTGCAACGCTTAGTTATAATTTGTTTATTATTATTTTTATTTTTTTTATGTACATTACCTTTCGTGTCCTTAGTTTTAATTATATTAGTGATCTTTAGGTTTTATTTTCTTTTAATGTTTTAATTGTATTATAAGTGTTGTAATGTCTTTGAACGGATTAAATGTCTTATTATTATTATTATTATTATTATTATTAAATTCATTTACCTATGGAAAGCCTTACTTTGTTTTTGCTAAAATTGCTTATATATAAAGTTAATTATAAATACTTATATAGTTATTTTATGTACGAAAAACATAATAACATTTTTTAAATTATAAACAATAATTTATAGAGAAAAAGAAAAATGCAACAGAAATATATTTGTCTTTTTAATAATAATTTAATCAAAACGTTATATTTAAAACAGACAACTTATGTTCATAATTTTATAATCGATGTTAAGTTGCTCTAAGTGCATTACAAAGGGCGTCTATCCGCCTTTGCCCGCACTCACTTTTCCGCTGACGTCTTTACTTTGGTCCACATGCAAATTATATTACACTCAAGTTTCGCTGACTTGGCCACACTGTGGAAATATAACTCGTCTCTCGTCACACTTGACGTCACGGAAATTTAAGAACATTGTACCGACTACCGACTTTCTCGCAAATGCACTTTTTTCGCTTTAATGTTGTTCTCAGTTTTTATTCTGAGCGAAAATATTCATTCACATCTTTCATTTCTTTTTCTTTATAATTGGAAAAATAATTAAGTCCTTTTTCCGCTGTAAATTTATGACGATATAAATGATTATGTTTGTTATTTTGTTTTTATATAGACATATTATGTTGTATAAAATTATTTTCACTAATGAAAAAATCTTATTTACAAAAAAGATTAGTCGAAGCTGTAATTAAAGTTATGTAGCGTGCCGATAGCGACAAGACGATAAAGGGCCGATACAAAGGGTGGCACTCACGAAACAACAATAAAGTTGGTCGTGTCCGCTAGCAACTACAAAAAGCGCATCGTCCGAGGCGTCTTGAACACAATACAAACTTAAATTGTTCGTGAGAGCGTTATGCACCCGACGGTTTCAATTTCCTCGCGAACTAGCCATTGCAGATGTTCGGACGACATTCATAAATATGATTTGAAAATCGTTTTATGTATAAGTCATAAACTTTTATCTCCACCGCCGACGAGGCACTCGCTCTAAACGGTTCCAGTTAGTTTCCTGCACAAAAGCTGCAGACGTTTTAATATCGGGCCGTCTGCTCGCCCGGTATGTATCTGCCAGTGTAAATTTCGCTGGAGCGAAACGGCCGCACGGCACGCCACCTTTGCCTGGTCAAATAATACCGTCCTAATGGCTAACTATTGCCTAATGTATTTTAGCTAAATGGAAATAATGTTGCCGGAGCTTCTCCCGTTGTTGGCGGACGTTGCGATTTAGATAGCGCGCGCTGGTCGAGAACGCCGGACGCCGGAACACACACACCCACTATTCAATTTTGTGTTTATCAAAATTACTTATGTTTTCTCTATTCTTTGTTGTGAATTTTCTGTTCCGCTTTATCAGTTTTTCTATCTAGAAATATGTCTACTTCAAGGTTTATATCCCTTTTATGTGTTAAAATAAGTTTAGCCATTCAAATTTGATTTTAACTCTATGTTGTTGTTATAGTAATTTAAGTTCTAATTTTATTGTTAAAGAACTTTTTCTTCTTCTTTAAAAATGAAATAATTTAATATCTTTTCACTATTCATTTAACTTTTCTTACATTAATACCAGAAGACGTTCAGTTGGAAATATAAATAATGACAGTTTACACTAAATTCTCGTTTTGCTACGTCATAAATATTGTTCTCTTGTGAGTCGACTGCCCTCTTGCCACGCGAACTTGTATTTACGTGCTATAAAGGAGATAGAGTGGATAAAACGAAATGGGAATTACATTTATTCATAATTTCCTGTATATTTACGAAGTAAAATTGGAACTAGAAACTTTATTTTGTATTTGTACAACAAACAACTTTTGAAGTTTCACTTTGTACACTTGTGTGTTGTACGCACTTGTTCATTTTAAGCAACAATTACCTGTTCCGTCGACGTATCTTAATATCTATAGTATAATGTTTTAATTGATAAAAATTTATTAACACCTTTCTCTTCTTTTGCTGTTTACATCTTCTTAAATATTTTGTAGGCGTACTTTTTTAGTCTATGTACGGATATAACTGCTGACATATTTCTACATTAATGTTGTCCGGATTCACCGTATATTGTATTGTTTAATCTAAACAATATTATTTTAATTGCAATTTATAGCAACCATATATAGAGCTAAGCTGTTCACACGCTAATGAGCGGCTAATGCATATATCAACCACATCTACTAACATTTGTTTGCATTCAATCATAAATCTCTAGCAGAGTGCTTTCCAATGCCAACCACAAATTAATTACATCGTTGAATAGTTCACAGTTGAATATTATATATAGTCAATATAAAGTATTGGTTCCGTCATTGTATCATTTTGAATATTCTATCTATTTATATATTGTGTATATAAAAATTAATCCCCATTCCCCTCGACCACGACATCACGATTAAAACCGGTTGCACCGATTTCGCTAATTCTTTTTTTGTGTTTGTTATTGTTAGGAAAAGGTTCTAATGAAAGAAAAAAATAGTAAATAAAATTAGAAAATTAGTATCTCGATTAAATTTTGCGTACATATAGAACAAAGTCTGAAAGGCTATTTATTGTGTTTGTTTTTTTTTTAATTTGCGGGCAAAAACTACTGTAAACATTTTATAATTTTTAACGTTCTGCCAATGTTCGGTTCTATAGACCTCATATGGTTCATAAAATAAATATCAATGCGAGCAAATATCAATATCAAAAACGCATGAAATAAACATCACATTTCGATAATTGTGCGTCATAAAATAATTATGCAGACTAATATAAATATTTAATAGTTAAAACAATTCAGTGTGAATATTATATTAGTCGTTAAAATTTACTTTTCAATTTGTATATTGCATTTGCGGATAAACTGGTATGAAAAGAATTTTAAAAGCACGCTGTTGCAATTCACAGTATTTAATAAAAAAAATATGTCACGTGGAAAATGAAGTAATATTTTTATAAATTAGTAAAATATTTACGCATAAATGCACAATATTAATTCATTACGGAGCTCTATCCACAAATTGGAACACATGTTATCAGAACAATATCAAGTATTTATAAAGGGGACAATAGATTGGTTAACGATGTTAATTTTGCAGTGGTGACATTCTGCTATCGAATGCTCTGTGATTATCAATGTACCTATATACAATATTTTTTATCTAAAGTAATTATAATCTATGAAATATTAATTATCATACTTATAGTTACTATTTCAAATTTTATTAATATTTTAGTGTGTCAAATTCCACAATAAAATCACATAGAGTGACCAAATGTTGACGATTCTGTATAACATTTTAATATATAAAGCATACATCAAATCAGTATTGTAAACATTTTTTTTTATTTATGAATTGTATTGTAAATAATAAATTCTATTATTAATCAATAGATGATGTCGGATATGGACGGCTTATGTAATTATTAACTAAGTACACATTGGCCTCTATCGCGGTATCCTTGTAGTCATTCGGTAAACAATGCCGGTGCAGAGTGTAAACAAATAATATGCGATGAATTATTGAGCTTGTTACACTAACAATTGCGTATACGTACGCATAATTAGCTCTAAAGTTAATTACACCATATATTGTCACTTTACAGATTGCAAATAAAGCAAACTTTGGTATGTATATAAATGTACGCCTTGCAAGAAGGGTACTGTAATATAACTCGATGTACATAACTCACACAATTGTGCCAAACTTCAGAGAACAAGAGAACGAGGTTCGAGGTTCTATACTAGAGTCTAGGCTAGTGGGTTCGTAATGAATAAACAGGCGTGTTGCAGCCGATAAGCTTTGAGGCGGCGACATACAGAGCACTTGACAAACGGGCACGTCATCTTCGTGTAGGCACATACGACGTCGTCGGTTGACTTGATTGTATAAAATAACGGAAGCCCTTTTGTCTTTCATTTGTGTCAGCTTGCGAAGTGCAGTGGAGCAGCGTAACGATGAGATTAGGTCGTCTAAATTCGGGCTTAAATTTTAATCGCCGGCTAAAACTTACCCGGACGAAAGCTCCGAAAAGCTCCTTTATAAAGGACATTTTGGCAACAGTTTCTTAGATGTGCACTAGATTGCGAATTTAGTTAGGGGTTTAGTTGAAAGAGATAACACTGATATAGTTTTGTTAGTATTAATACTTTTTAAACGTGTAGTTTTATTAAACATTTTGTATATCGTTATTTAGTAAACATTTTTGCTGTGTTCATTTTATTTTGAATGCTTAATTATTTGAATTTGTCTTTCATTTCTTCCATTAGGTATAAAATCGTTCTTTATTGAATATTTTTTCCTAACAAATTCACTATACTCGACAACGAGTTGCATTTTATATGATTGAAAAATATATCAGTGCATCTTCAAAATCTTTTAATTGTTTATTGCTATCCGCTATCACAAAAATGTACAAACAATAAAAATATTAAGATATGCGTCAACAATATTATAGCTACATACAAGTTATTTTTCACTTGACTTTATTTTTACTTGAAGCTACATCGACGGCCGGCATCGAACGGGATTCTAATCAATTTAATTTATCAGGGATCCCCGGAGGCGGCCATTCACTTCATTTAATGCACGTATTTTGCGGCAGGGCTGATTGTTTTGAATCATTCGGTTGTACGGTCTATTTAGATTAATTATGGGATTACTTAATTTCGCTACAGATTATTATTTATGTGAGTGCAATCCGAATCAATGTTCCTGCGACACGCAATGTACGGGACACACATGTGACGGGAGCTTTTCATTTTAAGAAATATTATATTGAAAGTAAGTACTCACGAAATTCACGATATTTCAAGCAACATTAATGAATCTAATTTTTACATCTATATAGTTATATGACAGGAAAATTAATAAATAACATCGAGAAATATTAATTATGATGAAGATTAAACAAGAAACAATTTCAATCGAAGAATGAAATGAGATTGGAATTGGGACAGCGGTATCGTTTGTTCCGGCAACTAATAAGGGAGACAATATTGCACTCGATACGTATAAATGTGCGAGGAACATTTGGGGCGTGATATTAATTCCGCCAGTAATTGCTATCGGCTCCCAACCGGGGCTGCAGCCGTGAGCCATGAATACGGGAGTTACCGCTATTTGTTTCTGACGTTGCGGTTTAAGGTTTTACCTCAGCCTTGTCCTGTATTTATTTTCTTCGAGTTTCATTCGAACATAATAGCCATTCGAATATAATCGGGTACGTTCCGATAGTACGGATCTATACGAGCGAAACAATGGGCTTATTTGACCTGGCACTATTGTTAGGCGAGCAGTACAATTAAAGTTCATTTCGAATTCGTTCACACTCCTTTAACACTTTGGATATCGAAATGGCTGCCGCTTTCGTTATTTTAGAAAGTGACTTCATTGTTATTCTATTACAAAGAAAATAATTATTTTGATTAATGATTTTTAAATTACGATATTTTTTTATTTGTGTCTAAAGGTTACAGTAAATTATTAATGTACGAAGACATTTATAGGATATATAATTTGTTTGAACGTATTTTTATCGACATTATTTTAATAGTAAAAGATCAAACAGTTCAGAACTTATACCATATGTATCACACGAAATTTAAATTAATTATTTCCTACAATTAATTGTAATCAAAAATGTTGCCAATAAATTTCGTGGATTACATTTAATCGTAACTGAATAATAAGAGGTTCGGTATTAAAATCTTGCCATCAATAAAATAAGAAAGTGCGGTAAAGCGAGCTACGGCTCTTGCCGTACAAGTTCCATTGTGCATAACTGAGGAGGGACAGACAACCACAATACTGCTCTAGTACTAAGTACACTCTAACGTATCATTAAACATTATGAGGTAAATTCATAATAGTATTTTCACCACGAGTAAAGTTATAACAAGCACTTAAACGTTTTAATACAATCTTTGTAAAGAAGATAAAAACGTATACAAGAAAATTATTGCAGCACACATACGCCATAAGTGACAACTAAAGATGTATTTAGCTACGCCCGTATTAAAGTCATCGAATCCTTTAGCTTTAATTACAAAAACTATTTTTGATTGTATTTAAACGACCAAAGAGATTAAGTTTTAACGTAGGAAAAATATTTTACGTCACCCGAAATAAGTCCCGAGCGAGTTCAGACGACTTACAAGTTCATTCTCTGTACCTTTGACCACACCATTAGGATAATGCAGTGGGAAAAGCTCTTTACTATTTTAATGAATTACTTCGGCCTTAGATGTTATGGATGTTGTTTGGACGAATATTTGGCGATTAAATTTTCAAGAAAAGATAACATAAATTGGTAGGAGATAATTTTAACTATTACAAATGTAGTTTGTGACTTATTATTGCAGTAGATAATTTGCAGATTTATTTATTACTTTACCTGATGCAAGCGAAGATTCCTTGTCTATTTCTCAACATTGGCACCGAACCGAAGTAATCTTCGACTATAAATGGTAATATTCTCACAGGGAAAAGGCAATATCCTGATCTAATAATATCCGTACTTTAACGATGTAAGCAAGTGTTACTTCATAATATAAATTTATTGGCACATTTTCTAGAAGAAAACTAAGTTCCTCTTTGTAAGAAGAAAATATGGCATCGTCTCCTTAAAGATAAGTAGAACGTAACTCCATTTGGTAAAGGGCCTCTCCACTCGAAGAAGGCGCAGGGATGCCAGGATTGAATGAGCTCTCGTTCCTCTTGTATTAGATATAATATTATATAACGAAAGGGAAATTGGAGGATTCGAGACAGGTCAATCGTGATTGGTGGCAGGGTACACAGCCGGTGTACGGTGTGAACAGAGGCCCTCGTTATTTTCAATTTCTATACACGAGCGCCCTTCCTCCCAGTATGCCGAAGTGAACGAACTGCGTGTGTGATTTATAAAGTACTGATCCTAGAAGAAATGTTTTGATTTATTCTTGATGTATTACGAATATTAGTATTTTATCTTCGACCTAGAATTTTTTTTATAATAATCAAAATTTTTGAACTCAAATATTTTACGGAAACCGAATTATTGCATAAAATTAAACTTTGTCACATTTAACTATGCAAACATGTTTAATAATTTAAAGACACATATGAAATTAGAAAAGAGTTACATGATGCAAATTTTAATATAATTCATACTTTTTTTTAAATAGGCTACATAAACCATGAACAAATTGTACAAAGATAGCAAAGGGAGTTAATATTTAGTATATAACAAAGGTAGATGTTATAACACATCGCTGGCACCAGCAAAGAGCAAGGGTACCGCGAGAAAATTGTATTTCCATTTTTACAATTTCAATTTAGTATTAATTCGAGCCCGTAGCCGCTCGGGCTCACAGCCACATGTAAAATATGGATCGGCTAAGTGAAATTAAAAAGCTCTATAAATTGTGATTTTTGCAAGTCCTAAAGTGGAGAAGGCTTTTTATTATTTATCGCCGGCGCGTTCGCGGCCAGCACCAACTTACTGAAAATCGCTGTGTTGTTATTCAATTTAGTCGCTGAAAATATTTACTTTGACAGCGTTTTTAAGAATTTTGCAACATTTTATATAGCGCAAGTTTTCTTTTTAATATTTTGCAGGCTTTATTTTGTTCAACATATTTTTTAACTTCAAGTTACAACTTGAAGTTAAATAAATATGTTCATGTACACATAATTTTATATTCGACGGTCTTTACAAACCCCTTTTCTACTTCTACCAATCTAGGTATGTTTAGGTAAGCCTGAGTGAATATGACTTCGTTTAGTACTTATAAAATGTAATTTCATCAACTACAAGATAGATTTGTAACGGAAACAATAATTCTTAAATTGAAAATAACATTTTCTCGTCGACGAGATTGAATTCAAGACCAGTAAATTCTCGCTACACCATAAATAAATGTACATTTAAAATTACTTAGTAATAAAAATTTTATGGCGGTTAATATGATTATGTAGTTTCTTTTATGATTTAATTCTTTCCGAGCTTACTTTATCCTCGTACTGTTGTATTAATGTAAAGAAATGACGACTAGGAAAAAACGAAAAAATGAACCGTGTTGCAATGCTGCATTTATTTCGTCGCGCAACGTAAGCTGGTACATATAAATCCAAGTTATATATTTTTGAAGATATCATTTTATTTTTGACCTCCTGTAAATAAATATCGGAATAAAAAATTGGGCATTAGAAGCCTAGCACTAGTTTCAATATGATTTTCTACTAGCCCTATCAACCTGCCCTTATCCCTATCGGTCGGAACAGTATGTAATAATCTACCATACATCTCTATCAGCTACTATACTGAATTTACCCCCTTCTTACGCATATCCTCTTTCACAAAATCCATCCATACTTTCTTTGGTCTTCATCTACCTTTATACATTCAACTTCATTACTTCTCCGTTTATGTGATCATCAATATGATTTTCTACTATAGCATATTATAATAATTAATTCGTCAAGTTATAAAAAATGTTTTTGTTATTCTCAATTAACTCGGAAAGGCAACTTTTCGATTGTGAAGCACTATTTTAGATTAAATATACTCAAGATATTTATACAACATCCCATTACGAAATAGGAAAGAAGCGGGCGAATGCGAAATCTGTTGCAACAACGGATTTCTGTTTAAACAGCTCAATCTATTTCGTTTCAACTCGAAAAACTTTCAAGACACACTTTAAGGTTGAGCAAAATAAATACAAACGTCATTAGAGAGGCAAGACTCGGCGGGAACGAGGTACGTCTCGCAATCAGCGGGGCTCTGCTATCGACTCGTCCGCTCCTTTTGCACCGTTCCAATACACATACGAGATATCCCTAATTTTACACTTTGCAGTTTTAAATTAAATTGAATTTTGTTTACACTAAACTAGTATTATTTTGATTCATACTGAAATGTCATTTGAAATAAAATTATTCGGACGAAACACTTCAATGGAGTTAAATGGGTTCATTTTTATTTCCATATTTAATGTTATGATTTAATTTTGGGTAAACATTTAATTTTATAAAACAAATTAAATGTAAAATTAAGTGCTTTTAAAATTCGTTTCATTTGAGTTAAAATGGGTAAAACGATGTATTTTTACAATTTCCAACTACAATGTAGGTCAAATTTACAATTCCAACGAAATAGCCTAATAATGTTAGTGCGCTGTAACATAAAGTGAACAAAAGCTAGTGGTTCTTTTATAGTACTATAACCGCCATCGTTTGATACTTTTTCTCTATTAGATAACCGTTTAATGTGGTCTTGTATGTCTGGTCAATTGTACGATTGGTCTGAGTGTCTATGACCAGATCCATAAGTAATTGCATGTGTACTAATTTCATTTTTAATTGTGTTTATTTTGATATAATCTGTAAATTAATAATTTCAAGTGTCATTTAAGTGCTATGAAATATTACTTTTTTTTAATAATTTAATATTTTTTTTTGTTTCAGGGGTTTCGGTTTCATCACATTTGGCGATCCAGCTAGTGTAGACAAAGTTTTAGCTCAAGGCACACACGAATTAGATGGCAAAAAGGTGAGATATCATATCCATTATTTAGCTTAACTTGTTTAATCGATATCGCAGATGGTGGTGCATCATAAAATGTATTGTAGATAATTTTATTAACAACCGATACGTACGTGCTAGGTCATCATTATTATTAAGAATGTAAGTATACAATGGCTCTAAAAATGTAGCTAAACAAATGTATTTTAATAAAAAACAGACACATAAGCGTTAAGTAAATAATAACCTGATAGACTTCCACTTCAATAATAATGAGAATACTCGTATATATTTGACAAGTTAGAATTTTATAATATTGAAATCAAAATATACAAACAAAAGAATTCGCGTTTACTAGGACCGACGTCAAAATAATAGTACGGTAGATCTAAAATATTAAAGTGGTTAAATTAATAATACAATATCTCCCCAACGTCCCAAACCTATTACTAAGCGTTATATCTGTCAGGAGACTGAGTTCTGATTTCTTGTGAAGGTTTATTGTCGCTACCAGTGCGACATAAATTCGCTTGCCCTCCGGCCGAATGGCCTTTGCAGTCAACATAAAGTGTTAAGTCACGCCTGTCTTTATTTTTTTCATCAGTTAAAACACATTAAAATTGTTGAGTGTTATTTGAAGATTTATTAATTTCATATTCAATATAAATTTCTATTATTTAAAAATGTTAAGGTTTCAAATTCAATTTGGTCGCTTTTATTTGATTAAATTTATTTTTAAATTTGCTATATTTTAAATAATTTTGTCTATTTGAAAACAAATAGAAAATAAATCTTTTTTTTAATTTATTTCGGATTTTACGTGCATGTTAAAAATTTTATTGCATTCAAAGTCCATTAATCTAACCCTCAAATATATCACTGCAAGCAACGAATGGGTCAACTGTTGCGATTGTTTTATGATAGCTAAAGTATTACATCGATAAGTTGAACTCCGCAAAATCTCATAAAAGAAATATTACATGGGAAAGTTTATGTAGCTTTGTTATTTATGTAGATAACGATCATCTTTATATGTCGGGACGCGAGACATTACGGGCCCGCGTTCCGGGTATTCTGTGTACAGATAGAGAAAAAAGTATATTACTATCGTTCGCCACGAAATAATCTAGATAAATTACAGCGCCCGTCGTTGTTTACTTTGATTAAATTGTAGTCGACTGGCTGAAGATTAGCCGAAGCCTTGCAAATCGAGCGAAGAGAGAGAGCATTTTCTCAATTTACATAAAACGAACGCGGAAGATCGCAGTAGTGTTTACATTCAATGCTCTTATATCGTCTCTAATACTGTTATCCCGTTCAATTGCCACGGTTATTACTGCTTTATTTACTTTGTCTACAACATTTATTTTAACATTTCTACATTATTTATTAACGTTTTAGTAAATTCATATTGGAAATATTAAATTACTTATTACACTATTCGACATGATTTCATGTACTTGCTTTGAATTACAACTGTATAAATAAGCCGAAAAGTCTCGAAACATGACTGTAATTTTAAATGCTCACCGAGGTATAGGACGAATTCCCAAGAATTTGTTCCATTCTTCGTATAATCCTCATTTTACGTTTCTGTTCTAAACGGTAAGACTAATCGCATGTCTTTACGTCGTAAAATTGTCGGTGTAGCGATGTTTTTCGGGAGTACGCCTGAACATAATAGCTTTCTACGTCATCAATATTTATAGATTTGCTTACGATTTACGATTCGACTACGAAATCGTGTGCACATGTTCCCCTATTGTTTTCGCGCGTGTAACCTGCGATTTTTTTTTATAACATAAAGTGGCAAACTAGCAAGCGGTCACCTCAGTCCGTCTAAATAGCTACCGCTACCCATAGACATCCGCAATTGCAGATGCATTGCCTACCGTTAATAGATTGAGGAGGGGAGGCGCAAAAAAAGAATATATCCTCTTCTTGTACGTCCCCTGCTCCGTCATATCCACTTCCCCTTTCCATTCTTTCCTTAAAAAAAAGGAAACGTGGACTAAAACTAGGCCTACGGCGAAATGAAATTAATATAAATTTACGAAATCTTAAAGACTTACGACATTGAAATTTTTTGCTGTATTAATGTAAAAATTGTTCACTCTTGTAAAACTTCATCAACAAATCAACCATAGCACCAACACAATGACTATACACTGCCCATATTTAAAAAACCTATGTAATCTACATTACATATACTATATATATATATATATATATATTAGGTCCTTACATATGAAATTGGCGTTTTTCGTACTGGCCACTTTAATCACGAATTTCTCCTCGTTGGTAAGGAATTCCAAATTAAAATTTGTACAGCTATAGGCTCATGTATTTGTGGTTCGATGACCGTCATTTATTTGTTTTTTTTCTTCTGTTTTTTTCTGTTTGCGTCACTCATTTTACAAAATGGAAAACTTAAAATATCGCATTATTTACGAGTACGAGTTCCGCCGTGGCACTAGTGCTGCGGAAAGACTCGAAGGGTGAATGATGTGTATGGCGGTCGTGTTGCAAAAGAAAACACAGTTCGTTTTTGGTTCCAACGTTTTCGTTCTGGAAATTTCGATCTGCAGAACAAGCCCCGTGGACGGCCTGAGACTCAAGTTGATAATGAAGAGTTGAAGGCTATTGTGGAAGCGGATCCATCGCAAACCACGTCCGAGTTAGCTGCAGGCTGCGATGTTAGTGATAAAACTGTTTTAATTCACTTGAAGCAAATTGGGAAGATTAAAAAGCTTGAAAGGTGGGTACCTCACGAATTGACTGAAGCAAACCGGCAAACGCGCGTCGACTGTTGCGTTACATTACTAAACCGGCACAATAATGAAGGTATTTTAAACCGAATCATTACCTGTGATGAAAAATGGGTTCTTTACGATAATCGGAAGCGCTCAGCGCAATGGTTGGATCCTGGCCAGCCAGCCAAATCCTGCCCCAAGCGAAAATTAACCCCAAAAAAGTTACTTGTAAGCGTTTGGTGGACTAGTGCCGGTATTGTTCATTACAGTTTTCTCAAATCTGGCCAGACTATTACGGCTGATGTCTATTGTCAGCAATTGCAAACCATGATGGAAAAGCTATCGGCTAAACAACCTAGGCTGGTCAATCGCTCCACGCCACTGCTGCTTCACGACAACGCTAGACCACACACTGCGCAACAGACGGCTACTAAATTAGAAGAGCTTCAATTGGAAAGTCTAAGACATCCTCCGTACTCCCCGGACCTTGCTCCAACAGATTACCATTTTTTTCGAAATTTGGATAACTTCTTGCAAGGGAAAAAATTCAACTCCGATGGGGCAGTCCAAATCGCCTTCAAAGATTCTATTGATTCCCGTCCGACTGGTTTTTTTAGTAAAGGGATCAATGAACTACCTATGAGATGGCAAAAGTGCATAGAAAATAATGGTTCATACTTTGATTAATTAAATATATTATATTAAAAAATATTCGACTTTTTGTTCCTCCCATACAAAACGCCAATTTCATATGTAAGGACCTAATATATTATATATATATATATATATATATATATTACTAGCAGTCGCCCGCGACTCTGTCCGCGCGGAGTGAAAAAAAAACTTAATTACTATGCTCTACATCGATGCCAAATTTTGTCGAGATCCTTTGAGCCGTTTTGGAGATATCTTCAAACAAACATCCATCCATCCATCCATCTATCCATCTAAACATTCCCATTTATAATATTAGTAAGATAGATAGCATTAGAGTATTGCCATTACTATGATTTTCTTAAGACAATAATATAGTAGTATTGCTAACCAGATCAGTCAGAATTTAATAGAAAATTTAGTTTGTTGGAATAACTCTTTAAAAATTGTTATTATTTTTATGAATATCTCTCGAGTCTGCGAGCAATTTCATCGTTCGCGTATAGCTAAACTTAACTCATTTATATTTTATTAAGAAATATTGAAACTTCTTCATTCAACTTTGTTTCAAGGCTCATCGATTTGAAACATTCTATCAAGTGTATCTAACTTACGCTACGAGAAAGAACAGCGATTCACGAGACTAAAAAGAAATATTCCAGATACGTTGCTACTTTTTTACATTTATATTTTTTTTCATATACTTCTATAAAAATTAGCATATTTATATTTATTTACGGCATAAAAAATATGATGACATTAATGCGTTTATGAAATGCATTACATTACTTTACAATATTTGGCAAAATATTTTTATACGCTAATAGGATTTGTTAGTTGAATAGAAGAATGTTTTTTTTTATATATCCTTCACAAATGCTTTTGAGAATACCTTATATACTTGAGATACGAAAAAAACTCAATTGATTAGTTCTGCACGTAATCACATCTATAAGAGTGTCTACGGCCGTAGCGAGTGGCATTGTAAAAATCTTTTCATGAGTTGTACGCCTCTCTATTTCGTAGCCAATTAAAAATTCTTTTACTCTCAGAGCTCGGGTCTCCAGAGGACCCTAGTGTCGCGACCGTCTCTCAAATTTCATCTAGTGAGCCAGAGAAAACACGAAACTTCCTGTAATGAATATCACTCTGAGAAAATTTACAACTTAATGCAACATCTTAAAAAGTATAACACCTAAATTATTACCTTAGTATGTCATATTCCTAAAATGTATTTTTAAAATATAAAAATAGTATATTTCGAGTTGCCAATAAATTGTCAATTAAAACAAGTTTTTTTTTTTTGGAATTCTTCTTATTTTTTATTGTGCCTTTGATTATTTATAGGAATCCGTCTACGGTCTACTCGGTACTTTTAAGCCAGTTGGTTCTGTAACAAAAAAAGATGGGGTTGATACGCATTTTTCTAATTTATGTTGATAACTTTTTAGGGACCATTATTTAAAACTTAAGCCTTACAAATGATACTTTGAGTTTTAATGTTTCTCAAACATTGTGCAAATACGACGCAGTTACGAGGACTGAAAAGTCTAAGAGTTTAAAAACTTTTCGTACAACAACAGTATGAGTAACCGCATTTTTTGCTTTGATGTAAAACTGTAGTAATTATAAAGTCATCTAATAACAGAAGTTATTTCAGAGTTTACCAAAGTTTTAATCGGTAAAAGATTTTTTTTTCTTAATAACTAGAAATTACTGCAGCATTTTGTGAATGGTTTTATTTAAAAACGTGCTCTTTTATATTTTACAATAGCTCCATATTATGGTTGTTCTATTTTTACATTAATCGTATTTCAATTTAAATATAAGAAATTATGTAACGCGTTGTTCAGATTTGTTTCGATCAGTATAATCTGCCAGGAGATTTACCAGCGCCGCAGTGTAATCGCTTTATTATCGGAATATAAGTTGTCGCTATGTGTTATTAAATTGAAATTTATTTTACAAGTACGCAGCGCGACGGCGGCAGCCAGCGGAAAACATAAACACTCAGGCGCCCAAACCCGCATCGGCCAGTCAAGTGTTAAAAGCGCTTAATTAAATTCCAATGCGTATTTCCCCGAA
This sequence comes from Papilio machaon, assembly GCF_912999745.1. NCBI lineage: Eukaryota > Metazoa > Arthropoda > Insecta > Lepidoptera > Papilionidae > Papilio > Papilio machaon. Next base: position 3,574,669 of record NC_059989.1, on the reverse strand, counting down.
TCACGTTCAACTTTAACGCATTTAATTCGACATGATCATAAATTCATATTGCCACCTAACACGTTCAGCGCTCTCTGGCTGCATTCGAAAATACCGCCTACGTACTAGTCGCCGGCGTCCATGGAAATAAAATGCTTTTCAATGCAGCCATTGAAGTATGTTACCGTGCAACGGCATAAATTTGCTGTAGTACGCTGTTTGAATTATTGCATAACTTGTAAACACGTCTGAGACCGGGCGCTCGCAACTTAGATGCCTTCATTTTACCCTTTATAATTTTCATTCAAAAATAAAATGAATAAATTCAAACTGTGACTACAAACTGTACATTCATTAAATTATAGGGCTTACAATACTTTTACTTGAATTGAATTTTATATAAATTATTTTAAGTGCCCACTGTAAAGATTCTCGTTTAATTTGACTGTGTTATACATGTTTATTATATTCACAAATCTGGTAAGTATGTTCTATTAATGAGAGATATAATGGTTTCAAGGATACCATTTTTATTTAATTATCTTGTAAATGGTTGGATACAGAATGCGGGGGACAGCACACTACCCAATGCATTGGGTAAGACCAGCAGTGGGCAATCAAAGGCTGATACTGATGATCTTGATGATGTTAGCTATGTAGATAAAACTTACGTTCACAACACAACAGTTATCATTACGGAGTTAGTGCTAATCCAATTTCTTGCAGCTAGTGTAAACGCAGTTAGTGGTAACGTGTAAAGGCCATAACGTAAAGCATTAAGTGATTTTTATCGTCCGACAATTACGTAGCGTATACATTGCAAACAGAACACATTTGTGCGGTGCTACATAATGTAGGCTGGACGCTTTTTGCGCCGGATTACCCGTTTAAACAAGCCGAGCGGTCGGAACGCAAAATAAAGGGAAACACTAACCGACGCCCGCGTTATTCTTCCAAAATTAACTCATAACGCCAAGAGCTGTTGATTTTTTTTCCGACCGTAATCTGCTTTAACGGGCACGGGGCCAGTAGCTTTCGTAAATCGGCCGCACGCGAGCACCGCGAAATGGGAATCTTTAAATGCTGTACATACATTTTTAATGTCGTTTTAATGCCGCGTCTCTCCGATTGTGGTAAAAGTTAATGTTAAAGTGAGTTCATTAACGATAAAAGATTCAAGAGCTGTTTAAACGCTCGCTCTAAGCTACCCTAATGTAGCAGCGAAACAAAATAATATTCAGCCGCGGTATCATCGTGTTTACAATATTTCATAAAGGAGCTTACATAGAAATTACGTTATTTAATGGAGCGAAACGCTCGAGAAATTTAATAAAAGGATAAGGTGACTGTACGTACGTAGGTATATTACAGACGTAGGTAGAAGAAAAACAAACGTTTCACATGCGGCCCCGAAATAATAAGTTCAAGTCGAGTGTATGCCCCGCGCCCACCTGAAGAGATTGGGGGACAGGAATGCTTAATATAGAGCCCTTTACTAGCACGGGCCTTCCAATAATACCGCCGACTTTGCAAATGTAGACAAGTTTCTACTAGTGGTGGTTGTACATAGTGAAATATCTTAACATAAATTTTTCTAAAAGGTATTATATGGAGCTTTTGCGACAGAGAGTCGGGATTACGAGCGTTATTGACGTTCTGCATGATAACATTTTCTTAGGACAGTTTTTAAATATTTATGAGGTAAGTCTGCGCGTGATTTAAATTTCGCCGATTGAATTTAAAATTCGAAAACTTGGAGAATACTTCGCATGGGATAGCAACGATAAGGCGAAACGAATAATATGGTGAGTATTTCGCCTCCCTGTTTACGTTTGCCTGACAGACGTATTCATTCTATGCACGAAAAGTTTCTCCCAGTCGTGTCAGTTCGGGGGAAACTTCCCGGGCTCGGACATCACAGACCGTCGTATATACAGTTGCACAATGGAATAAAGTAACATCGGAAGCTCGTTGGAGTTAATAAATAATACAGAAGCGGAGTGACATGCGCAGAGTGCAGTCCGGAGCCTCCTAAGTCTGTTTTGACTGCAAATATCTGCTCCGGATGTCTGTTCGTACTTCTAGAGGCGAAACGAGATGACTTTGTTTACTAGATATGCTTTTCCGTATTTAAACTTCCGGGCAATTTGTTTTATCATGCAGATTAGAATAAAATGTACAAATACCGCTTGTTTTACCTTTTATGACTTAAAATCATAACACGAGGAGAAATATTTGAAACAGTGTTTACGAAGAGTATGGGACAAGTAAGATTTGTTTACTAGTTTTCTATCATATTGTCAATTTAAACAATTGAATATAGACTGTTCAATTCTACCGTATAAATTTAATAGAGATTAAATCACCGATCTTATCCAGTGCTTAAGTGAGTTCGTGGTATCGGTGTTTTAGGCGGGCGAGGTTGGCCAGGGTCGGGGGAGGGAAGAGGGCAAACAGTGCGTAATCTTTGTCTCACGAGACCGCCGTGCCGGCCAACATTGTGCCGCGCCGCTGCCACCAGCTTTTGTGCAACCGGAAACCGGAGATAAGCATTTACTTTGCGCTTTGATTTAGTCCATCGATTGTTAGGTTTGGGTTGATTAAATTAGAACACTGCAAGTTTGCACTAAAGTTTGCTACAAACATGTCAACACTCTATGCAAGGGTACGGTTTAGAAGACGTTTTGTAATAATTTAGGTGCTCATAAATCAGTCATCTGTAATATCAACTAACGATTATGATTTAATGTAGGGACAGAACAACACATTCGTAGCGTCATCCAGTATTTCAGAAAAAAAGAAAAACTCAAGTAGATTTGTAACTTTGTAAGAAAATAAAGCAATGAATGAAATGTTAATAGGCAAGTGTTTCGCTGTTCCGAACCTCACATTACAGGGAAACGAATGTAGAACGCCTGATGGATAAGGTTTCGTATTTGCCCTTTTACTGTTTATGCTTTCAACGCTCGTATTTAAGAGAAAGGTAACATGTAACGGAGCGAAGGAGATATACATTGGTTGCACTTAGGTGTGAGATATAGGCCTGAGCGGGCAGCGGACCGGTTCCCACGGCATTCCTGGCTCGTGTTACGGCGACGAGAAAGCCATTTTTTCTTTCAGAATTAAACGAGTGATAAAATTCTTGCGACGTAACATGAAAATGTGCGTTACCTGCCTTGCATATTTATGTCTGTCACAGTAATGACGTTCGTAGAGCCATCGCCCCGACGGCGTTTCATTACAGCTCCTCTCAGTGAGCGCTAAAGCAAACTCAACTTTATAAACAATCTATGTCAAGTGTTTTCCGATCGCTTCACGAGTTGTTACCATTTTTATTTATTGAATGACTAAAATTCAAATCAATTAAAAGAGTATTTGGATCGCAATAACAACTGAGTACTTAACTTTATTTGTCGGCGTATCGTTAAGTATTTATTTTAGCAGCGTTTGAATTAAGAATTTGACGAGTTGCACGACTCACTCCAAGAATGTGGGTACGTAAGTCGTCACGGAACATTAATACCGACGTAAATGTGCAATATCATATATCTCTCATTGGACCCACCACAAACACACACACACACACACACACACACACACACACACACACACACGCACACACACACACACAGACACACTCAAACACACGCATAAATCTCACAAAGAATTGTTAAAATTAAAAATTATTTTCTCTTTATGTTAAAATGTAAATCTAAGCTGCTATGTACACTGGAAGAGCGAGGCATTCCCTACACAAGTGTCTCTTGACTACTTTTTGGGAAGCCCCGGCAACTTAATTGTAAAGATTTACTTAAAATAAATACATTTTTATTTTTTTTTTTTTTTTTTTATCTCAGTGGGGGCGGGTAAATATTGTTGTTAATTTAATTCTAGTTAGCGAGCACACGTGGGCGACGGCGCGAGCGGAGAGGCAGCAGCGGGTGGGTCGCAAGTCGCGCACATCAAATATTTCAGACGAACGGCCCGAAATATACTCGCAATAGCTCGCCCCTAATCTTGAGCCAAGTCAAGTATTGCACCTGCAGCCAAATTCGTTCCAATTAGGAGAAGTTAGAGTGCGCGTCGCTGACTGAACAGCAAATGATGCGGTCCCCACTCGGTCTCGGCCGACACTTACATGTCGTCTCTACGTAAATAAATTCAATTACAGTTCGCACTGTGTGCACGTCATTAAACTTTCTTGTCCGTAGCTGTGCCCTGGCGCGTGACGCTTGTTAATTATCGAGATTTTAACAACGCACCCGCTGATTGAAATTGCATGTACATGGAACTGAAATTAATTGTACCGGCGCGCTTCTTGCACGACGTACCGCGGCGAAACACTTCGGAAATTAAAATGCCTCGATATTTACGCTTTCAGCAAATGGTATTTTAAATTGAAATTTTCTTCGACGGCATTTTTTCAGTAGTAATTTTTAATAAAATAACTTTGAAGTAAAATATACTTTAGATACTGATATTTAATATTACACATACTTAAAGATTTAAAAAAGTTTTAGCTACGGACTACAACAAAACTTATCTTACTTTCTTCAATTAAATGAAGGAAAACTTGGTAAAAATACTTTAACTCTGTTTTCACTTCCCATAAAGGGCGATCATAAGTTTCGTCAAATGTAATAGTAAATTACAATGATGTGAACTTTGGCGCAGATGTTCATTCGTCCCCACCTTCCTGAGCGAATCGAGGAATTATGCATGAAGTGGCTAAGCCAGAAGACAGTGACAATACGAATCGACCCGAAATCCAATAATTTCCACAAATATTGGTTTTGGCTCCATTTCATAGCTCTAGAACCAGGATTGGATTTGCAGGCACGCATACTAAAACATAGGTCACCACTTTACTGTCCTAACAAATACATCATTGAATATTACAACTGTAATGTATCTGAGGAATTTACAATTATTCCCTTTTGAGTAGATTTTTTCTAATTACTGCACAATGTTCATAGTCAACTATTGATACGTCATTAAAACCTTAGACATTTTCACTGAATTTCTATTGTTTTTACAAATTTTTACAATCATTAAAAGGCATTTCATAGAAGTTATATGTCACACTAACCGATAATAGTATAATAGTTTTCCAATGCATGTCTACCGTTCGGCATGTCTTAGTTGCACGAGGTCAGACATCCATTGTTTGCTTGATATAAAATTTTACTTAATCGACTTTACATCGCTGCCATCGGCCGTGTACATAAACCGACATGCTCTATTCCGAGTACTAGTGATATCCAACTAATGTGCTTTCTCCTACAATCTTTTCTTGCGATGACACGCTAAAATTTATCAACGTTCTCTTGGATTTCGATTCTTATTATAATCGCTTAAGGTGCCTTTTTCTTTGACTTGTGGCAGTTGACTTAGGATAATACAGAATTTGAAAGCAGCGATGTCAATCTTTATCGCTAGGGAAGTTGTAGGAAGGGGGAGGTCGCGAGCAACTAAGGAGGGTGCGGCGCTGCGTCGATTGTAATCACGCAAATGGCTCTATATCAAAATGTCACATTCGTATGATATCGATGTTTCGTTGTCAATTCTGTGCAGGACAAGCACAGATTTATTCTTGCGTTTACTTCCATTTTTCTTCCTTATTAATTAAACCAAACACGGTTTTAGTTTAAAACACACTTAACACAAAAATGTAGAGAATTAAACCCAAATCTGTGTGACGAAGGTTTTTCAGTTATTTGGGCGACAAAAGGTTAGTGTGACAAAAATATATATATTTCGAAACATGAACATTATTTATTTTAGATTACATAAACCTTTTAAACATGTCTTTTAGTACCTGGCAAGATTAAACAAGATAAAAAGCGAACTAGCTTAACAACGCTATCCAGTGATCTGCGATTCACGTTACTAACGGACGTAGCATTCATAGAACTTAATCTCGCCCAAAACTCATAATCAGAAATATTACAAATTCGTTGTTACGTATGTTCTAAATTAGGATTTTGCTCTATACTTCCATTTTAAAAGACTGAATGATACATATTAAACAATCTTTTGAAGCTCCCTTTTATTTTTCTATGGACGCAGTCTGCCGGCCGCTGACTTCGATCGCTTCCATTAAAATAACTCGTTAAAATTTATCATCGACCCGCTTAATCGCTTTAGCACCACCATCTGGGGTTTTATGATTTTTCTGCTTGCTATGTACACTTTTGTGGTCATTTTACAACATTTACAAAATTGCTTGGGTAAGTTAATTCAAGGTAAATGACAATATCGGCCGGTTCATTATTTAAATGTAAAGTTGAATATTTCACATTTTCAATTAATGAAAGATGTTTTGTAGACATTGTGTTTTTACTCGTAAATACATTAATTACATCAATGATAACATTCAATTTCACTTTTACGGATGATTTAATTTTCGCTTTGTGTTTTACATATTCAATCTTTGCAACACATTCTTCATACTATCAACATATTGTATATAATGTATGTATACAACATATGTTTAGCAAAATTTGGCCACAAATAAACTACGAATGTCTCTTTTAATTTATTTATTTATAAAAAATATATCAACAAGTTAACCGACTATTTTACAGCAAGACTCCTAGTTGCGAAAAGCAGGAAGCTCTATAGAATTTAGATTCCATTCGACAAAGCGGCCAGCACAAGTGGAAATGAAACGTTTTACCATTAAAATGTCAAAGGTAGCTTCTTTGGGTTTATATTTTGCGTTTATAACGGTCAGCGGCGCGTCGGGATATGAGTAAAAAGACTCGAAGCGACCGCTCGTTGCTGAGAGAAAATCTGAGGGCTTAAACAGTGGCGCGTATGAAATACAAGCGCTCGCTAACATTAAAAAGACGAAGGGAGAAATCGAGTGACAACTTCGAAACGTAGGAATTATACTTGTTCGCTTTTTTGCTGCCGAAGCCATTGGAATGCGTAAAGTGGAAGTTATAATTTTTTTTAAGATTACTACCTATCTGTTCGTGTAAAAAAAAAATTAATAAATTTTTCACGTGAAATTTATTTACTGTTATTTCTTTTCAGATTGATCCAAAAGTGGCTTTCCCCAGAAGAGCACATCCAAAGGTAAGGTTTAGTAATATTTGATAACTTTGGGACAGATAATAAATTGGAAATTAAATGATGTTGTATTAGACTAAATTAAATATTGAAGAAGGTTACCGCTTTCGGAGAACAGCAGACTTATAACATTACGAGTACAAAACGGGCAAAGGCACGCCATTTGTTTATTTTCAAATATTTACACAAAATATTATTTTAGGATGGACATAATTCTCGCTGGCTATTAAGATGTTAGCTCATGTTGCATAAATAATTAAGGGCTGGTAATTTAGTATGCAAGCTGTGATCTTGAGATTGTGCGCATTATATTTAATAGTTTGGCTTAAATCACGTAGTTTACGTGCTATTGTTTTCCATTATAACAATATACAATTTACGAATGTTATGACTCGTTGTATAATCTATTTATAATGATAATGACTTATACAATATCAAATTATTTATTTTTGTATTTCAATTTAATTTTTTTTAACACGAAATATAAAGACGATGTTCTTTTATACATGTTTGAGATCGAGTGTAGTCGAGCTTATGTTATTTCTTAAATAGAATTAAGGTTATATATTTCTTTTTAATTTTATCTATGTTTAACCATTTGGCTATAATCTATACACTTTAGTCGTAAAGCGAATTTTTAATATAAAACAATGTTCAAAATCTTCATTGTTATGTTATTAGAAATAAAATCTAATATAGTGTTCAATTTAACTTTAATGAGTAAAATAAAATTCTTTAAGATTGTTATTAAAATTTCCATAGATCTTGTCCGATCCTCATTCTCTTCTCATTACGTTTAATGCACGTCAAATAGGGTATTTGCATACCTTAAATTTGTCGAGTCACGCCATTTTCTTTCATTTTATCGAAATTTTCTCGTCGGTCTTGTGCAACCACTTCCACATTAAACGATGACGTCTCGTTATTCAGAGATAGTATAATCGAGTCGGTAGCTGACTGCCGGTTTTGTAGGTTCTAGTAAGTATGAGCTATCACTGGAGGGGGCAGACCGCATTTAATGTAAATTGGCTAGAAGCGCGTCGCTGGCGCCCGCATCGCTACGTTTTTACATTCAAGTAGCTGATACTTGGGGTTTTATTTGACCCGGCTACAGTTAGCTGGGCACTCTTGCTTTTGTATTTGGACTGTTGAATAGTGGAGCGCAGTCAATTGATAATAAATTTGAGTGCATTACGCTCGCCAGAGATTTCAGTTTGTAATGTAAATTACGCAAAAAGGGAAAGACGATACAGTTGCGTTCGAATGCTTTCAGATTAAAATACTTAGTGGGACCGAAAATAACATCTGGTCGTGGATTTCTCGCCGTAATAAATTATTGTTGAGAGTTCGTACGGTAGGACGGTACTTCCACATTATTCCAACATCTTTTCACTTGGCTATAAATAAAACAAGTTACAAATTCAGTTTCCTTAAATTTTTATCGTCTTATTTGAAAATGATAAATGGGGCCGAGATGGTAATTTTAATTTAAAGAGATTGTTTACCGATGGTTTTTATAAGACCGCTCTTATGATGTCTTCATAAAATATAAAACTTATATTCTTTTGTAAGAAAAGGAAAAGGCGAAACAAACAAAGCAATATTTATGATTTGAGAAAACATTTTATTGTAAAATAATCCACACACATGTCAAGTAGGATCGATATAATTTAGTTTACTAAACGTAATTTTTATTTTACCTTACATAACTTTTAGTTACTTGTTTCATTTTTTAAGCCATATCTTACTAATGTTATAAATGCAAATGTTTAGATGAATGGATGTTTGTTTGAAGGTATCTCCGGAACGTCTCAACTGATTTTAATGAAATTTGGCAAAGATTAACTTAGACCATAGGAACACATAGGCTACTTATAAAGATTTTTTTTCGCGCGGATGGAGTCGCAGGTAAAGGCTCGTTTATCTATGAATATAGAAATACTGTATTTATATTTTAAAAATACAATTTAGGCAAATAGGAAATCGAGGAAAAGAGTCGACACGCTACCTCTTTTTAAATGGACATTAAACTTGATGGATGGTTTTAAAACATCACGTTATACTGCTATATACTGTCCGGCTCTGCGCGGCGTGGTGCGCGGCGTGTTCGGTGTGCGTGGCCGGTCAAAGGGGATGCCGGCTACTACGATGCGAATTACATGAATACATTAAAGGAGTACCGCTTCTGTAACTATGATGCTTATATTATTTACGTTGCTTCCCCATAGTTCATGTCAAATTGCCCGTCTTCATTATTTTAACCTAAAATTTGTATAATGAAATCACAATCGGCTTGCATTGGCGATGATTCTAACTTATTTCTTGTTGTAAAATATTTGAGATTATCCTTATAAACATTCTGAAAGAATTGATTTATGAAACCCATAAACTCTATATACCCTACGGAGTAATGCTCGAATGTTATTATTCGTTTTTCTCTATTGTAAGCAAAAAAAAATTCACAAAGACATCAAAGTTATTGGAACGCGTAAACAATATTCTTTCCAGTCAATATAATAAATTTTTTCACGCCTAATTACTTGCGATGAGAAACAACGACGCACAAAATCGGGTGATTTTGTCATTACTTGTGGAGGCGAAATTCAAATTTGTGATTATCAGCCGCCGCCACTTCTGTTTCCCTGCCCCCGGCCTGCGCAAACAATAGAAAAAAGGGAACACCGTTCTCCAGGCGCTGGCTAAGAACAAAACAAACGAATTTTTAATATCGTCTTTATCGATAATTGAGATTCTCGCGAAAACCTCTTATTTTGAAAACTTTTAGAGACTATGAAAGAGAAATCGTGAAAGAAAATGGAATTGGAAGAGAAAACTTTTTTCATCTTCTTTGTTTGACATTGACAGTCACTAAACTTTTTTTTTGCTCACTGGATCTATTTAATTTAGGGTTGATTCAAGAGAGTTTAACCGCCTAGCATCTGGCAGATGACTTGGCCAGATATTGAATTTGTTTTTTTTTTTAACTTTACGGTTTCCGGTGTATTTATTAAATTCGGACCACTGAACTTTTTGATTACGGGTGAGAGGTTTTGAGGATTTGTTGTTTGATTTTTCGACTTTTAGACGTTTGTAAATGTTAAATTGAACGTAACATAAATTGTGGAGGTTCGGTTTGCTTGTAAGCAGTTGATAGCTGATACAAGAAGGGGAAAAGCGAACGGGAAACAATGGCTAATATGTCATAGCAGCCAAGTTAATTGACGCGGTTTCCGCAGCGACGCACCGGAACGTAGACGTCTGCGTTTCCTTTGCTCACATATATTTATATGATACAACTGCGTTTGCTTGCCGCCAAAGATACGTCTATGCGTTCTTTTAAACACAGTTTTCAAGTTTCAAAGTACTACACTTATTCAAAATTAATCGATCATGCGGCTGTAAAACGAAAACCTCAACGTTCCGAAACATTTCGTGTGTAAGAAAAAAAATACTGCTTATTTCTAAAACGTATACACATCACACATTTTGGAAATTTAAAATGAAGCTTCTATCGAATACTTTGTTAGCGAATTGTTGAGTTTAGGATATTTTACAAAAATATGCTTTGGCGAAGATTTCATTTAAAGAACTCTAATCGACCTCAAAACGGTCTCCGAAATCAGTAGCATTTGTGATCACCGTGGCATGAGTATACTCTTTAATGGACTTTGCGGAAGTAGTTGAAACTCTCCTTACGGGTAAGATATTTCAGGAAAAACTACCCGACACCTACCGCAGCTAGATGGAAAGTTGGTGAACTATGGTAGAGGCAGGTAGCGGTGAAGCGGGGGCGAGGGGGCGACGCGCCCAGTCGGTGCGATTTAAAGTGTTTCATTAAACGTTTTGTCGGTGTAATCGCAAGTAATTTAAGTGAAGAGAGTCGAACTTCCGACTTTGTAAGTATTTTGTGTTTTCTTTTTTAATTACTTCGTTTTAACTTTGTTGTCGGCCTTTAAAAACTAACTGACAGCCAAATAACCAAATAACAAAGTTCTTTGTAACTATTAAGGGTGGGTTTGATGAAATTGTAGGCTTTTATGCGATAACCCGTGGAGGAATAGGTGATTTCGGTGTCTGAATACACGAAATCGCACTTGTAGAGGTTTTATTTGTGTTTTTATTAGTCTCAACATGCTTTATAGTTATATTATTTACGTGGATGGAAATTTAAAAAATAAAAGAATTCACGGCAGTCCATAAATTTAAAATTTTAAAATATATTATTAAATTACAATATAAAGATTTCTTTCTTTTAATCCAATGCTACGAATTTCTTACCACGTCGTATCGTAGCACTGGCTCTACGACTTAAAAATTATAAACAGAAAAGGATTACATCCTGCTTATACCGTCGAAAAATAATGGGAAAGCGGTGTGGTTTAGTCAGTGAAAATGTATAACATCTATGTGAGGTGAGGTATTCTATTTTAGATCTCACATAAAGCAACCGCTTCTCATTTCCTTACCAGTTTTAAATGTATGTGTAATACAAGGATTAGTGGAGATTAATAATTGTACATGTTATGAAATATATTTATCTTTGTAGGCAGTAAAATCTTTGCAATAATTCTGTAGAGGTCCTTCTTCAATAATTAAATATTTGTATAATACTTACGCGATTTTAGTTCAAAACAAACTTAAGAAGTGGAAAAATACATTTAAAAGACATGGTACAAAGCTAATAAATGAGTTAAAGACAGTGACGTATTCAAATGTTTTGCAGATCGTTAATTAAAGGCATATACTTAACACAGCTTTGCGGGGGCGGCAGGCGACTGAACGTTGCGGTGGCGGGACTTATGCGCCGCCGGACGCTAGTTATGAGCCGTGCTACAACTATAAGTCAGCCGCTACATCTATTCCATCATTCTCCACCGAACTTGGGGGTATTACTTCGTTACGTGATATTACACCGTAAACTGCAAACTTCCTGCATAATTGATTTTAGAGGTCGATGACGTAAGTCTATATTACGGCCAGGTAAAACTTCATCAACGCGACGCTACGGCAATATAAAGCAACCTGCTCCCACATTTTGATGGTTGTAGATTTGTTATTTTGCTACTGTTATGGCTGCGCATGCTACTGGTGCGATGATTCTGGATTACTCTGTATACAGTGAACTTTTTACTTTCATTTGTTTTTTATCGTTGGAAACTAAAGCATCTGTGAAGTATGTCAGTAATTCGGTTGAATTGACGACTTCCGTCCAACGCGATGCCTGCGACGCATAGATTCAACATTAGTTTCGAAGATTTACGTTGCCTTGTGTACTTAGAGCCTTAGACATCATTGATATTTTTAAGATGTTCTATCTATGAAGTGCTTTAATTTAAAATACATATATGGCAATTTATTGAAAATTTGTATGTGTTCTATCAAATTTACCTGTTAGCCCTTGGCATATTATATTGAAGTAGACTCCATTGAGGGAAATGCATGCGAAGATTGAAACAATATATAGGAAATACTATCTCTAATATATGTAATACTCGTAGCTCACGGCTCTATTGAACGGTTACTGGCCAGGACTCACGTACATTTATATTATGTTCTTAATAAAATAAGCAATTTAAAATTGTTAGAATAGAAAGTATAAAATGTTAAAGTTAATTAATTATAAGAAACGATGTAATTACATTAAAAGCTCTAAAGAGTTATATTTCTCGCAACTTCGAAGGTTTTTAACAATAACATTTTTACTCGAGAAAATTTATAAGGTTTACCAGTTAATACTTTTACAATCGCTCGAACGGCGACAGAGTTGAGAATAAGGTCTTGAAAGCAAAAGTTCCACGTCGAACGGGGAGCATACTTTGTAAAGAAATTGCATTTAATCATGTTGGGACCTTCTCATAACTTGGCTTTCTCTCGTATATTTTATGAATTCCCAACATATTTCTTGTCAACAATTGCTTTAATATTTTCGACATCATACAAGGAACTTTTATAGGCTTTTAACTATTTTAATAACATCAAAACTAATAAAACTTTAAAACAAAGACTTCCTGATATCTTATTTCTGTACTGTCTTATTATTGGGTGTTAGAGAATTGTGGGCAAGTCCAAATCTATATGAAGATCACTGTGGCGTAAGTACCATGGAGCTCCCGTGGCTCTACGCAAGAATCTATTCTGAATCACCTGAAGTCGGTGTATTTGTTTCGGGGCGATGTGCGCGAATACCGAACTAGCATACGTCATGACGGGGCGCACTACTGATATATAGTGTCACCTTGTTCCGAAGGGACATTTTACTTATTCTATTAAATAAAGCGGAAAGATCATAGATTATAAAATGAATGATCTTCTTTATTTATAACTTTGGATCTATCATGTTGTCTCTTCTATCATTTTGGATCTATCATGTCATCATCGTGTGTCATGAGTCATGACTTAACGTTTTTGTACTGTCTTAAAGTGAAAGCTAGCTAAACCTGTGTCCAATTAAGAGCGACATGCAGCCATATATCATTAGTGGCATAGCCATAGTGTTTAAAAACTTCTAAACAACCTGAATAGTTAACTTAGTATAAACAACTTAATCTTCTCTTAACCAGTTTAGTTTTAAAGAGGACGTCAATCGGAGACGAGCTATGGCCGTGTCTGTTCTGATGAGTTAGTCGCCGGGAGCGGGACAGGCTATCGTACGCGATGACACGCCATTAACCCAAGCCAACACTCCCCGACTTACTCCGCTCAAATGTTCCCAGACGTAACCAACTGTTTGGTCATTACGGTACAAGATTTATGTACGACGGACATTCATATTTCGTTGGGGTTCGTGAATTAATAGGGTAGACTACATTATTATATAATGTAATTTATTCTGATTTGCGTCGGTTACTTTCATAAACGAAAGGATGTAGTTAGTTTGGTTATTTGGAATCAAACCTGTTTATACCTAAATATTTTATTTATGTATATATTCGGAGTTGCGTGTTAGAAATTTATTCAATACGAATCTTTTATCAAATGCAAAATTCTGTTCAATTAAAACCTTAATTTACAACACTTAATAACTTAATTACAACAAATAAAGCGTTTGTTTTTTGGAAGTGATGTTATAATATGTCAAGCGAAACATAAAGCATCCCCATGGTTCAGAACAGAAAGTAATATATGTGTTTTAAAAATATATATTTAATGTTCCACCAACATTCGTCTAGTTGTGGAACTGTTTAAAAAAATAATGTAGCCATAAATTAAAAATGTCATTCATTTCAACGTTAAATCCGTTTTTTTTTATTCTGATAATTTCTCGTTGATATGCAAAAAAGCGTTTCATGTTTGTACGCACTCTTACGTGCAGCGGCTATATCGGCGTCACGACATCGCATACGACATTATCGGTATTACGACGGCGTGAAAAAATTACTTTTATAATAATTCGTGACATGAATGCTACCGTTTCCTTTTTAAATATAACAATTTTTATTAGTAGTAGCTTTGCTGTCTAGATAGTGATATCTTGAAGCTTTTTTTCGCTTGAAGTAATGAGATTCTGATAATATAAATAATATAGGTAACTAGCGACATTTCTACATCTACTTTTAAATTTAAAATCATGAAAGGTTGTTTTTATCATACCATTGCGGTATTAAAAGTTGTGGATTATCTTTTGGATAAGCGCAAACTCACGCGCAGATAAAAGATTCGAATAATTGATATGCAAAATCTCCATTTTTCATACTTTCCCTCATTTGAGTCTGCTTTCGACTAACATCTTATCAGTATCATCGATCATCACGATGTCATTAAATGATCACATTCATATATTATCTGTGGTTATTAATCATTTCTTAACATCGTATTTCTTGTTCACTTATCGTAAAAATAAATCCCCTAAACCGATTGACCGGGTCGAACACAAAATAATAGGACGAAAGTGAAGCGGGCCACGTCTAGTCCTTTTGGCAATTTTCCTGCGTCACTGTTAGCCAATTTAAGTATTAATAAAATGACAAAACGTGACCCGGGGTGGCGTCCGCCATCCATCACAGCCGCACGTCAAGTGCTGGTCGAGCGATTAAAAAACTGGACCTAGCCGATGTACGCCGCGGCAGATAAAGAATATTTTCAGCGAATATTTCGGAACACTGTCCGTCGGTAAATGTTCTAGACAAGGGTGAGATTAAATATTAAATTCGCGGTTTGGAATTTCGGGTTGAAAAGTAACGGTGGCGGGCATACGGCCGCTCGGCTATGCCCGTTTCAAAATCCATTTTGCAGGGCCGCATCCGGACCGTAAACAAAAGTATGTAATTTTTATCGTGGCTAGAATTACGCCCGCTAAATTGCTGGGGGAGAAAATCAGATTACGGTAGCTTAAAATAAGAGAGCTTTTGTTAAATTCAATTATGGCTTAATTTTATTTGTTTTAATTTCTGCGGTGAAATCGTTATATCAATATTAAACTGGCTGCGAAACAAAGGTTGAAAATAAATCACTACTAAATTGCAGATTTAATAACTAAAGAATGTATAGTGAATGGACCAAGATTGAAGAATGCTTTTAAACCTCAATTTAGCTGCCTTGTACATCGAAAAGTGTTTATCAAGAGACATTGTACTGTTGACGGCTAATATTGGGCTATATCAAAGTTGTCAGTAATCAATTCAGCAACTGAACTTTTTCTTAAATTTCACAACTACATTCAAGCTTTATCAAGAAAGCGAGTTTATGAAATTTTATTACGCAACAAAGTTAACAGTATCTGGATTTAGAAATACTTAGTTTGTCGTAAAATCAGATAGTTGACAGTAATGCGAACTGAAGCAGCACTCTCGACTGCATTGAGACGTCGATTGATGACTGTGGTGGAAAGATAACATTATAGAGAAATAAGTGCTTACAAAAATTGACTCAGTATAAGAGAAAAAGCTAGTTCACATTTTAACGAAACTTAAAAATTAGCAGTAATTATTAAACAGGATTGGTTTGTGAAGTTTTAATTGAATCTGGATAATGGAAAGTAAAATAATGAACTGCCTCTTTAATAATAAATAGTTTAAAGTAGAAATATAGTATTTAGTAGGCACTATATTTTAGATTAATATAGTCTTGGAATTAGCGAAGTGCAAATAAATTTAAACCTAATTCATTTACGTAAATTAATTTAAAATTCCCAAAACATGTACGTAACAAAGTGGCACGAAGGTGCGCGTTGTGCGTAGGCGATAGCGCCTAATGATTGATGTACTCATACATCTCTGTTCAAACTAATGACAGGGTGAGGGATGTTGACTTTCAAGTTATTAATTAATATTGCTATTATTTTGGCAGCTATGATTACCCACTTCGTGTCATATCAGCTTCGTGTGACTAGTTCGCTCGAGTAATATGACTTGTAAATACGTCATATATGAGTGTTTTGAAGAGGAAATTTTTAGATTAATAAATAACTGTAATGAAAAACTCAAAAACTACTAGTCTAATTTGAAAAATCTTTCACTATTAGAATAGTAGGTACCTACGTTGTGACGTAGCTCGTTGTCTTAAGTGACGTAGGCCCTATTTAGTAACTTTTTGAATAATACTAATATTATAAATGCGAAAGTTTAAACGAAAGGATGAATGGATAGATGTTTGTTAGAAGGTATCTTCAGCATGGCTCGACGGATCATAGTCTGGAAGAACACATCGTGTATTAATTAAGATTTTTTAATCCCGCGCGAAAGGAGTCGCGGGCGACATCTGGTGTATACTTAAAATTTCTTTACCAAATCAATAACTGTTAACATATTCAGAAATACAGTAATAGAATCATTATTGCTTGTTCCATTTCGTAGTTATATGTCACTAGCTGTAGCCCGCGACTTTGTCCGCGCGGAATTAAAAATAAACTTAATAAGTAACCTATGTGCTATTCCAGACTATGTTCTACATATATACCAAAACTCATAGAGATCCGTTCAGCGGTTCCGGAGATACCTTCAAACAAACATCCATCCATCTATCCATCCAAACATTCGCATTTATAATATTAGGAAGCAGTAAGATTTCATGAGAAAATATAAGTGAAATTGCTACCTCTAGCAATCAAATAGTTATTAGACGAAGTAAATAGTGTTGTTTATTTAACGTTCCCTTTATTTACTAGTACTAGTCAACTTTATTTTATCTCTGCCCATCTCAGTTAACTTAACCTACTTTTAAATAAATCCTCGCGCTATCTTAAGTTTTCAAAGGGGCAGGTGTTAATTAAACATCGCTACAACTCAATGTAAAAACAAAGTCGATTTGCGAGAAACGAGCACGTTTGTATTTATTCGAAATAAATACAATCCAATCTTTTATTGAAAATGTTAATAATATTTAAAATGAATTACTCGTATAATAGAAATATCTTTGTTTGTTAATACGAAAAAATAACGAACTTAATTTCGTTATTCGAATCGAAGTCAGTCATTTTTTTGTCTTTTTTCATATTAATTAATGATCAATACCTTTTTTATTTAACTTAATGTTCTCATATCAACATAGTAGCTATCATAATTAAAGTATTGTCAAAGTGTAATTTCCATTTCATCTCTTTTATCCTTTTTTAGACTTTTACTAAGAACCCGAACCGAAACTCTACTGATAATTATTATGTTATTTCTGTTGTAGATTCCGTTTATTTTAATGGGTTATAAATAAACCAAAACAGATCCATATCTTTTCTAACGAGCTATGGTATTTATAAAGCTGAGTGATGTTTGTAAAGTTGATATAGCTGTAATATTCCAGAGGTAATTTCATGATATTGAGTGCACAAGCTAACGGGATACTAATGACGTGTCATTACATGAGGACCGCCCGCCCGATCCACCGGCGCATCGGCGACCGAACGCTCCTCAATAATAACTTTATCAGAGCATTTCAGATTAAAACCGACTTATGTAACAAGCTCATGCGTGTACAACTTAATTTAATAACAAATGACGATGATTAAAAGTTGTTTTTCATATTTTATATTTATTATTTAAAATTGATGATCTTTTTAATAATATTTAGGTACCAAATATAAAAATATTAGTTGTCTATTTTCGCACACTCTACACATATACATATATATACAGAGTATATATCATTTTATATAATTGAAGAAAAATGTTTAATACTTTCGTAATATTGAAATTCTTGTGTTTTTAAGTAATGAAGAGCTCATATTTAGCGCATTTTCAATAGAAAAAAATCTCTTCTGAACACAAGAAAAGTATGAAAATAATTGTGAGTTTTTCTTTTTTTTTTCTTTACTATTCAACGTAAGCCTAAGAAACGCTTCGTGGGACACAAGAATATATGTTGCGTTCTTTTCACAACATGTGAGTACATTTTATTTTATATCATTTGTCTGTAGTTTTCTAAAAGCAAACAAGAAATATCGTAAAGAAAGTTTTCTTTGTGTCGTAGTTTAAGGAAAGGAAACATTTTCGAAAGAAAACGGTACACATTTAAAAAAATAGAAAATAAAGTTAAGCCTTACTTTTAAATAGCAATCTTTAAAATTTACGAAGAAAAATCACCACTTTTTAAATTCACTATTTTGTATAGAAATGCTCTTTTTAAAAGTCCAGATAAAAGTTTACGCAGAAACTAATATCTTCTATCTAAAAGTAAACAAAGCGAACAACAACGGTGGTATCTGTTTCAAAACATACAACTTTGACATCTGCCAAACCAGCGCAAACACAATCCAGTCGAAGACGGTATACACCCGCCTTAAATCAAATAACTGTATTGCTTTTAGCTTTGTAAAGCTTCAAGTGCAATAGCGTCTCTGGCGGATGTTCCCGCTTCGTCTCAGCTGTAGTCTATGATATTGCCCCACGCCCTTTACATGTCGGGCGCCACGGCTGGGAGGGCAAGCGGCTGCGCACCCCGCTCCGATACCGCGGGCGTGACGGCCAACTTAACTGCTCCAGTTTATCCCTTTAATTGCCATTTTTTATTCAAAGAAACTCCAAGACCACCCGTCGTATCTCCTCACGTCGCAATTATGGAGACGTCTTATGATAAATCTGCCGTAATTTGCATGAGATAGCATACGCTCTCAACTTTCACGCGCAGCTTCTTACTCTTGTCGTTTATTAAGTTAGGGTACGTTTCCAAGAATGAGAATGAGCTATTTAACTACTAACTAGATAATTTAAATGAGCGCTTTATTACCTTTTATAATATTTTTTCGTATCACCCTTTAGTTCAGACATATTACATGAATTTCCGTTTTTATTACAAATAGTACGGGAAAAGGTGTGCAATATAGTAGTTTTTTTATAACAGAACGTTTTCGTTCTAGTTTTTCTTTACGGAAATAGGAATCTAAGAAGCGAGGAAAACAGACGGCACAATCTTCGTGTTGCAACGCGGCGAATCGGCAGCCGACACCCCAAGGCCCCGGTGTTCTCTTCGCCAATCTCGACATTTTTTGTAAATGCCGGTGGGCCGAGCGCGGCGCGGTGTAACGCGGCGCGGTGTAGATTGTGCCGTCAGCCGCCCGCGCTGCGCCGCCCGCTAGCCTACTCCCGCGCCCTGCAGATTGCGACGCCGGCTATTTGTCGAACGTTGCGCCAAAACATCGCATCGCAATCGCACAGAAAAATTATTCCTCGCTAGATTGCAACCCTACGCTTTTTGAAGATGCATTTACTTTTCAGTTTTGCTATATTGTGCGGTTTACAAGATAGGGATTGTATTATCTTGTTGGCAAGCGTTTCGATGCCGTTTCTCATTTCGATTCAATGTGACCAGGTACTTTAATGAGAAAATAAACTTGACAAAATATTGCACGACAAAACCTGACGTGGTTGTCTGTGTATTATAAAAGATTGGTCTTGCATTTTAGTTTATACGACAGAGCACATATAACACACTGTGATTTCTTTGATGTTCATATTTAACCATCTAAATTTCATTATACCAATAAGAATAATGATTAAACTAAATAAAGTGAAACTGCCACCTGTTTAAACCTGATTCATTCTAGTGGAATGCTACAAAATAGATCCGTCGTTATCAAACGCAGGTCAATCAAAATAATGATTTGGTTTATGAGGGCACCGGCGATATGTGACATTCGGCACAGTAATTAATGCAAATCAATGGTGGGACGTGTGATTGATTCCAGGCTAGCGGAAAGCCGATCAATTACGTTAATGAGCTCCGTGGATCCATATCGCTGACGATTCGATATTATGCAAATGCTTACGCTTATTCCTGAGCTACTGCAAACGTTCGTCTAACAACTTCGGTATGATTCGCAATTCTGACCGCTCTGATTCCGAAATGTTGATATTTCGTGATCCAAAATTGCGTTTAAAGATTCGTGAAAATAAAGAGAATTCATACGTAATCATAATCCAAGTTAAACTGTCTTTTTTTGTATCCGGGAAGAAATCTTCGTAAGATACCCTGTCTTTTGAGGGAAAGACAGCGTTATGTGAAATTCCTAAACACTAAAACCCCCTCGGTGGCCAACCTCAAGTGCGACTGCGCCGGGGTCTCCTATAGAACGCACCGGCACTAAGTTAAACAGTATAGAAAACGACAAATATTCTTAATGTAGGTATATGAATGTCTTACGTGAAAAGAATAAGTACAAACTGTAGTAAATCTATATATATATAAGAAAGTCGTGTTAGTTACACTATTTATAACTCGAGAACGGCTGAATCGATTTGACTGAAAATTGGTGGGCAGGTAGCTTAGAACCAGGAAACGGACATAGGATAATTTTTACCCCGTTTTCTATTTTTTATTCCGCGCGGACGGAGTCGCGGGTAAAAGCTAGTAATGTATAAATTGTAAAATTATATTTCTAAATATCATATACATATAACGGGTATTGTGATTATGTATAAGTAAGATTCTAAACATATTATGTAAATTGATTGAGTCCTATCTGTTAGACGCAGGTAATTACCTATATACAAATTTCCATGTAACCAATATACAACGAATTTGAATTGATAACTAGACTACACTGTATAGGTGGACGTAACATTCTCTGGGAAGCTAAGCCGATCAATGAAGCTAATGAGCGCTAGGTGTATCGGTTCCGTTTCAATATTATGGAAATGCTATCAACTGGTTGCCTGAAAGCCTTTGCCGGCCGTCGCCGTAAACGTAGCCTATCTATGCTACGTACAAAGGCCAACTAAATAAGCAACACTTTTGTATAACCAACAACTAAATATTATTTTATTATTATTTTTACGCAGGACAGAATTATTGGTATTGTTTTATGGTTATCAAAATAAGATTAATATTAAGACTATTTCCATTAAAATTGTAAACTTAGTTACTAAAAATGCGTTTGAAAAATTAAAATGTTTATCAAAATATTTTATTTGATAATACACAAACATAAAATAATTAAAAAATCCTATAATTTCATTGTAATCATGTGTTTCGTTTTGAAACATGAATAATTCTAAAAACATATTGTAATCACTATCTATATAATTCACAAAAATACAAATAAACAGTGTGGAACAAATAAAGAACAACCATAAGCAGTCTTGTTAGACGTAATGGCGTGTTAGTAGTCATAAAAACTAGGCGGATAGAGTAAACAAGGGTTGGGTTGGTAGGATGAAGGAACCGCAATGCACCAAAGTAGGTGACGTGGCTTCTTGTAGGGCGACACTGACTTGCTCGTTTATCAAAGTCAATATCGACTGTCGGCACTCAGCCACACATATTACACCAAGCACCTATTACTTGCATACGCGCGACCTGACCAAAGTTCATTGTGCTACTGGATTTATGAACTTGATTTTTGTTGATAAAATTGTTCACATATATTTTGATATTGCATTTTTGTAAGAAACAAGTATTAAAAAAGTGTTGAAGAAATCAGTATAAATGCTAGATATTAAAATAAACCATTTTTGCTCAGTCACAAGTTGTATTTGCAGATATGTGGCACAGGACTGTTTCAAACGACAACTGTTAAAAACGTATAAATTTCAAACGCGTTTTATATGTCATATTTCACAGGTTTGTAGATGTATAAACACGTCCTGCGTTCAATCATCGTGCGATAGGCGGCGCCAGTATACGAATAAATCAAGCCTCCCACTTTTTCACCTGCCACACACAAAAGCTTTCGCACTGAAACTTGATTCGGGTTATTTCTGACGAAATATCAGGCTATTTGTTATACTATTGATACGGACGCACGTGCGCCGCGTAAGTTTGTACTCGTTGACGAGAGGGATTGAGTGAAAATTGCTTCTTGACAATAAGCATTGAATTCCTTGTTAACCTAAAAGAAAATCCTACTCTCACCGTCAAAACTATAAGAACAATTCAAATTATGTTATCATAATAGATTGGGTTTGTTTGCAATTGACAATTTTTTTAATATGAATATGCTGAAATCTTGACATTGTTTATGTCTAAAAGGAATGTAAATAAGTAACAATGATCTTTTGCATTTAAATTTTACGACGATGTCGTAAATATGGCTCGAACACCTCGGCAGTGGGTAATAATTCAATTATGGCACGAAAGCGAGTCGCGTATCGTGGGCGATAGCGCAATCTTGGAGCGAGATCTAGCTGTGGAAGCTGCGAAGCATCTCATTGAGGTGCCGATAAGTGCCTATTCGAGGCTACGTAGCCACTCACACGCGATTCGGCCGATAGGGTAATTCTAAGCGACGTGTATTGTGCGTTGCGATACTGCCAACGGAATACGTCTGTGGCGCCGAGCAGACTATTCCGAAAGCCTATAATCTTCCTCGTAAATGGATTTAATGCAAATTTCTCCTCAGTCGCTTCAATCGCTGTTTGATAAAAACACTTAACTCCTTTTGTAAAGGCCAAAATTGTTTTTAGATTGCGAAAGGATTTGATTTTATCGTCAACGTGTACCCTTGTAATATTTTGAATACGTTATTTAACTTTTTATCTTTTTTATTTCATTTATTATCTAGAAATGGCGCTCATAGAATTTGATATTATTGGTATAGAGCACGAGTATAAGTACTTCAAAACAAGAGTTCGACTGGAGTCCCGCACCCTGGCACTGGCTAATCGTCTGAGAAGGGTCTAATAACTGAATGAAATTTACATAAATAGAGTAGTATCTTGCGGCTATTATCATTCAATTAAATAAGATTTCGCGATACGAAAGCACCACCACCCGTTTTACGCACTTTGGTTCATTTTCACTTCGAATATTGACTTATACCTAATATTCATTTATTTGCTATGCGTTATTCAATGTTTACTTTAAAGTGATTCTTGTGTTAAATTTATTTCTTCAATATTATTTTAATAATTTTTAGGTTAAACAAAAAAGAACTGAATAGTTTTCGTAAATTAATTAATTTACGCCATAGTTAACAATATCCAGTTTATAAATTATATCAATTAGCGTTTGATGGAACACAAGACTCTGAAGATAGTTATACAATGTGCAATTTTAACAATTCAAATACTATCCATCTGGAGCGTGGCTACTAAAGTGTCAGTCAGATAGGCGAGCCTGCCACCATTGATCTTATCTATTCAGAAAGGCGGCTTAGTTCCAGAGGCCTCACTGAATTCGAATATTGTCGTTACTTAGAAGATCTTAAGCTACAGACAATAAGACATGCATATGCATGGATGCGGACTTCAAAATTTACTAATGTGTAATGCTGTATTGATTTCCTGTTAAGAATTAAGTTTAATGTAGCAAAGGCGTCTCATTAAAAGTTCGAATTCAGCATGTTCTGAATTTGGTTGTAAGCGAAAATGTACATCGCAAAGACAGGTGCGGCAGTGAGGACGCGGAGGGCCAATCAGTTCTATTTGCATTTCTGTAGTCGCCGCTCCAGCGAAATTTGCACGCCACCCAATGCACTCGCTCGATTGTGAACGAAATTTCCTTACAATTTATACACCAGAAGCTTATCACCTGGGCTCTAATAAGAATTCAAAGAATTTATTATTTTATATATTTCATTTCATAACATTACACAAACAGAGTCGTTAAGCAAGCTACTGCTGCGTAAGGTTATTAATTTAAACCATCTATTGATTTCAAATGAATCAAATTTAATAAATTAAATATGAGTTGAGAATCTTTACAAAAAATATATTACGTTAATATTTTAGAGACCAAAGATTTCGTTGTGTTCACAAAATAAAATTCATCTCTAAAACCTAGAGATAAAATTGAAATAAAATATTGTCTGTACTCGAGAATAAAAACTTTTCAGATAAAGTACTTAATAAAAAATCTGAAAGAAGTACCAATGAATAAGCAGAATAGCGCATAAATATCTCAAGTAATTACAATAAGAAGCAAGTTCGAGGAAAATCGGTGAGTGGAGCGAGTCGCAATTAGCGGACGAATACCCAAAGGAAATAAATAAGGATGTTACTTCCACTGCTATTCAATAAGAACTATAGTAATCTTCCAACGTTTAAATTTATAAGATCCCAACATCAAATTAACTGTGCATAAACATTTAACCCTCATTTTCCTGACTAATTTTTATAATTGTTTGGAAGGATATCTTCTGATCATTAAAGATATGCCATATCTTTGTTATTCATACTGACAAAAAATGACACCCAATATCTTTGACATAGAGATAGACATATTAAATGGCAAACGATGTTACATTTGGGACTTAATAAACATGAAAAGCCAATATAAAATAATTTCTTTGTTTACTCCATCGGAACAAACACAAGAAGTAATTTTCTTACTAATTTTTTTATATTGCTTGCAAAAATCCTTGACAAATACTACAAATATAGAAAGTGAATTATTACTTAAAATAAATAGAAGTAGACATATTTTTGTACGTGAATCATTTTTAAAAATGTCGCTTCTAAGGACGTAATCTATTCATTACGACTTTTTTTGAATTACCATTTGCTATGAAGTGTGAAAACATACTTTGAGGAAAGATACACATTTGATATTGTAGAGTCCGACATAGATGTTGGATTAGATAGTATTCGCCTTTCCATCTCTAAGCGAGTAGACGTGCTCAAGACGTAAAGAAAACATTGTGAAACTGTGTTAAGGTGGCAAATGTCATCATGTTTTTATTTCCACATAATACGTTGGAAAATAATTCTACACAACTGTTTGGTTCATTGTTAAAAAAAAATCTTGCTGCTCGGATCTACATATTTGAATTTCATATAACTAAAAGTAAATTAATTATAATGTCTGAAAATAACATAACAATATTTTGTTGCAATGTTTCAATTTTATTTAGAATTTTGGATAGAAAATAATAATATAAAACCATTACCTTGCTTAGATATAAAATAAATGGAGACAGTTTGATAGAGAGTACGTATAATGATCTTGCGGCAGTGATTATGCCAATTATCTCTCATTATATTAAAACAACTTTAATGAGGTCGACCCTCTTCTGCGAGGGGAGAATAGACTGATTTAAATTTACCGAAATTGAACAACATCACCTTGGGGATACAGTTGAGATTGTCGGAATCCCGGACTTAAGTGACTTAAAACTAAACGAAGTTATTCAAAATATTGCTGAAAAATTTAAGGCGCCTAAACATGACATTATATCCATTAAACGACCTGCGTTGCGTAGACCAGGCCCCAGACCGGTCCTCGTCAGGCTGCGGGATGACGTTACTCGCCAACGTTTCCTCACAGCAACACGCGAGACCATCATCACCGCAGCGGACATAGTACCAGGTCTGACGGGACCGCCGGCAGCCGAAAAAATAATTGTACGTGAACCACTTACACCGTATTATAAACATTTATTATGGCAGACTAAACAAGAACTTAAAGATAGTTACAAATATATCTGGTTTAAGGAGGGCAAAGTGCTAGCACGAAAAAATGAAAATTCAAAAATATACAGATTAAGAACCGTTAAAGATATACAAACACTTTTGTCTAAAAATAATTAATAATCTTTCGTACTGGCCCTTGGAACTCCATAGATAATTTTTATTTTTCTTGTATGTGATGGATAGTTTTTCTGTCGATAATAATATTATAGAAATTTTTGATTGTGTAAATTTCTCTGAATATAAAAGACGGTTACCGTTTAGTAAAAATAAAATAACAATAACACATGTAAATATTCGATCAATGATAAAATATTTTTGGCGGGTAGAACAGATTATTAGCGAAACTGGCACGGACATCGACATTCTTATAATTACAGAAGCAAACATTAGTGATAACATAAAATCTCTTTACAACATAAATGGTTACTCAATGTATACGGTATTAAGAAATAAACAAAAAGGCGGTGGAATAATATTATATATAAAAAATTATTATACGTTTACGCATATCAATGTAATAACTCGCCATTTTGAATGTTTGTTAGGTAAAATTGTTATCTCATCAGTGCCGTTAACGTTGTGTGCAGTATATAGACCGCCTAATACTAACAAACATCAATTTGTATTTGAATTAGATATGTTACTTGAAAATTACAATAACACAGATCTTGTATTGTTGGGTGATATAAATATTGATCTAAAACTTCAAAATTCTGTTAAAAAATCATACATGGATGTTATGAGTGGACACGGTCTCCTATGCGGGATATCAGATTATACAAGAATAGAAAAATATAAAAATAAAGTTACAAAAAGTTGTATTGATCATATATTCGTGAGATCCCGCTTAGGAAACGCGTATGCCGCGGTGCTCGGCATAGTGTTGGCCGACCACAGATTAACGACGGTCGCACTATGCTCAGATACGCATATACAGGATGCTCCGGTTTACATAAAACGAATTGATAACAAAATATTTAACAAATACGTTAATGAGGTTGATTGGAATCCCATACAAACCATGAATTGTCCTAATGAAATATATAAATATATGAAAGATAATTTCATTAATTGTTATAATAAAGCTGAATACAAACAAAAATTAAGTAGATCTAAACGAAATGTCTATGGCTGGGTAAATAAAAATATAATTAATCTTTGTCGAAAGCGAGATGAGTGCTTCTTACGCTGCGTTAAAGACCCGACAAATAAAGAAATTAGAGTTAAATATAAAAAAATCAGAAATAAAACTAATAAAATAGTACAAAGAACCAGAAATGCGTATTATATAAATCAAATAAACAATTGTAAATCAAATACTCGTAAATTATGGGAAATAATAAACAATATGACTGGAAAAATAAACAATACAGTTGATGACGTAATAACTAAAGCATTTAGAAAAGATGGTACGAATAAAAATATCGCTGATAAATTCGCCCAAGAGTTTAAAAATAATGTACAAGGGTTAATTCCAAAATGTAATATTAAAATCTTAAACCAATCCGAGTATGTAAGGCCTCTTGACAAATCAATCTTCTTTAAGAAAGCTAAGGTCGGGGATATTAGGAACATAATTAAAAATCTTAACCCTAGAAAAGCCCCAGGAGTGGACGGACTTCGAGCAGTCGATATCATGAAATTGTCGGATAAAATTGTACACGTGATAACGCGATTGGTTAACGTCAGTATCCAAACGGGGGTTTATCCCAAAGAATTAAAAACTGGTATCGTACGACCTATCCACAAAGGAGGCAGTACTCTGCATTACGATAAATATCGTCCCATTACCATATTACCAGTAGTTGATAAAATCGTTGAAAAGCATATAACCGGAACAATCCAACATTTCTACAGATCTCACAAAGTTTTATCTGAGAAGCAATATGGGTTTCAAGCTGGAAAAAGTACTACTCTCTTATTATCTAAATTCACCGATGATATTAATGCTTGCCTTAATTCAAAAAAACATGTCATATTAATATTTATTGACTACAGCAAAGCCTTCGATATGCTTAAACATGATCTGTTAATTGAGAAGCTAGATAATAATGGCATAAGAGGAAAACTGCTACAGTGGTGTAAAAATTATCTTAATGATCGCAGCTACCAAGTAAAAGTCGGAACGTCGTACAGCGATAGTGTACCTGTTACGTTAGGAACAGCACAAGGTTCTGTTATCGGTCCGCTTCATTATCTGACCTACGTCAACGACATCACCATGGTCATTAAACATTGCACTGTGTACCAGTTTGCGGATGATACATGTCTGATGGCTGCTGACAGAGACATCGCGGTGGCTGAACGCCAGATACAATCGGATTTTGAAGCGCTTTGTAAATGGTCGCATGATGCTGGTTTAGTACTCAATGCTGACAAAACTAAATTTATGCATGTGCATTCGAGCCACAATCGGTGCTCTCCGAATAAAATTATTAAAATTTTAGCACACAGTCACACGTGTCTCCACAGTGGAAAGTGCACATCTAATTGTGTGCCTCTTGAGCAGGTCCATGAGCATAAATATCTTGGCCTGGTTATAGATGATAGGTTTAGTTGGTCGCGACATATAAATAAGACATGTGATAAGCTAAGGGCAATCATGGCTAAATTTTATATAATAAAAGATAGAATACCTTACAATGTTCTAATAACTATGTATATGGCGTTTGTAGAAAGTATAATATCATACGGATTAAGTAGCTACGGACGAACTTATAAAACATACCTAAATCAAATATATAATATACAATATAAAATTTTAAAACTAATAACACCAGCGAAAATAAAACAGAATTATTCTAAAGACCCTATAAAACTATTTAAACATTGTAAAGTAATTCCAGTACATAAAAAAGTAGAATATTACTTATTAGTAGAACAATATTTTCGGAATGAAATTCAGCTTCCAATTAATCATAAACTTACAACTAGGAGTATAACAAATAAAAAATTGTCAATTCCAGAACATGTCAATGTCTATGGTATGCGTACATCAGAATATATAATTCCAACATTAATAAATAATTTACCTTCTGAAATTAAAAATAACATAAACTACAAAAATTTAAAAAACATACTTAAAGACTACTATCTTAAATCCTGAGAGTTATATAATTATTACCCGTTGTGCACCCTGTATATGACGGTATGAGCGATCTCACTTAGTTGTTGTTTAAAAAATTAATCTAAACTTACCTTCAGTTATATTTCATAGCGTAGTACCAAAGTGTCTGGACAAACCCACGATGGGTTTATAGACACTTTTAATATAACTTTGTATTTTGTACCCTGTTTAATATAAATAAATAAAAAAAAAAAAATGTTTAAATAATAACATAATAATAAGTGTTTCGTCAGCTTAATTATTTAGATGTTTGTTTTAGTTGCGAAAATTAAGATTAATTTTAAACACAATTTAAAAGCAAAGTACAGTAACAGTAAATTGTTGCCGTGAAGATATTTTGTTCAATTTTCATTTGAATATACTTTATGGATAATGGATCTAAAAATAACGAAATATCTAGAAAATATCCATAGGTTTCTACTACCGAAACATATGTTAAAAACAAAGAATGAGCGATATCATCATTCACTACAATGTTTCTGCAGTGAAAACCGACACAAAAATTGTGATAAGTTTGTCACATGTGCGTCGCACTTGAGGATGGTTACTGACGAGTTTAAGTTAGTAGAAATCTCACAAAACCTTGTCTTTCCTGCAAGCTATTTTTCAATGATTTTAGTTATTATTTCATCAAGATCTGATTTTTAAAGAAAGTTTGTGACATGTATTTTTTTCGAGCATACTTTTATCTTGGGAACGGCAGAGGAATTAGTTCCAAACAATGAAAAGCTTCTCCCAAATAATAAGTTGAAGTTTCTAAAATAAAACAGAGGAAAAATACGTTTTAAAATAGTTTCAATTTCATCGGATCCATGGGCAGGGACGTAGTTATTCAGTATCTCTACTCATGCTTCGGAAAGGTAACCATTATTACTGCACGGCGTTCCCGTTTTATTCAACAGCCCGCTCCCTGGCGCTTCTCTTCGCTAAAACCGATTCCTTGTTACTTGATTTCTGCATTTCGAAAAAGTGTAAATATTTTCCTCTTGGATGCTTTCGCTGTTGTGAAGAATTCAATAGATGGAGTAGTGTTGTGAATTTTTAATTGGTGGCATAGAATAAAATGAGATAAATTAAAGTAGTTTATCAATAGAGTAGATATTAATTAAATAAAAAAGTTTTGAATCTGTCATTTTTATTGATAAATCTACTTATAGATTTTTTTTGTATGCGTGGCACGCGAGCAAGCGGTCACCTGAATCCGCCTAAATAGCGAAGTAACCACTGCCCATAGACATCCGCAATTGCAGATGCGTTGCCTAATTTAATCGACAGAGGAGGGGATGCACAGAAAGAGGATATATCCTCTTCCTATAGATACTTTTACTAGTCATTAATATAATATTACATATATAAGATATTTATTTGTCCTCTGCTTTTTAATTAAAAATAGTACCATTAATGTTTTTGATAATAGGGAACTAATTTCTTAATGTTTGTTATACTAAAGAGCACGAACGTAGTACGTATCCCATAAAAATAAAGGATTACACTGAAATGAAATGCTATCAATCCATTTTATTCGGCTTTTTGTGCATTCCATGAAATTGAAACATACATACTCGTATTTTGATTTCTGGTAAAAGCTAAGTACGTTCGGGGCTTTTTCTGTTTTTTTTTTTTCTTTTGTAAGAGATTGCGCTAAGTGATCACATTTCGATATTAAACCATTTGCCGAAGGCCGGTGCCGGCTACGTATTTCATTTTACTGAGTGTCTGACGTAAATTTGGAAGACTTACTTTTTGTGGAAATTATTATCCAATCTCTTTATGACATTTAGGTGTCAAGTTTTTATCTGCAATTCCTCCTATTACTGTTATAGTTTATTTTGTGTGGTTATTTTAATTAATTTTAGTTTAATTTTTGTACTCTTATTCGCATCGTATATAATTTGAAATTCGAAAAATATTAGCAAAATACGTTGAAGAAAATGTAAGGTAACTTTTTCTTCTAAATTGAACTATTCAGCGAAATAATTTTTTATCCAGTCTCATTGAATAGCGCGGGAGAGCTCGTTTCCGCTGGGTCCAGCGCGCACTCAAGACTTGCTAGGGACGCAATCGGCTGCAATTGCGCCTCGTCCGCCTCGCCGACTGGCGCATGTCCCCACATTTTAAATAAACCTTTAAGAAAGTCTACATTTAAATTTATTTTGTAAACTTCCATTGAAATAGCGTTATCAAATCATTTTTTTCATTATTTATTAAAAGTATATTTTTTCGAAATGGATT
The DNA here is from genome assembly GCF_912999745.1 of Papilio machaon. Taxonomy (NCBI): domain Eukaryota; kingdom Metazoa; phylum Arthropoda; class Insecta; order Lepidoptera; family Papilionidae; genus Papilio; species Papilio machaon. Next base: position 3,543,481 of record NC_059989.1, on the reverse strand, counting down.
TGACATTAAATTCAAATATGATCGTCATAATTATGAAGTTATTAATCTATTATATAAAAACTCCATTTAAGTTAATAAATAAAAATTAAATGACTACTAATAAACTACTTGAATATAGGAAATAACAAAAAAAAAAACAATTTATATAGTTCCTACTTCGTTAAGATTAATGTTACGACAGTGTCGTATTGGCATTCTGGAATCAAAACTTGCAACATGCTTTCATAAAGTTTCATTCGCTGTACAACTCCCAGTTTCTTCCCTCATTAAGTTCATTAACAAGATACGACGTCGGTATTTTTGATGCTCTTGGCTCGTTTTGGAATATTTTCCATTCGTGTATTTCGCTTTGCTTTCTTGTTCGATGTTTGAGTTGGTAGAAATGTTTATGAAATGGTCTGAATGTCGATGTTTTATGTTCGCGGTAAATAATTTGAACACTTGTGAACTTCTTCTTGTTCGTAATTAACAAGCTTGTATTTGTCGATTTGAGTTTAATCCTTAAACAACACTTTTGTTTTATTGTTTGACATACTTTGTCAATAACAAACGTAGCGGCTACCTAGATGTACGTTTAATATATATGCATTTATTCTAAGTTGAAAACTTAGGTTTGTATTTTCGTATTCCAGCACAATGGGCTTTTAATTTCATGAAGTGCCGAATTTATAGGAAGTTTAATGGTAATTCTAAGAACTTTCGAAGGAATACAATGAGTTTAGACTCAATCTTCAAGATTTTAAATATTACAGTGTACTACGTCGAACTGCAGTGCGGGCTTTGTAAATTCCATTTAGCTAAATAGCTTTTGAGAGAGATAAGAATCGAGCCATACAATACTTGCCTGCTTGAAGCGGGAAACTAAGAAAATTGAAAAGAGAGTCGCCTGCAACGTCAATGGTCCGATTTCAGGAAACCCGAGATTTCAAATTACCCAGTAATATTGTAAAAATTCAGCACCAATAAACACTCGAGTTCTCTGGACAAAGTTTTTCAGCGAAACAATCCCGTCGGTCTCGCAATCTTGGTTTTAATAAGTATATAACGTTCCTGAGATGTACCTGTGAGAAGGGGATTTACATAATCATTACCATATCTGGCGTACTGGCGCGCGTATTATGCCCGGGAGGTTAATAATGCTATTTTCTCGCCACGTTTTCACGCTGCTATTTCACGTTATCGACCCACTTTATCTGCCTCGTCATTGTAACTAGCCACTCAAGGAACGACTCCACCTTGCCCTTTTGCCGTTCCGCGGTAAAGGTTATTCCGACACCGGAGAACTGATATTATTTCATTTAAATATTTTATTAATATTCGCCTTTGCGCCCGTTACAATATAATTCCAGCCTTTAATCGTTCCCCAACATCAGATTAGATTCTGATTAGAAGGCAAAACAAATATAAAAGGAACCATGGGTCTCTTCGATTTTATAAGTTACGTATTGTCATGTCGCGTTAGAGTATCCGAACTTTCGCCTTAGTTGAGCCTATTGGGAATGGAATAATTATTGGATTATTAATGATTAAGTTTGGGCAAGAATTGCCTCATAACGTCTGATATGATTTTTCTTCTAGTTATAACTGCTTAGAATTACTAGAAATATTGATCCTTCTATAATTAAATACATAATATGATTATGTTTCCTTTAATATTTTTCGTTTCGGCAAGTGTTTTATTTTGATTCAGTATTGTTTGATCGTCAAGAGAGTAGCGGTATGATAAAACCATTAAGTACTTTCTTTAACATTAATCTTAATAAAAGAAAGTGGAAGAAAAGGGACACGGGTAAAGTTATTTTCAGAGAGATATTTAATACAAGGAGGGAAGCGATGCGTATAACGCGCATACATGCTTGGAAGTCCGCCTCAGTCACTTACGTCTTATTTTACGGATCAGGGAATGTGTTCTTTCAAACATAGCGGAGTATATAAGTGAACGAGTTCATTTAAATCTGTAATCCAAATTACGTTTTCCATGGCGGAATGAATGGAAGAATTGAACCGATAAAACACCACCCCCATTGTCAGTAACAAATGTGTCATTCTAGCTGAAATATGATCACGATTCTTTAATTTGTATTCTGCTTTATCCTTATTAATAAACGAATAAAAGAATTTATTTTATTATTTAAATAATAAATAAAGTATATAAATGCGTTTGATCAACAAAATTTAATAATGAAAAGTACAGTGTTTAAAGAACTATAATACATACCATACTTTTTTTTACTATATTTTTTAATGCGTGTTCATTTTATATTTGCGTTACCTATTTTTTTTTTTTGTAAAACGATTATTGATTGCATTGATATGATTTAGAATTAAAAATAAGTAAAATATCGTAAGTGAACTTAAGAAAAACACAATAAATCTAAACTTTGAGACAAAGTAATTCTGTTTCTATGCGTATACGATATTCTTGTCTCCAGAGATATCTACACTTTGTTACGTATTGTGTACGACGTTCGCAATCATAATGTATTTGCTTTGATCTTTTTTATTTCAGTTTTTTTAATATCAATCTCTTGAAGAAGTAGCTCGGACTTTTGCATAATAAGCCAACAAAAAACTTATTGGGTTTTATATATTATATTGAAAAAAAAAATTAACAATTTCATATTTTCACATAGTTTAAAATATTTTATCAAAGAAATGGCTCTTTTTTCAGTGAAACAGTTACTTTTATAAAGACTTAACGTCACAGGAAACGGCCGACTAAGAATACGAGCGCAGGGTGCCCTCCCGGTGCTGATAACAGAATTATCCGAACGACGCCATCTATCTTTTAAATGTGCACCTTACTTTTGTTACATGCGCACCATGCGTTGTCGCTGGCACGCCCGCATTAAACTGAACCTTATGACCGGAATAATCTTTACCTTTTATATCTTTGCTTATCAGTTACAAATTCAATTAAATATCACGCTAATTGTGGATCGAACCAAATATATCAATTAACCAAACTAGTCTAAACAGAATCACATAATTAAACCCTAATCAGTTCCAAGCTTCGCAACGAAAAAGTTTACCCGCAATATAAAGCATAGCTGGAACAATTACACATTGGAATTACATTATTTAAAAAAAATACGCAAATTGAGCTAATTTACTTTCTGAAAATATAGCGGTTAAAAGTAGTACGTAAGAGCTTCATGGGTGAATTTAAATCAATGTTTATGTTAATACATCACTCACCATCCGGTTTGCAGTTTAAACCGCATAATGCATTAACTGATTATCACAGCAATCCATCTTGCGATGCGTCTGACGTGCTCCGCCCAACGCCTGTAAAGACCCGTTCACCTTACGCCAACTTTTATTACAACACTACTTGTAACATTTCATTTATTTTAAATAGTTCATTTGAAAAGGTATTTTAATTTATTTTATATTTGTATTTTACTTGTTTTTCACTATTTTAATTTCAAGTGTGATTTCGTTTACACTTGAATAAAAATTAACTTTGGCAAGTAACTGGAATAATCTAAATGAAGCACAATATACGACGATAAAGACCCTGGTTGTTATATGCGGAAGATAGGTGTACCCATAATAACTTTAAGGTGAGTTTAATTTGAACCTAGGTTATGTCTGTGCTTAACGTTATCTTCTCTACTTGTTAAGATAAAATTGAATGTGTTATTCTGTAATCTCTTTCCATATAAAATAATTTCATTGTTTTCAAAACAGAATTGTCTCCAAGGAAGACGTCTATTATCTCCGCGTTGAGAACAAATATTTGCAACTCCATTATTTATCCCCTTAAGAAGATACATGCTAGCAAGTAAATATTGCGTTCTGTCTAAAGAAAATATGTTAAACACGTACCAGAGGAGCTTTTGTTGTTGAGCGACGTATTCTGTGCGATGATTTTGTTTTGCACCAATGAATACATTTTTCCATTTTGAAGATGTATAAAGAATGTATGATAATTAAAATCTTGTCCTTTATGTTAGCTTTTTCTTTTGTTGAATTATTATGATGAATGAAGATTATTCTTTTTAGATATTCTCATGACATATTATATTAATTTTTTAGGTCCTATCTTTTGGACAATTGTAGTTCGTTTTCACTGATAAACCTTATTTACTATTCCCAACCATTGGTTTCAGGTAAATCTCGGTATGAAACATTTCATAATCCCTGTCTTCTTTGACAATATATATATATATATATATATATATATATATATATATATATATATATATATATATATATATATATATATTCGGTGGATTTGTAATATTGCTATTTTATAATAAACTATTGTTTGTCTATTTGCTATTAAAGGTTTTATTATACACCATCCGATTAGAACCTTTCTTTTCTTGCATTCACTTACACAAAAACAGGCAAAGGTGGCGTTAATAAAAATTAATATGGATTACAACAAATATTACACGTAGACATATTTACGTGATTATTTATCGTCCAGGGAACCGTTGGAGAGTTACAAATTACACAAATTTAAACACATAGTTAAAATAAAACTCATAATTTTACTACTTTCATTAATCTTTCAGTTCTGAACGATGATTTCGGAAGTATAAACCATACCACTCAATCGCTAAGATGTCGCGACAAAATAATTAATACCTTTCAAAAATTAAAACTTGGAAATATGTTCATCAGATCGCAAACATCTTATTTCAATCTATTAAGTAGATCACGAATCAATGAATAATCCCTGAGAGCATTATGAAAGTTCAAGAGAACTTTCCTCTACTTAATAAAGAGACTGGTGTTTGTCGAAGTTTTATAGCTCAGAAATTATAAGTAAGAAACACAAATAATAGTCGGTGTACGATTGAGTGAGTGAACGAACGAGAAGACTAGAATGCGTGCTGCTAGTGTGTGTGTGTCCGTGTGTGAGAGGTAATCACTTCACGCTGTAATTGAGTTGCCTTAAGGTTATGATCAGATAGATATAGAGGGAGCTACGAGCGCTGCCCTCAGAGACAAGAAATATTTAAGTTCAACATTCCGATGCGGTTTGTTTTATAGCTCTTCGAGATTAGGCAATTTCTCAATAAACATGCCACCGCGCCGGTCAGCTTCTATTGCTTAGTTTGCGAGACGTCTCCGGAGAAATTAATGTAATATGGAATATAAGTTAGGGCATCGTAATAAGATTGGGATCGATGTTTCTCTAAGTTTTGTTCTTTAGTTTATTTAGGAAAGTAGATTCGACAGATGGTTCTGATTTCTTTTTTGTAATCTAACATTTTGTTGTTAACAATGCATTTAATTTTGTAATTTTTATATTCATAACGTTAGTGTTGCCTCGGACTATTTATAAAGAAAAAAAAATCCATGTTATAAAGTCAAATAAAATTTTCATAATCAAAAGAATTCTTTCGGAATTTTCTATTAAATTTCATTATTTTGAAAGAATAAAGTAGAGGCGTGTTGCTGCCTACGCAACACTCAACTGTTCTGAGTACACAGTCGGCCACCAGAGGACCCTTCAAGCGCCCCTAGTCGGCAGACTTCAGATATCTTTGCACCTTAATTACACTCAGCTATGTCTAAAGTACGACGCGTAAAATCTCTATCGGTGTATCCAGAAAGGGAGTGAAAAAAAATTTGAAAATCGGAATTCGAGACGCTGCCGCTTGAAACACGAGAGCCTTCGACAAAAGATTCTGAGACATTGAATTTTCCCCTCAGTTTTTTAAGAACCAATTCAGATGTCGTATTTTACATTTTTCCCAGGCACTTTTTCGATTTAAAAATACAGGTTGCGGGATCATTTTTGAATATTTGGACCTACGTCAAACATGTTAGGATCCCTTATTAACTTTTGTGTCCATAATTCGAAAGATTTTTTTATAAAGTCTAATGGCATACAAAACTAAAAAAGTTACATTTATTTGTTTGTACTTCGTATCTGATTGTCGGCAAGTTCGACGAGGGCCGGAACGTTAGCCCACCTCGCGGCCCATCTCTGATACTAAATCAGTTAATGCAAAAGTTTATTTTTGTAAGTAAGATTACACGAGTTCGGATGGAAGTTTTTCGAAGCAGCTTTCCTTCAGAAATCCTACACAGTATAAAGAAATGCGATGCTTCGAGACGGATTCGAGGATTAATACTTTATTTGAAATAATTTTGCAGCTCTTCTTTTTTTGTTTTATTACTTTTCGTTGCCATTTTTCCTGAAGACTTGTTACATATTTGCAAATATTAATGTTTTTTGTAAACAAATATGACAACTAGTTTCCGAGATTTACTCATTTAATACTGCTGTAAAAACGAGAGGGAATTCATTTAATTTTTATTTTAGAAGGTCAAACTAAAACATTCAGAACAGTTGAAAATATGGCGACTATTAATTGAATGTAGATGGCGCTAGTAGGTTTAAAATAAAAATAACTGAATAATAACTCTCACTGATTAAAAATACTCCCAATGAACACTAATTGTAACGATTTGCATAACACTTGATGTCCGTGTATATAGTCATATCTAATATATATTAACGCTTCCCGAGGGAGCTCATAAACCTTGTATAACTTCCGGCAGGTGGCGGACGGAACCCGATATTGATAAACCGCTTAAACCCTAGCGCGTGTCTATAAACTCGACTATAGATATTTTAGAATAATTTATAAATGTTCAAAAATGTTCACGTCCTATTCCGTTGTTTTTAAATGTAAATTTTCCTTTTCCTTATTTTGTAAAACAATGTAAATATTGTTTACTATTTCCCAATGTATCATTAAAACATTTAGAAAGTATATAAATACTAAAAATAGGACAGTAAAAATTGAAAAAGATTCGATTACGTTATTTAAGTGGTTTTTTATTTCTATCCAACGCTTTAAGCGCTTAGGGATTTATTTTATACCGTGCAATTTAAGCTTTATAGATGATTAAGGCTATTCGTTTATTATGTACTTAACGAAAAAATTAGTATAATGAAAGTAATTTGAATGACTACATAATTTTCCGAAGCGACATCCACTCAGTCATAATACACCATTAAAGCTTGAGCGACAGGGCCTCTAATTCACGTTTAAAAGCCTGCACTCGACTCAAAGTCAGCGGTAATTTCGTCTTAGCCAGCAATACCTTGCAAAAATCTAATTTGTCAAGAATTACACTGTGGCCACTGGAATTGCCGGCTAGAGTGATATTTAATGTAACATCAATCTTAATATTATGCCAGAAAATTTTATATTTCATTAGAAATATTTCTAGTTTTACAAGTTAAAACAAGATTACATGTATCTTCAAATTTTACACTGTTTCTGTGAACATTCATTTTTACTATTGTGAATATTACGTCTAATTAACATATTTACAAATAATTAATGTTATAATTTTATATTTACAGGTACGTAAAAAGGCGACAAAAAGGTGAATGATGCTTACTATATTTCTAACGTCAGAATTTTTTAATGATTTTACTTCTTTCTATATTTAGTTAATTATAAATTTAAAATTATATTAGATTATATATTTAAATTATATTGCTATAATGAAACTAATATTTTCCGGAGTTGTTTAGTATGTTTATTTTATTTACTACGAGTTGAAATATTACTTAATTAGTTTTATTTACTTACACTAGTAATATAAACTTGTGTAGTGAATAAAGCAAAATGGTATCTAGTTAACTATATTAATGACAGTTATATTCCGAGAGCTGTCAGACGCACGCCACTGGGTCTCCTTTCGTGTCCTCACGCGTCGCTGCACCAATTCGATGGATACAGTTTGCTTGACAGCCAGTATACGTTACACCGGTTAAATTGCTTTATAACGGCCCCTTACCGAATAACAACTAGCAAATCAGTGTACATTCTGATATAATTTACTAAAATACATAACAAATATGATGCAAAAAACATTTGTCACTTTATTACAAGTTGAAGCTGGTAATTAAATATTGAATCATACAGTGTAATAAAAAAAAGAATTAATGAACGAAAAATATAAGTAAGTAACCTTAAAATTACACTACACTACTTTTACGGCTGATTGTAAGTAGGTATTATGTATGAAAATGTCTTTAGCAAGTTTATAGTACGAATTTTAAGAAATATGCTTTTTAGAGACAGATTTTTAAAGTCGAAGCGCCTAAAGTGGTTATAAAATATCCCGATAACAAAGTTTCTCTCGAACGTTGCCTTTGATAAATTCGTAACGATGTTGAGTAAACGCAGTCCGTGTATTTTTTATTTGCACATCACGTAGAGAGTTAAAGCAATATCGTTTAGTTGAATCGTCTATTACAAACAGTGTAAATGTACTTTTATGTTGGACGTGATACCTTAATTAGATGTTATAAGGCAATAGACACTTCCTTTATGAAATTTCAATGAAAACGTGACGCAAAATTTAAAATCTTAATACAGCGTAAAAGGAATAAATGCATTACATTACAGCTAGTTCTACTAGATTTATACATAAAAGGCAATCATGGTCGAAAACTGTCATCTAGCATCGCTATCCTTTTATTTTTAAAAGCGCATTTATGTAGAATATGATCAAGTAAAAATATAAAAAGATTTATTGCATGTAAAAATCTATTAAGAAGACATAAAGCCAAAACATTGGTTTGACTCGCTCCACTGAATAAGGCCTTATATTATCTTCAGGTTTTTTTTTATCTCTGACAAAGCGACACAGATTTGGCGCATTCTCAAATTCACATTTGAAATGACTTTCGTATGCTTGTTTGGCATATGTTTTATTCTAAATTTGGTTCTACCTTTATACTTTATTCATATATTTATATTAGAGACCATTTGTATTCTAATTAAATTATTAAATTACACATAATAATGTTATTGACAAATTAAAATTTCGATATATTAAAATATGTTACGCAAACGCAAAAATGTTATTCTCGTGTGCGTATAAAAATGATTAAATATTCCTCGAACAGATTGTATTTTTGTATTATATTGTGTATTTTGTAAAATGGAACGGTAGATTTGTCACAAAGAAAAAGGAACGTGATCGTGCCATTAAATACAATCTTTAAAGAAGCTTTTATCCTATTATGTGTTTCAAATAACTTAAAATAAATGTACAACAAATTTGTACAATAACGTACAATCGTAGATACGGCGAAACATAACGAGTGTCGTATAGGTTTGTCTCTTTGTTACGACACGCTTTATTTTTAATAAACGCATCGTCCGCCTAACAAAGTCTTTACTCGTAAGAATTATATCATTCATCTTTAAAATGGATTCCAAAGGAGGGAAGCAATTTCATTTGTTAGAACCTGCTCCTGCTTATAATCCGTCCGAGGTAATAACATTTCATATTCGTAATAGAATCATTCTGCGTCGCCCGGAAACTTTATAGTCTCATTTTCATTGAAAGCGTTTAGTAGACATAAACTTGTAGAATAATTTTGATGCACGGCTCTTAAGAGGAACGGGCCCAATCTCCGGAGTCCCTTCGCAGCCTAATCAACGCGGACATTTTAGACAGCGATTTATTTTTTAAATAACTCAATTTAAAGCATTCAATCGATTTACAAATATCATTTTACATCTCATTTTTAGATTTGAGATTTTGTTATTTCTATTTTAATTAGTGTTTCTATGTTTGTCCCTTACGTTTTCCTACAGCTTGACAACATATTAAAGCGGTGTAAACAATGTATAATTCTCCTATAAGTCTAGTTGATTAAGTACACAAACAGTAGGTTCGTATAAAGAACATAAGCTATGTAACAGATTGTAATTTGTTACATTATCGAGGCAATGTCGGGGCGGCGGCGGTGATAGCGTAGGCACCTCGAGAGGTGAGGTGAGTCGGCGCCGTGCGAGTTCGCACCGGGACAAGATTTATGTCAGGACTTTTGTATTTGTACAAGTAGTTAAGCAGACGCGGGGCGGCGGGACGGTGGGACGTAGGGAGTGCTCATCTACATTTGCTTTTACTCATGCCAGATATCTAACAAAGTACTTAGAGTCCCCTCTTTTGTCTATCCTCGCATATCCGCTACAGTTTTCTTCAACGAGAAGAGGAAAAAACGTGTTGTTTTTAAAATCCAACCCGTACATACATAGAGGCATGTATAACTTACTTTTTCTTTTTTTTTTGCAATTTCTCGCCATAGACACATCATATGGCGTGGGTGAGTTTTTGTTGGAACGTAGGAAGTCTCTTTGTCTTCGCTATGAAAGTCAGAACTGTTGTAAGGAATATCCAGCTCTCGGAAGAGTCGTACGTAGGCATTGTTTTGAGAAAAAATTCTAAACCTATGTTTTTGTGCCACCAACAGTTCTGTTTTAGCTTTACATGACTGAAGCGTTAAGTGATTAATTCTACGGAGCTCGCTACTCATACAAATGAAATGGCGAACAGTCTTACAGAGTTAATTTTCATTAAAATAAACTGTACATTTTTACAATTGCCTTGCACCTATTTAAAGAGACCTCCACATTCTCCCCAAATTTGTACGCGGTCCTTAACTAAATTTATTTACTCTCGCTCTCTCTTTATTTTATTTTGATTCTCTAGACGTAAAATTAAGATTTCTAAGAACAACTTATTCAGTATAAACATTTAACTTAATTTACTAAGTAAACATTTATAATATTCTATACCTATTATTACTCTTGTCTCGTAAATTAAAAGTAATAAAGAGCTATTAGTTTTAATTTCACGCGACTTCAGTATCAGGACAAAACATAGTCTTCGCATTATTGCCTCAATTAATCATAACTTTGTGTTAGTGAAATTTCTCTGGTGGGTAGACCATTGGTGCATGAGTTCACGAAGGCATGAAATTGGATCGCGAAACCTTAACGTTCGCCTCTCTCAAAACTAGGGCAGAGCTGATTTTGATATTATGACAAAGTAGGGCTTTTTATTTCAATATTAAAATTAATTGCATTTATTACGTTACATAAATAGCTTTAGAAAATTCTGAAAAAGAACAATTTTCGATTTACTTGAAAGTATGAATAATTAGGGAGCAAAATGCATTTTATGAACTTAATTCACTGCAAACAGTGCAATGAATTGCAGTTTATACATTACGGAACACCCAGCCAGGACCTGCCGTAACAGAATGCGAACATAGAATTATGATAATAGTTCTAAAGTGTTAGAAGCGCAGAAATATACTACGCGATGTCACAACCGGCGCGGCGAGTGCTACGTACGTAACGCTGTAGAACTAAAGCTACGATTTTTGCTACACACTTAAAATTTGTAAAATAAATTACAGAATATACTTTTCTAAAGTTAAAACGTATGATTTTTTTTAAATAGCTTTTGATTTTAATTTAGTTCGCAATATAAGTACGACACAATTAATTGGGATTAGTGTGTGAGGTCGTGCGTTACGTTGCCGGTTATTTTTTACGTTACGAAAATCCGGCGGCGAGCGAGGTCCGGCGCGAGCGCCGCCGGATTATTGAATTAAAGTTGATAAGTGTATTAGCCAGTGTTGTTGCTCCATTCTCTTGATTAATGGCCGACCGTTGCTTTTTCTCTCTCATTTATATGATAATGAGTCAGCAGCCGCGAACGAACACAATTATTAAGCGCACTTGAATATCGCACTGAATATTTTCATTCGCAACGATTCAGAATCGGTCAGCTAGCATTATTCAACATAATCAAAAAGATAGAAAACAATTATTCCGCACAAAATTAGCTTGTTTCAATCCCGAATTATGGTAATTAAACATTTGTTATTACAGCGGAGAAATCGTTGTTGAAAACGCCTATAGTGTTGATTTACCTAATCAGTTTGTTTCATCGCTGACAATGGATTGAATTAATTTGTTTTATATTAAATTATATCTGATTCACATTTAGATTGAGACAATTCTAAATAAAATAAATTTGAAAAGTACGCGGAATAAGTGTTGGAAGCACATTCAACATAGAAGGTTGAACAAAGTGGCTGGTACTTAAGTTGGTCGCGGCTCGCTACGCCGCGCTGTTTGCTACTTAATTCCCCTTTGTTTAATACAATCTACGGGGAACACCGCCAGGGTTATGTTATTATGACATTTGGATTTGCAATGTGTAATATAGTGCTCGCGGGGAAATGAAATACAGAAGTATGCGGTATAACTTGTTCTCTCCTTCATTTCATACGAAAATAAGAAAAACTGTATAAAATATTATATAAAAATAAAAATAAAAATCAGTAAAAACGTTTTTGAGTTACACTAATTTATTTATCATGTTCAACGCTATGCCAACTCCATTTTGTGTGTTTTTACTATTTTGATAGGTGTCAAAACAAGAAATTTGCAATTGAATGATGTAAAATAAAATTGAAATATGCAAGCTTAATGTGAAATTCGTGTCGGTAAAACTGTCAATTTAGAATATTCTCGCCGAGGAACAGCGATATCAATAGCCGGTGGCCGCGGGCGATGGCGGGTAGCGCTGGGCGGCGGCAACTACAATGAACCGCGGTACACACGAGAGTGGCGGAGGATTAGCCAACTAAAAGGTTCTGATCAATTTCACCTGTCCATCATTAATTTCGTTTCCATTTAGTGAAGCGTTTGACATGGCTATGAAGAACTTTCTCTACAGCGTTTGAAAGTTAATTGGAAAAACCTTCATTAAATTTCTTTACAAATTCTAACTGAGGCTTTTTGCCTTGTATCAAAATATAATCTTATAATTTTCGAGGAATATAATAGGCAACCACGCCGCACTGTCAAATATGATCAAACTTTTCATAAGTAAGTAATGAGGAAAAGCGCGAGTTACTCCAAAAAGTCGGTTGAGCACAATGGAAAACTTTATTTGGAGGACCGAAAAAACCGTAACAAAAATATGACGTCTGAAAAATTACACGCATTCACAAATCATGCGGGCCGCCTTTTGTTAAAAGTTTCGAAGCCTACAAAGGAGTTCAACTCGTTCTTAAAACATCGAATTTCTGCTTTCGCCCGTATACTAAAGTGTTTGTTTTTTGTCTATAATTGCAAATTACTCTATGTACCCGAAGTCAAAGTAAACAAATTAATCACAAGAACCTGGAAGTTTCTTTATCGTCTGAAAAAAGCTCCCACTGAAATAATAAATAAATTCCTTTATCTTATTTTATAAAAAGTACTAATCGTAAGGTTTAAATTCTAACTCAAGGTACTTGATAAAGTAGAAGCATGTTAACTGTATAAGGTAACAGATCGGTTGTGAAGAAATGAACAAAAACTTTGAAACGTTTTACGAATCCAAGTACAAAATTCCATTTGAAGCCGTCTAGGGGAAATGAAGCAATTAATTCGGCAGATGGCGTCGCCGTGCGAGCATTAATCATCGACTAATCGTAACTGCAGTCTTCGATTAATCCGCGCTCGTCGAGCAGACATCGGTGACGCGTCGCTCCCCTATGATTGAAATTGTACTTCTTCCTTTAATATTTTCTTACCTCTGATAAGTCATTTTAGATAATTTTCCCAGTCCGATAATTACTTAATATCGATCGAACGAAAAGCTATATTTGGATTAAGTTAAAAAGGAAAAAATAATGAGAAATGAATAAGATTTTAGTCGTCGGAAAATCAAAGGGGTTTTTATTCTGTTTCATCAATAATTCATTATTTATTAAAATCGGAAACGAATTAATACCAAATCATTCTTTAGCAAAATGTAATCAGAACTTAGTAAGAACGAAATCCATTCCTAGTTGCTAAAGTAACAGCCAATTAAATATGGATTATAGCTAAAAATGAAGCAACTCGTGCGTTTAAGAGTCGGAATCGAACCGAAAGCGGGCAGATTAAGGCACTTGTCCGGTGGGGATTATCGAGCGAGCTAGTGGTAATGAAATTTACCCCGAGGAAATGGCGGGATATACAAGCCTAGAGGTTTAAGCCCTGTCCAGGCATCCGCTGATTGTATTTGATGAGAGTTTTATCTGTTTGTCACTATCGTACTCGCCGATCGTCGCGTAATCATACCGATTTAACTTTGTTACAGCCTCCTTTAATTGTTTGCCCCATCTTAAGATTTATGATTAAACCATTAACTTTACTCTAACGTGGTTTATCTTTAATTCAAGATTTCTGAAAATTACTTGGGATTTTAATGAAATAAATTTTCCTTAATTGTATTACTTAATTTAATGATTGGATTTCTTAAATTAGCCAATCACAAGGTTTATGTTAAAAGAAAAACTTAATTCTAACTATAATTCGCTTATCATTATTTTTCGTTTCTACCCACCTTAAATATACTGTTATGTTGTGATTAAATATTTAATATGTATTTAAAAATAAACGCTTTAAAAATTCTTGTATGTGAAATAATAACTTCTTAGAACCTCGTTTCTTTTAATTTCGCAATCATTTCATTATTCTTGGCTTCTTATGAAAACTCTTTAGCAATAAATTCAACGTGAATATCACTTGAGTTGCACCTTTGAAGTTACTTTGTTCATGTTTTATTTTTATTCGTGGCGTAAGAAATAATAATCATTTTGCATTCACATTTAGCATTTGATTTTTTGTATAAGAAAAAGGTGTAAATGAGCGTTGGGAACACCGAGTTCATCAACCAAGCCAATAGATAGCCGATATCTAGATAGAAGCCGATATCCGCAACAATAGAAAAGCGCTGCCGGCCTTTTAGGTGGACTAGCTTCTGCAAGAACTCTAAGTTGTACTTGATAGACTGTTCCACAACGCCGCCGTGCATGGCAGAATAACACCTTTGGGGAATGCCAATTATCCAAGCGGACGTAGTTGAACTGTAGTACAAAAACTTTTTCAATCCTTCGGAAATGACAAGTTTTACCATGTAATAAATATATTAACCAAACTAAATTCACTCTATCGTAAACTCCAAAAATGGTATTTGTACGCGTTGAATGTATTTGTTTTGATAGAGTAATAAAAATACAATGAATTGTATCCCTTTTACGTTTATTCCATGCGAAAACATTTTAATTTTTTTCCACCTACACCCTTCCACAGTAATACTTTTTACGCGCTGTATAAAAAGGTCATTTAAATAAAATTCGCTTCTAACTCTACGAAAGTTGCTATTGAATTATTCTGTAACATTGCGCATACGTAATTGTAACAAGGTTCTAATCTTATTAAAATTGATGTATCATCAATAAAGCGAATAATCTTTTTCCAGACATAATATATTCGTATTACGTTTCTAGATTCAATTGACAAAGCTATTTCAAATTATCAAGTTATTTTTTTTTTTAGTAAATATACAATTATTCGCCAAAATTAGCTAACAAGATTAAAATAACCACAATTTTCATATAGCTAAGTTATAAGTCGTAGATTTAAGTATCGTTTATTTTTAATTACATTTTTTACTATTTCAGACCGATTTGGAGAGCAAAACTTGTTGTTGCGAATGGTCGACATTCCTTATATGTCAATTGCTATTTATTTAAACGATGAAAATACAAAAAACATGTTAATAACATTATTTTAATATTAATGGAATTAAATTTGCAAACGTTCCCCATTACTTGATTAGACGCTTTGTAGTGTGACATCTCAAAGACTGTCCAAAGGACGATGCTTCCTACTCCCTGCGGAGTCCGCTGTCGTTACGTCACTGCATCCGATTGTGATTCAATTAGGACCGGCTATGCATCCGCTTACGTATTTAACAGGTCGGAACACAGCTTTGCAGTCACTTTGAAGCCTTATAAATGTCATACAATATCTTCTAGCTTAGATTTTGCATTACCAAAATAATGTCATACCTCTTTAAGCCATGAAATAAATATGAAAATGTACTAAAATATAACTATGTACTTATTAAATTGGTGTAACTAATAAACCTTTGATTTTCTGTAATATCAAAGATATTATTTGTAATATATACTAATATTAAAAAGAGAAAAGATGTGATTATTTGTTTGTTTGCATTGAATAGGCTCCGAAACTACGGAACTGATTTGAAAAATTCTTATACTGTTAGTAAGCTATACTATCCCCGGGTGACACACATGGGCTATATTTATTGTACAAGATTATTTTAAATACCGCACTATCGAAGTAGCGGGTCACGCGGGCCGTTACTGAGGAATAAAGAATAATTTTTGCACCAAACTGTTCAATACTGTATCAACAAGTATAAAATTATACTATATTTCATAATGAGTCATTATTATTTCACTCGTTTATTTAAAATAAACATATAAGCATTTTATGTATATTATGTCACTTTATCGATGCAGTGGCAGTTCGTCAGCTTTCATAACTAATTTTTCATTGATTCTGAGAGTGACAGGCGCGGCGACAAAAGCGCGACACCCTTCCGTTCCAAGGCTGCGATCGTCACAAGTGTCGGAGCACGTAGCTCATAATTAATCACGCTAAGTATCCACACAATAGATTCCAATCCTTACACAACTGACGCAAATGTAAGATACCAGCCCCTACGTAATCGCGGCCCCATACTTCCTGACCTCTCTGAGGTAGAATCCCTATTATTTTTCATATCTCTGCTTCCGTGCCGTACGCCTGTCATTATTTTTAATTTCTACCGTTTGTTGTCAGAATGCACAGAATGAGCTATTTTATACGCTTTTTAATGTAATTTGCTGTTACGATAATTTTTTTTTGAATTAAAATGGTAGCTACTATTCCGAAAAAATGTATTTTTCTCTTTATTTGTTTTTTCTCATGAAAATGGGGCAAATGAGCGGCAGGAACACCGAGTTGATCATCGACGACGCTTGGTTTTTAAAAATACTATACGTTGTAATAAATAAAAGGTAATTTATAATGCATTATGAAATATATATTGGTATATTCCCTTGTAACGTATCATAAATACATAAAGGAATACCTATGTTGGTTACATATTGTGTCCAAATTAATTAAATCTAGTTTACATTTTAAAGGAGTTATATTGTATTTTAATGTCATGAAAGGTATATAACATATTGAAATCGGTATCCAAAGTTGGCAAACAATATATTTTGCATTTTATTGTGCCCGGGCCATATTATATTAGTCAATGTCTTTAAACTTTTATTGCAATATATACAGTAGCCGCGCATCAAATCTTGTCTAGTGCCGCGACTGTTTTCGTATCAAAACTAAAATGAAACATCATACCGCCCACAAAAACAATTTCAAATTGGAACAAGGGTGCCGCGTACTTTGCATGAAAATACTGACATGTCAACGTTTACAAATAACTTCTTTCTCCTTTCTAGTTACTGTTTGTTTTCGTCTTTACTAAAAAGTTTTGTCGAAAATACGAAAGTATTAAAATTGAATCGTGGCCAAATATGTAGGCTGTAGACGAAATGCAAAAAGCGAAGTAGCCGGTGAATACCAATCGCAGGGCGGCGCGGCCTGCCGGACTAGGCCAATACGGAGAAGCCATAGGCTACGCCGTAGACAGGTGCTACGATTCCAGACATTGACTGATTTATTGATACATTTTAAACGTTAGAAAAACTTAGTTTTGTTAGTAACATATTGTATTATTCCGTACGTTTATTTTTTGTGTTTAACTTAAAATGTATGATTTACTTGCTTTGGAAATATATTTTTGTTTATGAACTTTGCTTATGAGTTAGATTATTTTAAAAGTTTTGACAAGCAAGACAAGCAATCAAAGTTCCTAATTGGTGGTGGCTTATGTCTCTAATTCCGATTAATCGATGCTAATCATGAGGTGAGAGTTCGACACCCGGTTCTATCGCAAGAATATTTCAGAGCCGCCGTGGTGATAAATCAAACTCGAAACCGTAATGAAAGCGAACGGATCGCGTCGCGAGGAGAAGGGAGGAAAAAATATCACGGAAAAAATCAGGTGCGTCCCCCGGTCGGGTGCCGAGAGAAAAACAGTCGGGCGTCACGGCGGTGGGCGGGGGTGGGCGGTAGCGCGGGGTGCGCGGGGTGGCGGTCGATGCGGGGCGGGCCGTGCGCGCGCTGGCTCCGGCACTCGCACGCTCGGCTCGGCCCCGCTCGGCACCGCACTCGGCATTCTCGGCACTCGGCCGCGCTGCTTCTCTCGCGCCGACGCCGACCGCGCCGCGCGCTCTCGTCACGTGTCCGCTCCGACTTTGTATGTCCAAAGTGCTCAAGTCAGTGCTCCCGATCACAACCGCGCGAGTGCTCCCGCAGCCGATCTCCGAGACGGACCCGACCCGCACGCCGCTCAGGGTTAGTACGCCTCGAGTTTTTTCGGCGCTCGTGTTTGATATTATCGTTGCTGTTTGTGATCGATAGCGCGCGTTGCGAAAAGTTTATTTCGGGAGAGTAAAGTTTGTCGAGTGAAGTGCGCGCCTCGGATGCACTTTGGGCGGCCGCGAGCGGCTGCCGTCGGCAGTGTGGCGCCGCCGAGTCGCTCCACGATCTCCGCTCATGGCCTTCGCTAAAAACAACAAACAGATTAATCGACCTGTCCGTGCGAAAGCCCTGAGTGTGAATCTCGGCCGTTTCTATTTCCTTTGGACGAAACTGATTTGTCGGACCACGATCGTAATGTTATTTTATTTTTATTTACATTTCTAATGCGATTAGACAAACGACGCTAAGTTAATAGCTACAAATAAAATTGTAGGATCGCATGTAATGGTGATATTAACCGAACAATTTAAGTTTATGTACTTTTTAGATTTTCTATCAGTAGATAAAACCAGTACACAGTTTATGTATCATTTCAAAAATTACAGCGTAAAAATTTTTAACAAGATTAACAAAAATATATAAATAATAAAAATTCAAATTTAAAATCAAGTAATAATAAAAAGTACAAGATTTTTGTAATACTAACCTGTATTTATTTAAAATAACATAAATCTCATAGCTAACCTGTAAACAACGTTTGTGTGTTGCAAAAATTAAAATAAACAAATAAGAAAAATTATCTTCCGGAAAATTATTTTTTGTATCGAGGTTTTCAGGAACAAAAAAGCCTGTACACGTAAGTGTTCAAGTAAGGAACAGTTTTATATCTGTTCAGTGAAGGAGACCTGTAGCTGTTGCTTTGTTTTGTATACGTTCATACACATAAAACTTATGCAGCGCTTGTTTACCAATGTTTTGATAAAAAAAATTAACTTTTTTACTATACTTATGTTGATGTATAATCGAATATAAAATTTAACTATTTTGGCCTTTGAATAATGTATTATTAAATAATCTAAAAATTATAAAACGTAAAAATATCGTAGCCAAATTATATTATGACGTTATTGACGTAAAAAACTATAATTTTAAAAATTATTTGTAGTAAAAAACATTTTGACATAATAGATCGGGATTTAATTTTACCGAATAATACGATAAGGAAGTAATGCAAGTATATTTGTTGTATAAAAATGCGGAGGTTTTAATACTTGTTTTGCGTGACTCCTCACAAAAAGTCAATCAAAAACAAGCGCGGCATATCTTTCATTTGTTTTGTGTTAGTCACAGTCCGTTTAATAGATGTTTTCGGCTGAAGACTGATTATACCAAATTCATTGCCTAAATTACATTTACGAAAATGAAATTTATTGCTCAAAATTTACTTACTCTGATACTTTTGGTTTGACAAGGAGAAATAATTAATAATATTATTTCAAAATTAAATAAAAGAAAGTAACGTGAAAACTTACGTTAAAATTAGAAGTTAAAAGAATTTTTTATTTATAAATTAGATAAAAGAAGTGTAAAACCATTGAAATATTGCAAATAACACTATTTCAATATTAGATTGCACTAAAACAAATTCGTAGCGGTAGATTTAGATTTTTAATGAAAATTTCTTGCACCTAGCTGGCACCCAATCGATGTAACTTCTAAAATTCAGCCGAAGATTTGGCTTAATCTGATTTGAGTGGCTGTAAATAATCTAAAACAAAAGTAAAACGTATCTTTATTCTTGTCCTCTGTAAAACATGGCGATTGCAGGCAGAAATCACGAATTTGAAATGAATACAAAATTTCGTAAATTGACTTTCCTTTTTTTAATTTGGAACTTTGAATAGAAATAAAAACATAAAATCATCATTCTCCACTGTATTTATCATAAAGAAAGTCTCTCATTTTCTTTTCACAAAAAACCTTCCCCGATATCAAACGAAGTTTCAGGATTTTGCGTCTGGTTTTTGTTCACATTATTTTGTGATTATCTCCGATTTCGACAACAATGGAAAATTTGTTGTAACACGATGTCAAAACGCGTGGGATACAACGTAGCGGATGTATTTTCACAAGACGTAGATGTACCCGGACGTTTTAATACGACGTGCCCACCTACGCAGCAACATAAGGAATTTTTTTTTGCTATATATTCTATACATATTTTTAATATTTTTAATTGGTCTCGTGCTATTAGGTGGAATGATCGAAAAACTATGGGCTAGTTAAGCTTTTCTCTTGTGTTTTCATACCTACGTAAAATATTATCCTGGCTGTTTATCTCAATTATCCAAAGTATTAGGATTTTCCTTATAAGTCCATTATGTTATTCTTGATGTCCGTTTATGACTATCTAATCGGTTTTAATATTCAAACGGATTTACAATGCATAAGGTAAGGTAAGGTAAGTATTTCACAACAATTTTATATAAGATAATTGTTATTGTAGTATATCATATTGAGACAAATTTCGAGTTCTATAATGTTTATTTGATTGTATTGTTTCAAATTGTATACATATATTATGCTTTTTACGGGCGAATTCAAGCCTCTTCTAATAATCAATTTGAACTGCATCAGTAACATGATACTTCATATGGCTGTAACGAAAAAGCATGATAAGTAATATGTCGATTTTCTTCGTTGAAATACCATCGAAGTCGATAGTAAAAGATAACAATAGTTTGTCGGTTTGTCAGAAGTTTAGTGACGCTAACAGCAATACGATGTTCTTGTCTGTAGCTCAGAGTAAACATGGTTAATGATCGAGGAGCGACAATGATGATAGATGACACTCGAACGTCTCACGCACAGCTCTGTCGTGATTTTGTTGGCTATGATATATTACGTCCCTCGGGTCCGATTTCAACAATTTTAGTATACATCGATAGAGATATGTATTTTATACAGTGAAATAAGCAGTCATTTTGATGTACTCAATAACCTTTGCAATTCAGTAGTGTTTTATTTAGAAGCTTCACTGATGACAAAACATTTTATGATCACATTCTTATAATGTGAAGCGGACGGAGTCGCGGGCCACAGCTAGTAACTTTTAAAACGATTGCGATCAAATTGTCAATATTTAATTAAAGTGAACAAGAGCATCGTTGCTTCAAGTTGTTTGAGGATGTAATAGTGGTTGTTCTTGTTGTAATTACTTGTAGTTTGTTTAGAAGCTTATTATTACAGCTGCCCACTGCTTCCCTCGGGAGGCAAGGGTTGTGGTTCGCTTTATTAATTCACCTCTCTTCATACTAGAATTACTCTAAGCTGTGGTATCTTAATAATATCTCATTAACACATTCCTATATTAAAAGTAATTTTCTTAAAGTTAAATGGTACATAAAGCTAACTTGTCACTTAGCGTGTATCTTAGTGTACATTTAGTACGAAATCTTTTCTACATGTACAAAAATACAGATTGTATTTAAATAATCCTAAAATAACTCTGAGTATGAGTGACAATTAAAAAGGTAACGTGTATTAGAAAAAAATGACTTAATAATTAGTCAAAAGTTGTACTTTAAGACGGTAAATAAATTCATATTTCATCCAACATTTACGTTTTTCTAAAAAAACGTTAACGCCGTTTTTCACAGCTTCATTTAAAGTTTTGTAATTTCTTCTAGCTGGCTATTGTCTTCAATTTATAACAATTTATTTTTTTTATATAGAAAAAGGTAAAGTTGCGAATTTATGATTAGTTACTAAAAGACTCTTAATTGCTAAATCTTATGAATTAAAATGTTTATTAATTTCTTAGTAAAGTTCTTAAAACTTATAACAGCACTCTTATAATCTTATTTCGCTTAAATTAAACAGTTATCAAAAGTTAATTTCATGCAAATAAAAATAACCAAAACAAAAGAATAAATATTTAGATTTATAAACAGATAGAAAGTAATTTTTGTTAAAATTGATTATACAAAATGTTTCATTCAACACAATGTGTGTTATACAAAATGAAATCAATGAAACGTAAATAAAATAGAACCACAATTTTAAAATACTGATTTATAAATATTTTGCTCCTATACATGCTTTATGTATACATATGTATTTATACCGATAAATATTGTTCAGTCGATATACATATTTGTATATATTAGAGTTTTTAAAGTATAGTAGTTGATTTATTTATTAGACCTGTTTAAAACCGCTCTTAAAACATTTTAGGACAAGTACAAGATAATATTACACATTTTGTCTTAATTAAATTTCGAAGAAATTTCATCAAAAATTCCAAACGTCGGCGACCTGAAATTTCATTTAAGGGCATATTTGTTTGATATTTAACGTTGTACGTAGGTATAGAAACATAGCGAAGCTTTATAGGACAACCAAAACTATGGCGACGTAATTTATGAATAAAAACAAGCATTGTTCTCCCCAACGTAGGGCCCGCTCCCTCGCCGTAATGGAAGGGTTATCGAGCTTGATCCGCTATCGCGCTACCGTAAGTGTACCAACATTATATAATTGGTGATAATGATGTTTTTATTACAAAAACATGTCGTAGGTTTGTTTTTAAAAGATATGATGTTGGCTACCCTATCTTTTTATCTTTTTTAAGCAATAAGAAAATTAACGAATTAAATTAAAAAAAAAGAAAAATTTTTAACAGATTTTTGTCAATTTTAGCATAAAATTTTATTATTTTAGGTAATAATATGTTTCAAATTACAACAGTAAATTATATAAACACATATTAAAGTCATATCACAGTCGAACGCGGGCAACTCTGACTTAGGACCAAACTTTCATACTTATGTAGTTTCAATACTCGCTGTTGTAAAACTTTCTCTATGATCATAACGCATTAATTGCTAACTGTCGGCAAGAGAAAAGCCCAATAAGACGCTGTGTTCAGTTTGAATGTGTAGATTTACGATCTACCCTTTCATTAAACAGGAATTAAGATGACGGATAATGCCATACGTTAAACACTTATTCATACCACTTTCTAATAGTTTTCATTGGAATTGATAATGTGTAAAAACAACTCTCTGATATGATATCTTTACTTCATTTACAATTTTAATTCATCCTTATTTTGTTTTCAAAGAAACAATGAAAATTATATTAAAACAATTAAGGACGGCTCGAAATAGAGTAGAGGTCCATGGTCTCTGCTTATCCATCTGTGTTACGGGCGTGAGTTATTTTGTTGTTGTAATATCTTTTGTTACAAATTTTCCAGCTAAATAAATATAGAGCTAAATTACTTCCTCTCATTACAACGTAAAATGTGCGGGTACGTAAGATGTATTACTGTACAATATTACATAGCGTTAGAACCGCTAACCTTTCAGGCGCAAATTTTCTTAATAATACGTTAATTTAGCTGTGGCGTAGGAGAGACGGCGCGGCATTCGTGTGTTTTGTTTTGCACTTACAAAGAGCAATCGATTTTAAAGCTCGCTGGATTGAAAATTATATGAAGAGCCTTAGAGAGAGTAGGGGCGCGGGGAGCACGGGGCTCGTAAGCCGCCAATGCGCTTGTCTTTCGGTTCAGTGGGCTTTCTTTAAATTGGCGACGGCTTCGCCGCTGGCCGCTCCGCTTATTGCATCTCCCGCCCGCAGCGGCGCGACGTCCACGATATTGCCTCCATTCGACCTTTAAGCAAATAGTATTTCCAAGTCTGTAAATAGGATGGCTTTATAGGTAAAACGACGGCGTGTCCTCGCGTCGTTAACGAAAAAAGGTCGAAATTCAATTTTTATCGACTCTATTCCAACTCATCGATTACAATCACCACGGGTCTTCTACTTACCCATATAGATAGGATAGTTTAGTTTAGATGCCGAAATTTGTGCGTGTTGAAGCTTAATCCTTCAGCCTTTCGCCGGGAAATGGTTTCTTTTTCAAGCTTCAGACGTCCTTTATTCATATTCGTGCCCCTATAGCTCCGTAAGGTCGTTCGTCACGGATAATATAATACAGCGTTATGTAGTTCTTATTGTGATGAGTAAACGCCAAAAATGTTGCGTGCCGCGGGGATTTACATCATGGGACCTATCAAATAATAACGAGGTCGACCTGCTCCGACGGTGCGCCGTTATCGTGTCCTAATCTATTCGGGGGCATTCGTGGATGGTCTTTTGTATTTTATATCAATACAACATTGTTGAACGAGTACGTGATATTAGAATGAAATATGAAACGTAAAGGACTGTTTGGTGTTAATTTAAAAACAGGAATGGTATCGTGGAAAAGCAATAACATCTCTATATCAAGAAAATGGTTAAGTTAATAGGTGCGAAGCTCCCGTCTGTAGTATTGCCTCAGTGTACGAGGTGTACGCTGTGAGGACGGCTGTAAGCCTATCGTCGTCATCTCGAGAAGCATCACGAATTCCGCTCACGATCTCTTTCACGGTTTATTGTAATTTACAAAACTGACGGTGGTTTTGTTCGTTACTTTGCACACAATTTTATTTAGACCTTCTTAATATTGCTGAAAGAGGCTCATCGGATTTCAGATACGGTTTACACATGAATTTGTATATTCGATTTCAATAATTGGTTTTATTAATATTTAAGGTGTACGAAATTAAATTATAGATTCGAACGTAAATTTTGTTTATTCAGTTTAATTATGCTTCACTTGACACAGTAAAAAGTGTAAAATGTTTCAGTAATTTTGTTACACCAGTCCTTATTACAATACGATTTAAAATATTGATAATCTCCATGATATTTAATAAATACCATTTCAATTACAATAATGGCAGTTAATTTTACCGACTTTATTCAATTTCCAGAGTCATTTATTCCCAGTTATTTTTTATGATCGTGAAAAATAATACGGAATATAAATAAAATAATCTTTACATTAGCTCTGAAGCGGCATACCTGTTTAAGCAGTTAAAGCGACCGCTTAACGATCAAAACCAAAACCACAGTTCTGTAAGGTTAAATCAAAAAGTTTTTATTTTCAATAAGTGCCATTATAGATAGATAATTTCTCATTCACAGTTTGGCATAAAATAAATGATTATTGTATTTTTACATAACTGACACACAGATACGAATATCTCTTTCTGGAAAAAAAATAGTACATAAATTAAGAATTCCTAAGGGCCACACCACCACAAAAAAAAAATCGAATTGAGATTCACATATTGAAGTCGGTTAAGAAAAAATACTTACTAACTTCCTTTTGTTTCGTGTCTGTTTCGTGTGAGCGAATAAGCCAAGTTAGATCGGTATAGCGTCATATCAATCACTATTGCTGTGAGGCGGCCCGATCCCTTGGCACTTGGCCTAGATCCGAAATTACACAAATTTACGTAGTGGGTCTAACCGGTCGCGTTAGGCAGGCGCTGGGATTAGGCGCTCACGAGGAGCTTAACATAGGATACATAGAGCTTCAATACTACGCTTTACTGATACCGAACCAATGCCTTCCAATATATTCTTTTACCAATTAACCAACAAAACTCCGAGTCTAATATAATACGCGTGAAGAAAACTTCGCCAATATTTTATACACTATTATCACTCATATTACATACAAAAATTGTATAATATTCGACATGCTTAAGTTTCATTAAAAGAGGAAAGCAAAGAAAACTTGATTGTATTACAAAATAATATAACTAAAGTTAAAGTTGTATGATTTTATTTCTATAACTCGATGATCGCTACTTAGTCTTCATCTCCCTGATCTTATTCCACTTTTGTGGGGTCGGAATACAAGGTTTTATAAACCTTAATTTCTTGGCTTAATTTATAAGGCCGACTACTTTCCTGTCGCCAACCATACTTAAGTCAGAAATTATAATTGTAATATTTTTTTTTAATAAATTATAGAATTAGTACATCTAATTATAAACTAAATAATTGTATTTAATATGATGATCACTACTACGTATTAAATAGATAAGATAATAAGCATAAAAGTTTCAATAAACTCGCTTTAGCTCGTCAATGTTAAAAGCCATCAAAAGTGACTGACTACTTTAGTGAAAGTTACAACTAAGAGGGATTTGTGTTAGACTCACGCTTCTCTTAAAGGATTATATAAATATCATATTGACATCATACTTTGACTAACTTTAACTAACTTTAAATAACAAAGGGTAACCTTTACAAAATGTAATAACGGCTACCTACTTCTTAAAAGTTTAGATTATCTTACGATTCATAAAAGCTAATTGTTATAATGTTATTTTATTTTTCTCACTAAAAGTATTTGATTACATACATATAATTTCAACATTGTCTTACGCAAATAGTGACGCTGACAACGACAACTGAAAAAGCATTCAAACTGCTCTACATTGCATTGCATACGAAAACATTGTTGTAATGTTATGGAAATAATATTCAAAATGCGCAATCAGTCAATATTTCCAGACGAGATCGTTGTAGAACTAAACACGCGTAATACCCTTTCATTTATAACTCCCGTCGCGGTTCTTGATATAGGCTCACTCTTAATTCCGACTTGATTAGTGTCACGCAAGTTCCGTAATCCTAGGCTCGAGAATCGTACGACCGTTCTTAAAATGGAGATTAGTGCGGTGAATATCTCGAACTACGCTATCCGCTCGTTCATTAGACGCTACCGCTATACTATTTTGTCCGTACGAATAATGCTTTTTTTAATTTATAAAGTTTTTCGTATTATCATAAAAATGAAAACAATCACTGGGACATTGCATTTAGAGTTATTTTTTCTTGCAGATGTATAACATATTCGCCACATACTCTTATTAACAGTAAAAATAATATTATGCAAAAATTATTCCACTATCATATTTGTCTATTGTCGTAGAAGATATGTAGCAGATTTGTAACTTATGCATACGTAGATTTTAACAATCAACTAAAATACTTTGATTAACATAATTAAAACATGTTTGAAATATTAAATCTATTATCTTAAATTTTAAGTCATTTGAAAACCCATCACTGTACATAAATTAGTTCCTTTTGTTCTGTTTCACTTTAAAACCCACAATCGGTAACATTTTTTGTAGTTTTGCTTTGGTAAAGCACGTATTTTCCGCGCTCGACCCCAATATATCAACACAAAGAGTCGCCAGCGACTAAGAATTCCAAAAGAAGTGAACATAAATACACTATTTTGTGTACAGAACTCCTTCCGCGGTCGCGTATAACGGATGTGTAGGAAAACGCTTGCATACTGAGTAGGCGTGCCTAAAAGACACTGCGGACTTTTGTCTACCTACAGTGAATTACACGAAACTTTAGCGTGCCACCTAAATCTGTGAGATACGATTAGGACCAACCAATACATTATTGTGGCTTTTGAATTTATTTTGCGGATATTTATAAATATTTATTAAACTTGGATGGAATTAAACATAAATAGCATAACACTTATGATGACGAATAACAAAATAATAAGTCAAGATCATTTAAGAAAATTGTCTTTGATTTATTATGTCATTGAGGTAATAAGGTCATGATAGCTTTCTTTTGAAAGATAAAAATAACTCACGAAAAATCTTGCTCCTTGTCTAATTAAATTTTTTTTAATAATTATTATCCATAACGTCGAACGTCGTCGAAAATTATTTCGGTATTGCCCCTCGTCGTGTCAGTCGACAAATTAGTTAACGTAACACGGTTTTATTCGTGTCAATTTACGAGCGATTTTATTTTTAACGAGACATCAAACATTATCGGCAGCCCTGATAGAAGTTGCTCAAGCGCCTGTTTACAAATAAGAAACGTCGGCTGGACGAGTACGTAATAAATTTTATAACGCGCCATCGATTCCGATTCGAATGTAATAATAATATATCGATTCGAATATTGGAATGTTACAATTCGCTCGGAGCGCGTCCTAAAATAGATCCTCATCAAAGACGAGCAGGTTTGCATCGGTAAATCCATTTCAACGTGGCTTGTTCGCGTTATAAATCGTATATTTCAATATGTTTGCGAGTATGTCGGTGTAACGTCGACCGCCGCGTCCTGACCCGCCTTTATCTCGTGTCGCGTCGCATTCGTTTGCGTTTTCTATTACCGTGTC
Source organism: Papilio machaon (assembly GCF_912999745.1). Lineage (NCBI taxonomy): Eukaryota > Metazoa > Arthropoda > Insecta > Lepidoptera > Papilionidae > Papilio > Papilio machaon. The sequence continues at coordinate 3,515,395 of NC_059989.1, read as the reverse complement.
CGAGAAACTATTAGGCCAGCTAGATGGACATCGTAATTAGATTTTGTACACATTCGTTGAATTAGAGGAGAACTAATAGGCAGTGCAAACAAAGACGCGTAACAAAGTTCTATATCGCTAACTGATGGTAATTGCAAAGTAATTGAACTAATATTTGTTTAGGAAGCAATGTTCCTTTGACAAACGTACTAATAGTTTAGTCAAAGCTACGATATTAACAATGTAGTTAATACATATTACCAAATTGACGTTAATAATGCAAAAAACGACTATGTCCCAAGTTGTATGGAAAAACACTTTTCTTGTACACAAAATAGGCGCTTGAAGTATGTCTCCTAAATATCAGGTGACTTCTTTGCTAATTTGACTGCCATATTAATACCATTAAAACTACTCTGACCGATCTATATTTTTAATGAATATTTCTATTGGCAACCTTTTTAACAATCACTGCGCTAACTACTTGTGTATGATAATTTCAGTCAGATTGCATTTGATGAAACGTGGCGGGTGCCGGGGCCCGGCGAGCACTCTAGACGACCGCACTGCATAGATTTGCATTTTACGGTTTTGATACGTGAGCGAATATTCAGTGCGGTGTCGGCGTAGGTATCTTTTCAATTCGACGCGGCGGGCGCAGAGTGCCGCTCGAGAGCGCTCGAGTGGCGGCGCGTGCTCGAGTGCCGGCCGCGATGCGCCTGCGCAACGCACGCGCCCGCCTCCCGACCTTCCGCCCTACCGCACCTCATCCTACCTCCGCTTGCCCCCGCCCGCCCGCGCTACGCCGGAAGGTTATTACAATTAACTGCAACCCCGACTTAAGCCTCAATTTGGCACTAGCAACAACGTCGCTAAACAAGAAAAATCTTTGTGTAAAATAATGGTTTCATTTTAAAAGTTTTATTCCGCTTAAAATAATTTTAATTGTGCATGTATTTTTTTCAGAACGATATAGTACTTTTGTAATCGTTTTAATATCAAATTCTTAACCTCAAAAGTTTTATTTATCTTGTTACAAAAACGACTCACGTATAATATCTATGCGATCTTCGTATTTCGACAGAAACAACAATTATTACCAACCAAATTGCTATTACTAAATCATAACTTTAAGATATTAAAATTGCTTGTAGTTAAAATAACAAATTTAAAAACGACATTTTTTATTTCTATTTTGAACCGGACTATAATTTGCTCTAGATAAAACAAGCTTCCAAGTAAAATGAATTCAAAAGACTGCTACATAAGAAAAATAATTGAATAAATAACTAAAATTGTAGATTTTTTGCTAGTCGCTGTTATGTAGTTGCTGTCGGAACTCTAGTTATCTCAAGTACTGGAGTATTTAAATAGCTTTATGTCGTGCCACTCATAAAAATCCATTCGTCTGTCTGTCTTTCACGATGCTCTTTTATTCAAGCCACAAAAAGCAATAGAGATTTTTCAGCTCTATTCAACGTGGTATCTGTATCTATACATTTTCGTTCGCACGCAATGCAAATAGTAGAATTTTGAATTTACTCGATTCATTTATTTAATTTTAATTTACGAACTCTCACTTAGCTTAACGGTGATGTACTTAAATGCCTTTATCATTATTCTAGCGTTTATGCTTAGAATAATTACACTTTCTCTTGTTTTTTCTTTTTTTTGTCAGTCATTCTTTTTTTCCCATATCGAATGTTCCATTTAAAATAAAACACTTATAAAGTTTGATCCTAAAACTAATTCCATGTGTGTTTTGAATATTAAATCACTCCAATGAAACGCGATCAAACACATACGTAATATGTGGAACAGAAGCAAATATGTCATATAGGGGAGCGTGGACAAAAGTATTCAGGGCTATTCATTCAGTCCGTCTGAGATTGTATGAAATCAAATTACAGACTCATACGAGGAACAATTAAGGCAATCAATTTATGACGATCTAAAATTCCAGTACTCATAGTAATGTTAAACTTATCTCATTGCTACATATAGCAATCTCCATATTCATTTTAATTCACTGGAAAGATCTCTTCACATATTTTGTTTTGGATTCTTCAATGAAAGTGGTTAATTATACTGCAAACAGAATATGATCGGTTCACTCTAGACAAGGTCTTACTAAACTAAATAAAGATAACCATTTATTTATGTTGAAGTCATGGAAATAAACCTAGAAAATAATTAAAGGTTACGAGCTTCTTAAGTGGATACGACATCATCCTTCTTTATTTTAAAAACTCCTTCACTTTAATTCAAAATTTGATTCAGAAAAGTTCGAATGAAATTAACCTTATGTTTAATTTTATCCTTTTATTCCGACACTCTTGCTTATCACACGATTCTAAAAGTAACTGAAGTATTCTGTGATCTTCAAAAGACGGGAACGTGTACGGGTGTTCTTAAAACGTGATACATTCATGAATTTTGTGACTACGTGTAATTACTAAGATATCCCAGATAAAAAGTTATAAATATCAAATATTAAAACTTAACTAATTCAACTGTTTAAAGAGGCACTGAAAATAATACCTCTTATTTTTCTAAATTTTAAAATATAAAAAGAGGGAATATAGGTTTTATTCTTGTATGATTTCCCATATTATAAATCTAAAAAGATTACAACGACGTAATGATGATATGTTTAATTTCATTGCAATCAAATTTCTTTTCAATCACATTTTAAACCATAAAATGACATTTACATTTTTGAAATTATGAGGAAATAAAAAAAATAGTTAAAAAACATATTCATTTGTAACGAAAGATAAAGTGAAATAAATAATGAAAATGATTAGCATCTTTTCCATACAATTTGGTATGCGATATGTTAATTATTGAATCAAATTTGAAATTCCATTTGCACTTGAATCCGACGCAAAGGATATAATTAACACATTTCAAAGTTACGTCGGAGAAACAGAACATTTTCGCAAGTACTACGTGAGTAAGTACATACCTTTTGTATAATTAAACTGCGGGCAAACCCAGTTTAAGTTTAATCCTATAGCCTCTTGACACCGCACTCTCCCGCCCGGAGGGGAGCTTATTTTGTTCGTCAACACTATCGACCGATGTGGAGACGAAAACGTTCAACCCTCGCTACAAGTGGCACACTAAATTCAACTATTACACGTACGTGGGATGGCTCATTTTGCATTGTCTTCGTATAAAGCCGTCGTTTCCTTTTAGTAGGGATTCGGGGAAAAAATACGGCTATGAGGCATATAGAGTTCAGTGAGACGGCAATCATTCATAGGGATTGCATGTTTTGTACGCAGTCTCGGTCATAGGCGACACTTGTTTCTGTAGTTTGTATTTATTTACTCTTCGCGAATGGCGCGCCATACATTTTCTAGTACATGTTTGCAAGAGATCAAAAGTCTATAGAGACGCTAAGAAGTTTTGAAGTGATGTAAGATATATTTTCTGTACGGTAAATATTTGTGTAGCTAATGGTCAAGAGAAAAGAATGGTAAGTATTGATAAGAGGTGTAGTAGTATTTGTTTTATGTTTCTATTTGAATTCAATAAGCTATCCTTCTACCCATTACCGATATATTGTATAGTGCTAAACAACCTAATGTATATAATATACTGTTTGTAAGAAACGGGATTCTTACCACGATTAAGCTGTTTGAGCTCCCGACATTTCAGCGCAGTTGCATGCTAATGTATATACTCTTAACAACGTCAAAATGTAAACAAATGACTACTCGATGTTATATGAACATACTGAGATCACAAAAGTATACAAATGAGAATTGTATATAAATATTTAAAAATATGTTTGTACGCGAAATTACAATGTATTGAAACTGAAGTCCGTGTGTAATATGTCCGGTTGTCCGGTCCCTCGGGGTTTAAATGAAAGCTCTTAGCTACCCCGCGACGGCTTACAACATTTAGATCCTTATTACGCATTCTCGACATTTGCTTAATGTATGAAAATTTGAAAGAACGAACCATGTTGATGGCACTCGAAACAAAATAATTGCTACGGTCGCGCGGTCCCGGATTCGGCCTCCGCATTCATTATTCACTTTTTATTTCGCCCTCCCCTCGGCTTATAATTTGGCTCGAAACATAAAATCAAGTTTTATTTGATTACGCATAGCAAAAGTAAAACTTGAAATATATCTTTTATCTTTCACTTTAATTATTTATTAATACATTTTTACGTTAGGTATAAAACTGGCAACTTATATCTTTGGCTAAAAATATTTAAACATTTTCATTTTGGTAGAATCTCCAAATTAGCATCTCGGGTAATATTTTCTACACTAGTAATTTTTGGTATCTCTGCATATTTTGAAACAAAGGCGTCGCAGTCAATCTTAACAATAGGCTTGACTCTGTAAGAGGCGCAGTGTTTTTGCATTTAGTAAGAAGGGGAGTAAGTGACAAGGCATCTCGACGTTTCGCTTTCATCCACTCGCTGGGTGCTAGCGCACAAAAGAATCGTGCACATAGATGTGTACATATACCTACTAATGTCGAACTCTTATATGGAGTAATTCCGATGTGTTTCGAATGGCTTTCGATGACAAGTGCACCAAGCCATTTCTCTTTTTAGACGGCTAAATGTGCCTATTGTTTCGTGAGCACTCGTGTAACCATTCCTGAAGTAGCATATTCACATCTGGCCAGATTTAATGTATTCGCTATAATTATTTTTTTATCGTACACCACGCTTATTTCTTTATTTACTTTTGATTTGTTCTTAGATAAAAGAATGAATATGTCCAAAATAAAAAAGAGTAATATTTGTATAACATTCATCCATCCAATTCATTCATTTGTACGAGTGTTCGAAGCATCTTTAAATTTTTCATTGACTTATCAACACATCGATCAGGCGTTATTTATTCAGCTCACGATGTAATTCAGAAAAGTTTGTTCATTTACATGCATTCCCACTTTTTTTTACTTCGTTTTTTCTCGTTTGTGTTCGCTTTATCGGGCATTGAATGAAAACGTACGGTAATTTGCTATGAATTTTTATTCACACTCTCGTCGCATAGTAACGTTCTGTGTACGAAAGGAATAAGTAGCTCCTTCAATTATATTTCCTTTCATCTCAGACTTCTATAGAAATCCAACTGCAGTGGCGAGATAACTCGACCGGAGCGGCCTCTTATAAAACGAGTGAAGCGCTCGTCAGCGATTTACATGTCTCAATGTAATAAGTCATTTCGACTTTGATATAACAATGCTCGGGCGAGCCAACGCCAGTTATTCTCGGAATTATCTAGTGTACAGCGCAACAGACAGCGTGCATCAGAACGAGATAGAGATTAATACTGAGCAAGTGTTGGTGAAGCCGAGAAGCAATAATGTTTCGTTAATGTCTGCCATTTAGAACGTACGCGGTTAGTGTATTGCGTCGCCTAACGCTTCGTCGCACGCCGCAGCCGACTAGGTACTTATTCCACGTCGCATCTTGGTCTCGGAGCGAGCTAACGAGACTAGCAACGTAAGCCCTGGTATCAACATTTGCCATCCGCGCCGTCTCTGTATTGTTACAAATTGCACAGATCTGTTGGCATGCAGCCCCTGCGAGACCTAATGACCTGTGAAGAAGATAAGGTGGTGCGACACGAGACGACGAGATCGTTCCCCTATCTTTGTAGAATATTCATTGCGCTCTCGTCGTATGCGAAGCATGTTCCCGTTCTATTATGGAAATTATTAACCACTGAACTAGATAAATTAGTGCTTTTCTCTGCAACACAAGGTTTGCTTTCAAATATTTAATGAAAATATTAAACGATTAGTTAGGAAGTAGTGTTATGTTATTAAATTGCATAAGAGAGTTTTTAATCTATCAGATAATTGCAATTAAAATTTTAATGATATGACGATTTTAATTATCTTTCTAAAACAAATAAAATAACATATAGTGAAATAATAATGAAAAAGTAGTTACTTCAAAGAGCGTATTTGTTCGGAAAGACAAAGAACAGGCGCGTAAACCAGAGAGTACGGCCGGCGAAATGAAATGCTGTGTCAGCGTTCAGCGTCGTGACCGACCTTTGTGTGGCTCGTGCTTCGTGCCATGTTCCTCCTAAATGATTGCCTCTGTGTTAAAATTGATTAATGTTGTTCAACCAACAGAGAATTTCCTTCTTTTCCTCACTGGAACACCATGAGAGATTCAAAATTGACCTTCGTGAAAGTGATATCACTAAAGATTGAACTTATTTATGCTGTTCCAAGTATCCTTCCTGAATTTGACAATGGTGTGAAATAGTATATGTAGTGTATATTTATATCATGGTGTTCTGCGATAAAAAAAAAAAAAAACATAATTGACACAGGTCAATTATGTTGTTTTTTTTTTTTTATCGCAGTGACAAGCAGTGACACAGTGGACAGCCACTGTGTCACTGATTGTAACGTGTAAATTTTTGTAATGAACACTACAGTTCTAACTATAAATTAAAAAAGTGAATGACAAAGTCTACTCCGATACATGTTTGTAATTTTTAAAAACAGAATACGTGTTGTACGTTTGTGTTTATAATATTTGACAATTATTAATGCACGCGTACATTCGACATTCGAGATATTGTGTTTGGCAATTTAACTAAATTGTAAATTCAAACTGACAAAATGTAGAGCGGTTTCATTTTTCCGGCTGTGGAATTGTATCACTTTATGTTGCGCTGGCCACGTGCAAAATGTAAAAAATTCAACGACGTCACATGTAGCTTGGCGGCGTAGTATTATGAATTGAGTTAGAGTAAGTTGCGGGCGTGTTTGTCGCGTAAAGGGACACGGCCGGCGGCCGCTGAGCTCGTACGACGGACTCCCGCCTCGTAATTGATGTGTGTCGCTTTTTGTTGAGCTGCGGCCGTTCGCTGTTTGCTTTCGGCCGTGGTCAAGTTAGGCTAAATTAAATTGTTGTATTTTTCACAGCGAAATGGCTACGAGGAATAACAGGGCACTGTTAACGAGTGGACGGATAATGTCGTTTATCCGCGTGATGGACGCCGCTCGCGTTTATGGTCATACGTTTAAAATTTCTGAATCATGACCCACTATAGCGCTCAATTTTATTGCCCCGTGTTTATTGCGATGCGTAATTGGTTTCGTTAAATATTCTATCAATAATAAATTTATTTGCGGATATTTTATTTTATAAAATATTCATATGGTAGTGGCACAAAGGAGGAAGAACACATAGGCTACTAATGAAGTTTTTTATTTCCGCACAGACAGAATCGCGAGCGCTAGCAAGTTTTACAATATTTTCTTCCCATAGGTCATCTTATAAGTATGAAACTATAATAATGTTTGTATTAATTAAATTACATTTACTTAATTCGTCAAGGGCAACTGATATCGGACACGACAATAATTAATTCAGGTAATCGCAGCTAGTAACTTCCAATTTAGAGCGAAGCAAAAATTGGATATGCGGTAAATAATAATTTTCCCTGTGGAATGTACTGCGTTGTCCACATTTAAGGTAATTGCCAACAGTTTCGGCTGACGCGGCCGCCAGCTGACCTGACACTCGCTCCCACGGGACCACCCTTTACAATCCCATTAATGAATGTCTCTTATTAAAATTTTATTTATTTTCCTGATATTGTTAGCTGTAATAAAATTCATTAACGAGCCGGAATGATTTATGTTTAACTGACTCGACTGTTTATTATTAATTACGTTTAAAAAAACATTTTGCTGAACGAGCAATTGAGGATCCGTTGCAATTTTATGTTTAAAGTTTAAAGAAACTAGGAGCTCGCTTAATTGGTGAGTTTTAATGAGGTGTAACGTACAAAGTTTAAGAGCTGAATGACACCTCGATTTAAAAAGACGTGACAGAGGGAGAGGAGCTGGGCAATGTTGGCGTGCTCAAGATCCGCGGGGCAAGGTGGGCTCGAGAGAGGGGAGGCGGGCCACTTGGGCACGTAGCGGCCCCTCTTACCCGCCATTCCCCTTACTCATCATTTACGTATATTTTGAGTGTGATTTCGTTTGGTATCATCGCTGTAATTCGGACCCACTTACTCACTTATATTACTTACATTAGAGTTACGAATCTTGCTTTATTCAATTTTCACCGAAGATATTATCTTTTAATATTCATAGTAATGGCGTTTTCTCGCTAAAATGTAATTATATTTTCTCGCATATATCTACTTTTAGAATAGTTTCAATTCCAACCTAAAATACAATTAAAATACATAATAATGTAGACAGACTGAAGATAACATTGCAAATATTAATTTATTAGTAAATAGTATATGCCACAAATACTTATTAGTAATGAATAGAAAACTATATTCTATTAAAATTTTAAGCAGATAAAGAAAGTGCGATGTTGCTGTTTCTTATAGATAATGGAACCTTATCTTTATTTACTTAAATAATATTAAATATAACAATTCCAAAATATAAATAATAAATGCGAGGAATTTTATCTTTTAACTAAGAGATAAAGATTATATTTGTACCCATTTCTTACATTTATATCTAAGCCGCATCTGCTGAGTTGTATTTGCTAATTACTATTTAGATCTTCGTCTGCGTCGCTGTAGGGAAATCCCCCATCATCGACTGCCATTGTTAGCTTGTTGCATGTTTTTTTTTGTGACGTTATTACGTCGCATAAATATTCACGAAGAAACGCAGAGTGTTTGATTTTGAACAGACATTGACGTTGTTATGATTTTGTCTTCAAATTTCAAGACTTGAATTTTTGAGTTACGTACAATTTTAATTAGGTTTATATTTGATACTTAAATGTTTCAGGATTAAGTACCCTCTAATGTCCTAATTTCGTGAATATATCGTATTATGGTGGTATTAAAAAAAGTATTTTCCATTGATATCGAAGGAACAAATTTAAATTAAAACACTACCAACTCAAAGAAATAAAGTATTAAAAAAATTCTAATGATTTTAATTTATACCTGATGAAATACATAGTCAGGAATATTTATACAATGCAATAAGATATAGTGGTTATTACCTTTAGAATAATTGCTTAGGTAATATGTTTTCTTTGAAAGATATCAGTCGGTAACCTCTGTGCGGGAGGACGGTGGCATGCATAATGTATTAACGGTAATTATTCTTACATTTCGACGGACTCTTGGTGCGTTGCCTTCTATTGTAATAATTTTTGCGTTAGAAGCTATTAGGCATAATCTTTATATAATATTTTTCTTTTAGCATTAAAATATCTGTTCTACAAGACTAAGTTTTATCTAAAAGGAAATAGAAACGAGTACATCAACGTGAAATGGATAACAAAGAATAATATTGAAATTCGATTTGAACAGGGACTGTATAGTAAGATAAATTTATTTGGCCCGATGGAAAAAGTGACACAAAAGTGCAATAGCTCATAAGCGCCACATCTCAATATAAAAATACCACAATATACTTGTTAGACTAACTGTTAACTGGTTAACTAATTAACTTGTTAGACAACATTTTCTATAAATTGATTAAGAACGGCTTAACTCACGTGTGATCGTCCGGTGACGGCACTGACTAGTTTCGGACCCGTCGGGGGTCTTCAGGGCAGGTGTTTATTTTGAGGACTTCGCGGTCGAGTCGCATCTCGCACTGATTTAAGTGAGTTAAGCCGTTCTTAATTAATTTATTATTATGTTTCACGAATGTTTAAACAATTTAACTTTTTCTATTCTAACATGTCACACATAAAGACATAAGTGCCACCTACAACGGGTCAGATAAGTTTGTAAGACTATTTTGATATTATTATTGTTAAAAACGTTTTGTTAATGCAATTATACATTTTACTACGGATAAATTATATGTGCAACATCAAATATCACCAAGTCAAAATCAATGATGATTTTTTATTTTTCACAGATGGTGACCAGGACAAAGAAAATTTTTGTCGGAGGGCTCTCAGCACCCACAACGCTTGAAGATGTAAAGAATTATTTCGAACAGTTTGGACCGGTGAGTGATCTATTTATTTACTTTGTTATCATCATCACGATATAGTTTCGGTTGTTTTTTTTATAACGGTACTTTTATTTTATATGTTATGGTCAACCTAATTCAATACAATAATGTCGAAAAAAAATATAGGGAAGTTCCTAATAGTCTTCACAAAAACTGACCTGACTAAAAATAAATATTACCGTGAAAAAACATGCTGTCACTTAATAGCTATTAGGAAATAAAAAAAAATTAAGGTAAAAATTCCACAAATTAAAACGCTACGAATTAGTAACGTTAAGAGAGTTTGACGCGAGCTACGCACGAATGTACAATAAAACTTACGTTTAACATCGCATGTTGAACATTGCCATTTTGCGTCTAAGTTATATGACGTCATACGTCATTATCGAATGCGGTAAGCCGTACCAACATGCTCCACGCAACATATCACCGCTGCGAATGTAAATTCCACCAACTTCGCCCCGAAATTTAATTTAAAATAAACTTTTTGGAAAATATACGAGCACCCTGTATTTACGTTGTCATATTTCGTTTGATTACGCGCGTTTTCATCTAATGGAAAATCTAAACAAAACGTTATATTTTAGATGGAAAATTTTAGAAAACCTGGCAGTTATTGACTTAGTAGCCTTTAATTTATGTTTAAGTTAATAAATTAACTATTAATGTTTCATTTAATTTTATTTGTTTGATAAATAAATAGAGAATTAAGATTAAAAAATAAACATTATTTTGTCTTAAAGTTTTCATGTTTCGGATAACAAGAGCCAAATGTTTAAATCTGTATCAATTAAAATAAATCTCATCTCTAACTACAATTTTGAAATCGTAAGAGAAACAAGAGGATATCAAACTAATTACAAAATAAATGTGGATTGAAATAGAACATGAATCACATTTTATTAATACCTAGAACTGAAATAAAGCATTTGGTGCACCAGATGATTAATTAGAAAACAATTCCTCCAGCGAGGAGCGATATTGATTCGTTTTAGTATCAATTCATCGTCCTTTCCTTGAGAGAAATTAAAGGAGAATGTGCCTTTCTTCGAAAAAATAAGGTTTAATTTAGTTCGACAAAACGTCGATGCCTGTAAGTCTGCGATAACTCCGGTCTTTGTCTGGCAGTCGCGACTCAGCGCAGGTGTCTATCTACAAAAGTTTAGCAGTAATTAGTTTGGCATCTAGCGTGGATGCGGACTAAGAAAGTTTTCAGGATTCAACATCGGCCATATTGTGCCATGCCGGCCGGGGAGCCATTGAGCCATTGTGGCGTTCAAAGTAATCGGCCGCAGCCAGCCGGCCGCGACGATCAAGACCTTCATTACTTATTATGAGAGTTTAGAATAAAGCCAAGGAGTTTTTCGAACTGAATGTGATTGATGCCGAGCGAAGGAAATATCCCGGGAGAGATAAAAGGAATTTAATGAAGAGTCTTTAAGAATAATGATTAAGGGAATGGTTATTCCTTTTGGTCGGCGGTCTAATGATGGCTTCTTTTGAATTCCTTTTTATGTCTAAGTAATACTGTGTAATCGTAACTAATTAAATACATAAATATTGAGGTTATCGCGTAAATTACCTAATATTAGTTAAGTGAAGCAAGTCATAATATTAAATATTAGACTCACACAACCAATCTGTAATGGACTGATTGCTGATAAAGAATATTTTTTTACCGGCTCTCTAATTTTTCGTAATATAAAGTATACAGAATAGGAACAGTAATCTTACAATATGTATCAAGACTCTTTTAAAAACAATATAATATCAACTCAATATACATTAAATGAGAATGCTGACTGACTAAGGACTGACTTGTATGATGAATGAAACTAGTTCAAACGTACAAAATCGCATAGGAAGCCTGAAACGTAATTCGAACGGAGATAAATACATTAATAGTATTATTACATCCAAGAACGCTCACCGAGAATTCTGATTACAAATTAATTCAATAACATTCAAGCCGTGCACTGTGCTGCCGGCTCGGCGTCATTTCGTAAGGGTGTCACATTTTGAGCGGGTTTAATTAACAATCTAGTCGCTTTTGTTGATGCCTTCATTAGTCTATTTGTAGATAAACGTTACGCGACCTCCTTCTCACCCGTTGTGTGCGTTTTTGTGGCCCTACTAGTAGCTAAAACTTATTATTTTGAACCAATAGTGAAGTAAAAATCCAATTATACATATTTGTTATAATGCCGATGACTTTCTGTCTTTCGACTTTTCATTGCCGAAAAATAGTTGTAAAATACCACCAGTTGCCTCCAGTTTACCGATACAACTTCCTGAATCAAAGCATTGCAACTTCTCCGTCATCATAAGGCTCTACGTAAGAACAATTGAAATTAAAGTTTGGAGTATCTAGTTTGTGCTTTTGGTGAAACGCTGTCAGCACTCTCGGTCTCGGCGAGGACGTAGGTGAGGCGTGACGGCGGCCGTCGATACCGACCGCTCCCTACGTGCGAGCTTTCCGAATGTAAACTGTCTTTGAATATCAAATGAGCCACTTAAATACCGAACACAATGACTACGCCAACCTGAAGCAAAGGCCGCGGGGACGCGTGCACGCAACGTTGCCGTAAATGAAAGCCCTTCGGGTCGGGGGCGAAGGGTGGGCGAGGTTGGCTCCGGTAACGATTTCCTTCAGATAATGGAGAGTTTTCTGATGAAAGCTTCTCGACGGTGCCCTTTCAAGGATTTAGGAAACGTCGGATTTATGGCCCAAACGCTCGTCGCAAATTTTGTTCGTCACGATATAAGTAAACGTATCTAAAGCACGTTACACGAACCCACACGTGACACTATTGTAAACTATTACGATTAAAAGAAAAAAAAATGATATTGTTATAATATGCCTGCCAGAATTTTTCCAACAAATTTAGGGAAACTTTTATAAGGCACGTTAGAAAAGTTTTTAACAAAGCAATACTTCGAGTTCATAAACCGTACAAATACCTACTTTGCGTGATGAAACTTTACGTACATTATTAATTGAAATGTCAAAAATAAAAATATCAATTCCAGAATATAATTAAAAATTTTAGACATAGTGAAGTTCCTAAACCGTCAGCTACTTTCAGTGATTACAAACTACCGGGAGCTTCATACTCAAAAGGCCTCATTTTAATCGTTTAGGCCAAAGACAGATGAAGTATTATGTAAAATTAATATGTAAATCATACTCGAATTCATTTGGAAGCCGAATGCCGCCTGTTGGAATCAAGATGTCGACTTAAAAATTAATTAGCCGAACGACCGACATAATCTGTAAAGCCTAAGTCGATTTACGTGAACGTTCCCTTTCATTGTTGACTTTACCGTTTTGGGAAAAGGTATCGTTTCCAACGTTGGATCACTTACGCCGTTTTTCCGACTGCATACGACGACGACGGGCCCTCCGACGGGAAGCATACTTCGCCTTTCGAATTCTGCCTCGGATTGCTTATCTTTTTTTTAATTCGCTTTTCTCATGAAAATATATGTAGTCTTTATCTGTCTATCTTTGTACGCTAAAGTGATCTTATATTTAATGTTAAACGGACAGCTTTATTCAAGAGAATTTCGGTAGGAATGTTTAAGTGAAAACATCTTCCTCGTGGAAATTATTTTTAGATTGGTAACAGAAATAAATTGATTCTTTTTGACTGTGAAAAATATTTTCTCAGTTTTATGATTTCCATCCAATCGTACTTAACATCAAAATATAAACACTTCTTGTTGTACATATTCCAAATATGCACACTAGTTTGTAGATTTTAAGTGTATTCATATATCATAGTTAATTAACCCTTTCTCTTTAAATATGTTACTCGATTTGTAAGACATCTTCGTTATTTCATCGTATTAAATTGAAGAAGCGTTTCATCATATCTGTGCATACAACTTGATAGAAGACAGCTTGCCGTCTAACGGCAAAGTTTCCCAACCAATATAAAGTTAGTAAGGGAGCGTTCGCTAAGCGTCTCACGCACTAGAGGGTGTCTTTGAGAAGTTCCGCTGCATGCTTGATTCGCTATTGTTTTAGCTGACTACCGAGCCCAAACTCTGACCGTTACAGCTTTGCCTATAGTTAGAAAGGCGTGTACATTGCTTGGTAACATGCTCTATTATTTGCTCGATAACTAGACAATGTTGTATAATAGTACTTTATTTGCACCTAGAATATTAATTTATACATTTTAGAATTTGAAAATCTTATACTACCCTCTTGATATGAATTGACAGACTTGATAAAAAGAGTAGAATTTGGGATGAACTATTTTTTAAGACACAAAACACAATATGTAAAAAAGAGTTCTGATGATCATTAAATCATAAAGTCCGGTCAGTGAGTCGGTCTGTACCTCTTATCCAGTCTCGTCGTTAACTAAACATCGTTAACTGTCAGCTGCACTGGAACTGTGACTGAGGCGGGTCCGGAATTCGGCCTCGCCGGCCGTTGGGTACGATATCATCGGGCGCAGTATATCAATCAGTTGTTACAACGCTCCACGGTTGTCGTTTATCTTCGGTCGCACTCGGATCTGTCTGTCCAGATTCGTGCATTGTTCCGGCATTAGCAAGGACTGGAACGGTGGATGTCTGAAATGCCAGTGCGGTAGCGGCGTAGTTGCGACGGCACATCGAGAGCTCGATAGCGTTTCCAATTTCCCGACATAAATTGCTCTAATTTGGTTATGCGCTGACGGCTGATCGAAGTCCGACCCGCCGGCTGACGTTCAGGTTGTAGCTAATATTTGACTGTTTAATATTTATTTACTCGTAGTATATTTGTAACTGTCTGTTAATAAGTTCCGTAATACATAGATTAAAAAAAGATTGTACATTCCATACATTAGAGTTGATGAGTACGAGCCGTAAGTGCGGTAAAACATATTTTGATTGCTTGGCTCTGATCACAACAAAACATTTGATGTAGTACGATAGATGGCGATTAGCTTTATTTATCATCATTTTACTCCACCACTATCATCATTAGCAGCCTGCTTTAAAGTACTATTATTTAACTTATTACGAATAAATTATATTAAAAATAATTGGGAAGAACTGATCTGCATTTGAAATCCTTTACGGACTCTTACTGCACTAGTTGTATAAACTACTAAAGAAAATTCACGTATGTAATTAACATTTAAGACATGCTAGATGTGAACAGCTGGAATTACTTACACTAAATAAAAGCCCTATACTTTCCAACAATGTTTTCCGGTTTGTGGTATACTTTACAAAGAAATTATAACTAATTAGAATTCGCACTTTGGAACAAAAATTCTATATGGCTAATTTAATATAAAATTATAAGAGGGAGTTTTCTAAATCGAGACTTCTGTTATTTACATTGAAGCGTAGCAAGTATTCGTAGAGTACCAATATGTTCGACTAATGGCTAACTAATTACCCTCTCGAACTGTTTTCAGTACCACATAATTACTCCTCAAGGAGCTTTGGAAATTTTTAGTCATTACAAAGTTCTCTCTTAATATACATAAAAACCTTTGGAATCATGTAAGAGTTCAACGAAGTGAAATTAAAAAAAAATGTAAATGTTGATCTAAAAGTACATTTTATGGAACACTAGGCCACTCTCAAAGCGGCAAATATAAACAAAAAAAAAATTACAAAATATGTTTCCTTTGTAGAAACAATTCAGCGGACAATGAATTGAGACGCGGGCTGCGGGGACGGAAACAAATTTGTGCCCTATCGTTGTCACAGGACGGTATATATTTCCACGAATGAAATAAAATCGGAATGCGGTGGAACAATGATGTAATAGTTTTCTCTGCGAGAGGGAAGGTGAGGGAGGTATGAGGGAGCTCCGGATAAACGTACCCCCCGGGCGAACGATTTGTATTAGCCGTCTAGTACTGTGTTCGTAATTGTCGACGCTCCAGGCTACGTCGCGATGCGTCGTGCACTTAAACACATAAGAGCGGATCCAAAAAAGTATTAAGAGAAAATTTCAATCGATAGCCAGTTTAAATATATTTTTTTTCTAACACCATTTTACTCGCGAAATATACGTTGTTACACAACACAACGCGCCGAATTTCAATAAATTCTGTCACCAGACGTGACTCTACTTTATTGTATCGACCGTATTGATCTGTGCGTAGTAAGTCAGTATACTAAAATAGTCAGTTGATAGTCTGTAAAAACGTGTTCGCGCTCCGACTACCAAATCCTGTTACAATGCTGGGTTCGATGGAACGATATAAGCCGATTATTTATATGAAAAATAGGAAATCACGATAAATCTCTATAGAGAAAAACAGAGAGCGTACAATATATTTTTTACGCATTTAAAGGGGATTACGGATATCTTTCGCCCTATTGATATGTCGAGTTATGTATTACTAAAAAAATATCCGAGTGTGTACTTAGTACGTTCCATTTATCTCCATCTTTCAATTTTACGAGAGGATTGCCTTTGAAATGAGAAAATCAACGTAGACATTTGAATCAGCTCACAACATTGAAGAACGAAACTCCTTATTTAAAGCTCCTTCAGAATCGAATAAGGTTCATTTTACGTATGTGTAAATACTCCGCCGTATAGGGAAGACTTCCCCTTGCGGACTCCACTTTATAAGCTCGTGAAGCTGATTTGAGGCGAGCTAATTAATCTTCTTAATATTTCTGCATTCCGGTGTTAATTAAAGTTTTTTATGTTTTGTTCATTTAAATTCTGCAGCATGTTTCTATAGCTGACCATTATTATTGATTTATGGAAATTTGATATAAAAGCCCAATTGTTAAAGAATAGCACACGATTACTTTATGTGAAATATATGACATATATGACATAATACGGATGAAAAACAAATAATTGCTGTCTTTTGTATAATTGAAGTCATATCTTATTGTTGAGATGATAAAATATTCTGTAATTATTAATACCCTTAAAAATCCAGACCGAACTCCGCAAAGATACCCTAATTTTTTTGGCAATTAAATATGATAATTTTCCTTTTTCTTAGCAAATTCAAGGTAAAAATTATTAAACAATATTTTATATACTGTTCCAGTAGATTTCGAAATACAATTGTGCCTTATAGGTGACAAGATATATTGTACGTGTGGTTAATAATTAATGCTTCATGCATGGTCCCTCTGAGGACAATCATATTACGTACAAGTTCTACTCTATGACTACTTTACGCATATAGATCTCCTGTAAATAGAATTTTGCAATTAAGATGCATGTGTTGCTGTACTGTGTTTTCAATAACATATAATGTTTCTACAAAAATAAACGAATGTCTTGAGATTAAAAAAAAGATCGAAATCATTCTAAAAAATTGCCTTTTTTAAGTCGTGGTTAGTACTAGCTACGCATTATCCACTAGTGTATGTACATATATAGGGAAAATAACAATAGGATCGAGCTGGCGCGGGCGGTGACAATTCAAACTGTCAAATAATTCAAGGTGCGGCGCGACGTATCTCACAATCAGCTAGATCTACCGCCGCCGCACTGAACGCGACTCTATACCTCTTTTTTCCACAGCCATTTGGTTTCTTTATTTCTCTTTTCACCTTATAAATATAAGAGTTCGGCATCTCCGCTCGAATTCCCAAGATGAAAAGGTATTTTTCACCCACGAATACGGTTGAGCTAAAGCGCCTCGTGAAGGCTAAACTATATTCACTGCAAAGCTTTCCGCTATCAATGCATGAGTTATTACAACATAAATATTTATTTACCGCAACAGAAGCGTCTTGAAACAGAACTATGTTAGCACAAGGATAAATGATTAACCATACGTAGGTATATTTCTAAGAGAAGTTAATATTCAAAACGTCTCAACTTTTAGATTATTTATTGATTAGAAAATTCTCAGATACTTTTGGCATATACTTCTTTCTAAAGATAATTATTTAGCACTGCGTTTAGCTATTCATACTTCCTTGTTTTCTTAATAAAATACTTTGAAGAATTTGAAATATTAGCGGTAACTTGATGTTTTCTATTTATATTTCTGAGTGTGGGCGTGTAATTTTAGACGTGAAAAAAACAAAAGTAAGCAAGAGGAATGTAATAAAGTAGCTCGACTTCGCGTTATAGGCGTGAGAGAGAATTTAAGTCCTTTTTAAGTAAAAGTTTATCTCGCTATACAAAGTATTCAAAGCGAGTAAGCAATAAAAATTCTAAGAGGGTGTAAGACTCGGCGCTTGACGAAAAAACCATGATGAAGCAAGATCATGAGAGATCTACGCCGTGCTGACTGACAAATTGTTGAACATTTTCTTGATAAAAAATTCTTTCCTTTAAATTCAATTACAGTGTTTTAGAATTCGACTACTTCTTTATTCCAATCTCGGTATTGATTATTCAAATTAAACCTTTTCAATGAGATTTTTTTAAACTTTTACATTGAAGTAAGCTACACAAAGACCATCTCACGCTTACAGGATGGTCAGACGTAATATGTACAAATAATATTGTAAGTGATGTCACGAACATGTTAACATCAAAATTATTAATAATACTTTTCTCCTGAGTATCAAACAATTTCGCAGCAAAAATACTTGACTATCGACTATCTGACAGGCCGAAATACAACCGGAAAAATATGACTACATAGAAACAACCCTCTAGAATATAAATTTCTATTTTCTTCATGTACACTTATAAAAATAAACACGCATCCGCATCGGACATCTCCCTAAACAGCGAGTAATACCGAACAGTCTAACTCGATACACACCGTGATAAAGGTTCAATTGTATGCAGTAAATAAAATATGACTTGGCCATATTTCCACATTCGTTTCTTTTCGTTTTATGTCCTCTTTTTTTGAGCCTTCTTGGAAAACCGTTCATACAAAATAACTTTCCGATATTGCCCAACTTTATTAGCATCGGGCACGTGTTTTTTTATATAACAAATAACTTTCACTACTTTTACATTTTGTAATATATATTATTTTGCAACTTTCTAAATTACCAATATCTATTATTTCGTATATTATTTACTTGATACTAAAATATTATTCTTGTTCGATTTATCATAATAGTTATAAAATTGAAATTACCATAGAGATTTCTAATTATCACATATGTTATTTTTCCTTTACTTGTTATTTCTTGCTTACAACATATAATTTGGACTGCGTAACCTCAAATGAGTTCAGATTGAGCTTACAGCGCAAACAAATAGGTTCTTCGGAAGCTATCGTGGAAACGAATTAGAATAATGCGCTGCGATTTGGCGTTCCAACAAATGAGAACGTAGAACGACCCTCAGTGGATTATTCGGGTGTTCGTTGGGACCGGCCGAATTTGGATATAAATGGAGGTACCCTGACTTCTATGGCGACCTCTGCGTTTGAACGAAAGACCTTCCAATGTTGTACGAAACTTGGTGTGTTGTCAGAATTTTGTTTGGGTAAATATAATGAAAGTTAAGCTTTTAATTTTCACATTTCGGAGAAAACCTGATGATTTTAACGGAAATTTAAACACAGAGCAATTAATTTGAAATTGTTATATTGATTAGTGATTTAATTAGTATAAATTATAAAACAAAGTTTGATGAATTCAAATACGCAAACTCTTGAGCCGCAGATTCTTGAGATATTAATAAAGCTGATAAAACCCATTAAGAAAGAAATAATTATTCTATTTGCAGATGACGTCTTATTAACATTCATATCATACCAATTTCGAATGCTATTACAAAAGGTTTCCACTTGTTTCGGTATCCCCCCTTTACTTGATAAAACAGTGTTAATAATGTAAAACGGCTGAAACGAGAAATTCATTATTAATGCTGATGTGTCGCTTTTCGCACAAAAAAACAAGTGCGGTCGCGTCTCTCCGATCAAATGGCGCCGACCTGTCCCCTCAATGCTAATGCTGTAGATTAATGGAATTACCTACGAGACCGGAGCCCTGCTACAGAATACTTTTATAATTATATTTACAATAAATACCTTTGATGCTTCTTTTATCAATTAGTTTATTGTTTTATTCTGGCTTCTTTAAATATTTATAATCACGCCATCTGTTTTATTAAATGTGAAACATTTTGAACCCAAATATAAATAAAAACTATACCAGTGATCTGTTGAAAAATGTTATGTGAATATTTTCTAATACAAAATCTGAGCATAATTCTTTCAAAAATCACCATTTTTTTTAATTAAAATGACATTGAATGAGTTTTGTTCGACATCAATAGCTCTTGAAACATCTCTTACGTCAACGTAACTTAGAAAAGAAAAAATAGAAGCAAACAATATGCTTAAGAGTGAAGTAAATTATCCCATCAAGTCTGAAGTTAGCTCGTTTTAGAGTTATTGGATGCCCGAGAGACGTTATAGTGAGAGCAACATGTGTTTCATATCATCTCATCTCTGCTGTACTCGTATTCTGTAACAGCGAACGTGTAGCTGCAAGCAGATTGAATACGCAGATAGCGAACGCTGGAGGATTTAATATAGTGAAACGAATACGGAATAGAAAAGGTGCACAACTGTGTTACCTACAAAAAACAAAAAAGTAATATGAATTTATTCAAATGTAAACAAATTTACTTAAAAATACTTTATTTTAAATCCATGTGGAAAATAAATTAAAAGAAGCTTATTGAAGCTTACTACTCGTAAATAATCTACTTTAGATTTTTTATTTAAAGATAAGGATGAAATCAATATCTACGAGTATATCATAAGGGCGTTAATTACCTGAGTTAATATGAAATTAAATTTTAATAAGCCAATTTGTAGAGAAAAACGTAATTAAAAAGTTCTTTCTGCATACTTTGGGAAAAGAACTAGTGAACTCTTTTGGTTTCTTAAAGGGACTGAGTTCCATTATCGTTTCTGTCGCTTCAGTAACTCGGTTAATGAGCACAATATGGACGTATCCATGTGACTATTGTATTACTTTTTATATACCTTGCAGTATACTAGAATATTGTACTTTCTTTATTCGATATTAAATTTATACATTTTTTCTCAGAATCTTACACAAAGCACTAAAAATAAAATTAAGTGAAAACACTTAAAATTAATAAAAATCTACTTTCTCAAAGTCGCTGAAGCAATAAAATTTACTTAACTGCTTTTAAGTCCAATAAAATTACATCATATATCTTTGTGAAAAAGTCCTTTATAATTTCGTAGGCTAATTGACGTAGGGCAATAAATATTTGCCGTCGGATCGCCCGTATCGCCCTGAATGTCGATAAAGCAAACAAGATTCCCTACTGCATGCCAATAAGATCTTTCCGGAATCCAAGGGATACAAAGCAACTAAATCGAATACGATATTTGAAGATTTGGAATAGTGTATTGAAATCAGAACGGTTTAAGTACTAAGTATTATTACACAATGAGTTAATTTCGATATACTATCTTAAGTACGATATAATTTCAAAGTACTATCTTTAACTAAATTCAATAACGAGCAGAATTAAAATAACGAAAAAATAATTGAGTATCAATGTTAGTGAGAACAAACGTGAATTCAAAAAGAAGTGTTCATTCAATAAGCTTTGTTGAAAAATCGAAGTCAGTAAAAAAATTTGATACACAATAGGAATAAAATAATTACTTGGCTTTGTTACACGAGGGCTGTCGTCGTAAAAACTACGACACTTAGTGCTATCAAAGGCGCACTAATAAAAGCAAACAATAACAAAGCAAAATACAATAGTAAGTCTGTAACATTGTTATGCTGTACTATGTTTGCAGTACACCAATGTTTGCTGTTTCTCATTTTGTTCATCCGAATATTGTGCTCACGTCATTATATTATATTTTATTATTGATATAGTTAGGTAAACTAAAAGAAGCTTTTCTAAATAACCTACTTTAATACACTATTAAGATTGTCGATAGTTTTTAACTCTTTTATTTATTCAAAAAATATAGTGATATTATAAAAAAATAAAGTTTATACTTCAGAATTTAACAATTTACAAAATGTTGGTTCAATTATTTATCTTAGATACAATTCAATCAGTTAGGTTAGATCATTTATATTTTAAATGAAAAGAAAATCACTGTCAGTAGATCTTTGCTTCAAAATCTTAACCGCCAAAATCTTAGAATCAGCGAAACAATGTTGTACAAGTACTTACCGTCGCCCTCTGTCAACCGTAATTAGTTTTTTCCTCGAGAATAATCGCTGTTGGTAGGTCCCAACATGCAACGTTGTAGCCCCTTAATGAAAATGCTCTTAAGTGCTGGTGTTTAATGTCTATTTAGTTCTACTTTATTTTTTACCTCCTTCATTCTTATGGCTCTTGTAAATGCAGACGCGACGTTTGGTCGCGGTCTTAGTTTAATAAAGAATTACTAAATCTAGTTAAATGGCATATATTGACTCATATATTGTCATAGATTTGTATTTCATACTTTGGAAGCAATAACAGTATTATTGAATTTAATCGATAGAATGCAAAGTTAATAATGAGAATAGAATTGTCAATTGTTTATAAAAAGAAATTCAGTTGATTTTTTTTATTTTCAATCAAAAATATTTATCATTTTAATAATATTCTTAATTCGTGAGATCTTCACGTTTATATGCAATGAAGAGTTCACTTGATACATTTTTATGTAGTAAATACAGATGTCGGCACCTCTTAGTCAAACTGTCGCCGTCTACGTGATGCGGTGAGTGGCAAAAAATGAGAGGCCATTTTAACTTGCGCCGCAAAATAAGTAAATTTTTGCCTTTACCACTGCTATAATACCAGAAAGAAGAGGCCTTTTAGCTTTTAGACGTTTTTTTAAATTATATTTTTACATAAGATAAGTCTTAATTCAAGCCAAGAAGTCTTTTAAAACTTATATTATTCTCTAGAATATTCAACGGTATTTTCATATTTAGAAAATACATATATATATATATATATATATATATATATATATAGTTTTATAGTTCTAGCGTTAATTGGATATGGTCCTGAATAATATCGTAATATATTCATCACCTGCCCACAACAAATAACAGCAAACTGGCTAAAGCCCATCCGCCCTTGCGTTAGATACAAGGAGAGGATTTATACGACGTTTTTATAGTTTCTCATGGGCATTACTTGTTTTAATTCCACTTAAGAACGTTCGAACATTTTCCATCGGCAAAGCCTAAAACCCTTATTCCGCCGCCGGCCTAATGTCGCGAGGCGACGAAATTTATCGCGCCGCTTGTAATACGCCCCCCCATTCTTCTTGCCCCTTTCCCCTCCGCCACCCAACACGTCACCAGCGTTGCCCCGTCACCCATCACCCGACACACTTATAACGTTTTCTAATGAAATTGTCCACAAACTCCCGCTCGCCGCAACCCCCGGGCCGTCGACGCCGCCGGATGAACCGAAAAAAGTACAGCTCGCCTTACTAATGGCTTCATTTATCACAGTCACTAACAGTGATACACCGCAACGACGTTTTATATTTAATTTGGCCCTCTGCGGAATAAATTTCCGCCCTATCGAGCCTATAATAATAAGGGACAAGCGGTAACTCTTGAGTTATACGAACGGGTCGATGCACGGACGGCGGGCTTTTCGGATTAATTTGTTGGTGACTAAGTGATAAGTTAGCGCTACGCTCCCGTGGATCGAGACTTACGACTTGTACGTACGAACGGGGGGCAAAGAGTACGGCTTTTTAGTACTTTTGTGTTTTGTTGCTCGGATATCCTTTGCCGTATATAGAGGTCGGAAACATCAAAATTATTTTATATCAAAGGGAGAGTTAACGTAACATTTTTTATTTAAGTATCAAGTTTTACTACTAAACTTTATGTAATTATATTATAGATACATTTTATTTGTGAAAAATACACGCAATACAGAGAAACTCTTTTTAACTTCAAATACTGTGGCTATGTAAGAATCAAAACCGTCATGTGAGTAAAGTAGCTACTTCACAGCTGGTAATTCCTGAATATTGAACTAATAACATGAAACTTAACATTTGTAACCGTCGCGGTTAGCTAGCGAGTTCCTATATCTCGGCTCATATAACGCAACCTTTAGGCGCAGCCAGCTACCACTAACATTCGGCTACATCGCGCCAGATTAAAGTAAGCCCACATTTGAACAGCGAACCGCGTAATTTGGCAACTGAACTGTGATTAGATAGTGCTTCTGGCTCGTTAGCGTAATGAGAACGTTGTTGTTAACCTTCGCTCGTGACGCCGAAGCTAATGTTATTTGAAATATTTTATTTAAAATGATATAAATAATCACGCCTCTGGTCCAATGGTTTAGGGAGCCTTATAAAAAATGTGGTTAACGCGAGACTGTCAATTAAAAGTTTCATAATCGAGAGTTATGCAATAATGAGTCATAGAACAATTTCGTTATTTACTCGCCAAGAATGGCAGATAATTATTGATGTTCGTAGAATGTAATTTTATTTCTTGAAAGAGCAAATGAAAGCCTAATATCACATTCGCTTGAATAAAACATAAAAAATAAGTCTGTAAAGTCTAAGAAATAATTTAACCGTAGGTAGACATTTGCCAAGACACATAGCGTTAGGTAGTTGTTTCCGCGGCTTGGCTAAGCTGCCTCAGTATTACGGAAGTAATGTAAATCGTCGCGGGCCAAGGCGAAGTTCCCAAGATATCTCGCCAAAGGACAAGACGTTAATATATGCACAATCCTGCATTCTACGTATTGTTGCTTAATGCACAGAGTTTGTCGTCGGTACCTATTTACTGCCTTGCCCTGCAACTTGCTGATTTGTGAATCTCAGCTAAGCTTTACTCAAGCTTTGTTTGTGTTTTGCATTTTCTTTAAATATTCATTGAGTCTAGTCGGTATTTAGTATTATATTTCACTAGTTATTCCTAAAAATCCATAGTATTTTTTGAAAGGTTTATGAAATAAAATATCATGAATGATTTCAACAGCACTGGAAAAAGTTCAAACAAATCTTGTTAGTTTTGTTCTAACAGTCAGCTTCAGGTCAAGCACATATACTTTTTTTTTAAATAAAATATTCATTGTTTTAACTGACATTGTTACTCTTGTATAAAAATATCGTCACGATAGTTAACTTTGATTTGTATTCACTGTGAAACTCACTGTCACTGTCAAAAAAACGATATGGAAGACCTTTTGTTTTTGTTAATGTATATATACCGATTTTAAATTTTGGAATGCTAGAGAATATTCTTATCAGCCAGTCCCACTTATTTATTCTGTTATGAATGAAATAAGCGAAATAAATACCAATTTTTAAAGAAATACACCAACATTTTGTACCATACATTTATTCCGATATTTAGTTATAATTTTGTAACCGATATACTATGTTCATAAATATACGAACAGATGTCAGTTTAAAGAACAATAACATACCGAATCCCTTTGTTAACCTTTGTATGGGTTCTATTAAAATACAAGCGCGGTTCCGGAGCCTGGCTTTCAATGTTGCTACTTCTTAGGCGCTTTTCTCATAGTTAATATAAATTAATTTATTCCTCGAACCTTATTAATGTACTCTGTGGTAAATTACGATAAGATATTTTTTTCTAAAGTTATTCAGCATACATATCTTAATTTTAAGATTTAGCTTAAGTTTGTAATCTAATAACTTCTAGTAATTACACGTCGAGACCCATAATTATCTCCTTAAAAAAATTTCTAGCTTGAACCTCAATAAAAATTGAAGAAAGCAATAAATATTTAATTCACTTGGAATCCAACTGGCAATACTTACAACACAAAGCCAAATTCTACCTCATTAAATAAAAAAAACGAAACCATTAAATCTGTTTTCTTTAGACGACCTTTGAGTTTTCTTGCCCCTTTTTCCTGAATAAATATACATATCTCGGGGATTTTCGTTTCGCAAGCCGCTGCATCGCCAGCAGTTGACTGAGGATACTATTTGTATTTCATTATCAACAAAAGCTTTGTTGAAAAGATGTTGCTCAGCGTAAACTCGAGTTACAGCCTCCGACACAAACCGCACATCGGCGCGCGACGGGCGGCGTTCGGGAGAAGATATTTCACAGTCGTATTTACTCAGGCGTGCCTAAATTGTTTGCTTACATGTTTGACGCGCCGCACGCAACGCTCATTATGGCGGGCTTTATTCAGACTTAGAAAACATATTGTTACACTCGATAGCACACCATTCTGTGTATAAATTTCATTTATATTTTACCCAGTCCCCGAGACGTTCTTTTAATGGTTCCGATTCAGTGAGGATCTCAATTTGAACAATTTTAATGATGCGTAGATTTTTAAACCTAAGACCAGCAACAAGTGACAAAAACAAAAATGTAAATACACCAGCGAGCCGTTCAACTATTTAGAGAACCGTAAGAGTTTAACGATACGAGCATTAGACATAACACTTAGCACCACTAAACATTCATTATGTTTCTTCCCGCATCGGGGCAGGTTGGCACACTTAATTGTTCATACAACAAGCCAGCCGGGAATTGGCTGTAAATGTTCCGTTGTCCGGGACGTGGTTACACCGCAAACGCGCTACGCGGTAATAGTCCGAGGTAACAAGTTTCGAGCTAAAATAAACCTCATTTCCTTATCCTTAAGCTTGATTTTGAATGGGAAGCTTTATATGTTGTCGGAGACGAGGAGGCCAGTGATGGAAAGCGCAATAGGCGTCCATTTACACCTGCGATTCTTCTTCATCTTACCCTAAATTGGCGCACCGTTTTGCTCAAAGTAATTATGCCACATAATGTATTAGTCTTTTAGGAAACATGTGTAGGAAACATTTAATCACTTACTTTACATTTTAGTTCCGAAATAATTACTGTTAATTTAATTATCGTGTTAAAATTCTTTATTTATTTATATTTATGTTATTTATAATCGTATCAGTATGAATACAATGTGCTAAGCTACAACCAAAAAAAGAAATTAAAAAAAAAAACATAATATAAAATAATATGCACACAATAAAACTTGACAGTTGGAAAACTGAAGTATCTTTCCACATGATATATAAAAATATAGACACTGGTCGTTAAAATGCACTCGTAGAACAAATTCTTCCCTTTTTCGTATATTCGTTATTCCTTAATGGATTACATAGAATATAGTAGGTATCGACAAAACAAACTGCCGACCTCAACAGAAAATCTCTAACCACATTGTTTGTGGGCTAAAACTAAATTTATTGCGTTTGACCTTAGTAGTTCTTGTCCGAGCTCTTCTAAACTAAATGTGTATAGGCTGTTTCGGCTTTGAAAGGTACGAATCCCGATAGTTCGTTGTGGTTTTATACGAAACTAAATATTTTATTAGTTACAAAATAGTTCAAGTCGAATATATTCAAGTTGAAAAAGGCTTAGCTAGCGCTGATTTAAATTTATATTAACATCAATAAAAGTGACAACAAGAAGAAAGCATAAATTTTTCGTTAAAGATTTTTTCTCTGCTTTGTTTAAAATACAACGGACTTCACTATTGTTTATGTTTATGTTATTACACATCCAGATAATCAGAAGATAATTAGGTAGGTATAATTAATTTATAGGATGTCTATCACATTGAAACTTATTTTTGCGTCGATCGCCGCGATTATCCGCTTACAGCTCAGGTGCTCTGCAGCTTATTCAAATGCGCTCCACTTTGAACGTGTTCATTTTACGCCCTTTGAAGCTACATATTTGATGGGCTGTTTAGAAACGTTTGATTTCAACTCTGCTGTAATTCAAGTTTAGAAACGTCGCTCTCGCGTTTCGCTTTTTCATTCGAAAAACAAAATGAAGAGACGTACATGGAAAAGTTTTTAATTCGCCTAATGCACGCCGACTCGCCCTGTCCTTTCCTTCCTAAAGTGCACTCTTCTATGACGTGACGTTGGCTACAAGTAGCGTTCAGAAACATTGACTGTAGTGTTGTGTTTATATTTTTTTTCTCCGTCTTGAAGGCATTTCATTTTTCTTGGGAATAATTTTAGTCACGTTCTTTTGAACAACGTCTGCATCATTCAGAACAGTCTTTTATTTACTCTTAGCCGAGCTAAAAATTTTATGATGAGCCTCAGAAGTTAGGAGCTCTCGAATACATAGTAAAATAAATAAGAAAGAATAAATCATTGCAGTAACTTTTTATGAAGCAGTTAATCAAACTTAACGATTACTTTGATTTTCAACTTTCGCTCTAAGTAACGAGCAAGTTAATGAAAAGTCAAGAAAACTTGAGCGAATACGAAATGTAACATTGGTATGCAAGAGTTAACATTCAATATAACTTGCTGAGATTTATCTTTCATTTATCTTTTTCGCATTAGTTAAATGTGTAATTGCATCTGTTATAAAAACTTCATTGTATTTAACTTTAGCTGAGATTCGCACATTATTTATAACCTAAAATATAATTGAAAATTACCAGAATTAAAATATCTTTCTTCTTGTATATAGGCATGTAGAATTACAAATAACGAAAGTTAATCAAATTAATTTACTTATCTATAAAATAAATCTATCAGGTGTGTCTGCACGTAGTATGAAAAATTACATTCCGCGAACATAATGTATTTGCGTTACTTCTAGGGACATACAATTTGTAATGTTTGTCTGTCTGTCCGTCGTTATTAGTTCCGGGTAATCCTCGAAACTTAGACCGATTTTGACAACACTTGTACTGGAATGTAGCTGATATATGATATATGTATGAGGGGACATATGTTCTTTTTTAAAATCCACGCTGATAAAGTCGCGAGCAACCGCTAGTTCCTTACAAAAATTGTTTTGACCCTACTAACAATTATTCGTAGATGATCTTTATTCATTGTTAATAACTAATTTATTTTCCGATTAAAACTGTTCTCACAAACGATAATAAAAATGGTATAGTCATTTATCATGCGACAATAGTATTTAAGTATTTCTTTCGTGTAATTATTTTCTTTTATTACATAAACCGTACAAAAGTATGTCAAATGTTATCTATAGATGTCGATAATAGTATTAATGGAAATATTAATATTAAAGATTATAATAAACTGAGAGGAACTAACAAAGTGTTTGGGCCATTACCGATGTTTGTAAGCTTGTGTTTGATAATCAATGATTGATAGAAAGGTTTTGTGCCAACTAAGTAATGCAAACAGTTCATTACAACGTTAAATATATTCCGTCGAGTAATATCATCTATATAGGAGTACATTATTATATATCATATATCTAGTTGAACATAGTACAAGTTTCTAATCAATGTTAACATTCGATTAAATATATCTAAGCCTTCAGTTGTTTTCCCTTTAATTTAGTTAAGGATGATACATACATCTTAGTAATAACTTCTGAAAAGTTCAGCGGTGGACTTCTACGATCTAGTTATGAACTAAATTTTAAATATATATATTTACAACACTATTGTCTGGAAATCTCAAATGTAAATTACGCTAGAACCTAAAACTAAAAACCTTAAAAATATAATATGAAAACTAAAACATACCATTAAAAGGAGTTTTAGTTTTATACTACAAAATGTAAAAAAGAAACTTTTTCAACATCCAAATTGCTCCCTTTAACATGGCATAAGTTCAAAATACGTATATTCTACGATATTTAACACAAGATACGATGCGTTCATTTAACTTCTTAGTGAAGTGTAACAGGAATAGGTTGTCGAAGCGAAATTGGAATCCATGTAAGGAGTTGGAAATTCATAGAAGACAGTTAATACAACACAGTAAGTGCGCACCGCAACACTTTAACGAGTGCAATATCAACTAACTACGTTCAACACAAGTTCCCTACTGTTTTTAACTAGAATTTCAAGTCTACAAATGCCACAAATGTACATTTTCTCAAACGACACTCTCTGACACAAGGTTAAGTTTTATCTCTTGAAATAATTGGCAACAAAATGTGTTGTTGTTCGACTTATTTTATATTGAATACAATAGTAACTATATACTTACTACTTTTTATTTTCTTTAAAATTAATAAACCTATTTTTTTTTTAAACATAAATCAGTATCAATATTTTAACATCTACTCATATCACAATTCAATGAATCGGAATAATAAAATTAAAACCGGTTTGAAAGTTGGACGACTAAAACGTTATACCTCACAAAAATGAATTTGCTTCAAGATGTCGATAGCTTTACTCCTTTGTTCCCGTGTTCAGAACCAGTAAACGCATCGTATGCTCAAAAATATTGACAGATATGATCACTTCTATATTGGAGCTCGGCCAACGAACATCTAGATTTTCGGTGCGATTTGTAAGTCGATACTACTTCCGTTCGGAATAGATATGCCATTTTAAAGTGTTGCGTTCTCATATTAGATGTGCGTTTGGAAATATTTATACCGCAGCGCACGTCTAAAGCATTCTAAATATGAAACACCATATCCGTTCAGTTTACGAGTATATATTTCTCGGATTTTGTTACTAGAAAAGTTTGTCCGTTTCAAATTTTCAAAACGATCAAAATAAATGAACGGAGTGATAGGTTTGTTGCGAATTTTGACACAAGTATGCCGGCCGAACGGATGTATGGAGTAAAACTATTCACGTCGTATTATTCCTTTTATTTATTTTAATCAAATGTGCCAGTTGTTGTTTTGATGCGGCGAGGGTTTGCTGTAGCGGCAGTTTTGTGTGCTCTATATTCGTCCATGAATTCCGGTGTATGAAGCCACGGCTAGATGAATGTTTTAACATTTTACATATCCGACGAATGAATTCGTTCTCGTGGTGTTTTTTGGTTTTATTTCGTTATTTGATACGTTTATGTTTGTAGTGACAGCCGCGAGTGCACTACAATATTTTTATGACTTTTTAAGTTATCTAAAATTAAACAATAAGTTTTTACACGAACATTGTTTAACATATACTTGTTATCGTTTTTATAATTGTTCTACTTAAATTACGTTTCTCGTACATGTGCTATGATTTCGGAAAATAGAATATCGAATCTCTTTGTAAATATCAAAGTATTATAAATCTTATCTAATTGTTTCCACGGGCCGTTGTATCGGGGGCGGCGCGCGCTCCGCGCCGCGTTGTGGTTGGATTGTGCCGACAGGAGCAATCAATGGTTATGAGCTGAGAGCCTCTAGCCGGGGGTGGCGAGGGGACAGTAATCATTTAAAAATGGCGCGCATTCAGTGTAAAATGCATATCTGCGATTGCCGCTTACTTTCTACGATCTGACGGTCTTCCTCTCTCACATATCGACTTTTTCCATGTCGTTTATTGCGCTCCGTTTGGGAATAGTTTTTCTCTCCATCGAAATAATCAACCCCTTTACATGGGTACTCGAGTGAGATTTTACTTATTGTTATATTACATATATTACAAGAGTTCTGTATAATAATATACTGAAATAAAACATTGAGAACATCACGTCTATCCTGTAAGCCACATTGTAGGAAAAATATGTTTTTCCTATGTTTTCCTATGTAAATATTGCTAAAAGAGAAGATTTTCAGCTCTTCGTTCACAGTAGTAGTTCTTTGAACAATTTGGTAGGCGAGTGGAGCTATGCGGTGCAAATATCGATTTACATGCCACTGTATAATTCAAAGGTTGAATAATGTATTACCTTTCATTAGCACATTGGCCAGTCCCGAAGCGTATTTGCACATAAATTCGCTATCCCACACCCCCAAGGAAACCTCACGTGTGAACGATTATCCTTTGACGCGATCCCCGCTCCATTCGTCTTTTGTTCTTATTTTCTACATCCCGAATTATATAGAGTTAATTAAAAAGCGAGAAGGGACCTTTGATCGCAAAACTCATCTTACAATTTTAAAACGACTGAAACAATAAATGTTTGAAATGAAACCTTTCTCTTCTATGTATTCCTAATAAATAATAAAATATGACTGGTTTTTATTTTATTATAAAAAATGTTACAGCTAATAATTGGCTTACCATTTTATTAAAATAGGAATTGTACTGTTTATCTAATATAATCCTTGTTTGGTCGTTATCATGGGAAAATATATGACCTTTTTAGCTGTGTTGTTACACAGATAGTCCGTGAAACTTTGGCAATCTACATAACTTAATCCTATACGACACAGGTGGGCACAGTTAATCGAAAAGTTAACTTCGTTAATCGTTAATTCGTTAATTAAAAAATTAACTTCGTTAATCGTTAAAGCGTTAAATTCTCGAAAATTTAACGCAAGTTAAAGTTAATCGTTAACAGTTAACCATACCAAAATTATACATACTAATTTCACACTTATTGTGGCGAAACTTGTTTAAAATATTAATTTGACTATACATTTATAGAATGTACACATTAGTATTAGAGACAAATATGAATGCATTATAGTATATTTCATTACGAGTGCGGAAAGCCTGACGGCTGGAACAAGTTGTAATGACAGTTTCGCACGTGTACTAAACAACTATTTTTGATACAGTTGCGAAAAAATTAAGCAATTTAATAGAATAATAAAAACACAATAAACTCAACTAACTAAAATGTTTGGAAAATGGCGCCAACCGTAAAGAATACAAACAGAGTTTTTTTTTGTTTTCTTCACCCATACTGGGTAGGCAAAGGGAATTATGCCCAAACAACCAACCAAGTCTTCAGTATATTATTTTTATTGATATGAAATGAAAATGAAATTTAATGAGATGAAATAAAATGAAAACTAACCTAATTCATTGAATCAAATCATTAAATCTGATATTGTAACAAATTAGAACTTTTTTTTTAGAAATATTTGCATGAATCATATAAACTTCAACGATTTTTTTTTTTGTAAAAACTTCGTGGTTGGTTATTCTTTTTAACAGACATTATTTTGACAGTTGGGAAAGACAAGTTTAGAAAGCTAAAGAAAAAGCACGAGTAAAAAAGTGTTTCAATACAGTTGCTCAAAAAGTGGCGTATTGCAGGGACGAAGAGCGTTCGGAATGTGGGCTTACGGAATTACATACTCATGCTTTTATATACTTGTAATGAAATATACTACTTCGAACCTTCTTTTGATTTTGTCCTGTTGGTCACGTCTTTCCCGGACGCTCGCTCAAGTTCGCGTGTAAGTGTATGCATCAGCATACACTTGCACGCGAACTTCACATATTACATCAATTATCAACTCGTTCGTTCACCATTCGAGTCGCCGACATTCGCCCAACATAGCTGAACTTACGAGCGTGGCGTGGCACGTAATTTAAACAAAATGACAGCACGTCTCGAAGTTTCTAATTTAACGATTAACGGACTTTTATTAACGGAAGTTGAGTTTAACGGAAGTTAACAAAAGCGTTAACACTTTTTGAAGTTAACTTAAAAGTTAATCCGTTAAGCAAAATGTTAACTTCGTTAATTAACGATTAACGGATTAACGAGTTAATGCCCAGCTCTGCTATACGATGATACTAACACAATACGAACGCCGAATTAGTTATACGCGCCGCGGCACTTTGAATTACCAACCCAGTTTCTGCGAAAGGGAAGTATCCACCTACACT
Source organism: Papilio machaon (assembly GCF_912999745.1). NCBI lineage: Eukaryota > Metazoa > Arthropoda > Insecta > Lepidoptera > Papilionidae > Papilio > Papilio machaon. The sequence continues at coordinate 3,482,028 of NC_059989.1, read as the reverse complement.
AATTAGGTCCAATAATTGCAAGCTTACCCCATTCGCTTGTTATTACCTTGGGATCGGATAACCTACAATCTTTTTAACGGTTTAAATAGATTTGATTTTAACGTAAATTTATAAAAAATAAAATAACATTGATATGTTTAAATATTGATTAACTTCTGTAAAGTTTGCAAATATGTAGTTTTAAAATAGATCTCACGTTGTTCATCATCTCACAAAAAGTATAATAATTATTCCTTTGTCACTTATTGCAAGGTAATTGCATGCTTAATTTAATAGGTTAAACTGCTGGGTTTTTTTAGTGTGGAGAAAATACTGTAAATTAAAGAAAACCTGAAAAAAGTATTTTCCTTCGCGGCTACGATCGAATTATTATTACTCACTGGTAATCTTTGACAACATAATTAAAAGCAGAGATTATATCAGCATAAAGATAATATTGAACAAAAACTACCTCCTATCGATGTATCACAGTCGTTTTAGTTTTAATTAAGCGACATTCGATCGTTAAGCCGGCGTGTGCAGTAAAATCGGACGTTGCAGCGTGCGCGCCGGTTAATAAGCCCTCGTGAATTTAACTCTGAACGCTGACCATAAATGGGAATCGCCAATAAATCGAGCATTATAATAAACATTAACGTTATTGTTGTCCGTTAACCAGGCGGAGTCCGCCCCACCTAAGGTGTGCCCGCAACAATGCGACAGGAATTTCACCAACTTCGATTATTGAGTGCGTCCCAAGCCGAACCCTTTGACTCCTCAAGGGGCCGGACTGTCCATTTTGCCGACAATAATGCCTTGCCGTACGCCGAAAAGACATTAGCTAAACAATAACATCTGAATCATTATCTGTATTTCGTCGGTAAACAATTCTTATATATTTAATTATTACTATAAATTTTATTTGATACATTTTGAAATAAAAAAAAAATCAGTATCACTAAATTGTATTTTTCAATTCCAACTAATCCATAGTCTTTGGGACTGTTTTTATCTTACGATTTCTTTCACATTTAGATATTAACGAATGTTCTTTTTTGCTCTTAGTTCGTTTATAATTTATTTAAAACTAGACTTTACTGAAAGCAGCTCAATATGTATATATATATATTAGTTTTCCAGTTACACGGCAGAGACTAATCCAATTGAGATCTTGTATAATTCGCTACGACGATCGTATGCCGTACATCGTATTGTCGTACATTGAACTAATACAGGCTTAATTTCATTGAGAAGAAAACGTTTGTCTTTGCTACAATCGTTTACAACTTATTCGAACGGTACAAAGTAATTTAAAACAGTATAGCATATAAAAGGGAGCATATTTTTATATCTCATGAATATTAAGTTCGTTAATAATGTTCTAATTCTTACAGTAATTTTAATTAGAATGGTTGAAATAGTGACACATAAATAATAACGAATATAAATTAAAATGGAGAATTTTCAAAACACTTTTATAGCTGATTGCGTACTATGAAATGTAATTATTATCAATTATTATCAATGTTAGAATAAAATAAGGAATGGCGTATACAAATAATTTTATTTCAAATTTCAACTTTTAGCGCAATCTTTTGCAGTACAATCGAGAAAACAATACAGGGACCTTTCATAGAGGACAAAGAGGATATAACAAAAGAATAGACCAGACGAATCGGTGTGCATTATCGCCCCCAGGGTTGGGACACACGCGACTGGCTCCGACTGGATATAAAAACGGCAACGTAATGAAGAAAAAAACTTGAAATACGATTCAATTGAAGCCATACAGTATCACTAGACATTTCTATAGAATGAAATATTGCTTTCACATAGGATTTTTCCATATTCATCAGTAGTACACCAGTGTGAGTTGTAAACGTCGGTAACAATCTGGGTTCATGATTGTTCAAAAGTTCACACGTTTGGTAACAGTACAACACTAAAGAGTTAGTCGCTAGAATTTTACCGATTCTATTTTTTTTGTTTTATGATTGACAGCACACGAGCCGTGTTCGGTCGCGCGTTCTGTGCCCAGTGGTCCGTAATCCAGTGCTAAGAGACCTACCTATCCACTGAGCGGTTTTCCCACACTGTAGCACGCTGCATTCTATGTACCATTGATATAAACGTGTCCACTCGTACCTTACCTTTGAAACACACGATATTAAAATTTACAATGCGCCCATAGCGAAAATAAAGTACTTTGCCGGACACTTACATCCGTTCTATTTAATTACGAGAATGAAAGGGACTATCTCACTCGTATCTAAAAGGATAAAAAGCACACGTTCGTCCAGTTCAAACATTCATCTACAAATATAAAATTCAATTTGTGAATGAGCTCGAAAAATCTCCTACCTTATTTTTCGCTTTCATTTTGCATGAACCGAGTAGAATCCTAATTATCTTTTCCAGTTAAGCTTAAGTGAATTATTCCAGCCGCCCACTGTAGCATACAAACAAAACGGAGCTGAGTTCGCAACCTCAGTCGAAAATGCTAAAACATTAAAGGGGATTCCCAGCGCACGTATAATATTCGCTAAGCAGTCTACATACGTGGCGCATAAGCCAGCTATCTTGACGATGTTAACAGAGCCACGCTTTAGCCGGCTCAACTTTTAATAACGCCCGCAAAATCGTCTAATTAATCTGATTACGTACGGACCCACACGTCGACGCAACTCTCGCTACTTATGCTTACTCCACACTACTAAACAATTATTTCTATCTTGGACTAGTCCGTATTATCCGAGGAATAAAAGCTCTTTAGTATCGTTTTAAATTTTCTATTAAAATAAAAGATGATAACGAATTATTTTATAAAAACATGTATTTGTTAGAGGAATTATTTCAGATGTCAAAGAAATTGTAAAATACGCCTATCAGATTTGGCTATATGTCTGTGTACGTTCCATATAAGTGTAATTATGTAAGCTCAAGATCCTTCAGCTGGCTTCACGCACACGACGAATGAGCTCTGCGACTAATGGAGATCTTATCTTCACTTCGAAATGGAGTAAGGTGGTCGGTTCTAACGGTATAAAGACGCTTACACAGAAGGACTTATCTTGCCTAAATAGAGGCCTAGTCCAGGTCATAAATAAAACCGGCTTTGATTTCTGAAGGTGACCCGGCCTTTATACGTTTCTTAGGGTCGGTCGTTGTAAAGTCCCTTTTAATAGTATATTGGGTAATCTTACTTAATTCGTATAAAGAACATATTTCCCATACCTAAAAGCTAATCCATATAATGACCTTTTACATACTGCCATGAATTGTGGTTAAATTGTCGAGTAATTTGTAGACTGTTCATGTTAACTTCTTAAGAATGGAGCTTTAATCTTTTTTATTTTTAAAATTAACACTTAATGCTGCAAATTGCCGCGCTTCCGTTTCATAATCTGCGGTACAAAGAATTAAGTTTTCGAAATTATGTTATTACTTTGCCTTTGAATCTTGTAATAATTATCTCTGTTATGCTTTAACAAGCACTTAATTTGAACAGGAAATTAAGCCTTTCTCATTTCTAAACTGTTCTAGAATTAAGAGGCCGCTTTCTAATTACGAACGAACAATTGTTATTGTGTTTGGAATTTCTATTAAAATATAATTTCATTAGTGAAAAATTTTAATAAGCAATTAATTTATTGAACAATTTTAATGCACAAATTTCCGGAATAATTTGCTAATATTTTTTTTAATTTATTTGTTTATCTACAATTTATACACAAGCAACGTACCTTTCCATTACAGTAATGTAAGTGACAAAAGATGAATCATTCACAGATTTTGTATACAGGTAAAAGCTTATTGACAGACGATAGGAACAGCCAGAATTACCAAACAGCTAAAATTATGTAACGCGAGGCGAGAGTCAGATAGGCATCTAGATTGACACGAATGCGACATTTCAATTTGAGCATGTATTATTCATGGTAATGCGTTAAAAGCGCCGACGTACAGGTTAGAAGACGACGGGAGGCGCGTAATCGCTGCGCTCGTACAGATCCCAGATACGTTTTATTAATACTTCTAAACTTGTCAAGACACGGTAAAAATGTCACACTTTAAAGAGATTATCTTTACACAAAAGTTGACTAATCATTTGTCGCAATTCGATTTCACGTTTCGAGAGAATTTCGAATAGTTTGTTCATTGCGAAACAAGATTCATCTATTGAATACCACGCATAAATCTTGCATTGCTGTTTCGGACTGGATTCGATAGCGTCGCAGCATTTATGGGCGTAAATATTCAAATAATACCTATGCACACATTCCAGAACGGATTCCAAAAGTGAAATCTATGCATCTGTTTTGGTTTAGGACTTGATTTATCGTTTTCATTGCTACCTATCTATATTTACACGCGATAAATTACAACTATTAGATACTATTTTGAAATTAAATACTTCACTACAGATTGAATTCCAACTAGTATTGTCAATAAATGAATTTTGAATTAATAATAATAATAAAATGTGGTAAGTATTCTGCAAATAAATTTTGACACCAAGAAATTTAAATTTTTCTTACTCGTTAACCGTTTACTTTTAAGAGCACATTACACAATAGTTAATATCCACTTGGCTATACGCATAGATAAACTTGTACGTTATCATAGAGGTCGAGACGAACTCGAGGCGAGGCAACATCTATTATTCATCGTTGAAGACACGGGAACGAAATTTGTGTAAGTGCGTTGTGATCCAGCCAATCTCACCATCTTTATTTCATCCGCAATAAATGGATTACACTACTCACAAACCTTGTAGCGTTAGAAGCGACGATTATTTGGCTTAGTAAGCGTTTCGCTGTTCGTCCGTTTTTATCATACTTCGGGATTTTCGAGATGCGTAAGCATGAAATATTCAACGAATTTTACATATAACAATTTAATGAATACAGAAAAACGTTGTTATTGTATCAATAACTGGACAAAATATGTTGCATATAGTAATTTTTAATACTGTATTATAATTTATAAGTTAAACATTTCACACTCTTAAATTTAAAATGAGCATTAAAACATTATTTGATTATTATTTTATTTCAAATAAAGTAAATGCTATCTGCCAAATAAATTCGATTACATACGTCAAACAACTATCAGCAATCAAACTGAAAGCTTTCGAATATGGTTGGGTCAGTGCGCAAATAATATGAAACTGGAACGATTCGGGGCAGATCCTTCAAACGGCGGACTGTTTGCATAGCAACCACGAGACGTGCGTTCGCATGCAGGGCATCAGCGTCGGCATCGGCGAACGTGATAGATTTTAGGCGATGCAAAACACGTGGCCCATGTCAAACCGATCAACGTCCTTAAAATATAGCAAGTATCAGTTTACATCTTTAGAACTATTATAATGTGAATTTGTTTTTAATTAAATTGTCCACGTAGTTTTCTACCGTCCGTTCTATTATGGCCTGTCGTAGTTTTGTTATAACTTAACTGTAATTTAACGCATCTAAGATTTAGACGAAATTAAACGGGTTTCTGAGGACAAAATATTATTATATCAAATACTAGCTTTTGCCCGCGACTCCGTCCCCGCGGAATAAAAAATAGAAAACTGGGTAAAAATTATCCTATGTCCGTTTCCTGGTTCTAAGCTATCTGCCCACCAATTTTCAGTCAAATCGATTTAGCCGTTCTTGAGTTATAAATAGTGTAACTAACACGACTTTCTTTTATATATATAGATAGATAATGACAGGTATGACGATAATTTTTATACAGAGATTTTGGTCTCAGAAACTCACGGATAGAGTTTGAACCTATTAGTACATACATTTTAATTGTGAAGACGAACAATTCTTCAAAATTACCTTAATAAATTTGTCATATCAAGGTAAGCCCACCTGTAGTTCCGACCCTTGGGAACGTAACTCTAAAATATAAATTTTAAGTAGAAGTAATTGTGGAAGCTCTCACTAGGCCTTGAGGCTGGAATGTGTCGAATTACCTGCCACAAGCTTTAAGACTTGTAATTTATCAGGAGACCTCCCTTTCTGATAACTCAAATACTTTGCAATACCCTAGTTAAAAACATTGTATCATTTTAAACTACGGCCAGTAGACATTAGTCAGTCAGTTAGTTAATTTTTACATTTGCATAATTAAAAATTTAAAAAATGGTTAGTTTTAATATTTATTAGAACAGATATAATTGTAAATCATCTTAACGTTTCGTAATGCATCAGAAAAGCTTTCAGAAAAATAACTTACCGATATTTACTCAGCCATTTAGATATTACATACATATAAAAGCACTAGTTACGTAAGGTTAGTAATACAGTATTTGTTTTTTTTTTTTTATATTGGTGATGTATTATTTTAAATGTATAAAATCTAGATAGCATGAAAATACTCGGAGTACTCGTCTGCGGTTTGTTTCAGATGAGAATATTACAAGATGTAGCAAAAAGTCGGGCTTTTGATTGACGTTAGCAATCGGCTTAATGTAACCGAGGCAAGTTTTGCGCGGCTCACAAACGACTGTTTAAATTCAGAGGCCTACGCAATCGCTCACACGTCATAACTAAGGAGCTTTCCATATAATTCATTTCCCCTTTTGATATTTGTCTTAGAATGTGATCTTCTGAACGCGTATATCATACGCAAACTAAATCCAAATGGGCTGTTATACTTTTTACCGGTAAAGTTGGAATGTTTTCGAAAAAAAGTTTTGTGTGCTCACGTACGTCTTGTCTTATTACAAGCATTCGCACAAATTGAAACAGAATCTTGTTTTATGATATATAGAAACTATATTGAGCGTATGGTTTATTTTCGTCGTTCGAGATTACGTGACTAGAAATAGTAAAATCGGATGGTGATGTTGATAATGTAAGTCGTAATGGGCCATTGCCAATAAAATCTTATAGGTAAGCAATGGATTGAAAGAAACGAGGTCAACGTAAGGGATGGGCCTTTGGAAAATAACGTATTAAGATATGTTTTGACAGCAGTAGTAACTAAAAAGAGCTTAATCATATTTAAGTACTAATTACAACTTAAAATTCACAATAACGCTTGTATATTCATTCATAATTAACAGGTTAACATTGATATAAATAAATTAACTGTTGACAATTACAATTATGTCAATCTATTAGTGAAATAATTTTTTTAATTATTTTCCAATTTTTTTTTGACCGTAAATATGAATCACGTTTTATAGATTGCCGCTTGAAAAGTTTTTCATAAAAACATTCTATGTTAAAAGAACTTTACAACTTGGCAATATCGCCTACTTGTCTAAATCAAATGAATAATTATTGAAATTTAAATTCTTATTTTCAATCTTATTACGAAGTTCCGTAACGCTCCCGCTTTTTGTATAATTGAAGAGTTTCATCCGTAAGAACGAAGTTCAAATCTTTTCTCAAATAAATTACAACGTTTCAGTTTATTTGATTTATATTTTAAGTTTGAAAGTACTTGTATGTGAGGAAAATTTTACGAATTCTTTTCTAGAAAAATAACTCCGTTAGACATATTTTCGTATATTTTTGTTTGAAAGAATAGAAAAAAATAAAATCAAAACGGTGAAATTTTATTTTGAGAAGTTAACAAATATTTTTTTTATTTATAAGGATATCTTAATTTAAAAATAATGTTGTTTAATCGCATTGCAATTTAGTAACGCTGAAGTCTAGTCTCAAATTATCCATAACCAGGTTGGGACATGTATTGTGCATGTGTTCGGGTCATTTGCTCGCACCATTACTAGCAGCTGGCGCCGCTCGTACGCACAACAATTTCTTCATTTCACAGCGAAATTTCAACACGATACGCGATTATCGGCCTTAAAACTATTTCCAATATACGCTTCTATTTTGCTAGAACTACTTTTATAAGGAATAAGAGATAAACTTTAATATGTATTACTTAACTCATACCTTTACTTAAATATTTTGCTCATTCGAACTTTGATCCCTCCAAAGATAGGGCAACAGATTAATATCGTAACTTTTGCCAACAAACTTAGCAACCGCTGCGGCTGACCGAAAGTTTCATGTGGTTGATAATTTACATAATAGAAGACGGTTGGTCTATCTACTATCGGGGTCATCCAAACTTCTGTGGATTAGGGCTTTCACGGGCACGGCTTATCGGATTTTGGACGCATTTCGGGATACTTGCGATAGCGAAGTCATTACGGACATCCGATTTATATGCAGATCGGAGCCGTAGAGCCGGCGATAGCTGCGCCGCGTCGAAGTGTCCGCCACACGACCGTGCGCTTCAAGACGAGCTTTCTATTCCGATCGATTCTTCGATAATATTTGCTTTAGTGCGATCGTAAATTCATTACTCCAACAAGATAATACAATTTATTAATCCTTTATCATTTCGCATCCGAAATTCTCGTTCAACTTTTCCACTCTCGACCCGACGAAGACAGACCCTCTATTGTAAGGATTTAACAATTTCTCCGCCTCGTTGCATTTCACAGAGTAATAATAAAATATTACAATGGATGTCAAGCCTATTCATGATAAGTGCCCAAGATGAAGAGCGTCAGTGGCAAATTTCACGAAATCAGATAACGAACGAATTGTTTTATTGTGATGGTGATCCGCTTCCATTGTAAGAAGTTATTTTAAACGATTTAACATGAAATCGCTATCGAAAGTTGGAAAGTTAGATTAACAGAAAGTTGAAACAATTTGTACAAACTCGTGTTTTAAAATTGGAAACAATTATTACACTTTTGAAGTTTCCAATTTTTGTTAATTGAATATTAAAGTTTTCAGAAACACATAAATAAAACTCTTATTATTGTTTTAGTTTTTAATTGAAAGTTTCATTTTATTAATGATGATGATAACGTAGCATCATCATCATCACCTATATTTAAAACAAAGTAGTAATATCATTTATAACTCAAGAACGCTTGTACTGATTTTTAAATTTTTTGTGTTTTCGAATTTGTCTTCGATCGGAAATAGGCTTAATATGGTATTCATGAATCACCAAATTTAACAATCAAATTCGTGTTAGTTACACCATTTGTAACTTAACAATTGAACTTAATAATTTTAAATTAATTTTAAAACCTCTAAATCTGCTCATTGATTCCCTCTAAGCGTAATGAACTTTGCCGGGTCAGCTAGTCAAATGAATATTAGAATTTAAATTACAGTTTAAAACTTGTCACATTTGCATTATTTTTAATTAAGTACAGATAAAAAGAACTATCATAATTTATGCTTCACTGTCTCTTAAATAAATAACTAAAATTTAATCACTTGCTTCTACATAAATTATAGATAATGTAGCAAGTTTTTCTGTTTGTTGCATTTCTTATAAATTACATTAATCCTTTAAATACTTAGACCATGAATAATCCCGAAAACCCTTATCGTTTTAACTACTCAGCTGTCAAGCGCATGTTGTTTTTTGTTCAGAATTTCCACCAAAGTTTGATGGAAAAAAGGAATGAAAAACTCAACACATCATTCATCTTTCGTCTGCCCTGTCTATTATGAGTTGCAGTTTTAAAAAGTTGTTAATTAACATCAGGGCGCGATTCGGGCCAGGTCCAAACTTTTAAAGTGTTTACGAAGTTTTAGAAATACCCCGATCATTAAAGTGATGGGCGGACTTTATTTGCTAAGTTTATAATATTTTACGAGCAGTTTATTTAAGAATATAAACGTAAATAATAAACGATAATATGATGCTTACAAATTGAAAAGAAAGTTCCAAGTTTATGACATAATTCTTAGATATTTTTCTTGAAAATAATTTTTAATTGTCTCAAAACAAATTTTATCTCTCGTATTATATTGAATAATGTTAATTTTAAATAACAGAAATAAATATAAATATATAACAGACATAGACAACCGAATAATTTAATAATGTATCAAATATTCGGTGATTTTTCTTTTCATACACCAAATATACTTTGAAATTTATACATTCTGTTCAACTCAATATCCAATAAGATATAACCCTGAGGTGTTTCAGTGGTTAAAGAAGCACACAGATTTGCAATTATCTCCTTACCCTTATGATTATTCTATATATCCCGTTGTAAGAAAGTACTCGAACTGGATCTATTATTCATTGGCAAATTACGTTTGATTTGGGACACAGTATTAGAGGTAGGTTTCTTAAGAAAATTATTACGAAGACTACTGCATAGTTCTGATCCATTCAATTTATTATTTTTTCTTCGATACGTATTTTCTATGTATTCTTATGGCTTCTTTTATTGCGTTGTGTTATAAATATGATACAAGTCTTTTGGTCCTTAATGAGACACCATAAATCTTAAGGATATAAAATTAAAAATTACCTTGCAAAAAGCTTCGTCATCGCGATGACCAATGACTGTGACTCGTCACATACCGAATCATAAAATTTATCGTGTATTAACATAAATCTTACTAATATTGTAAATGCGAATGTTAAGATGGATGGATGGATTTTTGTTTGAAGGTATCTCCGGAACGGCTGAACGGATCTTGATGTAATTTGGCACAGATGTAGAAAATAGCCCGGAAGAACACATAGACTACTTAATAAGTTTTTTTTTATTTCCGCGTGGACGAAGTCACGGGTGACAGCTAATTTTGATATAAAGTGGAATTTTGGTGCCAAACATCAGAAATTATTATTTGGTCCTTCTATTCTGTTTGTCTCGTACTCAAGCGCAGGTTAATAATTAATGAAGCGGATTCGGTCGAGTTTTGTTTGTTAAAGTGATTATTCAAATACGAAAAACGTTTTCGGGTTTTCCTAAACTTCTCTCATATTTTATTCATCGATTTTTCACGGTTCGAGACATTCGTAATTGTTTCCAAGATTTTATTTCTCCATATTCAGCGTACTGTAAAATAACTTATATAATATGTTTATTTTATATAATAAGATTACGACTGTGTTATATACCACCAATTTATACAAAATATATAAATTATTACATAGTTAATACATTTTTATCAATTAAATTATTTTGTAATTCTAACCTCACTGGCATAAGCAAAATATTATCATTACGATGTTTCACGAAAATTATTAGCATCCTTCATGGAGGGACGTAAAATGAAGGTTTTACTTTTAATTTTGATTTTATATCTTACTAGATGTCGCCCGCGACCCCGTCCGCGCGGAAATAAAAAATAACGTAATAAGTAGCCTATGTGTTCGTCCAGACTATGTTCTACATCTGTGCCAAATTACATCAAGATCCGTTGAGCCGTTCCGGAGATACTTTTTAACATTCATCCATCCATTCCGGCAAACATTGGCATTTATAATATTAGTAAGATTGTCTACTATTTGCAATTACAAAACTGTTAACAATAGTTCAATGCGAAAATTTGGGCTATCGGTACTAAATGTCTGCGGTGGTTGTTTTAGTGCTATTTAGAAATGTAATTACATTACTGGTCTCGATTAATTGTTAAATAGGTTGCTTTATTAAATACATTTTAAAATTAAAATAGGACGTGGTTAGGATATTTTAGAACTTTTACTCGCCTTTTCCAGATTGTTATTAAATGTTGGTTTAGTAAAACGTAATTAAATACACAAGAAGAATATTGAGTTGTTTAAATATTATTTTTATTAGATTCCTTTCTTTGCCGGCCTTCAAAGAAAACTAATCCTATCTCAAGATTATTCCGTACTACTCCCAATCAATTCGCCTATAAAAACAAAAGAAAATGTCGCTATCCTTTCCCGAGAGTTTTGTCCTCGGAGAATCATTACGTAAATACGACAAAATTGCAGAGGACTTCGGCCTCCAAAGGGGTGTTATTTATGAAGGGCACGGGGTGAAGTGTATCTGAGCGGCTCTATTAGCTCACCTTATATTTTCTTCTCCGAGTTAATTGTTATGTCGCCTGTAAGAGCAGGTGGCTTGTCTCATTAGGCCGCGGCCGCCGGCACCGTGGGCGAGTTAATGCCAGGCCACGGAACTTGAGAGCCGCTCCGGGAACTCCGACCCGCGGAAATATTTAAACAAATTAAAACTTTTTCTTTATGCTGTTTCCCGAAGAGCTTCCTTATTCTGATTCGTTTTTATTGAGTTTTCTCCCAGTTTCAACCAACTTGCCAAATGTAGGAGGTTCTAATTGGGTTCGAGCGTATTTTTTTTTTGTGTTCATTATTTTTTAACTATATTGAAATTCCTTAACTTGGAGAGGGATTTTTTCTGTCATTTCTTCGTCTTAATTATAATTAATCAAGAAAAATTTACTGTATTAAGTGAAGATAAATATTAAATTTTATATTTTATTTACTAACCGAAAAGGAGGTTTATTTTAATTTTATTTTCAGAATCGATTTAAAATTAAATAAATATATCAGTAATCTTAATACCCAGTAAAACTGTGTAATTTAAATTCACTAAAACAATCCAGTTACCCAAAGTTTGTATAAACTTAATCTATTTGTAAACCACTTTCGAACACCTTCGTTTTATCTCTGTCTGGAGAATACTGAGAGAACTTCTCTCAATAATTGTCAACCACCTGTTCTTAATACTTTGTCTAACTACAATATTGTCGCTCTGTGTTCCTCGCTCTATGTCTACTAAGGAAAAAGATAAATCCTTAACAAGAAATAATCGTCTCGTGAGCAATAATATTCGTGTTTGTCGATATAGAAAATATTTTTATCAATTGAATGCTACAAAACTAATACAAATACACTATACTTAGCCGTTTTAAGATAACAGTCTAATTGTCTTACATTCAGAGTTTTCTCTGAGTGTACATTTTTCATACAAACCAATCAAACAACCAATCAAAGCCACTAGGACTGCGGTGGAATGATTTTTGTTAGACGGCACGTAGCGATGCCAATATTGTTAAAGTGTTCAAGGAACATTGTTTAGAAGCATCGTTGGTATTTTGATGGACACGATCCTGACCGTTAAGACCGGACAGTGGATAGTTTGAGAACTGCTAAGTAACCGTTAGTAACCAGAGTCTGGAAAACAATTGCATAGTTCGTAAATTCCTCTTTGCTGCTGACGGCTCTAATTTGGCAGAATGACTGATTGTTGCCATTAGACGCGGAATTATTTACTACTGCTGAAATTGTAGCAACAATGAACAGTAAAGTCTATTTATTAACTAGATTCTTTGTCTCGATATCGTTATAACGGTACTAATTAATTCTTGTATTTTTTATTTGATCTATTATTAAGCTTTATCAAAACACAATAATTATTATTTTTTGATATTATAAAAAGACAGTATACTACAGTTTTAATCTAGAAGTTTATTTATTTTTTACATAGCTGTTTAAAAAATCTACAAAGTATAATGTAATAAAACGTTTGAAATTAAGACATTGTTTGACTACAGTGTAGAACTTAAAACAAGGAAAATCTGAATAAATCTCATAAACAGTTGCTTAAAAAGATAAAAAATAGATTTTCTTAAACGAGCTCGTACCTACGACGAGCAAATTAATGAGACAGGTATCTCCGGGGGCCGGCGCAGTCTCCTTCTTAAATAAAATACTTAATAATAGAGTCGACTGTTTAGGATAATCGCGACGACATTACATGTAATTTACTCACTTCTTACAATTGTAAAATGTATTGTAACTAACTAATTTTAAATCGTAATCTATACGAGTTGTTTGAATTATTTCTGAATACAAAAAAATAATTTATTACAATCTCATTGTTTTTGTTCATTATATTTTCAACTGTACTTCAAGATATCTTCAACTTGCTGTATTTGTAACATTAAATTCGTACCCGGCCTTTACTAGTTCTTTTACATCAAAAATTTTGTTAAGTGAAAGAAATTTTCGAACGAAATTGTAAAATGTCAATGATGACAAAACGGAAAAGAAGGCTGTAAAGATTCAGTAAAAACTTATTTTATCCTGCCGCCATGGTCGGGAAAGGCTATAAAAATTCCGGGCGTCTACATTGTACATTGTCTCCAATTTCGCTCACTTACCCGGACCGAGTTGAAAAATATTTGAGCAAAGAGTGGAATTAGTAAAGTTGTAGGAAATTCCACGCGGGTACCACACCACACATTGCCCGAATATTAAAAGGCGAATTAGACTGGTCACGACACGATGAGTTCATAAATGTTCTTATTAAGGCACAACTTGTTAGAGGCCACTTGAGGTTACGTGACTGTAGTGGCTCCAAAGTTAGATTTTTACAACGAATTTACTCTCTTCGCATTGACGCTGCACTTGCTTATCAATAAACTACCTATTCAGTATTCCGAAAATGTGTAATTTATTTATGGGCTTCGTAGATAAACGCTACATCATATCTAGATACTAGCATTGTTTTTTCGTAGCCAATCGTAGCTAAGTGCTACGTCATAAGATTAATACCTCAATTTGATGCAAATCGTTTCTTAAGTTCTCCATTTAACTTCATAAAACACTTGGCATAATATAAAATACTAAGTTATAATTTTTATATTCAATTATTTAAATACCCTACAATGTAGCACTTAGCTACGAACATGTAGAAGGGAACTATTTATATCAGGACGTGTTTCATTTAATATGTACAAAAGACGGACTAGAACAAGGATAAAGTACAAGTACGCCACTTAAATGTTATTAACTAGTTAAAGTTAAATGTAAAATGAAACTAAACAGACGAAGTATCACTCCGTACAACCCACGCAGTCTCATAAACTATTTCAACCACAACAATACACAGACATAAAAGTCAACTACATAAAAAGAATAAGACCGGGTCTCCTTATATAAGTTTGAAGGGTAAATAAATGCCAGTATCTGATATAAAAAAGTAATTTCAGTATATTCTCGAGAAAGTTATCGTAAATAATTTTATATCAGGAATATACAGATATTTGTCATAACCGTCGCAGAACTAGTAAGGTCTGCCTTCTCCTAGAAGTGCGTCATCATCAACCTGCCCTTGTCCCAGAAGGTCAGCACAATATAAACTAGTCTTTCATACATCTCTATCAGCCGTCATACCCAAATTCACTATCTACTTATGCATATCCTTTTTTACGCAATTCATATTTTTTTTCTAGAGGTAACATGCGTAAATATTATTATTATTAAGGCACAATAGTAAAATTCTATAGAAATTTGAAATTATAACAAACAAATCTAAAGAATCACAGACTTATTAAAAACAGACATGCCTGTTTCATCAATTTAAACATTAAAACTTTCCAAAATAAATGTGTTAAACATTCACACAATTTCTTATTTACGTAATTTCTACTTTACTAGTCTATTCGTAACTAAGTTACTTGATATGAGACTTTATCAGAGTGATTTCTATATAGGCGCCAAGGCGATGGTATCGCATGTCAATTTTCTATTTTCGTCCACATCGCACTGATGGGAACCATCAGTTGGCGCCAGTGACAGTACCATCGTTTTAATGTCGATGGTTAGATTTAAATAACATCGCAATAACAGACCACTTTGATTGCAAGAATTGTATTACGTTAATATTTAATAACGTAATGGTGAAATCGTCAAATGACTTAATTAAAGTGTGTTTTATTTATTTAAAAAATGGACGGACCACTTGCCAGTTGATGGTCGAAAATCAACGACTACGAACGTTTTTCAGCTTTAGGAAACGGGATAATAGAGTTATTTACCGTGTCTGAAATTAAACAACCACTGTGATGCGAAAAATGTCTCCTAATTTTATCATTTACAACAAAATAAAAAATAAACAACCATAAACACGAAAGTTGGTAAACAAAAAACGATCGCGTTCTCAAAAACAACATGCCTCAGGAGGCCTTTTCGCGCCTGTCCGTACGACGGTCTAGCAATTCCCACTCAAACAAATCACCACTAAACAAACGTTTCTACAGGTAAGAATAATTCAGCGAAAGGTCACCTGTTACGGGTATTCGACATCGATCATCGGGAGTGCGTTCCGTCGACCTTCCCTCGTAATGTCGCCCCGGGGAGCGCCCGGCAGACTCTGCGAGACAAAACCACCCCAGCCCCCGCCTGTCACGCAGAACTTGCTTTATACAAACGAACATTTTTACGTCGCATTTCAAATCCGCTCCCATCCTATATACCGTTCGTATTTGACACGTGTCGTATGACATATGAAAATTTAATAAAGCACAGAATTTGTAATTACAACTCGTGAATGTGTGACTCGTTTACGACGTCCTTAATATTAAACTATTATTTCAAAGTGTTAGGGATTTATTAGTATTTTACTTGTGAACGGTGAATTTTATAAGCGTACCGTGGTGACCGAATTTAGGTGTGCGTCAGGTGACAGCGTATCTCCGCTCGCGTGTATTGTTCGCGTCCTAGCCGCCGACTTTCCATTTATTTCTCTATGAATACGTTATTACCTGCTCGCCCTCGCTTATCAAAGTTTATTTGCAGCATGTGGTTTACTCTGTACCGGTGCTTATTCGTTATTACAGCGCCGGAGTGTTTTATTGCCAGGGCGGGGCCCGAAATCGCGCACGACGCCCTTGTTTTTTTTTTAATTTTTCGTTCACGATCTTTCCAGGATTTGAAGTTTATTGTGTTTTTTCTCTTGTTTCAGATCGAGGACGCCATGCTAATGTTCGACAAACAAACCAATAGGCACAGAGGTAAGTGATGATTCAAACTCAATATTTCTAGAACTTGAATAAAATTATAAAATACGACATGGTAAATATAATTTAAGCAAACCGACATATAAATTCATAGAATTTTTGAATTTTTTCTTATTATTTTTATGTAAACAACAAAATAGCACAATAATCGTTCTACTTATGAGTATGTCAACGAAACTCTCATAGCCTTGCGTGCCACATGGGAAAATTATAATATTATTTTTGTAAGCGTTTCGCCTCATTTCGTCGGTCGTCTTCGCCGCAAAGTCGATACTGGTTAACTAGCAACGGATAAATACAGCCACTGACCTTCCATACAAATTTACCAACGAAGAGAGACCCCTCTGGATTACAGAGCAATACTTTTTATCACTAACCAAAGCCAGAAGCAAGAAAGTCAATGCGGTTCTAGCGAGAATGGAGGTTGTTACGGCTGAGGCGTATCGAAGCGAATCGTCGGGTTCGGGGAGCGTCGTCACTAAATAGGTTCACCGTTTTCGGTATTGTACTCCCTCCCTCGTATTACGATGCCCTACTAATAAATAACAAATCGATGCGCAAATAAAATACATGTTTTCTTCGTGAATAATTTTCGATACCGTACCCTATCGTGTAGAAAATAAATATGAAAATGCTTTGTTTTTAACAAAGAATTAAAAAGGGCAAAAGAAATTAAATCTACAAACATGATTTACAAAACAAATTATTTAATGCAATAACTAACAAAATTTTAGGAAACGGTCCTTATTATTTCGGTAAAATGTGTACAAGCGTAACGTTATCATTTTGAAAAATGGCTTCAAATAAATTGTACCCCAAAATACTACAGTCCCCCGGCCTGGATAATCAGTTGCTCTCATTATCCTCACAACGCGTAAGATTTTAATTAAAACCCACGGAAATCGTATCAAGGACGGCCATCTTTTGTTGCCAACGAAGGTTCCCTCAAACAGACACAGAAATACAATGCTGAATTTACTTTTGAAATACTCATTAGACAAAATCAGGTTGACCTGAATACTTCGGCTGAATTATTTTAGATCTTGTATTTGTAAGAGTTTTTAAGACTAATTCATAATTTTACATTGAAATTAACGTTAGTTTTTCGTAAAGTAGAAAAATTAATGATTAACACATAATTTTTTAAGTAAGAAAAACGGTAAACACTTTTTACGTTTCCAAATGTTCTTTAGTTAATCAAGATTTTAAAATGGAGTCAAAAATGCAGCAAAAATAATGATCATACAAATATGTTATAACATATATGACACGATTTAGTCACACCCAAGCTAGTTCTTAATGACCGCATTTCGAAATTGAGACTAGTCATGCCATAATGTATCTTCTCCCCTTTTCGTTTATGGCATCAATTCATCTATAAATAAAATATATGTAGCGCAATAAACCGCACCTAATACCCGCTAGTGGGTTATTATTCCGAAACATAATCAGTCGGGTCGAGTATTCCCGCGCAAATGTAAAAATATCCCCTGTTTATTTGTATCAGTATCGGCCTAGAGGCAACCCGAAAGCGTATTCAGGCTGAATATGAATGCAAACTGCCCCAACGAACGGCCGGAATGGCGAAAATCAAATTAGGTATGGCGTGAATACTTCACGGCGACGTCGGGAAAAAAATTGAAATCAAATATTCATTGACTTTCAACCGGATAAGCCGGCCCGCAGCCATTTCAATACATTTTATTATCTATTTTTCGCTGTGGCTACGATCCAGCCGCGACACATAGTCGCTGCTTCGCAGCTCACTGATTTCTGTCCGAATGAATCGAAAATGATGTCTCGTCCAGCTCATTATGATTTTTATTGTTATTTTAAGCACACAAATATGTTAACCAATATTACAATATGTGAAATAAAGGATAAACACAAAAACGGGCTTGTATAGACAGAGGTAAAACCTGTGGCACGGTGTCAAAAAATAAACATAAACTTGATATTTTCAGAAAATACAATATTTTAAGGTGTCCTGATTATTTAGGTTGTTAATTTCTGTCTGACTGATTGCATCAAATCAATCTACGCCACTCTATAACAAAAAGGGATGAATATTTTACAATAGCAATATATTCTCATTAATTATTCTCTGTTATTTCTAAGCGGATTTCAATTTATTTTTATAAATCACGTGTTGAATAGGGTCTTAATTTAATGGGTGATATTAATGCAAAGCTGTTGAATCTGTGAAAAATAAAAAACCTTTTAGCCTTTTCAGTACATTAAATATGCGCGAATAATGCGTTTAATGGCACCCTTTACTTTTATTTACGGCCGTTTTCGGTTAAAAAAATAATAATTAACGACGTCCTTTTTCAAAAACTGCCCATTGTCTTTTTTTTGTAATTTAATTTTCTACCAATATTTTTATTTCTCTATAATAACTTTTTATGCCATTAAATTATTCATCAATTTTCATATTAATATTAAAGCTTTGGTTGTGAAAAAAATAAACAACCTGTATATAACTGCATATTCTACAATGTGTGAATTAAAAAAACGATGTGGTTGAATATGGCCTAGTCACCCCTAGTTTAGGGTAGGCTCCGGCGGATGATGAAGATATTTATATAACAGTTGTAAACGTGATTAACAAATTTTAATCTATTCTTGATAACCTTACTTTGATGCTAACTATTCACACGACCGAAACATTGATGTAAAATATCAATAGAATCTCTTGAAAAAAACAATAACAATTAGATGCTGTTAAATGCTATCAGTATTTTGATCACATAACTATCAAATGTAAAGTACTCGTAAACATACTTTGACATTCAATTTACTAAGAAGATGGTTACATTATCAGGAAAAAATTAGTCTTAGCACAGCATATTCCATTTACTGTAGATTCCTCGCTCGCCTACGGGAAACATTTGTCACCGTGCGTGCCTCGATACCGTGTAAATTTCACATACAACTTTGCATAGCCCTAGTGTTATCTATTTTTCATATCCCGCCGTTCGTGATGTGTAAAGGAGCCTATTGCGTGAATCATAAATGGTGATCGTTTTCGTCAGGCTCCATAAAATTTCTTTTAGACAAGAAACGTTACAGTGTTTTAAATTTTTATTCCTTTACAACAATCGTTTCGTTTTTATTAGTCGTAAAATAGCAAGGCTCGAATTACATTTCGGATTAACGAACCCACATTGAATTTTAATTTAAAATAAGCTATTATCTGTGAGCGTTGGTTGTGTTGTAAGTGGGGGAAGGTAATCGTAATAAAAATTTTCAGGTCTTGTAAAGCTTCTTAAACACTTCGCTTGCGGTGTTGGCGGGGAAGATGAAATAAAGCAATCTCCACCTTACAGACTCAACGCTTAAGATTGTTTGCAGAATCTTGTGTATTTGCAAATATTCAGCGGGCGCTAAGTGGCAGCACGTGGCGAGTCCCCGGGGAGAGGCGGGAACACGTTGGATGTATTAACCCGGAAACCGCTTTAACAGCATTACACATCGCGAACAAATCGCATTTTTATTTTTATGCAAAACTTCTAGCTGTTTTTACTTCAACATAATTGAACAACATTTTACTTCAATCACGCGAAGTGAAACTAATGGGCGATAAAGCAAGTGAAAAAATGTTTTTAATATTTTAGTAGCACTTAACTGATATCAAATAGTTGTTATGCCTGATCCCTTGGAAGCTTTACTTAGTATATTGAATCTTGAATGATGAGCTGCCTATAGGAACACTTCGACTGAGATTAATAATAATCGATTATGTGATATCTATACTTTAAAGTAGACGCAAAGTTTTAGAGGCTGGGTATGGTGGTTTTCGATTAGAAATGTCCTCGTGGGACTACGCTGAGAATGCATTCGATGTGCGGTGTGGTGCATAAGATAAAGTGGTTTAAAAGCTCGCGGGAGCTTTCGGTTATAACGTGCTTTCCGCATACCTTGTTCTTGAATAAGCGAATGACTCAAGTGAAATATTTTTCTAAGAACAGAACACGGATTAAATAAACACCACAGATATTTAATTCCTCTATTAAATATAACGTCCGCATAACGTCCAATCTCAAATTGTTATTTGTCGTATCCTTTATCATTGTCCAATGTTTTAAGGCTTGCTTTACTACAAAACTACAAGTTCTATTTCCCACTGATTAAAGACTTACCTAGCTATTAAGCCGGCAGCTGGAGTATTCCAAGCCATCAAGCTAAATGTGCAAACGGAATGACCATTTGAAAGACAAGTACTGCGTCCGCTTGATATAGACTACCAATTTCGCTAAAATCCTGCAATTCACAGTATCTGCATTGGAAGTGAGCTGTCATTAATTAGGTTGCGATCACGATAGATCAGGAATTAGCGCAGCAATGCGCACACTTCGTTTGAGATACAGCATACATTTAAAAGTAATCTGGATATAGTTTCCTAATTCGGTTTCATAGCGAAATTTGTGTTGCTGCCAAGATTTCATCTTACATTATTATTTATTAAAAATACTACTTAATTAATAACACGTCCAAAAACAACCCATTTAATAATTTACCTTATAACCCGCACTACAATATTAATAGGTAGGCGGGCCATATCTTCCTTTTGCAATATAAGTCTATTTACGCGTTTGTGGGAGACTTAAGTCCCCTCGGGTAAACGGCGGGAAGTGGTAGAGAGCGTAGGGAATATTCTAGAGAATTTTACCACGATTCTCTTTCCGATCGCTCTTTATATGTTTACAGAAATATTCGTTGATAAATTTTACATCTTTGATACTACTCTAAATAAAGATAAATTTATGTGTATTTGAAAGGAATAATTACCCAATTCGATTGAAAATAAAGTACACTTATCATTGTTAAGAAACAATTTCGAATTTGGATCAGTACGATCAACAATACAATTGTGGAATACATCCGAAGAGATTACATCCCAACTCAAACTCAATATAGAACGATAATTTCATTGGAATCAGCAACAAAAGCCTTTTAAGAACGGTTGGCAATAAATCGAAGGCACGAATTGATCGTCAATGAAGCATTAAGAAGGCAGCGCTTTCACAATATACATTAGAAGTGTGTTTTATCGAATCACTTCCTACGGGACAAGGCTACAAAAAGGAATGGTTGTAAAAATAGTGAGTGCGGGAAATGACACAGTGGAAGGGCGACTATTGACAACCTTACAAGGGAAAGTAAATAGAGTGCTAGCAATTGAAAAGTCATCCATTCTAAGACCGCAGAAAATTGACTGGAAGGCTTACATTGTCATGTTTTTGAACAATAAGTGAAGCGCTCGCTGAACAAATAGGTTCATGGTATTGCAATTACGAGGCTAGGCTCGTGTTAGCTTTGTGTCGCTTAATGAAGGTTTTATTGTTGTAAGTCAAGTGTTTCGAACATGCACTTGGTAATTCCAGTAACTATAATTAGACTATTTGTAATTTCTAAAAGATTTACTAACAAAGACTTTGATTATTTGCTAGGTATTAAAAAAAAGGTTATACTTTTGATTTCGAATATTACTTAACCAAACATCAAGTATTAGATAGTAATTGTATAATAACAACTATTAATAGCAATAATTTATTAATTCATAAACTACGTTCGAATATTAAAACAGCGTAATTTGCTTAATTAGATATATATCATGAAGTCTTAATCCACAGAGTGCAAAGGTGAACGTATCGCCACAACGCCTACGTGAATACAAATTACGAAGTAAAACAGAGTAGACAAATACAAACTAAATCTCGGCACGAATCTGACATGCCGGCATTATTAGATAACAGAGCGTTCGCTAAATGCGCTCACGCCCTTATACAATTACTTTGATAGAAAAAAATGTTACATTAATTGTACGAAATATTTCGTAGTATTTTACCTGTGCTGGCATCTCTCTTTGAATAAGTTTTTACAAATACCTACATTATCATTACAGCATAAATATAAAGTTTCTTCCATTTTTAAATTATTTTACCAAATTTGAAGAACCGTATATTTACTTTCCAATCATGTTATTTTTTTACGGCTTATATTCAAATCTATTATTTAATATATTCATAAAGACAGTAAATGATAACGTTTATAAATATGTGTTTTACAGATTAACATTTTTTCTTTTTACATATGTATTAAATTATATTCGAATTCAACAGTGTTTGTGTAAAATTAGCCCATGTTTTGGTTACATTATAGGATTCCTGACATAATTATCTCGAAGCAACTTACAACGCACCCATTTATTAACCATCTTAATTACTAAGGCCAAGTTAATTACATGGGGTAAAACTTAGCGCCTAAGAGCGTTATCCCGTTAATTTAGTACAAAGTCGGTTTCGTGGAAATCTCTTTATGTCATCATTCTGCGGGATATCGCCAAAGTTGTTTCGAATGATGCCAATTGGTACTCCTTAATGGGGCTCCAAACTTTTTCCATAATAAAATTATGGAAAAGATCTCCGAAGCTCTTTGGAACAATTACTATTATTTATGGCTTCAATAATTTACTGTCACAAGCAGTGCCGCTATACAGATAAAGACGATGTTATCTTTGCAGGATTTTCTCATAATCTTATTGAATTTGGAACTCCATACTTTATCTATATTATAACATAAAATTACTAAATCAATTATTTGAATATCACTTTAAACAGATGTATTTTTACATGTTTATATTTTATTTTTAAAATTCAAAGCCACTCTTTATGCAATAATGTGTTTTTTGAAGTTAAGAAGCTTTATATTTATTCAATAACTCCCACTTGTACACCGCATCACTCGAGTATCGTAATATATTAGGGATTGCTCCGCATGAAGGAGTGTAAAGCTTTAGTTTTTCAGAAGGACTCATAAAGAAGAATGAAATAAATCGTATTGGAACCCCTGCTGATATTGCGGTTGTCTGTGGACGACGTTGAGTAAGCTTTATAAAGTGGCTCTAGGCATTTGCCTTTTTCAATAGTTATACATAAAACAAAAGTCTGTGCGGCGACTCTATCAAATACGATACAGTACTATATATTTTCTTTTCTTACAAATAATAAAGTCATTTAGTATTTATCTAAGACAAAACAATATTAAATACACCAACCACGGTTAAATATAACAATTACTATACTTAAAAATACTATAATTAAAAACTAACAAACTAATTACCTAGCTCCTCTATTTTAACCTTCAAAAACCACTATCAAACGTGCCATGTTGGCTATCAAGCCGAGTGCGCCTACGATTTCGCTTTGCCAGCATTCTGGGACACAATCGCAATCAGTCTAATATGTTGAACAGTGGGTCTATCTCATTATCATGGACGACCACAGGTGAATGATGGCGCGGCTCGAGCGCCGGCGGCCGTTTTGTTTGTGGTCGATTTAACGCCGGGGACAAATTGCGTGTTCGCCGCCGCAGCCCAGAGATCATTCCAGAGCCGAGAGGAATAAATCGACTGATTACTTTCGCAATACGAAATGTAAAGAGAATTACAACGCACACGGCACGCAGCCTTAAATCTGTGAACTCGTATTGAGTTTATTTAGCGTGGATTAACATTGTTTGTGTTTGAGTTGGATTTTAAAAAATGTGATAACTGTTGATTTAATTTAAAAAAAATATTAATGTAGGTGTAATGATATTCAATTGTACCATGAAGTGTAAAAAGTTATGGTCCAATATTATTTATTGTCAGTATAAATACGTTAGGAAATTCGGGCATATTACATAAATTGTACCTATTTATTTATTTTAGCCGAAATTGTTCTTGTTCTCATCCTCTTAACACGAAAGTAATCTGTCGACCTCCGTCGCGATAACGGGATTTTTATGTAAAAAAACTTGAATCGTGCCTACCCTCACCTAGCCCGCGGCTCTAAAGAAATACCCGCACTGTCGGCTTCCACTAAAGATTCGGGCGTAATACACATTTTCTTGTATTGGAATTAGAGATGTATTTGGCTCGTATAACATAAAATCGGCGTTAAGGCGACGCCCATGAAAACGCTAGCTTGGAAATCTATTGTATCCTTTGTTTAGCTCCCTCCAGTGTTGCAATCCACTGAAAGTTTTACTGCCGACAGTTTCAACTACGCCATTTCATAAGCAAAACACCGTAAAACCGGGTAGTGTTATCGAAATGCTAACAAATTGTCTACTGCGCGATACGTATAATTCAAAACGTGCTGAAGTTATGCAGCAACTTTAAAACTGATAAATTTATTATAGAAATTGATGATAACATTAATAAATTAACTACAAAACAAAGACTTTAAAACAAGAATGTTTATTCACTGGTAGCATTGATCACTTACTCAAATTACTTGGCTTACTATTTTTCCTTAAAAATAATAAAACAAATCTTTATTGCTGTCGTACAAAAGCTATAAACTTGTAGACGTTCCAATAAACTATATAAAATATATATACTTCTTAAAACATTTTACAAAGTATCAAAGTAATTGAATAAAAAGTCTATTCAAAAAATAAGGTTTTAAAATATACAGAGGTGAGCTCGTAAGACTGTTAAAGGCACATAACGTAAACGTGAACACTTTTGGGCGTAATTTTGTAATATTGGTTAACCGCTTGAAAATTATACACACGTGTCGCGTATAAGAAGGGTTTGTAACACGTATGCCACTAAATTTTAGTTAGAGTCTCTGGCAACAGGTGCGTAGGATGAGCCCGCTTGAAAGTCGTAATTATCATGAGTCCCGTATATTCTCTTCTTGCTCAACTAAGTTAATGTAAATCAAATCATAATTGGTTAGATTATAACAATATTTAAAAAAAATTGTAAAACTTCTAAACTACAAAAACATTTTTAACACCGCTAACAACACATTGGATATGCCCGGTTTATGTTTTATTACGCAATAAAAACAACGATTCAATAACCAAAGAGTTTTTATTAATATTCCAATATTGACAGTATGGTTTACATAAAATAATTTTAATTAAGCATTTTCACCCAATACTGGCCACGAATGAGTCGTGTCCTTTAAATGGAAAAATTTAATTATTTAAGTTTCGCAAACGAACAAGCCGGGCCAGGTATGTTTTTGCGTAAAACTGTGCGCAGTTTTATAATATCGTTACACCTTTTATGTCAGTTATATTTAAAGCGAGAATTTACTCAGTATTCGGTCGTATCAGTCGGTTGAATGGAATTTGCATAAAAAACACATAGCTTTTCCTCAGCGCAGTTGCGCATTAGGGCTTAGCGTTGATTTAAATTGAAATTTACTTCGTGAAAATTGTATAAAACTACAAACTAAAAGTAGCCAAAACTCTATAAACCTTACATACATAGTAAAAAAATGACACTAGACAAGTAAATTTTATCGTTCTCAAAAAAAAATTGCTTAAATAGAACAACAAATGAATAAAGGTAGTTTCAATATAACAATTAATGAATTTTTATATTATATATGTATATATTTTGGATTATAGAATTTATAATAATGGTAAAATCGACTATTTTCGAATGACTTTTTTAAAAGAAAAAAATTCAAGTAAATTTTATTTAAAATTAAGCATTAGATTTATCTCCACTGCAGGAAACAGAACAGAACAGTTTTTGTTTTCCTTATTTTGCTACAACACTTATAAATATGCTAGTTTAATTTTCGTCATCAAGTAAGCAAAAAGTTAATTAAAATAATCCGAAACTAACAACTAATCTAGAAGACCCCATGTCCATTTAAATTGATTGAAGATTATAATTGATTTAGGGAAACAAAAACAAGCATGCCCATCATTTATCAATTAAAGCGCTGCTCAAATTAAACTTCGAACCGAAATTGCTTGTGTCATTTACATACACAGTATCAATTAAGTCGACCTTTTGAGGAAATGAAAATATGATTTTAAAATTTTGAAAAGTATTATTCGATCAGCCTTATATGATACAAGGCTGATCGAAATGTATCATATACTAGCTATCGCCCACGACTCCGTCCGCGCGGGATTGAAAAAACAATTAATAAGTATCCTAAGTGTTTTTCCAGACAAATTTCTACATCTGTGCTAAATTTCGTCAAGATCTGTTCAGCCGTTCCAGAGATACCTTCTAACAAACATCCATCCATCCATCTAAACTTTTGCGTTTTTAATTTTAGCAAGATTATATTTTTGAGGATAAATACCTACCGTGTTACATTTTAGTTACTTTCACAAATTTGGAGACACCTCATAAAATTTTGAATACATGAATACATGTTCAATGCTATAGTAAGCCTAATGTTAAGTGTCTTGAAAATAATATTATTGTTTCTCGAAACACTGTAACTGCAATACAACAGTTTAAAATGTCTATGTCCAATCCCGTGAATGTTGGATTAGTGTAAAAGAGTTTTTTTTAATGCTAAACTCGTTTATAATCATCAAACTTTAGGTCTCCATGCAAATTTACGTAGCTAATTATAATTTGGTTAAATTATTACCCGCGGGCGTGAAATAAGCCAGTTTCAGCAAGTCACAGCTCAAGTGGATTTATTGGCAGTAGAATGAGAAGTTGCTCGTACGTTCGTGATAATGGTTTTGTAAATGAAACCCGTTATGCGACGCGGTTTGACGTTACTGTTATAGCGACGCCGTTGGATGCCAACTTTAATTTAACCGTTTCCCCTTTTCGCGTCCATTAATGATGACGGCTCGCTGACAAATGCGTTGTCGTCGCTTCAAAACAAACGACAACAACACGCAAACATGTCAAATAGAGACATAAAGATAACAGGTTCAATTTTTCTTTAAAATACTTTATAGTATAAAATGACAGACTTCCTGATGTGATGTGAGACAAACAAGAAAAACATTATCTTTAAGAGTTAATGGAAATTTTCCTCCTTCATAATCCATTAATATTACAATGTATTTATAATCGAAGCTATTTTTATGTCATAAATAATTACATCTTTGATACATTTAAGTCCCCAGACGATTACAATAAAATGCTACAGTCTATATTGGTGTTAAAAAGTTTATAAAATAACTTGTACGCTTGATTGATGTTCGGCGGCCCGAGGGAGCGGTAGGAAGTTAGTCGACGTGTAAAACATTAAACTATCGTGTAGAGTGCTCCGAGGATCTGACCGTCGGCTGTCTCGCAATGACAAGCTCAGGCGCCGCTGAGACTTCCCCTTCACGGCAACTTGCTTCGCGGCCTAGCGGTAAATTAAAAACGTCAATCATTACAAACATCTTTTATCGATCCGTCATCAGCACTATTATATATGTTTTTAATTAGAACTCAGTACTATTATTTTTTATGGGAGTGTCGGTGGCTCAGGGGTTAAGCACTTGAATTGCAATCTGTAGGTCCTGGGTTCAAATCCTGCCATGTACCAATGTGTTTTTCGATTTTAGATTTGCATATGTACATTTATCCGACGTTCTTACGGTGAAGGAAAACGTCTTGAATAAATTCAATGATATGTGTGAATTCAACCAACCCGCACTTGGCCAGCGTGGTTGACTATATCCTAGTCACCCCTAACTTGGGGTAGGTTCCGAGCCCCTCGGTGGAGACGTATAGTGAGCTGATGATGGTGACTATTTTTATATTTAATTAATACCTGAAAAGTTTAATAACTCAATCGTAAATGCCAGTTGATCTGATATCCATAAAATCAATGCAATATTTAACTGTCAACTTTAGTGTAAAGATCATTCTGCTCAGTTTTGTGTCATATTCTGAGATGTTTCAGTTTTTCACAAGGAAATAATTATGAGACGAGGATAAGAGAATTAAAAATTATGAGAACAAAAAACCTTTATCTATTAAAGTACTTTAGTAGCCATAAATATTTACAACGTTTATGTTACCACTCTCCTTATAATTAAAACTTACAATAGCTTGAGGTTATATGATTGCTTTACAAAGCGTTCATTTAATTTTGCTTTTAGTAAAACACAATAAAATAATTTTCGCGGCGGTATAAACAAAATGCTCGATAACGTCTAAGGTGGTTTTTTAGTAACAATAGTTGCAAAACTTTCTTTTGGTATTAGTAATGACGTAGTTTTTTGTCATGTCATGTAAAGAGCAAACGGCTTAAATATCCACAACGAATCGTTTTTGTTTTGATAAAAAAAATTGGAAATGTAAATTGATTAGAATTTTATTAAACTTTATCACACCTTAATGTCTCTTGAACTTCGACTTCGAGACACAATTACCTATATTATTCGAGACGCACGCGCAATTATTTCTAGTTCGAGTAGTATTTATTTTAAGTGCTTTACGGGTCACGACCTTAAGTAGCTATTTCCGTAACGGCTTCTAAAAGTGATCAGTTTAAAATCGGATCGTGAGGTGCGCACGAACGCTTCGAGTGGCTTCCGCCATTAAACATTTATGCGTCGAAGATAACGCTTGCTTTTTGTGTACCACTACACAATTTTACGGCACTTTTACTATTTCCTGATCTGATCTGTTGCACTACTTCTACTTACCTCATTTCTCAACAAACAACGACGATTATGGCTCCTCAAGTAGTTTTACAAGGAAACCTCGGTTGTGAAATGTTTGTTGCAGTTCTAAAGTTGCATCGTATCTCTTTAGAATCATTTGTGGTACCTTAATACAACTTAAGTTTCACACTTAGCATGCAAACTGCACAATTAAAGGCAGCCAAACAATTTTAATTGATATTTTAAATTGATAAGTGCTTGTTGATGTTGGAGTAATTACTATTTTATAACAAAAAAATCGATAGTAACTTAAATTTATGTTGTAACTGCGAGAGTAATGAATAAGTATTTATATTGTCCACTACAGCACAGATGACAAAAGAATAGTAGAGTACAGATTAATCCTGGCAATTATTACTTGTACAGACATCAAATATTCATATCACAGAAAAAAAAATATTTTCGTATCATATTTTTCATCATAATTTCAAAGGCTGGTACAAGTCAAAGCAATCTTCAGTTCCGTCGCTCCGTATTAAGCGACAAAAGCTATCACGGTCCGGGTCCATTTTGACTTGTTGGAGCGCTACAAAAAGTAAATGTTTATTTTACCTGACCAAATTCCAGATTAAACCATTTCAACTTTATATGACAAAAATGTGGTTGTTTGTGTCAATAGGGGCGGTGTACACATTGTGTTACATGTTTCCACATACACCATTCTTAGTACATGAGCGGTTCCGGTACATATAACACAAAGGGTAAAAATAATGAACATTCCAGAAAAATGACACAGCTCTCGTTATGAGCTAGATGCATAAATGATACGATGAATCTGACAAATGGCTCGGCAAAATATAACAATGATGGTGGCTCCAAGTGGCCGTTCAATTATGCAAATAGGTTGTACTGTAACTTCGGCAATAACATAACTGATGGATCTCACTCGCCTTTTGTGTTATCTCTGTTGAATAACTAATATAATTAAACATGCGTATTTTCTTTTAAATAGTACATTTTTAGAAGGTACGGGTTCATCTCTATGAATAAATATACTGCTAAAATGTATTCAAAGATGATAACGGATTTATACAATTTTGAATTGAAATTTTAAAGCATTGTTGTTTTAATTAGGTAAAAGATCAAAGCATTAAAACGTTATCTAAATTGCTTAAGAGATAATTACTCGACAATTAACGGCAGACGCTAATAATGAAAATGAGATTATAAATTAATCAAGAACAATTTTTCGTTCGTAGATCCTCATTAAACTGATCCAGCGCCCAGGGTGCTTTATCACTCAGTCAAATTGCGTTTCGCTTAATTTTCTTTCACCGGCAGGTGTGTTCGACAGAGTAATTATTTACACCGTCAGTAGTGACGTCACTTCGCCTGTACTTCTATGTATTCCTTCGTTTCATTCTACTCAAGAAAATAAATTATTGTAATTAAAACGTACTTCTTTATATTTGTACAAAAATAAATGTTCTGCTGCTACTAACATGATTCGATAAGTTACGTCAATATTCTTGCCGCTGATATTTTATGATGTTTGCAAATAATACATACGTTGTTATTTATATATTGTTTCAACGCATTATGAACATATAAATTTGGTATTTAATTTCAATGTACTAAGGTATATTTTATCAAAGAACTTGGCACGCTTTAAGAAATTAATTCAGTAAAGCTGTGTACATTGTAAAAACAATTAACATTTCGGATAAAGTGGTCTATGGTTCTATGTAATTGAAGAAACAACCCTTTTGCTTACTCAACATTAGAGCCAAGGTCGTTTAAATACTTACTAAATGTCAGATCCATTTGTTCCCCTCATGTTTAGAAATGTCACTGCGGCTGATATGCCTATGGTTTAGTGTCTCTAATTTGACAGTGACATATAGGATTAAATTAGAATGTCATGCAGACTATACAGAAAATGAATTTACGTTCGGATTGAGTCCCTCCCTTTAAGTGGGTTTTTGTTTTACTTTTTATAGTAATATACTTAAAGCACAGAATAAAAAGCTTCGTTTTCTTTTATATTTTTGTTTAAATTCTACTAACATTTATTTAGTGATGTTAGTAGTCATTATAGTTTAATTATCTTCTTTGAAAATTTACATTGAAATAATTTACAAATATTATTATAATTTAGCGTTCGAGATTGACAATTTGAAATATGACGTAGAAATAAAAAATCCTTTTATGAAAGAAAAATAATCTCGAAGGGAAATGCTCGCTGACTTACATTTTAATATGATATATTGCAGGCAATACCGTGAAGTACGTTGATATTACTATCGCATACCCTCGCCGGTCTTGTTTTATGAACTGGCATTTACGCAGGTGGATATTCTGACATTTTGTATATACGTACACTCGCTAACAAAATGCCTACAATCGATAGCATAAAATAACCTTTTACGAACGGCTATTTAAACAGCATAGCCTAATCTATTCAGACACGCGATATCTTAATAGGTTTTCGTACCTTTTACCTACGAAATTTCATATTGGCTCATGTCTCAAATATAATAAGTGAAGATTTTTAACATCACTAAACAAATGAACACGAGTATATCTAAATACAAAAGTAAAATATAAAATGAAACTAAAAACAAATCTGGATTTCGTTTAAGTACCTAATAAAATTAGTTTTATTTCATAAAATAAATATCGCAGTCCTTACGCTGCTTATATTATTATCGCTTAGATTATCATCGTTTACGATGTATATAAATAATATGTACATTATTAAATTATTTTATTTCAAATTAATTTTAGTTACTAATATGAGATAATAACCTAAATTATCAGTAATTCTAATAGCTGATAATTTAAATTAAATCGATTAATATACACAATTAAGTGTTATTTACTTCCAGATAAGCTTTATTTTTAATGTCATGAAGTATAAAATAAAATATATTTGTAAGATAAATCACACATTACTTCGTTTTAAAATGACTCTTTATTGATGCCTTTATTGAATCTGATACGTGTCTATAGATACACATTAAAATTAGATCACAGTTCAAAACGACATTATGTATATTTATTAGGAGCCAGAAATATTTCAAGGCAATTGTAAATCATATTCAGGGCTCAAGGCGTAACGGATACTCTCGTTTCTAGACTACGAGGCCGGAGTATAAATTAATAAAATTCAAATTGTACGGCCGCAGAACAAATGATGTTAGCAACTTTGCATAAATCTAATAAACAAAGCAATTTTAAAATATAACGAGTAATAAACGAGGCAACCGCGTAATAAATATCTTCGCTAGCCGACCGCATCGATAACATTCAGAATACACCGGTGCACTTTAAAGCCTGGAATGAAACCGTTTTATAATAAATTCTCCGGCTCCTACCCTGTGGGATTAATCGTCTTACTTTTCTCTCTCGACCGTAATCTCCACAGGGAATTGTGTGGCCAAGATTCCCTGCTTAGACCGCTACCATCCGCTTCAGGTACCACTACTCGAACGATATTATAACAAATGAACAATTCTACTTATCCTCTTAGAAGATTACAAGTAGCTAAGGCCACTGCAATGATGTTTAATATCTTATATATTTTATCGACTTCAGAAAGGATCTTAAGATTTCCACCCACGAGAAAATAAACTCGAACAGTCGTAAACTCGTGGTTGGGGTTTCTTTATAAAAAGAGATAGTTGTGAAGTGTACTCATAGGATTTACCGCATCACCAGTTGCGCTCTGATAGCTGCCATCGCGACTCCGGTGTAACTTGTGAAATGGTCTCTTTGTGCAACTTCGTCAATGTCTACGTTGGCTGAATGCGGATAATTGCATTCGTCCAGCTGTGATATAGATCGCTGTATTTTAATGGAAGTACAGTTTGTATTCTTAGCTAATGGCGTCAGAAATGACGGCCTTTGTTTAGTTAAAAAAATGTGTTTGCTTTCTGCAACCACCGCTTTGTTATAATTACAAACGCAACAATTTAAAAATGTATAATTGTATTTTATGTTTCTTTTGCTTAATACTTAATACTTTTGTTTAGTACTGATATTATGAAGAGTCAAACTACAAAAAATCTACTGATTATACCATGTGCCATTGCATACCAGTACCATTTGAAAAATCGCAGTCAAGTCAATAAAAATGTGCAATATTTTCGATATAAATATTTGGTTAATGTTTATTTGGCAAACAAAATTAGATTGGGACGGCTCGCACCTGATGGGTTTACTAGTGCCAGTAGGGTTTAGTTCCTGTCACAATCGGCCGCTATTGCGCTGCAGAATTAACCGCCGCTGCCCAGCCCGCTTTAAATGTCACTCTTATTATCATCTGACACTCCGGGATTACCTAGGATAAATTGTTTTAACATTTTGAAAACAGCCATTTCAACTAGATGTCGACAGTTGTTATCTATGCGAATTAAAATTCCACCCGCTGGAGTTTTCTCGATACGTATTTTTACTGAGCCAGACAAATCGGTTTAACACTTTCATTAGGTCCCTGCGAGCAGAGTCGCTTCAATTTAGCTAGCGTTTGATTGGTTGCAACAATCATTTACGTACGGCTGTGTCAACTTTGACATACGGGTTCTACGGGTCGACGGGCGCCTGCACGTCTGCTAATGCCATTTTCCGTTTGGCTAATAAGTTTAGCATGCGCTATTACCAATCGGACGTCGAGATTGCCGCCCGCCGCGGACTTCTAGCACACCAATCAATTTGTTTCATGTTTGGATGTTTTAATTCTCTGTTCATTCCGACACACCACTCACTGGTCGAAAAAGAAACTGCATTTAAATTGAAGATATTTCCTTACATTTTTCACAATTCTTCATCTTTTTTTTTACGAGTGAGGAACATAACATATTGAAGCTTTATAAACAAGAGTGTGTTTGTGTGTTTGGACTACGATGCAAAAATTATTAATTTCCTTAAGATAAATTAAAATTATTAAAGATAAATAATCATGGTTTTGTAGAAGAATTTTACAGTTACATTTTTTTATTTTCTATATCAAAAGGTGGCAAACAAGCAAGCTGCTACCTGAATTCGCCGAAATAGCGAAGCGACCGCTGCACATAGATATCCGCAATTGTGTTGCGTAACTTTGATCAACGGAGAAGGAGACGCACAGAAAGAGGATATTTCTCCTTCCTATGCGTCCCCTCTTCCGCCAAATCCACTTCTCCTTGCTCTCCTAATAAGAAAAGAGTGAGAAGGGAAAGAGGACTAATTAGGCCTCCAGCACGCACACTCATCAGACGAAACGCCGAATTACCTTTACTTCACGCCTGTCTTCTGGTTTGGTCGTGAAATTTCACCCGTCGATCCGGCCCATTCCTGCACCCAACAATACGTGAACCTTTTTACCATTAAGTTTAATCTAGATAACATTAATGTAACATTATTCAACGGACTTTAAAAACAATGATGTTTGTAACTAGAAAGGGAACTGTAATTTACATTTGGTCAATTACATGATTAGAATTTGGTTCCAGCGTTTGATACGAAACTGATGTATGTAAATAGAGGCTGAGCGCTCGGCAGTTAAGCCCAAGGGTTAGACTAAGGGTGCTACTCTAGTTCATTTGACATTCGGATCACGAGCGCCTCGAACGATGTCCCATCTCAGCTCACTTGGGCCGATTGCATTAATTTTGTCGTTTTATAAACGATTTAATAGGCAATCTTCAGACTTGGCTTTCTCGCTTCGCTAGGATAAAATACGCTTAATATAATTTTCGTGCTCTCTTAGAAAAGAAAATGTTTTTTCGAACTACTTGACCTGTTTGTGTCCAATTTCATTACCTAAAATAAATATTCTAACAACACACATTTCTTTTGTGAGCACTTTTAGTTTGCTATGCAGAAAATTTGTCACATTCTAGATTTTGTGAATTTAAGTGAATTTAGGGCGACATGAACTGCTTATCAGTTTTCTGTCGTCCACTCGCAATGTATTCTCGGGAGTATTCAAATCAATCTCTGAACATTTTCAATTTATTTCAGAGTCCTTATCTGTGACAGCCTCAGCACTGAATTAATCTGAACGGACTCGCTGCCCTCCCCCGATGCCGCTCCGCACCCCACCCGCACCCCGCTCCACCTCTCACCGGAAATTAAACGAATTAACGCCATCCAAATGTACATTTTTCACTTTGGGACTCGCGCATCCTATCGATGAATCTCCAAGTCTTTTTCATCGAGAACGGTCACCAGATTTCTTCATTTATCTATCTTCCATTAGATTGAACAATTGATACGTCAGGAATGTACGTCGAATTGTAAATTGAATTTAAGATCGATACGCTCATTTCGTTTGAAAGGCGATTTAATTATGCCTATCAAAATGATTCGATCTCGAGAGTACGATTTAAATATTGATATCCCGTTAACGATTTGAATCGTCGTAGAGTACCATTGAAACTTGTTATTGTTTCTTCTCAAAATTTCACAAATCTGACACAATTACTTACTTATTACTAATATTATTACTATCACAGTGGTAGATGCCAGCAACAACAACATCTGTTGCATGAATTGGTCGCCTCACCTGGTGAAATACCACGACCACACAGAAGACAGGCATGAAGTGCAATACCGATGAGTATGGTGTCGGACGCCTAATTTTAGTCCTGTTCCCTTTCCCAAACTTTTCTTATTAAGGAAAAGATGGGATGGGGATTTGTTGATTAAAGGTAGACAACGCATCTGCAATTGTGAATGTCTATGGGCAACGGTCGATTCGCTATTTCAGTGAATCAGGCCGTCGCTTGCTCGTTTGGCACTTTATGATATAAAAAAAAATATAAATGCGAAAATTTATATGGATGGATGGTTAGGAGCTGGTTATTACGTATCTCCAGAACAGCTAAACATATCTCACTGAAATTAGGCATACATGTAAAAGATACTCTCTAAGAACACATCGTTTTCTTATTAAGTTTTTTTTTAATTCCGCGTAGACGGAGTCGCGGGCATAAGCTAGTGTAAAATAATGTGAATAATAAATTAAGTGGAAGGTGTAAGTGTTCCGTTGCTCAGGTTAAGTTTTGATTAATTTAAAAGTACTTAAAGTTTATGGTCCCAGACGCCCATGTAGCAATGGCTCCATTATACATGGATTCATGACTTTATAAACCTTTTAAACTTATTAAAATAAACTGGAATATCTTACTTACATTAGACTCCATCCCTCAGATTTCAATGGGGCTGTTTGTAAAAAAAATAAATGAATTCCTTCGCAGACTTTCATTCATTTCTTTTCAGCACATTTCGTTCATTTACAATTTAAATTAAATTCAAGGTATACCTACTAGTTAGTCAGAATTCGATCTTCAACTTCAATGTTAAAAGTTTTATTAAGATAAATAATAAATAAATTGATAAAAGTGATTTAGTAGTTAAACTTGTAAATCATCTCCTTTCTGTTTTCGCTTCATTGGAAAAAGAATGCTCGTCATTTTGTACACCTCTTTTCTATGAGTTATTTTTTTCTTAATTACACGTTTTATGTTGGTATATTTAAGATAGAAGACATTTATTATGTAACATAAATCTATCGGTGTCAAAATCTGGGTCGAAACTTAACCAATCGTTCAACCTCTATATATCCAGCATCGTAAATGCGCAGTAAAGCCGTATGCGCACCTGCTCCTGTTTGTAGGATGCCCGCTAATTAATTCAGTAGCCGTCATTACTGCGAATTGGATTTCTACTGTTATAGCGCCGTTTAAAATCTGTTACTTATATGACTGAATTTGTTGTTAACTCTGTAAGAAATGGACTCTATTACCTAATTACTTGTTGATTCTTTTCTTTCCTTTTTTTTACGGGATAATTTTTTTATTGAAAAATTAATTTAAGAAATTTAGACATTAGAAGAGGTTAGTAGACTAAAGTATGCTTAAGTCGTCCTCAGCCTTTTAATAATTTTATTATAACAGATTTTATAGTTGTTTTTACATTGTATACGTTAGTTGTGATATATACACATCGTATTAGTCAGAGCATATTCGTTCACTATCCCTAACGAAGGAAACACTAACGTAAGCAAATAACCCACACACGCAAAATACACACCCACGTATTATGTGAACTTATTGACAACGAAGTACATAATGTCTACCAAATGTGTGTGAACAGATTGTGTATAAAATATTCTTTCTACAAAGGTATTCGAAGGTAAAGTCTACTTTGAAAACAAATTAGTATTTTATCCTAATTATAATATCACGTCTCTATTATTTAACCACACTAGTTTTAAGTTCAATGTACATCCACGTAGCCAGTCACATATCTGACTGAATGAAGAATCACTGAATCTAGCACGAACATTTGTGACAATCTGGTTAAAAATGTGCAGCGCCCCTATCGGGAGTACACTACACCAAAAATCTCATACTGATTTTAACATAATTTACGATGACGATACAAAAGCAATTGTCACAAATAATCACATAATAGTCGTCACAGTAGTGGCAGATATTGAACATTTATTATTATTACTATTAGAACTAGTATTGTTTCTATATTGTAGTATAGATAACGGGTATTAAGTACGGTAAATATCAGCACGTAATACAAAATAATCAATACACTTAGGCTTAAAACCCTGTTCGTATTAAATGAGGCACACGAGCATCATTTAAACAGAGCTTTAGAGCTCATCCTCTTAACGAGACTGTAATGTTCGTTAAATTGCTTAAAACTTAGCTATAGATACATTTCATTAGTATCTTTTCATAGGTCGTAGTATTTAGTAGAAAGTCAATTGCTTGTAAAATATGGCAACACTCCTATCATCAGTCATAATTTGATTCACCAAACTGTTGAAAAGTGAAGTTAAGTAGGTTCTTACACAATGAAGGTTTAACAGACAACATTCTTTCCTTCCAATTTGTTTTCTCTGCCTTTGTAGATTTTTTAAATTAAAAAATTAAAATTTCTTTTTCATTATGCTGCCTCTTGTATTTTTTTTAATCATAAAATAACAAGAACGTTCTCCATATTAGAAGCGAGTACACGTAGTCTCAGACGAGAGAAGTGCAGCAAGTTAGACGCTGTGGAACGTAATGTTAAACACCTTAAGTGTTATCGCGCCGCGGGAGCAGCTGCTCCGTTAACTAACCGTGATTACCCCTACCTCGTGTTCTCGACAACCGTGTATCATTTTTTTCAACCCTCTCCAGAAAACTGGCTGAGCATCTCGAAATTGCGATACTTAGCATTAAATTGTGGGCGCTCTTAAACGGCATTATGCCAGGATTACGTTGGGCGCGGGATTTTTTTTATTACGCTTAGCTAGATTGCGAGCTTAGCCGCTTTGTAAATACCTTAAAGGTATCGGTGGACATAAACTGGTCTCGCGGCCCAGTTGACGTTAATGAGCTGGCTCCTTTTGTTATCTCCCAAACGTACGTTTATTACACTTGAATTTGTAATAATAAAACGGCATCTTGGAACAGCAATAAGGTTGCTTTCTTCAAGTTTTTCCCTTTTCTTAATTGTACATTTTTATATTCGTCGGTGAAATGACTTCTCATCAAGAAAATTGTGACTTTAATCTTATGTAAGCTCCGTTAAAGTTTTTCCGACTTTAGTTTAAAACTTCTCCCTCTCTGGTATTCAGCGCTCTATGATTTATGGAAACTAGAATATTCCGAAGTGTGTAAGGTATTTTTCATTGCCAGGAATAACTTTACTGTTACATTTAAATTCGCTTTAAAAATTTGTTTTATTACTTTTACATAGCGAACACTTATAGCATTGGAAATTTTGCAGCTAACAGCCAACCCACAACATATAGTGATAGTACTAACGGAAAATGTAAGAAAACAAAACAAATATATCAGTGATAAGGCTCTTAATCACAAACTTGACTCGTCAGCCTATTGTAGTATGAAAAATACAACCAGTATTGAGCATTAGTTTGTTCATTTCCTCCGAGGCACTTTAGACTTATTTACTCCCCTAATACTGCCTATTTGGGAAGATAAAAGAAGTTAATTTTATAAATGGGCCATTCCCGTATACGTAGGTAATCTTGCGTCGGTCTTGTTATCGGGGTCCAATCGGCTAAAGACAGATAGTGCGGTCGACACGCGAGCACCGATTGATTAGCTGGGCCCGCAGTACCCTGACGGGTTAATAAAGCTCCAGCAACCAGCTGATTGCGTTGTAAGCCACCCCATTCAGTATTCAACCCGAATATCGCAAATCGATTGCTTCATACAATCTATCATAATACTGACCCTGCTAGGGTCCGAGCAATTTATCAAGAGGTTCGTGATGGCAATGTTTTTGTTTAAGGATTTTTCTTGTTTTTGTATAGTCAATACTTTTTTAAAACTAGTGTTTACCCACAAAAACGAATACTTTAAGTGTTCTCATTATTATAAAATAACTCAATGATATTTTCCGTAACGTGCGCATTTTTTATACGTCGATGATCTCTTTTGTCGGTGTCCAAGTTCCGGTTTAGGTCATTCCGCCAGCGGAGCAAATAAGAACGTCTTAATACGTGAGATCATCACCAGCTTAATCTCTATTTGGGATTCGGTTTCACAGTTACAAAAGTTTATTCTCATTGCAGTATAGATTAATCAAAGTATTTGTAAAGTTTGTAGCGATTACAAACCGTTCGTTCGTCGCATCAGCGTCCGCTACAAGTTTAGGCAACAATTCTAACCGCGGATAGGATTAAAGGCGGACACCGCGGTCGCATACGGGTCTCGTGTACACGGGGCCCGTTTTACAAAGTTCCTCATACTAGCGGAATTAGAAAGTCATTCTACCAGTAACAAATCTGGATTTACTTTAACCTCACAAAGTAGCATTCTACTTTTATTACGACCGGCAAATGCTACTGCTTTCTAAGTATTTAATCAGCTTCCAGTTTGTTCAAAGTATGACAGATTAAGTCAAGCATAATATTGTATTAAGTACAATAAAAGACATGTAGCATGTATTTACTAAAATAGGTCGTTCTAAAGTATATTATACAATAATTCAGATTATCTTTCTATGAGAAGCTTCAGGCTAAGTTAACGCCTACCTTAAAGACCGTCACATTAATCTGCTCCTCTATTTTTGATTTTAGCATTAAACGATCATCCCGCCTAGAAAAATTACTGTCGCTCCGAAGGAATTCCATAGCAAACTTTAAAAATGTACAGAACCGATAAGTCATGTTAGGTGTTAGTTCCATACATTTTTGAAATTCGTTGTACAGTGATCCATTAATGTATAATACACTAATAAACTAGGACTTCATTATTTTAGAAGTACTAAAGAACTGGACTGTCATGATTGTTTTTTATTACGTTACGATCGAAGTGACGTTGAGTTTCTTCCGCTGAGCTGGTGAATGTGCCAGGCTTGCGAGCGACATGGACCCGCGGCCTAATTGCTTGACGAAAATAAATGATTCCCAAAATAAAAATAAACGAGAGTTTCGCTTTTCATATTAATTTTTAAGGCAACTTTGTTTTTGTTTTTCGTTAGCGCACGCGGCGGCAAATTAATGTTTAGATAAATATGACTAATGGTCAAAGTTGCGTATGAAATCTAATTTAAATAATTGTCAGTAATTAACTTGTTGCCAATGATATAAAATTTTAGACAAACGTCATCGTGACAGAATACATAACAGTTACTTACAAAATAGTTAAATAATTAAATAGTTCATTCCTCAAAAAAAAAATTTTTTTGTCTATAAATTCTGGTTTACGGACAATAATTTTACTCGACATCATTACTCGTATAAGAAAACATTGATGAAAAATTGCATACTTTTATTAATTAGAAGACATACTCATGCTTTTTTTATGTTTATTATATTGTGCATTCGGCATTCATCAATTTATACCCTGTTATCAAATAAAAAAACAATTTTTTTATAGTATAACAACGAATATAATATACATACGAGTATTCTCACAAACATTGCTATATTAGGTTTTTATTTCGTTAATATGAATACAAGAAAGATAAAGTTTTCAGTTTAAAATGAAATTTAAATTTAGAAGCATATTAAAGTTAAAAACAACAAACATTGTGCATAAATTTGAAACGGTTTATCGTACTAGATTAACACATAATTTAGAGGCGAAAAAGTTAAAAATAAAGATATCTCAGTGCGGCGACATTTGTTGAGCAAACTTTCAAACAGTAACAAAAAATGAATTTCAACCGGACTGACGCTCGTGATAAAGTTGTTTTATATTTTATTAAACTTCAAGTAGAAAGTACACATCACTGTCGGATTGTAAATCTCGTCAGTTTATGATCTTAATAAATTTTATGCACTGACTGAAAATGAAAAGCTTAACGAAATATCATTTTTTGTCCCAATCATTTTTTTTTCAATTAATGACAGTCGAATTGTGTATTTTACTTACGATGTTAAGTTAAATATTAATTTGACTGATATAAAATTGATTATTATTTTACTACTATGCTAAATAAAAAATGACAAATTCAAAATTAGTTGTAATTCAAGAGTATGGTAAAAACGTACAAGCCGTAAAACATCAAATTGTTCACGAATTGTTCATTTTACAAATTAATCTTCAGTGACGAGTTAGTAAGATTTTAAAATCACGATGTTTATGACTTAACGATGAAATACGTATATGCTGCTAGAATTCACATGTTTTGTGATACGAGGTGATGGGAATATCCACTTAGCGTCACATTTTATTCTGTAAGACGCTGTCATAGAGTCTGTATAGCGTACTAAAATCTATACTTACTTTTCATAACACATATTCATATATTGACATGGATTTAAATCTCGAGACACGTTCACTCTAAAGAATAATAAATGAGTCACGAGTTTCGATTTTCAATCAATGTGTTTCTAGATGGCATTAATATTATTTCAGTAGCATTGACTTATTCAGTCTTTTTGTATGAAAAATATTGTTTCAATAATCAGAAGATATAGAGGCATGTGACCTAAAAGCTTCTGTTCTCCGCTTACACTATGTTAATTGATAGTTTGTTTATTAACATTTAATAAAATAATTCAGTATTTATCAAAATGGTAGTCTCTACGAATTCAGCTTAGGGCTTGCGGCGTCACGCAAAGTTAATCTGTCTTCATTTCCTATCTATCACAATGTCGGTCGAGCCCGCGGGTGGAACGAAGTGGTGTAGAGCATTAGCCGCTATCAGACGACTCTAGTCGTGAAAAATGATTTCCCACTACACCCCGACGTACCTTTTCGCCATCATTCACTGTTTGCCATCTATTTTAAACGCTATCTATTGTTCTATTTAATAGTTTGCGTGCTGTGGCTAAGCGAAACATTTGTCCACTCTAATCAAGACTGTTATTTCTTTATTTCAGGTACGTATCCAGAAATAAAAGCTGACGTTTGAAGGCTGAGGTATTGTAATTAAAAATACGTAACCAATTCGTTATGCTCGCAAATATTAACATTGTGAAACTCAAAGTTTTCAATTACTCTAAGCTACTAAAAAAACTACGCGCCAGATTTTTAACTAACCTTTTCATTTGACTTTAGTTTTTAAACATCAATAGTTTTCAACAAAAAATACGAAGCGAATTAAGCCGGGCGACATTTAAAACAATAGAATAGTTATAGCCGTCGACTCTTCAACTGAAGCCGCGATGGCGGACGTTGTGTGTTTTAATTACATTTTTACGATACTAAAGCGCGTACACTTATACATGTATGGAGGGTAGAAACCCCAAGCTATTTGAAGTAACGCTTCCGGCGGGCACATACAAAAAACATAACCCTTTCAGACCGCACCAAAGGATCATTCAAAAGGAGCGTCTACGCGCACAATCTACTCTATGCTTATGTTTGTACGGTGCGCTATTTTTCGTTAAGAATATTGTAGATGAGTTATTTAGATTAGCAAACTTTTTGTAATAATACTTCAATGGAAAAAGAGCGCTTCAAATCTACTTTTACTACAGTATCTTTATAACATAGCTGGATTTGATATTATAACGTTAGAAGGATCGAATATATCGGACCATATTTCACTTAAAGATATGGGATAGCTGTAAAATCCGAGATTCTATGAGAAGAGTGAGGAGAATTTATATATTTATAACGTCCGTTCGATTTTATGTCCAAATGCTTCACCCTCGAATAAGAAGATGTATCGGCAATGCAAATAAGCGGTATTTTCTAGTAAATCAACAATGTTTTATGTTAGGGCGGTGGCAAATGGGTATTATCCTTCTTTACATAACGCAAAACAACCACATT
Source organism: Papilio machaon (assembly GCF_912999745.1). Classification (NCBI taxonomy): domain Eukaryota; kingdom Metazoa; phylum Arthropoda; class Insecta; order Lepidoptera; family Papilionidae; genus Papilio; species Papilio machaon. Next base: position 3,438,839 of record NC_059989.1, on the reverse strand, counting down.
TCTTCGGTTCGCATTAGTCTTCCTTCGTACGTGATCTATATCTATAGCGTAGGTACGTGGAGTGCCCACAATGTTTTGCATAAATCACAACACACGGAACAAAATGCGTCGGAAGAGTGAACCCCAAACAAATGACTGTGTAGGCTTCAGCGATCACGAAAACACCATAAACAGAGCAAAAAAATTAAACGTTAAAATGAAAACCGACAACAACAATAAGACTTGGCTTCCCATAAATAACTGAGTAACCTTTCGTTTATGGATGCGGGTAGATTTGAGATTTGTAGATATTACACCAGAAAAAGTTGCCGTTAAGCCAACAGAGAAATTTTAATTATGAGATTTTACATCGGATCGCTTCTGTTTTATTGTGAATAGATTTAAAATTTCAATTAAGCAGATCCTGATGCTTCCAACTAGAAATGTATTGACCGACTGAAATTAGTATGCCAGACACGGCTCGGTTTTTGCTTGATTTTTTTTAAAGGAGACATAATGTCGTCAAGGGGAGATAAGCCTTAACGTGCGTTGTTTATCGTCTCTCCGTATTTTTGAATTCTCAACGATGTTATAATGGTTTTATTAAAACATTAACGATAAAATGTTAAAATATCTTCAACTTCAAAGGTTGAGAATGAATTAAGGTAGGTAAATTTAATATAAAACATTCAGACTATTGTAAATATATTTACACAATTAAAGTTTAATGCACTGTCATTGTCGTTTTATGTTACATTTTTCCGTATAACATCTTTGTCCATCCTTATATAAAAAGTAAATATACGAATAAATAAATGACGAATACGAGCGCTGTGCGTATGTAATCGCTCCGAGCACTCACTAAACGCTAGGTATTACTCTGCACGATGACAATGGCTTTATGAATTTTTAGTACGTAATCGGTTTACCTTGAGTTCAGGCAGACAATGAGTGCTCATAGTATATGCGTGCGACCGGATGCGACTCGCCTAAAGAGGACCGGCCCTTCATACATAGTTGAGTGAAACGCCTTCGCAAGAGATTTAAAATTCACCCCGTAATGACGACGGAATGAAGTCCGTTGTTTGAACGCGATCATGGTGATGACTTTAAAAGTGTGCAATGAAAGAGCCGTCTCTATCAGCATTTATTACGCTCTGTGCGAGCCGTACATATCTTACAGAGATAAATCCCTCCATTACATTTCTTATACGACTCTTTATATGTCCCCATTGGGCAGTAATAATCTGCATTGTCGTTTACATGGACAATATTTTTTCATTTCTCGCAAAAACATTGGTACGAATGGCTCGCCGTTGGCGGCATTTGATATGGCGCGTTATTACAAATATATTTTTTGAAATACACAATATGTTCAGGGAATTGTTGCAATGCGCTTATATTTTGTTGTTGCATTATCTTATCTGATTTATTGCTCAAAAACCGCATAATAACCGGACAGGTTTTTTTAACGAAAGTAAAAAAAAAACTAGCGGTATCTAACATTTTAAAGTTGTATACGTGATATAATATTTAATAATACTGTGTGTGAACCGATTTGTGATTCTGCTGCATTTATATTCTACTCATTTTATCTTTTACGTGTCTTTAAGAATATAAGTTTATTGTAAAGAACTATATGGATAGATTAGGAACGACCATTATCATCGTCGTAAGCCGCACATGGGGGCGATTTGAGATAGCCGCAACATAATATTACCGTAGTACCTGCATCCGACTCTTATCTTTTGTGCGGCGAGCGTTGCATTTGATCCAATTTGCCAATACAATCGGATCTCGAGTATTGCAATGGTATTATCTCCGACGTCCGTGGGCCCCGCGGTCTCTAATGCGATCCGTACTAAGAACTTTTGTTGGCGTCGCCCGACTGAAAGACTTTCAACTCGGTTCGCTCGTAAAGCGGAGATTTAATGTGTAAGTAACAAGTTAGTGGTAAGTAATGAATGATTTAGAATTGAAATTTTTCATTTGCTCAAATAAAGTTAGTACCGAATGTTTCAAGCTTTTATAATTTTAATTACATTCATTCTCAAAGATGGACATGCGTCAAATTTCTATTGAAACAATGTCCCTAATAACCATCTGAAAAATAGTAGCGTTGTAAAATATTCATTATTATATTTGCAAAACACAATTCAATATGGAAAACTTTTTATATAACGTAGTAAAAGTTTGCTATCGAATTTCGAATTTCGAAGGGTTTTGTAAAAAGTAATGAAGGGGCAAAAAGGATCTTTAAAGGGATGACGTGCATAATAATTTGAAATCCAATCGACAGAGGGCGGCCTCGTCGCCGAGGGAAATCCTAGAAGGTGAGACGCCGGACAGTAGGAAATCTTCCCTCCCCTACCCTGATAAGATTGTCCAGTGCAACTCCCATAACGCAGAGGGATTGAAAACTTCCACCGAAACGAAACCGAACACAATGTCCTCAGGGATCAATATGTTCAGAAATATTATATCGGAATAGTTCCTACAACTATTGAATTTGTTTTTTTTCGTTACATTTTCATTTGTTTATTACTCATGTTCTCCTATACGTGAATTTCTGTCAAAAAGCTTTATTAAAACATATTGTTATCACACCTCCCATTGTCTCTGAAAAATGTTAATATTTTGTTTCCGAAAGAGAAATATAATAGAAACAAGTGTTTCGATATGTTATGTATTAAAATGTATATAAAATGTCTTTTAAAAAGCAATCAAATTATAATATTTCGCGATGGTAATTTAATATTTCCGTTACGTGATACAAAATTCGTAACGTAAGCGACAATTCTATTGTTAATTATAGAACTCAAGACATTTTCCCCGTCGTCACTGGATACCTTTGAGACCTGAATAAATGGATTTGTGAATTTTTCTTGGTAAACTTGAGTGGTTGTTTACATTGAAAGTGGAGTCGTTTACTTTAACAAGCCTTGTGGGGGTGGGGAGAGGGGATCACTTACGTAATTAGCGCACTCGGTAGTTTCTTTCTACGACATCGTATCTAATCAACACGTTTTACTTTATACTAACATTTTTCGATTAAATAAATTCTATACAACAATATGATACCATACTCAAAGTGCTAACGTGTTGTTTATTTTTGTACTCGTGAAGGACATTCGATTACGCCCTTGAACGTTTCTAATTTCCTGGTCGACGATGTGGTTAACTCAATTTCCGAGGCACCTGGAATGGCCGCGCCCGTTCCTGGCCCATTATCGTAAAATCAAATAGAGAATCTTTTGAAGTAATACAATTCAGATCAATCGCCGATACTGTACAAATTGTACTGAGGACCGACTTGTGGAGCTTAATTTAAAAATTTTCCTTCGATTTATTTATTTCTACACATTTCCTTTGTACGGTTTCTGTTAATTATATAAATTTCACAAAACGTTCATGTAATGTTTACATAAAGGTTACGTTTACATTGCATTTTTTTAAAGAATTACTAATTTTCACTTAGTAAGGTCGCTTTAAATACGTACAACGTATTTTGTAATTCACGCTGTAAGTCTTTCGTACCCTTCTTAATTAATTAGAATTTGTAATTTGTTTTTCACATAAGTTTTTCCAGCAGAAAGCGTCGCTGTTTGGGTTCAAAGTGAATTTCTGAATAAAGATGAAATAAATCTACATAAATCAAACAATTACTAAGTAGCCGCGACGTTTGTAGAAAAACAAAACAATGAGTTCATATAAATAACGAGTTTAATATTAATGCCATTTAAAACTTTTAAGGCGAATTGAATTTCGTTTATTTTAGTAAAGCCAAGTCATGAAATAACTTGCAATGAAAAGACTCAATACCTACATTCCGTTCTCGCTTCGGCAGTTGACATTCCTAGAGGAAGAGAAGAAAAGATAAATATTTGAAAGTCCGCCGTTTCCCCACTGAATGATTGACAATATCTACCCGCCCTTTTTATCAAGCTCTAAATCTTAAGTGTTGAAATGTTTTTCTTTCCAGATTTTTTAACATTATGTGATCATAAGACATATATGTTGTAGGAAAATGTGAAAATGTTCTACGTCAAGTCCCAAAGTTGTAACGCAGTAGGCTCTATACTTTTTTGTAGTTATATTAAGAATATTGTAATATTTAAAAAAAGCATTATCAATTTCTAAGTATGCTAGAGTTAATCGATAGCACTCCGCGAATTCGTCGCCATTTATCATTAGCCTCATTTATTTTTGCGGCTCGAGGAGATATGATTTATCACGCCCAGACCGGGGCTAGGAGCGTAGGTTTGTTTTTGCGCCCACGAAGATATTAATCGTTATCGCGCGCGTGCCTTCCATCGTTTGTTTTCGTTACGCCGGCGACGGCCATTAATTATCAATGAACGTCCGGCCGCCATGATGAAGGTAGATGTCGCAGCTTTTCCAGGTGACGAGGCTCGCTATGAACCCTTTTTAAGCCGACGCATTACGCGCAAAGTGTCCGATGTCATAAAAGTGTCCGATTTGAATACGTGCCGCGGACGCTAAAGCCTGCGATTAACTCCATCTGTATTTTTGTCTCGTTCAAAGCTTCACTCACATTAAGCTTGTTTGCTGAAGAACGTTTTAACAAATTACTTGTAAATACTCATTTTTTACAAATAAATAATTTAACAGAACAAACTTAAGCGTTTAATTTTCTTGTAAGCAAAATATAACTACATTATAGGATTGCACGGATGCCTTTTGATTTCCTATTTATGTCTGTTTATGATGTATTTATTTGCTATATATATTTTATAATAAAATTTGAGGTTGGGTAAAATGGATATCTAATTTCTTCAGCAGCCAGCAGCCATATGGCGTATGGCGTTGCTGTCATACTGCCTGACATATTGATAGATGACATTAGTCACACGCCTGATTGATCGCTGACGTCTCCACAAGTCCGTCCATCTCTCGTCGCGTCGCGTCGCGCTGTCCCAATATTGAAAGGCTTTTGAATATTTTTTAAAAACTTTGTCAACAATTTTTTTTTATTTTTGTTTATGTACCATGTGTGGATCCAGTTAGTTAACTTTTATTTACTTTAAACCAACTTGCTATTTTTTTCGTTGCAAATATTTTTAAAATTTAACTAATCATGATTGTAAATAATGAAATTACATATTAAAATTATAGTAGAATTTGGTCCGCCCAATTCTAAAAGGGCTATTAACATGCTTAAAGATTTTGTGTCTCTCATTACCAATCAAAATAAATAAAGCGAGAAAGACATATCGATAAAAGTGAAATTGAAAAGTTATTACTAATTGAAGATTCTAAGATAGGATGGCGATGGAGCGAAGGGTCCGCCACGTGAGCGCAATTTCAGCGATTAATGATGCGAACCTAATCCAACTAAGCAGGGAGGAAGGCGACATCGTGAATCTCATCTGCAAACGACTCTTACCATGATTTCTCGATATAATCTTAAATTCGACATTAATCTTACTTCGACTTCGACTTGAATTTTAACGTCGTATCAGACTGGTTTAGGCGTTATAAGTGCCCTGACGTTATGAAATAACTGCTGCAGCAAATATGTGAACAATATATTATACAGATGGGTATGACAATAATCATGAAACATTTCGCTTGAGATTCATAGTATTAATACGTGACAACCACAATATATATGTACAGTATGCTATCCTTACTTTATTCACAAAACCTCTAGCGTATCTTAAATCTCGCTTCATTAAGGAGTTTTGTATGTTCTTTTGTATATTACACAGTAGCATATTCTATTGAACGAAACAAACACAGAGGGCGCCAGTATCTAGAATGGAAGTAACTATCGAGATATCTTGGTAGAGGCGTACAACTCGCCGGTTCATTAGCCCAACCGTATTATCTCATGCCTTAATGATTTCACGCTTGCTTTCAACGTCGCTCATTTCGGGAACTTTGATGGCGGAGGGCGGAGAATATTGCAATCATATCGTAAATTACGATTAAACTTCAAGTTTTATCTTTCTTGCTCGTTGATTACTAATAGTTACGCACCGCGTTCGAGTTACATATTTTATCAATACGCAGTATCGTATCTTGGTTAATTACTAAAACTTTAACTACAAGATTAATGTCTTAGAATCTAATTAAACGAAGTTTCATTTATTTAATTCAATCAAATATGATTTTACATTTAATAATAAGACGAGTATTAAAAAATATTTTGAAGCAAGCATGTATGTATTTTATAAGAATAGAAGACGTGAGGCCATGTTATAAACTTCAGCAAGTATAGGATAACGAGAGACATAAAACTCAACAAATAGGCAAGTACTTTTTCAAGTAACACTCGTTACTACTATCCATGTAAGGACGAATGGCAACAGGTTATCGTTGGCACATAATATTATCTTATCTTAGATCACTTTAACCATTCCAGTATTATGAGGATAATAGTGAGAAAAGAATATTTATTATTTATTAAAAAGTGATTGCTAAAATACTCTCACTCACGAGACCTTTTAAGTACAAATTATCTTTAAAAATGTACTAAGTTAACAGAGAATAATGGAAATTAATTTTTAGAGTACACTTATTCGCTAGAAGGTATTTTACTAAAGCTACTTTACTGTGTTAATACTTTCAACATCACTCCACTATATTTCTCGTAACCGTAATTCGAGTATATTTATTTAAGAGAAACGTAATCTGCTTAAGCGATTTCACGGTACTTACGATGTGTACGTATTTGAATAATAGCACATAAACTATATGAAGATTACACTGAAAGTAGACTAAGGAACCGAAATGGCTGCGTGGAATTGTAACAAAAGTAAATTAGCGGTTACTTGAATTATAGCGAGTGGAAACGTTAAAACGCGTGGGAAAGACGCGGCTTGCGTCAGGTGATACGCGTTGTACATTGCTGCTTTGCTTTATTTGTTTACTTATTCTTAGATTCTGTACACTGTACTAGGAGCAATGTACCATAAACAACGTTTAAGTCGAATAAAGCTTTATTTTATCCGCGTATAGCAAAATATTAATCCTTCCTATTGTACTTCAGAAAAGATTTTTGTTTGACTTAAATTCCTCTGTAAATTATTGCAATGTTATTTTACGACATTACAATGTTTTAGAAACATTCTAGACAATACCATAGTATCAAAAAGGAGACCTATCAAGATTAAAAAACATGCTTTTAATATGTACATCAAAACTTCCAGTTTGTCTTGGTTTGTGCTTAACGTAACTCAAACACTACTTCATAGTTAATAGAAAGTTAATAATTAACGAAATAATTACTTATCTACTAAGGAAGTGGTATGAACCGTTATCAGCAAGAAGCATGTAGCACCGTAGCACATGTGTGCCTACGGGTAGAGAAATCGTAGCAGTAGCGTAGCCGCACTGCGTTGCCTACACGCTTCGATATAAATCTTGCTTGCGGATTAAGAGAATCGCTTACAAGTTCTTGCTGCTTCAGACGATATTAATGTGACCCGAAGTACTTATCACAAGATAATATTTCAACTAAAATCTTAATTCTATGTGCAATTAATAGGAAAATATTGAAAGATGCGTACGTTTTGATAAAAATATTTTATTTCAAAAAATATTATATCGCGTCGGTGGCTCAGGTGTTATGCACTTGACTTGCAATCTGCAGATCCTGGGTTTGAATCCCCCCATGTACTAATGTGTTTTTCGATTTATATATGTACATTACAACATCGTGGTGCAGCCTGCACATATCTGAGAAGAAATTCAATGATATGAAGTGAACCCGCACTTGGCCAGCGTGGTTCCATTTAATTAGTTCTTCTCAGCAGTCAGCAACTACGGTCATTTTACATAATAAATAAACATAGTTTGTTTGTCTACCTAGTATAATTTCTTCGTGGAAACAAAAATAGTAAAATGATAATACTAACGATATTCAAATACTTAGTAGCATAAACTATTCTCTAAGTTAGGTCCCGCTCAATACTATTATTTCCTTAGTTTACTTTAAGGTTGCAAAACACACCGTAGCAGTCTTCAAACCGCTCAGTTATTATTTACACTCGTCCGCGGCGTTCTTTAACTTTAATGGAGTCCCAGTTACTGTCACAAACATCTTTAACTACCACCGTCTCTTAATGACTATCCTTGTTGAAGTAAACGAGTATGACCCGTAAAGCGCTTTATATACACTGTTACAAACAGAAACGTTTAGTTCAAATACAACTTGATAGAATAAATTATATGGGAAAAAAATTAATATTATGAAAAACATTTTACGTGTTAAAATTAAAATGGCTGTTAGAAGTAAATCTTTTTTTAGGTGAAAAAATATCAAATACAAAAATAGTTTTGACTTCAGACGGACATTGTGAATCATCGAACATTGAGTCGGATCAATTGAATTTAAAATTAAATCAGATATTAGCTCCGTGTATTATTTTATTAATTATATTTAATATGATAACAAAACTTTAGACAGTTGAAACAAAAATATAATTTCAAATACGACCTCAATAAAATTGCGGTTTCATTTTATGTATTGTTGATAATAACTTAGTAACTAGTAATATCAACGGTCGTACATTGAATTGTATCTTTTAATACAATCCAAAACAGTTAATCTTACCTGTATATTGGTTTCCTTTTGATTTAAAATATTAAAGCATTGTTGGTACGAACAAATGTTGTAGATAACTTTAGTTCCCAATTTAATACTTGGCTTTCATTTACTGATAAAGCTCTTTTAGATACAAACAAATGAACTGAAGGAGCGCCGAAAACTGTTATTATTGCCTTTATTCACTGTAATACTGTTTATTCGGAGAAATATATACGATTAAACCCCATTTCGATTGTAATTGGATTCTCGAGTACAATGTTAATTAAATTGAGCACTAAGTTTTGCTTTGAACTTAACTCTATATTCCATTAAATCGACACTAAGAGCTCATGAATTTGTCTTATTCACTTATATATTTTAATATAATGCAAATTTTTGTTACTTTCTCTGATCATTATAAATGCACGTGCAGCAATATTTATGTTTACTTAGTCAGAGGATTTCTTTTTCATTTTTTTTTTCTTATTATTTTATAAATGTTAATCTTATCTATCTCAAATTAACTTTTGACATAGATCCCTAACAACCAACAAGCCAAGTTTATACCGAAGTTTAATTCATAACTAGACAAGAGGTCTTGAGAAAACAATAATAACAAGGGTTGTATATGTACTTATAATTCTACCTCATTTAAATAACAATCAAAAATCTCAAGAACTCCGTGAAACAGTGTAATGGTGGCAGTCACTAAATTTTCCTATTCACATTAGACGGAAATTTCGTCTCGCTCAGATTTATGTTCGACCCTCGAGCAAGGCGCTTCTAACTGGAATATTATTTATTCTAACACTCCGACAGTGAACGCGAACAACAGTGAGGTGCCGCCGATTTGTTTATGCTAAACAACCGACAAGCCAACTTCGGTGGCGCGCATTCAAAAATCATTTGCATATTTAAATAGAATAGCGCGACACCGCAACTATAGCCGTTAACACCTGACGTCAAATTTACAATTAATATTAATAACTTCTCCATCGTAATTATTATTTAACATTGAAAATTTAAATCAGAAACGGAAAAAGCTTTAAGCGCAGCTAAAACAAATTAGTGGTTCCTTTTAGGATAATAATTATAAGACGTGTAAATAATTTACACAACAATACTACTATACATGTCATAGTAATATGCAAAACAAACGAACATTCGATCGTCTTTAAATAACTACAAACTACTATTAGTATAATCCACTCATTTAAGGGCGGTTCGCACTTCTTTTTTTTATAGTTAACTAAATAATTTTCTCATTATAATAATGCAGGCTCTCTTGTATCTTAAACATGTTTAGTATGGCCATTAACCTTCATTTTTAGTACCTTATTAAGGCTATATTTATTAAAAATGCCAGGAATCTCAGTAGCTAAACCGAACCTCTTATTAATAACTCAACAAAGCGAAGGAGTTAGCGACATTCCAACGCGTTTGTTACTAAACCAGCGGAATTTTAATTCGCCTCTGAGTTTATTAAGTGCGTAAAGTTTTAGCGGGTTTCCAACAAGCACGGGAAATTAAGTGAATTTGCTTGTAGGCTCTGCTGAGATCTCCACAACTTAAGACTGTCATATTCTTTTAATAATTAGACTTAATTTCTTTAACTTATTAAAGACAATTTTAACTAGACTTAATAATGACTGACTAGATTCTAAAAGTGTTTCTGAGCACGAAGGTCCTAATGATAAAGTTTATATATAATAAATATTTTCAGCTCTGAGAATCTGTTTTACATTGAAAATAAGGTCTCTTGTAAAAAAAAAATGGGTAATAAAACGGGGTAAAATGAGTGAGCCCCGTAAAAGTTTTCATAAAATATTCAATAGAATATATTTATTATACTGAGATTTCCACAATTTACCGATAAATTTATGCCATATCTTCTGTTTTATATCCTTTTATAGGCCAAATTTGTTTCTTTTTCACGTGATTCAGTTATAAATCTAGCGCGGTGCGTACGTTCCTTTGGTTACGAATCTATTTTATGACCGCATACACCGAAGGTTAACCAATAAAACCTTTTAACAGCCGTAACTATTTCGTTATAAGATCTGAGTACGCAATAAAAAGGAGGAAACAGAAATAAATCTAGGGACACAATGCCCCACAGGGTGGTACAATGGATTCGCGCAAGAAATCAATCACGGCACGACGAATGCTTTAATAGCTTCAATTTAAATTCTTCTCGTCGTGATATTTAATTGTAAATTTTTTAATTCCCTTTCTATTTTGTTGACTCGACTGCACTATTTTCCGTAATTCTTTTGAAGAAGCCTTTCCTAGCTATATATATATATATATATATATATATATATATATATATATATATATATATATATATATATATATATATATACATGTAGAATGAGACAATAGTGTTTTATTCTCTCAATCAAATACTCTATTGATATATGCATATGTATATATTACATATATGTGAATGTGAATGTATCTTCGTTTGTAGTGAATTATTCACACGCAGCAGTTATTTTCCCTCAAAAACTAATCCCTAAATAAGAAATGAACTTTCGACGGATCGTTTCTATCGGAGGCAAAATATATGCTCTAAACTAACTGAAAAGTAAATTATTCCAGCACATTTCTCACCACGATTCATTCTTTTCTCCGACAAAGCGTTGCTGTATCCATGAGTCTTAAGAGCGTCCTTATCCACGAAATAAAATGAGGTCTGGTAGCGCATTCGAGTTACAAAGTCTCAAGGAATATGTACGTAACAGAACACAATGTCATTGTGTATACAAAATAAGTATGAATCAGGAGTGATAAGCAGAGTGCGCATATTTGTAGGACCGTGCCGTGCTCGCTGCCAAGTTTCTTGAGCCCCGCCTACACATTTGCATGCCGCTATTATTGTATCTTAATGTGTATTCAAGATTCTTTAAGATTTCATATGTTGATTAAATCATAAATGAGTCACTCAAATATGAAACACTTTCTCATTACAACTCTTGTAGCTGTATTATAGGATTTTTCTGTTTTATTTCTTTAAAAATAACAGTTACTTAAACATAATGACTTCAATAGTAAAGCTCGAAGATATATCTTCGTTTTTTGTAAGAATAAAGTACCGCTGTCATTCTTTCGGGTTCAATCGTTACTCAAAATTTCCCAACAGCAAAATGTAAACTAATTACTCACTTGAAGGACTATAAGTCCGGTCCATACTGCGTACTTGGCACCTTGAACAGTTTTTTTTCCATGGAATATATCCTTGTAGCATTTTTAAACTTCGCATTATTAATTAGACAATTTTACTATAATTGTCTCGCGTATCGGAACAAAGAGTAAAAAGTTTTTTTAATGTACAAAATAAATTTTATTATGTAATTTTTAATTTTATTTGGAAAACAAACACAAAAAGTCACGAATTTTCCTAGTTACCGTTACCACGAGTCTACGGATTGTTTTTTAAACTGCAAAACTTGCTTCAAACCGGAGCATGACAAAAAATATAAAGTTAAGATGAAGTTAGAAATGAAATTAGTGTAAGCGACAAGTTCATTTTAGTTCTTACAACGAATTTGGTATTGCGATTGCTGTGATATTCGCGAGGAAAGTTTTGCCAGTGCAGATTTTGATTACATACACTACAAGAAACTTCCTGCCGGATAGGAATATTAAATCTTATTTAAGTTAGACATCCGCAGCGGTTCACGTTGTTATTTTGAATAAGGTGCTTTATAAACTGAGAACGTTGTGTACTGGCAACTAGCGTTGTAACTTTTCTTCTAATTTTCCTTTATTGATGTAATAAACCGTTATAATAAAAATTGTACGATTTATTTTTGCACGAGCTATTTTTTCACGAACCAAAATAAAGAAGAAGGCTTCGTAGAATAAAATTTTGAAAACAAGGAAAACATATCGTAAACATATACTAAGCTAAATGTTGATAAAAATAAAATTATTAAAAAGATACTGGTCGTGTTATTTTAATTTATAAAAACAGGAAAGAAACGGGACATAATATATGTAGATATTCTGTACTGTAATATATAAATACGAAACTTTACCCAAGTGTACCTTAAATGTCTACATTCAGAACGCCTCGTTCAGATGCATTAGACTACAGTTAAATCTTTCGTACAATTAAGGCAGCGTTTAATTTTAAATTGTGTACTAAAAGTACGGTTATATAAACATTAGGGTAACAATGACGCAGCCGCGCCGCCGCCGTCGTCGTGCGCTGCGTGGAATCGCTACCCGGAGTTACGTGGTGCATTTGGCTAATTACAACTCAGTACTCACTACCGTGACAATTCCTGATTACCGAAATGCTTATTTCAAAATCCTCTACCAAAACTCTATTTGGAAATTTCGTCTCTTATTATCCATATTCAGATAAACTTTAATATTATATGTAAGATTATTGTACTAACGTAGTTAAACTTTCAACAACTTTTGCATCAAATAATCTTAATATTGCCATATTTCAGTTCCAATTTTATATTACAGAGAAGCTTATTTTAACTTTATGCCAAACATAAACTATAGAAATAAACATAGTTTAAAACAAGGTTATAGTTGAACTTCTTGCTCGCTGCAATAACTATGTTTAGGATATATTTTTGGAAAGTTTGCGGCTGCGCTATTGCATTTTTCATTTGTGATTGACGTTATTCCTCGCGACAAGATAGACTGACTGCGCCTAACTTCGGTAACTCCGAAGAAGACTGGCTCACTATTTATACCTCGATCAAACTTTAAAATCCATCCAATAAATTAGAAGTGCCGCTTATATTTCTATGTCAAAACTTTTATCGATATTAGTAATTGCATGTCAAAAGTTGCTATCGACTGAACTATTCCACTTAAGTTTTCAACCACCCGGTCTTTCATCTAAGACTATAAAGTAAGTATTTAAAAAACCGTAAAGTATTTTATTAAAAAACAAAATCAACCGACATCGTAAACAATTAAAGCGTTTTTCGTCGACATTTTAGGGAATATTAGAATCGGAATTCAGTTACAGTGGCGTGGTATACATCGAAGGGTCCTACTAAGACGTTTTAATATTATTAAACATCTCCCGGTGCCCGAGATAAAGTAGATTTCTTTCGCTGCCAAGTAAGAATTTCGACTCGTATAATAATTTAGATTACGTAGCAAGCAGTGAGCGTTCATTATCGTTCTTTTGTACCTGATTTCGTGGAGATCTCATTCGGATAGAGCGGCGGTCCGCGGCGCCGGCGCTCACTCCAAATGGAAAGTGCGAAAATGAAATTATAAAGGCCCGCGATAAAAATAAATTAAATCGGATTTTACGTTTTCCAGTAGCCAGGGATGAGTAAAATTTTGTTGTCTGCAAATTCTTTTCTTCTTTTTTTAAATATTTGCTTTAACACTTGATTTGTGGCGTAATGAGAAAATTCCCACTTCGAATTTAATTCTCTTCCTTGATTATTTATAAAAAAAGAATTCTATATCCTACTAAACTTTATAGCAAACATAGATTGGATTTTATAAGATACGCTATTTCTAAGTACCTACTTATCAAATTGGCAAATTATTTAAAGAGCAAGGACATTTTCATATCGATTAAAATGTATTCATAAGCATTAGAATTACTTTGAGGCGTATATAAAATTGTTAGTGAACGTTTAGATTAAAAACAAACCTAAAAATTACATATCAATTATATGGTGATACATATCTTACTAATATTATAAATGCGAATGTTTGGATGGATGGATGGATGGATGTTTGTTTGAAGGTATCTTCAGAACGGCTCAACGGATATCGATGAAATTTGGCATAGATGTAGATCACAGTCTGGAAGAACACATAGGCTTCTTCTATCTATCTTTTTCTATTAATTTCGCGCGGACAGAATTGCGGGCGACAGCTAGTTATCTATAAAGATGCTTCAAGATGAAGCAGTCATTACGGATATGTAAATTTATAGTATTTATTTTTGTTAGAACAGTTTAATACTTTTGTGAATTTTTTTTTTACCATTTTACTATAGATCTTAAAATACAGTGTTTTGAAACTGTAGGCAATTCCCGCGGCGAAAATGACTGCATACTCACCTTCGATTATTTAAATAAGGTACCAGAACGACATAGACGAATGGTACAAATATCGTTTGTGTTGCGATCCCCAACTTTGATAGTACACCTTGTACGTGCCCTACACACGCGCTAAAGATTTCGTCCAGCGATAAACTAGCGATTGATCCCCGCGATATGCTTTTTGCGTAAATACCTTACTAAGCTATTAATTTCACGAGCGTAGAAGGAAAATTTGTTAACTAGGTCGTATTACAAGCTTGTCTGACACACGAACTATAAAGCACCTTACACATTATTTTCTCGTATTCATGTTACACCTTATAACTTCATATAACATTATAGTTCGTGATTAATAGCAGCCATATAAAAGTTTTATAATTGACGAGTGGAAAAGTTTTACGTGAAGGTAATAACTTTACTGTATTAAACATGATAAAGTGTTTAATACAGTATCGCTCTGTATCATCTTCAGATCTCTTATTCATTTGTTTTTGTTCTTCTTGTGTATCAATCTTTCTTTATATCAAACATTGTTATCTATGTTATTCAGTCCTAAGGTATGTGTGGTAAAAAAGGTGTGTTAGTTCAAACTAGATACTCTGTTAGAATTGTGATACCTTTTTGTTTATACTAAAAACGCATCAATATTTAAATGAAAGCAGCTACTACTTCCGAGCAGAAATAGAAAAAAAACTTATTTATATGCCTATGTGTTCTTTCAGACTATATTCTACATCTATGCCAAATTTCACTAAGATCCGTTAAGCCATTCAGGAAATACCTTCTGACAAACATCCATCCATCTATCCATCCATTTATCAATCCATCTAATCTTTCGCATTTATAATATTAGTGAGATAAAGACGCAAACTGCTTGTATAATATTGGATAAGTTTAAGTAAACAAACGTGTAACCTTAAACATATATTTTCCCGTTTTAGGAATTAGCGGATACTCTAATAATACTAAAAAACAATGTAAAACGGAACAAAAGGAACTGTAAAAAAGGTTAAATTGCCTTTTTTTGTCCGTCTCTTTCTGTGTACGAAACGAAACAATTTGGTTAATTATATTTTTATTGCTCATTCTATGTCCAGTAAATCGGGTTCGCCTCCCAAGGGCCGCTTCAGCTTTACCGACCCTACTTAATAGTCCTCGTCTAGGCACAAGGGTCAGGCATGTGACACGCCTCGGTAACAAATCCCAGGTGTTTTGTTGTTATTAAACGTACACATGATGTATACAACAAGTTCTCTAAACTATATGTTAACAATGAATTTCCACTACAACATATGTTTAAATATAAATAATATGTATTTATCATATAAACTATCACTTCAATCATTCTCGTAGATAGTATAAAATTGAATTATTTTTAACAACATTTTCAATATTTCCGCGATTTAATTTTACTTGGTTCCCTGCTATGCAATTTAATTAGAACGTTCAACAAAGACGTGCAATTCATACACAATGCAACCACATGAATAAATGCTCGCTCAGAATCTCTCGTTGGCTTTCACGTGTAAAGCATATGTACACCGGCGTTGTACAGACGCAAACAACGTTCTGCTACAACTCATAACGTTTAACAGAGATTACACGCCCATTCAAACTGCCGCTTTACTTAAGGTGTTCATAACTGACGTGCGGATACAACAGATAAAAGTGCATTACCAAATTGCTTTCACAGTTTACGTACAAGCGAGTAATTTCTCGGCAGCGATGTTGCTAGCAATAATTTCAGCACGGTCGTGTTGCGCGCCGTGATGTCGTTCCAGTAAATTTTTCTAAACGACTAAGCGTCAACTACTTTCAACTTGCAAAAGATTTTTAAAACTTACTCGCGAATGATTTATGAGTTAGTTGAACTTGAAACAACGCTTGATTGTCTCGTTTTAAACTTTAAATTTGTTTTCACTACAAGAGAAAATTTATTTGCATACCAGACGTGTTTAACGCATCTTTAGTTATTAATTTCAAAATATTTTTTTTAATATTAAACAATATAATTACTTAAAACGTTTTAACGTTTAGCCAAAATAATTAGACATCGCTTAATTGCTAAGATAAAGATGAGCTCATTTAATGTAAAGTAGGTGTAAACAAAAGCCTGTGAATAATAGTTTCAGATTTCATAAATTACCTTACCATCCTCCCAACAAAAGTAAATATGATGTTATATTTTATAGCATTATTCTTATTTTTTTCGGACTTAAAAAAGTAATAACGGAAACATGTTTCACTAATTCAAGCAACATAAAGGTTTAATTCAAAATTTAGCGCACGGAACGCGGGTCGGGGAGCTTGCTAAAAAGATTCTCTTTAATCTTGTCACAAAAGCCTCACCTGATTCAGCTCTACACGAGCACTCTCCGTGGCACAAACATTGAGGAATGAAGCGTAAGAGTGGCTACCACTCTGATTTACTTCCTAATGAAAAGAGCCTAGGAGTGGGACAGAGTAGAACAGGGTGGGAGGAAAGAGAGTTCGTCGCGCGGCCGCTAACGAAGCCGGTAGGCCACTTCACTCGCTCAAGTGCTGTCACGTACCTAAACATACCCGCTACGTCTTCACACATCTACCGCTTATTAGCGCAACGTATGAGAGATATAGTATCTTTTGGAAACAAACATTTAATTGTATTTATATAACCACCTTAGTTGCCTTTTATTCCAATATTGAAAGACGTCAATACGTGAATAAAATAATTAATATTACTTCGGACAGTGTTGATCCTTTTCTAGTAATATTGTAACAATGCCTCATGAATCATGAACCTTAATACAAAGTTCACTCAACCACATGATTTCAAATAATTAAATAAGCGATTATACAACCAACTTGAAATAATATGAATATTAATTTAAGCTTGTTACTTATAATATTAATCAGATTTTGTTTAATCTAGTAATACCTACTTAATTACATCGTAATAATAAGATTTACTCTGTGTATAACAAAACGTAAAATATTTCATTTATACGATTTTACGCCTCCGCACCGAAATCCTTTTATTTGCAATTGTGGATTACGGTTTAATTATTTAATATCAACACTGTTACTGGATACTGTTGCTCTGTTGTTTTTAGAACTGCCACGTGAAGGAGAATCTTATACAGTTACTGTAAAAAACATAACCCTTTCACCGCCGCTGATTGATATTATCGGACGTCAACGTGTTTATAAATTAGCAATACTGCTTCCAATATATGTATTTTGTTATTTATTTGGCAAAGTTAGATTTCAGAAGAATATTCTTAAATTTTTTTCAATAAATAAAAATTGTTATGTCCGGTGCTGACGCCAACCCACACTAGATGCTAGATGGTGACCTAGTCACCCTAACTTAGGGTAGGTTCCAAGCCCCTTAATGGGGACGTATTGTGAGCTGATGATGATGCCCGATGCGGGCTTATAGCAATATCTATTATCATCTTGTGATGAAATGGTTGATATATTTTTAAACAAAAATGAAATTGAAACTGTGTCTGTAATGTCTATCCTACTATAGCACTTTGATTTTATATTTTATTATACTTTTAAATTAGTTTTATAAATAAAGACATTTAACAGCGAACCTACAAGGGTATTAAAATACTCAAAAACTATATACTTACTATTTATCAACCGTGGAATTGAAATTGTAATTCGTATGATTTAATATATACTTTAAACGTATAGATAAAATTCGTAAGCATACATATTTTTGCAATAAATAACGAAATAAAAACAACATCGGAGGATTGTAATAACTTGAATATAGGCTTAATTACATAACAGTATGAGATCAAACATTTTTTGTTTGGTTATTGGACCACACGTATCGAACTGATGTGGAGGAGGTTCGATTAAATTAATCCTGGCTTTAATTTCCGTTTTCATTTTATATTCGACATTAGAGGTTTTTGCGGAACAATCATATCTGATTCGTTGGAAAAAAATATTTACTTATTTAATTGTTTAAATAAAATTGATTTACGATTTTATTCACACGTTTCAAATGATTACTGACGAATATTGTTTGCAAAGTTTTTTTGATGGAACATGACTATTCAAAGCTGTCAATTTTCTATGAATGATTTGTTAAACGTTGTTTGGTTTTCTGCGACCAAAATCACATATAAATCGTATTGTTATATCAGTTTTCTCAAAGATAATGGACTATATGTTTTATACAGGTATTTGTCCTCAAAAACCAACCATAAATGGGACAAGATAACATAATAAATTCATTTGACATTTAGAACCAGTTTTGCCCAGAAATATTTTGTATTTTTCCTGAATTAAAATAATTATTTTTGTTTCAAAGACGATTAAAAGCCTCAATACCAAATCAAATCGAATAACCAGCAAAAAGTTTCGACAAAAGTAACTTAAAAATCATAATGTTCCATTAAAATCTCTTTTGAATTATTTCAAAATGAAAATAATTTTCACGTGAAATAGGTATAGGTGTTAATGGAACGGAGATGCTCGTAACCCGTACTTATAACTTGAAGGCGAAACGAACTTTAATAAGCAAGAACCACACCGACACCGCTTTATTCGTGTTAAGATCTGCCGCGACTTAACGAACTGTGCTCCGGTATGTTTAATAACTTAGTATAATCATCAAAGTGAAGTATGTTCTGCGCCTATCATTTGGATTCAAGATTTATAACTTCATTTGATGTGTACTCTAGTATACGATATGTTTCATTTTACTTCTTACTTTGATGTTTATTGGAGCGCGTAATTTCTGTTACTTTTATTTAATATATATATATATAGTTATATATATTTTTATATTACAAGGTGGCAAAGCGGCTACATGAATTCGCCGAAATGGCGAAGCGACCGCTGCCCATAGACATTCGCAATTGCAGATGCGTTGCCTACCCCCAATCGACAAAGATGGAGACGCACAAAAAGAGAATATTAACCTTCCTATGCATCTCCTCCTCCATCAAATCCACATCCCCTTCCCATCCTTATAAGAAAAGGATAGGAAGGGAAAGAGGACTAAAATTAGGCCTTCAGCACCACAATTATCAGACAAAACACAGAATTAGTGTACTTCCACTTTACGCCTACCTTCTGAGTGGTCGTGGTATTTCACCGGGCGAGCCGACCAATTCGTACAACTGATGTTGTTGTTGCTTTCTGTCTACCAATGTTATACGTATGAACAGTCAAATACAGACTGTATTACATGATAATGTTTCAATCACCATGATTCACCAAAAATCCACGCAGTGCGCCAGAGTCGCGGTATGAAAGGGTTGAGATATGTTTAAGCTAAATTTTTTGGAAACACTGTTGAAGTTTTTTATGGTAAGGCCCAACGTTTCAAGTCTTAAAAATAGTCATCTTGGATTTTTATCTTTTAAAAAGCAAGTACTTTGTCTTAAACATATTAATCAGTTAATTAGTTTTACAAAATAAAAAAGGTAAATCATCGAAAAGGTATAATGGTCGAAAATTTGCCCTATTCTATTAGCGATTTTATTCTCGTTAAAACTACAAAGGATATAAGAAAATCGAGGCTAATGATCCGTCCGTAATGCTTTGATAAATCTCATTACATACAAGTGCGCTCGACCCGCTCGCCGGGCGTTCTCGATTACGAATTCGCATTTTCAAATGATTCAATCGCGAACCTTGACGTGGAATTAAAATTCCTGTTGGATCTTTTGTTCGCTTAAAATTGACGGCGCAGGGGCGACAAATCGATCGATTCTGGCGGAACTCTGTGAGAATCGAACAGTCGTTAATGAAACTTCCCCCGCGCAATTAGGTAACCGTCTTGGTTTTATTAAATTTAATCAAGAACTTGTGTAATATTACACAGATTGGGCCAATCGAGCTGTGTACAAGTTTCGATAGCGTTGTAGTTGAGAACTAATTTCGGAAACCAACGGGCTTATCTTGGTTTTAGCCTCACTCTTATAAAAAGAAGATCAACACTATTTAACTAAGATAGAAAGAAGACGTTGTTTCTTCCTCAATATTCTATTGTTTAGTTCCATAAAAAATATCTTCTTTAAAAACACCAGCTTTGACGATCTAATTGAATATGCTCAATAAAAAGTGCACCTTAATTTAGTTTAGGTAACCTGGTGATCAATGGTTAGTTTCTGTATGTACAGGCAAAAACTAAGATTCTGCAAGTACTTATTTCAAATCACGACATAAAATTTTTGTCATTAGAATAAAGTACTATTAGTTTCAGTAAAATTGAAATGTTGAATAATATGCAAATATATTGTATAAAAACACAATCAAATCATCATCTTGCAGTCAAATTATGTATATAGTTTTGTGGGGCACTGTTCTAATCCTTAGATTAACAATGTGTAGTATTTATTATTTAGTTTGGTTGTTGAAGTCTAATTGAAGATATAATATATTAATTATATATTGGCACGATCATCCATAAGTAAGTAGGTCAAAGGTTGTAACTGTACAGTAATGCGAGTCGACGCCACGTATGTAGAGCGCGTTATCGTGGTGATAAGCTGGGCCGGAAGCGCGCGTCGTGCGCCCCACACCTCGCACTCCGCGCCGCCTTCGCTGTATCTGTATTATATTACGCCCGCCCGACTCACTACCAAATCATTTTGCTTCCACACTCACGTTATTCATCCTTTATTTAGGCCTCTGCTATTTTCATAGACCATAACTCCACTCTCATACAAAGAAAGACCATTGAGAACGAAAAACGACCATATTTAGAAAGAACAAACATTGAATAGGTATGCAGGTTCTTTTTACAAACACACGACTCAGTATATCAAGCTGTATCCGACGGCGAAACAAAGATTCCGAAACTAACTTCCACTAGCATTGTGTAAGGCACCTGAAAACCGCGAGCGCATTTTCGAAACAAGCATTGCATAATTTTAAACAAAAGTATAGACGGAACCAGATGGCATTAACATAAACTGAGACTCAGCGGGGGCGCAAAATTGCTTTTTTGAACTTCCACAATGTTACCACTATTAGGAGTTAAGAAAAAGTTGAATAAAGGTGGCGAAGAGACGGCACGCGGCTGTGACGCTATAATCACATTCCGGCCCCGACTTGTGTTAGTCGATGCAGAACGAATTCACCTCTACCTGTTTACAAAGCTTGCGTGCAACTTTGCCACTCGAAACGCAAGATAAGTATTTACGTAACTCACCGTGACTCCCGCCAATGTGCTTTTTAGCAATTCTACGACTCCGTAGTACTTAAGGCAGTAGATATCCACCCGGTTGCTTGCTGATGCCAGGCCATCTAAAATAAAATTGTTTCAAATGGATACTTAGTGAATTCTACCCTCTAGAATTCTTTCTCTTACTTTATTTTATTCAAATACGAGTAAGGTAGGATTAAACTTTTGTATTCGTTGGCATTATCCGATGCTTATAATTAATCATTAGTTTATAATAAAATTTACATATTATATTGTTCTAGGGGTTTGTTTTAATTCTGTAATGTAGGTATTCGTGTTATCTATCCGAATATGACATAACAATTTGGCAAATAATGTTTTTTTTAATGAATTGAATTTATAAACCATCGATAGAAAGATAAGATACAATTTTGAGAATTCAACTGAAACACACTGTCTTACTGGTTGACCTCTAACATGGAAAGGCTCTCGGTGGAGAAATGTATGAGCTGATAACAACTATAGAAAATAATTAATATTGTTAAATTCCGTAATGATTCGAATGTTACTATTCTCAGTTTGAAACAAAGTTGAGTTCAGCTATAAAAGACCGGATCCACTCAGTTCCGTTCCAGTTGTATGAAGTGCGTGAACATATTTTATCTGTTCCCTATACTTTACTAGGGCCGGTAATTATCAGCGTCGTGTTCCGCGGCTATAACAAAGACCCTTACTTACATTCTATTGGGTAAATGGTGATAAAAATCCGCTTACATTAATACAACCATAGTAATTAAAGTTTCAACAAATCACCGCAGTTGACGTATCATTTACTATCTTCAATGGATAATATATGTTTAGTTATCACGCTATGTTACACGCTTGAAATTTTATTTGATTTTTTTTTAGTAAATGAAGAAATGTAATGAATTTTTTTTTGTAACTTCTCAGTATTTTTATAGGTATTTTATCTATGCTAAAGAATGAAAAGAATGAAATATTTTAACGTAAGATAAGACGGTCAAGAGATTAAGTCCGATTTTTCATTTCCCCTAAAATAATCCAAACAATTTACCGCCTTAATTTGAGATTAGAAAATATCTCTTACATTTTATGTTCATTAGTGTTGAAACACAAACCGGCATCTTGGCCTTGCAATTAGGGGAAATAATTATTTACACAGTAAATATGGTTTTGCCAATAACTATATAGAAATTGCTGGAAACGTCGTTTGTATTAAGTGGACTATTACCGTAATTGTTTTACGGCACTGCTCGGTAATAATTGAGTCGAGATTGTCATTACGACTCTATAGGGAGTTGAGACAATGACTTTAAATAATTGTATACAATCCAACTTTTTATTTATGACTCTTATGAAATTAGTTTTAATAATAATTTGTAACTAAACAGTTGTAAGTTAACAAACATTACTGGTGATTAAAAATAAATATCGTAAGAAGTCTCAAAAAGGTTAGAAAAAGGAAGAATTCCAGGAATACTTTTAACCTTTTTTATTTTTCTTTTGAAGTGCCTATTGTTAGTTTCCCTAATGTTCGACTTCACAAGTTATATTTTTTGGATAGTATTTTTCGAATATACGAGAATGTGTTACTCGTAGACATGTAAGATAAGGATATTTATTCAGTGTGTAAGCGGTGAACAAATTGTTTGCTCTGAAGCTCTCTTTACCTGCGGCTCGGAGTTTTCATAACGTACGTAGCCGCGGGCGCTCCGGCGACAATTTGTAAGGCGCGGCTCACGGCTGAGGATTTGCTGACGTGCTTGTAAACATATTTTTCCTTTACGAGACGAGGGCGAGGCGGGTAACGTCTCGCCGCCTGGCTTGTCTTTTAAACTCGCTCGAATGCCGTATTATTATAATTCTCAGTTGCTTACCGCTTTACGGAAGATGAACGAATTTTTAAGACGACATTTTAAAAAGCACTCTACATGCTACGAATTTATTTCGTATGTATTTATGTAGTTTTGGTACTTATATTAATAAACGAAATCCTTATCATAGTAAACATTTAAAAATAATTATGTGCTGATGTCGTTTTAGATAAATTATTCGTGTACAGAAATGTATAAATAATAAATGCAAGTTACTTAGGTGGTAAGAAGAAAATCACTGATGATGTCTTCAATATTTAGTTCACCTTCAATATAAAAAAAAAATTAAGGAAATATTTATAAATTATTTGAATGCATCTTAACGATTTTGCAGATTTAACTGAGGTGCAATTCTATTTCTCATTGAAAACATCGTCGTTATCGGCAATCTGTGTACAAGAATCGGAGCAAGTATGCGAACTTCTAGAGTTTTACATGTTTCATACCCGGGGCATTGTCAGATGCAACAAGAAACTCTACTTGTGTAAACATCTTACAACATTATGTCATATTTACCTGCATACACGTCGTTACTGACATGTTTATTCTAACATACAGTACGATAAATATTGACTTAGTTGTTTGACATTAGTTAAGGAAGCAAAACAAATAGAGTACAAAACTAAATTCACTTGTAAACTATTTTAATACAACTTATTTATTACATCACCTCTATATATCTTATTCGCCGTATAGAGTACTTAAATATTTTAGTATGAATCTTACCAAAGACCACTAATTAGTTTCAAGTATACACTAATTTTTCTATTCACAAAGGGATGGTCTAATGCCTAGACAACAAAATAAATACTAACTTATTCTAGTATATTAAAGAAAAACGTATTAGAATGAAAATAGCAACAACAACATTATCTAATCTTATACCAATTCATAAAAATGACAGTTACAATGAAACTTTTATGTCATGATTAAGACTACGGATTTTGTCCCTGTTTTCCCTTCATTCTCCCGTCTCGCGATCAAGAATGGACTCTCTGAATTTACATGTGTGTAGCGGAATTCTAAGAACGGAGGAAAAATACTTTAGTTACCTACAACTTGGCGAATTGTTAGCAATATTCACAAGTTTTTACGATGTTTGCTTCTCGCTCCCCCAGCGAGGGATCACGTGAATTTGTCACATCTGCGTACCGTGTGAGCGGTCATATTTTATCTTTTGAAATATTTTAACGTTAAAATATATTTTCACAGAATGTGCAATGAATTTCTTGGAGCACTTTCTTAGGATTGTTTTGTTTACACGCAGAAAATTTTAGATTATCGTGTGCAATTTTATTTAGAGTTATATCAAGTTTTAAATTTTCTGTAAAACTAACGAGAATCTGATATATGAAAGACAGAGTGACAGATGAAATGGCGTTATTTTAAGGTTGAAAATTTCCGCATTTGAATTATACTATTATTTGTACTGAACAACATTAAGTATTATCTGGAAGAGAAAAAAAAAACATTTCGTAACGAGGTGTTAATTAATTAGAAGGACAAAGCTAATGGCTATAATATAGCGTAGTCGCTTTCCGTTACGGAGTTTCCGTTTCCGTTACAAAAGCCAACGTTATGTATAATTCTGCCCCAATTATCTATTAACTGTCGGTGACTTTTTTCAAATATATACCTTTAAACATAAAATCTCTAAGCACTTAAATTCAAATTCAATTTATTTCTCCAATATTTATCAATATTATGTTATTGGAGAAAATGTTTTAAATTATTATTCCAGAAGTGTTCAAATCTAAGTAAAATATAACTGTATGAAGCTTTTCTGCCATCGCATTTTTTTCGGCAGACATCTTTCGAGGAGCATCATTAAGGCAGCCGAGGGCAAAGCGGAGAGGTACTCGTGGATAGGGTGATAAGGGCACATTCATAACGGCGTAATACGTGTTCTATACACACCGCAAAAAACCGTTGCGTGTTCACCGCCTTATAGACAACGGAAACAAAGGCACGTACAAGCCATTCACTGGTAATTCGACGTTCAACAATACTTATTCAATGTCGCTGTGATATTATACTAGATTTATAACGTGTCTATTTATTAACCAAGTCGTATTCATGTCAGTAGTGCTATTATGCTTGATGCTGGAAATATATTTATGTACGATATATGTGTTTGTTATGTAGTGTCTGATATAATTGATAGATTTATTCAAATCAATTATTTATAACACAATTTATATGTAGATACATCTCATTCAAACCACTGTAATTTTTTTGTCAATTGTTTTCAATTAACACTTAACAATCCCTATTTACCTATTAAGTTACAGTGGTATAAAAAAATCTCGTAGTCAAACGGATTATAATTATCAGCTACATACAGATATTAATGTTTTCCTTTAACATCCATAAAAAAAACTGAATAATTATCATAACTTTCGTCACAGTAAAATTCAGAACACATACAAAGCCCAGAGTAAAAGGGATGCATGGCTGCTATCACGTAATGTGTGCTCACATTCGCAGATATTAGAGTGATATCTCTCAGTGACGAGCCACGAGCGGCGTCAAAGTCACTGTGACAGAGACACATCAATCCGAATCAGAGCATTATCGTAAATGTTAATGACGAAGAGAATTAACATCGAGGCTTTATCGGCAGCTCGCCTTCGGAAACGCACAACTCCAATCTAGCCTCCCGACCGATTTGTCCCTGTATAAACTACTTCCAATCGAAAGGCGTTAATTAAAATAGTTTCACGAGAAAAATACTAGAACTCACTCCGACTTTATTTGTTGGATACCTTCGACTATTTTTGTTCGTTACACTACTTCATTCCTCTTTTTACTTAATTAAATGTTAACCTAAAATTATAAATAAATTTTATCCACGCACTTTGTCGCATTTACAGAGTATTATTATTTTATAAACGGTATATTTCTAATGTGATTTATAACAAAGTTTAAAAAATAATATATTTCAGTTTAAGCGAAAATATTTAAAAAAGAAAATTCTATCCGACGTCGAGAGTAATTTTTAATTATTTTGAAGCTCACAAGTAATCTCTCGAGCCGCGTGGCTCACAGACCGCGTTCCGTCACTCGCTTAGCGACAAATGAAAAAAGAAATCACAATAACTTACCTAGCGTAACATTGTGAGATATTTCATTACAACGCTGTAGTTATTATAAAAACTGTTAAATTCATTTTTATTCTGCATCGCTTTAGTTCACTACGTACTAAAGTCTGAATGTTTGCAAACTATAAAAATTATACACTACAAGCTCTTAGCTCCCGGTATTGTACGTATTCATTATAATATTTTGTATTAATAACCTAGAAAACACTCCTTCACTGCGAAGTAACATGGATTTATAACTGTAAATGAAAAGACAACGCACCATCCATTTTGCAGCTTGACAAAATTAACTTCTTATTAAAGTATTATATTATATTATAACTCTTCAGCAATTGAAAAAACCTCGACGGTGTCAAGACCAAGCCCAATAGTATAGTTACATTAAATTTTACAAAGCACAATTATCTATGACATTTTTCATTTTCTTATAAAAAAAATAGTAATAACAATTTTGAAAGAAGAAATAATGGAAGAAAGATAATGGCATTACAGTCGAGTCGATATAAGGAAAAGTTTTGAGCAAAAGAAATGAATAGTTCGTTTCAGAAGACCGACGTATAATATACAAAGAAGCGACCACTCCAGAGACAATGGCCGGGAGTGACTTTCAATATTAATGATGCGCCGAGAATGCACACAGCGCCTGCCGAGTTTCAAAAGCCTGCCATTGATACTCATTAACTATTGATTCATAAGTAATACCCTTTTACCGTTACCGGCTCGACCGAGCCGGACAACTTTCAAATATAAATGTGAAGTCCGGAACGAATTTTAAAAGGTCCACATTTTAAAGCGATCGTTGCAACTAGCTTTTTTCAATTATTTACCGAACTCTATAACTTTTATTTCAGTCTTCATTTAAATTGACTTTTCATTTGATTTTAAATCATTTGTCAAATGTAATAAACTGAAAGTTACATATAATTTTAAAATGTTAATTAACATCAACAGTTACTCAGAACAGGCGTCGGATTTCAAATCTCAAATGGATTAACACTGTGTAAATCTTTTAAAGGATTGATTTTACAATAGTAGAACAGTGTACAATACCCGGGCGTCTCTTTCGGGTTTATTGTTCTAACATCTGTTGGAATATGCAAAGTTGGACTCGTAAAACAACGGTTCGACCCCCGATTACTTTACGCAGTTAACTCTCCCTTACACTCATCTTTATTGTGGACCTACCTGTAAAATTGTAATCAGACGCCGTAATAACAACAGATTGCCCTGTATCGACGATATAATTGCTCTGATCTTGTTTTGTTTCATTTTTTAACATTGATAAGTCTATGCACGGCTGGTAAAAAGTTCATCAGTCTCAAAGCACTATTTTTTTTTGTCTGTGTATTGTATTTGGTTTTCGAAAATTTCTGGTAGAATTATTAATTCTCTGCTAAAATACAAATACGAATAGATAGTATTAGATAATTTTCAATAGCATTTGCAGGAACGATAAAGTCTATCTAAAATGTTGGAATGGCTCTGTAAAGCCTAGCTGAAACTATTTCAATATATCTCCTGTCTACACTTTACGAACACCGTTCTCCACTGATCAATGATTCTGAAACACCTGGTGCCTTGCATGCGTGTCCAGTTAACGGTTTCGATTCCGACACTGCGGAACTATTGCTTTGAAAATATCTGTTCCAATTTCAAAATCATTTGTTACTCACCGCAGTAAATCTTGTCCGACGATGGTGCGACCGTTTAAAATTATATCTAGCTTACAATTTCATACGTGTATTGTTTTGCAGAGAATAGATACCAGAGTAGAAGTATGTGGAATGCCTCTGTTCATTTTTTTAAAGCGATCACTAAAGAGAAACTATTACAAAAGTTTTATGTTATCATTAAATAAATTCTTGGTTAAAATAGATGGAATTCGTATTAGTATTACAATAATAATAAAAACAAAAATAAATAATTATCTTTGATGTCAGCGAACCTATTATTTTTATCGTGTGCACCGCTCGACGTAACCGAATGTGACGTCATTCGCATTGTTGATCGCGATCCTCATCCGGCGAGCGACGCGTAATCGCGCTGCGCAAATACATTCTGCACTTATTGTGCGCCACTCGTATCAGGTGGCTTGTGTGCCCAAGCCCTTACGAGCCTGCGAGAACAAAGCGGCATATGTTACGTTACTCTGTATAGAATCGACTTAAAAAGCCGCCCTAGCTTTTCAATAAAAGCTCTGTGTCGTTGTTTTGTATAGGCAGTTTTCCAGGAAAAAAGTAATATGTGCAATGATAAACTGTTTCGTGCGGTATTAATTTTATTTTTCTCTTTTAGTAACAATATTCACTTATTACGGTATAACTACGTTTTAAGCATTTATCTTCTATATTTATTCCGGGGATGAAATAAACACTCAAACGATATAGAAATTAACTCAAATGATGTTATTAAATATATTGTTATGGTATGTTACGGTAGCTTGACTTATTTACTTTATTTTTTATTTTTAAACAGCAAAACAGTATGAAGTAAACACTTTTTTAGTTCACAATTTCCAAGCGTATGAGAGTGTATAAACAATATTGCCGAAATAATCACGAAAACTGTTGTGTAGTGTTCGGCAAACAAGCGTACTCTCGCAATAAAGCCATGCCCTGGGACGGGACCGGTCACTCGAGAACTACTGAGGACAGCTCGAAATACGACCCGCACAACTCAACACGAACAACTTTGAGATGGCTCTTTTTCGATTGCAAACTTTTGTATTTCAGATGCAATAGTAAATATTTAGTTTTCTCGCTGCGGTCTTCGTAACAAGTGAACCGCGATGTACGTGATAAAGACGTTTTCGTTCCCAATCTGCGCGGGTCTGCAGCGCGGCGAGCATTGTAATGCCGCCCACTCCTTGTACTGCATGTGCCTCCCACGCAATTAAAACTATAACATTATCATAATTTATTCAAATATAACCAAAGATTTTTTCTAGAACTAATATTAATATAAGTTGAAAATAAACTAAAAGTTTTTCAGCTGCCAATAAAAATGTTGCATACGAAACTTTTGCAAGGGTCGGTGGCGCGTTATCCACAGGATTTTTTACCGGCAGGTTAGAGTTCGATTCCTCGTCTTACTTTCATATATAAGTTAATGATCGTGATGATTATAATGCAAAAAAATGTTTAAATTACGTATACCTTTACTAGATGCTTAACTAAAATTATTCATTAAATTTCACGTATCTAAAAAAAAACTTAGTCTAAGATAATTAAGGAGGCAACACTTAAAATTATTTGTAAATAGAGAAGCCTTGTACGATAGTGTAACAACAAGAGTATTCTAACGCTGTGTTCTCAAACAAATCCCGGTCGGCGCTCGGCCAGCACGTCTTCTCTATAGGATTACATCACTACCACGATCCAACTGTTATTTAGGATAAATACTGTGAATTAAATTTTATGTCCCACAATTAATATTATATTTGAAATTTAGAAAATAAAGTCACGTTAAATAAATACTAATTTTAATAAGATGGCAATAATTGGGGTCCGATTTTTTTAATTATGAACGCGGTGTATATTCGATAAAATTTTCTATTGAAGCTGTCATTTTAAAGTCATTAAATCTATTAATTAATGTTTAACATTAATCAATAATACTGGTATCTGAATATAATATTATCTATCTACGATTACATTCACAGCTACCCACATGTTCGTTCACATGTAATGTGATAACACGCATTGCTGCACTGATTGGTATGATTGCTCTATCTACAGCTTTACCTGACTATTGTTTTGTGAGCTTCGAATTCAATTAACACTAGTGTTTGATATTTATGCTAGGAACACAAAGAGGGGGACATAGAGGAACTCCATTAAATTGATTTGTTCATGTAAAACAAGTCAGTAAGACTTTATTTAGAATATTCCTGAATAAGTGGGCTTTCGGATAAATCTATTGTTAATTATCTTATTACTTATAGCATTATTTCATCGAAAAATAATGAAAAAATTGTAATATCATTTATTTTTTATTTTAAAATCGTTATAAACCAAATAATGTAATCATTAATTTGCTTATTTTGTTACATCATAAATATTTCGTATTTTATATAAAATTTATTACAAAATACAATGACCATAAATACCGTTATCGTCAAATACAATAGTGCGAGGAGTTTGGGTGTCATTTTACTGCAAATGCCGACATTAAAAATAATGCGCACACAATGTCTCGCAGCTCTATGTCGAGGAGTAACAATCGCGCACCGAATTGTGTCGTAAAATGACGCACTTGCAAATAAAAGAACAAATTCTTATTAAAGAAAAATTTTATGGCATCAACCGATTGGACGAGGCTTATGTTTGTGATAAATCGTTTCATTGTATGTTCCCCACTGACTACCTCCAAGAGCATTTCTCTTATCGGTTTTATAAATATCCACACCACATTTTTTAAAAACACAAAATTTTCAGTCACTCTATTTTCTTTATTGTTAGGCGCACCCAACTTTTTCTTCCCTTGATTTTATCTAGCAAATGTAACTGTATAAGATTGAAGTTTGATAATTTAAAAGTTGAATAGGTCGACGCACAAAGTAGCAAGCCAATTGTGTTTCTACTTTATTTACCTGAGAATAGACAATAAGAGTGTCTCCACACAATCAGCCCGACGACAAAGTTGATTGTTTGTGTTCCATTCAACTTCACAATAGAGAAAATGAAGAGAGCCAATTCTTTTTGCAATAGCTTTTATCCGCCATTTTCTTCGCTTGCCGAAAGTTTGCATTTAGATTTTACCTCTTTGCAAATGCATTAGACACTCGGCATATATTTACTTGGGATTAAGAACTCGTTGTAATTCCTTAAGGAAAAAAATAAGGTAAAGCGTTTGTTTAAACTTTGTACCAAGTACAAAAAAGCTTTGTGTTTTTGTTTTGTATTTAGAAAAAACGAATAGGTTCCAGAGGGAGGACTAATGTTTGAAATATTAATAACATTTGACATTATTCTTATTTGACAATAGAACTAAAGTACCGATTCAATTAATTGTAATGTTAACAAAAATACGTACGTGACACATTCAACATTATCAAAATCATCGTCTTTAAGAGATTCACCAAATGTTTTGGTAATGATCATTGTCAGAATGACAGTTGGAAAATAAAAGTTTCATTAGCTATTACGTCAGATGGAACAATTCCCGAGCATCTCTTAATTATAGCGCTGCGTATTACAATAATGAAGCGAAACAATAACAAAAGTTCGGACGCCAGAGCAGCCAATGGACAACTTCACCGCTGCTCGACTGAGTGCTCACTTCTAATGAAAACTTGCTTGTTATCGTGAATATAAAACATCATTATATTGCACACAAAATGCAACGAAATACAGCTGAGTACCATTGAGCGAATTTTGCTTGTATTATTTATAATAAATATAAAAATGAACTGTAAGTTTTTTTAAACGTTTTCATAGTATTTATACCCGAGAAAATTGAAATAGTAGGCTACATAGAAAAATGTATCGACATTCTCGATGTCACGAATTGGAGGCCTAGGGCCGTATAACGTCCGTTATCGACGCCTACAATAAGTCGCGTTTTATACGGTTATTATAGCGTCATAAACGCCACCGGCCGGTGTTTCATACAGTGCCGGGCATATTATCCTGCCTGTGGCCCCAATACTATGGCTGCTGGGGGGTCGACCGGGAGGGGTCCGACGGGAGAGGGCACGCCGCCCACTGTCAACGCCACGTGCCGCCCGACAGATGTGTCGAGATATCTGATATCGGGAGACACATTCATAATCTTTGTCTGAACCTTTCGCTTCTTATATTAAAATAACGAGTACCAACATCACAGGTGCGAACAGAATTTAAATGAAATTGGGATAACATTTCATAACTGAGACGGACAGAATACCGAAATATGTGTTGAAATTATTGGAGCAGAATTTCTTTACTTTGAAGAATATTTACATTAATAAGTTTATTTATTATTAAACGAAATCTGAATAAACTTTTCCAAACTAACATATTGTTAATTAATCATATCACTGATATCTCCACAAAAGCCAACATTAAACTATAACGTCTTACATTTTTATGGCAAAATCATAGATACCTACTATCTGATACAAAAATGTCAGGTATATCAATGTCTGTCCATTCTTTTATGACTATAATGGATGTAATGCGAGATGTTAGTATAACAATTGTGGTCGCAAAATCCTTTTCATACTACTAGTTTGTTTATCTAACCTATTGTACGTAAGGTAGACGAATTAATCGAATACACTCCATTTATTTCGAGTGGATGAACAAAGGGAACGTGAGACCTAAAACTTTTTACGTAGTCGGTGACAATGCTATTTCTCTGAGTTCTTTTAACAATTTATTTCTAACTTCAATTATATTTACACGGTTTCGATAGACAAAGTGAGTTTCTAACATAATATTGATGTACGAATTGAAAATATTACGAGGTATTTCATTCACTCTCGTGCGATGTTCTGATTTTTTATTAACCCAGACATTTGACCCTTAGGCAACTATTCGAATTGTGATTCTTACTTATTTTTATTTTGGTCTACTCACATAAACCGGAATATATAAATATAAAACGGAAGATATTTTTTATATATTAACCAACCATACTGCAACAAAACTATGTATGCGGTTATTAAGACTTGAAGACGTTTAGGTTTTTGGTAACGTAGATACATTTCGTACTTCGAATTAATTTATATTTACCGTAATTAAACCGAGGTTTAATAAGCCAACATAAAGTAAATGTATACGTAGAAAAGGGTCAGGTTTACCTATAGTGGGCCCTTATTTACCTTTTCAGGGTCGGACTATCTATGTTTCGACTCCCACGTAAGATCCGACGGAGCATATACCGAATACGACCCAGTTTTCTCGAGCAGGTCGGTTTGTTTAGTTAGGTTTGTGAGAAGCGATAAATTAATATAACAAATTATACATACACTATTAGAGATTAATAGTTCGTTGTGGCATTAAAACTATCACTTGTCCATTATTGATATGCAATATTAGGAAGATCAACTATTTTACTGTGGATCTATTCACTAATATTTTTGCTATTGAAATTCGACAAAAATGTGCGTTTCTTAATCGTTACGCAGACGAATACTCTCATCGCCTTGTTTGTCACTTTACAGAAAGTTCACGTCCTTAGTTACGTTCTCGTCATGTTATTACCGGAACAGTGTAGGTAGATTTATTCCCATGACATGAGCTTAAGAGTAACGTGTTTATAATATTTAGTTAGTCTTATTTTTTATTTTATTTATTGGTATGACCGTAGCTAATTTTTTTAATGACCGGCAAATAGCTTCGCACTAGACTCGTATACGTCGCAATTTAGTCCGTCTTTTTAAAATGATCGTTGTACTCATAAAAGTGTTAATATGTGTTACTATTTTATGTATTTATATAGTATTATATTTATTTTATTAATTATCTTCGATAAATTTACAAGGCTCTTTTGGTTTTTCAAGACCGCGTTCACTACAAGTCCCTTTATCTGTTGCCAAAGTTGATTGACACTCCTTTTGAAATCACCCTGACGTAAATTGGCTTTAATTAAAACAAAATCAAAGACAGACAAGCTAACGAGGTAACTTTGCGAAGGTTCTGATGGATTTTTTTCAAATTTGCGTTTTTATACAACGCTCAAAATAAATATACGTCAAAGAAACTAAGCTGATTTATTTTTTAGTTCTATCGCAGTACTGTTTTTTTCTCGTAGTGCAGAAAGTGAGGGTTGATTTCAAGTACATGTCTGAGTGTTGTTCGGAATTAATTACTGCAAACCTATTATTAAAATAGTATACTATACATGTGACTCCTAAACTCTACAAAATGAGAGTCCCACCATAAAACCTTTCCCAAAACAGCTGAAAAGCTACTAATCCTTTCAATACTAACAACACATTTTTACTAAATGTAAATTATAATTTTTGTTATTTTATTGTTTCAGGTTTCGGCTTTGTCACATTTCAAAGTGAAGATATAGTGGACAAAGTGTGCGAGATACATTTTCACGAAATTAACAACAAAATGGTGAGTTTACATATTTTAAATAATTAATTATAACCATCATGTTAACAGCTGAAGTAATGGTGAACGTGATCTTGACCTCCTAATCTCCAGTTAGCCATCAATTAGAATCAAAAATGATCAAACTTGGCTGTTATCCAACTGGTGCATGTTTAGATTTTTACACGCATAAGAATTTTAACTTGTGGCTATGAATCTTTTTAGAGGTCAAATAAAGTTCAAAAGCTTAATGGAACGCTAATATTTGATAGTAAAGTTAAAATAATATATTAGGGTTAATTAAGTTGTGTACGACTGGTATTGCAAGGTTTATTTCAGTAGTCCTTAATAAAGTACTTATAGATAAAGATAGTTATTAAAAGAAAATAATTATCCTTTCTAGATTTTACTTCATATAGATAAAGTGAACCTAATATTACAAATCCAATACAGGTAAATTGTAGATTCACACAACATACAACCTGTTATAAAACTGAAAATTTTAGGACTCGAGTGTATTTATTGTTGCCATCCTCGCGGCGTTTAATAGCACTAATAAAAGTAATTATAGTATAATTACTACGGCAATAAAATCAGAAATACAAAGTTAGTAATTAACTCTATTAGTAGTAATGCAAGCGTTGTTCATTAAATTAAAACACGAAGCTCATTTTAATAACAATTTGCTAAGTTACAATACACACTTTTGTTTTTTATAATTACACTCTTGCACTTTTTCACAAAGTCTATTAAGAGCATTATCTCGTTAGGTTAACTTGATTTCTAACCGTGGATTTCTGAGATCTAAATCCTCGTTAAAAAAATTGTTATACCTATTTTGTCATAGATAATGACAGGAATGACGATATGTTTTATACAGAGATTTTTGTCTCAGAAACCAACGGTTAGTCATGTATAAAGTACTCAAAAGGTCGAATGAATATGTCATGTCCCGTCTACCCATTACTTATGACAGCTAATCATTGTCGCCGTAGCATTTGCGGGTAGACAATACTTTTACATTCAAAACCAAAGCTTCTAACGCTACTCAATGGTGGTGTCTACTAAAATGTGTGATTCGAATGTTCTTCTAACATACGTGTACAGTAAGCTTCATTGTTGCCAGAATCTCCCGCCGCCATTATCTTTTCGAGTCGTTGAAAAGAACGGGCACCGAACCACCCTTCGTTGTCGATGCATATTCGTGATTATTAATGCTCGTGTTTTTGTCTCGCCCCATTGTCTCGGTGCCGTAATGGCTGTACGAATCTCGCTGCATGTGTGGGATGGAAGAAATCGCGGGGGTGATATTCGCCCTAAGTGGAGCAAACAACGAACAAAGACATCAAACAAATGGGTAGTGTTTTAGAGTAATTACAGTCCGCTTCCGTGCGAAGTGAGAGGTGTGCATAGAGCGTTCTCTTCCCTCTTCGTTCACGACGCGTAATGTATCGCCGTACTTACTCGTAAAATCTGTCCTCCAACGCGATCTGACATCACAATTTTTCAATATGACTTTTAAACATCGGTTCAGTAGCTTTGCAAACACTTCATGTGATTCTAATTTAAACAGGGGTCTAATAAACACACAACCCTACTATTCACCACAATGAGGAACAAATCGATAATTTTCTGTCCAAGTGACAGCAGTTTCATTTTTATCGCGGATATGTCCATCTACACGTTTTGACTCCTTGTATATACAGAGTCTTACTGATTATATTTTTCACTAAACTAGCTATTGCACTCGATTTCGCCTGTAAAGTATTAAAAAAGGTTGAAAAGTAACACATGTGTTTCTCCATACTATGTTCTATGTATATCTGTGCCAAATTGCAATAAGATGTGTTGAACCGAGTTATTGAGTAAATATTTAAATCAAACATATCCCACGGGAACCATACATATTTCCGGGATTGTAGATAGCCCATGTGTTCTTCCATACTATGTTCTTCAGCTTTATCAAATTTAATCGATGTCATGCAGCCGTTCTGGAGATACCTTCTAACAAAAATCCATGCATTTATCTAAACATACAACAATTTTCATTTATAATATTAATAAAATTAACTATTATTATTTCTATATTACACATGGTATACCGTATTAATTGCGAGATTTGCAACACTTGAAAGTTGCAGGTTTATCGTGTATTATAAAGTTGCATTTACATACGCAATAAAGAACAAGCGTAGCGCTACAAGTTTCCGGCACAGTGGTTGCCCTCGTAAATTTAATATGTCATCTCCTATATTAAAATGGTCGTTAAGCTAATAGCTGCTCCACCCCGTGTGAGAGTGATAGGGTGATACCGTAGCACACTTTGAATAACAAAAAAAACCTTAATTCCCGTTCATGAAAAAAGGAAGACGTGAAATGGCGGGAGCGGTTTAAGGCGTGAATGATTTATACCCATAAACTTATAAGCCGCCATTGTGAGCTTTTGTTCTAAATTCCTTTTCAATATTAATTTCAATTTAATTCTTTTAAGTACTGTGTATTATAATAATGGTTTGGACAAGAATAACGACTTGGAACTTTTTCATTTATTGTGCTTTACTTTTTATAAAATGATTTTTAATACCCAATTTTTTTAATTAATTTTGTAAGTAATTTGTAATCCATAGTGTTTTTATCATGCTTTTAATAGTAAGTAATCTCACGTTAAATTAGTAAGTTATTAAATTGACCGAATAAAGCAATCGCCATTAATTACTTTGGAATTTACTATAGTTACTGTATAGTATAGTTAACTCCTCTATATTTCGTAAACATAAGACTTATACATATCATTTAAAAATATATTAATCGTGTAAAGTGAAAAAAAATACATTATTTCACAGAAAGTTGTTGCTACAAATTACCGTCACTCCATTATATCCTTACACGTTAGTCCTAATTGTTTCCGCTTACCATGAATTTTAACAGCAACACAGCGACGTCCCGCAAAACGTGTTAAATATAGTGCAGTTTACGTCCTACCCCCCAACATCAATTTCTATTTTCCGGATTTAAGCTGGCGGAAATTCAGCCAACACCTGCGACTTCACTTAACAAAATCACAGCTGCGTTAAGAAACCTTTGATAAAGTGTTTTTTGTGTACAAAGAAATATTTTAACGTGGTACCATTCAATGTGCTTTTTTTACTTTAATATAATGTTAATTATTCATTTAATCATTTCTATTATTGTTTTTTCTCATGAAAAATTTAAAAAAAGTTAACTATTTTCACCAAAATTTTGCAATGAAAATCAAGCTTTTGCTATTTATTTAAACTGTTTTTATAAACTGCTAAATATGAAACTAAAGAAAATAAAATGTTCAAATAATTGAGATTCTAACATACCTAATCAAATTACAATAACATTATCAAAGACTTCTTCTTAAGAATTTGAGTAAGACATAAATTTTTCTCTCCAATCGTACACGACCAAATGGTTTCCGATTAGGAAATAACACTAAATGTAGGCACATTTGAAACTAGCGTTTAAATCTTGTGATCCTCAATCGCCATATCTCCTCCCGACTTAAATAGCCGATGTACGGTCTCTAACGGAAGCTTTTCTTTACTGCCGATCAGGATTGATCTTTAGATGTATAAATATTGAACAGCAATGCCGTAAAGAGGGTGCGAGAACGGTTAACGGCATACTTTAATCTATTAGGCAAATACTTTTTAGAATGCTAAAAGAAGACTGTTATGTAAGAAATATATGGGTAGTTCTAGAAAATATTAATACTCTTAATGATAAAGTTTGTTACGTTAAATTGCAATTAAATGATATGGATGTTTGAGATTCATGCATCTTAAATCCAAAAATTCGTTATATAGAGCTCATCACGGATTATTTCAGATTGTTAATAATTTTTCAAGTTTAAATAAAATGTTTTAAAGAAAAGTGAGCTTCAATAATTTATTCAAGTTATTTTTCATCTTTATAAAGTTTTATTTTAAACCTTGTAGGTATTTGAAGGTTTTTTACTAAATCTTCAATCCTGTGATTTGGACAGCGCGGCGAGGCGAAGGCAAATAATCAATCACCCGTTCTTTCGTATTGACTGTGATTACCATAAAATTTCCGTTTTACTAAGACCCGACCCGTTTCTTCTACGTACTATCGATTTGTACGCGCCCATTCTTGTTCCTTCTATATATCAACCGTTTTTTGTGACTGCCCTTTCATTGAAACTTGCAATTGGCGACTTGTAAGAAAATTTTGGCGAGATTTTCTCCGCTTTTTTTCTTTAAAGTGTGTTTTTGAGTTTCCTCAACTTTTTATTGAAAAGTAACTTTGAACCTTTTATGGAGAATTTTCTTTTCTTAAAAAAGTTCTTCGGCAAAATCATGGAAAAATTTTATCGTTAATGAAAACTCTTTGATATTCTTAAAATATTAAACCCCATAAATATACATTTTTCGCTAATACCCTTAATATATAGACATAGGCAGAAATTTTTACATTTTGGTTAATATATCAAAACAAATAACTATAAAATTTACAACAATCTTTATAGGACAATATTAATGGTGTATAAATATATACTATAATTACATCATACAAGCTATTCCTTTCAGAACAAGCAACTAATTTCCTATCAAGTATACGATATAAATTTAATGGCCTTACATACAGACACGCAAGTCCCATGTGACGTAACTTACTTTAGGCGAACGCAAAGACGTAAATTATGGCTCAACAGGCCTTTCCGGCCGTTAACGATTCCTACTCGAACTTAAATTTGAAGCGTGAAAGAAAATTAATTAATCACAAGAGCCGCAGCTGAACTCATGTAGACGCCATCGCGACGCTTGTACAATGTCACTCAGCTCGATAAATAATTCATTGGAAACTTTATGGTAAACACACAGAAGAAAGTCGTGAAGTGGAAACAATTCCGAGTTTCGTATGATGAGTGTGGCGCCGGAGGACTAATTTTTGTCCTTCCCACCGTTTTCTTGCAATGAAAGGAAGGGAATGGGAAATTTCGGTACGTCAAGCGAAAAGTCCTCCATCGATTAGAGGTAGGCAACGCATCTGAAATTGCGGATATCTATGGGCAGCGGTCGAAAAAAATCCCAGTCCTAATATAATAAAACCAAGTGTAAAAACGTATAAAAACTGTATTGGTGAGTGTCACTCAAATAATCCTCGTTGTTTAATAGTCGAATATTTTATTCAGATTCAAATTATTATACAGAGCACAAATAAGTATGCCGTTATGTTGAAAAAATGTAACAAACGAAAGAATGTAATAAATTTACCACATCAGTTATCGACTACACGACGTCTAATATCCAATTGAAATGGTTCAGAATACACTGATACTACTTAATGTTATGTACACCTAATTACTGTAACATATATCTCAGTAGAGTCTTTTGTAATTAAAATTGTAGTTGTACCCCGTGATAAAGTAGTGACAAGTTCCAGGGCGGCAGTCATCAATAATGTTCATACGTTAAGGTCTGTTCATTATCACAACGTATAGCGGCTTCGTTTCCATTAGCGAGGAGTAAGGAGATGGTCGGCGATAAATAGCGACCCAGGAGGAGCCGAGGAACGGTCGCTAAATTTCTTGCATACAATTTGGTTTACATTAGAGGTGGTGAACTCGGTCTTCTCTCGAGAGTCGTACGAAAGTCTCTTACAGATTCATGCGCTGGGAGTTACGAGCGCAGCGCCCGAGCGCTTGAGCGCCACAGACCTTAATCTAGTCGACATGCCACCGCCGCTGGCGCCCGCCGCCCCTATTTAATTACCACTAATTGCCACAGCTTATACTAATTAATACGTACATCATAAACTTTCTCGAAAATCCTATTTAGACTCAACATGGAATTACAATTTGGACGAATTTTTTGTGGTCATAATTTTTTTTATATATCATAAGGTGGCAAACGGCCACCTGAATTCTCCGAAATGGTGAAGCTACCGCTGCCCATAGACATCCGCAATTGCGTATGCGTTGTCTACCTTTAATCGACAAAGAGACACACCGAAAGAGA
This sequence comes from Papilio machaon, assembly GCF_912999745.1. Lineage (NCBI taxonomy): Eukaryota > Metazoa > Arthropoda > Insecta > Lepidoptera > Papilionidae > Papilio > Papilio machaon. The sequence continues at coordinate 3,398,093 of NC_059989.1, read as the reverse complement.
ATATTTCACCTTTCTAGGCGTCCCCTCCTCCATCAAATGTACCTTCCCACCCTATTCTTATAAGGGAAGAGTGGGAAGGAAAAGTGGATTAAAATTAGGCTTTCGGAACTCCCTGTAAATTTGTTTAGATCACAATTTTCTACTTGAATCTTCTGTATTGAGTCCGCCATAATAATTTGTGCTTGCAGAAATTTATGTACGACGTAGGTTCAAATCTGTCATATTGGAAACTAACAAGATCGGAGATAAACGGTTTCCAAATCTGGTTACAGTATATTATATTTTTTAATCGTTTATTAAAGTTATTAAATAAAATACCGTGTAAATCACTGTAATTTTAGTCGTGAATGCGAATTAAATTTAAGTGTCTTGGAGCATTTTAACTAAGGTGGGAGTCCATTGACTTGGATCGATACCCCACAAATAGCCGCGAGCGTCTGACGCGCCCCGCGTCACGACAACCACGCTGCAACGACGATATTAACAAACGCAGCGCCACCCTTAATATTTAATGCGTCACTAATATTTCTATGACGCAAAATGTAGCAATGTTGCATCAAAGACACTCCAATATTTTAGAACATTTAAATGGTTAACTCAAAAAAAAGGCATAAAACTATAGGTATAATTGAAAACCTTTTAAATTTACGATGAACTTGAACTCAAATATATTTATGTCGGAATTCAAAGATTTGATTGTTATTTAGCTACAAGCATAATAACACCAATCACATTTGACGTAGTCAGTAAAGTCGGGATATGACATTGGGCCTGTGCTCCTAGTACTTAACACTTTGAATATTCTTTATGCGTTGTACTTACTATTTGTCAAATCTCATGTATAATATAAAAAAATGTAATTATGATATAATTACGTGTAATATATTATTAAAAAAAAACCTTGAATGTTACATACGAAAAAATATAAATTTACAAACACGCAAGCACTTTTAGCAAAACAATTTTAGTATTCACAGCAACATAAAGTTGCCGCATCTGCAGATTTATAACGCTTAAATTTAAATCGTTCGAAATACGTTCGCAATAAACGGCTGGGGGGCTATCTGCAGAGCATTGCAGGTAACGTTGCCGGTTATCGGCGACGGCGATGTACGACGAGTCGATCGCATATCTGATTTGAATTTTGCGCATTACGGCCCATCGCCTCTACCCCCACGGCGCTCTCTAAATAAACACTCCGCCACTTTAACATACTACGATAGAAATTTTACTGAAAATGTTCACTTGTACTTTATTCTTATTCCTTCGAACGGTTACGTAAATATGGAAAGAGCAACCGAAAACCGGGGAGTATTTCATTATCCGCGACCTGTTGAGCGCAAGATTTGTTTCTCGTCTTGTTTATGTTACGCTCTTTACTTGGTTATCAAATTTTTATGACGACGTGTACGCATCCGTAAAAACATTATTTTTGTATGCTTGTTTTACGGTTTTATAACTCAAAAGTACTTGTCAAATTGCGTAAACAGATAGAGTACACATACTAGTAAGTGACAAATATTTTTCTGTTGCAATAAATAAAAATAGATGACAACACGTTTCAAATATGAAATTTGTAATAAAAACTACGTTTTTTAACTAGGTCTCTTTTATAATTTTAGCTACTGTGAAAATTTATAAAATTGGCAGTAGATAAGCTTTGTACAATTTTACTTACTCTTCAGTTCCCACGTCCCAACTTCTATTTAACGGCAATGAGGGCAAGGCTTGCGACGCTGTGTCAATATCAAGCCGAGAGGTTCCCTGATAAACTTATCTCACCCCTCTCCCCAACCCTTTCCATCGCAGTCAGCGTTTATCTCACGTATGTAAGTATGTATCCCGCACAACAATCTACTCGCACAATATTGCTCGTAACTTCTTGACTACTTTAAATAATGACAACAAAGTCGAAAACTTCATAAGATTGAATTTCGAGACTCGTAATTCGTTGTTGACTTTTTTCTTTTTTATGAATTATTATCAAGAGGTTTTCTTTTATGTTCTTTAGGTAGAGTTTTTGCTAGATGTGAATATAAATCACGTTTTCGTAATCGTTTAAAATAGACTACAATATTTTATCCCCTTATGAACGTTGTCTATTTGGCACGTTGCCCGCCAGACCGCTACAAGAATATCAACGCAACAGATATTTCTTTTCTAAGATACAAACACAAATCCATATAAAATGTAGATTACTTTATTACACAAAACTACTTATTTACTTTCGTTATTCAAAATGTACTTAGTGAAGGCATCATCATCATCAAGCTGCCCTTATCCCTATGGAGGGTCGGCACAGTATGTACTACTCCTCCATACATCTCTATCAGCCGTCATATCTGAATTTACCCACTTCTTACGCATATCCATAGTGTAGGCGTCATCTAAACTATTAGTATTAAGATTTTGTTTCTCGTATGAAAAAATGTAAGGCAGAAGAACTTGTGATAAAATAATATTTACATTATAAATCTCAGTCAGAGATTCAGAGCGACCAAATAAAATGGTATTGATTTTATACAAAGTAATTTTCATTGAAATCCCAAATATACTGCTCTTAAAAAAACAGCGTGCTTCATTCATAATATTGACATTCACGTATGAATTTGTTTTACCTTAAAAGGTTTTCACTCAAAAAATGTTGGCGCGTAGATTTAATGACTCCGCGTTCAGATTCGTGTTAATTCACCGCCATTTGCGAATATTTGACAAAGGAGTTCACGCATTAAACGCGATGTTTTCCGCAGAAATAACAATTTTTTTTCTTAATTTATATCAAATATTTTAACCACAGTAGTGGATACAGATTATAGTTAACTTTTAACGTTTTTGTTTTTGCGTAGTAATACAAATTATGTAGAATATCTGAAATTAAAAAAAAACTTTTTACTTTAATATTTATTTTACCAGAAAAATAACACAACATAAAAGTTATACACTAAAGCAGATAATGTTAAGGCAAAACTTTCACAGAACATTTTACTTCAGTGGTACACAGTTTGATTTGAACGGATCGATACGCCGCCTCGGGGAAGGCGCCTACCGCCTAGTGGGGCTAAATACAATTTACCTTTGTTATTTTTCGTGTCATTAAACTGCGTCGCGATTTCGAACGCCCGATCGGGATTGCGAACTCTGATGCGAATTGTTTGTGAGCCTCTTTGTTTCCATTTCGCTCGCCGGCGACGCGACATCAATTAACATCAGCTCCCCGACTGAATTTTCTTCATGGATTGAAATTATCCCCGATTTTCTAATACAATTCTTTGGAATTTGACAAATGTTGTACTTTTTTCTCCGTTTTTTCTTCTTTTTTTACATCATATATCATCAGCAATTTTACAGGTTCTTTTTCTAATAAATGACCTACGTATTTACAAAAAAATAGATTATTAAACTCTGTAATAGGTATACTGTGGCCGTAATTCAGGTATTGTGGTTATATAAACTATTATTTCTCGATAACAAATCAAAATTTTTGCAAAACCGATAATCAAGTCCTAATTATGCGCAATTGATTTTAAAATAAACAAATTTCTAGTAGTATATGCACATATTTATATTTGGCTATAAGATACTTGCTAAAAGTAAGGTATTTAATGACTTTTCAACTTGAACACGTTTATGATTTAGTTTTATTTAGTATAGTATCGTAAGTCATCCGAAAGACAGAGCGTAACAAGGCTTCACATTCACTTCCCCGCGCTAATGCAGAAGCACGTAATTCCACGTCGGGCCAGAAAGTTGTGTAAAGTGCACAAAGTTGTGCAAAGTGCACAAAGTACGCGAACACCGCGGCAAAGCCTTCATTTGTCGGGCCGTGACATTCGCGTGACAAATGTGGACCCGGTACTATGTACTCCGCTCGTATCTACGCTCGATGGAACTCCAACAATTGTGCATGGAAAGACGAATGTTCACATGCTTCACATTTTATGATAAATTTTTAGAAGAATTTCGCGTATCTGAGGCTAATTCGAAGCTATATTTACAGTTAGTTCCTTAATTATATTTTTTTTCCAATCGTTTCGACTAAATAAAGCTTATCTCTTTTTACATTGTATTTCAAATTGATAACGTTCTTCGTATTTCAACACCAAGTTCAAAAGGGAAGTTAACAAATTGATCCCTTCGGCTGTCTCAAACATAATTTAGGGAGTTGTAAAATATCTACTTTTCTCTAAAGATTCTACTCGGCTACGAAAATTCTATTGCTAGAGGCTTGGGTTAGCGTAGATTGGGTAATTTATACTTGCCTCCTGCTCTCCACCCTGCGTAGGGTGGGAGCTACACGCACTGAAATGAGCCAAGATGTTCGTTACAGTCACCAAATGAATCAATATAATGGGAGTAAATGTTTTTACTTTCAATTTGAATTAAAAATAAGATTTTAGATCCTGATTTTAATAAATCTACAAAAAAAACAGGTTGTCTATAAAGCTTAACTATCTATATTACGTAAAGCAATTTGTGTTCATTTCAATTTATGAGTATTTTGTTTTAGGTGGAGTGCAAAAAGGCTCAGCCGAAAGAAGTGATGCTTCCAGCGAACCTGGCAAAGACGAGAGCCGCCGGTCGCGGCGCGTACGGTGAGTTGCTAGGTAGCGCCCTGGCGGCGAGTGGCAGCGCCGGCGTACGCTACGCCCCCTATCCGGTGCACGCACCGCAGCTGTTAGTGAGTGGCGCGGGCGTGGGTGCGAGCGCACACGTGGCGCACGCGGCCTACCGTCGCGCCTTGGCCGCGCTGCGCCCATCTCCTCGCGCGCCCAGACCTACGCTCGCTCCCCTTACTATCCCCCCTCTCGCCTACTCCGTCTCCGACCTCCTCGGCGCTCACGCATTAGACATCCCCACCTTATACTCACCTCTCACTCACGCGACCCTCCCGACTCCTCTTCCTCTCTGATCCGCGATTCTCTTTCAGCAACATCCTCCACACCCATTCTAATTTTCACCGTCAATATCTTTAGTTGACTTTCAAAAGAATATTTCTCTCTTTTAAAATTGCCTATCCATTCCTATTGTTCTCTTACATTCCTGTCTGTAACCATGCAAAATATCAGGTCTAAAAAGTATCATAAGGAAACCGATAATATCCGAAGTGTCTTATTTTTAGTAAATGCCATTAGTAAGAGAGATAGTTAGCGGATTACAAAATGTGTATCGACTTAAACTAGAAAGGTCATAGAACGAGTTTTTTACATTCAAAGTTTATACGAAACAACATTTTATAAAATAGTAGAACGAAAATCTGGAACAATTTTGTGTAGGGTTAATAGATATTTATGCGATATTTTTCTACCAGGTAGTAGGCGCTTCCTTTCATTTGGTTTACAATAGATAGCATTCATAGAAACGAGCCTGGTATTTTTCTGGTTTTTAATGTAGCTTAAGTTATGAAATATTAATTAAGAGCCACCGGTTCTGCTGATTCTTGCCAAATTTTCTACATTTCCATCCATAAAATATGACTATACCGATTAGTATTGTTGAAGACTAGCACTTTATTGTTTGAGGATGATATTGAGCAATGACTTGATAACTATTTTTATTCAATTTACATATTCTTTTATATTCTTTAGCTTTAATTATGAATAGCTTTTCAAGTTGATGTCGGCTTTTCAAAAATGTTATCAGTGGAAGAAAAGAGGTACTTATAACTCGTGGATGTTACTACTGGGTTTTGTGAGATAATTAGTTTTTTAATTATTTTTTTTATACCGAAACTAGCGTCGGTTTTTAATTAAATAACCAATTCTATGTATTTATTATATTATTAATTTAGGATTTTAGATGACACCTTATGATTCTTTAATCTATACGTATTTATTTATTTTGTGTTTAATGCGTAAGTGTAATTTAATATTTTGTTGATATTAGAATGGATTTTTTGACATTTGATAAGTGTTACTGTTACTAAACAGTCTAAAATTCATGAAGTTAAATTTGTAAAATAAGATTTTTTGTAGTTTCTCGTTAACTAATAGAATTAATTGTATTAACTTATTAAATAGGTAATTTATAGTAGAATTTAGATTAATAAATATCATTTCTGGAATATTTAAAAACGTCTGTTTGTTTAACATGTTTAGATTTAGACTAACAATGTGTAGAATAGATTAACGTGTTAAGTAAAATATGTCATTTTGGTGATAGAAAAACACTAACATACCCCATTGCATACCATTTAGATATATTTAAAGTAGTGGATTTATAGAATGTTTGAATGTTACGATCTATATAAGTATACCTATATTATTATATTCCAAAGTATATGTGTTTGCTACTTAAAGTTTTCGCCAAGCAAAATAGTGTCTCATGACACACTTCTTGTATAATGTTACAAATGATAATTTTAAGGTGTAAGAATCGATCAATTTATGTAAATATTTTTACATTTCTAGATTTCATGTGGTCATTGGGTGCTCTTCCTGACGGTAAGTTTGTTTTTGAATTTTTACCAGCCACCACTATTTTTATGCTCCCATTCCTAGAAACATTTTCACGTCAATTTAAAAACCTTCTTGAAACATATAACTTAGTATTATTAAATGCTTAGATCTAATTTGATTACAAAAGCGGATCATGTCATTGAATAAATAATTTGACAATATACCTACTCGTATACTTCAAAGTATTTGCGTGCGAGTCAGTTTAATTAATGGATTACTGAGCGTTGCGCTGTACGAGTATCGTACAATACGTACGAGTACGTCCATCTACCGTATGATGGATTACGGAGTCTGACAGATACACTATTTTGATTGGCAATAATGTGATAAACGATCCAATGTAGTAATCATATCAGTCTCCGTCGATGATCTGTCCCATCATTCATTTTACATTTTTACAATGCACTTGCATAAAATTTACATGCGACAGTCCAGACTCCGTAAAATTTATTTTAACCTTCTGTAATAGTAGTTGTACTAGAAATTTTTCCATGATGCTAGAATAGATGTTAATTTTATAGATTTTTAACGTATTTTAGATACAGCTTTTGTTTTCATTTTGTATTATTTGTTTGTATATATTTCATAGCTTACGTTCACTTTTTACTATGTTTACGGAACGTCATCTGGATTCGGTCCAAAATGACGTAGTACTAAACTTGTATGATCCAGTTGACGTGACGTGTAATCCATGCAATTGTTTCATTTTGGAATTGGGCCATAGGGACACGTGTTTCATGCCAAAGTTTATATCGATCAAAAGTAACAATCGGCGCTTCAGTAATTACGACATTTGTATAAAACGGCGTCAAAGGAAAGCATGCAATCTGATAGTTAACCCTACTTTTCAACGCTTCCGTTTGCTTTTTCTGAGAATAATGTGTTGTTGTTTGTTCGACAGGTTTCCCCGCTGCGTACGCCGCCTACGCGGCCGGCCGTAGCTACTCGGGCTATCCTAGCTTCGGGCTGCCATACCCAGCAGGTAATCCCCTCGCGAGCTTGCACCACCAACTGTCCGGCAACCACTACCACCACCTGGCGACACTTCTGCCATACCACCCACTCGAGCTCAGTGGGGTTTACAATGTACACGCCATGCATCTGTGAACTCGCGCTGGCGACAATGCATTCCACTAACCGCTAACCGCTATACGTTGACGTTACGCAACCGGCACTGATTCGCTTACCGACCTAACAACTTACTCTCCTATCGTTTTAAAACTCAACACCGCATTCGCTTCACTAATCTATAACAATAGTGACTATGTCCTCACTTTTTAACTCGTGCCAAGGCAACGGCAAAAGTTAGTGTGGAAACTCTCCTAATAACTTTACTAACAAGTTAACACCTCTAACAATGACTGAGCCATCTAGATAAATCTACCATGCTGTCAATTACAAAACGTCCAAGTTTTGAGAAACACTATTCGTTGTTTATCTCCAGAATTTATATAATTTTGTCGAGACGATCCGGCCAAAGCGAGCGCCCGGCTCTATGTTTACTGACAATTCGCTTTAACGATTCTCAAATGCTAGGCGTCAAGTAAATACTTGTGAGCAAATATAGCGTTCGTCTTTTCGCTCGCCGCCCCGCCAAGCCCACGCCTACCCGCCGCCTAGTATCGTGGTATCGCCCACTCCTCATTAACAGTGAAAGCTTTTAAAAGAGATTTAAACAGATTCAAATAAAAGTACTGAAAAAGTGACGTCCTTTTTGTGGTGGCTTCAATGTAAATCTCGGGAAGGACGAAAAAGAATTTCCACTAATTAAACGTAGGCACTGGAGGCTTTCAGTCGATCCCGTGGAATTAGACATGAAGGTTATTCCTTTTTTGTGTTAATGTTTTTTCTCTGTCGGGTTTAGTTTATTGTTTTATCTAATGAAAAACTAACGAAAAATATCTGCGGTTCGATTGGGCGCGTCTGTTGGCTTACGAATTGGGGAGGGCTGCGGGTCGGGGTCGAGGTACAGCTGCACAAACAGCTTTCTCGTATTTGTTCACACAATACGCTTGAATCGTCTTCGATTTACCATAATTGGCGCAATAAGGCTTATTTCACCTTTTTAATATTAGGTAAATAGTAAATTATTAAGTCAACAAAATGTTTTACGTTCTAATTTTCATTTAAAACAAATAGAATGATTTATTCGGTATCATTGATCGGCATCATTTGGTATTATTGATTAAAAAATCTAGGAACGATAGACTTTATTAGTTTTACAACTTGTTCCGCAATAATCACTTTGGGTTCGTATTTACGACACTCAAAATTAAATTTCAATTCATTAACATATTGCGAAAAAAAACACTGGGCAATATTTAAACTAGAAACGTAACAAAGACTCTATAAAATCTCTTTAGTAATTAAAGAAGTTTATGTCCGCAAAGAGACCTTTCATTAACGAATCGCGTTTAATCTTTGAAGCGTAAATATCATTTGTATTTCTTTTTAATTTCTTTTCTAATTAATAACATTTAAATCTGAATTCTTAATTATACAGATATATATTATTATAACTTTTTTATTACAAAAAATATAATATTCCATGGTATTGAAAATTTACAATTTAAATGTAGTCTTTTAAAATCAATTTGACGCTCTATTCGTATTTAATTTAAATTTGCATCGTATTGGAAAGTCAGCAGCTTTTCTGTATTCATCGAAGTCGCAGATGTACACAAAATGCTTTTTAAAATGAAGACGTTGCAAAGATGCAATCGTCTTAAAAATAATATTTTTCATTTCATATTATTGAAAACTGAATGTAATTTAATTTGACATAAAAAATTTAAAAATTTTAAATTTTTATCAAAGACGAAAGACCGAAAAATAATTTTGGAATATATACATCTATTCCAGCAAAATACGTTACATATTAAAACGACGTAATTTGCACTTAGTATAAATGTTTAGATTAGGATACATTTAGATATCTTTTAATAGAAATATTAGTGATAGATGTAGGTTTTGAATCTTTCCAATCGATTAAAGTAGTTTTAATAATAATAATAATAGCGGTTTTTAAATATTAACATTCATACAAGTTTAATATAGAGCATGCAGTAGCGAGTAGTAATTGGATTTTCATAGGTATAGATAACTGAACACAACATTCAAAAATTATCAAAGATTTTTAACACTAAAGTTTGGTTCCATTTCTTATTGCAATTTTGAAAACTCTTGAATAGTCAATTAAATATGTAACTAAGTTTTCTTATCAACATACTTATTAATAAATGTAATATTTACGAGTATATTTGTATGGTTTATCTGTCAAAAAGTAGACAACAAAATATTTCAATTCAGAGTTCACTAAAACAGTTATTGTTATTAAATTTTCGTTCTTGAACTTGAATTATTTTGATTTTGTTGTTTGTACAAAATATAAATTATGTTATTACAGTATCGCGTTGTGTTCGGTCAACTCTTGTAGCGAATTAGGATAAATTACTAGGTAAGAGGTGTAGACTATTTAACACTAGTTTCTCTAATTACTAAGTTTAGAGGATGAGTAGGAATAACCTAACGTCATAGTTGTTTATTTGCGTAAATCGTCATAGTTGTTTATCGTCATAGTTGTTTATTTCTTAACTAGTTATTAGATTAGACTTTCATTTGTTCGTTTATTGTAAAAAAAAAATATTAAGAACGAGCTTCAAATATGTTATTTTAATATCTATTTAAATATTTGCTATACTGAAAAATGTATACTTTAGTCATATTTTAAGTTTTAAAGTTATTTATTATATTTTAAATATTTACAATGCTTAAACGATGAATTTATTGATATTAATATTAATTGTTATTGTTATTAATTATTTTTGGATACGAATGTTTTATGCTGCCCTTTTCGTGTTAAATTTATTACGCGTTTAATATCGACGCAATAAGAACGAGGTGAAGCCTCTTTGAATATCTAAAGCTCTAACCTAACTAGCCTCGCAATAATATCTTTGTCAAAATTAAGAATAATCTATCAAAATTGTTACGTACTAAGTTAAAAGAAATTTCAATCATTGAATCGCTAATTATGCGACCGTCCTAATCGCCATCCTCTAAACTAGTCATACGATATAAGCTTGAATAACATAAGAATTACTCGTATATTTAAAGAAATGTGTGGTTGCGATTACATTAAAATAAGTTTTACTATTCTACTTCACTTATATTAAGAACATTATACCGTAGAAAACTATTTCCGTGAGCGAGTTTTTCTTTTTTGTATATTAACGAATATACCCTTTTACGCATTTAAAGTTTACCCTGTTATTTGTTCCATTGCGTGCTTCAAGATACTATTATGAAGTAAATTATCCGAGTAAGTAACGCTACATTTTGAAGTTACATTATTATCGAATCAATATGTAAAATAACAAGTTGTAACCCCCTTATTCCCTGCATTGTGCTTGTGCGTGTTACAAATAGGGTTTTATTAGCACAAAAATATAGACGCCTAACATTCTGTGCGTGCACGCAATATTGAAAGCAATCCAAAAATAGTGATCTTAAATGATTCAATTTCAAATTTTTCGATAGAGTGGCGTAGTAGGAACTTCTTTTTACATAATTGTAGTGTTTTATATTATTTTTCATATTTTTATTTTAATAATTTCTGAATTTTAGCAGAATAGCTGATAGGGTATTATTTATGTCTATTTTATTTAAAGTCAACGGCGCCGTCTGTGGAGCTTACCACAGTTCCGCTGCCGGCTTTGTAGCTTTCTTTTTATTTTGTTGCCGCAGGTGTAGTGGGAGTAATACCGCCGGAAAGTCGACTCTCAGTCGGTGCGGAGTTCGTAAACCCTGGCGCACTCGGACAGGCCTCGTAGGCCCCAAGCCTCGGGCCCCAAAGGACTCGCGCCGCGCCCGCTGCTCCGCCACACACCAATAAAACATTCTATCACTCGAAACACCTATAAACGGCTCCGGAATAATACGAATTCTAAATAAATCTTTGATTTGTTAAATACTTCTTTGCTATAGCCTCCGCTCCCCACTCTCAAAAAATTATAGGCTATGGAATGCAATGTCGCAGGGGTAACATTTTTTTAAAGAATTTTAGCCCGATTTCGCAGATGCGTGTGCTCACTAAATCGCCCGACTAGGTTCGCCCTTGTAGCACGGTCCAAGCGATCCGATTATTTCAGTATTTACCTAATTAAAATACATGCGGTACACCTCAGGAAGTTATTCCAATCAATTGTGAATGTCACTTAGGTATTTATCGAGCATTTCGCACAAGTCTTTTAATAGTGTTTTGTAACCCTTATGTCAACTTTTTAATGTATTTAAACTTTTGTATTTTTAAGTCTAGTATTGTTCAAATTGCTGTTTCGACATATCGTCTTAAATACACTAATTATAAGGTTTATGATATTGTGAAGCCGCTATATTTTAAAATAAAGAAAGCCGTTATGTAAGCAAAAAGTTTTATCGTTATTCACCAACTGATCACTTCTAAGTTAAGGTCGTCCGTAACCAAATTTAACGTTGGTTCGAAAAACAAAAACGACTAATAACAACTAGAAGAGATAGTGTGTTAGAATGGAGTCAGCTAAGGTGAGGTTAACTCACGTTTGACACTAATAAAATTTCAACTAGCGCTAACGTATCAATACAGTGATATTAAACGGTAACTTTTTTATTTTTCTGACTCATCCAACGCGGCAAAGCAGGCTGGTGTGCGCGACGTGTGACACAGCAAACCGGTAAGCACTGTGATAGATACTGCTAACTTGTTTCGGTGTCAGTATTATAGTTACTTGCGGTGAAACAGTTAAGTTTTGCGTGTGTCGTGTGGTCCTGCCCCGCAGTGGCGAGGCACGTCCGACTGCGGCCCGCCGCGCGCCGCCGCATCTCAGACATTCCTCACATTCAACACGCTCGCCCTCAGAATGCATCCCGCGAACCAAACACATCTACACGGCTACTTTGCATAAATCTAACTTATCCCTAACACTTAGTTTAGTTTTGGTTTAGAAACTATACATATTACTAAGAATAGTATTTTAACAATTTCATACATCGCGTTTAATTAAACAGAAAATTGGTAGAGTTCGTGAAAGAATAAAAAAATAAAACAAGAACAAATTTACGCTCGAGAAGGAAAATTCTTTAAGGGTCACTCGGCCGTCGGTTTGAATCCAAATAATTAGGTGTCGAGGCAGCGAGTGGCCGCGCGTCGACTTCACTGCCAACTCCATTTGTAATTTAAGATATTTGACCGTTAATTGTGTTTGTAATTGTTACGTTTAGAGCTTGTTTCTTAGGTCGGAGCGCTGTACGACTTTACACCGCACTCGACGATTCCTTAGTAACTTGTAAATACTAGAACATAGACCATAGAATTCGATTAACATTTATTCTTGACTTAGAATTTAGGGTGCTGTGTTTGGATGGGTCAGATTTTTTTAACATAGATAGATTCTGCATTATGAATGTATTTAGATTTTCTATATACTTCAATGCGCTAGTCTAGCAAACTCCATTGCCCGTAAAATTTTATGTAGTAATTTACTATCAGAATATCGGTCCGGAGAACCATATAATCAGACCTATTAGCATACTAATCTCTTCTAGGTTGTGTCGATTTAAGCACAGAACCTTGGCAAACAAACCAGTATCTCAGGTAGTCAGTCTTCTCTCCCCGATGTAGCATATTTAAATATCTAAAATAATTTTACATACAAAGCTTACAGCACAAAACATGTTACTAGGGGACAAAAGGCTGAACTAGTTATTAAACTAGTGCATTTTAGTCACTACTTGATCGCTAAAGTGTTACAATGAATGCAAGAAGTAACAGCAGTTCGGTGAAAGAAGTTTGTCGTCCACAGCATCAATAGGGCGAGTAACGTTTATTTTTGAACATATCTGTAATTTAATACGCTCTGTGGCAATTTGAAAAATTAGAATAGTGTAGGTAATACTCGTGGCCTTTAAGGTTGTTGTAAAGTTTTTCCGTAAAAATTAAAGTGTGGTAGAAATATAGTACGGTCAAAATGAAGAGAATTGTTTTAGAAGAAAATAGTCAAATTTTAATAGATAACTAGATTAGACAAAATTTAGAATGTCGAAAAGAAAATACGTAAACGCAATTTGTAGTCTTAATCTGGCCATAAAATATAACTAGCGGATTTTATAAATAGACTAGAAATAGTAATTTGAACTTGTGCAGGAATTTATTACATGTAATTAGAAATGCTTCAAAATTATAAAGAGCGGCTTCGAAGGAAAATTTTGTAGGAAATAGTCTTTCAAATAAAATTAACCGACAAAAAGCTTTTTTTTTGAAAAGAACAATCTTAGTAGGTAGATGTAAGCGATTAGAGTTTTGGTAAAAATTTTGTGATGGGTGGTGCAAACTCGTTTCTTAGATGTATTTAAGTAATTAAAAAAAATATTATAGTTTTAAGGAGAAATATCTAGAATAGAATTATAAGTAATAATTTGTAATGCCTTAGGCAAACTGATCACATGGAATTTATATGTAACGTTTTCAGTACAACTACGAGTAGAAAGATTTTTTAGCCGAAATCAATTTTTTAAATAGAATAGCACAAATACTTTTGTGGTAGTTTAAGTAGATTGAAATGGAGTTCTACAGGCAAAATAAGAGTTTTAAGATTTTTGTAGAAGTTTTTGATAAATTCCAAATTTAGTTATTTTGTAGATAAGATTTGATTATAATTCATCAATTGTGTTTAACTCAGATGTGTTTATAAATTTTCATTACGCTTTTTATATGTGCTTTAAATGTTTTCTTTGATAACATTATTTCCATGATTGAACCATCGTACGATAGGGTTGCGTTCAAAGAATTCGAAGTGAAAAAAAAATGTAGAAACGAAACTAAAGGGTATTTAAATCTCATGAGAATTGGGAAGGAAACGCGCACGTTTTCTGAATTACAATTTTTACGGACATCACGGTGCGGATGTGGGGCCGGCAAGTGGCAGTAGAGGAATTAGATTGATTTGCAATTGAGATAACACCCGACGGATAAACGATCCGCCCCAAAAGTATATCATCTTCAAAGCGTGTTATTGATGGCACCTATTAAATATACGTTCAGTGGTGCTCGCCCGAGACTCACGGCCGCTCAAATAAAACATTTCAATTCGCCAAGTGGGAAATGAAGTATTGGGATCTCGTATGTGAAGGATGTGACTACTCAACTTTTTCTTTTCCGACGTAAAAAAAAATTCCCTCACAAAACTTTATTTCACGTTATTTCTTATCACTCCTTATATTGATTATCTTACATATTACCTTTCTAGTTTGTAATATGTTATATTTTTTTAAATAGCATTGTAAGGGTGAAAAGAATTAAATGTTATTTTATTTATTTTTATTTATGATTTACTTCTGTGACTTACAGACAATTTGATTCTGACCGTTTCATGTAGTAATGAAGTTAAACTAACCATATATGCAATATGCATATATATATTTTATGGCAAAAACGTTTTTTTTCCTTAATAACATTTATTTGAAAACGGACAATAAATTAAGAAGTTTTCTTTAATGTGGAAGATGAGAGTTGAAAACATCTTGTAAAATACTTGCACGGCTATTCAACGTTGGGTCTTAGGGCGCCACTACGCCCTGTGAATATTTCGCACGGCTGTCATCCTATACTTTCTGAAGAAGAATTATTAAGTTTCTTCGAACTTCGCAATTATGAAAGTTCGAATAGCTCTCTCAAGACGGCAGCTGAATTTATAGATGAATATGTGCTTCCCTCTCGAGGTGAGGCGGACCAACTTAGGGTGCAAATTACATTCGCTCCTATAAAAAGGTCGTAGTCCGTAATAAACAAGCTGATAAAATTGGGTACCTGGTATGTTTTATACATGTATCTCCAATCGGATTTCGTATTTAACGTCTTTATTTTTCCATCTTTCACTAGACTTAGTTAACATTATAACTCGCCGCATTCAGCTTTTCTCTAGAGAAAAGCGGTATTTTGATTTAAGTTATACGTTACGATGTTTGAAACATATTGTGATAATCGACAAAACAAAAGAAGTTTTCGTTGAGAGAGAAGTTAGCGTCCGAAACAGATATGACCGATGGAGATACGAAAGCTGCGGACTTGCTACTCGCGCTGTTTGTCTGTTAAGTGAATTGTTTAAGTCGTAAATTATTTGAAGCCAGGCACAAGCCTCAAGCGCGAGTTTAGCTCCATGTCTGCTAGTGACTTTGTTCGCTGTGCTCTCGACTGTGAACTGAAATTGAAGCCATTATTGCGAAACAATGTTCGAACATTTACACCGACACGTTTGCTTTGCTTTTACGCGATATTATATGGAAGTTGAAGGTTATTAGTTCATGTCATATTAAATTATTGAGCCGCATTTATGTTAATAGTGAAACAGACATGGATGTGGATTATTTACTGCATTTGTTCTGTCAAAAAACATTTTATTGTTACATCTTATTTTCTATTATTATTGTAGTTATTACTACGAGGTTGATAATATCATATTTCTTGCAATATATAATACCTATATAATTGTGGTAGTCAATGATGTTGAATAAATATATAATAGTAGTGTTCGATAACAATCGGAAATAAATGAAGCACGCCCGATAAGAGCTTTAAGGATTGGTAGACGTGTCTGCACCGCTACTCAAATTCTTATTTATTACGGACGAGCCTCGGCTAGCCTCTCACGTCGCGGCGTAATGTTATTAAAGTGTGTCAGCATTTCGGAGGCGGCCGAGAGGGCGCAGGCAAGCCGGCCCGCCACGCCATCTATCATTCATCCTCCATTACTTATTTTGTACTTTTTTCGCTAAGTCACTCTCGGGCCGGTAATCACCTGGCGCGGCCACGGGCCTTCATTTTTCACACTAAATCATAGCCCGCGCATCTGACAAAAATAAAATTTGTCGTACAAACCAATAGGGCTAATGGTGCTACTATGAGCGAGCAAAATGTTACTTGTATTAATCTTTTCCCTTCTTAATTCTATTTTCATTTGATTTAAAACCTCCTTAAGAACTTAAAAACTGCTAAAGACTACATTTCGAAACGGTTCCATCAATGTTAGACGTCTCCCAATTGCTGCAATATCAATCAGTTTTATAAAATCTATATACGAGTACAATTACAATGTATAGGCTTGTCCTCTTCTCCTCCTGGTTGGAGGGCCTTCTGCAGGTCGTCTTCTTAATACAGTATTTTCAAAGACGTTGTCACAACTGAAAAAATGTCATCCTCAGCTTCACACACAACTTCAAATAGCGGAACAATCTATCTAAATAAAGCTTTAATTCGTGTAATTTGATTGAGTCTTTCAAAACTGAAAACCAAATCACTAAATTGCATCACAATTTCTGACTTTCATGTTTTTTTATCGTTGCACATTCCACGGATGCGAACAGAATTAGTATACAGAAATCAGTACGTCGCCGTGGCAAAGGCGACAGCGGGGCGGGAGCTGGGCAAGCGCGGGCGCGGCGACGACGTGCGCCGTATGTTAATGCCGCCTATTCAATAAGCAGACCACCGAGCGCCTGCGAGAACTCACGTCGGATAATTTACTGGATATTTTGTAAAAAGTTTTTTCGTCGTCCGTGATTTATACCCACAAAACTTCGAGCTCTGTTTTTCATTTGAATGCAAGTGACATACGTGACTTACTTTCTTTTGCCACTGACATAATCTTAGTCACTTATGTCTTCATACGTCTGATTTCGTTAAAATTATTGAAGTAAAAACGGGAAATTTATCATATTGGAAATAAAGTTAAAGGCAAGCAACCTGATATAGTAGACAAAGTTTACGGGGTTCCTTTGAAGTTAGCCTAGCAAAATTATGTCACATCATGCTCGATTATAAAAGTACTTTGTGACATTGAAAACTTCCACTTGCGATATAAGGATAATTCGTAATCAATAGTTATAAAGGTGTAAGTAAGTAAGTCCGTTGTAGATCTCGTTATATTCCGCTACTGATGGTTCAGTCATGGATGTTAGTAGGCTGTCACTAACGGACCGCGTGCGACTCGCGTCCGAGGAGAGAATGCGAATCGTGTGTATGTTTGCAGTTGACCTGACCAACGGACAACTCACGCCCAACAACAATACACCGCTGCTCGCTCAGGCTCTCTCAGGTGAGGCCGCGCCTGACACACTTCATTTCATAAAGTCGGCTACACACCTTCGATTTCGATAACACATTGTTAAAACTAAAGGTCTGTAGCCGGCTTTTATCTCACATCGTACAAATTGTCCATGGTATGTTTGTGTCTTGACAAAACTCAGTGTTATCGAAATCTTATTCTTCATTGGGTAATTTCATCGTTTCTGACAAATGTTTACTAACTTTACATAGCTGTTGTTCATCAAATGTATATTTGTTTCACGCATAAAAATAATTACTTCTATATTTATTAATAATATAGTGGATTGTTAGTGGAAGATTAATCGAATCTATGCGCGAATTTAGTTAATCTTTGTTAAAGATTCAAAGCAAATAGATAAAAACGCCTAAGTCCTTATGTTACCTGCACCTAACTACCGAAAAATAATACTATACAACATAAAACAAAATGTCGCTGTAAAATAAAGTCAACAAACGACCGCACACTTAAATTTCGCATTAATTGCAGACGGTAAAATAAAATTAAAAATATTGTACACGTCTACCGAGTTTCCACTGCCACTGGCGAAACATCTATGTAAACATTGTTATCTCACCTTTTTCAAAAAGAATAAAAGGGATTACAAAACAATTCTGTACAATTTAGCAGTGGAAATCCATGGTTACATCCAAAGCAGAAAATAGCCCGAAAATTTGTTTTGCTGTTTTTTTAGAAATGTGTAAATAACGTGTTGTGTTATGTCGGCAGTGATGAACAACTACCAAGCGGCCGCCGCCGGGTTCGGTCCGCCAGCATCGCCGCACGCGGCTGGCGGGCGTGCCGGCTTCCCCGCCGCCAGCTCGCCGGGACCCGCGCTCGATGTGTATGGCTCCGCCGCCGACAGCGTGGGCTACGTGCAAGCCGCCAGCCCGCAGCCCTCCGGCTTCCCCGCCATCGCCGTCAGCCGCGCGCCCCTCAACTACACCCCAGTGAGTTGTCACTACTACACACACTCTCAAATACAAACAGACAAATACCAATAACACTAAAATACTCTTTAAACTCGTTTTCGATCGTTCTTCAGGGAGTAACTTCTATGTTATTTAATTGGATTATGTTACCTAGCCTATCAGTGTTGCACTTAGTGGTAGTTTAATTGTGTGGCAGGTTAATAAAGTAGTAGATACATTCACTTAATTAAGTAAAAGACGAGGACAATAGAGCAATGAATAAGTAAAGTTTGAAGTTAATTTATTTCGTGATGAATGGAATGAAGTTTATTAACTTTCGATTGTAACTTTTTTCATTTACAACGTCATCTTCAAAAATGTCCATTTCATGAAAAAGCAAATGAAGGCAATTCACAAAATCTCCTTTTCTCAAAGTTTTGAACTGACACGAAATTCAAATTAATGTTTGTTTTGTTTTTCTTGTACTTTTGATTTGCGTGACATTCTAATTCATTATTGCAACAATAAACATTTAAAAGTCGTTTTATTTCAAATAATATTTAATAATAGTCGGCACTTCGCCTGACATTTTATGAAATCAAAAGAACAATGTTAGACTACAAATAGCAATTGCAATGGCTTTACCACCGAGGCTACAAGAACTCACTAATAATTATATACTATAAGGCTTTGCCTTGTTCGATTACATGAATAATTGAAAACATAATAAACAATAAAATAATGAAGTATAAATGAAAACATCTGCATTGCAAATAACACAAATTTGTAATAAACGGTATTATTAACTTTATCCTGTACGTACTAGTCTCAAGCTCAAATCAGTAAAATGTACTTTATATGTTTTAAAGTTTGATTAAAAAAAATCAAGGTTTATATGCGAATAGGGTACTTTTTTTATTTAGTAATTAAAGAGGCTTTGTCGCAATGCGAACATATCGCCCCATAAGCGTTCCAATTAATACACATTACATCTAATTATCTACATTGTTTCTTAGACACATGTCGGTCAACTTAAACATCATCCTGGCCTCGTCAGAAGACGGGTAAGCCAGGATAGTGTTTATCTGACCGACATTATACCCGAAAACCTTAAAATAATTACGTCTAAGCCGTTCGTTCCGAGCACAGTCCAAAACAACATGATGGATGTCTTCCACTACCCCACAGTCTCTGCAATTAGGTGATTGAACTTTTTTCAGGAGAAATCCGAACTTGTTGCCGGGAATGTGTCCGGAACGTAATCTGATCGCCATCTTTATGAACAATGTTGACATTTGGATACTGTCTACCCACGGGCGTAAGGAGATTTGTGGATGGATCGTCTTATACCAAATCCCGCATGTTCTCGATCTGATGTCGAAATACTCCTGCCAAGCGCACTTACACATTTCTTTTAATTTTTTTACTTTTTCTGTATAAAATGGTAATATGTGAAAAGGGAGTCCATCGGTAATGGCTTGTCTAGCTAGCAGAACCACATCATCACTTCTCATTATTTGGCTGTGCGATGGAATCCATTGTAATTTTATCTTTTTATTTTGTTTTTGTAACCTTAGAATCGACTCTAGAATAGGGTACTTGTAAAGTTAAATGTCTGAGAGTGTAGCGCGGAGGGCAGGCGCGCACCGCAGATGCAATTAGCAGCCGACGACACTCTAACATTTTAGGGAGACGTTCCAATCTCATTATGAAACCGATCCTCCTTGACGCTCTTAAAGCATAATCACCATAAGTTAGTGAGCGAGCGAGGCGCGAGACACGATTATAAAGTAAATTCCGAAATATGAGTGTGAAGGGCGAAGGAGGCGGCGATCTGCACTGCAGCGCCGCGAGTAATGGCTTTTTAAAACTGCGACCGCGCTCCATAACAGCCGACCAAAGACGCCATCAGTCTTCATTGCTTGTCGACTCTCGCCCCCCGCAGCCATTGCATCGCTGGCGAATCTTAGCTCTCCCTGTCCTCGCATCTTTGAGATATTTTTCAAACCATTTCACTAAGAATGTTCATTTTTCCCGATTTCTTCGTCACGATAAATTGTCTCCTATAAGTATAGGTACTTAAAAATTTTAATTTCTAGCAAAGGAATGTTAAATTTCTACGTAAATTGCAAACGCAAACTGCTAACTTCCATGCGCCTTGTGTGTCATATCGAGTATCGAGAATCGATGGTAATGGCTTTCCAAAACAAACACGCAGCTGATGCGCGGATGAATAATCTAGTCGTTGAGGTGCGGGCCTGTGGAACTCGGGTATAAAATGGTCTTATTAGGTAACGGGAATGCCCCTGGGCAATAATCGTAAATCACTGAGAACAAGCGGTGTAATTACCGCTGGCGAGCGGTCGCTCGCAGCTCTAACTCATCCACTCGTTGTTTTTATTTTGTTGGCCGTGGAGCTCGCTACCGCTCTATCGACTGCGAACACCAAACTTACTACCTTTAAATCTGCCCCGAGAGAGGTTAATGTTCTACTGAACGCTTTATGCCGCCGTTCAATTACTGACCTATACACTTGATGTTTAATACACAGTTTAATCTTTAGAAGCGATAAATCTTTTCCTTAATGAAAAGGTTGCTAAGTACTTGTCTGTTGATAAAAGTTGATTTTAATTAAAAAATATCTGTCTGTAGGAAGAAATTCGAACCATTTTGTGCATTTAAATCGACGAAATGAAACTTTTCATTCAAATGCGAAGGATAGGTAGTCACAACGAAATAATGGAAACCCCGCGTGCGTCTAGACATTCGATGCAAAGGGGGTGGATATTAAAGAGGGAATAATCCACTTTTGCTTACGTCGTAAAAGAGGAAACGATATACCAATTGTTGTTAATTTATTCTTAATATTCCTTTTCCAGGGGCCCCTGATTCCTGCGGCATTTACCAATGGTTATCATTGAAAATGTTTAGCACAAATATATAACGTAAGTACTTTTACAAAACTTTTTTTAACATCACAAAATGTAATTTTAGGCATTATAATTTAACCCCTTGCAATTTCAGCACTGCGGTAAATTCATAATAAAGGATATTAAAAACCGCTAAGTAATTATATTTTTAATACGATAGGGACACACAGATAAGCAAAGTTAATGGTCTAAAATTTTAGCAGCCGTGTAAATCACTGTTAAATCACGCTGTGATTTTTACTTCGCAAGTTTTTATGATTATGTACTACCTAATATAAATTTCACACTAATATAAATGATAAAATAATTACTTCTGCATCAATTTCAAATCAAAGCATAGAGGTTTTGAATACACTATTCGCATCAATTTAACTTCGGGAATATTTAATTATTTTATTTTTACCGTTTGTGTTTACACTGTAGGTGGCGAGCGGCACGGCGACGCGTAGCGAGCGTTGACGCCGGCAATAGTCGCAACATACCGCAGTTTTTGTGCCGCAAATTTGAATCCAGGCAACCGCTGCGATGCGTTTGCGGCGGCAGCCCACGGCCCAGACCGCACTTCACCCGTCAACCAGCTGCAGTCGCCGCGCAGTCGCCACGCAGCTGCCGCTATACCGCCGTGCAGTGGCCGCCCAGTTCGCGCAGTCCACACGCAGTTCGCGCGGTCGCACGCCGCATCGGCGACGGTCGTCTAATCCGTCCGGCCACCGCGCGGACCGATCCGTCGACCGCGGCATCTCAATCTCACACTGTACCCTTTTCCTCTTTGACCCCACTCTCCCATTTCCTTACATCGTTCCTTTAATCCAAAAATACCGACTCTATTGTAAATAACGATATTCTACTTTTTGTCGTGTAAACGAGAGATAATCTATTAATTAAACAGGTATTTTTTCAAATTTTTCTCGCTTCGTCTGTACTGTAGATGTGTTGTCAGAATAATAATAAACTACAAAAAAAATACATTACATAATTAAATAAATGCATCTAGTGGAGTTTACTGCAGGGAGGTATTATATCTTAATAAAGATTTTATTATTCATAGTTATTAAATACAGTGTAAGGTGTATCCCGCACGCCCAATGTCAACGTGCGGGACTTACTTTCGTTAGTTAGTCAGTTTTTGGTGTGAGACAAATATGCTCAGCACCGATTTGGTATTAAGATTTATTTAGGATGCTTGTACGACACTTTGAAATGTTCAGAATTAATAAGAGATTCATGTTATTGGCAATAAGCTTTTGTCCCTCCCTCATGTTCCGCGTGTACAGAGTTGAGTTTGTCGGTAGCGGTTTAAGTAGGTAATGCCGGTGCGGACGCGACCTGCGACGGCGACGTGACGGCGACGCGCCAATGGCGCGGCTGTTACGCAGCTGCGGTCCGGCTACGACGCGGCTGTAGCGCGACGTGACCCCTACGCCATGGCGACGAGTTTGCTGAACCGGAGACAATAACGCCGCTCGCGACCGCTGCGTCCGCCGCGTTTCTTTTCGCTCGTCCACCATCACATATTTTATTCTATCTATTTTAATATTAATGTCAAATATGAATTAACATAATTACTATACTACTGCATATTTTAAATAATCGATATCATTATTTTTCGCCTAATTCGAATTGTATAAAATCACTTCTTCAAATAACAGTTCTGTTTCAGTAGTAAAACATTTTTCGATTTCTTTGTATTAAGTCTATGATAGTAACGCGTATACATACTTTCTAATAATATGTATTATGGTATAAATTTTTATCCTAAGGATAACATGATCATATATTTACGATTCATAAGTATGTTTGGAAAGCTAAGTCGGAACATTTCAGATTATCTCTCATCGCTCATCGCGTTAAGATAATTCGTTTCTATCTTGTACCTTTGAAGTAGGTATTGTAATTATAATGAATAACAATTTTGTGCATTACGTAATTAATATTTCATTGTTTCTTACGATTGTATTTACCTTATTGTAAGACCACTGTTGAGAAATTGCGCGGCTCCCTTAGAATCGCGGAGTTACACCTTACTTAGTCGTATATATCTAAATTTTATTAATCAAAATAATAATTATCGTAAACCGTAAAATTTTCATACTCATAAAAAGGTATAGTTACCGGAAAACAAAACATTTCAATAAACCGAACACAGGGATATTATGAGAAACAGCCAAAAGCGCAGGTTCGAAGTAATAGATTAAATTAATAAAGTCAATTCATTAATCATACTCGTTAGGTACTGGAGACGATCTCTAGCTGTAGAGCTATCGAGTAGTCGAGCAGTCGAGCTGTCGACCACTCCGACTAGTCTGTGGCCCCGACCCGCTCGCTACACACGTGCACTCGGTTGCAATCGTTCGTTATTTACTATTATTATTACTCATTACCTACATCAATTAAACATTAATATTATAAAACTAGATATAAAAATTTAGGTAATAATAATGAACAATCTTTTAAATGCTATTATTATATAAATACGTTATAAATATAAATGTTTCCTGTTACAAAAAAAAATATTGAAAATGATACGAAATAAATCAATATTCTTTTTAAAGGTAATTTATTACTTATGAGTATGTAGTTAATTGAATAATGAAGAGTTAGACGGAGCGCGTTCGTCTCAAGGCGGCGCGCTCGCTTCGCGTTCTTTTTGTTTACTTTCGTATCGAGAGATCGTTCGCTAAATGACGTCACGTGTGCGGCTCGAGCCGTACCAGCGTTGTTGCCGTGTCGTGTCGTAGCACTGTACAACTTCAGCTCCGCACCCAGAGCGCACTTGCACTCGGACGTAACAACGACGCGACGGCGGCGACGGCGGCTGACGGCAACGGCCCGCACCCCGCCGCACCCCGCCGCACACACCGCAGGAGACGCGTCCGCGATTATGTTGTTAACGTTAGCTAGGAAATTGATAATAAAATCGTAAGGTGTGAGTCTTTTATAAGACGGACGGAAAATTGATATCATACCTAACAAAGTAACGTAATTATTTGTTTTATATTTACGGTGTTATAGGTATTTAAGACATTTTTTCTTAGAATATTTAATTATTACGATGAAATGTTATAATTGTTAGGCCCGGGCCGGCGGCGGAGCGGCGCGTGCGCACCGCACCGCCGTCGGCTTTCTCATCCACTCTCACCTCCTCACTATAATTATATTTTCTTACAGACCTTTTAAACTAGGAAAAGCGTACACGGCCGCTTATCCCGTGCGAGTACGAGTACAAACATACATACATACAAACATACATACGTTATATAGTGAGAGACGTTCGTTTCGCCGCGTTCGTGAGAAGCCATCGGTTCGCCGCGACTGCACCGAGACGAAATAATGACTATTACTATTGTATATAATAGTTAGCCGCATGTGTAAAAAGACGTATTAGTCGATACCATCTATTCGATATTATTAGACTCATTCGAGCTGCAATCAGGATTAGCTTGACGGAAACATTAGTTTCATTGTTGTTGTTATGATTTGTTGATATGGTTTGTGAGTTGTTTCGTTATTGTCACTCGTAGGGCTCCAACGCATGGGTCACTTTAATTAAGTTGATTTAGTTTCAGAAATCATTATCAGTTCCGTAAATAAATTTAACCAAAGTTTTAGAAAATTTATTCACATTATAGTATTGTTTCACTCATTTTATTTCAAATCTTTTACTTATTTTATCTTAATTGTTTATCATTAATTTTGTTACAAAATACTCTCTAAAAGGCGTTTTAAGTTCCATTAATTTAATTTGTAATATACTTTTGTACAATTAATTTGTTTAGACCCGTGTGTCAGAGTTAGATCGTAGAAGCGTGTTCAGCGCAAGAGAGAGCGAGCGCTTGTTCGTATACGCAATAGTTAACTAATTTCAATCATCTATTAGAAATGTGTTCTTATATCCAAATAAAGACTACGTAAAAGTAAGCGAGATCTCAAATTTATTTTAAAAATTCGTCTAATAATCCTAACATTGCAATGTATGGTATTATATCCAATTAAAGTAAAATGAAAAAAGATAATTTATTATATTTTGTATATGACGTTCTACATTAATTTACACTCGATCGACTTTATATCGTTATTAAAGATAATAATTAATTTTAATCTAATAAAGTGACAGACTGGTAAAGTTCGTAGAGTCGCAATGGCGGCCTTAGATCAAGTAGCTTTGCATACTCGGCGATGGCCAACTAACGTTTCAAGGACCAAAGGTATACTTATTCGCGTAGAACCGGACGCGCATTGGCTCCACACGAACCGACTTCCGCCGATCGGTCGTTATCACTGCAGCATCAGAGCGAGTCTGTGAGAATGGCGCTCGAGATTCCGCGGGCCGTGGCGGCGGCGCCGCTGCGTGACGTCACGACGCCGCCCGCCCGCTCCCGCCGGGCAGACCGCCCGCCCACGTAGTCGGCAGCCCGCCTGCCCCGCGCACCCGGCAGCCCGCCCGCCCCGCGCAACGCCGCCCGCTTGCTTTCCCTCTCGCGGTTACTTCTCGATTACGTGCTTCGCGTGCTGACTGATTTTCTATAGCAATAAAAATCAATTACCTAAGATTTTACATTAAAGTAAATTTGGATTTATATACGTTCGAATTTGGTGTCATGTACATTTAAAATATTAGAAAATGAAGATAACGTTAGGCAAAGACCGCGACTGGTGTCGCGGCGTAGCCGTATTGTTTTCGTCATTTCTTCGTGTATGATAAGTTACATGAATCTGTATACAATATGGATAAAATCGTAATGATGAATAAATTAGTTTTTACGGCATCTCTTTATTAAAATAATGGTAATATCAAACGTTTTATAAAAAGCGGTAGGCGTGCCCGCCGCCCGGTTTTCGTGCACCGCTGCACTCTAACTTATTGGAATATTACATTATTATAACGTACATAATACTATGAGATATTTAATCATACAGCCTTTCGGGGCGCGCGTGTATGGCGATGTATGTATACACATTGTGCAATGTACATATACCTAATATAATACAATGATTTAAGACAAGGTTCACATCGTGCCGTGTGTATGTGGTAATAAATATAATATGGACATTGTTCAAACAATAATCAGTTGTTTTATTTACTAAAACCCCAATCCCTACACTTTGGTGATCAGATGCCAAAATTACAAGAGTGTAATACATATATGATTAGATTGAAGAAAAAACATTTTAACACGACGCTGAAATAGTCGCTTTACAACTAAATGAAAATACTCGTATAACTATATGATGGATACTTTTTGAGTCTATAACACTTATATAACTTTCTTCAAGTGTGAGTGCGCAAATTTTCTTATGTAAAGATGCAGTTATAACTAACGCAACACATTTTAAAAGAATATCAGTAAAATGTTAAGATTTCAATATATTGTGCAATAAGAGCGATTCCAGTGTCCAATCCAGTTGTGGAGGTAAGTTTTGGCAAGAAAAAAAACTATTAAGCTAACAGAATTTCTACATCTTGTAAATCAGAATATGTTATAACAATACGGCCTAAATATTCAATTAAAGTTATTGATAAAAATCATTAATATCACGATGATTTTAAAATTATTATGGAGTCCAAAATTTTGAATCGTTACTTGCGGTATCTTTTGAAGAAGCCACAAAATTGAACAGTACTAGTACTAACACATACTACATCAGATATACAGATTCTGTACTAGGACATAACAAAATTCTATTATATCGTCTTCAGTTCATTATAGTCCCCACTGACGGGCTGAGAGATTACCCAAGTGTTACTAGGCCGTATGGTTCACCACTCTGGTTGACTTCACATATATCTTTGAATTTCTTCGCCGATATGTGCAGGTTGCTTCACGATGTTTTCCTTCATTGTAAGAATTTCGAGTAAATGTACAAATGAAGTTCTAAAATCGAAAAACACATTGGTACTTGGCAGGGATCGAACTTGGACGTTTTAGATTACGGTCCGGTTCAGTCAAGCGCTGATTAACTACGCCACCACCGATCACTTGACAACTCTGCACCACCGACGATCTACGAGAATTACATTTTAAGTGATAATAACTCTATCTAATCCTGATTATAAAGCCTGGTACACATCTTTATGTGCTACGAACTGTTCAGTTAAAAGTACGTCTGTAACGTTCGCCTTCAATTGTTTATGTTATTATTCATGATATCAGAACCTTCTATTCAGTTACTTGTCTTTATCTTTCTTGCTACCAAGTAAAATAAAATATTCCGTTTAATCAACACAATATTTAGAAGTAAGTAAGTTATATTATGTAAGTTGAGTCGAGTAAGTCGAGTTCCATTCGTATTATGTCCTACTACGTCCGTCATTGTTTAGGACATCTCACGTTCTCTGGGAGTGAAAGTCACCTTTACCTTCAAGCATCTTATACGAAACGTGACTTTATTCCGAATGCGAACACCCTTACACCAATTTACCTGCTCCCAACTAAAATAGAATGAATCTGAAAGTATTGTATTCCACGCAATTGGAAACTGAATTCTTTCGAACTAAATCTATTCATTTCAACTCAAGTGTATGAATAGGTACGAAAATTAAATAAGAAAAATAGAAATCCAATTTACTAAAATATGTTAAGGATGTAACGTTAAATCGTTTTACAAAAGTAAATCTGGGAACATTTAGAACAAAAAAACATGTTCAGTAAATATAACAATTTGATTTGGTTTTTTTACCTGCCTAACCGTGGCGATTGACTAAAATGCAACTTAGATATTATAGCATTAATATCAATAAAATTAGATGACAAAAAAAACAAAAAGCTTTGGTAAAATAATCCTTCAATTTATCTAAAAGGGTTTTAAGAAGTACATTGCACCAAAACAAAACATTATTTACTTTATTTGTAAAAGCGCGTGCAAAAATTACTTCCCAATTTATCTTTAAGCTTTGCCTTGATAAGAATACTTCACACGTTTCGTACGCCATATTATGATAATGCGTGAAATACGTTTATATTGTGTAAACGTATAAATAAATACAAACGCAAGCGAGAGACCCGTGTTGTAGAGAACTCAGATTTCGATTAAGCGCAAATGGATATAAAATTTCCGCTTCTTAAAATACTTTTTTTTTCTTAAAATACTTTAATTGCGTTTCAGAATTCATTAAGAATGTTGTCGATATTGAGAATATACTCAAACAATTAAGTACACTGAAAGAAATTAAAGTTCAAAAAGCAACGAAAGATTTACTATTTGATAATTAATGAAGTCATGAGGTCTTTAGTCTTTAGGTCTTTAGACATGATTTATGAATAAATCATAAAAATATTCTTCAGTGTAATAACGCTAATGACAAAGTCTGAACGTTTTTCTATAATTATCTAACAAACTCGCTCTTTAAACTGAATATTATCACGTTTGAATTAATAACATAAAGAGGTAATTTAAACAAGACAAATACAAAGACAACAAAGAACAAGGGTTAATTTATCTTTTAATTATAAACAAATTATAATTATGAAGAAACAAAGAAGGTTATAATTGTTTACGGGTAATAGTAGCGTGTGTCTTTTATAACCTTACTTGAAGGGAAATGTGTAAATTCATATAAAATTTCTATAAAATACACTTACATATGACAGTCAAATGTAATGTTACGATGACAAACGAAAAGTTCTTTATAATGTTGTAATTAGAAGTAACTCTAGTTTTTACTTTCCCTAGAAACAAATGATCCAGCGTTATTTACGTAATTTGATATAAAATTTAATTAATCTCAAGTTAACAATTTTTAAGCAGTAGCATCTCTAAATACACGTGTAGTGTAAAAAAAGAGAAAACTCGATTTTTAGCCCATTGCCATTACAATTTTATCCGAAAAGGTTCTCGTTAAAGGAAATAAATTCTGATATAAAATTTTAGAATCGTCTGTTAACTGCCCGTTTGAGAGCTTTTCTTAAATTTTATATTCTGTTCTAATTACCCAATTTAATGTAGTACTTTAGAAATTTTATTATCAATTAGATTGGTTCAATTAAAAGTCTATTCAAAGTAATTACACACTAATAATTGAAATACTTGTTAAAACATAAAAAAATGTTGATACCGGTTTTACACAATAAGAGAACAATTAACTTTACTTCTTTCTATCTTTAATGTCTAGTAGCATTTAAATATAAACAAATAAGCGTTTGAGAATATACACCTTAAGCGCCAGCTTCAATGAACTATTATTGGCTTAATTGAAAATTTGTGTCGACGAACCGATCGCTTTACTCGTAATTTATCAGACAGGCCCAGCGGTGTGCAAAGATTGTTCCAACTGCCTAATTCTAATCGAATTTTAGTTAAAAACCGTGGCGCCTGTGTGATACTGATTACTAATTTGAACTGAAATTATGAACTATAAAAGATTTTGTTGTTAAACAATAAATTAAAATAAAACAATCGTAGTCAGTACGGAGCGACGTAGCATATCGTAGCGTAGCACACCGTAGTGCACTATAGTAAAACGTAGCACAGCGTAGCAAAGTGTCGCATAGTGTAACGTAGCGAAATATAGCAAAACGCCAATCTAAGCTTGACTCTCTGCTAGTCATGTTGTTAGTCTTTGATACCGTTACTGGTGACAAAAGGAAATGCCGATCTTCAAGTCCAGTAACTTGTTAATAGCACATTATCATACTGTTTGGCACGCGAAGCTATATAGGTATATACTATTATAGTGCAGTGGAGGCAAACGGAGTTTTAGTCTATGCAGTCCTCCATAGCACTATCTATCCTGAAAAAGTAAACTATCAAGGACAAAGTTAGTATCAAAGAAGCTCAAGTTCAAATAAAAGTAATAACAAAATGCAGCGATTGAGGAGAATAAATAGAAGGGAAAATATAAAAAAATAATTTAACAACGTATCGGTTTTGCCCCAACAGAAAATATGAGGAAAACCTCAATCAGGAAAAGCGTTCGTGTAACATTTAATTTACAACATGTACAGCCTGTGTCGCTACACCTGCAGCCGCTACGTGTTTTATCGTATAACTTTTTTTACAATGGATAGATATTTTTTTACTTTTAATAATTTATCTCCGATTACGACAATTTGTATAAGTAGCAAGATAAAATTACCAACTTCATTTTATTTAGTTACAAGAAACAAACGCTTGCATTAACTTTAGTGGTTAGAGTACCTATGAGTCTACTTTCACTTGTTCCTATTATATCAAAAATATTATCACAAAATAAGGTACCAATGGTTCACGCTTTCCTTAAAAGCTGGAAAAATACTGTTAATGTAGAATATCAATTGTTTTCGTCGACGTAACGCAAGCTGTGAGAGGCTTTACTTATTCAAGCTGCTTCGTAGAGCTTGAAGCGTTCAACTGGATTAACTAACTCCCTCGCAATCTTTGTTAAACGAACTTAAAACTCTAACATTAGTCTTTAAAATTAAAAACTATATTTACTAAGTTGAATTAAGGTAAATTGCGATAGTCGACTAATCCGCTTAAGTAAGATTTGCCGCAATATAGTGGATAATCATAAAATACGTTCATTTAAATATTTGAGTCGACTTTTATTTGATTACTTATTAGTTTAGCGAAAGCCTTTTATTGCTTGTTTGTATTAACTATATTAAATAAAATAAAACGCTTAAGATTTTTTTACCTAACACCTGAAACCTTTTGAAAAATATATTAATAATTCTATCAAGAATCGTGAAACATATAATATAATTTGTAGCAGTGAATTGTAAATAGAAAGGAATTGAAGACAAATAAAATTGAGGCGCACCAATAGGTAACAGTATCATTAGAGTACGCTGAAAACGAATGAATAATGAATACTCACAAAGGCCATACGACCATTATTCCAATCAATCTATCCATTCGGAGACATATGTATGTAGGTCAGTTCACATAGAAGTTCGTTCAAGATACGAAGTTTGTATGTGTTTATTTCTACAAAGATTAACCCCTTAAGTATTAATCATGAGTCCTACTCGTGTAAATGTGTTTATAGTTTGTGGAACTATCACAAGTCCTACTCGTATAAACCCAAATTTACTTTGTGAAATCACGAATTAGTCTCGTAACATTACAAATGAGATAAATCACTCCATACATTACTTTGAAAGTTATAACATTTTTAAATATCATCGCATTAAATCAGGTAAAATTTATCAAAATGTTTTCCTTGAATTATTTAAAAAAATTATAACAAAAGAAAAATGAATTACATACTTACGTGAAAGTGTCTTTGATGAAATAAGTAATCATTTTAAATTTACAATTTATTTCAACTATTAAGACTAGAAAGGGGCAAGTATAAATAATACATATGTACGAGTACAAACATGGAACGTAATATAAAACTAGCTACTTTTGTAATAATATGTACCTATGTATAGAATTATATGTATGTATGTATAAAACAACAAAACAGTGGAAGAGGTTAATTAAACAGGATTTATTGATAACAAATATTGTAAACTAATATCCTTTATATTCACGTAAAATGTTAAATATAAAATCCATGCTACAATATTTAAACATCAAATAGGTCGGCGTAACTACACACGTTTTAATAATTACCAAATTTGTTAAATGAAACTAATTCAAATATAGTCGGGTATGTTAAATCTGTATTCCTGATTAATCCATGTAATTTAAATCCGTCGGCTTTGATTGAACAACTTTTTTTTTACATTCAACGTTGAGAAATGTTTTAGGAGCTATTTTGTTTTGCTATTTACTCAATGCAAAAGTTGTTGCTAACTAGAAAGAGCTTCCAATTTCGTTCACATCAAGTCGTATTATCATCGTGCCCAATAAGTTTACATATAGGGTATTAGACAAAGTCACTTGTCTTTCAGTCACAAATTTCGTTGTGCTCAAATGTTAAAATTTTTCCATACATTATAATAAAAAAAAAGATGAATTAAATTTATGTGTCGTTAAATAAAAAATATGTAAAATTAAATTACATGAAATAAACACGAATTAATTAAATTTCACCGCAAATGTCATAACGTAAAACATAGGTTCAATTCAATGCTCGCATATTTTATTACTTCACAAAACTAATTATAGAAAACGTGCAACCTGTGTTTATTTTGTAATTTCACCACAAGTAATTAATCACAGTGCTATTCATAAATATCACATAGCAAGTATAATTTTATAATTCACTACAGTGAAAATTGTTCTCCTGTACTATTCTAACATTAAGTTACATCTCCCAAGCCTTTCGATATTGACTACTGGGTTGTCGTACTCCTATCTTGCTATAAAAGTAACATTTATAATCTTACTTCTTACTAATATTATAAATGCGGATGTTTCGATTGATGGATGGATTGATGGGTGGGATCTTCATGAAATTTGGCACGATTGTAGAACATAGTCTGGAAGAACACATATGCTACATAGGCTATTATAAAGTGTTTTTTTAACGCCGGACAGAGTCGCGGGCAACAGCCAGTATAATTATAAAAATAACAATTTAAAAGTAATTACCTACTTTATTAATATAGTAGTTATTAAATAATGTATCTAAATTTAACATCATACCTATTTCTTCTATAACAATTTATAATGCATAGACATTAACTTGAGCTGTAGTTTTAATCAAAACACCATGTTTCATATTTGGAAGCAACGACGCCGTTCATTGTTTTAAATGAACATCGTAAATCGCCGGGGGAATAAGCACTAGGACGGACATTAACATCGGTGTCATGAATTTATTTGAAACATAAGCCAGGCTTGCCACCGGCCGGCGACGGGTACAGATTTCGTGGCTCTCCGAGGCCAAATTGAGACTCGGCAGGTTAAAACTGATGAGGTTATTACATAACAGAGAAATTGCATGTGTCACCGGCTACCAGTGCTTTGCATGAAATTTGCATGCCCACGTCATTCCGTATTCTGAACGACTACTGGGAAATTTTTCTGAATATAAAAACTGTTAAAATAAGTAATCGTTTGATTTTGAATTTATTTTATGTCATTTGGTAATAATAGTAACAACTATTAACACATACTATTAATGTATTTTGGTTTCAGATAAAATTAGAGAACTTCTGGTTGTATTTATGTTACACATAACGTATTTCATATGAAAACAATGTTTTATAGAATTTATAAAGAGTTTTGTTTATTATTAAAAACACTAAAATAACAGGAAGTTTGTGCAAAGCTAAATATTCAAGGATTAAGCACGCCGGCCTCGACGCTCGAACCTGTTGTTCGAATTTTAAGTTCGCCTCCGGGGAAAATATTTAGAAAGTTAGTATTAATCCTGTGGATGGAATGCTTACGGTCCCAGCCCACAAATCTGGATAAAACAAGTTAGCCCGGAGCTACTGAAATTCTATTTGTATAGCAAAGTGTTACTACAATTATGTCGAATATCGATTGATGTTCGTACTTTATTATTTCCCTTAACATTTCCCTTCTTGTAGATTAACACAATTCTTGTATCGTATTACATTTACAACTTTACGCTATACATCATACAATATGTATTAACAAAACTTTAACTAATTTATAAAAGCCCTTTATAATATTGTCTTACTGTGTAATAAACAAATTTCAACTTTTTTCAAACGACCAAATGACCACCTGAATCGCTGCCCATAAACATCTACGCAGCAGATGCGTTGTCTGCCTTTAATCAACGGAGGAACTTTCTAATAATGCATTTATTTTTATAAAACACTAGCTGTCGCTCGCGACTCCGGCTGCATAGAATTATAAAAAAATATAAATAGCCTATGTGTTCTTCAAGACTATGATCTACAACTATCCCAAATTTCATCGAGATCCGTTGTGCCGTCCGGAGATACCTTCAAAAATCCATCCATCCATTCATCCATAACCATTCACATTTATAATATTAGTAAGATGTATAAGAATTTGACGGAACTGCTGATCTCTAAATATTCACAGGCTATGAAGCGTGGTATTTTGTGTCTATCTGTTATTTTGACGCTGATGGTTGCGGTTGGTAACGGTGGTGAGGATTCGAACTAATAACAGAGATAGAATTAACTCTCAGGAACTTTTACAGGCGCATTTAAGTCGTACCGACGCAAATAGACTTTTCCAAGCAATGACCTATCTACTTATAGAGGTGGTGGGTGGACAGAACCATTTGAACAGTGGACCAGTGGACAGAACCATTTGCTTATAACGTTGCATAGTTTAATATATAATAATCAAGTTGAAACAACAGATAGATACACTTAACAAGCGCGATGTACGTCAGGATAAGCATCTTCGCCGGTAATTGCCAACTTATGTCGACAAAGCGTTCGCTTTACGAGTCGATCTCGCTGTAGTTTGAAGATTATTATAGCTGTCAATTTCGTGTAAGCCGGTAGAGCGATGAACGATGTAATATTGAAAGATGCACGCATGAGTTATTCTAAGCTGTTAGCGGCGGAATGAACACGTAAATTGAAATAAGTGCTATCCGAAAATAACTAAAAATAGCACAAAATATATATTTTAATACATGCTGTTTTTTTTTATAAAAGTGACTACAAATAAAATGTGTAATTTTTTAGAAGTGGTTTGAAAATTGCTTTTCTTATCTTCACGTTAAATATAAACGAGCACAAATATAACTAATGTTTGATTACATACAACAAGTAGGGACTACTTTAATTAGTACATCATCAAATTACACAAAATTATATAATTCAAGAAAAATATGAAGAAGAAAAAATTAATGCATTTGCAATTTAGTGATGAGAAAAAAAACTTTATAAATAGGGTAAAATTATACGAAAAGTATCAAATATATGAAACAAATGTATTTTTAAAATTTATTTTCAGAGCAAATGTTTTAATTAAGCCGTTACATGGTTGCTTTTTTAATTAGATGTCATAAGTGTGCGTGGTTGTGGCTCGTAGCGAAATTAATGTAAGGGTCGTCACATGTATTAATTTGTTGCATGGGCACGCACCTGCCAACGGCGGCGGCGCCCGACGGGGGCAGAATTTGTGACTCTCGCCGGCTAAAATGAGACAGTTAGTTAAAACTGATGATGTCATATTCCAGAGGACGGCAAAAAATTTTTATCGAATTATATCAACGCTGTAACCAACGTGTCATTGTTAATTAAACAAACTCATATCGTGTGGAATTCATTATGATAGATATTTTATAACAATGATTTAAAAAATAGTTTAGTATGCAGAACTAATGCAAGATAAATATATTTAGCTTGTATCGACCAAAAATATATTTGTTCTATCTGGATGTAACATCAATTGTTGTCAAAAACGTAGGAGCGCATATTACCATTATTGTATACACCAGAATAAACATGTAACTTTCAACATTTCTGTTCAATTGTTTGTTCTGGTCTAAACCAATAAGATTACATTGGTACCATGATAAAGCTCACAAACGGCTAACGCTACGCTGTCTCTACAATGATGCTACGATAATGCTACGATTATGTTACGCTAACGTTACGATAACACTACGAGCTACCCCTAAAACATATTTGAATTATTTGAGTATTTTTTTTAATTTCAAAATTGCAACTAATTCTCGCTCAATTAAATCAATAATTACAACCATTCGAATATACATATATCTACATTCCACATATTAATAAGTTACTTGATTGTATTAATCGGCAATAATTAGAACATGATATTGATGCAACCTTCAGGCGTGTTGTTAATTAGCTGTAACACATCTACGATCGACACCGCCAACTACAACCAACATTTAACCGAAATAGGATTATGTTATGAAAACGTTTTCTGGTAGTAAATCTTGACTAAATTATAAAGTAAATATATAAAAGTCGTCTTCTAGCAGTTGAAGTTAAGAAGACAAAACCAACTATTTCTCCGGGATAAATACGTTGTAATTGCCTATTTGTTCAAATTTATATATCTATATTTATTTGCGGTATATCGACACATCATCAATTTTACATGTCGTATTCCGCATTTTGAATCAACCATAGATTTATTGGTGTAATAGATTCGTTGTCAAATAATTTAGCCACATAACTGTTTTATTTAGTGTTTGAAACACACATAGTACTGTCTAAATTTTATATTAAATATGTCATAGTTTGGAAGCGTAATCTCGTAATCTTAATTTAAACAATACGTATTAAATACATTTAAAATAAGTATAAGGAACAATGGATTAGTTTTTTTGTTATTTACGGTAATTTTCCCCAAAAACACGTTTAGTTGTTTCTGTTTTTTAATGATAAATCAAGGGATGACAAAATGTTACGGTGGTGGAAACTCGCACCTATCAAAGCATTAACAAATCAATTTAATTAATCTTAGATTAGATGACGGAACAATTTATAACAAATCCGAAAATCATTTTAATAAATTACTTAACCTCAGTATGGTAATTGTGAAAGGCGTCAAGTGAGATTTGATTATTAATGCCGCTTTGCGGAAATCTAATCATTTACATTATTGGCGCATTGCACGGCTCCGTATAGGTTGCGGCTACTATTACCAATGCAGATATTTAATATTACACAATATCTATTTTATAAATTAAACTATTCTAATAAAATAAAGCATAAACACACACTCCTTTATTAAGATCGTATCAATCACGGTACACTATACTTACGATACACTTTAGCTTTATATTTTCACGTTATTTAACTAAGGAGGTGAGTAAATTGAAAAAAAAAACTTTTGAAAAAGGAACATAACTTGCAAGCTTATAGCAGCAAATCTTTTGTTGTAATTTGATCTTTTTAATTTTGATATTGGCATTTGAACGTTTACGCAATGTAAATAAAGAGACAAAGTTTTTCTATGTTACAAAAATAAATTAACTTTTATGTTGATGCTATTTAAACTATGAAGTAACAATAAAAAACATTTTTTATCACGTTTTATAAAAAGTTCATAAAAAGCTTATTATATTAAGTGCTTGTCATGTTTTTGATTGTTGTATTTTGATGAACAATCAAAAACATAATAAGGACAGAATATAGTAAGCTTATTTATGAACTTTTTATATAACGTAATAAAAAAATGTGTTATTTTCTTAGAACACCAAATAAAACCAAGTTAAAGTAGAACAAATTCTCCGTCTATTTACTAAACTGAAGATGTACGTACAATCTTTTACAAGATTATCTTCTTTTGCACCGCAGCGTTCTATTTTCAATTTATTAAATGAAACCGCTCTCTGTAAAAATAACTGACCGCTCGACTTTAATAAGGATAATCTGTTATTTGCACTGACTTATTTCACATTACTTTCAAGTTTCACCTTAATTGTTGAAAAGGAAAGCGCTTTGTTAAATTATTTTTTAAAAGATTTGTGTGCTTTAACGGACGAAAAACATTTTTATCACGATTCCTTTTTTCAAAATGAGTTATTTCACGAATTATTTTCTTAATTTCTTTAAGAATTTATTATGACATCAAGTAACTTACAATAAATTTTTTTCATGAAGAAAACTACAATTTTAAAATTTCCTAAATCATTTACACGAATACAATTGCATATATTATAAACCCTCTGATTGCGGTCTCATTTCATGCAGGTGGCGGACATTTATTATCACAATAAAATTGATACATAATAGATAAATAAATAGTTTAAGAGGACAGAATAATTTTAATCATACATTACGTAATGTAAAAAACATTAAACATCTACAATTGTCAGTATAAATTGAACTATATCTACGATAACTTGTGGTTTAATTTCACTTGTCTGGTTTTACGCAATTGCTAAGTATACGTAGCAAAGTGTCACACGAACTGATCGAAATGGATAATTAAAGCGATTGGACCGTCGACATTATTCGGCAATTACGTGATGAAAATGCTTCGGTGTAGTTTAAGCTTAAGGTGTATGGTTAATGGCATGTTAAGCTTCGAGCACTGAAATTGTGCTGCACTGTGAGTTGATTGTTTTAAACTTCCACTCACAGAAGTGCAATTACGTACAATTAAGTTATTGAATAATCGTTGTTCAATGGAATATTTTTGCTAAACATTTCTGAACCTATTACTTGAAACGAACTAAGTGTATACGGTTCAAAGAATCTTTTTAAGAAAAGTGTAACATTTAAAAATATTGTGTGATTATATTTTTTTTTTTACCAAGTAGAAAATTGGTTATTATTTGCTATTCCCTTAGGAAGCATTTCCGGAGATTATAACAGAAGAATTTTCCCAGCGTATCTCAGGAGATATTATTAAAATTCACAATCCTGTTTAGCTCTACAAAATTGACTATTTAAATTAATAAGCTCCATCAACGTTAACTTTGCACAAACTGTTTTTAATATTCATAACCAAATTAAGTATAAGATTTAAAATTAATTGGTAATCAATTAATTTTAGTTGTTCCTCCCATTTAAAGTAACTATAATATTCTTCGGATCTATTTTAAGGATCGATTACTGAATTCACATTTCGAACATGTGAAATGTAATCTACACGACAGAGGAGATGGAATGTATACATAAACCGATTGCCGCGTCGACACAAGTTGGCAATTACGTAAGATAATGCTTTGATGTAACTGAAGCTTAAGGTGTATCGTTAACAGGTTGTATTGTATTGCATAAGCCTTAGAATATATCTAAATATACCACAAATAGACGACTTAATGGACAACTAAACATCGAAATGCATTTAGGGTGACATACTACTTCATAACTTTTCCTGCTTCTTTGACTTCCCTCAGCCAATTTTAAGTACAGTAAATCAGACTTATAAATTTGTTTTATTTAAAATCCTAACTTTAATTTAAAAAAAAAAACGACTGACTGAGGCCGTAATAAATGCAATAGCGTCATCTACTGTCTGCGTTGTAAAACAAGGATTTTAACATTTTTAATTTTAACTAAATAAACTGTTTGTAACTTTCTTACTTTAGTGAAAAAGAAAAAAATAAAAGATTTAGTTCTTTTGACTAATTCATTAGAATTTCACCTCTCACGTCCACTTTTTGTATTTTGTGCCGATGGTATATACCCCTATATTAAACTTATAACGCTGCGGAGAAGAAAACAAATCAATCTACACTTCACCCATTAAAATCGGTACATTATTTTAGGCTGTAGACCGTCACAATGGATT
This sequence comes from Papilio machaon, assembly GCF_912999745.1. NCBI lineage: Eukaryota > Metazoa > Arthropoda > Insecta > Lepidoptera > Papilionidae > Papilio > Papilio machaon. The sequence goes on along the minus strand of NC_059989.1, from coordinate 3,358,605 downwards.
TTACATACATACAAACCCAAAACATAAAACATACTTACTGTATACGCGTGAAAAACATTGTCAGTCCCTCTTTGTCAGTCGGTTAAACATTAGTTAAGACAATTCCAATAATAACATAACTTACAAAAGACTATAGTAAGTCAAATTATTACTTTTGGAACGAAGTTCCTTATCGCGCGTTGTGAAAGGGGGCTAGACGGAAAAAATACTTACGAAAAGTTGTCACGACACTTTTTGCTATATCATCATGGCAACGACGTGACAATATATAACGGAAATTCATAGAAATAAAATGTACTTCTTGTGAAGACTTAAGTTTTTTATTCATAGAATAAACATTGGTTCCTTCACTAATTAATCGAAAGGAACTTCGTTCCATCCGGGTGTCCCTTGACACCTCTCAAGTTTTTTTTTATCTAGATTTCTAAATCTTTGTGGATATTATACGAAAGATGTGATTAACAGAAATGTTTTCATTCTAAAGTAATAGTATACGTTCAATATAACGCGAAGCGATAACACAAATTTCGCCTCATTAATTCGTAATACATTTTGCGATCCTGCACAGTTAAATTAAAGTTAGCAGTTAAAACTCATACAATAATACTTATTGTATTGAATGTAGCGTAAAACAATTAGCAAAATTATCAACTAAAGTGTACTTTGGTAACATTTATTAACAATTCATTGGTGTTTATCGTTTTGTGATTTTGATAATATTTAACTTACCTACTAATTATATGTTTGACGGTAAAATGACGAATATAATGTAAAATATATACAAATTCAAAAAGACTCCAGCGTGACAGGCGGGGATACTTGACGCTATACTACCGAGAATGGTGACTGTCCTTGGTAAATCGTACATGTAACGGTTAAATTACGGATTAATGTAAAATGTCTACAATTTAAAAAATTCTCCCCGGCGGGGAATCGAACCCCGGTCTCCCGCGTGACAGGCGGGGATACTTACCACTATACTACCGAGGATGGTGACCGTCCTTGGCAAATTATACATGTTACGGTAAAGTGACGTAGATTATGTAAATATATGCGAATTTAAAAAGTTTTCTGCGGCTGTAACTATTCTTGGAAAAATTATAATGAAGTATAATATGTAAATAATTACGTGGTATGTGAAATCGACATTTTAAATACCTTATATATATTTAAGAATTTATTTACATCGTAACCAAACTGACAGAAACGTTCACGTCAAACTAATAATTCATGAAATGGTAAGCATAAACCTCATATACCTGTTGTTTAAATTTTAAGTTCAACTCCCCCGGAATAATATTTGAGAACTCAGTGTTAATGTAAGAGAACGCTCAACAGCCAGGGACAAAAATTTTCTGTAAAACTAACACAAACATTCGGTTATTAGCTGTATAAAACTTCAAATGAAAAAAAAAATGCAAAATTGCTTTATCACGTGTATTTTGTGATGATCAACTTGGTATCAAAATTTTTGAACGTAAAATCTTTAAGCGGTGAATAAATAAGGTATTTAGAGAATGTATAACAGCAGCCAAAGCTGTACTTAGTAACGTGGAAGATACTCTTGTCTCTCCAGAGTTCTTTGAAATGTTATAAGCCGTTTTCTTATTTTAGAACATATCAAATATAACGATGCAGACCTTTGTTACTTACAAATTAATAATCTATTACTAACAAGTTTAAGCAAAAACTTTATATTAATACTACTTATATTTAAACAAGTACGAAACTTAATTACTCTGTCAAATTAATTTCAAACTTATAGAACATTGGAAAATGTTTGTAAACCTTATTATAAGAGCTAATTTAAATTAAAACTCCTTTTGACTTTACATTATAGATGTAGTTTTGGTTTAAAATAGTTTTCGATTAAATAAAGCTTTGCAGACTGGCCGGGAATGTTCCGGGAAAGTTTGGCTGTTTAAAATGCGTCGGAACTCATTGCAAATTTATTTTCTTTATAAAGTACAGACTAAGTAAGCTTAACAACAGCATGCTTAAGTTAATAGTTTTTTTTACGAAATATAAGCATACAGATAATTATCACGGTGGTAGTGGCAGTGGTATAAGGAATTTTTTTCATAACACGTAAATGAAAATAAATTAAAAAGGAAAGGAACTTTTAAAAAAAAAATTGTTCTTGTTATTTAACCTAGCTGAAAAAAGACAAATTGCTAATAAAGATGATTCAATAGAACCCAAACTCGATGATGTTATGTTGTTTCATTGCGAATTTCTTATAGCCTTCATATTATTGCATTGTCACGCTATATACACATGTATGTAAAATAGGAGCTCAATCAGTAACCGGAAAGTGAATCAAATTTAATTTGCAAGATTTGATGACAAACATTGAAGTAGGTGAAACTAAATAAAAGCTTGTAAAGAGATTGCAATTCGGACGAAACCATCGTATTTGACGTTAATTCCCTTAGATTTTAGATAGTAATTTCATGTTAATTCATATTAAAATAAATTTGTTGCTTTTTACTACGCACGATACATTAATACGTACTTATTAATGTATCCTCGGTAGTATAGTGGTAAGTATCCCCGCCTGTCACGCGGGAGACCGGGGTTCGATTCCCCGCCGGGGAGTACTTTTTATTTGCTGGCGCTTTAGTTATTGGTACCGATCGTTATCGATTTTTATTGTCTGTATTAATTCGCAGCATGAAATATATTATCTGTGGCAATTTCAAAATATTTCATTTATATTGTTAAAAAAGTAACGTATCGTTCGTAAATTAATTGAATAGTTTATTTAAGTAAAATTGAATAGCAACAATTTGTCACGGCAGCTCTTCTCCTTTGCTTAAAATGTAGTCACGATACGAGAGCCCACTTTTAATTACAGTAGACATCGCTGATTTATGTCGTTCAATTGAGAGAATAAACAACGCACTGAACCTGTCTTTGAAACCGAGCGCCTCCATGCTGAATTTATCGTGTTCATAAAACCTAGCAGCGTTCATTTTTACTGCGTATAATCCTTTCTGTTTAAAATTTGATAGAAATACACTTTAATAAAATAGGCAAATATAACATAAATTAAGATTTAATTCATCCGAAACTAATAAAAACAATAAATGTGACTCGTAAGGAAAAATGACTTAAACACAATAAATCGTCTACGTGAGTAACTTTTATTGAAATTCAAAATTGCAAACGTATTATTTTATTTCAACGTAACAGCGATTTTATATTTGAAGATTTAAGCTCTTCCAAGTTTTATATTGAAATAAATTTAGATGGAAAAAGATGGGAATATAGAGGTAATATTTATGTTACGATTTCGTGTTTACATATATTTTTTATTGTACAATATCAAAATGGTTAACTGTTGAAAATAATTTTATTATATTTAAACTACACATTTCGGTTACATTTAATAGAAAAACAAATATTATGTAAACCACTTTAAAATCTTAATTTTTCTTCAATTCGACCATAATGTTAAAATTATCTATACCTTTTTTTCTATTAACTGGGCAATGAATATATATAAAATAACAAAATTGTACAAGATGTTAGTGAATATGTATGGAAATGGTATTGTTTCCATGACAAAAATTTAACTTACTAACCTACTTCAAGAATCAATTAAGTTTAGTTATAAAGTTGCGGTTTGGTTTTCATTACACTTTGATTTTGTTTAGTGGTTCTTAAATCTATGCGGTAATTTCTCATTTATTCGTTTATGTAACAGCTTATACTGTAAAATAAATTGTATCTTCGCATTTATTAAATTCTACTGGCTCAGTTAAGTACTAAATTTGTGAAATAAAAAAAAAGAAAAAGACATTTTAAAATATTAACTGTAGAGCTCCGATGTTAGCAGTTAAGTAAACAATCTGGAATAATCATAGTTTCGCAGTGCATTAATAATAACATAGTATTGGTGAAATGTACACAAGCGATAAACTTCTTGAATAAACTGGAGATAAGAAAATTACGTTTACCTACAACTGATAGGAGTTATAGGACAAGTTCCAACCTCATACGCTGTATAAACATTATATTATATACATGACAATTTTAATACCAAAATAATCTAACTAGCATTAGTATAGTAACACTGGCGATTGCCCGCGACTTCGTCAGTGCGGAAAAAAATACCCTATAATATGCCTGCATGTATAAGCTACCTTACCGTCAAGGTCCCATCAGAATCGGGCCAGCCATTTCGAAAATTACCCGGAACAAGCCGAAGTTGCGGACTGTCATAAAGAACAAAAAAATCAGCACAAACATCATGTTTGCGAAATAAGAACTTATTTTTCGATATAGTAAGATACTTCAATTTTATGAAATGTATAGATAACTCACGTCTCTCTCTTTCAACATAATGTTTTTATACTAGTTTTGGTAGTGTGAACCCGCGTTAAACAAACTACTGAACAACACTCAAATTTTGTATAACCATTTGAATCTGAATCAAAATATAAACACGAAACGTTATACTAGAATTAATTTTAATAGATAATCAAATAATTACTAATATTAGATACGAGTGCAATGGGATTAGTAGATTTGCTGTCAAATGTTACAAACAGCATTTAATTATCAGATATTTTATTATGTTTAGTTTACTTAAAACCTAATAATTCAAACATGGTTTATTTAATCAATGATGATGATATGGGATTATAGAATACTACGGCACAAATAGTAATAATTATAAACTGTAACAAGCTAGAAATATGCACCTCATAATACATTACAAATCCAAGTTACTTTAATAATTTATGTGTCGATATTTAGTTTCGGTATCTTGAATCATAACAATTAGAAAACATGCCTACCGTAAGTGTCAGAGATGGAAATCCCAGTTTAATATATGTATTGTCATCTCTATAGATGACAATATGTTTTATACAGAAATTTTGATCTCAGAAACCAACGGTTAAAGTTGACGGAACTGTTGGTTTCTGAGAACCGTAAGTTCTGTTGATAATATGACGATACACAACAAAAATAATTTAAATTCATTGATATTGTAAGAATATAATATGGTGTGTAAGGTACAAACAAATGAAATTCTACAGACCGAAACCAGATTGAAATTTCGTCGTTTCAAATTTTCGAAATTTCCAACGTTGATTTCAGGTCCGTCGGATGACTAAGGATTAAAAGCTGACGATAAAAGCGGATCAATCTCGAAATACGGCCGAGTTAGCGGCCGACATCGTTGTTAATTGCAAACCATTTATGACATTCGATCAAAACGCACGTGATTTGCTTCGTTGAAGACTTATAGTTCAAACTTGTTAAATGAATCAAATTAAACAAGTCCAAAAATTTCATTGCAAAGAAAAAAAGGTGTTTTTTTAGGGATACTATGATCACCGAGCGGAATGACGATATACAAGCTGTTTCATATCTACCTAAAATTACGAAATGTTATGCTTAAAAATACATTCATTAAAAATTATTAGATAGCGACTTCCAGACGTCAAACGTTATACTTAACGCATTACAATGCAAACACCGCTAGTCATTCATAAAATAATTTTAATTCAATTATGAAAAAAAAGTACTGGTAATTTTCTTTAAATTTCCATGCCGAGATAAAATTTTATTAATGTTTAAATCTTGGTAACGCAAACGTAATCTCGTTTGATAATTCGCGGCTCCATTAGCGGGAAAACTTATACATTATTCCCTTTGCTGTGTGGATTAGTGCCGCCTCTTGGTCGACGTGAAATCTGATTAGCGTTGTCTTGTATAAAAACAAGACACTTTGGATTGAGTATTTTATTTTTAATTTAAAAATAATTAAATAGGTAAATAAGCAGTCATGCGATTTGCATCCCTAATATAAAATTACCCTAATGCAAAAATTAAAACAATTAAAGCATTGTTGCGTAAATAATAATTAAACGTTGCTTTATTTGTCGATTGCTTTCTAATTATCCTATTAAACCAGTTTTAAAGTTATCTATGTAAATATACAATTTTGCAAATTTTTGTTTCATGATAATAAGTAGAATGTATGTTTTATAGCGTTGTTTAGGCAGTGGAAACTCACAGTAAAGCAAGCTAACATTAACGCAACTGCTTCCAGACGCAATATATCTTGCACATGTACTGTCACTGACAGCAACTAGAAGATATATCAGTTGTAGTTAATACAACACTGTAACTTACTCAAATAATAAAATAAAAATAATCGGTAGTATAAATTTAATAACATAAATTATCGTTAATAATAATAATTGTAATTTATTTATTTTCAGATAACACACCATTTATTTATTAGTATTTTTTTTTACTTTAAAGTTAAATAAAGTTTGAATTATGTAGGCTTTTTAATAAAATCAACAGATTTAGACGATATTAATATGACAAATCTAAGGAGTTTGTACTCAATTATCGTAGGAAATACTAAATACGGTTTATTTTTTGTATTTAACAGCCTTTTTATTAGAAAAGATATAAGTTATTTAACATCATGAGGACTTCCCTTAGGAGTTGAACAGAAATAAAAATAAAGGCTAACTAAAATTTGATAATCCAGGTGAGAGAAATAGCTAGAATGAGTAATACCACGATACATAGCTGTCATAATCTATATATATAAAAGAAAGTCGTGTTAGTTACACTATTTATAACTCAAGAAAGACTGAATCGATTTGACTGAAAATTGGTGGGCAGGTAGCTTAGAACCAGGAAACGGACATAGAATAATTTTTACCCCGTTTTCTATTTTTTATTCCGCGCGGACGGAGTCGCGGGTAAAAGCTAGTAAAATATAAAACAACTTTTCACGCCACTCTCTGATAGTCATGTAATGATAAATTGACAACAGTTAATTATGTTTTTAACAGAGACAAAATATGAAATATTTATCTGTGGTTATTTATCGTGTTTGATAAGCGTAAACATTATAATAATTAATTAATATACGTTGCAATAAAAGCGCCGTGTATTCTCTCTTTATTACAGTCGATTTAAAAGCGTAGCATATGTTTTATTCAGATGTCTGTTACCGTATATGAATACCGCTGTAAACTTTAAATAAAACTACATGTGGAGTTTTTTATTTTTAGATTTGTTTATATTTTAGACATGATTATTGGAGAATGAAAGTGAAGAGAAACAAAACAAATTGAAATTAATTTAATAAATGTTTTACTACAATAACTACACATAGCTTCATTCAGCAGTTGATACAGCTTTAACGGTTTTATAGAGTAAAATTTCATCATTGTATATTTGTATTCATTTTGGAAGAGTTATTGTGACACAGTCAATTGTTTTTTTATTTATTTGATTAATTTTACTTTTACTTCTTGATTTTTATAAACATAGTGTTAAAGAAAATAAAAACGTAAAGAATTTATGAGATTCCAGAATAATGTAACGAGCATAATATTGTAGGATGTAAGCGCAATAGGTGAATAATGAATAAACAAGCGGCCAGTACCACTGGATAAAAATGATAAATGCTTTCCGACATGGAAACCGGACTGGAACGCTTTTATTACGTTGCTCATTTTCTAATATGACATTTTTAATGTTAGGTTATTCGAAACGTTATTTATAACTATCGGGCAGTTAGTCATTTATTATTGACTTTTAAACGATAACGAACTGAACTGAAAATGCATATAACATATTTCATTTTCATATAACATAATTGTTCCACGGGTTAATTGATATTGAAAGTAAAATTGATTTAGTAATTTACTAAAATTTTTGATAAATATCCAAGTGTTGCCATTTATGTTTGTTCCTTTTTATTACTATTATGTGAAATAAATTAAGTAAAATAGAGGATTAAAATCTGTAGAGTAGAAATTAAATTTAGTTAACCAACTTACGATACGAGCGGTATAATAGTACCATATGCATTGGAAATACCACAATTATACTCCGGCGTAAGCTCGCGGGCTGCATAAATGTATTTAAACGGTATAATAGACACAATAAAATAACTTTATATTCGAAATGGGTTATATCCTGTGAAATCTTACGGCGGGAGCGTTGGAATCAATTGTTCGGTTGAGGCTAACGGACCAAGAACGCCGATAAGCAAAACTTACGACTCCTTTTGTACTGGAAATACTTTACCATATCTAAGGATTTGATTCTTTTTGTAAATCCCTTTTATTTATTGCCAACACCTAGCGTAATGTGGTTACTGAACAAAGTAACGTAAACTAAATGTTCAATTTACAGATATTAAATGTTGATAATGCCTTTCCCGGCTTCTCTTTCTTGTAAACTATTTCATTAACAAAACTTTATTATTACTTTGATTAAGTTTAAAATCGGATACTATAAGGATTTATATCATCAGCTCACTATACATCCCCAATGAGCGGTTCGGAGCTTACCCCGATGATGATGAAGTAAAGGATGACTTGGCCGTAGTCAATGACGCTGGCCCAGTGCGGGTTGGTGGAATTCACACATATCTTGGAATTTCTTCGCAGATTTGTGCAGGTTGCATCACGATGTTACCCTCTACTATAAAGAACGTCGGATAAATGGACATGTGTAAATCGAAAAACACATTGGAACATTTTGGGATTCGAATCCAGGACGTGCAGATTACAGTTAAAATTGCTCAAACCCTTAGGCACCAACACTTAACATTTTATATGAAAGACTAAAATAATTTTTGATTAAAAAAATTCTGTAACACGGCACAGTTAAATTAAATTCTTATTATCTTTAAAAGATGATAAGAATTTAATAATACTTAAAGCATATTTTTTAAAGTAGCACTTTTCGTAAAAATACGACATTTAAAAGCAATTGTTGAGAACCAAAGATTCTATAAATAAAACTTACGACTTCTTTTGTACTTTGAGCACTTTAACTTGATGTATATGTGAGGTACTTTTTGTAAATCTTTGTATTTATTACTCTGGCAAACTTAGAACTAAGTTAGCATCTTTGAAAGTCGGCTTCTCAAGTTTAAAGGTTATAAGTTACGCATGTTTCTACTTAACAACTCTCACATTGTTGGTATTGTTTCCAAATCGAATTCCTTCCATTTTACTTGAGAATTAAAGATAAAAACATTACGTAAAAATATTCGCAACAAATACAGTACTTCAAATCGTATATAGATTTATGCGAAATGATCTTTATTCATTTCACTTTGTGAAACCACATAATGGATCAATACAATTACTAACAAGGGTTCCCAATCCGGTAATTTTACCAATGCGGTAATAATAACGAAGTCATGGCCCGAGCACAGGCTCCTGAGGGAGCCTTTGAGCCTAGTTACTCTTAAACGAGGTTTAGGCTAAGCGCCATCTGCGCAACTCAAGCCCGATGAATCTATAAATGCATCTTCAAGACAAACAGTGACTACTCAGTCACAAAAAAATACTATCAAATGGCTTATATTTTTTCTTTGTACTACAAGTAAGACTACTGCAAAATAACAAACGAGCAAACGGTCACCTGAACTCGCCGAAATGGCGAAGCGACCATAGACATCAGAAAGAGATGCGTTCCCTACCTTTAATTGACGGAGGAAGAGACGCACAGATAGAGAATATTTTCCCTATCTATGCGTTGTCTCCGCTATCAAATCCACTTCCCCTTCCCATCCAATCTTTATAAGAAAAGAATGGGAAGGAAAACAGAGCTAAAATATCTATTAAATTTTCTTCTTTCATTTTATTTTTAATTTTTAAGACTTGTAATAAAAATGTTCAATGAACAATTATTCAGTATTCGAAGTAATTCGACCAGTAAGTGCAACATGCTCGCTGAATGCAATGCATTAGTTAGTATGCATAAGATATAACTTAGTTTCCTGCAAAGTTTTTGGCTTAGAAATGTAACTTTGCAACGGCTCCCAGAGCAGAATCAAAGTGAAGTCCGTTGACAGCAATTAATTGTTCGAATGTCTTCATCGCAAATGTTGCAGGAACTTCTCGAATGCGGATTTCAACTCAGACGTTTAGGGTTGATCACAATTATTTTTAGTCGATGCATATTTGGTATATAAGAATAAATAACTATCAAAAATCTTGGAAAATTATTATATTTATCATCCAAGAGATGGATTAAATTATTATTTTCTGATCACTTCTATTCTTTTTTTGACAGCTATAACTTCATTTCGTGGCGCAGATTTATGCAATTTCATAATAGAAACAAACTGTTGAAATAGTTACGTATTTTAAGTTAGCATTCATGAAAGTTGCAACGATTGAACAAGGCAGGGTTTAGCAATCAGTTGATAATTTGCAACTTGCTATGATATTTTACCTCTAGGATTTGATATAATTGACGGATGAATGGCGTTCCGAGCCACTTAACAACGCTTTTGCATACGCTAACAGTTTCTGAGATTGGCACACGGACTTATGATATACTATGTATTATGGTAATCATTTATCTGACGTACAATAATTTGCTGTAACTGTATATCTAATAATAATAATATTTTTATAAGACTTTATACAAAAATGAATTAATGATTATCGTTGGAAATTGCCTCTATGGTTGATAATGTTATGTTCTGGACATTCGGCAATTGAAAAACACGAAAAACAAATGAAAAGACAGAAACAACAAAAATCTCATCTTGTCAATATTCCGAGAAATAATTTCAGGATATATTAAGTGACAATTTTTTTTTAACTCAACAAGAACCCTTGTTGTGGGTTTCTGAGATAAAAATCTCTGTTTGAAACATATTGCAATGTCTATTTTGTCAAAGATATTGTGTAACAGGGAAGACGATATATTTTAAATATAGATTTTGATCTCAGGAACCCACGGTTAGTGAGGTATATATGTATTTAAAAATGCTAATACGCTGTGACAGTATTCACACCATATGAATGACAAATTTTGCATCAAAGACAGAAAAGAAAACAAAACTAGGTCTGACTAATAAATCACATTTGCTTACTACAAAGAATCACAAAGTCGAGTACTGAACAAAAGTTAGAACTGTGTTAAAGAAAAAATCTATTTCTGTTAAATTTTTAGGCATATGAATAAAAAATAAATTAAACAAGTTACGAAAACTATAATGTTAAAATGATCCTAAGTAAATAAAATAAAATATTAAGATGTACCAACAATAAAAGATATTCAATTCAAAATTCCTTTAAAACTCATGATATTTTCCACTTTAATTATAAACTATATTTAAGTAATTAAGTAGCTCCATACACGTCGGTTGCAATATTAAAGTAAACTTAAAGTAACTTTGAAACTTCTTGACTTAGAATGTAAGTTCCTCGTTTGTTCCCAAAGCAAAATTCAAGCGGGATCCTTTGGTGGCAATTAAATGTTTCAGTGCTTGAGGTATTTGAACATCCTACGTGGTTTATAAAATTAATGAATTTTTTTAATTAATGTTTCATTTTTAATTAAAATATCAATATTTATACAATAATAAAGTCCCAGTAACATCATTTTCAATTTTACAATTAATTTCAGTTTTTTTTATACCGATGTTGACATTACGTTATTACGAGTACATTTATTGTTAATGCCGTACGATACGTATTTGTGACGATAAATTATCACTTTTTCGTAAGCTTTAAGAAATTTAATTTTAATTGTCGTTTTATAAATACACCGAAAAAATATTACAAGTAGGTTTTTGGACAACAAATCTTACTTAATTAAAAATTTAATACTCAACATGAGTGAAGCGTTGGTACATTTGAAATTTACAGAAGCATCAATTACGCTACGCAAGTGAACATGGTGAATAAAAGTAATCTAAGACACTGTGACATGCGTGTTTTATTATTATTTATCATGTACAAATAATCACGTTACCACGATGTGATCTAAATTATTATATGTGTATCACATGAAGCTATATATTTAATAGAACTTTGTCAACCCTCAATGATCGATCCTCAGTTTCTCAATTTTCATATATTCAATATACATGTTTCAATATGCACATTTGTTGCACCACGTTCCATATTAGGTCCAATGTAAAAAACGCTGTACATGGAAAAAATTGCGACCTCTGCGCTCTTTTGAAATTGTTTATAGCACGTTGACAAAGAGCAAGAGTCACTTTGACTTCACTCTGTTTATTCCCATGTGTCACACAAAAACTGAGTGATTAAATTGTTGTCTGTACAAAGTGGGACACATTACAGAAATTAGCAAACATTTTACTTTTTTTTATGAGCAGAAACATAGTTGAAAAATAATTTTACATTTTATTGTAAGTTTAGTGTTCTTCACAAACTTTGGTTCACCTTTCTATTTTCTTTTCTACATGATGACAATGAGACTGCACCTAACCTAATTAATGTCTAATTAAAATTATTAAAACCTTACTAAAGTCATTTTATGCATTCTATATTGACAACATGTATACGTAAGAGCTTTAAAATATTATCAAAGAAGTGTCCGGGTTGTACAATTCAGCTACACGTCGCAAGGGAAATCCGCTAAGACCTGGCCGATGTACCACAGCATTTGTCAAAATCATATATTTATTATAAAATGCAAGATATGTGAAAGACATTTATAAATTGATCTACATAGTTGACTCTATAAATTTTGTTTTCAAAGGAAAGTTGTAACTACAAAAACACGGACGGTATTTCACTCTTGTAAATTTTTACTTTGAGGCAAAATAGTAAACAAAATATGCAATTAAATTGCCTTTAACATATTAGAAGTAACTTGTTGTAAAAATTTAATAATTGTTTTCATTTTCTACACTGGGTAAATTCTGTTGCGTAATCGACAAAAGAACTGTAATAAAGTCGTTTTTACTCATTAATAAAATTAAAATATAAAAGTTTTTTTTTTTGTTAAACATAATCTTTCCTGTCCACTTAACTTTTACTCATTAATAGCGGCCGTGCTCTTCGTAAAAACGATGACTCTCTACATCGACCCCTCCGCTAGTTGTGCATACGTGTCGTTTTCGAGCACCCTTTAATTTTTCCGACGTAACGTTGTGGACGTGATTTCTTTTTTCATTTTTCGTATACATGCATATTAAGATGTATGTTAATTGTGTGTCAAGAGATGTACACTATAAAAATATGGTGTTATATAAAATTTTAAAAATATATATAAAAGAGTAAATTTTATTTGAATAATTCATTTTTGGTCTTTGTAAATTTAGTTAAGACGTATTCAAGAACTATTTCAAGGAACCGCAACTTATAGGAGGCGTTTCGAAATGTCATGATTTACGTAAAATTACTCCAAATAATAGGCCAACTTGAAATTTCAATATCATAAATTTTATTCGGAAAGCTATTAAGTACAGAGCCCCAAAGTATCGCCCCAGCAGTGAATAGATACATACTCCCCCAAATATCTAAGCATCTTCCAATGAAAACCTCCCTTTAATTATTTATGTGAAAACTTTAGAAACCTGTACTAATTATTATCGTTTTCTATAAGCAATTCTCGAAGCTGCGTTCACAGTTATTGCGTATTGATTTTGAATACGCAATATCAGGTTTATTAGTTTTATCTGCCTCATTGTGAAAAATAATACGATAATTTATTTTACTCATTTTAATTTCAGAAAAAATATTAAAAACAAAACTCTGTGTTAACTTTTAGTATCAACATTCATAACAATGCAACAACGCTATACGTAAGCCTAAGCAAAGTTATAATAAATCCTGTAAAATTATTACAATCGTCAAATAATAGGAACATATCCCTTTGATGTTGGTATTTTGAGCAATAGTCGGTACATGGTAATCCGATTATAGTGGCCGTTGGCTGCTACAAGGGTATTAGGGAACGTCAACGAGCCTCTAACAATTGAAACAATATATGGAACAAAATTTCGCTACGTGTTTAAATATGATTCAAGAATAGCTATTAAATACCAACCATTAAAATTATAATGTAGTCTATGTGTTCTGCCAGTCTATGTTATACATCTATGCCAAATTTTAGCGAGATCTAGCAGCCGTTTTGGAGACACGTTCTAACAATCATCTTTCCATCCATCCATGCAAACTTTCGCATTTATAATGTTAAGAAAGATAATAAATTTAATTCCCTTTTATTAATAAAAAAATAAATCGTATCTGTATTAAATCATCATATTCATCATTTCAGCCGATCAGGCAGATTAGGTTCCTACTCCAAGTCATTCATCATTTCAGTTGTCACATCCCGTTTGTGTTTTTACAAACATTAAAACTCTACAATTAATTTCTATATAACTCTAGAGTTATAGCGTATATCTAGATATACAAGTTTCGTATGTGTGTAACATTAAAAGCGTAACATAAAATTGGTCTTGAGTGTTACACGTGTACTTCACGAGGCAGTACGACAATAAAAGGGCTCAAATAGGCCCCTTGGAGAACTGCACCGTACGATACGTTACCGGAATCGTAATTATAACAGATTACTCATTAATAAGTAGGTATAGCAAGTTAATGGGCACATAAACAGCAGCCTGCGGGGTAGCACGAACATTTATCAACAAAAAGTGGTAATTTCGTTTAATGTATTTCTCGCTATGTCAGTTACGAGGACCGTAATGTTCGAGTTGCTTAAAAACTTCCGACGAAAATGGGAACTGTATTTAGTGACTACTCTTTGAGTTTACTAATTTTTGTAATTGCATTAAATGCATATAATAAGTTACCAAAAGATATAGCGAAGTAAGGGAAAAATATTTCGTAAATGTCGACAGTTGGTTTAAGTACATATTATTATATAATTAAATTTTATAATATATAATATCACATATTAGGTGTCAGCTTTCGAATCCTCTTTATTACCATATCTTTGCGTACAATCCAACTAACATTATAAATGCGAATGGATGGATGTTTGTTGGAACGTCTCTCCAGAACGGTCATGAAAATACATGGATAGGCTACCCAGGATCCCGGAATTAGGTACTGTTCCTTTGGAATACGTTAATTTTGTTTTACAAATACTTAATAACTCCGCAACTGTTCTATATATCTAATTAAACTATGGTACAGGTATAGAAGTCTCGAAGATATTCTCGAATAACACATAGTCCTCCGGCTTTTTTTTTATTCTCCGCGAATGAAGTCGCTTTCAAAAGTATCTTAAACAATGTAGAACCAACATTCAGAACATGTCCCATTGTAAAAAATGTTTTTTTCTTTAGTACTCTATGTAACTGTTTCATCAAAAATACGAAAACAAAGCTAATAAAACCTGCATAAAAACCCAAATTTAAAATCTGATATTCAGTATTCCTGATTCAATCCGTATTTCGAAGGCTGATGCAATTGAAGCCAGCACCTCGTAGATATGACAAAAAGTCAATAACTAGTCAGCAATACAAGTTGAGCGAGACGGTGGGAGACAATGCACATATTAATCAGACAATCTCAATGGCTGTGCTAATTAGGTCTGACAGTGACAGAACTGAGCGGAGCGTGTTTGCATCGTGACGCAAACCGCGCCATTGTCTCCTGTTATTGTGTCGCCCGCTTTGTCATCCTACGACGCGCTGTTTGTTACTATTGAATGTTCAGCGACTATTTTAAATGTAATTGTAATGTTAGCTAGGCATTTTTTGCATCGCTCATAAAGATTTTAAAAGACGCTGAGATATCTTTGTATATTTCAGCCGGTTCGAATGAATAGACTTACTCGTATATCTTAAAGAAGCTTTTGTAGATAATGAGCGCGGATTAATTATTTAAGTAGCACAGCTAATTGTGGCTTAGGTTCTTATTACTGTATTTATTAGAGTTTTACAACGCGGCCTTGTAGTATATACAACATCTTAATCTATATTTGTTTTTGTTCCAGAAGTTACGATAGAATAATATCAACTTCTAGGTATAATAAATATTTATGTATGCAAGAGAAACAAAATTTAAAGTAACAATAAAAACGAAATAAAACTGAGGGCTTAGTGCGAAAATTTGAGAGAAAGTAGTAGGAACGTCTTCGATAAAATTTATATTATATTTGTAAAATTAGATTATTATTTGACAAATTTTGTCCATTACGTTACGAAAATGTATATCGCAATCATTCGAATTCGAAACCTTCTGTACTTAAATTATTACAGATCATTATTATCCAGCAAAAGAACTAGTGATTTACTGCGAAATTGTAAAATTAATTGATGAATAAAAGCTTCAAAGTCTTGTAAATGAAAGATCTAAAGACCGGTGAAATGTTTGTCTGTCCGTGCGCCGAGTAAATACAGCTATAACGTTCGCCGCTTACTGCAACTCTGTCCGTGTCAGGCCTAATTAGAGCCATTGAAATAGCTGATTAATATGCGTAGTCTATGTGCCGATGCTCCATTGTGGAAACGGCGCGTGAATTATGCATATGAAGTGAAATGATGTGATTATGTGCAATATTGTCATAAGCGATGGCAATTGACGCTAATATGAAAAAAACGCGCTGTACAACGTTAGTACTATTTCAACGTTAGGATTTTATTTACTTTTTTATTTTTATGACATTAGTATCGTTTATTTTTGAGGAAACTTATATAAAATACACTAGAATCGTATATATATAATTGTAGTAGTAATAAAATATACATAGTATACATGCATCTTAAAAAATAAACGCAGATGTAATATTATATTTCACATGACGTTAAAACAATCAAATGTAATAACCCCAAAAACAGTAAGCGAATGACGGCGGAACGTATTTAATCGTTCAAATTCCATTCCCTTATCCCATAACTTGAACAATGGGATTTCCATCCAGGGATCCATCTGTCATCCGAGCCTACAAACGCAGGCGGCACAATAGCTGTAACACAAACATGCCACTGTCTGTTACAGCGACACAGCGCTGGACGTTCCCATTGATTTGCTGAGTGATTTGTTCGCAATAAACGTTCGAACTTCAAATTATAATT
The DNA here is from genome assembly GCF_912999745.1 of Papilio machaon. Taxonomy (NCBI): domain Eukaryota; kingdom Metazoa; phylum Arthropoda; class Insecta; order Lepidoptera; family Papilionidae; genus Papilio; species Papilio machaon. The sequence goes on along the minus strand of NC_059989.1, from coordinate 3,341,780 downwards.
ATCGACTTGTAGGATTAACATTTGATGAAAACATTTCAACGAAACATTTCGTAGAAAAGATTTTATTGTTTGTTTCTGATAAAATTAAAAAATTACTTAACCAATTTAGATAATTCTTTCTCCTTTAAAATGCTCTGGATCAGCAGCAGTATTTTACATTATTAATTTTTTATTCGTTTACTCGAAAGTAGACGGACTAGTAATTTATATTATGCCAAAGATTTATCCCGTACTTTTGAAAGAGCACGTCACACTCACGTAGACTTGAAAGTTATCCCGGCATCAGAGTCAACGTATTCGTACAATCTGCGATTCAAATCGAGTTTATCATTTGAGAAGGCAACAAAGCGAAGTGAAGTAGTGGGTGTCGCAAGTTTTCCGCACCTGACGCCTTCCCACAAATTGTAACCGCTCTGAACTTGCAACTCACCCATTGCTAACTTGGACTTTTCATAATTAATTCTTTATTTGAAACAATTCCGACTGGAAACAGACGGCCGGAGATAGCTGCCACTTAAGTTCCTACTGTGTCGAAGACACGTCCATTTTTAATATCTACAAAAAGGACTCCTTAATATTTGATACGACAATTTAATGCTGTGAATTTAAATTAAACAATTACACTGTAACCATCTTAAAAGAAATTTGTACTGGATTTTTACTTTAAGCTTTTATACTAAATCGAATTTCTTTTAAATAATCAGGAATTAATGTATTGTAAAATCTGTAAACTAATAACGATACTGTACTATCTTACTTCGTACTAATATTATAAATGCGAATGATTAGATGGATGGATGGATGTTTGTTAGAAGGTATCTCCGAAACGGCCCAACGGATCTTGATGAAATCTGACACAGATGTATATCATAGTCTGGAAGAACACATAGGCTACTTATTACGTTTTTTTTTTCATTTTCGTTTGCGGACGAAGTTAATACACTATAGTTTCAGAATGCATATATAAGAATAGTAAATATAAATATTTGTATCGCATATTGTTATGGATGTTAAACTCAATTGAATTGCCAAGATTTCTCATTTAAGATAAATAGAACTATATAATAAAATGTTCAAAAATAAAACCTTCATCTAGGATATAAGTAATGGTCCAATTACCATGGCACGTTCTTGTAGTTAGCAGCTATTCTAAATCGAATTTTAGCACCAATTCGAAGTGTGAATTGCTGTCTTCAAATATTTCATTATTTAAAAACTTCCTCTATTAAACAGCCAAGTTCATCCGTCTGATCTTTGTTGTATTGTTTTATAATTAAATGAACGCCTACAACGAAGTTTTCGAGCCTAAGTTTCAAAACTTATTATTATTTCAATGCGTAAGTTAAATTAGAAATTTTAGCCAACTCACTCGGGCACCGTGGCAATGGAATCGAATAGAGAGAATTGCATTTAAATCGTTTATTGCTTTTGAATTTGCGCAAACTTCGCTATAATAGAAACAATGGTAACTAACTTACGTTAGATGTAATATATTATTAACAATTTCCTAAGTAAGTATATAATTTATTAACCGATGAGATGTTTTTATAACCGAGAATGTCCAGGTACATACAAAACATATGTTTGTTTGTATCTTTGTTTATTTCGAAGACAGTAGAGGGATTAAAACATGTCTTTCTAAATGTTTTCGGCAGTGGAATCCTACTGTTATTGAGTGGCCAACATCACGACACCTACAGTGTCTCCATGTAACTCATCATAGACGTTAGTTTGATAAGAGACGTTTACACAGTATGATTAAGTTTCTCATAATATGGTCTGTCCTCCGCAGAATTTCCAAACCGCTACTTAGCGTCCTTCAAGAAGCGAGCGTATCACCTTCTCAAAGGCCGGCAACGCATCTGCGATTCCTCTGGTATTGCAGATGTCCATGAGCGTCGATGAACACCTTGGTGTTCCCGCTATTCGTTTGTCCCCTTCTCTTATAAAAAAAAATAAATATGTACATATATATAAGATGCTTAAATCAAAGCTGTATATTGCACATTAATTCCTTTTTACTTATTAGTTCCTGATTACATTAATCGCTTGTTCGTTTCATATTATACAATAAAATATAATTGAATGGCAGACCTCTTTCAGTATAATCATAGTAGTTGACTAGTTGTTATGCTAATGGTAAACGAAGCCGACGACTGCTATTATTTGTATCGATAAGGGCTGATTCAACGCAAAGCCACTCATTACTATAATAAATGACATTCATTGAAATAACCAACTTGTCTATCAATAGAAATCAATACCTTGTTTACCGTTTTATAAACATCTTTCATATGCATACTTAATGATAATTGTGTTTGAATTAAACGTGATATTAATAATTATAAAACAGGTATTAAAGTTACATATTGATTGAAATAACAATGTATAATCTATTTTTTTACTCTTTAATTATCGTCTTCCATTTGAGAGCTATTCAAATTCGAGAGAGATGTGTAAGGATTGCGCTCAATAGATAGCGTCTACTACTGTTAGAGACTATGATCATATTCGAGCTGCTAACATAATACTGTTATTACAACTTTACTGTTATACAATTAAAGTTCTAATTGCTGTCAATAGTTAACTTTTGTGGTTGCAGTAAAATAGCAATAAAATTTGTCCTTTAACTGTGCGCAAGTGAACTTAGTGGATTAAGTTTAGTATTATCTGTTATTATGTCCAGTTTCGCTGCGAAATGCTTTATATTGAACGTTCGTTACTGACCTCGTGATTTCGTTTGTATCTTTATTTAACATTTGTAATGCTAGACTCAGTTCTGTAGATAATCTTATAAACTGATTTAATCATATATCGTATATTCGTCTAATAGATAAATAGTATAAAAGATAAATTTAAAGATTATTTTCTCACTGTAGATCCATTACCTAGAGAGTATTTAATAGGTTATTTATCTTATTTACTATGTTAAAGGTTTTCTGTTTTTCTTGTTTGTTTTTTTGTGTTATAATTTTGTTAAAAAGTTATGTTAGCCTCTAAGTGTACGACATTACAAAGTGTAATTAGATACAATTTTTTTTTTTATTATATTGAACTCTTTCATGTAATATGTTGGCTTCTTAAACTAATAAATAAATTAATTAATAAACTTTAGGAATCGCTGTCTTTATCATTTGAATTTGAATTAATACATTGTCTGTATTTCTTCAAGCTGTTTTCTGCTTGATTAATTCTACTGTCACTGCTAAAAAAGCCGTCTATGTCGAATATGTCAGTTCTAAAAAAAAACATTTCCTATTTAAAATGTAAATTAAAAAACAATCTTGGTTTATTAATACCAACAAGAACAAAACATATTAAGTTACAAATAGATTTATGTATTAGAAATTTATTTGAAAAGACAGAGGATTTTCAAAGATTGCTCGTATCTGTGTTATCCGTTTTACAACACATGCTCTTATGTTACTAGGGAAATAATTTCACAGCGCTTACATATACAAAAAGTATACCGCAAACGCAACCCTTATAATCCCCTTCTTTATACAATTTGATCCATTCTTTGCTTAGCCCTAATATTTGTTATAAAGTAAAATTTGAAAAAATTTACCGCATGTATTGGAACTTTTTAATTGATCGGAGAGAGAAAAAGTCAAATATAATTTTTTAGAGCCTTGTATTGATTGCACTGATAGTAACATTGTAACTTGAATTTTTTTAAGTTCTTTTTGGCAAACGAACAAACGGCCACATGAATTCGCCGAAATAGCGAAGCGACCACACCCCATAGCTATCCGCAATTGCAGATGCGTTACTTATCTTGAATCAACGGAGCATATGCGTTCCCTCTTCGGCTAAATCCACTTCCCCTTCCCATACCTTCCTAATAAGAAAATGGTGGGAACTGAAAGAAAACTAAAATTAAGCCTTCGGCACGCACTTTATTGATATTATATTAATATGAACATGAATTTAGACAATCCATCAGAAACTGTCGAAACACTTGAACGAACTTTCCTCAACTGAGTCCGCTCAACCGACGCCTGCAATTAATTCAATTAATTGCTTGTCATCTGTTGATTGTACTCGCTGCGCACAAATCATTAGTCAAAACGAACAGTCCGTTCACGATCATGCCTACGCGTTTACCTAATTTAATTATGTACTAATAAGTCAAATCTATAATCTGGAGCGTGATTAACGCGACGCGCGACAGTTGCGATCCAAATAATTGACCTATTAATTATAATGTTAGATCCATTATATTATATGCATATTAAATAAATTGTCTTGTTATAAAAATAAATATTTAAAATATAATTTGGTTCTACTGGTGGTTGTAGTTATCCAGAAGTAAATCTTTAGTACGATTATCGATGGAGAAAATAATTAAAAAGGTGTTACTTAAAGATTAAAAAAAACAAAGTTCCACCTTTGTGTTCTAATGTCAAATATTTTTTTTCTATAAATACTGTACTAATAAATGAAATATAGAGTATAAGCTTCTGGGTATAAAATCAATACAGCCCGGCTACATCGTCTCTGTCGCGCAAACTACTCTGTGACAATATCGTGACGTATGAGGTAATTAATTCCGGTGAAAACGTTAATTCAGTAAATATCAATATTATGGAAGCGCGTAATCCGCACATGTACGTGAGGAAGCTGTATAGTGAGAGAAGGAGACACGATTACGCCTGACAAGGCAATTAATAAGGGCAGATGGCGATTGAGCACGAGTCACCGCCTGACCGGTATTAATCATAGGCGCTTTCCTCAATTACGTGTCATGTGATCGGCTATTGCCTTTTCAAAAGAATTTAAATTATAAGATTTAAAACATTTTAAAACATATAATTTTAATTAAAACTGTTTTGAAAATACCAACTTGTGATCTCAGGTTCTCAAGTTTTCATTACATTTTCCTAGTACTTTATAGTTTTAACAGAATTTCTAAACGTATTAATATTAAAAGAATTACACAACATGAAAAATAAATTTAAGAATAAATATTGTTTTAAATTAAAAATAGATACTATAATAGATTTGAAGTCAATAGACCACTGATTTGATACACGTAATTACGACACACATATCGGTCTCCTTAATGACATTTTACTTGCGTGATTGTTGCTGTCACGATGTCAAAGCATAGGGGAGGTGGTTAATTAAAACTTGTGGAACAGGACCACACGTCTTCATATTTGCTTGAGATAGGGAGGTCAAACATTTGCATAGTGCTCTCGTCTATATTCTATGTTTAGTTTAACAGTCAAACCAACTATATAACACACCTTTATCAGTAGTTATTGACTTTTTTTCTTAAGCTTAACCAAATAACAAATGAAATGTAATAAATGTAATAAGACTTATATTCAAGTCCAAGAAAGTTGGATAAAAAAATATCTTATGAAAAAAAACTGCATTTTTTAATGATGGATAGGAAATGGTATCTATAGCTAGACCAATTATAAAAGCTGAGGGATATTTGAAATATTAACCAAGTTCAGTAAGCTAGCATTAGTTCTTTCCAGTGAATACCCAAGCGCGACGCGCATGCAGCACTAAATAGACTGAAGTGGCAATCAAAACTTGACTGGATACAACTTCGATGATACTTTAACTTTTAATAAATCTAAAATGAAATAAAAAAAAATTATAAAATCCTCCTTACCATACATTTTAACATAGTCTCTGACGCATACGCTTGTTATGAATTACACGCATACAAAACTGCTCGCTGTAAAATAATTTAATGAATAGCATAGTGTATTTAAAATGTTTTTACTGATTCATAAAAATGTAAGTTTAGTTTTTTTTATATTATACTTAGGAGTATAATTGATGTAAATTAAATTGTTTATCTTTATAATAAAGCTTAACCTTGTTGCGAACATTAAAAATTATGTATTTCAATGTAGGGTCTAATTATTATCTTAGTTCCTTAAAATGTCTAGGTAACGATTGTTAGGGAAATCAGGTTTTTGGATAAAATTGTTTATATTTTGCTCTAATAATTTATTCGATTCAATTCGTAAATGTAAATTGCAGCAATAAACATAAATTATTAGAGATAGCATCTCCCTTTTGATCCGATCGTTGTAAATTCAGATTTATTTGACTATAATCCCGTAAAGGGCGTCCACAAAACAATTTCATCAAGCCCTGAATGGGTGAGAATTCACGGTCGCTTATCGGACACCTGTGGGAAGCGAACAAAGGCATACATTTGAAGGATAGCACTTAGTAGGATTGAATAGTCATGTAAGTAACGTCTATTGAATGTAGTGACAATACAAGTTGTTTTCAAAAATTATTAGTTATTTAAAAAAAATAACTACTTGCATATATTAACTATGTATATATGTATATGATGTATGGATGGATGGTCGTTTGTAAAAAGATATCTCCAGGATGGATAAATAAATATCGTTGAAATTTGAATACGTGTATAACATAATTTGGAAGAATACATAGACTACTAATAAAAGTTTTTTTAATTCCGCGCGGACGGAGTCGCGGGTAACAACTATAAGATATAATATTTTTGATTTCTATTTGCCTCTGTATATGGAAATGGGAATATTTTACGAGGATTATAAGGTTAATCAAAGGTCTAAATATATCTAAGTACTAAGTTAAGGATACGTAAATTCGATCACGCGGCACATAGTTCGATTCCCGCCATTCGATGATTTTTATAAACCAAATCCTGGCATAAACTTAGAGATTATTTGAAATGGTAAAAGAAATATTACTGAATTAATAAAAATTATGCTAAAATCTTAAAAATGAAAATATATTAGAAATCTAAAAATACTTCGTTATATTGTGGTACTCTGTATTAGGATTAAAAATGTGAAAAATTAACTAAAAGAAATATTGTATTATAACTTAGTAAATCTAATAAAAAAAAGTGAAGGGATCAGTGATAATAGAAAACATCATAAATAATAGAATATCTTAATTTCGCTTATAATTCAACGTCTGCTCTCGTAATCTCCTTACAAAAGGAACGAATGAGCGATTAAAACATAACGTAATTAAGGATACCACAACGATAACAAAATTACGTGTCCATCTTCCGAAGTAGGCTCCTACTCGACGTTGTTAAAGAGAATAACTTACACGGTATTCCCCTTAATAAATTCTGAATCCCATAAAGAAGATTATATTCGTAAAAGAGGATTATATATTATATACTTATTGGATTACTTATTTCATTTCGAACGTATTACAGCTACAGTGAAATATTTTAATTAATATAATACTGAATGGAAATTTTAATTAATTCTTTTATTTTACTTGTTAATTGTCAATTTTGTGAATTATATTTGACCAAAGTTTAAAAATGCGAATGTTTGAATGGATGGTTGGATGTTTTTTAGAAGGTATCTCCAGAACAGCTGAATGGATCTCGCTGAAATTTGGCATAGATGTAGAACATAGCTTAGAAGAACACATAGGCTACTAATTATTATTTTTCTTAATTCCGCACGGACCGAGTCGTAGGAGACAGCTAGTTATGCCTACACATTGTATTAATTTAAAATAAAAAGTTGATATTAAATAAGTTGAGAACATTTTATGTGTTTAATGTTTTAATGAGTGAAATTTAACTATTAATTTTTTTTTCAATCCCTTCCCGAAGCTCATAATTTAGCATGTATTCACGGGATCCAATGAAAATCCTCAGGATACCAGTTCATCATACGGCTGCTGCGTCCTGACACTCGGCTTTGCGATATGATAAAGTACCTATTCAGGTATTTTATCGTTAAAATATATTATTATACAACGTATGCGTCGCCTTAATATATCAATTCACAGCGGGATCTCACACAAGCTGGGATTGGGGTAAATTATTAATTAGTTGATTTAATGTTACTAGAAATTACGCCTTTACCATATTATTTTTTTTAACAAAGTTACTTAATAGCTGAAGACGATGTGAGTTGCAAAATTTGAAATAATGTTAAGGACTACGTTACAATAAGAAAAGTAAAAGATTTTCTTTTTATTTTTTTAGATTCTTTAGAAAAATAACAATGTGAAGCTACATTTACATCATGACCATGAGATATATATTGTCTGGTGGATGTAAGCTTTCATTACTTATTCCTTAATCCATTGTGGTTTTTAGGACTAAGGAATTAATAATTTATAAGATGCAAAAACAACGACTCTGTATGTAATCTGAACCTTCAGACCGCGTAACAATGGTTTCATTATTTCAACATAATAAGACAAGAAGAGCCTTAAAAATGTACCTTATTTTTTTCTTTATATTAGGTCCTTACATATGAAATTGGCGTTTTGTATGGGAGGAACAAAAAGACGAATATTTTTTAATATAATATATTTAATTAATCAAAGTATGAACCATTATTTTCTATGCACTTTTGCCATCTCATAGGTAGTTCATTGATCCCTTTACTAAAAAAACCAGTCGGACGGGAATCAATAAAATCTTTGAAGGCGATTTGGACTGCCCCATCGGAGTTGAATTTTTTCCCTTGCAAGAAGTTATCCAAATTTCGAAAAAAATGGTAATCTGTTGGAGCAAGGTCCGGGGAGTACGGAGGATGTCTTAGACTTTCCAATTGAAGCTCTTCTTATTTAGTAGCCGTCTGTTGCGCAGTGTGTGGTCTAGCGTTGTCGTGAAGCAGCAGTGGCGTGGAGCGATTGACCAGCCTAGGTTGTTTAGCCGCTAGCTTTTCCATTATGGTTTGCAATTGCTGACAATAGACATCAGCCGTAATAGTCTGGCCAGATTTGAGAAAACTGTAATGAACAATACCGGCACTAGTCCACCAAACGCTTACAAGTAACTTTTTTGGGGTTAATTTTCGCTTGGGGCAGGATTTGGCTGGCTGGCCAGGATCCAACCATTGAGCTGAGCGCTTCCGATTATCGTAAAGAACCCATTTTTCATCACAGGTAATGATTCGGTTTAAAATACCTTCATTATTGTGCCGGTTTAGTAATGTAACGCAACAGTCGACGCGCGTTTGCCGGTTTGCTTCAGTCAATTCGTGAGGTACCCACCTTTCAAGCTTTTTAATCTTCCCAATTTGCTTCAAGTGAATTAAAACAGTTTTATCACTAACATCGCAGCCTGCAGCTAACTCGGACGTGGTTTGCGATGGATCCGCTTCCACAATAGCCTTCAACTCTTCATTATCAACTTGAGTCTCAGGCCGTCCACGGGGCTTGTTTTGCAGATCGAAATTTCCAGAACGAAAACGTTGGAACCAAAAACGAACTGTGTTTTCTTTTGCAACACGACCGCCATACACATCATTCACCCTTCGAGTCGTTTCCGCAGCACTAGTGCCACGGCGGAACTCGTACTCGTAAATAATGCGATATTTTAAGTTTTCCATTTTGTAAAATGAGTGACGCAAACAGAAAAAAACAGAAGAAAAAAAACAAATGAATGACGGTCATCGAACCACAAATACATGAGTCTATAGCTGTACAAATTTGAATTTGGAATTCCTTACCAAAGAGGAGAAATTCGTGATTAAAGTGGCCAGTACGAAAAATGCCAATTTCATATGTAAGGACCTAATACTATCAGATTATATTGCAACACATAAGTCCGTAGGTGTTTTTTTTTTTAAATTACAATATAACAAGAAATGTATTCATTTTTTTTACAAATTTTCAATTTAAAACTTATGAAACAATTTTTATGTCTATTGACAAACTACAACAATGGCTACGAAAAATATTTTTAATACGATTATTTTTTTGCAGAAATTCATTTTTTAATCTGAATATAAAAGCAATTCATTTTACATTGGCAACATCCAAAATCACTAGAATGGTTTGCGCTTGTAGATAGATTAAAAGCTGCATCATCCAAATTGAAATATTATCATTTTTGTATCTCTTTTGATGTGGAACAAATTGCTGTTTATTTCAATGTTCTATTAAACATTTATCGTATATTTTTGCACTCTTTGCAAGAATTATATATTTTTAATACATCGAAATTAAAGTTTGACTTATTCCCAAACCAATTTTTTTCATAGGAAACATTAAACTTTTGCAAAAGTCAAAAAATAAAAATAATTACTCGTTTTTAGATTTAATCCCAAGTCTCAAGATGTAGCAGTCAAACTACAACCAACAAACGAAAATACATAATATAGAGAAGACCCTTTTCAATAACGTAAGTACCGTGTTATAATTGGGATAAACCTTTATTCAGACGTACATCGTTAACCGATATCACCTGTGTACAGGGTCACAACCAATAAAGTATAAATTAAATCAGTTCGTATTATTATAACGTAAACGTCGAAAAAAGGGTAATAATGCGTAACTGTATACGAATAGAAAAGAAAATTATGTTTAAGTAATTGGTAGACATTACTTTTTTTATATAAGAATATTGGCAGTTCAAATATGACGACAATATGAAGTTTGAATAATGCAATAGCTTCCTTCTATGGATGTCCACACGATTTTGGATTAGTGTTTCGTCATTGAAAGTCAAAGCAAAGAAAGTCAATGTCTGATTGTTGGCTTAACTTATGGTTGTTACATTAAAAAAAAACGGAACATAGTTTTAATCACATTAACCTTTATTATATTGAATTAAAACTACATCGTATCATATTATTTAAATTTCATTCCATTCAGTTGGCACGATTCCTCACAATTTAACTAAAACAAATTAAAAAATAAAACTTATTCGAAAACGCGGACACGGTCCAGGTATGTTTGAAGAGGCGTCGAGATGAGTGCTGCAGATTAAAAATGATTAAAAACTGTTTTAATAATTAATACAGATTCATTAAAATCTTTGTGGACTCTTATAAATGACCTAAACAAATTATAATGAATGTAAAATAGTTTGGTGCTACAATTTTATTTATTTCATTTATTTAAACCATTGGTTATTTGAATTTAAATTTTTCGAATTTTATAAGTACAGATTTTAACAAAATTATTATTTATTTTACCTAAATCTACATTTATTAATGCATTTTCGTGATTACGCAGGTTTAAGTGACAAAAATATTAAATAAAATACTACGTATTTTTATAAACCAAAAAAGCCCATTGGTATATTCGAATTCAGAAAACGTACCAAAAAATAGTAAAACAATTTTGGCGTTTATAAGAAGTACTTAAGAAAGTCATGCAACTAATGAAAGAAAATACATTTTAAGTGCGCTTTAAATCAAGAGTACGGCTTACAGAAGTACGTGGAGTGAAGAACATTTAATTTAATAAATGTATGTAGTTGTGAAACTTTTATAAACGTGAATGAACATAAATTACGTAAGAAGATTTTTACAATGTCTTTCTCCTTTCCTCAATAGTAGTAAAAAACCCTCATAATCTACTTTCAAAAGTACCTATTTGATAGTTCCTCTTCAAAGCCAACAACCAAACTAAAAAAACAATAAAATTATGTTATTATTCAAAAAAGTTTTCTTTGAGGTTTGGTCACGGAAAACTAAGTAAAGGTATAACCTACTTACCAACCCAACACCAATACACCGCGACGTCTACGACTGGTTCATTAAATAACAGCAAAGCTCAAGCTATTTAAAAATAGTAATTCCTTCTTGGTCAATACTATCCAAAACATGTATAGTTAATGAACACTAGCCACCTCCAAAACTATCACAATCAATCTCTTTGATTAACAGACATCACAGATCAGAAATGTAAATAGAATCAGATGGAGTGTTTGAACATTAGTAAGAGACGGATAGGAATATATAGAGATAGAGATATAGAATTAACTCTGTTCATAACTTTTATATCGTCTTAATTTCTTGGTCGTCTCTTAAGTGAGACTAGTGAATTTAAATTAATTAATATAAGTACAAACCGAGGCGAGGGGCGCAAGACGCAGGCACTCGGCAAGGTGTTATACGGCACGTGTTCTCCACACCAAAACTTTGAGCTACAAATTTAGTTCACTTGAGATTAACTTGAGCTGCTCCACGGTAAATAATTTAATCATATCACTTTAGTAATTAATGCTTCCAATAAAGTTAAAAACCTAGCGTCATATTCTTTTTAAGTATCCAATTTCTTTTCGTTGACCTAAAACAATTTGTTCTTTCATTTGTTTTTGTATACGAATGTTTCTGGAAACCTGACATTAAATATACGAAAGTAACACTAAGCTTTATAATTTTATCGCTGCATTATGTCTTTGTTGCTATCTTTTAGCTAGATTGTAGTTGCAGTATAAATGTACAGCAATAAATTATTTCAAACTACATGTTTTCAAATTCTACGAGCACGCGTGATTACATTTCCGTGGAAGCATACAACGTATTTATCTGCCTGTAAAACCTTCAACATAAACGTTATCGCACTTGCAATAAAAGCGTAAGGAATATACGTAAGTATTATTGTACAAACGAATAGACGAATTCATAAAAACAAAGTAAAAAATTTAAGTTAATAATTTATTTTCATAACTCAGACACACCCAGTGTCGTGTTAGCTTCTTTTTGTCGTATAAAACAATGGCAGAAGTTTTATTATAACGTGAATTTTTGTAGAATATAAATTAAAAGATAATAATATATTTGGTCAGTTTTTTTATTTTCGTTTTTACATATGTACATTTATCCTTCACCCGTACTGTGCCAGCGTGGTTGACTATATCCTAGTGATCCCTAACTTAGGGTAGGCTCTGAGCCTCTCAGTGAGGACGCTTAGTGAGCTGACAATGAATATCTTTGGTCATATGTCAAGGTTATGTTAACACTTAAAGGGGCAGTGTCTAGATTTATTAAGCAATTAATGTAATTAGTAATTACTTTAGGCCAGTCAGTTGCTTAGGTATAACCTAACAACCTATAAAATAAAATTTTATATTTATAAATTCGACTATAATTCTTGTTCATATTAGAAATAATTCTCACTTGAATTTATAATCACGCAAACTTAAATAGCTTTGAGACTTTAATGAATGACAAGTTAAGTGAACGACGTAAGACCTCATTAACCGATGTTTCATATTCACTGTAATCAGATGTGACAGCTACGATCGAATGACATTGAATAAATTATTACAAAGTGTTTATTTTTGATGACATTATTGGGTTAATTAACTAATAATCTTCAGTGTTGTTCTTCTAGCATTTTAAATGTTAATTTTTTAAAGAGTTAGGAAATTTAACGTGACAGTATACAATATATGACTTAATGAATGACGTAAACTGATGATCTACATATAACAATATTCTGACCTTACTTTGCAACAAAAATGTTATTATAGTTTTAGAAAGCAACTACGATTTAAAAAATACCAAGTAACAAAATTTAAAAACACAAAACTCTCTTGTTTTAACAGAAAAATCACGTGATACTTTAAGCTTAGAGTTTGCGGCTTTTGAACCTCAGTGTCGCAGCCCGAGACCACACTTGACCCACTCTCGCAAATTTACGGCCGACGGCCGGCGTTTTAAGACCACTGTTATCAGAAACAGAAACAAAATCTTTCCTATATTTGTTTTACCTTGCCATATAAAAGGTACTTAGGCTTGTACAGGACATACATCGTAATTATGTTATAACGTCTCGTTTGTAATGAGTCTTTACTTTAGTATTACCTCTAAGAAAACATATTTTTTAACACGTTAACTGCGAGGCCATTTTGGCGGAACTTTCAGCCAGTGCGTTTGAGGCCTGTTCGTGGCAAAGTTGAACTTTTTTCCAGTGCTATTGAGGCCTCTCCTGCCTCACAAAATTATGTTTTCGAAAAACATTTTTAAAAAATCCAAATTAGACGATATTTGCTTGAAACTTCACTCTTATAAACTTAAATATGTGCATAATATGAATCTAGCTTCGCCTGGAGTTAGGACGTTTCGTTAATGAATAAAGTAAAATTAAAAATTTGTCATCGGTTCTGCCTCAAATCGCACTGAAAGGAAGGTCAATTAATGCCTCGACTAGTGATGGGATTAAAAGAGAGTTGTAGTTACGATAAATGTTTATTGAGTATTAATCACAGAAAATGTTTTTCATTAAAACATAGTAAACAAAAAGATTTGTCACACTGGACACAAAAAGTCACAAATTTTTTAGTTTTCTTAGCAGCTTGCGTGCCATTCAATGTCAATCTTAATTTTTCGTAGCAACCTACGCAGCGCTTTCTTTGACCACCTCTTTGGAACAAATGATCAGCACATCTGCCGATAGGAAATCTTGGAATAAAATATATATTTTAGATCATCAGCAAAAACATTCAACGTTCTCTGTACATAAACGATGATCAGCACACAATGGTAAAAATTGCCACTATGGACTAAACTTCGAATGTAACTGTGACTTGCTTAAAATAACAGTGAAGAATAATCCACAACTGAGCACACATTTTAAGGCAACACCCATGTGCAAAACAAAATAATGATGATAATTGAGTATTGTTAGTGGTGAATGTGCGTGCGTGCGAATATTATATTAAGTATAAGACGTATTTTAGTGTTGTGTTTCTGGCTCATAAATACATTCTGTGTCCGATTTATGCACTTTTGGTTCATCATAGACACAGGCCACCCCCTTAAAATTCAAAGTTGCAGTAATTTAGGTTTTGTATGGTATAAGTAAAATTTTTACCGAGGTCAACATAGTTTCTCATAACTCCAATAAACATTTTCAAATAAGTCAGATGAAGTACCATTATTGGTTTAAAACGTTAAGGATTTTAAAATAAAGTTCTACGCTTAATCTTTAATAAATCCTGCCAAAACGTCCTCGAAACTCGAAACGTTATCGAAACTTTCCACAACACTAAGCTAGGATGCGCGGCGCCCGCGCCGCCCGCGCTTCGTGCAGTGCGGCCATGAGGCCTACAAATTTTGAGATAGATTTGACCTCAATCCGCACTAGGCGTAATTTATTTCTTTTTAGTGCGTTTGGGGCCTGTGGGACCTCATTTTTATCTAATTACGCTATTGGGCTAGATATCGCAAGAGAAACATTTCTATATATTTGTCTCTGTCGTACTCATAGAAATACTGATCTAGTAGCCTCCCGCACAGAGCGAAACAACCCGATTTTGACTGCCGCACCAGCGAGAAGTCACGCTTTGGGCCTATCCTGCCTCAATCCGCAGTTAACGTGTTAAAGTGAATGAAAAAGACATGATTTTGTTCGGAATTGGGAAGTGACGGTTAATATAGCAAATTTGTAAATTTTGAATTTAAACTTAGTAACTTCACTTACGAATGTTATTGTTTTCATTTCACCTGTATTTTTTTCCTTTACTAGAAACGTAGTGGAATTTAGCCATTAGGTATAAATAAAGTGCGGTATAAAGAACGGTGTCCACATAGAGAGACATTTATCATTTTTATCGCTCTTATTCGTCTGGAGCGTTTATTCATTGCTCCACCTATTGTGCACCATGTATGATGATTTGCCTCCAATTTCTATACGGAATTTACAGTTGGAAATGCTTAAAGGATTTCTTAAAACTTGTGCTAGTTACTAAAACATACTATATGTAATCATGACTTACCCATTTAAATACATATTTTAATTATGTTATTTTGAACTATGAAAAGATAATCAACTATATATGCTTATGTAGTCTGCGGCTCATATATTATGGCCTTTCCGAGAAGCTCGGAGCCTGTCCAACCTTGAGGTAACTAAGGTATAGTCAACCGCGCAGGCCAGGTATGGCCCAATATTTAGTAAATTTTATTAGACCTTGCTAATATGTTTTAATATTATTAGTAGTATTGTAGTGTCTTTTTATTGTGTTTTTTTCAGTTATTTAAATACAGAGAGCAATTTTTAAATGTGGTATTTTTGAAGGAGGCAATGTATTTCTTTAATAATTCAGCTTTATTGTACGTATCGCCCACCCTTTGCTATATTTATGGCTTACCTTCGTTGTTTCTAACACATCTGCTTGACATATATCACAATGGAGAGCGTTATAAACAACACCCGTGTATATCAGTGTAAACCAAATGATGTCACACACGTTGTGGTGAAGCATTTAAAGTAACAGGTAATTAGTTCAAGAGTATAAAAATCATAGCTTTTTAAACTTTAATTTACAATTAAGGTTGCCACCTTTTGATATACTTAAATCATAACCCCAATAAATCAGAAAAATACAATCAAATCCAAGGAAGTGGCAATCCTTATTCATAATAAGCTTTACATTATGCTTCTATTTCAGCCATTATACGTTAGAAAATGTTAGTATTCAATTCTTCGGCAATATGTTAAAACGATGTTAATTTTTGTTTTTTAATTAATACACAGACATACAAATAATAAAAAGATTAAGTATTACAATTAGTCTTGAAATTTTATATTATTAATAACATTTGACATTTCTGTACCATGAATAATCTATAATGTAATTATTGAATATATATCTTTGATATTGAATATATAACTATAATCTTTGACTAGATAACGGAATCTTACTTATATTATAAATGTGATTATTTAGATGGATGGATGTTTGTGTGAAGGTATCTCCAAAACGGCTCAACGGATCTCGGTGAAATTTGACATAGATGTAGAGCATAGTCTGGAAGACCATATAGGTTACTAATAAAACTATTTTTTAAAACCACGCAGACGGAGTCGCAAGCGACTGCTAGTACATTGTAATTAACACGAGAATCGCTTTAACATATTACTTAACTCGGTATGGTAATTGTGAATGGCTTTAGGTGAGATTTGATTACTCGTATATACGCAACTCTGCCGGAATCTGATCATTTACATTATTAGCGTATACTATAATTACCACAATTTACTAGCGAAATTGACGACATATAATAATTTGATAATCAAGTAAAAAAACGCAAGACTTCATATAAAACCGTGTGGAATAGGTAAGCAATAAATAAACGCGTGGTTCAAGTGAAAGCGATAAAAATGATATATGCGACTCGCGGCGGACAAAGCGCTACAACTTTATCTCTGCACAAACGCAGATTAAGTTTACACAAAAATTATTACTAATATACGTTTTATCTACACGTATATAAAAAATTACTATTCCTGTATTTAAGTATATAGCTATAATTATTTAATATATTCCTCCGAAGTAATGGCGACAGGCGGCCGGCCGTAAAAAATTAAGCCAAAACATTAAGGTTTATAAAACCTTGTACTCCAAGTCAGTGGGATAAGGTCACGGAGATGATGAAACAATTATAGCTTCTCTATCCATGATTAAAAATTTCGTATGATTCTCACAAACCTTTTCGTCTTAATAAATCTATTTGCTACGGTTACATGCTCGTAACTTTGCTTGTAGCATCATCTATGTCCCTTTCTTGTGAAATGAGTATACTAAGTATTTATTTAAAGTATGACGAAGTCTAAACTATAGTATGAATAGTTATGTAATCTGTTTTTCTATTTTCTTAAGAAGTTTACTTCAATTTGAATTGAAGTAAAGGTAATAAACAAAACATGAAAGAAAATTAATATTAAAATTTACATTTACATAAAATATACATTTGACAAACACGGAACAAACATAGGAAACAATTATATTTATAGAGCGATTAATAAAAAACAAAGCCTTATCGCTTGTTGTTAGACATTTGCATTTCAACGAAAGTAATCTAAGTGCAAATTTTCTTCACAATCAAATCAGTCCCCAAGAAAATATGTTAATTTCAAATAATATAATCACTTGATTGTAATATGTATAAGATGTTCAATTTAAAATTACTTTAAGTTTAAACAATTACTTTAAATAAAAATTGTTATAATAATAGAAACAACATAAAAGCTACTTCTATACTAAACACAATATTACGCCTTCTTTTTATGCATGAATATTATGGTTTCATGCTATCCTTATTCTGTATAATACTGAAGACGTTTAATTTAATTTAATGTTACATGTTAAATAATATTTTTTTACCGAGAATATTCTCGATCATTGCAAACGCGAAGCCTTAACCACGAATAATTACTAGAGTGAATGAGTAGGTTCCGTAGAGTTGCGGGTTGGCAATCTTCACGTGGCTTCCATTTAAATTATTATTATATGATATTCTAACAAATGACGACGTAGATTGTTCTGTTGGGTTTATTAAAGAATTCGCACCATTCACTGTTGGTTTCTGAGACCAAAAAACATATCAACATCTCTGTCATGTCTTGGCCTCAGAAACCCACGATCCGTGACGTTAAGTAATCAGTAACAAAGAAAAGCAGTTAAAATAACTAAAATGCAAGATTATAATTTTGTTTATGTATAAAATATATGCTAATTAAACCTACAAAGTACTACAATCTGTTAAAATCTAGTTGATGATTCGCGTAAAATTTATTTACAATATATGTAAAATGTTCATTTCGATAAATTATTCTCAAACGACATAAACTTTTACAAGGGCAAATTATTATCAACTTTAGTTATGTGTTTATGCGATATATTTAACCCTTAGTGTAATTAAACGGGCAGTTTGTGTTATAAAACAAATGTCACTAAGTACAATGGGTAGGCAATAAATAAAACGATTGCGCTTAGTGTTAGCGACAAAATGATAAATGTGCTACGATGTGGCCACTGCCCCGCAACTTAATTTGTACGCCAAATATATGGCATTTTAAAGGTTATTACTTTACGTTTATGGCTTCGCACTCATTTTGTATCCTTTACAGGTTTCTTTTTATTTTTAAATCCATTAACTAAAACATAACTAAACAAAACAAATAATCATGATAAACCATTATATAAATCTCGACGTATCTACTTTCATTTGGATTTCGTAATGGTTCATGTTTAAAATTCAAAAGCTCTAATGGAGAATTGGATGTAAAAAAATAAACCTATTTTAACTATGAAGAAAATGTCGGTACTAAGTTATTAAGAAAAAACTACAACTTTAATTACACAAATATGCGCACAACTATTTAGTGATTCGCTTTAATGTCTTCTATATATATAAAAGAAAGTCGTGTTAGTTACACTATTTATAACTCAAGATCGGTCGAACTGATTTTGCTGAAAATTTATGGGGAGGTAGCTTAGAACTAGGAGACGGACATAGGAACTTTTTTATCTCTTGTGCATTTTTTTTTATTCCCCGGAGTCGCGGCTAGTATTTTATAATTAGAATTTACTCGTATGCAATTGACCAAATTTTTTTTGATGGTAAAAAACATGTTATTAGAACTCGTTTGGGAATATCGGATTTATTGATGTGGGCGGGGAAAATCGTTTAGTGACCAATAAATTTTATACACGGCTGCGAGTGTTGGTACTCGTTTACGATTCCACCCCGACCGCAGTTGTGATACTGCCTGTGTAAATTGGATATGGCCTACATATTGTATACGACTAAACCGGATGTGTTATAACGAATTCCAAATTTTCGTTAATTGAATTTTTAAATAAAAATGTTTTTTTTAAATGAAATCAACATGAGCTGTTTTTAGTTTCAAGATAAGGTTAATAAGTAATTTAAACATGATCGTTGCCTTTGCAATGAAAACAACCATGACATTATTTACAAAGGTAATCAGGAAGACATAGTTCATTTCAAATATCGTGACGGCTCAAGGTAATCGACGCGCTGCACAATGCCCTCCCCCGCATCCCGCTACGCCCCGCTACACCTGAAATTGTGTTCTGCGTAGCGATTCACGCGAAGTTACGAGTTGCCAAGGTATCTGAAGACTATGTAGCCGTAACTAATACGGTTTGTTATTGAAAAAGCTAGAGAAGGACTGTGTCAAATGCAAATTCTAAAAATACCAACAATTGGATAATTCCATCCTATTTGTAAATACTAAGCAAACAAAAGCATACGGTACACAACCTTACAACATGTTTCAAAAACAATTTCGTTTAGCTATTACGTTAGTTATTTCAAAAGGTGAGCATTTGTGCTTGACTGTTGTACTTTAGAGCGGGGCAAAACGTCGTTTCATTCAATTATTTTCATAGAGAATATTCCGGCGTTTGTATTTTATAATTTGATTCGTCAGCTCTGATCTGGCTCACGTACAAGTAAAACGTGGCTCGTGACTTGAGTACCAAATGTTTTCAATAAGTCGACACATTTGAAAAGACCCTGAAACTTATGTATATTTAATGATATTGAAAAATTGACGACTTTATTTAGTTATATATTATACTTCTCAATTAAAAAAAAATCATACACTTATTTTGTGTATTAAAGTGGTAATTACGGTTAATTACCACTTTAAAGTTGTTTGACTAAATTCCAAACATTCTTATTAATAAGTTACTTCCAGCGCCTAAATAATAATAAGAGCACTTACATGATTACAAGATAAAAGTACGGAGGTACTCAAATTTCTCAACAAATACAAAAAAAGCGCAAAAACATTACATAATAGTTTGAATCTGTCCAAAATACAGATTTGTCATTCACTAGCATAAAAACAAAAGCGGGGAACTTTTTTATGACATTATTGACCTATTTTACTTCATATCTTTGTTTCCAACCAGTGGCACTGAATAGCGAACGAACAAAAAACTATATTCCTTTCATGTATAAATTTTAGAGATTTCGCTACCTTTTTCACCGAAAATACAGATTTCACTCATAAATATTTAACAATTACTTAAATAAAACAATTAAGGTGCACGTTTGGTGCCAAATTTGTTTTAAGACCGGTGTAATGCAGCAAACTAACTGCAATGCCGATTTTCTAATATATCTACCGACGACCATTTAAAAATATAAAGCTATAAACGAAATTAAATACCATATTTTCTTGTTTTAATACTAAAAATCTGAGAGTCCGCAAGGGCTTATTCCATTCTGTATTAGATATGTGTGAATCAGCTCTTAACTCAAAAGTTCAGTTCACATACCGTTGAGCACCGGATCAACTACTAAATTGGCAACTCACAACTCAATGCTATGTACTATAACTATGCGAGACGACAAGCCGCGATCCTGCCGGCGAGTCACAGAGCTACCAATATGCGCTAGCAGCTCATTAAAACAGACCGCGCGCTTTACATCTCTTACTGCCGGCGACTCGCAGCTCCAACGCAAATCATAACTCTATGCCGGTATAAACTGAGCTGCGAATGTGTTTACTGAACTGTTTAACACATGCGAACCGTGAGCTGATCTGCATGTCAACATTTTTTGTTGACAATCACAACACAATAAAATACGAAATCACTTTTAATAGAATATTGTACCAAAAATGAACCATTTTCATATCTCTTCTTCCTTAAATCGTCTTTTCATATTCTTAAACATGATGCTAGCGCGATTTAATGTGCAAGTAACGCCATCTTTTAATTCAAGAATTGAAAACTCTTATTCTTGCTTTAATTGCTATCCTTGTTATACTATGCTATCCTGATTCTTTTTACGGTACCCTAATTTAAATTGAAGTTTCAATTTATTATCCGCTTATGAAAAAGGCCGAAACTAAATTGTACAAACGTACAATATACCTGCATAGCGAACAACGAATTTCCACCGAAAGGTCGTAAAATTACGCCGAATTGATCCTTCACACAAACATGCACTTTAATCTTTATGAAATAAAGTTCAAATTCGTAATACACGAATGGGAACTGTTGGGCTATTTCAGTTACCGTACATAGTAATAGGACTTGTATTTGTAGCCTGTGATAACGGCACACGAGCCGGTAGTAGAACCTGTTGATGATAAGCTAGTTAGCTAGCGAAAATAGATTATGCTTTGAATTTGGCACCGTCGCCGCATGCAACGGCCATATGAGATATGTGGAACCTTATTCGAGGAACATTTCGCATATAATGTATGCCTGAATTCTAACTAAAAGAGGCACAATCGAACTACCTTAATGCAGTACATTGCATTTATTTTGGCAAACATTTTGTGTACTCATTTACAAGATAATATGACGATTTTATCAATTTAAATATTTCGTACAGTCTAAACACATTTAATTAAAATTATTAACAATAAATTGAATAGGCATTGAAGAGTGTAAAGGATCAAATTGATACTTCTTTTGTACACACTTTTAAACAAAGTTAATTGGAAATATTGTTATGAAAATAACTTTAATAATTTATATGTTATTGGTCGTTGTTAAATTCTAGCAAACGGTAATAATTTAACCGCTGCGAACGTTACAGATATATAGTAAATGTAAAAAATATATCTTACAAAGTATCTCTGCCCGATCCCTAAAAACATTTACCTTACGGGAAAAAGAAATTTCAGAAATGACTCGACGCATAAAAATATGATAAAAGGAAATGTGTAGTGCACCCCATAAGCCTTTTATGAAATCGTTAATGACCGTGTTGATGGTGGCCCCGGCTTTCAAGTGTTTCGTATGAACTTCTTCATGGCTTTTATGTATTTTAAAATGTCTGTTATTAAAGTACTTAACTTTTTTGTTATTACTTGTTACAAAAGCAACAAGCAGTTAAGAATTGAAACCGTAGTTTTTCGATTGCAGGATTTATTGCTAATAACTGAAAGAATAATTTACTATAAGCATATGTTATATTTATGTTAATTTTAACAAAATAATCCGTTTAGTCTTTGTACTAGTACGGCATCATCTAAAGTACTTGAAAACGCGTTTTAAATAGATTCTATTTATTGCCGTAGAATTAAAAAATAATAATCACTCCGTCTCGGCAGGTCCGCACTTGACATTAGCAAGTTTTAATTGCCACACTCCGCGCCTCTCGCGGTCGTAGCGCGGAAGAGCTCGCCTCTTGCAAAAACTATCCACAGAGACACATTTAGCGTGAGCTGTAACATACACGTGAACAGCCCCGTCTAGTTACCCTAATGAAGGTTCTCGCTTATAATGACTACTTCACGTTCAAGATTTCCACCGCAGTAATCAACTGAATAACAATGAACATTTCTATGTTCGCCACCGACAGCGTTGCGCGATTTACTCCCTTTTCATTTCAAGTGTTACGTTTATTTCGCGTACAGTTGAAGTAACAACTAACTGATACACTATATTAATAATATAAAGTTACCGTAAGTTATATAATAATAGACGAAACACTTCCATTTTTTATATGCCTTGCCAAATGCCAAAAAACTTTTTAAATGACAACGAATAAAAATTAAATAAATAAAACTCACCTTACTGCTTAATTTCAGTCAAATTCCGATAGTAGCCATCTTTTACTTGTATAGGAAGATTGCTACTTTTTATATAAAAATGGCCTGTAAAAAATACAAGTAAAAAACCTACTAAGACCAGATTGCATCCTAAAAGACTTGGCGCCTCCAAAATTACATCCGTACTCGCTCCTGTTTCAAAAGAAATGAACAGCTTTGAATAAATAACAGTAAGTTTAAAGCGTCGATATTATATACTGCAATGACCGAGGCACGCATTTAAAAAAATGACTCGGCTTATGTTTGAGAGCGGAAGGCACCCGGAAGAGGCGAGAGGCAAGGGGGGATGAGGTAGGGTGAGTAGGGCCGGGGGAGGCGTAGTTTATGGACCGAACTGATACCGGGGACCCAGGAAAGTGCTTCAGCTTACGTTTAGGATTTGTGTGTGCAAGGTATTTACATGGAATTTTCTCTTAAAATAAAAGGTGAAAATTTATCACCACGACCGAGAATATAAACGTCAGAATAATTCTTTTTGAATAACCTCGCATTACACCACTTGCTCTAGAGTCGCGATTTTTTTGTATTACTACATTGTGTCAAATTTTCATACCTGCATATTAATTTACTGGAATTGAACATCTCACTCTTTTCTTATTCTATGATATTCACAACCATAAACTAACAGGCATAAAATAAAGTACTAATAATATTTAAAAAAAAACTCAACAATTTTTTTTAGGTAATGTTTTTTTACGTAAAATTGTATTCTCTATGTCTATTTCATTGATAATACGTTTCGATTTAGTTATTGGGCGTTAAATTGATCAATTGTTACAGCGATTTCGTTGTTAGTGGTGTAATGACAGGGCAAGAGGGAAAACGCGGGGCGCGGGAGAGGCCGGGTCCTGCGGCAGACATGACTTATTACAACCGCCAGGATACAACCCTATTTCGGTCCTAATGACGACGCCTCGGATAGGGGCCTTAATTTCAACGCCCCACGATTTTTATTAACGCCTTCAAGTAGCGTGCAATTTGGGACCGTCGACTTTATTGTAGTTGGGTATCGTTGCCGATTAATTTGTAGTTTTTGCCATTTCCAACGCTCTGATTAATACAATGCCAACGAGGAAACTTTTTATTTATATGTCCCTACGCTGCTGGATACTTATGGACTTATTGTACGATTTGTTCCGTCGCTTTTCTTACTTTCTTGTTTGTTGTGTATTGTAACTATTTGCAGATATTGCGGTTTAATACAGTAAAAAGAAAAACAATCAAAAACAAACGTCAAAAATAAAATCGAGTTGTAAAAATAATCATTTAATTGCACAGAAACTCGAGAAAAGTTGTGACCTAAATCCTTACATTTCTTTTGTTTTCGCATTTACTCTCAAAACACCTTCACGTTATTCCACTAACAAAGAATACGTAAGCCATGAAAAGGTCAGTAAAATGTTACGCGAATTATGGGGCGTTTCAGCATTGCTTTATGCATTGTAAAGGCCAACAAGGGTAGCGCCAACTACAAAAATCTTACGAACCGAAAATCCAAATAGGAAATAGAGTTTTTGAAAGGAGAAAGGATGTACAGAAAAATCTTTTTACCTGTATATCCTCTCTTCTATTCATTAAAGGTAAGAAACGCATCTGCAACTGATCATCTTGTTACAGATGTTGGATAGCAGTCAACACGGTCCGAAAGTAAAGTAGTACAGTATAAATTAGTAGAAAGTAAATTATCTACAAAAATCGTAACGTTACTAATTGGATAGATATTTAACATAGAGTTTTATAAAATTTCTTAGGTTAAACATTCAAAACTTTATTTATTTTCGATTTACCGTGACGTTACAAAATTAAACGATAGTGACCGGGCCGGCGTTGAAGGAGGCCGCGGGTGGAGGATCACACCTAAGATGTTGAACACAAAGGGACGTCACAGGTCTGCGAATTACACAAAAAACATAAAACTGTTAACCCTCAAAGGCTCCGTAGAAATCTCACCAAGGGCTGATAAAGAACTAATACCGTCACTCGTTAATCGACACACATTTTACATTAGATACAAGGATGAACATATATCATTAATACTAATGACGTGAAGCCGTAGTGGCTTAGAGAGAATAACAGAACATATTTTGTAAAAACAACTAGAGAAAATCCCCTTGGCCGCTTTAAGCCACGACCGTATCAAAAGATAGTGCACGCTTTGCGAGCAGTATTTCCTTCCATTTATTCACATTCTATTTCAACATGTTGTAAGATTATAAATGTTGATATAATGCGCTATTCAGAGCACAGTATCATCGAGATTAGAGTTCTCGAAGCGGACAACCAACCTCTAGATTACTTGTAATGAAACGGGTTTCATCGTAGGGGAGTGATATTCCCCCTGATCCAATGAATGCCTCACTTGATGAGGTCAGTGCGGCATCGATAAACTTCTACGCAGTATATCTAAACAATCTCTTGCCAATTAACTCAGACTAAAACTTATTTTGTTACATCTCACCTTTAATTTGGTTTAAAAAGAAATGGTTTCACACATATTGATAACTATATCAAATATATTCGTCGATTTAGTAAGTTCCTATCTTATTGATCTACTGATAGATGCAGAGAGTGCTTTAAACATATTGCACCATATTTAAAATATCTAGAAATTAGCTGGCAATCTTTTAATCGAACGGAAATGTGTTTAAGTTTGGCATTAGTTTGGTAACGTTTTGTTACGCTAACGTCTTTAGTTCTACACAAATGACATATCGTAAGGCCAATTTATCACTACATTATAGTTCAACAACGTATCCTTGTATATGTAAACTTAAAATAATTTGAAATTACTTCCGCACAATTGTTTAATTTTTTTAATATTTTTATTGCTTATTTATTATAATAATGACAAACGAACCCTTTTTGTCACAAGGGAGCTACACTATTGTTTGAAAGATACAGATTTGTCATAACTGAATTCAATTTACATATGTTTGAAGACTGTAACGCTACATTCACTTTAATCGATGTTTTAACCACACTATGAAGATAAATAATTGGCTCTACTATAATTTTGAAGTCGTGATATTTACTATAGTAATGCAGTTTTACATAACAAATGTACACATAAACAAAGTTTACAATGCAAATTTATTCTGGTTACGGTATTAACGCTTCATCATGAAGGCCTTGCAGTAATTATGTTAGTCCGGATTACGGATGCTCCGGCGAATATACGATACATGTTCTACGCCCTAATTACACAATTTAATATTAAAATTCAACGTCATAAATACAGCTTTGAGAACATATACAATATTAGAGAAAGTAGGCAGCAATAAATTTGTTATCTCACTAATATTATAAATGCGAATGTTTAGATGGATGGATGGATGGAAGTTTGTTTGAAGGTATCTCACGAACCGCTCAACGGATAGTACATAGTCTACTTATTATGTTTGTTTTTTCATTGCGCGCGAACGTGTCGCGGACGACAGCTAGTTTACTATAAATCCTAGTGACATTCTATGGAAAAATACAAATCGATTATCCTTTATTCCTTTATTCGTGATTACATTCTATAAATAACTATAATTATTATTTTTATTGTTAATGGCAATATATCAATTTCTTTAACAATATATACTTATCATTGTATTTTTGAAAGCTCAGTATTAAATTAAATATAACGTTTGATATTTTATAATTTCTTTGAATAACACAAACAGAATATGTTCACAGCTAATCGGCAAAATGTAAACAAAATGATCAGTGTGTGAATTTGTGGTATTACGAATGGCAATAATTCTAAGAATCTTAACAAGGGTCTTGTTTAATTTAATTTAAACACGAAGTGGGGTTTCGGCGTAAGGACACAAGATTTTATAGCTCTGCTAAAATTGAATTACATTTATTAAGTTTGTCTTGACATTATAATATCAGTGTACAATGTTTTTTTATAAAAAAAAATAACTATCGTTTTGTAATTATTAATAGAGTTTTGAAAATATATATTAGTAGGCAACATTGTTTGAATTATGACTTTATTTTTATATACAAAAAAGTATATTCCCCAAGATAAGTAATAATTTATTTTATGTGTACATGAATTTGATAGATAAATGTCATTAAGTTATAATTAAAGTGAAAAATGTATCAAATCGGCGTTTATTTACCAAAGCAACCATAAGCTGGATTTACGTAATCACTGCAAGTGCTTCGATGATGAGCTGATAATCCGTTAACCAGAACAAATTTGCATCTAAGTTTCATTACTATGCAATATCGTAGCGTGTAATACATTCACGTAGTAAACACGCCGCCCTAAGATTATAAATGTGAGCTGTGGTAGATTACATTATGTTAACATATACCTAAATGAAACATACATGAAACAGTCAAAATAAAAAAACATTGTAAAACCATTTCGATGATTTTGAATTCAAACTTGGAACTGCGACTGGAAGGATACTTAATAAATATACTTACCTGATTTCGCCGTCGCAATTGAAGGAAACAGCTGCAAACCTCATCGAAAAAACTTCAAAATCCTTTGTAAACTGTTTTCCTTCATCACGATGAATTAGAAGTTGTAACTCATAGTGACAGAATTATACACGTAGATTTAAAGAACACACAAACACAAAAACACCAACAACATTAATCACCCTATTTCGAAAATACATATTAAAATTTAAACAAAAAACATATGTTCTTTACAGTTTGATCTTTAACATTTTTTTTTAATATTTTGTTCTCTTAATATCGCCATTTGTCGCCTTCATATCGTTTTATACAAAATTTGTACCGGAAGTAAGGTACACCAAAAATCTCATACTAATTTAGACATAATTGACGTCGAAGATACGAAAGCAATTAATTAAAGGAATAAAATATTGACTAAAGAAAAAATGTCAAGATTCTGAAATGTTTTATTACAAAATTGTTTTAAATTAGTAAAAAAACAATGAAAAGTATAAACCCTTGATGAAAGTAATAAATAATAATTTAAGAAATAAGAAATGAGCTGTCAGGTGTGCCTTTATGATCAAACCATAAATTCATTGCGTACGTAAAAGGAAATATTTCTGTGCGTACGTGTTATAAATTACGCAACAAAACAAACGATCGGGCCCTCTACTACTCTTGCCAAATCGTGAGGTACGACCGGCCGCATGAAATATTACGCACGAATGATAGCGACGTACAACAAGCCTATAGGTATAAATAGATTTAAAAAAATTACACGGAATTGTTTCATGTTTTTAGCCGACTTCAAAAAGAAGGAGGTTATCAATTCGACTGTATTTTTTTTTATGTGTGTTACCGCGAAACTCCGCCCCTGGTGGTCCGATTTTGATAAAAAATATTTTAATCGAAAGGAAGTGCTTGCAGATGGGTCCCATTTTTTTTTTTTTTTTAATAACTAGAAGACTAGTAGATTTTGAATTTAGCTTCAAAATTTGTTGCGAAAATTAGGGACAATTTTGCTTTCAGCGCTTACGTAGGCTAAACTATAAGACCTACATAAAAATGATGTATGGCGAATTGTAGCTCTTTAAATGTCCTAAATAAAAGTATATCTATCTTTTATAGTTTTCTCACAATAACCATTTTTTGTAGGATAAAATATAAATATTTAAATAACAAATGAATATCAACTTTTGTGTAATTAAATGGATTTTTTATATTTTTAGATAATTTGATTGCTTCGCCATTTCGGCGAATTCAGGTGTCCGCTTGCTAGTTTTCATATTTATAATATAAAGATAAAAAGTTTTGCACAAATTAAAATATGTATTTTAAATATATATCCTTTTAATTATTAAAATTAAATGTGGACAATCTCAAAGGTTTATTAGTGCTCTTTATAAATGTCTTATTTGTACAACTAACATTAATTAGCCGGGAATGTATGGTCTCCTTCAAAGAGCACTGCTACATTTCCCTCTTTAAGTTGCCGCAAGAGCCTGCAGTTATTTGCTTAATTGACCGTGCTCGCGTAATATACACCGCGTTGCCAACTCGAGTACTTTTTTCATAGCGCTTGTGTTAATTAGAGCAATAGAAAGGCGATAGAATTGAACGATATTAAAGTATTGCATGGTTAAACTAGAGGTTTATAAGTGAGAATATCAATTATAATGCTATTTTATCTCCTACGAATATTCATACAACAGCTTATAATAGCGTACAAAAATTTAGAAAAATCACATACATAATAATAAAATTGGAGTATCTCTATATGAGGTCAAAAAAATATACGAACACCAATTTTACAATTTTTGTCTGTCTATCCGCAAGGCCACGTTTATTCCAGGTAATCTCAGTAAAAGTAAAAGTAAAAGTAAACGACTGGACCGATTATGACTTGACTTATGTGAGAAAGTAGCCAATAAATGCGGGTATATTATGGGTCACTATTTTTTATTTCGCGCTGACGAAGTATATACAATTTGATGGTTGGTAATTGGTTTATCGCTGAACCTAAGTTTACGTAAAATCATATCAAATTTTCTAATTAATAGGAAAAACCTCGAACACTAAAAATACCAAACATCTTATGAAGTTACGAAGTTTTGTATTGATTTTTAATTTGTACATTATCCCTTCTCCTTCCAATAATTACGCTCCATCCATTGTTAATTGTAACTGCTTGCCCCAGGTATCGGGCTCGCCGAACTCAGTGGTAGAAAACCACAAATCTCCATTAAGAGAAGCGCAAAGAAAGGCGTGCGTCGCTTGGCAATGCTTTAATTGTGAGTGTTTATCGTTGCTATTACTCTTTGGGCTCGGTCTGAATAGCATCCATACGTCACGGACGCCATCTAATTATTTTACTAGTCGAGCACTCGAAAAACGTTAAATTAAGTATATTTAAACAGATATTTCTAGAGTGACTGAAATTTTTTACCACACAAAAATTAATGATAATTTAGTAATAAAAATGACACAAGAAGAAATCAAAGCCAACGTAACATTTTTTTAATACGTAAGGATCGTATAATAAGTCAAGAGGAACCTTTAAACCAATAATTTTTTAGCGATTTGGTACACAAATCACGAAGTTTAAACTAGTACCTAAGAGGCTTATGTACGTACATTGGCCATTACACTTGAGAACTCTTTACTTCTTAACAGTCGATACTCGTCGGCTTTATTGCAAAACTTTCGCGAGCATTCCTCCTTTATTACTTCAATTTTGTACGACTAAGCCCAGGCCCAGCCTGCAGAGGCCCCCACAGTCGCGATCTTTATTATTTAGATTTCGTTCGGTTATAGCGGAACACAGGGAAACATTTTATGGGATATTACCTATGCCTTCAGAAAGTCCTTCACTCAAGATTGCTTCCATATTGTTTATATTGATATAAGATATTGTCATTTTTTTGCCTTACATATTGAAACTTTATATAATAGAAGATGAAAGTTAATAATGAAATTTTTCATAGGACTTTAGTGATAAGTAATTTATTCACAATTTAAAGATTTTACTAATAATGATCCATAGCAGAATAAAGCCGTGGAATGGAATAAGATCATCGATCGTCAAAATCTAAATAATTACATTTGCAAAAAAACGAATAAACTGTTAAAGTGATTCGAGAATTTTTTTTCATTCGTATTATGCAAAAAATAAAACTAGTTTTGAATAAGAGACATAATATTCCTTAGAACTAACGATCACTTGTTATAAATGTATGAAAATGTAGGAACGATTCACGTTATTATCTTCCAATTGAGTTGAAGGTAAAAAGCAAAGTGGTTTGTTTGCGAAATGCAGAGCAAATAAGCGATATTCAATGCAAATTAGCAAAATCGTTCTTTTTTCGGATTCTTTCTACTAGGAAACCAGCATTCAGTGAAATAGAATATTAAGTAATATTTTTATTCCTAGAAAAGAATCCTTTTAACAATTTCCTCTAATTTAATTCACAGATGAGGCATATTATGATAAAATATTTTACAAAAATATAGGTAAAGGTAAAGAAATATTTAATTCTACCATTTTAGTTTACTCTATCACGTTTGTGATCACACACGGTTCAAATTTATTTATAATCTTAATCATCAAAATGTACTAAATTTTTCAATAGAAATCGCTGTATACGATGTCTGTGTCCACAATCATCCACCAAAGTTACAAGCTATCACGTCGACAGAAATCATGGAGACAGTGACACGGGTTGACGCTGCAGCAGCGCCCTTGATTATGATAAACGACTTATGAAATTAAAACGGTCCGTCCAACAAGTTCCCATTCAAATGAATAGACCCTTTGTTGTAATTCATTCGTTTGACAAATCGTCGTATACGAGCATTGTCCCTTAAATTAAATCGAAGACCTATTGGAAGGGTTTCTTAGAAGGCTATTTTGAGACGTGTAATGCGTCGGTTGCGGTCGATAGCGTGTCTGTCGTGTGGTGAACTGAAATGGGTTCGAATACACGATGCTTTATTAATGCCTATTGACATCGATCCGGATTTAAATAGACTGCAGTGTTTGTGGGTATCAATCGTCTGCCGCACGAATGAAATCGATCACTTACCGTAGGTTTCTCAGACCAAAATCTATGTATCAAAGATATCGTTATCCCTGATATTATCTTTGACAAAACAAATGTAACAATATGTTTTAAATTTAATATTTTTACATTTTGTTCAGCGAAATCCATGGATAGAAAAAACCAGCATTTTAGCCTTATTTTACCTTTCTTTATCTTTTCTTATTAATGTTCGTTTTTTTTACTTTTTTGTATCGTTTCGATTATGCTGACAGAGAAAAATCGTTGCTGATTCAAACAAAACGATTGTTAGACCACAACCTTCTTTAGGGTTCTCGCGTTTAGTTATTAATAAAAGTTGCTTTTATTTGTACCACACGTCTAAGTTATAAGTTTACCTACCTTAATAACAAGTTATTATATTTTATAGGCTCGGTATTTTTTTAGTTTTCCTTTAATTTGAAAGAAATCAAATAAAATAAAAGATATGAAAGGTAAAATTTTACAGGGTAAGTTCTAAGACAAAGTTCCATCTAATTTATTAATACATAATGTATCGTAACTTGGGAAAATAATATTGGCAACAGTTGCTAAGAGTAAGGAAAGAGTGCAAAGGTAGATATCCGCTACGAGCGATCTCTGACATCGTTCCAATAACTTTGACATTCGCGCTATCTTGCCCCCCTCTACCTAGCACCCTCCCGTCTGCTGCCCCCTCTGACCGCGCAGTTCCCCGTCCTATTCGTCGTCACAAATTTTCGGCCGAAGAGGACGGTAGTTTGTTTTCTTTGTGTTATTTCCTTATCGCGCTGCCAAAATACGTTTCACGACAGTTACGTCACTCTTAAACATTCTTCAGGTAACATTATAGCGTGCTTACAGCATTTTGATTGTTTAACTATTATCAATAAATTAAATTAATTTATTTTTAATTTATTTCATTTTACCCTATCGAGTTTAAATTTCAATAGGCACTAACACACAGTAATAAATGAAAATTTCAAAAACCATGTTGTAAAGCAAAAATATAAATTAAATATTTTAAAAACCTACTGCTACTTTAAATACATATCAATTACACGTGAATTTATTTGTATGAAAAAAATACTCTGATTTCAGTGCAGGCCACTGCTTGTCACAGGTAAACGCAATTTTAGCGAATATATTTTACGTCGTCACTTACCGGCTGCACTTTTCCCACACATTTTACATATGTACGCTGTTCCACGCTTGAAAATGTGTATTTTTGATCTGGAATTAAATAAATTCTGCAGACTGTATTTTAATTACAATCTATCCTCGAAGTGTTAAATAAAAAATGTTTATAATATTAAATTCCGTTTAGAGAAGTTTTAAAGGAAAAGATTTATCAATGTCTATTTACATAGAAAAATAAATTAAATTTACCAACAAAAATAATAAAAAATAATTTGTTAATATTTCTAGTTTGTATTTCAATTTAATCGTGATAGAAATGGAATGTGAAGCAAATATCAAGAATACGTCAACAACGTACCATCTTTTGTACATTATTTCCCAGCAAGTCTCAAGATGTTGACACCGTTTGTCATCAAATGCATACGTCGCGCGCGATAGAGTCGCAGCGAAACAACATCTATTTGATTCTTATCTCGCTACCTCCCGAACCACTATTACCTTACTCGCACACATAAATAACCAACTCGTGTACTTTTTGAATTTGCTTTTACGTAATACTACAATTTATTGTGTAGAAATGTGTCGACTTATATACTTACACAATATTTGTATATAACGAGGGAGTGTTAAGTTCGAATCCCAATATTAAATATTATGGGCCTTACCACAAAAAACTTACAGTGTTTTAAGTATATATAGTTCAACCCTTTTATACCGTGACTCTAGTGCTGGGCGGGCACATTATTATTAGGATTTCGAAATGCGACTAATAAATAATAAAGTACTTATTTCGAAAGCATTGTGGTAATACATATTTATGGTGAAACATATAACCACGTTGAGGTCAATTGATATTATTCAACGGCGGTCAATGGGTTACAACACGTGTTTTAGTAAACAGTGTCTAACAGTATTTTTTGAAGTAATACAGTGTATGTTTATCATTAACATGTCTAACTTCTCAATTCTTAACTGCAAAAATTCTAAAGTCTTGTCTTTTTATCTATTGAGTTACTCGTTGTAAATTGTAGTTAAACATCGATGACTGCGAGAATTTCGAATTGATCGAATAAATTGGAAAATTTCATAAAAATTCTCTTCGCAAAACGTTTTCAAAATCATAGAGCGCAATAAAAGTTTTATTGGCTCGCAATTGTCTCCGAGGAGGGCCATAGGTGCGCGGCGCACGGCGTGGCTTCAGTTCTCCCAGTCAGACCGTCACCGAATCGCCCATCCTCTTCACCGGTTACGGCAAAGTTGTAATTTATAACGAAGGATTTCTATCTATACGACTCGACTATCTCACAAAGGCAAACTTTGTACAATCTCTTTAAACCGATTTCAAATGTCCGAGGAAAACTAAATTGAATTCATTATTGTAAGAAAAAGAAACCTAACATAAGCCAGTAAGAATAAAGTGTCGTAGTTTTAAAATTGTTGCGATGAAACGAGCGGAACGTCGAGAAAATTCCATCGATTACTGTATTATTTCTCAACAAGCGAGCTCCGAGCGCGCTAAAAGACATCGAATTCAAATTCATTGAACAAAAATAGTAGCATGAAACTGTTAAAAGTTCTACCATACAATTAAACCGCACTGTAGTGCTACAATCTCTTGAAATAAAAGAACTCTAAAAAGAGTCTTCCTTTTGTTCTAGCTCCTTTATATCTTACGGCCCACTCGTTGTGCTGACAATAATGTAGGTACGGCTACACGGCTACCTGATACCTAGACAATTGCTCACCAACTAGAGTACCCAGCGTTTTTAAATCTTTTCAAATTGTTACTGCGATAATTTTAACGCTTCATTGTAGCGACATTCCTAGCAACAGTTTGCAAAATGAGCTCAAATTGATAAAACGACATACAAATTCATAATCTTTTTCTTTCAAAAACAAAAGAACTCTGATTTATGGAATAATAATTCAATGCACTCTCATCTACATTGGTGGTCAAATTCGTGACTTCAACGAAATTTTTTGTAGGTATAAAGAACATTGTAACGAGACAGGAAAACAGGCAAAGTGGTGGTGGGTGATTAACTGCAGGTAGATGGCGTGACGACCGCGTCTCTGCGGCCGACGGCACGACAAATGCCACCCCACTTAGCTTTGTTACTAGTTTAGTTTCTCTTCATGGAAACTAAGCTACGAATATTAGACTATTTTCATATAAACATATAAATAAACACATGATATAACACAGAATGGAATAGCATTTCTCGTAGCATCAAAATAGCCGATAACAATGTCTTAGGACACGTACAAACCTGTTTTGTATTGCCAGCACATGGGGCCGTCATAATATCGGCGCCGTTGTAGCAGTAGCGCTGACCTACGCAAAATATCGGAGGCCGGGATGACGGCACTCGGGTGAGGGGCGTGCAGTGGACAAGGCACCGTAGTAAATGTATTGTCGCAACCTCGGTGCAGTCATTTTCTTTCTCGTTGTCGTGACGGTGACGGTTTTGGTGGACAAGCGGCCTTTCTCTACGCCGCCCGTAGAGGCGTAGCTGAATCTACGAATATTCTACGCATAGGGAAATAAAGAACTGCAATGCAATACAAACATGTGATATATTTAAAGTATAAAAAATATATATTTAGTTTTAAAATGTAAGACGCCGTTTAAATTCAAAAAGATCCCAACACACAGGTAAAATGTACATATAATGGTAACATTGATCACAATTTTATTTAGAGCTGTCACTACCAACGTCTATTGAATTGGTGATAATGTACGCAATTTGGCTCGCTCTAAATAAATATTTGGTGGGTTATGCCAAAACATTATTCTAATTCCGATACACCACAGCATCACATAAATTACCCCTATTTTAGGAACACATTTACGAGTGCGTCGCGCATAAATATCGAATAAAAAAATGTCGCAAAATTACTTCGGTCGCACCCGAAATTGGTAACGTTGGAACACGGCTTGCATCTGATACGAGTGCGCTCAAGTAAGCCCTCGGCGTAGGAGGCATTGTTTGCAGTTGAACAAAGCGAAGGGTTCTTCGCGGCCGACGTGACCTAGCCCCGGCACCCCCCTCCACTTACCTCCCCTCTCTTACAAAACTCTTTATGATAGCGTATTTTAAAAAGAATCTTAACGTATAGCGAATTACATCGGATAAATTGACTTTATTACAAATTGATATTAGATAATGAATACCTTCATTTTTGTATACAATCAATTAACTTATGTTATTAATATTAAATGAATAGTCTACTATATAAAAAAAAGATTAATAGGACAGCTAAAGATAGTTTACCTTCCTTTATCACGCCAATATTTATGTAAATCACAAATACAATTTATATATTCGAAAGCTAGACATTCTTAATACAAGAACCAAACGACCAGTATATTAGAATGTCCTTGTTAAAATTTATCGAAGAACCGATCTGTTATTAAAATCATTCTTTTTTGCAGTTCAAAGGCAAACAGGTGAGAGCGTTCAAACGGACGATAATAAAAGACATTCTCGACCGTCTCTCCAATTAACCGGTGGAAAATACTTGGACTTCAAAGAGAACGGGCATCGATAGCGCTCATTGAATGTTGCTGCTACTTCTAACTTTTCAGTACACTTTCAACTGATCCATAATTTTATTATCTAAATATGTTAAGTACCGATGAAAAATTTATTCAACAATATAATAAACAATTCTTTTCTTTTTGAATACTGAGTCTCACCACAACTATAGAAACAAATTCAATTAAATTTACATCGTAATAGAACAATCCGATCACAAGTAAAACGAGTAAGAAAGGCATTTCACTAATTTAAATAGTTAAATAAAATTCGTGCTTCACAATTAATTATTTGATTATTTCCGCCTTTTAATTTCATAAGATTTTAAAAACCTTAAAGATTTTTTTATTCATTTAGTTTACCGCCATTCTCATGGAAATCAACACGTCGCTCCTCCGAGGCCCCTCGAGTCAGCGTTTCTAGAACCACTCGACACAACCACTACAAAAATCTAGGTGACTTCTTTGTAGTTTATTGCGGCCACACTGAAACAAAATATTCACTGTTTGTATTTACGGGTGCAAAATGATGTATATATATTCTTTGTTTTACCTTTCTTGACGTTATTTATATTTAACTACTTCAAGCAATTAATAACGTTATACATAATTAATGTTAACTGTTATGCATAGCCTCCTTAAACTTCAAAAAACTACAAAAATAAAATAGATCAAAATTAGGTAAAAATAAATATTATACTACCTGTTAACCGCGACTCCGTCCGAATAGAATTAAAAAAACTTAATTAGTAGGCTATATGTTCTTCCACATTATGTTCAACATATCTGCCAAATTTCATCGTATCTATGCAGCCGTTCTAGAGGTACCTTTTAACAAACATCCATCCATTTAAACTTTCGCATTTAATTATGTTAATTTATGTATGTAAAAGATAAGTATAACTAAAAAGTACAGAATCATTAAGAACACGATACAAGTAATGTCTATAAAGAGACGAAGATGGTATTAATTAAAACATAAATGGCATCGTAAAGGAAATAATTGTCTCTGATGGTCTCAAACTAAGGATGCAGAAATGCATTGTACAGCAAAGTTAAACTGCCGTCTGTCAAGACAAAGAATCTTAATTATTTTAAGCTGAACAAGGTCCCCGTAATTTGTAGTTGAGTCCTGGAGTTGTATTTATTTTATTGCATCAGCTAAAGACCGACTGCATTAGTACTTGAGTATTATTTCAAAGATTTTCACGGGCGTTTGCTCATCTGGATTCTCGTAACAATCCAACTAAATCTCTGTACTTTAAGTTCTCTGTTAGCAATTATCTGTATTTTGTGAATTTTTAAGAATCAATTCCATTTAATGAACATAATTAAAAATAATGTAAAGATTCAATTACAGTAACATGTTGATGACAAATATATTTATTTAATATACATTCATAAACACAAACTGTGCTTTTGCTTCCTTTTGTATCTTTATACTTTCTCTCCCTAAATATTCAATAACAGGTCAACAAAATAAAACTATTTTTTTTTCTATTGGGTTATTTCACTGTCGAATGCTCGCAGATGTTTGTGACGAGAGGGTTCTGTCCACTGGTGGCTGTCTAATCGCACCCAGTCCACATTGGTTGTTTTTTGAAATATAATTAAAAACTTTATTAAACTTTCACAACCAGAAACAATCTTGTTTTAGACGTTCATTTTCTTTTTTTGTGTTATTTAAACAATCACAATTAATTTTATTATTATCAGCCAACAGCCTTCCTACTGAATCGTTAGAAAGGCAAAGCTAGGAAACCTTGTTCTTTTGTAATTAACCTGGGACCTAGACTTTTTGGGATCTGACACTAATACGGCGTACACATACTGAGACTGAATTTCGAATCTCTTTGGCCATCTAATACACGAGCAATGTAATCTATTCTTCGCCTCTAAAATACTAATTTGTTGTACAATAATAACTATTATACGTATATTTGAAGATGGATCACATATTGTGAACTTTACTATTACTCGTATATATATACTACCGAAAATAAAATTGAAACATTATCTCTATTATTGAGTTGCGCAGTCTTTCATAACAAGATAAAAATCCTTTAAGAAAATTTCTATAAATGGCTTTCAAGCTAATCCCTTTGTTCTCATAGCAATTGCCATTGTAAGCCACTTTGAAGTGGTTCTCTTTAGACAGATAATCGACTCATCGGAATTCTATATAATTGAAAATTGTTTTGTAATAAGAAAGATAGAAACAAAAATAATGAAATGTGACATGTGTGTATGACAACAGCATTAATATAAACAAAATCTATATTTCCCTTCTAATTTCCATCATATTTAACTTATTTATCCAAAAATTTGACTGCCATTAAATAATCGTGGTTATTTTATTGATATCGAAGCTCAGAATATCGTGAACATGGAGTGGCAAACGAAACAGAATTTCCACTCGAGTTAGTTCGATACTCAATAGATCAGCTCGAATTCCCCGTGAACGGTAACAAGACATTTGGCTCGTAGACATTGAAATTGCAGCCCGACTCTTGATTATTATTAACCGACAGCTGATATCAGTTATAAGCAATGCCATATACTGCCAGTAGAGAGTCAACAATGGCATTTAACTACGTTTACGTCACATCATGTTCGATACCGTCGACCTGAATATTATCAGATAAGATCTAACTCGAAGGTTATTATTATTAAAGTGAAATTAAATCGTTTATAAGATCGATACATTTCCTTGTCAGGTATTCAGTTATTCAGAATAGGTGACAAGCACGAGTGTTAAAATATGTGCATACCGATTACATACTGTGCCTAAGGCATATAAACCCAACGCAAACGTCAACCTTGGCTTTAAAAAAGTTCAAAAACACAATGTTTTCTAATCGTTTTAACTGAACGTAATTGTACGTTTATTTCTTCCACTTTTTATATTATGGCATTGCAGTTATATAGTTTCTCGTATTAATAAATATACTACATACATGTAATATACTGCTTAAAATATGTATTCCTACGGAGATTATTAATATTCCAATTATTTTAACTAATAACGTGCCCTTAATATGTTAATTCAACTTTGCGTCAGACGAGATTTGATTACAAACGCTTCTGTGCGTGAATCTAATCATTGATACTATATTAAAGCATATTGTCTGTGGTTTAATATATTTGTTTAAAATACAGTGGAAATTACGTATTGTTTTCTAAAAAATGTCTCACTAAAGAAGTCCCTTAATGTAGATTAATTATTTAACATCGACATTAAACGGTTTACTTTTTTATAATCTTTATAAATAGTATCAAAATAAATTAAAATCACTGTATAAACCATTGCAAATTTTCTACGAGTACTAAAATTAATGATATCACAGAAAATGTAATTCCAACCTCCAGTACTACTGTTTCAATACGCGAACTATTGATGTTAGCATATTTAAAATTACCCTAATTGTATGTAACTACTTCTAAAAACAAAGGTGAATTAATTGGGTAAAGTTATAATAGAATTGTCGTCGGGAATTTGTGCACAACGATGATATCAAGTAAAAGTCTGCAGCAAAGGTGACAGGAAGCGGAGTGCAGCCGAGCGCGCCGAGCGCTGACTCAGTACACCGCCCGACCTTAACAACGGAACTCTATTCGAACTGGAATCGAACGTAAAAATGTTAAATTCATTCTCGTGACAACAGAAACATAGGGTCTGTTTTTATTACGACATTCAAGTTGTATTTTTTATTGTTGTTGAACAGGTTACGTATTGACACTAACTTAGTTATAGAAATGCAGTGATATAACAATGCAAAAGCGTCATCCTTGTTTATTTTCGATATCTAAAAGTGTGATCTATATTGTAAGAATAAAATATGTTTCATATAGAATGGAACTTTCAAACAGCTAGTTCTTGCAAATCGCTAAGTTACTCGTTAGCTAGTTGCTTAATACAGCACACGATTTTTGTTTTTTCAAACAATACAGTAATAGATTTTTGCCAATTTCAAATCAAAATATTTCGTTGAGAATAAAATGAAAACGTCCCATTAACAATAGTAAGGGTCATAGCCTCGCGAGTAAGTGATTTGGCACATTGCGCCCGAGCGCCGAGCGCCGAGCGCTGAGCGGCGCGCGCGGGCAACTCCGGTATAATTGCGTACACTATGTACGCCCGCCATGTAACTGTCGCTTAAATCTAGCACTGCTTAAATTTCAAATGAAAAAGTCTTCCCTCATTTACAGTTGTTTATGACAAAATTGTTTCATAAATTAATTTTATTTTTATTACATCCTAATTGATACAGAAACAAATAAAACACACATTGGTTTTGTGTTAAACAATTTTTATGACCAATAATAGAAATTTCTAAATTTTATTATCAATTTGTTCATTGAATATTTCATAGAATTTTCTACAATAAGTTGCAAAGTTGAAGCACAACAATGATTTCAATTGAAATCTTTGCAAAGGGGAGAGGAAACTAAATTCAATGGAGCGCAACAAGCGGACCTGATTCTAGATACTACACTAAATTATAGCGCAGACATGCACTGAATATTGTATTATCCACTCGTACTGTCTTATTACATACTATTTTTTACTTTACGATTCCCACTTGAATCTGAAAATAAATATATACACACTTTATTTCTTCTTTATCTTCAAAAAACAAATATGATGTTCAGTATATATTATATATTTCAGTATATTTTCTTTTAATTTTCACTGTTCAATTATTATATTTCTTCTAAATAGTAAATCTATAGTAAATCTATAATAGAATTTGATTTAAAACGATGTAGACTTTAAATGAAAATTTTTGGGCTTACATCTGAAACGATAAAAATTTATATTTTGTTATATTAATTAAGTTAAATAGAAACAAATCTAACGTAACCATAAAGAAGCTTCTGCGACACCTTAAAACCACACCACCGTTATATTGGCTAGACCGGCAAATAAAATTAAATTAAAGCAAGCAAATTATCATCTCATAGACTAGAGGGAATATGTGTTTGTGTAATAAGTTTGGGAGGATATTTTAGCACTTAAGAGCGCCATATTTTACACCTCACTAAATTCACAAGAATCTTGCTTCATTAAATACGTAGATAATTAAGAAAACATAGCAGAGAACGTCTGGATACATTTAATAAGTTGTACATGATGTTCATATATCCTAAAATTATATAAGAAGTATAATTTTCTTAAAATTTAGACAGGGAGTTCACATTTTTTGGGTATCTTTCAAAGTACCAAGTATTAAGATTTTACATTTCTGTCCTATCAGCATTATCGACATATTGTTTTCTAAACCCTTAGTTCTAGTATCTAGCTATTAAGTAAATTTGTTGTTATTTAAAATATACGGAGTGTTTTAAATAAATAAAATATTACATATTCGTAATTTTAATGTGAGCGTATAGAAGAAAGTGGCGTGACAAAACGAGACGGTGCGCGGGTAGCGCTAAGCACCTACAAAATGTACGATGTCACTTAAATCTTACGTCGCGTCTCTTCAATTCAAACGAACGTGAACCGAGTTACGTAATTTTATTTTAAATGTTTTTCATATGATTTTATTTATTTACTAGCTGTCGCGCTCGACTTGATCAGCGCAAAAAATCTATAATAAGCCCGCATGTATCAGCTGACAGGAAGCTCAAAGTCCCGTTAAAATCGGTCCAGATCTGTCAAAGATTACAAAGAACAAATGCGGCCTTGCGGACAGCAACATTTATAAACAAAAAGATATTAAGCAAAAAAATACCATTTCCAAAAATCACCAAACCTTTCACCAAGATCATAAAATTATAAATTTACATAACAACAAAAATAAACAATCCTACTCACGAATTAGAAACAGGATTAAATGTTAATAATACTACAAAATTGAACAGTAGTTAAACTCATTCAGTTTCAGCGAAATAATGACTAATTAGTATGTAATCAATATATATAACAATTAACTCACACATTCCTATTAATTGTTTTATAATTAGTACAATTACGTTAATTTGGTTAATATATATAACTATATAGGTAGCAACTTGTGCGTGTCTTCTGAATTAAGCAGATGATTAATTTTATGTTTAAACTAGCAGTCGCTCGCGAAGTCCGCGAAGAATTAAAAAAAACTAATAAGTAGCCTATGTGTTTCCAGATTATATTCTACATGTGTGCCAAATTTCATCGAGATCCATTGAGCCGTTCCGGAGATACCTTCTAACTTCCATCCATCCGTATAAACATTGGCATTTATAATATTAGTAAGGAGTAAGACATAGGTTATAAGCTGATAACAATTAAAGTATTTTTTTTAATTTGTAGGTAACTTTTACTATGACGATATTAGACAAATATTAAGAATAGATAAGTGGCATCTTTGCCGTGATTGTTACCGAAAATTTTCATAAAAAAGTACTACTTCATCAGTTTCTTTTCTTTAAGACAAATCACGTCTTTTCTTTTAAATAAAACGGTGAAGAAATATTTACGTGTAAATGACAAAATAGTAGCCCATAACTTTTGCATGTAATCTAAAAAACTATTTCACTTAAAATAAAAGTTAAACATGTCGAGTTCTGAACTAAAAGGGTAGTTCTTGAAAGTTTACTACTTATAATATACTTTTTTGTGAAGATACGGACAAGAAATCGATTTAGCATTCCGTTCTACGACCTTCTTTCATCGCATTTTCTTTATAATTGTAAGGAAATAAAAGTAAGACGTTCCTTAATTGCTTCTAAAGCTAGAATAATTAAACAATTTGACATGTATCTTTTAAAATAATTGACAAAAATATTAAGCCCCTTCGTACACAAGGTATTACAACTGTATAGATTTGCTCTGCCACCTTGAAAATCAGGTTATGATCGACTGATTTTGGTGATTATGAACAAAATGTCGGCGACGCGGACACGTGCCTGTGTACGAATCTTTATGACATTACATTTCCTAAGTCAAAAAGCGACTAAAATCTCCTTTTTGTAGCAAGACAATAATAATGCTCTGGCTTCGATTACAATGGTAGAACGCTAAGAAAAATGAACGATTCATCATAACGCCCCCGAGACCGATTCGCCCTTTAAAAGAGCTAGCCCATGTAATAAAGGTGAAGATTTAGTATTGCGTTCAGAACATAGAACCGAAAAGGTCCTCCCACAGTTTTGAAATACATCATCATTGATGCATCTTCACATATTTCATTACACACATTGTTGATGGACATCAGTCATTTAAAATCAGGTGAGTTTTGGACCGTTTTCTGTATTAAATGATGACAGAACCAAGGTTAATAACTCCTTCATTAGAGAAAAGTAATTTAAGATACTTTCAATAGCTAAAAAGAACAAGTAATAACCGCCCTATTTTACTATCGTAAAATATGTAAGTACTACATCTGCGATATATGTAGCAATTGTCTTAGGTGTGTGTCCTACTAGGTAATCCTATTCGTACAATCGTTTGGCTATACAACAAAAATAGTTTGTCAGTCGGCGCGTAGCACGGCTCAGGCTCGGCTGGTGCAGTAATTACGCGCTCTACGAAATGCGAGTCGTCATTTAAATGTTGTTTTACTCTAATTTGAAGGAAATGCTGAAATGCACCAACAATTTATTTAAAACCTTGAAATTTTCAGCTATTGCTTTGTACTAACAAATACAGTTGTTTTCATTGAAATAATTTAACGTTTTTCTACAATTTCTTTGTCAATTTTAAATTACATAGGAGTTGTTGTCAATCATGAAACATATATTACTAATATTATGAGGTAAATAATAAACATTGCTTGATTTTTATTATTTTTGTCTATATCAGTTAAACACTAACTACAATCAGTCTTCTGTTTCTTTACTAAGTGAAAGCTAGTACGTGCGTAGCTAGCTACATATTATTTTAAGTTAAAATTATACATATATCGTAAAATAACTAGCTAAATGTTTCTAGGATTATATTCATTTCGTTCTGCGCCAACTTGATTTAAAATATTCGAATCAGTTTAATTGTATTGTCGTTCATTATAAAGTTGGCAAGATATACCAATTTACTCTTGCATTTTTTATCCTAAGACGACTTTACCCATTTAGCTATGAATAAAATTACTGCAACAATTAAAAATTGCATAACAAGTCACAGTTGTTAAACAAGTTCTGAAAACGCCTTATTTTTTCAAAAAACTAAAACAGAACACCTATTTCTTAGACTACAAAAAT
Source organism: Papilio machaon (assembly GCF_912999745.1). Lineage (NCBI taxonomy): Eukaryota > Metazoa > Arthropoda > Insecta > Lepidoptera > Papilionidae > Papilio > Papilio machaon. The sequence goes on along the minus strand of NC_059989.1, from coordinate 3,297,374 downwards.
TTAGGAGTCAAAAAAATTATACCTAATGGTTCTAGTTCCTTATTTCACTAAGCCAATTAGCAGCCTATGTTGAACGTCTAATCACTTAGTGGAAATAATGTCTTAGTTAAAATAAAGTTTTAAAAATATACGGAACATGAGTATTCCCAAACCAAATAAAATATGATAAATGGTCCGGTGGAGTTACGCTCTAATCCGCCCGTGATGATACAACAATATAAAAAGCCAATGATTCATCACAACGCCCCGGAGGCCAATTTGCCCCTAAAAGAGCTAACCCAACGTCATTAAAGCGAAGATATAGTACTGCGTTTTTGTTCTAATTTCCAAATTCCATTTGTTATTCCATTTCCCGAGGCCGTGTGAATATTGTTTTTAACAATGATGGAGTTGTTCTGATAGATTACGGTGTTTCCAATGCCGAAACATTTGTATATAAAAATATGGTCATCCCTCTTATTTTTCACAAATCAACAGAGACAACAATATGTGAGTGTGTGTGTAGTCAATGGCCAGTGACAATTGTATTTGACTAGTCATAGAATTGTTAACTCAACATTTTGACGTTTTAGAAGAGCGAAACGTAAGACTAACATTAAATATAACAAAAAAAAAAAACAAGGTATACAGATATTTTTGTGTTTTCTAATAGTGGAATAATCTTCATTTGCTTCAATAAATAATGACATGAGTTAATTCTACGGCGTGCGCTGTGTTGTGTACACGGCAGCGCTAACTGCCCACCTTTATTGGCGCAATGACTCGACTTAATCGTTGTAATAACAGAAACAACATTTACTCCATTAAAGAGCACTTATATGTGTTCCGTACATATGGGACTCATAATAGTATTTAAATATCATCTTACTTTTGTCGGAAGCAAGTCTTTGGCTTCACAATTAAATTTTTTACAAAACACTCTTCTACACGCGACTTTTTTTTAGTTAAAGTAAACAAACGAAGTCATTTATTTCATCTTATAAGCACGATCTTATGTAGTTTATGTAAATTATTTTTCTTTTATTATTGAATATAAGATAATAAAGATGCAATATAACTTTTTATTTAGTTTTGTAAAATTATTTAACACAGTAGTAAAAAGTAAATCAATACACATGGCGTCTGAATAAAAGTAGCTCACAATCACAGAGAGTACCATTAATTGAATGCAAGTGGGGAACAGTGAACAATCGAATCATTGTTCCGACGTAGTGCGTAATGCCGCACTAGACGCTGAATATAAATACTTCACGTCAATTATATTATCTAGCACCGCAACACCGTACACGTGTTACTTTGTTAGAATACAAAGGAAAGCACTTATTGTTAGAATACATCCCTGTATTTATTAGCGCTTCTTTAAAAAAAAGACTATAAAATTGGGTTTTTCATTAATGCGAATGGATCCATCGATTCGATCGTTACGAATTATTCTACAGTTAAAATAGTTCTAGTTAAAAGCGAAATTAGAATTTCAATTTTAAAATCACACAAAGTATTCGATGCAAAAGACAGCTAAATAAACGGTATCTAATTCCCAGCACAGTTTTGCAAAGCAAACAGCCGGCAAGCAAATCAGATCTCGCAAACGTTACCTCAACTTTTCATACAAGTTAAAACAAACAGCGGTCTGATAATTTGCTTAAGGTAAATTCCTAACGGGGGATGGTTTTAAAATGAAACAGATTTAAGCATTAATTTATTTTTTATTTCGAATATAATTCGTAACATCTTTTTTACACCTCTAAAATGCTATCAAATATAACAATTTAACATAACATTAATTATGTATAATGGTAATTATAAATTCAAATAAATCGATTACAATAATTATTCTAATTATATATTAATCGGTAAGATGTTAAAACCCGTCACTACATAATCATAAATTAATTGCAAGGATATTGTTTAATTAAATATGTCCCGTCCGGCACTGAATAATCAAATCAGTTTGATTTAGTGGGCCAAATCCGGAATGCTTATGAAACCATACGTCAGGATAACGACTTGATCGTACCCAATGTTGGATCTAATTAAATATAGTAGCTGAGACTCGGCACGGTCGCTATTTCCCAATTCAGATTACTGATTTTCGGTATGAATTAATAATGTAAAGATTAGGAGTGTTTAATTTCATTCAAATATTTCTGTAAGAAGTTATATTTGGCCTTTTTTGACACGTAATTGTTTCGTATATACATAAAAGGAGTAAATTGAATTTGTAACAATTTTTCGCAGCATTTTAATTTTCCTCAACCTGATCAGTTCTATCAATTCAGTTCTGCAACGCTGAATCGATAATCTTCCCGGTTAAAATTCATTTTCCACAAACAAAAAAGCTTTTACCTGTTCCGTCAATCTACTGGAACTGAATAAATTAACGGTAACATTATACATGCAGTATTAAGAGGTTCGCTTTACTGCTACATATTGGTCCGAATACATCAGTTTTAAATATTCAAGTCATTTTATTTAATATTCAATCGAATATTAAAAAGTACAAGTAAAAAAAAGATTTTTTATAACTGAAATAGTAAATTAAAAATAAAATTATATATGATATACCAAAGCCAACCTTATTATTACAGAATGAAAGCAGCAATATCGTTGTATACGTACAATACTATCAGTAAGTTAACGTCTACTACTGAGTCTACTACTATCTACAAGAGCCTACAAACCATAAAACTCATGACATTTTTAGAGTGCCTTCGTTATTTTTCTATCACCTAGTTATCTTTTATTAAGCCACTTAGTTTACTAGTCTAGTCCTACGTAAAAATCTAAGTATAACTAGTATGAATATTGAGTATTTTCTTTTTTATATTCCCACTAGTTGTCACCCGCGACTCCGTCCGCGCGGAATTTAAAAAAAAACTTAATTAGTAGCCTATGTGTTCTTCAAAACTATGTTCTCTATACGAAATTTCAAGGAGAGCCATGCAGCCGTTCTGGAGATACCTTCAAACAAACATACATCCATCCAAACATTCGCATTTATAATATTAGTAAGATTTAGCCAAGTGCATTTATTGGTTGATGTCAACATGAAAATTAATATTTGTATGTGTTCTTAGACATACTCGTATATTTAATCTTACTAATAATATAAATGTGAAAGTTTAGATGTTTGGATGGATGAACGGATGGATGTTTGATTGAAGGTATCTTCGGAACGGCTGAACTGATCTTGATGAAATTCGGTATAGATGTAGAACATAGTCTAGAAGAACGCATAGGCTACTTATTAAGTTTTTTTTATTTTAATTTTGCGCGGACAGAATCGTGGGCAAAAGCTAGTACAATAATAAATCAAAGTACTTGTGCCGTTAACATAATCAAATCAGTATGATTTATTAGTTCATATACGGTATGCTTATTCCACCGCGCATAGGAACAATGATTCTATTGTGTGGTACTCGCGACGGCATTTCATTAGTTCAACCTTCTACTCTTTACGCTACTATTTATAAACAATATTATTTTAATTATTCTTTACACAATACCACCGCAACACTAATTTTAAACGATGTAATTTACTATTGCCTTTCGGCTTAAGAAATGATTCGAACATTTTTCAGATTATTATTTAAGTATATGTCTATTGTATATACAAGTATAGAACTGTCTATATTTCATTCTATAAGTTACTATACAATTCTTACTCTATGGCCAAAACATTTATGGGTTAAGCAAATATTACCATAACTGTTAATCTATATATATAAAAAAAAGTCGTGTTAGTTACACTATTTATAACTCAAGAACGGCTGAATCAATTTGACTGAAAATTGGTGGGCAGGTAGCTTAGAACCAGGAAAAGGACATAGGATAATTTTTACCCCGTTTTCTATTTTTCATTCCGCGCGGACAGAGTCGCGGGTAAAAGCTAGTAGTTTATAAAATTATTAGAATTTAAGACAGATTTTGGTACTTGGAAAGCGCATCCAAAACAAGTTTGACTGCAAAATATTTATGGTTACTAATTTCACTACAGTTTTTCATTTTAATAGCATCATGTTTTATTTAGTAAAACAAAAGAATGCAAGATCTAGTAAAAGCCTTCCAATATAGAACAGAACATCTGACAGTTTACGGCAAGATTGAATGTTAAAATATAACAATCGATGTAGAGTTGTAGAGCAAAGTTGTAAAGAATTTGCAAAAATATAATTCAAGTTATCCTGAAGTGAAGAGTTGGAGGAAAAGTTCGGTAAGTAATCGGCCCCGAGGGAGCAATGTTGAATCTTTCACTCACTTTAACGCCTAACGCCAAAATCGAACCTTTTCTCAGTACTTCGATATTGTGTAAAAGTCGTATTTTTACAATGGTACTATGTAGATTTTCTATTTAAATATACTTTGTATTTTTTATTTTAAAAAATCAAGAAAATGATAGATACTAAATTTTAATAAACGAATATTTCACAAATTACCTAATTATTTTTGGCAAATATATCTTTGACTATTGACAAATATAAACACAATTTAAATCACTTAAACACATTGAAAGCTTAGAGAGATGTTGCTTGGCATTTTGACGTTAATTTCGCCTCGTATTATGATGCAACTTCAAACCCTCGCCGTCGCCATCACCGTGTCACTCACAGCCCGCCGTTATTGCAGCAGATAATTCAGCTGACTCACTATCGATAGATGCAGACGCTAATTAATTTCTAAAATTTACTGCTAGTTAATCGGTAAATGGTTTTAGCTTCCCCTTAGTGTTGATTTATCTCACTAAATGTACACTGGTTTAATCAATAAACAATTTGAATAAGGCAATTAGAATTTGTGCATCTGTATAGAAAATATTTTAACCTAACCGTTTTACGTCGGCGTCAGGACAGCTGAATAATTTAAGATGCTTTGATTATTCATGATATTTAACAGTGATAGATCCCGCAACAATATTTGTTAGGTGCAATACCACGACCACACAGAAGACAGGCGTGAAGTGGAAGCAATTCCGCGTTTCGTCTGATAAGTGTGGTGCCGGAGGCCTAATTTTAGTCCTTCCCTTCCCATCCTTTTCTAATTAGGAAAGGATGGGAAGAAGAAGTGGATTTGGCGGAGGAAAGGACGCACAGGAAGGGGAAATATTCTCTTTATGTGCGTCCCCTTCCTCGTTGATTAGAGGCAGGTAACGCATCATCATTTGCGGATGTCTAAGGGCAACGGTCGCCTCGCTATTTCGGCGAATCCAGGTGGCCGTTTGCTCGTTTGCCACCTTTTGATATAAAAAGGACATATTAAGAGGCTGTGAAATTCTTCATAGATAGCAATAAATTCTAAAGTCTACAGAGTTATACCAATATAATATCTTTAGTCAGAGGACTTTTCGAGTAAAATTTTTAGACCTTATTGTTGAATAGTACAAAATAATGAGAAGTAAGTTCAACGCAACGTATAATGGTGTTTAAACGGCCCTCGCGAATGAGACTAATACAGCCGAACAATTTAATGAGGATTGACTATTCATAGCACATTCGAGCGGCTTATCGCTCCGCTACTCCTGATTTAAAGTCTAATTATTCTGAGCTCTCACCCGTGACGGCCGACACTCCACTACGTAATGACAAAGATGGCCGACTCGAAAAAGGGACAATATTCAACAACAGAAAATGCTACTTACAAAAATTACATAGTAATTGATTTAAACATTCTATTGTGCATTGTTTGGAATAATCAATAGGAGACGATCGAGAAATTATCGGGATTAAGTTTGCAATCAGTATTTTTTACAGACTGGGTTCATTCCATTGAAAGATTTTAATAACACATTTACATTTTTTGGATCACAATAATTTTAATGTCATGATAAATTAGTGACTTGAAGCGAAACGAAGCCTTTCCTTTTATTGAGTAAAATCCATTTTTACAACAAGTTAAAAATTAAAATAGAACATGTAACATAATTTAACTTAAAATAAGTGAAAATATGCAAGAAGCATACTTTGTATCCGATATTACTCGGTCTCAGTTGACAGCTTTTACGTCGCTATAAATGATAGGTATAATGAGCAGGTAAACGAATTCTCTTCGAAAATATTTCCTAAATTTTAAATCAGGGACGACAAGATGTCCGGACATGTAACATCTAAGTAAAATTCGTCGCTAAAATATCTTACGTGGAATATAAAGGAAATTTTCCGTAGGTTTTCCGTTGACGTTTAATTTCTTGTGGCAATTTATCAAGTTGCAACAGATACGTGTCTAAGATTTCCGGATACGTTTACGTAACAATTGTGGAGCAGCAGGAACCCGCAAGAATGTAACGTCAGCGAATACGTCCAGCTCGTGGCTGAATTAACATTTTTAAATTAAAATGGCATAATTCCACAAACGTTCGGACACACAATTCTTTGTATGAACGTATATCTTACTTCTTACTAATTTATAAATGCCAATGTTTGGATGGATGGATGTTTGTTTTAAGGTATCTTCAGAACAACCCAACGGATATCGATGAAATTTGGATATATAGATGTAGCATATAGTCTGGAAGAACACATAGGCTACTTATGTTTTTTTTTTAATTCCCCGCGGATTGAGTCGCGGGCGACTACTAGTGATGTGTTCTTTTTATTTATTTGAATGCCTCGTCCGAATAAACTGCATCATTTAACAAAAATTAGACAACGAACAAGTCTAATAACGTCTCTTCTTATAATTGTGTAATATGAATGGAATATACGACCACTTTTAAGTGGTGAAAAATAACCTAAAAATAATTATGTGAACAGAAATAATACCACAAATTGTAATACAAACGCTTTTATTAAATAAATACTTAAGTTACAATTAGTGTTATGAGAACATTAGATCGTAACAAACGGAATGTGGTCGCTAGCTATCCTACGTGATGCGTTAAATGGATACGTAAATGCTGCCCAGTACAATGAATTTAACTAATGCAACGGCTGAATTCAAACAACATACACAATGAAATATAAACCTTAGCAACGATAACATAAAGATAATTACATAATAACATTTGTTTTTATTCAACACATTAAATATAAACAGTAGTACAAAATTAAATTCGTTTTCTATTGCTTTATATTTTTTATTATATTAAATGTTAACTTTAAAAGAAATTTTTATTTTAACAATATATCAAAATATTTAAGTGCATCAAAATTTATTACAGCTGAAACAAACATATATAAAATGTACGATATATATTTTGATAGTTTAATTTTTTTTTTAATTTTGCAAAGAAATTCTAATTGATATGTTCTTATGAGATATTAAACATTCCAATTTATTGCTATAACTGCCTTCATTATAAATTATATATCACTATAATTTAATATAGTTATTTTTTTGTATAAAAATTAATTAATCTTGGTAATACCTAATACTAGTTTCGTTCATATATTTTTGGCTTTTTATAAATATGGCGCAGTGTCAACATTCTAACATAAAGTATATAAATTCAAAGCCATTTAAAATATATAATGTTTTATAACCTAATATGTAATTACACAAAGCTGCCATTATCACTTTTATATTTAAAAAAAAAAAAAAACAGATATTTTAGGTAATAATTAATAAGTCACAGAGGCTCTTACACTTTGAACAGTGTAAATGTGAATTTAACCGTGGGGTTACACATTTTGTTGAAAGTACTTTTACCTATTTTTTTTTAATAATATTAAACACATATAATTTATACTAATATCATATATGTATATCTTTAACTAAATAAAAACTGCTACACTGACGGACAATTCATTCTGTGTCGGCACCGACCTGAAGATCCTCCGAAGGTTACGAAACTAGTCGGTGCCAGCAACCCATAAAGTGTACGGGAGTGTAGCCGTTTTTATTTTATTTATAATAATCTCACAAAAGTTTAACATTTTAAGTATATTTTTAATAATAATATATTACTTTATCTTCAATATATTACTTATCGTGAATTTCTGAGATCTTAATCCCTTTTTAAAACATATTGTTATCTTTTTTGTCAAAGATAATGACAGAGATTTTAGTATCAGAAACCTACGATTATTCTGCAATTATATTAAATAAGGCTTTATCAATATGATAATCTGAAATAATAATAATTAACCATAATACATTTCTATATGCGTAATAACAATATTATTTAAGGTTCGACAAGATAGGCATTTATAAATTTAATTGCCTAAACACAATGAATTACAAAATAATCTTATATAATGATAAATTTGACTTGTTGTTAATATAAATTTTCCTTTTTTTGTAGTTTTAAAGATGACATAGTCTTAATTAATCAAACCATTCAAATATGTAATTATTATAATCAGATTTCAATTTCAATTTCAATTTTGAACCTTCAAATCTCTACTTACAGCGTTTGGAAAAACAATAATTAACTGTCGCATTAATAGTCGTTTAATAGTTACACTAAGGAACCTCCTTCCGTAGCTATTTAATGACTCGGCAGTATAAAGTAAGACCGGTCTATGATATAAATTACTATATCATACAAAAATATATGTAGTTTAACAACATCTAGCACTAACCTTTTAATATAATATTTTAGTTTGAAAGAAGCAATATGTTTAAAAGTGGATTTCTGAGACTAAAATCTCCATTTAAAACATATTATTGTTATCTCTATTTTGTCCGAGATACTGACAGGGATGACGATATGTTTTATAAAGAGATTGTCTCAGAAACCAACCGAGTGATATAATTTAAGAATAGTTTTATTTATAACCCTATCGTATCATTTTATATTTTAAATCACATTATATCTTTAATATTTAATAAAAACAATTTAATTGTGAAAAATTTATTTTAATTTGGCATACATTTTTATTTAATAGTTTTTTTGTTCAACAAGAACGGAATGGCTCTAATAAATATATACAAATTCAACTATCTAAGACCACATTCATAAATTTACTGATTTCTTTGATGGCACAACGCGAAATGAATTCGAATATAATGTCTTGAACAAATCTTGAAAATTATTATCCGGGAATAGATTAATTAAAGTTGCTGAAACAAATGATAAAATGTTTTAAGTTACAAATTAAAACCGCCTTCTATTTCTAAATTATTTTAAGTATATTCTAGTCAAGAAAATAGATATAATTATGTAAAAAAATAAACATTTCCTACCTTCTAACAGGACATAGATCAATCGCCTGTTGATTTCTTCTGTTTGTAACATGTCAAAGACTGACAGCAGTCCGCGTCGCGCCGCGTCAGACCCCACAATATGACGTAAGTCATCTACATGTCAAATTACAAACAAACTTACGCATGGTAACAATTATATCTTACTAATATTATAAATGCGAGCGAGCGATGGATGGATCGATAGATGGATGGACGGTCGGACGGTCGGACGGTCGGTCGGTCGGTCGTTCGGTCGTTCGTCAGTCGGTCGGTCGGCGGTCGTTCGTTTGTTAGTTTGTTTGTTTGTTTGTTTCTGTGTATGTATGTTTGTTTGTTTGTTTGTCTGTTTCTTTGTATGTTTGTTTGTTTCTTTGTATGTATGTTTGTATGTTTGTTTGTCTGTTTCTTTGTATGTTTGTTTCTTTGTATGTTTGTTTGTTTATTTGTTTGTTTGTTTGTATGTTTGTTTGTTTGTTCAAGGCAACAACTAGTGAAATTATAAACATTGATTATTTTTCAAAATTCTGTAAAGATTAATTAGAACCTTACCAGAAGCGGCGGAGAGCAAGGCCACTTTAGCTGCTACCCTCGTTCTTGCTTTTGTTGCGGAATCTCTCGCGTTATATTTGGAATTGTTGCGACTGGTCAACCATTGTCTATAATACATATATATGTCAAATTTACCATCAATAAAAATTAAAAATTGAAATTATAGTATAATTTCAAAAATACAACCCTAGCTGTTGCTGACAAAAACATCTAAAGAAGGAAATGTAACATAAACACAAACTTACTTAAATGTTTTTAGATAATGAACTACATTCCGAGGCGATGTTAGAGAGGAGACCAGCTCCAATACTTTTCTGTGAACAAGACCAAATACAAATGAATACAAAACAAAACCTTGATAACTAATATTACAGCCAAACTCAGGGTTGATTAAATGATTACTTAAGCAGTGCCTAAGTGTAGAATGTTTTCGTTAACGGACTCCCTTAATAAATTTACGCTCGTAAAAGTCATACGTAACATGCGTACAAAATGTTACATATACGTAAAGTATAACTCTTTTCAAATATTTTGGCCGCCCAAAGTCCCAAGGCCCCTCATGCCGCTTTGCCCCGCTACACCTAAAATTGAGTTCTGTGCAGCAACTCACGCGAAGTTAAGAGCAGCTAACATATTTATACAGAAATATACTTACTTGTTAACTCTATCAGCTATCAATGTCCGTACCGGCGCGAGCAACCGCCGCCTCAGCCATAGGCCTCGTATACCGAGAACTTCCTCCAATAATCGCAACGCAACACTTTCGTCCCCGTCCTACGAATGTAGACATTATCCACAAGTATCATAAGGTAGTATTTTGACTTTGAAAGGTCGCCTACAAGTTTTAAGGGTTACCAGTGAACAAAATTTTCCTAACTTCTTCCGTAAATTGTCTGTTCAACTCCACGCAATTGATTTGCAAATTATAACCGGAGTTCTTTACTATTTAAATCGATACTTTCAAACACAGTGGCAAATTAACCGAAATTTCATAACATAATGCGTGATATTTTATGGAATTGTGAATGGCAATATTAATTCGTGCAGCTGCCTCATTGGTCAAAATATGACGCTGTAAAGATGACATTATTAGGTCACATATTTTCTTTGTAGAACTATACAATCAAGCTGGAAAAAATAGGAATATTTTATGTCAAAACGTACATCTTGCCCGTCTGAAGAGTTTCCACTTTTAACCGCATCGTAGTTTTCACCACTTTTCCCTTGGAATACTTTAGATATGCCTGTTAATAAAAAATGTCTAGTATGTTATAAAGACAAGTTTCAAAGTTTTGACAGTTTTAAAATAAAAATAGTAGTTCAATTTTAATTTAACTGAAATTAAAATTTTCTAGAAACATTTTAACTATTATTAATTGAATTTTTATAAATTAAATTAGTACAAATAAATATGTTAATTATACCGTCCATAACACCATCAACTGTGTTCACAAACTGATCAGGCATGTTCTTCAGAGTCCTCATACCGGCTCTTATTGAATTTACAAATAGACCATCAAACTGCAAACAAATTCAACATTTATTCTATTTGTAAGCTATTTTGAATAAAAAAATATTCTTTTAGAAAACTGAGCAATTAATTTATCAAATATTATTTAGTTATCACTGATTTAATTCCCTTTTTTTAATGTATTTGGTTACTTTTTGCTAGAAAAGGTTTATAAATATTATCTAATTTTACAAAAGAATATATTAATAAAATACCGTATTTCCATGTCTCTCCGTCTGTATTTCAGGACTGAGGAAACCTCCCAAATAATCCTGAGACAGCAGAGCCATGTACCTCGCGTCCATCGCTATACTTGTCAGACTCTGCAAGTAACTATTCAACATCCTCTTGCGACTCTCTAGAACAGATCTTGAAGTGTTCTGGAAGGTTTTCTTTGCAGGAAACGATAGGTTGCCTAGTTCTGGCCACTGCAAAAGTATAATAATATTATAATTGTAATTAAATCTTACTAATATTATAAATGCGAAAGTTTAGATGTATGGATGGATGGATGTTTGTTAGAAGATATCTCCAAATCAGCTTCATCGATCTCAATGAAATTTGACATACATATAGCTTGGAAGAACACATAGCCTGCTAATTGTGTTTTTTTAATTCTGCATAGACAAAATCACAGGCGAAAGCTAGTTATATATAAAATGCCTAATAACCTTTTCCTTTATAGATGTATGCAGGTCATAGAAATCGCTATATCGCCTGTAAATATGCCACACCTCGTTGTCTGATATCCGAGTGACCGCAATAGCGTAGATGCCGAATGTACGTCCCTTGTCTTGTACCAACGCTATATAAAAAAAATAAAAACATCGATCATATTTAAGACGAAAAAACAGTTTGAACAATTGGATGATAATTTATCCCCACATAAACTAATCTGAAATCAAATTATGTAGTACATTTACTATAAATAAACACATGATATAACTTACCCGTTTCTATAATATACGCTGACAATGGGGAGTACATATTCTTCGCTCTTTGTGTGATCTCAGAATGTGAGAGTGACAACGTGTTAGAGTAGGACGACGATAAGCTAGAAGGACCTGTAAATAAACATTTAAATATTAGGTCCTTACATATGAAATTGGCGTTTTTCGTACTGGCCACTTTAATCACGAATTTCTCCTCTTTGGTAAGGAATTCCAAATTCAAATTTGTACAGCTATAGACTCATGTATTTGTGGTTCGATGACCGTCATTCATTTGTTTTTTTTCTTCTGTTTTTTTCTGTTTACGTCACTCATTTTACAAAATGGAAAACTTAAAATATCGCATTATTTACGAGTACGAGTTCCGCCGTGGCACTAGTGCTGCGGAAACGACTCGAAGGGTGAATGATGTGTATGGCGGTCGTGTTGCAAAAGAAAACACAATTCGTTTTTGGTTCCAACGTTTTCGTTCTGGATATTTCGATCTGCAGAACAAGCCCCGTGGACGGCCTGAGACTCAAGTTGATAATGAAGAGTTGAAGGCTATTGTGGAAGCGGATCCATCGCAAACCACGTCCGAGTTAGCTGCAGGCTGCGATGTTAGTGATAAAACTGTTTTAATTCACTTGAAGCAAATTGGGAAGATTAAAAAGCTTGAAAGGTGGGTACCTCACGAATTGACTGAAGCAAACCGGCAAACGCGCGTCGACTGTTGCGTTACATTACTAAACCGGCACAATAATGAAGGTATTTTAAACCGAATCATTACCTGTGATGAAAAATGGGTTCTTTACGATAATCGGAAGCGCTCAGCGCAATGGTTGGATCCTGGCCAGCCAGCCAAATCCTGCCCCAAGCGAAAATTAACCCCAAAAAAGTTACTTGTAAGAGTTTGGTGGACTAGTGCCGGTATTGTTCATTACAGTTTTCTCAAATCTGGCCAGACTATTACGGCTAATGTCTATTGTCAGCAATTGCAAACCATGATGGAAAAGCTAGCGGCTAAACAACCTAGGCTGGTCAATCGCTCCACGCCACTGCTGCTTCACGACAACGCTAGACCACACACTGCGCAACAGACGGCTACTAAATTAGAAGAGCTTCAATTGGAAAGTCTAAGACATCCTCCGTACTCCCCGGACCTTGCTCCAACAGATTACCATTTTTTTCGAAATTTGGATAACTTCTTGCAAGGGAAAAAATTCAACTCCGATGGGGCAGTCCAAATCGCCTTCAAAGATTTTATTGATTCCCGTCCGACTGGTTTTTTTAGTAAAGGGATCAATGAACTACCTATGAGATGGCAAAAGTGCATAGAAAATAATGGTTCATACTTTGATTAATTAAATATATTATATTAAAAAATATTCGACTTTTTGTTCCTCCCATACAAAACGCCAATTTCATATGTAAGGACCTAATACATAACCCAATCCAAAGGACAGCCTAAATCTTGACGAAACGAAATCAAAAATACGTGGCATATTCAAAAATGTACCGCTAGATGGCGTTAGTATCAAAATAACACACGCCAAAGACATACCTGAGCTCTCATTGATCATCCTCTGCGCTAAGTTGCCCACCACATCGGAACGCGACCGGTTGTGTCGCGAACTAGACAATGGTATGCCATCGGCTGGAAATTTAAATTTATTTCTAGATTTACTTTAAATAGTAGACTGAAACTGAAATACTTTTTAAAATAACTTATAAATATACCAAATATCGATTAAAAATCGCTAACTATCATAAGAACACCGAACTAGCGACTACCACTCGTTAGAGACGCGTAAATTTAATTCTTTGCAAGTTAAAGTGTAAAGTTCTACAAATTTTGTAAGCGATAAGGTCCGATAATCTAAATTTACTATAATTTTTTTTTAATACCTCTAATAAATACTAAAAATATGTAATACCTATTCTTATCATCTATTTAATCAAACTACATAATATAAGAGTATATAATACCAAACATATGGCACTTAGGGAGAGTATGATTCTTGTTACAAGGCACTCTTCGAGCAAAAGAGCGAGGGAAGGTGTTACTCTTTTTCGGGAGCTCGTATTTGAGTTTCGATTTAAAAAATAACTTTGGTAATTGTGTTAGACATGACTTCATTATTTTCTTGCATTTATCTGAAGAGTTTAATATGTAATTTGTATTCAAAAAACGACTGCACACATAAATAGTAATAATGGACAAGCCAATCTTACTAATATTGTAAATGCGAATGTTTAGATGGATGGATGGATGGATGTTTGTTTGAAGGCATCTCCGGAACGGCTCAACAGATCTTGATGAAATTTGGCACAGTTTTAGAACATAGTGTGGAAAAACACAAAGGCTACTTGTAAAGTTTTTTTTTTTAATTCCGAGCGGACGTAGTCGCAGATAACAGCTAGTTTGTATATAAAGTTAACAAATCTATATATATAAAAGTAAGTCGTGTTAGTTACACTATTTATAACTCAAGAACGGCTGAATCGATTTGACGGAAAATTGGTGGGCAGGTAGCTTAGAACTAGGAGACGGGACATAGGATAGTTTTTATCCCGTTTTCTATTTTTTATTCCGCGCGGACGGAGTCGCGGGTAAAAGCTAGTATTTTATAAACTAATTTACCTGCATACTTCTTTGTATCCGTCTTGTAATCTCTTTTATGTACGTCACTGTAAAAATTAAACATATTATTTTCAAAGAAATGGATAAAAATTATTAATTAAAGATATTTGTACCTATTTTTTCTTTCCAAACCATCTGTTTCGTTATCCATCATAAAATCTGACTGCCATGATGGATCATCCTGGAAAGAAACAGTTATCTGGTACTGATTTTTGTACGAAACATAAATGTTAATCAAAATATTCTAGTATTTACTCATATAAAATCTATTCTAGCAATTTTTGACTAATCAAGGGGACATTTTTATTTGAAACATTATAATACAATCGAACCTGGATAAAAGAGAATCCAAGGGATGGTGATATTGTTCTCGCTTATAAAGGTTTCATTTTAATCCGAATTTCTAACTTCCAGGTTCGACTGTATTTCTGTAGCTGTAGTCTCAAAACTTACCTCTAAAGCATCACAAACGCATTTCTGTACATCGTCAAAGCAAGTCACCGGATTCTTGGTGAAATCCTCTCCTTCAGTTGTGATCTTCCTGACGAGATCCGAGTGACAGTTCTCCGGCACACCCATTACAGGAGGTCGGTTAGGACCCAAGTATAAATCACATAGCTCTAATGCTGAGGACCTTAAGTTATCTAACACAGCTTTTGAGGTATGAGGCGCATCTGCAATATAAGTTAGAACTCTGTTTTCATTATATGAATTGGTGTAACTTTTTAATAAATAACTTTCTTTAACCACATTATCATGTAAAATATATAAGCTTTCAAAACAGTAACCGTCAATCATTAACATTTAATTCTATTAAGATTAAGGAAGGACTTTATCTTTCCACATTACGTACATCTTGTACTAAATTAGTTAAAAATATAATTATAAAATGTTAATACCTGTTTCATTAAGTTCAATCTCAAGCAAATACTGAGCATTTGATTTCCAAGCCGCTGTAGCTCTGATAAATTTCAACGATCTCATCACTTCTTCGGACACTTTCTCCGTAGTACTACTTGTAGTTGCCCCTGTTAGATATGATATATTATAACCAATAATCAGCTCTAATAGGCTCACAGCTTACCCTAGGTTAGGAGTGACTAGGCTATCAATCACACTGACTCAGTGCGGGTTGACTTACACATATCTTTAAATTTCTTTTCAGATATTTGGTTGCTTGACGATTTCTTTCACCGTAACAACTTTGGATAAATGTACATATGTAAATTGAAAAAAAAAAAAAAACACATCGGTACATGTTGGGATTCGGACCCAGGACTTGTAGATTACAAGTCAAGCGCTTAACCCCTAAGCCACCGAGGCTCTCATATTATAAATAGTTATCCAAGAGATACAAGAACTCAGATTATGTGGAAGACCAGGCTTTCCAAATGTTTAGGCTAAATGCTATTTTTATTTGTAATATTAAAATTTGTTACCTTCCTGCGGTCCCAAAGTAGCCCTTTTAGCTTGTATAATTCTAGATAGATATTGTAGTGATGACAATTTTTGTCTATCCTGTAAGTCCCACTCCCCTGCACTGTCGCGAGAATGCTGTAATATATAAAAACTATTTCATTAAAACACATATAAATTTCAATATGTAAGTCCAGCAGTATTGCATTAGATTATACTTTTTAATAAAAAAAAATACTGTCTTACTAATTTCTGTATATCCTTTTGTACAAGCTCTAAAGTAGCATCTAACTCCTCAGCATCACCACAACATCTTATCACTAATAAAAACAGCTCTGACGATAAACAAGAATCCCGACAACACTGTAAATACAAAAAAAATATATTTAACCTGTGATATATGGCAACACTCAAATTAATTACAACAGATTATAAATATAAATCTATTTAAATTAATTTTATATAAGCCTTTGTTAAATAATGAAAATCCGTTGGGTAGTTTTTGAGTTTATTATGTTCAATTAGACAAAGAGATGTAATTATTTTTCATTTAAACTAGGTTAGTTTTAATTATTAATGATACTTACAGTTTTTATAATTGTTCTATTTATATTATCTGGGTCACTGAGTAAATCAATCAGAGGTCGTAAAACAACCGCCGATACTAAATCAATTAATATTATTTTTAAAGCATGACATTTCCAAGCCTCTTCGGGAGCTATCAGGTACAAAACAGCTTCGGAAATTTCACTCAATAACGCTGAAATAATAACCAGTAAGATATATTGAAGGTTCATTCAAATTATCAACAGATATTTTGTGTATTTTTTTGGCACCCATTATTTTTTCTTAATATCTTGAAAACACAATTTTTACCATTTTCTTTTTCAGGATCTGTACAAAATGTATCCCTGCATATTTGTTTATTTTCCATAGAACATTCTAAATCAAAAAATAGGTCTATTAAACTTTTATTATTAATACTTTCAGAGCTGCCGTAAAATTTCGATTTGCCATATGATTGTGAATCTGAAACAAAAATTTAATACGAAACAATTAGATCATTTCTATAAAGTCATCTTACAAATTTATTTCTCACTAGCTGTCGCCCGCGACTCCTTCCGCACGGAATCGAAAAAAGTCTGCATTAGTAGTCTATATGTACTTTCAGAATATGATCTACATCTATGCCAAATTTCATTGCCATCCTTTGAGGTGTTCTGGAGATACCTTCAAACAAACTTCCATCCATCCATCCATCTAAACATTAGCATTTATAATATTAGTATGATTTACTTTACGTTAATAATAATAATTATATAATACCTGGTAACCAGGACAAATCTGTTTCACTTTTGTTCCTCCTGTGTAGTTTCTTTTCTTCTTGCTTTTTTGGACTTTGTTTTGAATTCCCATTTGACATATCTTTGGCACTCAACAACTGTACATGTTTTAACCTAACTCTGGATTGTTTGAACAGCTTTAAATGTGTTGTTAATTCTTCTGGGAATCTTGTTGAAAGGAGATGAATCCAGTCTACACTTTTTACTCTGTAATAAAAGGGTATATATTAAGGGCTCGTAATTTATAAACTATGTTAGCTTAAAAATTAAGCATAGGCTTGTATACTTGGATTGTGTGAAAGGTAACATGATCAAGAAGGGGGTGACAATGGAGAAGACGGCAGTCAAATTGATATGGAGGATGGAAACCTGATGCACCGACCCTACATAGGTGATGATGAAGCTTGTATACTATAGCTACATAATATGGTAATTATTAGCTTATGCAACTAACTCTCATATGAAAAAAATTTCATGAGAAATTAAGACAATATTATTAAGCATAAAATTAGTGTATTTTTAGTTGGACAGCAGCTAATTTGAAGTAACTTTATATTGGTTAGTCATGTTCACAAAAAAATTGGTACTAGTTATCTTAAGTTTTATAAACAGGTTATCCTTGTTGATCTATCTGTCCACATTATTGCTGGTTGTGTAATATTTGTTATAGTTACTGTAAAGGTTTATTAAAGTGCAAGCCTAAAAAAACACAATTGCTCACAATGCTTGTTAGATTACCAATTTATTATAAATAACATTACCTATTGGCAACATTAGCTCCAGCAGTTAGCACCAACCGTTTAATTGAATGAGTGGGTAATTCCACATCATCTGTGATTATTTCATACCAAGGGTTGACATAGTCATTAATAATTATCACAATGATTTCATTCAAAAATGAATCCACCGTTTCACTGCCTGTTATTCTATTGTCAAATTTTGGGAGAGGTTCTTTACTTTCAAAGAGATCCTGAACCTGGAAAAAACATAGCTAATTTTGGATAATAAAAGTTATGAATTGACTAAATTTAAATTTAATCTAAATTTTTTAAGTAGAGTATTGGATGTCATTTTCAAATCTTTTTAAAGTATTCTCTATTTCCCTGCTAAGATATGTAAGTCTTAAGTGCATTCACACCATCCAACAAGGATGTCCACCAATTCTTAAATTTTAACCAAAGAGAACCAAGAAAACCAATTTCATTTCAAAGATATCAAGAGATGTAAGAAAGAAGATTAAAAATCATTACCTTTGAAGACTGTACAGTAAAATTAATTGGTTGCAAGGGATCATCTAAACAATCTATATCAACAGGAAAAATCTTTTTACTATCATAATTCAGGTACAAAATTGTAAACACCCTGTAAACAAATACACGTTAAGAGGTTTTATAACATTCACAAACAAGATAATCGCGTTAATAGTACAATATGTATATTAAATGACTACATTTACCCCACAATAAACGAAATAATAAACATAAGTATCGTTAAATACAATGCAAAACCAAGTAATGCAATTGTAATAACGGAAGCTAATGCAAACCACCCACAGATTCTTGGTACCATTTTTTATTCAGTGGGTCCCATTAATCATCTAAAGTATATAAGGGAAAATTAATATCTAAAAAGAGAAATCACGAAATGAACAACACTGCGACAGTTTACAAAAAATAAATATGTCAAAACATGACGTGCTACGTCAAAATGACATTTCAGACCATAGGGTTGCCGTATGCAAATTTTTGTAATGGCATGTTTAAAGACGAACCAATAATCTATAGTCAAGGTCAAGTGAAGTATTGCTTGATTTTCTCTTATTCCGAGTTCAACATGTTTTTTATCTCGATATTACGGTGAAATTGTAGTGAATCTCACTTCTGTTGCAAAAAAAAATGTATGTTATGGAGTAAACTAGGTATACCAAATAAAACAACAATTGTAACAGTATTCAGTTTTATTGAAATACAACACGACCACGTTAACTTTTATGCAGTATTATTAGTCTTTAGACTGCCTTATTTAATAATACTAATATAATTAATTTATTGTCAAACATGTCAAACAAACAACACGATCGCAACTTCATCATTTTTGATACATTTGTATAATTACAAAAAGTACGCCATTGCTTGAGGGTTCAGGAAGCTATTACATTTCCCTTTATATAAATAAAGTTAAACTCCTGGATACCGTGAGCGTAAATAATTATTTCAGACATGTTTTGCAGATGATGATGTTGGAACAACATAAATTAAATAACACGCTTTCTTTAACAGTTTAAACGATTACATCAAAAGTGCCATAAAATGTTTATCTAACAAATTGTGCTTAAAATACATAGAGAAGTATATAATACAATCCAATTCCTTAGGACATTTGATAATAAGTTAAAATGATTTGTTAAAATCCATAAAGAACTTTATCACGCGTGGAACACTCGTGGATGCCGTACTTAGGTCGAAATTTGGGACCACAAAACCAATCAAATTAACTTAAAATCAATAAAAAAAAATACAAACTAAATATATTCTTTGGATACACTCAATACTTCATTCAAAACCAAAATCTATTGTTTTTACAAATATAAATCGATTCCACGATCTTAGTCCATAAGAACCAAATAAAATTTATTTAAATGGTAATGGAACGATAAATTTCATCAATTTACTAAATATTTTAGGAACGATGTTAAAAGGTCTTACGATTAATAGAATCAAAGAGGAGATAAAAGATTAAAAAGGGTCGCCACCATATTTCCAAAGCTAAGCTAATAGTTTTAATGGTGAATAAAACCTAAGCTAAGAGTTTAAATATTATTAACTACCCTACAGAAATAAAAATTAGGAATACCTGAAATATATGCCATTTCACGAATATATGTTATTCCAAATGTTATGTCCAAAATCTAATACATGTTTACTTCAGAATTCAAATCTGACATTAACTATGAGAAATATGATGGCAATAATTATCAGAGAATTGTCAAAGGTAAAGTTGAAATTGTAATGTTAATTGGGAATTAGATATATTCTATCACTTATTTTAAAAAATTTCATAATGAGCTTTAAGACATTAAATTCATTTCTTCACAAAAGGTATCAAGATATTGCTATTCAGTTTCGTAACCCTTATTTTCGTTTAAATAATACTCGTGGCACTGGAATATTTAAATAACTTAATTGACTAAACATACATTCAAAGGAATATAAATGTACTTAACACGTTCAATGCTACGATTTTCACGGTCTGAGGGGCATTGGACGTGTTAATTAATTTATTCCGTAATTATTCTAATACACACAGACTCTTGTTAATGTTACATTTTAGTGTAACACTAACAAAATTTTACAAGTCAGATCTAACGTCCGTGCTATAAAGTTCCGTGAAAAATTACTGTCCGCAAGTTTCATATATCGAAGCCACTATTTTATAGATAACTAGCTTTTACCCGCGACTCCGTCCGCGCGGAATAAAAAAAATGCACACAAGATAAAAAAAGTTCCTATGTTCGTCTCCTAGTTCTAAGCTACCTCCCCATCAATTTTCAGCTAAATCAGTTCGACCGATCTTGAGTTATAAATAGTGTAACTAACACAACTTTCTTTTATATATAGATTTTAAAAAAATGATTTATCTATACATTTTGTAATATTTAACTGTTTGTATGTAATCAAAAAACAAAATTAAATTTCACTAACATAACGTATTTGCGTTGCCTTTCCAATTATATATAGAAAAATCCAATTTTTAAAATTTTTGTCTGTCCGCAAATCTGCGTTTGTTCCGGGTAATCTCCGAAACGGCTGGATCGATTTTTACAAGACTTGGACTGAAACGTAGCTGATGTATGCAGGAGCGACTTAGGCTATTTTTTTTCGCGCTGATGAAATCGCGGGCACCCGCTAGTCTATTCATAAATTTGAATTGCAAACTCGATAGCAGTAATGTTAAAACATTTTTCGGCTAGTACTAACTGTCCACAATAATATGAGTCCTACGATCTTAGAGTTATGAGAACGAGAGATCAGTTTATCAACTTGGGGACAGTAACTTATCGACACGGCTTGTTTGTAATTCATTGAAACATACTAATTAACTATAAGCACTGTGACATAAAGCAAGTAGTAATCATTTTGAGAACTCTTTATATGGACGAGAAAATTTGCTAGGAAACAAAGATAAACTAAACTTAGTAATGAACGTAGTATTAAAGAAACTAGTTTAATTTTATTACTAGTTTCTTTTATATAGCAACAAAATATACTAGTTTTTTAATTTGAATAAACATCTGAGATGGTTTAAGAAACATTTTCTGTGGCATATTTCCAAAATAAATATGTATTTCACGCATAAACGAAATATGTAAAAATAACATTTTTTTTTATTTATAACATAATTTAGTCAAGCATTTCTACATAATCACTTATTAAATCATATTTCAAGTATCGTGTTCCGAAAATTGTAAAATAAACAACTAAATAGCAACTCTAAGATAACATTAAATAAATAAAAATTAATAGCACAAAGCTATTTGAAAGCACCATAAAATATATTAAATTTAAATATTTTTTATCACTAAAAGGCGTTTACATAAACTAAACCTAAAATACATAAATAAAAGTGTATTATACGCTACAAATTATCTTATATATACCAATACATGTGTTATCTTAAACTATGTGTTCATATATTAATATACAATGTCTATATATAATATATTACAACATACTCAACAAGAATATCAACAATGGACACCGTAACTATGTATTAAAAAGATATATAGTTTTGTTTAGTTATATATTAAAGGTTTTATACATTGACCAATAGTTTTATAACGGCATATGTGTTTTATCACAAAGATAGCAAAAACGAAAAAATAAAATAATTTTGGATTATCTGTATTTTTTTAAATATAATTCGGCACATATAAGTGCCTTTTATATTATTTATAATTTAAAATAATACATCTTGATATAAATCACTAAATTGTTTTCTATTTGAAATGTAAAATATTTCTATGATTTGTAATTTTTTAAACCATTCATTGTTATTGTTATACTTTATTCATAAAGATCGTAATATGTTAATTTTAAATGCAATAAATATAACTGAATAATGTTGGACGTGTTAAGCGGCTAGCTTGATACTATTGGGTTTCGACTGCAGTGAAACTTGTGTTAAAACATATTGTCGTTTCTGTTTTGTCAGAGAGAGTGTAAGGTATGACAATATTATAAAACAAGTGTCAGCACAGAAGAGTTCTGGGGTAATACTCAGTTGAACACCATTGAAGCAGATCTTGAACCAACAGTAAAATCTTTGTATTGAGAGAATACACATAACTGAAAAGAAAAAACCATTATTTTTAATAAATAACTATAATATTAATTATATAATAATACTAGCTTTTGCTAGCGACTTTGTCTATGCGTAATTAAAAAAAACTTGTTAAACAGTCAATGTTCAGACAATGTTCTAAATCTACACTAAATTTAATCCAGATTAATGAAGCCGTTCTGGAGATTCCTTTTAAAAAATATCCATCCATCTAAACATTCGCATTTATATATTAGTAAGATTATAAATGCGAAAGTTTGGATGAATGGATAACTCCAAAACGGCGACAAGGATTTGGACGAAATTTGGCAGCGACATAAATTACTGTCTAGATAAGCGCATAAGCTGCTTACAATTTTTTTATTATATCCGTACAGACGAAATCGCAGGCAAAAGCTAGTAAAACATAATAGTTAAAATAACTTGGCATATTTATCACAGTTGTACAAAAAATTTGATATTATTAATTATATAACACGTCTATTACTCATATGCACGACCTAATCAACGCGTATATTAAAAAATAATAAGTCGACGCAGCGCTATTATAAAAAAATATATCTACGCAGCTAATCGATCTATAATTACTGCATTTAACGTCATCAATACCTCAACAAAGATACCAACAATCTAGGAAATATTACCCAATTATGTGAACTAACGATAGTCGAATACAAGGAAATAAAATTTATCACATCAACCAGTCATATATACTCAGCAAACTTACTAATTATAAATGCAAAAGTTTTAATGTATGGATGGATGTTTGTTAGAAGGTATTTCCAGAACGACATAACAGATCTCGCTGAAATTTGGCATAGATATAGAACATAGTCTGAAAGAACACATAGGCTACTAAATAAGTTTTTTTTGTGTAAGTAAATCCGCACATACAGAGTCGCGGGCGACAGTAAATATTAATAGACGGCCGCTTTCTATTCATTTACACTTCTGCATTTCGTTCTATTCAGTTCCATCACATATAAATATACTTTACGTAGACATCTTACCTAATATTCACATAAAAGATAAAACTGTCAACATTAACCCTGAACATATGATCATATAACCATAGATAAGGTAATAGTTGACCTTTTATTTATTATCTATGGTACTCCAAATAATTATCTATACTCTCATTAGCTATTTTTATCAATTAATTAGCACAAGCAACTTAAACAACGTTTTATAATAACATTGCATACAAGATTACAATATTATGTGCAGGTTACTAAATATTTTTAGACTAGCTGTCGCCCGCGATTCCCTTCGCGCGGAATTAAAAGAAAAACATAATAGCCTATGTGTTCTTCCAGTATATGATCTACATCTATACCAAATTTCATCAAGATCTGTGCAGCCGTTCTGGAGATACCTTCAAACAAACATCCATCCATCAGAACATTCGCATTTATAATATAAGTAAGAAAGGTAATGCCAGATGTTAAGTTCATGTTATTTTACCTCTAAACATAAAAAAAATATTAGCTTTATGTCAGAGAATTGTCCTTATTTTATAGATAAAATGATAAATATTTCAATTAAAAAAAATCTATTGTAAAACTTTCCCCGTAACACAACCTGTTTACTTGGTTATTATCAAGACAACTTATCAGATAAATAAGAGATTTGTTGACTGATCTACAATTTGTCTCATACGAAAAAAAAGCCTTAATTACACTGGTCTGCAAAAAAAATTTTTTTTTCTCTCCTTCAAATATTATGCAGTTATCTTGTCTAATACAACAATACTGAACATAAATATATCATTCAAAGTTTTCTAGCACGTCTATATTCTTTGGGATGGAATTTTTAAGAAAAACAATTTTTTAATATGAAATTTTTATCATTCATTTAATTACTTAAATAATGTTGGATGTAAACTATTACACAACCTTTAAAACGCATATGACAATATCATTACTAGTTGTTAATCCCATTTTACTTAGTCGTTTTTTTTCTTTTTCATATTTTATAATTCCTGATAAATCGACCAACAAAAATCTGCAAGTATTGCTTCGGACCATTTCCCGTTGTGTCCTCTCTATGTGCAAAATTTCGTGATGAAACCTCTCACAGTCTTCATCAGATACTGTTCTGAGATTTGGTGTAAAAAATTTTAAGTGAGAGTGCAAAAAATGAATTTTAAGAAACATGTTACTTTTTTGAGCCTTGTAGGAAATGAGAAGTTCTTGTTTGATTTCCTGATAGTTCTGATTTTTTTCCAAGAAAATTTTGGCACAAATTTTCTACAAAAGCAGTCTGCGCCCTTTTTTCGAATTGATTTAAATTTATTTTAAAACTTGAGTCCTTTATAACCTCGAGTATTTGAGGACCTACAAAAATTCCTTCTTCTAATTTCGCCTGATCCGGGGAAACTTTGTTTTCTAGTACTGAAAGTACTGGGCTTTCACAAAGTTCTTCATAAGACCCAGCTTTATATGAAGTGGTGGAATTTTTTTTTTCACTAAGAACGAAAGGATATTCCTTTACATTTTTAGATACAGGAGACAAACTCAGAGAGGTTTTGATTTTGAAAAAAAAAAAAACGTTCTTTGTGGTCAGCTTTTTACTATGTTGTGTTTGTCTTTTGCGCGACTGTCCCACTCACATAAAAAACCACAAAATTTGGTATTTACCATTTGGTGATTTTAACTGGACTGCAATGAGGACATCCTCCTTGCAGGCCAGTTAAAATTGCTAAAACTTTTAGATCAACACAAATGTTCTATGCGTATTGTGAATTTTTGATTTCTTGCAGAAATAACGTCATATTCCCATATAATTTTCTTTCATATTCGCTTAAAAAAGCATCAGATAATATATTTTTCTCTCTTTCTATCACTGCACACCGTTTATTTGTGTGCAAATACAATCTCAACCAGTTAAAGTTGCTTTAACGCGAGAATAACATAGTATAGTAATATTAGTATAGCAAAAAATCCCATAATTTCTAAAAATCTAAAATCAACATTAAAAAAAAAATTAGACGTGATAGCATAAAACGAAAAGCAGATATAGATTGAGGATGGTAAACTCTTTAAACGGATCATACTTTTATTCAAAGGAGGATTTCGTTGCAGACCAGTGTTATCAACCATCATCTAAAGATTTCACAAGATAATTCATGCTACAAAATATTTAGTTAATTTTCAAAATTAATTTTTTTGCAAAAATTTAAATTATGATTAATTTGTATTTGATCGTGATTGCATTGAATTTATAATATTTCTAAATTATTAAACAAATTAATTTTTAAATACTTACAAAGAGTTTTTACTTCAAATTAATCAAAAAATGATTAGTTTATCTTAATATCATCATCAATTTATTGCGGACAGTTGTTTCTTTTTCACAAATTAAAAAAAAAGCTATATAAGTTTCTTACCTTATCTTTTAACTGTTGACACATGTGTAGTGCAGCTGTTAACATAAACAGAACATCACTCAACCAGGGCACTGCGCAGTCCGCCTGACATGAGTCTATACGCATTGTACCATGCACAGAACTCAACTGGTACGCAACAAATATCAGCTTATGGGACTGTATGTAGAACGATATTGCTAAATCTTCAGGCAGATTCGGTGATAGTGCTTTCTGAAAATACACATAAATCATATAAAATTAAATCTCCAGTCCAAAGGATTGTGATATTTTTCTCGCTTATCTCTTCATCTCTCTAATCTAATTTATTCGCTTATAGAGGCTGTCCATCTGGACCAGAAAATGACTCTCGCTTGGGTTTATTTTTGATTCGTCTGTATTTAAAAAAAAAATTATTTATATTGAGTTATAATTATATTTTACCATATTCCTACTCTTCATAAGCTCATCTATTGTTTTCTTCTTAGGTAAAACTAAGGCAGTCCTAGCCCTCTGTAGAGAACCAAGTAGGCATTGTATAATATGTAAGACCTCCTCAGAAGACCTAAAACACAAATAAATATTGGTGCTACTCAAAATAAATTAATTTACTTTTCTTACACCCATGGCAAACCTACACAGCAGAATCGCGGTAATATCGCAACGGTGTCCCTATTCACGAGAAGCTGAACACTAACGAAGCCTGTTCTAATGCATAGATTTGGCTATATTTCTAGCTCTTTCTATTCTAAAGTGAATCTACTCCGATGAAAGCCACACCTCAGCGATCCAACCGCTACTTTGTTGTGGCGCCGCATTGTTTCCGCATGTGTTTATTGCAGTTGACCAAAATGAAAGCAAAACTTCTATTTCTTTTCA
Source organism: Papilio machaon (assembly GCF_912999745.1). Taxonomy (NCBI): domain Eukaryota; kingdom Metazoa; phylum Arthropoda; class Insecta; order Lepidoptera; family Papilionidae; genus Papilio; species Papilio machaon. The sequence continues at coordinate 3,270,280 of NC_059989.1, read as the reverse complement.
TAGAATAGACATCGATTTTACAGAAAAATTACTTTTGACATCTGGTTCCGCTTGTCAATCTAAACTTGACTGCAAAGTTTAGCTACTTGTATTTCAAGGCACAGATGTGTTAGGGGCATTAATGTGGGAGTTTCGTACTGTTTTGTGCAATGTGAAGTACAGCAAATAAGACCCTCTTGTGGGCAGCCTTTTGAATTTAGTCAAATATTTTATTTCCTTTCAAGAGATTACAAAATGACAGCTTTGATTATTCACAGTCATACAACTATCTGCTAACCGGAAATGACACATAACTATCAAATTTCCACACACTTATAGATTCATAACTGCATGATAGTAAGAAAATTATCAATATCTTTAGCCAATAAAGCTGATATTGGCAATAATATTTATCTTATCAACAAAATTTACTTCATAAAGCATTACCTGAACACATAATGTTTATCAACATTGTCAATATAACCTATAGCCTGCTGCAAATGGTTGGCCGCATCTTGTATCTGTTGTAGCTTCCAGGGTCCATCCTGATTGATTGAGGTGCGACATATAGAGTGCATTTGCCTTAAAACTTTAAAACTGATGTCCTGGGAAAAGATTACAATAGATTGTTAAAACAAACACTTTTAAAACTCACCAACCAGGATAATACCTCCATGTGCCATAACCTATAGGTTGAAAAATACTGGTCTTAATATAATAAAAAAATTCTAATGATTTAAATTAAAAAAATGATTTTGGTAAAGGAACCTCCATCAATGACTGACTATAAGATAAAAATACACTATGTAACAAAAACAATCAACATATTCATTCTTACTAGATATTATTTAATAATATCATAAATTACTGTTATTAAAATTTTAATAAATAGCTCATACTCACTGCATGGCTGATGCTGTCGCCAGTTAAGGTGACAATGCATTTAAGCTGCTCCGGTTGTGAAGTAAGAATGAATTTATCTTGCTTTTGTCCTTCATTCCCATATAAAGGCACAGGAAACCTATGAGCACATTCCTATAAAGTAAAATAGTTATGAATAATTAAATAAAATGCCATCTGAAATTCTATTTCTATTTACATATAATTCTTCTTTTAGAATTTATTTATTATTTTTCAAAGTACATTGTATTAGAATTACATGTGTAAGAATTTAAATCAAACATAAACAAATGTTTACATAAAAATAATTGCCACAAAACACTGCTTTATTAGCAGATCGTTTTGGAAATTCATTAAAAATAATATATACCAACAATAACTTCAGCCAATTATTTCATGATTCTAAAGGCACCAAGCATCCACTTTATATAAATAGCATGATCACATACAATGTGTAAAATAACTTTACTTACGACTAATACTGAATGGAGCTGATGTAATATAGAGTGTACTTCTTCGCGTAGTACCCATTCAAACTCTTCTTTCTAAAATAAATTATAAAATTCGTGAAAACGATAAAGCATTCATCAAATATAAAACCTACTGAACACCAATTAAAATGATTGTATTATACCAGATTAGCAGCCTCTTCTTTTTCGTTGTCATTCATTTCTATAAGATTTTATAGAATTAATTTCCGTAATTCTACAAATTTTTACTTTATTACATTGACAGACTGACAGCTCATCCAAAATGAAATTAGACAGCACACAGCAAAGAGTATATATGAGAAAGAGCGCTAGCGAACTGGCGTCCCATCCCGTGGCCGTCACTGCCGTCGCCATTCCAGTTCGAGTCACTAAAACACAATATCGAAACATCGATACCTGAAATCGATAAATGATCGTAATTATTAAAGTACAAACTATATATATTATTACAAAACAAAAGCTAGTTTAAGTTATTAGTTTTCCTTTTTTTCAATTTTTACTCTTTTTTATAATTATTAAGATAAATCACTGATCTCTATAGTGTACAGCTCAAAATAATTCTGGTCGATTTAAAGTTTATAGGAATTAAAAACTAATAAATGACACTTCTATCAATTTGCAGGTTGTCCCTAACAGAAAATAACTTAATAACTCATGAAAATGGTATTTCCGAAGAAACTTGAGGCATTTTATACGAAATTAGAAGTATCTTTACGTGAAAAGGGATTCATTGCAGGGTACAATCATACAACTTGTAACTTTGTATCTTTAGACCACAAACATATTGACATATTGCCAAGTCTACTTTTTACTTGTTCCCTCCTAAGTGTCTGATATTGAAAATAAAACATTATATTTTTGTTTTCTGGATACCTAATTCAAGTATACATTTTTCTAGGAAATCAGGACGACATATGAAATTTCCGTATACATTTTCCGCAAAAATAGCACAGTTTCCAATATTTTTCTACATGAAAAATAACATTGTTTGGATGTATTACCCGCTAGGGATAGTGGTTGGTTTGTATTTTATTTCAAAGATTCATGAAATATCAAATTCTGAAGAAAACCAAAGATCTTGGGCTGAAACTCAAAGAAAAATGGCCGAAAAAGAAAAACACCATTGATTGAATTTTGTTATAATTGCCTTTTTGTATTTGTTTCGAAGGACTGTTTCCTAACACTAAATAATTAATTTGTCCTAGTCTCAGTGCTTTGAATAAACTTTAAAAGCTACTTTGACTCTCTGTTTTACTTTTGAAACTTACTTGTTTTTGCTTTATTTGTGAATCAATTTCATCGTTCTATTTTTATTTGTATTTTGACGAAGCCCGATTGTAAACTAATATACAAACTGCTAAACGTTTAGCAGTTTACATATCAGCCTTTTTTACTAAAATAATAAAATGCAATGTGAGATGAATGCAACTGATTTTGTACTGCTCAATACCTCGCTCCTCGCTCGCTTTTATTTGTCAGAGGCGAATGGGAAATGCTCGCGTTTAAAAAGTCCTGTCAAGAGTTTAGTCAATATTGAGCAATAGGGCAATCATCATCATCATCATCATTATGACCCTGGATTCGTCCACTGCTGAAATAGGGCAATACCATTGTCATAATTTTTAATTTTTGTATGATGTCATACTGAACTGATGTCGGATCGGAGTTATGTCATTGTCAAATTTTAATCAAATCGCTCTTCAGTGTTGTTTTCTGTGATTGTTTTGTTAAATTTGTTAGATTAATTTGAACGACTATGCAGAAGTCATAATCACACGGGAATGAATATCTTTGTATGCAATTCATATTTTAGAAATCTGTAATTATGTGGGTTAAACCGCAAGAAGTCTTCATAAAAACTGCGCTGTGGTAATTTATTTACCTGACTATTTGCTTATCTTTTGTCTTGAATACGATAAAAGTATTTTTATACTACAGTTTATAATTATTGTTTCTATGAATATACAGGGACTGTGATGAGACAACCTTATACTTTGTTCTTCAAAGAAGAAAGGGCCATGGCAAATCGAAAGGACTGTCTTCGCTTCTAGTGGGCACACTTGATAGCGTCTGGGATACAAAACCAGCACCTTATAGGATACTGCATCAAACTCCTAATTCTGAAATATATTATGGTGATTAAAGTTCACTATTTTTCTATGTGACCTCAAAAAGTTGATATAAGACTTGCCTTTTTTGCTTCAGTTATAGCCACAGCCTTGACAGAGAAAGAAATCCGACAAGACTGGCAATGGTTGTTTGATAATGTAAGCCCTACCTTGCATTCCTTTGACACTGAAGAAGAGATTACAGAATTTGTATGCTGTAAAATTAACTCTATTATTGCTACTGAACAGGAGAATTTAACAGAAGGTAATGTGAAATGAGACCATTGTCTAATCAAGTGTATTTTCAAATTAAAAAGTACCAATATAAAAATACTAACAGACTCAACTTTCATAATTTTAACTTTCATAAGAACCTTCTTAGAACAACAAACATAACAAAAAATAACGATATTGTTCCATCCATTCAAGCATGATGCAATGATCAAGGGAAATAGAGATTCATTTTTTTTATATAATATTATTTGATGTTAAATATTAATGAATCTGTATTAATGTAATATTATTTCCAACTTACTAGATGAAGATACATACAAAAATGTTGATTATGAATTTCACCAAAGATTTGCAATGCCAAAAGATGAAAAACTGGTGTGTTACTATTCTTGCAGGTATGTATAAAATGGGGAAAAAGTTTTATTCATTTCATTTATCTAACAATAAGTGGTCACCACAACTTCAGCAGCACAGAATTTTTAAAAAGTAGCCTATAATATAGCTGGTGCATCAGCTATCTTTCCATCAAAGTAAAAAAAATCAGAACAAATGCGGCCCAGCGTTAAATTATTTCACCTCATAATAAAATTAAACATTTACCCAATTTAAGGCTGTATATTAATATGTATTATTTTCCTTAACAGTTATTGGAAAGGTAAAATGCCTCGACAAGGATGGTTATATTTGTCAGTACACTATATGTGCTTTTATTCATATATATTTGGAAAGAAGACAACTCTTAAGATCAGATGGGCGGATGTCACTGAACTAGCAAAGACCAATAGCATATTGTTTCCGGATTCAATCAAAATAGTAACAAGAGATGGGGAACACTATTTCACAATGTTTTTGAAGAAGGCGGAAACTTTTGCTCTAATGCAGCAACTAGCTAATATAGCTATGAAACAGTAAGTATCTTTAGGTGTAACATTTTTCATATTGGTCATGGTTGTAAAAAAGCTTATCTTGTTATAACATTACTCCCTTGTCTTTATTAGATGTTTCGATTAGTATTTATGTTTGACTAGCTGTCACCCTTGACTCCGTCCGGATGGAATTACACAAAACTTAATTAGTAGTTTCTTCTGTGTTCTTCCAGACTATGCCCAAGTTCTGTGTCAATTTTTTTGAAATCTATGCAGCTGTTCCCAACATATCTTCAAGCAAACATCCATGTAAACATTGGCATTTATTATATTAGTAATGTTAATTATAAGGTAAAAAAAGGTTCAATGCAAACTTAAATATGTCCTAACTTTTCGAAGGTTAATCGACGACAAATCTGGCAGCTTTAACATGGATAAAGATTTACTCACAAAGTTGAGTAAGAATGTACCAAAGAAGCCTTCATTCCTCAAGCGAGATTTGGACGCTAGGAAGCAATCGAATCTGTACACACTACGGTTTCGTCTACCTCACACTGAGAAACTGGATGGTAGTGAAGAATGTACATTGTGGACACCATATAATAAAAGATATAATTGGGGCAGATTATATCTCTCGCAGAATTTCATATGCTTCGATAGTCGGGTAAGTGCTACTATCACTTGTCACCATAATTAATTTAGATATATTATTTATGGCTGATATTGCTGATATTATTTATTAATTTAGATATAATAATGATATAGTAGATATTACCATAGTGTAACTTTGATAATTTTCTTCTTTTTAGTTATATAGTATTTATAAGGCAGTGTTAAGTAGGGTTTTGTATTATATATAGAACCTATTTCGATTTTATGTTCCTATTATTTAGATTTACTATAACAATACAAAGCTAAATGTTCGTGGTCCTGACACATTTAGTCGTGCAATGTCCATTTGCTTTATGAGTCACGGCGAGGCAGGCGCGTGCTGTGCGCTTCGTACCGCACATTACTCTATTGTTATCATGAATTATTGACGTCTTATATTCAATTACTCTTCCTTCACACGCTTCACCTCACTTAGTCCATAATGATGTGGATTATGTGGCCTTGTGTGAAAAAATATACAACCAGTACTTACAAAAACTATAATGTTTTTGACCAAATAATGCAATGAGATTAGATTAGTATATTGCCTCAAGAAAAATATATCAGAGATGTAACTCTCAGTTCAATCAAAAATGATGTTTCCTCTAATCTGACAATATTTTTTTTAAAACAAGCACACGCACCGTTAATATGTAGCACTGTTTTGATAATATTTATCATATCTTTTCATAAATCTGTGAATGAACAAAACTATACATGGTTACAATTTTTGACTCATTTACTATATCATGAAAAATATTATAAATATCATAAAATCCTTAGTCCTGGAATTGGAACAACAACGTTACTGGAACCTGTGTGATTTTACTGTTAACTTAAAGGAAATAATTCTCTAGGTGAGACATCTGGTCAGGTTGACCATACCACTGCGGAATGTTCACCAAGTAGAACGTGCTGATTCCGGGGGTGCGGGTAGTTCTGACTCCGGCAGTATTCTCATCACGACCGCACACCACACCAGCTTTCTTTTCGGCAATATATCTGATAGAGACTTCCTCGTACACAAGATATCTGAACTGCTCGCTAAATTGCCCAAGTAAGTTTATGTCTGAGATAGTTGCCCGGTTAAGTTGTTCCTTGTCTGATGTGTGGTGCATGGTATACTTATTTATAGAATTAACTTCATTAATCGTGGGTTTCTGAGACCAAAATTCCCGTTTAAAACATATTTTTATCTCAGTTTTATCAAAAATAATGACAACGACAGAAATGTTGGTCTCAGAAACCAACGGTAAATCGAATAATTTTTCTACATTGCCTTTTTTATGTTTACATTGAAACAAAAGAATAAATAAAACGAGATTAGGTAAATAGGGGTTAGTAACAAAACAGAAGAATGTACTAACATTGGTTCGGATAAAATTTATGTTTTTTTTCGATATTAAAGAGCAAATGTACGAGTAATGTGTAATAATTAACAACAAAACATTTATCACAACGATAATTTAATTTGCATTACATTGTTTGCATCTATCGATCAATAAGTTACATAATTCATCATTTTAGGTACAAATTATAAATTGCAGTTAATATATCGGTCGAATTGCGTAACATTATAATGAGTAGGTTATTTGTTTTATTATACAAAAGAGTGTCAATAGCGTAATGATTAGACGCAGTCGTGGGTTCGAATCCTTTCGAATGTCAGCGTAAATGGAATGGTTAGTTAGTAAATTTAAAAAACATGAAAAATTGTATGTGTATGGATAATTTGAAACTTACTAACAATGTAATATTTATATGAGTGTTGTTTTCCAGATGTATTAACGAAGAGTTTACAAATTTTACTCTGACTGTAACTTTAGCCATACTCGCTTTGCTCTGCTTTGTTACTAATAGCATCTGTATGACATTTGCCATTTAACTGATAATAGATATTTGTTTATAGTCGAAGATAATTTGTATATAATTGGACAAAAATAGTCTAATCGTTTAGTAGAAAATATTTTATTTGTGGACTGTGATTATTTTCCATAATCTCAATCACATCTACCTACATTTAGATTTTATAAATTCAATGCAAACGAGTTGTAAAGAAATACGCATCATCACATTTAACTCATCATCATTGGAAGTTAATCAGCGGCTGTCAGCATGGGAGATTAACAAATGGCATGAATCTATTATATTTTTGTATTATTATTTAAATTTCGTGAATGGTCAGTGATTTATATAGGGAGAAGGCGACTAGAGTTCAAGAGAAGAACGAAGAGGGACCGGACTGGGCACCTCAACCACCTCTAATGACGTTGTTCAAGACGCATCAAACAGCCACCATTAAACAAATACAACAGAAGAAGGTATACGATTGTTTTATGTTTACTCTTGTAAGTCTACCAGAATACTAAGATTTTCGGGGGGGGGGGGGGGGGGGAACTGCAGAACTGATAATCGGAAACAACCGTAAATTTTCGATGGCTTGTAGGAATTACGAAAGAACATAATAATCTCACTTAATACTATCTGTTGCCTGCGACTCCGACCGCGCGCAATTAAAAAAACTTAACTAGTAGTCTGTGTTCTTCCAGATTATGTTTTACATCTATCCCAAATTTAAGTCGTTCCGGTGATACCTTCAAACAAACATCCATCCATCCATCCAAACATCCGCATTTATAATATCACTAATATAGTAAGATTAAGATTATATATGCAAATGTCTAAATAGATGGATGGATGGATGTTTGTTTGAAGGTACCTCCAGAACGACTGCATGGATCTCGATGAAATTTGACATAGTGCTTAGTCTGAAAGAACACATAGACTACTCATTAAGATTTTTTTTAATTCCGCGCGGACGGAGTCGAAGGAGACAGCTAGTGCAATAATAAACTTTAGTTTTCTTTTGCTTTTAGACCAAATTATTTTCTTTTATTTATTTAATCATACTCAATTCCTTAGGAAATAAAGAATGATGTTTGTCTTTCACTTCAGTTATTTTCTAGTAAACAAACGCTACGCAAGTAAAGTTCTCAGTGTAGTATTAAATAGGAGTGTTTTTGTAGGAAAAACAATGGGAGGATCATATGGCGGAAGTAGGTCGTGGCGTAAGCATGTATCAAACAACAGCTGGCAGTGAACTTGTAGTCAATGGTATACCGGAGTCCCTGCGAGGCGAGTTGTGGAGCGTTTTCTCCGGTTCCATTCTACAGAAAGTGCAGAATAAAGGCCTGTACACGAAACTTGTTAATGAGGCTCTGTCCTCTAAGAATCAAGCTAATGATGAGATCGAAAGGGATTTGCATAGATCGCTACCTGAACATCCTGCGTTCCAAAATGATGTTGGTAGGTAGTTTTACTACTTAGTGATTAATAGTTAGTTAAAAAAAAAGTTTTTATGCTTATGAAAATCTAGTTAATTAATCTTTACATTGTTTAATCGACATTAATAATTTGAGGTTACATTTTCGGCTACAAACACGAGAGATGATAGATATTTTGATAGTTAATTAGGATTTAAAGATTACAGATTTTATAGTGGATGTGTTCATTGCCTAATATAGTCACTCATATATGCGAGACATAGACAATATTTGTTTTTTTTCAGGTATATCAGCGCTACGTCGTGTGCTCTGTGCGTACGCACTCAAGAACCCCACCATCGGCTACTGTCAGGCGATGAACATCGTGGCGTCTGTCCTGCTGATCTACTGCCCCGAGGAGCAGGCATTCTGGCTGCTGGCCACTATATGCGAAACTCTACTGCCTGATTATTATAATACAAGGGTCGTTGGTGCTCTGGTATGTATGAAATTATCATTTTATTTTTCTAATATTTCTTTACAGTCAATCGTGATCTGGTTCTGGTCTAGTTAAGGATTGGAAATATATTAAATGATATTAAGTTTATCCTCGAAGGTGGATCAAGGCGTGCTGGACGACCTGACGAAGAGTCACCTCCCGGAGCTGCACGCCAAGCTGGACGAGCTGGGCATGATGAAGATGATCTCGCTCTCCTGGTTCCTGACGCTCTTCATCAGCGTCATGCCGTACGAGTGCGCCGTCAATGTCATGGACTGCTTCTTCTATGACGGCGCTAAAGTTATATTCCAGGTACCTCCTACTTTAAACAGTAATCTAAATTTATACGATATCACTGGATTCGGTTAGGACATAAAGGTTTTTTTCTTGTTTGAAGGTGACTCTGACAATTCTGGACATCAACCGCGACAAGCTGCTGAAGTGCGCGGAGGACGGGCAGGCGATGCAGGTGCTCAGCGAATACCTTGAGGGTATCTACAACGAAGAGGCCATGGCGCTTTCCACTGAGCCTAGGACTGCTGATAAGGTAACAACTTTAAGGTTAATATAATATTTGTACATGAACTGTCAATACAAAACTGTGGTGTCCTGCTTGAAGGACCAAGTTATTTTTCTTTATTTTCATAGATAATAAGATAGATGACAAACAAAAAAGACCAACGTTTCGGTCAATGGTATTCGGTCATTTTGATAAAGTGTTGTGTTTTCTATTGATAGACCATAAAGATCCAAGAGTTGGTGTACCAGTCGTACCGGTCTTACGGCGCGGCGGTGAGCAGCGAGTGCATAGAGCATCTCCGTCTCAAACATCGTCTGCGTGTCGTGCGGCAACTAGAGGACAGTCTCGAGAAGAACACGCTGCGTGCGCTGCAGCACGACCGGCTGCTCGACCACAACGAGCTGCAGGTTGGTACATATGGAATGATCTAACTATAGCGCACGATCTGATGAAACATGTTGCAGTATAACTTTATATAATGGTGATGGTTACTTAAATATGTGAATCTTCTCCAGGAACTTCTGAGTGTAATCCGCGAGGAGTTGTTCTGGGCGAAGAGAGTGCCGTGCGAGCGTCTGGAGGCACCGTACGAGGCTTACAGGCTGGACTATTCCCAGTTCAAGACTCTCTTCACTGCCCTCTCGCCCTGGGCCAGGGGAGAGTACGCCGATGCTATCACTGCTAGAATGTTTAAGGTATTTCTCGAATAAACATTGAATGTGGGTATTTTTATTGCGTTTTCATAGCAAGCATTTCATTGGAATTGTATGATTTAATTTGTAAAAAATGGTCCTTCGAGTCGGATTTTTTAAATCATCTTGTGATTCGCGAGATGAATTTGATGCAGTTGGTGGACCACGATGACGACGGTGTGGTGAGCGCGCGCGGACTGAGCGTGGCGCTGGGTCTGAGCGCGCGCGCAGATGCGCAGCGGCGGCTGAGGGCGCTGTACTGTGCGCACGCGCCGCCACTGCTCAGTGCGCTGGACCTGCTGCCCTCGCACTACACCGACACCGGAGAGGAGCTCGCCGCTGACGCCATCTCCTTCTTTGACAAGTACGATCAACTAACTTGTTCAATGTTTTTAGAATACAGCGCGTGAAATATATATTTTTTCGATTTTACATACAGACACTTCAATTTTATTAATATGTATGGATGTATGGATTATATAATAATTATTGTGTAGTGTGGACAGTCCTCCGAGCCCTGAGGTTGCGGGTACTCCGGGCGGGCTGCAGCGCTCCATCAGTCAGGTGTGCGGAGACGCCACATACATGGACAAGTCCACTGACAGCGCGTACACACAATCCGGTACATTTATCATTGTTTATATTTACACTTACAATTGATTTTTGTTGATTTTTTATAAGGTAGCAAACGAGCAAGCGGATATCTGGATTCGCCGAAATAGCGAAGCGACCGCTGTCGATAGATATCCGCGATTGCAGATACGTTGCCTACCTTTAATGGACAGAGGAGAGGACGCACATAAAGATTATATATCCTCGTCTTATGCGTCCCCTCCTCCGTCAAATCCACTTCTCCTTCCCATCCTTTCCTAATAAGAAGGATTGAAAGGGAACATGAACTAAAATTAGGCCTCCGGCACCACACTCATGAGACTGTACGCAGAATTGCTTCAACTTAACAAATGTTGTTGCGAGTTCTACCACTATTAACATGCTATTAATTAAAAAAGAATATTTTCCCTCCTTATGCGTCCCCTCCTCTGTTAAATCCAATCAGCTTTTCTATTCTTTAATCATCAGAAAAGGGTAGGAAATGAAAGAGTAGATGTTTCAAATATTACCTTCGTATCAGATACGGAGGCGGGTGCTGTGCGTGCGTGTGCGCTGGTAGGTCTGACAACGCCTGGCACACCTTCCAGTCCTCCTTGCGCTCCGCCAGCGCTGCCCCGAGCACACCTGCTGCGTCTGCTGGCCGCGCTGCACGGTCTCACTGAACACAGCGCACCGCTGTACGAGGCCGTCGCCAGAGCTGGTATGATACAACACGTGCTCGCTTTCTTATCTCAAAAGATGGTAAACGAACAAGCACACACAAACACTTAATTTAATCAATATTATTGGATGCATTGGCTGTCGTGTTGTCTACTTTTAATCGAGAGATGAGGGGTCGTACAGAAAGAGGATTTATCCCCTATGGGTCCTTTGCCAAATCCACCTCTCCTTCTCACCTCTCATAAGAGAAGGGTGGAAAAGGGAAGAGGACTAAAATTTCTAAAATTTTATATTGTACGTGAAGACTTTCACTTCTTGTCTTCTGTGTGGTGACGACTCGGCTCATTTTTTGCAACAGATAGTGTTGTTGCTGGTCTCTACCATTGTTAAACACTACTCTTATCTCATAATAATTATTTGAAATATCTCTTGCTGAGAGTAGACATCATACAGTAGTGATGTGTTGTGCTGCAGGCACTCTGCTGCTGCAGCTGGGGGAGCTGTCGCAGCTGCAGCAGCGGCCGGCGCTGGACCGCGAGGTGTCACAGGACAGCCTCTACCTCGCCGCCTGCTCCAACCAGCCGCAGGTAGTCAAGGTACCGCATTTATATATACTATATCATATAAAAAGTTCTAATTGAAAATCAAAAGTATATCTTTTGTAAGCTAAAAACGAATTTTTGTGATTATGTCAATGAGTTTTTTGGTGTACTTAACATCCGATAGAGGGCGTAAGGGAAGAGTGAAATAAGTGTGTAAAATTATACACTTATATTTTTACACACTTATTTCACAATTATTCATGTTAGACAAACTGAAAGAAATTTTTAGCCGACTTCAAAAAAAAAGGAAGTTATCAATTCGTCTGTATTTTTTTTGGTTACTTTTTATTACATTTTGCCTGAGTTTTTTTATGCAGGTTTTTTTTAAATAATCCGATATTCTGGTATTTGTAAAGTGTTTGTACAATTTTGTATAGCTGGATCCAAACGGTAACCAAACAGTAGATGAGGGAACATCATCCGCTCAGATGTCACCGTCAAAGGAAAATGAACCTTCTGCTGAGAGCGAATGGTTCATAACCCTGGAGCAGTTCCTGGCGACGATGCTCACAGAACCTCTGTTGGAGGAGTTCTTTAACAGGCAATTCCCTTTGTTGCCTCAATTGGAAGCGTTGCGACAACGAGATCGTTCACAATCTATATCTTAACTTGTTTTGATACTTGATCAACTAATCTTGATACTTTAAGTTTTTCTTTATATTGTGACAAATTAAATTTCGTCCTGTTTTTGATTAAAACACTTTTTGATATCAATCCAAATAGATTTCACTCATGTGTAAGTTTTTGTACAATAAAAAAATTTGTTTTTTATTTAAACCATAAACAAAAAATGTTTACAACGAATGTTATTTTTAAAAAATATGGATTATTAAATCCTTCCTAATCCTTTGCTTTATTTTTTTTTAATTTTTATATTTAATTTACTTATAAACTATATCTTTGTATTAAACAATCTTAAATAAAAATCATGTGTTTCGGAATAAATAACGTACACGTAATGAAATTCTGAACTTTCTCAATTTCTACAAACAAAATGATACATTCCAATTGTGAATGAAAACTTTTTGAATTTAAAACAATTCCTTTAAAGTTATTTAGGTTATAATTAAGCCATATTAGTTTTATAAGTAGACGTACAAAGCGTGCACAATCACGTGATAGTCGCGTTGAATTGAATACCCCCCCCCTTCCCTCTTACCTTTCACCTCCTCGCCCGCGCCTTTATAATATGTTCCCTTATTACAAAGCTTAAACTATTGTGGTCATTGTTCAAGCACATTATGACGTCATCGGATTACGTTACACTGTTATTGTACACACATTGTATTTAGATAATGCGTATGTTTTTAGGTTAATTTAAAGTGTTTCTTTTCATGGAATCGAATGTATGATTTTGATTTTGGTATTAAAAAAAATTGAATTAAATTATAAAGTATATAACAGTTTGCATATACACAAATAACTATGCAATATTGTTTTGGATTCAAATTAAAACTTATATAAATCAATATCAGAATTTATAATACCTTTAGGAATTGCCATTTGAAGTTAATTATTTTCTTTAAATAAAGTTACTACATGTCTATAATTAATTTATCTAAGCATTTTACATGAATATTTTTAGGTTAAATGCTATTAAAATAAACTTTATTATAACCAATGTATAAATTCGCTATATATATATAAAAAAAGTTTGTAACCCTATTTAATATATGTGTATTCAATAAAAAGCCTTGAGCAATAAATTTACTTTAAGAAATAAATGTATTATAAAAAAAAAATAGTTTTACCACAAGTGTGAAATTATTCATATATTTATATGTACTTCAAAAGCTTACATTCTAATTTCAGTTTGTTGATTTTAAGAAAAATCTAACATTTTTTTTTCTATAGCTTTCTTAATTTTTTTTAACATTACAGTTATGTTACAAGTTATAATCATTAATTACTAAAATTAGTAAAAAATGTTCAAGATATATCTTCATATAAACTCAAGCATTCCTCGTCATAGGGCTTCGCGTAAATCAATGGTGCTTACGAAAATATTTTGTATATACTGCTTACACGCTTTCATATTACATACTATGACTATATAAAATCAATACGTATTCTTTTCTGTTTCGTAACAAAATTAAATTACATATATGTATGACAAATATATTCCTAGTAATAAAGCTAAAAAAAATTGATGTTAGCGGTGACAAATTGACAAAATTCACTAGACTATATGTAGAAAGATATAGTATGTCTATCTTATGATAGTGTTTAAATCGCGAGAGCTTACGAAAAATATAATAATCTTTAGAATGAACATCATACATTGCGCACTCGATAATATATTTTTATATATCCCCAAATTAAGATTGCATGTTTATTTTTATATGCTGTATATGTATTGTGAGGCGTAGATACCGCACTTGTATATATTGGTTATTATCAGTAGACGTAACATAAGTTACATAAGTTATTTGTTACTTTGTTTAACATTTCACCTCGACCTTTGATAACTTCATTTCTCTGTTGTATATCTCCGGTTGGCATAAGTCGCTATGACAGCTCGCTTGCGCCACCACAGTCTAGTTTCACTAGGTTTTTTGTCGTACTGTAGCTATTTTGTATTTTTTTTCTTTTATGGCATTTTCTCTGTCTAAGTAGGTTTTATATATTTTATGACAGGACTTAGCGCGATAGTAGCGCCCCTATCACCGGACCAGATGTCCGTGTTTGCCACACATATTGTTATCCTTTACATTCTCTTTGAACAAATAGAGATAACAATATGTGAAATACATAGCAACAACAGCAACAAGCGACATGATTTCTTTCAACGAAATCATGTCGCTTGCTCGATTGCCACCACAAAAAAAAATTATATAGATGTTTCACTAGTGGAAACTTATTGAAGTACTGTAAAAAATTTAATATTGAGTATGCGTTACAAGAAAATTTTATATTGTGTTAACTATATGTCACAGTTCAAGCTTTGATATATCATAGTTAAGTTTACATTAAACATGGAAGTTCATTTTAGTTTTTATCTTTGAAAAATAAACCATTACCTTTTATAATATAAACATACCTGTCGAGTCAATACAGTGGTAAAGAAAAAAATATATTTTCAGTTTTTTATAAAAAAAAAAATTATTTTCACAAATAATATAAAATCTTATTGTATATTAAAGTGAATAACATCAGATGACTGTTTTTAAAACTTGTTACATCTGTGTAATATTTATCATTTATAAATAATCAATGTTTACGCCTACAATATTATTGTGTATCGTTCAATTGCACAATTAACTTTATTTACCTTATAATTGATAATGTAATCGCTAGGTTAACGGCCATAAGTACATATAAAAACTGAAATATCTAGGTTTTTTGTATTCGTGCTTCGGCAGTAAAATATTAATAAAAAACTACGCAAATACAACCTAATAAATACATGTTTGTTTGAAAATTTTATCGTATTTTATTTACTTTAAAACTATCCTTTAGCATCCTTTTTGATACGCAACAAAACAAGTTAGAATAATTTGTCTATACCAGTTTTTAACTGTTAGTAATCGCATAATAAAATCTAGTTTTACTTTCAATGAATTCTAATTTGGTTATCATTTGTAATGTTCTTTTCAAATATCTTAGCGGCACAGATTAATAAATAACCTAGCTTCCGGCTATACCCCGCTACTAGGGATTGCAATCCGGCGTCATTTTCAGTCCGGCCGGATACGACCGGATTCCCATCAATCCGGCCGGATCCGACCGGATCCGACCGGATTGATTAAATCAAGATGATTTTCGCTTTTTAGTACAAAATAAGTAAGTTAATCAAGTGTCACTGCACTTATATGTAGGTAGTTTATTAAAAATAAATCACAAATATATAAAATCGACTTTATTTCTTAACCAATGTTAAGACAAATAGTCAACAAGAAAACAATTAAAATTTAGTAGTGTAGGTAACTAGTAATAATTTTACGACGTAACGAGTAGCTTAGTCTTTCTAGATTTCACTTTCACAGATAGATCAATTTATAAGTAACAATATTAATTATCAAGTAACTGTAATATCTAATAGATACAATTAACCTTACGTAATTAACTGAAATGAGATCAAAATCATTATTAAAGTATTTGAGAATGCTAACAAACAAGTCTTATAGGTATTTATGATTATAACAGATACCATCATGATTTGATGAATCTGCCTAACGAATGAATGGCAAAAATTATCACAATAATGAGTTTAGAACTCTTTAGTTTAATCAACTTACGATAAATAATTATTTTAAGTAATAATTGTTAAAAAATATAAGTATTAAAAGAAAATCAATATTGATTTTGAAAATAAGATCGTAGAAAACAAATATTGTTAATTGTGTCATCAGCTAAACGACTTCTAATAGAGCTGCAAATATATACGCACAACGCATTTAAAGTACCTACTCATGCAACAGCTATATTATTTTCCCACAAACTGCTAGCACCGGATCCGGTTTTCGGATCCGGTATATTGGTACCGGATCCGGTAACCATTAAATGATGCCGGATCCGCCGGATTACCGGATCCGTTTTTCCGGATTGCAATCCCTACTTCGCACGAGTCTATACGAAGTATACAATTTTATGTGTAGCTCTTTACTTCGCACTGCGAAGTAAAGAGCCGACAACATATAAAGGAATTTTTATATGTCCACCTTATTTGGCTTAAGAGCGCAAAGATTTGATTAAATTAAAACAATCTTTAATTATTTAAATATTTATTTAACAATACAAGTTGATTATTATTTAAAACTCATCTTCAATGTCCATGCATTTTGTGAACGTACTTTAGCCTTGTCGGGAAGTTCGATACTGGTCACACCATTTTTGATATTCCACTGCAAAAAAATATATATTAATGAAAATAAAAAGGACACAAATAACAGTCATTAACTTCTCTCTTTATAAGAAAAAAATGAAGTTATTTTGACAAGTATCATAAAAAAACTCATGCACATTTCTAAATACACAAATTACACTAATAATAAATCAAATCTTAATAATTTTCCTCGCCCCTATTGTATTATAAAAAATATTTCGTAAACTATAAAATACCAACTGCTTTTTACGATTGCAAAAACCGTATAAAGTGTTCTTAAGATAACGTTTCATTTAAAAGGCATATAAGAAATAAACAATAACCGATAAAAATTAAATCTCACACTTAACCTAAATTACTTACATTTATAAGACCTTCGTTGCCCAAGAGCTCGATTTTATAAACACCATTATGTAGATAAGTAGAAAGATCCTTTACAAGTAAAATATTTGTAGTTGGCCAATTAAGGAATATTGCGTAAACGGCTGTAACATTATCAGTTTCTTTTGGTATCGCGGTGGGATGACGATGGCTATGCTTAGCTTTCCGGCAAGTATACCACACGTCTTGGTTAAGAGAGTCATTTTGATGTAACCAAGGAGAAGTACTGTATATTGCTTCACCGTTTATTTTTAACCAACTACCGAGATCTAGGAGTCTTTCTTGGAATATTGGTGATATGGTGCCATCTTGTGTTGGACCAACATTTATTAGAACATTCCCTGGAATATAGATGATGTTGAAAGAATGAAAAATATAGGCTATGAAGTTATTAAGACAAAATAAAATATGCAATATCACGACCACACAGAAGACAGGCGTGAAGGGGATCCCGCGTTTCGTCTGGCGAGTGTGGTACCGGAGGCCTAATTTTAGTTATCTTTCCCTTCCCATCCTTTCTTAATAGGAAAGGATGGGAAGGGGAAGTGGATTTGGCGGAAGATAGCACGCATAGGAAGGAGAAATATCCTCTTTCTGTGCGTCCTTTTCTCCGTTGATTAAAGGTAGGCAAAGCATCTGCATTTGCGGATGTCTATGGGAAACGGTCGCCTCGCTATTGTGGTGAATCCAGGTGGCCGTTTGCTCGTTTGCCACCTTATGATATAAAAAAAATGTAGAAAACGAATTAATCTATTGAAGCAAATTCAAAAATCACCTCCACAACTGATAGTAGACACGACTTGGTAAAGCAGCTGCTTGGTGGAGAGGGTGTCATTGAGGGTCATCGGCTTACGGAAGCCCCACGACCGGCTATCCACTGTGAACGCATTCTCCCACTTGTGGTTCTGAAGGGAACCTAACAGAATAAACATTTTAACCAAAAAAAATAATTACTAGTCGCATCGAGCAGATAATTACGGAGAAGCTTAAACAGCAATCAAAAATATAATTAATTTAAAAACCCGAAAGAATTTAAAATCGTTTGATTTCAAAATTGTTAAAGCCGTTTCAATCAGTGGACCTAGCACGAATATTTTTGATAATCGCGTTCGTATCGTCATCGTCAATTATGCCATAATTAGTAAGAGATTGTTGGTATACTTTAAGCTCGGCAGCGTCCCCTGGATAAATTTTAATACAAAAAACGATCGTTATTTCATTCTCGAATCAAGTCTCTGTCACGTAAAAAAAACAATAAATAAAGTTCTATACATTGGTTCAAATCTTGCATGTAAGCACTTACCAGGATTATACCGATCCGCACAATTGTAGAAGTCGCCATGTTTACAAGGAATTCCTATACCCCATCTATCGTTCACTACAATCTCATCCCTAACAGGGCTTTCGTTGTACAGCCAGGCGAGAAAGTCAGTAGACTTCCAATATGTATCGTACGTCTCCCAATCACCATCAGACCAAAGGACTGATGGCTTGTAATCATTGATTAGTTGTTTCAAATCGGGCCAAAGTTTTGTTTCAGCGTAATATCGTGTGGTAAAGTTATTTTTCTTATCGGCTTCATATATCGGATTGAACCATTCGTACAATGAATGATAAACTCCGAACTTTAGTCCAGCGGCTCTAACGGCGGTAGACAGTTCACCGACTATGTCCCGTTTTGGGCCAACATCATAGGAATTCCAACTATAGGAACGATGTGAAGGGAACATTGTGAACCCATCATGATGTTTACTCGTCAGGACAATGTATCTGAAAATAACATTTACATTCTTTTATCTATACCGATCTAGGTATAGCTTAGGAGAAAAAATTAAATTAAAGAAACGCTAAGAAAAATCAAAATCTAGAAGCAAAGCTTAGCAAATGACGTTCACCTAGCTCCAGATTTTAAAAATAAATCTGCCCACTCGCTAGGGTCAAAGAACTCTGCTTTGAACATCGGCGCGAAGTCTTGATATGTAAAGTCCGGAGGGTAATGTTCTTTCATGAATTTGATTATTTTTTTATCACCACCTAAAAACATAGTATTTGGCTACAATATATCAAACAGTATGTGGAATGGAATAGTCGAAAATAGTATAACTAAGAAGACTTACCTTTCCAGTTACTCCAGAACCATTCAGAGAAACCGACAACTGAATAAACTCCCCAGTGCAGGAAGATACCTATTTTCGCATCATCGTACCAATGGGGCAAAGGTCTTGTATCCAGATCCTTCCAATCCGGCGAATATTTCTTTGACACGCGATGACCACTAATATGGCGGGATTCACCACTTTCTAATTTACTATAACTACTAACAACCGAATATAGCACAAGAATACATAATATAATTAGCTTCATGATTCTGAAATATTAAAAAAAAAACTTAGTCAAGTTGAAAGTACATAATGGTAGTCACAAATTGACTAACAACGTAGAAGGATATTAGAGCAATTTAAAGATCATGCGAGACCGCTGACCGACGAATATGAATGCACACTTGTAAATGTAGAATCGTGAGTATGTATATTGCTATTCAAAATTTATGGCGGCGCGTAATTTCGCACAAGATACAAAAAAATCAATTTTCAGTATCGGTGGGACACACCCCAATGGCTCACATGGCAACCATCAACGTTATGATGCAGCTAACCACGAACCGCCATACAATTTAAACGTGGTAATACAATTGTCGTATTAAATGTAAAGTATTACCCTCTACCTATTTTTAGTCAAAGCAGTTGCTGTTTAAATAATAATTAAACACTACTTCAACTAAATTAGTTCGAATAAAAAAGTATAGAGTCGTTTAAAATTAATATATTTACCTTTTTTTACACTTCTTTACACTTGACAATAATCATGCACCAAATTAAGAAATGCTATATTCAAAAATCCTCCGACAACTATCACTTTTTAATATACCATTCGTCTACAAACTCTGGACATTAAAAGACGCTTGACCGGCCACCACACAATGTGGATACGAAGTCAATAATAGTATGTTATCGTATGTAGTTACTCACAGCAGACCAATTGTTATCGTACAAAGATGTCAACTTGTTTAATATGTTTATATACACAGCGACACAATTTCCTCATAAGTCCGGTACATATATTAAAGTTAACTTTATGACTATTATAAATATCAATGGCCTAAAAATTGCCTGAAGTTATGACACTAAATAAACATTTTTAAGTGCACTTCACAACACTTAAAATTAGAGTTAAGTGATCATTGAACACGTATTTGATAATTATTTATGTCAATTAGTTGATCAGTAAATATAACAATCTAATAGCCTTTAATATTATATATTTGCATGCGTCAGCTCTTTACCGTCAAAATCAATCCAGGCGTTCCGGATATTATTCGGAACAAACAGACAGACAGGCAGACAAATATTTATAAAAATTGGATTTCAGTTATAAGGAAATATGTTTTTTTTCAACATTACATACAGACACTGCAATTTTAATTAAATGTATAGATTTCACTTACATTTCGAAGCGAATAATAAACTTTACGCATTCATGCATTAGTTGCAAATGCTAGAAAAGTTACTTACATACAATTATGAAAATAATTTAAAAATTAAAAGTTAATAAAAGTAATCTAATCTAATAACTCATATCATTTCTAAATTGTTTTGTTTTCATTTAGCGCAGTTCACCTGCTTTTTACTTAGGCGTAAATCGTAGTACCCATACATATTCGACGACGACCGTCGCTTTATCTGGAAGTTTGACGTATGTTATACCGTTTTTAATTTCACTCTGCAAGGAATATGTACATCTATCAGAAAGAAAAAATTCCGTACCAAAAAAGAGGTAATTTGTACCAAACTATTCGGGTAGGATAAAGATGTCTATCTGCCGCAATTACCATTGGTTTCTGAGAACAAAAACTCTGTATAAAACGTATCGTCATCTCTGTCTTTATCTTTGGTAAAACAGAGATAACAATATGTTTTAAACGATAATTTTAGTCTTAGAAACCCACGATTAGTCGATAATTTTTAAAAAACTCACACTAACGCTAAGAGCTGCTTAAATAATTGAACAAACGATAAGTAAGGGAGTAAGTGGTAAGTTCTTTTAAATACTCACAGATAAGTCACCATCATTGCCTAATAGCTTAATCTCGTAAACAGAAGTCTGAATGTAACCAGTCACATCTTTTAATATTAATCTGTTGCTAAGAGGCCATGAAAGAAAGATGGCGAATATTCCAGAAATTGTATCGGTAATTAGTGGTTTTGCGGTCGGATGTAGGGCATTGTAAGGGGTCTTTTGACATGTATACCACACGTCAGAATTTATAGCGTCGTTCTGATTATGCCAAGGTGATGTACCGTATATTGCCTTGCCGTTTATCTCGAGCCAATTACCTAACTTTAGGAGTCTATCTTGGAATATCGGTGGTATTGTTCCATATTGCGTTGGACCTACGTTTATTAGGACATTTCCTGAAAATACATTTTTTACAGTATACAAGAATGTTGCTTTGTCGATATGAGAGTTCAGACGGTTATACTTCGGTCAGACTTAGTGGTAGATGCCCGCAACAATAAAATCTGTTGCACGAATGGGCCGGCTCATTACAATGACGTGTGGTCGTTTTAGTCCATTTTCCCTTCCCACAATATTCTTATAAGGAAAGGATGAGAAAGGGAAGTGAATTTGATAAAGTAGACAACGCATCTGCAGTGGCTTATGAAATCAGGTGGCCGCTTGCTTGGTTGTCACCTTATAATAGCTGTCGCACGCGACTCGGTCCGCGTGGAATTTAA
The DNA here is from genome assembly GCF_912999745.1 of Papilio machaon. NCBI lineage: Eukaryota > Metazoa > Arthropoda > Insecta > Lepidoptera > Papilionidae > Papilio > Papilio machaon. Next base: position 3,248,201 of record NC_059989.1, on the reverse strand, counting down.
ATAAAATAAAACTGAATAAAATTTAATAAGCATATGTGTTCTTTCAGACTATCATCTACATCTATGCCAAATTTCATCGAGATACCTTCAAACAAACATCCATCCATCCAAATATTCGCATTTAAAATATATGTAAGATTTAAAAATGAGTTTCTATTAACGAAACATCATATTGGTATCCCTGTCTTTCTCTATTCAAAAAACAGAGACAACAAAATGTTTCGTGTACCTGTTTTGTCAATGGAAAGTCAGTACCACTGTAACAACATATAAAGAAGTTCCTTTCCTGAAACTTCGACCCGTAGTAGTTACGTTACAATATACTTGGATATTGTATGCACCGTCGACAATTAAAATTTAGCATACCTATAAATGTAAAACCTGAAAATTTAAACTAAACTAAAGATAGGCAAAAATTACCTCCGCAGCTGACACTGGTAACGATTTCGTGCAATATTTCCTTCATACTCATAGTGTCGTTCGAATTCATCGTTTTACGAAAGCCCCACGATTTCTTGTCCACTGTGAAAGCATTTTCCCACTTGTGGGGTTGTAGTTTACCTAAAATTAGGCTTACTCATTAAATCATTATAAAATTAACTATATTTCCTTCCCTACAATTGAAATTCTTAGTTTAATAAAAACAAATAAAATAAGTTTGGACATTACTTATATTTATAAATACCTTAATTTATATATAAAATATAAAATCTCTAGAGGTATCCGAAAATGTAGTAGGCAATGCTATAATAACTGTTATAATTGTTTTCAGATATCTTGGCGGCTCTTAATTACACGCGAGTAACTATGCACAACACAATTTTAGGGGTAGCGGGCACTGCGCTGCGCGCCGATGGCCTCGGGCCGATAAGATATTTGAAAAGACTAATACCTAAGTGCTTACCTGGGTTATAATGGTCGTGACAATTGTAGAAGTCGCCATGCTTACAAGAAGTGCCTTTACCCCATCTATCATTCACTACAATCTCCTCCTTCACCGGACTCTCATTGTACAGCCAGGCAAGGAAGTCAGTCGACCTCCAGTATGTTTCATACGCCTCCCAATCACCATCAGCCCACAGCAATGATGGCTTGTAATCATTAACCAGCTGTTTTAATTCCGGCCACAGTTTCATATTAGGATAATACAGTGTTTTAAAATTATTTTTCTTGTCCTCTTTATACATTGGATTGAACCACTCAAAAAGAGAATGATATATACCAAATTTCAAGCCCACTTTTTTAACTGCATTCGATAGTTCAGAAACTACGTCCAGTTTAGGACCGACTTCACAAGAGTTCCAGCTGAATGAACGTTGCGATGGGAACAAGCAGAAACCATCATGATGTTTACTAGTTAACACAACGTATCTGCAGGATAAGATTATTTGGTTCAAATTTATTGTTGTTTTCTTGAATTTTTTTTTTTTACGTTGTGCTTGTCACTTTGTACGAAATTTATATTCCACCAATACCCTCGTATTTACTAGTGGGTAATTTAAAAGCATTGTTACCTTACACCTGCTTTCATGAATAAATGAGCCCATTGGTTAGGATCAAAAAATTCCGCTTTGAACATAGGAGCAAAATCTTGATAAGTGAACCCTGGTGCAAAGTAATTTTTCATGAATTTCTGAATCACCATTTCTTTTTCTAAAAGTATCAAAACGAATGTCATTGGTTCGTTAGTTTTAAATAAATTCAAGAAAAGATCTGATGATGATAGATCTATTTTTTTACCTTCCCAGTTATTCCAGAACCATTCAGAAAACCCGGGCACTGAATAAATACCCCAATGTACGAAAATACCAATTTTTGCTTCGTCGTACCACTGAGGTAATATTCTCGTGTCTAAGTTTGCCCAGTATGGTTCGAATTTCTTGCATTGCTTACTTTTAAGAACAATTGTATCATTTTCAACTGCAGAACTAAAACCTACTAAATAGATAATAAATATAAACAAGAAAATCATCGTTGAATAAAATCACAATAAATGCCTATTTGATGTTGCGCCATTAAATAATACAAAGAGTATACGAGTATGTCAAAACTCAAACATAGGTACGAGTAAGATGCGTTCAAGATTGTCTAACACAAAATCATTTGTTTCGAACACAACGGACAAAATCATACAAAAAAGGGTCCTGTGAATGTGATAGTTGCGTGTGCTAAATTCCTTAATTTTTAATTAACGAAGAAAATATCGAAGAAAAAGTAAATTGGGATGTATTTACGTTAGTGACGACTCCAAGAAGTTTATATACATTTTGGTTAATCTTTGATCCAACAGTTGAAATGCAGTGGTGACCGGCGGGAAAAAAATACAGCCGAATTTAACTTGGTTGTGCTTGTGTTATCATAAAAGGTACGATATGTAAATCAAATTGTATTTAAAAATGTTATTACTATTTATTTTAAATAATTATAATTATATTACAAATTTACATAATTACACAAGTCATGTGACTAGATAAAAGGAATCTCAGCTGATTTATGAATTAAAAATACACAATAAAGAAATCAAAGGCCGGCAACGCATTTGCGATTCCTCTGGTATTGCAGATGTCCATGGGCGTCGATGAACACCTTGGTGTTCCCGTTGCTCGTTTGCTCTTATAAAAAAAAAAGAAAAAAATAGATCATACATTAAAATAACAGGATAGCATAATACAAGGACTATTATGATTAGAAAACCAACAAAAGTTGTATAAAATAAAATATTACTACTAGTAATTTAAAATCGTACAAAAATTGTAAAAAATATAAATTTGCTTATTATATACATGCAATTCTTGAGTATTTTAATGAACTTTATTATTCAATTAATTATAGTTTATGTACAAAGTACTTTTACATTTTGTTAACATGAGCTTTTCTTAAACACACTTAGAAAAGGTGATTTTTATAAATGTTATAATTTCCTGACTATATTAGTAGTTACATAATGCTATTTTTATATCATAACCGTTAAGGGGGCGTCCATAAATTACGTGAGGTGTTTTTTTTAATTTTCTGCCCCTCCCTCCCCCCCTGGTGAGATGTCGTGAGATTTTATTCAACCCCCTCCCCCATCTCCCAATCTCACGTGAGATTTTTCAAAATGTGAGTTTCTTACGTAAACGCGTTGGATTGTCATTGTAAAAAGAAAAAAACAAATTTGCTTCGTGCTTTTATTTACGACTAGTTATGACTAGTAATCAATGTTGCTGAGAGTTTAATTATAAGTGTAATAAAAATTTAACAATAGAATACTTAAATCGTAACTACTTAGATTAAAAAAGAGTATCTACTCTAATTCAGTCCATGGAGAATCATGCACGGTCTCAAGAGAGACTATTGGAACCAACATGTCCATATGATTTTATTCACATGGAATATAATTTTATTACTATTAACTAAGTTTTCTTTTCAAGTCCAAATAAACTTTTTTATTACTGTTAAATAAAAATTTCTCTCAGTGTATAAAACAAATATGGTGGTTTGACAGTAAGTAAATGTATAACGTCGAAGTATGAATGAAATTATTTTCTATTGAACGAATTAGTGAATGATCTTTATCGTATTACGATTACGCTTAAGATTAAATCTTAAGCATGTACAATCTGGATTAAATGGACCAAAATAGTATAATTTTTTTTTTGTTTCAATCAGAAAAAAAATTGCGTGATATTTGCCGAGACCCCCCCTCCCTCCAACGTAAGATTAGATGAGATTTGACTCGACCCCCTCCCCCCCTTAAACACCTCACGTAATTTATGGACGCCCCCTAACAGTTTAATTAAAAATTTTACAAAAATACATTTATAAATATATAAATTTACAGTTTACATTAAAAATATGTTGTTTATCTGTTATCAACTTCAAATGGTCAAAATATAAAATATACCCATACTTTATACTACCAGGACTCTAATATATACTTAAATGAGTATTAACCCCTTTTATTGTTTATTGCAAATATATATCTAAAATATTATTTAGTAAAAAAGTTACTAACTCACTGCATTATAAAAAATTGAGTTTAAATTCAGATTACACAATTTTTTGTTTATTTAAAATCTAGCAACAGTTTTTCATTACACACTTAATTTGCAATAGTGAAACTATCATTCTTGTCCACTTCCCCGTTGGGAAGTGGAGGACACTGCTATTGTGTGTCAACTTTAAAGTTTGAATAGTGGCACGGCCCATTTAGAATTATTTCATTGATTCCTGTAGTTGGTGGGGCTGACATCACTGGGGCTGTATACAACTTGCTTGAGTGCAGGGAACTTGGTGGACTAGCATGAGTAAATGCAGTGCATGTAGATGTTTGTTCCACCCTTCCTTCGCTCATCATTCCCATTTTAACTTCAAATATAACATCTTGAATCTTTTTCTTAGCAACAAGTAAGTTTTTCTCACCTTTCAAAGATCTTAACTCATTAGCTATATATTCTCCGAACACGGAAAACTCATCTCTATCCCTAGGTGTTGACTGATGGATAATCTCAGACTTTACTGGATGAAGTATCTCAGTTCTAGGTACTTTATGAGGCGGGGATAAATTAAACAGTTTGCAGTCTGTCAATGCTGCTGTGGTTTCATTCTGGCTAGCTATGGTATCAGTTAATTCCACCTGTAATTTAAAAATTCATTTGTTTCAAATGCGAGAAAGAATCATTATGTTGCAAGATTATTCTGCTATAAAAATTAAAATTTAGAACAATAATGTTTACAAGTAGAAGCAGAAATTAATTTAAAAAATATAACCTGAATACTGTAATACTCACAGACTGTAGGATTTTGTAAACTTTACTCGAGTCTTTCATGAAATGGAGATATTCGTAAGCATACCAATTACTGACATATCTATCGTTAGGATCCTCTGCATTAACGCGAGCTTCTTTTGCAGATTCCCTATTGTACTGAGTTCTTAAATGCTGTATCTTTTTCGTTGTATCAGGTACAGATATTCCTAGTATATCCGCAATAGCACGTAATTCTTCTTTTCTTTTCTGTTTTTCTCTACGAGTGTCACATAGTGAAGGGTTCCATAGGCTTGCGTTCACTTGTAACAACTCGATTAGTTTCAAAGTTTTGTCTTTTGTCCACTCCCACTCCATCGCACGATTTATTATTCGATAAAGTTAGCCACAAATTCACAAATCCTAACAAACCGTATGAACACTTTACAACTTTACGATCGATCGTAAGATCGTTTGCTAAACAACGTTTGCCAATGTTGTCGATACTGCAGTCCTGCAGTCGAGCAAGATGTTGCGACGCGCACATTGATTTGTTAGTTGACAGATCTAGTGTTGTCATAATAATTGTGGCTTTATAACTGAATAACTTATTTAAAAATGTCCTCGACTGTACCGTTAAGTCAAAATTACTTTTTAATAACTAAACTTATTTAAACGGAGTGTTAAATTAAAAATTTAGACTGTTTACATTTATCGCTGTTTGGTTTAGCGCCATCTATTTTTGTTACATTAAAATAATTTGAGTTTTTGTATTACCGTAAATCCCCACTATCGTAACACCTGTATTAGAACAATAATGCCATCCCTCTCTCTTTAAAAAAGGAACAGAAATAGCAATAGTATTTCTATACTTATTTCGCACAACTCTGGGTTTGTACTTCAGTGATGGTTACATGATCAAGTTTCCGACATGAAAAAGGCTGTGTATTCATGGTCTTATACTATTTATTACCTATTCCAAATCTATCCTGTGGACGAATATTTGCGACAATCGCCATCGTATCGTTATAATTCGTGAAGTGCGGTAACTGGCTTAAAGTAGGTACACCAAACATCTCATACAAATTTTGTCATAATTGACGATGACGATACGAAATCGTTTGTCGCAAATACTCCTGCTAGGTCTACTATGTCTGCAGTGTTACCATTAATAAATCTCTGTAACTCATCGGACTGTATGGTAGTAGCCAAGTTAACAAAGACATTAAATAGAAGTTAGTCATTTATTTGAGACAGTTAGATCGTAATAAAATTTATATCGAAATTTAACTTGTGTATGAATGAACTACCTATTTTGTTAACACTTTGTCAGGTTTAGTGATAAGTGGAGGATAAGTTTTTTTTTATTGATATTAAATGAAATAAGACAAATCTAAATCATTGTCATTTATTTACAGGCTACAATGTGAGAAGTCTATCACATTATAAAACAAGTGATACTCTACATAATACATTATTTACAATATGTACAAATAAAAAATAAACATAAAATTCATCCGTTAATACACTTGTCTCAGACACAAGTCGTTATGAAAATACAGCTCTAAATATTACGAGGAACCAAGTTATATAACAATTAAAAGTTAAAGGAACACAAAATGTAGCGTTCGGGATTACATTAAAACTTAAAATTAACTTAAAAATTGAGTCAAATATATAAAACAATCAGTTCATTTTATAAACATGCATTTCATTTCATTTGCTGTCTAACCGTGGGTTTCCATTGATGAAAGAAACTCGTACAGAAACACAAAACAATTGTATGGACATCGCCAGTCAACAATCTAGATCAAGTCTAGAAGGGGTTAATATGGTATTCAAAGTATTTTTAACATCTTGTTTACATTTTTCAAGTCTCTAGGGGGGGGCAGTTGCCTCTCCCTAACCCCCTCTGGCAACGCTTATGATGACAATGTGTGTGACAATACATGTGAAAATGTATACTATTCGAAAATCTGAAAAGCTTTATAACTATATTTCTGTATTATTTCATCAGTGTGAATCCACAGTAAAAAAACATCAAAGACTGTCATCTAATATCATGAATTTATTATTACTATAGACTTTGTCTAAACAGAATATCGCACAAGTTAAGGATAGATAAATAACTTAATACTTAAAAATACAATGTATACTTTATATAGCAAAATATATAATAAAAAATAAGATAGAAAAATGTAATTAAAACCAACAAAATATTGTACAAACTTCATATTAATATTTACAATGTATGATATATAAATAAAATACATCTAATTGTTAAAAAAATCAAAATGAAAACCATGCACTTATATATAAAATGAAATCATTTTCTCCAACTCTTTAACACAAATTATCACATAACATGGTCCATTCAATTTTGCTATATAAAGTTCACATTGTACATAATGTAGGGTACATTAAAATTAAGCTCTCATAAATAACAACAACAAAATAAAAAAAAGAATGTAAACAAATTAATTTGTATTTCAAATACATTGAAATTAAAAAGTTCATTGTTATATTGCGGGTTTTCACTGTTTAAAACAAGTTTAAAAAACATATTGTCATTTCTCTTATTATATTTAGAAATAACAGTATGCTTTTATAACAAGTTTCAAGGCAGTGAAAACTCAATTTGGCTGATTCACGTCATATAAAAGAACTCAAGGAGTTAGATACAATTTATCATTTAATCACATTTATAATATATCCTAATTAAATGAGGAATAGAGATTCATATATTTTATTAACATAAGTAAAATGATTTACAAAGGTTTTCATTAGAAAAATAGATTTCAATGAACTCTATAATGGAATAGTTTGTACAATGTAAGTTAGTTATTTCTATATTAAAAATCAGACTCCTTAGTGTAAGAGAGTATAATAAAAGAGATGCTAAAGCAATATAACCAGTTTATACAATAATTATGCACATATTTACAATATAAATCTCGCCAATGTGACACTAGAACAAACACTTTTGTACAGTACTTAAAAAATTCGATGTTATTGTATTCCTAGATATTTTGTATGCATAAATAAAACAGGTAAGGGTCGTTATCTTCGTCTGTACTACAATTACATATGTATTACTATTTTGTATCAATAAAAAGTCTAATTTACAAACATACAGAGCAATAAGTTAAGTGCTCACTGGAAGCTTCATCGACCAGCCGGTATTTATTAATTTAACAAATATAATAAAATATCTATTTTCAACAATTGACAATAATTTGCCTATTCACATGTACTTATTGGTGGTAATTATTGCGCATGAGGTACCTGGCGCTGGCGTGCGGTCACCGCCCCCGCCCCCGCCCTCAGTTAGGCCTACACGTTAAGGAATGGGGGTTACGTCGACGCGTCGTATAATCAAATTACAGACTAAATAAATACTAGCTACCTAAATCTGTACAATGTTAGAAAGCTTCCGCGGCTTACGTGACGTCGAGGGATTTTGTCTCGCGCGCCCTGAAGAAGCCCTTCTCGGTGCGACACTCCCTGATGGTGACCGTCTGCAGGTTGACTGTCACGTCCGTGATGAAAATCTGGTCGGCGACGGGCGAGCGCGACAGCCAGAAGGCGGCACCGCGGCGCGGCGGAGGTGCGGGTGCGGCCGCCGCCTCGCCCTCGCCCCATGAGTCCTCGTCTTCGAGCGGTGCGGCGGGCGGTACGGCTGGCGGTGCTGTGAGCGGCGTGGCGGGCGGCAGGTGTGGATGCGGATGAGGACGCGCGCCGCGGGGCTCTGCGGGCGCGGCGGCGGTGGGCTGCGTGTCGGTGCGGTCGGCGCGCCGCTCGCGCTCCGGCGGCGTGTGCGCGTCCGCCTCCTCGGGAGAGTGCGGCGGGCGACGAGGTCCGGTGCGTGGCGCAGCGGCCTCCGCTGCGGGGGAGACGGGCGCTGGCGCGCCACCTGGGGGCGCGGCGGGCGGCGGCGGTGCGTGTTGCGCGGTCCGCGCGCCGTTGGGCTTGGCGTCGTGCCGCTTGGCGGGCGGGCTCATGGTAATGGTGACGCCGATCTTGCCCGACTCGCGCGAGAGCACCTCGGCCTTGCGCTTGCCGGGCGGCGGGTGCGGTGGCGGGGAGGTGCTGCGCGGCCGCTCGACGGGCGAGTGCTCGCGCTCCCGCTTCCTGCCCTGGCGGCGCTGCTCCTCGCCGCGCTCGAAGCTCTGGATGAGTCGCGGGTCGAGGATGTTCTCCTCGGGCTCCCACGTGTTGTGTTTTGGCTTCCAGCCTTTCCATTTGACGTAGTACTCCACTTTGTTCTGAAAGCAGAGAGTCGCGAGTGAATATGAGCGAACACGAGCGCGCGCCGGGCCCGTCGATACGTGACTGGGTCGCACGGCTCGTCACGGGGGTTAAGCATTGCCGTGCAAATTATGTGCGATGTTCAATTACCTACTTACAAAAGAAAGGTTACTTGATTACATTAAATATAATTCACTAAGCAAGTGTACCATCAGCTTCAACTTCTTTTCATCAGCTTATTTCGATTACCACAATAAGGTAAAAAGTAAATAATTTGACATTGTAGAGGTCAGTCATTATTTAAACGAAAAGGTAAAAAGTGAGTAGCAGGTCGTTCAGTGTTAGCGAGCCCGGCGCGGGGCCACCTGCGCCGTCAGCTGGCGGCTATCTCCCCCGGGATCGAACCTGAACCCTCACCGCAACAACACCATAGGCGAGCACCGTTATTCCGCGCATGCAACAAGCAAAACTACTAATTGCCTGATAAAAATACAAAAGCCAAACTTAATAAAATATTTTTGTAACTGAAAATGTACCTCGAGTAAATTGTGTAAATATCTGCTTTATTTGTATTCTCTTACTTCAAGTTGGTAGTATGAATTTTTAAGTCACAGCTAAAAACTTACTCCAACAATCCAATTTCATTGCAAAAGGACGTTGTGCCGACACCTGTAGCACCCTCGTTAAAATAAAACATGAACCACTCTAATATGAGACCCCGATTCCTTAGGGGGACCCCATTTCAATACGTTTCAATGAAGCGACGTAAATTCTACTCTATGTCTTTACTATAAGGTTGCGTATCGCAAGACAAAGATGGCATTATGGACCTTTCGCGGGTGGGCTGAGCTTTTCAAACCCTCTCCTCTCATTGGTTTCGCTTACAAAGGACGCCGTGAAAGTGCGTTGAGAACGACGTAACTTTGTCGCGGCGATTTAATATTTTAATAAATTTATTTTCTACAATAAAAAGTTAGTGGAAAAATTCAATTTCCCAATGAAAATGGAAAAACCGGACGGGACGACGTCACAAACAGGTAGTTTCATTGAATTTTTTTCTTACACAAGTCTACGTAAATCTTTGAAACCTGGCGATTTTAGCTGTTAAGCGCGACTTACAATACAATGTTATAGAAGATCGTACACAGCTACGAATCGCCGGCATTTTGATCACCAATGTCAGTCGCTCGCTTCCTGTTTTTCAAGATTGTCGTGAGAAGACACCGCGATCTTCAAGATGAAGGACCAAATCTATACAGTACCTAGACATTTTATGCAAATCCATGTTCGCCATGTAGTCGCTATGCCTGTACCTACTGACCGAATAAAAAGACTTGCGTCGACGATTCAAAATTGTGTGTACCGAGCGCGCGCTACGCGATATACGCAAAGCTTGTATACAATATTCGTTTTATGCGTTTCATCAGGGACCTATACGAAAAAGAACTTGACTTTTATGAAGATATTGTAGGTATCTTACTCCTAACGTAAAGACTTATAAGACGACAAAAGAACTGTCCGAGTTATTAATCTGAGTTACCATACTAATCCATAATAGAAATTTCATTATTGATTGGGAGTTTTTAACCCAACGAACTTATAAAAGTAAATTTTGTGTAAAAATATGCTAATTTAAAATATCTAGATATCAAATCAAAACTAAAATAATGAGTAATAATTAACCACATTATAATAAATCTACTATTTCAGTGTAATTGTAGTAAACTGAACACTAATAAATTTACTCATATTTTAAACTTTAAAGAAAAAAAAATAAAAAAGGTTTGTGGGGCCGTGTGGGCAAGGTGAGGTCGGCCGGGCGGAGCGCAGCGATTGGGCGACGGGCGGGGCTGCGGGGCGGCGGCGCGCCGGGGGAGGGGCACCCCGCCCCCCTCCATGCCCGCCCCACACCCGGTCGCTCCCACCACGTTACAAGCGCTGCTACTGTCGCCTCTATCTCAATGCATTAAAGTACAGAATGGTTCAAATGGGGCGTAGTTCGGGCTATGGTGTATCCGATGGCTATAATCTCGCCATGGGCGGACCGCGCGCTCGCCTTTCTGCACGCCAATTACTGATCGGAAGCCACTAGTAATTAGTGACATACAGATTAATTATAAAAAAAATCTTTTCTTATACAATTTTTGTACTTTTATCCTGTACACTGCGGAATTCACATGTTAAGCATGTGTTTTCCTTACAACTATAAAATAAGGTTTTGCCGATAGTAAATAATTTGTCTGCCGAAAGAAATAATCATAAAACTACTCCTGTAAATTGCCTACCACTAGATTCTTTTGAAAAAAGTAAGAATGTAGTTGTGCCTCAAATGTTAACTGCGAACCTAATCTTTTTCTACAGTCTGAATAATATGACTAGCGATTAAAGCACTTCACATTTTAAGAGTTTATTTTATAGATAGATTCTCTTAAGACTTGACCGCGAAATACAAAGGTCGGTTTTAATTTAAAATGTAACAGTTATATTAAACAATGGTTTCATACTCGAGTGACTTTGAATATCTGCTGTTTTTAAAAATGCAACAGTTCTTCTTAATGAGAACGCGATGCAGACGAGTCGAAACTGAGGCCTTTGTTTTTTTCTGCTTGCCTTTAAAATGTGATCTTTTGTTTAAAAATTCATAGATCTGTGGGAAAAAAATTATATAGTCCAACGAGGATATCTGAGCCTTTGCCGACGAGACGCTGCTGTCGCGGTTTTTTCTGTCAGAAATCATGTAAAACATGGGAATAGAAAATGGAATAAAACAAAAAACATGACTTGACAGCTATAATACGAAAAGGATATTGTGATACTTTTTTGACGTTGACAGGATGGCGGTAGTGAGCTTACGTACGTAATTTTGTTTGATATGCCCACCGGGTCAGATATCTTTGTCGATGTATACATGTCTAAAACATGGCAGACTTGGTAAAGCTTCGATTAGGGTAATGGACGATAGTAACAGCTTGAACATGGCTGAGTATTATCTACTATCTAGTATTAGGTAGTTACTAGGCTACTAATATTTAACGGGTACTATCTTACTAATATTATAAATGCGAATGTTTAGATAGATGGACGGATGGATGTTTGTTTTATCTCCGAAACGGTTTAACGAATCTTGATGAAATTTAGCACAGATGTAGAACATAGTCTATAAGAACACATAGGCTACTTATTACGTTTTTTAAATACTGCGCGGACGGAGTTGCGGCCGACAGCTAGTCTACTATAATATGAGTATTCACAGCCGACACATTGCAAATATAGTTTTTATATCTCTTTATCAGTTTTATTAGTTTTTAAATTTTATGAAAATTTGTTTCTAATGCGGCTGCTTAATGGTTTGCTTAATTTCGTAATTTATACAAAATTGTTTAATCTCCAGATGAATTTATTTTTCCAAAACAATGTCTAGATCTGTCCCTCGTAACTTAGGCTCGAGATTGGAGAATTTTAGATTGAAAATTTCATCGGTTACCGTTTATTACGTTTTTTTTACAATAGTGTTGAATTTAAAGGAAGTTTGTAAAGAATTTTAAGTCGTTATTTTGGTAGTGTGACAGTTAGGTTTGATATTACCTAAAAATATATTTTCGTTATAAATTTTATAGCGATAACTTGTAGTAGGTATATGATATGGCTATTTTAGTTCTTATCTCGCGATAACGCGAAAATATAATTTAATGACTAATTTGCAATGCACATGTTTCTTGATTATCGTGAAAAGAAACTATTAACGTATGACAGATTATATCGTATTTAAATTGTACTTTTTTTACTAAACACTGACAAAATTCGTAAACGTGTGATCAATAGGGAAAACATAAACAGATAGGTACTGCTAGGGTTATATTAAAAGTTGTTAGAATAACTAACTAAAAACGGGGTCTACAGTTATCACTTGATTTAAATAAGCATTTATGCAACCCGCATAGTCAAGATAAACGGTTACTATTTGATTCAATAAATCACTTGTGCTGTGAATGTGGTAACGGCGTATTTAAAAATTGGTCCCATGAATATATTTAAATTGAACGTGTTAGTTTGTCAATTTAGGATTGTGTGAGCTAAGTAGAAGCGGGCGCGAGATGTCTGATATCGTTGGGTTTTCTGGACTTTATAAAAAGAATTTTGCACGAGCAAGTGAATAAAGCGAAATTAGTGGTGTAGCCAAATACGTGTGAACGCTTTTTGGTTTTCCAAATTCAATACACATTTCTAAACGAAATAACAAAGTTATGAGGCAAAACTAGTGGCAGTTTCTATTTTTAATTAACGTAATCTCTGCAACAACATGAATTACGAAAGTAAATAAAGAGACGGAAAAAATGAACATCAAGTGATTAAAAACTACTCCATTTTTCATCAGGCATAAATATTATTTTCGATTCACTCATTATTACAGACGAAAACAAGTTTGCAATATTCTTCTTACATCTTGTCCAGGTTTTTAAAATAGTAGTAAGAGTAAAAAAACGATGCTAAAAAAAGAACATCCTGTGATTATCTACAGAGAACGAGACGTCGCGTCGGAACAATTCAAAGCGGTGGAGACGCGGCGGGTTGGCGGAGCGGGTGCGGGGGGTAATTAACAAGGAGTCGCGTTGGCCGCGCGCCAACTACGCGATAATTGACCGGCCACGACGAGGACGCTAAGCGAGACTCTTGCGTGGTTAGCTAGTTATACGAATAACATTTGAAACTATTAAAGATTTACTTACTACTGTATGAATTAGACAGAAATCATGGTACCAATAATGTGTGTTATGTTTTTGGCAGAATGTGGTAGAATCAATTTTTTTTTAATTTTCTCTTTGTCATCACAAGTATTTTGATTGTAATGTAGGTATAGTGTTAGTATTTCATTCGCTTTTTAATCTACTTATAAATAATTAGCTACAATATTTACGAAATTACGACTTTGTTACATTGTGTAAAGTTATAAATCTTTATCTAACTTTTACGCCTCTAAACAGTTTTATCATAAGAGTTTCTTTTCTAACCAACATTATTTATCACGTGTTTTGTATAATCTGTATTATGCAAAAACGTTTAGGTACATTTTTAGTGTTTACAGATTGCAAGTTTTTGTTAATCTTAAACGTTGCTTTACTATAAATTTATTTACAAAGCTGTCGAATTGTCCGTACACTCCGGCCGGGAGCCGGTCGGGCTGGCGAGCAGGCGGGGGTGGTTTCGGTCGGCGAAGGGGATGCGGCAGGGTGGGGATTCAGACAAATGACTCGGGTTCAAACCTGCCCGTAGGGACCGATCGCCCGTTAAAACACGTATCCTCTCAAATTACTTTAACGTGTGAAAGTCTTTATTCGAGTTATGGAAACTTTGAACCAAAATACGTGACAAAAACCTAATTATTTTAGTAATTAAAATAAAAATTGAGACGTCTTATAATATTAGACGAAATTTTAAAATTTATATGAAAACAGGATGTATATTTTGACTATAATCGTAAAACTCTAATGTCGTGATAACTACTCTATTTTCTGAAGGAGAATGAGAGAGAAGACATCATCATCGAAACCCATAGAAAATAACCATATTGCTGTAACCCGTATTTATAATTTGTTAATGCAAAAAGATAACGAGCTGTATTATCTATTGTGTAACTATGACTAAGCTTTATATTTTACGAGCACAACAACGTGAACAAATCGTTATTTTAATGGCTTAGTGATACAAACTGCAGTTGTGTATTATTAGAAAGAGATATCTGCAGCTTTATAAACACCCACGTCATATCGGACACACGAAATGACGCAAGAAAGTTATCTTAATCCCATCGGATATGTGTTGTGATAAGTTTCTTTTTTTCTATATTAAATGGCAAACGACGAACGATATTGGATTCACCGCTGCCCATAGGTAGACATCCGCAATTGCAGATGCCTATCTTTAATCGGCAGAGGAGAAAACACAGAAAGGGAGTATTTCCCCTTCTCCGTCAAATCTACTACCCTTTCCCATACTTTCTTTATAAGAAAATAGTGAGAAAGGAAAGAAGACTAAAATTAGGAATTGCTTCTACTTCACCGGGCGTGCCAACCAATTCGTGCAACAGATGTTGTGCTGGCGTCTACCACAGTCTTGGCAGTTCATCTACTATTTTCCGTTGGTTCTATCACAATAGGTACTGGGTTCTGAAAAATTGTCTGATGAAAAGTAGGCCTTATGTCCACTCTAAACTACATATTATATTTATTTGAATCTTATTGAACAAAGGTCCTCTTTACGAAACTTGAAGTATTTTTAGCACTTTCAGTGCCAATACAGTTTCATGTATTAAAATGAACTCGCAAGGCGAATAGGTGACATGAGATAAGATGTGCTTCCGTCATTAGTTTCCAAAACAGAGTCTGTCAGTTTTGTCAAAATATGAGAAAGTATACATTATTATAAGAGTAGCTTGACATTAGAAGAAAAAGACTCATAGCATATCATATTTGGATAACAGATGGAAAGATTTTTATATAGGTAGGTACAAAGAACTCATTGTTTAAAAGACCACCCAGATTTCTAAGTTTATGTACAAAAAAATCATTCATCCTTTCGAAACTTTGTGGCCTATAAAGATTTTATTTCCCTACATGTAACTAAATAAACGATCAAAATGTTTTATTGGTACGCATTTTAAATTCTTCCGCGGTGATCGCCATGGAATTAATTATCTAGCTAAGGAAAACCTTGTATAATTGTTAAGGTAATAGGTAGATACATAAATTCTCAAAAGAACGTTCGTTTCATTCATCTATTCTAAACTTTTCGCAACACTTTTATTAGTAAAATATTTTATAATAAAAATGTCACCGTCTGCTCATAAATAAAGGCAATAATGAAACATTCCATCATTACGATAGCGGGCACGTTTGATTGTTTAATGTGTCGGTATGCGAGGGGCAGTCAGAGCATCGCTCAGTTATTGTATTCACTGTATAGATAATAACTCAGTCCACTCTACAGACGATTGTTTGATACAACAGACGCGTGGCCGCCATTGTCCGGCGGGACGGCACACACTACCTTTAATAACTGGAAAATAAAACACACAATACGATCCATCCCATACATATTTATGGATATTTTTTGCAGAAAACTAGCGTAATTAATACTCCTAGAAAAGTGTAGCATTTCAAAATAGTCTGGCATTTTTTAATATCTTGGATTTCATGTTACAAGCAAAATGGATCTTAATTCGAAGCCGGCGACAGTACAGAATCGTTTTATTCAATTGTTCCGTTTAATTTCGTAGCTAAATCTACCCTCGGCAGGCGTTAAAAGGGCTCTAGAAATAATCCGTTAGGGTGGGAGGGTGGTGGAAAATGTCGGTGAATCTCGTCACATCAGCCAAAGCGATTGAAGCAATAACGAGCCTACCACTGCCTTCTATCAATTTAAATTTAAAACTGTCTTGTTGTTTGTTGAATTTTTATTTAAATTTCGTAGAGTATAGTAGGTAATGCAAAGCCAAATAGAAACGGATACTTGAAATAGATATGCGTGCAGACCTTCGCAGTCTCTACTCGCATGGCGCATAGTTTAAACTTACTACATAGTACTTTATGAGTAGTTAACATTCGAGACACGTTCGGACCTCCGCAAAGGCGGACGTGACGTGTCTCGGCATTCGTTCCTCGATTATTGCATAGTTATCGTCTAGGTATGCCACAAAGTTTGCTAACTGCTAAGTAGTTTCTGGTTCTGTGAAATTAGTAGTAAACGAACTAGAAAGCAATACGAGATTATGGAAAGGAACTGGTTGTAGTTATAATAAGCATGATAAACCACTTTAAAAGAACAAACTAAGGTTTAAGTTTAGTTTTCTAAACTTCAAAAATATTATCCGAATGCATTATGCTTTGGTAATAAACACATCTGTGAATTGGAACTGTTCATTAAGTAATTTTCAGTTCGTATGTTTTCAGTTTGTATGCAAAACGTTATAAAAAATATTTTTTCTTTTGTGTGGAGGATACTCGTTGCACGTTTTCTTTCGTAAATCGAATACCAGGAGAGTATAAACGCGCGGCGGTGTGCGCGCTAGCAATTCCATGCTGTGTGTGCGAAGAGTAAACCGATACGCGAGACAAGGCAAACAGGTCGGGGGCCGTGAGACGCATGATGCAGTATTGGTAGACGGCGTCAGTCGCTGCTCGGCCGCGGCTCGAGTGAAACGTGTTGATTATGTTCAGGGGATTGATAGACTTTAACGACGAGAGGTGTTAATTGAATTACGGAATATATTAGCCGCCTTTTGTGAAACGAATTAAAAGTTCACGGATGATTTCGAAACGGATGTTTATTTAGGTGCTTCGATTAAGCTTAATTAGTTTTGCGTGCGTAGACGCAGTTCGATACATTTTATCAGATTCATACAGACAAAAAAATGTTCATGCCTGACAGAACGGTTTATCGTCCTTGTTACGTTGGTAGAACCGATCGTTTTATGTCTATCGCAATGGTTAAATGGGCGTCCCATGTATGCAACATTTCTTTAGACTACTAACAAGTAATAAGACAAATTGTGAACGGTACGTTGTTAATTTCGTGGATCGTCACTAGGGTAGCAACAGTGAAGCCACTACGATCAGCAGTTAGCTACTAAACGGTCAACGACACGATCGATCGAACAAACCGAATCGACAATTAAATCGGTGCATTGTTAAGGATGGACGACAAGTTAACGGAGACTCAATTTGATATACAAAGATGTAAATATAAAAAGTTAGAAAGCATTTATTGTGATGAGTTTTCATTTCTTAATTCAATTAACAATCCAATCGTACGAACATTTGTAATAAAGGCCTGTGTAGAAAGTAGCATAAGCACTTTGAACTGAACATATACGTGTGGTAACTGTCAATATTAACACTTTGACACACATTCGACTAACAAATATTCATCGACGACTTGACTCGAGGTTTATTTGAACAAATTACAGGATCAGAAGGTACCTCTCGTGTTCTGAATACAAAAGGCCCTTGGACCCTCGTCTTACGCCACTTGTGGCCAGGCAAGGCAAATAGTGGCGAGGGGACCCGTTGTTTGCTAACGGCACTAATACAAGATTTCCATAGAAACATTCACGAGGAGAGGAATTAATGATTCGACACCGTTGTGCACGGAGGATCATTGAATATTAACGCATTTTATAAAGTTGATAAAAATTACAGCTACATGCATTTTTTTTACTGGGAATCAAAAAAGATATGATCGTAATGAAATGAAAAAGTATATGCTTTAACATGGCTTAAGAGTAACGGGAAAGTAACCTATTAAGAAGCGGCAATTTTCTCCAATTTATCAAAGATTTTTACACGATAGTTCTTAAAGTAAATCTTTCGTGTCGTTATCAACAAACGCACCCTTAATTTGACTGACACCTCTCTAATTTTATTCACAAAGATAAACATGTCACTAATAACTCAATTAAGTGGGATTAGACCCCGCGGCGGTCGCCAGATATGGGATTTATGAAGGATGAAGGGAAAAAACAAAACGCAATCGGGCGGGGGTTGGCGCTAGGGGGCACCTCACCCTGGACATCCCAGCACTGTCCCACCCTCCCCACAACATCGTCCCTGATTACATTCCATTGTTATTGTATTGGTTATTTTAAGTAATGTTATTATCACAGTCAGAAGATATTAATATTTTGATATCAGGGAAACATAATCTAAGCAAACGATACCTACGAAATTCGCGATTAAAGTAATGCATATTGACCATAACTATAGCTGTTTTTTTATATATTTAATCGCAACAAGTGCTCTTGTTCTCAACAATATTATACTTAACTTTTGCTGCAGTTAATTGGCAACAAAAATTATCTTTTTATCAACTGTTAAGTTACGAACGACAAATAAAAATTACGCTTTTTACATATTTTTTCGCTTCAAAGGTGAAAAAAAATACTGAAAAAAAAGTGAAATAAAGTAAATTGTACTGGGAGAGCATGACGTGGGAACAGTCCACCTGCGCCGCCCGTTGCCTCTATATCCGCCACTAATTACAATCGCTATCTGCATCAGATAATGCAGCCACAAAAACACCCGACCTTTCCTTTCGTTTCATATTTACATAATAACGCGTGCGGCATTACGACCGGCGCGCCGCTGCCGCTGTTGCGGTAATGACTCCGAGCGACATCTCCGCGTTTTTTATGCTCGCCTTGTACTAATGCGGCGATATTTCGCGGGAAAGAACAATTTGTGGGAAGCTTAAAAAAACTAAACAAAAAAATCTGATTTTTTATTTAAAACTATGCTCCATAACTATCACAAACTCTACTTATAGGATTTGCAGAGCCGGTTTATTATGCTTAATACCACAAAATATGGACTGTATAAAAATACAACGAAAAATCGTTGTGCATTTTAATAAGCGTATTTTTAAAGCATTACCTACCACATCGGAGCTAAGTTACTACGCGTGGACTAACATGGGACTTCTGTGAAATGAGCTGTTTCCGGGCAATCAGGCCCCCCCACCAACTTATCCCACATTTTCAAAAGCTACTAAACTTATTACTTGTACTTCTCTACCAATCCGATAAAATACTCCTAGACAACACCGCAGTTCTGACGTCATTGCATTTAAGTCTCATGTCACGGAAACACGTAATATTAAAACCACACAGAGCACATCACAAGAGCACACAAGTTGTTTCGGCAAACATAAAAAAATCAATTAATACAAAACATAGGTCTTCTTAATATGGAGTGTCTTCTAGGTACGTGTTTTTAATATCTTACGCGTAAAATGTAGATTTTTAATTTAAATAAAATATTCTCCATCGAGTGTTGTTCTAACGGAATGCGCACGCTGTAAGATTGACATTACAGAGGGGGCTCTAATTGTGTGGGGGCTGCGATATGTCTCCCCCATTCACCGCTCTAATAATCGCAGCGTAAAGCATGCTTTCTAAATATAAAAGGGGAGCCCTTCATATAGAAAAAACGTTTTATGTTCCGGAGGGGTGGCAAGTACCTACAGACCGGTATATAAGCCCTTAGTTAAAAGTGTGTTTAGAACAACGACATGTATTGAGACGTCATGCTACTTTTATTATTTTAGTTTTTAATATTTACATATTTCAAGTCGGAAAATAAATCTTATTGACATTGAAAATAATAATGATGATTATAAAAATTGTCTTATCATTTACTAAATTACGGATTCCATTTAAATATTCTATAATTTGTTAAATATCTTAATTCGCTTCAAAACATTCACTTCTGCTCCTATTTGTATATTTTTATAACTTACAATATAAAATAATTTATGGTTCCTTTAAAAGCTATGTCAATTAATTACCTTAATACATATTATATGGAATGATAAGAGTTTAGTTGTTTTTTGTGACAAAGTAATAAACAATAAGACCATTTTATATTGACGAGTCTGAACATGAATGCTGCTTATGGTTTATTTGTATCCTAGAATAGATTTTTAGCGTAAGTTTTATTTAATGTAACGTAAAAAAAGTGTAGAGACAACTCTATAGATGTCTTATTCCGTGAAGTTGTTTTTTGCTTCTTCCGATGTAGAACCGGATAAAATTACGGTCATGCATTGTCAATAGATTATTTATAGAGAATTTGAGCCTTGTACCACTTTCAAAGTGTTTCATATTGTAAGGTTTTTCTTTATAATATGCATAAAAAGGTATTGAAAACTTACTACTCACTTAATTAACAAATTCTTTTTTGTCCTTATTGGGCAGTTTTTAAATAATAATAGGTACTGCAATATATTACATTTTGTAGCTTACATATCAATAAAATAAAAAATATCTTTACTATATTTCAAGTATTTATAAAAGCGCCATCTAACCATCAATCGTTGAACTAGAACAAGATCAGAACACACCAATCACAATCGCAATTATAATACCAAGAAGCTAGTAATGAAAATAATCAAATGTAATGAACGTCATTTTTCCAATTTCCTCAATTAATGACATTAAAGGACTTTAAACAATCAGTATTCAGAATGTACTTGACGATATTTTCGGCCGGTTTGAGACTGCTCGACGCTGATTGGTCGGCTGGAGTGGCGGGGCGCATGCGCCCTACAACATGTGCTCGGTCAAAGCCGAATACTGGCGCGTTAACTCTGAGATACCAGGGCCACAGCGCTCTGTAGGAGTTACCCATACTGATCAGGGAATAGAAACGAATAAAGACTTTACGACCATATGCTATAAGGTTTGAATTTGAACAATACATTTGTTAGGCCATGCCCGACGAGTTTCGACCAGAGTAAATTCAACTTTATTTTTATGTCCCGTAGGTAATATTTCCAGGTTTACATTACAACGACAAGAAGTTTCCTAAATTTGACACGAGCGCTAGAGTGAAGCCATTGGAAACTTTTAGGCCGCGGATTGACATAGTAATGAAGGCTTATGAATCTAACACTAAGCTAATTGGTTGTCATTTCTATGCCAAATAGATTTTTCCTCTATACCTTTTTTACCTCCACATTTAATATTGTAAATAATGTATTAATACAAACTTGTTGTATGAAATAATTCTTTTTTCCCTTTTAAGTAACATATTATATGTACATGTATAATGGATAAATTTTATTATAACAGTGGTAATACTCAGAGCTGCAAACTATCCACCTACAATAGATATAAGTTTCACGCATAATTTCATTACGATTCATGTTTTCTTGATTAACTTGATTTATTGCATAAAATGAATTTCCCTAAATACCTTTTATAAGATAAAATGATGACTTAAAAAATTACTACATATTATATTTCTCGTCTATTTCTAAAGCCGTTAACTTTCGTACACATAAATAAATGTACAATAAACACTATTGTATATTAGTAGATTTATTTTCAAGTCTCAAAATGATTAAAATAACGTCTAAGAAACAGTCTGAACATAGCATCATAGCGTTTATTAACTACGAGGACTTGCACTTGAAGTTCGTCTGAGACAGTTTTGACGTACCGCAAGTGTTGTAGGGCGTTGCCCACTAATCGTAGGCTAACTGCAACACGAATACGCCCACCCGTCAACTAACTGCAGCGTCAAAACCTGTTTCCTTTACAAACTGTTTCAAGTATCAAGAAACATAGGTCACACGCATCACTCAAAATATTCGTTCCATGTTTGAGTCAGATTATCCAATATTGCTATTATGGATATAGTTTGTAAATTTTGAATTTAATAACAAATTTTTTATAAATTAAGCTGTAGGATAAAAAAAATTGAAAGTGTGAAGTCTTTAAAAAGCTAAATTGCAATGTTGACGGAGTTTGCTATTTTTAACTACATATTTACTTTGCTTTTTTTACTAAAAAAATTACTATATGGTACCTACTAGAGCTAGATGGTACGGTTCGAATTGTGTATCATTAATTACAACAATAAACAATTTCTGCCCACCCCAATTATCGTACAGAGTAAAAACTATTTTAAAAAAAACAGTATCGTATATAAATCAAACAATAGTAATTAACACGACGACGATCAAACTATAGATTTGTTGATAACTGTAAAGAAAAATCAACAAGAACATAAAAATATAAAATAAATTCAAATCAAAAAATTGTGCAAAATCTCTTGCTCTATCAGAATACTAATAATCAGGAAATTGAAACGCAATAAATTTTGTTAACAGTCTACTACAATGGGACGACAAAACATGCAAGAAATAAAAAAAAACACTGGCACTACAATGACATGTTACCCTTCGAGACCTCAATGCCCCAACTTGTTTACTGTCAATGTGATCTCAAGAAGGGCATCATTTAAAAAGAAGCATCGAATTTCTCACCGCTGCCCTCCGCGTCTCAACGTAAGACCCGACCGTAAGGGGAGACCCGGTAATAATAAGGGCCAAAGCATGCGTCAAAAGGAACCAAAACCCTTGCGATAATTTCCGAACAGCTGCCGGCCGGTTTACAATGACAGGATTAATGCACAAAATCTAAATTAGAATACCATGCAATGTATTATGTACAAACAAGCGACTTGCATCCACATGCATCCAAAGAAACTCAAGTTTACGGCACAACATGCTATTACACGGGAATTATTAGAAAAACTCAGTAATTCGTCTATAAACAAATCGTCACCAACTATTTCTTTAAACTACTTATTCCACCAATTAATTTACTACATTAAACACATTAATAGGTTTCATATACACTGAAACCGGCAAATTTTATAATGGCAACGATTTGTTTATTGCGCACTATGTAGTAAGGGATGATGTGTGGTCTCGTGAGTTTCGCAACCACCCGTCTCAGTCACAGCGCTCGCTTTCGAAAAAACGAAACAAAGCTCACCTTTCTAATCCTCTTCTTCATGATACGCTCGGCGGCGTACACGCTGTCGCCGAGCTCCATTTTATGCATCCCCAGTTTGTGACTTTGTGCGTAACGTCCAAAAATCAAATCCAGAATATACACTGCAATCCAATAGTGATCCTATTCACTGCATCCAATTTGTAGAGCACCGCAATCCGACACACATTCTATGCACACAATACACTCTTTAATGCTGTCACTGTTCAAAGTTGCCGCGCGAAACGGCGCTCGGATGCGACACGCGGCAGCACGTCCACACACCACGATGTCACAGCCGAACTGAAGCCGGGGGCGGCGGCAGCGCCCGCCCCGCGTCCCGCAGCCGCTCGCTTCGCAGAGCGCCGACAGAGAGCGCTACTTGTTTAAAAACAACCGCTCGATATCTGTAAACAAGTTTTCATCGCGCGGTTAAATATTTTCAGCTCGCAATCGGACTCTATATTTCCATAATTGTACTAGAAATTAAAGAGAAATAATAATTGATATTTGATATCAACTTGTGTATTCGTACAGAAAGTATAAATTGGTATGATATAAAAATACAGATAGTCGCATAGTAATGTGCATTGTCAGAATATTTGAAGATAGTATTTTAAACGTTTTAGTATGATTGTAAGCAAGACGAATGTCTTCGTCATTGAACTTGGCGGCGCA
The DNA here is from genome assembly GCF_912999745.1 of Papilio machaon. Taxonomy (NCBI): domain Eukaryota; kingdom Metazoa; phylum Arthropoda; class Insecta; order Lepidoptera; family Papilionidae; genus Papilio; species Papilio machaon. Next base: position 3,224,216 of record NC_059989.1, on the reverse strand, counting down.
GTAGGTATATTGCGTCCCGCTCGGGCGAGGCGCGCGGCGCGCGGTGGCGTACGGCGGCGGGCGCGCGACGTTGCCGCTCCGCGCCAGCTGCCGCCGCGGTACCGGCACCGTGCGCCTACCCTATTATTTACGCGCGACGTTGCCGTGCCGCGCCCGGCCTACGTTGATTACGAGGACACCGCTTTTACGTTCCATTATCCGGCACTAACATGTCCGCTTAATATCGCGATAGGACAACTTTACGTTTACTCTGACGAATTATTCTTATACAGTGCGATGTTAGCTACCTTAATACTGTGTTATAATAAGAAACTATCAAGATAAATACCTGTATGGTGGCAATGGCTCGATTAATTTCCGTAGACATGCACAAAATCCACTTCTGATAATTTTATTAGGTCCAGGACAAAACGGAAACAGGTTTTTAGATCGTCACACTATAAACATCGAAACGTCCAGCCAACGGAGCGGCCGTGAAGTAACTAAGGCATTTTCGGTCGTATCGAATCGGTTCGGCATTCGTGAAAGGTCGGTGTGTGCGGTGCGAGTGCGGGGAGTGCGGCGGGCGCAGCGGCGGCGGCGCGGATTGGGCGCGCGGCGCGGGCGGCGGGCGATGCGCCGCGAGGACCAATGACGCCGCCGGAGCGCGCGCCCCGCCCGCGTCGTGCGAGCGAGCCGCCGATGCTGCGTCCCACTCGGCGGCCGCGCGGCTCGCACACGCTTTGTTTTTTGGCGCGAGGCTCGCATATAGAAAAATAAACGGACATTTTGTATTGTCGGGCTGTACGAGGGGTCCCCGGGCTCACCCGTTTATTTATTCCTGCGCCGCGGGGAGATACGGCGCGATAAATACACCCAGCTTGCGTTTCGACACGTTTGATAGATAGACCGGATGGATACCGCTTGTGTTTTTTGTGCGGCACGTTTTGAAATATTGGTTGCTGAGTATATTATAACTATAACCTTAGAATCAACAAGATTCGATTTAAAACTGGTTTTAATTTATGCACTGTGGCACTGTCTCTTGAATAATATCTTAATTTTATTGCGAATCTCTACATTTTTATATATTTTTCTTATGTGACTGGAAATGAGAGATGATTGAGATGTTTTTTACAGTTCACAGGCTTAAAAATATCTCAAATTTTAAATATTAACAACCATCTTTCAAATATATAGCTTCATAGGCGCTGTAATTTCACTAATCTGTAATGCTTACATTCTCAAAATTACGATAATAAGCAATGTTTACGTCATAGATTTTTGTAATAACCGACGCAAATCAGATCAGATCCAGTCGTTATTTAATCTCAGGTAGGTACCTATATACAATTCTCCAGGTACTCCAGTTACCTACGATTCCGCCTGACGATTGACAGAATAGATAAAGATCTATTCTACATTCTATACAAAATTGCGACAATCTGTAACATATCATGGAGAGCTAGCGTCTATCCCGCATACTTCTTTCTCTCAGTCGTCGCTCTATCTGTTGGTCTCGTAAGACTTAAGAACCTAATTGAGAAAATAGACACCACAATAGAGATAACAATTAGTATTTTTAGAGATGTTTATGATTGTTTAGGTACCACCAGGGAACCCACGACCTCAATATAAGTCCTATCAATGCGTAGTAACGAGCTGCAACCAACTAACTTACACGTAGATAACTGGACTAATTCATTGTTGAATACAATATTTCTTGCAGCTACTTATCTATCTTCAATTGGGCGAAAGATTTAAAAACAGATTCGCTGTTGAAAAAGCTATTTGACTGACTTCTATGGTTCATATTCTTAAGAATCTATCAACCATAATCGAATGGCCGCGTAAGAAATCACGCTTGATGTGGTGGCGCGATTTTCCGGAGCAGCGAGCAAGCTACCTTGGAGACTAACACATATGGGGCTGCGGATGTGTGTGAAAGCGTTTCTATAAATCTGATAAATACGCAGGACCGAGAAGAACATTATGTTTTAGTTGGTGCAAGTCCATCATAATCCAATGTGAACCACTCGCAAAGAATTATGTAAGCATTTCTATGTAAATTGAAAAGAAACAAACGTACCTACTGTAAATAGCACTGAGTCGAAGAATGTAAAACTACAACCGTGTTTTGTTTGTCGACGGAAAGCGGCAACAATCAATGGCCTCGTCCAAAACATGTTAAGTGGGAAAGAAAAAAAGTCTTGAAGCTTCCAGAATACACTTCACGGTTGTCTTCTGTGTGTTTGTGGTATTGCGTCGGTCGGGGTTGTTCGTTCAGCAGATAATGTTGCTACGAGCTCTACCTCTGTCAAGTTTTTTCAATCACTATGAGTGACGCTCCTAAGACGAAATCACTTCTTCTCTAGTTATTTAGAGATTTCGCAAGTGCAAAGCATAGATTTCACTTATTACAGCGAATTCGAATCAAAGAAGTCGATCACAGAGTTGATCTTTCTTTTACCTTGTAGGTATATTTAAATAATTCGTACACAAAGCAACGTAAATATTAGAAACCAATATTGTATGCATCTGAGGATCGTGTTGTGCGCGTATTCACACACAACGTTGAATCGTCGACGCCAGTCGTCTATTCGGTCAGTATAGGTACAGCAACTATATGTCAACTGACACTACGCAATCGCAGCGACTTTTCTCACAAAGATCTTGACTAATAAGTTGCCAGCGACTTTCTTTAGACTATTACAGATAGAAATGTTGATCCGTGCTGTGTACGTATCTAGAAACTAAATATTTATATTGAGTAAGACGCTTATCTTTGCGTTGTGTACGATGGGTCTTAAAGCTCAAATAGAGCGGATTGACTTCTTAACCTCTGTCAATTGCTTGATTGTTTATAATAAGACGTCTCAGATGATATTATTGAGTCACCGGTATGATATGTGCCTACTTGAAATGACTCAGTCGTGAAACAATTGACAATTCAAACATTTTGTCCACGTCATTATAATATTTTGAACGAAGATTTCATACCGCGCATTGCTTTCACATATTCTTTCAATGGGTTCCCACTGCTGTGTAACTTGTATTTATACATATTGTCATCTCCTTGATGAAACAAAGATTACGCCATTAATTCTGCGCCTCCCCGTCTCTGTCTAGGCAAGACAACTCATCTGCAAATTCGGATGTCACGGACGGCGGTCGCTTAGGCGGCGAATCAAAGTGGCCGCTTGCTCGTTTGACATATTATAAGTATGTACAAAGAAATTAATTGTTACTGTAAACAAAAATCATTCTTCGTTTAATTTTGCAGAATTATATTATGTTTTAACTTTCTTCTTTTGTTTTCTCCTATTCCATTTATTTGTTTCGTTCTCTAACAGTGAGATAACATTACCTAAACCTCTGTATAACATTTTGTTCAATTGTTTTCTTTGTTTTTCGCGGAGAATAAGAGGGAGAGGGACATCATTTGATTTTTCTATACATGTTTCGGCAGTGGAGATTCATTATTTAAAAGGAAAACAATTTCAGAACGAGCGATCGAACGTGTCTACGATATTATACACACACATTATTGTTATCGTGAGTGTTAATTGTTTGATAAAACATGACAAGATAATAAAACATTTATGGTAATGCTATTAAATACGATAGTATATATTTCTTTTAATGCTAACAGTTTATTATGCTTAGGAAAATATAGGTACCTTCATAAATTATTGTGTTTTATATACTTTGATAGGCCCGTTTTATATGAAATCAAGTGTAGATAAATATTGCAGTTTTTATTTTAGCGTTTGTTTTATGAAGGTTCTTAGTTAAAGTTAGTGCTTGTTCATATCTCTGGGAGCAGGCGCGGGTGCGAGCGCGGGCACAAAAACGGGTGCGGGCGCAGGAGCGGGCGCGTGTTCACATAGCCGCTAGGCGTTTGCGCAGTCGACCAGTTCAAACCGGTTAAACTTGACATCGCGAGTAAACACTTCCATATATCTTCATATGATTGCAATTGTCACCCGCGCCCGCGCGTTTTCTGTGAACATCGTCATATAACAGCATATGTTTGAAATTACGCTACCGCGCTACTTGCACTTGGAGCTAACTAGCAAACTTAAATTTGACCGCGACTGCTGTACCTACAGTACGAGTGCGCGCCGCCAGAGCCATCCTATTATAAACTAACGAAACATCACAACCGATCATTTATATATTCGATAATTTAAAGGATCAATTCTTTGTCCGTAAAACATCTCCGTTAAAACGTGAGATACATTTAAGTACTTATTTCGGAACATCAAAGGTCGTTATAAAATAAAGTATTTTCGGACTTAAAGCGGCCAGTCATAAAAAGGCGTTGAGTGCGGTCTTCCCGGCGCTCTAGCTATGGGTGGCCTTTTAATTTTACTTATATCTCGTTTCGATTCAACGCCGGAATTAAGTAAATAAAGCAACGTCAAATTCAAAACGTGGTGCCATTATGATATTTCACTTTTCCAGTTATTTTTATTTCTCTTTAGCTATTTTTTATTTATATATATTTACATTTGATATTTTGGTTCACAACTTTGCCTTAACAAGTTGTATTTAACATAAGTCCATCAGTCTTAAAATTCAATATGTAATTAGTCCGAGCGCCGAGTTCGCTTTACGAAAGCCTTTAGCACTTAGTATTGCCTCGGAGGCTTGTGACGTTGGCGTGTTTATTTTATTATCGGGTTATTGACTTGACTTGGGTCTTTGGTAACTCCGATCGGGTCGATAATTTTGAATATTAATTTAAAATTTGTTAGTTTTTTTTTTTTAAATTATGGTATACCTACATTCAAATAGTATTATTTTCAATGATAAATTATAGATTTAGTTTCTCTTTACAAGGAAGAAGGATAAAAGGGGGACACTTACCGTGGAATACGATAACATCTTCCCCATCAAAAGCTGAGTTGCTAATATCGGGTGGGAGCTACCTCTAGCATTTTACATATTAAGACTTTTTTCACATTTCACACCGATTACTTCTATTCTAAAAATCCCAAACACATTTCAACAAACATAACCGCCATGTACTTACCTCTTTTGTGAGTATAATTCCATTAGGTACATTACATTTAACTCGCCGATACCGGGACTTCGCCCACAATATACGCTTTTCCCTCAGGCATCAATTTAAATTGTTCCAAATTTCATCCAGATCCTCTCAGCCATTCTGGAGGGACGTGGTAACAAACACCGGTATCTACATATGTACGTACAAGCTTTCGAACTTATAATATTAAGTAAGACTGTATCAAGTGTAAAAATCAAACTTTACATTTGATATAAACTTTCAAGTTATACTTTATTGTCTGTGCGATTGCCTAATAAGGCATCGAAGTGACCGCATGTCGGTTGATCCGAGACCAGATAATTATCAGCGCTCGACGCAGGAAGACGTGTCCGAGAACGCTTAAAAGGCAATTAATCTTGCCGATATGTATCTCCAACTTTCGCGCGGGACTGCTCTTTGCTGATGAGTAAAAAAACTTTCCAAATTGCCTCACAAAATGTAAACTATATTAATATTAGTCTTTATTAGGCGATGTAACAGAAAAACGACATGATGTAATACAAAGACCGTTCCCTATTTCTTTGAAGACAAAATACTCAATCGGACGAAAAACTATCACTGTCGACATATTTGTAATTCTTCGCTTTTCGCACTATAAACATGAATTAGAATATTTCAATGAATGAGTAACATTTACAGCATTACAATGAGTGAAAGATGTCTAAATATTTCTTGGTAAATGATGATAGGCAAAGGTGTTTCTGACTCCTCAGAAGTAACTTCAAGTACTCACCGAAAATTATGCAAAAATGGATTAATTCTTCGTTTTGCGTTTGCGCAAATGGTTTATTTGATTTACATTTAAATTTGAATTATTCATAAATAGTTTATTTTTTGACACACAATTGAATTTTTTTGACATTTTTAAAAGCAACATGGCGGACAGTGTTGCCGTTTACATTAGTAATGCGCCATAACACTTTAGAAAAACGTAGCAAACGTCTGTTTGTGTTTTAATTAAATTAAACGTTAATTAAACGTGTGTTTTAATAAAATTTTGTACCATTGAATGGCATCTTCCTATTCTTACTCTATTTCATAAAGCGAAAGAATTAATAAGAAAAGATCTTAAGATTGCATATGGGAATATAAAGGAATCAGGCTTACGAAGTACGTTACTCCGCACCCTATCATTATTCAGCCAACGTGATATAAGGAGTGGGAAAAAGGAGAGCTCGTTAATGCGGCTGATTAGTACACCGCAGGCGAGCGCGATAGTCCGCGCAAAAACGCATGGAATACATTATCCAACCAATAGTACCTACCTATACAATAAGAATCAAACGTTATGATGGCTCAAAATAACAATTAGATTTTCAGATGCGGTGGCAGGAGCTTTCCTACATCAGCAGTCGACCCATCAGAGACACTCACCTGCGAAGATATACGCATGCAGCTAGCCACGCTCCTCCCTTAAGTTTTGATCTTGTAATATTGTATTTTAATATTGTTGTTCTTTAATAGCAATAAAGGTTTCTTTTATTTTATTCCGTTGTTATCGAGAGTTTAAATATTACGTATTTTTGTGGTTTACTCTGACATTCTAGACCTTTATTAAAAAGCGACATAAATTGTAATGAAACGTAGGTATTGAAGAGACTATATTTCGCATAAGCGGACTTTATGGATTTTTTCTGGGTTCAGATTTTTTCGCGTTTATTTGGTAGAGAGATAAGAAATAATGTCTTAAGATCGGAGAGGATCGGACCTTACATTGATATCTATAGTGTGCACAGTATGTAAGATTGGGGTTCCAAATTAATTCTAAATATTATGTATTTTTGTGCTTAAAGGCCCTTCGTACACAAATGCAACATAATACATTGTAAGGTTGCGTCTCGCGTCAAGCAGAATCGCGTCGCGCGCACTTCGTCGATGCGAGTCGCCTTTCAGATCAGTGTAGCGACTACATGTCTCATGTAAAGATTTGCTCGCAGTTGCTGCATTTTTCAAGATGGCGATCTAATTTTCAGCGTTTTTCTCACAACGATCTTGACATATACTCGAAGGTTCCGAGCAACTTTCTGTGGCGATGACAGAAAGAAATGTTGGCATCGCGCTGTGTACGAACTTCTGACATTGTATTGCGTCTCTTAGCGACTTAGCTCGCCGGGTTTAGTAGATTTATTTTTCCTTGTATACGAAGGGCCTTACTTATATATTATAGAGGTGGACATCCTAATTCAATAGTAGGTACATAGATATATTTTATTGCACATATACCTATATAATATAAGTACATATTGGTTCCTTTACATTTTTGGTTTTTAAAGCACACATTTGAAAATTTTTCATTTATTGTGTAAGGTAACGTGTATATATTTTTTAAGAATAGATTAGAATAAAATATAGGTTTTGTTTTTTTTACAATTTTAGTATATGAAAATAAGTCATAATTCTAATAGTATTGTGAGAAAAGAAATAATCAGCTAAAAAATTGTTTTTTTTTATAATTTGTGCAATAAATGTCCTTAACTTTAGAAATTATTGTGGAATCCATTTAAAAACCACAAATAGCGCAATAAAACAATTCTAGAATTGTAGGTTAGGTAGGTAAGCAGCGACAAAAGGAACGATAGAAGACAATAAACAAAAACTAAGTTTAAACAATACATCATCATCTATAATTAGCCGCCAACAAATCATAAATAATGGAACGCCTTTAACTCTACGACAAAAAAGTTTATGATTCTTTATAGAGCACTAGAGCGGTCGCTGAGAAAAAAAAACTGCTATGTGCTTGATGTTCAAAGTAACGAGCAAAAAACGCAACCGACGCATTTATACCTAATTCTCGGGGATTTCAATATCGAAGACGAAGGAAAAGGTTCGTTTAACAAAGACGCTGAAAAGCACCCTGTCGATCTAACGACCACCTTTCCCTTCTAACAAACAACAAAGCGAAAGAGCGCTTAAACAAGGGTCTATGTTTGTACGACTTGCCGCTTGACAGCGCTATACTGCTTTCTCATTTAAAAATAGAAGCGAAGCCCGGAGCAAAATTACCAAGGGTATCACATTCATCCGGCAAGATTAGCTACAAGGCAAAATGAATTTTATCTTCTTAAACTTAAAGTTTAAATTAGATTGCAAGATTTCCAATCCATTCATTTGTCTTATGTAGGGGATGTAGGTTCGAACAAAATTGCGCGTGTCTGCTGACACAATAGGCGTTCTGCGAACGCGGCCGCTTTTTGCAATGCCTGTGCAAATTTGCGAGCGTCACCATGTGGCCCGCAAGGCGCCGTACAAAAGAACCAGTTAAGACTTAAAGGAATAATTTACTTTGGAAGGTTCTACACGTGACTTCACGATGTTGAGGCAAAGTCTCTCAAATACTATGGAAAAATAAACAATACCTAATGTGTTTACATATTCTATAAGGCACAAAGACAAAACTACTGGTAACACTGTTGTAAATTGTTTTAATGGTATACGTAATATAAACGCAATTACTACATTTTTGAGTACGTTTTTGTCAGATTCTTGATTATGTTCGACAATCTTCTCTTGTCGAACTCTCTCGATTCTTTAAACAGCAAGGAATAATTTATTCCTACGACAAAATAACGAACATCCCCAATCCCTTTACGCAACGGTAGCGACAAACGCATTATTAAAAACATAAATAAATGTTATAAAACATAATACATATTTCTAATAATAGGTAAAAAAATAAGAAATTAAATGTAGGTACAGTTATCGAAGTAAAATGAGTTTTCTTACCTTACTTTTTTTCTTAAAATATGAATGTGTTTAGAAAATATTATTTAATATTTACAATCCAATTTAATTCTTACTAGTTTCAATGACATTTGGTTTATATTTATGATATTTTGTAAATGTCAGTTATATCGAACATAGCGTAAGAAGAAGAAACATAGAGTAAGAAGTTCTTATGAAGCCAGCATAGTGTGATATAGAAATTTTTAATTTATTCAAGAAGTATTCGATAAATATTTTATTAAGTAGATATTTTACTATAACGGATAGTTAAATAGTAGCAATAAAATGGTCTCCCACTATTTATACTTTGCAGAATTATTAACATCAAGATTCGGAGTTAAAGAGTCACTTGTGAATGTCTTATTTAACTTGATTGGAGTTAAAATTGCCATTTTCTTATATCAGCTAAGGTTACAATCGATGTTTGTTATTACATTATTCTATAGAAGGCTAAGTTATCGAAATTTTATTTTAAACATTAAGATTACATATCGCTTTGTAATTTTAACTCTAGAGTCAGTTTTAATCTAGCATTATTAAAATGACTGACACCTTTAAATCTAGTATTATTAAAATGTAAATTTGTAACAAGGCTGTTACATCTGATAGTAGAGGGGGACGCGAGTTTTGTATGCTAATTGTACGAGAGAATCGATGTCCGCTGTCAAATAAGTGTCCGTTGTATTTTAATTATGCAGTGAAATAAACCATAGAAGCTTCACGGTTATAAACTCTTATAGGAATGGTTATAGGTTAAAACAAGAGTTTGTGTAATGAGCACTCGTAATTAAATGAGTTAAACAATAAAAAATAAGAAAGAAATTATTGTTTAGTTAGATAAAATAAGAACAAATAATTGAAAGTTATTTCGTCACTAAAATGAAACCATCTTAAACAAAATTACCAAATTAAAAAAAAAAATATTACTAAATGATCGTCAACAATTTGCTATAATTAAAAAAGGCAAACTTTTTTTTACACTTAAATAGGATATTAAATTCGGCAATGTATCTAAATTCTACGAAACGAACCCCTTTCAAAGTATCGTCGACCCGATCGGAATGCATGAAGAGATAAAAATTCTCTCCCGGCGGCGTTCGCTCGACGTGTTTTTAATAAAATTACGCGCGGCAAAGGGCGCTGCGAGTATAAGGGTAGGTCGAGGGCGGCCCGGGGCGAGGGCGGGGGTTGCATGGAGTTGAGGGGGTGTAGGGGGTGCGGAAATTGAAAACCTCGCGGCGCCTCGGCCGAGCCGGCTTCATAAATCCACCCTCGTGTTATCAGCGCCAGCGCCAGCGGGACACTCTTATGGGTTCGATCATGTGTGACGCGTGATTCATGGCCATTGGGTTTTTCACGTGACATTAGATATGTTTGGTTCAGATAATAATTACCAGATAGCTCTTAATAACTAGGCCTTTCTGCAATGTTTGAATACATTGAATACGAATTTCTTTACTACGACCATACCTACTTTATTAGGTACTTAACTTCCTATAATGAGAATTCATCACTTCTGTAAGCTATCATCATCATGATTTCGGGTATTATTTCATCAATAGAATACGTTAATGAAGGCTTAGTTAAGTGATATTTGTTTTACTACATTTTGATTTGTTATGAACAAGTTTATTTAGTCAAAGTTTCGACGATATAAAAAAACATTAAATGGTGATGACAGTACGTCTATTTAGACATTTTATTTTTAGGAATAAAAGGTTGTAGGATATGGAAATAGAGATAATGCCAAAGGAAACATCGGTAAAGATTCTCGGTGCGATGAATATGTAAAAATTTCGGGAACGCATTGAGTGAAGACGGCAGACTAGTCATTGTGATTTTGATAATCAATGGGAGACAGACTAACCTCCAATGGTAGATGTTCAACGCTCGAATTAACGATGAGAGGAAGAATACAAAAATTGCTAGAAGAGGAGACAGAATTGTGCATATTAAAACGTATTTTATTTACGTATGTGTGTTTGTTTAGCAATCATTTTAGGAATAATTCTTAAAATTAATATGATTCCCACGTGTAAGTTTCATTCATTACAATAATGCATTAATACATGTCTCTAGTGATATGTCGAGCGTGTGAAAATAAACCACAGAGCGACCGCAACGTGTTGTATTTCTATGTATGTCCATATCGTGTGTTTTCCGTATGATCGGTTGGCTCATTACAAATTCATCGGACAAACATTCGGTCGGTCACAGTTCCGTGTTTAATTTATCAACATTTCTGTTCCGTGTTTTGGCACATTGGTACCTTTTCTTAACATCTCTCCATACATTTTTTTTACGAAATTTCGTTTATATTTAAATCAGAATGTTTATATTAGGTTTATCTCGTTCTTACGAAAATTTTGTTTGTGTTGCATAATAACTAATGATATTAACTCCTATAACTTTATAATCTTAATGGGGTCGTCAGAGATCAAGACATTTATCTGATGCCACGTTTTTAATTATATTTGTCTTTACTATTTTTATTTAGTTATTGGGTCCTTTGTCAGCTTTTAAATATATTTATTCATAATAAAAAAAATCTCAAATATAAAACGTGCAAAAATTTTAAATGAAACCAAACTTTAATGTTGATTTTGGCGGTTAATTTTTTCATGTACTAATATCATGTTTGTGACTCAAATCGTATATGACAATTTCTACATAATTTTGCACAAAGTTTCTTTGAGTATTATAAATGAATATTTGGCATCGACTGTATTGGCGTTTGCAAATATAAATCACGATCAGTATTGGCAGCGTCGCGCGACCGAAAGAGCATGCGTGCGCTTTCTCTACGCCGCATCGCATCGCACCGCGGCCGTGTCGCGTTTGTAACGCGCCGTGTCGCCGCTATCACAATCCGGCGGGCGACGGCGCACGCTATTGTCGACCGAATTATTACCGCCCTCGCGACTACTTGTAAAACATAAGATCTAGCGATTTTCTTTTCCTAAAAGCTTTTTTTAATAATAGCTGTTGTTACTTAATTGATGCACAATTGAAAATTCAATTAGACTATTTCATATTTAAGGATAGATTTATTGAGTACAAAAAAAGTTTAATCCAGGAGATATGCATGATCTTCGTATTGTTTATTTTCACTCTTTATACTGTAAAATAAAAAAAATGATCGCTTTGGTGTCGTAACTTGGACGTTCTCTTTGGCTGTTGGCGGCGAGACAAGACAATAGGTGCGCGAGCGAAGGCCGCGGCAAGGGTCGTGATCCATCATCGTGTCGGGCATTGAGACGTCGCTGCGGACCTACTGAGCTGCTCGCAGTGTGGCTCCAACCGAAACTGGCTGACCTCTTACCAAACTTAAATACTGTTTATAAGTTAAATTATACTTTAAATACTTACATTGAAATACTTACAAGGTCAAATTATTTTTAACTGTATTTGACATGATTCAACAGAATGTGTTTTTTCATTAGAAGGAGAGAAACGAATAAGGCAGCAAGGATAATTAAAAGAGACTTGAATACGATGCTCGCTTTTTGTTACAAAAAATGTGTAGAAAGAATAAACGAAAGTACGAAAAGAAAAGAAAATGAGAAGCTCTAAATTATTGTTTTATGTGATATTAAAGTAGAGACGAAGAAAAAGGTTAAGTCATTACAAACAAACCGCTATACCACCTAATGCTGCTAATAAAAGTACATTATTTAAACCGTTTTAAAAGTTTATACAAATCAAAAGTACAATAGTTTTATAAACAGCATATTAGCGGGACATTATGACCATAATTAGAACCATGGAATAACCGCCTTGGTATCCATTGTTGATCGCAAGACGTCGCCGGCGTTAGGCCATATGCCAGCCATGTGGCGGTTGTCGGTGGACAATTAGACGATTCGGTAATAACCGTGCATGCATCACTGCTTGGCCGCTACTGATCGTATGCGGTCGGTGAAAGTCTTTTTGTACACGAGCCACGCGTTCCGAATGCTACTGAGCTGCTTAAAATTTACTTGAAACGAGATTTAATACTTTTTACTGTTTTATAATTTACATAATGTATAAGAATCTGGTCGGCTCACTTTGTTCGTACAGAATATACGATCAATTGATTTCTTATATCACTAATGAAATGGTTAGATTTTTATTATAAGTATTATAAGGTGGCAATCGAGCAAGTGGCCATCTGAATTCGCTGAAATAGTGAAGCGACTTCTGCTCATAAACATCCGGAAATGCAGATGCGTTGCCCTCCCATCGATGGAGGAGGAGACGCACAGATAGAGAATATTTCCCCTTCCATTGTGTTAAGTCCTCCATCAAATTCACTTTCCCTTCAGATCCTTTCTTTGTAAGAAAAGGGGGGGAACGGAAAGACGACTAAAATTAGGTCTCTGGAACGCACACTCATCAAACGAAACGCGGAATGAAAACTTCCACTTTACGCCTGTCTACTGCGTGGTCGACCGGGCGAGCCGGCCTATTTGTGCACCAAATGTTGTTGCTGGCGTCTACCACTGTTAAATGTGGCTTACTCCGTCTGCCTGGATATGTACTTTGTTAACTAAATTCAGTTCTTCGCCATCTCTTACTGCTACTCGCAGTATCGTTCATTGGGTAGGTGCTATAGTTCTTTAAATAGATTTCTGTTACTAAATTTACATGATATCACGATCTAATGGACTCTATTTGTTAAGATTTTTACTCACTGCTGATCTTTAGTTTCTTGAAAAATAATATATCCAGAGATATACAAAATTAATAATTAAGAGCATTTCCAAATGAGTGGTAACATATGTGTTTACCTAAGCGCGGCCACATAGCGTCGCTGCGGCCACGCCGGACCGGTTGCGGCGGAGCGGGATTCCGGCGCTGCGCTAACGAGCTGCGCACACGCACCGCGCCGACGACCGACAACCAGACAGACACAACTTCCCAGAATCACGGGTAATCGAAACATTTCCCAAACTAGCACTATACCACTTCTGATGTGCGTAACATGTCATATCTTATCTTAGAAATTATACACCATTTGAGTTGTAGATATGAAGTAGGATTTTCGAATACGTTATTTCTTCTATGAAATTTCTAACCAGATAGTTTAAGACGGTATTTAGATATAGTAAGTAAATGAGAGATATTCATGCATACACGTTTGACAATTTTTTATCGGTTGGCAAAATCTAATAGTCCACGTTAACTTTTAATTTAAAGCTTGATTTTTTTTAATTAATCATCGTTTTTTTTAAACCAGTTTCGATGTTTGGTAAATATTTAAAACTTCTTTTTAAATGTAAATAGCACTGGGCATCAAAAATAAGGAACAAACAATTACGAAAGGTCAATCGTATCAATACCTAAAAAGAACACACAGTACTTTTATAAACTACAATCTACTCGAGATCTTGAATTCATAACGAAAATTTAAACGCACTGACGTAGAAAAAAACTCATATTTAGTTTATGAAAGTTTTTTTTTAAAGCCATTACAATTAAAAGTTTCGACGTTGATCGTATGTAAGCGGGCGGAATGCCGCGTATCTGTAATTACGCTTTTCGCAGTAATGATGCCATGCATTTGTTTGGATGCATGTTACAAATTCTCAAACCATGTACGTCTGATGTAAAGAAACATCTGATAGTTGCAAAAGCGAGTTAATTATTTTGTTTACATTGTTATTTATTGCATTTAAGTACTCACAAGGGTAATAAGCAAGGATATTATAAAATAACATAGGTACACCTTTTTTTTCCTGAATTACAAAATTTGAAATATTTATCATTGATTGGTAAGACCGAAATTCCTGTATAAAACATATCGTTATCCCTCTCTTTAACTTTGACAAAACAGAGATAACAATATGTTTTATAAATGGATTTTAATCTCAGAAACCAAAGAAAGATAGAGTCTTTAGTAACAAAGATCTACGAATGGAAATTATATTAAGAAGTACCAAGATAGTGTTTTAAACTAATTTAAAATACCATCAAGACGTAGTGTAAAATTGTTAAATAAAAGGTGTCATAGATAAGGCGATCGTTTTACGACGTCATTTGGAAAGCGAGATGTATCTATGATCTTTCGATAACAGTTTGAGGTCAAAGAGATCTTTTTGTACAAGTATTTAGAAACAATAGAATGCTGCACAAAAATATCTGCTTATTACGAGCTCGTGCTATCAATGCGATCCATGTTTTGACAAGCTAGCTCGCGGCTATTCCATTTTGGAGCACCGATTTTCTTTTAATGAATAAAACGTAGTGATCTTTAAAAATACGCAGATAGTATTAAATTCTTAAATAAAAATATAACTGCTTGTCATTTATTGTTGCTGAAGTCGTCTCTTTAAGTCTAACAAAAAACATTTGACAAATATACTTAAGTTACTAAAATAACAATATAGAGCGCTACTCAAACCAGTATTTTACCGTTGGTTTCTGAGACCAAAATCTCTGTATGAAATATCGTAATTCCTGTCATTATCTTTAACAAAACACATATATCAAGATGTTGCTATAACCATGCTTTTATTATAAGAAACCCACGGATAGTGCGATAACTATGACAGCTGAATGATTGGAAGATATTAAAATCATTGTATTTTTTTATGGAGAATAAGGCAAACGGTCAGCGGATCGCCTGATATTAGTTGTTCCGATGTCTATGGACTTCCGCAACAACAGATGAACCGCAGATATGTATGTGTTAATAAATAAAGATAACAATATGTTTTTGTAAAGTGCAAATCCAGAGAAAAGTTACTATTTTATATTATGTCGCTTAAATAGTAGTAGTAAGTATATTTTTGATTAATTTTTGAGTATATCGCTGCATCGAATTTATTTATATTCGAGTGCTGGCACCGACACCGAGTGTCCTGTCTCAACGACGACCGGTTCCCGGCATTACCATGAATGTATTATACGATCTTGCCGCCACGCTCTACACTTTGTATAATTACAAATATTCAATCGTAATATATATAGAGAATATATGAATGTTATAAATATTGATCTAAGTATAAGTATTGATGTCATTAATAAGTAATCCAACATACATTGATATCCAACAAAAACGAATCAAAACATCCAGTAAAAAGACTGCAGATTATCATGAACGGCCCTTCTTCATACGGTTTGCCGGCACAGTATGTCCTTCGTTTCAGACATCTCAGCCGTCATATCTGAATTTACCCTTCTTATGCTTTGTTGCGGCCCAGGGTTGTGTGTCCAGTGTGCGCCACTCAAAACTATTTGAACTTTTTATAAAACATATATTTTTCATATCTATTCGTTTTTGACGTTTTGTCTTATGTTCTTGTCTAGTTCTTGAAGATTTACGCATATCCTCTTTTATACAATCCATCCATACTTTATTAGGTCTTTCTCTACCTTTGTACCCGTCCATATTCAATCTCGTTACTTTCTTATTTATGTAATTTTCAACTCTCCGCATAATATCCATACTGCTCTAACTTATTGCTTCTAATTTCTCAGCAAAAGAATTGCACATGCCAATTTTATAGAAGGAATACGTTCTTTTCTCAAAAGTCCCTTAGTGGAGCACCGCGGCTGTGCGATGAACTTACAAGTGGGTTTACCAGAAGAAGTTTGATGCACCGTGTGGCAGATATAGATTGGTATTGTAGATTTATGTTAGAACTATATTATGTATTTACTTCATACAAGTGAGCCATGTTGTTATCCCTGGTTTTCAAAGAGTTTTTAACAGTAGTAGAGCCCGCAATAAAATAGTACGCACAAATAAGCCGGCTCTACCGGTATAATACCACGACCACATTGAAGACAGACTTGAAGTGGAAACAATTCCGCATTTCGTTTAATAAGTATGCGTGCTGGAAACATAATTTTAGTCCACATTCCCTTTCCACACATTTTTATAAGGAAATGATGGGAGGTGACGTATAGTAAGAGGAAATATCTTCTTTCTGTCCGTTCCCTTTTCTGTTGATTAAAGGTAGGCAACGTATGTCCAGCATAGGTAACAGATGTCTATGAGCAACGGTTACTTCGCTATTTCGGCGAATAAAGGAGGACGCTTGTTCATTTGCCAACCTATGATATAAAAAATCTTACTCTATAAGAAAATTGTTTTTCAGATGGTCCGGTAGTTGTGAAGCGGAGCTAAGCTTGAATTTGTTTAGAAGTAATTATTACAGAATTCAGATATACACAAGCATTTTTTCCTAATAAGTGAGGTGTTTTTCTTCATTAGTACCTACTTTCCACTCCATTTCCCATTTATTTTGTACACATAAAATTGTTCTGGTTATCGAAACACTTAATTTATTGCAAAATCTACGGGCAGTGCGATCTCTACAAATATAAATTAGTTATTTAATAGCCTAATATTTGCACAGTTTAGTATTATAATGAAATATCACACATATGTGATGTTCATAAAACTATGACAGATGACGTCAAGACGTAAAAGTACGATAATAAAACAATATTAATACTCAGTACATATATATAATAAGTTTTATACAACAAATTATGAACTTTATTGAATAGGAAATATAGTTGAATTTTATATAGAGACGCATTATCAATAACATGTATTAAGATAGTGAATTAACTGTCCATACGATTGCTGTTTTATGTCTGGTAATACTCGTATACATATAGTTATTACTGATAAGTTTGCTTGTATATAAAATAAAATAATCAATAATGTAGCTAAGCAATCCTTGGCTATGGGTTAGATCCGATTTCTACCTATTTAACCAGACATAAATAGCGATTTATAATAGTGTTCCCAAGTTTTATTTTTTGGTATCAGGTGCATCTATCCTAAATCTTCATGTCGACGTGATGCTTTATTTCAGGACGCCTATGTTATAGCATGGCTCAAAATGATGATGTCATAACCAAGATAAACCGTTGGGTCCTTAATCTTATAAGCTTCTTTGCGTCTAGTTGTACGTTTCGTAACTTTCAAACCATTATTTCGTCTTTATATTAATAGCTCTAACAGCTTAAATCTTAAACTGATTAAGAAGGTACAGAAAGATATTTAAATACCATATAGCATCCAATTTTTCTGAAGGTCGGGATTTCTTGAATTTATAAAGTTGTAATGAAGTTGTTTCATCAACTTCAATATAACTTAAAATAAATTAGAAAATAGAGAATCTTCAAATTGATGTTATCGTGGTATTTTTAAAAAGATGTGATTAGGTAATCATAAATTATGTTAAAGGACTAGATTTTAAATATTCAATTAGGTAACCACAACAATAGAACAAATATCGTGTCCAAAAAGAGTCTCAAGTAAGCGTGCCGATAATAGAATCAATGGCCATTGACGTCAAACAAACGAGGGGATTATCTCAGAAATCATAAATGATAACCGTGAGCGGTTCCCACGTCGAGCGACGTCTTTATAAAGCTGTTATTCACTTGACCCTTTCAGCGTGACGAGAAACTGGGACTGCGGAATGAAATTATTAAAACGTTGGAGCACGAATCAAAAGAAATAATACCCTCTCACGATAGCGGCCTAGAGCTCACATGCGCGCCGATAACCTCATTCGAATGCGGGACGCACACGCGCGCAACGCACGCCACAAGCACACAAGCGAGCGAACACGCGTCGGTGAATGAATATAATAGAAAGCGAGGCATACACACAGCAGCGCGGCAGTGAATGCATTCGCCGCGGCCGCAGCCTGGAGCCGCACACTAGCGCGCCACACGTAACGCGCGTATTTTTAGAGCTGATGCGCGTTGTTTTTGCCGGCCGCTTGCTCGCGGCTCAGTCTCAGTTGCCGATTGCCTTTCCTTTGGCGAAAGATTGTGTAAACTATATCTCGTTCTTATATCAGATATCTCCATATATGATTGACGTTGTAATTGAGGCTTATTGTGAAACTCCATCGCTTATATCTCCACTGACAATTTTTATTATGCATTACATATTTAACATTATTACTTAATGAATTTATAGTAAATATTCATTAGTTTTTTTTAATACCATTTACTGATCGAATTTCAATCTAATACACAGTGTATAATAACATACAGTGTAAATTGAAAAGATAATAAAATGAAAATAATAGTAATTCATCGCTCAGATAGGAACCATAAAGTACTACGTCCTGTGTCAGAATTACCTTTTATGGTAAACATATATTAACAATATATGTATGTTTAAAAAACTCAAAACAGTAGGTAAATAAAAGTTGCTCCTCTTGAGTTCTGCTGAAAGCAAAGCAGCTAGATCTAGTTACTTCACACCTTTATCAGGTTTATACTGTTTGCATCCTTACCGATATACTGGATATACAAAGAAATAACCCTTTTCTACTACTGCTACTAGACGCGGAATTTTTGCAGCAATTTCTGTGAGCATTTTTACAGATGCGGCTTCGACTGCCTTAGAAATAGCAGTCGCGCGCTCTTTCCACATCGGTTCTCTATCAAAATCATCGAGTAGATTACCACAGAGAAGAAGATCCTCATGGATTTTTTGGCAGATCTCCACATCATGAAATTCGTCCATGGGCATTTAGATTAGATCAACTATACGTTCTTCGAGCAAGGTATAAACAGCAGCAAATAGCGTTGTTTTAAATTCTACAATAACGTATTAATTCCTTCTAAGACCACTTGCAACTTAGAACGCGTTAAAGACCTATTAATATTTTTTAGTTTCTTCTTTTCTGTAGGTTGCGGTTGCAGCAAAATGATTTGCTGCCCTCAACATCCTTGTCTTGTACAAGAATGACAAAACATTCGAGCAATTTACTTGTTTTGTACAGTAACAGTTGCCTATGGTCTTTATATATTTGGTAATGTATAACATTGCTCATTCATTTATATAGTGTTCGCAAGAAACGGGATTCATACCACGATTAGTCTGTTTGAGCTCCCGATATTTCGGTACAGTTGCATGCTGACATATCGGGGGCTCAAACAGCCTAATCGTGGTAATAATCCCCTTTCTCACGAACAGTTTATTAGTAAAAACCACGAAAGTCATTTGACTCAAAAAAAATCATAAATCAAAATCAAGCCATAAGAGTTGCTTTGTTTGAAATTTAGTGCTATAACACGCATAAAACACAATGGAAGTGTTCTGAAAAGTTAAAGAATTCCTACGGAAACGCGGCGCGGAAAGGGCGCGATTTCATTAGTCAATAACTCGCATACAGACTAATGGAAATGGAGGAAGCGTCGTGCGGAGACTCAGTTGATAAGTATTATGCGCGGTAAAGAAAAGGACTACCGCATAACGCATGCGGGTTCTAACGACTGCTGAAAACGGTTCTCTTATGGGAGCGGTATGGCATGCGTGAAAAGGAAATCTCTCGCACCACGCATGCGGGCGCTAACTACCAATGAAACTGTGCCCTTAACTTTATGTTTCTTTGTCACAGAAAAATTAAGTGGGTTGGCGCTAAGGATTGTGTTTTTTTACGATGTTTCGAATTTCCTTTGAAGACTTAATTATCCAAAACAAAATATTGAGGAAACAATCTGGAGGCAAGAACAAGAGAACAAATTGTTTTACATTAATGCAAACTGATCATCAATATTTTTATAAATATAGCCATAAAACAATATAAATTGACGCTACTCATGTCTATTACCTGTTATTACAAATATAAATTAATGGGCTGATAATAAATACATCGTGAGAACGACGCGACGGCACATTAAAGTTGTTTCGCGAAGTCATCGCGGTGGGAACGTAAACTTTGCTAATTCATTCAGCTCTCCTGCAAGTCGTATATCGAATAAATTGAATTTTTAAAATGGAACAAAGTTTTTTACGGTTTTGTTGCACGACTGATTATATATTATAACTAGCTGTCGCCGCGACTCCGCCCGCGCCTAGTTAAAAAATCTTAGTATGTTAGCCTATGTGTTCTTCCAGGCCATGTTCTACATCTATGCCAAATTTCAGCGATATCCATGCAGCTCTTCTGGAGATAGCTTCTTACACACATCCATCAATTCATCTAAACATTTACATTTATAATATTAGTAAGATAAAACATGTTCGCTTTTCGCACCGTTGCAAATGTCGGAATTATTAGCATACGATCCCGCATTCAAATATACAATACATGAAACCTATAACATTTTATATTCCGTTCGTTCGTTGAGGTATTGTTTTTGTTAATACAATCTTTTTCGTTTAATCTATTCGAGATGCGTGTCCGGTGCGAACAAAGCGCACTTAGCAAGCAATCCGAGCAGCGCAGATACGTCGCAACCGAGGTGACAACGCCATACATCGCCACACGCCACCACGACTTGAATGACAATTGATCGAGCGCAATACGTGGCTCCGTTTCTATTGAATACCTGTATCATTACTTCGATTTGTAATCATTTTCTCGGATAAGATAGTGGAAGCAATAACCAAAGATGTGAGCGGTTCGGTTCGGTTCGGTTCAACGGAGGAGGGAACGTACAGAAAGAGAGCATTTTCCTTCCTATGCGTCTTCTCCCCCGCCAATTCCACTTTCCCTTACCATCATTGCCTTATACGAAAAGGGTGGGAAGGGAACGTGGATTAAAATTAGGTCTCCTCATACACTCATTGGACAATACGTGGAATTGCTTCCACTTCACATCTGTCTTCTGCGTGGTCGTGGTCGTGTCTCTTCATCTTTTCATTCCTTTTTTACCATGTCTGTTGCTCTTTTCTGCAACAAACTAACAAAACGAACAATCGATTTTGTCAATTAAACGATGGTCACAATACATCACATCGGATGCTTTGCGTCGTTAAGTCAGCTTTCAGTAAAAGTAGAATGGGACTAAAATACGCAACAATCGTACGTGTACTTTACTACTGAGTTCATTTATCAACTCGGACTCGGGCGTCTATTAAAAACTTCGCGTCCTTTGACGGCGTCTTCTAATCGATTAAAGGGCTAAAGGAAAAAAGAAATCGCCGGTGCCGACTCTCGACTCGCCAGTAACCGCTCATTATTTCTTCTCACACGTTTTTATTGCGGCAACATTATACGTGGGTGTGGTTGTAATTTCCTTTCACCGACGTAAGGGCACACACGCAATTCAAATTATTAACAAGTCATTAACAACCCTATTGCATAGGAATAGGTGTTAATTTTCATTAGGCAGAGTTTTCCTGATGAGAAGATTAGTGATAAAATATTAAGGCAACCATCCCTTTCTGTCCTACGGGGTTTGCGCTCTATCCCTCTCTCGGTGTGGCCCTGTGGATGTTTTTACGCGCGCCGGGGGGCAAAATGCTCGTTGTTTGGCGGCAAAACGCTCCGGGATCCGCGTAAGTTAATAACGCGAACGTCTCGAAGGGAGATACGCGGCATGTTTTATTTACGGCGTTTCAATCGGCTGTTATGTCGGTTTTTCGCGGCGTTGCGTTGCGCCGGCTCATGTCCACTGTGCGCAATATGCAACGCGTGCGGTTGACAGCTCTCCTTGGTTATTATATTTGGCGAGAATTGTTTGTTTATTATATTCTTTCGTTATTCTATTGGGGAATTTAGAACTTGTACTCGTAATACACTTGGAATAGATCATTAATTAACAAACTAGTAAAATTTATTTATCCTACTATATTTAAAACGTTCAAAAGACGGCATCAAAATTTGAAGCCATTGTGTAATTTAGGTTTAGGTTTTGGAAACAAAAAGATCTGTTTTGGAAACAAGAAGATCTGCAAGAGCTGGGATTTAGAAATCAAATTATACCTACATATAAGCTATACCTATCCCAGTATCAGTAAGTACCAGAAGATTAACACAGAAGCAACTTATCGCCTAAATATTTAATGTTATATTTTACTAAGAATAGCTAGTACATAATATATGTATTGCTTTACACATGCTTAATTTATTTATTACATTGTTTCTATTATCTTTGTTGAATATTGTTAAATGAGCATAATATGGGGTAGCTCACTGCGGCTTCGCGCGTTTACCAATATACAAATATGCAAAGACACAACTTAGGTTATATTTTAGTACTAGAACCTAATATTAATGAAAAGAAAAAATATGAATAGCTGCACCAAGAACTCTGCACTTGTAAATCCGAAATAAAATCTTCCTTTACCGTAACAACGAACAAATTCGTAGGCAAAGCTAAAAAAATAAAGAGAAATGTCGAACTGTAGATTTGATTGTTTTTTTTGCCTTACTCTTGTCTATAATTAAGATAATGTTTTCTACAACTTCTTTTTTAACAGTTACATAATATGTGAAAGACCAAAGAGCTATCCTGCATTAAATCAAAACGTATTATTTTCCATCGGAGAGAATGAGTGTTCTTCAGATCTGTTTAGTTGAGATTCAAGTAGGTACCTGCAGCTTTAAAACTTGAAAAAGATCTGCAAATTAAAATGAGATCTCGTTCGTTCAAATAAACACGGGAATGCACTTGCAGTGTAGTGCAGTGCAGTGGGATTACGCAAGCCGAGGAAAGCCTCGCTAACTAAAACAAATGGTCGCTTTGATCCGCGGCTCATGCTTTATTAAAACCCCGAGCCTTGCTGTTCCCTGCATTACCCCAATTCAGAGGCGCAATTAGCGCACGCACGAGAGGGGTGGGCTGCCCCCACTGCACCCACTGCCTCCCTGCTCCCGCAGCTCCGCGCCCCCGCCGGGGGGCGGCGAGCCTACCGCGTGCCCGCTTCGAGGGATCGACACAATGGTTTGTTTCAACGAGAGAAATCCTACGAGCAATACACTTTTATTAAAATATATTACCTTTTTATTCCAAAGAAAATAATATTTTTTGTTATGTAGAAATTTCTTTGTTTTCATTTCAACGATGTATTTATTATATTTCAAGGCAATATACGGTAAAGTTTTATTAATGTACATTTAAGTAAATAGGTATATTTAATTAATATAAGGCTATTCGTTGCGATACGATCATGCTCCAAGAAGCGACACGTCAACGCTGTCATTTCAACATTAATAAAGTGCTTATGTTACTGATAAAGTCAATTTTCCGCAAGAACATTCAAGACTACAGAGAGAAACAAAACTCGAGAGTCAGACGAAGATGTCACGATTCGCAGTCAATTGGCGCAAGTATCAGTTCGGACACACTGCGGAACTTCGCACATTTGTTACACTTCATCCATCGTCAAAAGATTACCACAATTTACAAACCGACAAAAATACATCGACATAAAATAAAAGCGAATACCAAACATTCAATGTTATGGAAATTATAATAACTTTAAAGATAGTAGAAAAGTACCGACACCCTCTCCATTAGCCGGAGTCCAAACATTTCCGCCGCGCTCCCTCCGCGTCCCCTCTGCGTCCCCTCCATGTCCCCTCCGTGCCCTCTCCTTCCCCGTAATTTTCGCCGGGCAGCGGAAATGGAATTGGAAAATGGTTCGGCTTTTAGTTGATTGCGAGCATTGTTGTTACCGCGAAATAGTTACGCGAAAATTTATAAATAATGGAGGCATTTCTATTGTGATAAGATAAAACGTTGCTGTTTGTCGCGTGAGGCGATAAGTTTTATATTTAAACTGAAATTTCATCGTTTAAGATTATTTTCTCTTTATCGCATGACGTTTTAATAGCTTCTGATATTGCCGACGGAGACAAGGTCTCCTTGTAGGTACTTGAAAACTCACACAAACAAGGGATATGTTAAGGATTATTATCGATAAACAGATCATGCATATGTTTATCTACACTGATGTTCGTTTTTCCTTATATTTCTACATATTTTGACCAATTATTACATATCAAAAAACTTGAGAGGTGTCAAGGGACATTCGGATGAAACGAAGTTCCTTTCAATTAATTAGTGAAGGAACCAATGTTTATTCTATGAATAATAAACTTAAGTCTTCACAAGAAGTACATTTTATTTCTATGAATTTTCGTTATATATTGTCACGTCGTTGCCATGGTGAAGTAGCGCTCATTCGTCTATAGCAAAAAGTGTAGTGACAACTTTTCGTAAGAATTTTTTCCGTCTAGCCCCCTTCTTAACGCACGATAAGGAACTTCGTTCGTTCATAATGGACAAATTTTTTTAAAGTTTTATAAAATAAACTAGCTGTCGCTCGCGAGTCCATCCGCGCGCAACTAAAAAAAAACTATTTATGTCACGTCCCACGGGAGCGGGATGAAAAATATGCTATATCCGTCTCCTGGTTCCTAGGTTCAGCCGTTGTTGCATATAAATATAATGAAATGATCCATATATTGTTTGAATTTAAAACTACAAAAATAATACGTATACACATAAAGCCAAATTCATACAATGTGTTCTTTTCTTGATTTAAAATGTCAAACATTAACCTTAAACATGAACATGGCTTAGCCAGTCATTAGTTTCAAAACACCGTTACTTTGTAATAACATGAAGAGTGTGAACAAAAAGGCCTCAACCAGCAAGCTTCGTGTCTGCAACTGTCGTTGTGGCCACACACCGTTGTTTTGATGTCTCTAAATTGTCCCCGCGCAGTTACTACCCATTTCCACTAAGTGGCCAGCCGCGCGGTTGTAATCGCGCTCGCAGTTATTTTGTATAACATTTACGGCTGTGCTATTAAAGAACCTGCGACTTCATGAGAAGACGACCGTTTGAAACAGCAGTCGCGCGGCTAGCTAAATGAAAATTATCTTAGCTCTTGTAATTAGATTGAATGATTGATATGAAATGTGAATGTTAAATACATAAAATATATGGAAGCGCAACTGATATCTAAATATTTAAATGTTATCGGTAGTTATTATAACAATTGTGAGATAAATTGTATGAATTTTAATTCACGAAACAGAAAATCAAGGATACTTTTTTCTTCGTTTCTACAAAACAGGCGTGTTGAAGTTCTTGATAGTTAATTATATCTCTATTATTAGTTCAAATCACCACCGCTATCAACCGCAACCATCAGCGCTAAAATGACAAAAATCAAATAGGCACAAAATACCATAGTTTAAAGCCTGTCCATGTAAAGAGGTCAGTGTCACAGGTAATCAAGTTTCTGGTGCTCTTAATTTTAAGATTTTAATTGTAATAAACTTTCTAATCTCACGTATATTTGTATGCGCTGTGAAAATATTTCCATAAGGTCGGTAAAGCGATTATCAGTGTTGAAGAAAAGCCATTAGATTTTTGTATATTTGAGTTCACTCGATTGTGTTCTGTTCATCCTACTTTTTGTTGGGGAAGGTGTGTCATAATAATCTAAGCTCTTTGTGCCCACACGCAAGTCGCAATTAAATTTCGATCATTGTGTTTTCGCGCAAGAAGTTTTGATTATAAGCTTGTGAAACGGAAGTTGTAATTTCTAAAATTTTCAAAAAGTAATTATAATTTTAAGAATAAAGGCTCGCGTAGTATAATTATTCAATCGAACTTATCGAAAGATAAGGATTGATTTATTATACCCCTTAATTTGAATTGGAAAAACTAAATCCAACTTTTTTCCATCTGTCAGGATTTTTAGCTGCGACTACAAACGTCGCTCCGTGTATGGTGTACGTAAACCCTTATAACTGATGAACCAAAATAATTGAAGCAGTCCGTGTACGTCTACCATTAATAACTGAAGAGTCTCGTGAGTTTCGAGGCATAAGGAACTGCGTTGTCTATGGCGTCGACGAATCGACAATGATCGTCATTTGCATCAGCACAAGGCAACTTAACGCAATCTAAGGAAGTGATCATTATAATAAGTTTGTTTAAATATTAATTGTTTATTTAAATATGTTAAATGTTATTCTTCTTATCTTCGTCTGAGTAAGAATTATATTGTATTTCAACGTTTATTCATAGTTGACGTTAGCAAGCGTGGTAAGCGCTAGCAACTTCTGTGAGAAACTCTGTAACCCTTCGTACACAAGGCAACGTAAATCTTTGAAACTATAATTGTGTCGTTTACAAGATTAATTGACAACGCTTGTTGTCTATTCATTAAAGGCATAGCGACTACACTGACTCGTATTTCCCAAATATTAGCTCAAAAGACTTTTTCCGCCATCTTGAAAATCGCAGCGACTTTTCTACCGACGATCTTGAAAACAAAGGTAGCGAGCGATTGGCTTTGACGGTGACAGACAAAAATGTCGACGACGACGCATGCTTGTATACTAACGTCTATTGTGTTGCATGTCGCTTGGCGAGAAAAATCGGCAAGTTTCGAAAAATTTACATCACCTTTTATTCAAAAGGTCTTAAAGTTAATGAGGGATTATATCTTAATAACTTTATCTCTCAATATTCTCAACTTTCGCTTATATTTTGTAAAGATAAATTCTAAATTATATGTAGCATTACACTTGAATTTATATTTTTATTTTAAAGACACGTAATAGCACACTTGACAGAGCAACACTTGTCATAGAAGGGTACGCCATGTTTGGTATCGCCTCTATATGGCACAAGTGACGTAAGTCTACATTATGATATCTTTACTATGAGTTTATACTGATACATCTGTGACAAAAGCCTATTGTTATCTCTCTTTTTCTCATAGGAGAAACAGAAATAATAGGCAGTAGAAACTGAAGGTTTTGATTACTTAAGAATTAAGTTGCTTCCATTTCTAACTGTTAAACCTTTTAAAAGTTACACGAAATTACTTGAAATTATTCAAGATTTACGTCTTAACAAAAATATTTCCTAAAACTAATGCTTATTAACTAACTACATAGTTTGTATAGAAGTTACAACCGTAAACAGCCATATCTAAAAATCATCAGATTTAAATGTGCACTACAATCTTATTAGGCCAGCCGCATCTATGCTTACGTAAGTTTCCGAAACTGAAGCCTTATTTGTGGACCAACAATATTAAGATGTTGGTTGTGATATCATTGTTTACTTTTAAATATTTAATGGGACTAACGTCTATAAGATTTCATTCCTGCTTACGGCACTTGTAAATATAGTTGTCTCTATTTTCTTAAAGGCACTGAAAGGGATGACAATAATTTTCTAGACGGAAACCTACAGTAATATTATCATTTGCGCACTGAAACTTATGGAGTGCAATTTTACTTAAAACTTAAAATTATTAAAGCGATTTGCTTTTTAAATTTTAATTAAAGAGGATGTGCGTAAATAATACTTAGAAGTCAGATATGGTGGCTGATAGAGATGTAGGGAAAAGTAAAATAGTGTGGCAACCCTTCGCAAGGAGAAAGGTTGATGCAGATGCGTACCATCGTAGGTATTAACGTCCTGCAAGCGAGTTTCTTAAAGTAGAACTATAGTAAATTTTGATATCTTTATCTTGTTTAATTCTGCTGTTGAAATATATAACATCGTGATGCAACTCACGCATCTGTGTGAATTCCCGGAAGAAAAAGACGGCGACGAGGCTCACCACCCGTCACGTTCCGTCTCCCGAAATGGCGAAAAGTGGATTGCGGAGATTCATTTGGCCACACCAAATGGAGGTCCCTGCCTACCCCTCTGGGTTACAGACGTGGGTTGTGTGTGTTGAAATATATAAATTAAGATTGGCAAATAAGATGAAATTAATAAGATATTTGGATACACGATCGTTTTAATTTCACGTTTTCGTTAACATTTAACTTGTTTGCTAGATTTCCAATATTTTAGAGATACGGCGTGAGATATTAAGTAATGTATACGACCATAAAACTATTTTAATCTCGCCATTAGTATGCCGCGGCGGGCCGCCAATTAGCCGCCGTAGATTTGCCGCTGAGATGTCGCGGAGTTGCCGCTCGCAGTGCAAAATTTTCCATACATGTTAAATTAAATATTATCAGCTTGTGTCAACAGTTATCACATCAACGTATCGTCACTTTATTAAGAGTAAAAGATAATTTTCTTTCTGGTAAATTATAGTTTTATTTATATACAAATGACGAGTTTATAATACTTTTTTACAATATAAAGATGTACCTTAAAAATACGACTATCAAGAGAACAACATTGTGTTCTATTGATCACTCTGTTTTATTGATCGTTCATATTTTATTTCTCTTTTTAAAACCTTGGATATTCTTTGATCTTCATTTTACTTTTCTTAACTCAGTTGTCTTTGGACAGCTACATAATGTTAGATATCACCAACGTTTAATATTAACTAAAGTTTATTAACATTAATTGTTTGTTTTAAATATTTCATATAATTGCATTAATGTTTATTAATACACTGGTAATGGTAACACAAACGAGTGAGCAGTGTTGCCCGCCGAAAAAACTCGCGCGCGGCCAGTCCGACCTGTTTGCGCTTCGCAGAATCCGTCGCTGCCGCTAAAAAAAAAAACGAATTGCCATTTAACTTGGACCGAGTGATACGCGGGGGAATGTCGTCAAGGCTTTCAACTTCGATAATGTACACCGCTCTGAAACACGAACCAAATTGTTGTAGAGATGTACACTGCTAAGGTGATATGATAACGTCAGGAACAAAGAAAGATGCTAAATATAATTTGTTAGTATCTCTACTAATTTTTACCCTGAGTATAATGCTGTATAAGTAATATTTACAATAATGTACGAATGAAGTGGTTATATCTCTCACTCTCTGTGTCTTTCATCTTCTCCCAACAATCATCATAGTTCTTTTGTAATAAAGTGCACAAACCATTTGTTAAAAAAACAGTACATTCTACTAAAGTTGGCGATTGCAGTTACTGCGAATGTTTATATTTGAAATCATCGGTTATCATCAAATATTTCTATAACAACTTGCATTTTCTTTTATGTTAAAAAAGAACCAATTCCCTTTGGCTTATGTCTCAACCTCAACGTCATTGCAGTTTGTAGCCTAGAGTTTATAACTTATTCATCTACAATGCTGTTTAAATACTCGTATTAGATAAATAATGGATATCTAGAGAAAACTTCCATCAAACGTTGCAGTTAATCTGAAAGTTTACGAATCTTAATTTGAAGTTATTACCGTTTTTTGACTCGCTATAATATTGTTATTTCAAATACAATTAAATGCAACAATTACTGTAAAAACATACGTATTCAGCTTATCTGCCATTAACGGCTTCTAGCATCTAATTGTTATATTATTTGCATTAATTAAGACACATTAAAGTTACGACTTTTTGTACTCGTATATATTCATTATTTAATTTCACGCATTCATTTGTGTTTTGTTTTTGCCGCCATTATAATAGGTTTTTATATATATATATACATATAACTAGCTGTCGCCCGCGACTCCGTCCTCGCGGAATTAAAAAAACTTTATGTGTTCTTCCAAGCTATAGTCTAAATCTATGCCAAATTTCAGCGAGATCCATAGAGTCATCCTGAAGATACCTTCAAACAAACATCCAATTTCTTCAATTCATCAAAAACAATCCATTGGTCTATCCAAACATTCGCATTTATAATATTAGTAAGATTTTCACGTTTTATATTTATTTTATGTATGAAGTTCTAAACAATCCATTTTTGTTCTTTTGTTTAAAAATTTCTGCTTCGCAAAAATATAGTACGGGTAAATTAAAAGAGACGTAATCAGTACTTATTATGAAGCTTAAAACTTATACTTTTGCGCATAAAACGGACTGGAGTGGAGGTACGATATAACTACCAAACATTATTACCCACTGATTTCTTTTGGTCTAATGATATAATCTTCTCTTTTTGGCCTCATTATTAAATACCCAAAAGTTTAAAAACCCCTTTAATTCTCATTTTCTCAAGTTATTTTGTAAACTATCTAGGTACTAGCGGTACGAAACGATTCGAATATATCGTTTTAGTAATATGGATATCCATTAGTCATTTACAATGGGTAAGGATGAATATCCTTGCAGCGTGACATTGTTTTTGGTGGATTTAAATTTAATGTGCGATAACCTAAGGAAAATCCAAATCCTATAATTAGGTTTTAAACAGCTTAAAAGAGGCGAGGCAAACCTATACTTATCAACGTGCCTTTTCTTATAGAAAATGTTTTATAAGGTCATACATGTTCCGTTAAACTGACAATATTTGACTTTGTGATTATTAGGAACATTTTATAGAGCAGGTATCACTTACGTTTTATCCTAAAATACCTATTTCACACTTTTTCCGAAGTGCATAATGAATATTAGTGCTCAGTAAAGTGCCCTATATATTGTGTCATCAATTGCTTGCGTGACGTTGGTTCACCAACTTTGACTTAACAGTTTTAATCTAAACGTTAATTAAATAATGTAACAAAATATTTTTGTAACTAAATATTAGCCTTAACTATTAGCGAATTTACTGTGTTCATTTTTTTAACATAATTTGTAGGTGAGATAGAGCCATTGTAAAGAGCATTGTTTGCGGCCGCTGCGCTGTGTCGAGGCCTCGTTCAGCTCCGCTGCCCGCTGCGGACGCCTCGCAATTCGCACTCGTCTTCCACAGAAATTACATTACCGACACAACCTGTACAAATCAAATTTTCAACCTTCTTTGAAAAATTAAAGATAACACATTTTTTTTTTCATAGATATGTCGACAGGTATACCTTCGTTAATATATCAATGTTTTATATTCTCTTGATGATTAAAGTGTCTGTTAAAATATCTAAATATCTATGATTATGGTTTATTTCAATATGACAAGATAAAAAAAAGACTGCTAAATTCGGAAGATTCTACAGCTTGTTATGAGTTATTTCAGTTTGATCAGAAGATTTTCTAACAGAAACAAACTTTGATATCGAAAATGTTTTATTTTGCGAAACAAAATGAAAATAAAATTGCGCTATTATTATTTCGTATTTTGTTTAGTGAAACAAAAATTGTTATGTTAAGCGACAGCTTATACAATGGGATGGCTGCAGATATCACTGAAATGTTTTGCATTAGGAAAAACAAACTTAACAGAGCTTATCGATTTAAATAGAAAAGGTAGTTTACAGTTTCTTAATAGACATTAGTAATTGATTCTAAAGTCTATCATATAATTTACTGCTGGTTTCCGAGACCAAAATCTCTGTATAAAACAAATCATCTTTCCTCTCATTATAACGATACATTTTAATCGGGGTTTTTAGTCTCAAAAACCCACGGTTAATCATGTAAATATGTAAATATATATGCGTATTTACGATGTATTCATTACTAATGAACAACTTGTCAACTTTAAGAATAAATAAAGACTGGTAATTTGAATACTTTTAATTTAAATAATTATACGGTGGCATTAATTTCATACTGATTTAATGACAATTCATTAAATTTTCCATCATAACTTAATTTCCTAATGATATATATCTAAACTGATTAGTTACACATTTAGTTTACAATTAAACTTTGACTTTGTTTTACCTTTATTTTATAAATTTTGTAATTTTGAAAAACGTAGAAAAAGATAATGAAAATAGGATCATGGTATACGGAACCTCAATATTAAAATAGCACGTATAAAATTAGGCACTACGGGTGCCTGCTAATTATAATATTTAGTATCATATTACTACTCTGTATGAATACTGATTTCCAAGGGTTATTGAGTTTTGGAATTTGTAATTTTAATATATTTTTTTTTTTTTTTATATATGAGAAGGGGGCAAACGAGCGGCGCGAACACCGAAGTGATCATCGACGCCCATGGACATCCGCAACACTACGAGAATTGCAGATGCGTTGCCTTAAGAATGCTTTAAGAAAGAGATATGCTCGCTTCTTGAAGGACCCTAAGTCGTACTTGTTTGGAAATACCGCCGAGGACAGACCATTCCACAACGCGGCCGTGCGCGGCAATATTTTTTAGTTTTTTTTCTAGATTAAAAGTTACTAGGTACTAGATACTATGAAATATGTTAATGGTACATAGAGATGTACATTTTTTGTATGTATATAGTTTGTGTGTGTTGTGTGTTGCGGCGATCGCGTGAGTCAGGCGCGGCCGGGCGGAAAGCGTTGCGCAAACAGTAGCGGCCCGCCACAGCGTCACACCGCGCTCACTACTAACAGGGCTGGCACTACTTCGTAATTTGTAAATAAATATAACTATTTTTTTAAATATCACAATTATTTTATGTAAGTTTATATTAATTAAATTGATCTAGTCTATGTGTTGTTTTTATTTTCCTTTAATTTTGTTTTATCGAAATAATTGAAAGGTAATAAATATTTTAATTTTTTTTATTTGGTTGTTCTTTTAATTTAACCATTGGGTTTTGGTTTTTCTTAATTTATTTATAAATGACAACATAAAGCCAACATAAAAATAAAATTAAATAATTAAAAACTAACGGTTAGTTCAAAGTATTGTATTATAAATATTTTTTATTTATATGATATATTTAGCAGCTGGCTTCGCGACTTTGTTCGTAATGTTGCTATTTGGAGTTGTGTTTTCCATTGGCGCAGTCGCAATTGCTAATACAAAATGTTAACAGAGAGCGACCAGAATCGTGCGAATAAACAAAATTTTAATTCTTTCATATTTGGTCTGTATGCCAGCCCTGTGTGGGCGACGTCGGCGCCGGCTATTGTTCCTGTGCGGGCGGGTGAAGGGGGAAAGGAGTGCTGACTGCCGGCTTACACTCGCCTACTTACTCTATCGCTGTAAAATGTTTCGTCATTAATTGCAATCCAATTATAGTGACTGATGCATGCTGTATGAAGAACTTCTTGTATACTAGAACCTTTGTCGTACATATTGTAACAAGACAAGTTATTCATTGAACGAAACTTTAAACACATTACCTTATAGTTATGCCTGCTTTACATAATGCCAGTACAATAGGACAATAGCGCTCAAAATCAGCGCTGGCGTACAGCTGCCGTAATATAAACACTAACTGGCGCCAGTGAGCCGAAATAGTTGATGCCTGGCTACCGCTACGTCTACTATGTCGGAGCTATGTTTCAGGCAAAAATTTTAATAATTTTGGTATTGCGAGTTTGTTCGGTCTAAATTAATAGGACTAAGCTGCACCGTCGAAACATCGGAACGGAACTATATTATGATCATCCCTTACTTATGCATAGTCTTTGAAAATATAAAAATTATGTTTTCGTAAGGATGTATAAGTAGTGGAGAGTCACAATAAAAATATTAAAACTGATGCTGTTTTAACAATTAAACATTTTATACGTATTAAACTAATTCGAAATCCCTTCTGTTTTATGATCATCCAGACTCTACCGGATGTTTAGTAGTTGATCGTGGCTTATTTCCTGCAACTACGTCCGCGCGGAATTTAAAACAAAATCATCATAAATAGTAGTATTATGTGTTATATGAGACTATGTTCTATATATGTGCCAAATTTCAAGAAGATATGTCGAATAGTTGCAGAGTTATAGAGTAAATATGTGAATATAACGTATTGCTCGGGAACAATGTACATTTCCGGGATCATAGGTAGCTTATGTATTTCTCCAGATTCCGCTCTACAACTATATCAAATTTCATTGAGATCCGTTAACCAATTCTGGAAATACCTAGTAAAAAATATCGATCCATCCGAAAATTCGCATTTATAATATTAGTAAGATAGAAACAGCACTAATATGACAATTCCAATGGTACTCTTCAGACTGCACTAGCGGGTGCGGTGGCGGGCGCGGGCGCTCGGGTCTTGGCGTCTGCGTATTCACAGTGGCGATCGAGCTAGGAGTGTCATTGCACATGTGATAGGTCGTTCTCAAACTTTGCTACGTATTTAGAAGACATGGATGAAGATTTGTTTTTATTAATGGAAAATTCATACTTGAAATGGAAATTTCAATATATGAAGTTTGGCACACACGATTTAAATAAAGGAAGAGAAAATTTTGGAGAATTTTATGTATTATACGCTGATTTATTACTATTAAATGTTGCAGATGTTTGCTTTGCCAAATAGCAGTGCGATGTTGTACTGCAGATATAAATTCTTCAGTATTGATATCCATGACGATTGACGACGCTTCGGCGGGTGAATCAAAATGGTTTAGAACCACACGCGTAGTCGCCTAACAGACGCTATATCACTGTGAACGATACGGGCGGACTGAGCCATTAGAAACTCCCGCGCCACCCGCGCCAGCGCCCGCCTCATGAAGACGCGCAGCTCGCGGGAGCACTGTGAACACAAATGGCGTCTGCATACATTTTGATTTACACGCTCCCGCGCTAGCACCCGCGCCCGCCGGCACTCTGAAAGAGTACTATGATATCTCACTGTGAACTCTACCCTATAAATTCTAACTCTATTCTATACTTCACGTTAATTTTAATTCCCATTCGGAATTCAGCTGAGTTTCTCTGATATTTAAAAGTATATTTGTTTTATACTATTTTTTCAAAGACTCATAAGATTCACAAACCATTATTTACGTGACTTTAATTCAAATTATGTTGATTAAAAATTAAATTTACTTAGAAATAAAAGAAAAACCTTTTAAGACTATTAATAATTAAAAATTATTTCACAACACTTCGATTGAGTTAGTGTAGGTACTGGAAATATTTTACAGCTGTTAAAAGGCAATTATTTCACCTGCCGCGTCACTTAAGCCTTAATCCGATTACAGAGATCTTAGTCTTCAAAAGGGCATAAGTTGTTTCGAAAGCTTTGAACCTTTCAGTATAAAAAAATCAGCTACTATTTCTTCAAAGTTGCTATATTGATAAATAAAAATTTAATATAACTGTTAAGGATTTAATTATAAAAAAATGTCTTACACATGATCACAAGAGCTCTAGACACAGGTTCTTAATATATGAACGCCTAAAAGTGCATTGAGTCTTCCTACAACATTAGGAGTTTATATTAATCATAACCTAACCTTAATCTCCGAGCTAATTGGGCTGCGAAATATAATAACTTATTAAAAGCCAACGAATATATCCTTCATACAATCATAGACGTTGGAAAAACTTTTTATGTCAAAATGTTTATTGACATTAAACATAAATAAATATACTATAATATGATTTAACATGATTACATCGCTTAAAGGTGTACGGAATCTGCCGCGTCATCGTCACCAGCGCCTCCTGTTGAATCAATTAGTCAACAAACAGCGTCAGAGGCAGCCCTACACTACTCGGACAGAGATAACATCGCTGGTCTCGCTCGCACGTCAATAGTGACAGGAATTAAACAAAATAATCCGGTTATTAGCGTTGATTCGATTGTTATTTGTTTACGGTATTAACAACATTTTAATTTAAAATTTTGTATAAAAAGATTTTTTTTTTTTAACTATGTAGGAAGAACATTTTCTTTTCGTTGTTTCTATGTTTTAAAGCAATCGTTATGTTTGTTGCATCTTTTATTTTGAATTAGCATTCTAAATTTTTGTATTATTTGTCACTTCTTTTTAAGCCTAAAATGTTTAAAAGTTGTTGTTCTCAAGAACGAATGTTCTCATGAACGACATATAATTAGGAGATCTGTTTAAATGTGTAAGGTTAATTGACTTAAGTACGAAATGTAACTAATCAATAAAACTTTTCTATGTCCGAGGTTTACATTTCTGTACTTCAGTCTTCTTGTTTCTTTTCTTCCATTAAGGCGGGTTTCTTTTGATTTTTTGTTATTTGTAAGTGCTTAAGAAATTAGGCAATAGTATTACCGAACGGGACATATCCGGAAAACAACAAAAGTATGTTATCAATAGCTTTTACTGGAGTACAATGGAGACAATGACGGTGCAATCAGTAAACAATGGAGAGGCGCCGGTAGCCACTTAAATAACACCAGACCACACCGCTACCGACACTGTTTTATTAGACAAGTTAGCTGGAACACAACTAAATTGACTAA
The DNA here is from genome assembly GCF_912999745.1 of Papilio machaon. NCBI lineage: Eukaryota > Metazoa > Arthropoda > Insecta > Lepidoptera > Papilionidae > Papilio > Papilio machaon. The sequence continues at coordinate 3,187,779 of NC_059989.1, read as the reverse complement.
ATTAAAGGCCCATTTACACGATGCAAGTTTCTTGCCTGTTGTACAAAATTAAATTGAAGCAATAAATGTCTTGTATAGTCTAAACAAAGATTACTTACACTTTTTTAAGGTAAATTATACGCGCAATTTATTTCATTCAATTATTGCTCTGGTACGTACAAGAAAGTGGTATAGTCTAAATGGGCCTTTAAAGTAACTTAATTGTGAATAACATTTTTGTTTTGTTTGTATTTGATTTCAATATTTCGTATAAGTGTTATGTCTTAAGACATACTCTATTACGGTTCGTGCATCAAGCATAATACTGAGGTAATCTTGAAAACAAGTGATATAAACGGATTTCGGTAGGGCTTTCAGTCAAATTTTCTTTTTTTGGCCAATTCCTAAACATAAGAGCATAGACAACATATATCTTACTAATATTATAAATGCGAATCTTTAGATGTATGGATGGGTGGATGTTTGTTTGAAGGCATCTCCGGAACGGCTGAACGGATCTTGATTGACACAGACATAGAACATAGTCTGGGAGAACACATAGGCTACTTATTAAGTTTTTTAAATTTCGCGAGGACAGAGTCGAGAGCGACAGCTAGTATATAAATGTATTTTTTCAAAGAAAATGGCAGTATTTCGATAGAAGAAACCGAACACGAATAGAAATCATGAGACCTACCTGTATTATATTTCATCAAATTTAACAAAACTCGAATTCAATTATACTTAGAGACCTAAAAAGGGTCATCCTTTCAGTTTTGTTTCAGGAATTAAAGGTTTCAAGCATTTAATTACTTAAATAAGTTATCTCATTTAAAATAACTAGATTCTATTATTATAAATGCGAATATTTGGAATAGAATTCGCTGAAATTTGGCACAGATGTAGAACATAGTTTGGAAGAACACATAGGAAACTTATTAAGTTTCTTTCAATTCCGCGCGGAAAGAATCGCGTATGACAGCTAGTTAACTGATAAAAGTTATCTCATTTAAAATAACTAAATTGACACCGAAGCTAGTTAAATTATCGCGTCATTAAGTGCATCAGAGGCTTTCAGATATTTAATCTTAATTAATTGAGAAGTTGTCTATAGATTTCACGCGTGTTCTTATAAAATGTCACCGTTATTTCCTTGCGACTTGAGACGTGAAGGCAGCTGAACGGATACCGATAACGACTGATAACTTATCAGCCGACGGCGATAACTCGTCACCTGGTCTCAGACGCCACGTGCCGTGCTAAAGAAACCCGCGCTCCTACACAAATTATAATTATCGTTTATTTTAATGATGTAAAACAACGTACAGAGCGTCGGTGGCTTAGGGCTTAAGCAATTGACTTGCAATCTGCAGGTCATAGGTTCGAATCCCGCCATGTACCAATGTGTTTTTCGAGTTTCGATTTACATATTTAATTTATCCGACGTTCTTACGGTGAAGGAAAACATAGTGATACAACAAAGATATGTGTGAAGTCAACCAACCTGCACTGGGCGTGGTTGACTATGGCGTAGTAACCCCTTACATATGGTAGGCTCCAGTGGGGACGCTTTGCAAGTTTATTCCAGAATTAATGACACAGCAAGGATATTGTGGCCAGAATTACTGGGAACAATATGCCACAAGTTACGGCGGACCTCTGTTTGGAGGGGAGATAAAAAAATCATTAGGAAGCAATGTCAAGCCATATTTGCCATGAGTTTACATTGCAGAAATACCCGTGCAAAAACATTCTCTTCTACGTGCAAGTGATCGGCGGTCGAAAGGAAATCTACGTTCGCTGTAACATCCTTTTGAAAATTCCGATCTCTATTTGTTTAATTTCATGGACACCATAATTCTATTATACATAGAAATTACAAGATAAATAGAGCCCCTTAATAGTAAAACATCAAAAATAACGCCGTAAGTGTTAACTGCTAATTTAACCCGCAATAACATTAATAGTTATCGTGACGAAAACAACTTATATTTTTGAATTTCCTTTTAACGATAGCACGTTTTACTCATTAGAGTTTACTTTGATATATGTTTGTTGTTAAGTGAGGCCATTTTGATTGATACCTTCATTATACGAGTTGTTTAAATCCATAGCTGGTTTAACTATCAACTCACTTCATTTGTCTTTACGATAGCCGCGTCAAATATAATGACTGTAATTAATTTGTCACCGAATATCTTTTACTGTTTGAGGACGGGAAAACTTGGTGATAATGTTTCGCGTCGTATTGTAGTTCGTCGTATTATAATGCAAAAACTTTCTTATTTATGTAACTATGTATCTTTTGTTTAAAGGACTGCTCAAATAGTTCTATGGATTGGTAATACTGGCATATGAAGAAAAATTGGCCTATGCGACGCAAGATTTTATATTCTGAATTTTGGTTTTGAAACGATCAGGATTGTAATCAAAGTAAGAATCATGGATGTGGTAAACGGAATAATTTAAGAATTCCTGAACATAAATCGTTTGATTAATTTACAAAATTTATATTACTCTGTTTATCGTATTTGATATTATTAATATTTTGTTATATCAATATTTATAGTGCTCTGAGTTTGGCTATAAGTTACAAGCTTTGATGGATAGAAGACGTAAATCAAGACGCGTAAAGTTTGCACAGCAAATTGGAAGTCTGTGGCCGAAGGACCAAAGTGGAAAAACAGCTCACAAAGGGCTGTAGAGTAAGAAGAAGAAGAAGATATGGTTTGGTCAGTTTATTTTAAAGAGTTTAGCTATCTTTTAGGGAATAATGAAGCAGTCAATAAGTAGTAGTGATTGTTAATTTTTGGTACACTTTGCCAATAATGATCGAGGTTTTATTTATTTGAAAACCAGCCTAAAAATATGACGTACTGATATGACAGAGTATCAGAGTATGTTATTTCGATTAGTTATGAGGTACGTTGGTTTATTTGTAGTGATGCATTTGAGAAGATACGTAAATATGGTAAGTTCGGCGGCGCGCGGATCGCGGAGTCAATGACTGCGCTGTGCTGCGCTGTCGCCCGTCCAGATTAGAAACGCGCTTTCTACCGGGAGGCGGCCTCACTCGATGCGACGTTGCCAGTTCGCTCTTGCTGACGTACAATTTTTAAGACTACTCAGTGCCCAAATCAGTATTCGATCGAAAATTCAGAGATCCATCCGAATATTGTTTTAATTATGTTTTACGAAACGGAGTAAAAATATTATTCTTTCGCAACCAAACACTGTACGATTTGTTCTATCGTTAGATTGGATGGACGTCAAAATGTATTGAGATTGAATCTTAATATTCATTATGGCCATTATCAACTTTAATTTATAAAAATAGACATATTACATTTGTGTCCATAAAGAAGCTCTACTTATTTTTTTATTCATCAATCAAATTTTGGCTTATTAAATTTGAGCCGTGGTTTATAACTTATGAGATTAAGCAACTTAACTTAAACATATATTTTTTTCTATAAAGTAAGATGTTATCACTAACAGAACCCGTTAATTAATCTCACAATATAAAACACATTATAGAAAATGTTTAATATTCCTTAGAAAAGCAGCAGACCTAACTACGCGAGCCAATATTTTAAATTTTTTACTTATTATGAAGAAAAACAATAAATCTGTTTCATATTAACTTTAATAAAGTACGCTGCTGTTTTGATGGATTCTAATGTTTTCGAGTTAATTTTTAACTTCATATTAAATAGAATTATATAAAATGAGTTATAATTTCGAATTTTTCTTCTTACATTTACTCCACAAAATTGGGTCCAATCCGATTCTGTCCAATTAATTCCAAATTCTGAATCCACTACTGAACTTGTGAAAATTTAAAGAAAGCAATACACGATAACTAATATCTCGAATGTACTATGTTTGTGCTTTTCTTTAATTTACCGAATTCCGAAGTCCAATAACTTTGTTACTTGATAATGTTTGAAAATCGTCTTAGTTCTTAGTTATGGTTTAAATTTAGTTTAAATCTGTTAAAATTGTTACCACTTTACCTATTTGCAGTATGCAAAAATTACTAACAATTTAAAAGACTTTGACTGCAATTAAAAATATTTATATGTTGACGTATTATTTTTCTACAAGTGACAAGGTTATATGATAATCTGCAAAAGTACTGGTGACATAAAAACTTCATTGTACCGTGTAGGGGGTAGGCGGATCACTTACGCTATAATGTGAACGCCCTGTTTGTCGAGCGGCTTTGAGGGATAGAAAAAAATCTAGCTTAGGGACTAGTAGGGATATTGTATGCTAATAATATTAAAGTAGAATAAATTTGCAATTCTTTATAAACATAGCCGTTGTGTAGATATTAATTTTTACGCTGCGGATATTATTTTAAAAATGGTAGTGTAGTGTGTGTAAGTGTAATAACACTACGGCGTCTTTTTTGAATGCAAATCAAGAAATGTTATTTCTGAATATTCCGTGTAAAAAAGTAAATAAATACACGGACCGTTTCAAGCTGAGGGTATAATATCGGTAGTCTTCGAGTATCAGCAGTTTTCAGTCGACGCTAAAATGTTTTCGGGCGTAAAACTCGCTACTTGAAAAATTAAACATAAAAATATATGAATCGAAAACACTCACGTACATTTGTCCGATGTCGGCACCGACAAGTTTCGAGCCCATCGGGGGCCCTTCATCAGGGTGAGTGGGACTGGTATTATTTCGCGAACGCGACCCGACGCTCACTAAACGGGTTCGAAACTAGTCGGTGCCGACACCGGACAAATGTACCTACGTGAATGTTTTAGCCGTTTCCTATATTAGTTAATGATAATGTCTCATTAAAGTTTGAACAATTTGATTTCATTTACGTCCATCCTTTCAAAATTACTTGACCGTTAAACCCTCGGAGGTAAAGCAAATTTGGATTATTTCTAAAAGAAAGGCTTCTTACACAAAGAAACGTAAATCGTCGAAACTAAAATTATAAGGTTGTGTCGCGAGAATTGCGTTGTTCGCTATCCGTACACACAACGTTGAATCGGCGACGCGAATTGTCTATTCTGTCAGTACAGGCATAATAATATAATATGTCAACTGCTCCGCCGCTACAAGATTTGCTCCGCCATCTTGAAAATTGCAGCGACGTTCCTCACAATGATATTGACAAAAAGTTTGCGAGTTCCTGTCTTTGGCGATGACAGATAGAAATGTCAGCGACGCGCTGTGTACGTACCTCTGACATTGTATTGCGTGAGTGACTAAATTGCCAGTTTTCAAAGATCTATATTGCCTTGTATATCGATGCCTTATGCTTCGATAAGTATTTGATACCGAAAATAGCCCGATTATAGAAAAAGTCGCGAACGAATATACCAAATAATCCTAAAAAGATATCTGTAGTACCGTTGGCGACTAGATTTCTCTAGATTAAAGTTGCTTTATAGAGATTTAGATGGAACGCTTTCGAAATCGACTTTCCAATGCGTCCAAACTGCCTAAGGGCTTAAGGTATCCGTTCGAAACTCCAAACTCTCAAGTTATTCACTTATTCAAAGAAACTTAAGCAGAGTCGTAACATGATTTGACGCAATGCGAAAAAAGGACTCGTTGTGAGTATTTTTAGTTTATTTTTTAGTTTATTAGAGTATTTTAGTGCGCGAAGGTAGCTCTCCTTTCAATGGGTATTTCGCGATTCCTGGGTTAAGGGGATTGCTGAAGTCTTTAATCGAAGCAGATTAGCCCTGAAACAATATATGAGCCTTACGATAAAAACTTGGTGTTTCAAATACATTTTAGATTTAACACACGTCCAACCTTTTATACCGTGACTCAAGCGCCCGGCGCGGATTTTTGACAAATCATGGTTATACTCGTAGAAACATTATTATGCGTAGGCTTGCGAAATGCTATCATGATACATATATGGTAAAACTGTGGTCCATAATATCAAACAACGGCGGTCAAAGACTTTAAATAGTTTTTAACTATATTTTTTGGGGTAGTAGGTACTCGTACAACATTTATACCTTTATACCTTTAGATCAAGTGATAATATCCCGTCTTAAGGAGATAAAATGTCTCGAACTTTATAGCCTGGAACTTCCAGTAATAGTATTCCAATGCGGGGAGTTTGTTTTTTTATAAGAAAAGGGGGCAAACGAGCAGCGGGAACACCAAGGTGTTCGTCGACGCCCATGGACATCTGCAATGCCAGAGAAGTCGCAGATGCGTTGCCGGCCTTTGAGATGGTGATACGCTCGCTTCTTGAAGGACCCTAAGTCGTAGAGGTTTGGAAATACCGCCGAGGACAGACCATTCCACAACGCGGCGGTACGCGGTAGAAAGCTACGCGAAAACCGCACGGTTGTGGATTGCCAGCCATCGAGGTGGTGTGGATGGAACCTGGCGGTCTGTCGTGTCGTCTGATTACGGAACTCGGCAGCAGGGATTGTTTCAAACAATTCTTCTGAGCACTTCTTCCCTGTGGTAGATGCGGTAGAAAATGCAAAGGGAACCAACGTCCCTCCGCAACGCCAGAGTGTCGAGCCGATTAGTAAGAACTCGGTCGTTGACGATTTGAATCGCTCTCCGTTGTATGCGGGTTGTATGTATGTTTTTCATCGTCTCGGATGCTTAGAACGTCTTAGCCTACAGACTCTTCAACAGTTATAAAAATCTAATCTAGATCACCCTATTCTCCTCTTTACCAAAACAAATTTCTTGCAAGCTAGTAAACAAATGGATATTCTAACTGTTCCTTGATAGTGATGGAGGCATGTTGAATGCCGTATACTCGTTCGTCTTTTGCAGAATCTTCAATTTTCGTTAAGCGGTAGATATAAATAATAAATTCTGGGTATCATAAGCACATTGGCGAACGTTATTGGAGTACGTTCCCTTCATGGAGTGAGTTTGGTTTGTATGGCAAGGATAAAGCTCGACTCTGAGGAATGGACAGAAACATGGATTCTGAATAAATCTATAGATTAGAACGATATTTCCTTAAAACTTGAGACTTGAGAGTTGTCTGATACTTTGCCGTTGTCGCAAGTCTCAAATCTTAAAGTTACATTGCCGTCTTTGACATTGTGTTGACACCAGAAATCTTGCCAAAGAAGAATCATTGTTGTAATCGCGTTGCCAAACGTTGTTCGAGTAAGAGAGAAATCGTCTTTTCTTTTGCCAGTGACATTTTTAGCATATTAACTTAAAGTAGATTTTTTCACTAAATCTCTAAACTTATGAATCTAGAAAACTTATTTCGCCATCATTGTTGCTATCACTGTTTTGTAATTAATTTTAGAGCACAGATTACATACAGGAGATTCGTCAAATAAGTTTTTAAAATTCATTTAGTTTCGATGAAAGGTAATTTAGGGATTGGATAGCTGATTGTTTTGGCGTACGGCGAACTCGGATGTTAGTTTTGTGGCATACTTAATAAGATTTTATTTATTAACCATACAATCCATAAAAGCCAGAAACAACGTAATTGAGTGAGTGGAGCTACGATGCGAAATTATAAATACCTTATAAGGTAGCTATTACATGTTTACACAAATTGCATGAATTTAATGATTGCTGCAAACTGCTATACGATAAGTGAACTGGTTGCGTCACGCTCGTGCGCCGTGTGCGCCGGCAGTGTGTGACATGTCACCGCATTCGCCTCGCCTCGCTTCGCCTCGATAAAACCTTCGCGGATAAATTAATTATAATTACGATAAACCCATTATATCCAACGTAGACCTATTCAGAGCGCGTATCGAACGAGCCACGCGACCTATACATAGCCACCTGGACAGTCACATAGAAAAACATATTAATGAAACAAAGTCACACCAAACACTATACCAATCTAAAATAAACCCTATTCTTCGAACACACAATACATTTTCCAAGTACTTGTGTAGCCATGGAACCGTGTCACCCTAAGCCCCTGTCAGTATTCTGTTAGTATACAATAAATATTCGGCGCCAGTTGTGGCACAAGTACACACATATACATAGAGAAGCCGCGTCGTGGCACTGCGGAGCGGCAACGTCGCAGCGCTTCGCCACGGATTCCAAGCTAGTTTCAATCTTTACACTTTTATGTGAAAAAGTTCCATTTCATATACAACATACGAAATGTGGTTCTATGCAAATTGATTTAGAGTTCAAATTAAGAGATTTATATAGATAGAACTTTGTAAAATTAGTACGAAGCGAGGGTAGCGGGACGGTCGGCGCATTGTGCTTGTTTTTTTACGAGGCGCGATAGAATCGATGTCAGTTGGCAGATTTTTTGTTTTACCGTTTTTTGGCCTCGTTAGTTGCAAATTAGTTTCTCTGACTGGCCATTGATTGTCGTAATTGACTTATTGTTGGGAATATTTTTGTGTAACTTACTCTTAGCCAATGCTATTGTTCTTTATTAACACTATAGTTGTGGTAATTAGTAATTTTTTGATTCACACCACACACAGTTGTTACAACATAACGAATATTTTTGTCATTGTTATGGAAGATATTAAATATTTCAAATTCCTTTTGAGAATACATTAAAGTAATAAGTCACAGTGGTTTATGAATATTATTTAAATTAAACAAAACCAAACTAGAATTAGATAAGGTTAATAAAACCATTTTCCACTCTCAAAGCCTGCGTACAAACATATATTGTTTAGAAAGTTCTCATTATCCTTTAAAAAAAACTGAGGTGTGTTGTACGAATTTTGTGTACTACGAGTACTTGTCCTACACAGTATATCCTAAAACTGTATATATATAAATTAAACAGGCAACCTTAAAAGTTACCATTAAGACAAAATTATAGCCCTAAATCGGATTCCTAATCGTTTATTCAGCTAAATAGATGGTCATCTTTGAATTTATTTAAGTTTTGCTTCTACCGAATACCAGGTTAATCTAAAAAATATTAACCAAAACCCTATGAAAATACACAAATCACTAATCGTGGATTTCTGTGGCCATAATCCCTTTTTAAAACATATTGTTATCTCTGTTTTGTCAAAGATAATGAGAGGGATGACGATATGTTTTAAACATAAATTTTGATTGCACAAACGGTAAAAGGCGAATACTAAAGTTACTGCGTTTTACTACTATATTATGCAATAAATAGCGCTATAGCTATCAACTTTAATCTAAACGCTATCCGCAATCCTATTAGATAAGTATTTGATGACTCCGAAGAAATAATTTAAATAAGTTTACATGTAAACGTTGTATTCATTAGATGAAATATTAACTAAATAGGAAACTGAAGAATATAGGTATTTGTAATCTCAACCTATCACAAGCTTTTATTTTTAATTACAATGCAGCATAGAATAGTAGAACCATTACAGAGTAATCATAATCTTTATAACACTACTAGCTGTCGACCGCGACTCCGTCCGCGAGGAATTGAAAAAGAAACGTAATATGTAGCCTATGTGTTGTTCCACACTTTGTTCGACATCTGTGCCAATTTCATCAAGATCCGTTCAGCCGTTCCAGAGATAACTTCAAACAAACATCCATCCATCCAACTAAACATTCGCATTTAAATAGTATATGGTAAGAAGTAGTATCTATCAGTCATCCGCTCTATCTATATATATAAAAGAAAGTTGTGTTAGTTACACCATTTATAACTCAAGAACGGCTGAATCGATTTGACTGAAAATTGGTGGACAGGTAGCTTAGGACCAGGAAAAGGACATAGGATAATTTTTACCCCGTTTTCTATTTTTTATTCCGCGCGGACGGAGTCGCGGGTAAAAGCTAGTCTATATATATATAAAAGAAAGTCGTGTTAGTTACACTATTTATAACTCAAGAACGGCTAAATCGATTTGACTGAAAATTGGTGGGCAGGTAGCTTAGAACCAGGAAACGGACATAGGATAATTTTTACCCCGTTTTCTATTTTTTATTCCGCGCGGACGGAGTCGCGCGTAAAATCTAGTCTATATATATAAAAGAAAGTCGTGTTAGTTACACTATTTATAACTCAAGAACGGCTAAATCGATTTGACTGAAAATTGGTGGGCAGGTAGCTTAGAACCAGGAAACGGACATAGGATAATTTTTACCCCGTTTTCTATTTTTTATTCCGCGCGGACGGAGTCGCGCGTAAAATCTAGTCTATATATATAAAAGAAAGTCGTGTTAGTTACACTATTTATAACTCAAGAACGGCTAAATCGATTTGACTGAAAATTGGTGGGCAGGTAGCTTAGAACCAGGAAACGGACATAGGATAATTTTTACCCCGTTTTCTATTTTTTATTCCGCGCGGACGGAGTCGCGCGTAAAAGCTAGTTACCTATAAATATGGATGATCACCCGGTCTAATCGATCATGAAAAGCAAAAAATAAAGATAAATACGAAAAAAATGAGGTAGCAGAAGATGTTCAGACAAATTGTTCACACTAATATAAATAGTTATTTACTAAGAATATTTGACAGTTTTATAATTTCGTCAGTAAACAGTAGATCTCTGGTCTAAAAAAGTTGGCCATTCCAGATCTTTAAGATGATAATTTTTATAATACGGTGCGATTTTTCATTACCAAATTTTCCCCATATCCAATGTCACTTTTGAATTTAAATTCAGCTTAAATTCGGACGTTTCCTTGTTAAAGATGGTAAACGTCTGAGTATGATTTTTAAGGTTTGACTTTAATGCGCACGCTTCATATTTTGATTGACATTTCGGAAAAGTAGCCGCGTCATATGTCGTCGTATGACATTTTCCAGAATTTCTGAAGTAAATGACTTTGTAAATGACGGTGAATGAATGACTTATCTTTAAGATCTTTAGGATAAGTCATACATTCGACGTTGACATATTTTAGAATAAGACCCCCATATTAAACGAGTTAATTAAAAATAATGATTATGTAATCACACAACGTAATTAGAGAAACGTATGTCAAGTCAAAACAATGGCTTGCATATTCACCGCTTGCATTATTCCGGCGATTGTTTATGTTCTAAGAAAGTGCCGGCGCGTGCGCATCATTGGAGATGCAGTTTACGATGACAGTGCCCCCGCCGCCGCAACGCCGCGAGAAATACATCCGCTGATAATACAAATTGTTTGCCTCTGACTCATACTCTTCATACACGGAATGGGTAATTAATGCCCGAATCATTTAGAAAATGCAGTTGCATTTGAACGGGACTAATTATATATTTTTTCATGTAGCAGTCACGCCGATATATATATAATAGGGCCAAATATGCCCTAGGTCGCGTCAATCAATGAAAAACCGCATGTTCATTAATCTTCTTGTCGCTGTTTTAGGGCGTATACTTTTTGGTTAACAGAAAGATCAGTGCTATTCGGAGGAAACTGCAGTGCCGTTAAATTAAGAGGAATATAAACTAACTTACAACTAATGTAGGAAAAGGGCCCAAACAACGAACTGTCGATACTGCTTTACAAAAATGCTTTTTTGTTAAAATATTGAGATTTACGTACAAGCGGTCGCCACGACTTCGTCAGCGCTGGATTTAAAAAAGTTTTGACTAACCAAAAATATAAAAATCCTGGCCTAGGGGCGCATTAATCTGCTTGTTCATTACAACTCTTTCTAATGCGCAAGCATATTAGGCTATATACCAGCGAGAATCAGTGATGTTCCCGACAAAGTCTTGTCAAAATCGGTCCAGTTTTTTCGGAGATTACCCGGAACAAACGCGGCTTGCAAACAGTCAAATAGACAGATAAAAATTTTAGAAATCGGTATTTCGTCATAGGTAAAGTAAGTATATCACGTACACGAAATTTCATTTTGTTTATTTATTACATATACCAATTTTATTAACTGTAACTAAATTTATTGACTAATTGAATCTATACCTATATACATATTAATTTATTAAGAAAACGGCTTCACTCACGTGTGATCGTCCAGTGACGGCACCGACTAGTTTCGGACCCATCGGGGGTCCATCTTCAGGGCGAGTGTTTATTCTGAGGACTTCGCGGTCGCGTCGCGCCTCGCACTGAAACTAGTCGGTGCCGTCACCGGACGATCACACGTGAGCTAAGCCGTTTTTTTAATGAATTAATTATTATGTCTCACGAAAGTTTAAACAATTTAATATATACATATTATATCTTTAATATATATAATGCGTCATTTAACTTTATGTATTATAATTTATAATTGGAACTTAAAACTTGTAATATACATAGTTTAAAATCAAGAAACGATGTGAAAAGCGACATAGAAAACAACATTTTATTGTCAGCAGTCAATCGCCAGTGCCCTGGCTGGGACGTCCACAATGCCTCGTAAAATTACTTTACGGTCACCGTTTGCGGATGGCCTTACCATGAGTTTGCGTGACAAAACTCACTTTACGATTTTTCGGTCTCGGTATCAATTCAAAATTCAAAAGATATTTGGTATGAAGTGTCAGATATCACGAACTATTTTTAAAATTCGAGAAGGCGGCAAAGTAGCAAGCGGGTTCATAATTACAATTATTTAATAACCTCAGTAATATGACAGATCCTACAACAGTTACAGATCCGTGTAAATAAAGGGGATTACATAAGTAAAACAAAAGAAAATAATTGTATGTAGGTTGCAGTCCTTCATTCATCAGAATCACTTCGAACGCGAACAGAATATGTAATTTGATATTTTTCCTAAATTTCGTAAAAACTGCATTATGGTTCTGTTAGTAAAAAATACGATAGGTATATTTTAAGATTCCTTCATTTTAAATTTTTAAGGATGTCGATATAACTATGACATATGTAATAAAATTTACAACAACTTTTATTTAGTTCGAGAACATAGAGTAGGGCCTAAACAATCACGTTGACCACCCGAAGGCCGCAGAAAGCCTGAGAACAATGAAGACGTTTAGAGAACGAGAGTTGGCCGTAAAGCATGCTGTTTAATAGTTTTTAATTAACTTTGAACACATTTTAAGCGTTTCACCGATAATGTAGGTACAAGTTACGAGCCTGTAGATTCAAATACTTCTTTCAAGTTATGTATAAGTAACTTTAAAAATACTACACCGCTTTTAAGTGCCAAATTAGAGTCCAATACTGTTGTAAATACTGTTGTTTGTTCGAGACGATTTAAATATAAGACCCCATTAAAATTTTTAACAGTGGTAGATTCCAGCAACAACAACATCTGTTGCACGAATGGTCCGGTTCGACTGGTGCAATATCACGACCACACAGAAGACAGGCGTAAAGTGGAAGTAATTCCACGTTTCGTCTGATGAGGCCTAATTTTAGCGCGCTTTCCCTTCCCATCCATTCCCTATAAGAAAAGATTGGGAAGAAGAAGAAAATTTGATGGAGGGTATGCATAAGAAGTAGTGATGCAACGGAAGTGTCTTACCGGAACCAGAAACGGAAACAGATGTCAAAAATAAATTTTAGCAGAAACGGAAACGGAAACGGATGCGGAAACAGAAGTGTAAATAATAATAAAAACATATTTACAAAAATATTTTTTTCGGTAAAAACAGTTTGTATTCGTTTTTAATTTATTAACGCATTGGATATCGGTGTCCTTTAGCCTTCAATGTATGTATTTTTACTGCGCTGCAATAAGTTAAAATACGCGTTTTTTTTAATTTATTTTCAGGAAACAAAATTACACTATTTACAAATTAAAGTTCGCCAAACCACTCGTGTTGACAAACGACAAATATATTTCTAACTATATAATGATGATGATATATTACATGGTTATCACTTATTCAAAAGTACATTTAAAAACTCGTAAGTATGAAATAGTCACATTTTGCCAGTTGTCAAATTTTATATGGACAACAACTAGACAGTTTACTCCAGCAAGAGAAACTGATTGTTTCAAACAGCAGCAGAAAATATTACGCGCTTAAATTCACAAAATAATACGTAAACAAACAAATGCGACAAGTGCCGAAAGGCCGCGCACGGACTGCGCGTCTCTCGCCGCGCATTTGGATCTCTCAGCCGTCGTAAAGTTCCGTTTTATCTCCGTTATAAAAGTTGCGGAAACAGAAGCAGAAACGGATGTTGAAAAGCACGCGGAACTTCCGCACTTGCGGAAACGGAAACAGACATCCGTTGCATCACTAATAAGAAGGGGAAATATACTCTTTCTGTGCGTCTCCTCCTTCGTCGATGAAACGTAGTCAACGCATCTGGTATTGCAGATGTATTTGAGCAGCGGTCGCTTCGCCATTTCGATGAATTCAGATGTCCGCTTACTCGTTTGCCATCTTGTAATATGAAAAAAAAAGAGTAACAAATAAAAAACGTCTTAATTAAGCTACCGTAGCAACTGTGTTGTGGATTAAAACCTCCGTGGTATCTTAAGTCAGGCAAAAACAAGAAATATGAATATGAAACTAGAAATGTAGACATATGTCACTGTAAAAATGGCAGTCTAAAGATACGGAGATAGAAAATATCCCCAACATATTAGTGGCGACCGTGACTAATGACCACGTATAAGTGGAAAAATAAGCCGAAGAAATACGAATAAAAAATGGACCTTCAAAAATTAATTAGAGAAAGGTCTCAGCTCCGACGTATTTTTAATAGACACACGGCGACCGAAGAAAAATTTACAAACGTCGATGTCGAATTTTTGGAAGCTAAATTTAAAGCAATTATAAGTTTGGATCATAAAATTCAAGAAATTTTGTTGCAAGACGTCAACTATGACGAAGAAACAGTAACGAAAGAATTCGACGATTGTCAAGAAATTGAGAAAAAATGGCTGGAAATAAAATTTAATAGACCAGACCTGAACAAAAAAGAATGCACACAAATACAATTTCACTTACCCAAAATGGATATGAGAAAATTTGACGACAATCCAAAGTCCTGGATTCCGTTTTGGACACAGTATGAGAAAATTCATTTAGATGCAAGGATACAGAATGAAGAAAAATTTACATATCTATTAAGTTGTATGGCGGAACATTCGAAGGCGAGAACGTTGGTGGAGAGCTACCCGCCTACAAAGAATAATTACGAAAAGGTGATAAACACATTGAAGAAACGATTTGCCAGTGATGAAGTATTAATTGAGATTTATGTTCGTGAAATTTTAGATGTTGTACTTTCGAAAAATAATTTAGATATTGTTGGCATTTTTGATAAAATTTCTGTAAACTTGCAAATATTAGAGTCATTAGGCATAGGTAGGGATAAATATGAGTGCATTCTGTTACCATTAATTGAATCATCGTTGCCCGATGATATTTTAGTGCAATGGGCTAAAATTCCGACGCAGAAAGGGTCGAAACTTCAACAATTAATGACATTTTTAGAAAATGAAGTTGAGGCGCAGGGCAGGTGTGACCTTGCTAAGTTTTCCTTTGATAACAGCGTTCCAAAACAGGTTATTCCAACGACGTCATGTTTCACGACGAAGCAGGACAACAATGTCATCAAGGAAAAAGAAGGTAAGGTGATCATTTGTTTTTTCTGTGATAAAGGTCATAACACTCTCGAGTGCAACAAGGCAGATAAACTGTCACTCGACGAAAAGAAGAATGCAATAAAGAAAAAGGGTGGATGTTACATATGTTTAAAGAAAGGACATCTCGCCAAGTATTGTAAAGCATTTATTAGATGTATGTTTTGTAGTAAGAGGCATTTAGTTATCTTTTGTCCATCGCTCCACGAACAACCGAAGACGGGTGAACAGAATGCACCAGAAAAGCATTGCGATAACAATAAGGAAGTATACAATAATTTATCAAGTAATAACATAACTACCTTGTTACAGACACTAGTAGTCAAAGTATCTACTGATAAACAAGAGAGGAAAGTAAGAATACTTCTAGATTCTGGTTCGCAGAGAACGTACGTAAAAAGGGAGTTGGCAGATGATCTTGGTCTACAGGCAACAGGTACCGAGAACCTCAGTCATTCGCTATTTAGTGGTGTGAAGAAACCAGCGAAGATACATAGAGTCTTCAAGTTTAAAGTTAGTAGTTTAGATGATAAGTTTCATACTACTATGACAGCGTTGGAACAAGATGTGCTTTGCGGAAGTTTACCCAAAGTGCAAAACCCAAAGCTGATAAATAACTTGAGAAGGCAACAGATCTGGTTAACTGACGCAAAAGAAGATATTCAAGATATAAGTATATTAATTGGATCAGATCAGTTGGGTTTAATCATTAAAGAAAACTTTATACGTTTAAATGAAAATTTGGTAGCAATACCGACAAAACTTGGATGGACTTTGCAAGGGCCCATTCAAGGTGATTTTAGCACATTGGTGAGGGGCATAAGTAGAAACAAGATGGTCTTCCAACATCCAAAGGATCCAAAGGAGGTTTTCAGCACCAGCTGCTCCCTGGTGGGGAGGGTGGTGAGAGCGACTGATAGGGCCAATAAAAGACACGTTTCGAAGAATATTACGCAGAACATCAGTGGTAAGGAATGGCAATCCTATAGGTATCACAACCAGGTCGGAAAACACGATAATTATTAAATTAACAGATATTGTTTAAGTTCTGACCCTCGCTGTTGTTTTGGTTGCTTTTATACGCTATGTTTATTTGTGTGTTGTTGATTTTTTGTGATTTATAGCGATATGTTATTTACTATGATTTTTGTGTAATGTTACGGATAATTTTATAATTTTGGTACTTTGTATGCCTCCCTCGGGAGTGTGTTGTGGATTAAAACCTCCGTGGTATCTTAAGTCAGGCAAAAACAAGAAATATGAATATGAAACTAGAAATGTAGACATATGTCACTGTAAAAATGGCAGTCTAAAGATACGGAGATAGAAAATATCCCCAACAAACTGGTTCCAAGATAAAGATCACAGGAAATTATCGACATTTCCGTCACGATGTTGTTACGATAATACTTTAGCGTTTAAATTGAAAATTAACTTTGATTATTAATTTAAATATAATACATAAAAACTTAAAAATGTCATTAAAAGGTGTCTTTTTAGGCAAGGTTCCGAAGATACTGGCGAACTTTTAACTTCTTTGACGTGAGATAATCGAATCGATGAGAAGCCTTGTTTACTCCTAGGGTTGTGAATACTTATACAAACTTTATTACCCTATTTTTGACGGACAATGTTTTTTGAAAGGATAAAATTTGATGATAGACGGACGGTGGGGACTTGTTACCTTCATATCCATGCCTTAAAATGGACGACTAATGTACCGAAAAAATAGACAGTCAAATCAGCGCCACAAAAGTATGTAACAGACAAGACAGGCTAAGATATCCTTCGAGACAATAACATAATAGGCGTAATAGGAGTGATCATTGCAGCACTTCGGCTTTAAAATATTTACCACACATAACGTGACTCCTCTATTTGTCTCTAAATGCTATGTAATCGTTATTTATAAGTTAACTACTATGTGAGTAACTTACTCAGAGTAAGTGTAAGATGAGAACCAAATACGCCGGCGCTATCGTCTGGGGTCGACAGGTTATCGCGCAACATATTTAGCGTATCGAGTAATTCTACACCGTGTTATTTGTAGAACAATCGTATCAGAACTCATGAGCTATAAACTTGATAATCTAATTGAGCCGGCCATGGCACCAATTTTTTCATCGATAATCAATGGCGGATACGATACAACCACGAACTGTACCAAATGTATAAAGAGCCAAACATCGTCAGACCATCAAAATTGGACGACTACGGTGGGCGGGATACGTCGCACGTATTGGAGAGTTCCTAAACGCCTGTTGGAGAGTAAACTCGGAGGAAGGACGGAGAGCAAGTGGTAGACCGAAGTCGAGATGGCGAGATGACGTCGAGCGCGATCTTAAAAATATCGGCATTATGAGCTGGACGCAAAAAGCACAAAATAGACCAGTGTGGAGGAATTTACTTGACCAGGCCCAGGACCACCCGCGGCTGTAGCGCCTCAGATGATGATGATGGCACCAATTTTTGCAATAAAATACCGCCAGGAATAGTTTCTAAAGTTATACGTTTACTTGATAGTACTACTAATTTCATGATAGTTTTTGTTCCATGATGAAACAGCAGTGAGACTCTCAGTGTTAAGATATCATCGACGCCTATTAACATCCACAACACTAGATGTATGTACTGCATTGGCAAATATAGTCAATCCTCGTAGGCACTCTCGCTCCATGCTAAAACCCTAAGTCGTATTACTTTGAAAAAATCGCCGAACACACTAACGACGCGGCTGTGCGGGAAATTCCTTAAAAATTGCAAGTTTGAGAAATGTTGGCCATGAAGATGGTGTTGTGGTGGCCACTGACGGACTGTTTTGTCGTTCGATGACAGATACTGACGGAACTTGGTGTTCAAATTAAATGATTGAGCTAAAGGTGGCTATAATGGGTAGATTTATGTAGGAGTCACGCGGTTGTGCGGTATCGGGCACGATGCTGCGCACCAATTTTATCGCCGCCTACACAACGGCGTACAGATAGCGCATACATTAGCTCTGATAAGCTAACTAATGCGGTATACACCGTATGAAGGACCGTTATTTTTCATTCCATTCCAATACCGTAACACAATAAACAGAGGAATGAGAAATTTCTTACATCGCGGCTATTATTTAACATTTGCAGCTATATTGAGTAAATTGAGAGAAAAAGTGAAGTAATAAGGATAATGTTATCTTACTTATATTATAAATGCGAATGTTTGGATGGATGGATGGACGGATAGATCGATGGATGTTTGTTTGAAGGAATCTCCAGAACGGCTCAACAGATCTCAATGAAAATTAGCATAGATATAGATCATAGCCTGGAAGAACACATAGGTTACTTGTTATGTTTTTTTTTAATTCTGCGCAGACGGAGTCGCGGGCGACAGCTAGTATAGTTTTATGAAAAAAAAGTTTTTTGGAATTAACGAGTTTTACAGATAAGATATGAATTAAATAATGAATGATTTAAAACTCCACTAACTCAGAAATCCCGAAACACTCATTACCTACCACTGTGACGTTAATAATTGTATATTTTTCTCCAATTGTATATAAGAATATCTGAAGACTATAGTCTTAAGAAGACAACACAATGAATAAAAAAAGTTATACCGCATACATAATTTATGGAAAAGGCAAAAAAGCTATAACGGCACGCTCATTGATGTCCATGTGTGCAAATAGTACGCCATGTAAATTGCTCATTCAAATTATTCCCCATTGCGAAATTAAATAATGGAAGAAACAAAAAAATGTCCGCGCCACCACCAGTCCCACCAGAGGGAGAGAATTTGAATAGACGCGAAGCCCGAAAGGGCGCGACACCCTTCAAAATCAATTCTTTTATTATCTTTCTTTTCTCTCTAACATCAATCAATTTAAATACCCCGTCCTTCTCTAGAGCATGTTCGAACTTTACAAAATGCCCCAAGCGTCGCCTCGGTTTGAAATAAATGTTTATAATCGATTCCATTCGATCCTGTAGACGATATCAAGAACAAATTTCCCTTTAATCGTTAGCCATAGAGCTGAAATTCGCATTGAATTATTTTTTGCACTGGCAAACGTAAGTTGGTAGCACTGAAGATTGATGTATAAATCCGCGCCGAGCCTGATGACAGCAAATTACATTGCGATGAAAATTTGGGCGGGAAAATGAAAGTACGCGATACTTATGAGAAGAAAATGCTATCGAATTGGATTGTGTTATTTATTTAAATTAAAATAAATAACATGTATTTTGATTATTGTCGTAATTTAACGTTAAGCAGAGATTGTTGGTAGAGTCTATTTCCCCATTTATTTTCAGTTGGTCACAAAACATAGGTTAGGTTGCTCAATCTTAGTACATACTTATTTACTATTGGAATGATCCAAATCCGATTCTCGCGTATTTATCGGTCGTTTATTATTTTCGTCGTGGAAAACACAAGGATACTTCAAAATAAAATTATATTCTTAATTTACCTATTAACCTTGTAATCACATAATTTGCAATTTAAATAAGTAATAAACACAACAAATTTTCCTTCTATACATGTAATTTAATATTGTTAAAATAACAACGTAATAAAATAATTATAATACGACCTTTACGAACAATAATGCATTTAGTTTTACGTCAAAAACATTTTAATGAATATATGTTTAAATAATTAACTTCCATTTAAGTTAATTTAATTGCAGCAACACAACGGGTTCTCTAAATAGTTTATTTATCTAGTGCTAAGGAGATAAGATCTTAATGTTTTTATGAATAAAAATGTTAATTCATCATTCCGTGAAGCACTTTAGAAGGCAATTAAGCGAGGCCACATGGCCGCTCTCTAAAAGGACAGATAAATTCCTACAATGTCACTCGTATATCATTAGGCATATTTGTCTTTTTATACGTAGCTGTCTCTTTCCACACGTGAACTCAGGGCTACCAACTGTATGATAATTATCAAACGAATATGCGATAATTTATAGCGAGAGTACACGACTTGTTGACTTTCTAGATTACAGTGTATTTAACAATTTTTTTTATAACATTAAGATAACAGTTAATAGAGACATGGTTTTTATTCCAATTTTTATTTCGATATACCTATTTAAGAAAGGAATTTTACAATTAAAGGAAACGAAGAAGTCACAGGATAATTACTGCTCTCTTGGTAATCATTTAGTAATATTGGTAATATTTACATTCCTTTGTACGAAAGATGCTATCGTCTCGTTAACACTTGACTCATTGTAAACGTCTTCTCCACCTTACCTTGCCATTGAAATTAACATTATTATTTATCTGATCGTGACTTAAAAAGACTTCAATTAAATACTTAATTTTTGTTACTAATGATTTTTCTTTTTTTTAGATCATAAGGTGGCAAACGAGGAAGCGGCCACATGAATATGCCTAAAAAGTAAAGCGACTGCTGTCCATAGACATCCGCATTTGTAGATGCGTTGTGATTGCAGAATGATATTTTCAAAAACGATTAAATAAAAAAGGATAACAAATAAATAAAGACGCAGATTGTTTGGCCAATTATTTCATAACATGGAAAAGATGTAGCCAACCACATTACGAAGAGGTCTTGGCAGTTCAGAGTAATATGTAATCTTACTAATATAATAATTGCGAAAGTTTGAATGGATGGATAGAGAATTATTATTTATTAATATTTATTTTATTTATTTATAATACGTTGTTAACCTTGGGATTACAACTATAAGTCTCACAAAACTATTTAAAATAATTGGATGGATGTTTGTTTGAATCTCCAGAACGGCTCAACGGTTCCGATGAAATTTGGCATATAAGTTTGAAAGAACACATAGGCTTACTTATTATATTTTATTTAATTCTACGCGGACGGAGTCTCGTGCGTCCGTTAGTAATAAATAATTAACGATTGACGATAAGTACGAGATATAAACAGCGATTTATACGACGCGACGTAGTACGAGTAGTATTGTAGAATATACATTATCCGCCGTTAGCTGTGCTGATATTGTTTCTAATAACGTTATTTATTTCTAATAACGTTATTCTTCTTATTCTTCGTCACTGTAGTCTTTTCGGACTGGTCGTAATAATGATATGACATAGGGCTATTGAGAAGAAAAATTAAATCAAAGGCCATTGGGACGCAACTACTTGAATTATACGAAACTCAGTAACTGAACATTTGATGTCATGAAAAACCTATGTTGACTATTGTGTTGATTATTACGGTAATTGACATTTTACTAAACGTAAAATTGTTTTAATGTGTATTCAGTTTTTAGATAGCCAAATCGTAAAATTGGTATGCTTATCATGAATTGATCAATTTATGGCCACTTAGATTATTGTGCAATATAATAAAATTCGTATGTAAAATAGTAATAACCGTGGGTAAGACCAAAATCTCCATTTAAAACATATTATTGTTATCTGTTATCAAAGATAACAATAATAATAAATAAATATACAATAATATAATAATAATAAATATACAATAATAGCACAGGGATGACTATATGTTTTAAAAGAGATTTGGCTTCATAAACTCATGGTAGTTAATGTTTTTTATTTTATTGTAATGGGTATTGTTTGTTTATTTATTGTTTTCGGATTGGAAGGGGACGACGGTGGGGCGACAAGCGGGTGACGGGGCGGTGGTGCGGCGCGGACAGACCACGACCGCCGCCACCTCGGCCAACATGCTAGCGATCCCACATACCAGGCAAACAGAAATACAAGGATACCCAAGCTGCGTGCCATTGTCCTGCTTCGTTTGCATTCCTGTCTCTCTCGCACTATCGACGGGCTTTTTTAACCAATGATGGTGACGTCGTATTTGATACAGCATATAATTGAAAACAAAACCAAACTTGGAAGCAGTAAGACTGTTTTTTGTTTATAACTATTTATAATCCCTCGTGTCATTCCGCTACCACGTTTTGCCAGTTTGCTACAAAATAGACATTATGTTAAGACCTTAAAGAATGTCTTGTAAATGTTATAAACTTATGTTGTCTTAGTAACAACGTCGCTTTAGGATCATTTTGGCGTAGTTGACATTCCGTACAACTGACAAAATAGCAAATATCTTCTCGTCGTAGTGGCGGCCTCCATCAATCATTTTTTTTTATACTTCAGATGAAACAAAAGTCACTCACTAACTACTTCCTCAAGCAATGTAAAGTGCATTACCAAGTGAAATAAACAATTTTTCTAATACATCATCAAATTGACGATTTTTATTTTATCTTATGTTTTGAAATACTTAAAATATTTTTCTTATTTCACGCAAACATTTTTAATTTAATTTTTCAAATGTCTATAAAACAATTGTGGGTTAGTTATATAAAACCATTTTTATATTCCATAATGTGATCGAGAAATGCAAGAAGTAAGAAGAAGAGTCAATCAAACCACATGACGCGCGATGCGAGATAAGAGAGAATTTTTTTATTATTATAGTTTTTCACACAAAATAAGATGGCGCGTGCAACGATATAGCGGGCTTTATTACTAAGGTATCATAAAACAGTAGATGTTATTGTGTCGCAGCGCGCATGCTCTTTGTAGCGTGGGTCGTTGTGTTCTCCCCTCGATAAACTTATGTTTATGTGTTCTGATTTATAACGTATGGTCTAGTCGGTAAAGTTCATATTCGTATCATGGGCTGGTTTAAATGTGTAGAATGCGTCAAGATAACCGATTGTATTTTATGTTCGCCTGGTACTCAGCGCGCACTGCGCAACTCCCAGACAGACGACGTCACACACGCTTTGCACACACGAGAGGGACCTTGCCGAGTGGGCATTGCGCATACAGTGCCTGCCGAAGTCAAACATGCCAGCAACGGCGGCGCGACGGTACAACGGCTGCGCCTATCTATGACATGCGGAACTCAGACAAAAAACAAACTACGATGTTACAAGCTAATAGGGAAAATAATATCTGAAAATATTGTTGATGGTATTTTAATTTATGTTCAAAGCAAACATTCCTTTCATTTATAATAGCCAGGTTGTTGACGGCTGATATAATATCAGTATTAGTGATACTATGAAACAGTTTATTGTAGTTTATAAAATTTTTATTTTATTTTAAGTCAAATCGAACCACTTTGAATATTTCAAATCCTTCCTAGGTGTATATTTATAGTGAGGATGATAATTAAGCACGTACACTGGAACTGGATCTGAGCCTGTTGTTGACTTTAAATTCAATAAATTAATAGGTCTTCCATCTCTGTCATTGCTCATATATTACGTTTGAGTGTGAGGAGTTACGATGCGGATCTAGTTACGATGGTGTAAAACCGACGCGTGTCCTACGTTCATGTTATGTTCTCCTGGTAGACTGCGTCCAGTACGGCAGGCTGTGACCGCGGCGCGCTCGCTGCGGCGGCTCTGCCCCCACCAGGCACGCCCCTAGCAACGGCCCCTCGCGGCCTCGCTCTAATTTATTTAATACGTAAACGGTATGTATTCCACACGTTAATTGATAATATGTAAATAATGAATGATTTAATTTTGCATTTTATAAATAGGACTTTTTAAAATATTACTCATTCATACAACGCGAAGGAAAAAAATAAAGAAAACACTTTTCACAGAGATTGTTAAAAATTACGTTCTAGGACTGAACCTGGAAACCTGGAATGTCGCTTAAAAATGCAATTCAGACCGTTTTAAGAGTTTTAAGAAGCATATCTTAAAATTATGTCTACGGCTTTTAGCTACTTTTTATATGTGAATGGGACAAACAAGCGTCGGGAACACCGTATTGATACTGGATATCCGCAACATTAGAGGATCTGCAGATGTGTTGCCGGCCTTTGATTAAAAGACCGGCACCGCTTTCGACCACATCATCACTTAACACCATGTGAGATCGTGGTCAAACGCTAATTTATTCAATTTAAAAAAAAAGTTCCTACGCTTGACGGAAATTAAGTTGTACCTGGTTTGGAAATACCGCCGAGCACAGACCGTTCTACAACGCGACTGTTCGAGTCAGGAAATTCCCTGAAAATCACACCGTTCCAGCCAGTGCCAGCCATCCAGGTAGTGTAGATGGTACCCTGCGACATGTCGAGTCGTCCAATGACGTAATTCGGTGGTATAATTCGTTCCAAACAGTTCTGAGGTCCCTTCGCAAGGCCAGAGAATCAAGCGGATCTGTAAGAGTTCCGTCGTTGTCGTCTGAGTCGCTCTTAATTGTATCCGGTCAAATGGAAGAAGATGGTATTGGGGCTCCCGCCCAGAGATGCGAGCAGTATTCGAACTTCCGCCTTGTACAGTTAACTCGATTTCGCGTATAAAACTTAAAATATACCAAAAATCAAAGTATATTTATTTTATTATTATTACAAATGGGAATTGAAAATAATAATACGCGTTAGCTGGCAACCGTGCTTATCATTGCAGTGCCAACTTTTATATAATCATTGTTGTGTTTTTAAAAATGACTAGCGGTCGCCCGCGTCTTCACCAGCCAAGATTTTAAAGATTTGAAAAATCAATTTTAAATATTTTTGTCCGATCCTAAGAGGCCGTGTTTGCTCCGGGCTGTTGCTTCGAAATGGCTGGACCGATTTTGATGGGACTTTTATCGGAAAGTAGCTTACTCATGCGGGAGTAACATTTTTATTTTAGATTTTAAAATTATTGACGCGCCGCTGCACCAATAGCGACGCCCATGCTCGAGCGATCTCGACTGGTGGCCGCGGGAACGACCAAGCTGGATAGTAGAGATAGTTTTTTTTTCGCATTTTTGCATAGATTATTCGAACTAAATAAACATGTTGATGTGAAGACATAGTTGCCTGTAACAGGTAGTGTTTTATGTAATCTTATTATGAAATCACGTCATCACGACTAGGCGCTCACTTAAATTTTTACGTCCCATGGCGTTTGATAAATGAAAAGAGGAAGTCATTCCGCGTTTCGACTGATTAGTGTGCGTGCCGTAGGCCTAATTTTAGTCTCATTTACCTTTAGACCCTTTTCTTAAAAGGAATTGATGGGAAGGGGAAGTAGATTTGGCGGCGGAGAGCACGCATAGGAAGAAGAACTATCCTCTAACTGTGCGTTTCTTCGTTGATTAAAGGTGGACAACGCATCTGTAATTTTAGATGTGAATGGGCATTGGTCGCTTCGCTATTTGGGCGAATTCAGGTGGTCGCTTGCCACCTCATAAGTTTGGCTCAGACATAAACTCATGCTTTAGAGTACGACCTACGATGACGAAACATACGACCTATAAATGGAGTGACAAGTTTGTCCTCTAATTAAGAGCCGATTTTCGAAATATCAATTTGTATTTTAAACTAGAACATTGAGGAAATTAACTCTAACAAAGGCTTCCAGAGATTGTTTTCGCCTCGTTTTGCGCTTTAGGTATATGTATAATACAGTCTCGGCGGTCAACTTACATAAACGAGAGTTTTTCGGGTATGAGGCCTGTATAAGCGAGAAAAATATCACGGTCTTTTGGACTCTCGCTTGTCCGGTTCGTCTATATACTTTTTTAACGTTTCATCCAGATTTAAATGGTGATGTTGATGGTTTTACCAATAGTTACTTACTGGTATATTCCGCACGGCAGCAGCGCAATTTGGTTACACTTGATAATTTTAAAAGTAGGCATTCATAATTGCAGTTTTCCATAGCGTAGCCGTAGCTTTGCTATTACGGCGAATTCAGGTCGCCGCTTTCTTGTTTGCCACCGAATTTGAACAGAGTTTAAATCGGAATTCAAAAAGGAGGAGGTCGTCGATTAGTCTTTATTTTTTACGCGATTGACGCAGGTGTTTTTTCGCACATAAATTTTATATTGTATGTGGGTTTGTATTTAAGATAAATTTGGAGGGCCTGTTGCATAAAGACTTGATGGATTTTATAGAGAGTTTCATCAAATAAATTTTATTAATCTTGTTTATATAAAGTTTTGGTGTTTCCGTTTGTTGCTTCGTTATACTTGTATGATGTGTACACCTATAATTTGGAGAAATTATTATCAGTTTTTAATTTTCTTTTGTTATATTAATTATTGTGCATGTGTTATAATTTACCTGTTGCTG
Source organism: Papilio machaon (assembly GCF_912999745.1). NCBI lineage: Eukaryota > Metazoa > Arthropoda > Insecta > Lepidoptera > Papilionidae > Papilio > Papilio machaon. Next base: position 3,161,316 of record NC_059989.1, on the reverse strand, counting down.
TATCTAAATAAATAAATAAAATAATAAAAATAAATCGATGTGGTGTCTTTCTAATGCTGTCAAATACTCGTAAAAAATCGTAATTGTTAATATTTTTTATTTGTTTTGAAGAAAAAGGAAAAGAAATTTTTCTGGGCAGACATCGGTGAAAATTCAAGGATGGTCTACAGGTATATGGAGTCACTGGGTTTCATAGATATTTCAAATTATCTGTTGCTGATTTTGATATAAAAATATTACCATACTGCTAGAACATTGGTTCGTGGTTTTAATCAAGGTTTTTACAGAAATATCTGTGATACGATTAGTTATGAAGTTTAAATGAAGTTTTTGAGTTAATGAGCAGTTACCATTTACCATTAGTTACTTCTTCAGTGGTAGATCACGCAACAACAATATTTGTTGGGCGCACGAATGGGCCGGTTGCGATACCACGACCACACACAGAAGATTGGCGTGTAGTGGAAGCAATTCCGCGTTTCGTCTGATGAGTATAGGTCCCGGATGCCTAATTTTAGTCCTCTTTCCCTTCCCACCCTTTTCCTATTAGGAAAGGATAGGAAGGGAAAGTGGATTTGGCGGAAGAGGGGATGCAAAGGAAGGGGAAATATTCTCTTCCTGTGCGTCCACTTCTCCGTTGATTAAAGGTAGGCAACGCGTCTGCGTTTGCAGATTTCATAGGCAACGGTCGCCTCGCTATTTCGGCGAATTCAAGTGGCCGTTTGCTTGTTTGCCACTTTTTGATAAAAAAAAATAGTTTTATTCTTTTTCTATTATAGAAACGAATATGAGCAAGATTATATGTTGGTTTCTGAGACCAAAATCTTTGTATGAAATATGTCGTCATCCCTGTCATTATCTTTGACAAAACAGAGATAACAATATGTTTTAAACTAGAATATTGGTCTTAGAAACTCACTGTCAATGTGCTTCAACTGCATCAAATATTATACTGTATACACTTTTTTTGATCTGAAATTGTGTTATTTGAATTAAATGGAGAACTTAAATAAATTCAGCACAGACTGATATTAAATACATATTTTTAGAAGCCAATGAAAATTAACGCTACCATAATACATACATTCGAAGTGTCTCAAATTTTTCACATTAGAAAAATGAACGTTTATGTTCATTCGTAGCAGTTTAAACCCGATGTAACGCCGCCCTTATACAACGAGATTACTCGAGTACAAAGACCCAGCCTGCGACTGAGACAGGGGTGACGGTGTGGCAACATCGCTTTCTGCTATTGATCTCCTCGCTCGCCCATCTAGCGCTTACATTGCTTTAATATTTGTTAAGGTTAGACGCATCATCAACCTAAAGCACAGGAATCGCTGATCAATCGATAGAAATGACTCACGCACACATACTAACGCTTTAAGGTATAGAGCGCTTATTGCGCTTGCCACTTTTGTATTCCAATAGACGATGTATTTGTTAAAGCGGTGTACCACGTGCAGCTATTGTGCTGCATTTTGTAGGTAATTGAGTGCGTTGTGATTTATGAATGTGTGCGTAGGGACAGAACGAATTGGCGCGAGGGCGTTCGAGACGTCAGCGGAATGTCAGACAGGTAAAAGATGGGGAATATCCATAAATAGATACAAGTACAGGCACATTATGTACAATTAGTTACATATTGTTTACAAGGGTTTATCAGTAAAAAATGTAAGTAAATACAGGTTTTTTTATTGGAACGAAGTTCCTTATCGCGCGTTGTGAAAGAGGGCTAGACGGAAAAAATTCTCACGAAAAGTTGTCACGACACTTTTTGCTATAGTAAGTTTTGTTAACGACGAATGAGCGCTACTTCACCATGGCAACGACATGACAATATATAACGAAAATTCATAGAAATAAAATGTACTTCTTGTGAAGACTTAAGTTTATTATTCATAGAATAAACATTGGTTCCTTCACTAATTAATAGAAAGGAACTTCGTTCCATCCGGGTGTCCCTTGACACCTCTCAAGTTTTTTTTTTATAAGAGAAGGGGCAAAACGAGCGGTGGGAACATCAAAGTGATCATCAACGCCCATGAACATCCGCAACACTAGAAGAATTGCAGAGTGTTGCCGGGCTTTAAGAAAGATATACGCTAGCTACTTGAAGGACCCTAAGTCGTACTGGTTTGGAAATACCGCCGAGGACAGACCATTAAATAACGCGGCCGTGCGCGGAAAAAAATTTCACGAGAACCGCACTGTTGTGGAATGCCAGCCATCCAGATGGTATGGATGGTACCTGGCGGTCTGTCGGGTCGTCCGATGACGAAACCCGGCGACAGGAATCGTTCCAAACAGTTCTTCGGAACACTCCCCGTGATATATACAATAAAAAATACAGAGGGAACTGACGTCCCTCCGCAAGGCCAGAGTATCAAGCCGATCCGTAAGAGCTCGGGAGTTGACGATTCGAGTCGCTCTCCGTTGTATGCGGTCAAATGGAAGAAGCTGGTATTGGGGTGGTCCCCTGCAGTATTCCATGTGGGGCCGAACTTGCGCCTTGTACAGTTGTAGGCGGTGGCCCGGCTGGAAATACTGCTTCGCCCTACTGAGCACACCCAGCTATTTGGAGGGCAGCTTGGCCTTGTCTTCCAAGTGACCGCGAAACTGAACATCACTCGATATGTCAACGGCGAGAATACCGATACTGGCTGAGGCAACCAGGGGAGTGCCCTCAAAACGAAGATCTAGATGATTGACCTTAAGATAGATATTGTTACGAAAGGATTGCTCTTTTTTAATTACTTTGTGTTTAATAGTAAAGTTAGTTTGACCTTAATGTTGTTAAAAATGTAGTCATTAACTTTAAATGAAATTACTTACCTACATACTAATAGCCCAACTTTAGGCAATTATTAAGTAAAGCTATGAATCTATTGTTTTTATCAAATATTTCGGCGGCAAAAGGTGATCAGTATGCTGCATAGTGCGTTCTCCCCGCATCCCGCAACGCCCCGCTATACCTAAAATTGTGTTCTGCGCAGCGACTCGCGCGAAGTTAAGACCAGCCAAGATTACCGACCTAATTACGTTTTGGCGTAAGATAATTTAAATTAACGAGGTAGCAAACACGGAGGCGCTATCTAAAAGAATATTCATCCGAAAAAATGGCACTTCATGACAAAATATTTGGTTCGACTCTGCTTATTTGACGTTAGTGATTCCATGGTTATTGTCCAGAGATCATTTCTTTTGTTTTTTCTATACAGTAGAGAAAGGAAGGCGTTTACCTGATTGCAAGGGATACACGCCTACCCATGTTGTGATACTAAAAAGTTTTTCGAACGAAACAACAATTCCCCGGACAAAGATTCATTACTTTCTTATACTTCAAGTTTTAAAAACAATAGTGAATTAAATAAAAAAAATTGAAGATAAAGGATTACTTAAGGTATAAAAGGAGGCATCGAGCTAGCTATCGCCCGCGACTTCGTCCACGCGGAATTAAAAAAACTTAACTAGTAACCTATGTGTTCTTCCAGACTTTGTTCTACATCTGTGCCAAATTAATTCGAGATCCGTTGAGATGTTTCGGAGATATCTTCAAACAAACATCCATCCATTCATCTAAACGTTCGCATTTATAATATTAGTAAGATAGTAAGATGCCTACGGGCAGCGGACCGATTGGTCTTTTGCCACCTATTACTATAAAAAAATCGGGCCTCCGGCATCTCATCACACGAAAGGCACTCTCTACTTCCCTCTAATTACAACCAGTAAATAAAAAACTTGAGAGGTGTCAAGGGACACCCGGATGGAACGAAGTTCCTTTCAATTAATTAGTGAAGGAACCAATGTTTATTCTATGAATAAAAAACTTAAGTCTTCACAAGAAGTACATTTTATTTTTATGAATTTTCGTTATGTATTGTCACGTCGTTGCCATGGTGAAGTAGCGCTCATTCGTCGTTAACATACTATAGCAAAAAGTGTCGTGACAACTTTTCGTAAGAATTATTTCCGTCTAGCCCCCTTTCACAATGCGCGATAAGGAACTTCGTTCCAAAAACTAATTTGTCTTCAAATAATTCGGTATGTTATGGTTTGTCCTCTGAATAAATTTGCATATTGACTGTACGTTATCTGCGGCCACATCAAACGTTGGAGTGTCGCTCATAACATTATATGTTAATTGACGTAAAATGTCATACATAAAATCGAATCCAAATAAAAATCGTATCAAAACTGCAAACCCGAAAATACACTTCGTTGTGATAAGATTAGTTCAATAAAATGTCAAGTAAATTTGCCGCTCTTTGAGATTTTCAATATATTTAATTATTTATGATGATGACTACATGAGGGTAAGTTTTTAATGATTTCTCTCTGCTGATGTAAATTAGTTATTAATGGTAATTTAAGTCAGTTTCATTATTAAATAACTCGGTCTTTGTAAAGCATGCGTTGTGCGAGAGATTTCTTGTTCACGGGTAACATAGTTCTCAGATGCGACAATCGTTTACATAAGTCGTTAGCGCCCGCATGCGTGGTGCGAGAGATTTTCTGTTTACACATGCCATACTGTTCCCATAAGAGAACCATCTTCAATAGTCGTTAGGGACCACATGCGTTGGGCGATAATCCTTAATTATCCTGACGTATGCTTTACATCGACCGATCATTTTCATCAGTCATTAGCCCGTAGTAGGGAACTCCCCGTGTGCTGTATGACGACGAGTTATCGACTAATTATTATAAAGTGATATGTACATATAAGGGCCGCTATACACGTACAGTTTCAAGCTGTCGGCGTGCTGCCGACATCAGCCTTATCGGTTACTGCTCGTCAACTGCTGCCAAGCACTTGAAGCTGTCAATGCCGACTGCTTAAAGCAGTATTTAGGTCCTAAAATGGTCCTGATAATTTACACCTATAATTGTCTTCTAAAAAACTTCAATGATCAATGATGATCTTAACGTGCAGATGAGTATAAGACATTGATAATATCAACAGAGATCAATAAATTTATTCACTGGTTTGTATTTGCATATTTAATAATGTTTTAAGCTGGCACTAATTTCTATCAAATCCTAAATCATGTGTATCTTCGTAAACTATTAAAAGATACGAGTAAGATGGCGTAAGTTTCTGAAAAGGAAAGATGAACATTGTCTTTTCCATAAGACTGTGACGACAGCTTTAATGGTCTGGTGTTTGGTTTACATCTTACTAATATTATAAATTCGAATGTTTGGTTGGATTGATGGATGTTTGTTTGAACGTATCTCCAGAACGGTTGCATGGATCTCGATGAAATTTGGCATAAATTCAGAACATAGTCTGGAAGAACACATAGGCTACTTATTAAGTTTTTTTTTAATCCGAGCGGACAGAGTCGCGGGTGACAGCTAGTATATAATATTATGAAGAACATATTGTATTATGAAGAACAACAAGAACCAAACGAAAAAATCGCATAGTTTGAAATTCTAGCGCACTTGTGTCAACAGTACACATCCTTTGTAACTATTGTATTAGCTAATAAATTTAAAATACTCGTATAATATATAAGAGTTATTTAATTTCAGTTCCTATTCTATTACTAACTATAACATGCTATCAATTTTAAAGGATAACTAACATCAAGCAGAAGAAATTATTGTGTTGATCTAAAGTCAAACAAAGTGTTCAAGTAACAACTCTGGCTGTAAATCTTTAAGATAACAAAAGTAGTAATCCAAAAGTTCTCATGTTTCATAACAAAAACAAAAAAATCATAACATTAAATGTTGGTCTTAAAACAAATTAGCTAAAAGAGACTAAAAAAAATAGTCTCAAAGTACCGGAGACGAAGCGAAACTTTTATCCGCTGCATTACAAGCCCATGTTAGATCCCTTATCTGTGAACGTGAAATACAAGATCCGCCAGCCCTTAGGTACACCGGGCGCCGCGCTGCGCCGGATCGAGGCATAAATTATACCTTTTATTGCTCGCCCGCACTGGAGCGGCCGCGGTGAGGCTATAAACACGTGAAATGCATGACCAATCAAAATACCAAAGTCTGGTCACGCACACAAACATAGACTGTTCTCTGTGTACAACACATGTGTATAGACGTGGTGTTTGTGAATGTGTGCGTGTGAAATGCATTAGGATGCTCCTGTGTGGGTACCGCTTACACGCACACACGCTCAACGCACTGAGATGGAACGCATCCGAGGGATAACGGAGGGCTCACATTTATTACGGTGGTCATAGTATGGACCGACTTAAACATTTATTGGGTCTTTCATTAAATTGAACTAAATATTGATTAAATTTGATAAAATGTTTAATTCTATATTTTCAACACATTTAAGGCTTTTATGGACTGAGTATTTTTCAAATAAGACAGCATACATACTTTTTTTATTTTTTTCAAAATTCATTTTATTTAAAAATAAGTTGCTACTATGTATTACTAAATGGTAAGCTATATTTTGACACTTTTTGTATTCTGACATTTCTCTTCATGGACTATACGCTGTCATGTATTCATCGCAAGTCGCAACTAAAAATGTTTCCAGTCAAATTGGTGGGTAATATCTAAAACATTAGAACTCTTTTCGACGTAGTGTAACAAAACAATTTACACTTTATCAATATGAGGTATAATAAATATCAGATTATAAAAAAATATAATAAATGTTATGACATGTCCACACAAGCACACCGCAGGCGTCTCGCAGCTCGAGCCCCCGCCCACATAAAAAATGACATCTAAATAAATCCATTAAGTCCGCGGCTACGTCGAGTCACCGCTCTTCCTGTCTGTGAGACCCTTTATTTGATTTCCTCCGCTCGTCTGCAGGCGCCTTTATTTATGTTTTGACAGCCTCTCTAGCGGCGTAACCATTATAATTTGTGATGAGAAACATAATATTTCACTATATCGGAGATGTGTGCGTGTATGTTGACATGTTTCAAGTCGTTCGTCCGTGTGATACAGCGTTTCAAGGATTATCTTTAACCACATGTTAGTCATTAATTAAGAAAATTTGTAAGTTGTTTTATTTATATCAAACCGAATGATTGTGTTTAATAAGACAGTGTAAAACGAATTCAAGTTTGAAAAAAAAAAAACGATTTAAATGTTTAAGAAAAGATTACAGTTTTTGAGATGTATCACGGTAGAGCTGTTAAATGTATCAATATGAAACTGTAGCTGAAATATTATGGCTAGACCATCAAATATAAAAGTGCCCTCATTATCAACACCATCAGCCTTTGTACCTTGTCATAAGAAAATATGGCCTTAAGATATATCGGACATATCCGCTATAGCGGTACCTATCTCAATAAAAATCTGAATTCAACCTAATGGTAGCAATCGCTAAATTTCATTCCCGTTCAGAATATTTTGTCAAGCTATTGCATTTTTACTTTGTCTGATCTTACAATGTATGAAATAATAATAAACTAAACCCTTTATAGTAAAACCAATGTTATAAAAGCGTCACTATTCTTAAAATATTCATAGAAAGAAGAGCAGAATGCGGAAGGGCTCGAGACATCGCATACGTTAGACAAATCGGTCAATGGCCTGTATTCACATACCATATTTCTATTACCAACGAATCAACTAAAAATGAAACTTTAAGTAAAAATTCTGGCTGTTTCCCGCGACGTAGTCCTTGGAGTAAAACCTAAACATCAAAGTCAAGAAATACATATTAATTATGATTCGATCTTTCTTTAAAATTCAAGACCTTTCGTAAACATAGCTACGCAAATCGCCAATACTATTGTTCGATACTTTCGTCTCGATTATTGCGTAGCGCGCCTTTGAATTGAACCGGTCGGTACATGCATAACGAGCCACGAATTTACAAAATATCAACTGTATAGATTTTTTCCGCCATCTTGAAAATCGCAAAAAGTGTACGAACCTCAATGAGATTGTATTGCGTATGTCGCTTAGAGACTTAAAACTGGGTATCAGAGATTTATGGTCTTGTGTACGAAGTGCCTTAGTGTATCTGAATTAATACGAATGGAACTCAATTCAAGTTTTAGGCAATTAAATTAAAACTGTGTAAGCAAGTGATATTTAGAAATTATTTGATTGCATTATAATACTCGTAGGTAATTGTATATCCGTGAAAACACGTAAATTGATCATTTATTAGCGGAGTTGTTTCTTACCCAAGCATTGATAATCTAATAATCGTCATAGTTTATGCTTTTCGATATGCTTGCTTGTTTCAAACAAGTTTAATCTCAACAATATCAACCGTTGCTCAAAATTTTAAACGGGCTATTTTACATTCACTTTGCTTATTTTCATTCTGTCAATTATTTTCATCGACTTATAAAAATATATTTAAAAGGGTTAATACAAGCAGCTTATAATTATGAGCGGTTTGCGCGTTTATATCTACTAGCGCCATCTGTTGCAATAAAAAAATCCTACTAGTATTTTCTAACCCATTCAACTATTGTTTTCAATTGCAAATGCAACCTTTAGATCGGTTAAACATGATCCAAATGGGTTAAAATAATTACTGTTAATAAGTAAAAATGCTTTGTTTTTTATGATTCATGTCGAGAATCTGGATGAATATCTTTATTTCTTTAAAATTTACAACAAATTAACTGTACGAGAAACAATTATACTGTAACATATTATTCAAATTATCTAGCTCTATGGGCCTAGCACAAATATTCGTGACAATTGCCGTCGTATCGTCAAGAATTGTATTAAAAAAAAAAAACAGACAAAGACACAACTTGTATTGAAAAAAAAAACACCAAAAATGTCATACGAATTGTAACATAATTGACGATAACGACACAAAGGCGATAGTCAGAAATATTCGTGCTAGGACCACTGATCCTTCGATATTGACTGTATGTGCCAGATATATGAATGTGACACTATCATGGTATGTCTCGCACTTGCCGCATCTGGCGTGTGTTTAATGTCACCGAATTAAAACAGAAGGCGAGCGCTTCTGTTTGTCTCCGATGTACCACTTTAATAATAACGATATCGTGGATATTCACTGCCGGAACACCAGCTATTATTATATACACTAATATTACAACTAAAAAATATTTGTTTGCAATGAAAAAGGCTCTAAAACGAATGACCGATTTGAATGATTCTTTCACTGTTGGGAACTTACACTATCTCCGGGTGACATTTCTTACGAGATTTCATTGTTAATTCTTCTCGGACGAAGTCGCGGGCAACTGCTATGTTTTATAAAAAAAAGAAACGAAATCCTTAATTCAGTCTATAAAGAATCTAATTTACGCTCTGGTCTATAGCAATTTTGTTTTTTTCATCTTTTTTTGTGCTTCATAATCTTCTTCTTCATTCACTTTTTCCCCCTACACATTAAGTTACCGGAATAATAATTACTGAATTTAAAGTTAAATTCAATTACTAAACACTCCCAAAGAAAATTTAGTTGAGAAACAAAAAGCGTTTGCTGCAGTTAACAACCAAATTGAGGTAATCAGCCACAATCCCCAAACGGCTAAGAATTGGGGAGGGAACGAGATTGCGGGAGGGACGCGAATTGAGAGTAAATTCGAAAATTATTGTCTGATAGCCAAGGGACCGGTGATTGGCAGGAATCATAATTAAAGTATGTAGTTCCTTTTATGTTTTTTTCATTAAATTTAAAAGTCGAAGAATTTTTTGAAAATACTGTTTTATTATTATTGTATATTATTGTATAACAATTAATAACAACCTAGATCATAATCATCTCTACGTCTTCATCCCACTCGCGTTGGGAAAGCGCACCAGTTTCTTTACGTCATTATCGATCTAACATCGATCATTTCAGTAGCTCTCCATTCTTAATCATATCTTTTCATGCAATTCATCCATCTTTTCCTCAACCTATCCTTACCTCTGTATCCTCTACATATAGGAAATAGTTTTCTGAACATGAAACTCGTATGCAGAGTGCTAATAAGACTTTACTATTGCGCTCAATACTAGCACATTTGATAATTTATTATTTGTCGTAAAACAAGCTCAACGTACGCATCGGGCTTCCAATTACACGCTTCAAGCTGAGCTCCTTAGTGTAGTCACGATCGAATGTCAACGTGTCATTCATTAATCATATTAACTACGTATGGTTAAAGTTAATCATTAATTATTAGGCAATTTTACAATTTAACATACAGTAGAAAAAAGATATCTGTCGTTTATTAAGTTTATAGTAAGTATTGAATACTAATTTCAGTGCTAATAGGGTAAACGGTGAGAAAGACAAGGTTCAAAAAGTATCTAGACAATTTAAAAGTCTAAATGTAAAATTGCCATAAAATAAAATGGACTGAATAAACTCACCTTCACTCTCTCTCCTTTTACTCTGCGATGTAAAAGTATTGATAGTAATCAAAATAGTTTCTCTTTCTTATATTCACGAATATAGACAGACATGTAACCCAAATTTTAATAATACAATCTAGCCAGCAGTTCCGTAAGCAATTTATTCACACGATGCATTATAACGGGTGTTGCCTCACTCGATTACCAACACCTTACATCAACTAAAAACTATATTCATACTTCATTAATACGGCCGCGCATGTAAGCCATGTACGAAACCTCAACAAATAGCATACCGCGCAATCCTAGCTATCGTTGACTAGTATAACTTGATCCTCCCGCCCTCCCGTAGCCGTATGCGATAAGATGCGAGCGGTGTATCACGGTAGGTGATAGGGGATCAAGACAGTATGGTCGCGAAGTAGGCAGTTATTTAAGCGCATTAGAGCGCGGCTGGCGTGACGTTCGGGACGTTGACCGCGCTGTAAGCAATTGCTCCATTAATAGGGCTGTCTCTAACACGATTTATACATCAATCGAACGGAATTGCCTCACTCTCAGATGGTATCATTGATAACGTTACTGCGGCTTTCAAATGTCTGGTAAATTAATAATGTACGTGACAGACACGCTGTCTCACGGCTAAGTAACTGGTTCTTGTTTATTCAGATGTGGTGACCCTGAAATTGAGTAGATTCTAGCTACTTTATTATGAATGCATGTAAAGTAGAATGTATCGCACATGAAGTTTTTAAATACTATATTTAATGGAAGTGCATGTTTAATTTTTGTTCTTTACTGGAAGAAGAGATGGTAAATATTACAAGTCCTTACATTAGATAATAAATTGATTAGTTAAAACTTTGAAAAAAAATATCATTTTCGCCCTAATAATATTCACATGCAAATATCTACTCTCCCTTTAGAGAAGACAACGTCTCCAAAAACGATTACAAAAATTAATTTCTATTGTTTTGGAAAATTTTAATTTAGAGAGGTGTAAATTGAGCTCCGAACATAGTGTGAAAATGAGGTCCGACTTTAAACCTTATTTACTAAAAGTTCCATTCAACAAAATACATAGGTAATCGAAATATTTGAAACATATCTATAATTATATAATTAGTAGCCAGGAAATGGAAGTACGTCCAATATTTATATTATACTGCAAGACGTTATTGATAAGTTGTTCTTTTTGCATAGCAACTGCAATAACGGTAGACTCAACCCTGATCGCATTAGGCAGGGGCACCAAATCTGCGAAGTGATTTGTCCGCTATCCGCGCGGGCAACGACCCGCCTGGGACGGCGGTAACGGTGCGCCGGACGTGTGCTGCACTCACTCATTCATTCATTCACTCATCAAGTCATTCACTCGGTCGCTGGCTGCTCTAATTGTCATTCTCACTAATGAGAGTGCATCATCACGTCTAAGGGATTAGCTCGCGCACACGTATTAGCCATTTTATACCTGATTTCAACGCTAATTGAAACAACCTTTGTAGAGTTCGGTCTCATTCTCTTGTATGCGTGTACTAAATGTACAAGAACATAAAAAAAATATTTGTTAATTAAAAACAAAAACTGTTTGATTGAATGATGATTGCGATTCGAATGACACCACACTTGTCAAAATCGATTTAGTCGTTTAGGCTATGAAGGAAAATATTCCCCAAAGGCTCTATCTCATCCAGTCCCTTCCCCCTCTTTTTTCCACTTTCACTTTTGTATTCCTTGAGGACAATAGAAAATTTAATAGTTGCAGATGTTGACGAATAACATCGGTCTTTCAAGTCACGTGACTCCTCGTTGGTTTAGAATAGCTAGAATTAGACTATGTTAAAAGACTAAAAGATAACATTACATTAACTGGGTAGCACATTTGTTTGTTTAGTACTTTTCTACATTCATAAATACTTGGCCTCAGCTGCTTTAATGGAGATCCGTAAACCTCTGGGATGCGGACCAGAACATTTTATTTCTTTATTTACGATCACTTCCAACACTACGTCGCTCGATTACATTTTAGTATTACACGTAATGTAATGTTTTTGAAATGTTCCTTTTCTATTAATACATTTTGATACTTATTTTATATAATCCAGACTATGTTTAAAGTAATAAAGAGGAAAAGAGAGACCTGACTATCATTATCAAGTATAAGATGTAGAAATTTCCTATAAAATGTCACTGAGATTCTTTTTGGCTGCCACTAGTGTGAAGAAAGGCTGAAAGTACGATCGGGGGTGCCGAATTCACGTGAATTTGCAAACCGATCATCAGTAAAATGAGGCCTATGGAGTTTCATGAAGGTAGATTAAACAGACAGCGTGTTGAAGAGAGAAATTCAAGATTGCTACTACCTACAAATGCTCATATGAAATATTGATTTTTAAACCATTTCTTCTTGCACCAAAGATAGCTTCACTCCGTTCTATCATAACGGCATATTCTGTTCAGGATTGAACAGAATATACCGTTTTGTATCTCTTCAAAACTCATAAAACATGTCCACATGTGCATCGAATAATTTACTGCCGCATACAAAGTATTTGTATGAGATGAAAGCGGCATTTTACGGCTCCTTATAACAACTATTTTCGTCGCTCGTTTACGTAACGAGCTAATTTCGTGAAGCGCAGTAACCATACAAAGTACGCTTTGAGTGCGCCTCTCATTAAAATACTAATTTAATGTCAAAGAAATTACCTAGTACTAATTAATTTTAGTGTTTAACAATTACGTTTTAGTATCATTTCTCCCGCATGTTGTCTAGGTTCGTGGTCCATTAAAAAGACAACGTCAATACCTTTTTCACAGAATGATCTAATAAACTTAAAGTAACAGCGTATATATGATACGTTATAGTTAGTAATGTGAAGCTACCTAAGTATAATTGTTCCTAAACATTTATTTTAGAGTATACAATGATATATTTCTGGTTTAAGAATATTTCGGATCTCATCGATACCAGCTTCTTCAGTATTTACTACTTCCATTTGTGTACGATTATTTATCTATGTAGAAGAATATCATTGATATAGTTCTTTTCAACCATCTTGTCTTTCGTCTTCACATCGCATCCCGCTACGCCCCGCTATACCTATAAATGTGTTCGGCACAGCGACTCGCGAGATGTTCAGAGCCACTAAGATATCTGAAAACAATTATACAGGAGCTATTTTTTTAAATACATGTAATATTTATCTTGTTGGTGATCTATCTGCGATTCGTTTAATACACTTAAGTTCTTAGTTATTTTTGCCATCGGCATCTATTTTTATTCTCTTATCCAATAGCAATTCTGAGTTCGTTCCCATACCATCTTAATTTTCTTAACAAAGTTTTTAAGGAGAGAACGTATCAGAATTGAAAATATTCTCGTTTTGCGCGTCACATCCTCTGTCGATTAAAGGTAGGCAACGCAACTATAATTGCGTATATTTATGGGCAGCAGTCACTACGCTATTTCGGCGGATACAGGCTTACTTGTTTACCTAATAATATTTAAAAAAAACATTGTTTTATTATTGGTCGTTTAAACAAAGGATGAAACAAAACAATATCGCGTGTCAAGGGATTTAACGTTGCTACAATAACATAAAAGAAGTAAAGCTTGCCCCCATGCATTGTCGCGGTGTAACCACCGACCGCAGGCGCGCAGTGCGGGCGCCGCCGCTGCCCACTTGACTCGCATTGTTCCACCAATTGCGCATTGTTCAAATTAACTCCGTCCATAAAAATAACTACCAACTCTTCTGAAACGGCTTACTGCTTTGAAAATTATAACATTACAATTTATGGCTGGAAATGTTACGTTTCCATATCCATCCTCCAGTTGTGGTACAGATATGGAAAATGGGTGATTCATCGGGCGAGGTGTGCATTCTATAGGTCTTTATTAAAAGGTAGATAGAGTAATTTTTATCGGCAATATCTGCTAGAATAACACGATTATATTTATTTTGGGCAGCAAAAATTTCCCGTTGAGTTGCCCTTTTTTAACGCTTTGCTAGATCGAAGCTTGTCTGGAATGAGTATACTCCTCTAGCTCCCCGTTCCACTCTTTTTTATAGTGATACTATTTTGTGTAGTGTACAAAATATCCCAAGAAGACCCATTTAAGTAATGACCATTGCCGTTACAGAGCCCAGAAATTGTTGTGGTCAACCGCATATGATAAAGTCCAAAAAGTATGATAATTTAAAATTTGCAGGTAAAAATTGGAAAAGCGTATTAAAAAAATGAACGACATCTTATATCCTAGTTAAAACTAGAACACACTTACAACAAATAAAGAAATGTTATTACATATTTCTAATTGAAATCAAACCGGGAAAAATTTCAAAAACCTATTGAGAAGTTATAAAAAATAACACAAAATTAAACACATAATGTGTCGGTGTGAAAAAATAAAGAACGATATAAAAATTTATTGCGATAGCAACGCAATTCAATCCGACACCGAATGAGATTCGCATTAAAAATCAAATGTCGAACTGAAACTGTGAAAACGTCCAGCGTCCAGACTAGACCTTGAAACTAGTTGAACTGGACGAGAGGTCACCGCAAACTGGTTAGCACCGTGTCACCGTCCTCGCTTGTTGCCGCTCCGTACCGAAAGAAACGGACTTATTGATGTGTCGACACGAGCGAAAGGGACAGACGACGTCGAGACAATCGTAGTAAATTGCCTGATGATTGGATAATTATTTTATTGATACTGTTAAACGCTATTGCAACGGGAAACGGAGGACAAATGAAGGGATGTTTGTTATTTGCGACAGTCGGTTGATGTATTGCCTTAAATGGGGCACGCACGATCAAACAATGACACCCTTTTATTTATTGTAAAGAATAATATTAATTAAGTAATCATAAGTATTTAGGGAAAACAATTACTTAAATAAGTAAATTAGATAGTAGCTGACTAAAGGGTAATTTGTTTATAGCCAAATGAGATTTATGTAAGTAACAGTCTCATTAACATAAATTAGAGAGGTAAAGAAAATTAAGTATATTATTCTTTATTATTTTCATGTAAAAACCGTAAGAGAAAGACCGCAACAACTATTACAAGATTACGATGTTCCTAACTAGAGAAGTCATAAATCTGATACTACTTACTCTACCTTTACTGGATAGATTAACTATGAATGAGACGCCTATAGACAAAATCTTCGTGGCGCCTCTGATGATTAAGTAAATAGGACGAAACAGTCATAGTTATGAAAATTACCCTGTTCGTTCAGATGGCATGAAAAGGACCTTGGCCATCGGCATATACACTCATTTCTTTCATTAAGCTTTAGATTAAGATCCACTTGAGCTTCTCTGTGTAGCAGATAATAATGCTACGGACTTTACAATTGTTAAGGAAGATCTCCACAAATAAAGGAAAGAATAGAAATCTCCCTGATGCGCTTTCTTTTTTGCCAGCGACAAACCATAGTATAGTTTGTACCCCGCTTTTAAAGGCCGGCCACGCATCTGCGATTCCTCTGGTATTGCAGATGTCCTTGGGCGTCGATGAACACCTTGGTGTTCCCGCTGCTCGTATACATATATAAGAGAAGGGTATATATATATAAAATTAAATGTATCTCCCAAGTCACTTGATTGTACTTATAACTAGTGGTCGCCTCAGTGCATCAGATTTCAGTGCAGGAACTTCTTCTCAAAGTCCCGTCAAAATCGGTCCAGTAGTTCCGGAGATTACCAGGCACAAGCGCGGACAGACATACAAACAAAAAGCAACGCAAAACATCATGTGTACGAAATGTGATTTTTTTCCCTCGATATCACATAAAGACACTCCAATTTTATTAATATGTATAGATGTACAGACAGCACATAATGTATGCTCCACGTTATGACGTTGTCACGTTGGCATGCAATTGGCGTGTTGGTGGCGTTATCGCGTGCGCCGGTGTATGTCGCCGCGCTTATCGCGACGTTTGCTTTGACGCTGACGTATTACCATACGACCATTTAACTTGAACCCTGCTGCAATTCTACTGTAAACACGGTCCTGTTTTATTAATGATCTTATAAATTAATCTAATAATATGAAAGAGGGATTGCAGGACTGCAGATGCTAGACTGAATCATCAAAATGCTTACTTTTATTAATTAATAATAGAAATATTAAGAACTAAATTATAACTAAGAGATAGAGTAAAGACGAAAGTTTGATTCAAAAATGTTATATCACAAATGGTGAATTTGGAAATGGTTAAATACCTTTCAAGCCCATCATAGTATGTATTAGTATCTATATAAAGAAGCCTATAGACTGCTATGCTTAGTTTGACCTGGATGGCTGGCATTCCTCAACAGTGCGATTCTCGTGAAATTTCTGTCCTCGTCGATACTTCTAAACCAGTTCGAAGTATTTCAAGGAGCCTATCTCTTTCTCAAAGGCTGGCAATGCATCTGCCGTTCCTCTGGTGTTGCGGATGTCTATAGACGTCGATGATTACCTTGGTGTTCCATCCGCTTGTTCGCCCCTTTAACTTTTTAAAACTGTTATCGTTGCCTTTCATAGTAATTTTTAATCACTTCTAAGCTACGGTAAGGTCATGATTCTATGACGAAAGATGATTGTTTAGAATCTGTCTACTATCAAAAATCTAAGAAAAGGCCAAAGCTATTGGTTACTTGTAACCGAGAATACTTACTTCAAAACTATTATAAGAAATAACTTATTGCGGTAAACTGCCATTGTCACAGAGTTCGTAATCTTCAAACAAGGATTTGTCGCGGTTTTATATGAAGAGAAAAGATTTAATTGTTTGCATTGAATAGGCTCCGAAACTAATTACCCGATTTAAAAAAATCTTTCGCTATTGGGAAGCTACACTATACCCGGGTGATTTAGGCATTATTTATTACTGGATTTTTTAAAATTCCGCGTGGTGTAAGTCATTCATTAAACGTATGATATTAGACATACGACTTATTTTTTATTTTGCATATATGCTTATAAATTTAATAGAGTTCAAGTAACACTGGTCGATATGATGTTAATAATGTGTTGTTTGCACAACTGAGGAAGAAATATTTTCATTTAGTCACGGCCGTTTCTCGCTTGTTTTGAAACTCGGTGTACGCCGGCTTAAATTAATAACAGCATCGAGGCAGAGCTACAAACAATGGACCCGTTTTATAAATACAGGAACTGCCCTGTCTATATCGTAATGAATTATAGCAATTTTTTCTTCTAAACCTCTTTTACTTTCTTTCGATACTACATTAGGAAAAAAACTAGTTGATTACATGATAGGAATATATCTGACTACTCATTCAACGTAACTTCAAAAGTAACCGAGTTTTATTTACATAATAGCTTTTGCTCGTGACTTCTTCTTTGCAGAATTAAGCTGTATAATATACCTGTGTGCATCAGTTACCTTTCCGTTAGACTCCCGTCAAAATCGGTCCAGCCGTTCCGGAGATTACACAGATTAAACGCAGCCTTGCGGACAGACTTAGACAGAGAGATAAAAAATTTAGAAATTAGTGTTGTATTATTAGCAACACAAATATATCACGAGTACGAAATATGTTTTTTTTTCTCGATATTACATACCGAAACTTTAATTTTATTAATATAGATACGAAAAAACAAGTGGCAGTCGACGAGCAGTCACTGGCCTATGAACTTCAACAAAAACTTTGAAAATGTTTCATTCTTACTTGAGGTCGCCTTTTAAATTATTCAATCGTACATACCTCTAATAATATAAATAAAAATTGTATTATTATAGGATTTTTCATGGAAGTGTTAACATATTGCTAGTATTTTAACAGTTTATCTCCGCCTATTTGGTAACTCTTAGACATAACTATATTACATAAGGGTGTTACGAAATAAGCCGCGGCTCGGGTGCGTTATGTCATAAAACATACTATCATTACGACTCTTGTTACATAATGATTGATATGCTGTTGTAAAGTGTACATATATACATAAGGAATACCTTATGTACTAAGTGGCATGTTGATTTAGGTGTTAAATTTACATGAACAAGATTCATTTGTTTTATTATACTGTCAAACATTTTTTTGTTGTTAGCACTTTTTTATATTATAAAAATATTCCTCTTCATAATTAGTAAAGATCAAGTCAATTCATGAATATTAATAATATAATTATTAACTAAGAAATATATCGATGAAAAGAATAAAATAAACATAAAACGGCAAAGATTACGAGAAGAGTTACGATATGTATGTAAATTTATGATAACTTGTTATATAAGTATCCAGTTATATATCTTGTCTTGGTTTTATCTTTACCTTGCGGTTATGCATTTACAATACTTAGTTTAAAAAAGTAGGCTCAAGTAGTTTGACAATATTTCATTATCTTCTATTTCCATACAAATACAACAAACCCAAGTCAAATCAAACTTCCACTTATCGGCGTCATCTTAAACTCGATCATAATATTTATGATATAAAAATAGTTACAAAATTATGCTTTTGAAAATCTTAGATTTACAATTCTGTTTAAAAGATAAAGAAAAAAATCTGTTCATGTGAATGGAAGATAATACTGGAAGATAATAAATACACTGGTTAGCAGTAGTTCGGGAAGAGTAGAGGCGTCTAGTCAAACGGGTCACGGCACCTACTTGATGACCACGACCAGTCTGTAAAGACTGAAGCTACTGAGAAGAAAAATACACTGGTTAATATTTTAAATTCTATCGTTAGTGGAATGTCTTAAAAGATCGGTTTCAGAAATATAGTTACTGAAAATTAATATAGTTTGCTTTGCGACATTAAATATTCCAACGCGTTCTCGAATGTTTGCAAAATACTTGCTCTCATTAACAATAAACGAATGGTTTAGTAATTAAAATTATTTACGGCAAAAATTAGTGACACTTTTTGTTTCCTCCTAAACGAAAAGTGTCACTAATTTTTTCCGTTATCAACATACATAAATATCCGCAAAATTAGCGAGCTAACACTGAATTGCGAGATGCGTTTCCGATCTTTAAGAAAATAGCACGATGTCTCGATGTGGGTCTAGCACGAATTTTTCCGACAAACGCCTTCGTATCGTCATTATTAGTTTGAGATTTTTTGTCATAATTAATATGTATGAGAAGTTATTTTATTAAATGTTTTATGAGAATCGATAAAATTCTATTTTCATTTCGAACGTCGTCGTCGCATTTGGCAAAGTAAGATTAAAATGTCATCGATACTGCGGCGGCAATTTCATGGGCCATTAGCGAAACACGCTCACTCATTTCAGTACCACTATGCATTGCTCAAGCTTTGACATCGTTATTCCAATGGAATAAAGTTTATATTCGTCTGAAAAAGTTTCTGTAATAATTTTAGAAGTCAAGTTGGATTGTGCACGGTATGTTCGAAGTGCAAATTCGTAGTTTGCGTTTAGAATTGCGAATTCATTGACTACACTTGTTGATTCGGTCTTTCATAAATTTTTGTTGTTCTTTTGTTTATTTAAACTTTTGTCGGATTCAAGCGACATTTGATAATATCAACTAAAAATATTTTTTAACTATTAAGTTGTTGTCCTTTGTTTTCTCATCTGTGTTACAACATCTTCACCAGCTCTATTCTTTATTCGTGTACATTAAAGTAATTAAAATCTAGACTTGCGTTGCCGTAGTCACGCTAAAGTGAGCGTAAGGAATTTCGTGGGATGTAACAAGACAGAATATACTTGTAACGAACCCAGGCCAAAAGCTTAAGGTATTATGCTGCTAAAACCGTTTGCGATGCTAATCAATTCACATATCGTAACGCCATCTATTGGGCATTTATGTGACATACTCCAGACGAGCCATTGCTCGTCTAATAATGGTTTTAATTTCCAATAATAAATATAACAATGTTTGTTGTTATCTTTGTTTTCAACGACATTATGTTTTGTAAATTAATCACGTGCGAGTGACGTAAATTTAATGAATAAATTAATATTATTTTTAAAATTTCAGTATTACTGTGTACAAAAACACATCTTACTTTAGGTAGAGAGGTGGAGGGTTAGTCAAAAACCACACAACATAGCACTAGAAGGGGTGGGGGCCAAAAAGTTGCTAAAGAAACACCAAGTTTTTCATGAACGACCCCTTAAGAAAATGTTGCGGCAGTAGAATCCCACGGCATAAACCATTAAAGTAATTATTGCTGAAATAGTAAGTGTTTAAAATAAACATTTTAAGCTCGTACATCATTAACGAATGTAGATAACATAGATAAAGCTAGTCGCATGGCTGTCAGAGTTATCAGACATTAAGAAAGTAATAAAGCAGACACATCATCGAGCTGGTTACAGCCGGCGCGCAAAAACCACTTTACCTGTCCGTAACTACTACTAAATCAGATTATACTCTCACCCTTCGAAACTTACTACGAGGGGTGACTACCCATATGTGCAACGGTTAACACGCCGAATACATTTACAGGTTAAATAATTTTAATTTCTTAAATAAAACAAAGAATGGATTAGGTACTTTTATTTAAACCATGGTTTATTATATATTATTATATTAATTATTGGTTATTTAAGTTAAACTTAGTGGTGTCTAAAAAATGGTTGGATTACACTTACTTTATATAATCATGTGTAAGCAGACTTTTTGCGTTTAAATTATATTTAATAGATAAGTACAAATTTGTGATTTTTTCACAAATAAAATTATTAAATATTTTAAATGGGTGGTAAATGAGTCCTAATTTTTCACTGTCACAACACTTGTGTAAAAACATACCGTTATCTCTCTCTACAAGAACAATTTGTTTTCATGAAAAATTTTGCGGCAGTGGAAACTCTTGGTAATACAGTAAAAATTAAAATATATTTTTCAACATTTAACAAATAGCTGTTTAAATTCATAAATGACCTTGTCATAAAAAAACAAAATTAAAACGCGTAAACGATTCGTCCTAGGTAGCCGGCACTTACGGAGTTTCCCTACCTTGTAAACGGCGTAATCCCCTCTGCTTCGTTTAATGAATGAAACTTCGCCTTACGTCAATACTAATACCTAACGATACTTTCTGTATATAAGTTACGTAATTAAGTATCAAGAATCTATTTAGGCTTTGTCCTTTAAATTTAAACATTTTATCCACACTACCATTCGTTTGTGATCCATAACATGCGCTATATAAAAAAACTAGCTCGGTAAAAATGGAAATTAAACCCACATAAATGTATTTAATACAAAAAAATACAAATTCTAATAACTATAAATAAAAAATAAATTCCTTTTTCGAAAAGAATGCTTCGTTTCGAAACTATGCTCAATTTTCTGTCATGTAATTTTTTCTTTGACAATAATTGTTACTGATAAAAGCATCTGTTCTAGTTAATTGACTACTAAATTAAAAATATATTTACAAACGGTAATTCTAGTATACTAGCGATCGCCTGTGACTTTGTTGTGAAAGTTTAAATCGGCCCAGCCGTTTTAGAGATAGCGGATGCCCTCAAATTTGTCAGCGTTAAATTAAAAAAAAAATCAAAAAACAAATTTAAAAAAAATGCCCATAACATGCCTGTACATACATACCTATAGCTACGGCCCCGAGCTGAAAGTCCCGTAAAAATCGGCTTTAGTCCAGTCGTTTCGGAGAATAATCGGATTAAACTCGGCTTGCGGACAGACAGACAGATAGACAAAAAGATAAAGCAAAATACATCACGTCTATGAAGTATGATTTATTTTCATATTACGTACAGACACACCAATCTATTAACTGTATAGATAAATTATAAAGTAACATTACTTGATGGATGTCGATCTCCGCAAACATACGTCTCAATTCACCTGCCCCTCCCACCCGCTAATTGGGTGCTTACTTCAGAATTGCCAATTACATGATACCCTGTCTCTCTTAATTGTAGGGTTGTCGCGTAAAATGGTTTTACGCTTTCATTAAAGTACTTATTTAAAAATTAATTATAAATATGCACGGTTTTGATGATTATTATTTATTGTATAATTATACGGTTACATTGTATAAGTTTGCTTCTACTTTAGTTGCTTTGGTGTCTTTAGTATAAAGTTATTCTTCAGTACTTTGTTACTTTTATCTCAGATTGTTAATAAGCCCTTATTTTAAAGAATGTAGAAGACTGCCGCGAACCCAAATTGGAACATAATTAAATTTTATTTCACCTTGTATCTGGACAAATTTTGAGTATAATTCCTTCGATTTTGCTAGACACCGAGCACGTTAACACTTACTCGGCCGCAGCACTGTCTTGGCCCAGTGACATTTGCTGTCTTGCCACTATATTCGGTAGGTGTGATCAGGCTTTTGGTCAAATGAGTGACCGGCAGTACTGTGTCAGCCATAATAAATATCTCGCGATGTTTTTTCCTAAATCATATTTGTGAAAAAATGAGCAACTGTAGTTTTGAAATATTTTTTACTTACTCCGGATTTATAATAACGATTTAATAACGTTAATAACTCAAAAGGGGGACAAAGATGAGCCTTGGCGTCGGTGTTGTCGCGGCGTTTAATTTGCGACCCCCGCAACAATCATCCGGGTTATCCGGGCAACGCCGCCCCGGGGGATTCCTCCGCCCCCGCCCCTATCCCCAAAGTGGCGGCATCGTGTGTATTTTTAGAAATGTTTATTTTAAGTCCCCAAATATATTTCCATTTTAACACATGGAATCTCAGCTTAACTAATCCAAAGCCATAAAAATGTAAATAAAAGATAATTTGGCTGTCATTTGAGTGACAGAATTAAAATACATTTAGTTAGTAATTATATTGCCAATACTTTAACCAAGTGTTCATTTTATTCTCTGTTCATTACTGTTTTTTTTTTTTTGTATAATGTGCAATACACTGTAAATAAATAAATATTTTAGGTTGGTAAATCAGTAAAATTATGCAAAAATTTTACACAAAACTATTAGTAGCAGAAATAGCTGTAGCATGTTTATTCGTACACTGTGCGATATCAACGTCTGGCATTAGTCCACAGTCCACATAGAGCACTGCCGCCGGCATGCGTACAAATACGGAAGCAATTACTCTTTTTCAACCTCCTTTCATAGAACCAGGGCGCACGATGCTATCGTACAACGGAAAATACTTCGCACGAACTCGTACATCAAATGTTTTAGAAAAATAATATAGTACCAACTTAAGTAACATAATATGCTGTTCAAACATTTGACAAAATACTTTTAGTTAGCTAACCTTCAAACTTCATTTTTTTATATAGGTATTTTCCATCCTTATCTTGAGATTTATTTAGTCTTTTGCACCTTCTACGTTTAAAGATGTTAATATTAAAACAATAACAATAACTAATTGCTTATTATATTCGTAGTTAAATTTGACATAGAAAGTTCAGCGTTCTCCTTCGAATAAAAAGTACCTTTAGTAAGCTGTTCGTGAAGGCAAACAACAAAGTATTATTTGAAATACCAGCCTTAGCACTTTACTCTGTCAAAAGTTGTTAGTTGTTAGGGAGCAAAGTTGGTTCCGAGAGTACGATAAAGTTATTCGGCGCCGAGCACAAAGTTTCACCCCCCGGGAATACGACGGAGAACTGCACTCTCGTTTGCAGTTCTATGCAATAATTCACATTGTTAACGTCGTTACTGGATTTTTGATAACTTTTTTATTGACTAATTAAAAGTTGTTCAAAGCTTTTCACAAAACTTTGTGTGTATCGTAGTGATAAAGTGACTAAATATGACACCTGTAATTATTATTAATACTTTTAAGCTTGAGTAACTATTGCATGTGTTGCTATTGATGCAAATGTTAGTCTAAATGGGCTAAATCGAATCTTAAATGATACTCATAGACAAAGCATTAAACTCATCCATTACTTGCATTTGTTTCATAATGAGTAACACAATACTTCTGGTAACCAAAATAAAAAAGAAACTAGCGTTGTTTAACACACTGAAAGGATTATTTTACATAATGATGGTATTTGCGTAAAAAAATATTTTTTTTTGATATCTGTACACTTTTTATGCAACAAGTGTGTTATCTGATAGGT
Organism: Papilio machaon; assembly: GCF_912999745.1. NCBI lineage: Eukaryota > Metazoa > Arthropoda > Insecta > Lepidoptera > Papilionidae > Papilio > Papilio machaon. The sequence goes on along the minus strand of NC_059989.1, from coordinate 3,136,991 downwards.
GTTATAAAAATTATACGAGATAACTTTGTGCAATAACAGCTACTGGAGTACAAAGTTGTGTAAGAAAATGTACAAAAACTGGTTCTATAATCGATCGGTTGTGTAAAGCGATATGATCCGATATAATCTCATGAAAATGTGTCTCCATTACGCTGCCATTTAAATTGGATGAAATTCTTCGTGCTGTTTAACAAAATGTCGTTATATAGATAACTAGCTATCGCCTGCGACTCCGTCCGCGCGGCATTAAAAAAACTTAATAAGTAGCTTATGTGTTTTTCCAGACTATGTTGTTAGTACATTTGTGTCAAAATTCATCAAGATCCGTTGAGTCGTTCCGGAGATACAATCCATTTATCCATCCAAAATTCGCATTTATAATATTAGTAAGATAGGTGCGGTACTGACATTCCAACCAGTGTATTTTAGATATTTGGAGTTCTGTCGAGTTGATTCAAGACAAAACTATTTGCTGTCAACCGTTCTCTACTTTTCCAGAGTTTTTAGATGATCACTAAGGTTACTTTTAATGTATAGTTACGATCGGAAATCCATATTTAGGAATAAAGTAAAATTAAGCGATTTTAATTGTTTAAAACTGAAGCACTAAGGTATTAACGAAATGTATCTATTGCAAACAATTGTACACAAAGCTTATCGATTTTTTGAGCAATATTCCATATTGCGACAGGTCTCGGGCAAACAGATTAAAATTTTAATATACGGTCGGTATTCGTTGCGGGACATAGCCTCGTCATAGTTTCCAACACCGCAGGGCTTGCGGCTATCCCGTGACCGGCTGACTGGAAAATCGCTTTGGGAAAATTATAAATTTGCTTTGGAAATTTATTATGAAGCTTCAAATTTTAGCCACTTTTTAGTTATAAAGGTTAATTACGAGTTGGTGATGTTTCATGAATATAAAATTATACATACTTATATAAAAAAGGTTTTTACGAGATATACATTTAGATATATGAATGGTCTTGTTTATTTTTGTATATCATACGGGCATGAGTGTTTATTATATTTATTATATTAGCTGTACTAAATAAACATCTCGATTCAAACGATAATGACAATTTAGTGGACATGGACTGGAGCCACCGATACGGTAAGTGGCGGCAATAAAAAATGAATGGATCTCTCCCGGTGTGGCGGCGGTCGGAGGCGCTGCCGGTATGCGCTTGTTTCATTCAAACGATCGACTGGAATTTTGTCGTAAATCGTACTTACTCATGACATAGGGTTGTCAATACTTTATTTTTAATCCTGTTATTAAGTAATATTAGAAAAATATAAAATAAAGTTACTCATGTATTATACTTTTTTAATTGTCCGTAAAAAGTATTTGGATTCAAATGTAACTGTTAATAATTAATAGGTATAATAAGTGTAGCAGCTTATGTATTCAAATAAATAAAATGAATTAATTAATTAAACCCTATAGAATTAATCCCAACACACACTACAGTCGAACCTGAATAACCGAGGGTCCAAGGAACCGCCATATTTTTCTCGCGGTTAGAGGTTTCTCTCTAACCCGAGTTTCTCGCCTATTAGGTCGTCAGCCGGGCTATAAATAGCTTACAGAGGTTGTTCGTTTATATAGATTCGACTGTATTTACAAAATAGTCTAATTGATAATACACCTACATTCTCCGAAAATATAACTTAATTTTAAATAAATTATATCAACGATTCATAATGTCCTCTAGTATAAGTTAGATTAGAAAGGGATAGCTTAATACAGAGTTACTGTACCACAAGAAGGATGGAACAGCAACCTTCTAAGAACAAGATATTATCAGAAGCGGTTGACTCTGCCGCATCAATAAAATGTTAACAAATACTTTTTTGCTACACTTTTTGTTCCATTGTTATCTTTATTTTATTCACAACACCTTTGTCGGGGTGTTTCAATCAATAAAAGCTATTATTATAAAATCTTGCGGGTACGAGCGACATTATTAGAGTGCTAAAAGTAAATGCAATATTTTAAAAGATTTGTTAAATATGTATTGTTTTAAAGTGTGGTCAAACGGCTATTATTTTAATGTTATTAAAGTATTTAGTCGATAACTATAATCTTTTCATCCTGTAGAATGGTAATAATTACGTTAATTTACTATTTTACGATATAGGTATGTATTTTGAAATAGCAAGTTATTAATATTATTTTACTCAACTCGTTGTATATTTTTGATATAGTTCAGTTAATGGCTAATAATTAGCCTGTAAGAAAAGACGATAATGTACGACAGATTTCTAAATAAATTACTTAAAGTGTTCTTAAGTGGGTACATCAAATTGCAGTCACTTAGTAAACGGGGGACAAGAGAGAAGCAATACCTCTTGAATAGATAACAATAAACAAACAGTTTCTTAGTTATTCTATTATATTATACAGAAAATAAAGTTTTACAATGTTATAGAAAAAAAGTTGTTTAAATATTTATCTGCAATTCGTATTATCTAATTGTATTTTAATGTCTCGTTTTGCTGACTTATCTTTTAATAGGAATTGCTTATTGATAACACTAATTATATTTCAAAGGTATGTTGCCAGTTTATGGCATTACTAGTCTCAATTATATAGGAATTATATCTTCGGTTTTTATTAAAAAAAATTGTACAATAAGGTGCAAAGTTTTTTCAAAGTATACTTTTAATAAATTTGTATTAAAAATTGTATTTAAAATTAACGCGATGTTTTATTATACATACTAGCTTTTCCCTCGCGATTTTATCCGTGCGGCATTATGAAAATCTTATGCCAAATGTCAATAAAATATGTCGAACCGTTGCAGAGTTATCAAGTAAACATGTCAATGAAAGGTATCCCAGGGGAACTGTATGCATTTCCGGGATCATAATTAGTCTATGTGTTTTTCCAGACTGTCTTCTACATGTTTCCGTTCTGGAGATACGTAGTAACAAAAAACACATTAGTAAGATCTATTATTACATTTCCTTAACATTTTATCCTTGTTTAATATCTCAAGTGCACTGACTAACAATTTAAACGAGATTAGACTACTCTACCTACGTAAATTAGGTACATTTCAAATCTATTAACATTAAATTATGCAATTAATTAAACTAACAACTTAATTTACAATAACAACAAAGGACCTTACCTAATAAGGACTGCTAAACGTTAAAGGAACAAAATAAACAAGGTAATTACGTTTTCATTATCATCAAGTCTTTATTACCAGGTCTACATAACTTCATAGGTCATTTAATAAATATTTATAAATAACGCTGACTTATCGCTTTCTCTCTCGTTATAATTGATGCTAATTATAAGGACGTGTTGTGTCGGGTGAGCTGGGATACATAATCAGCGTGTCCCTCATTATGCAAGCGATGTACAGCGCACAAGCGAATGAATTGGATTATCCTGACGGCGGCGAGACGGGGCGGGAATAACAATTATCGGGGCCTTGCCTCCGCGACGCGCTTTGTTCACGTTCATCGGAAGTGCCCTTTGGTGAACAATATTAATTCTTGCTCTTTGTTTACTGGGAGGATAAAAATAGATTTTGTTATCAACAATTTTAGTATCTGTAGTCTTTAAAACACATACAGTTATCTTCATAGAAAGCAATCTTTTTTTTAAAGAGCATCCTTATGACATTTCTTAAAATTCACGTGAAAAAGGAACTGTAAATTCTACCAATACGATGACATGAGGTGAAAGACATAGAAGATAATGAAATGCAAGCGGATTTTTTTTTTTTCAGTGTAAAAAACTTTTTGTAAGGAATCACAAGCCGAACAATATTTTCTAAACCACCCACAACGAAATAATGAGAAACTGTTTGACAGTCAAAGACAAAAGTAAAGAGAACGTGAACACGTCGGCATGTTCGCGATCACGCATCGAGAGCGCTGTACAGGCGGCGGCGGCGGCGGGCATCGAGCGTGACAAATGAGCGGCATCACGCTGCCGCCGCCGACCCAAGTGCTCTCATTACTTTCCACAGCACGCACGCCGTCCGATATACCACCGAATTGGATACAGAGCAGAACGACGTGTCAGTTTATCAACGTGATAACTTCCAGTTAAACAATAATAATCAAATTCATTAAATATAAGTTCAATTATAAAAAGACAGACAGACATTTGTAGAAAATGTACAACTAAACTATTAGATTTTCTGTGTATTTACGTTTAACAGTGGTAGAACTCGCAAATAAATATCTATTGCCAATAGCGTTGCCAGGCGTCCGGATAAAGCCGGACAGCTTTTTGATTGCGCGTCCGGCCAAAATAAACGGTTTCCCGGCTTTTGTTAGGCTTTTTACAGTTCCCAAACGAGAGTGTACCTATTAATACTGAGACAAAATCCTAAATAATATAGGGTGTCCGAACTTTCTACCCAAATGTCCGGCCAAACTGGTTGGTCTGTCCGGTTAGTAGGTTTGGCGACCTGGCAACGCCTGGCAATGGCCAAATGTGCAGTGTCGACCAGCGCAATATGACCTAACAAGACTGTGAAGTAAAAGTATAATGCTTTCAGTGACTAGATTGTACCAACATAAATAGACTAGAATCTATTCTAATTATTAATACAGTTCTTGTATTGGCCGATGCTGAGTTCTACTACTTTTTTGTTCCCAAACAACTTGGTTCTAATGCCTACGGACTTTGATGATAAATAACATCATGTAAACTGTTTGCTCATAGCATTGTTTCTTCTATTAAAAATTAAAGTTTAACGAAGCATAAAATATCTTAGCTTTTTCGTTTGGTAAGATAAAAAGTGAGCTAATATAGTAGGGGCTCGTTGAAGTGAAACGCGCTTTCTACTCGCGGCGGCACACGATTCGCGCGCCGCGTCTCCATTCGCTTGCGTCACGACACCGCACACTCTCACACTAATCTTACGAACCAATTACGTAACTTAACAAAACATATCATTCTTTACCTGTAATAATAATATTGATAGCATAGCCATTCCTGTAATATTTAATCATTTGTAAAGTATCATTGGCAAATATAACTTCTCATATGGTAACTTAGTTCTTAACTTCGCGCGAATCGTTAGGCAAAACACAATTTTTAGTGTAGCGGAACTTACGGGGCTACGGGTTGAGGGTGCGCGTACGCGCCGATAACCTTGGGCCGCCAAAATATTTGAAAATAACTATACAATTTAAAATTTAAAAAAAAAACCGGAGCAACGTAACAGTAAATATTTTTTCATTGCAAAAATTCAAAGTTCTGTTAATACGATAAATTAGTAGAGTGCGTAGATTTTTTTAAGTTTAGTGTTTGTTAAGTTATAAGTCGTCTTTACTAAATATATTTTACAAGCGACTAATAGTAGGTAGGTAAGAGTAAAATTATCATGACTTTCATAAAAATTCATCTCTTGTTTTATAAGAACTAATATTTAAAATAAAATTGATAGCAATAGCCGTTGCGTATGTGGATACGTAATAGAGACACAATTCGTATTTGATTGATCGCTATAAATAATTTAAGTGGCTCTCAATAGACAGATCTCCGCTCAGTTTGCGCCGCGCCGACACTTGACAAGGTTATAAATCACCCATCGAAGTGTTAGCCAACTATGAGATGTTTATACTCTACGTTTGTTTACAAAAGTTGACATTAGATTTATGTTTGTATTAAAATTATAACATTAATTGTTTATGTTTTTGAAATGCTTTAAAAATGACATCTAAATCTTGTGTCGCAAGATTTTACACAACATTTGTTTTTGTAAAATTTATTGTAATGTTTCATGATATTATTTTTTTAATATTGTAAATCAAATACGATTAATTATATACCGATTAAAATAATCTACTACTAATCTTAGTGGTTGTCCATAAATCAAGTGATGTTTTTAACAACTTCTTAAAAGGCCGGAGGGAGAGGCCCCCTCTGATGTTTGAGACTATCCCTCCCCATACCTAAAATAGAGTAATTTTTTTAAAACAAAGTTATATTGAAATTTTCAGAATATATTTTTTAAATACAGGTTAATTTGTCCGATAAAATTTGGATTTCAATTAATAGTGATAACACAGAGAGTAAAATACATGTGATATCTCATGTATCCCCCGACCCGAGATGTTCCGTGATTTTTTCGGAACCTCTCACTATCTTTCGAGCTTCACGTTATTAATAAACGATTCTTTTTTTTATATTGAAAAAGAGCTTGACCACGATCCTACCCGATGAAGTGATGATATGGTCTAAAGATGGTACGTGCTAGCTTTGTAAATGCCTATTCACTCTACTCTTGAAGGCCTCCACGTCGTACTTGGACGGAAAAACTGACACCGGCAACTTATTCCAATCCTTTGCAGTACGCACAAGGAACAACGATTCAAACCTTTTCGTTCGGACGCGCGGCACGTCTACTACATAAGGATGGATTCCAGCCGTATGTCTGAACGTCCGATGGTAGAATGGTGATGGTGGACTAATATCGTGTAATTCCTGCGCACACTCCCCAAAATGTAGCCTGTAAAACACCGAGAGACTAGCCACTCTACGGCTGTGCTCAAGACTGGTTAAATTTAGGTCTTGGTCACCGAGCAAGTTTTTGGCTCGCCTCTCCACCGAATCTAGTGCCGCGAGTTGATACTTTGCTGCGCCTGCCCAGATATGACAGCAGTGCTCCACACACGGTCGGATCTGTGCTTTGTACAGGGTCAAAAGCTGTCCCGGTGTAAAGTGAAAATTCCATACTTAACTCTATTATAATCCAAAGAAATTAATTATAGACTATTTATAAAATACACTTAAATATTTAATTAGTAATTCTGTACTAGCGTAGCCAATTTCAGTAATTATTGGTGAATAAGTCATTAGAAATTTTTATTTTTGTTTTACAACCGAACACATAACAATACTGGTGTTATTAATAATTATTGCCAAGTTAAACCGATAGACATTGAAGCAATAAAAATAGCCGAGGTTATGTTCTTGACATAGGCTACCTCACATTCATAATAGTTATTTATATCTAAACATGCATTTAATTATTATTACGAGTATAACCTAAAAATCAAATTTTACTATACTGAATAAGAAATATAGCATGAATTTTAAAGCAATTACAACTTTACTACTGGTAAGAAATATATAGACTTAGTTACTTAGGTACTTACCTACATTTAGCAAACATAGGATTTCGTACTTCGAACTATAGCCACGCAACAGTTGGACATACGATTGGTTCATTTTACAATCGAAGTCAATTTTGAAAAAAGTATTTCACAACCACTCTCTATTATAGATACAAGCACATTTGTAAATCACAATGCGCATTTGAAGTTATTCGTTTTTAACGGAACCAAACTTTCCATTGACAAATTAAAAATCGTCGATAATAAGATACCGGCGGCTGTTGATATTTGAAATGTTCTGTTGCTATTAATTGCATTATGATTTTTTTAAGGCAAAGGTATCCGCGACATTCAGCCAGTAAAAGGATAATTTAAAAAAAAGAGAAATAATTTATCTCTCTTAATTTAAAAAAAAATTGAGAGAGATAAATTATAAAGTAAATCTGTACCAGAAAAATGCATTAAGTCTAAAATAAAAACCTATTTAAGGATTTTTGCAATAAAGTTAACAAAATGGAGACTTGGTTTTATTTTACCAATTTTTACTACTTTGGATTTTTTTTCGTTTTTCTATATTATAAGATGGCAAACGATGGAGTAACCAGGCACCTCAATTTTCCAAAATAGCGAAGAACGAACGCTGCCCAAAGACAATTGCAGATGCGTTGTCTACCATTACGTAGACGTAGTACTTACATCGACGGAAAGAGGATATTTCCCTTCCTAAGCGTTCCCTCCTTCGCGAAATCCACTTCCCCTTCCCATCATTTCCTTATATGAAATCGTGGGAAGGAAACGTGGATTAAAATTCTGTTTTAGAACGATACGTTTTGAATGATAGGACTCTGAATATTATCGCACATTTATTAACTTGCTAAAGGATCACAAATTTTATTGGGTTAAATGCAAAAGCAAAACCCGCTGCTATTCGAAAAATATAAAAACTTACAACATATTTATAATTTAAATTTTATTTGGACAGCTAGTAACTAATTAATTATACAATTATACAAAGATTAAACAATTGCGATCTAATAAATAACTGCAATACAAACTTAACATGGCAACAATGTTAAAAGAAACCTTGACAATAAATAAGTAAACATATGGTTTGCAATAGTATTAATTGGAAGTTATTACATTTCTTTGCCAATTATTTTACGAATAAGGCGCACAAATGACTCGCTATGTGGCCCAAGGGCGTAATTAAAGGCGAAAAAACTGCAATGGCGGTACTGGGGTTCGGTTTGGCGTTCGAGTCGCTCACCGCGTATGAAGTCAATTGTCGTGAAGAATGGAACAATGAGAACCGGTCCTATTAACATGTGCCAACTCTGTAATAATACGGGCAATATATCATTAGATAAGTTTGAGACTATTTCCATTTTTTTTAAGTGTTTGAAATATTTAGGACTGCATGTAGTATATAGTATTTAGGAGTGCATGTTATATTTATTTTTTTAGTCCAGACCCCGAATTCCCATTTTGTGTGTGTTTCTTTTACCTTACCGTTTAAATTATTTTCATTCATTCCCTTTTTCTTAATTTATCAATTGACAGTTTTAAGTCTGCGTTAACACGCTGACGTTCACAAGTAGGCGATACTGATTACGAATGAATGTGTGAACGGTAATCCGGTTATTTGGTTCATTCGTCACGACATTCGTTCCGGTCGCGTCAGTCGTTTCCATTCGTTTCCAATCGCTTCGGTTGCGATTTGCAACAAAGGAGTGCTAAAACGGACACCGCTAATATCTTCAAATTAACACATTCATTATATACATATGCGTTAATTTTTTGAATGTTATATATTAGGCTCAGAAATTCTCGGACAGTAATTTTTCCTAGCCACGTTAGGATTTTTTGTGGAGAATTTCAGGTGTTTAAGATGCTGCTTTTTAATAATAGTAGAGTATTTAAACTTCCTGCACGTCTTTCAATGTTTTGCATATTGCATGTTAAAACATCAACACCTACTAAAGATGTGGTAGCTGGATATTATTGAAAGTCTTAGTTTAGTTGCCATAAACTCTATGAACTCACACAAAATTAGCAAACAGCCATCAATCGTATTGCAAACAGCCGCTACATCCGTTCCGTTATTTGCCTATTGCCGTGTTTCGCCCACGTCACTACGCCGTGGTAACCGCTCGCTAAAACACTTCAGCTACTTTGATCGTGACGTGTAGATAAACTTTGTTATCTACTAATTGCTCATCGAATCTATCTAGTAACATCTTGTTTGTTGTAAAATGTTGTAAGTAACAATGCTCGTTAAGGTCATGTTAGTTAAAATTATTGTTGTTTACTTATATTTTTAAACCTAAGTAGATTCTGACAATAAAAAATCATCATCATCATCATCATCAACCTGCCCTTATCCCTATGGAGGGTCGGCACAGTATGTACTACTCCTCCATACATCTCTATCAGCCGTCATATCTGAATTTACCCCCTTCTTACGCATATCCTCTTTCACACAATCCATCCATACTTTCTTTGGTCTTCCTCTACCTTTATAGCCATCCACATTCAATCTCATTACTTTTTTGTTTATATGATTATCATCCCTCCGCATAACATGTCCAAACCACGCTAACCTTCTGCTCCTCAATTTCTCGATAACTGGCGCTACTTTCAAACTTCCTCTGATATGCACATTCTTAACTTTATCTTTTCTTGTCACACCACACATCCATCTTAGCATACGCATCTCAGCTACATGCAATCTTCTTTCATCTGAAACCTTGGTGGCCCAACATTCAGATCCGTACAATAAGACAGGTCTTACGATTGACTTGTAGATCTGTCCCTTAAGCTTGGGTGGCATTCTTGGATCACAAGTCACACCGGTGACCTGTCGCCATTTCATCCAACCTGCATTTATTCGGCTTTTCACATCCCGGTCAACACCACCATCGTATTGGACGAGTGAACCGAGGTACTTAAAATCGGAGCAGGTTGGTAGGTCAACACCATTTAAAGCGATTGGAGAAAAGCTGGTCGGACCACCAAAATCGCAGAACAAATGTGACAATAAAAAATGAGTATTCATTTTTCTTCGTGTCTTATGGTTACCTTAGTCGATAGTAATAAAGTGAATTACACAGCTCGAGGAGAGATACCGTATCGACCAGTAGACATTATGTCCCTACAAGGTTTGATTGCCACCGAACCTTGCCAAAGCCACGCTAGATTCGCGGGAAAATGACAGGCCCTCGTCAAGCGCTGACTCGATTTTATTTGCGGACCATGACGCTTGTGAAACCGACACGATTCTTGCGAAATTAATAACTACGGTATCGAACCATAATTATGATTTGTGTTAGGTCCTTACGACAAAAAGGAGTTGCATTCTTGTATAATATTATCCGATTACAAGATGGAAAGATTATTCGATCAAAGCACATTTAGAATAATTGCACCTTCGCTTGATATTGTTCGCTTTTACATAATTTAAGCAAATAAATTAATCTGTAAAGAATAAGAATGTATGACTATAGACTGTTTTATACCAAAATAAGAATTACAATATTGAGTAAATATGCAAGATTCAATCAGCCTATCAGACCGCTTTGGAATCGGTTGAACGTTCTGTGGAGTAAAAATAAAATACGTAGATTTTAAGGCGAAAGGATTTAAAGAGAAACTCCGCTTATTCTTTATTAGAGAAATTCGAATTATTTAGGCTACTACGACCTTTTCAAAATGATGTTTTGTTTATTGTAACCGTAATTACTTTATTATGCACATCAAAGTTTTATCCCTCTCCCAAAACATTAGCGTAAGAACTACGCAATGGTCTCACTATCTCCATCTAGTGAAGGATATGTGCAACTGACACTGCCTGTTTAACATAACAATGCGATACCAAACACTATCGACAAATGCGTGTAAAACTATTTGATTACATCGTATCAATATTTTGTGAACAAACAGTAATCAGTTTATAGTTTAAGTGAATGAAATAATACTTTTTATGTAATTTTATAGGCTGCAATCAATAGATTCTTTCACTCCTATTAAAATCATTTTGGAACACTTTCATATTCCTCTTTGGATAGGTATATTATATATTTTTTTCTATCATGTTTAGTTTTTTGCTGGAAGTAAATTGCTTGCTATCAATGCTATCAACATAAACTAGTTTAACTTGAGGAAATAATAATTGTTTATTCTTCTTCTTCTTTTTGTGCTTCTCCACTATTGGAGGGTGGCTGTCAGCCTAACGAATTTCTTTATATCTTGCGCCAAGCGAAACAGGTCTTCAACGCTGGAAATTTTTCATTACATTATCAAATTCCAGCAGTAGTTGTATGAATCATGTAACCTGGTGGGAACATATTACACTTATATTTGTAAATTAGTAGAGCCGTTCTCACTGGTTTCATAGCCCCATGTCGCTCCTGTCGATCCGGACAAAGATCCGGGCGAGGTCCGGGCGAGATCCGGGCGGGTATCCGGGCGCGAGGTGGATCGTTCTGTTTACAGTTTACAATCCGCCGCGCGCCGGCCATTACCAATGCAAATGACGCCCTATTGAGCCGACGCGTGCGAGTACCGTCAGCATAACTAATTTAATGTTTTTTAGTTAATTAATTTTACTTTAAACAAAAACAAAATTGAAATGTATTATAATATTGTATAGCTTAAAAGTGTTAAGCGTGTTAACTATTACAATATAAAACACACCAACACATTTTAGGCGACTTCAAAAAAGAGGTTATCAATTCGACTGTATTTTTTTTTAAAATAAGATAAACCGCACATAACATAATTTTGCCCCAACACCTGCCTAAAAATTTTATTAATGTTATCTCTATTTTTTCAATGAATGAATGACAACGTGTTTTTTTTCATGTATTACGGTAATAGACACTTACGATAACCCTGAAATCTACACAGCACTCATCATCAACCTGCCCTTATCCTTATTGAGGGTCGGCACAGTATGTACACAGAACTGTAAAAATATATTATGTTTTACCAATACTACTTTACAAATAATATTGTTAAGTTAAATCTACAACAAATAATAGCTGCCATAAATAAACGTTAACAAATATATCCGAAGATAAATTTACGATAATTTAAAACCATTTACATTCTGACGGTATACAAATTTTCGACAGCGTGTTTTACTTTTGCGTGTGGAGCGTCATTGTGTGCCCCTCCACTACGTCGCTGTGTCGACATACTTACACACATGTGAACACGACCAGTGAACGAAGACCTACCGCGTCCCACACTTCTCGTAGTTATCCGACGATATAGGGGTATGATGGAGTATTCAAAGAGATGTGGTATGAATGGTGATGTAAATAAGAAGTATGTTTGAGTGCGTGCGATCGTGAGCGATGTGTTAGCAATCGGCTCACCTTCGCACGACCTCGTGTTTCGACAGCGGCCAAACAACTAGTTATTGTTCTCCTGAAGGTTTGCACCGAGCTCGCGGGCTGACTACTGATGAGATCGAAACGAACACACATTCTATTTTTAAAGAAATCGATTTACATTTGGAAAAAAAATATCCCCATTCTAACCTATATCTGTATTTATTTGTTGGCACACAAATTCATCGATTTTATGTTTCGACACTATGATAATGGGACCCAGGCACACCTCAATAGACTAAATAGGAGTTAGCGTGCGACGTTAAAATTATCGCTAACGTCGTCGTAGTCGTATAAAGACGTAATCGTAAGTAGATATGTGTGTTCACGAAAGACATACCCAAAAAAAATAAGATAATAAAACAAATCTTATTCATTATATTCTTCTTACTTGTATTCGTTTATTTTTTTCCAATTAATCAGGAATATGAAAGTAAGCATATGAAAGTAATTTTGGTACAATTCGCAACGCTACTCTCTAACCAGCGGAGGTTTAGATTGATGGTCCTCTAGGGGCTCACTGCTGGCCAATTTCCTCTGTACTTGATTCACTGCCGTTTCATTATCTCTACGAACATCACATATATCTCGGTGTCTCTTTTCAGCTTACCTCCGAACCATTACACACAGTCGATGGGAGCTCCACGGTACGCTGGGATACAAATCTCTATTGACAAGACAAATAGTCTCACAAAATTTCAAAAATTTAAGGTAAGAGGATGTTACGCCTTTTGAATGTTGTTAAATGTTCTGTATAATAATAATGGTATATTTTTTTACTTAGACTTGGCTCACGAGATTACCGCCATGTGGCGTATGAAATCGACTACCATTATTCCGATAGTCGTATCGGTGAATGGACTGATAGCGAAGAGCTTCGACCAACATCTTAAGAAGCTCTCGCTAAACAGTTGGATTAAGGGCCTGATACAAAAGGCAGTTATTTTAGAAACCGCACGCATAGTTAGGAGGTTCCTGTCTCTGTAGCCCTCACCACTGATTGTTTGAGTAATGGGATTCCGCAGCCGGGGGTATACTATTTATTATATAATATATTTTGTTAATTTTTTTTTATAAAATGTATTATATAGATAATAAGTGAATAAATGAATATAAAAAAATGGTATATTTAAATTTATTATACTTTTAAACCAAATATTTTGAAGATCAATAGGGGATTTGAGTAGCTTTATGTGTAAATAATAAATATATTTAAAAATGAAAAGAAGAAATTGTGACAATTTAGAAAAACCAAGATTAACAAGCAATATTTAATTTAAACATTAAACCACCATGTTCACTTTTTAAAATCGTTAAAACCAACAGAACAGTTAACGTTTTACAGAAGGACGGAGTAGAATAATCATAAATTACGTACATACTTGAAAGTTACTAAAAAACACACACTCCCGTCAGTCTGGAAAAAAATCAAATCTTGTAGTAACAGGATTGTCCATGATACAAACAGGTAATTATTACAATACAAACGGCTTTGTAACATAACACTTAGCGATGTTCTCAGAGATAGGGTTGAACGTGCAATAACCTACGCTTTACTATGTGCAATTTATTTAATGAATTTTATTTGTCGTTTTAAAATGAAAAGTATTCAAAGAGCAAACGATGAGAGACCACTCGACTGTCTTGGGGGAACTAATTATTTCTCAAAATACAAGCAAGTATTTGTTCTGATAGTTACAATTATGTGAGTAACGGGTTCTCAGAGAACTCCCGTATATGCCTTAGTGGTTTAACCTTTTGCATACTGAACCACGTTTTTTTTTCCTGGCATAAGCAGCATAATATTCTTCATACTTGACTTGAAAGTGCTTTCTGTTTGCTTAGTCATAGTTAGTTATCAACGCAGTTTATCGCATCGACACTCAGAATATCGGCGAGGTTGAATGAAGCGGCACATTATCACCCTCATTGTAAACATAGAGAAAGCAATCAATTCATATACACAAATAGCTACCTACGGTCACGGATTCGCATGGCTTCATTACCTTTTGTTATTGTTCTTCATGCTATAGACATAAGGTATGTTTTCCTTTGCAGGAAATAATTGGTATAAACGCGGTTATGTTTTTGACAATCTCAAGAGATTTACAATGCAAAGGGTCAACATCGACCCTTCGTAGCTATTTATACGCTTTCTAACTCACGTATGGAACGCTAAAATGCAAAATAATAAATTTTACCATCACATGTAGGAATTAGCTCAAAACTTTTTCACACGGAAAATGTCTAACTTTACTTGATTAAAATTTATTGAAAAAAAAAAATTCCTGTTCCAATTTCAAATCCCTGTTCCACTTCGAATGTGAAAAAATAATTATGGTGTGAAAATCCCGCAAACATACTTGTACTTTGTGCTGTTTGCTTCTAACAAAGTTTGTAAAGCCCCGCGGAATCAACACGCGATAAAAGCTTGTCGTGACTTTCCACTGCTGAAAAAACATCATGTCATCCCTATCAGGCTCTTTGAAACAACAGAGATAGCTACATGTTTTTATACAGGTGTTTCGGCAGTGTAAATTCAATGATATATTTATTTTTAACGCGTATCTCTGTTTCAATTTCACGCCGGCTTCACTCGCCCCCGAGTTTTCTTTGTGTTGAATAAATAATGTTCTCACCTCGTAAATTCGACTGGCTGCTTACTTTGTGGTCGAGGTTTTGAAGGGTGAAAAGATTTGTTTTTTTCACTTTGAATACATAAATATAAAATAAGCAAAAATACTGTACAACGTGTAGTGCTTGGTTAATATGTGATGTGCGTAAATATACTTTTACCAGCATTTACGAGTACCTAATTATCTTATTAACTTTTGACAAAGTGTATGACTACGAGAAAGGTGTCAATAAAATAAAAAAACCGAAACTCAGAAATAAAATCCATCATACACTTGATACTATTTAAAGCGTATAAAAATAAAAGAAACAAGAAACATAACGACGCACTTGTTCACTACCGATGCATTTTTTAGGTAAGTTTGAACGAACATTGGGGATTTTAATTGGAGCGAGCTCTCAGCTCTGTGTCAGTATAGCGAAGTCGCGGACTACTATTTTTTATTACTTTCTGAACGAGACACATTTAAAATCATTAAAAAGGGAAGTTCAGTACAGTTCTGAAATTCGTGTAACTAAGGAGCATAAACATGTATGAATCTTTCTTCACATCTTTCTTCATAGCAGTGTTAAGTTCCAAATAATTCCATGCTAGTATCCTATATGCTGGTGTAGTCAGATTAATCTATTAGTCTTCTATTTTGCTCTGTCTTTTCTATTTTCGTTTGAAACTAAGCATTCAACTATGTCTTCAACATTAAATCTTACCACCTTGGTTGGTATCTATTACTTCAATTCGATAAATTATTGGGTTATTCGGAAAGTCATTTCGTTTTTATTTCTATGTTTCTTTCTATTTTCTAAATTTATTTCTATGTTTAAATGCTTTTATCAGCTCCAACCAACCTTCCAGGACGTGGTGCATCTTCGTCGAAAATTACACGAATTCTAAGTCGAGGAAAAACGAAATGACTTTCCGAACGACCTAATAGAATGTTACAGGAATCATGTACAACTCAGCTTATATAAGTCCCCACCGAGGGCTTCGAGTCTACCTTAAATTAGAAGTGATCTATAGGAGTTAGTCATATACGCCGGCCCAATGCGGATTGGTAGACCACACATTTTTATATTTCTTCGTAGATATGTACAGGTTTCCTCATCAACGTAAGAATAAAATGATCTAAATGGGTTTGTGACTAATCAAGCGGAGTAGTGACGCACAAAGGGCGATTGAGTGACAAATCCCAGCCTGTGGGTGGCCTACTCATGCAGTTTAACGCATACCGCATTTGAGGTAATCACCAATGACGTCATGTTTAGCCGTGGAATCTGTAATAAGCACCATTGCACAAAGCGACCACATCCAAATCATGGGTAACTTATTCGTTCCGATTGCTTTGTTAAACGTTTTCACTTAATGTCGTACTAAATCACGAAACTTTTAACAATAAGTTGTTCTTATTTTCTTATACAGAAAGGTGGTAGGTAATCTATCGTCTGTCGCATTAAATAATTTTACTTCTTTACCAATTAGCTTTACCAAAATTATTAAAATCAATGTAAAGCCCAACATCCTGTATTCACTTTGACGTAATTACAACCGACTCGCTTTATAATTATCAATTCTTTTGCCAAATTGAAGAATTCAAATTATGACGATGTCAAATTATCAGGGAAGGGAAAAAGTGCCTTAAAATTCAATACCATCGACCACCTTAATACAGGGGGTTGATTCTAGGTTTGTAGTAGTTGAAGAGTTCGTAGTGACGTTCAACAATAATACTTTGACAATTTTAATTAAAACAGTGTAAACTCATTTCTCCGATATTTTACTTGATAAGTTACCTAATTAGAAACTAACCTAACGTAGACTTTCAAAAAATTTGACTGTCTGAGGCTTTAATGGATGAAATAGATATGGATAATCAATCAACTAAATTAAAAAAAAACACTAAAATTATTAAATTTTTTATTCTAAAATGCTAATGTAATATTTAAGACAATTTTAACATAGGTACATCTGTAGAAAAAAGATTGATTAATTTTTCACTAATTTAGAATTTTATTTCTCATGTCCACTGAATGTTTTGTGCCGATACAATATACTCTATGACACTCCAGGGAAGAAGAAGAATCGAATGAAACCTCTCTCGTCAAAATCGGTTCAGTTGTCTATACTCTACGCTGTCACAATGTAATTTACATACTCACAAACCGACATACATAAAACAAAGTTACATACGCGCGTAAAACATTACCCTTTTTTATCAGTCGGATAATAAAAGGGGTTAGATATATGATGTTCTGTCTATTGAAACTACTTTTTATGATATACTTATTGACATGTGACGTGTACCTCAAATGTTGTTTTAGTTTATTATTGTGCACAAAAACCCAACCAAACTGATAACTCTTTTATAACTTATACTTCAATTAGTACTCCTACAACCTATTCGGTACAATTCAGTGTAATTTGCTACGTTTACAGACCTTTTAATTAAAAATTGCTCAAGTTGTTTTTAAATAGGACATCAGAGAAATGTCACGTCAGCTTTGACACACCCTGTGCACGCTTGAATTGAACGAGTCGCCACGAACTTGTTCCACGGCCGTTGCCAATTCATTATAGGACTTTCATGCTCTATTTGAAAATCTTTTCTTGATCCATAGAATTCTATATTTTACACCTTATTGTTAACGGATAGAGTTTAAATTTATTTATTTTTGTGTTATCGATAAGACCGACTGGAAACGGACATCGAATGATTACTAGGCTCGCATGTTCGACTTTCGTATGTCGTATTTGTAAGGTAAACGTCACGTGAATTAGAACTGTATTGTGTTTGATTTATAGTTAATATTTGTGGTGAGAGTGTCGATGTGTGTTGGTGGAGAAACTCGGTGTTTTGCTGCGTCGAGAGAGGGCGTGCGATAAATAACCGCCTTTGTGCCGTCACCGCTCCGCTATTAAAATATATTCAGAGATTGCTTGCGCTTTTTGTGGCGAGACTTGGCCGAGTTCCCGCGCCACAGACTTCGAGTATGGCTTCGAGTTTATGTTAAACCACAGTTTTAGAACTTTCACCATTAGATTTTATAAAAGTCTGGTAGTAATATCGTTGGCAAAAATAGTATGGACTTGGTAAAATATTTTTTATTTATTAAAATCATGAACTTAAACACATATAACGTATAACATATCTTATTAGGCATCCGTGTGAGCGACAAGTTGATTTGTAATGTGGGATTTTACTTATGAATCCAAAAAAAGAAATTTTGTTAAACACTGGATTAAAAATACAAAATTCAATATGTAAAATGTATTTAATTCCTTTTCAAGTTTTACATCCATGTTTCTAAGTAACAACTAACGCCATCTCTTGTCACTATTGGGAAATAAATATAATAGTCTACCAATCATTCTTCTTCTCGAATTTTTATCAGTTACTTAGAAAGGGTAGGAAATGGAACAATATTCACTTAAGCCCTTCGTACACAAGGCAATGTAAGTCTTTGAAAACATGAGCTTTTAGTTGCTAGGCGACTTACGCTATACAATATTATACACATCGCGCGTCCACATCTCATCTGTTATCGCCAAAGACAATCGCACGCAACCTGTTTGTCAAGATTGTCATGAGAAAAGTAGCTGCAATAATCAAGATGGCGGAGCAAATCTATACAATTGACATATAGTCGCTATACCTCTACTCACCGAATAGACGATTCGCGTCGACGATTCAAGGTTGTATGTACGAAGTGCGCGCAACGAGATTCTCGGGACGCAACCATACAATATTAGTTTCGACGATTTACGTATTCTTGTGTACGAAATTGAATTTGTTGTTTTTTGACCACTAAATCTCAGGAAGGTGGGTTTCAACTGCCGAAACATTTATACAGAAATTTTATCTCTGTTTTATAAATGTTAATGTCTGCTGTAAAGTAAAATGGCATCTATTTGAGATAGCGAGTAGATGAGCTTAGATACGTACGTGTTATGAAGAGCACGTGTTCAACTCCGTGAGCGCTCGTTAAACATCTCCTGTTTATAGCACGGTTTATAGCGCTTCCTACATCCCGGATATCCAAGATGTTCAATAATATGGCTAATGATGACGAGTCATAAAGACGGGCATTATATTGTTCTTGAAAATGCGACATGTTTCCAAGTCAGTATTCGTTTATCTTCAGTCTTCATTACGGAATGTCCCCTTGCAAGGGAAAATCTCAGTTTAAATTGATGTATGACAACACTTACCACTGTGCCAAATTTCATCAAGATCCCTTCAAGCAAACATCCATCCATTTAAACATTCGCATTTATAATATTAGTAAGAAGTAAGACATTACAGAATAGAACATTAACGTTAGAAGTAAGTATGCGGTGAACATTATGAGATTTCGTCTGTATTATATTAATACAACCAAGAAGCGAAGGGAGTGGGAGTTCTAAACTAAACGGAAAAGCTTAGCGATATTTTACAAACATTCTCTGCCATGAACTAGTTATATTCATTATTCGAAATTTGAAATGATCATTTTGCAATTAAGTTTTCTGCGACATTATTAGAAAGCGTTGTACGTAAAGAAAGCGTACCTGTATTTTTGTATAACGTATTAAATTTTATCGGACTCGTAGGTCTCATATATTTATTTTACTGTTAGCTAATAAAATAAATAATACAGTTATCAGTAGCGGATACGTCTTTGACATATTAATTAACATGATTATAAGTTAATCGGTAACTATTAGTTCACTTAAGTACTTAATTACAATTCAATTAAACTTAACAACAAAGCGAACCGACGCGATCTTAGGTAACGGAATTAATTACTTTTTATTACTTAGGTAGCAAGTCATGTGAATTGCAAATTGACCTCATTTGCTTTTTATAGCCTATCTTTTTTTTAATTCCAAATTTTATAATGTATTATAATTATAATTAAATTGCTATATTATGTTTGAATAAATGTGGGCAATTGTATGGCTATTTAAACTATTTTGAAGTATTTTTTAAACTATCTTATGAAAACTTCGAATGTATGCTGCATAAAAAATTGCGGTGCATAGTGAAATAATCCAGATACTTTAAACCGGGGCCCGCAACCGTGGCGTATTAATTAAAGCGGGCCGAAGAGGCAGCGACGCGCGGTGCAGTGCAGGGCACGCCGGGAGAGGATTAATATCTAAATAATGAGGCAGACGCCCCGCCCCGGTCTGTACTGATAGCAAAAAAATATTTTAAAAGGGTGAAATTTTAGAAAGCGAAAAAATAAGCTTGTAACTTGTATGAAACTTTCCTCTGACGTAGTCGAATTCAAATCTCATTGTAATAAGCAAAGCTTTATGTTTTTTACAACCTGAAATGTAGAAAAGTATTTGGAAACTATCGCTTAATTACTTTACTTAACAAGATTTTAGCGAAAATAATAGTAGAAATCACGATATATCAAAATAAACTTCTCCAGAAAATTCTGCTGAAAACTAAATAAACGACACAAAAGATCGAGGTAATTTATAAAACCTTTTTTTTATATAATTTTTTTCCTATCGGTACATAGTTGTGCACCGTATCTCTCGAGACAGCACTCGACGCGTGCGAGGGTGGAGGCGGGGGTGAGTTCCGGAAAAAATGTCGTCCACCGGCTCTGATTTATACGTCTATACGTCACCGTCTGTCTGTCCGTGCCCCATGCGGCTGCTATTGCTGCGGATACACGCCTCGATGATATGCGAACGTTGCACAAAGGGTTGCCGTGCTCCTTCGCAAGATAAATGTAGTCGCGTTTTCTCTTTTTTTTGGATATTACATTGAAGTTAGACACTTCGTAACAAGTCTTTTCAGAAATCTTGGCGGCCCAAACTTATCAACGTGCTGCGCAGTGTCCTCCCCCGCAGTCCGCTACTTGCGCGAAGTTAAGAGACGCCAAGAAATTTTTAAAATTTATACACAGTGGGTAATCATAAGGTTTCATTATCTACAAGTCCTTATCTCACTCACGTTGGGTCGGCGTACTAAGTTTTCATCCTCCAGATTGATGTATTTTCCGTCATCAGCCGTCACTCCCTTCTTGATCATAAATATCCTTTCACCCAATCCATCCATGTCTTTCTAACCCTACCCCTGCCGTGTACCTTTCCACATTAGGTGCATCATAATGATTATTTATAATTTTTGCTACATCAATCGTAGTCGTAGCTTTCTCAGTTTATAGCAAACTTGTAAAGTTGTAAGTGAAGGGAGGACTCGAGTAAAGATTGATATAAATTTTCAATTTCTAATATAAATCCAGCCCTGTTGGAATTATCCTTGGCGCGCGAATAGGAACTCTATCGAGTTAAATTTAAAGATAATTTTCGATTGTTCATACTATCGAAGCTCATTTGGAACGTGCCCACTAATTACTCAGTTAATATCATTGAATAAGCTAATGTAATTGGATGCGCTATGGAATGAGGGATAATTACAACTTGTGCGTGTTCTTGTACCTTATAATAATGCCCCTAGGGTTATTTAGTGTTATCTGTTTGCGTCGATTTGTTTTTTTTTATCCTTAGTATTAACTTAATCCTGGTTTAATGGTTTTTAAATGTTTGCTTCATTTGCATAAAATAAAAACAAAAGTGTGGAATGGTTAGTCGAAATTCTTTTAGGAACTGTGACTCGTTTTATTAAAAATGTATGGCGTTTAATTAATAACTAAAGTGAGCAGGTTCAAAATTACTTGATTGTTTTTAAAACTCTACATTAATATTATAAATTTAAATTTGTATTGTCGAATAACCTCAAAAATTACTGAACCAATTTCAAAAATTCTTTTGCCATTAGAAAGCTACATTATCACTGAGCAACATAGGCTTTAGGTATTACTAATAGGAAAAATCCTTAGAAATTACTACTAAAACCAAACCGAGGTGAAAAATATTTAATACCGCGCCGCCAAAGTTGCTGGTAAACTCTGTATGAAATAAATACATGTCCCAAATAATAATCTACGAACTACAAAACAAATAAAAATTTAAGTATTAAAAGGTACAATATTTACAAGGATTTTAATTCTTCAATATGTAAATGCCTTGTTATCAGCTTTGTGCATACATACGAGTATCTGTGTGGGACGAGGCACCCTGCGTCATGAAATAGCGCTGTACAGTTGCGTACATTAGCGGTATTCCATTTTAAATCGACAATCGTTAACTTCTTGTTCGCTATGAAACCAGAATTGGCAATAATGTTGTAACAATAGCTTATTTCACACTATACAATGTCATGGGCAAAGCAAAGTGAAACTAAGTTATTTTCATATACTAAGGTAATTGTTTTTAGTAGAAGGAAGTTTTGTATAACTGGTATACCGCGAATGAAGTCGACTGTACGTACTTATACAAGAAACGTCTACCTAGCATAGTGTATTTAACCACTGTAGGGAATTTTTTGTTGTTTTTTTAGTACACAAACAATTTATATGTCTTGTGTCAAGTAAAAAATATAAGAACAATAATAAAATGTAACTAAAATTTCTTAATGTTCATTTTCCTGGTTTTAAGTTTCGTTCTTTCTGTCCCTTACCACACAATGCTACTCTGAAATGTCATATTTCCGTCATACTACGACATATAGCAACATGAACGTCGTGTTGTTTAGTAAAATGCCGAAACTGTATTAGTTTTAGGAAGCGATGACAACGTATTTGTATTGAAAAAAGAAAGAATTCAACTCAAGACGTAGGGCAACACACATAGAATTCAAAGCTCTGTGGTTGAAAATGTATTGAATCGTCCGAGCGGCAACGCTGCGTAGAATGAATGCGACGTTGCCGCCCCGGCCGACACCGCTCTCCGCAGTCGCCGGCAGTCTCGCTAGAGCGACAGTGCGTTAGTGCTATAACTGCGCTTCGTTATGGATTCCAACTCAGATTCATTTGACAACATGCCGCTACCGAAGATCGAATTAGAAGCGGAACCTGAATCTCCGACACACAAGAAAGAGGTTCGCTACAATTGGAACACCGAGAGCACAATGAAACTGATTCAAACTATGGAGAAGGAGTGCAAGGAATTGTGGGACGTAAAACATCCGGCAAATAAGGACAGGGCCGCCCGGCAAGCCCGAATGGAATATTTGGCGGGCCTTTTCGACACAACCTTGGAGGAGATAAGCCGAAAGATACACAATTTGAGGTCACAGTTTAACAACGAAGTGCGGAAGATACGGAAGAGGACGGGGGGCCTGGTAGCGGCGGGGATAAGCAGCTGGGATTACTTCGACGCGCTGTCGTTTCTACTGCGCACGCCCCCCGACCCCCTCGACGTACCCCTCGTCTCACCCCTGAAGGGGGTCAACCTTGCGGTACGCTATTTGTTATGATCTTTTTTACTTCCAACTTTGCATTGTCTCTTTTTCCTGATCCCGTATTTTTGTGAACAATGGAGGGAACAGAAAAACTAGATTATTTATAAGCTAAGGTATATTATAAAATGGACCTTATAAATTTTGCGTGAATGGAAAGATAAGTAAGAAGAAACATAAGCAATAATTAAGTGGTTCGTTTGCACAGCTAGCAGAGTTCCAAGCGGAGGAGGAAGTGGCATTCGGCAGGGTGGGCCGCATGAGTCAAAGCCCGCGTATCCTGATGGTGCGCAATGTCTGCTCGTCCTCTCCCAATCCTCTGCCTCAGAAAATCTGGAACGAGGAACCCGTCATACTCGTTAATCAGGAACCCCGCCCTGATAACTGCCAGGTAAAATTTTAGTCGTTGTTAGAACAAAATAGGTAAATATAACAAATCCTGTCGTTGAATTTTAGTCTTCCTTAATACAGGTAATGTCGCAACTAAGTTGATTAGCACATAATCTTTATGGTTTATTCTACAACCGTAAGATATTCACACAACAGCTTTTAGATTTTTCCTTCAAAATCTTTAAACGTCACAATGATACGTTCCGTACAACCTACATACATTCCAAAGGAGATCTAGAAGACCTCAAAAATTGACGTAGCCTTGTAATGAGTGATTCAAAAACAAAACGAAATCTTGTTTAGTATTAACTTAATGTTAATCTTCCAGGTATTTGGTGACTTCGTAGCGTCGCAGTTGAGGCAGCTGCCTTCCCAAGAGGCACGCAGTAGACTGATGCAGATGATACAGAAAGCAGTCCTACAAGTTGCCGAAGAAGAGAGTGAGGTCTCCCAGGAAGAAAATTAAAAGGGACTGGTGTCGTTTGAGGTTATAGTAGAAGCCTTACGTGTTATAAATATTAAAAAAAAATAGAAAATAAAAAAAGCAACTGGACAACTACAAAGTATACTTTCTACTACAAAAGTATGTGATTTATGTAAATATTTAATCTATATATTGTCTAAGATATAAATAATAATATAGAAGTACCTAATAATGATAAAATATTGTTTGATTTCAATTCATCTATCATCGGACATTTTCTATGGTTTCGAATGAAATTATTTCCGGTTATCAAGTCTGAAACAACTGCTCGTGGCGAAACCAATCAGTGTCAAACGGTGCCCAACCCTTATCGATTCTACCCCTATGTTATTATTGGGGTAAATTGTTGTCATTTGGGGGTTAATAAACGAGGTGACTTTGGTGTTTATTAGACACCGTATGGATTGGAAACAGTTCAAATGTTGGCATAATAATTAAATTAAATAAATAATTCAATATTATAAAACTGTAGAATCTCGATATATTGAACGATAAGGGGAATGCAAAAAAATCGACTTATGGCGTATTCGACTTAACAAGAAGTTCAGAATATGAAGTATTTAACGAGGAATTCCTACTTAAGAGTGTTTATTTTTTGCTAACTTCGGCTTACATAGTCTTATTTTTGAAATACGAGTTATGGAGTATAAATATATATGTACTAAAATAACTATGCTGGGAAATAACATTTTGTTCGAGTTACAAAGTCTAAATAATTCGAAATACCGAATACTCAGGGTTCATTTTTTCGACTTTTGAAGATTTCGACTTAACAAGGTTCGTATCAACATAATATCACGAAACTTCACTGTTAAATAACCACTTTAATATTAAAATAAGTATATTGCTAGAAAAAAATGGTATTTACCTGTAATATAGATGTAATTAGTGATAGTTGCATTGTCACTAGACGACACAGCAAACAATAGAGGTGCCCAAAATCAATCTTAATTCTATGTTCCAAAACATTATTAGGGTTGACAACATGTCCAAGGACTAGACATTTTCCAAAAGTAAGTTAAAAGACCTTTCTAGTAAAATACTACCAGGCTGGATCTAAGACCTAAGTCCTAGAGATTTGTTCAAGCGTTTGAAGATCAGGAGCCTACTTTCTATTTGTTATAAATATCTTCGTACTCCAGATTTAGGTATAATGAGGGGGAAGAAGGGCGTGCAAACGAGAAGATCGCAGAATTGCAAGAATTGAGCTGGAAGTTACCGTGAGATTGGGGCAGTGAGAGACAAGACATGATATTATTTAAGTTTGGAATCTTATTTTATTTTCGGAAAAACTCTTTTGCCTGGGACCAACGGTCTTAAATTTTTTTCTGTGCCAATGTAGACTATATTGGATTTAAATTTTAAACATTATGTGCGGTCAGTTTAGTGGCAGCCCTGGCCACGATAGACACAGGTGGGAGGGCTTACGAAGGGCGAGGGCTCGCCTAATTGCTTCCTCCGACAGTACCGTGGGCCTGCAACCCTTGGGGGCGCGAGACGGCCACTTTAACTTACCTACACAAATTGATATGAATGCACTTTAACAGGCAAATAGGATGAAATAGCCTCGAGTAGTAAAGAAATTTATTTCTTTTCGCATAACCAAATAAGAAGGTGCTTTTTACGATATCATTTATTGGTAGATTACTTTTTTTTTGTATGAAGTTCGAAAACATTGTATATTATCTAAAGTAATTTTTTGAATTAAAGCAACAGAATTTTTTGATCGTCGTAATTTTAAAACGTTATATAACTCTGATGCCCAACGTACTCCGTTAACGCCGTTAAGAAGGTATTTACTTGTTTTATAATCTATAACATTCTATACGCAAAGGGTCTGTTCGTCCAAATTGGGTAAACACGGCTTAGTTATGCTCTTACCTAAAGCAACAAAACAAACAATGACGTGGGTGCGGTGCAATGCGCGATGTTATCCGACGTCAGCGATAGCCTAATTGGTAGCCTGGGAAGCTTTTACAAACATATACATTTATACAAATACAGTATATGATGATACACCCGTTTTAGGAATATATCTTAAGGCAATAGTAAGTTAAATGAATTGATTTCTGAAACTTTAAGAAACCAATAAAATTAATCAATAGAATAGAACCAATCACTTCAAAATCAATCAGATCACGATGACGTATGAAACGTAGGTAACCTAACCTACCCTCGAATACCCTACCTATACGAATAATCCTGCACATACCCTCCAGGATCTGTACCTGAAAACTCTCACCTGACGTTACCGAAAATTTAATTAAACAAAAGAAGACGTTGGCTTTTTCTGAATTTTGTTTCGAGAGAATTTAATTAATTTTGCTTTTAACTATACTCTAGTTCCTAATCTTAATTAATCTCCAATTTAATACCTACGACCTTTTGAGCTTTATTTCTGTTAAATATCACTCTATTTAAAATCATCAACGCCTTTGTTCTATTGGAAAAATTTTAATCTCTTTCACACGTATAATACGGTCTCAAGATTTGAAAGATGCTTTCTTTTTTTTGTCTGAAAATAATCTTTAAAGCGATCTTTGATCGAATCTTTTGGGTTATCTAATCTTATATATGTAGATGATGTACATCAACACAGATTTTTTTAAAAGAAATAAACGCAATCAGAAATTCTGTATCTTAAATGTTGGCAATGCAAATATTTTAATTATAAAAAAAACTGTTCCTTACTGATTACTTAAGGTATACTTCACAAGTAATGGAGGTGAACGCTTGTTGAATACTAATTAATTATACAATATTAACACTCTAATAATACGATTAACTTTTTATTACAGTTTTTTCTCTTTAACATGGGGCCCAACAGATTTCCTTCAAGCTAAATGGAACGAAAAGCAAAAACCGCGTTTTACTTTACGACCGTATTCGCTGCCACATCTACATAGCGCATCTCGTTCTTGCATACCTGCCTTTGTATTGCTATCCCTCTCTCGCGTGCGTCGACCCTGACGTAGCATGATTGCTGGGATTAGGCCTATGGACACGAGAAGAGATAAAAATTGAAGTTTTTTTTTTCATCATATTTAACAAAAATAAAAAACTTTGTTGATGGTTGTAATTATTGTTATCTTTCATATGCAACAATTGCATATCACTGATATGAGGTCATTTGCTTTACTCGTATTCCATATTTATATATACAATTTGCGATTCATTTTTTTTATAAAAATATATCTGAAGTAGGTACTTAACACACTGAAGTTTTTTTTTATATTTAAAAGAACTTTAGCAAAGATTTAAAGAGTAAAATATCAGTTTAATGTTGTGTATAGTTTCTGGTTTAACTGTTTATGTACTATGGCCCTTACAATTCCCATGTAAATGTAAAATCATATCGAACTCCGGTCTAATCTTGACATCTTTCAACAAATAAAGGCATCAATTCAGACATCTTGGTCTCACCAGGTCTATTGATAACATCAAAGACCATTGACTTATTTCTCTGTCGTAAGAAAATTCGCTCGTCTACTTAGTCATAACGTGAGTGAAAGATATCGACTTTAGAGCTTGTTTTTATAGGGGATCAGGCTGCTAGAAGTAGGTTTCTGATTTTTTTATAAATTTAGTCATTATATTTTGCCTTAATCCGACATACCCAATCGCATTCCCGACGTAACTTCTCACTTCATAAACAATATGAGACTAACTAAATATGATGCGAGATACTTTCAGTTCAGTGAAGCGATCATTGTGTGTATTTTCCGCAGACGATCTTTCTCGATTAATTTTCCTTAACCTTTATCACTGTTGAATAAATTCTCAGCTGCGCCATTCGAATATTATGTAAAAATATATCTTTTTTTTTTAATTCCTTAAAGGTAACATAGATTTATTTTTAGAAATGTTAATTGTCCTCACATTAAGTGAATCCTCAGCAAACTTAATCATTGCATAAGGATCTTTGGAATACAATTTGCATGTTAATGACATGTAATTTTTTAAACTCAAAAGTAAAACTTTGTTGTTACGGAGTAATTCAATGAAACTAAAACCACACAGCAAACTAAACAAGCCGAAACCCAAGAAGGCAAAACCGGCATTTTATGGTCAACTATTTCTACACTATCTAGTAGTTGTGAGTACCAGGGTCGCATAGATCGACACGGGTGTCTCGGCGCGCATTGCCGGCGGTACCCACCGCGGCGCGCTCATGTGAATGACAGATACATTCTAACAGCGCCCGCTGTCTTTGTTCTAATAATACTATTAATAGTTTCTGAACACCGCTTATGAAGCAATTTATTACATTGCCTCACAATCCATTATGTTTGTACGATCGTTCACCGATAAGTTACATATTGAAACGCCGTTTGTTATTTCATTATGTGTTTGTTACTTCTGAAATATTGTTCGTAATAAATAAGCGATTTTATTCTATTAGGGTTGGACTTGGAGACATTTTATGGTAAAATTAAGAAGGAAATAATACTTCTTTGAAGTGGATGACGACCTCGTAAGAGAAGCGATTAAATGTATATTGGGAAGTCAGTCTTTGAATCGTAAGCTTGCACAATATGATGATAATGCAAGTGTGATTACTTAACTTTTTTTTATGAAATAACGCAGCAAACAAGTTAGCGTTAAAATGGTGTAAGCGAAGACCCGAAACGAGCGAAGGAAACGTCAAATTTCGAAACTCAGCGATTTCAGTCAGCGACTTACGCAATGCAATGTCTTAAAGGTTCGTACACAGGCGTGTGTCGCCGACATTTTTTTCTTTAGTCGCTCGCAACCTTTTCGTCAAGATCATCGCGTCGTTAGAACAGTTGCTGTGATTTTCAAGATGGGGGAGCAAATCTATACAGTTGATATGTTGATTATCATGATGCGTCAATTCTACGCTGTGATTACGGGGCGCGCAACGCGATACTCTTTTTTTTCACTCTCGTAACGCAAGAAAACAACACTAGTTTAGAAGATTTACGTTGCCTTGTCTAAGAAGGGGCTAACAAGCACATGAGTTACCAAACCATTTCAAATATAGCAGGGTTAAGTGCAAAAATAAGGAGATAATGTAAAAGGGAAACATTTTAGAATCGGGACTAAGGCATTGACTGCTCATTCATGAAATGCCAGTTGAAAATACGTCATACTCACGTCCGTCTCCTGTGATAATATATCGTTCATCTGAAGTGCCTATGTGTTTTGCCACTATTGAAAATGTCGGAAAATCTTTTTTTCTAATGTACAATTAAACCTTTATATAATCTCTATTTATGGATATGATCTCTATATATGGATAGGTCATTGCTTGGAAATGTCAGCTTCTGCTTCGTTCCGACTTGAACGCGTCTGTTTATATTCTTAACAGTTAATTCCATCTTACTTCTAAATGCGGATCTTGACGAAATTTGGCACAAATTTAGAACATAGTCTGGAAAAACGCATAGGCAACTTATTAATATTTTTTTTAATTCCGCGCGAACGGAGTTGCGGGTGACATCTACTAGAGGTATATTTATATATAGTCTTGTTTCTAAAATTCTGGCGAATACGAGTTCGATTCCCAACTTTCGGTATTGGGTAACTGCAACCTTCAGCGCCAAAATGTCGAAAATCAAATTGGTACAAAATACCACTATTTATAGCCTGTCCATGTGTAGAAGTCAGTGCACAACAAGATATTACGAGTATAATAGCATAATCAACATCCCTTAACAGAGAGATTGGACTGACGGTTTTCACGTATGTACAAGTCTCGCGGATGAAAAAAATATCGCTTTTTTCCCTTAGTTGTGCTAAATTGTAAGCAATTATGATTTTTATTGTATATTTTTATATTTAATAAAAGATTTTAAACATTTTTTACAATTTACAAATAGAAAAAAAATTTACACATTTTAGAGACCGCTTTAAGCCTACGTGGCGTCCATTAATAATCTTTTTCTAAGCGTTTAAAAGAGTTTTTTGATTAAGTAAGGAGCTCACAACTCGTCGGATCGGGATCATTATTCCTTACCAAGTCCCCGCTGGCCTCGTGTTACGCAATTATAGCCTTTTTTTATTATTTTCATTCATTCCGATGTTACGGCGCATTTTAATCGCCTCCCGACTCGTTCGTTCGTTTTGTTCGGGACCCGTCAACCGAGACCCGCTTGTGCAATGTTCCGGTTTTGTCTGCTGTTCCCTTCGCACTTCGATATGGTGTATATTGCTATCTCGCTCCCACCGCAGCATGATTCCTTTGTACTTTGGCGGGAGATTAGGGGAACTTGGCACGCTCCTGAGAAAACGGCAGATGTTTGTGTATTTTCGGCTTTGGCCAGTGCGTTGCCGTTACCTTCAGTTATCATCTGATTAAGCTGACTATTCAAAAGTAATCGTTTGTACCGATTTATTTGTTACGTATCAAACGCCGTACCTTTTATGACGATTTTTGGTATAAAAAGAAATATTTAACGAACATTTCAACTTCAAAATCTGTTAAAATTTGAATAACGCATGAAATTATTTTACAGAACTTCAACAAATTTCAAATATCAAAATGATTTTCACTATCAATGTCGCAATTGTTATTAGTCAAAATTATATTACCCCTTCAAAGACAAGTTGAAAAGTAATAAATAAAAAGTTAATCGTTTCATTACATATTAAATAATATTAAGTAAATAACCCGACGTCAATAAATTAACGCCTCCCATCGAGAATAACATTACGACGCCCACCCACGCGGGATCCCCTCTCTGTACAATTCCATGGCATTCTCACAATTCAAATTCATAAAATGACCAATGTTTACTAAGGTCCGTACATAATTAGAAACAAACAAAAAAAATATTAAAAGATTTACAATAACGAAAGTCTTTATTGTGTTAACACTATTTTAATTTTAATTTATTTAAAAAAGGAATAAATTAAATATATACGATAACCCAAGAAAAGAAAACACATCGCCAGTTGTAAAGCATCAAGTGACAACGACGTCCCGTAGATGTCTCTACTGTTAAACTCCTAGCTTGTTATGCGCGCCTGGTACTTGTCACCAGTTTCGATTGAGCATTTGTCGCCCTTTAATTAACGGAGCCCATACATGGTGGGAGTTGAAAGGAGGAGGGGGATGGGGGGAGGTCAATCGAAGTATTTTTTATCCACTTCACGAATAAAATTAAAGAATTAAACGAAGTATTCATTCATAACAATTTGATATTTTCAAAAAAAAATAACTTATGGTAATTTTTGTTTATTATACAAAATAAGCACAAATAAACCATACTATTTTAGCGCCTTAACAAATTTTTAGTTTAACTATCGTAATATGTTAACAAGAAGAGACAAGAAAGGAATAGAGTCTCCTAAACATTACAACTTGAACCAGACGGAGACAAAACTTTAACGAGAATAAGTTTTCTAAGTGTGAAAACAGAGTTTTCATTGTTCTGCAAACTTCAAGTTTCTTAAGTTGACGCGTCGCAAAATTTACTGCAACAAAGTTTACTGCCACTTACTGTAATTCGCATTCAGTAGGCAACCGGGTGCTAATTATATTGACCATAACACAAACTTATGTAAGTAGACATAAAATATTAGATAACTTGGTTATCGGTATACAGAATAAGTTATAGCAGAATGTTCAATAAGACCTCGAGTGAAACAACTTAATAATAACTTAATACTTCAATATAAATACAATTTTTCAATAATATTGTATGTAAAATAAGTATCTACAATGTTATTTTATAATCTAATAATAGCATTAGTAAAAGATTTGATTGTTTGCACTGTAAAGGCTCCGAAACTACTGAATCGATTTGAAAAATTCTTTCACTATTGGAAAGCTATATTATCCCCTGGTGACATAGACTATATATTTTTTTTAATTCCGCGCGGACGAAGTACCGGGAAACAGCTATTTAGCAAAATTCTTGTTACAAACACGCTCGACCTCCAAAGTAGGACATACGAGTGAAGTATGAAACTTGCATTTGATTTGTTTCCTGTTATATCACGTACCAGATTATAATTTTTCAACAATATTTAACTCTTTTTTCTTTTCTGTGAAATTCCATACTAAAATCAAATTATCCTATTAGTAAAAACGTTGTAAAAATGGGTGCGTCCGGTCCTCGAATACGGCGCGAGCGACTTGGTTGCGCGTATTTTTAACATTGTGATATCGTTTAAACTACTAGTTACAATTTTTGAGTGTTCAGGGCAATTTTAATCTACGCTAAATGCTCCTGATTACTAACTTATTT
Organism: Papilio machaon; assembly: GCF_912999745.1. NCBI lineage: Eukaryota > Metazoa > Arthropoda > Insecta > Lepidoptera > Papilionidae > Papilio > Papilio machaon. The sequence goes on along the minus strand of NC_059989.1, from coordinate 3,104,482 downwards.
ATTTGGATGAGGATTATTGTTGTGAAAAAAAAAAACATCTCAAGTAACGAATGATTTTTACTTGCTTTGTTTAATGGAGAAATTTTTTCTTTATTGCAAGAATTTAAAAATTCTATCCATGCCCGGAGGAATAAAGATATGTATGTGCTATGTAGGATTTCTATTTTGATCGATTTTCCGGTTTTTTTAATTGTCCTTTTTTTAGGGCGCTGAGATTTATTTGTGTTTTTAGATGTGGTTCATGGCGAATACTTATAATAAAAAAAAGAAACTATATTTTATTTCGGTTAACGCAAAAATGTGACAACAAAAATGAGCAATATCTTAAATTACACACATTAGTAGGATGTAGATAGATAATAATTTAAAAATCTTAAGTAGGTACCATAGACGCAATAAAACTGTGTAGGTACTTATGAAGAAATTTATTTCGGTATTCGGTAGCGTGAACTGCAATAAAACAACGTCGAAGTGATCATCTGTGGAAATTATTTTCATAACATTACGAAGTGCCTCGAGTACCTACTTATAGCATCAAATAACAACGAAACAGTTTCTCAGAAATAAGGGCCGTTTCTCACAGTCACAACAAACATCGTACAAACGACGACGGCCAGATGAAATCGACGGCAATTGACGTCTCGCGAGCCATTTAGTTCACTCGACCACTTCTGTATTAGTAAAGTCGGATATACAATCAAAATTACTATCTAAGCCTAGGTGTTAAGATACAAAATCTAATGTTTATAAATACTTGCGTCATTACGCGCCGTGAAGGTAATTCGAAGCCGTTTGGTTAAGAACAAACATATGATTTATGTCAGCGCGCGTGTGTGTTGAAGACAAAGTTGTGTTGTGTGGGTGCGTTCAATATTATGAGGCATGCGCAGTGACGGGCAACGCCATCTGTTGAGGCCACGTGGTGGAGCGGTAGACGCGCATGAGCGGACTCATCGATCCTGTCGCCCGGATAACGAATGCATGTAAACGACACCTCGCTTCGTTCATAAATACCTTCCGGACCGGTCCTAACCTTTTCCGTAGGTATCGAATTATTTTATAATTCACGCAGGTGCGGCCCCATTTATATCAGATCTCGAATTCTATTTTTACTACCTGTTTTTATTTCATATTGTTTATTCACAATTTAAACATTAGTTGGTTAATTAGACAATTTGTAGACATTCCAATCAATCTTTTAATACTGGTACGGCTACTAGAAAAAAAATTCCAGCCATAAATAACAGAAGGCCTAAACGGTATTCCTTATTATTCAACATTACATGTCGGTACATTATCCTTAAATTGTAAGTTTGATGTCAAAATGTTAATAGGTATATCTTTAAGAAAAAACATTAGCGATAAATACGCATAGCTACATATTTCTTGATCGTGTTTGCCAGTCATTCATGATATCTTAATGTGGGTTTCCACCCCCAAAAGATTCGTAAGAAAACTTATATTTTTTTATCATTGAAATTCAGAGACAATAAAAATGATCAACATGCTCTTATACATTTGCTTCGGCAGTGGAAATTCACGTTTCGATAAAACTTGGAACAAAATGGTATCTTACTTCAAAATCAATAGAAGCAGCAGAACTACCAAGATATGAAATTGGGATCAATAAAATAATGAATATAACAAACAATTTGGCAAAAAAACCAGTATACTATTAAAAATACTACAAAAAAAACCCGTGATGAAAAATTACTGAATTCCTATAAAACGGAACCAATGAAATTGAAACCTAAACGACGTATTATTAACAATGAGAGAAACCTAATGATACAGAGGAACGTATAAGTAAATTATTATATACAGTGGGATAACAATGTTACAACACGCGTCTAAACACACGTCTTCGGCCGTCCTAGTCTACGCGGTTATAAGTTGAAATATGGTCTGCTACCAGAGAATATACTGTGCATTTGCGTGGAATTAGAAACTTAATTTGGACAAGTCTCCGTAGGACCTCCAAACACTAAGTAACTTAAATTTTCGAAACTATTATTGTATACTTCCAGTAACGCTTAGCGCGTGCTCCGTACACACAACTTTGATTTAAGTGGGCGGGAGCACCCCAGTACCAGCTTCTTCCATTTGACCGCATACAACGGAGAGCGAATCGGGTCGTCAACGACCGAGCTCTTACTGATCGGTTAAACACTGGCGTTGCGGAGGGACGTTAGTTCCCTCTAAATTGCAGAGCATCTACCACGGGGTGTGCTCTGGAAAATTATTTGAAACAATTCCTGCCGCCGAGTTCCGTCATCGGGCGACACGACATACTGTCAGGTTCCATCCACATCCTCTCGATGGCTGGTAATCTATAACCGTGCGGTTTTCGCGAAATTTGTGGTATTTCCAAACCTCTACGACTTAGGTTCCTTCAAGAAGCAAGCGTATCACCATCTCAAAGGCTTGCAACGCATCTGCGGTTCCTCTGGTATTGCAGATGTCCATGTGCGTCGAAAAACACATCGATGTTCCCACTGCACGTTTGCCCACTTCTCTTATGTAAAAAAATAATCAATCAATATCCGGAGATTTTTGTCGCTAAGCAACTTACGCGATACAATGTCAGAGATTCGTACACAGACGTGCGTCGCCGACAATTTGTTCTATCGTCGCCAAAGCCATGCTCGCTTCCTGATTGTCAATATCACCATGAGAAAAGCCAAAAAATATAACTTATATGATACGTAACACTCGATGCCCCACACACTTCGATGCCCCGTTCACCGCTTGCAAGTGGTCTGGTGTCAGGCGAATGGCCGGCGGCCCTGATGATGCATTACTGTACCGCAAACCATTAGCATTATAATAGTTTTATAACGTTGTTTATGTCCTAACCGACGAACCATCAAACTACACACTTATGTATCATAACATCAGAATAAGTCGGCTTATTAACATACAAACTGTTGAAAATCCAGTAAAAACTGGAAAATATAAGCTTCACAAACTGTGATCTGCAATTAGAAAACATGAGAATAAAATATTTTATGTGTTTCGTGTGTAGACTGAAAAATGACCAATAATTATCTAATCCCTGTAAGGCTTTTCAAGTTTTTCTACTATTATTTTTCACCTAAGTTCTGCACTACTTCGGTACTAATCATAAAAAGGAAATATTTAACAAACGATTTCTAAGTTAGTTTTAAAAAAAAACATACAATCTCTTCGTTTTCTCCGAAAAATTTATATCTCACGGTTAGGAATGTCGCAAACATTCTAACTTGAATAAGTTGTAATTTTTTTTTTAAATTTACAGTAATGTAATGTTACAACTGAACGCGTACCTAATATTTTCCAAATTTGATTTCCATCACCATTCGGGTTTACTGTACCGGAATAAAGTAGGACCACACAGAAAGCAGACTTGAATTTTAGCGTTTCGACGACCCATTACCGATCCTTATCCGAGGATAAGTTGGTGGGCTATTAATAGAAATTTGTAGTTTTCCTAAATATGAAGGAGATCAACGCATTATTTCTTTATTTGTTGTGGATACTACGAGTATATAGTCACGAAACTTCAGGTGAATCGCTTTGCTTGTTTGTTTACTTCTTCCATAAAATATCTTTTAGTTAGGCTTTTATCGCAAAAATGTCAGTCATCTTTTTACTTTCATATATTTTACGATTGGATGGAAACCAATGGACTGCATCGAATTTAACGACTCAAGTTAAAGTGGGAAAGAGCTGACATCATACAAGAAAACGATATGTTAAAACAGGACAGACTCAACATATATTCTGCCAAGAATGCATTAGCGCATTTAATTCAGAATTTATCTCTATTTGTTCCTAGAACAATTTATTGCTTGAAATACGTGTGTAAATACTTTTATTAAATTCTTGTGAATGTATTAAGATTAATTTTAATTTATCCAAATGATCGGTGTTTGCGCACGCTTGGTTTTTTCATAACTATCGTTCTATTCTCTGAAGGATATTTTTTGTTTAATTTGCAGTGATTTTATTAATTTATGAAAATAACAGTGGTAGACGCCAGCAACAACATCAGTTGCACGAATGGGCAGGCTCGCCCGATACCACGACCACACGAAGACAGGCGTCTAGTGGAAGCAATTCCGCGGTTCATCTAATGAGTGTGCGTGCCGAAAGCCTTATTTTGGTCTTCTTTCCCTTTGGAAGGGGAAGTAGATTTGACGGTGAAAGGGACACATAAGAAATCTTTCTCCTCCGATTAGAGAGTAATTAGAGGTAGGCAACGGATCTACAATTGCGGTTGTCTATGGACAGCGGTTGCTTCGTTATTTTGTATTAAAGGTAGGCAACGGAGTTCAGGTGGCCGATTACTCACTAAGCTTGTGATTCAATCACATAGTCAAATCGATAATAGAAGCGTGGGTACCTACTAGTCATTTAAATTTACGACAGGATCCGTCGTGTATAAGTGACGGGGATAGCGTTGCCAGGCGTCGGGATAAAGCCGGACATAGGTAGGCTTTTTGATTGCGTGTCCGGCCAAAATAAACGGTTTTCCGGCTTTTGTTAGGCTTTCTACATTTCCCAAACGAGAGTGTACCTACTAATACTGAGACAAATTCCTAAATAATACAGGATGTCCGACCTTTCTACCCAAATGTCCGGCCAAACTGGCTGGTCTGTCCGGCTAGTAGGTTTGGCGACCTGGCAACTCAAGACGGGGATAAGTTTAAATGTACAGATCGTTTCTAATGTAACAGCATTACATATTCCAGCATATATAAAAAACGGTCCTGTGCAAATGATAAAAGCAATCGGAGTTTGTCAATCGGAAATTGATGCGAAATATAACGAAATAAGATATATTTTAAAATATTATATTTCAATGATCTATGGTGTGTTATTTATGCCTCGTTTACCGTTTGCAAGTGACTGGTTACTTTTTCTCCAGTGTCAGTCGAATCAGAGAATCATTTCAAGACAAAAGCATAGCGGACAACACTAAATTAAAACAGGATAAAAACTAGACGGAAAATGTAGGCTACCATTGTCAAAACTTCGATTCGATTAATAAAAGACCGCAAACAGCAGAATTTAAAACGAACATATCTTTGTTATCTCCAAAGATTGGACTAGTACTGCCCTCTGTTGGTAGATTTTCGACAGTTTAAAACTTTGAACCACATTTTACTTGTGTTTTCTGCTTACCCCCTAATGCTATATGTTCAAAGTTAGTTCTATTGTAGTAAAAATAACCAGTAGATAAACCTAGATAAACCATTCATTATTCTTGAATCTTAGTTTCTAATGCTAAGGAAATAATTTTTATGTAACATTTGTTTTAATAAAAAGCATTATTCCAAAACATTTAAAATATCGTTACATTAATTAATAACTAAGTAAATTAATTTATTAACTGAAAATCTAAAAACAAACGTGAACATATAAAAAAGAGACTACGAATAGAAAAAAGTTTTACGTCCACAAAACCCCACAAACAATTTCAACCATGTCAGGCATGCCAGACAAGTCCGTCAGATAGGCAAAAGTACGTGAAGGTACCAGGATAGCAGAAGTTGCTTGGAGGTGTGGCGGCAAGCAACGGGCAGGCACGCCTACGCGCACGCCCCTTCCACGCGGCCCGCGGGTTGGACTCCCGCTACACCCGGGCCCCTTACACCAAGCTAACTTTATTGATCCAATTGGTTCTTATAATATTTAAGTTAAGAAGTACGCTTTTAAAAAAATTAAATGATTTTTATGCCCTTTTACTGATACAGTTTGCAAAGTTTGTCAGTTTTAAGTCATTTGACCTTTTGCTGATTGGTGATAGTCATTGATTGAATATAAAGATTATAAAGTTCAACAAAAAATCTTGTACCTACTGTATTCGGTTTGCGCTGGTAAATGAATTCCAAACATATTTGCGGAGTTTCTTTAGAAAGAATAACAGAATCCATATAAATTACAGACACAGTTCTTAGATCAAATAATTGAAAATAACTTAGTTCTATAGGTAGGACTTAATAATAAAAAAAAATGAAGTTACCCGTACTAATCTAAAACAACTTTACCTTTCCAGCGCTTTTTGCGTACCACGTATATGAAGGAAAACCGACTTATTTTGTTGTTTTCCTCGCACAAGTTAGTAAGTAGGTACTTTGAAAACTCTTACCGGATGAGCATGAGGCTTGTGTGGGACGGACAGTCGGACACATTCGCTGTACCGTTGGCTTGATTTTTTGAAATCAACGTACAGTGTGTGTTACTAACGTTTTAAAAAATAACTTCCTGATTAAGAGCGGTTCAATACAGGTGCATCATCAGGATATAAATGCTCGCGCCTATTGACTCAATTAACATCGAACAGAGTGGCAGTATGACCTGCAAGCGGTGAACGGGGCATCGAGGTGATTTACATCTTTCATTATTATTTATTTAGGTATATCATTACATATTGATGATCCCTACGTAAACTTTATTACGTGCAATAGACAAATTCTACAGAGCACATTGAACATTCAAACATGTAAGCTAATTGCTAACTTTCACTAATACCTACGTAAGTTATATTCCATGGTTAAGTTAATATTTAGCGTTATGCAATATATTTACAATAGAAATATATTTAGCCAAAAGGACCCTTTTTATTTAAAACCGAAAATGAAAATCAACACAAAAATGGAGGGACTATTGGCGCAGTCAACAGTCGTCTTTAGCGCCATCTCTTGTTTGTTATAAAAACGTAACTAAAAATTTGTACTTTTTGTTAATTAAAAAACAAAAAACGATTTTAAAACAAAACTTTACTTGTGATTTTTATTAAAACTTTTTCAATACCTCGTAGAAAAACTCTAGTTATGGGCGATGGTCATCGAAGGATTTCCTTTAATTGGACAAAAAAAATATTTAGAATAACGTTTAAAAAACTGTTCACTAACGTATATTATTTTGAATAAGGAGAAAAAATAACATATTACATCAACCTTTACCGACAAAATCGCGGAACCTTTCGAGTTCAATAAAAGTGTACAAAAATACTTTTAATCTTTTCTTATTTATAATTATTTTTATTTAAATCATATTATAAATAAACTTTCCTTTATGATGAAATGAAAAAATAAAAAATAAAACTGCCAGAACAAAGTTAAGGTTAAAATTAACCATGAATCAATTCTAAAAGGTCACAAAACCAGTTTCACCGCCATTTTTTATTTGCGTCAAGGGACCCATTTGATGAGACAAAAGGTAAGAACAAAAGGGCACTCGTAGGCACTTCTTAGCACTCACGAGAGGTCTGTATGGAATTGGGAGGGCCAAGGCGAAGGGCTCGGAGGGGCGTGGCGAGGGCGGCGCGGGGCGGAGCATCCGCCTTGGGGAGGGGCGCTGCGCCTGCGCTAACGCCCCTGCATCACTACAGAGCTAACTTAGGAACTGTGATTTAAGATTTCGCCATTACATTTACCTTAAAAGCTAAATTATATATGAAAATATCAGTAAAATATGTTTTATAGTTCTTAGTGATTTTAACACACGTAATTGCATATTCAAGATTTATTTAAGGTTTATTATTGTGTGGTTAATCATTTTTACTTTACCTTTGTGCCAACCGTAATCTACAACTTCTATGGCAAAAAAAATTCTACAGGATGTTTAAAAGCTTTTATTAAAAGATATAGAAGGGAAAGTATAAGACAAGTGTGAATGTTTAAATAGAAAGGGAAAGTCGATTTCAGGAAAATGTTTAATTTTTCATAAAATGATCTTAGTTGCAAAACCGTTCGTGTTTTTTAGTTGCATAGATCTATAAGTACGATAAGCAATTTCTTTTTGTAATTTCTTTATATTCCCTGAGTAGTTACTAGACTGAGAGTAATTCAGACAGATGCGTACCACGAGGGATTAAAAATATCTACTGTAAAAAAACTCATTCTTGCTACTGTACCGGTAGGTATCGCCATCATCTCACCAGTTCATTATTTTCACATCCGCAGCCGTTCAGTGTGTATCAGACCTTAGTCACAGGATAAACATTATCTTATCAGAAAACAGTTAGACAATGCTTAGTTTAACCAGTGCTTTAACCCTTTGACCGCCGATGATTGATTTACGCCGTTTTACCCTTAAATAATCACAAAAACTGCTTCCAGTCTATGTAGGTACCTACATTATTAATTACTAGCTGTCGCCCGCGACTCCGTCCGCGTGGAATAAAAAAAACTTAATAAGTAGCCTATGTGTACTTCCAGATCCGTTCAGCCGTAGGAACCAGAGATACCTTCAAACAAACATCCATTCATCTAATCTGGTCCGATCAAGTACAGGCTATATTGGGACCCAATATTACAAATGCTCTAAGAGAAGCCGAAGACGGGAAAGCGTGGAGACAGCTGGTCGACGCATCTGTAAAGACATATCAAGACGACCACGACCTTCAGGAATGAAGTATACGAAGAAGAAGAGTCACCAACTTGTTCTATTGATACATTGCAATAACAGACCCCGAGAGTTAGTGCGAGACGTGACGTAACCGCGAAGATCTCAAAAAAACACTCGCCCTGAAGATGGACCCCGACGGATCCAAAACTGTTCGGTGCCGTCACCGGACAATCATACGAGAGTTAAGGTCTTAACTAATTTATTATAATGTCGCACGAAAGATTAAGCAGTGAGCGCCGTGTTAATCGGATCTTTACCTTCTACTAAATTTAGATTCTAGCCATCTCAAAACACAAAATAGGATCGGTTTAAGTAGTATTTTCATTATCTTGACGGATGGGAATTTCAGACAAGTCCCTACGTAGAACACAGTATTAAGTTTACCGAGGCGTAAAGAAATGTGGGAAGGGCATTGCGCGGCGCCCAGATGACCTTGAGACGCCAAGCCATTTGAAAAGACATACATATACCCCGTTAACAGACATATATAATTTGGGGAAACTAACGTATATGTTATCGGATTTTTAGGTAGTTAATATTAAAAGATAGTTACGGACGCGAATAGTATAGAGTATAGTTCTTCGTATAGAGACGAAAAAAATGTACCACTACTACATTTGGTATAAAAGTCATTACAACTTTTTTGACCTGCAGGTGTAAAGTTAAAACTATTATTTTTTTTTAGTATAAATGGAATATCTTAGTTTCTAGCCAGTTATTGGGAATTTCAATAGAACAGAACTTTTTCTGTTTCATACTTTTGCCGTTTTACTCGTAATTTCAACTGCGTAGAGGTCTATGAATTTTTTAAACCATTATTTAAACTGTCTAGTCAGCTCGCACCTGGCGTCGTGGAAATTTCACAAGTGTTTGGCCATTACCAAACACTTGTGAAATTTCCTTATAAAATATGGGGATGCACTCCGGCACGCACACACGGATTTTCTTCCACTTCACGCCTGTCACTTAAAGGTAACTTGACTAAAATTTATGATCTGCGGATCAGCTCACGGTCCGCATGTGTGAAGCAGATCAGTGAACCGGATCGCAGCTTAGCTCAATTTGTAATTGCAAGTTATGATTTGCGTTTCGGGCTGCGAGCTGCAAGTCACCGGGCAGTATTAGATGAAATGCTCACACGTCTACTTCTGTGTGGTTCGGGTTTTGCACCGGACGACCGGGATAATACGATATGTATGTTTATAAAATGTTATAAGTTAATTCATATAACAATCTTTTTTTTCAAGAGTTCAGTATTCAAAAGATATGATTAAAAGACCCAAAAGCTCATTAAGAGGTCAAAATCCTAACTCAGATTTCCATATTGATTGGGGTACCTATTCTACAATAGTTAACCTTTTTACTTGCCTATTCTATAGTGTAGTGAGTTAGATTATTTAAACTCTGTAAAAAAAATATTTTTAAATTCTCCGCCAAATAGACTATTGGACGTGATAAATAAAAAACACAGGAAACTGCTTCATTTTTCAAATTAATATTATTATACAATATTATGTAGATTTTGAGAAAATATATTTAATAGTTATGGAGCTTAAAAAAGTGGAAATAATATATGCAGGATGGCCGGCCGGGAGGCGACTGTATGGCGCCAGATCTGTCGTTTAGGCCTAAATATGCGTTACCGATTCCTGTGCGCCTGGTACTTTGCTCCCGGATTCAAACTCTTTTTTTTGTTTTCGTTTTTCACTTTGTAAATAAAAAGTATACAAAAAACTGTTTTTGTTATATTTGTAGAAAATTAGAAGTTTAAAAAAATACAGGGAGGAAAAAAATTTAATGTTGGCAAAGGTACAGTTTACGAAAAATCATCAGTTTTTCTGTTATTTAAGCACCGTCGGCAAATATTTTTAATGTGTTATTTTTGTCACTATACGAGTTATTTTCAAAAGAAATGGATGTTGCTGATTGTAGAAGCACTAAAATAAATTAATAAAAGATGGTCTTATAAAATACAGTAATCATTAATTTTAAGTCTGGAAATAAATAGAAGTAAGAATCCGACGCGGGAAATATAGGCCTAAATATTTTATGAACGCACTGTTACCATTGTTACATTTATAGAGTGTACAATAATTTTCTTCATATATCATACACAAACAATACAGAAAAACAAATGGAAACCTTTATAATTTTACTTCTCTGGCAGAAATATCGTATCTAATTTATTCTCCTTACTAATTTGACTCTTGTCTGGCTTTCTCGCGGGTCACGAGCACTCACTTTGGCTGTTCACTCAGTAACGGTGCTTTCAACATTGTTTATCTCTTTCTAACACACAATACTTATATCTGTTTGCCTTGTTTCACTGGTTGTTGCGACGTTGCCAGCCCGCACCGTGTTTGCCACAAAGTGACCTTGTATTGCCGCTCTATTGACGACGCGCGATGTTCAACACTAGGTATAATTAATAAAGATTTACAATTTAATTTACGATGTAGGATCTTTTTCTGAACGATTACTTCGATAAGCTAATGAGCGTATTAATTAATAAGAAGTATTATGATCAAGGAAATGTCAAATGTTATCGATGCTTTTTTATTGTACGTGATAATTTTGTCATAATTAAAAAAAAAAAAACACAGTTACGTCTTAAAAAAACAAGTGGGAAAAATTACACATGAGTATGAGTTCCTATAATTATTTCTGTATCCTTTTTTCTATCCTAGGGGACAAATAAGCAAGAAATAGCTAGCGAGGCATGAAGCAACGTTGAGCTTTTTATCAGAATTCCCTTGTTGAAGTACATGTATAAATACATATATCTTTCGCAAATTTTTCGAGAAAAAAACCGGCCAAGTGCGAGTCGGACTCGTGCACCGAGTGTTCCGTACAAATCTGTGGGTATATAAGTAAAATTTTTCGAAATTTTTCCTTTATCTGTGCGAAATTTCAAGGTTCTGAGTTCACGGTAAGTACCCTGTAGTTTTTGATTTCCTTACAAGTGTCGAAAATTTGCAGAAATTTACGGCATAAATGGCTGTAACTTTTGATTACGTAGGATTAGAAGTTTCATTTTTCTACAGCTCCAAGGGACAGTAGACCTGAGTATTTGATATAAATTTCAGCTTGATACCTGCATGCGTTCCTGAGAAATAGAGTCTTGACAGTCGGACGGACGGACGGACAACTAAGTGATCCATTAAGGATTCCGTTTTTTTTTTCGATGTACGGAACCTTAAAAATGAGAGGGATATTATCATTTTTGCAAAAAAAAACTTACTTTTTCGGCGAACCTAAAGCACGGATACCTAAGTTAGTTGCAAAACTTACTACTCGTAAATAACAGCAGAATTCGATGTTTTAAACAGATATCACAACATGGTTTTGTGAATATTTTGACAGTCCAAATAATGGTTTTTAAGTAGAATAAATAAATAATTCTTGTAAACTATAGTTGTTAATTAATATAATCAAGGATTGCGTCTTACTACACCACGCGACACGAAATAAACGATTCGAACAAACGAGCAACTGACCCTATAAAATTATTTGATCCGACGACCATGGACATCCGCAACGCCGGAGGAATCGCAGATGCGTTGCCGGCCTTTAAGGAAGATATACGCTCTTTACTTGAAGGCTCTAAGTCGTAACTGTTTGGAAATACCGCTAAGGATAGAGGAGGTATTCTACAACGCGGCTGTGCGAGGTAGAAAGTTTCGCGAAAACCATGTCGTTGTGGAATGCCACCCATCGAGATGGTACTAATATACTAGCACTCGCTAATTTTAACGCCTACCCGTGAAATTACTGGTCTCGAAAACGTGCGGTTTGAAAGACACTTTAGGTTTCCATTGCCGTAAGACTACAAAACATTTTGTTGAAAAAAACTAAGATCGTAATATGTTTTTTTGGGGTTTTCGCTAATGGTCGCTAACTCACGTCCCTACCAAGTTGAGTTTCGCTGGTCGTTGTTATAGACAACCGCGGCATGATAACTACGACAATTACAATCGTCTGTTACCATTGCAAAACATCTTCCGTCTTTTCCCAATTATTTGGGATTAGCCTTCCTAGTCCGCATGAGCGTCGCAAACCGGTGATCTAGGCTAGACTTGCAAAAGCGGGAGAGGGTAGCAAGTTTGATAGAAAAAACTTTCTTTATTCCAAGTTTGCGTCTGTCGAAACTTTAAAATATACCTTCCTATCTCAAAATATTAACATACACTGAGCGATACTTGATAAATGTCTATGTATTTCTTCAATTTGGTAATTAAACATTCATTTAAGAGGTGAAGCAGACTCATAAAAAAGCTTACTCTCATTGCTTTGACGCATGTCAATTTGCTTACATAAAGTCATTTTTACCATGTTTTCTGAACACTGCAAAGCATTTTGAATTGAAATTTAAGTTTTTATAAGTAAAGAATATGTCAACATTAGTAGCTTTAGTTATATTCTTAAGTAGTTTTTTTTAAAAGCTAACCTGATTTACGCACTGCAGGCTGACAGTGGCGGAGCAAAAGCTAATTGATGTTGGCAAGTTGTCTTCTCATCTTGTGTAAAACTTGTCTATAGATTTTCAATGTAATTCTATCTGTAAGATCTATATGCACATTTATGAGATATTAGATTAGTTCTAACATTTTATTGTGTACAATTTGATGGTTATAAATTGAAGGCACGAGGCCCCCCGGTGCGCGAAACCGTGGGCGCTCATCCACTTCGCCTACGCCTTCCGCCGCTTATGCGTGTCGGTTTTAATTAATTAGTATAGTATAATAGTAAGATATATTAGGCATTTGGAATCTCGCTTTTCCAAATTCGACTGTATTCCATTATCTCAATGCGCCGCGGCCGCGCCGGTCGGGCAAAGTAAACACCACCTTTTCGCTCTGTTCTAATCTTGAGAACTGCTAACGCCATCTAGCGACGAGTGGAAGTAGTTTTTCCGTTATTGTAAAAATTTAAACACTTCGTAAATTAAATAAATACTGAATTTATTTTACGAAATGTAAGTAGGTACACCTTGAGTTTATTGAGACTTGCAATGAAATTCACATATATTCTATTGTTAATCTTAATAAATAATATTAAAATCAAACTTAGCGAAGTGGATTTAGGTGCAAAAACTTAACTGATTGGTGATTTGCTAATGGTTACACGAAATAGGCCTCAATATTTGTTTCGTGCCTATTCTAAATTTTTTTTTTAAATAAGATACAATGCCTAACTTTTAGAGGTTAACCACGAAAATGTATCATGACACCCAGAGTGCACGACCAAAAGTCGACATTGATTGACTATTCACCACTCGGAAGATTTCATCACAACTTAATTTGATGCTTAGTAGATGACGAATAAAAAAATTTGACAGTCGTTCTCTGTCAAATTGCCATATTTTTCGGGTTTCCCCGCCGCCATTTTACACTACCAGTGCCGAAAACCTACAGATATTAAGTAAAGGAGCTAGAATTTTGATAAACAATAATGTGAAATTGACTAAGTATATCGTAACTTTTGCATTTATAACGAGTAAAAGTATATATTGTATGGATTAATTTCTTAGATTTTACTCTCATTTTGCTTGCTTTCCTAATTCAATGAACATTGAGACCAGAAATCCATGTGTGTGTTGTTATTTAAACCCCGTGTTAAACTTGAGATCGTTCAGAAAATAATTTCAACTACCAACATGTAACCACGGGACCGTTTTAACTTAGTCATAAAGAACTGAACTTGTGAGAATACTAGATTGTAATTTAAACTTTATTTCAATTGAATAAGAATTAAATTACTTTGTAAGGTTTAGTCGTACGTGTTTGTATGTTAGTAAAGGTGTGTTTGTGGTTTATTTTTGGCTGCGGTAGGCGGTCGCTCGGATGTTTCGTAGGTTTTTTTTTATCTTTTTTAACGATGGTTTTTGTGCCTGCGGCAACGTCTGCATTCAGCCCGTACTTCCGGCTATTGTGAAGAAAATAATAATCGTTTTTCAATTAAGAAACGTCGATAAGAATAAAGATTTTAATTGGCATGTGTGAGTTTTTTATGCTTCTTTATTTATTTGATTTTGATTTACAATGCAGTACAAAAGTTGTTGATTTTTTTGTGGAATAAATTTTAATTATGATTATTTAGTTGAGCCGATTAAATGCCATGCATTTTTAATTCCTGCTCATTTTCAACAAAGGAAGAAAATATTCCGATTTGAAAAATAGGTACCTACATTACCTAGCTATGGTCTATGATTCATAAGAGCATTAACGTAGGTACTGCATAATTTCTCTATACTCGTAGATCTAAAAAGCTGTCGCTTTAGCAGCAGAGACGCCTCCTAGTGAAGAAATTTAATAATCAAAAAATCAAGAAACCATTTTAAATTAACCACTGTGACTAGTAACGCCATCTATGAGAATGTATGTAAACGATTTGCAAGAGTGACGTCCTCTAGTTGTGACGTCGACCGTCTGTTGACAGGTGAGTGGGACGCACAAAGCGCGAGCGAAACAAAACAACAACAAATGAGGTTTTCATCGATTATTAGACGAAGGCAACGCGCATGGCAATGCATAGGAGTAACACATGGACAGTGTTTGAATGATTACTTGTAGCATTACGGTAAGTCTTTAAGATCGAATGTAAAAAACTAATAAATTATGTTTACTTAAACTCGATTTAGTGTTTAAACATGATGAAAAATTCACAATCCTCAAAATAGTAGCCATATTATAAAATTAATGATCATCCATTTTGTTTCTTTAATTAGAAAGATATGGTTTAATACGCACACTACGATACACACAAAAAATCTCCAACAACGAAAGCATTCTTCTCTTTCTAACGACACTAATTACTATAATTTTCTTTTCGTACTCCTTACTCACCCTTGTATTTGTACTTGGCATGATGCCCGTTGATTTTCAACTGTATTTCGTAGGTGATAGCGTTAATTTTAAATCGTGATTTACTTTAGTGAAAAGTGCAAATTAAACACCATTTGTAATGTCGATTTTACACATCAGTAAATGTCAAATAACTCTTGAAGAAGAATGAATTTAAAAAAATTGATCTAAATTAATATTTTTAATTTACATTCTTGGTGCTATAACATTGTACTATAATTATTTATCTTTGTTTTATTTTGATTTAATTTGTTTTAATGGAAAATGAATGACTTAATTCAAACATTTGAAGTTCAGTTGCGAATCGATCTCTTAAAATTTACATCACATGAGATAAAGTTCCCAAGATCAAAGAATTATTAAATGCAGCTCTTAAAAGATTTATCAATTTTTTTTTCTTTACAAATGATAGATACACTAATTGTATAGGAAATCATAACTATGACCACAAATACATGAAAAGCTCTTTAGCTTTTTACCTATCGTTATTGCGATCTTTTATTTGCTTTTACCCCTAAATTAAATACAAAAATATCAAAAAAATTATTGGTGTAATATTACGGATAGTATAAATTATAGTATGTATACACTATTTACTAAAATATTACGCAAATTGATATAGAAATAAAAAAAATGTTAGAAATATCTTGAGATAAATCCGGGAAACCCATTTCCGTTTACGATAACCCTCACGCACACCAGTAAAGTATCATTGGTTGACCTTACGCACACAGCTGCAAGTACATAGTTCTCGTACACAAGGGTACTTTTATTGCGATAAACGCACACATACAAGGCCAGTTACAGAGGAAATTCAACCCTAAAAGCGTGCTTTTCTCTGCAATGTGTCTTTCAGTTACCGATCCGCGAGATAACCTCAAAATTTCGACATTTCTTTTCGCACGGAACATGATATCTGGTGTAAAAAGATTATACGATAATTAACACTAATGTGGAGTTGTGTTTTTTGTTTTTAATTTGTGTTATTCGCTATGTGGGCGTGAATGCCGAATTTGGAATTGAATTTTCGTCACATTCAGACGTGTGTGTTGGAATTTGGTGACGCCCGTGCCATTGAAAGTAGAAAACATGTTGCGTGTTCATTTATCGTTAGATATTTTATGATAGTGTGTTCATGAGATTGTTTAAATGTATTCGAAAAGGATCACCGTTAAATAGAAATGAACGTAAGTACTGTACATTGATTTTTTATTTCTGTAAAGGGACTTTAGCATACTAATGTGTCTGGGTCAAAATATAGAGATTGTACGAGTGTTCATTATAATATGAAATTAGTTGTTAAAAAAACTTTACTTTAAGAAAACTATTAGAAAATTTTCTGTTTTAAAGCTCACTTTTTAATGCCATTTATTTTATTCATAGTTTTGATAAATTCTTTACTGACAATAAAAAATTAAAAGCATTAAATAATCGCTTATTGAAACTACCTCAAGTTGCCAGTGACATTTATATAAAGTAAAATAAATATCTTTCTTACTCATCATCTCCTTGACCTTGTCCCACTTACGTAGTGTCGGTGTACCAGGTTTCCGTCGTCCAAATCAATCTGTCTGCCGTCATCTCCATTTTCATCCCCTTCTTGATCATGTCTTTCACGCAATCCATCCATCTCTTCCTAGGCCGGTGTACCCTTCCACACTCATACTTAACGTTCTCTTTGCCACATGCGATTCTTCCCTCCTCATAACATGCCCATACCACGCTAACCTTTTACTTTCTACTACTACTTTAAATATCTTTCTTAGTACATAAAATAAAAATTAGTTTGTAATTATTTTTCAAACTTAATTACAAAGTCAAAAACTGTTTTAAAATGTTAAATTTTCACAGCTTATAAGCTATATTTATAATCAATATGAATCAGTTCATATTGCAATAAACGAGCAAACAAATTAACGTAGATAAGCAATTAATATAGACAAATAAAAATCAATAGCTACTGAATAGGTTCAATTAGTTGTGTGGGTGACGTATTGTATTGACGTAAAGGTTGGGAGGTAGGTGTAGGGGGATAGTGGGGGAAGTAAGGGAGGAGGTATACCAGTTGAATGCAGACCGACATTGACCCACATTTACACAATCCCATAATATTATAACTAGGGATGATTTTTTATCGATAACTAATGATAATGATTATTTTTAAAAAGTCAATCATTTTAGTTTTTATTTGGCTGTTCCTTTTTTGAATGATGTTTATCATTATTTTTAATTTCGACATATTTTCATGAAATAACCAGTTATGTCTATCTCTCTCTGTGCAACGTTTTTTCATTCCTGAAGCTAGCAACCTCTCCTTTTGTAGATCTCTCGTTTGGTGTTACCAAAAATAGGTAACCATTTTTATGCACTTGTTTTTCAATTTTTTTTTTTTAATTAAATGATCGTAAAAAAATAATTAGAAACTGTAAACCAAAAATCGGCTAAAGAGAAAAAATTGAGTGGTTCTGTTCAAGAAAACCATAATCTATATTTTAGGGAAACAAACTGAGTCTTAATTAATTCGTAAAACATCGATATATGTACAATAACATCACTTAAATTCGCCATTGACTCGTTGCTCCTATGTTAAGTATATGCAAATACAGCCGTATGTCTGTGTGTAGCGTGGCATATGTAAATTAATGTTTGTGTTACGTTACGCTTAACAAGAAACATTGCTTACGTTAAACTAATTGCTTATTTATTTTCCTAACCTCGGGATGTCAAAATTGTTTCGAATAAAAGTGATTTTTATTATGTTAATTTTATATCCACATAATTATTTATTTAAATATAATTTTTCAAACATAAAGAACCGTGATTTTCCTGTACATCCATACAATTGTTATCTTTGCTTTCTAAAGATAAACGTTATGAATGACCAAAACCTAAAGAACCATGTTAAATAATACTACGTTGAAGTTTATGTTAGTATGTTGTTAGTAAGTTAGTAAGTTTGTGTTAGTATGTTAGTTTATTATATATTTGAAATTATTGGTTGATATATAAAACTCGTATGTCATGGGACATCTATAATACCCGGTTTAAACTTGCTGAAATGTGTATCGAATGATGCCTGAACAATAAGTTTCCTGAAACATTCTCATCCAATTCCGGCATTTATCAATAGATGGCGCTTTCACAAATTCCATAATGGTATTATTTGGGGTGACTATAGAAATCAAAATCATCACCATATTATAACAGCCATATTCTTGAACCACAATCATTATTACAATATATTTTTTTAATCTTACTAATAATATAAATGCGAATGTTTCAATGGGATGGATGGTTGTTTTTTTGAAGGTATCTCCAGAACGGCTGTACGGATCTAGATGGAATTTGGCACAGATGTAGAACATAGTCAGGAAGAACACATAGGCTATTTACTAGTTTTTTTAAATTCCGCGCGGACGTATTGCGGGCAAAAGGTAGTAATAGATAAACCAAAAAGCGAACCAAGTACAATACAAGATTTTCTGTGGCTGGATTCTAAGAATCGTTTTCCAGTTATTTTAATAGTAACTTTTGCTTAATGATAAGACATGGCCGCAGTAATGCATCGTGCTACTTTACGGGGTTACGATGAATACCATTACGGTATTGTAGCAAGGGACATCAGATAGCGGAACACGCGTCCCCGTGTAATGGGGCGTAAAGAGTATTGTTGCTTTCACCCTACACTTACGAAGCCCATCCCTTTATTGCTTGGTAAACAAAGATGCTTTCGAGGTGGACTGACACTACCCGAATAAAAGAATCAATAGATTTAAATTTGGAACAACTTATTACATATTTGATTTAAAATTCTACAATTGGACCTATCACGAATATTTGTGACACTCGCTATTGTATCGTCAACGTGAATTATTTCAAATTAGTATTTATTTTTGGTGTACTTTACGCTGGGGCGGTGCAGAAAATTTATTACAATTTTTGTCGATTACGATACAATGGCGATTGTCACAAATATTCGTGATATGCGCTTGTCGGTATATAGTATTTGTAAATTCATCGACAAAATGTGTAATAGATTTGTGCACCGACATAACTCGTAAAGCAGTCTGCAGACTATTTTTGACTTTGTGTTGTCATTTGGTGCCGTACTAAGATTCATAAAATGATCATTAAGGGCGACCCTAAATCTAGATTTAGTATGAAAATACGCTAGACTTAGTCTGCTTTAGGTAAACATTTAATTTTAAAGCAATGCTACTGAGCAAAATTTCTAAAAAAAATTTTATATAGGTATAGATTTATCTGCTACCTACATAATTTTTAAGACTGTCCTAATAATAAATTAATGCTCCAAATCCTTTTTCGAGGTCCATTTTGATGATAAGATTTACTGCGAAGCAACAAGTTATATTATCCAATACAAATATTATAACTTTCATTAAGGTTGCCCTTCATAGCCCTTATTACTATCATCTACCGACACTAATCCATAATTATAGACATATGAAAAGAGAATAAAGCTTTATGTGAAGGTAATTAAAGGCAGTGAGGACATCGTTTAACAAAATGTTCACTCTAACCTGAAATCTAGTCGCGAAGTCACATATTAGGGACCCCTTGAATTCCATTTGGCGCGAAAATAGCGCGTTATATATAAAATGGCGTTAAAAATTTCTTTTCATTCTTTATTTTTACTATTCATTAACGGTAAGATAAGGTACTATAACAATATTTTAGTGGACTCTTGCAGTTTTAAGGTTTAACTTACAATATGGTTAAAAGTTTATTGTTTCCAGCAAGTTGCAACAGACGACAGTATGAGTGACGACGTGTTCGAAGAGGACACGCTGCGTGCACCCGCGCCCCGCAGCACGCCTTCCCCAACTGGCTACCCGGACTACCGACCCCCCACCGACCCTCCGCGCTCGCTGCTCGACGAAGACTTACCTATACACAAGGTAGATATTTATTAAAATTATTTTCCACCAAAGACATTCTGTCGATTGCTATCCCTCTAACTAGCGTACGATTGCCTTAGTTACTTGATACACAATAAAACTCTTTTTCCACTACGCTATCGTATATTCCTATTGCAGTTGCGTGTCCCGTTACCACAGAACGACGCGTTACGGCCGTATTGAAAGAAATTCCGTGGATAGTATACAATTGTGTTTAAAAATGATTAAACCCGTCATGGATCTGACACATTTCTCTCATATCTGCATTAATTTATGTATATCTATGCCCTTATCGTATATTAAAAGAATCTATATAAATGTCGATTTATTGCGATTAAAAATAAAAATATTATACTTACTATTAGGAAGGAAAAATCAGTCGTTACGAGTAACCAACAAACCGGAAATAACGCGAAAAGATTAGCGTAAGAAAGATTTTTTTTAATTTCTCTTTGACCTATGTCTTTTAGCAATGTGATTTTTAATTAAATTAATTGTTACGTAATCTTTTTATAAATGAATACAATCATGATGTTATTACGCAGACAATCTTGCTGGGCGACAGTGGCGTCGGAAAGACTTCCCTCCTCGTGCAGTTTGAGACGGGCAAATTCCAGCCGGGTAACTTCTCGGCCACGGTCGGCATTGGATTTACGGTAAGTGAAAGTTAATAATTGCAGACAATTTTGTTGGCCGACAGCGGCGTGTCAAGAGTCTTGCGCTTCGGGTGCTGTATGAAATGGGCCCGTTTTCATTTTTTAATAATCCAGCAATCCAGTTATCAGTCGTTACATGCAAACAACAGTTTTCTAATTTGCTATAAACGATTTTCATGGGTACTAGTTAGATAATAGTAAATTTACCGGAGGCCTACTTTTAGTTCTTTTTTGCTTCCTTATTTCTGTTATCTTAATTCAATCCTTTTCCTTATAAGGAAAGGATGGGGAAGGAAATTGATTTGATGAATGAGGGACGTAAAGAAAGGGGAAATCTTACAGTACGTCGCCTTCTCCGTCAACGAAAGGTAGGCAACGCATTTGCATTTGCAGATGATGTCAATAGGCAGTGGTGGCTTCGCTAATTCGGCAACTTTAGGTGGGTACTGGCTTCTTTTTTATTATAATGTAGCAAACGAGCAAGCGGCAAACAGAATTCGTTGCCTACCTTTAACTGACGTTTATTAATTATGATACTAATACGCTACATTTCCTTTCTTTTGTTGAAATTAAGATTTTTTTTGCGATCCTCAAAGTAAATTAGTTCACATTGACCCGAATCGTTTCTCCTAAACTGACCTAACGAAGGTAAACTTACGAAAGTAAGTTCATATAGTTTAATGATGTACTCTTACGTGCCTTTGTGAGAGATCTGATGTTTATGACGGAAGCTACTTAGCCTTCAATCCATAACATAAAGAAATGTGAAAAAGTATTCTATTATTTTTCTACCTTTTTTATGTTTTTCTAAAAACATGTCTGATAATAGACATAAAACAATTTTAGTTATCTTCTTTTGGACCTAGACTCTCAAATATCGGTCGTAATTTTCTTCGGTATGATATTTATGACTTCGGTGTTCGTTCGGACAATGAAGCCTTTACGTTTTGTCATTGTACTTGTCTTTTATGTACTTTAGATATTTTTATTTTTATTTTACGGGAAACCTAGAATCTTATCATCTTGGCTGAGGATTTTTAAAAGAAATATAACCAAAGTAACGGATTTTTTATTTCCGTTATTTTTATTTTGCACAGATGATTACATATTTACATAAAACGTGAAGTTTTTTTCTGAATAAAAAATACCGATCGAGTGGTAACATGTTTATTGCGTATGTCTCGCGAGTGCAAACATACTTATCAACATGTGCAACAAATAAAAGCTATCCTTCTTGTTGTTTTTCATCTACCAGGTATTAAAAATGAAATAATTCAAATGTTCTTTGTAATTTGAAAATCTTTACAATTTATGTCAAAGGAGGACAAGTCTACAGATTAAGACGATTTTGTCTTTATTCAATGTTTGGGATAAAGGGCAACATCCTTATAAGACTGTTGGTTTAGGATCCTGTTTAATAGATAAGTCGCTTTCGGAGTAGTCCTTTTTATTCTAATATGCTTATTGGGAAAACTACATTTTATCCATTAATTTTGTAACAAAGTATATTTGGTTAGTTTTAAGCAATTGAAAAAATAATATTTAAATATATAAAACAAACTTTTACCCGCGACTCCGTCCGCGCGGAATAAAAAAATAGAAAACGGGGTAAAAATTATCCTATGTCCGTTTCCTGGTTCTAAGCTACCTGCCCACCAATTTTCAGTCAAATCGATTCAGCCGTTCTTGAGTTATAAATAGTGTAACTAACACGACTTTCTTTTATATATATAGACTAGCTTTTTCCCGCGACTCCGTCCGCGCGGAATAAAGAAAAAAAAATAGAAAACGGGGTAAAAATTATCCTATGTCCTATTCCTGGTTCTAATGTACCTGCCCACCAAATTCCAGTTAAATCGATTCAGCCGTTCTTGAGTTATAAATGGTGTAACTAACACGACTTTCTTTTATATATATAGAGATTTACAATATTTACTCCAAATTAACTCGATGAAAACGATTCTAGTAACTGATTTGATTTTAGAATAAGTATCCTATTGTTTACAGTTAAGAAAGCATCAATCGTGATGTTTACGTATTTTGGAATATCATTTTAAACGAAAATTGAATTTTAATTTCCTCTTCACAAGTATTGCAAATAATTTTACAGATAAAATTAATTAAATAAAGTGACGACCAAATTGAGAATTCCAACGAGGAAAATGTCAACACTTTTCTGTTTACGTAAATATCGAAAATTAATTAATTTTTTGATATATTACTACGGAACAAGATCTCTTTGCTTTCTAATTTTATATGTCCGTACAATAATAACATAGAACAAAGTGTCGCCTGCGACTCTATCTTCGCGGAATTTAAAAAAAAGAGTATCATCCATACATCAAAACTATAGCATTTATAATATTAGTATGAGTAAAATCTATGTAATATATAAACTTAGTTATTAACGTTCGTGTCATTCTTTTTATAACAAAACTAGTTTTTGTCCGCGACTTCGTCTGCACAGAATTTAAAAAAAGGGTGAAAGTATCTCATGTAACTTGAGACTATGTTCTATGTTTATTTCAAATTTCTAAAAGATGTGCTGAACCGTTGCAGAGTTGGCCAGTAAATACATATTTGCAGCAAACGTACCCCACTAGAACCGTACACATTTCCGGGATTATTGGTAACGTAAGTTTTATTCCAGATTGTGTTCAATATCTGATACCAAATTTCATAGAGATCCGTTCCGCCGTTTTGGGTAACATCCAGCTACAGCCATCTGTCCATTTAAACATTCGTATTTATAATATTATTAAGAAGTAAGATAGATATCTATACATATTAATAAAATTCGTGTGTCTGTATGAAAAATAGTAGAATACATTTTTTTTTATTAAAAACCAGTCAATGTTTTTATAACTTCCCGTTAACGGATATTAGCTTCGCGAATCCTTCTCGAGTATAACCGGAGCGCTGTTAACTTACAACTTAATTACTTAAACGTTGATCCGTAAACCGACACGACGCCATGTTTGTTTTCGGCTTTACCTCCGGGCCTCGGTGATGGATCGCTTTTTAAAAAGTTTCGTTGCAAATAAATTCATTAATTTAAAATCTGATGACAAGTAATTAAAAATTGTAATTAAAAATTGCTTTATGATATATTATTTATTTCTTGTCATATACGAACGTAAAATTCTATTTCCTTTCCTAGAGTACAAATGCATTAATAAAACAAAGCGTAGTAAAATTACTCCCTACTGTGTCCTAAGTAACCATACATGTTACTAGCGCCATCTACTAACAACATTTATTGAAAACCTTTGTTGGATTTGTATAAACAAATGTAATATAATTTTGTTGTAACTAGTGATATTTATCAATCGGAACGTGTTTATTTCAATTCTTTGATTAATGTAGTAAAAACAAACTCGTACTTTACGTAATAACATATCTCTGTAATAGCTAACACCTGCAAGAGAATTATATTTACAACTGGCTTCTATCACCTGTGAGCCAAAATCCAAGGCGCTTTTAACAACTTGAGTCATAATAGAATGTTTTGAAATATTGATTCTTGTACTTTTAGGGCCCTATGCCTTTTCAGATATTTAAGATTACAACGATAAAATAAAGGAAGGACGGTCTAATGTAACGAAGGAAGTTTTATTCGGTTTTATTTGTGAAGAGAATAGATATAGTCTACTTTTTCTACGACATTGATGGTTTTTGCCTTTTAACGTAATAAGATACGATGTTAGTTGGTTATTAAAACTCAAGATAAGGTCTGTGAGAATATAATATATTATATATTATATTAAATAAATAAATGATTTTATTAAAAATTACATACAGTTACAATCTTCTTTTATTAAGGTTTTATAAATATAACCAGTCGTAAATCCTACCTATAAGTAAAAATCGCGACTATCTTCAAAGCTATGTAATTCATTTGTTAAATTTCTACAATTAATTATGTGCATAAAAATGTTCTCTTTTATCTAGTTATATATATATTTTTTAATTAAACACTCATATTTAGTTAACACAATAACTAACGTTGATTTTTCTTAATAATTAATTGCTGTAAGCGACATCGGATTTTACCTCAATACGGTTGCCGAAGTAACGAGCGAGGAGATGAGGGGTCGCACGGAGGGGGGTGCGTCCCTAGACGGGATTCAGGAGCGGTCTAGGATTTACGAGCAGTCACTGTATGACGGGCTCCGTTGACGCTCCCTCGGGACGCTCGCAGTTTGATTTCCCGCGAAAAGTTTCGTTTTACGCGCAACCACAATTATTTATTCCTTTTAAAAAGTGTTTTAATTACACCGAATATATTAATTATTAATTAAAAATATCGTTTTGACTTTTTTTAATCAATTTCTTGTCATTAAATATTTAGTGTGCTGTCTAAGGTAAACGTTTTAAATGTATAAATATTAATTTTTATTAATGAAATAATTTATTTTTAATATTAGAATATCAAGGCAAACATGTAGGTATTAGACTAAACATATTCTGGACAAAGAGAGTAATTAACAAGACTTCATTTTAGAAATTAATTATATTTACCCTTACCAATTTTCAGTTTTAATTGAGATACGTGGAATTTAATATGAAATTATTTCTCTACAATGAGCAACAATTTTATAACATGAAGATTAGAATCTCTTACATTGAATAGGTAGTACTTTGGTTTATTACACTGTAAGTTAATATATAAAAAAAATAAGGATATCAACTTGTCAAATCGATTGGTCGCCATTTTATTTATAAATTAGAAATAACGAGTAAATTGTTACAATACGTTTAACTGTATCATCATAACCATTGTCTATAGTTTTTTTAACTCACAAGTAAGAAGTAATTTTGTTTTAAATCTTTTAACTTTTTATTTTATTAAAAGGAATAGGTACTTTTAAAAATTTATTCTTACGACAGATAGTAGTAGAATATAAATCTATATATTTATGATACTCGTTCAGACTAAGTTTTGAAGCATGATTTATTGTATATAATGATTCTTAATGTAAAGAGGAACATATATAGTGCTAGTAATTTGAATTTGACTCTGGCTTTGATATGGTAATTATCGGTGGCATCAAATGTCAACGACAGACATAATAAATTGTATGGACTGTGTTATTGCAACATCTTACAGTAAGTACTAGGTACAAGAAGCTTTGTAGTGTAAGTAGAGTTAAACTTTAGACATCTTGGATGTAATCTTTAGGTAATTTTAATTGTAATTGAAATCAAAATATATATAGTTTAAGGACAAATACGAGAAATTAGTGATCAATGTGTAACAAAAAAAAACAAATATTTTTCTCTACGTAATTTTTTTTGTGGTAAATTAAAACGAATATGTAATTCTTATCGAAGTAAAAATGTACACTAGTTATTATATTATCATACACATATATACAAACATTACCAACATTTTATACAGAAAAAAAGAAATTCTTTATGTTGAAATTTCAGTGTAACATTTTAACAGCCGTAGGGGGGAAACGTTAGCTTGTTGACTTACAGGTAAAGCCTTTTATTTTTTTGATCATGTAGATATTAAGCGGTAAAGAAAATCTTCATTATCAAAAAGGATTTCCATACAGTTTTCGTTAACTCTTTCATAACAGTTAAAGAAATTAAATATCGCGAAATGTTTAGTAACTTTGTTGCAGTATAAGTGATACCTAAATTGATGTAAGATTTAATTATTATTTATGACTGTAATTACAATTTAAATAATTTACAACAGATTTAATATAATGAAACAAAGAATTTAATTTGATTTTAATCTTGGAATTTGGCTTCAAATTACGTCTGCGACACCTGACGTCAAAGACTGTAAAAGTTTTTATCAACTCGTAGCAATTATATCGCAGTCAATACGTCCTCAATACAATTTGATTTAACTCAATATAATTCTTTAAATCCAATATATTGAATATGCAAAATGTTTATTGATTGCTTTTGACGTGGAACCTCATTTGTATTCATTGAGTTTTCACACGACTAATGTGGTGTGGGTCATTTAAAAATATTATTAAAGCCTAACGCACGTTTATCTTATTACAATTAATTTACCAAGCTTCAAGAAAAGCTCTCTTTACTCATATACATGCTGTAATAGTACAAAAACATTTATTAACTTTATCTATTCCAAAGAGAATAAGGAGGACACAAAATGGACACCAACTTGCGTCAAAATTAAGGATTGTATTTCACTTACTATTGTCTAATGATCATACGCAAGGTAATTCGTGCAACTAAATGCGGTTAGCCAAACAAAAGGACTAACTACGGTGTTCTAGTTTCCAGCGCTGGTGAGTGACAGGCATGCGAGAGGAAAGATCTAATATCCGCCCGACATAGTCTCACCTGCTGGGGCTTAGAAATCGGCGGATTATTTGCAAATAAATCGAAATTGAAAAGATCAGGACTACATTATCCCAATTCACTAGCTACCTTCGTGAATAAGATGACATCTACCGTAAAGAAGCAAGCACTAAACTAGCTAATTTGCTAAAAAATCTGATGTGTCCCTTAAGGTTAGGTAACTTCAGAAAGTGACTAATTAACAAGCTTTCATTAGCTAGGTCGGTATCTGCTTGTCAACAAATTTTCCTTTTAAGTGATAAACCGAAAAAAATAATTAAATTGATATAAATTAGTTGAAGATGAAATTCCTGTCAATTATGAATACCGATTATTTTTTTTCTAATTTTTATGAATAACTTTTATTTTTATTTATTTGTATTTAAATCAAACTTCGTATTTATCGCGAAGTCCGCGGCCCCACACTTCTACCTGAATGCAGTGCGAGATAATTATGAAAGGAAATGTGTTTTAGCTAGCAACTTGTATAAAAGGCTTCGGCCTCTCTCCGAGCTCTAGTCGACAGCTAATGAATGTCGCTTATAAAAAGGAAATAGTTTTCACGTAGTCGTTTCACGTGAGTTTTGATATAAAAGATACAGTTTTATCTGCTTTTAGTGTATATCTACACATGTTAATAAAATTGTATTGTCTGTATGTTATATCGTATTTCGTGTTTATATATATATATATCGTATATTTGCGTTACTGATAACGAAAAACCAATTTTTCAATTTTTTTTCGTTTGTTAGTCTGTTTGTCTGTCGTAAAGTCTGTTTGTTCCGGGTATTATCTCTGGAAGGGTTTGACCGAATTTGACGGGACTTGGACGGGTAGGTATCTGAAGCAAGCATATTAATGTTAATGTTAATTTAAACTACTCTGTTTCAAAAACTCGTTGTTTTAACTACCTATAGTACCAATTTATAATAAGAAAATTTATCAGAAAAAAAGCAAGGGTTTGATTGTTTGTGTTGAATAAGCTCTGAAACTATTGAATCGATTTGAAAAACCATAGGCTTACTATACCTATTTTTAATTCAGCGTGGACGAAGTCGTGGTCAATTGCTAATGATAGATAAAAGCAACTTTTATTGCAGACGTCTATTTAATTGTGTATACAATATAAATGAATCAAATTTAATTTTATTTACGCTCGTCTGTAAATAAATTTCATACCCATTCCATTAAAAATTATATGCAAATCTTTGTTTTCACTTAGTGATATTTTCCAAGCTTTTAGATTTGATTGTAAGCAAAATTTTAATTGAATTTTACCTTGAGGGTATGTTTTTGTTGTAAAGTAATTTTGTTTTTATTTCTCAGACGCGGGCGCCGGGGCTGGATTGATTTAAAAAAAAACAAACAGAACTGACCTAATTAATAGATATCCACTTTTAGTTACTGGCGATCGATGTAAAATCTTATAAATCCTAAAAATAGTATTAGGGACAATTAGAGGATTCGCTTTTCAAGAATCGGCTAATATTTATTAAAGTTTGGTTTAATTTTATCGTGACAGTTAAGTTTTTCACATAATTTAATAAGAGATTATCTACATTTCTTTAAAAAAATTCAAAGATGAAAGAAACAATAACAGAGATAACATTAGAAAATCTTACTATTATTATTATTTTTAGTAATATAAACACGTATGTTTAGATGGATGGATGTTTGTTGAAGGTATCTCCAGAACGGCAGCATGGATCTCGATGTAATTTGGCATAAAGGTCATAGCATAGTCTGGTAGAACACATAGGCTACTAATAAAAAAAATTTTTAAACCCGCACGAGCGGAGTCGCGGGCGACAGCTAGTTTTATATAAGTCATTCTGTTTATTTTTTGTCGTCCTGTAGAATTGTTGTTATTTAATTCAATATAATAAAGCGACAAAACCAAATGATGAATTTATTTAAAGTACATAATTAATTTTATATTTCAGCAAAGCTTCATATGATGAACAAAGTTCTTTCCTCCTCTTAATTCTATATCTATCCCGGTTTCAATCAAATTAATATCGCTCATAACTTGATATTGAGGGTTTCACATCCCCAGAGATCATTGAACCTTTTATTAATCAAACAGACTAGAATATGTCTCAGCAACAATTTACAAAGTGTGATCCTTAATCCAAATATCTCAGATTTAATTATAAAATATAGGATTTGTCATAACTTTGTTAAGTTAATTTATCGCTTATTTATTAAGAAAAATATTATGTTGACACCCTATAGACTTCTACTGTTATATATGCGACTGAAAACTAAAAAATGAATGTGAAAATATTGTTGCTACATGTGTAAATATTATTTAAATCGATTAGAACGCTATTTGTGGACCATTTTAATAGTCCACATTTGACACTTGATGAAAATCCAAGAACGTAACCTTGCAAGGGCGGGCATAAAATGTTTTTTTAATTTATTGCAGTAAAAACTACTATAAGCAATTGCTTCCCTTTTTTTGAAACTTCGATTACATATGTTTTGTAGTCACGTCAATCGAACGTCGTTACAATGTCACGTCATTGAACTCTTTTTATTTTTAAACACTATAGTCCAGTCATTTAAGCTTAAATTAGGTAAGAATCTCGGAATTCGAGATACCCAGCTGTAAATCTGTAAATACTTGTATATTGACACCCAAAAAGTTGTCTCAAAACCTACATATGGTAGGGTGTAAGCAACTATTAAATTTCAAGGTCAAAGGTCACAAAAATCGGTTTTTCGCGCTTTTTTGGAAATATCTCATTTCCTATGGGTTTTTTGCTATTTGTATTTCTTATCAATATTGTAGAATACAAAAATCTCTACAAATTTTGTTTAAGAATTTTTTTTATACAGTGAACCGTTTTCGAGATAGAGGGCGGAGAGCGCGCGGTCACAGCATCACTTCAGCCTCCGGTCGAAAACGCGCCATATAGTTGATGAACTATCAATAAATCAATTATTATAAATATTTGTCAAATTAATTAATTACTGACAAATTTGGATGAACTAGCTGCAGCATTTCAGGAAGAAAATTGTTCGGCCCAGAAATTATTAGAGTTTGGAACTCAAACCTTATTGGCAGTCTATAATGCTCCGAAATCTGTGAAAAGTCTCGATCATCTTCGTTACATGCATTACGTCAAGTCTACAAAACTTAATAAACCTGTGCAGCTTTCAAATATTCCACCAACAAGTGCAGCTGCTCCCAAAATTTCAACCGTGTATATTATCAAGTTCAAACTTGGTTAGGACATGATTTGGAACCCCAGGTATGGGGTTGGGCAATACGAAACGATTTTCTGGAGCCTATCATGACAATTTTACCACCTGCTCCAGAAGATTTGCTAAATACAATTTTCTGCAACTGCAAGAGTGGCTGTGGTTCACGATGCGGATGCAGGAAAGCTTGTCTCAATGCTCTACCATATCTGAGCGACATATAATTCCTATATTTTCATTAACAATTCTCCAATTACATGAGCAGGTAAGTGTTGTTAAATAAATTAATACTGAATAAAAAGTGGATAAGTTAGAAAAAAAATGATAAAGTAGAATATAATAGTTAATTAAAAATTGACAAATATTTATAATAATTGATTTATTGATAGTTCATCAACTATATGGCGCGTTTTCGACCGGAGGCTGAATTGATGCTGTGACCTCGCGCTCTCCGCCCTCTATCTCGAAAACGGTTCACCGTATAAAAAAAAATTTTAAACAAAATTTGTAGAGAATTTTGTATTCTACAATATTGATAGAAATACGAATAGCAAAAAACTCATAGGAAATGAGATATTTCCAAAAAAAGCGCAAAAAGCCGATTTTTGTGACCTTTGACCTTGACATTTAATAGTTGCTTACACCCTACCATATGTAGGTTTTGAGACAACTTTTAGGGTGTCAATATACAAGTATTTACAGACTTACAGCTGGGTATCTCGAATTCCGAGGTGAACTTACTAAAATGACTGGACTACTAAGGTTGTTACAAAAAATCAACTAACACAAATAAATGACAGATGTGGCGCATATTAGTACTGGCCATTATAGTATAAATATAAATATTATTAACAAATACTCTGAATTCTTTTTAATTGTTTTATGCATATGAAGTAGTTATAGAGCTAAAATAGGTGCAGTAATAATCAAATAAAGAAGCGTAAAACATCTTTTTTCAACAAGCTTTTTTAAATTTTTTATTGAACATAGCAATCAATTAGGTAGTATACTTGTGGGCTACAAAGTTTAACTCAAGTTGCAAGTCTGTTTATAGAATTTGAAGATTTATTACAATGTCTCTTGAAGGTATTTTATTGCGCCAATAAGATTTGATAGCTTCCTTTAGAGGGAACATTTTAGACAGGAAACTGCTAAAGTGATCAGATCGTTCCAGTAACAATGAACGGCTATAGCTTTTACAAACAATAGCTTTATTTATTCGCTTCCTACAAACATTTACCCTTTAAATACAAAACAATTTTATAGTTCATTACTTCTTAATATTAAGGACTTGTAATTGAAACAATGGATATTTGTAACTGGCCAATTGCAATATAAGTTCTTGTTTCAATTTCATTTTCTTTATATTGTGGGTTGACTTTATATCATTAACCTTAACTTTTCTTATTTCGTTATTGTTACCTTAGACAATTAAAAGGAAATCTCAAATCAAGATATTTTCTTTATCATTTTATATTTAACGGATTAAAACTTAGGATCGATAGCCGTTTTTAAATCAGCTCTGAACCGGTTCAAAAGTTCAGATCACATAGACTTGAACCGTTGAGCTTAGGTTTAACTAACAAATTGACAGCTCATCGCGATGTAGTAAAACTGTGTGAGACTACGAGTAGTCCTGTACGAGTACTCGTAGTCTCAAACTCTCTAGTTATCTAGTTATCAAACTAACAGTTCACAACACAAAACGCAAGTCATAACTCTACGTAGGTACAAATTGAGCTGAGCTGCGAACCGGTTCACTGATCTGCAGTTCATAAATTTTAGTTGAGTTAGTCATTACTAGCATCGTATTATTTAAAACAAATTGCCAAGGAAAAGGGTGTGGTTATCATCAATTCTGAAACATTATTAATGAGAACGTAAATCGGTTTCCAATGTAAATCGTACCATTAGGATTGGAGTCGCTTGTGAGATTTATAGCTTTACTTTTCTTTTCAAAAAGTAAAAAGAGATTTTTTGTATCTATGAGTTTTAACGTTTGACGCACTCGTATAAAACTTGATATACTATATGTAACTATATGTTTTCCGTATAGTCGACATCAAAAAAAATGAGAAATAATTTCATTCCTATCTAAATAATTTTACTTTTATGAGGCTGCAATCATAGACTAATTAAAAACAGACATTTCTGTGTCATCAATATAGGCACAATTTTTTTTTAATTAATCCATAGCCAATAAGTGATATTGTCAGCCAATGAAATGTGTAAACGTAATTTTCCATTTCCTATGACTTCGACTATATGTTTCGAAAGTGGAAACTCCGTCAGGTTCCATCTAATGTCAACATTTATGAAATAAAATAAAAGTAGATGAGGGGAACTTTTTATTGATATATTCATTTTATATGTCTTTCGTTTGGACAAAAACATTTTTCATCCAGTGATGCAAAACTAATTCAAAAGGTCTGACGAAATTGACACGTGTACACTCGATACAAAACAAAGGCTTTGCGAGAGCCGTGACGTCGCTCAATTCAAAAGCAATAACTGTTTTTTTCCGTTTTGTTACATACGAAATAGAAGAGTTCCAATTTGCAGTTAACAAAAAGTTGAATTACATTCCACGACTTGCGGAATATAACACGACAACCCCATATTGATTATTTATTATGTTCTCATTAGTACATCTAATAATTTTGACTAGATCAAAATATAAAAAAAAAAAACGTTACGTATATATTATTTTAAAATTACAAGGACGTCACAGGTGTTTACTAGTAAATTTTTTATAATAATAAAATACGACAAGAACCCAGCTGTATTCAATATAACGAGATCTGTTCATCGGAACTCGTAATAAGCTGTTCTCACTGACTCGCTAAGAACTCGACTGTAATTTTCTTTATTACGCTACTCGAATTCGAATCATCGTTCTCACTTCGATTTCATTTATTTGAATTGTTGAACTGGAAACAAGAGTCGTCCGTACCCGATAACGATCTTGTATTTCTATTGAAAATCTAAAATATGTTTGTGCGGATGTCAGTAAAGGCTTTGCGTAATCTTATTGTACAGTCAGGGCCCTTCGCGGTGAAAGCCTTCGTCTTCTATTAATAATTCTATTACTAACAGTCCTATTAGTTCTCAGTTAATTCACTATTTGAAGTTTTAAATTAAATTTGTTGTACGAGGTGTTTTCCATGCGACAAGGTTGGGAAGTCTTTGTTAGTCGTAATAAACGTGCCGACCGAAGCGAAACTGAACAAAGCGTGTCCCAGCGTCCCGTCGTCCACTGCTCTACGACGCAACTAATTTGCTAACTTTCCTCGAAGCCTTAAGCAATTAACAATGCTCACTTAATTGTTATTTTATTGTCAACCGGTACTCTTAAATATAGTGCTCTTAAACTCTTAAATACATTAGTGTATTGTTTGAAAATTTATTCGATTATATAATCCAATATAAACTGTTGAGTAGATTTATTTATTTATCTTTCTTTCCTTAGCTTTGTAAAAGAGATCTCTGATTAATATAAAAACTTGGACACTTTTTAATGACCGTACTTAAGTATACTTATTCCGAAAATTCTAGTACATTATAATATAGAGTACTGCAATTAGAATTCTAATAATGTTCACATTCCATTGATGTCCTGCACAAAGGGCGTCTCTCATCGATTTTCTGTAAAGCCTCGGTGTACCGAATATCCGAATAGCTTTTAGATTTACAATAGGGAACGCATAGTTCGACGAGGATTCGAAATTGCAAGATAATCTGCTATTTCATTAGCATAATTCTATGGATATTGTAGGTACTAAAAGATATATACATACCTATAAAACATATTTCAAAAAGAACGTGGTAAAGTGTTTGAGAGATACGCATGTTTATCAATATTGTACTTAGAAGAAATCGCGAAAAACTTTCCACAAATTACTTTATACTTTTTACAGTTTCAATATACTGGACTATCCATCAATCTAAATAAATGTCCTATATAAACATTTTCCTTTATAATTTATTTGCGGCAAACCCTTTTCAATCACGTAATTTTCCTTCGAAATTCGATTAGGATTGATTTCAATGGTATAAAAAGTTATAGAATAACTCTGTTAAACATAATTACTTAAAAGTATGAGGTACACACTTTAAAAGGACGAAGGCACGAAAAAATATAACATTTTTACAGAATATTTACTCTCTCAAGTTTTTACGTGCTTACGTTACACTTGCATGTAGCAATACTTTATGTGTGAAGAAGTATGGAGACCACAGCAATAAAGACCATGTTGTTTTATGTTGAACCGTCGAGGACGTTTATTTCCTACCCGTTCCTGTGAAATGACGCTATCAATGTAGTTAGATTGATGACTTGTCATAGCAACATAAATACTTGCTAATTCATTGCTCTTTATTTTAGAATTCCTCTTCCGTTAATATTTTATTAATATTACAGACACTAGTGGTCATCCGCGACTTCGTCAGAACAGAATTTAAAAAAAGTCGCCTATAATATTCACTCTGGCGTTAGCCTACTTTCCCGTCAAAGCCCCGTCAAAATCGGCCAAGTCATTACAGAGAGTACCCGGCTTGCGGACAGACCGACAGACAGATAAAAATTTTAAAATTGAATTTTCGTCATAAGCAACTATATTACACTAGCTTTTACCCGCGACTCCGTCCGCGCGGAATAAAAAATAGAAAACGGGGTAAAAATTATCCTATGTCCTTTTCCTGGTCCTAAGCTACCTGCCCACCAATTTTCAGTCAAATCGATTCAGCCGTTCTTGAGTTATAAATGGTGTAACTAACACAACTTTCTTTTATATATATAGATTATGTTAACAAAAAAATTATTTTTTTAGATATTTTGTATGGATTTTATCATACCTTTCTTTCCCTTTGACAAAGGAGTGAGTACAATATTATGTTAATAAAAGTTTCACGTTGCTATATGAAATTCTATCTTAACTGGGAAGTGAAAACTATTTGATTTTTACAATCCAATATCTATGAATGAACAACAGGAGTTTGCTTTATGCGGACTCTATGAATATTAACGAGATTCTGCATCTGGTCCGGCTTTTTTCTGCGCACAAATTTATGCTTCGGATAAACCACAAACAAGCACCATTGATTCTATTGACACAATTTATGCACCAAATCAAAATTAAGTTGCACTTTGCTTTCAATTTTTTATTGTTATTTTTTACAATTGCCTTGATTTTGTAACTTTGGAAATGTGTCTATATATTGTATGTTATGTCGGCGACTAATTAATTAAAAATAACGTCTCACAAATGTTTAAATCATTCTAATATACTTATATAATAAATGTGTATGTTTAGATGGATGGATGGATGTTTGTTTGAAGGTATCTCCAGAACGGCTCAACGGATCTCGATGAAGTTTAGCCTATTGTAGAACATAGCCTGGAAGACCACATCTACTAATTAAGTTTATTTTAATACGCGCGGACGGAGTCATAAACGACAGCTGTAGTATTATAGTAGGTAATATTGTTTTATGGTATAATTTTTTAAATAACAAAAACCTTTGTAGAGCTTTCGAAAATTCGTAGCATTTACAGATATTTCAATAAATTCTGAGCACTCAAAATAATTGCACTGAATTCGTCGTCCTCCCAGTTGCAAGACGTATAGAGGCGATGTCGCGCCGTTGTAAGTGTTGAGTTTTGGTTCTGTTTATTTTGTTTTTAGTTAATTTTCGCCTCCACCATTACTGAAATTATAGCAAAGAGGACAACAAATAATTTGAGGTAATGATAATGGTAGTTAGATGGGGATTTAGAATTTAGCTTTAAGTTTTATTTATTTGGTATATGTTATTTAATCTGTGAAGTAAACAATGTTTTATACTTGTTGTAGTAAAATTCCTTCATCCATCAATCCTTTTCACTTTGTATCAAACTGTTTGGTCATCTTTTTTCATTGAATTTATATCCGTTTAGAAATTGAAAATAAGAATATTTAATTTGATTTATTTCAATTCGTCAGGTTTTTATTACAGCAATTGTTGTAAAGCGAAAAAGTTGAGTATCGAATAAAAAAACTCGCTGGCAATCTATTTTATGTTAAAGACATTCATTGAACCATTGACATGAAAGTAAGTTGATTCTTTTCCGAAATATTCTGGAGCACTGTTCAGAATTTCCAATTTACATGGTACGTTTACTATAAGAATGCGTACTTAATGTCTTATTCCGAATTAGCCGTTGCCGGTGACTCCATCCGCGCGAAATTAAAAAAATCTTAATTAATAGCTTATGTGTTCTTCCAGGCTATGTTCTACATCTGTGCCAATTTTTAATATTTTGGTTTTTGTTTTTATTTCTACAAGGATATCTGATATTAATATAGGTAACCACCTTAATCAGAATTTGATTTTTGTAATTATCTGATGAGACCCAATATAAAGCACAAGTTCGATAAAAGAACGAGCGAATGAATCCAATAAATATAAAAAGCTTAAGAATGTTATACAATTTTGTATAACGGAAGACAGTTACATGAGAAAATGACGACTTTATTCCTTGTAATCTTTCATACGGACATTATTTCCTCGAAATGTCTTCGGAAACGTGTTTGTGGTAGCTCCCAGACAATTTGTAGAAAATGTCTACCTGTTTATAGCCGACTTCAAAAAGAAAGAGGTTAGGGTAAAGGCGGGATAGTTGCCCCACTTTTTGGAATATACTCCTAATTCTAAAAATATTAAGTTTATATAAATAGTGTCTATTAATATAGCTAGTTTAATTCTTTATCTTTTACTATGATTTGTCTTTTTGGGCGTATAAATGACAGATTTTGCAGATTTTAGCTTTTTGTGGACCTCGATTTTTGAGGATAGATGCCTTCCCATATGGATAGTTGCCCCACCATGAAAATACTAACAAGGATAGATGCCTGCGGCGCGGGATACATGCCCTTCATACTGTAAAATTATAACATCTATATATATAAAAGAAAGTCGTGTTAGTTACACTATTTATAACTCAAGAACGGCTGAATCGATTTGACTGAAAATTGGTGGGCAGGTAGCTTAGAACCAGGAATAGGACATAGGATCATTTTTACCCCATTTTCTATTTTTTATTCCGCGCGGACGGAGTCGCGGGTAGAAGCTAGTTTATAATATTTTATTTTTGTCTTTGTCTTTTTTTATTTATAATGAAAAGCATTTTGCAGTTTTTAAAATCTTTTAATTGTCATCTTTACAATTTAATTCTAATTATGAGATCAAATAAAATTATCATAATAAATTTCTAACATCATTTGTTCAACAAAAAACAGAAATTCTAAATTCTTATTATAACTTATTAATTATTAAGTTTCAACACGCATATTCAAAAAAGCCTTTACTTATACTTTACGTTTATAATTTTCAAATCATTCTGTGCAACTGCACATCTTTGTTTGTATTTTAGGCTTATGCTGTTCATCTCTTTTTGTTCTCTTTACCGGCAAATCTTTAGTTTTCTTCCCCTTAATTTGTATTTTTGTCCAATTCCTCGAAAGCTGACTATAATTGTTCTGTAGTCCAAGAACATACTCGAGCTCGGACTCCTTCCTTTCTTTTGTATTTTCGTGGCATAGTTCTGCTACAATCAGTAAAAAGTCTAAATATAAATATACATAAACACATATAAAATATAATAGAACATAAAAATATGTTCAAAGCGCATTCAGTACAACGTGGTGAATGGAGGGATAGATGCTCCTAGGGGCACCTATACCCCGGAAAATCGGGGCAACTATCCTTTTTGATAGGGATAGATGCCCAAGTAGTTTT
Source organism: Papilio machaon (assembly GCF_912999745.1). NCBI lineage: Eukaryota > Metazoa > Arthropoda > Insecta > Lepidoptera > Papilionidae > Papilio > Papilio machaon. The sequence goes on along the minus strand of NC_059989.1, from coordinate 3,066,331 downwards.
TAAATAAATAAAAAAACAAAAGAGCTACTATTTCCACCTAGATGCATACTTGATGAATCAGTATATTGACGTAATAAAAAATATAACGGAATTAATAACTACTTATAAAGATATACAACAGCAAATACTTACCTTTAAAACTTTGACGTGTTTGTTAAGTTCGCCGCGGACATAAATCCACAAATAAGCTAAATGCATCTTCACCGCACCACGGCCCATTGCTAACTAAGGTGCAGGGTACCTGCGGCTCTTAGTTATACTATTGATTTTTAGTCGCGAGTTTGGGAAGTTAGGTTTTATGAAAATGAGGCATCTATCCTACTGAGGCATCTATCCCGCCTTTACCCTATAATTCGACTGTATTTTTTAATGTGTTTTACCGCAAAGCTCCACTCCTGGTGCTCCGATTTTGATAAAAATATTTTAATCGAAAGGTAGTGCTTGCAGATGAGTCACATTTTTTTGATTATTTTTTTAAATTACTAGAAGACTTAGATTTTGAGTTTAGCTTTAAAATGCGTTGCGAAAATTAGGGACTTTTTTGCTTACATCCTTTACGTAGGCTAAACTATAGGGCCTACATAAAAATGATGTATGGAAGAATTGTAGCTTTTTAGATGTGCTAAATAAAAGTCCGGGATAGTATATATCTATCTTTTATAATTTTCTCACAATAACCAATGTACTCACAATAATGTAATTGTAATTGTAACCTTTTTTTTTTAGAAACATCAATTATTATTTTATACAAAAATAGTTGCCAGTCAATAACTTTACAACTCTTTCCTAAATATGTTATTTATCATAACTATGTAACAATATAGCTATTACTTTATCATTATATAAACCTTTTGAAGGTTCATGGAAATCTTATATAAGCTTCTTATCATTTTTGCCGACCCTTGGGTTTCATTAGTGGAACATTTATTTGACATGTTCTTGTTCTCCTTTTATAACAATTTTATATTTTACTACTCAAGCTAGAAACCTACCTATACTGTATTTAAAAAAGATTTTTGAAAAATTATAAAAACTATCGTGAGACATGTTTAATCTAGCTGTCTTAGTAATATTATAAATGAGAATGTTTGGATGGATGTCTGTTTGAAGGTATCTCCGAAACGACTGAATAGATCTTGATGAAATTTGGCACAGATGTAAAACGCATATATTACGTTTTTTTAATCCGCGCGGACGGAGTCACGGGCGACAGCTTCTTAATAAAAAGTTAAACAGCCAAAAGATTATTAAAGAATTTTCACATCGGTTCGGCGGTCTTTTATAGTGAGTGGGCTATTTTCGGCGTATCAATATCGACAAAATTCGGATCAGTTCGAAAAAAAATCGGTCATCAGAGTCAGTGGTAAAATTCGAAAAGAATAATTAATGTAATTTAGCTGTTTAATTTATAATTTAATCAATTCCAACTAATAAAATAAGATGTATATGTTTCTATGCGGTAATATCTCCAGTTGTCAAAGCGCTAGTTATTATGTGAGGCCGGGATTGTTTGCAAAGAGACACGTGTAAGATCAGCTCTATTGAATTTGTTCTCTATATATTTGTGTATTCAAGCAGAAAAGGGAAGCGGGCTACGTCTATATGCGTAACTAGTTAACTTGTATTTAATACATACTTGTATCTATTATAATAAGTTTAATAATTTCGATAGAAGTTCAATTACGATGTCAGTTATTTTTGGTTTCGTATTGAAGCTCATTTCTGTTTAATAAGTAAGGGCTTTGAAGCAGCAAAGATGATTTTGTATCATTTTCTCGGGTTAACGAGTTGTCAAATAAAAAACAAATACCGTGTATGTAAACATTTATCACAGCCGTGTATCTCTCAACAGATCTCGATATTTAATATGTAAATAACTCTGAGAGTTCCAATAAAAATATTGATATACACTCAAACCATTTTAGTATTAAAAATATCAGTAATAAATTTACTACTAAACCAAAAAAAAACTAATTAGATCACAAAAAATAGTCGTATAAATCTTATGAATTGATTTTCTACGCTATGAAACACTTAGATGCCTTCTTTCATAGTAAATCCATGGCTCCTAAGTAAACTATCGTATGTTTGAAACGCAAATTTTGATAGTCAAAACTTTAAACACTAATACTATTAATTACGAAGGATCGAATATGAACTTACAATAGACGAACATACAGTTCACTTTACTAACGTTACTTTAACATTTATACACTTATTAACAAATATTGGTAACGTTAAACACTCACGTACATTTGTCCGGTGTCGGCACCGACTAGTTTCGAGCCCATCGGGGACAATTCACTAGTGTCGGTGCCGACACCGGACAAATGTACGTGAGTGTTTTAGCGGTTTCCTATATAAGTTAAGGATAATGTCTCACGAAAGTTTGAATAATCTACACAAGTAATAGTTATCAAGTTAATTTAAAAAACATGAAACAGATGGTAAATAACAAAATCGTGGCTTACGATAGTCTACGTAGGAACCATCGAAATCTGTGTAATGTTTTATGTCAATGTGGAGCGACGATAAAACATAATGGGTGCCGGCCGTGAAATGAGACTAGCCGAGCGTATGCCACTGGTATGAATTTTCACAGACTAGTACAAAGGGATAGCCTTCGATGCGACATGATTAACCACTGGAAATGCTTATTCGCTCCAATAGTTTATGGATTAGTTATTTTTGATACCAAATCATTTTTATAGCTCAGCATTTATAGCTCACGTTTCACTCTGGAGCAAAACAAACGCAAACGTGGTCCACAAAGTTTTATGTCCCTCATTTAACAAATAACAATTTAGAAGATAACAATATAACAGTAGTAATTATAAAAGAAGAAAATTATAATGCATAACTCAGTTATATTAAAAATATTCAACTTTATGTAAGACTCTCGCTTACAAGTTTATCATTACAACTACTCATTTTGTGGTGTCTACCTTTATAACACGTTTGTTTTAAAATTAGCAATTTTGTTTTCGTCATGTCAATATTATGTAAATAAATGAGTTAACCAAAATCATTTATGTTACAAACTATTAATATTTGATACCAAAGCAATTAAATTGACTATTATACTTGCTTATCAACCCGTTCCGATTGACCGCGGCAACTATTAATTACTTCTGTAGAGAGTTGTAACGCGCGTATCGGTTTGTTTGTAATTTAGTTCTATGATCTCGTTGTATCTGACAGAAATAGAATTGTTCGCTATCTAAATTTAAAAATCTTTAACGTGCATTTTAATGTTTTACACAGATGCGACTTAAAAAACACTTATTTTCCTCATTAAAACATTTTACGGACAGATCCATTTCCCTCTTTTGCGTAATTTGCAGCCATATTAAAACGACAACTGTCGTTGTTACAACAGCTGCCCATTAGCGACGGACAGTTATTTTTAATTTAACAACTTTTGAAGATGTTTTTGTAGGGCATGTGTAAGAGTATTTAATTTTAAGATTTTCTTTTTTTCGTATTTTTATTTCACATCTTATTCAAATTAATTAATCCTTACTAATATTATAAATGCGAAATTAACTTTGTCTGTCTGTCTCGTTTTCACGCTAAACTACTGAACTGATTTAAATGAAATTTGGTACACAGATAGTCTAGAATTTGAGAAATATTTTTCGTATGTGAGGCAATATCTCCTTTGCTTCTATTATGGTTTTATTTACACTTAAAGTTATTTATAATTTTCGATACATGATTATACATACTTCATACATACGGATATGGAGCTTGATACATTGTACCTCAAACTATCTAGGAACGTAATATTGTGAACAATAGACAGGCTTCGCATTATTGACAGGCGATAATATGCAAAGCAGAGCTTATTGTGCACGCTGAGCGCTCGAACATTACCGGACACCTAAATTAGGCTTATGATCTCTTAGTACCCTATACTTATAATTATACTAAACTTAAATGGTTATTAAGTATGATGTTTTTGTACAATATTAAATTTTTTATTAATTGATTCAGTTACATTTTAATTTAACGGGCGTATTCTAGCAGGATTTAAATCGCCTTTTGTTTTTAAAGATTTTATGAAGACGGCTGTTTTACAATAATTAATATAAATATTGTAGGAGAAATGTGAAAATTAAAGTCTCGGTTTTATTAAAACTTTTTGCACATCCTAAAAAATACATGTATAATATAATATCGTATTCCTGTTTGAGTACCAGGCGCCCTGCACCCTGCTACCGCTGTGGAGCTAAATAAAACCACTTCGTGTCGAAGTAACTCGTGCAAACTTAATTTCCTTTACAGTGCATATCCACTTTTAATCATACTTAATAATACAGCTTTATTGTGGGACTCGTTTTATATCTATTAAAATAGAATCAAATTAGCTATCAATTTTGTATTAATTTGTTATTAAATATTCTTACAAAGTGCAATATTAATAAAGTTCAAAATGCATAATTGAATATTTCTATTTTCACTCATTCTTTCAATAGTATTTTGTAACACTGTTTATCTGGAATTAAAAAGTAGATTTATATTTCTTGTCTTAATTAATCATTCAAGTTTTTAGTATATCGCTGTTTTAGAAATCTTACTTGTCTAGTAACATCCAAAATATGTAAAAAAAATATTACCCTTTTAAAGAAAATGAGAGATTTCTACTAAATTATAATAAATTACATGGATCCTAAACAAACAAGGGAATGCATTATCCCTCTCTAGTATTTGCTCTTGTCCCGGAACTACCCTCCCACAGCTAAAAATAACTAAGTAACGGCTCAATGAAGCGACCCACTCGTGTGGAAGTGATTCCCTTTAGTTTGCACACTGAGCTTTAACCGAGGCACAACTCTACGCGTTTTATATTTACTGTCACATAACGCTGTTACTGCGTAGAGCTTGTGGAGATGCTTTTATGTTTTTAATTGAATTTCTATTTAATTTGTGCTTATATCTTCTGGTATTGTTCTTACTTAGAAGAAAGGAAGACATTCATTTAGGAAACGATATTGTATCAATGAAAAAAAAATGACTTAAAAACATTCGGAGTGCAAAAGTGACTAAAAATAATGGCCTATATTTTTTAAACGTTCGAAAAATTTGGTCCACGTTGTTAAGGTAGTTGATCAATGCTAGAACTTGCGTTTATTATTTGATCACTGAACTATTAGTCCATTTAAAATAAACATAAAATGGAATACTGTTTGGTCTTTTTTTATTTTCTTAATTCCAAGAATTTCTCCTCAAGATACAAAAGCTGTCATTGCAATTACGAAACAGCCTTCACGAGATCCGTAATATTATGTAGCGAGTCTTGATTATCTTTATTACAACTCACTTCAAAAGGATTTTGTACATTTTACAACATCAAAGGGAATCTCATAAAGCTTTGAAACACGATGTGATATTAAGTTTAAAAATTTACTACGAACCTATTTTCATGATTTTTCCTGTATGAAACTTTTTAAGAATCGAAAATTAATACAGTCTTGACCAGTAACAGGTTTAACTCTTCTAGCGCCCTGACTGAGATATCTACGGCGACCTTTTTTCTATGACGAGTAATTGGGGGTTAACAGAGTTATGTGTCACTGTGTAATTCGCAGACCTGTAGCACCCCTTTCTATCAAGCGCCCTGGGCGGTCACCAAACCGTGCCCTACCCTAACTACAGCCCTGGTCTGGACAGATAACTAGTAACATTAAAATCTTGGCATATGATTTTACTTGCTTGTCTCGACTAAATATAAAAAAAAAAAAACAAATCTTGACATGAATAAAAATAATAGTAACATTAGAATTAAACTGTTTATGCTTTCGTGAGACATCATAATTAATTAATTAAGAAACGGCTTAATTCACGTTTGATTGTCCGGTGACGGCACCGACTAGTTTCGTGCGAGACGCGACGCGACCGCGAAGTCCTCGGATTACACTCGCCCTGAAGATGGACCCCCGTTGGGTCCGAAACTAGTCGGTGCCGTCACCGGACAATCAAACGTGAGTTAAGCCGTTTCTTAATTAATTAGTAACATTAGAATTTACAAAATTAGATGACATGTAATTTTTTTTTCAATAATTATGTACTATGGACTTAAAATAAAAAAAATAAAAACATGCCAAGAAACCGTCTGAGAAACTTTAACATGATTTTCAATTGCACTTGCAGGTTACATCTATTCATTCACTTTAAGGCGTATTTCTTTCCGAGAATTTCTTTAAATTTTACGAAAAATTTCATCTTGTAAAATATGTTCTCCTTTGATCTTTTAAATTTTTATTAAAGTATATTGGATTGTAGATATCTACATGCATCCATAAACACTTTGATTGGATACGCAAGCAAGTGGTAAAAAATCCTTAAATGTTTATTAGCATCAAAGTACCAAATATTAAATAACACACATTAAAAAAAAAAAATTCAGTCGAATTGATAACCTCCTTCTTTTTGAAGTCGGCTAAAAAATATCTGAAATCTATGATTTTCACTTCGAAAAGAACATGATTGCTATCTCTGTGTTTTCTAAGAGAATGAACGGGATGGCAATATTGTTGTCAACTCAGTGCTATGTGCATTATATCAACAGTAAATGGCAATATAATTGTTACACAAAGGATCTATTCACTAATGAAATTCATATTACATTGTTGTTAGACATGTCCATCAACAGCCTGTCGCTTGTTCGCTTTCTCACCAAATTAATTGCTATTAAGTATATGCCACTAATTAATATATTATACTATAACTATAATTAAAACAAAATTTTATAATATCGTTAAATATTTTGTCAATTATGACCAGTACCTATTCCCTAGAGCCTTATGGCTTCGCGGAGTTCCAGAGCTCAGCGGAACACCTTTTGAATAAAACTGATTAATGTATCGTCTTTAACTTTATCAAATATGTCTAATTATTGGCTAATTAAATTCACAGTGATTTTATTCAAAGCATCTTTTAATTCTAACCCATTTCACTGAAGTATTAAGTTACATACAAATGAATTCAAAGTAATTGAATTTGCTCCGAGAAGTCTACCGATAGCCAATGAAAAAGCAAATTTAATTAATTCACAAGAGTCATATTCCAATAGAATCGTAATTCACATGTTATTTGCAATCAGCGCCATCTAGTTAAAATCTTCACCTGCAGTCGACTCCGGTTTCAATTCAATGAATACCTATGACAATTTTTTCATTTAATACATCGCTGGAGAGAACGAAAAAATGTTTTTTTTTTAATTAATATCTTAAACAAAGACGTCGAAGATATGATGTATGTAATAAACATTTACCTACGTTGAATTGGCCCTTTTATTTTCTTTCAAACGCAGAGCTAACAAAAACTTTTTGCGTATCTCAGGTGTACTAGGAAGTGAAAGAAAAAACATCTGAGCTGCGGTAATTTAGACGTCTTTTTATTAAAAAAAAGATTGCAGCGACTGCAAACGTATGGATACGACGTATCGTTTTAAATCAATAAATCAAGGTAAAAGCTGGGCAAAGCGCTTGCAGCGATGCTACGGGCTACGGATAAAAGGATTTTAAAGCTACTCAGCTTATATCGAACAATAAACCAATTAGGTATCAAAGAGTAGCACTTCGATGTAAGGGTATCATTTTGTATATTTGTATGCCTTAACTTGATACAAAGCCATGATCCGTAATTGATTGTTCTGCTTGTAAATCTGGAGATCTCCATTTTAATCTCAAATGGGCAGCAATAATAGTTTAATGATCATGTTATTATAAAGTTTAAATTTCAGTTGTTATTTTGCTCCTAGATTTTTCCTACAGGACGTTGTAGGTCATTTTCATGGTGATGAAAATAAGATCTACTTATCTTTCTAACTACATTTTGTGTATGTTGTGCTTTTTAGAGTAGAATAAATCCTAAAAATTGGAATAGAGATGTGTTGTTTAGTAAACAAAACCACATCTAAACAATCCATAATTTCGAATAATTATTATAATGAGTTGTTTTTTCATTAACTATTTAAGAATACACTGTTCTAAGTACTTATCTGTCTGTCGACGTTATCCTTTGAAATAACCGGGACAAAGTTGTAATATGCATGTGTATGATCACGTACCCGACCGTAATCTTTACTAATTAAATCAGTGACGGTACAAAATGAATGGTTTACTAGCTTTGGAATCGTTGCCACAGCTATTTACCCAATTTATCGAACCGAATCAATTTAGCCTTCGTTATTAGTGCGTAATAATATAACGATCGTTCATCAACTCATCGTCGATCGCCGCGGCGTTTACTTGCCGCCTTGACGTCTTGCCGCATTATTCAAATGTTATGTTTTCTGATAATTCATATTAAGTTTTTTTATTGTTATAGATAATTAGCTGTCGCTCGCGATACTGTCCGCGTGGAATTTAAAAAAACTTCAAAGTAAACTGTGTGTTCTTCCAGACTATGTTGTACAACCGTGCCAAATTTCATCAAGATCCGTTGAGCCTTTCTGGAGATACCTTCAATCAAACATCCATCCATCAATTAAAACATTCACATCTTCTATCTATCTATATAGATAAAAGAAAGTCGTGTTAGTTACAATATTTATAACTCAAGAACGGCTGAATCGATTTGACTGAAAATTGGTGCGCAGGTAGCTTAGAACCAGGAAACGGACATAGGATAATTTTTACCCCATTTTCTATTTTTTATTCCGCGCGGACGGAGTCGCGGGTAAAAGCTAGTTTATAATATTAGTAAGATTTGTATTGACAAACATAGCATTTGCATGTTAGAAACAGCTTTTCAATAGGATATCATTATTTATCTTCAATAACCCCCTGTCTTCCCAAAAAAAAAAATAATTCCATCATTAATGAAAAAACAAGAAAAACCTGTTCTCAATTAATCTTAACGTCAAAAACTAAGAAATGTCTAGGTACGAGTATTGTCAAAAATCGAAGACACTCCATCATTCTTTAGCTTGTTCTTCTAAAAATAATGATTCATTAAACACTTCAGATTGCTGTTGAGCTTCATTTAACGCTCTTTGTGATTCGAGTTTTGTTTAGGGTTGACACCTCTGTCGAAACATTTTTATAGACACAATAAATAAAATTTCATAATTATTAATTTTTTTTTTTGTACTTAATGTTATTTACGTTCCGTATAATTTTTATGGATTACCTAGATTATATTTTTATTTTTACAATGCAATCTGATTTTTGGATATCAAAGTTGAAAGTTCTTAGTGTCATAGTTTCTACAAGACAAAATATGTTAGTCGATTATTTTAAACAAAATGGCTCCGTCTCGCTTGCGTGCTTAGTTTTTTGGCAACCCTAGCTTTGCGATAAATGTTTTGTCTTCAATATGGGCGGTAATTAAAACTTGAGAAGTTAATAAAAGTTTGTTGTTTACAGCTGTCGAAGAGAAGTTTAAGGCTGCAAATATTTTATGGTGCGGGCTTGTTCGTGGCCGTCTTACTTAATATTCTTTTAAGATATAAAATTGAGAACATGACTTGGTCGTTAAGGCGTAGTTACACCTTTTTTTTATAACTGTGAACAAACTGACTGACTATTACTATAAAAATATTGGAATTTTGGAATATTTCAGTTACATTTTTTATTCTATACTAGCTTTTGCCCGCGACTTTGTTCCCGCGGAATTTAAAAAAAAAAAGGAAACGGGATAAAAATTATCCTATGTCCGTTTCCTGGTTCTAAGCTACTTGCCCACCAATTCAAAATCAGTCAAATCGCTTCAGCAGTTCTTGAGTTATAAATAGTGTAACTAACACGACTTTCTTTTATATATATAGATTATTTCCTATGTTAAGGAAAATTAACTGCACCAGCAACTAGCGCCATCAAACTATGTAACTTGTAACAATATAATGTAATAAATTGTTACTCGTGCACTTCAGTATAGCGTCCCAGTTATATATAATTCTCTTAACAATTTAACATATTTGCGTGTTACGGTGTTAAAAGTTACTGTAGTAAAGTTACTGTAGTACCTCTTGTATATACATCTTGTAACAACACAATGTCATCCTTGTCAGAAATCTTGTACGCATCAAATTTAATAAAAATCGTCCTCTCTGTTTACCCCCGGTGATGTAAAGACGCGTTATTTAGGTTATAATTACATCGAGGTTGTACAGGAAATCGTTTCTATGACATTTTAGATTATAAGATTTTCTAAATGTCAACCAAGTTATTACATATATATGTCGGGTGACATTTAGATGGGTGAGAAATCTTTCAACGACTGTTTATTTATTTTTTCTAAGTGTATCTTTTAGTAAATTATACTAGCCTAACATTTATACGAAATATATTATTTTTAACTTGAAGTTAATAATCAACTTCAAGTTAAAAATATTCAGGTTCTATTCTTATTTAAAACGCATTTTATAACTACTTAAGTCTAGATACTCATAGTCCATACATAACTTCTCTGAGTACAGAAGAAATTTATTAATTACTTTCATAATATAAACTTGAGAGAACTTTCAAAACTTTAATCAATTTTAAATTTAAATTTTCAATCGAGTTTCATTACATTTTCAATTTACAAGCTTCAGTGTCACGATACACGGATGTAACAGAAATTTTATTTTTAATTAGCGAGTGTTCGTTGAAAAGCTTTTGCAGCGCGGCCGAAATGAAGCGGGCATTTTAATTACGCGTTCCATCAATCGAAAAGCATCATCTACCTAAAAAAAAAAAACATTATTTATAATGACAACAAGCAATACTAAAATAAAAAATATCACTAGCCACTTTTTTCTCACACTCCGTGAAAATTATAACTTTGATTTTCCAAGATTACTCATAAAAAAATGTTATTCCCATACATAATTAATTGTTTTCACTTTCATCACAATCTGATCTATGGATTAGAAATACATAGAAGACTTACATACATACAAACATTAATTCACATTGATGTTATATTTAGCGTCATAGCTACAATCGTTAAGCAATAATTTCCGCAGGTGTAAACAGCACAACGGCATAGAGCAGTTAATTAGCGGTATTACAACTAAGCAATTGATTGGCTTACGACACTGTATAAGCCTGATTACTTAATCATTTAATTAACCCGTTGGTAATCTATAACTATATAAATAAACACCAACGTCCGTATGCTTACGTTACTCAAACAAATATTGATGAAATAGGTTTCGACACAGAGAATATATAATATACTAGCTGCCTGATAACTAAAATAAACATAATAAGTAGCCTATGTGTTCTTCAAGATTATGTTTTACATCTTTGCTAAATTTATTCAAGATCCATTGAGCCTTTCCGGTGATACCTTCAAATAAACATCCATACATCCCTCTAAAATTTCGCATGAATGGCTTACTTAAATCAACATTTAAGGTACAAATTAATTAGAAAATAAATAACTATAAATATTTCTAAAACTAATAATTATTGTCTGGGAATTTGCATCGACTATGAAATCGTCATTCGTCTGGTTCAAATAGAAAAAGTTTTCCCATTAAATAAATTCAAACGGGAGCCGAACAGAACGTGTCGGATGACCGTCTACTGGCAACTTTGATCTGCGATTTGAATTGGAAAGCATCAATTTTTTTACAACTTATTTAATCAACTACGTAGAAAATGAATAACTGAATAACTAACAGCCATATACAGGGACTTCTGACCCCTAAGTCCTCTCTGGTGGTATTTATGATGTTTTAGCTTACCTCTCCCCTAAAACCTAAAATCACGTGTATTTTTTTAGTGCAGAGTAATACTAAGCTTTTCAACATTTTATTAATTTACTAATTAAATCGTCATCAGCTCATCAGTCACTCCTTTTGACGTTTCGTGATTTTTTTCGTGATCCCTCCAGATTTTTTTGTTACCACACGTGAGCTTACTTAATGAGATAAATCTACAATAAAATTTAGCGTACTTAAGAAAACCGTCACTTAAGTCTTAGTAACAAAAAACTGCACTAAGGGCTCACATAGTAACTAATTAACGATTCTGGGAGCCGATGTAAGCTTTTTAAGTTAACATAAAGTGATTAAAACTTGAGATACGTAAGTACAAGTAGTATTGTTTATAAACTTGAGCTTTAATTTGTAATTGAAACTTCTTATTTTACCTGACTAAATAAGTTTAATATAATACCAGTAAGACAGAAAGGGAAAAGTTTGTTAGCAAAATGTTTTTGATAGCTGCTATCTGATCTCAAGACTAATTATGAGATTTAGTTTCTTCTTTTAAAGTTTTATCCACTTTTTCATGTAGTCTCGTCATTTTTTAGTCGTAGCTTTTTAAATTGTTTCTTAGTCGTCAATCTATAATTGAATATAGGCTTGAACCGTTTTCAAGAATTTAGTACAAAATTAAAATATATTCTGTTCTCCTTCATATTAATCCCCCACAAAAGCTTCAGCTATTCTAACCCACTATCTCTAATATCTGGATTTTAAATTTTATAAGGCGTTATTCAATCATCATCAGCTCACTCCTTCTCTGCTCCTTCACCGTAAGAATCTCGTACATATATAAATCGAAAAACACATTGGTACAAGGCAGGATTCGAACCCAGGACCTGCAGATTACAAATCAAGTGCTTAACCCCTGAGCCACTACCACAATAAAGTTGTTCAATATAAAAGTCAAAAAGTGTTAATTAGTTAGCTTTGAATCTCGACTGTGTTTAAATGTGCCGTCCTGAAACAACAATAATCCTAATGTTATTGTTTTTATATGAAAATATATGTAAATCGAATAATATTCACAGAACTTAGTAGTTTAACTTTGTAAAAACATTCAAAAATATTACCACTTTAATTACATTTGTTTACCCTGTTTATACCTGTACAGTATTAGTGCAAACGATAAAGTTTTAATCAATTTTGTTTGATCGAGATATTCAGCATTTAGAAATCTAGTTTGTGCCGGTCTAGAAAGGCTTATCCAGATTGATAAAATGCTCAAGAACAACAAAGAGACGTACATACATACATGCGTAGATGTATGAAGGTAGAAGAAGCGAAAGAGATATCAGGACCGCGCCAAATGGAAGTCCGTAATCACTGCCTACCCCTCTTGGTTACGAACGTGAGTCATATTGTTGTTGTATTTAAAACGAGTGCAAATCATTTGACAAAGGCGAAAAATTTGATAAAGTACGAAAAGGTACTGATAAAATATTGTAGGTATCTATATTTATAACAATATCAAAAAACCCCTCCGGCAGTATAAAGTAATCTTATTACAAGAAACTTAATTATCTACGCAACACTTCAAACGAATTTCCTTCCAGCTTATATCAAAGGCATCTATAAAAGCTTTGAATTCTTAAAAGCCGGTTATCGTTCCTTCTTTTTCAAGTAGATAGAACATATTACAAGAATTCATCCTTGTAGAATAAAAACAAGTAAAGCTAATTTTGTATGCACATTCGTATGTCTTCATAAATTCATACTCCTGTTATATTTATCATTGGTTTAAGTATAAAAATTCACCTGAAGATGGCGCTTTTTATGAGCAAATTTAAACAAAATTACTATCATTGTTTTAGCATTTAAAAACTAACGTACTACCTATACCTAAATGTCGTACTTAATCATTAAGATTTAAAAGCAATTCAGTTTAAGTAGATGGCGCCACCAGCGTATTAAATAGCACTGGCACATATTGGCGCCGTGAAATATTTAAAATAAAATGTATCGAATAGAGTCGTCTTTTATTTTTTATTATAACTTCGAGTGAGTGTTTTCTTCACGTTTCAACATATTTGTGTTGTCCTAGTGTTTTTACGTTTCGTAGTTGTGTATAAAAAAAATAAAAACTTAACGAATTTCAAATTAATAATGTTGACAAAAATACTTTACGTTCAAATAATTAAGCATCCGATGCTTTGTTAATTTTTAATGATGTATCTCGAGTATAAAGTTTCAGATTTGCTTCACACAAGTTACAAACGATTTAATTAATGCCTGGAAAATGTCGATACACGGTACGTCCTTTTTGATTAAAAACTGTTTGAGGCATCACGAGCTTAAGTAATTCCATTTCCAACTATTAACTACTTCAAACGATACATTCAACTTTAAATTAACCTCAGTATCCTTTTATGTTCTATTTAATAAGATTATTGTTGAGGATTGTTAGGTACATACAGACTTAAATAGAGATAATTTTAGAAGTTACTTATGTATTATTTTTTTTAAATCAAAACTGACAATACTTAACTATTGTAGATAATGTAACAGTGAATTAAATAAAAAGAAAGTGGACTCTATATTAATTTAGTGCGAAATACTTACTCAAGAAATGTGTTAACTTTAAAGTTCATAATGTGGAACCCGAACGCAACAGACAACAGACCGATGGAGAAGAGAGTGGTGATAGGGAGAGTTCGACCAACATGGGCACGTAATCTCCCAGACGCAAGAGAAGAAGACGACAAGAGTGATCAAGAAGTAGGCGTGATGCCGCACAGCGAACCACCTTCGCCCACTGACACCTGGGACCATCAGAACAAACAAGAAGACAAATTTGATGTATTTGGAAAGGTTCGTTATTACAGTGGTCTTGTTCTGTTGAAGCACCGTACAAGATATTGTCATCTCTGTCTTTTACAGCGATATCGAGAGGGATGGCAATATGTTTTTGGACAGTTCTTTCGTCTATAGAAACAAATTGTTACATTTAGCAAAATGTCTACAAATTATATTTAAGCTAGCCTTTAGATTTCTTATCAGTCAGTTCTTTCGTGCTTTTGGCTTTCGTCACTTATTTAAAAAAAAATTATGGCATTATTTGTATATTTCAGGTGATGCTGCTAGGAGACAGTGGCGTGGGCAAGACCTGTATGCTGGTGCGGTTCCGCGATGGCACCTTCCTCGCAGGCAACTACATATCCACTGTCGGCATCGACTTTCGGGTACTTGAAGAAACCTGAAACCTATTCTGTATCAAAATACCTATGATGAAAATTACAAAGGATAATAATTTAATATCTACTAGCTCTGTTCCTAAGCTGTTATAGTATTTGTATCAAGTGTATACAAGCGGGGTTACTTTTGAACAAAATGTGAATATCGATGTTGTACGATAATAAGGCTTACTCAACAGTATTAAATAATCCAAAGATATATGTAAAGCCGCAGCCAAGCTGATATGAACACCAACAAAGTTTAAGCCATACAGTTTTACAACTGCATTCCAACATGACGAATAAAACCTTTTCCGTGACTCTAAAAGTATTATTAGCTGTCAATAAAAACATAACTGGCTGGTTGATGTTTTTTTTTAGTTACAAGCCGCATTATAAAATAAAAAAAAGCAATTAAGTAATATTAACCAAGGGTTCGGTCTCCGCGAGCCACTCACGAGTGCTGTTGCCCTGGTATCCGCACTGCTATTGGTCTGCTTCGCGCGCTTAGCACGCCCCTAGCCAGCTGTGAACTGACTTCCATCACTGACTTGATTTATTGTTACGTAGTATTTTTTTGTTCCCAGTTTTTGTCGGCTGATTTATAGCATTTGTCGCCGACTGTTATTCATTTCGACGGGATAACTTAATATAAAAAGTTTGGTCCCTTCATTTTAGATTGCTAGAGTTAGGATATTCATATTATTTTTTGAATTATGCCTTACCATAATACTTTTTTATTTTAAATGATCTGTTGAGCCTTTTTAAGAAACACACAGCGACTGAAAACTGGAGTTTGCTCAAATTACTATTCAAATCACTTACAATTTGTTGTGTTTTTGAGACATACTTGTTATTGCTATGGAGTAAAGAGTGTATAGAGATATTAATACGAATCATTTTGTTGCATTATTTCTTTAATTCTAGCTGATTATTTTCAATATCTGAATTATTTCTCAATTAATCAAATATACAATTTATTCGTTGTTGGTATATTTTGATACATATAACGCCATCTGTTGCAGAACAAAGTAGTGACGGTGGACGGCGTCAAGGTGAAGCTTCAGATTTGGGACACGGCGGGGCAGGAGCGCTTCCGTAGCGTAACTCATGCGTACTACCGAGATGCACATGGTAATTTTTTTTACACATTTTTGGTAATAAATTGTCCAATTTCTTGGAAGGTTTATATAACTAGTTATTATTGCGTTCAGTTTTGTTTTCACATCAAAATCAGATTTTTGCTCTCTAAGAATAAAATAATGGTAAAAAACGCCATCTATGGGCGACACCGTCCACCTTTACTGTAATTCAATTAAAACAGTTCTGATAAATGATCGAAGATAGTTAAATCATCGTTACATATTACAAAATTATCATTTGATAGATTTTGTTTAATTAATAATGGTTAAACTTATGTTATTCAACCCTATAATGAGATTTTTATTTCTATATAAACAAAGTATAGTGTCAATAGACGTGACCTCAATTAGTTCATACCGCGTACTGTGGAAGGCATTGGGAAAGGCCTATGCCCAGCAGTGGGCAGATAAAGGCTGTTGATGATGATGATGATGATGAGTATACCTACAAGTGTGTGATGGTTTGACGTTCTCAGGTAGTCCAAAATAACAAACCGGATCACGTTGTACATCTGGCAAGCTGACTCTTTCATATATTAACCATTAACGAGCCTCAATTCTACAACATAATGATCATAATATTTAGAATTAAAATAAAAATTAATTGAATCTGAAATCTATACTAAGAGTCAGCCTAAGTTACGAATTAACAACTGTTAGTGTTACTGTGTGAAAGTTAGTAAAACAGAATTATAGTTTTAGTTCCGAGTTTGTTAAAAAAAAAAATAGTCTTAAAAAGGTAGCTACTAAACACATCACGTTATTAATTTTTAATTAGGTTTGTATTTAATTAGTTACATCAGTTTTCTATTATGTGACCGATGTATGAATGAGGTCGAATTGATTACTCATTGGTAATCAATCAGCGTGCAGCAATGAGTCGAATAGAACGTGCTATGAATGTAGCACTGGTCGCTATATCATAATAATGTAGTGAAAATAACTCACAAAAATATCATCAATCCACATTTAATAACGGCCGTAGATCAAAAAAACTACATTTACTTAAAAAAAACATATTGTAAAAAGTGTTTAAAGCTCAATATAAAATTTTGAAATAAGTAAATATGTTATTATGTGATAAGTTGGATGAAAATAAAATAAATACGATCTAGAATCTAAAATTATAGTAGCAGATTGTTCTCCTATAATTCCTCACGTGCCTTTCTAATCATCATATAGCTTGTTTTATGTTTGTTTTTGTAGCTCTCCTACTTCTGTACGACGTGACTAACAAGACGAGTTTCGACAACATACGGGCGTGGCTGGGCGAGATACGAGAATATGCACAAGATGATGTCGTCATCATGCTTCTGGGTAAACTTTTCTCTGTACAATTCTTTCATATTCATATCCAAGCCGATGCAACATCAGAGTTTCAAACATATCGCGGGCAGGGTAGGTCTTTGTAAGGACTTTTAACTTATGTTATCTACTGAAGCTAAAGTTTGTCTCTTTAAACACACAAATGCATGCTGTGTGCTGTTTCGGTGTGCAATTTTTAATCTTATCATTAGCCACACCTACTTAATTTATAACACAATGACCACATCTCGTACAGGTCAAATATTTATTTTACAGACAAAGATATACGACAAATTCTATGGAAAGTACTGCCTTTTTCTAACAAACATTATGATAAATTATATTAGTGACTAAGACTAACAATAATATTTATGTTCTTTATATGGAATATTCTATAATAACTACTCCATTTTCCTGCAGGAAACAAATCGGATAGCGGCCTAGAGAGAGCAGTGCGGCGGGAGGAGGGGCAGCGGCTGGCGCGAGAATATCAAGTCGCCTTTATGGAGACGTCGGCTAAAACCGGACTAAACGTGGAAGCGGCGTTCGGCCATGTGGCGCGGGCTCTCGTCGCAAAAGCGAACCCCGTGGACCCAGCGCGCCTGGCGGTGCGCGCGCAGCCGTCGCAAGAACAAAAGTCCTCGTGCCCGCCATGTTCCTAAATTGACATGCACGTTTTCCCGCCACTCGTTTCTGTTATTCTTGGCATGTGTATTTATTAAAGATCTTGAAAAACTTATTTCATCATGTACAACTAAGTACGGTTTTAAAATTAGGTTACACCTGGGATAGACCCTTGTTCCTAAAGAACACTATTGACGTATCTGCACAAGTTTGCCTCAAGCATTTGTATGTACATGTATTTTTATGAGTATTTATTACGACGGATTTAAGCGTACGATGCTTGTTAGCTAATTTTCTCACAAAAATCTTTACTGTTTTTATTAATATATTTTTACCTTACTAAATATCACGACGTTGGAATTGTTTGCTTATTGCAAAAAAGTTAACACAGTATGTTTCTGTTTTTTTTTTCTTTTTAAGAAATAATAATATATTATTTCATTTTGGTATAGCGATTTGATTAATGTACAACCATGATAAATAGAATAATTAAAAATATTGTTTGAGTTCTGCATTATTTGAGTAAAGAGCACAAAAGTACATAGTAAAGTATGATAAATAAATTTATTTATTATTTTGAGTCGTATTATAAATTCAAAAATAAACTTATATGTGTAAAATAAAAAGTAGATTAAAAAAATGTTGTTCAACAGAAAAATATCTTCAACTTTAATAAACGTTTTAATGCATTAATCATAAATCTAAGGTAACTAGTACTACTAATAATTATCCTATCCTATATCATCCTATACCTCAAAATTAATTATGATTCTCTTTAAGAACTCTAATTGTATGTAGTGATAATGAATTAATATACAAAAAATATATAGAAAATACTTAACATATGCATGTTAATATTTGTGCAATAATTGTAAATGTGTAGCATTAAATGTTGCTTGTAATAAAATGAAATCAAACAAAATTTTAAAGTGTTTTATTTATTACAACATTTTGTAGGTTTATGGTAAACTTAAAAATTCAAAACGAGGAAGTATAAGTATAAATAATGCTAATTAATGTCAGTCTTTTCCTTCTGGTAAACTACGGTAAACTTAAAATAACGAAGAATAGAAACTAGCAAATAATCATATTTTAGTCGTGTTACTAAACAATAATACAAAGTTAGCAAAAACTTTAAAACGCTAATAAAGTTGGCAGGTGGCAACACTGAGAATCTTTTTATTGAATTGATGATTTAAAAATTAATAATAACCACCGTGGACGTCAAACGTATATTATTTTCAATTGTATTATAATTACAAAAATAGATGCAGACTTTTTCATTATTTAAAAACATTGTGATTCTAAGATATTACATTGCGATAAGTCGTTTGATTTCATATTTCCCGCTTTGTGTGAACAGCTGCTAAGTTCACTCACGTTTGAATTTAGCGCTATCGTCACACATTGTAGACAAAGACAGAATGATGTTCCAGGGGTCCTAAACTATTGAAGTAGAACGTAAAATGTTTTCTGTCATCAAATCATAACAACATAAAGTTCTTTCTTGTCGTTTTTGTTTGAGGAATATTCACAATTAGTTTTTACTAAAGTCAATCACGACCAAATGGCTATTTCTCGTTTTTCAAAAAGTTTTACTTCAATTTCCTATTCCATGTTTGTGTATTTTAAGAAGTCACGGCTTATTTACATTTTTATTTTTATGACAAAATTTGACATTATTTATGGCTAATAGATACCATAATTATTTTACATTTATTTAATTTCATATTTACTTCAACAAAATAATACTTTAACGACTTTAAAACGAGTGTAACTTATTTAGTTGATGATACCTGACTTTTGAGTGCTAGTTTGTTTCGTTATGTTGGCACTCTTGCTACCATTTTACGCGCACATGCGCAGAACGACAGGTGGTCGGCGACTCGACCCAGCTATTCCGACCGAACATCGACTTCTCATGCTCATCATCAGCCGCTTTCATACTCAAGCTAGAACGATGTGCAGTGTATTGTGTTGAAGTGTTCGTGGTGACATGGCGTCCGTTTATTAAGCGCTGTACAAGTTTATACTTAAAAAAAATTGTTTATTTACAATGCGTGTGAATTATGATCGTGTTTGTAGACTGTGCTTGTCATCTCGAGGCGAATTACTGCCGATATTTCCTACCACCAGTTCGGATGACTCGGAACCTTCTGGCCTCGCATCAAAAATCAGGGATTGCGTGTCTGTAGAGGTAAGTAATTTCTAAAATATGTGTTGGAATCATGTTTTGAGTGAAAGTAGACCCTTGGTGTACGTGAGAACTCGTCATCCGTCCCTGTTCGAGCAACGCTGTGTCGAGGTGGAGATGTCGTAAGATCGTCCACCATTTTGTAATGTTCCACCGCTATCGCTCGGGTCGTGGCCGCGTCGCGTCGCATTCCGTTCAGCCGGCGAGGAATGGCGCGCATTATGAGGGTCGGGTTTGGCATTATTCCCGGGGGTCTGGCCGGGAGGGGGTCTGCGTGCCGTCAGATAGGCATGGCGTTGGATGTATTGATTTACCGGACGAGACCAGGCCAGTGCAGCTTATCCCTCGAACGGATCGAGCGTCGGTCGGTGTCTGCGTGAGTTCGCTATCGGCGTGCATGTGTGCGTGTGTGCCTATATCGCGGTAACCCTCGAGGGGCTCGCTGGTTGCCACTCGACTCGCTTCTACTTATTCGGTCGAGGAGCAGCCGTCCGCCGCGCGCTATACCTACGCCTACTTAGTTTCTCTTCGCGTCGTATCTACACACGAGGCGCGGTTTGGCTCGTCCGTTCTGATGAAATGCGTCCGTCGACCTTCATACATTGATTGCGTATGATTATTTTTCAGATAAACGAAGATGACGACCTGCCAACTAATGTTTGCAGAAAATGCTGTGACAATGTCAATAACTGGCACATTTTTAAGGATATATGTGAAAGGTCACAAAACAAACTACAGAGACTCATTAAAAATGATGGCAGCCAACTAGAAGAGGTTGGTTCTCTCTTTGATTTTCCATTGCCATTCGTTTTTCAACTGTCAACTTCATTGTTGTTTACATAAATTAATTATGTTTTTACAGGTGCAAATTAAAAATGAACCTTTATCTGATGAGGCTTATGATGATGGAGTGGTTATTGAAGGATCATACCCTGACCTTGAGGTATGTTATATGATAGTTATGTCATTTGTTTGAGAGTTCATTTGTTGTAGGGAAGTAAAACTTTTGGTAACTTTTGCTTAAGGAAAATATTAATTACTAATCAAAAATAACCAATTTAAATATGATACTTAATATTGGCTGCCTGCAAATTAGTGTCAAGGGCATTAAATATGCAGTGTTTTCAATGTAATTTGAATTAAGTTTTGTTTTTATTTCTTGGAATTAAAGTTGTAGCTGATGCTTAAATATCTTGGTTTTTAGAACAAATGTAGTGTTATTTTTTGTTATAAAATTTCATAGATATAGGTATATAAATGTAATGATATATGACATAATGCAGTGACCAATATTATCATGTTACATTCCAGTGTGCATCTACATCAAGCAAAGTACAAGCTGAAGGCCCTCCTATCTTGGCTTCGCTGGGTCTCACACCGAGGAGTGATAAGGTAAAGATTAAACATATTCATGCCTGTCTTATCATTAAACACTGAGAATTGTATCATTGTATAAAATTGATATGTCTTTGTTTTCTCTTCATACTCTTTGTACTTCTTATAATTTTTGTATTGGAAATGTTAATGGGAAAAACAAAATGGAAGTGGGAATACCTTAATTGAATTAATTTTATTCACAGAATTATGTAGATCCAAGGATGGACTGGCAAAGAGTAAATGCAATATTGGACCTGGTTCAAAAAGATGAGGTCATTGACTCTCTGCAATCTGCCGAAGAATGTGATGTGTTACATCATTCTGATCATGACTCTGAATCTGAAACTGAATTAAGTTGTAACACTAATGCGGAATACCTTGATTGTGATAATGGTTACTTATGTAGAAATGAACAAATTATATCAAAAAATCCTTTATCTAAAACAAATAATGACAATGCAAAAGTGAAGAAAGTGTTAAAAAGGAAACGTAAAGTTGAAAAGAAGAACTGTTTGCTGCCGAAAAATGTCTGGCAACTGTTTTTTACTGAAGAAATATTGGAGCTTATAGTTACAGCTACAAATGAAAAAATTGAAAAACACAAGGAAAATTATTCACCATCCACAAACATGAGTGAAATAAAAACATTTATTGGTATTTTATATTTGCATGGCATATTGCGCCCTACAAATGAAAAATACAGTGACCTCTGGCTTAATGATTGTGGTATTGTATGCGTTCAAAATGCAATGAAGTTTGAGAGATTTAAATTTCTTCTTGAGAACTTAAGCTTTCATCAAGACAATGTTAGAGATACAAAACAACATGACATAATGAAACCTATTCGTACAATTTTCGAGATGTTTGCATTGAATTGTAGAAAAGTTTTTGATGTCAATGACATGGTTGTTATTGATGAAGTACTTATTCCTATTTTTGGTCCGTGTCCTTTTAGATACTGCATTAAAAAGAAACCAATAAAAGGTGGTATCAAAATGATATTAATGGTTGATCCAACAAATTTTTACATCAGTAATATTAATGTTATCACTGACCCATATTCAAGTGCGGAAGAAATTGTCTTGAAAGTTGTGAAACACTTGGCAGGTTCTGGTCGAACAATTATATTGGATTCTTGGTTCACATCTTTTAAATTAATAGAAACATTAAGAAAAGAGTATAATTTATTTACTATTTTGGCAGTTAATCCCTCTAATAAAATAATACCACCATTTTTTCTTGCCAATAATAGAAAAAGTGAAGATTTTATTACTGGTTATGTTGATGAAAATATTTCATTGACTTCATATGTTAATACAAAACATAAATCGATAAACATATTAAGTAATGTACCAAGGTTTTATGAAAGAAACAAAGGTAAAGGTGATTCGGTTGTATCAACATATAAAAAAAACCAGTCTGCAGTTGAAGTTATAGATGTCCTAATGCACTATTATACAACAATGCAGAACTCTAACAATTGGGCTCATTCATTATTTTTTATGTTATTAAATATAGCAGCGGTGAATGCTCAAGTTATTTGGGCTTCTGAGAACTCTGGTAAAATAGTTAACAGGCGTTTGTTCATAAAGGAATTAGCTATTAGTCTTTTGGAAACTAAATGTTTATCAGTTCCGCTGGAAAATCAACTAAAGATCAAAAGATTTGCTACAATGGAAGAGTTTGCAACACCGAAAGGCAGGATAAGATGTAGAATTTGTGTCGAGTTGACAAAAAAAGACCGAAGAACTCAACAACGTTGTAATAAGTGTGGATTTTCTGTTTGTAAAGAACATAGTGTACTTATTTGTTCACTTTGTGATACATAGAAAATACCATAGTAATTTGGTTGTTAATGTGGTGTGAGAGATTTTAAGTTCAACTTAGTATATGAGATTTTTTTTGTAAAGTTTGTTAAGTTGAAATACAAAGACATGTCAATTATTTTAATATGCAATAGTTAACGTCATGTTATAGTTAAATCAATATCTACTTTGTAGGGGAAAAACAGCAAAACGTTGATTCAGATTTTAACGTTTTTTTTTTTTCCAATATGTAGAAAGTTATTATTTGTTAGCTTTATTTTTCATAACGCTTCTTTTTAATTTAGTTTGATAATATGTAGTTGGTGCTTCATTCTATTAAAATAAATTGTGTTTGTTGTGTTGAAATTATAAGATTATTATTGTTAAAGTGTAAATTTTCATTCCTATAGAATTTAGTATATGAATAAATTAATTTTACTTTATTATGTTTTCGTTTTGATTCAGTTTCTATCATGGTTAATTTTGCCAGAGTGATGATTATTTGATTACTTTGTCCGATGTCTCAAAATTCATATTGTCAATCGGAGACCTATGTTCTGCAGTGGACAAGCTAAATATTATCAAATTATTTTTAATTATGTGGGAAATAATGCATTCAGTGTTTTAATAGTTACAACAATGAAATCAATTTAAATCTGAGAGTTAATTAATCTTGTTTTTTTTTTTTTTGGATAGGGATTTGGTTAAATAAACAGTTCTACAAGATACAAAACAAATCAAATTTGATCTTATTTTGGTTCTAAAAATTTTTTTATAAATCATTTAATTCTAGGGGATGGAGAGCGAAAATAACGAGGAGGAAGATGAAGAAATGAACGAAGACGAGATGAATGGTACCGCTCAACAATATCCTAGCATGCCAGCTATGCCTGAGGTCTCCATCACTGTGATGCGTCCCACAGGAGAGACCCTGCACGCTCGACAAGGGATACAACAACTCGCTTCGAAGGAGTGCCTCGTGTGCGGCCGATCTTACAGATATTCACATAACGCCAGACGACATGAACTTAATGCTCACAGTTTTGACAGATACACTAACAAAGTAACCGCCAAGAAATCTCACAATACGCACATGCAGCCAAAACTTAGACCCAATCCGTTCAATCCTAAAGCGAGGCTCATGCCTAATCCTATTAGTCATAAAATGCAGTTGATCCCTAAAGGTATTAATGCAAAAATCATACAGAATAAAGCTCTTGCCCCACCAAAACCTATACCAGTTAAAACACCAAAGGGAACCCAAAATAATTTGCCGTACCCACTTCGTATTAAGGCTTTAAAAGACTTACAAATAAAGAAAAAGGAACCACAAATCCTTAAGACTTTGTTGACAACGAAACCTGAAGTTTTGGTATCGGAACCGGAAATTCTTAATTCTGGTCCAGAAAGTCCTGAGACTTTGATATCTGAACCAGAAATAGCTTCGTTTCAAGTAGAGACTATACTTTCAGAACCGGATACTTATATACCTCAAGATGATGACGATGTCGATGGTGAAATGCAAAATAATCAAGGTCAAAATTATGATACCGTTGACATGGATTCCGAAAATGAGATTGAGATAGCTCGTCAAAAAGAAAATGCTGGCGAAGATGAAGGGGATGGTGAAGGTGAAGGCGACGGTGATGGTGAAAGCGGTGGTGGTGGTGATCATCTGGTTATAAACGAAGGGGAAGAAGGTAACGAAATGGATAATGATGATGAAAATAACATGGAAAGACAACAAAGCGACAATGAAAATGACCAAGCAGACGACAATGTCGATAGCCAAGATGGGTTACAAGTCGGCAACGAGAACGATGGCAGAGAAGAAGATGACGAGAATGGACATGAAACCAAAGAAGGCGATGAAGGAAATTATGAAAGAGACGATGAACAGGTGGAGTACAATCAAGACGATGATGATGAGGAACTGCCTCCTATAGCCCCCGTTGTCGAAATCAACGAAGATATGCAAACAAATTCGTACAACAGTGAAGGAAACGACGAGGATCTCGACGAAACGGCCGACCCTAACGACACAGCAGAGGACGTCAAAGAACTTGATCCCGATAAACTATATGTGACAAAGACGCAGAGAGATTTTATACTGAAATATCGCGATATAATCGAACAAATTAATACAAAAAGATGTCTCTGTTGCGATAGGGAACATCCCCGCCGCAAAGCTGTCATACAACATTTGCAGAAAAATGGACACAAAGTCCCCAAACATACCTGTTACAACTGCGTTGTTACATTTGGACATATCGGCGCTCTGCTCAGTCACATGCGCTCCAATACTTGCACAGATCTATGGAAGATCATTTACAATGAAAATGGTATCACCGAAGATTTAGTTCTGGAGGATGAACCTAAAGATACCAAAGTAGCATATAAAGACATATTCAATGCTAGATCTTATGCTTGCAAATTGTGTCCTGCTAAATTTCAATTGAAACAGTTTATAATGAAACACGTGTTGGACGTACATGAAGATGGCCAGTCTCGGGTGCAGCTCGTCTGTGTTCACTGCAATTCCAGATTCAAAGATAAGGCGTTGTGGAAGAGGCACATACGCAACGGAGAATGCACCGTTTATATTTCATGCGATTTGTGTTCAGAAAGATTTGGCAACATGCAACATTTCAACGACCACGCATTAGCAGTACACGCCGGAAACTTCGACCAATCTGATAATCAGAACAAATGTGTCGACGGACGACCGACCGATTGTCCCGTTTGCGGGAAGAAGAACAGTAGCTACCCAAATTTAGTTAAACATTTAAAGATTATTCACAACGAGGAGAAACCTCATTACTGCCAGCACTGTGATTCCAAATTTGAGCAAGCCGCTGATCTAAACAAACACATCTATATGGAGCATTCTGATAGAACATTGGGCGTGCAGAGCAACGAGCCCGACATGTCTCTCGTGAAGGAGGAAGCCGAGGAATACCACTACTCTTGCACAGAATGTAACGCCATATTCGAAACCGTCGACGCTTGGACGGATCATCAGGTGGCCGAACATAATCAAGTCGCTCACCATTGCGACCAATGCGATAAGAAATTCTTAAGACCGTCGGAACTCGCCGAGCACAAAAATACGCATTTGAGAGTTAAATTTTATCCTTGCAACATTTGCTCCAATTCGTACAGCACGCCCCAAAAGCTTTCTGAACATGTTCAGCAAAACCATCCTGGAGCCGCGGGAGCGTACGCGCCCGTGGACTATGACTTTTTCTGTGACATATGTATCAGATCGTTCAAGAGTCGCCAGGCCTACTCGAACCATATGCGCATACATGCTAAAGTCCCCACCACCAATAGAAAACCCGGGGAACCGAAGGGATTCGCTCCGCAAATTGTCGGCAAGCCGATTAGATCCTTCTCGATGGTACAACCTAATTTTCTTTCTTTCAAACCTAATTGTAACGTTCCGAATGCGCCTTACTCTTGTGATATCTGTGGAAAAGGGTTCATGCACAAGAAAAATATTTGGAAGCACAAGAAAGTACTGCATGCGGACACCGCGGACCGAAACGACAGTGAAGAAAATACCATGCAGGCCTCCACCGAAGAGGACGAATTCAATTTAGACGAGAATGGTGTTGTCCTTTCGACACCGCAATTCAATAGCTTTAATTTTACTAATTTAGCAAACAACCTGCAGCAACAGGCCGCACAGACCCCACAGGAAGCCGCGCCTTATTCCTGCGAATTATGCTTCAAACGGTTTCCACTTAGGACAAGTTTATGGAAACACAAACGCGCCAAACACGGAATCATCAACGCCAGCGCCAGCGGCAGCTCCGATTCACCAATAATGGCCGGAGAAGGCGGCAGATCGAGTTGTACTATTTGTAAAATTACTTTTTCAGACAAAAAATCTTACTATCGTCACAGAAAGAACGTTCACAAATCGTCTGCCCAAATGTGCAAAATATGCGGAAAACCATTGAATTCAACGTTAGAATTATATGAGCATCTCAAGGCTGCCCACGCCAGAGAGTTGCTTGGATATAACGCGAGTCAAGGTCCCACTAAACAGGAGGGTACCCAAGAATTGGAAGGGGAATATGACGGTGATCAGGACTCGGTCGACCCCAGCGCGGAATATCAGGCCCGCTATCCGTGTGACCAATGTGGCAAACAATTCGTCGGATTGCTCGCGTTACAGAACCACCAATGTGTAAACCAACTACAATCATCTCCTCAGACCTTCGACTGTGAAATATGCCACAAGAGTTACACCTCTATTTCTGCGCTAAAGAGCCATCGCGGGTGGCATTTGCGTTCTCCGGACGGCAAAGCTGCCGCCAACAATTCGGGTCTATGGATGCCTCAGCATAAGGTCACCAGCAAAGTTAGCAAACACGAAGTGGTCGATCCCTCGCAGCTCGCGCGCGTCTCCCACTCGACGCCGACGCCCGCCAGCGTCGCCAAGAGGAGACTACCACCGGAAGTCGAGGTCACCGTCGTAAATCCCAACAAGAAATTGCGTTCCGACGATTCGGTGGAATTGGAACAACAGAACAATTCCTCCACCGGAGCCGACGATAGGTACTGCAACATATGCGACAAAGAGTTCACCAAGCGAGCGGCCTACCAGCGGCACATGGACGAGGTGCACCAGCCCAACTCCGTGTTCTGTCCCGTTTGCGAGAAGAGTTTTACGCGCAAGTCGACATTGATCGTCCACATGAAGAAACATTACGGCGGCGAGGGCAGCTCCTCCGCCGCGGACCAGAACGAAGACGACGGCCTCGCATGCGACATTTGCGGGGCGCAGTGCGATAACGAGAACGCTTTAAGAGCCCACCGAGCCATGCACCACGGTGATGATTCAGGAGAGTCTGAAGATGAGGGCAGCAGTGCGCCGCCTCCGGGCGAGTTCACATGCGGGCAGTGCGGAGACGGCGTGGCGACGCCGCGCGACCTGATCGCGCACCGCACCATGCACGCCACGCCAACCAAGTTCTACTGTAACATCTGCAAGGTGTACTTCGCGCGTGCAATCGACCTGTCCTCACACACGCGCGCGCGACACTCAGACAACGAGAAGGTGTTCTTCCCGTGCGCGATGTGCGACAGGTTCTATATGAATAAGAAGAGTTTGCAGCGACACATAGAGATGGCGCACTGACCGTCAGCCCGGCACACGGCTCGCCGACCACCTCCGGCACCTACGGCGAAATACCACTAATTCCTGTAGAGCGGACATTAAAGTGAGTCAACTGATACCATAAAACTTTCCGTAGTTGTAAATATTTATAGATTACGCAATCTTTGCATCTATTTCGATGATAAAACAGTGTAACTGTCTGAAAGTATTTTATGTATCGTGTCATTGTCATTCCTTGACTGTTATTTGGTTTTATTTCTTTAATTGATAGGAAGTTTATCTTTCATTTATTATTTTAAGTATTTGCTCATTTGTGTTATTTATTAATGCACTATTATGTTCATTGTGATTTTTGGGAGACTGTTGCAAAAGTTTTTTTGTAATGGTGATTACATACTCGCATTGGATGAGTCGTACTTATATTTTTCTTGTATTTGTGTTGGAAATGAAAATATCGTTTGTATTTCATTATGCATGTGTTACTATTATTATTGGAACAACGGGCCAAAATTATGAAGTAGTCAAACCCAGTCATAAATTAGCGGTTTTATTTTTATATTTCTTATATATAAGTATCGTTTGATTGTTTTTGGGTAAAGTCATTGCGATTGGTGTCGATTTATTTAATTTTTTTTATATTTTAAGGTTAGAAATAGAAATACATTTTTTTAATGTAAATAGTTACTTATCATGACGATCATTCGTTAGAATAACCATAATTTTTTGACTAAAAATGGTCATTTAAGTTTCGTTACAATGTACTGATTATTTAATAGTAATTTCAAAATGTATGTTTTATACAAACGGAACTAACCACTAATGACAACATCTCATCTATGCTGTCTTTGTCTTCGGGCCTACGAGTTATGTACATTTTAGATTATAGATCTATTAAATTTTTGTATTTAAATTTCCTAAGAAATTGAAAAAAAACTACTATAGATTTATACTTTTGCACAGCGGACTTAATTCTAGTTTTATGGTAATATTTAATAGTGCCAAAAATTTGCTTGATTCATTACAAAAAAATAGGTTAATTTAGGTTATACGTAGTTTTTAAATTAAGTAACTGTAAATTATCGTATGTAAAGAAAAATGATACACTATAAAATGTAATCAAAATGAAAAAGTTTATAAATCCACTTGCGTATGTTACAAAAAGAAAAATAATCAATGTATAGCTAAATATCAATGTTTAGCATATCTAATTAATATTGAAAATAATAATATAAACGATTTTTACTATTCAAAGACATAAAGAGTATTTTATTATATTAAAATTAAATCATTTACATTAACATAACTTTTTATAGTTTTTGTGACCTACATCAAATTTTCTTTACCTTAGCCATCAAAATGTATTAAATCCAATGTAAAAATTACGTAATGAAATAATCTATATTAATTTACATCGTGATACACATTCGAAATTGAAAAAAAAAAAGATCTGGCAGTTTATTTAAAAAAAAATCTGCCTTGAATTAACTTCATTGGGAATGTCTGTTGTATAGATGCTCTGTGACTGATATTTTCATATATTTTATGTTATACAAACACGATTTAAAGAATTATTGTGATATGTTTTCGATTATCAATATGAAACTTGTAAATATTAAGTTTCTTTTAACTTATATTTTCTAAGAAAAGTATAATACAAATTAAATTATAAGAAGTGTCATGTTAAAGAATGTTGGCATATTTTGCAGATGGCGAGGTATTTTAATTGGAAATTCACTTTTAGTGGATATTCAATAGAAATATTGTTGGCCATAGATGAGGTTTAATTTTGTCATCATTGTGGTTTGGTAAATAAAGTGACTTAATAAAAATATGTCTTTTATTTTTATCTTAATTATATTATAAATGCGAATTTTTAGATGGATGTTTGTTTGAAGGTATCTCGGTAACGCCTCAACGGATCTTCATGAAATTTGGTACAGATGTAGAAAATAATCTGGAAGAACACATAGGCTATTTATTACGTTTTTTATTTTTATGCCGCGCGGAGTCGCGAGCGACAGCTAGTTATAAATAAAATATTGACCATCCACTGTCATAACCCACTAAAACAGAGAGTACGGATTTTCATTTGGATGACTTAATTTTAAAGGATATTATTACTTTCTAACAGAATCCTTGTAATTTTCTTACAAACAGCATTAAACGCACAGGGTATGTGCATCAATTGTGGCATTTCCAAGCTGGATTTGTAGCAAAAGGATATTTTGTTTTCAATTAAAACACATTTTAGATTGCACAAAACATTTTAATATAAACTTAAAAAGTCGTACAACAATATGAAAAATTATTATTGACTAATTTATATTCGCGGGCATGGAGTTACCGCATTCACTATATTATGCAAATATTATATTATCTTTAACACTTCCATCGAATATATCTTACAAAAGAAAGAAAATGAAAAGTTATCTTTATTAATAAAAAATCTCATTACGCTAAAGTTTATTCATTCTTAGACTTACATTATAGATTTTATCTACAAAATACTGTAGCGTTTTGGTCAGGTTTCAATCGAGCCCGCTGCACAATTACACATCCTTTTAATAAGAATAGGGTATCCATAAAGTATTAAAATCATACAACTAGACTTAAATCTAAATCATCAAAATATAAAAATAGTAAAAAAATAGATGCAAATTCCCTATACACCTTGTCATTGTTGCGCATCGGAACATAGTGTGCCCTTAGGGGGCGATGCGGCCGCGTCCGGCCACTGCGGCGCCGTGTGACTGCTCTTGCTATTGCTTTAGAATATGTACACTGCCAGCGCAGCGCACGAGTCGCCAGGGGCGCTCCGGACGCGGCCGGGCTGCGGAAGTGAACCCGCTCCTGCTTTGCGCACACCGATCATACCGCTACATACCTCGATTGAAACACTGAGCCCAAGTGCCGAGTGAAATATAAAAAAGATAAATAACACATAGTACTTTATTTTCCACGAATTCGCATGCACCCGTTGTTATATGAATTGAGAATTTTTTTTCTATCATTTTTCATATTCATGTCTTTTATAACAATATTACAATAAGTATACCGTAAGGACTAAGGCCGGCCACCGGGCGGGGCCGGCGATGTACACGAGGACTAATATCTTCTTAAAAAAATACTGTTAGATTGAAACGTAGCTATATTACGAGACCTATATTTATGTATATTATAATTATTACAAGGGTACGATCGTAAGAGTGATGATTAGAACTAGGTGAGATCTCCGAGAGCGCCGGCGCCGGCGGGCGGCCGGCGGATATGCATCGTGGCCGTGGCGTAACGCCGACTGCGCATGCCCTGCCCTGCCCTGCCCACTGCTCCACTCCACTGCGACGCATGCCATGCCATACACATCATACATACACTATATATTATGCTACAAGTATCAATTTCAATATTAAAAATACGTAATTTCTCTATTGGCATTTCGTTTCCACGTGAAAAATTAGACGTTTCGCGTACGAGTAGATATATACATATATGTAATGTATACATATTAAATATCAGTATTTTCTTAGATCGGAGGACGTATGTATAGAGGCTCGCTTCGGAAGGTGCGTCGCGGCGAGCGCGCGCGGCCACTCGGCCTCGCTCTCACACCCTACAAATATCGATATCGAACGAAGACGTCAAAAAACTCGACTCGGCTTACGTTTTAAATATTACGAAAATAAATCGCCGGCGAGTCGCGCGGCAGATTATTGCTCCTATCGATAAATTTACACATCGACGTAACGAACGTGAATACAAAAAGTTATGGAAAATCGTACGGTTATCACAAGCGGCGGGCGGCCCCGCGGAAAATAAAAAAGTAAATCGCGGCGCGCGCCTCTTTCGTACAAAAGTAAAGACTCTATGGGCGCGCGGGGCGGCGTGGGTGTTGCGGGTCGCGGGGGTCGCGGCGGGGCTAGCGGCGGGCTCAGTTGGCCAGCAGCAGGTGCGCCGGCGCCTCCCGCCGCGCGAAGTACGCACCCGCGTCGGCAGCCGGCGACAGAGCGCGCGCCGCCAGCTGCTGCTGCACGGCGCGCTGCTTTATGTAGTTGCTGAACTCGGTGGGCGACATGCGGTTGGCGCGCTTGCTGCTCGTCTTCAGCTTGGTGCTGCCGAACTTGGTCTGCGCGAAGGTGGCCGTGGTGAAAGTGAGCGGCTGCGCGCGGAAGGGCGGCGCGGGCGAGAAGGCAGCGGGCGCGGGTGGCGACGGCGCCGCAGGCTCCACGGGTCGGAAGCATTGCGCCTCGGGGTTGAATGCGCGAGTTACCTAAAAACAGATAAAAGTTATCACCATTAATATTTTCATTGGTTTTGCAAAATCATACTGAACATGACTTAGAAAAGAACCAAAGAAATACATAAGTACAACTAGCCATTATTACGATAGGTTTGCGGCGGTTATTCTTTATCTATGCCATAAAATGAATGTTCCAAATAATAAATCTCACTGTTTTCGAGACAATGGCCATCAATACGCGAGTTATGTACGGAAAATCGATTCTGTACGCTGTCATAAATTTGATTACAACGTTCGCTTAACCGGACGATCACGTTTGCGGTGCGTATTGATTGGCCGATTGTCACAGACTTCACTTCACGCGGTGCAGTTTAATTGCAACGCTTGATTTGGCTTTAAAATTAAAAATTGTTACCATGCGTATTTCATGATTTAAAACGCATTGCAATTTTGCACCGATTGAATGATTTCGTATCCTTTACTTGGTGTTTGAGAGTACCTGATACTAAATTAAAATATATGAGAGGTAACAGTTAATTGAGTGAATATTTTAGATAATAGTTACCTCTCTGTCGGTCCTTTCGTCGGCCGCTCTTTCGTCGCTGCTGAAAAGAACTTTTACCGCGCCCTTTTCACCGATGCGATAGGAAACTTCACCTGAAAATAATATAACATGAAATATTATTATTTTATCAAACACATTGTCATTAGAATATCGTTAAACTTATCATTTTATTTGACAAAACTGGACTTAGATCAGGCAAATCACATTAACTATGACTTTTATAGTTATAGATTTATACGAATAATTTTAACGTTTTAGAACTATATAGGTTTAGTGCAGTGATATCTAAAAGCACTATGTGATGAATATGCCTTGATAATAAGTCCTTGTCCACGCTTATCCATCTGACCTCAACTAATTAACGCCTTGTGCATTGCTAAGCGGTAATATTACCGTAAGTTTTCACTGCTAAATCACAATTATAAAAGCACATTGCTATCACGGTCTTTTCAAACAGAATGAAAGGGATGACAATACTTTATTGTTCATTTGCTTCGGTAGTGAAAACCCAGGGGTTAACTGATGTACTTTTTTCATATTACACACATCGTATTATGTCACGGACTACATTGCGCTTTTTATATCTGTTAAAACTTTTGTTACGCTATCGTCAGCCCGCATGCACGTTTATTCCCTTGTTAAAATAAAATAAAAAAACTGCAGTTTTTCAAACAGACACTGTTTTTGAAAAAGTGTTCATCGTCCAGTTATATTTTAAATTTGTTTTAGACCTTGTAAAATTGTGTGTAGTTTGACGTAGTTGATTTAGACAGATCTAACAATAGACATTTTATTTTCATGTTAAGCAATTTAAGGCAATTATGAGCGGTAGATTATCGTCTTATTTTTATTTTCACTGCAGTGGCATAGATAACAAAATTATTAACGACATCAATATTTGCTTCTGAGAAGAGATACAAGTAATTTTAATAGTTTCCGTAATGAATAGGAGAGATGAAAAATGAATAACAACCTGGGTCAACCCAAACGGCAAGGTCCCGCGGCAGATGTTCGAGCACATCTCGCACGGGCACGCCGGACTCGCGTGCCGCTCGCTCTAGCACAGGGTCGAGGGGCCCGCCAGTCTTGAGGCAGCGGTACGCGGAACCGCGGCACGGCCTGTCGGGGTACCAATGGCCGCGAAACTTGTCCTTCAGCGCCTTCTCCAGCTCCTCCCCGAAGATGTTGACGCGCCGCCGTGGCAGCTTGTTGTACAGGTACGATATAACGAAGTTGAGCGCGACTTGTACTTCAATATGCATTTTTGTTATCACTGTGGACAAGGAAATTTTACTATTAGGAAATTTTTACTTATAGGGTCACGTCTTACCGTATACATATTATAAATCATATAGAAAATAATTTTTAAGATGTTTTCAATTAATTTTTAACTTATGTTTATTGTTTTGTTCCTATGTGAGAAATGTGCGAGTTGAAAACTTAGAAATGCTGTAGTAACCGTATATTGTAGTAATAAGATAATGACATAGGTAATGCGTAAAATTATAAAGTTACGGCCTTTAGGTCTATAACGCGTGACAGTGGCTGGTTATCTAAGCGTAACAATTGTTTAAATGAGATGTTTCCGCAGCGGCAAATCATATTGCTTCCGTAAACATCATAGTTAGCTAGTAGCTACCGCTTGGACATTATTTAATTGTATATTTTACATGCATTGATATTACGAAGATTATTATTGACGTCGATTGTTTTTATTCAATAAGTTTACTAAATTATGCCATCTTTTTTTATGTATTGTACTTTTTTACGATATTACATTATCATGTAAATTATAGTTACAAATATTTGGCACCTATTTTTTTAATTTAATCAAATATAAACATAACCTACCACTACTCAATTAAATCTAAATCCATCACCTAAATATTTGTTTTTATCTATTTCGATCAAGCGTTTCTATTTTTGAGTTTTTTCATCCGCGTATATTTTGATAGGCGGTCATCGCTCCCGACCTCAGAGTGCCCATGAAATGTCCACTAATATCGTTTCACGTACAAAATTAGCCGACCTTCTGCGAACGGCTGCTCTGAGTGGGTGAATATTGTCCACAGAGCAACGATACATATATGCTTCCGTGCGCGAAATAAACTATGTTATAATTTTAACTGATCTAGGT
Organism: Papilio machaon; assembly: GCF_912999745.1. Taxonomy (NCBI): domain Eukaryota; kingdom Metazoa; phylum Arthropoda; class Insecta; order Lepidoptera; family Papilionidae; genus Papilio; species Papilio machaon. The sequence goes on along the minus strand of NC_059989.1, from coordinate 3,030,940 downwards.
CGTTTGAATTCAGTGATAGGAATATAATTTAAGTAATAAAATTAATATGCTGGTTATAAGAAGTTATAATTTACAAAATAATGAATCTTACATACATTACAGATAACACTAATGTAAAATAAATTTAGTTGTTGTTACATTTCCAACTGTTATGTTGTAACTTTTACTGTAATGCGTACAATTGATACTAAGGTATCGAACCATTAATAATATTGTCATTATAAAAAAAAGATCATCTTTAGAGCAAAACAATAGTCATGTAGCGTTTGCATATATTAAATCTGGATTCAGTTGCAGTCGATACTGATGATTACTTAATGAATTAAATGAGCATCTTAAGACTACTGATGGAACAAAGACCTTGTAGGATAAATAACGTGAGTGATTGTACAGTTTATATTTTAATTGCACAATATTTTTTTGAGGAGGAAAGTTTCCGGTCACGTTGTGCAGTCGGTGCGGAACGGTGGGCTATTTGCGGGCTCGGGTCACGTGCGCCGGCCCTGACACTCGCACAACTTTTATCTTATGCAAACTATATTTATGTAATGTAGTGGGAATTTTAACTATTCTTATTCGATTCGAAGTCTACATTTAAATGTATTTCGACTTTAAAATTAATAGTGATTAAGATTTACATTAAAATACCAAAAACTTTATTCGTTTTAAAATTGTAAATTAAAAAAAATCCCTTGAATATTACTTTAGTAAAGAAGTTGCTATAAATACCCTAGTTATTTAATATAAAAAGAATGTGAAATTGATTAAATTTCTGAAATAATATTGTTTTATATTACAAAGATTAATTGAATCCTTCTACATTGTATAGCTATTTAGTTACAAATTAAGCAAGAAAGTTATTCTTTCATTTCGTTTATATGGAAATTAATTCAAAAACATGTTTACAAATTTAACAATGTATTTAATAAACGTATTGGATATAACTGAGGAACTCGGAGCCTACTCAAGTGTGACTAGGTTATATATAGCCACGCTTTGGTGAGATGTGCAGGTTGCATTATTTACGTTTTCCTTCATCGTAAGAACTTCGAATAAATGTACTAATGAAATTAAAAAATCGAAATACATATTGAAACATGACAGGGATCGAACCTGGACGTTAATATTTCGGTCCGGTACGGGAAAGTGCTTTACCGCCGACGCTCAAAGAAAATCTACTTACTTAAATAATATAATCTTTGTATTCTTTTATTATTTGTTCCAGTAATTAAACAAAATAAATAATAAAGCTTTAATAACTTCACTACTAAGAACATATCTGTCTTTTGGCTAAAAGCTTCGTAGACACTCCAAGTCGCATAAGGCTTAAGCGGATTTGTACATCTCAAGTTCTTTGTGACAAATATTTGAACCTACTTCCAGAGTCGGATTATGTCTTGGCCAATTTTGACGCATTTACTTAATATGTTTGGATTATAGTAAAATAATACATAAGCCGATTAGTTTGGATGTTTTACTTAGCTTTCGAAAGCTAAGTTAGAAAAACTGGGTAATTTTAAGAAGCTAGTTGGCATTTTTTTCTTTGAAAATTTTAAGTTTGTGATATAATTAGGTTTACCCTAAAAAGGCATACGAGCAAATATTGTGGATATTTAAATACATCTGTAATGGTAGTTTCGCACGAGGTCAGAGCAGTACCAGCTGCTAATATTTGAATGAGCACTGTCATAACAGGACAGCTTTATGGTCGTCGTACGTTTAAACTATAATGTTCTGTCTCAATGTGCTGTCCTCGTGTGAAACCAACTTAAGTTCATTGAACTATGTTATCACGTGAACTTGCTTTAGATAATAAATTGAAATAGAGTAGTTGTGGGTGTATATTGTGCAGTTCAGTCGAGTGCTGAACATTGTCGATGCTTCTTATTTCCACGACGTCTTGACTCCGTGAGTTATTTTTCTTCTACGTGACTGCGGTGTTCATGAGATGTGAGGACGATCTGTTATCTGGTATAAGAGATTGAAAGAAATACGGTCGCGTTTTAACGACAAAATATCTTTAGCTGGACATATATTTTAGTTAGGAGTTAAACATAGTTAAAAATCTTTATTTAATACTTTAAAAGTGACGAACTATAAATCGGCTACATTGATTCGCCAACGTCACTGACACTCTATATTTAATCGAGATAGAAGACGCACAGACGAATATTTCTCTTTTCTTTGCGTCCTCTCCTCCGTAACCAGCTCATCCCATCCCTTCAGGAGGAAGGAAGGCAAAGAAGACTAAAATTAGGCCTCCTGCACGTACACTATTAGACAAAAGGCAGAATTGCTTCCACTTCACGCCTGTCTATTATTTGCTCGTGGTATCTCAGCGGTCGAGTTGACCAATTCGTGCAATCGATGTTATTATTTAAATATAGCATTGTTTGTCAGTTATTCACAATATTAAAATAAAAATAACTAATCTTCGATAAATTTAAATCGATCGTCTATTACACATCGATTAAAAATAATGAAGAATTATGTTATACCGTTAATTCTACAGAATCGCTGTATAATAATCATCTAAATCAATTACAATTATTTTTAAACAGAGTATACTCTATCACCAGATGATATTGATTTCATCATCATCATTGGGTTAACCGGATATCAATGAAGTTTATTAATCACATCATCGAGAACGTTATAAATTAAATTATCTGCAAGATTGTATAGTTATTTATCTTCATTGCATCAATAAATCAACGCGGAAATTTTATCAATTTGTTTTCAACAAATTTTATTTTAATACTTTTGAATATTACAATAGAATACTTTTCACGTGGAGAGGAAACTGAATATTTGTAATGACATCCTAGATAACGAAGTCTTGATATGGTGAATAGCTTTCTTGTCCAAATTATATTGTTGCTATATTAATTGTAAATAAATAAATTTGAATAGATATAATCTGGACGCTTTTTTATTTTATTCACATTTAATCTAGCAATGACGTCAAGAGAATGTATTAACATTTTTAAAATTACCTAACAATATTTAATAATTGACATATTTCATTTTAAAATTGTCTCAGATATTTTCATATTTTGGTTGAAAAGTTAATTAGTGAAGAACTGACGAAATAGTGTTGAGTGAGTTATGGAAAGTTAATATTTTGGCAAGTTTCCAAATGTATCGACTATTATAGCCCGTCAGCGTTACTTCCTTAATCTTTGGCTGTTATAATTCATGCGGTGGATAACAATTCCATTAGATGTTAAATAATCTAAGAGTTTTACTATATTTCCTAGTAGCGTAGGCGATTCTCTTCTACTCGTATTAAGGTACTTGGCAGGTTCACTGATTTGACATAACAATATGTTACAATTATTTCGAAAGAACTCGTTCTTTCCATCCAATTTAATGAAATCGTACAGATAATAAAAAGACAAAGAACAAGAATAAAATTAGATAAAAAGACACACAGAATGAATAAAGTTAAATGGATATTTATAAATAAAATCACACATTTCTCAGCGCCCAACATAAAAACAAACTGTCGGAAAGACAACCCTTTCTCTTGAAATTACGCTATCTTTCGTATAAGAAGGCTTTAGATAAGAAACGACGCAAATGTTTTTCTACTGTAATAAATGAAAAGGACTTCGGAGCTCTTTGAAGAGTTGGGAATAACTTTGAAGAGATAAGTTACTTTGATACAAGGCGGTGTTACGATCAGGCGGGGTCACGGAAGTAAGCTAACGCGTTCCCGTGGCCCCGCCGTAACGCGTGAGAGGGCAGTCTGGTTTTAGTGGGTATTCCGGTCGCCTTCTGCGGCCGGCGAGTCCCACACTCCCCTACGCCATTGCACAGCCCGGCGTAGGGGGTGCGTAAATGCATTTCCAGACTATAAAAAAAAAAAAAAAAAAAAAAAAAAAGGCGGTGTTACGATAATAATACGACTAGAAACTGGAAATGATTGGAAGTTATCGACTTTACGAAACCTTATGCGGGTTGTAGGTAGCGAAACTTATAACTCACTACAGATGACTTTTCAGCAACTTGGTGAAGAAAATAACTTAAGGTATTTCAATTTTTATCAAAGTTTGTTATCGTGATAGTGATAGTTGATAGTTTTAAAAAACATTTATGTAGTGGCTATATATACTATTCCCCTTTCCACCCTTTCCTTGAAAGGAAGGAATGAGAAATGGAGGTGAATTTGGTAGAGAAAGGAGAAATATCCTCTTTTTGTGAGTCCCACCTTTGTCGATCAAAGATAGGCAATGTATCTTGGCAACGATCACTTCACTATTTTGTGGAATTTAATTGGCCGCTTTGCTAAAATTTGGTTTAAAAAATGTAACGCAATTCTTTCGGAAGTTTACGAATGTAGTTTCGCTTTTTAAGTGTGATCAGTTTTATGTGATCGACTCATATAGACTTAAAGTATTAAGATTTTTTACATGAAATATAATTAAGAAATTGAGATCAAAATAATAATAATCTTTAATTATTTACGAGTTTCGTTTGGCATTTGATTTATTCCGGAAAATTCTCTCAAGAAAATTCCGTAGATAATAAACCACAGACAAGATAAAGCGCTAGATGCTAAAAGTCAATAAATGCTGTCGTTCGAGTGATATAGTGACATCTCGTAAATTTATTCCCAGTCTACGTGATTTAGCGGCCGCCGAATTAATTATCCTGACCTTCAAACTTCACGACTCGCATGTTTCAGCCGCTCTTAGAAAGCATTATTATTATTTACACGATCTAATTTATTAAAGTCTGCCAGCTTTGTAGCTTTTATTTTGTGACGTAACATTTATTTCTAAAGCTAGCTAAATATGATATCATGTTTTTTCATGCAATCATTAGTGTTGTTTGAGTTATATAAAGTATATTACGCTATTATCACATCGCTGTTATTTCCCATCACGACCTTCACGTTGTCACAAGGGTAACAATGTAAGCGCATAATGATGGGAACTGTTTACATGCAATAATGACATAACACAATCTGTTGCTTTAAATTCTATTGTTAGTTTTAATTCTTTTAAGACTGGCATAAAAGAAACATTGGAATTAAGAAATTTATGCTTAAAAAAATGACAAGTGTTTATGAAACCGATGGTAATAAAATTATTAGATACTTATTTACTATTTATTATAAGTAAGAAACACAATTGTTTTTGTAGGTGTATATTATTTTTTTAATATTTTATAGCTAGTTATCTAACACGAGCACAGAATAAAACAATAGTTTTCCATGATATACGATCAAATTAAGAAATTCTTTAAACAAACGGGTCTGAAAATGTAACTGCTGTAGTAAAACATTTCTCTTTTTTACGATTTCTCGTAAAAATTCAGAAGATCTGTGACGAATTACACGCGAGGCCGGAATACTATAAAAGAATTTTATTGTGTCCCAGTTTCATTTCGCCATATATCAATTTAGCAAGCGGCTGTGACACCAGTAAGGTTATTACAGCATCTCATCTCTGAATCGATTCACAAGAATGAAACCGAGCGTTAGGGGCGTACGGCCTTAGAGTTCGCCTGTCCTATTTATATCTGTACCCCCGTTATCGATCTGGCGCCCCACTGCCCGACAACCCCTTTATACCCCGCATTCGATAGTATCACTTATGCCGACAGTACCAAAGTTCACATTGCGATACCTAAGACTACAGTCGATTTAAATAGTTAGAGCAAATTCAACTTCCATACATATTTAAAGATGTTTTCTATTTGCTTCACGTTTAAAATGCTTTGTTTGTGCTCCTATTTATTTTCTACAAACAGTAAAGTTATAAACTTGCAACTAATTTTGAACAAATCGGCGTAGAAAGATTTAGTAATTACTGAAGCATTTTCTACTTACAATATGAATTTGCTTGTACGGGAAATGCTGCGTGTTTGTATTGTATATATTGTTACTGTCTAATTGCTACACTCACTATTACAGATACTAAAGAAATACCACAGTGTATTTAATATGATAAATCTACCCTAAGTGGCTGTTTATGTATCCAATGAAAGCCAATTTGTCATTTTTTTTAAATTAATACTGATTTGATTGCATGTATTATGTAGGTAAAGATTTCAACATGTTAATGTTGTAGTAAGTGTTTTAATCTCTTTACGTAAACTTTTGGAGCTTCAACAAGAATATTTAATCTGTAGGTATATTAATCCTTTTCATCTTTGGTTCAAATCGCTTTAGCTAATCTATGGTGTAATAACTTCCTCTTTCGTGTCTATTTAAGTCATTATGAGGTACAAAGTAGGAAGTCACTTTATGACTTACTACTTCTTACTGCATTAAGAATGCTGCTTGACAGTAATCCATTAAGTAAATTACATTACAATTGTCAAGAAGTTAGAGCGAGGCTAGAAAACCTGAATCAAGGTTTCGTTCGATAGAAATTTTCCCCATGTTTGAACTTATTGTCAGTCTACCATTGGTTCCTATTTCAATTACATCTAATGCCAGGATTTGTTTACGCAATAAAATACAAGAGAGCGCAGTACGTAAAAAAATCGCACGTAATTTAAGGACGAGATTTCTGAGATATATCAACAATTGCATTCTTCGCCCACGCTACCACGAGATAGAGACATTTTGTTACTAATGAATAAAATCCTCGTTTCATAGAATTCAGATTTTATTGATGTACATTTTTCTTAATAGTACCTTTTACTTTCACGGACATTATTGCTACAGTAACACCTCTATTATAAAAATAGAGCTACGAAATTATTTATAGTAGAAATGAATTTAATGACGTCTGGAGACGATGAAAGAGGACATATTTTCCATTTACATTTTTGTAGCTCTCTGAAAGCTTTTAAATATATTTTACGCTTGAATGGCGAGCGACGAACGGATGCCTAAAGGTACCTCTATTGATATTTATTGAATATATTTATGTTCAGATCGCGACAGAAATATTAAATGTATAGATTATTCCCTAAGATGCTTCTTTTTTTAGCAATTATTGCCTTTTTAAACGAGTATTAAAGACTTAATTGGTTTCCATTTATTTTTATTTTAATGAGTTACTTTTAATCTACGATAAAGAATGGCCTTCAATATGAAAAATTATAAAATACTAGCTGTCGCCCGCGACTCCGTCCGCGCGCAGTTAAAAAATGGGGGGGGGGGGGTTATAAAAATAGATGTTGGCCGATTCTCAGACCTACTGAATATGCTCACAAAATTTCATGAGAATCGGTCAAGCCGTTTCGGAGGAGTACAGGAACGAAAACTGTGACACGAGAATTTTATATATTAGATTATCCAAAATGTATGTGGTTTTATGTTGCTCGTTTCATAACATCTTTGTAATTTACATAAAGTGTGAAAGAAATGAGAATTATAATAGATCCTTTAAAGCGATTCCTCTTTCATATTTCCATGACAAAAGTAGAACCCACATTACGGGGGATTACAAGTCGCACGATTAGGGTAACTCTATTCACTCTGAGTATTAAACCACTTACTATGATGTAGGCAAATATTTATACGTACTCTCATGAAAATGGTTACAATTTAAATAAAACGAAAGACTTATTTCATTTGTAAATTCAATGTATTTTAAGTAGACTGAGTTAGATATTCTTTCATTAAATAAGAATAATATTAATTTGCATTATCATTGAAATTCGTTTCACTGTTTTTAATTTGGCAAATAATTTCATGAATATTAAACATCAAGCCTTAACAAAGTATAATAAAAAATTCTTTTGGCTGCTTTGAAATAGAAAAGCAGTCTTTTAAAACATTATGTAGTTATAATAAAATGTTTCATTATTTGAAATTAATCTTTGACAATTTAATATAATAGGGATATAACGTTATAATATAGAATTTATATGTTTAAAGAGATTTTTTTTTTCATTTTTACGTTACGAGTATAGCTATCCCGTTTTCTCATAACTTTAGTATATCTTTCTTCTCTTTCATGTAACGAAATATGCCTTAACGTGATATCTCTCTTGAATCTTTATTTTTATCCAATTAATCTAAAATCACTGTCGAAATTACGCAATAATATAAAAATTACATGTTAAAATCTGTATTATTTATATTTAAAGTTAAGTAATGTTATTTCTTTTGTCTAGTAGTAGACTAATAAGTATGCGGTTATCGTTGTAACGCCTTGCGTAAACAAGGCCGCTGGTTTCGGATGTAAATCAGGGTTGTGGGGTCGCTTTAATTATCCTTGTTCGTCTGAGATTGACCGATGATAAAGTATCCAACCTTCACAAACCAAATGTTATAATTCTCAAAGTAAAAAAAATATCAAAGGTCTTATGAACAGAAACTTGAATTTTATTAAAAAAGCTATAAAAATAACAATATATAAGTAGCATATTGTGGGAGGGATGATAGGATTTATAAAGATGTATTACATATTACTATATTATATAGTATATAATATTATAGGTGTTTCATTTGGCTCGAAGGACCATGCGATTTTTTTTCCAGTAATACAAAAGAGGAACAAAAACTCCTCATGTTCCGTTTAGGCGGCGGTGCACCGATTAATAAGCGACAACGTGCCATTAACTTTGAATACTTTCCGGTTTAGGTCGAGTTAGGATACAGTATCAATTTACAGGACATCGAAATCGTTCTGAAGTTCATTCACTGGCAAGTATCAGTTTAATGAAGGATAACGAAAGATTAAAAACGGGTTAAAAAGAATTTTAATTACGATGCAAATTTTATCAAGTTCATATAATTTAAAAGTATAAAACATTTAAATGTAAATATATGTAACAAAAATATATCATTAAATAAAGGACATGACTATAAAATTGATACAAAGCTAAAGTACCTACCTAGTTTTTTATATATTCAATTAAAATAGAATATTTCATGTAAAATAACATCTGTATTTATGTGAATACAAATAGAAACCCAAAGTTATAGGTCATTTAAGTAAACCCCACATAGTGTTCTCCATTTGCAACAAATTTGTTATTTCATCAGAAACTATGCAAATTCCTATAGATAAGAGCACTTTCACATGTGTTTTTCGGATAGAACGATAGCAATGTGGGTTATCAGTGTTTAGGTAAACCATGTACACATTGCCGCTTACATATGGAACAGTTTTTGTGTTAGTTTCACCATAGCTACAAAAATAATGGGCACAGAATTATTAAACATTTTTAACGTATGAGGGTTGGTCAACAGTGTTTTGTATTACAACTGCAAAGGATTGGAATAAGTTGCCGGCGTCAGTTTTTCCGTTCAAGTACGACGTGGAGGCCTTCAAGAGAAGAGTGAATAGGCATTTACAAAGTTAGCGCGTACCATCTTTAGACCACATCATCGGGTGGAATCGTGGTCAAGGACTAGATTTTTCAAAATAAAAAAAAATCAATTATCAAATTACTATTGCAATATTTTACAAATAATACTTCTAACGAACAAAAAATCTATATCTTTACCAAACGATTTATTTCTTTACGCAGTTTATGAAAAAAAAACTATAAAAATACTAAATATAGTTACGCAAGATATAGTGAAAGTTAAGTTAGATTAATTTGCTTTGATTCTTCAGAAAGTATAGTTGACAGATGGATGGATGGATAGATGAATGTTTGTTTGAAGGTATCTCCGGAACTGCTCAAGATCTTGATGAAATTTGGCATAGATGTAGAACATAGTCTAGAAGAACACAGGATACTTATTAAGATTCTTTGTAATTCCGCGCGGACGGAGTCGCGGGCGACAGCTAGTAAACTATATGTGCAAAAGCAATAAACTCGTTGACGTCAGAGCAGAACATTTTGTAACAATAAGCCTCAGTATACGCAGGTGTATGTTGTTTGAACAAACATACGCACGAGAGCATAGAGTAGAAAAACATAATGCCTTGTCACAGACTGAGACTATAACAGGACTAATAGTTGTGAATCATCATTTTTCGGATCGTTATCTTGATAAGTACATCTCTTGTCACGTTTCTAAACTGATAAGAATAACGTGACATATTGCAACAACTGAGAAACATCATAAAATCAAAATGTCTATTCTATTTGGTTGGATGGATGGATGTTTGTTAGAAGGTATTACCAAAACGGGTGCATGGATATGGTTAAAATTTGGAATGTAGAACATAGTCGGGAAGAACACATAGGCTACTAAGTAATTCCTTTTTTTAATTGTACGGGGACGGAGTCACGGGAGTCAGTTAGTATTTAATAAAGTTACAACATATACGCCACTTTATATAACGCGAGCATGTTAAAGTAACATCAAAATATAATTTGAGTTATCGATTTTGGTTTGCGTATGTTTTATAATGTTTATTGCAAAACTGTGAATACGAGATTAAACGTTACGAGAGAATATCGCTCGAAGTTCAACGAAATGTATTAAAATTAGTTACCGTCGCACGGCCGTGTAATTAATTCTGCAAAAGCGAATAATTAACGCACCAATTAAGTTACGAAATTATCAAAGTTTGATTATATCCAATACAAAGTAACTGAGTTGTTGATAAAATTTAATGTCTTTGTAATTAATATTTTCAAAACCCAACTCCTCGTTTTAACAAGCGGCTACAAAAGAACATAACTTTTACGATCAACGTTAACCTGAGTACATAGTAAGTATATATGTATTCATTACTTATGTACTTTGTTGGTTTGTCTATGTATACAGTATCTATTTAAAATTAATCATTTCATGCGAGCATTTCTTTGACACATTTTATAGTTTTCAGAAATACAGACAGCAATATAGAAACATAGATTGTTTGCAAAATTCACACACTACAAGCAATAATCATCTTACACAAACTGCCTAAAAGACGGGATTACCAAGATTAGCTTTTTTTAGGTAAAAATCACGTCTCATACGCATTTGATGAAAGTAAAATCCATAAAAGTTTTACGTTATACAGATGGTTTCAATCTATTTGCTCGATAAAATATTATCACGATAAGTACTATGTAGGGAAATTACATGTTATTAAAATTTCGTGAAGGTTGAAAATATCTACCAATATTTAAATATGAAATCACAAACAATGTGCCTTATTTTGTTAACAACTTGTTAAATGTAGATAGATTATTGTTTTTCACAAATTAATTTCTTGATAATAACATTAAATTCAAAACGAATTATTAAGTTTTATTATAAAAAGATAATTATCAGATTTGTAATAAAAGTAAGTATTAAATTCTACAAAGATAATAATCTTTTAATGTCAGGTCATTTACGTTTAATTCTAGTTTAAAGATATTAGAATAAAATACCGTAAGGAAGCTAAACAGTTTATTATTATCCAGATCTAATTAAAAATAACCTTCGGCTTGAATGTTAAGCGCGGTTTTTAATTAAAATGCCAATTAAATACGAACGTAATAGCATTATACGTCACTTTAGTTTAAGTGAGCATTCTCTTAGCATTTTACAATGTTTTTTTCAAATATTTTTTAAAGTTTTCTTTGCTAGAATTTTAAAATAACTATACTTTCACGAATACCAGTTGTGTTATCGTAATTTCTAATTTTGAATATTAATACCCAAGAAAAGGTGGAACAATGTGTTCAGACATTGGTGACCAAGTCTCAGACAAAAACAAAGCCGAACCCACCACCATATGGCATACAAGTTAGGCAGAGAGATAGAGAGATAGAGCGAGAGACAAAGAGATAATAGCGGCAAGACTTATAAAAAATATACGTCGACAACCTGTGTATTAATTAAGGTTTGATAAAAAGACAATAACTACTATTCTACAAACATATTGATTTTTTACCTATCTTTTTAGAGATCTGTGTCACCTACAGCTCTATAAAAGTTTTATAGCTATCGTTAATAGAACGCCATGAGCTGTGAAGGCTTAATCCGTTTTACTAATAACAATAGGATAATGAATTACTATGTCAAGGTTTCTTCCTTATTAATGATCAATGTCAATGAAGCGACACTCTAAAATATAAATGAATGATTTTGTAATCTGACAGATGATTTAAGGGCAGGTGAAGGTTAAATAAGTTAGGCAATAGAACAGGGAAAATTGTCAAGCGAACTATAAGATCTAAAAGTTTATTGGGATAGTGGACTTTTTACCTGACTGACACAGGAGGGATTTCTTTATGTAAGTTCTTTTAAGACCGCCTGTAGATTAAATGACTGAACAGATTTTGATGAACGAGGTGTCGTGTTCTTCCGCAGAGTGCCATAAAGTTAGTCAGTTGAGTTTTTGGTTTTAAATAAGGAATTTCAGAAATATACCCTTCGCAGAATTATAAAAAAAATGAAACACTTACATTAAGTAAGTTTTTATCAGTTATTTTTTTATGTATCTATAAAAAAGTACTTCATTAAATATATAGATCAGCATTGAAGATGTTGTTTTGAATAACTTAACATTAAAAAACAAAAAGAAGGTCACACGTGTCGTCAGTATTAAATAAAAATCGTATGTTATACGAAACAGTCCCGACATTAATAAATGAATATACCAGTAGTTAGGTGAATAGTCACGCTATATGTATATTACCGATTGTAATGTCACTGATTCACAAATAAATACAGTATTTTTAGTTCGTTAGGCAATGTTTTATGTAAACGAATTTGTACAGGTATATCCTAATTCCGATGGCTGATGATTACTAAGCGTGCAAAGTCGCGGGAAAACATCTATTTAGTAGCGTAATAAATAAATAATTTTAAGAGATCAAGGTGAATAAAGTGAATATTCATATCACATTAATACTTTAAATAACGCAAATAATATAATTATTGAAGAAAAAATTAAGCAATATATCTGCCGAAACTATTATGATAAAACCCGCCTACCGAAATTGTTACATTTAGAAATTGCGTAGAACATTTGCGTTAGCATTTTTCATGAGCGCCTCATTACGAGCAGTCCCGATCCATTAGCGTCAAAGGTTTAATGTTAACCTTACGTAAGATCACGTTTACTTGTCGTGTATGAAGTTTTGGTTGCTATTAGCACTATTAAGATGATCGTTTCATGTTTGTAATGCCTTAATACGTCATTTTTTTGTAGAAGCAGTTTTTTGATAATGTTTTCACTCATACAATTTTTAGGTAAATTGGGTATGACCAATAGCCAAAAGTTGGAACGCGTCAAGTGAAAATTGTGTTGTTTTTAAATAATTAATTAAAATAAAACAATTCTTTAAGTAAACATATGTTACTTCTATATAACAGTTTTATGGCAATGAGGATCTTTGCTCTCGGTATATGGGACACTGACGTCAAAGTTTTCGCATTAGGAAAGCTACTGGGTCTTGGTCGATGGGAGGTAGGCGGTAGTCGGTATATGGGATATTAACGCGTCGGCACTACGAATTATAGATCAGAATCCCGTACAAGTTCAGAAGTGATGATGTAATTGCTAAACTACTGTAAAATTAAGCCAGTCTACTCTGTTAGTGGGTTGTTTTAAGGCTCAAGATTTCTATAGAGCTCTTTGTATGATAATAGAGATTGAAGGATAGTGTAGGAAAGTTACTTTAGTTATGTGATTAATTAGGTTTAGTTATGGGAAGTTCGTTGAAATAAGGATTGAATAAGTCACATCGAGATATGAGATTATACTGATGTCTTTACAGGTAAGCATTTTGAAGTCTGAGCATAAAATGTTTCAAACACAAATTAAGTGATAAAAGCCCATGTAGCTCAACAATATTGTGATGTAATTGCTGTTTCCTTACTTATTGATGAGTGCAGTTTCGTATTAAATTAATCGTAGAAGACTAACTTCTACCATTGACTGGTAGAAGACTTAACATCTCATAAAAGAACTACATTTTTACAGGAAGACAGGAATCTGATAGGCCGAGAACTTCACCGAGAACTGTGCAAATTGAAATGAATTCTGAATATTTTCTTAACTAAAATAAGTTACAGGCCGGTGTGTAAAACGCGGCTTTGACTTCGTATGATGAATAGATTTATAAAGTAGAACGTAAGCCTGGAAAAAACGCAACGAGGTCGGAGTTAAGGAGCTTTCTTTGCCGGTTCTAAGTGGTGGCTGGATTGCTATTCTTTCTTGTTAAAAACTTTTTTATTACGTTTAATAATCTTGTTTCAGTGCGAACTTCGTGTACCGCCTCCGCGATAACAACCGAGCTGTTTTTTTTAATTACAAAACTTTTAGAACACCGTCAGGGTTCTACCTTTGAGTGAAAATTTATTTAATTTTTTGTTATAATTTCCTATTTTTCAATAATAAGACCAACATGTGTTTTAGAAGAATTTAAGGAATAATCGGATTGTAATAAAGGTCTCACATTATTTGAATTTAGTCGCAATAAAGTTGTAGTCAGCTCTCATGTTTGTGTGAGACGTAGTTTTAAATGTAAAAAAATATCAGAAGTTTCAGTAGTTTGTTATGACAAGAAGTAGTTAAATTAAAGAAAACATTCCCCAATTTAATATTTATGACGGTATGTCAATTAGATTCCGCTGATATTTGCGTCATCAGAAGTTATAGACGCAAGTAGAAAATTAATTACATTTCCTTTTTTATAAGAACGAGAAGAATTAATATCGTCGAAAGCTTTTTCATTTACGCACAGAAACGTCTATATAAAGGTCACACAATAAAATTGCTATCAGAAATATATTAACGTTGTTTGTACTATGACACGTTAGTCGACGTCGGAAAGTAAAAAAGTCATGAGATATATTCGACGATAAAGGCGACATTTTCAAAAGAAACTGGGCCAAACTACGTCCATCTATAATGATTAATGTTGCCCATTTATTTTGTATAGATTCCGAGGGACGGCCGCGAGAAAAACTTGATTGATGTGGGATTGTATAAGGACACTACCGTAATATTTTCCTCATTTCCGTGCCATATGTTTTTTTTGAGAACGGTTTTGATGGACGAGTTTATACGGATATATAAAATATTAAAGACATATTAAATATGGTTTAAATTTTTTAACATGATTTTTTTCAGCTGTTATGATTTTAAACTAAATTTTGATCGAGAATTAGAAGAATAGCCACTGATTCCTACTGAATTCTTGTTGAAAGTTACCTTAAAAGATTCCGATACTAGATTGATGGTTACAAACAGGCTAACCTAATCAAAGTGTGTTAAAACCTTATTATAACATTTTGCACGGCTGAGCGCCGACAGCAGTAGTGACGTGCACGCGATGTACCTGACCTTGTGACGTCAGAAGGTCATCTAGCCACATATTTAAAACAGTACAATTAGCGTCACTAGTGTTCTATCAAACCTATTGACCCGCATTACAGTTAGCGACCTTTGCGCCAAAGGTCAATGTGAGGTCAACTCTGATTAGAACAAGGGGGTTAAATGAAATATCCTTTTAGGAAACGGTAAATTATTACAACGGTTATGTTATAACCCTCGACTGTAAGCGTGAAAAATATCTTGAGTGGTAACTTTCGCAACCATACGAAAATTAACTTACACTTAAATATGTTCA
Source organism: Papilio machaon (assembly GCF_912999745.1). NCBI lineage: Eukaryota > Metazoa > Arthropoda > Insecta > Lepidoptera > Papilionidae > Papilio > Papilio machaon. The sequence goes on along the minus strand of NC_059989.1, from coordinate 3,015,511 downwards.
ATACGCATACTTAAAGTGTACAAAATATTACATTTTTCTGTTACTGTAAAGATATAAATTGCTAAAAATTACCATAAAATATTTTATACACGATTAATTAATTCCATTTCCAAGAGGAACTAAAATTACCGCACTTGAAATTATCTGCTTTATAGAAGCTAGCTGTCGCCCGCGACTCCATCCTCGCGGAATTAAAAAACTAATCATCTATGCCAAATTTCATCGAGATCTGTTGAGCCGTTCTGGAGATACCTTCAAACAAACTTCCATCTATCCATCCATCCAAATATTCGCATTTATAATATTAGTAAGATAGAATAGTAATAAAGAAACCTTATTGTCCTCGTAATGATATAGAGTATTATTGTGATTGTTTAATCACACATTACGGTGTAGTGTGTGCTTGCCCTTATTGTAATAAAGACTTTGACGCAGTTACCATTGCACATTACGAAGCGCAAGCAATGTCATGGAGGCCATTCATCGGTCGGCTGGCGTCGCGTGCGGACGTTCTACGATGCGTGACACCGTTTATTTTTATTCTTTTTTCCCGGTTACACGACGTGACTTGGACGTTTGAAGGTGTCTCTTGCAATACTCTGTATGGTTGAGGTAACACTGACCGTGACAGTTATTTAAATAAACAAAAGCTAAAGATTTACCTGTTCTTATTGTTATGCTAAAAGCAGCCTTTGCCTTTGGTTTCGCACGGCTGGTTGTCATTATCAAAAGCCCATGATTTATGTTGATAAGTTTATTTAAACGGTTTAAAGGCATGTTCTAGAGAATTCTATGTGCACTTTTAGATCATGTTCGCATGGAAACAAAAAAGTCAGAAGTCTCCATAGGACAAGTATAAAATCATAGTACATTTACAAGATAAACATAAAGAAAACCACTAATGGCCAAAAGCAGAGGACTTTAAAAGTTATATTAAGATTCTTGAACGTTGAACTGAATCCTGGTTTATGCACTTATTATAATAGTATGAAAAAAGGGTTCATTTTTAACGATTTGAGGTGCTTGAGGTGAGGTGATTTGAGGTGGTTTAACGATTTGATGGTCCACAAACCTGCTAAGGTTTAACATGAATTGCGCATGTAGTAACGTTCATCACAAGATTACACGGTACTTCACATGCGGTTTAGGTACTCACCAAGGTGTTCGTAAAACGGGCCATAAATTATCATCTTATGTAATATATTTAAGCTTAAAATGGCGATTGTAAAGGACATAAATTCTAAATGCTATGCATGTCATTGCATTTGGAAACTAGGTATAACAAACAAATCGTAATTAAAAGTTATTCTAACAGACTCATTGGTATGTATTAATTCAAAGTTTGAAGTTGCGTTACATATAATATATTCGCCACTAAGCAACGGATCCGAAATTCGAATGACCTTAGAAATCTTTCGTTGGACAACAGTTGATACAGAAGTGTTAAAAAATCGAGTATTACGAACAATGACAAAATGTATAATTCAGTTAAAAAATATAACCTTCACGCTAGCCGTTACATGGTCTATTAGACCGTAACATTATGTAACTGGAAGCGAATGATTACTGTAATAATAATGATCGAATTTTTATCTTTTTTTTTTCAAGTTCAGGAATGGAACGAAAGCAAAAGTAAAAAAATGATGAACGATACTAAAAAATGTTGCCTGTTCTATTTGTCCGAAGTAGCGGTTAAATTTTTTGTGGTCTAACTGAATTATTTTGTTTAACTTCAGAGATGTACAATGGCGGATGGGGTTCGAGGTCGGATAGATCTAAACTCATTATCCAATATACATACTAGTCACCGGCACGCGGTTGTGTCTGATTGCAACCAACGCTGTCTAGTTTCGTCGCAGACTTTACGAGTTTTTTGCACTCTGACTCGCAACTGAATCAAATGAATGTCCATCAAGCTATTTTATTTTTTGTGTTTATTTTTCCGCCAGATGTAATGTATGCTTTTTATCTACGTAGTGGCAGAAGAAAATTTTAACCTAAATATATTTAGGGCAAATAATTAAGAAATAAAGTGAGGTAAATTTATTTATAAAGAAAATTAAGATTGGGGTAGTCAGATGTGTTATACTATGGTTCAGTACGTCATTTGTTTTCATCAGTTTACTAATGTAATAAAAAGGATTTAAGTGTTATTTTCTTTTATATTCCAGTAACTAAAAGAAAGTAAAAAAAAAACTTCAATAAGTCTTTAGCATGTTACAGTAGCATCAAATGGCAAGTGTGAACTAAAGTTAGCTCTATTTTTACACGACAATAATTTATGGCTGATAAATGGTACGATAGCGACGGCACAGAGCACGCTAACAATGCAGTGTGCTGTTAAATCTTTATTTCATTTAACGTCCTAAAACAGCGTTAAAGTTATTTATTGCTATAGCATGCTATACTGTTGATAATAAATATTCTATGCGGATAAATGCGATTCTGTTATATTCGATCTGTGAATATACGCGTCCTTGCTTTAATCATTGCATGTAGTTCAAGTTTATTGCAATACATCTTTAAATCTCTTTTGTACTGCGGTAATATTATATTTCAGTTTAGGCACGAAATTCACAGTCTTTGCACTTGGCAAAGAATAATTAAAGTTCATGCTGTGTCCTATGTGTTCTTACACACTGTTTTACATCCATACAAAATTTCATCGAGATCCGTTCAGTCATTCTGGAGGTTTCACGCATGTAAACTTTCGCATTTATAATATTAGTAAGATAAGATCATTGTAACTTTTAACAAAAAATATGCCATAACGAAATTTTGAAATTATAAAAATTTGTAGTAGATTAGGTACTTAGTAAGCGTACTCGTGTTAAGAATATTTTACGATATTGGCACAACTACCAATCTTATAAAGTACAAAGAACAGTCTGTTAGTAAATTAGTTTGAACAAAAAGAGTATCGTTATTACAAATGAGAAGTTGTGATAAGTCGCATCACATCTACATAATAAGATTGAAGTCTGTAGCGTGCATCTTGTGATAAACCATTTATAGTTAATTTATTTTAAAATATAACATAAATTAAATGTAGTAGGTACATACTTCTGAATATAGTTTCATTTAATTTAGATTATTTAAATTAATTTAAATACCTATAATTATTAAGATACAATTTCATATATTTACTTAATAATACTTTGATAAGCTACTACATATTTAGTACTTAATTTCTTTCCACAAATATGTAGTTTTGGTTATTTTAACGATAGAGATACTATTACAGGTTCGTGTTTTGATTCCAATGCAAATTAATTTAAACTTTAAATGTGTATATGAAAATATGTTTAGACGCCTAAGGCATTTAACATTTTGATCAAGAACATTACTAATTATTAAATTTCGATGTAAACGACTTCAAAAGCTGTCCACGTACGGCGGTCTTTAAAGTCACATTAGTACTTGAAATGCGAATTTCTAACCATGGCTTTGTATTTGACAAAACAGAGAAAACGTTATATTTTAAACGGAGATTTTGGTCTCAGAAATCCACGGTTAATAATACGTTAATACTTCAACTCAAAATCACCAATTATTGTTTTAAAATTGAACAAGAGTTATTTGAATACATTAAATCAAACAACACCTCTTGTTATTAGAAAGGGAAAACATAAATTGACTCTGACCTGATAAAAGTGTTTGTATATTGTCCTCTGCTAATAGGTTTATTATTACAAATATATGTAACAACCATGACACAAAAATAACCACAAATAAATTTTCTATCAGCATATCATGTCAAAGAAATCAACCTATTCATACGTAATGAGTTTAAGGTCAATATGCAAATGCTGGTTGTGTTTATTATTGTAAATATCATTAAATATTGTCTATCGAATAAGACCTTTTGAAATAGTGAGAGCATTTGTTCACAATCGTAATGGTATGTGGCTTATTTATGAACCAACATGACGGACTAATTTAGCAAAAAACAAGTTTTCTTTCGATGTTGCTTTATAAGGAGTTATTAAAAGATATAACAGCAGCTTTCGCTCGCCACTCTGTCCGTGCGGAATTGAAAAAAAAAGTAATAAGTAGCCTATATGTTCATCTAGATTTTGTTCTATATCTATGGCAAATTTCATCAAGATCCGCTGAGCCGTTTCGGAGATACCTTCAAACAAACATCCACCCATCTAAGCATTCGCTGTTATTATTAGTATGATTGTGTATATTTAATGATAGTAGATGGCATTTGATATAATTAATACATAATGTAATTTCAAAAAGGCCAACTAATAATATAAAATGAAGATAGCAAGGTCTCACAAATCAATATTAATACCAAATTAGAGCTTTATTATTAAACAGAATGAGAAGTTTATCTCACAAAATTTTATTTCAAATTTACATAACTTTTGTGACTTATGTGATGTGAACAGTAGAATGATTGACATACAGAAGTGTCACTGGATTGATTTATTATAACATGGTTACAAATCATTTGCTCAATTTCAAAGCTCTTCATGTTTCTAGTGAGAAGAAATATGTGCCAACTATGACATAACAATGATACATTCCAATAATGAATATTTTAAAGTTTTAAAGTCATTGCCAAATTAGAGCAGATACCTACGTAGACGTATCTAGATTCTAATAAGCCATAGATCAAAATATGTGTACAGACATTAAAAAAACATCATAATACTTAAGTTTTTTTTTATGTATTATAAAAAAAATAAGAATATAACCCGTATACTATTTAAATAATATTATAAACCTATATACTTTGTAATAGTAAATGTATGTTATTAAAGTCAAGTATCTTTTACTAATATACTTAATAGGAAGCTTCAAATTGACAGTACATCTGAATTTTAATACTATTTCACATTATTTTTTATTATATAAAGAGGAAATATTTGATTGTTTGTTTGTACTGAAAAGGCTCTGAAACTACTGAACCGATTTAATAAAATATTTCACTGTTGGAAAGCTACACTATTCCCAGTTGACATAGGCTATATTTTTAATTCCTCGTTGTCAAAGTCGTGGTTAACTGCCAGTTAAAAAATAATATTAGACGGGCATGGCATGTCAAGGATGTAGTCTGAAAAACTTTCTAATCACGTACAATGAATTTCGTCCACGGTTAGTGTGAACAGCACTTACGATTGATTAATCACTTTATGTTATGTTGTTACTTTATGTAGACGGGTATGTTGAAGTAATTCATTGAGCAAATAGTTGTATCGCGTGTATCTCTACATATTTAATCATTTTGTTATAACAATTATTTTTTAACTTAATGTTATATATAAAATTTATTTTAGATAGTATTGTAATGTTTAAAAAATTATGATAAGAGGTACTGTCGTCCATATGGGAAAGATATTTGATTTTTATTTAAATTCGAAACATATTCGTAATTTAAAATAACATCGTATAAGGCAGTGTATCCTTAGGGAGCTCTATAATGAGAACATGTACATCGTTCTATCTACGAGAAAAGGGAAAAGAAAATTTCTGCATAAATAATACGTTTTGAGAACACGTGAAAATTACCTAGAGGGAAGATTGCTTTTCTTTGTTTAGATATTCTATAGATTTATTTATTCTTTAAGCAATGAGATGCATTAAATCTAAAAGAAATTAGAGGATTATTTTATGATATTACACAAAACAATTGAATATGTAAAGTTGCCTTAACTGTTAAATAAAAATTGACATTGCTCTGTAAAGGTCAACCAATTGACTCTCTTATTTGTAGTTTAGTGTTACGTTTTGACAATTTGGCGAACAATATTACTACGACCACGACCGACTAGTATTTTATTGCTCGGAATTATTAATTAAAGCTAATCATTAAACACTATAGTAATTACATAAATGAAAAGGCTCGATTACAACGAAAGCAGAGCGCCATAACAAGTGCTAGGGAACGAAAATACATGGGAACGATCGCGTGACTACGAAAGGGTTATTTCGTCTGTGGAAATAAATCCAGCAGCGAATGAAATAAATTGTTCACTAACTTACATTTTACTTTTTTAAATTAATAAGAGTGAATTCAAAGTTATTTTGTTACAACATTCAACTTATAAACTAGAACAAACGTATTCGAACTCGCACTGATATACATATTTTAAAGCAAAATTATATATTTTTTACTGATTTAATAGAAGCATTAGATTTAATTTTTCCTGTACAAGGAAACTTTTTCATTCGAACCGATCGGAAAAAAAGATGTTGAGACAGGTACTTTGTTAAAGATTAATGTAATCAAATAAATTCTAAGTCCTTCTATTAACTTTTTTACCCACTTGCATTCGTATTTCTTTTTTTTTTAAACAAAATTTAACTGTCGTATTAACATCGCTGGTGTTAATCACAATACAAACATAGAATAATAAAGCTTGGTCTGTTTGTTTAATAACTTTAAATGGGTCGTGCGTTTTTGTCGCGAGCGCGAGATTTGAACTACGTCACGGCTTCGGTGCGGCCGCGATGCGCTCTTGCCTTGACATCGATACGTGCCAGCCGCACATCAATATGTAGGAAATTTTGACCTTTATACAATTAAAATATATGGCATAACATTGAAAATTAAGATCCGTTAGTTTTCAACTTAACTTATCTCCAATTAAGTCCATTGCCCAACCCTTTTTTTTTTAAATACATTTTGGACTATTTTTAAATGTCGTCTCTTTTGAATGTATACTACAATGAAATTATTAACTTTAATTTAATAACTGTAATACTTTTTCATAATTTACGAATATCTTAGGACAGGACAGTAAAATTTGAATAGCAATAACTCTTTGTCTATTTTGTATTTGAAATAAATACAAGTTGATTTAGATTTATTGGATCCAATAGTGATATGATCTGAATACATCAGAGTTAAATATGTAATAACTATAAAATCTGTAGTAAATAACTGGATACATCTAATAAGATTAGGAGATGATTTTATATTGTATATGGCTTCGCTTATATTAACATAGTAAGCGATGTAAATGTTAGAATAATAGCTTTTACACATAGCATATGTACATAAAAACTTTTATATGTGAATCCAATCGGTTCTCCACCTGTTGTCATTTACTTTCTTTTCTTCTTCTTTCATCCTTTTCTAATTAGGAAGGAATGAGAAAGGGACTTAGATTTGAGAGTAGTGTGCAGTAATGGGAAATTCCTTTTTCCGTACATCATTTTCTCTATTTATTAATGATAAGTATTTCAATGCTATGTACCGATGTCGTATGTAAACGCAAAATTTAAACTTATTTACGATTAAATAAATAAATAAATTCGTCCCCACATATTATATGTCACTACGCAACTATTGTTTACATTTTATAGTATTTACACGCGTAATAATTTCAAGGTTTAAAAATAATCGCGATTGAGTATGCATGAAGTTAATCAGCAATTACAAACAAGAATGTTCTATATTCCTGAAATTTTGTATAATATCAATAATTTTCTATTAATTAGAGCCTTCCAAAACAATATTTAGCACACATGTAGAGCATATTCTGGAAGAACACGTAGGCTACTAATTAATTTTTTAAATCCACGTGGACAAAGTAGCGGGCAATAATTGATAGATAAAAATTCTGTAATAAGCCGTCCATACTTGGAATAAAAATATTTATGTAAACAGTTTTTTTAATTTTAAATGAATTTTATATTGATCATTTGAACGTCAAATTTTTCAGGACTTCCCTAATTTTTAAACACCAATCTTTAAATTCCAATTTGTATTCACTATTATAAAATTACTTTATTTGGCTGCTCTTACGGCAATGAAAATTGAAATCGATTTGACAAGTCAAAATTTACGGCATTTTTTAAATGATAAAAAAAAATTACATTAGTTGAATTTTTCTTTCGTTCACGGCAACATTGTGCCAGCCAGTTTCATATGAAAACTTTTTTGTTTCGATCACGTCTCAACTGTAGGTATTGCGATAAGAATCTAATAAAGTTAGTTTATTGTTCTGCCGATGAAAGGGTAGGTACTATGTTGATATGGATTTATTGTTGAGCAAAAATATAAAACTTTGATTAACTTCTGTATTGCAATAAACCGATTTCACTTTTCGATTGTTTTTTTGTAATCCTGATGTTTTATTAGCTTTAATACATATTTTAGAAAAAAAATTGTGAATTTCAAAATTGTACTACATAGTTTTGATGTTGAGTTTATAACAACAATATATTTAAGTATAATGAAATTAATAAATTAATTATAATTGACATTTTAAGACAAAAAGTTTTAGTATATTTTTTGGAATTTAATTATGTAAAAGCCACTTAAATAGCGTTATAAAGTCTAATTTAATATTCAAATCTGTACGGTTTCGAGCGTCGTTGGTGGCGAGATATAAATGAAATGTACGAATACTGTGAACGTAATTACATTATCGTCTGAATGAATCCCTGCCTGAACGCACGCCAAGGCGGCATAGCTCGCTACGTCTAGGTCACGATCAAACTCATCATGCACCTCGTCATTTTAATTCTATTACATTACAAGGATTATTTTCAAGTTATATCGTCAGTAAATATGATAAAATAACGCTTGTTTTAATTTAGGACGTATTCCTTATTTCCATCGTGCATCAAAGGCTGTGAAACCATGAAAACGATTCGTTCCTCGCTCGTGAGTTACAATAGATAATACATCACACAATTAGGTAAATTAGAATACGAAAGGAAACCGAAAACGTAATACCTAATGCAAACATACCCGGCCTTGAACGTTAAGCGGTTCGAAAATACGACGCGCGTGGAAATAGCCACGATGAAAATACTAGCACGTGATCGTACGTACCTCGCGTAAACTCGTATGGAGAAAATCGATGGTGCTTGTTGCCCGAGAACCTGCGGCCGACTGAGACTCAGCCACTGTGTCAGCGGAACGCCGCGCCCGAACCTCCGCCCGCCCGACTCGATATCACAAAGTTTGGTAAAAAAAATCTTCCAAGTTCTAAACTCACTTAAAAAAAATACAGTTCTATCACTCGTGGTTCAGGCGGCGTTACTGAGGTCGAAGTCGAGATCGCGGGTAGCTTGTTGTTTTGCCACGAAATGCGGGCGCGTGTTCACCGAGCGGAGTTGGGCGGCGGACTGGTCGCAGCGAGGCAGTCGGCGGGCCGTCGCTACGTCCCCTTGCCGTCCTACGCCCCCCGCGGCCCCGCGTGACGTAGGCTCCGGCCCGCGATGGTGGAAATTAGCAGCTTCCCGAGCGAGGGTCGTCGGATGTAGGTCACGGGGACTGGGCCTGCACTTGCCCACTCTACCATGCTGATACACTTGACAAGTTTAAGGACGTAACAATGATATTAGTTAATCGTAGTCAGTCGTAGTAATTACCCGAACCGCCTTGCTACGATTTCGTAGCACGACCGCTGACGTAGGGACAAAAGGCTACGCCGGTTGCGATATACCTTTCCAAATTACACCGCTTGCGTGACGTCAATTGGATGGAGTGATTTTATCGTAACTTGAATTTTAATATGTAAATAAATAATAATATGTTTTTGCATCATCGAACTAGATAGAAGCTCATAATATATATGAGAAAAAGTAAATAGGTATTGTAAATATTTAAAAAAAATATCACAATTTATACAAGTTTTACTCAGATTACCTTAATAGGGAAAAACTGTCGTGACTATTAATTTTACACAAGCATAGAAAGTTTTATATTTCCAAGGTTTACCGATTCTCGGCGCTCTTGAATGAGGTCGTTATAGGACGGTTACTTCCGCCCGGCGACTACAGCAGCCTACTGTAATGAAATCTTTGAGATGTTAGCCGACAGTCGTGATTGTTAGAGATTGTTAGCTGAGAGAGCAAGCGCGGACTATACTAGTCACGACTGCATTCAGCTCACGTGATGTTTGTTAAAAATCAATCATCTCGTATTGTAACTATGTAGCTCTGTCTAAGGATCTGTGGTATAACGCGTAAATTTTTCCTTTCTTAGTTTGTGGTGTGTTTTTTACTCTCATAATTTTTTTTGGGCCTTTGTCTTTAAATCGTTGTCTCTTATCTTTTTCACTTACTGAATTTATCTATATACAGATATAACATATTTTTATAATTATTTGTTTTCTGTACAATTTGAGTTCTATGATATTTATGTCGAAATATATTATTAACTTATTATATAAAATTACTCAGTATCATTTTAGCTAATAAATATTCTAAAATTATAAGTCGAATGAACACTTTTTATCTTGATATTAATGAAATTGAAAATAATTAATTAACTTTTCACATTTCACTGCAACTTTCGTACCGAAACTTTTAAAGAGTTAAAAACTAAAGAGCATATTTCATGAACTTATAAAGTATAGGTAGTATTTTGAAAAAGCAATAAACAAAACAGCATCATCTCGTCTTAACTACAAGTGTGATCTCCCAGCAGACATTTTTCATTTGTTAAATTTGTCAAATGCTCTTAAAACTTCCACCACTAATACGATAGTGTCGTTCGAACTGGATGCACTCCTCATATGAAGACTGTCATAAGTTTAAATGAAATTGCTCCGCTTAGCGCGGGTTCAATGAACTGTTTAAGAGTATTATACGTGTTTTGTTTATATACATATTAGAGTTCTGACAAGTTTTTAATTTGAGTATCTCAGTGGGTGTACTGAGCGAATTTGTTTTCATTCCCTTTTTGGAGTTCATTTTCATAGAAAATGCACAAATTAATTAAATCAATCCAGAATTTATAATATCTATTACAAAAATATCAACATAATATTAAAGAAATCAATGTCCTTAGTTATGGAATGTTTTTTAGAATCAGCGAACCTGAAAAAATATCGTTTAAAAATGAGTTCGTTTGGAATGAAGTAAATTAAAACAGTAGTTGTTAACTTGTTCATATATTTAGAATTTGCTGGAAACTTGAAAATTATTATTATTGATATATGGATTAAAAATTATGTATTTTACTGTTCATTTGATATAAATAAATATGACATTCAAATGTTTTACCAAACTTTGAATGTTGAGGGTACTCAAGGGTGTAAAACAACAAAGAAATGGAAGATGAAAGTTTGTATAGGAATATGTGAGGTTTATATGAATGGTTTACAAACAAGTTTGTTACGTTTTGTTGTAATCTTACTAATATTATAAATGCCAATGTTTAGATGGATGGATGTTTGTTTGAAGGTATCTCCGGAACAGTTCAACGGATCTTGATGAAATTTGGTACAAAAGAACATACTCTGGAAGAACACAAAGGCTATTTATTACGGTTTTTTAATTTCGCGTGGACGGAGTCGCAGGATACAGCCAGTGTTTTATAGTGTACGTGTAAGTGTTCGTAAAATAATTTTCATAAATAATGAAAATGCTACCAGAAAACAGTATTTCACGCAGACGAAGCCGTTGGCACATCTAATATAAGTTAGTAAAATATTTTAGTAACTCAGTAACCTTTTGAACTTGAGACATAATATTTATTCATTTATTCGAAAAAAGAACGTACATTTTAAAATAAAGCTAAAGGATTTTTGGCAAAAGTGTAGAGTTGAATTTTAACCAGGTTTCTTTTTTAATTTTATATGTTAAATCGATAGTCCTGTTTATCAAATCGAAGCTAAGGTCGAAATAAATTTGATTCGGTGCTGGTCTATAAAAGATTTTATGAGTGTAGATAAATCTTTTTTTTCCTTTCGACTTTTGCACAAAGAAATCTAAACACTTCTAGAACGCTACACCAAATTTAAAACTTTTCTTTTTTATTCTTGTGGCCAAGGGTTGGGAGTAAATTATAGGTAGGAATAATATCATTCACCTTTATGTATATTACGCTATTCAGGTCCGATTATTTATTTTAGGATATTCACTATCCAGCTATAGATACCGCTTTATCTATGAAACGTGAGAGTAAGACGAATTTCTTTATTAAAAAAAACATACCATGAATATTTAGATAAGAGATTACGTTTACAGACTGCTTTTTATCTTATTTTGTACAGATTAGAGTTAAGATTTCATATCAAAATGAATGTTTTCCAATATGTCATGAAGTTGGAATAAAACGTTCGCGACAGCAATATGTTGAAACAAACAAACCACGTAATCTCAACTATTCTATTTTATTAGCCATGACTTTAAACAATGAAACGACTTTTTTTTGTAGGTAGATCATCATCTCCCTGTTCTCCAGAACGATTTACCTTTAGTCGTCACACCCTTTTAAATCATGTCACCTTTCACGCAATCCATCCATCTCTTCGTAAGCCGACCACAACATATTTAAAGTATTGGTAATATTGGTTTGTAGGCGTATTAATGTTCGTATTGTTATTAGCCATTTCGCTTGCAAAGCTTCTACTAAATCCAATCGTACATTACGTCAATCTAAACGCAATTTATGACGTCATTAGACATAACACGTTAATGCCTACTTATGTCTATAATAATAATTGAAGCCGCAGCGCGGTGTAGAGTGTGATAACAACGAGAATTATCCTACATATTTTAATGCACATGGCTCCTTTCCTACGACGAAAAATTATCGAAATAAAGTATGAACATATACTTATAAAACAAGTAAAAGTAAAGAAAGAAAGAAAGTAATAACAGTGGTAGTCACCGGTAACAACAACTTATGATGCAAATTGGCCGTGTACGACTATACAGAAGACAAGCATAGTGGCAGCAATTCCGCTTATGGTCTGAAGAATGTGCGTGCAGAAGGCCAAATTTTAGTTTTTTTCCCTTCCCATCCTTGTCATATAAGGAAAATATGGTAAGATTAAGTAGATTTCACGGAGGAGGGGACGCAGAAGAAGTTGAAATATCGTCTTTCTGTAAATTTTCTTCTCTGACAATTTAAGGTAGGCACTTTAAACATTTAAGGTTTCTATATTAACATAGTAGTCTTCATTTGAACGTGGTATACAAATTCTCTTACATTTCTGATTATTACAATGCTAAAGTCTCGTTACATATCCACGGTGTCATGTCTTGATTGATAGCGCAATGTATCGAGATAATTTGAACAGAGTTAAATTGATCGTACTCACGTGACATGTGACGTCATCTTACTACCTCTTGTTGTTTAGACGAGGAACCGTGTACGAAAATATAGAAATTAAACTTTAAATAAGAAATAAGAATCCAACTTAAATGTTGCATTTATAAGGTGCAGGAGGTTCGTTCCTTAGAGATCCCAGAACCCGCTTCTATTTCACTTGAGATTGGTAACTGAAAGGGTTTTAGTGGGTCAAATCTACCATAACCCAAGGCAGGGTATCTTAAAATTTATAACCCCTTCCCCTCAAAATTGGTAAAATACATTTTTTTTAGCAGTGATAGACATTTTTTTACGTTTATTATTATTAAATAAAGCACACGAAAACTGAATTGTTGAAGATCTGCGCAGTCTTACCGCGTTGGCTTTAGTAAATGCTGCTCAATTCAATTTCAGCGTATGCAGGAATAATGCTGCAAAATGTACTTCTATATCCAATAAGCGTTACTTACGCTTAGTTTAACAAATAGCAGTCATTTTAGCGCAATTTCTTTTGTTTCTGTTTCACGGACCAAAGAAAATAATGCATAACGGAGTTAGCGAGATCATTTGTTATTTACTGTTATTTGAACTTTATTACAATAAATAAAATAATAAAAAGAAAAATGTAAGAGCATTTCGTATTTGTTACAGTGAAACACGAATTTCTCTAAAATTTTCTAGTTTTGCTTGTGCAATGTTTTCTAAATGCGAGTTTACACTGCTGAAATACTAAAAAAAAACAGGTCTTTAATATCACCATTAAGACGAACCAATAGTTTTTCCAAATATAAAATTGTATTGTATAGAACATTAGTAAATTCCCGGGAGAGCTTTAGGCTTTCGTATTGTGACCTGGATTCGTGTTCCTGTATTTTATTGATCGTTTCCCGACGTTACATTGCACGGCCCGAGCTCCTCCGTGTTCGTATTAAAACATATTCTACTATATTATGTACGCAGCACGAACACTCTGACACTATCTTGTAGCATCCTACACAAACACGTCGCAATAAAAATATGATTTTTTATTAATTATATTAAATTAAAAATCTAGTACCGATATAATTTCTGCCTTTTTGGAGGAAAATCGCGTAAGAAAAAAGAGAAAGATGGTTAGGACCAAGGTAAAGAACACAAAAATGTACCCCTAAAAGTTTCGTTAATAAATATGTACATTCTTACCGAATTTCATTACGCTATAGAGCCTTATATTGCCTGAAGGCATGTATAACAAACCTAAAATCAGTGGTTTCTGAACTCAAAACGTTTAACAGGCATAACACGCCCGCCTCTAGGCTATTAACATGAACCACCTACCGCTGTTGCGGAATAAATCGTTCAAATTAAACTTAAGTTGCGTAAATTCATTGCTACGCTCAGAACTTACTAAGTAAAGACTCTCCAGTCGTAAAGTTTACATAACAGTGAAGAAATAAATTTGCGTTATTTCACGGGAATAATTTGGCAAATACCTTAAATAGGTAAAAATTAGGCTTAAATACCTTAAAGTTGATGATTTTACCAGAGAAACCAAGCAAATATTTTACTTTACAATATGTTTTCTATATAAGTCCTGATTTATAATAATTCATATTAATAATAATAATAATAATATATGAAAAGAGCTCTTTAACTCAAAGAAACAGTTGTAATGATCGTAGTCTCATTTTGTCTCAATACCTTTTATTATTGTAAATATTACTGCTGATAGCTAAGGTGAAATGTCCCATTATTAAGAATGGGTTTTCAGTTCACTACAATGTTGCCAAGTTCTTATTAGGGTCCATGTTCACTGTACACATACACACTGATAAACATATTAGTATCCTGTACATACATAAATTTATGGATATACCGTAAAAAGAAAAAAATTAAGAATGTATAGACTCTTTGTTTCATTTTAGACTTCAGGAAATACTATGACACTATGACTATGATACTGGCAAATAAATTGATTATTATTATTATTATTATTATATTCATGTTATCATTGTTAAAACGTGTTAATTTTATGTACAACTTAGTTACAAACTTATGTAGTATTTACTAGGTAGCATGGCTAATAAGTTATACAGATACAATTTGTCCGCTTTATTTATTGTTAATTGGGAAATAAGCAGACACAGAAATAAACACCAGACAGATAAGGTCAATACAGTGAAAGAATTTTGAAGTAAATGGCTCGTAAATAATAGGCATTAGAGGATCTGGAGTGATTGATTAACACATCTGACTACACAAGCGTGTAGGGAATCTCCTACATTTATTTATGTTAGTCGGGATTAGGCGATATTGATTTTCCGTCTGGGGCAGTAGGGTAAGAGCTCCGTCGCCTACAGCTCGGGTCCAATGATAAATCGTTCCGCGATGACACGACACAATCCCTGCCCTCGTACAAAGTTAGAAATAGCGCCGAGTAATTTTTGTTTAATGGTAGAATCCATTTTGCCGCGACGAAATATTGTGTTAATAGCTTTCAAAATCGGCATTTAATGTGCCACATCACATTACATTGTGAGTGTACATATAAAATGTTCTATTAATCATTATTAAGATACTAGACGTCACCCGCAACTCCATCCGCTCGGAAATAAAATAAAAAACTTAATAAGGAGCCTATGTGTTCATCCAGACGGTCTATATTCCAATTATATTCTATTTCAGATGTTCTATATTTATGCCAAATTTCATCGAGATCCGTTGAGCCGTTCTGGAGATACCTTCAAACAAACATAAATCCATCTAATTATAATATTAGAATGATTAAATTTAATAATTAAAAAATTGATACCAAATAGTAATTGCGACCGTCAAAAAATTGTGTAAATAGTATCAACACAATTGAATGATTTTTAAAAAATGATCCTTATTATATTTTTGCCTCTAAAAAGCATATTAATCTATCGACCGACAATAATGTAATCAGGTCCGCCAGACCGTGACAGAATCTATATAATTCGAGGTCAAAGTAGGTGCATTTCTTACTTCCTAAACACGGTTCCGTCGTGAAAAACACAGCGATTTCAATAAAAAAGGCACGAAGGGCCTCGAAGGCTGGCGTAAACAAAGTTATAAGAAAAGACTTCCCGCTTCCACAAAAATAAGAATATTATTGGCTTTTCGTTGCCTTTTAAACTGGTAAATTAAATTTCTTGAAGATAATTAATTTCAGTTTAAATTATTACAAGTTTTTGATAAGTAACAGGTGAATTGTTGTATGCTTTTTGTTCTTTGGTTATGTGCTTCTAGGAGGCGTACCATAGAACCTATTTAGAATAGTAAAAATCAGTTAAGTAAAACAAACACATCACCCATAACTTCTATTTAATCTACAGAGGGCGCCACTCTCGCTTATCATGTCCAATTTCAGATAAGATATGATAATAATACCTAAGTTTCAATATAGTAGGTATATTTTCGTTGTTCCACAAGTCATCGCTAAATATTTATATCTAGATAAATTTACAAATAAGTTAAGATGTCCTAATCTTCTGGGAAGTCCCAATACTATTCATTTGGTATTTTAGAAATTTAGTCATCTTTAAACGAAATAACTTTAGTCTTACGGAATATTTAATCGCATTTATAAAAGTCAAAAAGGGTTAGTGAATCGATAACAAAGTGGTAACTACTAACGAATTTAGCACAACACTCTAATGTTGGTAAAAGCCGAAACGAGGCAATTACTGGCACATTTATAATTCTAACAGTGAATTAAGACAAAGCAGGTCTAAGAGCTTAATTAAAAAGGATGAAACACCTATCAGAGCTCCTAAATTGCAGTTGCTAATTAACTAAATTCGTAATTCGCTCTGAGTGCTGCCTTAAAGAACTAGATTGGATTATAATATTAATTATGAAAGCTTTGAAAGGTCGAATTTTGTTGTCAACTCATTTTTGGTTATTAGTGTTTATGGTTTGTTGAAAACACTTTAATAAATAGAACAAGTTAATGACTTATAACTAAAAGTTATTTCTAAAGATTTAATTGCGAAATAAATTAACTAACATAATACGAGAGACTATCACTTGTTGGTTACTTGCTCACTTTGAACTGTTATTAAAATTCATATTAAAAACTACTTAATTCAATAAATTGATTTATGTTTTTTGTGGTTTATTTATGACAGAATTTATTTATTTATTTATTTATTTTAGGAAGCCAACATATTACATGAAAGATGACAATCTAATAAAAATTGTTTATATCAAAGTACATTTTGTCATGTAATACACTTAAAGGCTAACACAACATTTTAACAAAATTATAATACAAAAACAGACAGAAAAACAGAAAACTTTAACATAGTAATGAGTAAATAAGATAAATAACCTAAAAAACTCTTAAGGTGATTGATTTTTGACTTATTAAAAGATGTTTCGAACTATTTATAAACATTCAATTGGAATTAATTTACTTCGAAATGAAGAATAATACAAGACTGCGTGGGTAGAAAATTTAACAGTCTAGCCACCATCCCCGATGGAGTCTCAGCAAATATTCATCTAATCAGAAAATTGACCCAAGAGAACAGAAGTTCTTTGATCAATTTGTCAACATGTTTTTTATAATCATCGATTGTGCTGTACACAAAGTTTGGTCTATAAAAAAATAAAAGTTAAAAGTTAAGGTAAAATTTCGGTAAATACATAAATGTCTCAACAATACATCTTACTCATATTATAAATGTGAATGTTTAGATGGATGGATGTTTGAAGATATCTCCGAAACGGCTCAACGGATCTTGATGAAATTTGGCATAGTTGTAGAACATAGCCTGGAAGAACAGATAAGCTACTTACTACATTTTTTTAAAATTCCATGCGCACGGAGTCGCGGGCGACAGCGGGTGAATCACAATTCCAAAGTGATATATCTACGATAAAAAAATTCTATCTTGATATCTCATTGAAGCTAATTAAAGGGACCGAAGTTAGTCATACAATTTATGATTACTTTAACATCGGGTTCTGAGATATATCAAATAAATAAAATTCAAGTAATCCAGGTGTTTTAATTTTCCAACTATAAATTTCTTATCAATATATTTATTATGTTCAGTTTCGCATAAATATTGTGTGTAAATAATATGATGACAAGTCGCAGAATTATTTTGAAACTGCACATTTTCAATGCAACGCTATTATTGCATCGAATGTTTACACATCGGTCGCCAATACGTCTTATCGTCGTACGGGCTTGTGCAACAAAACCTTATCGCACTAATAAAGCTTTACGTAATCAATTTACCGTAGTTGTTGCCAACGTAAAATCAAATAATCTACGAACTTGTAATGTAACCAACATTGCCAATACCGTGTACTCGTAATGCGCATTGGAAATGTTACGTTTCTTTTTTCGATACAAAATTTGCGAATATAACTAAAGTAAAATAATTTTATATTTACAAGCATGTAATATAAATATAACATTATTTGAACAAAGTCCAAATATTGCTTAAGTAATGTGTTAGTTTGTGTGTTTTGTAGGTCTATTGTGTAAGTTAAATTTTTCCCACAGAGCGTCGATGTTGTTTTACCGTTACGGGTCTTGAAGATAAAATTAGCTTTTTATTTTAAATTACGAAGTATAATCAAAATTAATTATTCTAAGGTCAAATACACCTTGGATTTGTTTTTATATATTTAATACGATTTAATTACTAACTTTCAAAGTTATTCTTTACGTCCTCTCAATCTTACAATTCAGAAGCAAATATTTGGAATTCTCTTTTTTAATATTTGATGTGTTCATTTGGTTTATTTATTGAATAAAACAACCATTTAGTATTCATAGCAAATATAAACAACCCAATGACACACAACACGTCCACATGCGGCAGTGAAAAATATTAGTGGGCTAATTTGTCTATCATATTGTCCAAAACTTTAAGTTGTATACCACCTTAGCCTACTATACTATTTATAAAAAATATTTAAAAGGTTACTACAAAATTTAACCAACAGTTTTGACGAGCACCATAACATTGCATTGAAAACTTCTGGTAACATCGCCTCAATATGAAGCCTAAACTAACAAAATAGATTTGTAAATCTTTAGTTTGCACACAAACTTGCGTTAAACTCGTACAGTTCGCAAGCTGCTACAAAATAATTCATCACAAAATACCGCAAGTTGTTTCCAATTTTGCGAATACTTGTAGAACATGCCAATGAATAAATTAAACTTAAGTCTTTACTTACTTTGATATTACATTCTAATACATTTTATATGAATTTTAGTTTAAACTTTAAACTTACATGATTTGAATATTTTAATAAATCCAAGTTTTTAATTACACATCGACATCAAAGTATAAACCACTAGCGCACACCTGCGCCAGTGGTTTGGAAGGAGTACCTGTTCGCTTTTCAGAGCCGTGGTGTCAAGGGTACTAGTTGCCTTAATGATCGCCGACCTTCGAAAGAAGATGGCACTATTCCTATAGTGCCATCTTCTTCCTAGAAGAAGAATCAAAGTATAACTGAGGACACCTTACTTCTTGTAATATTATAAACTTGCTGTCGTCCGTGACTCCGTCCGCGCGGAATTAAAAACATTATAAGAAGCCTATGTGTTTTTCCAGATCATGATCTATATATTATTTGCCAAATTTTATCAAAATTCGTTGAGCCATTTTAGAGATACCTTCAAACAAACATCCATACATCCAAACATTCGCATTTATAATATTAGAAGATGTGAATATTTAGATGGATGGATGGATGTTAGGAGGTATCTCCGGAACGGCTCAACTGATCTTGAAGTTTGACACAATCTGGAAGAATACAAATTTATTATTTATTTTTTGAATCCGCGCGGACAGAGTCGCAGGAGACAACTAGTAAGTAATAAATACGATATTAATAATTACATTATCATTAATATCATTATTTTTTGTTATTCAAATCTAATTAATAAACTGTTTAGTTTATTAAACACAATTTAAAATTTGAAAACATTGCGTACCTTAAGATAAACGCCTCAACATTTTGCTACTTGTATTTCTAACTTATTTTGGTTTAATTAAACGCAACGCAATATTATTGTTCTTAATTAGTTTACTTCAATTTCTCTCACCTTACACCCTTGAGAATGGATTTAATTAGTAGGTAGGGAGATATATAATAAATTAGTGCTTGGGGATTTGATGGTCCGGTGTGGCCACTCTGATATTTATCACCACCGCATGCGGACGTAATGTTTGTTATTGTATTGTTTGCTGTGAATACTAAATGGTTGTTTTATTCAATAAATAAACCAATTGAATATAATAAATATAAAAAAGCAGTAGCGAATGTTTAACCTGATCGACTTCTTACTTCAGTGTTTCTTACGGAGATACTTAAATCTGAAGTAAGGTTTAAATAGTTAGCATTTAAACCACAAGAAGTATCTACGAAGCTGCAATAGGATTAAGCTCGACTTAAAAGCTCAACATACTAAGAAAGCTCGTTTTTATGTAAATGTGTGGCCGTTTCCTTTCCTTAGATTAGTTAAATGATTCCCCGCAGCGTAATTATATTAGAAAACAATTTTGGAAGTAAAGAATATCGCGACATCGCCTGTCTCAATTACTTTTATCTTTTTAAATATTAAAATTTTGTAATTGGAGTAAAATATAAATGTTGAAAATTTTATTCAAACCCGCGACTCTACCAGCGCGACATTTAAAAAAACTTAATAAGTAGACTATGTGTTCTTCTAGACTATGTTCTAAATCTGTGCCAAAATTCATCAAGATCCGTTAAGCCGTTCCGGAGATACCTTCAATAATATTAGTAAGATAGCATTTAATACATTCGACGGTGAAATAAAAAAAAACAGATATGAATTCAGAGAGGTATTCGCATATTGCATAGCAATAGGCCTCGCCGTATTTCGGAGTCCATTCAAGCTTCCCACGAAATTGGATTACCTTTCGAATCGTCACTATAGGAGCGAGCCAGATTCCAAACTAAAATTTGCTTATAAATTCTATTTTTTTAAAAGGTTCGAAGAGTATATTACTTGTTCCCAAATGTTGTGACTAACCATAAAATTTTCTTATGAATTATCTTTTCAAGTACCCATCTTCATAGATCTTAAATTAAATTCGATAGCATTAGAAACGAATGTTTCATAATTCCAACCGATATTCCAAATAAATTCATCCTAAATGCAACGATCAACTTTACACAACTTCCACTGGATATCATTTTCAACGTCTGCTCAACTTTCTGTAGCAAACTCCTTAATTGAAGTAGAGAGTTTAAATTATGTTCGTGCAGGTACGGGTGCGGGGTGAATGCAAAAAGGATTAGAACGATTACTGCAGGATCGACTTGTTATCTAACTTTAAACAATTGAATAGATCATAGTTATTCTGAAACGAATAATGATCAGAAGCAGACCACTTGCAAACAATAGTCTGAAACTTTTATTTTTTATTAGAGAAGGGGCAAACGAGCGTGTGTATCGACGTCCATGGACATCTACAATACCAGAGGAAACGCAGATGCGTTGTCGGCTTTTGAGATGATAGCATCTTCTTAAATCTAAAATTATTACGTATCTAACAGTCTAAAATTACATTATCTATTAAAATGAAGCAAATGAGAACCTCAAAAAAACTAAAATTATTTGCAACTACTACTGTACTAAATTCAGGGACCGAAAAATGATAAAATAATAGAACATACTTATACCATTTTTAGTTTTAAATCGAACTAAAAGCCTACTGGCAAAGATATTTTCTATTCGTATTATAAAAGGTAGGCAACGCATCTGAATTTGCGGATGTCTATGGGCAGCGATCGCTTCGCTATTTCGGCGAATGCAGATGACCGCGCACTCTTCGACACGTGTCCTTCAAAAAAAAAATGATTAAGAAAGGAATGGAAGAAAAATTAAAGTTGAAACACTCAAAGACAATTTAGCTTAAAATTTTGCAAATTACCTTCGATCTTAAACAATTTTCCGAATCTGAATTGTTCCTAGTTGACTTAAAGAATATTCCCGTCTCGGAAATTTAAAAGTCAGGGGTCTTCATTTGCCTGTGAAATAATATTAACAAGCGTTGACATTTTCAACAGTTATAAAGCCCACTGCGCACCATTGATCGATATTGGTTGGGGAACGCTTCCCGCAACGAGCGGGTAAATCTTTGACCTTACAAACTCTCATTACAGTTAATATTTCGCTTCGATTGCTTTAACATATTTCGTTAGGGTTTTACGACATTTGAAATTTTCAGTATGAAAATATTTCTTCATATTTCTTTAAATTAATTTTGTTTAAGTAAGTCTTTATTCGAAGAGCACCCTGACAAAGTTGTTGAAAATTCTTTCTATTTGTGGTTTAAGGAAAAAACTAGTAGGTTATCTTTTATTAAGATATGATGTAAAAATAATTTTCTGTGACTTCATAGAGTATAGTTTCTTATATTCGAGTATAAGAATATAAAACATCCAGTGAGAACAATATCCCGTCCAAAACAGCAAAATATTCCAGTTAAACAAATCTTTGAATTAAATTCCTTTTGATCCGCGCTCTGTTTCTGTCACCTGGCGCTGATATCATGAAGCCTCCGTTCCAGCTCCCAGCAAAGATAAAGCTCATTACAACATTAAGTTGTTGTTTGTTTCGGCGTCCTCAACCGTGTACGTGAATTTAAGTAGATTTAACTTCGCCAGAGCTCCTTTGAGTATGCTCAAGTTTCCAACGGGTTTAAAGTCATTCAACTGTTTTGTTCCAACATTAAACATTAGAGCTCTTAAATTGGATATAATAATACAGGTAATGGCTTGGTAATAAATTAAAAAAATATCCTTTAATTATTTAAAAGATAAGATCTCTATTATTTAAATTTTAGTAAAGAACTAGCTGTCGCCCACGATTCCGTCCGCGCGGAATTACAAAAATAATAAGTAGCCTATAAGTTCTTCCAGTTTATCATCTATATCTATGCCAAATTTAACCGAGATCCGTTGAGCCGTTCTGGAGATATTTTCAAACAAACAGTCATCCATCCATCTATCCATCCAAACTGTCGCATTCATATTGTTAAAAATCTTGGAGCAATAACCACGGGGTTTCTACGTTAAAAGAGTGTTTCTCTACAAGATGATAATGTATTCAATTTATAGATACATTTTTCTTACGTTGCAACTACGATAATTAATCTGTAAATCCATCCCAGCACTTCAGTGGTTCCTTATCGAACACAAGGCCAATCGGGCTTCAGCGACACGACAGTGACGGATTGAGCAGGCTTGATAAATTAGTTCGGGGCTATTTCAACATTGGTTCGACTTCGAAACGATATTTAAGCTGTTTATGCATATAAGAATAGAAGCAAACGAAATATTTCTATGGTACGATGTATTTTTATGTTATGATAAAATTTAATTTACCGTCAATTCTAAAGGTATAGAACAGAGTTTCGTTGCAGTACAAAAAGATATCACAAGATCTGGTCCAACTATTAAGCCAAGTCTTGTTCGAATTTAAGGTTAATACAAATTCTATAGGACGTAGTGTCAATGCTATATAAATTAGTAAATAAGTTGTGTGGTGATCTTTTAATATTGTGTTTTAAATATACACATCAAAAAAGTCTAAGCAACACATATAAATTTCAATTTTACAATGTGTTTTCGCATTAAATCCTTAGTATTTTCGTACTTTTATTATTTATTAATGCTTTTTTAATATTAAACAACAATTATTTTTTTTTATTTACCTTTTAATAATCTTAATAACCAATAATTACGAGTAAGGAATGTTTGTACGTAGTACAAAGTAAGGTGCCTAATCAACTAAACTTAAAGTAAAATTAAATGGTTGTACAAAAATTGCATAAATTAAGACAAAATGTGGTCTCCTCTGTTATGGAGAACTTGCTGGCACCGATTATTCATAGAATCGATGAGACTGTTAATGTGATCCTACGGTAATTGCTCCCAATGAAATTTTAGTAAGTCCATCAGTTGTTGGGTTGTTGTCACTCCATCCAAGTCATTTAAAACACGTCTCTGGAGCATGTCCCGTGCATGCTCGATGGGGTTGAGGTCTGGCGATTGTGCAGGCCAAGGCAATACCAGGAAGTTTTCCCTTGCCAAGTACTCCCGTGTGTGCAAAGCTGTATGCGAACGCGCATTGTCATGCATCAAGGTGAAATCGAAGCCAAGCGCTTGTGCGAATGGATGGACATAAGGTCTTAGAACATCCTCAACGTAATTTAGAGCGTTCATGTTACCATTTACAAAAACGAGCTCTGTTCGTATGTTCTTCATAATACCCGCCCATACCATAACTGTTAAGTCGTTGTATGGATGCACTTCCTGAAGCCACCTCAGTCTTTCAGTATTTCCAGGACAACGGTACACTCTTACCCTTCTAGTATCAGGCTAGAACCCAAATCGAGACTCATCGCAAAATAAAATTTTATCCCATTGTTTCCGGGTCCATATAATGTGTTGCCTAAACCATTCATTTCGACGAGCGCGATTCCCGTGACGTATCGGTGGGCACCTAATTGGCCGTCGTGCTCGTAGGCCATACTCATGCAATCGATTTCACACAGTTTGGCAGCTATCAACAACACTACTTGAATTTTGTAGCCTCAAACCTATCTCTCGGGCGGTTAACATCGGCTGGCGTCTTTCAGTCAGTTGTATGTATCGATCTTTCCGTGTTGTTGTACACCTTCCTCGACCTGGGTGCTGCTCAGCAGGATCTCCCGTGTTAGTTTAAAGCTGATGAAGACGGCAAATAACGCTTCTGTTGATACCAAAATACCGAGATACCTGAGATTGAGTTCTTCCCGCTTGCAACATCTCTACAGCTCTCTGCATTTCATCTGCGTTCAAATGACGTCGCTCCATAACGTAAAAAATGTCTCAAAATTCAAATTTGTTCAAAACTTTTTTTAATTATTGTTTGAATCTTAAAATTGATACCGAATACTAAATTTTAATAAGCAAAGAAAACGCTGTAAAATTCGAACAAATGCATTCGCTTTTGAATTTGTGAAAAAAAAAAACAAATGATACTCGATTTTTTTTCACAACCAGCCAGTATGTTCTATAGATCAAAAAAGTTTACATAAGTATTACCTACTTGGTAAAAAATGATAAAATAATTGATTAATAACTTGAAATTGTATGTGTTGCTTAGACTTTTTTGATGTGTGTATATTAAATGTTTGTCAAAAAATAGAAGCCTAAAATCGATCATTCGTCATAACAACTATTTCCTAATATTATAGGATGGAAAACTAACCGTACGCAAGTTGATAATTCTTATCATTTATACAATGTCAAGATTACAACTAGATTGATGAGCTACATGTAAACGGAGGGTACACTAATAAATTATGAAAAGTTGGTAGAAAAACGTTCACAGCAATATTAAAAATTAATTTCGGTTAATCAATCAGTTATGGTTAAACTGTAAACGAGCATGCGGCCAACTGAATTCACCGTAACAGCGAAGCGACCACTGCCCATTGACATCTGCAGATGAGTTGCCTTCCTTTAATCAACATTGGAGGGGACGCACAAAAATAGGATATTAAGGCACCGGCACGCATACTTATAAGAAGAAACGCGGAATTGCTTTTACTTCACGCCTGTCTTCTGTGGTCCTGGTATTTCACCGGTCGATCCGGCCTATTCGTTCACCCAACAAATATTGCTGTTAAATCTACCACTGTTAAACTTTTTAATTGTTTATTGCTTACTAAGCTTGAGGTCGTTTATAAATAAACATACAACAAATTTGAAAATTAAAAAAGATTTTCATAAGAATTGTCTAAAGCACGAGAGTTTACAACGTTAATTGTCAATTACACTTTTACACGTCCAGTAAATGGGAAGTGAAAATAAATTTTCCTAACAATGTTAATTTAACATGATAACTATTTCTGAGAATGTGAATAGCGACCGACACTTAAGGTATATAATATATTGATATTGTTTATTAATGTATTGATAAAGTTCGTTCAAATATAGTAACAGACTATTTAATAGAGTGCTGTTCAATTATAGTACTTAGACAGGATTATTTTCGTATCGTAGGCGGATAGTCAAATATTGCTAATAGATCCTCCTTGTCTAATAAAATAACAAGTTATATTAATAGTAACATCAATTAGTTCTGATCCTCGTATTATTTCAAAGCTCCTAGTTATTTTTGTTACTTAATAAATACTTCAATAGTTGCAGAGCTACTCAAAAGCTTCCACCTACGCTTTTATACAATTTCAAAGAGTGTAAAAACTAACTACTTTCTAATCCCTTTCAAGAATTTTTTGATATTAAGGATTTTTTCGTTATGTTGCCATGTCATCAGGTACAATTTTTTATATTTTTATACCATATCTATAAACGGACATTGTTAATATTTATATCTACAAAAATTGAATTTCGATTAAAAGTTTCGTAAAGCAGTCTTAGCGAAAGCAATCTCCGGGGAATGAAACAGGACGGGATTAAAAAGTCATGGAAGCGTATTTATCAAAGGCTAGGAGAGCGAGACTATCCGTTGTCTACGCGAGTTAATATTTAAGGCGAGAGCCTTATTTATAGAGTAAAAAAGAAAATGAAAGTTCCATTGACAAGCTTATTTCGATGTACTATCTTTGTTTAAACCTACTCTTAATATTAAAATTATTTATTGTTTAATTTCAACCCCTGGCTATTTCTGAATAGCAATAAGTAGATATAGTCAGAATAACTATATTTGTTTAGAAGGCGCTATCGACTTAAATGAATCAATTAAAATTTACACATATTAGAACACTTTGGTAACTGTTATATTGTCTGTAACCTGTCGAAATTGTAAAAGAAAATTGCCCGCGGCATTCGAGCAGTAAAATACTTGCTTCAGCGCTGGAACTAATTGCTGTGTTTGTGCAAGCGGTCAGCGCTTCCATCCAATTTAAAAGTTGACACTACGCTGGTGTTGTCCTTTGTACTTTTAAATAAAACATAGCATTTTAATTTGAAATTTTCAACTTATTCCTTTGTTAATCTGTGAGAATTCCTAGGATAAATGTAGATAGCAATTTGTTTCATAAAAGAGAAAAACTTTATTTAAAAACTAAAACCGTGTTTGTTTGTTTTTTTGCTACAGTAAAAAATTGAAAATACGTTATTAAACATTGAGGAAAATGTTTTTAAAAACGATTCAACCCCATTTAAATTAGATCACAGTTATAAATAATACCTTGCCAATAGCAAAGCATTTCGAAAATATTTATCACAATAGATATAATATGAGAGCATTTTCTTTTCAATAGTGGTCTGAAATATTCTTAAAAACTAAGTTTAAATTAAATTATTAATTTTTAGATTTAAATACACTCATATACACATAGTACATGTTGTCATCGACATACAATGATGTTAACATGTGCCATAGTTATGCGTGTCGGCCAATTTCAGGTCATTGCGTCTTTGGCAACGGCTGTATCACCACGATATTCCAAATAAATAGAATTGAGGCTGACCTACATCAATATAGGCCAGGAATTAATGAACGCTCTTGGAAAACAAGAACATAAATAACACAGTAATACTTCTAAAAAAATGCAGTCCTACTGTGTATTAACATCCGTAACTAAAGTTGGAGGCAGATATTTAAATTTTTAAAGATTTTTCTATTGCAACCTCCAGCTAGATGACTAACAGGTAAATGTCGCCTGCGACTTCGTCCGTGCCCAATTAAAAAAGATACTTAATAAGTAGCCTATGTGTTCTTCCAGACTACGTTCTACATCCATACCTCGTCCAGATCTGTTAAGGCGTTCTAGAGATCCATCCATCCATTTAAACATTCGCATTTTCATTCATTATAATTTTATGGTAAACACAATGTTTCAGTTAAAATAACAAAGGACAAAATTATTGTATAATGTGAATAATTTTTAATTACACAGAAGCTAGGTGACCGCTACGAAATGCTCTGAAATTAGTTTTCATTAAAGCATTTGTCGTCCCGCCTTTTGTCGCTTACAATTTCTATTTTTTATTTAAGTACATAAGTTCTACATTTGGTAGTTTGATGCTAAAGAAGTAGTTTTGAAAAACTTTGACTTAAGACAGAAAAAGAATCATGGAGAAAGAGGACTATGTTACTTAATACCGCTACAAAAAAAGAGAAACGTTCGACGGGTTTGCCATTTTCCAGCCAGCGACTTAAAAAAAAACTCCCTAAAATTACCTGTACGTTTTTTTAGGTGATAAATAATTTAATACTAAAAAGATAACGTTCTTTTTCTAGAAGTCTGTTAAAGTTTAGACTTGTTATGATCAATTTTCTACACTAAAAAGAGATTTTCTAAAAATAACTATAAACTATAAAGGACAAGTCTTGATAACAAGGCAAATTAATTTTGCAGCTGCAACTAATTGGTAGACTGCTGTGAACGTTCAGCACGATGTCGTCCAATTTAAAAACTAACAAACAGTCCGTGTCGTCTCGATCCCTTTCTTAGTCTTGGCTATAATTAGATGGACATTTAACCAACTAATCCCTATACAGATAAATTAAATTAAAAATTGAGACATAGAAAGTTACCTTTAAAAATATCAGTAACTATATCAGAGACTTTAGTCATCTCAGTATTAAATTGATCAAAGTAAAAGAGTTGTAATTTTCAGCTGAATTTCTACTCTTTGACATTCGCGTCCTACAAAGGTCATCTTTAAAATAAAATCTTTGTTCTCATTTAATAGACTTCCCCAACGTTTTCGGAATTCAAGATAATACGGAGTAGGTAATTGGATAAAAAATACATATTCGCGAAATCAATATAAATAGATTTTCATTGGTCTTAAATCAGTCAGGTCAGAAAATCTGCAGTAATTTAGTTACGTTTTCTATTTATCTTGTACAGTAATAAAAATAAATAAGAACCAAAAAGGTAGTTAACTCTTAAACATAAAATTATTTATTTTGTGTTTCAACTTTTACTTTAAAGTAGATAAATATTTGACTTGCTTATCACACTGTATGCATATTTACAAATGCATATTAATTTCAACGTAAACAAATATTTGTTGCAGTAACGATTTCAATTTAAAATCTGCTTATTTAAATTTGCATGTAATTATAATATTTAATATGTAATTAAAATTGAAAAACTAATATGCTTAGTACTTTAGTTGTTTATTCGTACATTTATACAATTTTAATAATACGTGAACCGTTTTATAATGCAAAAAGTGTCCGTCAAGCCGAATTCCAAAACGGATCTTGATGAAATTTGGCACAGATTTAGAACAGTATGGAAGAACACGTAGGTTACTTATTAAGTTTATTTGTAATTCCGCGCGACCGGAGTCTCGGGCGATAGCTGACCGTTGTGATATATTCGTGGCATCTTGCGTACCTCACGCATCGATGGTCGGAGGCGATCGAGGGCAAGGGGGAGGCCCTGGCGGTTAGTTTGGACGTGGCCAAGGCCTTTGATCGGGTATGGCACAGAGCACTTCTCTCGAAGCTGCCTTCCTACGGGCTGCCCGAGAAACTACGCGCCTGGATTGCCAGCTTTTTGGAGGGTCGAAGCATCAAGGTCGTTGTCGACGGTGCATGCTCGGACCCCAAACCAATTAATGCTGGTGTCCCACAGGGCTGTGTACTGTCGCCCACCCTGTTTCTTCTGCATATCAATGACATGCTGCAAATTAGCTGTGCAATTAGCTGTTGTGGAATGGTCTGTCCTCGGCGGTATTTCCAAACCGCTACGACTTAGGGTCCTTCAAGAAGCGAGCGTATCATCTTCTCAAAGGCCGGCAACGCATTTGCGATTCCTCTGGTATTGCAGATGTCCATGGGCGTCGATGAACACCTTGGTGTTCCCGCTGCTCGTTTGCCCCCTTCTCTTATAAAAAAAAAAAAAAAAAGCAACATCCATTGTTATGCAGACGATAGCACGGGTGATGCGTTGTACACGGCCCGCGCTAACGTTTCTCGGGCTACTGCCGATGAGAACCGGACCAAACTTGTGTCTGAACTGGAGACCCTACTGGGTGAAGTTTCGGATTGGGGTCGACGAAATCTCGTTAATTTCAATCCCAAAAAGACACAAGTATGCGCCATTACCGCTAAAAAACAACCCTTTGTCGTGGATCTTCGTTTCGAGGGCACTCCCCTGGTTGCCTCAGCCAGTATCAGTATTCTCGGCGTTGACATATCGAACGACGTTCAGTTTCGCGGTCATTTGGAAGACAAGGCCAAGCTGGCCTCAAAAAACTGGGTGTGCTCGGTAGAGCGAAGCAGTATTTCCTACCGGGCCATCGCCTTCAGCTCTATAAGGCGCAAGTTCGGCCCCACATGGAATACTGCTCGCATCTCTGGGCGGGAGCACCCCAGTACCAGCTTCTTCCATTTGACCGCATACAACGGAGAGCGGTTCGAATCGTCAACGACCGAGTTCTTACTGATCGGCTCGACACTCTGGCGTTGCGGAGGGACGTTAGTTCCCTCTGCATTTTCTACCGTATTTACCACGGGGAGTGCTCAGAAGAGTTGTTTGGAACAATTCCTGCCGCCGAGTTCCGTCATCGGACGACCCGACAGACCGCCAAGTTCCATCCACACCACCTCGATGGCTGGCAATCCACAACCGTGCGGTTTTCGCGTAGCTTTCTACCGCGTACCGCCGCGTTGTGGAATGGTCTGTCCTCGGCGGTATTTCCAAACCGCTACGACTTAGGGTCCTTCAAGAAGCGAGCGTATCATCTTCTCAAAGGCCGGCAACGCATCTGCGATTCCTCTGATATTGCAGATGTCCATGGGCGTCGTTGAACACCTTGGTGTTCCCGCTGCTCGTTTGCCCCCTTCTCTTATAAAAAAAAAAAAAAATCTTAGAAATGGTATTGACAAACCTTAGTAGCCATCACTGCTGCTTTTACACTAATTCTACTATTTCTAGCACTCATATTAAAGTCATAAAAATCCTCACTCACATACATATATATGTTTGGCCCTGTAATTCCAAAGGGCAATGAACTCTAAAATGTAACTTGGCGAATTTATTTTAGGAGTAATGAAAATCCGTACCTGAGGAAAGCCTGAATTATATATTTGTTTGGGAGCAGAGTTCGCCCGAGCCCCGGCCGCGGCTACCCCCGGGAGCGCCCACTCAAATAATAATCAACATGTTTGTATCTCGTTATTAGATGACTCTTTATTTTATTATTATTACATATTACAAAATTATACATTCCATTACTTATCCAATGTTCCTTAGGTAAGTAAAGAACTGGCATAATTGTATATCACATAGGTCTTCGTAAAAAACACATACGGCTTGCCCCTAAACAAAAATGTAAGTGACTTTAGTAATACACTTTTATTTTTTGAGGATACACAAAAAAGGTTCTCAAATAAAATAAAAAACATATCATGAGTTCAATGACCATCCCGACTGGGGAGAGAAGAATACATCAACTTTAATACTGTTTGTTCTGTGTCAGAGTTCAATAATCCTGTTTACTTTTATAGACATCCTATGTTCTAGATAATAAATACGATACCGCCCAAAAACATGTTACTACAATAATACCATCCTAAATTCTATTATCATTAGAATGGCGTCAGATGTTAGAAAAAAAATTATAACCACATTAGATTTAAAACGAATATAAAGAAGGCAACTTCGAACTAGGAATCACAAATGAGAATCTCTTATAAAACTTGAAAACAGCTTAAGTAAATTCGAGAGAGGGCTTAAAAATTCGAAATTATGCGTTGAAAAGTGGCATAGGTAAAGGCAGTCGCTCGGGAATCGAGGCAATTTTATTTTATTTCCTCAGGAGTATAAAGAAAATTATTTCACTTAGCAAATCATCTCGCTCAGAGAATACAATTTGCATAATACCTACCTCATTATTTCTGGAATGTAAACGCTCGAGGAAACCTCGGACTTCGTAATCTGTTTGTGAAATTGAAAATGTAAAAGTATAAACTTTTGAAGTATCGAACATGCTAAGGCGCTTTCTTTCAAATTGTTCTCAATTTATCTTGGAAAGTTCTAGAAAATTACAATGTATTTAGGTTTAAACATCTTTATTTCTCATAAAGAACACAGTGTTTTGCTTACAATAAGAAAAAAAGTAAATATAACAGGTTTGTGGGTTAATACGTAATATAGTAAACAGAATACAAGATTAATATAAAACAAAATAAACCTTAACACAAAGATAATCTAAATTGACAGCAATGACAAAGTTACATATGTAGATAATATTGAGAACAGATTATTACAGTTCAGCGATGATATACGATTTAAGTCTATTTTTAAAAACATTAATACATATACGTATACAATTTTTTTTTACCTAAATAAGAAACTTCTCTACACAATTACCTCCACACTTGTATGCAAAGCTCTTGAGACTCGTTGACCATGAACTACTTCCAGGTTTATTCTGTATCTAGCCGTTAGTTTCCACATCAGAACTGAAACGCTTCAGGAAACGCAAGTTGTCATCCCTTTCAATCTCTTTAAAGAAACAGAGATAAAAATATGTTTTTAAAAAGATTTTTAGGCAGTGGTAACTTACAGTATGTGAGTTGTGTATAAATTAAGTTTTCAGGCAAATATATTCCAATTACCTTGAACGCTATTTAAAACACTATGTATAAACATATAAAAACTATAGGTACATAAGTAAGGCTCAAAAGTCCAGTGATAGTTGTTAATTTACTGGAACTAAAATACGGTCATGACTAAGGTCAGTATGAAGGAGCTTTAAATTACTTGCCCTAAGCCCGGCTTCAGCAATGTAATTAGTCCAGCAAGGCTAGCCATTACACGCTTCGATGCCGACTAAAATTTACACATTTATCCTACAACTTGTTACCTTAGTAAAGGACTTTTAATTTGTTACATTAAGAGTTTACTCAATACAAAGTAAATATATAAAATGGCGTTTGAAAGACTGTATAGAGAAATGATCTTCCTTTAGCAAAATCTTAAACGTGATACAAATACATTTTGGTGAAAATAATTACAATTATCGTGGTTACCTACATGTGTACGAAGTCGAGAGCGATTGCTATTTTATTTTGTGTAAGGCCTCAAATTCTGACATAGGATTAGTTCAACAAAGCAATCATGTCTAGTTGATAATAACAACAGAAAAAGTTGTATCGAATGGCTGTTACGACGCTTCAGTGGGAAAACAATTTCCCTTTGTACCTCGGGGACACAAAAATTTCAATACAAACTTATTGTAAACGTCTGATGTTGTAACTTCGTTACTTTCTATAAAGACTTGACTGTCTTTGGCCCAATATATTGATATGAAATTTCAAATTACGTAAGAACTCTAATCAAGATTGAAATTGTGGGAAAATTTTTCTCTTTGACATTTTAACTAATAAACTCATTTGTGTACATATGTAAGCTTTTGTTTATAATGAACTAGCTTTAACCCGTGACTCCGTCCGCGCGGAATAAAAAAAATGCACACAAGATAAAAAAGTTCCTATCCCCATCAATTTTCAGCTAAATCAGTTCGACTGATCTTGAGTTATAAATAGTGTAACTAACACGACTTTCTTTTATATATATAGATGTCTTACCGTTAAAGCTATATGTACTTTAAATTTAAAAACTTTTATTCATAAATAACATTACATGTTGCGTTATATTACGTAGATATTATTACAATTTTGAGTACCTACCAATTTACTTTTATATTTTATGGTGGTCAAAGTGCTGACTATATACTAAAAATAAATTCAAATTATAAGTTGTGAAGCTCACATTTGAATAAACATTTGGAAATAACCAATAAAACTTGAAAATTTACTAAACATTTTACAATTTCTATTCAAATATCTTGACAATGTCGTGATGTTACAATAGCACTTTATATTTTTGTAGAGACAAGTTTCATTCTTCAAACGACGAGGAATAATACATGCCGTTTGTAGATTCGTGATGCATCGAGTTCAAGGCCAATGACCTTTGAAAGCTTTGAAAGCTACAAAGCAGTAGCAGAGTACTATTCAAACAAAAATACATTTTTATTCTTTTAACAAGCATTCTATTATTAGGGTAGAATAAAAGAGTTTAAAGTCGTAATCGATAGGTTAACCTTAAAATTCTACTTAATAATGTACATCTCTGGCAAGATAATATTGATAAAAACTAGCACTTTTTGAATGTAATATAAATAAAATATTGAAACACAATTTTGAAAACAACAGACACAAAAAAATAGATTTACATTATTAGGAATTTTCAATATATCATACGATATCATTTTGGTATGCAAATTATTAAAAATAAATAAATCTTTTCTTATTTTTATTAGTCGTTCAATTTATTAATGTCTTATAATCGTATGTACATAAAACTTTCAATTTACTTTTTATACGACTTGACAAAGCAATAGTTCGTGAAGCATTTCCTTTGTCAAGTTATATTAGCGTCTTGTTGAGTCTTAGTCAAGCAAAAAATACAAAAAATGCCATTACTGTTTTCCTGGAGAAAAATTTCTTATATATTGACGATTATTATTTTCATTTCTTTTTATTTATCTCATTTACTCACTTTATATAACGTTAATATTGCTCTATTGAATAACTTGAAAACAGTGTCTGTGATCGAATCGAATCTGGCAAATTTTCACTATAAAAAATATTGAATTTAAATAAAAAACTAAAATAGAACGCGACACCATAAACTTACATAATTGCATAAAAATAAAATTAATTAATTTTATTATAATTGTTTTTAAGATTATAGTTATTTAGATAAATATCCGAATAGTATAATATCCGAAATAAATAATAAAAAAGTGTAAATCTGTTTTCACAGTATATGTGGAGGGGTGAGTTCGCTATCAAAGCATTCTTTTCATATTAAAACTTCAAGAATTTTTGTCCCTTTTTGTTGTTTATTTCGTCCGTATTGGAATATTTGGCTTTGATAAAACGAGCGAACATACCTCACACGGTATTAAAAATAATACCGGCCAACCTATTGGCAATGTTAATGTCATCGATTGCAAATTTGCAAATAATAATTATGTTAACATACAAGTTGCATTTCAAAGCATTGTGAGATAACGTAACTTGAAATTGTTCACCACTAGGTTTCCATTGGTTAAAGCTAAGGGTGGAAGAATAAAAATATAATTTAATTTCGTTACTTCAGAGTTTTTAAAAACATAGTATCGCTTTATATAATCTTTCATTTTCACGATATTATTGTAGGTGTATAAAACAACTTTACATAACTTTGAGTATTTGTATGAATATTTTATTTTGATGTCGCAGGTATCAAGTTGTTAACTTCAACCTCAGGAACGTATAATGTTTTTAAATTAAAATACTTCTCAGCTAAAATGCTACAAAATCATCAAAAACTTTCATACGTTAACTCATAAAATAGTTTAGGACTTTCGTGTTGTGCACAAAGAGACAGAGGATGCAGTTTTAATAATATTTTAATTAAGTTTTATTATTATTTAAAATGTAATTTTAATTAAATAGTTACCGCGCTTTGTAAAATAAACATATTAATATACTAATATCATCTTTTATACCATAAAGTATTTATCTGTATTTGCCAAAAATGTGATGTAGATATTAAAAGTGAAAAACGTAAGTAAATAAGTCAGTTATCTCCACTGAAGCGCTAGGATCCTACCCTAAGCCAGAGGTGACAGGGCCATAGTCAAATACGCTGGCCCAGAGCGGATTGATTAACTTCATAACTAACATATATCTTTGAAGTTCTTCGCAGATATGTGCAGGTTGCATAACGATGTTTTCCTTCAACGTAAGGTCGTATAAAATGTACATATGAAATTCGAAAATAGAAAAACACATTGTTATATGGTGGGTTTCGAACCTAAGACCTGCAGATTACAAGTCAAGTGCTCAACCCCTGAGCCATCGATGCTCTCATCATGCTCATTTAGCTCTATTCTAATCTGAAACAATCCCATCAGAAACTGTTATATTTCTATACGTAATGTAAAAATGGAACAAATGAAGGCCATTACCTCGCCATGTCTTCATTTCAATCTATGTTTTTCGTAGAAAAACGTTGAAAGAAAGTTATATTTTTAATTTATAAAGTTAGCATCAGGTAGAAAGAAGATGTAGTAAGTTGAAATAATAGAGTCCATTGCACTGGCGGTCGGTGCCCTTATCCCTCAAGCGAACCTCTATTTGCTCTTATTCTGTGTTAGTTTAACCAATGTTTTTATAGAACCGTGTTATAACATTTTTTGCATCATATTTTCGGAAAAGTAATTCGGTCCCTCTAAACCCTACAAGTTGGAACAAATGGTACAGAGGCTTGGTTTAAGAGTTTAAGGGCGCAATTTCATTCGTCGTTAGGTCTCGAATTTAATGGGCGATAGTCCTTACTTTTCCTTACCATGCTACACACTCGTCAACTGAGTTTCCGCACGACGCTTTCTTTACATAGACTGATCATTTTCATTGGTCGTTAGCCCGTATGGTGGGACTCCCCGCCTGCTGTATACTGTGTAACGACCGAGTTATCGACTAATAATAATTTGCCCTAAGAGTGTTGTATTATAATTAGTTATTATTACACAGATATCTTTCTTAGTTCTTTCATCTTAAAATAAAAGTATTTTAATTAAACTTTTATTTCGTTCAACATATTTTTTTAATTCCAAGCGATCTGTGGTCTTTACAAGAAAAAGGCGATATACTTTTTTGATTGAAATGATTCTTCTAGCTTGTCATATAAAATAACAATAGGCAAATGTCACACCAAATATACTACATTTAATTTATATGTGATAGTAAACTTTAATTAATTTTTTCATATAATACGTAACGAAAAAATAATATTTACGCCATCAGAAAAATATATTCTTATTAAAAATGGAGGAGAGAAGAAAAAGCAAAGTATCAATGCAAGTCCTTAAGAGTCAGTCTATGGTGAAATCGGCCGGTGATATCGGCCCAAAGTCAATCAGCAGGCTTAGGATGAGGAAGACTTCATTTGGATTTACTGGAGTTCCAGGAATTAGACCAATTGAAAGAACATCACAGGTACATTATGATAATTGTATGCACCTCTTCGAAAATCGAAAAACGCATTGATATGCGTTTATGCGTGTATGTATCATCATGGCGGGTATTGAACCAGGACTTTTACTTTTAATGTATGCTATGTAGTAAACAATTTTATCAATGAACTAGCTGTAGCCCGCGACTCCATACCGTCGCCCTATTAAAATAAAAAATAAAAAACTCAGCACCCTATATGTTCCTCCAGACTATGTTTTACATCTGTTTTAAATTTCATCGAGATCCCTAGAACCGTTCGAGAGATACCTTATAACAAATATCCTTACATCCACCCAAACATTCGCATTTATAATATTCGTAAGAAGTAAGGTTTGTCAATTTTCTTTCAGGTCGGTATGGAGTTTAGACGACCACCATTAATGTATTTACCCACATACCAGTTGGACCCAAGAACAAAATTTGACAACGAAGTAGTGGAAATAGAGACTAATAAAATATTGGATGAAACTTTTACCGATCACAAGTATAATGATCAAGTAAGTTTCAATAAAATGATTCGTTGTACTAATTCTATTTCATGCTTAATGCTAGTTTCATACCAGAGTAGTACAATGAAGCAGAACAGTAGACAGGGCAGTATAACTATAGTTCATATACACACTTTCCGTTAAGTACTACACTGCTTACTGTTCTACCGCGCCGTGGTGCTCTTGTATGAATATATGTAGAATAACTTTTTTTTAGGAGTCTCCAAACTTAGCATTGCGTATAGCTGGTGAAGTGATGCGTAAAATCAAAGATCTTAATTTCAATCGCTATAGAATCATAACTGTTGTAACGATCGCCCAGAAGAGGGCGCAATGCTTCAATAACGCTATTACATTTCTTTGGGACCACGAACGCGACAGCTACGTTGACCTCAGGCGAGAGGTTAATACAGCAATTATACAAGTTACAACATTCGGTATTTATTTGGATTGAATAGTTCTTAAATATTTAAAGAAATCTTAGAGAAGAATGCACAACAACCCACACACTATCATTTTCAACTTTTATACGACATTGTTGTAAACAGCTACATTGACGTATATAGTTAGTTCAGTGTCGGCAAAATCATAAAAATCACCGATTTCGATATTAAGTGAACTTTATAGTTCACTACAACTCGTAGTGATTTAATACAGATGTACTTATAGTTGTGTGCACGAAAATCAATTTAGGAACGTTGCTGCAATGAAACGGAACAACCGGCGGCGGCGTAATTTCGTGATACATTTGCATAGGAACCATTCCGCTGAAACAATAGCAAGTCGACGGCGGCCAGACTGAATAATAAAAGAATTGAATGAAATTTTATTAGAATACATGAAAAATATCTGTATTATTTTTAGACTTCTTATAAATATGTTTTATTTAATTCTACAGCACAATTAAAATTTGTATGGTTAGTTTGAAAAAACTCCGAAAATTACCAAATTAAACTGTATTTTAACTTTATCTTAACATTAAATTTAATTAACTCCAGATATTCTCTATAACTAACCAGTGAGTTTCTCTTATCTTAAAAACTGCGGTATGATAAGTATTTAAAGAAAGAGAAATACATTATTAAAAACGAGGTTTAGACTAAGCGTCATCTGCGCTCAGCCTCCTCACGCCCGGTGAAGCTGTAAATACCTCTTCTAGGCAATTCAAACACAAACAAACAAACAAATACAATATAAATTAACATACTAAGTAAAGTCGTAGGCTAAACATAATTAAGTATAGACTACATTTTATTGTTGTGGACCATTCATATTTGTGTTCATGAACGGGCCTTTGTTACAGCTAAGTAAACAAGTGAATATGACCTAACTTCTCAACCTAATATAATAAGTAGCCCAAGCTTAAGTACAGTCGGGAGCTCTTAAGTTAAGTTATTCTTTAAATGGTACAAGCTTAGCACATTTGGAGCTCTGCCAATTCAGAACACGGCGAAAATGTCGGATGCCTTTTGAAGGCAAATATTATTACTCTAAAAATTTGCTTAACCGCAACTTAAGTACTTTAAAAGAAAATATAAAAATTGATCAAAAAGCAGCAAAATATGATATCTATTTTATGAACCCAATTTAATTTTACATTAATGATAATCTAACATGCTAATACGCATTAAGATCCTAAATGTAATCCGACAAAAAGAAAAAGGTATCTGAAGCTAGGTAAGTATTTTTAGAACTGTGACCTATTTCGAGCTACAGGGTGCAGCCCGGCCGGGCAGGCAGGCAAGCAGGCGCTCTATTGACCCACATGTACGCAGCGGGCTCTGACGTCAGAGCCCGATGACGTCAGCCAGTCACGAAAGCTTGATACCCGACCTTTGTTTACGATGCAACTAACTTATTATATTTAAGAAATCCCAAAGTTATACCACACATTAATACAGTTTCTAAGATTTTTTTTCCAATTTGATATTTATTTCTGATAACTTCTTTTGTTTAATTAACCACAGTGTAAGTATTGCGTTCGAAAAAATATTTCAGTGTAACACACACACATACACAAATCACGCCTATAACCCAGAGGGGTAGGCAGAGATCAGGAACCTCCATTTGGTGTGGCCAAATGAACCTCCGCAATGCACTTTTCGCCGTTACATTTCAATGTAATTGAACCACAAAATGTGTTTTATTATTAGTGTAGGTTTCGACTGTCTATACACTTGTATAAAAATATATCTTTATCATTCTTTTGTGTTTTCAAAGTGAAGACAACAATATGTTAATAAATTTTTTTTACAAGTAACGCGGCAGTGGAATTTCACGGTAATAAAACATGCAACCGGTTACTATACAAAATATAATTTACAAGTAATTAAAACGTAATTTTATTACGATGTATGAATTGCTTTTAACTTTGGCAACTCAATGAGCGTTTAAATTTACACGAGAGCCCTCTGGCGGAGGCAGCGTTTAACTTAATGGCTATCAAATGCGTTCCCGATGCCTGCATTCAAGTACTTCATCGCTAAAATGTATCTCAGTTTCGTTGAACGTTCCCATAGTGATTTATATTATACTTAATCATTTATAATAAATTTCTTTTCATATGCATTTAAATGTAATAAACGCAATTGTACTTTTTAATCCAATTATAGACACATAAAAAAATTTATTCTCGTATGTTACAGTTAATTATCGCAGAAAGAGATGATGCACAGATTACATCATAGGTCATCATCATCATCATTATCAGCTCACTATACGTCCCCACCGAGGGGCTCGGAGCCTACCCCAAGTTAGGGGTGACTAGGCCATAGTCAACCACGCTGGCCAAGTGCGGGTTGGTTGACTTCCCACATATCATTGAATTTCTTCTCAGACATGTGCAGGTTGCATCACGATGTTTTCCTTCACCGTAAGAACGTCGGATAAATGTACATATGTAAATCGAAAATCTAAAAACCCATTGGTACATGGCGGGATTCGAACCCAGGACATGCAGATTGCAAGTCAAGTGCTTAACCCCTGAGCCACCAACGCTCTCACATCATAGGTATCAGTGAAAATTGTGTCAATTAGGGATTGATATTGGAAACTTTGTTAGAAGCACCCAAATTAGTTTCAGAGACGCTTTCCTGTTAATTCTGAAAACATTGGTGTATTGGACACTTCTATCATCTTTATCTATAATCTCTGTTCTATAATCTTTGCTTTATAGCTTCATGCTATCGGTCCATTTAGATTTGTCGAGTACCTCGCGGGGTGAACATTCTATTAACTGATACAACGGAGCTACGGTATCTTTGATCTATGATCCTGCATGCATCGACGATGCACTCTACCATTTGTATTTCATGCTTTATTAACATTGAGTTCAATGACCGCCCAACGTTCAATTGTTTCTCTGAACCCAGTTTAATTGTCACTCAATATAATTTTCGTTTGCAATAGAATACTAAGATAGGGTCGAGAAAATTATAACAAAATGAATTATTACTCGCTGAACCTTATAAATATAGCTTCAGTATATTTCTGTGTTATTTTTTAATATTAGTTTTACAGAGGGGTATAAAACTACATTTTAACTAGTAATCTGCCATTTGTCTTGATATTGCCGAATTTGATCAAGACAAGGAGGACTTTTTACCGTTTATCTGTTCTTCTGTCCATTGAAGATACTCGTAGGTAACGCATTAGCTTGTTACAGGTGCATATTATAGGCAACAGTCGATATGTAGTAGGTGAACTAGTTTAGTATACTAATTTTGCTCCTTATTGCAATGGAAGAAAATTGAATAATTCATATATAAATAATCTTACATTTAAATTTTATCTCAAGTTTTATAATAAACAACAGTTCAACGACGTTATGTAAAGACGTAGTTAGGGGTACACTAAATAAATAATGCAGGTAAGCTCAAC
The DNA here is from genome assembly GCF_912999745.1 of Papilio machaon. Taxonomy (NCBI): domain Eukaryota; kingdom Metazoa; phylum Arthropoda; class Insecta; order Lepidoptera; family Papilionidae; genus Papilio; species Papilio machaon. The sequence goes on along the minus strand of NC_059989.1, from coordinate 2,974,065 downwards.
GCCCTGGCGGTCGCGCAACTGAACTTTACCTTGCATAACCGCACGAATTCAACTTGTACCGAGTTCCTTTGTAATGAATTGTCCTTTTTGTTAGAAAAATGTTACCTTTGTAGTGATGAAGTAAAGTTTGCGTTTGTTTCTGAAACAAGCCACAGCACAAAGAGATGTATTTTTAAATTTTTAAACGAAATTAAAATGTAACCGCAAGTTAGATGACCTTTGGAATCTGCTAGAATTTCTTATATTTAACTATAATTTGAATTCAGATTCTTTTAACTATAATTACTAATCTTTTTATTAACTAAAATCTCTACCATTATATACTTTAATATTCTTAAACATAAATTAAACAATAAAATTTGTTCTTTTGTTCTTTTTTACTAAAAATTTACTATTTTATCACGTTGTTTTGCATTCTATTATGGCCTATAATGTTTAAACTATTGTTATTTATAACAAGACAAGTTAATGTTAATGCATTTGTAACATCCATTCATATTCTAAGTGTATGACGGTTCCTTTAATTGGAACATTCACGAGGACATTATCTTTTTCATCGACGTTCCAATCCGTACCATTCAGAGTGGAAAATTCGGATACAAAACCTTACAACGAGTATCGTAAAATAGGAATTATTTGCACCAAATGCATTTATAGTTCACATTTTATGTTCAGGGTGAACGTACGAAAAGATATGAATAATTTTACTGAACTTTGAAATTAAACTCGTAAGTAACTATGTATAGCTTAAAAGTCGAAACTCATGATCAAGTTAAAACTTTGAAAAAGGTAAACTCCCTAAAACATGTCCTTGAACTTAATTACAATATATTATTTTCGAGTAGTTTAGGAAATTTCCTAATATACAATATTAAAAATTATAATGAGCGCATTGCTCGAAGAATCTGCTTTAGATTTTTTATAGTGAACAAAGTAAAATGAGGACCAGCAACAAAAGACATTCAACACTGTCACTGGAGTGTTTCTCGCGCACTTCGACCTAGATTTTTAAAGTGCCCGTTTATAATAAATTATAAACGGACGGAGGATGCCACGGCAAGAGACAGCTCTTTGTTTTCATTAATTTTATTTTACTGTTTACGCAGAAACACATAATGATTTTTTTATTTATTTAACATACTAATCTTTATCTTTTAATATAAGTATTACCGAATGTAAAACGACGTATTAATTAAAAATGAAAGTTATTTTTTTTGTTTTCATCTCCAAATACAAGAGTAATTTTTACTTGTATTATATTGGGTTGTATTTTAAATTACTTATACACATATACAGAACCGTGTTTAATCAATAACACCTTTTTAAAATCTAATGTCATTCACATAGCCATAATTAAATTAAAAGCCCTTGAGTAAACACTGATAAAATATTATAGTGTTTAGATCGTGCTCTGGCATACCTTTAAAACAAACTTTTAACATTTTTAAAACAACCGCCTTTAGGTGATCAAATTATATTGGTTTTTGATAAAGCATTTTAGTAGTTCTACAAACTATAACATTTATAATAAAACAAGCTATCTAACACGACACAGTCCGAGAGGATTTATAAAAAGAACATAGTACTTAATATGTTTTTCCAGACTATGTTCTACGTCTATGCCAAATTTCAGCAAGATCCGTTGAGCCGTTCTGGAGACACCTTCAAACAAACATCCATCCATCCATCTATCTAAAAATCGCATTTTTAATATTAGTAATAAATAAAAAAATAATCTTAAAAGTACGTTTTCGCTATAAACAAGACAAAAGCGTCATGTTCACGAAATATGATTTTTTCCATATTATACTTGTAACATATATAGATACTCCAATTTTATTTATTGTATAGATAGATATATGGCATTAAACAACGCATCCCTGCTTACGTATTCAAAGTCACGTTCTTAAACAGTAATATTATCCCCGCCTGCCGACGCGGTTTATTAACAAAACGATACCGAGATGTAATTGAACGTCAACACACTTGTCTCTGTTTAATTTGGCAGCCACTCGAATCGTATCGAATTTGTAACGATATCGGATAATGAATTCAAAACAAATTGAATCGATTTCATATTACAATAATATCGATTTAATTTGAAATTATATTTCTAAATTGCATGTAAGAAGGGAACGAAAATAGCCAACGAATCAAAAGAAAAAACTATCAGTCACGCTTCTAAGATTTAAATGAAGCGTTATTTAATAGATTCTAATTATGTGCTTGCTCCATGCATTAAGAAATTTACTATTGAGATATCAAAAAGTAACGATAAAGTCTATTTTATCCATCTATTTTAAATAAATCTTTCTGAAATAAGGATACACGTACACGAGTAAAAAATCCTGTGTGGAAATTGCATGCAATTTTGATACTCCAAATAGCGTATGCCGTTCGTTTCTAGTTGAATCAGTTTTTTTTTTATTTGCACAGCGAAGTGGAGCGCGTCACTGAAATCCTCTGTGAAGCTCGTGTTGTATTGTGGAATGTGTTCTCGTGTTCGAATGCATAAATGTTTTGGATTTAAATTTTTGGTCTTACGTACAAAGGATATTTATCGATCGATGTTCTATTTTCAAAATCCCAAATCATTATTTTGCGTTAACAATATACTGATTTTTAACCGTGGGGTCGGCGGGCAAGATTTTATAAAATTTAAGTTTTAGTTAAGTTTTACGCCTGGCCGCCTGCTTGCTGCCAACGTTACTTGGTAGAGAAATTAAAATTAAATATTTATCTTTCAAAATAAATTTAAAATTAAGTACCAATACTTAAAAATACTTCTAAAAATACATTAACACATGAGTAATAAAACATAATAAGTAGAATAGAATTACAATGTGTAATTTTGGAACATGAAATGCAATTACGTTAACTTGAATTATAAATGCGTCACACGATTTTTTTTGATAATAGTTTTTACATTGTTTTTTAATATAATCGAACTTCATGTGTACTTAATAGTTTGTAGGAGACAAGTACTTTGTTTATTTTGGCAAAAGTCAATTTTTTTGTAACAAAATTGTATTAGGAGTACATGAGCGTATATAGTGTACACCGTACGACACACACAGCCTACGTAAATACGTTTGGTCGGAAGCCGATGTGTTTGCCAACTCGTTTGCAACATACGTGGCAGATGGCATGTCGGACGACAGTGATATGCGGAGCTCATAAACGGATTCCACAAACTACCTACAACATTTCGAATACCACAAGCGGAATAACTAACTGAGCATACAAATTGGTATCGAATATTTTGAAGCATTTAGATTGAATGAACGTAGGAATTGATTATTAACTTTGAAATTGCTTAATCCAGGTGAAAAAAAATCTTTCACGTTCACAAAGCTCTTTTACTGGACAACTTATCTCTTAAGAATGTTAAGTGGTTGAAATCATCGGGAAATTTTATCCTCTATACTAATATTAGGTCCTTACATATGAAATTGGCGTTTTGTATGGGAGGAACAAAAAGTCGAATATTTTTTAATATAAAATATTTAATTATTCAAAGTATGAACCATTATTTTCTATGCACTTTTGCCATCTCATAGGTAGTTCATTGATCCCTTTACTAAAAAAACCAGTCGGACGGGAATCAATAAAATCTTTGAAGGCGATTTGGACTGCCCCATCGGAGTTGAATTTTTTCCCTTGCAAGAAGTTATCCAAATTTCGAAAAAAATTGTAATCTGTTGGAGCAAGTTCCGGGGAGTACGGAGGATGTCTTAGACTTTCCAATTGAAGCTCTTCTAATTTAGTAGCCATCTGTTGCGTAGTGTGTGGTCTAGCGTTGTCGTGAAGCAGCAGTGGCGTGGAGCGATTGACCAGCCTAGGTTGTTTAGCCGCTAGCTTTTCCATCATGGTTTGCAATTGCTGACAATAGACATCAGCCGTAATAGTCTGGCCAGATTTGAGAAAACTGTAATGAACAATACCGGCACTAGTCCACCAAACACTTACAAGTAACTTTTTTGGGGTTAATTTTCGCTTGGGGCAGGATTTGGCTGGCTGGCCAGGATCCAACCATTGCGCTGAGCGCTTCCGATTATCGTAAAGAACCCATTTTTCATCACAGGTAATGATTCGGTTTAAATTACCTTCATTATTGTGCCGGTTTAGTAATGTAACGCAACAGTCGACGCGCGTTTGCCGGTTTGCTTCAGTCAATTCGTGAGGTACCCACCTTTCAAGCTTTTTAATCTTCCCAATTTGCTTCAAGTGAATTAAAACAGTTTCATCACTAACATCGCAGCCTGCAGCTAACTCGGACGTGGTTTGCGATGGATCCGCTTCCACAATAGCCTTCAACTCTTCATTATCAACTTGAGTCTCAGGCCGTCCACGGGGCTTGTTCTGCAGATCGAAATTTCCAGAACGAAAACGTTGGAACCAAAAACGAACTGTGTTTTCTTTTGCAACACGACCGCCATACACATCATTCACCCTTCGAGTCATTTCCGCAGCACTAGTGCCACGGCGGAACTCGTACTCGTAAATAATGCGATATTTTAAGTTTTCCATTTTGTAAAATGAGTGACGCAAACAGAAAAAAAACAGAAGAAAAAAAACAAATGAATGACGATCATCGAACCACAAATACATGAGTCTATAGCTGTACAAATTTGAATTTGGAATTCCTTACCAAAGAGGAGAAATTCGTGATTAAAGTGGCCAGTACGAAAAACGCCAATTTCATATGTAAGGACCTAATATTATGAAGAGGAAATATTTTTTTTGCTTACATTAAATAGTTTCCGAAACTAGTAAATCTATAAGAAAAATTCTTTTACTATTGGGAAGCTACACTATTCTCGGGTATTATAGGCTATTTTTTTCCGATAGGCTTTTTTAACCTGCGCGGATGAAGTCCCAGGCAACTGTTAGTATGTACGATACTCATATATATGTATGATATTCAACTAAGCTCATCAGTTGGGTACTTGAGTTACTTTTGTTACACATAACGTGTAATTATGAACATTTTAATTCGTAAATTGTAATAAAGAATAACGATCTCTTTCAATTGAGAACATAAATCCATCTAACACAAGGCGAGTGTTCAATAAATTTTGGCTAATGGACGTTCGGACAAGTTTCATTTATTTGGGCAGGCGCCGTGAAATGGACTGTAAAAAGAAATGACCTTGTATGAAATTTCCCTTCATAACTTTATATATTGTTCCCTATATACAGAAAGGTATATAAAAGATTATGTATATGACTAGTTAATTTGGCAGAAATTTGGGTTTTACAGCACAAGTGACGAGGCAGACTAGAAATCGCTGAGTAATCGTTGATTATAGTCCGGTCGCGGAGCAGGAAGAATTTCGTACATTGAACTCGCATTACCTGTCTCTGTCGCTCCCGCGTAAATACAATGAGTCTCGCTCGCACAGAAACAAAGGCCGCCGTCCTCAGGGATTCTAAACCTTTAGTTTGTTTGTTTGCATAATAAAAATTTTATGGGCTCCGTTAGAAGGATTACCGAAAAGGTTAATTATTATTGGTTAGTTCGAAATGAACAATCGAAACGAATATTTGAAAGACGGAAGTGCATGCATTCATCTATTTTATTGCCGGCTTTCCGATAATTAATTTTTGGTTTTAAAATATTATGCAAATGAATTCTTCACTTCTCGAAATTGAACAATAGAGCAAAGTAACAGTTACTCCGAAACAGAGGAATCAGATTCTGTTTTTTGATTTTTTATTATTAGATACTTGTCTAGATTTTTATTTTTACTTGTATTATTAAATCTAAATAAATGATTTATATAGTAATAACTATATTTTATAAGTTGGTAAATTTTCTTTCACTTTCAAATAATTCATGTAAACCGCACTTAATACAAAAACGTTTGGAACCTCTGTCAGTAGATAAAGAGGTCATTGTACGAAATTCTTCCTGCTCCGCGACCGGACTATAGAAAAGAATAAGTTCTAGATAAAAATAACAGAAATGTTTATTTTTCCTTAATTATCTTCAAATCGTGATAAGATTGAAACTGTTTTATAAATTATGTTTAAGAAAAGTTTTAAAAACTGCGGGAAATTTTATCTCTTATTTATCATAAAGTAATTTCTCGTTTTCTGTCGATTCAAATTCTATGAAAGGTTTCATGGTTTTATAAAATAAACCTACAAAGGTATGGAGTCTTCCACTTTACAGTGCTTATTTTCGGTGCGGTAACCTATTTAACTTGGGCGGGTGCTACGCCCGGGCCGGGCTGCCGTTCTATTGACCCATTTGTACGCAGCTCCTGACGTCACAGCGAGTTGACGTCACGCGCCCCTACCTATCGGCTCTTTGTTACACGGCAATTGTTAATCTACGATAGATTTAACTCGCAATTCTCTTTTTTTTCTTACAATACTTAGCTTAAAATATAGAATACCATAAATGTACTTTATCATTTCTTTTTTTGAAAAAATGATTTATTATGAACAAAACAATCAATTCGATTCTATTCAATTGAATTGTATTGAGTCTTTGAATATTGTACGTTACAATCGCCCTCACCCTTTTATTATAAATATCAGAGAATTCGTTTTCTTCTGAGCCGAAAATGTACGATAAAAGAAAACTGTCATTATCCTTTGAACGGGAAACATTTTAAGATCAAAGTGATATAATTCGCCATATTTTTCGCTATGCTTTGTATAGAGAAGGTAAAAAGGAAAGGGACATACCAAATGTACAAAATTAAAAACTTGTGCAATTTCTACAAATTCAAATCTACGTTACTTGCCGTGGGTTTTTGAGACCTCAATCCCCGTTTTAAACAAATTGTTGTCTTTGTTTTGTCAAAGATAATGACAGGGATGACAGGATATATTATTAATATTATTAATTGAAATATTTACATGGATGGATGGATGTTTGTTTGAAGGTATCTACGAAACGGCTCAATGGATCTTGACGAAATTTGGCACAGATGTAGAACATAGTCTGGAAGAAGACATAGGCTACTTATTACGTTTTTTTCCGCGCGGACAGATTCGCGGGAGACAGCTAGTGTTTTATACAGAGATTGATCTTAGAAACCCACGGTTAAAAATAGAAAGAACAAGAAGGTAAAATTTCTAGTAAAAAACAAACGCATAACGCTTACAAAAACACAAAACGGATATTTGTCTATTGTGTCGGTTTCCTAAATTAATAACAACATCTCGGAGATTAAGCTTTTCTTTTGTAGAGAACCCAAATTGCTCTCTTTCAGAGAATGAATATTTGTTATAATTTTTTCTCTTACTAATAAAATACAGATATTACTGTAACATCTTGGATTAGATGTTAATAATGAATATACACCCAATTTAGTTCGGCCTAACGAAAGAAATTTATCTCTAAATCGCTCAGAATTTATTGCATATTTGCTTTTGTGTTGGTTGATTTATGTACCGGCTACTATTGAAATGTCTCTTTGTTACAGAACTTTTTCATTGACCGTAACTCTAAGACAATAACTTGCTCTGCAGATACCTACTTCAACTTTTTTTTTAATCTGTTAATAATAACTTATTTTAACTAAAACCTTTGAACTGCAAGATATTTTTATGTCTTTACTAGCTTTTTCCTGCAGAATTAAAACAAACTTCGTAAGTACCTCTTGTGTTCTTCCAGAATTAGTCCTAAACCTATCTATACCAAATTTCATCCAACTCCGTTGTACCGTTCTGGAGATATCTTCTAACAAAAATTCATCCATCCATCCATGTAAGCATTCGCATTTATAAATATTAGTAAGATAAGATTTCGATAACACCATCTAAATTAAGAAGTTAATATTAAATTTAAACTAAGATTATTTAGACTATTTAGATATGAAATAAAATATGCTCTCCTCTAAATGCGAACAACGGTATTATGTTTTTTATGTAAGAAAAAAATTATACAACATTAATTTACCGTGAAGTCTGGTAAAAAAGAACAAAACAAAGGAATTAAGAATAATAAATCACAAATATAACTTCCTCTGGCTCCTTCTACAGCACTTAATATTATTTTTAAATGACTTGCATAGTTTAGAACTTTGCTCTTCCTACTGGGTTATAAACATGTCTTCCGGAACATTTTTATTAAATCACAAATCCTTTTAATGTTCTATTCTCGTTTTGTTAACAATATATTAAAGGTCACGTCCAAAATCTAAGTCTAAAAATATCTACACAGTTAAAACAATTGGAATGTCTATATGAAATATGAAAAACATTTTGAAACTTTAATGCAAATGTCACTTATTTAAATTCCATGTTGACGGAGTCGCGAGCGATAGCTAGTCAAGTTATAAAATGATTTCGGCTATATATTATTGAACTTAGAATTCAACTGCAAATAAGAGGCCTGTGATACTACCAATTTTGTATTTATTTGTCATCGACCTGCCCTTGTCCCTACGGAGGGTCGGCACATTAGGTATTACTCTTCTATAGCACCTCTACCAGCCATCATATCTGAATTCAGTCTCTTGTTACGCCTATCCTCTTCCACACAATCCATCAATACTTACTTTGGCATTCGTCTACCTTTGTAGCCATCCACATTCAATCTCATTACTTTCTTATTTATGTCATTATCATCTCTCCGTTTAATATGTTCATACGCCGCCATGTATTTGTAAGAATAGTAAATTATTACTTACTAAAGTAGATGCTCCTAAAATATTTACAACGTCGCAACAAGTAGGTAAGTAGTACAACCTAATCAGTCTACAGAATTTTTGAGGTTATTTTCGATGTACCTTCATATGTATACATATGAATAAAATTGGAGTGCCTGTATCGAAAAAATTTTTACGAAAAACCAATTTAACGCACGCAAGACGCAGCCTTGTTGTTCCGGGTAATCACTAGAATGGCCTGACCGTTTTTGACGGGAAGCTGTGCACGCAGCCATATTTTAGGCTAATATTTTTCTGCGCTGGCGAAGTTGCGGGCGACTACTAGTACAATATATTTCCGAAATAACCTCAAAAATATTTTGTATCGCAATCCATCTAAATCCAATTCTTGGAAAGGAGCTGTCCCATTACATTATTGAGTTTCGTATTATTACTTTTATTGAAAAGGTCAAAGCGAAAATATTTTATTCAATAGGTAAAAAGGAACGGTGAAAAGGTAATATTAAATAAAAACAATAGGAAAAATAAAGTAACTAGGACGAACTTCTTTTACTTAGAGGGATCCACTTAAAATAAATAAGATTACAGAGTCCTAATTTTATATACATATAGTCATAGCATGCATCTCAGGTGGTGGATGATAATTTATAGATTGATTGATTCGTGGCCATTTTTTTGAATCATAGTTGGGTTGCAAATTTAAATCTCTGACTTAAACTATATTATGTAGCTGTATATAAGTAAAAACAAGAACGTAAAATATATGGAGTCTGTTCCACAGACAATCTTCACGAGGCGGAATATTTTTTCTTATTTCAGTTTTCATTTCATATTCGCGATCAGGGAGCGATACGCGCACGTAGTGACTTGATTCGTCTATAAAACTTCGTAACGAATTTGATATCCATTTGTTTGGATGAGAGAACTTTATATGTGACGAGTAATATTGTAACCTATCTAAATACAGTTGAAACGTGAACAGAATGAATGATTGAAAGTGAATAAAAGTGTTACTGTTACCCTGGTTTCTTTTAATACTATGAATATGTTTTTAATATTATAAATACCGAAATTCACCAAAGCAAATAAGAACCATTAACCATCAATTTAAAACAATAGGTTCTGGCTGATAATCACTACTTATGACTTAGGTTTGACAATCGCTTTTTCATAAAAAAAAGTCGATGACTTTACAAGTATCTATTCTTTTAAACTAAAATATACTAGATCATTTTATGTCATATTGAAAATAACTCGCTGAAATAGCGGGAAATGAAAGATTTTAATAAAATCTCCCTGAAAGAAATTGGCGGAAATGTCGAGTCGAGGAAGAAATGTGCTTATTACCAGTTTATTGAATTTAGATTTTTTTATTGGTAATAACGTAAAAATATCAAACAATTATTTCATTAATTTCTAACTTATTTATAAATAAACATTGTTATTTTCTATCAAAATAACCATAATTGTCTTACAAATTGTTGCTTAAACGTCCTTTGAGACTAAAACATTTTAATAAAACTTGACCTTATTTCATTACGGCTCTTTAGAACTTTTATCTAATTAATATCCAACCATGTCTAATAAATTTCAAAAGTATTTTCCGTCTTTCGAATAAAATACGTACAAGGTATTTTATTATTTTCACAATATCGTTTAAATCCAATGTAGCTGTTTGTTAGTGGAGTAGTCTGAAGACGAGTGACCTGATATAAAGCCTCCAAAATCTGGCAAAGTTCGGACACGTCCTGTTAAGCTACTAAACCCTTCAAGTTGTATAAAATTGTAACAAGACTATTGTATTTTGCAAGTACTTATTCTATGAAACATTTGTTATTGTGTCGATATTCGGTGTTGAAATTATATCGTAAGTGCGGAAATAAACATTTAAAAGTCTAAGTTGAAACATATCTATGTAAAATGTATGTAAAAATATAAGCAGCAAATTCAGATAAATTGCTGAAAACTTACGCAAATTTCGTCTATAATTCAGCAAAGCTGACACTAATTGTAGGTAATCTTACGCCGTTACACGAAAGTCGTTTAAATTGTCCGAGTCATAAAATTTACTGCTAACGTTGTAACCTACATTAATTTTAAATATGCAAACACGAACACTTTTAATATAAAACGAAATTTATGGTTTTTTCTCATATTTTTAATCGACTGATAAGTCACTAATGTATGTCGTAGGAATGTATTTATGTATATCCGTTCTGTTGTAACTTTTTTTTAAATATTATTAGGTAGCAAACGAGTCATTGACAACCTGGATTTGTCGAAAAAACGAAGCGACCGCTACCCATACACATCCGTAATTGCAGATGCGTTCCCAACCTTTAGTCGACAAGAACATTTCCCCTTCCTATGCGTCCCCTCATAAAATACACTTCTCCTTTCCATCTTTTCCTTAGAGAAAAAGGTGGGTAGGGAAAGAAGACTAAAATTGGGCCTGCGGCACCATACTCATCAGACGAAACCCGAAATTGCTTCCACTTGACGCCTGTCTTTTGTATGGTTGTAGCATTGCACCGGGCGAGCCGACATATTCTTGCAATAAATGTTGTGCTGGCGTCCACCAACGTTAAAACTGTAACTTCTAACATAAGAACTAAACACTCAAATATATATGTCTCTAGTCCTTGTATTTTAAAACCAAAGTAATTTACTTCAAGTGTTTCAACCAAGTTTGTTCCACTTCCTTGCCTCGTCCGTTCAGCAAACCGTAAACAAATAAATCTCATTAGTTACAGTAGGGATTTCTACCAAGTTCGGATCGAGATTTATAAAGTTTAGGTACATTTAATTGCTATTTGTTACCAGATAATTTTTTATTTTAGAACCCAAAATATTCGGCAACTTTATAAAGAAGCAAATTTTCATTTCTGGACAAAAAGGATTGAACATTTTTCATTGTCGATGATCTTGATCTTGAAATTACTGTATAACTCATTTTGTTTTTTAATTAAGAAAGACTGAACATGAGAAGAAGCTATACGAAGCTTAGATAGTTCTAAATATACTTGCAATAACACAAAACACTTATAAAGTACTGAATTAAATCGTTTACTTTGGTCTAAATACCTTGGGTATCGAAGTCCTTAATTTATTATAATATTCGTTCTTAAATAACAAATTTTAAACTTAAAATACTTCTAGTACCACCAACGTCATTATAATCTAGTTAGTTGGCGCACACCCAAACCGTACAACCTTGATAGTAGCCGGAAAGACGTTTTAACTTAACACCGCGTTAGATTTAACGCGCTGCAGAAACTTATTAGTGCTTACAGTTAATATATTTAAAGTAGCACTACAAAGAGTAGGAACAGATAAAAAGGAAAGGGATCTTAATGTAAAATACCACATTAAATCGAAATTATAAAGTGGGCAGTTTCAACTTTCGAATTTACAATTGCTGAAAACAATGAAGCTTTAAAAATCACATGTGCATGTCGTCTCCGTTAACCCAAATAGATTTAATATGTTAAAGCTCTTTGTTTAATATCAATTTGTTATTTCCTTCGTTGAAATATGCAGCGATATTGAAATACAAAGTTTGAGACAGTTAATGCATAAATGTATGTTTTACAATTGCTTCAAATATGTTTGAAACTTTAAACTACATTCCGGCAGCTGCAGTAACATACTTCCCATGAGAACTCCCAAGTGACATTGGAAGCAATTTCAATGCAACTTGGCAAATTTCCAAGCAAATATCGATTTCCAGCGTAATGTGTTCTGGTACATTTTGGGTGTTAAAAGTTAACAACGAATATGTATTTTATATTTGCTAAATGGTTTGTAAGATGGACTTATAACTTCTATAGTGTAATGCTTATTAATCTTTTGTGAATCAGATATCTACTGAACAGCTCAACATAGGAAGTATCGCAAGTAAAAGCCAACGTTCTCATTCATTGAGTATATAGTTATCCATGAGGAAAATTCATCAAACAAAAGTTTTGTTTCTAATTAAATGAGAATATGATATGCATTTTAAAAGGCTTAGTACTTTATCAAGATTCCTTAGAATTTTTTTGAAATTTGACAAAATACAATTTGAATTTATTACTCCTTACTCATCACTTCCCAAATTGATAATTCGATAAAAATATCTATCAAAGTCGCCGCATCTTTCAGAGAGGGAATATTTCTATTACCACTTTATTAAATTTTGAGGTATTTCATTTGACGGATAAAAGCTGAAGGAAAACTCTCGAGTATTGAAATGTTCGCTAATTCGATCCAATTTAATATTATTAGAATTGACGCTAGATGTTATTTAGATAGACATTATCGAATTAAATTAAGAGAAGATGATAGCAACTGGCATAATTTACAATGAAACTGTTCGCCAGCGGTATGAAAATATGTAATATTTTTTTATTTCAAATGATGATCATCATCAGCTCACTAATATACGTCCTCGCTGATGGGCTCGGCTAAACAACTCTTTTAAATCAATATAAATCGTTTTAATTAATTTCCAACACATTTCCCTGAAGTAGAATCAATCTATGTAAAATCAAATAATTAATTATACTAACCTTCATTTAACGTTCAAAAACATGTAACTGCCACTTGCCAAAAGTGTAGGGTCATTGTAGTAGGGATGCTGGCTGGCTGCCAGATACCGCAACCTTGACCAAGCTGAAGAAATTGTTGGGGGAACGTGTAAAATAGATATCTTACGAAGTGTACCTTTCAGATATCCGAAATAATAAATTTTGTTATTTTAGTTATAGTTAATTTGGTACATGTTTCAATGTTATCCAAATTGTAGAAATATTTACGAGATATTTGTAACTTATTTAAAATTAATTATTCACTTACAATATAACGTTAAATTAACAGTTAAAATATACTTTGAGACTATAAATAAAACGATTTCGTAACAACTGAATGATTATATAATTTAAGCTTTGTAATAAAATCTTTGAGGGGTTCTTCTAATTCTCAATATCTCTAATTTGCTCCGGGCTTTCTAACTTTTCTAACGTAATTAAACTAATGTCTTTAACATTATTACTCACAAATTATGTGAGGGTAAACAGATAAATCTCAAATTACAGCAGAATTGTTGATAACTGATTGAGATTTATGTATGAAGTTCTTTTAATTAGTTTTAAAAATACGACGTTATGAAAAAGTCAGCGCATCTTCTTACTTTAAAATTCAATTAGTAATTTTTTCCTATAATTTGTGTAGTATATTTGCAAATACTTCGATGTATTAATGAATTAAAAATGTTTTTTTGAATAGAACAAAGTACGATTATAATATATGGATCACGAAATATGCCAATACTAAGTTTATTAATATGCTATCACGTAAAACTACGGTATTTCGCACCATATTGTAAGAGAGATGAAACTAATTAAATCATTTGTATATAACTAGCCTAAATCTAGCTTTATTTTTTAATTTACCATTGTTTTTGTTATTTATTACTTCTTATATCCCAATAGTATTCTACTAAGACGCTATATAATCAATGGAAAGAACAACTAATAGTCTTCTATAAGCGACTTACCGTTAGTTTCTGAGAACAAAATCTCTGTATAAAACGTATCGTCATCCCTGTCATTACCTTTGACAAAATACAGATAATAATATGTTTTAAGCGGATATTTTGGTATCAGAAACCCACGGCTAGATTAGTATTTTCTAAAGTAAAAGCTTAAGGATTCTCTACATTTCTATATCAGCAAAAATCAATTTCCTGTAACTGTTGTTAACTTAATACCCACATATAATTTACTTTACAATAAACATCGAGTTGTTTGAAATAACAAAAGAGATTATCCAACCACAAAATAAATACTTTGTCTGCCGGAAATTGAGAACTGGAGGAAAATATTGTTATACACATAATCTGGAATACATATATTTTGTTTGTTCAGTTTAACTTGCTACAATATCTACCTCCATTGATACATAAATACATAGAATCACATGTATAACAATAAAAATATTCCAATAAATGTTGAGCGGCAGAGGAAACCGACTATAACAAAATCTTGACGTAAAGTTTACAGAGTTATATTGTTACTACACCAACCTTCGGAAGATAGTATCTCAGGCTAAAATAACTGGCCTAAAAGTAATTCCCTTTTGGGGCGTAAAATATAAAGGTCTTATCAACGCCAGAGGAAATGTGTCGATATTTTTTCTAGAACAAAAGAGCTTCGCGTCACAAAGGCGAATAATTTTCTTCAATTTTAAGATATCATTTAAAGTTATTATTTCTGGCATAATGACAATAGATAAAAAATACCGGTCTGAATTACGAGGAACAATTGTTTTAATTGTGACTTAAAAATGTAGGTACGTACAAATACCTTTTCTATTGTAATGTAATTAATTTTTTTTGCAAAGCAACAAGGTTTGAAAGCAGATTTCAATAATTGATAATAAAAGATTTTCACCGTGAGAAAAATTTCATTTACTTTAAGTAAAATTTATTTTAGAATCAAAAAATATTGAACAGACGGATTTGTATGCGAAAAGTTCCAAAGGCTCTCTTTTTCAATTGTTAATTGAGAAGGGCCAAATTAATTGTTCGTTCGGGCATTTCATTGTGGTTGAAATGCGAAATATTATTTCAACATACATTTGAACACAAAATAATTATTAACAGAATACAAAGCGAGCCATTTGACCATTGTTGTAACCACATTATTACATTATTTTTGATGTATTCAGAATTGTTAATTAATTGCTTACTTTATACAAAAATAACTTTAATCATTAACTTAAATGTTTTATTCGCATCGTTTACTAGAAACCTAGTTTTTTATAAATATATTTTAAGATTATTTTTGCCATAATTTAACTTCTGCGGTTAACAAATTATCAGTAATTCGTCTCTCTGGAAAGTGAAACAGCACAAGTTTAGCGATAGATTAAATTTAATGTGACAAAGTTATGATCGATTGCCGAGTCGGCAGTCGGCGGTAGGACGATTATTAACGTCTGATTTATAACATCGATCGAAACATTGCCTTCTTTAACACAAAGTATTAGTAATATACTCTGAACAAAAGACCGTGATGATATTGTTACGCGGTTTCAAAATGACAGCGTAAATAGCATAAAGTTAGGTATTATGACTTGTACATGCTTATAGAAATGTTAAATTAATTTCAAATTTCTCCGGAATTCAATCAAAGAGGTGTCAACTTGTCAATCCGAGTAAATTCTAAATTATTCAGATGAATTCTTCAAAGAGAGTTCGTCGACCTGATTTCGACATATGCGTATCTGTTTTACTCCAATGCTGACTTTCAATCTGTTGTGTCCCCGTTTTACTTAAATAAAAGAAAATATACACGGTACGCGCAATGTTTACCGAATCAAACAATCTTTTGTTCCAAGTAGGCGAATGTCGTGACATTACGGTGCCAAGAGAAGATATCGTAAAATGTATGGAGCAATAAAATGAAGGTAGACTAAATGTAAAGAGGTATTGGCCAGTAAATGTTTTATGTTGCTTCGTGTTAAGATCGATACTAAAGAATATAAAGTGGACGTCAAATAATCTTTACGAAGATTAATAAATTATTTTTTCTTTATAAAGCGTTGTTGAAACTTCAAACAGTTAAATCTAATGAAGTAGAATCTTACCATCTCAATGCGCCATTCACCGCTTGCAGATGCCTGGTTACTCTGTCAGGTGTCAGTCAAATCTGTTAGTGAATTAACGAGCAATGCCGTCCTGATGCAACCAGTGTAACACTTGCAAAGATGTAATCTTTAACAAAAGAACCGCACACCGATAAAAGCGACCCTGCGCGCTTATCAAAAATTTTCGAACGGCTCCGCAACTACTTGATGTTTGCGACCGACTGTTTTCCGCAAACAGGCGGTATGAGTTTTCAAACTACCCTCTTGCGCGAGGAGAATACCAACAAGACGGTGTACCCATGGTGTACAAACTATAAAAATCATACGTAGCCGTGATATTTGAGATGAAATATAAACCAGCATTAATCATAGTTTATACATAATTATATCGAACAATTTTAATAGAAAATGTTATGTAAGTTGCAATAAAATTCAAAGCATTTGTCTATTCACATAAAACCAGTATACTCTGCTAATGTAATGTGAATATGCAGATTATTTTTAATTTAACGTAAAGCTTTGAGATCAAAGTATACCTACGTCGGTGTTCAAAGGAGAAGAGCAAATGAATTCGAATTAAAAAATCATATGCCTTATTTATTAATAACAGTAACGGTGCTCGCTGTCTGAACTATTTAATATTTAACTTGACAGCTTTATTCGTTTTTAGAATCACAACTCTTGGTAATACAAAGCGTTGAAAAATGTATAGTACCCTTTCATTGAATAAACAATTTAAAAAAGATATTTACGTATGTTTTTAAGTTCGTTTATTCATTATTTTAAATATTAAAAGCACACCCTATAATAATGTACCTTTGTATTGCGAATTAGAATTAATTATTATTATTATTATTATATTATTTCTATAAATTACTATTCATTTATTCTCTTATTATTTATATAATACGTTTTATAAAAAAAAATTAACAAAATATATTATATAAAAAATAGTATACCACCGGCTGCGGAATCCCATTACTCAAACAACCAGTGGTGAGGGCTACAGAGACATTATTTCTATTATTATTATTAAATTTCAGTGTCTGTTGAAACATACTAGGAGTGCATGAAAGGTGTTCGTAGATTTAGTTCGCACGTCGATGTGTTTGTGAGGTAGAGCAAACTACATATACGCATACCCCTCATGTGAGTGTGTGCGTGACCTATTTGTGCCGCCGCCGCGCTGGCTGCTTACTCCACGTTATAGTTAATGGTATTATAGTTAAGTGTGATGGGCTCATATTAAGTGTTTTCAAAATTACAATCGACACAACATAGATGAAATATACAATAAAATACACTCTAGGTAGAGCATTAGATCCGAAACAAAGATTATATCAAACCATTGACTTAATTCAATCTTTCGAGATGACTAAGTCTATAACGTACGTTAACTATATTACATGGAAACTGTGAGTTAAAATAGTAACAGTCCCTCACCCTGAATGGGTCTTCCATTTAATGTCAGGGGTCGTGCGATCGATGTAGCAACCTACAGTGGCCGCGGACGTGCGCCCGCAAAATGCAAGCTACCCTGTTGCTAGCCTCCGATGCTGACGTCACAATAACTCTCAACGACATGGCAGAGCCGAATAACATTTCAATCTTTAAGATTGGTACTGACGTTCAGGCTACAGGTTACAATGAAACGGAACTATTATTCACGAAAAATTACCTTCTCCTATGATCGGGGAAATAATCCACAAAAAACTATTTTTATTTAATTTTTAGGAATTAATTAAGTTAACAAGTAGGTTATTTGCTATTCCAAATTATGTTCTACATCAGTGTCAAATTTCATCAAGATCCGTTGTGCCGTTTTGGAGATACCTTCTAACAAACATCCATCCATCCATCTAAACTTTCGCATTTGTAACATTAGTAAGATTAATGTATTTTTTTTAACATACGAAAATTTTATAACTAAACAACGGTTGAACCGCTTTGAGTGAAAATTGGTGGGGTAGCTTAGAACCAGGCAGATATAGGATACTTCTAAACCTGTTTCCTTGTTTTTTTTAATCCGAGCGGAAGGAGTCGCGGGCAAAAGCTAGTAAGATAAATAAATCAGGAGGCATTCAGTCGGATGTAATATACTTTCCATATTTATGGAAGTAACATTCAGAAATGTTATTCCTAAATTTACTTTTGTGACATTAACATGACACGTAACGACCAACCAAATTATGTTGTCATTTTTGCAACGTAAATACGAGTATATGATCTAAATTAATATTTACTTATATTAACGCTTTGGGTTTAGAATAATTTATTATAAATTTAGCCATTTACTTTTTTATTTTCTTCATGCAAACGATCTAAAATAATTTACATAATGTTGTACTCAAAACTTATAGTTACTGTTTTAATTGAATCTTGGAATAAAGATTTAATAATCTTCAAAATAAGCCTAATTGTTTGCTAAGATGAACTTAACATAATACAAGTAATAGGACATGTTTTTAATTCCACTAATCACAAAAATATTTTATTACTTTGACGAAATTGACAAACTGTAAACTTAAAAAATGTTATTTAACTTAAATAACATTAACAAAAATAAATTAATTCCAAAGAACTAAGTTATCTAAAGCATACAAAGATATGATGTCTATAAGGATGTTTAAACGCAATTTACGTAGGGTATCATCAGATACGACCGCTTTGCCCTACATAACCGTCTTAATTACTCGGCTCGTAATATTATTTAACGCATTTGTGTCTGGAAAGTTAAATCGTTTATTGTTAAGCCTTTGTCGTACTAAAAACTTGTGTTTTATTATTCGTTGTTAATATAACAATTAATGTTTAATCTTGAAATAAAAACTCATGTAACCTTAAAATGGGGACAGACCCACTAAAGACAAAAATTTTGTCAAAGTTACGAAACTAACTTTGATTATATTTTAGGCTTTTCAATGGGACTATCCTAATTTAAATATCTTCTATTCGCAATGGTCCTTACCTACCTTTTCACTAAGTATCTATTTCTTTTTGGTAAGATATAAAGAATTTATCTTTACAAAAGTAATAATTTAAAGGAGTAAATCTTTTATCTGTATTACACTTCCTTAAAGTGATACAATTTTATGTCGGTAGATCGTTAAGTCTTGCGGAAAGCCGACTCGGATTACGTACAACTCGTTTCAAGACCACTGACAAAGTTTCGTTTCAGCGACAGATGCCATTTATTGCTTTTGCCTCGGATATGAATCGTGTGATGAAACTGTCGTAAAGTACGACTTTAAAATTTTTATCTTTATGTGCGATTTGTAACATTACTCGGTTGTACATAAACTTCGTAGATTTTACTTCACAATTCGGTAAGTAAGTTTTAAGGTAAAGCGAGCATGGAACATCGGTGGTACAGTTGCTAAGCGCTTGATCGGACTGCACAAAAATCTATACGTCTAGGTTTAATCCCCGCCATTTACCGATGTGTTTTCCGAATTACATATGTACATTTATTTGACGATCTTACGGCGTTAGAGACATCAAGATGCAACCTGTACATATCGGCGAAGAAATTGAAAGATATGTGAGACTTCAATCAACCCGTACTGGGCGTGGTTGACTATAGCGTGGTACCCTAATTGCGTAGCCTTCTAGCCCCTAGGTGCTGACGTATATCAGCTGACGCCGACGATTCGTGGATTAATTGTGTATTAGATGCACTAAATCAATGCCTTTTGCGAATCGCTTGTAATTCTTCGGTAACGACCAGTTCTCCATTGCGTTTTATTAGTGAATGAAATAGGTACGTGTTGTCTGCCATCATGCTGAATATCCTGATGTATTTAGTAAAAATGATTTTCTGCATTTTTCCTTTATTTTTACGACTTATGAAACTCCAAGTTCTACGCTCGGATCAAAACTTTTCTAATCATCGACTTGTGCTAACTTTTGATAAGCTCGTTGATTTGTTGGCCGCTCCGTGTAAGACGAGAGTTAACGTTAATTGAAATAGAAATGAAATATCATGTACTTCGGGAATTAAATTATAATTATATCTTATACTCTCTAAGTACATCAGATAGATAGCAACAATACACGAGAAAATAGAGTTTTTTTCGTTAGTAACCAAAAGAAATTGGTTATTATAAAAATGTTTTTGCTGTCTAGCCCTTTAATAATTTCTTACTCTCGGTAAATTCTCGATATTCTTTATGAAATTCTATTTCGTAAAGCAAAATCGCCCTAAGGGAATATTCGCAAAACGTCATAGGCCTCCAAAAACCATTTGTCGTCCGCACAAATATTTTTTCAGGACCTTCAACTAAGTAGGCAATTACGTATACCGTTTGTCCAATGCCGGGGATACATAAAAAACCAAGTAAGGGATATTTATGCTCCTTTGTTCTTGTCAAAGCGGTTAAGTTAGAAAAAGGCTCCTTAGGAACTTGAATTATGGAGCGAAAAATGTTCCGAAAGAAACATATTAATGAAGTATAATTTATAAAGAGCTGCAAAATATCCTAATAAAAAACCTACTTGTAGTGGTCGTCAGTTTGGTATTGAAAGTTAGTGAAAACTATTTAATAATGCAAACAAATCAAATTTATCAAATAAAGTTAACATTATATTAGGTCCTTACATATGAAATTGGCGTTTTTCGTACTGGCCACTTTAATCACAAATTTCTCCTCTTTGGTAAGGAATTACAAATTCTAATTTGTACAGCTATAGACTCATGTATTTGTGGTTCGATGACCGTCATTCATTTGTTTTTTTCTTCTGTTTTTTTCTGTTTGCGTCACTCATTTTACAAAATGGAAAACTTAAAATATCGCATTATTTACGAGTGTGAGTTCCGCCGTGGCACTAGTGCTGCGGAAACGACTCGAAGGGTGAATGATGTGTATGGCGGTCGTGTTGCAAAAGAAAACACAGTTCGTTTTTGGTTCCAATGTTTTCGTTCTGGAAATTTCGATCTGCAGAACAAGCCCCGTGGACGGCCTGAGACGCAAGTTGATAATGAAGAGTTGAAGGCTATTGTGGAAGCGGATCCATCGCAAACCACGTCCGAGTTAGCTACAGGCTGCGATGTTAGTGATAAAACTGTTTTAATTCACTTGAAGCAAATTGGGAAGATTAAAAAGCTTGAAAGGTGGGTACCTCACGAATTGATTGAAGCAAACCGGCAAACGCGCGTCGACTGTTGCGTTGCATTACTAAACCGGCACAATAATGAAGGTATTTTAAACCGAATCATTACCTGTGATGAAAAATGGGTTCTTTACGATAATCGGAAGCGCTCAGCGCAAAGGTTGGATCCTGCCAGCCAGCCAAATCCTGCCCCAAGCGAAAATTAACCCCAAAAAAAATACTTGTAAGCGTTTGGTGGACTAGTGCCGGTATTGTTCATTACAGTTTTCTCAAATCTGGCCAGACTATTACGGCTGATGTCTATTGTCAGCAATTGCCAACCATGATGGAAAAGCTAGCGGCTAAACAACCTAGGCTGGTCAATCGCTCCACGCCACTGCTGCTTCACGACAACGCTAGACCACACACTGCGCAACAGACGGCTACTAAATTAGAAGAGCTTCAATTGGAAAGTCTAAGACATCCTCCGTACTCCCCGGACCTTGCTCCAACAGATTACCATTTTTTTTCGAAATTTGGATAACTTCTTGCAAGGGAAAAAATTCAACTCCGATGGGGCAGTCCAAATCGCTTTCAAAGATTTTATTGATTCCCGTCCGACTGGTTTTTTTAGTAAAGGGATCAATTAACTACCTATGAGATGGCAAAAGTGCATAGAAAATAATGGTTCATACTTTGATTAATTAAATATATTATATTAAAAAATATTCGACTTTTTGTACCTCCCATACAAAACGCCAATTTCATATGTAAGGACCTAATATTAACTGTTTAAACTTTCGCGAGACTTCATTGTAAACTAGTTGCGCACGACTTTATTCGCGTGGATTATAAAAATCTAGTAACAAATATAGCCTATGTCTCCCGGAGAAAGTGTAACTTCCCAACATTGAAAGATTTTTTCAAATCGTTTCAGAAGTTTCGGAGCTTGTTCAATGTTAACAAACGATCGAACCTTTACACTCAATTATATTAGCATGGAGTCGTTGGAGTCGACTAGTGGGAGACGGGCCTCGACTGCGAAAAACCAGTACCACTCACCCCAAGAATGGCTCCGATTAGGCTTGAAAATAGTAGTAGGTGCCGACACCGCATAACTATACCCGTTAGTTTTAGCCATTTCGTATTTAATTATAAATTAACATATAATTAAGCTAACATAATAATTACATTAACATGTAATTAAATTTTAATAAGACAAGTTAATATTAAGTAAATTATTAATAAGATAATATTCCATCGCGTTCAGTAAAAAAAAACTATGCACAAAATGAAAACTTTCTATGCACCAACAAGTTAAATTTGCGAAACATATAAAGTTTTGTATTCTCAAAACATGTTGCACTATGTAGCAACTAAACAAAGCATTTTTGAAAGTTGTGTGGAAGAAAAAAGTACGTTTTACTATAAAAATAAATAGCACTTATAAAAATAAGAAATGAACACACTAAAAATAATTTTTATTTAACGTCAAACTTAATGTTAAGACCTTCCTTGTTCATCAATTTACAGCTTTAGAAATTTTTATATTAAAATATAAAGTTAACACATTTTGCTCGTACATTTTTCGCTCGCCCCGAGAAACCTTTGAAATGCTTCGAACTGAAATAAAAAAGAAATTCTATGAAAGCTTAACTAGGAGCTTTCAATAAATTTCGCACGGTCGCATATGAATATATTCTCATTTGTAAAATATTCTCGGATAGAAATATCTGGGGCGGATTTTATTTCATTTTGATATACCGGATTTCAATAACAAAGTAGTATATTCTATAATTGCTTTAATGCTGTTTCAAAACGCTCGCTCAAAAGTTTGACCCTAAATCAATTAAAGGTATTTCTTTTAAGTCTTTTCAGTGTAAAATGTATTTTAAATATCATATTGAATATCCGTATCCTTTAAACTAAAATGGTAATGTATTGGCGTGAAAGTATTGAGCAAAAATATGTTATATTAAAGAAGTGTTGAGTTGAAAACGCAATCAATAACAACTTTTTGATTATTACTTTTAAATCAACTATAACCTTAAAGTTTTTATACTGAAGCCATAAGTTGTCATTAATTTTTAAAAACCTTTTATGTTATATGCGCCTCGCTCTTTTAACACTTTTATAATAATCATAAATTCAATGTAACGTTCTCTAACGTATATAAAATCTCATCAAAAACATTAATCTCCCAGTAGGCTGTTACATTTTCATCAACTTTTCCCTTTCATTTTTGCTCTGCGCGCTTTCTCTTTGTAAATAATTGATTCATTCATTTAAAATACAACGAATGGGCAGAACGCAATTACTGTACTCGTTCGGCACAATACAACAAAGGCAATTTTCACCTAAGCCTCCGACCTCCCGCTAGAGAATAACACTAAGCAAACAGAACAGAAAATAAATAAAGAGTGTTTACACTGTCTATATTTGAAACTAGCGGTCATCTGCGATTTCAGCGGCTCTGAAAAAAGTTCATCAGCTACCTTCCTGAGAATACCTGGAACGAACGCGTCCTCGCGGAGAGATATACAATCAGACAAGAACCTGTATAATAAGTTGCTTAACTTTGAGGATTAATGAGAGAAATAATGATGCTGGTTTTGTATTTAATATATACTTATTTTGGATTCATGACACAATCGAAGCCACAAAGTGCTAATAAACTGACTCTGACGTAATATTATCTGGAAATCACAAATATAAATTACGCTTGCAAATTAAAATGTTTAAATGTAAATAATATTATGAGGAGCTTTAACATTTCTTCATTAATTTGGTATTCATAAAGGCTTAATCAGAAATTTAATTTGTGGAAACTTTAATCAAAATAATTTTATGTAATTTCGCATACATACATAAATATCAATTATATTTATAACATTCTAGTTGCGAGAGATAAATATATTCTATTTATTATAACACCTTATAGGTAGAAACGTTTCTACATTAAAAATACCTTCAAAGAAAGACCAGTCTAGGCATAGGATTGGACCTAAATTTGTAAAACAAATTGGCTCATTAGTTCACTCAACGGTTTCTTGGAATAACATTAAAAATGGTAATTTATTTTAACAACTTCAAGGGATTAAGGTCACGGTAGAAATAAAATTCCCTTCTGTGAAAATAGAACTTAAATGGAATGGTAACAAAAAGTGGTTAGTTAAATAAAGTTAGTTAAAAATTATTATCATTAAATATCCTACAAGGTCATCAGTACTTGTTATAAAAATTAAAATACTTTTATTAATACGCTTAAAAGCAAATGGGATCTCGTAAATAATAAATTATCCGTTTGGCTGAGATAAATTTTCGGAAGGACAGAGAAAATAAATTAGCCTCGTGCTATTAATCAGGTGGGTTTCGCGTCGTAAATTACTTAATAAACGAACTTGTATATTGTCCAATGAGAAACTTTTTTCTTCATTCTTTTCCTACACAATAAATAAATTCGAAATACGAATTAATATTGTCCTATCGTATTACATTAGCAGAAAAGTAAGACAGTTTTTATTGCATTGTCGTTCTCACGGAACAAAATTAAAATCTATGGATACATTAGTTATTACAGTAGTACCCTAGAAAAGTAATTTTCCATAAGTGACGATAACTAAGGATTCTGATGAGCTTCTAGAATTAAATAGTTATATGTACAACTTCGTTATTAGGGTAAGAGTATAAGTGTGTTTAAGATTATTCTAATCTCTTATAGAGTAATAGATGAGTAGACCTGAAAGCTCTTAGCTAAATGTCTCTCCCCCTTGCAAAAAAGCTTCAGATTAATGACTCCATTTGTAAGTTATGTTCGTTTTATGTAACACTGCTCTTATTTTTATCTACTCTGCTACCTTATTGATGTCTTGAGTAGTATTAAGTCAGTATTATAACAATAATTGTACGATATACTTAAGTTACGTGATGTATAAAAAATATCCTATGTAAATATCTTTGTCATAGAGACGTTTTAAGTTACACCAAACAACATTATATTAACTACACACAAACATATAGTGTATAATAGTTCTCAATTAACACACCATAAATTGTATGCACATTCATTAAGCAAAGCACAAAGCTAAGCGTATATTGCGTCCAATAATTGTTGGCTATTCTCCAACCTTATGTATAGCTTGTATATATGTAGATTTAAATATAAATCACCAAGTTAAAGTATTCAAAAATGACTGACCAGAATTGTGATTCATATTAAAATAGTCTTACTATTTAAATGCGTAAATTCAGATTACTTGAATGTAATCAAGTAGTTAACTCCAAAACGGCTAAATGCATCCCTATTAAATTAGGCACAGAGATAGATTACTGTCTGGAATAGTGCATAGAAAACTTACTAGGTTTTTTTTAATTCATGCGGATGAAGTCACAGGTAACAGCTAGTAAATAAAACAATTACCGTTGCGTAATAGAAAGTGTTAATTAAATATAAACTTATGTTTAATTGTTATTCTCCTCTCGTATTTATTTAATGAATATACAAAAAGTAACGTAATTAAAATATGAAATTTGAATTGTGAACACATGAAGCGTGAACCTTTGATATATTAAATGAACTGTAATTAACAAAATGAATATAGTGTATTATATTTATGAACGTTATTAATAAATTGAATATCCAGAGGGCCATTTTTAATCGGCGTTTAAATATTATATTATACGGGGTATTGCGTAGTGATTTTAATAATCTCGGGTAACTTTTGAATTTCATGTTAACATGATATATAAAACTAGAATAATTTTTCATTTGTTATTTGTTTATTGTGAAAATACCTACATAATATTTCAATGGAAGAGACCATTTATGTAAAATCTTCTGGTATTGATGTTAAGCGAAGCAAACATCTGTAACACAAAGCATTCTAGAAACAACTAGTACATTAACTCTTAACCAACGTAACATGACGCAAATGCAAATGATATTTAAACTATGCACGCGAGTGACACATTAAATAAAATGTAACTTGTACTTTATGCAGCTCATTTCGCTATAATATGATGTTATTGAAACTTATACGATTATATTCAATATTGTTTACCAAAAAAAATTGTACTTTAATTAAATGAAAAATTAACAGTTATATTATCACACGTGTCCTGTGCAGTAGGTCACATTTGCATATATTTCTATGCTCCACGATCTCCACAAACGTACCAGCCACTAACCAGATTGCATACATTTGAATAATTCCGCTGTGAACGTGAACAATCAAGAATATGCAGCTCACGACGATATCCATCTCACTTCCGATTGCTCATTTGTTATTACGTAAAGTATCTTATTTAATAAAAGCTCTACATAGTAAAATTAGTACTGATAGACTAAGATGCAATACTATAAACAGACCAGAGAACCTTATTCGTGTATTACACAACTTATTAAGTCGTGTTATTTTCATTAGTAAATGTTGCTATTTTGATTGGCCCCTTCTAAGTAGCGCTTTTGGATGTTGTTTTTTCAATAAATAACAAACTAGCTGCAGAATCCGTCCGCGCGAAATTACAAAAAAAAAAAAACTTAGGTAGCCAATCGTTCTTCCAGACTACGCTCTGCATCTATATTAAATTTCATCAACATCCATTGAACCCCTCTAGAGATTCCTTCTAACAAACAACTTTCGCATCCTATCCAAATTTTCGCATTTATAATATCTTCTGTTATGAATTTTTATATACAAATATATTTATTTACATGCTAGAATAATCTTACTAATAACTAATATGCTATCGGAACATGTATGAACCTACAGTGTTATTGGATGCAATAACACTTGGCTTCATACCAAATGTGCCGGATGTGGGCCAACCGTTTGGAATTTAGCACCTAAGAGAGCATTATTTACTTTCATATACTTTATATGTACAACCAAATCATGTTCCATCTCGAATTTTTATTGCATTTTAAGATTTAAACGTTAATAATAATTATTAGTAACTTGAATGTGTGTTATTTACATTATCCTCAATTTTTTTTTGTTGGATAAGTAAAATTAAAAGGACAATAATAGTAGTGAGATCTCTAATTAAATTTAATTACATTTTCTTAAATATTATGCTTTGAATTATTATTAATTTTCACATACGGCGACTATGATTACAGATTACTTCAATATGAATAATTAACCCCAAACGGCAATAGCAATAATTTTGAAGCAACTAATGACATAAATCATTTAACTAATGGCATATTTCCAATTTGGTAGCATCCATACAATGAATACAAATTACATTAGTTGTTTGATTATGTTATTATTCATAGAACATTACATTTTAATTGAACATTATCATTTAATACATAAGTAATTTTGAATTGAAATAAAAAAGTGATGATATCAAAAAAAAACAAATTACATATTTGATTTTAGTAAAGAAATTTAGAATAGAAATTCTCATACGTGTCAGACTTATTCAAGCATAAATAAGATTACAACTTTAAAAGCTAACCACAATCGGCGCTATCGTGAATGTAAATACACACTTTGTAGTTATACACAGTATTGGTTAAAGTAAAATGTGCAAATGTTCTATATAATAACGGTCATGCGCTATTAAAACCCGTTTTTGCCTCTCTCAGCTACGGAAATGGGACTCATTTCCTCTTTTATATTATTTGTTGTATCATTATTCGTATTAAAATATAACTTTAACGTTTATACCTGCTTATCTCTCGCTTTTCGTATTACACGTGTTTTTATTTACATTTTAGTAACTAAATGTAATGAAATGGTTTTTATTCTAAGTGTTTCTTCTTATATTCAACTTTCGTTATGTACAGTCAGCTTCATAAATATAGTGGCAGTCAAGATATCCAAATATATAGGAACACCTAAAGTGATCAATTATATAAGTACAACCAAAGTTATCAAATTAATTGAAGCATCCACTCTGCTCAAAAACACCGGAGCGTTCACATCGTCATATATATGAGTACATTCAAAGTGCCCATAATTATAGTAACAGACATAGCGTCAATAGTAACGAAGCATCGAAAGTATGCAAAAATATCGTAACATTTGACAAAATTGAACTCTATCTCTATTTCCTTAAGATACACTTGGAAATATACTACTTCTGTTAAATTCATTTGACATTTTATATCAAAACATTTTTTTGCTATTTACTTCAAGTTTACGTCCCGCATGACAGATAGGTACTAGATAGATAAGCAATATCAAATTTTAATTTGTCTCCATATATGCCAGTTTGGCCTTACGGCTTAACTGCTCGCTGTAATACGCAGTTTTGGCGATTCGAATCCCAAACTTATTTTTACATTTTTAAGGTTTTTAATTTTATTATCAAAGCGTTATATAAAATTCAACTTTATCGCAACAATTATTGGTTACTATTCGACATCTTTAAAAATTAAGGAACCACAATATTCCTTGTCCCTTTTTTTAACTGAGACGTCATTATTGTTCACGTTTATTATTGTAAGTTTCGTCATTTAATTCCGCGCGGACTGTCACTGGCGACATCGAACAACATCGAATCTATGCTTGGAAAATTCTACTGCAACCGGACTGAAGGTACCTAACAGTAAGAGAAAAATATTTTGATACAAATTGTCAATTAATTTAACAGAAGTTGTATAGATGGCCGAACCTAATCGTTATTAATTTTATTTAAATATTTAATATCCCAAAAATAAAAAATTAAAATTGTTTTTCTTAAGTAAAAACATATTCTAAGTAAATTACTAGATTTTTCCTTTTCCTTAAAAAAAATCAAGCTCTATACAAATATTGATAATATTGAAAAATAAAAACCTTGTAAGCCTGGGATTCGAACCATTAAACTTACGTACTGCGGCGAAAATAGTAAAACACTGAAACTAGCACATATTGTGACAGAATAAAATTTGATATTACTTACTAGCTTTTACCCGCGACTTCGTCCGCGCGGAATAAAAAAAATGCTCACAAGATAAAAAGTTCCTATGTCCGTCTCCTAATTCTAAGCTACCTCCCCATCAATTTTCAGCTAAATCAGTTCGACCGAACTTGAATTATAAACAGTGTAACTAACACGACTTTCTTTTATATATATAGATAGGTAGATTAGGTATCTGTCATGTATCGTAAATTTATAAATTTTAAGCGTTATAATAATAAGAAGAAAAATGTTGGGTTGTCCGATAAGTTCGTGCCCATTTTTAAGGGAAATTTTAAAGGCCCTTAAGTTTTGGCATACGTCTTTTAAATTATATTTGTTCGATTTTATAGCAAAAAGTCTTATATATTTTGGCAAAAATTAAGTCAATCAGTTTTTATAAAACTCATAGAAAAGAACGAATCGTGTCCTACCATTTGTCAAAATATGGCTGAAGTTAAGCTTTTCAGTATGTATGTGTTATGTAAACATGTCATATGTTTTCAATAATTGTAATATATTCGGGTCTATTCTAAGATACCTATTGAAAATCGGAACGAACTTTTTGGACAACCTATTATGTTGACAAAGCGTCAAATGAATTTAACAGAAGTAGTATATTTCAAAGTGTATCTTAAGGAAATAGAGATAGAGTTCAATTTTATCAAATGTTACGATATTTTTGCATACTTTCGATGCTTCGTTACTATTGACGCTATGTATGTTACTATAATTATGAGCACTTTGAATGTACTCATATATATGACGATGTGAACGCTCCGGTGTTTTTGAGCAGAGTGGATGCTTCAATTAATTTGATAACTTTGGTTGTACTTATATAATTGATCACTTTAGGTGTTCCTATATATTTGGATATCTTGACTGCCACTATATTTATGAAGCTGACTGTACCTATAGATAAAGGTTATTTAATTTATCTGCTTCAATCTAGAACCAATATACATTTAGTCAACGATATTAGTCAAGTTAAAATCGTATTTGGAAATTTCAACTATTCTTACCTGCATATTATCAGCATATAACAAATTTAAATAATTCTCGCAATAAATTTACGACAAAAAAAGAAACAAGGTGCTATCGTGCATACAACTTTATAAATCTGATCCGAATAAAACGAGGCTAATAAAAGCCGGGCGAAGCGACAATAGCGCAACTAGGCGAGCGCCAGCACATCCGGGAACGCGGCCAGGTCAAGGTCACGGCCCGCGGATCGATGCAGCTACGCCGGTGCTACGGCGGTGCTGTGCCGCCCCGCTCGCATACTGCTACGCTACAGCTCAAACGTTACGCCCGATATATTTAGCTTCTCGTTATATTTCTTTTACGAAACTCGGAATAAATTGGTCTTTCTTGTTCTATATTGTTCTTTAGCTCCGATTTAAAATTTTGGCGATATATTTTAGTTTGGCGTTTATAACTTTAATATTAGAAGTAAAAATATGTATTCACGACTGTAGTCTATGTTGGGTAGGCAGTGATGCTAACTTCTGCGTCAACTTGCTTGACAGTTACTAGATATCTTAATATTTGTAGTGTATTTTTTGTGTACGCCAATCTAGTCTTTATTACTACTATTAGAGATTCTTCTTCTTCTTCTCAGTCGCTTCAGTATTTAGAGACTGGTCGTGGTCATCAAGTAGGTGCCGTGACAGAGATTCTTCTAACGCGCCTTAAAATTGTCTTCTACAAATATTAAAAAAAAATCATTTGTTATATATTCTGAAGAAATATTTATTGTTGGTGTAGTTATAGTTGTAATTTTGAATTATTTAGCTATAATTATTATTTCTCTCATGTAAGGTTGGCGACAGGTATGCGGCCGGCCGTGAATATTAAGCCAAAACTTTAAGGTTTATAAAAAACCTTGTGCGCCGACCCCACGTAATTGGGATAAGACCAGGGATAACAAGATGTTCTGAAATGTGAAAAAAATGTTTAAGACTATCTTGAGATTGAGATGATTTAACACTATCTTGAGGTCTTGTATTTCGCGGACAACAACTTAAACCATTTGGATTTTGACAATACATTTTTTTTTAGTTAAAATAATCAATCTATATAGCACAACAAAGATGAATCACCAAACAAAAAGGAAAAAACCGCACTTCCAATTTGGAACGTATTTTATTCCCAGATTATTTCATCTGGTCCCAAAAGCCTCAAACTTTCCTACTTCAGCTTTCTCCGGTATTATTTTAATGTTAGGAATAAGTGAGATGAATCCTCTCAGAAATTCTTAAATGTGTCTTCGTCAGTCGAAATTGAAAGTTATGGAGCAGTTACACAGAATGTTTTATTTTAGAACCAAATAAAAGTCGTAAATTCGACGAATTACTCGACGCTGAGTAAAGCTGAAGTGTTTTACATCTTTTAAGTAAAATTCAAATTTGTGGGCGGGTAAAGCTTTAACAAGTGACGATAACAGTGTATGCGTGTATGACCTACTCAAGATTTGAGCTTTGAATTTTAGTGTCGTTTCAAATCCTTAGACTTTTGACTCTAAAATGGTAGATCTAATTAATTTAAGATTTTAAAATGAGTAAAGAGAAGGATAGCTATTATTTTTGTCTTCAACTAACCGCTTATTAAAATGGTTCTTTCCAGCAAAAAGTATACGCGTGTCTAGTCCTTATTTTGATAACAAAACCTGTAATAAACATGTATCGCATGTCTGAAGTAACGTCGTAACCTTGAAAGTCTTTATTGCCGCTGCGAACGTCCACCCCTGAGCTTGGTACGGTCATGGTCGCCGTACGACCTCGCAGAGCATCAAACGGTAGAAACGTCTACCCACCTTCGCGGCCTGAGCCGGAATGGCCTTCCGTCGCTCGAGGCAGTGGCGGTGAGAAGTGGGGAGGGAGATATGTTTACCCTCCAATCCCCCTCCCTACTGTGCCAGCTGAGCGGAGGAACGCTATATTTAGGTTGCGCTGTAAATACTCGCTCCAAGTACGGAACGCGACCGCCACCCCTGATTATGGTGGGGGAGGGGGAAGGTAGGTAGCTACAGAAGCGGGTAAAAGTTGAAAGTTCACCAACGCCCCGCACACAAGTTCGCGCTGTTAGGAAACGCTTTCTTTATTTAAATTCTATTGCAACTTGTTCGCCATTGTAGTCCCTGTTGAATACGTAATGCCGAGTCCAATTTTTCAATGTAACAAGCAAGATAGTGTCTGCGCTTCTAGTTGTATTTGCAAATACATAGGACTGTTACTCTATTTGAATTCAATGGTGAATAATTTATTTATCTTACTTATTGTATACGTGCACTTGAAAAATCTTCTAGCTGTGACTTTGTGGATCTTCCCTATTATATCTATACTTCAATTACTCTACGATTGATTCAACTTCGCCTAAAACCACAACCAGAAAGTCGGAAGAATGCTAGTAAACGTTTTTAATTACCGATAGACGGTAGAGTATATGGGTGTATGATAGAGACAAGAATTTGTTCTATATAATACAATAATATGACTATAAAAAGTGGTAAATTTCAGTACTATTAAATAATTGTTTTGTTGAATTAAAACGAATTACAGGTCTTTGATAGTTCGTTTGCGTGCCGACATATATTTCCATACCTTATGTTAAACCTTCACGAACTTTTTTATGGCGAAAACTTTGATTAGCTTAGTACGGCTGTTTTGAAAATACATTTTCGACTGTCATTTCCTATTATTTCCTATATCAATAAAGCGACCGTGCTTAATGTTATTGTTGCGGTATAAAAAAATAACTTATATCCGTTGTTTAATTAAAACATAAACTTACCGTCAATTTCCACAATAAAAGTTATCTTCACCTTCAATCCAATTAGTAACAAAAAAAGCTTTATCTTAACATTTGTGAACAGGCTAAGCTTTTCAACTTTCCTTTCAAACTTCCTTTCTCTTGTTTAGTTAGAAAAACTTAGTGGTTAAAATGATCTACGTTTGGTAAGTAAACCACAAAACGAAACTATTTACTTAATACAGAATAGTTGAAATTAAACAAAAACAACTTTGAAAGCTTAGAAGGTAGTTGAGAACAACTCTAGAATAACATTATCGTTTATTTTGTGTAATTGTGTTTTCAAAGCAAACATTAAATGTAATAACTAGGCAGGAATATTATATTAGGCGTTATAATATCATTGGTTAAAAAAACATTTAAAGGTTTTTAAGGGTTTAACTAAAACAAGAGAGTAATTTCCTTCAATATAATTATTATATCTAATAATATATTATAAGACCACAAATAATCAATTTAAAATTCTACCGGTGTCGCATAATGATACTAAATTTATTAAGAATTTGTAATTATATAAATGTGTGTGGAATACAAAAGATATTCCATAAAATTTCAAGCACAAAGAATGAGTACTTCCACTTCATAACAACGGCAGAATACTCAAAAGGAACGCTTAATAAATTATTTGAGCATTTAACCGTCAAGTGAAATATTTTAATCTCGACAATCTCTTTGAGTTACCGTTTTGTTCTCTTAAATATTTAATTCAGTTTGTTTTCCAAATTTTTAGGTAACATTTTTGACTCAAGCATTACAACGATTTCAGAGTCGGATGCTGAAGCATTTTTTATCGTTATTCAATTTTATCTTTCAAAATTCTTATTTTTTTTACAGTTTACATCCTCTCCTGATGGAAGTTTTCATAACTTAGTAAACTGGTGCAAAATCACAGTTTTCATGACAAAATACGGCTACGGCTAAAAAAAATTAGATAAAATTACAAGTCATCCCTCCGGTATATGCCTTCAGTTCTTTTATTCAGCAGATTAATTAATTACGAGCTCATTTTCATTACAGCGTTAAGCCGTGTTCCATTAGGCAAGGCTGCTATTAATAATAATAGAATTAGGCCCCGGGACACGAAGCAACGAGACCTGACCGCACAGATGGAATTAACATCAAAGCCGCAAACAAAAAGATGTGTCAAAAAAGATAACTACGCCACACATAAATATAAAGACAAATGGGGCATGAAGCAACATACAATGCTTTATTTATGTGTTACCTCATAACTTCGCTTTTGGTATTCTGATTTTGAAGATTCTTTTTACAAAAATGTTTTGGTTAAAACATAAAATATTACATAAAACAGTTATTCCTTCATTATATTTATATTTTAATTGTTAACAGCTAAATTGATGGAGGATAAAACTTAATGCGATGACCACATACGAGTGGGTAAGAACAGAAAGATGATTATTTTGGTTTATATCATCGCGGCAAAATTACGATTGAGACGTAAAAAGTTTTTTTATATACAAATTATTGCCTCGTCTGATGAAAGTTTTGCGATGATTAGGAATCACTGTTTAAAAATAGTAAGTTAGTTCGCTCATTTTTTTCACTCGTAGTGTTTGTGATGTCAGAGAGCGCATTAGTCAAATTCTGATCAATTGGAAAAGTTAAGCGGCTAGCGAAACATTTTAATAGATAATAGATTTGTTCGGTATGAATTAAAATGTTCTCATGAATATCCTTGTTGCAATAAATGAAATCTTTATTCTCTTTGACGAAACAAAAGTTGACAAAAACACAATAAATTAATTCATAATCAAAACAACAGAAAACTATCTACAGAAATGGAAGGTATAAAAATAACTTAGTGTTATAAGAAAGCAGTAAAGTTTAGCCGGCGGGCAGCGTACGCGATACTACTGTGGATGAAAGCTAGATAAAGTCCAGACATGTCTCAACTTTTTTAATTAAAAATAATAAGTACTTGTCCACTGCATTAAATATTCAATTAAAATTGTTACAAACATTTTACAGTGAAGTAAGTAATATTAAAAATACTACACTATATCAAAATGACGTCATCACTTTAAAACGTTTTGTGGTCAATCAGGTATCGCCCTGCTGTTCCACCGTCGACGAATAATCCAATACACTCTTCCGCGGTGTCCAAGTGGAAGACTCAACTTCTACATCGTCTTTGTATTTCTCGTGTTTGGGGTCGTGAAAGCTGACTATATATAGTACTGGTGATGTACCACCGAAGGCTATGCGCTCCTGGTAACTCGCGACCGCTAGGATGCTCCCGGCGGCCGGGTACGAACAACTGATGTACCGGTTGTGTAAGTTGATTACTTCCAAACAGCTAGTTCCACTGCCACCTATTAGAGCGTATTTGCCTTTGCGATTGTACTAAAAAAAAAACTTAGTTTTAGTTCTTTTACTAAGATACACAATACACGTGTTTTTTTAAAGGGGTGTGGACCGAAAGAGTACATTTTGAATAGAGAATTTACGCCATTGGTTTACTAAAAGTCTTGGCTGCCAGAAACATACTTAAACTAAGATGACAATTAATAAATTCAGTAATAATAAATGTTTGATGTTACGTCTTTTGATTTCCAATATCGGCATGTGTAAATATACTCTCCATCGACATCTGGTCTTCGATTCTGAACTCGTATAACGTTAACTTTTTTCTTAGCAATTATATCCCATACTGTCAAAGCTTCAGTCGGTTGCCAGCTACCGACTATGCATTGATTTTTCTAAAACAAAAGTATATATTTTGAAAACCGGTTTTAATTAAGCTAAAGAATATTATTTATTTTACTGACTTTACACTTACATTTAAATCAATACTATCACCACATACATTAACACCTTCGAATGTCGTGACGCAACCAGTTTGGCATCTAACATCCCAAATCTGTAACAAAATGTATCCGTATTCAATTTTCTATTTTATTAATTTTTAATAGGTATAGTTACAATGTGCACTTTACCCTCAAAGTCCTGTCCCAAGCTCCACTGGCGAACATATAGACGAATTGGTCGTGACATCGCAACGCACAGACTTGGTCACTGTGCATACGTTGCAATTTCTTTGGTATGAACTGTAAGCGCAACTTTTGCACTTTGTATGTCATATCCAACTATAAAAAAGTTATTTAAAAATATAACAATAATATAGAAACGTTGATTGAAATAACAGCTTTTACGTTATATTTTTTTTAAGCACAAAAGAATAAACAGTTTCTTTGTCTTTGTGAAAGTAATTTGAGTGTAACGGATGGCTTCTGAAAGGCTATAGTTATTACTAACTTAAGTTATTAACTATTTATACATCTTTTTACTTATATTGAAACAAATTTCAATTACATAAAGACGTGCAGTATCTTCTCATCTGATATTACATAATCCTTGACCAGCGACCTACTTAATAAAGGTTAAAGGATCTTCAAAGATCTATAAAACCGATATTATACGGGCTATAAAGTGAGATTAAATCTTCTAAGGTATTAAGGTCTTCAATATTTATCCTTTCATTCGTAAGACTGTGTAATATTAAAAAATATATATATAATTGTGGATTAGATGTAATGTTGTTATGTTAAATTATTATTTACTTTGTTACATACAATGTTTTACTTTCAAGTACTAATAAAAATACTTTTATGTACTTTTATAACAACAAAGTTCGGATAAACGTGTTTCCGTGATAGATATATGATATGAGAAGCAATTGTCAGTTTAACCTCTTGGGTTTCCATGTCGTATACTTTTATGCTGGCGTCCGCGTAACCAACGACCAATTTCGACTGGTCAGCTGTAATGCCCAGCGAGAGAGCCGGCGTCCTCTCTGTGAAATAACTTATCTTGTTACGAATTGATCGTAAAAAGAAAGAACCGTTATTTTAATGATAACGTCAGCAAAGGCGTATAGAATCTACTTAAAGATTGTATCTAAATCTAAGATATCTAACGACGAATCTAGAAAGAATTTAATATGCACAGTAACTGTTTTAGCTGTAATATCACCTTGGACGAGATTTTGCAATCTTTTTACCATACCTTTAGGAGAGTTAATAGAGTTACATGAGACGGTACCTTTTCTGTATACCGCCCTGCGCCGCGTACCTGAGCCCTACCCTAACGACGGTCCTGAATATGTAGTTTTAACACGGCAGCTCGACTGGTTACACAGATGTGACGTAGATTACAACTGCGCTTCATTTCATAGAAATGGATACTAAAAACCCAATCCTTTATGTTTCCGTTTCCTCTTAGTTTTAAATGAGGAAATGACAACGTGGTCAATTCTTCCGGCGTTAGAAACTGTTCGTTGGTATTTCGAATATGTTAAATTTGTTTATTGACCATCGCCTCTTGATATTATCAAAGGAAATATAACATACGTGTCACGAACGGAGTGGCCGAGGACGATATTCCCGGCGCTCCGTAGAACTGTGTGTTCAAACATTCAAGCGCAGGGTCCGCTCTGATGCAATAATCCGGTGGATCTTGAGTTGATACAGTTATCTGTGAAAATAATATGTTTTTACAAAGTTTGAGTTTCATACTGTTACTGTGTTCAGTTCAGTGCTATCTTTACAGTATTCAAGAAGTTAATAACTTATTAAAAGATTATAACTTATAGTGTAATATGTATTATTATACCATTTTTCTATAGTTCTTTAGGAGAAACCTACAAATAAAGTGTTTTAATCTCCGAGTCATAAAATTACATTAGGTTTATTTTATATTATACCTACTATGTATATTATTTTGATCATGTAATTTAGTTTTCAGGTCACCGTATAAGCAGTAATTACAAGGCGAAGTTAGTGAGGTAACGTAATATCTTTGTGAGCGGCCTCAATTGTGCCCAAATTTAATTCGGAGCACGGCACATATAAGACCTCGGGAAGATATGTATATTTTAAAGACCACAAGAATTAGTAAATGTTCAAGACTGGTATTAGATACATAAGTATATAGATATGATATTGTTTTAGGAACATAACTACTCGTACATATATATTAAATAAAAACATATTAAGACTGCATTTATTGGTCTTAATGTATTAAGACTTCATTATCATTACACCGCAAAATTATCTATATTTATTGAGAGGCGCTAGAAACGTTGTATGCGTGAAGGGTGACGTGATTAAGAAGGAATTAACGATGAAATTGTCAAATTGGTGACTACAAAGAGTGGGACAAGGACTGGAATGAGGAAGAATTGAATAACTTACATTAGGTATTTCGATACGGTAGACAGCGCCGTCCATGCAAGCTGCATAGCAGACTCTCTCCTCGTGCAAACTGTACACGAGAGCGTACACCGGCTTCGGCGGATACTGGATGTTCCGCAAAGTACAAAGCACTGTTCCTGTACTGCCATTCCGCATCTAGTTAATCATTTACACAATAATAACATAACATTTTTTGCATAATCTATTCTTTATAAACATATGAGATACGAGTAAGGTACGGCCTATCTCGTTAAGTCAGTTAGACAAAATTAATTCAGGATTTTAGCTACAAGCTTTGTTAAAACAGAACGGAAACTACCGTTCGCTATATCAAGTACTGAATATAATTGTATTGACCTAGACTACAAACGGAAGCTTAATAAACTAGAAAATTTAACGCCCGTAGATGTCGTTATTTGATCATTATCATAAGATAGATAATAATTACAATGTTAGTGTTTGTTCATCGCGGGCGTAGGCACGGGTACGGGTGCTGACGAAACGTGGCGCGCGGCAATATTATGATGTTTTATGGGAGTTAACCCGTTTGAATTGGTCGATCTCGTAAATGCCTAGCGGCCAATGTGAACATGTAACGCGCCGGCGACAGCACCCGCTACCGTGTCTTTGCTTTCAACGTGAACAAACACTTAAATAAATAGTTGAACAATAAGATAAACATAGATTAGTAGTTGACAATGACTTAAAACTGGACCTGTATCAAGCCAGATGAATGGCCAACGATTATGTGACATCCATTAGGCGAATAAGTCAGTGCTGTTATAGCACCGTATTCAGAAAGAAACCAACGGTTGTATAAAATTTTGTTAGGAGTTCCTTTTAAAAACTTCACGTTATTTTCCTTTACCCAACCATGAGAATCCTTTTCTTTGAAACCACCGTGATAGAACATCGGATACCAAATATGTGGACTTCGTTCATTTTTATAATAAGCCAGAATATTATCAACATATTTTCCAATAATCTCTTGATGGCTGGCCATGATTTTATCAGCCTACTAGATTTTTACTATTTTTATACTTCATTTATTATTAAAAAGTCTATAAACATATGAAATTATTTCTTTTTATGTCTATTTTATAATACTTTCTTTTTTTTCAAAATAGTGTACATAATATTTGCATTTATTTTCGAATTTTAAAATAATGCCATCTAGTGGCAATGTTTGCTACTGTTACAACGTATTTGAAACTTTTTACAGAATAATGCAGTGGAACGCACTAACGTAACCTAAATTTCGTATTAGGTACTTAATAACTAGATTATTATACTTTTCATTATTCGCTTGTATTTAGTCTTTACTCGAAGTAAGTTTTGATACAATACACTATACATAAGTGTGAACTTGTCTCGTCACTGAACTCTTGTCCTAGTACCTACCTAGAAATTATATTAGTTTCATATCGACAATAAAAATTAAAAATGAAAATACACCTGGATCAATCCACTGGAATGGCCCACAATGATATTTTCACCATCAGGGGTATAAATCAAGGAAGTAACGAAACCCATTTGTGTCAAAAAGCTTTGTTGTATTAAATATTCATTCGGCGTATTTGCAATAAATCGATCGTGGTTCTCTTGAATCCATGTTTTCTTTGGCGCTGGTGGTCTCTTCATACCATATGAAATAGCCAAAGTGCTTTTAAATTCCTTATCATCGGTAACAAATTCTCTCAATATTCGATTCCTGTAATTTCCGATAAGTTTACGCATTGTATCTAAGTCACTCATTAGCGGCATAGGTATGTTAAATTGGGCAGAAACATTTCTTTTATTTTCCATCATTATAACAAAAATACGTTTAAATTCCAGACTAATTGTCATAAAAATTTGACAATACGTACAGTCTAGAAATTAGGCAAAAGGTGAAGGTTTTATTTCTTTATTTGAAACGCAGAATACAATAACGATCAATTCGATGGACCAGTACCAGTAAAATAGCAGTAACCAGTAACACATAACGGAAAGTAGCAAATTTTTGAAACAGTATCGAGAATCCTATTTCTATTGAGAAACTGCTGCTGCGAACTCATAAGTACAATACCATGAAGTCGTTAGATTCTCTGTTAAAAATTAAAAGAGAGCGAGAGGGAAGGCGATAAGTTTTTGAATGAGTTCCGGCAGTGTAAACTCACGGTAGCATAAAGCAAGAATATGCGATCAACGTTTACTTCTAATGTTATAGGTGTACAAATTATTATGTATAATAAACTAAAATACCTATAACAAATATATCAATACTATCATACTAATATACATAAGCAACGATTACCGATAAATAACCAAGAAAGAGCAAGCTATATATTTTGTTTCGCATTTTCGAATATGTCCGACTTTTTCCGAATCAATGCACGGAACATCCGAACTTGACGCCATATTGTCATGTCAGGATAGACGAAAGTGCCAAACGCAGATCGCGTTTTGTTTAATTAAATTTCTTAAAGTAAGTGTTTGCTCAATTAATCGCGGGTTTAACGACTACAGGTAGACTTAGTACTTAATTTGCTGTTGTTATTTATAACATTTAACATAATCGATCAATCAAATCTAGTTAATTATGTCGGGGTGTGGTATTTAGAACACCACGAAGCTTAGGATACTTTGTTTGTTTTGTTATAACTTTCCGATATCTTAGCTCGTTGTATATATTTAAAGCGTGGTTCAAAGTGTTTATGTGAATAACACGATACTTTTTGACTCTTGTTTGTTCAGTTGTTTATTAATCGATAGCCACGGCTGCGTGTTGAACGGCGCTTCATAGCTTTATTTCATTCACAGGCGCAGGGTGCATTGCTGCATCCACTGAATCATGAGCTATCAGATACCATCATCGCAAAGTCGCACAAGTAAGTTATGTCTTTTTTAATTGATTTTGAAATCATATAAAACTAAATTTCTTGACTTTATAATTGTGATATAAAATATTCAGAAATTTATAGTTAGTTTCGTTCAATATTGTTTTTTTTTTGTTTTTTTTTTACGGTTACTACTACAGAAGGTTTAGTACTGATTCAAGATAAATACTAATTTACTATGTAATAAGTTATGTGCAAGGAATTCATTTGCGAAATAACCTATGCTATATAAAATTACCTGGAAACATGACTCATTCATTCACTGTAATATATAGAATAATAAAATTTTATTTCATCTTATAATTGTAATTGTTCCTTGAACTCTAATGTTTTGGTAGTTACTCCAGACCCTTGCTTTTTGTAGTTGAATATTAATATAAATATATAGTTTATTACAAATGCAATTTGAAATTCAATATCCTCTACAACCAACTAATTCAACACATCCGACAAGAAGATTTACATCTCATTAGATTAGTTGATTTAGTTTTTGATTGAAAAAAAAAAAAACCTATCCAAACCAATAGTGAGTGTATTGGGGTTCTAAAGGAATAATTTGTTGTTTTAGTGTCGCACAGCAGCTATGGTGGGTCTGATGTGCCCATGGCACCAAGCAAAGAACAGCAGACTTTGATGTGGCAGCAGAACTCCTACTTGGTGGATTCTGGTATCAACTCCGGAGCAGCTACTCAGGTATGCATTCTTGTATCGTCAAAGTAAAGAAAACATTATTAGATATTAAGATTCTCATGATCTTCTATTGATGTAAAAATTTCAACCAGGTGCCATCACTTACTGGCAAGGAAGATGATGAGATGGAAGGAGACCAGCTTATGTTTGACCTGGATCAGGGCTTTGCTCAGGGTTTTACTCAGGAGCAAGTTGATGGTATGAATTCTTTTTCATTAATATTATCACTAAATTTTTTTGTGGTAACATTGTATAAATAAAATAATAATAACTTGTATTTCTAGATATGAACCAGCAGCTATCGCAGACACGCTCTCAGCGTGTCCGTGCTGCAATGTTCCCGGAGACTTTGGAGGAAGGCATAGAGATCCCTTCCACTCAGCTGGATCCAGCTCAGCCGACTGCAGTTCAACGTCTTGCTGAGCCCTCGCAGATGCTCAAGCATGCCGTTGTCAACCTAATCAACTATCAGGATGATGCAGATTTGGCTACCAGGTATTTTTTAGATTTAAATTTGCATTATCAAATATTTTAGTTACAATAATAAACAATGTTTGATATAGTATTTTTTATACAAAACTAATGATTTTAAAAATAATTACATTTCTATTTTAGGGCTATACCTGAGTTGATCAAGCTCTTGAATGATGAAGATCAAGTGGTTGTCTCCCAGGCTGCAATGATGGTGCACCAACTCTCCAAGAAGGAGGCTTCCCGTCATGCCATCATGAACTCGCCCCAGATGGTCGCTGCTTTAGTGCGCGCAATCTCCAACAGCAATGATCTTGAAACCACCAAAGGTGCTGTCGGAACCCTGCATAACTTGTCTCATCACCGTCAGGGTCTTTTAGCGATTTTCAAGAGCGGCGGAATACCAGCTCTGGTTAAGCTTTTGAGCTCTCCTGTTGAATCTGTTCTGTTCTATGCCATCACCACTTTGCACAATCTTTTGCTGCACCAAGACGGTTCCAAGATGGCAGTTCGTTTGGCTGGTGGCCTGCAGAAGATGGTAGCTTTGCTGCAAAGGAACAATGTCAAGTTTCTGGCCATTGTAACTGACTGTCTTCAGATCCTGGCATATGGGAATCAAGAGTCCAAACTGATTATTCTAGCCTCTCAAGGTCCGATCGAATTAGTGCGTATCATGCGCTCGTACGATTATGAAAAGCTACTGTGGACTACCTCCAGAGTTTTGAAGGTAAGTTATTTAATATAACAGTTCTAGTAAAGTAAGGTAAACAAAAAAAACAAACCTTCTTTGAATAGATCTTTTTAGTCTTAATTATTTATAAATTATGATTTAATTTGAGTTACAAATGATATATATTTGTAGGTTCTGTCTGTGTGCTCGAGCAACAAGCCGGCGATTGTGGAGGCTGGAGGCATGCAGGCGCTGGCCATGCACCTCGGCAACCCGAGTGGTCGCCTCGTACAGAACTGTCTTTGGACCCTCAGGAACCTCTCTGATGCTGCTACTAAGGTATCATTTTTATCACAACAAAAAATGATTGAATTTTTGAATAAAATTTTCTTTGGTTAAGTTGTTTGGTAAATCAATCACTTTTTCTTGTCAAACAACCACACGGTTATAAATATCACTTAACAGATTGTGTTACTAATGATAAAGCTAACGGATTAAATCTAAATTTTTCAACGAAGGATTAAAAATGAATGAAACATGTGCAGGTGGAGGGTCTGGAGGCTCTGCTGCAGAGCCTGGTGCAGGTGCTGGCGTCCACTGACGTCAACATCGTGACTTGCGCTGCGGGCATTCTCTCCAACTTGACCTGCAACAATCAGCGCAATAAGGTAATTTATTAAAGAAACCCATTTCAGAAATTCACTCATATATGTATATTTTTAATGTATGCATAATCTGATTTATTCGACATCGTTATACGCATTTCAATAGTAATTTCAAAGTTTTATCTTGGCTTTTTTTAATATAATTTGTCACATGATACATTTGTTAAAGGTATGCAACACTAGCCGGCAGTGTCCAACTAAAGGGATACATCGATGGCTCCTACGAATAAGGGTTAATGTGCAAATTGACAACTTTACAGGAGAGGGTTTCAAAGTTTCAACCATATAGTAAAATAAGCCGCATAGGCTCTTTTACTTCACCAAAAAAATAACATCTATACCTGTAAATGTGTATTTTGTTTAGTGCATTTTAACTAAACTAAGAGGTAGCTTTTAACATAAAAAAGTAAAAATCATCAATTTTTTACTTAGGCCCTTATACATAGGATCAATATTGACTTGCTGAAATTGCTTCCGGAGATGGTCAGTAACATAAAACTGGTTCTTCGGTGAGCTGATGGCTGGAGTAAAATAAGAAAGTTATGCCCTAGCCGTGGAGTTACGGAAACCATAACCTAAACTAACTACATATATGTATTATTCCATTTCAGGTGACAGTGTGCCAGGCTGGAGGTGTGGACGCGCTGGTGAGGACTGTGGTGTCGGCAGGTGACCGCGAGGAGATCACGGAGCCAGCAGTATGCGCGCTGCGTCATCTCACCTCCAGACATCTGGATAGCGAGATGGCGCAGAATGCTGTACGCCTGCATTACGGATTGCCG
The DNA here is from genome assembly GCF_912999745.1 of Papilio machaon. Lineage (NCBI taxonomy): Eukaryota > Metazoa > Arthropoda > Insecta > Lepidoptera > Papilionidae > Papilio > Papilio machaon. The sequence continues at coordinate 2,929,645 of NC_059989.1, read as the reverse complement.
GTATAACTATATCATCTCAATATAACGACTAAATTAAATAAACAGAGGCACAAATATAATCAAATTTAACTCACTCTGAAGGTCTCTGACAGTGTTAAAACTACCATGTTTCGATCAAACGTCTAAATTAAGTAAGAGAATTCCCTTTGCTGTTATTAGGTGATTGGAAAATAACGGTAGACCGATAAGACAACAATTCTTCTTCTGTGTATGTAAGCAATAATCATAAATTGTAATTGTTTTGATTACTGAAAGGTCAGAGGTACATGAATAAAAAGTAGCTTCTTTAATTAGACCATTTCTTAGATTTGATTCCGTGTTCTTAATTGATGAAAGGGAGATATTATTAGGTCCTTACATATGAAATTGGCGTTTTTCGTACTGGCCACTTTAATCACGAATTTCTTCTCTTTGGTAAGGAATTCCAAATTCAAATTTGTACAGCTATAGACTCATGTATTTGTGGTTCGATGACCGTCATTCATTTGTTTTTTTTCTTCTGTTTTTTTCTGTTTGCGTCACTCATTTTACAAAATGGAAAACTTAAAATATCGCATTATTTACGAGTACGAGTTCCGCCGTGGCCTAGTGCTGCGGAAACGACTCGAAGGGTGAATGATGTGTATGGCGGTCGTGTTGCAAAAGAAAACACAGTTCGTTTTTGGTTCCAACGTTTTCGTTCTGGAAATTTCGATCTGCAGAACAAGCCCCGTGGACGGCCTGAGACTCAAGTTGATAATGAGGAGTTGAAGGCTATTGTGGAAGCGGATCCATCGCAAACCACGTCCGAGTTAGCTGCAGGCTGCGATGTTAGTGATAAAACTGTTTTAATTCACTTGAAGCAAATTGGGAAGATTAAAAAGCTTGAAAGGTGGGTACCTCACGAATTGACTGAAGCAAACCGGCAAACGCGCGTCGACTGTTGCGTTACATTACTAAACCGGCACAATAATGAAGGTATTTTAAACCGAATCATTACCTGTGATGAAAAATGGGTTCTTTACGATAATCGGAAGCGCTCAGCGCAATGGTTGGATCCTGGCCAGCCAGCCAAATCCTGCCTCAAGCGAAAATTAACCCCAAAAAAGTTACTTGTAAGCGTTTGGTGGACTAGTGCCGGTATTGTTCATTACAGTTTTCTCAAATCTGGCCAGACTATTACGGCTGATGTCTATTGTCAGCAATTGCAAACTATGATGGAAAAGCTAGCGGCTAAACAACCTAGGCTGGTCAATCGCTCCACGCCACTGCTGCTTCACGACAACGCTAGACCACACACTGCGCAACAGACGGCTACTAAATTAGAAGAGCTTCAATTGGAAAGTCTAAGACATCCTCCGTACTCCCCGGACCTTGCTCCAACAGATTACCATTTTTTTCGAAATTTGGATAACTTCTTGCAAGGGAAAAAATTCAACTCCGATGGGGCAGTCCAAATCGCCTTCAAAGATTTCATTGATTCCCGTACGACTGGTTTTTTTAGTAAAGGGATCAATGAACTACCTATGAGATGGCAAAAGTGCATAGAAAATAATGGTTCATACTTTGATTAATTAAATATATTATATTAAAAAATATTCGACTTTTTGTTCCTCCCATACAAAACGCCAATTTCATATGTAAGGACCTATTATTTATGTTTGCCAGGTGATAGTGAAGCTGCTGCAGCCGCCATCGCGCTGGCCGCTGGTGAAGGCGGTGGTGGGGCTGGTGCGCAACCTGGCGCTCTGCCCCGCCAACCACGCGCCTCTCCGCGAGCACGGCGCTGTGCACCATCTCGTGCGCCTTCTCATGCGCGCTTTCAACGATACTCAGAGAGTTAGTACACTTATCATGAAATACACATTCGCGCAGTCCGATCATGAATATGATAGCCTAGTCAAATTATTTATAACTAGCGAGTAATCGCTACATTCTAGCCAAAGTCCTATTATTCCCCCAAACGCGTAATTGCGGACAGACAGACAAAATTAAAAAAATGGTTATGTTTAGCAACTCAAATACATGATGATCGCCAACTTTTTTTTTATATGTCAATCTTACTAGTATTGTAAATGCAAACGTTTGGATGGATGGATGTTTGTTTGAAGGTATTTCCAAAATGGCTCCACAGATCTCGACGACATTTGGCACAGATTTAGATCATAGTCTAAATTTTTTTTAAATCTGCGCAGACGGAGTCGTTGACGGCAGCTAGTATTACATAAAGACACTCCAATTTTTATTAATTGTATAGATAGAAGAGACTTACTATATTATGTCACTGTATAGGTTCACGGAACACTTCAATAACAGACAAATAACAAAACGGGTCAATTATAACTTATCCGTGAGTTTCCGTTTATAGAAAAAACAGTATCACATTAGTGTTCAAGTTATTAGAGAATGTAAAGTAAAAAACAGTAATGTCACGGTAAAAAATGTGTTGTATTTCAGCAACGGTCGTCAGTGTCGGGTGGTGGGGGTGGTGGTGGTGCAGGAGGGGCCTACGCGGATGGTGTGCGCATGGAGGAGATAGTGGAGGGTGCGGTGGGCGCTCTGCACATCCTAGCGCGTGAGGGTCTCAATCGCCAACTCATCCGCCAGCAGAACGTCATACCCATCTTTGTGCAGCTGCTCTTCAATGAAATTGAAAACATACAGGTATAGTGTCATGCAAACTTTATCACTCGAGACACTGTAAAATTTGGAGACATCGTATTGTAATATCCACTACTAAATAATTTTAGTTTGGAAACAACTTTGTAAAATCTATATATATATAAGCGCTGAAAGCAAAAATGTCCCTAATTTTCGCAACAAATTTTGAAGCTATATTCAAAATCTACTAGTCTTCTAGTTATTTAAAAAAAAAATGGGACCCATCTGCAAGCACTTCCTTTCGATTAAAATAATTTTTATCAAAATCGGACCACACCAGGAGCGGAGATTCGCAGTAACACACATAAAAAAAAAAAATCAGTCGAATTGATAACCTCCTTCTTTTTGAAGTCGGCTAATAAAAGAAATTCGTGTTAGTTACACTATTTATAACTCAAGAACGGCTGAATCGATTTGACAGAAAATTGGTGGGCAGGTAGCTTAGAACCAGGAAACGGACATAGGATAATTTTTACCCCGTTTTCTATTTTTTATTCAGCGCGGACGGAGTCGCGGGTAAAAGCTGGTTTATTAATATTTTTTATTGTTAATCATTTTGTTATGTCAGTTTTGTTAAACTTTGTCACGAGTTTAAAATAATGATGTGTTTATGTGTGAGCAGCGTGTGGCGGCCGGAGTGCTGTGCGAGCTGGCGGCTGACAAGGAGGGTGCAGAGATGATAGAGGCTGAGGGTGCCACCGCACCGCTCACTGAACTGCTGCATTCACGTAATGAAGGTCGATATTTATTATATACTGTTATCACTTTAGTTAAATTCAGTTAAATTATCAAACAAAGTCTAATCAATAACAAAGTTATAATGAAAAAATTAAGGATAAAGAAAACATTTCATTTTTTTTATTTAGTTACTAAAATAAACTAATTAATTGTTGTTGGACCAACATTTATTTATTCAAGTATAACCACAACATATAAACGCACTTACAACTTATCAATTAAATAGTAATAGACCTTATATATATATGCAAATATTGGTGTACATAACGTTTTTTCAGGTAGTAGTTTAACGTTTTGGAAATTATCATAAGATAGTACCATTTTATATCTACGTAATTATTCTATTGATTAAGCATACAATAATTAGTTGTAATATTTTTTTTTAAAGAGATTAAGTTCATGCCAAAAAGATCTATATTATTTGTAGTGTTCTGTTCAACTAGTTTGTTAAATCCAGAACAAATCCTGTTCAGAGTTGAATGTTGGCCGAGGTTTGTCCAACACCTAGGGACATGAAAAAGCATTTTAGCACCACGCGTGTTTGGTCTCGGTACCAAAAAGAAAACATTGTCAAGCAGCTGTTGACAATTTATAACAGGGATCCCCAAATTTATTTGGACAAGTGACCCCCTATTCCAAAATGAACCAATTACCACAGACCCCCCATGACCTAATTACCTACTTTTAAGATCGATTATTATTATTCATTTTGACTTAGGTCAATAGAAGAAGAGAGTGAGAATTAGCAATGCTTTAAGTTCAATATCGACCCCTTTGGGAATCCCTTTTTTAGAAGCTTGTACAGAAAGCATTTATCTAACATTAGTCTTCTTGATTTCAGTGATATCATATTAAAGTGTTTTAACCTTTGAATGTATGGACTTCGATATGAAAATTCCCTCGCATGAAATGCTAAATGGCATGTATAGCTTCATTGTATAACATTTCTATAGATAATAGATGAAAGTGATAGTATAATGAGTGTGTGTATTGTTCAGGAGTAGCTACGTACGCAGCGGCTGTACTGTTCCGCATGTCAGAGGACAAGCCGCATGACTACAAGAAGCGGCTCTCAATGGAGCTCACCAACTCACTGTTCCGCGATGATCATCAGATGTGGCCCAATGATCTCGCCATGCAGCCTGACTTGCAGGTAAATACATTACACTTGAATACTAGTCAAAAACATGGTGCATAGAAAATTAACTTAAAATAAGGAACCTTGCCTAAAGGGACACCTTTTAATGACATATTTTAGTTTTTATGTATTACATTTAAATTAAATTCATGTTTACTTCTTTAAGGATAAAACATACTGTTGTATAACCACATTGTCAAAATATATGTAATCTTAAAATTATCATGGATAACCATATCCAAAAATTATGTGTGTGAAGTCAACCAACCCGCGATGTGCCTTAGTTACCTAAGGTCTAGTCACCCCTAAATTGGATTGACTCAGATGACCCTCAGTGCGTACTGTGGTCGTTATTTAAAAAATTGAAAACACACTTTACTATTGTTAATTTTTATTATCGGGAAACACTATTACAGTGATAAATCCCGCAACAACAATATTTGTTGGGTACACGAATAGACCGGCTCGATTGGTGCAATACAACGACCACACAGAAGACAGTCAAGTGGAAGCAATTTCGCGTACAGTATGATGAGAGTGGTACCGGAGGCCTAATTTTAGTCCTCTTTCCCTTCACACCCTTTTCCTATTAGGAAAAGTTGGGAAGGGGAAGTGGATTTGGCGGAAGAGGGCACGCAAAGGAAAGAGAAATATCCTCTTTCTGTGCGTCCCCTTCTCTGTTGATTAAAGGTAGACAACGCGTCTACATTTGCGGATGTCTATGGGCAACGGTCGCCTCGCTATTTCGGCGAATTCAGGTGGCCTTTTGCTCGTTTGCCATCTTTTGATATATTAAAAAAAATACAATAAAATGTATTAGACTGCTATAAAGAAAATGTATGGACTAATTAATTAAAAAGAATGTACTGGTTGCTGTATTACTGTGAGTTGGACAATTTTTACCCTAAGTGATGTCAATGACGTTCCTGAGGTTACTGCAAATGTAGCAATTTAATTTCTTGCATTTAATTGTTCATAACTGTATATATAGTGAGGTGATGAACTATTTCTTTGTATAGGATATGCTGGGCCCGGAGCAAGGATACGAAGGCTTGTATGGCACTAGACCATCGTTTCACCAGCAAGGTAAGATTATATTCAATATATAATTATATATTATAATTGTTTGGACAACTAACACATTGTATGGACAATATAGTTTATAGTATTTAAAATTATTTATATTTCTTGAATTATTGTTTAAATGTATTAAATTCACATGCACTTTGAAAGTTATTACTAAAGATTATAATAAATATAGCATAAATAGAGCATGAAACTAGTCTTCTAGTTATTTAAAAAAAAAAAAAATGAGCCATCTGCAAACACTTCCTTTAGATTAAAATAATTTTTATGAAAATCGGACGATCAGGGGCGGAGATACGCAGTAACACACATAAAAAAAAACAGTCTAATTGTAACCTCCTTCTTTTTGAAGTCGGCTAAAAAGTAACATTAGTAAACAAGTTCTCTATAAATTTATTCGATTTAAAAATTATAAAAACACGCATTATGTTACATAAATATAACTCTTTAGTAATTGCTTTGATTTTTTCCAATATAGGCACTTGCTATATGTTTTATATCTGTCATATATGTTTATATTGTATATAGATTGTGAAAGTTTCTGTATAAATATGTTTCTCTCTTCTTTACACGCAGCTTAATCCGGGACCTTTATATCACTAAACAGGTGATGGGAATATTATTATTATGTGTGTCTGTGATTTTTATATATAATATAGCTTTATATATTTATATATTTCTTATCATACATCAATAACCATATGAGAGAAGTTTTTTTTTTGTTGTAATTAACACTGTGTTTGCTTTATTTAAACCACAAAGATAGGCTTTTAAATTTTCAACAAAAATATTAGTATTTATTGCATCGCTTAGCTAAATCCCCTTTTAGAACATTAATATTGAATTCTAATTTCATTATAAAGCTAAGGAAACGGTGAGTAAATTTAAAACTCCATATCACTTATTTGTAATATGCGATTTGTCTAGAGCAGGGATCCCCAAACTATTTTGGACAAGTGACCCCCTTTTCCAAAATGAACCGTTATCACAGACCCCCTGTGGCCAAATTACCTACTTTTAAGATCAATTTTTATTATTAATTCTGACTTAGATCAATAGAAAAAGACAGTGAGAATTAGCAATGCTAATTAAGTTAAATATCCCTTAAAAACCCCTTTGGGAATCCCTAGCTCTAGAGGTTCTAAATGATAGAGATTTTTTAATTATTTAATTTTTTTTTTGGATTTTTTACCTTGTACACTTGCTTTATAATTGACTTATGTTGACTTCAATATTATATCAAATAGACATACATAACTGCCTGTTATAAAAAACAGCCTTGACCACTTACCGCTTATGTATGGCAGATTTGAAAGCTTGATCCATGCAATGAAAAGAGTTACATCAAAGAGATAAAAAAAAATTACCACTTTTTTTTTAATTCAGCAGGCTACGATCAGATCCCGATAGACTCGATGCAGGGCTTAGAGATCGGCAGCGGCTTCGGCATGGAAATGGACATCGGGGAGACGGAGACTGGCGATGGTGGAGGAGCAGATCTCGCCTTCCCCGAGCCACCGCACGACAACAACAACGTCGCCGCCTGGTACGACACCGACCTGTAAGCCCGCGTCTACATCATCATCATCACCTCCCTCGCCTTATCCCACTCATGTGGGATCGGGATACAAATATTATATAATAAACCTTAATTTTTACTGCAAGCCGCCTTTCTACACCGACTCCTTGACTAAAATGTGACGTCACTGATGCATACGTCACTTTCTGTCTTGTTAGACAAGTTGATGACGTCACGTGACGTAATCCTACACCGACACCACGACTGAAATGTAAAATGTGACGTCACTATACGTCACTTTTTGTTTTGTTAGACAGATTGATGACGTCACGTGACGTAACGTCGATTGTGTTCTTTGTCAGCAAACATTCTATACTGTTCAATGAAATTAATAAATAATTGAAAAAAAAATTAAAATAACATAATTCGTTTGGGAAATAAAGTTGACAAGTCTTTTTTGTGGATTATTTTACTATGTGTTTGTTACGTCCGTATGTTTTTTTATTGTAATTAATTTTAATGCCTAAGTTCCATTTAATCATATCTGTTTTAAGTACAAATCCGGTTAATTCTCGTATTGAAGTTTGGAAATATTAACAACGGAACAAAATCTGTGATCAACCTTAACATTTCCACTGCTTAAACACCTGTATAGAAACATTCTGGATTTTCAAAGATAATAAACATGATGTTTACAATTGTCTCTGCAATGAAAACTCACTATAAAAATCTTAAACGGCAGCTAATTTTATTTAAATAATCAATTGGCATCGGTGCTATTAACCAAGGAATTACGTTTTTGTTTTCACAATAAAATTATCGAGTGATGTCCTGCATTGATTCTATCGGATACCTTTTATACGATATATAAATATGCGTGTAATCGGAACAATAGGGTAATTTGTAATTTTAAGATTATTTTTTTTGTAGGCTTTAAAAATTGTTAGTGTACTTTGTGACATTGATGTTAGCGTTCTTTACTGCAAAAAATATTTTATGTTTCATTTTTAATATTTAATTAAATATTTCAAACATTCAATAAATTAGTTAATATGTAATTGCTTTTTTTCACAGTTTTTTTTTTAAATATTGAACGCTGACATCTTTTGGTCTCTTATTTTAATGATTAATTATTCATACGCGCATTTATGTAGTAAGATGTGTGATTTAAGTTTATCAATTGAATGGAAAACGTATATTTAATTTAAATATTAATTAAGACTGTTTGTCTGATTATTATAATGAATGACTGCCATTTTTATTTTTTACTAAAAATCATAAATATTATGCACATTACAAAAGTTTTTTTTTTTTTTAGGTTATTTTAAGTTTACTGTTTGTGAGGATGTGATGTTTTACGTTAAATTGTATTAGAAATTTTCTGATATAAATTAATATATGTATTAACTTTTAGCTTTATTATACAAGCAACATTTTATTATTAAAACTGGTAATACTAAATATAAACATACACATATAATCCGAAGATATTTGAACAATTGGTAACTTTAATGGATGAATTGTAGAAAATATTGTATACGTAGACTTTTTCCTAATAAAAGTCTTCAGGTGTACTTTTTATTGTACTAATATTTAGATGCACTCAAAATAAGACACACACGTAGAAGTTTAGTAAATATGTAATCGTATAACTTAGAATTAGTAATTATTACGTAATTCCTTTTAGGACCCTCTTTATAATTTTTTTTCTATTTGATATTTTTAATTGACTTTAACAATGTTTTTATATATCATTAGATTATAAAGATATTGATAAAGTATTAATTTGTGTCCATTTATGTATGGATTAAATAAAATAATTTAAACTTTGAATGCGTTTTTTATTGCTTTTACAAGATTTTTTTTATAAACAACCTTTAAGTAATAGATAATAGCTAAAATTTGCAATAAAGATGAGAAACCATAAAGAAAAGATAAGGAAACATTGGATAGACGAAAAAGAGACAGGACTTTTGAATTTACAAGCTGGATAATAATTATTGATTTTTATTTAATTACCTATTTTCTAGTAGAAAGTTAGCACAATACTGAATTCACTGTATAGTCAATCTAGCTGTCGCCTGCGACTCCGTCTGCGCGGGATAAAAAACGTAATGACCCATGTGTTCTTCCTGACGATGTTTTACATCTGTGCTAAATTTCATCAAGATTTGTTGAGCAGAAACAGAGACAGAAAGAGAATATTTCTCCTTCCTATTCGTCCCCTCTTCCGCCAAATCCACTTCCCCTTCCCATCCTTTCCTATTAAGTAAATGAAGAAATAAATACGATATGAAAAATGTTTACCTTCCAAAATGTTTTTTTAATATCTCATAATAGCCCAAACAGGTAATATCCATATAAGTATTTACTTGTCGAGAAACTATCAGTCAATGTTTAATCAAAAATAAAGACGGAGGCACACTATACGGCATGTCGGGTAAAGACGACATAACTCGGCGCGGCCGCAAATTGTTAGCGAAGTAAGGTGCCGCCGCAGACCGCAGCAACTTCCCTACCTTTGTCCCGACAGTTATTATGTTCAATTTAGACTTAGATCGCGTCGCGGCACTAATCTTGCGACAACTTCGACTATACTAGGACATGGAAAATAGTTCGACTACCGATTAATTGTTGTAAGACTTGAAATGTTCCTCTTGAATTTAGTAAGTTACTACGAAGTACACATAAATAAAAAAATGCTTAGCAAATTTATTAAAGGATCGTCTTTATTATATTACAAAAAAGCCATAAAATTAATCATAATGTAGCTTTCTGAATATCAATATAAACCTCAGTAAATATTTACTATGCGAAGTCAAAGCGTATTTATAATTCATAAGGGAGTTCCCGAATCACAGACTGTACCTGGTAATCATCGACAAATTTACTCATTTATGTTTGATACGGATAAATGCTTTTCGGCCATTTCCCATGTGACGATCGCAAGGCAGCAATTAATTTATGATCGAACATTTAAGCGGCGATGTCTTCTGACGTACGTATAAGGTTCCACTTTCAACGGCATATTCTATTCCTTAGTAATTATAAAGGAGGGAACTGTTGACGATAATTATTGTTCGTGAACCGAATGGTCTCGGCGCCGTACAACTTGGTCTGTAGCCAACTTGTGAACTGTGAACCCGAAAATTGTACGTTATGTTTATGGAATATTTATTGATAAGTTAAATTTTATATAAGGCATTTGGATTTAGTGAGAAATAAAGCAGTGACAATTGCGAGGTTCCAAAGAATATTCGATTGTTTAATATTTAAGTATATTCATCGACATTGGTTCATTGAATGAAAATAGTACAAGCATAAGACATTTTCTACGAAGAAATAAAACTGTTGCTTGTGAAACGCATGTAATATTGGTTAGTTTAAATTCAATGTACGATGGGTAGATGTCCTATTACAATAAGAATGGTGGAAATAAATAAATAGATTTCTCTACTAATATATTATCGTGTGATCTTATGTCTACGTTAAAAATAAACAATTTAACAGCTATTTCAAATATTCATTTTTAATTCAAAACGTTGCGTCGTTGCACATCGACATGCGGTTAGGTCTGTCGCCGAAACTTTTTTCATTAGCCTCACTGCCACAGAGCTGGATAATATTCTGTATTTTCCTACATTTTACGTTCTTGTTGCAACGTGTATGCAGTTACAAGGAACGAAAGGTTTTAAATTATATCTGAAAAATATGATCGAACTTTATAATCGTAAAAAATGTGAAAAGCTAAGGTACAGCTTCAAATCTAGTAGTGTACTAACAACTTAGAGTAGAACAAGGTATCTGTAATAATGGCGATTAATTTTCTTAACAAATAACAAATCAGTAGTGACATATTTGTGAATCTGGACATGTTTTTCTGTCGAATTATCTCCCAAAATCAGTACCAAACTTTCTGAATGTCAAAAAACATTTGCACTTAGATTTAACATCACGATGGCTGCAACAAATTAGAGAGTTTATTGCTTCGTTACGACTCTCATTATCGGACGCATCGTATCTGGGCCCCTGCAACTCGTTTTACGACTGCTTAATAAACCCGTGCTCTAAAGTATGGGGCGAAGATAACATATTTTTATAACCCAACATGGAACGTTTCGCCCACTTTATTAAGGATTAAAAATTTAAGTATGAGAATAAATTAATTATCTTGCATTACCTTCGGTAAAATCTTAGTTCTTCTATTTTTACATATAAATAGCTATAGTTGTAATCTGTTTTGACTAAACTTAAAAAAATAAAGCATTTTTATAAACATCGCAAACTTTTTCCGTGTCAGTAATTTAGTATGTGTCCATGTTACATGTAATGGTTAAAATAAAATAATGTAAAAATAATAAAATGTTTTTCGTAACTTAACTAAGGTCTTTTTAGTGAAAACAAAAAACAAGATAATATCGACCGCGCCGCACCTGTCGACTGCTTCAGGATTTAATGCGCAGAGTTTTTACTACTTTTTAAAAGCCACCAGTGGCTCCCAACGAATTTATGGAGCTACGGGATAAAAATATACTTAGCTAACTTAATGGCTACGTCTACATGTACTAAGAAGACATGGCGTAGTGGCGCCAAACGAATTTAGACTAGATTTCTTTTACCAAAAACTTTAAACAAGAGGCAGCCTATTCACGGTCATTTCATATATTACAAGGTCGAGAGACTCGCTTTTGTGTAAGTAAATTTAATTTATCTTGTTTATGTTGTTAAGTTTATGTTTAAAAATAAGGTGATTGACGGGCAAGCGCAAGGTAAAGTTTAATTTCCAAATATAAAACTACATTTATTCAAGCCTCTGCATGTTTGGTTAGTTAGGGTCTAGCTAGGTCTCGCCGGGGCGTCCGGTCTGACGCTGACAGCTGAAAATTAGGCCCAGTCGTGTCCACTTGGTGGGAATGTAACGGAATGTTAATTAAATTCCTGGCCCGCAAAAGATTTCATCAACTTTCCCTGTTTTGCAATTCTCGTTGATTTTTTAGCCTCGAGTAGATACGAGTTTCAAGAAGTTCGTAACAAATGAACATTGTTACACTTTGTTGAGGCTGTACGATGTTTTTAAAAAACCTCTGTTATTTACCTCTTATTTTCTTTTCATTAATTTATCCTACTTAAATAATTTAATAATAATGTACATTAAACTTCAGTCAATAATTCGCATCATCCACGAAATTATAAATATATTTGATGACATTAAAGTCGATTGACTTTTCAATTGTGTTTTACACCTTCAGGTAAATTAAGACGACAGCGAAGACCGTAATTCTTCCGACCAATTTATTACGTCTTATCTAGCAGCCATAAATTAAAAGCATTAGACAGGAATTCCAGATGCCTTCGTGTCTAATTTCGAAGATAATGCAAGAACATTGAAAGTTTTCAACTTAGGTACTTTCTATTCTTTTAATTAAACATATTTTAATCTATTTTCCGTTTTTCCAATAAGATCTAAATCTAATTAGCTGATAATAAAAATTATTTGACAAGAAATCATTCGTTTGTTACTCACTTAGGATTATAAGTGCATGTTTTATTTATTCATTTGTTTAGCAGACCGAGTTACTACTACGAGTAACTACAATATGTTAAATTTAAAAAGCATAAATACATACAGTAATCAAAAAAAAAATAATATTAAAAATCTAGGTAAAATTTGAGAGATCATCGTGTTCTGAAATTCGAATATGTTTCATACAAGTCCAAATTCGAGGGGAAAATCCTTATTTTTGTTTACTTACAACGAAGACCAGTCACTTAAAATTATACACTCTCTTGAGTCGTAACTGCATAGCACTCAATTCAAATTAGGCCTACTGCAATAAAGGAAAATGAGATTTTTTTTTATGAACAGAGGAATATACTTCGGGTATATGCTTTTATTGTGGAGGAAATTTTTCCCGCCCTCGCCGCACTGATTAACTTCATTTACCGGAGGGCGGATTTATTATGATTTCATTTATTGCCTAATCCTCAGCAACTTTCCTGCAGAACTCGTAACTAATTATTGTTGTTATTCCTTTGACTTTTTGTTTATTTGTTTATTCACATGTTTTGTTTTGAATGAATGGAACATGACATGTTTTAGCGATGTATTAGATGTAGGGATTCAAAGGCAATACAACTACAATTCTGATTAATTTTCAGTATAAGAAATCGCACACTTAAAGAAAAAGGTTAATTGAGTAAATACTTCTTAAAAATGTAAAGCGATTGCTGACTCGTTCACTTACTTGCTCCGCTGTAATCACTCTCAACAAGGCTATATTTTTTTAAAGAAATATAACTGAACAAATTATACATAAAGCTAAGTTAATGTTAAGGATAAAAATGTTACAATACCACCCTAATGAAAACAACCCTAATTTACTCTGAATCACGGCCGTAATCTAATAAACAAATAATAACAGAACAAAAGCGAAGTACTCAATCAAGAAATAATGAGCCAGAAGATTAGATAAAACGCTAGCGCAAGCAAACTCAGCGAGACAGCGGCCATAAATCTCTCAGCGCCAATTACAAGTGTATGATCGGCGAATATCCGAGGCTAGGAATCGAAGCTGGCACCGAAAGCCGGGACTCAATGGCCCTTCTGGGAAATACTCGTGACAATTGAGGCGATCGCGATGTACTGACCCCATAAAGCATCCATCGAAACGTGTTCGATTTGTGAATTGCTTTACATACAGTGTATGTAAATGTTTTGGATACCCTTTTTACCGATTTCTTTGATAGTTATTTTACTTAAAGCCTTTTTATGGAATGTCCCATGGTCCTTGATTTTTTAATATTTTTCACATTTTGCTGTTGAAATTGAAACAAACATTACACGATATTTGTTAAAAAAATAATACTTAAGTCTTTAATATATCTCTGCTGTAACTACAAAAGTATAATGCAAAATAGTAAAGATACAAGAAATGGGGTCAAAAGAGGTTCAGTAGGCTATTTATATGCAAGCGGAAAACGAAAACAAAACAAGGCACGTGCGGCCGTCCGCAGCCCGCCGGCCGTCGGCACCTTAAGATAGAGTCGGAACTTTTAAGTTATTCGTTGCTGCGGCCTTACAGGGAAGTAGCTTAAGTCTTGCGGTCGCTGCGGCCGCATCAAAAATAGGTACTATCCCGCAGTGAATGTAGCACTCGTTCATTATAATATTCTTGATATCGAAAACAAATCTACTTTGCGGTTTTTGTTTTTTCGTAATAGACTTAAGGATTTTAGTTCAATGTGATAAAGTTTTACAAGAAATTCTATTACAGTTTGGTAGTGAAAAATTCAGTATATTTGAATTGAGGTAATATAGATAAATAATATCATGTATAATCCTCATTTATGTTATTATTATTATTATAGATTTCTTAAAAGATATTTTTAGAAATATCTACGTGTCTAAAAAGACTACAATTAGAAATATCTGGGCACAAAATTAATTAACAAACAACAATCAAAAGCGACACAACATTGAAAAGTATCTCGCAGCTCCGGTACAATTTAATTCGTAACAGTATTGTTAGGAGCTGTCATAAAACCGATTCAATCATTGACAAGTTTGTCGGGAGCTCGGCAATTTGTACAGCGCCACCTAACGGCGCCCATATTGAAAGGTTTCCCCAACTTTATAATTGGTGTTGGTTCTCCGCGTCTGTTAACGAAAGAACAAAAGCAAGCGGCGGCAAAGCGACCCTCGATAGACAATAGACTGTCAGTGTATCCACCGTGAGTTTGTAAACAATCAAATACGTGAAGTTTTTCTCATATTAGGCCTTTTAAAATTACTATGTCGTAAAACTTTAAGCACAAAAATGAGTGAAAGAGAAATTAAGGCTTATAATTAACCAATAAATTGATTGTCAAAAGGTTATAAAAATCATAACAAAACTTTTGTTTATCGTAAACATGAAATATAATAAACAAAGTATTTAAGGTTCAATAAAGTATGGGTTGATCAAGTATCAATGTACCATAATATTTGAGTTTCAAATTCACCATGTAATTCGAAAGTGTTTAAATACATAAATAAACAAAATAGACACACAATGTTCGCTCAAATGAGATATGCAAAAGTTACGCTTAACATTATTACTGCGAACGTAATTAACTTTTCAGCGTCGCCGTCGCTGCCGGCAAGTCGTGACCGCGCCGCTACACCTCATATTAACACTAAATCCTTTTAAATGCATAAATAATTTAGCTGACGTTGGATTAAGTACACCGCGTTTACAATGTTGTGTAATACGCAAATCAGTTGCAGTATGATAAAGACGTAAGCTAGTCTTTTAGTTACAATTTAATTCAATATTTTGGTCTTTTAGCCAAGCTCTTTTATGACTCATTCAGAAAGCATTAGCCAACTTGATAAGACGATCTAAATCGTGGAAGGTCTGCCTACATAGTATGGACACTTTTCCAAGAGCCTTTTCCATTTAAATATTTACTAAATTCAATCTTTTACAAGTTGCAGCGTTTACTTTAATCCATTACTCTCTTACTATTTATTACTTGATCTTCTAATTGTTTTGTCCATAAATTCCAATACGCAAAAATTCTTTAACGTATGTTTTTCTGTTAAACATAAAACAGAAACACTAAATTACGTTTCGGTGTGAGTGGGTGTCGCTTCTCGTATGAGACACGGAGGCGACCCTCGTCTTGCTGCATCACATAATCCTCTTAATAGATTCCGACGGACGCAACCGGCCCGCCAGCCCGCTGACGTATGTTACGATAAGCGGAGCGCGCGCCAGTGATCTCAATACTGACACATTTGCAAAGGAAATCATTAAACTTATATCGCTCAGCTATTTGAATATCGCTTAAGACGATCTTTGGATAAGTTTCTGTATTAATTTTTTTAAACAAATTGAACGATGTAGCTTAACAGTGTAGCTATTAATAGGTTTCTGTTTAGAATATTATTTTGTGCAACCGCTGTGGGATATGTAAAATAACCAGAAAAACATTTTTGTTTTAGTGACTTTAATAAAGTTCTTATATGTTCTACTTTCTTGATGGTAGAAAAAAAAGTAATTCAAAATGAGGCTTAGTGATATTATAAGACTTAGTATTGATTTTTTTAAATGTATGAAAAAAAACTCAGATGTAAACAGCTGTGTAGCAGCTAACCCTTTGACGGGGAGATGTATATTTAATTAACATTTTAAAGAATATCTTTCAATGTGAAATAATTTAATACGGTCTGTGAAAGGGTGAAATTTTGTCACTTGTCCGAAAGTCAGGGGAAGAGCGAAACCATGTAAGTTTTAATTAAATTAATTTAAAAAAGCTGCCTCCTCTTTTGACATTTTTGGGGTAAACAGATATAGCAATTTAGGCTCTAAAAGTGACAGTGTAACCAATTATAAATGAATGCATTGCATACTTATTTGCTCAAATTATAAAGAACAATGGCAGAAAAATAGTTGAAAAATAAATTAGCGTCTAGAAATGTCATATAAATAAATGCTATTGCAATTGCAGTAATTACTCAACTTATATTAACTATTCTTAAGTTCTTAATGATAAAGTTACATAGAAATAATGTGCATAAATTCGCCTTATCTCTAAATATTCATAGCTGTCCCGAGCTGTTCCCCGCGCTTCACGCAGTCTCCTCCCCAAGCCTCTCTTGCACTTTAATTATGCGACATAATTGCATTTGCGTCGCGCGATAATGCTTATGAAAACTTCGTAAATGTCGTCAAAAATATTATAACAACATACAAATATGTCTATGAGCATGTTTTTCTTCTGCGCGTTCCTAAACCATTGAAGAAATAAAGACAGCCTAAATCTATAAGATATTCAATCTAAACTAACCGTGGTTTAAAATAACCGAAACACACGAACAAAAACATATTCTTATCTCTGTTTAGTCATAGGGAACGAGAACGATCACAATATGCTTTTGTACAAGGCTTTCGGCAGTGAAAACCCACGATACGTTGGTCATGCCCTTGTCACGATTTGCCCGTCTGTAGCTCTCTGCTACGAGAGCTACGACAAGCTGAGTAGATCTTATTATGGGACTTGTTTATAATTTTTATCTGATTACGTTTTGTTTTCGAAGTAATGTTTTTATATTTATATTATTACTAATAATATAATAAATATAATACTCTATATATTCTTTACCTGATGTAATAAAAAACCTAAAAAGTCGCAAAAATTTCCATAGTAGAGAAATTTCAATGAAAAACATAACATAAATAAAAAAATAATAGCAAATATTCTCTAAATATTGCTAATACCAAAGATAATTTTATTACAAAGAACAGTGTTCTATAAATAAGTATTGATTCTACCTGACTTAATTTGTTGTGAAGTAAGATAATAAATTCATCGATTCAGTTTCGTAGAAGTCAAGAACGCGTTGACCTTTCCTTCAACCTTGTTTCTTTGTCATACATTTACTAGAATAATAAGCCACGTAATTCCGTTTATCTTCTCGCTTAACTTTCTCAAAAATCCTCACAAACGTCAACAGTCTTTCATAACCTAACTTTATTTATCTCGTAAAGTACTTGTTAATACTCAACCCCCGGGAGTCGGAGGTAAGTCGGAGTCTGGCTTTGATTCTTCTGGATTCATCACTCGATTAGTTGGTCGATTTTACATTCAACCAATTTGTCGTGACCTTTCCTCCGGTATTTGTATTTACTATTGTTGGATGTTAAAAGGGTCAATTAATGTTGGTTACATGATTTCTTGTCGGATTGATTGTCGAATAATTTGTAAGGCAAAGAGGGTGAATGTTGGGGGGCGGGGCAGCGAGGAGCATTTATAGACAAAACTTGTTTACACTACTTAAAGAATTAAATCACTTTAGTCGATATTCTGTGTTCGAGCGTT
The DNA here is from genome assembly GCF_912999745.1 of Papilio machaon. Taxonomy (NCBI): domain Eukaryota; kingdom Metazoa; phylum Arthropoda; class Insecta; order Lepidoptera; family Papilionidae; genus Papilio; species Papilio machaon. The sequence continues at coordinate 2,911,661 of NC_059989.1, read as the reverse complement.
CTCGGCAATTTACAGCTATATCTTCAAACTAGATTGTGTTACAAGTAAGTTACAGAAAGATTATTAGTGCTATGTTTTTTTATAATAATGTCAATGTAAAAAATACCGTCTTTACTATAAACCAGCTTTATTATAAATTTCACTTAGAATTAAATATATTTTAAATTTAAAACATGTGTTCATATTGTAACAAACTTTTTTTTTCATGTAAAAATACTTATAACATAAACATCTTAAGCACAGCTTGGTTGCTATAATTTAAAAGCAATTTATAGCACAAAGCAAAAGCAATTACCAACTTTACAAATTATGTTGAGCCAACTTTTAATTTGAACTTGCGGCCGATAACAAAGAAGCAAAGTTGGTCGGACGCGGCCGTCGCTTAATATTTCTCACATTGCATTACAAAGTCGTATATCTCATAAAGTTTTAAAGAAAACTCCAACTATTGAATGCGTGTAGTTCACTTGGTAGCGTTCCGCCGTTGTGTATGCGTCGCTACCCGCTGCCCGCTCCCGTGCCCGCGCCGCGACCGCCCTTCCCCTACCCCCGCCGGCAAATAAACGGACAAGTTTTAATGTTTTGCTCACAAAGTGTATGATTAAACGCGGAGAGCGGCAGAGAGAGTCGGCCGTAAGTTATTGATTTTCCCCGACCGAACCCCGACGACTACGCGACTCGCGAGCCGGTAAGACGACTCTATACTATGATATCGTCTTGTAACTTATTACAAAACACTAAAAAAGTACTCTCATCAATTAAAAAAGTCATCAAATTAACTTATGAGTCATCTAAAAAGTTTTCCTTCCGAATAACTAACTATTGACAAGTTTTTTTTATGAATTGTTATGAGAAAAGTTAGTAGTGAGTGCGCAAACGTTGCGCCGCGCACCCTACAACTTCACGCCGCTCAACGTTCCGAAGTTAACGCAAAGTTCCGCCATTTTGAAACATGCTCACAACCCACTTGTTTTATAAAGAAACTTTTTATTAATTCCTGTGGGCCGCGGAGTGTCAGTAAGATGTTTTGAGGTTATAGATGAAGACGAAATGTATTACGGTGACTAAAAACTGTTGTTTTAATGTGTTTGTGGCAGTGTTACGGACGTAAACAAGTGTTTGTGGAAATTTAAAGAATTGTTTTGAAGTGTATTCCAAGTAACTGTTGTCAGATGAAGTCTTTGTAGTTGTTGTTTACATCTGGAGCGTACAGCTGGACGCTGGTATCACTTCCTGACCTTGCTCATGGCACCAACAGCCTTTTGAATTGACAGGTAATAATAAATAAACTTACTTTTACTACTTTATTTAACAGTGTAAAAGTTGTGTCCATGAAAAGTTTCACTCAAAAGTATTTACGAATATGTTATCGTATAAGTTGCTACGAGAGTTTGTGAAAGAAAAGTGAGTTAATGTTATCAAATAAAGTGTGATATTGAAAGATTGCTTGAGAATTAAGTGAATTTCAGTACAAAATAACTTTTTTCACGACAAAGGAAATATTATTTAAGAAAGTGATGTTATAAAAAGTGAATAGAAATTAAAGGGGAGTTTAAAACATTTGGTATATACAATTGGGGTGAAGTTCCTTTTCTTATCTTTTCTATCACAGTCAGAAATCGCATAAACGGGAAATTTTAAATTGAGTTTAGTGATGTAACTTTGTAAGAACGAAGTCACGCAATATTAATAAATATCGATAAAATGTTTTGGCCTTTGTTTTAAAATATTGATTTAATATCTCACAAACTACAGTATTTAACTATAGTTATTTAAGTGCAATACATTAAATAAACTTTATATTGTTTTACATCTCATGCAGACTTCTAAGAAATATTTTTTAGGCCAAAAAATATTTTATATAATAACAAATAGACATCGTTATTAAATAAAATTTTATTAAAGACGCCATTGGAAAGTAATTTCGGTAACCGTTCCTAGTCTGAGTCCATTGTAGAGAAGGAAAATCTTTCTACAGTCACGGCTCTCGATGGGATAACGCAAATATTATTCAGAAGAGAAAGGTCCCACGTACAATCCAATATCTAAACAATAATTAACCCAATCCCAACAGTGTAAAGTGCAAACTTGTATAACAGCTAAGAAAGCTATGAAACTTTGTTAAATAACTTTTCAGATAACTTGAACTTGGTGTATTTGCGCAAAGTTGTAAGCGGACTTCTACCGCGAGCTAATTCAATCTGTGCACGCTTGTAATAAATGTTGTTTTCGCGTAATGCCAATTGGGGAGTTGGTATACTTTGCGAAGTTAGAAGTTGTGGACTTCACGAAGCAAAACGCGAACTTTTGTAGAACATTTCAGTGTAGTTAGTACAATGTTATAATGGAAATAAGCACTTCAAAATGGCGTCTCTTGCAGCTGTCTTAATAGCTATATGTATCGATTGCGAAGTTTGTCTGAGATTGATGTTAATTATTATCTTTCTTTATTTCTTTAGTATTTTTATGCGTCATTTCCTTTGTTACGTTTTGTATTATTGACTTAATATGCGATTCCGCATGTTGCGAAATTCAATAAGGATTCTATGTTTGAATCTTTTAAAACTTTTTATACTGAACAGACACATTTGTTTTTCGCCAGAGTTCTTAGAAAAATACAAAATTTATGCCCGGTTTCATAAAATTAGGTAAAGATTACAATCGAATTAAGGAACAATTTATCTTTAAACGTAAGATCAGTTACATCAAAACACAATGCAATTATAGTTTAATCAAATGTAAATTTATAAACAATGTTATTTAGCCGAAATTTAGAACCTTTAAAAGCCTGAAAATCCACTTTAATGTCATAGTTATTATGTAATTTATACGTGAGCACAGTATTCAGAATTTACTGCTAGCGCTGAATAAACTGTAATAACCCTTTAGATCGGTAAGGTTCTATAGACTCTTCAATTGTGCAATCGAAACCCCTCCTTATACACAAGCGTTAGAGTCGATATTTCCTTGTACATGAAAGTTTGAATCGACTTTAACGACTAACTATTTACGTTTGTTCCGTTTCTTTTAACTCACTTTCAACAATAAATGACTCTTGGGAACGCAACTGTCTTTTAAGAGTTGTACGCAATATATTTACATTTATTATCAACAGATAAAAAAGTAAAGATTAAACAACTTTTTTTTATTAAACTTTCAAATTTCATAAAATAAATTTTTATACAATATGTTACAAATTACGAAGATTTTTTTGGAAAGTTACAGTATGTTCTATAATAATTTTCTAGGTGTATTTTCGACCAATTCAACTAACTTTAGTTTACGTGTAAAACTATTTCTTATTATAATCTTATAGTGGATTTACTAGTTTGATAATAAAGGGAAATATGATACGAATACGATGATATTAATCTTTAGAAATACATTGTTTCGTTTCATTGTTCACGGCTATTGTATATCCTTCCATATACATTCATAAATCCAGATACATTGTCGCATTTAATAAAGTATCTTTAATTAAAGCAAACTACGAAATGGCTTTGACACAATTAATGTCGATGGAATAGAGTTAACAAAACAACAAATTAGTTGGTATATTGGTGAACATATAAGAATCTTTTAAAACTTATTATTTTTGAAATTAATGGAAAATTAAGAAAAATTTCAGGTTAGTTGTATTGGTAGCAATGCTTTTTTTATAATTAGATTTACAAAATGTAAAATTTAACGGTTTGAACTAACGACTATATTATATTAAGACTATTTTTATTATTCTTGAGTCATTTTATTCGTTTGTCAGGATGTCCCGCAAGTCTCGACAGGGCTACAGCATCCGACACCTGCTGCAGCTGCCGGGCGCCCCACGTAGCCCGCCCGCTCCTCACACCGCACAAGCCCCGCACGCACCCGTCCCTCCTCCGCCCACGTCCGCTGTCAAGGTCAGTAAAGCCACGTCTACATCAAATTTAACTGTGGGTTTCAACTGCCGAAGTACTTGTATAAATTAATATTGTCATCCCGCTTATTTTCTTTGGAAAAACTGAGACAACAATATAGAGAGCCTCAATAAACTTGTCTCGACAGTGGAATTTTAAGGTCAATAGCAGTATATACTGACTGTGTAAGACAAGAAGCTTAGTTTAAACCACAGTGTGAGCGTGAAAATATACCACATTTGTTACTAACTACGATTGGCGTAACAGCGTAGCGCCTGTTCAGTATTTACCGTACCGTTTGATACCGTAGTATACTCGTAATATGTTTTTATTTTTATTGTTTTTTCTTTGTCTTCTTAATTAAATAGGTGAAAATTAAGTGATAATAATGATAATTTAGTATTAATTATAATGATAACTAGCCAATGCTATGCAGTTAAGGTTTTTAAAATTTGCGAAAACCACAGTTATTAAACATAAATTAAAAATTAAAACATTTTGAAATCATTACTCAGTCAACAAATTTATCAAAATACCAATAAGTAAATAGAAAACAATTGGAAAAGTATAAAGCGTCGATCGACTAGATTTAAGTTATTAATAGCCTTCTCGCCCTAGACAATAAAAGAGCGACGTTGAAGTCACTTTCGGTGTAGCATTACGTCATATTCCGTAGCGTCCCGTAGCAAACATTTTTCGAAGAATAAGAACACTGTGTGCCTTATCGTGTGAGAGGTTTTCCTTGGATACAGCGCCATCTATCGTTGGCAAATAAATTTGTCCTAGCTTGTTCTGCTTTATTTTTCAGTATATTCATATTTTTAATTTTATTATGTTTAATTTTAAATAATTTTATTTTATATTTACAGTAAACAAATTTATCATTTAATTTAAGATCAATAATTCATGTTTTATTAAACTAAGGAAACTTAAACAGAAAGTTAATAAAACAAATGCCTATCGAAAAATCGGCGACGGCTTTTGTACAAACTTGATTCTGCAAACAACCCTTGCCGAAGGGGCGTTCTTGTAGGAGGCAAGGACACTCTAGTTCTCCCAATGTTACACAGATGGCGCCGTTTTATATTTATATTATGCAATTATTTTCTGCGTGGAAACCTTTTCTTATAGACGAAATTTAATTCATATAAATTTTCTGGGTATTTTCAATGTTACAATTTACTTATTTAAAAAAATCTTTTTTTTCTCTGCCTTTAATTAACTGACTTAAACTTATACTTTTTTTTACCTTTTGTTAATTTTGTGAAATGATTTCTTTATAATTTTTATTCAATAATACGCATTTTTTCACGTGTACTTAATCACTAGCTTAAGATAACCACTTTCTTCTTAAGTTACTATTCAGCACAATAAAGCTTTGCATTGTATTTTTGTTGGTAAATCTAAGCGCGTGTTGGGAGGGCATTTTTGCACAATAAATTTGTCGTTAATCTGGCGAGTGTTAAGTGATTAAGCTCTCAGCGGGCGACTGGCCGGTCTCTTACACGCTCATTTGTTAAACTAGGTGTGTCGATATAATAGTGATGTGTTGTTTCTATCGATATCGATCAATCAATAGTTTTAATTTATTTTTTCATTTGGACTTTTCATTTATTTAAATCATCGTTGGAATACACATTAAGAAAATATTAGCATACTTAATCAATTTTGGTAACTACAACAGTTTGTAAACATTAATATTGATCTTCTAAATAAACTTACAGATTATAATCTCTTGCCTTGATACTACCCATCAGTCGGTCAATCATTAAAGCCTATTGAGATCAAGGTTTAGTTTGTTATTTGAATTTCAACGTAGTTGTTTGTGAACTGCCTTAGAATTTATCTGTATAATTTTTGTAGCCACCTAATATCGATATGTTTTTTCAATCACTAGTCTATTCGCCATTTTCGTTTTGGGCGATATTTCTTTCGATCGCCGGCGAACATTCGCGCCTCCTGATAATTTACAGTCTGCCCTTAATGTGCACACACCAATTGAAATAAAACGACGAATTGTTATTTATTTACAGTAAATACAAAGACTAAAGTGTTGGAAAACATTTATCGATATTAATCGAATTAATTTACTAAGAAGCATTAAAATGTTGATTTATCCTAGCCAAGTAATCGCCTGGTAAAATGACGGATTCTGTCATTAACTTTATCTTAAATGACAAATACAAATTTTAAACGAACTTATCAGTTAGAGATGTTATGTAGTTCTGTCAAGAAACAGGGAAATGCGAGGTAATAACATAAGGACAGAAAGAGAAAATTGAATCTTTTAGAATTGAAATTTTTTTGAACTTAGGGAACACTATTTAACACCTTTTTTCAAAGGGGAATTCTTTATGCATACTCTGCACCCTGGTGGGAATGCGGTAGTGATGTGGGATTCTCTCCCAGATGGGAACATACCCACTAAACCCCTCTGTTCCTCCTAAGCATAGTGGACCACGGGAATGCTTGCGCTTTCGTCCGCGACCCCGCCTGACTCTAATCAAGACCTGAAATTATTCCATTCATGCCTGTATTCTTGTATAATTGTTAATTTTATTTCTTATGCAGTTGAATGAATGACTTCTGTACTATTGTTAAAGATGTATTGTACATTGTATAATCAATACACGTCGCGTCTGCAAGCAATATGTCTTGACACAATAAGTTACGTCGTGTTTAACGCGTTATTATCCCCGCGCGGGCACTTGCCGATAAACGCTCGTAATGCGTGCTCCTCACGCCTTATCTGTAGCAACCCTTAGGATTATTATTTTTGTACTGTTAACATAATAAGCTGTTATACTTTACAAAATAAATCTTATATAACTGTTTATAATATTGTATATGTTAGGTTAATATTTTATTCACGTTGCTTTTTCTATATGGAAAGTTTGAGATGACCGCGTCCGATGGAGGAAAATAATATTAGATTGCTACAAAACTTTAATTTTCTAACATTAGTATTTTTTTTTTACAATTGTATAATAAACATTTACAAGAATTTAAAAATAAAATAAACACATTTATTTATTTTGAGTCAAAAATTTTCGACAGTCATTAAAAAAAATCACATTGTGAATGTGATGTTTGTGTTTTGTTTGTTGTTGTTGTGAAGGCGCTTCATTACGCGGCGTGGCGTTGTAGAGTACAAAGTTTGGCAGTAACATTTTGTCGCAAGGCGCGATCTCACGAGACGTGACCCTCCACCGCAATGTGGCAGCATCCTAACGAGTTTTTGAACGCCTCCGACAACGGACTCATCGTAAAGGGATTTTCACTTTGTAAGTATATTGCTGTCTCTGAATAGATACGATAAGACAGAGATTATTGTTCACTCCTGAATCCTCTCAGTTTTATACATAGAAGTCTTAACTAACTATATTACATCCTTAAAATATTAATACAAATTGTATTTGAAATCAGAAAAGTTAAGATTGTTTCTTAGGCAAAATATAGGCAATATCACATCACACCTTATAATTCTAAACCTTTTCAAGGTCTAAAATAATATTATAGTGTATACTATAAATGCTGCTGCTAGCTTCATATCTAAACAATACATTCCAAGTACAAGCCGTCCGTCTTCCCTCCGTAATCCGGCGATGATCCATACATTAAGTATTCATCTTACGACATTAGCTTGGCCGTTATTAAAACCACCTGTAAATCCCACACTCCTGCATATTGCGTTGCGGACGCGGCACACGTAGCGGGGTGGCTTGGGAGAGGGGAGTCTTCCGCCCTTGTGACTTTTGTGTCGAATCTCGGCACGTCTTGGACATCGGGGACACGTCTTACGGAATTAATAATAAGCCAAGAAGGCGGGTGCGGTTTGGTCCCGCAATGTGCCGAAATTTCCAACCCTCATTAAAGAGTCCTGTACACTCGCCGCGCGTCGACAACTTTCCACGTTCGCGCTCGCTCTCGTCCATTGTTTATCGTCGTGAACATCTTGCAACTGGTTTTAATTGTCGAATTAAGAATGTTGTTATTATTATAATTTTGTGTACAACATTTAAGGATGCCCTTAAACTCCTTTTAATCTTTACTTTTATATAATTTTCTAGCTGAAGGCACACAGAGCGGCATTAGAGTCCCACGTCACAAATTATGTAATTGTCTACATTTAGTGGTCTATCTTATTTCTAGTGACAAATATATTACATTTCGGGTAAATGTCTGTTAGTATTGTCAACAAATATCAAGTGATATCAACAAGTATCAAGTGCTGTTCTCGAAGGGTTTACACTAACAACGTTGTCACCGCAGGCAATCTTAGTTCCGAAACATGTTATATGATGAAAACAATGTATAATGTGAACTTTACCACTACCATATTACATCGTACAAAATAGAAAAAAAAACTTTTTATTGCACAGTTTTAAATGAAATAATCGTTTAATGATGAATTGTTAACCAATGTTAATTATGTATTTATAATATTTGTTTTCAAATAAATAGAAAAATTATATATTGATGTTGTTTGAACAAAAATTAAGTTAAAGTCACCTCGAGTCAACCTAAATATATTTTACATGCAATCCTTTTATCTTTATAAAGGTATCATTATAATATAAGAACTGAATATAATTTATGTAAAACCAGTCCCATTACACGAAGAAACGGATGTCCTTAATAATTTCCATGAGAGGGAGAAGACGTTTACGGTAAAATCAAAAGTTCATTTCAAAATTTCAATTACTCGTTGGTTGTATGCGTGTGCTGCATGCGAGGGTCCTCTAGGAAATGAAACGACGCTTTAATGTGATTTATAGCTCAAAATATTATTTCTATCATAAATAAGACGTTGTTTTCTTGTATTAATTTAGACGCTTCGATTAAATTTATAGCCAAAGCTAGTTGTTTTGCTATTAGTAGCTATTATTTTTGTACATTCGATATAATGAAAATAACAACAGAGGAAAACAATAGAATATAACTGCATTTTATATTTCTTAATTTTCACTAAATTAACGTAGCGTTACTTGTAATTTTACTTACGTCTTAAAACTTTTAAAGTTTTGTTTCTTCAACTTAATCTCTGTGTATTATTCCAAAGCAAGGAAGGCCTCCAAATGGCTGCATAACAAATTACATTTCCTCAAAAAGGAGCGTCCGTACAAAAACGGAACACGAAAGTTGGGCGTTACGGCGTCGTCCTCCGTGAATTTATATCGCTCGAAAACAAGAAAACAAAAGTGGAGTCGCGCCAAAGGTACATTATCTTAACAAAGTACAGCAATTAGGTACACGTTCCACATCTTACTATAATAATTTAAATATGATAAAACAGAGAGACGGCGAGGCACAGAATAAGGCCGGGACCGCCTTAACTTATTTATAAATTCTTGTATTCGTAAGACGTTACCCTAAGACGGAGGGCCGCGAGGGCAACCCTTCCTTCCGCTAATGCAATAAAAGGGCCACTCATATAAGTATCACCGCTTACGTGAACTGTGATAAGGGCTAATCCTTTAGTCTTAGCGATGTTCATATCTTTTATATTATTTAAATTTTTGTGAAATGCGCCTTTTCATTTATAGTTTCAGACAGCAGCAGTTCTTGTAAAATTAGTTTGTTCAAATTACATCAGTTTTTTCATAAATAGGTTTAATGCAAATTAAACTCATTGTTTTGCCGTAAATACCTAGAAATACGAAGTTGTGGTTGGAATTAAACATTTTGATTGCAACCGCGATTCAAGACGGCAGGTTATCGAAGCCTTCTTATGATGTTAACAAAAACAGTCAAGTTTAAGATCGATAGGCCACAATCTTCAGAGCATGAGCTGGGGGCCGTCTCAATGCTATAAAATTACAGATCAAAACTCTATCGACCCGGTGGCCTTTATTCAAAGCTAGCGGAGCGCACTATCAAAGAAAGTCTACTTAGGAGTTAGCGTCTTAGGGTCGGGCAAGTTTGTCGGCAAGGGTTGCGAAGATGCGGGTAGGGTGTTGGGGGTGCGTTTTTGAATGTAAATAGTGGTGCGTGGGTCTCGTATGAATTAAATTTAAGTAATTAATGGGAGCCGGTGGCGCGAACACGGCCTGGACGGTCGCCCGCTATTTCGATTATAGTAAGCGACCGTTTGCTTTTAATTGCACACGGGTATATTAAAGGCATTATTCAAGCTGCGGTAATAACTTCAATTACTAAGATTAGAATCTGTAACATCTATAAAACAAATTTCTTAATTTTAAGATATCACCTCTAACTAGTAAATTGAAAGCAAATTAATTTGACTATAGACTAATGTAAAGTATTAAGTAATTACATTTCATAATGCGACCGTTAAAAATCATCCGAAAGAAGTTGAAAGAACTGGCAACCTCTAAAAAGTTAAAAGCCATAATTTTACTAACGAAATTAAATCTTGATAATGATATCTTAAGTGTACGGAGACTTTCTCGAGTCCAGTTACTTACATATATATGGTTTTTCTACTTCATGTATCTTTGCTCATGAATTTATTCACATGTTTTACCTATGCATAAGAAATACTGTTTATTATAAAATGTAAACACTACTTCGTGTTTGTTGTTTCATATTCCAACATATTTCGTCTTAAGGGACCGTGTGGGTCATTAATTAATTATATAAGTAAGAGTGCGGCGAAGGGGTTAGGAAGTCAACAGCTGAAGAAAGGGCGGCCATATTTTAAGATGTCGCCGTCATATGGTAGCTGAGGAATGTATGTCGTGGGTCAGGCTGCTCTAATTATTTATTACTATTACATGAGAGTTTATCCTATAAGTGCTAAATTCTGAACTAACAGATACCTCTGATACAATCGATTAGCTGCCGCTATCATGGTCATTTCGTCGCTAGGGAAACAATTAGTCGACATTTCTTAAAATAATCTACACTAAGTAGACCACTTACCGACTATGAGTAGATATAGGCCTGTTAAAAAATAATTTAAAAGCTTTGCAAATAGATATTTCAAAGTAAAGATATTTTGTAATACTCATGTTCCGAGACTAGGTAGTCTATACCAGATTAACTTAAGACTTGGAACGTTCAAATTACTGACAATGCTGTTCAAGTTTAAACGTTCTAAGCAAGCCGATGCCTCTTTACACTGTTGGTCTATTTTACTTTTACGAAGCATACGACTATGTATCTTATAACAGGGTCCTTAAGGACCATTTTAGTTTGTAAGCTTAGAATACGAGTAGTCGCCAAGCGTATGTCTATCGGACGGTAACGTGAATAAAGCGATACGAACCTCTAATTCACAAAATACGTCGAACTCTACAAGCTGTTTCACATCTTCTGAGAAATATCTTAGTTTAAGATAATATACCAAACTAGTTGAAGAATTGCATTTTCGCAAATACGTAATTTTTTCTTGAAAGATAAATAAAAAATTTTTTTTTAAGTGAATACCTCAATTTTAAGTTTCTTGGTAATTTTCTTGTTTTGGTAATCTTTAGTAGTACTTTAAATATTACTCTTCTTTGTATTACGAAATCATCTGAACCTGTCCAACCCGTACATATAACCCGTTAAATATTCAAGGAACAGGAAGACGCAAGTCTCCCGGGTAAGACCCCACCTCGGACACAGTCGTGGTTAACCCGCGAGCGCTCATGCGTCTCTAATTTCCGATTTGTCAACCTGAAGGGTTGACTGATTAGCATCTGACTTGTCAAAATGTATCAGCCTTTGTTGTTGACGTCTGACTTACGTTGTTAACATTTCGAGTGAAATAAATACGGCTTATTGCTGCATTTAGTTTCGTGTTTATTGGTTACTAAGAGATTTCGTTAATTGTTAAGCGTTTATTTTGAAAGAGGAACCTGATACAAATTCGACAAATATTTGTTAATTATGTGTACTATCGTTTATTTTCACAGTTATTGAATATTGTTGAAAGGCTGCTTCACTTAACAGTCACACTGTTCTTTTTTATAACTTAACAAAAGGGTTCCAGAGGATGTGGATGCGGTAGTTAAATGGTCACATGATAACGGCATCTTATTAAACGCTGACAAAACAAAAATGATAATTATTCACTCCCCGTATTTACGTACTATTGATAATCCACCTCCTCTGATTGCACACAGCTTTGATTGCTTCCATAATAACAAAATCAACTGCACTTGTAATCCTATCGAAAAAGTTAATTGTGTAAATTACCTGGGAGTAAAAATAGATACCTCTTTTTCTTGGGATTCCCACATAGAATACGTCTGTAGAAAATTAAGAATACTACTAGAAAAGTTTTATCATTTAAGTTTTAAAGTCCCATTGCCAATACTAAAATGTTTATATTTTGCACTAGTGGATTCTATAATAAGTTACGCTCTTGATTGCTATGGATTAACATTTAAAACATACATAGATAAAATAGAATCATTGCAAATAAGATTTTTAAAATTACTCATAAATAAAAAGACAAAGAATCAATGTAAAGGAGATTACTCTAAACTATATAAAATATGTAAAATTTTACCGGCTAGCCTGAAACATAAATATCTTCTACTTGTAAATAACCATAGTAAACAGGATCGATTCGCTAATTTGGTGCAACATAAAACGGGCACAAGGTCTATGTCCAAAGGTAAATTTGAAATACCCATGGTACAAAATTACTATGGAGATAGAATGTTAAAAAAACGAGTTCCATATTTACTAAACAGTTTACCCGAGGACATAAGACGTGAGCCTAAACTTGGTAAATTTAAACAATTATTAAAAAAACACTTGTTAAATTCATTGTAACCATTTAAGTAATGTAAAGCGAGTGACCTGCAGTCAAACTGCGTAAGCAGTTTTGCGGGGCATGTAATATTTGAAAGTATAACTATGTAAGTGTAAATTTTCCAAAATAAATAATAAATAAAATAAAAAATGTTCAATGTCTATATCATTACTATTTCCGTAACTTAATTTATGATTTATAAAAATTATAACTTTAAACCGCAATTTTGTCAGCGCAGTATAAAAAAATGGTGAAAGAATCTCATCTAGTACTCAATACTATATTTTATATCTATGCAAAATTTCAACAAGATGTATTGTGTTATCGAGTTAGTATATAAATCAAACATATCCCACGGAAACCGTACATGTTTTCCGCATCATAGGTAGCTTATGTATTCTTCGAGACTATGTTCTACATATAAACCAAATTTAAGCGAGATACTTGCAATCGTTCCGAAGATATCTTTTAACAAACATCCATCCATACATCTAAACATTTGCATTTATAATATTATTATGAAGTAATATAAAGTCGCCCTTTAACTGATGTCTGGCCTAAAGATAGTGTAGTTATTTTTTATAAAAGATATAAATCACAATCATCAACAGTTCAGCCACATAATACCTTAGCATTACTTTTCGTCAAAAGTAAATAATTCAGTTGTGACGACAAGCGGTCGGCCCCACTCGTCACATTACCTCACCGACACATGTAAGCCGCGCGATGTCGTTCTACGTCTTATGAATTTGTCATTAATCATATCGACCATCTTTGTCACTTTTACAGTCCCTATGTATTGTTTTATTTTTATTTTTTGTTATCTAGCGTTAGTGACTTTTATAAAAATGACGAAAACATAGCCAATTCAAATGAATGGGTGGACGTTTTTTTACACTATGTTATGTATTTCGATTTAGTGTATTAAGAGAGATAACTTTGCAAATACTGATCAGTAACTGCGATTAAGTAACAATCCTTATAATCCTCGCTTTATCTTTTTTGCTTCTCTTTAACTCACACAATCTGATGATAATTTAAGAGTTAAGTTTACATTCAATGTTGGAACGAAGTTCCTTATCGCGCGTTGTGAAAGGGGGCTAGACGGAAAAAATTCTTACGAAAAGTTGTCACGACACTTTTTGCTATAGTAAGTATGTTAACGACGAATGAGCGCTACTTCACCATGGCAACGACGTGACAATATATAACGAAAATTCATAGAAATAAAATGTACTTCTTGTGAAGACTTAAGTTTTTTATTCATAGAATAAACATTGGTTCCTTCACTAATTAATAGAAAGGAACTTCGTTCCATCCGGGTGTCCCTTGACACCTCTCAAGTTTTTTTTTTTTATCTGTAGTAGACAAATGAATGCTGGGAATTTAAAATATCCTTAGCGGCATTGTGCGGCGATGGCTTGCGACTGGCGACGTATCGGCTGTCACATTACCGCCCGCCCCGGCGCTGCTGCTGTTATTATCAAACTTTTTGAAGGGTCTCCGGTCGCCGGCGCGACGCCACCGGCCACGCGCTACGATAAAGCTGCGATAGTATGGAAACGACTTGGCTGTAGATTATAAATCATAAAAAATATATGTACATCCGTTTTAAACAGCTTTATATAAAGTACGATGTATGTAATTGAGTGTTAATTAAATTAAAAATTAAAACATTGTACGTAAAGTTTGAATAGAGCCGTAAGGGTAAAGTAACACTGCACTACTCAAAACATAGTCTTTTGAAGATTTTTCCTAATTAATAAAGAAGTCATTCAACGTATAGACTATAAAGTAATCCTTTATCTATACAATTCAAATTTAAAAATATAAGTCCATTTCCATAGTAAGTTATCCCATGGGCGCAATGTCCAAGAGGCGCATATGGTAATTCCTTATAGCAATAGGAAATAGAGGCGGTCAGTCGCAATAATCCATCACGGGCGGCGGTTATTTGTTTGTCCCGGGCGGACATGTTTTATGTCATTTTACGTATTCCTTACAGCTCCTGATAAATATTTGTTTCGCTCCAGTTTGGACATGTCCAGAAATTGAATATCCGGTATGAATGAGGGTTACTCGTTGCGTGATTGGCATGAGACAAGAGTGAAAGTCGTGCCTTTCCTTTTTCTCGAAATATCCCATGTCACTCCAAACATAAAATAAGTTGTTTGTATTTAACAAAACACTGTTTTGTGTAGTTGGATAAAGCAATTACTTATCTTTTAATGTATTATGTTTGTGGTTTCTTTCGCAGTTTTGTTGTTTATTTTGTAAAAATATTGCAATTCTTTATTTCGTAATATAAATAAAATAAAATTGACCTAAAATTCATAAAATTCTAAATGTGATAAACAAGTTAAGGAATTTAATTTGTAAATATATAAAACAATCTTTGTCTTTTCAAACATTAATATTTTCATTATATAGATTTGTTAAGACATAGAACAATGTTGTTGAACAAAAACTGTTGGCACTATCCTCAGGGGCGCCGACGTCATTACGGCCACGGAGCCGAGCTAAGGATCGCATGCATACAGAATGGGGCTTATCAGTTATGCATAATGTGGAGACCCCAAAGGTGGGCAAAATATTGCAGCTCTAAAGTACACAGAGCCGACTCAAATACAGCATGATGACGAAATTAAAAAAATAATATAAATGAAAAAATATATTTTATATAAAATAAGTAGATTTGTTTAATGTTCAATAAATTTTGTAGCTACGAATTTTGTAGCACTGTAGATTGTCGTAGCAGTTGATTTTTCATAGCGTTGACACAACTACACAAATTGAGATGTTAAAATAACACGGATAAAGTTCGCTTTATGAGATACTAGCTGTCGCCCGCGCCTACGTCTGCGCGGTATTAAAACATACTTAGTAAGTATCCTATGTGTTCTACCAGACTATATTTTTCATTTGTGCCAAATTACATCGATATCCGTCGAACGATTTCGCAAATATGATATTAGTTAGAACACATTAATATACCACTTTTAAGAATATCTATGACATGTAATAGAATCGTAATTTAATATGTAAATGGAATGAAATTGGTATGAGTCATGCATATTAAAAGAAACACGATGTATACGCCCTGTACGGAATGTTATGGTGTGTCACTGTGATGGATTTTGTTCTCTGAATCTATTACAGTTTTTTATTTGTCACAGTTCGTGTCCTGTCGGGACAGTCATTCAGTCATCCCATGAATAAAACCATACAGTTACATTGTTTACGTATAACAAATTAGAACCTTAAACCTTGATTAGAACAGTTAAGATATTTGATTCTCTTATCGTTGAACGTAATCTATATTTATTAAAAACTCTATATTTCATATTTTTATTATAATTTTGCTTGATATTTGTGTCATAGATTTCATTTATCTAATTTAAATTATATTTAAGTTGTTCAAGAACATAAAGATATTTTTCTCTAACTTTAACAATAGACAAATTATATTTGTAAGGATGGATTTATAATATTTAAGTTATGTGATAATTTATGGAACTTTAACCAATAGGGCAGGAAAATTACAGTTCTTACCTAAAGATAAAACAGTTTAAAATTCGACTACACCTCTACGAGGAAAATTCAAATAAGCCACTGTTCAGAGACAAGCCGAACTTTAAAGTTAAACACCCGCCTTTGCAGATATCGGATCGGTTTCCAATTAACAGCGCCTCAGCTGAGACTCATTATATTTTTAATTTGGGGGAGGAATCTCTCAAATTAAAGCGGGCGACGTCAAAGGACAAGCTCGACTGCCATTAGAGCTAAATAATTAAAGAATTCGACCGTCTTCACAGTCGTTAGGCGGAATTAAGAAACCGCTCCGTGTTACTCAGTCATTTTGATTTAACGGAACTGTTCGAAACTTTACGACACTCCCTTTTAAATATACCAACAACTAAAATACGTGCCTAATATTACGCAAAATACAAAAAAAATATTAATATAATTACATAAGCATGATTTACGAATGAAATAGTACTTAACAAGGTATAAAGTTGGAAGCTTAAAAGCTTTTGTCGCACCACGGAGTCATCGCTTGCACTACAGACAGCCTTCTATTGCCTTTGCCAAACTTCATAAATGTAAATTTCAATTTTGTCTAGACGCGTGAACGCAGAGCGCTTACGTGCTAACAAGATCATCTGCAACAATATACTGAACAAGACTGAACTTATAAATCAGAATTTTAAAAAAACGAGTATACAAGAAAGTACGTGTCTCTATGAAGATCTTTTCTGAAATAATTTTAGGAGGACTAAATACAGTTTGTTAGCAAAAAAGACTGACTCAAAAGGATTTATCTAATATTATATGATTTATCAAATTTAGAATCGCTTTTGTTTCGTTTCGTAATTTCTTAATATAATCAAAGCTAAAAACATCTCCAGCTACGCCATAAAACTTTCAACGCCACAGAGGTGTCGTTGTTACGATAGTATTCAAATGGAATAAATCCAGAGACCAGGGGTCTAGGAGGCCCTCGAGACCAATCCCAGCTGAGATGACCGCTCTAAAGGTACTCGACACTTAGATGAGGCGACGTTGTAATACAAACGAACGGTTGTGTATTGAGATGATGGATAATAATATGGGAAAATTCTGTAATGGTTTTGTAGATAAAATAATAATAACATTTTATACAAAACATGTCTGAATACAATGATATAACATATATTTGGAGGTTTATTATCATGACCTATTGAAAATTATAAAGAACTAGCTGTCGCCCGCGGCTCTGTCCGCACGGAATTTAAAAAAAATGCGTAATAAGCCTACGCGTTCTTCCAGATTACGTTCTACATCTGTACCTAATGTCATAAAGATCCATTGAGCCGATCCGGAGATACCTCCAAACAAACATCCATCCATCCATTAAACATTCGCATTTTTAATATTAGTAAGAAATAAGATGTAGGATATGTCTTTCAGAAACGAAAGTTAAACTTGGCTTAGTTAAAGAGTAGCAGATAAGTTAAATTATTTTATTAAAAAACACACTGAATTAAATAAAAATATAAAAACAAACAAGACTAAATGCATAATACGTTATTGATAAAAGCAGTCAAAGTTTTTGCAGCGTTTGAACCGCCAGTTTGTATTTATCTAATGTTGTAGACAAATTACGATTTCGGTCCTAGGTCGACTTGGCGGGAAAGGGGTAATGTTTACAATTTAATGTAAGAATGCGGCGACGGTGCTGCGCACTCGTTAAGGGGTTCATTTCTCGCCCGAAAACATGGACGCTTTAAAATGTCTCTTTTCGCTTTTAATATCAGATGAGATTTGATTAAAACCATATCTCTCATGTCTTTGTTGTTAAATATTTAATAATTTCTTCTTAATTAAACGTATAATGTTTTTAGAAGGCAAAGCAGCAAATTTTACTTGGAAAATTTAGAAAACATAATCAAAAAGTATTTGGGTATAGTATGTTATTAGTATATTACTACGTAGAACTTCTATTAAACCTAAAATAAAACTCTGATAATTTTGTAAGTTTAAAACCAAACATTACTTTGACATCAAAACAGTCAGTATTAATAATCTCCTGCTATAATAAATTATAATAATAATAATAAAGATTATCAGATATAACGAGTATCGATTTCGCTAAAAACTTAACTCTTTCCCATTGCAGTAAAAGTATGAAATAGTCGCAATAAATGGGCAATAACAATTCTAGTTAATATTAATCGTTTTTCTTTCGCGACCCTTCCGGGAGGCAGCGAGCCGATTTGCTTTATTTCCCTTCTATTCATCCCTCGGGGATAACTATGATATATTTATTATTACACTAAGACCATTCGAAGACACCCGCGAGATGTATTATATTGTTTCCCTGCCCATTTAACTTAATTATTTTTTGTCTCCATAATTCATTAAAAAAGATTTGACAAATTATCTTTCAAACATCCTTTATAATATTATGTTCAGTAAGTTTATATTATATGTTAATTAAAGCAAGTACAGATATTACATTAATAAAGTATCCAGGAGCATTGAGGGCGAGAGGGTACGTCATAACATACGCACGAATTCACACTTGAAATCAATAACCGGTGAAAATCAAAGTATACGACTTGATAGCGTCCGTCGCTCGACCACGCTCTGTCGACGGGTCGTCCCCGCAGCCGTTAACAACCAAACTGCGTTCTAATCACCTCACGTCAAAAATGGATATCGAGAGAATTGAATTTGGCGGGCGACTTTTTTTCTCTCGCTGCAAAAGGCGGGGGCGTTCAAATGGCCAGATCAACTCAATAAGGCCGTGCCGCGTCGTGTTTACCCGGAACCCGCAAACTGCACGACCGGTCTATTTTTTTACATTTTACCAAACGTTATTTACCCGGTGTCGTAAAGGTATTGTGTACGTCGAACAATGGGTTGGGGTATTTCAAGATTTTTTTTTCTTTTTTACTCACTCCTTTTTGTTCTGTTTGTATTTTTACTCTTTTCCGAGTGTCCGGGAACGCGTCATGCTCCTATTAATTCTGATCTGTGGAATTGATACGATGGCTGTCAAGTTGCAGGTTTTTAAGTCGTTTTGGTATTTTTTGTTTTCGTTTTTTAGGACAGTATTTAGAACCACAGACAGTGACAGACCAGTGTTTTAGGACCACATTTTTATTTTAAGTGCTTTTGTTTCCCAGTTTGTAGTGATGGGGAGTCAAGTTACCGTTTAAGACACAAAGCTTCGTTTTTTAAACTTAGTGAAATTTCAATAATGAAACTCTATAAATTGACTCTAGTAAATTATAAAATCACATGCCGTATATCAAAACACTAGACTTTAACCGTGTAAGAATATTTTTTATTTCATTATTGTAGTTACCTAATCTACAAGGGACGCTGGCGCCAAGAACTAAGAAAATATCTTAGTTAGTGTCTCTTTAACAAATGACGTTTACTTGCGTGACTGGTAACATTAGGCGAGGGGGCGTAAATCGTTTCCTTCACCTATGACACTTCCTTTTTCACACTACATTTAACCACTATATATCAATTGTAAGAGTGCTTGAATTGCGTTAATCTCATTTATGTTGTTGATATTTGTCTCAGTAATGACGCATAAATCTTACTAATATTATAAATGCAAAAGTTTAGATGGATGAATATTTGTTTGTATCTCCGAAACTGATTAACGGATCTTAATGAACTTTAGCACTGATATAGAACATAACCTGGAAGAACACATAAGCTACTTATTACGTTTTTTTTAATTCCGCGCGGATGAAGTCGCGGGCGACAGCTAGTATAACATTTTCAGAACCATAATTGTAATTATGTTCGTATAAAATATACACAAACAGTGTAAATTGAAGTTTGGAGTTTATCGACGATGTGGCGAATTGATATCTTTTTATTTAAATTCGAATATTCTAGTATTCCATAAAGTTAGGTATAGAAGTTCAATTGTCAGTAAAAGCTTAGTGGACCGTTTTAGCCTCGGCTTAAATAATAAAGAAGCAATAAAGAGCTTCGTCCTTACCCGTTTTCAATAAACACCTTTATCGATTATTCAGCCCGCTGCCCGTCCATACTTACAGCGGCGGAGCTCCGCCATAGACAGAAAGTTGGCAAACTAATTCACGACACAGGCATAGCTCGCGCCGGGTGGATGTAGGTGGTCGGCCGATAGCCGGTGGCCGCGGGGTGGCGGGATGTCGTAGCGGGACGGGGAAGGGGAGGGGGCGTGGTCGCAGCTGGGCGGCGCCGACCAATCGCCGCGACCCACCCAGCGGCCCCGCCTATCTCACCTGCGCCTCACCATTAAGCCTGCTCTCCTCATACTTTTTTCGCGGACCTCGCATCCGCTCGCCAGCGCCGTCTTTATTTTATTTTCTCCTTTATGCCTCCTTCCCGGCTCGCCTCCTATTTTACGCCCGCCTTAGGTGGCGTGAACCTTTTGTGAATACGAATGTCGGGCAGGTATCCCCGCTCGTTAGCTGCGGGGCTTATGTGTAAAGTAAATAAAGGTTCTTTGCGAGCGTTCGAGTAATGAAGCTAACCTTCCGCGCGCTCGTTACCGATCCAGGCTGTTCGTCAGACCCGCGAACCATTCGTCACGGAGGACCTAATTAAAAACGTCTACGCCATTAAATATGCGCCGGTCGGCGTCGCTCGAAGTTTGCTTTACGAGCGTACGCGGCCGCGCGCCTGATAAACTTTTTAACTTCCGTATCGATCCGCAAAAAGTTCCTCGACGAAAGTAATCCCGACCAACCTTGCTCCACATTTTGTTTCAATGGCCTGAAGAAAGGCCCGTGTCGTATGCAAGTGTCCTCACCGGGGTGAATGATCCCCACATCGATGAACTTAGGCTGAACTTGAAAAAAAAACTTGACGAGAACTTTGGCGCCGCGTGATTAGAAAGACTTAGTTCTGAAGTAAGCCGGGAACTGGTATTTTTTTACAAGTTTTGAAAGTGGGTGGCTCAGTTTATGATGCGGGTGAAAGTCGCCGCGGATCGATGAACCCGGCCGGGTCAACTCCGCTGATCAAAGTTTGCAGGCTAATAACCAAATTTAATACGCGAGGGGAAGCCGCCACACTTTGTCTGCGGAATGTTCCAGTATCTATGTCTATATTTACGACTTAGTCAACGTCGTATCAACGATAGACGGATCCTTGTCTTAGGTCGAGTACTAACGAGCTCGGTTTCATAAGTCGTCATACGAAGGAACATGAATTATGTTAAATAGCATCAAGAACGTTTCCTTCATTTGAACTTAGTTATTATTGATTTTTACTTATCTTTGGTGCACATCTTGTAGCAAAATTGCGACTTCATGTTTGATACCAAAGTATTCTAAATAAAAAAAAACATCAGAATAAAAGTTCCAGCACAACCGTACATGAAATGCTGAGGTGGTCGAATAGAAAAATAAAAGAGAAGCGCTCGTAACTTCGTTTACGTATCGCCTGTGTGTGCCTTATCGCGACTGCGACGTCGCCGGACTATCACTAATAAGCGATCAGCTGTAAACAACACGAGCTGCCCTTTGTCTAGGAAGTGGTCGTTACTCCCATTACGGCTTTGTTGGATAACTTTGTCTTGAGATCAAATTATTTTAGATTGTACAATAAACGAAAATGATTACTTAGAGTTTTAAAATATATTTCTGAGCAACAAAAATCAAAAACGTCATGATAAAAAAATATTTGCAATCAGTAAATATGTATTATTAGAGCATGCTGTGAGAAAATTATTCAATATGCCGATTAGTAGATATGTTAATTTAAGTTATTCATAAAAAAGACACAGAAATGTCTACAAACTCTTAAAATCTATACAGAAAGAGGTTGGTATGTTTAATTGTAGTAAAAATCATTTTTGAAACGATTGTTTACGTGTATTATTCGAGCGCTCACCCTCCAGACGAGTGGCAGCTAGAAGTGTTTACGAGATAAGAAAAGTTGACCGGCACGGCGTCAGCTGCCCCCGCCTTCATTACATCTTAGATTACGTAAGCAGCTTGCGTCCAGAACATATTGCTCTTGTGGCCAGCTATTGTCATACCAACTTGCAAACAACGTTATCATGAATAGCTTCTTGATTATCGCCACCGCGTGTTTTTCTCTTTTTGCACTCATATGGAGTAAAGCTGGTGTACTACATGGTTCTATAGGGATCTCCTTTGTCCAATGACGGTCTTTATAAAGTCTATTGATAGTATGTACCACAGTCTTATAATAGAGGCCTACATAGTCTGTAGACCTCTATAATAGCTCTTAGACATCTTAAAAAAGCGTATCACAAAACAAAAATTATAATTAACTTGAGTCACGCATCGACCCAAAGTAAGTCTTGGCCTTCGATAATTCGAAGGTTTTTTATATGTGAGTGTTTATTACTTCTTATCTAGTTATACCTAATCTAAGGAGAGAATGTAATAAACCATTGTTCTAATACCAATTAATGAATTTATACAAGTTGTAATACGAGATATACAAGTAGTATACTTCTTGGCTACACGAAGTACGGCACAAATTGTTACTTTGAATAAATTTCAATCAATTAGCAGGAGGAGAGGAGAGACGCGCGGACCCGATAGTTTCATAACATAATGCCTCGTCCGATCTCACTGAATATTCAATCGACATCTTTGATGTGTACATTTCCCAAATTCATGGATGTATTCCGCAAACTTTGTACATAATTATCATTGTGTTTAAAATGAAATGTAATAAAAACAACGAGTAACAAACATTAAATAGTTAGACTCCTAGAATTTTAGATCAAAACCATATAATATAAATAACCGTATAATAAGAAATTTCTATATCTAACACCATTCCTCTTTTAAAAAACAGAATAAGTGATTTTGAACTAATTAATTAATTATTTTCATATCTACATATCTATATATTAGGTCCTTACATATGAAATTGGCGTTCTGTATGGGAGGAACAAAAAGTCGAATATTTTTTAATATAATATATTTAATTAATCAAAGTATGAACCATTATTTTCTATGCACTTTTGCCATCTCATAGGTAGTTCATTGATCCCTTTACTAAAAAAACCAGTCGGAGGGGAATCAATAAAATCTTTGAAGGCGATTTGGACTGCCCCATCGGAGTTGAATTTTTTCCCTTGCAAGAAGTTATCCAAATTTCGAAAAAAATGGTAATCTGTTGGAGCAAGGTCCGGGGAGTACGGAGGATGTCTTAGACTTTCCAATTGAAGCTCTTCTAATTTAGTAGCCGTCTGTTGCGCAGTGTGTGGTCTAGCGTTGTCGTGAAGCAGCAGTGGCGTGGAGCGATTGACCAGCCTAGGTTGTTTAGCCGCTAGCTTTTCCATCATGGTTTGCAATTGCTGACAATAGACATCAGCCGTAATAGTCTGGCCAGATTTGAGAAAACTGTATTGAACAATACCGGCACTAGTCCACCAAACGCTTACAAGTAACTTTTTTGGGGTTAATTTTCGCTTGGGGCAGGATTTGGCTGGCTGGCCAGGATCCAACCATTGCGCTGAGCGCTTCCGATTATCGTAAAGAACCCATTTTTCATCACAGGTAATGATTTGGTTTAAAATACCTTCATTATTGTGCCGGTTTAGCAATGTAACGCAACAGTCGACGCGCGTTTGCCGGTTTGCTTCAGTCAATTCGTGAAGTACCCACCTTTCAGGCTTTTTAATCTTCCCAATTTGCTTCAAGTGAATTAAAACAGTTTTATCACTAACATCGCAGCCTGCAGCTAACTCGGACGTGGTTTGCGATGGATCTGCTTCCACAATAGCCTTCAACTCTTCATTACCAACTTGAGTCTCAGGCCGTCCACGGGGCTTGTTCTGCAGATCAAAATTTCCAGAACGAAAACGTTGGAACCAAAAACGAACTGTGTTTTCTTTTGCAACACGACCGCCATACACATCATTCACCCTTCGAGTCGTTTCCGCAGCACTAGTGCCACGGCGGAACTCGTACTCGTAAATAATGCGATATTTTAAGTTTTCCATTTTGTAAAATGAGTGACGCAAACAGAAAAAAACAGAAGAAAAAAACAAATTAATGACGGTCATCGAACCACAAATACATGAGTCTATAGCTGTACAAATTTGAATTTGGAATTCCTTACCAAAGAGGAGAAATTCGTGATTAAAGTGGCCAGTACGAAAAACGCCAATTTCATATGTAAGGACCTAATATATAAAAGAAAGTCGTGTTAGTTACACCATTTATAACTCAAGAACGGCTGAATCGATTTGACGGAAAATTGGTGAGCAGGTAGCTTAGAACCAGGAATAGGACATAGGATAATTTTTACCCCGTTTTCTTTTTTTTTTTTTTTTATTCCGCGCGGACGTAGTCGCGGGTAAAAGCTAGTTTAAAATAACTTAAAAGCATATTTGTAAACAAATATATCATACCTTTAAGATATTAACTAACAAATTAGGTACACTATAAGTTGTTTGTAGTTTGTAATTCATCTAATCTCCGGCCGAAGTTGCAAGTGCGGCTCGATAAATCAAAGGGATAGTGCTGAGGCATCGTTTCTTATTAACCATTGTCTCGGAATCGAGTGGGTATGGGTAATTAAACGTTTGGGGCGATAACCATTATAGCCCGCCTCGGCTAGACCTCACCAGCAATATTGATCTAATAAATTATCCATACCTATATTACAGAGATTATCGAGAATAGGGTTACGTAAACCGCGCTTAGTTCTCTTAGAATAAACTTTGTCCTTGCCTTTGATGCTATTAGCGTCATTATTCAGCTCAATTTTATTGATTGATTGTTTATTTAAACAAACTAAATAAATACAGTAAATACTTACTGGATTTACTTCTACGTTATGTAATTTAATGTAATAACATTTCATGGAAGATATTTGTATGATTATTACGCTTTGAAATTCTCAAACCTATAGATTACTTTCTTCCGAGTTAAGATATTAAATAACGAATGGTATACATTATAATAAGAAATTAAAAAGAAAAAAATAACAAAATTTAATGCTATAGAAAAAAGTTTAAACCGTCGTGAAACATTTTAATAGAAAAGAGAAAACATCGTTGATCTCTGTCTTGCAATCTTGTACCACAGAATGCGGGCTATAAAATGTTGACTACGATAAAACTTACACATTCCTGCCTTGGTATGCAGAGCCCCGCCCGCCCTCAGGAATCTCAGGCGGTTTACGAGCGTCTTGGCTGATGTCTGAGACATACTCGGACATGTCCGGCCCTGCCCAGCGCCCACATTACACGCGCTAATTGCTTTATGCAGATGCCAAGCGGTCAGGGCTCGAGCACCGTTGTAATTTTATGTCGGATACATTTGAGGAATTCACTGCCCCAGTATTGCTTTTAAAATGTTATTTGTAAGGAAAATTGTCAAATGTAATTTTTTAATTAAAATTTATATTCTTGACTAGAAATTTTTTTTGCTGTGTAGCAAACCTCAAATACTGTTTTCGGCTTTAAACGTGCAAGTAGGTAAAATTTTAATAAATATCAATAATAGGTCAGTTATATTTCTGATATTTGTTTCAAATTCATTAAATATTTACAAATATAATAGTGTAAATAAAATAGTGTATTACATTTTGTTTCTAATTCGAAAATAGTTTTACCTATTCCCGTATTCGGAATGGTGCCCTTTGCGGAAAAACAAAGGTTTACAAGCAGACGAGTTGAGAACGCAATTTGTAACTACTATGTGGGTCTGACGGACCCAAATCAAACACGACCCCTTTGAGAGCGTATTGAGAATGCAAGAGACGGATTCTCGCTGCCAAAGCGATTATTCGTACCAATACATTACTAGAAAGTCTACATCCTATGTACATACGCACATGCATATATGTGAAAAGTTCTAATTTTTACAAATGTAAAGAAGATTTGTAAACATTTTTCTAAATTCTATTTGGTTATTGGTTACTATTAATATTATTACATTTAATATAAACTATCCTTCCTATGATTAAAAACTATAAAGCCTTGTACAATTATAACAATTCTGAACTTAAAACCATGATGTCCGCTACGGAGGAGAGGGGTAGAGGGGTGCGGGAAGATTTCCAATATGACATATCTGGTAGCCGTCAGCACCGCAACTGTGCTAGAACTTGGTCTGTGGCCAACGCAGATGTGTTCTCTGTACATCTCACTAGCTCAAACACAGTCACAGTACAAAGTTTTGCGAGGGAATGCCGCGGGCGGACCGCGCCTTTCCGTCCTAAAATTATTAACGACCGTAACATGATTATTTACTTATTGTGGGTTAACTACTTCATATTGAGATACACACATCGGCTTATCTAATCTAAATTATGATATGTTATGAAGATTATCATCATAAGTATTAATATGTCACTCTTAGACATAACTAGAATAATTATAAATCTTACTAATATTATAAATGCGAATGTTTATATGGATGGATTGATATTTGAAGGTATCTACAGAACAGCTAAACGGATCTTTAAGAAATTTGGCACATATGTACATAGCCTGGAAGAACACATAGGCTAATTATTACGTGTTTTTTTTTTTTTTAATTTCGCGCGGACCGAGTCGCGGGCGACAGCTACTGTATAGTATTAAATAAAATCATCACAGATACTCTAAGAAGGTCAAATGCATGAATCAATTAATTATTGTAATCTTAATAAAATTAAATCTTACAGATTCAATTCCTACTTACCAATGACCACTATTATAATATATTCTACCAATATCAAAATATTCTCCCCAAATATCTACATATATGTATGTACGTCAGTCGCTTGCAGCAGTATGTGACGCATTGAGATTCAGCGTCGCCGCAACCCCATTCAATTTCCAATAGCAAACATTTGTCCGCTACAAACTTCCAGTTCGAAATCAAATTTAAAAAATATGGATATTTTTATGTAGATTCAACCCTCGGACCGTGCCGTTGACAAGTGCCAAGTGAATAGCTAAAGGCAATGCTTCTATTGTGCACTTAGACCTATTCTTTATTCCTTTCAACTTGTAAAAGTGTACGAATTTGAAGCTTATTAGCCTTACAAACTTTGTGAATTTTATATTTCTCGTTCGAACTGATCAAAATAATATGGAATAACTTACTTCTTACGGTTAGGTACTAATTAATGAAGTTCTCGATTCTAATAGAAATTCGTAAGAACGTAAAAGTAAAGTTTCGTAAGCAGAGTGTCGAAGATTATTTTCTAAATCTCCTACCCCAAGATCAATGATTCGGATTTATGCTTTATGCAGTGGAAAATGATAAATTTATAGGCGTCCAGTTCCTGTCTCGATTCATTTTTACGTCTTCCGAGAGACTTTATTTTTTTATGGTTACTGCGGCACGTTTGCATTATCTGATTCACTTTCTTGCCTCTTCTCAAAATCTTTCTATATTTCAAGTAGACTAACGCTTATTAAAATCATAATGAATATTTAAAAAAAAACAATATTGCGATTTATTTTTTTCCTTTTAAAAATAAATTTTTAAAACCGTTATTAATGCATAAGATGCATAAATACTTTTTATACGAATAAGATTTCTAAATTTCAATACATTTAATACAAGTCGGAAAAATTCAACGTAAATGATTACTATAACAAGTTGAAAGAATACAACATAAATTTGTATATTCTGAAGACAGATGGCAAGCCAGATCACGTAGGACGCATGAGCGTCGCCACAACCCTTCTTGGATAATATCTTTAAAAGTTAGGCAGCCCCGCATCCTGCGACTTCCCAAGGGGGCCGCCGTGCTCTTTAAATTTGGCTTGCAATCAAATATTATTAATACGAAATTCTCTAGAGACAAATTATTAAAAGATATGTGTTAAACATTTTTTAACCAAAATTATAATATTTAAATTCTAATTTGTAGCTATTGATAAATATTTTTGTCGACAACATTTTTAAAGTGATTTGATTAAGAGAGTTTTAGTGTGCATGAACCTTATGGGACCTACGTAAATTTTATGTAAAAGTATATATAAAACTATATTACAACGTACAAAACTAAATTTCTTTGTAGAAACTCAATTGTATCGTACAAATCTCTGTCGACTAGCAATAGTAAATGGCAATAGTCAATACACACTCAATTCAATATTAATAAAGTACTATTTTTGATGTATTGTCAAATGAAAGAGCTCAGCTTTTTAGATTGGTAAAATTCTATTTGAACATTCAGTAATTTTGAGCAGAGTATTTAATTCAAACTTAATTTAACTGAAAAGATTATACACCGCGGGGGAGGCGGATGATTGATTTAATTATTGTACTCCTAAGACGTGTCCTCTCTTATAATGATGCTTCATTACTTAAGCATCGCTTTATACAGACTAATTACTTAATAGAAGGAACAAGTTATTTCCATCGCAAAGTCGAACCTTGAAAGTGGAATGTAATCAACATTAAACGGGGTCGGAAGACGATGGAAAGTCGAGAAAATAAACAACTACCAAGACTGGGAATGGAATCCGACTCGGCCATGCTTCGGAGGCCTATTATCCTTCATTGTTAAATTATTTGAAATTAACTTACGTATTAAATCATAATCATCCGATTACCAATGAAAAAAAAAAATTTGAAATTAATTAAGATAATTACGTGCTATTTGAGAAAATGAGCTTATAAACTTACAGAAACAAGTTTAATTGAAAAACCCAACAAATTCGACGGACTCTACCAGTATATTTCAAGGAAGCACACTAATCAAATGACTTCCAACTCTTTAAAAATTGGTCAAGTTGTTTGATTAAAGGAGCGACACGCGATGTTCCGATTCCATTGAATCAAAATCTATCTAACAGTAAAAATGTAGCCTATATATCTTGCAGAACTATCTAATCAATATAAATATATGTCGTCCGCGAGGATGGAACTGTGATAACTCAATAAGCGAGTCCGCTGCGACTGGATTTGTGCCCACGGACGTGTATTTACGACGATGTCTGCCATCTTGGATTTATATATGTCCTTTTCACAAATTGAAATGTAGCTTTATCGTACAAAAACTTAATTTAATTATAAAGATAACTCAGAGTAAATGTAGGTGAATAAAAATAATATGTGCATAAATAAATTATATTGCAAAAATTAACTGCATGTAAAAAGTGGTGTGAAAAATA
The DNA here is from genome assembly GCF_912999745.1 of Papilio machaon. Classification (NCBI taxonomy): domain Eukaryota; kingdom Metazoa; phylum Arthropoda; class Insecta; order Lepidoptera; family Papilionidae; genus Papilio; species Papilio machaon. The sequence goes on along the minus strand of NC_059989.1, from coordinate 2,882,443 downwards.
GGTCAAAAAAACTACCTGCTCTGAGGTAAAGTCGTGATAAAACTTCTATGAAAAAAGGATACGAAACAATGGCCATATTTTTTTTATAAATACATGATTTTTGAAATAAGAAATTGTGATGATTTATGAAAAATTGGTTTCGAAAAATAACCAGAACAGGGAACTTTAACTGTTGATCTTTATATAAACTTATCAATACTAAATGCATCGAAAAATCTGCTTTTATAAATTTTATTAAACGTTAAAAAAGTCCATCATCGTTCATTTGTTGAAAATGAAAAACAATTTCTTTTTGGCAATTTGGCGCTGTTTTTTATATTGTAAAATTTTCGTAAATGTAAGAGATATTTGTATTTCTACTACAAAAGCTTTTGTTTTTACGCAAAGAACGTTGCGGACAAAGCAAATAGCGTAGTTTGTTGCAGGCAATCAGTTACTTTGTATCCGTGGCCAGTGGTCGTCGTGCGCAAATAGGGGACATAAATGTGAATGGATGTTAACGTGTTTTTTACGACGCCGGCGCGGGCGGTGGCGTATCGTTTTGTTTGCGTTCTCCACTCACCGATATCTTTATCTGTCAGTGTTCCCCGCACATTTTGTCTTTTTTTATTTCTAGTTTTTATTGAGATATGCCTAGTAGGTTTTCATTAAATATAGAATAATTTATCTTGATCCTTCAATAACAAAAGTTTAGAGAACGTTCATGATAAATACCTTACTATTAATTCAAATATTAATGTATGTTGTTTTTAAGGTTGTGAAAATTTGCGATTATCATTTTTTTATCGTATGGTATGCTTACTTATGAAGAAAATCGCTTCCCTATTCAAGTTGGTTGTTTAAATTACAAACAATTGAAGACAATAACCGTAGGTTTCCGAGACCAAATCTCTGTATAAAAAATATCAATGATTCCTGTCATTATCTTTGACAAAACAGAGATAACAATACGTAACGTAACCACGGTAAGTAAATTACATGCATAAAAAATCACACGTTACAGCGTATAAACAAAATGTAAACATTTCTATTTTTCTACCAAAAAGAACAGAATCTATCGTACAAGGAGGATAACAAATAAGATCATAGTAGATTGACAGCAGTAATTTATTTATACGATTTATTGTCCCAGTACGGGAAGGGAAGGGAAGGGGAGGTTGGGCTACAGTCAACATTGACTCTGTGTCGAAGTGTTTGCACAGTATCGGACCCGATTGGCGTGTTCTTTTCGGTCGGATGTTTCCACAATACATCGGTTAAACGATGAAAAAGCCATCAAATATATTTTATTTTCTTTGTCGAAGAAATATAATAATTATTTTCAAAGCATCGTAAATGTTTAAATTTCACTAATATTCCTGCAATATTATAATAAAAAAATGTAAACTATTTTTAACTTGTGCATCTAGAAATTATAAAAAAATAGGTGCAAACTATATAAACGCAATACAAAATAATAAAAATCAAATAAAATAGACAGCACAAAAATGCTTTTCCTAAATACTAACAGCAATCGTATACTAATCAGTTCTGACAGCATTATTGTCCAGAGTATCAATACATCAGGTTGTACAATGTCTAACATCAAACATAAGTCTCACTGAGGACGATCAAAGCGTTCCGCTGAGCAATTATTCGCTTTGCTGATGATAAATTGACTTCATAACATGAACCAGTGCTCTTTTTGTCTATACGATCTGAGTGATGCGCCCTCCGGTTAAAAGAGTTAGTGTGGAGACGGACTTTCTTATGTTCTGGGAACGAATTTAAAATATATCGATAATAAAATTCTTGAAAATATTAATTTAAATTAACAATTATTGTCGTTGTATAAATGACTATAGTAATTGGGACTATGTTTAGTTAAAAACAGTCAAATGTGAAGATAAAATCTTCAATGTCGTCTATGTCTTACAGAAAATTGTTATAAAGTTTCTGCTTAGTTTTACTAGATAATATAAGAAATCGAATGTATTTTTTTCAATGTTATCCATACTTCTGTAGCCGCACGGTCGGCGGCCGCCCCGCCCGCGGCCTATTGTCATGTCGCATTAACGAGAATCGCATCATAACTCCCGATAATCTACGTTTATTGGCTCCGTTCGCGGGCTTTATTACTCTCTCCGATATATGTTATTATCTATTTCAATATTTACGTGCCTCCGATGCTTAAGGATAAATACTTCGACAATAATTTCCAACTTCAGATATTTTTTATTAAACCATAGTTGAATGTTAAGCTTTTTTTGGTGCTAGAAATAAAATAAACTTGCTTTCAAAAGAAAATATTACAGTTTTTGAAAAGCAAAAGTAAACGGTGGCAGCAATATCTCAGTTTTGTTTTTAAACTATTATTTCAAATGGCTATATCGTTGTTTATATGAACTATATATATCTATTCACAGTTTCCTAGTTCTACGTAAACCCTAAGCATAACAGGCATATTAAAATCTCCTTGAAGCGATATACTAAAGACAATTCATTATTAGAGAGCCGTTACGGAGGCCATAATCGGCATTTATCGCCCTTTTATAGCGAATTTTACGAGCGAAACTATTCAGCCAGGAGATGTGCTTGTTCTTATCCGGTGAAGCTTTTGTTAAAGCTAATTACGTGACCATACCGTTTACGTTTCATGAGCGGTGTAAGTACCAGTTACATTAATCTAATCTTGATTTAATTGGTTACTCGTCGACTGACGTCAACGCTTTCTTTTGTATCATTTGTACGCCAGTTAATTTTAAAAGATTAAGAAAAAAAGAGGAAGATATTTCTGGATGTCCGCTGATACATCAGTCGGGTTCCTCTTTTGAATGTACAACGAAATAAAAAGTATAAAATGTGATCTTAAACTTTCTTCGTTTAAGGAAAATGAAAGATATAAATAAAACGTTTTCCAACCAGGCCGTTACCCTATTAACTTGTAATAGTTGTTTACAGCCGCGTCTTGCTGCGCCTTTACAATATATTACGAGCTTGTCGGCAATAAAAAAGGGGTAGCGAAAAAAAAATGAATAAAGCGAGAAACGCTAAAATAAAGGCGGCCGTGAATATATACGACTTCCTGGAGGAAATAATAATGCTGTTTGCAATTCATTTGGCTCTCTACCTGGTTACCCCCGTCTTCGGGAGAAAACAACGACTTGATGGGAATTTCTTTTAAAGGTTACCCTCCGCGGCACGATTTTTCTAAGGAGGGTCGCGATTTTTACCAGCAACCCTTTGCTTTGCGACGAGAGTATAGCTTACTAACGGTTCACGCGTAAATGGATGCAACTAAAATTTCAAATTTTAAATTTTAGGCAGATATAATAAAAAAAACATATTAGTTACTGCTTCATACTGTATACATTCCTTTTATTTTGTCTCCGCTTATATTAAATGACACGAAAATGCTATTTTTAACATGACGCCCTTACGGTGAACTTAAATTATATCTGCCTTGGTCGGCCGAAATATACAAAAACTTTATTTAAAAAAAGTTCGTCAAATAATTGCCTGCGGTTAAAAGTTATCAGTTATATTATTCTTGATCCAAAGCGTCAAGCCGACAAATAGCGTGTCGCGTAAGAAAAATCAAAGCGTAACAAGGAGCCGGCTTGCTTACATTTAAAAACGTAATTGTAACTAACCGCCCCCTTTATTAATTTACCTCATTTATATCTGCCATTCCCTCGACGTCACGTCTCAGGAAGGAGTAAGAAAAAAGTCGACGTTTCCTTTAAAATATTCATGGTATTGTAAGCGCGTACAAATCTTGGGCTTCCTTCTCAATTGTTTATACGAATATTAATGATTTTATTTGATTTGAATTGTAATAATTTACATATTTTATTGTACACTAATAGATTTTGAAAAATTGTGTAATTTAAAATTATTTTAAAAAATATGACAGGAATAGTAACAACACTATAGTTTCATATTATATTACCTCAAAATATTCAATATACCATCTTTACTCTAAGCGATATATAAAAATTACGTCTAAATTTAATGAAATACCGCCTCAAAGCGAAATCGTTCAAATCAACTAATAACACTCGGGCCGGCAGCTTAGAAAAGTTTCGGTGACTGAAAGATACGATCGAGAGTTACGTCCGTGAATATTTAAGAAGACCTCTTGAGTGAGTCTCAAGAGGTTCGCGAGAGTCACTTAAAATCCTTGATGAGCAATCCAGTTAGGGACAGGAATGTATAGACACTGCTTTCGTACAAATCAAAGACTATTTAATTTCACCTTTGATCTTGTCATCTTTGTAAATAAATTTAGAAGTTGACATCATTATAACATTTAAGTCCACGTTTAGTCACATTTTATTTCTTGTTGAAATTTTGTTTATGATAAAATGAAAAAGTTACTAAGTAATCTTATACGTATATAAAATTCTCATTACACAGTATTCGTTACCATACTTCTCTGAAAGAGATTGAATGATTTTTATGAAATTTTATATGCATATCCAGTAGGTCTGATAATAGGCCACTATATGTAGGTATCAGTGAATTATAAAAACATTGAGACAATTTCTTACAGTCGTAAACTAATTTTATTTGCTTAATTGAGTTTCACAATTAAAAAAAAAATTGCAAGTTATATTATTTTGTTGAAATTATATATAATACGAATGAATGAATGATTTTCTAAAAGAATATTATTCCGACATTTCATAAATCAGAATAGAAAATTAATCAAAGACCAGAACGATTGCAAAAATGAACATCAGACCGAATGCCCCTTTTTTTTCAAACCATCAAACGCGCCGACCGGTGGGGCGCGACGCTCACAGCCCGTCGGTAGCATTCCTCCTCGCTCCGTCTCCGTTCCTTTTTTAAATCCTGGTAACAAGCCAATAAATCCCGTCGCATTTTTCTCAACCCGGACCTTTCACAAACCCCGCCCCGGGAAAAAGGCTTAACACGATTACATTCAAATTTACTTAACACCCAAATTGAACCCGGTAATAAGATCCTATAATATAATTTTCTTATCACGCCCGTACGCACCCGGCGATATGTGGTCCATTTTAATTAGATAATTGTCAGGGTCTTGCGTAAATTATGTCAAATTGAATCAGAATATGATTAATTTTGCATTAGGACAATGGCGGTCGAAGTAAAATTTCATACATACATTACTAGATTGGGCAGATGTCGCAAACATTTCGCTGGAAAGCATTTTCTGTAAGTTAAATAAATAATTAAGATGAATTCGTTCGTTAGTTGCACAAACACGAGAGCAGGTAAACACCGATGTGGATGTATATTGGAGTTGCCTCGGAGCTACACGAGGACTCTTTTAATTAATTAAGTATATGGAGTGTGCTGAGCAGTCGCAGATTTCTGAGTTGATTAGCGACGCACACTCGCACATGGAATTGCTCACAATTCACAATTGTTATCCTTGTCATAGATTATATTTATTATCCCAGTTTATTGTCTACATATTATTCCTAGTTACACGTTATTAAAATGTTTTTTTTTGTACTATACAAAATATATAGATGTATACATCATGCGGTAAACGCGATTATTTCAACTTAAAAATTATGTCGTATATAATTTTTCTTCACTGTTCTATTGTAACTATCTTTGCTTCAGTGTCGACGTTAAGCCATTACAAATCATCCCTTATTAAATAACTCGAAACATTTCCAAGATAATAAATTATTAAGTCCAAGATAAGTTTCAAGACCCTCATTACAAATTCACTTTGGACTGATCCGATATACCGTTCGGAATGTTTGGGCGTTAATTACATTGCACTAAGCACCTGTCATCGGTCATTTGGAATCGGTCGAATTGGTCCGAGTAATTAGGTTGTTTTCGTGGTCCGTTTGACCGACAACCGTAGTCCCGATACGGCCGATTGATTAGAGAAACCGTGGGTTTGTTGGACATCTCTCCACTCCACAAATTCAATTTCTTACTCAGTTCAAAAGCGACCTTGTGATTTAATTTACTAATGATTAAATCAATGAAGATTTGTATGTACAATTTTCATCAAAAATTACTGATTGATTTTGTTCTATAAAACTTGTGTGTCATAAACATTTTTAAACATTTAAATTTTAGATAAATTGTTAATTTGAGAACTATTTCGTACAGCATACGTCTAAGTTGACCTGCGGACCTTGGTGATAAATTTTCAAAATATAAATTATTCCAATTCGTCATTGGCCAAGATTAATCACTACTACTCGCAACTGGTGAGCGCAGAAGGTGCCCGTGATTAGCGATATGTCACCAGTAAATATGGCAACACTTATTCCACGATTTATAGAAAGGGGAGAGTGGGGTAAATGGGGGTACTCGGCAATAAATCTACGCGAAGTGATTTGCTACAAAGCAGTGAGCCCACGGTGTAAGCTCGACGCGGTCAGAGACATCCATTGTGGAACGTACACCCGCGGAATCCGATAATGCCTCTGAGATTGTCCCGTCTTTCCTTTAACACCTCTCGATACCGCCGCTTATACACTCCTATTTCTATTTAACAACAATATGCTGTTTCAATTTTGTAATACGTGTACATATAAATAGGTGTGTAATGTGTAAGGTTTATATGAATTTTGTTTGCTGTATAGATTTCAAAGTGGACATTGAGATACAAAAAGATAGTCCTTAATAATTTCTTCCGTTAGAACCATATCTATTTCTAATTGTTCCAATATAAATTCCAGATTTTTTAAAGTCATCTAAAACTATGTAAAAAAACATGAGAAGAACTTAACTATCTTAATGTTTTAAACTTTATACATTATAGAAAAATCAATTATTTAGTCGTTGCATGCACGATAAAGGATTTTAATATGTCAGGAGCGAGGCAGTGCGCCGCGTGTGCGACCCGGGACGGTCCGAACTTAATCTATAAATCAAGAAGTGAAACTATTTCGTAATTAGATCGTATTTAGGATGGGGCACAACACCTTCGCCGGCTCCTTGAGAACCTCCCAAAGGACCCAAGGTAAAGGCTCCGTTGCCTTTCGAGCACCTCTTTAACGGCTAATATCCTTGGTAAATGGATCTCAAATATTTCAGCTCCGAAATGTTTAGGTAGCTTATCATGTTTATTGCTTTACCGTCTATAAATCTGTTTTATTATCTAAATATTCCGTTTATGTCGAAAATAACCTTTGTCTATAACATTGTAATTAATAATGTTTCTTACTAATGTTATAAATGAGAAAGTGTTAAATGGATGGATGGCTGAATGTTTGTTAGAAGGTATTGTCAGAACGGTTTAACAGATCTCGACAAAATTTCGCACATATATAGAACATATTCTGGAAGATTGAGCGGATGAGGTCGCGGGCAAAATCTAGTAAATACATAATTTATAAGTATATGTATGTACTAATACATACGTAGTGTTAAATGTATTTTTCGGGTTTATCTATTCCTGTGTAATTTAATATACCAAATGGTATATTTTTGCATAAATCAAATCGTATTCCTTTTTTTTTAAATACAAATGAATTAATTAAAAAAAATATCAGAGCACGCGAGACAAAGCCTCTTACGTAGCTCCCATTCTTTTATTCAGTAAAACGCTTTTGATGTTTGTATACTTAGTGTTTAATAAGTTGATCCTATTACAATGTCCAGGTAACGTCGCGTCACAATGGAGTCGGCGGGACGCTAACAAGATTATAACTTATTTCGTAAATTTATAAAAAAAAATGCGGCCGTGTGTTCCATTCTCATCGTACTTACGTATTGTCCTATCAGCTGAAGTTATAACTTTAGAAGCATTTTTATTCGAAATAAATAAATACATTAAGTATCACAAAAAGTACAAAAACATGTTTCAATTGTTCATTCTCATTGAAAAACATATAACAGAAAACATTTCTTGTAAATAATTGGAGAGCTAATTTATTAAATTGAGCAATATTCACAAACATGAGTGTTATGTATTTTTACAAGTGATAGAATTCTGAGCACACATGTCACCTAATCCCGTGTTAATGAAACAATAAATTCGTATTCCGTATACAGTATGTACTCATCTGCCGAGTCTCCCCTAGCGCTAGAATATGACGCGCCTTGTCTCTCATTAACTTAATACGTTATGGTTTGTACTTTAGTAATATCTGCGAAATGAAATACTTTCTGTATACAGCGTGTTGTATTTTCTAAAATATTTTATTAATTTTTAAATATAATTCAAAAGTTTATTATAAATAAAAAATTATATGATAAAAATATAATTTAAATGGTTGAGTTAGATTGTATTTTATTTTAAAATAAAGTGTAATATAAAATATAAGTGTTTAATATAATAGTAGTAGGTATCCGAACCTACGAATTGTGTTTTGATTACACATTTCATTGACACTCATTCGCACTCATAATTAAAGTAGTACACCAAAAAGTAGAATAGTCAGGTTTTGTTATTATTATTGATATATAAAATTGAACAGTTTTTCACCCTTGTTAGGAATTTCCACTTTATATTTTAATTATTCCCACTTTATTTTTCTATCTGCATTTTGCATCATCCTGTAAAGCGACTCATCAAGAGCATTGCGTGCAAACGAGTTATTGCAACTCGTACAGTTGACGGACACTCGGCGTAATTTTATGAAGATCCGCGGTAAACCGAGATCCGCACGGAAAATATTTGCCTTTACATTAGGGGATTCTAGCTATATTAAAAATACTTACAAGGAAGAATAAGAAATTAGCCATTAATAAGAAAACTTTGTTATACTCAATATAAGGGGTGTAGTTCTATTTATTCAACACTTAAAAATTACTGGACCTTTCTTTATCGTGCTTGTACTGTTATGTACTTTTACATGTTGAAAAACAAAGAATTATTTTAATTTAAATGAACAAAACTAGCAATTCATTCACCAGGTTTCGCCGCAAACAAAATACGAAGCGGACATTAACATAATGTCAGTGGTTCTTACAGGCGCACATAGTGTCGGTCGCATTATGGTCGGCCAGAAGAAGTTATCCGACTCGAATGGGCCTTAATGACCGGGCCGGACAATAACATACGACCGCCGCGAGACTTGCGCGACTGATTTCCTCTCCACTCCCTCGAGGATGACCTTATAAGAAGTTATGACGAGTTCACAGAATATAATTTGACTTGGATGTACAAAAATAATATACTTTTAAAGTGTGCGCTTTTGAGTAATTTTTTGTCTGCAAATTAAAAAAAGTAAGTTGCATGTTTTGATAACGTGATTTAATTTGTATTTCTATTCGTAACTGTGACCACAAGTAAAAAAAGCTATTTATTAACGATCTAAAAGGTGTACCTCTGATTCTCTTTGTCTAGCAAATCAACAAAGGTAACTAAGTAACCTGTGTTAATTAAAACGGGCGTGGGCTGGTGCTGACCGTCGCAGATCCTATTAGTGCAAGCAACCCTTGCCTAGGAGGTATGATGGAGCCGATTCGACAAGATAATGCTGCGTATTTACTTTGATTCTCGTCGTTAAAAGTTCGGGGGGCTGACGAGGGCCGTCGTTAGGGCTCCTAATGGCCACCATTTGTCTTGTCCGGCCTCTAGTTGTGCCCCGCTAATGAAATTATTGCCGCAACTATAGTAAAGGTTATAAATACCCCCTGAAAGGCCCCGAGCGGACGCCACCTTGTTTGCCGCTAATGGACCGGTCAAACTGTAAACTGTGTTATCAATGAAATTACAATTAGTGAAGGGATAAAAATTTCCCAGAGGGTTGGAAGATGCATTTACAATTTGTTGTGATTGTAGGATGGATGGACGGATATTGATTGTGTTATTTAATTTAAATTATGTACTTTCAGTTAGCACAAAATATTTTAAAAAAAAACTTGAGAGGTGTCAAGGGACACCCGGATGGAACGAAGTTCCTTTCAATTAATTAGTGAAGGAACCAATGTTTATTCTATGCATAAAAAACTTAAGTCTTCACAAGAAGTACATTTTATTTCTATGAATTTTCGTTATATATTGTCACATCGTTGCCATGGTGATATAGCAAAAAGTGTCGTGACAACTTTTCGTAAGAATTTTTTCCGTCTAGCCCCCTTTCACAACGCGCGATAAGGAACTTCTTTCCAAAAATTAACTGTGAAATAAGTGCTGCACGATTTATCTAGGTCCAAGACCGAGCCTTTCACGATTCTTTCACAATATAAGCAATATGACGCATGCCCGTGCACAGTTGTCTCCTTAACGACACTTGGTGATGAGTTGACCGAAATAAACTCGGTATAGACAGGGGCACAATGAAATCCGGCATTCTATTCGTTTCGCCGAATGTGTCGGACAAGAATGCCAGCTGCCTCGGACAATCAAAACTTTGCGACGATGGAATTTTCTGCTTAGCGTCCACCGTATTGCGTTGGACAGCTCCTCTAAACTTGATTTCAAATATTACTTATAAGTAGCTAGTAATTACAAATTCAAATAAGTATTTCAAGATGTAAATATAATAATATTTTCTACAATAAAATACCTAAATTATAGTACTTATTTAGTTGTTCGATTAGTTTTCTCACATGACCGATGCTCGATAGTTGACAGTTGTTCGTTATGCACGTACGGTACAACACTATGACAACCGTCTATTAAGTACAACATTATTCCTTATACAAAATTAATTCTATACTTCATAGGCGTCAGTTGTCAAATTAATCAAAGTTAATCAGACACACTATAATTTCAAATTTACGTTGCCTTGTGTACGAAGGGCCTAAGAGTTTGTTTAAAAAGTCTACAACAAGACTTACTAACGCTTTTGAGAACTTTGTTGAAATTTACAAAAGACAATTCAATGTGTTAATTTAAACATTTAAAATTATTATAGATACGCAACTCCGTCCGATCGGAATTTGATAAAAAACAACTTAATTAGTAGCCTCTGTTCTTCCAGATTATGTTCTTAATCGATGTCAAATTTTAGCGGGAACTTGCAGTCGTTCTGGAGAGATCTTCTAACAAACAATCCCCCATCAATCCATCCCTCCATCCATCCATCCATACATCCAAACATTCGCATGTATAATATTAGGTATAGTAAGATTTTATTATTAACTTTTTTAAAGTTCTAATCGTCTATTCACTCACTTTAGCAAAATTTGGTCATGAAATTGAGAAAATTTGCTAAAAGTCGACTTAAATTTTGGAAATAAAATAAAAAAGAGAATTGCAATACGCAAAGTACATATTTAATATACTTCGGTTCACCGCAAAAGGGGATCAGACAACAGCGCGTCGACGTTTTTATTGTTCCCTTTATTTAAGGGAAAAATACAGAATAGCGGCTCATCTCCACAAATACCCTAATCATTGTACATCAAACGACGAATCCAAACCTTGATATTACACGCGTCATTTGATCACTTTCAAAGACATTCCTCGCTCGGGGAAAAAATTAAAATAACAAAGCGAACAATAGAAGCTACGGGAGAGCGGAAATGATTCACGAATAGTTCATACGTTGATGTGGAAGACGGTGATTAAATTAAAAAATTCTTTAATGCATACTTTATATGATGTAAGTAAAAAAAAAAGGAATAACTTACTTGAAAAATACTTTCTCTTTAGGTCGATGTTGACAGTATGCATATTTTGAGTCTAAATGTTATCTATCTATCTTATATATATAAAAGAAAGTCGTGTTAGTTTCACCATTTATAACTCTAGAACGGCTGAATCGATTTGACTGAAAATTGGTGGGCAGGTAGCTTAGAACCAGGAAAAGGACATAGGATAATTTTTAACCCGTTTTCTTTTTCTTTTTTTTTTATTCCGCGCGGACGGAGTCGCGGGTAAAAGCTAGTTAACAATATTCTTGTAATAAACTTCGTATTCGAAGAAGCTCTAGGTCTTTTTTGATCTGAGGTGGGGGAACGTCATATTTCTTTAAGTATGTAAGCTAGTGTTAGTTTTATTACACATTAAATCAGAGCGTTATCCAAAGCAGACGTGTTCGTTATTTCGCGCCTCCCCGCACTCCACACCTCATGGCGACCCTGCCATGCCGTGACGTGGACGAGTGTCGGATAGCCGATATGTGCGCACGGTGCACATTCCTGTGTGCCTCGGTGCCACTTATATGAAGTTATAACGATTTAATTAAAATTAAATTACTGAAGCATACAAACAACATGGGTAAAAGTTACTCGAAGGAAGAAGATAAAGAGGTGATAATCACTCAAAACGCAGCAGGATCTAACAACGCTGGTACGTCAGAAATAGAAAAACACATTATTACCAATAATATATTATTAACAGTGGCCCTGGTAATTTTCCTTGCGGGTGCAATATACTTGGGTTGCAAGTGTTGGAGAAAAAGCGAGCGTAACTGGATGGAAGGTCGCATGCAGGCCGAGTACTTTCGAAGAATGCGGCAACGACTTTCCGGTCGATTTAATTCGACCGATGGTGGAGATACAGCCTGACCAACGTGCAGAAGAAAAGAAAAAGTGTAGTGAAGTAAAAGTGTAGCGTTCGTGTTAAAGTGTTAATTTAAGAACTATATGGAACAGAATTTAGAATATATATTAAGTAAGTTAACTGATATTCAAATTGATTTAAGAAAATTAGGCCCTAATAGGAGATTAAAATATTCAGAAAATGTTAATGGTAAGATTTTAGAAACTGAAAAATTATTTTTAACGTATAAGGACATTATTAGTAACTTTAATGAGCAAAATATTAGAATAGAAGTAACAAATTATGTTTTAGGAACGTTACAACAACGTATTGAATTAGTGTATAATAAAATTTTGAATTATAAAGTTAGTAATTGTGAACAGTATAAAATTATAAAAATGGATAGATTTGATATAAAGACGGCAACTTCTTTGATCCCCGTCATGGACAATACGGAGGAAACTATTGAAAAAATTATTGATGGAATTGAAATGTACGATGAATGTCTAGTAGATAATACACAGAAAAATTTATTAATTTCTTTTGTGTTAAAAACAAGATTAACTAAAACTGCTAAATTAAAATTAAAAAGCGAATATAATGACGTAAACACTTTAGTACGAGATATTAAGAATTCTCTATTGACTAAAAAATCAGCAACTGCTCTACTTAACCAATTGAATAGTTTATCTCAGAATAATATGTCAATTCATGAATACGGAGATAAATTGTCAGAGTTATTTGTAGGCCTTACTATCGCACAGAGCGACGGAAATCCAAAGTCGTGTGAGATATTGAGACCTATAAATGAAAAACTTGCAATTAAAAGGTTTGCAGATGGTTTACGCAACAGGCGGCTAAGTACAATTATATCTGCTCGAGACTACTCTGAGCTGAAGGATGCAGTGCGTGCTGCTGAAGATGAGGAACTTGGACAGCCTTCGTCTCCTAACAACATATTCAATGCACAAAGAAAAGGTAACCAAGTCCCCTACAACAGGTTTTCTCATAGAGGTAGAGGCGGCCGAATGCAAAGAGGAAGTTATACACATCGCGGATGGAACCATAACAGTATCAACAATAACACGAAAGGTACGTACATAAATAATAATTATAACCGTGGTCATTATTATCACCGACCAACAAGAGGTTTTCGTAACAATTTTAGTTCAAATCGATTTCGTGGTAGCCGTAGTAATGATAATCGAAATCAGCGTAATATGTATCAGGCACAAATCGAAAGTCCGACAGAACATGAAACTAGTAAATTAAATCAGTTTTTTCGGTCCTAAAAACTATATTTTGACTTGCGATGATAACGTAAAATATGTTTATTTGAGTTTAGACAGTCAAAAATATTCATGGTTGATAGACACTGGTGCGTCGTTATCAGCAATTCGCAGTAATACCTTATCGGTACACATACCGATACATAGAGACCCTATTGTTATAAACGGTATAGGTGGTAAGACATACTCGGAAGGTTATGTTTATTTAACTTTGCAAGCATTAGACGGAACTAGTTATGAACATAAGTTTTATTTGTTTGAAAATTTACCTTGTAAATCAGATGGTATTATTGGATTAGATTTTCTAAACAATTTTAATTCAACTATCAATTTAGAGAAAAATATATTAATTTTAACAAATGAAAAACAAAGTCAGATACCATTATACACTTCGCCTAAAGTATGTACAGGTTATATAACGATACCGTCACGATGCGAAACTATTCATTACATAAAATTAACTTCAGATGTGAAAGAAGACAGTGTGATTGTGCAGAAAGAATTACAAGAAAATTTATTTTTAGCTGGTTTAATAGTAAAACCTAAAAATAACGTAATACCTATCAGGTTAATGAACACTAGTGACAAAGAAATAACAATACCTATTTTTCAACCTCAATTATTACCTTTAAGCGAATATAATGTTTGTTCTTTCGATAAGTGTACTTTGGACTCTACACGTGCAAAAACATTGTTGCAATCTTTGAAACTTGATCACTTAGGTACGAGCGAACGTAATAGTATACAGAGTATTTGTTCGAAATATGCTGACATATTCCATTTACCCGGCGATAAACTTACTACTACTAACTTGTGTGAACAATCAATTCAATTAAAACAAAATGTAAATCCAGTTTATGTAAAACCGTATAGATTACCATATAGTTTAAAACCGGAAATAGAAAAACAAATAAAACAAATGTTAGATGAAGATATTATAGAACCATCACAAAGTGAGTGGTCCAGTCCTATACTATTAGTACCTAAAAAATCAGACGATAAAAACAATAAAAAGTGGAGATTAGTAATTGACTACCGTAAGTTAAATGACGTAATACAGGATGATAAATTCCCATTACCGAACATCACGGAAATATTAGACTCACTCTCAGGTGCAATCTATTACACGCATTTAGACCTTAGTCAATCTTATTATCAATGTTCATTAAAACCTGAATCTAGACCGATAACATCGTTTACAACTGGTACAGGTCAATATCAAATGAAGCGTCTTCCTATGGGATTAAAAATCAGTCCCAGCGCTTTCTCTAGAGTAATGTCAGTAGCTATGTCAGGTCTTAACTACGTAAATTGTTTTATTTATTTAGATGATTGTATTTGTTTCGGGAGAAATTTAGAATCGCATAACAAAAACTTGATAGAAATTTTCGAACGCTTACGTAAAGTCAATCTCAAATTAAATCCCAGTAAGTGTCAATTCTTAAAAACAGAATTATTATATTTAGGTCATACCATATCTTCTAAGGGAATACAACCAGATCTAGACAAAATAAAAACTATTCAAAATTATCCAACACCGACAAACGTTGATGAAGTAAGACGTTTTGTCGCGATGTGTAACTACTATAGAAAATTTATTAACAATTTTGCAGACATAACGAATTGTTTAAACAAACTTTGCAAAAAGAATGTCAAATTTGAATGGACTGAACAATGCGATAAATCATTTAATATTTTGAAAAATGCTTTAATTAATCCTCCTATTTTACAATACCCTGATTTTTCAAAAGAATTTATATTACAAACTGACGCGTCAGGAACAGCCATAGGTGCAGTACTTTGTAATAACAATATGAGAGTTGTAGCATATACTAGTAGACCTTTGAATAAAGCTGAATTAAATTATCCGACTATACAGAAAGAGTTACTCGCTATAGTTTGGAGTGTAAAATATTTCAGACCATACTTATATGGACGTACTTTTACTATAATGACAGACCATAAACCTTTAATATACTTGTTTGGGATGAAAGACCCTTCAAGTAGACTTTTAAAATTTCGGTTAGCACTAGAGGAATATGATTTTAAAGTAGTATATGTTAAAGGGAAAGATAACGTTATAGCAGATGCTTTATCGCGGATAAGTATAACTTCGCAAGATTTGAAATTGATGAATGAAAGGACATTGGGAGTTATGACAAGAGCGCAAGCTAAAATACTAAAAGAGACCGAAAGAGAAGATGAAAGTGAGGATGATAGAACAACAAACGATATCACAAGTATTAACCCGAACGATTGGCCTGATCAACCAAGAGTTGTGGAAATACTTAGGATACCGAATGATACTGTTGAATTAATTTCAATAAATGGAGAGGATTTGAGAAAAATTAAAAAGAATATTGATGTCGAATCTGAATGTTTCGCATTTATAAAAAATAAAAATATATTATATATTAACCTTGATTTTAAAGCACAATACACGCGAGACGTTTTTGTGGAAAAATTAAGGGACATATGTGAAAAGTTAAAAATTAAAGAAATTTGTATAATAAAAAAAGAAGATAACATCTTATTTATAAAGAATCTTATAGAAGAGATAAAGAACAGAGACAAATGGACCGGTCCACGTATTTGTATTTTGAGAGGAGTAAAAAGAATAGATAATGACGAGGAAAAACAATTTATTTTGAATGACTATCATCTGCTACCCACAAGCGGTCATGCTGGGGTTCGCAGAATGGTTAATAATGTAAGACGTAAATTTTACTGGCCAGGTTTAGAAAATGATGTTAAGAATTATGTTAGAAAGTGTGAAAAATGTCAGAAAATGAAACATTCTAGGTATATTAAAGAACCTATGGTCATTACGACCACAGCGAATTCCGCTTTAGAAAAAGTTTTTCTGGACATAGTAGGTCCGTTAGATATAGATATAGAAGATAACAAATATATATTAACTATACAATGTGAATTAAGTAAATTTGTCGAGGCTTATCCTCTTAGAAATAAGGAAACGGTAAGTATTGCTAAATGTTTTGTTAATAATTTCATTTTAAGGTTTGGGATTCCGAAAGTTATTGCTACCGATCGTGGAAAAGAATTCATGTCTGAAACGATGGAAGAGGTATGTAAGTTACTAAACATAGAAAAATTAAGTTCTACTGCGTATCATCATCAAACTATTGGTTCTCTTGAAAACGCACATAAACATCTAGGTTCCTTTTTGCGCATACAATGTGATAATCATCCAGAAACATGGAGCCAATGGCTACCATTTTGGTGTTTTACGTATAATAATACAATTCATTCAAGTACAAAATACGCACCCTATGAACTAGTTTTTGGTAAATCATGTGAAATTCCCAGTAGAATTTCTTCAGACATAGAACCATTGTATAATCCAGATAATTACAGTTTAGAATTAAAATATAGATTACAATTAGCTAATAAGGATGCTAAGGAAAATTTATTGAAATGTAAAGAGAAAAGGAAACGTAATTATGATAAAAATGTAAATCAAATTAATTATAAACCAAACGATATGTTACTAGTAAAAAACGAAACAGGAAATAAATTAGAAACATTGTATAACGGTCCATATATAGTTGTAGAAGAACAGGAACCGAATGTAAAGATTTTGAGGAAAGGTAAAATTGAAATTATTCATAAAAATAGAACAAAACCATTTGTAAAACATAATTAATGTAATTAGTTGTAAGTTACTAGAAATTAAGAAAAATAACGAGAAGGTTATGATTATTTGAATATTTTACTTAATGTGAGTTACTAGTATGTAAAAAAAAAATGTATTTCTTAATAAATTTTTTTTTTTCTTTTGCTTCCCCGGAGATGAGGTGGGGGAACGTCATATTTCTTTAAGTATGTAAGCTAGTGTTAGTTTTATTACACATTAAATCAGAGCGTTATCCAAAGCAGACGTGTTCGTTATTTCGCGCCTCCCCGCACTCCACACCTCAGATCCTTGCCTGCACTACTTTATCAAATCTCAATCATACTATGCACTTGGTTGCAGTATGTTCTGATCGCATTATTAACACTATAATTTCACTAGTAACATCAGATTATCATCAGAACCCACATATTTGGCATCATCTATCATAAAATATTAGAAATATTTCGACTAATAATTGCATAAGATATTTCAAACTGGAAAACAAAAATTTAATACTATACCGAATGGTTTTTAGTTTGTAAATTGTTACAAATGGGTGTTCACGATTGCGGTTCCGGGGACACATGATGGATAAGCCGGGAGGCTCTCGCTTTGTGCGCGATTTACGAACGGTTACCTTCTAATACAAGGTTTGTTGGAGTCGAGCAGTGGCAGATTTTAAACGCATTCCACCATTTTGTGGACCATTAGTCGAGGTGAAAGAGGCAGTGATTATGATTGATCGCGCAGCCGAGCACAAAGCGGTTACTTGACTTGTTGAATGGGACCCCTCACGTGTGCACTTAGCTTATTTGTTACAAACTTCTCCTTTCAAATTTTGTCACTTTGCTTGATTACTTCGTTGTTCTTATATCACAACAAATGACTGATTGAACAATATTTATTTGGAAGTAACAAAGTAAGGAACCATTAAGAAAAGACTTTTTATAATAATAATAGACTTACATATGCATTCATTGATAAAGACTTAAAGAGCGGATCTTAGAACTAGATAATTTTTTTTTAAAGGTTTGTTTAAATTAGGAGTATCAATTTAACGCTTTTATTTGATATACATATATACTAGCTGTAGAAACGTATCACAGATGAATAACGTTACATATAACTTTAGCAATTAGAAGTCTATATTTACAGAGGTTTTGTTCATCAGACTTACTATTGTAATATTAATACAAATGTAGTCCGTCTGTATATTCGTATTTGTAATATTAAATATGGACGGCTGCATTGAGAAGCAGTCCAATGCACCCATTGTGAGTTCTGCAGCCGATAGCCGCATTCGGAGCAAATCGAGAATGAACCGAGATTAACAATTGGAAACTTTGCCGCGAGTTATCGATTTAGAAACGTTCGCTTCGGGATATTTTAGATGTAATTGTATATTTTGTTCGACTTGTTCGTATAGAATTCAAATTCTAATTTAATTTTGTATAAGAACATGTCTCGTGGAATTGAATTTGAACAAGATAGTCAAGTCCTTGGATTTTCTATATCATTGTCACAAATATCACCTCGAACAAATTTTTTCCTTTTCGAAGTTTTCAGAAAATTGCAAGCACGCGGAATACTTGAATTCCGATAATCCATGATTAAACAAATTCAGGATGATGTTCTTCTCAGATATATATATTTTCGCGAAATTGTTTCGGAAAAAGTTTTCTGAATGACTACTTTTAAGTGGGAATTTCAGATAAATGAGTGTTTGTTGTAGAGGTGGAAGCAATTATTTTTTATCGGTACGCACGAGTGGCCGGGTCGCGGGGATTGGCAGAGGGGCAGGACGCATCGCACCCGCGGGACTCCGGCGACATGCTTGCTGAACAAACTAAACTTTTTTCTTTAAATTCAACCTTCTGAATTATATTTCCCGTAGAACAATGTGTGTAATTTTCAGTTAATTATACATTTGTTGAGAGTTGAATTATCTTGTTATTATTATAACAATTTAATTCATCTTTACTAAAGTAAATAATTTTTAACAATAAATTGTTTTCTAATAAAAATTATTTGTGATTATAAAATTGTGAAAAAATACAGCTAATGGAATATTATCAAATGATGAAAAGAATTAAAAATAAAATTATTTATTAAATATTTTGATTTTAATTTAAACTAGGATAAAAAAAAATTAA
Source organism: Papilio machaon (assembly GCF_912999745.1). Taxonomy (NCBI): domain Eukaryota; kingdom Metazoa; phylum Arthropoda; class Insecta; order Lepidoptera; family Papilionidae; genus Papilio; species Papilio machaon. The sequence continues at coordinate 2,862,985 of NC_059989.1, read as the reverse complement.
ATTCACGTTTTAGATTTCGATTTGTTTCCTATTTTAAAACACCCAAACACACGGTCTCATTTTTCTCAAAAAGTAAATAACAAGTGTAGTATGAATACAGGATCGCATTAGCCCGAAGGGACCGCGGGAGCGTCGCCAAACGTCTTTTTATAATCTGTTTACTTTCTTCCCAACCTTACAAAATAATAGTCTTACACCTAACACCCTATGTGAATATTTGCACTTGCCTTTTCTACTAGATTATACAATTTTGTAAATTAACGTGGTTTACAAACAAATGATTCAAGTAATATTATAAAGTGGTAATAACAACTTATCAATTTTCTTTACAGGTTATGAAATTTTACCTTGAGCCTAATTTCTTTTTCGTAGACAGTTTAACAAAGTTTAACTAAACATAAAATTTTATTGACTCATATATGAAATAGTGAGACAATCTCGTCTCGCATCCGCCGATTTTCCCGAGTCATTAGACGCATTTTTATTGCCCAATGACAATAAACATGTCGTAAGCTATCGACTGAAAACATTCATAGAATCAGTCCCTTGTATCATTTGGAATTATTTCGATTATTACGATTATTGTAATCGATTAAAGTGATACGATTGCCTCATAATCTATAATGATTGTTATTTAACTACTCAATTTAGTTTTGTGAAATGTGAATGGAAATAAAATTTTCGGATCTAACTGCTTTACTCTAGTCGTAGGTTTCTTAAGCTAGTGAACAAGTATGTTACATAATATAAAGTTTAGAATATTCCATATTCCAAAGATCAATAGATATTCAGATTTTACTTTATCTTTTATTGTTTTGTAATCCAAAATTGTTCTTTTAATTCTCTGCACTCACATAATAATTCACAAGTAACAGTTATAAGCAAGCATTTATAGGCGTAATTCAGACTTCACACGTACAATAAATGAAAATCTCGTTACTCGACTCGGGTATTATTTATTGCATACAATTTTGCTTACAGTTGAAAATATTGCGGCACATTTTTCCACGGCGGCGAGCGATACTCTCGGAACTCCTAATTTCTAATGGGCCATTTGCCACTTTGTCAATTGCTCCAATAAATCTGCGCGAGTCGCCGTGCCGCCGCTGAGTTACGACCCCGTCTCCCGCTAAACAATGCCACATTCTTTTTGTGTTTTTTTTTGTTGTTATTGTTTGTCAAAAAACTAATCTTGAACTTGTAATCTATGTTTTACAGTTTAAATGTACCTTTTCTAATATTTTTAATTTAATTTTGCTCTAAACATAGACTTAATTAAATCAGAGAGAATAGAAATTGAGCTAGTTTAAAAAAGTTAAGTAAGATTGCAACCTTTTATCTTCTACAATTTGATGATTTGCATTTTAATTTTGTATAAACGAATTTACTGTCACATAATTTAAAGCCGTACCAGTACATCAATTTCAGGTATGGTACTGCTTTTTTAAGCAATACCATATCTATCGAACTCGTCTAGCATCCATTTAGATTTCTACAGAGATTCTATTTTCATTTCATTGAAAATGACAACGCAGCCAAAGTTGGGAACATGATAAATTTTAATTAATATAAAATTGAATCGAAAACATTTTAGGGAGCTATTTTATTGAAAGGTTCCATTTTTATCCTATTAAACAAAAGGTTTTTACACAGACAGTCTGAGAGCAAAGTTTGCATAGCGCATTCTATTTTTAATTCGATAGTGTTACTGGCATTATGAAAGGAAATCCACCATAGACTACTATTTTTTTTCCTTTTAGATTATTGATGGTTATTTTGAACTCATTGAACATTAACTGCAACACTTAAATGAAAATTGTTGTTACATTACAATATTTTTCCTTATTAAGTTCTGATTTTTAATATTTTTACACTACATTAAACAGGGTTTTTTTTAATTTAATATTTTACTCCAACCGTTGTCATTCATGTTTTAATTAAAAACTGTCAAAGTAATTTCGCGCTTATTTGGAAGTTGATTCCGTTTTTGTTCCTTGATTTAACCTGACCACGTTCGTCCGACAGTTTGATATCCTGCCGGTGTATATTCCTTGAATTTTGGATGGACTACGTCAGAGTTGGTAGCATGTAAGTTGGACAGTCGGTCCGTAACGAGAAGTTGCTTCAGACCAACTGAATATTGAAAGTTGTGATTGACAGATGTCGTAAACGGGCATTCAAGCTACGAATTTAGATCCCTCTAATTCTGTTTATTTTTGTACCTGTTAAAGACAATAAATAAATTGTAGTACCATATTTGAAAGAAGTAAACAATTATTTGAACATAGTGTCAAAAGTCAAAAAAAAATTTAATCGAATTCTCCAAGTGTTGTAACAACCTAATTTAGGATTTGTTGAATCAATTACCCTTAGTGTGTTACATTCACAGCTATTTTGTGACGACATACAGTGAAATTAGATGTCCAACCACTAGAAACTTCCGTGGATTGGTAGTTTAGCCAGAGGATAAAAGGTATTTTTGAATAGTAAATATTTATGTGGGTTTGAGAGGTTATAAAATTTAATTAAGGCGAGTCATCAGTCACTGAGCGGTTCGGGTCACGTCACTGCTTCTGTAAGATAAGGTGGGGTCAGGCGATGCACTAACTACCGGCCGGTGATGAATGTGCCCCTAACAGACCTCAAATATGCCCGTTGACAGCACCCTGCTTACTGTTTGGATAACCCATGCTGTTAAACATTGAGATTACCTCAGGGGTGCGAAGACAGTCCCCTTGGATAAAGGTTTTGTCTTCTTTATTAAAGTTTATACCAAAGTATCGTCAAATTCCAACAATTTTTTCCGTAGCATATGACAAAAATTACTTCTTTCTAATCATCTTATTATCGCCGTTGTACTGTGCGCTGAATCAACTAAATATACAGAGTAATTGCTTGTACTCGTATTTCAGCAGTACAAAGGGTTTCTTACCACTATAAAAATGTTAAGCCGCCGCAATAGATAGAAAATGTTGAACTACGTTGCTTTAATGATTCAAAAAATGTTTATGCCGTGTTTACTCTCTGTAATTGATCGTGTATTTCGGAGCAGCAACTTCGTTGTGCATATTAAAATATCAAATGGCTATAGAAAGCGTGCGGGACTCGTTACACGGCACGCCGTTCACCTTCTCACTCCTCATTAAAATTTGTACGACAGCTTCTAAATTCTACTCTTTTCTCCGCACCTCCATTTCAATATACAGGAAAAAGTGGAAGAGCGCTGTGTACGGAGTACCGAGCCGGGCTGGCAAAACTTTTGCCTCCCTACCCTAAAGGAGGGGGGCAAAAAGTGTTGCCGACGGGTGAGAGCTTGTATTTATACCTATGTCAGGGAAAAGTTTTCCGTGTTGCGGGTAGGGGGCACAGGGGGGAAGGGTGGGCGCATGCGCGCGGCGCTCACCGCATAGCTGATGTGCTAGTCCTGCTTGGGACATTGATATGGATGCAAGCTCTTATATCTTCTCTTACAAAATTACGCTACATTTTACGTAATTGTTTTACTATCATACAGTTTTTGTCTGAGATTATTTACGTATTATTATTAACAACGCGAAACACTAGTTCATAAATATTAAACCTACTTCTATATAAATTATTTAATTGGTTATAATGTAGATAGAGAGGTCTTCTATAATTATGTTATAAATAAGCTTAATAAATTCAAACCATCGACTGTCTTAGATATAATAGTAAAATAATTTAGAAAACGTGAAGAAATGTGTAGAAAATGTTACATATTTACATAATATTGTGAATATCACATATAAGTCGATGTTATATGTTTTCTCACCTTCATAAATATCATATGACGAGTACGAATTAGCTATTCTATCTTTTTGGTACAAACTTATCGTTGATCAATTTCTTACCATATATATGATGTAGCTACGATAAGCAAGGCGTCGCAGCGTTGCTGAACTTGAAAACGACTCGCGCGACACTCCATCAGGGATTTGTTAAGCTTGTTGTTGCTACATTTGTTACTAAACTAAATTTGAGTTGCTAAACTAAAGTTGTGGGGATATTTAAAGAGAACTTTTTCTCGGAGTCAACGGCCGCTTAGACCGTCACCCAGTTTCAGAGTACCTCCGGAGTTATGGCAGTTGTTCGCAAACTACTTGGACCAGCCAGCAGAGGGCTGCAGCGGGAAGGTCATGACGCTAATTCGACCTTGCCCACTAGTTCGTGCTCGTGTTTGCCTACTCAACTTCGAAGTTAGTGTTTAATTGTTAATAATTGTAAACACATATGACCGAACATTGTTACCACGGGATACATGAATTTGTCTTCAGTTTAAACTTTAATTTTAACCTTCTTTAGCCATTTTCTAGCGAAAGTTGGCTATCAAAATGACCTCGCATTTCTTCTACCGCTGCTTCTACGTAAGAATTACAAACTCTTTAATAGTATTTTAACTATAAAAGGCTACACTTTTGCTATAACCTTGCTTACCATTACCAGACTTTATTATTAGCTAATAAATAATCCGATTGAAGGGCGTTGTTTAAATCATTCTCAATTAATAAAGTCGATAAAAGTCGACATCATTGTTGTCCCGCTTCGATCCGGGGCCGAGTTGACTTAATAAACCGAATTTCTATTGGACGTCAAAGGCTTCAAACAAATTGGCCGCGGCAAAATAATGCGGTGGATAATAGTCGTTTAGACAGCGCCGGAGCGACCGCCGTCGGCGTCGCACCTGACTAACAAAATTAATTACAGCCCAATAAGGAAATATTAACCGGTCGTCTAATAAGCCATTCTCGAGGATACGCCGCAATTAAATTGGGAGGGTCGCGGACTCATTATTTATAAACAATAATATATCAAAGAGATATTTTCAAGATGGCGCAATCCGCAAACCATTGGATAACAATACGTTCTTCAGATTGTCCTAATTTTTACTATTTAAATTATCTTAACTTTAAATTAATTGTTAAGAAACCAAACCCTCCTGTTAAATGGTATTCCACTAAATGTGTTGGTAAGCAATGATAGTTATCAATGTCATGTAACGAACTTCGAAGAAAAAATTAAAAATTCTAATATTTTATCAATTAAACACCATATTAACGATATTGTAAAGAAAGATTATTTTGAATTATATGTTACATTTTATTCTCACGGTAATTAAAAAAGCAAATTACAAAATTACACGAGGATATTTTCCGTCGACGAACGTCTACTGCGGACGAGCGTTGGAGAGAGCAAAACACAGCGCGGCACGGCGCGGCCCGGCGCGGCGTACTCCGTATTTATGGTTATATGACGGAAAAGTTTCGGAGCGTAGGAGCTAAAGCCATCGATTTTCAAAAGTTTTTCATGGAAATAAACCTACTTTCGTTGTGTACACGCTGCTGCTGCTGTGTGCGTGAGGACAACTCACACAGACACTGTCCGCTTCGAGGTCACACGATCTCGATCGATGACTAATGCAGCATTTTTTTTTTTTTTAAATAAACATTAAATAAATAAAGTACATACTGTCCTACTCATCTGAACTTTTCGTTCATCGTCCGTACTATACCATTACACTAAAAGTATACATGAAACAACCAAAAAAGAGACTTATAAAAAAATCCGGTATAGAATGCCTGTTACGAAACGAACTATAATCACATGCAATCGATGTATAATATAAATGATTGTGGTCCTTACCAAACCAACTGACAAGGTCGTAAGTATTGTCAGTTAGTATCAAAGAATCTCTAATTTTTGGTTTAAGGAGCATGATCGTTGTTTGCGTAAGATAATAAATAATCTAGGAAAAAATATTTACTGCAGTAATAAAATGATACATGTTCGGACAATTAATGTTTCGAAAAAAAAAAGTTTTATATCGCAGCAGCAGGACATTATTCAGATCTCTTACGCGATGTTTAAAAAATCTTGCGAAGTATGTGAGTTTCTTCAGAATTACGCTGGCAGATAAAGCAAATTGAGTGCCAGAATGTTATAGAGTTATAAATTAATTTATTATTCTTTCTCGATTATTTTATATATTTTGATATCAAATAATTTCTGATAAGTTTGTTTATGCTACGTGTACAAGGTCTATCGACCGAGTGTATGGCGCGTATTTCAACACACACACGCAAAGGTACTGTACTTGTAATGGGCCCGCAAAGAAAACTTTTTAAAACTTTTCCAGCGAGGCAATATGGCTCGTGTTCTCAGCCGTAATGTTTTATTTAGGCTACATTTAACCGTCTCTCTCTATGGTTACTCTCACCCGTGTGTAGGAACGGGATGGTTATATTTTGTTTTACTACATCGAGAGAAGCGATACGGCCGCCTTGCCCGGGATACGAAATAATTATTTCCATTCTGTCATTGTCGTTTATTTTTTATGTGTTTTCGTCATTTTGTGTGTTGCAGCACAGCGAAGCTTGATTACTGCTGAAATTTCTAGCGAAGGGTTAAAAGTTGCCTTCGGTCTTCTCTACTATTGATTGAGTAACTAGCCAATTTTAAAGAATATTTCTTTCTCAAACCGAGCATTTTCAACTGAATTTATTAAATTTTAAACACAACTTTTTATCAAAACATAAAAACAATTGAGTGCTATGATCCAAAAATGTATAATTACGTATTTTAAAGATAATTTTTACAGCTACTTGTGCAATCATTTTATATTTCGGTCTTCGTTTCTCTAGTTTATTTTCATTTTAACACCAATATTATAATTGCGTTTACGGTTAAACCATATTTCATTTTCTTATTCGAGCTATACTCGTAGATATATAGGATTAGGAGACCGGTACATGTCGTAAGGCGAGAATGCAGTCTCACTGTGGTCGTTTATCAAGATCGCCATCTGATTGGGGCGCGACTCAGCTGCGTTTTATTGTCGAATTACCGCGCGCCCATTCAAATTTTAATTTATGTTTCGAACAGCGTGTTCGAAAATTGATATTTCTTGTTTCATTTGTTCTGTAATTGTGAATTGATTTTATATACTTTATATAGTGCACAAATATGTATAATTATTTTAGAAACTTACCGCGCAATTTAATAATGATTTTTTTATTATATGTCTATTTTTGTTAAAGAATAATAGAGACGTAGAGTAGTTACTTCAAATGAGTAGTAATAGTTTTTGACACGATTTTACTTCTAATCTTAATTCCCGCCCGTCTCAAGAGCCGTTGAATTTATCAAATGGAAGTCACCATTAAATTTCCGAGCGCTCGGACTTTTCTTCTCCGCGATGTAAGCCGTAAATTATGAAGGCATTGTTTTATACCCTCATTACATAGATTGTTTTAGAAAGTAGAAAATTTATTATGAAGTTTCAAGCAATTTTTTATGAGTTATTATTTTTTCATTTTGTGTATTTATCGGTTCGAAATTTTTAAAGAATTTATGTCCAGTATTCGAAATAATCAAAAGTCGTTAATATTACTTTGGAACCAATATTTTTTATCATCATCTTCCACGTTCTTCTAAAGGAATAATTAAACTTTATACTTATTTCGAAAAGATGATACATTTTAAACGTCGAAAATCACATGCGACCCGACAAGATCCGTACTTATTCGTGTGTCGAGCTGGGATCGGATGTGGCGCCTGGCTTCCGGCCGCCCAAACGCACGCCACTTCCGCCCGCGCCTGCTGTCTACAGCCTAGCCCGCTCCGACAAATTCTATGTTGTTGTTTTAGGGATTTTGCATACGCTGAAAGCTTTACAATGTTGATTTTGATAACAAAATTTCTGGCTTTTCGATTTGGTTTTATTGGGGGGTTTAATGTTTTGATAACAACACAATGAAGTGATTTTGTTAAAATAGAATGTTTATTATAATACAATTAGTTCACTGTCATTTGAAGTGTGTTAAAAATGCATAAAAAACATGTTCAGTTTAAAAAAGATGAGAAATAGTAACAATTTCCTAAATAGTAATTCCCGAAGCTAATTTCCAGCGTATCAGTGCGCAGGCAGTGTCACATGCGCTTACCCAATGTTTAACCGAGAATGGTTCGCATTTCGCACCGTTTTCTCATTAATGTATCTTGATTTTACACTCAAGTCTTGTTTTCCTAGTTAAAAAAAAAATTGTCAGAATATAAATATTATCTCGCGATCAGTGTATTCATCAATTACTTTCCTATGACTTGATTAAATCTTATTCTGTTGATTCTGACGTAAATTGACTAATGAGCCTCGTTTCTTTTTTTTTAAATTTTTTTTTGCACTTATTATTTATTAGTATGACTGACAGTTTCAGTGTCATAATATGTTCTGGATTATTTGCTTAATAGAGTATTTTAGATTTATTTAGTATCTAATTCCTTCACCTTAAAGCGAATAGAAGATTAGCGCGATTTATTTTGTGAGTACGGCGGCGTTGTCACGAACCGCTGCAGTCGCATAAATATGAACTGTAATTAGCATTCCTACTCGCAGACGTCGCTTTGTCGTAGAACCTTAATTTTTACTTCTCGTGACATCTATCAAGGCGGCCACGGTATCTTGTATCTTCGTGACTGTCAATCTTTTTTTGTCTTTTGTGTTTTAAAGTAAATGCAACTGCAAACAATTTGTACAATTAAAAATTAATTTTATCACGGGTATTTTATTTAATAGTACATTTGAGAGAGCCTTTCTTGTTTTAAATTGTTTAAAAAAAACCTTCCTTACCGTTTGATAACCATATTCTGTCTGTACTTCTGTCACGATAACACGTATAAAGTGTTACGATTTAAGTTAAAATTTCATATTTTCACGATAGAGTCATAATTTTAGTCACATGACAAATACGCACAAATTACAATGAAATTACTGCAGGAAGTATAGCGACATTTAGTATGACGTGCGTTGGGTAACTGCCGTTCATTAGGGTAGTGTTGACAGTGCATGCGTGCGCGCCGCCCGCGCCTGGCACCGCCCTATCGCACCACCATCGATGACTAATAAACCGAGACTGCCTCAAATCTACGTTATCTTACAGCCTTTGTAGCTCTTACTGCATGGACAATAATGTCTATAATTGCATAAATCTGACGTACATTTATCTTTGCTTCTGTAATCGCAGTCTTATAAAGCCACTTTATAGCTACAATTGTTCTGTATCTTATTTAGTCGGTTTTAAGAAACAATTTTGAATGATTTAAGCGCACGATCGGAGAAATAAATTTACGTTGTAATCGTGACCACTTCTGGTGAACACTTATTCGGGAACTCCTGCCCCGAATTGAGCGATCCGTGTCAGAATTCACGTAGGAACTATCGGCGCATAATTTATTTGTGCGTGGGAAGGTATTATTTCTTCATTTCCATTTATGTTACTTTTTATTATTCGATCAGTGTTGTTTCATGTTGCTATAGGAAATCTGATAAGGAGTCATGCTATATTGAATTGTAGTGATAACAAAACGCTACGTATGTTTTATATAGAAATAATTTCATCGTGGTGATTGGTTACTGAAATTTTTCTCAAAATTGTATACGTATGTTGTAATATAATTTATTTTTAAGCAAAACAGCAAAATGGGCTAGATTTTTCATTTTCGTATAATATTGAACGCAATCATTATTAAGTATCTAAGTGTGAGTGGAGGGATAAGAAAATGTCGCCTTGAGAAATTTCATGATTCGACTTAATATGCGTTTTAGATTTCAGAAGTCGCAAAAGTTTTATCTGGCGAGCCGGTCGAGCACCTCTGGATTACTCATTTTGCAATAGCCTGGGGCAATTAATAAGGAAGGGGTAGTGCTATCATTAACCGAGGGCGCGGCGTCTTAACAAGAATATAATGCAATTTTAAAATAATCCTCGCAAAAAAGAAATTAATGCAGGCACCTCGCTGGATTCTCTTTTTATCTCCTTAATTGGTTTTCACATCTTTGGGTGTAAAAAAATATCGTGTTCTTTGTAATCTCGGGCGATGTTTTAATAAATATAACGAAGTGAGCTCGGGTTGGGGGAGGGAAGAAATATTGCCGCCTTTTTAAATAAACCTTCACACTTGAAAGATCAACGCGCCAAGTGGTCGCTTCGCGATTTATTGAGGAATTACATAAATTTAACTGGCTTTAGCTCAGTGCCAAGTCCATTTTACGTTCAACTCATGCCATAGTTGTTTTATTACAATAAATTTCTCATTCATATTTTATTGTTCAAAACAGCACATAGTTTCAATATAATTAAATTAATTAAACACGACACGAGGCTACCATTGCAATCAACACATTGTTCGTGTTTTTAATTTATAGTCCCTATAAATCTAAACAGATCGCTTTAGTAAACCGTGTAATGTACAAAGTAGTAATTACTCGTTTAATTTCTTTTGTACGGCAACAGGAGCAGGTCTCATTAAAATGCAATCAGTTAGCTTTGCATGGTCGCAAGCTTGCAGGTCGCGGAACAAACGACTGCCTCATATTTGTAATTTAAATCTGATTTATTTTTGTTCTAATTCGTGTTAGTTTCTAAATTAAACAGAAACACTAATTCAGAACGAACATTTATCGTAAAAGTATAAAAGCGGTCTTTAATAAATGTTTACTCAAGTCTATTTAAATATTTACTAGCTGTCGACCCCGTCCGCGAGGAATTAAAGATAAAAAACATAATAAGTAGCCTATGTGTTCTTTCTACATCTGTGCCAAATTTAATCAAGATCCATTGAACCGTTCCGAAGATACCTTCAAACAAACATCCATCCATCCATCCATCTAAACATTGTATTTATAATATTAGTAAGATTAGTAAGAAGTAAGATATAATCTGTTAAACACTCTAATGCCGATAAAAAAATGTAGTCTAAAATATAGTAGAAAACTATCATCACTTTTTAAATACACGTTTTTAAATACACTTTTTAAATACACTTTTAAAATTGTATGTATATTAATTTAACATTTATCAGTGTTCAGATTTGCAAAGTCATACTTTAATAATAAAATAACAAGTTAAATAACAATGGCTCTATACGCCACAACACTACAGAGTAATGTAATCCACTCATAAAACCTCTATTAATCCTTCCACTAGGCAGTACTGTTGTGTCATCAGCGGCAGTCGAAATTTTAATCACTCCCTCCCCACCCCGTCGACACCCTCAACGCCCTAGGGCTCCGGACGACCGCTCCTTACACGATATTCCCATTACTTAGTCCAGGGCTATAATAAAATTTAATATAATGCCGCGAGGAACGGATGCGGCTACGAATGGCAGACAGCATGAGATTTTACCGTGGGAATTAAGCGAGGAAAGCTTCGTTAAGTGTTTTTATACACGTGTTATATACACGGATTGGCAAACATATTTTTTTTTTTGGGAAATATTTGTATTAATTAAAATTTTTAAAGAAACTTCATACACGAAAAAGGGAACGAATTAGTATACATTCTTAATCTTATGATTTATTTTTTATAATAATAAAATCCTCTTATCTCTGCTTATTTTTTTTTAAATCATTCCTTACGTTATTATTTATTACAGACTAAATAGTGAAGCTAAAAGTTTAATTCTCCCTTAAAATTTTTCGTAAAGCAATAAAACAGGAGTCGATCTATGATATCTGAACGCTGGAGAGCCGCGGGCTGTGAAGGGTTACCAGTAGGTATATCTTTTGTGCGTCCATCTCAAGAACGAAGGGGTTCCGATGCACGAGAAAATTGAGAAATGGACCGGTTAACGTCGTTACAACTCCCCGTCGCTACTGGATTAAGGAACAGCCCTGGATGAAAAATGTTTTGTTTTTGTTCATTGATAGTGAAAATATTTATGGATCTTGATTTTTTTCTTTCTATAAACGAGTAGTGGACAAAAAAACAATAGAATTATTTTATTATTTGATAGAATATTCTTAATTTTTTTATTAATATCTTTGCGTTTACCACGGAGGTTAAAATATAAAACAACCTTTGTGATTCTCCCAGTATGTTATATTACTATAAATTCAATTCAATTTTTCCTTCTTGCGTTGTAAATATCACCTTTAATGTTGTTGAAAAGTAGCCAAATGATGCCATTCCATTTCTTAGCGCTACTAATATTATTTATCTTCTAACTTTCGACTCAATGCATTGAATCACATTTTGGCAAGACAACAACTCGTCTATTTTGTGACGCCTAAGTTTCAGATTATTTCATTCTTGTTTTCAATAAATTTTAAATATTTAAAAATAACTAATTATGAGTTAGTTATAATAATTTAATTCAAAACAACTTATTATTAAAAAAAACACCCTACAAACAACTAACTTAAAAAGGAGAATGAAATTTAACTATAACGTAACATATAAATAGCATAATTATTAACCGCATGAAGTTAAAAATTAAGTAATTAGTAAGTCTAGGAGAGTAGTACTCGAAACCAGAAGTCGGGTGTACTAGGTCACGAGTCGAGTATTTGCGATCAAACTGGGCTAGAGAAGTTGCAAAACGAATGTTTAATACGAACGTCGAATGCAAGCAATTTAATTGCCAACGGCGCAAAGGCAAGCGCAGCGCCTCAAGTTTTACACTTTTAAAAACTTACTGCCTCCGGGATGCAGTAAACTCATTAACCTGAGTGCTTTGCTTATTAGACAAGGTTGCCTGCCTTCAACAGGCGAAGGCATCCGCAACGTTTCATGAATGTTATATAAGATTTAAATCATAATGCATAATTATTATTTATTTATTTTTTGCATCATTTAATTTTAATCTAAAGTTTAATAAAGGTTTAATAAATTTAATTTTTTTCTTTTTAGTTTAATATTTTTACACCCAATATATAAAAGACTCATGAAAAACAACGAATGAAAAACCCAAATCGTATCAGTGAATAATATCACTACAGTTATTAACATGTTATGAACAACGATTGTATTGAAATTCAGTAGTCATTCCCTAATAATATGGATGTGAACACCGAAGCCGGTGATTATTTTCCTAAGTTATAATGAAAAAATTGCAGGAATACACTTAATTTTACTGGACAATTTGTTAGAATAATCGTTGGGTATAGTGAGGGTTCAGACGGTAAGATTTTTAATTTGACTATTAAATAAAACTATTACAAACTAGTTAGTCGTAGCTCTTAAAGCTTAAAAAAACTCAAAACACGCCTACGGATCGGACAAATGAATTCTATAATAATTAATTAATTAAATACCTCGTAAAAATTCCCATACTAGGTACACTTAAAAATAAGCTGATGCATTAATATTTTCCACTTACCTGTGATAGCGTAAACTCTCATTTATTTACAGCTTACCTCTTGTATACCTTTAAGAAGGAATGAATGAAATGTACGAAATAGAAAAATACGTCATATTATCGGCTTAGCTACAATAAAGGCTGAGTTTTGCTAAATAATAATTAGCACTGACTCTTTTTTCCCTTTAAATTATAATACACACTAAAACATAAACAAAAAACATATGAAGACTCTAAAATTGCATGTCAACATAATTACTGCTTAATGGCGTTTCGTTGCTTTCTTTGAAAGGATATGTTAGTCATATTACACTGGTTAATTACGTCTGAAATCGCGAGATATGTAGCTACATTCAAGAGGAATAATATGTGTTATGTTCCTTTTTTAATCTACATCTATACTGATTTTATATAGAGGAATGATCTGAGTTTTGTATGTAACTAATAAACTCAAAAACTACGGAACCGGTTTCAAAATTTTTTTTATCATTAAAAAACTACATTATCACTAAGTAACATAGACTATATTAATTGTAATTTAAGTTTAGTTAACATGAATAAACAGTCTATATTTAAATCCCTTAATTTTATTTTGCCCCTTTTTTTCTTACGGAGAAGAATTCTAGATAACAAAAAGTGCTAAAAAAATCGGCGATCTCTATCTTTTACGATTTTTTCACAAAAACCACTTTTTGCTTCTTCTGAAGCAATTAAAAGTCACACGTTATATGCGATGTTGTTTTTTGGTATTCGTTATCAGGAGAATTCAATGTTGATAAAAATCACCTTACACTATCTGAAAAATATTTTAGAAGATATTACGATCAGAAACAATAAGCGTATAGAAAAAATCAGCTCGCGGGCCGTGTATGGCTATGTTTACAAGGTTTTTATTACTTTATAACTGGGAAGGGTGCTGATATGACAAAAAAAGAGATCTTTACCATTCGTGCGAAACTGGGGCTGGTCGATAGTGAGATATATATTTTAATAATGTCACAAGAAATACATTTTGTAGAAAGCTTCCAGTATCAATCCACTATATGATGATAGGAATAAGCTACATTTAAAAACACGTGTATATTTTGTTACATTGTAAAGTAAAGACGACAAATAGATGGTAAATCGAAGATTCTTCGTAATTTTACATCGAGACAAAAGCACGATTTTTATTATCGTTAAACAAACTAATGTCTTAATACCATATTCTTAAGCAGAATTAACTGAGAACTAGACGAGTATATGAATAAAATAATAATGAATTTTCTCCGTGCATTACCGTGGCGGTGATCAAATGTCGGTGCATATGCAGCACATGCATCATGACCTCCCTCAGAACCATGCTAACTGCATGCTATGCTCGCATCCGACGTTTTATTGTGATTTACAGTTCAATTATTCAGACTATATACCTCGAGATTGCGTACTGTTGAATTGAATTTGTTTATGCTAAATGTATGAACTTTATTCATAATTTTACTCTAGTAATTAAGTACTGAAGGTAATATGCTGTAATAGGATTGGGTTTTACACTAGTTTGTACAATAATATTATTCTAAGTTTGTTGAAGTATAGATGCTAATTAAAAAAATACTTTGTAATTTGTAATCATCCAATTATTGGCTGACTTTACCTTAATTAATTTAACCATATATATACTGAAATATTGCACGTTATCAGATTTCATGTTAATCGTAAACTTTTCACTTACATTCGAATTTCTCATGATAAACTCTTCGATAAATCTGTCAAACACTTCAATGTACAGGGTGTAAACCCTTATAGTAATGTCAACAGCCGCGTCGACGTTATACGACGAGAAGTGATCGCAGCGAAGAAACACAAACACCTCACGGGCTCTCGGCTAATCGCTTAATCAAAATTTATTCCGCACTTTGATTTTAAATTTGGAACGCAACATTTATTACCGGACCCCTCGCAACCCTTCGCGGGGCCGCTTCATTATCGCGGATTAAGGCTGCGGAATATTCTATCGATCGCATCGACTCCGCCAGTATTCATTTTCAATTAAGCTCCAAGTATTTTATTAAGTTCGCGCGCGGAATTGATGAGTTTCGCGAACTAATATTTACAATGGCGTACGTTGTACGAGCGGCGGATACATCACCTTAACAGTGTAGAGGCTTCTATCGAGACTCTACAATCAAACCGTATTATTAAAGTAGTTTCACTGATTCATAACAAAATATTTTTATAAAAGCTTACCTTTGACTAGCATTCATCTTGTCGAAGACAAATGAAAAAGACACCATACATTACAAAAGAACTTTTCAAAGAGAGAAAAATACCAAAGTATGCTAATATTAAATTGTTTTAAGGAATCGATATTCAATTTAAATAGAACGCAATCCACAAAGCGAGCCGAACAAACAAATT
Source organism: Papilio machaon (assembly GCF_912999745.1). Lineage (NCBI taxonomy): Eukaryota > Metazoa > Arthropoda > Insecta > Lepidoptera > Papilionidae > Papilio > Papilio machaon. The sequence goes on along the minus strand of NC_059989.1, from coordinate 2,847,433 downwards.
AGATGTTCTTTAACAAAGCATTGTTTCGTACATCGAATGCGAAGGTGAGTTCAATTTCCTGGTTGAGACGGCGCTCCGCTAGTTCTGACGTCATCCGGCAACTTTTGAAACCTCGTCATGGAATCCGATGCACCCAATGCACCTTTGTGTCTACGCGCTTTTAGCAAACATAATATCGCTTTGTGACGTCATACGAATGCTTTGTATTTGAACAATGTCAAACAATTTTGTTTGAAAATGGTAAACAACGAATTGAAAAATACTGATGTGTTGACGCTCTATTTACCCTTCATTCACGAATCGTGTATAGCCTCAAATAATATAAAAGGAAAGATAAATGAATTCCATAAACCAAATAAATAAAAATTATATTGTAAATAATGAGTTGTAATTGACAAGTAACTTTTTAACTATATCTTGAAATATTATTGATATTAACGTGTCAATAGACAAATTAACAATTTGTGTATGCGATAGTTGATTTAATATTAGATAATTTACATGATAATTTTTAAAGTCAGTCTTTAATTAGATTTCAGTGAACGGTTAACTCGTGTCAGTGAAACGTTCTAGAGAAATAAACAGATGAGTTGGGAGCAGGAGCGCAGTAACCGCGCGATGCAGTTAATGTAATTTCCGTTGAAAACCCGATAATGTGCGCACGTCATTTCTTAACATCCTTAAAGAGCTTTTATTACTTAAAGTTTGTCACTTCAGTGACCTTATAAATTGTTCATTTCATATAACATAAATGTAAATAAAGTCCACTAATTTTTATTTCTCTAAAAGTGTAATTGTTAATTACGCGAAAATCAATAAATATTTTAGTGTAATTTTAAAAATATATTTAGCTAGTCGTTTATCCCATATTCAAAACTGAAAATGCTAGAAAAACTCTAAATCTCCAGCAGCATTTTTAACCACAGTATATTTTCTCAATACAGAAAAGTAATTAATATCCAAAAGTTATCAAATTTTCTACTAAACCATGAGTGGATAAAATAAACATTCCTAACACTCCAGTCTAGTGTTTACCCTCTCGGATGTTTGAAGGGATCGCATTAAGTCGTGCATTTTACCTGCAGGACGCATCGCCTGATATCCCATTTGTCTGACGCGAGACAGCGCGCTAAATGATGAAGGAACTTTTCACTTTGCTTCACGACGGCTTCTGTTTAATCAATGCTGATGGCTGGATTACACCCGAGATGCTTTCTCGTCCTGTTTACATTTACACTGTTGTTATTAATTTATATTTTAGCTATGTTAGTTGAATTCGAATGTTAAGTTAGTTATGTCAGGTTTTTACGTAACGATGCGTATTTAAATAAGCTCATCTTTTTAAAAATTAAATTTCAATAGAGTTTTAATACCTTTCTAGTATTTTCATGTAATGTTCTTTTATCGCTATTTTTATTCTTTATTATTTTGTGAGAATTTAGACTTTATCGGAGGTATTAACATAAAGTCACAGCAGAAGTACGACAATATTACATAGGGTTATTAGGCAAGCGAAAATGCTTGAAGTGGAGCCAGCGCAGCTTTGCGGGGCTCATTGTCGGCGCAACAGCGGCCGCCTTCGCGAAACGAAAACTTTTCCAAATGCCCTCAGTCGGGCCTTTATTAAAACCTACGGAGCATATTGCATAACTGACGGCAATAACTAAGGCGACCGCCTCACTCCGCGCCGCAACGAATTCAATATTCACAGCGAGTGCTGGAAAGTTTTATTATTGCGGCGTAAATATAATGAGTCCAGGTGAGCCAGTTTTGTCTGCGGGGATTTACGGTCAGGCTTTATTCGTGAGCGGGTAAGATAGCGAACGCCCAAATTAACTCGCGCAATGCAAACTCACGTAATTTAGTTACAAGTTTTAAACGTTCACTGCTAAGTCTGAATGCATTGAGCTTTGTCTCAAAATGCATGCATTTCTGTAATGTTACAATTAATTTATTATTATTACCTCTCTATTTACGAATTAACTTACAATTCACAAATAGAGTTGTTAATCAACACGCAATTTTGCAAAACTATAAATTCTGGCCGGTAATGTAGCAAAAATTACCAGACGATTTAGAAATTATAAATGCCAAACTTTATCCAACTTTTTATTTCAGGTACACGACAACTTTTCCCTCATCTATATTTAGAATAGGTATGGTGGCTATTTAAAAACCAATCAAAACTTGCAAATATGAAACAAGCAAGTTTTTAGAGTGTGTGAACTAAAAATCCTTTCTTCTGGATTATGGCCATAAGAACTTAGAACCATAGAACTTTTTATAACATTTTCGGCGGCTTGATTTAAATAATGTATTTAACAATTTAATATTACACATGTATCATGTCAATTTACTCTAAAATACTAGCAACAAATTACTAATATACACTGTCTCCCTCGCTTCTCCGCGGAACATCTTCTAAGACGCACAAAACATTATTTAAACCAAATCGCCGTCCCATAAATCAAAGAGCGCCAGAGGTACGCATATTTCATACTTAATTCTTTCGTGGTTCATAGCTCTCTGTGTATTTTATGAGCCGTCAGTTACCTCCTACGTTTAGGCAGCTTATATGCACCTGTATTCTGCGATCCTTTTGTTGTTTTTCTAAAATATCTTTTTGTTCGTAATAACGCTGAGTACAAATTGGTATTTAGGTCCTTTAAAGCGACTGTTTTTTTTACAAATTTTATTTAGACATAAAATAAAATATAACAGTTATAATGACTATGCTAATTAATAATGGAACCATGAGTTCTAAATATGAGAGTTTGTTAACTTATCGACAATCGTAACCAAAGTTAAATTTTTAGTATTTTGATAAAACCTAGGCTGATGCCATTGAACCTAAGGCCGATGGCAACTGTAACCATTGTTTGAACCGTGCTATCACTTTCTCATAAAAAGCATTTTTGTATTCAATGATGAAATAACACTGGAAATTGATTAATATTCCTGAAGGTAAGCCATAAATCTGATGTTTGGGCGAATCTCAGCTGTACCCTCCCCTGGCAGCCATATATTGCAATATCGCGGGAGCGTCCGCAGAGACTGTGCCGTGTACTTTGATTCTCGTTTGCTAGATCTTACACAGAAATATACATATATATTTAACTAATGTCTTGGCATTAATTTATATGCTTTGAAGAGAGATGTAAACAATATTATTGTAAATTGTTATGTTAATCTAATGGTAAGTTTACACACAAGTCAGATTGGCATGAATTCAAAAATTGTCCAGAAACGTTTTCTTTTTATTTTTTTTAAACTTTTCAACACTAAAATCTTCGCTACATTAGCTAAAGATAGAAATGTTAATGTATAAAATGAAATCACTTAGATGTGTTCCCGGTTCCGAGCGGCAACACATCGTCAAAAGCCACCACAAACGCATTGCTCCGTCAATTTGTGCAAATTTCGTATAGGTATCGTCCCATGTAAATGATGGGCCAACACAATAGACTCCAAATAAGTTTTGCAGGCTCTTTGATTTCCAAATTCGCACCCCGTTTTACGCTCACTAATTTTCTTGTTCGGACACAATTTCGTCGGCGGTGGACCCCTCACAATAATAATTTCGCAGGGAAACTATTATAGTCGATCCTCTCTAGCCAGTAATTAATTTTGCCATAAACTGGCTCAATTGAAGCGTGAAGATCTCGTGTAGGCTGACTCGGCCCCGCAAACTTTCCATAATGATAATTACTTTTCAATTCAATTTAAAATAAATATTTTTAATAGAATCGGCTCCAAGTTTCGGAATGGAAAACAATTGGGATAATTTTGATTATAAATTTACGGTAAAATGAAACTCGAACTTATTCTAAAATGATTTATTCAATAGAAGAATGTATTGAGTATCTAGAGGTACATAGCTCAGACCTTCATTCGCCGCACATGCAATAAGATGCATCACAATAGTGTGCGAAGTTTCCAGAACAAAGCCACAACTTACGTCCTCTACTTATATTACATAAGTACACCTATTCCAACAATGTCAGATTCACTTACTGCAGTAAAATATTCTGTATATATTATTTATTTGTAACAACATCTTCAAACTATGACTTCAACTTTTAGGATGTAGGAAGGAATTTACTTTTCAATATTTCACTCCAATAGTAAGCTTGACTACTCTGTAAGCAGTAAAAATATGAGCTGTTTATAACTATGGAAGAAGTTTATAATTCTGCTTTAATTGTAAATATGAGTAAGAAACTACATGTATTAATAAAATAATTGATTCCATCCATCCATCCATCCATTCAGCCTCGTGATTAATATTTTTAAATACAAAATGTAATATAAATTCCAAATAGCAATAGTATTAAGCATGAAATAGAGAGCAGCTCATGAGTTGTCTAGCCGCTGGGCATGCAGCGCATTCTCACCTGGGGCCCGACTTACTAAGACTTCGCAACTTTGACGTCGACGTCAATGCCCGCCTCAAACACTCCACTAAGACCTTCACAATCGATAACTTAGGAATACTCTGACTCAATAAATAAGCTCTGGCTTCGTGCTATTATTAGTCATATTGTTTGTAAATGTATTAATAGCGAATTTATGTCGGCAGTCAATTTTAAGTAAGCCCTGCTAAAAATGCTAATCGATTTAATTTAAGTTATTTGATGTTAAGAATAATTTGCAGTAGAACATTTTGTTTCCGTTTTTTTTTTTAAATACAACAAAAAGAACTCCGCAGAATTGAAGCTAATAGTTCCGTGTTGTCATAAGTGTTCGTGTTTCCAAAACAAAACTAACAATAATATTTTAAAGCGAAATTTATTGTTTCGATAATGTCTAGAGCGTTTTATTTCTTGTAATTAACTACCGAGGCATGCCGGCACGTAACGGCCACGTTCAAACATAAATACACCAAGAAATCGGGACCATCCCTATAAATTCCTCTCGTAAAAGGCTCTGCGATTATGTTAGAGGGTGGTATTAGCAAAGTTTGTCCGATAGAGGGGGGCAGCCCCCCTCTAATACATTTTTCGTTGATGTAACACGATTTCTCGACGGCTCTCGGTTACGTGATGGATTAAGAAGAGGCTCAGTCTCACCACCGATGGATTAAGACGGAGGCTCTTATATTTTGGGCATCGCCGGCTAATATACAATGTTTGCTGTCGATACTCTTGCCCGAATAATGCTTAGGATTCTATGGCTGTTGGGATTTCCCGCTGTGTGAGGGTTCCTTAATCACCTTGTTTTTAAAACTTGAAGCAAATGCATTCATATTTAGCCTATAGAATTCTAAATTCGAACTGGTGTCTTAGAAACACCTTAAAATCGCCGTTGTATGTATTCCAATGTAATAAGATTGAACGAAATATGCACAATAAGATAGTTAAAAATAATCTTTATGTAAGTTTATTTGATCTCACATACGTTCACATTGTAATAGCCTAAAAAACTTTACATAGGTACGGTACATGTACAGAAAAGCTCGAGAAAATTTCAGAAAAAAAAACTGGTTTCTTTTAGCGAATTTTCCCTTGACAGGCTTCGACAATAATCATAAATACATTACGCGCGATTGGAGACAGGAGCCGGTTCGTAAACAAGGCACCTCTCGCTCTGCGCTCGTTCCGCCTTTATTGCCTATCTAACTTTGACGGATTTTAATAATATACCGACTTCGATCCAACGACCTACGCACTACTCGGTACGGGGATGTTTACTTATTTTATTGCTGACATATTTAACGTAAAATATATCGTTGTCGATTTATGTTTAAATATTAATAAGACCCGGTTTGGATTTGTATTTCCAAAAAAATAAGTTTGATTATTGACGCAAGCTTTCATCCTTTCATAACCGATCCTATCACCTCTCACCTACGTCTTATTGGCCATACCTTTATTACTTTTCACGAAAACTTTTGGTTGTTAAAACAATTGTTGCTTTCTCATACCAAAATTAAGAAAGACTCGACTTTTGAACTTGACTACGTAGACCCTCCATAGATAAAACTGGTTCTTTCCTCCTGACCCTTCATCGACCTAGACTCTTGAATTCTTTCAGTTTAATTTACTATGATTATGTTTTAAATAATCACCACAATTTTGTCACGTGAGTGTACCCATGTTTGTTGAACTCATCCGCTTTCTTCATTAGCGTATGTTCATTACGTACATTGAACAGCGGGCTAATTGAAGCAAATTTTACAAATTTTCCTTACACCGGCCGACGTCTAGAGACGAGTGGCAGCCCCCTAAACGTATAAATACTGAATAAGCAGTAAACTGTATTACTTCGGCGAACCCTTTTCACTTGGCGAATTAGTAAAAAGCTATTGGGGAGTGAAAATTTTAAGTTAAATGCGCCCGTAAGCTTTCCTACCTGCGCTGCGCTGCGTGTGTTTGACAGTCCGAAGTGATTACATCGCATAACCTTACCCTTCCTTATGTTTGTTTTGATTCCCTGTAATTTGATTTGTGACATTTTTAACGCGAGCAATTAAAAAGTCATTTACAGTTACTTATGTCATTGCCATTGCGACGAGTATAGTTATTCGTTCTTTAATATGTTTACATCAAATAAACTATTTTGTAACTAAACAAGAAAAATAATTAAAATTAAAAAAATGTCAGTTACTTTTTTCTTACTTCTTGTATAACTTATAACTTACTTATAACTTAAGCTTACTAATATTATAAATGTGAAAGTTTAGGTGTATCCATCCAACCAGGATGTTTGTTAGAAAGTATGCCCAGAACGACTCAACGGATCTCGTTAAATTAAGCACGAAGAACAAATAGGCTTCTAATTAAGTTTTGTCGTTGTAGTTTAATATAGTATTATACTGTTATAACTTGCTATCTAAAATTTAGAAGATCAATTAAACAGTTCGAAAGTCTTAAATTACCAACCCTATATATAGACAATTAAAATTAAACATTTAACAGATAATGTTCAATAAAGCACTTATTCAAACAATGAAAAAGGTAATTGGTTTAAACACAAGCCCGACAGCGGGGCAATAGGTAGACGCGTAAAATTATCACGCATAATTAAAAATGCCAACACACTGCAGACTTGCCCCGGGCCCGTCTAATTAGCAAAAAGTTAATAAACAGACATACGGGCTTGACAGTGACATGCTCCCGTGAAAATGCCAAGATGAAACACGTTTAATTTGCATACTCGTTACGTTGTCGAGTTACGTGGGCACATGTGAGCACCCTGGATAGTAACTACCGAGCTCCCTCAGGATGTCTGCGTATTTCGAGGTTAGGTTACGCATTATAATAATTTTAACGTTCAGAATATAAATTAAACTTAAGTAGTTTTGCTGCGGTGACGAGATTTGTTTTGCTTTTATTTTTATCTTCTACGATAGGGTTACAGAAAATTACTACAACTTTAAATTTATTTTTAATTCAATTATTTTATACTTTGGATAGTTAATTAACCTCTCTAATTGTATTACCATCAAAATTACTTTAAATGTATCCTTATTTTTTCCTACTAAAATTGATTCTCATTTCAAAATATCTAATTCACCTAAAATATTCCGACTCCACTCATCTAAACGTAACTTAAAAGTGCCATCAGACATGACCGTTGAAACAACTAGACGTTAAGGTCATCTCAGACTGACAGCGAGCATCCATCGATCCGTCAAATTAGTCACCGGGATCCGATCGAGGGCTCTCAGGTGCCGAAGACGTGTATTCCTAACAAAGCCAATCAGGGGCATGACGCATCCCTAGCCGATAATCTGTCATAATGACATCGATTTCCCATCTTCCTGAAGCATTGTACGTGACTGATGTCGTGTGATCACTCGCTGCATCTTAGAAGACTCTTAAGGAATTTTGTTGTCAATTGTAAAACCACAAAAAAGTCACTAAAAATTTTAACGCAAATATAAAATTATACATATCACAACGTGAAGTCCAGTAACACTAGACGATTTTTATAGGGAAAGGAGACAACTAAGCAACGTATCACCTAAGATCATTCCATGAGGGGATTTTTGCAAATCGCAAGAGCGTTGATAGACAGCTTTTGTTTCCAAAAAAAATTACGTCTCTATACGTTTTGGAGATTTTAACTATCTAGAGTTTATACAAGGAGCACAATACGTGCCAAGTTTTAACAGTCGGTGGTGTAAATGAATTTTATGTGTTCGCCACTAATTTAGCTCGTCACATTTGATGATAGACGCGGAGCTAACCGGAGGCACGCCTCGCTACGTGTCTAATAAGACACTCTGCGGCCGCTCATTGCCGTCGCCGACGACGAACGCGCTACAATTAACGCGCGTCTTGCGCCATTGTGAAGGGCGTTTGACATCGATTGTATATCACTTTAGTCATAAGTCCTTAAACTTCTAACGTCCCTATATAAAAATCCAAATATATATCTAAAAAACATTTTTAAAGTCACACACGTCTATGAAAAGAGATGATTTTTCTTCTTCTTGTTTGTGTTTATTATTTGATTATATTGTTTCTTGCGACAGTAATAGGCATAATTGTAAGGATGTTGTTATTCTATTAATATTGTGCACTATAAAATCTATCTAAACCAGGCTTGTAAGAACTGCCTAGTATTTGATTTCAATAAGTATAAAAATGGTATGTCGCAATGCGGGCTATATTAAGCCTACTTTATTGCTCGTTGATGCGACACAATAATTGTATTACACAAATCTCAGGTAACTTAAGTTTCCTTTGTATAAATACCTGTAAAAAACATGTAGCTATCTCAAGTTTTTCAACGAGGATAGGAGAGATGACAATTTGTTACCTGAACGTGTTTTTCGGCAGTGAAAAATCAAGGTAAGAAAGACGTCAGAGAAGCCTTGCAAACTTTTCAAACATTTAATTTTTACGAAACCTTTACATTTCAACATCAGTTCTATTTTAGCTTTTCTTTGAAAACCTGTGTAATACTTTCTGTTACTTTTATATTTTATGACGTCAATTTATACTTACGTATTTTGCGAGTAAATACATGATTGTTTTAAATTGATAGTGGCAAAAAAACAAGTGCTTTAAAATACTCTATGGCAAAGATAAAATAAAATTACCTGGTTGAAAATATTAAATTATAATACTTGTACTTAATATAGTATGCATACTACCGTAACGGAAATCTACTTTTATATACCTCCAATTTAAATTATTAGAAAAGTATTGTACAAAAATTGTACAAAAATACAAATTAAACAAAAATATTAAATAATGTAGCCTAGTCTTAAAACATTTTCCATATATAATTTGGTAGAATTACACGAGAGAGGGATTCGTCACTCTTTCCTTGCTTTAATGAAGCGACCGCTTTGCCGACGACGTCGAGTGCCATAATGGTTTCCTCTCGAGGCCTTTGTCGAGCCAACTTCGCAACTCCTCAACTAAGAATAACTGGAAAGGACGCGGACGTGTGACTTGCTCCACTTCCTAATGCGCTCGCTGCCACCGCCTTTCTTTATACTCCTACATCTTAAATTAAAATATATATTTATTACGTTATCTATCTAAATTGTTAATATAAGTCACTGTAATACACCTAAATGTTTTGGGAATCAGTTATGAATGTGTTGATTTTATACCTTTAGCGTTTGAAAATGTTAAATATTGTGCAAATAAAATAAATTAGTTTCGTAGTTAAATTTAACGATTAACTAAGTACACATAACTACGAACAATTTAACTTCACTGGTGATATATAATCTACTTAAAAAAATATTCAAAGGCGAAGTCAATTCCATTTAAAACAGCGTCATTGCTCCGATCCGCGCCGTATTTATCTCTGCAAAGCAAACAGGGAGCTTTCCTATAGTTTCTTGGAGACTTCTTCAGCTTTCATTTATCCGCATGCAGATACGTTCTTGATTAAACACGCCTCACGCTATTTATATAAGACGTAATGAAAGATGCGGCGGCAGTTACGCCTCTCAAAAGAACCCGTGTTTATTCATTTCACTGTCAATATTTACATCTAATAAATCAACGCTAGGCCTCATTATGATATCAAAACGTGGTATTTATTTTATTACTGGTGCTAATGATCCATTTATGTTTGTTTGGAATTAGGTGAGAAAATATTTTTCGGTTAGTACCAGAAAGAAAATTTTTGTTTGTTATCTGCGTATTTACTGCATACTCCATTTTATATTATGTTTAAAGAAATTATATCTAGATATCATATTGATATGAATACATTATATAAAATATATAATATATACCTAATATAAAAATTTTATGTTTGTATTTTAATTTCTGTGAAAACTTGTTTTGGTATTAACATAAACTTTCTGGCGAAACTTCTCGAGTGTAATTACAGCGGCGTCACCTGTGAACGAGGCGTCTGTATGCAAATCCGAGCGCGGTTCCCAAATTTTCTACACCTTATTATAAGAATGCGAAAGTGTTCGAGGGCCGATTCTTAGATACCGTTCATCTGATAAACGCCCTCCCAATTTCCGCGTGTTCATACATTCCCGTTCGAATAGCATTTAGGGTGGAAAATATTGGGCATAACTAATTTATTCGCTCTTACGTAGGCGGGTCGAGGCTGCAAATGAAGGTTGCTTTCACAATATATTTTAATAACGCACTCTCCGGAGACTCGCGGCCGCGATACGGATAACGAAGTTGAAAATGCGTATTTTTACTTTTGCCTCTCTAATTCATATAAGGATTTTTTTATGTTATTTTATGTTAAAGGGCACACCTACGTAATTATAACAACGATTTTGAAAAGTTATATGCCGACTCATATGTTTATTTTAATAATGACTATCTTATGGTTAGAAGTTCTAAGGGCTTCAATTATTTAATATTTATCCTTATTGTGATAACAGAAAATGTGGACTCGATGTCCTATAGCCATTAAACTTAGTTTAGGTATTGACTTCTTCCCACCTTAAACAATTTATAGGAAAAACTACACTATAAATTATCTACGTCACCTGCGATACACTTGTGTAAATAAACCCAGTTGAAAGAATCTCCTCACCTTTCCAATCTGGAGTCGGTAGTTTGCAGCGGAAACGTGTCGGCCGACTTCGTTCCGATATCAGAACGCAGGTCGGAGCGACACGGCCGCAGATTGGATCGAGTTAATTTCGCTCCACAAACAAATTGACAAAGTTTAGAGCGGGGCATATTTCTTCGCGGCTATACCCCTCACCCCGCATGCACCCCTTCCCCAGCGCCCCGTGACAGATTCCCGCATAGCGGAAATTAAATTTCACATCCGAACAAGAGCGGGAACACTCGCCGCGACTAGCACGTGTAGCGCGACACGCTGCGGTGACGTCACACCAGCACGCTCTACGGCTGTAACAATTAAAGTTATTTTACAAAATTATAATTACACATTCAAGATGATAAAAGATAGCTGATGCTTCATAAGGTTCCTTTAACAGGTATTACATAGGGACACTTAGTATTAAAAGGTTATTGAATTTGTGAAATCCTAACAAAAGTGAGAGTAAAAGTTATAGTCCCGTAAAATAAAGACTATTTTATGAACACGAGCAACAAAGGACACATAAAATTATAACTATAAGAAAACACAAAACTAATCCCATCCGGCTCTATCAAAATCGCAATTAAAAGCCCATTTACGGCGACGGCCTGAGACGGACCTGGGGGTCACCTCGAGAAGGACGCACGAATTAGCCATTAGCGGGCGCTTCGGACCTTGTTTACACCGCGCTTGCCCTAATGACGACCTTTGCTCTGCTTCCCTTCGTTAAGGCGAGCGAAAACCTCACACTAAAAGGCGCCGGTCCCCGGACTGGACCCGCAGAGACGCGAGACAAAGCATCGCGCTACGCCACCGCGTGAAAGGGACAAAGGCCGATAGCTTTCGGATTAATGCCCATGTACACGGCCGTTAAAAGGCCAGCCGACTCGCTCGCTGCGCCAGGGTTAACAAGGTTATTACGGGATCATCCCGACCAACCGCCGCCGTAAAAGTGTTAATTATGTTTTAGAAAATGGACATTATTTTCGCTTGACGTATGAACAGTTTCCAAAAGGGAAATGGATTATTTGTCAAAAAATGTCAACTTATTTTTTTAGGTTTTCAAGTATAATAGCAATATTGCATTAATAAATGTAATATAAATAGACATTACGACATGACCATTCTAAGGAATAAGTCTCTTCCACGTTGCAATTGAAACCTACAACGTTAATAAGATCAAATATATTTATGCTCCACTTACTGCTAGTTTTACTGAAACTGTGGTGAAGCGGAAGGTTTTTTTTTATTTGATTGACAATTTTTTTATCAGAATCACCAGTAGCATCTGCAGAAACTCAACAAATGAGTTAAACTTCAATTAACCAAGTGCATAGGTTATATAACGATTAATACTAAAGATAATTTAAATTAAGTACAAATAAATAGTTACAAAAATAAGTTAAAAATGAATTATTATTTGATATTCCGATAAAATCAATAATGAGTAAGCAAGAGCATTAAAAATACTTTGAAACTTCGTGGAATTCTAAATGGGGGTCTATTGAAATAAATGTTTTATTCAATCGGAGTCCAGACCAGAACAAAAACCATGTTGTTGTCGTTATGAGACAAAAAGTTTTCGCTGAACTTCTAACGACTCCTCAGAGGGGAAACGACGTAAAATAACTTTAAAGTATTTATTGTAATAATATTCAATTATGTTGTTACTCTCAACCTTTTCCGGCAAATAATCAATTAAGGTAAAGGAAGAATTGGATAAGAGTGCAATCCTGATTTTATATATGCAAGGATGATTTTTATCCAATGTAATCTAAACTCAATCTAAAATCAATGTAATCTCCATTTTTAGTATTAAACACGGCGAGATCAAACAAAATATATAAAATTAATTACATAGTTCCTAACAACTGTAGCAAATAAGGTCATATTCGACGATTCCGCATCCGCTGCGTGCCGCGTGTGCTATTTCACTATAAATTCGGGCATTAGGTTTGAAGCTTTCATTACTTAAGTCTCGTAAAACCCTTATCCCATAACGTTAATAACACAATTACAATAAATCTATCATCGCCGAGCAAACACGGTCCGAATCTCAGCCTAAGCTAATACATTTTGTCCACACCCGGGTTCCTACTTAACGACTGGGGAGTAGTATTTGCTAAACACACACGCGGCGCCCGCACGAGCGCAATATAACCTGGAAGACGGCCGGGTCGAGCCCCGGGGTCCTTCCCCAACCCGAGAGGACAGTAATTACGGTAGGCAAATTAAGCAGTAAGGGGCCGAATCGACCCCGGCGTGTCCATCTTTGTGCTCTACGTTCGGCGGTTTATTTTAGGTTATTCTACGTCTTATTACAATGTAGCTGCCTCCCCTGCGGCGCGCTCACCTCCGAAACTGATTTGGGCCCCGGCATCAGAGTTTCATTACGGTCTGTCGAAAACAATCCACTCTAAATATCTATTCTTGGGTGCGCGCGCTCTGGAATTACATTAGTCTGAGGTGGCGAAGGCTCGACTCAATTTGTTTGGTCGTAATAACGCTGCGCTATCGGGTTGGTTATAACAAATGAGCTATTGTGAGACCGAATCTGAGTAAAACGTTTTCGCAGTGTCTGCTCGATTATACAGTTCGTGTAAGTGGAAGCGGCGGACGGCGGTAGTGCTTTATGTGTGGAAATATGAAATGTAACATGCTTTAATTTATACTTGCTTTGGGACTGACTTAGTTTTGGGATTAACTGTTATTTGTGATCTGTCTACATGAATACATTATTGTTCCTCTGTATTGTAATTGTAGAAATGATTTCAAATCGATCTGAATTGAATGAATACTAAATGAAGATAATCAATTTATCGAAATACGCATGAGACTCGGCGTCAAAAAACACGTTTGTTAAAAGGAAGCATTTATCAATGCTAACTTCTTATTTACAGAAGCTCCAAACGAACATCCAAAGTAACAAACAATAAAAGTTTCAATTCACTAGAGCCTGTACCACACCTCGTGCACGTGCGCTTTGTTCCTAAAGACTTTTAAAGGCTAACGTCTTTTTAAAGAGCACGCAAACCCGCCGAGATTCGGAAGTAAATATAATTTGTCCATTAAAAAAATAAACAAGCGATGACCACAGTGGAGGCTTGAGATGGTCACAAAGCGTCTCGTTAGCGGCCGAACGTGCCGCTCGTCACACACTTCAGCCCAGCTGCCCTTCGTAAATAATGAGAGAGGACGGTCAATGGAGCTATAAATGTAAAAACCTGGATATAACATTATAATACAATGTATATGTAAAACAGTAACAAAACAATACCGTTATTACTTAAACTTGCTGAAAATATCAAGCAGAAGTAGATCATTATTTTCAGGGTAATGACCAAATTTGTGCCTGTGTATCTACGAAAATAAAAAAGAGTGAAACACTGATTTTAATAATGCATAATTAGAAAACTCACTAAATACATATTTAATTTAATAAAAGTAATTTTTGAGAGTCTTACCTATTTAAAAAAATATAATTAAACTGCCGTATCCAACAGAAACATGTCTGCAATCCATTTCAATGGCCTCTAAACCCTTGGGAACTAAAACCTACGCGGGGGTTCCGTCGACATGTCGTCGGCTGGCTCTCAAGGCTGAATGCCTCTTAGATTGCCTCCGACCTCCTAAATATAGCCAGTCCGCCAAACAAGGGCTTGTATTAGGCGCGTGAAATGGGATTTCCTAAGGCATTGGACGTACGTAGATGTAGCGATGATACGACCGCGTGTGCTGACGTTGGAGGGGATCTTAATAGACTTGAGATTATTACATTCGACTTGGAATATAGAAACAGACTCAAATGCACAATGGCGGACTAATTGCGGAGCCCCAATGCTGTCCAATCACTTTGATTTAGTTACGTACTATTTTAGTTCAGCGGCTTTTCTTTAACCGGCTTAAAAGAAAAATAAAAAGGAATTTTCCAGTGTACATTTTACAAATTTATGTAATATTATATAGCATAGCTGACTATGATACAGTTCATCAAGATAGTAAGAAAAGCTGTCGCTTTTTGCTAGAAACGTCTATTTACTAAGATATTTCTGCTATACTCGTAGTTTACTTAAAGGAAACTTAATTTGACTTAAAAAATAATTACGTTCAGTTAAACTTAACCTTTATCTCGACACCTTCATCACTCGAGTCACCAGACCGTAACAAGGAATTGTATTAAATTACTTCAAAAATCGAGCAGCTTGCTGAGGTAGTAGCTATTTACATGAATTAGCCGACATTTATGCCTCCGTGGAGACAAACCGCAGCGTCGCGGCGCCACCTGGCAGCGGAGTTATGCGCCGTTACCCGCTCCAGCGCGCAGCCCTACACAGACTTTAACTTGCGTTTTATTGCGCTCAGACATCGTTTTAATCAATCACTTAAAAATAAATACTTAGAAATTCTAATTAACCACCATTGAACTATCTAAAAAATCTTGTATGCGTAATATTTATACTGTTTATGATCTTCAGGGCCCTGTACTTGCCCTGTATTAAACAAAAGACATTCATTAGCTTTATTCAATGCAACCTATAAAGAGTTTCTGTAGTGATAGAAAAGTTGCGATGCTACAATGCTACGAATCGCTACGAAAGTAGTGCTACGACTCGATATTAATTTGGCGGAGGCGAAGAAAATATGCACATACAACATTTAGGGTAGTGTATTAGTATGCAATATTTGGGTTTGTGTATCGCTACATCGCTAGCCGGCGTGAATTACTCGCTCGTTACGCGCTCCACTGAATTGGGGGCTGCGTATTCCACCACTGCTATCTTTTAAATAGCACCTCCGTTGAGAATCTATCAGAAATTAACTTTGAAAGTTGTGGAGTGATCTCGAATTTATACATTATACTTCTAATATGATTGATTTCCTTTTTTGATAAATGTTTTAACTGTTATATTATCGCCAGGTTAATTGTAGAAACACCAAAAATATCATTTAATTCAGCATTTAATATAAAGTGTTGCTAGTATATTACAAATATTTTCTGAAATTACTTAATATATGTTTTCAAACATACGCTCAAATATTTTCTCTAAAAATTCTCACTACAAAAACATTTTTTAGTCAACGATTGAGTATGCAATGTCGTCTCCGGGAGCCCCCTGTTCGCCGGCGCCGTTTGTCTCCGGCGCACCTCCGCGCGTCCGATTTATGGCACAGTTTTGTGAACTCTTAACCGTTACGTGATCTGCTTCCGAATCCAATTTATGCCCTCCATGGGAAAACTTCGGCCGCGACGCCTATTCTTTACGACGCGTCCCGCTCGAGCCAAATCTCCTTCTGTCTAGCGTTCAATTGAAATACGTATCTTTAATTGCCATTGATTTTACTTTCGTTCCGAATAAATATGGCGTTACGATCCTATTAGTGCAATCGAGATAAAAGCTGTAGATAGTGAAAGATTTAAAATTGAATTAAAACAATAGGGAAACATAATTAAAACAGGTTATCGTCTTGGTGATCAAGCATATACGTCTAAGAAAGTTCTATAAAAACATAAATGAACCCTTAGCATCCCTACACCACAGAATAAAGCTGTATGTAACAACTGTTTGTAACAATTATTTATTGATATTTTATTTATTTAAAGTAAAACATTTGGATTTCATATTGATTCCTACACAATGTAGCATTAAAATTGAATTAAAATGAGTACATTAAAGGTCAATGAGAATTTGATGTAAATAATGTGCAAATTATATGTATATGAATTTCTTATAAATTAACTTAATGTGAATTTATATCCAAATATTTGTTAAACCAATGAACTAAATGGAGCAGAAACAAGTTGATTCAATCATTCGAAAGCTAAGGGATCTGTGTCCTAACAAAACAAACTTAAAGATTGAATTGACCTTTTATAAAATTCTGATTATATTATTGGTTATATTATTATTTTTTCAAAGGAATTCAAAATTATTCAAAGGATATTTTTGTACTATAGATTAATTTTGAACTACAACAACAATATTTTGTTTGTTGTTTGTTATAACAATTTCAAGTCAATTCAAATCCAACCGAAAAACAGTATTGGAATGACATATTTGTGTTGCCAACCACTAAAATATTTTACCTTTAAAATTTAATTTCGCGACGAATTCAAAAGATGTTTCGGTCCAGGTCTAATGGGCGTTTTGTATTATTATTTATTGACGTCCATTCCCCGATTCACTTTTCACTTTACCCTCGAGTCCGAAACTCGCAAACAAATCGGAAGAAGTAATTATTAAAATACTGCAAACAGAGGGCTTCGGGA
Source organism: Papilio machaon (assembly GCF_912999745.1). Classification (NCBI taxonomy): domain Eukaryota; kingdom Metazoa; phylum Arthropoda; class Insecta; order Lepidoptera; family Papilionidae; genus Papilio; species Papilio machaon. Next base: position 2,830,170 of record NC_059989.1, on the reverse strand, counting down.
AAATTCATTGTATTTTATTCGTATTGTCTTGTAATGTACAATTTTAAACAAGTACATAATATGGCTTAATATTATAATATTTTTTTTTTATTTCACATATTTTATTATTTACTTAATTATGAAAATGAAAGATGGAATATTATTTTTTTTAGGACAAATCCTTTGTTAAACACATATTAAATTGTACATATTGTTTTCTTGTATGTGCAACAATAAATAATCTTCTAGCAACTTAATAAAGTAAAAGGAAACTTCGTACAAAGGCTTTGTTCGTGACTGGGGAAATAGCAGAATCTACATTCAGCCATAAGTCGGAAATCGAAGGATTGGTAGTTTTGTTATTTCGCGCGCGAGATCCTTTGTTGCATGGATTCACGTTAAATGGACGGGAAGTTAGTACCGGGAGGTGCGTTCAATCGGACGGACGGAGCAATCTTTGTTTCTCAAGGCTATGCAAGACCATTTACCAATTTCATTTGATACATGAAGGTCTATTAATACACTCCATTATCGCCCGAGTATCATATGTAATTCGGGGGCAGGGGAGATCCCACTAAACTGGCGATGTATATTACAAAAGAAAAACCTTGTCCACCCCAGTCGTCTCACTGGTGAATAAATCAGAATCTAATACGGTGCTACAAGACAAGCCTAGATTTTTTACGTCTTATTGAATCTTTTATAAGTTATTCTTCAAAAGAGATCGGCGCCAGTGTATAATTATATCTTAGTAATATTAAAAATACGATTTTTAAATTCTGGGAAGACATAGTTGAAAACAAATGCTAGTATATCAGAAAATATTTGCATGAAAACAGATATGCTAGTATAAAATATTATCAATATTATTCGTTTATCGAATGAACTCTGGTTAAAATGTCATCGTCTGTCAAACATAGCGAAACTCTATTCGCCAAAGTTTATTGGTCAAACGTTAGAATCGGTCTCGTCTGCAATAGACTCGGAAATTAATTTCATCGAGTGTACCCTCGCGATGCAATAAGTCGATGTTCTCTATACATTTATATATTCTATATTACATATAGAAATTAGAAGTGCATTGTTTATTATACAACTAGCTGTCACCCGCGACTCCGTCCACGCGAAATAAAAGAAATCTTACCTAGTAGGCTATGTGTTCTTCAAGACTATGTTTTACATCTGTGTCAAATTTCTTCAAAATCTGTTGAGGTGTTCTGGAGATACCTTCTAATAAACATCCATCTATCTAAACTTTCGCATTTATAATATTAGTAAAATTTATTTTTATTGTAATGAACAAAAATTGTTAGATTTTAAAAACCAGTGATAATACCCATAAAATAATTCTTCGAGTAAAATAAAATCATTTAGTATAGACAGGATTATTATATTATCGTAGGTATAGTATAAAATTAGCCAAAAACATTTGAAGCGCAAGCAGAACTCGCCGGTAAGCATACTTGTTAATTTAGCGGATATTCGAGAAAGTTAGAAGGAGCAGTGTCAGCGAGAGAGCTGCCGGCAATGCTCCGATATTGCTGCTATTTCGCAAATAGTCTAGTCTGAGAGATTTAGCGGTTAACATATTAGACGCTCCTAATAACATTCGCAGCAATCAGTGCACAATGTGACCGCATATCTACCACTACTACATACACATATACTTGTATACTTTATTAATTATAATGCTTCATAGAAAATAATTTGTCATACAAACTTTTTGTTTAATCTTCTGAATTATAATCAATCATAGTAATATGTTAAAACTAGCACTTTAAAAACATCATAGCATGATTATCATTTATTACTTATACTTCATACCAAAAAGATATTAAAATCAAGCTAATTATTAATAATAAAATAGGATTAATTTCCAGTAATAAAACATTCATAGGTAATTATCAAACCTCATCAAGAATTTAAAATATATCTAGATATTAAAAGAAAAGAATATTTAAATTCCCTGTATGCTTACCGTAGTCGTCACGTCACTAATTTTCCTCAAATTTTAACTCATAATCGACTCATCTTTGAGCGCAAAGCCGACTCACACGTGCAATGCATGAGTGAACTTGCATGGACCGCTGCTGTCATATGCTAGCAGGACGTGTGTGTGGGGCCTTATTTCATGCTTCGCAGCACATCTTATCGCCTGAGGTGGCTTGCTGAAAACTCATATTATAATTACTCAAGTTTATATGGTTAAAGTGTTTATTCTACTGTTTGTTGTATCTACATAAGCCTATTTGAACATATCTTCATCTCACTTTTAACAAAGGCCATTCAAACTCATACAATTCTCGTTATTTCCGAAACCGCACACTAAAATAGAAGACCCTTAATGATTTCTGAACAAGAAATTATTTGCTCTACCAATCTTATTCAAGTTCGAAATTTTGGGAGCTTTAAAATCGTATTACCGGGCCATTAAACAAATTGCCGGGCGCTTAGAAATAATGAAATTAACTTAATCGAATAGTTGTTTACAACGTGTCACTGGGAGCAATTAAAATTGTTCCCTCAGACAATAAATCATTGTGTTGAAAGTGAAACATCACGCTTGTAGGTGCACCTTGCAATAAATTTCGCAATTACTTGCCAAAATTCCGATGGCAGCGTTCCGCGTCGGCAGGCGAGAAAATTAAATTAATTACACGTAATTCGCCAATTCAGAGAAGTTAAGCATCTACCAATAAATAAGAGATAGAAAGTTATAATCCTAAAAGTAATAATAAAACTGAAGCAGCATGTTCTTGTTTAGAAAAAAAAATGATCACTGGACGTATCTTCAAATGGATGTTCTATACTAATGCACATAAACTAACTAGAAATTAACTTTTTAAACAATAACTATGACTTTATAATTGTTTAATTTAAGGATTTATTTTGAGCTTTTAACAATGATTTTATTCAATTAGTAAAAAACACGTGAAATTTTAAAATAGAAGGCAAGAATGAAGCTTAATATTGTCAAGTGAAAGGTATCGGGTGAGATGTGTAAAGTCATGGAGTCGCAATCAGTCACCCCTTCCGCTCACTGGATGATCTTACAATTAGGTGTCATAGAGGCGAGGCGTCGCCCGCGGCCCTGACGGATGCCAGTGCGGCAGTCATCGTCAAATTAACACGACGCTAAGTGCAGAAGTGTGTACACAATGTCACATATTCAATGTGAATATTTATTACAAATAATAACTGTTGTAACACCATTTAACCAGAGAATCTAAAATATTATGATGTTATTCAACAAAACACTATTCCCCTTTGTTGCACTAAAACCTTTTTCTTGAAAATTTATTTATCTTTTGACGAAGCATGAAGATCAGTTTTGAATAAAATTATTTCTAAACGTTACAAATGTATAAATCTGTTCAACATTGTTCGTTTTAAAATACATATTATCAATTCATTTTACACCAAGTCTCACAGATTCGGTATCCTAGACGAAACAAAAGGCTCGCCCGCGATAATTGGATGTGGCCTTTCTGAACGCACACTAGACGAGACTTAATTGAGGTTTTAGAGTTGGGCTAATTCGCCCACCTTCGATCAGGCTCCCCTGATCCCCTCGGGTTGAAAGGCTTCGTCTGGCAGTTCGGTTAGCGCCAACAATAATACTGCGCCGGTTATTGAGGTTAAATGCGGTACTTTGGTGTTTTGTTTCTCAAACTACCAGTCGCGTATACTTGGTTTCGGCTCTTCTAACTATATAAATAATATAAAATAACCAGTCAAGAGTGTTTGAATGTTCTGTTCGAACTTTGAAAGTTCTGATTTGATTCAGATGATGCTTTGAGATTTATCTTACTTCTTACTAATATTAAATGCGAATGTTTAGATTTATGGATGGAGGTGTAGATGTTTGTTCGAAGGTATGTCTAAAACGCCTCAACGGATCTGGATGGAATTTGGCATGGATGTAAAACATAGTCTGAAAGAACACATAGGTTACTAACTAAGTATTTTTTTAATTCCGCGCGGACGGAGTCGCGGGCGACAGCTAGTTTTAAATATTTGAAAATATTGTCAACGTTTAAATAATATTATTGCCAAGTAAAAAGGAACCTTTTCAATAAAATAGAAGATCTATATATCTCTATGCTAGCATTTTAGTGTAAAAGTTATATTTCATGAAAATCGCATTGTAAACTATTGTACTGATGGCGTAGAAAAGAGAAATACAAAGGCGAGTATGATTAACAGTCGTCTCACGTGCCGCCCAACAAAAAGTAACAACTAAATATTTCGGAGACGGTCCGATAGAGGTCGGGTGCGGATAACAAAAAGTGGGGTCTTGTTGGGCCCCGGGCCTCGACACCCGCGCAGATATGATAATCCCGAGTATGTAAAATAGTGAAATTTAAGGCCTCTCCATGTGAAGAATTGTGCTCGTTCGGTGGCAAATTATTCTAATACGGCCCTTTTATTCGGAGCACACGCCGCGCCCGGGTCCATTCCTCCAACACTCATTTGTATTTCAATAAAATAACTAACCCTAACTAAACAGTGCCTATCATTCTAATATTGAAAAACATTCAAATCCAACGTGGAACAAATGTAAAGCTGCCACTATAATCATTTTAATACGCATAAAAAGAGTACAACTATATATTATGTTTAAAATACATTATTCCAAGAAAGAAGAATTTATGATGAAATTTTTTTTTTAAATCGGTCGTCCATCAATCGGTATTCAATGAATCAATTTGAATACATTGAGTGAAGGCAACGCTCATCTAAGTTTACACAAACTTAGTAGCTATGAATATACCTCAGCCGCGTAAACAAAAAACACACCCCGTGGCGGCACAATAGCCGGGCCCCCGCGCGCCTCGTGTTTGTTGGTGCAGGAATTGAAATCTGTAAATGGAGGCGACATATCGATGCGACGGAATCCGACGGGTCCGGCATATATCGTCTCCGTCGTCCGATTTGCATAGAGGCGAAAAGTTCACAATCGCATTTTCCTCATCAGCCTGCGGGGAGCATAATTCTTCCTTCCATCTGTCGTCTTCCTGTATCTACCCTTTCTATAACGTGTTTTTGTTGAACTCGGCCGGCGGCGTTGTGAACGATACATAAATTTTTGCGATCGGTCATCCCTTAAAAACAAGTTTAGCTCTTTATCCAGAGGAGAGTAAGTTAAAGAATGGTCCGACCGTACGTTACCCTCCGATTCGTTACGTATTCAAATTATTTCGCCATCCTGTTTTTGCGTCCATTTGTATTGCGATGTGTACCTACGAGTTTGTCCTCTTTTGTCGTTTGATTAATTAGAGACGTATAAATAAGATTGTGCTTTTTCACCAGTTATATATTTTAGTATTGTTCAAATTCAAATGGTAGGGAATATTTTAAAACTTAGTTGAGACTTTACTAATTTGGTCGTAAAAAAAAAGGAAAAATTTCACCAATGATTTATTACGATTTCTAGTTTCATTCCATTCATACTCAGACTTCGTTCACATTATACACTAGGTAGATAATGAGTGTTTCGCCTTATTCGAAGTCTATGCCTAATTAATTAGGCTGTCGTGTGGCCGGCGCAAGGCGGTAGCCGGGTCCCTGACGAGCCTTCAGACAGATCCGCTAGTTAGACTTACGTGCCTCGAGCGATTCCCATAGGATAATTAAATAATAAGTAGGCTTAAATCTGTCCTTTCGAATTCACACTACGGATGGTTCACACTATGCAATATCCTATATTGCATAGTGGGAGCATTGCAAAATAAAAATTTAATCTTGAAGTCGCCTTTCTAAAAGCGATAGTTGTAGCGACGATATATGTGTTTTTATTTGAACAAAATACACACAATCGCTGTAGGATTTAATTTTATAGCAATATTAATCAAGTAATCTTTTATCAAAACTCCACCAATACATTGAGGTGACACTTGTTAAAAACACTTTGACAGAAAAGTTAAATTCAACGTTGAGTAACTTATTATAAAAAGTTCTCATATCTTTCGAAACTTGAATGTAAATATGTAATATTTTATTTCAATTTTATCTTATAAGGAAAAGCAAAAACTTAGCCCCCCTGAACACAGTACAATGGACAGACTGCGAACGGGATCAGTAGCGCGCGCGCCGGAACCTGCCATTCGCGGCTTTGTGTGTGAACACACAATACAAGTCTATACATATATGCGATTAGGGTTACCAGATATTAAAGATTGTTTGGAATGTCTATTTTTGTTTGAAAAAATCAGGACAAATTTAAACATATCGTTGTTACCGTAATTAGACAAAATGTTTATCATGCCATATTTTCATCCATTCCTATATAAATAAAAGATTACAAAAATTAGACAATTCCTTTATTGCTTCCGAACTTAATGTTAAGTGATCCTTGGTTATTTTTTACATTCTTAACATTTAGAAAGTGCTACACGTCACTATATAGAATTTGTATATAAAACCAATGCTGTGTACACAATATACACACATGTAAATTAACACGCACAGTGTCCGCTCGTTGTTAACACGAGCGCGCGCCGCACACCATTCAACCTGCGAGCGAAAACTTTAACAGTAAGAGCATTTGAAGATAAAGCTTGGCATATGCATGCGGTGCACGTAGACTCTTTACAAATTCAGCGCTGATGTGAAGCCATTCAAATAGCGGATAAGTTTCGCCCGGTGTGCGACCACCCGACCACCCGAGCGCCGCGATAACTGGCCACAGATTCACAATGAGAGAATCGTGAGCTGATTGCTCATTATACTGACTCACCTCTTTTAAGTTCTTCATGCCTCATTCCGAATGTCTGTTGGCAGCGTTATTATTATGTAACAATATTAGTTGACTATTGCCGTCAACGCCTATGAAGCAAAGGATTTTCTTCTACAGTCGGATAGAGCTGTCTGTACTATCTTTCGTTTAACATTGCATACATTGATCGATCAAAAAGATTATCTACGGTACTGGCATGTTGCATAGCTGGATAAAGCTTAAAGTGAATAGCGAAGACCCTTTTGACTCTACATGTAACTTGTTGATAAAGAAAAAATGGCAGATATTCTTAACGGTTCTATTTTTTTCTTAACAATGGCAAGATATATTACTGACCGTTATGAGTAGACTGTGAAGCTTTAAACGACTATAACTTTGAAGACTCATAAGCATTACAAAAGTGTGTTCGGACACATGTCGCCGGTAGCATTAGTTGTATAAAAGTAACGGATAGCACAGAGCTAGCGTAACCTTCGATCTAACAAAACGTATGGGGAGAGCAGCGGAGCATGCCAGCGTGACTCATGCACTTATTCAATAAACCAGCACCGCTCTTGTCCGCGCTTATGCTACCGTGAAAGAAAACGTAAATGCACACATAGGGTTACACAGAATTTTATTGGTTTGCAATGCGAATATATTTTATTGTAGCTCATATTTATTTCTTTTATTCTTTAGTTCAACAAAAAGAGCTACCAATACGCATACTTTTCTTATTATTCAATTAGGTATCTATAATTGTTTCTTTTCCACCTGAAATTTTTATTACGAGATATTTCAAATCGAAAGTTAGTTATTAGATGGCAAGCGAGCAAGCGGCCACTTATTCGCCGAAATAGCGAACCGACCACTGCACTTAAACATCCGCAATTATAGATGCGTTGCTTATCTTTAATCTATGGAGAATGGGCGAGAATATTTCTCCTTCTTTCGCATCTGCTCCTCTGTCAAACCCACTTCCCCTTACGGCACGCACACTTATCAGCCGAAACGCGGAATAACTTCCACTTCACACCTGTCTATTGTTCGTGGTATTGCACTAGTCGGGCCAGCCCAACGTTAAACAGATATTATTGTTGCTGGCGTCTACCACTGTAATATAAATATAATTGAAGCTAGTCTAAATTCACAGTACCTAGTTTAGTATTGTTGGACAAAATGTTCTAAGCAGTAGTTCAAAGGCAAAAGGTTTGCGTAAGGTACAACACGTGCCATCGACACGCGGCCCACAACCCTCCGATACTATCGAAACACACAAATCATGCAACATATCGCACTTACAAAATTATACAATATATTTAGCACATTTATATACCACACATATTAAGTATTACAGAAACAGATAGTTCATGGTTTTCGAATTGATTTTAGTATTTACAAAATATCATAAAACGACAAACTGTGCTACGATTAGTCCAATTCCCCCCTAAAGTGTATTGTATCTAATATTACAAAAGCAAAACCCACTACGGATCCGTTTTACAACGCAATAAAATATTGAAATAAAAATTCACCCGCGAACCTGCAATAAAATATAATACTAACCGTTTTTACGGCGCCGACAATATAATGAAATAATCATAATGGCCGTTGCCGTCACGACGAATTGACCAATAAATCTTCCTTGGGTCATATTGTCCGCAGTTCTCTTGACAACACTTTAATATCGAGAAATATCATCGTGATAATCGAAGGCCCGCGCACTAGCCTCCCCGCGCCGCGCCGTGCCGCACCGTGCCGCACCGTGCCGCGTCCTGTAAATCATTCCCCCGCATTCGGCTGTCGTTTATTTTTTAGACTTTCCATTTCTAAATAAAGTCCCCGAGCAGCGAGCCAGTGCTTCCTCCGTCCGGGGCGGTTTTTATATGATTTGTCGGCCCTAGTCCCTTTCCTTATACCATCAATATTTCAAATGCTAATTGTTATAAATCAACAAACTTTTCTACCGCTTTTTAACTTCCATTCTGAAACGCATACTGAAGAGGTTCGTAATTATGATGTCTAATGGCGAGCTAGAACGTGTTGTTAAAAAGCTAAAAGCGCGTGTGAGGTGCGGCGGGTAGGTGTTAAATTATGAAGGTACACTTAGCGTGTCAATCTACGCATTACTTCGAAAAACTTCCGCCCATAAAACATTAACAAGCACTCAGGAAAATTCCCGAGCGCTGGGCCGTTCGTTAAGTAGTGTCAGCCTGTAGTTTTTCCCACCTCGAGTGGTGTCCAGTCGCGAAGGGTCGCTGTCAACGCAATTGGCGAGTCGATATCTCCCAGGAGTGACGCCCTCCCGACCGACGCTCGAGATCATTGCAAATCCCGCAATTAATGACAAGCGATGCCACGCGACCAATTTTCACTTGTCGATATCGTTTCGTACTGTGACAGTTGTCAGGGTCTCACACACGCGATATTTCTACCAGCTACCAGCCCAATAATATGTAATACACAAAGATAGACGTCTTCAGCAAGGCTTATATTCACCATTTTAATTTGCCAGATATACATATTTTATTTATAATAATAATAAGTCAAAAAGTCACAGATTACAAGCAGAAGTACTAAAACTGATAATCGAAGTAAATGGTATGTTACAAGTTTTGAGGCCTCACCAACTAAAGATTGTTAGCGTACCGAATAGTTAATGGTTTGGAGTATTTAGGAATAGCCTAGCGTTGATGAGGTGCTTCAGTCAACACTATTTTATTTTAGACGAAAAAAAATGCGTTTTATTCAAATACCCTACATAGTAAACGTCATCAGAGTATACCGTGTAGTACAAAGTGGAAATGCTGTCCGATATTTCGAGGAGGCAGGGATGCGGGAGTCGTCGCTCGCTCGGCGCCGCTATCGATCCCGAGCGGCGGGGCCACGCGGGGTCCGCGGGGGCAGAAATTTGGGAAAACTTTGAAAGTTTCGCGTCTAATTCAGGCGCACGCACACAGCTGAACTTCCAGCTTAACTACCGCACACAGGCTACGCCGATGCCACGTAATTTGTGCTTTGTTTTGTGATCGTTACGAATGTCACGTTACACTTTTGTCCTGGACATAATTAAAAAAAAAATAAGACTAATGACGTCATTCGTCCTATGTTACGATACCATTTCATTTCGTTTTTAATCAAGTTTTTAGTTTTAATTTTCGTGTTGATGTTATCAATTAAAATGTTATAAAATGCTTTTGTTACTCTACTGAGCCACAAAATATAAGATGTAAAAAAACTAACATATTGCGTAATAAATATTTTTCCTCATTTGTTAACTCTTTTGAACATTGTGTCATTTTCAATAAATGACTAGCCTACTATGTTTAGATTTTCTATATGTAGAGACAAATTTTGTGTAATGTAAAGCGTAGTGGCATAGTCAAAGGCAGATCAAAGCTAGTGTCCATTATGTATTGTGCGCGAGTGCTTTAGCAGAAAGAAAACAATTAAGAATATGAGTGGGGCGACCGCATGGCGCGCGCGCTTACAATGCCCCGGACGACGCGACTTCCTGCGGCAACATCAAAGAGACACTTTTTAAAAGACATTTAATGATTAGTTCTTACTTGATTACTATCAACTTGTTGTGTCAATTCAATTGTCTGTTAATATCATTTATATTTAAAGTTAAAAAAACTACTATATTTGAATTAATTTCTACATTAACCACAACGACACTTGAGAAGAAAAAATTAACAAAAATATACTTATTATGGATATTTTAGCAGTGAATACTATTAGATGGACGATGGAAGATGAACAAAGATCTGGTCAATGTCTTACATCTTATAAACGAAATAAGAAGGCGGTCTATTAATAATCATTATGATGAGAACTTAAAGTTATTTGCATTTCAAAAATGCATTCAAAGCTGGAAAATAATATGTATTAAAATAAAACTGAACCACAATTTCCCGTAATAGATTCTCACTTCTTTCTTTGTAATTTATCGACATAATTTTTATATAGCCTTTGTCGCCGGCGGCTGTTGGTAAACAGGCTGTTTGCTGCAAATAAAGGAATTCCAGTCAAAGCGTTGCTTTTGCGGACAACAAAAAATGGGCCGCAAATAAAAACAAAGCACCATGAAAGCGCAATTAGCGTGATTTAATGGCCGTTTAATAGGACTGTGATGAACGACCTTTTTAAAATTTAATAATTTTATTATGAACAAGGTAAAATATTTACAATACTCTAAAAGTGCAAGGGTGAACTGACTGGCCTAACATCGATTTTCATAGATAAAATTATTTGACTAGATCTGTTTTAAATAACGAGAAAAATAAGCTTCACATAGAATGTTCTAATGACATTCCGTATGACGTTATGTATGTAAAAATAATCAATTATATATTATAATTGATTATTTTTACATACATAACGACATAACAATAAAATTGTAATTGTAATTAAAGTTTATGTAAATCATGAGATTCAAAATCATCCGTCGTATCTCAAGATAAATTCAATTAAAAAGTTACGATATCTCCGACAATATTGCACTTACAAAACTGTACGATAATGCATCATTCGTCTTCATTTAGTTAGCAGTTATATCCCTCGAGAATAACATTTGTAATTAACTCCTCCATTAGCGTAATTAAGTTCTGTATTTCTACACACATATTAAAGAAATCAACGATTCAAATATTTAATCTTGTATTTTGCTGATGACTAAAACATGTTTTGTCAACATGTTGTAAAACAAGTTTTGCCAACATACTTTTGTACGGGTGTTAAACAATTGAAACCTAAAGTTAATCACCAATCTGTTATTCTATGTTTTTTTCTTTGAATGTAAATAATAATATTAGAAAACATTTATTATTAACTAAGGCGTAAATCGAGGTAGACGTTTCTACCAAGTGACTTATCTACTATACTCATATTTCGTCTTTGCGGATGGTTTTACAAATTAAAGGAAATTAAGAAACTCGTAAGCAATGGAGTAGGGGAGGGAACTCAACTAATAGCTGTCGCTTAATTAAATGAGATTCGTTCAAGATTGGCACAGATGACGTTAGTTTCTATATCTCTTTAATATAAAACTCTTTTATAAAATACCACATATAAAAAAAAAATATTTGAATATCTAAAAAACCGCAATAAAGTTAATGAAATTAACAAATTTTAGGAGAAATTATTTTTAAAATTGTAAAAAGCTCTGTCTTGAGAAAAAACAACCAGTCAACAGTCCTTCACATCGCAATATATCAAAAATAATTTGTAAAAACACCTTAATCTCGTAAACAACATATCCGAGCTTATTTTTTAATTGCACATATTTAATTCGAATTTACAGTTGCTACATGAAGTATGTATATAACTAAATCTTTTTAAAACAATATACGACCAATGTATGTTGGACGATTTAAAAGAGTGGTGGCAACAAATAAAGCAGTTATCTGTAAATCGGCAGTCGGGTCACGGCGACGCACGGGATCAACTGCATTTCGTCGACCGGACGCACACGAAGTACAGATCTTAAGATATATCAAAACATCGAATTAAATAGTAACGTTACTTTATTTATACAATTTCTAGCATTAATATGAATGAAGCAAATTTAAAATATCTTTTGAAAATTAAAGTAAAAGTATTTCATATCTTTTTTTAAAAATAAATAATAACATTGCCGACATTCTAATTAATGTTATAATGTAGATTATCATCAATTAATGTTATGAGAGCTAGTCTATTTAGTTTTTAGTAAGTGTTTTTAATAATAATATATTAAATCTCCGACACATATCTTGTTCCAAAAATTAAGCAAAAGATATCCATAGTTGATTCGCAATCTCTTGTGCAGTCGTATTAACACGAAAGAAAGCCGAGACGAAGTAAGTAATAAGAAAAGGTAAGAGTGCCCCATTGAATGATAACTCGGGCCCTTTGTCTCGTGAGTCCGTCTTGACGAATCGAATTAAAAGGCTTATTGTGTCTACGTGACAGCTCCTCAGCTGAGAGCCGTCGGCCCCTCGCCGCGGCCTCGGGCTGAGACGTTTTTGTTTCAAGCAAACTAAAATATTACAGGCCATTCACTAGATCCCTCCCCAGCAAGCTTGCCGGGGGACTGCTACTTGAATTTGTACTCAATTTTTAACAGGGACCGTTAATTAAGAGAGAGTTGCTCTTTATTGGCGAGAGAAGTCTTAATGCGTTAATTGTCGAAATGCAATCTCGGAAGGAGGCTTTTTATCATCGGAACTTTTCATATTTTAATTTTAACTCAATTTTAATTTGAAATTTTTCGGAGCGTTGATTAATGAAATTTAACAAGTGTCGTTTTCAATTAAGTTTTGTTTTCCTTTTTTGTAATTAATTTTGTTTTGATATATTTTATTAAATTGCTCGTTTATTTCTTACAGACATTGCTGAGGCACAGTTTACCTTCTCCTACAGATCAAGGTGAGTTCGATGTACTTATTTTTGTTCATTTTTTGTTTGTTGTCATAATTGTAGACTTGTAGTTTAATATTCCTTGCTTTTACCTATAAGACTCACGGTGTTATTCAACAAAAGTAAACCTTTTTCATCAAAATAAACGACACCCTTGCTGAATTCATCAAAGTCATTTTTCTAAAGCAACCTTGAAACGAAAGAAAAAACTGTCAGTTCCCAGGGGAGACGGAAGTACAACCACAACATGTCTTAATTATTCATTACATCCCACGACGCAGTTCCTTGCAGACGCGCCGGCCAAAAAGCACCGTAAAAATATATAGGTTCTTAAACGAACACGCACATTAATGAGGGCCGTGCAATATTTATACACAAGCTACCCTAATTGCTAGGGTGGAGAGTGGAAAAAATGGGCAATTTCACGTAATGTAATATGTATATTTAAGGTGAAATTTCCAAACGTAACGGTGAAATTCTGTCGCGGCGATACTCATTTCGTGAAACCACTTCAAACGTCTTTCCGAGCTCCGTCGCGGGCGCGTTTGGAAAGTATCTCCACTTTGTGGTCTAACTGAAAGTACAGCCGCGGTCGAGAATTCCTACTTTAAATTTAGAACCATATAACTACTGTTACAATTCAAAAATTTACTTTCAAGTCCATACTAGTATTCGATAAAAAGACATGAATTGAATAAATACTAAGTTTCAATTCCAAAAAAATAATTTTTAAAGTTAAGTAGAGCAACGTTTCGAATAAAAATGAGCTTTAAGTAGCCCGGATTTTTATTTTTTCAATATGTTTAGGTGCTCAGCTTTCTCCCCTCGGCCGCCACAATTTCCTCTTGACGGAAACCCTCAATCTAATGATACGCCTGTGTTAAAAAACACAAGGAAATTTAATAACGCCGCGGGCCCGCAGACTACGAAAGAAAACAAAGAAAATTTAATTTCGACGATTCCCACATGCTCAATATCGTTCAGAAGTTACGCCCTTGTAGCTCGCTGCGCAAATTAAAAAAATCCCCACCTAAAGATTCTTATTCTTCACATCAAATTTTATTTGTCCACTTTGCATACATTAGTGTTATATTACCAAAAAAATTTCAAGTAAAATCACCCAAGTGCTCTTCCGTTGAGGTATAGCAAAAGTACGTAAAAAAGGTACGTTCTTTTCCCGCGGCTCGTAGGAAATCTGCATATCACGTTACGACGACGTTTACCCTTCAGTAATTATCCGGTGCGCAACCTTAACACATTTCAAAGGTAAGCAAATTAGTTCCGTACTTAATGATCCGACAAAGGGCGTAAATCTTTTTAAAATGCGCACCCGAAGTGTTTCCTTTTCCTGTAGGGTGGGCAAACAGTACGTAAAAAATATTTGCATAAGCTCACCCCGCATATATGCAAATGACGTCCCGTATGTGGAAAGGCGGTGAAAATTGTATCAAATTGTTCCTACGACACGTAGGCTTTACCGGCAATTTGTCAAGCGGCTAATAATTATTTCGTGCCCCCTTCAGCCGTGAATTAGTCCCGCGTTGGGCTCAATATACAGAGAAAAATATCATTTGGTGTTACAATAGAAACAAACATAAATGAAATGAGTTAAAGTATATTTTCAGTGAAGAATTCATAAAAGGGCTTCGGTAAACTTATTCGATTTCGTTTCGATATATGTATGCAAAAAAACTAGGATTTTTTATTAATGATTTTATTAACTTAATATTTTGTAATAGTATTTATTATTTCCAAAGAATTAATTCTCTAATTCTCAAAAAAATCACAAATTCCGATACATTTAAAGTGTTGACCAAAACACCAATAGGATAAAAGCAACTGGTTTCCAGTAATTTTCAATAAAAACAAACTGTTCAAATCATTGAACGAATGGTGAAATTAAGGCTCGCACGGGTAGGCGATGCTATGGCCCGCCCCGTGCGCTGAAAAATGTTATACGCCACCTGTGGCTCGGCCTCGGCGCGTAATCGTATGCGTTCATCTCCGCCGGGAACGTATGCACCGGCCTCCTGTCCTCAGCACGATAAAGCTAACAAAGATATAGAGAGCGTACAAACGCAGATTCCGTATAAATTAATTTACCTTCATATACATTTGTATTCGGTTTATTGTCACTAAAGTCTCGCGGTTTAACTGAATCGATAGTTTAACTAAGCGTCCAACTTGTGTCCATTTCAAAACATGGTCCGTCTTTCGTCCTTTCACATGAGTAATTAGGTAAATAACATAGTAAGAGTATTTAGTTTTAATAAATTTATAGGAAAATATGTGCTTTAACTATTAAAAACGAGGCAATATCTCATCTAGAATCTAGAGCCCTAGCATCCCCGCAACACGTACGTCCACGTTGGGTGTGTTTCCGTTCAATTCCACGCCGATACGCTGAATTTATGTGGCGTCCGGCGTTCCGGCAATTATCATCGACGCAATGACTGCTCGCTGGACACGTTAGCACGGGGCGAATCGGACAGACCATTCTCGCACCCAATCAATTAACACGCCCATTCCATTACACTCTATTTGTACAACGACTTTATTGCCTAAAATCACTTTTGGCGCGATATTGAGGCTTTTTAACATTTTGTTTGCGTATAAAAAAGAAAAAATACACCAATACTAATTGCTTTTTGTAGGTACGTAATATAATTGGAAAAATATTAGCTTATTTAAAACATAAACAAGATTTTTTCTAATAAAGACGGCAAAAAAGTCTGTGGGTGGCTAAAGAGATTTTCCCACGGTTATGAGGTCTTAATAGTGTAATACTGCCCTTTATGAACTCGAGCGGACACAATAACGATAAAGGTGAGCAGAAAATCCGGACAATAAAGTCGACAAAAAAAGCTGAGTGCGGAGGGCTAGTACGGGGAAATAGTTCGTGAAATTTGGAAGGGTCCTGTAGTGGGGCCCGAGCGGTCCGCGCGCGGGACACTTTACGACGGTCCGCTCAGTAAACCTGGCCATTACGTCGGGTTAAAAGATCGTCTTATTCCACATATAAAGATGCCGAACGCCAGCTAAGATTTGTTGTCGGTTTATGGATGTAGAAGGGTTGTCGGATGCACTGGAGGGTATTATGATTATGTCGAGAGTCGAGGCCGTATCATTTACAGAAGTCAACATCGCGAACACGATGGAGGGCTTTCGACTATGCGATGCGGGAAATATACTGTTCGGGTGAACGTTTGAGTGTATAAAACCTTGTATTTATTTTTTTAAAGGCAAAATATACATATATGAAAAGTTTGATAAAGTTTATTCGTCGTATTTATATTATTTTATTTCGCTTTCAAATATAAAACTTTTAAGTGGATTCATTTAACATTTTAAAATTAGAATTTTATTTTTATTATTTTACACAATTTTATTTACTAAAGCAACTATTGAGACAAATTAATCTGCATTTATTATTAAGCGAGTGCAATAGTTGTTCGAGTGATCTTGTAGCAAGAGATGTAATTTAACTAGGTGTAGTGCAAACAGAGCGCCAAAGGAGGTGCAGGTGTTTGCGGAGCCCTCACGTAAACAGCTGTTTGTCCACCGCGTCTGTTGCTCCTTTGCCCGGCTACCTCACTCTTTACACCTCCTATTGCCCTTTGATAGCTGATACTACGATTGAAATTGTTTACATAAAACACAATATGAATTTTAAACTGGTAGATGTACTTAGTTGTGTATGTACTTGTAAATTTTATTTTAATTGAATGCAAAGGAGTGATTAATTAAACAAACTTTTCTTATAATTGTTTGAAACATAAAATACTACTTTCTACGTTATTGTTCGTGTTGATTTATGATACTAAGATTTGTCTGTGTTTTGTTTTTACACTATTTTATTACTACTACTTTTAATAATTCTCAACTTTAATCAAATATTTTAGAACGACGTAATCAAAAGACCAAAACCCAAAAATAGTGTAATATATCTAAATAAATCCGACAAGGATTTCAAATGTCCGGTTTTCGTGTAAACGATAGTTAAGGGGAAACGAAATGTGGTCTAAACAAGCCGACCCGACGTGTTTCGGTCAATCCTTTTGACGCCGCGGCCGTGTAAACCCCGCCTTTGAGCTGGCACCTAGCGCCCGCCGCAAACGTTTGTGCAAATACAAGCCAAGCCTCATCTAACACATAAATTATGCTGGCTTTAAACAAATATAAATAAGCTTTACTAGTTCGTAGACGTTTTGCCAATTTTATACGGTGTTTAAAATTTTGTTTAGAGTAAGAGATATATGATTGCAGCAGTTCTTACTGACTTTATTTACATTTTGTGACATCACGTGACATCAAGTGAGTGTTCTTGTTCTCTCTACACTGATGCTAACGTCCAATATCCCATTATAATAAGTACACACTTATACATTTTAAAAATGTAGCAATATTTGCAATCATGATTGTACCTACTTGTCTTATACAAAAGCCTCTGTACCATTTCCATTTAAACCGCTCATCGCATCGCCTCACAAAGAGGCAAGGATTTAAAAATATACGATGAATATAAAAATCAGTTTAATATATAAGAATTTAAGCAAACGATGTGGAGTGTGGGAAGTTGGCTTTGGAGCGCGGTTTTTGCACAAAATATGCGATGCGCCGAGCGCGGCGAACTGTGCTCCCTCCCTGCGCCCCTACCGCCCCGCTTGCTGCATATTACATGAGGCCAACTTTTACAGATTTCTTTAATATTTTACCGTGGGAAATTTCTCGTCTGCATGCCTAATATTATACTTTTATCTAACGTTATGTAGTCTTTTAACAACTCGTGATCGTTTTAATGGCATTAACGCAACAGTGATGGAGTCAATGTGAGTTTACCGGATACAATACGATTATTGTTCGTTGGCATTTAAACAAGTAATAAAAGGTAAGGTTTAATAAACATGAAAATGCAATTCATCACAAGTTAGATATATCTCTATACTGATGTTTTGTTAATAATATAACATGCATGAAAATAATGTGAGTACTATCAGAAACCGCGCAGCGCCGGTGGCGCCGCGTACATTCACGTAGCGTGTGCCTTGCAGCGGCTCTCGCCACCGCCGCCCGCAGCACTGTCATTGTGCTAAACGCCAGCCTCCGCCCGCCGAACAACGAGATGAGATTGCTCTCGACACTTAATTTCATTTCCTAATACATGCTACTCCTATTTGCACTCCATCCATCCATGTTTGCGCACCACCGCATTCATTTCACGCCTCAGACATTCTCCATATTTTCCTTTTGTCTAGACGAAATCTTAGCGAATATTTAAGTAGCGCGACTCGAGAATAGTGATTATATTTTCTTTACAATTCTCCAGAGCTCAGAGAGCAACAAATGTAAGTTCACGTAGGGGGGCGATATCTTCAAATTGCTCATGTAAGACAAAATTAACCCTCGCCCACATTAACACAGATAAGTCGGCGAGCTCATTTGCGAGCCTTCCGGCTGGTGCTCGTTACATCTTGATATTCTTTACCCCTTCACCGATACCCGCGCTCGGCACCACACGAGCAATAAATGGCGCGGAAGGAGGCCGCTATCGCGCCGGCCCGATATCTTCCATCCGAATTAATTTCGGAACGCTCCTCAGAAACGAACCGAGTTCGCGGACTTGATATTTCTCCGCGCAGCTGAGCGAGCGCGCGACTTCTAATCGCGAAGAGTTGCGAGATAAAATGGCGACCCGTAATTACCATAACGCGCCTTTCGAAGATATGTGGAGAATCTTAATGGTACGGTGGCTGCGTAAATAATGGGCTCTTATGGGAAAGTTGCTAAGAGCAGTGTTTCGAATGTAATTATAAGGGCTTGCCGCCTCACGTGCTTTTAGAATAATGTGCTAAATATCGAAGTTGATGCGGTAATAATGTTATTTTGTTCGCAATAATTGCTTTTATTACAAAATAAATCGTTGTACAATGTTAAGTTCCCTTTTTGTTTAAACACAAGACATTTGAAAGCATAATATAAAAGAAGGTACATTTTTTAATAATAGAAAATGTTGTTTCAAAAAGATACAAACATCGCTACTTTAACATTGGTAGTTCTCTGCTTTTTTATCATTCGTCTATCAAATATTCCAATTTAAAAATTGATAATATGTCTGAAGACAATAGGGAGAACATTAATAACGACTCAAGGCACCTGGCAATTGAGAGCGGAGCGGGTAAAGCTATCTGGTGCAAGATGCAGCGATCTGACAGTAACTGATACGGCTGACAAACGGCGCCCGCCCGAACTGTGGCCCCAAGCTTCTTCATCGTTTTTTCATTCCTGGTGTAATTAATGTCGCAATAAAAACCCTTTTATCACATTTTAAGTAACTCGGGCATAACCTTTTGTGTTATTTAAAAGTGAGTTACGTACAGAATTAAAATAAAATCAAAAAGCCAAAGCAGTATTTCCAAACTAGGTCAACGTTAACCTAAATAAATATGTACTGAATTTATTTACCTAACAAAAATGATAACTAAATAATATTAAAACCCTTTTTAAAGGCAACAACTAACAATATGTTCACAAAGCTAAACACAGAAAACGAACTGTTTAATCGGCTCACAGTAGCATTAAACATAATAATATTTGAACAAGCATTTACTGTTGTGCATTGTACCGCCATTGAAATCCGCAAACTGCTCGCTTAATATAATAAAGCGTTTCTGACGTAACACAGCAAACGAAACTTACCTGAGCACAATGAATATGTTCTAAACATTACGGGCCACTGTAAATTAGGCACCAAAAACGGTCTCATTTTCCACTCGAGCGCTGCAGCTAATACTGTCTCGCTCTTGAAATATGCAATGTTACCTGCGGGCCGCCACCGCCGCCGGCGAATGTACTGTAATTGTTGAATATACTGCATCGTTTAATCCGAGTAACATCTTCTGGAATGTTCGAGAACGCAGCCAAGATTTGCAGGCAGTCTGCGGCATGAGACTTGGCCCCGGGCCTAGTATTCCCTTAATGAGCAACTTAGCTTTAACTGGATTTCATGATATCCTCCGTTTACTAGTTTCAAATATTACACGTCAATGATTTTTCCATTAGACAAACTTTTTTACGCACATGAAAATTACTCGCTAAAATTATTTTATTGTTATTCTATGCTGTGAGTTCTTCAATTGAGTTATTAATAATTTTAAGTCAACTTATTTACAGTGATAAAATATTTACTAAATATTAAAATAAAGGATAAAATTTTATCTATAAAATTGTAAATACTTTCATTTACACCTTTAACTCGATTCAGCTTCTTCCTAACTCACTGTTCAGCAAACAAGCATTAGACGTCGCTGATGAAATTGCAAAAATGTAAAAGAGCTAATGTTTGCACACCTTAAACCCCTTTCTCAACCCCACGGTGGCGTGACGAGCCGGATAAAAGGCTTTAATACACCCTCATCCCTTATTACAAAACTTGAAAAAGACAACAATATAGATCCAATGTGTCGCGGGCGCGGGCAATCATACGCGCGTCAAAGGTACGCGCCGGTAGTCAAGTATGGAGGCGGCTTTGTATCCGTTTTGTATAACCATTCTGTATGGAAATGCCGAGTCAAAGGGTTACACGCGTTATGAGATCTCAAACAATACGGATTGTGACAATCCCGTTTCCTTCATATGTGAGGAAATCACCTTTGAATGTTTAATGACAATTCCACATTTGTACGAGTATGCTCTAGGAATTTGCAGTTCACTTTATTGCTTATTTGCTTTCATAGCAGTTAATATTTGGTTATTAAATATACCTTTTTAGAATTGACGTTTATTTCTTTTGATTGAATAATATTCATAATCCAATAAAAAATCAATAATTCCGCCTTTTCATATTTCAAGAATTGTTGTGTTTGTATTTAGTTTGGATTTAATTTTAATGCTGCCCTGCTAATATTTTATTAGGAATGATAATATGCAAAAATGAGTAGAAAAAAAAAACATTTAAATCTTCATCACAAAACCACAAACTATAAAAGTCTGATTCCACAAGAAGCGTGCATGAAACACATCAAGCTGTCATTACCGCCCTACTGAAAAATCTCGAGACTGCTTTGCAAGTCAAAACTCCTTCGCACGGCTACACGACACCGGCACGGCGCCCATCACGTGAGTGCTAACCGTAAGATCTACGCAACGTGACGTCACCGTATTGCCAATATGGAGGCGAATACGATAATTCCTTTCTCAATACATTACTGAACAATATGAAGCGTTGAAAAGCAAAAAAAGTAAGAAATTTTTTATCGATATTTGAAACGTGTTTTCCTTATTAATTAATTGAACATGTCCAAATAAATGTAACAATTATAAGCTAACTTAATTGATCCCTTGAAATAATCTTGATCGCATAAAAATGTATACTACCCATAATATGAATAGTTATTTATAAAGTTACCTTTTATTCATACGTTTTCTCCTTTTTTTCATACCCATGGCATGTGGATGAAAAGGTCATAAGTCAGTAGTTGTATAATGATATCTGCCGGTGACGCGGCGGTAGGGTCGCGATGATTTACAATCTACCGTCTGCCCCGCTCTTCTCAGGTATGAAGCACATCTACATAGCATTCTCTAGTAGAATTATACTTAAACGGCACACCTAAGCCAATAATATTATTAACCGCTAAACTCAAGTTAAGTCTCAAGGTCTGTAAAAGACACAATGAGAAGATTTTTCATACTAAGAAGCACACTTGACGACCACAAAACATCTCTGATTGCGACCATAAGTAAGTTATGTGAACATCTCTTTCTGAAAATTGGTAACGCATTACATGGGTACGCGCATTGTAACAAACGCAATCGGTACCTGAGTAATCTCTTTTATAATTTATGGTCATGTGCTCATATTGTTTATCCGCAAATCTTATAAAAAAAGTAAAATCTTTACACTTATACGAACGATGTATGTGTCATTTATCACGCAGGAGCGAAGACATAAGTATTCAGTCCAATGTGTCGGCTGCGGCAAATCTATCGAAGGCGCGGCCTGCGTCGCCGATGCTCACATCGTTAAAGCGACGTGTACGCCATTACGCGGAATTATTCCGTTGTCAGGACGCAAGGCGGGACGCGTCGCCCACAAATTGACATTCAATCAGCGCGCCGACATTGTTTCCCTATCAATCGCTATTGGGAGTAGGCACACGCGCGCAGAGCCGATACGGCGCCATCAAATTGCAATTTGTTTATGAAAATTTATTGTATTTGCCATTACCGCAGATTCTTTTCCTACGGGAGCGACCCCGCGGAACGAAATCACCTTATTCAATTCCCTTTTTGCATACATCACACACGCGGATGTCTTCGAAGGGGAACATCGCCGGTTTTTGTCTGAACACGTGAATCGCGTTTGGGACGCATGTTCCCGTCTTATTAGTCTGGATTGCTTATACCTTTTTCGCAAATCGCCCGCAGGGCGTACACCTTGCCTAACTTGTACCTTTTGGGAAATACTTTACGTGGATTTTAATAAATGCTTTTAATTTTTTGTAATAAAAATTGTACTGAGCAACACAATTCTTTTTTACATAAAATATATTTATATTGAGAACATTAGAAAAACGTAGGTGATGATAATGATCGCCCAAAAGTGCAATTTGTTGAGCATTTACAGAACAGCACGCTACTAAAAATTGGAGAAGAGTTTTTCAATATCTTATAATATCAATATAATCGAAAACTTTAATTTGGCTTTGTTTTCTTCTGCTTACATATAACTTCTTTATAGCTCAAAGTCAAACGAAACGCGCGCCGAAACTAACGAGGCACATTTCCCGTAAATACCTGAGATCGTGACGGATCACAGGGAAATTTGCAATTCGAAATTTCTCGAAAATCATTTATCAACGTGGAATTAGCGAGTCGCACATGCAAAGTGTCGAAGGCAAGTCGAGCGCGCGATATGACATAGCTTCCCTTCTGTTTCGAGGATTTGGGAAAAGAATTGTCGCATATATCACAGTTAATAGGGTGAGGAGAGAGCACTACTTATGCCTAATGCGACAAGGAAACATTCTATGCTCACGTACGCTATAATAAATTTCAACCACTTGATTTTCAATGGTAATAAATGTATGAACATTACACGTATTGAGGTTATGAGATAGCTTCTATCACCTCATGAACTTAATTATACAATTATAGACCAAGGCCAATATGTACAATATTTTAACAATAGTTATTTCGTTTGCTGTAACTTCTTGAAGCAGATAAACAAAATTCATATAAATTCTTTAAAATATTCTCACCAAAATGTAACTAAACCGTTTTTACCCACCTGTGTTTTACTGTTATATTGAATAAAAAATAGCATTAACCCCTTTCTTACGGCATAACAATAAAGTGGTGAAGTCGTAAACACGACGAAATGACACTACATAAAAAGCAACGACGCCTGTAAACATGGACAGGCGATGTCTTCTTAAAGTTATTGCAAATATTAGGAGGAAATAAAGTAAAATGAACAAACATAGAAGACAGGTGTGAAATGGAAGCAATTCCGAGTTTCGTCTAATGAGTCTAGTGCTGGAGGCCTAATTTTAGTCCCCTTTCTCTTCCTACCCTTTTCTTATAAAGAAAAAAATTACCTTCCCATTGGAAGGGGCAGTGGATTTGACAGAGGACGGCACGCATTGAAAGGGGAATAATCTCTCTGTCCGTCTTCTCTTCCGTCTTCCGTCTTTCTGTAAGTCTTCCGACTTTAATTGACAAAGGAGGAGACGCACAGAAAGAGGATATATCCTCTACCTATGCTTCCCCTCGACCATCAAATCCACTTCCCCTTCCCATCCTTTCCTTATAAGAACAGAGTGGGAAGGGAACGTGGACTAAAATTAGACCTCCGGCACCACTCATGAGACGAAAGGCCTTCATGCCTATCTTTTGTGTGGTCGTGGTATTGCACCGGTCGAACCGGCCCATTCATGCACCCAACAAATATTGTTGTTGAAGGTCTACCACTATAAAAATATGTATGTATAGTAAAGTATACAATTGTATTCCGATTGACAGAACCTTGTAAATTTACTATGATTTATTATGAAACGTTTTCTTCATAAACCAACATTGAAATGATAAGAAGATCAAAGATGTTTAAAAATACATTCGTTGTGCTTTATACTTTCCTAATCTTTGCATGTTATTAATCGATAAGACAAACGATAAACCTGTTTATTTTCCGCGGCATGCGACCAAATCAGCCAAAGATTATGCTAAATAGTCGTAGGTGTTATTTGGTGAGACGCACGATGCATACATAACAAGAGTTTATCAAACGCCCCTCGCTAAAAAGCTGTTATATTTTCAACACATGATTATGTAAAAGAATTTCGAGATTTCAACGAACGAGGGAAAGAAAATGTATGTCGTTAAGATGCGAGGTCTTTGCGATTTGCATCCGTGGGGAGAGTCTCGCCGCAAAGCTTTGTTTAAAATAATCACACGTCTACAGATGTGTGCTCCAATCCCATATTACACGAGACAAATGACTTACTTTCAGTATCTTTAAGATATTGTATTTAAGATATTGTAATACAGTTTTAATTATAAATTAATACAACGTGTAACAGACATAAAATAAAACTGCAAAAGATTTCAATATTGTACTTTTTGTATTCAGTACTTCCCAATATAAAACGAAAAGAATTTTCCAACTAGCCAAACGACTTCCTCGTCAAGTTAATAACAGAAAGCAAATTACCGGTCAAAATTTTCGAACGGCACCGAAACAATTAATCAAAACATTCGGGCCCTTGGAAAAAAATTAAAGGAATAATCCTTCTCAGTCATTATTATAATTTAAATCTTCGAAATGACTCAACAAAACTGCGCGATATAGATATAAGTCGGCAATAACCCATTTAGTAGGATAAGAAAAAGGGATGGTAGTCATTAGCATATAATGACAGTAATTAAAATACACAAATAGAGCTATAAAGAAGGCCCGGCGTTGAAGGGTTGTCTTCATCATCCGCGGCGAGGATTTATACATAGCAAATATTTTGAGTGCGGCTCAGGCGAGCCCGCTCCGAATTAAGAACGGCATTGTTTAATTTATTAATTAATGGAGCCAGTGTAGCGGCGGTGACGACGCCGCAACGGCTCGGCACACACTGCCGGAATTTATGATTTGTGTGCGCAACTACCATGTTAATTGTAACTTTAAATTAGATTTATTATAGATGAGACAACTTCTTACTATTCATGTATGCTCTGGATTCATCTTAACATAGAATTACTAATCCTAACTCACAATATATCACCTAGGGACAATTTAAGAATTGTTAAATAATGACGACTTGTTTCGTATTTCTGAATATTTCTTAGCATAGAATGCAAATGATTATCACTAGGACAGTACAGTCTATTTTACTGCACATCTATAAGTTTTATATCATCGAATCCTATCTCCAGTGACGACCAAAACATTCATTGCAAAGGAGTGAATTAAGCGTCAATTGAAATAATTTTTGTTATTCCTCACGAGTCGGCCATAGATAATCTTCCCGGCGCTGGTGCTCGCCTGCCGGCGCGCTCCGCCGCCTTCGTAGACAATGAGTCGGCTAATTACGAGATGTAAAGCTTTATTAACGCAATCGGGCGGTGATTAACATAAAAAAATAATATTTACCGAGTCTCTCGCCGACGGAGGCCGTTTAATTTACGAACATTGCGGCATTAGGTTCACTGCGCGCTTCCCAACCCTTGCCGCCTTACAAATAATTGCAGCGATGTTACGCCTTGAGAGATGGGATAAGCGACAAGATTAAAGCTCATCAGAGTTGTTACGCTGAACAAAATTTAGAATCGTAATAGCTGACATTATCCCTTCCCCGTCTAGAAGGTTAAGGGAACGCTTATTGATATTTCTTGCACGCTCTGTTCCGAATTAGTCTATGTACTATATATGGTCGCGAACGTCTTAAATTGGCACTTACAAATCACCCATTGATATTTTAATGATGACCCGACGCATCCCCGGATTTCACGGAACGCTTATTAGCATATAAATAGGGAGTAAAATATGACATCAGCATTTTAATTTTTCGATATTACGAAACGATTTACAAATTAGCCGGTAAGAAAAACGCTACGGAGGCCTTAAGAGGGTCGACTGGCTCGCAGATGTTCTATTTAAATGTAAATTCGCTTCAACACGACGACGACACGGATAAAAAATATAATTTAAAATCAAAATATTTGACAGGTTTGCCTAATAAATATTCCAACAAAAACGTTGTAAGATACTTCATTAAAAACTTATGTAAATGGCTCAAAAATTTTTCCACAAAAACTTGACATGAAAACATTATGTTACGTCTATGTTAATTTATTTAATCTAAAATAATTTTTTAATTTGGTAAATGAAAAATTCATCTAAATTTGTCACACGAACGGAAGGAAAAGTCTAATTTTGAAGGCAGTATTTAATCAAGAAACGTAACAAATATAGGGGAGTGACAATTGCAGACTCTGAAAAACAGAAAGGAAAGAATTCTTTTCAGTGTAAAAGGCAACAATAAAAGAAAGAAGAAAAAAGGCCAGGAAATGGAAGTGACAGATCGTCGACAATGGTGAAAAGTCACACCTCTTGTTTACGGGACGGCGAGCACAGCTGAATTAGCTATCATTTACTTAAGCACTTTATATAATTAAGCGGAATGACTGTTGCCCCAACTGGGGAAAGTCGACATATTCTTTTCACGGCCGTCTCTAATTGAGCCTCTTGTCTGCTCTTTCTAAAAATCATTTGATCTTTTTTCTTTACTTTGCTATACTTTTTGTTTAGTTTCTTTGTTTCTTTTTGTTAGTATCCAGCTATGTTCGTTTATCATCATGTTCGTTACCTTTAATATTATATTAACCTTCTTATAACCTCAATTGAAAATTTAAAAATTACTACCGCTACTATGTTAACCATTAATTAAAATTTTATTTGACAATATAAAATTTTCCTAAGCTATCGCACGACAATATGCTTTCGGGTTTTGCTTTACTAAAACCTAAGTAAAATTTAATTAAGTGTAGACTGACCTAAAATTTTTAAAAGACCATTGCTGTTTGTTTTAAAGCCTAACTCAATTACAACTAGCCGCTATTCAATTCCTCAAAATTTACCTCGAAAATTTTCATTAATCCCCTTTGCATCTCGAATTAACGAATCGATCATAATTGATTAAGTATGGCGCACGCTAAGGCGCGCCACAAAGGAGTCCATTCGGACCACCTCCGAGGAAAACAAAAACATGCCTCTCCCCTCCCTTTTTTGACCGAGCAGTCGTAACGGTGAAATCTGGCTTTGTTCATTTACTCGGTAAACCGATAATTTCATTAAACAACAAAGTGGGACTCGTCGGGAGCTTTCTGTAAACACGGCAAGAAGCCAATGTCCCCTAAGATGCGAAAATCATTCCGAGAAAAAATTTTAGGCCCTCGCAAATTAAGAATCTTCTCCCTTCTGTTTTGGTTGAAGAAATTGTATGAGATATATGTTTAGTGGATAATGACAAAAAATCGTAGTACATTCCGGAAAGGTTGAGAAAAAAAATTTAAATAGTATCGACAACATTATCAGACATGATAAAGATAATGGTAAAGGTCATTAACATTATATGGCACAAATGATTTTTTACATTTTTTTAACAAATATTTTTTTTTCAGCTCAATATCAAACGCATCGACTAAAAATAAAATCAAATATCGGTCGTATATTCAAAAATGAGGAAAGAAAATTGAATTTTATTTTACCTATAATCCTAATCGAGTACGGGCGAAGAGTATCAGCTAATATTGTTCGCGTAACCTAAAACGTTCGCATTCCGAGCGTTAAAAATATCGCAGAGTAATTTGGAGCATTTGCTCGGGCTACTCGCATTAAAGTTAGGTAGCGGGCAAATTAAGCCCTGCCCCGATATATTGCGTTTGTTCTTTTGAAGCCGCCAGTGAAGGGTTAAACCAAGAATGCTTTGCTTTTTACAGGAGATCCAATAAACCGAGGGCGGGGATCGGTCGGCGCAAGTCTCGCAATCTAAAACTTTCATATATTTGCCGAGTTATTTCAACGGTATAATTTGGCAAGATTAAAAGGAGTGAACCTTTAATCAATTTATTTTTTCATTGTAGTGCTAAGTTAAGATGATACTTGTCCTTTTGCACATCAAATCTTTTTAATTTGGAAAACCATACCATACCTCTTTGATATATTCGGATTGTCAGCAAATAATGTTAAAATAAATATAAAAATACTTTGAAAATTGGAAAACATTCCCACATATCCCAACAAATACTCGTTATAAAAAAGTCAATGAATTATACGTCAGGCAGGTAGGTAATTAGACCGAAAATACCATTAAATTAATAAATAAAAAACAAGAGCTCGGCCCCATCTCACTGGGACTCGTGGCCCCTCCGTCGAATAAATTTATGTAAAAATTTTCATTAATATTTTTGAGGCCGAACGTCCGCCTGCCCTTGGGAGTGGAAATCGAGTTCGCGGTCGCGATGGAAAAATGCAAACCAAAAATTATGGGGTCCCTCGCCTTGTATTTGCTTATGAATACCGACCGAACTGCTCGTACCTGCACACGTTTGTTTCGTTCTTTATACGACCCATTCGCAAACCAACCAATTCAAATTGCCAATATATTGTAGTGAGCAATTTTTTCATTTTTATTTAGGATGGTTTTTATCAATTTATGGTGTCGAAGTAAGTTCTTTTGTACATTCCATTTGTGTTCAGAAACTTGTAATTGTACATTTGGCATTAAAAAAATCGAATCGAATCGAAAATCGTCGTAGAAATAAAATACGGCAATCAAATTATTTTATACTTAATTAAAACTAAAATTCATTAAAATAATCTGGTGTATCATAAGCACTATTATATTGTTATTTGCAATGTTATGATAAAAATATATACATTATACACATACTTATTATTAATCGATAACCCAGTGACTAATACAGAGGTAATAAATCTCTTAAATTTAGAATTACAAATTACTACTGTAAAAAAAAAAACAATACAGTCAAGCAATAGACAAATAAAAAAACGAGAATCCGAATACCTTTATGTATTATGAGAAATTTAAGAAGGGTGACCTTTCCTGAAGTAGTTTTCCGTCGACCCTAACTTACAAAAAAGCGTCCGGTATGAAGGACGCCCTTTTTCCCCGAGATTATGAAAGATTTGTGAGCCTCGGAGTCTCGTAGTCTCAGAGTGTCGGAGTGGCGCCGGCGACCGCTCACATTGAGCTTAAGAGATTTAAATCGCCCGCTCGCTTGGAACACCAGATACAAACAGATTTCTTGCTCTCCCACGCTAACGATATCTTACGACAGGATAACTTACGACGGAAATATTTCGAGGTTAGAAAATAATATCATTTAGTTCAAACATAGTTGACCAAGTTATTATATGTTTTATAGAGTTGCTTCTATTTGCATGTTAAGTGATAAATCCTCAAAACCGTGTGCTACAAATGCAAACATCTTTATATTTCCGATTGGGTAACTAAATAGGTCACAACTGAACCAAATTTAATAACCAATGTAATAACGACACCGAAGCTCCTGAAGTTAAGAGACTAAGTATTGCCAACTTTTATGCCAACAGAAAATTATTAAAAAAAATCGTAATGTAAAGTTACTTATAAATAATATACTGAAATTGGATAGATGCTGTAAGCGTGATTTTTTTGGGTTGAACACATTATTTCCATTCGTCTACAAGTCACAATGCAGGCCAAATCTGCGCGTGATATCTCTCCACAAAACCTGTAAATCTTCGAGGCATTTTTATATTCGCCCCGACTTGGAGGGCTAAACGCGGTGTGGAGCCGGGCCCAGATTATATCTTGACACTTGATGGATGAATGGTTATTGGATCTCTACATTTTTATCATTTTGATACAGTCGCTAGGGCAAGGTGAAGTACTGTTTGCTTACTACTGAAAATATTGATTTTTTATCGCCATAGACACAAAAGAAAGTAAATTTTAAGTCATAGATATTGAAATATTAAAATCGTAAAAACAAATAAAAATTCATTAGAAACGCCCATGCGGATGTTTATTTAGCTGTTGTCATAATCATTAAGATTTGGTTATACACCGTAATGCAAAACAATATTTCTTTATAAATATAATTTCTATGATATATGAGGTAATTGCGTAAGTAAATAATGTATCTGGTGTTTGTTATACTATGTTTCTTTTACGCATAAACTCTTAACTAGATCTCGACATTATCACTTTATATAGAAAATCTTAAAATATGTAACTGCTTTTACGCACGTAGCATATGAGATATGTTGCATTGGCAATGTACTTAGCGAACGGCACCGTCTGACACTGCGACCCGATCGTTTGCACTCTTTACTACACCCCCATCTCACACTTCACCTGACATGTACCGTCTACAAAACAAATTGTATTCGAACACCATAATATTTTAAATTATTCTCAACAAATGTACTGCAAAATGGGGATTATGAAACTCTTTATTATCTTCCCTTTTTTTTGTTATATCTTATTATACTTTAAATTATAAACAATTGAACAATAACCTAAAAAAAACTAAATATGTTGCTGATCTAAAATTGTCTCTTTTTTATTTAAGTTCACTTATGCTATGTTCATTATAATCTTATTTTACTTTGGGTTCTTAAACTGGTAGGTTTGTAAGAACTCTACTACATCTGTCTACATCTAGTATAATGAAAATTACACAATATTATCTAATCGATATCTAATCTCATTCTTCCGGAAACTGAAAAAATGTAAAAATATTGTTTTTTTGCTATCGGTACACTGGTACTCTTCCAGCCGCTTTGGCGCGCCCATCATACGCGATATGGTCTGAAAAATGCCGCGACCGCCGGCGCGCGCGTTAGCGGAAACATATCAATTCAATTTCCAAAACGCTTCGTAGAGTACCGTGAAATAGGGCTGTCATGTGCTAAATCATGGGACTCGAGCGTGATAAACATATCGGAAGGGTTTATGTTTTATTAGCTATGACTAAAGATTTTATCAAAATAAGACAAACTCTTCGAGAAAAATATATTTCTCGGAGAATTTATAGGTTTCTCAAAATAATACTTTGGATACAAATTTAACCACTACTTAGTTTTACTATTAAATTCCACATTGTTATCTATTACTACTCTCTGATTGTATATAAAATACGACTCAATTATGCATTGTAGTCACAAGACTCGCTTTTACTAATCAAATTAAAAAAAAAATCAAAATAATCTAGCAAACGTTCAGCAAAAATATAATTGATATCAGGAGCGGTATGATCGACTTTGTGTTTATATTAATACCCAAAGCTTTTCGTGAAATAAGACTACTACTACTATAATATTATTCTCTACGATGCTCTATGTCTATGGTTCAACAACACAGTAGGTCGTTCCCAATTAACCCAGTCGCGGCTAATAAGATAGAAAGTGCCCGCCTCAGTAAAAATTCATCGCGTCATCTACGGCTGGGTGGATATAAAAATTAAAAATGCACACGCGCCGGCGACGCCTTAAGGAAAATATGTTAAGCCAAGCGAATATTTGGTTAAAATTTTAAAAGGCTATGTTACCCCTCTTCCTTTTTTCCTCTTCTTTTCAAAATACAAAGAGTTTTTGACGATTTTAAGTACTTATATCTATACTACCTATATATCTTTTAAAATAAGGTAATATTGTTTTCTCAAAAATACTCAAGCCAATACTATCTATCAATAGTTAGAAGGATCTAATATCCCAGTCATAATTGAAGCGATCGTTCCTTCAAACCCATTAGTTAGAGCTGGTAGCTGGTAGACTCGTTGAGACACAGAGGTAATGAACTCACATTATAAATGCAACGAGGCATCGCATCGCCTCGCCGATGCGCCGCGAGAGCGCACTCCGACGAGAAGAATTAATTCATTTGCATGTAAAACTTCACCTACGGTAGTCTACTGAAGATTAGGTATGTAAGACGAGGATCGATAGGGGTTACTAGGGTCGCTACGGCAAAACTTGTACTATAATTCCATATTAATTTGAAAGTCTGCATTCATTACGTTAAAATTATTAAAATATCGCGAATTGTCCGACGATTCCTACCTATAGACAAGATGCAAGTTAACCCAAAAATACCTACCAGGAAAAATCTACAGTGTTAAAAAAATCACTAAAAACAAAGCTACAGACAAAATCTTACCTTTGCAAACTTTAATTTATAATGTTGATTGTGTTTAAATACGATGAAATTTCCACCAAAATCCTATAGTATCAAACGAGTTTGTACATCCGAAGCACTAAACCGCGGGCCGCACCACCTGCATTATTCGCCGGCGCTTTTAATGGGATCGCTGCGGTCCCCTCATCTGAGACCTCTTTCTAATTCCACGTACTTCTCTCGAGGAGCACTTTTTAGACTCATTTCGCGCCTCTTGAGAACAATCGGATGCAGAATGAAGTCTCCAATTTGTTAAAACGGAAGAGTACGCTTTTGGATGAATGAATAAAATGGCTTTACGAATATGGCAATAAAAGTATCCCACGTTTGTTTTTTTATCTTTTATCATATCGTTCGAAATTTATTAAGAACAGAGTGGGAACCTTAGCCCTTGTATTTCGTTAATACTGACTATAATATTATACTTGTAAGAAAAGCTCGAGTAACAAATTATAAAAGAAGACATTATCAAATAAGTACACTTAAACGCACGGGCTTAATCGATCCCTAAGGGCAACACTTATCGTTGATATTAAGTTTTTTTGTTGTCCATAACATTTGCATAACTCTTGAACACTCGATCGCAGCCGCCTCGAAGCCCCGAGGCAAATGCGGGAAGCGGTCCACACTTTGTAAGATCATTTTCAGACTTTACGGTGCTCGTGTCGTCTATAGGGAACTGTAAAATTGGCCGTAATTTGTAAATTACTTCAGACGATGCAAGACAACGCACGCTATTTTAATATTATCATCAATGTTTAGATAGAAAACAAACTGAATGACTATAAACTTTGTGTTTGGAAGTGGAATCAACCAAAAACCTAAATTCTAAAGGACATTCGACAATGTACACTTTACAGTTACGGGTCTGTTACCAAGAGCTTTTAGTAAGAAGGAAGTGGCTGTATTTTCGTATCTTCAAAATTAATTTTGATTAAAAATGAAGGTAAATTATAAAAATTCCGAAGTTAAAAAATCAAATATTAGCAACATCTATCATCACAACTCAGAAATATTCTGATTAATTCAGTTTGAATGAGACTATTTTGACAGCTGTCATAATCAGACATCCCTTCGGCAAACGAAGCTAATTTAGAGAGGTTGATCTCAAATTATAAAGCTGATGTTAAGGGAATAATATGTGCCCAGACTTTTTCTTAAGTTGAGTTCTCTAAATTGTCATAATATAAATCTTAGTAATATTATAAATGCGAATGTTTAGATGGATGGATGGATGTTTGTTATAAGGTATCTCTAGAACTGCTGCGTGAATCTCACTGGAATTTGGCATAGATGTAGAACATAATCTGGAAGAACACATAGGCTACTTATTATGTTTTTTTTAATTCCGCGCGGACGGGGTCTCGGGCGACAGCTAGTTATACATAATGTGATTTTGGATTAGGTATAATTTAAAATATCAGGTAAAATAATGTGGTGGTAAGACCGACACACTTAAGGCTCGAAGGCTTAATAGGACGGTATCAGTGGCAGCAGCTGTTATGATACCGGCCAGAGTGTCGCCGCACTCACCCGAAAACAGATTTTTTAAATGCTCCGGAAGTATGGAGACGGAAGTTATTTATTTTTAATTATTTTTTGTTCTGTTCGGTTTTATACTAGCAAGAATATTACAAACCCGCTTCTTTTATATCGAATATCCATAGTACACAAATTTGGTGAAATTTCACTTATCATTTTATATTTTAATCGATATTGTAAACAAGCAGTCTAATTTAATTAAATTGGTTTACTATATAAAATCAGCATGACTTTCATTAATTGGTAATTAAGTAGACTAACATTAAGTTTTATAGTTTATAGTTTACTCGTAATTTTAATACACAAATAAAAGTGAACTCCATACTTTCGCAACATGTAACGAAGCCAAAGTAAAGGCGATCGCCTTTTTTTCTCGCCCCAACCTTCGGAAAAAAATAGGGGAGATTCCTATCTTGTCGCTTCTAATTTACTTATTCCTCTTTTAAAGACTTATTTACCTTCAAAATCCCATTGTGCTCTAACGGGGCCGAGCAGAGCTCCAGTAATAACGAGACGATCTCTCGACGTGTCAAACGGGGATTTTCTTAAAAAAGCAATAACAATTTACATAAACACCCGCTCCTAGTTAACAGTTAATAAAGGAAACGATGTCGCAATTGACAAGGCTGCCTCTTTTAAATGCCTTTTAGATGGAAATGTGACGGCGTATTGTTTTAACAAGGACCTTTTTTACTAAATGCCGTTATCTTAATAAAAAAAAGCTTAGATGTATAAGGATAAGATGCCTTTTTCACTTTTATTTCTCTTGGCACTATAACAATGTTACTCGTATAATCTTAATCCTAAGGGCATTAATAAATGATCAACGAAAATGTAGGATTAAAATTAGTTAAAACCAAACGATACGATAGTACATACGATATTTCATAGTTTTCAATTCCGATATTAATTTTGGTAGCACTCTATTCTCAAATGAAAGCGAATGATTTATTTTAAATGGTTTCAAAAGTTCAGCCGCGAACGCGGAATGTTTGTCCATCGATCGATCCCTAGTTCATTGCTCTCTATACGCGAATTAAAATTATGCACTCAGTTTTAACCCCATCACACTACCCCAAGCTCCCACACTCCTATACTCTTACTCGCTTCAACCCCATTCTATTAAAAACTTTCCGTCTTCAACTTTACTAATAGTAATCTGAAACAAAGTTGGCCGGTTCAAGGTCGCAATTTAAAGTTTTTCGAAAACTTCAGTTCCCGCTCACTTTTTTATAAGTATATAAATCTTTTTGCCGACGAACTTGTACCAAGTTTTTGGCCCAGATTGTCATCGATTTTTGTTTGAGGAGTTTGTTTTTTCATTGTTCTTCTTTACTTGTTTGACTTGGTTAATTCATAAAAACTTTCCCGCCACCATAATCGATAACGATCGCGTAGTTGCTTTGTAAACAAACATATATTCAAAGGTCAACAACAAAAGTGACGAAGTCACATAGATATGCTGCTTATATTTGGTTCTTTACATGAATAAACGATAAAACGCCCTGGTGCTTTCGATAATAAGAGTTTTAATTTTTAGTCTTAGCAGAGTCACTCGTATGTCCTTTAAATATCACTATCAGAAGCTATACGTGTATTTGCCCGAAAGTCTCTCACCACCTCGGCCCTGAATATTTTCATGTATATCCCGCGACCCTCTGTCTCGACTTATTTAAATATAGTCCCAACACTTTCTACGTTTTTCTCGCATTTGAAACACAATACCCTACAATTTGATGGAGAAATTCTCACATTATCCGCATAGGTGAGCCCTCATGAATGTAGCGAGGATTTTTTCGCTATAAATTGGGATTTAGAATTTTATTTAGAGATCATGATCTCTGAGAGTGTTTCAATCAATATTTAGTTTTCTAACGTGACATCTTTAAAGTTCTTGTTTATTTTTACTTTTTTAAATAATGATATCCATAAATTAATGCTTTTAACTCTACAGGCAACGTATGAACCAACTAACGACAACATGAAATTATATTGTTTATAAACATCTTTCTTTTAATAACTACCATGATTTTTATTTCATTAATTGCATTCCGAACAATGGAGGCATAATGAATAGCTTCCCCACTGTCCGTCCCGGCTGATTTATTTCATGACTTCGGATATGCAAATAGCATTAACATTCAAAGACGTCGGCATCGTCGCCGTCGCCCCCTTAAAAGAAATCCGGCGACCGCAGAATGATGCCAATCCTGTACGAATCTTAATATTTTATGTTGTGTTATTTCTCTCTTTCTTTTCCTTTCTGATATTATTTATTTCCCTGCCTACAATGAGATTCTCACTTTGGCGCGTAATAAAAAAGAATTATTGTTCATCTTTTTATAGCGAATCGTTTTGTTGGATTTAATATTATAAAGATTGAAAGAGTGTCGTTTTAAAACACTCACTTGACTGGTTTGTTTTGAGAATATCGCAAGCTTAAAATGTACGTGGTAAAAATAATGTAAAATTTTTATCTAAACTGAACCCTTGATGTTTCTAAGAAGACAGTTATCAAGCAATGTAACTCATAAGAACTATAGCGCGACCTGTTACAGATATAAACAGTTCGAAACCACGCGACAATAATACCGATATACCGTTTACGGAATATTTTTTCTCATATTCGTTTACATGGGAACATGTAACGTATCTTGTACAATTGATTAACAAGCCTCTAGCGGTTTGGATACAAAAGTGGGAAAAATCATTGAGCACCGTGGCCTGGGGAGTGATCGGCCAGATGATTGATCGCCAAGCTAATTGTGTGATGGATGACGCCTACACGGGCCCCAAGAACTTCACCTACGAAATATTGATGGAGTTGTTCAACATTTACAAAATGTATACCTAGCATCTCTTCTTAGTTAACCAAATATTCTTTTACTTAGCAACTAATAAAATAATTGAGGTCAATTATATTTTACAACCTAATCAGACATTTTGGCCACAGTTTATCCATCCTTATGCAGTAGACGTGCCGCGCGTTCGAACTAAAAAGTTTGAATCATCGTTCCTTGTGCGTACTGCTAAGGATTGGAATAAGTTACCGGCGTCAGTTTTTCCGTCCAAGTACGATGTGGGGGCCTTCAAGAGTAGAGTGAATAGGCATCTACAAAGCGAGCGCGTACCATCTTTAGACCACATCTTCACCTCATCGGGTGAGATCGTGGTCAAGCGCTAACTTTTAAAATATAAAAAAAAAAAAAACTATATATATAAAAGAAAGTCGTGTTAGTTACACTATTTATAATTCAAGATCGGTCGAACTGATTTTGCTGAAAATTGATGGGGAGGAGCTTAGAACTAGGAGACGGACATAGGATCTTTTTTATCTTGTGTGCATTTTTTTATAACGCGCGGACGGAGTCGCGGCTAAAAGCTAGAAATATTATCGGAAAGATGAAAGAATTGTATGAAAAGAAATGATATCACGATCTTTAACAACTTAATAACATTGAAATAAAACGTGGGAGTATCAAGTACAGTACATAATACAGAATTTATTTAATCGTACTTAATTATCTATATCATAAGATTAATAAACCATATTCTTAGACGGTTAATTTACATTGATATAAAATGAAACATCAAGAATGTTCGATATAAGTCAGCGTAACAACATTTCCAAATAGTAATTAAATTCCTCGTTTGACTACAAAGCAGAAGATACGCAGCGGAACCTAATTTTCATAGCTGATTAGAGTTACCCCACATGGGATCGCGTCATTACGTCACGCGTCCGTATTCGGGCATGTGACACATAATTAACTTTGTTTATTCAAATATTATCACAACGTATTACGATGAATCTATTAAGATAGATAAATGTTTCATATTTGTTTGATAATATTATTTAAAATTGTAATTTAGGCTTAATAAGGTTATCAATAATGCTATTTTTTTTAATTAATACCATTAATTTTTTTCTTTTTAATTTTTTATTCGACAGCCGAAGAAGCTAATAGGTGTACCAAAGCACTTAAATTCGAAAGCATCAATTAAAGCTGCATTAATAAATAATTACTTAAAAAAATCAATATTTTAATAAAGATTTACAAATTGATCTATGAAGACATTTGTTTGAAACATGTCGATGGTTAGAATAAGGCAACATGGGGCCTTCACCTGCTGATATGTTGATGTTACCCCTATCAACTGTCGACTGCACGCGACATTACTGCTGACGTCACATTTCACGTATCGACGAAGATGTTGAAATTGTTCCATATTAATTTTTTTATCTCTAAACGAAATAAAAATTTAAACTCTACTAGCTAGTAGTTAGTCGACCTTCGTGATATTTTATATACAACGAGCAAAATTATCATTTGAACATAGTATCCTCTCCATCATTCCGTTCATTTGGTACGTCTAATAAGAATATGAATTTATTGTTAAGTTTTTCTCCAATAATAACGGGAGGCTGAAAACTAGCGCGGCCTTCTGTAACCAGCTGAAGGCAGCATCAGCTGAAAGCCTCTTTCCGTTAGCAAAGAACTATTCTTTCTTCTGTTTCCTTAGTTGATATCTTTTGTTAGTGTAATTTGTTTTGTTTTTGGTTAACAAACTGTTTTTTTTTTTAATAATTAAAATTTTAATATTCATTTTATTCATCCAGCATTTATAAAATGTATTAAAATAATGTAATGTTTATGAGTTGATTGGTGGTAAACAATAGAGTGCGCAATGATCGAACGTCGCACCCTGTATACTTAGGGGCTAAAGAGCCGGTGCATATAAAAGCTGTCTAGAAAGTTTTCTGTCGCTCGCGCCCGATCGATACCGCACTGAGGTACGCCGGAGTTACACGCTAACGAACATCGTGCTACCCAACTTGCACTTCATTTAGGTTATTATGTCATATCATTAAGTATTCACTCATCTAAATAAATTTCAAATGTTTTTTCAAGAATAAAAAATCACACTGTAGTAATTTACTAACATTTTTTAAAATGTATTGCCATAAAAAAGAATTCTCATTTGTAACATTATACTTTATTTAACAGGGATACTAAGTCTTTCGGCTCTTATATTACGAATATCTGTAATCCCCAACGTGGTTTTGCACGCGATGTGTATAAGTTCCACTCGCACGTAATGGGGATTTAGTTCACATAGTATTAAATACAATATAAGTTGACAGGTTCGTCGGTGCGTGTTTATTGACAGATTAATGTTATTGAATTTGCAAGAGTTTTTGGATAATTAAAGAATGGTAATTATACATGACTGTTAAGTCGTTAGACTAACCGTGAAATAGAAGTCCTATCCATCCTACTACAACCTATCTAAACATTCGCATTTATAATAATAGCAAGATTAAGTTAAATTTTGTGTTTAGTTTGTAAACATTTGAACCGAAGAATTGAAGAAACCTAAGTAACAAATGTTGTCCATAAAAGTCTCCGAGACATAAAACAAATTTTCACTTTCATAACATAAATTTCAGATTTAGATTGAATAATTCCTGTTGAATTTGTTCTTAACGTAAGAAATTCTACCTAATTCTAAAATACCAACATCAGTGAACTTGGAATTGAAAATGAAATTCAGTCAACTAAATATCATCTAAGTGTTTAAATGACACCACAAAAGCGCAAAATATCACCCTTAGTCCTTATACAGACCGCCGCCGCAACCGCTGCGCCACACCACGGGGAATCCCGGTGCGAGGCGCTGCACAAAAACATTAATCCGCCGTAGATTTCCGGCTGAGATTCAACTTGATACTATTTTTAATTTCGTCAAATTCAATTACGTGAAACATTTACAAAAATAGGATTATAGCACCCAAATTCTTGACAGTTTCTTTATACCTAAAAATCACAGTAATAAGGTTTAGAGCCAGTGCCCAATCAATTTCGACTTTTTGTTTTGATATACGTCTAAAATATTTCAAATTAATTAAGTAAGAAAAGAAGTTGATATTCCAGAGAAATCAGTATTTCGAGTTACAATTCCCGACCTAATGTAGTAATGCGTAACACATAGTGCGAAATTATATTATGATGGTAGTATCCATTTTGAGTGCGAAATCCCTTCGGCAGTCATCACGTACGGCAAAGGATTACCGTCACGGTACACGCACCACTCGACCCACATGCCGCGCCCCGCGTCCCTCGCCCACTGCTCACCGCTCTCCGATCGCTACCACTAATTTATCGCTACCGTGTGTCTGCACCTTAACGCCGTGCTGCGCCTCAGATTTACCGAATGGTGTGTACACCTCTCAACAAACCAACAACCACTCAATAATTAAGGAGCACATTATAAAACTTGCAATGTCGACGGCAAAACACTTATTTCTTTGACTGAAAACAAATTTTCAATCCTCGAGCAATAACTACACTCGACTTCTTTGCAAACTTCAAAGGTAAACATTTTCGTTATACTCGTACTTGTTAGAGTTGTCGCGACTGGCCAGTTTCTTTTCATGGAAAGTAAAGTGTTTTCGGTTCGCTTCTGTTTTCGTGCCGCAATTAAACTGCTGTTAAAGTTCTTGCAGCAGTGTTTGCGGAGCACCTGAACGGTCCGCGAAAGTTGTCCGGACGCTGTACCTTGTTTGCCTGCTAATTATCCCAGCTCGAAGCGAATCGCCGCCCGAAATGCTGACTCGTTCGAAATGGTCAAACGGGGCTAAAAGCGTTTCACAGCTCCATTCAACTACGGCTTCCGCCCGACCCGCCCCGTTACCATAGTGACCGCCTACTCCTCGCTATTATTTCATTGTATCAACATTCATATCGACATCACGTGTGGCGATAGCTCGATTTAACGAGGGGCGCCCCGAAGCCAGATTTGTCAAGTCTCCGGTCAAATTAGTCTCCACGGTCCGGCATTGGCACTTCACGCGACGTTTAAAATCAAAAGCGCAGAAGGGTTACATAATCCGGACCTTTTTCGGCACGCCTTATGTTTGTGTGCATGTCTCGTCTTTTGTCACGTATTCTTAATTAAGGACCGCCGGCTGCCAAGCGACCCCACTCGTCACATTTTCATATCGATTGTGAGAGGGCTACGCTGCATTTGGTATTGTGCCGTTAAACATTTCTAAAGGAGTTTTATTTTTGTTTTTTAATTTTTTGATCAATCGCAAATAAAACGATAAATTTAAGCGTTCACTCAGCCCCCGTTTGCGAATCGGAAGCCGAGCCTAATAAACCGACACTTAACCTCTCTCGACAAAGCCGATACAAACTGAGTGACATCCCGCTTCTAAAGAGATCTCGCGGAAAAAAATCCGGCGGCGACGTGTCAAAGACACCGCGCAGCGAGGGAGCCTTTGTTGTCTAACGAAATATTTTTTAAAGCTCAACTCCTTAGCGAATTGAGAGATTAAGTATTTTTTGAAGAGGCAAGCGGTCCCCGGGGTCGGCGTGATCATTCCTTCAGATCTCATTTCCGCGGATGCTCTATTTGATTGTTATTTTTGTTACTTTTTTCCCATTATGTCCGGGCGCCGGCGGGATTTGAAGTGACAGTCGACGATTTGCACCGGAGCGCGATAAGTGTTTTCCAGTATTTTTATAACAAGCGTTGTTTGTCTTTACTTTTTACACTACGTATTCTGTTTAAAAATATACAAGAGAATGAATTGAAATAATTTTGCTATACTATAAAATATAATTGTAAAGATACAAAATTAATTTTCTTCTTCACGATTTACAAGTCCTTAAAATCTTACTATATATCCAGTAGAGTTTATACAAAAGCCATTTAAA
This sequence comes from Papilio machaon, assembly GCF_912999745.1. NCBI lineage: Eukaryota > Metazoa > Arthropoda > Insecta > Lepidoptera > Papilionidae > Papilio > Papilio machaon. The sequence goes on along the minus strand of NC_059989.1, from coordinate 2,788,573 downwards.
GTCAACTTTCTACAGCATCACGTCTCATAGGCCGCACGACATAAAGCCACAAGAAAATATGCAAATCACCATACGGCAGTAGGTAAGCGCTCGTAAGCCATGTAATTATTCACATCGGATTTGCGAATAACGCCCGGAGCGTTCCATTTCTACATGCACGAATTAAACTGACCTTTAGCGCGCGTTTAAATCAAAACACATGTGCTGAGAACGGGCCGGCTTAGTCGGACGCTGATTTTGAGATGAGGGCTTCCCCTTTTTGCGGGTCCCTGCGTCGATTCCTTGCGGGCGATGATCGATACCCCGCCCCCGCTCCGCCGCCGGCTGCGGACACCCTCCTCCTTCTTAATTAGGACTCGGAATCTGCGGCGGACACACACACACACACACACACACACGCCCACGAGCCGCCGCCGCGCACGGTATAATGTTAATCAACTTTCATTATGCACTAAGGAATTATATGGGTACGCCTAAGGAGTGATTATCCGAGTTAAGACTGAGTCCCCGACCAAGAAATCATACTTTATTATGATCATTCCGCATTCGGCTTTACGGCGGCACCTCGCGGCCTGACTCTCGCATTAGAATTAACTGCGCATATATCACTCGCGCTCTAACAACCATTGTTTGTTGCTAACTGAACTGTAATTAGCTTTGTTGCAAGTTTCTCTGCACCAACCTTTTTTGCACTTGCTTGCGACAACCGCAACCGCTATTGCGTGACTTTCCAATGTTGTTAAATAAATAAATCCCAAGTTACACTGCAATTATTTACAAGCCTTAATCAACAAACTTTAAAACTATCTTAATAATCTAAGTTAATATCCATATATACAAATAAATATACCCAGGCACACATAGATTCCGCTTTCTTGTTTATATTGCGTGGGATTAGTCCGTGTGTAGTGGACCCGTAATAACCGCCTCGAAAGCGTTTTGCAGCGAGAATAATATTACATCAAACTCAACGAACCCTATGTATGTATGTGTAGTATGACTATAACATACCAACTGTCCCTTAATTTATAATTTTGTATTTTATTATTCTAACTCTTTTTTATAGTTCGACTGTTTCGAAGTCCAAAAAATCATCAAAAAAAAAATGAAATTACTCAAAAATATATTTTAACTATACTGTTTTCATTACACTTTCGAGGTACAATATACAAATAACATCATTATATTGATAAATGAATAAGTAAAGAAATAAATAATTTTATATGTACATTAAAATCGCTGTTTAATTTATCCTGCCTCAAGAGACATATCTATTCGTCTCATAATATGTTTAAACGTTTCTCAAATAGCAATTTAATCGTGTGAGGCCTTCGTAAGACGGGAGGGCTCTCGTATTGAGTAATGCCTTTTAAGCTACGGTTATGAGGATAAACCTCCAATAAATCTTTCACTTAGGCCGCCCTTTAATTAACGCTTGTAATAAAATTTAATTGATCAAAGCTTGTAGTTTGTAGGCAAGGATTTATGATTGCCACAGTCCAGTTGCGACCTAAACTATTAAAGGTAGAAACACATAAAATTCGTAATGATTTCAAATATAAAAATAACATGTTTATACTTGTTATACCGTATAATATTCACTCTATATACGAATATATAACAGTGAGGTTTAACAACGCAATTACTTTTATATCAATCATATAAAACATACGAAATTACTTGCGAATTGTTTTGATAAATGAATATTCTTCCTTCATTTTCTTTACGCGCAATTTATTGTGTTAACTCTGTATGGTAAGTAGCCAGTCATTATTGAGCTATGAAATTAAGACATGCCGATAGCATCGTGTAATATTTTGATACAACCGTAGGGAGTGTAACGTCTCTATTTACACTGGTAAGTTGTTCTTATATGTGAGGAGGATTTCCACGGGCCCTCCAGCTAATGTAATAGATGAGGTGTTCTCATTAATTACAAAGAACGTCGGGACCAGCGGCCTCGCGGCGGGTAACTTGCAAACAAATTAATAAGATTATTAACTCCTTCCGACAAGTCATTCTTTCTTACAGGAACGTGTCACGTCTGTGTTGCGTTCAGAATAAAGCTTATTTGAAATTTTATTACCATGTTTTTGTTATTAAATTTTATTTATTTGAGACACTTTCTTATTCGTTCCCTTTTATATTACCTTCACCATCTTTTCGTATAAGGTAAGGATGAATTTGACGGAGGAAGGGACACATGGGAAAGGGAAATATTTTACGTCGATTAAAGGTGGGTAACGCATCTGCAGTTGCGGATGTCTATGGGCAGCGGTCACTTCGAAATTTGAGCGGTGGAGAGGATTAAGGTGGCTGCTTCCTCGTTTGGCACTTTATGATATTTGAAAAAAAACAGTAATAAATCGCAAACATGTAGAAACACGAGAAGTACACGACTTATGCTAAATGTAAAAGTCCCCATATTTTGACCTATTGACAGTCAACTCCTCTATCATACGAATAATGTAACGATGACGTCATAGTCATTATAAAGAAATATTAGTCATTAAAAAGACTTTTTTGGCAATAATCAATGAAAAAATGAGTAAATAAGAATGATGCAACCGAAATATGAAAGTTACAAGCTGTCTTAACCAGTACACGGGAGCATATGTGATTGATTGTTAATGAAGTGCCGTGGGGTGATAGTTATTAATGATCCGCGGCCCCGCCTGCCCGAGACGCTTCTTTATTTACCCACTAACACCTATTAGCCGGCCGCCGACGACGCCCACAACAATATATCATGCCGCCAAAATCGTATCAATCAATTTACGATATTACATCGTGACGTCGAATTTATCACCCTTTCCTAACGTAATATTTAGCAATAATACACAACTTAGAACTTCAGCATAGACTTTTACGAACCTACAGAAATACGGTTAATCTTTATTCTGTCATGGTTATAATTGAAAGAGACAGGGGCGTCTGTTATGACTATAAACGGAAATATATTATTAAAATAAAATATTGGCAATTCAAATTTTCTGCTGGCAACAAAAGGGGTTTTGTTTCATTTCAATTAAATCGTAATCACAAAGATGTTTCAGACCGCAGCAGTCACTCTATCACCGACGATTTAAACAGATGTCGTGTTAAGGAGGTCCTCTTAGAATATTCGTTTGGAATTTAAATTGTAAATTTTGTGCGGCGGCAGGTGCAGGCTTACGATTGAATGTCGACCTCTCGCTCCTACCCGTGGCAAAAATATATCCGCCCCCTTCGGCACTAACGTACAAAATCAACGCATAATGAATGTCAACAAATAAAACTCGAGCGTTACTAATTACTGGAGCCGCTCAAACGGAGAGAGGCAATCTTTGCACTCTATTGCGGAGCGAAAATCTTGAAGCTAATGGCGTTAATTTAAAAAGAGGCCAATGACTGGGATTTTTCTTTTGCGCAAAACTTTTACGGCTCGTGATTTATTGACTTTACGAAATAGGTTTTATTGCTGAAACTGTATCTTCTGACTTGTTAGATGTGTCAAGTGAGCGATATAAAATGTGAGTCACACACGAGGTCTCTTAAAACTAAACAGAGGGTGTAATTCATTACGGATGGGCAGAGGGATAGCGGCCGCTGGCTAAATTAAACTTTAGCTCATTCTCAGCGTGCGCATTGTGGAAACTGTTTGTGTAGTCCGTTCACGGACGCACGGCTCTTTAATCAATGGAGAAATCGAACGGTATCTTTAAATACACATTTAAATTATAAAGCGTTGCACGTACTGAAGGAATAATAATAACTAAATTATATACTTACCTACACGTAAATAATAACCACGTAAGTATATTTATGTCGATTCAGTAAAGTCGCTCATGTGAAAAATAATCTTGTTTTCAGTTTTGAAAAGTATTTAAAGTCTTGAAGTAATTTTTAACACATTTATTATTGCAGTGCAGAAATTCTCGTTAATCTGTGTCGCATTCCCGTTGCGGTTCACGTGCCGTAGCCAAGTAATTAGCTTTCTAATTTTAAAGAGCGCTACGCTCCGTGCGACCCATCAATCCGCTCCCTTGCCCGCGAACGAATCGATAATAATTAATTATTTTTGACATAATCGCAGCCAAAATTCATTCTGTTTTTGCTAATTCACGACCTTATTATAAAATAGGGACGACGCTTTTTAGATCCGGCCGGATGAAATTGATAAAAAATAAATAAGATTCAATGCAACTTTTCGCTGAGTTATGAAATTTTGGCAGCGGCTTACGACGCCTTTTAGCATCATTAAGATTTTAGTTAAGATAATATTAATGCCGTACAACGATTCTATTGTTGTAAAATTTCTGATGTAGACTAAAGAAACGTTTCTAGTTTAGTTCCCAAGGACGAGAAGTAAACTCGCTATTATTAGTGGTATTTTGATGTTATCAATACGAGGTAGACGTGATATTGAAATGACAAGGGTTCGTTGATATTGACATACATTGACACGTTACTCTGTCTAGTAAAGCAGTACATTTCGGTCTGGGACAAAACCAACCAACCTGTCTGTACCTAATATACACAGTGTATCCCACTTCATATACTGTCACACTAAGTCTTTAAGTGGTCACTCAGACCACCAATTAGTTTACACTTAGTATGACAAATCTACACTAAACAACTGTTTAAGTGACAATTAAATAGTTTTGAGTACAGCAGTATCGATATTAATTCAGGGCTTTGCAAACACAAGTTGGTATTACTCAAAAATACATAATAAAAACATTAGGGCCGGAGGTAAGTTTGCCCCGTAATTAAAGCCAGCGAGGCATGCGTAATGAGAGCAGTGTTTGAACGCTCGCGAATACCAAAGTCCGTGCGGACAAGGCATAGGCAGCCACCTGCCTTTGTTTGTTGTCTAAGACCGCGCTACTTGCTTCACGTTTTGTTTGCTTAGGCCTCTCGACCCCCATAACCCACTTACCATTAATGGCAAATATTCTATCGATGTAACGGTTATAATGTATTTGCAAATTATTTTTAAAATACCTTACAATTTTCCTTAAAATGATCAACGTCAAATCCGACTAAATAGTACAATATAACAAGAAAATAAATTAAAAGTATTATTTCAGTGGATTTTCCAAATTATTAAATATTTTACATCTCAATATTTTCTCAGGGATAAGAATGTATAATCCAATTCTAGAGATACATTAATAATTAATTTACCTTCCAAAATCAGGGTAAGAATCCTTGTGTAAAATTAAATAATATTTTGAGGGGATTAGTATGACGATCGGGCGGACACATGCTAATGCATGAAGTTTTTAATTAAAACCGTCCGCCGTTAAGAGGTAGCCTCAGATAATGGCTGATCCTCAGGAGGGATCCGATATTGGGCATGTGTACGTCGAAGCCGAAGCACAAACATATTTAGGTCCGGTTGCCGTAGTGCTGCCGTTGGCTAATCACTGCCCACTGCCTACTGTATACAGATTTCTTTATGTACTTTCATACCCCTTTCTTGATCGCATTTAATTAAAAAATATATTAACAGCAAGGACTTTATTTGAAGCCTGTATTTTACAATTTAATCAAAAAATATATATGTTTATCAGCTTTTCCTATTTACATTTATGTTAATTATACAAGTAAAATAATATCATATTTTGTTTTCAGATGCTCGAGACTGTGATGACGAAAATAACGATAAGGTAAGTTAATACTTTAATATTTATCTCAAAAATGAATGTTTTAAACAAAAGAAAAACTAAAAAAGAAAAACATTCTCGCCCCAGCTCAATTCAAGTTAACCGTTGAGTTTATGGTTGGTGTGACCGCCAAAAGTCGGAAAGGAAAAGTGCAAGCTTGTTTACTCATATATCAGGGCTTCGGGTCGACATTTCTTTCTGATAAGCCCGACTCCCTTGCTGCCAATAAAGTGATTAAGTCGCAAATCGTACCGCTGCGCTGTTCCTACTCACGATATTTACAATATCCATGTAGGGCTGCCAAATAGTCGACTTTATGACTTTATTCATTTTTTTCGTTGGTTGCTTTATTTTTACTTGAAAATTTAGCAAAAAATAAGTTTAAGTGCTAGCTACACATCTTCTTATCTTAATAATGATACTTCATTAGCTTTTTAAAGTTATTTTTATTAGCTTAGCTTTTTAAAGTTATTTTGCACTTACCAGGATATTTAGCTTTAACTATTGCATAAAAAGAAAATACATAATCGTTAGCACTAAATACATATTACAAAGAATACACTAACAAGATGTAGTTATGATAACTACATCTTTATGCTAGATATGATAAAAATTTATCTGTACCACGCTGAAAATACGTAAAGAGTTTTTTAATGTGCAAAGTCGACATTGTTAAGTTACAATACACACTACACGGCTACTACACCCACACTATCCAGCCAGGCCGGGCCCCGCCGATCGGCTCTATTACAAATAAATTGCCCTTCGAAATCGTTCCGTGTGTTATAAATTTCATACGTGCTGAGAAATGACATACGGTATTATTTATTGCTGACAGTTTTTTTTTTGTATTTCGAGGAAAATACAAAGAAGACATTATTACGTAATTGAACTACGTTTTTTAGAGCTCGCTATAATTCTTACATTTTCATTGATAAAGTTAATTTCATTCTTTTAAGTTACAGCATAAATATCGTAGACTATTGTTTGTCACACTGGAAGAAGGTAACGAAATATCTTTAAAAACAGATGTATTGCCTACAAATAGAAATAAAATTCTAGAAATAGTTTTAAACCTTTTTTTGCGACATATTAAAATGAATTTAACTATACTTTTGATCCACTGATTAAACTGTATGAAACTAAAATGAACTTGTAATAGACATACGATGTATCATATAATTGTCGCTATCAATTTGTGTCAGATAGGTTTAACAAATGCGGAGGTGAACCGACAAACCGCGAGGATAGGCGCGTAATGCTCGGATCGCGTGAAATTGAACAATATCCACCGACGATTGACTCGGCTCAAAGGAAATGAATAGATTTCATTTTAGTGTCATTTGTAGAGCTAATGGCGCCGCCTATTACTGTCGCAGCGGGAGCAGGGGACGGGGGACGTGTAAACACAGCCTTATCTACCGTCAACAGTTGTTAACGATCCAGTATTATAGTTCATTTGTAATTGTTACTTTGTTTCTTTATGTACAAACAAATTATTTAACCCTTTGCTATTGGATAGCTTTATTTTATAAATATAAAACGAACTAGAGTAATATCTTGGGTAATTTTACTATAACAGGCACTTTTAAAAATATAAGACAATATACTTTAATTAAAAAAAAAAACATTAAACTTTACATAAAATTACGTAGACTTCAAGCAGTTGTAGAAGCGGTGAACCAGGCCGCTACGTGTATAGCTACGCGCGTTGCTACGAGCGCCTATGCCGGGTTAATTTGTTACTGCGATGTTTATCGGACCAATCGAGTCCGGTACATTTGTCAGACATATCCACTCGATACGGGATGAGTTTAATTTTGTCCGGGTCGATCAATTCACTACCTAAATAGACGTTTGTTATATCGACATATCTGTAAATAAAGTTTTTTTATTTTTCATTCAAACCTATAATGAGTATATTTTCTCATATTTAACAGAAAAAAAAACGTTTACGAAACTAAAAGACTAAAAATAATTCCTATTAAAAATGTAATTTCTCCTAGTTAAATAATATATAAAAAGAATGGCACATTTTTTATGATTCTCTTTACGTAAATACTAAATGAGACAAATTGGAAGCAAACGACTTTGAAATTACATGAAGAAAATGACACGTCTGCTAGTATAATTTTACTCCTTATAAACTAATAAAAACTATGCCAGGGAGGTATTATCAAAAAATTGGCTTTATTATCAAACTATCCAGTAGCATAACTATCTTGATCGAATAAAAAATTAACGTAACAACAAGGGTGACCGCACGTTACGCGGACAAATTGGTTCAATCGTTCAGCACACGGCCCGCGGCTGAACCGATTCGGACGGCCAAAGGTATTATTTGATAACTGCATTTAATCGCTATACCGTTTTGCTTTTATTGTGAAAAAGCGAGGTTTTATTTTATATTTGGAAAATTTCTCTGAAAAATATGAAAATTTTATATTTGTAATAGTTTTTTTTTAAACAGTTATAGAATAGACAAATAGAGTACCAAAAAAATTAAATTATTTATAATGTAGGAAACACACAATAAAACGAAGTCCAAAACTGCAGTTTACATTTTCTTGTGCGTAGCTATCTAAAGGTCCTGTTCCTGTAAAATTTAGTTAGCTATCAAATTTACTTTTAATATTAATATTTAAAATTATTTTAAACTTACAGTTACAGTTTTTGAAAACATGGTACCAATAATAAATTCACTGGCTTCGATTCATTTCAATAAAATTATACAAGAAGACTATGGAAATAAAAATGTTACGGCCGAGTCTGCTGCACGCTAAATAAATTTTGACAAGGTAATGTCTTACAGTTAGAATTTGAACTTTAACACAGAGGCAATAAGGAATCATAAGTGTGTTTAATTTTTCTACGCAAGGAACCACAGGCGCTCCGATCGAGTCACGTTCATTTTTTTAATTCTCCTTCGAGTAACAAAATCAATTAGGCGACGCCAGGGTTATCTACGGTGTAAATTAAAGAAATATATATTCTTATTCGGTTTTTTTTTTTATTTGGATATAAAAAGTTCTTTGAAATTATAAAATGACTGTCCTTTCTGTCAAAAATCGTTGAAAGTATGTCGTCGTTTAATATACGATACTCTTGAAATTGTTTTGTTTTTTAAATACGATTCATCAGATGTTTAAATAAAATATAGCGTTCAGGATGTAGGTGAGTTCACTCATAATTTATACAAAGTAAGTTCTATTCGGTTTTAATATTCTGTTTACTAATATTATAAATGCGAATGTTTAGATGGATGGATGGATGGATGGATGGATATTTGTTTAAAGGTATCTCCGGAACAACTGAACGGATCTTGATGAAATTTGGTACAGATGTAGAATATAGTCTGGAAGAACACACAGGCTACTTATTAATTTTTTTTTAATTCCGCGCGGACGGAGTCGCGGGCGACAGCTAGTAGAATATATATGTAAAATCGTATTATTTCGAAACTGGCTGCAGACCTGAAAAAAAAATATAATTATCTTTCTTACAAAAAGAACAATATTGACTCAATCAATTTTGTTTTACGGCAAATTATTCATCTTGGAGATTTTACAAAACTCGACGTCACGCTCGAGCAGTCAAAAACAATACTTATTCAAATGAAACAAAAAGCAATTAACGGTGGAGATATCCCTCCATCCTCGGAGGATACAAGAGAAGAGAGATTATTGAAAAAATAATTAATAAATATTTATGGCGGGCCACCTGAGGAGCGACACCGCTCGGATTCCGTTTTATCCAGTGCTCGAGTACGCATCTGCAGCGTTAGACTCGAAGGCGGTTTATTACAAATGCAAAATTCTCCATTCATATTCAAAATTTTATATCCCGATGTGGCCGGGAGAGAGCTAATTTATTCGGAGGGAGCGGCCAAGGAGACGTCGCAGCACCTCGCGTCTCGTCTTGGGGAGGATTAGGGAAGGGTTGCGCGCTGCGAAATTGACAGGTGCCCGTCAAAAATTACAATTAATAAACGCGACCGCCGCAACAACCGCCTCAACCGCTGCGACAATTACAATCATTTCCACTGTCATAAATAACATTACCATAGCTAATTTATGATTATAAGTATATAAAAATAATAGATACGATACGAATCTTATATTGTAAACTATTCATCATCAAATATCATTACAATGTACTAAATAAACTTTAATAGCAATATTCTTATTAAATTTAACAGATTAAAGTGCATGAAGTAGACGCCATTCAATTCTAATACTTTTTTTTAATTCACAAGAATTAACTTTGTATTAAACAAAGCACATCACTAGAGTCTGCTATAAGTCCGATATAATATTCTACAAACATCGGGGTGCGCATCGATTACTCGTTTTACAACTCGGATGGCGGTTAATGGCGGTAATCCGCTACTGAGTGCGGTTTAATGCCACAGCACTACATGCGTCCATCACACTAACTGGCAACACTCCAATGACGACTGAACTCAATGAGAAATACACGATTCAAAGTTTAATAGATAGAGTTATGAATACATTCAATATTTTAAGGTAGCAAAGTGATTAACATTTTTTACTACTGCAATTTGTCATATTCCTAAACAATAAAGAGTAAAACGAAAAGAACGAATGCTAATAAATTTGTACAAAATCAGTCGTGATACACTATTTACTCTTTCATGTATTGGAAGTTATCTTAATTTTAGGCAAAAAGGTACTGAACTTACATCATTATCCTTCTTATTCTAACCTGATTATGAGAGTAATTAATATGCAATAAATTAAATTTAAGACCAGGCCGAAAAGTCCACAAATTTCAATGAAGAGTAAAAAAAAAACTGTACCTATCAACTTCCAATTGAACCATCAAATAGATCGTACCGCACATAACAGAGTGGATTTAAACAAACAGCGTACACGGGCCAGAATGATGAATCGTTTTTGTACAATCGTTTGATCTGCGCCAGTAAATGCATTCCGCTGCGTCCGTTGCGTCCGCTAACAAATGACGCCACTTCGTCAAAAGGTCAATACAGACTCAATGAATGTCCGATGGTACTGTTAGTGACGTTCCTTAGGTATCGATAGACATTTAATTAGTTTTTTAGACTATTAAATAACGAACTATTTCTTTCATTATATGATGCTGGAATACAAAAATTTATTTATCTTGGTTTATATAAATTGTTATTACATTTATTATTTCTTAATAGAGCTTAGGACTGGCATATATGACATGTTATGCTTTTATTCAAAGTAATTAGAAAATTCATTAAACAGCCGTAAGCAACTGATACCGCATTACCAGCTAAAATTTTGTTGCAAAAGTAGTAGTTTTAAAGAAATAAATTAATTTAAAAGTATTAAAATCAGAAACGATAATCTAAAAAAAAAAAATCTATTTGAACAAAACGTTCTGTAAATCTGACGATTAATTTGAACATCGATAACAAAATCAAAGCAGCCCTCGCGGTGCAGATAGCGGGCAATATTGATAGCAGACATTTTTCACACTCGGCAATCGTCCGCTCTAGCTCGCTCTGTTTCTATTCAAAGCTTTTCCAGTTTGAATTATTGAAACGAATGACATAACATGATTTTTATTTTAACCAGATAATTAATGCTTAATAATTAAAAAAATTGTCGCTAGCACAACTAACAAATTAAGATTTAATGATGGTTTAGAAATTCACTACTGTAATTTTCGTTCAAGAATTTCCATAAAGTCTGCGTCGTAAATATTTTGTCCGATTACCGTTCGTTCGACAGCCGCGAGGCGTAAGAAAATGTTAATTAACGAATCCATTGTTTTCCCGCCCGCTCCCGGCGGCTCCAAGATGGTGCCGCTTCCGTTTCCGGCGGCCGCCTTCTTTATGTGCGTTTCCCTTATTTTTACGTCAGACGGGGTAGAGGCGGCATTGTAGCGCGCGTCGGAGTATAATGATTTTAATTTCCTCTAATCAAGCCATCGGCTCGGGGCTTAAGAATTCTAAACATGCTCACCGCGAGCGCGACCGCACAGGCTGACAGAAACATCAGCACTTATTCTGATTGCGCCGAGTCGAGTGTGGCGCTGAATAATTAATACGCCTTCATTTTGTTACGCTCCTCTCGCGACACAAAAGGACCGCGTCACGTTCATTTATGATTTGCCAAGTGTTTGTTACCACAATATTTAAACTTTATGCTGGGATTTACACTCTAAAATCATTACCTTTTTTTACCTTATTTTTATTAACTTACAGTGTATCTGAGTCACTCACAGTGATCATAGTACAGTATAGTTTTAAGCACGTTGTTCTGTTTTGTTTTACTAAAGTTTGATTTAATCTATTAATCAGGTTAACATTTGAACTAAACAAAGTTTTATTCACGATAAAATTCAATATAATGTCTTTTGAATATTTTTGTTATAAAACTAATATCATAACGACTATAAACACGATAGCTATTATAAAAAGCACGGCACGAAGTTAAATGATATTGGGGAAGTAAGTCACAACCCTTTCCAGAGCGCGCTAACGACCACATTTCGGTCGCCTAAATCACTACGACGCCACTTGCAATTAATTTTTTGCTTCCATACATCCCTTTAGTGATAAAAAATTTCATAAAAATAAAACTTACTTTCTAAAAAAGATGAATGCAGACAGTTTGGTTTTAATATTTTTTCTATTTTTTTTTTTATTTTTTTTTTTTCATTCCTGGAGCTACACTTTTTTTCGTAAAACTGTTACAGTCCTATAAATATTAACCAGTCAATTATGCTTAAGGTTGATAGCCTCAGTCGAAGTAAATATAATGCTTATAGTTTTTACCTACGCTTATAGTCAATATCATTAAGTATTAGAGTTTAAATATTTATTGAAAGAAGCACAACTTAATAAACACCTTGGACTAAACTCGTAAATGTGCAAATTAAAGTATCATAAAATTTTATCCGCAAATATCGAACAAAAACAGAGTTCGAAAACAAGTACATTACATTTTATATCCACACATTATATTGGTCTGTACAATCTTATCACTGGGGACTTAAGACATACTTATCTTTCTAGAATCGTATAATAAATTTGGTTACTTGATTTTAACCTCAAGTGGTTCGGAAAATAACAACAGTGTCCTTGGATGTCCTTTTGATCAACAGACTAAGTTGTTTAATGTCTGTTTTAATCTATATATATAAAAGAAAGTTGTGTTAGTTACACTATTTATAACTCAAGAACGGCTGAATCGATTTGACTGAAAATTGGTGGGCAGGTAGCTTAGAACCAGGAAAAGGACATAGGATAATTTTTACCCCGTTTTTTATTTTTTATTCCGCGCGGACGGAGTTGCGGGTAAAAGCTAGTTAAATATAAATATTTATTTAATATTTAATTATCTAATATTATTTTCAATTATCTTAAAATTTACTACATAGTATTATAACAGTAACTTCTGATAAATAATGAAGTATACAAAAAATACCTAACACTTCACATGTCAGCGAGTCATTGTCATCGTGTACCTGGCCTAAGCCCACTCACGTGGGGTCGGCGCCGAAAGTTTTATAAACCTTAACTTATTTAGCGATTATTTTAGATTTTATCGTAATCGCTTTCGCATCATCGCTTCAAACAAATCTATGCGTTAAATTTATCTGGAAAATTTATTTCCGAAATACCCTTTGAGGTTTTTCTTTGGTTTTGTAAAAGCGTACCGCCCGCCGCGCCGACCGGCGACGTTTGGTAGCTGAGAGTGCGAGAGCAGCAGCGCGGTAGCGGCCTCTATCTCACAATTAACACAACCCTTGCGCACCGCACTTTGCATTCATATCACACGAAGAACAGAAGCCCCGAATACGAAGACTCGACGCTCGGGAATTAAGCGCGAAAATAACTGGATAGACACAAAATCCTCCATGAATTATGTCACTTTACACGACTACCTAAGTAGTACAAGTAATAAGAAGTTATCTTTATGGGTTTTTAAGATACACAGAAGAAATTCTGTAAATAAACAAATAATTTAGAAACATGGTGTAATGGTGCTGGCAGTAATTAGGTCCTAAAAAGCAGTCCCATAGAGGATGATGCATTATAAGTCCCTTAACTACAAAACTTTACTTACATAATTGTTAACTAGTAGTGCATTTTGCTTGTTCAATCATGTGAAGATTACCTAATTTGATTAAAAAACATCAAAGTGTATTATGCACTAAAACTCCAATGAATGTTCATTAACGTAACATTAAAATAAAATCATCTTGACTTATTTCAACAAAACTAAGCGAACCAACTTCATCTCCCCGACACACTCATAACCCTCGAATAAATAAGGCGCAGCGGCAATAAATGCGAAAAACGATTACAGATCAATGAAGCGTGGCTTCCCTCTCGGGGCGCAAATAAAGCCCAAGTACACACTTCAAATATGCTTTTCTTAATCGTTCTCATAAAACAAAGATCAGCCCGCGGTCTCCCTCGTACGGCGAAAAATTGAAAAAAATATACACCCCTTGCTCATATCGCCTGTCAATCATTGTCGAGTTTAAACACGAGTTATTTTTGAAACAATTTAATTTAATTTAAATTATACACAGGCAATTGTTTTCAGATATAATTCAACCTTAATTTAGCAAGAATTAAAAGGTAACCATTTTTAAACTCATAACACTACGAGTAGTAAGCTAAGTCAAGAATTACACTTCTGAATGAGTTATGTTTCATGTTTTAAACTATACAAAAGAATCTTTTACAAATTTATCATAGTATACGTATTCATATGTACGAGTAACTGGTTTATTAAGATGAAGAAAACTTGTATCATAATTTGTATTATGTATTCACGTTAATTCTTAGAAGAATTTCGCTCACTTTACTGTTAAATCTTTAAAAAAAATATCGGTATCGTTTAAAGAAACCTCTAAGGCGGTATCAGGAATCCTGAAGTAGAATTAGCTTAAAACCTCCCGGCGGATGTGTCATCGTAATTTGTAGGGGAGAGATGACGGATCCGACGCCCCGGGCCTCTGCGAATTATAATACCATAAGCTATTTTAATCTTAACTTAGTTAAAAATCTTGCGGCGGACATTAGCATTAATCACCCGTGACAGCCTTTGTAATGGATATAGTGTAATTAATGTCTCTTGACTTTGATAATAGATTACGTTATTGCCTCATGTGATTTATTAAAATGTTCATAACAATGCCATCTAAAAGTCACATCACTATTATAAGACCAATTAAAATTAAGTAATGACAATCGCCAGTTTATTCAATCCGGTAAATTCAAAGAAATTGAAAACATCTTCATTAGCAAGAATATAATGTCATAGATAAATAATAGACAAACACAAATGTAATATACCGTGAGGTGAAGGAAATATTTGTCTCTGTTCACATTGAAACTAATTTTATATCTAACTAAATTAGAATTATAAATAATCATTCAAAGTGAACAAAATTAAAATATAATTTTCCAAGAAACAAAGGAAATGCCTCATCAAGAACGAAATCTAAAGCTTAATTGAACGTCGACATTGAGAGATTTCAATTCAATTACTAAATCATATTTAACGAAATCCAATCCCCTTTCCCTCGTCAAATAATATTATTTATTCACAAAAAATAATACAAAACGCGGCTACGAGACGCTGAACGCTCTGTTGGTTTAGCGGAGATCATTCCATGTAAAAGTTGGAAGCCGAGGACGAGGACGGAGGCAGGAAGAAAACTTGGATAAGCGAAACCCTCTAAAAATGATTGATGCCATAGAGCGGGCGCGTGCGGGGTGAGGCGAGGCGAGTTGGCTTCGGGACCGCAGAGCGGCGCCTCCACAGCTTATACATTTTAAAACGAATAAACGTCGAACCGCTGCAAATTTGAGAACGAAGATCATTAGCGCTATACCGCATCGAGCGCCCGCCGATTCATTATTACCCGATGGAATTTCGTATTTTTGTTACGGCCCCTACTGTTTTATAGGCTCGCCCGTCAATCATTTCGGTAGAAACGATTAGATTTTAGCATTAAAACTCGCTCCATTCGAGCGGGAGACGTCGATAGCGCAACAAAGGCGATCGATTTGCTCGCATCGTTGATCGACAATTTCCTAACGTATCAGTAGCATTGAACAATTGTGTGAAGACATGTTATTACACGGAGCATTTAGGAGCTAACGAGCACTAACGTCGTTTGTTTCTGGAGAGTCTTTGTTCGGAATATAACAATTAGGCAGACAAAGCGGCCGGTGGCGGTCGGTGTTATCGCGGTGATTCGCGGCGCGGTACAATGCGATGCTGCACAATGCAGCCTCAATATCTTTGTACCTTACCCGCCGCACTGCACCGCACCGCACCGCACCGCACCGCACCGCGCCGCGCTGCCTGCTGAGGCCGATGCACTCGCTTGTTGAATCAGACTCCTCGCCTACACTCCTTTAACTTGATACCAACATATTAAATGTAGACATTTCATTGAAACCACAGAGTTAGAAATAATTTGAAATAACACGATATATTATTTGTTGAAAACTTTTGACATTCATATGTGCGATAATTCAAATTCATTAAAGATCTTTAAGTGAGCATTAATTATATCAAAGGAATACTTATATTGATTAGTGCAGGTGTCCCGTAATAACATCTTGTTAGCAAGGAAGGCATCAAATCTATGAGGAAAAAATTAATTCCTATCACCTTAAATCTTCCTAATGTAGTAAAATGAGGTTTAATTAATTTAAGATATAGTTGTGCAGCTGCAGTAAGTTAGCATCCGTGGATAGCGGCACCTCAAGGCGTCGGGAAGCTCTTTGTGCTCACTTCCTGCTTCCGACCGTCGCTCACGACACTCGCCTCTCTACATTCAATGTTCATTTGATGTCCTCTGCAAAATCTCTCTCCATATGTACATTTTACATATAATACTAAAGTTTATTATTATGTGCTCATAGTTTTTTTATGCTAGTGTTACTTATGACTTTGTTTTTCAATCTAGAAAGATAAAAGTAAGACGTCATTTTTCAAATGTTAACATAAGAGAAAATACAATTTAAATCTAACTTAAAGCATAGTTTATGAATTTACTTTTTGAGTGGATCTGGTAATTGGTGAACCTATTGTTCGTAATTTTTTTTTTTTTAAACTGTCTTCCTCACAAAAAATGATTTAACTATAATAAATTATGCGTGTGCTTTTGTATCAAATTTTTCTTATTCTAAATCAGAGAGTAGTTGCCAAAGTGCCATTAACAAATAGCAACACAGTTCACAAAATATTGTACCACACTAACCTCGAATCTGCGTAATCAAATTGAGCATTTAATTGCCTCGTTATTTACTGTCATTTACAATTCGCGTGGCATTGATGCGTGACGTAGCGATGTCACGACGTCGACACCTGCGGTTATACGGATGTACGATGTGCCGAGTTTAATCGTATAAAGAGCTAATTGTCTGTGCGGATTCGCAGGTAAACACACAACCACCGACATTTACACACAACCACATACAGCCGGGAGCTACGAATGTGAACTTTTGATATGAGTGAACATAAGAAATTGTACTCAGTCTTAGTTTACCTTTTAGTGTAATCCCGACTCAAAATACCTACATTTATTTATAGATATAACGTTTAATATATGAATGAATTTTATATTTGTTACATTTTTCAAGAGACTGAGCGCTGAACTTACGTTATTAAATAGATGAAAAAAGAAATTTGGTAGTAAAACCAACCAAGTAAAATATTTTACTACATCATCTATTAGAAGAGAACTTTTTCACGACATTCCCACAATTATGTCCAAAAATCGAAACATCATATTTTAAAATTATTCGTATAATTTTAATTAAAATATATACATACGCACATGGATTTAATTTACCACCTTTACTATTTCGTAGATCCTTGCCATACATGCGTTTGCGTAAATGTTAAATCGTTGATCGTGAACATTTAGTTAATTCGACAAAGTGATTTAATACCCACTGATATTTATTGCGGAAACGGTTACGTTTGATGTCAATTTAACTAACTTATGTAAATTGGTAACCATAATTCCAATATAGTGTATTTATTATTATGAAAACATCGATACGCGTGCAATATGAGGACCTGGCAGGGTAGGCATAGGAAGGGGAAAACCTTTCCTCTGTACGTCATCTCCTCTGTCTATGAAATATATCCAATGCATCTGCAACTTTTTAACATATTATACATGATTATGGACAGCGATTACTTTGCTATTTTAGCAATTTCAGATGGCTGCTTATTCCTTTGCCATTATTTACTTTAAAAAATATCACATTTGCCATATTTAAAAAGGTAGGCAAATGTTAAATTCAATAATAATGTAATGCGTCGAACAATATAGAAAATGTTCAAAAGTTTTAGTTTATAACAGTGTCGTTTGATCGTAAAATAACGCGTAAAACCAAATTCTCGACGTAATTTACGATCCTTTGGGATATTCCTGTTTGACGTAAAGGGGATATTTAGCTGAATGAAAACACAAAGCAAATATAAGCGTGTATAAAAATCGGAGTTATGTTTTATAGTGGACGTGCAGTGAATAAGGGCGCCAAGAAGAATTTAAGTGCCGTCTACCTATGAGGTTTTTGAATTATATTTAAATTCCTTAAAGTTAAAATAATTCGTTGCTTAAAAGTAAACTTATCCTTAAGTGTAAATCGTTAGCTTTATTATTTGGCAGCTAGAGTAACTACATTCCAGCTACATAAAAAATTAACCAGCATTTTGTTAAAATTGGAAAATATTAATTCTTTCTAAAACCAAAAAAAATTATATATTAAATTGGATATTTGTAATTAAAATTATTAATTATGTGAATTCATTAGTTTTTATCAACAAATCTCTGTATTTTATAATATTAGTAGAGGTAAGTAAATGTTCGACGTAGCAAGACGGTACTTTGGAGCCCGCCGATGTCGGCTTTCGGCAATTCTTTATTATTCATGGGACGATCTTGCTCGCAGAGTGTTTTATATGAGCGACGATCGAGTATCAATTTGTAGCGAACGGCCCGTATTAGCATTTCCCGCGACGCCTACGTACATTGTTTCACAAAGGGCAGCTACAAAAAACTTTTTTACCTCATTTAAATAATTGTTTAGCGTGGGTTTATCTACACATTTACAATAAGTTTTACATTGTTCTATATATTCAAAGTCTATTTTCGTTATTATTATTAAGTAAACATACTCGTATATAGTCTGAAATAACAATGTAATATTTTTGGTCATGAAGAGTAGAAACCTTGTTAGTAAATATATATTTAACTGAGGTGTAGAAAGCTTTTTTAAAGACATATAAATACATGATAATTAAATTAATAAAATCGGTCTCAGTAGTGCAAGGATAATCAGAGTTAGTTCATTAGAAATTCAATGTTTAATGACAACACTACATTATTAGACGCTGTAATCGTTGGTTTCTGAGAACAAAATCCCTATTTAAAACATATCAACATCCCTCTCATTATCATGACAAGACAGAGATGTTTTATACAGGGATTTTGGTATCAGAAACCAACGATAAGTAAGTATCATTAAATAGAACATTGTCAGTAATTAAAGAAGCGAGACAGTATCGCGAGCTTTAGAAAACGCAAATCCCACAAAGGCCGCTCTCAGCTCATTTGAGTCGTGTCTCGCAGCAAAGCTAACAATACGTCGAGTAGTGCGCGTTTATGAGTGTTAGTTAAAGATACGATAAAGACGGCGGAGACGGCGGCGGCTAAATTGCCTCTTACCAGCTACAGCGCTGAATGCATTCTAATATCTATATCTTAATACATTCAGTTTCTCTAATTAAAGACGATGTTATCGATAAATTGTTTACATCAAAACACGTTCGTTTAAAGATTTTGGTTACTAAAATGTTTTACTATTTATTAAGGAAACCAGCAACTGACTGGAAGTATTGATACGTTGACGTTCTTACGTAAACAAGTCTTCGTCTTAAAAGTGAATATAGAGTAGGAATATATTATGTCATGTAATCTTACTATCCTAATATTATTAATGCGAATGTATAAATGGTTGGATGGATGGATGGATGAACGGATCTTGAGGAAAACTTATCACAGATGTAGAAAATAGTCTGGAAAAACACATAGGCCACTTTTTTAATTCCGCGCGGACAGAGTCGCAGGCGACAGTTAGTTATAAATGCGAATGTTTAAATGGATGGATAGATGTTTGCTTGAAGGTATGTCCGTGACGGCTCAACGGATTTTGATGAAATTTGGCACAGATGTAGGATATAGTCTGGGAGAATATATAGGATATTTATTTACTTTTTTTTAATGCCGCGCGGACGGTGTTGCGGGCGACACCAAGTTAAGGATTACTTAATATACAAGTATGAAATCTATCATGTTGTTATCAAATTCAAGAAACATTTATGACATTAGATTAATTCTATAATACACTAAAATATTTTTGTGAATAAAAGTTAGTTGAATTCATTCAAGGGATCAAAATATCAGAACTAAATTTCAAATTCTTTGTTTTGATAACAAAAGGCTTAGAATGAGACTATGTTAATAAATGAACATTCATTTCAACGCAGATGTACATAGTTCAAATAACAAGGGGTTGTTAATTTAAATTTAGTATCATGACTCCGCGTAATGAACGGGAAGACGATTGTTATAATGGCGTTGAAAATGTCGCTAAGTCACAAGTCTTGCCTTTCTCCAATATTACAACTCTAATGGTAGTTTACATTTTGACTATGAATATTTCCATAATACTTTAAACTAGTTAATAAGCAACAGTTATTAATTTTTATTTGTTATTCTAAAAGACCTAGGTTTGATCTCGGACCTAAGACAAATTAGTAAAAAATCGCATGTTTGCGTCGCAAATTTTATGCCTGAGAAGAAAATTCGAATTTAAATGTCTAACGCACTGTGTACTTCTTAACCCAGTATGCTAATACGCCAATCTTTGAATCACATTTGTTCGTCTAGTATAATGCAAATGACAACGAGCAATTTTTAATTAGCAAGACGTCTGAGCATCCGTCTGCAGGCGAGCAGTCGTGTGACGTCACACTCAACGTCGGGGAGCAGTTAAGTGTGGCATTTTACGGCTTTTATGCATATTTGATGGCGCCGCCATAATCTCTGCGGCGAGAGGGGAACACTCGGCGCGCCCGACTCCCATCTCACCTGTATCGGATATGAATGGCTGTTAACTTATGTCGCCGCCGTGAAAATTATACTTAGGATAAGCTACGTTCTAAGGGTAGCATGTGCACGAATCTTTCTCACGCAATGTCTTTCACGTGAGAATAATTAATTATGAGGTTAATATTTTGTGTTATTTTATTTTATTCCTATTAAAAAAATAAATAAAATTTGTTTTATTTGCTTTTCATTATCAGACAAAATAATACATCTCGTATCATCACACTGACCATGTGGTTTAATTATTGAAAATTAAATTTAGTAATAATACGTAATTCTATATTGTACTCATTACATATTCAAAATTCGTTCGACGACTTGAAACATTTAAATAATCCGTAGTTTAAAAGGCAAAGCCCGACGAATTCGAAAATAATTACAGGAATTAGACGCGTGCTAAGAGGGCCGTATCAATTACAGGCGGTGAGCAAACAGGGCATTACGTGCTCAATATTAAAATCAAATTTACGGACCGCCCCCGTTTCTGAGCGGCCTAACCAACGGCACTAGAACGTGGCCGCACTTTGACATGTGGATTGAACAGTAGACGGGTACAGACAGAAAAAGGGTAGCTTTTGTTTTTCTGACTTGTGATCAAATATTTTTTTTTTATTTAAAAACAACTGCAATTGTATAGTATTTTAAGAAAATGATTCATGCGCACTTTTCGGAAGGGTACCCATTGTTTTTTTTTTTATTTAAACAACTGCATAGCATCCTTACAGTTTACAACCAAATTGACACTGTACTCACTTTATATAATAGTTTGTTTTCATTTATGTTGAAACGTATCCATTTCAGTAATAATAGTATCCATAATCCATGATAGATTACGTAACCAAATTTTAATATTGCGTTAGTATTCAGATGCTATTTGTAACTTTTTCTAACTAACTAATTTTAACTAATTTCAACATAACTTAAGCAACTCACTGTCGAAAGAAACCTCATAAAATTAAATGATTTCCAAAGATTTTACCCAACCATATATTTTTAGAATACAATTGCGCAAAGAAAATAAATCCCAGTTTGCGTAAGTTGAAAAAAAATTTCAACATCGGTTTAGAAATTTTTACCTTCAATCCGTACTTAGAAAAGTTTGTATGGTCGCGCAACATCAATTAAAATCGTATTTCGAAATCGGGTGTACACGTAATGCCGTCATTTTCATCAACCATGGATTTAGCAATTGATATTATTATTTCGTGTGCTTGGAATTATCAATAACTAGCTATCGCCCGCGACTCCGTCCGCGCGGAACAAAAAAATAGAAAACGGGGTAAAAATTATCCTATGTCCGTTTCCTGGTTCTAAGCTACCTTCCCACCAATTTTCAGTCAAATCGATTCAGCCGTTCTTGAGTTATAAATAGTGTAACTAACACGACTTTCTTTTATATATATAGATATATATTTTTGCATTTTACATTCAATTGTTATCATTTACGAGTGGGTTATATATACGTGTCCAATTAATATAAGTATCTTTAAAAAATTTACAGTACTTCGGTTTTTGTAATATAATATCATTTTGGTAATCAAATTTAAAAAAAAATATATGTTGTTTCAGATTTTCAACAGAGAAGAAATAACGCACAAAATATTTCGTCCGTCCACTTCTACAATGTAAGTTGCAAAATATACTTTCTGACAGTTAAAATTAAATTCAAATTAATATGTTAGGTCATTTGTATTACATAGAAAACGGGTAACTCAAGAGCTTTTATAGACCATAATAACAATTATTATCAACGATGTTTCCAGAAGCAATCAGTTCAAATCAATCTTAACAATTTAGTTAAAACTTCAGCGAAGTAACTATCGATGGTGAATTATATAAAGATGTTTTTTTCATCTTAAAAACAATGTTGGAAACTTACATACATAATAATAAGAAGACCTTATAAACAATGGGATTTGCAAAACAAAACTGTCTATGTCATTTTCATATCAGTATTTTTAAAGAATAGGTTTCAAATGTAGGTAAAAAGAAAGTCCCGGAATACAAATGTCTGTGGGCCGGCAAAATGGGTGTGGCCAAATACCTAGATGTCCTGCTCTACTAGTTTTATGCGAGAATGAACTGTAAGATAGAAAATATACAATAAATTATTAAGTAAAAGTTATATGACATTATTTATACAACAATTATGATGCTATAAACTTATAAGCAATTTAAAAAAAAGTAAATAAACATCATGTACATACAAGTTGCTACTTTTATTTTGCTTGATTATTTTAATGAAGATTTATATCGCATATAAATAATGAAAACGTTTTAATTATTACACGTGTCTCTTAATGGCACTAGCAGAGATACGCGCAGTTATAAGTCGCAAGCCCGGGGCCGTACATTATTCTCAACCATAAAATGGCTTGCAATTGTCGCGAGCGATATTTATTTATGTATATTTATGTAACTTGCATAAATATGTGCGAGGGAGCGCGTGATCCTCGACTCGCGGTAATTATTGCGTGACTTATTGGCGAAGGAAGATAACACGTACTTCGACCAAAATGTATAGATCTGTGTAAACATTAAGGGAATGCTCACCTTTATCAACTTATCGGAACAAATAGGGCGCATGACAGGTCACGGTAGGGTGGTAGCGACAACGCGCCGAGGGCTGTGGCAGCTTTATCTGCGCTCTTGACTGTTTGATCGTGACTCTCCGTTCGAGATTTTAATAATTACTTTGATTATGAGAACAAATCGTACTTTGCGTTTATTGAACCTTTAAAAGGAAGTTTTAGAAAATGACGGTAATTTAAACCCCATAGTAAATACATAGCTTATTTTTAGATATTGCTTCAGATAATAAATTAATCAATTTACAAAAAGTTCTCTATGAGTCTGATTTAAAATGGAATGATTCCTCGCTATTTCGACGAATTCAGGTGGCCGTTTGCTGGTTTGCCACCTTATGATATAAAAAAAAGAAATGATTAATTTTCAGTTCTACTCTTTTTATACTCTATAATACTACAAATTGTACACTGACAACAACAAAACAAACTAATTTGCTAATTTCTTAACAGAGCAACTGTAAACAAGATATTGTTTTCAAAGTTACACACAAAAAATAATAAGAATTCGTTTGGACTGTAGGTCCAAAAAAACAAAATGAGTTGTTTAGAACTCTTCAAAAGTTTTTGCCATAAAGCAGCAAAGTTTCAAAGAAACGAATGCATTAAAGCCGGCCGCAATCCGATCCAATAGTAATATCGCACTTCCAGACATGGAAAGTTAGTATGCATTGACTTTGAAAAGTCGTCCAAAACTAAGTTGGGTTATGTTTATGAAACTATTCGGATGCGGGCGTGTGCCGCCAATACACATGCAAGAACTCGCGCCGACTCCAGCCGGAGTTCGCTAAGTGGAACAGATGTAAAACAAAGTAGCAAAGGGTCTAGGAACTCAGTGGGTACGCGGCAACTATACGCCGTCGGAACATATGTTCCGCGATAGGCGCTGCGCGGCCTCGCAACTTTGACAGTTTAATTTAGGAGCCGCGGCCGACGACCGACGACCGGAGACGATTTATAAATAGCTTAAACTAGGTCCAACTAAAGTAACGCGGCGGATGATAACAGAGCGCCTACACTGCGCCCCTCCCGCGTCCGTCCAGCACCCCGCGGCCCCGCTCAGATAAACTTTTAAAATGACTTTGGAAGCTTTTGAGCGTTTAATCGGTAAAGTTGTACAGACAGACAGTTCGGGCACAATCCTTGAACCGCTTGCGCCGGCGACGGCGGCCGCAAAACTTTGTTTTACAGGACTACTTTTCTTCTTGTTTCAAGGTTGGACTCTTAAAACAAACTCCGGTTCGACGGAGTTCGTGAACTCGGGCGCCAACAATTTACAAATTTCTCTCTTTCATAACAACTAACTGCCGCTCGGAGCGCGGCGAAAGTTGTCCTGCGTAGATCTTAATCGCATTGTCTGTTGCGCTCGCGGTGCGAACAGCTGATTGTGACGACACGATTCCACTAACTTTCGCATCGATTCGCGAACGATGCGTGCTTTACTACTACTTTGTTTACCATGCAGTCATTATTTATGATACTCCTTTTAACTCGATACGTAAACGTTGACAGTTATCTCCCATGTATGGTGTAGATAGAAAATTAAAACAGACATATCGTCCACCGCCCACCCCAATCGTTCAATTTATTTAAGTGACATTGATAGCATCGAAATGGCCCAAAAACTTGTCTGTCGAATTTGACGGCGCGCCCCCGGCGTCAGCGGCCGGCGTCCGGCGGGTGACTTCTTTTTTCAGTCGACGCCTCACCTGCCGGGCCCGTAATTGATTCCGAGTGAAAAATACTGATTGGCTTTTAATACAAATATACCTTCAAAATGCCAAATGTTTTATTTTTTTATATCTGTCTCGAAATTATTTTCTATTCAAAAGTTTATGTTACGGCTGTTAACAGAAACAAAAATAATAAATTAAAGTAAATTTAAGTGTTTTGTAACGCATCAATATATCAATCTGACGTTTTAGGTAGTACTGCAAAATAGTAACATAAGTTATAATGCAGTACCTATTTGGTATTGCGCGTAAATTTTACGTAACTAGAAATAAATAGGTTGCGGGTGTGTGGGGCGGGGCGGCGTGGGCGCGGCGTGCGCGCGCACGAGCCTCCGCCGGCCCCGCGCGGTGCGGCGCGGCCTCCGCGTAGTCCGCGAGTCGCGCCCCGCGAGCCGCCCGCGCCCACGGCCTCGCTCCGACCCTCCTAGCTGCGACCTGTGGCCTACGGACAAACTTTTCTCACGTAGCACCGCTACGAAGTGCTACGCGTTACTTGCTCGCTACAAAACTTTGAACGCTAAACGCGGTGATTTTTGTGAAGTGTAGTTTTTTTTTTTGATAGTGTTTTCGTGAATTAGTAAATAAAAACTATTGTGCGTGATGCGGGTTCGACCCCCCGTTTCATAAAAATGTCAGCACTCGTACGACCTGTCTGGTAAGTTAATTAAAAAAAATCTCTCGGTACTTGTTAACGTCTAACAACGAGATAAACATAAAACAGGTAACATTTTTGTTGCGTTGTGTATTAAATGATTTAAAAAAAAATCGGGACTTTATAATTTCAGCAGTGCATTTTCTACGTCGGTGAATTACGCAAGAAGTTTGAAGAGATTTAAAAATAAAACGTTAAAGCACAAATCCCACGCTCGTAAAACCATTTCACAAATGCTTTCAAAAAATGTTGATGAATATTAATATTACTTCTTTTAGTAAATATATTTGCGGTATTCGTAACAGATGACTATGGAACGAGATATTTAAAAATATACAAGTGTCAGTTTGAGTTATTTAAACTTTTTTTTTTCAATTACTAATAAGTAGAAAATAATTTTACTTCACCGCATATTATTTACTTTCTTTATTTTCTTTCATTACGAGAACTATCAAGTAGAATTTGATTGATTTTTTTCAATAAAATATTTATGTTTGGAATTTAAATATTAATCGAACAATTTAACTTAATTAAATATAAAAAATACAGTTTTTAAATGTTATTGTAAAACTTTAATGAAACCAAGGCAAGGGGTTGTTTAGATCCCATTATTTATTACATAGCTTTACTACAACTGTAGGTTAAAGATAAAAAACGTGTTGTTCATGTTATTTGGTTTAGTAAAGAAAATAATAAGTAGTTTTTTTTAATGTTTTGTCTTTGAAAATGTCAAATTTGAATACATTCAAAGACGCTGTCTTTTTTATTTAGAACAAAACGTATTATAACATTTATGTAGAATGTAAAATGTTTTAAAATTCCATAAACCTTACTTAAAAAACCAGTGTAATTTGAATTACAAAGATCGTGGTATTCATAAACTTTGAGTTTTAAATTTTGGCGAACTTATTTTGTGTTACTTAGTTTAGTTACTTATTTTTTACGATAGCAAATAATACAATTAAAAAACGTAAATTTCATAGTTATTTTTGTTTTAGCTTCACAACTTTAATTATAAAATATATGATAAAATATAACACAATAACAACATTTAAAATTATATCAACTTCTATATTTAAAAAATTAAAACGCAAAAGTTTACGTTCCAATTAACTTAAACGCAGGTGAGGTAGATAAAGCGATTTCACGTGTGACGCCTCCAACACTGCCCCGATCAGATAGCCAGCTCAAATTGTTTCCACGGCACCGGTCATATCTGATGGGCACCTTCCCACAGGTTTTCATTTGTGCCACAATTCTAACACAACGAGATTTTACTAACGCGTACAATTTTAATGCTATAAACGTCTATTTCACTTACTTAAAAGTTGAAAGTACTTAACTAAAATATGAAACAAATATTTACGATATTTTATGAGTACATTTTGATATTTAAATATGAGTTTATTACAAATAAACGTTGTCACTACTTACGACATAGGATATATATATTTATAATGGAGTAAATATCACATTGTATTTATATGAATAGGTAACTTAATACATCAAGCAATATAAGTAAATATTTGTTCATGTTCGTAAATCTATCAGACAATGGTTTATTAACCAACATACTGATAGGCAAGTTATTTCATACAATATTTGCAGCATTGCAAGATTTCAATTTCAACGCAATCACAATCAACAAGATAAAATTATAGCGAAAATATACAATAGAGAGAAACATCATATCTTAACATTATTTTCTACAAAATATGTAATGGAAACTCCTTAAAAATAAAATAAACAACACAATCTTGTACAGTCAAAACGAAAAACAACAAGTAACGTTCAATTGTTTAAATGTACATTAACAATACGAGGCGAGCGGAGTTCGCACGAGGCACGTACGTGCCCGCGTACACAAGGGTCCCGACACGGCGCACAACATGATAACCCTCGCCTCGAGCAGCGGGTCTCCTGCCTCGAGTGCACTACGTGTATAGGGCTGAACATTCTCTATTTTATAAATTTTCACGATTATAATATTGGAACAAAAAAAAAATGATATTATGTAAAAACTATTAGTCGGAAAATGAAGAACAAAATTCATACGTAACATGTCTTGAAGTGGTCCTTGTTAACTTGACGGCAGTACTAATTTAAATATTTTTTTTACCGACACTTTTTATAGTATATGGGGATTTTTCACATAATAAAATCTGTCAACTATTTTATCTTACTGATATTATAAAAGCGAATGTTTTGATGGATGAATGGATAGACGTTTGTTTGTAGTTTTATCCAGAACAGCTACATGGATCTCGATGAAATTTAGCATAGAGGTGGATCATAGTCTAAGAGAACACATATGTTACTGATTAAGTTTTCTTTTGATTCCGCGCTGACGGATCCGCGGGCGTTAGCTAGTATCTCTATAATTTTGCCAACCCTACACCTGCAGTAGGGTAAGGGCCGTTCACATTGTACCGCGCTATACCATTAGCCCACTTACTAAGAGCGAATTTAACTATTGCACTATTGATTTTTCACTCCAAAATGGGGTCTTACTTACTGTGGAGTAAACACCCCTTGGCACACAAAAGACACAGGTTTTTTATTTGTCACAACAATCTTTTCGTGTAAATTCGTAATAACCTTTTATAGTTTGATTGCATTATACGATTATTTTTAATTTACATAAATTTTACACATCTTATTGGACTTGGATTACAATTTTGAAATATTTGGTTTTTATTTACTTTCTAAAAAAGAACGATAAATATTTTATAATTAAACGTATACACGAATAAATATTATTCAAAAATATATATGTATTATTTAAAAGTATATATTCGTTTCGGATGAAAGAAGATTGCATGTAGCTGAGATGCGTATGCTAAGATGGATGTGTGGTGTGACAAGAAAAGATAAAGTTAAGAATGTGCATATCAGAGGAAGTTTGAAAGTAGCGCCAGTTATCGAGAAATTGAGGAGCAGAAGGTTAGCGTGGTTTGGACATGTTATGCGGAGGGTGATAATCATAAAAACAAAAAAGTAATGAGATTGAATGTCGATGGCTATAAAGGTAGAGGAAGACCAAAGAAAGTATGGATGGATTGTGTGAGAGAGGATATGCGTAAGAAGGGGGTAAATTCAGATATGACGGCTGATAGAGATGTAGGGATAAGGGCAGGTTGATGATGAAAAGTATATATTCGTAGATACGAATGCATATTTTTAAAAATACTCCTGATAGGTACTATAAATAGATTGAACAAGTAACTATAACTAAAAAATAATTTTGATTCAAACACAGATAATATTTACTTTTATTTACTGGATTGGACATTTCTTACATTTTATATGACGAATAAATAAAAAACTTCTTCCTATTAACAATTCTACAATATTTATTTAAATCAAAAGAGGGATGTGATGAAAAATAATAGGTACACTTCGATGTTAAAAGAATGAAGAGTGAGTGACAAAGCGTATTTAGGTTGAAAAGACAACGTCGACAGGGGGGACGTCCGAGACGAACTTATATTTAATATATCGGAGAAATATATAGAAAAATTAGGGCGATATTAAGATTACAAATAAGCGACATCAGGCCATGCAAAATAGACATTCGTATACTGTACCTTTAGACAGACGTGTATGTAAGTTTCTTATTTCGCCATCATTCACTTTTCTCTTAAACTTTAAGACATCGGTACACCAGTTTACTTCTAGCACGCCTTTCAACTTGCTCTTTTATAAATATCCTTTATATTAAATTATGTATTTTTTACATACGCATATATGGGAAATGTATGTTTATGAGTAAATGTTTTAATCTATTTATTTTTTATATTCTTTATCATTTTCGCAAATAATGACTTTAAGATAAAAAAAAAAATTACATGGCTTTTGAAATAATGACCAACAACTACGATGATTGATCGCTGTGTCGATTTGAAAAATGAGTGGAAATATTGAAAAAATATGTTATTGAGTTACTAAAGTGCTTAACATAATTTCTGTGTTTTTTTGCTTTGAAACAAAAATAAACCTAAGCATATTCAGTCTTTTTGGATTTAGCTGTTTTGCTAAAACATTAATTTAATTCTTAGGCCTACAATCCCTAGCGATATCGCTAATCGAATATCAACATTGTCCAAGAGGGCAGGACAGTAAAATATTCTATTACAGTTTATTTTGAAGGAATTATTCATAAGATTTGTTGGTAGAAAAAAAAATCATGTGAAGTTTAATACGGATTTTTTCCATGATCTAATCAATTCTCCATTTGTGCATACTTTAATAAACTTGCAAAACTTAAATCCTTCTTATCGACTTTAACTTTTACATCACCTATTGGAAAGGTCGCGGGGTTATCAGTCACTTTCAGATGTTATTCTCAATGAACTTAAGTCACCTTTAAAGCTGTTCAAAAGCTCCGTCCGGGAACGGAGCCAAATTGGGAGTGTATTTATCTTAGCAAGGGAGTCGATTTAAAAGCAAAATCACGCGAGCACACGGAGCCATTATCGCCGGCGCGGGATTCACCGGGCCGCGGCAACTCTATGAATCTAATCCGGAGGATTTAGCCGCTGATTTACAGCCGAGCGCGGCCGTCGGGGGCGCGACTGCTTGAAAGAAAAGTGATAATGTCTTAATCCTACCACACTCGAGTGTTCGCGTTCGCCTCCCCACTCAATTTTATGGTCGCCCGCCCAGACGGCACGTTTTGATTTATGATTTCAATAATTAAGAATTCTAAGGTGCAATTTGAATTTGGAAGCCGCGTCAGCGGGGGCCCGCGGGAGGCCGACGCGTGTTTGTTATAGCTTCGAGGGAAAGGGTCTCA
Source organism: Papilio machaon (assembly GCF_912999745.1). Lineage (NCBI taxonomy): Eukaryota > Metazoa > Arthropoda > Insecta > Lepidoptera > Papilionidae > Papilio > Papilio machaon. The sequence continues at coordinate 2,757,983 of NC_059989.1, read as the reverse complement.
ATTCACCTTTCGTCCTTTAATAAAGACTTATTGGTAGAAATTTCTTCACGCTCACGTGCTTACTCGCAAACGTTGTGAATTCGAAGACATAAATTAAAAAAAAAATTGGTGCGTCGTGAAATATCAGAAATTTTTATTTTATAAGTCATAATACTTTATTGTTAATTTTAATATTATTTTTAATTTTCTCAACAACAGTGCTAATACAATAAAATATTCCTTAAAAAAATATTTGAATATCTTTATACGCTTTATGTTGGAATCTTACACGAACCCCTTTATTCCTTTCTCAGTTATACTCACTATACGTGTCTATATCGCGCCCTAATCTCGAGGCATTACAATTAACGCGGCCCCGAGATAACCCGCCACTCGCCGCCCGCTGATAAAGGTCCGCACTAGTACTAGTTTAAACCGGTTAAGCAGCCACCGCCCTTAGGGTTTATCTAATTACCCTACGCCGACACGTAAGCGCTTTGGCAAACGCAAATTCGTGCGTTACATCCCTTCAGCAGGCTTCTGAAAACGTTTCACGTTTTGGACTATATCTGTTAACAGCAGTACCGACTAAGGGGTGCGTCACGTACGTAAATGTTTGCCGAGCGGCCGCACTATCGGTATTTCGAGTATCCGGTGCGCCCCCGTACCCGATACCTTCGTCAAGGGCCATCGATTACTATCTTAAGTAGAGAGCCGCATATTGCACAACTTTCCTGAATAGATCAATAAATCAGATTCAATTGCTAAATGTACTTATAACTTTTCTATCGACGGTTATGTTAATATTATTCCATTAGTGTCCACTAAAAAAGTTATGAATAATAAATTCATGTGCATTCCGTGAATTTCTTACTTTTTATTAATTGTAATAAAGTAATAGAAAAGTGACAGATATTCAAGTACAATTCATAATAACCGCTACATTTACACTGTTTCGAAATAATTTTGTATAATATTTGAAGATAAAAAAATAATCATAATGAAAACAAGCGATTCGTTAGTGGGGATGCATTAGAACGGTGTGGTTGTAATAAAACTCATGCGTTATGTGTACACTTTCGTTCGTGCTTTAAATATTGATTTATAGCGGCGAATTTACAGCTTTTAGTGCTTTTTAAGTTTTTGTATAAAATTAATGGGATTATTTTAATTTTCTCCTATTCTTTTAGAAGAAGTACATTGTGGACAGAATAATGGAACCTAAAAATAATATCAAATTTCTTTTAATACGAAGAATATCGATGCTTGGTAGATATAAATCAAGTTATGTTTGACATATGAATATGATGCAGTTTTAAACTTTATCTACCAAATCAAACCTCTTTGACTAAACTTACGTCATATAATTGTCTAACTGACAGTTTAAAAAGTTTTTGAATAAGTTTTCGTGTCCTCAAAACTTTAAAACATTTAAAATACTATTAACGCAGCGAATTGTGGAAGAAATATGATTTCTAAACTAAATACTATATTGAAAACTAAATAATTTACTAATAATTCCTAAAATTAAACACTTCGAAAAATCCATCGTGTAATCACTCTTTTTATTGATCTCTTGCCAACTTTGAATTAACACTGCTGTTTCATCTTTTTTAATTCAATAAGCTTTTAAACTATTTCTACTTGATTGACTTCACCCTTGACGAAATAAAATTGGTCTGAAAGCTCTTGAGTGAAATGGTTTTTACGTGGGAACGATTTTTGTGCAATTAAACTTAATTACGAAGTGCTTACAATGCGATGACGTCGAATTGGAAACGCCGAGAATCATTTCCGCGTAAAAATATTTTGATTGTGGATGGAAAATCGAATCGCAAGTACAAAACACTCTTATATTATTGATGTTTTTTATATGATGCTAATCACAATGCGGAACAGATTTGACTAATTTGTTTGTTTCAGGACGACCCCGCTGAACACACATTCATCTTTATCGCAAATAAATAAAAGAAGGCTCGAGATTGGAGTAGACATAGAAGCATTTCGAGTTAACGACAGAAGGTTCGAGTGCATTGGCAACGAAGTCACCATGGACGACCAGGTCCTCAACAAACGTCGACGGCACCTGCTCGATGAAGAGTACACGGAAGATGCCGACATGCTGCAACAGGCCTTCGCGACCAAACTGTCACAATCCATGCGGCTGCCCGACGAAGACGATGAAAATCTTATTCGAGAGACTCAGGCGGCATTCATAACACTCTCAGGAAGTTGGTCCAGGGACCAGCCTAGCGGAAACAGTGGTGACGAAAACGACGGCAATGATTTCGATCACCTTTTTGATGATAGAAGATCCGATAAAATGCTCCCTTCCTCGCCCTCACAATCATCGGATAGCGCCGACGCTTCCCAAAAAAGTTTTATGATGCATAATATAAACGAAGAACATAATAACGGGGAAATCAGCGAAGATAATAAACCACCAACGTTGTTCACTGACCGAGAAAAAAGCGTCGAAGACGATAGACACAGTCGGTACTCCAATCATTTCGATGGTCCTAATTTTGACGAACTCGTAGATTCGTCCTCGAATGAACTAGAAATAGATATGTCGGATCAAATCGATGATAAATACGACGACGATAACGACATGAAACATAAACGAAAAAGCGAAATGCTCACCGTTAACAAGCAATCACTTTACAACGCGTACAAAGCAGCGACGGCGGCTTTACCGTTTTCCACGCAGTCTGCGTTTAAACCCCCGGCGGAAGTGAAACATAAAATACCGGGGCCGTCGTTCCCCAGCGAGCCTTTCGGCGGATACTCGAACGAGCACGAAAAGAGTTCAGCGGCAAAGGTATCTAAGCAGTACACCGTGCTGCAGCCGGCGGGCGTCGGCTCACGCGCCGCCACCGCGCTGCAGGAGGCGCGCGCGCTGCCCTCCACGCAGCCCGCGCGCGACTCGCGCACGTACTCCGCGCTCTCGCCGCCGCCGCCGAGAGGTGCGATGTCAATACAACCCGACCGAACTTCCTTAACGACCTTACTGTTCCATTCAACTAAATGTGCCATCACCAACTAAATTCGATACAAGGTTTTCGACTGACTGACTTCATAGTTTGTAACTTGACTTAGCTATATAATGATACTATAATCTCATTTGATGTCAATACGAAAATAGGAGTACATGAAGTTAAACCGAACATGGATTTTCGCTGTTTTTATTCACAACCGAACAGATTTTATGTCCTAACAAAATCCGGTAACAAATCATCCCTCATTTGTAAGATGTCTCTCATAATTTAGTCTGTGGCCTTCAGAGTGGGAAACTTCACCTACGTCGATAACGCATATAAAAGATAGTACCTAAATATTTTCCTCGTACTGCTGGCAGATAACTGGGCTTACGTCAGAGCGAGGCGCAATAAAAACGGGTCAGGGCAGGCGGTGGGCGGAGCGTCGCCGCACCGCCCCGTTTCAGCTGAAAAAAAATCGTCAGTCGAGTCGCGCAGCCGCCTGGCGTTCTTTATTTTTTCTTTTAAGTTTCCCGGTGGAGTGTGCCGGGGCCGGGCCGGGCTGGGCGGGGCGCCGCACGCCGCGGACACGCCCGCCCGTATCGATCGCGCACGCACGCCCCCGCCTGATGATTAACGAAATTCTAATTCATGAACCGCTCGAATTGTTCACAGAAGGCAACAAGTGTCCCACTCCAGGCTGCAATGGGCAGGGTCACGTCACTGGTCTTTATACACACCATAGAAGGTTAGTTTTTAATGACCAAAGCATATTCACTCCCAAAATAAGGAAACAATAACAAAATTGAACGATGAAAATATACCTAAACATTGTCATACTTGACTTTAATTTTCAAGTATTGGTAAATATCAATAGTATAAAATAATATAATAAAAATATAGTCATTAAGATGAGATAGGTTCGGCCAATTGTATATTTATTGAATTTAAAATGATTGATCAAAGTCGTAGAGCTTATTACTGATCAGTAAATTTCTTCCCTCAGTCTGTCAGGATGCCCAAGAAAGGATAAAGTCACCCCCGAGAGTGAGTAATGAAACGAATATGCATCGATAGAGCTTTTTATTATCATTTCAGTTGTATGTGCTTCTGTAAAATGGAATGACAACTTTTTTCAAATATCTTTCCATAGTTATTTTAGGATACCAATAAATTATATTACAAATGATTGCTTGGTATTAAATATATCAGTAAAAAAATTTCACGCAGTACAAAGTTGTTGTTCTTGAAAACTAGAGTTATTTTGGTTTCAAATAAATTTATGTTTCAGTTATCACCTATTATTTGCCTTATATATTAATTTTGTCTATTCTAATATTAAGTATTTCTCATGATTCAATTAATTATTATTCATATCACATAATAGAAACAAATAAGTTACATTTCATTGAAATAGACTAAGCAATAGTATGTTAATGCTAAACAAAGTGATACTTTGTAGACTTCATAATAAAGTAGCGCCAGCAATGAAGAAATTGAGAAGTAAAAGGCTAGCGTGGTATGGACATATTATACGCAGAGATGATGATCACATAATTATGAAAGTAATGATATTGAATCTGGATGGCTACAAAGGTAGAGGAAGACCAAAGAAAATATGGATAGTTTGAGTGAAAGGGGATATGCATAAGAAAGGAGTGAATTCAGATATGACGGCTGATAGAGGTACATGGAAGAGAAATACCCATATACTGTGTCGACCCTCCGTAGGGTAAATGGCAGATTTATAATGAAAAATATAAACAGGTTTAATGGTTAATAAAAATTACCGCGGTATAAAGCATGCCATTTCAATCCTCACAATGCATCCGTTTTTAAATTTTATACAATTACAGATAGTCATTTATCCGAACATTCGCTCTTCTTCTGTTCTCTTTTAAATTATATCGCAAAAGTAAATATACAATTTAATCAGAAATATAGTATTAGTATAATATGTGCAGTTTTGGCGCTGCACGAGACGATCTTGAAGTGCCCTACGCCGGGCTGCAACGGGCGCGGTCACGTCAGCTCTAACCGCAGCACGCACCGCTCGCTCTCCGGCTGCCCCACCGCTGCCGCGCGCAAGGCCGCCGCCAGGTCGCAGCGAGCCAGGCCACCAGGTAAACGTGCCGCGTATATTATAAGCTTTTTAATATAAATCCTTTTTTAGTTGTTAAATCGATATAGCTTAAAAAGGTTTCGTTAAGACATTGAAAATAGTAGAATTAGTAATACTACTGATGTTTGTTGTTATTAAAAATTATTTTTCATTCCACGTTTTATACAGTAGCAACATTGCCGCATACATCAATAACAACAGCAACAACAAGCATCGATTCGAATACTGCGCGTGAACGCGAAAGAGAAAGGGAACGAGAACGAGAACGAGAACGGGAAAAGGAAAGGGAGAAACAACGAGAGCAAGAACGTGAACGTGAACGTGAACGTGAACGAGAAAGGGAACGAGAAAAAGAACGTGAACGCGAACGAGAACGCGAGCGGGAAAGAGAACGTGAAAGAGAACGCGAGCGTGAAAAGGAGCGGGAAATCGAAGCAGAACGAGTCCAAGCGGCGGTGCCGCCAAGTTCTGAAGTGAAAAGCGAAGCGCCCGAGCTGCTGGTGCCGAAGCGCGAGGCCGCCGAGCCCGAGCGCGACTCCCCCGGCGGCATGGAGACGCGCCATGCAGGGTACGGCGCGCCGCCCGACCAGCGCTCGCCATACGATCGCCCGCCGGACGACCACGTACGCTCCTACAGGTAACATGCTAACCATAATATTCTCTTTACAACCACATCCCAGCCTTTCATTATGTAGGTACTCTAAATCGTAATAGATTTAAGTCCCATAATATTATTGTAGCCAAATGAACGAAGCGCGCTACGGCTATGAGCCACGGTGCTACGAGGGCACCCCAGCATTCGAGCGCTACGAGCCAGCGCAATGTCCGCAGCGCCCGTACGGCTGGGAAGACGAACGCTACCACGACCCACACCTACCTACACCAATGAAGACCGATCAGTCCGAACAAGAGACCAGTTCCGGCCCCATATATCCAAGGTATTTAAAAAAATAGTATGTAAAAAGGTTTTCTATTCCTCTCTTTTATCTAGAAAATATCTAACAAAATGCCTAACATGTGGTAAACGTGGCTCACTATTCGAGTACCATTGCGTGTTTATATGTTGTGTGCCTCCCTCCACACTGAATTAAGAGCGTAAACCCTCGGCGCAGACCAATGTACCACTACGAAGCCAGTAGCGGCGTAGCGAGTGTGGGCGGTGTGGGAGCCATGACGCCCGGCGTGCCGCCTGGCTTCTCCGCTATCAATCTTTCTGTGAAGATCGCCGCGGCGCAGGCACAAAGACCACGTAGCCCCACGCCGAGGGACCCGCGCGACCCTCGCCCGGCCATAGACCTGTCCACTTCCAATGGTAGTCCACAGGTGAGGTCATACATCCCAAAATTAATTACTGCGCTTTTGTCAAACGATGCCATAAGTTCGATTTCGTAGCTCCTTGACGTCTATATTAAAAAAGCCCATTTTTATAACAGGGTCCGTACGCGTCCCCGGTGTACACGAGCGCCGGTAGCGGCGCCGGGGGCGGGCGCGGCAGCCCCCCGCCGGGTGCGTCGCCCCAGCTCACGGCCAGCCCACAGGTGCCCAGTCCGCAGGGTCAGACCCTCGACCTTAGTGTGTCCCGTTTACCACATAGGTGAGGCATATTGGCTTAGGATTACTTTAGTTTTTTTCTAGGATTTTTTCCCACTTCTTCTTAACTGTTAATATTTGGAACATGTGCTAAAGCTATGGTATCTGTCAACAGCCGCGGCTTTCCAGGCGGCGTGTCGTACAGCCGGGAGTCGACGCCGGACAGCGGCGGCAGCCATCCCTACTTAGAAGCATATCATAGAGATGCTGCTGGTAATAAAAGAAACTTATACGGATTTAAAATTACATTATGGTTTGAAGTTCTTTTAATGTACTCATACTTTGTCAGGATCTAAAGAGTATAGTAAAAACCATAATTTTCGTAAAGATATTTAACAAAGTTTCTCGAATATTTTACCCCATATTGTAGGTTATAGCCGCAAAGGACTGTAAGGTTCAGTACAGAAGGGTACTCTGTACACATCACGTAGATTAAATCGCGACCGCCGTCGTAATGCAGGGCGTCGTAGCGAGCTCGCGTCGCCGCAACATGACGCGGGAAGACATGTTGCTAATCTTAAACAACAGGCGCAATGAAATACTAACCTTGTAAATGTCCTTGCCGCTAACATTTATTAGTAAGACAACAAAATGTAGCTACAAGTTTAAAATCGTATACAGGACAAATTCAGTTAGATACAACTTTATAAAAAGAACAATTACATTGTATTTTTCTACCCACCCCTTAGGCTTTAGGTGGATACCAGATTCGACAAATTTCAGTAATATGTCTTACGAGTATATGTACAGTCGGTCAGGGTACATGGATTTTGAGATTTTACTCGTTCGTTAGGTTACGGTGGCGTGAGTCCGCACCCGGTGGCAGGGTACGGGCTTGGGCAGGGCGAGTACGCGGCGGCAGCGGCAGCAGCGGCTGGCTACGGCGGCTACCAGTACCAGTGCGGCTATCCCCCGCCCACCTACCCGCACGCGCCGCCCTACTCGCCACCCTGCTACATGCCGCCACCGCACGCGCCACACGCCTCCCACGCGCCCCACGACAAGCCTAAAGACAACACGTAAGTATCGTTTTTTTACAACAAGATGGCAAAGCAACCACTTGAAATCGCTAATAAAGCGAGGTCACCGCTATTCTTAGAAGCAAGAAGCAGCCTTCTGTTTGATCGTGGAAAAACACATTCATTTTATATTTAATCCAAACGTCATTACTTCGCCCACTTATATTTGATCCAATTCTCCGTGATTATACGACTCTCAGACGTATCAAAAATTGTGTGATCAAAAGAAAATCCAAGGTAATCAATACATGCTGAAGAACTATGTGTAAATAGACTTAAGTGGTATTAGACCGAACATTTAGCAGAATGGATGATGGATAGAATTTTGTCAAATTACAGAAAGAATTTGGGTTCGGTTGGTTAAAATAAAAGTTAAGTATATTTTTTTTGCTCGAACAATTCATTCTATGACCGTGAAAGTCGCATTAAAATTGCGCATCGATGACATGCTGCTTACGTATCATATTGATCGTAGTTTACGTCAACCAGTGATGAATTATTTACATAATATGACATTCCAACACCATCTATCGCTGCCTTTCAGTAATACTGGAATATTATTAATAGCAGACAGCAAATACTCATTGGTTGACAGTTTCAACTTGAAAACTAATGATCTTTATTCCATTCCCATTTTTCTAATAGTCTATGTAATATTTTGAAGAAGACATCACTCTACATCAGTAAATATCTTATTAAAGATCCTTTCTACTAACTGTTAATTTATTTGTCCTACCTCCTGTAGTCGTTCTTTAAAATTTGTTATTGTTTACACAAAAGATATTAACAATGAATGTATATAAAAGTTACATTACGCTATTGTCTCGAAGTGTAGGATTTCAATTGTAGCTAAATCACACTCGTCGGATCAGTCTAAATATACCGGCGCGGCGGGCGCGGCGCTCCCGCGAGCACGACCACAGATAAATAAAGATAAGATTGTACGCACAAACCCGCACCAAAATACAGATATGCGGCGAAACAGGTCAGATAAATAGCTTATTCAAATAATTTCTAATTATCTCAATAACAAATAATTAAAAACAATAATTAAATTATTATGTTACAACAAGAGAATGGGAATTTTGTAAACATTTTCATGTAACTTTACATACATTGTGACGTGTTGAGTAGTGTTATAATATTATACAATACCGATTCTATGTTAGTGGGGGATTTAGAACAACACAAAGGCACAAAACAAGGCCTTGTAGTCTCATGTTAACAAATAAAAATGACATATTTTAAGTTTTACGCGTTTGTTTTATACGGTAGCTACATTCGCGACGAGTATTACGTGAGAGCGGGCTACCGGTGCCGCGAGTCCCGCGAGCTGCTCCAGTGCCCGGTCGAGCGCTGCGACGGCTCGGGACACGTGTCGGGCAACTTCGCCACTCACCGCAGGCAAGCGATAATATTCCAGTACTCGTTAATATTCGAGTACTCGCGAATATTTGAGTACTCGCAAATATTATCGCGTACAAGTGAATATTCGCGTTTGCATCGCGAAGTGCTCAGTGTGGTTCCGTGTCGTTATGCGCCCCTGAACGGCAATTTGCCCGTTTCCGCACCCGACAAATTGACGGCGTAATCCGAGGTTTCTCTGTGCACTAACCGCATGACGAAATGTTGACGTGAAATCGTCGGAAGCAACGATTTCGGTTTACGTGTTTAATGTTTGAAAAGCTGACTTGTAGCATAAAGCTTTACTTGATTAACCAACTAAATTAATAATAAATTTGGTTAATGCCCGGTATCGTCCGAGTGTATTTAATATAGCATGCCTGTTTGTAGTTGTTTATAAAATTCCACCGATAAGCATCAAAAATTTTAAGCAAAAACAAAATTCTACTTCAATATCAACTTTAAAAGTTATAAGTACCGTAAAGTATTATTGACTCATTATTATAATGAAAGATCCATTATCTCCCAAACCTTAAAATACCTCTTCCTAACCAAACCAAACTCTTTACTAGTTTAAACTAAAAACAAGATAACCAACTCATGAGTTTTTATCCAATAAAACTACAAATACCAAAGAATGCACTAACACAAACAAATAGAACATTTATATATAGAAATACGATGCATTCCCGTTCCATCGTCTACATTCACATGTTACTCTTCGCAGACACAGCTATTTATATTTATACACGCCTCAGTGTGATGCTAACCGTAAACTTCCACCGAAACAATTTTATTTACAGTTTTTCGACTTCGTTAAGAATGATTCGCTCATACAGTATTAAGACTAGGATGTTTTGTTTGTCAAACGTAATTATTATTCCACAAGTAATAACCATAAAGAAAAATATGACGTTTTATTTTAGGCATTTTCGTAATATAAGAATGTGATATTCATATTTTGTTCGCTGCATTCATAATTATAACCACTTAATCACTAACGGAATGTTCCCTACTCAATATTAAATTTAGTTGTGTTAATAATTTAGTGTTGTGGTATTAATTCTGAATCCTTTTGTATAATAAAACGAATGAAAATTGTGTAGAAACTAATAGTACATTATCAAAGGAAATAAAGATTATTTATTATAAGTTTTTATTGAGAGTACCCGTTTATTTTTAACCAAACATATTGTCATAAACGAATGGCGTTTCTTGAAATGTTTCTTCCATGGCCATGTTGGCATTTCATCGAAAATACTTTTAATATAATAATTTTGTTGTCGATCTTATATTTTTTGAATCTTTGTCTAGCAATTAATACTTACAAAGACCAGTTAATTTCCTTAGGTTTATATGTTTGAAAATGTATTGAATGGGTATAGCGTATTGCGATACGTTGGGTCGTCACGTCATTGTAAGCAGTATGTACATGTGCAGCCTGTCGGGCTGTCCGCGAGCCGACCGCTCGCAGCTGCAGCCGCACTCGCAGGAGCTCAAGTGCCCCACACCGGGCTGCGACGGCTCCGGACACGTCACCGGCAACTACTCTTCGCACCGCTCGCTCTCCGGCTGCCCGCGAGCCAACAAGCCCAAGAGCAAGCCAAGGGACGGACAAGACTCGGAGCCACTCAGGTAAACTATCACAAGTAATATACCACTTTCTTTCCAGCTCCGTGCGTGCCAACAAGCTCAAAAGCAAGTTCCAGGATAGGTCGGACTTGAAGTCTCTTTAAACAACTATAATATGTCGATACTTAAGTACTACTCCTCAAAGCGCTACTTCTCTTGCTGCCCGCACGCCAAGTTCCAGAACGGACCAGTCCCCCAGAACGGACTGGCCTCAGAAATAAAATATTTATAATACTCACAATTTCTTATCGTCTAAAATTTCTAAATTTTATGTATTAAAACATCGTGTTATATTTATGTAAGTGGCGGAAAATCAATGATAGACATCTAACAAGAACAAAAAACTATTTCATAAAATACTTTGATAAAAAAATCAGGTTGTGATTTCAACTTCATGCGTCATATCTAAAATTTCTCCAATACAAAATGTATTCAAATCACTTAAAGATAAGCCCTTTTTGATACAATATTTCAAAGAGTAACATTTACATATAGTATGTTGATTATTTGCACGCTGCTTAGATGCCCTATACCGGGCTGTGACGGATCTGGACACGCGACAGGGAAATTCTTATCGCATCGGAGGTAAGGCCACGTGCGCACATACGTTTATATATACATAGAGACTATTAGTGTAATGTTGCAAATGATAAGATGTAATTTATTTTTTATTAATATGATGACTTTTTTATCAGCGCTTCCGGCTGTCCGATAGCGAATAGGAATAAAATGCGGGTGTTGGAAAGCGGCGGCACGGTGGAGCAGCATAAGGCGGCGGTCGCTGCGGCCGCCTCCGCCATTAAGTTCGACGGCGTCAACTGCCCCACGCCTGGCTGTGATGGCTCCGGTCATATAAACGGCTCCTTCCTTACGCACCGCTCCCTGTCCGGGTGTCCCGTCGCGGGCTCGTCCACGCCCACCCCGCAACCCAAAAAGGCGAAATACCCAGATGACATCACGCCTTTATACCCAAAACCATATTCAGGTAAATTTATGTCAGTGGGCTTTAGTAAATCATTGAGTTGCGTTTTATTGGTAGCCTGTTAAATTTCCATTTGTCATTTGTAGGTATGGAGATGAACATGCAAACCGGAAATGGCGAAGACCTTATGACTCTCGAACAAGAAATAACAGAACTCCAGAGAGAGAACGCCCGCGTCGAATCGCAAATGATTCGACTGAAGTCGGATATCAACGCGATGGAAACCCACCTCAGTCACGGTGAACGGGTAAGTAATTATGATATAGAAACCAGGGTAGGGCTGAATCAATAAGTCATAGACATTACATAATAATATTTCAACGGTATAAAAATTTCGTAGATGGTACAGTCATGGCTTCAAACATCCAGCTTTGAGTGCTACTAACATTTGTGAGTACAGCTATTCGAGTACACCCTCGTAACGCAAAATAACCAATAATGGAATTATTTTAGTTGTGACTTTTGATATTGATCTTTTTCTTTATTTCCAGGAGAACCAGCTGATATCCCAGCGGAACAACAACCTCAATGAATATTACGAGAGCCTCCGCAATAACGTTATAACATTACTCGAACACGTGCGGATTCCGGGTGGCGGCACGGTACCCGTAACGAACGCCGGAGGAACGCCCGGTGCCCCACCTCCACCCGTGCCCGGCGACAAGCCCGCACACGACAACTTCGACTCCTATCTCACCAAGCTACAGACCCTCTGCTCTCCAGACGGCTACTGCCCCGATGAGAACCGCCCGATTTACGAAACAGTGAAAAACGCGCTCCAAGACTTCACAGTGCTACCAACCCCCATTTAAGGTTCAACAAGCGCCGCCGAAACTGAGCGACAATAAATACATTGTCTGGCTCAGATCGACGGAGCTTACACGGTGATATAAAAAGACATAGTGAAATTTATTAAGAAAATTTGAACGTTTAGCTATTAGCCAAAGATTATAAACTTTCAAAGAAAAACGGTTAAAGCAGTGAATATTATGTGTGTAAGACTATTTATATTGTATAATGCACCCGAATACTTAAGATTATATTCGGACGTTATGTGTTCTGCTTAGGTAACAATGTTTTGTGAACCATTGTATACGATGTGTGACTTGTCTTCGACGTACACACAACACTCTATAATCTTTCGAATATATAAAAAAAACTAAAGAAGGACTTATAGTAAGACTTAAATAAAATTTAAACATTGTTACTCGTATATGCTTAACATGAAACTAAATGTTAGGAAAAAATTTATACTATTGCATATAAGTGATTTAGTATACATAAATACACTATAAATTATTGTCAGATTTGGAATGTAAATATTGTACGTAATTCGATATTAATAGAAATTATTTTCGTTGGGCTACGACAGTGTTTAGTGAAAGGATAATTTTGTTTAGTCCAAAAAAGGTATTACATAGTAATTAAGATGATATGTTAACGAATATATACGTTTTACGTTCTGATACTGGGAATGTGCCAAATGCTTGAGTCACAAGTGATCCTTCGCTGATATGTGGACTAAGCTACGGAGATAAAGAGTTTAAAAACGAAATTATAAAACTCCTTAGAGGACTCTCTAGTCACTTTTGTAAATAAAATTGTGAATACATAGTTGACACGTCGTATGGACGTTTTTATTTATATTAGATAATAATGAGATCTCATTAGTAAGCTAAATAACTCAGTCATTAATTAACCAATTTTAGAAATAATGAAAAACTTTCTTTGTTAGTCATGTTTCACTTTACTGTGATTATGTTACGTGTTACAACTTATTTATTGTTACCTTTACGGAATGTGATAGCTTAATTGTCGCGAGTTGGTGTTGTTTTGCAATGTTTTTATTTGGCGAACTCATAAACAAAATGTGTGCAATAATTGTTTGAAATTGTACCTATTTCATAAAGTTTTGTTAAATCTATATTATTTACAGCTTAATGTTTCTCTCTTCAAGTCAAAATGGTACACGAATCGGGAATTATATTCGTATTTAAATACTAAACCTATTACTATGTTACTACTCTGATGTCATATACGTTTCTGTAAAATATTGAGTATGTGTTGTTAAAGAGAATAAAAATAATAAATACAAAGAACATGGTGTAATTTTTTCTTGAAAACCAAACAGATCATTCAAATTATGCAGAAAGTGTCGATCTTTTCACAACTAAATACACTTTAACCATCTTTTACATTAAAAAAAGAAGAAATATATTATTGTAAGTTGATTGATTATAAAAGAAAATTAAATTGTAAAAAGAAACATGGTGTTTCATATGGGCAATGTAGGCAATAATAAGGAGGGCATAATTTTACTATATACGGTTATTTTGTAATTACCAGAAAGCTCAAAAGCGGGGACTCGTATGAAATAGGTATGGCGAGGTTTGTAATGAGCAATTTTATAATGTACAATTTCGTCTCAGGTAATTATTTTGATAAAATTACTTAAATACTTTAAAAACTCATTTATTTGCCTTTAATCTTGAATTCGTCCCCGTATTATGTAGTGTCATACGTTACTAATTAAAAAGGAAGAAAATCCTTCGATATCGATATTATCGCTGATTTTAAAACCGACTCTATATAAATATCGGAGAACAATTCTGTTATACGATTCTATAATACTGTCCTTTACACCATCGTTACATGCTCTACCTTTCTAAACACACTGCCTAAATTAAGGTCTCGAATAGTTTAATATGCCACACAAAGCAAAAGAAAGAAAAAAACATTTTCTACGTAGTTACTTCTTTTTTTCACAAAATCGAAGCTGTAATTCAATGTTGTAAGAAATAATTATAAATCAGGAATCGTGAACTTTTAGAAGTCGTATGTAAGATTATACCTTATACCTTTTGAAGAAAAAAGTATAAAAGTCATTGTCATTTCAGTCAAATGTCAATGTCATTAACACATGTGTCTTGCATGTTTTCTATATCTATTATATTCAATAATATAAAGCAAAAAGCGATTTAAAGTTTTTAGTAAATAAATAAATATCTTCTAACTTTAAATATGAAAGTCCAAAATAAGACAAAAAAGGTGAATTGAAATTTTTACACAAAAAATGTATAATCTTAATTGTGTTTAGTTAAACAAGCCTCTATGTTATTTCAGAATCGTTATTTTCACGAAGAAAAGGATGAAAAACCAAAAAAATCCGATTCTAGTACTGACGTACAAGTTTTTAATATAAAAATAACTCCCCGTAATATAACAAAACAAAGATTTAAGGTAAGCATGCTAGGAATATACCTTTGTTTTGATAAATAACCAAAAAACTTTAACATCGTGTTCGCTAATTGCTATGATATTGATACTTTTGTCTAATACAATTACTAGCTTTTGCCTGTGACTTCATTGAATTAAACAATATTATTTAAGACTATGCTCTATATGCATGCTAAATTTCAATAAGACATGTTGAATCATTGCAAAGTTATTTGCATTATTGAGTATAAATGGGAATTAAACTTATCCCATGGGACCCGTATACATTTCTTGGATCATAAGTAGCCTATATTTTCTTCCAAACTGTGTTCTACATCTATACCAAATTTCATTGAAATCCATTTACCCATTCTGGAGATACATAAATCCATCCAAACATCCACATTTATAATATTATTAAGATTACATGCATTATTTCCAAATTTACGCTGAATATTTTTGTTTCATATTTGTTAATTGTCCGACTGAATTTAATAATAATATTTCAGGAAGCCCGTAATATTAAAAATGTACTTAAAAGGGGATGTGATCCAAAATTTCCTGGTAAAGCACCTGTAGATCCAAACTCATTAGAGCGCCATTCTAGAGGTGAAGGGTTTCAAGAAAGGGGTGTAAGACATCCATTACATGCATTAAAATTAAAAAAGAAAGAAAATAAGTATAAGTATGCTCAAGAACAAGCAGCTCGAGCGGAAATTCTTCTTACAGAAGATCAAGGGTATTGTATATTTGTATTTCATTATTTAAAAAAGGATCAAATGTTTAGTATAAGTGGACAATATATGATTTTTATCTACCCACATTATGCTATATACTAGCCTAAAATAAATTGAATACCGTTGTAGCAGCTACAATATACTTCTGAAAATTACATAAAGAGCCTAATTTGAGCCTGAGTTGAGCCTGAAGTTAACATAGTCTTAATTTTTTTTTGTTTTGAAGGTTAATTGAAGTTGGTGAAGGTGAGAAGACAACAGCAGTCTCTCAGAAAATAATAGCAGAGAATGTAGACATTGCTGCTGCAACAAAAATATTTGATTTGAACCTTGACTTTGGACCATACCGAGCTAAATATTCACGCAATGGTAGACATCTGCTTCTGGGAAGTAAACAAGGTCACCTTGCTGCCTTTGACTGGGTTACCAAGAAATTACACTGTGAGATTAATGTCATGGAGAGTATTCATGATATAAGGTAGGCATCTTTTAATTGAAATTAATGCTATTTTTTTTAAAGTTGTGATAATATACTATATTAAACGCCACATTTATGGACAAAGTATTTTTAGATTGTGGGCAAATCAATAAATGAAATTATTCCTACTTATTGTAAACCTTGATGGTGTTCAAATTGTGTATATTGTTCAAAAAAAATTAAAAATTGTGTTCAATGTGTACTCTTTGAGTATGTTGTACATAACAAATGCATAAATTTCGATTTCCAGTTGGCTTCATGTAGAAACTATGATAGCGGTAGCACAAAAAGAATGGCTATATATTTATGATAATACAGGAACTGAGCTGCACTGTGTTAAAAGAATGGATAAAATACTACGTATGGAATTTCTTCCTTACCATTTTCTATTAGCTGCTGTTGTAAGTTGGAATTTTTTAATTTTATTTCTCTTCTTGATATTTAGACATATAATTCCATTTCATCAATAGTTTTTTTTTAAATATGATGATTTCAGAATGAATATGGATTTATGAGTTGGTTGGATATATCTATTGGAGAAATAGTAGGCCATTATAACAATCGTATTGGAAGAACAACGGTTATGACTCAAAATCCTTATAATGCTACTATTTGCTTAGGTAACTCTAAGGGTGTTGTTTCTCTATGGGCCCCTAATGTTAAAGAACCTCTGGCTAAGATATTATGCCATAAAACACCCCTTACAGCAATTGCTGTTGACAATAGAGGAATGTAAGTATAATTTGGATCTGCCTGATAAAAGCTATTGCTATTTTTTTCTCAAGGTCTCTGCGTATTTGACCACTATGTTGTAGAATGATGGTTTTATTTAAATTTCATTAAAATTATTATAAAATGAATATTTTGTATCACCTTGTTTTATCAAAGGTACATGGCAACTTCTGGTGTAGATAGGAGTTTGAAAATATGGGATATACGAAATCTTGATGGTCCATTGCAGCATTACAAGTTAAGATCACCTCCTGTAGATTTGAATTTCTCACAAAAGGAAATGCTTGCAGTCGGGCTTGGAGATGTCGTTGAAATATACAAGTATGTATGGCTATACTAATATAAAAAAAAGAAATATTTGATTATTTGTTTGTATTGAATAGGCTCTACATGATATAGACATAAAAGGTTTTCCAAAATTTTAATTAAAATAAAAAAAAATGTTTTTTTTCTATTCTATTTTTTTTTTTCAGTAATTGTTGTTCACAAACCACTGAAAAGCCATACCTAAGGCATCGTATGGCTAAATCAATATGTAACTTTAACTTCTGTCCATACGAGGATGTTTTAGGTGTTGGAACAAGCAGTGGTTTTACAAGTATTATAGTGCCAGGTATGTTGATATTGCGTCAAATATTTACAAAAAGGAAGATTAGAGATTGCCTACTAATTGCTGTTTCCAAATAAATTAATTTAAATATTAAATTAACAGAACCTTTTAGTACAAAAAGAACAAAAAACAGAAAACTAAAAAACTTATTTATTTTATTACAGGAAGCGGTGAACCTAACTTCGACGCTTTGGAAAGCAATCCTTTCCAAACTAAGAAGCAAAGAAAAGAGGCAGAAGTTAAGGCTTTACTTGAGAAAATACCAGCGGAACTTATTACTCTCGATCCATTTGATGTTATGCAGGTGGATGTACCATCTATGAAAGAACAAATGGAAGCCAAGAAGAAATTATTGGTAAGTTGTGAATATTTTCATATTAAATATGTTAATTATAAATGGGTAACTCAACTAAAATTTGTGACCTGCAGATCAGCTCACATGTGTGAAACAAATCAGTGATCCAACTCGCAGCTTATCTCAATTTGTACCTGCATAGAGCTATGTTTGCGCTGTGAACTGCTTGTCACCAGGCTATTCGCAGCTTGTTGTGTCAGATAATTTTAGTACATTGCGATAAGCTGTGAGCTGTTAATTTAGTTATTGATCTGCAGCTCAATGGTTCAAATTTATGAGAGCTGTACTTTTGATCAGATTCAGAGCTGATTTATACTTGATCTATTACATCACATTATTGAAATATTACTTGTTTCTTTTTTATAACTTTTTCTGCATCCCTCCCTGTTGGATGAAATGAAAAAAATATTTTATTCAAGTTATTTTTGGATCAAAATATTGTGATAAATATATTGATATTAATTTCAATGTTATTTAAATTTCAGCATATTAAACCCAAGAATGTTGATTTCACTCCGAGGCATAAAAATAAAGGAAAAACGAATATAGCAAGAAAGAAAATCATAAAGAGTGCAATGAGAAAGGTAAAAAATTTAAATTTATTACAATTAGCAACCCTGAATTCTTTGTATTTCTTTCTGTAGCTTTAGTTTTGCACCAAATATTTTTATTACCATAGACAATGTTGTAACAATTTCATAAATTCCAGGAAATAATTGACCAAGCTATTGAAGCCAAGAAGATGTTAGAAGAACCGGAGAAGGAGACAGAATCTGCACCAAAGCAATCATTTGGAGTTCTAGATAGATTTGTGCCAAAAATGAAATCGAAAAAATAAAATTAATCATAAGTGTCTTTGAATTTTTTTTTTCTCTAAATAATTCTAGTTATATAAGCTGAATATGTTAAAAAGAGATAATACATACCAGTGTCCATTCAGTAATTTTTGACTAAGGAGATCTCTCCTGCCCACCATGATTTACGTTATAGTTTTTTTTTTCAAAATAGTGATGGTTGTTTAACAACTTTGTATGAAAATTCTCCACTAATAAATAAAACACCTTTTAAACTTTGAGATGATATATTTTAGTGTTGTATTTACATGATTAATTTTATTCTTATATGTACATCAATATAAATTCAACATGATCACAAAATGTAAAGAAAATAGAAACAATGTCTTTGATTTGTGTAAATAAAAATAAAAAAAATTATGATTTCATTAAGTATTCTTAACAAGGTATATCAAATAAATCGCACAATCCTTCACTGCCACGCAGCGAGAATGCAAAATCATGTTTTGTTATTGGCGGACTCAGTCTTAATAAATAGTCTGGAAAAAAAAAACACTAATTAACTACCTTTAGGAGTGAATGTTGAAATTATTGTCACAGCTGATTACCTTATTTTAAAAGCTTAATTTGAGTAGCCTTTATATGTGAATACTTACTTGAGTGATGATAATCTCCACAACTGTTTGTATAACTCTGTACTTCATCGTCTAAATTCTCCTCCATGTTAGCCTAAAATAAACTATTAGTTTTAATTTCAACACCTAATTTACCAATTTTAGCAATAGATATGTTTCACTACACATAATACTAAACTATACTAGTACTAGAATTTATTACCTTTTCTTTTTCTGCATCACATAAAAGTATAACTCCAATTTGTTCTGTAGATTTTACATGTAAACTGTAATTTGAATCCTTGTCCTGAAAAATAGAGAACTTGGTGAAAAGAAATCCCTTAGCTGGATTTATTAATAAAATTCTACACAGAGAAACAACTTAAGTAACCATAAAACAATCCATATCTTTAAAATTAGCAAAATGAATCACAACATTAATATAATGACATTGGATTCACATTGTGCCAACCCTCTGTAGGAAAAAAAGCAGGTTGTTATTGATAATGTCATTTAATTCAAGTAAAAATATGTATATTACCTTGCTAGATGGTGAGGTAACAGCCAAACTTGCACCAAGAGGAACTTCTAAAACTAACACTTGACTGTCCTTAAAACAGTTCTTGACATCATCTTCTGTGACATAGGACAATGTGTGATTATCTGTGTCGTCCAACACATTTTTTAAACTTTGTTCAATATAATGTAGGTGTCTGAAAAAAATTATAATTCAAACAGACGAAACCAATATGTTTTTTCTCTAATATATTGAGTGAACTTACTTATCAATCAAAACTTCATGTTCCTCAAGGCGCCCAATCTGTCTTCTTAATAAAGTAACTCTGTCTCCTATTTCATTAGAAGTACAATCTGGACCAACACCTCTGAGAATTTAAAATCAATTTTAAACCTTACTGTTCCTAATTACAATAATTTCCTTATAAGTTTTACTTACTTCCATTGTATGCTATTTTTACTGCGTTTTTCAATTAAACCAATACCTTCCAAAACATTGGTTATATCATATATTCTTCTTTTTTGTCGAACAGCCAACAAATCCGTTGCCTTAAAATACACAGTAAATTAACAATTTGATTAATTATTTTAAATTTCAAATTTTTGGTGGGCAAAATGACAAAGCAGCAAGTAGTACACAAAACTTACAATTTTCAAGTCTAAAACACCGTCTTTAGCTTTTTGTAACAATGAGACAAATCGAGTTGTAAGTAATCCCAAAGACTTTTCATTTCTCTTGTATACGTCGGCCATTGCAAAAGGGAAAAATAATTAGGAATGAAAAATAAATCACTTTTATAAGATTTTGCGTAGCGGCGGGATCTCAAGTTGGTAAACATGGTTTTTGAATAAAAAACAGATAAGAAATTAAAACAAAAAGGCCAACTACCTCTAGCCACAGAATATGCAACAACCACGCGGTGCTCTTGATGTTTATAACATTATAAGAATTTACATAACGGCTTATAGATACTTGAAGTAAAAAATGTCGAAATAAATAAAATCTTAATTAGAATTGGAAAAAACAAAGGTTATATCATTCACAATACTTTTAAAAATCCTATAAAGAGGGTTGCCAATAATTTAATATTATGACAACCCTGCGGAAAAAAAATGTCATAATCGTATGTTTTTTCTACTGTTCCACAGGTTTTTTCATACATTTTCAACGCGACACTGGCGAAACCTCAGATAAAGAATTATATAGATATGGCATGCGCGTTCACCCGTAAGGGACAGATAGAGAGTACTATAGACTATACCTATATATAAGTAAAAGGATTGGGGTTACCAGTTATTTGTTTTGTCCCGAAAATGAATAATTACGATATAATTTAATATAGACCAATTTATATATTCCCAATTAAATTGTAATTAATAAACGTAATAAATATAAAAAACAATGCGTAATTTTTGTTTATGTGACTAAGATTACGTAAACAGATTTTTTTAGTAATACTTAGGTCATAAATTCTGTCACATGTTTAATATAAAATAATTGAAACAAGTTTATTCATTATGTGACCATTTATATACCAAAATGAACTTAACAAAACATAGATTCTTATGACACTAAAGTTTTTTCAAAATGACATCCGTGATTTTGAATACAGGCCTTCAATCTGCTCGGCCAGTCGTCTATCACAGCACGAACGACGTCCATGTCAATATCGGCGGCTGCCTTAATCAAGGATGTCTTGAGTGACTCCAAAAAAAGAATTTCCCGATATTTTTTTTCCCGCGTTCCGCTTCAACAAAGCGCGGCATCTCTTCAGTCTTAGGTCCATTAGACGAGCATTCAAACGATGTCCTATTTTTCTTCGATATGCACGAAGCCCTAAGTCTTCATAAAAAGCTACAAAAAACATACCAATATTATAGTCATATAATTTTAAATTACTCTGTATATCATTACAGTGAACACTACATGTAAAACTACTTAATATTAAACTATTTTGATTGTAATTTCTAAGAAACAAAATTTACATGGGACAAATTAAAAAGCATTCTCTTTAAAATCAACGGGATAAGAAAGTATCAAATATTTAAAAACATAGCATATACCAGAATTAAAAACTCCTTTTGAAATCTGTTGAAAATAGTATAAAAAATGTGAATTGTTTCATTTATATACATTATACATACTATAATTTATTTCCCCTAAATTCAGGGTAATTTTTACAACAAGATGGTGGTATTATTTTTACGGGTAATAACCAACCAATTTGAAAAGAAGTTTAATATGGCCGCTTGTTTCCCAGATCTACAGTATATTATTTGACACAAATGACATCTGCGTTTGGGCGCATAATGTTCGAAAAATACTATTTTATTTTAGCTGATTTCACCCGTATTTTAACATATTAGTTATTACAAAGACTGTAAAGAACAACTAGTTTATATTTTCTTCCTTATTTTGTATGAATACATGTGAATAAGTGCGTAGTTTCAGTACTTACGATTGAAAGGTTATGTTTTTCTCTTTTCGCTGACTACGGCTTTTACAACCAACAATACAGCAGTATACCATGTTTTATACACTTGATCTCACTAAAACTGTAATATCAAAATATTTTTGCACAATTACAGCCACTAAGTACTCACAATTTTCGAAAAATAGTACGAATGTCAAACTTTGTTAGGGACAACCTAGGTTGTTTGTAGGGGACAACCTTTGTTCCAAACAAACCCCAAAGCCTGGTACGCAGAAAGGGACAGAAGATAGTTATCCCTGTCTTTGTCACGTCACAGGAATTGGGTATAACTGTATCTCTCTCACTCACGGTATTATTATTACCGTGTCATAGACTTGGGCGAAACAATCAGTGCCCAGTTGGCACACCTAAAAGCCACTGCTTGGAAATTGAATTGAATTTTTTCATACATTCATAAAAGTCAAACAAAAGTCATAATATTTACATGTTTGAAAGATCATTTGATTTGTTTTTAATTGTAAATTGATGTCACATAAAAAAACATTAATATGGCTCACCGATACAATAAAATTCAATGATAATAGTGACTCTAGTAGTTGGAGTGACATGAGTTTTGTAAAATCAGAGTCATCTGAAGACGACGATGAAGATGATAGGTTATTTTTTCCTTTGATGCACTATTTATCACGATTACGAAGAAAAAGATTAGATGACTATTTACACACAGTGGATTCATGGACTGATTCTGAATTTAAGAATCGTTTACGCCTTTCTCGTAAAACTGCATACACACTTATTGGTAACACTAATTGGTTCTACTAATAATATTAATGTTGAGTTGTGAATATGGTGATAAATATATATTGCTGTTTCAGATGAATTAGAAAAGTCTGGCTTTATAGCACAACACAAATTTGGTTTAAAACCCCTGGAACCAAAACTGTGTTTTTATATATTCTTGTCATTTATTGCAAATACCGAACCATTAACACCAATTGCAACAAGATTTGACATTTCAGTATCGTCAGCATTTCGAGTAATAAGAAGAGTAGTAGCATGGTTACTGACAAAATTGAATGATGTTATAAAATGGCCTACAAACTATATAGAAATAAGGACAACTTGTGATGATTTTCGAACTAATATAGGAATATCAGATGTTTTGGGAGTAATTGATTATATTGATGATTTGGGAGATTTGGGAGCATGTAAAGATTGAAAAGCCAAAAAATGCAGCAGCTTATCATAATTCTAAAGGATATTTTTCAATCATATTACAAGCAACATTTGATGCAAATATGAAATTTATTAATGTTTATTGTGGAGAACCAGGATCATCAACTGCTGCCAGAGTATTAAGAAAGTCTCCACTATACCACACAGCATGTCAGAGTAGAGAAAGATTACTACCACAGAATACCTTCCTCATTGGACATTCAGGATACTCTTCATTACCTTGGCTAGTGCCACCATTTAGGGAAAGTAATAGATTAACAGTGCAACAAAGAGAGTTCAATACATTACATGCATCTGCAAGGAGAGTTAGTAATAAAGCATTTAAACTCCTAAAGAATAGATTTAAGAGAGTAAAATATTTTGCAGTATATAGAAACATTGCTTTTATCATAGATACAGTTGTAGCTGCATGCATTTTACACAACTATTGTGTCAGTGAAAATGACCATTTCAATCTGACTGATTCATGAAGAAATGAACAGTTCACATTTTGGGAAACTTAAAAGTTGAATGCCACCAACTTGCCATGTGTATTTAATGTTTTGAACACTACTGCTAAAAATAAACAGTATGAAAAATTATCACCACAGGCAAGGATCAGAGATCAGTTGAAAAAAAATACTGGACACCATGTATATGTGAAATAAATATTGGTGGTGATTTACAATTTATTTTTATTTTATACTGTATAAACAATACTATATACAATGCATGGTTGTGCATGTCACTTATGTCTCATTCCAGCCAGCAATCTCTCAGGTTATAATTGAAAATTGTATATTCCAGAAATATACAATTTTTAATTAAATACTTTAACGATAGAAAATAAAAGTTATGTACAAATTACACAAGAATTGTTTTGAAAAATTAAATATTACTGTGGGTTTAGGAATGTCCTTAACAAAGCACATTTCTCTCTTTCTATTTTAAGTATTTCTTCTTGCATTTTCTCTTTTAGTTGTAACTTTTTTAAAGCTAAACTTTCTTTTATTTCCAATTCTTTTTTCCTTAATTCCAACTCTTCCTGTCTTAGCCTTAAGCTTCTTTCATATCTTTGGTCTCTTAATTCTTTTTGCTCCTCTTGTCGTTTTAAATAATCTAACCATTGTTTATCTAATTCAACTTTAGCTTTTCTTTCTGTCCTCATTTTGTGGTATGGTGAACATGATAAAATTGTATTTTTGTTACTTTGCCTTCTGTCACATTGTGTAACACCAGAAGCCAGTCTGTATGTTTCATTATCATCATTATATTGCCCTAATATTTGATGCATTTCATTAAAATATTTAAATGTCAAATTGCCTTGTCCATTCTCAATGCAATCTTTGTACTTTTTGGTAAGAGCATTAATTTTCCATCGAACTTGATCTGGTGTTACCTGCAAATAATATTACATTATTCATCTCATATTAAAAGCTTCTTTTATTTAAAGTTTTCTGTTACCTCAATATTTAGTGCCTTCAATTCTTCGGCCATTGACATCCACATTTTTGATTTCCTCTTTGGATTATCAATCATGTGTATTTTAGATTCATATAAATTTAAAAGTAGTAATGTTGCATTTCGTGTCCAAATAATGTCTACAATAAATAGTCATATAAAGCATCATTGAAATTAAACTTAAATATGAATCTAATTTTCCAAAAACAATAATACATACTATGTTTGCCTGTTTCATTAGTCTCAGTTTCTTCGGATTTCATTCCATTAGAATGATTATAGTCAGGTAAGACATTTTGTTTATATGTGGATGCTTAAATATTATTAAAGAAATAAGAGATTAATAAACACACATAACTTCATATTGCTAAATTAAGTAAAAATACATATTTAAATAAAATGAAATGCATTTAGCAGAATTCTATTTATTATCCTTACATTGATTATCCAGCATAGCTAAAACTGAGACATTATTATCGATATTTTCTTCCATTGTGAAAAACTTTGTTTTGTTTATTATTAACACATTTTATTTCATTTGATTAACTTAAGTAATTGGTATTTATTGTGTAATTTATAGTTTGTAAACAATAAATATTCATCATTGTTTTATTAATATAACAATATCAAAACATCAAATTGACAATAATGTCAAATTTCACAGCTAAGAGATAAATTTCCGGTATAAATATTCCTCTGAGATGGACTCAGATGAAGAATTATGTCTATGGATAACGTTCAAGACAATCGAAGAGACTGTACAGATGAATGGTTGGAAATTAAATCATAATTTTTTTACCTTAATTATTGACCAATCTACTAATATAGAAAGTTATGATTTTAATTGGACATTATATTCTACTAATTTTTCAATTGTTTGTTAGGTTTTGAATATCACTGTTGACTCAAAGGAACAAGCTCAGAGCCTAAGGCTGAAATTTATAGTCGGTACTTGGACTTTGCTTAGACTTATCTTACGAGTTTGAAATTTATAATCACATACTAAGGCTGAAATTTATAGTCGGTACTCGGACTTAGCTCCGACTTGACTTAGGTTTATCTTATGGCAAACTCATCTAAGCCTTTGCTTAAAGTTATCTCAGATTCGAATTTATAGTCGTTCTGGGCTGAGATTTTGTCAGCGTTGCCAATTTAGCATATTTTATGCAAAATTAGGCAGATTTTTATTACGTTTAGCACATTTTTCTTCATTTAGCATATATCATTATTTTTATTACCATATTAACTTATATAGATGTAAATGAAATTTAAAAATGAACATGATGCATTTTAGACGTATTCAAAAAATCACAAGGTAATCATTATATATTTTTTATAATAATTTAGTTCGGCATTCATAACAACGAGTATAGCAGATCCACTTTAATAGGCCACATTTAATACTTGGAGGACTTTTTAAAAAGATAGTATATTTAGGCATATTATAACAGGTCTTTAAGCACATTTTGAAGTAGTCGAGGTGGCAACAGTGATTTTGCTAAGCAAGAGAGTTTTACAAAGTTTCTATTCGCACAATATCTTCTTGGTACTTCTCAGTATTTAGAAAAAATATATTTAAAATACATGATCCATATATCATTTAACTTATTAATTTAATCGAATAGTTGCATTTATTTATAATTTGCTATCGAAATTATAAGCAAAACGACGAAATAAACATTTTTTAATTAACACTTTTGTAAAATTATGGTTGGGTATACGTTAGAACGGAACGAGATAATTTGACTTGACAAAGTAAATGACAACGTCAAACCCATAACAACAAAATAAAATAGATTTTGTTATTGTTGAGGTTAATATCTTTTCTATCATATTATGCATTTCTTCTGGAATTTGCCTTATCTACCTGGACATATAAAGATTCCATCCTTTGATGTTTACCCTGGACCCGTATTCTTACGGACTTTCCATACTTTATCTTTCATTTGGATTTGGCTAACGAACTAACAAGGATTTTAGAATGGATTTTTGAGGATATTGTCTCGAATAGATAAAATTGACAAGCTTGGAACATCGCATCAACAGGTAAATATGATCTGTACCGGCAATAAGTAATACTATATTTATTTTTCTGTTAATAAAAATAATCATGTACTTATACTTTAGAAGAAACCTTTTTCTTTGGTATTATTTTTTGTACTAATTTTCTTCTTTCTGTTGTAGACTGTTTGTGGAGATTTACCAGGCTTAAGCCAACCTAAACCGTACATCATCATAAATAAAGTTTCAAGAAAATTGAGTCAACTTCTACTGCAATTTATACGTTTCCCTATCTACCTACATACGCAAATTGGAATAATCGGGTAGCACTAACAACTTGCATGGACTATTAATAAATATATTTCTTCTTAAATGTTCAGAATATGGTTTTTGTTTGTTTATTTTATTGTAGCAATCCATGTCGTAAGCAAAATTGAAATCCTTTGAAGGGAGAAAGAAGTATTTGTAAGAGTAGGTAGGTACAAAATCCTTGGAAACGGAATGGTCATCAGGTGAATCCAAAATATATGAAAAAGGTTCAAAGTACGCACATACTCCGAAACAGCCATAACAATGACAAGTTCATATTGATATAATGCCAAATGCATATTAGTAAACTCCTTCGAAATCGTAGAACAGTGGTAAACACCAGCAACAACATCATTTACACGAATGGGTCGGCTCGCCCGGTAAATACCACGATCACACAGAAGACAGGCGGAAATGGAAGTAACTCCTAGTTTCGTCTGATGAATGGGCGTGTCTGAGGCCTAAATTTAGTCCTCTTCATTATTCCACCCTTTTCTTACAAGGAAATGATGGGAAGGTGAAGCGGATTTGACGGAAGAGTGGACGCCTAGGAAGGGGAAATATACCCTTTCTGTCCCTCCATCGATTATATGTAGGCAACGTATCTGCAATTACGGATGCATATAATATACGAATTTAAAAGTACTCGAGAAACGTGTCAGATTTCGCTAAGTCAACGATTTTGGTGACTTAGCATTTGCTAAGCAAACGTCTAAGGTAAGCTTAGCATGTGATTATAAATTTCAAACTCGTAAGATAAGTCTAAGCAAAGTCCGAGTACCGACTATAAATTTCAGCCTAAGCTTACCTTAGACGTTTGCTTAGCAAATGCTAAGTCACCAAAATCGTTGACTTAGCGAAATCTGACACGTTTCTCGACTACTTTTAAATTCGTATAATTTAAGCATCCGTAATTGCAGATACGTTGCCTACATATAATCGACGGAGGGACAGAAAGGGTATATTTCCCCTTCCTAGGCGTCCACTCTTCCGTCAAATCCGCTTCACCTTCCCATCATTTCCTTGTAAGAAAAGGGTGGAATAATGAAGAGGACTAAATTTAGGCCTCAGACACGCCCATTCATCAGACGAAACTAGGAATTACTTCCATTTCCGCCTGTCTCCTGTGTGATCGTGGTATTTACCGGGCGAGCCGACCCATTCGTGTAAATGATGTTGTTGCTGGTGTTTACCACTGTTCTACGATTTCGAAGGAGTTTACTAATATGCATTTGGCATTATATCAATATGAACTTGTCATTGTTATGGCTGTTTCGGAGTATGTGCGTACTTTGAACCTTTTTCATATATTTTGGATTCACCTGATGACCACTCCGTTTCCAAGGATTTTGTACCTGCCTACTCTTACAAATACTTCTTTCTCCCTTCAAAGGATTTCAATTTTGCTTACGACATGGATTGCTACAATAAAATAAACAAACAAAAACCATATTCTGAACATTTAAGAAGAAATATATTTATTAATAGTCCATGCAAGTTGTTAGTGCTACCCGATTATTCCAATTTGCGTATGTAGGTAGATAGGGAAACGTATAAATTGCAGTAGAAGTTGACTCAATTTTCTTGAAACTTTATTTATGATGATGTACGGTTTAGGTTGGCTTAAGCCTGGTAAATCTCCACAAACAGTCTACAACAGAAAGAAGAAAATTAGTACAAAAAATAATACCAAAGAAAAAGGTTTCTTCTAAAGTATACATGATTATTTTTATTAACAGAAAAATAAATATAGTATTACTTATTGCCGGTACTGATCATATTTACCTGTTGATGCGATGTTCCAAGCTTGTCAATTTTATCTATTTGAGACAATATCCTCAAAAATCCATTCGAAAATCTTTGTTTGTTTGTTAGCCAAATCCAAATGAAAGATAAAGTATGGAAAGTCCGTAAGAATACGGGTCCAGGGTAAACATCAAAGGATGGAATCTTTATATGTCCAGGTAGATAAGGCAACTTCCAGAAGAAATGCATAATATGATAGAAAAGATATTAACCTCAACAATAACAAAATCTATTTTATTTTGTTGTTATGGGTTTGACGTTGTCATTTACTTTGTCAAGTCAAATTATCTCGTTCCGTTCTACCGTATACCTAACCATAATTTTACAAAAGTGTTAATTAAAAAATGTTTATTTCGTCGTTTTGCTTATAATTTCGATAGCAAATTATAAATAAATGCAACTATTCGATTAAATTAATAAGTTAAATGATATATGGATCATGTATTTTAAATATATTTTTTCTAAATACTGAGAAGTACCAAGAAGATATTGTGCGAATAGAAACTTTGTAAAACTCTCTTGCTTAGCAAAATCACTGTTGCCACCTCGACTACTTCAAAATGTGCTTAAAGACCTGTTATAATATGCCTAAATATACTATCTTTTTAACAAGTCCTCCAAGTATTAAATGTGGCCTATTAAAGTGGATCTGCTATACTCGTTGTTATGAATGCCGAACTAAATTATTATAAAAAATATATATTACCTTGTGATTTTTTGAATACGTCTAAAATGCATCATGTTCATTTTTAAATTTCATTTATATCTATATAAGTTAATATGGTAATAAAAATAATGATATATGCTAAATGAAGAAAAATGTGCTAAACGTAATAAAAATCTGCCTAATTTTGCATAAAATTTGCTAAATTGGCAACACTGACAAAATCTCAGCCCAGAACGACTATAAATTCGAATCTGAGATAACTTTAAGCAAATGCTTAGATGAGTTTGCCATAAGATAAACCTAAGTCAAGTCGGAGCTAAGTCCGAGTACCGACTATAAATTTCAGCCTAAGACCAAGTTTATTCTTTAGCTGAGCTCAGAGTTTTATGAATTATAAAAAAAAAAAACAATTTGACAGTTTCTCCGTTGACGTGACACCTTGACATAAACTTGATAGTTTTCAAATAAATGTTAAAATAATTTATAATTCTTGGTAATAACCAAGTCCTACACAATACTTCTACAACTGAAATGGCTAACTGTGGTGATTTTATTAAAAGTCAATTTCCTTTAATAGACGATGATCTTAAAAAATATGTGGAAGGTACGTTTTTAGAGGTTAGAAAACGGTGAAACTTTCTTTGTAAAAAGTTAATGAAAATTGCACATTTATTCGAATAAACTTCGTTTTGGCATTTCTTTTATATTTTTAAGTTTCATGTAAAATTCTGTGATAAAACGTGTTACATTTAATGTTTATTTAAAGGTGGTAATATTTTCTTTTTTAGATATCTTAGATAATAGTGCTGGAGAATTTGAAGATACCGAAGAAATTTATGAAGCTGTCGGTGAAGTTTTACAAGGAATATCAGAAAAGTCAGAAAATGACATTAGGTAATACAATTTTCTGAAATTTTATATAAAAAAAGTTTTAATATAAGTTTTATAAGTATCATAAAACAGCAATTTGTTTTTGTCATTTTGTTTTAGGGAAATATGTGAGCAGTTATTACATATGCTTCAACCTGATAAGACAGGAAATACAAATGGTCCCAGGAAAGTTCTCGATGCTCCCATACATTTGGCTTCCATGACAACAACTACAAATGATTCTGAAGAACTAAAGAGTATATGGTTGCAGACCAGAGATGATAATTTTGTAAGCAGATTTCAAATATGTCTAACATAAAAAGTATAAATTGGATATAGATTTAATTTTCACAAATTATGATGAAACTATTTCAACTATGTGACTGTAAAATAGAGAACAAAAGAAAGGTATTCTCAGATAGGTGTCTTTTTTGTTTAGGGTCTCTTAGGTAATTTAGGTGACATTTAAACATTTGTAAAAATTAAATTCTTACTGGGGCCCTCTTAATGCTGCTTAAGGAATGGTTGATGAAAGTAGCAATGACTTTTTAAATGATTATGACCCATTATTAGATTTATAACATAAAATACTTTTATTTTCAGAAAGTAGATGCTAAAAAATTAGAAAAAGCTGAGGCAAAATTACAACAGAAACAGCAAAAGCAGAAAGATGCAAAGGTACCAGTTGCTGCCCCAATCTTACAAACTGCCACTGCATCACAAGTCACCTCTAAGAAGGACAGCAAGTTAGAAGCAAAGGGCACTAACAGAACTCAAGATATAAGGATAGAAAACTTTGATATTGCCTATGGTGATAGGTATGTTTATTTCATCTAAATTAAATGTTTTATGCAGACAGAGATAATGTTTATCAAATTGATTCAAGACTCAATTGCCTCCCAATCATAAAGTAAATTAATCATAGACTTGCTTGAGTTAAGTCAAATATTTTATAGTATACTGTTTTGTATGAAGTAATTAATATCCCGTTTATTAGTTAAAAACTGTGGTTTAACTTTTTAAAGGTACTTAGAATTAAAAAAAACATAAGCATATATGATGTATTTTACAAACTATTATAAAAGTCAAATTAATCAACTGTTTTACTCTACTTATTATGTCTTAATCTACAATTCTGAAGGCTAATCTAAGTAAATCAATTAAAATGCTTAGAATAATGAAATTATAAAACAATAATTTATACAGCATTTTCTATTCAATGTACAATACTTCATAATTTTCAGAGTATTATTACAAGGAGCAGATCTTGTTCTGGCATTTGGAAGAAGATACGGCTTGGTCGGAAGAAATGGTCTCGGTAAAACGACATTGTTGAGAATGATATCAGCAAAGCAACTAAAAATACCTTCACATATATCTATATTGCACGTAGAACAAGAAGTAGTGGGTGATGATACGTTAGCGTTACAGAGTGTTCTAGAATGTGATACAGTAAGAGAGGATTTAATTAGAAGAGAAAAAGAAATAACAATAGCTATTAATAATGGGTAAGTAAAAAAGTTGTGACCTTTTTCTCAATGATATTTTAGTTATGTTCGCTAAAAGTGTACCTATTGGTCATTGTATGAGTCAAATATTCTCTGAATAATATTTCCAGTATATTTTGAGGTGTTTTTTTTATTATTTTTATTATTTTCCCAGAGTTAAAATTTACTTTAATAAAAAATGTTATAGTTATGGAGTGTGTTGTTTAAATTAAAAAAAGTATGTTGTTCTAAATACTTTGGTAGTAATCGCTAGCACACTCTGTTATATGAGAGACTGCTTAAGGAAAGACAGTATATTATAGTAATAGTTTATAGCCGGATGCCTAATTTTAGTCCTCTTTCCCTTCTCGCCCTTTTCTTATTAGGAAAGGACATGATTTGATGGAGGAGGAGATGCATAGGAAGGTTAAATATTATCTTTTTGTTTGTCTCCTCCTTCGCTGATTGAGGGTGAGGATTGAGGGCGAATGTCTATGGGCAGCGGTCGCTTCGCCATTTCGGCGAACTCATGTGGCCGGTTGCTCATTTGCCACCTTGTAATATAAAAAAAATATAAAATAGTTACCCTTGTAATATTCATAAGAATGTAAAATAATAATTTGTTTTATTGTAGATCAACAGATCCATCATTATCAACAGAGTTAAGTGAAGTGTACGCCCAGTTAGAGAATATAGAGGCTGACAAAGCTCCTGCGCGTGCTTCAATAATCCTCAGTGGTCTAGGTTTCACCACTGAGATGCAGAACAGAGCGACCAGGACATTCTCCGGTGGCTGGAGAATGAGGCTAGCTTTGGCCCGTGCGTTGTTTTCTAAGTAAGTTTGTTATTAATACTATCTGTCGCCCGCGAATCCGTCCGCTCGAAATAAAAAAACGTAATATCTTATGTGTTCTTTCTTAATATGTTCTACATCAATTTTAGCGGTTTTAGTTGGAGATACCTTCTAACAAACATCTATCCATACATACAATTATTCGCATTTTATTATACTTTTACGTGCATTGTTGACTATACTGTTTGTTTTGTATTTCCTCATTGTTTTTATGTCAAAAAAATACACAAAAAAATTCATATAAAATTTTGTTTTTTGTTGTAATTTTTTCTCAATGATCGTTTCTAGTTGCGTCACTAAAATTTGATGTTGTATTTTTATGTATTGAAAAGAAGTCTCTTGCATATTAACATACTGTAATATACATAAAGGAAGTTAAAATTAAATAATAAATACTATGTAAATATAATAATGCATATTTTCCATATTAACTAATGATGCAATACAAAACAACTGTGTTATCATAGACCTGTATTATAAAAATAGCTACTTTAATGTTATTCACTGAATTATGAATAAACCTGTTCCTAGTTCAGTGTATAGTAAACAGAAATATAGGTTGTAAATATGAGTTGGTTCTACATTTAAAAAAATAAATCTTTATAACATTTAAAGTAAGGAAATGTTTCTTTCCTATAAACTATTGAAAATTGTACTTAAATTTTCTCATACGTCATCACCTTGAAAAAGTGATTTATATGTTTAAAAATATTAATATACTAGCTGTCTCCGCGAATCCGTCCGCGGTGACAGCTAGTAATAAAAAACCATAATGAAGTAGCCTATCTGTTCTTACACACTATGATCTATATATATGCCAAATTTCAAACAAACATCCATCCATTCAAACATTTATAATATACCTATAAGTAAGAGTAATGATTTCTTAGCACCTAATAAATATGGAATTTAGTCGACTCTTATTGATAAGAATGGCACAGTTGTTAGTACCAATTTTAATCGGAATCATTCAATTTTAAATTCAAATGAATTCTTCTCTGTATTTCAGACCAGATTTACTATTGCTCGACGAACCTACCAACATGTTGGACATAAAAGCTATCATCTGGCTAGAAAACTACCTGCAGAATTGGCCAACAACGCTGCTCGTTGTGTCTCACGACCGGAACTTCCTCGACACTGTTCCCACTGATATATTGCATTTACATTCACAGAGGATAGATACATATAGGTAAAATTAATATATAAGCGAAAATTAATTTTATACATATACAGTGTAGGAATTTAATTTATATACCTAGAAAACAATCCACCTACGTTTTCCGGTGTTTGTTGTCACGCGTCGATTGTTCTTACGTAAATAATCGCATTTTCGTAATGTAAATTTTACATCATATTACCATAAACATTATTGGAATTTACTATTATATTGACCATTTATTAATTAAGAAAATATCTTACGGTGGAGGTGAGATAAAATTCATAATTAAATATAATCCGTAATAATTTTTAAACGATCCATTTCTTATGAAGAGGTACCCCGTATCTCTCCTTTCTAGAAATCTTTACCTCACATAGGAGGTACGTTATTAACGATTTGTAATGAATTTGATTAATCTAAAAATTTAATACATTTAATCTAAGTTAAGAATAGGGACCCCCCGTTCAAGAAAATGGGGGGCACGTTATTATTGAACGTTATGTCACAGAGGTAACTACGAGCAATTCGACAAGACGAAGAGCGAGAAGCACAAGAACCAGCAGCGCGAGTACGAGGCGCAGCAGCAGCAGCGAGCGCACATGCAGGAGTTCATCGACCGCTTCCGATACAACGCCAACCGCGCCTCCTCCGTACAGAGCAAGATCAAGATGCTCGACAGGCTGTGAGTTACATACACACTAGCTACTAGCGACATCTATGTTACATTCAGACACTAATTTAACAGCGCCATCTAGTGAGTGTAGCTTATTTTCAAATATATGTACTGCTGTTTGGTTCATTGCGGTTGATTCTATCAGAATTCTATCTAGATTTCTATCTATAAAAAAATCTACTTAGACATAGAAGAAGGAATGACACGATAGCTACAGTACAGATATCTTTTTGTTTTAAATCATAAGGTGGCAAACGAGCAAACTGGATTCGCCGAAATAGCGAGGCGACCGTTGCCTATAGACATCCGCAAATGCAGATGCGTTGTCTAGCTTCAATCAACGGAGAATTGGACGCACAAAAAGAGGATATTTCTCCTTCCTAGGCGTTCCCTCTTCCTCCAAATCCACCTTCCCTTCCCATCCTTTCCTATAAAGAAAAGGGTGGGAAGGGAAAGAAGACTAAAATAAGGCCTCCGGTACCACACTCATCAGACTGTACGCAGAATTACTTCCACTTGACGCCTGTCTTCTGTGTAGTAGTGGTATTGCACCAGGCGAGGCCAATTCGTGTACCCAACAAATATTGTTGTTGCGGGATCTATCACTGTCTATCTTGACATTTTTGATTCTGTCAGGGAGGCCCTAGTTAGCTTTCATAATTTGAGTTATTCCCACCAGGTCAGATATTCTTATCGGTCTATACTGTGTTTATTTTAATTAAGTATGTTTTTAGACCAGAGTTAAGACCTGTAGAGAAAGAGATCGAGGTGCAGCTGAGGTTTCCGGAGACGGAGCCACTTTCTCCGCCAATCCTGCAACTCAACGAGGTCGGCTTCTACTACGCAAAGGACAAAGTTATATTCTCCAATGTCAATCTCGGTGCTACACTCGAATCTAGAATTTGTATTGTAAGTATATATTTTTAAAATAACTAAAAAAAAAAAAAAATCTTAAAAATTTCTGAATGTTGCGAAATGATTAAACTTTTATTATAAATTTTACAATAAATAAGAACAAGATAAAGTTATATAAAATGAACAAAATGTAAGATAAAACCAAAACGTCAAAAACTGAATGAATGTTAAAAAAAATCTATATATATAAAAGAAAGTTGTGTTAGTTACACCATTTATAACTCAAGAACGGCTGAATCGATTTGACTAAAAATTGGTGAGCAGGTAGCTTAGAACCAGGAATAGGACATAGGATAATTTTTACCCCGTTTTTTTTTTTTTTTTCCGCGCGGACGGAGTCGCGGGTATAAGCTAGTATTTT
Organism: Papilio machaon; assembly: GCF_912999745.1. Taxonomy (NCBI): domain Eukaryota; kingdom Metazoa; phylum Arthropoda; class Insecta; order Lepidoptera; family Papilionidae; genus Papilio; species Papilio machaon. Next base: position 2,722,010 of record NC_059989.1, on the reverse strand, counting down.
ATAAAAAATATCCAAAAAGGCTGAAGGAAAAAGGCTGGATGTAAGCCTGAGACCGCAAACAGTTTCGTAAAAATTATTTGTTACGTTTTTCCATGCGAGAGATCTATATGCATTACTTTTTCGTATAGTAGTATATTTTATATTTGAATTCAACTATTTCTTATATATTTATAGTCTTAGAGATAGAATTATTATGAAATATTTTATATTTGGTATTGATATTTAAATCGGAGATTCCAATGAAAAAATTCATAAGAATCGTGTCTAAAAGTGAAGGTACATTTTATTTGTTAGCAATTCTAATGTCACTATCGACCTTGATGTCGTTACAACTACGAGAAAATGCAAACATTGGCTAAAATTATATTGTTTAATAAAATTGAACTTTATTGTATGAACGAAGATTTTAAAAATTTTATTGATAATTATAAAAAAATAATTTAGATAAACTAGCTATACGGCGATATAATGAGACTGCACTTATACGAAAGTCTGAAGTACGAATAAATTTCTATATTTCATGATATAATACGTTTTATATAATAATGTACACTATTTATTCCATATTGTGACGTCATAGGTAATAAAAATAGATAGGGCGAATAAAATAATTGTTTTGAGGTTATATTTATTTTAAATTTGAATTCCTTAAAAATAAATTATACGGAAACATTTATTGTAACTATGTGTTACGATTGCAGTGACACTTGTCATATATTTATGTCACTATTTTATTCAAAGAGAATTTAAATGATAATAAATAAGTTCAGGGGTACAAACACAGTGGTAAGTAACATTTTGGTTTTTAATTAATGCTATAGTATATTGTAACAGGTTGGTGACAACGGGGCGGGTAAGACGACGTTACTGAAGATAATAATGGGCATATTATCACCAACGAGCGGAGTGCGAAGTGTACATCGCGGCCTCAAGTTCGGCTACTTCTCTCAGCATCACGTTGACCAGCTCGATATGAATGTCAACTCTGTCGAATTGCTGCAGAAGACGTATCCCGGTAATATACTACTTGTTAATGTATTATATAGTCTATGCATGTTGCGCCTTTATACTTAATCTATGCCAACTTCCTCCTTTCTCTCTCTCTTTCTCTGTGCTATGTTCCTGTCAAGAAGTGTTGTCTGGTGCCTTTCTATAAATCCTTTATAATTCTGGATACAATAAAGTATAATTATCTACCACTGCCATTTTATTGCAACACTACCGAACAACATGATATACTGTTGAGAGAATTGATGGATTCAGATCATAGCAAAAAAGTTTAATGTTATTTGTAATTAACATGACAATGTTTGTTCTAATGATTACTGTTTTATAAAGAAGGTTTTCCATTGCAGGTAAATCAGTAGAAGAGTACAGACGTCAGTTGGGGAGTTTCGGTGTGAGCGGTGACCTCGCGCTGCAGACCATCGCCAGCCTCTCTGGAGGTCAGAAGTCTCGTGTCGCCTTCTCCGCCATGTGCATGGCCAATCCCAACTTCCTCGTCCTCGACGAGCCCACCAACCACCTCGATATTGAAACTATCGAAGCATTGGGCAAGGGAATCAATAAGTATACAGTAAGTACACCATAATTATATTAAGTGATTAAGTGTATTTATACTAAACTAGCTTTTACTCGCGACTCCGTCCGCGCGGAATAAAAAAAATGCACACAAGATAAAAAAGTTCCTATGTCCGTCTCCTACTTCTAAGCTACCTCCCCATCAATTTTCAGTTAAATCAGTTCGACCAATCTTGAGTTATAAATAGTGTAACTAACACTACTTTATTTTTAGCCGACTTCAAAAAGAAGGAGGTTATCAATTTGACTGTATTTTTTTTATGTGTGTTACTGCGTATCTCCGCCCCTGGTGGTCCGATTTTGATAAAAATTATTTTAATCGAAAGGAAGTGCTTGCAGATGGGTCCCATTTTTTTTTTAAATAACTAGAAGACTAGTAGATTTTGTATATATATTGATTTACACTAACGAGGATCATCAGCCAAATAATTAATACCAGAAATCTACAAAAGTGTACTCTTTGATTAGTCTGATTTTAAAAATAATTTTGTCTCCTTCTATCATATATTTTAAGGTGATGATTTTCATGTATTTTTCTTAATTTAGGTAAAATTGTGTTTTAGGGCGGTGTGATTCTAGTATCTCACGACGAGAGGTTAATACGAATGGTGTGTAAGGAGCTGTGGGTGTGCGGCGGCGGCTCCGTCTCCAGTGTTGAGGGCGGCTTTGATGAGTATCGCAAGATCGTAGAGAGAGAACTCGATGCCCAGAATAAATGAGCGCATCCACAAAATAATTCATTATGTAATCTGTGTATAAAGTATTTCTAAATTATATTATGTAAAATAAATATTTTTCAGTTTTTTATTATTTTTATCGATATTTTTTTACTGAATGTCAAAATAAGTTTGTCCAAAGCAGCAAATGTGTTTCTGAACAAATAAAAAAAAAGAAGTGTGCTAAGCTATTGTAGCTAAATATTGTGTTGTATTGGCATATTTAGTCTTGGAAATCTTATGGTCCTGTGAGGGTTAAATGATGATTTTTGACAGGTGTCAGTTTAAAATTATGGCAACACTTTAATCGATTGTCAAAGTTTACTCTGATGACTTTTAGATTTTCGGTGTATGCCTCTGGTCATTTAAATTTAATTTTTCACTCTATTATGGCATCTTATACCTCTAAAGATCCTTTAATTTTTTTTTTTTAGGAAAAAACGAAACTAGTAAATTAGGATATTCTTTCGTTTTACACTTTATTATTTATGACAAATGTTAAATTCACATCTTAGTGATTAAATAATACTGATTACCTTTAGTACCTAATACATCGAAATCAAGACTAAATTCTTACAATATCTAGTTTTAATAATTTTCTAGTAAAATATTTTATTAAGGGAGGGTTAAATTAAAATCCAATAATTACTATGCAATTTTTTATTTCATACCTTTAACCTTCCTCTGTCTTCTCTTTTCATTAAATAAAAATTTAGGATACAATTCCATAAAGAATCAGAAATACTCTCATTACCATGGCAATAAAAAATATTAACTTATAAAAAAATGAATATTTACAAATCATAAATTCAAATATACATTTAATATGACTAATGCAGCAACGGAATAGAGTTAAAGGATAAAAAAAAACCTATTCAGTTGAAAATATCGAATTAAATATAATTACGAAAGCTAAATAAAAATTCAGCTGAATACTTCATGCATGCTTCATTTTTTTAAATATATAATTTAAATGCAATTTTATATCTTTTGATATTTTCTACGCGGAGAATATGGAATGAGATATCGGAGGGGTAGTTTTAAAGATTTAAATACGCACATAACCTCAAAATGTGACGGATAAATACTTTTTAATTCCATTATTTTTATTGTTAATATTTAAGAAAATTAATTCATCGTCATTATTTAAAACATATAGATACTGATAATATTAGATAAATAAAATAATCACGTGATTTTAAATGCTCGTCTCTACATAAATTTAAAATATTTTGCAACCATTATTTCCATATACTTTATCATAACCAGCTTGATATCGTATTTAGAGCTTATTTACGTATTTAAATCTCTGGCTATTTCTTCTATTGTATTATATGAATGTAGTTATGATTTAATATAGTTCTATTGTATGTGTACCGACTACACTTTACTTATGGCAATTTCATGATTGTTAGGTTAAGTAAAACTTATGTGTAACACTAGCAGATCACAAAAACTCTTAAACTAAATGCGTCCAGTTGGCAAAGACAAATGGCGATTGGATCACTCGGCTCCTGCAGTTTGCAGAAGGGAGTCTTTATCTTTAGTTTGTAGTTTACTGATGCTTCTTACGCCTGTTCTTTGTTTTGTCCGCGTTCCTGAGTACTTCAGCGTAGGATAGCTCGAGTTTCCTCAACTTGTGTATCTCCTGCGAGGCGGTGCTCTGCTTGATGTCCCAGGAATCGGTCTCCGAGTTCCATCCCTGATAGATCTTTCCGGTGCGACCGCTGACGCTCGAAGAGGGAGAATGCATGTTGCGGTTGTAGAACTGCATCGTATTTCCATTCCATTCCATTTCGTTGACTCTCACCAGCGGGCTGGCCTCGATCGGCCTGTAGTCTCGCCTCTTCTTGTTCGACTGCTTCTGGTAGGTGATCTTAGGTGGTGACGGGAAGACCGGCGAGTCCGCGCCCTGCCGGTCTTGGCTGTGTTTGCGGTTGCGGTGACGTGACTTCTTCCGAGTGGCCGCGATGTACTCCAGCGGTTGACGAACGAGCGGAGTTAGTACGCGCTCTTTATCGTTTTCTTTTTCTTTTTCCTCTTCTTTCTCAGTAGAAATATTGGGAGTCTTTACTTCTTTTTCATTACTCTTTGCACCCTTCTTTTTAACTTTTTCATCGGTGGCCTCTACTTGGGTCGGCTTAGTTTCCTTTTTCTTTTCAGGTTTCTTTTCCTTAACGGGTTCTGGAAGTGGTACCTCCATTTCTTTCAAGGTTGGCGTTTCCGGCGCGGTTATATCGGATACTGGGAGAGATTGTTCAGACATGACTGAAGACAGTACGCTTTGAGTATCATCTGTGAAGTTGCCGGGTGGCTCCTCCGTGGCGGGGGTTACTGGAGGCACTTTACCAGCTGTAGTATCATCGAGAAGGGGCAGCCTCTCTCCTTCGTCTTTGTTTTCAGCGGCCTTTTTGAGAATAGTGAAAATTTCTTTGAACAATTCGCGATATTCCGGTCGGTTGCGGAAGCGACTGTCCATCGGGCTGACATCGTCGTAAATGCTAAATCTGTAATGCTCGCCGTCTGCGATTGTGCAAAGGAAGGAGCCTGGCCTTTCTCGCTCAGTTTGTGTTGCTTTGTTGCTTGTTTCGTCGGAGAATCCGGAGCTTGATGTTTCCGCTTCGGAGAAGTCTGGCGTTTGGATGATCTTCTTGCGAGAAGTTGATTCAGTTTTCTTAGTTTGGTTATCCTTGTGGGCTTCTTCGCTTCCTCCGTGGCCGCTCTCTTCATCGGTATCTTTGACGTTGAACTGGCTGTAGTCGCCGGAGGTCTGCAGCTCATCTTGTAGCGAGAGAGGGCCGGATTGATTTTGTGCGGGCAGCGAGCTGTCTTTGTTTTTCCTATTGTTCTTCACCTGTGACAACTGAACTTCCAAAAGAGCTTCGTATTTCTGAACCAGCTCCCTGTAAGGATTCTCTTGGCCGTCATCCTTATTGGCCCAAATACCTTGGAGCAATTTTTCCTTAGCATTCTGTAAAGCATTAAAGTTTATTTTACTCTAAATTCTAAACATAATATACTACCGGTGATTTAACAAACACTACAAGAAATAGACATAAAGCCCATATTAAAAAGAAATGATGATTCGATTCTTTGGTTACTTTTTTTAATGATTACGATTACAATGACGTGAAGATAAGATTATTTTGAAGGTAAGACATCTTTTATTAAATAGAAATTCATTATTTATGTCAAAGTCAATGTCCTAAAAGATTTCTAGTGAATTATTAGATTCAAGTTCAGAGTTAGTCTTAAATCACAGTATTGTGATTCAATATTCAATTATTTAATTAGTCAAAAATACAGCCATTACTCCACAAAAACACAGTCAACATGGATAAATACAGTTTCAAACAAATTAGGACAAGCATAATTGACAGTTAGCCAAATCTCCGATAAAGCTGCGATTAGGAGATTATTAATTTAGACACATTACAATTCACACATGATCTAATGACCGTCACCCGATGATAAGTTACTTTGATGTCCACTCGCTTTGAGTACGGTGTCAGTAATGGACGTACCTTCGACTACATACGATATATCCAAAGAAAACTACTGCAAATGCGCTTCATAATGCATATGCAAAGCGTGATCAACAACATCAAGGGCAGTTGGAAAAGCTTTGTTGCCTAAAACGATCGAAACATTCGTATGAGATTTATAACTAATTGTGTTTTTCAATTTGGTGCTAGGATATGATTAAATATTTAAATAGAATTTCAATTCGTAATTACAATAAATTTATTGTAATGGGATCTACTGAATGTTTCATTTTCATTTCTATTTTAACGTTTATAAGTATGTTAGTAATTGTTAATTTGTTTTGCACATATCATTGCGGAATGGTGAGTTAATATTGTTACTATATACATACTTCTACATATATCTACACAAAAACATGTTAATAAAGAACAAGAAACTATCACAGAAAGATAGGAAAGCTATAAAGGGAAAGTTAAGTTAGTTTTAAAGCGCGCATGCGTTTGTAATACGTACATCGAATTTGACGAGTTTGCTGGTGACGTGATCCTCTCGGGGACTATCTTGTCCTGATGGTGTGAGGATGAGCGAGCTGATCGCACTCCTGTCATCATCATCACCGTCTAATATGGACGACATATCATCGCCCCTTTCGACGCCTCGTAGACATCTGATGCAAAGCTGTCCTTGTCTGTAATATAATAAAATTCGTTTAGAGTTATAAATTAGAATTTAGAAGTAGGTTTATAAAATGATACGAATGTTAGTCGTAAACACGTATTTTTAGAACAACTCTTACCTCACTTCCTCAAGGATAGCAAACTCCTCGTGCATCGACTTTGGCTCATCGTCTCTTTGATGCCAATTCCTTAGCTGATCTTGCAATCTGTTGTTCTCCTGCACCATGGAAGCCAGCTGTTCTTCCAGTTCCGTCACTCGCCGTTGTTCTTGTGCGAACGCTACTTTATTTTCTCTCAATTCATCGCTCAATCTGAGTAAATCCTCATCTTCCTTCGTGAGCTCCGGTAGAGGTGCCACGGTCTTAATTGGTGTGCTGTTTGAAATGGGCTTCTTAGAGTCTGGCGTGGATTGTTCCAATGGTTTAGGAACCTTCTCTTTAGGTTTCTCGCCGCTCTCTGGCTTACGTTCAGCTCTTCGTCTGACGATCTCTAGTTGAGCGTTCAGGTCGTCCACAGTCTTTTGAAGTTCTTCGCATCTCCCCTCCAATGTCTCGATGTTTGAGCATAAACTATAAAAAATAATGTTTTAACATGCGTCAATACTGTAATTTTAATTATATGTACTTAAAAAAAACTATGATTTCTCGAGCCCCATAATTTTTCTGCGAAAACAGTAAGTAAAAGTTTTTTAAAGTAATTAATGGCGTAGGTAGAAATAGCGTTTGTCGGCAATACCGTGTCGTAACAACGAGATATTTAACAATTCATCATGAGCGTTGGCTTTAAGACTATGAAAGGCGTAATAAAGGCCACCATTCGTAAAGAACGTGTATAATTACCCGTAAACGTAAACCTTGGAGGTCGTAACAAGAATGTAATAATTGTTGGGATGTAAGCTTATACGTAATACTATGTTGCCCCTATAAAGATATTGTTTACAAACGGCTTAACATGTAATGATATTACCTTGTAACGTGGTCCACTAGAATCTGTATGAATGTAGGCTAATCGCAAACTAGCTGCTTGATAAGCGGATTACTTTAACCAAACTGTAAAAGGCTTGAAAAGTATTCCACTTAAAAAGATCTAAGATTCGAGTTAACTCGCTTATAACAGAGAATCTGTTGTTTACGTTCTAAATTCAAAAATTGTGATAAAAATGCAGACGAGGTAAATTGCCTATAAAGGCGTTAACGCTAGTTATTAACTTCTTTTCCACTAACCGAAAAACTCTAGAAGTACGCTTACATCTAAATCGGAATTGCCGGCTAAAAGTGTCGTATTTAATGTCGTATGTCTATAGGAAATGTTACAAACATTGTTCATACAATAATAGTCGCTAATGGAAACGGGGTCTTACTGGAGGATCCAGACAATGTTTAGTGTATATTTAGTAAGATAAGTCTGTGTGTAACTGCTTAAGTGACCACAAATTGGTTCTGATCTTAATGTTTAAGTAAGAATGATAGTATGAGGGGCTTACGTTTTGATGTGCTTCTTGTCTGCGGCATGATCGACGGCGAGTCGGTGGTTGGCACGTTCCAGGTCCTGGATGCTCACCTCCAGCTGCTCGTATATCCTCAGTCTTGAATCGTTCACTTCCCGCAACGCAACAGTTTGTTTTGTTAAGTACTGGAATTGAAATAAATAAGAATCTAGTTCCGTCGCTCTCATTATCATGCACTCGGGCAGTGCTGTCTAATAGCAGTGGTTTTGTCAATTGTACTTAGTACTCTTTGATCCTAGATATTAAAGAGGTCAAAGAAACGACCAAAGAAATATTACGAAGTAATGGAACTTAAAGGTAACTATATAACTCTGCGTTACTTTCAACTAATAGTAACGTTAGTATCGTAACAGTTATCGATTGGAGTATTTGTTTTTCACTGGGATTGGGATTAACATAGATGGGCGAAGAAGTAAAGACGCAGCGAAATTTTGTTTTATAAAGTGTATAAGTGTAAGTGTAATATTACCTCAATTTCCTGCGCTTGATCTTCGATGACATTTTGGTGTTGCCGCAACGCCGTCTCCAACTCTTTGTTCCTCTCCAGGAGAGTCTTCCCGAGTTCAGCTGCCAGCTGCAAATCTGTAACAAAATAATGAACAATTAATACGATTGATCATAAATGTAATTCACCACAACGTTAAGCGAAAAAATTCAACTGTGATGCGAACAACTTCCTTTCGTTACTGTTGATCACCTCTTTCGAAGTACAAAATATTTTTGTCATATTTTTCATTATTAAAAAAACATAAAATTATTTTTAGGTGGTGGGATTACGACACTGGATACTAAAAACTACTAAAATGAGATCAGTATTTTTTTTTGTTTTTTTTTTCTTAAAATGGATTGTTGAAATCACTGACTTAAAATTCAAGGTCATCGTTTTATAATACAGACAAATAATTCTTGTTTACAATTGAATTCTGAATTTCACGTCGTCGGTTGTATCAAGTCTTCGAGTCGAGGGACAGATAATTTGTCTACAACAGTGGCGTAATGCAGTTGCGGGCACGTTCCAATTTGTCCCAATACATTATATACTTATTGTCCCAATTGCATACATTGTTCTAAAAAAAATTGTAAATCAACCAATATCACATTTTATAATAACTGTCAATACTCAGAGTCGTTAAATGCCGCTTTGTGTTGATTTACTACGAGAAATTTGTACTAAGAGACTGCCTTTGTGAACAATTAACGGATCTTTATGCGAAAGTAAAAATTTAACTTAAAATTTTTTATGACATATTTTTCTAACATTAGCTGTCGATATACATTTCGTTTCACTATTATTTTATCTTTCCACCAACGGATAACAACAGAGTATAAAAGATCTTTAACTTTTTACACTAAACTCCCAGTGTATTTAATAAGGAAATCTTTGTACCTACACAAAGAATTTTGGTAAAAAAATTTCAACAGATGAGTTAAGTTTAGTTATGCGGTTTGAACTCGGTCAGTCGTTATATAATTCTTGCTCGATACATTTTTAACACGGAACGTTAAATTTTACAATCATTCTAGTTATTTTAAATCATTTCTGCAACAGACGCCTAACTTAACTTTGGCGCCTTATCTGTCCGTCGTCTAGTTCCAAAACATTTGTAGCGTTTATATACATAACAAAGAATATCTTTACTATCGTCATTAATGTGTTCAGATATCTTGGCAGCTTTTAACTTCGCGCGATTAGAGAATCTGCACAGAGGTGCAGAACACAATTTTCGATGTAGCGTGGCGTAGCGGGATCCGATCTCGAGCCTATAAGATATTTGAAATAACTAATATTATCTATGATATCAAAGTAAGTAAAGTAAACAATAAATAAACATAGCACTTCAGTGTTTAGAAATTTCGAACTGACAACATCTAAATACAGTTACTAATGAAATTTATTTGAATTTGGATTTAGTTAATTACTTTTTCTTAGTGCAGAATATGTACAACAGTTATGTTATGTTAGTTAGTTGTAAGGGCTCGATTTCCGCAACTCCACGACTGGCGCGTATTTTGCGTGTTAGCAGGATCTGGATTCACTCCAGCCAACCCAACTCTCCAAAGAATCCCAGCAACCCCTTGATGTTGTGATCTCTGGGAGTGTTCTCGGTTATGTTATGTTAAGGGGATTTTTATTTTTACATTCACAATACGATAAGTAACTGTATTAGTTTTTAAAGGAAGTTTCCACGCATTAGCAGAATGGTTAAAGAACCGGTTTGCTATGTGCGAAGTTAATTATGAGACATGAAAAAAAGAAAAACGACTGACAACACTTGAAGTAACTAAGAAGTTATCAACATGTAACGTTTTTATAACTATTTATTTTTGCAAGCAAAAATATGATTATATACAAAATGTTCTATAAGATTAGCAAGATGTGTTCTTTTATAGCTTAGTGGTTAATTGTTAGCTTTGTTTGAGCCCTCTCATATTTTGAATAAGTTTTTAAATAACAAATTCAGATTTTTTTATTTTTTACTCTTTCTTTAAAATTACAATATTTATTCTATACCTTGCTACTTTCGTTGCTTAGTAGAATTATTAAAACTTATACAGAGTAAATTTTATTTCCTTATTATTTCTAATGTACTGGAAGAAAATGGAAGTTGCATTTATGGATAATATTACACTGCAACCATACATAAACTTTCATTTGTAACTTTTTATTGCATGTTAACTTTGTAATTATAAATGTAACTACGTAATTAAAAGATATCGATCGTATCGCGTGTAATTAGGAAAATTATCTATCGAATCTTAAGATAACTGTCCTCATATTTGTATAATCGGTTTTGATCGAAACAATGCCAGTGCCAAGGCCCCAACGGATTTCTAATGATTACTTATTATTAAGAAAAGAGGTCTGTATGACACGAAACTTTCTCGCGAGCTTGGCTCCATTCGGATCATTGTGATGAGTTACCGGTAAGATATGATTTCTGTTTAATATCTTTTTATATCGACCTACATAGTCTTTGTAATTGAAGTCACCATAGACAAGTTTATGATGAAAATTATTTTCTTTATTACCTTTTTAAATTTTACTTTTTATTAATTTGTATATCGTTACAGTTACATTTAGGATACAAAAATAATATTTTACAAATTTACTAAAAGGATGTTTAGTAACTTTCGTAAAATTTGCCCGTTTTTATGGCTAGACAATGTGTATATGTGCTGTTAAGAAGCTAGAAGACATCATGCGTTCCGGTATGCAGTTTGCTATTTGTGAAATGAGTGATATAATGAGACAAACCGCGGTGTTCTTGAAGGCGATGAACTCAAGCGCGTTGATGCGCAAGAACACAAGCGTTAGGTTAATGTTCTACTTCTTCATTAGTAAATTTAAAGTAATTTTACACAAGCATTTTGTTATATGCCTGTGTTTTACAATTTTTAGGTAGAAATAACTTTATATTTATTTATTCTTGGATTGTTGCAATTAAAATTCTGTAATATTTACAAGCTTCAAAAATTCTCGATTTTAATTTTATTTAACTGAGTTCAACGTAATACAAAAATCTCTTAGGCGATGTCCGGCAGATGCTTCGTGCGAAGGCTTTCCCAGCTACAACGGATGACGTTCTACAAACATGAACTAGTTAGAACCAGTTGTTTTTTTTTTAACAAAAATATACATGATTTTTTTGTGCATGTTTTTCGGTAAGACATGAAGGCCTCTTAAAATACCGTTATTTGTAATATAGTAAAAAATCCTTAGTTTTTGATGATACATTTTGCTTTTGCATCAAAATTAGTACCTTTGTATGTACATAAAAAATCCGAACATCAGTAAAACATGTTGTTATCTCTGTCAAATATAATGACAGGGATGACGATATGTTTTATACAGATATTTTGGTCTCAGAAACCCACGGTAAGACGACTATTCTATACTACATAGTAATGAGATAAAAATAGATTATGATACTATGAAAAACTTTTTCATTTTAAATAAAATAGTATTTAATCATTTGTTAATTATTGCTCGGGTCCTTATCTTTTATTACGATAATTTCATACTGAAAATAAGGTCTGAAAACGTTACGTCACAGTTAAGCAGTTTCAAATTCTAAAATCAAGTGATTAATTAGAGCATTGATAATGGTCTGATATAATAACTGCGTAATTAATCTATATTTGTCACTCGTATTATTATCATGAAAAACTGCGTAACTATTGTGCAATTCGATAAACGGTTAGTAAATACAAACTGCAATATTGTGTTGATTTCATAGTACTCGTACGAATTAAATTGTTGAGTTGCAATGTAAACTCTATGCCAAAAACATTTAAAAAATCTACATAAATACTATTTAGGAGAAGTACTGTTCATTCAAATCGGGAATTCAAAGAATTTTTTGTATTAAATACTCGTAAAAATGAGAGATATGTCTATCTACTTTAAACACAAACTTTATAATGAATTTCCACTGCCAAAACACTGATACAAAGTTGTATTTTCTTCGAAAAAAAAAAGAGTTAAATGTTACCACTCACCACAACACTTGCAATGCATTACAACTGCACGAGTTTTTTTTTAAAAAAAAAAGAAAAACCACCATATAATCCGCACCCTTATAACACTTGACATAACCGGTCGTCACAAATACTAAAATGAATGTGCCACTAATTATAACTGTGAAAGATAAACATCAGAACAAAGAACTTGTTTAAATGTATTTAAAATTATATATTAAGGTAAATTAAAAAAATTCAGAAACTCAAAGTAACTGAAGGTAATTAAGCAAATATAGTGGTTATTGTTTCGCATTCGTAAGAATGTGAACGCATACCAGCCTAATAGTTTGAAAACGTTATCTAATTTTAATATTTTAATTATATGAATAATGGTAAATTATATAAAGACTTATAATTAAATGTTAATGTAAGATGTAATATTCTAAGTGAGTATTCAAAGCTTTTGTAACATTAGAGAAGCGGTTTAACCTCTTCCCGTATTGATATTGTAAAAAGCTATTCGTTAGAAATATTTTATACATATTGAAATACTAAAAATTCTAAATAAGTCAATTCATTTTACATCACTATATTTAAAAATTTCTTATCTATATATGTGGTAAGAGTTATGGGTCTAGTGAGCGCACAACGATGCAATACTTCAAGTCAAAAAATAAAATATAGCGCGGGAGATGATATTATGACAGTAGAAAGGTGTAGTAAAAGAAGCAAATTATTATGGATGCACGCTTTTTATATACCAGAGTATGTAAGACATGCAAGTCACGGCTGGCTAGACAAGACCTTCGTCTTCCTAATCAAGTAGCTGATCTCAAGTTGATTCAGATCACGTAATAAAAACATTACAAACTAACATGTTATTGTTACTTTGTAATTTAATTTAAATAAAAATAAAAACATACGAAAATAAATGTGATTGCCTGCCATATTTTCATCAAAGAGTTCAGATTGAATTTGAATTTGGAAGGAAGCTAACTGTCAGTTAATTCCTAATACCTAACTAAATTTTGAAAATTTACAATATGCCTAGTTAAGTACAACATGTCCACATAGAGGCAATCATATCTCATTGCCTTGATAAGTGATTAAGAAGTGCCTTATTAAAGTTAATTGGATGTTCAAGAAATTATTGAGCCAGAACAAGCTGTAACAAAGTCTAACAGCTGTTGTGTCAAGTGTCTCGACAATTATCATTGGTTTTATTGTTTTACAGCGATGAAGCAATAAAACCTAAGTACTTGACACTTGTACTGCTAGAGATTTTCTTTTTTTTCCGTCGATGTATTGTTTTTAAGGTACTTACAATAACCAGATATGTAAATTGACTTGTAACTCATTGACACTTAATATATTCGTATTTTCAACGTTGCATTGTTTTAATGCTGTTTTGTATTCTTGATTTCAATTCTTTCAAAGTTTGTTTAAAATTTCAAAGTATTTTAAAAAAATATTTCGACTAATGAAAAGAAAAGACTTACATCTCTTGACATCTCATTGAATTAAAATCTTTTTGTCATCTCTTGAGATCTCATAGGAATCGCATGGTTCGATTTTGACTATATTGAACTTCATGTTTTATTGTGACCGTTTGTAAATATAACATTCACGTGTTCAATCATATTCGTATAGATTGATAAAAATAGATTTAGATAAATCGTATGACATTTAAATGAAAAGATAAGGAGATATCACATAAAGCCTATACTGAACTTAACGCTAAAACGAATGCAAAAAGTTTTAAAAGAAATATTTTAATTAATTGATTTTTTTATGAAAAGTAATAATATAGCCAAGCCAAGATACAATGAATGCTTTTTATAACAAAACAAAATAATGGCTAAAATTACATGAACTGTTACTCATTTTCAAAGTAGATCAAATCCATAAAAATCAAGCTTAGATAAGATAATGTGAATGTTTGCCGGTATGGAACAATGCCCTGTTTTTTGCATATTTCAGTTTGATCCACTTTTCGGTACGTATAACTTAAAAATTCAACATTTTATTCCATCGCAAATGACAACAAATTATCCATGTGTAATGGCAGACATGAAAGCGTCCTGTCAGGGCATTCAACTTATATTTCCATGGCAACTACCACGTCGTAGTTTTTTTGCCAAGTGGTAAATGCGACGTTGTTCCTCTCACAATCTTGCGTAAGCAACTAACCTTCAGTTCCTTGCAGGCACTCCAGTTCGACAGTGTAATCCCAGAGGTCCAAAGAGTTAAGTCCGTTCAACTCCCACGAATTAAAAGTGTCCTGTTCCTCGCTCATTTTAGTTCCATGGAACAAGCGGTAGTCATTTAATTTTTATTTATCGGTGTGATTGTGGTCATGTTGCACGCTGGTAGCCGGCGCGGCTGCCGGCGGCGCGCCTCGGACTGACTCACTCACGACCATCGCTACCACTACCACAATCACTCGACCGAAGTAATTACGATACAATCTTTTTTCAATCTCATTCGATTATTCACCAGTATTAAAAGAAATTAAACTAATGTTAACGTACCTTATAATATATTAAAAAGCAAAAAGGCAAAAATTGCAGAGGTTTGTAGAAAGCGTATAATGCTATCAATGTTATCGAGGTAAAGGCAAAAACATAAAAGATTTCTGTTGCTGTGCCAAAAATGTTTTAAAACGCCGAAGTGTTAATTTGAATATGTTAAATGTTTCATAGACTTGTCTACTTTCTATTTATTATTGTAGATATACCATCTAAATCTATTTAATTTTCACGTATGATTGTGAAAACGAATAAATTGTCTATCTATAAATTTTATTAAAATTTAATTATATGAACTTCTGATAAGAGAATGGGGCAAACGAGCAGCGGTAACACCAAGGTGTTCATCGACGCCCATGGACAAGACGGACGAAGGACTCTAAGACGTTTTGGAAATATCGCCGAGGACACACCATTGGAATTGGAAAACCGCACGGTTGTGGATTGCTAGCCATCGAGATGGTGTGGATGGCGGTCTGTCGTGTCCTCCGATGACGGAACTTGGCAACAGGAATTGCTCCAAACAATTCTTCTGATCATATTTGACATTTTTTTTTTCTAAATTAACTAAAAACCAAAGTCCAGTAACATATTACTAGAAGGTCGTGAACCTATTAAAACAAGCAAAAAGTTTATACACGCAATGACGAAATGGAACTGGGAAATGAGGTTTTACAGTCATCATTATACGGCTTAAATTTAATTGCACTAAATGGATGGATGTAACGTAATTATTTTGCTTTATATCGGCGTCAGCTGCTATGCGGCAGAATTTTGTAATGGTTGACTGGTTCATGGCGGGTCTACGGAGATATAGATTTTGGGTTCTTATTACCTGACTGAATAGAGCTAGAGGGTTACTGACTGACTGAGGGAGGTAAAAGTTCTATATTTACAAGATAACTTGTTCAACTTTTATTAACTACATATTTGAGAGCAGATAACAAGAAGTATATGTTTATCGTATTGTATCAATTCCGCTTTGTATTTATTTAAATGCGTAAGTCAGAAGTAATGAAGGGAAGGGCAAATTATCAATGGTACACAAACAGTGTTATCATTATTAAACTGCGGCCATTGACATTTTAGAACTAAAACAATGAATTGAACCTCTTTTGTATGTTGATTGTCTCAAAATATTTACAGATTATTTAGAACAGGATACTTTTATCTTTTTTGTGTGATTTATTTCTTTACATAGATTTAAATGGTTGCATACTTATTATTTTAACATTTAATAGTTGAGTAAAAATTCCTTTACCGTCGTAGTGAAATACTAAAATAATCTTACTAAAATTATAAATGCGAATGTTTGGATGTCTGTTCGAAGGAATTTCCAGAACGGCTGCATGAATCTCGCCGAAATTTGGCATAGATGTAGAACATAGTCTGGACGAAAACATCCTATGTTTTGGGCAACAGTTATTCAATATTTATTACTCATTGATAAGGTCAAAGTCGTGATTCCTTTAACCTTTGATTCAAATTATAAAGGTCAATCTGAATCAAATGAAATTATGTAAAAGTATAGAAAGTGAATTTGTTAACGAAAGTAACTTTTGCATTATTTATCTTATCGTAAAAGATATTAAAAAAAGATATTTACTTCTTATAGAATTTTACATTTAATTCGAAAAAGCAATACTAATAAAATTGATCGACAAAAAAATTTGCATTTTATCACTAGCGATAAGAAATATCTTGGATTTATAGACTTTGATCAATGACGTCAGCGATAAAGGAAAAAGAATATTTTATACTAATTAAAATTATGTATTTGTAAAAATGTATTTGTAATTAAATAAATAACTTTTAGACAGATTGAGAAATGCATTTGTCGTATAAATATGATTGTCTAAACATTTATCTTTCCGTTTACGCTCGGAATTTAAAAAAAGGTGGCGACTGAAAGCTGATCGCTTAAAATAAACGTCGGTTTTCACTACCTGTTAAAAAAAATCTTGTTTCAATTTTTTCAATCAGAATGGGAGAGTTGGAACATATGCGTGGTTTAAAGAGTTTGCCGGAGTTAAAACCTTACATTAACTTTCGCACACAAAGTGCTATACACAGACGCTTAATAATCCCTTAGGACGTCCATGATAAATCAAAGCTAAGAGTCTTTAATAACTAAAAAACTACCAAATGACCCTGAGTTAAGTCTAACAATAAGATACAAGTTTGATTAATTATGATTTGATTGATAACTAATCAGAACATCTATCTTTATACCAGTTCAGTTGACTATTGCAAAGGTACACGTCCATTGGTTTTACGACATAGTTGTGGTGACGTGTAGTGAGGTTAAGGTCGGGTGTACACTGCATGTAATCATAAATTGGTAATGAAAACTTTACGATTGCAATTGCTCCGCCATGATTTGTTGGAATTTGTTGTCATTCAATTGAAGAAGTGGAGACACGTTCACCGTCTAGCAGTTGTATAAATTTTCTAAAGTTTAGTCACTAATTAATCATGTGAAATAATTAATTTACTTTAATTATCATTGCTTGATAAGACTCGTGGCGACTACTACGATATAATATTAGTTAAATCTTTTTAGAGTTGTGCTGCCATCTGTTAGAATTACTTGTCGTTGTGTTAGTCTTAGTGTTTATTTTATAATTGTTTAATATTAGTAATAAGGGATTTCTTCGCTTATTTCACACATCATTTAATTTATTGTTATTTCGTTGCAGTTAAAAAAACGCCTATTAATTTTATTATTTTTATGTACTGAATGAAAATTGCCGCGTAATTTGATAGTTATGCACGCGAATAATCCAAGCAGTGAAAACACAATAAAACATCCATGTTATTACTATACGTGTTTAAATTATAATATATATAATTCCATATCTAATATTATATATCTTGAAGCGGTACGATTTAACGGTTTGCTGTCTTCGTTATACCAATACATTGCTTATATTATTCGCTGCTCTGTTGTTTCAACGTTGGTTTCGGAGACCAAAATCTCTGTATAAAATATATAGATAATATATCGTCATCCCTGTAAGTGTTTTTTTAATTCCGCGAGGACGGAGTTGCGGGTGACAACTATGTTTTTATAAAAGTCAATAAGTCGGTTTTGTTTATGCTTATTAATTAAATATAGACAGGCCAATAAAAATACAAGAGAATGTTTTTGTAATGTTGTTATGTTTCGATTACGTTGTTCTCAAAATAAATACGTATTTTTATGTATGTAGAAACAGTTATTAAACCAAATGATATAATGCTGTAATCCGCAACTGGCCGCCGGTAATAATAAACCTGATAGTTTTGTGAAACTAGTACAAAAGCTGCATAAACATGATATAATAGTAAAGTTTTTGACGTGTCAATACGAGATATTTATTATTTTAACAACAAAACATTAATACTATCATGATTTTATGTTTGTAAACTCTACTTCTATTCCAAGTTCCGGGTTTGCCTCAGTGAAGTTTTTCACCGGTAGATGGCATTACCATACACTTATTTGTGCAAGGTTTTATCATGGAAGATTTTGTTTGTTACCAATTTGATAGTGTGAAATACTTTGTACTATTAGCTATCGCACGCGACTCCGTCCACGCGGAATTAAACACAAAACTTAATAAGTAGCCTATGTGTTCTTCTTGACTATGTTCTACATCTGTGCCAAATTTCATCAAGATCCGTTGAGCCGTTCCGGAGATACCTTCAAATAAACATCCATCCATCCATCTAAACATGCGTATTTAAAAAATTAGTAAGATGTATGACAAAAAATTTACAGTCTGCGAAACGTTTGTTACCAAGTGTCGCAACGTAGGAAGGCTGTATTAAATGTACAGAATTATTAATTTATAAAGTCTCATCAGGGTCACGTGACTAAATATTACATTACTTACGTTAGGTAATTAGGTTTCAAAATGTTTACACCGGCGACGTATCAATCTTAAGTCGAATATAATCGCTCTTGTGTTTTGAAACGAGTGCAGTTTGTCGATATTGCAATAGCTGTGCTAATTTTGTCTTAATTTACATACGATTCGATAATTGAGTGTGTAAAATTTAAATAAGTATAAAAATAACGTTTAAGAAATCACTTAATTGTATTGTTCATAATTTTTTAACAAAGGAACAAAAAACATGTTTACTTGGCATGACATTGCAATGTGTATTTTATATTTTAAGCTTGTAATATTTTCTCCCAATAAAATATTGATGATTCAAAATTAAAACAGGAATCGCTTGCAATGCGACATATCAACTTACGACCCCTCTTCCGGTATTCTTTGTGCAGAGAGCAATCGAGCTGTTTGATGATTTTGTTAACTTTGTCAGTTATAAAATCATGACTATAAAAATAATACGTGTCTCACATTCACAATGCGTAATTTATGCAAAATGTGCATTAACCTTTACGCTTTAGGTGACTAAGCCGAAATACTTGTTCAAGTGTTGTACACGTCGTAAATATAAATTAAATAACTTCTTGTTTTTACACAATATGAACAGAAATAGTATGCCTCTGTATAATGAACACGGAAACGGAAATAAATACTCGAGTTGAAAAGCCCTTATACTTGGTAGCTACACTGTCTATTACAATGGTTTAAGATTAAACATTTTGTACAGGGAACTGGAAAAAACCATATCTAAAATATTTTATTCTTTGTCATGTCAGACATCTCTTTTACTTAATTATTTTACTATTTACTACAATTTAATAGCTTATTATTTATCTCCGATGTTTGATTTTTAAACCAGTATTTTAATATTATTGCATAAATTAATGTATTACATAGCTAATACCAGATTACATTTAACGGATGGGATTACAAAATATGTATGTAAGATCCGTTTTTTTGCAAAAGCCAACAGAATTGTCTACTACTTTCTAAAACAAATTGATCCGGCTTTCGATAAATTCCAGCGTACAAGAACGTATTTCCAATTTGAATACGCTGACAGTTCGCTAGACCACTGTTTCAGTTAAAGCGCTTAATGCTTATTGTTTTGCATTAAGTGAAATATAAAATTATGCACCATATTTTTTTCGATTTTACAAGACTCATACTTCTCATCAACAATGTGTTCGTTGTTGATAAATTTATACCCTTCAACTGTTTCCTTTTTCAATAACAAAATGTATATTATTTAGTTTAATACAAGTGCTGTTACCAGTATTAAAAAAAATATAATAAATAAGATAAAAAGTTTTCTACGTACTTCTGAACGACATCTTCATTATAAACAACGACGAATACTAAAAAATGAAAGCAATCTCATTGCTACAATTGTTTCGTGGAATGTCTATTAAAGTTTGATGTTTTATAGTAAAGTGACCATGACATAACTAATTGCTTTTTTTGCGTTACAATGTACTTAAGTAAATTACGGATTATTCAGTTACCGTGAGTTGACACATTTTGCTATCTTAAGTTTTACAAGGAAATTGATGACAACATGTTTTTTTTCGTGTCTTGTTGCAATAGAAATTAACTGTTATATTTGGTTACGACAGATTTAAATACTGTAATTATTATTTATATTGTGATTCTAGAGGAGGAGCAATAGATTTTAATATCGATATGGGAGATTTAATCTTACAGATGAATAAGATAAATTGATAAATAAATAAGGTAATATGCTTAAAATACGGAACCAAAGCAACAGATAGTATATTTATACAGTTTTTAATTGAGGAAAATAATATTCGTCATCGTTAAATGGACGTCCGGCAACACTGTCCTTAATTAATTCAATCGACCATGACGCGAAATCATTCGTCTGTAAACTTTAAAGTCACTATATGTGAAAATTGAATAGCACTCATCCTCTTGTCCTCACATATGACTTCCGTACTAAAAATAAAAAAAAGCAAATTGGCTACTATTGTATGAAAGTAACATAATAAGTAGGATTACAGTTTAATATAAGCTTAGTAATTAATCAATAGATAAATGAGTAGCAATGTTTTGTAACTTGGTATTATGATATTAGTGTCTAGCTTTTATAAACAATGATTCAACAAACTAATTAAAACGAATGAGTTACAACTTTTATGAGTTGCTATTGGTTTTGTAGTCTCATATTTACGGTAAGGTGTAAAGGAAAAGTGCAAAACCGGATGACTGTCCGTCCGTGCGGTTCAAGGGCGCGTTCAATACCGGTTCTGTGGCCAAGTTTAACTTGTATGTTGTCAATGATGTTCGTTTAAGTTATCTACAAATAACGCGTCATTAGTCATTATAACACTTTTGAATTTTATTAAAATATATATCTTAAAACTTAAAGGTATACCGCGATATTGTAGAATACTGAAATGAAATAGTGGACAAGTACAGTAGACGCATGCAAGTACGCCATTGCCTTCTCATTTTGCCCTTATTTATTTTTCTTAAACTATATAAAAGTCTTATAAAGTCTTTATTTGTTGGCCTTTCTTAACTATAAATAAAAATCAAAAACACTATATAGGTTAAGTATATAAGAAATTTTTCATCTGATTTAGCATATTACGCAGGAATTACAACAGGTCGCCGGCCTCGATGACGCACGTATCGTTTCGCATTGTCAGGTAATGTTTCACACAAGTGCAGAATACACACAACGAGACAAAGCAGTACAATTTTTATAGTAAGTAAGCTCCAAATAATAGCAGTACTGCTTTACTGCTTTGGCTTACTGTTCTGCCCTCGTATGAAACAAACGTGAGCTGAATCGAACGATCGTAGCAGTGTGAACAATCGCGGCGCCAAGCAGCGGTGGCAAACGACGGGTGAAAACCGCGAAATTTGACACTTTCGGAATGTCCACACGCGTTGTTGCATAACTATAGTTGTATTGCAATATGCTGCTTTATTGACTTAAGATTGATTACAAGTATGTGAACGTGACTATAAAATTGATCTGCTAATATTGGGACATGTAATCGGTAAACCCATTATTTCCTGCACCTGATCATGACAGTGACATTTTTTATTATAAAATATATATTCTCAAACACCAAATAGACTTTAATAACCCTAAATATAAGTTTTGTGATGAGTGTTTTCATTATAATTCAAACAAACTTCTTAACATACGTGAAGTCTAAGTTATCCAGTCACTGTCATAAATTGATTGTTAATCTGCCATTATTTTAAGATAATTGTTATGCGTATATTTTTATTAGTATTATGTGTTAGTCTTATTTGACATTAAAAAATTATGATATGAAATTGAAATGATAATTTTCAAGCGATCTAAATACGGATGAAGTATTGTATTTTTAATCCTCATAAAATCAGTCAAATCTGTTATGAGGAAGATAGATAAATTTTGATATCTTATATTAATTTATATCGCCCGATTAATGTTCACAAACCCTACAATTCCTTTTTATATGTTACCCAAGGGTTTTATTAAAATGTTATACAGCTAACTTTTGCCTAAGACTTCTTCCACGCGGATTTATAAAAACATCAAGTAAAATTGCCTATGTTACTCAGTGATAACTTAGCTTTCTAATGACAAAACATTCTTTACAAAAAAAATATACAAATCTTTTACTCTTTAAAATATTACTATAAATAACCAAGACTATTAAATCTGATTTGTGGATTTTTTAAACGGCCTGCATGAATTATGTCGTAATTTAGTCTAGCATATAAGCTAAGTTAGGTATTACAAACCCCTTTTCCTAAGTTAAATAGGGGGTGGCTCCCCTTCACTATTCAAAATGCACACCCTAAAGTACTGCATGCAGACACCCTTCAAATGAATTTACATATACGCTGATATACGTTGTATCTACGTTATGCATCGCAGCTGCATTGCGGATTGATTGCTGTCGCGAAAATACTAGGTTATCTAGACTTTGTCATGTTTGTCACACTCTTGGGAATTTAGTATACAAATATACAGTATACAAATATGATTATATTTGGTGAAGTAGAAGCGATATTTTGTCTTCTTATAAATATTTTATGTACAAACATTCGTTCGTCCGTCGTTCGACCTTGGTTGAGAATCGAATTAAGCAAACTAGCATAAAGAATATAGTAAGTATGTAATTTTAAATTATTTTAATACTAGCTATATCCCGCGACTCCGGTCGCGGCATTTAAAAAAACGTAATAGCCTACATCTTCTTCCAGCCATTCTGGTGAAACCTTCCAACAAACATCCAAACATTCACATTTAAAATATTAGTAAGAAGTAAGCTTTGACATCTTAATTTCTAAAAAACTGACTTAATCAATTTGATGTTTACACTGCGTTTTTTTCTTCCGTGTTTGTTAATATATTAAGGAATTGAAGAATAACAATATTACATACGATGATCACATGTTGTATTTAATCTACGACGGTAGATATACCAACATATCACACGGAATACTAATGAGCAATTAATCTATTATTATTATTATTCGATTCGATAGACTTCGATTTCCTTGTTAAAATGAAACAAGTGACATAAGTTAAACTTTTCTTAGAATTATATTACTGCATAAGAATTTTGATTTTTCAATATGTGTCCATAAAGTATATGACGTCATATCTTATGTATGCACGTTCGGTTAGTGACAATAAGGTCGCTCAATATCATATTATTACTTAATCATTTGCCCTCCGTGACAAGATTATCAGAAACAAGTAAGAATAACTAAATTTAACCTTTTCAATCTAAGTTTATTTTCTATCATTTCATACTTAGTATTTCAAAGACGTTTTAAAGTTTTTTTTTGTAATCTGTAAACATTGCAAAAATTTGCAACGACCTCTAAACGCCACCGATCCATCATGGCTCCAAAGACAAATTTTGGCATTTGGAAACATTTTTCATTAATAGGTATTTTCTAAAAATATTCCGTTTAAGTTAACATTAAAAAATTGTACGAACATATTGTCATTTAAAAGAAAAAAATGAAATAAACTAGATAGATATTCAAGCAAATCTTCTTAGTGGTTTCAATTGTTACTATTAAGGATCTAGGTAGTATACGAGTAGATATTAAGTTTTCGAATATTTTATTTCTCAAGGATAATGTAGCATTTTAATGGTACAAGGATTTTTTTAATCTGTCCAGTTATAAAATCACAAGCAGGTATAAATATAAATCTTGCTTTATAATAGTGTAGATATCAAATTAAATATTACTTTTAAAAAAGGCAGGTCAGTGATTATTGTTGAATAGGCGTAGTTGTAATAGTTGACTGACTTTGGCATGGGGGAGGTTGGTATCGATTTTAAAACCCTATAAAGTAGTCGTGCGAGGCGAGGGGATGTTGGGGTGAACGCACGCAGCGGCACGCTCCGCAAGGATCACAATAAGTTTCGCCCGCTGCCAAAACGGGATACCATCTGCCTTCGGTTGCCGAACTCGATTTTTCGCATTTACTTTGTATCATGACTCACTGCTCAAACACATAGTTTTAGTTTAAAAATTATTTATTGGAAATATTCGATATTTATCAATGTTAAATTAGCAATCATCGGTCCTATTCTAGGTAAATTAAAGCCTGATAGACTTAATGAAAATTAAGGTCAATAACACAGCGTCATTTGATGAACAAAATCATTACGTATAGACTTTTTCAAGAAATGAAAAAATGTTTATTTATGGAACTAAACTGTTAGAATCTTAATATTTGTCCCAAATCTTTATAATTTAAATATAAACCTGTGCAATCGTATGGTATTGTGTACTAATAATATAATACAATTTTGTAGGTACTTCAAATATGTGTATTTGTTGTAAGTATTAGAATCAGTGTATTATAAACGCGTAACAAATATCAATATTAAAAGAAAACCATTTACTACAATCTCACATTTAGTACCAATTAGATTATTGTTACCTTTTTGGGTGTGAAGGGCAGACCTGAAATACGTCTAGAACTAATGTACTTATGTCACTATATGCCGATGTTAACTCTAAAAATCAATAAGTGACATGATGGTGACGAAAATACTTATGAAAACCATTTAAATATAATGTTTAATGGCAACTTACATGTAAACATAAGTGATTAAATTGTCTAAGGTACATAATATTATGACTATGTAAACAACCGTCTCATGTTAACTGCAGCAAAAATCAATAAGTCTCCGTGTGCTCCATGCGTTCTATAGTCTTTCTACTTATACGTTTTTATTATTGTAATAACATTAATATTTACTTATACGTCAACTAAATACACTCAATTATATTATTTATTAAAATTATACATAAACAAAAGAACTGATATGAGTCGAATATTTTATAAATTCTTACCGTCTAACATGCAGCGTCGAGAATTCCAACCTTCTTCGTCGAAATCCTCGATTCTTCCGGTTTTTTCTTTGGCGACCTCCATTGTTCTTCATCCATCCACTATTAACACTCGCTAAGACATCACATAAGCACAATTAATTACCGCACCATGCACATATCACAGATTACACGCATACATCCCAAGACGTAATTTGACGAGCGACTGACACTAAAGTGGGGTGGATACGAAAAATATTTTGTGACACGATACAAAACCTTGTTTATAACTTTAATAAACTAAAGGCGAGAATAATCGTGCAAGCGACCGTTCAATGTCAGTATCGAGTGGACAATCAATTATGCGACAGAACCGCGTAAAGAGGAGCCGTGTGCCGTATACTAGCCTCGTGTTGATTCGTGCTAACGTAGCGCATGCGTCCAACGCCTGTGAGAAAATATTAGCACGCATGCGCGAGACCGATTATTTGTCGATACTCTCATCTAGGTGGTTTTGGCGTTACTGTCGCGTCTATTCGATGATCTAGTCTATCTACATAGAATACTGTTCTCGAGATTTCGCGAATACATTTCTTTAAATTACGCTGCAAAGATGTAATAGACGCGATCAGAGCAATGACTGACTTTAATTTTAGCACTATAATTTAATCTTAGACTTTCATATAAATTAACTATATTATTGAATAACAAAACTAAGGTAACCTCAAATTTTAACATTTATTTAATAAAATAAAATCGTCCATTTCGGGTGTTCTACTTTCTTCTATAAGTGAAATTACCCAGTTACTTAACTGATAGATAATAAATAATACAGATTGTGATGCAATTTAAAGATAAGTACAAAAAATTGATATAACTTTTTCAAGCTTACAACATGTTATACAATAAACAGATGGTATCGTATAATAAATTATAACGAATGTTTATAACAATTTATTAGGCGTTCTAAAAGCTTTGTTCACAGGGATAAGACAATGCTACATTATTTTATAGGCGGCTAGCGAAAGCTCATTGCGTAAGCGCACCTAAACGAGTATTAAAATAATTAACGAGCAGACCTAATGACTTACATCATATGCGAAAGAGATGCCGAAGGCAAGAACGACGCGTTAAATTAGATTGCCGTTAATGAAATAGTCGTAAAACATTGTCTTGCTCTTAGATAATCTAATAGAAATTGTTTTGCTTATCTCTCACGTCACTCTCAAAAGACAAAGATGTTAAACATTGTACTCTTTTCACAGATTATGTTATTCTTAATTTAAAATGAGATACTCCAATGTTCCGCTCTGGAATAGAAGTATGTCCACTGACCTGAGAGAAGATTCGAAAAAACTAAGCATTAGTTGCCTTAGCGTGGTCTGAATATTTAATTGTAGGTAACTTAAAAAGTTAATTCAACCTCGTTATTTTGTTCTTTTCCTAATGGTAGGAGGTACTTGGGAATTTCAGAACACTCGACTCAAATCGTCCTGGCTCTTGGCATTTTGCCATTTTTTCATTCTAATGTCATTAAAATGCCTTGAAAGCTTACAACAGTGAGTAATGTTTTATTATAAATATTTAATAATATAATTGTTGTTCATAATCGGAATAATAGATAGCATATTGAAGAAATGTAAAACAAAAAATTCCCAGAGGTACAATAGCTATTATTCGTGATCATATATTCAATGTATGTGCATAATAACATTACATCATCCCTGGCATGTGAATGTTTAAATCAATAATAATTATTTTCTTTTACTAGTAGTACGTCATATCAGGCACACTTAACCAAAGAATTCAGTAGATTATAAATTTAATGATTTTGAAGACATTTATGACTAAAAATCTGCTTCAAAATTATTGTTATCATTTAATAATAGACAGCCGCATCAAAGAAAATGTTAAAGAATAAATTAAAGGTTTCGCGCGGTCTAAGTGGCCTGCTTTAGTGAACAATTGAAGTCTCTGGGGATAAGATTAGTTAATTTTCTGAGTTACAATCCATACCTATCAGAGAAATATCTCAATTATTTTCGCTAACAACATTTACCACAGTATATTATACATTCGACGTAGTTCATCAATCATCTATAATTTTCTCTTCTTCTCTTTTGCTTAATTAAATGACGGAGACAACCCACTGATATTGTCGCCACACTATCGATTATAAATAGTGTTATCTAAAATAATGACAAATTTATTATTTATTATATAATTTTTAAACATAAAATAAGACATATTATCTTTAAAAACGTTTTCGATTTGATTCGAAACGGATTTGTCCAAATACGGTTTAATTATTATTGACCAATAAAGAACAAATTTTAAAACCAGAGATTTAAAATAATATTATTAATCATAACATAAAATCATAACTTCATCATGTCCAAATGGATAATCAAAATGGAAGCGACAACGACTTAGTCTTTTTACATATTTTGTTCTGACGTCCTCGTTTACTTTTACGTGAAACATTCACTTGTTTTTGCTATAAAAAACTGTGTTAAATAGTACAACAGAGAGCTAATGTTCCACAAATTCTTCTAAATGTCAACTGTTAAATGTCAGCACATCAAAGGTGGTTAGGTACTTAATGTAAGCTAGGAAGTTTAAGAATCGACACCGTTTATATTACATAACGTAGTTCGGTAAACGGACCTTTCATCTAATTAAATTAAACATATTCGCAGACAGACAAGTCATAAATCTATAGTCATATTGATATTGCTACTGTTTATGTAATAATCATGTATCAGTACTGGTACGCATACTTTATATGTCGGTTTTGGTTTGTCCAAAATATCTATAACTACTGCGGTTTCTTTAAATGTACGCAGCAAATATTGGATTTTATAGTCTTTTTTGGTACAAAAAATATTTGAAAGATTTTTATCAACAAATCAGCAGTTAGTCTTCTTTTAAATATTGATTAAAATTCTTACCTGCCCAGCTGTTATTGTTTAGTTAGTGAAAATTGGTGTCAGAACCCACCTGAAAAAAACAAAAACAAATCATTAATTTCGATCGTATCTCCTTCTAACTCCTAACAGTTAAAACGAATTTAAGTTTCGTTTTACAAATTTTAAGCAATTTTTTTTTCCTTTTGTAACAATCTTCGTTACGTTTCTATCACTTTAATAACAATTTTGTAACACAGGCTACGTACATTATAGATAACATATATGAATATTTCTACAAAAACAATTAACAAACTTGGCCAAGGCTGTTGTCATGTTTACTTTCTTGCGTTGAGTTTACCTTGCCGTTCGTTCCAAATGGCCCGGTGTGAATGGCCTTAAGTGTACGTAATGAATTTATTTGAACTAACTGCAATACCATAACAGACATAAATATAACTCGTCAACTATGGAAATGGTCTCATGATAGTGTTTTCGATACTAACTTAAAGAATATATGAAATACCCCTTTACATTGTGGTCCTTCAAGCAGGAAAAAGTTAAGTCAGCGATGATAATAAATATTATTGCCATTGTACACATCTATCGACTTTCTTAAGGTGTGCCGACGGCTTATTCAAGTAACATAAAAAGAACTTCAACATAGTGTTGACTATGCCACAAAAAATATATATAATGCATTCCATTAGTGTTATATAAAAGTCTAGCGAGACCAGTATGTCACTAGAATGTAGTATTTATCGTATTATTTCCGTATACAATCAAAATTGGATAAGCGAGAAATCTCTATAAGCGAGAAAAATATCGCGGATTCCTGCCTTAGACTCTCGCTTATCCAGTTCGTCTGTATACGTTGTTTACATTTGAAACTTAGTAAAGATCATTTTTGTCTTAAAAGGAATGATATGCTACCTATTAATATACGTGGACCTAAGTAACGTACCAATCACGTGTTAGTTTACCAAGGTTTATAAAGTGACAGGTGTATTATGAATAGCAAGTAAAATTCAAAGTAAAGCGAATTGAAAAAAGATATAAAATGTAATCAAATAGAATCAGTAGAGGATGTGTAAGTATAACCTATCAAATAGCGATAGATTTTCTTAAGTAGAAATGTCTGGTAAAATTAATAAAAGATTAAGACAAATTTAAATTATAGAATTATTTTAATAGAGCTGGTTCTGTATTTATATTAGTCAAACTAAAATAAAGTGAAGGCTCCGACATGGATTGCGACTGCGGAATTTTAATTAATGGTTATAATTTAAGTTCAATTAATCAAGGTACTTCATATTAATAAGTTGATAACTATCTATATCTTACTAATATTATAAATACGAAAGTTTAGATGGATGGATGGAACGGCTCAATGGATCTTGATGAAATTTGGCACAGATGTAGAACATAGTCTGGGAGAACACATAGGTTACTTATTAACGTTTTTTAATACCGCTCGGACAGATTCGCGGACAAAAGCTAGCATTTAATAAAAATCAAAAAAAGTATATCAGCAGAAAAAGAAAATCAACACTATTTTTAGCCGGACTTTAGTACTAGTAACAAACGGTACGAGAAACTAAGTCGTTCGTGTTAAGAATCATAACGATCAAAGGAAAATATTGGCAATTGTTAGAACTCGACGTACTATAAACGGCATAACCTTTGGAATAATTTAAGATGCAAGAAAATGATAATTTATTCGCTTACCAAGTCTAAGGATGACGGAAGGGAAAGGTGAATCGAAATGTTTGAACACTATCGTTGAAATGCAGCTTGCAAGAGATCAACAAACACGCAGGTCAATAGTTAGTAGAAAGCTGAAAAGTAAGACCTTAACAAGCCTTGTCGTGTTAGTATCTAGATGTAGTCTACTTTTATAATGTTAAGTAAAGAATAAATATAAAAGGTTGCGTAATGTAAGTGGTCACTAGCTTCTGAGATCCTTAGGTATGTACGTTCCTTTGTAATCCAAGTAACAAGTTCATGAATAACAGTAAGAAGTGACAATTATGTCGTGTGTTGTTATCGAACTTATAAGAAAACCTGAGTATTTGTTACTATTTACGTGTTCAATATATTTATTTTATTCGTTGTTATTTAATGATTTCAATTTCAAGAATTTTGTTATTTGCGAACTTAAAGTACATTTAATATCGTTGTATTATTGTAAATTATTTAAGACTGGTTTACCTTTTTGTTAAACATGTGCGCTCATATTTAAACTGTTTATCCACTCTTATTTGTTCCTGTCTTTTACGTAACAGTGAATCATTATCGTAAGAACATTTACGGAAAATTAATTCAATCTTAGTCTAAAGTCTAAAGGAAAAAATAATCTAATAGTTAATCTAATGAAAATAAATGATTCATTACTTTTCTCATACAATTTTGCATGGTTTTATCTTTCGTCATTGGTTATGATAATTACTATTTGTACGATAACCAATGATATCGTTCAAAGCGAAGAGTCCAAAGCTCACATCAATTAATATTAACATCAGCAGAAATTTTCACTTATCTACCGGAAAAAATTAAATTCCAATCAATCGATAAAAATATTTGAAAGAATAAAAAACAATAAAAAAATGCGTAGGTACTCAAAAGTACTTAAGTAATTTGACTGTAGTTGAGAGGATGCTTCTTGCACGCAATTAGCATGGTTCCATTGACCATATTGAATTTCGGCGAATGGTGGTCGGATGTACCAGTTAAAACATCTTTAGTTACGTTGTCTATATTTGACTGATTTAATTTAGCATACTGCAAATTTATGGACTCTGATATCACTACATTACAGTCTGTGGTCATGACGTGACTTTAAAATTATAAATTCTTACATCTTTAACCGTCGAGCTTTTTTTCATTCCCTTTAAGTTACGATTCTGAGTGGAAGTAACTCAGTTAAAATAATAAGTGATGCGACAGTTTAAATTTTTTCTTATCTATTTCTTTCTTAAACAGCATCCAGTTAACTTTCCTAAAAAATAAATTAAAATATTCAATACCTGATTGATCACATATGGGAACTATGTAGTAGGTTCTTGATTAAAATTAAGCATTTCAAATTTATTTACACCTTGAGTATATAACAATTAGATACCTAGCTCCATATTTTGATGACAAGAAACTGATATGGTATCGATTTCTATATTAAACTGAAAAACGAGAAATACGTAGTATTTTGTATTGCCAATATCAGTCGTACTGTTGTGAATACCAGAAATATTTCTCATGGAACAACACATATAGTCCTAAAGTTTTCTCTCGCGTAAACTCGCAGGTGACCTGTCCTAAGTGAGCTGTGGTTTTTTGCGCAACAACCTTAGCTACCTACCACACCTACATGTTCATACATTGTAGTTTTTATTGTAGGTTGTAAGTGCTATTGATGTTAGTTACTCTTATATTTGGGTTTTGATAAAAAAATAAGAGTCTGTTTCCATAATATCATATCTGTCTAAAGTAAATAAATGATCATAATTGTATGTAAATTCTAAGCTATGTAATAGAAATGAAAGTGTTATATAAACAAAACTTCGTGTATTTCAGTAAATGTAAGGACTAAAATGAACTTCCTCTAGTCGTTTTAGTTAGTGCGTAACGTAATGTAAATCCAGTTATCTATTAGAGCCAACACTTCCTTAAAGCCACTGATAACCATTGCCACATAGGGCTGTCAACTTAGAACAACCCGAACACTTGCGGCGAAAAACAAACGACGATCGCTAACTCCTCAACTCTTTACCGGATAAAAGAAACGACGACCAATGAGAAAAGACGATAATTACGTTTTGATGTCAAATCCCTCACTTGAATATGTACCATGTAAACTCGGAGTATTCTGGTCAAATTGAAATAGGTGGCAACCCTATTGCTACAACACAATCGATGTTCATAAATCTCATTGTGGAGATATCCAATCTTCTCATTATGTTGCTTGTTAAAAAGTTGATATTAACTTTCGATAAATACAACACTGATAATTGTTAGGCTTAACTTAGTAGCCGCCTACTCTGAGTTCTTGGCGGCCCTAGACGCGGACCCGTGGGGGCGCCCGTACCGGATGGTACGGGCCAAACTCAAAACGGCGCCCCCCACGGAGGCCATGGAGCCGGCCGTCCTCAGCGCGGTGGTAGAGGGGCTGTTTCCAGACAGCCCCCCATTTGAGCCACCGCGCATGGCGCAGCAGAGGGCTGACAACGAGGATGACGCCGCCCCTAATCCTCCTCTGATAACGGAGGAGGAAATGCTAGGGGCGGCCCGCCGGCTCCAAGGCCCGCGGAAGGCCCCGGGACCGGATGGGGTGCCCGGGAAGGTTCTCCCCATCGCCTTGAAGCACCTCGGGGACCGCCTACGCTGCCTCTACAACGATTGCTTGGCAGCGGGGCACTTCCCTGAGGTGTGGAAGGAGGGGCGGCTAGTCCTCATAAGGAAAGATGGCCGCCCCGCGGACTCTCCGTCGGGATACCGCCCGCTGGTGATGCTGGATGAGGTCGGGAAGTTGCTGGAGCGCGTGATAGCTTCCCGGATCATCCAGCACCTAGCGAGGGACGGGCCGCAGCTCTCGGTGAACCAATTCGGGTTCCGGTCAGGACGATCCACCATGGACGCCCTCGCCGCCCTGAAGAGGTTCACTGACGAAGCGGCCCAAAAGGGGCAGGGAGCCATAGCGGTGTCATTAGACATCGCCAACGCCTTCGGCTCCCTCCCCTTCGCGGTAATAGAGGAGGCGCTACGGTATCACGGAGTGCCCCTCTACCTGCGGAGAGTCGTAGGACACTACCTGCAAGGGCGGGTAGTGTCCTACATGGGGAGAACTGGCCGTGAGGAAAGGCGGATGGCCTCCGGTGTTCCACAGGGGTCCGTGTTAGGGCCCCTCCTGTGGAACATCGGATTCGATTGGGCCATCCGCGGAGAGGTGCTGTCCCGGATGGCGGTCATCTGCTATGCAGATGACACGCTGGTAGCCGTCCGGGACACTACCTGGAGCCGGCTTAAAACGAGGGCTGAGGCCGGAGCCATGTTGTTGACCCGGAGGATCGAGGCGCTAGGCCTCCGAGTGGCCCTCAGCAAGACCGAGGCCCTTTATTTTAAAGGGCCTAGGTGGAGGATTCCTGCGGGGGCCACCCTCCGGGTCAACGAAGAGGAAGTCGGGGTCAGGGCCCGGATGAAATATCTGGGTCTTGTCCTCGACGGGGGCTGGCGCTTCGGCGATCATTTCCGAGCGCTGGCCCCCCGGCTCGTGGGAGCGGCCTCAGCCCTGTCGAGGCTCCTCCCTAACCTTAGAGGTCCGGGTGTACATACGAGACTGCTGTACACCACGGTCGTCAAAAGCATGGCCCTGTACGGTGCACCGATGTGGGCAAATGCCCTCAACGCACCAAACAGGGCCCTCCTCCGCAGGCCGCAACGCATAATTGCGGCGCGTGCGTGTCGGGCCTACCGCACGGTAGGCCACGCGGCGGCCTGCGTTTTGGCCGGCACCCCTCCATGGGAAATAGAGGCGGGCGTGCTGGCCGAAGCCTACTGGGCGCGGGCAACACAAAGAGCTCGGGGCGAAGCCCCGGCTCCAGAGGAGCTCTCCCGCGCCCGGGAGGCGAGGAGAAAGACGACCGTGGAGCTCTGGGCGAGTGGCCTAGCGCACGCCCAATATGGCGTGCGCACCATAGAGGCCATACGCCCACAGCTCCCGGAGTGGTGTGGGAGGAGCCACGGCTCCCTTACCTTCCGACTGACACAGGTGCTGTCCGGACATGGCTGTTTCGGACGGTACCTGTGTCGGATCGGAAGGGAAGAGACGATGCGCTGCCACGGGTGCGGCGCCGATGAGGAACGGCGCAGCACACACTTGAAGTGTGCTGCGCCTGGACAGAAGAGCGCCGCACCCTGGTGGCGGCGATAGGCGGCGACCTCTCACTTCCCGGCGTTGTACGCGCCATGTTGGGAAGTGAGAGGTCTTGGAACGCGGTCTCCTCCTTCTGCGAAACAGTCATGTCGCAGAAGGAGGAGAAGGAGCGGGAACGCGAAGGGGATCCCCTAGCGCCCCCGCTCCGGCAGAGAAGAGTGGGGAGAAGGAGGCGGCAATTTGCCGCTGCTGCCCTTCTCCCCACGCCTTAGATTTGAGGGCCCGTAGAGGCCAAACGCAGGCGGGGTCACGGAAGTAAGCTAACGCGTTTCCCGTGGCCCCGCCGTAACGCGTGAGAGGGCAGTCTGGTTTTAGTGGGTATTCCGGTCGCCTTCTGCGGCCGGCGAGTCCCACACTCCCCTACGCCATTGCACAGCCCGGCGTAGGGGGTGCGTAAATGCATTTCCAGACTTGTAACAGTTATAATAGTGAAGTAAAATCTCGTATTTTTTATTTTTATAACCGATATAATATAACTTTGATGTGAGTAAATGTTATGTAAAATAAAGCCATATCACAAACTAACTATGCGACTTAAATTTTCATACTAGAAATTTCATCCTAAATAACAATATGTGTTGTTCATGCTGACTTAAAACTATTCGTCTTTAAGTAATTATTACTTCGGCGCCAGTGTGAACGTAGCTTTATCTTAGAACAAGTACATTTAATAATCCGATTCCTACTATGGTAGTTGAATAAAATTAATCAGTGGAAAATGTCCGCCAGTCCTGATCTATGCCCACAAAAGGTTTCCCCGTTCGTTCCGTATATCTGTCCGTGCAAACACGACGCGATAAATCCACTTGTATCTGAAAGGTGAGCAATTTGTTCGCTTGTTTCTAGTTATTTCGTGCGAAAGGGAAATTATTATTAGATGATCTGTGCAATAAATGGTGGACGATGCAATAAAGAATTATAAATTGATATCCCAAAATGTTTGTTTTGTTGCCTTTATTGAATAAGAAATACGAGTATATTATAAACTGAACGTGATTATTACAAAAACCGTCAATTCCAAAACGAAAACTCATAATTTGTCTACATCTTTTGTTTATAAAGAAACTATGATTTAAACCTCTAATAATAATAGAAGAGGCATTGAATAAATCTTACCAACTTCATTACTCGTATTTGCTCACGGAATAAATTGTACTATTGATAAAGTCAATTGTAACCATTATTACCGTACCAATAATAATTTTCACGGAGTATGGCAGTGGGATGAACGTTGTTAAAGTGAATCAAAGTACGATGAATTGAAATAACTTTGGGCGATATTGAAACATTATAGTGATTTATAATAAAGCGTCGAAGCAGCCCACGCCAAATGTGTACAAGTTAAATATGAGGGCGGTCACGAACATCAGTTTATTGTATCGATTAAAATCAATTTGCTATATTTATTTAAATTACTGGTATTAATTCCGCATATGTTTCAAATGTTATAAGTTAAACTATTAGTTTATCTTTTTATTTATTTATTTATTTATTTGGTTTATCAACAAAAGTACATGTGTTCATACATCACTTTTAGACACTATTACAACAGGTTTCAGGTAACATGTAATTTCACTTACAGATAAACACAACTTGTATAATGTATCGGTGCATAAACAATCAAATAATGAAACAAAAGACTATCTATGTAAGTAAAGCAATTAAACAAACAATATTAGAGAAATGATCAAAGTTAAATTAAATTAAGTAGTTAATTTAAATGAAACCACAATTAAAAACGCGTATAACATAATTTAGAAAAAGATCTTGAATTGTTACATAGACATACAAATTGAATTAAGATGTAGTGTGTATCTCCTGTGAAAAATAAATAACGATATTTGTTTCTATTCAGCAACAAGACCGTGCCATAACATTAACTATTTATTCAATTATTTCTTGGATCCTTGGCCGTCGTCAACTCGTCTTATAAATAGTAAACAGACCAGACATATGAAATCTATAATTTCAGCTTTTCCCGACCAGAGGGATGAGAAATAATGGCGAAAATTACCATAATTCGAGTCATGATTTATGCAAATGAAAAACAGGAGACTAATACGTCTAGTCATTCAACTTTCTCCGGCAAAATCTTTCCAAGCCAAAGACAGCACGTTAGGAATACTAACTCTTTAAAGGCAACCGCGCCTCGGATGTTTTTGTCCTACTTGAGAAAAAGGTCGAACGTTTTCAAGGCTATTTTAGCCACTTTACATTTGTGTAGGCTCCATTGAAAGTGCAAAGCAATGTGCCGGAAATAATTGGACCTTTTGAATATTTGCATATTAACTATATACTTTGTGAGTGTCGCCACGATGTCACCTTTTGACTTTATTTTCTTTAACATAACTTAGATTTTTTTGCTACAACTGAAAAAAATGCCGTTCTAAATAATTTTATGTTTGATGTAGTAATTTAAGTTTATTTATTAAACAGTCAAGCTTTAACTCAAATCGCATACTGTGAAAGGCAATGAGAATAGCCTATGTCCAGCAGTGGGCAGACAACAGTTGATGATTATGTGATGAACTCAAATCAGGAGTAATAAAATTGTTACAAATATAGGTCCATGTAAGTCGAAATTTTACAGTCAAAAAAACTTCGCAAGGCGACACGCACTAGATCGTTTATTCCCCTTCTATTTTCGCTCATCTGTAAGGTGATCTGGTTTTCGTTCATTACGTGACTTACGTCCAGTGTAATGTATTGAAGTATTTACAAACAAGACAGATAGTCATTATGTAAGGCCGTAAGATCATTCGAAACGTTACACCGAATTAAGACCGTGTTTTTTTTCTTTTGATACATTATTCAATAGACCGTTTGGCATTGAATTGTAAACCTTAGTACAATAATTATATACGCAATATTTAAATTATATGGTTAGGTTAGGTTAGGTTATATACAGGATTTTACTTTACCCTAAGCGTAGATTTATTTAATAAAGGTCCACAGTATTCTGCCCTTAGAACAGATGGCCAAACCAGCCAAAATGTTTGATTATTTGATTTCTGAGACGTGTGTAGTAGACAGTATCCACCCATTTATATTAAGTTTTATTCAATTATTATAAAAAAATAATTGCTCATATAGATAAATTCATCACATAGAAGGTGTTTAAAGTGAAATTATCAACTGTGTAGAGATAATTTGCGTGCAAGAGTAATAATAATGAGGCATTTGCATAGAATTTTAAAGCGGCTTGTAAATCGCGTTCTAGAGTGTTCAACTAATTATATTTTTAGTGAAAAGGCAGTCGTTTGATACGTTCATCACTTTTTAGTAAGTTTTTGTATTTTCAATTTCTCTGATTGCGACTCGGACGCGGAGAAAGCCACCTTTCTATGATATTTCATTAAAACATAATGTGTGCGCATCGGAAGTGGCGAATACGGCTCACATTTTCCGCTTTTAGAGCACGTCTTCGTAAATGCATTTTTAACACTAATTCTTATGTCTAGATTTCTATCTTTTTTTTAGTCTTAAGTCGATATCTATATACATACACACTAACATTAGTTTTTTTCTTTCTTTCTATAATGTTTTTTAACAAGGGAAATTACATTGTTTAATTAGTAAAGAGTTATCACTTTACCCTTTACGCTATGAAAGTATATAAAATTAATAAACTATTGGAGTTTGAACTGGAAATCGTGTTAAACGTGTTTCATTTCAACTTTCCTCGCTGTTTTAGGGCCTGGTCAAAGAACTGTCGAGTCTAGACAATCGAGTCTCTTCTATATTTAGACTTTATGGCGGCTTTATGAAAGCAAAAAGCGAAAGGAACAACTGTGTGATCGATAATTGATTGTTAGCCACATGTTCCTCGCTAGGAAAAACGAAAGTGAAGACTTTTTATCGCCTTGCAAGTCAATAAATCTTTTTTTTAATTCGATAATGGATAAGATAAACGACTGTAAGTTGTTATGCGTATTTGCAAATGTCACACAATGACGTTAGTTGAATATCTAGATATCATATTAAAAATTAAACCCAAACATTAAGGTTTCTAAAACCTATTCCACCGATCCCATGTGCACGGGATAAAGACAGGGAGATGACATTTGTTCATAATAATTTCAGTTAGTGAGAGCTCTGTCGATGTTCAAAAATAGAAGTATAAATGACTCACTCGCCGTTCACATTTTCAAACAATCAAAAATTATTGCACTTAGAGTCTAAGGGTAATAAAAAGGTCGCTTAATGTAGGTAATGCGCACTTAATCTGCATAAAGGCACTCCCACATTGATTTTGAGTGCGGCAGTTTGTTTAAAAAACAATTACGTGATAAGATTTTCATCTTAATACGTTCTAGTGTCGCTATTAAAGTTTGCTACAAAGATAAAGGACTTGACTGGACATTTCCTTTCAAAGTTCTTCAGTTAGCTTCAACACAATATGTAGGTACCGTATTAGACGGCTGCTTTCAAGCCTGAATGGTTGTCCGCTAAAGTGACAGTGCAATGAAGAGCTTTTAGAAATTAGCCTTGCATTAGACGCATCTTCTGATGTCGGCCTGGTGAAATTTAATGGCGCATACAAGGCCTAGATATTCTATTATCTATAAGTTGACAGTATCGCAAAGCGAAAGTTAGATAAATTTATGCATGGGCACTTCGGTCAGGACTTTAACACCACTAGTCTCAAGACATAAAAAGTAAGTTAAAGTGAAATATACGTTTTGTTTATTATAATATACTTTGTTGTTGAATTCAACACAATTAATTATCATAATTAAATGTCAAAAAAGCAACATAAAGTATAATGAGAGTTTAAAAAGTTTAAAAAGTCAAAGATTCTTTTAAGATTTCGCTAATTTATACGTATTAGCATTTACTATCACTCATGAACTCACACAAATTAGCAATTAATTATAATAATTGACTGCATAATAGATTTCTGTTCTGACATCGTATAAACAAATAAACTAGCGTTAGTTTTAATCCCGATGATATTCTGTTGATTTTATTTTGCATCAACCGATCACCAAAAAGTTATTTTAAAAGTAAACTTAAAAATATATTTTGTTTTCCAATAATTACAACGATTGAGAAATATTGCATATAACTTTTATTATATGTTACATTATACAAAACAAATATTATTTAACGTGTTACGAGATGCGATTATACGCGCGATTACAAATTTTTACGGCTTCTTTTTGCAATCATGCGCTGCGCACGCGACATTGTCATCGAATCGAACAACACGTAATACTTTTAAATCGTATATTCAAAGATTTCTGTAATGAAAATAAACATTCAATGACCTTTTAATTATAATAAGAAGAGGTTAATATAATTTTACCGCGAAAACAAGTATGTAATATTATGTATAGATGTATCAAGTATGTATAGATAAGAATATAGTTATCATCAACTATATTCTTATCTAATGAAGACAGCAGTGAGCAGTGACTACACAATTAGTAATGTAAAACATTGTTGATAAATTGCAGGTGTAAATTAAAAGCAACTCGATTAGATTTCGGGTACATCCTGTTTTATGTTTTTTTGTTTTGACATTAAGCAATATTGATACGGCCGCTAAAAAGTTGATCGAATTACTGTTATGTTGGATTTTATATAGTAGACATGAGTAATACTTTGACGATGCAATTTTTGGCCAAGATTTGATATATCACATTTAACTCATACTTTAAACGATCTGTTTTATTTGTGTGGCTAACTACTATAGAACACTTTTATTTCACCGAGCACTCGTTATGTTAATATTGTAGCTTATTGTAAGATTACAATAGACATGAAAGCGATTGCAAAAACTACACACCTACGGTGCTTCATATCGATGGTGAAAAGGGCGACTCTCACCGTAATATTGTGAAACAAGTTTTGTCGTAGGTGTAAAGACAGGCGCACCTCTGCCATTGTAACCACCTGTTCCTTGAACAATGCCGGTTTACTTTCGTTGAACGCTCGTTAACATCGACGTCAATGCGAACATCGAAACTGAATCGTGACCGAATTATCTCGGCTCCCTTTCCAACGCAACGTCACGATAAACGCCCGCAGCAGATAATAGCGGTGAAACATCAGTGAAAACCAATTGACCTGGATTATTATTAATTATGAATGTTTAATAATAGACTTGTGGCAAAAAATATTTATTAGGTAAACAATATTATCAACATTAAGTTGTAAAAGTATGAGAGACTTTTAAAAATGATTAAAGAGCATATTGGAAAAATATGCTAACCTGACCTTTAAAATCTTATATAAGGCAAAGATTAAAAGTTTGACCTTATCTGCATTACAAAATTTCGCTCGGAATGTCGAAGTAAAAAGCAACATGTAAAAACAGTGTTCCAGATGTTAATCGGAAGACTGTTTTTTAACCGACTTCAAAAAGAAGGAGGTTATCAATTCGACTGTATTTTTTTATGTGTGTTACTGCGAATCTTCGCCCCTGGTGCTTCGATTTTGATAAAAATTATTTTAATCGAAAGGAAGTGCTTACAGATGGGTCCCATTTTTTTATCTTCTTACTTTAGCCTCGTCAAAATACTTTTTCTTTATACTGTTCTTTTTTTCGGTTTAATCTTCTTGGTAGTCGAATTGTAGTCAAGTTTACTCAATATAGAAAGATTTAAGTCGGAACGTATGTTATTGTAATTCTTTACAAAATTGAAATTTTCCGATATCTCTGGTCAAATTGTAATATTTATCTAAAAAAATAAACGTAGCAAAAAATTAATTTCTGATTCGCCTGTGGAACACTGAAAGGAAATAATCACCAAAACTGTTGCGCATGTCAGATGATATTTATTCTGCGATGAAATATATCCGTGTCTAATGAACGAAAAAAGAATATAATCACTTATATTTTTTTTATTTAATTTGCAATAGAATAGGTTCAGATTACAATGAAACTTCACGCTAGTTTTAATTTCCTCATCTCATTTTTCTCTAGTAAATTATT
Organism: Papilio machaon; assembly: GCF_912999745.1. Classification (NCBI taxonomy): domain Eukaryota; kingdom Metazoa; phylum Arthropoda; class Insecta; order Lepidoptera; family Papilionidae; genus Papilio; species Papilio machaon. Next base: position 2,681,071 of record NC_059989.1, on the reverse strand, counting down.
ATAATGACATTGGAGGTTTTTTAACGTTTTAAAAAATATGAATTGTTAAATTATTATTGTAAATAAGTTTTGAAATTGGAAAACTATTAATTGTAATATTAAAAAAGAGTAATTCTTACGGTTCTATTACAATAACTGAAATATCGGAGGTGGGGAAAACTTAAAAGAACCATGAAAAACCTTTGATAAATTTACAAATAAAGGTATAGTCTCGCAAACTTATCTGCCCCGGCGAGAATGGCGCTGCTATCTCGGTTAGTACTGACAGAAAATTTTGAAAATACATATACATTGAAAATGACACAAGCGAGAAGACGGCACAAGTAATGCTACAATTAAACTCAAACAGGAATATTTTTAATACTATTACGGATCCACCTATGAGTTATTGCTATTTAGTTTCACTTTTGTCCACCAGGCCTGATAAGGTCGTCGCGCTAAGGCTTCATGTCATAACATATGTTTTGGCATCACACTTATGAGACGTCAGATGTGCAGCACATGCTATTTGATGTCCATGACTTAATTAGACACAATAAAACATGATAGAATCAAAGAAAAGTTGTTCATTTCACATAGTTGCCACTTCAGATTGGTGCTGATTAAGAGTTTACTTTTTGAGTTCGATTTCGTTAAATATTCTTTTATTTAAATTTTTATGCAAGATAATACATTTTTTGTATAATTAATGAGTTAAGTTGATAAGTCCCGTATAAACTTATGCACGTACGGAGCAGCAAAAATTAAAAACTCATTTTAAAATTACGAATCGTCCAATTTTAATTAAATTGTACTTACTTATTAAAAAATAATGTAAATACAAAAATAAAATCACAATTGCAATAATCTGGGAACCGCATAAAGTTGATTATTCTTTAGTAACTGTAATTCGGATTAATTTTAATAAAACGTAATAATACCCCGTTGGAATGATATTTATGGTGGGTATGGCCGCCTGTTACGTCAAACATACTGGATTAAAGAGTTTTTATTCGTCGAACTTTGAAATAAAGAGACATGAACAGGATTTAATGAGAAATTGAAAGAAAAATGTGACTCAATCCTACAAAATGATTGTATTATGGTTAATGTAGGGAAAAGCTCAAATTTCAGTCGAAATATAACCTTCAGTAGTATCACTATTATGTATTTATTTTCGGTTGACGCAATCCGTCTCGGTCGTAGCCATGGATAAAGAAAGTAGTTCCGCATAATTGATACATATCGATTTCCAGTCAACTTATAATTAGCCTTGATAGGCAAAATTAAATTTACATCATTTTTAAATAACTACCAACTACAGTAGACGTTATTGCTTTAAAGTTTTATTTAAGCCTCAAAAATTAAACAATAAACGCGTTAAATTCTGAAAAATACATTGAAACTTTTAATACTTTTTTGGACTTCCTGATATGGTTTTCAATATTTTACTGTTTTTATAGTTTAACTTCGACAATCTATTTAAGTGTAGGTATGATATGTAAGTAAAACGTAATATTAAAATAATATTTCGTAAATATGAAAGTACTTCTAAGAGTTGTACGCCGATTTACTGTAATTTTTGCATCAACTTTACCACTATTGAGTATCAAAGCCCTCAATACTTTAAATAAATTGAAATGTGACAGTTGGTGAGTTTGTTGCGATATACGAGTTAAAAATTTAGAATTTATTTAATTGAATAGGTTTTCTTTTCAGATAAATACGCTATAATAGTGGTTATCTATTCACAAGCATCTGCGCTATATTGTCCACTGCGTTCACCCGTTTGTGCTACTGATGGGAAAACCTACCCAACCGTGTGTCACTTGAAATTAGTTGCAGCTGAAGTTAGCGATTTGCAAGTCCTTCACGATGGACCTTGCTACTTGGCGATTAACAAAAATGATGGTTTCCGAGAAAAAAATAATAATCTCAAACGCACTGAAGATAAAAATGAAACAACACGCAATAATAAAAAGGAGAACGTAAATATAATCTTAAGAATTGACAAAAATAATCTACGTATAAGGCTCCGTGGGTGTGAAGAATGTTGGCAAAAATGTTCGCGGGAATTCGATAGTTATCACATAATGTTGGCGGGAGAATGTGTTCGATGTTGTTTTAATAAACTTCAATCGCAAACGATAGAAGCATCTAATCCCGTACAGCCACTTTGGTTTCATAAATCCAAACAGTCGTTGAAACAGACCAAATACAAACAAAAGTTTTCGTTTATAAATTAGAAATTTTACGACAAATAAAACAAGCAGTTCGGTTTCTAAAAACTCCAAAAAATTTAATTTAACTCCATTCAAATAATGTCAATTCATCAATAATTCATAATTGAGTTAATTATGAATTCAAATCAACTTCTCTCTGTGATGTAATCAATCTAGAAAAAGTTGACAGCTCGAGCTATAAATAAAAATTATAAGTCGTAAAAAGCACCGTTCAATATAGTCTTCATTTATTTATATTTTCCCTTTACCTCTATTATGCAATCATATGTCCTGATTACTGCAATAACCTTTCATTTAGGGCCTCTCGGTGATTTACCCAGAAATCGTAAAATAAAATCAGGTAACTGTATAACGATAACTACAACGGTTGTAATTACCAATGTTTACTTTCTACTTTATGTTTACATTTTATTTTTAAGTTTAACTTTATATTATGTCCAATACAGATCAAGATCAAGTTAATGTTTCTCATAATAATATTTTTTTAATCTTATTTAAGAGGCTGTTGAAACCTCTAACAATGAGCATATACCTACCTACCTTCTGATATTTTTCTTTATTAGCGTGTAGGTGACATTTATTTTGTATGGGAGGCCAAGACTCACTTTTGCGTCATTGCTTGAGAGGGGAAAATGAGTAAGTGTATGTTTGTATAATTCAAATACCTTCAATTACTTTGTAGTATCTGAAAAAGTACCAGTTGGTTTGAGAAGGGATAAAAATTAACGATCACGTTTCTTGGTAACGTGATATTCTTTTTTCCTTTTGGAACGAAGTTCCTTATCGCGCGTTGTGAAAGGGGGCTAGACGGAAAAAATTCTTACGAAAAGTTGTCACGACACTTCTTGCTATAGTAACCATGGCAACGACATGACAATATATAACGAAAATTCATAGAAATAAAATGTACTCCTTGTGAAGACTTAAGTTTTTTATTCATAGAATAGACATTGGTTCCTTCACTAATTAATCGAAAGGAACTCGTTCCATCCGGGTGTCCCTTGACACCCCTCAAGTTTTTTTTATTGCTATTCTTAACTCCAACTTTACTGGTTGGTACTTTGAGTCTTTAATATTAGAGCGTAATTTGTCAATTTATATTACGTACCTAGCAGTTTATTAACAGCCTTGATATATATTGTGAACATTACACATACATGATTAATGGTTATCTACTTCTTTAGGTTTTCTAATTCAACGTGCAGAATATCAGCGCAATAGAATGAAGTAACAAAGTAACGCCATATATAACAAACATGTAAGTAAATTATAATCAATATGAATATTATAATTAGGAAGATGTTTCTTCTAAGGGAGGAAATACTTTATATTTAATACTTCGTTTCCAGTATACAATATAAATTATTATTATACCATGTCATCTAGCAGTCGTCAGATACAAGTTTTGTTATAAGTTAAGTTTTCAAAATCAAATTATACATTATTGTTGCTAAAGAATTGTAGAATTGGTAATTAATATAACAAATGCATATTTTAGTAAAGTTTGGTTCTTATCCGTGAAAGAGCCATTCATCATAATTCATACTTATGTTATCGTCATAATAAGAAAGGGAAATTCTTCTCATTTTACTCAATGCTAGAGGCTTCTTGGAAATCGGCATAAACGAAGATAGCTTCAATCTGCATGGTCCTGAGTGGACAGCAAACAAATCCAGATGTTTTAATCTTTCCAAATTCAAATAACAAATATTGCGATATGTTTTGTTGTTCGTAGCACATATGGGTTTATCGGATTGGCACACCTTTTTACATATACCACTATGGAGTATTGTTATGTTTGGATCTTTTTTCTGTGCTTCAGAAAGCGACGACTCTGACGTATATGTTTTGAAGTCTGATCCGCAAACCGTCTCGGTTTTGTCAGAATCTTGCACCCTCAACGATGAGAATGGTGCGAATCGGTTTGCTACGAGTGGCACAGTTAGGAACGCTATAAAAGAAGAAACTCCGTCCGTGTGGAATGAAAAAAAAACTTAATAAGTAGCACATGTATTCTTCCAGACTATATACTACATCTATACCAAATTTCAACAAGATCCATCGAGCCATTCTGGAGATACTTTCAAACCAACATCCATCCATTCATCTAAACTTTCGCATTTATAATATTAGTAAGATTAAAGTTTAATCAATGCTTCGTGAACCTATAAGAAAATATTATATACTAATTTCTGAATTTAATTTTTTAAATTCCTCCGATCTAAAGGTACGACCATATTCAAGCAACTTTTTGCGTATTACGTGATATTGTGGACAAGGATATAACTTCGAGTAATGAAATATCAAGGTGAAATAATTAATATAAATAAACTTAAATTATACAAACCAAATAACAACAAGCGGAAAATCATTCTGAATCATTATCATATTATTCTTTTTACTTATTTTTACGTTTTAAAATATTTTGTATTATTGTAAACAATATTTTGTTAAACATTAAATACATGTGGTCGCCGCCATATTTCGCAACAAAATCTTTTCAAAGTTTAACCCAATGAAGCTAATAGGCAGAAGACGATTTAAGGAAATTTAATCATAGGACCTGTTTAATTTAATTGATCACATGTTCGTATTAAGTGATTTGAACTGTAAATAATTTCAATTCATTTGTTTTTCCATAATCTGGAAAAACGTTCATTCATTTTACCACCTTTTTAAGATTAACAATTTTGTTAAAATAGGCAACATCACAGTTACTGAAACGTGTAAATTAATGTTATTGCAAATTGAAAATTTTATGAACAAGTTTTCGTGTTATTATATTTGAAGATGTTATATACAGGTAAATAGATCTTAAAGTTAAATCTTTTAACTTAATAATAAGTTACCTAGTATCCCTAAACTCGTAGAACAATGTTATCGGCCAGAAAAAGTGGGACTAGCCATTGAAAATCTTGTCTCCAAGGAATCAACGTGTCCAATCTTAAATTATACCAATACTTATTAAAGTACATTAGTTTGTAGCCTAGCCTCATTTCGTTATTTTTATCACATGTTTTTTTAACAAGCAGCATCCGTCACGTTGCACAAACAATAATGGTTCGAAAGTGTCTACTCATCATTTGTGAGATCGTTTGATTACAACTAACGGACCATGACTGGAATTTTTTATTGCTAACCTTGACTTACGCTTATCTTTTGGATAGATGGATGTTTGTTTGAAGGTATCTGAACGACTCAACGGATCTTGAGAAAATTTGGTATAGATGTAGAACAGAGTCTGGAAGAACACATGGGCTACTAATAAAGTTTTTTTAACTCGCGCGGACGGAGTCGCGACAGCTAGTGTCCTTTAAAGTCACTTACATCGTAAGTTTGTAGTATAATGTTTTAAAAGCAGAGTAAAATTGCAATAAATTTAGAAACAACGATTGAAATAGATAACCAAGTAAGTTCGTAAATTTAAATTTACCGTGTTACAGTTTTATAAAGTTAGCTATACAAGTATCAGAATCTTTTAGAAGTGTTATTATGACTGTCAAAATGTCTGATTACGATCAAAATTATGAAAAGAGTTCATAGAAAACAGGAAATAATTCACGACATTCTTCTGTGAGATCGTGGCATTAAATCGGTTGATTGCATCGTTCAGTAGTGAAATACTGTTGCGGAGTTTACTCTACCACTGTCAAATTATATTTAAGTTCTGCGCAGATATTTTTAATAGATGAGTTCTGGTAGGAATTAATTCGTATTATATTGTATCGACATCAAGTTTTTACAAGGTCTTTAAAAGAGATTAGTTACATATTATTAACAATACACGACCAGGATAGTTGTGTAAGAGTTCCAGATAACAACAAAGATGGAAGACATGGTGTTGCGCCATAACATATTTGAACACCTACACAAACAAAGCCCAGGGCGGGACAGAGTTAACCGTATGTCCGGAGTTACGTATCTTATCGTATTTTAATCACCTTTAATAACAACCTATTGCAAGCGTCTCTTATTTTTCCTGTCCGTTTCCGTCTCTTATAATTTAACAAATGAAATATGAATGAAAAACAAAAGACCTAAAGACAATTACTGCTGCGTAAAATGCTTACCAGTACTTGTATTGTAGAATACGTCCTTGACAAATGTAGTCGTATTTCGACCGGTTTGGGTCTTAATACAGAAGGTTATTGTGTACCAGTAATACGAGTACTCATGGGTATGGACTAAGTGTAAAAAGACCGCAACTTGAAGTTATCAGAGGGGAATAGAAACAATCAATACGCGAAGAAACTTTACGTCAGACTTTATTGGAACTTTATCTTTCTCTTATTACTATTAAGGTAAGATAGATGTAAGGTTTCCTAGCTTTTAGTATGCCTCTTGTTTCGGTTCAAAGTAGGTACTAGATAAAATAAAATCCTGGACTTACGTGATTTGTAATTTACTTACCTTAATTACAGAATACATAAAATAACTACCAAACAGTTTGCCATAAACATGTTATGTCCTAATTCAATCATGCTATCGTGTCTAGCAATTTAGATCAAGATTTCAACCTACATTAACATGTCCGCTAAAGGTCTGAACCATAAACTGCCGTGTTGTAAGTGACGCAGTTGCAAGTCGCCGCTACATCACCTGAACGGTGTTCTATCCCACGCAATAATATATTGCATTCATTATAACTTATAACAATAACAAGATCCAACCATACGCTATACACCATACCTACACCATCTTACTAATATTATAAATGCGAATGTTTGTTTGATGGTATCTCTAGAACAGCTGCATGGATTTCTCTAAAATTTGGCATGGACATTGAACATAGCCTGGAAGAACATATAGGCTACTTATCACGTTTTTTTAATTCCGCGCGAACTGAGTCGCGGGCGACATGTAGTAGTCATATATGTATATTCTAAAAGTACTGTGTGCTTAGTTTTAATAATTGACTAAAAAGTTTCTTATTTTTTTCTACCTAGTGATTAAAATGTAATCGGTTCATCCATTTTACAAAAATATATTTACCGTTTCTGATTATTATTACTGTGATAAGATTATTAAGTCAAGGGCAATTAAATTATTATCATTTGATTAAATTGACTTGTAAGTCATCAAATTATTCAAACTTTCGTGAGATATTAACAATAACTAATCCGGTGTCGGCACCGATTAGTTTCGAGCCCATCGGGGACCCTTCATCAGGGTGAGTGGGACTGGTATTATTTCGCGGCCGCGGCCCGTCGCTCACTTAAGTCATCTAATAAAATAGAATTCATTGCAAGAATTTTAACATATACTAATAATTATATACGCACTTGACTTTCAAAATTAAGCCGGCAATTATGGTTCGTTTGTTCATAAAGAAGTAGTAATTTCATTACCGCGCCACTTGGGTGAAAACAAACATAAAGTAGGCCGACATGCTTAGATCACTGATGAGTGCTGAATTCTAATTCAACTAACTTATTTAAAGATGGCCAGACTATTTTAGTCAATATCACTAAGAAATAAATGCGAAAATTCAATGTACACTTCAATGACATTGATTATTTATTTATATATCTAGAATTTTTTTTAAATTTTTAGGTTAAATTGGTAGGTAATTTCTTTTTAGGTGTTTTATCTGAAACATTGTGTCAAAATGTCTTTAATTCATTTACTTTTAAAACTGTTCTCAACTTGATAAAGTCGTACCTTTCAAAGTTGTCTATTTTTATTTCAAAGAAATAGCAGTACAGCAGTGAAAAAATATTTAGAATCTAATATATATCGTTGGAACGTAAAGATGACAAACATAGAGCATTTATTTTTATTTATATGTAAATGTGATAAATAATTTATCTTTTCCTGACAATTGCATAACACAAAACCGGTAGGAAAATTGTGCAAATAAACTAAAAGACTAATAAATATGAAACACAAGACATGTGGTTAGGTTTCAACATACAATGTATTCTAGTTAATTATTTTATATTTTATATTTTTTAATTTTTAAGAGCTATGAGAACTTTTTTTCAAACTATGTTGTTCACGACTTATTGCTCACGTCTCATTACTTAACATTTATATCAGACGTGACACAAAACTGCCATATGTCGTAATCGTATCGTCTCACCAAGAATCCCGCAACTGATAAAAATCTAGCACGCAAATTATTTACATTACCGCACGGTCTTTAATGAGTCTTTAACTTCTTTGATAGTATCTCTTTCACAATTTGGCCTGGAGACTTATATTGTATGATATTAGTTCATGTTCATGTTATACCAATGGTAATCTTTTGAATAAAAACTAGTATAATATCAGACACCAAAGTGTTCTGGGTCAAATTAATAAAAGAATATTTAGATAATGAAATATATCTTATATTATGTAAATCTGCAGTACCATTTATAAGAAATATTTTTCTGGTGTTAGTTTCCTAGTTTTTTTTTTGGAAATCACAGTTTATTAAAAGAAGCTTGCTTTGGAATTAAGAGTAGACGTGTCCCTAAGATATGGCCTTTAAAATGTTCATGAAGACAATCACAATGATTATAGTGCAAGCGCTATCCGTGCGGTTGTTTAGAAGGAAATGTAGTGCTAGTTTTCCATGAGGACAGCACAGATAAAGAGCAGTAGGACAGAGCAGTACTACTAGAGACTACTAGAGACCTACTGCTATTATTTGAATGTACTGCTCTAAGACAGAATGGTACTGTATTGGCAGTAAGTGGGCGTTTAGAGAATACTAGTACTGCACTGTCTACTGCTCTGTCCCACCGTTCTGTCCTCGTGTGAAACTACCGTAATGGCGGCGGGCGGAATGCGGTTGATTGGCGGGCGACGCCGCCGGTTCACTCACTCCTCACTCCTGTCCCTTGTTCCATTTTTTGTTCTCAACAAGTACCTATTACGTGTTGGGAAAGAGATTTTTATTTAGCTATGGTTGCAAGATTCTAGAAAAACTAGGTTTGTATAGTGTTGTTTAGTGGAGCAATACATATCACATATAGGTATATAAAAGAGTCTACTGCAACGTTTTTAGTTCAAACTTATGTCAATGTTTATAGTTAATATTAGCATGTATTTCGGTTTATAAGCCACATAAAGCCAAATAAGTCACATGTCTATAAGCTTCACCGCGACTACTTATTATTTAATATGATACATAATCTCATATTAAATCAAGTGCGAATTCTCCTGCGATCTCAATCCGGTTTTTATTCGAATTCAAATCATGAGGTATAAAAAGTGACTAACGTAAAAGATATTTTACATATTTATATAATTCCGGGTATCCACACCACTCTTCCGGTCATTGACTGAGTTCGGTTTCGCACCAACTGCGTCAGATCGGTCGCGGTCTGTCACGCGCATGTCAACCTCCCTACATCTCCCACGATACTGAACATCTCGGATTACCTACCTGATGGGACATTTGAAAGTTCTAAAACAATGCTCACAGCACAAACAATACACTGACCAAGGTAACTTTTTATGTAACATTCGATATTTGAATGTCTTCTAAAATTACAGATCCCATTTGTTTTTTGATATGGCACAAAAGGTATTGAGTTAACATATGGTTGATTTGTAAATATTTATATAACTAGCTATCGCCCGCAACTCCGTCCGCGCGGAATAAAAAAAAACTTAATAAGTGTTCTTCCAGACTATGATCTTTATCTGTGCGAAATTTCATCAAGATCCATTTAGTCGATCCGGAGATACCTTCAAACAAACATCCATCGATCCATCTAAACTTTTGCATTTATAACATTATGTACATTAAGATGCGTTTTAAATTGTCAATTCTATACAGAATGTTGTTTGAATACCTCCTAGTAATACATGGGCGGTCTGCCTGTAAAACTAGGTTTAGTAATTACAACGTATTTACACATTAAATTTAGATAAATCACCAGGAGAACAGATGATTAGCGGTATCAGCAGGATAATTACAAATTTACGTCAGTAAATTCTGCCATAATTTACTAATGTAACAAGTAATTACATGTATCAATAGAATAATAATTCATTAGGAAAAAATACCATATTCTTAGGCTTCACATGATTTTTTTTTTATCTCCAATTATCACATCAAAGAAAAGTAATAAAACATTTATATAACGATCTAGGAATAAAATTACGAAAGTGATACCTGAGTAGCATGGACAAGCTTTTGTTTAAAACTTCATATGATTTCCATTCACTTTCGCAAGTCGCTTTCATAAATGGACTCATCTTAATTAGTCTGATTGTATTAATAAAACGTACAATGAAATAATTAATTGTACAGAGCTTGATGTGACTACGATGTTTCTTATTTGGTTTCCAAGACACTTAATTCATCATTGGCCTCCCTTTGCTTGTACAATACTTACACTTAAAAATCAACCTTGTCTAATTTTGCTTCAAAAGAAAAGAAAATGTGCACATTATTTTGTTATTTCACTTCAACACAGACACAAGAAATATCCTATCGGTAAATACTTCGTTTTTGTTTCATTTATTAATAGTGCAAAATGGTTAAAAGGTCACTACACATTTACTATTACATAAACAAGGTTTAAATGATGTAACAAAATGCCCTAAGTGGAAACCATTACAATCGTTACATATTAAAAAAAAAAGAAAGTACAATACATAAAATTACAACTGTCGCAACTTTAGTAAATTGTACGGTAAAGTGCACAAACAAAACCAACACATGAAACTTTAAAAAAATATAATGCTTTTACTTCTAAGTAAATTAACAAGCGCTTGTTTTACAAGTTTACTAATGGAAAGTCCAAACTAATTGTTTTTTGTCGAGTCGAGAAATTTTTAAGTCGAAACACGCTAAATGGTTTAAAAGTGTTTTAAGTCAATTAACGGCTATTATACGTGGCGTCTAATATATGTATATAATTAAATAAAAAAATTATTTTGTATTTCAGTAACACTACTTTCAGGTGAACTTAATTAATGTTAAACGACATTGAGACTTATAGAAAATAGGCTAGAATAGAAGTTTAATATAATACGAGCACAAGATAAGCACGTAGTTTTAATGCCAACCAGCACAGACAACAAATCAAACTGTGGATTCCCAGTGACACCTGTTCACAAACAAAAGGAAAAATATTTTAACTTCGAAATAAGATAGAAATCATGAACTATACATAAGTATAATACCATAAAGAAAGCATTAACTGGCACTCGGTAAACAAAAAATTGCTTTCAAGTTTGTTTTTATGTTATTACTGTCAATCATGTTTACTTTTTATATACGTACGAAGTAGAAGAACAATCGAATTAGTCGGATTTTACATAACAAATTCCAAGGTATGTCCCATTAATATTCTAAAGAAGATTTCTATGATAGTTAAGCGAAACGACTATATATTTGAATATCTAAATAGCGTTTGTATGTTTATAGAATTTTAATTTATTCTATTGAACTATTGTTTTATCGACCGTTCTAACATAACCCTGATTTGAATGGTCTCTGAGTTGTTTTTATATGTATAAAACCTCAATCATATGGCAGATTTTGAAATCGATGAAAAGATTTAGACCCTTTCAAGATCTCGTAACTCGTAACAGATGTAACTCTTTTAATCGCATTATTCGAAATATTTTAAATTGATTTAAAAATCCTTTGAAACAATACTTGCAACTGGCAAATATTGTGAATAAATTTAACTTGAACAGTAAACAATGTTATCGTGTTACGTAAAGTTATAACTTCATCCGACAATAGAGCGGTTGTCTGACAAACTAATGAAGCGTGAACTATGTATGAATTCGACCATATCCGAGACGAATACTTTGTTTTATTTATCACAGCTTATATTTAAAAACTAGCTATTGCCCGCGACTCCGTCCGCGCGGAAATAAAAAAAACTTAATACATAGCCTATGTGTTCTTCCAGACTATATTCTATATATGTGCCAAATTTCATTAAGATCCGTTCCGGAGATACCTTCTAACAAACATCCATTCATCCATCCATCCATCCATAAATTTTCGCATTTATAATAGTAAGATTATATACAATACAAAAATTATTTATTTGTTAAATAATAATCAATTGTTTTCAATACCATGATCAACACGATTAGGATGATATAATTGAAAATGACTAAATTATTATTATCCATGCAAGAGTTATCATTCATACGCATCTAACAAAGCCCATGTTATAAATATGGTAACTCTATAATTATGGTTTTTAACTCTTCATATACCTATTCATAATTAAAAACAATAAATAATTTAGTTTTTATATTGTATTTTGACCACAAACATTAAAAGATATTGTAATAACATAACTATGTGTGAATTAATTATGAAAATAATAATTCAATTACCACAAATACCTAAGCTTTCAATCATCAATTTTCTTATAAAGATATTATGGAAAATATAAACTAACATACAAAGGGTCATTAGTTTACCTGTTTTTGTCACAACTATTCGCACTTATGTGTAGAAATGTACTTTTAGTTACTGTTCCAATTTCTATGAATAATTCTACAAAACGGCTATCGTAAACGAGTTAAAATTATAGGTTTAAACGTTTAGCAACAGCACATTGCTTGCTCCACTGACAAGATCGAGATTCTACATCGAGAAGATACCTATAAAGAAAATTTACGCCATAACTGAAAGAAAATATAATATGCTAAAAAGACCCAATTTTCACTTCACAGGTCTCCTTTTATCTGAAGTCCTTTTTGGACTGGAGTGACCACAACTGCTATACAAAAAGACTGTGCAGTGCTCGTCCAAAATTGCGCGGCTAACTGCTAAGTGGAAATAGGATTGTTAGTTTCCCACCAGATCTTACACAATCGAGCTTCTTCCAGTTCGCTTACCGGAAGAACAAATTGATTTAATTACTTAATGTGTTATTGATACTATGAGAAATATTCGCACGGCTCGACATGTTATTAAATATACCGCAATAACTAGTCTTGTTGGATAGCCGACAGAATTAACCGACAGACTATAAGCCACGTGTAAAATTATTAAACTCATCTAATAAGATATGTTAACGTATTTTAAAACTGACCTATCAAGTTGTTTAAGCTCGAAGTAGTCGAGAAAGTGTAGAGTCAAGTCCTTCAATAATTCAAATAAATATTTAATACACGGGATGAACTAGCTATTGAAGCCCGGGCTTTCGTAGGACCACAATGGAAAAAATATTGACATAATTGGATGTGAAATAATGCTGTTTATCTTCTTTTTGTCATTCCAATAATAGCATTCCTTGTCAATCATTTATAAAATGGTTTACTATTATGAATCTTTCTAAGACAAATAATAAATATCTTATGAGAATCTTAACAATTCAATAGTACGATTCAATATTAATCAATCAGGTATTCAGTGACCTGTACTGATTACTACCGAGCCTTAGTTTCGACAGCCAGAACTTGACTAACGTTGAATAAATGCCAAGAAATTTTCAAAGCGAAACATTATAAAGGTGAGGCTCGACCTTAGTGGAAGCGAGGTCAACTCGATCGGCTCGACGAGCAACAGCCATAGACAGATTCGTTACGCTCGCAGACGAAACACGTTTGCACGTTAAGCTTTCTGTATAACAGAATAAGGAGTAACCTCGCCTTAAGTGTTTCTCGAATCTTACCACATGTATAGATAGAAATTTTAGATTAATGCAGCGTGTATTAATATAGTCATTAATTCGTATTGAAGCAACAGCATCGGACCATAGACTATAAACATGAGTGATGCAAACACACGCATCGATTACATTTGCAAATATATTTCTTTTTATGGTCTCTTGATCAACATATGAAACACGGGTGAGATGCAGCCATGGATGCGCACTAACTACAAAACAACCACTAATCGGCTATTGATGGTGGACTAGATTGGACCCGAATACCGAGGTAGGACGTATCATTGCTGATAAAAATGACTAAAATCCAACCTTTTTTCTTTTCTCGACAGCTTTTTTACATACGTAACCCTTCATGTACAGACCACCGCAAGTCAAGTATAACATGTAAACAAATCACACCGCGGAAGTAAAAGCAATATTTGTTTACGTTCTTTACACACGATTTGCTATCACAATTTCTCTTTGATGTTCCGCAGTATTTCATAGTAAAGCGTAATAATTTGAAGAATAATACATACCTAATTTAAAAAAATCTCGAACTGCCGTTCCTCTCCAAAATCGGTTAATCCGTTTAAGTTACAATGGAGGAAAAAAAACTTATGTTAGTCTAGCAATATATAAATATTAAAAAGAAAACTTTATGATAAAAATTAATTATTTCCTTTCTCGAACTATTCTCAAGGCTTTGTAACCGACACTATATGATTTACTGACATTGGAAGGGAAATTGTTCCATATAAAGTAAATTCAAAAAATAAAATTTACCGTCTATCAAAAACCTACTAAGAATATATTATACGTAATTACTTTTTTTACATATATTAATTTAGTACATCTTAGTAATAAGTTGTTTGTTATTATATTAAGAAGTTATATGTAAAATCGCCTGGAAAAGGCATAAATGTACAAATAAATAAATATTTCAAGTGTACCTTTAAAGTAAATTGTTAATACTTCGCGTGAGTAAACCCACTAAATAGAATTTAGTCCATTAACACCTAATTTTATTGCAAATTTCCTTCAATTATTGCATTTTACACACCATTAATCAAGGGCGTAATCAATCAAAAAATCAATGCCTCTTGTAGAAACTAACATAGAATTCATACAATTTTGTATAAAAATGGTCTATTCAGTTATTATTTTTAGTTTTCCTTGACAAAATTAAACAGTCGTTTTTCACTTAACCTTCAAAGATCTTACTTTTCATCTATGACTTGAAAATTTTCAAATTTCTAAATTTTCTTTCAAGTATTATACCTACTTAGTTCATTAATTTCTAAGTCGTTCGCGTATTGTACCGAATGTATTTTCGTGTTGACTTCCTCTGTGAATTGAAAATTCGTTAGTAACGGTATCTGCGATGTGTGGCACACAATTATTATGCAGGCGACACGACCCGTCCCTTTCAAATTTGACGATGACTCGGAATAGATACGTATTGAACTGCCGTGTCATAATGTTAACCTCCTTACATGTAGAACAGCTTGAAACAGTTCAAGACGTAGTTTAACTGTGAATACATCATATGTTCATTGGTACTGGAATTTAAACGTATGTTCGGTATGGTTTTAGATTTGTCAAAATGCAACAGTCGAACTGTGTTTCTTTCCTCATTCTTCATTTAACTGGGACAAAAAGGAACTAGATCGATTATACTAATTAAGCTATAACTATGTCTGTTTACTAGATGTATTGCAAGATAGCTATTTACCTTCTCACTGCACAAATAGCAAAAAAGTACGGTTTACTTTTAAATGTATTACGTTATTTTCGCTATATTTAAAAGTGGGTTTAACTTTCCCTACTTACACTCAGAAATAACATAACAACGTAATGTAAATCTGCTGCTAGTGATTAAATTTGTAGGCGACACTTATTTGTAGGACATATCAACAAAATTAACATTTTTATTTATGTAAAAAAATGATTTCTACCGCAGCTAGATGAGGTTAATGTAAAATTTAATTTGATGTATCAATTTCAAATTCTAACTACAGCCAAATTCTTATGTAAGTTAGAAATTTTTGTCAAGTTGTCTTTTTTAATAAGGAATTTGTTTTTACTAGAACGTTGCTTGTTTTTGATATTTTTAATTCTATAGTTGTGTATAAAACCTCTTATAATCGACCCGTGTTAATACGGAAATTTCAATATTCTAGTTTAGCAACATTGCGACGCTACTTACAAAGTTAAATTCAATTACAAATTACCTAAGACCAAAAGTTATTTCTCGTTATTACACCTGTCTTATAAAACATTGAAACAAGCCTAAAGCAATGTCTTTAGCTTATATAAATATTGTATATTGGAAATAATAATATGTCTCGTGTTCTAATTCTAAAATAATGTGCGCAACTTCACCGGAACTCTTGGCATAACTTGCCGTCATCAACAGATTGTAATCGATGTTTCCGACTTTACCAGTGTAACTAGAATTTAAACAAAAAAGATAAGTTGTCTTTCTTCTTTAACGCAATCTTGTTCTAAGATACAAATATTAATAACTTTATGAAATGGATCAGCAGCATTACACGTAATGTAATGTATATTTTTTTCCTCAACTTTCTTGCATGTCGCGAAATCTTCATTATATTACTTAATGGTTGTGATTGACATTTACTTTGAAATCCCTTTCGGTGAAAGGAGATTTTTTTTAATAATTTGGCAATTTTCAAGTTAAACATAATTTCATTTTGCTGTATATAAATAATGTTACGAGTAAGAGCGAAATTTACGTTTTGTGGTTTGGCCGCATAAAACACGTAAACGACATTTAAAAAAAGGAACAATTCTAAAATTATACTGACCTTAAATTTTCTTATTCTTAATTAATAATGACGATTGACTAATCCAATCACGAGTACGGTGCATGAAGTAACTCATGGGTCAATGACAGATGCATCAATTCAGTACAACCGTGAGAATGCCACGAATTGGCGATTTAATTAAATTGTAATAAGTCCGTTTGCCTCGAGCAATAAGTATGATTGCTCTCCAAGACAATTACAATTTTTATTGCTAACAAGGTACTTAATTACACCCTACAGATGTGAAACGAAAGCGAAACGATATTGCACTTTCAATTCGACGTTAATTACTTCATTCTCAATTTGTTTTAATTAAGGATTTTTTTGACTTTTCCATGACATAGACAGCTCTTTGAATTACAATTTAAGAAATGTTAAACTTGTGTTTAACCACAATCAAATTGATGATAAGTGACGATTTGATCAGAAAATGATACGTACTAGTTTCGTTATAATGTATATGCTGTGGCCTTTATCAATAAGACAGGTGTTTTTTATACCAGAAAGTGCCAAACGAGCAAAACATTTTAACAAACAGGTGCATTAGCTTTTTATATTTAAAAATAAACCTAACATATGCTAAAGGAAATGCTGGGAAACAGTAAATGAGACATCTGCTTTGTGCTATAAGTCCTACACCTACCTTTATGTAATAACCTCTGCGTTTCAATGAACGTCCGACATGCAAAGACATCATTCTTTTATTGCGTCTCATTCAACGCGAAGTATTATGTTTCCGTACCATTTCATCTTGTGCTTACGATTACAAAGGTTCAATGCACGAAACCTGTCCATTTAAATGCAGTGCAAAAAAGTGCATTAAGCCTATGCGATAACGTCGATCATACCGTACAAGTTATAAGCGGACGCGTGTGAGGTAACAAGTCCCTTTCCTTTTACATCGTGTTCAACTATCTTGTAAATGTAATAGAGTTAGTTACCTTCTGTAATTTAGAATTTAATGAAGCGAGAACCATTGATTTTATATAAATAAATATTGACTCGGTTAGAATTGAGATTGAGCACACCAACCTGTTAATTACAGAGTTACGTTTTTAGTTACAGGGGTTGAAAATCATTGACTATCTTAGGTCAAACTATTGGAATAAAAAAATAGTTTGACGAATGACTATTTCTTTTATTAAAATCCAATGATTTTATTTTTAAGATAAGCGACACGCCTGTCTCCCAATACTTAGAGATGGCGTTAACTTCCTGAAAGCGTGACTGCGACGACAAATGGTAAAATAAATATTAGATAAAGCTGATGTGGAACTTGCTGATTCAGCGACTTATATAACCGGCCTTGCCTCATTATCACGTACAATTTCTTTTACAAGAAAGTTATTACGTGATAATTTAAAATTTCTCGGTGGATTTTTTTTTCAAATATACTAACATATAGTACTGTATATGAACAATTTATTAAAATGTTATAAAAACATTAGTGGTATTTAATAAAAAAAAAGAAACCGGAGAAACCTTAAGAATAACAATTAATTGGTTTAAAGTTACACAAAAAATTAAGATAACTGAGAAATTTTCGCTGATGCTACTCATTAACACAATTTCTTTTTAAAAGTGGTAAAAAGTAGCTTGTTTTTGTTTAATTTTACAATTAAAAACTTTTCGCTTCGCAAATCTACGATATTGTATTATAATAAAAATATAATTCACGATTAAGCTTAGTATAGATGTTAACGGTAATCAATACAATTTAATTGAAACTAAAGACAAAATCATAGTGCAATAAACATTTTAGACACTGAACAGTAAGAAAAAATTATAACTCTTTAAAAATAATTAACTGGCTAGTAAAGATAAACATGCACTTTCTAAATAAGCCTAGCGTGAGAAAGGGATTTTAGATTTATCACGCATTTAAGCACTAACAGGCTAGAATCGTTAATATTGTACATTTGATCCTAAGTTCCGCCTTTCATTTCACTTCAGACGGCAAAAGGCAGATGATACCTACAATCAAATAATTTCTTAGAATTAATCGACAATATTCAAATTAAACAGCATATATACTGGAGCAACTAATGTACCTGAACGAAAGTACCAACGATGCTAATATTAGATGCCACAGCCTTGTTAAGCAAAGGAAAATACCACGGGGTTTAGTGGGTAGTCCGGCCTAAATCACAAGGCCGGGTGTTCCACACGAAGTCGTCCCTGATGCCCCCAGACAGAGTGCAGCAAAGACGACGAAGTGCGTAAATGCATTCCCCGCGTCAAGAAAAAAAAAGATGCTAGTATTAAGAAATAAAACTTTTGTAAAGCGTCTTTTTTAATGTGATTGCTTACATTTTGCTCTCTAAGTAGTATGATGGTCATATCTATTGCTTATTATCTTGACGCTTTGTGGTCGTCGACCTGAGTAAGGAAGGTCACGAAAGCAACGTAGTTTGCAATTCACAAAGATTACAGAAATATTTAATAGCGGATATAAAGCGGGATTGTTCATTTCAATATTTAGTTAGTTAGTTTTTTTAGAACTTTAACTGCCCTGAATTAACTGAATAGGATAGTTAGAAGTCAAGAAGAATTCAAGTTAGATCGATGCACACCTCTAAAAAACTTTGCCATGAAAATAAGTGTTGACTGACCATATCTCTAGTACATCTCAAAGACATAGTAATAGATGACTCCTAACGAAGTATTAGCTTATGTTCCGTATACGTAGGTTCACGTCCTAATGACCTAATGCGGTCACTAAGCCGCGGAAGTCAATCAGACGCGGTAATCGTACTTCCTTTGGTGAAGAGTTCATGTGCATAGTCATGGATATTTTGAGAAAGCAAAGTA
The DNA here is from genome assembly GCF_912999745.1 of Papilio machaon. Lineage (NCBI taxonomy): Eukaryota > Metazoa > Arthropoda > Insecta > Lepidoptera > Papilionidae > Papilio > Papilio machaon. Next base: position 2,661,640 of record NC_059989.1, on the reverse strand, counting down.
TATTATTTTATTTTCCTTACAACATTATAGAAAAAAGTGTTTCATATAGAATTTGGATTACAATTCACTCGATGTTATAGCGTAACAATTAGTAATTCATAATTAATATTGTGTAGTTATCATACTAATATAATAAATACGAATGTTTAGATGTATGGATGAACGGGTAGATGGATGTTTGTTAAAAGGTATCTCCAGAACTGCTGAAATTTGGCATAGATGTAGAACATAGCCTGGAAGAACACTTACTCTTCTAATTAAGTTTTTTTTCAAGTTCACGCGGACGGAGTCGCGGGCAACAGCTAGGTATTTATATTTATTATAAAATCTAATCAATAGGTATAAAGGTCTTGTTAGCTTTATCATTCCGCTCGATTGTAATTGATATGTGGCAGTGGCGCCCGATTACGTCACCATGATGTGGTAGCCGTTTTCGTAATTAGATTTAAGTCAGAAAATCATCTATTTTAAAATATTATTGTGAACATATTTTGAACACAATAAATCAGTTCGTAATTACGATATTAGAGATCTGAGATTGATTTCACATATTTTTACGCGTTTACATAATTTTGAATTAAAAATTAAAACTGTCTCATGAATTATTTCTGATGAATTAATGTAAAATTGTATTTAGTGGTGTATATATTTCTAAGTCAATGTATTTTAATGCATTTTATATTAATTTCATTAGAATTAATTACACTTTATTACAAAATTATACTCGAGGAATACCTAATTGGACGTTAACACTGAAAGATGAAAAATATTGATAAATTTTATGGTGCAAAATTTTTTATATGTTTGTGAATAATATTTAGTAATACGTCAACATATTATATATATTATTACTAGTCAACATTTTCTCCTCATTCAATGAGAGAAAAAAAGTCGTAAGTTTTCATCCAGGCCATTTTTAAAAATTGCAGACTATTTTAATGATGCAAAAGCCAAATAATCATCAAACGATTAAGTGGTTTTGAATTGATAAAAATAAAGTAAAATCAAATTAGATAGGCGCTTTTTGCATAGCTATGTTAGAAGAATCCACTCAAATGAGCAATAAGTAAATGCATCCCTTATTATGAACTAATTATCCTTGAATTTCTCTAAAACATTGAAGTAGGTAGTAATAAAATCGATGACACAAAACCGTAAAGTGATAATAATAAAAACAAACAACACACGAATTATTTATAATCATTTACTCATCTCAAGGATAATTACGTTAACATGCAACATTCACAGTTTTTTGTGTTGTAAGTAAAAAGGTAAAATATTAATCAATTTTTTTTTTATTTGCATATAAATCAAGTCGCCATTAACTAAATTTATTCGAAATGTACTTATGCCTAAAAGACCGAACCGGCAACATGTTTCTACCAATTTGCTACACTACCCATTACACCTCCATAGCCATTATTACAGGTCACTCACCTGAAGGTGTCCAGCATTCGGGGCACTCCTGACAGAGCGAAGCCCAATCAAAAGACAGGTCCTCGAAACTAGCCATAGCTGCGATCAGCTAAACAGTCGGTCCTCTCCACAGCATATCAGACAGAAGCTATCTGTCCACACAAGCACCAACACAATTGTTATGTTTTACGTTGCTGTCATGTAAACGAAAAATAATGAAGCACTCTTAAATCATATGTTGTCACAAGCCGGCAATTAAACGAGTTCGCGCCAATCCGCGTCACGTCGCATGCAAGATCTGTGTGCACGCGCATGCGCAATAGCGACTGGCGGAGGACTGCGCGCGGTTGCGCGGCGGACGGACTTGCGGCTGCTCGGGATGTCACTCCGAACCTGTTTCTAAGCCTCGAAGCTAAAAGCGCTCACTCGACGGATTCGATATTTCGATTTCAATGAACCGTTAACGTTCTTTTCTCGTCGGATGTGTCTAATCTACACATCGCAACGTAACCGCATCTCCGATCTGTTTTACAGCGTCTGTTTTCGCAATCTTTAGTACATAAATCGATCTAGGCGCGGTCGAACCTAGCTTGAACTTACTGGAAATCTAACGTTTGCATAGCTTTAAACTTAAACATTCGGTCGTTTTGTATTCAACACGCGTCTAAGAGCTGTTAAAACTGACCGTCCTTTATGAGAACCCACGTTTCGACTGCGAAAGACACACCTCGTTTAAGCAATGTTTTAACGACTACTACTACGACTTTATTTACAATTTACAAAGTTATAAAAACAGGTTTACAATAACAAATTTCTAATCTATACCAATTATGAGTTTCTGGTACTTCTCTAGTCTTTCCAAACAACTTGTGAAGCAGACAAAGCGCTTGTAAGAATTGAAGATAAGGTACATATACAAGCTTAGTTACAATGTCAGTGATAGTATAAGCTAGGTTCTGTCATGGCTCGACTAATCTGTAGCGTAGCGTCGTGTGGTATTGGCTTGACATGGCATAACTTGGCACAGAACAGGTGCGCAATACATTTGTCGTTTGGTGTTACACTTGGATACTGTGAAGTAGAAATTAATGGTTTACCTCTTTACTTCGTGGAGATCCACTGGTTGAACTGTTAGTTTCTTTGGTACATTATCCCGTGAAAAAAAAACCTAATTAAAATCAACAAAAAAACTTTAGGTACAAACAACATAAACTATTGCTTTCAAATGTCATTTCTAATCCTATATGCATTTCTATTCGAACAGAATGTAAAATTAATTAACGCAATGGAAACTCGAGAGCTCAATATAATAAATTAGAATGCATCTTCTATGTAAATGCTTACTCAATTTAAGTATATTTCGCATAAATATGGAATTGGCCGCTAATTGGCTAGTCGTTGCTATACGCAGTTGCTAAAGCAGAAAGCGGCAAGCCAACGTAATATTTATTCAGAAAATTCAAAGAGGTTGTTGCCTTCATTCAAACATTTAATAAAATACAAAACTACTCACGCACTACTAAATGAAACCAACCTACGTTTTAATTTAGTCAAAAATTTCTACCAATTTTTTCATAATAGCAGCGTGAATTATAATATTAATATACAATGCAAAGGAAAAACAATGTTTATTATAATAGCTGTGAATAACTAAACGTAAGAAGTTGTCCTTGAACTGGAATGACTGAATGTAACACATAACAGACGGACAAACGGACTTGTTTAACTCGAGGTGGTACACTTAATTCACGCAATTGCACGTAGGAACACGTACTTACGAAGTTAATAGGGCATGCTGTCTCATCTTACTTAAGAGGCCCAATCTGTGGCGGCAATAATTATATTATGTAAAAGGAAAATTTCATCATTACATCAGTCATTAATGTGATTTCTTTAAGTGAACTTTATCAACTGTACATGTCGTGAAAAAAACATTGAATAATCAAACGAAAATGTCAACAACACATGTGGCTCTGATATTGTTTCCAATCAAGGTCACGTTCCATTTTATGTGTTGGAGTTTAATAAAAACCACGGAATAGATAAATTTAACGGCTTTATAACAGCTTGAAGTACAAAAGTGACAAGGCAATGCATTGTAACTTAAATACCTTCATTTCAACATTAATTCGATATACTCGACTATTTATTACAAATTATAATCGAATATTACTGTTATAATGCCATTCCCTTTGAAGAAACAGAGAAAACAATGTGTATCAATATAAGTATTACAGATGTTAATAATGTAAGTATTAATAATATTTATTTATTATAAATATTAATTAATAATGTTGCATAATTTTATGGCCACAAACGAAAAAAAATATTTTCATATAGCCTTTTAAAGTGCTTAGTTACACGAAACATGAACAAATGGATTATTGACTAGCAGATAAGGTTTTCGTGTGCCAATCTATTTAGTACCAAATATTGTAGTCATAACTGCTAGTATATTATTGCTACTTAAGTAAGATATTGCTAAAACATATTGTCCTCTGAGATAGAAAATACAGGACAATCGGCATGATTTATTAGAATAACCTTTAAAAAAAAATGCGATACCAAAACAAGTTACAATTACGTGCAATTACTATTATTCAGCTGTTTGTTTCCTTAATATTTATCCTTATCAATTAAGGAAATATAAATAGAATGGCATCAAGTAGTTTCGGACCAAAATATAATCTAAGAAACGGCCACAGACATCCTCTGGTCAATATTTATTTTGATAACTGTCACAACAAATAAATCTCTAAGTCGTGGGTAACCTTATACAGCGTAGTTTCATGTTCAGAATTAGGATAAGGGGAGACTAATTAGTATGTCATTCAACTGTACTTGTTACTTAGAAGTGACGAATAAGCACATGGAAGTCGTATATTGAGTAAAAATCTTAAATAACTCAAGCAAGATTCTAAAATGAAAAAACATAAAATAGAAAACTAATTTATTTACGTACTAGTATAATCTGAAACGAAAACATAAATTTATATGTATTGAAAAAAAGTTAAATCAAGATTAATGTAGCATATTTGACACAATGAAGCTAGTATTAATTAAGAATATTCCCATCACATTATAACGCCTGAGAGTTTTGAGAATTACACACTTTACGTTACGGTACGACCGTAACGGTAAGCTCATACCAAAACCGACGTATCGGCTCATGAGGGTTTATAAATGCTTCAGTCTCGTTCGTATTATGACTTTGTCGTAGCCCTGATCGTGTAATGAAACCCGACAGGAAGGTGTTATCAACTTTTATCAAAATCACATTAATAAATGAAAAGATATAAGCTCTCTGATTGTCTCCAGAGATAAAAAAAATAAATTAGGGTCGAGATCTTATGTTTTTCATTCTCAAAAATAGGACCTCGTTTTTTAATCGCCCCATTCTTTAGTTGTTTCTTCTTCCAAGAACACGTCTAACAATTTTCGTTGAACGATGAGTTTTCTATTTCGCGGCACTTCTGTCAGGTGAGGAAGTAAACTCATCAAAAAGTTTCGATCGGGATCTTCTGCAAATCTATCATTGCGTCTGGGCTTGTATAACTCACGTTTCGTTTTTTCTGTGTCTGAATGTTCTTGGTAATCGTCATGATTTATTTCCTTAGATTTACAACAACAAACTTGTTTTACGGGTTCGCGAAAAGATTGTTCTGCCGATGAAGTTCTTACTTTAACTGACTTAGAATTCTTTAATGAAGTAACTTGTACTGACTTCGATTCTGACGATGTTTCTCCAAACGGTGACAATGCCCTGTTATCTTCATGTACTTCTTCATCGGGGCTGTCCGCTTCAGACAATGGATATTCGCGCACAGGTGGTTTAGGTACAATTTGCTTAGCTAAAAACAATAACGATTCGTAATATGACCAAGAAGAAGTTTTAATAGTAGCTACAGTTCCAGGTTTTTTAGGTTTATTTACTCTAACGTACTCTTTGCGGAATTGGTCTCTCAAATTATTCCATCTCTTCTTAATAGTATCAACTGGCATATTTAACTCTGATGAAACTTCCTCCCATTGTAGTCTTGTTTTGTATCTATTATTATGATTATCACAATGTCTATTCCATAATGCTGGCCTATTGTAAACACAAAGTATTAATTTATCGACATCTAAATAGCCACCCTCAGTCATTTCAAATAAATATACACAAAAAACTATATTTTCTGATCCTTAATTTAAAAACTGCTTACAATGATGTATGAACACGCTGCATACAGCAGGCAAACTGCCGACAAATCCAAACATGTAGGACTTGATCACTAGTCGTTGATTGTCGGGCGTCGTCGGACGAAGACGTCAATACGCTGGTGCTGGCGTTCTCTTTTCTACACATGCATTACATTTGTTTGAATCTTACGAGTTTATCCGATTACGACCAACCTTAATTTAGTTCGGTTCGTTCGTACGACGCTGTTATAGAAAGAAGGCGCATTGTGAAGCTGTGCATATTAATAAAATCGGTGTTACTCTATGTAATATCGTAAAAGAATGTCAAATTTCTTACAAATGATTTAAAGGCGTTGCTGATAACGATAAACCAATATTTAAAATTTTTGTATGTTTGTCTGTATGTGCCTGGAAAATCAATTTTGACGGGAAGATAGCTGGAGATAGATGGACCCCCGATGGGTCCGAAACTAGTCGGTGCCGTCACCGGACGATCAAACGTGAGTTAAGCCGTTTCTTAATTAATTGGGAAGATAGCTATTGCATTCGGGCAGATTATAAGGCTACGTTGAACTCCGCGGTGATGAAGTCGCCCGCTAGTTCAGACTATAATGTCACTACAACTTTTACGACCGGAACATAAATGTTATGTTTAACAGAATGTGCCACAATGTCTAATTAACAATTTTACACTGCTAATGCTATAAATTAAATTCTATGAAAGTCCAATTAAATAAGAACAGAGAAATATTATAATAAAGAATCTAATTAATAATAAAAACTATGAATAATATGTTAAATTAATAATTATTTCTCATGTTTTTCATGTTTCAATCTTTAAATACTTTGATGTGTAAATAAAACTTCAGAATTGATTTTACTCTTTATTACATAAAAAAAAATTAAACTTCTTCATTTACGTAGTCTTCTTCCCAACGGACAGGAATCCTGAAGTATTTGAAAAGTATTTGGCATTTGCTTCATTGACTCGGGTCTCGGCTGCTTGAGGATTTACAATTTCCAGACCCTGAAACAAAAGGAAAGTATTTAATATGTAATTAAAATTACTCTGGTTCAACTTTTTGGGTATCGCAGTTTACTCCTATAAAAGACTTTGATAACAACAGAAGTCCACATTTATTATATAGGAGAGAATTTAATTAGGTAATTAACATTACACAATCAAAGACAACTATTATAAGATAATGAAGAAACCTTGAAATAAAAAATCACATCTCACAACAATAGGATAAAAGACATGCAATAACATCTAAGAAATTCCTATCGGGGGTAAACGACATCTTGCAACGCCAAGTCAAGTGCATACCGGCCTAACTAGATCGCATCGCAGCGTGATAGATCCGTGGCTGTTGGCCTTGTCATTCCATATTATTATTACCTGTTACGTTGGCCGTGATTAGGCAGAGCTATGCCGCGACACCCCATGCCAGCTTAATGACTGTTCATTTCGCTTCTTGCGGATGCCGAATGACATTACAATTTCTGTTCTTAATAGTCAACTGACGGCTGTCATTAACATCAATAGAACTTTAAACTGTTTGTAATACTGAGAACAACTTTATTTTTATCACAGCTCAGCAAAGTTATGTGACCTTGATGCTACCTAGTTCCTCTTTCTTTATCTATTATTGTTAAAAAAAAAACAAATAAATTGGAGACAAAAACCAACATTTAAAACAGATCATGTTTAATACTTTTTAGCCGACTTCAAAAAGAATGAGGTTATCAATTCGACTGTATTTTTTATGTGTGATACCGGGTAGCTCCGCCCCTGATGCTCCGATTTTGATAAAAAATAATAATCGAAAGGTAGTGCTTGCAGATGGGTCCCACTTTTGTACTAGTTTTTAAAATAACTAGAAGACTAGTAGATTTAACTATAGGACCTACATAAAAATGATGTATGGAAGATTTGTAGCTCTTTAAATGTGCTAAATAAAAGTCCGCGATAGCATATATCTATCTTTTTATAGTTTTCTCACAATAACAATTTTTTTCTTTAGAAACATCAGTTATTACACTAACCATTCTTAAGATACAAAAAGGTTGGGACGGAAGTTTTGAATATGGAAGCAAACTTTCAAATCATCTACAATAAAAAATTGCTATTTCTTATTTCATTATCTACGTAGAGAAATGTGAGGACATTTTTTGTACGATTAACATAATTGAAATTATGATATCATTATCGTTTGGACGTCGTTAGTTCAAGGCGAATGTCAACGTGGAATATCTCTAATATCATCGTCGTTTTACTTTCTTGTGAAAGTCTATAAGATAAAACATAATCTGTCAACGTTTTTATTAAATTAGAAATAGTATGTTCCAGCTTAATCTATTAATTATTATATTCAATTCAAAGTATTCGTAACAAGTTGTCAAATACTGTTGCAACTATTTCTAAATTCGTCTCTAAATTGTAATCCTTACTAATATTATAAATGCGAACGTTTAGATGCATGGATGTTTGTTATTAGTTATCTCCAGAACGGCTCAACGGATCTCGAATATGGAATAAATGTAGAACATGGTGTGGAAGAACACAATATTTTTTATTGCGCGCGGACAAATTCGCGAGCAACAGCTAGTCGTTTAATTTTCAATTTATGATAATCATTATCATTAATATCGGAGTTGTTATGTTCGTAGTAACAGTTATATACGATATGGATGCAAAAACATTAAAATGCAATATTTAAATGAGCAATGCGCGAGCTGGCATTGAGCATAGAATAACTTTAATTAGTCTACCCGGAAGCTTAATATAGAGAGAAATCTACATTTTTAACTATTATTACCTGATCTGCGGGTCTGTACATAGTTTGTTTTTCCTTTGCTCCTATCATCGTTTTAAACTTTATTTTTCCAAATGAAAAGCTTAAAATAAACCTTTGAAAATATTTGATCTCTGCGGATTTTAATATTAGCGGTGGTATTATTTATATTCTCGTGCATAATATGGCATTCTCAGAAATTTTTAATATTGCCGGCAACAATTTAATAACACTCTGAAGACTCCAAGGCAACCAAAATTAACTTCACATACTAATTCAAAACTTATTAAATTATGCAAAAAAATTACCAATTTGGTGGCAAGAATTAGTCATCGCGGCTACAATCGTTTACGGACAAATAGCCGCACCTTCAACCTTTACAAAACATGGTAACATTTAACAGCGACTCTGCTATAGCTATTAAAGACACGATCAGAATGTGGGCTGGTGACTAGTGCAAGACAGTGAAATATGTGGCCATTACGCTTCGCTAGGTATTAAGGGTCAAAAGATTATCGGCAACGCCTTTTCGGTCTACGGGATTTAATATCACGGGAATCTTTGCCTCTATACCGTTAGCAAGAATAAACGGAGGCAAAAAATAATTTCTCTATACACTGCATTTGTATTGATGAAAAAGTGCTATTTATGAAATCTTTATTCCAGTTTAAAACTCAAAAGAAAAGAAAATGGCAACAAAAACACGTTGTTAAGGTAAACCAGTGTATAAGGTATTATTATTATACCAGTAAACATAAAATAAAACAAATTAAAACGCAATTTCCGAAATTTCAAAAATACATAAACTTGTACTTGTTTAGTTGTACATACTTTATACATAAATGTGGACATATTCTCTTAAATGTACTTTGTACTATGACGTAGTTGTAGATTGACGTTCAGGTAACTATTTTTGGGGCATAAATATTTTAGTTTTAAAAAATAAGAAAGGATCATTATTGATGTAGGTTCTAAAATTTAGCCGACTTGTTCCAAGGAAAACCTCCGAGATATGTAGATAGTGAAACACCCAATTACTCTAGGTTGTTTCACTTATCTTGCACCGGTGTAAGGAATACGTATTCATCTAAGCAACTAAAACCTCAGATTATGCGAGGGAAATCTCTATATGTAGCCGAGTATAACGGTTGCAATCTAACTACGACCGCTGGGCAGAGGGATAATAGCCCCTGCACTATAATAATGGCATCTCGTTCCCGCCTTACACGATACTTAAATATCAGCTCACAGTATTTAAATCAACTAGCGCTGATGTTCGTAGGGATGTAACGATATATCAAACAGGTATCGATGAAATAGTATAGCATTTTTATCGACACCAAAATTTGTACTAGATCAGGTATCCCATCCCTTATAGAATAAAGTGACGTCAATAAGTAAATAAAGTTTGGTAATCGACCTAAATAAAACTTACAAGTCGGGTACCGAACACCCAAGCTTTTTTCATTCTTTTTTTATCTTTAAACATATTGATTTCAGAATAAAGACATAGTCAATAACAGCAATGAACACGTAAAGATAATGCGAATGCCTGTTAAATAAAATCAGCCAATCAATCTATTATTGCCGTGAACCTGTTTCACTTGCTGTGATTTATGATAATACAGACGGCAAAATAAACAGCAATCTTGTCGTTTGTGTAAATTTAAATAACTTGAAAAACTGGATAGTATATTTTCGGCAATGACTAATAGTGGATGTATCATCGATAACATCATAACAAACCTTCGAGGCCAGAACATTTTCACAAATAAGGTGTACGACAATAAATAAAAAGTATAAATATTCTCTATGCATTTTCAAAAGATGACAAAAATTCTATAAAAACACTAACCAAAAAAACGAATAATATAAAAGTTTACAATATTGTAATTTTTAACACAAATACCTCGTTTCTAGTCACAGTAGTAACTATTTAACAGACTTGTATATTTCAACTATCTTAACGTATTTTAAATGACTAATACTATATAAGGAAAGCTCATCAAAATAACTTATAGCTGGGGCTTGAAACAGTTTATCGTTTCACTAGATCATTAAAACAGATATGAGTTAATGTAGCAAATAATATTGGCAATAAATAGCGGCCGCGACACGGCGCAAGCTAATCCGAACTCGATCGAGACGTATCTTCGGCATGGTGAACGATGTATAACATAAGTCTTATCACACAGAGATGCGAAAGCGAAGCGGACACAGAATGAACAGTAAGCCGTTATGAAGTGTATCGCTATATCTTCTTGCTCTAGTATGACACGTTTTCGACTTCTAACAACATACATATAAGAATTTGTCGCAGAACCAAAGCGAGCAGCCTATGTTTCAAACAACTTACCACAATCGAACGAAATTCTTCGTTTCGCTAGTGTTTTGTTTCGCTTTGGTTCCTGTTCGCTTTCGCTGCAGTGTGCTACAGGCATTAACATTAAAGCGAAGGGCGTTGCCATTCCCATAGCACAAATACCAAAGGCGATGTAGACGGTGAAAGTACTAACCAGATCTTCTGAAATACCAATAGGCCGGTACCACGCTCAACTGTTCCATGCAACTTGTAAATGAACAAGAGATAGGGCTGTCGTACCCTGCCTTGTAATTTATCTCAAACTACCATGTTGACCCTTGCTATATATCGTATAGTTTCCATCACTAGCGGAATAACATATAAAAATGTTGCGTTAATTGAAGTCAAGCAATTAAAAAAATATTTGAATTCATAATAAAATACTTTTAGCTTTGTTGAATATAATTTATCTACATATATATAAATCTCTGAAAAATCATTTGCAAGATGGTAGTTTTTAATGTTGAAACCCATACGGTTTAACAGTTTAACAAAAATGGTGAAATGGTCAGTTGAATTCTAAAATATAATATAACTTTTGTTTCGTATTTCCGTTTATGAAAACCCTACCTACTGCACCATCAAACACTCAGAATTAATGGGCGTCGGGCTGAAAATAAATGCAAATGTAAAACCCGCGCAGCATATTTTGGATTTCTATACTTTCTGCTAACATCATAAAGGCGGCATAGTATTATATACTTAATTTCTACAAAATATTAACAAAATAAACTAGCGAATAAATTACGCAAATGATAAAACAGAGCTAGTTTTGAGATTTTAAATATAAAATATTTATTAATTTTTTTTCTATTGCCATATCATTTTTTCACGTAATGAATTCATTTATGAACAAACCATGTAATTAACAAAAACTGATTTATTTGCTCTAATAGTCAAAGTGACGATAGTTTCACACTACAAGCCAAAACTTACCTGAGAAAGTTTACAAGAAACTTCAACGATTAATGTAGAGGAAAACTATCTTGTGGAAAAAGTTTGCGAGCTCATGATAATATGACTAAAAACTACATGATGTAAACATCGTCACTTTAATCATGGGACATCAACTTTCTTATTGTGTAATCAACTCATGAAATCAGGCGTGTAGAAAATCAACAACATTCTATTGTTTTCATGCCGACATTTTATAATACCTTCATGTGAAGGAACATTTTACAAAGCGTTCAATATTAACAGTTTTATTTTATTACGCAACTGTAAGATTTGTACAAACAACCACGAATAACCTATTTGCATCTATGCTTGGACGAGAAATTGGTGCTCCGTTGACTTAGTACTTCTCTATTTCTTGTCAGTTTTTTGTCGTGATACAACTAAAATTGACTTGAATCGCCAGCTTGACACATGTTGTGTCGAACGAACAATTTGCGATTATCACTGTAAGCTATGTACTGTGCATTTTTATGAAGTAACGTTATTTGCACATTTCCACGTCTACGAATCTTTCAGGATGTTGTCGTCGAGATGACACCTAACTATAGCATAGGAAAAGGGGAAGTGAAATGCATGATGTGAAGATTGTACCTCAGTTATCATACAAAATACAGAAAAATAAATATATTTAAAACTTTGAGTTTTTAAAAACTTCCCCGAATGAAATAGAAGAAATAATTACAACAGCATGGTTGTTATTTTCGCTAGCATTTAATTTTGATAACATTAAACGTTATTATTAATTCCAATCATCACTATTGTATCTTAAACGATGCATTGTTTTGCGTTCAATATTTTACAGAGGCGGCGCGCACAAGGGATAGATCGACGTAAGATATCCAAGTAATGATGCCTCAGGATTCTGAAATTCCTTATAAATCTGAACTTGTTATTAACGTCATACTTGTAGCAACAACAAGTGAATAGAATAAACTAAAACAAAATTGATCAAAATACAAGACGCTATTGTTTAAATAACAACAATCAGAGAATAGAATCAACACGGTACAAAATATTTTCTTAGACACATCTAAACAAGTTATACGAACATTTTAGGCGGTGCCGTGAGATAATAAAAACTGTTACGTTATTACGATGACAATAGAACGTGTTAGTGAGTCCGATGACACCGTTTCTAACAATACTTAACCCGCATTTATGTAACGTGAAGTATTTTTTTTTTTTTCATTAGTAGACAATTCATTGATATCTTAATAAGAATCAAGGCGAAAGCAATTATCTTGTTGTACACGCGTGATAATTATATGGAACATATTCTTGCCGCTTTACACCCACATATGATATATCTATATAAGGAACAAAACTATATTTGAATCTATATAATAGACTAGCTGTCGCCCGCGACTACATCCGCGCGGAATAAAAAAAAAATCAAAAAGTGCCTGTATTCTTCCAGACTGTGTTCTACATCTGTGCTAAATTTCATCAAGATCCGTTGGGCCGCTCCAGAGATACCTTCAAACAAACATACATCCATCCATCCATTTATCCATTCGCATTTATAATAATAGTAACTGAAATTTGATCCAAGCTACTTCGTTAAATGTACACAATAACTTGGTTACGTATTAAATATATATAATAACGTTCATAAGTAATTACTTGGAACACATTCACATTCTTTAACCATTCTACTACTTTCATACAAGGATAAAATAGCGGACAAATGAATTAAAATGGAAATAAAGTATGCATTAAGCGCGGATAAATAGATGTACAACAAAACACCCATAAGGTTTTATTGAATTTAATCAGATTAAGAAGTAAAATGAACTCTATAGCACTAACCTGCAAAGGAGTAAAGGCAACTGAAGAGGCCGTTCCTGAGACCTGTCTTCTAATACTGGTGGCGCCGCCATACTGCTGGTTCTGTTTCTGCAGGTTCTTCTGCAGAGTCTTGCTTATGCGGACCTTTGTCTTCTCGTCTATCTGCGGCAGACGTACACGACCCGTACTCGACTTGCCGATGGTGCCACGGGTGTAACCTAAATCTTCTTGATACGCATCGTCTTCTATCTGTTAAGGAATAGAAAGATATAAGATTTAATCTGCAGTTCCTCATTTATATGGAACCGATATAAGTTTTCGTCTCTCTTGATTTTTATAAGAGAAGGGGGCAAACGAGAGGAATCGCAAATGCGTTGCCGGCCTTTGAGATGGTGATACCCTCGCTTCTTGAAGGACCCTAAGTCGTAGTGGTTTGGAAATACCGCCGAGGACAGACCATTCCACAACGCGGCCGTGCGCGGCAAGAAATTTCGCGGGAACAAAAATAAAAAAAAATAAAAAAAATTGAGAAAATTTTTAAATATTTTGATCAATTTTATTTTAGTCTATTCTTGATCATTCAATTTAACGCTATCTATGCGTCTTTTTGGTCCTTTGACTACCGAAATATTTTCTGGTAAATTTTCTAAATCCTACCGTTGTTTTCTTATACGATATCAAACAAATGCACTATAAATGAACACATACTAGCTTTTGCCAGCGGCTTTGTGCGCGCGGAATTAAATAAAAATCAGAATGAATAGTAGTACTATGTGCAGAGATAAAGTTCATATCTTCTATAACCGTGACAAATTTCAATAGTCGAACTGTTGCAGAATTATCGAGTTAATATGTGAATCAAACGTACCCTACGGGAATCTTATATATTTCCGGGATCATAGGAATCCTATGTTTCCTTCCACACTGTGTTCTACATCTATAATAAATTATACGTTGAGTCATTCTGGAGATAACTAGTAGCATATATCCATCCATTCAAAAATTCGCAATTATAATATTAGTAAGATATAAATGTCGACATTTACAGTTAAAGCATTTATTAAAAATAATAAAATATAATGTTATGATGCAGTTTTCCACGGTCTAACAATGCTTAGAGTAATGTTAGATTAAAGATCGGTCTCTTCATTAGTGCTCTAATAGCACACAATGAATTTAACGCTAAGTGCATTTCACACGACAGATGCATAATTATTGTTAAACTATGCTAAATTATATTTAAAATAACCGGTGTAGACGGAGGCTCTGTCCGCTTCTCATTGAGGTTATTAGGTCCCGAATAGTGGGTTTGTCGACTCTGGGTTCAAATTTTAGAAAGTTAGTTTTGAAAATAGTTCGATGTTCGATGTCACTACGTGTTAAAAGAACTAAAGTCTCTCGTAGGGCAATTCGATGGCAATGAACATATTAAAGTTACTTAGATTTTTATTAAGAACATCAATTTATATAATGTGTGTAAATATAAATTGTTAGAAAGATCAAAACATAATAATTATATATTTAAAATAGGCTAAAGGGTAATAAATAAAATTGTTTGTCTAATATTCTTAGTACATAAATATTACTTATAAGCAGAGCTGGGCATTAACTCGTTAATCCGTTAATCGTTAATTAACGAAGTTAACATTTTGCTTAACGGATTAACTTTTAAGTTAACTTCAAAAAGTGTTAACGCTTTTGTTAACTTCCGTTAAATTCAACTTCCGTTAAAAAAGTCCGTTAATCGTTAAATTAGAAACTTGGAGACGTGCTGTCATTTTGTTTAAATTACGTGCCACGCCACGCTCGTAAGTTCAACTATGTTGGGCGACTGTCGGCGACTCGAATGGTGAACGAACGAGTTGATAATTGATATATGTGAAGTTTGCGTGCAAGTGTGATGCATCTGAGCGTCCGGGAAAGACGTGACCAACAGGACAAAATCAAAAGAAGGTTCGAAATAGTATATTTCATTACGAGTATATAAAACAAGAGTATGTAATAGCCCACATTCCGAACGCTCTTCGTCCCTGCAATACCCTCCAATCCCTTTTTGAGCAACTGTATCAAAACAATTTTTTACTCGTGCTTTTTCTTTAGCTTTTCCAAACTCGTGCGTTCTCTTTCCCAACTGTCAAAATAATGTCTATTAAAAAGAAAAAAAACAACCACGAAGTTTTTACAAAAAAAATCATTGAAGTTTTTATGATTCATGCAAATATTTCTAAAAAGAAGTTCCTAATTTGTTACAATATCAGATTTAATGATTTGATTCAATGAATTAGGTTAGGTTTCATTTTATTTCATCTCATTAAATTTCATTTTCATTTCATATCAATAAAAATAATCTACTGAAGACTTGGCCGTTAGAGCATAGTTCCCTTTGCCTACCCAGAATGGGTGAAGAAAACAAAAAAAATCTCTGTTAGTATTCTTTTACAGTTGGCGCCATTTTTCAAACATTTTTGTAAGTTGAGTTTATTGTGTTTTTATTATTCTATTAAATTGCTTCATTTTTTCGCAACTGTATTTAAATAGTTGTTTAGTACACGTGCGGAACTGTCATTACAACATGTTCCAAATGTCAACCCTCACCTTCGGCTGCGCCTCGGCTCGGGTAGACATTTGTCGGAACTCTGCAATGACAGGCTTTCCGCACACGTTATGAAATATACTATAATGCATTCATACTTGTCTCCAATACTAATTTGTTATAGAATGTATAGTAAAATTACTATTTTAAACAAGTGTCGCCACAATAACTGTGAAATTAGTATGTATAATTTTGGTATGGTTAACTGTTAACGATTAACTTTAACTTGCGTTAAATTTTCGAAAATTAAACGCTTTAACGATTAACGAAGTTAAATTTTTAATTAACGAATTAACGATTAACGAAGTTAACTTTTCGATTAACTGTGCCCACCTGTGCTTATAAGTTATAATATTATAAACGCGAATGTTTGGATGTTTGTTAGAAGGCATCTGCAAAACGACTCAACGAATCTCGATGAAATTTGGCATAGTACAACATAGCTTGGAAGAACACATAGGCTACTAGTGAAATTCCGCGCGGATGGAGTCGTGGGCAAAAGCTAATCTGTCAATAAACACAACTGAAAAGAAGACGATCCTAGTTACCGGGTTACAAAGAACAAAAAAATGTAATTGGTACAGACTCATAATATTTTTGCAAACACAAAGAAACTAATCATCGAATTATAATCCCATAATTACATCGCGTCAAGACGAATTAATGTTTTTATTGTTGGTAACACAATAGGAGACATACGGACAGTGCGATTGAAAAAAAAATATCTTATAGTTACTGTCTTCTGAAAGGATAATTTAGTTTAATAAAAAATACCTACACACTTTAATTCAGAAATATTCAACTTCTGAATTTTACTTCATAATTTTAAGTATTATTTTTCTTATTAAAAAACAAACTCCCAACTGGTGTTTACTTTTGCTTTATTGATTAATATTTTTGTTTACACAAACATGAATAATATAACTACAAACAAATTCAGAGATGACGAATAAAGACTCATGAAACAAAAACAATGGCTAACACACATTTTATGTTGGATAAACTTAATGTCGGTGTGTCACAAGCAACGGAGCTAGCACGGACGTCCGCGCGCTTCAACAGCTCGCCTCTCGGTCTATTTGTTTTTCACAAACAAAAACTAAACAGGCCACTACAATCGTTTGAATTCTCTCATATGCCGTATGCCGTAGTCTACCGAGCGTGACGTCACATTTTTAGTATTCCTGCGCACTCCGCAACGGTCGGAGGGAGATATCGGTAATTATTACTGTAAATACTCATAAGCATATCGTGTAGTCGCATGATTTGAGTTACGAGGCGTTATAGACAAAAACTTCATATGCATGCTAGTTGTATAACACACGCTATTGTTATGGTAAGATGACTGCACTGCGAAGTTAAACAGTGGATATAGAAGTAGTTCAGCGAAAATATGCTGTCTTAATAAGTCTCAGTGAAAAGTAAAATTTTAAAATACTTATGCTGGTCGGAAACCATTGGCTTATAATTATTTTGTTCTAGACTTTTTTTATAAATAGAAATACTTCGATTAAATCTAAACAGTCAAAGTTTCAACCCTGTACAAGAACTGTGGGGTCCGATGTCGACCATTTAAATGATTTACGCAATATTCGAAGAACGTAAATGCGTCAGAAAACGCAGTTGCATGTCGCGAGCATTTCGTGTATGATAATACGAAACATGGCACGATATAAGTTGCGTAGACTTTGAATACACGATAACGTTCAAATCTATTATCAAATATCGATAATAGTCAATTTACATACATTAATTTATATAATAGATTCACATAAATAACTCAAAACTACTTGTCAGTTTTTCCTATTCACTAATAAGCAATAATAAAAAAAAAATTTTTTACTTTCTGCCCCCCCTCCCTTAATCTAGCCTAAATCATCGGCCGGCAACCCTCTTGTAAAGGATAGCTGATAATATGTAAATATACTTAATATCACTATATCTAAAACATTAAACATCTAGAAAGAAACAGATGAATGAAAAAAGCGGTTAAATTTCTCTCAAAGGTTTAATACGTAACGTAATTAATATATTTATAATAATAAAAAAAAAATTAAACGTTACACTCACGTCAGCGAAGTTTAATCTGTTTGCATTCTTCCTGAACTCAGTCATGGCGTATCTCTCCTTCATCTTTCTAACTCGCTTTCCTCCTCTCTTCTTACGGCTCTGTTCTATTGGCTTTGGTAATGGCTTCACAAATTTTACCGGTGGTGGTTCCTTACAGAGAAAAAAAAAAAGATAAACTGCAAAGTAATCATTATTTTATCTTAGGAGAAATATTTTCTGTGCATCTCCTTCTTTAATTAATTAATTAAGAAACGGCTTAACTCACGTTTGATCGTCCGGTGACGGCACCGACTAGTTTCGAACCCATCGGGGGTCCATCTTCAGGGCGAGTGTTTAATCCGAAGACTTCGCGGTCGCGTCGCGTCTCGCACTGAGTCAGTGATTAACTCACGTTTGATCACCGGACGATCAAACGTGAGTTAAGCCGTTTCTTAATTAATTAATTATGATGTCTCACGAAAGTTTAAACAATTTAACATCTCCTTCTTTGATTAAAGGTATACAATGCATGTACAATTGTGGATGTCTATGCGGTCGCTTCGATATTTTGGCGAATTCAGATGGTCGCTTCCATGTCTGAAACTTACTTTATTTCCAATAAAAGTGGATTTGTCTGAAATTTTACCTGTAATTTATCGAGTTTCTTCTCAATTCCTTCCCGTAACATTCTTCCTATATGTCCATCAGTACTTTCATGACAAGCGTCAACTCTAGCAGCTAGTGTTAGCTTAGTTGATACTAACTTTGCCGCTTTGTATCTTAATTCCTATAAGAAAGACATTAATATTGGTGATGTTTGCTACATATTTAAATGAAAGTACGATTACAAAGACAAATTATGGTCCTCTATCTTTAACACTGTTAAAATTTTAGAGATGAACATATTATAAAATGCATAATTAATCTTACTAATATTATAATGCGAATCTATTTGTTTGAAGTTATCTCCGGAATGGCTCAATGGATCTTGATGAAATTAGGCACAGATGTACAACATAGTCTGAAAGAATATAGGCTACTTACTAAGTTTTTTTTATTTTAATACCGCGCGGGCGGAGTCGCGGGCGACAGCTAGTATTTAATAATGTAATACTTACAGGTGCTGTGTCTTGAACAATTTGAGAGAAATAAATGAAGCCGGTGTGTGGTAAAGCAGCGGCTTGGGAGAAACCAGATAATGTCTTCTTCTGCTGTCCTAATGGTAACACATTGCATGCTGGCATCTTTGATAGTTTGGATAAGCCGCCGGCAACACCAAGAATCTTAGCTGCAGTTGATGCTCCTATAAAAAATAGACCTCTATATTTTATGAAATTATTTGACTTTAAAAATGCAACTGGTTTTAATCACATTTAGAAAATCAGTGAGTTTCTATAATTAAAAACATAAATATGATTAAGAAATTAATTTATTCTTAAGAACTATGGTTAAATATAAAACCTAATACATACCAACAATTGCAGTAATATTAGGGGCAATAAATGTCATCCTACTCTCAACATATTCATAAATTTTTGACTTGTAATGATTCAAATCTCCAGCCATTTCACATGCTTCGTTTATTTCCATCAATTCATTATCCATTAACAATTTCCTAGAACAAACACAGTCATAAATAAACAAACATCAATTCTCTAGCATCTTATATTAATAAATGTCTCCCTACAGAAAAAAATTAATGGGTAGTTTCATGTAACAAGTTTGAAATGTCTTTACAAATAAATCAGTCCACCCATTGACCGCACCTTTTATTGACATTCCTTACAATATTTAATATGTAATACACAAAATTATGCTTCAACATTTTATAAGTTTCGAATGCACATAAAATTGTAACCATGAAGTGTTAGCAGTGGAAATTGACCTTAAGGTTTCACATCAGCTAATACATGTTTATTATTGGATGCTGATCACGGTTCAATGAATAAATTGATAGGTATTTTAATAACATAGTCTTACCCTTGTGTTGTTGAGGCAGTGACAGATACAATCATAATAGTAGCTTGTGTGAGGAAACTCTGTAGTATTTCATTGTTTTTAGCTCTATCCAAATCATTACCAAGCTCTTTAACTGTACGAATATACTCAAGGGGAGTGATGATTAGAGACTCTAACTCCGGAAATCTTTTCTGGTACTTATCCCGAACAAATCTGTGGATAATAGCTGGAAAATGATAAGTTTTGTCTATGTTTACCTAAGTTGAGATTTAAAAAAATATTATTAGCCATAATGGTAAAGAGTTAAATGTAGTTATTTAATAAGTATTGTTATTATGCACATATGATAAAATTTAATGTGAATAAAACTTTCTACCTACCAATTTCACCATCAATTTCAGCTGCAATGTTATTGGCTTCAACTATAAGTTGATACTCTGGATCTGACTCCATTAGTCCGGTAACCTCAATTTTTTTTCTGTTATTTCCATGATTTTGTTCTATTTCTGTTACTACCTGAAATATAAAATATGATTTTCTAGTTATATTCATCTAGGAAAGTATGGATGTATAGTAGGTGGATATAATAAAAAAAATTAAAAAACAATATTATATACAATATTATAATTAGGGTAATCAATTAATGTCTTTAGGTTTTGAAAATAACACTAAATTAAAAGTCAACACTATATTAAGTCTTACCCGCTGTAAACGTTCTGAATATCTTAATTTAGCTAGCTCTCTAATAGAAACATTTTTTATTTCATCTTCTTTAGGAATAACAGGGTAAGGAACAGCAAATTCATGAGACGCATTATTTGATGTTTTGTTATCAATCATAGATTCAAGTTCTGCATCATCATTCTCTTCCAAATCTGCTAGTAGCTCGTCAGCTAAAGACATTATTTATAATTATTTGCGTAACTTTCAAAGAAGTAGAAATGTTATCTTTGAATTTGAACAACAGTTGTAATTGTTACTTATAACCTCAGATTAAGAATTATAACAACTTTAGAGGTTAAAATGTTGTCATTGCAGTGATTGTCAGTGTCAGTTAGATGACAATTTGACCAAGATCAGCGACCTCTACTTTATGGACAGGCTATAAAGCGTGTTATTTTGTGTGTGGTAAAGTCTGACCAGGAATATGACAAGTCTATTGTGAAGGCGCCACTATTTTCATTAACATTGCAAAACTTTTCATTTACGTCAATATAATTATGAAAACCAACTAAAGTATTTTAAAAGATGTATCCAGTATTTTAAACTAGTCCTACTACTATTACTAGCCTATACCTATACACTATTTTCCGCAACTATAAATATTTTTCAACAAGTTAAAACGTCGAATTATCAAGAACTCAAAAATTACACCGCGATTATAGTTAAATAATTTGGCAACTCGACGACAATCAGTTATGTCCATGTCAGAATAACAAATTTATGATTTTAAATTAAATTGGTGTTGTTATTACAAGAAATTATTTATGCAGGTTTACCGCACCACGAAGAGGTTTTCTATTTTTCTAGTAATATACCCTTACTAGAAAAATAGAAAATTAAATAAGTTACACAATTAGTTTTTTTGTGTTAGAGTTACACAATTGTGCAGTGCAGCTCATCGTACAAAAGTCGGTGTTTATAAGATTTTTATTTATTTATTTAAATTCAATTCAAATCGCGATGCAGGATGAGTTTAAATAAAAAATCACAACACTTCGCTTAAAAAAATATTTTATATGCTCTTTGAACAATGAAAATAGTAACACTGTTTCTGCCATATTTTTTCGGCGTGAAGGCTACGCAAGAGTAATACGACGGCCTGCAAATTAAGATTTTATTAGCAAATTATTCCTTGTGGAAAGATTAAAATCACAAATATTTATATAAATGGCGCTAAATCCTCAATACGATGCTATCGGAAAAGGATTTATTCAACAATATTACACGCTATTCGATGATCCGGCACAACGGGCAAGCCTAGCAAATATGTACAACGTGAGTTCATTTCAAATATTTCTCGTTATATTTTCTATCTTAAAACTTTTACGTACATCTCTCTTCACGTTCCGGCATTGTAACTTTTATTTGAAGGTTAAAACTACTCTCCCGCCTAAATGTGTTGTCCGGTTTTTTTTTTTTGTAAAAATAGCTCCACCGACGAAGTTGATGTTACAATTGCAGAAGAGTATCTTAAATAACAACTACGTTATATGTTTTTAAATCGTACTTTTATACATTTTTAATACTGTACTGCTTAGTAGCAAAGTTAAGATTTAGGTGACAATATGTAAGTACCTTAAGAATTTGTAGATTTGTTATTATGATAAGTAAAATGAAAATAGAATTTAAGTCTCAATTTGGCGTGTTTTACACTGTCAAGTACTAGTTCTTAATAACATTTGAAAACCTATTGGATTATGAATGAATACAATGTTTATGATTAATCTGTTGCAACACAGCATGACTCATTCAATAAAAAAACTTCATTTTCCACATCAAAAATGAAATTAAAAGATAAGATGTCTTCAGTCTAAAATACTTTTATTAAAATGATTACATCCTAAATATGACAGGTCATCATTTCACTGGTATTTTCGTAAAAAGGATTTTGATCCACAATTAATTTTTTCCATTACAGGTTGAAACATCTTTCATGACCTTTGAAGGAGTTCAATTGCAAGGTGCTGTGAAAATCATGGAAAAACTAAATGTGGGTAAATTCTTATTAGAAAGCGACATTTCTAGAAGCTATGGCAATGTAGATATAAGTATTACTAAGTTTGGAATGATATGGCAAAATATAGTGACCAGTAACTGTACTTATAGCAGTTTTCATTTAAAAGTATAATAAGACATTGTAGGTATTTAATTGAATACTGAAGGATTTTCTGTACTCATATTTATTTTCTTTTTTGTAGACACTATCTAAATTAATAAAAAAATTCAAAAATCCATGCAATGAACTTACAATAATGTTCTAAACTGAATTTATATTACTAGAAAGAAATTAACATTGTTTAACAGTGTGATAACCTTTGATAGATAAACTATAGTTTTTATTTTGTTAATCACACATTTTGGGTTAAAGTTTTCAAATGTTGTAGAGTGAAGTCATCTGCAGTGAATTTATTTATTTTCATTTCAGAGCTTGGCATTTCAAAAAATTACAAGATTAGTTACTTCTGTGGACTCACAGCCGATGTATGATGGTGGTGTTCTGATTAATGTTCTTGGCAGGCTCCAGGTGAGTTTATCTACCTATACTATTTTAAAATCCTATCAAAATGTGTAGTCAACTTATTATTCCAGTTTTTAACAAATTCAATGCCTGGTGAATTCATTTTCACTTTAGAAAACCTTAGAGGCATGGTATGTATTAAACCATGTTAGACAAAAATTTCTTTAGTGTTTGCATAGAAAAGATAATAAAAGTATTGAATGAAATGGTTTGGTTAAAAAAAATATATCAGTAAATTTATAGATTTAAATATTAGAAACCTTTATTTCATGTACCTGCAATATTTATAAACTATTTTAATGAATTCACATAAATATATTTTATTTTAGGGTAATAGTTGCAAAATATTTAAAATATTTGGCCATGTTATGTCTTGTAGTGTATTTTATTTACATTATATATGCACACCTACAGAAAATTGTATGCAAAAAAGTTACATTTTATTATATTTCACATTATCTGTACTATTGTCAATACAAAAGAAATTCATGATAGATTTGGATATTTCAATATTTTGTAAATCAAATAATAATTAATTATTATTTTTATATATATGGATAATTTAAATATTTGTAGAGGTAAAAAGTACGGAAATTATTTCAATGATCAATGATGATTCTTGAAAATATAGACTGTTATGAGGAGAACGTCGGTGGCTCAGGGGTTAAGCATTTGACTTGCAATCTGCAGGTCCTGGGTTTGAATCCCGCCATGTACCAATGTGTTTTTCGATTTACATATGTACATTTATCCGATGTTCTTACGGTGAAGGAAAACATCGTGATGCAACCTGCACATATTTTAAGAAATTCAATGATATGTGTGAAGTCAACCAACTTGCACTTAACCAGCGTGGTTGACTATGGCCTAGTCTATGCTCCCAAGCCCCTCGGTGGGGATGTATAGTGAGATGTTTATAGTTAAACATACTTTATCACAGCTTTATAAGAAAAAAAACTGCATCTTAGCAAAACATCATAATAAATCAACTGATTCTTTTTATTCAGAAAGCTAGAGACAGATTTTGTTATTACTATCTTAGTAATATTATAAATCAAAAGGATTGAAAATTTAACAGAGATAGATTACAGAATAACCCATAGGCTACTAATTTCTAGTATAAAGTACATACATGCCATAGTGCATGTTATTTGTAGCTTTAAAAAATATAATTAAAATCAATAACAATCAATGAATGAAATTCATGAGCTTGTTATTTGGTACAGACAGATGAAGATCAGCCTCATGGGTACTTTCAAACATTTGTACTGAAGCCAATAGGAACCTCGTTCTATGTTGAACATGACATGTTCAGGCTGGCTCTTCATGATGTTTAAATTATATATTTTATCAACAAACAGTGACAAAGTAAGATTAAATGTTTTGTATTCCCTCATCACAGTTATAATCCACTCCATGTAGACATTAACATATCGACCCTCTCCAATCTAACTTTAATTTCATCAAACTAAGCTACAGTATTTTTTATTTGCACATATTCACTTGATTTACAATTTGTGGCATGAATGTAATAGAATAGCTACAAGATCTTATGTTAACTGACCCTTAATTATGTCCTTTGTAAATTAAACAAATTTGTACTCATAAATAACTAACCCCTGCCCAAATGTAACCAATGGTAACTTCAACTGTACTCACCTGAAAAAGCAAGACTCTTTTTAATTTGTATCTCAGTTGAAAGACAAAGTTTATTTATACATTACAATAGTAATTTGTATATGTTTATCTTATGGAAAGAATTTGTTTTTCAAAAACTTATAGTTATGGATGTATATTGAAAAAAAAAAAAAACAATAATGTGATGTAATTTTTTTTATATGTTTTCTATTTGTTTTTGTCTCATTGCGCGCTTAGTACATTTGTAACAATTAAATCGCTTCCAAAACGTCGACATATGAATTGAGCAACAAAAATTCGAAGATTTTGTGTATTGTGTTTTTTTTGATTGCATTATGTGAGTTAAATATAAGGTTTTAATTTACAATAATAATTCAATTACTTTTATTGTTTTTTTTAAGTTATTAAAACCTAGCAATCAGTTATCAATGATTGCTAGCTTTCAGAATATTTCTACATTTTAAGGTCATTATGTCTCATTTGAGCTTATAAGCATATTATGTATTGTTTTCAACAGCATTTATAAAGTACCCAGATTTATAGTTTGAGCATTACTCCTACAATAGAAGAATTTCTGGATTGTTTCTAGTCAAGTTAATACTTTGGTTGTAATGATTGTTTTTTGTCGGCAGTGTGATGAGGACCCCCCACACCCATACATGCAAAGCTTCGTGTTAAAACCTCTCGGGGATACGTTCTTCATCCAGCACGACATATTCCGCCTCGGCATCCACGACATCGCCTAAATACTGCGCTTTTCTTTTCGAGCAATAATTCGAGTTGAGCTAGATCAAACTATAAGTACCCAACATCACGCTATAATATGTAATCTTGTTTTGGTTATCTAGGTATAAGATACACACGTTTTATTGTCTAAATTAAAAAAAAACATATAGTTCACTTAATTAGCTGGATTCTGTTTTTGTATTTTCATAGTATGGCTTTGTTAATTGAATTGTCAGCTTAAACAGATATAATGGCGAGACTTTCCTTTCAGTTACATGTATACTTTTTGTAATAAATACATTATAATTTTTTTTAATAAATTTGTTTCATTTTATATATTTACTTCTGTCCAATAAAATTTTATAACTTACCAAACTCTTGCCCCTAACCTGAGGTAATATGGTATGGCAAAATCGTACATGTTTCTAAATCGACTTCATCAAATGAGTGCTTAATTCTGATATTAAATCAGTAAGATGAAGTTTAATTAGTTATCCAAAATCAGTTATTTCCGTGTCACGAACGGATTGTTATAAGTTTGTTAAGTATACATTGGGATAAAACAAAACTACAAAATCGATGCTAAGACAATCATGTATTAAGTAATAAATAGTCAAAAATTAACAAAAGAAACACTGAAAACAGGTACATTTATTACCAATCTCAGAATTTAAGACTTGCAACTCTCATTAAAACCTTAGACGCTACGAACACTTAACAAGTTACTTGCATGCACTACTAACGATACACACCGCGCCCCGCGCTCTTGTCTAACTGAATGACTAGTTTGCACAAGTTACACTCTCATGGTTCACGCGATCCGGCTGACATAGGGATGACCGATGTCAATCGATAAAAATATCGATGTCAATAATATTGCGATGTCAAAGTAACATCGACGTGGAATAATTATAAAGTCTACAATGTAATTGTAGATTTTTATTAATAAAGTCAAACTGAATAAGCGAGAAACCTCTATAAGTGAGAAAAATATCGCAGTACCTTAGATCTCATTTCTAGTTTCGATTGTAGTTATGTTTGTCTTTTTTCATTAAAATAAGTTAATTTTGTTGTCTTTCAAATATACTTGACATATAAAAACATCGATATTTTTGTAACATCAATCATTCCTACTTGTCTTTCTACACTTTGGTGAATTCCTCTTATTTTTGTGAAAATATAAATCATTGACTGCGATAAAACGATATTATTTATCGATATAGTTAAAATCATTATCGATATACTGATTTTTAATGATTTCACCATCAAGTGCCAACAATTTACATTTCAAATTTGTCGTAGTTTCATAAACATCGAATAAATTGATGTTAGTAAAAATGGCTACGTAATAATTGAGAATTGGGGACGAATACGAGCCTAATTATTCGAATACAAAAAAGCTAGGAATAGTATTTTCAAAATGTTATTGCTTATCAAAAGCGTTCTGAAAACATGACCATTACCTTACAAAGTAATCAACGAGACGGAAAAGTTCCGTTTTGAGGTTAGATAGAAAATTGTTAATTTAACTTTAAGCAGCTATTTTATTATTTTTAATCTGTTTTAAAAAAATAATCCGAATATTGTTGTCAAATGATAAAACATTACAAAGCAGATAATAAAATCAAACATGACAAAATAATTCAGAATATTCAAAGAAAAACAGTTTATTTGTAGCCTCTGTTGGTTATAGTTACCACGGATCTTTGTTTCTGCATATTTAAAAATGTTGTGCGCCTTTAAATGGGATATGAAAGATGAACGTATACACGAAACAGTGGAATTATTTCACAATTTTAAGTTAATGGGCATATTTCGTACTTCACAGTTACAATGAATAGTGGCAAAAAAACTGTACTGTTCTGTTAAATGTAACTTTAAAGATTGTGAAATTAAAAGCAATAATCATAATCTGTAATCTAGTGTCGTAAGCATCTTGAATATTACAAATAAATAACATTATTTCAAAGGAATTTATCAAAGAATTTTTACGCAAGAAGAGCATTTCTAAATAGTATTTTTTTTTAACAGAACAGTACTATAATGTATGGGTTCGAGTCACACCTGGTTATCTAAAGTACATGTTTAAGTTTTTCACAACGCACAAAGAACGTGATAGACTGTTTCTATTTCGATTTCGAGCCTGAGTTTATAGTCTTCACAAATATTATCAACTTTACTAAAAAAATAGTAAAAGTCTTAATCAATACTTAAATAAGAAAATATTGCTTTTTAAAACAAGTGCTTTTTTATAATTTAGATTATGTTATTGTAACATACATTTATTAAAGAAATTTGAACAAAATTAAAATCATTCACACTCCTTATTTAGTTATAGAGAAAGTCACAAAATATAAATATTTTGGTTAAAAGATTCAATCCGGTTCGAAGGACCAATGATTGCGGAAGCTTTACAGGTAACATTTTAAAACAATATGGCGACGGAAATAATATTGTTAATTTTTTATTCTTAAATTTCATAAAGTACTCTTCCAGAGAATACACAAATATTTAAGTAGCCAGTGCATTGCGATGTTAACTACGTTTAGTAGCGAAACAGGTGACGGTACATTAAACATAGAAAAAAAAAATGTATCGCAAGTAATAATTATAACATTTCCATTTTAAATTTTAAAACCAATCTTTAAAACAATCATCAAACGCAAAACATTCATATCGAATTAACTTAATGTCGTTGAAAATAAAAAACAACCATATTTAAAAAAAAAATTTAAAACAAGCATATTTTTCGATTAGAAACTCAGGTCCGAAGGTGTCAGTAATATGATGTAGTCTTACGATCCGCCTTTCTTCCTGCCGCGAGAGCCTGACATGGCCACACCTCGCAGCGAGCGCATCGCCATCGCTCTGTTGAAGTGCCGCTGAGTCTTGTGCTCCTCCACCTCCACACCGTTATCTACCGACGACAGGATCACGAGTAACACTCCCATCACCTGCAAGAAACAGCAATAACTTACTAATATTGTAAATGCGAATGTTTAGCTGAATGGATGGATGTTTGTTAGAAGGTACTATTATAAGTTGACATAAGAAATATGTGCAAAAATGAGTAAGGACTAAGTCTGTAGATGACGTTTGTTTTAATTTAAAAAAAAAGTATTTGGTCTATTAAACTGCCATAGATATCCAAATCATCCATGGGAAGTAAGTCTATTCCGTAGAACTTAGTATGAAACAGCGAGACATCACGATGACAATGATAGAAAAGTAGGTTGTTAACCTTAAAAGATATACAACCTTTAAAACATCATAATATTATAAACTACCTTTAAAGATTATTTCAACACATGGTTTATCACAAAAACAAGGTCATTTACTTTGATAAAGTATTCGATAATAACCTTTAAATGTGTCTTATAATAAATTATGCAATGAATTACATAGCAGCATCGAGTACTCTATAGACTTAATATTTAATTATTGCTTCAAACTTTAACAGTAAACAAATTCATTAAATAGGTCAATCGACATATCACATCAAATAATTCAACAAACTCCGACATAAAAAAAATTGTGAGAACATACTCTGATAAATTGTTATAGAATGGACATAGTTACCAGACAAACGATGATGAGTAGTGTGTAGACGTGTACAGATGCCTCCGGGATGTTCTCGATGTCTTTGAGCGCTGCCAGCGCCGGCTCAAAGTCCGGCCGCAGGTCCAGCGTGTGCTTCAAGTGTAGAGCTGCCTCCTGAATTACACATACAATAAAGAAATATGATAGAGAAATCTCATTTAATTGAAGAAAATTCATACGACATTGGTGCATGTTTGTAAATGCTGCCGACACCTGCATAGAAATATTCAAATAATTATTTCTAATCTTATTGATAGAAATAATTTACTATCCTCTCTATGGTTTAAGTAATATAGATCTATGGTTTCACCTAAACGTTAGTGCTGCAACAACTTGTACTCACTTGATAATGTCCATATGCTTTGAATATCTCTCCGAGTGTGAAGTACTGCTGCCAAGCGCTGCGGTCCGGAGGCTGCACCTCGAGCGAACGCCTCGTCAGGTAGATGGCGTCGTCGAGGTACTGCAGCGTGAACAGGACCCTTGCTAGGTTCAGCAACACCTAGGATAACATTACTTTGAAGAACATCATCGGTTTCAAAATTTAAGTCAAATCAATTGGAAATCGAAATCTTATCCGTCATGCTAACTTATACTAGCTGTTGCCCGCGATTCCTCCGTCTGCACGGCATTGAAAAAAAACTTAATAAACAGCCTATGTTTTTTTCCAGACTATTTTCTACATCTGTGCCAAATTTCATCAAGATCTGTTGAGCCATTCCGGATATACATTCAAATAAACATCCATCCATCTAAACATTCACATTAGTAAGATATGCTAACAGCTTGCTTTATGACAGTCAATCCCAAGTGAGAAACAAAATAAATTCTATAACTTTACATGTCTTCTAAGTAATAAAGTAGTGTTGACTTCGAGTATTTACCTCTGCATTATAAGGCGAGACTGCAAGCGCACGTCGGAAACACTCTATAGATTGTCGAGTGTCGCCTTTAATTCTCCAGAAGTTGCCAATCTGGTTATAAAGTTGAACAGACTTTGGTTTTTCTCTTTTCGCTTTTTTCAAACGTCTCTCTAAAGCATTTATATCTAGCTCTGATATACCATTTTTGTATAACTTTTTCTTTGTGAATATAAGAGCCACCTATAAAATTAAAACATAATAAATTATGACATTGGGAAAATAACATAAATTCTTGAACTATAATTAAGAAACAAGTTCTGCAAACAGAAAATATTGTCATACAAAAAAAATTTTTTGATCATGAAATTTAATGATTATAATAATTCCGAAATCTTAAAAAAAATTGGGCCACACATATCTTATGTAAGGAAAATAGCAATACTGACCCAAAAGGTAATTCCACAAAGGCTCTAGGTGTTTTGAATCGAGACCTGATGAAGTCATTGGGGATAGTTAGTAAAGAATATAAATTACATTACCTGTGGTTCGGGAACATTAGGATGTCTATGCCGTCTTGCAACCCCAACCAAATTATCATAATATGTGAAGTTAACAGCTTTTCCACAGTCCAAATATTCTTCATCTGTGTCCCCATTGCTTTCTGTTGAAGGTGTTTCTTCAACATTATCCATTGCATTCCTAAAAAAACAAGAAAATGTGTAAATCTTTCAATGTATCACACATTTATATGTATTCTGTGTATTTTATATAGACTCATTAGTATTATATAATTGTATTGTTTGTTATTTGTTATTTTCATATTCTTATATTTACTTTGAATTCTGTTAGTATATGGCATAAACACTGTGATGACTAAAATAAGGTTATTCTATCACATTATAAAAATGGGTAATTCTGATATTACCCACAAAATCTTATTATCTACTTATAATTGCTCTAAGCAAAGATGTAAGAGGAGAAATTGACCACTTGTTATGTTTAGGATTTTTTATTTTTGAGTTGTAATACTTAAATCTGCCTTAATCAGATTAAAAATGTTTATTATGTTATAGACAATACAACAATAATATTTATTATCTTTAGCAGATAATTTTTTATTATCATTTCATTAACATTTATTGTATGTGATCAAAGATCTTATTTTTTTTTTTAAATAAGTATTGCAAAGTCAATAAAATTATATTTTTACCTTTGCTGGTCAAACACTTGGCAGTCTGTGCAGAACATGTCAAAGCCATGCTTAGTCCAAGTATTTCCATAATACACAGTGGATGTAATTATATTAAAAACAGCATCTTCTTCTGATATTTTAGATTTGTCTGTCTCATCCTAAAATTTAGGAATTTGTTTAATTGTGTATGTTATGTAAATAAATTTGCACCCATGTAAAAACAAAATATATTGTTAATTTTTTAAAACTTACTTGAAGTAAGATTTCTTAAGAAACCAAGGCTAACTACTTAAGTAACCAAGTCTAAAAAGGGTCAAATGTACAGCAATGAATTTCGTACACATGGTAAAAACAAGTTATATAAAACGCAATATTTTGAATTTTTACTAACCTGCGGCAACTTACTGCCGTCAATGATTTGTCCTTCATCAACATCCAATTTCCAAATATTAGAGGTGCGAGAATTAGTAGCTATAATTTGAAAAGAAAATATGTACAAAACCAAACAAGTCAAATAAGGCAAGTCCCCCATTTTGACAACTTAAGTTAAAAACAAACATGAAAACTGTTTTAAAATACTTAAATAATGTAACTCATACACTGAATGAAAATTATTAGGATACAATCTTCGTAAAGCAATAAATTTTAATCACAATCTTAAGTTCTACTTCTTTCATTCCTTTCGTATTTTGACAGATTGTCGCCACAGAGCCCAAAGATAATTTTTGTACCAAGATGAGTTCAGAAATCAAAGTTTTTTTCTTATAATTTGATACAATTACAAGTCAGGACAAAAGGAAGACTATCATCTATGCTTACCCCTCTGAGTTACGTGCCGGAATTGTTTTGTTGTTGTTTTAGGGATTTCAAAACAATCTAATAACGTATGCCTAGTGCCAAAGCCAAAAATAAAGAAGAAGAACGTATGCGTAAAACAGAAAATTTCTTTTGTCAGTCTCATGTCAGTTCAGTTGACATTTAACAATAATCAATGTCATCGAAGTAGAAATAAAAATAACCAAATAACATTTGTAACTTGTTTTAAATGTTAATAGCATTACCAACTAAACATTTAAATCTTTTAAAATGCTATAATTCTAAGTATATGAAATAATTTAAAAATGAAGAAAGAACGGACAGGCGATAATTGTCGCCCTTTCAAATTATAAGTATTCTTTAATACTCCTAAACTCCTATACATTCCATTTATCGGAACCAATGCTTATAATTGTATCTTATTTTACAGCCCATCAAATTTTGAGCTTAACTGGCATCAGTTTTGAAAGACGAAGTATAATTGTAAGTTTTAATTTGATATGGTTCTTATTTGATACTCGGTCTTGTAAACTTAATACCTTACCTAATGTATCTTTTAGGGTTTCGTCGAGTTAACAATAGTACCCTTGAAAGATAATTTGAGATTTATTCGTTTGAACGCAAAGCAGTGCCGAATTTACAGAGTGTGTTTAAATGATCAATATGAAGCCAATTTTCAGTACTGTGACCCATTTCTGGATATATGTCAAGCAGATCCCAATACGTAAGTTTTTATTTATTTATTCAACAGTAAAGCTGACTGCTAGATGCTGATAATGTTGAGAATTTTAAGAGCTTTTTTATTATCATCCTACTTCATACAAATATTATAATTGCAAATGTTTAGATGGATGGATGGATGTTTGTTTGAAGGTATCTCCAGAACGGCTTAACAGATTTTGATGAAATTTGGCATAGATGTAGAACATAGTCTGGAAGAACACATTGGCTACTAATTAAGTTTTTTTTAATGCGCGCGGACGGAGTGGCGGGCGACAACTAATAATATATAAATAAGACAATCAGCTTGTAATATTATTACAGGAGGTCATTGGAGACTTTTTCACGATATCATCTATCAGCTGCACAGAAAGTTGATCCTGATCATAATTCAGGAGAGTTACATATCCAAGTTCCTGATGATGCAGCACATTTAGTTGGGGAAGGTAGAGGATTGAGAATTGGCATTGAATTCTCATTAGAATCACCACAGGGTGGTCTGCATTTTGTTGTACCTGAAGGGGAAGGAACATTAACTGAGGTAAAATAATTATTCAGTGATATTAAACTTTCTATATCTATATGTTATTAACTATAAAGATCGTTGGTGCCTCAGGAGTGAAGCACTTGACTTGCAATCTGCAGGTCCTGGGTTTGAATCCAGCCAGGTACCATGTGTTTTTCGATTTACGTATGTACATTTATCCGACGTTCATACGGTGAAGGAAAATATCGTGACGCAACCTGCATATATCTGAGAAGAAATTCAATGATATTTGCGTAGTCAACCAACCCGCACTGGGCCAGCGTGGTTGACTATGGCCTAATCACCCCTAACTTGAAGTAGGCACCGAGCCCCTTGGTGGGGACGTATAGTGAGCAGATGATGATTAAATTTTATTAAAAAAACAAAAG
The DNA here is from genome assembly GCF_912999745.1 of Papilio machaon. Classification (NCBI taxonomy): domain Eukaryota; kingdom Metazoa; phylum Arthropoda; class Insecta; order Lepidoptera; family Papilionidae; genus Papilio; species Papilio machaon. The sequence continues at coordinate 2,627,828 of NC_059989.1, read as the reverse complement.
GGTATATAAGTCTGTATTTCTTATTATGTAATGGGTGGACACAGTATATATATAGTTAGTTGCTCTACCCTCAGTGTAACGCATAATTCTTCTTTTGTAGAAATCGGCACATATGTTTACATATGGTCACTCTGCTCGGCTTTGGTTTCCCTGCGTTGACAGTTTTGCTGAGCCTTGTACATGGAAACTGGAGTTCACTGTAGATGAATGTTTGACTGCGGTGTCTTGTGGCGAGCTCTTAGATGTGGTGTACACACCGGACCACAGACGAAAGACATTCCATTACATTGTCAATACACCAGCATGTGCTCCTAATATTGCACTTGCTATAGGGTAATATACTGTGTTTTTTTTTAATATGTTTTTATTTTAAAGTTACCATACACTCTTTACATATTATACTTAACTTAAACACTATTATTTAATTTAAAATTGATTCTCTCTTCATTAATTTTTGATGAAACATGTTTTTTTAGATTTTATATTATTGGGTATAAAATACGTACTTATTATTCAATATTTTTTTCCAGGCCCTTTGAAACATATGTTGATCCATTCATGAATGAAGTAACACATTACTGTCTACCACATTTATTGCAAATTCTTAAGAATACTGTCAGATATTTGCATGAAGCTTTTGAGTTTTATGAAGAAACTTTATCTACTAGATATCCTTATCCATGTTACAAGCAAGTGTTTGTAGATGAGGTAGGTGATTATGGCAGAAACATTGACAACAAACACACAGCAACTTTGATATTTTTCCTGTGTTTTATAAATGTTGTGTTAGATAACCATGTTTGGTGTCCACTCGGGCTAAAACTTTATATAAGGTTTTTTTCAATAAATATTTTGGTGTCAGCAGGCTATTTGATAATCCAACTTCAATTTCAGACAGAAGATGATGCATGCGCATATACAACAATGTCAATACTTAGCACACATCTTCTCCATTCAATTGCTATTATTGACCAAATATATATTAGCCGGAAGGCAATGGCACAAGCAGTTGCAGAACAGTTCTTCGGTTGCTTCATAACAATGCAAAATTGGTCCGACTTATGGCTTGCTAAAGGGATACCTGATTATTTATGTGGCTTGTATTCCAAAAAGTGTTTTGGAAATAATGAATACAGATATTGGATTCATCAGGAATTGCAAGAGGTATTTTTGTTAAAAAAAGCCAACTTTATCTTATCGTAATTTATTGTATACTGTACTTGCTGTCCACGCGGAATTTAAAAAAAAACTTATTATTAGCCTATGTGTTCTTCCAGATTATTATCTACATCTGTGCCAAAATTTCATCAAGATCTGTTAAGCCATTTCAGAGATTCCTTCAAATAAACATCCATCCATCTAAACTTTCGCATTTATAATATAAGTAAGATTGCAGTTGTATTTGCATGTAACTAGTTAACTATACAACCAATATATATGACCTTTATGTTTTGAGCTGAATTGCGTTGTTCAGGTTGTGGGCTATGAAGAACAATATGGTGGGATTGTCCTCGACCCATGGCAGCCTCCTGCCAGTGGTGCTCGTGTGGAACCAAAGGATGTTTTCTATTTCCCTGTTCGCAACGTCCATACCATGTCACCACGGTATATTGAGGTAAGAATTTTTAACATATTCCATGATATTACAATTTTTTTTCGTATGTAAATGTCTTTTTCAAGAGACTCGATAACAACGATAATTATATGAGTTTGATTTTTGTTAAAAAACTAGCTTTTTCACTGTTTTGGAATTTGAGATTCTGTCATGAGACATTTGACGAGTAACCTTAGTGGTCCTATCAATTTAGTATAGTTAAAAATAACAAAAAAAAAAATTGGGAATAAAAAATTGTTTTTTTTTTTCACTTAGGTAATGCGAAAGAAATCACATTTGGTACTACGTATGTTGGAGCAGCGAATCGGTCAAGAACTCCTCCTCCAAGTGTTCAACAAACAGCTCTCTTTGGCCACTAATGCTGCAAACACCAAGATTGGTAGTGGTCTATGGGGTCACCTCTTATTATCTACCAATCTGTTCGTTAAAGCTATATTTACTGTGACGGGTAAAGACATGGCCGTGTTCGTGGATCAGTGGGTCAGGACCAGTGGTCACGCTAAGTTCCAACTCACTTCTTTGTTCAATCGGAAGAGGTAAGTCTCAACATTTATGATGATACAAAAATATTGAAACATATTCGAATTTATCTTAAAGTAACTATCGCCCGCGACTCTGTCCGCACGGAATTTAAAAAAAAACATAGTTAGTAGCCTATGTATACCAAATATCATCAAGATCTTTTGAGCCGTTTCAGAGATACCTATAAACAAACATCCATCCAAACATTCGCATTTATAATATTAGTAAGAAATATGACCAAAAACTTTTTTATATTCATGTAGCCTTCTTTTCTTGCTTTTTTTACAAAATTAAATATAGTTTATGTCACCTAGTCCAGTTTTTGAGTTTACACATATCACATACCATACAAAATTACAAATCAATATTTTTTACAATATTAGTGTAGAATTATTTAAGACGAAATGCTTAAGAGTGAATTTAGATATGAATATCTGACAGAGATGTAAGGTAGGATACTGTGTCTTGGTAAGCAATAGGATAGGAATCCTAGGACACACAATAGGATAGGAGACACAGATGCTGGTAGACGATAATTGTCATTTTGTTTTTTTAAACAGAAATACAATTGAACTAGAAATACGACAAGACAGTGTACATGAGCGTGGTATAAGAAAGTATGTGGGACCTTTACTGGTTCAACTTCAAGAATTGGACGGCACATTTAAGCATACTCTTCAGATTGAGAACACAGTTGTGAAGGCAGATATAACATGCCATAGTAAGAGTAGAAGGAACAAGAAGAAGAAGATACCTCTGTGTACAGGAGAGGAAGTGGATATGGATCTCTCGGCTATGGAGTAAGTTTTTTTTACAAGTTTTTTTTTAGTTCTACCTGTCCCAATGTTTGTCATCAAATTTTGCATATCATTTGTCTTTTTTTTACTTTTTACTTAACAAGATGATAATAAAAGTTATCAAAAAGTGATTTTTTAAAATTATTTATTTTTAAATTAATAACACATCACATTTACGAATATAATATTTTTCTTATTCTGGGTCTAAACTAACCCAACAATACTATGTAAACAAAGTAAAGAACAAAAAAACACTTCTTTTCAGTGACTCACCAGTACTTTGGATCCGTTTGGATCCTGAGATGTCTCTCTTGAGGTCAACGGTGATCTCTCAGCCTGACTACCAGTGGCAGTATCAGTTACGTCACGAGCGTGACGTCACCGCTCAGAGCGAGGCTATCGACGCATTGCACGCCTTCCCTGAGCCCGTCACACGGAAAGCACTCACCGATACAATAGAGAACGAACAGACATACTACAAGATAAGGTGTAGAGCTGCACATTGCTTGACCAAGGTATGTTGCTTAACCATCAAATTATACACGCCTGAACATGGATAACCGAGAGTTCAAGGGTCCACGATTTTCTCGCTTATAGAGGGTGTTTTCTCTAACCCGAAATTCTCGCGTATAGAGGTCGTCCGCCGGTACTGGACTTTCGTTTTCGCTTATCCAAGTTTGATTGCAAACACAATTGCTGCGGAATATTCTATTTTAATTAGTTTACCACTAGCCTTATTAATACCATATTGGTTGACCACTAACACCAGTTAGACTTAAGTAGTTTGTTTGATCCGTCTGGCTATCATATATGTTATTATATGATTGAGTTCAATGGGATTGAGAAATTATATTATTCACTGGCTGAAAATGTGATTTACAAACATTTTTTAATAAGTCTGTGATTACAGTAATATAAAGTTCACATTGAGTACTTTATGAGCTTATTTTTGTACCCCATTTTTTCTTGTGTTACATTTTCTGGTATATTTCAGGTGGCGAATGCAATGATAAGCTCATGGGCAGGTCCGCCGGCCATGTTGACCATATTCCGAAAAATGTTTGGCTCATTCGCAGCACCTCACATCATCAAACAGAATAATTTTGACAATTTGCAGCATTATTTCTTACAGAAAACTATACCTGTTGCTATGGCTGGTAAAAATGTATTTTTTAATTGAATGCTAAACGATTTTAGCTATTGTATGGGTATATTGTCAATACTCTCTTTTACATTTTAACCCGACTAAATTAATATTATAATCATCAGGTTTAAGAAATATTCATGGTATATGTCCTCCGGAAGTGGTCAGGTTTCTTCTTGATCTGTTTAAGTACAATGACAACTCGAAGAATCATTTCTCTGATAACTACTATAGAGCGGCGTTGGTCGACGCGTTGGCGGCAACTATAACGCCTGTCATTTCTGTGCTGCAACCTGTAAGTGAGAATTTTAAATATTAAATTAAATCAGGCTTTATATTATATAGGTTGTTATGTAATTTTCTTTTTGATGTCTTCTACTATTACATTTTTAAATTATAAGATCGATTTTTAACGCAGTTCTTAATTTTTAATTGTTTAAAAATTTTTGATATGTGGTTATTTCCATACTTTGCTAATAAGATTCATGTAAGAAGTAATCAGTTGGGTTTAAATGTACAGTCGAACTTGGATAAGTGAGTAACTTCTATAAGCGAGTCATTGTCCAATTCCCATAGACGTTCTCGATAACCGAGAAACTCGGGTTCAGGAGAAACCTCTATAAAAGAGAAAAATATCGCGGCCCCTAGAACTCTAGTTTATGCAGGTTCGACTGTATTTATATAACGATGTGGAAGTATTGAAATGGCTCCTAAAATCTATGCTAAACTGATTTTGACAAGTGTAACAATGTAGTTTTTTTTTATGAACAATAGCCTACCGAAATTTTGTTTGCTAGCCTCATTCAATACATAGTTTGGTCCCATTTTTAAAGTAAAGCAACTAATTAGAGCGTCGGTGGCTCAGGGGTTAAGCACTTGTCTTGCAATCTGCAGGTCCTGGGTTCGAATCCCGCCATGTACCAATGTGTTTTTCGATTTACATATGTACATTTATCCGATGTTCTTACGGTGAAGGAAAACATCGTGATGCAACCTGCACATATCTGAGAAGAAATTCAATGATATATGTGAAGTCAACCAACCCGCACTGGGCCAGTGTGGTTGACTATGGCCTGGTCACCCCTAACTTGGAGTAGACTCTGAGCCCCTCGGTGTGGATGTATAGTGAGCTGATGATGAACTAATTACTACTTTCACTTACTGATTGTGATTTTTTATAATTTTAAAACATTCTGCGTGGAATTTATCAATAATATTATGTTTGTTTAGTATACAATAAGGTTATTTGTGTAAGCAATCAGACGCGGAATGTTTTAAAATCATTAAAAATCAGTAAGTGAAAGTAGTAATTAGTTGCTTTACTATAAAAATGGGACAAAACTACGTATTGAATGAGGCTAGCAAACAAAATTTCGGTAGGCTATTGTTCATAAAAAAACTACATTGTTACACAAGTGAGATCATTTGATTTTTATTCACCGGAGTGTTATTAAGTTATGGTATTGGGAATTAGTTTTGAAAAGTAATTGCACATACAGGGTGCTCCAATAACAGCGGACTCACTATCAGCGGACACAAAGTTAGTATTAGAAGAGATAACACGTATGTTGAACTTGGAGAAGGTGTTGCCATGTTACAAGAACACGGTGACGGTGAGTTGTCTGCGCGCGATACGTCGCCTGCAGCAGTGCGGCCATCTGCCCAGTATACCCACCGTGTTCAGAGCGTATGCGCAGTACGGACAGTATATAGGTAATATCATTTCAGGATTGTCATTATTTTATTTACAGCATCTTTTACTGGAATAAAGCGGATGAAACGTTATAGACAAGAAAATTATCTAATTTTATGTCAAACTACCTCCGCGACTTCGTCTGTTTCCCAATTTTTTCGTTCTTTAATGCTTAATTCTGTACATGATGGTAGTTTGATTTTCGTGTAAAACGTTGAAAAGAGAATTTATAGTTCTATTTTATGTCGGTACGAAGTATATTTTTAGGTAAGGTTTATGAAGTTATTAGCTGTCGTCCACGACTCCGTCCGCGCGGATTAATATAATAACTTACTAGTATCTTTTATGTCCTTCCGGGCTATGTTCTACAATTATTTCCAATTTCATCTAGATCCGTTGAGCCGTTCTGGAGATACTTTCCAATAAACATCCATCCATCCATCTAAACATTCTCCAATAAGCTCCAAGCCCCTCAGTGGGGACATATAGTGAGCTGATGATGTACGTTGTTTTACCAGATGTGAGGTTGGCGGCGTTCGAGTGCTTAGTGGACTTTGTGCGTGTGGACGGTCGTGCGGAGGATCTGGCGTCGCTGCTGACTGCGGTGGAGAGCGACCCCGAGCCCGGCGTGAGGCACGGCCTCGCCCGTCTGCTCGTCACCATGCCGCCCTTCGAGCGCGCCCAGCGACACCGCCTCGACACTGAGGCGGTCGTGCACAGGTACACATATATACACACACATATATACACATACACACACTTACATATTTTGAAAATTGAAATAAACACGTGCCAATTTGTATGAAGTGAATTAACTTCGTTGTGAAATTCGTACTGTGGGCCTAGTACGAATATTGGTGATGATAGCCTTCGTCCTCGGCAATTATGTCAAAATTAGTATGAGATTTTTGGTGTAATTTATACCCGAGATGCTGCACAATTTTAAATACAAATTTTGTCGATGACAATAGGATGGTGATTGTCACATGTATTCATGCTAGGTCCATTCTACATATACAACATGTACTATTCCGCTTTAAACTCTACTTTACTCTACTACATAAATGTTTATTTTATTAACTGTTAAATATAACACACGTTAATACATTTTGTTACAGATTGTGGAATAACATAAACTGTCAGTTGTCGAATGATGCGAGACTTCGTTGTGATCTTGTTGATCTGTATTACACATTGTACGGTCTAAAGAGGCCGGTGTGTGTGCCGCTTGTAGAAATACAGGCCATGATGAAACAGATGCACCACAAAGAAAGAGAAAGACTGGAGAGAGAAAAAGATAGAGAAAGAGAAAGGGAAAGAGAACGGGAACGAATGAGGGAGTTGGAAGCGAAACCGGTCATCAAGCAAGAAATAATTACTGAGGTTAGTTTACTTGTCTGTTTTTTTTAAGAAATGCAATGAAACTAACATTATTTATTTCACGTTTGATATTATCTTAGTTTTTTTTGCAACGTATTTTTATTAATAGCAAATATGACCTCATTTTAAGTTATTAAAGAAAAAGGTGATTACATGCTGATCACGCGATGAAAATGTAATTTCCTATTTTTTGCCAACAATGTTTGTACAACGGTCACGCCATAAATAACCACACGTCATAGTGATGTGTCACTGGTTGCGTTGTATCGATAGTTTACTATTCAATTATAAAAAAAAAACTAGTGAGCCGTCATGGGACGCCTGGCAGATGTGAAACATCGTGTGTGTACAATATGCATAAAATATTATAGTTAAATAAATAATAATGATATTGATAATAAGAATAATAAGAAAAATGTATTAAATCCGAAAATTAATAAATATGTGGAATAATAATAATAATAAAACCAGCCAGGCGGAGAAAGAATTAATATAAAAGAAATAATAATAATAAATAATATTAGGTCCTTACATATGAAATTGGAGTTTTGTATGGGAGGAACAAAAAGTCGAATATTTTTTAATATAATATATTTAATTAATCAAAGTATGAACCATTATTTTCTATGCACTTTTGCCATCTCATAGGTAGTTCATTGATCCCTTTACTAAAAAAACCAGTCGGACGGGAATCAATAAAATCTTTGAAGGCGATTTGGACTGCCCCATCGGAGTTGAATTTTTTCCCTTGCAAGAAGTTATCCAAATTTCGAAAAAAATGGTAATCTGTTGGAGCAAGGTCCGGGGAGGACGGAGGATGTCTTAGACTTTCCAATTGAAGCTCTTCTAATTTAGTAGCCGTCTGTTGCGCAGTGTGTGGTCTAGCGTTGTCGTGAAGCAGCAGTGGCGTGGAGTGATTGACCAGCCTAGGTTGTTTAGCCGCTAGCTTTTCCATCATGGTTTGCAATTGCTGACAATAGACATCAGTCGTAATAGTCTGGCCAGATTTGAGAAAACTGTAATGAACAATACCGGCACTAGTCCACCAAACGCTTACAAGTAACTTTTTTGGGGTTAATTTTCGCTTGGGGCAGGATTTGGCTGGCTGGCCAGGATCCAACCATTGCGCTGAGCGCTTCCGATTATCGTAAAGAACCCATTTTTCATCACAGGTAATGATTCGGTTTGAAATACCTTCATTATTTGCCGGTTTGGTAATGTAACGCAACAGTCGACGCGCGTTTGCCGGTTTTCTTCAGTCAATTCGTGAGGTACCCACGTTTCAAGCTTTTTAATCTTCCCAATTTGCTTCAAGTGAATTAAAACAGTTTTATCACTAACATCGCAGCCTGCAGCTAACTCGGACGTGGTTTGCGATGGATCCGCTTCCACAATAGCCTTCAACTCTTCATTATCAACTTGAGTCTCAGGCCGTCCACGGGGCTTGTTCTGCAGATCGAAATTTCCAGAACGAAAACGTTGGAACCAAAAACGAACTGTGTTTTCTTTTGCAACACGACCGCCATACACATCATTCACCCTTCGAGTCGTTTCCGCAGCACTAGTGCCACGGCGGAACTCGTACTCGTAAATAATGCGATATTTTAAGTTTTCCATTTTGTAAAATGAGTGACGCAAACAGAAAAAAACAGAAGAAAAAAAACAAATGAATGACGGTCATCGAACCACAAATACATGAGTCTATAGCTGTACAAATTTGAATTTGGAATTCCTTACCAAAGAGGAGAAATTCGTGATTAAAGTGGCCAGTACGAAAAACGCCAATTTCATATGTAAGGACCTAATATTAAATATTATTAAACTAAACACATAAAATATATATATATATATATATATATATATATATATATATATATATATATATATATATATATATATATATATGTATACTTTAGTATAGCGGGGCGACCCGTCGCCACGCCAACAATTCGGTTTACAAGTGATCCTATAGATTTTTCACATCAAAAAAAATACTTAAAAAAAAAGAATGTGTTAAACATAGTCGCATTGAGAACATCTTGTTGTTTAGTAATTAAAAAATAATGCATTATGGTTTATAAAGATTTTTTTGTTTTTATTCTGCCTTGTTTTGTTTTCGAAAATGTGTATTAGAATGGACCCAAGTGGAAATCTGTAAACTTTATCGAGACGTGTGTACCCTTTTTATTCTTCACAATTGCACTATTAATTGATTGATTTGTTAGACAACTAGTGCATTTTAATCGATAAAAATATCGAATAGTCCAAGTGCATCCCTAAAAAGTAGGTTATCGCGTACTTTCTATGATTTATAATTTTCAGGCGAAGCAATATTAATGCTTCGGTAACAGAAAATATTTGTTGTAGTTTTTTTTTTTTAAATTGTAATACTTGTTAATAAAAGTTGATTGCATGTTTTTTCTTTGAAAACTGATTTCGTAATACAAACAACATTAATAATTGCAATATGTATTTTTGTGAAGTTTTCATTTTGTATTTTTTTTATTCTCTGCTTTTATTAGACCCCATATTATTGGACGTATTCAAATATGACTCTTAATTAATATTATCTTAACATCATAATAAATGTGCTTCATTATCTTTCCAATTGATTCAATTATATCGAAGATCAAGAACCGGATTATTATTTAACTGAATTAGTTATTACATATACGTTCTCACATACTTTATTCCAGAACGACATGTAATTTAAATGTTTTTTATCACTTTTTTATTCAAATATATTTTTTTTTTAATTTTAATATTTGATTGACCGCACGTGTCGGCAGTTGCTACTTGTTAAATTATTAAAGTAAAATATATACAGCTATATCAAGGTGAAATTAGTTATCTAATTAAGTTATTCAAACTTTCGTGAGACATTATCATTAACTAATATAGAAAAAGGCTAAAACACTCACGTACGTTTGTCCGGTGTCGGCACCGATGGGCTCGAAACTAATCGGTGCCGACACCGGACGAATGTACGTGAGTGTTTTAGCCGTTTCCTAGGTTAGTTAATGAGTTATCTAAACTTAAAAGTTTATTATGCGTATGTCAATTAACTTAGGTACGTACAGTTACTTATGCGTATAGGTTTAGAAATCTCAAAAAGTATTGGAAGCCAAAACATATTAGTACAAGTTGAATGGAATGTTATTTTTGAATAACGTTTAATATTTTATTACATGAATAAATTACGCTTTTATTACGTAAATTTTAATGTATTATTTATTGAATAGGATAATATAAAGATGGAGATGGATGTAGACGGTGCTGTGCCGATGTCTATAGACAGCAAGCCTGCCGTCCCGCTGAGAGACGATGTCCTGCCAGTGCCCTTGTCTAGTATCAAGGAGGAAGACGACAAGGTTGACGTGGTGTCCGTCCTTGATATACCTCTTAGAAATTACAATGTAAGTATTGTTAGGATAGTGGGAGAAGTGGATTTGACGGGGAAGGGGATGGATATAGTTATGAAGAGGGAAGAACTCGTTTTCTTATTGTCCAAGTACTGTCTGGTATAGTAACCTGATAGCACCTTTATTTCTTGTTTGCATTTAAGTCAGTTCAGGGCAAAGGTCAGAGGAATTAAACGTTAGTTGACCTGACTCTCTATTCCTTATTTTTTTTTTCTATTTATACTTTTATTACATTTGATTCTTCATAGATCTTTTACATCTTCTAAAGTAAGCGTATTTTATGAAAATAAAAGTCTCCTTTCTTATAATTAAAATGATTTTTAAAATGAAAATAAGTTTGTGCGTATATGAAATAACTTTTGCGGTATCAACCAGTCGACCTTATTTAAATATACAGGGCATGTATGTTAAGTTATCCAATTCGACGTTATCAATAAAATATACACTAATTATCATATTTAAGATAAAAAACAACCTCATAAAATTCTTCCTATAATAAAAAATACGTGGTCAGTTTTTTGTTACTCTCAGTAGTCACTTTTTAGCGAACATTAATCGTATACATTCGAAAAGAAAGTTCTTTTTTGAAGTTTTTTAATGTTTCTGTTCGACTTTACCCGATTATTAACGTAAAATTCACACAACATTTTTTATTTAAATGTTTCCTCAGTACGAAATTACATTGTAAAAGACATGCGTATTATAAATATTGTGGTCTATTTCAGACATTCACCAAAAATAGAGATAACAATGTTGATTTTATACAAGTGTCATGGCAATGTAATTTTACTGCTGGTTTCGACTACAGATATTTCTATTGATATATTAGGAGTCCTCTGCAACTTCTTCAGCGCGGAGTGATTAAAAAAAGTAGCCTAAGTTACTCCTGCACATCTAAGCTGTCTTACCGTTTAAGTCCTGTCAAAATCGATCCAGCCGTTTCGGAGATTATTAGGAACAAACGTGGACTTACAGACAGAAAAAAGACATCATATTCCCTAATTATGTTTTTTTTTTCGATATTACATACAAGCACTTCAGTTAATTGTATAGATATTGTCATCTCTTAAATTCTCTTTGGAAAAAGGTTCTTTGAAGGTTATGTTTGTCAGGAGGAGAACAAGCGCGAGTTCATATCGGACAATGCGGTGCCGCTGCCCGGCATTCCAGGCAGCTCGGGACCAGTCGGCTTCGAGCCAGGCATGTTCAAACGTGATAAAGATCACCATGATCTAGCCACACCTAAGGTAATTTGATGCTTTTAATTAAAAAAAAACTGTCTTAATTTCAGATATTTGCACATTATAATTTAAACTCCACCCCTTACGAATATAATTTTAAGAGTAAAAATATTAGTTAGATTACTTTTTATTCCCAGGCGAAGAAAAAGAAGAAGGAAAAGAAGAAGCATAAACATAAACACAAGCACAAGCACAGCAGCAAAGATAAATCATCAAAAGATAAAGACAAGTTGTTACTACCGCGACCCCCTTCTACTACAGAACATCTCAAGATAAAAGAGGAAACTCGTGAAACACTCAGCTCTTTCAGTTCCAGTCAGAGTCCTTCTGAAGACCCTTCATCGATGCCCTCGAATATGAGTTTCTAATTTAATTAATTTAAGAATAAATCATTATAATAGATAAGAGACATTTTTTTATTGATTTATAATAGGTAGATATTATTAAGTAAAATAAATAATTTTAAAATTTACTCGTATTTATTTTACCTTTTTGTAATAAATGATAATCATTGATAAACATTAAGATACACAACACAAAAATGATATTTATAAAAATGATAAAGTCAACACCTTTTTACTGCTATTCGAAATGATTACCACAAAAAAAGATTTATGTGTCATACGTAAGTTAATTGATTTAAAAATTTCTTTATAATAAATCTATAATATTACAGTGATATGTAAAAAAATGTACTTTAAATTGCAATTAATAATGAAATTTTACCTGTTAATAAAATTTGTATTATGTTTCCTGAGATGTCCGAAGTCCTTTATGAGAGTACATCGCTTCATTCCTTCCGGTGCGCCCCAACTCACGTCACGTGACAGCTCCGCTAGCGCCACTGCCGACACCAGCGCCTCTAGCGGACCTAACCTGCAACTCCAAAATCCGGGAGCACGCCACCAAGCCACCACCTTGTCATTGTTCGACTCATAACCGAATTATTTTGGTGGAATAACCACCAGAAAGCCCTTGTCTGGACTTCGGACATCTCAGGAAACATAATACAAATTTTATTAACAGGTAAAATTTCATTATTATGTGTTCCGTTCGATGTCCGAAGTCCTTTATGAGAGATCTGTTTGTTATCTTCTGGTGGCTTGTGAAATAAGAACGCAACAATGTGATAAAACACTTAATTTTTCGTTAAAAAGATCGTTAGAGGTATTTTGATCACTAATCGCAATTTAATCGATTCGGATGATTTGTATTACTAACCCGGAAAAAAGAATATCCTGATACAAGTAATTGAAAAAGCGATTGCTCCAGTTTTGCTCGGCTATGTAGTACACATATGCTTAGCCTTTTCGTGGCATCATCATCATTCTCGGGCTCGGAGCCTACCGTAAACTAGGGACGACTAGGCCACAGTCAACCGCCCGGCCCTGTTCGGCTTGGTTGACTTCACGCTATCTTTGAAATTCTATGCAGATTTTCGTGGCATCGAATTTCCGTTATGCAGTTGCCAGCACTATTTTCATTACATAAATAAACAGAAAACGTCAAAGTACTATCAGATGCAATTTAACTTACACCAAGATAAACATGTGAAGCTCTTTCGACATATTTAGCAAGATAAGTGGTCCTGAATCAGTCTTATATTATTATATATTATCTGAGAAAACAATAACTTACTCAAACAGTGATAGAAGTAAAATCGTTATTTTCTAAGGAACACGTAGCCATGAGTAAAGCTAATTCGTGAAATTTTAGTTACGTACGACTTAACATGACAAAAAGAAAAGAGAGAACAAAATAAGATTTTGCAATGTTTAAAAGTCAACTGATTTGACTTATATCCCCGTTTTGATTATCTGTTCAAAGAGTAGAATAAACTAACTACATTCAAACTGTTAGACGGGGAATTACAAGATTGTCGGTACTTAGCATAATTTGTATTATAAACAAAAAATTAATTTCAAGTTAAGCGATTTACGACATTCCACTTTCAGTTAGCTTATTTTAGGTAATGAAACGGCTAAAAAGCAATGAAAACATCTTATCAATATAAGAACACCTATAAATGTATGTTTTCTTATATGTACTGAGATCATATCACAAAATAAAGCGACGTTCAATCTATGAATCTATCAAGCGTTACAGCCCTTCTAGGGGCTAGGTTGGCTCATGACAGTGTGTCAGTGAAACTGACCCAGAGGGCAAACCATCGAAAATCTTTTCTTCTTCGGATGCTTGAAAGGTTTCCATCCAGAGAAGTGCCACAACATATAAATTTTTCCGTCACTGTCAAGTGTGTGTAAACGTATAAATGGCAGCAGCGAAAGCAAAACTTTTCCTGACGAAGTCGTATTCCAAAATCTATTGAAAGAGTTGCGACAACATCTATTCGAGTGTAATAAGTCGGCTGTATTAAAATTTGTTAAGTAGCGAACCGTTATTACCGCATCAGCTTTGCTGTTGTTAAGCTTAACATGCTCTGCGGAGCCTTATTGGTCTGGTGAGCGGTGAGGAGCCGTGAAGTACTATCCAACTTTGAGGGACAAGTACGATGTCTAAAACTTTTTGCTAGAACCGGAAAATACTTTGTCAAACCTGAAGGCTCTACAATTGTACTGTCCTGTTTGAGGGAGCAATACGTGCTATCAGGTCGTTCACCAGTGCAATTACACTTGTCAATCTCTGAAGGTATACATAACGTAATACTGTCCCAGTTTGGGGGAGCAGAACAATATCTAAAGCAGTTCACTCGTGCCAGAAGTACGCTTGTCAATCTAAGACACCTTACAGTCATACTGTCCTAGCTTAAGGGAGCAGTAGGAGCTTCGAGGTGCTTAACTAGTGCCTGAAGTAAGCTTTTCAATCGCCGAAACGTTGCGAATACTACTGTCTGGGATTGGGTACTGTCCCAGTTTGAGGAAGCAGTATGAGTTTCCATACTTTCTTTAAGGAAAAACAAGCGTCTGTCGCGCTACAGTTATTGGCAATGCAACTTTCCCCGTGGGGTGATGAAAGTCGCAGAATTGAACATCCTAAGAGGCAGGGCCAGCTCAAGAGGTCAATTGCCAAATGTTAAGCGATCCCATCTCATCTTTTCCCGGGCAAACATTTTGGAAGTCTTGACTTGTTAGCGATACGCGTACGTTACGTAAAACTCTGCGTTTATTCACAATCAAGAAGTCGTTCAGGTATTTTAGTTGACATAAACCGTGGTTGCGAAAACGAACCCGAATACTTAGTACCACAAACTATTTCGTATCAAAATAAAACTAAAGGTTGCAACTCGATTAATTGACAACATAGTATTGAGATAATGTTCGCTTTGTCTGTTGTTCTCTGCTACTGAGTGTACGGGTAATAGCGGGTACTTATAAAATTGGAGCTACAATGGCATGACTATCGTTCCATCTTTTTTTTTTTTTTTTTTAATTCTTACACAAATGTGTTCTAAAACTAGTTGATATGATTGTATCACTTCTAGTACAAAGAAAAATCTATATATATAAAGGAAAGTCGTGTCAGTTACACCATTTATAACTCCAGAAAGGTTGAATCGATTTGACTGAAAATTGGTGGGCTTAGAACCAGGAAACGGATATAGGATAACTTTTACCCAGTTTTCTATTTCTTATTTTGCGCGGATGGAGTCGCGGGTAAATGCTAGTAAAAAAATTATTAAAGGTGATTAATAAATAAAAGGTAATTAACTATGGTTGTTATTAAAACTCTGGATTTTACATGGTGAGATTGCGCCAGACAGCCACCACAAATAACCTACAATCACCTTGTTTTATCCTAATCCTATTTATTGCCCCTCCCCCTCTTTCTTTTTCGATAATGTCAATATTCGCGACTGTTTTGAGTTTCACACTTGGTACGATTTAGAATAATAACTTCTAAAAGGGGGGTCCAATGACAGCCATTAAAGGAATTTTCATGCAGCTATTCTTAGCAACACTAAACCGGGTGGCGACTCATTGCATGGCATAGACGTACAAATAACTTATTTACGAAGGTTAATAATTTGACCGCACTTTGCTAAAGTTATTACTATGCCTCTGTATCAGCGTATGAATCATTAGACATAAATCTATTTAACAATACGAACAGCACGTACGCGGTACGAGTTTAAACAGCTACAATGACAAGAATGTGTAGCGAACCTAAGAGGGCGTGTCGTGGTGAGCACTGCCAAAAAGGTATCTTGACACACTATTCTACAGCTTCGTATATCGTAGCACTTAAGGTTGAGTGTAATCGACGTACTAAAATTCGTCCAGTACGGTAAGGATTATCCATTTGAAATAAATGTATTTCAATAAATTAACATCTTGGAAACATATGGCACGTAGAATATATTTAAAAAACATATGACATGTTAACGATCTTGGTTCATTGCAAATTTCGTTATAGACGATTATTACACATGTACCTTGTAATTTTCTTTTTATTTTTTTGCTAAGACGGTGTATACTTTTTCGGTTTGAACAAAAGAAACACTATGAAATAGCCTTTTCGATTAAGATTATACTGTAAAAACCAAGAGAACAGTGAACTTTTTTACTTGTAATGACATTTATTTAACTAACTATTCTGTTCACGTCTTAACAAACCTTAACTTAACTTAACGCCAGGACCTTTATTTATTTGATAGGTTCCAAGTTGGACGTTGAGACTAGGAAGCAGTGGGAACTCCAGGTTAGTCAATCTTGCGATGAACTTCCTAGCTTCAAAACTTTTCGGGACTTCTTGGAAAAACGTTTTCGAGCTCTTGAATTTTTAGAACCACAGAGTAGCAAGTCCAGTAGCAGTACTAAAGCATTGCATGTAGTTTCAAAAATATCCTGTCCACTTTGTTCTGAAGAGCATCTCTTGTGTCGTTGTAAGAGGTTTATTCAGGAATCAGTCGATCAGCGTCGTCAGATAGCTAAAAATCACGGTTTGTGTTTTAATTGCCTTCGCTCAAGTCACTTGAATATTAATTGTCGGATGAATATGAAATGTAAAACTTGTAACAGGAAGCATCACACTCTTTTGCACAAAAAATTCGATCCTAATACGGAGGCGGACTCTTCCGCACCCCTCACCAGTGCTAATAAGGAGCCACCACAGAACGAGTCCAAGGCTGAACCTCATATTTCAACCCATTTCGCGAAAAATGTACATAGTCAGGTTTTACTAGCTACCGCCGTTGTTAAGGCTAGGTCGAGAAATGGGTATTTTCAAGTTTTGAGAGCCTTATTAGACCAAGGCTCTCAAGCTTCCTTTATAACAGAATCTGCAGTTCAGTTATTGAAGTTAAAAAAAATAGCCGTTAAAACTACTATTTCAGGATTGGGGGGAGGTCATAGCGACCTGACTTCAAAATACATGGTTCAAGTTAACATTCAATCTTTAATTGATCCTAACTTCAATTTTCAAATAGAAGCTTATGTGCTGAGTAGGGTAACTTCTATTTTACCAGAAAGGAAGTTTACATTGGTGGATTGGACAGAACTTCATAGTGTTGAGTTGGCTGATCCAAATTTCAATAAGCCCAGCAAAATTGATATTTTGCTAGGTTCAGAAGCCTATACTAAAATTTTAAAAGAAGGCTTAATTAAGGACCCTAGAGGTAAAATAATGGCTCAAGATACTTACCTTGGTTGGATAGTATCAGGAGAAGTCGAGGATGAAGGGCAGCCGCATCATAAGTTAACTATTAGCATGCATGCAAAGGTCGAAACAGATCAAATCCTAAAAAGATTTTGGGAGTTAGAGGCAGAGCCAACAAACTCTGAATCATCAATACTTAGTCCTGAAGAACAAGCATGCGAAGATTACTTCGCTGCCACAACGCGCAGGGATGAAAATGGACGCTACATTGTAAAGCTGCCATTTCGGTCAAGTAAGACTCCCTATAACACAAAGGAAATAGCATTAAAAAGGTTGTATAGTCTTGAACGGAAGCTATCTAAAAATAGTGAGCTTAAATCCCAATATACATCAGTAATTAATGATTATTTATCTCAAGGTCATATGGAAGAAATTACCAATGAAATAGAAAAGAATAAAATTGGCGCTGTTTACTTACCGCATCATGGTGTAATCCGCGAAAATAAGTCGACCACAAAATTAAGGGTGGTATTTGACGCGTCAGCTAAAGGATCCGATGGTGTTTCTTTGAACGACACTTTAATGGTTGGACCACCCTTACAAGCTGACTTACGCCATACTGTTATGCGATGGCGACTACACCCTATATGTCTAGTAGCCGATATAATAAAAATGTATCGGCAAGTGAAAGTGGCTGGTGATCACGTAGACTATCAAAGGATTTTATGGCGAGAAGACGTTCATTCTAACGTAAAGGAATATAGGCTTTTGAGAGTTACATTTGGAATATCTAGCGCACCTTACCTGGCAGTGAAGGCATTGCAGCAAACTGCTCGCGATGAAGGCGAATCATATCCATATGCTGCTAGTAGAATCATGACAGACTTTTATATGGATGATCTCATGACGGGTTGCCAGACTGAAGAAGAAGCTGTAAAAATCTATCACGAGTTTAATGAGCTTTTAAATAAAACCGGTTTCACTTTACAGAAATGGACAAGTAACCGAGAAGAACTACTTAAACAAATAGAACTAGATACTGGAAGAAATCTAGAAATAAAGGAAGATGAAACTACAAGAATTTTAGGACTTACCTGGAACCGTAATTCTGATGAATTCCATTACACTGTAAACTTACCTTTTTCAACATCGTCGTCATCTGCATCTGAAACTAAAAGAAGTGTCATATCAGAGATATCACGTTTATATGACCCATTAGGGTGGATCGCACCATGTATAATTACCGCAAAGATCTTCATCCAAAAACTATGGATCAGTGGTTTAGATTGGGATGACGAACTATCTGCAGAGCTTCTAGCTGAATGGCAGTTTTACCGTTGCGAGTTACAAAAACTCAATGAACTTAGGATTCCGAGATGGCTGCAAAGAAAAAACAATGATCAAACGGTAGAATTACATGGTTTCTCTGATGCATCAAGTGTGGCGTACGCCGCGGTTGTTTACATGAGAGTTATCGATAGTGAAGGCCAAATAAACTGCAATCTGGTAACTGCAAAAACAAAGGTGGCTCCCATAAAACAGGTTTCAATACCAAGACTGGAGTTATGTGGAGCAGTTTTAGTTAAAAAATTACTGTTAGAAGTAGCTCGAGTTTTGAATGTTCAAAAATCAGACTTACATGCATGGACGGATTCAACAGTCGTGCTAGCATGGTTGAGCGATCATCCGAGTCGGTGGAAAACCTTCGTTGCAAATCGGACATCTGAAATCCTTACTGCCCTCGACTCCACTCAATGGCATTATGTGGACACAAAAAATAATCCCGCAGATATTGCTTCGAGGGGAACAACACCCACATCTTTATTGAATGATTCGCTTTGGAAACACGGACCACCGTGGTTGCTAGCTGACACCATAGCATATTGCAGACCTAAAGCTATAATGACCAAACTGGAACAGAGATCTGTCAAGGTTCATGCAGCAGAGGTAACCGACAATTCGATCGAATTGATATGGTCCAGATTTTCATCTTTCCGTAAGTTAACCAGGACGTTAGCCTATTGCAGTCGATTTTTGAATTTAAAGGTGACTAAAGCATTACGGACACGGTTACCGCCTTACCTAACAGCTTCTGAAATTGCAGATACCACCCATCGCTGTCTCATGCTCTGTCAAATAGTGTGGTTTGAGACAGAAATAGAGGCAATACGAGCTGGTAAAAACGTTAGCAAAAACAGCGGTCTGATTTCTTTGAATCCTTATTTGGATGATAGGGGCCTCATGAGAGTGGGAGGAAGAATCCAAAATTCTCAGTTAGATGACAATATGAAGCACCCTATCATTGTTCCTTATCAGTCTCATTTGACGAAACTGCTCATATCGGACGCTCATCAACGCGTACTGCACGGCGGGCCACAATTGACATTAAATTTCCTTCGGTCAAAATATTGGATTGTGCGAGGTAAGCAGTTGATTAAAACTCATATCCACAACTGTGTACCATGTATTCGTCATGCAGCTGTAACAAGAAATCAACTGATGGGGCAGTTGCCGTCATGCAGGGTGACACCTAGTAAACCTTTTCTTCATTCAGGCGTCGATTATGCGGGTCCAGTTCAAATGAGAACAGCTAAGGGTCGCGGCCATAAGTCCTACAAAGGATATATATGTCTTTTTGTTTGCATGGCAACTCGTGCTGTGCACATCGAAGCGGTCTCTGACTTGACATCTGAAGGCTTTCTTTCAGCCTTTAAACGTTTTGTTGCCAGACGTGGTCACTGCAGTCATCTTTACAGTGACAACGGCACCAACTTCGTTGGAGCTTCAAAGGAGCTTAAGGCAATGTTTCACAATGAATGTGCTTCTCTTCCTCGAGAAATAGCGGCTTTATTGGCCAATAATGGAACAGAATGGCATTTCATCCCGCCTCACTCTCCTAACTTCGGAGGTCTGTGGGAAGCTGGGATAAAAAGTACAAAACATCACCTTAGACGAGTTATTGGTGATTCTACTTTGACTTTTGAGGAGTTGAGTACAGTTTTGTCACAAATTGAGGCATGTCTGAACTCAAGACCTCTGTCACAGAATAGTGCCAACTCGACAGATCCAAACCCTTTGACACCAGGACATTTCTTGGTCGGTCAGCCACTGGTGATAGCACCAGACTATAACTATGAGCATACGACAGTGAGTAGCTTGAGACGTTGGCAATTGACACAAAGAATGATCCAGGCTTTTTGGAAACGTTGGTCTCAGGAGTATTTAACTATGTTCTTTCAACGACATAAGTGGGCTAAACGTATCCGCGATCCAAAGGCTGGGGATATTGTGTTGGTAAAAGAAGACAATTTACCCCCTGCCAAATGGTTATATGGGAGAGTAATTGAAGTACACCCTGGTAAAGATAATTTAGTTCGCGTAGTTACCCTGCAATGTAAGGATTCCCGAGTCAAACGTCCAACTTCGAAATTGTGTATCTTGCCTGTTAATGATGAATGATTAGTAGAATTATTAGTTAGTTAGTTGTTAATTAGTTGATTAGTATTAGAATATGTAACTTGATTTTTTCTTAACTCTTTCACTCAATACTTTAAGGTAGAAGTTTCTGAATTGTTATTTTTTTGTTCTTATTTTTTTTACTTTATATACAGTCCACTGCGATAGTAATTACAATTAGAATTTATTTTGTTAGTATATTTAAATTTTTAGAAAATGTTTTGATCTATGAATATTGTCATCTCCGATCACCTAGGATTATAGTAATAAATATATTGTTAGAAATGTCATGGTGGGCGGTTTGAAAGGACTCGGTCCTTGGTGGGCGGAATGTTCACGTCTTAACAAACTTTATCACTTTAATTATTGTACAACGATTACACTTGCTTTGCCTAGATGGCGTTGTCTGATTTAAATGCGTGGTATGGTTACGTTTTTGTATTGTCAATAAGTGATTTTGATTAATTTGTAATAAATGTCTTCGTTCTGAGTACATGTGGTTTTATTTATTTATTCATTGGTGTGTTAAAAGTGCTGTGTTGTGCTGCGAACAAATATTCTCGACCCTGAAGGCATAGACAATTCTATAATATCGAACTATTTGCGAGGTAGTTGGCTTCGAATTCGGCAATTCGTACGGAGTTTGACACATCCCAACGATTTCCTGATTGTTACAATACGCTTCAGTAATCTCATAATGTACAAATTGACACGTACGCAACATAAAAATAATGGAAGTATTATCGAAGTATTTCAAATAGGTCAATGAACTAGCGTTCCGTAATGTGTAAGGTCAACATAAGTATGTAAAACGACATCGATAACGATATAAAATTTCCATTTCCTCCATGATCTTTAGTATGGAGATAGCGAAGCTGAAGCCGCAGCTCACGCAAGGATCGAGCATCGCTATCGTTAATGCTCGAGCTGCATTTGGGTCTTCGAACCGCAAAACGTCTCGAGGCTCCATCAGAACTTACTCGTTTCGTCCATTTGTTCTGCAGCATTCGGCAACGACGACTTTCCCCGTAGGGTGATGAAAGTCGCCAAGTTGAATACCCCAAGTGGCTGGGCCAGCTAGAGGGTTCAACAGCCGGCTGTTAACGCTGTTATACTCACGACCGTCGAAGTTTTCTTGTAGACTCTTCTAATATCACGTGACGCACTTCTTCAATTTTTTTTTTTTTTTTTTTTAACATTACTTTGTAATAAAGAACTTTTTAAAGAACTATTTGTTTGAAAACCTAGGGACGACCGTTCGGTTTGAAAAACGACGCAACAATGACAAGGTGGTGGCTTGGTGGCGTGCTCCCGGATTTTGGAGTTGCAGGTTAGGTCCGCTAGAGGCGCTGGTGTCGGCAGTGGCGCTAGCGGAGCTGTCACGTGACGTGAGTTGGGGCGCACCGGAAGGAATGAAGCGATGTACTCTCATAAAGGACTTCGGACATCGAACGGAACACATAATAACTTAATTATCAATTAAAATATGTGACTAGATTTTGAGACTTATAACCATGGGCTATTTGTCAAATTGAAGTCATGTTTAAGATATTGCAATTTAAAGTACATTTTTTTACACATCACTAATATTACAGATTTATTACAAAGTATTGTTTAAATCTTTGTAGAATAGACGATAGCACCATTAAAGAAAGTTTAAATCAATTAGTTGTAAATGAATACTTGATTAATCTGTTATATTGTATCTGTAAATTAACTTCGATTGAACGTGAACCTAGCACGAGCGGCAGTAAACCTATCAGTTCACAGCAAATGCCGACGAAATCCAATTAACCGTATTAGTGTTTGAACTTTGCGGGAACGATGTAAATCCTTTGCCTTATTTGGTCTCTAAAATTATACTATGAACTTATGTACATATTAGAAAGTATTTGTTAACAGATAATTTTCTTTTATAATAATTGTAAGTAATTGTTTATTATTTTAAACTATCACTTTTTACACATTGAATAGTTAATTAATTGAAATAATTGAATTAATTATTATTAATTGAAAAAACATTGAATAGTGACAAAAAGTCGGTAATTTTAAATGTTTAAACATCCAAAGTCGTAAAATTTTGAAAATTTGAGTAAACCTGAATTAATCCGTGTTTTTTAATGTTGAAGCCATCTATTACTATTTCCTTATATAAAACCAAGTAAACATAAAACACAAAGTTTTATCTTAAGTGTTTATAAGTTACACGAACTTTTAGAATATATAAATGTAACGTAACGCACCAAAAACATAACTTCAACTTAGTCAATTGTCACATTTATTTGGGTCTAATAATTTTAATTAATAAAGCTTACATAAATCACCTGATATCTATAATATCGCAGGTATATCGCAACAACAACGATATGGTTTTCGCGTAACTTTCTACCTCGCACAGCTCGACAGAATACTCTTTCCTCAACAGTATTTCCAAACAGTTACGATTTAGGGGCCTTCAAGCAGAGCATACTCCTCCCTTAAAGGCCGGCAACGCATCTGTAACTCCTCTGGCGTTTCTGATGTCCATGGGCATGATCAAATAATTTTAGATGATCCGTTCGTTGTTTGCGCCCTTCTTCTATAAAAAAATATAAAAGTTAAATAAAAAGCGTGAGAACTTTTTAGTGAGTAGTCTTATGACATTACAATTATATAAAACAGATAAAGTCTTTTAATATATAGGTAAGTTCATTTGTTTTATTTTTTAAATGTTTTTGTGTTAGTGTTCTCTATTTTGAAAGAAAACTAACTTTTCTAACTTTGAAATTGGATAAACAAGATGAACTAACTGAAACAGTAATACATACTGAACGATTACAGACAAATGTTTTACAAGGACTATAAAACTAATTAGTACTAGCTGTCGCCTGCGACTCCGTGCGTGCGGAATTATAAAAAAACGTAATAGCCGATATATTCTTCCAGACTACTTTCTATATCTGTGCCAAATTTCATCAAGATCCGTTGAGCCGTTCCGTTGATACCTTCAAATAAACATCCACCGAACCATCCATCCACCTAATCATTCGCATTTATAATATTAGTAAGGTTATGAAGAGCACACTCAATTTTTTTTTCTTTTATCCAATTGTGCTACCATTCGTCGACACATCCGATGGTAACAATTAACGTTAATTCAATTTAAACTACTTAAACAAACGCTAAATGAAATCCTAGCAGCAACAAGCAGTCGACCATAAACCGCGTAGCCTAAGTAATTTGAAACGGCGGATTTGTCTCGAATGTCAGGAATCATGTTTCTGTTAGGTATTTCAAATTAAGCTTTATTATTTAATATTTTGTTTTATTGTCTTTTAGAATCAATTGAGGGTTAGACGTTTTATACGATGAGAGTAGTGTAGTCATATTAGATTATTAAACATCGATGAATAATAAATGACGTAGACATAGCGATCTCTGGAGCGCAAATCCCTCTGGAATTAATTATCAAGGAAAAACATGTTTAAGAAAATATGTGCTTACAATTAACCAACTGTACGTGACTGTACATAATACTTCAGGTACGAACACCGTCCTGGCAACCGGGCAAAACTTTCGTTGTAGTAATGGTGGTTATACTTAATTATTAAGGACTTAAAATTAATTCCTTGTTCTTGGATGTATGTCGAAACCTGTTCAAGGTTTATTGACCGCAGAAAAAATACAAAAAATGAAAGTGGACTTATGAGGCCTACACTTTTTACAAGTGAATTTTGATTCTTTAGAATAAATAATTGAAACAGTTCTCTTTTTATGACAATTTTATATCACAAAAAGCTTACTTAAAGATTTTTTTCTGTCAACAAGTGTAGTACAATATTTATAAACTTTTTTTTAGGAATATATTAATTACAGAATGTCTCACAAGTTTGTATCTATACTAATATAATGAAGTGTAAACACATACTTCTTTATAAAGCAGGATCGTAGCAATCACGGCATATTTTTGTATAATTCTTTTTGTAATAAAAAGCCCTTTACTTACGACACGTTTTAGGCTATATATTTTTACGCCATAAACTTAGGGGTGTGTAAATTGAAAAAAAAAATTGTTATCCGAGAAAGGGATACAAATTGAAAGCCAATAGCAGTAAAGATGGATGGTTGCCATGGTAACGGTAATTCTCATCCATTGTTGAATGTCTTCGTTGTCTGAGCATATCATTATTGAGAATTTGACATTTACAATTGAAAGTTTTACCACGCGGAATTAAAAAAAAAATCTTAATAATTAGCCTATGTGTTCTTCCAGACTATGTTCTACATCTGTGCCAAATTTCATCAAGATCCTTTGAGCCGTTCCGGAGATACATTCAAAACATCTATCCATCTTAACATTCGCATTTAAAATGTTAGTAAGATAAAACAAAAATTTTCTGTGTAACAAAAACGAATGGAATTTCACGCGGATGAATCCGCTCGGGAACAACTAATATTAAATAATCATAATGACGTCAATATAAATTGTTAATCTATGTGCATAATAATGTGTGTCGTAATGCATTGATTAATAATCATTATTAGCCTATTATTTAGTAACATTTCGGTTACACAAAGCCATGAACAAATGTTCAATATTTTACCTAACATTTTATATTTCTTACTCCTTACTGGTTGTATTGTAAAGACGTTTGTGACCACTTAATGTTAAATGACTAGACGCATTTATATAAAATTTAGATCATAGATTACAATAACACTTTAATTTGCATAGAAATAATTTTGTTCTAAGTTTAAATAGAATTTTAACTAAAATGATGTTCAATTTTATTTATATTGTAGATAGAAGTACAAATTTCGCAAACTCTTGCTTTAATTTTAATGCAACGGGCATTGCACAATAGGCGTAAAAAGTTGACCTAGAAAAAATTTAAAAAACAATTTAACTTTTTTGTATTTCACTTATTTGCATTTAAATTTAATGGCACGTGAAATTATTTGAAACTTATTTCGAAAGCTATTTTGTATCGAATAATTTACAACATAAACAAGATTTACAAAAAAAATTACAGCTAAACGATTTAAAGATGAGGGAAAGAATTCACCTATTATATATAAGACCTTTTTATTTATCTCTGATTAAGAATTGATTAAAACAAGAACAACATCATTAAAATTAAATCTTTAATCATTATTTCTTGTACACACTCATTATGGAATACTAATTTAATTATTACTTCAGTCAAATATACTCGTGTAGACTGGGTTGTTATTTCGGATTGTCACAGAGGCACGTGGTACGCTAGGGCTGCCACATCTTCGGGTATGCATGGTGCATATTCGTAGAAGGTTTGACATTGATATTTTTTACTTTTTTGGTTTACTTTTTCGTCGTACAACAAGGGGTTCAGTCTTTTTTTCGTCCCCAGTGTTCGGGTTTATGTTTATCGAAAGTTGACAACCCTATATGTAATGTAAGGCCAGGATGTCCCTTGAACGACGATATACGTTCAGTCCACTTCTTGATCACTTCCGACATACATCTCTCGATATAATTAAGTCAATTTTTGTAAAGTACAAACTGTTTCGATATTCAATAATTACATAAGTTATTAATTAAAATCAAACAAATATTTTGAATTCATTAAATTTAATGATAATTTGAGTTTTGAAAAAATGGCAACGTATCAAAATGGACGTAAGAATAAACCCTTAGATATAGTTATCGTGGGAGGAGGTTTGGTAAGTACATTTTTTGTTTCATTATATTTTTATTTTTTTATTATTCATTAAATTAAAAAAATAATTTAATAGAATATTAGATGTTTCTGTGTATTAAAAACTTTATTTTTAAGTAACTTGTTTTTAGTATTTATATTTAGACCTTTTTAACAAGTTTTAAGAGTTACATTTAGATGATTATAAGCATATAATAAATTTAAATATTCGATTAGAATCGTATTCCTCTTATTGTTTTATACATTAAGTTATAATTATGATTATGAAACCTTATGCAATATGGTACAGAAACGGTTTTAAAACACCTAATTATTTTTAAGTTTTAACTTCATCAACTCATTTACATACCCAGTGAGGGTTCCGAGACTTTCTTAAATTAGGTAAGGGACCTCAAGGGACATCTAATCTTTGAATAAAACGTTTTAATTGAAACCAAAAATTTCTAAAAGTTTATTTTTGAATTTTATCTTAAATTGAATTTCAATTGTTTAATTTAATTGACAATGAACATAATTAGCATATTATTGAGAGAGAAGAATTGCATTATTATGTGGAGGGGCTGGTAGGGATAAACCTAGAAAGTTAGGGATGGACAACGAGTGACAATTGAAATAGCGTATGATAGATCGATATAATTGTAGGGGTGCAGGGAGATGATGACGATGAGCAATGAACACAATGTTACAGTCGATTCGGGTGCACTTGTACTATTACTTAAATGCGAAAATCTTATCTAGGCCGGTAAGAGAGGCGACATGTTGTGGTTAGTTCTGTCGGAAAATATGTAACTAGTACGTCAGTCAGTATGTATTATTAGTTAAGTAAAACTAAGTTAGTAATGATAGCTCACAATCATTACTTAGTTTGACTTATGTTCATCGGGTCAGATAACTTGTTAGGTCTATAATATTATCACCCTTTAATTTTTTTTGGCAATTGACACATTATGTATTGAAACAAATATCACTGCAGTGGAAGCCTACTGTTACGTCTCGAACTACTAAAGTTTTCAACACATTGTATAAATAATGTACA
Organism: Papilio machaon; assembly: GCF_912999745.1. Lineage (NCBI taxonomy): Eukaryota > Metazoa > Arthropoda > Insecta > Lepidoptera > Papilionidae > Papilio > Papilio machaon. Next base: position 2,600,288 of record NC_059989.1, on the reverse strand, counting down.
AATTATAAACTGCGTCATGATTTTCGTATTGTTGTGTTTTAAAAACAGGTATTTCTTGAAGTCAATATGTTTTTTTCGAAAAGTTGTTGAGACTCTGCGTGAGGTTACGTTTACTTTTACAACATTTACGGTTCCACTTACATAACTCGATTTTATTAATGTATGTATGTACTTAACACTTCGTATTATAATTCCAAAACAGCTCGACTGTATTAGCACTATAATTTTTCCCAAGGGATGCTTTTAAAGGTTTACTACAAAGCTTATTTAAAATTGAAAATAAGCCTAGATGCTTTTCGTAGAAACAAAATTACATACATTTAAGTCAAATAAAATAACTACATTAGATTTAATCCTGCAATTGGCTAGCATAGGACTAGCTGTTACTCGCGACTTCATCCGCATGGAACTAAAAAAAATTTTCTTCGGTTTGAGATATCTATAAAAAAATACATAAAAAGTCCTATCAAAATCGGTGCATCAGTGTCGGAGATTAACCGAAACAAATGCGAACTTGCGGACAGACATAAATTTTTAAAAATGTTTTTTTTTTTATAAGTAACACAAATGATGATGGCCACTCACTGGAACGCAAGAATATAATCAGAGATCTCGGTGTTATATTCGATGATAAATTGACATTTCGACAACATATTGATCACATCTCCAAAAAAGCGTATCAACTAATAGGTTTCATCTCACGATCAACTAAGGGCTTTTGTAAATCCCAAAGTTATCTAAGTATATATAACACTCTAGTTAGAACAGTCCTTGAATACGGATCTATCATTTGGTCGCCATCGTACAATATACATACTGCAAGATTAGAGGCTGTCCAAAACCAATTTCTTAAAATACTAAGCTTTAGAATGGGACTTGGACGTTCTCTAAGTTCTTACACTGCAAGGTGCAAAAAATTTAATGTTGCTACCCTTGAAATACGTCGTAAACGCCAAGACTTATTATGGCTTCATAAAATTATTCACTCTTCTGCTGATACACCTACTCTCCTAGCCGAAATCTACATAAACGTGAGGCATGTAACGCGGTCACAAAAACCAACTTTGTACCTATAAAAACAATACTTCCTATTACAATCCTATAGTAAGAATGAGGCGTCTTTATAATAGCACATCCAACGATCTAGACATCTTCAATCCTAAATATATTGTCTTCAAAAAGTCTGTCTCAAAAATATTGCAGTGACAATACCTGGTTGTTCTCATCCCTTTATTTGATGACTTTTCTAACCCCATAAATATAACTGTTAAACATAATTAATTTTTAAGTACTTAATATGCACTTTATCACTCTTTTCATTTTGTTTCACATTGTATAATCATGTTGTGTACACTCAGATTGGTTTATAACCTAGTTTCTTGAACTTACTTTATGTTATTTTTTAACTATGTAATGGTTTTAAACTGTATTGTGTACCTATTAAAATAAATAAAAATAAATATACACGTACCATACAGCAACAATTTATTTGAATAAATTAGAGTCGGCACAAAAATTTTATATAAATCTGCCGGCAATTCAAAACCCACAGAGATATAGAAAAGGTCAGATATTTTCTATATGCGTAAACATCACACGTATCAAGGAAATAAAGTGATTATTTCACGAATCGAGTGGAAAATTCTGTACGTCATTTATAACATTAAGATAATATAAATATTTACATAATATTATGTTGCATTTAGTAAATCTCAGACAGATTTAAATATTCTTATAATACTGTTAGATTACTAAGAAAACTATGTATGAGCAATAATAGCTTTTTACACAGTGCAAGTACTAATTTATATACTACAAAAATATGATGATGTGACGTCATCAAATACCGGTTAATAGGTTTTAAGTCTTTTTTTTATACTGTGTTTTAGATACTTTCACAGTTGTCAAGTCACATATTAGATTAGTAATATGAGAGGATGAGAAATATACAGTTGATCGGCATCTTCTAAAGATAATGCGAAGAATAATAGCAAGCAAAAAACTCAGTTAACAATGGTCAATGGCAATGGTCAATGGCTTGTAATGATAACAGGATGAAAAATAACATTTCTTTGACAGGTCGGATCACTGGAAGCTTTGTATTTGGCCAAGAGGGGTCATCGTGTACGCCTCTACGAGTATCGTGAAGGTGAGCGGGACAATATTAGGCACGTGCCGACCGGTCCACAACAAGTTATTGATTAATTAATTAATTAACATGATTTATCAATTTAAATAAAAATAATAAGATAGTCAAGAATTGTTAATATTTAATATCAAAAAGTAATTTATTAAAATACCATACTAAAGTGATTTTTTTAATGTAAAATGAACAACGTTTTTTTGTACAGTTCTCTTACAAGCTTAGACTAGCCTAATATATTGAATAATATTAATCTAGCGAGACTCTACATTATCGTACTAAAAGATTTCTGCTATATCTATAAAGCTTAATATAAATAAATAGCCAATAACTTATTTTAAAACAGTAAGTACATAGTGCTTTTAGTTTCTGTAAAAAGTAATATAGTATGATAGATTCTAATCCATTAGATGTCTTTCAACTCTCGAACCATCTTCTACCAGAATTTATTATAGCGTTCATAGAAACTTGAAGGTCAAATTGATAAATAACGCTTAAATTAACCAATAATATCAACGGAAGCGAACCTTTAATATGTCCCATAGGTGATCTTGACAATAGGTTAATTGGTTAATTAAAAGTCTATTCTTCAATTTTGGCTCTATACTGCGCATAAAAATATTTTTCATAAAGAAGGCAGAATATTTTTCTACAGCTAGGTCTATTACGATAAATATTCTTAATTTTTTATCAATATAATTTGAACATCATTGAAATATGACAATAATTATTATAAATATATTTCTCCTTACACTTCAAGTAAGCTTTTGCTAGGTTAAGGTACTCGACTCTGATCCTCCAATAGTGGGATCAAACAAATGACCGTATGTGATTGAATATCCGTAACTTTTAACTATTAAGCTGTAGGAGATTTTTAAAATAATTATTTGGAGAATTTCTTCTATTTCCAGACATACGGAATACACCAACTGCTAGAGGGAGATCTATTAACTTGGCTTTATCAGTCCGCGGGAGGAAGGCCTTGAGAGGTGTTGGTTTAGAGCAGGAAATGGTACAAGAACATGGCATTCCAATGGTCGGACGGTATATACACAGGCTTGATGGATCCACGTATATCATACCTTATGATTCAAGGACTAATCAGGTTAGAGAGTAAAGAAGGAAGGCGACTTTATAATAGTGTAATTTCCTCGTAGAAAAGGAAATTAAAAAAAATTATATAACTAAAATCTCATTCGATTCAAGTTAAATCATATGTTTTCAATGCACACACTTAAACAAAAAATACATTGTCGTCTCAGCTTTTTTGAAAAAAAAAGAGGGACGACAAGATGAAGGAGTTTCTAGAGGAGTTTCGGTATTAGAAACGCACTGTAATAAGGTTATCAACAATTTTGAATGCTTTTATTATTTCTGTGGATTAAGATTTGTTTTAATTTTCAGTGTATTTATTCCGTCGGCCGAAACTTTTTAAACTCTCTACTATTAAAAGGTTCGTAAGGTTTCGAAATATTTTTTAAAGAATATGACTTTCCAAATAATTAATTATTACACTTAGCAAAATGTTTGACATAATGTAATTATTACTTAATAATGCAGGCGTTTCGTTCAACAAGCGATTTAATTAAAGTTCTGACTCATGCGGTGCTGGTTAAATTTAATTAATGCTTGTTAAATGTAAAATAGCTTAATATTTAATGTTATATTAATTTTTTTAGCTATCAATATGACGCATTAGCAATATCAAATTTCTGGCGTTGAAAAGTAATTTATATTATCTATATAAAAAAAAAGATAAAGTCAAAAAGCATATAACAATTTTACATTAACTCATTTCAATAAAAAGAAATCAATGTAATAGATTTTTTTATATTCAGCCAAAACGAAGATGTTGTTTCATAAAAAATAAAAACACTTAATTACTTTTAAAATTATTTGAAATATCTTTTATTAATTTTAAATATATTTGCAGAATCAGAGAAATACAAAAATGTTGAGAAATATTTTAATCACAAATTGATAAATACAAATCTTCAAAAGGGTTTTCTAACATTTCAAAAGTAAGTATCGATTTAAACAATTTTTACTCAAAACATTAGAATTTGATTTGTTCGTATTCAAACTATTTTTATAACTTGTAACAATTTTTTATCAAATAACTAAATAATATTTTTTATTATTTCTTGTACATTTTACACGAATTTCAGAACACAGACTAATGAAACAGTAGAAGTAAATGCAGATCTAATAATTGGCTCGGACGGTGCGTATTCTGCAGTTCGTAAAGCAATGATGAAGGAGCCATTATTTGATTATAGTCAAAAGTACATTGAACACGGTTACATGGAGTTATGTATACCACCCGGTGATGATGGCGAGGTAAGAGAGACAAAGAAACTTAATATAATATTAAAAACAAAGGAAGTGTGTCTGAAAATATTCAAATTATGATGAACTAGGTGTTGTCCGCGACTCCGTCCGCGCGGAATTAAAAAAAAAACTAATATTAATAGCCTATGTGTTCTTCCATACTATGCTCTACATCTATACTAAATTTTATCAAGCTCCGTTTAGCCGTTTCGAAGATACCTTCAAACAAACATCCATCCATCCATCCATCTAAACATTCGCATTTATAATATTAGTAAGATTTATTATTAACTCTTCGTGTTAGAATCTGTAAGCGATTATTAACAAGACATTACAAGAAATTTCAGCTATTTACCTAAAATACTATTTTTCGCAAACATATGTCACATTTTAGTTGGTAAAATTAAACCTGCATCTCGGTTTTAGTCTTTCACAGAGAAAACAAAACAAAGAAATTGTAATTCCATTAGCAAGAACAACAATATGAATTCTAAAGTCTGTCAGACCAACTTTTTTATACTTATGTTTTAGATGTTTCATTGAGTTTAGATTTTTTATATAAATTAAGCGTAACTGTCTCTGCATTAACCCCGCTTCATACATATATAAGGCATATTTTTGAAATTTATCTTTATAAGGAAATCCACGAGTCGCATAGATGGTCATTACACTATCGTAATAGAAGTCCCACGTACCTATTAAATGGTTCCCATCATTATCAATGTACATAAATTCTCTTAATTTATAACTGTAGTCCATTTCTATCGCGTAAACATCTTTTCTCGAAGCAACAGTGTTCATTGCACTTTCTGTAAATCTACAATCTGGATTATCGATACCTTTTGGTAGGGTAATATTGTAAGCATATTGAAAAAAAGTTCTCATATCATCGCTTACACAAGGGTCATAAGGAAGTGTGTTTATATCATCATAGTCAAATGTTCTTTCATCTTTAACATGTCCAGTAACTAAACTATAATATGCTGTATTGTAGAAACTATTAATGAAGAAAGTAAAAAGTGCCCATACTACAATTACGCTTTTAGGCTTCGTATTTTTAAATAATCTGTTATCGCTGTGTCCATAAAAATAAGCACATAGTTTAATACTCAACATTAAAAATTCTGGTTTTTCTGTCGATGTTAGTATTCGGGATGTAGCTGTAAAACAAACCATAAAAGCATAAGCAAGTATTATTAAAAGCCATATTTTCAATCCAAATTCTCGATAAACTTTTTTCCAAACATCTTGTTTCGTAGAAGGTGTGAGTAAAATTAAGTCCGCATAGTTATAACCCCATATGTAATCGAATACTTCGACTCGATTTTGAATTAAGACAAAACCTCCTGCTGCCAAACTTATTTTACCATCTTGCAGTCTGCTTAGAAGTCCACTTGTGCTCCGATTGGGTAAAACTACTCCATACATTGTATCAGCATCATAGTATTCATAATCTATTGTAAATCCTTCCACAGCAGTAATAGTCTCTAGCATATATTGTTCTAAACCCAATACATATTCTCCAAAAACAGTGTAATTGCTTGATTTTAGTATGACCATTGGAATATCTTCCTTAGCTGCGACTTTGATTACGCAATTACGTAATGAATACTCCACATTTTTACGAAACAATTTGCTGATATCTTTTATATCTCGACATAATCCTAGATTAACTATTTCGTCAAATGAGTCCCCACAATTGTTCTTGTCAAATGGAAAATAAGTTAATATTTCAGTATTCTCAGAATTCACAAAATTTAATAAAATAACTTCGTAAATTTTATGGTACATAAATATGTTAAAAACTTTCTTCAAATGACCCGCAGCGATCTTTCTAATATGAACAATAAAAGTTACTCTTGGGTTCCAAAGAATGTCTCTTGTTTGCTCTTTTAAACCGTTGGACAATTCTTCAATGTCTTGTGCTATGATAACATAAACCGTCGTTCCTAGAAGACTATTTTCAGATGTATAGTTCCGTATTCTGACAATGTAGGAATTATTAAGGTTAATCATTTTAACTAAACCAGCAACATTAGCTTTAGAATATACAAGGGTAATGCGGTTTTCGTACGTGAAATGATTCAATATATTATTAATGCACTGATCCCTTTCGTTATAATCTTCATCACTAGCGAGAAGTAATTTTTGATATTTATTTGTCTGAGCACAAACTAAATTTAATAATAATGACACAATAAAAGTAATATATAGTGTCATTTTCAGTAGCATCGCCTGATACGTCCGAATACAATATCAAATATGTAGTTACGGCGCGAAATCAGTTAACGTGTACAAACACAAACTTGAGTGATTGACGATTTCCTAATGATGTGGATTTATCCGTAACTGGCATATCCTATGATTTATTGTCATACTAAACAATTACTGATAATTGCTTGCTTATTATTCAAGTATTTTGTACTATAGTTTCAGATGCCTTCGCAGTATTTACATATTTGGCCGAGGGGTAACTTCATGTTGATCGCTTTACCAAATCAAGATCGTACTTGGACTGTTACACTTTTCATGCCATTTGCTAAGTTCAATGAAATTGACACGGACGAGAAGCTTTTGAATTTCTTTGGAAAATATTTCTCTGATGCAATTCCTTTAATCGGGAAGAAGAAATTAATAGAGGACTTCTTTTCTGGATCGGCTTTACCTTTAGTTTCTGTTAAGGTAATTACTAATTACTAGTACTTATATTTCAGAATTGAATCTCTAAACGGCTGATAGATAACGGAAAGGATAGGAAATGGGCAGCCTGATACGTTACTATAGAAAGTTTTTACTATTTTGCAGGATTTAATGTTATTTGTTAATTTCAGTGTCGACCGTATCATGTTAAAGACAAAGCTCTTCTGATTGGCGATGCGGCTCATGCTGTTGTACCGTTCTATGGGCAAGGAATGAACTGTGGATTTGAGGATTGTACGATTCTAGACGAACTATTTAAAAAACACAATGATAACCTTAAAAATATCCTTAACGAATTCTCCGCTACAAGATGGGTCGATGTGTTTGCTATAAGTGATTTAGCTATGTATAATTATGTAGAGGTAAGATTAATATAGAGACTTATATCATTATATCTTGGATTCGTTGTACACTATGTTTATTGAGTATTTTGTTTCCAGATGAGAGATTTAGTGACTCGACCATCTTATTTGTTTCGAAAATCAATTGATGATTTTCTATTTTGGCTGATACCAAATTTATGGGTACCGTTGTATAATTCGGTTTCATTCACGAATATGCCATACAGTCAATGCGTGAAAAATAGACAGTTTCAAGACAAGGTAAGCGTACAATTAAATTTATATTGAAATGATTACTTTATGATTGAAGTAATATTTAACAAAATTTTAGTTTATTTAAAAATATAATTTTCAGGAAAATTAAATATATGTCTTCTGTATTTTTACAGATTTTTAAAATGGTCATCGCATTTATGGGAATCCTGACATTTGGTGGAATTTTGTATTTATGTTTATTATAAAGTTGAAATATAAATAAATTTAAAAATTATTTAAAATATATATTTCATATTTCATTTCTTCTTTAAGTTATCGTACATGTGGAAAGTTATATAAATTACTGGTCACTCAATATATCGGTGGTAACGATATATCGGTGGTTCGAAGCTTTAGGTTAACCGCTGGATGTAATTAAACGCGACCTATATACAAATACATACATGTAACAGGATGATGTAGTATAGACGTTCCTATTAGCTCGGACATATGTGCTTTAGAAGCTTTCAATAGAGATAGGTTACTGGGTCAATTTTTCTTGATTAAAAAACAATTGTGGTAAGCTTTATACTAAGGTGATAATTTTTTTATCCGATATTATTAATACAAACTGCAATATAAAAAGTAAATATTTATTCTAAGTCGTATTATGTCATATAATATGATAGACGACGAGAGGGAGGAAAAATAGCAAAATTCCTTCTTGTACATTAGTGCTGCTTCTTTATTGACAGGCGTTTAAGTTCTCCATAAGACTTGGTACATTTGTATGATAGAATTAATTGAATCGGTTTTGAAGTTACAATAAAGTTGAACTATAACAAATAAATCTTACTGTTTTAAATTAGAAATATAGATATAATTAATGATACTAAATGTTTCCAACTACTATTTCATTGCACTCTTGCAAACAAAGTGATAAATTATTTTATATGGAAAAGATTCCAGGAAAGTTATATAAGTTTGTTGTTGGAAGCGCATTTGCTTTGGAAGTTTGAGCTGGTTACTTAGCGCAGTGAATAAGTTCGCTGGAACTCAAATTTTAAGTAATAAATTAGTTTTAAAGTAACATTTAATTCACACCAAGTTTCATTGAACGACTTTTAATTCGACAAACGATTAAATAATAATTAAAGAATAAATACATATTTAGAATAAATATCAATTAACGAGAACTCACGTATGATATTATGTCGGAAAATAATTCCAAGAACCTTCCTCAATCACATTAGGTTACGTTATTAGTAATATTTTGAATTACGCTGTTACTAGTTTAAATGTAGATACACCGACATTTTTGGTGTTATCTTCACACAAGTAGGTAAATTGAACACCTCGTTTCAGACGTTCGCGAGGATTGTGCGAAAGGAATTAGGGATTTAGATTTATCGGTTTTACCGCCAGATCTAACGCCGAAATCTAGTAAACAGAAGAAGTCAAATTCCCTCGGATCGCACCATTTTTTTTTAAGTTATTTTGTTAAAAATTGTGAGGTAAAGTGAAGAACAAATTAAATTTCGCTAAAGAAGATAAAATAGTTCACTCTTAATTTCTTCGTGTCTGACTTTAAATTCTATGGTAAGTATTACAATTTACATGTAGCAAACCTTAATACTCGTAGATGTTAAAACAAGGCGTATCGCTGAAAAGCGGACTCACTGAATGGGACGAGCGCTCGGGCCGCATTTGTCCAGACGAGGTCTGCAGTCTTGCGATATGAAAGCTATCCTATAGTTTACAATTACTTCAGCTTAGAGAGGATTTTTAATTAATGGAAAAGATCATATTAATGTAAATTATATTTATAGAACTTTTTCATATAATTTAGTCTTCAATTTAAATAATATAAAAAACTAATTAAGAATGTAACTGGCCACTTTACATTTAAATTTTGCACGTTCTTTGATTATGAAGTGTTATAATATGTACATTAATTTTCATTGAAATAGTCGATATTGTCCGCTAACAGTCTACAAAGAAAAAAAAATGGATATTGCTGAAATTAAACATTATCAAAGTTAATACCAGGAAAAAGTAATAGCAGGTAAAATAAAGCTTAAAACTTTAACATAATGTTGAGTTTTAAAGCAATGTTTAAGTAGCAGACTCGTATGCTTGAAGCAACGAACTTTATAATTAAGCTTAATGTTCATAGCATAATGAACTGGGCGGATCATTTTATAAAGTATTCCAAAAGCACCGCCGGGTATGCTGTCTGGAATTTTGATTACAAGCTTTGCTCTTATTTTACACGAGGAGATCTAGATTTTTTTAAAAATATATATTACTATTAATCAAGAAAATAAGAATTGATTCTTCCGGATATGCTCAATATTTAACTATAGAATATATTAGATCAATAAGACAAATCATAATTTTTTTTACTACGAACGATGTTAGAAAAGGTTTCCAATTTCTGACAATTTAACTACTAGTCTATAAGTAAAAATGATATGAATAAAAGTCAATAGTACTATTCCATAATATTCAAATGCTTAATGTATAAATTGTTTTTCGTATAATTTGTTTTTCGAATCATTAAAACTTTATTATGTTTAAGATGTTTTGATACATGTTCAATTAAGCAATCATATTTACTCAGGCATCGTGTCTATTGTTCTTTCAATATTGATACGTTCCATTACCAAATGGATATTGATCAAATGTAATGGATGATTGCAAACATCATGACGCAACATTAGCGTACTCTATTAATAAGATACATCGATGGGTTTACTTCGGAAAACTATGTAAAGCATTGTAATAGCGATAAAATAACAAAAATAATAGTACTATTCCATAAAATTCAAATGCTATTACTTACTTCTATTAATTATATTAGTGTTAATAATGAATTTGAAATAATTTTATAAGTCGTAAAAATAAAACACAATTCAGTTTATGTTTTTACTAGAATTAAATTGTTATTTAAAATATCTTGCAATATTCTCTGAGCTCTGAGGTTCTGTTTATTTCTAAATATAGGATTGAATTACAAATAACCACAAAAAGCAATTTATCTTTGTGTCTCTGTCAACACAGACATTTGTCAACACAATACATTGATTTGGGTTAAATAAATAAGCTATTCAGTTTGCATTGTCGTTGAGAAGTTAGGTATAATTTATTAAATTGAAAGATGTTCCATGAGATATATTGCTGTCAGCTCATATAATATGTCACCAGAGGTGCGGGAAGCCTTCCCAAGTTAGGGGTGACTAGGTCGTAGTCAACCACGCTGGCCCAGTGCGTGTTGGTTGCCGTTCCTACGATGAAGGAAAAACTGACGCAACCAGCAAATATCTGAGAAGAAATTCAAAGATATATATGAAGTTAAACAACCCGCACGGGGCCAGCGTAATTGACTATGGCCTAGTCAACTCTAACTTAGGGTAGTCGCCGAGCCCCTCAGTGGGGATGTATAGTGAGCTGATGAAGTTTATCAATATAACTAGTTTAAGGTTATTTTTATTTAATTTTGTAGGCCTTTACGTAACTTTTACAGTGATTTTTTAATGTCATAATTTTGATAAAATTCCTCTAGTTAATGCTATGTCTAAATTAATAAAATAACAGATTAAAATTTTGCGAACTAGTTTTAAAATCCATTTTATAGCCATAATCTGCTATTACGAATTCAAAAAGAGAAAACATTTTACAATTTCAATTTCAATCTCTGGTGGGAATGTTATTATTGTAAATTCTTCAATATTTAACAAAATTTATTTCCTTACGAATCTGAATTTATAACAAATGTTACTATTTTATTTTAATCAATTAACGAATATATTATTTTATGGCCTCTTATGCTACGGTATTATTAATAGCAGTAAATATTCAATAATTAATTAATATTAGTGATAATGAATGAGATCGCCAGCAACTTCGTCTGCCTGAAATTAAAAAAAGTAAAAAGTAGTCTATGCGCTATTCCATTCTGTAATCTATTTTTGTTCCAAATTGCATCCAGGTCTGTCCAGCTGTTCTCGAGTTACGTTGTAATAAACAGCCATACATGCGGCCGCATTTTATAATATAGAGAAAGTAAGGTTTTATACGTTTGTTTAAAAACAACGTTATAACTGTGCAAAACTATCAGATGCTGCAGTGAATTCAGACAGAACATAACTTTGATAAAATCTGCGCGCGTCGGATTCCAATGTCCGGGGAAAATTTTATTATTAAAATTCTTTACAAACTCAATGTTATTCGTTCTGAATCATTTATGCAAAAGTGGAGTACGGAAAATATTTATTTTTATAAAAATGGACTAATGTTGCCTTCATACTACGCTACTGTAAATTTCTTACATATTTTGAATACAATTTAATGTACTGTTTCGTTTGAATTATATTTATTTTATTATATTGATAACTAGCTTATACCCGCGACTCCGTCCGCGCGGAACAAAAAATAGAAAACGGGGTAAAAATTATCCTATGTCCGTTTCCTGATTCTAAGCTACCTGCCCACCAATTTTCAGTCAAATCGATTCAGCCGTTCTTGAGTTATAAATAGTGTAACTAACACGACTTTCTTTTATATATATAGATAAATTGATTAACATTATCTCTCTCTGTCCTTTTCCTATCGTGGTGATATGTACTACTCTCATAGGCCCCATATCGCCCTAATTATCCCTCTGTATAAGCCTATGACTTACTATAATATCTAACCATTTAACCATTTTATCGATAAAATATATTAATAGAATAACTTTCGCTTTAAACAAATGCTAAGTTAAAACTACTTTTACTAAAATAGGTTTTTATAATTAAAGTTTCATTCTGAAATGTTTGCTATTGAGTTTTAAAAAAAAATTTGTAATGACGAACACAACTTTCCCGTATAATACATACGTCGGTTAGATTGTAATAACGAGTGTAAACAAATATCAATACGGATGTTCTATTCAGAGAAGTAATTTCATAAAATCTGGGTCAATGTAGCGGAGGGGATACGAGACACAGGTCGACAGGGAGGACCGAATATAGCGCCCTATCAGGGGAAACAGCTGCTAAATATAAAGTACATATAATACTACTTTATACTACCCTTAACTAAAATATTTATTAGAAAATACAGTCTGTAACATATAAAACCAAATATATCTATGGTTAGGTTAGGAACTATGGTTAATTCAAATTGCTCTTACTTTCACACCTAATTATTTAATAGTTTTTAATCAATTGAATTTGGCAGTTAGAGATTGTTATATTGTTATTATTTCTTACTTAAAAAATATAAAACGGGTGACGAATCGATGTAATTATTTGCCGTGGATAAAGTCGCGGGCAATACCTAGTATGATAATAAAAGATAAGAAAGATTCTGAAACACGAGAAATTGAAATCCCTGCTCAAACGCTTTTTTCAATTTAAGTGATGGATTGAGATGGAACAAGATTGCAGAGATAGGATAAGCTGCGGACGATCGGACGAATATAAAGCGAATGCTTTACTAAAATATATTAAGAATTTTTTGAATTTTAAATCGCCTCAAGTCTTAAATACGTGGGAAGTGTAATAGATGAAAGAAACACGTTACGTGCTTTTTAAGATCTAATTGAGCGACGAGTTAAAGATACATTTTTTTTAAAACTGTTTTTAATTTCGGCAATGAATATGGGTTATTTTGAAGTCCATCTAACGTTATTAAATTACAGTTCAGGATTACAGGAGCAGTATAAATAATTCTTATCGGAAACCTATATTTCTCTTCAGGAAATAACACTGATTGAATTGACGGCCGGCCGACCTCCGCTCCATACATTCATGTCACGTGCCGAGGTACGCTCTTATTTGTTCCCATCCAACCTGCGCCTTCACCTTATCTATATATATAAAAGAAAGTTGTGTTAGTTACACCATTTATAACTCAAGAACGGCTGAATCGGTTTAGTTGAAAATTGGTGGGTAGGTAGCTTAGAATCAGGAAAAGGACATAGGAAAATTTTTACCCCGTTTTCTTTTCTTTTTTTTATTTTTATTCTGCGCGGACGGAGTCGCGGGTAAAAGCTAGTATAAGATAAAACCATTGTTCAATATCAACAATTGAACTTTATGTGAAATGGCAACGGAAAGGAACATTGTTGAAGCAGTTACTGTTGACAAGAAAAATTCAATCGATATTGACGAAGATCTTGAATTATTGGAAACATGAATTGTTACAGGAATCACTCATCAATATTAAGGTTTTTATGTATGACTGTTATATTCTAGTATCTAAGGAAATAATTACAATAAAAAGGGTTTTATACAACGATTACGAGTCATAATCTCAAAGAGAGACGATTCACAACTATGTTAGTTTTAGATGAAGAATTAAATAATGTATTTTTCGTCTCATTTTTAATTTTTGTAAGGAAAACTGTAGGAAGCCATTGTACTAACAGAATAAGACGGAAAAATATTTCGACAGCGTTGCAAAATGTATGCTGAGTATGTTTGTATTGCATAATTAAAATTTCCGCATTATAATTTCGTTCGAAATCTCTGACTCATATTATCACAGTTTCGTGCGCGCGAATAATCATCATTTTCCGCTTGAATTGCAATTTTAGTAATTTTATGGACAGACTAATCCTTGAACATTAACATTATATTTAGTTTTATTAACTACATTTTAAATATCAGCCGATTTGATTTTGTTTTTAACTGTTCAATTAAAATACGTAAATGGTCTTTAATCACACTTAAATAAGTATTGTTTCTTCGTTTAGAATTTCAAAATAAACTTGTTAAATTGTCTCGGCAAGCTTTCGCGCCTCGGTCAAACAACGTAGGTAAATGATTGCCTCATTTATTACCCTCGAGAACATAGGCTAGACAAATTACGACGCTTTGTTTGTATTACTTTTAACTCTAAACTTAATAGAAGTAAAGCCGCACATCATTTATACTATGCACTTATTTACAAAATGGGGTACACGAGAAAGTAAGTGCAAAATTAGTAAATAAATATTAAAACAACACTAAGGCTTACTGAAACTGGTAAACGAAGATTATAAATTTGCAATTGATATGTTCCTGATATATCTTATTTCTTTTGAATTCCACTTATCTGATATCCCTATTTAAAAATGTGAAAACCCAAACGGTGGATACTTTGTCGAACCGTAGCATATAAATAGAAGAACTAAATCACTTAGTTCCAACGCTTGGTAATACAAAGTACGTCTAAATATCGAAATCTATAAAAGATGTAAGAATTTGTCATTAGGTTTACCAAGCTTGTTACCTAGTTAAACAGGAACTCATTAAACAAATGACACCGGCTAAGTGCTGAAAGCATAAACTTTGTGTGTAACCGAGCAATGGGCGGGTAAGCGGTAGGTCGTCTATCAGCGGTCGTTTAGCATGCAGAGGCGTGCCTCACAGCGACAATGTGTCCACGAAACGAGTTAGGCAATTAGGTTCTACTTTAGTCGCACATAAATGGTTTACTATTTACTACTGAATGTAAAATATTCATGTAAATCTCTGGAAATGGAAGTTTTACAGAAAATAACGTTAAACATAAAGTTACAACAGGTGTTTTGAGGATTCTACCAAATATTTTTATTTAATTTGACTCTTTTAAGTAGTTTTTCAGTGTGTCTTTTCATGGATTGATGTCATGAAAGTACTATTTCATCATCATCAGCCTTTATCTGCCCACTGCTGGGCATAGGCCTTTCCCAATGCCTTCCACAATACGCGTTCCTCCGCCTTTCGCATCCAACAACTTGACGCCGTGTGGATTATGTTAAGTACTATTTGAAATACGAGTGTGATTTAGGAAATACCGTACAGATTTACAATTCCATATGGCGCTACATTTCCGTAATTAAAGGCCAGAGTAATTGAAATTTGTTTGCGGTCGAATGATTCATGGCGTAATATTTTTTCCTTACCGATATTATCTGTTACAGGATTGAAAATTTCGTTATAAAGGAAAATTGTGGAATAATAAACGTTGTCACTTGATTTGAGAAAGATGTGTCTTCATTTGTTAACATAGTTAAGAAGAGGAGTAAAGAGAGAAAATATGTATGAAATAGAAGTGTGAACTAGTGGTGATATAAAATTAGTTTTATTTTACCTCTTTACCATCTTTCAGTCATACGTTATTCTTAGGTTTCTTTATAATTTTCAAGGCAAGTTGAAAGTTCAAGGTTCATGTCAAAGGCTCTTATGAGACATACTTCATTACTTTCACTGAAAGAGAAGTTACTAACGACCCTCTTGCTCACTGAATGTGACCTAGTAATATATTTTAGGTTTATGACTAAAAAGAAAATTAAATTATGGATTCATAAATTATGTCAGAAAAAGAAAATATGGTTACGTAAAATTAAGAAGAAATATCGATCTGTTTTTCGGTTTGGTTTCCTTGGTGGATTGAATGAATAATTGTATTTAACATTAAAAGTTGACATTTGAATAAGCGGTTACTTGATATGTTTAAGAAAATTGGTGACAAGTACATGAACTAAGTAAAAAAAAAACACGTCTAAGTAAACAAGGAAAAATGATCTTGTAAAATATATTTAAATCTATAACTTGATATAGAAACATATTTATTTATGACTAGCTGTCGCTCGCGATTCCGTCCGCGAATTAGTAGCCTATGTGATCAGTTGAGTCGTTCCGGAGCTACCTTCAAACAAACAACCATCCATCCATCCAAACATTCGCATTTATAATATTAGTAAGATAAGCGGTTTAGAGTAAGTTGATAGTATATATATATTAAGATATTTCAATTATTGTCCCAAATATTGTCCCCGAACAAAGCTCTCGAGGCATAACATAAAAAAGTATTCTAGTCGCGTCATTCGTAAAGTGCTCGAGTAGAGAGCTTTGTGGACAAGAATTAATGAAGCTCGTCTCCGCAGCGACCTCGGAAAGTCATTACCGCGACCTTGAGTCACTACTTGACCTCTACATTGACATTGACGTCACCGTCAGTTTTCACTCGTACAAAACATGTTGTCATACTTCTTGAACTGAGAAAAGTATTTGTGCAGGGGTTCCAGCATTGGAGACTAACGGTTACATTCATACACTTCTGATGATAAAGTTTCTTAAACCTTACTAATATTATAAATACGATTGTTTGGATGGACGGATATTTGGTATTAGGTATTTACAGAGCGTCGTGATGTTTATGAAATTTAGTTTAGATGTAGAACACAGTCTGAAAGAATACAGAGGCTACCTACATATAATCCCGGAAATGTGTACGGTTTTCATGATATACGTTTGATTCGCATATTTACTCGAAAATCCGCAACCGTTCACCTTATTGAAATTTAGCATATAAATAATAAACGAATGATGCAAGATGATCTGTAAATTATGTTTCGCTGAACACTGAAAACTGACAATACACATTTGCAATAACCAAAGTTTAAAATGCGGTCATAAAATTTTAGAAAACTTGGATTGATTTATGCGTAATGTTATCCTGATTTATTGCTATGTCAATTAAGTAACAATGGGTCAAAAATGCTCGTTTATATGTTTCCATTTAGAAAAAAAATAAATTAAAGAAGTTTTAATTAAGTAAATTCTACACTAGCAAGCTTTACTTAATTTGAAGACGTTAATTTACTCATTACACATCCGCGATGTTTGATGCCTTTACACAAGAAGTTCTGTTAGACAGATTCAAACATGTTCCGTGCAAACGACAAGCGCCTGAAACTGTTGTATGTACATACAAGTAAATGTTCGTGGAAATTTGAGTCGGTTACTTGAGATGGAGCTGCGCCGAAATTGCTCCTTTCTCTTAATTACATATAGAGCAACGATGCTCAATTTGTATTGTTCAAATGAAATGTTCAATTTTTTTATTCTGTTATTAATATGAATGTAAAGAAGATAATTGTAGAGTTTTTGAACTCTCTATAAATTTTTACCAAATTAAACAGGGTAAGGTACTGATCGTTACCACCGCAGTGACACATCAATACATATTTTAAGTATCTGTTTTGTCAAAGGGAGCGAAAAGGATAGCAACCTGTGGCAACATGGATAAATGTTAGTGTATTAGAGTTCTGAGGTAGGTAAATATCTTTGCAATAGATTCTAACATAACAATGAAAATATGACATCGATTATCAATATTTAGTTTGCGGATTCAAATTCATCTCAACTTCAGCAATTACAAAAAACTTTCAGCAGCGATGTAAGTTATCTTGCGACTTAAAGAAGTCTTAAACAAGAAAATCTGACCCTCGGGCAACGCTCACAAAGTTTAGTAATTAAGTTAACCCTAAGCATAACAACAGCTTTAAAGGTGAGCTAGGGGGATGAAGGACTTCGACGTCTTGAACATATTCATGTAATTTAAATTTGCACGTAAATATTGTCTAAAACTGAGGTTAAATGAGCTCCTAAATCGATTAAAAAGTATTTTGTAAAAAATCATTAATATAACAGAAAAAACCGTAATACCAAAGTTTAATGTGAATATTGAAAAAAAGGCAGCAATTGACATAACTATTAGGCATTCGTAACTTTACCTGAGATGCTCACTTGTAAAAAAATATGTTTTATTACAAAAGTTTTATGATTATTGTAGGGGAATGTAACTAAGAGTAGGAAAATAACAATTGTTTTAATTAAACTTTTAGATTTATTTCACAAACTGGTTAAAGCAATTTCAGTGAGTAAGTAACAAAAATGGCGACATGTTTTCGTCCTGCGTGACATGAATATATTACGACTGTATCCAACGGGGGTTCAATTCAATCAGGGTTATTTTCAATCATGATAAATAAATGTGTTTGCTCAAATCTTTTCCCTTAAATCGTTGTTAAGTCTGTTATACGGCATTTGTACCTATGTGAAAAATTGGTCCATTTATTATGTAAGAATCACGTTAACTTTACCGGCCTTAACATTTCTACGATTGATTTTAAAACAAAACATTCAATCGAGAAATTAACCCTGCGCTCAAAATATACGAAAGATATCAGAGCCTGGTGAAAATAAAATTCTTTATTTTGTTTAACAACATTTGCACTTTTAAAAATAACAGGCGCTTAAATATTTTACTGATTTTGGTTTAAATAAAACATTACATTGTCATAACAAAACAAACACATGTTATGAGTATTTTTTTAAGATAATTTCAATGAGTCAATTCTTCGTTCTTCGATGTATTTGATTTTGTGTAATATGCAATCCTGGTATTATATCGAATAACCACATACATTTGTTGATTTACGAAAAAATATAATTGCTGTTAAAATATTCAATTTAATATCACACCATTCGTTAATTTCACGCTTTTTTATGGGTACGATAATTAATGCAGCGGAAACATCTCGGCTACCGAGTTGTTAACGAGAGTGTGGGAACTGCCATCGTGGACTACTTCAACACGGAAATGGAACGCCAAAAGCATAAGTCTGAATACGTTCTTACCAATGTAATGCAATATATGTAGTTACAAAAAAAAAAAAAAACAGAAACAAAAGAATAATTCAATAAGTTCACTCCCAAATATCTGTATAAAAAATTATCTCTGTTTAAACCATTTTTTTTGGGATAACAATAAAATATGTTAAAATATATTTTACAACGTTTTACAACGTGTCTCTTAAATTACGTGATTTACAATTTGGAGCTCTAACATTGACATGTGAATTAGAAAACACGTCCAATCTCAACAATTACTTGTGGTTTTATTATTCCAAGTTATATTATTAGATCTATCAATATGCCAGTTGTTCTTATATACGTTGTTGCGGCGAATCGGTTGCGGCTGTTTTCAATTGTCTGAAAGCATTCAGAATCAACTTGGGCTGCTCGTATATGTTGGCATATTTCTATTGCCTTTTGTTGTTTCCATTTGCTTGATAACATTGAAATCGTTTGAAGTCGGATTGCGTTTAGTGATGGTTTAGTAAGAAACATTATCAATAAACTGACAAGATATGCAGAACGAATAACAAACTAAAATCCGTCATCTGGATTTTATATTTGTAAGTGAATTTACATTAAAAATAGTGGCCTTATGTACAATAGCTTTTATCTTTAAAAAAATATTAAAATATAATTCGCACCAAGAAATGACTGTTAAAAATATGCCTTTTTTACAGAGCGCTATCCGCAAACCAATGGCAGGAAAGACAATGAATATTACAACAATGAACCCGAAGGTGCTTTGTTCATTCAGTAATAAAGCAAATCCGTGCCGGCTGAATATATTATTATACGAATTCATGACCGAAGTGCTTAAAGTAGAAAGACTATCACTTTCTCTTAAACACCACAATAATTAAATTTTGCTCTTTCAAATTATAATTTTTCATTCATTGTCGTGTCGTTTAGTTTTACACTACAAGATTGACAATCGAACATGGACATTAATAGACATACATGTATACTTACGTACTAACAAACTTACTCTTACATACGAGTACATATAATATATTTATTTTAGAAAACTTTACTCTCTTTCTGGATAAATCATCTATTTAAAACACTACAAACTAGAACGGTTTCAGGATAACACGTATTACTTTCACCATCCATAAAAAGTATGTTATTGATTAGTGTAAAATACGATATTAACCTTATTTAAATATAAAAAAAATATTTTTTTTCCTTCGCCTTACGTTACTATAGATGTTTTATAAAAGTGACCGATGTTTTACGAATTGGAAATGTTTTTTTAGATAGCTGCTGTGGCATTTTAATTGGCGGTGTGGTCAAAGCTTTCCACCGTGTGACTATGGATAATCAGCAGGGTGGAATTCGCCATGTTTTCGATTGCTTGTGAATCAGACATTTTTTAAACAACAGACAAACATTTTAGAGAAATTATTTCTTAATGAGTATTAGCTTAAAGTTTTTAAAAAGATGTAGTGAAAAATCTTTTGTCTGTCACGTCGTCTAATTTTACTGTGAGATTTTTTTAATTTTTACTTGACAACGGATTCGTGGAATACTTGAATTCGTCACCATTCGCCTTCCCTTTGATAAAATTGTTATATCAATAACTTTTTATTTCGGCAGCATCCCAATTGTAGTTAGTTTAAATTCTGTAAAAATGTCGTTAAAATGGGACTATCGCTCTGAATTTTCAAAGCGTGTGACCTACAATTTGATTCTCGATACGTATCGACAACTAGAAACGAATCAAGAACATCGGTATCTTATATATTTAAAGCAATTCCAATACTGGAATCTGGAATTCTATATTTTAATTTTTATTTAAAATGAAATGAATCAAAATTGTCTCTTGATGTTTTACCCCCTTTTGGATAAAAATTGTGAAGATGTTTAATACAAAATTTAAACACGCAACGAAATAGTAAGTAGGCGACAAGGGTAGAGGTATTATATTAATATTATATCAAAGAAGAGAGTATGGAGAATAGAGGCATGGAAGATTATATTCTCATCATCTTTAAGGAAAAGGACAGGAAGATGATGAACAAAATGGTTATTCACAAGATATCTTTAAAGAGAAAAGAGACATCTCATAAAAATTAATAAAATAGATAATTTAAGAAACCATTTGAAAGTTTAATTGTAATGACTTATTCAATGTCCAAGCTAAATGTATGATGACTTCACTCTGGTTTAATACGTAATTAACAAGCCGGCTGCTAAATTTGGAAATGTTCCAAAATGATGTCGTTTGGTCACTGGAATTGTTTAACGCGATTTATTTCAGTCATAAAATATCATCGTAATATGATTTAAATGACTTTAAATGACAAACGATTACTTAAATTAATTTAACAACGAAATAATCTTACTGAACGGCAAAAATATTATCATCATGACCAATACTATCGCCGTATTGTAAAGCAATAATTAGAGTAGGTTATATTCGTGTGAGTTTAAAAAGTAATAGTCTGTTTAAATGACTAACTGTTGGTTTCTGAGACCTAATTTTCGATATAAAACATATCGTTGTCATTTACTAAAAAAATATAACAATATGTAAACGATATGTACGAACGAATATGTAAAGTTTAGTATAAGTATATACGAATATGTAAAGTTTAGTCTCAGAAATCCAGGGTGTACACTTACACCGATGTAGATGTTGTATATATTCACGTGTAGTATATTTTTCGTATTATTTACTACTAACACATAACGTATTTACTTTGATGTTATGTACATACACGAAGTTAAACAAAAGCTCCCAAGTTTAGGGGATCAAGCAACATTGTGTGACTGGACAAAGTCTTTGAATTAATCTCAAGTTACTTTATCCGTGTTACTTACCAACATAAATATAGGATTTAAACGTTACAGCTTTTAAACATTTAACTTAGCAAATTTAAAGTCAGTGCTTAAGATCTGATTATCTTAAAAATTGTGGAATAAAAAAATAAATAAAGTGGCCTTAATCAGCTTTACAAATGGGGTTTTCAAATAATAAAAACTATAGAAAAATAATACTCTTATTAATGTAGGTACTACTAATATATGTTGCAATTTTTTTTTCTGTTAGTCAAACATTTCTAGAGTTTCCATTATATAGAGATTCATACAAAAATGTAGAGTTTTCTCAGCGTTAAATAAATGATTTTTGTAGGACTAATTCAGTAGTCGAAATTAAGGCTAACTAGATACAGATTCCTCCGTTCGAAACACAAGTAATTGACGTTCGGTGAAACATAGATGCGATAAAATTCATTACAAACTGACGAACTTCACATCTCTTTATCGCAGTGATAATTAATACAATGAGAAGTTTGCTACCGATCGTTAACGTGAGACTGGGAAACTGATACCAGTTAATAGAGCATCGACATTCCGTAATAAAAAATATTACTATTTAGTATTTTGATCAATTTTCGTATGTAAAACAAAATCAAAAATGCAGACATGTTATGTTCGTCTCTCAGATTTTGGAGGACAACTGACAATTTTCATTTTTCTTTCAGTGTCACTTTTAATGGTTTATTACTGAAATGATTGAATAAAATGTTCCAAGAATATCGCTAAGTACCTTTAGTTGTGTGACTAATTACGAAAAGTGTTGATATTTTTTTTAATTACTTTTTTAAATATTTCAGTATTACACAATACCTTGACTTGACCAAACCTTGATTCACAAAATTGAAGGAAACTTGATTTTTTAAAATTTAAAATATAGCTTCAGACTAAAACATTATTCAAACTTTTTATTTTCATTGCGGACGTGAAAGGCTTTTAGTTTTAATTGTACCCGAAGGCTTTGTTAGTAATGACGTTAGATAAGCGAGTTAATTGACTTTTTTAAATCGCCCTTTAAAAAAACACTTTCAAATATTAATTGCTTTAACATTTTGTTTACGCTTTAGATTTTAGATCAATCGATTTAATAAATCTTTATGCTACGGTAACTGATATATGAACTTTGTATTAAATTATCAAATATTTTTCGTTTAAATTTAAATAAGTAATTAAACAAACAAGAATTCTTAGTTCTATCAAAATCACGAATTTCAAAGATAAATTTAACTGAATATAAAATATAAGTAGACATTCAAATATTAACCCGATGAAGGGGTTAAGTATAAAGACAGTTCAAGACCCCATCATAATATATTATGAGTTTTTACCTTTTTATAATAAATTTATATGCGATGTTGGTAGCTTGTCGATGTACGACAGGAAACTTTGCCAAGGAGACTGCACAAAGAAAATTTATTCGCTTTTATAAACACCCTAAAGGACATTTTAATAAAGTTCAAAATGGCACAGTCGGTTATCTTAAAATGTATTGTGTTAGGTTTGACGCAATGCAGTCGATTTATAAGGTACTTTATTTTCAAAGTCGTGTATTCATTTGAATGGAATTATTATAATTCAATTTGAGAACAGACTTTAATATGTTAGTTTTCAATTATTACTCTGCTGCATACACTTTATTTGCAACAGTAGGTGATTAGTAGCAAATATGATGTGTTTTAGAAGTATTTGTAATATTAAAATACTAGCTGTCACCTGCGACTCCGTCCGCCCGGAATTAAAAATAAAACTTAATAAGTAGCCTCCTATGTGTTCTTCCAGATTATTTTCTACATCTGTACCAAATTTCATTAAGATCCGTTCAGCTGTTCTTTCATAAAATGTTAATTGAATATTTTATGAAAGTAGAAGAAAAAGAAAAAAAAAGAGTTTTTAATCTGTTCTCTAGGATGATTTCGATTACCGTTTGATTTTTAAGCCTGAGGGTAAATATCAAATTGAATTGGAGTATAACCAATGGTACGGAGAAAATTGTCTTGTATGTAACATATAAATTATGTATTTGGAGGTATAAACTTGATTTATTTCTGAATTATTTATTAGTTCTGTAACATTTTTTTAAACAAAGATATAAATAATCCGGTATTATACAAATAAAATGTATTTTTTATTACCGGTTAAGTTCTTCCCGTCTAATATTTTATGTTATACCAGTCATATTTAAAACAAAACAAATTGTGTAGTATATTTTATACTCATCTTCTAAACAGAAGTCTTATAAATTGCGTGAAACATTTATATTTTTTGACAGACATTTTTTTTCTTTAATCACTGAAATAAAAAGCAGAAAGATATAAGATATGATACTTTATATGTGTTGTATAGAATATGATACGCTTAACTGCTATAGTATATTGCTGAGGAAAACGGCAGTGTCGCAATAAAGGTATTATTTATGGCATCAGATCAAATTCTGACAAAATGTAGCTCATTAAGATCTCGATTTAATTGTAACCCTCGACACTTTTGACATGTCTTGTTTGTAAAGATTAGAACCGTATCAAAACCTGCTTATTTTAAGAGTTCTTAAGTGTAATTATCGACTTGGTTAATATTTGGGGATATTGAATACTTGATAATAACTTGATATCGACTTAATATTTTGTCGACATTAAACGATTGTCAAGTATTATAATTTTAATTTAGGGCCTGTTAGGAATATTTTGTCATTTCTCTCCATTTGCTATGAAAATCAATCTCTCTTACGTTAAAATATATATTTTTTTATCATAATAATGTGTTCATTATAAGGCAATTAAATTACAGAACCTAAGAGTATGCTGATCGTCTTAACATGAAATTAAACATTTAAATATATAACTGTTTTTGGTTATTTTAATATGGAAAGCGTATTTATATTCCCAAAATCGTTTGTTGTACCGTACTTTCTAACCTTTGTATTATAGTTACTGTTACTCCGATGGTAATGTTGATAAAATTATTCTAGTCGAAAACCATAAATCTCAAAGGTCCGAGAGTTTCTATTCGTAAGGTGGCCCCTACTGTGGGCTATGACAGTAAGTATTTCCAGCTGTTACGTAGATGTTAAAAGGTTAAATAATGGTGCCTTTCACAGGTATATCACTCGATTGTATTTATTGAATGTTATTTGATGTAACTTATAACTTTTCCTTCCTTTAAATTCTTTAAATAGGCTTAAAAAGAAGTTACCTTGTCAATAAACATAATTAAAACTAGTTTATATGCCACGATAATGAATGATTTTTCTTAAGCAAATCATTGAATATTACGGTGGAAAGCTTTGTTTCTCTTCAACTTTTCATTTCTATTCATTGTTTGTTTGCTACTTCGTCTTTTTAAAATATACCTGGTCTGATAAACTGTGGAAATAAGACGATTATGAAATTGAATATTCAACTAAATTTATTAGAACGGTTTTCTTATATTTCGTTAAGATTTTTATCAATTTATTTCTGCAGAAAACCGGTATAAAAACGTAATTGTTTACTCTGTTTTTTTTAAAGAAAATGAGAAAGGTGACATGTTTTTGTGCAAGTACGCTGGAAATCTTTGTTGAAGCTTTCATTTGAATATCAAATATCGTTTAAATTCAATCAACGTTTATGTTTGAGAGATTTATAGATCTTTGGTGATATACTCCCAGCGTAAAGGAATATAACGAGTACATCATGTAAATAGGTTGTGCGCTATAGTAACTCACTAGAAAGGAGTTAAATACATTACCTTACAACAGTTCGAAAGCTCTTCTAAAAGTGAGTAACTCTGGTCGTATTTCTTTTCTATTTATGAACCCGAAAGAAGCAAAGTCGAGTTGGTTTTTAATAAAATAATTTGTTAGGGAATAAATACATTTGATTTATTTCACATCTGGTGCTTTTTGTTGGTAAAAATTTAAATTGAAAGTATTCTGAGAACTTTTCACATTACTCTGGCGTTGGCAGTCGTTGAAAGTTCTAACGTTATGACTGTAACGACCTGGTGCGCTCTACGTCGTGCTTCATGACTTCTATATGCAAATGCTAATTTAAACCGAATCCCAGTAAAACTGTTCTAAGCTTCAAACAATTTCAGAGCTTTAAAAACAGGACACATCACCAATTTTAATTATTTACCGAAGGATCAAGTATCTTAATTTCATCGCATGACTAAGTTTTTTTTACTTGACAAGTTGATCGTTTGAGGCTTTATTACGAACCGTTTAGGTACAAAAGTACCATGACTGCAAAACTCCTCTGTTAGACAATGTAGTTAATATGCACTACTGCACTCTCGCCATAGTAAAAAGAATTCAATTAACTTCAGTGAAGAAAGCATGAACGTTTAAACACAACATTTATATTCGTCATATGTTGGTTACGTTAACGTTTCGTTTTCAGAAAACGATGACATTTACAGCTGTTCGTTGTATTTATAAATTAAAGGTCAGAACATTAGGGAATAAATGTTTATGTGCGAAAGAAATAACGCTCAAGCAAAATATTATTCAAGACAGAAAGGAGGGGTGGTTAATGATCTTTTTAATTACTTTCCTTTCCCTCAGTTTTTGTTATTGTTTTTTTTGTCGTAAATTAAGGAAATGTCCTTGCCTATGACTATTAAAGTGAATCGAAAGGTTTTCTGATGTTGGCACTCCGAGCAGAAAGAAACTAAAAAATTACTACTATTTTTCGACGTTAAAACGAGAAATCAATTTACAATTATTTATCAATACTTAGATAAAGCTGTTTAATTAAAAAAACAACATTATAACACTTATTCAAAGGTCATATTGTTAGAAAATATTATACTACTGTACTTTGTATTCGTGATTAATCTTCTGTCGTGTCGTTCAAGTACCTATGTTTTTTATGAAAATGGTATCTTTTTATCATTAAAGTAAAAAAAAAAAAATTGGAAATAAATCGTCCAACAACCTAATCGAAGTATTCCATTATAAGAGGTCTAGTCGAGGTGCGTCGTGATTTTGATATTCTGAAAAAGTGCAGTACCTACTAATAATAAAAAGCGTTCAGCTCTGTGGGTCGATCGGCCAACAAAAATTATGGCACGAGACACATTGACCGTTCTATTGTGTCGTTTTATTAGTAGCCGATCATTTCGTTACAGCGTAACCAATCATCATATTCACAGTGAATATAAAATCAATCGTAATACGTTGCTATAAAGTGTAAATTGAAATGAAAGTGAAAAATAACTTTAGTTGGCTCAAAATTTTTCTATCCAAGATATATGTGTTTTAATTTCAACCTTGTCACATTTTAATAAGGCTTAAAGTAGCTTGAGTTGGAGCTTTTTTTTGGGTTGTTTGTATCGCTTTTCGGTACGTAGAGATAGGCGCAGCGCAGACCCGAGATGTCACGCGCCTTGCTGTCGATGATCAGCGCGGTGCCGAGTGAACCCTTTTTTTGTAAAATCCAGCGCCGGTAAAAACAAGAAATAACGGTCCCGGTTCCAATATCAAACTCTTGGACACTTAGTAATTCCAATGTAAAATACGAACCCGATTGCAGACCGAGTATTTGTAAGTATTGAAAATTTTGATGTTTTCCTCTGTCAATTTTGACAGTACCTACTAAATGGATGGATGGATGGATGTTTGTATGAAGGTATCTCCAGAACGGCTCAATGAATCTCAATGAAATTTGGCATAGGTGTAAATCATAGTCTGGAGGAACACATAGGCTTACACATACACATTATGCACACATACTTATTATGTTTTTTTTTAACTCCGCACGGACGGTTTCGCGGGCGACAGCTAGTCGATCTTAAAAAAATGACAACGTAAAATAATAATCATTGCAAATTCTCGTTGCAGGTTACACTATTGGGAAAAAAAATCTTTCTGAATTCGATAAATTTGATGGTAGATGCAGACTACGCGTATTACTGTTCGCAATGATCCAACACAATCTAACCTCTAAGGTTATAAACGTGTTTTTGTATTCGATATCATCAAAGTCATTAGCTTTCACGTTATTGTAATTAACGCCCACTCAAACCATTTACGAGAACTTGAATTAGTGTTGTCCACAATTTTTATCGATACCTTTCGAGTTAAAAGTCCATGTAAACATTTTAAGGAATCTTTTGTTTAAGATTAAATTGTTTAAATGTGTAGTATACCGACTATTTATACATTTGTAGTATTAGAAATAAGTTATTTGTTTTGTAGGCAAATAGATACATACCTTTAAACGCTATCTTAAAATTTTTTTTGATCATAAAAAAGAAAATAGAATAGAATAAATTCAGACAGTTAGTAGTGATGTGAAGTAACAAATCGTAATTATTAAAAAATCTGAACTTTATGAGATCGTTAAATTGTCAACTTGTGAGAAGATCTCTAATCTTGGGTTTTTGAGACCAAAATTCCAGTTTAAAACATATTGTTATCAGTTTTTTCAATGACAGAAATGACGATATGTTTTATAGAGTGATTTTGCTCTCAGAAACCAACAGTTAATAGTTTCTAGTTAAAGTACAACTATCTACAAAAAATCTTCGTTGTTCAAGAAGTTTTCGTTTGGGTATTAATTGGAAAGTTTTGCACATTATGCAATTGAATCGTTTTCTCAGAACAAGTCTGACTCACTGTTTTTAATTTTTCGTAAGATGTAAACAATATCTTACGTAATATTGATGCAATTTGATAATTAAATTTAATGTAAGTCGCTATAAGGAGGTATGAACGTTTCGAAAATACTTAATAAGTTAACGTATTTTCGAAAGCGGCGAGTGGAACTGGACCCGCGGACTGGTTCTTGAACTTAATTAAGAAGGCGATTTGCAAGTTATTTATGAACTATAAAATAATAAAGAGGCGGGCTGATTTTTATCGCCTCGTTCTCTGAAATCAGTTTGATAAAAATCCTTTTAAATAACGTGGATTATTCACACCTTTTATAAGATTTATACTATTTTAAGCATACCCTGATTTAGGGTAGGCTCCGAGATTATTAATCGGGACGTAGGGATGTACAATCAGGATGGTTGAATTTAAAAACATGAAAATTGAGCTAGCACGTATAAAATATATAGCACGTAAATAGCTATATATGTACGTATAGCACGTATTATACCTTCTTTGGACCAACTCAACATAT
This sequence comes from Papilio machaon, assembly GCF_912999745.1. Taxonomy (NCBI): domain Eukaryota; kingdom Metazoa; phylum Arthropoda; class Insecta; order Lepidoptera; family Papilionidae; genus Papilio; species Papilio machaon. Next base: position 2,571,214 of record NC_059989.1, on the reverse strand, counting down.
AGCATCAGGTGGAATCGTTACAAGAGTATATATATCTTACTAATTTATTATAATGCTATATATAACTAGTTGGATGGATGGATGTTTGTTAGTAGTTATCTCCAGAACGGCTCAATGGATCTGGATTAAATTTGGCACGGATATAGAACGTAGTCTCGGAGAACACATAAGCTACTAATTCCGCACGGACAGCATCGAGAGCGACACATAGTTTATTATAAAAATGTGAAGAAAAAAACGAAGTCAGTCCATAAATCTAAAATTGTTTATAAATACTGGTTTCCTAAAAAACTGGATATCAAATTAATGTCCGCAACTCAGATGGAAATCCTATTGCAAATTATCTTTGTTTATTTGATGCTGATGAAAGATTTATTCACTTGTGTTAGTAACATACAAGTTGTATTGTGTTATACGTAACGTGTGTTTCGAAACATTAAAAGACAATAGTTATTGAAAACTGATGCACACACACGCAGACACATTGAAAACAAGAACAGTGTCAGTAGACCGCATTTTAAAACAATAACAAATGAAGAAACGATACGACATTTCAAAGAGATTTCTTTTACTGCAGATATGTTCACACTTCTTTATAAAAGTAGCAAGCACTTAAAATTATTAAAAATCATATTTATAACGTCTACATTTATGACGATATATAAAAATCAGAAATTTTATTTTAGTTCCTTACATAAAATGAAGTATGTAATACCAATCTAATATTAATGAATTCATTCAATCCACAGAGGAGTGTTCCAAATGGTTGCCAATATCATTTTTGGTATATTTAAAAATGTTAAATAACCCGGAGAAATAAAAAAAAAATATTTAGTTGATTAAGCATTTCAATAATCCTTTATAATAAATCTAAGTATAGCTTCCGATCGAAATACCGTTGGCTTCAATTCGGATGCCGAATACCTTCGTCAGATTGTATCATGGAATGACAGCTTCGGTTGGAATCTACTCAAAGAATGCTGACACAAACTTTTCGATTAGTTTTGATGACTTTTCTGTAAGGTTATTTTGGAGGTAGTACAACCAGATAATCTGTAAGAGGAATTTCTTATCTAGATAAAATGAAAATGGAATAAAAATATTAAATAAATTGTCATCAAGCTACTAATGAAAGTTGATCATGTAATAATGCAAAAATTTAACGAAAGTTTTTTTGGATTACGAAAGTTATTTTTCCTCGCTTTTAAATGAACTAGAACTAAGAAGATATTTCATTTAAAATACAATAGTCAATCGAAACTATTGGGCTAAACGTGTCTTAGCTTATTTGGTTAAATTGTTAGTCATAGCATAAGCTGTCAGGAAAGTTTTCCTTATCTTGTTGCGTAATAATAAAGGTTTATGTACCTTTTTTCCTTTGAATTAATCATTCTCATATTTGAAATGTATGTAGTCGTCAAAGTGACTTATCACAATAATCAATTGGCCTTCTTAGAGCTGTCCATTTGTTTAATGGCTCGCCATGGACATGGTTAATATCTAAACGTTATCAGCGATTGTCAATCTTCGTACGCATTTCAAAAGTAGCCGTTACCGAGTTGCCTTTTTTTATCTATACCATATTGCGTAGGTACAGGCTGAGATTAAATCGTATGATTACTCTAGAACTAATGTATTAAATGACCAAAACATTATGAATCAGTCTTAGACTCTTTTATCTATTAGAAAATATCTAATAAAACATGATGGCCGAGTTTCCCAGTCCTCAGTGCACATGTTTCGCTTATTTCTATATTTAATGAGAACTTATAGCTGTTTTGACGGGAAAGTAATTGGCAAATAGAGGAAGGAACCATAAAGTCTTACGGTATTTTCCTTCTATTTCCAATGCCCACACACATACTAAGCGTTGCTCTCCAATAATTCTTTCGTCTTGCTAAAGCTCTTCTCGCTAAGCTTATTGTGCTTACACTTATAATGAATGTCGTTTGATGATAAATTCGTAAACATGATGTTAAAAATTCTGTATTTGTAGAAAAACGTATAACTAAAATTAATTACGTCATTTTAGATTGCTATATTTCTTAATTAGGAGATAAACCATAGTTACTAGGGTATCGGCTTTGTTTACAATTTACTACATAGATCGGGTAGTCGAGATACATTTGAAAGTTTTTAGTAAATTTATTTTGGCTTAAAAGTAATAAATGTCGTCATAATCTAGTTTGTGGATACAGATAACTGTAGTCACAAATTTTTACGTGTAAAACAAAAAATATATAATTAGTCGAATAGAAAGGAAGCCGGGATTAAAGCGACATCTTTATAAATTATCAGGTAACAAAATATAAAGTAATAAATACATCGAGATAAGTAAGAAAAAGATAAGGGAGATTCACGAGGGTGGCCATGGAGTAAGATGTTATTGACTCTTGTGTGTGAGTGCTGGCCAATCAGCGTTGAGGTAGCGACAGGTGCTTGCGCAGGAGTGGCAGCCATGATTAAAAAAAACAACTTAAGCGAGCGTTTATAAATAGCGCCAGCGATGCATGTTACCCCTTTGAGGAACGTCCTATAGCCTGTCGGGCAAGTGCTTTGAATAAACAATTAATACTGACGCTTAACGCAATCGTGATGTTAATAACCCTTTTTTCGATACGGCTACCTGTGAAGTAAACTATTATAACTTACTTTTTTATTTATTTTGTGGTAGCGACTAATTACTATCATTTTTAAAATAGTGTAGGTTAACGGTAGTACTTACTAATACTCGTAATAAGGTTCAATGCAATATGCAGCCTCTCTCAATACAAATTTACTTATGGAATCTTTTTCTAAATAAGCACTTTTGCTTTTTTAATTGTAATCTATGCAAGAAGATCTCATGAAAATTTTCTTAATGTCTAAGACAAGCGAAGCTGCAAATATCAATGTATAGTACGTTTCATATACACTCTTAAGAAATTGAAAACGAATCACTACGTCATCGAGACTCCCACGATCAAACTACTATTGCGGATGATGTTGACTTGCCGTTGTAATTAAGCATAATTACTTAGAATTCACTTAGTTGGAAAAAGTTCTATCAGAACTCACCGCAATTACCAATCGGTAATACCTTCTTGTACGGACTCGATGTGTCTTGAAACCGTGTGATCTTAGACAGCAATTGAAATAGAGTTAATCATTGTTTATTTTTAAAATAACATAGTTGTAAGTCATTTAATAAGTTTTCGCAATTCAAAGAACAAAAAAAATACAACGCTAATAAACATATTATATTTGTGAGAAAACACATAAGTTTTTTTTTAAATATATTATAAGATGGCAAACGAGATACCGAAGCGACCTACCTTTAATCGACGGAGGGAACGCACAGAAAGAGAATATTTCCCTTTCCTATGCGTACTGTCTTCCGTAAAATCAACTAATACTTCCCATCCTTTACTTTTAAGGAATAAGAAAGAGGATTAAAATTAGGCCTCCAACACCACACTCATCCGACGCAACGCGGAATTCCTTCCACTTCAAGCCTGTTGTCTGTGTGGGCGTGGTATTTCATCCAGTGAGCTGGTCCATTAGTGCAACCGATGTTGTTGTTGTGGTGTAGTAGTTGTAGATCTAGAAAAGAACAATAAGTAATCGAGTCAAGATCATTTCAATAAAAATTCGCCACGGCTTTGGCTAAGCCGTAATTTAAAATATTAAATGTATTTACTCCAAAAAATACAGCAAGACATTGTTTAGTTAAACACATATTCTAACCTGTTGACCGCCGGTAATTGATATTATTGACGTCAACGTGGTTGAGTATATTTTTACCTTTAAATGAGTCTCAGCGAAACTGCTTCAGATATAAGTACTCTGTGATTTATTTATCAAGATGTCATTTCTGAAATCTACGTATAATCACTCTGGTAATGTCTAATATCAGCGTGCGATAAAACGATTAACATTAAATGTTTAAGCTAAATTGTAATAGAAACGCAAAATTTCTTATGTTTAGGTCCTAGTAATTTTATAAGTGTATTTTCTAAAGGCTCTAATTCGAAATTTAACAAACCGACTTGTACTGTAATACCTCGGCTTTATACAAACAAGCAAAGTGATATTCCAGATACTTTAATCTTGAATCTTTACGTATTTAACCTTAATTTGAAATACAAAAACGTCTATTACATTATCTTGTATTCTCTTTTCGTGACCGATAAAATTTACCGAAACTGATTGGTCAGAAATGACATCCTGTGGCCACACACGGCCAAATTTGGACTAATGTACCTTGACTTGAAACAAATTATTATTGCTTAATGATATAGGTACACTATTTAATGGATAATGTATTAGTACACCATGCAAGCTGCATGGTAATCCATGCATAGCGTGTTTTACATGTGTCTTGCAAGCAATAGCAAATTCTGGTAAATTCTGAATGAAACTACAAACTAAGAGAATTAAAACACATACTATTAAGTGTCCAGTCACAGCGAGGCTTCAAATAAAATAAAATGATGTATGATTTTTTATGTAACAAGGGCTGTAGCGATTGCTGATGTTGTTGCGGTAAAACTACCGAGGTTTCTTACGGCACTTAAACGCCATCGCTGTAGACACACCGTTACTTTGAGTTGAACCAATATTCTGAAATAAATATGTTCACATTAAAAAAAAAAACGTTTTCCTAAAACGAAACATTTTTACAATAAAACAAACTAACCAAATCTCGTATTCCCTGAGTCAATCTCAATACGTTACGAATAAATTCTCGCAGGTCGAACGAGAACGTTGTAAAGGAGCGTACACAAAAAGAATCAAGCAGTCTCGCTTTAAAGTAGCGACACTAAAGCACAATGCCGTACAAAACGTTAGATGCTGACACCGTGTTTCCCCTTGCCCTAATCCTGATGTCAACCATTGTTCGTTTTAATAGTTCTAAGTCATACTAACTTACACTTTATTCTTAACGACATAAGATAAATGATACCTTAACATGGCTTCTAAAAATATTTCTCTATTTAAAGGACGTTCAAATTTTGTGGCTTGTGCTGTCAAGTGAAAGTGATCCTTAAGTTTGCGACCTGTAACAATTTTTTTGCAATACTCCGGAGCGGACAGGTGAATTCATATTTAATAATATGGACCAACACGCTTGCTGTATTTAAATATAACGACAATGGAAAGGCCTTTTGATTACTCTTCCCTCGTGTTGTTGATTTTTTTTATTAAATTTTCATAAAAAGTATGGAATTATATTATTATTGCTATTTTGCGGCTTTTGACGAAAATAGTGTCTAAGTAAATTAAAATGTGTTTTAGTCTATGCGAGTATTTAAATCAAAAGATTTGTTTATTTGCAATGTAAAATTCAGAAGTATGGCTGTTTACATTTTATCATTACTATGTAATAACTGATTCACACTACAGTGAACACACAATGTGATCACTGTTGTGTAAAGTTCAATATCTCTTTATGCTAGGGTTGACTTTGTAAAAACAGACCGGGCGTGTTGTTTATGTCATGTTGATAAAGGTAAGTAATTGAAAAGTTGTAGCTATACAACTTAGATATTTATAGTTGCTTTATTTTCAAAGACTATAAATATATATAATACCCGTATATATACAGGGTGTAACTTTACTTAGTTCAATTTTATTATATATTTAACTGAACATTAAATAAGTAAATTTATTGAAAATCGCTGAAAATAACTGGAGCTTAATCGGTAGGTAATGAGATCCTTGACCATATAAAGCTTTTGATCTACCACTTTAGTTACACCCTGTGTAAAGAAAACTTGGCTAATCTCACTATTCACAGTTCAATCGTGGGAATGTAAGTATTTCCTTATGATTGAAGCATAGTAAACAGAAGTGGTTCGCAGCGCTGACTGTTGGCTTGGCCAGACAATGACAGGAACTATATAGTTTCAGCGAACCGTCACGGATTGTGGCGCGTACGCTTTGTCAGACAAAGATAGTTTTTGCTTCATTGTTTCGTTTAACAATTGCGTAGTGAACCGGTAAATGGGCAAAGTGATGCATTGCGTATGCTATATATAATATTTAGATTGCATGCGTACTTAGATAATGGTTATTTTTTGTTTTGACTGCGGTGGTAAAAATCATATTCATAGCCGGTCCAGTCCATGTCATTATCCTAATATGTATCTCCTTTCCTTGTTATTAGTATCACCATACTTACTATATTCCGCATATTCCGTTCAATAAATCGACAAGTCAGATCATGTCGCAAGTAATTAAGTCTATCAGTAAACTTAAATTGCAATCATATTTTAATTACCTATTTTTATTTCAAAATAAAACAATACATTTCATGAATTCATTACATGATCTTTAATTTATAAAACAAAGAACCTTTTGTTTCGTCTCGCGTTGTGTTAAAATAATCAGTTTCATTGATGTGATTTTAAATAATAGATAACTCAGTCATAGAACAGTTAGTCATTGTCGGCTGGAACAATAGACCTTTCACAATCATTAACTAACATTGTATTAAATGGCACATTGACTGATGGAATGGAATCTACAGTTCCCTATATACGTTTTGATTCTTGTACGTGATTCAAAAACAGTATTACTATGTTTTATCTATTCTGAACTTCCTCTTTATCTTTAATACGCTTAAGGGTTATGTTTATATACGTTGTTTATCCGGGGATAACACGTACACTGGTGTGCGTGGGCTTTAACGAGGGGTCGAGCTTAGAAATATAAACAAAATATAATTTACGCGTGTGTGCTCGTGTAAAGTCCCCTGTGATTATGTCGAGTCATCGCCGCATCGAACTATAAAGGGGTATAAACAAAGGCTTAAAGTTACGAAACAACAAATTTGACTTATAAATTTCAGAAAGCTGGCCATTGTTTTAACCTTATCGAGAAATTGTTGTAAAGTTTCGGTGTCGGCCAAATTTTGTGACAAAAATTTTCAGACATTTATTCTTGTATTTTATAGTAATAAAAATCAATAGCTCACCTGCACCTGACTTATAGTCAACAATATGACTTTTCTGGTAGCTTCTACAGATCTAAAAAATCTGTGAACCAAATATAAAGTAGTAAAAAAATCTATCAGGTGAAGTATGCAGACTGTTTATGCTATGCAATAAAACAAAGGCAATGTGGCGGTATTTATACAAATAAAAAAAACTAAAAGCATCGTGGGAAGTCGGTAGTCGAACACATCTCTATCTCAAGACACCGACGTCAAGTGCAGGGCCAGATGTTGATATGTCTATAATAAGCGGCCTTGTTTGCTTACTAGATAACTCCTGGACTTTCAAGTGTTCTATGTACGAAGTCTATTCTTAAGAATACATTATAAAATACTTGTGATCATTTTATTCAAATGACCATGTTCGTGAAATATGGAGAATTAAGTCATTCTTAAGTGAAGATAAGTCATTCACCCGAGCCAATATTACCATTGAGTTATATATTTTTTGTATGTTCTATGAATATTTAAATTAGCGCAGATGTTTTTTTGTATTGCGAATATAATATGAAAGAGCTTTTAATGTAATATACGAGATTAATTAGTTAATTTGTATAAGAAATTAATGTAATCTTCTACAAATTTACATCCTGTTATTTAAAAACCTTAAGATAAACATTATACATAATATAGTTAGCTATAAATCGCTATGTTAACTTATTTATTTCTTCTGCAGATAACAGAATCTGGTTTGAAATAAAATATCTTTAATTAAAATTCCGTCCACGAACATGAAACTCTGGAAAAGAAACAGTAAAAGATCGGAACATTTCAAATATGCTTTAGTTGTTATCGAAAACGACGGCCGCGTCGAAAAGAATGCCCTAATGAAATTAATTGGTCGACGATATAAAATGCAAAGAGAAGAATTTTGATGTTTCAACACTAATTAGAATCTATAGGCGTCTTCTTGGTAATTCATTATCTCTATAGATAAATATGTGACTTCGAAAGGATAAAGTTCTATCTGAATGCAAAACTTTATTATTAAAAAAAAAGTCAATGTCAGGGTAATAGCTAAAGTAAATTCACGCTAACCTAACCAAACCACATTGTTTCATAGTACCAACTAGATGTCGCCCGGTACGCCGTCCGCGCGGAATTGAAAAACAATTTTTAATAAGTAGCTTGTGTTCTTATAGACTATTTTCTACAACCATGCCAAATTTCATCAAGATCCGTTCAGCCGCTCCGGAGATACCTTCAAACAAACATCCATCCATCCATCTAAACCTTCGCACTTATAGTATTAGTAAGATTTAAATTTGATACATATGTGTCACACTCACATGAGATTTCCGTGTACACAATTTTAAGCGACCTTCTTTTTGTGATAATAAATAAACGTAAGGACATATGGAAACATTCAACGCGTCATTTAAAATTAGCGAAATAACCTATATAATTTTTTTTTAGTTTGTTCGTTACCATTGTATCGTATCGATTCAACTTACTATTTATGGGCTTGTCAGTACAGGCGTGAAGTTATGAAAGATGTATACGACGAGATTTCTCAGAAGTAAAATGTTTTTAGAAAAGGGAAAGAAAAGAGTGGCATTAATTTATGTAATTTATCACACGGAGGTACAGTAACGCTCGTAATACTTGTATTGCGATATTCATTTTAAAAAATTAAAAAAAATATCGAAATGGTCGTCATAAATTTAAATAAATTTAAAATGTCGTAAGCTAAGTTAGTCCGAGTCGACTGGGACTCAATTAATTGCGTTCAACGCTCTCGGACGAGGGGCAATTAAAAAAAAATTCGCGTCGCATTTCGGTCATGAACAATCCAAATATTAAGATCAATTGAGCTGATGGGGGGAATTGGATACAGTAGATTAGTTAAGGCGCTCTAAATACCGTGCGAGTGCGATGTCACAATCCCTTTGGTTGCTCTTCCATTTTATTGGCTGTTATTAATGTTGTTTTATTTGGGAAGATAGGAAAGTTTTAATACAAATTAGAAAAGATAAGAATAAACTGTTTATATTTTTTAATTTAAATTTTATAAACAAACATTTTAATGAAAAGAAATTGAAATTGGCGCCTACAATTTCTTGATTGAAAACCCTAATTCTTAGAATATTGAATAGATGTATAGATGTTTTGTCCCGAAATTCTTCAAAAGATGTATTAATTAAGGCTTAAACAGACGATTACCTCAAAAGATCGTTGTATTATTATCATTAACCGTAATTGTATTAACGTTTAAATTAAATGCCGTTAAAGACAACAAACGATTGTGTATAAATAGGTAAATGAAACAATGGGTCATCTCTGATAACGTGAGCCATGGGAGGTGCAAATTATCAAGCGTCGGCGTTTCAAAGCGATCCGTCTGTCGCAGTTAAAATGATTGATTACTCCCAAATTGACAATTTATCAGACATCAGTTAAGCATATAGGGTGGAAATGACAGCACGCGGTGACGCCTTATGAAACTCAGCTTGGAATAATAGATTCATTTTTATATTTACTAGCTGTCGCCCGCGACTCCGTCCGCGCGCAGTTAAAAAAATGGGGGGGGGGGTATGAAATGTTGGCCGATTCTCAGACCTACTCAATATGCTCACAAAATTTCATGAGAATCGGTCAAGCCGTTTCGGAGGAGTACGGGAACAAAAACTGTGACACGAGAATTTTATATATTAGATTTATTTAATAGGAAAATAAGACATGTTAGCTTTCACATATATATCTACAATATAGATGTAACATGTATTGAAAAATGAAACGATTACGGCTTATGAACACCTAGATCTTCGTATTATTTTGTTTAAAATATCCTGCAAGGAGTCATCACTTAATATAGAAATAAGCCTGGTCACGTGTTGTCTTACTTGGGAACCAATGTTTTGCATTGCAAAAAAAATTTTCAGCTTCTATCCCATAAAGCTGTAATTTAATTCAAATAATTGCAATTGATTTTTAATCACACAAATCTTGGAGCTTTATTTTATAACAAAAGTCTTAGATAACGGACGTAATCGTTGCAACAGATATCTTTGAATTAACTCGTAAGCTCCAAATTTGAACGTCAAACGAGATTGAAGTTTCCAACGATGTCTCTAAAATGAAATCATCTCATATTTGGAGTTTTTTTCTATCGTAGACATATTTATATACATAATCCCTTTAGATAACAATTTACGAATGATATTCATATCTACACCTTAACAATTTAAATGTTAATACAACGTGATATGAAATCTCATCACGTATTTTTCCGACTTATAATTCCGATTTACGATCTATAAATAACATAACATGTCCATTCACTCCAGGACTTAGAGAGCATTTTTAAAGTTATTATTACTAAAGCTGTTACTCTAGCACATTTAAGATCTTTACACCTTCATCTTGTCGTGGGCGTTTACATTGCCCTTGTAGTTGAACAATAAAATAAAACAAACATTAATTCAGAAAAAGTGCACGGATCGATACGATTCATTAGGATTAATGCATTGTTACAACTATTTAACTGTAAAAAGACGTTTAATTTTTATGTGTCTGCATATAATACACAAAATAGTACAAAAATATCTTTCTTTAAAATGTGCAGTATTTAAGCTTGATATAAGAGTAATATTTCTGGAAACTTTCTAAATTAAAAACTATCTAATAGATTTGGAATTAAACTGTTTGAAGCGGTCTGCATCTAGATAAGAAGCGTGGAACGACTGGTGCTGGTTGGATATCTCAAACTTAGTAAATAATCAAACTTTCCGTTATCAATATTCAAAGTTGCAATTCTGTCAAGTCGATAACGTAACTAGAGTTTCCTGGTTCGCGACTGATCTATGTTACATGATAAGCAAAACACCGCAAACAAGCCGGCGTGGGCACAACGGACTCCGGCTATCGGACATCGACCGCTCCTTAGCAATTGAAAGCAAATACTAGAAATCATTTCGTAGATCGCTAAGTCTGTAACTGTTTATATTACCACTAGTGAACTGCTCTGGCTTCCCGTGCGGAGCGAACACGGCAGCAATTCTTTAATAAAATATCGTTCTATTTCCATTACGCCTTCTGTGGTATTGTAATTTTGTTAATTTACACTACAACTTTTTTTCAGGAATTGCTCGGTATATTGGCGAAGACTTTATTACTTTATTAGTAAATTTAAATGTCTTGTCTTAGTTTATACTGTTCATACAAACAGAGGTGGCTTAGTTTATTTCATAACTAGTTGTCGAACGCGACTTCGTCCGCTCGGAAAAAAAACTTAATAAGTAGCCTATGTGTGCTACATCTGTGCCAAATTTCATCAAGATCTATTCAGCCGTTCCGGAGATACCTTCAAACAAACATCCATCCATCCAAACGTCCGCATTTATAATATTAGTAAGATATGATTGTGGCCCGTATTTTATGTCGTTTTAGATTGCATTTATTCCTCTAGCAACGAGTTAAAGTCAATTACAAGAGCGTCTACCAGCGACCAAGCTGCAAGTGCCACAATACAATTCTATCCTTTTATGTTCGTAATAGAAACGTTCATAACCATAGTTGACTAATTTAAGTTTTACCGCTATAAACTTTGAGTCGAAATTAGCTTAAATATCAGTCCTAAACTCAATTAACCAATTCATATAAGGAAGGGGGAGAATGGTAGCGTATGGCGTATTTGATTATAGTTTGTGTAGGAGTAGAGTTGTGAATATGAGACGCCACGCTAATGTGAGCAAAGTAAGTCTCCTCTTTACTAATTAGATTAAAATTGACACTTGATCTTTTGTCAAGTGAGGAAACAAAATACAACACTTGATAGACTACACAGGATTTCGTAACAAACACAATTTGAAATGATCTATAAAGATTCATAGAAAGATTAAGAGTAGGTATCATGTTTGTTAATTTAAGAGTGGAAACTCAAACAGACTAACATCTTTTCATTTAAGATCTATTCAACATTTTGCGTTACATATTTCAAATGATTATCGTATCCTTAATTCATTTTATTCTTAGATCGTCCTAATTATAACAAATGAAATTAAAGGAGCATATAATTTAGCATCAAAACGATATAGTACAAAGTTTTGTTGTTATTAGTAAGCTCAATTGTGTAGCATCTGTCCATGTCCCCATTAGTTCAAGGACGTTACACTTGGCAGTGCCGGCCACGTTGTAAATTCAGTCCCAGCTTTGCAAGCAAATTATGATAAAGACCGCTGAGATTGTGACCACATGTGTTATTTGTCTGAATATTAATTGAGTTCTTTAGTAATTTTATTCCCATACAGTACACATTTATGACATTGTAACATATCCTTTAATAATTTTTAACTTAATTTCTTTTCAATTACGACTTGACTTGGTACTTCTGTGGGTTCTTAAGTTTTCGTTGGTAACGTCAACGGTCCCCTTAATCAAACAGCGAATATTTTTGGTTAATGTAAAAGAAGGTATTTATATATATTACAAACCATTTGCTGTTGATTCTTAAAAAAAGATATAACAAAGATTGAATCCGACATGATGTCTGTCTTGTACAATCGTCTATTTTAAGTCCAACAATTCCGATTCAAATGTAAAATGTACGTCCGAGAATATCATTATGTACAATAAAACGATGTTCGCATTCTCTCCGATGTGATGCGGTTCGAATTAAAATTTCGCTCGCGCTTCAGAGGCGCCATTTGCGACTGTTTGACGGCGTTTGTTTGTGCGCCCGCTTTTCGCGATTGTAATGCTTTTATCTGGCCAACAACTTGTGAAACATTAAATGGTATTCAAATAAGCTGCTCGTACAACTGATGCCGACAGATTTACTTGTTTCTTTAATAAAGTTTAAGCTTTTAACAAATTAATAAATGTCCAACCGTTTCATTTCTCAGAGATAGGACTTTTTACACACTTACCTTCTCATGCAACATATTATTACCTTTACAAATAATTTATATCATCAAAATATATTTTTATCATTAAATTCTGAAACTGCTTAAAACCAAATTTCATAATTCTTAAACCAGAAACATTGACTAAATTTCGGGATAAGGTATAGAGGTAACATAAATAAATAAAAATTTTAAGTCCTAAGTAAAAAAAAACAAAAATTAGAACACAATAAAAAAGACAAATGCTCGAAATAAAATTGGTAATCTTAGGGCTTAAGTGAAATCGCAACAGAAATCCAGGAAAGTCGTTGCGGTCCTCACGCGATCGCCTCGTAATAGCTCGCAACGCTGATATATCGCGGCTTACATTGAATTACGTTCAGACGGAGGTCTAGAAGGCCCGCGAATCCTTTAAAAATAACTTTCTATCAAATATAAACTTGAGCTCATTGACTTTAAATAAAACGTTATTTTAAAACGACTCTAACCTTTAGTTTTATAGGTCATCGAGTTTGACGTATGTTTTATTTTAGAAAGTGAATTTTAGAATTTATTTCTGTTTATTTGAGCTGAGGGCGCACTTAGTGGCATTTATCAGTTGCCATTTATCGTAACGGTTTCACGCTTTGCCGTTGGGGACTTTGTAACACGTGTCCCTTGTGCCTTATCTATATTTGAAGGTGTAATATCGGGCACAAGCGACTGTTCGGGGACAATACTGTACGCGTTCATTGCACGCTATCACGAACAAAATTAACACCTTTTATGATGTTGCAATATTTTGGGGTGAGGCAAATTATAACACGATATGTCTAAAGTTGGCTTTTTATTTTGATTATATTTGTTGAAGATATTAAGCATACACATATAATACATACTTTTTGGTAAAAGGAGACGACCTTGCGACGTAATAAATCATTTTAAACAACTAAAAGCAGACAACGAACCGGCAACTTATTTGTGTGTTGGTAGATGTTGAAGGAATTCAATTTGTAGGGGCATCGGTTGGTTAAGCTTAACACATGAATTAGGGTAACATTGAAAACAAAACAAAAGCTGAAGAGTTGATCGCATCTTCCTGCATGCATCGTTCACACGAGGGAGAGAACACGTGTCTGCTGTTCCCACAAATATTACGTGCGTCCGTCCGACATGCGGGCGTATTCTCTTAGTATTCTTGTTCCCGACCTTTTAGTGAACGAACTTGAATTGCCCTTCCAAGGTTCTCTTATTTTAAGTTTCCTACTTTCTGCCAATTTTGCTGATTTGACATAACTATTACATACCATACCCTACTTTATATCTAATTTGCTATCAAGTAACCGAAAAAAAAAGTACGACGATTTCTACGTAATTTAAAAACAATCAGGGCAACAAAATTTGTAACTGCTTGAAATAATCACAGCATATAATTAGACTTGTTAGATGTAGTTATCTTTTTTTATATTAAACGACTAACTTATTATCATTTATTACATGTTAATTGACTGATGTGCATTTCTATTTATCCTATCTAAAGAACTCACTGAGAATTATTAGACAAACCGAATTTGTTTGACGTCATTGATTCTAAGAAAAACATCTGTCTTTAACCTTTGTATATAAGCAAATGGGTAGTGTTTCCAGCCGATTAGTGATAGGCAAAGATTTTAGGTAGATGTTTTTGTTTGCCAACAATAATTCATATATATTACGCATGTTTCAACAAACACGTACAGGGTAAATGATGTAACATTGATCTATTCTTACAAATGGTTTCCACGCTTGGTGTAAGAATTTACGATCGGGTACAAATATAAAAATGGAATGTATATTTTTTCCAGATTGTATCGATAAATAAAATACGTAGAAAGTCTCTCTGTTGCGGGAGCTTGTTATTTTTCAAGGTGCCTTGTTATCTCTCCGGATATCCATTCCACTTACCACCGATCAATTGTAACGGAATGTTGGAAAAAATGTTTTGCTAATACGGTTTTTCGTGTTATATCACTGTATTGTGACAGATCTTGCTTTCTATTTTACATGTGTTAGTTATCAATTGGTAAAGAGATCTTTGTTTAGCAATTACTGATAAATTAATATTTTAAAACAAAAGCTTTATCGTGTTTTCAATTACTATTTAAAATGGTATAGGACAAACAGGGTAAATAACAAATAGGATTTAGATGCATTTTTAATATTGAACACCAACTGTCTTCTGCAATTTAGAATGTTATAAAGACACTAGAAATAGCCATTTGCGTCCAACATCCAATGGGTGTAAGTCAAAATTGGCAATTTATCCGTACGAGGGCGCCGGTGTCCGCCAGGGCCGGACTAGATAATGTTCGCCTCAGTTGAAATAACCCACATAAATTGAGTCAACCAACCGCTTGTACTGTACGATACGTAGCTTTCGTACTCTTTTATATTCCGTGCAAAGTCATGCGAACTTCGAACTGAATCGATTTAAAGCGACATTTTTCGAGTATTTCCATCGAAGCGCTGTGAATATGTTACATGAACACAACGCTTGAACTATATAATTTAGGAATTATAAATATCGTTTTGTTAGCTTTTAAAAATGATTAATATTTACTATATTTAAAGGCTTGAAACTACACAGCGTCTGACTAGTGGACTTGTGACTTCTTTAAGTCATAAAATTGTGTTCAATCTTATCATTCTCTCTTTGCACGTAATATATGAACCATGACAAAGTACTACTTCTTTGCTATTGAATTCGCCAAGTATTCTTGCCGTAGGGAATATAAGTGAAATAAATCTGACGATGGTACTATTTCAATTTGTCAGTTGTGTTTTAGTGCTACTATTTGTTATAACCCAATTATGAAAACGGAGTTAAATAAATGAGAAACTTAAATCAGTTATCATGATTAAAATTAAAGTAAATAATAGAAATTTACTAATTTATTAACTGTTGGTTTCTGAGACGGAAATCGGTGTAAAAAGCATATCATCATCACTGATATCTTTGACAAAACAGATATAACAATAGGTATTAAACGGGGATTTTTATCTCAGAATTGGAGTAACTTAATTCATTTTCCATGATTTCAAGTATTATAATCAGATTATATTCTCAAATATAAATTTCTATAACTTGATGACTTGAAAGAAATTGTGTGAAAAAAATGATTATTATCCCCTCTTCTGCATAAAGTTATTGTATTTACTTACCTTTTGACTTTCTGAGAGGAATCATGTTTGATTATCTACCCCTTAACTAATGGACCGTTTAAGAATACAGATTTTTCTTACGTTGTCTGAACAAAAAGTTTTACTTGCGTAACGCTTCCAGTAATCCCATCTAATTTGACAACGTCCCAATCGATAGATAGCAAACGTCATTGTTTGTACGCAGTCATCGATCTCTTAGCCATTAAACGATTAGATTAAAGTTATTCAAGCACTAAATCCACCGCCCACATTTATTGAAAGGGGCATGTCAAAAGTAGTCGAAACAAGATAACAGGAATTGTTTAACATGAGTTACTTTTTCGTGTTGTACAGATAAAGATACTCTGTGCTGTAAATATTTGTGATATTATCATAAGGTGTTTCTTAAGTCTTTGACAATCTTTTCTTACAAAAAACTATTAATATAATTTAGCTTATTTAAAAATTAATAAATTATATGTACAATTCAAAGATTAGGCGAGCAATTATCTGGTATATACATTAAAAGATATTTTTTGATTGAAAAATTTTAGAAAGTCATAAGTACACAGTAAGTTTCATTATAAATAATTTATTCTTTTCCCCGACTGTAAAAAAAATTATTAAACTCTATAAACATATAAAATGTATTCGGCTTGAAGTCTGCGCGAAAGTTTAGTCTATTAGCAATTTTAACCACCTGCTGTCCGTTCAAAACTTTTCCTTCATAAATATTTTTTATTGAAACGTTCCGTTAGAACTTTTGTATTATTCATACGAATTTCATTAAAAACTTTTTTTTCAATGAATCATAATAAATGTTATCGCTGTGAAAAATTACAAGAAATATTGAAACCTTTAGTTTTTTTAAATCATTTGGTGGTATACGAGCAAGCGGTCACCTGAATACACCTAAATAGCGAAGTAACCTCTGCCAATAAATATTCGCAATTGCAAATTCGTTGCCTACATTTAATCGACACAGGAGGGGACGTACAGAAAGAATACACATCCTATTCCTATGAATCCCCTCAAAAATAACTGGATGAAATGACAATACCTTTACGACGTTACCAAAAAGTAAAGAAATAAATGCATCAAAGAGTTGTCTGCTCTCTCTTAGCTAGATACTAACTACCAGTTCTATGTAAATAATTTCCATTCAATATTTTAACCGAGTTCAACATGAATTTTTCTGCATTTAAATCTTCGAAGGGTTAATTAAAACAATCGCGGAGCGAAGTGAGCAGTATATAAAGGGGAGCAATTTAATCGTATAACAAATGCCTTCTCTGTTCATAAGTAAGTCGAGAGCAGCTGGCGCGGGTGGCGTCTTAACAAGATTATGTTACACGAGGCCCAGCGCGGCAGCGGCCCGGCATTCTCCTCTTGGGGATGGGCTCATATCTCTTTGCTCGTAAGCCTTTTAAGGTATTTTTCTCTTTGTATTCCGTTTTAAACAAGGCACTTTAATACATCACGGGATCTAGATTGTTCAAATTATTTTTATTTAAAGACATAAAAATACCAGCTACGATTTATCCGAGTTTTATTTGAATTGCAGCAAGAGAGGTTTATATTGTAATTAGCGAAATATAAGTTTGTTCATAAAATAAATCCTGCAAAATGAACATGAAATAAAGTCACATTTTAAAAATAATGCTGCTTTTGCAAGGAGTAGGTATACATATCTGATGAACGACACCTGATACTTTGTTAGTTTAATACGATTTGATGGCTGCCATGTTTTCCCGTTCTGTTTTACCACCTTCTATCTATGTTTTGTAAAAAAAAAGATTGAAATCTCTTTTGAATATAATGGATGTTGGTAGCTATTGGCAGTAACAGTAAACTTAAGGACACTAAGATATTTGATAAAGTTATAAACACATCTAGACAGGCATAACAACAAGAATCTCAACACAGTTACAATAACTCGATAGTTATCAGTTGAATGCTAAACTACAGTTATAAGGAATTAGAGATTGTGCTGCTGAAATATCAGTGCACATTTATAATAACCGGCTGCACACCGGGACCTCGCGGCCCCACCCGGACAGCATAAATAAACGCTTTGTAAATTGCCAGCAGAGGTGAGCGCCGCGCCCAGGCCAGACTTGCAGCTGCGCCCTCCTTATCTGAGATAACTTTAATAATACATACACTTCAACGCTTGAATACTACCATTCTATTTATGAACTCCTGGTACATGAAAGAAAATGAACAGATTCTTAATGCACTTTTTTTTAGTTACTGTTATTTATTTAACGTTTTAGGTCTACGGTGTTTTTGAATTGTACCAATGCAAACAATAACATTAATATATAGGTATTAAGCTTATGTTTTAAATGGTCTATCGTCTACACATTAACTGCAGTTAATACCAATTTACGATAAAAATTTCTTTAATTTTTAGCAATGTTTGTTTGTACAATTTTATTATGGTCCCTGAAATGAAAAGCAAAGCTTAAATATCCACCGCAACGGCTAGGTAAAATTCAACGCGTCACAAATCACAATTGATTGGACAGAAATATATTCGGACGGCTACTTATTATGTATATTGCCATCAAGGCAATTATACAATGATAGAATGCTTTAATCAAAAGCTGTTGAAATTGGAGCGAACGTTGGCAATATTGGCTGGGGCACAAAGCGAATGACTGCCTTTCCGCGGACGTACGCCCCGTGCCCCCGCTCCTCCACGCCCCCTCGCCGGCCAATACACACAGCAAACACCTCTCGATCCAATATTGAAAATTTTCATTGATGCCTATCGAAATTTGTCTTCTTACACACGTCGTTTTGTTTATCTAAGCAAAAAAACCTATGTGACTTAATGATGTATGGTCCTTACGAGAAATATATTCAAACACTAACTGCAGATTAAGAAAGGAGCAACGATTGAAATGATGGAAGATTTGGAGAACGAAATCCGAGTACTCCTATTCCACATAGAATGGGAAAAGAACTGGGATAAAATGTATGCTTCAGCTACTGGAATTTTAATTTACATTTACATATTCTCAAACTAAACAATGGTTGACTAAAATTTTCTTACAATTGAAAATGTACTAAATTCCACGCAAAACTTCTGTACCGTAGTAAATCAAATTTTCTGAAAGCAGATCCATTGCAGGATTATTCCCTTTTGTACCCTCGCCATGTCAAGACAACTGTCGCGTAAATCTTTCTAGGGTAACATTAAGGAGATAAATTGATAAAGAAATTCACTAGAATAAACTTCCAGATATATTTAAAAAGTTTATTTTTGCTTTAGAAAAATGTCCGAAAAGAATTGTGAAAGTGAGAACATTTTGTTTATTAATAAAACCATGTATTTTCGATATATAGCTATTAGCTATTAAGTTGGTGAGTAGTGGTTCAAAAAGTCTCCCCGGCGGGGAATCGAACCCCGGTCTCCCGCGTGACAGGCGGGGATACTTACCACTATACTACCGAGGATGTGACAAAGTGGTAAATTCTAGTTCTTACATTAGCATACTTGAATAATCCACTAAAGAGACTTACAGATTAATTGCAAACTTTAACTGCAAACATTAAAA
The DNA here is from genome assembly GCF_912999745.1 of Papilio machaon. NCBI lineage: Eukaryota > Metazoa > Arthropoda > Insecta > Lepidoptera > Papilionidae > Papilio > Papilio machaon. The sequence continues at coordinate 2,551,670 of NC_059989.1, read as the reverse complement.
ACACACGCGTAAAATAATTCAAGATAAACTATGACACAATATCAGCTAATCTTAGACTAATATTTCTGAACAGATTCAGAAAACACATACACATATAGATCGCAGCAACTAACCAACAAGCTAAATAAAAACAAGAATGGAATTAAACTTCCATTGTTCCGGTAGACATTTAACCGAATGAATGAAAGTGGAGCAAACATTTTAATAACGGCAAATACATTGTTTACATCTCGGGGAATTCCGGCCACTGTTTAATTACTCCGGGCCCGTTCCCTGATTCGTAATTTAGCACGGCCTGTTTGTCCGAATGACTTAAGGCGCTAATGCTTCGGTATGATCTCATGTTGGCGCGAACAAGATGTTTTGAGAAATGTATTGTACCATTCGAATTAAGGATTGGTAACATAAAATGCATAATCACCTTTTACTTAGTTTTACGGTAGTGAGTGTTCTAAAATCAAAACAGATCTAATTTATTTAAGCTGACAGAGTTTTTTTCTATTTGAAGCCGTGACTAAACTAAAATTAGCTTGGATGATTTCTTACGTAGAAATTTTATTATCCGTTCATCATCGAGGCGTGTTAGAGCTCACCTAAAATTGAATTATACGTTAAAGAAAATGGCAGTAATTCGTCTATAATATCTCGGTATACATTCTCACTATTGAAATTAACTGTCAAACATTTGATAGACTGTAATATTATATCTCACGATTTGAAATCTACGGGAACTGCGCTATTCACTGAACTAAATGGAAATGATAGGCGTTTGAAAGTATAATTGTCATTTAATTTATTAAATTATATACAATCTGTTTTAATAGTGTCCGAAATAGAAGGGAAGCCCCAGGCGACACGCTTCAAAGCGGCTATGAGCAACGAATCTATTCATTATGTTTTTTTTCACGTTCATTGTGATTTGTGTCGGACAGCCGTCTATTATGACATCTAGGAATGGTGAGCTCATATTAATTTTGTAAGATTTAATGAATGAGTACGAACTATATCTATAAAATTGAGCAATGAAAAGAACTTTTGCTAACACTAACAAAACAATGACGGTAACTGATTTAAAGTAAAACAAACACGCGTATAAATTGTTTAGACGAATACCAAATGTTTCACTAGGCCATTGCAACTTCTCTGTGTTGTTTTGAGATTTGAAGAATTACTTAATTTAAATATAAATTATAACACTAGCAATCTAAGAAAATTAAGTAAATAATGGAGATTATCTTTTATGGATAATTTCCATTATTTACAATTAACTTTACTTACCTGTCCTTAATCTTTTTAATTTTACTTAGCTCAGACACATTCGCACTTCTAGTTAAATGCGTAGGAGGAATCGAGTGGTTTAGAACAGTAGTCTACGCCCACTTAATAAAGTTGCATTCTACCTTTTTGAAATGTCTAGTCGACCTTGGAATTTAAACATTATTAGTAATAATAATAAAAAATCTGTACAGATTGTTATAATTGACACTGTCAAGTTTTAAAATGGCAACATTTTTTTTTGCCTACATTTGGTATACATTTGAGTGTATACGCCAACAAAGAAGTAAATAAGTAAAGAAATTCAGATAAAAATAATAAACAGGAAATATAAAATGAATTCTGAACCGTACTACGCATCATCGATGTTATTGTTTTTGAAAAACCTTTGTACTAACAAAACACAAATGTGTGTAGTTAAACACGTTGAACGACGGTTAATGGATTTCTAAGTGCACAGCTAATGTTGTTCGAGTCGTCGCCAACCGTCACAGGCTGGTGTATATCACCTGCATTAACTTTTTAATGCGCCCCGTTGAAGCGATTCTAAAGTTGACATACACATATTTAAGAAGAAACAACATCCGCTAGAGTTAAAACGTTGAATGAAAACTTTACAAATATTTAATTTTTAACTACCGTTTACAATTTGTGCTTTCATTAATGTTATTTTTTTTCTATTTTATGTAGATTTTTTAATTGCAAGGTTAGAAACATGATTATAATTAAAACTATTATTTATGCATATTTGATGTAGAGAAATTTTCTATGATATAGTTTATATATACTTTATTAATAATACTATTTGACTACACCAATCAACTCGGACACATGAAACGCATACTTTAGCACAGATAATAAAATATAGTGGCCATAATTACTGCTCAGTTCACTTTTTTAGCCGACTTCAAAAAGAAGGAGGTTATCAATTCGACTGTATTTTTTTTTTTATGTGTGTTATCTTTTTTCAACTTCCATATGTGCCTTAATAATCATGCATCATAAATTTAATTTTATTAAATCATCAAACCAGAAGTAAATAAAAATAAACGCAGCCTCGACGCAACGAACAGTACTTCAATGTGAGCACGGCAGGTGCAAACGAGTCCCGAGTGCAGGCTAATAAAACATAATTCAGGAATGATACACGAGCAAAAAATAATACGCAGCCTCGAGACGTGCTCTTTGATTTTAATATTCTTAGATAGAGTTTTTAAATCGCTTTGGAACTTATTGACAATGGCGGCGGTTACAAAATGAGGGTATCATATAAAATAATGGTACATAATCGTAGCTATCTGTTAGAGGTAATATAAACTTACGAACCTATGAAATCCTGGTAATATAGATCACTATATATTTTTGAATTAGTATTCAGTATGGATAGAATCTGATACAAATGAGACATACATTTATGTAGAATTCGTTAGTAGCATTCGTTAGATTAGCAAATACAATGTTACAAATAGTCCGTGCAAACCATTTGTTAACGAAAGTATTGATTATGGAAATAGTTTCAGTTTCCAGCCAAACTGGGACTACACTGGCTCGTTTTAATTCAACGAACCATTTGCCAAATCATTCCCTTGATCGAATTTGAATTGTAATAAATGAGCACAGAGAACTGCCGATTATATCAATAGACGAAATTTTAATACCTCCAGCACTTAAAGGAATTATTTATTGCTAACAAAAGAATCGGATGTCGGATATTAATACTTCTCGGACAGATTTACTGATTCACAAAAAGGAATCGTTTAAGCGATAAGACATTAATTTAAAAACGATCTATGGTATAAGATCGGAGAGATATATTGAATAAAAAAGATTATGATTTTGTGAGCTAAGATATAACAGATTAAAAGGAATAACTCTCAATAATTTTTATCATCGTATGAAACAATAAGGACAAGTGAACGGAACAATTTATGGTATGGACTTCGCCAGTTGAGGAGGGCTAGCTGCCCGCCTCCCCCCTAGAGAATGGATGAATGTAAAATAGATATACTTTCTTCGAATAAGATCTAGCCTGCTGGCGACGCCCATGATTTATGGCAATAATATTATGTTATCTACGGTCCTCAAATGTACAAGAACAATTGAATTATAAGTTTAACAACAAAAATTAAAAAAAATTACTGATACTTTTGAGTATATCGTAGCATAGCGCAAGTAAATGAATCGCGGTCCTGTGGACTGGCAAAATAAACAAGCGTGTCCTGCTCAGTAATTAGATGCGTGACGTGGCAGCGTTGTAGCGTTGTAGAGCGTCAGAGTTACATTGTGCCAGCATCGCAATGTGGCAGCGTGGCAGAGTGGCAACGTTGGTGAGTCTCGATGAATACGCGATATCTATCCTCGATTTATGTGCGCGTAATTGCTACTCGTCCGTGGTCTCGCATCGGCGATCGCTTGCACGTTTTCATTAAAGCCACTCACCATCGCACTGACCAGCAATTTCAGTTTGTTGACATCCCTTGTAACGATTGTCCAGTCGTCTCTGATGCTATGTGATTTAGGAATTGGATTTTTACATGTGTGAGTCAAGTGTTCTTAACAACAATATTTCTGCGAGAATGCACTTGTGGTACTTATTTTTTTTAAAGTTGGTATATATTTTGCGATGTCGTGTTGAAGTATACTAAAATAATGCTCTAAATTAGCACCATTAATGAACCGCCTTTTGTGACCTTATACCGCAAAGTTAGCCTAATATAAAAGTATGTGGACACAGTTAAAATAGTAATGTAGTCGACATATGTATTCACAACGTCAACTAGAGGCAAAGGAATGTAATATTCCTACCTAATAGCTCGACATATTCTCATGTCAAACTTCCACCTTTGAAACTATGTGCTTGATTTTCAAGAAACTATTTCTGTTACTTCTCGTGATTGTTAGGCTTGTAGGTAACCTAATAATATTAGAGCTTTGTTAATTGTTAATTCAAGGGAAAAATAGACAATACCAACGATTAAGTTTTATCATGTATTTTATGCTTAATACAGTTTTATTGCAGCAGAATTTTATTTTACAGAATCTCACGAATTTGGATTCATAGTGTCACCACTACTCAAACGTTGTTTAGATATATAAATAGGCACTTTAAATGTTAAATAAAAATAACTTAACCAAAGTGGGAAATAGACCTCAGTAAATTTTATGTAACTCAGTAACAAGAGTTTGCTTTCAAATAAATTCGATTACCACATTAAGTCAAGGAATAATGGCCTAATTTCAAAGTAAATGTTTTAACATGAGTCAGTTATGTAAATTTATTGATATGTTAATTAAACGTAAACTTTTCTTACTGGCAGGTCTTCCTTCATGAAATAAAATTACTGATATGCGTTTTCAATTGAAAACGAATTTAGAATAACTATATAGGGTACTAATTATCATTTCACACAAAAATTGTACATTAATAGGCTTCCAAATTTTCATTATCGAATTTATAAATTGTGAACCGAATTATAAATTTTTCAACGCGTATAAAAGTAGAAATATCGCTAGTAATCCATGTTTCTCATAATTAAAGAAGTAAGTGGTACATTAAATTCAGTTATAATTTATTTTGACTGTATAAATCTGTTCAAGTTGGCTTTAAAGATCTTAATGATAAGAACAGTTCGTTTAATTTCTCTTTTCAATAGAGTTCACAGCGTGCAGCTAATTGATTGATTGTTCCCAATAGAGCTTAGGATAAGGATTGATTAAGCTCCTTGACTTATAATTAAACTTAAACTAAGCCGGTTCCGACCATTATTATTAATATAAATTTCATTTTAATAATATTTGTATCTATATTTTGAAATTTGATTTAATTATATTTCGATGGTAAAAGACAATTTCTAAAGCACACATAACGGCTTTCCATATCTTAACATTAAGCTCTGAAAGATTTAACGCATTTTTATCAGAGTAAGGTGTATTTGCAGTGCACTGTAAAAGTAAAGGAATATTCCTTTATTTGAAAGTCAAATTGTATATCTGCCTTCTTATGAAATAAGAAAAGAGTAAATGACTCTTTTCTTTTCTTTGCCCGATTAATATAAGAGTACTGTTTTATTTAAAAAAATAGACAAAATTTTAAAACATATTTTGGTCTTTTTTTAATTGTCACAGTCTTTCTGTCTTGTGTAATACGGTATCGATTATATTAATTTCGAATTTAATGCAGTAATTTATCTTAACCGGTTAGCTTGTACTTAAACTTCGACTTCAATGAATAGTCAAACGAGTCGTTATCTATTTTATGCAAAGCGACTGGATAAAACGTTTTAAACAAATTCTAAACGAGAGCTTCTGTATCTGAGTACACGAGAATCGATCAGACGCGGCCGCACACGATGTCTACAAGAACATGCTGGCTTTAGTAACTTCCTTTAAAGTGATTCACCGGAAATGCATTTCTTATTCGAACGAAAAAAATTCAGTATATATATGGCATATCAAATTCTCTTTAAATACCAAATTTTAATATTAAAATCTATATATATAAAAGAAAGTCGTGTTAGTTACACTATTTATAACTCAAGATCGGTAGAACTGATTTAGCTGAAAATTGATGGGGAGGTAGCTTAGAACTAGGAGACGGACATAGGACTTTTTTTTAGGGACTTTTTTATCTTGTGTGCATTTTTTTATTCCGCACGGACGGAGTCGCGGGCAAAAGCTAGTAATGTATATTTTTTGATGAACTTAAAAACGTTTCTGATGATATTAAAACATTTTTATCCAAAATAGCGATCAAAGAGTTATTGTACATTAAAATTCTTGCGGCAAACAGAAAACTTTTAAAAAGCTCACCGCCTATTAGTGGTATAGAGAACGGAAATCGGTAAGATGTGGTTAAATATAAATGGTTTGAATGGAAAAATATTACGAGCGGTTGCGGTTTCAGTAAAGTTCCGACGCCGGGTCTGTTTCAATTTTAAGTACTCATTGAGGTTTCGCTTTTTGTTCGTTCAGCTCGCCTCGGCTCGACCAAGTCGGCTCGATATTGCGGCTTACAGTGGATTGTTCAAAATTGCTGTTTTCATGATACATTTTCTAATAGCTATCTTTAGACGAACTTTTAATAAAATTCAACTAAATCTCTTACAGTTTTTAAGAAAATTTATAGAATTTCGGAACACCGAAACATAAATGTAACATAAAACCGTTATTGATAATATTTGTTCCAACTGCAGCAGTTTTGATAAAGAAGCTGTTAGAATTTTTTTCTAAAATCTTACCATGTCTTGAATTCTTTTTAATAAATACTACGCAACTCAGCGAATTTAATGGCGGTAGAAAATGATTTTACTGACTTTATCGGAGACCAGGGTAACTCTATTACCTCTTTACGAGTATCGATAACGCAATAACCTACCAGAACGTTGGCTGCAAGGAATTATTAAGAGCATTAGCTTTAATGTGCTGATAACTTTCTCCTATATTAATACTTCCTTGCGAAATTTACATAAGCTAACGTTCTCACGATCTCTTTTCCTAGTTATACGATGGCTAAAATTTAAATAAAATTTGTTTTGAATTCTAATTTAATTTGGCAATTGTTTGAAATAAAATATTGCTTCTTATGCTTTTATGGTAGTGTTTTTTTTTTAATTAGACAAATTAGATCGTTCTATGCTTCTAATCTATTCCCGCTGTAAACTAATCCAAATAGTAATGAACTATCCCGGAAATGCCTAATATCGTTTTTCTTGAGATCCAAAATGAACCATGATAAAACTAGTCGATAACTTATAGTAATTTATAGCTGTTAAAAGTTGATGTGTTCGTTACAAGTAGAACTGGTTCATTTGATTAGATTTCACAAACACCCGGCGTTGTATTAACTATGATCACAATTATGTAAATTAGATCGTACCAGATTTCAATCAAGCAATGTTGTAAATAATTTTGATGGAAGTCATAAATCAGGAAAATATAAAATTTTAATATTTTATTAGTGAATAAATTACTTTTTTTATCATTTTACGTCCTATTAGCGTTTTTGATGAGAAAATATTAATAACTAGCTTTTACCCGCGACTCCGTCCGCGCGGAATAAAAAATAGAAAACGGGGTAAAAATTATTCTATGTCCTTTTCCTGGTTCTAAGATACCTGCCCACCAATTTTCAGTCAAATCGATTCAGCCGTTCTTGAGTTATAAATAGATTAACTAACACGACTTTCTTTTATATATATAGACTAGCTTTTACCCCCGACTCCGTCAGCGCGGAATAAAAAATAGAAAACGGGGTAAAAATTATCCTATGTCCGTTTCCTGGTTCTATGCTACCTGCCCACCAATTTTCAGCTAAATCAGTTCGACTGATCTTGAGTTATAAATAGTGTAACTACAACGACTTTCTTTTATATATGTATATATAGATAATCGAATATCGATTTGATAATTATTGCCAAGACATTTTAAGGATCTATTCTGCGTATTGAAAAAAGTCTTCTTGTCGTTTGAGTGTTGAAAATGTGTAGTAAATTTAAAATTAAATGACGATAAACGATTATTATCTTTATAATCAGGGCAAATATAAAATTTTATGAAAACAGTATGGTAAATAACCTAGTAATTTAAACTTTATTATTAATCTCTTGTAGAAAAATAAATTGCAACATTTAATTAATTTAAAATGAAATAAATTGGTTCCCTTACAATTTAATGCAGATAACCATCTTACAAAGAACACTGCACCTATTTTCAGTGGAACTTTCACTTGATCATTAAACACAAAGTAACCTGACTAGTTGAAACCGACCACACCCAAATATCAAGGTTTCAGTACATTCGCTCTTTGCAAATTAATTTGTGGTCTAAGTTAACAAGTTGAGGCGTATTACAATATTTCAGATTCAAAATGCATCGCATTATTAACTAATAATAATAATAATTTAAATTTCAATGACTTTCATCTATGTTACAAATTCTACTTTTAAGTTAAAAATGTTGTCGCCTTTGCACTTTTTAGCCGACTTCAAAAAGAAGGAGGTTATAAATATAACTGTCTCTAGCTTTTGACTTAGTCTGTACGTTGAGACTTGTATTAATACAAGATCTTTGTATTAGATTGTGTCTCGTAATCTATTATGTCTGGTTTGCTACACAAGAAACGCGGAGAGAGATTTAGATATGCAAATTAGTGAACCAAATATATTGTTCAAATCATCACATCAATGTTATTTACTCTCAGTTGTTACTATCAGAAGATCTTAATGACGACTGTCAGTTCAAACGAACCATATTTCAGTGTTTTTACTTAGAGTTCATATAATTCTTATATAATGGTAACAGATGTGAATTACTGAGAGACGCTGTTTTATTTATGCTTCAAGACCAGACACATTTGGTAAGATTTATATAACATGCACACATGATGTAGTGAGGCTTTCAACTTATATATTGTGAATAACTTACATATACATATTTGTTAAGACACAGTCATGAAAAGAACGTCAAATTTTTTAGGGAAATCTATAAATATAAAAGAAAGTCGTGTTAGTTACACTATTTATAACTCAAGATCAGTCAAACTGATTTAACTGAAAATTGATGGGGAGGCAGCTTAGAACTAGGAGACGGACATAGGAACTTTTTTACCTTGTCTATATATATATATATAACAGAAAGTCGTGTTAGTTACACTATTTATAACTCAAGAACGGCTGAATCGATTTGACTGAAAATTGGTGGGCAGGTAGCTTAGAACCAAGAAACGGACATAGGATAATTTTTACCCCGTTTTCTATTTTTTATTCCGCGCGGACGTAGTCGCGGGTAAAAGCTCTAGTTCTTTATAGAATTATGATTAACGATTTACTTGTTTTTATAACTTTTTTTTTGGAGGACGGAAACCTAGTACTGAGATTACGACTTAAATTGTATAAGCAATTTTAAAATTTTCGCTTCTTTCTTACAGAAATCTATAACACAGTGTGATTCAAATTTTCTGTAAATTCATCTTCAATGCAAAGTCTGTGTCACCAGTTAATAAAACATAAAACATTATTAATAAATATCTAATAATGTATTGATAAAATAAATACTGTATGAATGTATAAATATTTCCATTCCGTGCGGCACCTGCAACTATTAGCAACAGTTAATCGTTTGCAGAATCAGTTCGTGACTCGAACGGACTCATTTGCGGACTTGTGGCCGACGCACGCTAATATAGTGGAATAGTGACCACGATAGTTGAATATTGGATGGGATAGTAGAATAGCAGTCGAGATATAGATAGATAGAATACGAATATAGATAGACTACAAATATCGATCATTTGCATTTGCCTATTGATTCAGTTAATATTGGCCATTCGTATTTGACAAAAAAAAAAAAAAATTCGTACCTACTACATCTTTTTTTTATTATTATACAAATTATGATTCGTAGACTGTTATTTTGTTTCATACTTTGAACTTTTTATACCAATTACTAAGTAAAGAAGTGCCCGCTAAATAAAAACTTATTATTGTTTGTATTATATTCGTTAATAATTCATTATTTAATTTGTAGAATATTAAGTTATACAAACACAACCTTGATGCAAAATTAGAATTATTGCCATGTTATTTGAAACTAGCTGTCGCCCGAGACTCTGTCCGCGAGGAATTAAATAAAAAATAATTAGTAGTCTATGTGTTCTTCCAAAGTATGTCCTACATCTATCTCTAGTTCTTACAAACATCCATCCAATCATTTAAACATTCGCATTTATAATATTAGTAAGAAACATATAATTGAATGACGTTTACTAACATAAATGACATTACCATGTGTCCCTTTAACGAACTAAATATTACAGTACCAGAAATCAAATCGGTATCAGTGATCGCTTTTGAAATAAGTAAAGTAGGTTACGAAGGGGACATTTAAATGTCCAATGTTCACGATTGAAAGGTCGTTAGTGTACAAAGTCGGGCACAGGGCGGGGCTAGGCGGCACACAATCTGTTGAATAGAGTCAGTTTCCATTGATCATGTCAGTAATGGCTGCCGGGTTGAAGGTCACGTTTTCAAGTCAAATAGAAATAGTGTTGTATTGTAGGATTACTAAAATTTCTGGGCCTTATAATTTGTTAACTCAATATATTATTGCGTTTAAAAGTTTTTAATTCAGTATTTTCTAAGCTAGCCGACTAAATGATCTATTAAGATAAAAACGTGCCGCAAATGTTTTAGACAAAAGAACATTAATGTGCCTTAAAAATAAAATAAAATACATAACTTTCTGTTATTATCAACATCATCTAAGCCAATTACTAGTTCATTGCTCCTGTGATACAGGAATAAGATTGTTTTTTTTTCGGGTTATTTATATTCTGGTACATAGATACTGCTTGGAGGCTTTAAAATTAAAACACTTATAATGAAAATAATTAAATTATTTTAGCAACAAAATAATATTTATTTCCACTGTGTGGGCAAGATCTTTATCATTATTTTTACATGAACGTAATTGTGCGTAGATCTAAATCATGTCAATACTAATCTGACGTCAAGAAATAAATTCAAAGTTGGCTAATATTAATCCTTTCACTCGGCAGTCGGCGGTCGGACACGGGACAATGATACAATTTTCACACGAGGGTACAACAGTAGAAAATGCAGTACTGTTATTGTTTGAAAGCACACTTACTGCCAGATAATAGCAGTACTGATCTATACTACTATTGTGTCTCACTGTGCTGCAGTCGTGTAAAACTGGTATAAGTGAGAGGCGCGCGTGCGCGTGCGCAGCGCAGGGCGCAGTCGTGAGGTCATGCACACGCCAGTTGCTTATCTGCACAACCATATTTTATCTGTGGTTAAACCAGCTACCCTACTTGTGGTCAATTCGCAATAACAATGTATTACGACTTAAAATGATATTCATCGTCTTAATTAAATAGTTTTTTTTGATTTCTAACCTAAAACATATTTCATGAAAAGGTTTCTTAACTATAATTGGTAATGGGTGAACTCTTTAATAGACTCATTAGAAATCTACGCAATTAAAAAATCCTTTCGTTACTTAAACTTATATTGCAGCAATCTTCTTGATATTTCGATATTCGATTTTTATTTTTATAGGAATTTACAGTTAAGATATTTAAATACGCCATATTGATTTAGAGTTTTACTAATCAACGATGTTTTTGTCTACTCAAAACTCGCCATTTGTATAAATTTCTTTTAAAAAACTAACGGTTTTTCAAATTACGCCGCCCACGGCTGACCCCAGCGACCTCTAGACACCTACAGCAAAGCTCGTTAAGGCAACAGACAGATGTGTTGGTAAACTACAGACAATAAAATGAGACATCGCGTAGTAATCGGAGATCTTAATAAAAAAGACAATTGAATAATTATTCTTCGCTTTAAACTAAATATGGGTATGAAAGAATAAGGTTCATTTACTGCAATAGTTACGTTAAAAGTACATTTAATATAAAAAATGTTTTTTTTATTTTGTTTTTAATTGATATCAAACTAAAAAGATACACGGGAAAATTAACAAGCTCTGTAAAAGGTGAAGAGAACACATGAAATATTCTTATTAAATGTTTATCCTGTCCTTCCATTGCAGGGCTGATTCCAATACGCTTTTAATTGAAACTCGACCGGTTTGTGTCTCCGAAGATGAGTTAGTTATTACGCGCTTCACAGCAGCCGATTATACGGTACCTGCAATCATTCTTATTACACTTTTTAATCTTAGCTCTGTGGTTACATTGCCTTTAAACATTATTATCGCAATTAAACGTTTTTATTTTGAAACTAATTTAATATTATCAGATCTTTAATGTTGCAACGCAATTTTAATATATCCTAATATTAACTAACGACGCCCGGAAAAGGCAAAATGTTCAAATAAATAAATAAATATTTTACATGTCTACTCATCTTTTAAAATAGTTACAAGCAATATTTGTCTGAGTATAAAAACTGGTTAACACAAGGATGCCCTACACTTTGGTATCGGGAAACAATACCAAACACGACCGTATCATAATTGCGTCTGGATAGTTTTAAAATCAAAAAAATTTAACGTATATACAACATACTATCATAATGTTGCAATGGTGTACCTATCAATTCATATAAATTAAAACCTCTTTGCACTTGAGCATAATTTTTATCTTCAAGTTTAAATACTCTCATCTGAACTCTACGACTTTTAGTAGAAAATGCACTCAATTTCGTCAAAAGGCCAGGAAATAGAATTTCGTCGTTCTAATATTATAATTAAGGGAATTTCTCACCTAGGTGCCGCGTCGTCGCCTCCATCTTCAGAAGGCTTTGACGCGGTTGCAGCTTGCGCTTGACTAATGAAAGCTACTTTGTTAGAACCCAATTTATTATTATTATTAATGTTCGTAGGCGGTGCAATTTCCTTTAGTTTCGTTCACTGGTTTATTTCAAGTTGTGTTCATAAATATGTTATTGACTTGAAACATTTATAATTGTGAACTCTAACGATCAGTTATGATATAAATTTAATTGCATTAGTTGTACAGGTGTCCGGATATTACGTGTACGATGTAAGTCAAGTTGCTTGGTTTAAGATATAATAATTTAACTCTACATGTTTCGACTGTCAGACGTCCTACAATAGTGAATTACGTTTTAAAATGTATTTTGTTTCAGATATAAAAAGGACATCAGAATATAAGTATTTAGCGGCGTCTTTATGTAATTTTATCCCAGCACGTCTTAACAATTTAGTGGCTATCCATATAGAAACCTGACTTCAAACTATAAATGGCTTCTATAAGTTCTCGTCTTACTATTTATATGTTGGTAAAAGCTTTAGAAATAAAATATCACGATCCCTGAAAGGAGTTTAAAGCTGCACGACAATAAATGGTAATCCACACTTAATGTGTCTTATAAAATCTTATTAAGGCAGTATTAAATGTTCATATCCCATTAAAAGTTCCTGTGATATATGAAAACAGCCTCAAAAGACAAATATCAAGTAATTTTATCGGATAAAGGTCTCTAACTGACCCAAACAAAACATACTACTGCGGTGTACTATTAAATTGTTTCTCAATGAATAAAGGACTCTAAGGTTAGACGATAAAATCTAATTTTCTAATGTCATGCCTAGAATAAGTTCGACCGTAAACTTGTATTAGCTGATTTACGAAGCGTAAAATGTGCTTCGGGGTTGCTTACTGATTAATTAAAGTGACTGACACGGTTGACTTGTGCCGCAGCGGCGGGTCCCTTCAATTCATTCAGGAACACCTGTCTGTGGTCAGCTATCCTTTCTAAATCGATTATTATACCAATGCAAAGTCACCCCACGTAATTGGTTTGCTTAAAAATGTTCTGAATGAAAACACCTGCAGTATAAAAAAGACCATCTCTAACTAAACTTTACATTAATTTAATCCTTTATCTTAAATATGTGCTTCGATCTAGCCTTAATATATTTTTGTATACTAAAATATCGAATTAATGTGATTAAATCCAGAGGAAAGAGGCAATACATGTATATGTTTAAACATTACCCATAACAAATGAAATAACAATGTAGTGCAGGGATAATATTAATAAAAAAAGATAACTAAAACCTGTGCAGAAAAGAGTACGGACCAAGCGTCTTTAGATGTGATTTTATAAAATAATAATAAAAAAAAACAAATGAAATAGACATCCGGAATCCAGAAGTTTAGTTTTATAAAAAGTTTCCCGTAATAAACAAGGCGTGTTTAAAAAACTAGTAAAATAAGGAAGTTGTGTCAAAGGCGGTACCTACTTTGATTGTAATAAATGGTGGTCTATTAAATCGAGTGTCATACTAAAAGTAATGGCTGGAAGATCGGTCGGCGCTCTTTGAAACTTTAATTATGTTTATATGGAACCATTAAGTTAACTAGTTCGATTAATCGATCTTTTCTCGATCGCGAAGACTTCCGCTGGAGCTTTGAAAGTTTATTTTTGTATGGCTTATTACCTCTTGTACGATATATATGTATTTAACATATACCGTACCGTTACATAGTCTGTGACGCGGTATAGATAAATACATTCCATTTATTTGATATATTTTATTGTATAAGATTGAAATCTTAACGTGTTAGTTATAATGAATTTTAACATCGAAGCATAGCGTCGCCAAGGAGGGCAGAGGGCGGGGGCTGCCTCCCCCTAAATAATCGAAGAGAGACATGTAAAATACATATGTAAACTAACTCGATATACTAAGATGCTACAAGTTCCTAAAGATTAACGTAAATACTCGAAAACTACTTGACAGTTTTTCATTATAAAAATTTGAGGTTCAAAGGCATTCTTTTTGAAATAGAATAAAGATTTTTTACCACTTGCTTTTTCCTAGATATAGCCTAGATCATCGGCTGGCGACTCCTTTGCTTTGAAGCATTATAGGAATTTAATAATATTCAGAACTTAAAATACCAAAATTTATTTACATATTACCTTAGCATGGTTAGAAAATTTGGTATTTATGTTTTATATTTTGCAACTAGATTTTACGTTTATGAATAGCATTATTTGATCTTGCACGTGAGGACAATAACCCTACATTCCAAGAATGTGGTATCAGCGGTTGCCGCGTTAGGTGACGATCTGACTGGACCGAGCGGTGACGATTCGCCACATTCCAACACAAGTAAATTGACCAATCAAGATGTTATCGATCTACATAACTTGACTTAATGCAAACATAGCTTACATAAGATTCTAAGCAATAGTTAGACAGATAAAATTGAGATTTATATTTCTGGTATAATGTTTTGTAATACAAAAATAAATAGATCGAAGCTTGAGATGCTTTTTCGTTTTTTGGTGCTATAGGAATTAAAATAATTGAAACCAACTGTTAAATTAATTAAAAATGTTTATTTTATAAACAACATTAATTATAAACAAAGTCATAACATTTCTGACTGAGAGTGAATAAAACGTAACATTACAAATGCTACCTATATCAATAATTAACTATATCTACAATTTAAATAACTTCTAATATCACAGATATTACACAAAAAAATAGTAAATATATTTTTATAACATTCAGTGTTATGTGTTACTGTCTTTACATAAAGTTAGTATATTAAAAACAATATCACAACGTTTTATATTGTGTACTAAAATAGAAACAGTTAAAGAAGCACTTAAATTTATTGCACTAATCAATAATAAATATTTGTTTTGTGGAGAAACAACCTCAAATTGTTTATAGAGAGCGGAGAGTAACACATTTTATTGGAAGAGTGGCTCTTTGTGCTCCCAACTTATCTCGGGCAGAATTTAAAATGGGGGAAAAGAAAACAATGCAGCGAGAGGAACCTGCAACAATAAACGGTTATTCGTTGAATTCGCCTTTATCTTCCGCAATTCCACTACAAAATTTTGCTCTTATAAAACTTGAGAGAAACAAACTTTTGAAATACGAACGTAACTTAACGACTTTTTGTAGGAATTGGTTCTTAGAGAATTCAAAATATAATAAAATAAAATTAAATAGTAATAAGACGAGAAAACTATTTGTTACTCTTATGTATTAATACTTACGCAAATTGGCGTTTGAGTGGTATTATTACAATAATAGTCACATCTCTTGACAGAAATGATAGATTCAATATAAATAAATAAAGCAGAATCTTCGTATTAGGTTTCTTTTTAACTTTTTTATTTCTTTTGTTAAAGAAAAATACTACTGTTCAAACAATGTTCTAATAAAGTAACTGTACTAATTAATGAAAAACACTCACCTAGTGGGATCGTAGACAGTATCAAATCCCGGCACGTTGACGACATTCCATTCGTCCTTCGCCTTCGCGTAACTAAAGCTGATTTGATTCCGGAACGTCTCCGGTATTAAAAGCTTCATTTGTTCCAAATGCGAATGAAATTCCGGCACCAACGTTAGATTTTTTTTCATCATGTGTTCTAAAAAAGTTACGTAGATTAAATTCATTAATATTAATAATTTATATCTAATATATAAAATTCTCGTGTCACAGTTTTCGTTCCCGTACTCCTCCGAAACGGCTTGACTGATTCTCATGAAATTTTGTGAGCATATTCAGTAGGTCTGAGAATCGGCCAACATCTATTTTTCTTTTTTTTTTTTAACTGCGCGCGGACGGAGTCGCGTGCGACAGCTAGTATATGAATAAAAAGATTAGACATGTAGGCGATCCTTACCTATGATAAATCCCATAGAGACATCGTCAGGTAACCGGATACCCTCACATATACTTATAAATTTTCCGCCACTGAAATGATGAAACTAATTAAACAACCTCATATGACTTTAATGAAGATTCTCCTAATTAACTGACTTTATCAGCAATAAGCTATCATTGAACATAATTAGGCTGTAAATATTTTGTACAGATAGTGTTAAAAATATACCACAAAGTTATAACTGGCCGCTTTTTGTGCTATGATTAAATAATTTCGAGAAACTTCTCGAACTGTCTCAGAGTAAACATACTTAGAGAACAAAATACAAGTCTGTCAAGTTTGTTTCGCATTTGTTTGATACAAATGATAGGTTACAAAGCAAGAGTTAAAAGTAGTGTTTACCTCGCAACAGGTAACATTTTTAATGCTAAGCTCCGACTTATGCAGAATCCAGCTCCGCCGGTCGCAAACCAGAATGAAAACATCAACTGGAACAAAAAGAAACTCTGTATTTAATTGCAAGGTATAGTTTTTTTAATTACATGTAGTTTTTGCTTTGAAGCAAAAAATAACTGGCTAATGATAAAGTCCTCTTTATGAATTTACTATTTTATAAATGAAACTAACCAAATAAAAAAAAAGTTTTCAGTAAAAGTAATGAAAATGAAAAGTATTCACGCAATATATAACGATGTTTATCAATGGAAGTAGACGGGACGACTTTTAAATAAAATACTAAAGTGATTCGTGACAAAAACAAGTGACATTTTCCCTAGTTTTTCTTTTTATTTGTCACAGATTGATATCAAATTCTCGGCTCTAACAGCCAGTTATGGTCAAGGCCTTTTATTTACATTCTAGCACTAATTCAATGGAATATTAAAAACGAAACAATTCAATTTTCACAGCCAGTTCACATACGTTATTTTCACTAAAAATAAATTAATATTAAATTATAAAAGCTAAGGTTCAATGTTATTACCTTATTGGTCGGTTTTTTGTATATTTTAACAGGTTCATACACTGACGTCCTTCCCAAATACCAGTCCTCTTGATGGTTGTACTGCTGAAGGATGCTGACCAGACGAGGTACGTTCACATAATTGTCGTCGTCAAAGTGACAGAACCATCTGTTGGGATAATATTAATGAATATGAAGAAGTAAAAGGAATAAATAAATATATTTACTATGATTTTCCACAGCCGAAACATTTTAAAAAATACATATTGCCATCGGTTTCAACCTTTTTAAAAACATATACAACAATATGTGTTAGTAGAATTTAACGGTTAAATAATTCTCATATTCTTATTATTATGTTTTAGTCAAGATTGTGATATAAATCTTATGTATACTATGTAAATAAATGCGAAATGTTATATGGATGGATGGATGTTTTTTATTACGTATATTCAGAACAAATAAATGGATCTCGCTGAAATTTGGTATTGATGTAGAACATAGTCTGGAAGAACATTTAGTCTGCTAATTATGTGTTTTTCTCAATTCCGCACAGACCGAAGAGCAGGCAGGCAAAAGCTGGTAAATAGAAGATAAAAATCAGGGAGACCACGATAAAACATTGCAAGAATATCTTTGGCTGACTACAAAGATAGTTTTTGTTTTATGTATGTACAAGCCGGTGTAATTATTTCCTTAGTTGCAGTGCAGTTCTGTTAGTGTGCGAAATGATTGCTCCAGGTGTAGCAAAATAATTATCAGCGCTATATAATTTGCCAGCATTACGTTCGACACAAATAACAGGAGCTGCGCGCGCGCAATACGATACCACATTTTGCAATATGGCGCACGACAAATTACGTACCCGCTAAATCATAACTTGTATTAAATTACCGAATATCGGATATAGCATACCGAAGCTGTAACACTGTGGTCGAAGTATATAACAGTCTGTAATACGTTTAGATACATTAAAAATTAAAAATTTCTAATTAAATGAATGTTACAGCAAAAAAGTAGATTTACGATGATTAATAATTTTGATACGTATGCACTTTGTTTATATACTTAGCACGATCTGGTAAAAATGAAACGTGCACATTTAAAAATGTCAATAAGACTTTTTTGATAACATAAAACTTGTATTGGTAAAGCCATACACTAAACGTACTACGTAGAAATACTACCACTACACAAAACGTATTAATGTTAATTGTTGGTTTCTAAAAAGTTGGAAAGAATACAACATCTGTTGCACGAATGGGCCGGTTCGACCCACGACTACACAAAAGACCGGCGTCAAGTAGAAGTAATTCCGCGTTTCGTCTAAATTTAGTCCTCTTTAACTTCCCACATTTTCTTATAAGAAAAGGGTGGGAAGGGCAATTGGATTTGACAGAGAAGTGGACATATAGGAAGGGGAAATATTCTCTATCTATGTGTTCCTCTCCTCTGTCGTTTAAAGTCAACGCAATTGCAATTGCGAATGTTTATACGAAGCGGTCACTTCGGCACTTCGGCGAATACAGGTGACCACTTGCTCGTTTGCCACCTTATGATATATAAAAAGGACATGTAACATAATTCAAGAGCCAGCCTTGCTGAGATCCTACTAACATTATAAATGCGAAAGTTTAGATGGATGAATGAATGTTTGTTAGGCATCTCTATAACGGCTCAACGGATCTAGATGAAATTTGGCATAGATGTACTCGTACAATATAGTATGGAAGAACATACAGGCTACTTTTAAGTTTTTTTTTTAATTTACCGCACCTAGTCGCGGGTGACAGCGAGTCGTAAATAAAGGGAATAACGATTAATACGGGTAACAACCCTATCGGCGTACTAGCTTAATATATGTTGAGCGAAAACCCTTTCACACCGACACAACCCTCGTAAAATGAAACCGGTAAAGTTACATTAAAATTTGTTTAAAAAATTCCGATATGTGCAAAATTATTTCTTTAGAATTTTTTTCGTATTACAAATATGCTTTAATATGAAGTCTTCCTCAAAGCACCTATTAGGAAAACTAACCTATTTAAATAATATTGACATACAAATTCAGTGTACGGATAGAATTCAATACAGTGATTGTTTAAGCGTTTTTTAAACTTGTTCGTTTTGGATAAACACAACATACGTTAATGGTTTTTGAAGTGGAAGTCCAATATTATTTCGGGCGTAGAATATTCACACATTTACTTTGACCACCGACCGATGTTTTCTTAAGGGAGGTTTTGTTCTTTCCTCGAGAAAATATTCTGATTTACTTTAAAAAATAAATTTGAAATTTATATTCATTCTATTTGACTGTATTCTGTTATGAACTGAATTAGTGTTAACAGGAAATGACAAATATATTGATGTTGTTCTGAAACTGTTCAAAATGAACATATTTTTATATTGCTAAAAGTACTATATTTATTATATATCAAGAAATATTACTTTTACAAAGAGAATTTAAATCCTTAATATTTTAATATGAAAACTTGAAACTTACAACAATATCATATTAGAGTTAGAGTTACAAATAATTTATTATTATCAAGGGATTTTTAGGGAGAAAATATTCAACAAGAAATTGTATTCGTATTTTAAGACAAAATATCTAAAAATTTATATATAAAGGAAAACTGAGTACATAAAATACTTCAATAAGGTTTTTACCTTTGTCAAACAATTACATACTTTTTTTGTTTCTTCAAACTTCTCAAAACAGAAGTTAAGAGGGCTTTGTCTCAGGTAAAACAAAACTCTCAAAGGAAATTTGCTTTGAAAAGATGTCTAAACATGTTAATATTTATTTTCTGATAAGATAAATAATTTTCTACGAGGTTCGAATACAAAAAAAAATTACCAATCATGTACAGAATTTATGACTTAAAATCTAATTTTGTATCAATTGAATGACGTTTAATTCGTCGAGAGTTGGCAAAATTAAACGTTCCTATTTCACTACAAGATTTATTCTTTGATTAATTTAGACACGTAAGTTCACGATTTCATCTCCTGTAGCGCCTGTTAATTGCAACATAGCAATGAACGTCTGCTATAATTATAAACTGATTAATAACATGAATCGTATCACGGCTTTCACAGGCCACGTTTTGATTGCATTATAATTGCTGGGAAATATATTTTTGATGGACTGTATAACGAGACAGCACATGTAATTTATCACTGGCACCAAATATTGTCATGTCATAATTATACGCTTTAAGTTAATGCTCCGGGCTAAACAAGCTTTAAGCTTAATCAGACTGACGGCGATGAGTTGGCTGATATAACGTTAAATATTACAATATGTAGGTAAAATTGTTTATAATTATTATTGTCTTTTGTAATAGGAGGTAAGCTGTACATCAATTTAGTGTAGAAATTGTGAAACAAAAATTTTAATTGACAAAGGAACGATACGAGAGACGGAACAAATAATTAACTATTTCTTACCCGACAATATTTGTTTTCTAGGTAGATAAAAAGCTTCTGAATTTAGCCATTTTTAATAATAACTTAGCATTGCAGGTAGGTGCTAAAAATAAGAGTTAGTTGTACTTACTTTTTACCGCTTTCCAAAAAATGATCGTATTCAACAGACATTTTGCAACAGAGATGTTTGCGCTGATGCGACGCCGAGCAATTTGTGTTAACCATGTGACCGTCTGAAAACAAAAATAAAGATGTGAAAAATGCTCTCACAAGTTTAGCAACTTCAATGGAAGCGAGTAAATGTGATTTAAGTATTTTTCAAAAGTTTTAAAAAGCTCTCGTTGCAAAACAACGCCGTGCCAATATTTAGTGATTTTTCGTTTTAAACTTTATCGCTATACAATAATGTTGATTTCTGCTTGTAATGTTAATTTTCATTTAACCTCAAAGTTTTATAGCACTTGTAAATTTTAAATTTAACTTACTAGTTTGGTCTTGAAGTTGGCGATTGTCTGTGTCTGTAAAGAACCATGTCTGTAACAAATAAAACAATTATTAAAATAATAATTTGTCCAATAAGTAGTGGGTGAGAATAGTAACATTACTAAGAAATACATTAATAGATTGCATATCATTTCTATATATATATAGCTTTTACCCGCGACTCCGTCCGCGCTGAATAAAAAATAGAAAACGGGGTAAAAACTATCCTATGTCCGTTTCCTGGTTCTAAGCTACCTGCCCACCAATTTTCAGTCAAATCGATTCAGCCGTTCTTGAGTTATAAATAGTGTAAGTAACACGACTTTCTTTTATATATATAGATATAGATTAAGCTCATTTTAGAAGTAAGACTAGGCGGGTCTACGTTTTTTTTATTAAATTTGTATTAACTTGATTCCGTCTAGTAGATAAAACTGTTTAATATTGATTACTAACGTGTGATCCTTTGGTAACCTATTCATAAAATACGTGGTAACTATTGTGTGGTTCGGCACAATCATTATTAAAACAAACGTTATCTCCTCTAGTTAATGGTGAGCTTAGTCAGTAAACATTCGGCGCACCTGAGTCCTTATGTTGAAGTTTAATTAAGATAACGTGGAGACAAAACACAATTACTTCCAGGTATTATGTCGTTTATATAAGAGGGTATTAGTAATGACCACTGGTCATATAAAGAATTTTAGTAATGACTGTTACCAGAATCGATCCATACGTTAAAAGTTAAACCTAAATTATTTTCTGTTTCAAAATGTTATCCATAGATCAATCAATATAACTGATTGGTTTTTCTCCTTGAAAGACAATAAAAACTATTCGTAGGGGCTTTCAGTAGTAATACAATTTGATAAGAAGTTATATTTTAGAATATTTTCTCATTATATTTATCCAACATATTAAAAATTTATCCCATGCTTTTTTTACGAATATTAAACAATAGAAATAAATAAAATTCTACTAGACAATGGAATGCAATACAAAAAATACTATAGGGAAAGAATAAAATCCAGTCACGTGTCGGTCGCGCGCCTTCGTGCCACGCGCTGCGCAAGCGCAGGGCTCGCGCACAATAGTTATTTATGTTGGTCCTTCGAGCAGGATTAACGGTCGATTATGCACGCTCCAGATTCAGGAAACGCAAGGCAATGGATGCAGCACGATCGGCCTCAGAATTAACCTTATTGTTTGCTTTGTATAGCTCTGTAGGTACGTTTCATTTAATGCATAATTAAACTATATGCTACACATTTTTTCACTGTTATTATTGTTTTTTTTTCATTATTGTTTTTTTTACAATTCGCGGGAAAAAAAATTGCAGGCGAATTACGTATCCTCTGCAAAACATATGGTAACGGTTTCCCCGCGAATGCGGATTTTTGACTGTGTTTACCCATCGACAATGAAATCCAGTATTCCAAGTCTTTCGACATGTAATTATTGCATCTATGGCATTCAAAAGAAATAAATATCAAGAACAATACGTTTGTAAACGTTTATGTAACAAAAACGTTTTAATTGTTCAAACAAGTTTTGAACGCTGTCGTTCTCGTTGTTTCCTTTAAAAGATCTATCATGGTGATCAAGTTTCGTTTTTAATTTGCGAGAAAATAACGTTACAAGCAGATGGGGACAGATAGATGAGGAGCGGTTGAGAACATAAACTAAACTGGTTTATCAGCTTCGAGTTGCAGCTGTGGACATCATTGTCGTCGATGAAGAAAGAACATTAAGATGTTCAAGTTTTGTAATGTTTTGACCTTAAAATATCTCTGTCTTAGAAACAATTTTTGATAAAGTTTGGCGTTCTAAAAATCTTATTGTATATCTTGAAAAATTTAGAGGTTATTTTAATGTTTATTCAAATTGATGAAAGATGCTTTGATTTCAAACTGTAACAATAATAAAATTATACGTAACATTACTTTATTTATAAATAGACTGTATTTAAAATTATGAAATCCTATACCTTTTCAGTTGC
Organism: Papilio machaon; assembly: GCF_912999745.1. Classification (NCBI taxonomy): domain Eukaryota; kingdom Metazoa; phylum Arthropoda; class Insecta; order Lepidoptera; family Papilionidae; genus Papilio; species Papilio machaon. The sequence continues at coordinate 2,528,362 of NC_059989.1, read as the reverse complement.
TTACAATAGGCGTATATTTTTGTCATATTGGTAGACTTCTAGACTAGTAGTATACTAGATTATCTTGTATTTACCATAATTATGATGATTAATTTTCCTATTTATAATCCACGTTAATATTTGCTTTTGGATAATTTCGTCTTGTGAGCCCTTTAATTGAAGATAAATATTTGGACAGCAATCATCTCTGTATCTTTACTAAGAAAACATCCCAAATAAACAACATATTATAATTATCATAGTGAATTATTTCGGTTTATTCTATGTTTATCAACCTTAACAAGTCAAATACCGCCTACTTGTAGTTACTATAATTAGCAGGTTGTTAATATATTTTTTTTGATTGAGTTATTGCTTTATTTAGTAAATGAAGATAAAAATAATATAAGGTAAATAAGGATTAAGGATATATTTATCAGAAATCAAGTTATTGTCTTCCATTTTAGAAATTGTTAAATATTTAGCAATAATTCCAACTTGATTTATAACGTTCTAAATAACGATCTTACTAATATTATAAATGCGAATGTTTATATGGATGGACGGAAGTGTGTTTGAAGGTATCTCCGGAGCGGCTCAACGGATCTTGATGAAATTTGGCATAGACGTAGAACATAGAATGGAAGAGCACATAGGCCACTTATTACTTTTTTTTAATCCCGCGCGGATGGATATTATTTATATAAATACTGCTGATGTTGAAGTAAGTATTTTTAAGGAAATTCAAGACAGTACACAAAAACAACTTCTATAAAAGAAGTTGTTTTTTGTATACATGTTGACAAAGAATATTAATATTAACTTTAAAAACTAATTTACCTGTTCTCTAGCTAACTGGAACCATGTTTTCAAGATAATTGGTAATCTTGTATGTTGATAATGTTTTGTTGTCTTCACACTTATAAAAATGTCATTTAAACTTATGTACTTATTAACTGCACTGTCATAAATATTTGTTTTTGTAACTGGCTCGATCGATAAATCAGACACTTGCACTGATCCCTGCCGATTTTCTTGAAAGTTGAAAGTTACCCCGCCTTGGTATACTAACAAACTACTGTACCCTAAAGCTATCAGCACCGCTGCAGCTTTGAAAATCCTACGACCACCCATAACAGATCCAGCTGGCGCGAAAGCGCCTCCGAGTATTTCGATAGCCTAACACCTCGTCACTCATCTGTTTTTATATTGTAACCACACAAGCACTGAGCAATCAAAGTCTACTGCAACTGAACACACTCCTTTCACGACCGAATACGATTCTTAACTAAAGAAAAATGTAACACAGATAGCAAACATACGCCCGCGCTTCAACGGACCTGCCCCACCACGTGCTGTGAGCGAGAGCTCCGAACGTTCTGTCTTTATCCAACCTGTTGCGGTTACCTGCGCGTGCGCCTGTTGCACCTCGGCAGCGACACCCGTGTCAATGGCTCACGTAATTGTTGTCTATAACTTTGAAAGATATTAATTTATTCTAGTTGAATTTTGTTTTAATGCATATTTAAGATTTTTTGCACTATTACTGTGTCTCTAGGTATTTTGAAATAAACGACTTTCTGTTTTGTTTATTTAAAATTTTACAGTAGGTATTAATTGTTTAGGTTGTAAGTCTGTCTAATTGTTTCAATATTCTACCTTGATTTTATCTTAAATTAAGAGTGAGAAATTCGAGTATGTCATTTTCGTTTTGCTTTTCAATGCGTACAATAAACTATTGTTATGGTAGTTGGTAGATATGATGATGATTGACCACTGTGGGACTCCGCTGCCAAGCCGTGGGTGGTAATGAAATTAACAGCCAGTCATTGTGGCATTAAATTCTTTTCAAATTAGATAATGAGTGGAGAAATTGTCCCGAACGCGAAGCTGACGTAGCGATTTTTGAATGTTAAACCTGGAGTTACAATAGATACAAAAAATAAATCTTTATTCGCCTAACTAATTGGTTGACGGGTTGCATTAGTTTTACGGTGATGGGAAAGTTTCTACTAAAATTATGGTTTTGTAACGCGTAAGTTTTTTAACTAATGAATTTCGATTTGTTAATTTTAAAAGCGGACATTGTTCAAAAGGCAAAAACTACTTTTTTATAAGCGTGAAAGGATTAGGCCAAAAAATTCGTGATGTTTGTTTGGGAGAAATTAGTTGTTTTTAAAAATATATCCAAATATTTATTTTTGATGATGACCTAGCAACAAAGAGATGCCAACAAGGAACTGAATTAAATTAAGGTAAATCAGTCATTGTTCCTACGGCGAGATTCGGACGCTATCAGAATTTTAATATAAATTGATCACGTATTTTTAAACGTCACATCAAAAACTCGAGTAACCCTCGACTTCTGCTTGTGAAGTTTCACACAAATGTAACCATTTACAAAGGGGAGTGTACAATGACGGCGTACGGGTAGTGAGAATACATCCCATCACTAATTGCGAAAGCGTGCAGTAATACGCATCGCACGTCAATCGCCGTGGGAACTAAAGAGTTTGATCCTTTTAATTGCACAATATTTCATTATCATCAGCTCACTATACGTCCTCACTGAGGGGCTTGGAGCCTACCCTAAGTTAAGGGTCTAGTCAAGTATTGGGTTTATGTTAATTTTGATTAAAATATGAAATCTTGACTTTAAGTTGGATAGAGCAATCATAATAGGTTAATACAAACCTTAAATATGAAATGAAGTGTACAAAACAAATAACGATGAATATTTAAAACAATATACTGTTCGTAAGAAACGGAATTCTTACCACGATTAGGCTGTTTGAGCTCCCGATATTTCGGCACAGTTGCATGCGCCATGATCACGATTTGACTGATAGCCTGTCTGACTGTCTGTCAAACAGCCTAATCGTGGTAAGAATTCCGTTTCTTATGAACAGTATATTAGTAAAAACCACGAAATTTGAAGTTACATATTTAAAAAAAGCTTGTGCGTGAATATAGCAACATAGGCATATACTTAGCTTTATCTTTTGTATGATTTAGCGTAGGTCGAAACTTTTCCTTTCAACTCAATGAAGCAAGCAAAGGTCAGCGATTAGTAATCTTTGCTACGGTATACAACGTACATATTTTACGTGTGACTACGTCACATGGTATTAATAGTAAAAGCCAATATTATTTGGTCAGTCAAACGTTAAACCTCCTTTATTCTGAAAAGGCTCGGTAAGGTTTCTGTCAGTATCAAAAGACGTAAATAATCAATAGTATGTTACAGCTAAATTGTAGAACTCGTCGTTACAATAACTGTCTATTTATATTACAATCTTTTCATAATTTTAGTATTATTTTGAATTAGAACTTGAGGTGGCTCTTGGCCCCTCGGTGGGGACGTATAGTGAGCTGATGATGGTCTAACTTGTTCTAGTTATAGTTATGTTTTATAATGTTCCGTAGTTATTCATTCAGACTGAAAACAAATGGTAATAGTTGTAACTACACAGTTCTTTAAAATTTTCCGTTTTTTATACATTTGGCTGAACGTTTTAAAGAAAAGGATATTACTTAAGTTCCTTCTACCGTCATGGAAACCAAACAAGTTTTCGGTTTCGGAAACGGATCATTATAGGATTAAACGGTACATTACACCGGGCATTTCTCGGCACTTGCGGGTACGTACAGATTGGTGACGTCCGGCGCAGGCGTCGCGCGGCCGGCTCTCCGGACATTATCCAATTTAGATGAATTCATGATGATTGACGTTGATCTGTTCGGTGTATCGAACGATCACATAATACACCACTCTCTGGCAAGAGTGTTTCGCAAGACTATAAAATAAAAGATATATCCTTACATCATGACCTATCTATAGAGGTCATATATGCGTAGATCTATTGATGGAGAGCATATTATTCTTGTTCTTTTTTATATCATAAGGTATCCTTATAAGAAAAGGAAGGGAAAGAGGACTAAAACTAGGTCTCTGCTAACACTCTCATCAGATAAAACGCGGAATTGCTTCCACTTCACATTTGTCTTCCATATGATCGTGGTATTGTACCGGGCGAGTTGGCCCACTCCTGCAATAGGTTTTGGTATTGCTGGTGTCTACCACATATATACTGGACAATGTCTTGTAACGAAGTTCTAACTCAGTTAAAGCACAGAAGATATTCAATTGTTATTTTATGTAATTAATGATATAAGTATCTATATAAAAACCTATCTATATAAACTATATAAGATCAGTATAATGTAGAAACGAATGTTACTTCGTTGTTTAATTATATTGAAGCACATCGTATCTTGTTCAGGTCTTGGTACATAAGAGGATGAGGATTATTACGACGTTAGTCCGACAACCGACGTGACGTGATATTGTCAAGATTAAATTAAGTGTACTGAAGCTGTTATTTCGATATCTTAAGCTTATTGTGGTAAAGATTACAAACTAGATACGACGGCGTCTAACGGGTTATTAACACTTATTAAATAAAAAAATACAAATATATTAAGTTGATTTTTGAGTAAAGGTTGTATGAGATAATTTCCAATGGAAGCATTTCTTTTCATTATATATTTTCTTTTTATTATATGAAGTCACTCCGGTCTTTAACAACCTCTATAGAAACAGGTCCAAAGTTAGTTTAAATAAATAAATATCCGACAAAACAGATTACGAAACTTACGTAACTTCATTTGACGTGGGTCAGGAAAGTTACATAATGAGCTTTTAAATAATTATGAGGATAATGCCAATATAAAACCTTATAATAAGGGTTCTAACGACATATTTACTATCCCTTAAACCAAGTTACAGACACGCGCCTTGCATGATATGTGAATCATTTGAAAGTACTACTGATTTTTATACATAGGTTGTTGCAAACTTGTTGTATTCCATTTTGAACGCGTATTCTCTTGTTATTTACTGTGAATTATATATTTATTATTAGTTCGAATCCTCACCACCGCTACCAACCGCTGTCGTCAACGCCAAAATGGCGAAAATCAAATTGGTACAAAAATATTGCTGATTATAGCCTAGCCTGTCCATGTGTCGTGGTCAAAACAACAATGCTTTTCGTCAATCAATAAATGTTCAAAATAATATCGCCAAACTGTTCAATCTCTTAAAAAGAGAGATAACGATGACAACAGAAGATCAAAATTATATACAATGTTACATATTTTCAACTTTATTAAGTTTTACAAGAAGGCGCCCACTGAGCCGACTTTAAATTGATTTGGCGCAAGAAACTTAGCGCTGCGGGTAGTCCGGTCTATGTGTCAAGTTGCACTGAGAACGCAATTAACTTGAACTTAAAATGTGATCGAAACAGTAAAGCAATACGTTGATATAGTTTAGTGTTTAACGAATAAAAGAGAAATTCAATATTTGTAATAACTTTTACAAGAAATCTTTTTGAAATTTGTAAAAGAAGTTCTGTTTATATTTTATTATCGATTCATTTTTAAGGGTATCTATTATATTTTGAAATTTACTTAATACATTTTGTATTATGTAATTGTAAAATATGTTGACGGTGATTTAATTCAAAATTCTAAAGAGATATAAAATGAATTACTATTCTGTTTATATTAGGTCCTTACATATGAAATTGGCGTTTTGTATGGGAGGAACAAAAAGTCGAATATTTTTTTATATAATATATTTAATTAATCAAAGTATGAACCATTATTTTCTATGCACTTTTGCAATCTCATAGGTAGTTCATTGATCCCTTTACTAAAAAAACCAGTCGGACGGGAATCAATAAAATCTTTGAAGGCGATTTGGACTGCCCCATCGGAGTTGAATTTTTTCCCTTGCAAGAAGTTATCCAAATTTCGAAAAAAATGGTAATCTGTTGGAGCAAGGTCCGGGAAGTACGGAGGATGTCTTAGACTTTCCAATTGAAGCTCTTCTAATTTAGTAGCCGTCTGTTGCGCAGTGTGTGGTCTAGCGTTGTCGTGAAGCAGCAGTGGCGTGGAGCGATTGACCAGCCTAGGTTGTTTAGCCGCTAGCTTTTCCATCATGGTTTGCAATTGCTGACAATAGACATCAGCCGTAATAGTCTGGCCAGATTTGAGAAAACTGTAATGAACAATACCGGCACTAGTCCACCAAACGCTTACAAGTAACTTTTTTGGGGTTAATTTTCGCTTGGGGCAGGATTTGGCTGGCTGGCCAGGATCCAACCATTGCGCTGAGCGCTTCCGATTATCGTAAAGAACCCATTTTTCATCACAGGTAATGATTCGGTTTAAAATACCTTCATTATTGTGCCGGTTTAGTAATGTAACGCAACAGTCGACGCGCGTTTGCCGGTTTGCTTCAGTCAATTCGTGCGGTACCCACCTTTCAAGCTTTTTAATCTTCCCAATTCGCTTCAAGTGAATTAAAACAGTTTTATCACTAACATCGCAGCCTGCAGCTAACTCGGACGTGGTTTGCGATGGATCCGCTTCCACAATAGCCTTCAACTCTTCATTATCAACTTGAGTCTCAGGCCGTCCACGGGGCTTGTTCTGCAGATCGAAATTTCCAGAACGAAAACGTTGGAACCAAAAACGAACTGTGTTTTCTTTTGCAACACGACCGCCATACACATCATTCACCCTTCGAGTCGTTTCCGCAGCACTAGTGCCACGGCGGAACTCGTACTCGTAAATAATGCGATATTTTAAGTTTTCCATTTTGTAAAATGAGTGACGCAAACAGAAAAAAACAGAAGAAAAAAAACAAATGAATGACGGTCATCGAACCACAAATACATGAGTCTATAGCTGTACAAATTTGAATTTGGAATTCCTTACCAAAGAGGAGAAATTCGTGATTAAAGTGGCCACTACGAAAAACGCCAATTTCATATGTAAGGACCTAATATTAAAATTGAATTATATTTGAATTATTATAAATCCGAATATTTAGATGGATGGATGGATGTTTGTTTGAACGTATCTCCAGAACGGCTCAACGGATCTTGATGAATTTTGACATAGCGTTAGATCATAGTCTCGAAGAACACATGCTACTTAGTTTTTTTTTTAATTCCGCGCGGACAGAGTCGCGGGCGATAGCTAGAATACAATATAATTAATTTTATTATTAAACAAACATAAAATCATTCCATAGCTATTAGCTTTCATTTGTTTTTTTTTTTGCAAATTACAATCCTGTTTTGTTCTATGCGTAGATAGTTCTGAAGTCAGCCAATGCACAGTTGCCTCGAGTGCGGATGCAGCCATTACCTCTATAATCACGAAGGGGCCTACATACATACAATGTCAATATATCAATGTATATATTAAATTGAACAAATTAATACTTTGAAGATGTTACACTACATTAGTTAAATAAATGTCAACCTTGTGTCTTTCTGAGAATAAACAAAATAGTAATTTTAAAAAATCTATAATCAAATCTGCTGTTTTCAATTTATTTACAATAATTTGTGTAAATCATGTTTTGTAAATTGTTATTAAAGTCGCTCTAAAAATCGGATTTTAAAAGAAGAAAAACGCATTAAAAATGTACATCATTTATATTATAACATTCTTGAAATCTATGTATTTTATTTTAAATAAAGAAGTTGGTATATTGATACATAATGCAAAACATTGTGTATGGTGAACTATTTCAATTCATTGAAAAATAGACCCTTTAAAGTATCATTAATCGGAAGAACCGCTCTCAAAGATCAAGGATCGAGCATCAGCACAAAATGCCTATTAAAAATTTTGTGTACGCAGTACACGCACTTCAGTTAAGGGTCCAGGGCCACTGTCCCCTACTTATAAGCCTCACTTACGGAAGTGTTATTTACTTATACATTTATCTGTTTCACTACCTAACATGCGCAAGAACACTAAAATGTACCTACATATTTTTAAATTTCATTCTAATCTATTATCTTACTAATATTATAAATGCAAATGTTTAGATGGATGGATGGATGGATGTTTATATGAAGGTATTTTCAGAACGGCTGAACGGATCCTGATGAAATTTGGAACAGATTTACAACATAGTCTGGACGAACACTTGGGCTACTTATTAAGTTTTTTTAACACAGCGCGGACGGAGTCACAGGCAACAGCTATTATGAATATTTACTGTGATAATATTCTGAGAAAAAAACTAAACTCTCCCAATTACATTTAACGGCTTTAATATCCTTAATGTTTTATTATACTAACAATGATTATTTTCTAAAGATTTACCATGTTGAATAAATAATAGATAACATACTTATAAATATTAGGATCACAAACTTTGATACCAACAGATAAATAATCTGACGTCAGACGAAATTTCTCCTTAAGTTAGGATTTTCAATGATTTATCACCGGCTTCCCTCAGAGCGGCTTTCTGTTACCGACCTACAGCACCGACTTAAATTAATCGAGAGATATTAAATACTGTAAAATTGTATAATGTAAACACAAAAGTTTGCACATACTATTATAATAATGAAAATAAAATCAAGGGATCGTAAAACTTACTTTCTTTTTTATAGTTCATCAACCTCTATATATATTGTGACTACGATTTAAGACGTATTATGTAACCCTACCCTTAAAATATCTTCCGAAGAACTTTAGCAATTATGATGACAGGTCTTACATTGAGTATATCAGAACCTGTCGCATAGCTCAATAAAATAATGTATAACTAACGGTACAATAAATGCTCTATATTTTGATAGTGTTGATGTAACCTATTACGTAAAACTCGTTCGGAAGCACGCATACACGACTTGTGCATTTGTTAATGGTCAAATTTATTACCGATAGCTTTATTGCTTCAACCCACACATCTTTCCCCATTCACTTCACCCAATAAATAACCTATAAAATATCTGATCCCTTTTTAACTTTTGTAATTAAATTTTATTACATTTAAGTAAAATAAATGACGTAATAAATGCCTTAAGATAAAGGAAATTCCTTCGCAACTGTACTTTTAAAGTTAAATAAAATATAACTCACGAATACCTCAGATGTCAATAGATGTCATTTTAATAAAGTCAATAAGCCACTATAGCTATCAATATACACAGTATATATAAAGTACTACTGCTGTTTTTAGGATTGTATTGGAGTTTACATTATTATTGTGTTATACTTAAATATATTTAATGGACGTAAATATATATTTCGTAATATCGTCTTTTGAGAGTTTTTGTATTCTTAACATTATAGAAAAAACTGTGTTTATTTTCTGTACATTTCATCACCGGTGATGTTACCAAACTTTTGTACATACAACGTAAAAAAGTTTTTCAAATATTCGTACATAAACCGAAATAACTTTTCGCTTAAAAGCGATGTCTTATTGCGTCGTATAATTTTAGATTCATCGGATGAGTTATTTTATGATAGTAAATATTCCATTATTTGACATGTTAACGTTATGGTTAAGAGGTCTTCTGACTTCGTCAGAAAAAATTCGGTACACCTGAGTCGCTTACGTTCGAGATAACGTGTAGAAAAAGTGTAAGAAAATAAATACTTAAGCATTATTCCTTTTTACTCTTACTTTTTAAAGTAATTGATAAAAGTTTGTTAATATTGCTATATCAGACTTAAAACATTGTATGTAAATAAACCAGTTTCCATAATATTATATATTAAATTAATAAATATTGATGATACTCTTGAGATCGCAATAACTCACTGACGACATTTTGCTATAGCGTTTTTGCAGGCACTCCGAACATAAATGGTCAAGGGTAATTTGAATCTTCTCGTTTCAGAAATTAATCAGAAAATCAACTCATTAAAATAAAATATTGTAAACATATGGTTAAACAATTGTTTGACTTTTGTAATATTTTTATAGTAAAGTAGAAACTACTACAACTATTTTTTACATAAAGTACAGAAAGATTTCTAATTTGCCATGTAAAGTGTCTTTTTATAACAGGCATCTTTTATAAAAGTTCTACAGAAAGTCTAACATTTACTTAAGGCTGGGAATAAAGTCAGCTAAGAGACATACGTAATGCTAGGCTAGAAAGGCCTCGTTTTAATAACAGCAGAGGCTAATTTTACCTTGGTTCGTATCTTTATTTGTATCTTACAATATGTTAGGCTTACGTTGTGGGGACTCTTTTAGGTTCCACGTAACGACGTCCGATTAACCCACATTGTGATAGCGGGACGAGGTCCTGACGTCACGATACGTCCTCGATTTTTCTATCAGGCGAGGGGCGTCGGGTCAGATCGGCTGCCGCCGGATCGCAAAATGTTCCGCGCATGCGTTAAATTTGCGCCAATTTCACCAGCGGCGGCCTCTGCCGGTGCATCCAGTTCTCTGTCGCCCCAAACGAGGGATGTTGTGTCGCGCCACCGTAAAGGCGAACCACGTTAGTAATGCGAATATGGAATAGTTTGAACATGTAGTAACGCACACATATGCAAAACACTTTCCCATGTTGATTCAGCGTCAGCAGGGATCATAGTGCGCGTGTTTTAGTTTCGTGCGAATGGGAATACACTTGAAGTATTGAGGGACTAATTTGAAGAATTTTTAAAAGAAAAATAGTGTCGCCATATAGGCTATGTTGCAGTACTCGCCGCGGTCTCATTATGCCTGTGCCAGGGTAACCTTGACACGTTTTCCCGCGCTAGCGTACCAACCTTGTTTCCGTTTTGCACTCTTTCACTTGACATTTACCGCAAATATTGTAGCTACTTCGTTAATAAGTGACGTTGTAAACAGCTACGCGCTTAAATACGCGTAGACGGAATAACAGTAGACAGTAAAAGTCGCAACGTCTTAAAAAAAATGTTAACAAATAAATGTAGCTGTAGTTTATTTGTGTTTTAAAATATTTAATTACTTTTCATACGAAAATGAAAATTTGTTGACACGTATGAAGAAGACTGGAGCGACAACGATGAGTTCTATAAAAGGTGAGGAAACGAACAAATCTGCTCTATTTCTGTTCTAGTAATTACGTCAAGCAACGGAATTGCATCTGAACTCGTTTGGATTCCAGCAAACATTTTAATTGGTACTTTTACTGATGGTTTCCAGTGTTCTACTTCAAACAAAGCATCTGTTACGTGTCCAGTTTTAAAAACAATAATTCAAAAGTTGGTCATAACGATTGTATTCATTGTTTATTCAGTGCCGCAAGGCCATGATGAGAGAGTTCTATTAAAATGCTGCAATTATTTGTGGCGTAAAAGATCCATTGTTCAAAAAAATCTTTTGTCAATGACGCCTATGTTACATTTTGGATTCGTAGAAATCTATTGTACGCGAGCAATATAGTTGCAGGAGAAGCTTCATTTGGAACTGTTATTAAAATCTGTATCTAAAATTATTGTAGACGTCATATCATTTCTTTGTGTATTGGTTACTGAATTGAAATTGTAAGTGCTAGATTTAAGCAAAGGGTTATACGTGTTAAAATTTCAGTAGGGTAAGCTGCGACCTTTTCTAACCTACTGCGAGCTATTAATGATAATTCATATCTAAAATAGGCTATATTATGACTACAATTATGATACCAGCCTTTTTACAAATAAAAAGAAAAGAAGACGTGTGAAGTAAACTGTGGCACTTAACTCATCAGATAAAACGCAAAAATTTACTTCGTATTTTGTAAGGTTAAAATGGATCGAGGTAGAAAGGGCTTTAAATTAGACCAGGATCCTAAATAATGAATATAAAGTAGCTTTATTATTCTACAAACATGTTAAGTACGAGATTTAAGTCTAAGATTTTGGCAAAGTATGACATATCTCTAACATCTTTCTTCTATACGATGCTGCATGTTCGACGATTGCAGATTTTTATCTTTGGCCTAAATTTGTCTCCGCTCTTCGGGGTTTATTTAAGTTTGAATTTTCTTTTTAACATTTCATGCATGTGTTCTAGTGAATTTTAAAGACTGTCCACTGGCTATTATCTAACATTGAATTTAGCGAGGTCATCAGCTGAAGTCAGCAAAAAACGAAGGTGTTTTACCCTCGTTTTTTTTTGCTTACAAAGACAAAAGAGAAAACTTAGACGTAAATTTTCAATACAAGGTTTTTTTTTATATATTGTGAATCTAAAAGGGCTCTAAAAGAATGAAAGGTATACAATAAGACAGTTGAATGTCGCAGTTTAATGTTATAAATATTCCTTAACTACAAGTAAGTTGAATTTGGAAAAAATCTTAAAAACAAATGTAATATTGGTTTTTAAGATTTTTTCTTTAGTATTTTTTTTTCTTTTTTCAGTTAGTATTATTCATCGTAGTCTTTTGATCTTTATTACTTTATACGGTTTGGTATGAGGTCGGACGCCTTGCACATCGTCTGGGTTTTTGAACTTTGTGTAGCCTCACCTTGTCTAACCTTTGCACAAAATGTAACTAAATATTTTTCATATAACCAAAGCGCTCCAGACAGTGCCACTAGATTTATATTTAACATTTTATGAATATTTAAGTCAAAAATAATATGGCAGTCTGTTGGTCCGAATGGCATTATCATCATTGCCTTTGCCTTTTTCAGGTTTAATTTTTTTTTGTCTTCCAAGTCTACAACAACAGACAGCTCTTTTGTTACTCCTGTCTGATCAATCTATTTATGTAGTTAAAGAAACAGCATTGTAATAAATAAAAATGTACCTTTCTGTACATAGCTTCATTCAGAATTTCATTTCCCATTGCATCGCAATAAGAGTGAACGACGTATGAGTCGTTCATTCTGTTCAGTAATTTGAATTGAAAAACTCTAGTGTATTTCGTAGTTGCTTCAAAATTTTAAATTGCTTGATATTCTTCATTTGAATGATCTATAATAGATGGATTCCAACATTCTACAATAGATATTATCATTAGACATTGCAAGCATTTTAAATAATCTCACCTTGAGAATGTAACAAATGGTTTCGTTATTTGCAGGGAAAAACATATAATAAAATATGTTGCCATTTTAAGTTCAGTTATAAAATTACCATAAATTTTCATCTTATTTAAATTAGTTCGAAATTCTTAAAACTTTATCGTTCTGCTCAAAATGTAAATGAATTTTCAAAGTGAGGCTGAAAGTAGATTGTGTCTTTTGTTTCTTATTACCCGAGGCGTTCTTTTGATGAAAACATTGAGCTTTAAATATTTTTTTATTAAAAGTACAACTTTGATGGAAAAGTACAGAAATTATTCTTGCTATAAATATTACGATTATGCGTTATAAAGAGAAGAAAAACCACCCTCCTGTCAATCAGATAAAAAAGTAAAGAATTCAAACATTCTAATAAATCAAATTCTTCGATCGTACTTAATGAGATATATTTAAGAGCTCTCAATAGCAAAGTTAATGTAGCAAAAGTTTACGTAAAAGCCATCAATGTTCTAACGTGCAGTGAACTGAAACTAGTACGATAACAGCTAACTGAAATTTAAATTGGTCACAGTTTGATTTTCTCACGTGGGTTTATCACTGTAATAAGGTTTCGATTAACGATGTACATCAACAAGGAACAACTGCGATGGTATGCCTGATAACTTTAAAATTACAAATAGTAATTAACCAATTATAATTTTTATATATTATCTATATGTAACTTTGTTTTTTTCCAAGGCTTTCTCTCGCCAGTTATTTTCTAAATGTATCCTTTTGTATAATATATGAAGCATGTTCTATATTATGTGATGCTTTAAATTACGTTTTACGAAATTGGCCTGAAAATTTAAGAATATTTATATGGCTTTATAAATTAAAACGCCTTTGAGAAATAGACGTTTATAATATGAAATCTTAATAATTTTAATGTTGCGAAATGAAATCCTTTGACAATTTATTACGAAGATCTGTAGTTATACATTTGAATAGAATTTCAATTTTAATTTAATACAAAGTTCCCTTTGAAGCAATTATTATTTATTATTAGACGTTTTGAAGCTTTATTGTTATATTTTACAATGTATATTGTCAAATAAATGTATTTTTATGTTTAATTACTTTTTCGTTATTATAACAACATTCACTTTCAATATGATTGATTTATAGGTTGCGTGTAATTTCGGAGATAATTTTTTTTAGAAAACCCGATTATTGTGTCTTTCAGTTTCTAATTTTTGCAAAGGTTTTTGACCTCTGTAAAATTAATGATAAAGATTTTGGAAATCGTCTTAGTTCAATGAATAATTACATTGATAAAAAAAATCTACTTTACTCTTGGTGGTAATATTTAGTATAGATGAGAACATGAAGTGGAAACGCTTTACTGTAAAAGCTCTCACGCCGCGTATTTTACTTTACATGTTATTTAATAAGGCAATATATCTTGTACAGTACTAACGTTCTGGAAGGAAACTTGAAATATATATGATAATATTTAATATTTCGATGGCTCCTAAGAATAACCACATAGGTAAATAGGCCGCATAGGCCCTTTTATTTCAACAAATAAAATAACATTTAAACCTGTAAATGTGTATTTTGAACTTTGTTAATTGAACTAAGAGGTAGCTTTTAACACAAAAAAAGTAAAAATTACCAATTTGTTACTTTGGCCCTTACAAAGGACCCATCGATTGGTCAAAAAATAAAAAAAGTTTAGATAGAAGCAATCGACCTTATTTGGTTGGTAGAAGTCGCTTGTACTAGTATGTTTGAACTTTTTACTTTTTGTTATGATATTAACCTTAATATTTAACCCCCTAATGCTTGCTTTGTGTCCGGTCCATCGGAATGTCACCCTTTATAATAAATTCATGAAAACACGCACTGAACGCTGTTACAAAGAGGAGTGGCTAATAATGCGTATTCTGTTGTCTTGATTAGAAAGTATTTTTAATTTTAATATTTTGATGTTGATTTTTTCATGAATCTTAATTTAAATTCTATTTGAATTTTTGTTTCTGTGTATTAATAGTTTGAAAAATATTGTAAGATTTTAATTAAAAAAATCTCAAGTTTTTATATAACATATAAGCCAAGTAAGATTTTAAGTTACCTTAATATCTTTACTTGTCTAAGTAAAGACGAAGCTGTATATATCTTCAAGGTTGTAAGCCAAAGTTTGAAACCAAAAGCTAAAGTGCTTTATGAATTACAACACCCTAGAGGCTCTCTAAATATATCACGAAGGATTTAAGTGAATTTGCTTTGAATTATATGCAAACTGTTGAATGTCATAATGGCGAAATAGGTCTAAAGAGATTGGCGAGTACATACGCAATGACTAGAATAGAAAGTTAGCCTAAAATTTTTTGAGGATTTATAAGCTGACATGAATTTTCTATTTTTTGTATTCTGAATATTTTGATATTGGCAGACTTAATCCCCTACAAGGATAAAACAATGGACCGAATAAAAATGTCGTCAAAGTGGTGAGAAATATGGAATGCATAAAAAGGTTCTAAATTTTATTTTAGTTTCTGGAAGTGTGAATTAAAAAAAAAACCGCTTCCAATGTGTGTTTTAACAAAAAATATATATTAATAAACTCTTCCTCAAAAAGAGCGTAAAAGTTTTATTTGTAAATATAAAGCGACGTACGGCGTTGGAATTTTTGCGTGGCATTGACCTAGATATCTAGGCTGGAAATATTTGCTTTGTGTACCGCTCGCCGGAATGTCTACCTTTGTAATAAATTCATGAATACTTGCACGGAATCTTGATGACAAAGTGGACTGACGTTACTCCATCGAGGGTTAGAAACGTTATCAACGCTAAAAGAATATATAAGTACTAGAGACATTCAGCAAGTCCGAAGTCTATTAGACCAGCAAGAGCAAGCAAAATCATTATATTTCTTTTTTAAATCAAATTCTTCTGGATTCCTATAGACTACGCCCATCCCAACATATGGTAGTCTTGATTGCGTTCCATAATGCATTTAATAAACTGTCAAGGTTAGTTCTTGCGATTATTATATCGGGCCCCCTCTATAACACGGCAATCATGTAGCGCTTGTTTTATTGCAACAAACATTTGTACGAAGCAAAATAATATTTAAATGAACAAAAGCGGAAAATGGATTGGTCAGCGAGATGTTACAAAATCTAAGCCGAGATATCTACGATCTGATGACTTATAAAAAAAGGAGAACAGTAGTAAGAAAGTATTTGAAGTGGAACGGATTCTATGGTTACTATCACTAACATTGTTAAATTTGTGGCAGTGGTGCGATCTTCCCCATAACTTCAGATTAAGAATCGTAAGAAGCATCTTCTTCATTATTTACAATTACAAATTATCATACAAAGTTTAGTATAATAGATATATTAAGGCAATTGCTCTTTTAACCTATTTACAATGAGTCAGTAAAATGAAAATGCTTGGAAGTTTATTTATTGAATGGCAACAATGGGCAATGTTTCCATGCAATGCCGCAAGCTATATAGGGCAACCAGCTGCGCGCAATAACGTGGCGGTAGACGTTGTTTTTCATAGTTGGTAGCATTTGAAAATACAGAATCAATCAGGACGGGAACGCTGTAATATTTATCTATTAGGTTACAATAGGAAATACGATAAGAATGTTATTAAAAATATAAATGAAGCAAGATAATTATTACGACGATCTTTTAAAAATTGAAATAATTATCACCTTCATAAGTAGAACACTTTCAGAAGGCATAGTAGATAAGGTGATAGATTTGGGTAAAGTTGGCGTCGTTTTGAAGTTTGATGGCCAGTAACGGAACTTAGATTTTTAAGTAGTATCCTCTGAAGTAGTATGTTTCGAAGAAGAACGCCATAAGCCCGCATAAGCTTTATGCCAAATTATTTCGCTTCAGAAATTAGTTGTGATTTTCTAACGACGGTCACCAAATTGTTGATTTTCTAGACGTATCCTTATTTTTAGAATACCGTTCTATTCTTTTATTTTATTGATATCTCCACATTTTTATCTACCAGTATTTATATTCTTACTTTATTTTACGATAAGTAAAGGAATAAAACAAGCTGTTGCTTTATTTGTCGTAAAAAGTACAGTACTGAGGGAAAATATCGTCGTCTTCCCATAAAAAGTATAGTGTTCCTTTACGATGGCTATTGTAGAAAGAAGTTGATCAATGTTTGTCTTTAGAATATTGTTGGGAACTGAGAGAAAGTAAATAAAAATATTTTATTATGTATTTCCAACAAAAATATTATTTTTAAACAGACTTTACAAATTTTGTACGAGTTTCGCAAAAACTGTATAGCTCTCATTTGAGTTTAACACGTTGATTTAAATTGAAAGCCATTACACAAATTGGATGCTAATTTGAGGAGTTTTCTAGCGGCTGCAACTTGTATGTGTGAAACAGAAGTAAAATATACGAGAGTTTTATTTGAACGTGGCGCAGCAAAACTTTTCGTCACCTCCGACATTAAAATGGTTTACCAAATGCTTTAGATTAAATATTAAGCTAGGCTTTTGTGCCGATTTTATACACTTTTAATATTGGGTTTGAAATCCTAAATTACTTAATTACGAAAATTTTATAACTACCAGGCACTTCACAGCACTGAAGAATACAGCTTGACCATGATATGTGGATTTTACCAAATTGACGACAGAAAAGTGTATTTCAGTTCTCGTTGTGTGTTCTGTAGGTACTAATATAATAAGCCACTAAGTCTTTAATGTCATTGATAAGGTAATATCACGTAGATTTTATGAAATAAGAATAATGTTAATGTGTATTCTCAACGTAACTTTGTAAAGCTCGAAAAAGAAAGACGAGATGAGGTGTAAAAATTTTTTCAAGGAATTTTCGAGGATACATTTTCAAATTTATCTCACGGATTTTATAGGGCTTTGATGAGTTCTTTGAACCGACTTATGGAAAAAAAATCTTTCGCATTTTCCTTGATATCTCATATTCAATTTGATATTAGACTTTGAAGACTGACATATACAAAAATACATGCAGATATTTAAGTGTACAGGGATATGAATTAACAGTACATTTGGACTGAATCTTTAAATTAAAAATTTCAAGTAAAATAATTATCTTAAAAACAAGTAGCCCAGCACGACGTATGCAAGTATTTTTAAAATGTATTAATATGCTGAATTATTTGTTTCAGGTTCCAGTGACAATAGACTGAGAATCGGTCTTTTAATATTCACTCTTATCAAATTCACTGACTGCGATTTCGTGAGTGAAGCTCCCAGAAATGTGTATCAGAGAGACAAACCGTATGTGAGTAATGAAATTCCGGAGCCTGAGTCACTGCCAGTACTCCACGGGAACGACTCTCGGTGCCGCATATCTGAATATCAATGTGCAAATAAAAAATGCATACCTATAAACCGATTTTGCGACGGTACTAACGATTGTGGTGATTCTTCTGACGAGCCTAGACATTGTACACGTAAGTTATTATATGCTTTGTAAGCTTTGTTTAAAAAATTTATTGCATCGTAGTTGGATTAGGACTTAAGTTACTAAGACAACAACATTATATTTTTATGTTATAAGGTGGCAAGCGACCACGTGGGCAACTGAATACGCCGAAATGTCTAAGCGACCGCTGCCCATAGACATTCGTAATTTCAGATGCTTTGCCTATGTTTAATCGACGGGCTAGGGGACGCACAGAAAGAGCATATTTCCTCTTTCAATGCGTCCCCGTCTCTGTCAAATCCACTTCCTAATAAGAAAAGGGTAGAAAGGGAAAGAGGACTAAAATTAGTCCGGAACGCACACTCATTAGAATTCCACTTCAGGCCTATCTTCTATATCGGTCGTGGTATTGCACAGGTCGAGCTTTCGTGCAACAGATGTTGTTGCTGGCGTCTACCACTGTTTATTATCTAGACTTATCTTGCTAAACACTGCACTATTAATGTACAGATTAGCAAAATCTGAATCGAACATTAGAAAAAGTAAGATTATAATAGTAGCCAAACTTATTGTTAATTACCGATAAACTTCTAAACGAAACGCCGAAATGAAAATGCAATACCATTCTAGTGACTGAACTAGTCCATTCAACTATGTGTTCGAAATTTCGTTTGTTTTTCATACTTGATGGTGTGGTGGCTCTTTTTTGTCTTTGTTTTCGCTGAGGCTTGCAGTTCTACACCACATACGGAGCCAGCTCAAATTGAAATGAAACGCAAACACTGGAGGCCGAGCAATTTGTTTGTCTACCTCGATACTGTTTGACTTTCGCACCATTGAACGCCGCATAACCTATTCCTGTATTAATCTTTCAGTATTTTAGTCTTCCACACTTTTATACGCTAATTATTTACTATTTTTCACACCTTTACCAATTTTTTTTTTATTCATTTGTTTATAATAATAAGTTTTTTTTATGAAATGTACGAAGTTTTACTTTGGTAGTGCATTACACTAAGTATAATATTTCGAAAATCTAAAAATTTTAACATATGAACTACAACTTTAACTTTTCCATAAATATATTTTTTTTTCTCCACTCTTGTGTTGTGAAATCGAAAAACTTATAGCAAGATATGTCTTCCTTTAAAAAGATACGACAAATAATTGCTATTGGGAATAAGGGAGTATAAAGCTGGAACCACGTTTCGTTCCTCCGCTTTTTTAAAAGCAAATTCAACTCAATTCGTTTTGAATTACATTGTAATTCGACACGTCTTTTGACCCAATTATATCAGAGAGAGTCTCAAATTGAGTGTCTTCCAACCTTTTCTAATTATTGTCAATTAACTGTAGAAGTTAGAAAAAGTGTAAAAGTTTTTCTAGTTATAATGATGAAAATTAAAAAAAAAAATTAACCGTAATTAACAGAAATGTTTATATTCTTTGACTGATTAACGGAATAATGAAAAACAATATTTTAGTGTTTTCATCGTGGGTTTCTGAGACCAAAATGCTTGTTTAAAACATATTGTTATCCCTGTTTTGTAAAAGATGATGACGATATGTTTTGTACAGATATTTTGGTCTCGGAAACCAAAATTAAATATTACAATTATCCTTATTATTCCGTACTTTTTTGCAAGTACACTTCCCAACTTGAGCGCTACTCAACTTTTGTATTAGCCTATTTTCATAACTGGGACATGTCTTATCAATCGGTTATCGATCCTTCAACACATGACGAAATGCTGCTTTAGAATGCTAATTTACAAAGCCTCTTCATCCTCGTTATTCATGGTTCCTTCTATCTTTTGAATATTTTAGTGAGGTATTTTTATAGCGTAAAGCATCAATTAACAATTTGAATTGATAAGCGGAGCATTTGTAATATTAAGCCGTTTGGTTTTTATTCTTTAAAAACAAAAATATTAAAGTTAAATGTAAAAATTCCAGATGGAAATCATGGATCATTTTCCTCTGGACAGAAACCTTCCATAGTAATGTAAAACCAGGGTGTTTTATTCAAAATATAAATTTCTATTTGTATATCCGCCAAATATCAAATGTTCGGTAAATAAGACGGTTTACACGGTGCATAAAATATTAGAGAAGTGGCGACAGGGGCGCCTCGTCTAGACGATTGCGCTTGATATTTACACATACGACGATATTAAGGTTATGCAATTTTCCAGAATTTGACATGAAATGTAATCACATTTTGTATGCTTACGCCGGTCTCGCTGTAATATTTATGTTGACTTACCATATATATTTATATATCCTTATATCTTATTATTTTAAATGTGCTTGATTTAACAAAAAGTTTGCTCTTTGATGAGTTTATTTAACTTCCATTCCGATACGGAATATAGGGACATATTTTTTTATTTTCTCTACGTTAACCAATTATTTTACTAAAAATTGCCATACTGTTTTAAAACAAGTCGAAAGTTTTAACAAACTGTACGTCAGATTCTTTTAGCAATTAATTACAGTGAGAGACAAAATTACTCTTAGTTATTTTGTTCGTCACTTTGGGAAGTTGATAACATTGTTTTGTTCGAATAAATCGTTTAATATTTGTATTTGTAATTAGTATGAAATCGCAGAATATAATATGATAAATAATTGAATCATACTAGTATTCGCCTATTATTCGAAACTCGACTATAATTCACAAATATTTTTTTTTATTAAAAAAGTCTTAGCACTTCTTCTTATACCATATTAACTTTAAATGTACGATCGGTGGCTCTTAGAAAAAAGTACGACGAAGTATTTAATACGTGATTTTATAATCTACAAATCGTTCTAAGGTAATTTTTGATCTAAAACTTATCAATTCGCCAAAAGAACGAGAAAAATAAATTTTTGGAATATACGACCTTGAATATTTTTCTTCCAAATTCGGGATCGATGATAACTTTTCTATGTTCACACATATATATCACATACAGCACTAAGCGAATTATTGTACAATCAATATCGACCGTTCTGAACATAATCTAATTCATAATATTTATCTCATCTGTCTGTCAACAACAGGTCGAGTTAACAAGGTCTATAATCTTATTAGATATTTAATCTGGTCGTGCTTATCTGTTCTGACTTACGGCCGGCACAAACTCGGCCACTCTCAACAGTTGCACTTTAATGGTTTCGAGTTTTGTTAAATGAAACCTCTCGAGATCTGACACTTCCTGTGAACTTATTTCATTAAGAATTTTAATATTCCCTCGTTCTTAGAAGCTCGTTAATGTAATAATTTACGCTCGATTGAACTTAATTAAATTAATGTACTAAATTTAATTAAGCTGTTATAAATATAACGTTCGGTAATTCATGGATATCCCTGTCAGTTCTCAGTATCAAAAATTTAAATAAAACATGTTGTGAATTCGATTGTATTATCAAACAAAAAAAGTTAACGAGTTAGAAAATTGTAGTGTAATCGAAGCTTTGTAACGAGTATTATTATTGTAATACTCGTTACATAATTCATACTTTGACAACTTTTGTCTCCAAAGAGATTATTCCGATATTATGAAAATATTATTTTTATTATTATTAAACCTTGTTACATTATTATCCATCATATACCTAGTTAATATCTGTTAACTGAGTGAAGATACTGGAATTAATTGTATCGTAACATTGTAATGGCCTTTGCAATACCTCACTAGCGATTTCATCCATCGTTACGAGCAGTCGTAAAGCGGCTTTTAACTGTGATCTCGCTTCCGAAATGAAAAGAGAAACTTTATTTTTATAGCGCATTTCAGTCTATTAAAGCTTCCTAAGTCTATATTATACAACATTACATTTATTTTGTAGTTGCCGGGTAATTACACAAGAATTAATTGTTTACTATAACCATGTAAAGAAAAAATCTGTCTTTTATGGAAATTGTTGGTAATATTTTCGGAATTACGAATAATTAAAATAAAGACTTTCGCTGTAATGTCGCTTTGACCAAGCTATGAGCTCAATTTATTGCTAAATTTTGATATATCTATCAACACCACATAAGTTTAAAAAATGACGTTAACCTGCAACGGTAATTGAATTAGGGCAGGACACGCGAACGAGTGAGTTGTAGACTTCGATCCTTCGTCAGTTTCCGAGCGACCGCGGTTACACAATCGGATTACTCTCGCGGATTTGAGCTCGTGACCCCGATAGTCGCTCCACGTTAACCGATGCGTTTTTATTTAACGTACATTATTACAATTAAGAAATAACTTTTAAAATCTCAAAATACACTTACAGAAAACACTTATATTCTAATAACTAAAATGAACTACTATTTATTTATTTTTAAAATCCCCGATTCGTTAGTCTTCATTATCGTTGTGTGGTAAATGCTTGCTCGTTTACTCATATTACGATTATCATACTTTTACGCTACAATAAAAGAGTACTTCAGAGCTGTGATATAAAGTGAAATGCATTTAAATAAATGTGCGCCACCAACACTCCTCTCAGTTTCTGTGTCAATGTTAATTTATTCCGCCTGTATCACTACAATTTATGACTACAGTTTGCTGCAGTGTTGTGCTCAAAGTGAATTAATACTTAAAAACCTGTTACTGCAATGTTTGAAAAAAAATATATATGCATTGCTATTTAAAATATTGAAATCGGTTTGAACATAATATGTGTAACATCTCATAATATCTATATATCTCGTAGCCCTTGCTATTTAAATTAAATTTTAGTAATTTCTTTGTATAATTTATAACAGTAAATAAGAGTTCATAAATAAATAAATAAATATCTATAAATATTTTGGTACAAAACCGATGTATGAAATTATACGGAAAAATATCTGTAGAATATTTTTTTAGTCTATTTTCATAGGTATTATGAATATTTAGTAATATTTATAAAGTAAGCAGTATTAATATATTAAGGGAAACAAAGCAAACATTGATCTTTTCCCTTGCGAGTTACGTAGTTGCCGGTAACAGCGTTGCGTAGGCTGCTATAAAGCTGCCAAGATAAGACAGATGGCAGCTAGAACCGTAAAACTGGTTATCGAGCTTTTTATGTCTTAAAACGTGTTTACCAAAATGTAAGATTTGTCATACAAAACAACTTTTTCTTCTGTCCCTGTCTTAATTTTAATAAAATAGTCACTATTATACATAAGCCCAAGAAAATAGATAGGTAAACTTAGAAGGATAGACCTTCGTATTTGTCACAACTGTTAAATTTTGATAGTACTGTCATCGATTGACGAGTACTTCTGGATATGTATCTGAACTGGTAGTTCTTTACAATTTCTGAACTGAAGGTTGTTACAAGATAGCACTACAGTACCTATATTTATGTACATTTAATGGTTGAATTGTTGGTCGTAATGCAAAGTTGTTTCACCATCATCGATACATAAAACTTTAATAAGCATTATTATGTTAATTAAATACCTGTTTAAAAATTTATTTTACTAATTATTCTGTTTGTGACCATTGTTACAACCAGAGTAAAAACAGATTTAGGTCAACAAAAATACACCTTAGCGGTGCGCATTGTAATTAAGAAACAAAGCCTTTGTGTTAAAGGTTTTATGATTTTTATTTATTTATTCGTAACCGTTCATTCTTAATAATTAATTCATTAGAAAATAATGAAAAGTATAATATTTAATAGTGTCTTTGCCTTTTTAATAGTGTCTTTTATGAAAAAAAGTGAAACGCTATGGATAGAGTTATAACTAAACTGGTTACAGTTGAACCTGGATAAGCGATAAACCTCTATTAGCGATATTTATTGTCCGGTCTGATGGTCGACATACATAAACCGGAAACTCGGGATAGAGAGGAAACTCTATAAGCGAGAAAATTATCGCGGTCCGTTGGACTATCTCTAAACCAGGTTCGACTGTATATGCAAAAAAAAAGCTTAAGATCTTTTTTTTGATTGCCCATATAATGGTGATCGAATGTTTTTTGAGTTATTCTTTAACATTTTATTTAATGGACTTCAAAACGGACAATCAACTGTTATTTGGTTTTTTAACGTACTTTTTTCAAATTTGGAAATATTATTTTTTGTTTTAACAACCTTCTGTAAAATTGCTAGGAATAAAATTAAAAGCAGTTTTTTTCTTTAAAATATTGTCTATTTTTGACCGATGAATTAAAAAAGGATCTAAATTGCGATTTACGCTTTGAATGTAGCACAAAGCGGTCCTGTATCGCAGTGAAGGGCTCAGCTCCGGCGTGAGCACAGCTTTCCATTATATAAAGAGCTCTTGAAAACTGGATCCAGGATATTCATCTTTACGTCGCGTAGAGCATGTTGGCTATGTTACACAAACATGACAGTAATGCCCCTTTCAAAGGTCTTTGTGAGACAGTAATCGTTAAAGATTTGCTACCGTATTTTTTGCATTTATTTAAAATGCTGTAAATTTAATTCTTAATTCTTCTTATTGTTATTAAAAAAGTACAATTTTAAAGATGTAATAAATTAAAATTTTAAGTCAATTCCTTTGTTAGTAAACAGTTAAAATTCCTAGTTCAACTCTACTAAAATTAGTTCCTTTTTGGTGACAGGCTGCAATCGAACATACTATGGCGACATTGGCAGAACATACGAACTGGAACTTCACCGACCTCGCGAGGATTTGGTTCCGTATGTATGTCTGTTGACAATCACAGCTGCTGGAGGTGTACATGGAGATTTAGTACAGGTTAGGAATCTTCAAATGTGTTTATAAAATAATTTTTGTCCTTAAACTTACATAAGTACTTAGCAATCTAAATGGTTCCAGATACTTGTACATGGGATATAAGTTTTTTTATTGATAATTTGAAACTATAACTGTCTTAAGTTTGAAAATTGTTACGAGATAATATTAATCGCAAGTTGTCTCACCAGGTTTTATTCGATAGTTTTACACTTGGTCGCTTCACATCTTTCACTGAAGATGGCTGCCCAGACGGCTACATGCAGATTCAAGAGGCCAGTAGACCGCAAGTCGGTGGGTCCTGGTGCGGCACGTCTTGGGGGCCTTCTATATACTACAGCGAGACAAAATCTATTACACTAATTATAAGATTATTACATCTATCAAAAGAACAGAATAATTATAACTTTGACTTTCGTATGGCGTATAAAGTGCTAAGGAAGGAATATGCTACTGTGAGATATGGAGGATCACCTCCCTCTGGTAAATTTTTGCACAATTTTTCCTAAGATTTTAATTACACAATCTAAAAATAGCTCATTCAGTTTAAATTTTAGCTCAATTGACTCCGAAATATGGTAGACATTATAAAATCTTTGTATTACGTAGTAATATTTTTTGGGCGGATCCTTAAATCCTTGTTTGATTTCAGAACGGCCATTTTTCAAACTCAGACCGCTACCCCCTACATTAAACATATCACGTAACGATGAAGTGAACGTCGCAAGGCCGAGGAATTTGGAATATTACCTCGGAGATTTAATATCTGGAACTTATTGCTCGCGGATTTTCAGCGATTGCGATCGTAAAAAGTGTAGGTTGCAGTCCCCCAACTACCCTGGAGTGTATCCTAGAAATCTAACATGTTACTATGCGGTACGACAACATGAAGTGCCTCAAGGGAAGCACGCATTGATCATTGTCAAACAACCAAATGGTCAGCTGGTTTCGATAAGGAGTCAGAAAGCGTTGTATGCTACAGCTCAGCAAGAGAGAGGTAATAATGGCAGGGAATTATATTTCTGGCAACAATGTGATGAAGTTCAAGACTACGTAACAGTGTATGATGGATACACAACGAGAGATCCAGTTATTCTAAGATTCTGCGGCGGTGGGGTGGCGGTCCCCGAGGCGATATCGAGCGGACCCGAATTGCTCGTGGAATTTACGACTTCGCCTTTTGGAACGTTTTTACAGCCGGCGACGTTACAATCGCTTCATGGATTCCAGTTGGAAGTAGAGGTGACTTATACTTTTTACTCTTTGTTTATATTTGTTTCTTTAAGCATTTTTCTTTCATAAAAACTACCCAAATAAAAAAAAATTACATACAAAGTGCGTATTTGTTAAGTGTCCATTTTCACGTCAATTCTAAACTAAGTGTGTGATAATGATAAGGAATGTCAATTATAAAATCTTGAGCCAAACTTTGGTAAATAATCTCATTACATAAATGTATCTATTGTTTAGACTAGTTCTAACGTTTTAATGAAAAAGTCGTCCAAGGGAATATTTTATTGAATTATATTTTACTATTTGATTCCTACGACTTCACTCGCATATCATTGAAACACAATTAATACAAATAATCATGACCTAATATTATCCGGGTCAACATAAACATCAAACCATTTATTTACTTAGTTGTTTTATAAACAAATTTTGAATATCGAAAATGTTAGATACAACTGAGAAATATAACAATATAAACATTTAATGTAAAAATTTCTAAAATAGTAAAATTACTGAAAGACAAAAAAATCCGGCAACGCATCTGCGATTCCTATGGTATTGCAGATGTCCATGGGCGTCGATGAACACCTTGGTGTTCCCGCTGCTCGTTTGCCCCCTTGTCTTATAAAAAAAAACAAAAAAAAAAACAGGAAAGACACTAATGAGGTTATCAATGTAGCGAACACTTTTAACGATCTGTCACAGTTTGCTAACGAACTTTCAAATAATCCATCGCACAAGTACCGCGTATATGAATGATTACAAGGGAAAAGTGGCAAGACCTGAATTTCTCTGTTTTTAAACACAAATTATTTGCCATTTTCTGGTAAAAAAGTGCGAACGATGTCGCTGACTTTAAATCGGGGCAAAGCAATAGCGACCTGTCATCCTAACCTATTTTTGTAATTTTCTATGAAATGTATATTTTTGTTTGTAAAATATAATAGACAATAGCAATTTAGTAAATGCAGCTAAGGCTGTAATAAAACTAAAGGAACTAATTACACACAAATAAAACAGTATGCAGTAGAGTATGCAATAAACAATGCATTAAATAAGTTATAAATTGTTGTTATTTTTTGTAACTTGTTAACGGATATTGTACCTACAGTAACAGGTGGGCACAGTTAATCGAAAAGTTAACTTCGTTAATCGTTAATTCGTTAATTAAAAAATTAACTTCGTTAATCGTTAAAGCGTTGAATTCTCGAAAATTTAACGCAAGTTAAAGTTAATCGTTAACAGTTAACCATACCAAAATTATACATACTAATTTCACACTTATTGTGGCGACACTTCTTTAAAATAGTAATTTGACTATACATTTTATAACATATTAGTATTAGAAACAAGTATGAATGCATTATAGTATATTTCATTACGAGAGCGGAAAGCCTGTCATTGCAAAGAGTTCCGACAAATGTCCACCCGAGCCGAGGCGCAGCCGAAGGTGAGGGTTGACAGTGGGAACCAGTTGTAATGACGGTTTCGCACGTGTACTAAATAACTATTTTTAATACAGTTGCGAAAAAATGAATCAATTTAATAGAATAATAAAAACACAATAAACTCAACTAACTAAAATGTTTGAAAAATGGCGCCAACTGTAAAAGAATACAAACAGAGATATTTTTTTGTTTTCTTCACCCATTCTGGGTAGGCAGAGGGAACTATGCCCAAACAACCAAATCTTCAGTAGATTATTTTAATTGATATGAAATGAAAATGAAATTTAATGAGATGAAATAAAATGAAACCTAACCTAATTCTTTGAATCAAATCATTAACTCTGATATTGTAACAAATTAGGAGCTTCTTTTTAGAAATATTTGCATGAATCATAAAAACTTCAATGATTTTGTTTTTGTAAAAACTTCTTGGTTGGTTTTTACTTTTTAATAGACATTATTTTGACAGTTGGGAAAGAGAACGACTCGTGCGTTGGACGTTTGGAAAAGCTAAAGAAAAAGCACGAGTAAAAAATTGTTTTAATACAGTTGCTCAAAAAGGGATCGGAGGGTATTGCAGGGACGAAGAGCGTTCGGGATGTGGGCTATTACATACTCTTGTTTTATATACTCGTAAGGAAATATACTATTTCGAACCTTCTTTTGATTTTGTCCTGTTGGTCACGTCTTTCCCGGACGCTCTGATACATCACACTTGCACGCGAACCATATTAATATCAATTATCAACTCGTTCGTTCACCATTTGAGTCGCCGACAGTCGCCCAACATAGTTGAACTTACGAGCGTGGCGTGGCACGTAATTTAAACAAAATGACAGCACGTCTCCAAGTTTCTAATTTAACGATTAACGGATTTTTATTAACGGAAGTTGAATTTAACGGAAGTTAACAAAAGCGTTAACACTTTTTGAAGTTAACTTAAAAGTTAATCCGTTAAGCAAAATGTTAACTTCGTTAATTAACGATTAACGGATTAACGAGTTAATGCCCAGCTCTGGTAACAGTTTTAAATCTTAAAAGCTAATTTAATTTTAGGTAAGGTTTGTAGATCAACAGTCGCCTACTTATGCGAAGAATAAAAGAGCATGCGAATTTTGGATTAGGGGGACTGGGAAAGGTGTGTTAGAACATCCTCAGCACTCCCTCCCGCCTAACACAACGTGCCTCTACCACATGCAAGGTATCGACACTTCAGGACCGTCTGGTCGGAACATTATCTACAGGCGACCGTCATTCTCAGCGCCAAGATTCCGCGTTTGGTTCTCTGTGTTAAAGTTTTATGTAACGAACGCATTAAATCCGAACTTGCCTGAGGATGAGTACTGCGGAAGCCATTTGAATATATGGGACGGTCCGATGCGAATATCGCCTGGCTGCAGCGATATATTCTGGTGAGTCTTTATTGGCTTGAATTTTCAGCGGTTTATGGTTCAGCTTACATTTATTTATGACTCCCAAATGGATAGACTTAATTTATTTTCTGACTGTTTATTTTGGTTTTACTTTTGGTTATATGATTTTAGTAAGGGGATTCTATAACTTAACAGATCAAACAACTTTTTAAAACATTTGCAAATTCAAATAGCGACTCATATAATACGTATGATACTTGGCATGATATATAGTAATTAAGAATGACGCAAATTTGTTCTTCCACGACCCGACATACAAGGATTATTCTTCTTCAGTGACAGAGAGCGTTCGGTGCAGATGTCAAGAGCAACTTCACCGCAATCGGTTATAGTCGGCCGTCCTCCAACAAATGCCACACTGATCGCGCGGTTCTGCCGCGAGCGCGCTCCCCGCACGTGTGAACATGCTTTATTACGTAAATCTAGAGCCTGCACTCGCACCGAAAGCTTCCTCTCCAAGGGGGACTCTTTAACTTTAGAACTAAAGCTGACTCAGGGGACCGCTCTTAAGTAAGTCGATGTTGCTACCATACACCTAACTAGTTTATTAGTTTATTAGTATAAACCAGCTAATAAATTATTAAATAAATAATTCTAGTATAAATAAATTTATTAATATAATTAATGTTATATCTATTGTATATTATTTAACCTTTTGTTTGGCTCGTAAAATTACACAATTTTGCCTTGTCTGAAAATCGTAATCTGATCCGGAGTATAAAAAGAGCTATCACAACTGGGGTCGTCTGAGTAGCTTTTACATACATCTTATTTACGTTTACAATAAACCGTAAAATCCTTTCAAAATCATTTCTTCGTGTTACTTCCAGACCCGTCTTCTTTAAGGCTCTTTATGAGTTTGTCGATTTGCATCAAGACGGCGAGCCGTGGGGTCAAGGGCCATGTTCGAGACGTTTCTCGTCGCGTTCATTTCCCGAAGCGCCGCCCGACCCGCCCGTTAGTTTCTCTTCCCCGAGGGACGTGTTCTTGTACGGACGAGGTGGAAAGCGAAATATAAGGTAAATTCAAATACAATTTGTTACAATACTTTTTCTGACATCCCAGAGTAAGTTATCGCGGATTATCACGGTAGGAATTAACCTAAAGTTGTCTACTATCCTTATTGCTTTAATATATTTTTGTGGTGATTGTTATAGATTTGTATTGAAGATTATTTATTTCAATATCACTAATTGGTTCTTGATATAATTAGAGAAAACTTATTTGGTGATATAATAAATACTTATTCGAATATCCTGTTCATAACTTACTGATCTAAAATTACAAATAGAAATAAAATACTACGTTTTTTTAGCTGTACATATCGATTCGAAGCAAATGTCGGGGAAGTGATAAGGCTTCGCGTATGGGGCATCCGGAGTGGCGGCAGGCTGTGCAGGTCCGTGCACTCAGCGCACTCGCCCTGGTACCGCTGTGGGGGCGATCCTACCGCTGCTCTCAGGGTTTTCGAGAGACCTTGGCGAGATAGCGGACCGAGGGTACCTAGAGACTGCTTGTGCAGGTATTTTGATATATAAAAAAATAATCTAATTTAATTTTTATTAAACTCGAACAACAGTATGAAATAATTCAATCTTACGTCTTTTTATGAATAGAAAGAAGACTGTTCCTTTATCTTTTTCAAGACATTTTCCTTAAGACAGGCAAAAAAATAAAGCAGAAAACTTACACTGATGTTTTATTTCTTTTACATTAGGTAGTGATATGAAATCTAATTATAGTTGGTTTGTAGCGACGTTGGTGATTATGAATTCATATCAAAGACGACGGTTGCTGAGTTAAAGTTCGACGTGGTGAACATGACTGCAACGGACGATTTCCGGTCGTTTGGTTTCGAAGCGTCAGTAGAGTTTGTTCGTCAGGATATGTTATGCGAGAACACGCATCGAGCTTACGGCGCTAGTGGGGAATTAAGGTTGATGTCATCTCCAAATACAGAATTGGTTAGTATGTTTATATTACGTGACGTTTGTGGAATACCAACTGTTTTACACATAGAGGTCTAATATAGAATAATAGAAATGTATCGAAGAGTATCAAACCTTTGTAAGGAAAAGGGCAGAATGATTGTGAGAAAGCTTATGCTAGTGCCGTATAAAATGCTATGTTATCTTAGGTATCTTTTATTTGCATACCGAGAAAGAGCTGAAGTAGTGTTTTTCTGCAAAAGTCACCCGTTCCTTGTTCGCTTAGATTGAAGTTAATGCAAACTATTCAAGGAAAATTGCTATTTACTCAGAAGTCATTTTATTACGTACATTACGCTGCAAATCGTTCCGTTATTTTACTGCACGTTGTGAAAATTTTTCTCATAAAATATTATTAGAATTCCAAACTTTATTGCATAAAATTAAAAATTTGTTTTTTATTACAAATTGTTTACGAAAAAATTAATAACAATCATAGAGCAAAATATCTTATTTGAATGGGACGCATAAACCGGAAAAATACAATTAATTTCTAAGTTATTAACTAAACTTCCTTTTCAAGCAGGATCGCTGTGAACATCGTCCTTGGTTGATAGATCCATCGCCCGGCAGATATCTTTATTTACAAATCAGAGGGAGCATTATAAAGGAACCTGAACTGGATAACTTCACTCTACTGAACAATATAACTGTTGCACCAGACTTAAGGCACTTGTGTAGAACACCAAATCGTATAGCAGTTTATGTTGGAGGACTGACACCTATATTTATTTGTCCTGATCCGCCACAGGAAACGGTATTACAATTTTTCTTCACCTAATTGCCACACATAGAGACTTTAATTGATCACTAAAGAAGACCCCTTAAAGATTCTGAGTGTGGCAGTGAATTTGTTAAAAAAATCACTGTTTACAACGAATTTTCTCTATACATTGTAGGACGATATGGTCGAAATTTTTTCCGATGGGTGGTCTAAGGAAGTGGAACCTCTAGCGCGGCATGTTTTGGCACCTCCTCCTTCTCCCGATCATTTTGATTTGGATTGGCCACGCTCTTTATCTGTCGAGCTGTTGGCAGAAGAAAGTGGCTCGTATTATATATCTTGGTTGGAACTTTCTAGAAGGTACATATTTTTATAACGACTACGATACGAAATTACATCGCTGACCATACTAAGACATGTTAATGAATGAGAGTTTAAAGAGATTAGCTTTCATTGTTTCATCCATTTTAGGCATGCCAGTGAACGTGGCGGTGTTTTTGCATTATCTGGTGAATGCCAGTATAAATGCTCATCGCTGGACGCGTGTATCGCTCCAGCGCTTTGGTGCGATGGCGTGGTGCAGTGTCCGCAGGGCGAGGACGAACGTCTCTCGGAGTGTTCTGCACTGCTCCGAGTGCCCGCACATTACGCTGCAGCGCTGCTAGCGCTAACTATCCTTACTGTATTTGCTGTGGTAAGATTTCAATTGTTTTAATCCTTTTTAATTTTTATTAAATGTTCTTTATATTTACTTGAGATTTTACTGGGGACTGCGATGTAACAACATGCAGAAATCCTATATTTAACTTTCTCTTCCTTATCGTCCCTTTTTTTCAATACTAAGGCAATGTGGTATTTACAATTTTATTTTTACTTTCATATTTAGATAGCGGCAGCTCGTTCTTGCCGCCGTAGACGATCAGCTCTGCAGCATCGTCTCAAAAGTCTGTCATCAGACACTGCAATATTCGAAGAAAAGGAAGTGATTTGCTGACCAAGCGAAGACTCCGTGCGTTACGTAGAAGTCGACAGAGTCACAACGGTTTGACTGGCTTCTCCCGCGGAGTCTCAACATATCTACGATTGTTTTCTCTTTCTTGAATAAGAGAATTTTAATGTTGAAATATGAATATTGTTGATAATGTTAATATCCATTAACAGCTAAATGCTGTCAAGTTCAATAATAATAGCTAATTTATACACGTCGCAAAAATTTGTGGATCTGAAGTTAGCTTCAGATATGTTGAAAAATTTAGCAGAAGATGATTGTAACAAATACGCGTAATAGATAGAAATAGACAGAGGGAGAATAAATTCTCAAAGCTCCTGCGTGGTTTTTATTGCTAACTTCAGTATCACAAGGATTCGTGACAGTCGTTAAACTCGACACAATGATTGTTGAGTTCCGAATAATATTCTAAATTGTAAGTATGTTACATTGTAGTATCCAAAGATTATGTATTTAAATACACGAAAAGTACAGAAAAATATGTATATATTTTGGACCAAAACTTAATCAGACGTTAAAGATTATCTGAAAAATTATCAAAATCAAGACACTGTCAATAATGTGTTCCTTAATATAATTGAGTGAGTGTATGTTTTAAAATTAATATGAATATATTTTCTATGTACACGGGGTGAGAGGTTCGTCTGAGAGTGATAAAACGCACAATGAGCATTGTCCGATTGTTTTGTGATATTCCTTCAGTCAGTTTTGAATGTAAATAAACAAAACGTGTGCATAGAAAACTAAAAATAAATATAGAATCTTTTTTTGTAAATTAATTTACATTTAAAATTATTATTAAAATAAAAATGTCGTTAATTATATTTGTCTGGCAAAAATTACGTCAAATTGTTGGAAAATTGGACGAGCATTTAATAATTTGATTTAAAAATAAAACGTGATATTAAACTGCCATTTTTGTAAAATTATTTTCAATTGTTAATCAGCAGATAAATCAATGATGTCAAAAAAAACAACACTTAAATAATAACATTGGATATTAATAATTAGTAC
Source organism: Papilio machaon (assembly GCF_912999745.1). NCBI lineage: Eukaryota > Metazoa > Arthropoda > Insecta > Lepidoptera > Papilionidae > Papilio > Papilio machaon. The sequence goes on along the minus strand of NC_059989.1, from coordinate 2,494,568 downwards.
GGCGAATAACAAAAATAGTTCATTTAAATGATGTATTTGAAGATTTAGAGAAATATATTTAAGAAATGGTAAAATTAATGAATAACGGTGTAAATAAACCTAAAAATTTGTTCATATCCTTAGAAAGGTATTGAAGTGATAAATTAAGTTTGTTTCCCAAGGAAATTAAGAAAATTATATATAGATTTTCAACACCAAATTCGGAATTTTTCAAAAGAAATTCGTGTTTTTTCCAAAACGGCATCGAATTTCCACATATCAAATTCGGCTTTTTGCGAGTCAAATGTTTGAAACCAAATAATGATGTGAAGCAAAATCATGATATAAAATTGCAAAATTCTGAATTTGAAGTTGAAAATATCGGGTTACCTATTAGAGAGTTGGTAGACTTACAAATAAATATATTAATTGTGAAAAACTCTTTTAATTAATAGATGCGAGGATCATCGATATACGTATTTAAATGTATCAATTTTGTTAATAAAGAAATTGAATTTTAATATACAAAAAACAAATTATTTTTTTTCTTAAATTTTAATTGTTTTTTAGTACTAACGATTAAATAACTTTTCTGATGAATTTCGACTCCCAAATATTAAATCCCGATTTATTTAATTTATTAGTATAGTTAAAAAATAAATTTTAAAAGAAAGTAATAATTAAGAATTATAGATTGACAAAAGTAGATAAAGTTTATATCGTCTTCCATAATGTATTGACTTTTCTGGGTTTAGTTTCCTTCTTTAAGTTTTATCAAGGTTATAAAAAGATTTGGAAGTAATTACGAATATGAATTCAGGTTATCCTGGGAGACAATAATGATGGGTATAATAGCTGTTTAAGCAGAGAAACATAATTCCACATTCATAACAAATATAACGAAGGGTTGATGATACGAGAAGTTTTTTGAAATGAAATTATTTACTGCATGAAAATATTTGTTTCATTTTTAAATCACACAAATCATTCTACGTCATGGTAACTTTGCGAGTTTATATCAATAGAGTTTTTTCCATTTGACCCTTTTTCTAGGCTAGATGATTAGTGGAAAAAGGGTCTTTAATACTACTCACGAATTACGTATCGCATAATATCGAAATATTCGTATTTCGATATTATGCGTAGTAAATTTTGTTGCTAACTGGAAAAACTAGTCTACCGAAGACAAAATTAAACTCAATATTTTCTTGTTTATTTTTATACCATTACTAAATTTAATATTAAATCAAAGTAACCAAATTTTGGAAAGAATGCTATGAATTTCATTTCCCCAAACATATGAGATCGGTATGGGTGTTAAATATTAAGACGTAGGCTCGACATTTCCGTACCCGCCAGCCCGTGAAACTTGTGACAGATTTCCAATAAGAAAGTTTATTGAAGCAAACAGACGTTGCAATTACAGCTTCAAGAGAAATACTCAATGTTTATTGTTTGTTTTGGATTTAAAATACGATATTATTATTTAATAGTGTTCGATTTAGGTTAAAATCTTTAAAGCAATCTTAAAATCTTGGATCTTTGGTAGATTGGAAATTAATTTCTTTTAATTAATTTACAAATTAATATTATTTTAGAGAAATTTTTATGACATGGGAATATAACATCGAATTTATTCTAATCTAACGTCATGAATTTCATATTGATCCTTAGATTTGCCTGTTATTTTAAGTTTGAATCCTACAAATACACTAAACAGCTGATTTGAATTCCATAAATGGAAATAAACTCTGTTAAAAAAATTATGGGATTCGAATGTTCGAGAAGCTACTGAAAGAAAAACAAAAGAACGTCGAAAATAGGACAATCGAAAAGCAGATCGAAATTCGTTCTTTATAAGTTGCAATAAATCAAAGTAGTTTTTTTAAACTCTATCCTGTACCTCACGCTCGTAACACTATTGACTCACATATCGATTCTACGATACGAGTTCTTATTTACGTATGTAATCACCATTATACCAGTGTCTCGTACCCTATAGAGCTATTTTTGTTCAATAGAAATCAGGTCATGTTATACGACAGAGCCTTTTTAGATTGAGTATAATTAATGTGTTAAGTCTAAGCGGCCGGTCATTATGGCGGGAACATTACGAACCACGCTGCCTTTTCTATTGTTTAAAGTTTTAAAACTGGAACGCGGCCGCAATTTTTTTTGTAAATTCCAAAAATGTGTTCTTTCTTTACATTTTTTGACACAAATATGTGACATCAAATATATTGCATCTAGTCTATTACTTTGCATTTTCACTAACGACAAAGTTATATAAATAAGTAATTACTCTTCATCATCAACCTGCCCTTATCCCTATGGAGGGTCGGCACAGTATGTACTACTCCTCCATACATCTCTATCAGCCGTCATATCTGGATTTACCCCCTTCTTACGCATATCCTCTTTCACGCAATCCATCCATACTTTCTTTGGTCTTCCTCTTCATTTATAGCCATCCACATTCAATCTCATTACTTTTTTGTTTATATGATTATCATCCCTCCGCATAACATGTCCAAACCACGCTAAATAAGTAATTACTCTTATTCTCTTATAAATAACAGTTGTAATGTTTATTATTCGAAACATGGAACAAAAGGTGAAACATACAACCACATGTTCTCCGCGGAAGTGCTTTAAGATTATAAATAATCATTTAGGTTTATAAAACCATAGGTTCGCACCACCACGTGAGTAGATACGGACAGTATGATGATTATGATGAAATATGGTCAATGTGCAAAGTATTAATAGGAAATGAATTAATAAAATAAATAATATTTATGATTCACCACACTTGTCTTTGATAAGTTAATCTCTACCTAATTAGTTATAATTTTTTTTTGCTGTCTTCACTAAAATCGTTACTTATTAAAACTATTTTTCGGGTCTGTAACTGCTGGTTAGCTATTTTTAGAATTGAATTAAAGTATGGAAAATGTCTTTTTGTTTATGGAATTTGTGTATTTAACCATAAAATGTTGAGTATAAATAACTTGAGCATTCGACTGAGGCGTAGATATTTTTCAGTTAAAATGCGCTTCACACAAATGTAATTTACCCTTTATGTGGACACTCGGGCAGCTCATGAATTTATAACAACGTTAAACATTCCGCGACGAGTTAATGAAACAAAGCAAGCGTTTGAGGCGCACTCATTTAGATAATTTTTTTCATCAAGGTATTTCGTTTAAATAAGACCCAAACTGCGTATTTGAATATTAAATTCAATTTTTATTGTAATAAAATAAAAAGATGAACAGCTCACTATACGTCCCCACCGAGGGGCTCGGAGCCTTTTTTTTTTTTTTTTTTTTTTCCAAGGAGGAATGCTTAATGCATACTCCGTGCCTCGGGGAAGACACGCGAGTTATGTGAGATTCTCTCCCCGAATGGGAGCATACCCACTAAACCTCCTTGTTCCCTCATGGCCATAGTGTGGGGCGCCACGGGATCGCGTGAGCTTGCCACCGCGACGCCCCACTGACCGCCCCGGGAGGGGCCCTCTCTGCGCCCCCAAAGGGGCGCTGCACCCTTAGGCGCTCCTTGAAGACGACACCGTGCAATGCAGGTTCGGAATCCCCGCCTCCCCCGCTGGTGCCGCCTAGGGTTTATAGAGACCCCGCCTCTTGGCCCCCGTCTTGATCAAGACAGGGGCCCGCGGTCCCGGTGATGGCCACCGGGATTACGCGATGGGACGCAGGATCACACGCCATCGCATAACAGCTCTGCAAGCAGAGTGCTACCGAGGTCGTGCTCCCACGTCCCGACCGACGGCCACGACCCTAGTGGGCCGCGCCACCCACCACGCTCAAGGCTTACCCTCACCTTTCGCCGCCCTGAAAAGGGCAGTTACTCAGCTCGGGTTCGCCGCCCTCTCATGTACGGACCCACAAGTGGGCCCGCACCCTAACCTACCTTAACTAACTTAACCTAGCCTACTCTAAACTAACCTATAGGTTCGCCCTCACCTTTCCCTGTGGTACTCAGCTCGGGGTCACCTCCCTCTCTTTTGCGAGCCCACAAGTGGGCCCGCAGCCTAACCTAACTTACATAACTAACTAACCTAATAGACGCTCGCCTTGCGAGCCCACAAGTGGGCCCGCAGCCTAATCTAACTTACACAACTAACTAGCCTAATAGACGCTCGCCTTGCGGCGAGCGCCGCCCTCTCTTTTGCGGGCCCGCAAGGGGCCCGCAACCTAATCTAACTAACCTACTTAACCTAACTAACCTAGCTAACCTACCAGTACTCCGACGTGGCGCGTTCCCCTATCCACCACCCGGGGACGCGCCACGTCGGAGTTCACCTCTCCGCCCACTCGGACAACCGAGCAGGTCCGTGGGGGGCTCGGAGCCTACCCCAAGTAAGGGGTGATTAGGCCATAGTCAACTACGCTGGGCCAGTGCGGGTTGGTTGACTTCATACATATCTTTATATTTCTTCTCAGATATATGCAGGTTGCATCAAGATGTTTTCCTTCGGATGAAGAACTTCGGATAAATGTAAATATGGAAATCGAAAAACACATTCGTACATGGCGAGATTCGAACCCAGGACCTGCAGATTGCAAGTCAAGTTTACCCCTGAGCCACCGACGCTCTTATGAAACAACTACTTCGACATCGAAACTAACGCCAGCAACTCAGTAGGGAAGGCAGACATTACAGATATCCATTTGGTGCGGTCTTTCATGTTTTTTTTTATTCATCTGCAATTGCGAATGTTTATGGGCATCGGTTGCTTTGCTATTTTGGCGAATTCATGTGGCCGCTTGCTCGTTTGCCACCTTGTAATATAAAAAAAATTAAAACTTAATTTTTTTTTTAACATTACATAATTAACTATTTCAAAATAATTTCAAAAGATGCAAGAGGATGTCTCCACTACGCGTGAACTTTTAACTGTTCATCATATGTACAGTTTTAGTTATATTTTAAGAGAAGAAAACTTTCCAGCAAGCTTCGTATTTAACAATAGTTGTCGTTGAGAAGTAAGCCAGTGCACCAGTTGTCTTCATATTCTCTGTCCGAGTATGATACAGACTAATCAAAGAGAGAGCTTTTACAATAATTTGTGCTTGTAACACAAACTCTATTATATTTCTAACCTATAGCAACGTATGAAAGCCCAGTTAGTTTTAATTCTTTCCTTTAACTTTCAGCATTTTCTAATAAAAAAGTCCAGATGGAAAGGAAGTATCCTCTTTCCTGTTTATCCTTTTTATTAACAACGGATGGGAACTATTCTAAGTTGACATTTCGTTTCATTTTTTTATCTAAAAAAAAAACTCGTATGTCATGATTTATAGTAAAAAGCAATAGACTGTGACTTATATTCAACGTAGGAGTATGCGCTCTTTTCAAAGGATTTTGATACACTTGGGATGTTTTTCTCATCTCTTCGGTGAATTGTAGTATTTTAAGACCAAAGTATTTTAAAAGACATAAACTAACAGCGAATTAATGAGTTTAACTCTACTTCTAAATAAGTCTCGCAATAATATTAACTCAAATCGAACGTAAACAAAAATGTCAGACGGTCCGCAATGACGGATGGAAAGAGACTGACCCGAGTAGCAGCGCATGCTTCCTTATAAAACCTTTCGTGAGACTACCCCCAACAGTCCTTCCGTTTCTGACAATATGTATTTTAATTAATAGCTTTTTTAAACTGTGAGTAGTATTTAAATGATATCTTAAAGTCTTGTTTCTCCTAAAATCTAGTTGTGCTTTATCTTCTACTGCGAAATGTAATTTCGTAATACAATTCTACTAAATGCTTCCCGAGTTGCTGGGATATTGCGTTTAATCTAGAATGCTACCTTTCAGAATGAATTTACCTGGAACAATGATAAAATAATTTTTAAATTACGAATGAAAAAAAAATTAATACATTATAGGTTACATTAAAAATATAAATTAAAGTGCAGTGATGACCAAGGTAAAGTTATTAGTAAATATTACACAAATAGTAATTAGGTCGCAGTATTTACCGGTTTATATACTTATGTAAGCCATAGTAAAATTAATGTAAATTAATTTTATATAACATTATTTCTTCAATGAGCAAGAGATGATATCTCCTGTATATAACGAAAGTCATTCAAAGATAAAAAAGTTTTTACATTGAATATCATGTTGTAGGCAGTTTTATTTACATGAATCAAAAACGAAATTAAGAGATAGGTTAATGTTTTCTAGTTAATTTTGTACTAATTAATGATTAGCAAATTACAATGAAACATATCTATCTTAAAACATATTGTAATATATTAGTAAGAAATAGTATTTGCAGATTGCAACAAGTTTTTATCCTCTGAAATAGACTAAAGCCTCCAGAGAAATATGAAGGAAATACCGTCGTGTTTAATCTTGTTTCTCGTTTACAATGAATGCTACGGAAAATCGTAGACAGCTGACAACCGCTACGGACGCTACGAAGCTTATGTAGTTCTTTAGTTGTTAGTGTAATTTGATCAAAGAACAATTGTGGCATTTGCAGTTCAAATTATTTTAAAAAGATAATTTAGAACTGCAAATGCTACATTATTCGAAAAAAATCATTAAAATTATCGAGTTTACCTGTGTAACAGCGATAACAAATATTTTAGGTGTTAAATTAAAGGAAACATGTTCGTGATATATTTAACGATAGTTATAAAACAACATATCCAATGAAATACTTATGACTGTAATTAAATTTCGGATGCTTTTCACATAACTCAGACTGCGAGCGGATATTGAGAACAATTTGTGATTTATTAAAGGTCGTTTATTTAATATTCGAAAATCGAATTTCATCGACAATATTGATGAGTCATCATTACTTTTCAATTCTCGCAGGTGACTTCTTTCATAATATATCTGAAGTAAAATGATTCTCATCTGACTTATGGATGAAATTATTTATGGAAAAAGACCATCATTAGTTTGGTTACACGATTAAAAATAAATTTTATTATTTTTCAGAGCTATAAGTTGCAATGGTTCATATTTATTTAGACATTAGTTAAAAATGTATCTACGATTCTTTAACTGCAGTTTTTACGTAATCCTGAAGTCCCTGGCCTGATCTAATTTAAGAGCGATGCCGTGCGCCAACAGTTGGCACAGCGCTGCAACCGTGCACAATGACCCAGCGTATTAAATACGCATTACGGAATTGCATTTGATCTCTCAGTAGATATACTTTTCTTTTATGTAAAAAACATTTTTTTTACTTTAAACAAACTCGAAAAAATAGTAGCTTAATAGTTAGTTTTTTTTTAAATTTGACGTCTTCGTCCACGTTACGTTTACGTTAGTAAATATGCAGTGAAACCTGGATAAAAGGAACCTCTATGAGAGAGACTTATTGTCTGGTCCCGACAGACGGCCTAAGTAAGCGGCTCTATATAAGTCAGTATAATATAGCGTTGCGTTGGACTCCTGCTTATCCAGGCTTGATTGCTCCTTAAAAGAATGCGTCATTTTTTATCTTGAACCGAGTAGAACGTAGGACTTGAAGGTAGGACTCAACATATATATTAAACATACTGTACACTGCACACGGAAATAAACCACGATACATTGAAACCATGTTTGCAATGTGCACCGACCCTTCTGTTCTACGTTTGTGTAAACCGCAATATCACATGGCGGGAACACAAAGCATACCGACTTGGGTTCCTATTTCACTAGAAGCTTCGTATTAGCCTATTCAAGTAATGCAATATGAAGTACATTAATACACATAAGACATATTTGCATAGAGTATTTGACATTATTTATACTTACTTATACTTTTCTATATTTAGTCAAGCAGACTGACGAACGTAATTAGTTCCACCAAAGAAAATTCCGAACATCCAAATGTAGATGCAGCAATATGTAGGTAGAAAATTTGTAAAATGTAATTTAAAAATCATTGTTATTTTTACATAAGATCCACATTATTATCTTTGAAAGCTTTCTCTTTGATTGTAGTAGGTATCACTACTGTTCGTGACCAGTGAATATGCAGGCAACTCGTACGCGACCATCTTTATACGGAAACTTTTCTAGAACAAAAAATAAGCACACGTCTTTTATTACGAAACATCATAGGATTTTTTAAAATTTCTACAAAGGCATATTATTAGGTCTATTTTAAATGTTATTTAAAATAATCTATATTTAAAATAAAAAAAATTCTGTGTTACAGATCGAACATTTGTAATCTAATAAATCAATCTTAAAAAAATTAACACTAGTAGTAAAGAATTTTTCATAAGAGAATCCAATTTACATTCAGCGTAAAAGCGAAAAAAGGATATCGTAATTCAATCGTGGAACGTGACTGAGTGAACTTTATAGTGTTCTTTGGATCCGATCTCCCGATGTGGCGGCATAATTGGATCACTTCTGCTCATTTCCAGCACGTACAAGTTCCCAGGAGACCGGAAAATATATTGGAACTAAGAAATTTTATATTATTAGTGAATATAACTATTATCATTTACTTTTCTATCATACCAATAATATTATAAAACAAAAGATATCTTTTAGGTTCGCAAATCAAATGAAAGAAGTGTTCAGTGCACAGAGGCAACACACACAAGAAGATTTTATTTATCTTACACTTCAATACATCGTCAAGCGATTAGAAAAAATAGCATTACAATTAAAATTTCAACAAATAAAAGAGAAATCCAGTATTTGTTAATTCAGCTAAACGTAAATAAACGACACCGAACGAACACTGAATCATACAAAACGAATCAAGGACATATTTCCAAGTCTACACAACACGCGCCCTTATAACACACACCTATATCTTTTTTTATGTATTAATAGTATCATACTGTAGATTTTAAATAACTATTGGATATATATAATAAGATTTCAATTACCCTTTAGAACCTAGTCAACGAGGGACTAATCGAGGAAGTTACATTAAATTTTCACTGAACCAAAACACAGGCTTGTTAAGACACCAACAATCCTCCCCGAGGTATTTTGTTATAAACGGCTTATAAGAATTATTAATTTTATGGTGTGTACAGTTAATTTTACTTACAATGGATTTGTAAGTTTTGTCGCTAAAATTATTTATTTACCCTAGCAGATTAATAGATTCGAAGTGACAAAATGTTTTGACGATAAAACAAAATATGTTACCACTTTTTTATTATAAATGCGAAAGTTTACGTGGATGGATGTTTCTTTGAAGGTATCTCCGGAACGACTCAACGAATCTTGATGAAGTTTCGCACAGACGTAGAACATAGTCTAGAATAACACATAGGCTTATTAAGTGTTATTTTTAAATCGACGCGTACGAAGTCGCGGGCGACAGCTAGTATATTATAATGTCTCAAACGAGCAAGCGGCCACTTAAATTCGCCGAGAAATTGGACTGATAATATGAAGGAAAAAGGACTAAAATAAGGTTTAAGCAATTAAATGAATAACTATTATCTCTATGTACTTACGTTTTCCAGGGTCGTAATATTACCTTCATTTCATAATAAAGAATAAATAGACGAAACAGTTATTAAGTTATAAATACAGTTAAGTTTAGTGTATGGGCTACACGTATATTGTTAACAAAGTTTGTAGTTCACGCCCTCAATATACTATAGTTTAGAATACAATTACAGCCAACACTACTCCTACGATGTTTACACGCTGTCGAACTTTAATAACTTTGCAATAGTTATTTTAGTGTTTGATATTAAATTTATCCGGTTTTGCGTTTCGTGACAAATGTATAACATGTTTTCTTACATTGATATTATAAACAATATCAGCGTTTCATTGTATAAGTTTGAATAGGCTTTATAACGATAAAGTTGTCTATTCAAAAACCCATAAAAAGAAGAGAAATTTTATTAAAAATTATCGGAAAGTATTTCGTACTTAAATACAGTAGGTGTGTTTTTTTTATTTAACAACAAGTACAAGTACTAAGTAAGTTTTGTTTATATCTTGGTACTTTTTAAAACATATGCAAATTTTATACAAGCATATCTACATTGGTTACTTTAACTATGATTAATTTTAAGGTACCTTTTTATATTATTCGCTACAGATTTAAATACACGGATAAATTTATTCATGTGTGTGTTAATAAAAAAATATAATCTACATTTTATATATTATAATTTTAGCAACTAAAACCAAACTCTGTTTAAAAAAAAGAATCACAAGGTGGGTATTAGGTTTATTACTGTACAAAATGAAAACTTAACTTATTTTAATAATATTTACAACATTGAAGGGAAAAACAATCAGCAATCGACACAATTCTATTGGCACAATGGACTTTGACACGACCTGTCTTTTTTTTTTTTGTTGACGCGGGGAATGCATATACGCACTTCGCCTTCCGTGCTGCGGGGGCAGCAGGGACGGTTTCGTGTGGGACTCGCCGGCCGCGGAAGGCGACCGGAATACCCACTAAACCCCGCGGTGTTCTCCTTCGCCTGACCGGGCCGTGGCATCTACGTTAGTTTATCCACGACCCGGCTAGGGGAGCCCCTTGGTAGAGGCTCGACACGTGTAGGGAGGGGCTGTTTTTAACACCCCCTCCCATCACCCTATGATGCCCTCCCTCGGAACACAGGAGAGAGGGCATCCGCCACATTCGGCGCAGCAGGCGCCCCGGCCTGCCGCGCGTGGCCACCTCAAATTGGTTAAAGGGCCGCGGCGTACCTCGTACGCCGGTGGCCCCTCGCTGGGGCCCTGCGGGGCGGCAGCGTTTCGCTGGCGCGTTCCCGTTCCCGCAGGGCTTCTCTCTTGGCCGCCATCACCTCGCGTGCAAACGAGGCGATGGCGGCCCAGCTCTGCTCGCTGTCGGCCATCGATCTAACAACGGCCGGCAGCGACAGATCGCGTCCTATTGCGCCAGTGAGTGTGGCGCGTTGAGCGTCCCAGGCCGTGCACACGGCGAGCGTATGCTCGGCCGTGTCCACGGCGCCGGTCGCGCAATGTCGGCAACCGGGATCCGACTCAATTCCCACAACTTCATACAGGTAACGGCCAAAACAGCCGTGCCCTGTGAGAAGCTGCGTCAGGAAGTAAGTCGGCTCCCGGTGCTTCGCCTCCACCCACTGGCGCAGGACGGGGCGGACAGCCTCGACGAGTCGCCTGCTCACCGAGGTGTCCGCCAACCTCTCCTCCCATCGCAGGAAGAGATCGTCACGTCCTTCCTTCCTCCAACGTACGATCTCTTCCGGGAGGGGTTCTTCACCTCTATGCCGCATCAGGGCCCTTCTCCGGTAAACCTCCGCCAGGACCCCGGCTTCGAGGTCCCAAGGGAGGCTCCCGGAGATGAGGCACGCCGCCTCGTACGAGACGGTGCGATACGCTCTGGAGGCCCGCTGAGCCATGGTCCGTTGCGCACGTCGCAACAGGACCATGTTATCCTTGCTCAGGGGCCTCGACGCCCAAATGGGCGCTCCGTAGAGCGCCTTAGAGCACACCACACCGTCGTATAGGCGGCGGCATACACCGCCCGCCCCCCCACAGTTGGGGAGCAGCCTGGTGAGCATTCCCGCATACTTCACCAGCTTTGGTGCAAGTATCCGGAAATGCTCACCGAACCCCCATCGGCTGTCGAGGACGAGACCAAGATATTTCATAGTCCCCCCGACAGCAATGGGGGTGCCGCTCACAAGGATGGAATAGCCGCGGGGGGCTTAGTCCGAGGCCCATGGAAGAACATGGCCTTGGACTTCTCGAGGGCCACGTTGAGGCCCAGGGCCCAGATGCGGCGCACCACGTGGGCCGTGCCCGCACGGTGACCAGGGTGTCGTCGGCATAACAAAGAACTTCGACACCCCGGAGATTGGCACCGCGCAGAACCCAATCGTATCCGATGTTCCACAGGAGCGGCCCGAGGACCGACCCCTGTGGAACACCGCACGTCATGTCCCTGCGGACTACCTGGTCTCGGGCCGGATAAAATATGGCCCGGTCGACGAAGTAGTCCGCAAGGACTCGCCCGAGGTACCCCGGGACGCGGTGGTACCTCAGCGCCTCCGCGATTGTCGGCCAGGGGATCGTGTTGAAGGCGTTCGCGATGTCCAGCGACACCGCCAACAACACTCCCCCGTGGCCGACAACCTCCTCGACCGTGTCCCTGAGTCGGGTGATGGCGTCAATGGTGGACCGCCCGCGACGGAAGCCGAACTGGCCGCCGCTCAAATTGGGCCCAACCGCCTCCATGTGCGCGACGAGACGCGCAGCGAGCACTCGCTCGAACAGCTTGCACGCCTCGTTGAGCAACACGATGGGGCGGTAGGCCGACGGCGAGTCAGCCAGGCGCCCGGGCTTCCGGGCTTCCGGAGAAGCACGAGCTTACCCGTCTTCCACCGCCGCGGGACTCTTCCGGACGCCAAGCACTCCAGACAACAGGGACAGCGTCTCCTCCTGAAGGACCGGCACGACTTGGGCGAGGGCGCGCCCAGGGACGCCGTCTGGGCCAAGAGCGCGGTTCTTCAGCCTTAGCTTCAGAATCGCGGCCCCGAGCTCGGCCTCAGATACGGGCGGGATTTCCTCGCCCGATAACGGCCGGTCCCTCAGGATCCGGCGCCGCCATCCTCGGCGGCACCCACTCCTCCCTTGCCGGGAAGAGGGAGCTGACCACCTGCTCTGTGAGGAGCGGGTCGAGAGACCTGGTTAGCGGGGGGGCCCATGGTCGGAGCTTTTGGCTCACGATCTTATATGGGCGCCCCCACGGATCACGGTTCAGGCTCTCGAGCCACTCCTTCCAGGCTTCCTCCTTGGCGGCCTTTATGGCCGAGGTCAGCGCCGCACGAGCGGCCCGGTACGCGGCGAGCAGCAGCGCCTCTTGGTCCATGTCCCTCCTGCTTCTTCTGCGGCTGCGGGTGTACGTGCGGCGTGCCACCTGACAAGCCGTACGAAGACCGGCCAGGTGAGGTCTCCACCAGTACACCCGCGTTCGCGGGAGGGCCGGACCTGCGCGTCGCATCGCCGCGTCGCAGACGCGAGTCAGTGCTCCAGCTAGTCGCTCGCACCTCGCGTCTGCGTCCAGGCCGTTCAACGTGCCATTGGCGCCCCACCTCTCCACAATGGCCGCCTCCTTGGCCAGCTCCGGGTCCAGGGTGGACACCTTCCACCGAGGGCCCTCTCCCGGCAAGGGACGGTCCGGCGTTACGGCCGAAGCGTCCGCGGGGGTGGAGACCATGTCGAACCGGATATACCGATGATCCGACAGAGTCTCCACCCCCTCCTCCACTCTCCACCTCCTCGTGCGGCGAGCCAGTGCGAGGCTAGCGAATGAAAGATCCACGATAGACCCGCCCTGACTGCGCACGCACGTCTGGGCCGCCCCCCTGTTCAGGAGGACGAGCCCCGTGGACACCGCCCAGTCCGCCAGTATCTCCCCCCTGAGGTCTGTCACCGGAGAACCCCATGCACTCGATTTGGCGTTGAAGTCTCCAGCGACCACCACAGGGGTGGGGTGTGCATCGGCCACAAGAGCGCCGACTTCGGCGAGCATCCGCTCGAAGTCGGCAAAACTCATGCTCGGCGCGAAGTACACCCCGATCACTGCAATGCCGCCCAGCGACGCAAGAACCCAACCGCGACCCTTTGTTATACTTTTGAAGGGTGTGGGGCCCGTGCGTCTCCAGGCAACGATAGCCACCGATCGCCCGCCCAATCATCGCGGTCGCGGACGTAGTACGGCTCGGCGACTATGACTACGTCGATCTTCCACTGCGCCGCGGTCTGTATCAATAAATCTTGAGCCGCGACGCAGTGGTTGACGTTCGCCTGCAGGATCGAGACACTGGGGGCCATTATTACTGGGCGGTGTCCATCGCCTCCGTGTCAGCGGCTGCTGTAGACGACGAGGCGGGGGGTCCCTGATTGCCCCCGCCTGTCTTTTTCTTGCCGCCTCTATTGGGGGGCCGGTTCATCGCTGGGCACTTCTTGTGACCCAGACGATGACCGGCCTCCACGCCCTCCGACGCACAAATTGCGCAGGAGGGCTCCTCCTTGCACGACGCGGCCTTGTGGCCCGGCTGGCCACATCGGAAGCACAGCGCGCTGCGGTCGACGCCGCAGTCGCACTGCACCCCCAAATGGCCGGGGACCAGGCAGCGGCAGCAGCGCTGCGGCCGCGCCTCCAGGAGGGTTGCCCTCACCGTCGACCAGCCGACCGTGAACCGGCCAGCGTCGACGATCTTTTTGGCCGCCAGGACAGGGCATTTCACCCACACGGTGCCCTGGCGGCCAGGTGGGCGATTTTTTTTTTATTTTTTTTTATTTTAAAACAACTGCATAGCATCCTTACAGTACGCAACCAATTTGACACTATACATACTAGTTTACACGATAACATTTATAATAACAGTAAAAACACATAACAATGGCAAATAAAAAAAAACAAAAAAAATACATAGATAAACAGTGCAAGAATATATCAACGCGTAAGTAACTACACATCAATATTATTAATCAATAATCAATAAATTTAATATTCAAACGTCTTCCACACATCTGTAGGCAGCCTCTGTGAATTTCGGCTCGCTGCAACTAAATATATCTATATCCCTAGATACGATATTAAGAAGCCGTATAGCCCGCACTATAGGAGCATTTTCCAATAGATTCGTCCTAGCGGTGGGCTCGAGAAACAATGGCGGGCGGCGGCGCACCTGAACCACGCAGTCAGGGACACGCAGGTGCAGCGCTGCTAGCACGGCTGGCCGGCATACCGCGCCGCGCAGGACGCGCCACACGCTGCGCACGAGGGCCACGTCCCGACGCACTCGCAACGTGCTGTATCCGACCATACCATTCACAAATAAACTCGGATACATTAACGGGAAGCAAGGATAAACTCCGTACTGCTTGTAATACAGGAACCGCGTAAACTTATTTTGAATTCTTTCTACCATCAGACTGTATTTTTTTTTCATGGGGACTCCAAATGGAACTACTCGTTTCTAGATGACTCCTAACTAATGCGTTATATAAAACTTTTATTACCAGCGCATTTTCAAAATTCTTACATTGCCTAATAATAAAATCGAGATTTCTAAACGATTTCCTACAGATATTCGCAATGTGGTTTCGGAAGTTCAATTCCTCGACCATCTCGACTCCCAAATCACGGACGTGGGATACGCGCGGGACGAGGGTCGTATACAGCACGTAGGGGTGGTGCAGTGGCGCACGCGCGCGGCTATACGATATCACACAGCACTTGTTCACGTTGAAGAACAACTTGTTGTCCTTACTCCATTGCAACACGCTGTCGATGTCCCGTTACAATCGCAAGCAGTCGTCACTATTTTTTATAACTAAAAAAAGTTTTAAATCGTCCGCATACAATAAACATTGTGCGTGACTTACTATTGACGGAAGGTCATTAATCATTAAAATAAACTCTAACGGCCCGAGATTACTGCCTTGACTTATTCCGGAATAAGTATAATATGGCGCAGAAACGTAACCCTCGTAATCGACGTACTGTCTGCGCTCTTTTAGGTAATTAGCAAAAAAGTTTAATAAACTGGGAGTGAACCCTAACGCAGCAAATTTAATTAATAATATGTCGTTGTCTACGGTATCAAAAGCGCGGCGAAAATCAAAATACGCAGTGTCGACCTGTCTTCCGGCGTCCACGGCAGGCGCTAGTTCCGATACGAAGGACAACAAGTTACTCTCCGTGTTTCGACCCTTACGGAAGCCGTGCTGTGCGTCAGAGAGCCGAGAATTGACCTGCGGACAAATGCTGCTGTGTATTACCGTCTCGAATACTTTGGCAACCGCCGATAGTATCGCTACAGGTCTATGATCGCTTAGTTCCGTTCCTGATCCTTTTTTTGGAACCGGAATCACGCGGGTAATTTTCCATCTATCCGGATAGCGTTCCTCTTTTAAGTATAAATTAAAAATATGCCAAAGGGGCATCTCAAATGTTACGCGACAATCTTTAATTATGAAAGGCGGAACGCCGTCCGGGCCTACTGATTGTTTGGGCTTGAGGCGGGCGAGCGCTGCGCGCACATCGCGCTCGCTCACCTGGCCTATATGCACGCGCGCCGAGTCCGCGCCGGACAGCACCCGCGCCGCCGCCCGCTCAGCCGATCGTGGGTCTAAGTTCGGCGGCTTGGAGCTATACACCGAATGAAAAAACTCCGCAAAATCTTCTTTTTTCACTTCACACTTATGGCGCCCACCTTCACACCTTCGGGAGGGCAACCCCCCAACTTCGCTACTTGCGCTGCCACCGCCTGGCTGGTGGCCGCGTCGCCCAGACCGGAGATGCGTATCTCAGCGCAGAGCTCCGGCCGGGAGACGCGGGCCACATCGCCGATGGTCGCCCGCAGCTTGGCCGCCAGTTCATCGGCCTTTTGGCCCTTGTCGGCGCCAGCCACCTCCAAGACTCGGCCGCCGGTTCTCGCCGTGCGGAACCGGAGCCCCTCTATGCCCAAGGCCGAGAGGTCGACAGACTTCTCGGCCCTGTCCAAGACGGCCTCGTAGGTCGTCATGGACCCCTCGGGTAATGTTACGACGACTGCTGCCGTTTTAGGGGCACGCAGTCGCCGTCGGGGGGCCCTCTTCCTCTTCTTCTTGGAGGCGGCGGGCGCCGCGGGGGCCGGCGCCGCCGGCTTCGGGGCCCTTCGCCTTCCGCGCCACCCCGTTCCAGGCCTCTTCGGGTTGGGGCTGGGGAGCGGGGGCGCCGGCTCTGGCATGCGGGCAGCCTCAGCCTCGCGGGCCGCCAGGCTCTTCTTGCCCTTCCCCTTCCCCTTTTTCGCCGCCGCGGCATATGTCGCAGCGGGGACTGGGGTCGGGGCGGGCACCGGCTCTACGGCCGGGGTGGGGGCAGCGCGCTTCACCTCGCGGCGGGTGCTGGTCGCTCCTGCGGTGGCGGTGGCGGCGGCGGCGCCATTATGCGCGTCCGCAGCCAGCGGAGGGCGCAATCTCGGCTCGGGCAGCAGGCAGTCGCCAATACCCGCGATCCGGGAGTCTACCATGAATAGGATCTCCTCCCGGGTCATCTGCGGGGGGGCGGCCGCCTGCCGCTTAGCCGCCTCTAGTTCCGCCCTCATCGCAGCCAGCTCGGCCTGCAGGTGGGCGACCTCCTGCGACTCGGTGCGGGTTCGTAGAGCTCGCACTGCCTCGCCAATGGTCGCCACTGCCTCGCGGATGCTGGCGATGTGCTGGCACTTCATTTTGGCCGATTTCTTGGCGACGCTGGCAATTACGTCCAGCGCCGCCTCGACCGTGCCGGCGAGGTCTTCGGCGGAGTGCTCGCCGGACGCCGCGTCTCCCGGACCTTCGGGCATCGCCGCCCTGGCCCGGGTTCGCAGCACCCGGCTCCTCTCCGCGACCTGCGCCGCCAGCTCCGCCTCCGCCTGCAGCTCTAGCTCCCGCTCCCGTTGAGCGTTGAGCTCCGCCTTTGCTCGGGCCAGGCCGGCGTACTCCCCCGTTGTTATGGGGCGTCCGCGGCCTCTCTTTTGCGGCGCCGTTGTTCTGGCGTCAGCGATCGCTTTCGCCAAAATCGGCTGGGTGGGGAGCGCGATCTTGAGCGCATGCCCTCACCCCCGATTGCCACTAATGAGGCGCAGCTGCCGCTGTCCGTATCGGACAGCTGCCTCCTCTTCAGGACCATGGGCGAGTCGCACCGAGAGAGCGACACCCGCAACTCCCGGACGGCCACACCCGCGGCCCTGTTCCCGCCTTCGACTGCTTCCACATCGTTGTGCGTCTCTTCTATCCTTTGTGCGTTGCCATTGTCGTCGTTGTTTTTTTTGTGTTCTGTATCCATATAGTTCCCACGAGTGTGGGGGGAAAGGATACTCCAGACAGGCAGAGCCCCCTGTACCCAGACTGGGCGTACATACTGCGGAGGTCCGCCGGTATCCGCAGGTTTTAACGACTTCGCTGTCGGGTTTTTAGTGACTGAACCTTGTCTTGGGCCGGCCAATGAAGGCAAGCCCCCTGTCCCGGCGACGCCGCTAGACATGATCAACTGACACAGTCTGACCGGGACAGGTTGCCCGACGTTGTCCCGAAGGACATCCCCCTGAGTGCGGGTTAGCACACCCAGGGGAACCGCCGCGCCGCGGTATACTCCCGCCGAAACTACGTCCGAAGACCGCTGTCCAACAGGACCGACAATGGGGAGAACACCGCTCCCATGCCGACTAAGCCGGCGACGACGCCGGTCTGCACCAGTTCACCAGTCGACTCTGAAAACAGACCCGGCAACGGTCCGCGGCGAGGCGCTCTTTTAAGAGAGGAGACCTTGGAGGTCCGCCATCCCACGACCCCTCCATGGGTCAGCTGGCCAGATATTGGTCAGCGACAGATGACTTCCCTCCCCCCCATAGAGGTAAGGAACCCATCTGCCGCCGTCCAGGGTGCACCGGACCAACCGCTTCCATTCCCCCGGGACTTGTCCCAGAACAATCCAAGCGGCGGGCCAACGTGGAGGTTTCCGACCCTAGCACCCCTGACACGACCTGTCGCTTCGGAAGCCAACGAGCAAATGATCGCTCTCTGAAGTTGGCTCTCTTTAAATCAGGTGTCAAAGGTGACGTCACACATTTTTTTGATTTATTTAATCCTTATTATATATATTACGTTGTATATGATATACTCATAGGTGGGCACAGTTAATCAAAAAGTTAACTTCGTTAATCGTTAATTCGTTAAATAAAAATTTAACTTCGTTAATCGTTAAAGCGTTTAACTTACGAAAATTTAACGCAAGTTAAAGTTAACAGTTAAAGTTAATTTTTGTTTTATTACGAGTATAAGGCGCAAGCGGGAAATGGCCATATGTATAATCTCCGAATCGTATGGACCGATTTTGTCGAGACTTTCAATAGAACTTAGGCTATTTTTTTACTGCCCTTACGAAATATCTGGAGATCGCTAATCCTATCTATAATTTAGTTATATAATACTAAAATATAATTTAGACAATAGGAGCGATGTACTAATGCCTGTACCATAATAATGACATAGCATGCACTAGTTACACACACTTATATACTACACTGACAATGATGGACAATTGACTTTTTCAGTCAATTTTTTTATCGACAATCCGACGTCACGGAATTAGAGAGCAAACTAAATTTAGACAACATAAATTTTCTATTAAACAGTTAAGACATGTGATAATATTCAAAAGAAAACAATTAAAACTTTTGTGCAGTATTTACATTTATCTGTTACTATTTGCTCCCGGATATTCATTTGCTCATACTCCAACAACTGAACATTTATTTTTATGTATAATTTGATAACATTTTTTTATTTTATTTTAGCTAAGGACCCACGAACAGACATATCATTTTTTACGTACTTTTTATTTATTAATATAGATTTGTTAATAAAACTTCTAACATCAGAGGAAACTTATTATAACATTGATAAATAAACTATATAACCAATCCAGTGATACATCTCAACACATCAAACTATACAACTGAGATGCCTTCGATAACTTCTATCATCTAATGATCTATCGTCCGATCTATTGTTATATGTCAAATCAAGTTAAATTACTCTCAGTGTAAAGAGCATAAGTTACACGACATAACGAAAACAACCGATCGCGGGAGATGTCTTCTCTCTTTCTTATCACCTATAAAATCGTTATAGTTAATTAGTAAGAATATGGTTGTGAATTATTTTCAACGACATTCGATTAGTTTTAAAATAAACTTTCGATATACGTAATAAAATCGATGTCTTTTTGTAAAGGTCACTTGTGGCAACATTTCACATATTAATTTTAGTATAACACAGTTTAACATTATTTCACTAACATAATTATTTTATCTTTTTCCTCATTCTTTCTCGTTTTGTCGTATACTTTTTTTTTGTAAACAAACAAATTATCTTCGCTATTGTCTTTGCGCAGCGCACGTGCATCCCCGACCATTAGAAGGGTTGGGGCCATAAATCCATCGAGTTCGTTATCGCATTCTCTGTGCGGCTGTCCATTTGATCCTTTGTTCATATTTTTGTTGTTTTTAAAATTATTTTTCGTTGACTATGAAGAAGCACCAAAAAAACAAACGACGGTAATAAACACCTAAATCCTTTTTGTTTTTGAGGAACGTTTATTGCGTGCACATTTCGTCTTTCGAATTTTTAAATTTATTTTTCATTGTTTGTTTCTTATCTACGTAATGACAAAAAAATCCTATTTGTATGCTTTTTCAAATGAACCATAAACTATATTTTTTTTATATTTTTTGTTGTCTTTAAACTCCAACATTAAAATAAACATTTTTGTCTGCAACAAAGTTTAGTTGTATTTTAGGTACGACGTTGAAGAGTAATCTCGATTATTTTGATTGCAATTCAACGCAGAGTTTATCTCTTTTAATAGATTTTGCGTCTCACGTATAACAATTATTGTATTTAGAGTAAAGTGTTTTCGAACCTTATGTTGATTTTATAACAAAGTCTTTTTCAAAAAAAAAAAAAAAAAAAGTGATTTTAAATAAATGAAAACCAGTTTTAACGTGAATAAAATGTAATAAAGACTTTTAGAGATATTTGTGTAAATGTGAAATAATTATTAAACTTTGAAGGTGTCTAGCGCCTAAACGCAATATTTGATAGAGGTTAGTTTGTTTAAATCGTCACTATTTTCTAGCAAGGATTCTGTGGTACTCTTTTGATCACGTCTATCCCGGCCGCTCGGTGTATTGTATAACATGCATCACACTCGCTCGCTCTCGTTCTCTCTCGTTCTCGTTCACCATTCGACTCGCCGACGGTCGCCGAACATAGCCGAACTTACGAATGTAGCCTGATGCATAATTTAAATAAAATGACAACACGTCAATAAGTGTCTATTGTAACAATTAACGGACTAAATTAACGGAAGTAGAATTTAACGGAAGTTAACAAAAGCGTTAACACTTTTTGAATTTAACTTAAAAGTTAATCCGTTAAGGAAAATGTTAACTTCGTTAATTAACGATTAACGGATTAACGAGTTAATACCACGGACCTGCTCGGTTGTCCGAGTGGGCGGAGAGGTGAACTCCGACGTGGCGCGTCCCCGGGTGGTGGATAGGGGAACGCCCCGGCTTTATGCCGGGGTAGGGCTTCGGCCCCGCGAACCAAACACCGTTAGGGTAGTTAGGGTAACTTAGGTTAGTTCCACGGACCTGCTCGGTTGTCCGAGTGGGCGGAGAGGTGAACTCCGACGTGGCGCGTCCCCGGGTGGTGGATAGGGGAACGCCCCGGCATTTTTGTCGGGGTAGGGCGAAAGCCCCGTGAACCAAACACTAGACGGGTGGAGCGCAGCGATGCGCTATCCCGATGGGTTGTTGCTCGGACTGTTCTGGTTCTGGGACAGTTTGGGTGGCGACCACCCGTGCGGCGGGCCTGCCGGTCTTTGGCCGGTGGGCGATGGCTTCGGCCACCGTCGGACAACCCGTAATCCACACTGAGCGGAACCGGGGGCCCTGCGCACTGAGCGTGGGGCTGCGAGGAAGAAAACCTCTCTAAAAAATTACCCGGTGGCAACACCACACTTGGCCGTCCGCTGGTCTTCATGATTGGTGGACGCCAAGCAAACCGTAATCCGCACTGAGTGGACCGGGGGCCTTGCGCACTGAGCGTTGGGCCGCGAGGAAGGGAACCTCTATAAAAAATCCCCGGAGGAGGAGGAGCCCCTCCACCTCCTGTGATCATCACAGGATGAAGGATGGGGCTCAAGCACGCTCATTGGGCGGTGCTGGGTACGGCGAGCACCGAGGTGCTGCCGTGCGGCGTGTGGGGTGTTTTTCCGCGGGGCTATGCCGGACAGGGCCTCCCATACCGGACAGGCCCGCGGAAAACACCAGTGGATCCTTAGGGGTCGTGGGATGGGGGGCCTTCAAGGCCCTCGGCGCGGCAGGTATGGTCAACTCGGCCATCCTGTCGGGCAAATACGTCGGTGTGCGGCAGCACATTTAACTGCAGAGGACTTCGGTCGTGGGATGGTGGCCTTCTAGGCCGCGCATCGTGGTCAGGGACCTCACCCTGTATCGAAAGGCGGTTTCCGGTGTCCGATAACACTGGACAACTATGTAATGGCATCTCGAAAAAAGAAACTACCCCAGGAGGGTACCCTCAGTTCGGCTGAGGGAGAATCCCTCCCTGTGGCTACGGCTGCAGGCTGCCCCTCGTATTCTGGGGGGGGCAAGGGCTGCCTTACTGTCACCCAAAAAACGACCTTGGCGAGAAATTTGGATTCTGAAGCATGCGATTTGGTTTTAAGGAAGGAAAAAGAGGTTGGTGTTGGGAACGGGAGACCTGCAGAGTGCCGTGAGGCGGCCCCAGGTCAGACCAATGATGACACCATGGAGTGCGATGGTAGGGCAGCGTCGGATTCCGATTGCAGCCACATCGTCGTTTCCGAGAGGTCCCAGATTTCGGAGGCGGCCGCAGCGATGTTCGGCGCGAAGCGGCCCCGCCTCAGCGAGGGATCCGAGGACGAAGACCGGGCGGTGTCCCTAGCGATGGCAAGGTGGCGCCAGCAAGAAAAGAGGGCTGCGGCCAAAGCTCGGGCCAAGAATAAGGAGGAAGACCTCGAGAAGGAAGCTAAGATTGCTCGTTTCCGGCGCGAGACAAGGTCTGCGCTGTTTTCTCGACCTGCGGAAGGAACGGGAGAGAGATGCGCCGCTCAGCTTCATGAGCAGGTGCAGGAGGACCTGGAGATTATAATGAAGGTGGCAACCAAGTCGTCCAACCTAAAGGGTACCTTTGTGCGGGCCTTGAAGGACGCTGCGGCATCCATCAAGGAAGCTGTGGAAGTCCTCGGGGCTCGCACACAAACGGAAGAGACACAGCAGCTGCAGGCAGACAATGCCCGCCTGCGCGCCGAGATGGACGCACTCCGTAAGGAGCTTGCTGCCATCAAGGAGGACCTGCGGACACGGGGTTCCGCTGGCCATTCCGACCCTGATGTGACAATGGAGGCCGCCCCCGCATCACGGCCCCCACAAACACAAACACCGAGCGAGACGCTCTCCGTGGAGGAGATCTGTCGTGCAGTGATGGTTCAGGTCGGGGGGATGATGAACGCCCGCCTGGCCTCGCTGGAGGACAGACTTCTCCCGGAGAAGAACCTGCGGCCGCCTCTCGCGGCCGATACGAGGAAGGACGGGAGCACATACGCCGACAAACTTGCGCGGCAACAGACGGCACCCAAAGTGGCGGCTCAACCTGGCCCCAGCGGCACTCAAAGGAAAGCCCCATCGGCGCCACACCAGCGCCCGTCGGGTCCTGCCCAGACCTCCTTACCCGCTAGCGGGGAAAAAGAGAAAAGAAAGAGGAGGAGAAAAAGGAAGAAGAAGAAGAAGAAAGACCCACCACCCGGGCAGCAGCCGTCGCAGCCCGCGGTTGGCGAGTGGACAAAGGTGGGCCCTAAAAGGCGGCCTCAGGTGAAGAGTGGTGCTGCAAAGCTGCATGTGCCTCGGTCGTCGGCAGTTGTTATTACGCTGCAGCCGGGCGCTGCGGAGCAGGGTGCCACCTACGCCAGCGTCATTGCCTCGGCGAAGGAGAAAATAAACCCAGCCGAGTTCGGAGCCCAGGGCGTTCGCCTTCGGAAGGCTGCCAATGGGGGACGTGTCTTCGAGTTCCCGGGCGCCTCTAGTGGCGAGAAGGCGGACTCCCTGGCCCAAAGGCTCCGGGAGGTCCTGGATGGTGGTGTCGTCCGCGTCTCCCGGCCTATTAAGTCCGTGGCCCTACGGGTGGCAGGCTTGGACGACGCCACCACCAGTGCCGAGGTGGTTGCCGCCATTGCTGCAGCGGGAGGGTGCCCCGCCGAGCAGCTACGGGCCGGCGCAATGTCGACCGGCCGCGACGGACTGGGATCAGTCGTGGTCCAGTGTCCCGTCGCGGCTGCAAAGAAGATTGCGACCGTTGGCCGCCTACTGGTGGGTTGGGTGTCCGCCCAGGCCAGGTTGCTAGATGCCCGCCCCATCAGGTGCTTCAGGTGCCTGGCTCCAGGGCACATATCTTGCCAGTGCCAAGAGGGAGTTGACCGCTCCGGGCTCTGTTTCCGGTGCGGTCAACCAGGTCACAAGGCCCGCGGATGCACGGCCGCGCTTCACTGCGTCGTCTGCGCCGCGGCTGGCGCCCCTGCGGAGCACCATGTCGGGAGCAAGGCGTGCATCCCCCCATACAATGGGAGGAGGAAAAAGAAGGGAGGAGAGGAAGGTCCGAGCCCGACGGCCGGTCAGTCCTCGACCTCATCCCAACAGGCAGCGGCGCCGGGGGCTGAGGAGGTAGCTATGGTCGTCGAATAATGGCCCTCAACCTCCTCCAGGCCAATATCAATCACTCCGCCAGAGCTCAGGACCTTCTGTTCCAGAGCATGGGGGAGTGGAGGATACATGTGGCGGTGGTGGCCGAGCCCTACCGGGTCCCGTCTGGGGACGATTGGGTGGGGGACACAGACGGGCTGGTGGCCTTAACGTCCCGGTCTGTCACAGGCTCTCCGGCCTTCGCGGACGTAGTCCGAGGTCAGGGATACGTGGCGGCCCTCGTCGGCGACATCTTGGTGGTCGGGGTGTACTTCTCGCCGAATCGGAGTCTCGCCGACTTCGAGGCATTTATCTCTGAGATCGGCGTCCTGATAGGCAGAAATCGATCCACCCGAGTGCTCGTCGCGGGGGACCTCAACGCCAAATCCTCGGCTTGGGGATGCCCGACGACGGATCCGCGGGGCCGGGAGTTGGAACATTGGGCGGCGGAGACCGGACTCATGGTCCTCAACCGGGGGTCGGTCAACACGTGCGTGCGGCGTCAAGGCGGCTCCATTGTTGATATCGCCTTCGCCGATGCCGTCCTGGCACGCCGTGTTTGTGGCTGGCACGTGGTCGAGGACGTGGAGACGCTTTCGGACCACCGTTACGTGAGGTTCGGCATATCCGCGTCCCCGTCCAACCTGAGTGGCCCAGATCGGCCCCTGAGCGGGGAGGGTCCACGGTGGTCTTTGTCACGGATGGACCGGGACTTTTTGGTCGAGGCCGCTCTCGTCGAGGCGTGGTTTTCTGCGCCCCGGGAGCGCGTCGACGAGGTCGGTGAAGAAGCGGCGCGATTGGGTGCGGCCATGGCGCGGGTTTGTGACGGGGCTATGCCCAGGGTCCGATCCGTCCCCTCCAGGCGGCCGGTATACTGGTGGACAGCCGAGCTCACGCTGCTGCGCAGTACTTGCGTGGCGGCGAGACGCCGGTATACCCGCTGCCGTCGGCGGAGGCGCCGGGACGCTATGGAGGAAGAGCGGCTCTACTCCCTCTACAGGAGTGCGGTCAAGGCCCTTCGGGTGGCTATCGGCGCGGCGAAGGACCAGGCGGACGATGAGATGCTGAGGGCTCTGGATAGTGATCCATTCGGGAGGCCCTACAAGGTCGTGCGGCGAAAGCTCCGGTCTAGGGCCCCTCCCATCACCCAGAGTCTTCAGCCACATGACGTCGACGCGGTGGTCGCCGGCCTGTTCCCGCCGGCAACTGCCGGTTTCAAGGCGCCTGAAATGGCTGATTCCACTGGGGAGGGAGGAGATCCAGGAGCACCGCCGGTAACGGAGGATGAGCTGAGGGCGGCGGTGTTGCGCATGCGCGCCAAAAACACTGCTCCCGGCCCCGACGGTGTGCCCGGCCGCGCCTGGGTCCTAGCGCTGGAGCCGCTCGGCCCGTGGATACGGGCATTATTCCAGGCCTGTTTGGAGCGGGGCCAGTTCCCGAGTGAGTGGAAGAGGGGGAAACTGGTCCTTCTCAAGAAGGACGGCCGTCCGGCCCTTGAGCCGTCGGCGTACCGACCGATAGTTCTGCTGGACGAGATCAACAAGCTCTTTGAGCGGGTGATTGCCGCTCGTCTCGTCCAGCACCTGGAGAGTGTGGGGCCGAATCTCAGCGCCAACCAGTTCGGCTTCCGCACTGGCAGGTCCACCCTGGACGCCATAGCGCGGGTGAGGGACCTTGCGGAAGATGCGGAGTCCCGGGGCGAAGTGCTGTTGGTGGTGTCTTTGGACATCTCCAACGCCTTCAACACCTTGCCCTGGGAAACCATCAGGGAGGCGCTGGGATACCACGGTTTCCCGCCGTACCTTCGGAGGATCGTCGCGGCCTACCTCTCCGAACGCTCGGTCGCGTACCCAACCAGCGTCGGCTGGTCGCAGCGGGCAACGTCTTGTGGTGTTCCGCAGGGGTCGGTTCTCGGGCCGCTCCTATGGAACATCGGGTACGACTGGGTGCTGCGCCTGCCCCTCCCGGGTGGCGTTGAAGTCGTGTGTTACGCAGACGACACCTTGGTGACGGCGCGGGGCGGCACTCACAGGGAGGCCCGATGCAGGGCTACGGCTGGCTTGGCCATTATGGTGTCCAGAATCCGCCGTCTGGGTTTGGAGGTTGCATTGCACAAGTCTGAGGCCATGTATTTTTACGGGCCTCGACGAGCACCTCCGACCCAGTCCGCGATTATGGTGGGCGGGACTTTCATCGGCGTCGGAGGTACGATGAAGTACCTTGGACTCGTCCTTGACAGCCGATGGAAATTTGAAGAGCACTTCCGGCGACTGGTACCGAAGCTCCTGGGGGCGGCCGGCGGCCTTAGCCGGCTCCTGCCGAACCTTGGCGGCCCGGGCTCGCGGTGTCGTCGCCTGTACACAGGCGTCGTGCGATCCATGGCGCTGTACGGTGCGCCCATCTGGGCAGACACTCTGACCGCCCGGACTCGGGCCCTGCTGCGCAAGCCGCAAAGGGTCATGGCGATTAGAGTGACCCGTGGATATCGCACAGTGTCGTGCGACGCGGCCTGTGTGTTGGCGGGGACGCCGCCATGGGACCTCGTCGCGGAGGTGCTCTCTGGCGCCTACTGGCGGAGGGCGGAAGCCCGATCCCGGGGAGAGCCTCCTTCCGCGGTCGAGGAGGGTGCGTGGCGGCGGGCGGCGGAGGCGCAGCTCATTGCTGTCTGGCGGGAGCGGCTGCTCACGGCGTCTGTAGGCCAACGCACAATTGAGGCGATCCGGCCCGTCCTCGAGCTCTGGATGGGTCGGAAGCACGGGGCTCTCACGTTCCGTCTGGTGCAGGTACTCTCGGGGCACGGTTGTTTCGGGGCGTATCTGTGCCGGATTGCGCGGCGAGAGCCCAGTGCGAGGTGCCACGAGTGTGGCCATGCTGAGGACACGGCCCAGCACACGCTGGAGTTCTGTGGGCACTGGTCGGACCAGCGCGCCGCACTCGCGGCAGAAATAGGGAGGGACCTCTCGCTGCCCGCTGTCGTCAACGCGATGGTGGGTAGTGAGAGTTCCTGGAACGCTGTCGCCTCCTTTTGCGAGGAGGTGATGGCGCTGAAGGAGGCGGCAGAACGACGGCGAGAGGAGGACGCAGCCGCGGACCCTCTTCGCCGACGTCGCGATGGACGCAGGCGGCAGGCGCACACCCGCCGTCTACCTCCTTAGCGGAGAGCTCCGGGCGATGGACGGCCCATTGCCCCATCGTCCGCCGCATACCTTTTTAGGTGCCAGGCGCTCCCGGCGTTATGGGTGCGCCTTATGACGCGCGTTGTGGGGGGTACTCCCTGCCCCCGTGAGGAAGTGTGTCTGCGGTAGCGGACGGTCGCCGGCTGGGTCGCGGAAGATTGCGCGAGTGTTCCCGTGTCCCAGCCGCAAGGCGACGTGGAGGGCCCGAGGGGTTTTAGTGGGTATGGCCGAACGTCTTTAGGCGAGTCCCACACTCCCTGCGCCATTGCACTTCCTGGCGCAGGGGTGCGTAACTGCATTTCCCCTCATAAAAAAAAAAAAAAAAAAAAAAAAAAAAAAAAAAAAAAAAAAAAAAAAAAAAAAAAAAAAAAAAAAAAAAAAAAAAAAAAAACTTAGGTTAGTTAGGTTAGGATGAGGGGCTGGGGTTGGTGGCTGGGCCGGTTACGCCGCTTGCCGACAACCATGTGTATATATATGTATACATATATATACACAGGCAACCGGGGTTGCCGGCTCAGCGCGCCGGCCACAGCCCCCCAGCGGGCCCACTTGTGGGCTCGCCACTGAGGGCGGCGTCTCGCCGTAAGGCGAGCGCCTTTTAGAGGTTAGTTAGAATAAGCTAGGTTTAGTTAGGTTAACGAGGGCGGCGTCTCGCCATATGGCGAGCGCCTATTAGGCTAGCCCGAACTGAGTAGCTGGAATGACCACAGCGAAAGGGGAGGGCGAACCTATAGGTTAAGTAGAATAGGCTAGGTAATAGAGGGAGGCGAGCCCGAGCCAAGTAGCTGCTGCGCGTACAGCGAAAGGTGAGGGCGAGCCTGTAGGTTAGGTAGAATAAGCTAGGTTAGTTAGGTTAGGGTGCGGGCCCACTTGTGGGTCCGCAGCAGCGAGGGCGGCGAACCCAAACTGAGTAACTGCCCTTCTCAGGGCAGCGAAAGGGGAGGGTAAGCCTAGCGGAGGGGGCGCGACCCATTGGGTCGTGGCCGCCGGTCGGGACGTGGGAGCACGACCTCGGTGACACTCTGCTTACAGAGCTGTTACTCGATGGCGTGTGATCCTGCGTCCCAGCGCGTAATCCCGGTGATCACCGGGACCGCGGGCCCCTGTCTTGATCAAGACGGGGGCCAAGAGGTGGGTCTCTATAAACCCTGGCGGCACCAGCGGGGGAGGCGGGGATTCCGAACCTGCATTGCACGGTGTCGTCTCGAGGAGCGCCTAAGGGCGCAGCGCCCCTTTGGGGCGCAGAGAGGGCCCCTCCCGGGGCGGTCAGTGGGGCGTCGCGGTGGTAAGCTCACGCGATCCCGTGGCGCCCCACAGTATGGCCATGAGGGAACAAGGAGGTTTAGTGGGTATGCTCCCATTCGGGGAGAGAATCTCACATAACTCGCGTGTCTTCCCCGAGGCACGGAGTATGCATTAAGCATTCCTCCTTGTATAAAAAAAAAAATAAAAAAAAAAAAAAAAAAAAAAAAAAAAAAAAAAAAAAATTAACGAGTTAATGCCCACCTTTGGATATACTCAATATTATTACTAATAAAAAGAAAACAATTCCAACTAAAATGACATACCGGTAAATGACCCCCACCGACGGTTCCCGCCTTGTCGTGGCGGTGGGGCTCTAGTACCTGTGGGATTTTCACCCACGGCGAAGCTAAGAGGAACCAGGGTCGGTTCGGCGTGCAGGACTGGCCGCTTGCCCCCCGGAGCCGCCAAGTGTAGCGCGCCGGGCCGGCCCACCTGGGGGGGAGGCCTCCAGGGGTGGACTATGTTCCCGGGTCTGCCCCTGTGAGGGCCTGTAGGTAGGGCCGCGGGGGGTGTGGGCGGGTACTGGTTTATCCTGCCACCCTGCATCCCTCGTGGCCGGATGTGTGGTGGGGTCGTGGGGGCTGCGGGTGGGTACTGGTTTATCCTGCCCCCTGCAGCCCTCGTGGCCGGATGTGCGGTGGGGCCGCGGGGGGTGTGGGCGGGTACTGGTTTATCCTGCCACCCTGCACCCCTCGTGGCCGGATGTGTGGTGGGGCCGTGGGGGGGGGTACTGGCTTATCCAGCCCCTCTGCGGCCCGGTAAGGTCGACGGCGGGACCTAACATCAGATCCGCCGTTGGGGGCTGGGGAGGTGGGACAACCGCCTCCCCGGCTTCCATAGCCCTGTGGTGGCAGGTACGGGGGTACCTGTCACCCGCTTCAAAGGGCCAGGAGGACGGCGCGCCTTGGTTCCCGGCGCGCCTCCCCAATGGAGGTTGGTGGGCTTAGCCCACTATCAGTGGAGGAGCTGCTGCGGCGGCTAGCGCAGTCGGGGCCGCGGAAGATATGCGAAAGCAGTACCCGTGACCCCGACACTATGCGCAGTAGGAGGAACAGAGGTGGTTTAGCGGGTATGCTCCCATTAGGGGAGAGAATCTCGCATAACTACCGTGTCCCCCCCGGGACACGGCGTATGCATAAAGCATTCCCCTCTTAAAAAAAAAAAAAAAAAAAAAAACCGGTAAATGACACGCGAAAGCTATAAAATAAATCCCATTACAGCTCCAATCTCCGATACCCGGCGAGCGTTGTTTGTTACGCGCTATGATGGAAATGACGCGACTCTGGCAAACATATCCCATTTCACTGCGTTGAAAGTCTTCGTAAACAAATGTTATTAGATAGGTAGTAGACTGGGCGGAAAATTAATTAAACATAATGAAAATTAAACACCGTAAAATTAGAATTATTAATATTAGTTTTTGTTCCAATAAGAACTTTGAGTAGCTTATACTATAGTAATATTTGTGGTTTTATAAATTTAGTAAATAAAATTATGTAGTCTTCCTTTATCTTATCACTACTCTAAATAGATGTACTGTTTATAACTCTGACTATTAAAGTACTAGTAACACTTCTTTGCTTTGAAATAAATAAGTTGGACGTAATAAATCCAAAAAAATATTTTATCATTCAGCAAAAGGATTCAGAAGTGTGGCGTAATAAAAAGAGTTATTTAATTTAATGAATTCATAGAGAATTCGGATTAAAATTTATTTAATTTGCCTAATGGCGTTATTTGTGGAACGTGATTAAGTAAGAGCGAGGGTGAGCCGTAAATTGAGTAGCGCGTCGCCTCCTCGTTGACACAATTTTATTTTGCAGTAGTAAAAATAGAATATCACAAATAAGAAAGATAAAACATTGCTTATGTTTGTAGGGCAGGTACGGCGCGGACAAGGAGGTGAGAAAAAAAAATCAACCATTCATTTTCCTTAGTACATTTGTATGTCAACAAGAAAAATAATAAAAAGAATTGAGAATTTGTGTCTTTGTTTTTAAATTGTACGATTGAATTGCTTTTAATATAAGACCGACTGTCATTTCATAAATTAATTACTATCAAAATGGTTTATTCTAAACACCTTAACTTTTTATTTTTTAGCCGACTTCAAAAAGAAGGAGGTTATATTTTTAAACTTTATCAAAAAGTTTAAGTTGTATGAACATTTTCGACGAGACTGTACTTACGAGGTACTTACGTTGTGCCTGCAGAAGCAATTAAGTTCCATTAGCAATATGTTTTTACTCATGCGACTGTACACAACCGAGATTGAATTTTAAATCAGTGTCGGATAAAAAGTATACAGTAAGACGATACATCGCCTCCAAAAACTAACATTCCACTATAATATATATGGGGCATTCCATGCCAACTCATCCGACCGATTGGATTTGCATCTCTGATTTCGCTAAAATTTGGGCATCTTTTTATACCCTTCGAAAAAGTTTTCTATGATTTTTTTCAAATTTATTCATTCAGCCAATCGAGAGATATGAATTTTTGAAAATTTCGGCTATATTTTTTTTAAATAGCCATAACTTGGTGAAAAATTGTCCGATTTGGGATTGTTTTATTTTAAATTTTGTGTTTTTTGATAAACTTTTTGAAAAATTTATGCAAAAAATTATTTATCATAAATTTGATTGTTTTTTTTTTTCATTCCAAAGTTAAAAAACGAATTTTAAGATTGTTTGTATCATTCAAATTTTTTTAAAAAATTCTCAAAAATTCTACTCTTCAAAACACAAATTTTAAGCCCAGTCTCGTAATGGGATAATAATGGGTTATCATTTTTTTTAGCTAAAACTATCACAGGTACACAAAAGTATCATTGCGTTATACCAAATACAGATGGATCACTCACAATGAAACTGATTTATTGCTCAAATAAAACTTATTCTTGTAAAATATTCAAAGGCCAGAAAAAATAAAATAAAAAACCTTTAAAAATTAAATAAAATTTACCTTACAAATTGAAATTTTGACTTCAATTATTTATTATATTGATGTATGATTTTTTTCGAATCTCATCTGATAAAGCCGCCAGTAATACACAAATAGTGGAAAAAAAAAACAGAAAAAAAAATTAATTTAAAAATTAAAAATTAAATATAACTCATCATTATCCCATTACGAGACTAGATTTATTTATTTATTTATATTATACTATTAGATATTTGATGGAAAAGTATTTTAAAAGAAATAAACTAACAGCGAAATAATGAATTTAACTCTACTTCTAAATAATACTCGCAATAGTATAAACTCAAACCGAACGTAAATAAACAACAATGTCAGACGTTCCGCAATGACGGATGGAAAGAGACTGCAGCAGGACATGCTTCCTTATAAAACCTTTTGTGAGACTACCCTCAGCAGTCCTAACAATACTATATATACGTGTAAAGTATTATACTTTAAATAAAGAACACTTACAATTTCGTTGAAGGCGATAGATCTGAAGAAATAGTAAGTAATTGAAAACTCCGCAAAGAGGATTAAAGCAAGCACCTCTTGTAATAACGCCATTCAGTTAGCTTAAAGTTTCAGTATCTATGAACTGGAAAGTTTTCTCTTTAAGCATTAAGATTAATGAGATTTTCTGTTATGAAAGATTTTAACTAATTAGTTTATAAAAGGTTAATAAAATACTTTACTGAAAAGAGTTACCAATATTTTACGGTTATTTTTTATAACATACATAACAAAGGCCTGTGAGAAAATAAGATTTTTATGTATTAAAAGAGACATAATAATGGAAATTTTAAATTTAAAAGTCCACCGCCAAAAAATTTCAAAGGTCACTATAGATAAAATAGAAGGTCTATTTTGTTTCTCTTATAGAACTTTGAACAAAAAAAATAAATAAATGTAAACAAAACTATAAAGCAACAATTTAAGTCTTAAATTTTACACGTAATTTATTTCAGAAACATTTACCAAAAACACTGCGCTGTACGGCTCTTACCTTCATGTTGCAATTAAATGTAATTTTCAGGTTCATTACTCGCAGCAACGAGTGGAACACACTTAAATATTCTACGTTCTTTGTTAAAAACATAATTATTAAATAATGTTTTATTAATACCACAACAAGGTCCCTAAACACAATAAAGAAGAGAAAATGGTCGCACGTCTTATTCAATAAGATAAATAACCCGAATCCAATTTGTTCTACGCACGTAGACACATAATTCTAAGGCAATAAACTCGAATTAATGATAGGTCACTCAATATGTTAACGAAAAAGTAGCTAAAAGCTGTGCAGATGTCGTTTGTGATTTCAACACTTAATTATGTATATATGTATATATAATCACAGTCACATATATAATGGTGGTTGGTGGGAGACTCTTAATATTAATTAGGTTGTATTTTCAGAAAAAAAAAACTAATATACACCTTGACTCAAACGTGGTGGGGACATGACTTGAGCTTATATAAACCCTTGCACGTCAGTCTGACGATCAGTCTGAAGAAGATACTCGGAGGAACAAGACGTGGCTACAAAGTGTTTTGTAGTGTTGTGTTGTGAAGTGAAAAAATCAATGTCTGCCTCAACCGTAAGGAACCCGCCACTGTCATCATGTAAATACTTATTACTTACTTTTATTATTACTTACTTACTTACTTACTTTTTTAAATTATTTTTTTAATCAAAACTTTTACATTTGACTCTTACAGGATCGTCCTAGAGAAGACAAAGAGTCACATATATAATGGTGGTTGGTGGGAGACTCTTACAATAACATCCTAAAATGGACAAAGAGTCGCATATATAATGCTTTGAAGGATGTCTTTAACCACCAAATTAAACCTACGCTAAGGTTTGTTATATACATAAGTTCCGATACATTAACTTACTTATTTCACTACATAAAAAACGGATTTTATAATTAACTCTTACTATATATATTATTTATCATCAGGTGCAGGTTCTATAAGAAAAAGAAAAGGAAACTCCTTATCTTTGTATGCATTTTAACAAAGGTCGGTTGGGTACGGGACTTATCGACGTACTATAACTACAATGAAGCTCCCTTTACATTAACATTGTACATTCAATACGAGAGGTGTGTTGTACGTGATCGGATAACAAAGTAAAGGCGCATAGGAAAACAACGAACATCTGCTCAACAGAGACGTTTACTTCTACACGTAGCTTCCTAATTAATGTTTACTCTTTCTTATACGTACGTACAATCTTCGTATGTTAAATTAGAAGGATATTGTATATTGGAACTAAATAGTTCGCTCTCATATGATTGATTTATAAATCACAAAACATTTCTTGAGCTACTGCGATCTGTTGGAATATCATGTACATAGAAAATTACATTATTATCAGTTTTATTTATGTTTATGTTAACACGAAACATACACCGTATTCTCTATAGCACTGTACCAAAATACAGTTAAGTACAGAATGCTTTAAATAATATAACTTTGATACTTGAATTCATCAGCGAAATTGCAGATTGCATGCAGTTTTTGCTGAAAAACATTTTTGACAAGTTTGAGATTTCAGTTGCTTGTGCAGATGGTAAAAGTTTAAAGTATAGGGGTGAAATTAAAAGTGACAGTACATACAACAATGCAACTATAGTTTTTATGACTATACTAATTTCAGAATAAGGACATTTTTGTATAAAATAACTTGACAATAAAAGTCCAATAAATTCTTTTAATCGTAATACACAAAAAATACACCTGTGTTGTCGTGTATTTTTTCTACATAACCAATATTTTACACGTATGTTATTCAGTAAAAATCTTAAACACAAATAAATATAATCTGGCTAACATTATTTCAAATGAAAATACCCACAAAAGTAATAAAACACAGAGACTTACTGCAAGAGCGCGGGTCGTGACGCTCTAATATCCCAGTGCATTTTCCTTGCACAAACTTGTAGGCATTTAGCCAAATACACTGACTTTGTTCCCACGTATATCATAATTTTTAAACATAATCTAGTCTACGGATTTTGTTATTAAATAAAAGAGAAAGGTTTATTACTTTTTTACGTGTTTTATGCACATTGGAAAACAGACTTTTTCGCACAATATGTTTTATAACGTTGTTTAGCACAATATTTCTTATACCATTTTATCAGATAACTGCTATAAAATTGTAGTAATAATATTATTCTATGAAAATGTAATTATAGTATTGAAATATGTATTTAAATTCCAGTTATAGTTTTGGTAATGTATGATAGAATGAAAAAGAACCATTTTGCATGCAAATTACGGTAGTCATTTTACGTAAAGCCTGGTTTCCAGCGCTGTAGCGAAACTTATGTGCTAATGGCTTCCGTTTCAGATGTTTGTGGCCACTTATCCGAGTGCACTACTTTTTATTTACCTCGTACGGAATGGTATACTATTTGTACAGTCAAATTGCAAGGGATTACTTAAATAAGGCGAGACATTTTTCAAAAATGGTCCTGATATAGAAAAAAAAATGTGTCACGTTAGGGATATAACTTGAGAAGTAATTTTTCTAGTGGCATTATAAGAAAAATTTAAGTTTAGATAATTTGCGGGTATTTACTCCAGAAGATAAGGCAAAATTATTACTGTTTAGTAATGATTAATCCAAGTCACTACTAGTGGGGAATATAATTTATGAGGTAAGGACGAAATAATAAACCCAAATTAAAAAGTAATAAAGAAACAAAGTTCGTTCTAATCTAATTTTAACTTGTTGTCGCACTGATCTCAAAGGAGTCTTTTATTCGCAACGCGCTTTGTCACATTGCCCTTGATGTTCATTGCGACCTCATTTCGTATTCCTTTGAATGCTCTTTTGAAATTAAAAAAAAAAATACACCCGCAGAAACTAAAAACACTGCAATTCTATATAACTGTTAATATATTGCTGAAAAATGCTTTAAAAACATGTTTTATTAATTTACAATAATTAACTCTAAATCCTTACTATATATCCTTACTAATATTATAAATGCAAAAGTAACTCTGTCTGTCTGTCTCGCTTTCACGCCAAAACTACTGAACCGATTTAAATGAAATTTGGTACACAGATAGTCTAGAGCCTGAGAATGGACATAGGCTATATTTTAACGCGAAAAGGGGATTATAAGGGGTTGAAAATGGGGGTGAAAATTTGTATGGAATTATCGTCATTTTTGCAGTTAGAAGCTTGAAAGTTATTTTTAAGGCAGCTAATTTGATATAAATAAATATGAAATCATTTTTTCTCTGGCACACCTCTCTCTATGATCTTCTACATTCATACATCAAAGCATAGCACGTCGGTTAAGTAAAATAATTAGCCAAAAAAAAAATGTTACACCCGAGATAGTATTTCTCGCAGACGAAGTCGCGGGTAAAAGCTAGTGGGAAATAAATCATTGTGACAATAATGAGAAAAGAGTATTTAAGAGTACTTACTTGAATGTATTGGAGATACAATGAATATGATGAATATCTCGGTATTTTCCGCTACTCGTTTGTCACCTTATCCTACGAAAAAATAGATAAAATGAATATCAAACTCATTCGGGCATGAGTTTTTTCATAATAATTTATGTCAATGATAAATGATAATTTATCATATTGTATTACTATAAAAATAATTAATTAGTATTGTAGAATGTTACTCCGCTCTCTGTTGTATCATAAAGTTATCCTACATCTATACAAATTAGATTTACAACCAAGTGGTTGCCTTCGTCAGAGCAGAAAGAAAAAGGAGCCTATTATATGCTCGCATACCGGATACTTTCCCGTCAAAGTCCCGTCAATGTCAAACATGAATTTTTCGAAAAGTAGGCGGACAGACAAAAAAAAAGAATTTCGTTATAAGCTACGCAAATATATTCGTGCGAATGTTCGCGAAATATGTTTTATTGTTTCAATATTACATAAAGACAATTAAATTTTATTAATTGTATAGATATATATTTTTTTTTATTTAGTTATTCAAGTGGCTTTGTCACAATGCGACCATACCGCCGCATTTCACTTGTATATAATTTTTCTATAACCAAGTCAAAAATCACAATAGAATTAACGAACCAAACCTACCTTCTTATGTAGTGTCCTCCATAACAGAGCAGAGGTTTTTATTTCATTTATTTATATTAAACTCATTATATTAAACTTATTAGCTTATTACATGTCTTGTTTATATGCTGCGACCAACTGAACCTATCATTTATAACCAGACCAAGATATTTATGCTCATGGACCTACTAAACAGGTACACAGTTAGATGTGCACTTTCCATTGTGGAGACACTAAAAAAATAAAAGAGTTACTAAAAAGTTAGAGGGATAAAGTTCATAAAAAGTAATGCCATTGTAATAATAATATTTAAAACAACGTAAAAATATATTTACGGAGTTCATTGTTAACGGCTATCATTAACATAATTATAATGATGGGAAATCACATTTCAATGAACACGCGGTTTTAATTAAATTTTAACGTAATGGATACCTGTTTCAATTACATTTTAAAATTAATTGATTGATATGTACTTGTAATGCTTCTATAACAAGTAAAAATATTTTAAAGATAGTATCATTTTGAAGTAATTGAAACTACCGTTGATAAATTTTGCTTTTTACAAGTATCCTTGCTTTGGAATCCAGTAATCCAGTACTACAACAAAACCGGACAGCAACCGACTTCGAGTACGCGCACAAATGTGGGCACAGTGAGTGTAGTTTGTCGACAGCAAAAAATAACATCAAGTGCGGACTTAATGTACAGTGAGAACGCGGACAGTAGTAGTGGTCGCCGAATCAGAAAGAAGGTAGACCGATACGGCTATCTTTAACATTTTTTACACTTCCGCACAACCAGTCAACCCGTGAACATGGCGCATGCAACTGTGCCGAAATATCGGGAGCTCAAACAGCCTAATTGTGGTAAGAATCCCGTTTCTTACGAACAGTATATCCTTGCTTTGTTTTTCAATAAACCAAGCCTTTATTATTAAGCCAATCCATAATTTTAAATAATCCTTTATAGTGATACTATATAATTCGGATTATTTCCATTTAGTAAATATTTCTAAATAACAGAAAAGTGTCTTATATATGTTTAACATTTAAAATTTTACTTTCATACTCAATATAAAAAGATAGGCGAAAGTGCCATCGAGACGGATTCAAGAAGATTGATGAATCTTCACTTTTGAATAGTCGGCTTACTTTAGAATGAGTTTTTTTTTTCTTCGGAAGCTCAATCTTGTTTAACGAGTTTTCTTTGCGATGAAAGAATATTAAAAATCTGTAGATTTTTTTTATTAATAAAAAACTTAAAAACAAAGAAAACAGAACGAATTATATACTGTAAATTAAACGTTACTTTAACTTGTTATTATTATAAATAGGAATGTTTAGATGGAAGGAAAATGCGCTGGAATATTAGAGCGTCACAACTCGCGTTCTTGCAGTTAGTCTCTGGGTTATATTACTTTTGTGGGTATTTTCACTTAAAATAATGTTAGCCAGATTACATTTATTTGTGTTTAAGATTTATAGTAAATAATTTCATTGAATGTTGAATAATGAATTTCAAATTTTCTAAATAAAATGTCCGTATTCTGAAACCAATTTGGTCATAAAATAAACTATGTATGTATTGTTTTACTATCAGTTTTAATTTCAACACTATACTTTTATCATTTGTACAAACAGTTAAATGTCTCAAGCTTATCATTATAAACTTCTTAGCATGCAATTTCGCTGATGAATTCAAGTATAAAATTATATTTTTAAAGGGTTTGTACCTAACTGTATTTGGGTACAGTGCTATGGAGAATGCTTGAGAAGTCTTTGGTTCGTGTTTAAATAAAGGGCTTACAGAGCTCTGTGGATTCAAATTAATACCAACTTCAGAATATTGTATTACTACAGTGTTGTGCAGTGCTGTGTAATGCATCATATCGTGAAGTCAACAAAGATGAGATGGAGCATCCAATGCTGCCTGAACCGAAAGCACCTATCTTCAGATTTTAGGTGACATTTTCTCGCCACGCTAACAATGTAAGGAGTTTTTTTTTTATAGCGCATGAATTTATTTCATCATGAATCTTAGTTCTAAGGTTTAATTTAAATGAATTACTAAGCGACTCTTACAGGATCAAAAATGTGACGTGAACATAGAATAATAAATAATCATAACAAGTAATCTTTATTATTTAACCAAACATCCTAAAATCTTTTTCAATGTGCTCAAGGATTGATAGGTTAGTTTGTTAGGTTGTCGTTTAATTTTCAAGGATTAGCTATAGAATACCCAGAGGAGTAACGAGCTGTCGTTTCTCATGAAAAAGTAAATTTAAAAAGGTTAAATTTCGGACGAATCTCTCAAAATAAGTCGACCTTCCGCTTCATTAATATTGAACGTGGCTTCAACTCTAAATCCGTCCCTTGTGTCAACTTTAATAACAGCTTGAATGCTAGTCTTTTGAATAGTTACTTGTTAGAATTTCACTGACGCAAATAAAAGTTTGCGATTCATATTTATGTACTGCATTGTTTCAAAAAGAAGTGATATTTGTGACTTAAACGAAAAAATAATATTGAATTAAAAAAAAACATTAAACTCGTAGAAGTGGCTTGAAAATAATATCATTTTGGTGTGTCTTGTATTGTTAGAAGAATAATAATTAAGAATACAATATATGTTGACATATGTAGACTTATTCTGTAATTTTTCCTTGAAGCCACAGAAACATTTCAGATTATCACGAAATACATTGATCATTTCAAATTGTAAAATATAGAAATTTTATTCTATCTTGTATGATGTGTTCTTACATTTCAGGCTGACGTACCGAAGCTATGTCATGAAAGCCGAGATTAACTTTCGACGGGTATATTTTAAGAAATTGACCTCTTTTTTTAGGAGAAAGATCTTTTTTTATCCATTTATAATTACTACGAATCGCTATAAATATAAAAATCAATTATTACCATTGATGGATAAAAAACACAATGAAACCAACTTATTTGAAACAAATTAATTTAAAATTAAAAATGAAATTCTTATCAAATGAACACGAAGACATTTTACTATGTTAAGTAAAAGACCTAATTAGATTAGTGTAAAGCCTTAATCTAATATATAAAATTCTCGTGTCACAGTTTTCGTTCCCGTACTCCTCCGAAACGGCTTGACCGATTCTCATGAAATTTTGTGAGCATATTCAGTAGGTCTGAGAATCGGCCAACATCTATTTTTCATAACCCCCCCCATTTAGTTTTTTTTAACTGCGCGCGGACGGAGTCCCGGGTGACAGCTAGTAGTTTATATTTTTTATATTATCTGTCATATTTCTCTTCGTACTTGCTTCAATAAAATACTTTGCAATTTTCATTGTGGTTATTTTCCTTTATAACTGAATACGTAGGTCGTTATCCTTTCTTTATCGCCCTCGGGACGCTATTGTCGCGACCGCGTTAAGGCTTAATGATGGTACATTCAATTTACCGGAAACTGCATTCAAACGTTTTACGTAACCTCGTATTTGTCCAGAGTTTACGTAAATATCTATTGTTGTTAACTTATTCCCAAGTTGGGTTGGTGAAAGGCAGGCGGTCAGCGGTAATAAACGAAGCCAAATCTTTAAGGTTTATAAAATCTTGTGTGCCGACCCCACCTAAGGCCATAGAGATGATGTGAACTTAGATTAAATATATAAATTTTCTTATGTGATTTTACGTATTAATTTTATAGTTAACTCATTGTTGTATATACTACAGATAATTCAATCCTTTGACTGTGAATTTTAGTTCTATATTGTTAAAGACCAACTTGACGTCCAAAAAGGATGTTAGGTTATAATAAATAACAGTTATGAAAATTTACATAAGATTTGTAGATACTCGTGTAAATTACATTACGTTTTGTTTCTTTAAAAATATTCAGATTCTATAGTGTCCTCGTAACCAGTCTTAGTATTTGACTTGTGACAAATTTCTTCAGGGGCTTACTTATACTACTAACACGTATTCCACTCGAGTACTCTTGAGCCGAGCAAAGTTACTTTCTGACAACTTCAGGGGCCTGCGTAAAAATATATTTCTGCGTATAACTTCTTGAATATAAATCAAGAACTTATATGTTGTCGTATTGAAATTATGATTGACTCTTTTTTATTGTTATAAGAATTTCTATGTTCTTTCACTCCTCCTGTTTATTGCATTATAAAAATACAACAAATAACAATATCACGTAAACTAATTAAGCTACCGAAATTGATAGAATTTTAATGAAATTTTAGCTTTAAATATCGATAAAATCAAGTGAGCAGTTGGTTATTTCTAAATGTGTCTCATTACTTTAGCAAATTAGATTACCCTTCACGAGATTCTCGAACCAGTCGAGTTTTTTTCGATATCTCTTTCTGTCGACTTTGTGTAGAACAAAGTAGCTTAATAATTTTTTTTTGTGATTTCTTGAAGTGCTCTTCATATTTATTTGGAGCGTCTTTGTTTACCAGCAAACAGATATCTCAACTCGAGGGCAATATGCTTGGAGCAATACGTTGACGTCAAAATGTTTTAGCGATATGTTCCAGAGATATTTCCAAATATGTATTTAGTAAATAAGTGTGGTAAAAACGTAATACAAAGAAAAAGAATTAGAAGTAAAAAGAAAAATTTTACATTCATTCC
This sequence comes from Papilio machaon, assembly GCF_912999745.1. Taxonomy (NCBI): domain Eukaryota; kingdom Metazoa; phylum Arthropoda; class Insecta; order Lepidoptera; family Papilionidae; genus Papilio; species Papilio machaon. The sequence continues at coordinate 2,453,159 of NC_059989.1, read as the reverse complement.
TGTAGTAGTTTTTTTTTAATTAGTTATTGTATTCGATATAACTATAAGGATAAAAGTAACTCACATACTTGCCACTAAAATAATATCACTGGCAAGTTTTCTCGTAGACTTAGATATTGTCTTTATAAATTGCTCGAGGCAATGAGGAGGCACAGTTGTTTTCAAACTTTGATTACACTTGCGATAAGTTTTCAAACTTCTGACAATCCAGTTGTGTAATAGTTTTGTAGCAATTATATTTTGTTTTAAATACAATAAAGTAACAAAAAGACAAATGAAACACGCGTCAAATTTAAAAGAAACTTTTTTTAATTTCTTCAGTTATATGCAGTCAGTTATTTAAAAAAAAATTATATATTCACAAACGTAGCCATCGTTACCACCGATATAATGTTTGTTTTCACTTGTTCGAACTCACTACTTTCGTTTTTTGTTTCGCAGTCCTTCTGTTTGGCACTTGGCGATTCTAGAGAACTCTAAATATTTAATGTCGCTAATACTGACAGTTTCGTTTTATTTAAACTCACATTGACCGAATTCTAGAATAACTTTAAAATCAGGTCAGCAGAATGTTTGATTAATAATTGAATAGGTCTGTTATGTATGGTCCCAGACTATTGCAGGGCGCATTAGTCTAAAATAAACCGTAACTGGTTAGCCTAGAACAGTCTAAAGTACAAAGATATAAACAAAATGAAGTAGATAAATTACGTTTTATGAAATAAAAAATATGTGTAATAATTATTCGTCGGTTTCTGATTACAAATGTCATGTATAAAACATATCGTCATCCCTCTCACTAACTTTGATAAATCAGAGATAATGTATAAATTAGTAAAGATTACTATGTTTAATTATTTCGAATGACAAGTTACAAAGCGAATGCTGCTAATGTTATTTTTAATAACACATTTTAATTTATAATATCCATTAATCTAGAACCAAACATTTAGAATCAAACAGAACCTATTTTATATTTAATAATTTTAGCAACGCCTTAATACACGTTTATTTTTATTATAATACTCACATTGATAAGTTATAAAATGCATAAAAGCTTGTAAAGTAAAAATTAGAGTACATTTCAAATATTAAATTTAAATACATCTCTCGGGCAATTTAATTTTTAATATCCATTATTACAACTCAGCTCGGCAGATTCACTACAGCTTGCAGTTTAATATTTATATGAGTTTCCCGGCTGAGTTATATTCATTTTTATTTGCTTACATGAGATGTGTGTATGTAGCGAATGCAGAAGTGAATTTACATTTACAAAATTAAACTTATAAAACGTAAATATTGACTAGTTATGAATATACGAAACTATACTTGTCCATATCTATACTTGTCTCATTGATTTAAAGCCAGGAATAGTGAACCAGTGGCACGCGTGCCATCAATAGCCCGAATAATTTTGGGCACTTCATTGACCATCATTCTAACCATAATTCACATGCACTTCGAAAAAAAACTGTGAAAAAGGAAAGTAATATAGGACAAAACGCAAGTAGTCACTGCGCTACGATGTAGCCAATCTGCACAATGTCAGATTTATTTTATGGCATGTATATGACCTCATTAAAAATTCCTTTCCAAAATGGCACGTTCATACGGAAAAGATCCCCGTTTTAAGCATTTGGTATTAGATGTATTTTATTAAGAGATTAATTCTAATGCTTAAATCAAATCAACTTTACAGATGTACTTATCATGAAGTACTCTAGAATTATTAATTTCTCTGAATTAAATCGGAGGTAACTGTTAATAGAAATTAAGAGACAACCGAGCTAAAAACGTAAATAAATTTAATTAAATTTACTCGACAATCCGGTAGCAAGTTGTTTGCACAGCTGCGGAATTGTTCATGCACAAATCGCACTTTAATAACACTCATTTCGCATGTTAAATGTTATTTACTTTTTGTGAAAAAGCGTATTTATAAAAAATAAGAATTAAAATATAAGATACGTCGCGATAACTACGTATAAAAGTGTTTAACAGTTCATCCACTCCCTTTACTTATATAGCCCTTTGTGCATTTAAGAAATTACTTTGATTTGAATTTAAAAAAATTACTCTGAAACCATTGAGACATAATAATGGGCAGGTAGTGCATCTTCAACATAACTTCATGTTGTCACATCACGTCAAATTATCTAAATAACCCTCCAACATGCAACGTTCTCATCTTAGGTGCATCATTGTCTCCTGTAGAATTTAAACTATTAATAGACAACTGAAATGCTAATTGCTATTTAAACCCTGCAGGCAAATTCAAACAATAAGCATCAAGCTTACATCGTCATTATGCCGTCTGGTAGAATCAGCCGCCAGGCATACCTTGTACGGTTCACAACTTTGACTTTTAAGTGACAGGACCTGTCATTTAAAATTCACAGTTATTTTATGTTTATGCATTCATAAAGAAGTAAAGTCAATATGATATGTATACAAATTTAAGTGTTATCATTATTTCACAATTTTTACCAAGCGAAGTGTCTAAATTAATTCAGTACATCGGCGAATCTTTGCCTAGTCCATTTCTCTATAGTCAAAGGCTCGCAATGCAAACAAGCTCTACAACAAGTGCGTGAGTTACTCGTAATTGGATTTGATATCAAACTCCACTTATAAACTTCCTAGGCAGTACAACTGCCAATGTCATTTGATGCAAAGCTCTACCGTATTGAAAAGGTTTCGTTTTTGAAATCTCATTTACAAATGACAATAGGAAGTGGAATTTTATACCATTCATTGAGTTTCCTCTGCTGAAATACATGTATAAAAACGTATTTTTCTCACTATCTTTTTCTATATAAATGAATGGGATAACAACATGTTTTTGGGTCTGTTTCGGAACATAAACGGTTAGAGTGAGTTTTATAAATACTACTTATGTCTTATAAATAAGGACTAATAACGAGAAATTATGTTCTTACAAAATCAATAAAACATAAATGTATCATGCAAGTACTTATGTTTTATGGCGTTATAAATTAATAAAACTCTTTAGAGTTTCAATTCAAGTTATAACAACTTGGCAAACTTTTCCAATTTTGTTGTTTGGTAAATTCATCGAGCTTTTTGGTTGAACACGTTTTTATTTGAATACATTTATGACTTTTCAAGGTTCTAAAATTTTCAATATTTTAAATGTTATCTTTAGATGTAAAAAAAGTAATGCAAGTGACTTTATTTTATTTCGCAGATATAATTAATGAAGACAATAATATTACTGGTATTACTATATGTATGTATGGTATTTCTGAACAACTAAATAGGTTTGGTTTAAATTTTTCACAGAAATACAACCTGGAAGAGAACGCACAGACTTATTATGCCGAAAAAATAAACACTCAGGTTTGTATAAATTTAACAATGACGAAGTCTTTGACAACATGATAGTCTTAATTGAATAAATCAAGAAATTTTTTCGTAATAATTTAGGTGCAAAAAAATTGTGCTTTGAATAAATGTAAAAAATCATCATCAGGTGGGCGAATAATATTTCATCCGCAATATTAGAAGTCGTTGTCTTGTAAAAGATCAATAACTTGAGAAGCTGGGAGACTGCGTGCGTGACGCCGCCGCCTTTTACAACAATGACCACTTAATATTCATTAGATTCATATTTAAATTTCTTATTTTGCCTTTATAACGACACTTTTTGCGGAATCCGATTTTTTTTTATCGCTGTATAAATTTATACGCCAATCTAAGAATATAACAAGTTATTTACTCCATTACTCGTTTATGTTTATGTATATATCTTATTATGTTCAATAGAAAAATTGATTGCATAGTTTAATCTTAAAGGAATAAATTACGCAATAGTTAATAATTATTCATTTCACAAGAATGGTAATTTCTATGTGTTTTTTTTTTTCTAGAAGCCATTTGTAATACATTTGCATCTATAATTTGCAATTCTAGCAACCGCTTATAGTTCGCTGGGTTATTTTATACCAGCCTTTTTTGTGCTCTTTATGTAGTCATCTTATATAAAAAATTCTCAATGCGTTGTTAAATCGCTGGGTTGATGATAATAAAACTATGGTAATGTGTTAGGAGAGGCAGAAAAAAATTTGTGACGTAAAAATATTAAGAAATCACAATTTTAATGGATTCTTTTGCTTGTCATTATAAAAATTACAATTAAAATTTTAATTTTTATTACAATTTTTAACATTTAATATTTATAATTTGTTCAATAGAACTTCAATCACTAGCTGTTGCAATTCTGATGTATCTTCAACTTGGGGAATGCTTGATGTTTGTTCGTTATTATCAGTTCATTGAAAATGTACGGCTCGAGAATCGTTTAAATTTCCTGCATTGATATTGAATTTTAAAAAACTATTGTTCCACTACTGTTGATTAGAAATGAGTGTTTCTCATTCTTATGATTTTTTTTGTTTCTTAAGTTGCCAGTATTCATATAGTCGAATCAAAGAAGATTTCATTTCGTATAATTTTGTATTCAGTAACACTGCGCCTCCAAAAGCGATCAACTAGTCTAGTGTCTTTGGGTGGTGACAATTAAGACAAAGTCATTGAAAGGTGATACTAAGATTTCGCATCGCGACCCGCAAGTTGGTAACCACTGAACAAATGTAATAACTAATCAGTCAACTTGTTGACCTTTGGTCGACCAATTAGTGTATTAACTACTCTATAAGATACCAACTAGGTTTTTTAATTGAATCGTATCAAGGTGTAAGCAACAAACAACGCGAATACAATAGTAAATTAGCTTACTTTAACATCAATGGGCGTAGCACAAATTTTTGTTGTACTTTACGCCAGACAGGGTCGCGGACGTAAGCGAAAGCGTGCCTGTGATCCCGTCCCGATGCTTTTGAGAAACATAGGGGTTTAGTTGGTATGCTTCCCATCCGAAAGAGAATCCCATATAACTACCGCGTCTCCCAGGGCGTGGAGTATGCATAAAGCATTCGCCTATGAAAAAAGGTGTACTTTACGCCCGATAAAAAGGCCGCTGCAAGTATTTTAATACAAAGTTGGATATTATCACAAATATTCGCGTTATGTATATAATACGTTACTCTCGATAACATTTCCTGTTCTGATTTTGTTTTGGCTAGTATTCACTTTTTAAAGCTACCAGCATTTATTTGGAGCTCTACTTTTTCTTTATTTTGGCAATGATAAATGCTTGTAGGTAAAGCGTTGCTCCAGAACGGATTTCTTGTTATTTCACAATTTAAAGCTTTTTTAAATTGTGTGTATGACCATGTTAGATGTTCTAGATAGATATGTATTAGATAAAATGGATTCAACCAATACTCAGTAGGTTATAGTTGAGTCTTCGAATCTTGTGATTGGAATAATGCTTCGATGCAATTAAAAAAGTTGACAGGTTATAGTTGAAAACTTTATTTATTAAAGTATATTTTTAGCTTTAGAATTCCGAAATTACTATTTCACATTTCCCGTATTCAAAGCTGTTGAATAATGTCAATGGTTACAGAACAGCGCGGCACAGTAAATTGGAGTTTAATAGGAAACGGCAACAAGTGTGAAAGCTCTATGCACCTTGATGTCAACACTTAAATAAACTATGACAAATGATTAAAAAGTTTTGAAGCATCTTTTTGTTTAAGAACAATGATAGGAGTAATAGCTAAATATAGTCGAGGACGTTAATTTCAACCTATTTAGCTAAAATGTCATTTGACGCTTACAATTAGATTTAAACTTGAAACAGCAACATACATATATAATATACATAGCTCTGACGCTGTACGATATTTGATTCTAAGTGGGAAGCGAATTAAGTTATTTCTTATTAGCGGATCTTGTTGAAATTTAGCACAGAACATAGTCATATTCTGGATCATAGTCTGGAAGGACACATAGATTACTCATAACGTTTTTGTTTTTTTCCACACGGACGGAGTCGCGAGCGACAGCTGGTTTATAATAAAATTGATTGACTCGCAGAAATAATTTAATTTTTACACATCTTAAGGTTGTGTTATAATATCAATATACCCACATCCAATCCTATCCATCGGGTAACCTACATCTATGTCCTAGGTAACAGTCTATTAGCTTGTTTGTTGAACAGTTTTCAGACCGTGTAATGCACACAAGTAGCTCTTCAAGCGAATAAACCATCACGTTTGAAACTTGCAAGCTCGGCGTAAAATTGATTTTATGTATACCCTAACAATATTTACACGGTGTGGTAACATCCCGTATACCTAAAGTATATAACTTTGTATAAACTGTAACAGCTTTGTTGGTTATAGGGGTGATGCTTTATGGAATTAATTAGCCATACCTGAACATAGTTTGCGGTTAACGGCCTGTAAATATTCTGAAAATCCTAACTGTTTTATAAAGTTATAACTTCAGTAAATCTTGTTTTGGTCGATGAGACGAATTTACAATTGCCAAATTCGAACAATATTTTTCTATTTTAATACGTTGTTTATTGTTTTGTACTTTGAAATCTTATAATGAAATGCATCTTTGCATACCAATCGCATATTTGTCATAATTTTACCATAATTTACAATTTTTAAATAATTTCAGTTTGTCTATTCTTTTCTTATTACTCAATGAAAGTGATTACAGAACTTTATGATTAACGTACCTTATAGTTACGATTATAGTTATGATTAACTATAAAAAAAACTTGAGAGGTGTCAAGGGACACCCGGATGGAACGAAGTTCCTTTCAATTAATTAGTGAAGGAACCAATGTTTATTCTATGAATAAAAAACTTAAGTCTTCACAAGAAGTACATTTTATTTCTATGAATTTTCGTTATATATTGTCACGTCGTTGCCATGGTGAACATACTTACTACAGCAAAAAGTGTCGTGACAACTTTTCGTAAGAATTTTTTCCGTCTAGCCCCCTTTCACAACGCGCGATAAGGAACTTCGTTCCAATCGTTCCAATAAATATAGAATTTTATGTGAGTGTGATTTAACAAACATGCCAGACATATTCCTATTCAGAACTGCGAAAAGTAGTTGAGGAGGACAAAAATGTATGGAACGACGGAGTACGCTGAAGCATTCTCGCGGATATGCTCCGGCGTAAAAGCATGAAACGTTTCAACCCGGTGCTAAACGGAATGAATAGAAGCGTCACAAAAAACGAGCGCACTTGAAAAGAAATACGAACAGTACATTCGATATTCCATTGACTTTGAAAACAGCACATTGACAAATTGATTTGATTAGACTCTTTTAGTATCTTATATATATTTTTTTTTATTTTGATATTTATTTTTGTTGATTATTAAAAATACAATGCAAAGATATAAAGAGTCAAATAGCCATTGTTTTAACCGTATATCATAGTAAAGTGGGGAATATGATTAAACAATTTAGACTAGATAAATTTAAACGCAACGACACCTTTATTTTTAACGTGACGCAACTTAAATAAAATTATAAATACAGAGCACAATTTCTGGCAACATACCCCTAGACCGCCATGCTAATAATAGATAGATAGATAGAGAGAGAGATCTTTCACAGATTAAATCCAAATCAACACGTTAAAAAATTAAATGTAGTGAAAATTGTCAATACCTAATTTCAATGCCTATAGCTACGTTAACTTGAAAGTTAAAATACTTATGAAAAGATTGTAAACATTTACTTAGAGGTGATATAATTGCCAACGAGTACGCTTTAAACTAAAGTCCGCAGCAACTGGCGCCTTTCCCTTGTTTAGTGGTTAAGTAGTTATTTGTTAAGTTAACGCTCCTTGCTCATCAGTAGTTAAAACTTTGAGTTTTTAATTATGTTGCTTACTTTATCTTAAATTATTAATTGCACCTATTAAATTAATTGAAATTAAATGTATTTAAAATTGTAATTTTTAATTTATACCATGTAATAATAATAATATATATTTTAAAGTGGTACAACCCACAACTGATGCACTTGGCCGGTTTGACCGTTGAAAAACCAAGACTGGACAGAAGACAGGCGAGAAGTAGAATTAATTCCGCGTTTTGTGTGATGAATGTGCGTGCTGGAGCCTAATTTTGTACCTCTTCTCTTCCCATCCTTTTCTAATAAGGAAATGTTGGGAAGGGAAAGTTTATTTGGCGGAGGAGGGGACGCATAGGAAGGGGAAAAAGCAATATTTCCCCTTCCTCTTTCTATTGACAACTTCAATAACACATTGCCATGATTCTTATTCTTTAAAAAAACACATAATTTTGTACAAGCATTCCGGTAGCAAAAACACACTGTGATAAAGGACAAATCAAATATTTTAAATACAGTAATTTGTTGGAATAAAAAAGAAAATAGGTACTGTATAAATATAAATGCTACGAAACAAGTACGCAAAGTGAATTTTAAAATATATTGCTTTGTTAAAAATAGAAAAAAAATGTGCATGGAATTGGAAAACTACAGTATGCACAAACTATGTTAAATTTTGGTTCAGCGAAAATTCGCATTCGACAATTTTTGCTATCCTAAAATTTACATGTTCTTTCCAATCCACTATCCACTACCCAGGAATTTACAAAGTTTGTTACTGTCATTTTTCATGATGGCATAATTATTTTTTTTTCTTTTCTAGAGACATATGACGACACATATGAAGACATATGTCTTGTTATAACATTTGTAAAAATAAACTATAGACTGTACTATAGTTGTCACAAATAAAGCTAATAAATATCAAGACTTTTTAATCCACTTTCTGGAGAAGTTTATTTGAACTAGAAATAGAAGTAGCAAATCTTTCCTCATATGGTACACAACTATGCTCTTTCATAATTATTTTGCTATTAAAACAGTAACGGCGGGAAAAGGCATAAGAACGTTTAAATTGTAGATCGTAGGTATATCAAATTTTACAGCTCAGAAATTTAAACATTATTTCCATTAATTAAGATAGGTAACTCTTATCTAATTTTTTTTTTTTCAATTTTACGATTAATATTTCCGAATTAAAAGTTATCAATGTTAAATCGTGCCTATTCGTCGCTGGTGAAATCACAGATTTACAGATACAGTTGAGATTATTTCAATTTTACTTAATTTTGAGCGCTTATGATACTAATATTATAAATGCGAATGTTTTGATGGATGGATGGATGTTAGTTTCAAGGTATCTCCGGAACGGCACAAAGAAACATTATGAAATTTGGCACAGTTGTAGAACATATTCTGGAAGAACACATAGACTACTTATGAAGTCTTTTTTAAATTCCCCGCAGACGGAGTCGCGGGCGACAGCTAGTGTGTTATAAAATACGATGCACCACATAAATACTCAAAAATTTACATAAGATTAATCTAAACAAAAATAAAACAGGAGTTTTCAATGAAAACTACTTTTTGTTTCATTTTAAAACCACTTTAATACAACCTTCAACTTAAAACTATATTATTATAACTCTTCAGTGTCAATCAACGAAGTTTGAAGATATCTCCAGAACAGCTCGACGGATCTTGCTCAAATTTGGCATAGATGTAGAACATAGTCTGGAAGAATACATAGGCTACAAATTAAATTTTTTTTTTAATTTTGCGCGGACGGAGGACAGCTAGCGAGCTGCGGGCGACAGCTAGTAATATATAACACTAGATGTCGCTCGTGGCTCTGTCCGCGCGGCATTAAAATAAACTTAATAAGTAGCCTATGTAGACTATGTTCTACATCTGTGCCAATGTTCCGGAGATACCTTATAGCAAACATCCGTCAATCCATCCATCTAAACATTCGCATTTATTTAGTGAGATAGTAAGATTACACTGTGTTTTAAGATAACACTAATTCTGATCCCAAACAAAGTCTCTACAATGTGTTATTTTACTTTCAGGTTATGTCAACACATTATTACACGATTGCTAATATGTTACACAAACAGAGTGTTACCTACTATGTTGTTGTAAAATCACTTACAGATAACACACACAATCTCTCTTACAATTTATTTCATTTATTTGTATCCTGTTTTAAACACATTAATGTTAATGCGGTTTATTTTTATGAGACATTTTTCAGTAAATACAAAAGAACTAAGTCATGGCAAATTGTTAATGTGTTTTCTATTATCCCATAAAAGTATACATTTTAGTTCAATATGTATCAAGATCTTATTGATTATGTTAGCACTAGAAAAACTTGTACGTTTGCACAAGATATGTATATTATTTATCTTTTAATATATAATGTGTGTATTTCAAAATTAGATATAACCTCAAAAAGGTTTGCGATAATTTTTTATTACATTATTTACACAAGACTTTTTTATTTAATGTTTCAATCACGGTTGAATCTTAATAGCACTTAGGTTGGTTTAGAAAAAAGGGCACGTAGACACCATTACCTTTGTATAAATAGGCACTTAATATATACTTAACAATATATTTAGTGATTCGTCTCAAGGTACAATTGCACTTTAGTTCGGATGCTCGCATCGCATCGCTTCATTCAGCCGCCACAAGCATTACTAATCTGACGCTCGAACCAATAACAACGTGCATTGTTAGTTCAAATTACATGCAATGTACGAAATAAAAGATAAGGTTTTCCTGGTTACTGGTGGCGCTAGTGGAATTGGTGCAGGAATTGTGAGAACAGTTTTGGATCATGGTGCAAAGGTAATATTAGTAATAATAATATAAACATATAAGTTTTTTCTTGCAGCTCTACTAGACTTTAAATCCATTTAATTTTTTTTCGCTTTAAAAATAGATTCATACTTTTGTACCAATAATAGCGTGCGCCCGAAATATGTTAATTTTTTCCTCACCACGGTTTAACATAGAAAACTATTCTTTAATAATAATCGTTGTAATAATTAATAACCGATAACAAATAACAAATAACATTTAAGCAAAAAAAAACTAGTTGTCTTTTATTTGTACCCAAAACGAAAAAAAAGAAAGGAATTCATAATTTTTATTTTATTATTATTAGTGTCAAATAAATTCACACACTATTTTGCAGAATGTCATTGCCTTAGATATTGACGTCGTTCAAGGAAAGGCGCTGGAAAAAGAACTGAACAATAAACATGGAAAGAATAAGGCGAAATTCATTGAATGTGACATCACAACACAATTGCAAAACGCTTTCGACATTGCGACTAAAGAATATGGATACATCGATGTTGTTATTAATAATGCAGGGATTATGAACGACAGTCCAAGATCATATGAAAAAGCAATAGCTGTTAATGTGGTAAGTATCCAAATAGCAGCAATAACGCAAATAACAAACATGAGTACTTACAAGTGAATGAAGATAACAAAGTAAATTAAATGCAGCGGATCAAACTGTTGGTACACAGTGAGTTCAATAAGAGAAAACTTATGAAATTGCAATAACTATCATAATTATTGCTTAAGTATATTTAATAAACGTGCATTTTATCAGCTAATTTCGGGTGTCGCTGTTCTATCAGTCGTCGGTGTTCACACAGCACTACTGAACGTGAATGCAGCTTTTTATTTAAATTGTTATTGCTCTTTTACTATACTGATAAAAAATCCTATTAATCCGTTCCAAATCAACAAAAACTTGCAAGGCGTGAAATATGTCCTTTTTAATATTAATTAGAGTTTATCTGAACAAATCTTTTCGGATATTTTTAACAATAATTACTGTGTCATAGAATAACAATGATGAAGGGTAAACTGTCCTGATATTAAAATACAAAACTTTATCATGTACTATTAATGTTTACGAATGAATAAAACAGAATAAGAATTAGAGAAGTTAGTTTTAAAATTAGACGTCTCTATTCTAATGTTAATAGTTTTGACTCACCGTTAACCTTGTCATGTTTACAGACCGCATTGATAACGAGTACTCTAAAAGCGTTTGAATGGATGCGCAAGGATCAGGGAGGAAAGGGTGGTACGATTATCAATATTTCTTCTATTGTTGGATTAATGCAAACACCGTTATTACCTATATACAGTGCAACGAAAAGTGCAGTGTTACAATTCAGCAACTGCTTTGGGGTGAGTGAGATAATTTATGTTTTTACATTAAATGCTAGTAGACCTACAACTAGAAGAAATACTTTATCGACTACTATCGGACCGAAATGATCAAGGTTGAGGGAGACAGCACCATGGCAATGGTTCTTTGTGAAAATATGTCTGTTTGCAGTTACAGTATTGACTTAAATTGTGATCTCTCAAATACTCTTTGTAAAAACAGAGACAAAAATATTTGTCAATACATGTGTCTCGCCAGTAGTAAACCACAGTTATATCAGCATATATACATTGATATCTCTTCATCATCTCCCTGGCCTTATTCCACTCACGTGGGGTCAGCGTACAAGGTTTAATAAACCTTAAAGTTTTGGCTTAATTTTTGTACGGCCGTCCGCCAGCATGTCACTAAATCTACTTGGGTGAAATATCTTACAATTAAATATAATTCAAAGTATATAAAAAATATAGGAACTCAGTGATGTTAGTTGCTAAACACTTACGCCATACAATGTCATAGAGACTCGTACGCAGGCAAGAACTTTCGTATGTCGCCTTGTGTACAAAGTGCCTTACTTGTCGCATGTACCTTAGTTATTCGTGATATGGGTAGTAAATTGTTCTGTTTTAACCATGCTACAGTGGAAGGTTTAATAACTCCGCTGCTAAACATAGTCCGACCTAAATTCTTGGAACTGCAATAGCTCCCAATACAACTACCATTATCACTAAATTCAGTTCCGTTCTGTTTGTGATAACCTCTAGATAATAATGCATCATTAATGGGATACATTTTAAAAACAATCGACGCTTGAACAATTTTTTTAAATACATGTTTAAAAAAAGGAATAACTAATTTGAATAAGGTACACTTTATAAGTTTGGAATAACCATTGCCTTATTTGTTACATCTAAAACATTATACCCATACCACATCCTTATAATTAAAAAAAATCGAAACTGCTATTAAGCTCAGACTTAGTTAGATTGTGTTTTTTTAAAGGCTGTGGCCGTGTTAGAATGACTTTGACATAATATGCCATGTTATAAATAAATAAATATACGAGTATCAAACGGTATTACGTAATGTGTATATAGAAATATGACTTGTAAAAAATATCGCCTTGCACAAAATATCACTATTCGAAGTTAATGTTATAAATTATAATTTAGCAATGTTTACGCAATAAATAATTTCGTATATCCTTTGTTGTAGTAATGTAGGAAATAATGATATCCTTAATTTGACGGTTGTGGCCGTCGGAGTTTCAATATTTAGGAAGGTCATGTTAAGCCAATTAAATAAAATTTATCGTATACTCATACATATTATGCCAATAAGGAAAATATCTATGTTTGCTTTATTAGTACTCGACCATTGGTGACTATGTTTTTAAATATTGAACGTTTTTCTGAATAAATTTTTCTTAATTTTGTAATGCAATTTTGTATTACTGTGATTACGCGTGAGTCACTGCACAGAAGTTAATTTAATCAGTAGTGGGGCGTAGCGGGATTTGGGGTTTTGTACTGCGCCGATGACCTTGGCCCGCCAAGATATTTGAAAAGAACTGTTGGAGTTATTTCAACGTAACATAAGATATTTTATGTGATATATGAACATCGACTACATTCAACTCTTACAAAACTTATTAGTTGCCTTTTAAAACAAAGAATAGTTTTTTTCTTTACCTTTATCTTGCGTTTTTTCCAGATGGAGCCAAATTTCCAATCATTCGGAGTCCGTGTTGTAACTGTATGCTTCGGTACTACTGACACATCTCTGTTGGATCCACGAAAACTTGGTGGTTTTATAAAAGATATCGATGAAAATATAACGATCGGTATAAACAAACTGCCTCTGCAAAGGTACTCGTATTAATACAATTTCCATGTAATTAGTTTATTGCATTTTCCACTTTATTAATGTCTAATCATTTATTATTATGTAAAAAAAAATATTAAATAAGTAAATGTTTACTCTACTTATGTACTAATGTAAGATCTTATTTAGGCTTTTATTTACTTGTTAAAACGTACAATGTTACACGTTGAAATGTATGCATTGTAATACATTGCAGTGTGCAGTCTGCGATCGAAGGTCTTCTAACCGCGTACAGAAATGGAAATAGCGGAAGCACTTGGCTCGTGACCTCAAACAGGCCAGCTGAAGAAATAACGGAAAATGTTAAAAACGCATACAAAACGTTAAGTCAGGGAGTATTCTGAACAAAAGGTCGTTAGATTGTATACAGGTTGTTACTTTATTCATACAAATTGTATTCATAAGAAATAATAATTAATAGAAGGAAGTTTTTTTAGTAATAAGTACCTATTTATGTATGAAGAGTCAGTAATGTTATGGGGAAAAAGTTAATTTTCAACACATATTATTTGTATTAACTAATTTTATTGTAAAAAGTGTGGTGAATAAACTATAAATTGTTTATTATTTACTATTATTACATAAATTACTGTCATTTATTATATTCTCAAATATAATAAACTAGCTTTTACCCGCGACTCCGTCCGCGCGGAATAAAAAATAGAAAACGGGGTAAAAATTATCCTATGTCCGTTTCCTGGTTCTAAGCTACCTGCCCACCAATTTTCAGTCAAATCGATTCATCTTCGTTCTTGAGTTATAAATAGTGTAACTAACACGACTTTCTTTTATATATATAGATGTTAATAATTGACGTCAAATAATGATGTTACTAATAATCATAAACTAATTAAGGAATATTCCAAAAATATAATTAAAAAAAACGCGACCTTACGGACAGACTTACAGACAGAAAGATATAATGGTTTTTTATATTCCGCGCGGACGGAGTCGCGGGTAAAAGCTAGTTAAAAATAAAGCAGTATTGATATCTGACGAAGAAAATGGAATCGGACCAGTTACTGATGAAATCTTCTTAAAAACTTAATCAAGGATAATCCCACCCAAAAGAATTTTATTTTGTCTTTTTCTACGAGTAGTGCACTCGTACGAGTACATATAAAAACTCAGTTACCCTCGATTTTTATGAAGCATGACAGGGGATGATTAATTACACAATTTTTATACGAGTATTTCGACATAGAACCTTACGGTTATAAAAAAAACAAGATAATCAATAAACAAACCTTGGAGTAACTTAATCCACAAATACCTATTAGTGTCGTGTTTGTCTACATTTTGTATAAGATCTTATTAAGTTAATGGTCAAAAAAATGTATGTAAGTATTTTCCTTCACAAGCAGCTGTACTGGACAATAATAACTCCCTATTCAAGGTGGATTAAAAACCAAGTAATAAATTTAAATAAAGCGTCATGTATATAAAACGTGACAAAACTAAAGATAATGAACTCTAGAAGGCATTTAATTAGGTTCAAAAAGAAAACGGTGAAGTGTATATTACAAAAAATGCTGCTATGGGTCAATAAACCATGGACACTTACAAAATACTCTATGAAGTACTTAAGTAAATTCCTAATTTATTGTACAATGTATGTTTTGATATTTTCCATTTTAAGTTTGTTAAAATGATGAACGATGTTAATAATAGTTAAATAGTCGATTTAAATCAACTATTATTGCAAAAACGATTAATACAATCGCATTTACAATCTAATATATAAAATTCTCGTGTCACAGTTTTCGTCACCGTACTCCTCCGAAACGGCTTGACCGATTCTCATAAAATTTTGTGAGCATATTCAGTAGGTCTGAGAATTGGCCAACATCTATTTTTAGGGACAATACTAAATATTTCCTCTGTCGCGGCTTTACAGCAACCGCCTCCAAGTTATTTTATTTATTGCGGCAGTAACAGTGCTGTACTTCAGTTCAGTAATTGTGTTGGTGTGAGTATTATAAAAATGTACGTTTACAGCATTTCTAAGTCTTATAAACTACGTAGCTATAAAACCTATTGTGACATCTTTGGTAAGATGGTCACGTCTGTTATAACGACGCTGCAGAAAAAAACGTAATATGATTTTTGTTGTTTCTTTGAACTTATAATTGTTATAAATTAAACCTGCTACAGACGTTTAAACATGCGTGTGTAGGCAATGTAATTTCTCCTCATTCTTAGTCTCCAATTTTACAATAATTTTTCATAAATTATTATTAAAATTAAATCAACTTTTAAAAAATTTAAATGGACCGTAAGAATATAATATTAGAATAATCTTGACTTGACTTGCTTGTTCCCTCCTAATCTAAAGTTTTACCTGAGATTTATACAAAAAATCCCTTTATTAAAAGCGTTTCGTTAATAACAGTTATCACTTAAATTAACGAAATTAAATGAGTTGTTTACGAATTTTATCTTATCCGAAAGATAAGGCACGTAGTCAATTGCTTATGCAATACCGCTTATTGAATCTCAAACTGATATGCGTATTTAGTTTAACATTGCTGTCGTCATGTTTTGAACGTTTTATGTTATTCAATATTTAAAAAAATACATGCGTTGCGAAAAGATATGTCTAGTTTTTTTTAAACTGCTATTAAAATAAACATGGAAAATAACTTTACTTTTGAAGGAAAAGTGATTCTAGTGACCGGTGGTGCTACAGGTATTGGTGCTGGATTGGTCCGGAGTATACTATCAGAAAATGCTAGGGTGAGTTTGTAAGAGAACGCTATTACTTATTAGATAAATCTTATTCATCACGATATCTACCAATACTTCAATCCTGGCGTACCAAATTTTCTATTGATTACCTTCGGAGGGACTGCACCTTGTCTCACTCAAACGTTACTATATTTTTTTTTTAATAATTACAGCATGTCACATTTCTTGATCTGGCGGAACGTGAAAGTGAAATCTTAGAGAGGGAGCTTAAGAATAAATTCGGCACACTACGGGTGATGTACATAAAGTGTGATGTATCTGATGAAAAGCAAATGAACGAAGCTTACAACAAAGTAGTAGATAAGTTTCACAGGCTTGATATAGTCATTAACAATGCAGCAATCCTTTGCGCTGAAGAGAACTTATACAAGAGAATGGTTGACATAAATTTTGTAAGTACGTGTATTTTCTTATTGAACTTCAGCATTGAAAAGGTACCAGAAGATAAATAATACTTAGCTCCTAAATGTAACATTTTTAGAAGCCACTTTGGCTACCTTGGATCTTAGGGTTATGACAAAATAATTAAGAAGTTATTAAATGATTAAAGAATTGCTTATAATTTTCAGACCGCTGTTATCTCCAGTACTCTAAAAGCATTAGCTACGATGGCAGTGGATAGAGGAGGATCAGGCGGGGTCATCCTAAACGTATCGTCTAGGCTGGCTCTTACACCCAGTGACAGTCTAGCAGTGTATTCTGCTACAAAGGCAGCTGTTCTACAGTTTACAAATAGTATTGCTGTATGTTATCATTCAACTTTTAAATTTATTTATATGACTTTATCGTCTATGTTGAATTTTATAAGTTATCACCGTATCAATTATTTTAACTGAAGTTACTTGAAGATGCTGTAATAATGTTATAATACAACAAGAAAAGTTATTATCAAATTGTGCGATAAGTACGAAAGTTTTTAGCTTGACACAATACACAACCCTGTCTCTTGATTAAATTAGTTTTGCTTTAATTTTCAGATCAATAAATTATACTCGAAATCAGAAGTTCGCGTATTGTCAGTTTGTCTTGGACCAACCGATACTGCGATCCTTCACAAACATAACTCGGAACTTTTCGACAAAGGCTGTACGCAATGTTTTACTTCACAAGTTCCAGAAAGACAGAGGTAACAAAGTTTAAAAACACTTATTGCGGCAAGTAGGGAATGTGGAATATTATGTATCTAGAAAACCTTTGGTAGATAAATCCTTTAACCAAAACTCACGCATTCATAGTTGCTGGTTTTTCTTTTGATTTTTTTTTAAATTTGGAATGGGAATTTATGAAAGAAGGAGAATGAATGTCAAATGATGATGTGATAACATTCAGATTTACAACGGTGTACAGGTGATAATACGGAACATAAACGGAAAAAATGATTCGCCATGACTCATTTGTTCCTACATTTTTTCTTAACATTTTGCCTAGATATCTAACATTTAATAAGGCTAAAAAGTGTGCAGTCACGATGAAATTAGTTCTTTAGGTAAAACTTTCATTAAAATAATGTATAAAAGTTGCGTTGAAATTTAAAAATTGTTCCATTTTATTATTTCCAGGGTTGAGTCAGCTGTTAAAGGTATAATTGACGTAATAAAGAAAGCAGATAATGGCTCAACGTGGATAATAGCTGGTAATAAGCCTCCTGTAGACATTACTTTAAGTGTCAGGGAGGGACTCCAAAATCGCTGTAACGACACCAGCGGATCGTAATGTTATTTTTAATTTTTCGTGCTATTTTTTTTTAATATTAAATGTATTTTAACTAGTTAAATTATAATTTTTCTGTAAAAACCGAATTTTATTTGTGCCCTTTTCCCATTTCTATGAGGTCGGCCCTCTCAATCTCTTGCCATTTAGTAGAATCAGTGATATTTGTAAGTGGTTTTCACGTGACATTAAGATAATAACTACGTAACAGAACGTAACAGAGAATAATTATTAACAGGAATAAATGACAACATGAAAAATTAAGTACATTCTATAATGATTCTTATTATTAAAAAAAATGTCAATTATTTTTTTTGTAATTCTACGCTGTTTCTACCTGCATTGTTTATGATGAAATCTATGTTATCCATTATCTTTAATAACACTATTCTTTGTTTCATTTAATATTTATCACGTCGCGTCGGTCGTATGAATTTCAATTTAATATTTACTTATAGTTCTCGTAATTCCTTCTCTACGAACTGTGGGCCTATCACGAATATTTTTGACGTTTGCCATCATATCGTTATCGACAATACTTGTGTTAAAATATGTGGAGCAGTAAAAAAAATAGATGAAAAATCTCATAATTATTTTGTCATAATTGACGATGATGAAACGAAGGCAATTTTCACAAATTTTAGGGCAAGGCCCAGTGTTGCCATTTTTTACCATTGTCAGAGGGACGCTAGTGACCTATATATAATAGTTTTACTTAAGCCCACCGAGTTAGATAACTTTGCCGATGTTACGTCCTCGGAGTTTCGTCCTTGGACTTTTATATTTACTAACTTTTACATTTTTAACATTTTATTTTTGACTTCTATTCAATTTTGACGTTTTTTTTTTATCTTATTCGTTTTGCATCTTGTACGAAGAGCCCAAACCACACCTGATGACACCTGGGCCCATCAAAACAACAGACCAAGCTCTATAAACTGGATTTCGGCGAAATAAAAAAGTACCGCAATTATAAAAGAAATTGATTTGCATCTTTTTCGTGTTTTTTATTAAATTCATCGTGAAAATATAATCAGCTTAATCCAAAATTATTCAGTTCCCGGATCAGTCATTGGTCCTTCACCCGGATTCACATCAGCTGCATCAAGGGCACGATTGGTATTGCTGCGACTTAAGGTACCCGCGAAACTCGTGCTCAAAATCATCAGCGGACATGGCCTCTCATGTTTTTTATAAAATTCATTCAAAATAAAGTCAGCTTAATCCAAAATTAATCAGTTCCCGCATCAGTCAGCCGATCTACAATAAATATCTATAGATAAAAAAACAGTATATAATATTTGACATTGTTCATGAATTATCATTAGCAAGAATGGCTTACGACTTAAAAGATAAAGTAATTTTCATCACCGGAGCGGCCACTGGTATTGGTTCCAGGGTTGTTCGGATAGCTGTGGCAGAAGAGGCAAAGGTAAACCTGTCATTTCTAAGTAGTCATGAATAAATAACAAATACACCAGTAAATTAGGGAGACTGTATTTCGCTTTTACTACATGTATACATACATGCTTATAAAAATCTAATCTAATCGCATTATCAAATTGTTTTTGTATAGTGTGGCCTCTGCTGGTGGTGTTCCAGTTACAACAAAAATTGTCTCAGTCATTGTAACTAATCCTACGGTATACTTGAACACATAATTCTTGGATTACTCCAATACTTCCCTTTTTCAGTTCTTATTTAAATTAATTATTATTAAATTAATTGTGCCCGCTTAACCATTTCAAGATGTATACGTGACGTTGAAAATAGACCTCCTCCAAAGATGAATCTAATACGAGAAAATTAATCTACACATGTTATATAAGTTAACATATGAAAAATTATGATATACTAGCTGTCGCCCGCGACTCCATCCGCGCGGAAAGAAATAAAAAAATTATCAGTAGGCTATGTGTTCTTCTAGGCTATGTTCTACATCTGTGCCAAATTTCATCAAGATCTTAAACCGTTCCAGAGATACCTTCAAACAAACATCCATCCAAACATTTGCATTTATAATAGTAAGAGTAAGATGAGATTAGTAAAATAGTATGCGAATAACCAGTCGACTCTTGGAAGTACATTCAGGAACATTTCGTCTTCAATCCGTCTTGGATGAAATATTTAGATAGAGGTGTTGTGACAATACCTAAAGTGGATAAAACCTGTTTACTTCGATATGATAATTATCAGTAACTACTTTATATTTTTCCATTAATGCAGTAATTGATAAAAGCGTAAAAAATAATTGATTATATCCGTTACAGCATGTTGCTATCTTAGATATAGCAGTGGAAGCAGGTATCGCATTCCAAAATGAACTAAACTCCAAACACGGAAACAATAAAGTTCAATTCATTAAATGCGATGTAACAAATACTGAAGAATTAAATGCAGCGTTTGCCAAAGTCAAAGATGAATTCGGCTACATAGACATCGTGATTAACAATGCTGGCGTTCTCAACGACAATTTGCAGGTTTACGTTAAACAAATAAACATCAATGTAGTAAGTAGCTATTTTTAATTAAAATTATTTTTCATTAATTTGTTAAAATCGATACACTGACTCGTCTTGCGATTTCTCTTTATACGAAATCTTATTAGCATAGAACGTGTTAAAAACAATACTATCCTATCAAAACTTCATTGAACCTTCTTAATCCTTGTTATTTTTTACCAGACAGCGTTGGTGACTAGCTCTTTAAAAGCATTAGAACTGATGCGCAAAGACGAAGGGGGCAAAGGTGGTGTTGTGATCAATATGTCATCGATAGCAGCTATTTGTGCCGTACCAGATACACCAATTTACAGCGCAACAAAAGCAGCGGTTTTGAAGTTTACCACAGCAATGGGTGTAAGTATCTTCTTCAAGCGAAACATGTTATTTTAAAAATATAACTGGCCACACACTAAATAATATTATACTCGAAAAATATACTATAGTTTTTGAAGTCATTCCTCAAGTAACTAGCCTCTGTTGTGATTCTCCAGAATGACTTGTATTATTCAAGAACTGGAGTTCGATTCCTGACAGTTTGCTTCGGAGCGACCGACACGCCTCTACTCTCCGTAGAAAAAATGGGAAGTTTTGATTCTAAGGTAGAAGCTGGTATCGCGGAAACGTTGAAGAAATTGAAATGGCAAAGGTAACAAAAATACTCCGACTTAGTAAGAATTTATTGTAACAAAGGAATTTGAGTATTTAATCTATTTTAACCCACAAAATTGTCCATGCAATACATATCCGAGTTCATCGTTATCACTCTTGGTCTATTTGTTCATCTTATTTAACCTTTCCTGTAGTGTGAAGTTCAACACTGTCATATATTCACAGTCCGGAGTCCGCGGCTCGTGGAGTTGTCGACACATACAAGAACGGAGCAAGCGGCAGCGTGTGGTTGATTGCTGGTGGCAAACCAGCCGTTGAAGTGACTGAATTGTATAACAAGGGCATCGCATTATTTGATCACCTAATATACAATTGAATTTTAAACTTATCTTTCACGTGTTTCTGTGACTTGATGTATTTGTTATATCGAACAATTAAACTTTTGATTACATTTCGTCTCTTTGTATTTACCTTAATTTTATTATCCAACTGACTCAGAAGGCTAATGATTTTCGGATATTTAATTACTAGCTATCGCCGGAGACTCCATCCGCACGGATTAAAAAAAAAAACTTAATTAGTAGCCAAGAAGTAGTAGAAAATCTAATCTATAACTCCATTCAGTAGCTTTTCTGGAGATACCTTCTAACAAGCATCCATCCATAAATCCAAAAATTCACATTTATAATATTAGTGACATGTGTATGGGTGTGTATGTATTAATTCCTTTGAGATTCTCTGACTTTCCTAATTTATTTTACGTTTTAAACTCTTAAAAAAGCTTGTAATTGTAACATACTTCAGATTTTTTGCAGTTGCCAATAGTTGCGAATAGATGGCGCTAAGACTTTAAATCGATAAAAGTGTGATTAAAAGTGACTCGCCGTACCACAGATGCAACAAAGATGTATAAATGTTCATAATTCTTTACATATAATTTAGTCGTTCTAATTGTTACCAGATAAGATACATTTTAGTATTTTATAATAACATTTTGAACAAAAATAACCAGTAAAACTGTGCAGTAAAACACCGTTAAAACTAGCAAGATAGGCTTCTCTAGAACAAAGACCAATGACGTGTTGCTCAAATGTCTTTGGTTGTAATGACAATGACATTTGATTTTTTCTGTCAGAGAACGGACCGCCAGTTAGGCGCTTTGCCTCTTCTGCTTTGGTATTTGGCGTTCTTTCAATTTAGTTCAGTAATACAGTCACGTTCTAGATTTTATTGAAGTGTAACTTTTTAAAACGAAAGATTCATATTTGAAAACGAGTTCGTGTATTGTGTGTTTATTCCTTTAAAAGCGTATTAATATACAAAATGAATCCGTATCAACAAGTGAGTAAGAATTGAAACTAGTGCACGTAGATACAATAGTTAACCTTGTTTTGTTTATCACAAAAAATATATTTCTCTGAAGTTTTGTTATTATTGAGTTTTCATTTGGTTTTAAGGGCCAATCGGGGTATCCGCAACAGCCATACCTACATAACATTGGATTTTGCAACACGGCTCCACAGTCGTTCGGAAATCCGATGCCAATGGCGGGGTTTCCTACAATGGGGTATCCTCCGCCACAGCCAGGATATCCTGCAGCGTCCGGTTATCCTCAACCCAGCCAGCCCTACCCACAACAAAATACTGGGTATCCCCCAAGTCAGGGCTATCCTAATAATGCTCAGGGGTATACCCAATCTGCTCAGGGATACCCTCAAACTGCTCAAGGATATCCACCATCTGCTCAAGCATACCCACAATCAGCTCAAGGATACCCACAAGCTCAAACAGGGTACTCCCAGGCAAGTCCGGGTTATCCACAGACCGATAAATATCAGAGCTACCCACCCCATAATCAGTCTCAGTCACAAAGCCAACAAACTTACAGTGTATCATCAAACCCAATGGCAAACACTCCTGAGGTATGTCGTGACTACTGTTATTATCATACATTTCACATACTTGTGCTAATTTTCCAAATATTTATTTGTGATAAACAAGACATTGGCTTAACTTAATCTTAATTTGTGCTTATTGTCTTTTATGCTTTTTTTATGCTTAATTTTTTCATTCTGAAAACTATTGTTCATCTAATCATTATCATTAATTTACATATAATAATAATGTATTAGTTGACCAGAAACTCCTAATGGAACATTTTAAAATACATATTTTAACTAGCTGTCGTCCGCGACTCCGTCCGCGCGCAGTTAAAAAATGGGGGGGGGGTATGAAAAATAGATGTTGACCGATTCTCAGACCTACTGAATATGCTCACAAAATTTCATGAGAATCGGTCAAGCCGTTTCAGAGGAGTACGGGAACAAAAACTGTGACACGAGAATTTATACACATATTAGATATGTTCCATAATGTTTCTGTAATAATATTGCAATTTACCATGTAATGTCCTAGGTTCAAAACGTTTTTATTTATTTAATTTGAACAAAATTTGCAATTTTATACTTAATTAGATTACTTTGTACCATTAAACCTGGAATGCTTATCTTGTCACTGCACTGAGTTGATAATCAAACATTATACTAAAATTCATCAATTGGATAGGAAATATAATGTAACTTATGTATTTACATAATGTAGAAATAGTTTGAATAGAATTATCCTTAATCCAAATACATTGACACAATGACTACAAAAGATTGTTATCAATTTGTGTTATAAAAATGTAACCTTGTTGTTTAAACATGTACATATTCTGTTGAAATTATTTTATATAGTATGGAATTAGAAAATACACTTCCTGCTAGGTTAAATAAAGTTGATGAATTCTATTACAACTGTCTGCCGGACCACGTCACAGCGGCTACCAGCTTCATGTCATTTAAAAATAGATTAAAATCATGGCTTATCCTCCTAGAAAGCTCTGTATAGCTATGAAGAATTTTTTGATGAAAAAAAAAATATGTATATTAATTGTGTGCTCACTTTTTAATCAAATAATTTAGTGTAAACTATTTCATGCTTTACATTCAGATTTTTTTATCATAAGATAGATTTTATAACTTTTACTTTTATGACCTCTTATTTATATATTACCAATAAAATTGTAAGTGTATTAAAGTCAAGAAATTTATGGGTATCAAATTTATTTAGTCTAGGCCAGGGATTCCTAAAGGGGTTGATATCGACCACAAGGGGTCAATATCGAACTTAAAGCATTGCTAATTCTCACTGTCTTCTTCTATTGACCTGAGTCAGAATGAATAATAATAACAATAATTGATCTTAAAAGTAGGTAATTTGGCCATGGGGGTCTGTGGAAACGGTTCATTTTGGAAAAGGGGGTCACTTGTCCAAAATAGTTTGGGGATCCCTGTTTTAGGCCTTCAAAAGTTTTTTCAAAAATCTATAGATAATTGAAAATTTAAAGGATTACTCTGCCTGAAATTACAAAGGATAAACTTTTGTACGGAGAACTTTATAAAACTTTAAAACTTGTATGTGCCTTTAGTTTTAAAGATATGTATGTATGCACATACTCATAAATACCATTTATTCATTGTCAAAAGTAAAGGATAAATTGCTGTGATATGTACATACATTTTTGAATCCAAAGGCAAGTTTACAAATTTCTGAAGCTTTGTAAATGAACACTTATGTAGCTGACTGTGCCAATCTTAGGTTGACTCACAATCTCTCAAGATATATAATAATAGTAATAGTTACCTGCTGATAAAATCACAAAATATCTATATATATAAAAGAAAGTCGTGTTGGTTACACTATTTATAACTCAAGATTTGTCGAACTGATTTAGCTGAAAATTGATGGGGAGTTAGCTTAGAACTAGGAGACGGACATAGGAACTTTTTTTTTATCTTGTGTGCATTTTTTTATACCGCGCGGACGGCGTCGCCGGTAAAAGCTAGTTTCTAATACTCCATTATACTTTGTATTCAAAAGTCTCTGTTTTCTTTTCATTGTGTAACTCTTGGCACCATGCCAATTGTGTTGATATTGATTTTTAGAGGGAACCAATTTCCTTATTCTCTGTATAAATAAATATATAATTACTGTTATCCAAAAAGTAGACTGAAGTTATTTATCATGGACTTCTTACTTCAATTTTTATATATCAAGTATATAAAATACATTCTTCTTAGTAACCCTCTAAGTACCTTATGACGGTTACTGTTTATTTTGCTTTCTGAATAACTGTTAGGTTGGTAACTTTTTCCTAACAGCTTGTTAAGAAATATTAGTAGGAGCTTTTTCTCATGAGCTCATTCATTGATAAATCTTCTAATATAGGACATGCATCCACATGCCAGTAACCCTTGTGAGCTAAGTTGAAATATTCAAACTATAAGGTATATTTGATAATAATCATTATCTATTTTCCCATTAATACCCCTTTTCATGTACAAGGAAGTTCTTAAAGTGAAGAAAACATTGTGATACAACTTGCATGTTAAGCCAACCCGCACTGGGCCCGCATAGTTGATGATGGCATAGTCCCATAACTTGGGCAGGCTGTGAGCCCCTCGGTGGGAGCATAAAATGAGCTGTCGATGACAAGGGAAAATATGTAAATCCTATATTATTATTTATTACTATGCCACCAAATTCCTGGTACTTTTCTTTTTTTTAATTGAATTTTATCTTTTTATTTTATTGGATGAAAATCGTAAATGAATACGATATTTAATACTTTGGCAACACAAAGCAATCTAGCATAGAGGTGTATCGTATGAAGATTCCTGTGATACTGACTTATGAAGCAGACATGTATATGCTCTCGCTCTATTCAAGGAACATTTTGCAGCAATTACATCGTTATGTTCACTTCGCCTCGTCGCGGACATTTATCACAATAAGCCACGACTCAGTCTTGACTTTGGTCTCCAGTAAAATGGGTGTTGTGCACTTGATCATATATTGTTTCATATTTGGATAGATTTCAATGTTTTTGTGCTTGTGATTTGTGATGTGACTGTTCTGTGTGTTCTGTGTTGAATGTGTTATTTCTTTGAAGCAACATTTCCTCATCAATCAATATGTCCTCTGTCACATCTAATTCTAGTATGCGCAGCGCCTATAGAGCCACGATTGGTTTACGGCGCGGGTTCAAATCGTTCCGTTTCACGGTATACATGTTTTGTTTTCCGATTCATTATTAGTTTTATTTGATTTAGTTACGGATGATTATGTTTAGTAAAATGGAATATTATCGTAACTTTTATACACCTATACAAAATTGTATTTCAAGTTTATCGGTCCCTCTCTTTCAAATCTTGCAAACATAATGAGATGGGAGATAGTTATGTTTTAGTCAGCGTTTCGTCAGTAGAAACTCACGGTTACTGAAGTAAAAAATATCATAATGTTCGATGATTTTTGTGTCTATTTCCTCCATCTTAATCCTTTTGATGTTAAATTATACCTCTATTGAATAAACTAGAAAGATTACCTTGTAGAAATATTGCTTGGCTATTGGCTAGCCCATCATGGTCACAATCGTGTGTAGTGAATCATAGTCGGTAACTGAAGATTATCAAAAATATTAATTGATGTGAAATATTTACTATAGTCTTCATACGAGCTGTTTTTCTTTGTGTACGTTCTAACACGTGATTTATTTATATTTGGTTTAGCAGTTTTTTTTTTCTTTAAATTAAAACTTAAGTGTTTCATAGTTTCAGAAAATGAATTCGCCGAAATAGGGAAAGCGTTGTTTGCCTACCTCTTTAACACCTATTTTATTTTGATAGTCCAAACCGACCGTGGTGCCGGCGAATCCTTTCGACCCGCGTGAAGATGCAGCGGTCCTTCGCAAGGCTATGAAAGGTTTCGGCACTGATGAGAAGGCCATCATACAAGTGCTGACACGCCGCAGCAACGAGCAGCGCCTGCGCATCGCATTCGAATTCAAGACTCTTTATGGAAAGGTGAGTTATTACGATGATAAACAGTAGACTTTAGAACAAGATAGACATCACAATAGCTTATTGGTATATCACAGATGTTCGGTTTTCGTATCGGGATTTCGGGGGTTATAAAATCGGGATACATCACAATGTATCTCACTGTGATGGATTGAATAGTTTATCCCTTAATCGTTGGTTTCTGAGACAAAAATCCCTATAATACATGTCGTCATCCCTGTCATTATCTTTGACATAACAGAAATAACAATATATTATGTTTACACAGGGATAATTGTTTCAGAAACCAATCATTAGTTATGTATACATATTGAATCTGGATATATTCCTACTAAAACACCTTTCGACATCGTTCGAAGTGAGCTGGACTGTCATTTTCACCTTAATTATTTTATCAGCCACACCTTCATAAACTAAAACTTTGCGTGACCCCAACCAATTTAATATCTAGTATATTATATTACAATAGTCTAAAAGCAATATGACATCAGAAATTGGTTAGTAATTTGGCCCTCCCATTATGAATAGAAAGTCAAATAATATCAATCTGAATAATGGCCGATCGCTTGGTGTTTGCAAAAACAGCCACTATCATCAAACACCCCATACAAACAGGCGTCCGCACGTTTGTCAAACATCCTTTGATTTGTGTTGAAAAGCCGCAATGACGCCGATTACTAGGACAAACAGCGAACACCGAACAAAAACAGACAAACGATGTTTGCTGTTTGTCGTTGTTTGCCAAGCGTGCGTAACGGGCTTCCAAAATAATGTCGAATCAGTTTTGATTTTGCTTCAATGAAACTATGTATGATACAGATGTTAGAACTGTGTGACGCACGCTACGTCACTCGTATGGAGTTCAGCCAATAGGACAATCGATGATTAACTTGAGGCGAATGGGAATACCCGATTGTTTATATTTACAATACTCGTAAGATCATTAAAAAATACAAAGTGTGCGATAAGGTGGCAATGGATTTACCATGTTTTTTTTTTTTTTATAAGAGAAGGGGGCAAACGAGCAGCGGGAACACCAAGGTGTTCATCGACGCCCATGGACATCTGCAATCATGTTTATTCATCATTGATTCTGTTACGTCGTTTATCGTTAAATTAATTAGTAACGATAAGAATTAAACTTACTAATATTATTCCTGACCGGTATTGGCGAAGCTGAGCCACCCCCTTTTGCCATCACTGAATATTGTAAATATTTGTTTTTTAAAATTTTGTTAATTTTTATGGCAATAAAAATTATATTATTACTATTATAAATGCAAAAGTAGATGGATGTTTGTTTGAAGGCATCTCCGGAACGGCTGAACGGATCTTGATAAAAATTTGTCATTTGTCATAGATGTAGAACATATAGGCTAATTATTAAGTTTTATTTTAATTCCGCGCGAACAGAGGCGCAGGCTAAAACTAGTTAATTAATAACTCTTCAAACTCTTAATAATAAAACAGGATCCGAATCTGAATATCACAAATAGTCTGACGAAATATTATTCGATATTACACAGACATGTTCGTGGAAGTAACAGCTACAATAACGTGTATTATGACATTAAATTGTTTTACCTTGTTTCCATAAGCTAAAATAATTGAGTGCCTTTGTTAGTTATTCCCTATTCGTGTTGATTACGGGACAAATACTAAAATAAATTGATATACATCAAATTACTGGTATGTTCAAATAATTTCCCCTGAGTACCATGAAGTCGCGTGAATGTAATTTTTTTTCATGCAGTAATAACTATTTATTAACATGTTTCCATGGTAACAAAAACAAAATAATATTAGTCTAGAAACCTAGTTAAAATGTAAAAAATACGTCTTTATAGACTGCATTTTTAAAATGAATTAGAGCATTTTTAAATTGTGCTATACTGCGTTGAGGAAAACTAACCTAATATTTATTATTAGAAACCACTGATAAGCATCAAGTGTAGTTAGCAAACGGGACGTGCTTGGAATGGCAATGATAAAACATTTTGAACATTTTGTTGAATGAATAAAACAGAATTATTTTTGCTGACAAATATTCAAGTTCATAAAAATTCGATGTTGGCCGCGACTGCGTCCCCTCGGAATTAAGAAAAAAAAAACTTAATTAATAGCCTATGAGTTCTTCCAGACTGTTCTACATGTATGCCAAATTACAGCGAGATCTATGCAGCCGTTCTGGAGATACCCTCTAGCAAATATCCATCCAAACATTCGTATTTATAATATTAGTAAGATGACTTTAGGATTATCCTACAAGTGTTTACTTATTAACAGGATCTTGTGTCGGACTTGAAGAGCGAAACGAGCGGCAAGTTCGAGGATCTGTTGGTGGCGCTGATGACACCATTACCTCAGTTCTACGCTAAGGAGCTGCACGATGCCACCGCTGGTATTGGCACTGATGAGGACGTGCTCATCGAGGTTATGTGCACAATGTCCAACCATGAGATACATGTCATCAAGCAGGCGTACACCGCCAGTGAGTATTGACTTTATAAAAATCATTATTATTATTAACCACGATATTGTGTCACGGTGTACATGAGTGCACAATAGTTAGTTCATTGCACTTTTATAACACATACTTGTTTACTCAATATTTCGATGGCTCCTACGAATAAGGGGCTATGTGCAAATTGACAACTTTTCAGGAGAGACAACGTAAAGTTACAACCGTATAGGAAAATAAGCCACATAGGCACTTTTACTTCAGCAAAAAAAGTTACACCTGTAAATGTGTGTTTTTTTAGTTCATGTTATTAACTAAACTAAGAGGTAGCTTTTAACACAAAAAAGTAAAAATAATCAAATTGTTACTTTGGCCCATATACATAAGACCCATCGATTTAGAAAATGATAATGCTTATGAACCTACTTTGTTAAGGATAATTGCACATTTGAAATTACAAACCTTTTCACTAAAAAATCATTAATAAAGATTATTCCTCAAATATATTCCGTCCTACATGTTGCATAAACTTGTTTGCTTCATATTGTGTTTATAAGTAGATTTGCTTTTAGAGATTTCAATGAGTCACAGTTTTCTACTGTTTCCTTTTTATCGTTCATTACTCATGTTGATTGCTTTGCAACGTATATGCAATCTTAAGGAAAATTAATCAAGTACATATATATAAGTCAATCATTTAGTGTCAATAAAAATAAACCGTTTTATCAAAATGTTCGTACATGCTTTATTTACTATCTTATATCTATCTATATATATAAAAGAAAGTCGTGTTAGTTACACTATTTATAACTCAAGAACGGCTGAATCGATTTGACTGAAAATTGGTGGGCAGGTAGCTTAGAACCAGGAAACGGACATAGGATAATTTTTACCCCGTTTTCTATTTTTTTATTCCGCGCGGATGGAGTCGGGTAAAATCTAGTTCATATTAAAAATGAATTTCATAAAGAATGAAATAAAATACTATTGGACAAGACAATGACGCTAAAAGATGCGTTGATTCATATTTAATGACGAAACTATTTAATAATACAAAAAGAAAACGTATCCAAACTACGTACGTATGAGTAATGTATGACGTAAGCTATTTAAGATGTATGAAAAAACTCGTATTACGTTGAATCAGCCTCGAGCTAATGAATCATTTCCCTTTTTAAAGTACACTTGCTTTAAATAATACTGTAACAGCCTCATGTACCTATTCCTCTAGGTTAATAGATCGTTATCTTTAATTATTATTCACTCAAAAGATAAGAAACATGTTTTTGGTTACCTATGATAAAGGCAGCGTTAAATGAAATCTTAATATACTAGTAAAGGTTTGAAGGTTGTATAAATGGTGCAACCTTTCAACCGAGATGTAAACAGATTTTTTTTTTCATACTTAAATGCAAACTAGAATAAACTATTATTATTTGGAACATAGTCACATCTGTGATTATGTTCCAAATAACTATCGTACAACTATGATTAGACCGGTTTGAAAAAAATATACACTAGACAATGTGTTTTTAAAATCTATGTAAAAATATATTTAGGCCGCGACTTTGAATAAAAAAAAAATAAGTAGCCTATGTAGTCAGATTCCACTTATATTCAAACTGCTGGACCAGTGAACTTGAGGAATACTATGATTTATTAAGTATTTTTAGTTGTTTAGCTCAGTGCTATGGTAGTGCCTTGCGAGTTTACTCTCATACGAAAAAAAATAAGACTAATTTCAACATGGATTTCGTTTTTTTTTTTTAATTATGATTATATGTGAATTATTTTTTTTTTTTAAATTTTCAATGTACTTTTTTTTTCAGTTTATGGGACCTTGCTCGAGGATGATCTGCGCGGTGACACTTCGGGCAACTTCAAGCGGCTGATGACGTCACTCTGTATGGTATGTAATTTCTTCGTCTACAACAGTGATTGTCAAACTTATTTCTTTCACCGCCCCCTTTGAAAATCAATTATATTTCAGAGCCCCTTAATTTTTATTCAGCCCTAAAACTTAAAAACCACAATTTCATTACTTTAATTACTTTCAATGCCCCCCATTTTTTGGGCCCCTTATCGCCCCCTCCTAGGTTTCAAACGCCCCCAAGGGGGCGTTATCGCCCACTTTGGGAAACACTGGTCTACAATAAAGTTATTATATAACGTACTAATATATTGGTCTGTGTACAATTGATTGGTCAGAATTATGTAGAAAATGAAATCTGTTGAATGTTGAATGAAGTTCAGACAAAGATAATAAAACAAATATTTTTCTGTATTTGAATATTGATTTCGAGAAAATAGGATTTTTGAACGATAATTTTTTCATATTTCAGGGTAACAGATCTGAAGATTTCCACGTAGATCAACAAAAAGCTAGAGAAGACGCAAGAAGCTTGTTGCAAGCAGGTAAATTATATGTTTTAGGTTATATATGTCACTATATTTTCAACTTTCAAACATCTATCTTAAATTATAAAGAGAAAAGTTGTGTATGTATCGAATAAACTCAAAAACTACTGAACGCTTTACAAAGCTATATTATTACTGAGAAAGATAGGCTGTATTTATAAATAGTTTTTTTTTTGGCGCGAATGAAGTCGCGGGCATAAGTTAGTTTAATATTATTACTTATACAATGAATTCTCTGACTCATTCCTTTATTGTAGTGATTATCAAACTTATTTATTTTTATCAGCGCCTCCATTTTTATACACCCCTAAAACTTAAAAACGACAATTTCATCACTTTAATTAATTTAGTTACATTATTCGGTTCTGATGTTTAAATTTACATTCTGAACTAGAATTCTTTACGAGTGAGGTAAAATAATTTCTGGTGCAATGTTATTTAGGGTAAAATTGCTCTAAATTTTTAACTATCATCGATCATGTTCCTTTATCCGCAGAAACTTGTTACTTGTTAAACGTAAGTTTTTATAACATACAGGGTAGAAATATAAGTTAATTATTCGTTATTGTGTAGTGGGTGGGTGGGTTTTAATTTTAGTTAAATATAAAATACTATATAAAGTAAATGAATTTACAAATAAAACATCGACCCCCTAACCCACATCAACGCCCCCCATTTCTTCTGGAGACCCTTAACGCCCCCATCTAGGTTTCAAACGCCCCCAAGAAGGCGTTATCGCCCACTTTGAGAGTCTGCTTTATTGCATGTTACAGTACTTATATTGTTGTTTATAATTTTATTATTATTTCAATAATAGGTTGTAAATTTTCCAGGTGAGCTGCGCCTGGGCACAGATGAGTCGGTGTTCAACGCAGTGTTGTGTTCGCGTTCATTCCCACAGCTGGCTGCCATCTTCCAGGAGTACCACTTCCTCACCGGACACGACATCGACGATGCCATCAAGGCGGAGTTCTCCGGAGATCTGGAGAAAGCCTTACGAGCTATCGGTCAGTGTACAACTTTAGTCTTTTGTATCTTTTAGACCGGAAATTACTTATATATTTTTTACAAATTGTCTTTCTGTCTGTCTGTCATGTCTTTTTTTTATACAACAAGGAAGCAACAAGTCAGTGTAGAAGATACAAGTGAAATTAAATATTAATATAAATATGACGACTGGTAGAGATTTATGGATCAGTAGTATATATGGCATATATGCCAACACGTTATAGGGGATAAGACAAGAACATGTTTTTTTATATATTATAGCAAGGATTCCCAAAGTAGTCGATATCGAACTTAATGCATTGCTAATTCTCAATCTGTCTTCTATTGACCTAAGTCAGAATTAATAAAATAATAATAACTAGCTGATCAGGCGAACTCTGTTCCGCCTTAAAGGCAAAGACGGATCGCAAATTAAAGTCTTTTAAATTCAAACGGCAAAACGGTTGGGATCATCGAGATCCTCGGAATGAGAACTACCTCACCTTTGAATTTTCCTTTCAGTATCGTCGCGTAAATTACATTGTTTATCAATTTTCTAACAACCAAACGCGTACCGTTGCACAGTTTTGGTTGGTTTATGTTTCTAAGCATGATTACTACGGAGCCAACGTTTAGACGTTAATTGTGCGGTGACAAGCCAGGCACATCCAAGTAGTTTAAAAATTAAATTGGATAGTTGGTGGCCTCATCTTCATTTGTGACGCAGTCAATAGATTTGAATGAATGCATTGTTCCAATGATCTTATTTTGAATTATATAGTTCAGCTCGCTCACTCAACCATTCATTATTTTTGTAGTTAGAAATAATGTCCGGAAATACATTGTTGATAATTTCGTCTTTTGATGAGACAAAATTACAGAAATTATTTGGAAATGTTATCAATCCGCTCGATTCATCGACAGGTACTTGACCATTACCGATAGTCAGCAATAGCTCAGAGAAATCTTCAGCAGATGTATCATTAAGCAATGCAACTCTCATGTTTGTTGTCGGCTGCAGTTTCTTCACATAGCGCCATAGATTCGACGATTTGAGGCGAGCGTTTATTTCGTCGGCAGCCGTAGATCTTGGAATTACTGACAGTGTTTGGCGGAAATCGCCAGACAGTAAAATCATTGCTCCTACAAAACATCTCGCGTCATTCCGTAAATCTTTCAATGTTCAGTTAAGTGCTTCTAATGCACGTTTATTCGCCATTGTGCATTCGTCCCAGATGATGATTTTCGATGCCGATAAAACTTTGGTCATTGCTGAATTTTTCGTAATATTACATGTTGGTTCTTCAAAAGTTTGAAGATTTAACGGTAATTTTAATGCCGAATGAGCCGTACGGCATCTTTCTAACAATGTGGCTGCTATTCCAGAAGAAGCAACTGCAACCGCTTTTTTGGATCTCGCACGAACAGTGGCTAAAACTACTGACATGAGAAATGTCTTACCTAATTCATTAAGAAACGGCTTAACTCACGTGTGATCGTCCGGTGACGGCACCGACTAATAATTATTATGTCTCACGAAAGTTAAAACAATTTAATGTCTTACCAACCAATATTAGCTGCATTTCCTTCAGTATTAACTGCATCACGTAAATGGATGTTCTCCTCAGAACCCATTTTCGCTTGGTTTAACCTAATGAAAGTTAAACGTTCCGTTTCTATTTTGAAATACATGTCGACGCAATACTGCTTAAACAATCGACGAAACCACAACAAATAATTGTAAGAATTTTGACGAATCATCAAACGATATGCGTAATAATTTATTGAGCTAACTTTCTTTGTAGTTTCTTCACCATTCAATGGATTTATCATTTTGATATTAAAATAATATCCATCTTCTCCTTGCCAAAACATCAGCGGGTATTGCAATGCGTTATATGATCGATGTGTTACAGATATTTATTTGCAGTTGCCCAGTATCGCGACGTGTAAGCACAATATTGCGTGTTTCCAATTGTTCACCAACAATCAGGATGGCAACTTCATCTATTGTTGTAGCGTTACATGTGCGTTCATGTGTTGCAGATGGTCGTTCATCTGATTTGATGACAACTTTATAGTCATCATTTGGCATGCGCTCTAAAGCACTCTTAAACAACCTGACAAACGCATGATGTTCATGAACTAGTTGCTGCAAGTCTTGAAGAATTGCTCGATCATTCCTGCATTGATCTCTCCACATTGCATCTTCTAGTGGTAGTAATGATCCAATTCGATGATGAATCTGTCCTTGTATCTTAAATGTCGGATTAAATCCTCGCTCTTCGATAATATCTGCCCCAAATGACGTCATTTGGAAACAACCATTATATTTTTGAGTATTTGCAAGAAAGTGGCGTGATTCTGGTGTTTTGCCACAAAGCAATGAATACAATGGCTCAGGTGGCGGAGACAACAATGGCAATTTCACTTTACCATTAACGCAGCATAATCCTGGCGTTTCTCCGGAAAACTTCAATGCACCACAATACTTGCAAATAACGTCCATTTGCCCAATGCAAACGCTAGGATTCAATCTGTAATCTTTGCTGCTATCGTATCGAAACGCTGCTCGGTTCAAATCAGCACTTGATAAATCTCTTGTTCTGCGTCGCAAATTATCTATTTGTTGACCTCTGTTGTTTGCTCGACGATTTTGCATTGTCGACCCAGCCGTTTCACGGGCTGCCTTATTTGCTCTTGTGATTGAGAAGCACGAAGTCGAGCCATACTAACGCGGCGCTGTTCACGTGCAATTTCTTGTTCTTCAGCCCTTTCATTTGCAGTGTTTCGTATCCTTCTTGCATTACGGCTTTGTCGGGAAAGATTTGATCGTCTTGGTCGCGGCATTAGTAATTAAACTTCACTTCAATTCCCCTAAATATTTATTTCAAAACTCAAATTTTCAACCATTCATTCATAGACAAAATTACTTAGCTTTTTGAGATAGGTAAATGGCTCCATTATTACATTATGATTGTTATTTATTTAATAGAAATAGTTTTAATATTGGTTTCTTACAAAAATCAAATTGTCAACCATACATACGTCCATTACATAGCTGTCATTTGTATTTTGTTATTCCAAGTCTGATTTTTTTTTTGTTATACCACGTTTTTTAGTGACTGATGTTTTATGTCAAGTCACACGGTGACGCTGTCGAACGGAACAAATAGTATCCTATGTCCGTTTCCTAGTTCTAACCTACCTGCCCACCAATTTTCAGTCAAATCGATTCAACCGTTCTTGAGTTATAAATAGTGTAACTAACAATACTTTCTTTTATATATATAGATAGATTGATGTTAAGAGTAGGTAATTTGACCATGGAGGTCTGTGGTAATGGTTCATTTTGAAAAAAGTCACTTGTCCAAAATAATCCCTGTATTACAGGATTACAACTGAGTAAGCGACCACCTGAATATTCCCATGTGCCCCTGTCCTACGTCATATCTATTTGCCCTTTCCATGCTTTCCTTATAAGAGATTAGGAAAGGAAAGGGGATTAAATTAGGCCTCCGGTAGTACACTAATCAAACTGTACGCAGAATTTCTTCCATTTGATGCCTGTCTTCTGCGAGGTCATGTTATTTAACTGTTTATACCGGACCATTCGTGCTATTTATGTTGTTACTGGCATCTACTAATGTTGAAGATATATTGTAGGGAATCTTCAATATAATTTTATTAAATTTTAACAATAATCTCCAATTCCAGTGAAAGTTGTCCGCAACAAGCCGCTGTTCTTCGCAGAACGTCTGCACAAGTCTATGAAGGGTCTTGGTACTAACGACCGTCAGCTCATACGTATCATGGTGACTCGCTGCGAAGTCGATCTCGGAGACATCTCCAACATGTTCCACTCCAAGTATGGAGAGACATTGCAGAGCTGGATCGAGGTATCAGATATAAATGGAATTAGAAAAAAAATATAGATTAAATCAACTGGGGATAATTTAGCTTCCTAATAGTGAAAGAATTTATCTCTAATTCAGTAGTTTCGGAGCCTATTCAATACAAACAAACAAATATTCAATCAAATCGTATCTCTTTACAATAATGCGTATAAAAGAAATGGAAGATTGTAGAACTGGATTGTGGTAAGAATGCAATTGAAATATTAGAAACTAACTGTCGCCCGCGACTTCGTTTGCATGGAAAAAAAAGAATCATAATAGACTATGTGTACTTCCGACTATGTTCTACATTTATGACAAATTTCAATGAGTTTCCTTTAGCTTAGTTTTGGAGTGTATTTCTAAAAAACATCCATCCATCCATCTGAACTTTCGCATTTATAATATTACGAAATGTAATAATTTGAAAATGAAACTGTGTTGAAAAGATTGTGGAATTAAATCGAAGTAAGAGAGAGATAGAAATATTAAAAATAAATGCAGTGAAAGAGATAGTGATATAAAATTCATAGAGATGAAGAAAATAAGGATCTTTTAATACATATTTGTTAATCAAAGAGCATTAAAAAAACAAAAATTATACAATTATTATGAATAATATTTCTGGTTAACAATATTTTTTTTCTAACAGGGCGACTGTTCCGGTCATTACAAGAAATGTTTACTGGGTTTGCTCGGCCTTTATTAAGCGTTCTCTTCATCTAACATAAACATAGTACATAAATACATCTGATGTCTAGTGCATATAATTTGATATGAATCTCTTTTATAAAAATGCTAAATGCAAAGCTAATAATTTTTTTTAAATTGAAGCTACTAGTTTATGTCTGTGGCCATTTTGTTACTATTCTATTGATCTTTATGTATGTTATGTTTAACTTTTATTTTATTTATTTATACATATATAATATGCTAAATGTTTAGATGCATATTTATGTTTAATTTTAAATTCTCATTTGAAATAATCTCATTATCTCAAATTGACCGTCCTTTTGATCTGATATTTTGAAATTCTCATAAATTTTTGTTTAGTTATGAAAAATATAAAAAAAAATCTCATGTCATATATTAAAATTTCGATTTGATAAAAATATTATTTTTATATCAACTTTAATATATATAATATATATAAATAATTTAAATATGTATGAATTTTCTATACAAGTGCCTTTTATGCTTTCGTCAGTGTTAAAAAAATACGGATTTGCCTAAAGACAAAAAAAATGTTAAGTGTAACTCAAAAATATACTGCTTTTAGTATTAAATATGCTATATTTAAGATATATTCTATGTAATATCGAAGTAAATTGATTATTTTACAGTGAGGTTCCACTGCAGAAATATTTCCATAAACATGTATGTTATCAACTCATATCTCCACTGAGGGACTCAGAGACTACCCTAAGTTAGGGGTGACTAGGCCATAGTCAACCACAGCCCAGTGCGGGTTAACTTGACACATATCTTTGAATTTCTTCTCAGATATGTGCAGGTTGCATCACGTTTTTCTTCCTTAAGAACGTCAGATAAATGTACATGTGAGATTCGAAAAACATTGTTACATGGCGAAGATCGAACCTGGATGTAAAGATTTAGATGCAGTCTGGTTTAAGCAGTTAACAACTGTGCCGCAGACACTCCGTTATATTTTAATATTATTTGTGCTCTATTTGACTAAATATATGTTTTTATATAAGTTAATATGTTTTTGAACAGGTTTTTCAGCAGTGATAATTGACGTTTAAGTTTTTGGTCACAAGTCGTTTTATAGTGATCCATGTTAATCTCAAAATTATTATTTTTTTAAATTACAAATCTCATAATATTTAATTTTGTGGAATAAAAATTAATGCGAAATTTTAAAGTGCCAAAACTATTTTAAATTAAACATTTACATTTACACTACATAAATTACAATTTACATTACATTTCTTTTTTTATATTAATATTAAAGTAACATTATTTAAGTGTATTAAATAGTTACTACTACTTATAGTGGGGGGGTTCAATTCCTTTGTGAATTTTGTCTACAATACCTACTTTTAAAATTGTTTTCGAATATAGAAAATAATATAATGAATCTAATAGAAATCTTACAGTTACGTTCAATGCGCATTTACTGTTCGAGTTTGTTTGGCACAAAATGATGCAGATATAAGCAAAAATATGTATTTTTTTTATATAAAACGTAATATATAATTCCTTAGTACATACATTAGGGATGTTGTCATTTATGATAAAAAAAAAAACTAAACATTTCTAATTAATACAAATTATCATTTTCTATTCGTACCTTTTTTTCGATCTATCCGACGAAAAAAAGTTACGTCTCTTATGGAATCTCTTATGACGTATTTGCGTCAGAAGGTTCGATTTGTGCAACGTAATAACCTCGAATGAATCCCTAACGCATTTTATAATCTCGCTCCCACCTTTTCATTGAAGACAAAATAATTACAAGTTTTTTTCTATAATTAGCAGTAAGTTATATAAGTTTACATATTAAGATATACCTAAAAGCTTTTCCGCCGCTTACATTTCATATGATGTTTTAATGTTTAAATGTAATATTACATTATTAATTATACACTGAAACAGTTGTCACTTTAATAAATATTATTTCTAAAAAGTGTCTTTTTTTTCTATCCACAAACATTCCCTAAAAATATCACAGATTTTTCTGGTTTATTTAACAGATCTTCGATCTATCTCGTTTTAAAGTTACATTCGCATTTTCGTTTTGTGTTATCGCTTATTTATCTACTTGTTAGTGGTCCAGACGCGTTGCTGGAATTGGTAACACCAGTAAACGACGAGTGATGTCCTCGTAACGATAGACCGAGCGAAAAAGAAAAAAATTGATGGAAAAAACAGTTTAAAAAAAGGTCCATTGACTGTTAATAAACACAATGTCGACATATTGAGACTTTGTTCATTAATGTTTTACTAACCTACAACAAGAATTTCTGGGCTTCTGATGGTTTTTTTTTTTTTTCATATTGAAATAGCGCTTGACCACGATCTCACCCGATGAGGTTAAGATGTGGTCTAAAGATGGTACGCGCTAGCTTTGTAGATGCCTATTCACTCTTGAAGGCCCCCACATCGTACTTGGACGGAAAAACTGACGCCGGCAACTTATTCCAATCCTTAGCAGTACGCACAAGGAACGATGATTCAAACTTTTTCGTTCGGTGTCACTGTTGTTTATTGTGGCTTTTCATTTCATGGTTTTATTAAAAAAAAAAATGACTAATACTAGCTGTCGACCGCGACTCCGTTCGCGCGGGATGAAAGAAAACTTAATAAGCCTATGTGTCCTTGCAGATTTTGTTCTAAATCTGTGCCAAATTTCATCAAAATCCGTTGAACAATTCCGAATATAGCTTCAAACAAACATCTCCATCCATCTAAATATTTCCATTTATAATATTAGTAAGATGTGCATTACATTGCTTCAATAAATAATTTTCTCAGATTAGACTTTTTGAACATTTAGATCACATCCTCGGTAGTATAGTGGTAAGTATCCCCGCCTGTCACGCGGGAGACCGGGGTTCGATTCCCCGCCGGGGAGGTTTTTTATTCATATCGTATGATTTTATAATATATTTTCCCAGATTAGATAACCAACTTCGTCATCAGAATAAATTATTATGTGACCTCTGATTTAGAGAGATTGTTGAATTGTTTGAAAGCATTCCCGTAAGTCTGTAGTTAATGTATTCCTTTGTGATGGTATATTGCTGTGTGGATTGCCGTCACGCCGTCAGGTTCCTTTGGACATTCATGTGCTAATGCTGCGGTAATTTACCTATGTTCAAACCATCGTTTGTTAAACAACGAATACTGAATTAGTTCAGGACTAACTAATAATAATTAAATACATGGTTTCGAGGTTAGGATGAAAGGATTGAAAGGACTCTTAGGCAAATTTATACTGATAAATCTTATAATTATATATCGTTTGTCTTATCGTTGGTTTCTGATACCAAAACCCCCGTATAAAACATATTTTTATCTCTGTTTTGTCAATGATAATGAGAGGGATGACGATATGTTTTAATACAGGTACTGGGTATTCCAACAAGATTCGGCGCCAGCTCATACAGCGAAGAGCACACAAGACTAGCCCTCCTTCAGTCCAGATTTGAATCCGTTAGATTACAAGAAATGGCAACACTTGGAGGAAAAGGCGTGCTCAAATTCATCCCAATTTGGAGTCACTCAAGACATCCTTGATTAAGGCAGCCGCCGATATTGACATGGACCTCATTCGTTTTGCGATAAACGACTGGCCGCGCAGATTGAAGGCCTGTATTCAAAATCACGGAGGTAATTTTGAACAAACTTTAGTGTCATAAGAATCTATGTTTTGTTAAGTTCATTTTGGTATATAAATGGTCACATAATGAATAAACTCCTTTCAATTATTTTATATTAAACATGTGACAGAATTTATGACTTGACTAGGTATTTAAATTCTTATTACATATGTATATGTATATATAACATCTTTATATAAATTATTTTTTTACTTTATGATGGATACAGAAAAATATTTCATTGAGGTAAGGTAATCCAAGTTTCTTTTTTCTTCGTTGTCTTCTCTGCTTTCAGATCTCAGTTGTAAATCAAGTTTTATTTAAATAAAATGTAATATTATAAAATATCAAATCATTTTACATAATAAATTACCATTATTAATGTATAAAAAACCAAGTGGATATTACGAACTGTGCAATTTTCCACACGATGAACAGGGAAACTGTACCCTCAATTTAAAGTCGGTAGTTTTTCTTAACAACTATAATATCTTTGATGTGACATTGTTCATTATTTATTAACGCTCCTTGCATCGCCACTTTCAAAAGAGTCTCCATACATTATAATTAAATTGAACAAAGAAAACTAGTTAGAAAAATAACAATACCTTTTACCTATGTGCCATTAGTTCGTAAAAACAAAACCTAATGGATCGATCGGAAACAAAAGGTAACAGGAGTGAAAAAAGTACATTTATGCAATGTCGTGGGGAGAAGTAAGTTATTAAAAAAATGTGGATTAAAATGTTCAGTACTCGTATTAACACACAACGCTCCATTGTGTGACAAAAAGCGCTGTTACCGTAAAATTCTACTGCTTTAACACTAGTATTAAATCATATTGTTGCCGCCGTTTTTTGCACGAGTATGAGAAGGATGGCAGGTATTTTACACAAGTGCATCGATGAAAGTCCACAATAAGTAGGATCATACTTCATAACGCGGGTATAATCCTGATGATTTCAAACTAAATAAAAAAGTAAGACCTCACTATTAATTTGCGATGAGAAAAAGAATAAAAATTGCACACGAGGTTTTGTGGAACTAAAACCTAATATATTAGACCTAAGATAGTGATGACTGGCGTGAAGTGGAAGCAATTCCGCATTTTCATGCGACCGGAGGACTAATTTTGGTCCTCTATCGCCATCCTTTCCTAATAATAATTTTTTTTTTTTTTTGTGACTGAGTAGTCACTGTTTGCCTTGAGGAGGCATTTACAGTTTCACCGGGCTTGAGGTGGCCGGGCGCAGATGGCGCTTAGCCTAAACCTCGTTTAAGAGTAACTAGGCTCGAGGGCTCCCTCAGGAGCCTCGGCTCGGGCTGTTACTTCGTTATTATTACCGGATTGGGTATTATTACCGGATTGGAGATAATAAAAGGGTGGGAAGGGAAAGAGGACTTAAGTATGGGAAGGTGAAGTGGATTTTGCAGAAGAGGGGACGCACATGAAGGGGAATTATCTTCTTTCTGTGCGTCCCCTTCTTCGTTGATTAAAGGTAGGCAACGCATCTGATGTTTAGGGGCAACGACGGGCTATTACATACGAGTCCCATATTTACTCAACAGTTTACCCGAGGACATAAGACGTGAGCCTAAACTTGGTAAATTTAAACAATTATTAAAAAAACACTTGTTAAATCATTGTAACCATTTAAGTAATGTAAAGCGAGTGACCTGCAGTCAAACTGCGTAAGCAGTTTTGCGGGGCATGTAATATTTGAAAGTATAACTGTGTAAGTGTAAATTTTCCGAAATAAAAAAAAATACTCGAGCTTTTTCTTTACCTTTTCCGAACTTATACGTTCTCTTTTCCAGCTGTCAAAATAATGTCTATTAAAAACAAACCACGAAATTTTCACAAAAAAAAATCATAGAAGTTTTTATGATTCATGCAAATGTTTCTAAAAAGAAGCTACTAATTTGTTTCAATATCAGATATAATGATTTGATTCAATGAGTTAGGTTAGGTTTCATTTTATTTCATCTCATTAAATTTCATTTTCATTTCATATCAGTAAAAAAAATCTACAGAATACTTGGCTCTAAGGGCATAGTTCCCTTTGCCTACCTAGAATGGGTGAAGAAAACAAAAAAACTCTGCTTACTTATATTCTTTTACGGTTGGCGCCATTTTCCAAAAAAAATATTTGCGAATTTAGTTGTTTATTGCACGAAATGAGTAATTTCGACGATATTTTATTTGAATTAACACCACCGGAACTCAGTATAATTGCACAAAATGCTTCGGAGAACATTTTACCGGAAAAGTCAAAAATTCGCTACATACCTACATACAACGAATTTATTGCGCGGAGAGAAAAGAAAAAAGCAAATAGATTTTCAGAAAATGTTATGTTGGCATACTTCTCCGAACTATCAGCAAAATTAAAGCCTTCTACGTTATGGTCGAGGTTTTCGATGATAAAAAGTATGCTGAAAATAACGAACGACGTGGATAAGTTAATACCCAAGACTAAACTTTAAACGACAAACAACAACGATGGTTTTACAACTAAAAACACAAAAACAAAAAAAAAATGAATTAAGAACAAAAGATACACTAAAAAGTAAAAAATAATTTTACATGTAAACAAAGAATAATTCTATATTCGGAATTTAAAATACAATTTTATGCAACTAAAATTTAGAACAATTTTGGGAAATTAAAAATAACAATAAATTTTTAATAATTATTATTTTTGGAGTCGGTGTCAGCCAAGGTAGATGTTTAAAAAGTTACACGCAATATGTTTAATCATAATTAAAATGTAACATCAATTTAATTGGCACTACTTGTAAGCGCAGCAAGCATCGAGTACGTAGATCGACGTCAGCACCAGGAAGGAGTGATACTATACTATGGATACTGACACTCGTTTATTTGAACATACTGGGTTGGCGGCGGGGCAGCCATCCCCGCGTGACCGCGGCCTTACTCCAACACC
The DNA here is from genome assembly GCF_912999745.1 of Papilio machaon. NCBI lineage: Eukaryota > Metazoa > Arthropoda > Insecta > Lepidoptera > Papilionidae > Papilio > Papilio machaon. The sequence continues at coordinate 2,408,774 of NC_059989.1, read as the reverse complement.
AGCGCAGCGCCAGTCAATTGAAAGAAGCGAGACAAGTCACTCGTATGCTTGTGAACCATCCATTTCTTTCTTGTCTTGTTGTACTTCATTATTTCATTACATTATATTGTTTATATCGTAGCGTGCTCATCGTTTCGGCATAATACACGCATGTAGAGCTAACGAGACAGAAGAACAACGTGCATTACGAATAAGAGGAATGCAACAAGCAAACCGTGTTTTGAGGGACATCACAAATGATAAATCATTTGATACGGCCATTAACATTTTTGCTAATGTACCATGCGCCGTAGGTAAGAGATGTATCTACCCCCAATACATCGAATTTACGAGCAGACTTGTATACTAAATATTACCTGAAGAACTTCAACTTTGGGTACAATAACTACGTGTTAACGTATAACGTGTATAACGTCGTTGTTATATTAGAAAAAGAAAAGTAATAAGTAAGTATAATTTATAATAGCAATAAGAGTCAATAAATAAGTAAATAAATAAAATAAAAGTTCCTTCAACAGCATAATAGAACAAAATGATACCCGCAGATATCCCCAATGAATTAGCTAATTTGACGAGCGTTGAAGAGCGATTTTTAAGTCGCATTGTACCCTTCTTAAAAATTATAAAACTTAATAATCGTTTCAGCCAGAATTGGTGTAAAGGGCAGGTTATTTTATTTGCAAGGGATGTGGTAGAAATAGTGGAGCAGTTACCACTGACACTTCATCAAGCCGGTTTAGTTTTGATAGTAGAAAATCTTGAGAACATTTCGAGTTCTAAAGAGTTCGTCGTGGATATGCAGAGACTAATCAGCCGTTAACTTGGTTAATTTCTAATAACCGTCTTTACAGAGATGTTCAGGTGCATTTGGCAACGGCCTTAAACATTCCTTGTATAATTAAAATCCCTGAAAACTGTATTCCTGAAGTGTATGTTGTTACTTCTGAAACCTCAACACATTATGTCACCTTAAACGATAACAAGGCCATATTGCGTGGGTCCTTATATCAAGTTGATATACGATTTAATTCATCTCGTGGCAAACAATGTACTGCGATTGCGGCTGTTGCTTGTGCAGCATTTAGTATGTTCGATCCAAAGAAGTGGACCAAAAGTGATGTCGACTATAATGTAATCATTGGCGATTAATATTATAATTAATGCATTGCTTCCAGAAATAATCCTGTGCCTGGTGAAGCTAGCCCTGAATATCTTGCTGTGACTGATCTTAGTTCAAGACTTACATGTCGTAAATAAAATGTAGTCATCACAGGACTTGAGGAAAATAATAATAATGGTCACATAGACAATAACTATACTCCTGTAGGTTTCCCTAATTAAAAAAATGCATTATCAAATTTTTTCAGAGAACACTCTAATGGGATACTGACAGCAGACGCCATTTCGATGGAGGTACACTGCTGAACTTTGGGCAACAATCACATTTACTTTTTGTTTGAGTCGTATGCGCTTGGCACTAAGGGAGCTTCCGCTCCCATAAACGGGACCGCTTGTTGTATGAAATTTACCGATCTTGGCAACCTGCACACCATTTTACGTCGCAATTTTTTTTTTAATCGCCAAATAAAGTCAAAAAAGGAAGCTTTTATGATAATCTTAATGTGTTCTCATTAACAGCTATAGTTATAACATCAGACACCCAAACGCAATCACTAACGCACCTTATTGAATAATCAACAATACGAATAAACAGTCCTACATTCACGCCTATTAATCTCCAAACAACAACTCAAGGCGTACAGTGTACGGTACCATTATCAGTTCATAATTCCTCAGACATAACCTGCATAGAGTCCACAAGTATGCTCCAAAACGTAGATGATAATATCCCTAATTTAGAAAGTGTCATAAACATGAATACCAATTTAACAGACGATACAATGAAATTGGGCGCAATCACAAGAAAAACTGCACCGCCCTTGAATTTAGAGCGTAAACGTTATGGAGGAATTGTGCTGGTATTTTCTTTTTCCAAATGTCAAGAATGGCTTTGGAGAGGAAAGAGAAAATACATGTTGCCCCTTGATTACTTTCAAAACAGAATAATGAATATTGAAAAAAGATTCAGCAGGAATGACTAATTATTTTATTCTACCTAACAGTTCCGTGCGAAGTCCAGCGTATCTGTGTCATGTAGGATGCGACAAGGCCATGGAGAGCAAACACCACAGGGACTAGTGGATAATATGCATCTCACTATGAGAAATATCCGAGGATCGGCGTCATATTTGCAAAAATGTTGCTCTGAATTGATTGCAATGGTCAGAACTTTAGGGCCTCGCACATGGTTTTTAACATTTTCCTGCAATGATTTTAATTGGTCAGACATGATAGAATCTTACTAATCGCTGATGGACGTAACATCGATGAAATCGATGGCCTTACATTCCCGGAGAGCTTGAACCTTGTGCAAAAGTATCCGGTGGTGGTAGCACGACAGTTCACTGTACCTGTTAACGCTCTGATGCGATTCCTAAAAATGCATAAAGATTGCTTGGGTGGTCCTATTGAAGATGGAAAATACCGAGTGGATTTTGAAAACCGAGGTAGTCCACATTTGCATATGTTAGTTTGGTGTAGAGATGTTCCGTTCGCCTAGGACCAGATGAAGCACTTGCTAACAAAGGACGATTCTGTTTATTAAAAAGAACATCTAATAATTACAATGACATTCTTTTAAAACTATGGAAGGGAAATATTGACGTTCAACCGTTTGGTAATGTCACGTCTGTGGCCTACTACATTACAAAATATGCTAGTAAATCTGAACCACATGATACAGATGACGTGATTCGAGATGCAATGTTTAATGCTAAGAAACAAGGTGGTGATGTTTGGAAGCAATTGTTTACGGTATTCATGACAATTTTAAATCAACGATTGGTAAGTGCACCAGAATGCGCATACAGATTATACCATTTGCAATTAAAATGTCGTCGCGAAAGACAGTTTTTGTAAATAGTTGCAGGCCGGAGCAACGATTCAGATTTCTGAGATTTGATACTGATGACACGACCTAAAAAATTTCGTTGTTACTGGTTGTGTTTACAAAGAAATTTTCGTGTTTCTAGGTCGTAAGACATAATTACGACCTAGAAACACGAACTAGAAAATTTAATCCTTGCGGAATTTGCTGTCCGTTTTGAAACCATCTCTAATACGACATGGTCAAAAGATAATGGCGATGCTGAACTGAGAGATTAAAATATTACCCCAGTGAGGTATATCAGACTGCAGGATAATACGCGAATGTGGGTAAGAAATAGAACTGTGAATAGTTACCTGAACCAGTATGACATTCTATCTGACTCCCAATATGGCTTTAGAAAGGGGCGATCAACGCAGCACGCTATTTGTGATCTTACATCTGTCATAACAAGGGAAGTTGATAAAGCATGGAAGTGTCTTGTGGTCTTTCTTGACCTCGAGAAAGCCATTCCCTACACAAGTGAACAACTTAATTGTAAAGATTTACTTGAAATAAATACATTTTTTTTAAATAGACCAGCAGTGTTACGTACCCGTTATTATACAATTAATAGCGACAAAGAATTTCGTAATGAAGGTGAGTTACTTTGGAAAACGAAATCTGTGAAAACTGTTTTATAAGACGCCAAAGAGATCTTCGTCCATTGCAGGATAACATCAGTGCAGAACAATTTGGTCATGCCGAGCTAGTTATACAATAAGCTGTTGCACAAGCTACCGCGCTTAATGCTGCCCGCTAAACTGATGTCTGCAATGCATCCTTGTGTTTTGGTGAACGAATTGTACACGATGATAACTTTTGTGAAGATATGGAAGAACGCGCTGTCATGCCAGGTGAACTGTTCTGAGAAACATTCGAGGTCTAAACATCCAACAGAGGAATTTATTTCAGAAAATCTCTGCGGCAGTCGAAAACGATTTACACGGATTAGAAAATCAGTTGTTGTTTTTTATCACGGGCGGAGCATTTCATTTCATTTCATTTCAGCAAATCATTTCTGCTGAAATTAATCGTGGAGCATGTTAAGCGTTGTTACGCGCCAACAGTAGATAGATAGAAGAAGAAGAAGAAGAAGCTCCTCATCCCTCACCTTCCGACTGACACAGGTGGACCTTTGACAAATATACATGAACAATCATACGAAATTAATAATAGTTTGTCTCAATTCTATTAAATTTCTTCATTTTTTCGCAGCTGTATAAAAAATAGTTGTTCAGTACAAGTGCGGAACAGAGACCCGACTAATGTCTACCTATCTACTGAACTCTATGCAATGACAGGCTTTTCGCACTCGTTATGAAATATATCCGAGTTCTAGGTAACACTTACCAATTTGAATTCGAAGAAACTTGATCAAAGAATGCGAACACTAATACTATTCGAGAGTTTCAGGTTTCCGGAGCTTAGTGATTCAAACAAGCGAACTGAATTAACTTACCTTTACATAGAAGTTAGTAATTGTGTGAAACAGGAATTGACAAGGCAGACGAGTCGAAAGTAATTCCCGACATGGAAATCCACCTTCTACGTAAGTTAAGCAAACTTGCAAACATAATTGAATATTGTAGAGGATTGTACACTAGTTTTGTGATTTAAAAATCAACGAAATCATTGTACACTCAACGGCCTATTAAAGTACTAGCTTTTTTATAGTCATTTACAAGTTTACCCATTATAGCAATCACATACCAACAGTTGCTAATTTGTAACCTCGTAATTTTAAAATTCCGAATGGATAAATGGTGAGCCTAATTTTGTAATTATTTTTTCTGATGTATTAAAGTAATGGTCCCATTCATTCAGTTTACAATTTACAATCAGTTTCGAATGGGCGTTGATAATCACCTCGGTTTTCCCGCCGCTCGATTACCCCCTTCAGAAAGAAAAATATGCCGAATCCTATAAAAGATTGACGAACTTTACAATATTTGATGATACATCAATACCTATGTGTAAGAAGTTACTTATTAAGTGTCGGTACATATTGATAGAACCGAGCAACTTTAAGTAATCTTGCTTAAATTAATAATTGTATAAAAGTTTTACATTAAAATATCATCATCATCATCATCATCAGCTCACTATACGTCCCCACCGAGGGGCTCGGAGCCTACCCCAATTTTAGGGGGTGACTAGGCCATAGTCAACCACGCTGGCCAAGTGCGGGTTGGTTGACTTCACACATATCATTGAATTTCTTCTCAGATATGTGCAGGTTGCATCACGATGTTTTCCTTCACCGTAAGAACGTCGGATAAATGTACATATGTAAATCGAAAATCGAAAAACACATTGGTACATGGCGGGATTCGAACCCAGGACCTGCAGATTGCAAGTCAAGTGCTTAACCCCTGAGCCACCGACGCTCTTATAAAGCGCATATAATTAAAATATGTTAAAATATAATTATTACTTTTATAATTAATGTAATTTTTTAATGTCAATATTTGATTTTCATCTCTGACAGTGTCAATACAGTCGTAAGGGCGATTCGAAATTAATTGTCTTGGGACATTTATGTAAATTTGCTCGGCGCTATTGCCCGCAATTTTATGAGACACTTGTATTTAGTTACGAGAATGTTGGATCGCGTTACTTGATAGTAATTTAATTAAATTTTGTATTAAATTGATATATATCGATGGGTCCTAAGAATAAGGGCCAAAGTTACAAATTGATAATTTTTTCTTTTTTACGTTAAAAGGTCTTAGTCTAGTTAACAACATGCATTAAACACAAATACACATTTACAGGTGTAAACGTGTTTTTTTGCCAAAGTAAAAGGGCCTATGTGGCCTCTTTTCCTAAGTGGTTGACACTTGTAGAGCCTCTTGTTCCTTGTAGAGCCTTGTTGTTGTTGGTCTTTATTCGTAGAAGCCATCTACGGATTACGAGTATACTGAACATCAAGGCTTATTAAAATATAGTAAACCAAAAAAATCAACGTAATACACGTAAAATAATTAAATATACAATTAGAAAATTAAACATAACAATTACTCTGCTAACTGTGAGTTTTTGAGAGCAAAATCTCCGTTATTTACATGTTGTCATCTCTGTTTTGTCAAAAATAACGAAACCGACGTTAAATTAATTACTCTAACTCTTTCTTTATCTTTTCTGCAATCAAACATTTTGTCTTAAATAAGATGTTTGTAAGAAACAGATACAGTTTATTTTTAAAATTTATAAGATTTCTTCGAGTTAAAAAGTAAAACAAATCCTATCTAACGGTAACCTTCATTTCACTATCTGCAGACCAGGCTTTATGCTGACTTGCTTATCTAAATAAAATATGTAATTTATTTCTAACCCAGACCCTTGTCTACGTAAATCATAAGGATTTACTCGTTCACTAACAGCGGTACTAGCCTTAAGCGGTAGAACTGATTTTGTTTTCCTTACGTCCTTAATTTTTTATTCTACAGTTTGGACATGCAAGCTGTCTCTATCTTTATGAAAAATCTTCCTTCATTATTCTTAGGCGAATGATTATAACAAGTTTACCTTACAACTACGGCGAAAAGAATGTTTGTCTAAAAATATCTTATCTTCGCAAACAACTTTATTAAAAATAACATTTATTAATCAAGGGCATTGTATTTGGTTTCTTTTCTTCGTCTACTTTAGTACTATATAATTACACCACTGAAAAATATTATATTTTTTAAACTAAATTGTACTTTGGAAATAAATATGATATAGAACCGCTGACTTTAATTCAGTTATACAAAATTAGTAAAACAGACATTCAAATAATATAGTTATTCAAGCGGCTTATAGATGAATAAAGTTCGATTAAACCAAGAAAAAGTTATAACAAAACATTCTTTGTAAGTGTATTTTTACTTCAGAAGGAAAATAATTAACCTCAATTTAAACTTTGTTCTTATAAATTAGACAATTTTGTAGACGAATAAAACTGTTTTAAAGTAAAACAATCTATTTATGTTCGACTTTTGTTATTAAGAAACCAAATTAGCAATGAAAAATCTATATATATAAAAGAAAGTCGTGTTAGTTACACCATTTCTAACTCAAGAACGGCTGAATCGATTTGACTGAAAATTGGTGGGCAGGTAGCTTAGAACAAGGAATAGGACATAGGATAATTTTTACCCCGTTTTCTTTTCTTTTTTTTTTTTGATTCCGCGCGGACGGAGTCGCGGGTAAAAGCTTGTAATTAAATATACAATATAATAGGCTAACAACCCTAGAGGGAAGGGAGGTAGCTGATTCTGCTAAGACAGACAACAAGTAAGTATGTTCCTTCGTACAAAAGGTAACGTAAATCGTCAAAACTAATATTCTTTGGTTGCATTGCGAGAATCGCGTTGCATGGATGATTGTTTGAAGGTATCTCCAATAATGGTTCAACGGATCTCGATGAAATTTGAAATAGATGTAAAGCATAGTCTGAAAGAACATGTAGGCTACTAATTAAGTTTTTTTTAAATACCGCTCGGACAGAGACGTGGGTGACAACTAGTAAATTATATATCATAGGTTCGAAGGTCCCGTTGTTTTATAATTTTTAATGGTAACATGTATGTTTATTTTTGTAAGCTAATGTGTATTAGCTTCATTTTATAATTAAAATATTCCCTTGCCGTAAAAAGTCCAAAAAAAAGTATATACCTAACCAATGAATTTGATGGATCGTTCGAATATATAATTATATTTTTACAGTAATAGAGTGGTATCTCTCAAGACCGGCTTGATAAATGAGCCATCGGATATGCAAACTCAATTATTTTCTTTATTTAACACGAGTTTACTAACTTCCCCAGGATTTATTTACGTTTATATGTAATGGAATGTTGTAACTCATATTTTATATTTAAATGCTTTTGATTCGACATTTGCATACTCATAGAGCCGTTGACAATACAATAATTTCACTTTGAATTTAATTTTAGCCATAATCTAGGCCTGGATTCACAGAATAGCAAAGTTAAAGAAACAAAAATAAATAATTTAACAAAGAAAAACTGTATATAAATGTTGAAATTAATTTTCTCTTCTTTTCTGCTCCCGAGCAAAAACTACTTACAAAGGTAAAAGCTTTATAAACTATAAATTGTTTGTACAACACATTAGCTTTTGAAAATAAAGCTTTAATCCGAGGTAACTTTTTACTAATCCTCAAAAGCTTTAACCTTTGTAACGCTTCATAATTTCAACAAATTTAAAACACTGTTAAATAACTATTACATGCTTTTAATAAACATTAACGTTCATAAATGTGTAAAACGTTTCGCAATAATTCAAAGTATTAACCGGTGAAACATTTAAAGATTCAAAATTATTGTCGTATCTATTAAGAACACTAGAGAACAAGAACGATTATAGTTGCTGTAATTGCCGAGTTAACGCCTTAACAACTTTTTGAGGCAATAATATAAAATATTCGCCATTTTCGCACCATTTAAAGTGTAACAAGTATTAGAATTTTTTTGTCAAATTAAATATATAAATATATTCGTAGTTAAACAATTTACGTATATTTTTATTAAAAAATAACATGTTTAATCACCACTTCGATCACTCTTGTAATTTTGTTTGCAATGAATAAATGAATCCTCGGTAGTATAGTGGTAAGTATCCCCGCCTGTCACGCGGGAGACCGGGGTTCGATTCCCCGCCGGGGAGAACTTTTTTACATGTATTGACAAAATCGAATAAAAAATTAATAATTGTACGAATATTTTTTTAAGATCAAATGAATTCAAATTATTAATTTATGACTACTATTTAAGAAAAAAAATCAATTCGTATAACACAGAAAAATTCAATTTATTTGTTTTGGTCGTTAGATTTCAGTCTATAGGAAGTTTGTTGAAAATATTGTGGCGCAAATTTTTCGGTGTAATCTTCAAGTTACGTCTTCGTCAAATTGTTAGGGTAGAATAATGAAGCGTCTCGTCTTTTGTTTGCATATCTGATCCTTCATTAATTCCGGTTGTTTCTCGTAGCTTGATTGGAATTTATTAGGCTATCCACCCGATGATCTATCAGCACTTGCTTGCTTGTTAATCTTTTCTGATTTTGATTATATGATAAAACTAGCTATCGCCCGAGACTCCGCCTGCACGGAATTAAAGAAAAAACAACTGTGGCAAATTTCATAAAGATCTGTTGGACCGTTCCGGAGATATCTTCAAACAAACATCCATCCATCTAAACATTCGCATTTATAATATTAGTATGATAATGTCTGTTAACGTTTTATTTGACAACTGATAACCAAAATATTTTCATGTCATTGTTCCAAAAAACTGTGTCATGTTTTAGATTAGTTGTAATTTATTTTCCTATTTCCAGTAAGATTAATTTGAAACCAAATAACTACAGGATTAAAGATTAATTGTTCAGTCAACTAAAATGGTTATTTCAAAGTAAAAGTGTATCCTCGGTAGTATAGTGGTAAGTATCCCCGCCTGTCACGCGGGAGACCGGGGTTCGATTCCCCGCCGGGGAGGTCTTTTGCAATAGAACCTTGCTTTTATCGTTTTACAAAGTTTGCCCTGCATATTTTAAAAAAGCAGAAACAATAACACGCTATCGCCAATGTTTTATACCATAAAAATCTTATTTAAAACATGAAAAAAATCTTTAAGTTTAATTTACGGTATCTTAAATGTTAAATTATCCGATTCTAAGTTTCTAAACAAGAATAAAGTCTGTTATTTTTACGAATACCTACATTACATGGCCATCGTTTTCCGAAGACGTGACGCAATTCTCCGCCTCCTCTTTGTGCAGTTTATTTTCTTATATTTCCATAGGATGGCGAGTTTGTGATAAATCCGCACTCATATCTCTATTCCCAATGTAAATACACGAACACTGCTCTGAGATACTGCTTCAGTTGCAGTTTTGTTTTTACTGGATTTAAATCCAATTTTATATGTTACTCGTCCTAACATCGCAGAATGTTACTTACGCGTATATATTTTTTGTCGTAACCTGGTAAGTATCTTGCCTATACTACTTTCCTAACATATTCTTCGTATACTGTTCGTAAGAAACGGGATTCTTACCACGATTAAGCTGTTTGAGCATAAAACCACGAAAGTTTGAAGTTATATATTCTTCGTAGCCTAACTTCCTTGATAGTTATCATTTCGTTATAAGTACTAAGTTCTTCCAGACTACTAGATAGATTTCTAAATATTTTCAAGTTTACAACATCTTTTAGACGCGGGAAAAGGTCTAACTTTTATCTTGTCCGGTCTATATTATTCAAAGACTTCAGAGTACCACCTTAAAACATTATCTTTCTGTGGTACAATACGAAAGAAACCAACTATAGAGAGTATTCCTGTTAAAATTATGTATAAATACTAGCGGTCGCCCGCGACTTCGTCAGCGCAGAATTAAAGTCCTGTCAAAATCGGGTTCCGGAGATTACCCGGAATTAACGTGGCCTTGTTGACAAACATACAAACAGACAAAAAAATTTAAAATTGGTTTTTCGTTAGCAACGCAAATACATCTTGTGTACGATATATGTTTTTTTTTTTTCGATATCACATACAGACTCTCCAATTTTATTAATACATTTGTATATGGGTCATTACATGTCAAATCGACAAATTTTTTTACCTGACCCCCTTTGATTTCGCTGAAAATTTTCTATCTTTTTCTACCCCCCGAAAGTTATTTTTCGTATATAAGTACGTATATAGTAGCTACTTTCGCAAGCTGGGTAGATGTAAATTTTGTCTACTAATATTTGATCAGTCGTAGTGTCGCAGGAGACATTTATTGCCAATTAATTCTACACTTTATTTGATTTGTAATTATCAATTTTAATTGGGTATTAACAGGCTTATCTTTAAAATATTAACGTAGATTTTTTTTGGAAAATTGAGTGGAATTTTATAATTTAATTTTTAATGAAGAATGCGTACCATTTATTGTGTGTAAAAATATTTAACATCTTTTATAACTCAATGTAATGTTGAGTATGTCTTAGCATTTATAGGTTATCTTTTTATTTATATCAATTGAAAATTTTGTTATTGTAAGGCCTCTTTTCCATTACACGGTTGTTCAAACGTACGGTGTGTAAGCCGTACGGTTGAAAAAACGTGCTAGCTTGTACATGATACGGCAAAATCACCGCGCGAGACATTGGTAAGTACTGGCTAGTAGCGCTTTTTACTCGGGCTGTGTAGGACGTGCTGCGTCATGAATTTTCTTACGAAAAAAAAGATTATAGTTGCTTATTACATATATAGGAAAAAGGAAATAGAAAAAAAAAGGGAAGTAAGGTTTTGGATACATCCGATTTTAGAAAAAAGGGAGGAATATGGCGCGTTTCATACACTTGTCAAGAATCAATTGAGAGAAGATGAAGACAAGTTTTACAATTATTTTTATAATCGTCGATGGTCTTATCCCATATTACAGGCCTTTCTTGAATCAACGTAATTAATAATTCTTGATTTATGTTCATTTTATAATAAAATCGCGAAACAGCGTATATAAGCGGTCACGAATCCGTGCGTACGTCCGGCACCGTCGACACACCCCGATAGACTGCCATACAACACTGGTGAAAATCACGCCGTGCGTAGACGCGGCGCGCCGAGGGGCAGTCACGGCGCACGCGGCCGCGGCGCCGTGCCTTGGCGCCACCGTGCATGTCGACAAGCTCATATAGTGATCCATACCACACTGACGACCGTGCCTACACGCGGCGAATTAACCGTAGATTTTCACGGCGAGAAACCGTGTAATGGAAAAGAGGCCTAAGTACATATGCTAGCTTTTATGAGTGACGCGGAATTAAAAAAAAAAAAACTTAATAAGTAGGCTACGTCTTCTTCCACACTATTTTCTACATCTGTGTCAAATTTCATCCAGATCCGTTGAGCCGTAACGTTAATACCTTCTAACAAACATCCATCCATCTATCTATCCATCCATTTAAACATTTATAATTTAGTAAGATTACATATAAAAATTTAAATGTGCACTGAATTCGTATGCCTCTAACTTTGACCAACCAAATATTGCTGACAGGGTCTAAATAAAATTCGTAATGTATTCGGACCCGTGACCCTTGTCCACGTAAATCACGAGCTTTATTTTTATTATGAAACTGAAATACAAACTGAACTTACTACTATACATACAAATAACATATTTAAAAATTCAACGTGTTGGTAAAAAGGTCTATTGAAGACAATATGAATATTGTCTCTGAGTTATAAGTAGAGATTTAGGTAAGCAACAGTCCAATTTCACCAAAAGTCAGGTGAATAAAATTATAATCAATTGGTTTACCATCTAGACATAAGTGTTACCCTTATCAAGTCATTTTAAAATTTAAAATTTAACTATCTTATTTTTTACTAATATTATAAATGCGAATGTTTGAATGGATGGATAGATGGATGTTTGTTTGAAGGTATCTCCAGAATGGTTTATCGGATTTCAATGAGATTTGGCATAGATATTGATCATATTCTGGAAGAACACTTAGGCTACTTTTTATGTTTTTTTTTAATTTCGAGCGGACGGAGTCGTGAGCGACAGCTAGTTATGATATCATTTTGAATACCTATCAATATGTATATTGAAGCTTATCAATGCAATTTCTAACTCGATGACTAAAGGTGTCAGTAAGTTCCAACAAAGCGCTGCTTAGAAAATAGTTCGTTCGGTTAAAAACTTTATTCATGGAAACAATAATGTATGTAAAACTTAAATAAACATGATTATGTTAGATCGTTATGCAAAAATTAAGCAAGATTTTCTTGCCTTTCACATTTCTTTTTAAGTTTTATTTTAAAAAAAATACTAGAAAAAGACTATTAACGACGTTTCTAAATCAAAATTAACTGTCAAAATTGATTTTACTTGTCAAACATATCAATAAACATTATGCATTTTATTTACGTGGTATTTTAATGTGATTCTATAATTTTATATAATTTATTTCGTATTAGTTAATTATATTGAGCATCCATCATGACTATGGCTGAGAAGAAGAACGAATACCCTCCGGGCGTGGAGGCTGATCGGAGGCTGCTCCCGTTCGAAACATGGGAGGACTACTTGGATTCTTTAATCGAAATTGCCGACCTCAGGAATCTCAGAAGCATTCCATCTGCTAGAACAATTGCCGCTCTTGGTTATAGGTATGTAGTAAACTATAATATTGCTAGACTATTGAATCCTTACTAAGCAATATTTATACAAGTCGAGTATAGGTGTAGTACTTCTGTTTCTATGGGTACTACCATAACAGCCACACAAAGTTTTATTGTTTACGTATTATTCAGTCTTTTCTGAGAGAAACTGAAAGACAAAATTTTAATAAGTACCGCCCGTTGAATAATATTAATCTTACACGTTGTAACTTACGAACTGTATAACACTGAGTACTAACCTAGTATCATATTTTAGGGCGCTCGGAGATACTCTATCAGAGAAAGAGTTTTACGCGAGACGCGCCGTCATACAAAATATTGTTTACCCAATAACAAAGCCGTATGTCCTGGTGAGTGAAGGGACCGACTTGGAAGATCCTTTTAAAAGGGAATTGGCGATAAGGGAGCGCGCTAACAGAATTGGCATTTTGCAGGTACAGAATATGAAATATTTTACGATACTGAAGTTCCTTTTGCGCTGTACAATTTATATTCCGATACTGTGCTAGAAACTTTATAATTTTTTACTGCGTAATAAACTTGACACGAATTCTGGTTTATACAACATTTAACAGGGAATTTATTTAAAAGGGAATATTTAGGATTTCTATAAGTTTGAAAATAATAATGTGGCAATCCACATCTGTCTAGAAATACTTTTCGATTCTTACTTGATACATTGGCTATCGCTATTTGTTAAGCATCCAGTGTTTAGATTTATATCGACACTTCTTTTCACTCACGTTGTATTTCTTTCTAGTCAATCATTTTCATACGACACTTTACAAGAAGCGGTTTCGAAATATCCGGATACATTGACTACGCACATCGCCTGATCACGCAGGATTGGGGACCGTTTTTCAAGTCCAAAAAGATGCTGTGGCCGAAGGATAGCGACCTCGGATATTTTCATTGGCGGCACGGTACCGTTAGAAGTAATATCAGCCGAAATTATAAGGTAGGTGATTTTAATTCATTTATATACAAATAAAGCTACTACTGTACAGTCAGATGACGACGTACCGTTTGTACAATGTACAAAAAAGTTCACGTCGCCAAATAATATAACGTAGCTAAATAAAATACCTTTTTCGCTCGGTGTATAAACAAAAGATGTACGGAAGTGTGACGTTGATAGATGATGACAGTTGCATGTGTACACAGTTTTAATTTATTCCAGCCTGTTATGGATCCCGAACAAGGTCTTTTGTTTCAAAACCGGCACGACCATAAGATAATCTGTCCCAATCCGGAACAGGAGACAGGTCAGAATTCAACAAGGACTAGAGTCTATTCACCAATGTATACGCAAATTGAAATCTATGATCATGTCGTTCGAAAGAAATCCTAAAAAAGGCGCTTTGTGTTTATACGATCTTTAATATAAACCCGTCATCATAATCTGACATATTCCAAGGTATATAAAAATGTTTAGATAAATCAATTTGTTTTATTACATAGATTAAGTAAATACACTCGTTGATCTTAAATTAACTTATCTTAACAGTTAAAGCCTTATTGGAAAACTTATGTATACTATAGTTAACATGAATACAAAAATTAATAAGCTTCAGTTTATAAAAATAATATACATTATATTAAAGTAAGTGAATAAGTAAATAATTTATTTTATTTATAACTCACAAAGTTATTTCTTAATACACACATTATTTTAGTCCAATCAATTAATGAATATTATTCAACGTAATTAATTTCTGCTGCAAATTTCTGATTTACGAAAATCCACGTTAAAATGACAAACTAAATATTCTACCAAAAGCAAACATTACTGCAAACAAACGATGTACATTTTACAGTTACCAAAAACACAATAATTTACAGCGACATGTTTTTAACGTGATTTCAAACATAATAATTTTATTCCTACTTTTGGGTCTCAATTATTGTGACTGCATTCTAAAAATGAATCTATTTAATGTTTTAATTCAATAACATACTATCTTACATAAGTATCGTCGAGAAAGCGTATTGCGTGCATTACCTATTTAAATCATGCAAAAGGCGGTTTCACATTTGTAAAGAACGTAATAGGTCAAAGTAACTTGGGATGGCAACATTATGCCTTTAAAAAGAATATTCAACACTGGATATTAATAAACTTAACTATTTAAAGCGTAAAATACTTTATTCAAAGCAGAAATTACTGCCCTATAATACTATAATTTCACAATAAATATAGTTTTTTGCAATATAAAAATTATGGTGTACAATTGGTCATGGATTCAAGTCGCGTCCGTTTTGCGGATTCTCGTGATGCGCTATGTACCACGGCCGTACGCAGTGTAATACCAAAGATATCCTCGTGGTATCTGTTTTCATCCTGTAGCAAAAAATAATAGTATTAATTCATACTCTATTCTACCAGAGATTTATGAAAACACAGACGAATGGTTTCGAGTAGAATGATTTTTAAAAATCTAAATTATATTTATTTTGTTAAAAACCCTTAATGAAGGTTCAGTAATATCTTT
Source organism: Papilio machaon (assembly GCF_912999745.1). Lineage (NCBI taxonomy): Eukaryota > Metazoa > Arthropoda > Insecta > Lepidoptera > Papilionidae > Papilio > Papilio machaon. Next base: position 2,393,106 of record NC_059989.1, on the reverse strand, counting down.
GCACCAATTGGTCAATTTAATAATTTAAGAAAAAAAAATTGTGGTAGAAATAGATTCGTGAATTTACTAACCATTAAATCTAAAATGAAATTTTCAGCCTCATCTGGTGTCATATTAGCATTAACGCTAATAATTTCTTTTAGTTTTTGTTTTACTTCTTCCGCCATCTTACAGTCACCACACACGTAGAAGTGACCCCTTTCTTCTAAAAGCAATCTTGCGACATTCGCACCTTCATCCTCGATTAGTGCTTGAACGTGTTTCTGTTAACAAAAACATTCCTCTTAAGGCGAATACAAGAGACAAGGAGTAGTAGTTGTTTAAGAATTATATTATTAATAAAATTATTACTAAATCCGTCAAAATGTTTTTTAACATGCGAATTAGTATTTATGTTAACTTAATTCATTTAAGCTAGTCAAAATCTAACCTTACTAACACCTTCCTCTCGAGAAAGTGCAACCATTGCCTTACTAAGTACGCCGCGAGCCAAAGCTTCCTCCTTTTCTTCTCTATATAAGTCCATAGTTTTGTATCGACAGCCAAAGAACAACCAAACCGGACCAACGTTATTGGATAGGGAATCTTTAATCTGACAACTTCTGTGATGCCAGAACCCTCTGAATGGAGCAATCCCTGAACCTGGTCCAACAAGAATGAGTGGTGCTGATATGTCTTGTGGCATATGGAAGTTTGGCGCTCTGAAAGAAGTTTTTTAATGTTTAAAATATAATGGAGTTCATCAACATAATTTTATACAGGATTTTGATTTCAAGAACTAATTCTGTAAAATGATTAGTATTTCTAGTTTTGTCTATCTTGCACAGAAAGCTCTAAATATCCTACAAGAAACTTACCGTCTTAAGAAAACTATCAGTTCATCGCCTGGTTTTCGATTCTGTAGATAAGTGGAACAAACACCATAGTGTGTCGATCCATTGCCTCCTGTATATAGTAATGGATTCATTAGTTTTCAACTCATAATTAACAAAACTAGTCTTATTAACATCAGACGAGTAAAATTTTACCATCGATATAATCTTACCTTCTGTCTTGTAGACGACAACAGCTACTGTTATGTGGATTCTTTGTGGATGTGCTAACGGAGAAGACGATATGGAATAAAATCTTGGTTGTAAATGAGGTAACAATACTGTTAGCAATGACGCTTGTGGTTTACACGATGGTAACAAGTCTAGTACTTCTGCTAAATTAGGATAATAGTGGTGTCTCCAGTCATCATATTTATTTGAATCCTGAAAGAACAGAAAACCATTTTTTAACTTTTTCATCTTCATTTTCATAAATAAAATATAGCTTGTCATAAGGGATTCGTACCTCTATTAATTCATTGAGAAAATCGATTTCTTTCTTTTCACTGCATGCATTTGCTAAATATTTTAGGACTTTCGTAGAAGGTGGTGTTGTGATGTCCAGAAACCTTGTGAAAATATCTCGCACTGATACAGCCGGTAAACGTTCGTGGTTCTCCCAAGTTTTCACTGCACCTATAGTAGAAAAGTTTTATTTAAGAAATTTTATTGTATCAAAAGATCCCTGAGCTCTTAGTAAACCACAAATATATTTATTTTACCTGACACTGTAAATGTCTCTTTTAAAAGTTGTAACTGAACTGGTTTGTCATAATCATTGATGTCTTTTAATCTTCCTAAAACGACATCTACAATCTCCTTACGGTTGCAGGCAAGAATTCCAACGTGATCTCCTGGTTCGTAGTTCAATTCATCCTAGAAATAATCTTTGCATTGCTTAATACTGTATGCTTTCAAGTAAAAGTGAAGTAAATAAGAATTGAGTGATCTTATTCCTTACATTTGATTCCATGTCTACAAAAATGGTAGCACGATCGGCGGTGTAGTCTCCCAAATGCTTGTTTTCTTTCACCACGCACGTCAATAATTGTTTTCTAAAGCCTGCTTCGAGGGCAGATTTTATTGGCAAAACTTTGTTGGGTTTGTCAAATCTTACTGTTTGTTCAGTCAGCGGCATCATACCTAGAGCCTTCTTACCGTCTCTTACCATTTCATTTTCATCCAAACAGAATGTTTCGCAAGCGACCTGAAAATAAACAACTTTGTAAATACACTTCACAATAATATACTTTGCAATAAAGTCAGTAATATATCGTTAAGCTACAATGCGGCTTATTAAGTGAAATCCTTTAAGTCTTCTACATATTGTTATCTAATCCTACTAGTTAACGACTCAATCGGCTTCAAGGACAATATTATGTTAGAATACAACACACTTACTTGGAATATATTTGAAGACCAGTTACGAAACTGCTGTTCTTGTCCGTACATTTCGTCACCACAAGCTAAATCAAGTAGTCTTTCCCCTCCTAAGTCTTCAAGAACTTTGTCTACCGTCTTTCCGAAATTACAGAACTTTGGGTACGCGCTGGACCCGAGTGCGAAAACTGCGTAACAAATGTTACTAAGCGGCCCAATGTTTTCTATTGATGATGTACCTGCTACACTACCTGTGAACATAATGTTTAGCTTAACGTAGGTTTCTCAGACAAAAATCTCTATGTAAAACACAAAATAGAGAAAACAATATGTTTAAAACGGAGATTTTGGTCTCCGAAATCCACGGTATGTGTCTATTATTTCACACATAAAATACATACTTAAATGCAAGAAATATTTTCATCGGAAATGTTACTTATTATACGTTAAATATCTCCGTTAGAATTACCAAGACCTTGTAATCAATAACTCGGCTAATTGAAATGAAAAGTGCAAATTAAATTAACAGATTTATCGAAAACGTGTGTTAACGCCTTGTTTCGACAACTTTTTGTAAACATTATCGTATTTATGCCAGAAAAGATGTGGTTACTTACTTTTATTTGATTCTAAACGTGATAATTGTTTCTTGTATTCATTTGTTGGAGTCATTATACTATTTGTTCTCATAAGTGCTTTCGGTGTTGGTATTTTATTGTTCCTGGAAAAAATATTGTGTTTTTTAAAAACTTCCAATAAAACTACGCTAAAACATTAAATAACTAAAAATCTATTTACCCTGCAACATCCCCTACTTGGTCTTCCTGGTTTTTCTTTTCATTGCATAGCATTTGGAAAAGATGTTCCGCAAATTCCTGTAATTTAATTGTATAAAATTTGAAATCCTATTTTTTTTTTTTTAGTATCAAAATAAATACACGCAAACTTTGTTTAGTTTCGTAAATATTCGACTAAACGAGAGAATTCGTATATTAAAGGTAATAAAAGGTACTTACAACGCCATTCGCAGGAGGTTCTCCGTTGCCAAAGGTGGAAGTTACGATCAACACGAGGGTTTCGTGTTCTATTGAGAACATATCGTACTCAGACATACAATGTACCTACAAACAAATGACGAAATATATATGAACTTTTCTTTATTTATATTTTTTGACTTAATTTTTAGATTAAATATATTTTTTTTTTTATTTCAGCATCATCAGTAACTAAGCTTCTACTTCATAATCTATTTCTATGTAAAAATCTTAATATTAAAATTGTCATATACCTGTGCGTTAAATGCATGCCCAAATATAATGCCGAGTTCTTTAGCGTATTGTTCAGACTTGCCAGTTTCGGTTCCGTACAAGATAGTTGCTTTAATACGCTTCGAGAGCGCCTGCCCGAACAGTTTCGAAGTGAACTTAACTGCTCTCGCGATTTGCTTGAAGTGAAACTTTCTGTGTCCGTTCCCGTTATTTTCTAACTTAGACCATTGGTGTGTCTTCCATGCGGGTTCCTGTACACATTAATTTGCTGTAGATAACTTATAATTTAACTTAACGATCAGAATGATTACAAACCAGACAAATTTTCGAACAAAACTATACTTTAAAAATATAGTAACCTGATAGTCGTACGAGGGTCTCATATAATACAAAGCCATTTCTTGATGGAACACGGACGTTAACGAGGTTGACATCGGTGGCACAATCCATATCCAATCCGCCGGACATCCGCCTCTGTGAAAAAAACAGTCATTGTTATTAAATAAAATAAAAAACTCTTCTAATTTCCCATTGTAATCAACATATATTTGATATTCTTCTTCAAAAACAGTATGTAATCTTTGTTCTTAATACAAATTATTACGAGTAGCAATCAATATTTTCTGATTCAAATTATTATCTAACCTGCTTTTATTTTCATTGTCCAAATGTTTGATAAATTGCTCGGAGGCCGAGTGGTGGTCGACAATGGATACATTGTCGCGGTGGAAACTGTGAAGAACCGCTATATTCACTTCGACTAGCGCTTGGTCCTTCCATAGTGAAACGTACGAGTTTGTATCGAGACCTAATTTTATTGCTACAGCCTGTAAATATATTTAAACATAAGTAACATACAAGATTAGCAATATCCTACAAGTTAACTTAAGCGAGTAAGATAAAGCGTGCTACAGCATTATTGTAAAGTTGGCGAAGGCCAGTACGTTTAGAATTAGAGGAACTATTCTCTTTCTGTACAACTCCTCAGCTGTCTATAAAAGTATGGCAGCGCTTCTGCACGTTTCGTTTGTTGCACTTCGCATCCCTATTTTAGGAAAAATCAGGTGGTAGCTTGCTCGTCTGCCAACTTTTACTAAATATATTAAAACACTTACTTCGATGATATTAAGTCGATTAGAATCACAGAAGTTGCGACATCCAATCTCTGTTCCCATATACCAGCCATTGAAAGCTGTGCCAGTAAACTCCAAGCCACCGCAGTCCAACCGCATGTTTGAAACAGCCGGTAGCGCGTACCAACGTAACCCGAGCTCTTTGAACCACTCGTATCTATAGGCAAATATGAATATATTGTTATGCAACATTTGCTTTATCATATTTACAAAGCTTTGCTTTTAGAGAATTCATGATATGAGTAAACCGAGACCAAGAATATAAGAACAGAAAAAAAGGACAGTAATTCTGATGACATCATAAGTGTTGTAATACCTCTAAAATTATATTCCGTTCTCCATTTAATTTCATCAAAATATCTCTTCAATTTGTAAATGTCAAATTATAAATTCGAATACTTTTAGAAAACAAAACAGATAGAATTAATTTTCTCTTACTACTTTCACGTACGAAAGTACAATAGTAACATTGTTTAATGGTCACAGTTAGCTATTTTGTAGTGACATTATTAAAACTTGTGGAAAAGGACTACACAAGTCCTTAATCAAATCGTTAGTGTACAGTTTAGAGTTGTGGTCGTTGTCTCTAACTATTGTTACAACGTTTGTTAGACCGAATGCTCGTCTATACTAATATTATAAAGAGGAAAGATTTGATTGTTTGTTTGTTTGTTTGCATTGAATAGGCTCCGAGCTATTGAAGAGATTTGAAAAATTCTTTCACTGTTGGGAGCTACACTATCCCCTGACCTGATGTGACATCGTTTATATTTATTACTAGATTTTTTGATACCCCGCGAACAAAGTCGCGGGCAACTGCTAGTTCAGTATAAATCAGTTGTCATTTCTATCCGGTACTAAAATTGTTGTCACAGATAGATTGTTAACACTGTTTATAAATTGCCAATATTTTTCAAATTAAAACTGCTTACTGACGAAAACCGACTACTGAAATTTCCGAACTGAACAGCATATCAATAGTATTGTTAAATTATATTTCTTTTCTTACCTTGGATGCTCCATTTGCACTTCCATGATGATCTCCCGTGGTATGTCAAAGAACTCTGGGTCTTTGCCATCGGCTGAAACCACCAATGGTAGTATATCCCACGCGGTGCGCGGCGGATTCCATCCCAGTTTCATGCACACCTAAAAAAATAAGTAATATTGTCAAGATTCAATTAACAGAAATTGTTTTGAAACATAACCAGACGATCTATATGAGTAGAGGTTTTTATGCTAATTTGATAGCGCGGATAATGTGGCCATTATAAGATGGACATAAAATGAAAAAAGTACTATATCCTTTTTAACGCGTGACAACTAAACGGCTAAATTTACAAGGAAACGAATTAAATTTTGTTCTGAGAAGTTTTTATACGCTATTGTAAAGTCCAACCGGATCTGTCAGCACAATAGTTCGTCTGTGGTATTTTGTAATAGAGCATCACTTTAATTTCATTTACATTATAACATGCATTGTTATATTTCACATGCACATGAAATTTAAAAGTCCATAATTAGTCGGAAATTTAGTTTTGGAATGTCCGGATGCCAAGAAAAACAAAAGAAGCCCAAAAACAAAATAGTTACATTTAAAACAAAAGAACTCCCGAGAAATTGTATTGCAAATTCTCTATTTATGGTCTCTTATTGCCATTAATGTTTGGCTAGTGGTATTATCATGCCGCTCACTTTAGACGAATAAAAAATGACCGTATTTATCAGATTTCAGAATAACTCAACGCTCAAGATTGGGTTTTAAGTTTTTTTTTTTTTTATCTAGAGAACATACGTCCGTGAACTCGACGCGAGCGGGGTCTCCCAACACTGAGCCGTCTTCCTCTATGTAGCCAGCATAACTGATGAGCTGCGGATTCCATATTCTGTAATCGTGTTTACCGTCCGTTCGCTGGGGAAATATGGTTATAGCTGACCTGAAATTTAAGAAAACGTAGAAAATCTTTCCGATTAGGAATACTCCTTTTTTTTAAATGATATCTCCTAATTTTTCCGTTAAAGAAAAAACCTTTGGTTTGTTCCATTAATTTTAATGTAGGTAATCTCGTCTGGTTAGTTTCTAAAAGTTATATGTAATTTTTGTTTGAAATACATAAGAGTATAAGGCTAAGGCACATTTGATTTTTCTGTTAGTATATAGATAGCTTGTAGATTGCCTGATTGATGTCAGATTCAATATTGATGCAAATTTTTTCTTCCGCTTAGCTGCTTTACACAAGAAAGGGTAATTTATATGGTGTATTTTTATTAGAGGTTATTTTCTGTAACTTTCCGTAACTCGTTTTTGGTTTATATGAATTTAACGGTTCAAAAGACTGGCTGCGGGTAAACGGTTAGTGAAACTTTACCTTATATTTCCTTTATTCGTAGCGTATTTGATATGATTACAGAGAGCTTCGAACATTCCGCTGGCAGTCGTTACCTCCCTGCAGTCGAATATCTGTCGAAATATATTTCCTTTTAGAATTGTTTTCATTTATATCTCAAGTAAGATGAGAATAGATACCGGTTTTTACGATCAAAGACAATTTGTGATCTCTGGCTTATTTTTTATTAGAATGTAAGGTATTGCAATATACGCCGTCAATTTCAATTTTCCTTTAGTTTCAGTACTACTAGAAGTAAATAAAGTAACAGAAAGTTGTAGAAAACAAAATACATGAACTTCTTAATTAGTTAGATAATAAAAAGGCTTTATCAATACAGTTTTAAACAAACACAATTTCATTTTACAGACCACGACTCATCTACTTTATTTTAAAACTACTAATTACCGTTACATTCTCACAATTAAATATTTACAAAGAGCATTTCCCCCGCTATTTTCAGAAGCATTCAAAAAGTAATTTGGTTAACAAAACAACATACTTTTCAAGTTACACATTTAAGCCATTAAGAACCCTAATTAAAAGTTTAAATGCGGAATTAGCAACAACGTCGGGGTGAATGTAACAGTTTTTGTTCATTGGAGTGTTTCCATTATTTTTTAATTTCTCATTAGACTAATAATGTAGTTTTCAATTCCGAATTATTTACTTAGTTTCCTGTATTTTTTTTACTCATATGTAAATTTAATCTTAACAATGTCTTTCATTGGTAACTTTTATTGCTAATAGCACTCTTAAAGAAGACACCATAACCAACATAACTTCTTAAAACGTAAAACACTTAATCTTGAAGTTTCTTAGCTTCTAATACGTATAGTGTGAAGGAAAATTTATTTTTAATAAAATCTACTATTATTATGAGTTAGTTACCTGTAATTTCTTCCACTGTATCCGTCCAATGCACCGTGTAGCATTGCGCCACGCTAACTTTGCTCCGAACACTAGTTCTGGGGTTTTCAAATTGTATGTGCCTCTGCACGCCAGCTCTGCTTCGATTTCTTTTAGTCTTGCCACATGTGCTTCTGAATTTTCTCTATAAACAAACTTTGATATGACAGTCATACGGAAAATAAATAAATCTATATCTATATATATAAAAGAAAGTCGTGTTAGTTACACTATTTATAACTCAAGAACGGCTGAATCGATTTGACTGAAAATTGGTGGGCAGGTAGCTTAGAACCAGGAAACGGACATAGAATAATTTTTACCCCGTTTTCTATTTTTTATTCCGCACGGACGGAGTCGCGGGTAAAAGCTAGTTAGTGATTTATGAGAAAATATCATTTTTGTTCGACTTGATTTGAAATATAACTGTCTTTCAATATTGTGTTATTTTAAAAGTTCCCCTTTTCCCAGAATAATGATGGATTTAGCGGTCGAGATGCTCGTTAAATTTAATTTAAAATGAATGCAAAATCAAGTTCAACTTCTTAAATTACAATTTCGTTTTAACAAAGCAGCTCAGTTAGTAATCCCGTTTAGAAAGCAATTTCAGGAATTTCTAAAGGAATCGCTCAGTTTCAAATTGGTATTGATTTTTAGTCTTAAATGCCTTCACTTCTTATGTGTATTGGTCGCCAAGGTAGATTCCTAAGGTACAATATTTTGTTACACAAGATAATGTACCGAAGGACTCGAACTATGTCAGATTTTAATTATTTGCTCTTAATAACAACATAACTACATAATTTGACTGAAATCTCGTCAGAAACAACTGTACTGGGCATATGGAGTCTAGGAACTATGTTTTCGTGTAATAAAATATACCTGCGTATAGATGCGAAATATTCTTTTAAAAATGTCTGTGCTTCTTTAAATATTTCCTCAGGTGATCTCGGAGTATCGCCTCTGTTTGGTATATCCATTATGCTTGTTTGACATAGCTTTTCCGTGCATTTTGTGTTCTGAAAGAAAATATCATTTGTTATGTATACGTAAAAAAATCTTACATTAAAAACTAATTTCACTATTAAAAATAAATAAAGTACTTTATGATTTTTAATATATTTTTTAAATTATGTAATCTATGTATATAAGAAGATGGAATGTATAATGAAGTAGGTGTATTTATGGACGTCAAGGTACATAACATAACATGCCTAGTTATGGTAGATAGATAAAATTTTTATTCAAATAAACTATTTGCATGGCATACATATAATACGGTTTACCGATTGTCAACATATTACGCATGTTATGTGCTTATTTGAATACTGATGTTGGGTGGTACGATGCTTAATTACTCAGCCGCTGCGACGTTATGGTCATGCGCGTTGAACATTGCCTATTATGTTCGTCATTACCATCGCTACATCATTGTAACTGTTAAATGGAATATAATAATTTCGATATACACAATAAAGTTGATTCCGGATTTGATATCACTCAGAACAAATGATTGCTGGCTAATGTTCTCTGGAGCCGTCATACACGAACTGGTTGAAGCACCCGGTACCGACTGCGCTCGGTACTTTCGAGCGGCCAGCGTAGGGCAATGAATAGTTGATGTTCGCCATACACAGATTGCAATTTGCAGTAGCCGCTAAAAAAAGTACCCGGCCGTACGCCGAAGCGGTCCGTGGCGTACGGCCAGCTATTGCGTTGGCGGCCCTTAATCAGGCATGAGGCCATTTGCAATTACAAATTGTTCCCTTATCATAACTGCGTCATCGACTTTTAATTGTGATTGATGTTGCTATAAATGTCAACAATTAATATTAACAACGATGTTTAAAAAACAAAAGAATGAGAATGGAATTTTAGTCCAATTATTGTTAGGCTTCTTTACCAACATTTAAACTTTAATTTCTGTAAAGGTAAAAAATGAACTTTATGCACAGTTCAATAAATCCATAAAAATTAGCTAAGGTTATTGAAGCCATAATTGTTAAATATAATCTTTTGAAATATTTTGTTGTCTATCTGCAATTATATGTACAAAGAAATATATAATTCAAAGTACTGTCTTGACAGATATTTGAAAGGCGATATGCAATTAATTGCTTCTCAGAAGCTATGTGCAATTAGACATAATAGTAGGAAAAAATATTCTACTTACATTATAGAAAATAGTCGTACTAAATAAATTCTCAAGTATAAATGTACTAGATATAACTAGTTGCAAAAACCTGTTGTGCCTGCGATCGTTGATCGATAAATAAATAATGACGACATTTTATTGTAGATGTTCCCAACTTCACTCTTCATACATGCATACTTTATGGTATAGTTCACACAAAGTCGAGTAATAATCACAAGGGTGTAAAAAATATACACCAGGGCACTGCTTGCGCAATTGTAACGACGTTCGATTGATTTGATTCCAATAAAAATGTAATCTTATTTTTTTGTTCTATTTAGTTTGTGGGTAAAAAATATTGGGTTTTTAAATGACAATAAATGTAGTCAATCTTTTATTGAACGAAATATTTTTGATAAAACCAAACAAACAACATTGTTTTTGTTGGTATGTCCATTCTTAGTTTGCGTAAAATCCCGTTAGTTCCAACCTTCAATTTGTAACAACTTGTCATGTCTGTCGAGGTATTGTAGTTAATTAAGAGGCAAAATTACGTCCGTACACTGATATCTTTGTTTACTTATAAAATATTAAATAAATTATCTATACTTTTTAATATTACGTACGTATAACGTATTCTATACATGTCATTTATCGTAACATCGTTTCTAGAAAATTCGTTATCATCGTTTACAATAGAAAGCACTGTCCGTAAGTACAACGATACTAATCTGTAATAATAAAGCTCTGTATACATCAATTACGCTATTGGTTACACAAATGATCCCACAGATAAGATATAAAAACATGACATCATTATGGCAACACGATCAATGGACGGACCAGAATTATCTGACATGGGGAAATCGAAGTGTATCGTTGTGTACCAGCTTTATCATACAAACATTACATCCGTTAACTTTTTATAGCTTTTAATATATAAAAATACTTGAATTCAAATCGAACTATAAAAATGTTAATTATGTTAATGATGGTGTCATGTAGTTAAAAAAATAATAAATTATTCAATTTATTACAGAAAACTTAATTTTAATGTTGCACTTTATGTTCTTTGACAGCGACTTTGGTTATAAATGTTTAATTAAAATAAGGCCTTGACTAGCATTAGTAGTAAATCCTTACTAATATTATAAATGCGAGAGTAACTATGTCTGTGTCTATTTGTCGCGGTTTCCCGCTAAAACTACTGAAGTGGTTTAAATAAAATTTGGCTCACAGATAGTCCACATCCTTAGAAAGGAAATAGGCTACTTTGTAAAGCGAAAAAAGGGTTAAAAAGGGGCTGAAAAGTTTTTTGAAAGTGTCGTTAATTTTAAAGCTAAGCTTGTAACAATTTTTTTTGGGCTTTTGATTCGATATGACATTCAAAGTTTGTAAGAGTTTTACCCTCAAGGGCGTAAAGTAAATTAAATTTAATTTTTACTTTAGGCGGGCCGATACACGTTTGCTCATTTATCCTATAAAAAAAAAAATAACAACATGAAAGAGAGATCAATTCTGATTCTTAATGTCGTCATTACAAAATGCTAAAGATACTATTCCGTGCGGACCAAGTTGCGGGAACAGCTAGTTCTTCTAACAGTTATCTTAACATTATTATAATGCGAAAGTTTGAATGGATGAGATGGATGTATGTTTGTTAGAAGGTATCTCCAGAACGGCTTAAGGGAATTCGCTGAAATTTGTAATAAATGTAGAACATAGTTTAGAAGAACACATAAACTACTAAATAAGTTTCTTTTTTAATTCCGCGCGTACGGAGTCGCGGGCAACGGATAGTATTTCTATATACAGTAGTCCAAACAACTTTACAATTATCAAATACTACTTAGAAAAATGTAGTTGTAACTGTTAATGAATGGAAGTCTTTTGATTGACATGCATGTAATACCGTACAAGGAAACTTACAATATAAATTATGTTACTAGGTACTGGCGCCTCCGGACGCGGTACTTCAGTTAGAGCAAATATGCATTACACTTCGTTACTAGCATAAACCTCACTATTATATAGCGTGGAGTTTTATCGAGATGGAATAACGTTAGCAAACATGGCTGTTCTATTTTTTTTTTGGGCTGCGCAATGCCGCCCTCTCGTTCTCCCCTGGCATGAGTAAACCAAAGACTTTGTTTTTCTTTATTTTTTAAAAGCCAAGAACAAGTACAAATCTGTTTGTTGATGTGATTATAAGTACGAAAAAGACCATAAACTTGTTAATAGGAAAAATATAAACATCGTAAACAACGTAAAACCGGTAACGTCGTTCGAGAACGAATCATATTAAAGGTTAAAAAATATCGAATGCATTTAACTAAACTGGCAAGTCAGATATAAATTCAATGATTTCAAGATACACTTTGGATGTATTTTCACGGCTTCAGATTTATGATATTCAGTTTGCTTTTCAACTCCGCGGTAACAATTAATTGATGCGTATGTTAAATGTTTTGTTCGATCACGGCGTTAAGCGTTAAGGCTTCAAAATACTAAGTTTTTTTAAATGTTTACAATTATCAGAATTAAACCTAATTATTAAAAGACCAAGATGTTCGTCATTTAAATTACTATTACTTAGGTACTACTTCTGTTTCAGGCATTTCTGATTCTATTCTATGTGTATTATTAACGCACAACTTTAAATAAGCCTCTCGGTATATTTGACGTTCGATTGCTATCACACAAACCGTTACTTTGTATCTCCCGAGGCTACAGACATCTAATTACACGTTAAGCGGGGATTCCCCGCATCCGCCTCAATGTGACTTGTCACGCGCTCGCATTCGTCTCACAGCACCGATCATTTCGTCATACTAATCTGATAAGAATTACCTAATATTTCTTGTTCTAAGAAGCATTTTCTTTGTTCTCACTTTTGCACGACGAAGCTGTAAAGTCGAGAATATTCGTCAAAACAAAGCGGAATATAAATTGGTAACTAAAATGGACAATGTTTTTTATTCTTATAAGGGAAAATGTAAAAAGGTATTACATTGTTTGTTATAAATTATAAATTATATAATCTGCATTCCATACAAAGACGTGGAACATTGGTCAGTCATTTCAATATTCATAAATTATAATTATATTGACTTGTGCAATTACATCACGGCATATCCTTTGAACAACGGTAGTTTATCAACTGCTAATAGATGTCTTATCTTAATATTTTAATACTACAGGTATTCTTAGCGTCAGACAATGTTACATAGTTTTGCTACCTTGTCGTCTTTGACAAGAGTATGTTCTACAAAATTGTTTCTAATTTCATAGTTTTTCTTCGTCAGTCAAGTTTTGCCAAACACTGGTGATCGTTTTTTTTGAAATGTTCGAGTTTACATTTATAAATTCTGTGTCCCTAGTTTCATGCTATGTAGGCTAATAAATTAATAAACCACTAAAAAGATGTTGGGGAAACTTGCTCGTTATTATTTAACGAACTCTACAAAAGGAGCTTTGTTATTAAATTAGCGCGGTCCACTCATGGGCATTGTTCCCACGCTCGACACGCGGTCTTTTCGTAACACCAAGTGGGAACTTTGTGACTCAACAAAACACTATTGTTATACATAGTAATTCAATATTATTTCGAACAATGTAAGGGAACATACCCATACTACGTGACCTATTTTTTAAGATTTTTCGACCCCTCCCTCCCCTCGGTGACCATTCGTAGTATATGCCAAGACCCCCCCCCCCTCCCCCTTTAGTTTTCACGTAGTAATTCATAATTATGATTTTTAATCATTTCACAGGCAAAAATTAAAAAAAAAATAATTTGACTCATACTCGTCTTTATTGCATAAGACTGCAATAAAGACGACTTCCAAAACACATAAAACTTCTTGTAGCCTCTTGGATAGTATCCGCAGAGGTCGCACGCGAGACAGGTTGTCCACTGCACCACCATGCACCAACTGTGAGTTTACAAAGCGCTAAACACCGCGCTATATTCGAATATAGGTCGAAAAATACGAGATTTCTCTCATTAAAATCGACTACGTGACAAAAAGCTGAACCACCCCCCCCCTTCCCGTGACTGACCGTAGTATTTTAAAGACTCCGCCCCCCCCCCCCCCTAAACGGGTCACGTAGTATGGGTACGTTCCCTAACTATGGATCTATATATATATAAAAAAAACAATTTCAAACAAAATGCACTCAAAAGTAACGTAAAAAAACAATTTCAAACAAAATGCACTCAAAAGTAACGTAAAAAAACAATTTCAAACAAAATTCACTCAAAAGTAACATAAAAAAACAATTTCAAACAAAATGCATTCAAAAGTACCATAAAAAACAATCTCAAACAAAATACACTGAAAAGAAACAAAATAATGTCATGAAAACTTCTTTCTTTCTTTCTTCTCTCTTTCAAAAACCCTCTAAACTCTAAAGAAAGTTCTCTTCTTTCTTGTAACATGTCTATATTGTATAATTATTGTTATTTCGCAGTCGGTGTCGGCCGAAGTAAATAGGTGACATTTTATATTTAAGATGTATTAGACATACTTACGTTTATGTCCCTACTTAGGCCGAAACCGACTCCAAAATAACAATAATTATACAATATAGACATGTTACAAGAAAGAAGAGAACTTTCTTTAGAGTTTAGAGGGTTTTTGAAAGAGAGAAGAAAGAAAGAAAGAAGTTTTCATGACATTATTTTGTTTCTTTTCAGTGTATTTTGTTTGAGATTGTTTTTTATGGTACTTTTGAATGCATTTTGTTTGAAATTGTTTTTTTATGTTACTTTTGAGTGAATTTTGTTTGAAATTGTTTTTTTACGTTACTTTTGAGTGCATTTTGTTTGAAATTGTTTTTTTACGTTACTTTTGAGTGCATTTTGTTTGAAATTGTTTTTTTTAAGTTACTTTTGAGCGCATTTTGTTTGAGATAGTTTTTTTTGTTTTGAAGTCGGCTATTTTTTTTTCTTAAAATGTTTGTTTTATTTCTCAATTTTTAGTGAATTTGAAGTTTAATTACAAATTTCCTTAATACGTATAAGAACATAAATAAGACAAATAAAGAAAAGGACTTTCCTATTTAATATGTGTGTACTTCAATTCAAAAACTAATTTAGAATACACCAGATAACCACTTATCCTTTAAACAATGAAATAATTATCAAAATCGGTATACAAATTGAAAATTAACGAACTAATACATCGTAGCGTGCCTTTAATTTTGTCCAGCCGCGCGCCGCAGTAGCATTTTTCGAATGCGCGTAGTTTTTAATAATTTAATATCTTCCAAACTATTGATCAGAATTACATAGTTTAAAGGCTAATGTAATCTGCATTTAATACTCTAGCCATCAAACATATTTATTTGGATAAGGATTCATATCGAATATAATATAATAGCGCCGTAAGCTTACGACGCTGTTTTTCGTGTGCAATTTAATCGAAGTTTGTTCATAATAACATGGTTTTTGTGAGACATCCATAGATGATAGATATATGCCACCTGAGACTTTTATTTAGCAAATTTAAGGATCTATAATTACTCGATACATCATTTTAATGTAGGTCATATAGTTTGACCTACGTAAGCCCAGAAAGCAAATTTGTGCTATTCATTGTAACGCGATGTAGCATTTTTCGTTTCCGCGTAATTTTATTCTTACGATATCTCCTAAACTATTAGACAGAATGATATAGTTTCAATTGCAAATATAATCTACATTAAATTCTCTTGATAATGAACATATTTATTTACATAAGGGTTAATACTGAACTTGAATAATAGCGTCGGAAATAGGGCATGAATTTAATTAATGTTTCTAAAGAAAAAAATGGTTATTGTGAGAAAACTATAAAAGATAGATATATGCTATCGCGGACTTTTATTTAGCACATTTAAAGAGCTACAATTCGCCATACATCATTTTTATGTAGGTCCTATAGTTTAGCCTACGTAAGCGCTGAAAGCAAAAATGTCCCTAATTTCCGCAACAAATTTTGAAGCTATATTCAAAATCTACTAGTCTTCTAGTTATTTAAAAAAAAAAACAAAAAAATGGGACCCACCTGCAAGCACTTCCTTTCGATTAAAATAATTTTTATCAAAATCGGACCACCAGGGGCCGAGTTTCGCGGTAACACACATAAAAAAAAAAAAAAAAAAAAAAAATACAGTCGAATTGATAACCTCCTTCTTTTTGAAGTCGGCTAAAAAGAAAGTCGTGTTAGTTACACTATTTATAACTCAAGAACGGCTGAATCGATTTGACTGAAAATTGGTGGGCAGGTAGCTTAGAACCAGGAAAAGGACATAGGATAATTTTTACCCCGTTTTCTATTTTTTTTTCCGCGCGGACGGAGTCGCGGGTAAAAGCTAGTTAATGATAAACAGAATTTACTAAAAGAAATACCCCAAATCTAAAACACAATAGTCATATGAAGTTTGGATAGATGTATATTTATGAAAATATAGTTTTATAGGTATACAGAGGACATAATATTGTGTAATCATTGAATTAAAACTATGATAGATAGTTGTAGATGTATCGGAATATTAGATCTTTGAATGGCGGTCTACTAAGACAGTTCATTAAAATATCATCAATCTTGAAAGATATGAAAGTAATTTCAAGTTCAATATTAACACACATCGATAATGTAGCTTTGACTGATTATTAATTACACAACACGTTACATAAGCTTGGAATATTAAGGCTATGAATCACATCTATTAAGAAGACTAGTACTTAAGATTTAATATCTTCCATCCAATTTATAACAACATTGTTATACCCACGCATGCATTTCGTATTATTAGCGCTTCCTTTAACAAGGATAGTTATAGTCAATGTATAAATCTCGGCAATTTTAAAACTGACCATAATTAAATGTGCAAATATTTTTGGGGCAATTGAATTTGTTAAAATTTACCCATTGTTGTTAAACTTAAGTTTGTTCTTAATTTGAAAATAAATTACAGTTACAGTTTTTGTTTAAAAATATAATTACATATAAGAAATTTATTTTGCTCTCATCGGCAATTTTTGCGTCATCGCATTAAGTTAACAAAGTCTTATCTTAAGTCTGCAATGAAATATGATAGTCAATATAAATCTTCTTACTAATACTAGGGAATAGATTTAAAAATAATATCTATTTTGAGACACTGGTTATATACTTCAGTATTACAAGAATATTACGAAGTTTATTAAGCTAACCTTAGACTATTTTATGAAAGGACTGGATGCGAACAATATATATAGACTTTTTGAACAATGTTTAAAATCGAATAAAAAATATTAAGAAAAAATTTTCCTCTAGAGATCCGCCGCATACAAAACTAAACAATACAATGGGTTATTCCGAAAACACATTGTATTGTTTTTAGCGAATTCAAGAAAGACATGCAATATGACCAATTTGTTTGCAATTTGGACGCGTTTGCAATTTTTATGTTGAAAAATAGGTGCGTCGCGTCTTCAAAATTTATTACGACTAAAAAAACTAGATGAGAATTATAACGTTGATTCTGATTTTCTGTTTGATATGAAATTGTTTTAAGACTCTACAAAATACGCTAACATAACTCCGAACAAAAAATTAGAAATGAAGTTAGTTTGTTTAGATTTTTTTAATACAAACTATATTCTAAAATTAGCGATGCGCAGTTAACAAATCGTAAAACAGATGATCAAGAAGTTTTTTTTCGTACTGTTTACGATTCACAATATGACGACGTATATTGTACAACTTAATAACTTCTGACACTAGATCTAGGTAATGTAAATACAGAACAGATTGCTGCCATATGTTTATGAGTATTAAAATTGCAGTACACGTACAGATTCCCATAGCTTGTCGTTTATCATATGGTGTAAGGTCATGAGAACTATAAAATATTTCAACATTAATCCATTGAAAGATATAATCCTAAGTACGTAGTGTTCTTTCGAAAAAATCTTAATTCTTACTAATATTATAAATGCGAATGTTTAGATAGATGAATGTTTGTTTTAAGGTATCTTCGGAAAGGCTGATCTTGATGAAATTTTGCACAGAAATAGTCTGAAAGAACACATAGGCTATTATTTAGTTTTTTTTTTAATTACGCGAAGACGGAATCACGGGCAAAAGTTAGTAATATTATAAATAGGAATGTTTGGATTGAGGATTGGATAGATGTACATATGTTTGTTAGAAGAATCTCGATTAAATTTGTTAGAGATGTAGACCACAGTCTGGATGAACCCGTAAGCTTCCTTTGATTTGTCTTACGATAAATTTTTGACGTAAATTACCAAAGAGACAAACAACATAATATAAAATAGGTTATAGAATATTTTCTTCAACCGTTTACGACCAATGGTGTTAATTAAAAACCCATGAAGTAAACGTTTTTCCATAGTACCAAGAAATAAGACGAAATATTATAGTTTCTTTCGCGCAGCGACTGAGATGACGAGTTTATATTATTCCCACTTTCTAGGTAGTTACCATCTAGAGTAAAAATATCTTATACAATCGGGTGAATTTACCTACTCATATCCTGGTAATACTAAATAAATTGTACTGTGTGTAGGACAATAACTGCCTCTTTCAATCTTTGTCGATTAACTTATAACCTCCATTGTGTTCAACAGGTCTTAAATCTAAATGACGCTACATCGCGCTCTGACATTTTAATTGATACTTTGAAATCATAAGATGATAACACCTACGGATAAATTTGTCTCATGACTCATACATGGCTATATTTATGGCATGATTTTAATAAAACAAAAAAAATCTGTAATGAGTTTTACAACATATCTTTGTCATAAATTCAGATCCACATTTCCTTTGTTATTCTTCCATCTGTTTAAATAGAAATAGTCTTTATAGAATGTAAATTAAAGTATACAATAGAACAAGATTTCTAACTATAAAGTATTTTAAGTATGATTTTTACCAGCATAAAAAATACTTGAAAAGAATAAAAAAGATACAGCTATTAGTCCATTTATTTTAAACGCCACATCTGAATCTAATTTTATCTCTGATCATAAAACCAGGTGATGTTTATTTGTTTTCCAAATCTTGGAAACTGTTGAACCGATTTGAAATCTGTCAGCGTGTAAAGTCGGTTTTGTAATGTTACGCCAGACTCAGCGGTAGTGCGACTAGGTGTAAATTGTAAACATTTTAACGCCACGTTTGCTGGTACAGTCAAAGGCACAAAAAATACATTGATCAATTTTAGATCATTAAAGACGTGAAAGCAAGTTATTTAATACCAGTATGAGTCATATCTTAATATAAAGACTAGTACAAATGTTGGTACATTGCTTTGTACACTGTTATTATGAAATGTCGACATATTTTGTGGGGTATTGTTTAGTATGAAATTGGTATGATGCTCAGTGATGTCATGATGATACTTTTATATGAGTATTTTTAATTAATTATCTCCCAACTCTATCTTTATTTTATGTTATGAGTCAAAGAAACTAAAGTCGGTTTAATGAAATTACAATATTATTTTAAAGGAACGGCAAGTTATAACACATTAACGTAAGGGAAACTTTATAGTTTTCTGTCATAATTTTATATGAACCTTTGCGCACATTTCATGTTATTAAATGCCGTAGCAAAAGTATTTATCTATAAATCAACATTTCATTTCCTTGTTCAAGATAGATCGTGACATTTAATTGGAATTTAACACCAATTTCCTTGCAGAAGCGTAAAATTGCTTTTTACGGTATGGTTCTGTACAAAAGTATCAACTTCCCGGACGAGGCGGCTAATTCGTGACACTGCCAGTTTTTAGTTGCAAATGACTGGCACCACAATAGAATTACATAAAAAAATACCTTTTACATTTAGGGGTTTTTCAATAAAATTTTACAGAAACGTAAATTTTCTGTTTTTAGATTAGTGCTTTATTAATTAGTTTTCCGACATTGATATAAAAAGTTAATAGTTTTCTGAAAAGCTACTAACACAGCAAAAATTTTACAAAACTTGATTTTGAATATTTATTTCAAATTGTTGTTTTAAACTAAACTTTATGATAGTTTTAGTTTTTGATAATTATAGTTTTTAACAACATGATGGAATTTATTTCTGGAGTTTTTGATATAGTCGGAGAAACAACGTTAGATGGACGACTTTCAGAGTTAAGAATAGCTCGGAACTCGGATGTAACAGAAACGTAACCTGTGCCTTGACAAAAACTTTTGGATTTCTATTAACCACAAGTTGATTACTAAAATTTATGGCTCCAATAACGATTTACATACATTTACATTGTTTACATTTGATATATTACAAAACAAGAAATGAACTGAATGTAAAATGACTTAAACTTTGGATTTTTTTCTTAAAATAATATAATATTAAATAGTCGATATACTTTTCTCTCGAACACAATCAATATTTAATCAAGTAAAATAAGCGTATTTTCATATTCTTCTTCTTTCCTTATTTTGTTATCTGCAATTGTTTATTTTTTATGAACTGGTCGTGAATGTAGTTGATACCTATATTTTATACATTTCATTTCAAGTCTATTACTTTTCCTTTGCCTATTTTCTTATATAGAAAATGATATAATGGTAGTAAATAGTATAATGTAATAGTTTGTTAATAGCGTTTTAGTCACATAATATTTTGTTTTAAGGGAAATAAAGCTTTTTTTTATTAGATATTATTTTATAAATATATTTTATTTTTAAAACAATACAATAAAAAAAAAGAAACAGAACAGAGACCTTCCGCCGTCCACGAAATTTCACGTCACTAATTAACAATAAATAAATACTCACAAAATTCGAAACTTCATCCAAACGTGAATGTAGAGTATCAAAATTTTCTTCCGAAACTAAATGATTCTTTAACTTCAACGGCATAGGCACTTTGATGCGCAAATTTGCCTTCCCATTTCTTTGGTTGTCAACTCTATCACTTCGGAAAGGACAAGTAGGCGGATCGTATTGACCATTCAAATGATCCATTTTACCGGTACTATCGTTTTCGTCTTTCAAACAACAATATTTAAACATTTCGCGAATTGTTCAAAGCACAGTTCGAAACACGACCACTGAAATCAATGCGCTGCGTACTGAAGGTAACAATAGATGCAGCATAATATATATGTAAACGCTGGTATGTCCGGAGTTGAACTGAGACTACGCGGTTGTCTCGGCAACCGGGCCGCGGTTGAGACACATTGCCCGTGAAAAAAAAAACAATCAACACGTCACGCAATCAGTGAGACAACGAACCGGACTTGAACACCCCTGATCAAGGTAACAGTGATGGCAAATCCACATTTCTATAATTTAAATAATACTAAGACTCCAATAGATGTTTATTTCGGTTGTAAATGAAACAAGAAACATCAAAATATTTACCGATGATCTGTTTTATGTTTTATTTTTAATATTTATTGAATTAGATCTTGTCTACGAAATTTGCCTCAGAGCCGGTTCTTAAATAATAATAAAGAACAGCCAATAACTTCAACGTATATTATAAATATGTGTTTCATAGATTACTTCTTATGTATGGTTGTATCTCACAGAATTACTGAACAAAGTAGCAATGTACACTGTATACTTGTATATCAATTCATTCAATTGGCCGGTACGTTAAGTCTCCTAAAAATACATCAAGATCCAGTCAAGGTCAAGAGACTAATTGAGGTATCAAGGTGAAGGTGACAAGGTAACGAATTTCGTTGTTATCTACGTCCAGATTTTGATGCATTTTTGCTGATGACCGGTACAAGCAAATTCATTTCTCTTTTATTTACCTAGAACTTTCATACCATTGTACTGTTTAGAATGAATGCAAAGGACAATCCTCTTTATTATGCTTTGTAAGAACCAATTGAATTTCAATGGAGTTAGATGTGAATCATAATTCTGTAAAAGATTTAGCATTAGGGAATCCCTTCATATATTAAATACCTGACACCGCACATGTCGTGTCTGTCGTTCCGTTAAAATATGAGGCGTTCGCTTACAATATTTACGCTCGTTTAATTGGGAAGACCCTACTGTGAATGAATTGCATTATCTTAAAATTCAACGAGAATTAAATAAAATAAACCTTAATCTATCGATAAAATGAATAAAATTGGAGTGTCTTTATAATGTAAAAAAAAAAAAATATTCATATTTCGTGAACATTATGTTTTTGCATTGTTTGTAAATAAAATCCATTTTTTTTTTTAATTATTGTCTGTCTCATTGATTGTCTGTCCGCAAGTGTGCGTTTATATCGTATAATCTCCGAAAAAGCTAGACCGATTACAACGGGACTTTAACTTCAAACCATTTTCACATTTAAAAGAATTTTTTTATTATGAGCAAATGTAAATATGTTTGTTATGCATTCGTCATTATTAAAGGCACAGAAAAGG
This sequence comes from Papilio machaon, assembly GCF_912999745.1. Lineage (NCBI taxonomy): Eukaryota > Metazoa > Arthropoda > Insecta > Lepidoptera > Papilionidae > Papilio > Papilio machaon. The sequence continues at coordinate 2,370,633 of NC_059989.1, read as the reverse complement.
ACACGAGTGTATAAATTAAAAAAAAAAGTTTTGGGATTATTCCTCAAGACAGTTGACGTGACAATTTATTGTCCATGGTACTACAAAAATAGTTCGGATCAAGTTAAAAATAAAATTTAATTAATGGCATTTTCAATGCAAATGCGTCAATGGATATTGTTGTTTTGATTTAATTTGTTTCCTTTTGATTAAATATTAAATAAGGGCGACAGTTCACGGACGGCTACAGCAGTTGACAGTGGTGGGTTCAACCCGTCAACAGAATTGTCGCCCCAAAAAATGCTTGCTGCAGCACGCTGAATGTTGAAAGCTGCTGTCGACTGCTTGAAACTGTTCGTATATGGCGGCCCTAATACTATAAATATTATTATGTTTTTAGCATTAGTAGATGACGTTTGTATTTAAGAATTCGTCCTTAAGACAAAGGATAAATACATTATTATTTTCAAAAAGTCATAGAATAAATTCCAGTTATAATTCTCCTGCATTAATATTAAATTGATATCTATCTAATTTTTTTCTTCAAACCTTTTAAACCTTACGATTGCACGTAGAGTATAAAAAGAAACATTTTTTCAATACGAAGGAACTTTATTTGATAAATAACAGGCCAACATTGTCATAGTACTGAGTCATCCACAATCATCACTTTACCACTTTATTGATTTTAAGTGCTGTCAATTATTTAAATACATTGAGGTTTACGAATAAGACATATACGTACTTTTTAAATATAATTTTCCTATATTGATGTCTTTAATATTTGCATAAAAATGTATATATATTTTGTACAACCAACACAACATGGTTATTAAATGAAACGGCTTCATTGAATAATATTACTTTTTTGTACGTCAGGCCACTTTATCAACAAATGATTGTTTTATTAGGACAGAGGTAATGTTATTAAATTTTTAAATAAAAGAAGTATTTGAACGTAAATATGTATTTAAATATTTGAAAGCTGTCAAATACTATTCGTCAATTTTTAAAATGGTGCAATATGAAATCTGATGTGAGTAATAATTACAATATTTGGCGAATAAATATTTGAAAAAATTACGTTCGTAAATATTTTATATTAATTAATAATTAGGAGACAATTATATTATTTATTAAAATTTTATATTAATACAGAAATATTGTTTATTAGGAAGGTTCTTGTATAATAAATTTAAAATACGGATAATAGAAAATATGAATACTTTTCTTACGACTAGATTTTAAAATCACAAAGTTCAAGATATTCAATATAGGACTGTAGCAAAAGAGATTGTTCGCGGTATCATAGGTAGCTGAGAAAAATTTTCTTTATGAAAAATTGGTAAAAAAAAAATTATAGGAAAAAGATTTTCAATAATATATTTTTTATCTATGAGCTTTTAAAAAATATTTTCTTCACGAATTTAAACATCAACAATTACAAACTAGCGTGTTGAAGTATAGAAATATTGACATAGTATTGCAAAGTCATGACATGTGTCTAAACCCTTGGAAAAAATTAACTAAAAATAAGTTAACTCTGTCCCACACAGTTTATAAAATGTATCGTTGTTTTAAGCACTTTTTAATAAAGTATTTTACTCCTTTCATTTGAAATATAAATAAATATTAAATCTTTAAAAACAAAATTGTAAGTATTTTGAAATATTTTTAATATAAAACATTTTTGTTAAAAATACTAAACATAACAATTATAACAAAATAATTTTAATTCCTATGTCTTAAAATTCGTAAATAAAAATATGTTTAAATTAAATAAATGCTTGTGCGCTTAAAAATTGTTAATCCCTGCATTAAATACTAATCTAAATAATTAAGTATAGTTAATAGTATATTTTTATATAAATAAATTACAAGTCTCATAGATAACGTAATAAAAATTGTTAAGAAAAAATACAACATAATGTTATTGATCCATATGTTAATTATTACACATGAATAAATTAAATTTAAACACAACCGATAAAAAGTTCAAGTTATTTAATTTAAATAAAACATGTTTCAAAATAGTATTTCATTTAAATTGAATTTGAAATATTGAAAACTTTTTTGAGATTCCATAAATTTACAAAGCCGTATTCATAAAACATTTTAAATTCAAATAGTTATAAATATCATTTTTTTTTAATTTTTAATGTTCGATTTGATAAAACTTACAATAATTTATTAAATATTTTATTTTTAAGATATGAAGCGACATTACATTTCAGAACGCGGATTGAAATTATGCAGACTTTACGGATTTTATTTAATTTTCTCTTAATATTGAGAGTATTTTGTATTTTTTGTTTTAATTCAACAATGAGAATTAAAACAAAAAACAAACACGAAAAAATCCGTAAAATAAGTTTAATTTCAATAAGTAGCATTCGCGTTATATAAGAAATAATTTCATGAGCATAGTTAAGTGTAAGAGTTTTGAGGGAAACGGGTATTTTGAGGGAAGTGAGAGTACTGGGGATACATGGAGGACCGGCGTCATGGCTGCACGGCCACTCTGTTCCTCCTTGCAGACTCTCGGGAAGCACTGTGGACCTCGGCCGTGCGCAGCGTGATCCCAAATATATCCTCGTGGTAGCGATTCTCCTCCTAATAATAAAAGGATTATTGTTACATGAGTTAGTTTATTTATAATTAATAACTGGTACATTTTATTAAAGTAATTGGTAAACGTTAACTCATATGCTACCGGGATAAAATGTACACTGTTAATTAACATAACCACTGTTATTGATAGATATAACACACTGACCTATTTAAATAACAAATACTAATTGTTATAGTTTACATAATCCGCTGAATGATAGGCAAACCATAAGGATACACTTGTCTGCATCTAACGATCCAATTTCCTAGATCATGCATATTGACTTTATAAATTCGGATTCTTCTTTTTGACCGCTTCGAACAGTGGATATAGACAACATCAATATATTAAAAAGTAAATAAATGTAACTGGGACAACACCGCTTACTTACCTTAAGCAAAAACATGAAGTTGTGCACTTGTTCGTCGGTCATCGCGCCGTGCTTCTTGATGATTCCTTTTAACTTTTGGTGGACGTCCTCTGCCATCTTGCAGTCACCACACACGTAGAAATGTGCGCCGTGGTTGACAAGTAAGTCGTGTATTTCCGCACCTTCCTTTTCGGCTACCTCTTGCACGTACATCTATAATCAGGATGCTAGTGAAAATTCTACATTCTTCAAAAAGTAACTATTGTAAATTGAGTGATCGTAAAACAGTAACACTTGACTCGAAGTGCGAAATTCCTACGTCCAAGTGTTGTCACCGATCAATCAAACTACCAAATCAAAGCAAGCACATTTTTATATTAAAAATAATAATTATCAAACTGACTAGTGGCATCGTGACGGATACTGACGGACGGATTACTGAGAAACAATTATACATGTGGACTTCCAAAATGAAATTCGTATTTAACAAATCAATTATAAAAATAACATTTCGCAAAAGTACATAAATATGATTTCAATGGATGATAAAAGTGGATTCAGATGTCCTCTTTCAATAGATATTAGCTAAAAAATGGACACAACAATAAAAACGCATGAAATATTATAATAACTAAATATACGCAAGTAATATAAAATATTCAGATAATAAAAATAAACGAATCGTGTCAATAAACTTACTTTCGGAACATTTTTCTCTCGCGACAATGCGAGAAAAACTTTTGAGAGCACACCCTCCTTGAGCGCTTGTTCCTTTTCTTCCCGGTACAAGTCCATTGTTTTAGTTCGACATCCGAAAAACAGCCATACGGGTCCCGCCGTCGAACGAGTTCTAGATGTCAATTGAGCTCGTCGATGATGCCAAAAACCACGGAAAGGCGCAATTCCGGTACCAGGACCGATTAGTATTAGAGGAACTGACAGATCTTGTGGAAGGTGGAAGTTTGGAGCGCTAAAAAAAGAAACTCATAAGACTATCATAACACACCATTTGGTTCGTAATTCGTGAATTTTTCTGCAACATAACGCTTACCTCCGTATGAATAGATAAACCTCGTCGCCTGGTTTACGATCCATGAGATAATTTGAACAAACACCGTAATGGACAGGACCTTCACCATCTGTTTGAACATGACATCATTTTAATATTTCCTCGTCTATTGATAACAAACATCCTCCCCGTGTTTACTTATGATTATGTTTCTTATAAAAAAAAAACATAGGATTGATTCGTCGCATAGTAATGATTTATTAATTAGATCATGTACTCATTTTTTTTTTTTGTTCAATAATGTCATTAATCGAATTAGAGACTCCGGTTACTACTTCTTATTCATATCGTTGGTGTAAACAAAATTATCTTAGAAATAAAGTACTTTGATAGTCAATTAATTCATTGTCATCTTGGCAAGCCTGAGAGGTTTTAATATACCTATATTACGTTTTTATACGATTTTTATTCACCTTGTGTTCGGTATGTAACAACTGCGACAGTAAGATGCAATCGTTTCGGGTGAGCGAGAGGAGAGGATGAGATTGAATAGAATCTTGGTTGCAATGGCGACAGCAAAGCCGCCAGCAGAGATGCACTTGGCTTCGCTGAAGGAAACTGGTCTAACACCTCAGGAAGCGTCGGGAAACGGAAGTGACGCCAATCCTCGTAAGCCGCTGGATCCTAAGGAAAATAACAACGTGATAAGTGACCTAATTACAGGCTAGGTATAAATGAGTGTCTTTGTGACGCTTACCGAAGCTAAAACGTTAAGTTGTTTCCTCTCATCTTCATTGTCACAAGTCTTGGCTAAATATTGTAAAAGAATTGTAGTTGGTGGTGTTGTTATATCTAAAAATCTTGTAAATAAATCGCGAACGCTTATGGCAGGAAGTCTTTCATGCGGTTCCCAAGATTTTACGGGTCCTAAAACACGAATTATATTTTAAAATGGTGATCCTTATACAAACAGTAAAAGTTAAGAATATTAAAGTAATTACCACTTGATGTGTGAGTCTCTTTCATCAACTGTAGTTGCACTGGTTCATCGTAATCATTGACGTCTTTCAAACGTGCCAATAGAGTATCCACCAACTCTTTCCGATTGCAAGCGATAATTCCGACATGGTCTCCAGGATCATACTTAATTTCACTCTGTAGAAAAACCGGTTTTTTTTTCATGAATACACTATGGATGATGAAAATAATCTTTATGATTCAATCTGTTTTACCTTTGGTTCCAAATCAATGAAGATCGTAGATCTTTCTGCTGAAGAATCTCCCAAGTCTTTGTTAGCTTTGACCACGCATGTTACTAGTTGTCGGTTCAAAGCAGACTGCAAAGCTACAGGTAGTGCTGGAGGACGACACGCGGGATGGGCAAACCTAACAGTCTCTTCACTTAGTGTCACAGAACCCAGTGCTCGCTTTGCCTCTTGAAGAGTTTCGTCATCATCTAAGCAGAATGTCTCACATGCCACCTATAGTCAAAAATGGGTTGTTTTTATGGAATCAAAATATTAATTTCTGAAGTGTGAGGTTATTTCTAAATTATTTACAACCGTAATACCTATTAACTTTTAATTACCTAATAACCGTTAATCAAATTCGATTTCGATCATCTCAAGGCGGATCCAAAACTTTATGACTTTTAATGTTTTTTAAATTATGTTTAACGGAATTTAAGTAAATATCACAAAACCTTTGAAATTTCTACACGATCAAAACGAATATGTTTCATAAAAGACAAATATTGTATTAGTAATTTTAACTACAGGAAATAATTAAATATTACGTATTAAGATTGCCTGATTATAAAACAATGGCAGTAAAAACAGGTTTCGACATACGTTAAAAACGCTGGAGGCCCACTTTCGGAAGGCTTGATCTTGGCCACACATTTCATCGCCAGTAGCGACGTCATGAATACGTTCACCTCCAAGGTCTCCGAGCAACTTATCCACGTATTTCCCGAAGTTACAGAAATTCGGATAAGCGCTCGAGCCGAGAGCGAAAACGGCGAAGCGGACATTGCTTAATGGGCCGAAACTATCAATGGATGTGGCGTCAGTAGCACTTCCTGTATCACAAATTAAACATTAGTATTCATATATAAGTAATTAAAATACAAATAATTAAATAAATTATAACACCTTTCAAAGATTCCAATCTGTTCAGTTGTTTTGGATTGCCAGAGGCATAACGCTGGAGCTCTATTTGACTGTTCGCCTTGATGAATGACTTTGGTGTCAGCATTTGAGACCTTAAACAGTTAGGAAATTGTTAAATGATGGTTGTTAAACATCTTAAAAAAGCATACAATCATAATGATATTTACCCTGTGGAATCTTCAGCGCCAACTTGATCGGTATATAAAATTTCGCAGAGATGTTCACCAAAAGCCTAAAAGGAGACAAATTAAAACTATTTAATTTTGATATATTGTTTACTTGATTAATGGGTTTATTAGCGAATATTTCAATAAGAATTATAGAGATAGATGTTAACCAAAATAGTTATTGACCAAAAAAGATCTAAATATTCTTACCACGCCATTTTCTGGTGGATCTCCGTTTCCGAATGTGGACGTAACAACTAGAAGCAAAGCTTCGTGCTCTATAGATGTGATATCGTAGTCTGCCATACAATGCACCTGTTTGACACATTAATAATGTGAATTTAGTAAATTCTTTCGAAGTTTTATCTTAAGCTATATGGATATTTATTAATTAAATTAATTATTAATGAAATGATAATTTTTCTTATAAAAATGCGAAGAAAATATACACAAGAGAGATATTTTATGTCAATAACAATTTTATCGATTGATTAATTTTAAAATTAGTAGTTTAATTGGTGCTTGTTATTTTACCTGAGCGTTGAAAGCGTGTCCGAAAATGACTCCTAGCTCCTTTGCATACTGCTCAGATTTACCAGTTTCTGTAGCATACAGTACCGTCGCCTTGATCCTCTTAGATAGAGCCCGGCCGAACAGTTTAGACGTAAATTTGACGGCGCGTGCAATTTGCTTGAAGTGGAATTTTCTGTTGATAGGCCTCTTGCCCGTGATTGGCTTTGATTTTTGCCATTGATGAGTCTTCCATGCAGGTTCCTTAACAAATTTTAGCAAAGTATTGTTATGTTGTTCGGATTTAGAATACTTTTTAGGAATGCTTAATTAATGTATAACACTCACTTAATAAAATGTCTCGAAACCAGACGTATTTTTGTGTCTTTTTGACTAAAATTAAAGAGTATTATGCCATGACTGTAATGTCTTTTATCTAGAAATATTTTTTATTACATTTTACCTGATATTCATAAGCAGGTCTTAAGTAATAAAGCGCCATCTCTTGATGGAACACGGGTGTTATTGAAGAGGACATAGGTGGCACAATCCAAATCCAATCAGCGGGGCAACCAGACCTATTGAAATATGTAAATTGTTTTAATGTTAAAAACTAAATTTATGAATTAAAAATAAGATACACATTTAAGTGACACTTCTTGTAATATTTATAACATGTTTTCTTTATTAATATGTTCCGTGCATTGCTTATGCTAATTAACACGTGTAATAAAATAAACCAAACAATCTAAACAAATACTTATGTTATTACTATATCTACACTACATACTATTCAATACGTTATAAAAAAGACGCAGAATTGATTTCGAAAATCTGACGTCACAATATCGTAACGTAGGTCTAATTTACTATTGACTAAAGTGCGTGCAAATGGAGTTGTTGCGACAAACGATCACACGATGTCGGCCGATTTGTTTGTACACACGGCACATCTGTATTGTTTATTGTATCCACAGACGGCTGCGAGCTGCGAGGCTCGTGTTGATTGTTTAATGGCTTTTGAATCGTGAACAGGACAAACGTATTGTAACGTAGTAAATGTGATGTGATGAACTCGTTTCAGTGTTAAAATTATCTTTGTATTTTTTATTTGGGTTCTATTTATAATTGATTAATTTTAGACTTCTTTCCCTTTCAAAGTAGATTTGACGAAAGACGGGGACGCATAGGAAGGGGAAATATTCTCTATATGTGCGTCTCCACCTCTGTCCGTTAAAGGCATCTGCAATTATGGATGTCTATGGGCTATCCTTCTCTTTATTATTTCGGCGTATCCTCGTGGTCGCTTTCTCGTTTGCCGCCTCGTAATGAAATATTAAACCTTTTTACAGTCTACAAAATTTTGCTACTATTTATTTTATATTCGCAGAAATACAGCATAAAAATAAAACATAGTGTATTTTACTCACCTCAGTCTGTTTTCATTATCGAGATGCTTGATGAAGCTTTCGGAGGCTGTATGATGGTCAACAATGGTAGCGTTTTGCTGCTGGAAACTATGCAGTACTGCTACGTTAACTTCCACGAGGGCTTTGTCTTTCCACAAGTTTACCGGAGTTCTGGTGTCCAAACCCATACTCTGTGCCACTTTCTATTAAATAAAAAATAAAGTTAACATAAATAACAACGCATAAGTTAACTAGTCATAAACTTTATTAATGTATTGTTTATCCATTACTTCTTTCTAATGTTATTGGAAAATTTGGATGTTTGTTACTGGGTATGTCCGAAACGGAGAAACGGATATTGATGAAATTTGGAATTGATGTAGAACATAGTTTGTAAGCTAACTCATAAGCTACTAATAAGGTTTTTTTTAATGCCGCGCGGACGGCGTCGCAGACAAAACCTAGTGATATATAAAGCAATAAAAGTATATTCTATGATTTAAGCCCAAAGAACTTATAGGAATTATTTATCTTTTAATTTTCTGCCTTTGAAATTTTCATAGATATTTCTCTGATAACATTTTTGTTAAGACTTCGATTCAGACTAGGAGCAAGACATACTAACTGAACTCTTCCTGGACTTTGTAGATTAAATCAAAGTTTTTCCGCACTTCAAGAGAATTTTAAATTCTTTGCGCTTGTTTTTCTTCCGGAAACACGAATGCTTATTTTGTCAGTAGTCATTTTCAATTCAAGCTTGCAAATAATTAAATAGAAACCAAATAAATCAAATTAAGCGGAAGGAACAAAGTTTCAGCGAACACGATAGGAATGTTTAAAAACAGGAATAGAATTTATAAATTTTGATTTAATCTTTTGACAAAAAATATTAAAAGACCCAAAATTGATTTTTTAAACTATATTAACCAAAAATAAAAACATCGTAACAACAATCTGGATATGACGATGGTTGATGATGATTGGTGTTGAATTTTTTTTTTTCATTAGTAAAGTCCAGAAAGTTGCAATGCGTTAAATATCGAACATTATACTACAGTGAACACAATGGTAAAGCTTTTCTTTGTTTTAATTCTTGAAATTAGTACATAGTTGTTTTCTATTGTTTACTTTCGTGTAACCTCTCATGGCCTTTTTTACAAATAATGTTCATTAAAACTACTAACCTCTAGCATATTAAGACGGTTGGTATCGCAGAAGTTTCGGCATCCGATTTCGGTACTCATGTACCAACCATTGAAGGCATTAGCTGTAAACTCAATACCGCCACAATCGAAGCGCATGTTAGAGACAGCGGGGAGCGCGTACCAACGCAGATCCAGTTCCTCGAACCATTCGTAACTGTACAGGAAAAAGTCATGTCATATTGTCATCGCTTTTTTTCTCTTTCAAAAAAAAGAGACAACAATATGCGTCACAACAAGTGTAGAGACTGTGGAGTTTCACAGTAATACGTGACATAAGACAGGTAGAACTTTACGTAGTGGGAAATGTTGAGAAGATAACCTAAAAGGTTTTAAACCTAACCCGATCAAGTGTGACGATATTATTGAATACTTGTTAAGTACTTAAGACTACTAACATGGGTATTTTTTTGAAAGAACAGGTGTTAAGTATTTAAGTATACAAGATTTGCGATGGAAATGAAATGGAATCTGAAAAGCAAATTGTCTTTCTTTTGAATCTTCAATTTTTTTTTCCTTTGTTTTGCTTTATTAAAAGTCTTAATACATATCTTACTAAGAATTCTGAGACTAAATTATGAGGTAGAGTTCTATTACGACTTGATAACATTAAAATAAGTTCAACATATTTATTACACACTAATTTTTTATACTATGTTATTTGAAATTTTTCTACATGTGACGTCATATTTATATAACTTTTTGGACATTCGAAATAACACGGTTCACGGCAACGTAGAGAACAAAGACGATTTGTCTGGTGGCTAAGTGAGACTTCACAGAATCTGCGGCTCAATATGACGCAAACGTAGTTCGATTATTTATGTTTAGAGACATGAGTAATTGTGTAGGGAAATATAACACACGTCATAACAATATGTGGAAGGATTTGTTTAGAACTTAATAGTATGGTCAATTTAAGGTATTGAAGCTACATTAATTCGAATAGAGCTGAAAATCGGAAGGCATAGTCGGAATAGCATTATATTATGTGAATTCTGAAAAGTCCCCATCGATCCCGCATTTGAAAAAAACATTTAACGTGGTCCCAAAAATTGATTTTCGATTTTTTCTGCGAATTGTAAAATTTAATCAAAAAATTCTTTTATCTCTTGATTTGATCGTATTATTATATCCATGTAAAATAAAGTACATGAAAAATATTCAAGTAAACTTTTTAAATATTTATATATTTAAAAAGGGAGTGACAAAAAGACAACTTAAAAACGGATATTAATTGTGTCCACAGAGTGGAATTGTAGACGTAGGTATGGTGTACAAAAAAGTATAGGTGCAATATACAGATGTCTAATGAGATTAACCAACACGTCATTTTAATTATGTCGTTATCTGTACTCTGTACTTTTCGAGGATAGAAAATATTGCATTCTATACAAAATTGTAACAAAAAAAGGAACTGTATTTAATAGTCAATAACTTAAACTTTATTTCTAAACCATTTTCCGTCATGGAAGCTATCAGCGGCTACACAATCAGAACTTATCACGCTTTTTATAACACATTAACGCCTGTTAACAATATCAATGGCGATACATTATTGAATAGGCGCAGATTTATAGGCGATAAACGCAGATTGGAGATCACTGGACCACGCTTTTACGATGAGCAATCTACTCCGTATGGGCCGTTGTTGGCTATTTGCGAGTTTTACCTCTGAGCGCCCACAATATGCATTCTTCTTGGTTTTTATGTGCGCATAAATCTCTGATGGTAAACGGCACCGTGTTGCTTTAAAAGTGCCTTGTAATACTTATTTGATGTCCGAAAGAAAAATGTAAACAAGCTCACAAGTTTTTAGTCTTTACTGAGGTGAACTGAGATTATTTTAAATTAAAGGAGGTTAACCTTTCACCTAAATGTCACGTATTACTAACGTTAGTAACTGTTATTTATGATTACAACTAGAATGGATAAAAATGCTATACTGAACACTTTGAGATCACCCAGATATATTATTTTATAAATGTTTTGAGTACAAGGAAAAATATTACAACTTCAAAAAACACTTTCTATAAAAGCGAGATTTGTTAGACCTGTGCTGACAATAGAATGAAGTTTGATGAACAATACGACACTTGGACGATACACTTACTTGGGATGGGTCATCTTTATCTCCATGACAAGGTCCCGGGGGATTTCGAAGTAGTCCGGGTCCTTTCCATTAGCTGACAATACCAGGGGCAAGATGTCCCATGCCGTGCGGGGAGGCTTCCATCCCAGTTTGAGACACAACTGCAATAAACGTATTATAGAAAAACTCTACAATTGCTTTAAGTCACATATAGAAGAAAAATATGTATAACATATAAATAGAGAAGAAAAGAAATGGATAACTAGAAGTATTCTTTAATACTTTTCAACATTTAAAAGGATTAAATAGGTCAATAAGGGTTTGATGTAGAAGTTCGTTACTTCTCATGAAATTAAAAAGAAAAAATCAAAGACAGAGTTGCCCGATGCAATAAATAATTTGATAGAACTGATGTGAGGGATGAGTAAAGAAATAAATATTCATGAAAAGTAAACGACAGTTTGAAAGTGTTGTTAACACAACGGGCCAGGTGCGGCCGATTTCCAATAAGTCAATTTTGAGTGATTAATGGCCGACTGCGAGTAAATTGAACTTTTTCATTTTCGATACAGCCTATTTGTCGACGTTAATCATAAAGGTTTGATTATTAAATTACGAACAGAATATATTCACAAATTTGCTTTAAAAATATATCTAATAATTTTGTTCAACATTTTTAGTACTGTTATAAGGATGAATTCAAAAATACTTAGTACGAAATAAAAGTTCAACGCTCAATTGTCTGAGTTCGTTCGTCGACTATAGTTCTATATACTGATGCATATGTTAGTACCAATGACTGAAATATCAATGAATTGCTAACATAAAATTCCCTTTCAACCTTTATTTCTAACATAACAACTTCGTACATTGAAAAATATTTTCGTCGGTGAAAAACTTCATCATATTTTTTTACTTATTCCCGTAGTTCCCGTACCTCTGTGAATTCGCAATGCATTGGGTCTCCCAGCACGGTGCCGTCCGGCTGTCTGTACCCGGCATAGCTTATTAACTGGCTATTCCATATCCTGTAGTCATGTTTACCGTCTGTGCGCTGTGGAAATACCGTAATAGCTGACCTGAAATAGAATTCGTTAGCTCAGAGATTTGGTTCATTTGTAAAGAAATTTCTAAAAATTATTAAAAAATGTTACAGATAAAATATACGATGTTAGATGCCAAAACTTTAGTTTACCGAAAACTATTGATGAAGTCTTTAAGGTTTGTATATTAAAACATTTTTACCTTATGTTTCCTTTGTTTGTGCTGTACTTGATGTGGTTGCAGAGGGCCTCGAACATACCACTAGTAGTAGTTACCTGCCTACAGTCGAATACCTAAAACAAGCCTCAAATTATGTATTCTCATTCGACAATAATATGTAACAGAAAAGAGCATTCAAAATGATACAGCAAACATCTTGTGCGTTCATTAAGTATTTTTGGAAAAAAGATTCAGCAGCCGGAGTCGTTTGTAAGCATCCATCGGATTTAACATCTAATCACTTTAAAATTCTCCCCAACAAGATTAACCAGCCTAAACCCCTCATTCTGATTAACCTCAATCCATTTAAAGACCGCGATAATGAAAATACTCGCGAACATCACAGGGACTTAAAAGTGGTCTCGTAATACTTATTTAAGTCGCCTTCATCCCTAACAACCACCGAGGAAACTGAATGAAAGCAAACGAATGGATTACTCGTAATGTTATTATGTTGTTGGCAGCTCAATCAAGCGGACTAATTAAAAAAAATAACATCTAACTTTTTCGCCGCGCCTCTATCCGATACAGCGCAAATTGAATGCAGAACACTCCGAGCAGATGATTCGTTCAATTTTAAAATAATTACGAGATGCCTCCTTCGGCATTTTAATTTATTTTTCCGTTTAACGTAGAGTAATATCCTTAATTCAAACATTATTTTCTTAGTTTATTCAAAGCTCAAATTGAAAATTAATAAACACATATATACTCAGAGCACCATTTGATGACGATAAAACTTTTTTCTATAATGCAGTCGATTTCAACTAAATACAATCATTTTAGTGATAATTACTTTATAAAAAAGCATGTAAAATATTGCTTATCATGTTGGAAAGCATATAAATCAAAATAAACTCAAACAAATGATAAGAAATGTATAAACATTTCTAAGAGGTTTATTTGTACTCCAAACATTTTGAATTGATAATTTGATAATATAACATTTTTTCGCTTATAACTTCAAAGTCCATACTTTTTTATTCAAAAAAATAGAGAAAAAAAAATTGTCTAAAAGAAAAAACACGAGCCTTTGTTAGCATGAATAAAATGTTAGAATGAAAACATTTTAATAGTTATAAAATTCAGCCAAAAAAAAAATAACAAATTGCAACTACACTTTATTGTCTTGTTTTATTTATAACTGTATTTATATTTAATCAAACGAACATGTTCATAATTGTTCAAAATAATAGATTAGTAAAGTACCTGTTGAAGGAAAACATCGTGATGCAACCTGCACATATCTGAGAAGAAATTCAATGATAATGTGTGAAGTCAACCAACCCGCACTTGGCCAGCGTGGTTGACTATGGCCTAGTCACCCTTAACTTGGGGTAGGCTCCGAGCCCCTCGGTGGGGACGTATAGTGAGCTGATGATGATGATGAAAGTACCTGTAGTTTTGACCATTGTATTCTCCCAATGCATCTACTAGCGTTTCTCCAAGCGAGTTTGGCGCCGAATACCAATTCAGTAGTGGTCAATTGGTATGTCCCCGACTTTACCACCTCTTCCTGGACTGCCTTCCAACGCGCCTCGTGAGCTGGCGTATTAGCCCTAGACAAACGGGTGACATATAATAGAACGAAATTAAAAATAAGATGTCAAACAGTTTTGAAACTATGTAAGTGAATATAATTCTCAATTTGTTGATGTTTTCAAATATTTATTTTAGTTTCAGTTTCCCGTGTTACAATACATGTATAAGAATTTTTGTTGTCTTTTTTTTTGGTACGAGTCTTGTACAGTGAAAACTAATTTTCTGCAAGACGATATTTCGTTTTAAAACATTAAAATTCAAATTTTAAACAGCTGCACGTAACTTAAAATTTCCCCATGTCTTGAGAAATAACTTGATTAAAATTTAACAGTCATTTCACTGGCGTATTTAAGTTATGACGGTTATAAAAATTTTAATATCGCTTTTGTAGTATGGCTGCTTTAGCATATAACTAGCGATCCAACCCAGCTTCACACAGGTAGAACTCGGAAACGCTACATGCAAACGCTTTTCCTGATGTATTTCCGTACAAAAAAAAAGTTTACAAAAAATCGTAATACATATTGTATTTTTTTAATAATAGACAAGTACATAATTAAACATTACATATTACTTTTATTTATTAATATAATATTTACGTATTTGACTTCGTGCAATAATTCATTCTTAAGTAATCTTATCTTTGGGTAGTAAATGTAATGATATTCATTAATCTTACCTACGAATAGATGCAAAATACTGTCCGAGAAAGTCCTTGGCGTCGTTGAGAACCTCTTCAGGATCCCTGGGCACATCTCCGCGACCAGGGATAGCCATCAGGCTGCCGAGACACGCCCGCTCGTTGCATAGTGTCGGCTACAAAAAAAGATACCGATAAGATAAGATTATTCAATGATTTTAATTTCTTTACCTAAACTTAGTTGGTCGGAATCTTAAGGTCAGCGTTAGAGAACTGGAAGATTTATTGCGTTAAAATCTTCCAGTTCTCTAACGCTTGTAACGCTCTCTAACGTATGTTTTGCCCAAATTAAGAGTTGAAAGATCAAACTACTTTCTTACTCCTTTTCGAAATTTATCTTTCTTATGTTGAGGTCTTTAACCAAAAAAATCGCGAAATTAAATTTAAAAAATTAATCTCAGAATTTGCATAAACAAGTATTAAAAATGTTTTGCAAGCTTTCACGACTACGTGGTATAAAATCGTAGAAAAATTTAAGTGTGAATTTCTACTTGACTACAGCAATGCTAAATCCCAAATTGAGTCGCTAGAAATACTTGTTATTCAAGACACAGTAAGAAATGCGTTTATTTAAAAATGGAACAATGTACTAGAAATACTATTTCGAAGAAGAAGCGAGATTTTGTCAAATTGGATGATGTTCGTGAATATGGAAATGTGTTTCAGAAATCTGCGAAAAAGAATTTAAATTTAAAAATGAAATGCACATTTTACATTTTGTACCAACTTGACAAGACTAGTTACGCTTATGAAAGAACATAAAACAAAATTAACAACTTAATAACGTTGATTAACTTTTTAAATTTTGTATCCTTGGTTTGTATCCATTTTCAAATATATTAGAAAAAAACCTCAACAAAATGTTGCCACACAAAGCATATTTCTTAAGCAGTTTTCATTGTAACCAAATGCTTAAACTTTTTTAGGATAATAAATAAGAAAATTCGTATCCCAGACTTTTTTATATTGTGTAATGACGCTATTTAGACAGTACATAAGATGCTATCTAATCTTAGATCGTTTCTGGCTAATCGTACAACGTTTTTCGGGCGTCGAATTGCTTCGAATCGAGTTAAGGGAAACAGCGTTACAAATCGTGCAAATTACTAATTTGCTAAGAGTAATTTGTCTGGATTGGGATAATGGTATTACAGTGTAATTGAACAAATTCTAACTATAAATTACATGATTATTTACTTAAATATTTATTATTAATCTTGATTTTTTAATACACTACATATTTATTTTAAATGAAATATTGGATTGGATAAAATAAAGCGTAATATTATATTATATCTAATATATAAAATTCTCGTGTCACAGTTTTCGTTGCCATACTCCTCCGAAACGGCTTGACCGATTTTCATGAAATTTTGTGAACATATTCAGTAGGTCTGAGAATCGGCCAACATCTATTTTTCAAACCCCTATTAAGTTATTTTAACTGCGCGCGGATGGAGTCGCGGGCGACAGCTAGTTATATATAAAATTCTCGTGTCACAATGTTAGTTACAATACTCCTCCGAAGCGGCTTGACTGATTATTATGAAATTTTATATGCATATTCTGTAGATCTGAGAATTGGTCACTATCTATTTTTCATATCCCTGTTTTTATTTAACTGCGCGTTGACGGTGTATTATTCGCGGGCGACAGCTAATATTATTTTACAGATTATCATGAATGTTTTATATCTGGAAATGCAATAAGTATGTTAACCTGTATGACATAAAAAATCATATGACACATCACTTGTCATCATGTCATCATCAGGTCGGTGCAGCCGATTAGAGTACAGGAATTTCAGTTAGAATTGAATAAATAGATACTGAATATATTAATATTTTCATAGTTTTTTTTTTTATATTTTAACATTTTCATTTTTATAGGTTACAAGATATTGTTAGTTTTCAAGTGAAAACCGATGTATCTTAAACAGCTTACATTTGAAACGCATATTGCCAATAAAGTCGATACAGAAGCCATAAAAGACAAATTAATAGTGTTTTTATGGGATATCAATCCGAGACGTGGCTTTATTTTTAAGTTAGAAGAAATAAGGAATTTCTATTTCATTTTTATTTTTAGCAATACAGTAACTTAACATTTCTCATGAATTAAGTGTTCTTCTGTTTAAATACTCAAGCGTTTAAAGCAAAAAACTTATCAAATTTTACTTAATATGTAAAGAAGTATACTTGTGAATATCGTAAAATGTGTTAATAGGTGCAAATCGTATCAAATCAATTTGACTTAATTTCTATATCATTTAAAAAATAATTACACTACGTAACTTTCATCCTTTAGTACTTCGATGTTTTTTGCATAAGAAAATTCCGTTAAGGTTATTTAAACACACCGCAAATTGCATGATATTGGTCGCAATCAAATTGAAAAAGTGGCTATAGGAATTCGATGACACAGCATAAATATACACGTAATGTCATTCCACCGTTTTTACTTGAAAAACAGAGATAAAAATGTGTTTATTCCTTTGTTTCGGCAGTGAAAACTGACGGTAAAATAGCGTAGTTCTTACACGCAGTACGTATATCGATGTAATAGTTGTTCTATAGGTGCGCAAAGTCAATGTAACGAATGTTTGTTTTTCAACAAATTCTACATTAAATGTAAAAACAAACGAAACTTTATGGTTGGGACGCACCAAAACGTCAACTAATAAAATTAGTGGCAGGCCGTGACGGCGTTTGTTATCTTTTCTAATTTAGTTACATATTTTTAAGTAATACTAGTTTGAGTTTCCACTGCCGCAATACAAGTACAAAAACATATGGCCATCTCTCTCATTGTCATAAAAAAAATTGAGATAGAAATATATTCTTGTACAGTTTTTTTCCAGTGGTTAGTTGGGTTGAAAGAATACATTAAATGTTTTAAGGCATTTTTTCGTAAACGAAAATTAGAAAAATACCTAAAATTTTACCTTGCCTACCAACAATTAATTCAATGGAGAGATGGTATTAAAAATCGTCGTGTTAACACTTTTAAAATTTTGATAACGTTATTGAAAATTATATCATATTCTCGCATAATTTTGGTTCCCAAAAATTTTCCATTTCATTCGAACTACAATTTTATTCATTTGAATTTTGGTACAAAATAAATTTTCATTTAGCAACTCAAGTACACAATCTATTGTGAACTGTACTTCAACTACGAATTACGTATTTAAAATAATTGCAGTCCGAGTAATTGCAATATTAAACCCACAATTTGAAATTGACTTTTCATTTTAAATTTTATGTTTGAACATTTTCATAACACAATACTATAATATTTCAACATGAATTCAAAGAAAAATAAGAATTTAATAAAATCCACAATAATGGCGACTAGTTTTTTTTTCCAGATACTGGTAAACTAACAAAATTTTTATGAGGAAAATTAGGTATAATATTCTCATGTAAACATATAAGCTATTCATTAGCAATAAACTAATTAAATTTTGAACACCAAACGATAAAGGGTCTGATTTTATAATATAAATTAAACTTACTATTCTCGGGCAGTTTGTGTCGTAAAGCCGATCGTACAAGTATTCCTTTGACTCGATGTTTTTCAGCACTTTCGGTCTCGTTACTTTACGCGGCATCTTCTTATCCAACTTTGTTATTTCAATTTTGCAAACCTCGCCGTTAACTTCAATCAACGCATCATTTTCAATATCGGGTACATCACTTTTAAATTCATTATGATCAATGGGACACGTTTTACTTGCAACTAACTGTTCAATGAAGGCACTATTCTCAACTGATATAGAGTTAAGCGGACTGGCCAGTTCGGTGTTTTGAATGACGCCAGGGGCCATTTTTTTTTTTAATTTTCCAGATAACTAAAAACTCTTTTGATTTTTTTAATAAATGAAAGAGTCGCTACGAGTATTGTATACGAACTAAACACATGAAGGTGCTAACGTTGTTTTTATAATAGTTATCTTGCGTGGAGACATCTTTGCCGACGTTTGTTAGTAAAAACAAATTCACGTGAGCGATTAGCCTGCGTGTTGACGGTGTCAAGCCGAACTAATATATGAGAAATCAATATTCAACAAAGTTTTGTCTAAGTTTTAATAAATATACTTTATTAATAAAAAAAAAACTTATAAATTGTATGTAGAGCATTCTATTGATAAAAGTTATTAATTATGCTTTATTTTTAATCAATAAAAAGTCAAAGTATTTATCCAAAACTGCAGATGGCTTCCATCGAGGATTGGGTTCTGGTATTTAGAAGTACTTAACCTTGACTACATCGTCGGTAGATCTACTCTAGAGTAGCTTTACGACGTTGTACATTACAGATATAAGAGCTTACTCTTACTTAAGTTTAGCAATTTAACTTTTTTATATTTCTTCTGGTAATACACAACATTGATGATTGATTGCCGAATTAACAGATAGTCTTCCATACCCAGAGTTTTTAAAGGCTTTTGAACACAAGGCTTTTCAAAACTCAAAAATAATTATGCGATCCTTGCGCCTCAAGTATAGCCTCAGCTACGAAGTCTTCGCTTAGAAACTAAAATCGCTAGGTATCAGAGATTGCGCATATTTATGTACGAAGGACCTTAACCGCATAAATTAATGCTTATCACTATATTAACTTTAAAAATGTATGGAAATAAATTATGTCCGTTAAATATGTAAGTGAATTTTTCTATTTCTTTTATACGTAAGTTCAAAAAGACTGACCTTTTTTTATAGCAATTAAATTTTTACTACGCTCTTGCCAAGACTTAAGTTCTGGAGTAGCGGCTTTGGTCTTATACCTTCAAATTTACTAAGCTTTGAGACTTTTTAAATGCGCTTAAAAATAATTCAACCGTGTCGTTGTATTTGTGTTACCAATTCAAAATTTCACATTTAATAAATTAACTCGTTTGACCCTTTATATTATTCATCATTTTTCCTAATAATATCGAAGAGAAATTGAGGAGCAGAAAGTTAGCGTGGTTTGGACATGTTATGCGGAGGGATGATGTTCATATAAACAAAAAAGTAATGAGATTGAATGTGAATGTGAGAGAATATGAATGTGAATAAAGGTAGAGGAAGACCAAAGAAAATATGGATGGATTGTGTGAAAAAAGATATGCGTAAGAAAAAAGACAAACTTTTTCCTGTATATTGATTTCTATGAATTTTGGAAAAGATTTAGAGAATACTATAAAAGCAATATCGGCAATTTTAAGAGACCCCTTACGTTTGTTTCTTTGTTATTTAGATATAGTTTTTACGACATATCTCACATGTGCGTTATCAACCGTGTGATCTGTCTCAGCGGTATCTAGTCATGTGCCAGCTTTGACAATATTTAAACACGAGCCTTACATATCGATGAAGTCGTAATGTATACGCTCCCAGGCCATGTGACTGCATCAGTAAATAACAATCCCGTGTTATAATTCGAAAGTGAGTGTTTGGTTTATTTGTAACTTTGCTTTAGTGCAAAATGAGTAACTAGATACTTGACTTTGTCGAAAAAATAAATTAAATAATCTAATATTTCCTGATCACAATAAATTTAGATATTGTAAATAAATACCAATTACCCCTCTTTTTTTCCTATATTTTTCTAGTAGATAATCTTGTATCTTCCAAATTAGTAACTTATATAATAACAACACCGTGCTAAGTCGACCACCATCTTTGTCAAAACAATTCATGTTGTCGTTTTAAATATTTACGAATCAGTTTCGTTGCAACGATAAATATATAATTTAAAAAAATATGGTCAAGAAACATAATTTGTTTTAAGCTGAGGCTAAGTACCGACAATAAAATAAATAATTAAAAATCGCATTTAAGTGAAAAATCAACTTTTTTAAATACTTTTAAAGTTAGGGTAAAATTCTCTATGTAAATAAACCTTCTCTTGATCTCATAGCAGACAAAAGACGACGAAAAAATTAACTTTAAATATAAATTTTACTTTTTTAATGGCAATTAATAAACACGTTTATATCCATTGGTTACTTACGCTAACAATTTAGTACATCCCACAATAAAGGTCCTTTATCAAAATTCATTTTTTAAATACCGCATTTTATCAGGTGACTTTACTGATCCTACTAATTTATAAGTTTTTTTTTTTTAATTTTAAGGCAGCAAATGAGTAAGTGGCCATCGTAATTGGACAAGATAGCCATGGCCAGAAGCGATACGCCATAGACATCGGCATCTGCAGATGTGGTCGTGGTATTGCAGAGTGGTATTGAGCCGGCTCAGTCGTGCAACAGTTTATGTTGCTGCCGTCTACCACTGTAAAATAGCACAAGTTCATGCACATTCTTGAAACGCACTTTATCTGTTTATGCATTTATAATGCTTCTAATCACAGAATTAATGTACAAAGCATCCATAACGTTTCACAGTCTGATCGCATCAAATGCCGTGACATAGGATTTCGTGCGTCAAAGTGTCGTTGTAAGTAATTAACCAGCCGTGTCTGTTTTAGGTCTGCTTATGTTCTAGTACATATAATGTATGCCTTTAGTGTTTAGCTTTGTAAATTATGTAGTTAATTATTAAGTTGGTAGCCAACTGGTGATTTACTTATGAACGTGATTTAAAATTTACAAACGAGCAAGCAGCTTCCTGCTATCATAGGAAAGCGATTATTGCCTATAAATACTAAAATATAATATTAAAATACTAGTTATCTCCCGAGACTCCGTCCGCGTGTAATTTATAAGTAGCCTCCGTGTTTTTGCAGACTATGCGCTTCATCTATGCCAAATTTCATCCAGATCCGTTGGGCCGTTCTGGTGCTACGTAAAATATGTAGTACAAATTAGTGGCATTGAATAGCAATGAAAGTGTTCGATTTATTAATGACTAATTAGTAAAATTACTAATATTTACTATCACAACAGATGCTAAGATAAATTATGTTAATTAAACATTTGCTTTGATAAATAAATTGGATTTTTGTTACGATTGTTCAACACACCATATGATGCTTTAGTTAATATTTGCATAGAATGATCTCTTATATAACCTATAAATATGTGTAGTTTTTTTCTTTGCTTTTGCTTAAAATTCTGTTACTATTACACAGTGTTTAATTTGAACGTAAAAAAATAGTTAACTGTAATAATCTTTTTATAACTATTACAACGCTAATTGACTATTATCGTGAACCATGCCTAATTCAAACTTTAAAGTTTAGTTGAAATGTTTGTAACGTAAGGTAAAAAAATAGCTGGAATCAAATGCCTTATTATCAATATAGAAACAATAATATAATTTTGCTATATGAAGTATTTCTAATGTATTGACCTGAAATACTCCTTGAGGTAATTCACAAACCACGCATGTAAGATTGCAAGCCGGCGCAATTGCTGCCCTAACACAGATTACCATTCAATTGAGCATTCGCTGCTCCCTGGATTGCATCGGTACGGCTCACTAACGTATTAAGCCACATATGTCTTAATGTACATTTACCCAGGCAATTGTCTGAAATAAATGCGTAAGATACTGCGGATTAACGTACTTTTCCTCTCAAGCAATGCTTCTTTTCACATGCAAATGGAAATTTATTCTTTTTGTGTTTATCTCTTTTCTCTGGACAGCTGCCACTAAACTACTAGTGTCCTGTTTGCTCCTTTGCCGCCTTCAAAATCTTTGTCATACTTATCAAGTTTTTCTTTCTTCAAATTAAATTATCATTGTCAACATTAGTCAAGAATGAGCTATCGTAAACAAACCCTTCCTTAATAATCTTACGCAGTGCGATAACGATCTCGCTAATTACAATGTGACTGTTAACTGGAAACAGTTGACGTCCGCGTGTCGTCGACGCAAGCAGTGTAATGAACGTGAAGTCATTACACACTCCACTCCATTTAGAGTGTGCTGCGTAATTAAATTGATACAGTTATAAAGATGTTTACTTCGGCTTAGTAATTTTAAATAAAATTTATGTTTTGTTATTGATATTATTATTGTGAAAATAAATAGGTATATATATATATATGTCGCAATCAGAAGAAGAAATCAACTTTAATAAATCGAAATTAGAACACGAGCTGTGTTCGATGATACTTCTTGTACGATGCGCGTCTGACATTAGTCATTCTGGAAATATGGTTCGTAGCTAAAGCATTGTTCGTTGTACATGAGCCTGTGAATCAATTATGACGAGTTAAGAAGTGATAAGCAGTGTATTCCTTGAATCCGATATTACCCATAGCCGCCCACAAGTGATCTCAATCAATAATAATTCTGATAGCGAGCCACCCCGGCCGTTATCAGAAGTGGGATTCATATCGGTTCAAGTCGTAATTGAGAAAATGGAGATGAGCGCAATTTTTTTCAGTTGATATTTGTAAAATTCTCCGTGAAAAAAACATTGAGAAAAGAAAAAAAAATAACATGACGTTCCGTCCGTCATTAAAGAAAATTATTCCGACTACGCAATTAATTTGGTAGAACGTAAGTAAGAAACATTGATGTGGAAGATTATGAGAATATTATTTGATTTTGTGTACGATCTAGAGGTTTCAGCAACTAAATACGTAAACGAAGTATGCATGAGTCGCTACGCAGCAGTACGAGGTATACGCAGACCGATACAAGTGAGCCGCTAACGTAATTTGGGAATCTTATATAAATGGATAAATTACGAGGAAAGAAAGAAAAATCCAACGCGCATGCGTGGATCCATGACATTATGCTTCGAGAAACCAAACGTCAAAAGAAAATAATCGAAAGTTTGAGTTGAAAAATCATGAAGTTGATATTGAAAGATTAAGTAAAAATGTATTGCATACATTACAGGAATAATAACAAGCCACTTTAGACATTGGTTCAGCATGGGCATTGAATCACTATTTGGAGCAGCGGGGAATACAACCCGGTACCCGAAATAACACCTCAAACCAAATTTTGAGTACAAGTCTCAAAATAATTCAATGCGGGTTAATACGGAAGTCCAAAATGATCATCAACAATTAAGAAACGATATTCTAGAACAGAATGAAATGAATTTAAATTGGAAAGAAAGAATGAAGGCTTGAAGAGCAAGATAGATGCAAGGGGTCTAGAGGTCTCCCAAAAGCAGTTGGGTTGTGCAACCTATTGAATGCTTTGAATGCATTCTGCGTGAATGTGTGTTGCTTTTATATCAACAGTAGTTGGTTTCAACTTAATCATCCGGTGAGTTCGTTTCTGTACTATTTTGTGTTTTAGCTGTTATGCTATTGGGCACTAGTCGTGACGTATTCTAGTAAAATTCGATAATTTAAAACTATTGGTTTAATGTGTGGCACCAAAATAATAGTTCAATTAGTATTTCGGTTATTTGTGCAATGCAGTTATGTTCGGAGTTATTTAGTGAGTCGGTTATTTTACTTTTCGGGGTTTTTATTTGTCATTAATCAATAATGTCATGTCAATTTTGTAATTAAAGGATGTTGTTCTCAATGATTGACGATTCAGAAAAATGAAACTGATTGTCAAAATTTTAAAAATATAGCGAGTTCTTTGAATGTCAACTGACATGACCCTGACAGATTTAATGAAAATTATTTAAACAGAAATGAATTAAATCTTGTAGCTGTTTCTTAAAAGCGAAAATGCGTTTAGACGTGATTAGATTTGACAGATAGTAAACTCTTCTCGGTCTTAAGTTCAATTAAATTCATTTTCTTGTTTATGGCTTTCCCGTAGCGGATTGGGCCTTCGGTCTTAAGTTGTAATAGTGCAAGTAAATAAATGGTTTGTTGACATTAACTAGTTGAAACGGTTTTGTGTCTAGGACTTAATGTGGGTGTCGCAAAGATGTTAGAATTAACGAGTACAATTCAGTAAAATCGATAAAAACGGGTTGGCATTGATATTAAATCTTTGGGTTTTAACGTAATCATAAATACGCTTACGAGAATTTGAATCTGGTGCCTAGGAGCTATGCTTGCTAAGAAAAAAAAAGGACTTAGAGTTTGCTACTAACTGAATGAAAATATGGCATGTAATGACAGGATGTTTTCATTACGAATATTATTGTTGTTTCTTTACTGGTTATTTTTCCTTTACTTAACGTCAAAACTTTAAAGTCTGTAAATTGGGAATAAGGAAGTTTGACTTCTACTAAATTTAAGAAGTAAATCTTTGAAATGATGTTGTCGACGTTATCGTACGAAATGACATTTGGTGCAGATGGTTTGATTGTTTGAGCCATGTTGCCATGAGTTAGTAACGGAGAGAATTTTGTATTGGAGTTATTTATGTCCTTAAGGTCAAACATTCTTACAGTTAATTAATATGATTATTAACTATTCGTAAATCGTAATGATACGTATGATGTCAGAATAAGACGAGCGGTGTGACACAGTAATCTCTGCGGTTTCGTTTTGTTTTTGCAGATGTACAATATGAAGGAAGTCTGTTATGAGGATAGCACGGGGACGTGCTAATGTCAGTATGGCCGAGACTGGCGGGTTTAAGCCACTGCAGCAGCGTCTGCGTGGCAGCGGTTGGTGGATACCAGCGACGTTTGCAGGATTGCAAAGCTTGGTGCAAGATAAGTCGAGTTGATAATGAATTTGGTGATATTTAGTAAAGCTAATTTGTAACAGAAACTCGGGTAAAGATCTCTATCGGCCGTATTGTGTTCGACCGTACCAGTAGTTATTACGTCGTAACCGTAGCCCTGTGGAAATCGGTATCTCTTGGGGCAGCTCAAGTAGTCCGTGGGTGAGCGGTGCGCGTTCTACTCTGGCGGAGGTCGGGGTCAGGAGGACCGGTTTGTGTGACTATCATGTCACAGGGTGACAGGCAGGGGTCTCAAGGACCATGGTGTGGAGCTGTCACATCACAGGGTGACGGGCAGAGGTCTCGAGGACCGGATGTGGAACTGCCACGTCACAGGGTGACGGGCAGAGATCGAGGTCTAGAGGACCGCAGTGTGTGTGATGCACTGACCTCTATAAATGGACAGGCTGAAGACGTGGTGTTTTGTGTATTTGATTTTTGATTTTCGCTATTTTGGCGTTGACTGTATTGTTGGTTGGTAGCGGTGGTGATGATTCAAACTAATAATAGAAATAGAATTAACTGTTACTACCGTGAACATGCGCTTTTAGGGCAGAACTAAGCAAAAGCTATCATTTCCAAGCAAATAGCCTATCCATTTGTACAGATCGGTGGTGTGATATCACGGTAACACAGGTGTTTGGTCGGCCGGAGAGCCGTGGAGAGAGATTCGGCGGGAGAGCCGTGGTGAAAGATTCGGCTAGAGAGCCGTGGAGTGAAATTCGGTAGAGAGGCCGTGGCGTTAGAGATCTTACTCGGTGGGTTTCTGGGAGATTGGGAGTAACTAACGTTGTAGAGTATTTACGAGTAAGTTGATTTTAACGGCGGTGTCCCGTTAGATAACAGAAGTTGGGCCAGGAGTGGCCGAGCGTAACAAAATATTTCCTTGAGTTAATGTTCACATGCTAAGAGCACACTGAGACGGGTGTTTGCAATCTAACATCACCCGAGGACGGGTGTTCGCAGGACGGCCGTGTCGCAATCAGAAGAAGAAATCAACTATAATAAATCGAAATTAGAACACGAGCTGTGTTCGATGATACTTCTTGTACGATGCGCGTCTGACATTAGTCATTCTGGAAATATGGTTCGTAGCTAAAGCATTGTTCGTTGTACATGAGCCTGTGAATCAATTATGACGAGTTAAGAAGTGATAAGCAGTGTATTCCTTGAATCCGATATTACCCATAGCCGCCCACAAGTGATCTCAATCAATAATAATTCTGATAGCGAGCCACCCCGGCCGTTATATATATATATATATATATATATATATATATATATATATATATATACAATACAAAATTGCATATATATATACAAAGTACATATATATATACAAAGTTGATTAATAAAAAATAATTATTTAGAATAACATTTTACATTTATACAATAAAACAATTAAATAATGTTGAAACCCTGCTGTTCGGAAGAGCTGCTGATCTAATATATCAAAATGTTAAAATACATCTGCATAGCAAATATCAAGAGATACTGGTTTTATTTTTAATACCCTAATATAATCGACAAACGTGTTGACTTATTTGGTTCGACGATCATTGTTAATTTAATGATCTTCTTCTTTTCTAAAAGATTTTTTTTATGATTTAAATGATGTGTATCATTCTTCAAAGTATGTTCCTAACAAATATTCCTATCCGTAATAATAAGGTTATAAGTTGTAAAAATCAAAGAGTTATAAACAGTAAGTTTCCGATTGTTAAGCAGTTTTATTTTCATCACATTAAAAAGACGAACGTAATAAGTACGAAAAAAACAAAAAGAAACAGCGCTTGTTACAACAATTTAATTCGATAAGAAAATAAAACGTAGAATAAAAGTAAACTTTATATTAAATTATTCTGAAAGCGTTTGAACTAACTCTGGTTTTCATTACAGCACAGCAATTGTAGAGGAAGCCCGGTGAGAAAAAAATGGTACGTGTCTTTGCAAATATGCTTCGAGCTGCAATTTATTAATAATTGGTACAGGTTATAGCAAATTGGTACAATTATACAAAAGATAGTATAGATAATTTAAACGCTAACTGCATTGGACTGCGTCTATGTATTAAGTATTATACTGCTCCTATAACTGAACTCGCCGAATAATATAAAATAATAAGATTATAAAAAAAACAGATACGATATATAGTCACGAGACGGACTTATTTGCGGACGGACAGAAGATGACTTCATTTTAATATAAATAAGACAAATACCGCATCCATTCGTAAAGTTTCTTATCATCTTTAATATTATCCCTAATTCAAAATACGCTACTTCACAGTACAGTCAATTTTCCATCGCGTCAGTACTTCGTAATGAACGCAAAACAATTAAGAAATGCGACGTACTCGTATATTACTCAGCATTATTCCAAATGAGACAGTCTGACGTACATAATAAAAACACCACCATGACTATAATATGAGAAATGGGGGGAACAATATATTAAGAAATATTGATCTAATGGATTGTTTTCTTACTAAAATTTTAAATGCAAATGTTGGGATGGAAAGATATTTGTTTGTTGGAAGATATCTCTAGAACGGCTGAAGGAAATTCCGCGCGGATGAAGTCGCAGGCGATATCTATTCCAACACAAATCTTATAAAACCTGTTTTGATTTTTATGCTCTCCTAATTTTAGTCAACTCCGACCTGAAGAGGTAAACTTGTCAATTTTCTTTTTATTCTTTTCTTTGTATACTTTTTTTATTTATTTTATTCGCAATCATTTGTTTTGTACGGATATCATATCATTAATGTATCAAAAGTATAACCTATTTATATAATATACAAATTAAACATCCTGTATAACATTTAATCTCTCCGTGATTTAATTCTTATTTTACCGCGTGTGTTATAATCAAGAAAGTGCCAGCAAATAAATGACGGAGGAGTGATAACAATTAATTGTGTAAATTAGCTTGTAAAAAGCAATTCTGTAAGACATTAACAGTGTTGTACTGAGTAAAACATTTTGTCTACAAACTTGTGCTGAATAATAAAGAAGACAATTCCGGACAAAGATTTCGTAGGCCAACATATAGTACTTTTTAGGTGAACATTTTTTATATCAGCACATTCTTGTATATTTATTAATATTTCTTATACCATCCCAATTAAGGGCTTGTGTTATGTATTACGACAATAGTCGAATGGTGATTTTCGAACCTTGATTATTAGGCTATTGTTGCTTCATTGATAAAGCGCCAATTAGTCACTAATTTAATTCAATATTTAAATGAAATAATAATTGATATGGCTTAAGAGGATAAGTTGATTTAGTTCTCAACGTTTGTTGAATAAAATCTGAATAAAATTAGATTCCAAAAATAATTTGAACATTTACAAAGGTATTTTCATAAGGAATTAAGGAATACACTTTAATTATCGTATCAATGTGCTTTCAACACTTAAGGCAGACATCAATTTCGCTAACGAAATACAAACACCTGTCGAATGTCTTCATCATCCCAGTAAACATCGTGAAGTATGTTTGCCGACGTACGCTACACTGATTTCATGACATTAAATTAAAAATATTCATCGTATTTCCCTAATAAAATATACAAATACGAAATTAAGGTAAACATACTACGCATCTACGTATGTTAAAAACATTGAACAAAGTACCTGTTTTAACTAAAGACATGAGATACATATTGTCATATCTCGTAGTCACTTTGAAGGTCATCTCTGTCATTATCTTTGACAAAACAAAGATGACAATATGTTAAACGGACATTTTAGTCTTAGAAAACTACGGCTAGTTACCTAGTTATTTTCATCGCAATTTTATTGAGATAATATAAGTTATACATTTATTGCAATACTTATTTTCAAAAATAAAAAGAATGATTATTGAAAACTTGCAAAATAAACTTTGACCATTAAAACTTAGTTTATTGTTTTTTTGTGCAAATAATATTGGACGAAAGATTAGCGAAGACTAGGCTAATAGTTTACTAGTAAATAGACTGTCATTGTTGTAGGAATTTTATTTCAATATTCAAAGTAATAAACAAGCAATTACATCATAAGCAATTACGAGCTTTGATTTCAGATATAGTTGTTACAAACAGTAAAGTAAAAATCGAATAAACGGGTTAAATTTCATAATGATTAGATTGATAATTTTAATCGATCTTTGAGTTCATTTACGGCAAGAACAAACTCAATTCATTCTAGTTCAGCTGACCTAAAGTAGTTAGTTTTTCTAATTTAAAAGATCTTCCTTAATGCTTGTGAACTGTTTGCTAATGGTTACACGGTTCCCATAAATACTAATTCAGACTTAGGTACTTGACTAATGGTCTGCAAAAGTCGCAATTAGCTTCTCACTGTTGACCATTAGAACGTCTTCATTTGTTATTGGGGATCGTTTTCATGAATTTAAGATCATTGTGCGATTCACACAGCCACTTACAATTGTCTAATTTAAACTATCATGTTTTCTCTCGCCTTTTTTTTCTTTTTTATTTCCTGTTTCTATTTATGCCAACGACTGTTTTAAATGACATATTTTATTTGATGCTACATTATTTTATTAAACTGATTTACACAATGGTTTTAAGTTGCTGTAAGAATAAAAAAAAACCATTAATCGTGAATGAATTTGAATATTTTAAACAAATGAAAAACGAATAAAATGGCGTATTGCAGTCGGTTAAGGCGATAGAAAAAGAAATAAACATTTTTAAATCAGCAGCATTGGTTTATGAAAAGCTCGCTTTCAAAGCTTTTTTTTTTTTAATTTTAATAGGTTTGGAATAAATGAAGAATAACTACAAGTATTGCTTATTCAATAGTTTAATTCAAATGAATAATTTCAAATAATCCTATTCATCCAATTTGTAAACAGGATAAAGTAAGTTAGATAAAGTTAAGTATCTTTAAAAAGTTGCGACCGACGAACTTTATTCTGTAGAAATAAAAAAAAATCCTGCGAACAAAATCCTTGTATCTGAGCACAACTTTTGTGTTAGAATATTCATGAGATATCTGAGTTGGCCAATTACTTATGATAAATAGGATTTCCAGAAACTCTTGAAAACTATATAAAATAAAACTTCAATAAATTCCCATGTTATTAGACTTATATATAACTAGTTTTTACCCGCGACTCCGTCCGCGCGGAATAAAAAAAATGCACACAAGATGAAAAAGTTCCTATGTCCGTCTCCTAGTTCTAAGCTACCTCCCCATCAATTTCCAGCTAAATCAGTTCGACCGATCTTGAGTTATAAATAGTGTAACTAACACGACTTTCTTGTATATATATAGATATTTTATTTTCAAAAATGTTTTCTTATAAAACCTTTACTTTTTTACGTATATTAAACTAAACGATATTTAATAAAGTAAGCGTCACATGTGATAATAATGCTGCAGCTTTATTAATTTGCTCGAATTGGTAAATTTAATTATAGTATTAAAGTTTAAAATGTTGAAAGTTCAGTTGTTACTGAACCCGAAACTCTAAAAGCTATTGCTCACCTGGACCCTTACTTAATTGTAATAAGTTGAGGCGAATTAAATTAAGCTTGAGATATTTAATATAAGTAGAGTCAGAACTGACTCTATAATAAAAAGTTGCTTAGTTTCAACGTGCATTTCTCTGTTAAGTTTTGAAGGCACTAAAAGTTACCTACTTATTTGTTTTCATATTGATTACTTAGTTTAAACTTAGTAACTTAGAACTTATTGAATATAAAATAACTTCTCAAGAGTTTTTGAAAGTGTTCATTGTCGATATAATGGTTTTGACGAGAAATTAAATTTTCACGAAACGAAAAAAGGAACGAATTTCTCTTCAAAAATATTACCTCAAAAACATTTGATTTACATTATTACGAACACGAATAATCAATTATTCAAATAACTTTCTCGTATATTATGATTCAATCAAAGAACATTTTAATACTTTATTTTTCTACTTTTATTGAAGCAATCAGTTTACTGTACTCTACGTAAGTTTTTAAATTAAAATTACTCACTTTTTAACTAATCAAATTCATTTTATTTTATTTACCTACTGTGTCGTAAAGAGAATTTATCATAACAAATAGCAGAAAACTGGTAACTATAAACAGAACAACTTATTGCCCAACCTTTACCGATCCTGGGGATACACATTCATACATAAATATAAAAGAGTTTTCTTAATATTTTCTTGAGACTCCTTACACAATCCGTGTACTTTCACAGTCTTTACTACTTTAGCTATACTTATAGTGAGTTTGTAAGTACATCTTATAAATTGCAGCCATAGTTGAAAAAATTACCGACGAAAAAAGTTATATGAGTCTCATCAGACCGAACGCAGAATACTTCCACATCATGCATGTCTTATCTGTAGTCGTTGTGTGGCATCAGTCGAGGCACCTAATAATGCTGCAGCACTAGTACTGTTATAATAAGATATTACTAAAAAGGTGCAATCTTTTGACCTACAACTGAACTTATGCCTCTCTTATATAGAACTTCCTTCACATCAAACAGATAGAGATTCGTGATTTTTGAAACTTTTTTAACAAACGGGGATCTTGTCTTTCAACTCTTTTGCTCTTAGCATAACTTTTAAAATATTCTGTTCATGAGATTTTTTCTTAAATTAGGATTCATGAATATTCTTATGAAGTAATTCACACATTAAAGTCAAATTTTTGTTACAAAAAATATAATGCTTGCAGCCAAAAATCCTTATGCATTTATTCTTTGTAATGAGACAGAACTTTCAATGTGAGAGCATTTTCCACGACCGTGGATGAACTATATGACAACTATATATCATAATAGAGTAAGCAGAATTTATGACTTTCATTTCGGATTTTACTCTGGAGTATGTTTTGCTGTGTAAAATTTACATTCCGCTCCATATTATTCTAACTTTTCACTCTAACGTTGTGTTTTATTTAAAAAATAGCAAGTTTAAATTTTTTTGTGTAAGGGACTGAAAATCGATATTAATAAATAAATATGTAGTCATAGTAAATATTTTTTGTGTAATCTCTATTTACATAAATTATTGTGTTGTATATAATTTCCGTATTTTTTACGTAATTTCCATAATACACCGTGTTCTAAGATTTTCTACTCAATAATATTTGCCAAACATTGTTAACGACATTTGAATGCGAACATTGCTTGTCAAGTGATTTATGAAGTTCAATCAATAGACTTACAGCATATCTGTTGACTAACCACACATAAAGGTGCATGTACAGTCAGCTGCATAAATATATATACATTAACATAGCTTCAGAAACTTGTATACAGCTTCGGTTTCCAAAATATGTATGCACGAATACAATCGTATGCTTCCTACCATGTGCGATACGTGCTAATGGCGAATACGCTCAACCGTATTTTTTTAAACCGAAGGTTTACAAGTTTTTAAAGTTTTGTAAATCTTTTACCTCTTACTAATATTATAAATGCGATTGTTTAGATGGATGGATGGATGGAATAATGTTTGGTTGAAGTTATCTCTAGAAAGGCTGCATGGATCTCGATGAAATTTTGTATAGATGTAGAACACATAGGGTACTAATTAAGTTTGTTTCTTAATTCCGCGCGGACGAGGTCGCAGGTGACGGCTAGTGTATACATATTTATGCAGATGACAGTACATTTGTACTTATACGCTTTGTAATCTCTACTAGTTAAAAGATGGCGTCGCAAAAATTATATTATGACTGGAGGTGTTCAGATAAAAGATCATCCAATTTAATTAAAAAAATTATGTAAGAAAGGAAAAAGAACGTTATTTGTTAATAATGAGACATTACTTCAAGTAGAGCGATTCCGGAGATCCGC
This sequence comes from Papilio machaon, assembly GCF_912999745.1. Taxonomy (NCBI): domain Eukaryota; kingdom Metazoa; phylum Arthropoda; class Insecta; order Lepidoptera; family Papilionidae; genus Papilio; species Papilio machaon. The sequence goes on along the minus strand of NC_059989.1, from coordinate 2,337,227 downwards.
TACATTGATCACTTTGAGTGTTTTTAAAATTAAAAGATTAATTTCGACCTCACTTTTATTATTTCCCCCCGCGTAGGAAATGGCGGCTGAATTGAGACAAGCGATGAAATATTCTTTGTCTAATTGTAGCAGCGATTATATTAAGTTGTTTGTGACTCTTACGTCTTTAGCGAAAAAAATCATCATCGTCACCTCGCTAAATGTCCCCACCAGTAAGAGGTGACTAGGCCTAGACCTATGTATTTCGAAAATCGAAATACACATTGGTACATTGGTTGATTCGAACCCAGGACCAGCAGATAGTAAGTCAAGTACTTAACCCCTGAGTCACTGATGCTCTGGAAAAAATAGTAACAAAAAAAATATTCCTAATTTAAAACGCAAAAAGCATATCAGTCGAATGGGGATAGCTTAGAAGCCAGCTTTAAACTTCTAAAAATTTTCTTAAGACTTTTTAATCTAAAACTGTTAATACAAATCAGTTGGTAACGAGCAGCTGAGAATTTATTGTGAATTAACGATCAATTGAGCGTTCGCTCGTAAGTAATTGCATTCACAGGCAGTGAGCAGAGCGTGCGATGCGCAACCGCCTGTGCTTATAAAACTTTCTACGAGAAAATCCCTATTAAAAGGTTAACCAAACATAAATAAATGCCCTTCACATAAATAAGGCTACTAATATGAGTAGTTAACATTTTTATTATTACTAAATGTAATTTCATAAAAGTACTAGGAATTCATATTTTCACATTATCCACTTTTCTATTTATAAAATACTAGCTTTCGCCCGCGACTCGGTCCGCGCGGAATCAAAAAGAAACATAATAAGTAGCCTATGTGCTCTTTCAGACTATGTTCTACATATGTGCCAAATTTCATCAAGATTCGTTGTGCCGTTCCAGAGATACCTTCAAACAAACATCCATCCATTCGTCTGAACATCTGTAATATTAGTAAGATTGACACTAAATGAAAATGTATATAATTATTACAATTATTTATAAATAATTTAGACAGACACATTTACCGTGGGTTTCTGAGGCCAAAATCCCCTTTTAAAACATATTGTTACCTCTGTTTTGTCAAAGACAAGGATAACGATATGATTTATACAGAAATATTGGTCTCGGAAACCAACAGTTAGGAGAACGTGAATGTTATTTAGTGAAGTGAAAACAGGGGTTATTAAACATCTTGAGTATGACGTATTTATTCGGGCGGCTTCCACTAAACGTTTAATTTCCAACAGTGCACCGCAACCACACAGTCTCGCTGTGGTTTCATATTTCCTTTCTCAACCAACGTACTAAATACCCATCGATATGGTTGCTTAGGTATTTTCTACACTACTTAGTTTTTAATATTAATTTCAAACAGGAAAGTGCACGGCAAAACCTCGATCTGTCAAAAATCACTAGAAAACTATAGATTTTAACACTTTATATCAAGTAAATAATATTTCAATAATATAATACTTTCCGTTTTTATCATATTGTCTATTCGGTTACGTGAATTTTTGCAATGCATTACAGCATTGACAATCGTTAAAATGGTCACTAAGTCAATCATCGCTTTGTGTATGTTTATTCTACTGTAAGTGTGTTAAATATTTATGTAATTTACTGCAGATAAAATCTCTAGTATTATTGAGGCTTTACCTAATCTCATGTATTACAACAATAAGGTAAGAGTAAAGTAAAACTTAGTACAGTCGTAACGTAAACACGCTCTTTATTTTTATTTTTACGATACTTGTTCTGAGGTTAACGATAAAGCGCTGTTAAAAATAACATTAAATAACGTTGAAATTATAAATATTTTGTGAATTTACAATGTTTTTCTATATATTCTATACTAATATTATAAAGAGGTAGGATATGTATTTATTATTTATGTAACGAATAATGTCAAAAACTACTGGACCGATTTTCAATTTTTTTTGCCAATAGAAAGCTTCATCATCATTGAGTAACATTAAACTGTATGTATAACTATTTTTTTTAAATTCCGCGCGGACAAAGTCGATGGCAAAAGCTATTAAGATACTCGTAAAAATATAAACTAACTAGCGACCCGCCCCGGCTTCGCACGGGTGCAATGCAAAATATACCTACTACAGAATGTCCTTATACACAACGTTCACAGCGTTCACATTAGAAACCTTTAAATTTATCAGTGTTTCTCTACTGTATTATGCATTTATTATACATACAAACCTTCCTTAAGAATCACTCTATCTATTAAAAAAAACCGCGTCAAAATCCGTTGCGTAGTTTTAAAGATCTAAGCATACATACGGACATACAGCGAAAGCGACTTTGTTTTATACTATGTATTGATAATACTCTTACTGTCATATCCAGAATCGTTAATTAGTTACTAAGAGATATTCTTAATGTAACTTTATCATACTAAATCTACACTAATCTTTTTAAACATAGATTTAATAAAGTGAGTCGTAATTTTATTCTTAATAAGATGCAAATTTTGGAGCATCTGCATGCTATATTTTGTTGTCATAGCTATTACACTTGGGTATCAAATTTCTATCGCCCATTACGAATATCATTCGTAGCAGATGTTACTTTAGCGTATAACGTTTGATTTATTAAAATACTAGCTTTTACCCGCGACTCCGTCCGCGCGGAATAAAAAAAAAAAAGAAAACCGGGTAAAAATTATCCTATGTCCGTTTCCTGGTTCTAAGTTGCCTGCCCACCAATTTTCAGTCAAATCGATTCAGCCGTTCTTGAGTTATAAATGGTGTAACTAACACGACTTTCTTTTATATATATAGATTAACTATTTTTTTTCCAGACAACAATAGCTATCTGTTTCAATTATCAATCGCAACCTGAGACCCTTTACATTAGTACGATTCACAGTAACATAATGCATTACTTGTATAATTATAAGGTCCAATAAAACCGCTACTCTGAAACAAAGCACACAACTGAACTGAGCAATTACGCAATCTGCAGGTCTTGGGTTCGAATCCCGCCATGTACCAATGTGTTTTTCGATTTATATATGTACATTTATCCGACCGAACATCGTGATGCAACCTGCACATATCTGAGAAAAAATTCAAAGATATGTGTAAAGTCAACCAACCCGCACTGGGCCAGCGTGGTTGACTGGCCTAGTCACCCCTAACTTAGGATAGGTTCCGAGCACCTCAGTAGGGACGTATAGTGATGTTTGATTCAAAGCGTATAAAACAAATGACATTAATTTTTTATGAAATTGTTTTGAGAATGTAAAATTACAGTAAACAGTTAATATTCGGCGTGCATTACAATTCGAGATTCCTATTCGCAGCCGTATCTCTGAGGATCGCACGAATTGATTCTGTTCTCGCGAACTCCGCACTGTATTTATTCCCAAAGCTTTTTACCACCTCGAAATTACCTTTTTCAATCTGTATTCATATCATGTTCGTATACTAATACTGAACCTTTTATTTATATTCATACTCGAGAATACAAAAAAACGATACGATATTTACAACTTCAAATGAATTTTAGTGAATTTGTTTGCAGAAAATCTAAATTTAAAATTTCCTAAGTTAGCTATTTAAATAACATGTAAAGTAAACAAATGGTTAGCGATTTTTGTTCCATAAAATATGAAACATAATTTACAAATATACTCTTACCTTCATAAAGCAATAGAACAATTTATATCCAAACAAACAGTTGAGTATTAATTTGAAAATATTATCGGCGACAAGTAAGCTTTTGTTTTCTCAACAAATTTTATAGCAGACAAATTTCATTGATCTAAGTTTAAAAGCATCGAAAGCACTTGTTCGCCGCCCACTTACAAATTATTAAAAGCTTCTCGTGTTGCTAACACGTTAGCAGCTTTTATAACGGCGAGCTTTTAAACTGCGCTAAGTAAGCTAGAAATTCTTTGTTTTGTACATACGAGAAAACGGTCTGTTAAATGGATAGAGTAAATAAAACGAGATGTGATTTATCATCAATCTCTAGAAGTTTTGTATTCTCTAATATAAAATGATACTTCATCGTGAGCTCATACGCGTCTCCAACGATAGGCTCGAATCTAAATTAAACGTTTCGAGTCTTTCGAGACTCAAACACGCTGGCCCCGTGCTGATTAGTTGACATCACTTTGAATCTTACTTCTTACTAATTTTAGGTGATGAATAAAGTTTAGATAAATGGATGGATGGATATTTGCTAGTAGGTATTTCCAGAACAGCTCAACGTATCTCGATAAAAATTAGCTTAGATATAGAACATAGTCTAGAATAACATAGGCATCTTAGTAAGTTTTTATCGATATTTTTTTTTGATTTGACAAAGTCACGGGCACAAGCTAGTTTTTGCATAAATGATAAGCACATTGGTAAATGGCGGACATCAAACTAGGACCTGCAAATCACAAATCCAGTGATTAACCAATGCGTAAGTTACCCTTAAATCAGTAAATATGGGATATATTTACTGCAAGATTTCAAAGTAATATTTTATAACTTGAATATTTGTTTAAATTATGTAACAAGTCTTGCACTCGATTCTGCATAATTTATCGCTTTAGCGCCACTGCAGCGTTAACTGGCCTTTCTCATAATATCCGGTTACTTAGCAGCCGCGCCGTCGCCGAGTTAGCTGTAAACTTATACCTATAACTATAAAATCTTATTCATTAATCAAGAATTACTAAATATGTATGCAAAGCGACCCTATTATAGTAAAATGGCTTCTTTTAGATTCTTTGAGTCTGGTTTTATAATCTAGGACCTAAATACTAGTCTTAGTTAAACAAAGGAATTGTTCTAAATTAACTAAGCATGGGTTTGACAATTATTTGTCTGTTTTTCAAAGGCATAACATTTTTTAAGTTCAACATTTTTCCAAGTTTCTTCGTTATACTTTTGCAACATTAAATTATGGTTTTTCAAATAAAAGTTATTTCAAAAATAAAAAGTTTCTCAAAAATATCAGTACGAGTAAATTGTTACTCCCTTTATTTGTTACCTCGTGCCGTGTAAATAATGCCGTATAATCTTTGCCAACTTTTATGTTGTAGCTTTAACACAAACAGCAAAATATGTTATGTTATGTTATGTTACCAGTCTGATGTATACCACTTTAAAGCTCGATTTTATTTATCCCTCACCTGTTGATAACTTACAGCAATTATTCAAATTTTAATCCTGTACCAAAAATATAACTCTTATATATCTTACTAGCGACCCGCCCCGGCTTCGCACGGGTGCAATGCAAAATATACCTACTACAGAATAAATGCACAATTTATTTAAGGTACTTAAATGGATAAGGATTAATGCTGTATTGTTTAAAATCACTTCGTAAAAGAATAAAAATGGTTATGCTGGGTTATCCCTAAGAGATAGACATATACCATCGCGGACTTTTTTGTTGAACTTTTTAAGGTGAACAATACTGTAGTACATTATTTTGGTCTATCTCGTAGGGTTCAGCCAGCGTTTGCAATATAAGCGCAAAAAAACGTGCTTATTTACGACATCACATTAGAAAACTTTAAATTTATCAGTGTTTCTCTACTATATTATGCATTTATTATACATACAAACCTTCCTTAAGAATCACTCTATCTATTAAAAAAAACCGCGTCAAAATCCGTTGCGTAGTTTTAAAGATCTAAGCATACATACGGACATACAGCGAAAGCGACTTTGTTTTATACTATGTATTGATAAATGCACAACAATTAGTTATTTACGTTAAAGGCTTTATAAAATTAAGAGATGTAAACGATTGAGCCATTTTGATTTGTATGGACTTGATTTTGTATTTGACAAAGGACTTAAGAGTTTAAATTTTTATATGAAACTAGCTTTTACCCGCGACTCCGTCCGCGCGGAATAAAAATAAAAAAAAGAAAAGAAAACGGGGTAAAAGTTATCCTATGTCCTTTTCCTGGTTCTAAGCTACCTACCCACCAATTTTCAACTAAATCGATTCAGCCGTTCTTGAGTTATAAATGGTGTAACTAACACAACTTTCTTTTATATATATAGATATATATATATATATATATATATATATATATATACTAGCTATTACCCGCGACTCCGTCCGCGCAGAATAAAAAATAGAAAACGGGGTAAAAATTATCCTATGTCCTATTCCTGGTTCTAAGCTACCTGCCCACCAATTTTCAGTCAAATCGATTCAGCCGTTCTTGAGTTATAAATGGTGTAACTAACACAACTTTCTTTTATATATATAAGATATATATATATATATATATATTCTCTGTTTCGCGAAGTAAAAAACGAAACAAATAAACATGGCGCGTTCTGACAATGCAAATCGTTTTCGTACTCTCGTAAATTAGAATGAAATGGAACACAAAGGAAATACGCGCCCTCATTTTTAAAATACAGGTACATAGAAACTGTGGACCCTTCCGGCTGTTCGTACCGCAAACGGACAAAGATTGAGCTTGTATTTTTTTAACGTGGACACAAACTTTTTGACAGTCGAAGCTCGGACGTTTGAAACGCTTTGATAAGCCAATCGTTAAACTTACCCACCGTTTTCATCCCACATACTTTTATATATTACGCTATGCTGAACTTGAATATTTTTTCAAAGTAAAGTTATAAAGTATGCTTTAAATATTTGGCTTTTATACTTCAATATTGTAAAAAACCTATGAAACGCTTAATTTCAAATCGTATTTTACAATCATTCATACCAGTTCACACTATGGAAAGATATACGCAGCTTTTGATCAAAGTAAAGGCGCTTTTATAACCTGCAACAGCTAACGCTAATATCGGGACGTTGAAGCCTAGAATTTGCATATTTTATGGCATTTACCGTTTACATTTTGCTTTTGCATTTGTTAAGTAATATTGCGGAGTAAACATATTGTTTAACTATGCTCTTTCAAATAATCTCAGTTCAACTTGGCTTTGTAGTTCTTCATGTATTACAATATTTATTGCTAATTTACTATGGTTAAGCTTTTTTATATTATAAGATTGTAAAAGAGCAAGTGATCATCTGAATTTGCCGAAATAGCGAAGCGACTGCTACCCATGGACATCTGTTATTGCAGATGAGTTGCCTACCTTTAATGAACGGTAGAGGCATTGAAACAGGACATATTCCATTCCCATAATTTCTTCAACTTCGTGCCTATCTTCCGTTTGGTCGTGGCATTTCACCGGTTATCCCGGCCCATTCGTGCAGCAAACAAATATTGTTGTTGCGACATCTACCAATGACAAGCATATTATGTAAATAATTTCGCTTTTTTCTAGTTTTGAATCTCCTAAAAATAAAACAAAATATTTAAAATCAAAACGAACATGTCGCTTATTATTCAGTTTAGATATAATGCATTAAATATAATTTTACGACAGCAGGGGTTGGCTGGACGGCTGTAATAATAATTTTATGGAGGTTAAGCATCGTTTTATATAAGTGCTTTAAGCACATATGAATGTTATGTGTGGTTCCCTAACGATTTCCAATACACATAATACACAAATAGTTTCGAGGAAATCAAATTATAGCAAAAAATTTATAGTATTAAGTTCGTAAAAGATAATAAATTATTAAACGTAATAAAAAGCTTAATTTTAATACTGTAAAAACATGTTGAAGACAGTTCATTTTTAAATTTTATCCGACTGACAAGGAGATAATGTTTTTCGGGCGTATATTTCCGTTCCACTGTAAGTAGCCCTTTCAACATATTTATCTTTGAATTTGAGGTTTTTTTTAAATACTGTCATATTATAAATAACTAGCTTTTGGTCGCAACTTCGTCTGCGCGGAATAAAAGAACTTAATTAGTAGCCTATGTGTTCATATAAACTACGTTTTACATCTATGTCAAATTTCAACAATAACCATTGAGCCGTTTTGGACATATTTTCTAACATATAAGTAACGACGTTGGCGTTACTTGTTTTCAAAAAGTGACCGTAACAGATCGTACACAAATAACTTTTCGCACCAATTAGAGAATTGAAAACAACTAAGTTGTGAGTGGTGTAAATGTAGCTGTTCCCAGTTCCCCAGTTTTACCCCATTCGTAGCAACAAGCAGACAAACAAGTAACCGTAACCGCGGCATACTGTAATTGTATTTGTTTCGTACACGTTAACTGTTTGTGTAGGACAAAACAACTGAATTCGATGCTCTCACAGTTTCACGATATTGTTTTCGAAACGCCACCTTAAATATTTAACTTTTAATTGGTTTCGATTTTTTTTTTTCTTAATTATGAGAGAATTATTGACATCATTTCTTAACTATTTTTTTTTCAATTACAAACAAATTTTTCTAGTATTAATAAAGTCGTAATGTTTTAAACTATACAAATACTCAAATATAGTAATTCTATAGTGAATCTGTGTAAATACAATTTAGTTACGAAGTTTTTTTTTTCAAAGCAACATGCTTTGAAAACGCTACGAAAGACAATGAAATCAGTGGTAAGAAGAACGAACTATAGCTGAGGTTGTATTTATTCTGTTGGTCCTAAATAAACTAGCGCTGTTGCGTTTCAACGGCAGCTTGTTTGTACACCTGGCGACACAAGTTAGAACATAAGTATAATACAATAGGAGAGCTTTAAGTGATGTCAAGTGTAAATTATACTTTAGCTGTTTCGTTTTAAGCAATTAAAGTCTTCTTTGCTCTTACAAAACCGTGCTTAAATATGAAACTATACTTATATGTATTATGTAAACAAAATAGGTTTTTAAAATATTTGTAAATTCGAAACTCGTTTTACTATTAAAAGAAGTCAAAATTAAAATCAAATAATAAAATATCGTCCTTTTGTAGTGCAAATAAACATTTTTTTTAATGTTGACTAGATAAATTCAGCCAGCGCTACTGAGGCAAAAGGTTTTTGGGGATTATTGTTTGTATTTGCTTCCAGTATCCACCTAAAATAAAGCTCCAGCCCTATAAAACAAATAATAAGCACGGCACAGCCAAACGCCGATGTCGTTAAATTCCATTTTATGCGCCGAAGAGACCCAGAATAAGCCTTTGATACTCTTAATTTTCTGTTCGTGAGAATATCAAAATGTTACAAAAGCGAACCCTTGTAAAATTATACCAGTACCGTTGTTTATTTTTAGAAGTCGAAAAAAAAATCTTTTACAAATACCAGGAAATTGACAGGGATTTGAATTCATTTTAGTTGATATAATTCAACTAAATATTTGTAAAATATTCAAGTAAGACCGTAGTTTCATTAGTCGATAACTCGGTTGTTAAACAGAATGCGGGGAGTCCCCGCATACGGACTAATGACTAATGAAAATAGTTGGTCGATTGGTCGTGCGGTGACTCAATTGAGATGTATAATCTGCGGTAAGGAAAAGTAAGGATTATCGCCCAACGCATGCCGGCGCTAACGTCTAATGAAAACCGAATAACAGATAGAACTATATGTTTTAATACATGTGTTACGATAGTGTAAACTCAGAGTAAGACGGTACTGTTAAATAATTTCTTAACGCCAGCTCAATGCTCAGTAAATTGTCATAAGAGTAAGTTGTCAACATCTGTAAGGAACAATGAGGCAGCTGGCAACAGTTTATTATCGAATGAAATTGTAAGAGAAAACGGTCTCCGACTCACGGACCAATGCTTACATAAATTTAAGAAGGATCACATCGTGGAAGTAAATTCAACAAGCGTTGTTTTCATAAACGTTATGTTACTTGAGAAAATATTTTATGTATCAAAGAAAAAATTCGACTATTCGACTTTGCCTCGAAGAGATTTCAAATATATGACGTATTTAGTAAGAATAAATTATTTTCTAAAAGCATGTATAGTTTTTTTTTTTCAATATGTGTTACCCAATGTTACACGAAATAAATAAGCCGAACTGCTGAGCAAAAACAAAACGTTAACTAGTATTTTTCAAAGTTTCAGAGTTTTTCTCTGTGTTTTTCGTAATTTAACTACCTGTTAACTTAGAAGCATCATTTCTTTCCTGTAAATATTACATTTTAAGCTTTTCCGCTTTTATAATTACAATCTATGCTTAGAGGAAGATGAAAATTTTTCTCTTTTAAATAAAAACCAAAAAATACTTACGCCAAATCCCAAACTTAAGCTGTTTCCGTAAATTACTATAATTTAAATTTTATAAGTATGGCAGTAAGTTTAACATGAACATTATTAGCTTTCATTTTACTAATATTATAAATGCAAATGTTTAGATGGATGGATGGTTGAATGTTTGTTTGAAGGTATCTCCGGAATCTTGATGATATTTGGCATAAAGGTAAAGCATAGTAGGCTACTCATCAATTTTTTTTTTAATTTCGCACGAACGGAGTCGCGGGTGAAAACTAGTTCGTAAATAATTAAGAAAGTTTCACCCTCATTTAATATAATTACTAAATATGTATAAACAAATATAACGTTTTCGAACTATGGATTATAAAATAATGAAGGGTGGATTACATTGGACCAAATATTTATGGCCAAAAGACCGCCTCCAGAGACGTACAAATATCGTGATATCGTTACGACGTTAAGCAGCATTTTCGGGAATAAAGGAATGTGTATTCAGCGAACAATACTGTATTTATTACTGACGTTGGCAAAAAGTAATAGGCTAAAAAATAATATCAAACTGATCTCAAAATAATTGTATTAAAATGTATAGAAATCATTTTAAATATAAAATCCTATTTAACTTTAAAAATATGATACAATGCAATTGTAAAATTTACTTGGGAATAAAATGTTGAAAGTAGAAACAAAAGCAACCCCACTATAACTTAATTTAAACATCCTTTGTTGCGGCTATTGTTTTATGTATCCAGTTAAAATAACCATACTCTTTAATATTGTCTTGACTTCATTTCATATTTCTTGGACCTGACCACTTGTGTATTTATTACTTTTCCTCTTTGATTCCCAATTATAAAAAAGCTGCATTCTGACTTTTTCCCTCTAGTTTTAATTTGCATTCTTAATCCAGCTACAGACGTTTAATTTTAACTGAAGAGTCGAACAGTTCAGTTAAAACTGAGCGTTAAAATGTGTAGAGAGCTGTATAATTGACTGCACGCTATGTCTCAGTTTAACAAACAAATCAACATGTAAAGTGACTTGGATTTATAACTTTACTTCCGACTTATTAAACATAACAGGCAGTAGCCAACACTTTTAAATTTTTACAGTCGAATTTTCTTCTTTACATATTTGCAAATGAACTAATAAAAATACTTGATACTACTCTGTTTTTCATTACATTTATAAGAATAATAATAATTTGTTTTGATGTAGTGAAATCGTAATGAAACTAGGTAATAAAACAACAGACGGACAAAAATTTAAAAAATTGGTTTTTCGTTATTTGCTACGTGATAAAATCACGCGCACACCACTCACGCCTGTAACACAGAGAAGTAGGTAGAGATCACGAACTTCCATTTTGGCGTGGCCAAATGAATCTCCGCAAAACGATTTTTTTTAATATTACTTCACAGACACTCCTATTTTATTAACGTGTATAGATTGGCATAGAGAGTTTAGGGTTTTATAAAATTGTCCAAATACGTTTATAACTTTAAATGCAATAAGGGTAATATAATATAATATGGGTTTGTAAAAGATATTTGTAACAAAGTGTACATTTTAAAAAGGCGCTATTTCACGACGGACGTCGTAGGACGTCGGTTAGCGGGAATGTAGATAAACGCGAGAAATTCACAAAAGATACGATAAAATGCCTTTTACCCTTTTTCTAACATAGCGCGAAAACATTTGCGTTTAAAAAGCTTACCGAAAAACTAAATAACATTTTGTAATTTCGTTCAGAAAATTTTGGAATCAACACTTTTTCCGTACTAGTTTTTACGCCGGTTTTAATAAGTTTTATTTAGTTAAATCCTACAACCTTTAACCTATAAGGGAGTGTTTGTCGATGTAGGACTTTCAATTGCATAGTTCGTCAATATTCAGAACCCTTTTATCTTTTATTATAAAAAAACTAAAAACATAAATCCTTACAGGAATTGATAAGGAATATTTATGTTGGGCGTCCAATTACTCGACGCTGTTACCTTGATTAATCAACAGTATTAATCTTTACCAGCACACTTATCAACAGTCAAGACTAATGATAGAAATTCCTGAACTGTTACCAAACTATAAGATGGACTTTCTCTTCTATTAGATATACATTACTAGTTAGATATTTACCTAATGTCTATTAATTTTATCTATTTAGCAGAAGTTAAAAAAAAAACAGGGTTGTAATTTTTTTTAAGATTGTCTTTTCTAATTCAACGTATAAAGATTTTCAATGCCTATTTCTTACGATGCACCAAATATGTACTACCCGATAACACACTCACACACTTCCACACATACACACAATCACGCACATCACGCTACACGACAGTATACACAAATAAAACATACCTCACTAGGAACAACACACTAATCTGCTAACCATGTATATATGACAGGCTTCAACGCTCAACCTATTTGTGTAATTTCATATGAGTGTAAACATTTTAATAAATAAAGAAATAGAAAAAAATGTATATCCCAAATTTGCTCCAAAGGCTTTGATTCAAAAACTTAAGAAGCTGTTTTTTTTATAAGAGAAGAGGGCAAACTAAATTGTTTCTCGTAACTAAAATTAGCATAGATGTTAAATTAATTGAGTAACAAATTTTAAACTCGTCTACACTGCTACGTACTTTCTAATATAGAGACGTCTGTAACAATGAGCCAAAGGTATTTAGGACTGCAGTTTTAATCACGACGAAACAATTTGACAAAGTGAAACTTGTTTTATCAAAGACAGAGAATTGTAGCGTATTTTACTATAACGGACGTACTTTCCTAAATTAACAATTTCAATAATGAAAGAAGGTTAAGACATCTACAAAAGTCAATCACATTTGTGTACTTTTTTTCATGCAAGTAAAGACGAGCCTATAATAAGCGCTGAAAGTAAAAATGTCCCTAATTTTCGCAACAAATTTTGAAACTAAATTCAAAATCTACTAGTCTTCTCTCTCTCTGTGTCGGTCCCTCATTTCTGAGGATCGTGGTCAGCATGTGCAGGGTCGCATCTGGAGCGGATGATATGCCTCCACCGGCTCCTGTCCAGCGCGTCTCTCACGACGGTATAAAATTTTGTGGACGACAACTCCTTCATTTGGTCAGACTATCTTGTTAGTGAGCGGCCGCGTGATCTTTTTCCTTGAGTGTTGACAACGACAATAAGTTTTTCTAGACTAAAGTCTCCTCTGCGTATTGTGTGGCCGAAGTATGATAGAATTCTGTACATATCAGAAGTATGATAGACTAGTCTTCTAGTTATTTAAAAAAATGGGACCCATCTGCAAGCATTTCCTTTCGATTAAAATAATTTTTATCAAAATCGGAGCACCAGCCGGCGGAGTTTCCCGGTAACACACATAAAAAAAATACAATCGAATTGATAACCTCCTTCTTTTTGAAGTCGGCTAAAAAATAAAAACACACTAGGTAAATAGCTTAATTTGCGTTCAAATGTTTTAAAAATTTAATTTAAAACAAAAATTAAACGAACACGAAGAATAATTATTTAAAAATTTAATATCAAATCTGAAATCAGTTGTTTCTAGTTGTTTCTAGCCATAATTTTCAAGCTTGTATTGTAGGTAGTATTACTTATGAACATGTTTAGAGAAACTTTATATTTCTCTTCGCAAGCTTTTCCTCGATCTAGAAATAGCCGCAAAGAGGTTTAATGTACCACGCGCTAATGTGGCCTACTTTACTGATTTCATTTCATACCTACATATTTCAGCCTATTAGTGATTTTTTTTAATTTATGTGATATAGAAATCAATATTAATATGAAGTAAATTTAAACTACGAGATTGAAGTGGAAGTTGGAATGGTATATAGCTCTGATTTACAGAGCCTTTCGATTTTAAATATTAATTAGTATTTTAAAATTTATCTAATCTTTATTTACGTAAAACCAACATTCATTTACTTTTGATAACATTTTTAAACTTAATTCAAACACTCTTTTCTATTCGAGTCACGTTTTCTAACGTTTATACGAGGCGTGCAATTTTAATGCGTTTTTCAAATACACCTTACTCGTACATTGTGCACTCCGAAATTCTTTACAGGCAACTTTGAATGGCTACAATGCACGTTACCTTAAAGGCAGCTGTGAAGAGTTAAGGAAATAAGTTAGGATTGTACCATAATATTTTAAATGCTAAAGGCTGTATATAGTTCTAATTCCTCTCTTCCAAAATATAACAAAATGGGTGTTTCCCGTTGGGCCGATGGTTATACCGATCAATCGGACCAATTGGATTTTTTTCCTATAGAGCTGATTGAATTTCTGATTTTTCTGATTGCTGATTTTCTTTTATTTATTGGACTTAATCGACTCATTGAAAAATATATCCCGGTTCATCGGTAAGCCGATCGGCCCAACGGGAAACACCCAACCAAATGTGTTATAGCTATGTTAATAAGATAATAAAAACCACAGAATAAAAATATATGATAAAATCGAATATCGTTTAAATGTAAAAATCTATATAAAATTATAGTTAATCTTAGTAAACATCTTTGTACTGGGTGTTCGAAAAATTCCAGTATAAAAATACTCGAGAAGAAACTTGAAATTACAAAGAATGTATTATTGTTAATAACTATGTACTTCCTAATTAATTTATAAGACAGAGTTCAATGGAATCCATTTTATTCGCTTCAAACACCACTATGATCTAATTCTGTCATGTCGCTTTAACGCTTAACAAAGAGGGGACAGAGAGATGTGTGCTTCTTGTGAACTAATGTTATAAATGACACGTACAGAACAGTCTACATTGTAACCATTACGCTTTTATTCACTTCTCATTTTATAATAAATACATTAATTCTACGAACTACGATGTCATAGTAACTTCAAGTGAGTTTGGTTTTCAGGTTAAAATACAGAACAATTCTACCGTCAATGCATTTTTTGATTTAAAAACCATATAATTCATAATACCAATATTTTTAATATTTCAGCTTTTTTTGCATTTGAATGGTCCATTTACTATGGCAGGTTGTAGGTTTAATCACGCTACAATCCTTTGAAACCAAGAAAAGAAAATCACGCTAAGCCAGAAGGTTGTAAAAACTTGGAAAAGGGATTGTGACCTCACTAAGATACAGGTTCCCGTATACCCGTTGGGCCGATCAGCCGGCTTCCGGTTCAATGGGATTTTTTCCTGTTGGATCCATTGAGTCTATAGAATAAAAAAATATTGCCTGTTCACCAATTAATCGATAGATTCATCGACCCATCGTCACTGGGTCGACTGTGTTAAAATTAAAAAAAATTAACACCCTGTACTGCGGGCAATAATCGCACGATACGGCCACGGCGACATGGTAATATTAGACAAGCGCTCGCACACTGTTATTCTACTAAATTAGTTATACAGCGTATGTGGACTGAACGTAATAACTACGAAATGTAAATAGAACTATGTAGAAAATTGAAACTGTGAGAACTCTGTAACATTACGTCAGTGTATGTAAATAAGAGTGCGGGGACGCGAGCCGCGGAATAACTTTACATTTCTTTATGTACAATCCCTAGAGCGAGGAACAGTGACGTATTCCCTATAAAATTATAATGTAACAATTCCAATTTTAAAATACGATCAATTTTTGTGGTGTTTTAAAATTCATTTCATAAGTTTACAGTTCACACTCTATCTATGTAACATTCTTTCAATTTTTTTTTAAATTTGTGTTCAATGATACATGAAATTATTTTTCCCCCTATGAAGCCATATAAACATTTCATAAGAACTCTAACATAACTAATGAAGTAGATAACACAATAGCTATTGTCAGTGAGGCTAAAGAGATACTTTGACTTTAATAATATTTACGCTAAGACTCGTAAATCATCTCGCGTCTATTATGGAGTGGCAAAAATGTAATAGTAATATTATAAAATGAAAACAACAGTATCTTATTTTAATGGGCGAAAGAAATGTTTAAAGTTGAATTGAATAATTTTTTTCTTGTCCCTGTTTGTCTCCTACGCAACTTTGTCCGAAATTCAGACGACTCGACCAACGTAACGAAACGAACGAATACTACGAAACGCAACTGACACCAATAACAACAACGACCTATCACACACCAAAATCATTGACGACCCGCGGGAGGTATATGTGTAGCGAGACATGCCTCTAAACATCGCGATTAAATCAAACGATATCTCGCTACAACGCCATCTCTTAGGGCACAACAGAAACGGCGCCAACAGTACATAATCGATTCATAAGTACGAGTAAAATTTAAAATTAACGAAGTTAACTAAATAAAAGACTTGTAATAACATTTAATAAATTTTTAAACATACAGTAAGAGAAGTTTTCTTTAATATTCTCATTAGTAAAACTTGTTTTTCAAACGCTTTAATAATTAACGTGCTTTACGAAATTTACGGAGCGTGGTTTCTCTAAGTTCCTTTGAGCTTTGCCCCGTTGAGACCTCTTTAACTGTCTTGATTTGTTAATTTATAATCTTTAAAGTTTGTTTTATAATCATATATTAAATATGAACGTGGGTTCCAGGACAAAATATTTAAATGAATAGCACATTCCCACTATAATACTTAAATATTACTTACGTTATCTCTTAGTACCCTAGAGCTTATAGGGCTTCCTTAGTCATCTTACTTCTTACTAATATTATAAATGCGAATGTTAACATGGATGGATGGATATTTATTTGAAGTTATCTTCGAAACGGTTCAACGGACGTTAATGTAGTTTGGCACAGATGTAGAACATAGTCTGGAAGAACACATACGCTACTAATTAAGTTTTTTTTTTATGCCGCGCGTACAGAGTTGCGACGACAGCTAGTTATAAAATTATTTAAGTGTAAAGTAAGAGGCATTCTAATCTAGCGAAATGTCAGTGCGAAGGTTTGGAAGCAAACTTCTCGAGAATTCAGTTAATTTATAAACCAAACAAAATAAATTAAACTGACAATGTTTAACTTGGCCCATTTTAACTACGTATTATTAAATTTACCCACAACTGCCCCTTATTTACTTCAACAAACTCCTCTATTGTTTTCAACTTTTCAACGGAATAAAAATTTGAAAGTTTCGGGCGTTAAAGGCGTATTATTAAGGAACATATTTATGCAGCCTATTGTTTATTTTGCACGTTTAAAAGTTAATTAAAAAAATTTGCATGCAAAAGAAACTTCTTTAACAATAAAGTCTATTCTCGTCTCTCCTATAATGAATGATGTTGCTTGAAATTTCTATGTCATTCATAAAACTTTACAAAAAAATTAAGCGCCGGAAAGCTAAGAATTCAAAAACAAGTACCTATCATGTTATTGTACACGTATTAAAATTGCTTTTAACACTTACGTACCAAATACAAGAGTTGAAAAAAGAAATATCTCAGCGTTTAAACGATCTAATTAAATAGCAACTCTATTCTACTTATGAATCTTAAGTTATGTTTTAATGCCTAAAGGATTCAACCTCTGTTATGTTATACAGAGATGGGAATAAATTTCTTCTTGTCAACTAAGTAAAGCAAAGAACCTAAAGAGTGTAGGAATATTAACTGCCTTGAATACTACAACAAAAGAGACAGCGTTGTACAATTAAAGTTGTTATTATCTTATAGTTGCAACATTCTTAATCTTTCAACATCATCATCATCAGCTCACTATACGTCCCCATCGAGGGGTTCGGAGCCTTCCCTAAGTTAGGGGTGACTAGGCCATAGTCAACCACGCTGGCCCAGTGAAGGTTGGTTGACTTCACACATATCATTGAATTTCTTCTCAGATATGTGCAGGTTGCATCACGATGTTTTCCTTCACCGTAAGAACGTCGGATAAATGTACAGTTATAAATCGAAAAACACATTCGTACACAGCGGGATTCCAACCCAGGACCTGCTGATTGCAAGTCAAGTGCTTAACCCTTGAGCCACCGACGCTCATCAATAATCTTGAGTTATTACTAATTAACTAATTTATTAATCTGTTAGTGTAGATTTACATTATACTAAATCTTCACTGAACGACTCTTTCATGACCATTAAGATACTCGTCAACTTGAGTAGACGTGTGCGCGTTAGCCTTTAATTTACTTTGAATGTGGCATACAATGGGATTTACTGAGTTGAATGTTAAAATTTATTTATCGTTTGTAGCTACAAAAGTCATTGTTTCCAAAATAAACTCTTTTAAAGAATAATTTGTCGAACAAAACTCAACACAGATAAAATATATAGCTAAAATTGTAGCAAACATGAGAACGAATACGTAATTTCGAAACAATTTTAAACGAATTCCGATTTCTTTTCCGAATTTTGTTATATCGCAGTCAGTGTCCCAAAACGGTTGAGTATTACATTCCTAAGCCAGCGTCTGTCGTTATTACTGATTGGCTTTTCAAATTTCACATTATCAGACGAATCCAATGAATACAAATAAGGTGAAAATGTAATAATTATCAAACGAAAAAATTAAAAAAAAAAAGGAATAACTGGGTTAATTGCCTTCGAAATGTTATGACTGAAGATGAAAGCTTAGGCATTTCGTACAAAAAAAATATACCGTTCTGTAACATTGTTTAAAGCAAAGTATAAACTCAATTGTTAAAGAAGTTTTCAAAAATTCCGGCCAGTAATATATACACCTGAAAGTTTCTCATCACGTACCGCATCAGATATTAACTAGGACGTGCTTCCAATCTTGGAATAGAAAAATACATCTTACCCTACGATCACGTGCCTCGCAGTTTTTTTAAAAGACTCAACACATTTATACTCTGATCCCAATGACCTGAATCCCCTCACTCCTGCGCACTTCCTGATCGGTAGACCACTCACATCGCTGCCTTCAGAAAACCTACTAGATGCAAATCCAAGAAGACTCGACCGATACAGATGGCTCGAAACCATGCGGCAACACTTCTGGGAACGCTGGAGGAACGAGTACCTGAGCGAGTTGCAGCAAAAAACTAAATGGCGAGTCAAGCAGCGGGGACTGCAGGAAGGCGAGTTGGTAGTCATCAAGGAAGCTAACGTCCCACCATTGAAATGGCGAATGGCCCGTGTCCACAAATTATATCCTGGATCAGACGGAATAGCAAGAGTCGCCGATGTCTACACGGCGAAGGGAATAATCCGCAGAGGTGTCCATAACCTCTGCTCCTTGCCCGATTCATCCTCATAAGAAACATCTGGGGGGAAGATGTTCGGAACATCACTATTCCGTGACGTCATCGGTGCGAGTGCACGCGTCGGTAACGCGACCGTTTTGACAAGTTATTACTGCCACGAGTGTAACAAGAAGATGTTCAAATGTTTAAATGTTATATATTACAATAAATCGGCGTAATCACATGGGTATTTTTCTAGTTATTCTATTGTTGAATGAAGTCATTTTTTCTGAATATAGATTTATTGTAATAAATATTAAATTTTATATAAACATACATTTTATATATAAAAAAAATTGTAGTAGTAATAATTGATGTCAATAACTTTTGGGCAGTTCAAAAAAATCATAATCAAAAATCATATTATAAATGCGAAGGTTTGGATGGATGGATCCATCCATTGAAGATATCTCCAGAATGGCTCAATGAATGTTGATGAAATTTGGCATAGATGTAGATCATAGTCTGGAAGAACACATAGGCTCAGTATGTTTTGTTCTAATTGCGCGTAGACTGAGTCGCGGGAGACAACTAGCCTTTAATAAAAGCTACGTAAGGAAGAAAAAAGTTTGTTTTATAATTTACATATAAGATCAACACAACCCTTTATTTTAGTAAAAAAAAATACTAATGTTCAAAGTGAAAAGTATATCTATTTAGCTTTATTTATCGAGTTCATCTCCGAATATAAATGAGCACCTAACTTAAGCATTTCAAAGTTAGCATCAATAAAATTTAATACAGGCTTTAAAAATATTTTAAGCACGTATAAACTTTCTAAAGCTTTTATTTTGGGATTAAAAATATTGTTAAAACACAATTAAGTTAAATAAGAACATTACAGAGTTATTGCAATCGTTAACGAAAAAGTTCCATTTTAATTATGCCTCGTAATTATTTTCATGGGTTCAGTCTTCTGTGAAGTAATCTTTAATTGATGCTCAATGTTATTTATCCAGTAAAAGCCGTTCACATAAAATTATTAAATATCTAAAACAGATTTATAGTGAGATTGCATTTTTTTGAAGAACGTAGCCGTAGCTTTAGCCGTAGCCGAAGCCGTAGCCGTAGCAGTAGACGTACACGTTAGATGTTAAAGACAGAGTTAGGATAGAAATAGTTAACTATGGTAAGCATTCAAACACTATGCTTCAAATCAAGGTACTGTGTAATAATAACACAACCAAACTGTGATGCTTGCTCATTTCACTTATATTAGTGTATAAGAATGTACATATATGTAAATTTGTATAACAATATACACAACGTGAGATTGCGTATATTGGAACAAAATATTAGCAACAATGGTTCAATTCAAACCAGAAGAATTTTCACCATGGACAAATTGCACATTTTTAGTTAAAACTCGTAAATTTAAAAAAAAATTGGACTAACGCTTTTTCTCACAGAACTATATGACATAAGCTACCCGTTTTAATAATGTCACATAACTTTATGCCAAAATTTTCACGATATAATGACCTAAGCCTTTTATTTTTTATTTGTTTTTAATTAACTGGAAATGTGTATATCTCGTGAAGATAAAGCTAGTTAAGAAATGATAGTACTTATAAAATGTTGTAATGTGTTACTTATTTATTTATTTTTAACTTAAATGTTTTTTTTAATTTAATCGTTTCAAAATTAATTTTAAGTAAACAAATCAATCTATGGAAACTTTTATTGTTTGTCTGTGCATTCTGGATGGTTTAGTCTGTGACACAGACTTCCGCCAGATGTCATTTTTTTTTGCTCGCGTGAACACGCGGCACGCGCGGCAACAATTTTGTAACTACCAACTTATTTGCAGTTTAATAATTAATTGTTGTCTAATTGAACCAGTAAATAGTGGTTAGCATAACATATATGTATGTTGTAATTGAAGAATTTGATATAATCCGTTTTACACTGGATAGAAAGGACGACTCAAGAATTTTGAAACTTCAGTGCAAGTTCGGAAGTTTACATAATTTATACAGGAATGTTTTAAACTGCCTGAATGGCTCGAAGAGTCAATATCTCGGCCGAGATCAACTTAAATAAAAATATACATGTATATATAAAAAAAGGGGAAATTAATAATTAACAATAATAAAATGGCGGTGGAACCAAATGACGCGTCACCGCGTGGAGTTTAGGAAGAATCTGCAGCGCAACCTACGACCTACTACCAACGTGCCGAAAAAAAGGAAGCAGGTTCGGACCCACGGGCAACCCATTTTTTATTTTTTATTTTTTGGTCGTTATTTATTCAAATCATATAATAAGTAACGCGACAATGTTAATAACGCCCAACAGGGAATTCAGCTCAGAAGTGTACTGCCGTAGTAATTAAAGCGAACTCAACCTGGTAATTACCTTATCTCTGTACTCCGTGTACGTTTGTAAATAAGAAAATAAACTTTGACGACCGTAGTACTATAACTTATGGTTGAATCGCTAAGTACAGAATTCTAAATGCAATGCATGTGTTAAAGAATACAGTCAAATAATTAATTCCCAAACCCTCATCCCAGTCGCGACAGGCTTACTACAGAAAATTCGTACTAGCAATGAATGTGTTAAATCCGATAAACAACATGTAGTGGTCACAAATTAGCTACTTATGTAAAACTGCTTTATAAAAGTATCTGACATTTGTAACATACATAGTATAATAAAAGAGATACCAACTCCATTTTATAAGCGCTACAAACTAAAACTTAAATTCTGAATTGCGTTTAAAGTTCAATTAACAAGAGCTCTTCAAAACAAAGCGGTACTTATACAACGACTTAATGCTACTTTAATGTGCAGATGTCGTAATAAATAGTTCTTCAAAACATTATCATAAAATGTAGTTTATTTGAAAACTTGCTGTTTTTAAATTAACTTGCTTGCAGTTATTTAATATAAATAAGAAGAGTTTTTTATACAACAAAGACCCGATACTAAATTCAAAGAACCGATCCTGAATTTACATTGGTAATTATTTCAAAGATCTGATGACTTATTACTAGATAGATAAAGTAATAAATACGTACTTTTTTTCTATCTCAGATCAATCATTCCGATATATTGCGGTACATTCGCCACATCACCCTAGCGAACGACGCGATGAAATCCCTTGCATACGAGCGCTGTAATCCGGATCAAACAAACACAAGTACAAAGGTAAAAAGAATATAGACAGCTCTCTCTGACTCTGCATACGCGCTTCGTTTTGCTTTATTATATTGCATTCTATTGGGAAAATAGCAAAGATACACTGAATTTATTTACCATAAAAAATAAAACGACGTTAAATTCTGTAACAACTCATTTCTTTTCGATAAAAATACTAATAGAAAAACTCAAAGTATCTCTTAACCGTTCTTCAACAAAAGTCAGTTAATCGGAATGCAACTATTTGCATGGCAATCTCTCGAAATAATCGTCTGCTATCTGCAAAGAAAGCACTGAATGTAAGTAGCGGAGCCAATGTGCAATGCGACTCAGTGAGGCTTGTTGCAAATAATATTTAGTGCCATCCTCGAAACTCTCAGGACGGCAAACAGCTTGTGAATCTAGATGAACCCAAATAAAAGTGTTAGATGCTTCCCTTGAAAATGCAAATTGAAAAAACTTTTTACTATTAAAAATATTCCTTACTAGCTGTCGCCCGCAACTCCCTCCTCGCGGAACTTAAAAAAATAACTTATTAGTAGCTTATATGTTCTTTCATACTATGTTCTACATCTGTGCAAAATGTCATCATCTGTTGAGCCGTTCCGGAGATATCTTAAAACAAAGAACAAAACTGAGAACAGAGAACAGAACAGAACAGAACATAATAAAGAACAGAACAGAACAGAACAGAACATAATAAAGAACAGAACAGAACATAGAACAGAATAAAGAACAGAACAGAAAACAGAACAAAGAACAGAACAGAGAAAAGAACAGAACTGAGAACAGAACGGAACAGAGAACAGATCGGAGAACAGAACAGAGAAAAAATAAAGAACAGAACAAAGAACAGAACAAAGAACAGAACAAAGAACAGAACAAAGAACAGAACAGAGAACAGAACAGAGAACAGAACAGAGTACAGAACAAAGAACAGAATAACGAATAGAACAAAGTACAGAACAGAGAACAGAACAGAGAACAGAACAGAGAACAGAACAGAGAACAGAACAAAGAACAGAACAGAGAACAGAACAGACAACAGAACAGAGAACAGAACAGAGAACAGAACAGAGAACAGAACAGAGAACAGAACAGAGAACAGAACAGAGAACAGAACAGAGAACAGAACAGAGAACAGAACAAAGAACAGAACAGAGAACAGAACAGACAACAGAACAGAGAACAGAACAGAGAACAGAACAGAACAGAACAAAAAATAGTACAAAGAACAGAACAGAGAAGGTAGAGGAAGACCAAAGAAAGTATGGATGGATTGAGTGAAAGAGATTATGTGTAAGAAGGGGATAATTTCAGATATGACCTCTTATCAGATATCTCTATCGAGATGTATGTTGGAATAGTACATACTGTGCCGACTCTCCATAGGGATAGGCAGATAGGGAAGGGCAAGATAGGCAAGATAGGCAAGGTTGATGATGAATTGATAGAGATATTGTTATTTTACATAAAAACTACCGTGACGCCTAGTTGTATCCCCGAGCAGTCTTGTGTAAAATCACAAAGCGTTTTTTAAAGGCGCTTTTCTAATAAAATGATTGAGTTTAAATATAACAACATTGTTATAAACACATCCATTAAAATATGCCTAATTGCATAAAATTATCGACCATTTAGCTAAAATTAACTGCTAATGGTCGTTTAAAACGTAACTGTTCTTGAATCAACAAGCACTTGTTGATCCAAAACCCATTCGATTAATCAAACAAGCTTCACATCGCTTCTTGTTCCCATTTGAATTACACCAAGAGTACATTTACATCGTCTATTAAATGTAATACGTCACTTAACAGATGATTATTATAATTGTTCACGTGTTATAGTAGACAAAGAAATTATAGCCAAATATTTATAAAACGGGTCCCAAATATGACGAAGAATGAGCCTGACGTCTCATCTCAGATGTAGTTCTAACCGTAGTCAAATGAGAATATTACAATATGTTTTTAAAAGTTTGTCAGGGCATAGTTTTGTCTGACCTTATGACCTACAGAGTTTAACTTCCCTTGAGTTACAAATGTCGTGTAACGGCGTGAAAAGGTCACAAATTACACAGTATTAGGTGTAAGTATGATTATGATTGTTGTGAATGATATTAATGTAAAAACTTTTTCGATTCTGTTCTAAAATAACTTTCAAAAAGATTATCACCAGCAAAAATACTGACATATTTCTGTTGTATTCTTTTCTCGCGGTAAACATTCGACGACTGCAACAATAGCTGAATAGAATTTTCGAATACCGTCGCTTAACTACATAAACGTTCGCAATATTAATTAAAACAACAGTGTGTCTAATCAAGGCGAACTGTCGGAGCTGTGTCGTTGATTAAAGCTCTCCCCGCGGTGGGCCACAAAGTCGCTCACAACTACGGACTTGAGATAATTCCTTTACACAAACACACGTATTGTTTTCGTACTTTCGCCTCGTTGAAAAACTTAAATTGTTTCCCGCGTGACGGTTAGCTCGAAGTTTTCCCAATTGGAAAACGTTGAACTTTGAAATTATTTGTCGTACAATTTAAATTACTGCAGATTTTTGGGTTAAATATATAAAGCAATATATGTGAAGTCGATTAAATAAAAACAGTCAATTACAAAGACTTTTTTCTAAAAAGCGATGTTTTCTGTTTTTTAATTTAAATGTTACCCATAAACTCCTCGCCCACCCGACATCTCCTCGCTTCGTCATCACCGCAGTATACACTCGCAGGCGAACAGTGGATGATCAGTAAACAACCCGTTAACCTTAACATGACTTACACTATAACAGAAACTTTTACCTTAAAATACAGAAAAAAAACATGTTACATTATAGTAATATTTGCATTTCTCTGTTACAAAGTCCTTATTAAGTTTTTAATATTTGACAAAGGCATAGCATAGTGGCGTCGCTCAAATGGCTTTCTTGTTTTACATCAGCTACGGGAATAATAAAACAGAACACTTTGTTTCGTCTCACGGGAAAATCTCTCTGCTTACAAAACATCATGAGGTACATTTATTTTTAATCATTCCTTTTTGGTAAAAGTTTTTTGTCAACTCTACCAAAGAGTACACAATTTAAATCCATATAGCAAGTAATTGTGTAACGAAACACTCTAATCATGTATGTATTTATAAATAAATACAAATACATTTATAATCGAGATGTCAGGGTATGCCGTCATTTATAACAAGCCATTTTATTGTTAGAATCGAAGCCATAGTTGTCCACTTCAGCTGCATTTACAGAGGCTTATTGCGTTACTCTTCCGCTAGACTCAATTATTGTTCCATCTCTCAGCGGTTGGCTGAAGAAATAACATTCAATTATAAATTCACATTTTGTAACCAATGTTGTGAATTTTAGTATCATTCTTTGCGATGAAAACATCCGTATTATTTTTAATTTTACTTACATCAGGATATTTAAAATTATTAAGAAGGTTATATTTATCGTAATTAATTAAAAATCATCAGGCTTTTGATCGATTGACTTCTGTCTGCATGAAGGCAATTGAGCTGCAAATCTGAACGTCGTCGGCAATTCGATTTTAATCACGGCAGTTAATTTCGCGGCGCCGTGGAGCAGCGACGTTCCGCCATCTACTCGATCACGTAATTTAGATCCCATACATTATATTATTCACCTACAATTATTAAAAAAATAATTGAAATTACTGTATTTGCCTACTTGCAATTTTGCGACCTCTTTTATTCTATTAATTTTATAATGAACCACCCATTATTGTACTACACTGGCGACAGATGGCCTAAGTATAAAGTTAATATCTAATTTAATGGAATAAGGAAATCTCATCAGTGTAATTGTCAGCGCTGCTCTTGGTCGTAAAAAATAGCAAAATATGGTTTGCACAAGTCTGCAGAATTAAAAATTAAGGTTCAGTATAAAAAATATTCTCTATTATAAGAAGTAAGGAAGAAAATACTTAAAGACGAGGAATTTTTTAATCGAAACTTACAATTTTCTTCCACAGTTATCTAGAAGTAACAGACTTTTGCAATTAATAAATACTAGAGATTTACTATCAACAGTACATCGATGAACAAAACTTCATTATAGGTGTTACAAAAACATGTTTTTCAATGGCCATCTATTTGCCTACAAATTGAATTGCCGCGGATCTCTATTGAAATTTTTTGTTAGCAATTTAATTGTTTTTGTTTATATAGGTTTGTTTTTGGATGGATGGTTTAAAGGCAATGTTGTGATTTTCATTCATCTTCATCAAATATATATTCTAGTGTTTTATTTACATTACATTTACATTGACATTTGATGAACAATGTAAACATTGATTATTACTTAGTAATGTTGCACTTTCTTACAATAGTTTTACATTAAGATTAAGGATCATCAAAATCATAAATAACAAAAAACAATATGATCACATTTTATCATCTCAAATACCATATATTGTTTGTTAGATATTTTAAAATCGAGCACAATATCAATAATGCAACATACAACTTTGCCTTTGTTTCTATACAATGTAGGGGCTGTGGCCGGGTGAGTCGTGCCCTGCACATATCGCATCGGATTTCACTTGTTGCATTGCATGTTACAATGCGTTTGCTCAAAATTCTCTCGTAAACAGTGAATTCGTTGCACTTTTGATCTGCTTGTTAGCAAATAAAATTAAATATGAAATGAAAAGTCATTCGTAATATCCCAGTCGAGCAGGTTCTATTTTAAAAGCGTTTGTATTAAAATTTAAAATACAGTTGATTGAATACTTTGATTAAATTAAATACCTAAAACAATTCGTGTAATAGAAATGGCAATATTTTTTTAAATAATGCTGTTATTTTGCCGACCGTATTTAATACCACCAGCAGTTTACTTCGGTCTCGTCGAAGCACAACTTAATAAAGTCCCTCTTTATAATACTGCATAAAATAAAAGCCGCATCCACTGAAGCTACTTCGACTATATTCTTTAAAGATTATTGTGTTATTTCATCAGCTTATCCTGGCTGGCTCAGCCGGACGACTGATCCCACTATGATGTAACTGAGCCAATACTCAACCTATTATACAATTACTATAATATTACAATACTGAAAGGTAAATAAGAATGGAGACTTTTACCAGACAAGAGGGTGATGTTTTTTCACACGTATGTAATTTTTTTTTAATGTTGGTTTGAATGTTTGTAACGGCCTAGAGCTTAAAAGACAAACGATTTAGATGAGTGAGGTCTCATTCGATACTTTTTCTTACCCGCGGTGTCATAGAGTAGATTATATCGGCACAAAATACTTAAAATGGACATGAGTAATTAAATTCTAAATTAGCGAAAGAGTTCTAACATCACTCGCCATAATTTTTTTTTAAGTTGTTAAATTATTTTTTCGATGTTTTCGAGTATATTCTAAAATGAAATTTTTTTAAATATACTAACAGTACGTGTTACATAATAATATTGCAGTTTATGTAGTTCAAAATAATTAAAAATTAAAACTTTATTTTACAAGGCAGTCCAAATGTTATTCTCTTCTTTTATTACTATTTTAAATTACATTTATTTTCCATATAAATGAATTAAGATCATTTTATGTGAAAATAAATAATTCTGAGATTAGAAAGAAGTCAAAGGAAATCTCTATTGTCCGCAGTAAAAAGAAATTGTATATATTTGTAAGAGATTTATGTGTATTGTTCGTAAAGCAAAATATATGAGTGCAGAGAGTCACCGGTCAATACGCATTACGTTTTATTCCTTATCGGAGTCAAATCCCTTTGGGAGGCACGCACGTGACACTAACATAACTACGTGCCAATACCTGACCGTTATTTACATTTTGAGCTTGATCCAAAAACGCGCAGGGACAATAAACCAAGGAAAATCTATAATTTCTAGTTAGTTTTATGTGTGTATTTTTTTATTTTCTTCACGATGTTTAACGGTATTTTGAAATTGTAAAGAAATGTTGCTTTAAGTGAGACCTTATGAAATTATGTCTATTAAATCTGATTTATTTTACCTTTTCTGGTTCGTTTTAACTTTCTTCCTAAACTAAAGCATAAGCTAAAAATAGCACTTACCAATATGCTGTTACTGTACAGGGTGTCGTAAGATTCCGCTTTTGACGCGACGTTTCTCAACTTGCAAGGCTTCTTCAAAGGTGGTGGTGGCTGGCCATGTTTGTGTGAGGGAGACGGCTGCTGGTTACCACCTCCGCCTGCACCACAAGCTCCTACGTGGTTGGCATTTGTTTTATTTTCCTTCTCTTTCTCCTTTACCAGCTTGCTGTTATGCACCAAGTTGTTCTTCGTGAAGTTGCCTATCTGCTCGAACATGCTGGTCAGATGTTGCGACATCATTTTGATTGTCTATTTTTTTCTATCTCAACCGAATTCGAACAATGCGATGTTTCATTTTACATTTTTCAATCTTCTATACACATCACTATTGATAGAGTGTTATTGGTTTTTTTATATGAAACTAAATTACCTACATAACATAATGAATATTCGTCTCTTTAAAGTACTTAAAAAAGAAATAAAAATTACAAAAAAAAGTGTTCCCAGTGATTTTAAAAACGTTAACATTTTTTTACGTTTTGGGAATAAGAGAAGGGAATAAAAGTTTTGCGATTAAAAGTCATAAACCAAAAAACGTAGCATTGATATAAAATAATTCGCAGCAGCATAGCGTTGGTACACAAACCGCTGGTAAACTTTTAAATATTTAATTCTTTTTACAACCGAGTTTTCTACGTGATTTGAAAACAATTCCTTAATTCATCGTAATTTATACAGGAGTATGTTTTATTAATTTTCAGGTTACTATATTCAAGAAAAACGTATTGTAAGCCGCCAGAACTTAAGTCAGTTTATGTTTTTTAGGGTTCCGTGCCTCGAAATAAAAAAACGGGATCAGGGAAAGGATCACTATGTTGTCAATCCATCTGTCTGACAGTACCTTTGTTCTCAAGAACGCGTGGAGATATCAAGTTGGAATAAATTTTTATTTATTTTGATTTTCTCCTTTAAATATATATTCTACAGTTTAAATATAAAAACATCGCCTTTTTCGTGTTCTCCTCGCTCAAGTGGGTACTATCTCATGTGTTCGCACTTATGCGAGCAGGGCAATCCATGGCAGGTCCAATCCGACAATACATTTATTGAACATAACCTTAGAACCTAGAAATTCTTAGTACTACCTAATAACCTGTATTGCTAGTTTGTATTTTCTTAAACATCTCACCGACGGCGCTGGCGTCGCTTTAGCACGAGGTGTGGGCGTGGGCCTGAGGAAACAATGACGTCAGAGATACTGTCACCCGTATCCGGCGCGACTTCGCCCATGGAAACTCGTCTAACAAGGGCACATTGAAAAGTTGCTCGGTAAATTATGTTAAAAATTTTGATCTTAAGTAAAATTACAATTTTACTTTGGGACAATATTATCCACGTCACTGATATTGGTAAAAAAAAAAATCTATTTTAACAGTGGTAGATCCCGCAACAACAATATTTGTTGGGTGAATGAATGGGCCAGCTCGATCGATGTCTGACTGCATTTACGGATGTCTATGGGCAACGTTCGCTTCGCTATTTCGGCAGATTAAGGTGGCCGTTTGTTCGTTTGCCATCTTTTATTATAAAAAAATATATATTTCATTCTATCCATAATTGCCGAAAAACGTCCATCGAAAAGGGATTTTTTGAGAAATGCTTCATTATAATTGAAGCCATTTTTTTAAATTGCTGTGTAACCAAATTTAAAACCATTGTTTCTTGTTTTTGTAATCGCGTCTTTGCATCCGCATATAATTAGATTCATGTTATTCGTAAGATAAATCTCCCAAGAGAGCACATTCGGAGATGTGAGACAATAACAAATGAGCATAGAAAGCTGCAACCCCTGTGCGGTAGCTTGTATGCGACAAGGGAGATAATTACATTTTAATTTAAATTTAATTATAAAATATAATAAAAAATTTAACATATAAAAAAATCTAAACTAAACAAGCAACAATAGAAATAAAACAAAAAAGTAAAAGTATATTACCATATCTTAAATACGTAACTGCACAATGAAACTCTCGGCCTGCTATAAACTTACTGGATTTTATTTAACTTCACTTATTAGTTTGTAAAGAGTATGGTTCAAGTTAAGGCCCGTAACAGTTTATATAGCTAAAGGTACAGATGCGCACACAGGCCAATCGTCCCACTAAAAACTTTGTGCAGAACTGTACACATTGAATTAAATAATGCATAACATTTTATGCATAAAATATCTTTAACGACTTTTGTTATGAAACTGCATGTTTAACTTTTAACATGTTTCGTTAATATATAACGAAAAATCGAAAACTCTTTTCATATAATAATGAAGTAACAGCCCGAGCCGAAGCTCCTGAGGGGGCCCTCGAGCCTAGTTAGTCTTAAACGAGGTTTAGGCCATCTGCGCCCGGCCACCTCGAGCCCGGTGAAACTGTAAATGCCTCTTCAAGGCAAACAGTGACTACTCAGTCATAAAAACAAAAAAACTCTATTCATATATTTAGCGTTATCATGATTTTGTTTAGCTTGTTTTGTAGTGATGTAGTGAGTATCAGATCATACAAAGTGGAACTTTTCTTCTCATAAACACGAATTAAAAAAAATAGATACACATTTATTTATTTAACCATCAATAAATAATAACTTGTCATCACGAAACAAAGCCGTGCGATAAATCATATTGGGGAAATATCGAATAAAATAATCTCCTTTCCCACTCAGACTTACTCCTATTCGGCTTAGCGAATTTTCCCACTAGCCCCGATAACCCGTGAAAGAATCTTCAACACGGAAAAATAATAATGAGGCAATATTTTGAGAGCCAGATGACGAAACAAAGCCCCTCGAATAATGGACCTGCGCTCAGTCAAAGGAAACAGATCGGGGTTAAACTTGCCGCTTATCTTATCCAAGTTTCGCGCAATGACAC
Organism: Papilio machaon; assembly: GCF_912999745.1. Lineage (NCBI taxonomy): Eukaryota > Metazoa > Arthropoda > Insecta > Lepidoptera > Papilionidae > Papilio > Papilio machaon. The sequence continues at coordinate 2,305,853 of NC_059989.1, read as the reverse complement.
TTATCCACTTTCGCTTGAAGCGATTGTTGTCGAACACGAATTTCTATTATGAAATACACAAGATGGGATATCTTGACAACTTTATCTTGTCACCTTTACATCACCTTCCTGCCCTCTAAGGAGGCACAGTATGTACTCTTCCATATATGTGTATATAAACCGTCACCTCACCTTTACACTTAGAATGAATCGAGACATTTGAACAATCATCAAATAAATAAAGTCACTGATTTTCTTTTAGATCAACTTATGATTGTGTTACCAATATAAGTACCTACATTTTTATCGAATAACAATATTTTACAATTCGAAATAATAAAGCAGATGTTGGCTTCGCTGTAAAGGCATTTCTTTCATTCAATAAAGTAAGACACGTCTGCGTTTCGTTGACGAAATCGTGAGATGGTCTTGTAATTGGACAAATCTTATAAACCTTTTTCAAATTGGAAATTTACAGATGTTAATTTCTTGCGCGCGGAAGCCCAATGCCTAAATAAAAAAGACAAGATATTTACCCCCATTTAAGATAAACATGCATTAGTTTTAAAGCCAGTATAAGTTAAAAAAAAATTGCCTAAATTGCTTCAAAATAAGTAAATTTTACCAATATTTTAAATGCAGTAAGGTCGGATAGGTGATTAGATATTTGTTAGAAAGTATCTATGGACCGGCCCAACGAATCTTGATGAAATTTGGCACATTGTATAGAAAACATATTCTGGGCACATAGGCTACGTAATAAGTGTTTTTTATTAATTCGACGCAAATGAAATTGCGGGCGACAGCTAGTAAATAAATTGGTTTCTCGTACAATAGAACGCTATTGAATATTTTTACTCATTGGCGGCGTCTTCGCTTTTTTCAATTGTCAGTAATAAGTTCGATGAATTCATTATTTTGTAAAAGCGCAGAGCAAAAGAAGTCTGTCAAAGAGCAGAGTTGAGATGAGGTGTCTCCACCACGAACTCGCGTGTCTCTTTGACGTTTAATTTACCAGAGGCAATTATAGAAGGCTGTAGCTACTCGACTGTTGTTATGGAGGCAATAACAAATGTGTCTCGTCTCCCGTAAGGCGATCTACAACTTCGACAGCGATGTTTTGGAGCAAATTATTTTGATTTAATGAAGTGTCAGTTTTCTTTATTCACAGTAACATAGATTTGTTTACTGTATTGTTCGTCTATCGTCATTTACGATAAACGAATGATGTTTTAGCTTTTCCAATCAACCATACTTTGCTAAATGTATTGTTTTGTTTTGTTAAAATAACTGTAGGAGTTGAAACAAAAACCTTATTATTAATTCAATTTATTTATTCTCTATTACCAGGACATGCATTGTCACCAAATCTGATATCCTCAAATCACTCTAACAAAGCTTCATCACAATCTGATCAAGAAACAATGATATAATGAATTGAAATAAAAATGTTGAAAGCTGCGCAAATTATTCTGCAACTTTCGTCGATTTCCAATTTAAAGGCATTGCTTGCTTACGAAAACGGTCGAATACATTCGTATATGCAGATCGAAGCTCGTTGTTTCCGATGGAAACCAACTTGAGACGGGATCGCAGTAAAATTTGGAAGCCGTAACGTAAGGATTACGTGCAGTGGATAGCGCTTCGCACATTTGGGATTAGAACCACTCCCGATAGTGTACTAGGAATATAAAATGCCGTATTCAGCTTGCTCTGTTTCTATTTAGAAACAAAAAGAGCATAGATAGTTAAAAGCTCAAATTGATGAACTATCGAAATAAGAATCAGTATTTAACATTTCTACTTTCAATAATTAAAAGGAACTAAACTGAATTTGTCAAGTTGGGTATAAAACAAGCAATTTATTCCTTAATTTTATTTTTCTTTGATGCATTTTAATAAATTCACTAACCAGATAAAAAAAAGATGAATAATCCTCTTGTCCCAAATGTTACACATACCTCAATATGTGTAACATTTGGGATAACTGCAAAACAAACGAAAACGTTTTTGAATATGATTGAATACCAACTGAAAATATACACCATATTGACTATTATATGCTACCGACGTGTTCTTGGATACTTTGGGACTTATTACCCGAAGACAATAACTTGAACAAATTGTTCATGCTTGCAAAGATTGATAGCAAAAGGTCATCACGTACCCGATGGTCGTATCAAGTACAAGTCATGTTACTCAATCATATTTCAACTGCAACGAGAGAAGCCGGACACGACTACGTGGAAGCAGCTGGTCGACGAATCTCAAAAGACATTTCAAGACAAACACGACATTCAATAATGATGTACACAAAGAAAAAGAACCCCTTATGCCAATCTAAGAGGGATATAAGCACTTACCATAATAACAAGTAAAAAATTAAACAGAACGTTTTAGACCCTATAAAGTATATCTAATAGTTACGACTAGATTTAGATTGTTTTCGTTCCACTTGTAGTATATTAAAGTGCATCGTGTTTTGCATTGAGGTTTTAGAGATATCTATAAGGCTATGAATTCAGTCACAGAAACGTAAAGCCGACAAAATCCTCTTCCGTACGTTTCCATACTTCTAATCTGTTCTCTAGGAATTACTATGTAAAGTTGAATTTGCTGGTCAACAACAGGCTTAAAGCGCAATACATGTTTGAGAGGATTTTAATATAACAACATCAAAATAAAACAAGATCATTGCACAAATTTCTTAATTTATGGTCAATGTAGAATGATCAATGCCTAATAATAATTATTGAAAATGTTATCTTGTGTTCAAAAAATATAATTTACCCTCCAACTAAACCCTAGTAAGAATGTATGAAACATAATTACTTTTTTTTTCTTTTACTTTTATCTTTTTCTTTCTTTTCTTTTTGTCAATAAATAGGTAACGTATTTAGTGGTATAGTAATTCCTTGTAATAAGTAGTTTGTTATTGTATTGTATATTAAAAAAATGTATGTACTATTTTAACCTGAATAAGCATAAATCACAACGTAGTAACTAGTATGTAAAAATGTTCACTAGCAAAATTATCACAAAATTTTATTTTATTTTAAAATTTTATTTTCATAAAATTTTGCTATAACTAGATTTTTAATATAAATAAGTGTAACGGTAACAAATATGTCGTTAACGCTTTACCCTTATTATAATGACGGTCATTTTAGGACCATGCATTGGTTACTGATAATAAGGGTCTCAAAATAATTACACTAAAAATAGCTGAATTGGCTTGCTCCGCTATTTTTAAGGATAATGTGTTTTGTATGGACCTTTTTCGGTTCATTACACAATTTGTTTATTAAATATGCCGGCGAATTAAGTACAAATAAAAAAGAAACATAAGAAATAAGTTCTAGTGTACCCAAACTTATCGAAGTAATGAGTAATGTAAAAAATATTAATAATGTGTAGAGTATGTGTTAAATACTATTCAAATTAAAATATATACGTATACATTTTACATCCAAATTAAAAATTTCGCATAAATAAAATAGTAATATGTACTCGAGAACATAATTAAAAGAACATAATTAAAAAGAAGCCTCAAAAAGTTTCGTGATAACCGATAAATAGAGACGAAAATTCATTAAAAAATATTAAAATCTTACTTCGAGAAACTTGTCAACTTTATCTCGAACTTTTTAACTCGTATTTAACTATTTAAATGTCTATTGTTAAATAAATTATTGTTGGGAAAGTACTTCAACACTACGACAAATCTATGAATCTGCAGAGATGCACCGAATGCGACCGCATGTGCCGAGGTATTCGCGACTACTGCTGCGGCGATCACTGCTTGGTCATCCACTGTCAACGGACAAGCAGCTCTTCGGCGGAACTACCGCGCATGCGCCAACAAATCCCGCCCACTAAAACTTTTTATTCGTCCGCAAATTCTCGCGCCCTTTTCACGCCGAAAGTAGCTTCGCGCCTTACCGACTGCCGACTGATTTATTCAAAGGTATTAACAAGTTTACGATTAATGTCTATTTTGTGTACTTTGCAAATTTTGATCTGATTTATTGCTTTTGTTCTCGATCGGTACCGCGTACAAATGTCCAGTTTATTGTTATGATATTGTGAAACATTCCAATTGAGTGTTTCCCCTTTCCAAGATATTTACGAACTTTTAAGGGAAAAAATTTTCTTTGTAAAATTAGAAGAATACCGTTTCTGCTACTGTGACATGGATGATTAAAGTTTGATACTGCGAATTCTCCTAAAACAATGCATACTAATATTACAAATGTGAAAATTTGAATGAATGAATATTTGTTATCACGGAACTTCTAAAGGACACAGTGGATTTAGATGTAATTTTGAAGACAGATAAAGTCTGGAATAACACATAGACTGTCCTACTTAAGACCCTTTTACTTTTTAATTTAAAGAGGGCGACAGCTACTTGTAAATAATGTTGAAATAAAACCTTATAATAAACGCATCTGCGATTCCTCTGGCGTTGCGGATGTCCATGGGCGTCGGATCAAATAACTTTCGGTCCGTTGCTCGTTTGCCCCCTTCTTCTATAAAAAAAAAAAAAAAACAAGTGATTGATAACTCTGTATTTTAAACGTTAAATAAATTTTCTCTTAATAATAATTATATTGGCTCGCGAACACATTACATGACTTAATCAACAGTAAAACGTTGCATTAACAGCATACCAGTTAATATCGACGACTTCATTTTGGGTCTTCCAAGAATTCTAAATACCAGATAACGTCGGAAGTAACGCGAATAACAAACAGTTGTAAAATGCAAACCGCGAGAAATGATAGTCAAACTCAACGCTTGGAATTGTTCCAAATAGTTCAGACAACAATTCACATGGTTTATACACAAAAAGATGTAATTATCTTTAACAGGACAAATGTAAAATAAGTTAGCTTTAACAAACGGAATGAGTCTTACGTTATTTTGCTATTAGTTGTTTAACTTTATTTTTTTTATTAAGTTCACAGAAGGGAGTATGGATATCATACTCCCTTCTAAGGGTTTATAAATACTCTACTATAGTATATATAGAAAATATTACCTCTGGCCGCGACTCCGTCCACGCGGAATTAAAAAAACTTAATAAGTAGCCTATGCGTTCTTCCTGACTATGTTCTACATCTGTGCCAATTTTCATCAAGCTCTGTTGAGATGTTTCGGAGATACCTTCAAACAATCATCCATCCATCTAAACTTTCTCATCTATATATGTAAAAGAAAGTCGTGTTAGTTACACTATTTATAACTCAAGAACGGCTGAATCGATTTGACTGAAAATTGGTGAGCAGGTAGCTTAGAACCAGGAAACGGACATAGGATAATTTTTACCCCGTTTTCTATTTTTTATTCCGCGCGGACGGAGTCGCGGGTAAAAGCTAGTTTATAATATTAGTAAGATAATTAAATTCAGAATTCTCCCAAAATACAGGTTTTCAGTATTACATTAATCTTGCAATTTTAAGATACTTCTTAATACGTGCCATTCTTTGTACTAATTTAGTTTGTACAATTTTAAATGAACACAAATCTTACATGTTTAATTAAAGACTCGAACAGCGTTACCTAACGTTTAACGAGAGTTTAAAACGCGCAATAACAATGTCGCGCTCAGTTATAAACAATTTTAGCATTGAATGTGAGCTTGAAGTAACATAACCCCTCAGTTATTTCCAGCTAAGCTCCGAGCTACTCGTACAAATATAAAGTTTATCGCATAGCGCACGGTAACTACTTTCAACTTGTACTCAAACTTTTTGGGTGAATGTTGTAAATTTTTGTATGCATACTCGAATTAATAGGATTACTTTTAACACGCTTACCATGTATTTACCAGTTTAAATTGAACATTTTTATTCAATTAAATTTAAGATTAATGCCTAAAAATTTGCACACAGTAATTAAAGATATGATTGTTAATTTTGACCAAAAACCATTTTCCATAATTTCGTTCTGCCTTTAAGCCCTTTAATTCTGTTTCATTCATTCATATATCATGATTCATTTCCTATTAATTTAAATTTAAACAATGGAAACACTGCTCAAAAGGCTACATTTTCGATCATCCTTTAACTAACAAACATGTTATGTACCAAGCGAGTAAATAAACTTCTTTGTTATAAGTACATACATCCTATATATATAAAAGAAAGTCGTGTTAGTTACACTATTTATAACTCAAGAACGGCTGAATCGATTTGACTGAAAATTGGTGGGCAGGTAGCTTAGAACCAGGAAACGGACATAGGATAATTTTTACCCCGTTTTCTATTTTTTATTCCGCGCGGACGAAGTCGCGGGTAAAAGCTAGTAAGTAAATAAACATGAATGTTTGCACCGTATTAAGAGATCTTGATGTGAGTTACTTTCTAAAATATTTTCATTGACTATTCTGTCATTATTTAGTATTCCGTCTGTCAACATAGGCTTTTGATATATTCAACACGATACATTTCTTACAAAGAAGTTGTAAGGTAAGTTTCACTTTCATATTGATCAAAGTGTTTAAGTATTGTTAAAGAAAGTTTAAAAGTTTGCCTTTCAGAGAATAAAACGATGTATTTTGCTTTGTCTTTCTCGTTGAAAATTACAGACGATCTCCTACCCTACATGATCTACGTGAGTTATGTGTATAAGAATGTATTAAGATACTTGGAAATGTTTTTCCTTTTTTTTTATATAACCATCATAATTGTTGATTTCTTTTTGTTCTCTCTGAGGTCTGTTATGTTTGTTAGTTGTAATTTTTGTTATAAGTTTAAGTCTCACGGTTGACTGAGTATTTATTCTAAATATTTATCTATAGTTTTTCTTTTATGTTGTTTACTCTTCTCATATTTTAGGATTCATTGAAAATCGGCGCTGCGATACCCGCCGCAGCACATGTCGAATGAACCTTTTCTTTTGACTAAATTAATTTCTTTTTCTTTCTTTCTTTCTAAATGCAGTCTCGTGAAGCTTCCTGTTTAACACATCTAGAAATAAATTGGAATTACTGTGCCTAAGGCCAAATCTGAGAGTGTAAAATGTTATTAATACAGTGTTCTACAAAAATATATACAATGTGGGATGGTGTAAAGCTCCTTTCGCTCGCTCTGATTACGATAACGCTATTTTATTGCTACAACCCTGTTACTAAAAACAAATGCACTATTATCGTTGTGCCAGCATTCTCGTCAATAGTTAATTAGTAGAAAAAAACTCACATTAATATTAAATTAATTATGATATTTCAAAATAAACCTTACATAGAATTTGTAATACAAGGCTTAAAACCATTTTAAAGTATTACTTGATATTATTTACCAAACACAGATAGTTTAAACTAAAATAATTAATAGCGAAATATATTGAAATATATTTTCGCCTAACATCGGTATTGTGGTTTACTAATTAACATTAAAACGTTGGCAGTCTTCATTTAAAATTAATCAATTTTACTTTAATAATAGAATTAAATTGACATAGGAGTAGTGAATATACATAAGCTTATTAATCAATTTGTAGATATTAAAAGAGACTGAAAATAAAACCACTTTAGCTCATATAGGTTGTAGCCTTTAACTTTCTATAAAGCAACTGTGAAGAGATTCTTTCAATCGATATAGTAAATCGATTTCTGAAATAATCGCCCTCAAACTATTCGTATTTTATCGTTAGCATAGATTTCAAACGTCCGCTGAATAAAAATCCGCAGATCTGTTATTATAGAGTAGTGAATGCAAAACATAAAACGTCACTATCCAGATTGAAAGCATTAGATGTACCTACATTAACAGTTATCAGTGGTTTTATAACCTTACATACGCCGCGCCGGCGTAAACTTTTTTATGTTAACCCACAATACTACGCGCGTCAGATAAAACGGAATGTAGTTACAGCCGTAACAAAATATTCACGATAAAAGCTTTCCTACTACGAACTTTAATTATCGACTTTTATGCAAAATAAATTCGTTGTTTTATGAAATGAATTTCAACCTGGTACAGCCAAAACTAGTACAAATCATATCAATGTATAATAAAGTCTAGTAAAATATTCTATTAGAGACAGAGTTGAAATTCTGGTATCAGAATAATGCAATAAGAACAAACTCACAACCCTCCTAAGAAGAGTTGAACAAAACAGCAATATACTCGTACATAACAAATACTAGTCGCAACCAAAAACAGATATTGATATACAGCTACGTAATAATTTTGCGTCTCTCTAACTTGACTTATTGCATCAAAGTGTCAGGCTTAAAGAAGCGTTCCCCTAACGCATGGCATCTAAACCACCGCTGCTTTCGCCCCCACTGCCTCGCGGCTGTTTTCCGCTACGTACATTACGACGCAAACATATTACACGCGGAAAATCTATCGCCTAGCACACCCAACAAGATTCATTTATATTTTCCATAATTTTCGTAGCGACATTCTACGAAGTTCTACAGATTAATTTGTAATGAACTTTTTTGATGTTGAAGACATATTCATGTTTAATAGTACTTTAAAAAATAATAATGCTATCATTGACTTATTGATATTGAAACGATTTTTCCAGCACTATGCTGTTGTTAGAAAATACTGTCCTATAATCCTTACTTGCGCCTCAAAGGCGAAATGGCACGATCGATTCAAGAAGACCAGTTCTATACTTCTAATTTGCAGCTGAATTCACGCTTGACAGAGTAACCGAAAAAAAAAGAATTAGAATGTACAGATTTCGCGTAGTAACGGACGCAGTTATTTTCAATTTTCCCTCGTACATTCCATTCCACGCTTCTCCGTTCCTTTAATTCCAATAGTTTCGAAACGTTTGTCGTTCTAACAAGCAAACTGCAACTCTTTTAATTACGTGAATTGGAACAACGTATAAAATGGAAACAGATAAAGGAATTCCTTTTTTTAGGTCGTGTACACTTTTTACATAATATCAGTAGGTACCCTTACGTTTCATTTATTAAAAAAACTTGAGAGGTGTCAAGGAACACCCGGATGGAACGAAGTTCCTTTCAATTAATTAGTGAAGGAACCAATGTTTATTCTATGCATAAAAAACTTAAGTCTTCACAAGAAGCACATTTTATTTCTATGAATTTTCGTTATATATTGTCACGTCGTTGCCATGGTGATATAGCAAAAAGTGTCGTGACAACTTTTCGTAAGAATTTTTTCAGTCTAGCCCCCTTTCACAACGCGCGATAAGGAACTTCGTTCCAAAAAAACACACATATAGCTTCTCGTCCTTACCTTAGTATAAAACTGTACTGAATTAGACTGTACTGAGTACATGTTTAGAATATAATGGACATTCAAATAAATTCAAGGCAATATTTCAATAGTCTTTCTTCGGTCCGTCATTTCAATATTTTTGAATCATTAATCTGTCAAAATATCCCTTAACGATAATGATTCATGAACAAATTCTGACAGACAATTTTCTGATCATATTTAATCTGTTGCCAGATAAATTAAATACCATACCTATTTATAATTCCGCATTTAAGAGTATAACATAGTTTATCTAAGATAAATATTAGATCGGTAATGTATCAAATAACGCAACATGATTGACGCAAAATCTTCAATTTCGGTTGTTGGAGATATCTGATTGCGACAAAAATATAATGTCGATAACTATATACTCGTATTACAATTGATATTGCTATTTCAAAATATGTCAAAAAGCTAAGGCATGTTTGTATTTTTTTTAAACTTGTCAATCCAATTTTGTTGATTTCACTTGACCTTTTCGAGTGGGCAGCGAGAAAACAGTGGTACAAATCGAAACAACAGTTTCCAGTTTCTCTTTTCTATTGCAAACTTACTTCAAACGTTCGCAACAGCTGACACTTTGAATGAACGCGGTAAAAATAAAATGAACTGTTGAATCAAGTATGAATTCGAACTTTCCTACCTTTTTAATCAAGAGTGTATTTTCTAAACTGTGAGTTTACGTGTTTGCTTATACACTAGTGCAAGATATAATTCATCGTTACTGTAAAATGTATATTAGTAAACTATTATTACAGCGGCCTAGGACTAGGAAGTTTAGACGGTTTCCGTTCCAAGAAATACAACTCTAAAATTAAAAAGATGTGATCGTTGCGTAGATCTATTATTATTCTTCAAAATGAAATCAAATTTCTTGCATACACTACAAAATATGTAATATTTCTACTAACGTTTAAACTGTTTTAATGATTAATAAGCCAGCGTTTTATTTGAACATCTTAAGCACTGTCAAATTACCAGTTACCTATACTAACAATTTACCTGACACCTTTTGATGCCTCTCGTTTTTTATTTAAATTCTGTAATTTCATTCCATTCACAAAAATTGAACTGTTCTGTCTTGACATACAACAATAAAATCCGATTTACGTAGCCGCTTCAAAAGTTACGCGTCATATTTACGTCACGTCGTTAAAGCAAGTGAATAAAATGTTTCCGAAAAGATAATTTAACGTTTAATTTCATAAAATACTGTTTCAATAAGGCACTAAACGGTAACTGTCTTTAAGACAAGGCTAGTTGTATCACATTACAAAGTCGACAACAATCATTACTTAATGAATGGCTTATTTAATTCATTTTACAAGTACATTGTCGTAATAAAAATTCGTTCAGAACATGTTTAAAACAGTTCCAACATTCCAACAAGGAAACTGCACTTGGCACGTTCTAATATGCTCCTTGTGCATTCCTTACACATATAAAATAATCACTGTTATTATAAATTAATTAAACTTATGCACTGTGAAGAACCACTTATTTTTAAATCAATCAGGTCGATACATTACGTAGGAACAAACAAAGACATAGTGGCGTGCAAGAATCTTACAACGCCATCTAGTTGTAAAGTTAATCAACAAATATGTATTGAAGCCATTAACGCGAATAATTATTGTTCGCGTTATGTTGTATGTGGTAAATAGAATCTCATGTCAGTACAGTTTGCTTTAATTTTATTATATAATGGCTTTAGTAAGATGTATTGTTATTGGTGATAAACTTATAATACAAAAAAAATTAAAGGGTCCATTATGTATCAATGTAGGAAGCAAGAAAAGACGTATTTTGCTCTGTAAATACGTAAATAAAAAATGGTCGAAAAAGTGTGCCTTTTATTTTATGTCGCACATGATTGAACTCGCCCACACATCATTGCTTATTGTTTTATGTTGAGGAAAACGATCAAATTTGTATATCTGACTCCTGTGGCACCTTTCTATCATCCTAAATATTATAAAAATGTAAAAACTACGTAAGTAATAAAACCATATTTTTATGATTAAACATTTATATAAAGTTCAAATACATAATTTCAATTTTTGAAATTAGTCACCTTTTTGAGCTATGTGATAGAAAAAAATTTCAACCGGCCTCATTGATTATATACTTGTCACTGCAGCTGAATTAATAACGATAATCCGAGTAAAAACCACGAACATGTTATTGTATAAAATGTCACCTTAATGAGGCGTGTTTTGATCAAATTTAATTATATTATTTTATTACCATACAAGCTTAGTATTGTTTCATTTGCGGCTGAACAAATGAAATCATTAATTGCAACATTTACTGATAATTTTCAGCACAATTATAATGAACTGTCTACGCAGAGTTACTAAAGGAGCTCCGACGTAGCACGAGCTATTAAGATTGACTATCTAAAGTTGTAACTTCTTCTTTCTTTCTTCTTGTAACTTATTGTTGTAAATTTCTTTCGAAATGTAAGAGTAGTAAAAAGAAAAAAAAGCAATAAAAGTCAGAAGTATGGACGTATAATTTTATTGTCCTAGCCATTGACTAGCTTCTTTTTCTATTCAACAATTCTTCATGAAATCATTCAGTTAATCATTTCTTTTTTCCTTTTGTAAATTTTTATTAGCGTTAAAATACAGAAAATGCGTTTCATACTCTATTTAAACGAACCTCTACATATTTTATAAGCAAGAACTCTCCACTCAACATTTCAATACGAGAGTCTCGTCTGTCAAAGCTAAAGTGTATATTAAATTTTCGTTGTCTTCGCTTGTTAAATTTTATTACATAACACGATGATTTAATATTTCGTCGGCTTTGTGTATCAAATGAATATCGTACTTTAATACACAACTACTTAAGACATCCAATGTCATCTGGAAATCTGCGAAAATTGGCTCTTTACCTGTAGGTAAGCAATTAACTAAATTTAATCAAAATTGAGAAAATAAAGTAACTTAACATTTAGATATATTCACGGGCGAGTAATCAAGATTTTTTTTTATTTGAAACCAATTTTTAAAATTTTTGTTGTCTGTCTGTATGTCTAACTGCAAGGACCCGTTTGTTCTAAACTGATTTTGACAAGACTCTGACGGGAAGGTAGCTGATGCACGCGGGTATATTACAGTCTACTTTTTTAATTCCCCACACAATTTAACATAATTTTCTTGATGTCGATTGTGTAATTTTTAAAAATACAACATACTTATACTTAAACAATATATGTAAGAAATAACATAAATTTATGTTAAAGCTAAACTAAAAATAATTTTACAGTTTATACCGCATACCTATCGCATCATCAAACATATAAACGGTGTACGAAATGGACCGTGTCATATTTTGACACAGGAAAAATTTCAACCTCGCTCAGTACATCATTCTTTGACGAGATAAAAAGGGTGAGTGATTCCGTACGCTAAATTTGCTCGTTTTATTTCAACGTAAAACAATGAATTGTGTTTGTGGCCAGTTTATAAATACTTAAGTTAAGTTATACACTTAATATACTGTGGTTATTAAAATAGAACCCAATCTTATAGCGTCGTCTTTTAAATAAAATAATTAAAGAAAACACTAACAGAATTAATTTATCTTCCATTACATAGAGATAAGGTACAATTTAATTTTGGTAATCTAGAGACAGAATAGAAAGTGTATGTAAGTTCATTCTTTTTCGTCTTACACAACCCTAGTTTGTTTCAATGAATCTAACTACATACCTTAAATGCTCACACACGAATGAACCAAATATTAATGATTAGATGCTTTATATAGGGTGTATATTAAACCATCTATTGAATAATTTGCATTCACGTTAATTGAAATTGAAACATTCCTTTAATGTGGAAATGTCCGCGTCCAATAGCATGTAGGGGTAACATGGTATCACTCAAATGATCAAATAAACACGATAATTTCACTGTGGTACGCAATCCCTCGAATAACTATCTCGTATATCTAAAACCATAGCACGTTTTGGGATATTCGTTATGGTCAAACGTGAAATTCAATACGTTTTTATGTATCAGTTAATTTTAGAGAAGACCGTAATTTTGGAATGTATGAATACAAATAAAAATGAGAAAGAAAAATCTTCTTGGTGACAGAATAATATTCTTAAATACTGAAATTACTCTTAAGTTACTTTGGCTACTATTAAAATTATTTTTACTTTTTTTAACATTCAATTAAAATGTAAACAACAGAAATCTACAGCAAAAAATTTAATGGACATAAAATATTGCAATCAACGACTCAACAAATAAATAATCGTACTAACGAAGCCAATAAATTAAACCTATAGTGAAAATAAAACAAAGGAAAAGCAAATTTAATTTAAAAATAAAGTAATTATCTGCACAATGTTTTATCAGTTAACATGATTACAATCGAATCTGGTCGATTGTGGAAATCTGTCGCAACTGATGAGGGCATTGGGAACACAACGAGCCTTCACTTCAATTATCTCCGGTCCATTGTACATAATTGCATCATTGCATTACCTCCACAATAACATTAAAATGAATTCTCATAATGAACGTTTTTTCCTACAATGTTCAATTTTTTTTAAATCTTATTTAAATTTCTGCAATTTTGCAAAAAATATCCAATGAATAAATTTAAATGATTAGTTTAACTGCTGCATTCAAATCGAATATTATCACTTTATTATCAACTATATGGACAATAAACACGTTGCATACTACGCTATACGCGTCTAAAATCATTATATCAAAAGTTCACTCATTTTAAGAAACTTTCAAAATTTTATCTAGTATTTATGCGAATAATAAGAACTCAAGATTCCCTTCTTTGTCAAATTAATACTAATGTATAACTAAAAAAAAACTTGTGATCCGTCATGGGACGCCTGGCAGATGTGAAACATCGTGTGTGTACAAGTAATGTGCGTAAAATATTAAATATTATAATTAAATAAATAAATAATAATAATAATGATAATGATGATAATAATAATAACGATAATGATAACAATGATGATAAAAATGATAGTAATGATAATAATGATTATAATGATAATAATAATATATCTGTATACCTCAGTATAGCGTGGCGACCCGTCGCCACGGCAAGCGTCGCCACGCCAACGATTCGGTTTACAAGTGATCCTATAGATGTTTCACATCAAAAATGATGACTAAAAACATAACGCTTGATAAAATCCTTTTCAATGCTTTTTAAAAAGTCGTGGCCAAATAATATTCACTTTTCGCATGGTGTGAGTGGAACTACATTTTTGATTGCTTTTTGGCGGATACGAGCCATTCGATTTCTATTAAAAGGTAACTGTGTGGAACGGCTACTGCTGCACTAGAAATAAATTGAATGCAAATTCAATTTTAAAATGCGAACATTCGTACCCTTGTTGCAAGGAGTTTGAAGTAGTTAAAACCATTGGTACTGACGTGAACAACGGTGTAGGGAATCGGTTTAAACCTGTTATGTTGACTATATTACGTTTAGATATCCAGTTAGATATGTTATTCAATAAAAATTAAATCAACTTTCTGATGATTTAAAATTTTTTTCAAATTGCCTATACTAAAAAAACTCATAGATATATAAATATATAAATGCGAGTGCGTTTCTATATTTAATATGAATTCTCAAATACATTTCTAGCAAGATATAATAGAGTAATATGTTTAAAGAAGGTTATGAACATGTGAAAGTTATGAAGGCACTTAAAATGCCGTCGTAACATCGAAACCTAAAAAATGTTCCCTACATTTTCATTACTTTATGTTACGCTTTGAGCACTTCAAACCTCAGTCCCTTTTTGCGTAATAAATTCGTTATTTAATTATATTAATTTTGTATCGTCTGTTAATTTTCACCTTTCAATTCTCCGTTAACTTTTTTCCTTTTTCATCTTTGCTTCTCTGCCCTAAACGCTTCCAATATAGCTGCATCGTATAACATTGGTTTCTGAGACCAAAATCTCTGTTAAAAATGTCATCATCGATATCCTTATATGATTTAAACGAGGATTTTCGTCTCAAAAAACAACGATAAATGATTTGTAAACGAATTACAAACTTTGCTCCTCAACTATCAATAGGTAATAGTGGTCATTACTATCAAATGCACTTCTTGATCTTTCACAATCTTTTGTCATAGACAAGAATAACAATACAAACAGTCGCCAAATAAGCGATTACTTTCCAAGAACAGTTCCAGCGAAACTACTCTATATAAACACCACTTACTAAACTTCATTCGAAACAATAATAAATAACACAGTTTTACATTAATTATTGATAAATTAAATAGCGAAGTAGCTAATAAGATAACATTGGTTCGGGATGAGAAAACATTGTGCTGTGCGAAGCGGAAAATAGCCGCAGCAGTCGAGCGGCAGCGTGCATCGTTCGCGCCACATGCATCACGAGGATGCTTAAGTCTTGCCTAGACATGATGTGATATACCTTTATGTTTTATAATAATATTAAACATAATTTACATCAATTCAAAAAAAAAAATATGTACGATTTTTAGGTTATATGGAAAATATACTGGGATGTGTTAGTATACGCTAGTTTACGCCAACGTTTTGACGATATTTTTTATATCTTACACCTTTTTATAAAAATCAGGAATATTACCGAAAATATTTTACCTCGATGAAAATTCTTGAAGGTTACGAACAAAAAACCTTTCCACGAAACAATAGAAGCTATGAGTAATAAGGTAGGCGACTGACTGGCGTATAGCGTAGCAAATTTGCTGTACCGTAATTTTGCTCCCATAATTATTGCAGGCGGCAAAACATTTACTTGAACACCTATTATGATATTTTATAACAATTTTTAATTATGTTTTATTTACTTATTCAATTATTTCAAAAACATAATAAATGAATGCATCGTGGTTTAATTCGACTATAGATAAAAAAAGGTGTAGTAAAATGCGATACGAAAGTAGTACGTAATAAAATAACTTTGTGTTACTATTATCTGTTCCATTTTCTATGTTAGTACTCTAACTAAGAGGGAATCCAACAAAGTTCATTTGCAGCAAGGGAACAGTATGCGTCGAACCGAAAACCAATAATTTAATTTGGTCTCTGGAGCAAAACGAATTCACGACTATGACACATCAGTGACCACGGACTAGAGGCAATATTACAGTTTAGCAAATGATTGTGTTTAAGCTTTATTAGAGTTAAAATTACCTAAATTTAATATAATTTTATTTCTATTGAATTATTTTTGTTTGAAGAATTGTCATATCTAAGATACTTTACATGGTGCTCGTAAACGAGGCGTAATCTAGTGTGATGCTTAAAGCAGAGATTCCCAAAGGGGTCGATATTGAACTTAAAGCTTTGCTAATTTTCACTCTGTCTCTTCTATTGACCTAAGACAGAATGAATAATAAAAGTAATAATTTATCTTAAAAGTAGGTAATTTGGCCATGGGGGTCTGAGGTAACAGTTCATTTCGGAAAAGGGGTCACTTGTCCAAAATAGTTTGGGGATCCCTGGCTTAAAGCAAACGGATACGAAAATTTACCCAATCAAAGTAGATAGTAACAAATAACGCATAGCAACAATCCGATAGATCTAGCCATGATAAATCGGCAAGACCTACATTCAATTCCACGTGTATCGGTACTTTGAAAGTGACTGACGAAATTCCTATAGTATTTGCGGCTGCTCAATGTGGGCCGCGCGACTACTGAGCTACTATCCGTTACGTCTATCCGAAGTTTAATCGTATATTTGTATGACTATTATCGCAAAAAAATGTCTGCGGTATGCTATTACGTGCTCATAAAATGTTTCATACTAGAGTTGTAGCAAAATAACTTTCCTTAAAACATTTTTTGCGTGAAACTTGATGCAGTTTCGTATTGCTTTGTGGATATAAATAACTCTACATTAATACTTCCTACATTAGTCCGTATGTTCTTCGTGCAGCGGCTTAGATTTTGTGAAGAACGTTGTGCTCACATTTAACAAATTCTCGACATAGTTACGACGAAGCTTCAAATTCAAGATGCACTAAAATGCTCGAGCTAACAAGTTTTCTTTGATCCATTAACGTTTGAACTTCCAGTTCTAAGGCGTTCGCAATTGCAGCAAAGAAGCAAACGTTTGAATTTATGTAATTACATTTTATTGATTCATGAATCTGTTTCCTTATGTTATGTATACATACTAAAACTGAAATAAAAAATGTAGTTTCTTAAAATTAATTAAAAGTTAAATGAGTAATACGAGTAAAAGATAACAACATAATTCAGTAACAATTTCTTCATATATAAATTTCATCAAAGAAATGTTAATTGTTTTAGCATTTCCGAACCTAAAGTTTTAAGTCCAACACCCCAAGGAATGAGGGACGACGCGGCCGCGGGTTTTGCCCACATCTGCACTGATTGATGAACTCGACCTCTTGATTTTCAATGCGGTATTAAGTTTATAATACAACATAGAGCTGTATTACCATCTTATTGATACTGAATAAAAATACAGAGTGACAAATTCGAAAATATAGTAAAGCAATTCTCTCAAATTACTCGAAGATTTCTCCGGATACGAAAGTTTAGCGAAAATATTTTGGTAGGTTTCCTCTAAAGGCAGAGTCAAAAAATATATTTGCGGTGAAGTTTCATTCATGTTTTTGATTATAGTCAACCAATTAATTACTTCGGTGGGCGCTTAATTTTATGGTTAATTAAACTAAACTGCAAATGAGAGTTTTGATAATTTGAAATACAAATGATAAATGAAAATGGAAAATTATTTCCTCCGTAAAACGGTAGCTAGTTTCGATATTTGGCCTTCATTTTGTATTTCAGTTCCGCTAATTTATAAGAATGTCTGTAGTTTCTTGTTTTTGTTCCGACTGAAACAGAAGGCACGTAATGTTTTCTTGTGTATTTATGGACATCCAACCCATTGTTACATCCTTGAACCTAAATGGAAAAACTGATTTTGAATTTGAGTCGTATTCTGTTGTTATATAAATAAAGTCAGCCTTACTCTAGATTTTTTTTATAAACTCCTTATTTAAATCAAGATATTCGTTATACGCGAAAAAAATAGAAAAAAGTCTTAAAATTTTGGAATACAATAGGTCTTAACAGAAATTATATTTCAGCTCCAATAAAATATCTCAAACAATTCCCTGATAAGCAAAGTAAACTGCTTTAGTGAAAACAACAAACTAGACCGCTCAGATCTTAAATGTGGGTGAGATTGTGTGCGCCTGTCAAACAAATAGACTTATCTTTGGAGCCGTGAATCTCGACTACACCGCGGCACTTTCGTGGGTTATTAAGCTCTGACAAAATATAAAATATACATTAAATACAATATTTTATAATGTTGTCTAAAAACGTACGAATTAATCTTTTGTATTTTAATAAACTAATATCTTTACTTATTTATGAGTCTTGCGTAACATATTTATCCTCGACCTTTCAAATTAAATAAAATATAACAGCTCACTCTCTTTTCATTAGGAATCAATGATAATTCAACTTCGACAAACACAAGTAATGTTCAGTTTCAAAAGAAAACAAGTTGAGTACTTTTGTTCAACGGTTTGAGTATAAAGTAACAAGTTATAAACAAAAGCAATAAAATCTACCATTGTAGAAAATCGTAATAATTTATCCGAAAGTTATCTGCAGTCATCCAATACAATTAACATTTTGACTTATTGACACTATTGGCCGTACGTATCTTGCGTATAAAGAGGAACTGTGACGTCATTCAATCGAGTGAAACTATCAGATAATCCATGGCTAATGAATCTGTCTCGTGCTCAAACACTATTAAAGTACAAACGTAACTCAATGTAGTGATGACACCACGACTCTGAAATGACATATTAATTGCATTCTACCCGGTCCCAGATTCGAGTCGGGAGACTTGCCTCCCCTCTCAATCTCTTTGAAAAGAGAGATAACATTATGTTTTTGTTCTGGTGTTTATGCAGTAAAAGTTCATGGCTTCTTAAAGTTTGCTTGAGAATGTAAACGACAATTTTATTAATAACTAGCTTTTACCCGCGACTCCGTCCGCGCGGAATAAAAAATAGAAAACGGGGTAAAAATTATCCTATGTCCGTTTCCTGGTTCTAAGCTACCTGCCCACTAATTTTCAGTCAAATCGATTCAGCCGTTCTTGAGTTATAAATAGTGTAACTAACACGACTTTCTTTTATATATATAGATGACATTTAACACTACCTAAGTACTTAAGTGCAAACATGTTATGATAAATGTAATGTACGATTATTGACAATAAACTAAGATTTAAATAAAAAAATATGATGATACTGGCAACGTTCTGGCAAAGCGAACTCACATTAAATCTGCAATATCTACTTTATACTATTCATCATTCGAAGCACACTAATTTCAGAGAATTCAGAAATAATTATTGAACATAATATTTATTATACATATCGACGCTGGAAAGCGTAAACGCTGTAACCCCGAAAGTATGAACTTTACAGGAGAGCCAAAAAATCATAACTCGTGAGCTGATACGCCTACAAGCATGCGGTATTTAGCAATGTTGTGTAGTTTGTGCTAACCTATAATAAAATCATTATCGTTTGATAATGGTTGAAATTATTAACGTGTGAAAAACATATTAGCGATTTCAAAGGTTACAGCGTTTATGCTTTCCAGCGTCGATATATACATAATATACATAAATAAAAAGAATCTTATCATATTTAATTTCATACTGACTGCTCACGTTTTTATATGTAAATCATATGCATATTCTCAAAATATTTACACATAATAGTACATAATATATGTACTATGCTATTGTATCATATAATATTTATGGTATTATTGTATCATTTTTATTAACTCACTTATATTCTTGTCACATTGTACGCTTCCTGTATTGTGATGTAATATATTGTGTGACATTTACAAAAAATATTAATATGGTCAGTCAGTATTATTAGTCAGTTACTGGCCTCGAAAGACCCTGTTTCAGTTCCGACAACTCCTTTGCTAGTATATTTTGTTGCGACCCGAATCAGGTTTACTTGGGAAGACAATTGAACATATAAAATATAGTCGAATTTCTAATAGCAGATATTTCTGACAGTGAAATAATTCTTTTTTTCTGTGCAGTAGTATTTTAAGTTTATCTCCGGATAAAAAACAAATGTTTTTTTATTCATAACACTTATAAAATTAAATTAAATTTTTAAGGTTTTCAGCGTAAAATATTGTTTATTAAAATGTAATTTTCACGTAACATTTTAAGGTTCAAATTTTTTTAGATACCTAGTTAAGTAAATCTTACTACAAGATTTAAAAATACAAGAAGCGAATATAGAATTAATTATATATATGGCCAGTGATAACCCTTTGTAAAGGCCCCTAAAGCAGGGCCATTGTATTATTTTAAGACACTCAAGGACATCTTATCTTTTTAATGTTTTTAAACTTGCAATAAGCAAACTTATCAGGTATTACGGCCAGTTTTTTTTTTAGTTTATTAAAAACTGTGTAATCCCCTTTTGATGAATTAGGAATTTTTCGCACGTCCCCGCCGTGAGACCGTAATAGGGCTACAACGATCATACTACTTACTATTTATTTACTAATTAAATCATTAAACAAGTTTGTTACCGGTTTATCAAATGAACTAAAGGCTGTTCTAAGATTGCTCTTCGTAAACTTATGAAAATACCCTACATATCTTGAAATTTTATGATATTCTTAAGTGCGTCCCTCCTATATCTACTCAGTCAGTGTTGTCACCTTTCATAAGATATTAAAATTTTAAGTTAGTCCATGTATTACCACAAATCTATAATCCCTAAATCTAGGGGTTATAGATCTGGGAAGATATACCCCCTGTGAAAAATGTAACATTCTGTATAATGTCAATTCATGGTCACCTATTCTATCAGAAATGCGTGTTTCAGGCGTTCGAATTTCAAAACAAAAAATGTTTGCTTATTGATTTTTTTTTTTCGCCCATGGCGCAGGCTATAGTCTTTCGACCATACTGCCTAATCTTCCGTAGAAGTTTGCTTATTGACTATCAATTAACTTTGACGCAAAAAAAAACCTAACTGTACATTTATGACACCCCGAGGAAAAAACGAGTTATTTAGTCTATTGGTAACAACAAAACGAATATACATACATCAATTTCTGTGAAAAAAAATCACCCTCATAAAACGATATGATTTCGTCAAAGTGTTTAATCGTACGAAAGTGGAAAATAGAAATTACATCATGAACCATACACAACACAGTTAAAAAAGGTAGTAATGTGTTTATGTAAATTTTATTGGTTCGTTAATTACTCTTTCAGAATTAGGAGCACTATTTAAGGAATGTTAATTCTGAGCATGTTCAACATGTAGTGATACATGCTAAAGGTATTGGCTATTTATAAAACACTTGACAAATACACTAGTACTCACAGACCTTATACGGATTAGTCTAGTTTTCCTTTTTAAGACCACTTTAGCGAAAATCGTATATGTAACCAAAGGTAATCAATATGTAACTCAAAATAACCTTGCCAGTTTAAAATGGTTGGTTTGCGTATTAATATACTAGCTGTGCCCGCGACTTCTTCCGCGTAACTTCTTAAAATAATATGTCTTCGGGTAGCATTGTAATTATTTTATTTTAATTCATAAAACATTACAACAAAACATATTAAACTTATTAAACATTCACATAAACCTTACAAACTTTCATCCCCCTATTGTTATTTTACACCCTTGAGGGTAAATTTTTTTTCAAACTTTGTATGTCACTTTTATTAACAAACTAGCTGTCGCCCGCGACTTCGTCTGCGCGGAATTAAAAAAAAACTTAAAAAGTAGTCTATGTGTTCTTGCAGACTATGTTCTACAACTGTGCCGAATTTCCTAAAGATCTGTAACCGTTCCGGAGATACCTTCAAACAAACATCCATACATCCATCTGAACATGCGCATTTATTATATTATCGTATGACATCAAATAAATCGGCTAAAATAAGTTTCAAGCTTTCTAATTTTCCCTCCATTTTCAACCCCTTACAACGCTTTATTCGCGTTAAAAAGGAGCCTATGTTCTCAGGCTCTAGACCATCTGTGTACCAAATTTCATTTAAATCGGTTCAGTAGTTTTGGCGTCAAAGGAGAAAGACCAACAGGTATACAGAGTTACTTTCACTTTTATAATATTAGTAAGAATAAAATCCGTGAGTACTAGCGTATTTGTCATGTTGTTTATAAATAGCCAACACCTTTAGCGTGTATCACTCATTACACGTTGAACATGCGCAGAATTAACATTTCTTAAACCTACTAATTTTGCTATAAAAATTGTCACACAGGATAAAAGCACTATTTCTTCATTAATCCGAAAACCCGACTGATTCAATGGGAGCAAAACCTTTGTTCACACTTCCCTCATCATAATCGGTTGTCTCTGACTACAGGAGATCACAATAGAACTTACATACAAACCAACATACATAAAACATAGACACGAGCGAAAAAAAAAATCCCTCCTGAGTCAGTTGAGTAAATACTGATTATAAGAAATTGGTCGTGAACTCTTTGATTTATTTAGCTTTCGTGCTTAGTAATCATCATCATCATCATCATCATCAGCTCACTATACGTCCCCGAGGGGCTCGGACTAGACTATAGTAAACCACGCTGGCCCACTGCAGGTTGGTTGATTTCAAGCATATCTTTTTTAGAATTTCTTCTTAAATATGTGCAGGTTCCATCATGATGTTCTCCTTCATCGTTAGAACTTCGCATAAATGTACATATTTAAATCTAAAAACACATTGGTACATTGCGGGATTCGAGCCCAGGACATGCAGATTGCAAGTCAAGTGCTTAACTCCAGAGCCACCGACGCTCTTATCATTGCTATATTCTTAGTTATACAAATAAATAATAAACGAATATATTTACTCTAATTTAGTGGATTAATCCTGCAGTGATGTATCATCATCATCAGCCTTTGTCTGCCCACTGCTGGAAATAAACCTTTCCCAACGCAATGGAGTGATGTATACGTGATATTAATTGAGTCATGAAAGTTGGTATAGCAAATTAGTGAGCTGTTACTGAGGCCGATAATGAGCTGCTAATGCAACAAAACAAACACTTTTTGTCAATACTTTTGAACCATTCACATTGACAACTTATTCCGCAAATTAATTTCAACCTATCAAAGAACTCCGATATACTATCGTCTTCAACTCATCACAATAGATGACACAGCAAAAATATATTAAGACTAGATTGGATTAGTCTAACGGCACCCTATTCGTACATGTTACTTGTGAATTCTGTACGTTTGTACGGTTCTTTACTTGATATGACTAATATTATGTCTACCGTTTGAATGAAAAAAACCTGTGACGAATATTACTATAATATTTATGAGGTAAATGTGCCTTGTACCCTGTTTAGTGTTTATAATGTAATGAGAAAATTATATCCTCCGCTTAAATATACCAATAAGTGAGATAGATCACCATCTCAAAGGCCGGCAACGCATCTGCGATTCCTCTGGTATTGCAGATGTCCATGGGCGTCGATGAACACCTTGGTGTTCCCGCTGCTCGTTTGCCCCCTTCTCTTATAACAAAAAACAACAAAAGTATGTTTCATAGATTCAAATCATCATCGGCTTACCCTGTTCCCCACGGAGCGTTTACACATTATGTTATGTACTACGCTTCCATACATCTCTATCAGCCGTCATAACTAAATTCGCTCCTTTCTTACGCATATCCTCTTTCAAACAATCCATCCATACTTTCCTTGCCCTTCCTCTACCACAAAGGTGGCTACAAAAGCCATCCACATTCAATCTCATTACTTTCTTATCTATGTGATCATCATGTCTCCCCGTAATATGTCCATACAACACTAACCTTTTGCTTCTCGGTTTCGTCATCACTTATTCTTGTATATTTAAAGAAGTTGTGTTTTTTTTATATGTAATGTGTGTGCAAAAAACTTTTAAATAAAATACATACATATTAGTAGAAACATTTTTCAGTAGAAGATTTTAATCACAAAATACACGCAAACGTGAAACGTTATGTCTAAATGCGCGAGAGCGTCTGTCGAAAATTAAGTATCAAGTTACAGTTTTATGTAACGTATATCATGTCACTAACTGCCGCATTCAGTAATAGTTAAGCGGTCTTCCTTAGTGAGTATTAAGTATCATCTAAATTAAACAATTGTCTTAATGACAAATTAACGAATCTGATTTAAGATAAAAATAATTTTCATCTTACAAAATTCCTTAATCAATAGCAAAATATTCAATGACGCAAATTTACTTTTTATTCTAGCACTTATGTACTACATAAGCTTTTTGCAATATAATATTGATACTAAACATAATATTCGCCGACTAACTGCTGACCTCTAGACTGCACCTTATGACATTTAAGAGGAATTGTTTATTGAAAGATGCACATCACAACGGCGCGGCGGCGTGCGATTTATGCATAATGCTGGCGATGTGCAGTGAAATGTCATCCTCAACAAAGGAGCGTAGTGTACTTAACGCTTTCTGAATTATTAGGGCGCAATTTCATTAGTCGATAAGTCGGTGAGTATACATGATGAAGTGAGACTCCCGTACAATGCTCAGTAAGGAAAAGAAAGGACTATCACCTAACGTATGCGGGCGCTAACGACAAATGAAAACGGTTCTCACATGCGAGTGCATAACGAACGTTTGCATCCACTGATGAAACTGTGCCCTTAGGATGTATAGGAAATGTCGGTAGAAGCACATGCCTAGGCTCAAGCTTGAGAATGTATTCAGTTTATAGAAATCGTGAACATGAAACTATAAATTCGAAGTAAACTATCATAACTTTTAAAAGTAATAGATAAAGTAATTCTTGGTATTACCTCCTATTGAAATGCACCTCCTTTCCCCTTAGAATTCGAAAAATGAGAATAAGGCGATGATATTGCAATTTTATTTTACTTCCCAAAAAAAAAACTTGCTCTCCATTTACTTGAGCTGACAGGAGAATAGAAACGAATAGTAATTACAAATTGCTCCTTTCTCAGACGCTCGGCGCTGTCGGGCAAAAATTTAACAAAAACATTTAGAAGCTATGCTAGACTCTTTGTATTGTTTCCTTAGAAATAATACTAAAGACAGTTGGTTCTCAATGCATGTATTTCATATTCAATTTTACGTAAATAATTTTACTAATATTATAAATGCGAATGTTTGGATGGGTGGATGGATGTTTGTTTGAAGGTATCTTAGAAACGACTCAACAGATCTTGATGAAATTTGGCAAAGATGTAGAACATAGTTTGGAAGAACTCATAGGCTACTATATTGAGTTTTTTAAATTCCGGTTAGACAGAGTCGCGGACAATGGCTAGTAAATAATATAGTTACCTCTTTCTGAGAGTGCAAGACTATAAGCTTCTGTCAGTCATGAGTCTGTCACACTTTAAAGTTTAAATGTAAGGACTTCCAATAATTTGTTGTAACAGTATTTTTTAAACTATAGTTATGTTCTTTCAAAGATGATTTAGATGTAAAGGTAATAAAATAACTAGATTTTTTTTTGCTTATTTTTAATAATTATTACTAAAACTTATCCACACTATTCTAAGTAACCTAATAAACTTAAATAACAACACACTGTACATAACTCACTTTTGACTTATAGTTTTTTTTGTAATTGTTATTTGAAATAGACACAAAACAATGAACATCAATAAAGTTAAATTATACAGCAGTAACATTTGACAGAGTTGAAATTAAACATAGTGCCTTGAAATTAATTTGCAATATAACATTAACATACGGTACAACAAAAACGCAAACATTTTTTATTAGACTGCATCATGAGCAACAAACATTTTATAAGTACAATAAGCCAATTATTAATTAACTTTTGAAAAGTGCGTTAACAATTCAAATAACATCGCGTGTTCTAGGCACTGTTCGTTCGATCGGCATAAAGTGAAATTTAATCGTAACTGAAACGTAACAGTTAACGTTTAATAATAGGTCAACTAACTCACTATCACAAGGTTATCACCAGTGACTCCACTTCGCATCACAATTGTTTATAACTAACGTATAAATTGAAAAAAAAAACGAAAAACTTTCATCACATTGGAAAGACGGTTGATCGGGACTAAAATGAATACCAATTAATGAATACTTAAATGTCTTCTACTTATGGCACATTGCATTTGTCCCAATGAACAAACATAACTCTCGTAGAGTCGAGACTTACTTGTTATAAAATTATAGAGTCGTTAAAGTGTTCAGTCCAGATCAGCCCATCCTCATGATGTTGCGACGTCGGAGCAGGCGCTCCATTGCGTAGAACACGCGATCCGACCCTCAGTAGGGACAAACTACCCCCCCTGCCCCGGGGAACGCGACAGCGTCGGGATAGTGCACTCTGCATATTTCCTTGTACGTCTTCCCTTGCCGTTGAGGTCGTTCGGCGTGCCTGTATCCATTCCCACCGTACCCATTGTATCCATAGTTGTAGCCGTAGTTGCCGTATCCGCTGCCGTATCCGTAGGATCTTCTACCGTTGCCGTTGATCGCATCGTAAATCGCATCAAAGAAGGGTGCGCACTCGATGCTTGCAAAGGCAAGGAGGAGAAGTGCGAACAACAGCGTGTTTCTCATGGCAGACATCGCGGAAGGGTGTTAAGTGGCAATTGTGTCAATTCAGTTGGCGGCCGGCGCGGCCTCGTGCTGCGGAAGCTGGCGGCGTTGGCGGTTAATCGCGACTGGTGCCGGCTGCTGGAGCCGACGGCTTATATACCGGCCTCGGTCCATCCGACGTCTGATAAACACGGAGCGCGGACGCCCGGGTTCACGGTCCCTACCCTGGAATCGGATTGATGTGTTACGCCAAAAAGTTGCAAGGGTTAAATTTCTTCGTCACAAAGGTAGAGACACCAGCTTGACACGAAGTTAGATGTTGGACTGAACAGAATAATGCAATCATTAAACTTTTGTTGTTTTTGTTATAGCAAATAATTAATTGAGCAATAACAACTTTCTATTATCAGCGATTTGGGTCAGCACAGGCACACAAGTAGCGACCTAAATTGTTTTGCTTGTAATATTTGAACTGACAGGCTGTGAGGCCCTACTGAGTGCGGTTACGAGATAGAAATAAACGGTCGGTTCAAATCTCAATAGTCTTGTATTGATATGTTTTAAAAGAGATTAGTTCAATAAAATATTGCTATTTTTAAAAGTTTTATCTCTTTATAAGAATTGAATTAAATTAAATTTATAAGTGAATAAGCTTCTTCTAAAGTAAAATTACTAAATCATCGAAAACGCTCAAAAAAGACGTCATAAAGATCAGTAAATTTCAGAACGGATTATTCAAGGGAGAAGAAAAGTTAAAGAAAACTACCACAGAGCGATGTAACATTTGCATCGCGAGGGCAATGTTAAGGTGTGTCAAGTTCATCCTCTAGCCGCGGCCGTTCACCCGCGACATAACGCGTCAGCCGGCACTACCCGTCGCGGCCGGAGACAGTTCTACAAGTAATCTCTTTGAAGGAATCACTTAATTGTGACACGCAATCAATCATTTATTCAATTTAAATTATCTTCATATCTGGAATAAAATAAAAAAAATGTTAAAAATTTTAACGTAAAAAATTTGTAAACTTACCAATGTTCTTAAAAGTTCTACATATAAATAAGTATTTACGATTTTAAGTTCATAAATCTATTAATTTTACCCAAATATATATTACATCTCGGTACTTTTAATTCTTTATTAATTAATTCTTTAATTTACAATACATTTCGTCATCAAATGCAACATATTGTGACTCGCTTAATTAACACCAAATGACGCAGATGTAATTATAAATAATAATAATATATAATTGACCTATTTCAGAGAACTTATGTAGAGCATTACAAACAGGTAAACGGAATGCTGAAACTAAAATAAATTGTGCAATACATGTGAAAGAGTAACATTCGTAACTCCAGGGAATATTTACACTGACTTGACCTATTTGTTCACAACAAAACATTCAAGTTTAAAAAGAGAAAAATTCAGTTGTTTTTTTCTGTTGTTTTAATACTTTAATATTTAAAACTAAAATTTTAATATTAATAATTAAATATTTATTGCATGAATGGACCCATACGGCTCGATAAACCAACAAAAACTATGTTATCGAGAAGTAAGATAAAGAACAAAAAAGGTAAACCAATTAGCATTCCCAAGTAACGCACCGATTATTGATCATGCACCATTTTTTCTTATCTATGGCTCAAACCATTTTGTACTCCCTAAAAAGTAAACAAAACAATATCTTCCAATCAATTATAAGGATCGATTCGTACTCACATTTACGTATTTTTTTAAGTTTCATTTCTCTATCTTACATAGTTCGTCATCTATAAGGAAATATACATACTATTCAAAAAATAATGGAAATCGTTTGATGTGAAGTATTAGGCCAGAGTTATATCTATGTAACGTCAAAAGAACAGTGTTAAATTCCGATTTTATTGGATTGCCTCGTACTCTTGTATTGTCTTGTCCCAACGGCAAATAAAAGTTTCACGGGTCACCACTTCGATGTCTGGAATCACTTTGATGTATGCACGGCATGTTTGTGAAGAACAAATCAATCGTGTTATTTGTGCTGCCCTAGTGCCGCGTAAAAAGAAACTATAGAAAACAAAAACCTTTGAAATGTGACAATAAATTTTGTAGTAGGATTTTTAGAGCGAACCTTGTTCAAGCTATCAGATTGTTTATACAAAAATAAACAAATGAAGCCAATAAAGGGACGAAACTATATTCCTATTTCTTCTCCTACTTTTCATGTTAAACTTCAGAATCGGACTGAACCTGCTTTCTTTAATTGTTGTAATAAATGTGTTTATGGAAACGCATGCTTGTTGCTAGCTTTTTATAAAATAAATTATAGAATGGTTTGACTATTGCCACCCTTATTCTCTTGCGACTCAGTAAGACATCAAAAAAAATTTAATTTATTAATCTGTCATATTAGGATATTACATTACAATATTAACAAAGTTATTTGTCCAATTCCTTTAAATTGATTTTCCATCACATCCATAGATTTAGTGACATTTTTTTTAAAATGATTAAGATATTTACTTCACAGTCTTTGTAATAAATACAAGTCATGACTTATAGTTTGCAAAATTGTACAATATAAACACAGCATTAGCATAAATAAATTGTACTATAGTTGTTACATAGTTTTCCGGGATCTAAACGGTTTATATTTCTATGAATCATAAACGGGTATTTTTGTGAGTAATGTTTTTTGCTTATAAAAAATGTCAAGCTGAAACGTTCTATAACAGACGGTATAGCGTTTATATTTGTGGCTCTTCTATGTGATGAAAAATAGACATTTAAATAGCTCCAAAAATTTAAACTGTCACATTTAATTCAAACATGCACTTCGAAAATAGTACCAAATTTTATGTATGTGATTGCGAAATAATATGAGATAACATCCTAAATACATTTAACACTAATTGGTTGTTTTCTTGTTGGCCAACCTTCAGTCTTTGTAATGTGACACCAACAGCGCAGACCTTAATTATTATAGTTGGCTACACTATTGATTCGTTACTTACGCATAGAGTTTTGCAACTGCCGTTGTAAGCGTCGGGATCTATACGTTTTACGGTACTGCTGATCTAACGGCCGATTGCAAATTGCAGCATAGCACGTGATTGTGCTTAAATATATTATAATACTTTATGGATACAATATTTTGATAAGGAAATCAATTTTACCGCTTTCAATTACGTATTAGTACCAATATATATTAAATTTAAGATTCTTCAATAATTTTTTTTGATGTTATCCATCTTTTTATTGCATAAATCTGCAAATGAACAGCGAGTCTCTTAATTTATATTATCCGTCACCCATGGAAGTAGTGGAATTAAAGATACGTTACCGTACTTTTAGATGAAATTACTCTCACATCTTCAAGAACTCTGATCTTTTCCCCCTTGTTTCTAAAGTGTCAGGCTGGAGGAAACCTTTCAGAATTGTCTCCAAGAGTATAAGGTCCTACTAACAAACAATAAATATGTGATAATGAAGTATATTTCATGTATATCATGATTATAATATACTATACTACAAACTAATGATGTTACATAATATGAAATAATTATTTGCCAACGTCTCTTCAAAAAAGATGTTTTGAATCTTAAAAGACCTTTGCTGTTAAACGATACTCGTACGTTAATTTAACAACTGATCGCGTACGAAACGTGACTTGAGTTTTATTTATTACTAAATTACTTTAAAACAACATAGCGCCTCTTAACACGGGTTGTTAGTAACATACGATCGTAAATTAAATTTAGATTTTTACTATTTTACATATTTCTGATTTGCTTATGAAATTTAATCAATACGTACAATTATTTGAATAAACACAATCATTTTTAAAGTAAATAATTTTGTTTAATTAACTCGAAATGTTGTGTTCTTTTGGAACATAAGTATAACGAGTGTAAGTAAAACAATGTAAATAATTGTAATACGCCACTGTAACCTGTATAAATAATGTAACGATTTTGCCGCAACCTCTCGGACGTGATTTCATTGTACTGCTCCACAAAGTCCTTTCAGACAAAAATACGTACACAAAAATTATAAAACGTATATACATAAAGTAAGTACAAGTAGAATTTGCTAGTTTAAAACAACTAGCTTGTATTGTTTTCCCGAAAACAAAAGCAGAATAGAAACAATTCTTAAAATCAAAGGATTTGCGAAATGAAAAGCTAAGGAAGCACATAACTTTCGAACAGTAGGCTCAATATGGATCTCAATATAAAACATATGAGAACTTTGCAGTAGAAATAAATAAGATTATTTGTTAAATGAAATTTTGTACAACTTCACTAGAAATCAGGCGTTCCGTTTAACTAAAGAATAGTAAATAAACATTATTTCCAGTATAATTTGCAAATGAAACGAAGCGTTATAACCAATCATAAATGGAACCGCTCATTCATAAATCATTCCGTCATATTCTCTTATCAGACCATCGATTGTATTTCTCATTAAATCATGTCCTGCATAGAATAATATGTTGCAAACACGAATATGTAGGTACAGTTAGGTAATCTTCAGTTGAAAACAAAGAAAACAAGGAAATTAAAAACTAAGGAAAAGGTCAATGGCGCCTACGTAAACTATCATATGTTAAAAACGCAAACTTTGTAAGACAAAACATTAAATATGAATTACGACACATCAAACTAATATACAACAAGTCTACAGTTATTTTTTTCTAATGTTTCTTTAAAATTTACACAAAAATGAGTATTTATCATGTTAATTAATAAACTTAGAACAGGGTGTTAATTCGCAAAATTTTGTTACGATAGTCTACGTTAGAGCCATCAAAATTTTCCACAAAAAGTTACGATTTCATTGTATTACACAACATTTTAAAATAACGTAAAAACAAATATGTTCACTTTAACTATTTCACTGCTTATTAATGAAGTTGTTAGAAGTGCAGTTTCTAGATATTTATTGGCAATTTTAAAATTTCAATATAAATGAAAGCAATAAAATGTGCAACTTTATAACTTATATTACGGTGGTTATTGATAATAAAAGATCACGCCTTAGTTAATAGCACTCTCTCTCTTTCTGCGCATCGCTACCTCATTCCTGAGGGTCGCTTCATATCCTCTTGACCACAAAGGGTGGTTCTCCACTCTGTGCGGTTCTAGTTAATAACACTATATTACTCATAAAATTAAATGAAACGCCGATACTTCCGCACGATGTCTTGTTACTGTCACGATACCTTTTGCTTTTAATTAATTAAGAAAGTCTAAGTTTTATATCTTAAACAGTACAAAATAAATTCGCTCCTAGAAAAGATACTTTTTTATTTTTATAAATTCCATGTACAAAAACTGTCAAACAGTAATTAAGTGACCGTAAAGCCGCATTCACATTTGCCTGACGTGTTGTGTCGTGATGCTTTCTGTCGTGATGGCTACTGTTCACATCTATATGACGCGTTATGACGCATTTTTAATCAGTTTCGTTATAGCTCTCAGAGAGTTTACACATTCGCAATGTTTTTTCATGAATCATACGATTCAGATTCAGATTATGAAGAAGATATGCAGTTATTGGCACTGGCAACACTTCTAATAAAACAAAGAAAGAGAAGAAGATATTGGATACATCCAGTAAATACAAAAATAGAGACTAAAGGCGAGTTTCATTGTCCCGTTAAAGAGCTTGAGAGTGATGCTGAAAAATTTCATCAGTATTTTAGAATGTCCAACTTCTGACGCGTCACAACACAACAAAATGGCGCGTGCACACTAGTCTGACCCGCTGTGTCGTGTCGCTGCGCCGTCCCCCGCACCTCACCCAACTGACGCGGACCGGGATCGCTACTGACGCGACACAACACAAGCCATCACAACACACTGCGTCAGAGAAGTGTGCACGCAACCATATTAATTGTATGAGACCGATACCTTTCTGATGCATCACGACACAACACGTCAGGCAAATGTGAATGCGGCTTAAGGCTATTCGTACACAAGGTAATGTTCATTTTCGAAACCCGGCGATTTTAGTCGTTCAGTGACTAACACCATACTATGTCGGAGAGGTTCGTACATTTAATTATTTCGTCGCCATCACCAGGCGCTCGTATGTTATTTGTCATGATCGTCGTGAGAAAAATCAAATATATACAGTTGATATATAGTCGCTGTATCTGTACTGACCCATTACACGACTCACGCGCAAGCAAATCGATTTCGAGTCGGAGCCGTATTGTTTTTGTCTCGACGACTTACGTTGCCTGGAGGGCTTTTAACACTCAATTGATCAATAATTTAAATAAACACTAGTTTAGTTTAAAATACAATTTCTTATTCCGTAGTTACTGCAAGTTTTATTATATAACTAGCAGTTGCCCGTGACTCCGTTCGCGCAACATTAAAAAAACGTAATAAATAGCCTATGTGTTCTTCCAGACTATGTTCTTCATCTGTGTCAAATTTCATTAAGATCCGTTCAGCCGTTCCGGAGATACCTTCAAACATCCATCCATCTAAACATTCGCATTTATATAATATAAGTGTGATTTGCTGACGATATACTGAATATGTCATATATTCTTGTACCGTGCTGTTAATAGACTTGAATCGATCGCGCAAAACAAAAGCGTAACACGCGAACAAAACATTATAGGGAAACAATAACGCCTCGTATCCAAAATAAATCAACACCAAACGGTATTACCATAAATCAAGCGGTAAGAAAAGATAAATCAAACACGATCTATAGTGCGTACCACAACTTTTTTATCTAACATAATTCATCCATATTGTAAGGTACTTTTCCATTTTTAAAACGAAATAAAAAATCATTAATATGTATAAATTAAATTCAACCAATCGAAAATGTCCGCATAACCTATTTCAAACTTTATAAATATCCGTTCTCAGTGTCATGTAAGATATTAATAAAAGCATTTCTATATATCTTACGATCACTTAGCAGTGCTACAGATCGCAAACTAAATGGGCTATAAACATCCACTTGGAACAGAGACGAAGAGTTAATGCGGAAACAAGTAACTCCTTTATAGCCAACAGTGGCAAAAAATTGTATATACAGTATGTACTTATTTATAGCTTTCTTGTAGCTTTCATCTTAGAGGCCAGAACATGGAATCACTCCAGCTAGCCCAACTCCCCGAAGATTTCCAAAACGCCAACAATGTTAGTCGGGATCTCCGGGATTGATTAATTTTTACATACATGTCTGTTGGCTAATCCATTATATTTATATAATACAAGTATATAAAGCACTTTATATGACAGTACAATGGTATAATTACCATAAGAATAACCCATGGGGATCTCACGCTTCCGAAAACTCCAGTACGAAATGTGAAACGCAGGAAAATTGCCGAGTGGAAAAATTATAATTTTCATAAGGAAAGTAAACTAAAGGGAACTCAAGTAACATTTTGAATTTCCGGCCCTCTTAAAATTCACCTATTGTGTTTAACTCTCTTATATTAAATAGCTTTTTACTTTTAATTGTTTATGTAATTTTTCATGTAATACATGAAGATAATCTATTGAGACCTTAATATGCGACAATCGGTTTTATATAGTTTTATTGATTTATTAGGCACGAAACAAACTTAAACTTTGAAACCCGGCGATTTTAGTTGTTAAGCGACTTCAATACAATATCATGGAGGTTCGATATTTCAATCTGTCATCGCCAAAGACAGTCGCTAGCAACCTATCAAGATCGTCGTGAGAACAGTTGCTGCGATATTCAAGATGACAGAGAAAATCTATACAGTTGACATGTAGTCGCTATGCCAATACTGACCGAAGAGACGTGTCCACGATTCGACGATTTATGTTGCTTTGTGTACGAAGGACCTTATTTGTGATTATTATTAACGTCAAATGAGTAAAACCAGATTCTTAAGAAAATCCCCTAAATAAAAAACTAAATCAAACAGGTATTATAAGATTCGAACTTTATTGCGGCTCGTAGCTACCATGTGTGCCTTGTGAGCACAATGAGAGTTTAGAAAAAAGTGTTCGATAAATGTTCTACATTCGTTATGACATAAACCGATATCTAAAATTGAGTTCTGTGCAACCTCTCATTCGATATTCCGAGCTGCCAAAAAGTTTTAATGGCATAATATAAGAAGGCCGTAACAACTAACAAGGTTAAGGTCATAAATATCCTTGCGGTCACAGTATAGCAAAGATTTTCCGTGTGAAGGATCGCGGTACAAACCCTAATCCGAGGAGGTAATATGTATGCGAGGAACATTTGTTAACAGTACTATGTATTTTTCCTTTGTCGTGTATCGTTGGCTTTTTGTGAAGAAAAAGAAATGTCAGGATAAATTTAACTAGGACGGTGAAGTAAGTATAATATTTTTAGGTCATAGAAACAAGTTTCTATCTTCTAGCCTATTTCAATTCTGGCGTATTCTTAGAAAGGGAAAAGATTGAAAGACGATCGGGAAAAAAATTGGTGTTTTATCTAAAAGAATGTATACATGTTATACACATACGTGTTTGGTGGATATTCGATATGTAGGAGTTGGTCGATGTAATTGTCGGATATCAGTCACAGCGCCAATGAATATGCATGTCGCATGTCGGACGGACGATACAGATGCATTGATTAGCGCCCGAGAAGCCTCCACGCTAACGACCAACCTTGTGTACAAACGAACCCACACCGACAGGTCAGTGATTGGATTTAACGTCGTCACAATGCTTGTCACATTGTCGATGACATGATATTATGTGTTGACAACTGCACTAACAGAGTATATCCCATTTTGACTGTCTTGACTGTCATGCACAGAGCATTGATGTCTGCATTGTGTTGCTCTGTGGCCTTATGTTTAGGCTAGAGGGTAGGAAACTGCGAACTGTTTTAAGACGATAGAAGCGAAATGATTACTTAAACAGTCTTTCCCATTTCCAGTATAACTGCCTAACTCAGCTGGAAAAATTCTTTTGATAAGAATTAATTAAACTAATTGAAAATTATCTTAAGTGTCGACTCGTCCTAATTAAGAGATTTTTAGACTCAGATTTACATTTGCCGTCCTCTGTGATTTGCATACGTTGAATATTTTAATTGAATTTCCCCACAACTTTGACAGTTTTTAACGAAAAAGTCTTATAAAAACTGGGCATTATTGACAATGTGACCGTAAACAATCAAAATTTATTACCATTTCACACATTGTAGATTTAGTTGTTAGAGATTTTCTCTTCGATACGTCTGAGTTACACAACCACTATTATACTAGTTACTTTTGCCTCAGTTGCAATAAAATTCAAAGTAAAAAGAGGACTATTTTTTGCATTAAATTGAATTGTTAAAACCGCTGCTTCTTATTTTATTATAGCTAAAATTTTAATACACTAACCACTCTATTATTTTATTTAACATTAGAATATTTGACGAACAGTATTTAGTAATGACAGGCGAGAATTCCCCGTTGTTATCCGGGATTAGCGCGGCGACTCCCGTTCGTACATAAATTAAAGTCATTTAAATGAAATGGTATAGAATTTATTATAACAATATATTCATTAAAATAAAACGTGATACGGCGTTTGTACAAATCTATATATATAAAAGAAAGTCGTGTTAGTTACACTATTTACAAGTCAAGAACGGCTGAATCGATTCGACTGAAAATTGGTGGGCATGTAGCTTAGAACCAGGAAAAGGACATAGGATAATTTTACCCCGTTTTCTATTTTTTATTCCGCGCGGACAGAGTCGCGGGTAAAAGCTAGTTTTATTATTTAAAAAAAATCATTGAAAAAAAGTTCATTGTAATACAAATCGTGCGGGAGACAACGTAACGATATGGAATTTTATTGAATGGTCAACAATATATGTCGTCTGCTTATACCTTAGTTTTTCCTACTAATTAAATAAACAATTGCTGTTTATTTATTTTATTTATTTAATTCAAGTTCAAGGTCTATTTTTAAATTAAAAAGACAATATTTTATACTGAACTCATTATTCAATTTAACGCGTACATTTTATATCGTCCTCTAAAGTTCGTCGACAGCTGCGCCCTCTGCGTGCGTCGTGTCCATCTCTCGCTTGGCTCATCTTCCGGGTTCAGACAGGCGTGCCACGAAACATTGCATGAAAACATTGCGCTGTGCATATGGATTTTGTATTACGCGGACATATATTATGTAATAAAACGTTCATTCCAATTTAATACAATTCTTGGTGGAATTAAATTTTACTCTCGAAGTTAACATTTTTTTAATTGAAATTATAATTTT
The DNA here is from genome assembly GCF_912999745.1 of Papilio machaon. Taxonomy (NCBI): domain Eukaryota; kingdom Metazoa; phylum Arthropoda; class Insecta; order Lepidoptera; family Papilionidae; genus Papilio; species Papilio machaon. Next base: position 2,268,705 of record NC_059989.1, on the reverse strand, counting down.
TATGTTTTAAATATGACCAGAGGAGAACAAGAAACAGATGGTAAAGCTACAAAAATTATGTCTCATTTTAATATTACTAAAATTACAAATGCGAATGTTTGGATGGATGGATCTCGCTGAAATTTTGGCATAGGTGTAGATCATAGTCTGGAAGAACAAACACATAGGCTACTAATAAAGTTTTTCTTTTGAATTTCGCGTGGACAGAGTCGCGGGCGACAACTAGTAAGTACATAATTCTGAGATACAACACAAGAACTTAAACATGTATTATATCTATATATATAAAAGAAAGTCGTGTTAGTTACACTATTTATAACTGAAGAAAGGCTGAATCGATTTGACTGAAAATTGGGGGGCAGGTAGCTTAGAACCAGGAAACGGACATAGGATAATTTTTACCCCGTTTTCTATTTTTTATTCCGCGCGGACGGAGTCGCGGGTAAAAGCTAGTTTAACATAATGTAAAGCTGAGTATAAATTGTGTACAGGACGTTAAATATAGTCGCAGTGTTAGTAAGCAATTATTGAATAATTTATTATAAAAAAAAGAAAATGCGCAATGAGAACCGCATCTTCCACATTCCTTTATAAAACATCTTCAATGACACACAAAGAAACTTCAACTAAAATAACTTCCTAGTCCATTATTAAATTAATCTTCGATTAAATATGTATTTATGATGTTTTGGTTGCATTAATTCTTCAACACTAAAGGCGTAGTCTTCACATAAAAGTTTTATCTTTTATCATAACAATTTCTTTAGCGAAATTCAAGGTAATGAAATCTTTGCAAATAAGATTAGACGTCCAATTTCTAATCTTCTCGCTCCTTCATCAATTCATCGGCAATCTCATCCAGTTCTTTTTCTATTACTTCTTTTTTCCTGTATGAATTTTATATGAAATACAAAAAGAAAAGAAGATTCCAGAAATTTCTAGACACATCGTGGGAGCGGAGTCTAGCGGACGGTTAGAATCTAAACGCCATTGCCAAACTAATTTTTGCGTCAATCATTTTAACGGCCTCAGTTGTAATCGCCAAATTCGCCCTAATCGCTCGGCCTCCACTGATAGCAATGCAGCTCAATGCCGGAGAGGGCGCAGCGGGCGCGGCGTGGCGGGTCGCAGGTTGAAGGCCGTCTGTGCGGTCCACTGACTCATCGACGACCCTTTACACACGTCTATAAATATGAGAACGATCAACAAACATACCTACAGAGCACATCATTAAAATTCTTTTCGATATTTTTTTTTCATGAAAATTTACATTAAGAATAGATTCTCTGAGAATCTAGTTTGTTTAACTGATGGTCATAGTTGTGAACTTTTGTATGTATGCACAAAGATTAAGTTCACTGTTTTGGACATAACACACAATCCTATTAATCCTATGCCATTGCCTATGACATCATATAGTTGAATATTTTCTTTTACAATGTACAAATAAAAGTGGGAGTGTAAAAGACCTTACGAGTTAAGCAAAATATAACAAGACAGTATTCTATGTATACCTACAGTTTATAAAGGGAAAGTGTAAAAAGGGCTTAAGCATACGAGTTCTATCAGTTGGACAAAGCCCTTGATCTAAGCGCAGGTCGACAAACAAGATAAGCTTCTCCGAAACTTGCTGATAAACGATATTTGTGTGTATTTTTGCGATAACAAACTATTATTTTAGGTGCAGAATTATCCTCGCTGAATTTTATTATTTAAATATTTTTACACCCTAACGATTAATGTTAAGATGGATGTGTGGTGTAACAAGAGTGGATAGAATACGAAATGAGTATATTAGAGGAAGCCTGAAAGTAGCACCGGTAGTAGAAAAATTAGGAAGAAAAAGGTTAGCGTGGTATGGGCATGTTATGAGGAGGGAAGAATACATGTGGCAAAGAGAACGTTAAGTATGAGTGTGGAGGTACACCGGTAGAGGTAGGCCTAGGAAGAGATGGATGGATTGCGTGAAAGGTGACATGATCAAGAAGGGGGTGACAATCGAGATGACGGCAGACAGATTGATTTGGAGGACGGAAACCTGGTGCACCGACCCTACGTAAGTGGGGCAAGGTCAAGGAGATGATGACTCCCTGACGATGATCATTTAAAAGGCGAAAAAACTCAGTTATTAAATAACGTATATTTTTGCATAACTTAATTGTTTATTTACTGTCCCGTTTATAGCAAGGAGAGACCCAATGAACCGATCTCAACACACAGTGTAGAATAATTTATCGCATGTTTCAACTAACATGTGAACAAGGAAGTATACTATGTTAGGTAACGCACAATATCAATCATAACGTCCAATAGTACTTAGTGCGTGTTCGCAGGATGCTGCAGCGTGTTCCGCATGCCCAGGGTCGGCTCGGCCTTCCTCTGACGTGTCACGTCACGCCACGCCTCATCTCCAACTGTCTCGGTATATCATGTCACAAGGAACTTTTTTTAATTAAACAAGGCGGCAAACGAGCTAGCAGGTGATCTGGCAATGGGTTAAGTGACAATGACAGATGCTTATTTCATTTCAAATGTTACTAATCGTTGGTTTCTGGAACGAAAATTCCTGTATGAAACTTATTACTATCTCTGTTTTATCAAAGGTGATGAGAGATGACGGTATTATTTTACCATAAATAATGTCTCACGAAAGTTTAAACAATCTAATACTTTGTAGTTCTCAAGATGCACATAACTAATAATAATCTAATTAAACATTGTCACATTCTGGAACGTAGAAACGACGCGAATCACGTAGGCGCCCGATACTTATATAGGTTAAGGTCTAAAGCAATTAGAAGATTGGATGTAACACATTTTATACGTGTACAGTCATTACCCGTGTCATGAGCCTATAAAATCGACATTCTTCTTCGTTAATTCGCAAGCATAAATCGCGTTTTAAAGTCAAACGAAGATAAGCGCTGACGGCGTCTGAAGATACCATACGATGCTTTATGTTAAAATTCTTAATGTTTCACTGCTGCCGTTAACCTGGTATTAATATTAAATAACAATATAATGATAGTTGAATTTGAAAGTTACAACCATATTGATGAAAAGTTTTACAATTTAAAAGGAATAAACTACAGAAGGTTAAAACAATTTAAAAATAATTGAAATAGGTAGAAATGTTTTTAATTTTACAACTTAAATATTATTAACCTTGATTACATAAAAGATCTAAGATATAAATAACAATTTATCTTTATTATTCTTTTTTAATTTTTTTATCAGTTGCTAAATAAATTACAATTTTTAAAATTAATTCTAAACATTTGTAAATAAAGTAAAACATCATCAAAATTACTACTAAAATAGCGATTAGTGTTATAACGACATCTAGTTGAAACTGCGCTAATGTTTTTCCTTTAGAAGGCAAAGATGGTGGCGCCGTACCGTGCCGTGCTACGTACTCCGTCCAATAGATGGCGCTGTCCATAACTGATTGTGGTCTATCATGCCATAACTTTGAAACTCTTTGGGCACTTTTCTGGAGCCTGAAAATAATATATATTGAATTAATAAATAATAATGAGACATTGATTAATATTTTTTTTTCCTGTAAATGCAAAGGTAACGTAATTTTATCAAAATTAATTACTCTGAATAGTTGCATAAAATAGGTGCAAACAGTATTTTTCAAGTATCTGCACTATTCTTATCGTTGGTGTGTGAGACCAAAATATCTGTCAAAACTTATTGTTATCTATGTTTGGTCCGAAAAAATGTTTCATATAGAGGTTTTAGTCTCAGAAACCAACGGTTAGTCCTAAATTCTAATAGTATTACCAAATTACGCTGTTGTAAAACGTCTGAGATTTTTTTTCAAAGTTTTGCAAATTACTAAATTGTACAGCAACCATTCTCGTTCTCTTGTAATCTGTACCACAGATAATACTACACTAGTCACTAACTAACTTACTCCGGCGACGTCAACTTCTTTATTTCCTCAGCCAAGTTGTCAGCATTGAGATATTCAAAGAACATTGTAGTTCCGATTCCCGAGGAGCGAACCGCTGCTGCATTAGAGAATTGGTCGCCGAAGAACGGCATCGCGAGTAATGGCTTCCCGCAATGCGCAGCTTCCGATATACTGAGCATACCGCCATGAGACACGAAGGCGAGCACTTTCGGATGACCTGAAAATTTTAAAAATCTTAATAATAATCATTAATAATTAATTATATTTACGACCACTTTCATCAATCTATACTAGTAATATATAACATTTAATACTATATAAAAAAAAGATTTGACTGTTTGTTTACTGTTTACTGTACTGTTCACTGATTTGAAAAATTCTTTCACTGTTGGGAAGCTACACTATCCCTGGGTGACATACTATATTTATTACTAGATTTTTTTTATAATTCCGCGCGGACGAAGCCACAGGCAATTGCTAGTGATAGATTAAGGCAGACTAAGTACTGAAGATTAAGCATGATCGTCTCAAATAACTTAAACATCTCTACGTCTGATAAGAAATGTTTTGTTACAAGTATTATATGTATTAGTATACGTAATAACCATGAAAGTAAAACATATCACGATGAATATTAAAGGATTAATTCTTTTAACTCGTGGCATGCGGGCATACTTCGCCGCCGAATTACGCGTGCACCGGGCGTTTCTATCGGATATCCACCACAAATCTACTAAATACGTACTTTTACATGACCCGCGCTCTAGTGACAGACTGCAAAAAACGTAAAAATACGTTGCCCGCATGCCAAGTGTTAAGCATGATTAAATATCATATCGCATATTTACAAACAGAGTTCGTTAACCACGATGGTTTTGTTTGAATGGGGTCGTTTTTGATTTACAACAACCGGTTGAACCAGTAACCTTGAAGTTGCTACTGTGTATGTACAGATTGCAAACTCAAAATACCACGTCCCTTAAAGCCGGTTATATTATCACCGCTGCTTCATTAAATCATTCAAAGCTTTTCTCCTTTAAACTCAAACATATTATTATGTAATCAAACTAATAATTATAAATACGAAAGTTTAGATAGATGGATGGATGTTTGTTAGAAGGTATCTCCGGCTAAATTGATCTTGATGACATTTTTCACAGATGTAGAACATAGTCTGGGAAAACACATAGGCTACTTATTTTACTTTTTTTAAATCTCGCAAGGACGGAGTCGCGCGCGACAACTAGTATACAATAATATCAGTAGTATGATGCTGCACGGGTAAAACCACGGAGCAGAATTACTCTCTGATTTCCACATATTTCAAACAATACAATGACTTAACCCCTCTTGATTCACTTGCTGTTATTTTTTCGAATGTTTTAGGGCGTTTAGCGTCATATTAAAAATTAAACTCTCCATTTTATACGAACCTTGCTATACGCGAAGTATGCTTTATACTACTCAGTACTCACATAAAAGATCTAGCTGTGGCATCCAGTCCTTTGTGTAGACATTATCGTTTCCATCTGGAAGACTTGCATTCTCTAATTTCCACAACACTTTTTGAGGTATCTTCTTAAAGGCGTCCAAAAACTGTTGCATTTTACTCGTCGACATTGTGCTGGCGATCAGATTCGAACCGAAACTAACGTAGATTGCGCCATTAGTTGCATTTGCTAAGAATTTCTCTATATCCTGCAAAAAAAGAAATCGTTTCTCTTCGTACGCTTTTTTATGATATACTTAGGTTAATGTTGACAAATTCAATGCCACTATTTTACCTATTAATGTTTAACCTTGATTGTTTTTATAGTTGTTAGTCTTTGCTTGCCTTGAAGAGGCATACACAATTTATCTTATTATGTTGACGTTTCCCAAATAAAGATAAACGATTGCTTTAATTTAACTAATACTAATGTGTCCGATAATACACCAATCGTTTTTAATGAATTCGCATCTCTTACCGAAATTTTGGTACAATACATATCGAATGTCCTTGACTCTATTTTATAAAGCCAACCTACAGGTTTTTTTTTCCACGAGGTCAAATAATGATCATAAAAAAAAAACAAAATTGATTTGATAATTTGTTATCGCAATAATAGTATAGTTTGACTTATCTAAAAAACAGAGTATTACCGGTAGTCAAGGATAACAGTTTCAAAGCTCTATGAGAAATTGAAGTAGGTAATCCATGCCCCCCTATATGTATTAAACCTTCTTGTTCATGGAAACCAAAGGACTTGAATACAAAGAGCATTAATTTCTGATAAGAAAACACGATTAGAATATATCATTCATTTGAAATGTTTGTTCCGTAAACATTGATAGTTGATGAATGACTTGTAACATGTTTTGATCAAAGTTACCTATAAAACCTACGTTAGATACCGTATTTTTTACCTTTGGTACAGGCTTTGGTTTATCGATGTGAATTCCTCCAATTTCGAGCACTTGAGGTCCTGCTAACCGCGCGCCAGTTATTGAGAAATGCTGGTTTGCGAACATCATCTTCATTCTCTCAGTCGCCAACTTCTCGATGTCCAAACTAACGTTAGGCATGTGGCGGTGAAACGCATCATAAATGCTTCTATCGATAAACCATTTACCATACGTTAGATATAAGTGCATCAACACGGTTTCGATTCTACGATAAAGTCCAGGGTTTGTGCCGGCGTTTGCAAAATAATAGGCATCGGAGGAAAAATCAAACGGTATTCCTAATCTGGGATAGGCCCAAGGTAACAGAACGTGGGAAGTTATTCCTATAATCGGTGCATCGTACAAAACGCCCGCGTAAGCTAAACCACAATCACTAAAAAACTGTTCCACGAATATCACATCGTACTTTTTTCCTTGAGCCAAATGGCGTTCAGCATTTTTGTTATTTAATAAATTTTCACAATCGAATTTTGTACTCTCAGGTCCGAAATGGACATGACGGTGTAGATTAACTAAATGCATGACTCTCGAATCCTCGGTTTCGTACCATGCCATTGGTGGGGTTCGGTTCCTGAACGCGTTTTGCACTTGAAGGTCAATAAACTTTAGATTTCGCACTGGCTGTGGGTCAGGGTAGTTATTCATGACCGTGACCGAATGACCTCTTATTGCTAATTCACGGAAAAGTGTTTGGAAGGCCATGTAATGACTTCGCAGTGGCATAGAAACAATGGCAAGGATATTATAGGCGAAGACATTTTGTGCAAATATAAATAATAATGTTACAAACAATAGTGAGTGGAGACGAGTCATCGCGGGGAGCGAGAGGTCAACGTCCGAGGAGCGACCAACGCGACAGTCCAGCTCGGACCACTATCACAAACCGACTGAATGTTTATAGCTTGTAGGCTATATTAACTAGTTACTCAAGAACTGTGTCGATATTAAGTGACGACAAAATTCTCTAACTTACTTTAAAATAAGCATACAGAAAGCTTAATCTGTATTAAGCTTTTTTGCACTTTCCAAAGCGACTTTGTTGCATTAGCTTATAAAATAACGTTGAACATATATTTTAATCTGATGTGTATATTAAAAATAAAACATCAATGTAAAAAAGAAAACCATATAAAATAATTTTTTAAATTTGTTTTCTCTGCCTATTTCCTAGTTCTTTTAATCGGCCTCAAGTTGTTTTTTTTTTATTTGATTAGAAAGCAAAAGACGATTAAAGCAAAGTAATTGGATAAAGTATTATCTTCATTTGGCTTTTGTTTCTAAGCTACTCACTAATTATTTATTATGAATTTTAACGACTTATTGTTAACTTAATTAGTTTTTAATTAGACGAGATAGATAAACTTTGTTAATATCAAAAACAAATTAACTTCACCATTAAATAAAAATCGTTTAATGTTAAATTATAATTATTACATAATAATGATATATAATTCATATTATAAGGAAACATAAATTAAAACAACCTTTTCTGTACAATGTACAGACACACAGCCAAAAAGAACAAGAATGCAAAGAACATTATCACTTTATCAGTAAACTCTCGTCTTCCATATTTATTCAACAGCTTGCTCGATTGAGAAATCGTACCAGCGGTATTTTCTAGTTCGGATTGTGTACCCTGAAATAAATTTAACAATTTTAAATAACACGAAAAAAAAAATTGTAGAGGATAATGTTATTTTTAAATTTAAAACAAATACTGCACTTGAAATCAGTAGAAATGGCATGCTTTTATGTTTACTACAATCTTACTAATATTATAAATGCGAATGGATGGATGGATGGATGTTTGTTTGAAGGTATCTCCAGAACAACTCATCGGATTACAATGAAATTTGGGATAGATGTAGATAATAATGTAGAACACATAGGCTACTTTTATGTTTTTTGACTTAAATCCGCGGGACGCGACTCCGTCCCGACAGCGACAGCTAGTTTAAGTACTTTAAGATTGAGACAAATTCTGCAAAAGATAATAGTTGTACATCCAACAAAACGGAATGCATTTGTTCATATTTTATATTTGTTTTTTTTTTTTAAATCTGTATATCACTTAGAATGTCATACTAAATTATTAAATAATTTTGGTCTGTAAGGTAATCTTCATACCACATAATGTCAGACATAAGTCAAACCCTTCACTGCAAACAGAACAAGGTTGTCCACTAAAAAACTTTATGTTTATCATTTCTACTTAATTAGTAAATGTATCTAATCTTTGGATTTATTAAAACATATCAGGTATATGAACCATCAAATTACTACATCTATTTAATATGATTAATTATCTTGAAACTATAATAATGAATATATTTTTAAATGAATAACATGGTTTAGTTCGGAAGGATAAAATAAAATTTGTTGGCCAATGTTTTTTGTGGATGATTCGTTGACAAAATTTACAAAATACAGTCTCTTTTAACTTATAATAAAAATAATTGTAACACATTTACTTCCACTAACTCCATAAGTAAGTTTATGTGAACTTCAGAGTGACAATGAACATGTTAAAATCAATCTTTTCTATAATTTAAAACACTTACATGTACAGCAGAGCTAGACGACACCAAAGTGTCAAGTGTAGCTTGACTTCTCTGTGTAGTGTCGGCCAATTGCCTACTTATGGCCAGTAACTGTTCTGTTACACCTAATGAGAAATTTTGAAATTAATAAGTAGTTTAAGCTATGTTATTATCTTTGAGCGTAAGTTGGATAGGAATTCTTTCACTTAGCCAAATAACTACCGAAATCATATTTAAGGTGAATTTTATTACTTAAAATAAGTATTTATATGAGTGAGTATAGTGAAGACTTCTATATGGTTATTAGAAAAGAATTGTTTTACAAACCTGAACTCATTGACAGTCCATCTTTCTTCCCTGGCCTTTTTCTATTACGTAAATTAGATTCACCTTCAATTTTAGACTTAAGTAATTCCTCTCGTTGGGCTTTTTCAATATTAAATAAAGTGTTTACATTTGCGTCTCTAAATTCTCTCAACAGACTAAAAAAGAAACAATTTAAAATGACTAGGTAATATTATTAAAAAACTATTTTTTTAATTTAATAAAATCTATTTACCCTGCCATTAAATGTTTTTGAGCTTCTAATTCGACACTAAACTTCTCGTCACCGCTTTCTCGTCCGTACAAATCCAAACTATCGAGTTCTTCTCTCAGCGTTGACAGTAAAGCTCTTCCTTTTTCATTGAGGGCATTTAACTTATCCATAGAATTGCAACCTAAAATATCCTACGGAAATAAATTAATATGTTAATCTTCCTATTGTTTTTAGTAAGATTTCTTTACTTAATACGAAATAATAATTAAAACCTGATTTTTATCACCATTATTACCTGTATAACAGCATTAACTTGAAACTGGTATTTCGCCAGATTCTTGACAAAATTTTGATAATTAACATCGGGGTTTTGAAGTTTCGCAAATAGTTTTTGGTACGTTTCCGTACTATTAATATCTGGAGTAATATGTAACTTCATTGTTAATTGGTCTATATTGTTAATAAGTAAACAATTTTTCAATCGATCCACTTTTCTCACGAAAATCAATGACATTGACAGTTGACAGGTTAGCACATTGAACCTGAACAGCTGGCTCGACAGATTATACAACAGTAGTGATGTGCCAATTGTGCACACGGTAAATAAAATAACATTCGATTATTTTTAAACTTTATTTTCACTATAGACATACATGAGACGAATACAAGTATTTTCAAAGTTAATTATCTTACATTTACCGTCACGGTTAAAAATGTCACAACTTTTACAATGAACTTATTAGTATTTGAAAATATATTCACTAGTCAACAGCATCATTAAGAACAGCAAAAATAGAATAGCCATTGTACAATGCCTGTAAATATACAATACATGTAATTATAGGTTGGTTTTGAGCTTGGAGAAAGCTAATTTACTAAGTAACAGTTAATAATTCAACCTTACCTGGCTGTATGCTTTCATAGACATAGTAACTATACCGCCTGCACTGAGACTCAATGGTTTTTGTGCTACCCTGATAACAATGAGGAGATCTTTTTGCATATCGAGAGGCCACGATGTCCAAGAGGATTCATACGCAGCCATAGCTATGCCTTCACTCTAGTAACCAATGTGTAGAATATGAAGAAAATTAATTTAATATTCTTGTGTAACGATGCTGACTAAAAGCTAATACGTAAATTAACGATATAAACAAACCTGAATAATCATTTCGTTACCCAAATAACAGTAAATGTAAGCATTTATCAGTGCTAATATCAAGAAAGCTATAAAACTTGCTAACACCGTCTTTTGCTCGCGATCAATCTGTAAGATGCTTTTTTGTTTATTTTCCATCAAAACATTTAAGTAAAATCGGTAAATATTTTGTACTAACCATTGTCACCATCATTGCATTCAGACACATTTCAACCGAAACAGCTAAATTTTGAATTAAGAAAAACTCTTCAAACGTTGTAGATAATTGCTTAGAAAACCTGGAAAATAAGTAATAAATAATAACATTATTATAAGGATGATGGTATTATTTGAGTATATATGAAAGCTATTTTTACTAGAAACGATTTGGATAACTACTCACTTTATCAAACGCATGTGTTTTTTCACTATTTCCTTAAATTCTATTCTCATTAACAACTCATTCGCTTTTGAATATTCTAAACCCTTAATTCTGTTTTGCAAATCTATAAACTGCTCACATAAATATAATACAATACTACAAACTATCCCTTGCAAAGCTATTGATCTGAACGAACAAGGTACAGTAAATGATATGACCAAGATTTGAGTAGCCATTAAATAATTTGTCATATTCTGGTGTGGATCGAAAGGCATCCAAGCTTCAACAATCATCTCCATTTTGAATAAAGCTAGTAGACCAAATAAACCGATTATACCTGTCATTACAATCGTAATAATAATAACGTGTAAAGCCATTAAACGTTTTTGATTATTAGAAATTCTATCACCAGAAGCTTCAATTTCCTTAATCAATTTCTCAACATGTTTCCGTTTCATGACAAAAACTAAAACTTTCAGTACGAAATTGTAAGCAACAAGAGTTTTGTCTAAATTAGACAAGAATATTGCTATGTCCTGTTTATTCTGATATGTCCCAATGCTGGTTGTTACAACGTATATTAAGGATAAAATGTGCAAAAGTACTTCATACAACTTGTACAAAATTACTTTATCCCTTGTAAAATCCTCTTTTGGCCATAACCCAACGTAAAATAGATATTGTAAATTGACATCAAAAAAATATTGTCCACGGGAAAAGAAACCTGCGAATGCCATAGCTACTTGCCTTTTGATATAAAATTGCTGGTACAGTGCAATTTAAACTTGTGTAATTTCTAGTTATAGCCAAAGTTAAACCATTACAGATAATCAAGTTTTGTCATCGAACTATCGAGTTTAATTTGCTAAGTACTAAATAATTTCTGGTAAATTGTAGATCTAAGTACACTGCTAGTGTAAAAGATATTCATAAACATTAAAAAATCTAACAACTATAATATATTCAAATTGGATCGACTTTTGTAGAAGCCAACAAATCTTCTAAAACGATGTTATGAAATATAATTGAAACCCTTCTAAAACTATAAGAAATCCTTATAAAATGTGAAATAAAACCATTAGTTATTTAAATACATTTATATTAATGTAACGGTCATCATACATAAATTATATTAACTAGTTTAGGAAAAAGCTTCATGGATGAACGTAAACTTATTCTTTGTCTCGTTCGATACAATTTTGCATTTATTTCTTAATATTTTAACTAATTTCTTTGGTCCACAGCAATATAAGTTTAGGTTTTTTCTGTAAAAAATTAAAAGCAAGTTAGAAAATATTGAAAAAAAAAATGTTATGAAACTAATATTTAATCAGAATTTTAATGTCAATGTAAGTATTACTTACTCTGGATACAAATGCACCCAATATCCGAAAACACGGTCCCAGTGCGGTCTGCCTCTTCTTACTCGACATCCCACTAAAGGATATTCCTTCGCTATATCATATCCTTTTTTATTAGTATAATCATCTTTTTTATCTTTTGCAACATAATCAATCCGTTTTCTATTAGGGGTCAAAAGTGTTGCTTTCTCATCGTCGGCCATGTTTTTATCGTTTTTGTTTAAGATATGAGTCAGGACCCCTTTTTCATTGATCATTACTACATGTGCTATATTATTTTTATCTTTATCGTAAGTCGTATTAGGATCATTATTGTTTGTGCTCGTTACGTAAAATTCGATATGCAGTCTATCCGGTCGATTGGCGTGTCTCAGTTGCGAGATAACTTTGTGAGTTAAATCTGCCAGCCATTTTAATTCCTGTTCCTGTCTCACGATCCACAGCAAGTGTACTCTACCCGGTAACGTGCTCCTTGGATTTCTATAAAATACAATTTATTACTTTTCTTTTGGTTTATTCAAAAATATCTCTCATCTGTTACTAAGGTTAGTAATAGTAGCTCTACTGAAAATATACCAGTGCGAAAAAATATGTTACTTACATCAACATATCATGTAAGATGGCCACAAACGGTGTGATCCCCACACCGGCCGCTACACACAGCGCCACATCACTCCTGCTGACCCCCTCCATCGGACTTGAGAACGGACCGTCTATTAGCATCCTATAAGACACAGTCTCTATTAAAGCACAACTAGAGAAGGAAGACATTCCTAAACATTATTCTCAAAATATTTTTGTCACTATGTATTAAAAAATGTAGACAAATATTAATATGTAGAAGGTAGGACATATTGTTTTACAATTTCAAGTTGTGGTGCTCTTTAAATTTATAAAAGCTTACAGTTATGTAAGCTTTTATAAATTGGTCCCTTGGTCCCTAAAAATGTTAATTGAAGGGACCAAGGCTCCGTAGATTTGAATGTATACCTTCCACCTTACACTATCCCACTAAACAATTCTGGGATTGTTAAGTCTATATCGTAAATGAATATGGTAGTAGATCTACCTAACATTATTTGCTCCCTTCTCCAAGATCAGTTTCTCTAAAGCTTCAGTCCAATCACCTTTGACTCGTATCCAAACTTCGAAATCTCTTTGATTAACAGTTGGCAGCTGTAACCAAATTACTTAGTTAACATAATTTAAATTACATATTAAAATTCGCTACGAATTATTGTCCATCTTTTAAAAACAGTTTACTGCAACAAAGTCGCTTTGACAACATAATTAGTAACAGATCAAGGTTAGTAACGAAGTCTTTATGCGTTATTTGGTAAGAAAAATCTATACCAAGTTAGTAGTTAGTCACCTCTTTAGTAACCAAACACCAAAAGATTTAGCGTGGCGGTATAAATATAATAAAGCTGAGTTTACCTTCACGACGGTGAAGGGATGCCACTCGAGTAGTGACACATCCAAACACTGCAACAGCACGTATTGTCCCTTGCGGCAGCTGAATGTGTCGTGAGGGCAACTCACATTTATACTAAGAGTCCGTCCGGGCAATTGACTTGCCTGTGGAAAACACAATTTTTTTGTTTCTTTAATCACCTAATCCAGGACAAAAGAAAAATATACAAAGGTAACTTCGTGCATTTATAATTGCTACTCTAATCAACTTGTGTTATGTCTACCACGTTTGTTGCTACAGATTTCCCAGTTCGTAGTGTTTCAGTGTCTTTTTTCCTCATAAAATGTGGTTGCTTTATATATTACTTTGTTACGATAACAATTGCCTTGAATAATTAGAAGATTAAAAATTAAATTCGTCAATAAATGTTAATTGACTTTCGATGGCGCCTGTACCAACGGACGTAATCGGCTTATGCAAAGCATAATCGGTTACCGGACTAAATCGCCGGCGGCGCAGCTGTTTGCTTATAATTAAACTCTTCAGATACGTTTCAAAGATGTATTCGTGGGGCAATATTTAAAGACGCGGAATGGAAACCTTTTCATCGTCTGTACTGGCTTAGAATTGCTGGCAAAGCTTTATAGTGTAGTACGAATATGAAAGTATATTCAGAAATTAAAATAGTCATCAAACTGAGCCACATTCTATTCTATCGGTAGATCTATTTAAGTTTCTATGCTTACTTTAGTAACATTAAGGTTTTAAATCCTTGAACACTGACTCCACGTAAGTGGGATTAGACCAGGAAAATGATGGCATACTATGGTAAGTTTGTCCCATTGAGCAATGTTCTATTTCATAATGAATTTCTTGAGGAAATCTTCGAATTCATAGACGAAATACAAAAGTAGAAATTTTATTTGCTTCATTATTCATTATACTAATTTGTAGTAGACGATGCTAAAAAAAACTTACATTTAACAGCTGTACTCTTGCCAAATTCCTTGTGAATATTCTCCACAGAAGATCGGCCAGAAAACACGAAAGCGGCACAGCCATCCAAATCCAAGTCTGAAACACAAAAAAATACTGACTTAACATTAGCCTTAATAAACTATGATAAATCTGTACACGCACTTTGAATTGTGCAACTTGGCGAATGATTGTGCACGCATGGTAACAATATTTTTTTGTTAATTTGATTGTGTTTGACTTTGTTTCGAAACAATTTCTGGACGTAACACAAGTTGGTTAATTTAAATCCCATCTGATTTCAATTTCTTATTTCTCAAAGCTTATTCTCTTAGAAAAGCTTCTCAAACACGTACATTGTACAAAAATGTATATTCTTATCCACTTTACAATGTTTATAAATGCAATGCGTGCAGTTATTTGTGCTCAATATAACTGTTGTTATCCTATAGAACTTCCTGGACGTCCTAGTATTGGTTAAACCTCTTAATCGAATAGTTCCTGGTAATAGGTCGAGAAAAGACCTCATTACTGATGCCAAGTATCATATAAAAGAATTGTTTTTCACAAATGTACATAAATGCCGCATTCATACTAATTCTAAACCATTAACCGTGGATTTTTGACACCAAAATCCCCGATCAAAATATGTTGTTATCTTTATTTTGTCAAAGATAAAGACAAGGATGACGATATTTTTTGTACAGAGATATTGATCTCAGAAACCAACAGCGAACGAAAGTGTTTTATGTATTAATTATTTAATTTAAATTTCACCCTCGATAGGAAGAACATAGACCTTATGTTAAGTGATTAGATATTAAAAGTGCCTCGTACGTCGCTTTAGTGCATCTTGATTAATGTTGAATGGTGCCTGATATGTGTAAATTAAGGTACCCTTCCTTAGTTACATTTAATTACGCGCAAAGTGACGAGCTGTCAAGAGCTATTGTAATTTGTTCCAGCCCTATTAATGTAACGCGTTTTAATTTAAAAAATGGAAAGCTAATTGCCTTGTTAGACTTACTAGTAAGTAATACTGCGACCTTTTACACATATATTTTATGATTTCATGTGTTTACAACAATCGGTGATTCAATATTGAATTTAGATCTGAGATCGAGTATGGTAGGTGTTAAATGTAGGTGGTAAATAAATATAACGATGAACCAAAGCTGTAGGCAGATGAAACCAATTTTCGTAATGAACAGTTCTGGCATAAATGTCTTTTTTTCAAGAATACAATTTATGATCAATGTTATTCAAATTCAGGTTTTTAGTAATAAGAAATATTTAGTTTAGTTACAGTAAAACGTCTAATTTCTTCATTTAATTTATATTTTTGTACTCGCATGGTCCTGATAATCAACCCGAACAAAAGCTTAGTGACCGCTATGAGACGTGATTACCGGCTATTGGGGTAGCAGATCCAAAAACATCTCGATATTGAATCACTTACGAAATTATGTTACGTTTATTTTCAGCATAGTGTTTCAATTTACCAATTGTACATTGAACGGAAGTTTATGAGAATATTTCTGTGGTAAGAATGCCAAAAATACGCATACGAAACAGACCCTGCATCGTCTAATTAGAAGTCGAACATTTATCATACCGCCTAAGCAAGCTATCATAGAAGGAAAGAAGTTTGTGATGGGAAATCAGCATACATTCGAACTTTCGTGAAAAAAAACACCGTTTAATTTGTAACAAACAATAGCTTTATGTATGCGTTAACTGGAACTCTGGGCGCATAATAATAAACTGTAGGAATTTCGCCTGGTCTAAAGAGGAGGTGACTCATATATTTTATTTACTCGCTTGAATATTTAAGTAAGAACTACTTTTCACCTTTATTCACATAAAGATGATGATCCAGTCATATGTAGTGAATGGTGTAGTGAATCTCAATGGTTGTGGTTTACTTTCATCTTGGTATTGGTATTGTAATATAACTGGTAGATAACGTCTTTTACGAGGTAATCAAAATACTAAACAACAGCTGGTATGTACGTCGTAAACGTGACGTCATAAATAGAGATCACAATTCAAAGACTCACAATGGCTATTTCAGTCACCGGCTGCCACCAACAAATATTGAAAGAATTTATGACGCGTCAGTTCCGGTCGCACCCAACATGAGAATCATTTATAGTGACCTTCAATGTCTTACTCCATTCTATAAAATCCATTGATGTCACAATAAACATCATGGATCATTGGTTACTATGGAAATATCAGTCTTATTAATATGCAAATTAATTTGCTCAACAGCCTTGACATAATTAAAATGGAGCACGTTTAAATTATTAATTTTGCTCTGATTTCGTTAATAATGTCAATTCTGATAATTAAAGCATTTAAAAGTACGCTATCTCATTATCGTTGGAATACTGAGTACTGATGACAGTTGTATATGTATTTTCAAATCATTTTTTCGAATTTAATAAAGTCAAAATCATGGAATCACCAGTAATGATTACACCTAATTGACTATCAATAGAAAGAAACAATGAAAAGCAATCTGAGTTCACTTTGATTTAATGATATAAAGATTGGTCCTTGATTTGAACAATCTCAATCAATAAAAATAGAAATATTGAAAGAATGGAGACTAGCAGTATGTCTAAACATCTGATGATAAAATGGGAGAATTAAATTATATTACCATAGTAAC
Organism: Papilio machaon; assembly: GCF_912999745.1. NCBI lineage: Eukaryota > Metazoa > Arthropoda > Insecta > Lepidoptera > Papilionidae > Papilio > Papilio machaon. Next base: position 2,251,307 of record NC_059989.1, on the reverse strand, counting down.
TACGGAACTACGAGTACCTACATTACGTCATGTGGCGTCGCTAAGTTATTGTTTGAATATCGCGATCGTCACTCCGCTGTGGTGTTTGTGTTGTTATTAGATATTTATTATCACTATTTCTAACTGAAAAGGTCAAGTATATTTCTTTGAAAAACTGTACATTATTTCAGACACTATTGATTTCTAGGACATAACTTACATTTGAATGAATCGCATAAAAATAGAATGTTGAATCTATGGTTTCTTTTAAGACAAAATATAGTATAGAGTGATGATATGAATAATACTTATGTATTAAAGTTCTGTGCACGTTTGGTTCTTTTAGCTTTCAAGAACAAGAATATACTTTTAAAACTTTGAACAACTTCACGCCTTAACATTGTAAGAGTGAATGTGGATGTATAAAGTATGTGTGAAACTTAAGATATAAACTCACCTTAGACTTTATCGGCACAAACTTAGTGGTGTGAGGCACGGAACCATTCGACCAACTTGTTACTTGACTAGAGAATAGACTAGTGCGATGCTCGCTCAATACTTCTTCCTTTAACACACCGCTAAAAGGATTATATAAAAATCAGATGAGCAAAATACGTCAGACATAGAGATCCGATGAGATGAATTTTTAGAGAAACTTTCAAACAAACATCCATCCATCCATCTAAACATTCGAATTTGTAATATTGGTAAGTTCTGTTTCACTAATGAAATAATTACATTTTACGTGGCATTACCAAAGAGGAAATAGTTAGTACACTTACCTTAAGGGATGGATCATGAGGAACACCATGAAAGGCATGTAAAGCTGATGTGTGTACCAGAAAGCGTTGTAGACTCGGCGACGAACGACTCGCAGAGATGTCAGTCCCATGCAGATGGCTATAGTTAACAACATTACACCAGTCAGGCCCGCCATGCTCATCAGTAGGAGAAATGGACTCTGAAATTAAGAACTTCGATTAAAGAACGTTTTTTGATCGATCACAATCAAATACCAAGAAAATAACAATGTACGACGACACACATAACAATGGCCTTTTCTAAAGATGTTCATATGAGAATATGGAAAGAGAAACGAAAATGGCAACAAGTAAAAGGTAAAACAACAAACCATTTATAATAACTGAGCAAAACATTTCAACAATAGAACCCTTTCTTCATTAAATACAAAACTCCCCCAACACAAAGGTCGAGTACTAATAATGACTAATTACAGTTTCCACGAAGTCCTCAACGAGAAGAGTTCGCCAACAGCCCAATATTAAGTTTGTGATAAATGTTACCACTCGACGGCTAACTTTATTGTTTTCTTCTTTCTGGACGTATAGTAAAGTATCTTTTTGTCATTTTTCATCCTTACACAATTACTGATAGTTTTATTTGTTACAAAGAGGGTAAGGAAAAAGCACTGCAGTGGAGTTGATGGAAAATGGAACCTTTACTTAATTAAGAACAGCTTAACTCACGTGTGATCGTCCGGTGACGGCACCGACTAGTTTCGGGCCCGTCGGGGGTCCATCTTTAGGGCGAGTGTTTATTTTGTGATCGATCACACGTGTGTTAAGCCGTTCTAAATTAATGAATTATTATGTCTCACGAAAGTTTAAACAATTTGATGGAACTTTTACTTTCACCTTCAATTGCCAATATGAACAACCAAGAAAAAAATTAAGAAATATTAAATGAAATATCAATTTTGGCAAAAAAAAAATTACTGCAGGCGTATATTAATTACAAAACCGTTTAAAATTGCTGCAAGCATTAATTAAACGTTCCCCACTCAGACAATGTTCTATTAAGTCTGAATCGTAGTCAATAATCGTGCAAACACACGTCCAGACGACGTACATTATAAAAGAGCTGTCGCACAATGAGCATCAGATGGGGTGTGTAGTGTGGACGGGCCTTTACACCCCCGGCTGTCAAGTGTTTGTTCTGACTCTACGCTATTGTCAGCCTCTATTCTAAAACTCTCCGCTTTTACAATTGTTATAGGATTTGTTTGAATTTGTTTTAGTTACTGATGTCTATAAGAATCAGTTTAACTTGATTGTGTGTTGTTTGTATGGCCTAACTAATCTAATGCATTCTTCTTCTTAGTTTATAATTTGTTAATATATTTTAAGAGTGCGTTTAAAATGCGCGTAAATTGTAAGTGATTTTCGTAACAGTTTTGTGTTTCTTTTTATTGTCGTAGTTAGTCTACTTTGCTAAACTATTTTCAAGGAGTTAATACAGTAAATTTCTTACAATAATTTAAAAATGTCATATCGATGCACAGCGAATATTTACACCCACTTCTCTGCTTAATTTCAATTCTAGTACTTAACAATAATTTCGAGAATTGATCGTTTTAATTTCACAAAGTACCGTATTCGACCATAATACTTTGTAGCCATAAAAATAAATGAGAGAGCATAAAATGGAAAGCATGTTACAAACATTTCGTCCCGTATAACGCCACTCTCGGGTGCAGTTTGAACCTCACTGAAGAATAAAAGGAGGCAAAGCTTTCTTGAAGCGTGTTTCTCAAGCGGAACAGACTTCAACTCCTTAAAGTGGTGAAACTCCTAAGAAATTACATTTTATTGTTGAATATTCTTATAGCGTACGTTCTTATCATTGTAGTATTTTGCAGACATTTTGTGTCTCTTATGCTTTTTTTGTGGAATATTATATTTATGATTATATTCCCATTGAATATTTTTCCCTATTTATTATTCAAGTAGAAAATTTCAAGTAACAATTTATAAACATTATTAATCTATATATATAAAAGAAAGTTGTGTTAGTTACACCATTTATAACTCAAGAACAGCTAAATCGATTTGACTGAAAATTGGTGGGCAGGTAGCTTAGAACCAGGAATAGGACATAGGATAATTTTTACCCCGTTTTCTTTTTTTTTTTTTTTTATTCCGCGCGGACGGAGTCGCGGGAAAAAGCTAGTCTTTACTAAAGAATGTAAACCATTTTACATTTACAAAATATGATGATTGTTTTTGATTTGTCAATACGATCTCAACTAGTTTTAGGAGAAAATTTTTAACCGCCGCCGGTTTCAAACCTCATCTCTTATAAAATACTAAAAACTTTTTGGTACCAACTCATCCGATGAAATGTATTGCTCTTTACTTGTCAAATAAAAATTAATAGTCTTTTCGTATTGATTCAAAATAGACCTCCGAAAGTGCGACACGGGAGCACATTGTTAACAAACTAACCTCGTTCTTGTAGCGCGCCAAGTTGATATCCGCGCGCTGCTCGTCGTAGTTTCGGGAGAAGTTCCACAGATTCACGAAATGCGACATGGAATGTATCACTGCAAATAAAAAGTAGGCATTAACTTTATTAACACTACGAAAAAGACAAAACTATGGCGGAAGAAAGTTAGAGTTATCCTAATAATAAGCGGTATTCACTCAGTTCAATTATACTCGATTTTAGGCGCTGATCATTGAATTTTTGGACATGCCTGAAACGTTTTTTTTGGGTGGCAACAGTAATTTATTGCCCTCCACGAAGTAACGGGTGCTCAATACCATTTGGAGCCGTGATCCCTGTTTGTTTAAGTACATATCTCGCTTTAAAAGCAAAAAAAAGAACAAATGTATACGAAAAAATAATCAATAAACCTGACGTTCTGAAAATGTACCAGCAATATGAAAGGAGCAACGTAAATTACGACAAATTACACTAAACATACTTCACACCCCTAATACTCGGAATAGAAAGCAAAAGCCCTCAAAAATCTAAATACGCACTATATCGAAGCTGCGAAGTCGCGTACTTTCTAACTGGTATGAGACGACCATTAGCCTTCGTCTCAAGAACTTAATGCGCCCCTGGCCTGCCCTCGGGAGTCGTAGGTCTAATAATCATTTAGGGTCGTTGAATGAAATGTAAATGAATACGAAAATATCAAACACGTACAAGACGCATGTTTTACGACACGAGTTGTAGAGTGCAGACGATTTTAATTTATTTCAGTTAAACTCATTTAAAAGCTAATGACCTTGATAAAAACTTTGCATAGTCGTTAAGTAAATGGTTTTATGTCTAGGAACGTCTTTATTGTCCTATTTATTAATCAGACTTACCAGCAAATAGAAGAAGGGTTATAGCGACAGTCATATGAAAACTCTTTGCTCTCTCCAGCCAAAAAAAGAAGAGTCCAGGCCATAGTTTGGAAAGTAGTCGATAGAGTAACTGGTTGAGCTTCTTACACAGAGGCAGCAAGACCAATGCACAACACAGGTTGAGAACAGTCGCCGTCCCTCGAGATATACACAGCCCTAACTGAAAATTAAACTCAAATATAGAAAAAGCTGTTTTGTTTTGTGCACGTAAAAATATAGGATCTTCCTAAAAATTCAGATGTATATTTCAATGAAGATCAACACAAAATAATAAACAGTTACAATTTTCAAATAGCTGCCAAAAGTATTAAGAAAATTTCACATAAAATATTTGATTTGGTTATCAATGAGTTATTGCCAATTTACAAATAAAGTTTTATAATTAAATGAGCATCTGTTAACTGAAGTGGCAATACAATATAAATTGTTGTTGTCAACAAGCCGTGATTCAATCGTAATGACCTAAATTTTTGACGGTCCTAAATGCTACAAGAACATGAGACATGTCGGCTGACGCACGCGTTCTTTCAGCGAAATGATATAACGCCGTGCATTCAAAAACCTCGCTCCAAGCTGACACTTTGTAGATAACTCACCCCCAACATTTGCCTTAAATAATAAAAACGTCGCTCCCTTTTGTAAAAAATAAACGAATCGTAAAAAATGTACATGACTAGTGAGATCCATAATATCTGAAACAAATGAAACAGTTCGTTAGTAAAAAAATATATAAAACGTTTCTACAGACTTTTGTTTTAAGTGTCCTCGTACTATGTATATTTTGGCTTGTTTGGTTTTTATTATTCTAACTTCTACTATATACAATGCGTAGATATATAAAATATTTGCTGATGAGCAAATATTTCGTCAAAATGTAATATTATATTATTTTAAACGTGTTTTATTTTGGTATTAAAAATGTCGCTACAATATAGCTACGTACTATTTATGGTCATACTCTAAGGTAATAATTTCAACAAAAACCTCGTAACAAATCAGGTAAAAAGCTCTTAATCTGTTTCAATTAGCGCCATAGCAACGGAATGAAGAATAATTGTCTATTAATACTCATTATCAGCGAGCTTAGAAAAAGGTCGGAGATAAATTCAAAGTCCGCTATCTCGGTAAACAGTTAGTGTGTTTGGAGAGCGAGAGAGCTTAGTTTTGCTTTTTAAAACGTCAAGCGAGACTTGAAATGAGCGCGAATTGAAGCGTTCCGTGCGACAGGTAACGCGAGCCAACGCGAGGCAACGCGTCGGAAGTTACGCTGACACTCGAGAGCAGACGGCATTCAACAGCCATGCGTACGTACGCAGCACAACTCCTTTGACAGCCCACCTCCATTGAACGAGTGAATGGAGTCGATGACAGCGGTCGAGGGCCCGCATTAATTACTGGATGTCGAACGATACCCCATCAGAATCTCATTTGCATCCGACTCCACAGCACGCGATAATCTGACAAGCTCTTACATGTTACATTTTAATTTTCATCATACAAATTAAACTTAGTTTAAATAAATATTAATAACTGATTCAAGTTCTAATGCTTTACTCAAGAGTAAATACGCACAATTTTTTTCTATATACATGAACTTCGTCTAAACTAAAAGATTTTCCGTTTAAGACGATAAAATTGGCCACAAACAGCCATTTACCACTCTTAGCCGTAACACTCTCGCATACTTGAAATCCCATCCACCCACATAAATATAAGTAATATAAGTTAACGCATGTAATATAAGATAACTGAAGTTGTAATTAATTCCATTGACTTATTTACATCATTTCATTTGTGAAGCATTAAAAATGACAAAACGGTTTACAATAACAAACAAACAATACAATGTACTTATTCCATCATTTACGTTAATGCTTTAATAATCCTCTGTCCCAGTCTTAGTGCTTGATAAATACAATGTTCTAGTCTGTATCTATTACAGCTTAGACGCGGTGACGTTAGACATGTCAACACGCAAAGCTAGCTTGAACTCTAACCTACTTTTGTATCTCATTTACTCTAGCATAGATGACAAGTACATCTCCATGTACATGCATCATTATGTGGACCCCGACTGACATAGCTGACAATAAATAACCATAAACTTTATGCTGAGATTAGTTTAATTTTTACGAAAAACTTACCACCTTAGCATAAGAATGATTTAAGATTGCGCAATTGAAAGAGTAAAAGTTAAAATAAATCCAGAAATAAAAGCATGGTAGCTAAAATAATCATTTAGTATGTACATAAACTTTTCAAATACAAAAATAGAATATAAAGAAAGATATAAACGAAATATAAAATAAGCAAAGATTTTGCAAAGAATGTTAAACAGATCTAACCTAGTAACATTAACATTTTATACTAACAAAATTGTTATTTTCAGTAGGTTAAATGTTTTAGTAAAACTATAAATTAGTGCATCGAAGTCCATTTCATGAGCTCATTTCAAATTAAGATAAAATTAGTTCATTTTAAATTATTTCCACTTGTCCATTTCTTTTTTTAACTATTTCAGCTTTTATGAGAACCATTTAACTATCAAACGCTTTACATTCTAACCAAATTGTAGTGAGTTTATATTTACTAAACATCTATAAAAAAACTTTTGAGATTCAGTATTTTCAAAGACATTTTTGTATAAATGTTTCGGCAATGGAGAACTACGGTTATAAATAAATCAAAACACAAATATTAATCGGTACATTATTGCCTACAACAAAACCCAGGAAATAAATGAATCGTAGAATCCGTCCTTTTAATACATAAATCATTTGCATAATTACAGTAGGCCTATCGGAGCCCGCACACCGGCCATGCTTCACTAATCCACTGTTTGGATGCTGTAACATCAGATCGGTTGTGTACATAATGGTCGCACAATGTAAACACCGCCGCTATGTACACACCCTTATGTACTCAAGTCAACTGCCTATATAGTAGACATTATCTTTATAGATCATCTGTACGTCAACTGTAATTTATACACCTTTTGAGTGTCAACAACCGACTGTTTTAAATCACGATCAACGAAATATAATCTTAGTTCATTCCTCGTTCAGTGTATGATAATTCAGTTTAAATAATTCAAATTACAAACAAAAAAACATATTCAAAAATCAAACTTATATTTATTACTTTCATCACATGAATTTACGTGTAGTATAAATTGCTAAAGGCTTCTCCTGACGTGTAAAAAAATATCCAGAATTTTCAAATACAAAGGTCTTTGAATCCGAATTCGAGGACCTTAATCTATTAAACACGCAAATATCATCAAAATTAGCCAAACAGTGTCATTAATGTATATAGGAAAAGCAAATGAGTTTTCCATTTCGTATTTCGTCGTAGCGCCAATTTGTAATCCGTTACCGGGTGTAGAGTGTGGAGTGGCTCTCGTGCTAGACACGATGGCTGATGAGGGAGTAATGTCACTTCAATGATTCAAAACTGTTAAGAGGTTTTATGCGTGATACAGACGCACTTATGTCACGCACGTGCGATTTGCATATCAGAAATGTTCCAGACAAAAAAAATAATATCCGCTGTACTTTGAAAATATTTGGAGGTTGTGTCTTACATGTTATAATTTGAAAATAACTTTTGATAATTGGACTTAATTCATGTTTGGTTAGTTCGAAAAGATTAATAAAAGATACGGACTAACGACTACGGATTGCAGATCACGCCGGTGTGGGTTTGATTCCCGCTGTTAAACTATTGTCTATATCCTAACACAAGTCTAGAGTTTATAGAGAAGACGATATTTTTGAGCTTTTTGAAAATTTTCAAACATTTTTTGAGGTAATTTTATAAATCTTAATAATAATTGCATGAAACACGACGGATGCGAATTAACAATCAAATGTATCAAAAATAATAATAAAAAAATAATGATCATTTTTTTTAAACTCGCTTATCCCGTTACTACAGTACGTTGCCGTTGACCTAAATAACGACCTTTAGGTGTTACAGTCCTTAAAAAATAGCAACCTGCTATTTTCTACTTAGTCGTAAAAGCTGACTGTGGTATTTAGACGTGATGTTTTCAGTGTTAACATACTTCTAAACTTACGCAATCATGACTTAGAAAATGCAGGGACACTAGGAAATAGATAAAAAAAAGTAAATTTAATGAAGCTGATAAATAAGAAAATAAGGTTTTGTCGTTTACTTCTTCTATTTTTAAATGTTATTTAATGAAATTCAAGTTTTTTACGCTATCTGTATAGTCATTTTGACCACAAGTTTGCTTTCCACGTTTGTAATTTCAAATAAAGAATATGTAGTACAAAGTGTAAGGCATTTCTTTAAATTTGAGGACCATGAACAAAAAATGTAGAGTCCTAAAGTGAGACTTTCTGAAAGTAGTATTGCGAGGTCCAAAAAACGTTTACTACACTTTTAATTAGTCACGACACTTGTTTCAGTAACAGTTGCTCGGTGAATACAAACTTAAATTACTCAGTGCATTATTTTATGCATCTGTGCAATTTTTTATACGGTTTTAATTTCATAACTAGTGCAATTAACATTTTTAATTTAATCCGTATCGTCCTCACGGAAATTGTAGCATTTTAAGGAAAGATCTATTTTTTCGTTTTGTTCTTCATCTGAAATTATAGCGTAGAAGGAAATGAAAAGTTAATGGAAAATATAATTCCCATAATTATTTTATTTCGTTTAGATATTATAAAAACTTTCTGTTTATGGAGAGGATACTTAAGCTCAGTTCAGCTCAATTTCAAAACACGTAGGCTTAATGTAAATCGTGACTCTATGTACAATGGTAGGAATTTTATCATCGAAAAAATCGCAAGTAAACACCACAATTTTTTTACTGGGACAAATTTATATATTATAAACCTAATTTTTTTGGAAATCGGTTGAAAAAAACATATTAATTATTCCGTTTACAATTTCCTGTATATTAACATTTCCACAAAATCCATAAATTTTCAGCTAACTAGTTCAGTTGCGCCTCGTAAATGGGCTAAATTTCGCAACTCCTTGCAACTTTGATTATTTATGAGCACAAAGAATACAGCAGTATTAGCATTCCTCGGAACTTTAACCCGAAGGGAATTTAAACCTGCACGTTTTCTTATAAACCAGAATGCAACAAAACTATGAATCACGAACACTAACATAACCGACTCGCAGACCTCGAAATCTGCAAACTTTGCGTCTTTTACGATATGTGTCATATACAATACCGCATAACTCATGGCCCGTTTTAACTTACGACAAAATAATTAGGCAACGGTTAAATAATTAATAAATTTCTACGAAAATACAAAGTTGACATCATCCAATTCTTGGAAGTTTACTTAAATCTGTGCAAGTTTGCTTTTTTAATTTATGTTAACGAATCTCATACGTTTTTATGAAACAATTTGACTCACGAAATTAAGCCTGGTAAAACTTAATTAAAATGAGTTTAATAATTTTACGGGAAGTTAACAGATAATTTAAATTTTATTTATTCATAACTTTATCTTACAGAATAAAAATAATACTGATTAAAAAACTTACCAAAAATACGCGCCGTTTTATAAATTCACAACAATCACTTATCAATCTTGTCATTTTTTTAATTCATTAAATAAATTTTTAATGATTTTACTAAGTAAACGTTTACATGTCAAATTAAATTATAATGAATTATTTACGGGAAAGACATTTTATTAGAGACTTTTTTATGGCATGCGAATGGCACGAGTCATATTAGAGCCAGCGTGACTTGCGAGCGAGTATAGTCTGTCGCGGCAACCGGCAACTGGTAACTGAGCTGAGCGGGACTATGCCGAGATTTGATAGGTCAACGCATCGCTTGCCGTGAGTGTGACTGTACTTTTTGTTCAAATATCTGTACTGTAACTGAAAGTACACATAACTTTTCTGCAATTGTAATCTTTGCGTTGCTTACGAAATCACTTTGATTATCACGTCTTATGTCTAGATATTTTGGACAGCATATATCACCAAAATACACTTTATTTTAGGTTTATAGAACACCATTTTTTTATCTTCTATCACAAACGGATTTTGGGTCAATTTTTCCTTCGTCTAGGAATCAAACTTATGATCTACAGCGCAGCTATTAGGTATTCTGACCACTATCGATACCGAACATAACTTTATTTAATTCTAATATCTTACACTAACCCGAGGCATCGCAGATATCGGTCTCACACTCAGTACTTAATTTAATTTCTCCTTCCGGTTAATGATATGGAAGTCACTTAATTGCGATATATTAAATTATGATAGATGTAGAAAAGCAGATATTCGATGACAATAATCCGTGTTTAGCAACTGGATTCACCACCAACATAATTCACTCCCTTAACCTTGAAGGGTAGGCAGCAAGTACAGATTTTTATTTGGCTCAGTTATGGCACACCTCTGTCGCATCTTCATACCTCTACGCATACAAGTTCGTCGATTCCAGATGCTCGTAACACCACCATTTCTAAGTTTTTGTGTTGAAAAGGTTCATATTAAAAGTTGAAAACAAACATAGCTTGTTTTACATAACCATATTAGAAAAATACATATTTATTTATTAAAATACCACTAAATCATTTTAAAAACGCTAACATAAATTTATTTTACTTTAATATATCAAACGACATGGACGCGTAACATATTTATAAGTGTTCTTATGTCTCTCTGTCATGCAAACACTACTTACGAGGTGCCCACTTCTAGTTTACGTAGGTTTTGCCGTTTACAAGCTACGTAGTACTACGTAATGAACGTAGATTCCATAGATATGCATATTTTTCTCTTACGTTCAGTATTATTTTTTCAATTTCGTTACTGTCAAAATGTTTTTAAGTAAATGACTTTGACATTACTTATAAGTGTACTCGACACTAACCCAATCCGCTAAGGGAGAGCCGTAAACTAGAAATTAAATTGAATTGAAAAAAGTAAAGAAAACCCTGAGAAATGATGAGGATTATAAAATTTCTCTTCTCCCTGGCCTTATCCCACACGTGGGACCAGCGCACAGGGTTTACAAACCTTAAAGTGTTTCGCTTAATTTTTAAGTACGGCCGCCGCCTGTCGCCAACCCTACTTGGGATGATGAGGATACAAAATTGTCTTATCATATCATTAAATATTCAACTACTTCGTATGTATTTAAATTCTGCCTGATTTTGATCACCAGGAATTAAAACGAAAACTACCTCGAATATTAATTGAATTTAATTATTTTGAGAATCAAAACACATCTTAGTTTTTGGAGATAGTTTCCAACGGACAAATGTTTAGACCGCCAACTAAAACGCCAAAAATATTTACCGATTCTTATTTCAAACTAATCAACTTATATTTCACAAGGTATCAGTTCTACAATAATTTGAATCTCTTAATTCTCTTAATTCATTAAAGTAATTAAGTTATTCTTGGATAATCTATATATATAAAAGAAAGTCGTGTTAGTTACACTATTTATAACTCAAGAACGGCTGAATCGATTTGACTGAAAATTAGTGGGCAGGTAGCTTAGAACGATAGTGCTACTAGATATTGGAACCGATATGGATGTCCTTGGCTGTTTTATCGTAAACGTCGAATTTGACACTATCGATAAAATACTGTACACAAAACTACACATCACTAACATGCAGCTGTCTTAATGACAGCGTTATTACAAAAGTTGATAAGAAGTTTATATCAAGTTATGTGATAAGTGTTGTTTATAATAGGTTTTTCCTTTTTTTATAAATATTGAACATGTTAAATTGTTAAAAGAAATATGACAATAAACAGCTGATAATTAATGTAAACAAAATAAAATGGAACCAACATCACCATGGAAGACGCCAAACCAAGTAATGCAACTTCACAAGCTGAAACGAAAGAAAAAAGCTTTACAGGTAACTTCACTTTCATCTTATTAAGCTCTCTTTATGCAAATATTTTCGGAATCAATTTGTTGACTAAACATTCTTTTAAATTTGTACAGGAGCGAATGAAACAACCTTTAAGACCACCGAGTGAAGAAACTACTGCTCCAAATACGACAAATTTAGATTTTTCAAGAATTATCAATGGTGACAAAAGAAAAAATCCTTTTTCAAAGTAAGTGAAGTTGAGTTCTTTTTGTCGTAACTCAAATTTTGATAATTTAAAGAGTAAATAAACAAGTATTACAATGAACACACCGAATAGATAAATGCTTTAATTTTATAGATGCAGTGCGGAATCAAATAAGAAACAAAAATTGGAATCAGGGAGACAATTAGAAGAATCAAGTGACAATACTTTGTTTGCTCTTCTTAAGTTACCAACAAATGTAGCAGATAAGCCACCAGCAAAAGTTGACACAGAGAAACTTTCTACATTCTCCAATCTCTTACAAAAATACACAGCTGATCACACTGTAGAAACAGTAAGTATTTTGTATATTTAAGAATCCTTTATAACCACATTATTTAAGCAAATATTTGTAACTAGATTGTAAGTACTAGGAGTAATAAAATGTGTACTTTTTCTAGAAAATAGTTGAAGAGAAGCACAATCATTTACCAATAGACTGGGCTCTGAAAACAAAGTTAAGGTTGATGTCTGCAAAGCCATTTGCATGGACTGCAAAGTTGAAAGCAAGTGAAGAAGCTTCCGGAATCACTGGGTAGGATTATATAACTTACAAATCCTAGCTTATACTTATATTGTGTACTTTAGAATGTAATTTATATATCAAATGTAATAAATAATAACTTCATGAATATAATGCATGCTGCTAAGTACTAAGTAAGTAAGTAAGTACTAAAAATATGAATTGTACCACAGTATGTTTGAGATTTAATAGGGAATTTCATTGCTTTGGTATTTGGTATATTTACAGGATAGTGATTATGATATAGTAGTTTTCAGGTATCTTGGCGGCTGCAGGGCATAGCAGAATGCGGTGTACCGGTGATGGTGGCCAAGATATTAGAAAAGATATATGTATACTATGTGATATTTATTTTGATTTTAGCAAACTGAATAAGTGTTCTATGAAATTACCATCAGAGGAATAAAATAATTGATTACTTCACCAGTTTTGTCCGTTGCTTGGACACATCATCATTGACACTGGACACATCACCGCGGGCACGGTTCCACCAGTGCTGTCTCTACTGGCAGCATCCGCAGCTGCCATGGCTGCAACTATTCCCCCGCGCCGCCCGTCACGCCGCAGCCCCCGCACTCTCCCTCAGCACCGCGCAACGGGAGGCGCTGCACAGGGAGTGGACAGAGAGTTTTCGTTCTTTATTCCAGGTCAGCTTTTAAAAAATAATACAAAAAAATAGTACTTTTTTTGTATTATTTTTTCTTTCAGTATATTTGCCAATACCTTTCATTTAAAACAATATTCACAGCTTTTAAGTATGTTGTAGTTTCAAGGAAAAAAGAAATACAAGCCACACTATGTTCAAGATCAAGAAGGAGTAATTAAAGTGTATGCTATATCTTGGCAGTTGGTGCGTGCCCTACACTGCCCATACTTCTACTTGTGCGCGAACACATTCACGTGCTTGTTCCGGGCGGCGGGCGTGTGCGGTGTGTCGGAGCCCTGCGCCCTCATCGCGCCCACCACGCGCGGCTTCCGCCAGACCTTGCGGCAGGAGGGTAAATTATCTTTGTTATAACTTTTCTAAATTAAAATTGTTTTCAAATGCTCTAAGTATAATCAAAGAATCCAATCTATCTTAAAAAATAGAAATGTGTAAAATATAAAGAATCTGTTTCTGATTTAGTTATTTTATTAATACCAAATAATTTTCTGTTTGTAAACATAATAAAGTAATTTAAAAAAAAATAAAGTACGTTGTATTTATTGAGTGTTGTTCCTTATTTAAATTCTTAATTATTCTCTCATTGTAAAAGATTTAATGTTATAGTTATTGTCTAGATGTAGAGTTCACGATGCCGCTGCGTCCTGACAACAAGAAAAGACTGAACACATCGGAAGAGGAACGTCCAAAGAACTCGTCGGCCGACAGCTGCTACGACACGATGGAGGCCCGGCCGGCGCAACACGATCAGCTGGCCAGCTCGGGTGATGAAGAGGACCCTGACCAGTTCCTGTCGCAGTTGGGCTTGGAAACTGAGGATCTTAGAAGGATAAACAGTGCTCAAGTTAGTAGTTTATTTTAATTTAAATAAGGATAGTATAGTTTTATATGACTTCTTTAGTCCCGCGCCTGCAGGTCTCGAAGATCTTTATCCACTTCATCCATCCAGCGATACCTGGGACGGTCACTGGCCCTAAAAATTTTTTTTAATTTTGCGTTCGGTGACTAGGAGTTAGTTTATTTTTCGGAGAAAGTGGACACTTTTGTTGTCGGAGGCCAAGGCCCACTTCGGGTCACTGCGTCACACTAGTTAGTTGGTTCTTTAGTTCCCTATTTGTACTAAATGTTAATCACATATTAGACTTCATCCTTTTCCAGTATTTAGATGCAAGTGTAACATAATTAGTACGCCGACAATCCATGGAATGCTTTAATGAATACTTAAAATATTTACTTCAACACACAAAATAACATATCAGGAATTTAGTAATATTAGAGTATTTTTTTATTATGCTGTGCTGTACTGTGTTACCAGGCGCGTATGACTCAATCAGCTGAGAGTAGTGTGGACAGCGCGGCGGAGTCGCTGGTGTTGGTGCGGGGTGCGGATGCGCAGGCGCTGTTCAACTTCCTGCTCAACTGCCGCTCGCTGGCCAGCGACACGGGCGCGCTCGCCGGCGTCCCCCCCACACTGCTCGCGCCCACCGCATTCCACGGGGGGGCGCTGCAATCGCTCAAGGTTTATGCTCTTGAAACTTTATATCCATGTGATGGCATCTTGACATGTCTCTGGCTACTTTGTCTTCTCGTATGTCATATAAATGTTACTTAGTCAAAGCCGGTGCGAGTCGGCGGCGCCAAGAGTGTTAAAGGAACATCCGCCTCAACAATATTTTACTAGATATTTATTTCAAAAGAAGCTTTAGATTTTCTGATACTTTCGACAGCTATGTGATGATCTATATATATAAAAGAAAGTCGTGTTAGTTACACTATTTATAACTCAAGATAGGTCGAACTGATTTAGCTGAAAATTGATGGGGAGGTAGCTTAGAACCAGGAAACGGACATAGGATAATTTTTACCCCGTTTTCTATTTTTTATTCCGCCCGGACGGAGTCGCGGGTAAAAGCTAGTTTATAATAAAATCTTTAGAGACATCTTTTGGTTGCTATAATATGTGATGTAGATTTGTCAGTCTCGTACTATTATCGTGTAAGGTTTTCTTTCTAATCAATGTGAAATGCAATAATCCTGTTATATTTAGTTTCGTGAGAACACAGTGCACGTGGAGAGCAAGAAGTACTACTCTATAGAGCTGCGCGGGCCGATCTTGCCGAGCGCGGTGCCGGCGCTGTGCGGTGCGCTGCGGGCCAGCGCCGCCGCCAGCTACAGCGCAACCTTCGCACACCTCGCGCCCACGCTCGCCTTCTCCTGGGCGGCCAGCGCCATCGCACAAGGTACACTGACGAAATATATAAATTGTAGAGTCAAGACTTAGACGTAGAGCTTTTTATGAGCACAACCTTGTAAAACATTCTGCCATCTGTCATTTTTTAATAATTTATAATTTGATATTATTCAATTACAGAAGAAACATCGAAGGATAATGAACCGAATCATTTCACGAAAGCTTTCAACAAAGAGAACTTATCAGATTGTGGCATAAACAAAGACATGCTCCAACTGTTTTGTTCCTCGGACCCCAGTTTAGTGAAGTCAA
The DNA here is from genome assembly GCF_912999745.1 of Papilio machaon. NCBI lineage: Eukaryota > Metazoa > Arthropoda > Insecta > Lepidoptera > Papilionidae > Papilio > Papilio machaon. The sequence continues at coordinate 2,235,363 of NC_059989.1, read as the reverse complement.
TCGACAGTGTCAAGTATAACGCAGAAGACGAAACATATTCATGGTGATTGTAAGCGTGAGTTTTCACTGACGAAACACAGAGAGTTGATGTTGTTTATGTTTCGGCAGTGGAAACTCACAGTTGATTTGTGTGCATGTGTGTGTGAACTACTGTTTTATAAGATGAAATAAAATTATATCTGAAATCAGATGGCGTTTAATTGTAATAATAGAAACGACAGATCACTTAATCATATGATTTATTCAAATTTTCATTTTTGGTAAATTAAAAAGTAAAATAATCATATAATCGACAATCACTTAACAATAAAACAAGATTCATACAGATCAGGATGAAATAAATAATATTTGTGGGAATTCTGTTTAATTATGACATTGTTAACTAACTGCACTAATTACTAATTATCACTTCAAACCCAAGGTGGAGCAGGAATCTTGGAAAGCTTAAAACTAACGTTAATTATCTACGCGACTGCAGCCTCCGCCAACTGCGAAAATAGAAAACAAATTGCAAATTAAAAAAAGTACAGTAAAGTTAACATATAAATACATCTAGTGGTGTAATTTTCTAGAAATAATTATAAAGCAAATATTTAAAGTCTGTTTACCTGGCAGATGAGTCAAGTTGAATTACACAATGTAGGTCACGAAGGCTTATGATTTCTGTGAAAGAAAAGATATAGTATTAATTTATTTAATACAAAGCGGTAAAATATCCAAAATGGTAACCACAGAACGGAAAATAATCATTTTAGTAAAATGTTTTGGTTTAGAGTTTTATTTCAGATGACTACATTATATTTTAACAAGTGAAAGGTTCTAATCCTAGCTAGTTCTTAATACCTATAAAATGTACAAAAAATAATCATAGAGTCAATTGTAAAATAAATTGAATCAAACTCCTCAACCTCAGCCAAAAAAAAGACGTTGAAAAAAGATTGAAGAAGAAGTGTCGGTGTGATTTTTACATTAGAAGATGTGGAGGTGGGTTGTCCGGGCACGGAGTACTGCGGCCGGAAGTTGGAGAAGTTTGCGGCGGCGGCGGCGGCGGGGGCGAAGCCCGGCAGAGACCCGCCCGCACTGAACCCGCCCGGGAACTGCGCCATCTGCGCCGCTATAATACCACACACCACATTACATCATACAAACATATATTTACAGTATTATCTGACATTTCACAGACTACTTAGAAAGACAGAGAGATTATTGAAATAAAGTATAAACTCGATAACATCCATAAAATTTAGCAACATAGAAGGGCTATTGCTCTGTAATTATTTTCTATTCCCTGTTTAAAACAAAATGCGTTAGTTTAAATTTGAAATGCTTCAATGTGGTAAGCGAGCAGTGTTACCTGGCGGCAGCGGGTTGCCGGCGGTGGCTGCGAGACGCGACAGAATGGACCGCTCTGACATCTGCAGGCGTTGCGCCACCGGCGGGATACGCGCCAGCGTCGCCGGCAGCCGCGATACGTCTGACTTCATGTCCGACAGCAGCTCCTCCAGCTGATTCAACACCTAGACACACACCGTAGACGTTAGCATTGCTCATATATTGCAAATATTTTATTTAAAAAGCTTATAAAAAACTTACCTTTTTTTATAAGCTAAGAACCTAGTTTAAATAATAATATTGTTGTGTGGTTTGTACCTTGTGCAGTACCGCGTTGGCGGGCTTGTTGCCGGCGAGGGACTCCTTGCTGAGGTGTTGGTGCGACTCGGCGAGGCACTCGACCTCCGCGAAGCGCGCATTCAGCGACATGGCGGGGTGGTTGGGGTCCTGCGTCAGGTTCAGGTACGCCGCGCGCCGCAGCTGCTCCTCTATCACCAGCGCCTGCTCCAACAACTGACACACACATTTTACTTTTATAAATATCATTCAAATAAATAAAACAAAAATAATTTTAATTATTAAAAAACTAACCTTAAACCGCCTTGCAAGGAATTTGTTCTTAATTTCGAGAAAGTTTCCTTTGCCGACGTCCATTTTGAAAGGTTCGTTGATGATGGCAAAGCGCAGGTCGTTCTGTATGTCCTGCCAGCGGCCGTAGCCGTGCGTCACGATGCCGGCCAGGAGCCAGTAGTCGTGTCGTCTGTGCCAGATCTCGTACTCGCGGCCGGGTGCCGCCGCGCGCTCCTCGTTCAGCCACAGCGTGTGCAGCTCCGTGAACCCACCGTCCGCAATGTTGAACATGAACTTGCGTCGCTCAACTTTTAAGTCGTCCTCCTCCTTCACTAACACCACATCATCATCGTCCTCATCCTTCTTATCTTCTTTAGGTTTCTCCGACGCCTCCGACTCGGTCTTGTCGCTCTTCGCATCGTCTTTCTTGTCGGAGTCTTCCTTCTCCTCTTTGACTTTATCGCCCTCTTCGGACTTCTTGTCGTTTGATTTGTCATCCTCCTTAGGAAGCTCCTCGTCGACAGACATTCGCCTTTCCTCTTTTATCTCCTGTTTTTCTTTGGCCGTTTCCTTATCGTCCTTCTTTTGTTCTTCTTCGTTTTCCTTGATGTCACTCGTGTCCATCGGCTCTTCTTTCTCTTTACTCTCCTTTGCATCAGACTTTTCCTCTTTAGGTTCTTCCTTGTCATCTTTCTCGGAGCCGCCCGGTGTGGGCGCTTGTCCTGTAGCCTGTGATACTTGTGTGGGAGCGGGCGAAGGTGCGGCTGATGTTATCGGCGTCGCTGTCGACGGAGCCGGACTGGGAGCTGCGCTCTCGTTGGCAGCGCCGGCTATTTTCACTGGCTCAACTGGCTTACGTATCAATTCTGGCATACTGTAATATCCGTTGATATGTTCAAATTCTTGAACTTTCTTTCTGATCAGACTCATGACACCGATTCGAGTTAAGACGTGCTGCCGTGATAAGCCTTCCCTTGGAACGCCGTCGGCGAAAGTTTCAGCATTATCTGCACCGGGTTCACATAAATGTCGCATGAATAGCGAAACGTAGGCTTTGAAGTTGCGTTCAGATTTACCTCTAAGATCTCGAACTAACCATTGAGAATTAAATGCGTCTTGAGGCGGCATCCCGTAGCGCATTATCGCGTTAAGGAACGACTTCCTCTGTCTGGCGTTAAAACCGAGAACCTCCATGTTGCCGCCGACTCGTGCGAGTAACGGAGGAAGAGGTCTGTCCCGCTCCTCGCGTCTCTCCAGCCTCCTCTTGCTGCGGCGACTGAGGAGATCGCCGTTGTCATTCTTTTCATCGAAATCGTCATCTTCCTTATCATCTTCACTACCTTGTGAGAAGTCAGAATTGTAGTCGGATCCATTTTCCTGCCACGTCGAATCCTCACGGTTTTCAGTTTGAGCAACGCTGCCGTCGTTGTAGTTAACTTGTTTACGTACTCGCTTGCCTTTACCGAGTGTTCTCGCTTGGTCTTCTTGATGCTGTTCATAATGATGTCTAAGTAATTTGATCCAGTAAGCTGGATCAGTGTTTTCAGCTTCTTGTTTAATGATCTCCGTATCCACTTCCTCTTCGCCGTCGCCTTCTTTAGTGGAGTAGCTGGCCACTTTGAAGGAGCTCAGGTATTCGTTAGCCCAGGATTCCTTTTGTTCGATACCTTCCTTAGATCGATCGAGTAATTCGGCCACAGCTCTATCGTCATAATGAATGGCTTCTTCTTTACCTTCTTCTTCTTTAAACAGTTCCTCCGTACCGAATCTCAGAATATCATCTAACTCTTGCTTAGTAAAGTTGGCGCCTTTGCCGCCCATGCCGGGACGCACAACCAAGTGAGTCAACATCATCTTTCTCTTAGCTACTTGTGTAACTCTTTCTTCTACACTGTTACGTGTGACGAAGCGATAGATCATCACTTTATTTGCTTGACCTATACGATGAGCTCGAGAGAACGCCTGAATATCATTGTGAGGATTCCAATCGGAATCGTAAATAATAACAGTATCAGCCGTGGCCAAATTAATACCCAGACCACCTGCTCTCGTCGAAAGTAGGAACACAAACTGCTGAGCTCCGGGTGCGTTAAACCTATCTATAGCTTCTTGACGAATCGTTCCAGTTATACCACCATCGATTCGTTCATATTTGTATCCTTCTCCCTCCAAGAAATCTTCTAAAATGTCTAACATTTTTGTCATCTGTGAGAAAATCAGTACTCTGTGTCCTTGTTCCTTAAGTTGTTTCAACATTTTAGACATAAGAACCAGTTTGCCGGACGCCTTAACTAAAGCCTGTGTTTCGTAATTTCCATGAGGACCCAACGGCGCCTCTTCCGCCGCCACGGGGAATAGGTACGGGTGGTTACAACACTTCTTCAAATCCATCATTACATTAAGTAAGGACACAGTTTGACCACCGCTCTTGGGATTTAAAGCTTCGTAGTTTCTGGTAAGAATATACTTGTAGTATTTCTTCTGCATAGGCGACAATTCCACACGCACGATGAACTCGGACTTCGTGGGCATATTTTTTAGCACATCGGCCTTCAAACGTCGCAGCATATGCGGCCCGAGCATTTCGTGAAGCCTCTTGACTTGCTCCTCTTTTGAAACGTCCGCAAATTCATTTTGGAAAGCGGCTAGATCGTTGAATTTGTCTTTATTTAAGAAATTCAAAAGATGGAACAACTCCTCGAGGTTATTTTGCAAAGGAGTACCGGTCAGGAGTAGTTTGTAGTTGATGTGATAGCCAGCCAGTAGCCGGAAGAATTTGGACTGATTGCTTTTAAGCCTGTGAGCTTCGTCGACCACCAAAACGGCCCAGTCGATAGAGCCTAAACATGTAGAATCGATGGAGATCAACTCGTAGGATGTTAGGAGGACGTTAAACTTGACCTGTGACTTAATTTTGGAAGGTCTTCCGCCTCTATTTGCACCATCATCGAACGTAAGTTCGTTCTCTCTTATAACGGCTCTGGAATCTTTGTCGCCGACGTATGTTATGCAGTACAAATCGGGGGCCCATAGTTCAAATTCTCTCTCCCAGTTGATAATAGTCGATAAAGGTACTGACACCAAAAATGGACCTTTACAATGTCCTTCTTTGAACAACGAGTAAAGGAATGTAACCGTTTGAATGGTTTTACCGAGACCCATCTCATCTGCGAGAATGGTATCGATTCCTTGTCCCCACGAGTACCGCAACCAGTTGAGACCTTCCAGCTGGTATGGATGGAGCTGCATTCCAGTTTCGTATACAAAGGGCGGTTGATCTTCGTACTTTTTGTTGAGGTTAGTTGTGGGACGTTCTGGCGGGGGATTGTATTTCTTGGCTTTCATCTGAAGTCCACTACTGCTTTCATCATCGTCAATAACATCTTTGTTCTTGCTCTTGCGGCCGGCTTTCTTGCCTTTGCTGCCTTTTGTCTTGCCTTCAGAAGTGATAAAGGCTCGCATATCCTGAAAAGATAACATTCGTTGTTAGTGGTCCACACAAATATTGATATATACAAAATATGATTTAAAAAAAAAAGCACATTTATACCTGATAATACTCGATGGCATTCTTGAGTCCTGCGATGTCCGCATGCTCGGACTCCCAGGTGGCCTGGTCGTAGGAGAGATCGCGCCACTTCACCAGATAGAAGGTGGTACCGTCGCGCGCCGTGCGGTGGTTGATCACGCGGTGCACTATCAGCCACTCCGGCTTCACGCCGTACCTTCACAAAAACAACAACTATAGAGTAAACATCTAGGCAGGTCTGGAGTGTTTATTTATTGAGATTAGAGACAAATCTATATATATAAAAGAAAGTCGTGTTAGTTACACTATTTATAACTTAAGATCGGTTGAACTGATTTAGCTGAAAATTGGTGGGCAGGTAGCTTAGAACCAGGAAACGGACATAGGATAATTTTTACTCCGTTTTCTATTTTGTTTTTATTCCGCGTGGACGGAGTCGCGGGTAAAAGCTAGTCTCTTATAAAGTGAAATCAGTCTTAAAATATCGTTGGTCGCGTTAATGGAAAATATTAATAAACAATTACAATAAACAATATTATACATATCACAATGTATTGTCTCCCAAAAGTGACTGCTTGAAAATATATACATACCTATAATACTTTTCTTCAAGTATCTTCTCGTCGGGAAAGTTTTCAGGGTCGTGTTTGTTCTTGATTCGTTTGCGTATCTCGCGCTCCTCGAGCGGCTCCTCCAGCTTGGGGGGCTCCTCGGGGTCAGACTTGCGCATGTAGTACCTGTACATCAGCGGGTGGAACACGTCCAACTGAAAACATATGCAGTTAAATACATTAATATTTCGAAAATAGTGAGCGTAATTGATATTAAAATCTATATTTATCTGTTAAATAAACTAAAAAAGTAATAATTTACGTTTAAAATGTGCCATAATGGTATTTTTAAAACAAGGAATTTGGTTTGCAAATGATTGAAATCTAATATATAAAATTCTCGTGTCACGGGGTTCAAACTTGAACTCCTTCGAAACGCCTAGACCGATTCTCATGAAATTTTGTGAGCATATTCAGTAGGTCTGAGAATCGGCCAACATCTATTTTTCGTACCCCCCCCCCATTTTTTTAACTGCGCGCGGACGGAGTCGCGGGCGACAGCTAGTTGATTTATAAAAGTTTAAAATTGCCAAATTTATGTCACCTCTTCTATCTGAATATTTGCATTTCCTTTTTTTGGGATGTTAACTATAAGTTTTAATATTTAATAAAACAACATTATTCAGTACTATTAAGGAATTTATGATAAAATTGACCTGTATCTCAGATATCCAGCTGCAGTGCCAGTAGGAACGCTCGTGCCACTTCACAAAGAACTCTCGAGTGCGCGGAGCTTTCGTTTTGCCCGCACTTTCCAACCATCTCCATGTCAAAATCTTTGCCACTTTACCCTCCAGCGGTAGACACTGAATACAAAAACAATTTTTTTTTAAATCACATCTCAATTGGTATACCAAAGTAATAATTATCAATTCAAAAAAATATTCCCCGAACCGACTGATCATTGTGGGGAATAGAAGACCTCTACCCTCCATCATTATAAGGAATTATTAAAATAATAACAAATATAGAAAAACATAAAATATATAACTAATAGCATACTATATATAACAAATAGCTTAATTGAAAAAGAGTAGTGTAGTAATCTGAAGGAAGTTGCACAAAATTGAAAAAGAGTCAATATGTTGGAGAAGGCCTTTGCCGATAAGCAAACAGATAACTGCAGAAAATAATTAATCTTTTTCTTTGTTAGCTAATCTGAATAAAAAGCTATTATATATTTGTTATTTATTAATAATCACCAATTGATCTTGGAATTTTTGTAAAAGAATAATGATGTTTAATAGTAGAATTATTATATTAACCTATTTAACTATACTTACACTACATCTTGGACATTTCCATTCTCCATCGGGCACCTCGTCCAGTGGTGGATTGAGACAGAAGCGATGGTAAGCTGAAGGACACGAATCGCAGCATAACAACTCACCGCCATCTTTACATATCCTTTAAAATAATATTTACAAGACATCAATATATGAAATCACAGGGTTAGGTTATTTGTGAAGGAAAAAGATGGTAAAAAACAACCCAGATAAATTTATATCCATCAAGTGACAATTAAAAAATCTATATATATATATGATAACCTCCTTCTTTTTGAAGTCGGCTAAAAAGAAAGTCTTGTTAGTTACACTATTTATAACTCAAGATCGGTCGAACTGATTTAGCTGAAAATTGATGGGGAGGTAGCTTAGAACTAGGAGACGGACATAGGAACTTTTTTATCTTGTGTGCATTTTTTTTATTCCACGCGGACGGAGTCGCGGGTAAAAGCTAGTATGTAATAAAAGAAATACCTGTATTCAAAAGTCATGTATGGATATAGTATAATATCCTTTAAATCAATAGTTACAGGTAGAAATACATTAAGTCGCGTATATGTACTACGATTTTTTCGCCAGTATGGTCGATCAGGTCAAGAGTTTACTATTGACATATGTCACTTAGAACTTAGTGTATTAACCTGCAGAACTCCTGGTGCTCATCATCATCTTCCTGATCCTGGTTTCCCTCGGCCTCGCAGTGGGGGCAGGACCAGCGCCCCTCCGGAGTCTCCTCCAGTTCTGGCTCCAGGCACACCAAGTGGTATGCACGAGGGCATGTGTCGCACAGAATTATCTCACCTCCTTGCTGGCACACCTGATACATACAATTATATGAGCAAATTGCAGTTTAGACTGAACTCCTAAAAGTTAAATGAGTAACACTAGCTTTCATTACACATAGATGAGGAGCCAAGGTTTATTATTTAAAATAAATCTTTGTGAGTTGAAAATAAATTTGACATTAGACTTATAGTATTTTGTTCAATATTGTTTGAAAACTGAATTTATGTCATTTTTTTAATGAAATTTCATATTAAAATATAGTTATTTTTTTAGTTTTTAAGTTTGCTTACTTCACAATAATCCTGGTGTTCGTGTTCGCCCTCCGCGCCGTCGGGGAATTTATTAGTCGTCTTCAATTTCTTCTTCTTCTTGCTCTTATTGCCTATTTTTGTCTTAGCCTTCTTCTTCGGCTGTGGCTGCAATAATTATTTATTTATTAGAATATTATTAAATCAATAGTGAAGAATACTGTGATTTTCCAATAACTAGAAAGAGATAATTTTGAGAAATAATAATTTACATTAATTAATTCTGAATGTGAATACTAACTGGTGCATTAGGATCCTCATCTTTTGGCTGCACGCCCTCCTCTGCTACTGCAGAAGGCTTGGGCTCCTCCGCCTCAGCCAACATCTGCTCGAACTCCGCATCAGAGTCCGTGTTGGCGCCCGCGCTGCCCTCGTGCTCTTCGTCCTGCTGAATAATTAAACACGAATTGATTATGCCGATATCAATAAGTGTACGAATACTTTTTTTTACTTTAATATGCAAAGATAAACTCACTCGAATTTCCTCATCTTTCAATAGTTTTCGTTAATCTAAAATGACACGCGATTTTTAAAGACGAATTTATCATCATCATCAACCTGCCCTTGCCCACCCTGCCCCCCTATTAAGGGTTGGCACAGTATGTACTATACCTCCATACATCTCTATCAGCCGTCATATCTAAATTTACCCCCTTCTTACGCATATCCTCTTTCACACAATCCATCCATATTTTCTTTGGTCTTCCTCTACCTTTAAACCATCCACATTCAATCTCATTACTTTTTTGTTTATATAAACATCATCCCTCCGCATAACATGTCCAAACCACGCTAACCTTCTGCTCCTCAATTTCTCGATAACTGGCGCTACTTTCATACTTCCTCTGATATACACATTCTTAACTTTATCTTTTCTTGTCACACCACTTTTAAAGACGAATAAAGGTATCAAATGCTATATGCATTGAAAGATTGGACAATAAACTTACACTGCTGGTTCTCTTGCGCTTGCTGAATTTGATCTTGAGTGTGGGCACTTTGGGTTTACGACCGGGTTTACCGCGCGGTGTGTTACCATGCTTGGGGCGGCGGCCGCGCTTGCGGGGCGCGGGCGTGCCCTCATCACTCGCCTCCTCCTCCTCCTCTTCTTCAGGCTCATCGATAACATCTTCTATCTGATGATAGTATCATTTTTTTTTAATTTTTATAAAGCATTCGCATTTTCCTAATATTATAAATGAGAAAGTTAGCATGTATAGATATTTATTACAAAGCAACTCCAAAATAGCTAAATTAATCTGGACGAAATTTGGTCCACACAATCATAATTTTTAGCTTGATAAAGAACGAAGTATAGTAACTGATAAGACCTTACCTTACTACTATCTTTCGGTGGACGGCCTGACCTCGGCTTTGGCGTGTAGTCGGAGGCCGTGGATGTGTTTGTGTTCTCTTCGGAACCCATCGCTTGTGGACCTCCACTCAGATGTGGATTAGTTTCGCAGAACAAGCGCCACTTGGCAGCTACGAGCATCATTAACTTTGACACTGGTACCTGCACGTAAATAAATTAATACATAAATACAATTCATAGAATGAAAGAAGTCATAATTAATCGAATAGATCATATATTAGCGAAAAAAACAAACCGATACCTTAGGATTTTCTTTGACAAGAAGAGGTCGAACATGTTGCTGGAATAATTTATACGATGTGAGGTTTTCAAAGTCAGCGTCGCTGTATTGTATGTCTACATCTGTGAGACCGAATGACGAGCACACTTCTTCTACTGTTGGCATACCTAAACAAAGAAAATAAATAAGTAAAAAGTAGGAAAGAAAACTTCTATTTGTATATCATTAATTGAACCTCCAAAAAAAACTAGATCAAATTAGACACCTAAATAACGTACGGATTATTTTTCAATAAATACCAAGTACACAAAATATTAAGTACAAAATCAAATAGCTCTCACATTTTATTCTCACATTAGAATTATCAAACATAGCCTCGTTTCTCAAAAATCGACCAAGAATTTCTATTATTTATGTCATCAAATTGTTTCGTCAAGAAAATGAACAAACGCCTGAGTGACAAGTTTAATATTGTGCAATATTAATTCAACAAACAAATATTGATCATTGCAGAGGAATACGTCAACAAACACGCGGCGTTGGTACTTTGATTCGATCTTAAATATTTTTTATTATTCGTAGATATATTTTTGAAAAGATAAGTTACTACCGTAATTCAACTACTCTATACTTTCCTACTAATATTAAAATCGATTATTGTTTATCATCATCATCATCAACCTGCCCTTATCCCTATGGAGGGTCGGCAAGTATGTACTACTCCTCCATAGCGTTGCCAGGCTTTCGGATAAAGCCGGACATAGGTAGGCTTTTTGATTGCGTGTCCGGCCAAAATAAACGGTTTTCCGGCTTTTGTTTTTGATTACATTTCCCAAACGAGAGTGTACCTATTAATACTGAGACAAAATTCGAAACAAGGGTGTCCAACCTTTCTACCCAAATGTCCGGCCAAAATGGCTGGTCTCTCTGTCTAGTAGGTTTGGCGACCTGGCAACCCTACTCCTCCATACATATCTATCAGCGTCGGCCGTGAAATTACCCCCTTCTTACGCATATCCTCTTTCACACAATCCATCCATACTTTCTTTGGTCTTCCTCTACCTTTATAGCCATCCAAATTCAATAAAACCAGTTAAAAAAAAGGTTTATAAATGATATCGTTTTAATGTTTTATTTTCCTCCTATATTTGCTCTTGTTCTTAGTACAAAACATAAAATTTCAAGTCACGTAACCACACTTATACAGTTAGACTGTTGAATTACGAAACTACATCTATGATATAAAGTTAAAATGTATTGATAACATTTCGTGTCAAGGCTGGCAGCAATTTCCCATATTATAGAACCAGTCGGTAAATTTACCTTAGTAATTAGGCAGTAGTCTAACTAATTGTAGAACTAAATAAAACTTCTAGTTTTTAAAATAATCAAGCTAATGATCTGAATTGTATATGATAAAAATCATATCTGTGGTGTGTGAAACAATTACATAACAAAATTGAATCAGCTCCATTATTCTCACATTTTTATTACAAAAAGACGTTACTCGCGATGTCTAATTATAACGCGTAAAATAGTAAAATTTACATTTCAACATAGGAATAATAAATAGGAGATTTTGGCACTAGTTCTAAGTTTCTAAGTAAATTTTTCACCAATGTGATAATAATAGAGTAACGAGAATACAAATAAGTAGAAATACCAATTACAAAATTGTTTACAGTATTTTCCGAGTTTATATTCTGTCATTACAAAAGAAACGCAAAGTAATTTAAAGATTACTTTAAAAAAAAAATTATAAAAAGTTTCAATCTGAAAGTACTGTCGACACAGCGAGATTTCATCTTGTTTACGTTCTGTTTATAAATAGCTAGTCAAAGTAAACAATCGGCGGTAAATTGAAGCAAAAACCTTTTAGATTTATAAATTTTACCATTATGTGATATGCAGCTTAACAAAATTTTAATTTTTTTTTTATTTTTTATTTTGGAAAATTTACACTTACACAGTTATACTTTCAAATATTACATGCCCCGCAAAACTGCTTACGCAGTTTGACTGCAGGTCACTCGCTTTACATTACTTAAATGTTTACAATGTATTTAATAATCTCATTTGGCTGTCGTAAGCATTTACGTCCGTGCGAATTAAAAAAATAAACTCAGTAAGTAGCCTATGCGCTATTCCAGAAAAAATCTGTGCTAAATTTCATCATTTTTCCTTATACTAAATCTACACTAAAAATGTTCCTTAGTGTTAACGACTTTGAAGGCTTTGGTCCAAGAGGCTTTGGCTTTAGGTATGGGACTATTAAAGATTCATATAAAGTTTTTATAAAAAAGTAATGACATTTTCCGAGGATTTTGACCATAGAGAGGTTCGAGGCTTCCGAAAAAATAACTTTTTTACAAGCTAACATACAACTATCAATCTCTAGTACCTTTATATTAATGGTAAATAAAAATGTTACTGTTCCCGTCGATTTCATTAAACATTTGAACTGGATTTTTTCCAAGATGTTATTTAGAACAAATTGTCAAGTGCCGAGCCTAGTAACATCTAGACGGTCAAGTTACGGTATATTGTCACATGTAACTTTCCAAAGTCATCAGTGTACGTTATCTCGGATTACATACGGAACTCTCGATTTAAAGGCGTCGTCAACATAGGCCCGACATCTTTTTATATAATACTAACTGTCGCCCGCGACTCCGTCGGCGCGGAATTAAAAAAACTTAATAAGTAGCCTATGTGTTCTTCCAGACTATGTTCTACATCTGTACCAAATTTCATTAAGATCCATTGAGCCGTTCGGGAGATACCTTCAAACAAACATCCATCCATCCATCTAAACATTCGCATTTATAATACTAGTAACATTGTTTCAGATATCTATAAGAACAATACTCTTAAGATATATGGCGACAGAGCCGACTTGTATCGAATAAACGGACCAAAACCTTGTTTTCATGATATTTACTTTATATTTTACAGTGATTCAATTAGAACACGTAAGTGCATGTTTTTTGCACTTTTATTGTATATAGGTAAAATCTGCTAATGATGGTGCATATCAATATTTTTAATTTTTTTTCTTGTAATAACTAAATAACTCTTAATTAAGAATCTCAACGCAAAGATAAGTATTGTATACAATTCCGTTTCAACTATTTAATCATTACATATGCTGAAAAAGTTGTCCATAGATAAATTTATTCTTAGTGTAATTAAAAAAAATGGCCGCCATTTTTGGTCACGTAACAAAATGGATGACGTAGCAGATGTTGGTACGATCGAAATAACAGGTCATTGATCCGTCGACCTTCGAAACAACGCAATTATATTTCCACAACTTGTTCAATTAAATTTTTTGCATCCAATCTTATTGTTTGAAAATTTTAAAACAACTAATATTATATCTTTTTTATATTGAAGAAAGTTACAACTATTTAACTTATCTAAAGTGTTGTAAGGGTTAACATATCAATTTTACTAAGATTAGCTGATTCAGAAGTCTAGAATTAGGTCAATCAATTGAGATCACAGATTATATAGATAACAGACATAGTTATGATTGCAAATTTAATAAAATAAAAAAAATTGCAGACATAAATTAAAAGGATTTTTTTAGATAATGAATAGGTAGATAATTTTTTCTATGCAATAGATTCAGAACCAACACATATCTTTACTGCTCTACATCACATGGCATTTTAACTATAAGACATTCACAAATACGGAAACTTATTTATATATGGAAACTTGTTTACTTACTTGACACAGAGTCAGATGTTGCTGGAGTTGAAGTATTGTGTTTGCTCCCTCTGCCTTTTCTAGACTTTTTACCTGAAGACACGGCACTCAGTGCATAGTCACTGTCACCTTCCGCTTCAATTTCAAGACCAAAGTCATCATCCTAAAATTAATAAACATTTTTAAAAGAACTAAAACCAGTAGAGAACTAAAAATAACTTATTGACTGGATGATGGACATGTAATGAATTTGAATTAATATGCTAACCTCTTCGCTTTCATTTTTACGCTTCTTCTTCTTCTTTCTGCCCTTTTTTTCTTCACCTCTAGCCTTTCGCTTCTTACCTTTCTTCTTTTTTCTACCATCTTCTGGTGAATAATCATCATCCTCCTAATAAACATAACAAATTTTGAAATAAAAATAGTGTATGTTGGTAATGCAATGGGTCACAGTTTATTTCAAAAATGACTGCATTTTTTCTGCATTACAATGAGGTTACTTAATGTTTTTTTATAAATTCAATTACTATTGTATACAACTTACGAAAAGCGAGTATATAACATTATTTACCATGTTTGTGTCAGCATGGAACAATCTTATAAACAACTTTTATAAATTAAAATAAAAAAGAAATGATTTAATTTTATTTACCTTCGGTGGAGCTTCATCACTCTCACCAGAGTTTTCATTTTGACCCTCACCTTCTTCTACATCTTCGTCGCCTGCAACAAAAAATTGCACTAAAGTGGTCAAACCACTAACCACATGCTTTACACCTGCCCATCTCATGAAGATCCATGGTTTTTCTTAAAGAAAGAGCAATGCTAGCGTTAAGGTCACTAATCCCTTTGTTTGGCGTCGTCCATTTTGTTAAGTATAGTAATGAGGGGTAATGCATGTTCTTTTCTGTCACGAACTGCCACATAAAAATATTTACACCCGAACGACAACAACCTCTCCATTATGCCATTAAAACATGTTTCTTAACACTGCACTGTTCGAATATGACTATAATGTTCCACACACAGCATCATCGAAACCAAAATCTTCGTATATTTAATTGCTTGCCGCAAGTAAACATATGATACCGCTATTCGCGGCTTACCTATGACATGCTAGTAACGAAATCAAACGTTTACCTGCGAAAGAACCGTCTACTTCATCGTCTGATGCCATTTAGCTTAAAATGTAACACAATCTGATCACAAATAATTCAATTTAATATAGTAATGATAAAGGACGCGCAGTTTTTGCGACAAATGGTAATTAATTCAGAAATTGATGCCGCCGTCACTACGATGAACGAACTAGCATGGATGAAATAGCAAGATGTTTTTTTCTCGTTCTAACAGGCTTTAAAAAAAAAAGAAATTTTTGGGATGCCACATATTAAAAATGTAAAGTCCCAGTTTCTAGGTAAATTTACTACATGATTTCATTTTTCCTTAGAATAAATACATAGCTTTTGGTTGGAATATTTAAAAGCAAGGTTTGTTTCTATAAGCTTAGCGGTCATGATGCATTTGCACTAGTGTAAAAAATTTACAAGTGACTACTGGACTAAGAAAACCGACTGACTGAACTGACGAAAATTGAAGAAAACTGACTACTGCATGTTCTATTAACACGCAACAATACATATCAAACGGTTGAACCAAAATCGACGATTGAAGTGTGGTTCAGTTAGTATTTTCCAAGGAGTGTTTTTCAACAACTATATTTTATTGCCCAGTTGTTATTCCTTACATCCTCACTGACAAAACAGAAAATAAAATAAGTTTTACTATTACTATCGGTAGTTAAATTTCATTCGAAACACGACGTTCTTTTTAAGGTAATTTTAATTTTGAAATGGCAGCATATGTTAATGTTGCCATTGACAATTTTAAAAAGTTTTATGATTATCTGTTTCACTTTTATAATCTTTGACTTTCTATTTCTCTATGATTTTTATTGATTATCTATGAAAAGTGGCTAGTGGTAATGGCGCATTTTTCTTTCAGCGAATCTGCGATTGTTAAATTTTTCTCATTTATCGTCTGAATTTTTGTCAGTTTTCTAAGTTCAAGTTGGTAATCATTCTTAGAGTTATTAAAATTCTTGTGGTGGTATTCAATAAACAACGGATCATCTTTATAGCACTAGTTTTCTAAAAACATAATCTACCTAATTAGATTTCATATTACCGATTCTTCCGGCATCCCTTTAAGCTTTCCAAGTGGTCTAATGAATTCACTATTAGATTACGGATCGTCATCATCAAGTGATACTGATGAAGATGAAACTGTTGATGAAGAAAAGTAAGAGCGGATAATTGATAATTTATACATTGATATTTTATTTGCATTCTTTGAAAGAGAAAAGATTCATCTACTGTTTCCTATAATTTCAGATACAATAAGGATGAATCAAAGCCAAAACTCCCTAAACCGACCCTCGGTGAAAATAGTCTTCAAACTTCAGTTTTTTCAAATCCATTTGCTGAGGAGGAGTTAGCAAAAGCTGCTATACTAGAGAAACATGTAAAAATGGTATATGTTGAGTTTCAATTACTATATTGAAGTGATTACTATAAAGATAAAAAAAATTGAAGTTATTTTTACAATCTGCCCAAACCATACTTATTTACCAACAAAAATTTTTGGGATACTAAATAGACAATTTTATATATTTGCCTTATTAGTACCTAATTTGAAAATTATTACAAGCAAACAGTAATCTTGTTAACTTATTTAGATAAGTATTACATATAATTTAACAGTATTTTATTGCATACCCAATATTTAAATAGGAAAAGTTTATATAGAATTTTACATATAATCGTCAAGTACATAGTCGGTGACTGTAAGATTCCAGGTAAAGATAATATGCAGATGATAAATGGAAGGAAGATCTGCTGGAACTACAGAAAGGGCAGATGTCGATTTGGTCACAACTGCAAGTATGGACATGATTCAGATATACTAAAAACAGATGAAGAACTCCAAGCAGAGAAACAGGTAAGAAAAATTAGTTTTTTTTATACCAATTCATTAGAATAGGAGATAAGAACGTACACTTGTATTTGCTCTTATAATTATTAAACAATAAAAAACGTTGGCCTATTCAACATAAAATAGTTACAACTCTTTTTGTCAGATGGATCAAGTGTATTATATACAAGAGAAATTTTCTCAAAGAAAATAAGTGTTTTCTGTTCTATTAGATAAATAGATAAAGGTTTAGATTAGTTTTAAATATCAACAGTAAATTATACTAAAATTTTGTACTTACAGAAATTAAAAACTGTAGTATGTGAAGGTGCGGGAACAATGTCATCAGCACCACCACCACAAGTTATTATTGAGGCATCATCAAATGATGATGATGTGTGGGAAGGAGGAGCGGGTAAGAAGAAGAAGCGACCAGGATTAACCACTGGACTGGTGCCAGGAAAAAAGGTTATTAAGATGTATAAGGAACAAAAACTGAAAGATGCAATAAAGAAATGAGTATGAGAAAACTTATATTAAAAAAAATCTCTTGAGAAATAGCCTGAAATTATCATAAAAATATTATAATCTTAGAATAGAAGACCTAGGGGAAGTGTAATAGTATCCCATGTTAAACTTTGACTTCAAGAATTACTCTTTCCTCCATGTTCAACATATTAATGTTTTAATTATATTTTTTCCTGCATTCCTTTGTTAACATAGGTTTCAACTGCAGTGACATTTATATTGATGTAAATTGTAGTCTGTTTTGTTAGAGTATGGAATGGATGACATACAAGTCAGTGCCATGGAGTCCCAGGGTTATAGATTCAACAAGGATCTTTTGACAGTCAGAAAATATGTGAACTAACAATGTCACCTTCACAGTGTCATATTTTGACCAAAGCGGAAGCAGCAGTTGCACAGTTTAATGTTGCCATTTTCATAAATTTTAAATTCCATAAATATCATGATGTTATGACATGTAGGTGAATTTGCTGTCTTTGGATAAGTTATACTCAATTATGACAATCCTTTTCATGCTGTAGCTGTGATGTCATGTTTTTCTTTTATTTCCTTGTTTGATTATTTAGTAAAATATAACTTCAAACTTTCGTGGTTTTTACTAATATACTGTTTGTAAGCTCGGGAGCTCAAACAGTCTAATTGTGGTAAGAATCCCTTTTCTTACGAACAGAGAATACCAGAGCTGGTAAGAGATGCTGCTGTCATGGTCAGCCATCAGAAAATATGAAAACTTTCATGGGCATAGACAATGGTATAAAAGAAAGTACATCCCATGACAGTTACAGTATGAAAAAGATCTTGTGACACTTTGTTGACATGAAGTGCTAGTGGGTAGTCATAATTTTTGTCTATTGGGTTAGATATCTTTGTCAGTTTATACCAGTAGGTGTTGATTTGCATCCATTATGTTATATCTTAACATTTAAGCATAATATTTAAGTTACAATTAACTCTACCTATCTATCATTTCGTATTTTTATAGGATTAATACTTTGTGTACCTGTAGTATACATTTTCAAATGATTTCAATGTTGAATAAGTGTTATTTCTAAGCCCATTAAAAATAAACATATTTATAGATTTATCAAATTTATTTTTCTCAAGCAAATTGTGTTCGATGTTTCACGACTCAAGGATTTTTTTCTTGCCAAGAGTATAAATAAAAGTCCAGACTATCATTGCATGTATTTTTTATTAGGAAATGACACGAAAAACATGTAGCCCTTAGCCTTATAAGGCTTTCAATAACGTCATAACGTATTTTTCACTAATATATTAAACAGGCAAAATGCAGTAGGATTTCACAACATTTCGTTTGTTTTCAAGTTTCTTCAAAGATTTTACTTATATATGACAATTGAACAAGCAAATAAAAATGACTCATTATTTTTTACACATAGTACACAACATTAATAAGTGTTATAACACGACAAATTTTAGATAGTCGTTTTGAACAAGTACAACAATAAAGGGATTTGCCTCTACAATTTCACTACTAAGGTGGTATTATATATTATTGATATCACTACATTAATTTAAGCACAGCCATTAAAATTATGTCCGAGGATAATAAAACCGAACCTGCGGAAATTAAAAAAAAAGGCGCGAAGAATTACACTCGGATCAAACTGGACCATGCCAGCAAATAAACATGAAATCGTCTAGTTTTGCTGTGCTAATTAATATAAATTTCATTGATGCATTAAAATCACTACACAGATATAATACATATTTTTCAAATAATTAACAAAAAGCAATGATAAAAATTAAAATAAGTACATTTAAAATCATATTTATTTGCAGTCACAAAATTGATTACCAAATTTTTTGATAACGTAGTTTTAAATGTAGCCATTTTTAGCTAATACACTTTTGATCCACTACAACTTAAAACAAAGCGGACAAACTACAGTCATTATGACGCTACAACATCAAGATCATTAAAATTTAATTACTAATCAATAATGCATGAAATCGATTGGCCTCAGCTAGCAATAAATATATTTTAATAATAATAACTCCCATAAGAGAATTATTTACCAACTTATAAATAAAAATCATTGTTTAAATTCATTTAGTATTCTAGTTTCAATGCAACAACGCTTATTTAAATATTATTGCGTTCATTAAGTACTATGACAGGTGTATGAGAAATACATTCAATACAATACTGTGTAAAGGCACAAACAATATAAACGAGTTTACATCTCGATATTGCAATCATTTAGTTTTGCACTGCGCAAGTGTTTTATATATTATTCAGGAAAATATAAAAATAGATTTCATTTGACTTTTATAAAATTACACAAATATACAATTACATGAAACTGATCGAATTGCAATAGCGGTAAAGAAGTCATTTACTAGACATGATTTTTTTCACTTTATTTAACCTTAACTTCTATGAAATTTTCATGTGTATATTGAAATATTATAAAGAGGAATTTTATAAAGTTGTAATTCTAGAATACATTTAGTAGTGTTTAATTAAGTCTTAAGAGCGACTTTCTTGGGTATCTTTGGTGTTCTCATATCACCGTGACTCTTGAAGTTACTGAGCTCAGAGTCGTGAGCTTTGCCGTTCATGACGAGCCCGTTGGCGAGGGGACCGTGCCCGTTCCTCTTGTGGTGGCCGTTCACCTTGCCCTCACAGCCGTTCATCTTTTCAGCGTGGCCGTTAACTTTATCTCCACCACAGCCATTCATCTTATCGCTATGGCAAATAAATTTGTCACCGGCGTGACCATTCATACTCCACCTAGCTTGTCCTGATAAACCAAAACAAAAATATAATAACGCCAGTTCATTTATAAAATCCATTAAAACACTGGCAAAATTGTGTTTATAATACATAATAAACTTCCAAAAATATATTGATCCTTGGCATCGGTTAGTCAGTGATAAAGGAATCATCGGATGTGACAAAATCAGTGCTCTCTCTGGCCGCACTGTAGGCCTTCGCATCTGCAAAACGACGTGTGGCTTAGTGGTTGCTGAAGCCCCTCGGGCCGCTAACACAACTCTAGCGCTAACAAACACGATAGTACGGTACGGTGCAACACTTCCTGTAGACGGACAGTCCACAACATCTACTTACATTTACTAACAGGAGCACATCAAATATCTATATAAGGAAGATCTATTATGACTAATACACAATTACGCCAGTGTTCATAATAATGACATGCACAAATAATGCAAATTGTATAAATATATCATAATTCTTTGATATATGCGTGAATATGTTGACTGAGTGCACATGAACATGAATATAGAGCAAATAAAATGATAGCGTCGTGTTAATACAAATGAAATTTTATGTCAATATATTTGTTTTTTAAATATAAAATATTTTCCTATCATAGTTTATTATTTAACAAATCGAATTTTTCCGAGATTTATGTATGATAGAAAATTAAAACTAAATGAATTAAGACATTGGGACAAATAAAACTGTTTTAAAACATGATATTATTCAATAAAATTATTGTTTTTACATAAAATTTCTTTTGTATTTGTATGTTTAATTCAATAGAATAATAATGAAAAAGATAATAGCATGCAAAAAGAACGATACTTGTGCGATTATGAAAATGATTGCCTTCCAAATACAGTATTATTTTAACTTTGTATAAATATATGCTTTTTTTATTTAAGTCAAATAATACGATAATTGGAATTAAATAAAGGACATGTGGATATGCAAAATACTTGCCATTCTTATCGCTGCCGGAGTAATACTTTTTTGATGTCTTCCAATCTTCTTTTAGCGATAAGTTATACATAGAGTAGGCGGGGTCTCCGGTCACTTCTTTCTCTATGGTAAGGAATTTGGGCAATGATTCTAACAGCGCGTCTTGATCGTACGCGGCGCTGTAAGTTTCAAGCAACACTAGGCCACGACACCTGAAAGTTAATCAAATATCGTTTTAAAGTAGATTTTCAATAACTATTCTAAAACGCCTCAGTTCTCACGAGTGTGCTCACTCATGTTATTTACTAAACAAAAAAGAAATGCCACAAAATGAAATTAAGATAAAACATATTGCGGATGTCCATGGGCGTCGATGAATACCTTAGTGTTCCCGCCGCTCGTTTGCCTCCTTCTCTAATAAAAAAAATATGTATCACACAAAAATCCCCTTTTTTATATTATAACGTGGCAAACGAGCATGCGGTCGCCTGAATACGCCGAAATAGCGAAACGATCGCTACCCATGAACATCTGCAAGAATAGATGCGTTGCCTACCTATAATCAACACAGTGAAATGATTTCCCCTTCCTACTCCCCTCCTCCGCCAAATCCACTTCCCCTTCGCATCATTACCTTATGAGAAAAATTAGGTCATATTGTCACGGCTATCTTTTTTAAAGACAGTATAAAGCAGGGTTGTAGTTAACTAACCTGGGATGTGTTGGCTGCCTGTAGATATCCAACTGGTAGTACTGATTGTTGTATATGAAGCAGCGGCGCTTCTTGAATATGGTGAAGTGGGCGTCATCGCGCTGCGGCAGCTGGTTGAGGTAGTCGCGGTGCGTGAGCTGAGTACGAACCTCCACCGACTGTCCATTGCTCGGGTGGAACTTCCTCACCGTGTGGATGTAAGACCAGTGGCCCTTCTGACCGCGCTTGCGAAGTCTGACCTGAGCTTTACGGAAGTCGCTCTGCAAGTAATTATGCACCACATCGAAGTCCTGGAACGGTGGGAACTCCGTGTCCGGTGGTAAGGGAGTCTTGACGAGGAACTTGCGCTTCTTCGAGTTGACATTGAGTCGGTCGCCGGTATCTATTCCGATGCGTTGACACACGCACGCGATGAGACGGTTCATCTTCTTATCGAAGTCGGTGGAATTGTCTATGACGTCGAAGTACGGATGGCCGACCCACGCCGCGGCTGCATTGTAGTCCAATTCCCGCGCTAACTCCACGCCTTCGGATCTGCACGCGTGGTCCTACAACAACAACAAATTACAATGTAATTGTGTGATACGTCAGATGATCATTTGACATTGCGACATCACTCAATACAAGTTTACTTAGCAACTAAGCAAACAGTGTAATAAATATATATTTGTAATGTATTTATAATTGCTTTATGCATATATGACAAAATGCTTTGAGAAGTTTATACAGTATATGTCTATAACACTAGATTGATATTGAAGGTCGTTTAGTTAATTATTTTTATAAGAATGCAGTCACAGAGTAATGATTTATAGATATTACATTATAAATTAAATAAGCATTCTTATAAACATACTAGCTGTCGCCCGCGACACCGTCTGCGCGCATTCAAAAAAAACTTATGGTATGAAAAATAGACGTTGGCCGATTCTCAGACCTACTGAATATGCTCACAAAATTTCATGAGAATCGGTCAAGCCGTTTCGGAGGAGTACGGGAACGAACATTGTGACACGAGAATTTTATATATTAGGTCCTTACATATGAAATTGGCGTTTTTCGTACTGGCCACTTTAATCACGAATTTTTCCTCTTTGGTAAGGAATTCCAAATTCAAATTTGTACAGCTATAGACTCATGTATTTGTGGTTCGATGACCGTCATTCATTTGTTTTTTTTCTTCTGTTTTTTTCTGTTTGCGTCACTCATTTTACAAAATGGAAAACTTAAAATATCGCATTATTTACGAGTACGAGTTCCGCCGTGGCACTAGTGCTGCGGAAACGACTCGAAGGGTGAATGATGTGTATGGCGGTCGTGTTGCAAAAGAAAACACAGTTCGTTTTTGGTTCCAACGTTTTCGTTCTGGAAATTTCGATCTGCAGAACAAGCCCTGTGGACGGCCTGAGACTCAAGTTGATAATGAAGAGTTGAAGGCTATTGTGGAAGCGGATCCATCGCAAACCACGTCCGAGTTAGCTGCAGGCTGCGATGTTAGTGATAAAACTGTTTTAATTCACTTGAAGCAAATTGGGAAGATTAAAAAGCTTGAAAGGTGGGTACCTCACGAATTGACTGAAGCAAACCGGCAAACGCGCGTCGACTGTTGCGTTACATTACTAAACCGGCACAATAATGAAGGTATTTTAAACCGAATCATTACCTGTGATGAAAAATGGGTTCTTTACGATAATCGGAAGCGCTCAGCGCAATGGTTGGATCCTGGCCAGCCAGCCAAATCCTGCCCCAAGCGAAAATTAACCCCAAAAAAGTTACTTGTAAGCGTTTGGTGGACTAGTGCCGGTATTGTTCATTACAGTTTTCTCAAATCTGGCCAGACTATTACGGCTGATGTCTATTGTCAGCAATTGCAAACCATGATGGAAAAGCTAGCGGCTAAACAACCTAGGCTGGTCAATCGCTCCACGCCACTGCTGCTTCACGACAACGCTAGACCACACACTGCGCAACAGACGGCTACTAAATTAGAAGAGCTTCAATTGGAAAGTCTAAGACATCCTCCGTACTCCCCGGACCTTGCTCCAACAGATTACCATTTTTTTCGAAATTTGGATAACTTCTTGCAAGGGAAAAAATTCAACTCCGATGGGGCAGTCCAAATCGCCTTCAAAGATTTTATTGATTCCCGTCCGACTGGTTTTTTTAGTAAAGGGATCAATGAACTACCTATGAGATGACAAAAGTGCATAGAAAATAATGGTTCATACTTTGATTAATTAAATATATTATATTAAAAAATATTCGACTTTTTGTTCCTCCCATACAAAACGCCAATTTCATATGTAAGGACCTAATATAAGATTTCCATAATCTATTCACAGTACAAATAATACAGCATAGTCGTGGAATACCAACGAACGAGTTGAAGAATGAAGTGTTTAAAAATTTAATATTTTTTTAAAATTCAAATAAAAAAAATTAACCTGTACACGAGTCACCAAGATCAAAATAGCATATCTTACTTTGTTTATGTGGTTTATGATAAAACTTGATCTATATTATGAATTTCATAACATCATAATCTCTGTATAGACAGTTATCGCGGACAGTCCGTCATATTGCGCATGGCTTTTGGCCAGAAGCGATACATCAATGTCATCAGTGGCAGTGGCAGTATTAATGGCAAGTCATGCATACCACTAAATATCATATCACATGTCAATTGAATGACGAAAGAAAGCCATGGCAAATGTGTTTACATGGGATCACGCGGCAAACCATGCGCTTTACATTTATAATTTACAAGCTGTTGCCCGCGACTCCGTCCGAGCGGAATTGATAAAAAAAAACTTAACTAGTAGCTTATGTGTTCTTCCAGGCTAAATTCTACATCTGTGCATATTTCAGGGAGATTCATACAGCCGTTTTTGATATACTTTGTAACAAACATCCATCCATCCATCCAAAATTTCGCTTTTACAATATTAGTAAGATACAATGTATTCAAATGATATAAATAAATAACAGATTCACATGTTGAATAATGACATAAATGTGACAAAGCGAATCATTACCATACTCAATTATTTGGCAAATGGAGGGAGATATAGAACGACTTCCAACTCAGACTAAATTGCTCACATGTTCACTTTATCATATGCCAATGAAAAAAAAATTTTTATTAAATAATTTAAAATATAATAATTTTCATGCACTTCGATATTTTCAGATTTAACAAAGAACATGCATTCGAAAGGCTATCTTGATTTAATAATCAAAAATTACTATTACTAAAAGGGAATTTCCCTCATATGTGAATCGAATGAGTCACATCTCGCATGCGAATATTTTTAAACATGCAAGTCTAAGTAAAAAAAAAACTCAACCTCATACAACAATATACAGGTAAATCTTACCAATAGCATACCAAAACAAAAAAAAAAAACTATTATATAAAGTTATACCAGGGTTAGTAATATTTCTTGTTGCCCTTACCTCAGTTGAATAAAAGTCCTCCGCACCATTCGCAGCTGAGACCATGTGAACTATTTGATTATATCTGTTGTCGCGCAGTTCAACGCTGTTCCAATTGTTGGTATTCAACATCTCCTCCCACTTCTCCTTTGAAATAACTGCAATGGAGAACGAATTTTTATAAGAAATCACGTGATGATTTTTATCGTCAAAGTCACATGATTATGCTGCAGGGGACGGAAACGTATAATTTTAAATACTGACATTACAACAGAATAAGCGCAACATGTACGAGCACAAGCCACGTCATCGCTGTAGTTAAACAAGATCATAAAACTTAGCAATTTAATATCGAATTTAAGAGAAGAATTGAAATGTATAGTCAAATATTCATCCTTTTAATTAAGTCTTAATTAAAAGTAAGTTATATAGCTTAAACCCACTCCAAGTACATACGATTTGATGTTTTCTTTGTAAATTTAGAGTAGTCAGGCACACTAACATAAAACCTGAAATACTTATAAAATAGCTTCTACATAAATAAGTTATCAATTGTTCGTGAAAAGTATCTAACTTGAAATTTATATTTTTATCTTTTGTCAAATTCAATGTCGAAATTTCAGAATGTGCAATTTCTTCCGGAAATTTTATCTTCACGTGAAAAGATACATATTCGCTATCAATAAGGTTTGATAGCATCTCTAATCGCTAACAAAACTTTCAGACGCATTATTTTGAAAGTGACCGAAAACATTACGTGTTTGGCGCCAGACGTCCGACCTTTCCTAATGCCAACCTAGATATAAATTTGATAGACATACTGCAAAGGCCAGATAATTCTACGTACTATAAAGATAAGGTTCAAGATCGTACAACTAGACGATATAGTGCGGATGTTGTATAAAACCTCCATTGTAGGGCATTGAACTTCTCGACAAATGCGTATTGCCTCTGTAGAGTATAACTTGACCCTAGCATTGAGATTTATAAAGGGAAATTTATAATCCAACTAGCTGTCGCACACGACTCCGTCGGCACAGGATAAAAAAACCTATGTCTTCTCACATACTATGTTTTACATCTATGCTAAATTTCAGCGAGATCCATGCAGCCGTTCTGAAGGTACCTTTCAACAAAAATCCATCCATCCAAACATTCGCATTTATATTTTTAGTAAGATTTTTATCAACTTACATGCACTAGCGTCCATGGCGCCACGATCACAGATTATGAGGCAATTTCTCTGACAAGTTCTCCCCAACTCGAAAAACGTATTCTCAATTTGAATCATAGTTTTCAATAGGTTTTCTTGGAACTTCACCGCTGTAACAATAAAAATAAAAAATCAATTAAAGGTATATAATTAAAAAATATATAATCATATGTGTATTTGTGGTAATGAGTTAAGGATTATACAAATATTCTTGGCTAGGATCACAACGTCATAGACAAATGACTTTGGCGTCAGTTGAACGTCCTTCTGTCCCGCCGACTTCGACATAAAAAATGTAGATTACACGATGTGAAAAGGTCATTTTTAATACTTATATCGGTCATGTCACATGATACAGTTGGACTTTATTTTCTAGAACAATATCCAGCAATTTGCTTATTTGAAACCTCGCCAACGAGCAGCCAAAACAAACACGACTAAGGTTGACTACAGACGGCCGGAAGGCGGTGTCATTGACAATGGCGACGTAATGTTATGAGCTCTAATTACGGGTTCGTGTACTGTGAAGTTCCGAACAAATAAATGGTTGTGGTGTGAATGTTTGAATATTACTTCAATGTTAATTTAATTTATCATATTTAAAACTATCTTATATATCCAGTATTTATTTAGGGTTCACAGCTTGCACCTATTACATGCGCTACATACAGCATGACACTTTATTACGATGTTCCTTTTGAATCCGAAAGTGTTAAACAAATATTAAATAAAATAATATACAATTATAAAAAAAATCAAATAGCCATAACATCTCGATATTCTTCGAATTAGTTAAACAAACTAGTTAAAATAATAAAATGATAGATTAATTGTGATAAGAGGCCCAACTGTTATTATTTATATAACCTTACGTCGTGCGAGTCATGTCCAATCAGTTGCAAATTATAAACGATAGTTGTCTTTACTAGATATATCCAGATTCAGCAAAAGCCGACACTACATTGAATTCGAAGAAACATATAAACGATAACATACTATTAATATATACTTTGTACTACTTAATGATCATAATATGTAGAGAAGTGAAAATTCATTCAACATAGTATGCTAATAAAAAATAACATATCAAGTTAGAACATAATAGTGATAACATATTGCTTAGTTACAAAGACGTAATAGATGTGAATTACGTTGCCTATGTAATATGAAGATTATTGTACCACGTGTAACGCAAGAAAATTGTGCTTTACATTATACACTAATAGGCGCAGTGTACATGTACAAATAACTTGCCTACAACGGATAAAGTTTTAACTAAATACCTTGTTGCTAATTACCAGTGTAAATAACAGCAAGCTTTAGATATGTAGTTTTCACCAAAGGAAGAGTTCGTTTATAATTCTGCACTGGTCACGAGAATGTACTTAGTTACATTATTGTCCACGAGTTGTTAATATCTAATGTTTATTTAGCCTTTGCCTTCAATATAATAATTCGTATGTAATTCTGCGGACATCTATTTGTCACTTATGTAACATCTGAGTAAAAATCTTAATAGACCATCTGTACTTATAAATCAAAATTAATTTGCAATTTGAATTTACTTAAAAATATTTCCACTAATAGGTCACGTTTAATGAATATGTTATAAATGAGATTTTAAAAGTTTATGTTAAAAGACAAAATATTTCGACCACTAAGGATTTCTAATAAGTATGACGTGATACACTTTTAACAGAAATCAACTTTATACTGCAAACTAATTTAAACCACGAACTTTTGTCACGGACAAGTCAATTGCTTAGTAAAAAAGTTTCGTCGGCCGCCTATTTGCGTACAAATTACAAAAAAAAAATTAAAATACATCCTTGTACGATATTGTTGAAAATATAACTTTTGAATATTTCATTGGGCATTTGACTTCCTAAAGGTGATAACGTTATAATATAATGTTAATAGAAATTAATTTGGTAAACGTAACAAAAATGTTTTGCAACCCATCGGAGCACAGTCAATGTAACTTTTTTATTCCAGAGAAATTAATTACCACCTAATAATATAATGTATTATTTATGTTTCGTAGATCTTAAATTGAACGTGTTAGAATTGTTATTAAAACGGCAAGTAACTATTGTATAGCGGATGACTACGAATTGTCTTGACTAGTATTAACTAGCCTAAATGTGGGTTTCTCAAGACCATAATCGTTTAAAACATATTGTATTCCGGTTTCGTCAAAGATGACGAGAAACCAACGGTTAGTTTTCCCCTAAAAATCTTAAATGTCAAAAACGAACAATACGCAATAAACTCCAGAAGTTGGTGGTAAGTTGACCTCGATTTTCATATTTTGTTGAAATGGAAAAACAATTTCGCATATCTGTTTCTGCAAATGTAATATGAATATATTGAACCGTATCGCTGTGGAAGTATGTATTGTAACATGACACTGTAAAACAATATGATTTCATATATAATTTCGCAATAGTTTTAATGTCAAGTTGTATCAGCAAATCTATGTAATGTTAAACAATCGTTAAAACTGGGTCATTTGTTTAATAACAGTAAATAATATTGTAATCAATAAATCTTTTAAAATAATTTCTTATTAGAAAGATTATCGCAATTTTCAAGAATTTAATCAAAGTCGTTCAGAGAAATGGCGATCTTAAGTTAAATGCATCTTATTTTAAAAACGCAAAGACGAACGTAATTTTGAAATTAAATAAATACTAGCTGTCCCACGCGACTCCGTCCGCGCGGAATTATATCCAACAACCAAACATTTGCATTTATAATATTAGTATTAGTAGTATAGTATTTGCAGTAAGATTAGTATGATAAAATTTTAAAAGGATAAAAACATTACCCTCCTGTCTGTAGTGTAAAAAAACTTACTATACCAAGCAAACAACCGGCAAAGTGTTGACAAAATAGGCAATATAAGCTTCACAAAAACTATTCGCTCATTCTGAATTGAATTTGTTTCTATATTTTTTGCGTATTTACTTCATCGACAATTTCATTCTAGTAGACATTATTTATTTAAGTTTAATTTTTTTTATATATTACAAGGTGACAAACGAGCAAGCGGCCACATGAATAAGACGGCCATAGGACATACGCAATTGCAGATGCGTTGCCTACCCTCAATCGACGAAGGAGGAGACGCACAAAAAGAGAATATTAAAATTTATGAGAACCCTTTTCAGACTGTCTATTTCTTCCTTAAAATACACAATGATGAGCAAATTTAAGCAAAATATTGAATATATCATTTGTCTATTATGGGTTAAACTCATTATGTGTTGATTGCGTAACACAGATAGCGTGTAATGTATTAAGAGTTACCGTGAACTTGATATAAAACATTATTGCGACGCGAGTGACGTAACTAGATGATATATATTGTATTGTTCACACATACAGTATATAGATTTTTATCAGATAAGAAATAGAAATAAGTACCACAGGACCAGTGTGTTTTCCTTCTCCGTAAGTCGGATAAATAAAATGTACATATGAAATTCGAAAATTACAATTATTACATGACGGGGATCGAACCTGTATATTTCTGTACAGTCAGGTTAAGAGCTTAACAACTGCGCCACTGACGCTCTGTGCAACGCAAAATATATACATGTGTGAAGGTTTCGTTATGCTGTTCCACTGGCGTAAGACATCTTTCTATAAATACAACTTATTATTTATAAAAACATAACGTAACCAGAAATATAAATCAAATTAGGTAAAGTAGAAGGAACTTGTAAAAGTAATTGATGTAAACTAAACAAAAACTGAATATCGTGACCAGTAAGTGACAATAGAAACGGAATAGTCCTTGAATTCGACTTCTTGTAACAAAAACATCTGGAAAATTGAATTATATTATTGAACCGAGACATTACATGATTTTAACCTAATTTAATTATAGACTAGCTGCCGCCTGTGACTACGTTCGTGCGATTTATAATATCAATAAGAAATAAGATTACTTGTTAAAATGTATTTTTATTAATATTCTAGCTTTATTTATTTTACTCATATTTTGGTTGCTAAAAAATTATATTACACTATGGGTCCATTAAGTTACATTATAAAAATAAAGCGTCAAATTAATGGATAGAATTCATAAATTATTTTGTCATCTTCCATTTAACCGACCTTTATCATCAACTTTAAAATTACACACGTTTACTAAATTTAATATCTTTTACAATAGATATGTAATTATTAGACAACAATGCTTGTCATTGTCGTTAACAAGAGCCTATTCAATGTTACGTAATACAACTTAACGTGGTTAGTGCTATCTACGACTTAAAAACAAAACCGACGTAATTAGAAGGATTCTGATTATTCCAGAATGTCTGATAGCCATTTTCATGTTATTAACTACTAGCTTTTACCCGCGACCCCGTCCGCGCGGAATAAAAATAGAAAACGGGGTAAAAATTATCCTATGGCCGTTTCCTGGTTCTAAGCTACCTGCCCACCAATCTTCAGTCAAATCGATTCAGCCATTCTTGAGTTATTAATAGTGTAACTAACACGACTTTCTTATATATAGATATAAGGACTTTTTAGGCAGTTCTCAATTAATTATTTTTTACTGATACAACCTTTAAAGAATATTATTAAGCGACCAATTTCGAATCCAACTTTATAGTAACTTAATTAAAGAAAAACATATAAATATTACTTTGATACATCTAGAAAGTCAGTTTAATACTAAAATATAAAACCTTAATCTTACAAGTTCATCGACTCAAAAAGAAATAATTCTTGCTCTCAGAATATCAACGTTTTACTCAATTACTTTAAATGACAGAATATTTACGACAAGATACTATAAAAATGGAGTAAAACCCATTTAGCGTAATTGAGTTTGTAAAGGTTAAAGGGATTACTTTCTAACCAAGGTCGTGACGTAGATAAATGCGTTATATATAGGTATTGCAGTTATATACACCTGCTAAGTAATGTGTTTCTAAAGATAGCGTTATCAACAAGAACAATTAGATATTAACAACATTTAATAACAACAACAGTTAAGATAATATTTTAGTTGAAATATTTTCCTTTTAAATTGCTTTTTATGCTTCCACTGCTCTTATTATGTTCAGACCAAAACGGTAGACATATTAAGGAACCCCCTTTCCTTGGGTTTATAAGAAAATTATAGCCCAAGTATGATCAGTAGATCTTCCTAAGACTCGAGACTCGAATGGGGGGAGAAATTTATAAAAGGAAAGAAATCACGAAAAGTCGCGAGGAGGGGGGAGGCGCTAAAATTCATCCGTATTTATATTCTCGCTGATGATGTAAACTTAAAAAATAATTTAGTAATATTTTGAAAATACCAATATTAATGTATACTAAAAAATACACCTCACCACAAATTATCAAAGTGCAAGTCAAAAGTTGCTAAAAACATCACGTGATTGATGAACGACCCTTGACAATATGTCAAAAGTGACATATAGCCAACAAGGATATCTGACCCGGTGTCAGAGGCCCCGCTATCACGGTTAATTCCGTCACAAATATATAAAACATTTTTAGACACAAAACATTCCATAAAAGAAAAAAAATACATGAAACCTACAGAACAAGGAACTTATGACACTTTTTAACATTGACAGGGTGTAGTGAGCTGTCATAAATTAATTTGACTTATGCCCACCGGGTCAGACAACGTTTTCGTGTATCGAAACAGACAATGTATCGATTAAAGATTAGTAGCATTTTAATTTTAAATATAATAGATGTAAAGAAAAGAGGACCTCTTTTCTTTTAGTCCATATTAAATTTATATAGATATATCTTTTTTTTTTTCATTCAAGCATAGATAATAGAAAAAGTGTCTCAGTAAAGCACCTACCAGACAATACTTTATTGATACAATATTAATTTGGTTTACGACAATAATTTAATGAAGCATAGAAAGTGGTAAGGGCAATATTGAATGCTTATCTACATGATAATCTTTATGTGATCGTAGTTAATCGATAAATGTTTCGAGGGTCAATGACTTTTAATGAACGACGAGTTATATTAGCTAATAAATTTTCATGATAACAGAATAGACAAAACAGTAGCCCGAAATCTATATATACAAAAGAAAGTCGTGTTAGTTACACTATTTATAACTCAAGATCGGTCGAACTGATTTAGCTGAAAATTTATGGGGACGTAGCTTAGAACTAGGAGACGGACATAGGAACTTTTCTATCTTGTGTGCATTTATTTTATTCCGCGCGGACGGAGTCGCGGGTAAAAGCTAGTTATTGATTAATTTTTGAAGACCCAGCAAAAGTAGATTTCTATACATACTTGTGATATGGGACTAAATGCAACTGAAATTAATTGAAAAATTATACGCGGAATCATTGGTTTTATTGAATACACTGAAATCCTGACAGTTTCATCAGACACAAAAGGTTTTTGTTTGCCAAAATTATTTACTGCAGCAGTGTACGATACACTGCTTTAAAATCAAGGAGTGATTGACAATTTCAGACAAACTTAGCTTGTCAATATAATGTCATCTAAGTGCTGTGGGTATTTTTGTAACCTATCTTTGTTCTTTTAGATTACATATTATTGGGTAGTTTTAAAAAATCATATTGTTGAAATTTGAATGAAATCGTACGTTTTCCAAATCCTTTAGTCCCCTTTTCGAATATCATGATGTTAATCATATAACTAAAACGCACATAAAAAAATTTGCCTTTTCGATCAAGCTAGCAAATATCAACAAGATAAAAGTTCGTTAAGTCATTAAAAAAATTTCTAAGTCAAATGCAGTTAAAAATAATTTTACGTAAAATACAACCGTAGGCGAAAACAAAACATCCTGAGCGCAAGACCGGATGCGATGTAAATAAAAATTTACTGCATAATTTACTTTCAAGTGTGGAAACATACTGCGCAACGTGAAATGCATTGACGACGTAGGCATGCAGGTGGCTCGCTTGTTAACATTCTCCGACACTTCATTTACAATTTAAACACCGGGCAAAGATAAGGCAGGATTCATAATGTAATAGGAACAGTTACTGAAGCATTTAAGATTGGCAACTTAGAAGACCCTTAATGTAGATTTCGCATACTAGATCTATCTACTAAAGGACTCTTTGTTGAAATTTAAAAATAAAAAAACGTTCCAAACATTCCCAATTGCAGCAGACCGAACGGTAAATATCATCATTTCTATATATTAAAGAGCAAAGTTATATAGATTTCTAGATATCACAGTGGGATTTACCGAGAGCAATGGCGAACGTTCAAACGCACTTTGAATATGCTTCAACTAGATTTTTTTAAAGATTAAATATATTCGGATTGGATTTCTATCAACTGACAAGATAATGTCATGTTTGAATTCGTGTGACATACCCTTCGTGGAATTGATCGTGCCCCTATATATAAACATAGCATGATGTTTAATTTTACTTATTTCCATATTAGTATTCTACAAACGAAAGGAAAGACAAGTAACAGAATTACTGTTTTGCGTGCCGCTGTACCGGGTTCGAAGGCAACGTTCGACAATCGTGTACTAAACGAATTTACGTTATAATAAAAATTGGATAAATTTACTGCAGCGAGTTTCGTAAACATGTGTAGTTTGCATAACGAACTATAATATCTCGGCAATTGTTTATTAATCGACATTTATCTTGGCCTGCAGCTTTGTTAGAAATCGCAATAATTCATATAAACAAAACAAATACTAATACCTTGGCCTTCAAAGTAATAGCGTTAGATGATTTAGCATTAAAAAATAAATTTAAGATTTGTTTCGTGTTCGGCCATTTTTCTGAAAGTAGATTTGGATGCACTGTCGACAATCCTTTGTATCCTGAACTAAATAAGGTATATTAACTGTTATAAATATGTAAAGTCTTCGTTGCGTTAGAACAAAAGGTATTATCTATAATTGATTCGTTCATCAACGCTACCTCATTTATTACATAAGGCACAAGCATTAGTAACTGTATGTTATCATATTCTACGCTTCAACAAATGTCACAATAAACTGAACAATGTTGGAAAACTACCACTTTTTAAAAGAATACTATGAGCCATATCAATAGCTTACGTTTTAGATATCTACACGTAATCTAGATTCTAGGTGGAAATTTACGAAAAATCTATTTCTGTCGCTCTCTTTTAACATACTTTCCGACTTATTTACATTCAATAAATTTTCAAAGTAGGTAAACTAGCCATGTCACTAATTCAGAAACTATATAAATTAGATAACAATGTCTGTTTGTAATTTTGGCAACCGTACTAAAACGCCACTCAAGGCATGACGCGGTCGCTCAAGAAGATTTCATTTAACGCTTTTGTTTTACGTCATCGGGGGCACAACATTGGCACTACAGAAATAGCCAATCAACGATATTCCACACATAAACATTTCAACAGACAAATTACATGGATAATGAACTTCAAACCAAATGTTTAAAAATAACAAAGTAGGCTGTGGCTCTCTAGCCTACAATGATTCGATACAGTGTCGCCTCAAAATCAGTACATGACGATACAATAGTATGACGTCATATATACGTCTATAGTAGCTTATGAAAGATGTCATGCGAATATCATTTGGTAGCGTACAACGGAGTCAAATGAAAACTAGCGTACGTACAGCAAGGGCCAATGGCCACTCACCCCCGTCGCCCCGGCCCGCCTGCGCCACCGCCGCAGCGGTGCAACGTTTGCATTGCGTTGGACAAAACTCGCCTGAAACACTTTTGGGCAACGTCCCTATAACATAGCTCTTATTTCAATATCACCGCTTTAAGTCAAACAACCTTAAAATAGATGTTCCTACGTTGTTCCACAGAACCTTTAATTACAAATATGAATAGGCGAATTTCTGTAGCACCAACAGTCTTTTTGCCAACACCTCGTTTTAACTATGGGCGATTCAGTATTGGTTGAAAAACATTGCTCAACGTTTCAATAACAGTTTGTACATGACAAAAACTTCTATCATTATTGAATAATGTCATTTGAACTATATTGGAACAACGCTAGGTACGCCATAGCATTGTAAAAATATTTGAGGCCATGAAACAAACACGAGGCCGCTTTGAAATTGAAAATTTCGCAACGATTCGATATAATTACGACGACAAAGTTTTCTTGGGTTATTTCGTTACAAATAGAACCGATTATTTTTAACCGCGGTACGTTTATTGCTTGCAAAGAAAACGTTCGTAAATTTATGTAACAATAACGTTATTGTTGGCAAAATTTCTTGCTCTATATTATGATAATACTGTGGATGAAATAGACAAAGTTTCTGTATGTATAATGCAAAAACAACATTTAATTGACACAAAACGTATGCAGTTTTAGTTCGCTTAATCATGGTTGACGTCAGTGTACGTAATTTCATGGTATTTGCTAACAAACATATAGGTAAATAGGAATAAAACTTTGTACAGAGTACACAAATTTCCTAGTGCAGGGATGACGAACCAATGGCAAGCGAGCCATACTTATACGGACTCCGAAAAAGTGTGAAGTAGGTATTATGTAGGGAAGTAGGTGTATGAGCAGCGAACGCGAGTGATCCCTCTACTATGAAATGTTCCAATTAATCATAAATTCAACAATTTGATGGCTACAAAACATTTCTTTAGAAAAATGGCATTTTGATACCGAATTTTCGCCGCCATCCATATCCTAGTGTGTTTGCAATTGCATCGTATAAAGCAGTTTTTTTTTTTTTTTTTAAATTAATTTACAGCTCAGTTTTATTATTTTATGTACCCATAACTCAACGTCATCAACAAACATTATGAAACCTGGCACAGTAAATTATTACAATGTATTCGTTGGAAATCAAACACAAAATTATTTATTACATCCACTAAATCTAAAATAAAAAAAAACTCTAATTCACATTTCGCGACTCTTGTCTAGTTACCAAATCATAAATGACCTATCATTTAAAACATTTATCATGTGTTATGTTTCCGTCTGAAATCCCTTCATGAATCGTCCACAATGAATCTTTAAAACAGGTTCGGTGCGACTGAATAGAGACATTACGAGATGGAATCGGTTACGACGGGTTGGTTAATTTTATTCAGATCTGTCTTGCTATTTGGTATAGAAGCAATTGTATTCATATAGAATATTCTGGTGCAAACGAGCGTAAATAACAATACATATTACATGTCAACAAATACTGGCAATAGAACTGGATACTAAAGTTTTATTGTCATATATATTGGTGGCTTGCTCATGCCATTATTTTTTACCATACACCTTGAATGGGCTATTGCTCTTTGGCAATATAGAATTAATACTTAAAAAGATATACGAATAAAAAGTTTAAACGAAAAAGATAACTTAGATCGATAGTAGATCATTGAATAATTGAAGAGAAAGATAAAAGAAACGCAAAGACCACCAATGCAATTGTTTATTTAGATTGTTCTAATAACAAACACAGACCTCTAAAACACCTGACTATCTTTGTCAGATTAAAAAAGAAACTTATAGCATAAAAGGAGATTAAATATTGAATAAGAGAGAGAGAGAGAGAGCAATAAGATACATAAGAGTTATGGTTTATTAGTGAATCTCTAGTGAATATGCATACAATTTAATTATAAGGAATAATAGACAAGTTAACTATTACATAATTTGTGTGCTCATAGTACTTAATGTTTTCTTTGTACATTAGAAACCAACTAACAATGTTGTTAACTCGTTTTCTAGAAAATATATCGTAAACTGAGCATGCTTCATATGTGTGAAATAACAATATCCTCTTTTTTAATGGATTTACTAGTAAACATTAAAGTTGGAGTGACAGGAAAAATATGGAAATTATGACATTTCAAAGTATACCGATCCGTTTATGTTATAGAGGTCCAAATGCTGGTTTTATTGTAGTTCCTTACTAATGCCAGCTAGTTATTAACATAATCCAGAAACTAAAAGCAACGTAAATTCTGGCGCACGCCGTAACATAAACAATCTCCATGAAGTGTATGCCTATAAAACATTGAAATCTAAAAAAGCTCATAATAAGGTATACGAAACATTTCTACTTGTGGCAATTGAATATTTTTTTATATTACAAGTTGGCAAACAAGCAAGCGGCCACATGAATTTGCCGAAATGGTGAAGCGACCGCTGCCCATAGACATTCGCAATTGCAGAGGAGACGCACAAGAAGAGAATATTTAACCTTCCATATTTTTTACGCATGATCTTTTACTTCTATCTGCGAATCTGTTATACAAATAAAAATATTTACACGTGCCCCATTGTTTTATAGCTAAACGAACTGTACTGTCACTGATTAGCTTAATCCATTAGATAAAATGCTGTCAAGAGAATCTCATATATGTATAGTAAATAAGTACATAGTATTGCTATCTCGCCGTGAACTTGACCGTA
Organism: Papilio machaon; assembly: GCF_912999745.1. Lineage (NCBI taxonomy): Eukaryota > Metazoa > Arthropoda > Insecta > Lepidoptera > Papilionidae > Papilio > Papilio machaon. The sequence continues at coordinate 2,197,677 of NC_059989.1, read as the reverse complement.
AAGGAAGGCGTCGGTCGATAGCACACGTGATCATCCGTGAAGCCCCATAACGCACGACTCGCTTGCTGCCTATGTTCTATTTATAAATAAATAAACATACGGTGTAGCTAATCTCTTTAAGACCATGAAATAATGTTTTTTTTTTGTAGCTGGCTGATATACTTCGTAGAGGTTGTTGCTTAAATCATAAATCCTTGTTTTATTTTCAGGGGAAATACCTTAAATTTATCGAACAAGAATACTACAAAAATATATCTCTCCAAGTCTGGTCATAATATTATTTGAGAAGATCAAGCGATACTTTAGCCGTTTTCAAATTGTCGTCAGTTCATAGACATACCGACCGAGAGACTCGAGCCTATCCTATCTAAAAATCTCTAAATGATTGCATGTAATGAGATGACAAATAAAAAAACATTTAAACAATTATCAGGAAGATAAAGTTATATCATGATAGACGAGACACGTGAACCAGATACGAGCTTTGAATCCGATGATTTTCGCGAGCCGTAGCTTCCGACGAAAATAAACTCACGTGACCGCTGGCCGTATCTCGTGGCAAAATCACATTTTATCTATTTAAATAAAAAAAATCAAGGAAGATCGAAATGGTCCGTTTTATTATTGACTTTTTGGCAATAGTAATAGGAAACACGTAAACGTCAACCATTTCACAAGCCTTTCAAATTCTCTCATTCAAATACATTTTTAAACAAATTCTTGCAGATTAATTTTTAATTTTAATTGCATATATTTAAACAAAATTACTCTTCTTATGCTAACCTAAATAAACAAGTTATAATTGTTACGAGCTTTTATAACTATGAGTTTCCACTGTAAAAAAACGTTTACAAAACATATTTTCATACCTCTCATATGTAGTGAAACAGAGATATAATATATTTTTGTACAAATTAGCATCAATTTATTTCATCACCATGTTTCAGCAAAAGAAACAGGTTATAAAATATACTTAACAGCTGGTAGAGAAGAATAGACTACAAAAACTTTGGAATAAAGCCAATGAAAAAGACATATTTCTCTCTAACATAGGTCTACCAATTAACAGGCCTATAAAGTTTACAAAGTACAGTCTACAAATAAAATAAGATGCCTACAAAAATTAATGAAACGAGAGTAAAGATAGTTCCACTTCAGATAAAAAACATCAATTAATATATGCCTAAAATATCAATAAATACTATTTATTACTAGTTATTTTATCACATGAAAATCTAAATGCTTCAATGCAATTATGGCTGTTTCAAAATAAATACAATAACAATAAGCATTGTTGATTTGCATTATCCATATAACAAGATTTTAATATCCAATAATGCTTTGTTTTAGTTGACTGTGGAAAAAATCATACAAAACAATAACTGTTAGAGAATAATCAAATAATTTAACTGACCTTCTTCTGGACTGAGATCTCCAAACTTCACACCGCCACTGTAAGAAAAAAATAACATGAAGACAAGCTTTGCATATATTTTAATTGTTTTAAAAGAAAATAAAAAAAAATTTCTATACAACATTCAAAATGATTGTATACACTATAATTTACTTCTTACATTAAATGCAAATACTTCATACATTTTAATTATTGTTTTCCAATCATTTACATTTATACTCACCCATAAGATGAAAATAGTTACATCTCTTAAAGGACATTATAAGAGATCGAACTTTTTTCATTACATAGGTTTATATTAGGAAACATTGTAGACAAAATTTAATATTGATATTATAAAGTTACATTTTAAATAATTTCTATAAAAATAAAGTAACAAAGTTTGAGACTTAATGCTTTTGCCAAGGTTGCTTCGTACCTTAGTAGCACGGTAGCCGTTTCCGGCACTCGGAACACCTGGAAATAAATACATTGTGGAACCATGTTGTATTGGATCTCCAGTTGGAGAAACCATCGGAACAAATTTGAGAAAATTTAACATATACCCTCACCGATATTTGGTCACTTTAAGGATATTATACAACATTGGAAAAGACAACAAGACTATTTTAAGCAGATTCATACAGTTTTAAATTTATTACTTAGAAGCTAAGCTTTCCACATCGAAAAAGTGAATTCCACGTGAAAATTCATTTAACTAAAAGAATATTTTTATTCTACATTTTATATTCAATTTTGAATTGTACTTAATTTATCAGATTACATTTAAATAACAAATGAGACAAGAAAGTGAGTCTCGCAAATTTGCGACGTGTAAGTTACTACTGTTTGCACTGTAATTGTAACTTTGTTATAAATAATTATTCTTTTAATACGATTTATATATTTAATTAGTAAATCCTTACCTTCCATCCCAAGTTTTCGAAGAAAGTGCTAAGACGGGATTGCCCAGTTGTTTTACCGCCACAAGGTCCTGCATAGGTTAAGAAAATACAATGTGGATTTTGTTTTGTATCAGTCCACGTGTAAGACAATATTTATGAAAATTTATTTTGAGATATATAAACAAAAAAGTTTTACACGATTTTATAATTTAAATAAGCAAATATCTTATGACTTTAAATTAATAAGCTTAATATGACAATGATTAACTTACCTCCAGTTAAAACCAATCTATACACAGATTTCTGGGATTGATTCGCCATTTTGATATAACGGAGTTATAAATATGAATATAAATAAAAATTAAATTACACTACCAAATGTATTTGTACTACAAATATCATAAAATTGATAAATATACAACAAAATTAGATGAGGCCATTACAGCGCAAAGCGCTACGCGCATCGCCTGACAGGCGTGCGAACAAATGAAAGAAAAATAAGAAATCGAATAAGAGGAGATTGAAGATTGACTCAACAACTCACTCAAACAGAACGAACAGAACGAATGACTTCAACTTTTAATTGAACAGGGTTGCTATCTATAAAAAAAAAAACAAATTAAAGTAGAAACGTAGAACTTGAAATCAAAAAAAAAAAAAAAATTAAACACGTAAAGTGATTGTAATCTAAGCGCGTCGGTTCATCAACGATGTTAAGAGAAATCGGTTAATTTGCTACTGTGTTTAGATGTGTTCAAATTAAATTGTAAGGAAGCTTGTTTAGATCATAAGTTGCAATTGCTTGTACCTGCATAGAGTTATAATTTGCTTTTCGAGCTGAGAATTGTGAATCACCAGAAAGCTTGCGGCTCGTCGGCTCACATTATTATAGTAAAATAACGAAATAGCTGCCATATTTGTTCAACGGTTCAAGTCAGTGTGAGCTGAACTTTTGAACCGATTCAGAGCTGATTAAGACACGTTACACTACTTTCACTTGTCAACAGCATGACAAGCATGACAACAACAGTAAAGTAAACATTATAAGAAATTTATAAGTTTAATCATTTAGTTTCCTTTAATAATAATACAAACTTAAACATGGAAAAATTAACTAGCCTCGACCATGTCTTAATGCCAAAGAGTGTTCAAAGAACTCTAACAATTAATAACATTACAACAATCCTAGAATTCCTTCAACAAGATGCGGAAAGACTATCTACCTTAACAAAGTTAAATTTATCCCAAATTTTAGACATCAGGAACGATATTTTTACCAAATTTTCTGCTCCAGTGGTAGATGGTCCTTCATTATTTGCCTTGTACAAAAATAAACAAAGGTTCGTTACTACAGGAATAGACAGGTAATCTAGTATGAATACATTTTAAAATAAATAATTTATTTCTGTATGTAATTCATGTGGTTTTTTTTTAAGTTTGAACAATGTCTTAGGTATCGGAATACCAATTGGTTTTATAACTGAAATATGTGGTCTAGCTGGCTGTGGGAAGACACAGTTATGTCTTCAATTAGCAATCAATTGCGCCAAACAGACAGAAAACGCTATTCTTTATATAGATACCAAAGGTGATTTTAGTGCTGTTAGACTACAAAGAATTTTAAATAATCTGCATTTTACTCATGAGGTAATTTAAATATTTTTAAAGTGATAAAGTTTTAATACAACTTTTAAAATCAACTTTTATTTTTAGGAAATGGCAAGAATTTTAAGAAAAATAAAAGTAGTCCACATATGGACAATGGAAGAAATTTTAGATTTGTTTAAAAAGCTTAAAGATAAAAGTTTAACAATACATAATCTGGTATTAATAATAATTGATTCATTGCCATGTCTACTAATGCAACATTTTGGTGATGATAACAAAATAGGTATACATTTTTGTTAAAATTACTCAAAATTCATTTTTAAGTTCAAATGATACTCTTAATATATTATACTGTACACATGAATATCAATTTTTTTCCGATTCTTTTAGTACAAATCTATATTAGACAGTATTAATTTACTTGTTTATTACAATAGATGTCAAATATCTTGAGGGCTCTGAACATTGTAAGAGTTGCTGCACAGACTGCCTTGAGCTGCCAAGATATTTGAAAGGATGTATAAGAGACCTTTGGACAATAATTAATTACTAATTTCCTTATTCACATAACAATATTTCAGGTTTGAATTATTTAAATGTATTGGTCAATCACTGCCGCTTTGTTTGCAAGAATTTTGGTGTTGGAATTGTATGTGTTAATATACAAACAAGATGGGTTCAACAAGATATAGCTGACTATGAAGGTATCTGTATAAAATGGAATATACTTTAAAATAAGGAAAAACATAATATTAAATGATCTTTTTCAGAGGAAGATGACCATGTAAGGGAGACATATGTAGAAAAACAAACAAGAGGTTCAGGAAAATACTGGCAACACATACCTGCAGTGGTGCTACAAATGGAAAAAATAATGAATCCAGATGATGTTGAAACTTATATAAACAATTTTCCAGTGAAAATAACTTTGATTAGGACCAATAAAATGAACTTAGGACAGCAATGTATACTAAATGTGGGAGGTGCTGGTGTAGGATAATTAACAGTTCTTACTTTATTATTATTTAGTTTATATTAATTACAATGCTCACTTTGGAATAATTTTAAGAATAAACTGCTACTAAACAAGCCTGACTTTATTTTATGCGTTTTATATATCCATCTGGTCAAACTTGAAAATGGTCACTTGTGGTATTCTAAAGTTCTGAAATAATAAGTATGACAAAATTCACATTGAATTGATGTGTGCAATTGTTAGCAAGTGTTGGCACAGATTTCAAGAACCCGACGTTGAAATTAGTCTTATTTACTTTCTTAATAAAATACAGAAAACATTATCGCTTAAAGTTTAAACATGAAAGTGCTTTTCATGGAAGCGCTTTACGTTTGTCATAGACAAAATAGAGCCAAGCACGGACGCCCGCCATTCTTGTTTGCTGTCAAATTTTGTAATGTATTCGATTGTGTTTAATTTTTTCGTTCTTGCGGCGTGAAAACATACATTATATTATTGTTTTTCATTTAATTTTCACCATGTCCAATATATCCCTAGACAAAGACACATTTTATCGTCGCATGAAAAAGCTATATGCAGCATGGAAGGTGGGTTACAATGCGTAGATTTTTACGCTCGCATTTCAATTCGCTTGTCTTATTTTAAAATTGTTACAGGCTGCATCATCTGATTCTAAAAGTGACGATGGGTTAGCTAAGGCTGATTGTTTAATTTTTTGCGTTGGGGTCGACGAGGACACATTATACAGTAAATCAACAGCTTTACAGGTTTGAATCCTTATTTTTTACATGCGCATGGACATGTTTTGCTTGTGAAACTTCTATTCTTCATATAACTGACAATACAATAGTAATAAAAATGTTTTTACTGCCTTCGCTCTACTGTTTTACATTTTATTAATTTCAATATTTCTTCAAAGATTATTATATTGAGTATATATAGTTAACTGTACCTTGTGCAATATGAATCTCCAGCATATCTTATTTGGCAGTATGTGTAATTTATTTTTGCAGACATGGCTATTTGGATATGAGCTTCCAGACACATTAACAGTACTTACAGAAAACAGTATGTGTTTTTTGGCAAGTAAGAAAAAAATTGAATTTCTAAGACAAATAGAAAATGGCAAGGATGAATCGGAACTTCCACCTGTTAAGCTTCTTATTAGAGACAGAGTAAGTATTCAAGTGTGCATAGTTAATAAGTATATAATGGAAAACATATTTCTATACATGAGCAATAGCATCAAATTCAGTACATTATTATAATTGTGCTAGATTTTTGCTAACATAGGTATTTACTTGCTTTGGAGTAACAGGAAAAATTAGATATTACAGTGAAAAGTTGTGATTTTTTTTCTTGCTTTTTCGGGTTAATGTTTTGGCAGTAGAAACTTGTAGTTAAAGAAACATATTTCCTTAAATTATGCCATTTTGTAGGACGCCACAACCATCTGCTGAAATAGGCTTTATAGTAATCTTTACTTTGTTTACTGATTTAACAAACTCAGCATTTTTTTACTGTGTCAGTAAGTAGAGGGAATTTGTGTCAAGTGAGAAATTGCTTGAGTTGTAAATCAGTCTACCTATTAAATTGTGAATTATAGTCAAAGACATTTGTTTGTCTTAATTTATACAAGCCATTGCAGAATGTACTTACTACTAATATATTTCCTTAAGAATAATGGGTTTTTACTAATTATAAATTCAATAAATGTTTTTTAAAGGAAAATGAACCAAATCTTATTAGATTTCCAATTAAATATTTTTTTTAAAGTAATAAAACCATAGAGATTTTTAAGTTTATTTATTTGTTAACTGTCTTATTTCTGTTTATAGAATGACAAGGACAAAGAAAATTTTGGTAAACTTATTCAAGAGATTAAAAAATCAAAATCAGGTAAAACAATTGGCCTTTTTGCAAAAGATGTCTACCCCGGTGAGTTCTGTGAAAGTTGGAAATCAACTATGAAAGCTGAAAAATTTGATAGTGTTGATATTAGTTCTTCAGCGGCATACATTATGGCACCAAAAGAAGACCCAGAAATTATTACAATTAAGAAAGCATGTTTGGTCACAGTTGATGTTTTTACAAAATACTTAAAGGACCAGGTTATGGAAATTATTGATTCTGACAAGGTAAACTAAAATTAGTATTAATTTACACATTAAATCATAACATTATTGCTGGTTTCTGAGATTTCTTGACAATGTCAATTCAATGCTATTAGATTAAACAAATTTAAAATCATTTTATTGAAGAAATTTCTAGAAATTCTTTCTTTTTTTAAAAATAAAAACCTGTTAAGTTCTGATTTTAATAACATTGAGTTCAGTCATAATCATCAATAATCTTAACTAATTTGTTTACAGGCATAAGATTCAGCCAACATCTATAGTTTAAGTTGCTATATCCAACAAATAAAAAATTAATGTTTTGTATTAAAAAATTTCAGAAAGTTAAACACTCAAAACTAGCGGAAGGTGTAGAAGCAGCAATTTCTGATAAGAAATATGTAACAGGAGTGGACACAACTCAGTTGGACATGTGTTACCCACCTATAATACAATCAGGAGGCAATTACAGTCTCAAATTCAGTGCTGTATCAGATAAGAATCATCTACATTTCGGATCAATAGTTTGTTCTTTGGGTGCACGATATAAATCTTACTGCTCGAATATTGTTCGGACATTATTAGTTAATCCGACAGATGAAATTCAGAGCAATTATAACTTCCTTTTGAATGTGGAAGAGGAAGTTATGAAAAATTTAGTTGCTGGTGCAAAACTATCTTCGGTTTATGAAGCTGGATTGGCGTTGGCTAAGAAAGAAAAACCGGCTTTGGTCGATAATCTTACGAAATCATTTGGGTAAAAGAACTTACTTTCTACGAAAAGCATATTAAACATGAAATTTTAGTTTCCTAAACTTTTTGTTTATTATATTCTAGTTTTGCAATGGGTATTGAGTTCCGTGAAAGCTCGATAGTGATTGGACCGAAAACGTCTATTGTGGCCAAAAAGGGAATGGTTTTTAATATCAACATAGGCTTGGCTAATCTCACCAATAGCGCGGCGACAGACAAGGAAGGAAAGGTAAACAACATATATATGGAAAATAGATGTGATAATTTTTCTGATGTTATCTTTTTTCTTTTTAAAATATGAGAGGAATGTAAATTTTTTTAATTTTCAGACTTATGCACTGTTCATCGGCGACACTGTTTTAGTGAATGAGGAACAACCAGCTTCTCTTCTCACACAATCAAAAAAGAAAATCAAGAACATTGGCATCTTCTTAAAAGATGACGATGAAGAAGAAGAAGAGGAGAAGGAGAATAAGACTGAAATACTTGGTAAGAGTTTAAGAGAAGGAAAAGTCATCTACAAAATTAAACTTTTTTTCATTGTCATACATTTATACATACATTTTTCAAGACAACATACAAAATGAGATGTAACTATCATATGATAGTATATATTTCCAGCTTTTTTTGTGCATAATAGGTATATTCATACATATTCCCGGCCTAAAGCTCATGTTTTTTTAATCCCATTTCTATGGAGTGTTTTTTTTTTTGTTTGTTCTGTAACTGATATAATTTTATTTATTTACATGCAAACCTGGACAATTAGAAAATGGCGGTAAGTTTTACTTTCTTTTAATTTTGAAATGCATGTTGATTAATTATAGCATTTATTTTTATCAAGAATATCTAAAAATCCATGTTATACTAAAAAAAGATTTTTAAGGTAGTAAAGTGTAGATTTTGTATATCTCAGGTCGCGGTAAAAGAACTGCAGTGATCGAGTCTAAGCTAAGAACGGAGCATTCTTCTGAAGAGAAACGAAAGGAACATCAAAGGGAATTGGCGATCGCACTTAATGAGAAAGCTAAAGAGCGTCTCGCGAAACAATCCAGTGGCAAAGATAGCGAGAAAATAAGGAAAAGTACAGTCTCATACAAAAGTGTCAGTCAGATGCCGAGAGAAAATGAAGTGAAAGAACTAAAACTATATGTCGGTAAGTGTTTCATAAGTTTATTGTAAACATGTTTGAGAATTACGGTCATAAAATATAATATAAATAATTTATTGAGTTGATATTTTACTGTATTTTTAGTTTTTAAATAACTAAGAACACCTATTAGATTTAGTTACACATGCAAAAATTAGCTTAAACAAGTTTCATATCAAAATAGGTGAAAAAAAGATACAATGATGTTATAAATGTTGCATTCATCATCATCAGCTCATAATATGTCCCCACCGAGGGGCTCAGAGCCTACTCCAAGTTAAGGGTGACCATGCCATAGTCAACCACACTGGCCCAGCGGGGGTTGGTTGACTTCACACATGTCATTGAATGTTGTATTAGTTACTAGTTACTACATATTATAACATTCTTTATGTTTTTTTTTTATTTTCAGATCGCAAATATGAGACAGTAATTTTACCAGTATTTGGTGTTCCGGTTCCATTCCACATTTCCACAATAAAGAACATCTCACAATCAGTAGAAGGCGACTACACATATCTCAGAATAAACTTCTTCCACCCCGGTGCCACAATGGGAAGGAACGAGGGTGGTAATTACTCACAACCAGATGCTACATTTGTTAAAGAAGTGTAAGTATTGTTTCGGCTATTATATGATAAGAATTTATGACAGAAATATTACCCCATATAAGACATTATTAGTATAGTCATTCATTTTTTCTTTTCTTCATTTTTCAACATTACCTTACCTCACATAGGAAAAAATTGTGATATTTATAAAGTAAATTAATTTTGAATTATATAATCACTCTCTTATGTTTTTTTAACAGCACATACCGAAGTACAAATACAAAAGAACCAGGCGAGATATCGCCGCCATCATCAAATCTCAACACAGGTTTCCGTTTGATAAAGGAAGTTCAAAAGAAGTTCAAAACGAGAGAAGCGGAAGAGAGAGAAAAGGAAGATCTTGTAAAACAAGACACTCTAGTTCTCTCACAGAGTAAAGGCAATCCCAAACTTAAGGACCTGTACATAAGACCCAATATTGTCACAAAAAGGATGAGTGGATCATTAGAAGCGCATAGCAACGGATTTAGATTTACGTCAGTCAGAGGAGACAAAGTCGACATTTTATATAATAATATTCAAAATGCATTCTTCCAGCCGTGTGACGGAGAAATGATCATTTTGTTACATTTTCATTTAAAACACGCTATTATGTTTGGTAAGTTATTGTTTTTAAATTAACTACACTAATAGTCATACTCAAAAAGCGTCAGTTAAGTTAAGATATTATTATATGCATAAGAATAGAAGACAAAGTAAGATCAACTTTTTATAAGCTGTATTTTTCAACCATTTATGTTTTCCAGGTAAAAAGAAACATGTGGACGTCCAATTCTATACAGAAGTGGGTGAGATTACAACAGATTTAGGCAAGCATCAGCATATGCACGACCGGGACGACCTCGCCGCGGAACAAAGTGAGCGCGAGCTCAGGCATAAACTGAAAGTTGCATTTAAAAGCTTCTGTGAACGAGTTGAAAATATGACCAAACAGGAGGTCGAGTTCGACACGCCTTTCAGGTATTGATGTATATGTTAAACATTGTATACATAAGTCCTTTGTCCTTTAATATACATAAAAATATAGAATCGAACACAAATATCCAAACCATTTTATGGACTAATGATGACTTATTCACTTTAGACAATTTAGTATAATTCTTTTCAAATATAACGCTACAATTTAAATTGTTTTTTTACAGCGACTAGCGCGTATTTAACAGATAACTGACAACTATCATATCTTGTCTTGCTTTCTAATACATGAATTCCTTTGCAGCAAACATAATTACAAAAAAAATTAAAAAAAAATTAATTGTTACAGAGAGTTAGGATTCCCCGGTGCACCATTCCGAAGTACAGTACTATTACAGCCCACATCAGGTGCTCTCGTCAATCTCACAGAATGGCCGCCATTCGTTATCGCGCTAGAAGACGTTGAATTAGTTCATTTCGAGAGAGTGCAGTTCCATCTCAAGAACTTTGATATGGTGTTTGTGTTTAAAGACTATGCCAAGAAGGTGGCCATGGTCAATGCCGTGCCCATGAACATGCTGGATCATGTTAAAGAGTGGTTAAAGTAAGTAGATTTAACAAGTTTTTTCATTTAATATTTTTATAATGTTGCCACCATTCGACTAAATAAAAGTGACAGCACATAAGTGTTGCATAGGAAAAATATTTTTTGATAAGAGGCAAAGATAATTTCAATTGGGTTTTTTGTTGATTTTTTTAGTTCATGTGATATCCGCTACTCTGAGGGTATACAATCTCTCAACTGGACAAAGGTTATGAAAACTATAACAGACGATATCGAGGGCTTCTTCAATAATGGCGGTTGGTCATTCTTGGATCCGGAATCTGATGCTGAAGACGCGGCACAGGTGGGTAGTTAAAATTAATTAACACATTTCAAAGAGCAGCTAGTAGACAGTATTAAACAGACTAGTAAATGAGTGTAAGGAGTTTTTTTTATTTATTTTTAATATTTTTTTTGCGTAGGATGAAGAATCAGAAGAAGAAGACGATGCCTACGAGCCAACGGACGTGGAATCCGAGGAGGAGTCGGATGATGACTCGGAATACGATTCTGAAGCCTCAGACGCTTCCGAAGGATCTGGTGACAGTGAAGGTAACATCATCTGATTAGTTGTGTCTATTCAATGAGCTGCGACATAACGTACGGTGACTTATGAGTTTCAAATACGTAGTTGTTCATTACCGCAATCACACTTTTTCTAAGTCGATAAAGTTGTAAATATTGTATTTCTGACGTATCTTTACAGAGGAAGATGAAGAATCAGGCAAAGACTGGTCAGATCTCGAAAGAGAAGCGGCGGAGGAAGATAAAAAGGAGCGTAACTACGATCATAGAGAGGACTTCGACAGGAAAAGGAAAGGCGGTCGCGACATACCGCGCCCCTTCGACTCTGAAGAGGGCCACAGTAAGAAGAGCAAGCACGAGAAGAGTTCCAGTCATAAGAGCTCCAGCCATAAGAGTTCCAGTTCACACCACAAGAGCTCCAGTCACAAGAGTCCGTCTAAGCATAACAGTAGCAGGTATATAATTATTTTTTAAACCAATATTTACTGTAGTTCTAGAATTTTTAATGATTTTCGTCCGGCTAAATAAGATGAATAATTCAGTGGTTAAGCATATTTGCAAAAAAAAAATATAGTTTATATAGTTCTTTTCAAATATCTTGCTGGCTAAAGGTCATCGGCGCGCTGCTCAGTGCCATCATGCCACCAAAAGAATGTCATTGAATTTACTCAATTGTGATGTTTATATTCAGTCCGTCAAAGAACCGCGACAAGCACCACAAGTCGTCGCATCACGACAAGCACAAGTCTTCGTCACACAGCAAGTCTAACGGAGAGCACAAGAAGCACAGCGACGGCAAGTCCTTGCACAAGCGCTCGCGTGACGACAGCCGGGAGCATGAGCGCAGCTCCAAGAAACCCAAGTCAGTAAATACTTACTTAAACAGAATGTTGAAAATTTATATATTAGTCCACTGCTGAATATATAACATTTCCTAGTGCATATGCATGTATATAGTAATTTATGCAGTGAACAGTAAAATTATTGGGATGTTTCAAAAATTAATTTTTTTTAACTCTTAAGACATCTGATTTTAAAATTTTTTAATTTTTTGTTGCAGGAAATAATATGCCAAGTGAAGATTCTCAATATTTTTTTAAAAAAACGGGTCTCGAACTGCCGATGGAGTGATGTTTTACTTAACTTGTTATTCAGTTCTGTACCAAGCCCAATGTCCACCTCTGTTTATGTGTAAATTGTGTTCCGACAGTTTTCATTGTATTTGTAGTATATATATTAATATTTTCTAAATTCCAACATTAATGTAAGTTATACAAATAAAAAAGAAAAACAAAATAAATTTTAAGATTTTTTCTATTTTTCGTATTATTCATTTAACTCTTAAGTTAAAGTCGAAAAAAAACTATGGTAACAAAATAAATTAATCGTTCGTAACAATTGCATGTGGATTTATTATCTTACAACGCAAGCTAAAGTAAATAAAATAATTGTACACTATTTACAGAAGAGGAAAAACTAGCTTCTACAAATTTGTAGTTCTATGACAAGTCAGTTGGTCAGTTTTTCGATAAGTCAGTTTCTTGCGCGGTGACGACGGGACCTCGAGGCAATACTGTCAGCCTCTTGGACTCTGGTAACTTGTTCAAATCTTGCGACTTCATTACATCCTTATGTTCCTGAGTCTCACTTGAACTCCAATACTTCTTATTGACTAGCATAAGTAACATCAAGGCGGGTAAATGTATTAAAGAGAATCTAAAGAGTTTCCTTGAACTACCGCTGTCTGATTTCTTGTAAAATTGCCAAGCTGAAAATGTAAATTTAAAAAATATATTAAATTACCCTAATAGGTATTATAACATTATTACCATATTTCAAAGTTAAATTAATTATTTTTGACCATATACATTTTATAATTTCTAAAAATCTATCATACAAGGACATTAGTTGTACTTACCTAAGTACATAAAGTATAAATTTAATGGTAAGGACTCCAAGGCGAACCACATATTTGTCACATCTAAGTATGAAGAAGCAATGCAGGTTGCCGTTATAATTCCAGTGTGTCTTAGTGCTACTCGTCTACATAAACCTAAAAATAAAGTTGTACTTAAAAAAAATCGTGTGTTTCTAAATGAAAATCTCAAAAATTATTGAAGATCTTGGAAATCTTCTATACTCAATTTTCAACTCATTAATAACTAATTAAATATACGTGTCTGGATCAGTCTTACCAGGATCAGTAACAGCCATCATTCTGTACCCGGCGCGTGAATAATCCGGTCGCAGGTTCCACGAGAGGGCATTGAAGTGCGGGAATTGCCATGAGTACAGCACCATGCCTAGGACGAGTGCGCCCGCGTCTAAACTGCCCGTACAACCAGCCCAGCCCATCAATGGTGGTATCGCTCCCACTGGGGATACCACATTTATGATTTTTTACTGCTATGATAAAAATTAACAAAAGCAACAAGGAGTAGAGCATAAAATTTTATTAGAAGATGTGATAAAGAAAAGATAAGATTATCTGATTTGAGATTGCTCCAGCTTATCCTAAACTAGTTGTCACACGCGACACTATCAGCGCGTAAAAAAATAGTAACCTCACATAGGTTACTATTTTTTTTACTTCCAGACTAAGTTCTATATCTATACCAAATTTCATCTACATCCATGCAGTCATTCTAGAGACACCTAATAACAAATATCCATCCATCCATCTAAACATGTAACGGTACTTTAAACATTTAGTAGAACCAAAATGTTTACATTTGTTTTATTGAAAAAAAAAATTATATTCTTAAATTCTTAGATCCCATATTATGCTAAAAACAATAAAGGGCAAAATTTTAATGAGTGATATTATCTACATACCAACAGATCCAAGCCATGTATTTAAAATAGACATCCTTTTCATAGGAGTATACACAGATGTATAAAGCAGAAGGTTGCCTGCACCCAACGCTGCTGTCAGTGGATTAACACCAAAATACAATACACCGAGTCCTGTTGCACTTGTAACTGCTGCAAAACTGATGGCATGGATAGGTCTGCAAATTAAAAAATAATAATAAAACATTACATTATTCTTAAACATAGTAACATGAACAGTATGGCATTTTCTTATCAAACTCAAAGAGACATTTTTTAATTTAAACTATATTGTTTGATCATTATTAAAGTGTACTTTTAGTTATAATTTTAACATGTAAGCATAGGGTTGCCAGGTCGCCAAACCTACTAGCCGGACAGACCAGCCAGTTTGGTCGGACATTTGGGTAGAAAGGTCAGACACGCTATATCATTAAGGATTTTGTCTCAGTATTAATATGTACATTCTCGTTTGGGAAATGTAAAAAGCCTAACAAAAGACGGAAAACCGTTTATTTTGGCTGGACACGCAATCAAAAAGCCTACCTATGTCCGGCTTTATCCGGACGCCTGGCAACGCTATGTAAGCAAACTATATATGGAATATAAATCTATTAACAAAGATAATGCATAATTAACACTAGGTACCACCAACATGTTACATGAAAATCATAGTGTAATTGAATTCATGAACTACATCAATATCATTTAAACTTTTGTGAGACATAATAATAAATTAATTAAGAACAGTTTAACGTAAAACTCACGTGTGTCTGGTGACAGCACCGACTAAACTAAACCGACCAAAGATGGACCCCGACAGATCCAAAACTAGTCACTGGATGATCACACATGAGTTAAACTGTTCTTAATTAATTTACATATATATCATTTTTAATGTTACAGTACAGACAGACAGACAGTACTTACTCTAGCAATCCTTTAACAAGTACTCTGTTCTTAGTGCGTGACATTTGAGCATCAAATGGCACCTCATGATACTGGTTGATAGAGTTGGCGGCAGAGGAAACTAAGCCAGTGCCGACTGCACAAAGGGCAAATGTTGTGAAGTTAAATGGAGCTGGAGCTAGAGCATAGCCCGCCATTGATGTCATAACTACTAGAGCTGAAATCAGACATTTTTGACACTTGTTATGAGGTATGGAAAATATGAGATAATTTTTGCAGGTTTTACAAAATATAATTGCAAAACAATAAATAATAAAAATTAAATTAATATTAAAATTAATTTACTCCACCTTGAAAAACATGTTTATTCTTTCTATAAACCTTCACTAAATTTAGAATCTTATTAATATTATAAATGCGAATGTTTTGGATGAATGGATGGATGGGTGGATGGATGTTTGTTTAAAGGTATCTCTGGAACAGCTGATCTTGATGTAATTTGGCACAGATGTAGAACATATAGGCTAACTATTATTGTTTTTTTGCGGGCGACAGCTAGTGTGATATAAATATAAAAATATTACTTACAAGTCAAACGAAATTTTGATAACATCATACAGTAGTTGCCCATATTGTTCTTGATGTCAAGTGTTAGTGTTTCTTTCCAGGCTCTATTGTCTATTGGTATATTTTTGCCCTTTACATTTTGCAAGCTCTGAGTTTGTGTTGTTATTGGTAGTTTACTTCTCCAGTGGTGTGAAGTTGATATTTTGGCCAGTTGTTGTATTTCTTTTCCTTGCTATAAATGTGTAAAAATTGTTTAATAAATGGCCAACTGTTCAGTAGCTTAATAAATAAGATTTAAATCGAATTTTATATTAAAATATCAATAAATTACTTACACCAATTTTGAGTAGGACTGATTTTGTAGAAAGGCCGTAGATGCCATGCTTAACACAAAAACTGCAGTGCAACACCTTTAGGTAGGACATGGTTAGGATATATCGCCACACTATTTCTAGGTTAACATCCTGAAAGAAAAACGTTGTTACTAGCTATATAAAAAATGTTTCAAAATTTATTTCTGATCCTGGATTAAATCAATAAATTATGTAATGTGTTACAGGTTTGTTTACTGCACTTGAATTGTCAACTTCTGTAAAATTTAATGTAACTGATGCAATGTTAAATTTTCTATTAACTTACTTAACTAATTAGTTATATGTGCTCTGGAAATGTAAAAACATTCATAAGTATTCATCTGTGGACAAAATAGGATTTATAAAACTTCAAAATATAATAGGTTAGACTACAATCTATGGAACGAAGGACGTCTGAGTTTGACATTTGAGTTCCGTTTATCGTCACATCCGTAAATGTCAAAAAGATGATCTATGGTAAGTGCTGTTGGACGATAAAACATGAAAAAATCAATTCCTCCTTAAAAGATAGATTTTATAAAGGAAGTGATCACAAATGGTACTCATTACACCCACAATGTGCACAAGTATTATCCTGTTACCTTTATTTTGTGTTGTTTTTCTTTTCATGCAACATTTGTTCAATGTTGACTTTTCAAATAAATTTCCATAATTTTGTGCGTGTTTTTCTCGTTTCCAAACCGATTTGCACTTCTGAAAAAAAATCTATTCTCTTCATTACTTACATTTCTAAACTACTTAATAGAGAATTTTATGGTTTTATGCAGTGTAAAAAATAGTTGAAAAAGTTCGAACTTTAACTAATCCTTCGTAATATATAAAAAAATATATTAAGTTTTCAAAATGTGATAGGTCTGTAACATCGTCACCGTTTCAATATAGAAAACAAATTAACGCTTTTGAGCAAAATGTTGTCATTTTAACAATTTATCAGCAATAAATAATGTACAAGTGGCAACCCAATTTTTTTGTTTTTATTTTGATTTCAATTGATATTCGAATACGGAAGTGGTTGGTTACCTCTGTTGTTGTCACTTTATTTGCGAAACATATTCAATTGCCTCTTTAGAACTATGTAAAAACGATACAAATTATGGTGAAGAGTTTAGTTTCCCCGTATTAGATTTCTCTAACTCTAAGCATGGCTTCGAGGGGAGATAAAGGGAATGGAAATGGCGAAGAGCAGATCGTCGAGGTAAATCGATTTGCCCTACATATCGTTGACAGTTAAACTTGACTCGAGTTATGTATGAATTTGTGATATTGGTGTTTTTTAGACGCTGGCAGAGGTATTCCGGTGCTTCATTTGTATGGAAAAGCTGGTTGACGCGCACCTATGCCCTCATTGTTCGAAACTTTGTTGCTATGCTTGTGTCCGGCGCTGGCTGACGGAACAGCGGTCTCAGTGCCCGCACTGCCGTGCTGCACTTCATCTGCACGAATTAGTGAACTGTCGTTGGGTAGAGGAGGTCACCCAACAAATAGAAACCATGCAACAAAGTAACTCAGCTAGTCAACGAGAAAGCTTCAGGGACAGGTACCTTGTCTATCTCAGTCTATCTTAGATTTCAAACAGTATCCAAAAATTTTTGGTCTGTGCGATTCACAAACAATTCAAATTGAATGTGACCATCTTTAGCATGAAACAGTATGTGTATATGTCATGTTTATCAACTATCAAATCTGAAAAACATTTGTTTTTTTTCTATTGTAACATGTCTGGCACCTGGACATTTTGGTTGATAATACTTTAAATTGAGGGTAGAAATAAATGTAAACAAAGCGGTTAAAGATATGGTTGAAGAAACCAGTTAACAATAATTAGAATTTGTAGATGACCCATTATTTTTGAATAGTTACAATTATAAATGGGAGAAGTTTTCACAGACCATTCCAATTGGATAACTAGGAATTAAAGTTTTATTTGCAGTTAATTTCAATTTATCAAATCTAAAAATTTAAATATTTTATTTAATTGATTCTAAAAAACTTCTATGCAAGAATATTCTTATATTAGTATCTATAAATAAGGGAATTGCATAAAACAATGAAAGGAAATACATAATAAAATGCCAACTGTTTCCATGTGTTCAAACCTTTGTATATAATTGTTGAATCATCACAACATATCTTGAATGCTTTGTTTATAAATTCTACCACTTCTTATTAAAGCTATAGTAATTAACATTCCATATAATAATTGATTCTTTACATATAAGTTCTAATTGGAATTAGTTAACTGGTAGTAATGAATTAATAAGCACATTGTTATTTTTATAACTTAGAAGAAAACATTTTTAAAGGGCAAAACCACCGAGCTGTATCAACTATTGGGTAATGATTTGCCAATACATGTGGTGTATTAATGACTTTTAAAATATTCCAAACAATAACAACAGTTAGACTGATAGATTAGGACTGGCAAACCATTGGCATGCAAAAATATTTTAGTTATGCACTTAGAAAAAAACGTTTGACAGGTTTTATATGAATATGGGAGATCCCTATGTTTCCAATAATCACAAAGTTAAAATTATTTGATGGCATGCTTATGACCTCACTAGCTGTCGCCCGCGATTTCGTTCGCGCGGAATAAAAAAAAAATAGTAGCCTGTGTTCTTCCAGACAATCTACAACTATGACAAATTTCGTTAGATCCATTGAGTCATTCTGGAGATACTTTCAAATAAACATCCATCCATCAAAACATTCCCATTTAATCTTAATATGATTAAACAATTCTTTAGAAAAATAGCATGGATATGTAAAGATTCACCATTCCTGCTCTAAAACAACACACCTGTTGCTTATAATTATAACCCATGGGTTTCCACCACCTCATCTGTCCAATCTGTTTCTGCAGTTGAAATACATGGTATAAATCAGTATTGTTTTGTAAAAATTCAGGTCACTGCCAAAACATGAATAATAAGTGCAATTACAAGCAAAAACATTGTGTTTATGATTTTAAAGTGTATCGTAATCCTTGATGTGCACTAATTGGTAATCAGATTCACTGTTCTGGTAATTTAACTTGCTTTTATTAGCAAATTAAAGCAGTTATTACAAAATGAAATTGTTTTGATATACAACAGAATTCACAGACTAAATTCTAGATAAGACTACTTTGTTTATTACCATAATTAACATTAACAGATATATAATATTTAGACATTAGTAATCCCATCATAGAAGCTGATGAGATTAAAAGATTGTAGAATAGTATCTCCATTCAATTAGGGCAATGCTCGGAATCTCTCTGCGTGATCTCACAAGAAATGATGTGATCCACATTGCCCGAAGAATTATAAACCTTAAGTGGCGATGGGCCGGCCATATTGCCCGCAGAACGGACGGCCGATGGGGTCGCAAAGTACTGGACCCCACCACGTACAGTACAGGTCGACGCAGCGTGGGCAGGTCTCCAGCAAAATGGACCGATGATCTGGTCAAGATTGCGGGAGTATCCTGGATGCGGGTTGCACGGGACATATCATCGTGGCGATCTTTGGGGGAGACGCAGCAGTGGGCGTTACAAGGCTAAATAGATCTAAATAGGCTAATAGAATAATACATCTCCATTCAGTTTCAAATCAACTATTCTTTTGTGGGATAAGAACAAGAATGGTGTGATGTGTGTATGTCTGTATTGCAGGTGCCCGACGCACCAGGAGAAGCTGACGGTGTACTGCTGGACGTGCCGACGCTGTATCTGCCACCAGTGCGCGCTGTGGGGTGGCACGCACTCGGGCCACACCTTCAAGCCTCTCGAGGAGGTGTACGAGCAGCACGTGACGCAGATCCGCGACGAGGTCTCGCAGCTCCGGCGGCGACTCATGGAGCTCATCAGTCTTGTACAGGATGTTGTGAGTTCAAATGCAATTTAATTGTAACTATACATATGTTAAATGAGAAATGTAAATATAGTCACAAGAAACCGTTAAATCGAATTTTAACTTTTTGACTGTAGTAGGATTATATACTATTTATTTTATCTATAACACCTGTGTATAGGTTAAGTAATAATAAATTTTCCAGGAACGTAATGTGGAGTCGGTGCGCGCGGCGAAAGACGAACGCGTCCGGGAGATCCGTAACGCAGTGGAGCTGATGATATCGCGGCTGGACTCCGCACTGAAGGCCAAACTGCTAACGCTTATGGGCCAGAAGAACAGCCTTACGCAGGAAACGGAACAGCTTGAGCATCTGCTGCAGGAGATTGAGCATCAGCTACATTCCAGTACAAGGTGAATTCTTCTATCCAACATTTCTATTGTCTAACCCAACTCGGAGCCCTTTTCACAACACGGCTACAGTTGTGTGCTATTTTTAATAGGGTCTCATAACACAAGTTTATGCTTAACGCATTTTACATTCAGTTTTATCGATTAGGACGATCTTAATCTTCTAGTCGATTTGTATTATAAAATAAATTTTTTGCTTTCAGGTCTGAATTGATAGCAAAAAGCGGTGAACTATCGAAGATGATACACCAGGTCCGTAAGAAACCTATGGCCAGTTTCGTGACTGCTCCAGTGCCCGCTGATTTCCATAGGCAAGTATGAGATCGCATCTTTTGAAGAACTATTTATATACTATATACAATGCAAAAAAAAAGATTACCTTGGGGTAGATTTTTTCGAGTTTGCGTAATTACAAGTTCGCGTAATTCCAAGTTCGCGTAATTTCGAGTTCGCGTAATTCCGATTTCGCATAATTCCGATTTCGCATAATTCCGATTTCGCATAATTCCGAGTTCGCGTAAGTAAGAGTTGATTTTTTCGTATATTGTATAGTGAAATAGTGCCGAGCTACGACAGCAGCACGTTCCCGCTGTCAAACTTCACACAGCTGCAGCACGCGGCGGCGCCCGTGTACTCCGCGCCGCTGCACGTCAACGGCCTCTGCTGGCGGCTGAAGGTGTACCCTGACGGCAACGGCGTCGTGCGCGGCAACTACCTCTCCGTCTTCCTCGAGCTCAGCGCTGGCCTGCCGGAGACCTCCAAGTGAGTAACCACCCTTCTTACACCCCTCTAACACTTTACTAACAGCATACATAATAATAAAATGAATTTTGTAATAAATAATGTTCAATAAAAAAGTACAATGTAAAAGAATAAAATAATTTACAATACCATTTAAATAATGTACCTTAACATACAATATGTAATACTTATAATATTATATTAACTGTCGCTATTGGTTTTAATTGTTGTATAAAACTACCCTAAACGTCTTTTAAGATTATTAAATGATTAAGATCGGCAGTTAGTGTGTTAAGAAATGTTACATAGTACATAACATTATCAATTAATTTCTACTATATTTGATAGAAAAACTTATTTATTTAATAATAATTCTGGGAGTAACACAATAAATTTGATTATTACAAGCTTTGCTAAATATTGGGTAGGCAGGAGGTGAGTTACAAGATATATTGTGGCTTGGGTCAATGTAATACATTATGTGTGCGAGCATGTTCATGGTTTGCAGACAATTTGTTACAACCGCTGTCTATCATTTAGCTGTAGATATAAGGTTCTGAAAATTCCTATCGTTTGATTATTATTTTTCATAAATTTAATAATAATCAGTGTGGAATAATTATGACCATTGATTAAGTAATTTATCTTCAATCGATATGTTCATAAGGTTCATAAGGCTAAAATGAAAGTTTATTTCAGTAGGCGAAGGCGACATATGCATTTTCGCAATTATTTATTAAAACATTAAATAGCTTTTTTCATTTGTGGTATTTTTGGTTGGAATAGACAATATATTGGATTCATCGCCATAGTGTCAGCTTTGTACTTCCATCTGCTATCTGTTAGTGCTGTATTCTGCTATCTTCAATACTTATACATACTTGTAAAATAATGAATCAAACAACTTGTAAACCAAGTACCTGCAATATTGTAAATAAATGTAACAGAGTTTTACGAAATTAAATCAATAAGAAAGTTATAAAGAATATGAAGTTCGTGTAACATTTAGTCAAATCAAAATGACATAAAGAGTCGAAAACTAAACAATCTCATGAAAATTATAATAATGTTAAAAAATAATAATGTATTAAATTTAAAGCATTAGAGATGAACGCTTTTCGCTTACTTTACTCAAGTACACTGCATTGAAAATAAAGTGTACTTTCCGTGGGTACATTCAGATACGAGTACCGTGTGGAGATGCTGCACCAGGTGTCGCGGGATCCCAGCAAGAACATCGTGCGAGAGTTCGCGTCAGACTTCGAGGTGGGCGAGTGCTGGGGCTACAACCGCTTCTTCCGCCTCGACCTGCTCGCCAGTGAGGGATACCTCAACCCTGAAGCTGATACTCTCATACTCAGGTATATCAATACTAGCCTTAAAAGAAGTGGCCCATGAACAATGGAAAAACAGAACAAGGTTACAAAAGATTATATAGAAATATTTTTTATGCATTTTAGCTGTCCCATTTTTTACCAGGTTCCAAGTGCGACCGCCCACCTTCTACCAGCGTTGTCGGGACCAACAGTGGTATATCAATCAGCTTGTAACATTGCAGAATCAACATATATTGCAGATAAATGATCTCAAAGAAGTGAGTTACATTTATCTTGGAATAAATACACGTATTTTTTAAATTTCTTAATTTATTTTTAAGTACACACTCAAAAATAACATATTTTATTTTTTAGTCAACTATAAAAAAGTGTTATTTTCTAGCGTTTAAGTTTGGAAATGTCACGTAACTCGATAGCAGCGACGCGAGCTCCGAACACCTCGATACCTTCGCAAGGCAACAACGACGACAATCCCGCTCAGAACAACTCTGTGGACGGCAGCGCCCTCAACGACTCCTTGCTGTACGGCAACCAGTGGAAGTTTAACACCAGCCAAAGCATCATCAACGGACAAAGACTCACCAGTCCAGGTATTACAGCTGTCGAAACGTCAACTTTCTATAGAATTTCTCTCTTAACCTCAAAAACTAATAAACTGATGTAAAAAATCTTAAACCCATAAGTATTCTTTCATTTAAATTGTGTATTCTTTTGTATAACATTAAATACAACTTATTTCCAGCGGGTATTCTAAATACATCCTTATTTTTGGACGATACGACACGTAACAATGACGTGTCGTCGCAGTCGGGCTACGGGTTCGGTGACTACGCGCCGCTCGAGCGCTGTCTGCATTCGCACACACATGCGCACGCGCAGCACGCGCTAGACGCATACAACCTGCCTTCTACTTCAAGGTACACGTATCACAATGCGCTATAATATTTTAAGAACTTTGATTTCACATGCCAAAATGATACCGAGCGGTGAAAGGCTATTTGTTTTAAGCGACATTTTTTGCGATATTGACTTATATATTATATTCAGAATCAGGGAATTTTTCTGATTCTGAATATATATATAAGTCAATATCGCAAAAAATGTCGCTTAAAACAAATAGCCTTTCACCCCTCGATACATACTAACGACTGAAATAAATATCCGTTCCTAGAGATCGATAAAAAAAAAATTAAAATATTTTTATTTTTATTAATTAGTAAGTGCTCTTATTTTTATCAACATTTCAGTGACATTATTCTTTAAGGAAGGTAAAACTGTTCAGTTTGAATGTGCAGGTCTGCCAGTTCTCTGGCGGCGGGAAGCGGCACGGCGGTGGGTGGTGCGGGTGGTGGCGGTGCGGACAGCATGGCGCTGGTCAGCCTGCACACGCTGCTGAGCGCCGCACGTCCCCCCGCTCGTCTGCCGAGACACGACAAGTTGCGTGCGCCCGCGCAGCCCGGCACACCCGCCCTACCGGCCAAGGATACCGCTCTCACTGGTAACAATACAACATCTTTTTAGTGTTTATGAAATATCTATAATTGAAGAAAACAAGTGCTGTAAAAATCTCAACTTTTTTGTACAAGGACAGCCTCTAGCCTTAAAGATGAAGAAAACTTGCCAATTTTGCTTGAAAAGTTTTGTCATTGTTAAGTTAGAGGGCGCTTTATGTATTGCAAAGTTTAATTTTCTTCCTGATTTATATTGTTCTTTGTACAGATTTGTAGCTAGTATGTATTTAAAATAATCTTGTAATGTGTGTTGCAGCTGTTGCCAGCAGTCCTGTGACAGTGGCGACGAGCAGCCCGGCGCTGTGCGCGTCCATGTCTTCGCCCGAACTGAACAGCGCGGGGGCGAAGTCCGAGGCCGCGCTGGAGCCACCACCCGACGCCGCGGAGAGCCCCAACGCGACGCAGAGCCCTCACGTCGCCTCCGAGACTAGTAGTGACACCGGGGTGAGAATGTACCCTTATATTAATGGTTATTGTCAAAAACAAAAATCTGATACGAATAACAATTCTATTTTGTCTCTTTAAGGAGCTAATGTTCACGGAGCTCGAAAGTTTGACAGAAGATATCAATCCTAACAATGTCGACGACAACTCTAACGAGGAGAACGATGTTGACGAGGAAACTATGTCTGGTGAGTGTACTTTATATGGTTTGGACTGGGTTGAGAACGTTCATGATCTACGGTAGTTAGATGCAGTAAACAAGATCTTGCAATTTACCCAAAAGTTAACTCCTCATTCCAGTTCCAACCTTGATACCCCATCCATCCTTGTCCTATTCCCGTTCCTATCCTCGTAATGTTGTTGCCTCCCGCAGACGGGTCGTCGGGCAGCGGGTCGTGTGAGTGGTGCGCGCTGGGCGACTCGCCGGGGCGTGGTCGTGGCGGGCGGGGCGAGCGGGGCGTGTCGTGTGGGCGCGCCGCCTACCGCCGCGTGCGCTCCCGCCCCAAGCCGTACGCGTCGCGCCGCTCACCCGGTTGCGATGCTTGCGAAGATACTTATCCATAAACATAGAACATGAACGTTCTCGCGTTTTTAATGTGATTCGGAAGAAGTTCATTATCACTTTTAGTTCATTTTTAAATTAATGTATTTTGTTCCTTCGTTACATTACACTTCAAAAATAAACAGTTTCGTCGTTTGACTAAATATTTCGCTTCCCTATACTAGCTAGTTCTAACGATGAATAGTAAGTTGTATTAATATTTTATCTATTGTTTTTATCAATACTGAAGAGATATGATTTAAAATGATTTTTTTGTCGTTCGAATGTATGTAATAGAAATGATGAATATTTATTCCAGGCGAAAACGACGTGGAGGGTGCGTGCGGCGTGTCTCCGGAGGCGGGTGCGGACGCGCTGAGCCGGCTGCTGTGCGCGGTGCACGGGCGCGCCGTGACTCCGGCCGGCAGTGATGGCAGCAACCCTCCGCCCGCGCCCTCCGCACCCGCGCCCGCTGACCCCCAGCTCTCCACCGCCGCTCACACAGACATGCTGCTGCTCAACCTCATGCGCATCAACGGACTCACGCCTAAACACTCCAAGCACGGTCAGTAGCGCTCTCTCCACAGCTCTCTACTTATGTATACATACGAAACTATATATTATATATCGATATCATCATCAACTCACTATACATCCCCACCGAGGGTCTTGGAACCTCCCCAAGTTAGGGGTGGATGGTTTATATCGATATAAACGATATATCGTTTTGTCCGACCAGTCAAACTTATTTCTGCCTTCGACCCTTCTTTTTTTATCACAGATATCACGTATATCGTAAGTAAAACTTAGTATTGAATATTAAATGCAGTTTACGAATGACTCGTATTGTTTTCTGTAGGACCAAAGCGTAGTTGGGCGACGAGTGTGCACTCGGCCGAGCCGGGTCACAGCGGTGGGTCGCGGTCGCAGCGGCGGGGTGCGAGTGCAGTGGGTGCGGTGTCGAGCGGGGCGGGCGCGGGGGCGAGGCCCCGTGCTCGGCAGACGCGGGCACCGCCCCTCTCACCCGGCCAGCTGCGCCGCACACATGCGCCTCTACCTAACGGTTTTACATTAATCAATGTCTAAAGAAATAAATTTCACTTTGCTATTACCACTACAATATTTTTGAAAATAAAGCGGACAACGCCTTGTTATTTCCGAATCTGCAGTAACACTTGAAATATCTAATCATAATTTCGTAGTGTATTGAATATTGTTCCACCACGCCTAGTGTTTAATGTGGAGTTGGTTCTATGTCAGGGCGGGCGTGCAGCGGTGCGGGCAGTGCGGGGGGCGCGGGCACCGCGGGCTCACCTGAAGCGCTGCACGACTACTGGCGCTCCGTCTCCTCCATCAGCGACGCGGACGACGTCGACGCCATACTAGAGTACAATGTTAGTACATCATACTTCACACATACCTAGGTACCATACAAAGACGGGGCAAGAATTAAAATTCCAAAAATATTACAAATTTCAGGATACGCTATTCGACATTTTACTGAATAGTTTGTCGCTCGAGAGCGGCGGTGCGGAGTGCGAGGAGCCGCCGCCTGTGCAGCCCTGGAGCCCCGCCGCTACCCGCGATACGCCAGCACCACACACCCCACACGCCCCGCACGCCCCACACGCCCCACACGCCCCACACGCCCCGCACGCCCCGCCCGCAGCAGACTGACCGCCGCCGCACCGCGCGCGCGTCCGTCCCCACCACGACACGCACGCGACGCGCGCCGCACTCTACTCACTCGACAGCCATATCGACTCCGAGGACCCGACTCCTTGGTATAACACATCGAGCAGGAGACCATCGCAGATCACTCAGATCACCCGCGTCACTCACTCACCCCGCGCCGCCGCGTCGCGAAGATCCACCCCTAGTCAGTACGCAGGCGACCGCGAGACGCGACGCACGTGCGACTCGCGGTACGGGTGCGATTGCGATGAAACGCAAGAGGCGGGTGATGCTCGATACGAGATCTACGATGAGGAAAGGAATGTGACATTGGAGAGACGAGGCGGGCGATCGCGGCGCGCGAACAGCGTGTACTTTGTACATAATGAGGAGCTGCGTGAGTGCGACGACCACCTCCACAATAATCACTACAACGGCAACAGTCCGCAGAGCTACCGTCGCGAGTACTACCATTGAATTCTTGTTTGAAGTTTGTGATTTATCTCAAGGTGTTCTAATGTGCTCTGAGAATAATGATTTATGTTTTTAATTCTTTTTTGACTATGGCTTGAATTACTGGTAAGCCGCAAGATGTGATTGGAATTTTCATTTCGATATTTTGATTAATAGAAGGTAGAGATGTTGATAACTATAGTCAATAAGAGAAGGGACTTACAACATAGTCTTGTTTATGTTAGAGGAAACACATATTTTAAACTTGTTGATAAAAATTTCATAATAATTATACTCATAAATGATATTCAGAGAGGACGAGACTTGTCTCAGCTTAATATTTACTATATACAATTAAAAGTGATGTAGTATTTATGTAATTATATGTTTCTAGTTCTGCTAACGATAATATCGATCTCTGATAATTTTAAGTTGAAATTGAGGTATAGTTTTTTGTTCGCTTCCGTTCCTCTGCAAGCATCAGTAGAGGGTACGTTGAATAGCTTTTCTCTTACCCTGGCCTGTGTACACAAACTAGATTCATTCATCTGTACATACATGTATACAGATGAAATATGAAGAGTCAGATATTTTATAGAGCGATAAATTTATCTGACCCAGTCGGCATCTAAATAATAGATCATTAGCACCTTGCTGTTAAATCAGTGTGACATGATCCTTGTCTTAACTTAGAAGTCTGTATCTTTTTCTATCCTTCAATATATTTTACAACGCTTCTCTCACCGGGTCAGATAAATTTGTTGCACTATATTGCATTTTATGAGTAGTTGTCAGGTTATTGTGAATTATAGATGATTATAGGTTTTAAAGTAATAGTAATGATTCCGTCTTAGATGTTTTTGGAGAGTATTTTAAATGTTGGTACATTGTATTTGGATATTGCTGTAGGTTTTTTTCTGTTATAAATTTTGACGTTTTAATGTACTTTTTTGTCTTGTGTACTTTTTTTACAAGTAATAAAACATGAGACAAAAGTGTACCTTCTTTTTGGTCTCATATGTATTTTATTTTTAAAATTCATAAATTATTTTATAATTGATTGAAACTTATTTAATAAATAATAGACAGCTTTTATGTGCTCATAAGTGTTAAATATGTAGGCTACCTTCATAGATATTGCAATTTAGGTATTGAAATTGTTAGTAACGTAGTTTGTTACGACTGAAAAGTTCAAATGTGTGCTAGATAAGATTGACAAGGCAAGTTAAGGTTTGCATAATGTTTTTGTTTGATTTAGCCATAATCAACCGAGAGGTACAGTTAGCTTCGCTCGCGGTGTTGAAGATATCTTAAAATTGATAAAGATTGGAAAAACTGTGACAATTGGATTTACACATATTACTATCCCTTTTTCAAAAGAGACTAATGTCGAATAGCGTATTTCACAGATCAATAGGTATTTTTTACTTGATCTTACATCCATAGCATTAAAATTTTAATTCAACTAAGGTTTAAAGTTTGTTAAGTGCAAGGAATTCTTTATAACCGGGAACGAAGCTGATTGTACAATGATCTTAGTATTGTCACTTTTATCGAATTTATTATTTTATGTTTCAATTGTTTGTGGGAATGACAATTGTGATAGATCGCTTGTTGATGAGCTTTGTGTGAAATAATTAAAAATATTATTTATTGATATATATTATTATTTTTCAAATACATTTAATATTCTACTTATAAACGACCAAACAATACGTAGAATGTGGACGATTGGGGCCATAAAAAAAATGTTTTAAATTGATTCAAATTTTATTTTCGTTTCACCAAAATATACACAATGACAAGTATTGAAAATCTGGTTCAAACCATATTTGCATATCTATTTCATTTGAATAGCTGATTACACGAAGAACAAGAACATTTGAATACAAATCTGTTTGAAACAGGCGGGCGAGTGTCGGCCGCGCCAACACACCTGTCTTTTATACTTTGAATTGCTCGCACTCGCCCACCGCCTATCTCCTATCGCCTACCGCCTATCGCCTACGTACAATACCTTCGAGTAAAATTAGTAAATTCACTGTTCCTACATTAAATGATATATTTACAAATAAAACTTTAAAAGGAACGCTTTGCAAACATTCAACAAACTTGAGATCGTCTTAACATAAAGATGGTATAAAATTTTCAATAAAAAGTCAATGAACGAAAGTCTAAAACATCATTTTGCAGACGAAATAAATATTTACAAGATACAGTTTAAAAATTATTAGCACGAACATAAACTGCGCCAAATCACGTTTTACATCTTTCGTAAAATAAATAACAATTGAATTTTAGCCTAAAATACTTTTCTTTGATAAACAAAACAATAAAAAATAATTGCATTCAACAAAGCTACGATAACAAATTTAATATAAATTAAAAATAAAAGCAATGTACAATTTATACAAAACTAAAGAATCACTCGAGTTATTATCACTATGTGTTGTTTGCCGCCGCGACTCGTTTACATCAGCGTTATTGCTTTATCTACAATTGACTCATCACACGCGACATATATTTAATAGTTTAATATTAATGTACATTTATGTTTCTTATATATTTATTATATATCCACAGATATCTCATACTTTCATTTCACACCGAACATGACAACAGAAGGTAACTTCGCTTCGTACAATAATCGAAAATCATTAAAATTGTGCAAGAATTTAAACTTTCTAATTCTAAAGGCAATCCGAGTGATTTACCAATGGGTTATATTTCATAAATAGCATCTTATGTTTAATTAAACCTTTCTTATATTTCAATGAGTCGCTTTATAATATTTCTACGAACACACTAAAATTATTTCGGTGTTGCATAACGATTGCTGTACGATAGCAAGTAGCTGCTCGGTTCTTAAGTTTATCCTCGCACTATATATTCTATTAGCACTATTTTTTTAATAATATTATGCTGTTTTGCACTTAACGAGTCATAAGTTCCACATTAACTCCGTAAAAAGTAGTTTAAAGAACCTACAAAGGGAGTTGTACTACATCGCATTCATGTAGATTCGTGGAACTGGCGTTGTACGCACCGTACAATTATACTATTTTATATGTATCCGCTTGTTTTGTTGCAACGTCTTGTCCGTGTACAACAAGCCTCGCATTCTCTTCATCTAGTCGTCCCTCCGCACTCGTACGTTCCGCGAAAACTCTCAACATCTCAAACCTCGTTCCCATCAACATTCTTTGGCATTATTTAGTGAGCTTAGTTCAATAACGCTTTCGTCATCGATCCTCTGTTTAATGAAGTAATATTTTTTAATTTTCTTCAAAGTGTATTGTTAAAATTATTGCACTTCGTAATTGAATTATTTTTGTCAGGTAATAAGATCAGTTCATACAGCTAGGTTAAATGTGAATCGATTAAAGAAAATTATATATACGTGATAATGAATGGATTTTCGAATTTATCCAGCTTCAGGCGTTTGTTGAGTATTATGATCGATGTAATTATGTATTTAAATATATAAACAACAGTTAGATAGTTGTGACCTAATTCTATTCAGTCAGTTGAATCGTATCAAAATAAATAGCCTCTCTCAGAATGAAAGCTTCGAGCCGTCGCAGGTCGTGACCAGGCTCAGGTCAGACTTGCATCACTTCAGATATAAATTGTTACATAGATTATTTTCGTTAGTCGGTTAAAATTCATTAGAGGTTGTGTTCGAGTCGTGTTAGCAAAATAATGTATAAGAATAAAACAGCACCGAACGGTTCACAGACACCCACAGGGATAAGGTTTCACAAATAATGTTGCGCTTCAGGCCTTGGGCCACGAGATCCAATCGAGCAGCGCGAGGAGGACGCGCGTGGTACGAGCGGGAGCGGGAGCGGGCGCGGGCGCGGGCGCGTGTCAGGGCGTGCGGCGAGCGCGTCAGACGTGCGACTCGAGCGGCGGACGCGGCGGCGGCACGAGCGCGGCGGGCCAGGGCGCGGGCGAGGGTGCGGGCGCGCTGAGGTCGGGGGAGGAGGTGCGCGTGTGGCGCGCCCCCCAGCCGTCCTTGTCGAAGTCCTTGGTGCCGCCGACCGTGTGGCGCCGCTTGATGCCGCGCTCGGGCATGCCGTTCTTCCGCTTGAGCTTGGTGGAGCGCCAGGCGCCGGCCTCGCGCCGCCGCGCCACGTTCCACTCGCACTTCTCCAGCTTGCTGGGGCGGTCGGCCTTGCTCAGCGAGTCGGACCGCTGCAGCCGGTCGGCGCGGCAGTTGAGGCTCTCGGAGCGCAGCACCCGCGCCTCGCCGCGCTCCTGCTCGCGGCTGAGGGACTCGGAGCGCTTCAGTTTGGCACACTCGTCGTCGCCGTCCGGAGCTGTCGTCGCCTCGCCGTCGAGCGCCAGCGCGGCGCTGTTTCGCTTCCCGCTGTCGGTGTTGGCGAGGCGGATGGGCGCGTAGTACGGCAGGCGCTTGTCGTTGTCGGGCGCGGTGTCGGCGCTGGAGGCCTGCGAGCGCGTGTCCACGTCCTTGTCGTCGTCGAGCGGGCGACGCGGGCCGAGGCAGTTCTCCTTCTCGGAGTCGTCGTTGTCGAGCGGCTTCTCGCTGCGGTCGCGGCGCGGCCAGTGACGCGCCTCGTCCTCGTTGCTGCTGGAGGAGGAGTGGCGCAGGTCGCGCGCCAGCCAGGCGGCCTTCAGCTCGTGCGCGCGCGCCGCGGGCGAGGCGGCGGGCGAGGGCGCGGGCGAGGCGCGCTCACGGCCCAGCGATGGCGAGCTGTCGCTGGACTTGTCCTCGCCCTCGGCGTCGTCCTGACACTCGTCCGCGTACGGGATGCTGCCGTCGTCGAGCGGCGACGAGTTGTTGAGGGTGCGCAGCTTCTGGTCGAACGTGCTCGTCAGAGAGGACACCAGATCTCCGGGTCCTACGACAAAAATCAACGTCAGCGGAAGGGTCGAAATGGAAGTCGGGACACATAGATAAGCGTGTTAGAGAGAGTTCGCGCGGTTACGTGCGTGACGAGTCAGTCGTTGATTAATGAATGGTATGAATTATGTACAGGAGGATGCTGCGATGGCCGACGAGACCTATTCTATGAGATGCACGAGCGAAAGCCGTGCTGTCAGCGGCCGCGGCGCGAAGCGTTAGTTCGATAGGAGCGATTAGTTTGCTTGCGCCCGTGCACATATAAACGTCCCGGACAAAGAAGAGGCCGCGGTCCGGCGTAGCTCGGGGCGCAAACAACCCGGCCCCGTGTTAACGGCCTTGCTCCGGTACACGCACACACTTGCAACACGCACGCTCACAATCCTATACCTTTCACGTGGACAATACAAAGAGATTGCTGTGTCTACTCTCTGACGTCAGTACTGGACACCTAATGGAAATAGTAGACACGTTTATTGTACATTAAGTAGCATAAAATCACATAAAAAATTCAAATAATAAATAAGCTTTACAAATGATCAAGATACGTTCGGAATGCTCGCTCGAGTAGTAAGCTAGAGGCGGGAGTGGGGGCTCGAGGGTTGGCACTTACCGTCGATGGAGAAGGTGTTGAGCGTGTGTCGCGCGCCACCCGACTCTATCTCGATCCTGGAATAGACAAAATTAATAAAGTTGTCATCCACAACATTAATAGTCTAGGATTTATGTTATCTTGGTAAAAGGACAAAGACGAGTATGTCCTGTGTACTGACTTGTCTGTGGAGTGTCGCGAGTGGTGGGAGTGGTGCAGGCCGTCGTAATGCGCGAGCGAGGTGGCGTGGTGCGGCGGCGAGGAGGGCGGAGACTTGTCAGACCCCGCCCACTTCTTGTCCGCAGCGGCGGGTTTGGTTCGCGGCTTGCGCTGGATCTTGCGATTCGCCGCTGATATTATCGACGACACGATGTCGCGGGTCGATACGTCTTTGCCTAAGGATTGACCAGTGTATTAGCTTTGTATGCTTTTCATTTTTCATTTATTTAATCGTATTCGAGACATTTGATATTGACGTGAGGTGTTTCGTGGTGTCGGTGCGTACCTTCAATCTTCTTGACGTTGTGTATGAGCAGGTCGCGGCTGGGCTGCGGCGCGTCCCCGCCCTGCAGCTCGGCCGGCGGCTCGCCCGAACTCTCTTCGAAGTACCACGAGTACTGCAACACGACAACAAATTATATGGTCAGTTATAAATTCTTTAAATATGTGGTGATAGAATGTGATTCGATGATTGCGAGGCGAGATGTACGTACATGTATGAGGAAGGACTCGATGATGCGGCACTGGCTGGACATGTCGTTGACCATGGCGAGCATATCGTCGGAGGCGGCGCGCACGAGCGTGGGCCCGAACACGATGGCGAGGTTGCGCGGCTCCATCTTGTTGGAGGCGGAGTGCGCGGCCACACGGCGCAGGTGCTGCACCAGGTACCGCAGCGTGGCGTAGTGCGCCGCCGGCAGCGCGTGCACCAGCCGCCGCAGCTCGCGTCCGCGCTCCGGGCTGCGGTCCGCCGCTGCAACGTAACACAGCACCCAATTGTCAGATTAGGTTTTATCTAAAAATAAATTTTGATTTGGATCATGATGAACTAGGAATGCAGTACTTACCGATGAATGCGGGGTAGAGATGGTGGGTGAGCAGGGGGTCGGGCAGGCGGCGCAGGTACGCCTTGAGCAGGCTGGAGGCGACGTGCACGTCCGCCCAGCGCGGGTCGCCGGCGGGCGCGCAGCCGCGGTCCAGCGCCGCCGCCAGCGCCGCCACGCCCCCCGCGTTGCCCGGCACGCGGTACACGCCCACTGTGCGCAGTCCGTACGCCTGCACAAACCGGATAAACTGTACTACAGCCCGCAGCATCTCGACCGCGTGTCGCATCGGACCATTGGAAGGTTACACAGAAGCTGAAGTTAGCTGAAGTATTGTCATTGACAATGGAGAAAATCTATCTATCTATGTATGTATGTATGTATGGATGTTTACCTCGACAGCGGTGGCGGGCAGGGTGACGGCGAGCGGCACGCCGGGGTGGTCGGGGTCGGTGGGGCAGCGCTCGAGCGGCGCGCCGAGCCAGCCCGTCACCGCCGGCGCCCCGCCCGCGCCCGCCCCCGCCCCGCCCTGCATGCGCCGCAGCTGCTTCGCCATGCGACCCTTCCACGTCTTGTTCTTGGGCGACGACGGCAGAGTTGGTGTCGGCGGGCCTGCAATTTTAATTATTCTTTTACAATATATTACTAGATTATGTTCAGAACATTTTTTCTTCACTTCTATTTTATTGATAATCAATTGCCGTGGTTATATAACCGTGTGACACAATATCTTATCGTATTTTACTAGAATAAATAAATAATTTCAAGAGTACCAACGAGTTTATTATTCGCTCTATAAACTGGCACTTCGTAGGTATCAGTAGTTGTATAAATAAAAATACATATTATGGATAATAGATCGAAAAAGAAAATATTGCAAAGAATCGAGGATAGAAGGTTAAATAAATAGAACATGAGAGATGTTCGCACAAAGTGGTTGCGTGCGCGATGCACGTCTAGTGCGCAGGTCGCAGCGCAGCGCACGCGCAGTCGGCGCTGGTGCGGTAAATAGGTGATTAATTAAGATTGACGGCTCAGATTGACCGGCCGTTGCGTGACTCGAATGGTTAGCAATTATTGTGCAGAAACATACCTAATCACAGATCCCGTCCCTAGTTCAAAAACGTTTGCTGTCTATATCTTTATTCTATTAAAACTTTAATAATTTACAAAAACACCAATCAGAGCAATTTTAAAAGGGATATGTACATGTTTAATTTACAAATAGTACCTTTATGTCCCAGATGAAATCAATCTTGCTACACTTTGCACTAATAAATTTATCCTAATACATCAGTGACATTTCGTGGACTCTAATGGATCCGTAATAAACGATGATTGAAGTTTACCTTGGTGCCTTAAAATTTATATACAAATTATTTTGATACTAATAAATCAAATTTAATGGTTTTAAATGCATGATATTCGTTTGTAAATATAAATGTGAGAACATATTAAATAATAGGTACATGGAACGTACCGGTAGGCGATCTATTTCTTGTGATTTTCTTGCTGCGTTGCGGCGGCAGGGGGGAGGGACAGTCGGGTTGTGCACTGGCGGGCGCGGGCGCTGGCGTGGTGGTGGGCTCCGTTGTGTTGTCGGCTGCGGGTGCGGCGGGTGCCGGTTCCGCGGGCGGCGGCTCTGCTGAATGCCTTCGTAGTGCCTCCAACCAGCGCTGCGCATCGGCTGCACCATCCGCCTGGAATCAAATTTATGATATTTAAGAAAAACATTCCTTCAATCAGTTTGACAAATGTAAAATTTGCACAAACCGCAACATGAACCCACCTCATCATAAATGAAAATAATTACAATTTAGTTTTAAGTACATTACAAACACGAGGTACGAGTAAAACTGAGAACTATTTTTGAGATTGCGGTTGTGCGGTTGTGGGAACATACCTGCAGCAGCAGCTCCGCGCCCGCGGCGGTGGTGACGCGCACGACGTGCTTGCGCTTGGTATAGTCGTCTGCGAGCGCGGCCAGCGAGTAGCGTACGTCCAGCGCGTCCCTTGAGCCGCTCTCCGCTGCCACCGCGCCGCTAGCACCGCCAGGGCTCTGTGGGCACACCATTAGATTACTACAAAGAACATATTGAAACGCTGCCGTGACTATCCAGTTTAATACTAAGAAGACATAATTAAATATTTACTAAACACGCTACACTACAACAAGCGACTCCTTTAGTGAACAATTAATGATTTTGAGTACGGTAGTTTCGTTTGATTATTGATTCATTTGATTTTTCTCGCGATTACCGACACGAAGGTGCAAAATACTTGCAATTTAAAACGTACATTCTGTGTTTTACGTGTGTTTACTCTGTCGTTTCTATTTTCGCAGTCACTAAACAATTGCCGGTGCGCAGCGCGGGCATGTGAACAGATACAATCAATCTTCGAGCGCGTTTTTCAGAGGTTCGAGTCGGACATTACGATAGGACGTGTAACCCATTAGGGTAGCCATATTGCTTATGTCTAGGAAAATGTTTTATTTGTTTTAATTTGTACATTTTACTATTTTAACTGTAAGATTATGGAGTCCATTTGCCGATAAAACAATATTTGTCAAAGTAATTGCGTATTAAATGTTTGTTTTAATCGGCAAAAATATAAAATACAAATTTTCTTTATAATAATATTTGTCTTGAAATGTATTTGGAAAACCTACTAGGAACGGAATTTGTTTCTTTTTTTGAATTTCAGGTTCGTCGCTTTTTGAAGCGGTGCCAATTCTTTGATTTGCCAACGCGTTGATTATAATTACACTATTGGTATAAGAGATGACATTGCTAACGGATATCCTAACGACAACAATTTGTTAATCAATTATTTAAGATCTATAGCATGTTTAAAAACTAACAAATTTGTTTCAAAATATTCTTTCATCTAACCGTTAACGCTAAGCAAAGTTTCGTTGACAAGCTATAAAAAAAGAAATCATCGGAGAATCGGATCAAGTTTATTTAAAAAGTACATAATCAGCAAAATCGAGAATGATTTCACGGGTGCTAAAAACAATATTAACGATCGACTTCACGCCTTTCGTCAAAATTAGAATGATCATTTAGCTTTAGAGAGCTCGTGCGTACCGAATTGCTCACGGAACTGAAATAAAAAAATATCGACTCGCTTTCACCCCCTAATTACGGACATTAGCTTACCAAAATAAAATAATAGATCCTCTGTCTTCGGCATCATTATCTCAAAATATATTAATCAATGAATAAATAGAGAATGGTATAAGTGTGTCACTATGATAAAAAATATATTATAGCTTTTATATTTAAGTTGACATATAAAAATGCATCAAAAATACTGCAAAAGAGACTTCAATCTATTTGGTTCAATTTGTGTTGGAAGTAAAAATTATTAGATAAAAGAAAAAACATATAAAATTATTTTACTTCAGGCACGATTTTAGGTCACCTTGTCATGTTTGATCAACTGTTAAATACAAATAAAACTTTTATTAAAACTAAACCAATTTACTATACTTTAAAGTTTTACATGAATTAATCCAATGCGACTTAAGTCTACCATTTTCGACAGTATATTGTTAACTCAGTTTATCGATGATTGAAAAAGGAGAAAGCAGTTTATGAGATTCAGCTTAATTATTATTTTAATTTATTTAGTATCACTGACTCATGTTTTAATCCATTATTGAAAGGGAAATGGAATTTTTAATTACTTTACACATCACGTTATGATTGTTTTTTTTTATGTTGTGTGTATTTATCTTTCTTTCAGATGAACCGATGAACTCGTTAGAACGGTAGGAAGTTATTTAGATGCACGGGGATCACATTCAACAACATATATTTTGCATTAAAACAATATGTTTTGTTTTTAATTAATTCTTGTGAAAACAGACTTCAGTTTGAATTTCATGGCTGAAGACAATGAAAAATAGATGGTGAAAGTTGTTTTAGGATGGTAAAGTGTCGAAGGTCGTATTTGCATGAAGTGTGGTTTTCAGTTCACAAAGATTGATTTCGGGTCGCCTAAAGCTTAAATGTCAGTTACTTAAGTCTATTTTGTTTTCAAACTCAAAAGAAGTGCGATCAAAGAATTTAAAATGTAACACTTTTAAAGTACTTGAACCATTTACGAGAATTATAACATCCTGCTAGAAGATGTAATTGCCGCCTACGTCTTGTACAAGTTGAATTGATGGCTTGTGTAGGCTTTACAGTTCAGCGTGATTAGATGTTACGCCCGTGTGATTTGGCACGTTGGGAACAAGAGCACTCTTCTGTCCGACGTGCCACCTCAATTGCAATACATCGACTTGGTGATTTCATCAATTTTACCTTTTTGATTTTTTTTTATCAATTCATTTGGATATGTCCTATTTATATTTATTTAAGATAGTATTCATCATCAACAAGATAATTTAATTTCTGTAAACATTAAAACAAATTGAACATCATTCATATAACTAACATGATTTTATTTATTTATTAAAGAAGAAAACCAACAGCGTATTAACTAAAAAAATTACATCCAGTACATCAACAAAGCAAGGCCAATAATATTGTTTGAAATGTAGTTCCTACTACAGATAGAATTTGATTAACAGCTCTAACAACGACAAAACTGCAATATTTTAATACGTAAAAATACATAGGTAAAACAAAACAAAACATGCAATGTTGCTTTTATTATTTAGTTAATCTATGTAAGTAGATCAAAACGTGATTTTATAAAAGACGAATCGAAGCAATAGATCATGTTGTTAAAGAATCCGTTGTACAAATTTTATCACGTCCGATGAATATTCATTTTCTCTAACATGTATCGAAGCACATGGAAAGTGACCCGGTGATACAGTTACCGATTTCGGGCCTCGAAGTTGAGTTTTAGAAATTAAAGTCGCGCGTGTGCTTTTGGTAGTTATTTACTTCTCGTGAGTCGATAACATCTCGCTATGCAGGTTTGATAATGTGAGAAAACAGACGTGCTTTCAAATAGCCTCGAAAATTACCAGCTTCAGATAAGAATCGGTATATTCCATCTGACACACATTCCTTAAAAACGTTTTGTCCAACGAATACATGAGAAATTACTTTTGATTTTAAGTACAGACGGATGTTTCAATTAACACACATTCGAGTAACACGATAACAATAGTTTTATTGATTTCACTATATTAATAGGCTTAAACTTATTTATAATATTAATAATTAATAATGTGTACAACATAAGTGGCGAAAAGAAGCTAAACATAACCTACTCGACAAAAACAGTCACTTTCTAAACGGGAAGAATTATTTAAGCAATGATACGAGAAAGGACACAAGTTAGTAACGACCGTAATTATATTTTAGTGCAGTTGGAAAAAGATTTGATACAAAAGAATTCGGTGACGCTCATCGCGAAGCATGCGTGTACGGTAATTGACACCATTGATTGCAAGCCACGCATTTAATACACCTGATATTGTATAAAAATATTATTTTCACGTGTTCAAAATCGAGATGCAATACAGTGCAGTAGTAACATTATGAAGATGTCAGAAATTAACACAAAGATCTTTACGTGTAGATGGGCCTTGGTAGAGACCGGCAAATGTCACTTAATCTAAGTCAAGGTACAAAGACGAGTTAAATCCATGAAACCCTGTCCGACGGCGGGAGCATAAAGACCCTTTCACAATAGACGGCTGGCATTGGAACTGAACGACTTGATGGAAGATTAACAGCATTTGGAATGTTCATTTATTTATTTTTTCATTTCAAGTGTCAGAAGCTCATTATGTTGTCATAGCTTGTCGTCTGCCCTCAAACACATCACTCATATAAAATCCTTCAGTAAAGGTCAGTTTTATTTTCTTTTTTTTAAAGCTTTATAATTTAGGAACCGTTTTCTAACCTGATATACTATCTCTAAAGTGCAAATATACCGTAAATATTTTTGTATTATTTTTTTTGTGTGTACGAATTAACTAATATAAAAATAATTTATATGTGTTGCTCTATATATGCAGCCTAGTAAAATGGGTAAGATATATTCGAAGACAGTATCGTGTCCGGCAGTAATAAACATTCGTGAGAATAAAAATCTTTAGGAAATTAAATACGACAGCGGTAAACTCACCAATATATCTGTGTACCAGAGAGTCATTGCTTGGCCGGAGTCCATTGCCGTCAAAACCGAATGCGATGACGTCTCGTGGTCATTGTCAATGCTCGGCATCAGCTCTCACACCACACAATAGCAATTGCAATTGTTTACAATAACTAGTTATCCCGCACTATTATTGTTATCACTAAACTGTTAATTATCACATAAATCCAGTAGAAACAACGACCTGATAACATATCGCCAATCCTGGCCATCGATAAAATGTATGATCACAGTACGCTTTACACTTTATGTATGTCACTTGTTTTAAATTTGTCTGTCGAATGTATAAATAAAGACGTCCGTGATGTATGAGAGATAGGAGCGAAATAAATGTTTCGGAAGAGAGGATGCGGCGGTCGCGGGGGGCGGGAGCCGTGCGTGCGTCGCTCTGCGCTTGCGCAGAGAAAGTGCCGCAGACTCCGCGCCGTCTGCCAAAGCGACGTTTTCACGGTTCTGAAATTGATAGTCTTTTCCGGACGACTTGCTCTCCACAATGGGGACAACTAGAACACTGATTTGTCTCTTTTCTTTTAACTTTTAATTTTTATTCGTCGTTCAAGTTATTTCTCCGAAGTTGGAATGACTATCGATTTATTGAAATACGTTTCGACCGTTTAATTAAATCTTTATCGCTTTGAAACACCATAAGTACGTAAGTCTTTGAGTTAGACAATCAAGATAAAGAGTTGTAAATAAATTCAGGTAATTTGATGTGGTTACTGATTTGTCCTTATCGTGATCGCACAATCGACTATAGGCTTTGCGGATGTTATAAAATTTGATTCGCTAACGCACTTATCGAGTAATCACAATTCGTCATACTTTTACTTCTATTTGAAACCTTGTCATACTACGAAGTTCTATCTTGAATATGTGTAGGAATTTATTTAGTACGATTTTTATACGGTTAGCATACATTTGTCGTCACTGGAAACCACTAATTCTCAACTCATTCACTGGAAAGCTGTTAATAATATCACAAAATTTGACATACGACTAGATGTTATTTCTGTTTATTTCTTTCTTTATTCTGTGACTGTACTTAATGCATTGTATGTTATGCGAAACTGTGATCTTGCGTAGAGGTCGGTGATTTGTCGATTTAATTTGAAAGGAAATGACGAAATCATTTTTTACGACAATGTGTCATCGAGGCATAACTTCAAAAACGCTGCCTAAAACCGCGCGTGACTCATTTAAC
Source organism: Papilio machaon (assembly GCF_912999745.1). NCBI lineage: Eukaryota > Metazoa > Arthropoda > Insecta > Lepidoptera > Papilionidae > Papilio > Papilio machaon. Next base: position 2,156,661 of record NC_059989.1, on the reverse strand, counting down.
TAGTTTTTGTTACTGTGATCAAAAAGCTAGCTAGACAATACTATCTTATCTTAGAGGCACGTACTATTGTTTAATAAAATTACACAAAAAATTCAACGAAAATTTAAATTTTTCTTAAGTACTATTCTGCGAATTGTTCACCTTATCGTTGAAATATTTTTAGGTAAAACCGAATTCTACCGAAAATATAAAATTCAAATATTATTTGATGCAAATATTGTTTAAGGTTTCATTTTAATAATTTTATTGTAAAGAATTTGTTGACATGAGTTAATATTTCCTGTCAGGAACGAGTTCGGTGAATCTTGGCAAAATTTTAATGCAAATGTTGATTTTCCTTCATAGAGGAATATTTCAGGGAAAATGTAAATAATATCTGGTTGGACAACTGAATTATAACTTGTAAAGTGAAGATGTTGTCTTGTTAATTTTGAGTATAGACAAGACCAGAACCATGTATCGATTGTTTGGCAATAGAAATCTACGTTAAGTGACAATTATTATTTGTTTAAATTGGAAAGGAAAAGGTTGCTTAACCTCTGAAGACCTCATCAAAGTAATAAGTTTATTTTTATGTATGTATTTAAGATATTACGTAACAAACTATTATGTACCAATCTTCATATGTCTATTTGTTTTATATAACAGTTACGGTAGATACTTGAAAATAACGTCGTTTTCTTGATTGAGAGCTCCGTCGTAACCAAGTGACGAATAAACAACGGACTGTTTGCGATGACTCAACTTCGACGTCTCAGACGATTTTATAGTTAAGTGCTTCTGATTACAGATCGCAATGTTTACAGACTCTTTTGTTAATTTTACTACAAATGAATCATCAACACTAACCTGTATTAGTTGAGTAGACCATAGGCTTAAGTTACGAAACGTTCCACTATGCGTTCTTCATCCCATACAAAATGTTATGAGCAAAAACGTTTTATCCTTATTATAACCGTGGATTTCCACTTAAAAATATAAATCTAGTTTTAGAGGGTTAAAAAAAATGTTCAATATGTATAATATTTTAGTTGTAGGTTTTTAGTGACTCATTGTTTAGAAATCTCTATGTATTCAATACTCTATGTTGGCAATATTACCGGCAAACTTTGCTGTAATATTTGGTAATAACAGAGTCATACTTGCGCAATCTTGTAGAAAGTTTCTTCAGCTCGATTCGTCTAATGAGGGGTATTTTAAAGTATAGCGATAGACGGGAACATTATAAATTACAACAAAACCTTTCGTGTAATGACACAGACGTTAAGTAAGTTATACAACGAATGTAAACTATAATTACCATAGAGATAAATAAAGTTATGACCACTATTATGGCTAATAATAAGTCGACTTAAATTACAATAATTTCTAAACGTTGAGTTTGACTTTCTTATACGCAAAAAACTCTTACTTAAAATTTTTAATTTTACTATAAAAAAATTTAGGTAAACATAATTCCGTCTAAGTTACAATAAAGAAAAATACGTATTAATAAAAAAAGTGTTAATACGTGTGTTTGTAAAAGTTTTCACGCAACAAATATCTCTGATGAAAGGTAAAAAAAAGGAATTCGATCTTTTTATGAAAAGAAAGGACTTTGTAAGCTTTTGTAACTCCTCACCTGATATGATGGATGATGAGTATGTAAATAAGACTGGGTTTCCTGTTTGAAAAATGTTATAATCTAATAGTTTTGTTTTACTAATATTGTTAGCAAGTTTTGTCAAAAGAGTAAGCGAAAGAAAGGCTCCGTTTGTTTTCCTTGTTGTCGCGGCCTTTACTGACAATTTTTTGAGTGAAATTTTACATAAAAATAAATTAATCACCTACATATAATGGGGTAGGACCGGGGTCGATTTTTATAATTAATTATGTTTGCATGTCAGTCCTCTTTATTTAGGTCCGAGTCTACAAGTATCTGTTTTATATAAAACATAATAAAACTGGGTTCAGTTGAAGCTCGTAATGCGCTCATCCCGTATAGGTCTGTGTGTTACGTCAGGTGCCCACGTCACCACATATCGGGGTCAAAATGTTAATACATTTGTGTTTACAACCTATTTAACCGTTAAGTGGTACAACTGTAAGTAGATAAAACAACAAGAGCATGTTATCGAATTGACGAGTTTATTTTTTAATCGGCAAAAGATAAAAAAAAGCAGCCGCCGGCTATCGTCACTGTGTTTTGAGGTTGTCTCGAATGGAATTGAGTTTCTTTATAAACGAAATTTATAAATAGCGGTACATTTGATGAGATTTTGATACAAAAATAAATTTTAGAAAGAAATGCGAATGCGCTATTAATTTTGTTGAGATGTGAAGCGAAGAACTCACTTAAGTTAGTTTAAATAAGGTCAGTGGGTTGCTATCGAGTTTGGCGCGGTGCCTAGACCCTAGTTAAAAGACTGGAACTTAGATCATCGATTTGTTGGTCAATGGCACTCAAGTAGTGCTCATAATTTTTAAGTGCTCTATAAGCTATTTTTCCATGTATAAAATATGGAAGAAGTAAATTTAGAATTTTTAAACGATTGATTAACTGTAACTCATATTTCATATAAAAAGAATATGATAATGTATTTTAGTTACTATATTTTATGAAGTGAGATATATGTAATGTTGACAAAGCTTATTTTGTTGAGTCTGTGTATAAAATTTAAATAGACGATTTAGCAAAGCGAAATAATCCTATTGAACACGAAATGAGCAGTTGTTTTCAAGCGAGGGAGACTGGCCGTTGCAGACGGAGTACGCCTCATCGGCCGCTGACCGCCGTAACCACGCACTACGCACAGCCTTTAATGTACCTAGGTACTAATTAGGTAACATTCAGCGAGCAAGCGAACATCAATGGAAAGGTCTGTTTACACTAATACGATTAAGGTCAAGCTTTATAGCAGTAGTTAATCATTTTGTAAAGCCATAGAACAATTGACTTATTTTTATTGATTGTCACATATCCGCAATATGAATGAATCGATTTATTTAACAATTGCATTGGACAGCGCTGTAACACGATAACCTATTGGCTTTGCGCGATCGTGTGCGCATGAAAATCGTCAACAAAATCGATATCGAGTTCCGAGTGGCGTCACTGATACTGGCATGAATCACGGAACCTTCGGACGCTTTCATTAAATATAAATATGCAATTAGCCATAGAAAGTAAACCATAATAATTGGCAAACGACCGCCAACCCACTCGCCTATTGAGCGAATCCGACGCGGAAATAAATTCAAACTGAAGAGACTAGACGTGGGCGCGATTGTTTTAGATCTCAGTTGCGCCGGCGAAAGTAAAAGTCGACTAATCTGATGACTAACGTTAATCTATCTTATTTGGTAACAACTATTATCGAAGTTGTCGATGATCTGTATTGCATTGCCATATAAACTGTTGCGTTATGAAATATATTGAGTAACTATTTGTTTTTGATGAATGTTATAATAACAATAGTTATGTTGCAAAATATATTTCCAGTGCCGACCTTTCTTTTGGCGTTTGTGTTTGCGTGTACAATGTAGACATAAATAGTACAAACAAAGGGAAGTTGCTTCGGCCTCGATGAAAATATGGCTGATTTACATTAGTTTTTATGTTCATGCATGATGGAAGAAAACACAATGGGACAAGAAAATACACTGTATTTTTACGGCTATAAGATTTTTAAGTTCTCGATGTAACTTGTTAATAATTTTTAAGTCTAGTAACCATTGATTATTGTTTAATTAACAGGTGTAACAAAACATTCGTTAATTTTTTTTAATCTATGCACTCAATTGCAATCACCCGCATCTAACATTTGCATGTGTTACTCACAGCAATGCTAGATTCGCGTAAGTTGTCTACGCAGTGCGGTCACTCACCCCGGCAAGGCGCAGCGGGCATCGAGTGCGTATGCGCATTGCGTATTGCCGATTGCGGGATAGAGACGCAGCTGTCGTTATGCTAGTTTTCCACAAGGTCAGAACAGTGAGGTAGGGCAGCAGACAATGCAGAACTGCTAATGTTTGAAGGTATACTTTGTGTCAAAACTATTCTGTTTTTGCATTGCGCGTTCAAAAATACAGCAGTACTGTACTGTCCTACCGTTTTGCCTCACTGTTCTGCGCCCTCATGTGAAGGAGTTCGCGTCTTCCGCACATCTCATACTGTTTTCAATGTCAACAACTTTCACGCACTTATTTTTGAGGGTATGCTGACGCTTCTTTTTGACAATTTGCATAATGACGTGACGTGTTAACTCATGTTACATGTTATTACAATTTATTTTATTTGTTATGTTTGTTTGGTCTATTAATATTTTGACTTTTAACTATATAAATAAGTATTGTTCGAGTCGTTTTATGAGCAACTAATACCTACGTTATTAATATAATTACTAGTACTTAATAGTTTATTAATATAATTACTAGTACTACCAAAACAATCTTAGTCTTCCTTTAATAAACTTATAAAATAATTGAAGCGAGCAAATTCTTATACTGTTATACAGTATGTTGCAACACAACATGTGCACGAGTGCAAACAGTATCTAAAGCCAGACGGGTCGGGTAGCGGCCGAGACACTCGGTCTGGCGATACCGACGACATCGCCTCCGTGTAATCATCATTCACATTAATATCCTAACACAACAATCACATATATTTTCTTTCATAAAAATATCACAAGGAAAAATTTATTCAAATAAATATTTCATTCCGAGAATATGTTTTTCACGCGGATTATCTGACTGTGTATGTGCCGAGATTTATTTAGGGGAAATGTGTGTAAGTTTTATTTTTCTACCACAATTTAAAGATGTTCAAGTAACGGGAAATTTTATTTTAATCAACGCCTTTTATTATTTTTCCCTGTTTGAATTACGTATACGACAAAATTTCATGTTTAGTCTATGATTGACATAAAACAAAAATGATTAGTCTCGGTGTGTCCCGATCCTTATAAACCTTATTTACGTTGTACATATACTGCGGAATGCTGAGTGGCTCCGTTGTTCCGATGTAATTACGTGTTGCAGTGTGCGTACCGACTGCACGTCAATTACTGAAAGCGTAATAGGATGTCTATACGTAAAGATATGAGTGCGCTTTCAATGCGGGCATGCGCTCCAACGAACACATGTGGTTCGTTAGCATGGCTGTGCTGAGTTAAGTGGACAGGATTATAGAATAGATAATAACAAGTCAACAATATTTACACATGTCATATATTACAGATTATATTTCGATTTTTTTATAGCCGTAGGTTTTTTGTTTTTCTTTTAGTTTTTTTCTACGGGGTTTCCTTTCGTCTAGGATTAGTGGATATAATAATTTTTCATTTCATTCTCGGTAAAGTTATCTCCAAAACAAATGGTTATCGCAAACGTTAAAGTTTTACGAATATTTCTCGATAATGTGAAAGCAGTTAATGGAATATTCTTCAATGGCGATAGAATTGTGAGAATAATCAAAAATTTCTAAGCTCTCTAGATAAATTCGATATCTGAGGTCAATTAACACAAATCGGTGGCCCACACGTGTAGCTGCTGGGGTCGAGGGGTCTAATGGGTTTTTGTTTGTGGCCTACATCTTGCTTTAATTATCAATTTATACATGCACGATCGATCTACCTACATTGTGAAATTAAAGAAAGTACTTGTACTGGACAAGCAACATTAAAACACAAATTTTTCGTAAACTTCAAGATTTAGAGATAACATAACGAGTGTAATATTTTCTAGATTTGAACTTCGTAACTAGGAGAACTTCATTTGTTATATTAAATATTTTTGTTGATTATCTTATAACAGTCAATTAAATTTAAAATTTATATTTATTCTACGTCGACGTAACATCTGTCTCAGAATGCAGGAATACAAGTTCCTCAGCTAATAAGGTGAACTCCCGTGTAGGCAGGCAAAGCATAAGTATAGCTTAGGTACTAGGCACAGACAGTGAGGCTCGGTGTGGCAGCGGTTTGCGGCGCAACGCAACGTCTCGGTACGTGACTGCAATTCTAATGTGAACGCAATTGCTCCTGTCACGTACGACAAAGTATTCATTTGATATCATACAGCGAACTGACAGAAGTGAACTAATGATAAATTATTGAAGAAGAAAAATCGTAAAGTGAAAACATAATCTACAATTTCATAACAATCTACGATAAAATAGGTTGCTCATCTGAAAAGATATATTCGATTTTATGTCTCAGTAAATCTTTCTTTCGAACTCGATAATAAATTTGAGTTTTTAGTGGCTATTAACGAAATTCATTCAGTAATTTCGCGTCCTTGAAATGTAGATTTCGCCACCGCAAACATGTTAACGACGATTATGTAATTCGTAATATCGTCTATTAGGCCAATGGCGAGTACGTAACTCAACATAATCTATGCTTCGTGACACCAAGGTATTTTTTGTATTAAGAAACACTTAGTGGGCTGCCAAAGGATCGCCTATTAAATTAGGTATGTGACGTTGTGTTTACGATAGCTGGCGCCACAGCGTTGCGAAACAATTTTTAAATTTCGCCTGAACGCCTGTGTTTGAAATTAATGTACATCGGCTTACAAAGAGATGATAAAACAGAAGTTTTAATTATAGTTTAGCACTAGGAGTTTAAAAACACTTGAAACAGGTGAAAAAATACAGAAGCTGACAATTCAACATGTCTACATTAGAAATGTATTGCACTACTTGAATGATCCGACGAACGAGATGTGTCAATTAAAACAAAACGCGAATATATTTTATGAAGGTAACTGTGTCGATAAAAAGCTGACTTGTAGCCACCTGGGATAACAAATGCGCTGGTTCATTTAACCCCATCTTACCCTTTTTGCGATTGAAGGTGACGATAGCATAGCAATGTAAAGTAATAAGAATATATTGAGTTATTACTCTTAGATACAGATACTGGTCGTCAGTTTAAAAACGTAAAAAATAATAGACGTGGGCTTGCAACGACGAAGTTCAAGGTAAATTAAATTCACATAGTTTGCCTATGATATTTACCTAGGCACGCCTTCTTAAACTTAATACTAGTTTCATACAGGTATATTGAATAGAGAGGCAGTACAATGAGTGCAGTACTACCATAGTGTTTAGCGTTTGAATACCGTGTGAAACTGGCATTAATGTGGGTAAATGATAACCTGACAGAAAGATTATCATCATATACAAGTACTAGCATTCCGAGAGTTTCATTTAATTTCATAATGCCTGCGAAAGAGTAATTGTGACTTGTGTTTTATTGATTTTTAATGTCTTTTTAAACGATGTTCTTACGCATCTTGGAAGTGCAACTAAAAAGTTTCCATTTATTATTGTTAAGAGTATTAACTCTATAGGAAGTTGGTTTGTTTGTTTAACTACAACTTTAAAATGTACATGGTTGTAAGCATTTGTGTGTATGCAAATAAGTAAAGCCTTTTGCAAAATGAAGAATCGTAATCCATGCACATGCTCTCAGTAAACATAGAAACAGTTCGGCATAAATCATAAAGTAGGTCAAAAGCGGCGAGATGTCAAACGTGAACGAGAGTTGTTAGAGCCCTTTTCCATTGAGAGACTAGCGACGCTATATTGGCTGCACGCGACTGATATACTTCTATGAAAGTTACGGCCGTGCTACTGGAAATAGTTCATACGCAGCTTGCAGAAATGAAAGTCGCGATAGTGGAAAAAGGATCTTACATAGAAGCTAAGGCGCGAGACTTGGGTCACGACCTCATGCGGCACACCATCCTTTATGCTACACTGTCGTTTATCACGGTTTTCATTGTCGTGTGGTGGATTTAGGACATCTGGCATGATACTTTATTTACATTATAGGGCAATGTAGAATATATCCAGCTATGAATTACATCTGAAAAGTACATTGTCGGTATTTTCCTTTTAAGTTAACTTAAGGTTGTTAAAAAAGTTGCTGAACAAGTAATATTCTATGTTTTTAAGTGGGACATATATACACTACTATACGCTTAGTATATTGCTTAGTATTGTTATTGTATTACTCTAACTGTAAAAGTCTTTAGGTAAATATAATTTTCATTTTCGAATTTGAACACTATAAAATTTATAAAGTTCAGCCAAGCGCAATTATATTTCGTAATACATAAACCGTGACTAGACGGCAAAAGGTTTTGCGCATCATATAATAATAAGGTTTCTACTCCAAACATTTCAAGGATGAAGTGGTATTGCGTGTGCTGTGATCGATTTGCAGGTGGGTCACGCCGCACGCGCCGCCGCTGCCATGGCGTCACATCCTCAAACAATTGGCTGAGGCGATTAATAAAAATATGGCGTCCCCGTGGCGAAGCTATGTTCGGTAATGGACGACGACTTTTGACGCACACTTGACATCAGGGACATAAATCTACGTCTTTGTCATGATTGTGTAGGATCGGAAGTTTTTGAATCACGAGGAATTTAACTCAACACAAAAGTGCTCGTTAATGAAGAGGCATAAAGAATATAAATTAAGTTATACATATAATGCAATTGGGTAATAACATAAGTTCCTTGCACGTTGAGACATGGCGCCTTGATAATATCAGGCGTACAATGCAGACGTTTGATTGGCATTTATCAAGTGACACAAAGGTCTCACATATGAACGAGTGGCACGTCACTGGTCGGCCCTAGCGGCTGCAGGCTATCAGGCTGTCATCGGGTGCCTATTATGCGCGAGTTGACGCGGCCTTAACAGGTTGCCGAGGTCGCGTCACCTCAGCCTTTCGTAGCCCATACAGACTCCACTCAAATACTTTCAATTGTTTTCATTTCTGTAATGTATAGGATAAATGTTCGATTGTGAAACTTGTATAATTATATAGTAATTGATCGAGACAAAGGTGGTTTGCAAAGGTCAATACCATGTACTCTTTAATGGTATTTATTATACGAAACTTAATCTCTTTCGAAAGCGTATGAATAAATTTTATTTCGTCTTCAAATTCTATCGTCAAAGTTCAGTTCAAAATCATCTATTGATCAATAAATATGTCGACAATCTACATAAATAGATTTTCGCACGACTTCTTAACTTTTATGATCCTTTAACAATAATATAATAAAATATTGTGAAGTCAACCAAAACGCACTGGGTGCCTAGGCACTCCTAAAATTGGATAGGTCTGAGTTCCTCGGTGAGGACGTATATAATGAGCTGATGACATTTCAAATACTTAGTTGTGTTCACGGTTACAGCACAGGCAGGTTAGATGAACGACCGCTACTTGTGACCATCAAATATCAATGTGTCCGACATAACAGGGCATGCTCCGTTTAAGGCTTTATTAGGAGCGTGCTCAGCGTACACGAAGACGACATTTTGCGTCGGCATATATAAATTGTGCTTAGCTAAATACCACCGCCGCCTGGACTTTGAATGTTAATGGTTAGAACTGAATATAATATTACACCTATTAGAAGACGACTTATTAAATGTAGATGAAACTAATAACAATAGTTTGTAAAAATATAGAACTGCATTTTTTCATGAACAACGCACTTGAAAGAAAAGCAAAATAATAATAATGCCATAGAAAAAATAGCCTTCTATTTACACAAATTGTGATGTAAACAAGACGATTGTCAATTGTTTTCTACTCGTGATATTACGTTTTTTTTTCACAATAGACGGCTTCTAAGATGCATCATTGTAATTCTAAAATCTAGTAGTAGTAGTAAGTACTGTAAAGTGAAATCCTACTGAAAATTTAAAGGTTAAAAAGGTAACGTCCCAACTTAAACCCGCAACAAGAAGAACAATTTATAACAATTTACATTGACTTTGTTAACTTTTATAAAGCATTTCTCCGCAGCGAATTCCATTAAAATCTGCAAAATGTCATTAGGTCGTTGACCTTTACAAATGTAACATTGAGGCATGATGAGACAGTTTCACTCCCAGAGGGAAATTGTAATGACGAAGCTGGAAAATATCTATGAAGACTCGCTGTAAGCGGTTACAAGGTTGGTAGGGGATAATCTCTTAGGGAATTTAATAAAGTCGGCTTTTATTAATGCCGATAAAGCGGTCTTTCACACTATTTTATAACGTGTTTCAATTAACTTCTGCAGACTAGTTATAACAATGGTTATGAACGATATTGCGCTGATTATTTTGCATAAAGGAACCATTTATATCTTAATTCTAGCGTTATTAACAGTTACATTTCAGTACCGTAGACAAATCTATATTTAAACATTAGTTCATAATACAAAACGCAGTCAGTTATTCAAGACTACCATTGAAAATACACCAAACTATATTATAGTCAAACAAAATAAAACTTCGTAGCTAAAGTCAATTTTTCATCGAGCACACAACAGTTATAAATATTTCGTTCCTAAGAATAAAAGAGTTACAGTGAAAAATGCCGCTAGTTGTCTGCGCAAGCACCATAAATCTGTCAATTAGATTGCGTGCAATTTAAAGATATTGAGCATATAATTGCGTGCGTGTTTGACAGCTGCCCTTATTGAGTTCCCAGGTTGGCCCCCAGGGCGCGCCACTGCTTCGTACCAATTACCACTCGTATGAACATCATTCAGCAAATAACAGAATATAGTCTCGTACTTTTTCATAATACAATAGCGATCTCGCCAATCAGGAATATTGTTAACCAAATTACTTAAAGGCGAAAAGAAAAAGTGAGTTTTAAATTAACTGATTATGGTATGCTGTGGTTAAAAAGGAATTTTTATTAATATCCTTCTTTCAATTAGATGCATTGTAGGCGATTTTTGCACCAGCTGATTAACGGCTTTTTGTAAATTTAAATACATGAGCTTTATGTTAGAAACAAAAGAATTAAATCGTTTACTTATTCTTCAGAATATAAAGTATATAAGTGTATTATATATTACATTATTTACTTTATGAAAGCTGATATTATTAAACAACCTTCCTTGTTTTTAAACATGCGAAATGTCAAGATAAAAATTAAAAGGTAATTAATTACTCTCAAAGGATTCTTAGCCCATTCGTCATACAAGAGCGTCGAAATATTACCTCTCTCTTTAAAATTACATCTTAAACTAAATAGTATAAAACTTAAAGTAGCACTGCGCACATGATCAATCAAAGTTTTCCATGTTTGCTTTTCTTTTCTTACTCAGATGATATTTTTTAGTTTCTCATCCTCCTTGTTTAGCATCCATTTTTTCCAGATGATTCCAGAATCATTGATGATGATCAATGGTGCGTTCAAACATGGACCGTTTGCGATAGTCGTCAACAACTAATGCAGTGAGCAGACTATGGACTTTTATTTGGCAGAGTTCAGACACATCGCTCATGTCTCTTTCACATTAATACAGTCGTCAACTGGACCAATAATCACTAGGCGTTGGCTCTAACAATTCCGTTGTGTAACTGCCCACCGTAAACTAACTCTGTAACCGCAAGCTTTAGAAATCTCCGATGACTGCGGTCGGTGATGACGCAGCGAACGTTCATTAGGGCTGCTGGTTTTTTCTTCGACAGACAAACAGAGCAAGAATGTCAAAATTAAAAGTTTATTTTGAATATACGATAATAGTACGAACATCCATTTCCGTCGAATACCGCCGGCGAATACGAAAATAAATGGGTTTATTATAACAATTTGCATATTGTTCATCAATTGGCTTAAGCGGTTTAAGAATGCCTTCGGCTATAGACCGTTTTATAATAATATGTGAACAAAAGAATGCAGATTGTGGCCGCGGGCAAAAAGCGAGTTCAGATTATTTCAACCACAGCTACATATTATATTAGCAGTGTGCCAAGAAAATAATGACATTTAGAAAGAATTTTTGATTAGATAGTTGCTAGATAAAAGGAAAGCGTAACTTCTTAAATTCATTGTCGAGTTCAAGTTTTAAATTGATCTATGTTGTAAAACATTTCTACATCTTTATATTTCGGTAATAGCTCGCACAGAACAAGTATGCAATCGATCAATCTATATTATTATTATGAATCGGTTTGTTGTTCAGTTTGTACACAAGGCACGCGGCGAAATGGCATCACAATATACCGATATAGCTGAGTTAATGCAACGCCAATGAAGCGTTATAGACAACCGCTACATAAATCAGTGGAAGCAATAATTACACACTAACTGGGACATTTTATAACACCAAGTTCGTTAACAATGAAAGTGAAGGTTTTGATATGAGAAAGTTACGCGGTTAGATCTATTTATTGAGCTTTTGCCTGGACTATAGCATAAAGACTAGAAGCTTTTAGGATAGTTGTACACAATAATGAAATTCAAATTTATTAATTAAGGAATATCTTATTTAAAAGAGACTCAATAGATTAACTTCAATGACTCGATACAAAATAGAAATGAGAAAGGGAACTTTTGTATAAGTATAAAATGAACCTATAGTCTTTAGTAATAAAAAACAAGTAGGGTAACATTAATTTATTCACGAACGAATGCGTTGAACATTATGCAGAACCGGGCATAGCAAACTGAAGAATTACCGGAAATACCTCGTTATTTATCCGAAGCAAAAGTTTTAAATAAATATTTTAAAAGTTAAGGCCGTTTGGAAACTAAAATGCATTAATTACATTTATTGGGGTTAAAATGTTCCAATCGCTGACTTGGTCAAGGTCAAGATCGGACGGATAAGGTCGCCCGGAACACCTGGTGATGTAATGTGTTCCTTATGGCACAGAACAACGAATTATGTAAAGTGATAAGGGAGCACTTATCGACCGTTAACTTGTAAAGGCGATGTTAAACTTTAAATTTTAATACATTTACAATTATTTTTGGATATACATTTTCATTTCTCTATGAATATGTATTTTTCTTTTAGCGGACAACATAAATTTATGCAATTACATTTATGAGTGTACGAGTCAAGAAAGATACTTTAATTTTACAATTTATAATGCATTTATTTAGATCTGTCAACTTATATATCAACTAATGGTGAACCCTGAAAGGCTATTTAAAAAAAAAGTATTTCAATTAGAAATCATCTAACGGGAGTGCAAATAATCCGAGCGGTAAAACCATGCTATGTTGTTGTTTTAATTGCATATGCAACAAATGATTGCCGATGAATTTATGCAGACATGCAACTGATGGGTTTACCTGCTTTTAATTTATCATCTACTTTAGCTATTTATCATGAATGAATTAGACCGTATAAAAGGCTATTAAAATATACGTAGGAATGTAAGAATTTCTATTAATAAGTTCAGTGATAGGATGTTATTTTATGAATTTGAAGGTAATTTTTATAAGTACATATCTACTATCATAAACTAGTGCAACCATGTTTCAGCCACTACATTATGCATCGTAATAATAATCAATGATAACTCATTTTGTATTTTCTAAGGTTGTCACATTACTAACAAAAATTGCGTCTCTTCTTAAACACTGACCGTAAGTTTCAGAGAATATAATTCCCGTTTAAAACATATAGTTATCTCTATTTTGTCAAAGATAAAGACAGAGATGACGATATGTTTTAAACACAGATATTGGTCTTAAAAGCCTATAGTTAAATTCATCATTGTTGTTTTCTTTATAATAATTTTCCTTTAATCAGAATGCAAAGAGTTAAACGTACCAAAATAGATTCACGTTATCATTCTCTTACAATCGAAAACATGCGCCTACAATCTAAATAAATCGGAGATTTCGACGAAATAACAGATACTTGTTGCGGGAACTGTAGGCTCATTCTATCGTGAGAACATCTGCGAGTGCAAAAGTTCGACGTACAAATAATGTTAGGACTTATACAAACAAAACGAGTACACGAACTAGTGGAAAAAACATGTAAGCGATGTGTTGTTTTTAATTAAACGAGTATATGGTGTTTTCACTGAGTATAACTTCGGGCTTCGACTTAGTATAAAAGTATAACTTGAGTCATGATCATCAGCTCACTATACGTCATCTGGGTGGCCTAGTCACCCTTCAGTGGACGTATAGTGGACTAATAGTTGACTTCACACATATCTTTGAATTTCTTCGCAGATATGTGCATCACGATGTTTTCCTTTACCATAAGAACGTCGGATAAATGTACATATGTAAATTTAGAGTCAAAAACACATTGGTACACTTCGGGATTTAAACCCTGGACTTGCAGATTACAAGGCAAGAGCCTAACCTCTGAGCTACCGACGCTCCCAGGGCTTTGAGTGAAACATACTTGTTGGATTGATTGGCTTAAGATTGGTAGAGATATAAGTTCTGGTATAAGTTCTTATACGGTTTTACTGCTTTCTGCGTTGTGATAAAAACTGGTGAGGAAACAAAAATGGAAGGATTTCCAAGAAACTAAATTTGTGAAAAAAACATAGACAAAAAAGTTTGAAGATTGCGTAATCATATAAACAGGCTGACGTTATTTGTTTTGGTGCATTCCAGAGATCGATGTTGGGTCAATCCACGCGGGACACAAAGCTGCCCAAACAAACCGAATTCCACGACGTCGTTGCGCAAATAATCCCCAATTTACTACGACAACAAGACTCGATCAGCGCCGGAGCGTCGGCGAAAAGCTTGTTTGTTTAATTTTCCTAGCTATTTTTAATCACGTAAAAACCACTAGCAGTTTAATAATTATTTAGCAATTTAAAAAGTTGATAAATAGTAGAAAAAAGGTTATAGAATAATAGACCATATTCCTGCCAAAGTGATCCCGTTTGGTGTCCTCGTTAGTCGTGGATGAGTTATGTAAATAACTTAATCAACAAATGAAAAAAAAATGACATTGAGTGGCTTTTAACTATAGACAATAGGTCGAATCAGTAAGACAATAGAGGCCCTTTTGTTTAATATCTTAAAAATAATACTCGCGCACTTGAAATCACAATATATATTTTTATTAAATGAAGCTTTACCCCTTGCTGAACAGTTTTTTGTAACATTCAAGTAAGCAGGCAAATTACGATCGACAATGTATAAAAATTTTATTATTTTGTATCGATTGGCAACATCATTTAAAAGATATAAACGTAGTAGTTAGAATATTCTAAATATTGTGTAAATGTTTGATGAGCCAAATTTTTCATCTTCAAACTAATGCATACCTGGTTATAAATATTTACACTAGCTATCAATAAACGACTGAAGAAAGCTCCATTATGACGAAGACCTGTGCAAATTGAATAATTATGTGGCTATGAAAACGTTATCCAGATTTATCCTTGACATTATTAGTTTTCTCAGAGCGTGGGAGCTCAACACAGCGTAACACAGCGCCGGTTCAAATCACACAAACTTGCAGCAGCTACAGAAATAGAACGTACACATTTGCATCGCGACTGGGTTTTAAATAAAGCAATTAAGCAATTTCGCGAACAGAATTGTTGAAATAAACGGATTTTACGTCATATGGTCACCAATGAGTTGTTACATCGGAATAACATTGGGACATTTTGAAGTCAGTAAAATCCTTGCTATATCAGTGTTAAAGATCTTTCAATGAACAATTTTGTGTAATCAAACAGCCTCTGACATATGTCCATACGGCTTATTTAGTTGAGTTGGATACTTCTAAACAAAACTGTCTAAATCTAAGATTAATACTTCCCTTATGTTTAGAAGATTGTAAGATACGAGATATTTATAGCGATGGCATATTTCATATGGATGTTAGTCCTTGACGCGATCCAGTACGTGATGCGAAAATTAAGCATGCATTGTTTTATGTCGGTCTTATCTTGATCATAATAACAAATCTGTCAATATTTCTTAAACGTGCAGTAAACAATTAATGTTTTTTTTTAATTATTTGATAGGCAAACTTTTTGTTATATGTATTTTCGTCCATACTTGAAATGTTGAACATTTTCATCAGACGAATTTGGACCAAAAAATGAATCATCTATGGGGCGCTTTATTCGATAGTTATAATATTTGATTGTGTAGGGTGATAATGAGAGTGTGCGGATGCGATTTGTCCGCGCCGCATCGCCGGCCGCCACGTCGCGCTGGCCGCCACTCGTCTTCGCCTCGGAACCAGTTCCCCGGGTACCAGTCCCGAGGTCCCGCGCCCGCAGACTCCTGCCGGAGCGTTACCCTCCCGACCCGTTCCTTATTTTTACATACGCCGTTGCAAATAGCTTGAAGCAATCAATACCAATTATAACAAGAATTAACTTTTACTATACGTTTATAGATTCGAGCTACTGTTGACTTTTTTTTTATAATTTTACTAATTTGTATATGTTGTATATAGCTTGAATATACTATGAGATTACCCTGCATACTGTACTTGATTTCATAAAGAATGGGATGCCAATATGAAGTTTTTTTTGTTAGATATTTAATATAATAGATATGATAGCTGTTGTTGATGTAAATACGCAAAACTGAATTAAGACCTAATATTACTTTCTAGAATTGAAGGAAAAATTTAGTGTTTGTGCCTAATTTAAGCTACAGTTTTTGAATTTGATGATAACATCAGTTAATATTTAAATTACTAAGATATCATGAAACATAAGAATAATACAACAAACACGAACACTTAAAATGCGGTTTCGAAACAGATTCATCAGCATTTTTCTTATCGTTGGCAATCTGAGCGTAACCGAATTGTTTCGAAAAACTCATTAGATGAATACCGTGCGACCTTAGTATTAAATGTAATAAGTAAATGAACTAATATATAATTATGCTAATACATTTTGATTGTAACAATGCATTGAAATGTCTGTTGTTAACTTAACAAACATGTAAATTAATTCGTATTAGACGAAAACTGTGTGATTTTTTTAAAACAATGGAAATTAACGGAAGAGGCGTATACTACATTTGCACATTAGCTTACACTCAAGTGTTTTTTGTCTCATAGTTTTATATTCGAATGAATGAAACATGATTTCAATTTAATTTTTGTTAATTGAATCAACCAATTTGTAAAATATTCGATTAAAAAAAAACTAACTACATTATTAGGTTTGTAAAAACAGTGATTAATTTTGTATCGCAACAAAATGTACTACATCGAAAGTAAACAGCTTATTAACAAGCTGCGAGCTCATTACGCGGGTCGTAAAGCTCGGCTACTTTCGATTCTCTGATAATGATTGTTCAACTACTTATAACTGGCCGATTATGGATATGACAAAATATCGAACGTAATTGATAATGAAATATCATTATATAACATTAAGCTTTCACACTTGAGAAAAAGACAGCAATCAGAATCAAAAGCAACTTAGTCACCCAACTGATTAAGTCACCCATATTGTCGAGTAACACAAATTATTTAACTAAGTGTTGCCACTAATCCTAAAAAGTGAACAAATAAGGCGGGGTGTAATAATAGGACAATGAGGTCTTTCATACGTTATCTCCAATATGATAATTGACAAGTATAAATATTACTTAAGTAAATAATTTGTATAAAAATAAAATTATTTCGCCAAATGAGGCAATCAAATGTTTATTAAATGCTCGGCATCCGTTTTGCAAATCTATTTCCTGTGTAATCGAGATTGGTACCGGGGTGGCAGGGGGATGATCACGCGAATGTCACGCCAGTGGCACGGGAACGTCACGCGGGGGGCGCAGGATCGACGGGCGACGGAAGCGGGTGGCCCGACCAATTTCCACCCTCACTTTTATGACTTCTCGTAAACCGCACATGTTTATCAAGCAAAGAAACATTTTCTTGACCTTATGTGAAGGAAATCCTTTATTGCATATTACAATTCCGTACAGAAATAGAAAATAGTTTTTCTTTACTATTTATCAGTAACAATGTAAATAATTAAGTGATAAATTATATATCATAGTGCTTATTAAATTTTTTCTTAACTTAAGTAATGTAAGATTTATGAGATTAATGTTTTATAAATACATATTAGATTTTGATGTTTAGTAGACAATCGTAGTAGCCTAAATGAGACTAGACGTTTAGAATTAAACGTAACGAAACAACGGTAATAAAAGTACAGATAACAAAATCAATTCATATATGCGGCGCTAATTTGTAAACAGTACATCATGGTTATTGTTTGTAATTATAAACATAAACAGATGATAACATTTATGATATAAAATACGTTACAATCGACGCTTACCCAGGAGCCGGTCGATCCCCAACGTTTGAGCCGTTTGCCGAAGAGGTTCTGGCATTGTGACAGGCAAGACACCGACGTGGCCGGCTGGATCTTGCCACAGAAACTCTCACCCCTGTCCAACGTCATCGTAAAGTCACCGAGTTAATTGCACTCCAGAAAAACGATCGTCCATTGGTGCTCACATTTACCGCAACCGTATTCACAGGAAGTGAGTCCTTAGAAACGCATCGATGTATAACACGATTTATTTGAACGTTCGTTCGTCGCTGCGTGTGTTCGCTGCGAGGACTGAAGCGCGAGTGAGCTGCCGCGTCGTTTTCCACTCGCCGGGAAAGTCGACTCCGTCCGAATTCCCATTTAACGCACAATTTTCTTCCCCTCTTTTTTAAATGGAATCACATTAGGATCGTATCACACTGATATGGGTCGAGCGATGGCGGTGACCTATTAAAGCGCCATGACGTAAAACTTGAAAAAATAAAACGATCACGTAACTTTATACGAGAGAGTTCATACAATGTTACGTATTAACAGCTTTAAAGTGTACATAAATTTATTATTACGGTCATATTATAATTATAACTTTACTGAACATAATAATTATATGTAACTCTCATGAATCATGTACGCCCGTGCTCGCCTACCCCCACAAGTTTTCTGTCACCTACGATACCTAGTGATTACAAATGGTCAGAGTAGGTGCGACCCATAGCTATAGGCTTCGCTTATGATCGAGTGCTCATCGCGGGTCCAATTCGGTCATGGTCATGGGTCGGAGGGCGGGAACGATTCGACCCACAAGACGAAGAATTTAAACTATCAGATATACACGAGAAAAACGTCTCTAAAGATCATTAAAAACTTGTTTTTGATTCGAAAAACTTGTATGGTTTAATGAAAGTGGCGTCGAAATATTTTTGTTACAAGACACAATATTTTTACGAAACAATATCTTTATTCACTATCTTTGTCTTGAGAGACATACCTATGACAAATTAGGGAGATGATTAGAAGATCATATCAAAGTTATTGGAAATTTCTCTAAATAAAAAAGTTCTAAACTATTTAACTTGCAACATAAACTTACAGAAAGCATTTTATAATTTTTAACAGAATGTCACAAAAGACGTAATTCGTCATTCGCTATATTTACATCATTTATCTTCTATTAAGATTTTAGCGAGTGTTATAAAACCTTAAATTTGATTATACAACAAACTTCATATCTGCTTGTAAACAAGCGATCTTCCTATCTCTTGACAAAATAAAAATTACATAATTTTTAAAAGGTGTTAATTCCGTAGTGCTACATAACGGATTGTCTGTTCATTGAACCTGTGATTAAAACGTACAAAAGAATTGATTTATCATTGTTGTCACTATAATAACAGTTCGCGTCTGTTGCGTATCGCAATAATCCGCACAAAGGCGGTGCTTTACACTTGCATCACGAACCTTCTGTACGTCTATTTATTTCGTAAGAGCTCTCTTGGTAGCGATAAGCGACATCGGTATAGATCGTAAAATATTATGCTTTGTATTCAGCTTACTGATATAGATGTGTTTAGATTTTCTTACATCTATATTACATTACATTTGCTCTGCTGATTCTGAAAAAGTATGAAAATTAACTAAAGTTAAAACAAGCGCCCATCGCTTGTTCAAGAGAAAAAAATTGTTTTTGAAAATATTGTATTTTCAGATAAACTGTAGTTAATAAATAACCAAAAAAATATAATAACTTCGATTAAGAAATAACAGGTATAGTTTGTGTATTAAGTAAAGGCCACACGCAGCAGCACCTCGCACTAATTAATGCGATCAGATAAGGCGGGAACTTGCTAAATTGAACGCAGTAAGTGGAAACCTTCGCCGGTTACTTGCTTAAAGTTACTAACATAATTTATATATAATTAGTGTCATAATATTTAGGTTATAAATGTTATTAACGACTACAGTATATACTTACAACTGTGCACAACAGCACTTTTATATATAACCTAATTTTTTTTTTTTGAAATGAAAGATCAAAAACAAAAGCAATTGATACCAAGTCATCTGTCTTAATTCACGTAAACAAAACATTAAAAAAACTACACGTAGATTATCAAACTATTAAGCATTGTCATGATTCTGTGATAAAAAAGAAAATATTTAAAAAACTATAAAGCGAAGACGCTGCAGTTTCCACGTGTCTTGATAAATCTGTGTACCCGTTACCGAAATTAAACAACAGTGACAAATTAACTTGCCATTAGGTAAAAGAGAACATTTTTAATACATTTATCACAAGACTTAAAAGCATCTAAATTTATGAGATTTCGCCAGGTGAAGTTCAAACGAGATGATACCTTCGCCACATATCAACATTTACAACAGAGAATTGCGTTGCCACTATTTGTTTGGGGAAAAATAAAGAAGTACATACATAAAAAAATTGTGTTCTATGTATTTTGGAGAGGCATGTTTAACTACAATGGCAACAATAAACATATAAGTTTATTTTGACATTATCATTAGAAATCTTTCTACCAAAAGATACTTAGTGAAATACGTCGATATGTGTGGAATTGCATTATTATATCGTCATTAAAATAATTCGATATTAAGACAGTAAAATGTCGGTCGTATAAATCAAGCGCGCATCTCAGACGCACGACCGCTGAATATAAATAACGTTTACGCGTGGAGTCCGAGCGCACGATAAATATTGTCCGCACGCGTCTAGCTGCGCTTTGTTTTATTTCGACGCGTTAATTCACTAATCTACAGGATGTTTCCAAAATATTAAGTATTACTTATTAATCGTTATGCAATACGACTTAAAACATATTTTCATTTCATAAAAGTAGCTAATCTATTCGAAAACATGTGTGCGTAAATCCGTATATTTTAGATTGGTTATAAATCAATCAAATTTAATATAGATACATACTCAAATCAGTATTTGTTTGATGTGCGCATATTTAGTACACCCTGTAAATCAAAGCTCTTCATGTAATGGGTTTCGTAAGCCATCAAGAGTTCGGGAATATTAGAATTTTTCCATTTATATAAATAAAGGATCTGAGATTTGTTTTGGTCGGTTCACCGCTCGTGCCGCGACTCACGTAGTCACACCATGACGCTTTCATTCAAATCAATAATTCCAAAGCCATCCGAATTAAGGACTTATTCTAATTATTCCTTTAACGAGCTGGTCGCTGTTAATAAGACACAGGGAGACGTAATTTAAAGAAAATTAAAGAATGCCAAAAAGTTTTTTTTTTACAAATCATAAGGCGTCAAACGTGCGAGCGGTCACCTGAGATCGCCAAACTAGCAAAACGATCGCTGCCCACAGACATCCGCAATTTCAGATGCGTTGCCAACCTATCGACGTTTTTCAATAAAGCATTGTGCCACATAATTATTAAAACTATATTAATTTGATTAAAAAGATTTGATTTCACTTTTTTCTTTGTATTCGAACTTCACAACGCAATCGATAAATTAATTCCAACGAAGGTAAAAACCGCAATTTTCCGAACCTTCACCTCATCGATATTTGACCGCGAATAAATATTATTAATGCGATTCAGCTTTGGTTTATTAAGACGTAAACATAAACAAAGTTCAGCTTTAAACATTTATAACGTGAGGAATTCCGAAGCAGGAAAGTTGTAAAAAAAAAAACAAAAGATCCCTTGAAAGAAAAAATAAACAAAAAGGGTAAATTTTCCAACAAGGTGAATAAAGGTAGTAGTAACTTTTTTCAACGATTTTTGCTCCATTATTTGTTTAAATGTAATAAAAAATAACTTTTACTCAGAAATGACAATGTTATCAAAGAGATATATCAAAGGAATATGAAAGCATATTTTCAAGAGTAGTCATCAGTTATACAATAAAGATTAGGGCAGTCATCTATTTAGTAAAGTTTATAAGCGTGTTTTGGGTGGGCATACGTTATGTCCATGGGAGTCGACATCAATCTGTCTTTAAAGCAACACGAATAATTTATTGTACAATTAAATTGTTTTCCTCGAAGCAGCTATTTATTAAAGTCAAAATTAAAGCTGAAATAGCGTATATCGCTTGGTAATAAAATTATCGAAGTGTAAAAACCAACAAGTCGTATATTAAAAACCTTGCATAAACGGAAGCGACCGGCCGTCAGCCGTCGCCCGTTATCTGCTCATCTTTACGCATTTTCAACTATCTCTTGTGTTTCTCTTCCCCAACCACGGGTACCCGTTTCCGTGATGCTCGCGGAACCACAAGGACGTGGAATATTCGTTCGAGTTGCAGTCGTCGACGTTTGACGTACGGGTATATAAATAAATGCCAATCTATTTCCGAGACAAGCAACGCCCTCGCCGTGCACGTAATTTTGGTATCCATCAAGGAACATTAGTAGTGGTGTCAATGGCGTTCTATGCGTAATACTAATTTTCTGTGATTATTTATTTTTGTCGTTTGGAACTTAATTTACATAAATTTTAATATTTACGTACCGATATCTCATGACCAATTTTGAAGTAAATAGCTTACCTGAAACAAATAAAATTATAATTAGTAACGACATAAATTAGCAATAATTTATCAGTTTAAATTCGAGAGAAAAACTATAATTTCATCAACCTTGTTTTAGCCAAAAATAATTGGACATAACTGTCATTGATCTAGAACACGAAATTCTTTGATAATGTTTTCACAAAGGTGTTTTGCACAAATATATAAATTTGAATTTCTTTCACTTTGATATTCAACTCTTTGCTTTCAATGTCTAATGGAAGATATGAAAACGTTTTATTTTATGAAAAAGATTTGTTTTATTTAAACAGATTAATTTAAGTTCTAAAATAAATTCAAAAGAACGTGTTACCAACGTAGAAGTCATGACAAGAACGAAAATCTTCATTTACAATTTTCAAGGCTCAATCTAATTATTTCGATTCCACAGTCAAAGTCTTGAATCTAAGCCCAAAATGCTTTTTTAAAGAGAATTCAAGGGGTGACTAAATATTTTTGCACAGGTATTTAGACAGACAATCCAAGTTTATGTTAAACTAATATCTGCTTGCTGTATGGGCTTTTTTGTTTAATCTGTGTTTATTAACACACAAAAATGTGCTTTAACCCTAAAGCTACAGTCCGTAATTTTCATAAGAGTGGTGAATGAATGGATTCTTGAGACAGAAATAAAGCAAGAAGATGTTCCACAGATGCCGTTTGGCTGACGAAACGCGTCCCTGAGGCGACGGAAGCTAACCACAAAAGTATGAATGGCTCGCATCAAGTCGACGACCACCGCCACGTCGTGGGATACAGACGCTACTTAATCTATGTATGCGTGTTTATGCAAATTTTGTATTGTTGCGAATTGTTTTGAATAGTAATACAACGTTGATGTTAGGCGTACAATGACTTTTAATTTTGAAGTCATTATTGCGTTTATAAATTTCGTAATAGATTAAATCATCTTTTTTGGTGTTAAATTATTACAGATTCTAATCATACTTGGGCAAATAGCAAAAAATAAATACAAATAATTTTTGTACACTCGGTGATTTGGACACTGCGACTAATTTTAATTTGATCGAGCTCCTAGTGAAACCTAAATGTAGAATTAATAGACATTTTCTTTTAATACACAAGTATAAAAGTCCATAGAAATGAACCAATTGGCGTGAGGGAATCGTCCATCCCCGAAGTACGACGTAGTCCACTTCGCTGTCTTCACTTCTCAGTATCACGAATAAGACGCCTCTGACCTAAGCCAGCAACTTGTAACATATGTGCACACAATATCACTGACACGTGAAATAGTTACCCAGTTTCACTCCGATTTTATACATTGAAATCTAACATAAAAAAAATCATAAAATTGCTCATGATCTAATTGGATGTGAAAGAATGTTCATTTGTCTTAAACGATGCGCGTTAGAGCGGTACGTTACGGAATTGAGGCCAAGTTTGTGAGTTTCATTACACGCCGTTTACGAAAATTTGCTAGGTGGATAAATTTATACGGAGAATGATTCGTAATTGAGGTATTCAATGAGAGAATATATGAACTTCAAAGTTTGTAAACAAGTAGAAATATTGTCTTGCCCACACATTTATTCGCTTTCAGTCTTTTTGTAAGGTGCCAAAACATATTTACATCTAAAAGAACCATCAAACATAAATTGATTACAATGTACCTTCACATTTGAAAATCAAGATGCTTGGACAAGAAATAATTTATATTGCAACGCATTTTTACATTTTATACTTATTAATTTGTCACAGTATATCGACATATTCCAACAGAACCGCTACTGAATGAAGTCGTTTTTATAAGCAAGTGGACGCTAATAGACAGCACAAACTTCCGAGATAGACGTATTCGGGTGTCCCTAATTTGCATTCGATGTTCGTCCTGATTTCACTCACGGGAAGGAGCATGTGTCGAGTGCCCGATATAAACTGTTATATAGTTTCACATTTCTAAGAAATATGTTATTTTCAATCCACCTACATCATAGCTGTATTCAAAAAACATTTAGCTATGATTATAAATTGTTTCTGTTTAGATAAATTTTAAATTAAATGAACTGTTATAACTATGCCTTTCTAACGAGGAGTTGGTAATTTTGTAAATATTGCATTCAATACCAGTCGATTTTCGTTAACACTTGCTAATGGAATTCCATAATGTTTATATTTTATTATTCATATTTCTAAGTCTTTAGTGCTTGTTAAACGTTATTGAACGTTCAACATCAAACAACATTCAGGCCACAAATAAAATTAATTACGTTGCATTTTCATGACCGAGCAAATAAACTAATTCAAATTCAAAAAACAAAATGTACTTTTATTAAAAATATGTATATAAATTTTTTATAGACATAACTGTTCGTACTCAAAATAATTTTAAATTTAAAAATGTCTTCCCCGAAAATATGTTTAATTTAAAATAAGTTCATGAAGATTTTATCTTAATTGCATACTGGCAACTAAATTATTCAAACTTTCGTGAGACATTATCACTAACTTATATAGAAACGGCTAAAACACTCACGTATATATATCCGGTGTCGTCACCGACTAGTTTCGAGCCCTACGGGGGCTCTTCATCAGGGTGAGTGGGATTGGTATTATTTCGCGGACGCGGCCCGTCGCTCACTGCAAAAACTAGTCGGTGACGACACCGGATATATATACGTGAGTGTTTTAGCCGTTTCTATATAAGTTAGCATACTGGCAACATTTAAATTGTCGAAGGTGTTGCGTTATGTCAGCGAATGGGCCAGTTACAATGTACTTACTTCAGCCAATGTGTTGCCAGTGCACTTTGTTTCATTTAAAACTGTTAAACAAAGAGTATTTTAAGTGCAGGTTTTTAAATGCACCATTTATTGTACACCCAACTTGTGCTATAACAATATTGCAACTGACATTCGAAAGTACCAAGAAGTGTTTTCATTTTTTATATTAAACTGTAAAATGAAAAACATTTGTACTGTTTAAAAATAAAAGATAATTGAAATCAAATCAAGTAAATGTGTGGCGGACATACACACACGAACACTCACACACACACGCACGCACACAGATACCCACACACATTCATTAATTTCTTACATAAAAAAAATAAAAAAAAAAAAACAATTACTAATTTTGTATTTACAATTACAAAAAATTATAACTTTTTATTCTATATATTTTATTTGAAATATCAATAAAAAATAATAAGTAAATAACGATTCTAACGCCCTCTAGCCGACGCATTGAAAACGCTTCGCGTGAAGTTTGCATTAATTACCTGTCGTTGCGTCGGCTCAGGGGCATTCCAAAAAATCACACAGTCACGGCCATCTTTTGCGACAGTAAAAATCCCATACTGGTGACCCCGACGTGATTGCTAAAGCTCAGGACTCCGATTCTGAATTAGCAACATTTCTAGAACAAGAAAGTTCCCTGCATATTAAGAAATTAAATATACCTGGAAGTCGATTGCAGCTGTACTGCGATGTCAGCACAAAGACTCCCAGGCCTCTAGTACCCAGATCCTTACGCAAGCAAGTATTCGATAGCTTACACTCTCTTAGCCATCCCGGCGCTATCACAAGCGCGAAGCTTGTTGCTGACCGTTTCGTCTGGCCATTGATGAGAAAAGATTGTCGCGAATGGTCTAGGGCGTGTTTGTCATGTCAGCGCGCAAAGGTAAATCGACACGTTATGTCGCCTTTAGGCACACATGATTTACCTTCAGCGAGATTCAAATACGTTCATTTAGACCTTATCGGACCATTACCTCCATCAGCTGAGTTCCGTTACTGCTTGACAGCCGTCGATCGCTTCACGCGATGGTGCGAAGCTGTTCCCTTAACGGACATCACTGCAGAAACAGTGGCCAAAGCATTTTTGTCGTCATGGATAGCGAGATTCGGCTGTCCTACTGATATTGTGACAGACCGTGGTAGGCAATTTGAATCGGCACTTTTCGAACAACTTTCAAAATTCATATCTTGCAAACATCGTAAAACAACCAGCTACCACCCTCAATGTAACGGTCTTATTGAGAGGTTCCACCGGCAGTTAAAAGCAGCTATCATGTGTCACGAGGATAGTAGCTGGGTCGAAAGTTTGCCAATAGTTCTACTGGGTATAAGAAGCTCCTTCAAGGAAGATCTTCAATGTTCTTCCGCTGAACTTGTCTACGGAGAACCAATACGTCTGCCAGGTGAATTTTTTGGTCATAAAGCGGAGAATTGCACTACTGATATAGCAGATTTTACAGCGCGTATTCGTTCTTTTGCTAACAATTTGCAACCCGTACCAACTTCTCATCACAACACGAGCAAAATTTTCGTATTTAAAGATCTTTCAACTTGTTCCCATGTCTTTCTAAGAGAAGACGCGTTAAGAGGCGCTTTACAACCAGCTTACACAGGTCCCCATGAAGTTGTTGAGAAAGGCGAAAAAGTTTATAAGATTAGAGTTAAGGGAAAAGTCTTACGAGTATCAGTAGACCGTTTAAAGCCAGCCTACATACTTGTATCCAACCAAGACCCTGGTTCATCTCCATTACCCATTCCTATTTCAGATGCTGTTCCACAATCTACTCCGACCGCAGTGACTACACGTTCTGGGCGAACAGTCCATTTTCCAGATTATTATCGCCCGTAGACACGGTCTCTGGGGGGGAGTGATGTGGCGGACATACACACACGAACACTCACACACACACGCACGCACACAGATACCCACACACATTCATTAATTTCTTACATAAAAAAAATAAAAAAAAAAAACAATTACTAATTTTGTATTTACAATTACAAAAAATTATAACTTTTTATTCTATATATTTTATTTGAAATATCAATAAAAAATAATAAGTAAATAACGATTCTAACGCCCTCTAGCCGACGCATTGAAAACGCTTCGCGTGAAGTTTGCATTAATTACCTGTCGTTGCGTCGGCTCAGGGGCATTCCAAAAAATCACACAGTCACGGCCATCTTTTGCGACAGTAAAAATCCCATAAATGTTTATTATTACTAATCAAGATGTGTCAAGATTCGTTAATCGCAATCATGATAAGGCGATATCAAACTTACACGCATTTTAAATGTGTACATGTATCCTTACTACAGGATGAAATACCTGATACAGGAACTACAATGGCAATAATAGTAAAATTAATGTCGCACAAATGTTTGAAGATGATCTTCACTGGCTTTATTAATAAGCGTAAACATAATGAACAAACAACTTAATATGAAAAGCGATTTGTTCACCTTCAATTGTGTTCAATTCTGGAGTGAAAACAAAAGGCAGATGGTTTGTCTCGTGAAGAAGGTGCAATAAACGATCGGAGGGCGGCTTTACGAGCACTTCGCGTCAGACGAGTCGCGCCGTCGAGTGAGACGTCATAAACTGTGATCCAGCAAATATCTGTCTAAAGCAAATAAAACAATGCAAACTCCCTTCCTGGTTCACTTTCAACTGCGATGTTAGCGGCTTATTATTTACACATGTTTTTGGACATATTTTCACGAGGTTATAACGAAACCATTTTTAGCCACTATGTGGAATTGTTTTGATTTAAAACAGTATACTTAATGTGTACACAATAAGTTATAAACAAATCTTAGCTGAAGATGTCTTCAGAGACTACTGCAACTGTGCTTTATGAGGTAAAGAAAGATTGGCAGCATATTAGACTGAAAAGATAAACACAATCCTTATCTCACATCGATGACATACCTTGATACCCTGAGCAAGTAACTGTATGTAATAAAAACTTTTTCATTTTTTATAACCTGAAAAATATTAATTTTTTCTAAAGCAATATACTTCTTGAAATATGTATGGCGTCCGTTATAATATAAAAATGTGTTTTTGATGAACTACAGTGATAAAAAAGAAGATATAAAATGAACGGTTAGCGCGAAATCATTGCGTTGTTATGAAACTTTCTCAAGGCGAGCCGCATTTGCAACGCTTGCAACCGCAGCTACCGAGTTATCAGTACAAACAGTGATTCCCAAAGTGGTTCAGATGGATCCCATGGATACCACAGAGGGTACCCTAGACCGACCGGTAGGGGTGTAAAATGGTGGGAAATAAACTTGAAAATCAAAAACTTGAAGAAGAAATGTAGTAGCGGGGGATTTCGAAACCGGTAAAATTTTGAAACGTAGACCGTTAGAGCAGTTTGAGAGTCTATGAGTTTAACTTTCTAGGACTTCACCGTCTATCAGATGTAGGTTTATGATTTTCAGAAGCACTCGTATTAGACCGCAGGAAGGCATATAAGATTCCTCGGAATCATAAAGACTCGTACTCCGCAGAAAGTGGTGCCCATATTCTTGGAATTGTAAATACGATTTGATAGTCAAATATTAATTGGTCTGTCGGCGCCGTATCAAACCGCTAGCTTGGTGTGTCTGGGAATTGTATACAGAGCTGGTTGTCTAGTTTACCAGACACCATGCTATAGGTTAACATTTCCAAAAGAGTTGGTCACTGTAATTCTAAATGTTTTGCTATCGGTTTTATTATTACATATTTTTTATATAATGAAATGACCAAATATGCAGACTAATCTACAAAAAGAGACAAAATACCGAATTTCTACTACAGACGGTAATTTGTGGTCTTTCTTTACTCCGCAACAAAAGTTTGAATGCATTTTACTTTCTTTTGTTCGATACTTTATTGTAAATCAAAATGTTGGCGTCTAAACTTAAACAACAGAAGATGTTCCAAGAAACGTTGTCCCGAGAAGCTGCATCATATCGCTGGAATCATTTGGGACGTTGAAAAATTTACCGCTTTTATCTTAACCAGGAAACGTCTCATTTCCATCTGTTGTCCCCGTTCATTGCAATTCGACAAATAAAGCTATTCTTTGTCAGGCTGCGTCCCCGATCGTAATGAATAAATATTATTAGTATCAGTGACAAAAAGGACGTGTTCTAAGCTATATTCATAACCCCTGATTTGTGTCAGTTGCATAATTAGTCAATGACATATGCTCAGTGATGCGACTACAATAAATGGTACATAAAGTTGTACACAAAAGAGAGTTCCAAAAATATATCGTTAACACCCTTGATTAAAACACGATGGAGTTGTTACAAATTAAAAACAGGTCATATTATTGCGTTCCTAGAAAATGTCACAGCGACATTCGAGGTATTCGTAAAACGAGGTGAAACTAAAGAAGACCTCATTGGCGGTTAAAGACATCGAAGCTAAAATTGTGGCTAGTTTAAAATTAAGTGATAATTTCGGACGGACGTATAGTTTACGTTAGAAATAAACGCGTTGCGAAACGCACGGCCGAGTTATGTCAGAGTTGTGCGTAAGAGGCGAGCACTCGCCAGACCTCGTTGGACATCGGCGCATCCATACAGCGCAGCGTTCGCATCCAGTGACATGAATGAATTAATTCGCGTACAATTTTCATAGCATAGATTATTTAAGTCGACGTGATTGTTCTATTCCCGTTCAGCCACGCGGTCATCAAATCGTTGCACTAAGGACGCTACGTAAGCTACGTGAGGCCGTACTAACGATTATTGGCACAGCCTCAACAGTGTCCGCCGGGACAAATCAACGTTGACATATAAGGCGTGGATTTGTCCCGTCGCCTTAGTACACATTCCATCAAAACATTGCTGTATTGCCTTTTAATCGTTTTATCTTAAAGCAAGGTTCTATTAAATATTTTACTCGTTCGAATTTCATTTGTATTAAATTTAATAAAAACCTCCTTCACATCACATCCAACATTAACGGTTATGTTGATTAAATTAAGGTAATAATAACAAGCGAATCATACTTTAATAATCTGTTTATAGAGTATGCTATGATTAAGTAACAATTAAAACAAACAGGTCTTTAACATCGCCATTGTGCATGTTAAGTAAAGAATTTTGAACGCGTAGTTTTGAATTAATTTATTAACTAAACAATTCAATGCCACCGCGAGTTGTTACTGGAATAGTATACCAGTGCGAAATGTTCCGTAATCCATTCTTTCTACTTTACATTTGGCGTAAAATGTGTGTATAAACGTGAAAATTGGAGTAAACAAAACACCAAAGCGGGTCGGCTGGCCGGCTTAACGATCCGTTTAACGATCTTCTTATTTTCGTTTTGATTAACAGTTACGAAAGGTTTATGGACGTGTTCCGTAAACCGAGTTACGTGGATTACGTTTTACGCGTAGAATACATTTTTATAATACTTTAATAGTCGACTCCGATGAATCAACCCAAAAAAATTAAACCAATACTACTCTAGAAGTCAAGGTAACTTCATATATATTTAAATCAGTATTATTTAATTTGATTTTTATTTCTTTATACTTTCATTTTGTATACATTTTAAATCTCTGAATATTTCCGAGTTGACAAACGTAGGCGCAATAACCAGCAACAATCGCGCGACCTTCTAGCCATATCCATTCCTCCATACATAATCTAGTCCTTCCGACCACGCGTAAATCTAATTAAGAGAACCTTAATTGAATTATATTGTTATGCAGTAAATATTTAGGCTCGTGCCGTTTTATCATATTCCTAAATTCTTTCGTTTACAAAATCCTATTATAAAATTATTGATGAACATACCAATTTCAATTTTACCAAGTTAATTAACAAGGGTCGTCGAGTTCCTTGAATAACTAACTTCGCATCGAGAAAAGTTTAAAGGTTATTGAACTTTTGTCTTGTCCTAAACAAACATCGGTTATTGAAAACACAACTTGGAAGCCAAAAGATTAACTTTGAGAAAATAAACAGGGAAATGGTATCGAGTTCATTATGTTTATAAGACGCGGACAGCTTTTTGCTCAGTTTGATGAGTTTTGATAATATTTTAGGAAAAGAATAATTGGATGTATTAATAATTTATCAAATCCCGATTATTTTTTTTATCATGTGAAGAGATAAACCTACTTCAGATGTCAAATGAAAATTCAATGTCTAGGCGACTTTATACAAGCACAAATTCATATAGTTGTCATTTCGATATTTACGCCCGCCTTCGTAAAGAATGTAACATTGGAACGGATTAGTAGGACGTTAGTAGGACGTTACCTTGGATTTCGTTAAATAATTGACAGCTAATTCCATTTACTTATCACAAAAGTCTGCTGCCAAAAACAAAAGGTTACAAGAGAATAATGCAAAAGACGTGAAATTAACTCATCTTAGAATAGATTGTTATCGAGAAAGATCTCCTTTGTTTAAACGTATGTCAACATGTGAGGAAAGTGAGGTCGGCGACCTCATGGCTCATCACGGAATCTCGTGCGGCGACGAAACTTAACAATGAAATTTCACCGAAGCGTTGTCTCATAACTTACTCAAAATTGATTTTATACAAAGTTCTTCATCAAACAAGCGAGGCATACGTCGGAAGAGGTTTTAATCGCGTCCGTTGCGCGGACAGATTTACGAGCGGTCAGTGCATGATGTTCCTAAGGTGTTAGCAGCGCGCCAAGTGACAAGTTTGCGGACGCCGCAGTCGCGAGAGGCCGACATGCGTTCACTTCTGTGTTGTGTCAGGTCGTGTATAAGTACTCGTGAATGAATATGACTTTGAATACGGATTACTGTCAATCTATGTATACGTAAGAGTTAACAAAGGGATTCATATTATAATTTGAGAAGAAGAAAATGTATGGAAACTAAAATAAGTTTTTACACAGACTTCTTTTTACACAGACTTAAACAACTGTCATCCTTATATAATATATAGTATCTAATATATAAAATACTCATGTCACAGTTTTCGTTCCCGTACTCCTTCGAAACGGCTTGACCGATTCTCATGAAATTTTGTGAGCATATTCAGTAGGTCTGAGAATCGGCCAACATCTATTTTTCATTTTTTTTTAACTGCGCGCGGACGGAGTCGCGGGCGACAGCTAGTATGCTTATATATATATATATAACTATGACTATCAGAAACTAATGTTTCCGTTAACTTTTCAAACATAATACATTCCGTTCCAATAAATGAAGTCTAAAAATGTTAACAATTCGTCGAAAAATCTATGGTGACAACTTTTTTAAAATTAATATGAAACGCTATAACATTTGACAGGAGATAAATATTTTTAGACAACTTAACGAATGATATTTACGAAACAGCGTATGAAGTAGCTAGAATAACGGACGTCTGCAGTTTCCAGAGCCATGCGATTTCGACACCTATATACACATATATATATATATATTAGAAATCGTAACATCTTTATAACTTTATGTAATTTCACGTAAAGGTGAGATCTCACACCAATTATGTGAAAAATTTTATAATACAGTAACATAAGAAAGTCGACGGTGACAAGACAGATCAGTGCTAAACAGATTGCACCTCTTACTTGCAAGTCTAAAACGAAATTTTATCTTATAATATGAAAAAAAAAACAAAACCTGTAACTTTCTAATAATAAGATAAGGAAATAAGCGAGTTCAATTAGTAAATCCTTATGCAAACTTGGTAAAACTAAAAATCAAAGTTTTGTATGACTCAATCCTAGATCATAAAGTTAAATAACATTATATCTACGTTTCGATTAGTAGGATAGACTTATAAACATGAGCGTCGCACGTCACTAGGGGCGTTGCTGACGTCACAGCGACCTCATCCCTCGCCTGTCTAACCCCGCTTTTATTATATTGTTATTGTGTTGGCCACGCGACGACCTTACTCTATGTCCTTTGAGGTTTAGGCGGGATAAATTAAAGTCTATTTATAAAACAATTTTTCTCTGAAATTACGTTATTTTAGACGAATACGATAGTTATTTAAATGATTTGTTTTAAAACTTTACATTAATCTTATGACAAGTCATTGTAATGGAAAATATTAAATACATTCCATAAAACTGTTTTTTTTTTAATACCATAAGGTGGAAAACGAGCGAGCGACCAGCCTGAGTTCGCGCGAAATAACGAAGCGACCGTCGTCCATAGACGTTCGCAATGGCAGATGCGTTGGCTATCTCTAATCAATGGAGGAAGGAACGCACATAATGAGATGTTATTCAAATTAACCGTCTCAGTCTCCAAGAGATTTCAGGTTATAATTTTTCATTGTATCTTGATATTCGCTGAATGTAGATGAAATATATTTTCACCGTGTTAATCTTTTTAAGGTCGACCTAAATTTTTAACAGCATTGAGTTTGTTATTTTTCCTCACTTTTCCCCAAATTCCTCTTAAAGTCGGTCAACATTCGTCACAGGAGCATAATGAACGTAATATACGAGATTAAACGAAACATTTAAAGTGCGTTTCATAAAAAACCGTATTGCGACGAAATAACAACGAATATTGTTGCGGTTATGTCACAATATTATCATCTTATTTTTACACGAACGTGAATTCCAAGCTTTATTTGCATTTTTAATTGCATAAACCTTTTGCTATCTCATAAATTATCACACATATTATTTTGTTGTTGTTGTTTAATATTTGGAACAAGCCGCAACAAATTACATTATTTTTTAACTTTCTCAAACTTATATCTTACTTATATTATAAACTAGCTTTTACCCGCGACTCCGTCCGCGCGGAATAAAAAATAGAAAACGGAGTAAAAATTATCCTATGTCCTATTCCTGGTTCTAAGCTACTTGCCCACCAATTTTCAGTCAAATCGATTCAGCCGTTCTTGAGTTATAAATAGTGTAACTAACACGACTTTCTTTTATATATATAGATGAGAAAGTTTAGATGGAAGGATGTTTGTTTGAAGGTATCTCCGAAACGGCTCAATGGATCTTGATGAAATTAGGCACAAATGTAGAACATAGTCTGGAAAAACATATAGGCTACTCATTACTTTTCTTTTTTAATTTCGCGCGGACAAATCGCGGGCGCCAGCTAGTCTATTATATGTGAAACATAATCTGTAAAAGCTTGGTATCCACGAGTAGCGTTTTGAGATTGCGATTGCATTAAGATGAGCAAAACTTTATTATTGTCTAATATTCTTCACATTTAGAGGAAAAAACATCATATTCAGAAAAATAACATTACTCTTAAATCGCTTACGATGTATTAATAATCGTAGAGTGGAGAATTCTAAAAATAACAATATGATGTTATAACATATACGAAGTACTATTATTAAGAAAGGCGTGGCTTGGGCGGAGGCAAGGTTACACGTAATTGATTGACGAAAGCAGTACGTAAAGTTAATTTTTGATATGAGGGCAATATCTAGGACACACCTTACTAACCCTATTGGAGGAATAAACAAATTTTAACAGGGAAAATATAGTAATTACAAATTAACCGTAAACCAATGCTGATGCATGTGTTTAGAAACATATTGCTAGCTTTATTCTTTCTGTATATTTTCAAACAAAATGAAAGTGACGGAAGTATGTTTTTCTACGTGAGTTTCAACAATGGAAACTCAAGGTAAAAAGAAGCGAGGATCTTTTAAACCTAATTTCTGTATTCGCTTCTCTTACTTCTTTGCACATAAAATATTCCAAGCCGTGGTGTTAATTAGCCGAGTTGTGATTTTTATTTACGACATTAAAAATAGCGTAAACTTTTCACTTTCGTAATGCAAAGTTATTTGCGGTTACGATGTAGTTTGCAATGCATTAGTATATTTACTGCTTCCAGTTTTAATATTACATATTATAAAAGGTTAAAGGACATCTGCATCACTTCTCGTGGGACTTTAGATTAAATACATTTATGTCGCCTTTACGTATAATTTTACAAATACATCCTTAGCTGATTCAACCAAATAATTTCTTCAACATTACCTACTGTATTTTGAGACAAAAAATTCTGAATGATGACAACTTATTATTAGGGTTTAGGTATTTAAAAATCATGTGTTGAAGTTATTCAACACCATACTACGTTTGTTATTGTAACAGGACGAATTAGAAATGCGTTAACACATTGTTAACGACGCAGAAATCGGAGCGCCCAATCAAAATTGTACCGGCACCTAATCAAACTGGAAATAAATGGGTCAGATGAGTTTGGTTTCGTATAAAAAAGTAAAAGATCACCAGCGCACCCGGACGGTCAAAACAAACACCCGGTTATTAAGACAATGCGTTTATTTTTGGATACAAAGGAGACGGTCATCGGCACACTGGGTCGTAGAAGCGATTCATCAAGTCTTGCCAAACATTATCAAAGTTAATTGACTTTAAATCTTATGCTAAACATTTTAGGACATCATTTCTTCTATCGACAATACCAACAGGTGCATTTGCTTTCCACCCCGGAAGACAATTTAACGAGGAAGTATAATTTCTTAAATAAACTTATCGGCTATTATTGCGTTGAAATGTGCCCCATTTTAATTAGCAATACACGTATGGATAACACAAATTTAAATAGTTTTGATTGACAGATAATGTCATTCAAAACTACATATCTATACTATTACGTGGTAACAATTTCTCATGATTTTGAGGAAGTTATCCGTCTAAACTTTTTACGAAGCGCAATTTCAAACAATGCATGTAGGAAGTCGTTTCGCGTAACATAAAATTCCGTTTTACCGACCAGAATACAATTACAAATAAAATAAACAATGATGGATTTATTTATCCGACATCTAATCGGCTTTGTTACTGATTAATGGGTCCCGAGGCAATTGCTCTACGATCCAAAATCAATTTATTTGTGTTGTCAACGTTTTATGGATGGCCGTCTTTGTAAACAAAAACAGTTTGTAGGTCAAGCTCGGCCCACTTCGTCCCCTAGGGGCTGACGGAAAATTTACTATCTGCAGGGTTGTTGAGAGATATACAATAGAAATTCATTAATTATTTAATCGAACATTTATATAGCAGATATTAACTTCATAATAATATTGCATAACAATCATCATTTCAGTTGATTCTGTTTACACGATTATCAAAATAACTTCTGAAATTGCGCCCGATTGTGCGGCGATTTTTTCTTGCCCTCCATTTTCACAACATTAACACGTGTTAAAAATCCAAGATAATAAACTAATTCCGTAATTATTATTTCATCGTAAAAATTTACGTAATTCAAATTGAAATATACCTTTTTAAGCTACAAATAAACTGTATATATTACGAGGAGAGAAAGCTTTGTATTGTTTATTTTCGTTTCCCTAAATATGTCGAAAGCAATGAATGATGATTATTGTAAATGAACACAGACTCTTACAACCGTAAGAGCAGCGCCATCTACGCGGCCTACGCAGTTTTACTCCCGCGATGTTTTGTTGAAACAAATGTCTAGCCTGGAGCGAAACCCGAATTAGATAACCGAGTAATCATTAATCGTTAGTGAAATTGAATAATCCGTTACAAAATTTTCAGAAAAGCTTCTCGAAAGTGGGTCGTGACGCAAAGATATATGTATTCAGAAAAGAGTAAAAAAAAAAAACGAGGAAGCTAATGAGAATGTCGGTGAATTGGCGGGCATGGAATTTGTTCCACTTGTGGTTCGATGCTCGGGAAAACGATACGTTTTGGTGAGCGTGTGGGCAAGTTTATACGCTTAGCGAAATGTTCGCGAGCCGCAGAAAGTGCAACTGACAATCACTACGCTGGTTGACAAAATGCAAACCTAAATCCAGGTCAAAGTTCCTTATTCTTATAAACCTGTTCACAAACAATAGCTTCAAAGTTTTTATCTCGTCAAAAATATTTTCTTAGACCCAAAACTAAATTAACAACAATGTCTTTGAACATGGTGGTAAGAACTCACAGCTACTAACAAATTCCAAATGTAATAAAATAATGTAAACAAATCAACCTTAGTCGTATAGAAGAATATTCCTTGAAATATAATTTACTAAAAATCTATAAGACAAGGTATGCGGATACAAAGCTTTGATCACCGGAAAACTTTACGATTCATTGTTTTGGTATTTTCCTGTTAGAAAATTCATTAGAACCGACTTGTTGTTAGTTTCAGGATTCAAAACATTTCGTACTGTTAAGACATAATATGTATACAAACATTAATATAATATACTAGCTGTCGCCCGCGACTCCGTCCTCGGTTAATTAAAAATTCCTATATGTTCTTCCAGACTATGTTCTAAATCTGTGCCAAATTTCATCAAGATCCGTTGAGTCGGTCCAGAGATAACTTCAAACAAACAACCACCCATCTAAACACTCGCATTTATAACATTAGTAAGATTAGTTACTGTTCTACGTTTGTATTACAAAACTATTTAAGACGTCATTTAATATGCTAATATGCATTTTCATCTTTTTAATTGTGAGATGCTATGATGAAGAAATTGAATCTACATTGACAATCCCTAAATATTTTTTCAATTATTAAAAGTTTAAACTTGTTTTTATCTATGCTCAATATGTGTATTGTGACATGAATCAGATAAAGTGACAATTGACATACGCATGGAAATATTTGTGCTTTAAATACACAATAGTTAAACTATTGCTCGTCGTTAATGTATTATGAACTAGTCGCGTTATGACTGACTGATGGACGGAAAGAAAACACATTGAATATGAAAACATCGGATAGTTGAGTTGATAAGAAAAATATGTATGTTTAATTGAACGAACTGAGGATCCTCAAACATTAATTCCGGGGTAAACACTGTTAGTCATTGGATATTTATAACCTCGTAGTTTATAAACGCCAAAGTATACATAATTATGACAGTGTTTAGAAAGAAAAGTATTCGCTAATGAAGAAAAATTGGCACGTGGATCGAGTTTTAGTAATGCGAACGAAGTTTTTTTTTTGCAAAACACATAAGGGTTGTTACGTAAAGGTGCATTAAAAAAATAGTATCTAAATTTTACTATTTGTAATTTCTCAGCTTCTAAATATTTTTGTATACGTGGAAACTCAACTCAATCAGTTATCGCATCGAAGTGGGTCGTGCATGTTTTCTTGATGTCGGGTTATACCAATTCCGGAGGGATTAAGAGATCGGGAACACCTCTTATCTGGAGCAACCCCTCGAGATTGGGTGAGATCTAATGCCTGTTTACGTAATCACACTGTTCTATTTCGGGCGTTCCAATTTAGACTAAACGATAGATCAATTTAAGTATTAGTTACAAAAACTTGACAGTGTACTAAAATTTCGTTTGATTTTCTTTTGTTTATTTTAATTGCCTTCAATGGATGATGAACGATGAATGGAATATGTTAAAAGTAATTCTGTACAATATTATCTTCTCGTTTGTCCTGATATGTGAAGAAGACAAATTATCGTTTCGTTTTGCATTAAAATTAATTAAACTCAAAGACCTTCATACGCGTTTATAGGAAGAGGAGTTATTTATTGGCGTATAACTGAAAAGCTTCTTGATTGTAACACATGTTTAGGGAAACATCGGGTAAAGGTTAGGTTATATAACTAGTACAATTGATATCAATTACAGTTGTTTAAAAATTACTGATTCTGTAGTCCATATACAGTTAAACCTGTATAGGCGAGAGTTTAAGGGACCACGATATTTTCCACGCTTATAGAAGTTTATTTGTAACCCGAATTTCTCGCTAATGGAAGTCGCCCGTCAGGAACGGTCAATGATTCTCGCTTATAGAGGATTCTTTCTTATCCAGGTTCGATGTCCTTACACTTAATATATAGATTTTTAATTAGGTCGTAAGTAGACATAAGAAATCAGAAGTATCAATATGCTTATTGTAAGTGTCAGAAGGAAAAAAGGTATTTCATTTGACAGTTTGTAATCCAGTGAAAGATATAACGTCTGATTCATTAAATCGGTATGTTCGGTTGTATTAATAAAGTTATATCACAGCAGGTCCAGTTTTAAATTAATTAAGTCGACGTTCTCACGCGTAATCTGAAAATTCTGTTATAAATTTTAATTTAGCTTTTTGGATATCGTTACGTTCCTTTTTTTTGCATTTTATATAGGTGTATATTTACGCGGACGTCGCCTTTTGTACTAAACGTCCTTTATTATTTAAGTTTCGTGTGTTTAACCCAATTCGTTTCGAGCTGTTTCGAGGGCGACTCATCGTAAACAAACAATCGCTTTGTTATGATGAATCCCTGTTACGCTATCATACGATTGAGTATCTGGATTTGTTCAAACATAATCTATGAAAGTAAACTTGAATTTTATATATCACAGAAATATATAATACATAATCTTCTATAGTTATATTAATTCTATTAAAATAACTTCAAATGTTGGAATTTTTTTCCTCTGAAGGACATTAACCATTACTTATTAGAGGTAATTATGCAACTATTTACTAACACTTTTGATATTAAATGAAATTAATTTATTGGATTTTTACCTAAATCTAATAAAGTAATTCTCATAACTGTTTGATACAATGATAAACATTAGAAACAACAGTTATTTCAAAGTATTGTAAAACTAAATTACAACTATAACATGTTCTAACACTAAAGTCTCTATCGATATTGTTCAAATGATTTCGTCAGTAGTCTTCAGTAAGTTGAGCAAACAGACGCTTACATCGCGCCTCACCATTATAATGGTCTAATATTGTGCAAGCCACATTTCACACTAACATCGTTGAATCACAAATAATTTACAAAGTTACAAGCTTATACACACGCTGCAATAAAATTCAACTTTCATATTATAGCTTAACGATGGATATTGTTTTTAGCCGACTTCAAAAAGAAGGAGGTTATCAATTCGACTGTATTTTTTTGGTATTTCATTTTGACGTAATTTCATAAGCTTAACGATTAATTTATATTGTTTTATTTTGTAATTAGATTAAATTGTTATTTTTATACCAAAGTTGAACTACAATTACGTTAATTTTGTTCAATTTATCATAGCTACTAATTCGTTTTTAGCTATAAAAAAATGAATCGGTTGCAATAATAAACAAAACACTACACTAGTGTAGATGTTGAGTCATAATGTATAAAATTGAGACGTGTAATTGCGATCGATAGCGAATCGATTACCCAGCAATGGCCATGTTTTGGTCCGACTCATTCAGCCACTGTCCTCACCTAATATGGAAGTATAGCCACACACGTAGTTCGATTACGCAAAACAGGTCGGCTCTTAAATCAAAAGTCTCCGCCAGTCCTTAACGACCTGCCTCAACACCCTAGGAAGTGATTATTGTTTATTTTAATAATTGGCGTGTCAGGAAGTGCGCGGCGACGTTGGCGGCGACATGAAACGAGTTACAAATTTGTGGGATAAAGTTATTTTAACGCCATTGAGCAATTAAGCAGCAGCACAAACAAGCGACCCTTAAAATAATACCACACATCAAGTAGATTAAACTTTTCCATACGACAGAACGACAGGTAGCGCCCTACGTTTTTAATAATTACTAGAATGAAAATTAGAAAGCGTCGGTGGCTCAGGGGTTAAGCACTAGAATCTGCTTTGCCGGTTTTGCTGCTTTGCTGGGTCTAAATCCCGCCATGTACCTATATTTTTCAGATTTCTATTTACATATGTACAATCATTCTATGTTATTACGGGGAAGAAAAACATCGTGATGCAACCTGCACATATCTGCGAAGAAATTCAACGATATGTGTAAAGTCAACCAACCTACACTGGCCCAGCCTGATTGACTATGGCTTAGTCACCTCTAACTGTAGACTCCGAGCCGTTCAGTGGGGATGTATAGTTTGCTGATGATGATGCGTATGAAAACTGTATATAAATTCTTCAATGTTACTTTAAAACAATGTGAAAATGAAAATTCATAGCCTTTTGTCAGGTGAAAGACATAATAATCGTTGGAAACGTTGACGATGAAAAGTAACGGGTACATTAAGATAACACGAATAGAGATGTTTTGACGCTCTTTTATTGAACTCTGTATTCAGGGTTCGAAAACCTCATCAACAACCTATTTATCAACAATCTATTTATTCTTTTTGGATGTACAATAATTCCTATTTATATTAAGCCTTATATTTTCTATTATTTTTCATATTTTGTAACATTACATCAACTACGAGGGGAGGTCCAAAAGTTCGCGGAATGGAGGGGATGGAGTGGGGATAGGGTAGCTCGCTTAGTGTCATACTAATTGGGCACTCATAAT
Organism: Papilio machaon; assembly: GCF_912999745.1. Classification (NCBI taxonomy): domain Eukaryota; kingdom Metazoa; phylum Arthropoda; class Insecta; order Lepidoptera; family Papilionidae; genus Papilio; species Papilio machaon. The sequence continues at coordinate 2,115,050 of NC_059989.1, read as the reverse complement.
TAGTATATATATAACATTTCAACCCTATAGTGCCATTCGTTTACGAGTACTCGCCTGCTGAACAAGTCAATCCGGAAGCAAACTGCAACTATGGAGAAAATTGAACATCGCGCTGTGATAAAATTCCTTACCAAGCAAGGAAAAAACGTTCAAACCATTTTAAATGAAATGGAAGCCGTTTATGGAGATCAGTGCCCTGGTAAAACAATGGTTTATAAGTGGCATGGTCTTTTTAAACATGGTCGAGATTCAATTGAAGACGACTCTCGCTCTGGGCGGCCAGCTGACGCCACCACATCAGACATCGTCGAAAAAGTCGAAAAACTTGTACTCGAAGACACACGTTTGAAGAAGAAACAATTATCTGCATTTGTTGGAGTATCAGATACAACTATTTTGCGTATCCTGCACGACCATCTGGGCATGACAAAAGTCAGTGCAAGATGGGTGCCGAGAATGCTCACGCCGCTTCAAAAACAGCAGCGCGTCGACGCGTCTAAGCACTTTTTGGAGTTGTGTGGAGACGAGCCCGTGCAGATTTTGGAGCGGATTGTTACTGGAGATGAAACATGGGTTCATCACTTTGAACCTGAGTCCAAACAGGAGTCCATGCAATGGCACAAAAAGGGTACACCACCTCCCAAAAAATTCAAGGTGTCAGAATCGGCGGGAAAGTTGATGGCCACTGTTTTTTGGGATTGTAAGGGAATATTACTCATTGATTATAAAGAAAAAGGTACCACTATAACCGGAGAATACTACGCACTCATATTAGAAAAGTTAAAGGAGTCAATTAAAGAAAAACGTCGAGGAAAATTGGCCAAGGGTGTGTTGCTTTCGCAAGACAACGCGTCGGTTCACAAGAGCCGAGTTGCCATGGCTGCTCTGCACACACATGGGTTCGAACCACTTGTTCACCCACCCTACAGTCCAGACCTGGCTCCTAGCGATTTTTATTTATTTCCAAATTTAAAAAAAGAGCTAAGGGGAAGGAAATTTTCCGACGATAATGAAGTGAAGGAGGCAATTTCGGCCCATTTTGAGGCCAAAGACAAAAAATATTTTTTCGATGGTTTAGAAAAATTAATTCATAGATCGAATAAATGTATTAGACTTAAGGGTGATTATATTGAAAAGGAAAAATAAATTTATTGTTATATTTCATTGACAACCCTTTCATTCCGCGAACTTTTGGACCTCCCCTCGTATTTGTTGCGAACTATTTTTGGTGCAAAGAAGCAACAATCTAGAGTGTGTTACGATGAAAGGCGCATTTTGAATATCATCAATGGTATAATTTCGGTACATTTACTTTCAGCGCTGCGCAATAATTTTCCCAGAGAAGCCCATTTGGGTCAGAGCGTACGCATCCATTGACACACAAACAATGCACAAAGTTTACGTTATACATCAAAGTGCGGTGGATTATATTAGATAAACATCGCTTATATATTTCCTACGCTGCAGTGGAAAAACCTTCAATAAAAATTTATAGCACCTTGCACTTACAGAGAATCAAATCTTCAGTTACAAATCACGCAAGAGTATAATAAAATGTTTGACGCGTATCCTTAGAAATAAAAAAAATTGTTTAAATAATATCGCAAAATCAATAATTTGAATAGAACTAGTCACGCAATACCACTTTAAATCTAATATGAAGCGATAAATGGAGCAATTAAAGTAAATATCGAACTGTTGGAAAACAACATGAAAGCTCATAATTATTAAGCTCATAAGCTATTGACTCATGAAACTCATTGTTACATTTAATCGAGGTTTATTTGTGTAACACAACAATGGCGAGTGTCAAGGTCATGCGAGCATGTCGCCGGACCCACCTGGCAGATTTGACGCGGACGGCACGCGACTAACAATGCCACAATCGCGACATGTTCACACACAATGTGCTTTATATTAAACAGCTTCTGAGAAGCGAAGCGTTCTACTGTCCGAACAAACAATAGAAGTCCAATGTTACAAGTAACTTATAGTATCGTTAAATTATTATCTACCAAAATATTAAGAATATAATATGTAGAACGTGTCATAGTGGTATGTCTCATTCAATTTATAAACTTGTTTTTGGTATGCCAATATCTAACAAAACTTGACGCATAAATCATTTAAATATGGGTTCTATTACGAAGTGGGCAATATTTGTAGTAAAGTCCGGTTTTATATTAATAACTAGAGAATGGCTGTGAACAATAATTTCATTTCCACAAATAATTAGTTTTAACACAATAATATGGTGCTTTATAAAGCGGGAAAACATGTTTAAGTTGCTTGAATTTGATTCCATTTTGTGATTTTATGGCTTCTAACTGGAAGTTATTCTGACGCATATGTGATCACACATATGGTTCTGATTGCACAGATCATAAATAACCAAGCATTGGATAAACAGAGCTTGATGTGCGTTGCAATAAAACCCTACAATATACCACTGAGGTTTCCCCATCCTAAAATTACGTGGCACATTCGAATGAAAACCTTACAAATATTAAAGCTTTTCCTTGAAGGCTAAGTGCAACATATGAAACCAGTCTAATAAACTTTAAACCTGAGAGATGATGTTATATGGTCGTGGAAACTCATGGTATAGTTAAAAATTATGCACTGTATTTTCACGTAGGAATATTTTTGCCAGCAAAAAATAAACATTTTGTTATTACCATAAGGTGACAAACGATCAAGCTGCCAACTGAATACACTTAAATCTCGAAGCGACCGTTGCTCATAAACGTCCGCAATTGCAGATGCGTTGCCTTCCTTTAATCGACAGAGGACGTACAGAAAGAAGCTATATTCCCTTCCTATGCGTCAGCATCTCCATCAAATCCACTTCCCCCTCCCATCCTTTCCTTTCTATAAGGGTGGGAAGGAAAAAGGGACCAAAATTGAGCCTCCGGCACGTGAAATTGCTTCCACTTCACGCCAGTCTTCTGTGTGGTCGTGATATTTCTCCGGGCGAGCTGGCCAATTCGTGCAACAGATGTTGTTGTTGCTGGCGTAAACAGAACAAAGTTCTATTCATATGATATCATTTTCCAGAGTTCATACAAAGGTTAAAACCGAAGCAAACGGCAATCATCATTCCTGGTTATTTTCGACGTAAAAAAAACTAATCGATTCGAATTGTTCTGTCGGTTTATTATTGAAATCCGCATTACCATTGTGAAAAATACTTGAGTGGGGGCCAAAATGTTGCCAATCGTATGCCATTACAATATATTCATTCTGACAATAGCATTCTACTAGAGTGGTCAGGCGATGTCAGGTATGATAAGGTGCGAAGTGTTGCAATAACTTGCCTTCTAACATTGTATTATACCAGACATAGTAAAGGGAAATAATAATACATGCTACATGTACACAGTTAGCTAAGCTTGAACTATAATATATTAGATTGTTATATTCGCACAGTAATGTTTAATTAAAAAAAAAACTCAATCTAGGTGTAATCTGAAGAGAAAAAATAAATATTTTACATTGGTTTCCTAACATGAAGCTTTATGGAGAGGTTATGCCAAGAAAATATTTTAATTTGAAATTGGATGAATTTTGCAAAAGTAATCCTATAAGACTTAAAAAGGGTCTTGACAAACAGATAGACAGACAGCAAAGTGTAACGGAACCCTAAAAAAATTGTCTTAATCTGTGGAACTCAAAATAACATGAGAAGATGCATTCTGTATATTGCAACGGTTAAATTATAAAAGCTCGGTAACACAATGATTGAAGAAGGAATAATTTTCCACATAATTGTTAAAGGCGATATGAAAGAAATATATATGTACTATTTTTGCAGATGTACTTTAGTAAACTAGATGATTTCTATAACAGTAATATATATTGGCAACTGATGACGTCGGCAACAATATATCAACTGTATAAAACGCAGACATTCTCAGAACATCTATAATTTATTTAGTGAAGGAATTCCATACAAACTCGTATGCTTGGAAATATTAACCTTATTTATAACAACATAAGACCAATAAGGATAACGAATGTACGCGTTAAACTATTGCACTGAATTACGAGTTTCAGAGAATGCCAAATTTAAACTGGAAAAGCTTTGGTCGCCGTAAAATGTCGGTCTGAAGAACTTTAGTCTGAAACACACTTAGAAAAATATATGTTGTTACTTCAAGTTTTTAAGAATAATCATCTCTTATTTTATATATATCTAATCGAATCGAAATAATAAGCAGTGCCGGTGTCAGCGTTATTATTTTTTACTATTTACTATTTCTTGAGGAGGGCTGGGAGGAATAGGAGTTAACGCAAGTCTGTTTAATTCGCAGACCTGTGGCGCCTCTTCCTGTCCAACGCCGTGGTACGGATAATGTTCAATGTTATCCCATTTTTTTGCTGTTAAAACTGAAATACTGATTTGATTTAATTAGACAATAGAGAATGTGAAAGTAGCTACAGCACCAGTACATATTCATACCTAACGATATATAGTTTGTACTCATTCGAACTGCACAGACTTAATTGGCTAATATATCTAAACGTCAGAGAAAGTAAAGAAAGTAAAAGTGGAATAACGACGGGCCGCAAACGTGTCACGGATGAGACGAAAGATTCTGCAATTACATTGAAAATTACTGATTACATTGTTGATAAAACATAACGTTTAAGTCATTACAATAAATACAATCGTGTCGCTATGCTTTTATTTCTCTTTTAATAATATAAAGAAAAAAGATTTGATTATTGGTTCTGAAATATCGACAACTACTAAATTGAATATATTAAATGAATTAAAAAAATAAATAAATACGTTAAAAGATACGTACGTAGATAATACAGCTTCTTTGAATGCGCAGAAACCTTAATAAATTAGTATAAATGGTTTGCAAAAATAAGTTCACCTGGTCTCTTATCTTTTTTCGTATTCGATAAATTTATAATTATTGTTGTCATGTATCATATATGTTTATATTGATTTGAATAACACGTATTTATTTTGTCATCAGTTAGCTTTGTAGTCCTCATTTGTGGAATGTATGTTTGTTTTCTTAGTTATTTATCTTACTGATGTTATAAGAATTAGATGTATGATTGCATACATGTATAGATGTTTGTTAGAAGGTATCTCCAGAACGCCTGAAAGGATATACATGAAATTAAGCATAGATGACTAGACTTAGATCTAATAGTCCGGAAGAACACATATGCTACTAATTAAATGTTTTTCCGTGCGGATGAAGTCGCGGGCGACTGCTAGGTATATCTTATATCGCAAATAAACCCTTAAATACAATTTGGTTGTTTAAATAGCAACGGTTACGATCCTACCAGGTGTTAGAAATGCCGATTTAAATTTACCATATTGTCCCTAATTCTAACGAATAATTAAATTGTTGTTATCGCAAATTAAAATAGTTGCTAATAAGGGCACGTGTCGTAACCAACTGTTACTGTTAGGGTTCGATGATTAACACTCAAAGGATTAAGTAAATATAATTTAAACCATTAACAAGATTACAAAAACAGAAAAAGAATTAAGTTTAAGTACAGTATATTTGTTGAAGGCAATATATTCTGTGAACTACGAATTTTAATTTGCTAACGGTCGAGTGATAAAGCAACGCCATCTGTGTGCAAGGGGCGTGAAGCCAGGTGTACGGAAAGTAGCACGTTAGCGATAAGGTAAGACTTCTTGTGTAGGCATGAGGGCGTTTTTGTCAGTTGCCATCATATGCCACGAGTGTATTAACATATTGTACGTTGACTTTTCTTAAAGATGACGATAATTATAGAGTTAAGAATATAATGATTGTTATTCGACTAAATCACTTCGTTTTATTTTAACACCAATCATTTTTTTTCGCGAACCAGTATATAAAGGCTATTTAAAATTATAAATACATTTTATAACACACTAGTTCTTTTAATAAAGAAGATATACATAAAATACATGTGGATTTGAAGATACATATACAAGCTGTCGCCCGCGTCTTCGTCCGCGCGGAATTAAAACAAACGTAATAAGTAGCCTATGTATCCTACCAGACTATGTACTACATATGTGCCGACTTTCATTAAAATCAGTTGAGCCGTTCCGGATATAACTTCAAACAAACATCCTTTCATCCATTTAAACGAGTAAGAAGTAAGATATGATGATTTGTGTAGCAAATAAAATATTTACGCAATTTCTTACAATATCTATATATATAAAAGATAAGTCGTGTTAGTTACACTATTTATAACTCAAGAACGACTGAATCGATTTGACTGAAAATTGGTGGGCAAGTAGCTTAGAACCAGGAAACGGACATAGGATAATTTTTACCCCGTTTTCTATTTTTTTTTATTCCGCGCGGACGGAGTCGCGGATAAAAGCCAGTAAGTAAATAAATCTAAAATCATTGAAGCATTTTAGTAAATTGCCACAAAACAATTCCCATTGTTAGAATATTGGTGTGAACAAAATATTTGCACGACTTTATGTAATGCGTAAATATTTTGACAACGTGTATTCATATGTAATGTAAAAATGGACTTTATAACAAACACAATAAGGTCCACCACATACAATCAAGTTTTGTTTATCATTCCATTTCCAAATATTGATAAATTAAATGTAAATTATCCTAAAAGATATAACCCTATACTATCATCCCGTTATTTTTAGTAAAGCTAAGTTTTATTATTTGTTCTTAGCCTTGTCAATATGAAGTACATATTAAATAAATATTTGATGTTAATAAACCAAAATTTTTAAAGCTACGAACCACGTCTTTTTAGACGCAAAAGAATAGAAGATTAAAATATTTGTTAAAGGAATACAATACTTTAAGTTTTGCAATAACGTCAAGTACCTAGAGTATATTTGAGTTTGTTAAACATTCGGAACAATATTATGAAACTATGAAAGTGTAAGTAAATATTTTAAGCCTTGACAAACGAACTGTGTTATTTGCAAAAGTGTTTAAATACAAAATAAAAATAAAACAGATTGCTAAATCTAGAATAGATTTATTAAATGACTTAGTAAATTGAGGAAGATCTTCGTTCATCGTTCATTTTTATTTATATTAAACAAGTTAAATATATTGACTCATTTAAAATTAATAAAACTAATAACTCTGTATCTAATCTCTAAGAAATAGTGACGAAACGTGAGTCTATAAGTTTCTACTGAACATTCGTTCAGAAACATATATACTGCAATCAATATACTGCACATACTGCACTTACCTGTGTCGGATGATGTCTGTAGAGATAGAGTTTGGTGCCCTGCAGCACCGCCCACACCTGTTTCCACGAGCGGTCGCTGGCGCGCTGCGGACAAACAAACATTTTCTTATAATATAAAAATGAATCCCTATATCCTTTGGTCACGCCATCAAGCGTGAACGGCTGGACCGATTTAGGTCTTCAATATATACATCCGAAATCATTTTAGAACAAATAAGGAAGGTTACAAATTGTTTAGTGACTTAATTCTTACATTTTACTAACAATGTTACCATTTACCAAAAAAAATATATATATAAAATTAAAGCCTAAGGCCCTTCGTACACAAAGTAACGTAAATCGTCGAAACTAATGTTGCGTCGTAAACCATGATTGCGTCGCGAGAATCTCGTTGCGTGTACTCCGTACATATAACGTTGAATCGCCGACGCCAATCATCCATTCGGTCAGAAAATTCATAGCTATATGTGTTACCAAGCTCTATGACAATGTATTGCGTAAGTCGCTTAGGGACTAAATTCATGGGTTTTCAAAGATTTAAGTTGCTTTGTGTACGAAGGACCTAACATATAAAATGTTTGTCTTACCTTTCCGTTACTGACCACCATCTTGACCTGCACGTGGCCCTGCACATCGGGCTCTGCGGCCGCCGTCGCCCCTGACTCCTCCGTCTCCTCCTCACCCTTCTTCTCCCCGCTACATACATCACAACATTACTATCACAATATTTACAGTTTAGGACGTTTATTTCCTACCCATTACGGAGAACTCACATTTGACGATCACAAATAGACCTAAAACTTTTTTTGTAAGTAGATCGTGTTAAGTTACGAAGTGCAAAGTAATTTTTCTATAATTTTCCCCGTCTAATTTTTTTTTACTTACCTTCATATTTAAATCTCTGGTACTTCATATTGTTATAGGTACCTTATTATCATTGCTAACTTAACCTATTTATCCTATTTTTAAATTATTATTTTATAAATTAATAAAGAAACAACATCTACATTTTTGTACATGCCACAAACATAACACACACTATGCAAACATAGACACAAGTCTCATGCAATTATGAGAAGGATATTTCATTTTTAATTTTTATTAATGGCGTATAACAGGCACGCCGTTCAAATTAAATAACGACTGGATAGAATGAAACATTATTTAACTTAACAATTTGTTCACAGCACAAATGGCACATAAAAGGCAAATATCTATGCAAGGCTACCTAAAATTAATCAAAATCTCAAAACTAGAAAAACTTTTTGCTCATTTTGTCTCTATTGTAATTAGTGTTGTAGAGCGCCATCTATTATGTTTTCGTGATATTGAACACACGGTAAAGCGCCATCTAGCGGCGAATAGCTGCGTGGCGACGCCATGCGACATACCGGACGGGGACGGTTGCATTTGGGTCGAATATTCGCAGCAGCGGCGTTATGTCGTCCGTGAAACGAGGAGGGCGCCACTTGCGATATACACTGCGTTCGTCACAAATCATACATAAAGTCCAATTGCGTGTCCCCCAATGGTTAAAATTATCAATTTTACATAATAACAAATATCTAAATGAAGAATAGAATTGTCTAAAATTTACAGGTAAAAACACATGATTCTCGTATTATATTACTATCTACAACACATTATGATAAGGTAAAAATAAGGGAAGACTTAACTATGATTTAATTCAATATGCATTCAAGAGGCAATATAATGTTAACAAAATTATTACAAATGATGTTAACTACTCAATCTACAGATCAGATAAAGGGTACCATTTCTACCATTTAATATATGAACAGATCGAACATGGAATGGAAAATACAAGTAGTTGAAATAAGCAAATTGTGTGGTTACTGTGGAAGGATGTCAGGATATTTACCTTCTGAGAGCATGATGGTCCGCGTCAGGTTCCACGTCACTGTCTAAGTGTAGCCTGTCTCCCCATGTAGCCTTCAGGTATGAAACCCGTCGCATAGCGCGTTCCTCTTCTATATAAAAACAACAAAACATACACATAAAGTACATACTTATACTATTTACTTTTAAAAAGAAAGAATTAAATTTATCTCTTCAAAAGAAAAGATCCTTTGTAAGTATAAGGCGTTTCTGGAATCTTTACATGACATTTTACAGTGGTAGATACAGCAACAACAATATTTGTTGGGTGCAAGAATGGCCCTGGTGCAATACCACGACCACACAGAAGACAGGCGTCAAGTGGAAGCAATACCGCGTACAGTCTGATGAGTGTGGTACCGAAGAAATAATTTTAGTCCTCTTTCCCTTCCCATCCTTTTTTTTAAATAGGAAAGGATGGAAAGGGGAAGTGGATTTGGCGGAAGAGGGGACGTATAGGAAGGAGAAATATGATCTTTCTGTGCGTCCCCTTCTCCGTTAATTAAAGTTAGGCTACGCATCTGTATTTGCGGATGTCTGTGGGTAACGATTGTCTCGCTATTGCGGCGAATCCAGGTGGCCGTTTGCTCGTTTGCCATCTTATGATATAAATAAAAAAAATGACATCCAATATGACTTATTTTCATCTTGTATTTAGTTTCGTCATCTTTTAAACATACCGAAAGCATTAAACGGCTTTAATTTCCGTCACATCTTTTCCTAACTGTATGATTAATTGACAACAAAGAAAATATTAAGATCACATGAACTAACCACCCATTTGAGCATCCTTTTTCTGTCGTCTTGTAACCATATCGTCAGCAAAACCTGTCGAAGAAACGTTAAGGTTAGGAACTATAGATATAACTGTAGACATTGTTAATATAATTAACACCGAGTACACACGCAAGGTTAGTCGGAATTAGTAGCACACCTAGAAGCAAACAAATTCATTCCGTTAATATGGCCGAGTTTGGTGAGAGATAGGGAGAGGAACAGAACGCTCCCGGAATAAGAAAGGAAAAATTTTGTTATGAGCGTTTAAATATGATGAAGTTTGTTATGTATTTTACAATGTTAATAATGAATTTTTTTTTACGTTATGTATTTTACGTGTTATGTATTTACTATTTTATGTGGTCATCGATTGTAATGACAAATCGTGTATTTGTTAGTCGAAGCATTTTTAAAGCGCAATGCAGGCAGTTCAATTTGTGAAAAACCAGAGAAGAAAACAAAACTCAAATAAAATAAAACAAAAATTAAAAAAAACAGGAAGACTTAAGGCAAGGATTCGGGTACAAGAAAAACATTTAAAAGAGATCGGGTTCCATTACAAATAGCTTGGCCCGTATTGTCTAAAATAAAAATTAAAAAAAACGTAAAAGTGGGAAGCGCAGAGATAGTAAGATATGTTCTTTGAGTGATTAGATGCAATTGGGAGCGAAGGGAATGTTGTAAACACGTATTCGTGGAAGAGCTTGTTGTTGGATGTGCTGGGGGCATATCGCGAACTAGAGACATCAGGCGTGCTGGGCGTGGGCCACCAAGAGGTGGAGTACGGGAGCGTTCAAGGGAGGCGCTGGTGGGCGAGGGATGTTGGGCGTGGGGCGTGGGCATCGCGAGGGACCTGAGTCGTGGGGCGTGCTGGGCGTGGGCGAGGGCGAGGTGGCGGCCGAGGTGGAAGCGGAGCGCGGCGCGAGGCTGAGCTGAGTGGGCCGCGCCGCGCCCCCTGCGCCCCCCGCGCCCGCCGCGCCCCCCAGCGACACGCGGCTCATCTCCTCCATTTGCTCCCTGTTCAGCCCCATACGTCGCTTCGCGTGACTGCCATCTTTGGGGTAACAGTGGCGTTAGATCAAGCGGCCGCCGACAGCGCCTTTGTTGCATTTTCATTGAGCGGGAAGCAAGCTGTGTGCGCTTATAACTTTTACCGATAGATAATGTTCTAATTAACTTGCAGCGAGCTTGAATAAGGAAATCGTTTTTGCCAAAAAAAAAAGAAACGAGCTAAAACTTGAATAAGCTAAATAACGACATCTATCGGTAAGTAGTAAAAGTGTTTCGCATCGCGAGTTGTATCAGATCTGTGAAATTGTGTCTCGTGAAAATGCAGCAAAGCATGTGTAACGTCATTTTCCTTTCAATATCAATATATAGAATAATATTTTTAAAAAAATCTTTAAATTACTTTAAATAAAAACATAAAATTAAAATTAATTTGTAATTCGTGTGATCGTGCTAGGATAGCATATGTACTAAGATTACAAAAAAAAAGTTCATCTTGAGCTCACCTGTGGCATGATGTCTTCTAATGGGTAATCCTTCACTTCCGGTGCTATTTGACCTTGTTCGCATTTGAACCTTTTCCGTTTCTGAAAATACAAGTAATAGGAAATATAGAAACTGATAAAGACAGTTACGTTTAAAAATAAATTACATAAAAAACTTTATAATCTATCTTGTGGCTTCTTGAGACCTCATATATATCGGGCAATACTTACCGGGGGCAAATCCTTCTGGAGGCGGGCAATGCAGGTGTTTGCTGCCGGTGATCATGAGCTGGTTGCCTGACAGACTGCCGCCGAGGGGGGTCGTGTCGTGTTCCAATTCTGCAACAAATCACAATAAGATTTATATTAAACAAGATAATAGTGATAGACGACAACAACGCGTACAGCCTGACAAGTGTGCTTGCTGGAGGCCCAATTTTGTTCCTCTTACCCGCCCTTTTCTTTTAAGGAAAGTATAGGAAGAGGAAATATCTGTAACTCTTTCTGGGTCTTCTCCGACGATTGTAAGAAGGCAACGATTTTACAATTTCGGATATCTATGGGAAGCGGTCGTTTCATTATTAAAGCGAATTTAACCTCTTATAATAAAAAGATTATTAAAAGCCAGTATCAATAGACTATATAAAAGCGTAACATCAGAGAATGGCTGATTAAAAAAGAAGATATAAAGTAAGAAAGGTACCTTGGTGTGGGTGTACGTCGAGCGAGCGCGCCTCCCGGCGAGCGGCGCGGCCCTCGAACTCCTTGCGGCGCAGCGCCACGCTGGGCTCGAGCCGCGCACTGCTGAGCCGCGCCAGCTCGCTGCGGGCCGCCTCCGTGCGCCGCGCGCCGCCGCCCCCGCGCGCCTCCTCCAGCTGCCGCGTGCGCGCCGTCACCAGCTGCAGCTCCGGCACCGGCACCGGGTATCTACAACACCACCTTCCTACGTTACCTACCTTCATAAACATCTTTCTGGTCCTTTGTCCCGGATAACTTAAGAATATGACTTTCATCAGCATGCACTATGTACAAATTCATATTTTAAATGCTCGCGTCTATGTCTAGTTAATTGCTAAAATTAGCTCCTGACCTGCTGTCCTGATTGTTCGTCGTGTTTTCTTCAGAACTTTCGGGTTTGGAATCGTGCGCGGTGCCGTTGGGAACCGTCCCGACATTGGTGCTCTGGATACTCGGTGCCGTTTCTTGTATCTTTGATAAAGTCGCCACGAACTGGCTTTTATCCTGCTTCGATCTGTTCTTGTCTGCGCTTGTTCCGTTCACTTCTCCGTACCCGCTGTAAGTGCCGCTGTCTACGCTCGCGGAACATTCTTCTTTTTTCAAAGTCTGCTCTTGACTTTGCTGCAACGAGGGCGGCGGAGAGGCGGCGAGAGGGGGGGAGGAGGGAGGCGGGGGCCATGCCGGCTTCTGTAGCTTCTGAGGTCTCGCGTAAAACTCCTTTTGCTTAATCGGTTGCGGGGCGTCCGGCGTCACCCATCCCGTGGGCTGGCTGGGACGTCTCAGGAAGGCCTCCTTCTGTTCGAGGCTCTTTCGTATTCGGGACAGAATGATCGAATCGTCAATCTCCCGGCCAGTGAGGGTCGAATTGGAGTCGAAGGAGCCGAGACTGTCCTTGCTCTCGGCCGCCGACGACGGCAAGGATGTGTCGGATTCCCTCCTGCTGGAATATGAAAAATGATTAGTGGGTGTCCTCCATGTGAAAACAATCCAACAGCCTTGTTGATTGTTACTAGTGCTGTGATTCACCTATCATGCAGCATGTAGTGCGGCGTCGCGTTGCCGTGGTACCGTGCGGGCGCGAGCGAGGCGACGCTGGCGTACTCGGGATCGTCGCGGCGCGCGGGCAGTGCGGCGGGCGTGGGCAGCGAAGCGCGCGCCCGTCGCGCCCCCTCCGCCTCACTGGGCGGCGCCGGCATGTCGGGGCGCTGATTTGTTTCTGGATTGTACGCCGCTTCACTGAAATACTGATGATGAAAGGTCATTGTTAAGAATGTTCATTTATTTTTACTGCTTATGTCGACCACTGTTACTGAAATGTGTGTATACTCACCCTTTGCAACAGGTCGTGGTCGCGCGGCACGACGGTGAGGCGCAGCGTGCGCGGCTCGCGCTGCGCTAACTGCACGACGCGCGCGTAGGGAGCGCGCGAGCGGCCGCACGCCACGGGCTCGCCGTTGACGGCCAGCACGCGGTCGCCGGCGCGCAGGCCGCCCGCCGCCGCCGGCCCGCCCGGCCGCACCGACCTCACGAAGATCGTGTCCATCGGCGCGCCCACCGCGCCCACCGCCAGGTGGCGCGCATCCTCGTACAGCTCCTAAACAACAGGATATACATTATTATGATTTCTTCAAATAGCTGACTAATTAATTATATAGAAGAATAGCTGTTGCAGTCCTGACATGTTAAATAAAATACATACATATGCACATTAGTAAAACTTTGACATCGCCCATCTCAACTATAAGCATGTTTTTGTTTAGAAATATCCTCCTATAGTTACGATAAATGAAAAAAAAATCAATATTATAGTTGTAGATTTTTAAAACATTTGCTTGTTTATACAGCGCGGATTGAAAAGGAAGTCTTGATTGGCTAAGTGTTCTCAATAGAGCACCGGAAAGTGGTTGTTAATACCTGCCCGATCGACGTGTGAAATATGCCGGCTGCGAAACTTTACAACACTTCTTACCAGCCTATAAAATCTGTTCTATAAAAGTAACAAATGCGCACAAACTATTACAAATGTTATCAGAAATATTGGCGCAAAATAATTTATCGTGAGCGTCAGAAGTTACAAAGTCGATAATAATTTACCGCGTGCTTTTAACTCGGTTGTTTAGAATCGGCAGTTCGAGTTTAACACTGTACAATTACTGTAGTTACGTCGTTGTTACCGTTTTTGTGCGTTGAAAGGTAATTTAAGATACGATTTGACAGTTCATTGCCTTCAACTGCTCCTGATTGACGAGACAATAGTTATAAATAGAACTATTTAACATGTGTGTGTACCTGAAGTGAGTCCGGTGGGTATACGACCAGATGTCGCAGCGTGAAGCCGAAGCCGTGCCTTGCGTCGGGACGCTGGATGACGATGGTGCGCGGCGCGGCGGCCGGCGCGGTGGCGGGCGCGGGCGTAGGCGCCGGTAGAGCCACTGGGCCCTGGCTCACTGTCTGACCCTGCAAACACACGTCACACATTAACACTTAGAATCACGTCGTCTCTTCATCTTTAGAAAAATTAACTTTATTAAGTTTCCGCTTCACGTTTTTAGGCGCTTACACTTATAAATACAACAACAACATAACTCGCGTCCGTAACCTAGAGGGATAGGCAGAGACCACGGACCTCCCTTTGGCGCATTTCATACACACAACTCTCGCTTCTTCTCCATTCATGCATCTACACATACATGCCCAGGTTGGATGCTCTTAATACCGCCCTTCTTGAGTATTTCATCAATCTAGACGGTAGAAGTCTGCCTAAGCATACTTTTCAACTGTTCTCAGTACATCCTCTTTTTTGCCACATTTTCCCTTTAGCTCGTATTTCTTATCCTATAAGTCGTGGTCACCCCTATCATACTTCTAAAAGATTGCATTTCCACTGCATTAATTTTACTCGCAACCTTATCCTGCCAAATCCAACTCTCACTTCCGCACATCAATGTGAGAACCGCATTATGAATTGCCAGATGTACCTGATGCAAGCTAGAAACGTTTAAGTGTTTATAATGTCGTTAAAATTATCTTCATCATTTTAGCTCTGTCTAAAAGTAAGTAGCTAGCACTATTATCATTAAATTTTAGATACATCGCAAGCTCTGTAAGCAACATCAAATAATAGTAGGGGAGCCCACGAGGCTAAATGGGGATTTACTCGAGCATCGTAGAGACCTATTGGGATGCAAAGCTTAGACGATAAGAAGAAAAAAATGTTATATGATATATACCTTTACATCGGTGGGGGAAGCGGCTATAGATTTTTAAAAATGTAAAAAAAAAAAAAAATTTAATCTAGCGCGTCAGATTTTCTAAGGGAGTGTTAAGTGCACCAAAAAAAGCTCTCATTCACTAATCTGACGATTTCGATGGGACGCAAACTCGCGGTCATTTTTATAATGTGCAAAAAAGTTCGCCATTTTGAAATACTCAAGCGCGTCAGATTAAGATATATATGGTTTATCTTTATGTTCTAAACGTACTGTCTCATAATCTGACGATTATCTAGAGGGATTCGCCTGATCAGACAAAAAAAAAATTTGAAAAACGGTTCGGCCTTATACATGGGCCTCATGTTTTGTGAAGGTACTTAACCGGGTACAAAGTATCCCCCTGTATATTAATCTGCCGTGCTTTAGGAAATCCCGAAATCCCCGCTTGGGCTCCCCTACTATAAATCTTCTACCGCACTAAGGTAATTCAAATTGTCAAAAGATAAAAGTTAATATAATAAACAACAAATTGCCGGTTCAATGGAATCCTCATGCATGCTCATAGTGAAATACGGACGTTGGCCGACGGTCGATGATAATAAATACGTTTCAAGCGTACACTGACGTAGCGATCATCGTCTACGATGGGCAATTAATTTCCCATATCGATGGGCGACGTTCACCGGATACATAAGTCTACAGATAATCTTCCGACACCCACAGAAGCACAAATAATTCGCTACGACAAACCAGAATCGTGCGACGCGACGACTCCTTGACAAATGACGTGTCACACTGCGAACGTCAGAGTTGTTCCATGAAGATAGCTCATAAATTTGTTAAACGTGACAAGTTTCCCCATATGAGCAGACAGACAATTTATTCTTGATTATATAAGAAAACGATAAGATAGAATTGGTGAATGAAATGAGCAAAGGATTTGAAATACACTGAGAAATAAACGAATACATTCCCAGTAAAAGATAAGTAGCTTTCATCAAAATATTTCTACTAAATAAATCGTTAAATTTAAGATAAAATTTAAATCTGTGCGAAATCCACACTCCATTCAACACTTTGACAAATTAAAAAAAAAAAAAGTCGTATAGTATCAGTAACAGAACTGGACACATGTCATAGCGTACATGATCCCCGGCTGAGCATCGCGGAAGCCCCGCGACAAGGCACGAGGTGTCAGGTGACACTAGCAACCCCTAATCTTACGACAGGTGTGATTTGAGCGTCTACCTCGAGCTACCTGCCCTTCCGCTCTTGTAGGGCTACGCAACTTTCAAGAAATAAACGAACACGATACAAATAAATCCGATACATGTACATAAATAAAATCAATAAAAGTGCTATAATTAAGTGCTAATAAAATACTCTGGTGTTTTTATTGTCTTTATTACGAAGGCAGATTATTAAACAGGAAAAGTCATTATACATCTGAATATCATATATTTTATTTTATTATTGAATGGGAAAGCACAAAAAAAATAGTTGAATGAATAATTGAACAGTAACACGTCAGATTATTCGCGTTATATTGATAAAAGAATAATAAAACTACTAGCTGTCGCCCGCGACTCCGTCCGCGCGCAGTTAATAAGCTTATATGACACGTTCGAAGATTTACCATAGCAGCGCCATCTATTGATTACTTACTCAACCCAGTCGAAAGGTATCGACATCTGTTAGAATCATTTGGAGTTAACAGATAATTGTGACTGTCAAATAATAACAGACAAATAATTAGCAATAAATTAAAATTGCGACTATAATTTGAGATTTAAACTATCCTATCTCTCGAGTTGGATCGAACTGTACATGGTGTGCGAATTTTATTATAATCGGTTAAGTGGTTTAGGAGTCCATTGAGGACAAACATTGTGACACGAGATTTATATATATTAAGATATTTCCGAGTTAATAGAAGGAAGGTGTAATTGGATCCAATCCTATTTCTATTAATAACTCAATTGAAATGTCTCTAGATGGCATTCTCTGACATTAATAGTAGGGACCTCACGATGACACTAAATCTGTTATTTATCACACAACGATGAAAGCCGTAAACCTTCCTTTACGTGGGACGAGCTCAACGCTCTTTACTGTAACTGCAACAAAACAACACGCACTTTCGAGTTTCACTACTAATTGAACTATTCATCGACAAAGTATAATACATGTTTGATATGAAAGTGAAAGATAATAATTAAGATAAAAGAAAATACTACATTTCGTAACAGTCATATTATAGACAATCCTACTACATAGTTTATATCTAATCATACTATATAAAGTCATAATTAAATTGAAGTGACTAACTTGGAGTAGTAAATTTATTAGTAGCAATAGTACTCACTTCAAATGGCTACTTAGATTATGTCAAACTAGTCTATTAACCTCTTATTGGATTGCTTTATTGGATCTAAATATATTTACTACTATTAAACAACGTAGAGAACTAAAATCATTCACAAAGAGATAACCATTACGGTTTAAATAGTGGCAATTTTCACAAAACACCTTTATTTATTGAATAGAGACTTAGTAAAGCGCTAACAGCTTTATTACTGTGACTAATAATGTATTATTCTGTCTAATTAAATTAAGTTTATGAGCAAGCAACGGAACTCTGTGGCCTTTCGGGTCTGAACCTCGGTTGTCGGTCGTAGGGTCACAGGTTGCCACGGGTAATCAACTAGGAAAGGTGCAAATGAAAGTAGATATTGCAGATACAGGGTGTAACTTAAAAGTTTACATGGAAAATTAAATGGTCAAGATCATTCTCGTCCCTATAGGTCAATACTGGCTGTAAACGATTAAAAATTGTTTATATTCTATTCGTACTTATGTAATTCGTCTTTGATATTAATTTAACATTGTTGTTTCCTAATCAATGGACTCTGTAAGCACGTTTGAGTTATTACATCTTATAAAACTAGTACCCATCCAACCCAACCCATCGTCGAGATCCCGAAGTAATTCATAAAACAAGTTTACCATACAAATTACAAATATAACACAAATCCATAAAAACCGACCGTTAACTAAGCGGATTATTGTTTGAGAAAGTAACATATAAATGCTACTCATATATTCTATTTTACGATTTGATCGTCTAAGGGCCTTTCCATATTTACAATATGTAAAACACGAAACTAGATGTGAGCCAGCGGCGCGACTTAGTGCCGCGGGATCGATGCATTAATGCAAACAACTACTAAGTACCCGCTAACGAGCGCATTTAAACCAAACAGCTGATAGCCGATATCTTAATAATAGCTAGCGTTAAATGCACGGTACCGGCGGAATACGCAAGTGTCCATTTCCACTGAGCAAGTAGCCGCGAGACTCCGGCCGTCATCATACAAAGCCCCGTAACTACACAAAAGCGGTCAGAATCGCGGGGCCAGACGCAAAGTGAAAATAGGATCTTAATCAGTGTGTTCGTTAATTTTAATACTAGCTTGTCCAACACTTTAAAGCTTTATAAATACTAAACATCGATTTACATCGATAATAATATTCCATATTCATGATGTTTTACCCTATTTCTATCAGCAACATTAAATATTACAGTTGCGAATATTATAGACATAAATATGTTGTAAACCTGTAAAATACTGTTTGTACTTTCAAAATGTACAATACATACAATTACTGTGCATTAGTTCACAATCAGACTTCCTTGCAAGGAGTGATAATATGTTTTTATACAAGTGTTTGCAGTGTAAACCTACGGTTAAGACTACAGAGAATTTCTAAAGAGATAAAAGTGGTTCAAATGACTGTCCCTGCTTCAAGGTTTAATCATATTCCATTTTTAAACTTTCACCTAGCCTTTATAGATCCAATTAGCTGCTTTGAACATTATCGTTACTTTATCTGTAATACAGAATTTCATGTCGATTAAAACGTACAATTACGTATTAAATAATAACTTTATTAAAATAATATATTTTAACAGTTATTTCTTAATGAATAACTTGTTATTTACTTGTGTATGACACAAACAAGATAATTAATTAAAAAAATAACACAAGGTAATTTTATTTCACCAAAAGTCTGAAAAAGACCACAGCTGCGAAAAGGAGAAGAAAAGTACAGTATTGATTAATTTTCCTTTCAGAATCAAGGTTATATTCTTTCCTGGTGGAATTACTATAGAAATAACTGTAGTTATTTTTAAAAGTTACTACAAAAACTAACGTTCAAAAATAACATTGTTATCATAGGTCAATAAATATTTCATAGACGTACTCCGCTTTTTATATCATTCAATTTCAGCGTAGGCTTTCTTTGTAACTCAACTTTTTTTTATTCTACACACGGAAGACTCGAGTATACTCAAAGCTGTAAATATCATTCAACAGTTAGTTAAATTTCAAATGTAATCACTTAGCAATAAAGTTAAATGTTGCATAGCAAATAAAATTTTTACGACGCCAAATGGAATGGTCGTCGATAAATATAGATATCGTTAAATTCTATGCGCTACATACAGACATAAATTTATTAACAGTGTTTTATTTTAGAATTAATAAAATAAAATTGCAACGAAAGATGTGCTTATAAATTACATTAAGTAAACATTATTAGAATATAAGGACATTAGCATATAAATATTTATCAAATAGATAAATTTGTCTCACTGTACGTATTACATATAGGATTTTTTTAATCTAATATATAAAATTCTCGTGTCACAGTTTTCGTTGCCGTACTCCTCCGAAACGGCTTGACCGATTCTCATGAAATTTTGTGAGCATATTCAGTAGGTCTGAGAATCGGCCAACATCTATTTTTCATTTTTTTTTAACTGCGCGCGGACGGAGTCGCGGGCGACAGCTAGTAATAAATAGATTGTTGATAATTAATTGAACTGCAAATATTACACTTTTTCTTAAATAATGACATATATTATTTTCAGTATGTTTTAAAATCTTGCTAATATTGGACAAACCCTGGCTCAGATGAATGGATGAATGGATGGATGTTTGTTGTAAGTTATCTCCGGAACCGCACAACGGATCTTGTTGAAATTTGGCAAAGATGTAAAACATAGTCTGTAAGAAAACATAAACTAATTATGTTTTTTTTTTTAATTCGGACGGAGACACGGGCCACAGCTAGTAGAAAATAACAACAGAGTCTTCGGTAATAAAATGAGGAAGTGATGTAAGGAGTTGAGAGACATGTTTGGACAATAGTTGAAGTTGTGTTATAAATTGTGCCATAAAATGTCTCGGTGTACTTATATCATTTTATGGACTTTGCCGACTAAGGTTCATAAAATACACGAACATACTTAAGAAACATGAAGTTAGATTAGACATTAATCTATTTTATAACATACTTTCTTCTGATCAATTTATAACACCAAGTTCTAAATAGTTTTTAATGAATATTTAGCTATTTATGACACAAAGTGGCTGTATGTTAGTCTTAATTTCAGCATTGCCTTACTAAAACTTATATTTGATACCATTACATATATTAAAGCTAATCAATAGATGGAGCTACTAGTCTTTTAAATCACGGTGGGGTTTCATTCGAAAATGTTAGTGATTAGATGTTGAGACAAAGATAAATTATTTAAAAAAAAAACAAAAAAATGGGACCCACCTGCAAGCACTTCCTTTCGATTAAAATATTTTTCATCAAAATCGGACCACCAGGGGCGGAGTTTCGCGGTAACACACATAAAAAAAAAAAAATACAGTCGAATTGATAACCTCCTTCTTTTTGAAGTCGGCTAAAAAGTAGTATTAAGTGTTTTATTTTGTAGTCCCGTCCCGTTCTCCGTAATAAATAACATCAATGATAAATACATAGTAAAATAGTTTTATGTCTTTTTAATTTAATATTATAAATTTTTATGCAAAAAGGATTTATACTTCACAGATAATTTACTTAAAACAACTTAATACCAGCCAGACATTCAGGTACAAAAGATAATAAAAGCATATTAACGTCGAATATAATATTTTCATTTAACAGATGAGTCACCGAATTAACCTTGTTTCGTCTGTGGGGACTATCAACTTTCTATGGGTGTATGTCACTACTGCCTTGATATTTAAAAAGGCGGTAATAAATAACATTGCTGCGAATTTTGTGCGAAAAAGAACATGGCTAAGAGTACCTAGACGATACACATAGGTAAAGTATATACCTAAATATTAATAAGTAAATAATATTTACCTAATCATTATTTAGTATTAGTGCTGCATATGGAAATGCTTTACGAATTACTTCAGGTGTTTCAATAGCGAATGACAAACAATAACAGAGATTGCAGATGTAGTATCAGCATGGTACCCGCAAACAGCCGTTGTTATAAACCAGGGATCCCCAAACTATTTTGGACAAGTGACCCCTTTTTCAAAATGAACTGTTTCCACAGACACCCATGTCCAAATTACCTACTTTGAAAATCAATTATTGTTATTATTTTTCATTCTGACTTAGGTCAATAGAAGAAGACAGAGTGAGTCAAGACAGGAGTCGATATCGACCCCTTGGGGTCGACATCGACTCCTTTGGGAATCCCTGGTATAAACAGACTTTTCGTACTTAAAAAAATTAGGTCAAGGTAAAGCCATTTCATGTTACGGCCATAACACAAAATTTCTTTGCCGACACCATATTAAAAGTGTATTGTGAGAAATAAATATAATGTTATGTATATTTTCACACGAAACAAGGTCACAAATGTCACGTAGCAGGCGACAGGTATCAGGAAACGCAATCGTTTTAAAACGCCGCTTGTAAGGCGGGAACGTGTTAACACCGACACCGGCCAGGGTCATTGCTGTCGTAAGCCGTACGGGGAAGGCACGCAGTCTGCTGCGGCCGGCAATGGATGCGTCATACGTTAAGTGCTTTGAGAAAATCCTTTTGTCCTTGTTTGGAGGATTAACATTTATAATTGCCAAAATGTTTCCCGGAATAGATCCGGTTAATAACCAATTATTGCGTACTAAATGCATCGACTCATCCAACAAAAAGAGTTAATAGATCTCGTAAGACTCGGTAACGTCAACATAGAACTTACATTTAACTAGCTGTCGCCTGCGACTCTGTCCTCGCGGAATTGAAAAAAAAAACTAGTAGCCCATGTGTTCTTTCAGACTATGTTCTAGATCTGTGCCAAATTTCGTCAAGATCTTTTGAGCCGTTTCGGAGATACCTTCAAACAAACATCCATCCATCTAAACATTCGCATTTATAATATTAGTAAGATTAGGTTAGCTACATATTCTAGAAGAGAAATTTTGAATTCGATCATTCATGCAGGCATTTTTTACCTTTATTAAATCTTAAAACGATCCAATTACTGCATACTTCCTCGTAGAGCTGACAGCTAGACGTTTAAATTATGCAAGTTTCCCGACACCAAGAAAACGTGAATTGCGAACACAATGATTATGATTACAGCAGCGCTGATTGCGGCGCGCGCCAACAATTACGCTAGTTTCACATAAGGGCAGCAGATTAAGCTAGAACAGTTAGACAGTGTAGTCATAGTTTGAATAATCACAGGGTCGACGACGTCTGCGTTCATGCAATAGCAGTACTGCTTTTTCCTACTGGACTGCGTTGCCCTCGTGTGAAACTGGCATTACGCTGGCACCAACTTATCAACGACTTGATTCTGTTACGTGCATTTGATATGTTTATTATCTTTCCTCGATTTAACGCAATTGATATATTTCAATTAAATTCTGACACGTCTCACAGAGTCTGACTATATTGTCAGATATAATTAAAGTTCTCTCTATGTGATGAAATAGTTTTCTGTTGTTAAAATTATTCCTACAATTCTATATATATATATATATATATATATATATAAAGTGAAATAGGTTTGCTAGCTTCACATTGAAGATCGAAAACTTTTGGCGCATAAATATAAAACATATTCATGAGTACGTCAATGGCATCAGAAACCGTAAATGTTGTCGACAATGATTTACTAAATTTATTCAAGCGACCAACACTTTTGGCGTAGATCGAGCGATGCCCGCTCTATGATAAATGAATCACAAATGATAAATTATCAGCAAATTCGAAACGGAAATGCGTAATACGCTTCAGATGAAAAATATACGAGTTTAGTGTTTCTGTTAGAATTAGTAACTAGTGACGTAATACCAACAAACGTCACGGTGAGATAATTTAGTATGGATATTTTTAGTCAATAGGTCGTAAAATTTTATAATGCACTAAACGGTAAATCGGTAAACTTTGCAAGGTCCTCTACACAAAGGTGTTAGTGCTTTTAATTATATCTTAGCAATGCCTATTAAACGTAGAATTATCTTAGCGGTAGACAGCTTAGGTCTTAGGTAAATAGTAGTCTGGATATATTTTCATTAATGAAGATGAGAAATTGTCAGTAATCAATTTACAAAACAAATGCATAATTTAAACGATTACATGTCGTGAGTTGATCTCGTTCTATTACTTACTACGTCAAATACGAAGATACTAAACGTTTAGTTGCATGCAGCACGAATTATTCATAATGCCTGGCCTCCGCAGCGTAATAAACGAACAAACTTACGCATAAGTGAGGACTCAGTGAAAATAAATAATGATTTAAACGCAAATGACTTTTCCAAGGCTAGTTCGCGCACGCGACTTCTCTCCCTCGGGCTACGAAAGTTGAGAGTCGACGTGTGTTCTTGGTCTGCTCCCATATTCTGAATGCGAATATTTAACGGGGAAAGTTGTTCTGTAAACCGTTGAAATTTGAACCAGGAATTGGTAAAGGCCAATTATTAACTGAATGCACCACTACCAATCTCCAAGCGCAGTAAATAAAGTTTATATTTTTTCCCCATTTATAAATTTATGAATTAAATAAAATTAATTGCTCTTCGATTGTACAGAATGTAACGAGCCCTTTTATTTCTATACAACTTAATAGTCAATTTGCAGTATTGCTGGACAAGCGAATTGCATCTGATATTTAAAATAGTTCAACTAACAAGGTTGTAAAAGAACAAAATACACGAGAACAATGACATTCCAGTGAATCAAAGGAGTCCAGGCATTCCTAAACGGCATCCCGGTCGACATCATTAAAATCATAAACCGGTCCCCGCATGCAAAACTGCCCACCCTCGTCTGCATCAAATCCAGAATCAATGCAAAAAAAAGATCCATGACAATACATGCAATCACCCATTCCTTTCATTTTAGACTCGAGAGCTTGATAGAATCAACTGGAAAAAAGATGATAGGAATTTTAAAAAACGAACAAATTTCTTCAACATCTTAGAAATAAATCATGATGTATAGCATATTTAAGTTTGTTCGAAGAAACACTCTTTGTATGTCTTTTCCTCCTTGCTAAGAGTTACTTTTCTGCGTTTTTTTATATAGTCCTCATGTATTACTTACTTCTTGTAAATACATAGATAGAAATAACTAGAACACAAAGCGTGTAATTGATCGCGCTGTCGATTGACTAATGGACCGAAACGTCAAGAAAATCGCTCATTAGAGCGATTCAATGACAAAATAACGCTAGTTTTCACTTTTGTGCGTGTAATTGGATGAAGTTCGCACGTTTCGCGACACGACCACCAATTCTGTTATATCGAGTACTGCATATTGTCGAAATGAGTGATTTATACTAAGAGTGGAATAGTTAACGAATTGATAGCGTTTACACTAATTTATATTCAATTTCATACGAAATTCAACAGCTTGCAAGTTCTAAAAAAGTTTTTTTTAATATACTGCAACACGATAGTTTTGGAACAAATACGAAACCAACAGATTAACAACAGAAGTTAACAACATTACCAATGTTACTTCTTACTGGTATTATAGATGCGAAACTTTAGATGAATGGATGAATGGATGTTTGTTTGAAGGTACCTCCGGAACGTCTGAACGGATCTTAATGAAATTTGGCACAGATGTAGAACATAGTCTGGAGGAACAGATAGTCTACCTATTAATATTTTATATAACCCAAAACGTCATACCAGGTGGTCGGTGACAAATATTCTAAAGTTAAAAGAAAAAAGCTGTCATGTACAGACGTCAATTAGGATAATAAGGTGGACTAGAAATCACTTCGGTCCAGTCAGTTAGGTTTCGTCAACGTCTATCTCGGTGATTTATGAGATCTGTGGACACTTTCTAACGTCTCACCATTCGCTTACCGGTTGAAGGACAAAATGTACGCAAGCGGAGCTTGTGTCAAAGTCAGCCTGTTTATAGCTCACGCCCTTTGTGCAATCAATGAATCAATTTTCATTCTATCGACGTAATTAGAAACCTTCAAAATCTACGTTGAAAGAAATAGTAATAGCTGTGTGTAGCTTTACGCACTTTGAACTATTTCGCCTCGCAAGCGACTGAGTGAAATATAAAGAACTTAAGCACTTTAAGAAGGAAGGAAGGAAGAAGAAGCTGTGAGCATTAGATCTTTACTCAACTGTTTCATTAGACAAAGAATTAGAAAAAAAAAATCTGGAACAATGACATCCGGTTGATCGACTTCATATTTTATTAAACGGTTGACATTTTATTTGCATTGTATAATTGCAAGACAGTCGTCAGACATAGCGTTAATATAAATACAACCATCGCCCTCAATTATTCTTGAAACTTGTTGTTATTTTAAACCATTACCATTATGCTTAATAAATTGCCGTGAGTCACTTACTGTCTCTTATAAAAACAAGAATAATTATATGCCGTTTATCAGTCTGTGAAGCTATGCGGTTGCCCTTCGATGTAACGTTGCACACTTTTCAAAATGTTTCACACACTAGTGTCCATAATGGTAAATACATCATAAATTAAAAAAGGAAAGTATCTTATTTGTATCAAGTTTGCTAAAACTTCTCTGAACATCATCATACAATAATACATTCAGAAGATCTCCGGAACTTGTCTGGCTAATCCTTATTAGAAGTAAAAAAACGTTTAAACAAATCATATCAGAGTCACAATGATTTATAAATAACAAACTATCTAAATCTATCTCATCGCAGATATAAACTTCCACAAACGTGTGTTGTGCCAGGAAAATATTTTTCATGTCAATTATTGGCGAGGTGTTCTACCAACGCAAAGTTCAACAAGAATTATGGATTCGCGAATAACGCGCGGCACCTGTGAAATATGATAGGATATGCTTCATATAGACAGAGCATCGGGGTTGAAGCCATCATACTTCTAAAATAAATACACAGGAGATTTCTTACTAAATAGTAACGAGATCATAAACGTTATAAGATTTAAAAGAATTTATGGCAATTTAGAAATTAGGAAAGCTAATTACAAACTAAAATGGATACAATGGAATGGCTTTAAAGCTATTAGAAAAGTTTCTTAACCGACTGAATCTTTAACGTAAGATTTGAAGCAGAAATTCGATGATTCGATGTTATTAGTAACATCGTCATGTAACATGCAAGAGAAAGAAAAACATCCGCACGCCATTGATTTGTACACATCGGTTGAGAATGCGCGACCACTGCGCTAGCGCATCCAATGCGCTGATTCCTGAAATAGACCAGCAGTTTGACACACATAAATAATATTAGCGCGCTCGTAAATATAGCGGGAGCGGTGTCCAGACTATATCGAATGCTTGGGTGACGTGCGACCCGATCTATGTAACATGCAGGGCTGACAACTTTAAAAAAATGCAGACCAGAGAAATAAAAGATAATAAATGATTTTATGAAACCAACGGCATCTTGTGAAATGTTTCATCCACACTGACAAGAAGAAATAGTTTTCAAAGTTGTAGTACGAATATGCACTGAGCAAACCCTAAGAGGAGTCAGCCCTAGTTGAAAGCTGAGTTGTGAATAGAACAGTGACACCGTCCTCAAGGTCTTTGAATCTATTTTCAAATATCGTAATATGAGGTTAAAATTTGCAACTATAGTATAAAAATAAAATTTACACCAAGATGTACAAATGTTATGCTTTGTACTGTAAATGCTGTAACTGCTAATGTTTTGTACCATGTTTCATGCGATTTTGAAATCGTATACGAGTTCAAAATGAGAAATAAAGTAAGTATAAAACAATTTGTAGATCATTCAACCTGCATTATACGAACACTAGCAAAATTTAATTTCATACACCACGAAAGTCTTCAAAAGTCAAATACACTGGTAATTATTGATTAAGACATGCTTAAATAAAAATAGGTACTTGCAAATCTCTGTTCCGGTAAAATAGACGTAATTATAACCGACATATAAAATGAAAGCAACAATTGGTTTTGGCGTCGTATCCTCGGGCTTGCGTGAGTTAACATAAGTATAGGGGGCGTTCACGTCACCGTGCATGTCTTAATAAGCCATGGTTATGTTATGAAGTTGAAAGTCGACGAAGATATCACTCATAATTGCCAAACAACACTCTCACTTTAGTAACATTTAGGACAGACAATAATTTCACTTACAAAGAAATTCCTATTCACATTACGCTGTTCCATTACTGTTGTAAACATACCTGAAACAAAATTACAGCAAATTTTATTCACAAGTTTCATAATAATGTTAAGAAGAAAACCGACACTGTACCGGTATATAGGCTCAACACTAGACCTACTAAAATATCAACGCTTACGTCCCCTCACTACCTCTGACACTTGACTTTGAACAAAAGCGCGCCATTGGCTCCCAAAGATTTTAATAATAATTAATTTTATATTATGTAAAACTAGAAATATAAATGGCTTGCAATACTTGATAAGTGACTAATTAATTATATTACTTTATAGATTCTTATATTTTTTAGGACTACAAATTTGTACTAAACGTTATATTTAGTAACTAACAAAATAAGCATACTTTTGATTTAAAAATTTCTGAGTCAGTTTTACATGTTGGTTTGATTTAAATTATTCATTGGGCTTAACCTTGATTGTAACGTAAATCACTTTCACATGCATTGAAAACATAAATTTAAAAAAATCGATTAAAAGAATTTTAATCGTATTAAAGTAATATCGTTAAGTTAAAGATCAAAAATTTGAACCAATATATAACAATGACATGACAATGACACTTAATTTTTTCACTTTTTTCATTGTCACAGAAATTGCAAAAGACAACATTACTGCTAAATTCTGCAGCTATTTAAATAAATAATTGAAATAGACAAACGTTATCGTGGATCTGTTGAAATTTTTACAACCGTTAAAGTCATAGAATCTTAGTTCAAGCTTTAATTGAAGCAATACCAAGAATCTTAAATAGCTTGTAGTTAAAAGTTACAACGTAAAAATCAATAAAAATTTACAATCACGAATATAAAAACAACATGGAAGATGAGAGAGAGCGTATATTTATAATTGTCTGCATTCAATTCTCCCGGTCTTATTTATAGAGCAATTAAAATCATTATTGCAATGTCTCTGCTCTTTTTAATTACATAAATCAAAGTTACTGATTAGTAAGAATTAATGAAACTTAAACTTTTACGTGCACCTGTAACCGCATAATTGATCATTAAATGACTGAGTGCGGTAGTTAAAGTATCATCTTTCTGATATATTTATTCCATTAACAACTTAATAGACAGTAAAAAGTATACTACTTTTAATGATGATTAATATAGAGCGTGTAAATGCTCCAGAGACTCGGTTTCAAGGTCGCGCCAGGTAATTAACAAAGCTAATGTCCTGAGTAGTTTTTGCGGTAAAATGTTACGCTAAAATTTTATTTCAGCATGGAGGTCAGTGGGGAAATAACTTAAAACATCTCGTGTTACGCTTTCTCTACCCGTTACATCTTCATCATCAAAATTGTAACTACACTTTGAAGAATTAAAAATATTTTATTTTTTAATGATCAATATTTTAAGATATGAATGAAATGCGTATAATAATTTCTTTTTTGCTGAAGTAAGCATTTAATCAATGCTAGTCACAAACTCTAATGTTATTTATCTACATAAAATTTAATAAAAATTCAAAATTTGTTGAAGCTTCCTTCCATCTGTTGGGAAGCCACAACACTATCTACGTATTACATGTCACTTGAGCCACTTACGTCCTTTATACCTTTTTTCAAGAAAACAGCAAAATGAGACAACAGTAGAGCAGAACAGCGCTGTTTGCAGTAATTGTTCATTCATATTATTTACTGCTATACCCCACTGTCCTCCTCTCGTGTGAAATGAGCATTACTCCTAACACGTCCGCAGCCGCCTAATGAATTAATGTCCCTACATTAATGTCAAATAGCCCGCCCGTCCATGTTCCCGTCCTCATGCCGACTGGAATGCGGAATAGCTTCGTGCAATTGACATTATCCACTTAGAAGCCAGCGATGCTCCAGTTCAGCTCGGTGTAAATTTAAACTTTGCGTTGCTCGCGAGCGATACAACACGCTTATTCAAATATAGCTCTTATTTGTGTAAGCTATTGTTAATTGTATCTTATCAGATTATCACAAACCACTATTTTTATATATGGCCTACTGAGCAATATTATGCTAAATGTGATAACCAGATTTTTATTACATTAAAAACTTGTGCTAATTTAATTTGATAAGATATAAAACGCAATTGTTAAAACATTTAACGGAAATGTTGCCGAACACAGTGGCATTGTGGCTAAACACGTGTATCAATAATACAAAAACGTGAGCACCTTGTGTACCCAAATGTCTCATATCAAGCCGGGGCGTTTTATTCGCAACATAAAAGTTACAAAAAAGATCAAAGAGTACACACGGAGCATTACATCGCGTTTCTTCGTAATGATGTTTTCATCCTCCGGCTAACGTAATTAATTCACGTAATGGCTACATGATATCTAAACACTAGCGAAGGGTAATGAAAAGGTCGGCCGCTCTACGTCGCAACTCGTGCATAATCAAACGATTTTTCGGGATTACGTTTTACGTTACTCATAAAAATAGTATTAAATGCCGTCATCAGTGTGAGTTATGCAAAGCCGCGTGACGCAACTCGAGCTTTCTTGAGGTCAATGTCGCCCGAGCGCGCTACCTATACGGCAAGACAAGTGCCTCTGACCTTAGATTAAAGATTATTATCAGCACTGAATAAGTATCGATTGGTTTACTCGATCCGCTTTAATGGACACTTGTATATCTTGTTACTCCCCTCCCCAATAATTACTACGAATTAAAATTGTTAATCATACATTTTCCTCGTGTAATTTCAATACAGGCAAAAAGTTCAAACCATCAATCGAAACACGGCGTGTCAAAACTTTTTATGTCTATTATCAATATCATTTATAATGTAATAGGAAAGAGACGAGGCATACGTCTACAGCTGCTACGAGTATTAGCTTGGCAGATATAATAAACATTTTTTTATTACATGAACGATACACGAATGTAAAACATCGTCTCATTTGCTCGTGGTAAATGACAAAACCGACTACGTGAGGTCGATGACCTTTCGGGGCAGCCTAATCAGTTCTTAGCGTACAGTGAAACAATTACGAGTGACGGCCCGATTCGTCATGATTTTATCAATTGCTTTTAAGTTTACATGCGCTGTACAATCTAGTCTAGATTAATTTAATGAATGAAAAAAATGTAATTCATTGATAATAGTTTTCATTTTGAGAGCATCAAATAATAACTATGCCA
This sequence comes from Papilio machaon, assembly GCF_912999745.1. Classification (NCBI taxonomy): domain Eukaryota; kingdom Metazoa; phylum Arthropoda; class Insecta; order Lepidoptera; family Papilionidae; genus Papilio; species Papilio machaon. The sequence continues at coordinate 2,084,084 of NC_059989.1, read as the reverse complement.
TATTTTAATTATACATGATGTACTTAAATCTATATATTGTAGTAAATAAGAAGAGTTAATTTTAGAACAGTAATCATTTTAAAAGCCATTAGATTAGTTTTTCAAAATACTTTCACAGCCTCATTCATAGATGCGAGGAGTAAATTAGTAACCCAGAGAGTTTCATCGTCAATGTTTTGGTTTCCATGGAAATAAAATCGTAATTAAAAACATGTTTGAGATCGCGCGAGGAACGTCAATCAGTGCTTGAAAATGGTAAGCAAGGTCAACTGGATTATTTTTTCTCATGTTTCCTCACATTGGCCCCAATCCAAAGCAAATATCTGCCGGACGTTGATTCATTCTGCGCCTCACGATGTATTGTCGGTTGTCAATTTCAAAATAGCTTTCTGGGAAAGAAACTACGTTTGTTTTATTTCTTCTAATGACAATACAACAGTTGAAAACACCCGCCAATTCGCTATTCTTCTAAAGTATCTGTTCATTTGAAACAAATCATTTGTTTTGTTTCTTTTAGCGTTTGAGTTCTTAACATAAGCAAATGTAACAAAGATTTCCCTATAATTTTACACCTACGTTTTCGCAAACGTCTGTGCAACAAAAAATTATTTTTATTACAATATAAATGTAAATTATTCTGTTTCTACAAAATATTTCGAACGTATCATTAATTTAAGCATATATTTTGTCTCGGAGAAAGCTGGATTTTTATGTGACAAAAATTTATTAGCAATGATTTCGGGATATATAAATACGCGCCAATACACATTCCGCAGAAAGGATTAAGTCGGCGCCAAATAAAATTTTATGAGTGTCTTTGGTCTTGTAAAATGTTTTTGCTCGAAAATTACTTTTTTTGCTGACTGACAGAAAGGTAACGTCTTTGCAAATGAATTTATAACTTTGTAAGTAGGTCCATCCGTTCTATGTGAGCTCTCGTAGTGTAATAGTCGTGCCTACTATCGCTCAACTTTTTTTTTCTTAAGGTTTTATTACATAAACAAGAGTCTTTTACGTTACTTAAAATCGTCCCGTCACCAAACCGATGAAATAAAATTCTCCTCAAAACATTTGACTTTCACTTTAAATCACTTTTATATTTTTAGAAAATCGAAAGCGGTCACCTGTAATAAGTGCGAGCTGAATAATCAAGATAAAATCAACACGGTTCGGAGGATCGAGTCCGTGTGGCATCGCATTACGCAATCAATGCCGAGAGTTGAGCACACCTGGCGAAAGCATTTGTTAATTAAATACTCACCACAAATACCAATGAGGTAACACACTAATTAGACTCAGGTGTCTAAAGAAACAACACTGCAACGAGAAATTCCTCCAAGTAATGAAAAAAATAAAACGAAAGACGTTGGTAAACATTTTCCTAATTTGTCAAATAATATCATAACATGGCATAAATAAATGTCGAAGCAAAATTACTTAAATTAGACATGAATAAACATAAATTACGTATACGTATCAGCATTTTGTATAATCAACAGGTCGCATACAAATGGAGCAGATCATGTGGAAGTATACAAACTTTGAATTAGGCAAATCGCTATTGCCAGCGTTAGCTCGCTGAGCCATTGTGTAAAGTACGTAATGTATTGTTAGTTGATGTGAATTCACCTACTTTGGAGCGTTTTAGTGTCACATAGCTTGCGAATAGAGTAATTGCATAAGAAAACACAGACTAATTAAATTACATTTTATTTTACATTTGAAAATTATTAAAAACGACAAATACATGTAAATCGCTGAAAGATACCTTTAATTTAATTTTCTTAAGAATAAAATTAAACCGTAAAACATTAACATGTAGATTGAATGGCACGACAAGCGGTACAAAACTACAAAATTACAAATCGTGAACTTGACATAAAATTAAGACACGACTTGTACAGATTTAGAACAAAACTTGTACAAAAACGTGTGCGCTGGCAAAGCAATCAGCCTACTAGCATGCAACTAGTATCTGGCAGGCAAACTTGCCCTCACTTTTCATACGTAATAAGAAGCTATCAGTCACTATAGCTTATTTTATGTTAGCCTCATTAGTTAAATTAACTTGCGTACGGTATGTTCATTCTGTGTCTTTTTATACTTCGTGACAAAAAAACCCTTAAATGGATATAATTATTTGTATGTTACGGTAAGTTAAAACATGTCATGTTATCAAATAACCCCATTGTTGAAAATCAATAATAAATTAATTATTTCCTAAGTTTTTCGCCAATCATTATAATTCAAAAGCGATCGGATCCGAAGCGTGTCAAAAGTCGTGACAGATATGGGCACGTAGCCGCGGGCGGTCGCTGCGAGCGTCGATAACCATCGATACTCATTCATTGGCCTTGTTAACAATTCTTGTAGGACATAGACGTAATCACACTAACATACGTACCGTACCCGCTTGTCTGATGTAATATATGTAATCAGAGTTCGTCGAACTATGACCTTACGCACATGCGTAACATTTGTCTAGTGTATTTGACCATATATACAACTTTGATATAAATTTGGTATGACTCACCAAATGAATATCATATCTGTTTCGTATTAGCTTGAAGTAAGTTTGTAATTGAAATAAAATTTGCTTCATTTCCACATTTAGAGCATAAAAAATTCAAATACTGTGTACAAATACTGTTCCTTTCTATGTCTGAGCACGTTTTGCAGAATAACATTACTAGAGAGAGTCCCTAGAAAGAGAGCAGCTCTTTACCAATTTACGATTCTATTGATGACGGTCTGGTCGCGCATTTGTTACATAAATAGATTATTACGTAAGCACATCTAGGAACTAGGGGACCGATTAAAGATGGCCCGCGGATAATGTCAATTATTGTGCTGTAAAAGGCGATCGAACTCGGCCCAGTTATCACATATGGATGCCGTGAAAGTGTTGCATGAAAGAAATTGTTGCAACAATACTGCCTCTGGTATAGAATCGGTGAGTTGTAATTTATTTTATATTCAGAATAAAAATTCACACTCATTTATACACTGTCTAAACAATTGAAAAGCTTAAAGTTTCGTACAATTTAAAGGTACCAAATTAGCTCTTATATGTGTTATAGTTGATTATCGACAATCTGATTTAGTGCATGTTTTCCTTCTCGTTTGTTTAATGCTAATGTATCGTAATTATAATTTTTCTCATCTCTAGACGTTTTCAACAAACTTTTGTTTTAATTAATGCTTCAAAATCTTACTAATATTATAAATGCGAATATTTGGATGGATAGATGGATGTTTGTTTAAAGGTATCTCCAGAACGGCTGAACGGATCTAGCTGAAATTTGGCATAGATGTAGAGCATAGTCTGGAAGAACACATAGGCTATTAATTAAGTTTTTTTTTAATTCCGCGCGGACTAAGTCGCGGGCGACACTTAGTAATTCATATTCTGAACTACAAATTGTAAATCAATTTAACTCTCGCCTAACATTTCTAACATTAACATCTCTACGGCCTTCATTTATTCCTGTTTCAACTAAACTGCGATTAAATCTAAGTAGTTCAAATTACACGGACATTTTACTTACGTCTTCATTTATTCTCTCAATCTAATAAAACCGCCACACTTATAAGGTGAGATCACCATCTGTTGTCACGTGTTAATCGTGATTTGTGCTGCCACCAACATGAGTTATAGGGCCATCTGTGCGTACATTACGTGCAGCTATCGCGCCTATGTCCGAGCATTAAGATGCAGAATTGTGTAAAGTATCGAGATCATCACAGCGGAGATCGAGTGCCTCGGTTGCCTATGGTTGCCTATTACAGCTAATCCGGTGGCTTGCAAGTGGCAACTTCATTTCATGTCTGATTGATGGATAGAGTGACACGGGCGAAACTGGCACATTAGAAGGTTTCTAGTGAAACCACGCGATTATCTCGTATCTATAATATTGCATCGCTTGCGTTAATAGGCGTTTATGATTGAGATGGCTGCGAGTTCATAGGCGTTGCAGTTACGATTTTTAAGGTTGTCGGTCAATAGGACAATTGATTTTTAATAGCTTTTTAACGTATTAAACAATTTTATCTGCATGTAGACATACTTTACATCACTTGCTTCGTTAGCATACTCACAGTTCATTTGAAATTAAAATTTCTATTGCTAACTAGATGAAACATGTCAGAATATGTTTGTTGCTATTAAATTGACATTTAGCAAACGTCTGAGACAACTTGAAAGTCTATATAAGGTATTGATATGTTATACAATATTGGAATGTTAGAAATATACAAGTATGTAGCGGACATGTCTGTCTCCTTGACTTAAAAAAATAATACAACTAGTGATCAGATTAAATGTGACTGACAAAAAATAGAAAGCATACATTAATTAAGCATCATTAAGCGACAATACAAAAAAACACTACCCTGTTTGTTCACGTTTGTCTTAATGTTTCGAATAGTTTTGAACTGTTAAATGATGCCAAAGGGTCATCATTGTTCTCCGTCTACTCGTATTTACATCGATGTTCCTTCAATGTTTCCTCCTGCCATTAAAAACCGATTAAATTTAACGTAAAACGCTTCTCAAAGCACCTGCAGGCCGGCACCAGTGTTCGCGTAGAGTTTTTCACTTGCGCCGTTGGAAAGTAGGTCGGATAAGCACGTCCGATGTCGTGCCTTTTACCCTATAAGGTGCGACAATTTCCGATCTATAGTGGCAGCGTGTTTAAGTTTCTATTTATGAGAAAAGTATGTGATTGTTTTTCAATAACAGTGTTAAAGAAAATAAAAAAGAATTCGCGAATCGCTCGTAGCCCTTGTTAAGCGCGCGGTGAAACGGTCAAGCCCGGGTCGTTCCCATTCCTCGATATGAATTCTGTGCAATTGCAACGAATTGTGGAACAGTAGGTTAATAATTTGCGCAGGCTAATAATGTACATAAGGATTTCTCTGCATCATTAGGTCACAGCTTGTTAAAAATTCAAATGAAATCCTGAGATCACTTGATTGTTTATCTTCACATTCAAAATTTTAATACAAGACATAATTCAACCACATGGAAGAGTTTTGTGTACAAAGTAATACTGAATACCATTTTAAGATATTAAAGGCTATGCACCTTTACTATGACCATAAAACTGTTGCAAAGCTAAGTTACGTTGTTAGGTCTAAAATAAAACAATTATTAATTCCAATAGACGGGCATGTTTCTAAATGAAACAAGAATGGCCACTCATCGCCGCCATTCTGAGCTCTGTGTATTAACTATACTGTGGAAATGGGCTGACGGCTAAACACAAGGCAGGTGCAGTCCGTAGTAAGTAAAGCTTGAAGATTTATCCGACGCAATAAGCGATGATTTGCGATACGGCGAATTTGCAAATGCACGAGTTATGCTCCTCGTAAACTTGATAACTTACGATTTCGCGGCTCCGCATTTGGAAAAGATAGTTATTGCTTTAAACGCGAATAAATCATTAAAACGGCTTTGTTTACATATTTGCACGATAAACGGTTTATGTTCCACTAAATAACAACTTCAAATGCCTTAATTCGCTAAAATGTGAGATTATAAAATTGAAATTACCCATGAATGTTTATTTTCGCAGACGCGGTGTGATCGGCTTACGACTTACGAATTAGTGTTGCGCGAGCGTTTATCTTAAAGAGGAAATTGACGGTGATTTTAAATAAAGATATAAATTCATAGCCAATTGGTATTTAAACTGTGTATTTAGCAATTGCTAATTGGACAAAGCGGTTTAGTAATGCGCACCCATTACCAAACCGAGTGGACACGAATGCTTTTATGATAAAGTTTTGATTACTTTTATGATAAAGCTACAATTTGTTATAATGAGTCCGATTGTTCGGCGCAGGCGGTGTGTCGTTATGAATAATGACATTTCCGTTCTAAAGCAATCCATAACGTATTCGATATTGGTATCCGCAGTCGCAGTCGGGGCTCTATATTAAGCGATGCTGAATCCAATTATACGAACTAGAGAACCAACATATTGCCAGTTCATATCGATTTAGTTTAAAATAAGAAATCTAGTAACGAAGTTTATAACAAGCTAGTGATTATGGTAGACAAGTATCGAGTGTGGTACCTTCCGTACGTCGAAATGAATAACATTTTGTAATTTAGTGTTCCAATACTTTATAATCATTTAAATGTAACGTGTGACATGTAATTCAAAACCACAAAATGTATTACAGGTTTAAATCAATGTAAACATGTTGAAACAAGGTTGGTAAATATAAAGCTCAATCTCTAATCTTACTAATATTATTAATCCGAAAGTTTAAATGGATAGATGGAGAGATTTTTATTAGAAGGTATCTCCGGAACGGCTTAACAAATCTTGATGAAATTTGGCATTGATATAGAACTGGAAATTTTGGAAAAATCATCATCGTCATACGTCCCCGCCGAGGGGCTCGGAGCCTACCCCAAGTTAGGGGTGACTAGGCCATAGTCAACCACGCTGGCCAAGTGCGGGTTGGTTGACTTCACACATATCATTGAATTTCTTCTCAAGTATGTGCAGGTTGCATCACGATGTTTTCCTTCACCGTTTTTTTCTTAAACGATTTAAGTGTATCAAAGTCCGGAGGAATCAATTCAGATGAATAACACCAATTCTATCTGGCGGGGCGATCTACGTAATGTACTGAGCGAACCTCGGAAATCTCAATGAGGCATCTTCCATCGTAAAAAGTCTATTGTAACCGAGTTCATCGACACCGTGATTCATAGTAATACTATCTATCGTCTTTCAATTCTATTCGACGTTGTCACAAAAAACTAATCAATGTCGAATTTTTTTTATACATAAATTGATTTAAATTGCAAACACTTAGCTGTTTATCGTTCTTGACAAATGACGTGTGCTTAGCATATGAGAAGTAATTAATTTTTTCTTAACGTAATTTGTTTCTTTAAATGTGTGTCAGTCAAGAACAGTATTATTGTACGTTGTGTTTTAAATTGTTAATTATTTCATACTAATATTATAACTGCGAATGTTTAGATGGATGGATGGATGTTTTAGTATCTCCAGAACGACTCAACGGATCTTGACGGAATTTGGCACAAATGTAGAACATAGTCTGGAAGAACACATAGGCTACTTATTACGTCTTTTTTATTCCGCGCGGACGAGGTTGCGAGCGACTACTTAAAAATAAATTCACTTTACAGTACCGAAAAAAAACCCTGAAGAACAGAAACTTAGTGATGTTTCAAATTCCTTTTAACTAAACTCTTGTATGAACAGAGCAAGTTATTTTTATGGTTCAATTGTTTCTAACTTGTCTGAGATCTGAGGTCGTGCAAGGCTATCGAAATGGCTAACCTAACATTTCTCTGTAGTGGGTGGGTCGTGTGTTGCGCGCGTGGGTCCGATGGTTAACAGTCGAGGCACGGTCACGATGCGATGCACCACGCAGATTACTACTCGTACCACGGTCCAGAGGCCGAGGTGCTAAATATCGCCACCGGCACGCTAAACGCCGAGAAATATCAGAACAATCCAACACATTCCACATTTCATTTGGACCTTGTTTTGCTAAATGCATCGTTTGTCGGGTGGTATGGCATTAAATGTGTAGCTTAAGACAGGTTTTCTAATACAAAAATGATCAAAAAGAATCAGTAATAAATATAAATCGCTAGCTAATTTACCAATAAAATAAAACATAAGTTAATTGTAAAACAACACAGATAATGATTCAATGATTGCGTTAGTTGCTATTACAGCGTTAGATGCCGCCGATGGGCAATTAAGTTTCGCGTCGGACACGATACGCATTGTCTCGCAATGACAATGCCACGATAAGGCGGCCGGTATCATTGAGCTTTCAGTCGGCTCGCTCTATGACTTAATTTACCGACACTTTATGTTATACTAAATTTGATATATTTACACAATTATAGAGAGGCAAAAGGGCCTGCTCGGCTGATCACAAATATAGTACAATGTACTTATTTGCCAAAGATAATGTAGGTCTGATCATTTCTATTGTGTACGGTGTTATTTAACACATTTTGACACGCAATAAGGTTTTAAATAGTTAAAATATTAGTTTAAATAACTTAAAAATATCTTACTTCACTGCAGTAAATTGCATGGAATTTAGTCGCATAATTACTCTTTTGTACACTGCTAATGTTAGAATGCAAAAAGGCCTCAAATTCTTTGGCGATAGTGTCGTTTGTCGCATAGCAGGTCAGTAATTACAGCTGGGGCAATTCCATTTGCTATGCGACAGACGACAATTGAAAAGTATAAGATAATGAGCGTGACCCGAGCCAAGCGTGACGCAATATAACGCTGTGGTTCAGCGTGCGAGCAGATTCCGAAATGTTAATATTACCATTCTCACGGCAGTCATCTGGTGTGCAAGTGCGTTATGATATCATTGAACAATGGATTCATTTATTTTTCAACATTTTAATCACATTTGTAACCTTACACTTTTAACACAATGTTGTGAAAAAAAAACTCAAACAAAAGCGAAACTTATTTTGACATATTACGTATCGCTTTAGTTTTTTCATTCGCGGCAATGTGTTACGGACCATAGTTTTTATTTACTATCCAAATGCAAGGTATAACCAACTATGACTACATATCAATTAAAAATCGTGACAATTTATGAGGCGTAAGTGAGAGATAAAATCATCGACGATAAACATACAATCATTACAATATTTACAAATTAACACATAAATACTCATATAGCCCTTAAGGTATAAAATTTCATACGGCCCCTTACCACGGACACCAATTAATTTACTGATAGGATCGAAAGGGAAAGCTCTTAAACTGTCAAGGTGTTATATGAATATTTTAAAATTTAACTAATTATTTTAAAAGTGCTCCAAAGCGCATAATATGAAACTTACCCTAAATCATCATCAATGTTAAAAATAAATAAATTTGTAAAATTATGCATATTTTAAAACTTTATTGCATGAAGCACTATTTTGTAGAAAGAGTGAAAAATCATGGAACCATGAACTTTAAAATAAAAATTGGAGTTATTGATACTAAAAAGAACAGCGGTCAGCCGGCAGTAGACACCGTTGCTCGGTCCGCTGCTCCTAATAAGTCCCCGGTTCGATCCCGTTAATTCGAGTCGACGCTAAACTAGCTAAGTAGCGACTCCCCGCCGTCCGTGTCCGTCCGAGCACCCGTATCGTAAATCGTAATTAATTATTAACGGTTAGATAGCAAGCATTTTCCCTTGATTACAAATCAATTCACTCTCAAAGTGTTCACATCAATATTTATGGCGTCCGAACGATTTATTGGAGAGTTCATAGTAAAATATTACCACCTATTTTTAGTTGAAAGTTAGTCACATAATTGTTTAGTTACTATATCAGATGTCATACAATGATAAGACTGTTAGAGACATAGTATTGGTTAATAACAATTACTAGTTTAAAAATCGAAAATTTCTATTTGATAGGTACTTGATGTTTTCTTGACTAATGTAATAAATTATAGTTGTATAAATTTATATCATTAAACAATTATTGTCTCAACTAAAACATGAAATCATGATCATCATACCGTAGGTATACCAAAAATTCAGCCATTAAACTTCACCATACTTTAATTATCAAACCACATATCTATAATATTAATATGTGTTACAATTTTACTAACAAAGAAAACAAAACTTATGAGACATGAAGCAAATATCAAATACAAATAAAATAAAAATTCTACGGATGCGGAATGTGGCCAGATGTAAACATACTTCGCATTTTTAAAATCGGAAAAATTAAAATATCCTTGAGGGAGTTCATTGGCCCTGCACATGTGTCGTATATGTATAAACAATGTTGCATATATAAATTAATAACATTAGCAGGAAACCCTTGAGATTTATATTTAGGGAGTTGCGCAGACGCAGCGGCGCGGCGCGGAGCACGCATGCGCGAATGTTTATATCAATGGGCACGAAAGAAGGTTAAATTGAGCCGTAGGTGGCTGTCTTTTTGTAACGAAGTCAAAGAAACGCTTTTATTTACATTTCACGTTTTCTTTGTATTCTAACCCTTGGTTATAAAATATTTTAAGTCAATTGAATTTCTTATCATGTAATCAACATCATTTAAATTAAATTTCTAAATGTATATTCAATGTTTATAAATATAATTAAATTACTTACAACAAAGCTTAATACCAACGCATAAATAAATAAATTGAACATGAACATTTAAATACAAATGCATCAATGAATCTCATATAAAACAAACGATACAATTCAATTAGTTACCCTTACCACGTGTAATGAACTTGAACGTGCACGGAATGAACTCGAATTACCTGGAAACAAGTAAACAATCCGCATTAATCTCATTTCAATATGTATAGGGCGGTTTGCGAAACACGACACACGCGTGGCTCGCACGTGAAGCCCAGACGAAGCCGTAGTAAGGGGACATGGCGTAAGCCACTTAGGTAATTTACAACCTTACACGATGTCGAGTTTAAGGTCTGTGTAGAATTTATTTATAATGTGTAGTTATCACTTGACAAATTTCTCGTGTGTGTAAAATAAAAGATTAAATAAATCGTAAGTTTCAGTAAACTTCAGTAACTGTAAACATTAATAAAAAACTTTTTATGACGAAATATAATGGTATCTACATAAAAAAGACATCTAATATGATAAAATTATAGCATTTTTGACATATAAAATTAATTGTGTTAAATATAACATTCATTGTAGTATACATTGGTTAACAACATAAAGTGGGTCTATCTACCCAGGCTGCAGTCCTGCGGCGCCGTGAGAACGGGTCAGTGTCAGCGGCGCGCGGTCGGCGCCGGCGCAGCGGAAGTCGACAGGACGTGGCATACATTGCACTCATTTTGTTTTATTTTATTTAACCACCAACAATTTTCAATATTACTTACGTTTAATAACCAATATATGTAAAATATTTGTAGCCCGCAAAATTTAAAATAGCTTTTTAAATTTTCTTTACATCTCATGAATTTTATGTAGTCAACCAGGCCTTTTCCCTACAGAGGATCAGTACAGTATGAACTAATCTTCCATAGGTACATCTCTGTCAGCCGTGTAATCAGAATTCAAACTTTTAAAAATTAAAATAAATTCAATATTTGCGTTAATATCTATATATATAAAAGAAAGTCGTGTTAGTTACACAATTTATAACTCAAGAACGGCTGAATCGATTTGACTGAAAATTGGTGGGCAGGTAGCTTAGAACCAGGAAACGGACATAGGATAATTTTACCCCGTTTTCTATTTTTTTTATTCCGCGCGGACGGAGTCGCGGGTAAAAGCTAGTTAAGAATAAAAAAATATCGCATATGTAAAGACGGCGTTGTATATCTAATGACAATCGATCTTGTCGGTTTAGTATTTATGTATGTTGTAATTTATCTCGCGACGGCGATCGTATATTTGCAATCAATTGCAAGTCCATAAAGCATCGGCTTCCACTACTGTCTCGCTGCCAACATTTAATACCTTTCTATATGACTTGTCTATTAATGAAAGATAATTCACGTCGTTGTAAGATGCAATAAAATAATGAATCTCTTAATAGCTTCATACTTCATATTTATTAACATCCGCATTTTCTTTTCTTTGCTTGCTTATATTTTTACGTAGACTAGGGAATGTAATTATCCAAAGCAAAGTTAAATGTTTTCACTGATATTGCAATAAACCTTAACTTTTAAATTATTTACCATGGATTTTTGAGACTTAAATATATCGTTATCACTGTCATTGTCTGAGATAACTATTTATTTAAACATGGATTTTAATCTAAGAAACCCACGGTTATACAATCAAAATGAATAAGGGTTATTCATACAGTGGTTATTTTTCATTCTCATTAATTCCTTTCCAATTTTAAGTATATACAAAAACAAAACACTCTTTAACTATCTTATCTTCAAAGTGCCAATAAAACATCTTTACGCTGTATCAAACCAAATTAGACGACGCACAAAAGAGTACACTTTTTCACAGCTGCACTTTTGTCGCAGGACACATGGTCATGCATATCTTAGAACTGGGATGTATAGTATGCCGTGAATTCATTACCACTTAGCAGTCACTAACCGTCGACTATGTGTGTAAATGGAACGGAAGGCCTGTGCATATAATTCACTGTCACAAGTCGTTACTGCTGAGCTGGTTTCCTTAGCGCATTGCCGGCGTTATTTCAAATTATATAGTTAATGCGAAACGTTTATCTAGCGTTCAAAATTATGATAATTATTAGCTTTAATTACATATTATGTGGAATATACTATTAAAAGAATTAACGAGGAATTCTACAACAGTAAGAGCTAAGCAAACATAAAACAAAAATTGAACATTTTAATTACGATTAAACTAAAAAAAATAATCCTAATTACTTTTTTACGCCTTTTCCGTTAAGGAATATATAAACGAGAACCCAGACTTTTCCTTTTTAAATGCAGCGGCTAACGATGTCGACTTGTTAGGAATATTTGCATGATTAAAAACAAACAAACGAATCATTACGTTTCTAAATATGAACTCTATTCACATCACTTTAGAGATATAATTCCGTGTACCGTAACATGATGTAAGATGTTTTCGTTAGAGCAAGGGGAGGCAACTTATGCACTGACGTTCCGAGAGCATCAAAAATGGAAATGGGAAAAATTCATCTCGTATTTAAAAATAGAGCAGTGTGCGCCAGACCGAGAGTGCTCGTGTAGGCTTTGTGCGCTTTATCCGGGCGGCGGAGGCACTTGAATGCAGCCTCCGACGTCAGCTATGGGGGTGTGACGGAGATCTACGTTGAAACGGGCTGGTTCAACGACCGCCTGATTGAGGCAGGTCGGGACGAAATTGTTACCAACCAAGTTACCTTTATAACTAAGTATCATTATTTTGGTGCAAATTTGCAAGTGAGGCGATAGTAGTGTTCACATACTAACAAAAATGATAGTCGGTTTAGTTCATAGTAGTAACTGAAATTCCAATCTTTGTTGACTGCTTTACGAAACTAATATCAATAAAACAGACATGAAACACGGAAAAGTGAAGCCCTTTATAAATTCTAATAATAAGTCATAGAAAGCCAGACGCGTCGAGTTTAATAGGCAGGTTTAAGTTACAGCTCACAAATTTATGATGACGTATTTTAGGCTTTCACTCGCCTCTAATGTCCTTATTGATATAGGAAAGTTATAAAAAGATTATAAAGTAAACTGAGGTCGTAAATAAAAGTATGTTGGAATTAAACATATATAAGCATCAGACAAAAACTACATACAATAAATAAAGTTACAAACTACACGCAGCTATTACCTCACATTTATTTGCAAGTTGAATAAAGATGAACCATGCAATGCAATGTAGTGATGCAACGGATGTCTGTTTCCGTTTCCGCAAGTGCGGAAGTTCCGCATGCTTTTCAACATCCGTTTCTGCTTCTGTTTCCGCAACTTTTATAACGGAGATAAAACGGAACTTTACGACGGCTGAGAGATACAAATGCGCGGCGCGAGACGCGCAGTCCGTGCGCGGCCTTTCGGCACTTGTCGCATTTGTTTGTTTACGTACTTTTTCGTGAATTTAAGCGCGTAATATTTTCTGCTGCTGTTTGAAACAATCAGTTTCTCTTGCTGGAGTAAACTGTCTAGTTGTAGTCCATATAAAATTTGACAACTGGCAAAATGTGACTATTTCATACTTACGAGTTATTAAATGTACTTTTGAATAAGTGATAACCATGTAATATATCATCATCATTATTATCATCAGCTCACTATACATCCCCACTGAGGAGCTCGGAGCCTACCCCAAATTATGGGTGGCTAGGCCATAGTCAACCACGCTGGCCCAGAGAGGGTTGACTTCACACATATCATTTAATTTTTTCTCAGATATGTGCAGGCAGCATCACTATGTTTTCCTTCACCGTAGGAACGTCGGATAAATGTACATATCTAAATCGAAAAACACATTGGTACATAGCGGGATTCGAACCCAGGCCCTGCAGATTGCAAGTCAAGTGCTTAATAATTATATCTTTTTCTAATCTAGATTTGGTGTTTTTGATACTTAACACATTCACTGTTTACAAAATAAAAAAGGTAACAGCTGGGAGCCAAAACTTTTTATGGTGAATTTTTATTTAGTACTAGCTTTTACCCGCGACTCCGTCTGCGCGGAATAAAAAATAGAAAACGGGTTAAAAAATATCCTATGTCCGTTTCCTGGTTCTAAGCTACCTGCCCACCAATTTTCAGTCAAATCGATTCAGCCGTTCTTGAGTTATAAATAGTGTAACTAACACGACTTTCTTTTATACATATAGAAGATATCTGGGAGTGTTAAATTAATAATGTTTTTTGCATTTGAGCGCTAGGGATCATCATTTTGAGCGCTAGTGATGGCAATGGTTTGGTTCACTAATATGTAGACATTTTTTCCACGATCGCATTTCTGTGTACTAATATGTTACAAGATTTTGACAAAGTCAAGTTTTTCATCAAATTCCAGAATATTGAGTAAAACATGTAAGGATACTAATCAAAACCAGCTTTTATCTTCTCGGTTCAAGATCTTGTAACATTTCATACACACCCACACATACACACACTCATATGCACACACATACAGAACATACATATGTTTAAATAATATACATACATAACATAAAGTTCAGCCTTAGCTTCATGTGATACAAGATATTTGTATGTTTGCCTCCGTACGACCGTGGTACTAATCACTACAACATTGTAAGAATTAAACTAATACTCTTTTTCGTTAGTTGACTATATTGCCAGAGTGGCCACACAAAGCAACATGGACTTGTTTCTGTAATGTATTATTGTAAATGTGGGTAGGTTATATTAACCTACCCTACTGGTTTCGTATAATAAATCAGTCCCCAGCAAACCGCCGTTTGATTGACACCATATATTACAACTGGCGACGAGTATTTTTTTTTGTTTGTATTTCGGGTTTATAGTGTTAAATATGCCTTTCGGAAAGTTGCACGAATACGATATTAACGATCGTAACAACTGGAGTGCGTACGTTCGTCTCGTTAAGCAATTCATCTTACTTAACGACATCAGAGAAGATCTACACGTCGCAACACTACTCACGCATGTCGGAGCGGCCACGTACGAGCTGATGTGTGACCTGTGTGCGCCCATGCATCCGGAGACCAAGTCTTTCCAAGCTCTGGTCGAACTTGTCGGAAATCATCTCGAACCAAAAAGATCGGAGATAGCCGAAAGGCACCTGTTTAGACAAAGGCGACAGACCGAGAATGAACCGATAAGCGTGTTTCTGCAAAATTTAAAGCACTTAGCGAAGCATTGCAATTTTGGAGCTACGCTTGAAGAAAATATTAGAGATCAATTCGTCTCTGGACTTCGAAATGAAGTGATGCGGTCTCGTCTGTTCGCGGAACCCACATTGGATTACAAAAAGGCGGTGGAGTTGGCGCTTGCGCTGGAAGCAGCTGAGAGGCATGCGGAAGCGGCCGGCGGCGACGGCCAGGCGTCGGCGCCGGGAGCTTCGGGACTCGAGCAGGCAGGCGGCCTGCATCGCGTGGCCACGGGGGCCACACCGTCGCGGCGCCCCGCTTGCTGGCGCTGCGGCAAGGACGACCACACGGCAGATAAGTGTAGCTATAAGTCGTATAAATGTCATAAGTGTTACAGTATAGGTCACTTGGCCAAAATGTGTAAAAAAAATGCTTATAGGGCTGACGGCGGAAGATCGAAACTTCATAATTATATTGATAGTTGTGACTCGGCGAGCGATGCGAGTGATTGTTTACATCATATTATATCCGTTAGTAATAATGTTACGGATGGACCTTACCATTGTACATTGCGTGTAGAAAATATAAACATGGTTTTCGAAATAGATACGGGCAGCAGAATCTCGGCGGTGTCAAAAGATTTTTATGACAAATATTTTTATAATTTACCTATTAAAAAACATAATATTAAATTGCAGTCGTACACGGGCGAGGCGATCGTTCCGCTCGGTTACGTCACAGTGCGAGTAACGAGTGGGAGCGGGACGACTGAGTTACCTTTGTTTGTTATCGCGCGCGGCGGTCCGCCGCTGTTAGGCCGTGTGTGGCTACGAAAACTTAATTTAGATGCCATTAATATAAATAAAATAGGTCTGCCGGCCGATTCGCTACTTATAAATTTACGAAATGAATTTCCTAACGTATTCGGTAACGGGGTAGGCACATTCAAAACAAAAATTAAATTACATTTGAAAGATACAACGCCGATATTTTGCAAGGCCCGTCCACTGCCGTTAGCATTGCGCTCACCCGTCGAGCGCGAGTTAGAACGCTTACAAGCGGAGGGAATTATTTATAAAGTGGATAGGTCCGACTACGGAACGCCCATTGTACCTATAATTAAGCGCGATGGAACAATTAGGATTTGTGGAGATTATAAAGTTACAGTAAATCCTTTATTAAAAGATTTTCACTATCCTTTACCGCGCACAGAAGAGTTGTTTGCAGCGTTAAGTGGTGGCGAACAGTTTACTAAATTGGATTTAAAGAATGCGTATCTGCAAGTAGTGTTAGATGAAGCTTCGCAACCACTAACGGCTATAACAACACATATGGGTGTTTTTGTGTATCGAAGGGCCCCGTTTGGTTTAAAATGTTTGCCGGAGATGTTCCAAAAATTAATTGAGGAAACTCTAAGCGGATTAGATTGTGTTGTAGCATTTATTGACGATATATGTATCACCGGGCGCAACAGAGAGCATCATTTACAAAATGTTAAAGAGGTATTGTCTCGGTTAGAGGAAGCGGGTTTACGTATTAAATTTGAAAAATGTGAGTTTTTTATGGATGAAATTTCATATTTAGGATATAGAATTGATAAAAATGGAGTACATACAGATAAAAATAAAGTATCCGCCATTGTAAATTTACCTGTGCCGAAAAATGTATCACAACTTCGAGCAGCTTTAGGCTTAATTAATTATTATTCGCGCTTCATTCCGAACATGAGCACATTGTTAAATCCATTGTATAAGTTATTGGCGAAAGGTAGCAAATGGTGTTGGAATAGGGATTGCGAGCGGGCATTTGAAGCGGTTAAAGAGAAGCTGGTTAGCGGGCCCGCGCTCGCGCACTACTCGCCTACGTTACCGCTGGTACTCGCCGTAGATAGCAGCGCATACGGTCTGGGCGCCGTGCTGGCGCATCGCATGTCCGACGGCAGCGAGCGAATCGTTAGCTGCGCTTCGCGCACACTCACTGATGCGGAGCGGCGCTACAGCCAGATCGACAAAGAAGCATTGGCGATAGTTTACGGGGTAAGCAGACACCATCAATATTTGTTTGGACGTAAATTTACTCTTCGGAGCGATCACAAGGCACTCACATACATCTTCGGACCGAAACACGGCATACCACAAACGGCGGCTAGTCGACTGCAGAGGTATGCTGTTCGTCTGGCGGCATACGACTTCGACATCGTCTTTGTATCGACAGATAAAAATGGCAATGCCGATGGCTTGTCCCGTCTACCTCAGCCAGCGTCCAGTAAGTCGAGGGAGGAGGACGACGCCGCGACTTACTTACATTTCGTAGAAGACAGTTTCCCTCTTAGCCACAGGGACGTGGCAAAGGATACGGCGAAAGATGTCATATTAAGAAAGATATATGGATATATCGTGAGCGGTTGGCCACACCAGACCGAAATCGAAGGCGAGAAGCCATATTTTCATCGTAAAGAGGAGTTACACGTCGATCATGGATGCATTGTGTGGGGGTACCGGGTGGTCATACCGGGTACTTTGCGCAAACAAATAGTGGAGGAGGTCCACGCAGGCCACGTGGGCATGGTGAGAATGAAGCAAATAGCTCGCGGCTACGTGTGGTGGCCGCGACTCGACGCGGAGCTGGAGGAACGCGCACGCACGTGCGCCGTGTGCCGCGATCAGAGGGACGCGCCGCCACGCGCCACGCCCGTGCCCTATGCATGGCCCTCGGAACCGTGGACCCGTTTACACGCGGACTTCCTACAACATGGTGGTCGACATTACTTACTCGTCATCGACGCTCATTCTAAGTGGATCGAGATATTCCATATGAGTGGCGGGACATCTGCATCTTCGGTGGAAAATAAATTCAGAGAATTATTCGCTAGATTTGGTCTTCCTAGACAAATGGTTACGGATGGAGGGCCACCTTTCACTTCTCGTGAATTTGAGGAGTTTTTGAAGAAAAATTGTGTAGACCATATCGTGACGGCACCGTACCATCCGTCAAGCAATGGGGCAGCAGAAAATGCAGTGAAGACCGTGAAAAAGGTCATCAAGAAAGCTCAATTAGAGGGCGAAAATATCGACCGCGCGTTAAGCAAATTTTTAATGCAGTATCGCAACAGTACACACTGCAGCACGCAACGCGAACCTGCTGTGGCCATGATCGGACGGAGGCTGCGCACGCGTCTGGATCTGCTGCGGCCTGCTGCCGCCACCGGCGAGGCCGTGGCGCGCGCGCAAAGCAAGCAGCGGCAGCACGCGGGGGGAAGCGCGCGCGTCCTCGCTGTCGGCGACGCCGTACTCGTTAGGAATTACGGGAGAGGAGATAAATGGATGGAGGGCATAGTGACAGAACGCACGGGCAAGGTTACCTATGCGGTTAATACAGGTGATAAGATAAATACCCGCCATATTGATCAAATAGTTCCTAAGAAAAATTCGCGTCACTCTTGGCATGTTCCTATTCAAAATGAAACGAATGAAGATAGTGAGCGTTCCCACGTACAGGTGGACGACATTGCTGAAACGGGAGTACCAGGGGCGCGCGAAATCGATAATCCGAATATCGCCGCGAGAACACATGAAATTCCGTGTACATCTTCGTTCGAAACTAATCTCTCGCCGGAGCTTTCAATTCCCACTCCAACACCAGAGCAAAAGCGTTATAATTTAAGGCCACGAAAAATAAAATAATAAGACTTTAAATAAAATGCACACAGTACTGTGTACAAGTATTCCCATTACCTTTATTACATTAATGTTATTTCTCTTGTCCGAACTGTATTGTTTATTTTTTTTATTTACGTTTCCTACTACATTATAATTCATAAATATAAAAAAAACATTTATATGTGTTAACTGTTAGCATTAAGATTTTTTTTTTACTATAACAAAATTGGTGTGTAGATGTTAACGCCAACGATTAAATGTAAGTTTTTTTTTTGTAATTATTCCAAATTCTACATAATTTGTTTCACTAATTCGAACGGACAACATTTTAAGAACGGTGTGTATGATAATAACTTTGTTACTTTTACACTGTTGTGGCAACCAATTTACGTTTATATTAATTCAGTTTTTCTTTTGTTGACCAGTTACTTAAGTTTGTTCTATTGTTATTGCGTTGCATTATATTTTATCTGGAGAGGGATGTTGTAATGTATTATTGTAAATGTGGGTAGGTTATATTAACCTACCCTACTGGTTTCGTATAATAAATCAGTCCCCAGCAAACCGCCGTTTGATTGACACCATATATTACAGTTTCAAACGCCGGCGGCTTACTGGCTACTATAAAGTGAACGGGCCCCTCGGATCCGAGTGGTCAGCAGTGAATGTATTAATAAATAAATATATTTGTCGTTTATCAACACGAGTGGTTTGGCGAACATTAATTTGTAAATAGTGTAATTTTGTTTCCTGAAAATAAATTAAAAAAAACGTATTTTAACTTATTGCAGTACAGTACGAGTAAAAATACATATATTGAAGGCTAAAGGACACCGATATCCAATGCCCTAATAAATTAAAAACGAATACAAACTGTTCTTACCAAAAAAAAATTTTGTAAATATGTTTTTTTTTTAAATATTTACACTTCTGTTTCCGCTTCCGTTTCTGTTTCCGTTTCTGCTAAAATTTATTTTTGACATCTGTTTCCGTTTCTGGTTCCGGTAAGACACTTCCGTTGCATCACTAATGCAATGCAACATAGCCAATCTAAAGTACAACCAGGCGACTCTGCGTGTACCCCGTCTAATTCTAACAATGTACAGACTTCTCGGCTGTTATTCACAAAGGCACAGCGGGTAGAGAAAAAAAAGAAAATAAATAATAGAATAGGGATGCGAACGGTTGGGAGCCAACTAGTGAGAGATTTTGCGCAGCGACAACACATTTCAAATGGAAAGTTCTATCTTAAATACATATTATACTTTTTACTCATTTATCGAGTTAGCAACCTCTATCTGGCAACTTTTTATCTACGTAATTAAACTGCAACATTGCACTTTTACAGCAAATTTATGTACTTGACAAATTTAATTAAATTCAAAGTTACGAAATTCCTGATTTCGCATTCGCTGATATCTTGTAAATGGTTACTTAAATTTTTGTCACTTTTTGTTCAGTTTAGGTTTAACTGATTGTCTTATATTTCTATGGCAACCATAAACCTAACACCTACCGCTGTTCACCCATACCATTATTTTGGGATTTTAATCATCAAAAATTGTTCATGCGACGTTTTTCAATAGCCGTACTCTACAATTATTCATATGGGCGTTTGTGTAAGGCCTATCCACACAGCAGGTGTAATTCACAAGGGCAGCTCTCCAGGGTGCTTTGTTGTCAAGTGTCCCGCTCCAACGACAACGATCTCGGACGACCCTTTACTCTTTTCACAGGGGAGACGTAAGTGTCTGCAGAGGACCCTACATGCCCCTGAGCGTAATAATACTGATGAAAAAGTGCATACGACTGTATCTTACCAAATTGGCACGTTGATATTCGTCTTGAATTTCTTAATGCTTTGTTACCATTAGCTTGAATATGATTAAAAAGTCTTTTCAAGCTTAATCTGTGCTATCTTTCATGAAAAAAATTACAAAGACTCTCGGTTCCTGTGACGTCATAAATGGGGCTATAAGTTTGATAGCGTGTAGTTTATTTATCGTCGGGTCGACAAGGTGCGCCGGCGCGGACGGACAGGCGGCAGGAGCGCGGTAGGAACGCGGCAAGAACGCGGGCGGGTCGCGTCGCGCGCCGGCCGAAATAAACCCGACTCGTAAACACACACCCGACGCCGAGATCATAAAGACAGATGCCGTAATAGAAGGAAGCGTAAGCAAGCGGAACGCACGGGAAGTGGACTTCGATTCAATGAACCTGCCTCAAATGCATTTGGAATTCTTTCGCAACGCGTGCAATCTTGCGGAAAATGCACAATTTGCTATCTACAAACGGAGTAATTAGCTGGCTTAAAATATACAAAAGCATTCGTTTAGTCGGATTCAAATATTTTCAGACTTTTTTTGATCACTGTTGATACTTGCAACAGCGGAGTATTAGTATAGTGCTTTGTAGAGTTTAATGCAGGGTCAATAGTAAGAGTTGACCGCGACGATTAACTTCTGGTCGCTGCAATAAATTTCTACCTTTACAACAAAATTGCGTTTCCTGCGGTGTACAATAAATCCTTACCACACATGAACTATTTTTAGATGCGCAGTAATCTCTTTAGTGACTCAGTGCAGTAGTAAAAGGTTAAAATGGGATTTCAAATCGTTGTTTTAAAACAAATAAGACTTTCTTGCATTCCACTTAAGGACGCATTTTCTTGATAGAGACCAATAGAATTATTTTATACGGCAATAAATAATAATGGATCGTCTTCGGCCTTGGAGAAATTAGTCAGCGTCGTAGCGTTGTAAATTGTGAATTATATACATTCGTTGCGGTTAAATGAAATCGTTTCATTGCTTTGATAAGGAAAAAAACATTTGTATATAATAGAATTACATAACAGTCAACAGCATCCATCAGTAAACTTAGATTATTTTATTTGTTAACCAGTGTACTGCTAAAACGTAAAAACAAACATTAATGTACCGTAAACATAGAATAAAGATTTGTATTTCATCATCTCCCTGGCCTTTTGCCACTCACGTGGGGTTGGCACGCAAGGTTTTAACCTTAAAGATTTGGCTTAAGTTTTTACGGCCGGCCGCCTGCCTGTCGCCAACCCTACTTGGGAGGTACCCTATAAAGATTTGTATTTATGTAATGAATAAAATTAAAAACTGGTAGATCGATTTTGAAAATTCTTTCCCCATTAGAAAGCTACACTATCATTGAGCAGGTAACATAAGCTTTATTAATTTTTTTTTTTTAATTCCTCGCGGACGAATTACCACCTAAGCACATAACGGCATAGAGAGAGGTTGTACACTTGTATCTTAGGCATCTATATATGGTGTTTACCATTTGGGGTGCGGAATCCTAAAATGGCGAAGACAGTGCAGCACGCGCCTATAGAGAACATCGCAGGCGCCGTGCAGGTGAGCGTCCGGTCTGCTATTTGCAAACACTGTCTGTAATTACATCTTTGTTACGTCTATTTAACTTGTCGAGCATTTAATAGATGCTATTAAGTGAATTACTATACAAAATTAAATACACTACAAACTTAATAAGTCTCATTCTTCCATTGCATTTTCAGTATTTAGAAAAATATTTAATTAAATGATTTTCTGTGTCTTTGTGTCGAACTGATTTAATTTATTCTGGGATTCAACTGCCAAAACACATGTATGAAAACATATTGTCATCCCTCTCATTATTTTAAAGAAAAAAAGAGATAGCTTTGTTTTCGGCAGTTCAACGTCACAGTTAGTTGTTGCTTGTAATGAAATATTAACCCTGGCGGTAAAGTCACATGTCTGATTCACAGACAAAATAAAGTTGTTTGTTTCACACTTAGTTGTGATCGGTTATTTGCAACAATGGCTATCGATGTTCATTGTTCGATGAGGGAAATGTTTGAGGTGGGCTCAAGGTCTTTGAACCAATATTCCTTATATAAGGAAATGATAAACGAAAATATGACGATAAAACAAATAAGGAAGTCGGGAAAAGCCGGTGTATCTTTTGGATTATTTAATTGTTTTTCGGAAATAATAACGGATTCTTTATTCCGTTATCCGCTTTTCGAGGTTAAAAATAACATGCAAATATAAAAGGCTAAATGCGTCTGAAAAATGTTTACTAAAATATATAGATTATTTCAGGACGAGAAGACAAGTAGAAAAATAGAACAAAAGTTCACTAAGTTTTTCATTTTAATAATATCATGATTATCCATAACTCTGTTTCAACACAATTGAATGCAACAAGTGGCATTCCTGGTAACAGTTGAGTAATTGTATGAAAAATGTGTGTATCGCGGCGTAATGGCCACCCCGCCTATGCCACGGGCTGCCACAAATTGCCACGGCCTGCCACAAGCTGCCACCGCCTGCCATCTGGTGGGCGGAGCGAGTGTCATGTGCTGGGAACATACAATTGTATTTAAAACGTTGTTATTATGTTATCTTAAGTCGGAAGTTAAAACCGACAAAAACATAAAGGGTTTATGAAACAAACGTAGCTTATTTGTAAAATTTTACACTCCATTTCGTCATCCCATAATTCAACACGACTTTTTTTCTAGCCTTATCTTACGCAATATTTTTACCAGTATCATTAACTTTTATTATATCGCGTTCAATAAGATTAAACTGAATAGAGACACGCCGGAAATTTCCGGAGAAAATAGCAGTCATAACAAATAAGCCGCATCGCAACGCCGCGCCGCGCCGGCAGCGCGACGAATGCGGTTCACACGATGTGTCGAGTCACGATTTAATTGCTGAGGTCATTGTTAATGTTGCGCACTCGTTCGTTACTGGTAACGCACGCCCAGTGCGATGAATAGACAAACAAAATGACAAAACTCACATGACGAACTATTCATTCGACGAATTGTACCATATTACCAGTATACTACATCGTCATGATTTTTATGTTTTCGACTATTTTTGTTTTGATAAATATTGACAAAAGGGAATAGTCTTTAACCGTAAAAGTTTAACCCTTAGCATAACAGTACAATTAATACAAAAGAACTGTAACTTTCAGTGTTGACATCTCAAACTGCGTAAGTGAATTCTGTCCACTTCCGTAAGTAAAACGTGATTGCATACTTCATTTGTTTACACATACTACTACGATAATGTACGCCTATCAAATACCTACGTATAAATTGAGAAAATAATCAGCGAAGGATGTTTTGAAGCGGAATACACGTTTGAATTAAATACATATAACGCGATGAGGCCCATCAAGGCGGAAGTTTCGCAACTGCGTAATTTAACAGCGAATGCTTTTTAATTATTCCCTCTTACATAGCATAAGAATATAATTACATTTTTTAAATTGTTCGTAGCCACGACCACTGGACTATATTGTGTTTTGATGATGAAACATAAATGAAAGCATAACTTTTGGCAACAAAGACAATTAAGAGGCGGTCTTAATGTCTTGCAGTGTATAATCCTTAATCAATGAACGTTTTGAAACTTCTTGTCGATTTCTGAAATAATCTAAAAATCTAAAGATAGCTAAGAACATGTGAATGCCATATTCTTAATCTTTACAGTCATATATTAATTGCATAATACGTATTTAAAATATGGTTCAAGCAGTTGCGGCAGGAACCGGCGGCCGTGTCAATGACCGAGACTAACTAGGGAAGACTACAACATTCCTAGAAAGTCATCGGATAGCTATTTCGATCTCGCAAATGCATAGGATTGTGTCGATTTCGCATTCCGAAATATTACTCAATATTACATTCGCGCTACCGAGACGAAAGCTTCCGACAAGTATTCAAATTATTCGAAATAACTATTCAAAGCATACTAATATTCAAAACAAAAGTGTCTCTTCGTAATTCAGATATGGAAAGAAATTTGACATAGATTTTAATAAATGTCTCAACATTCAGGTCACTGAAAAATGTAGAAGCAGTGATAAATGCAAGGAAAGGGAGAGCTAGTTCAAAATGTTGAACTGACTTCACACACGAAAAAGTTGAAGTAAAAATGACAAAAAGTTCATTTAAATTTATTTCATGGTTTATCAATACATGTACTAAATCAACTTGATACTATTACAACTTAATACATAATGGTATTTTTTTTTCCTAAATTTCATATTTCGTAGAGTGTATATGTTATGTTGGCAGGTTTATATGAAACAAATTGACAGCACAAATAGGCGAAAAGCATGTCGCAGTGCGCGAGCTCAGATAAAAATAGCCATTGAATAGTCGATATATCGTGAGGGCGGACTTTTTATTGAAAAACGAGACTGTTCCAACATTCAAATGTCTCGGTACTTGTCTTACAAGTTCGCATTGTTTATGTACCTTAGACAATGTCACCGGCGCTGTGCATGGTCGCTATTCATGCGGGTGCAATGGATACAAAAAATCAGCCTACCACGTAACCTATATGTCAAAATATATTCAAAAGATTTGTACTTGTGTAAATAAAATGTAATTTTAAATCGAGCATTATTTCTTTATGTATTAACTTTTTCATTCATCTTACTTCTTAATAACATAATAGATGTGACGTCAGAACGGCTGTGATCTAAGTGAAATTTGGAACAGAAATTTACAGCTTGGAAGAGCGCATACGCTACTCAGTTTTTTAAATACCACGCAGGGGAAGTTGCGGACGACATCTAACATAAAAGGGATCCTCAATTCTGAGCAAAATATGTATCATGTTGTTCACAACCATTTTGTTCCCGCATTATAAACGCTGTGAATTATTATATCACTAACTCTTATCTTTGTCTCGTCTCATCCTATTTAAAGCGTTCGTTACGATTCCGGGCACGTCCCGTCGTCCTTGTGCTGATATAAAAATTGCGTTTTATTGTCCCACGCTCCACACAAATCAACGTACTACTAACGTATATGACGACTTGTACATAAATATTTTTATAACAAGTATAATCGTATTGAGGAAAACCAATCTACATACTGTATCACCGAATCAGATGAAAATAAATATTACAATGTCTAAAGTAATAAATAACTAATTTTTAATTTATTGCTCCCAAGTAGGGTCGACGACAGACAGGCGGTCAGCCATAAAGAATTGTGACCCAAAAAATTAAGGTTTATATAAGTGCGCTGACATCACCTAAGTGGGATAAGGCCAGGAAGATGATGACAATGTCTAGGAATAAGAATATTACCATAACTGGAATAAATAATATGCTAACTCAGAACTTATATAGACTAGGTGCCCTAGCCAGGCTATGTTTAACTTCCTCCAAAAAAAAGATTCAGATTTCAATGAAGTTAGGGACTAAATGAATTATACGAGTAACAAAATTATAATGTTTTTATGGACACATATTTTAATGTAGTAAATGAAACATAATTTTAAATTCTGGTGTTTTAAAAAGAATCACCTACGGTCCATCTTTCAACATTCCAAAAAGGAGTACGAATAGCTTGTTTAATACGATTTTGTCAGCTGAGTTAATTTGTTGTCGTGATGACAATCTCAGGACGTCCACAAACGGTTCAACACTCGGCCGACCTTCGTGTAGGTGTAGGTGGTGTGGTGTGGTCGGGAATAATTTTATAACGTGAGTGATATAGCTACACTTTATCGCACATCGTTAAAGTTTAACACAATAAGGAAAAATTGGTTAATCTGTTGGTCTGTGGTATTTTTATAGACATTATTTATCAAAAAAATTAGTTGTAGACACCGATGGAATTTAGTATTCGTTTAAATTAAACAAGCGTACATAGAGATCTTCTCAACAAGGTAACAAAATGAATATTACATTTCACACCAGAGGTTACAACATAAACATAAAATAATTCAACTGAGAAGAATTCTTTCCGAGTTTAAATCGCAACGTACAAAAACAACACAGAACAATTCGGTATAAATATTTGCCCAAACTCAATATCAGTCGATCATTTTCCTGTCTCAAATCAGTGGCTGACCAATTATTGAATGATAATACCTCAAATGAAACGAGAAATCAAAAACAAAAACATAACACGGTTGTAACCACAAATCAACGCTTAAAGTTACACGAGCCGAGGTGTCAATGTCTAAACGTTATCGTTTCCACCGCAAACGTCAATTCAACCCTCTCACTTCTTTTGAAAAAAAACAGAGATGACTATATGTTTTCCTATATGTGTTTCGGCTCTCTTCTGGATCATTCTATAACTTATTTCTTCGTGTCCTATTCAAGTTCATTTTAATACACATTTATAATTTGAAACATTTAAATAAAAGTTCGCTTTGGTCTCATAAAATATACAGTAGATATAACATTTAGATTAGGTTGTACAAAGCTAATAAATATTCAAAAAGCTTCGCTCGGTTTACTAAAAAAACATAGACATTTTTTGAAGATTCTGCAATTACTTTTTTATGTCGTATACGTATAAAAAGTACACAAGAGACCTTTACATTAAACTACTGAATTAAATTCAAACAGCGCTTTAATAGCGACTGGACTATGTCGCAGTGGTGTAACATAATCTTTAGCAGAAAAACCGCACGCGCGTTCGACTTACAAATTAATGTATTCAATGATGAAAATTTATACGTCGCAGCCAATTCTAAGGCCATGATATCGTTCTAGTGTCTAGACATGCATTAACATAGGGCTGTTACTAATCATTAGTAAAGATTAAGATTATTCCTAGTAATCAAGGCATTTTATAAAAAAAATTATAGAAAAAGACAGAGAAAATGATTTTTTAAACCAACTGTGGTCATTTAATTTGATTTAAGATTAAATGTAACGGAAACATTACAAATAAAAATCTTATAAAATCACATAAATATAAGCTATTTATTTTTGTATCGGTAACAAAAATAGGCGGTTATATTTATAGATAAAATACATACAGTATACAACCCTGTTAATATCTAGCAGGCGCCTTACACCCTGCATAGATTATGAAGCTCGGCTTTGCGTAAATAATTTATCGTCCGAATGAATTTCGCCAGATACGAGTTCACTTGTTTCCTGTAATTTATCAACAGCTAACTAATGTAAGCGTTGTTAAGTTGACAGTTACATGAAAGTCAGAATACGGAACAACTGTTAACAATATGCTTTGGTTTATTATTGAATTAGTATTAGGTTGAGATGCAGGTGACCCATTACATGATACATAGTTCTTGTTCAAGATTATTACGAAGTAGTGAGTTTAATTTGAGTACTTAAATTTGTTGATATTTATGAGAGTATTAAATAATTTTATATACTTTTAATGCGTGATTATTAGAGAAAACTAACAATTATTATACTACTAGCTGGCGCTCGCGACTCCGTCCGCGCAGAATTAAAAAAAAAGAAAATAAGTAGCCTATGTGTTCTTCCAGGTTACGTTCTACATCTGTGCCAAATTTCATCAAGATACATTGAGCCGTTCCGGAGATACCTTCAAACAAACATTCATCCATCCAAACATTCGCATTTATAATATTAATAAGTTAGCATGGAATTTCATAACCTGTAACAGTAGTCGGTGTTCTCAAGATAAAAAAGCATGAGTGTTGCTTTTAATAAAACCGTGTTAAAAATAATAATAAAGAAAACAAAACATTAACATGTATAGCATATTAGCCAAGACATCCACGTATAATGAACTCAAAGGCGTCGCCAGTTGTAGCTATTAATAAACGAGAAATTTTTGCTCTGTGACCGGCCGCGGCGCGATGATTTTTAATCCAGTCCTACACAACAAGAACAAATTAACATCTTGATAAAGGATTCCTGAACTGACGTTGAAATAATATTACATAAGAGACAGAAAAACTTGAGTCTACAGTAGATTCTTAGAAACCGAAAATACCATATAAAGGTTCCTTTTTTTATTAAAATAAAGCATTATTTGATTTGACGTTACAATAAGTACAGACCATATTTATGTGCGTCAATTTAAGTCTGATCTATGTAATGTTTTTATCACAAAAAACATTCTCGAGCATTACAACAGATTCATGTTCACAAATGGACAAGTTCAAACGGATGTTTCTAGTGTTGTTATGCAATAAGTCGTCTCTATACTAAGGTAAACTAAACACGCGGCACAGCTCATGTCCGTTGCTTACATCATTGCCACGTGCTCCACACCACGTGGTTGTACGATTAGGCTACGTCTACACAAGTATTACAGACTACATCTTGTATAGTATTTCGCGGTAAGTCCAAGATTATCTGTTGTTTACAATTTTCTACCAAATTCGTTTAATTTATCGAGCATGCCAGTTCTATAATTCAGTTATGCATTAATGTACATATATGAACTTATGCCTTAGTTATACTTTTGGTTCAACATGCACGGACTGCACACAGTCGGTACGAACTAATTGATGCGATTAGCGTTTGATTATCATACACAGAGCGCAATTTGCAATCTATGATAATAATGCTCTCAACTAGCGGTTCTCAAACTTTTTGAACTCTTTCACAAAGGTTTCAGGGCTCCGCGGA
This sequence comes from Papilio machaon, assembly GCF_912999745.1. NCBI lineage: Eukaryota > Metazoa > Arthropoda > Insecta > Lepidoptera > Papilionidae > Papilio > Papilio machaon. The sequence continues at coordinate 2,054,705 of NC_059989.1, read as the reverse complement.
GTACACTTTGAGTACTGTTGCTCTGAAAAGTCCGTGTATGGTAACCTCTAAGAGCAATTATGGTAATTTTAATATTAAAAAACCAACAAAACAAGTAATTAACGATACGCACGAACGATACTACATCGAAATAGAATAAATTTCTATGTTATGTTTGAAATCACGTAACATATACTTTAACATACGTAATTATAAACTATTCTAGAGACGTGATTTAAATGATGGGGAAAACCGGATGATGTGAAGAGGGAGCCGACATTTTTAATGCGTTATTTATAGACGAGTTATTACCATTCCGATAAACATGTAAATAGAATAAGACGACGTTATATAACACTAGCCTTTCCGCGATAGTCGGAGAAATTTTAATATCAATAATACACGAAGAACTCATGATCTGATTAACAAAAAAACAGCATAAGAATCCCTATTCTGATATCTGCCTTACGATAAACATATATAAGACATTAATACTACAACATTGTGATTGTAAAGCAAACAGAGCCGAACGGAGAGCCGCGGAAGTTGGACGTTTTCACTCTATCTATGCTAATCTCATTATCTATGCCGTTCCGAATAGCTGCCCAACTATAACACGATTAACGAATTTTCTTTTTTATTTAGGATAAATGATTCTGCTTGAAAAAAAGTTGGATCAAAAGCTTTAAAAATAGCATTACTAGTTGCGTACTTAGGAAAGTAATTTAAATATTTTTTTTTCATTTAAACATTTTTGTTAAATACATAAATAATATTAACAAATGAAATATAAAAACATTTGCAAGTATTACGCAAATGAAATAGTTTACACGAATGTAAATGAGCAAAGAATAATATTTTATTAGCGCAACGAATAGTTTAATGCAACAAGCCGACAGTGTAGCATAAACATATAAACATGAAACAAACGAAATTAGCGCGTTACATCGTTACAACGCATTTTAAATATATGTGATCTTAACAATTATATAAATAACCTACATCTATATCTATACATATAAAAGAAAGTCGTGTTACACTATTTATAACTCAAGAACGGCTGAATCGATTTGGCTGAAAATTGGTGGGCAGGTAGCTTAGAACCAGGAAACGGACATAGGATAATTTTTTCCCCGTTTTCTATATTTCATTCCGCGCGGACGGAGTCGCGGCTAAAAGCTATTTTAAATAAAAATTACCCCACTGACCAATGCTCTAATAATTTTAATAGCGCCATCTATTGACTGCTTTTTGGAAATTAAAATATTTGGAAAAATTAAACAAACTTGCATACACATGAAAAACATTGCGCTTAACAGCATAGCATATAGCGCTTATTCAGTCGGGTAATGAAAATCAGTGTTTGTAGAATATGGCCTCCTATCCGTAATCACCGCACAGATTTTGATGAACTCAAGATTACAAAACAGAATAACAAAACATAGTTGCCAATCGATATGAATTAACCATGTGTTCTAAATAATATTTTAAATAATAAAAACAAAATCACATGTAATTGTAACCTTCACTAATCACAATACTGGTCGACTATAAATAAAACATGTTTCTGGTAAAGTCTGATAAAACGATAACAACCGGCGCCATTGCTTCATAATAAACACCAATTCATTTATAATTGGCAGGACGAATTCATAATAATCATACTTGTTTCGAACAGACTTATAATATTATGCTAAGAAAGGTAAAATGTGCCAAATAGCAATGAAAAATGCACAGAGCTAATAAGCTACGTTTTAACTTAATAGGATGAGAGTAATTTTTATTTATATATATAAAACATTTTTAATTAATAAGGGCATAAAATTAGTACAATCAACAACATAAATATGTAGGTATGCAAAACATTAGAAATTTGCAACGATTTTTTTAAACTTTCGGTTGCTTCCCTATTAACAAGTTTCTAATGTTTTGTTTATATTTAAATATTTATCTAGCTGACTGTACACATAAAGATAAGGTAAAAATCTTTACAAACAATTATGGCAACTAATTTATAGATGTTACGATAGCAAAGATTAGCGTTAAGCGAACATTGAGGCTCTATTATACAATGTATCTTAGATTAAGCTATTAAAAGATTCTTTCCACATTTGTTTATGTTTCATTCTCTAGAGTCTAGAGTTTTAAATTTCTTGGTATTATCCAAATTGTAATCCAATTTCACACCGCCTACGCTCTCATGAAAAACTCGTCATAAAAATACCAACTGTGTAACTGCATGAGCAAACGCAGCAGATGTTGTTATGAGATGCGTTGATATACACAATAAACGAAATGAGGTAAATATATATGATACAGATTCATACATCTATAACTTATTTACGTTTTCAACATTGAAACATTTGTATAAGTAAAAACCCACAGGATTACAATATTTAAGTAAAAACTACAAATAATCTTATAATTATTATCGTTGGTTTCTAAGACTAAAATCCCTGTATAAAACATACCGTCATCCCACTTATTATCTTTGACAAAACAGACATAATTTGTTTTAAACGGATATTTTGGTTTCAGAAACCAACGATTAGTATTTTAAAATACCACATACTAACTTTGTTGACGTACATAAAACAGCTTGCCTTTTACTAGTAGTAGAAATATTTTAAAGTTATTAACATTTTATTAATTTAATTAAGTTTGTCACTATAGGTTTTTCCAATAAAAAAAAACATTAACCAAATCAGTTATAAAAACCGATCTTTCACACGTAATCACAGTCATAAATATGCAGAACCGATCCCTAAAAAAACTGTTATAATGTTCGGTAAGAAAGCGTTCGGTCATAGCACCACTGCGGCGTTCCCCGCCATCTTAAGTGCAACGACTCCGCGTAACACCGGTTGCACAACCAATGTGTTTGAATTGTTAATTGCTCGTTAATTCGTCGTCCACACATCGACGGCCGCGCACACGAATACCAAATACTAGTCCGGTACGGTTAAAAACATTTTAACGATTCGAAAAAATATCAATAAATCAATCAGAATAATGGGCACAAGTTTGAACTAACTTATGAATAAAAGAAATTACTTGTTTAAATTATAACTGTTGAAATACATTTATACGTATCGATGCACTGCATAACTAAACATGCGTCTTTTTATTTGTTTCTGTTTATATTACTTTGATACAATGTAATTTCTTATATGCATCTACAATATCTACAATGTTTAACTTTGTTGATAAACCAACCGTATAAATAAATAAATTTGATACTTGAAATCGGCATAAGTAAATTCTGTTTGGATTTTGCGCAAATGTATATCTTTAATTGCGCAAATATTTCTTGCACAATAATTTCCATCAAACATGTAACTATTTATGATAAAAGAGAAATCCTAAAGTTCATCGATCTTGACATTCATTCATCATCTCATAACTCATACGAGTTCTATTCAATCGCATTAAAGACGGTGAAAACGATGGAAAAATACGAAAAGATGTAAAAAGAAAAGGCCAACCGAATGCGGTCCATCAATCATAGGCTGGCCATTGTATGAAGCCTTCGTTTACCATTGAGACACTTTCACTAGCAAAGCGATTATAATAAATCATGATTTTCGTATTAAAAACCGCAGAAAACAATTTTGTGGTACATTTCAAAGCTGAATACATTCTTTAAAATGCGATTTAGAAATTTTAGATCAAATTTAAATTGTGTTGGCGTACTTTTAAAACTAAAATAAAGTTACCAAACTTAATTTAACAAGCTGTATACATTTTATATCAACTACATTTAATTTATTCAAAGACAAGCTGAAAATAAAGCATACGATAACGTAGAAGCTTCAAATTGCGCTATTATAATAAGAACGAATCAATCAGCATTAGGCACACTGATCGAATGACCTGATTTACTAAAGATTAACATAATAGAAAGCGAGAAGGGTAGAGACAGGCCACACATGTTAGCGACTGCGCTGCGATTCCTATGTCCTGATTCATCACGTCGCATCGTCGTTACGTGCCGGTTGCGGAATACAAATGGGCATACAGAGCGATAAAAATGACTCATGTCGAAAAAGTATTACCAAACTTACGTAGTGTTATTTTCGAAACGAATGACGAACCATTTAGCTAATTGAAGCGTTGATTCAATCCTTGTCAAGTTGAACATTTAAAGAAGGATTACTCTAGTGACATATTTTTTGGGTAGCTTGTACTGGATACTTGCTATATAAAATGCTTAATATACATTACCAATGAAGAATTTATAGACGACGTACCTGAAATGAAACGAAAGCTTTATTAAAAATACATACAAATTGAAACAACAATGACAAATGCACAGATAAATATAAGAGTTATGCAAACAATTACAAACCTGTGCAAAAATGACGTATCATTATTTTTAGAAATTACATCATGAAATTGGACATTGTTGTGTTAAAAGTAAAATAATTTTTTGTAAACTTTCAAAGATCACGTACGTCTGTGACTGCACGGTTATATATTGGAAAGTGAAAATGGTACAGTGAACTTGACAAACTCAGTGCAGTCGAGCCTCATTCTCACGTCATTTCTATAGCCACGCACTGACCGCCACATTTTGTTGGTTACTCAGGCGAATGTTCCTGCATGTATGTACTTCACTTATCAGCGAATCCTTTTAAATATTATCTCGCTTTTACTAAACAGAAAATGTTTATTTTTATAACATAACGTCATTCTACTAATACAACAATTTGCTAAAATAGTTTAAGAAAATAATGGATTCTAGATGGACAATGTTTATAAAACATGTCACGTTCATGTGATGTTTTTGTTTATTTTACAAATATAATGAAAAATTCGCAATTTAGCATGAATAATATACAAAAGTTAATAATTGTTATATCAATATAATGCAGGTAGTTTTCTACCTGCACAAGGTTAGTGAAAGATGTGAAAATGTTATCATTTGTATATACCTATACAAACATCATCAAAGGAATATTTTTAAACATCGAGTTAAGAGTTTTATTTATAGATTTGGAGATTTTTATAGCATAGTGAAAGAGTCGGCATAAGACTGATTCTTTTACAGAAAGTGTCAATCACCTCGTGAGCAGAACAGTTGGGCTTTTTAGTGATGATACAGGTTATCGATATTTTTCAACAATTAAATAATTATTGACATTTTTATGTTTAGTTAATACAATGTTTGTTATAAATTTTAAAATATACGATCTATGAAGGTTAATGAAACATTCAGGAAGTTAAATTATTGGTTTAAACAACTAATGAAAAATACTTGATTGAATCTCGGCGCACTAAGCACAGTTAATCTCGAAATAGTTTTTCAATTAGACGCATCTGTCGGTCGAGATGTGATTGCGAAAGAAATCCTTATGACTATTTTCGTGTAGTGCAGCATAACTCTGCTAGAGTGCGGTAATTCGGTGCAAATCGACGACATCGACGTCATCGAATTATTAATATTATGGATTTTCAAGAACAATTGACATTTCCTATTAGTATAAGATAGTCGGAAGCAAACATACATCTGATAAATTAATTATCTGTTGTCACCTTCAATTTACATAACACTTTTAATGCATATAATTAATCGTTCAAGTCGTTGCAATATGTTCACTTGAACAAAATCCGATAAGGATCCATTGAATCGCACGATACGATAGGGCACGCTCGTTACGAAACATCGCCGATACCATCGGACGTTCAAGATGTTTGGGTGCCGTCTGTTTTGTTGGATAACAAAAAGACCGCTTACGTAAACTTTTGTTCGAGTTTATTAACGGTATTCCTTATATATAATTCCTTTTATAAACTCTGTAGCGTATACGAACGTAATGTCTGTTCGCATGAGGATATGAATGAATTTAATATACTACACATATCGTACTACGGATATTATGATGAAAACAAATAAACATCATCGTATTATGAAACTAAACAAGATACACTATAGCAAAACATTTTCTGATTATGTCATAAATCAGGCATTTCCTCTAGGAGGTACTCTAGTACCCTTCGATCAGAATGCAAAACGCGGTCAAGTAAATGACAAAAGCTAAAGCCTCTTACGAAGACTTCGATCAAGCTACTTTTCCTCTCACTTTCAAAGAATCTTAAAATGGAACCAATGATCCATCCTATAAAAGATCAGACGTTGTTTAAGTTATTAGGAGAAGAAGCACTGCAGCATTCATCACATGGCAATTTAAGATTACATTGTTCATTAGTTGATTTTACAAAATCTCAATCTTTGTCTCTCTTTCTTGATACGAGCGTTATCAAACTACGTTCTCTTTATTTTTAATGTATGTATTGTTTGCTCCAAAACATAGAGATCGTTTCTAACTCAAGCTAACTAAATGATTGGCAAATAAATTAAACATACTGTAGTATTTATTACATTTAAATTCCTTCTAGAATAATCTTGACCACAGAAAATGTTTATTAATTTCAATAAAAGGGTGCGGCTATGTAAATTAGACAGCACACCTTCTACTAACCTCCAAATTAAGTCTCCAATTACTTATAGGATCTGACAAAAATCAAATTTGCGTCGTTAATCAAGTATACATAACACAGTTCATAGAACAAAAAATTCGTTTGACGTCACTTAATGCGGGAAGTGAACCCAATACTCTAAGTAACAATTATATGATTCGACAGTTCACAAGAAAAAATACCACGCGTAAAATATAAACAGCCAAACAAATATACAAACGCTATAACAGCACAAACAAACTGAGCGTGAGTGTTTTGTATTCACGAGTAGCAACAAGAATAGTAGCTGTGTTTCACGTATAATATGCATTTGTATTAAAGCGGTACAATGACGTCAATGACAGGTGTTTGAACGCAAGTCCTCAATGAGTTTACTCGTAACACTAACTAACAACGTGTAACTTCGTACAACTGTTGACACAGCTCGTTGATTTCTTCATGGCATTTCTTTCGTATGATCGACATAACTTTATTACCGAGCCTTTTTCTCTTTATGCAATATTTATTATCCTTTATTTGTTAATTTATAGAAAAATTATTTTGTTTCTATTGAAATAATTTTTAGAAGACATCAAGAGAAACGAGCAGCTTTGAGTAAATTATGGTTCGTTCCTGCTCGCTTAGGCGGAGCAACTGCCGGGCCCCTAAATGATTTTTTTTAGTATTAATGAGCTTTTTGGTTCGTATTTGCAATGACAAATACATAAATTATATATGTACCTAGTTTCTTACAAGTTTACAATGCTAATTTGCAGCTACAAAAGTATTTTCAATGAGGAGAGACGTCACAATTTGTTTTCTAACCTGTTATGATAGCACTAAGTAGGCAATTCAATATAAAACAGCGAGGTGGTACAGAGTCGTTCGTGAGTCACGCTCTAACAAGCAATAGAACATGTTAATTGCAATAGATCTACAAACCAATACACTCTCATCTTATTTACATAGTGCCACTAAGAGTAGATCTCGTCTGTACCATCGGTGAAACAACAGAGAGTAATGTAAACGAAATAAAGCACCTACTTCAGTTTAATTTGACTTCTTCATTCAAAAGACTTAAAATAAGAACATAAAATAATCATAAAAAAGGTTGATTATGCAACATCAACAATCAAATTATATAATCAATCGTAAAACCGTATGGGTGTTATTATTTCGAGTTTACAACCTCTGGTATGTTGTGGCGCCAAACATTGACTTTATCTGGCATATTAATGTGCCCAGATAAAACACGAGGTGAGAGCCAAAGGTTGCACGATAACTTCTTCAGATCATATATTAGCTGACGTGTGAATTCATTCATAATCACAAATTGATTCATATTCAAGAATCAATTGAAAAATACATAATAGCCTTGTTGGAGAAAAAAAACGATGTGGAAGATGTGATAAAATTCAATGAGAACTATTTTAAATTATAAAATTGAGTTAGCAATCATGTCGATAGGAGACAATCTTTTAACAGTGGTAGATTCCGCAATAACAATATCTGTTGGGTGCACTAATGGGCCGGGTCGACCGGTGAAATACCACGACCACACAGAAGACAGGCGTCAAGTGGAAGCAATGTTTCGTCTCGTATGATGAGTGTTTGTGCCGTAAGCTTAGTTTTTGTCGAGGTTCCCTTCCCACGACGACACTATGATGATGGGAATTGGATTTGGCGGAGAAGGGGACGCACAGAAATAATTTTTCCCTTTCTATGCGCCGTTTCCTCCGTTGATTAAAGGTAGGCAATGCATCCACAATTACGCTATTTATTCGAATTCAGATGGCCGCTTACTCCTTTGCCTCCTTATAATTTTAAAAAAATATCTTATATATAACTTGGTACTACCATATGTGTGTACGAACTACTTACTCACATGTAAATGGCTTTTCCTAATCTCTACCTACTTCTAGCATCGTACAGACAGTTTTCATTTCAAAAGTAAGACTTTAGTTTCTCTACAGCACTTTCCACCACAAACTGTGTGTACAGTTTGATGAACAGGAAGCACTGCGAATGCTTCAGAGAAACAATGTAGTAAACTATTGTGGCGCAGTGAGACGCGTCGCGAGACAAGCACGGTTCCGGACAATAAATCACAGCAGTGCGCTGTGAAATTTAGGGCGCTCCGTCGCGTCGGTATCCCTGCAGTGAAATTAAAATGTTTCACAAGTGAAGATGAAAGAAGACTTGTGCAAAAATGTGAGGTACATGTTTACAAAACGGCGACTTTTTTGTATTAACAAAAAACAACTTTCATTGAATTTTCTGAAGAGATTTGTATCACTGTTTAATTTTTAAACTATTCGATATAATAATTGCGAATTTAAAACAAAACAAAACTTCTAATAAAAAAATTGTGAGCTTATTGCAGAGTTCATTGCAACATTTCGTAGAGTCGACCAAAAAAACATATTTTAATTCATTGTGACTTATCATTCTCGGATGACTGCTTCGACCATGAAGGTTATATCAGTAATCAATTTAATTCGACATTAACATATGTAAAGTACGAGCACGTAAGCTGTGATAATGAAATATTCCACACACGCAGCGGACCTCTGTCTTATATCCGCCGAGTCTGCGCGTACAATTTGGGTCAAGGCACAAGTCGGGATCGTTAGATTACAACAAATTGAAGTTTAGTGTTGTCGTAGTATGATAAACATTAACAAGAACAACTGTGCCGTATCATACGTACAGAACTAAGTACTATGTTCGGGCTTCAAATGAGACTAAATACAAGTATTATGCAGACTGTAGACTTACTGTACGTCAGGTGAATATTATTTCAATCAGTTGCAATGCTTAAACCGATTAATGTAAATGAAATAGTAATAATAATAATTTTAGGTTTGATAACTACGTGATTATTAACGTATTATAATTTGAATATTAATGATTGTATTAAATCGTTATTTTGACTGAAATAAAGAATAAATAATAATAATAATAAAGCCACAATGTTATGCTCGTATTTTTTTTTAGTAAAACACTTATTAACTACAATAGAAACAATATACCTAGATACTACATATCTCTCTATTATATAAAATTCTCGTGTCACGGGGTTCGAACTTGAACTCCTCCGAAACGGCTTGACCGATTCTCGTGAAATTTTGTGAGCATATTGAGTAGGTCTGAGAATCGGCCAACATCTATTTTTCATACCCCCCCCCCCATTTAGTATTTTTAACTACGCGCGGACGAAGTCGCGGGCGACAGCTAGTACAATTATAAAAAGTTACAATGTTTCCGAAGATTTACTACTATCTATTGCAAAAATCGGAAGTGAAAATAATTACCTAGAGAATTTCAAAAGCTAAATTCCATTAAAACAAGAAATGATTGTATGAGAAACGAGCACTTCCTTGATATTATGAGCCGACGGAATCTAGCGAATAAAACGTGGGAAAAGCAATAATTGGAAACGCAGAAGTGATCAGCGGTCGTGATCTCTGACGGATTTGTAATGGCGATGAAACAGTTGGCGGTGGTGAGCCAGCTAATAGCGAAAATAATGGATGAAACAACCAAGTTTAATACTGAAACTGCAACAGTAAATTGACGAGTGGAAACTGTAATGATTTTAACAAATGCTCTATTTCGTACAAGAAAATAAAAGCAGCAAGATACATATTGATAATATTTTATTGCGTGTAAAAATTTTGAATTTGTATATTTAACACCATACGTAATACATCTATCTATATATCTTTCTTAAAGGCCGGCAACGCATCTGCAATTCTCCTAGTGTTGCGGATGTCCATGGGCGTCGATGATCACTTCGGTGTTCGCGCCGCTCGTTTGCCCCCTTCTCATATAAAAAAAAAAAATACGGTATCCGGATTCTTTCATAAACATAAGACGATAACTTGTTTCGCATATTGCTTGTACCCGTGTTAAAGTTTCATACAGTTTTATCTCACGATGTTTTGGCTGTTATCATCACTTCTATCACTGTTCAGTATACAATATCAAAGAAAGAATAAGTAGTTTCTTATTTCCAACATCGCTAATAACTTAACGGATATAAGTCGAGCAAAGAAAATTTATTGCGTAGCATTTAGAATGGTTTCGCTTATTATTATGTAAATAAGTCTGTCAATTGTACCGTATTAAAAGAACATATTAATTCATAGAACGGATATTGTAAAAGTTTTTATTACTTTTATATTCATGTTTTTTCTTTGTTTAACTTCCTTCTTTCACTATGAAGTCGACTTTTACTGTTAGAAACTTATGTCTACTTAAGTATTTATAAAAATAAACTGCAAATCCCACTTATACAAGTTTCGGTTTTCTAATTCTGATATTTAGTAAACATAACAGTGGAAATCCACTGTCGAAACCTGTTAACAAAACAAATTGATATTCTTTTGGAAGAGAATGTCAGTTTGTTTATGGTAGAGTCCCAAACGTTTGTTTTACAAAGGTGTTACGGCAAGGAAACTTACGATAAAGTTTATATTAAATCAAACAGATCACAAGAATTCCGAGCTTTAGAATTATTAACGGTATAACGATGACAGTAAAATAAAAGCAATACGTGCACGCTCTATATGTGTATGTGAGATCCGTTGGAGCGTGAGAACAAAGGCGGCAGGTGACGGGTCAGTCAGGCTGTGCGGTCACGGGCGGTGGATAGCGCGCATCATGCGGATCCTTGCATTCCTGCGCTCGCTGTAGTGCTGGGTGCTGGGGTGTGCACTCGACTGTGACCCACCGCACGGGGGAACTGGGTCGCAATGTCTTATTTTAGAGTTATAAAGTTCTGGAGCATTCGAACATCGCTATATATGTGGTTATTTATATGTAGAATAATTTACAGTCCCTATAAAAGACCAAAATATTCATAATTTGCTAATTTAACCATGAATTTTCGATACCGAAAGCCCTTTGCAAAACATATTGTTATTTTTGTTTTTATATACACATATGCGACATCCATAAAATACACTACTATTTTTGTTCATATCTTTCAGCAGTAGTGAACCACGGTTTGATAAATAAAATACAAAACGAAATGTAGCAAGTTATATCACATGGAAACCATATAAAAACTGAGTTATTACCATTAGATATATTATAAAAATAAACAATAGTTCAAACACTTGCAATGCGGGACGGCCATGGTGGAAGCGTGATGGAAAAAAATTGTATCTATGAGTGAGGAAGTATGCCGCAATCAAAAACAGGAAATAGGTAACTGCGTAGTTATGTTTTGTTAGGAAATATTTAACCGAGTAATGAATATAGCGTGACACACGCAAAAACTACGATTAAATATGATAATTGAAAAAAATATTAAAACATAAATTTTTTTTTACTACTCAAATACACTTAAAAACTTTAAAATCTTTTCAGTTGAGTCCCAAGCGACAATAATAATACAGTACAGAGTTGATCGTGTCTATAACTTTCATTTACATACCCATTACACGAGAGAAAATAATCAAATTATAACGGTAAAATCTACAATTAAGTTGCATAAAACCGAAAAGTTCATCAACGTGAGAGCATAATTTTTCACAGACACCTAGATCCAGACAATCCAGGGGGCGTAACATAGGGTGCGTTTTAATCTCCACCCGCAAATTATCACAAAGAACGCATGCGTTGCATTTGGCAGTGATTTTTTTTTTATTATTTTCCATTGTGTGCAACAAAAGAGTTAGCGCAACAATCGGTCACCGCGGTGCACAGCTTACAACAATGCCCTGATGAAATTAATCATCACATCGACCCGTCTGTCAAATGATCTCACACCGATGAGACAACTGACGCCCAACACTTTCTTTTTTGTCACGAATATTTTTCTCTAATACTAGCTTTTGCTTGCGACTTTTTCCAAGCGGAATTAAAAAACTTAGTAAAAATAGCTCTTCAACACTTTGTCTTTTTTCTATATCTGTGCGAAATGTTTAATTGGAAATCCGTTTAACCGTTTTGGAGATACGTAAAAAAAAACATCCATCCATCCATCGTATTTATAATATTAGTAAAGATTTTAATATTTTTTTAAATTATAGAATACTGTCGTTTTGATGTAATACAAAAAAAAACTATTAGAGTTTTTAACTCAATTGAAATAATAAAAATGAATAAAGATGTGTTCATACAAAAAAAATACATTATTATTTTGCCTTTTAAATTTAACAATTAATTCAAAAATTACATTTGTGATAAAGTTGTCAAAATCCGTCGGCGTTGTGTTTGTCGGACGCAGATCCGAAAACACGTGTCCGACGCATGTCGTCAAACACTGCAAGGGTCATCCCTACGAACCACTGTTTCCCTGGTTACTGCAATCCATTTGTTATGCATCCCTCGTATAGACCCCTGTTGCACTAGTATTGATTTTACAATTCTTTATCCGCTAAAATAATTGAAAAAACGAACAAATGTAATTAAAATGTTACTTTATTTAAAAATGGAGACAACATATTTTGAACAATCTTTATAACTGTTTAGTGCAGAATTAAACATTCTGCCAAAGACGTGGCATACTGGCCACTAAGATCCTTTACCTTTTTAACTGTGGAAAAATTTCGTGAATAATAGAAGAGCATAGCGCGGGAAGTCAAGTGTTAACATCGAAATGTAGTAGACATTAGAGTTAGATGGAATTGACAGTGTAAATATATAAATAGAATAGAACAAAGCATTTTTAGCTGTCGTGCTGGTGTTATCAATTTATATAACTTCCTTAACTCGACTTCGGTCTTTCACACGGCTGTATAAAGGCAATACATAAATCTAAAATGTAATTAATTCTGGTATCAAATTACAACTGAAAGTTTCGACGGACTTACTATGAATCCTGTTGTCTAATAAACGATATGAAGCTCTGACGGTTATCACGTAATAAATTTTGTGTTGCATTGTGCAAAAATAGGCAATAAATTGGCACGATGCTTTAGTTACAGAGGGTCTTTCGTAGCCCTTCAGAGGGCGTTGTCGATGTGGTATTGTTGCAAAGGGGGACGCGCGTGCATTTTATTTCTTACGATCAATAAATGCATTGTTAGGGATGGGGAAATAATACTGTTATAATAGAACTTAATATTGCTTTTTTGGAGTATATTTATATTCTGTAATAAAAACTAAAACAAAAAAAATATTACGTAAAGACTTAAAGTACTTATTTTAAAATTGCTCAGTACCAACAACTAACCAGCGCAGATGACCAGGCCCCTATTTATTTTAATTTGCTTACGAAATATTTAGGTGACATAGTTTTGTTTTGTTTTCAGTAAAATTTTTGTACCTGAGGTATAAATCCTTCGATTGTTAGAATCCGTCCGTTCGACCATGTGTTCGAAACCTTGTCTACCTGGCGCCAGGCTTTCTGCTGTCTTTTACAGCTGTAATATTTATTTTAAAAATAGAATTCTAGTAAAGGATAACGGGAACAATCACTCTAGTAATTTCTACCTATTTGTATATTCTTTTAGGTACGGTATACAAATTAAAAAAAAATTATTTCGAACCCGAAATCCAAGTAGACAAACACATTGATTACCAGGGTCGGGTTCAATAGACTAGGCGAGGACTGTGCTGTGGTGCGGGGCCCGTGGAAGTACAAACATACAATTAGTGTCTCGCAAATTGGCCGCGTTTCCCTCTCACAATTAACCGAGCCGTCATTGTATCCCGCACTATGCACTCCACTGTACAATGCCCGATGCTCAGGTCGTGCAGTGCTGCAATCGATAAGCCCCTTTTCCACTTGCACGACTAACCGTGCAACACTTACTATGCACGACTTCAAATTCCATTTCCACAAGCGGAACTGCCACAGACATAGCAGTGTCGGAGCAAGTCACGGTGGAAGTGGGGTCTAACTCTAATTGTTTCATTCGACGTTTTGTATTCGCTGGCAACGATTTATAAGGATCAATTAGAATTATTTCCAACCCTCGAACAACTTCGTGACTATTGAACAATTCACGCTGTTCTTTTATTTAATTTAAAAATTATAAGTGAATTCTAGTTAAAAATAAAATTTTGTTAACTGTATAATGTGAAAACGTGACGATTAACAAAAACGGAGTGAAAGTTTTTTAATCGGCGACTGTATAAAAACATACAGATTGTTTAAGAAACATCGCGATAGGTTATGAAAACAAACGCTAGTGAACGACATTGCGATAACAATGACATTGGCATTGACGACGCGACGGTCAGTAAGAATGGGTACGCAAGTTTAAAAAAATAGAGCAAAGCAAACATTAATAAAAAAGAAATGAAGTCACCAAAAGCCAAATGTCTCGTAATTAATTTGGAAAAGGCATTTACCAACTCACTAATTTATTAACACTTTATTTTGGATTTATTAAAATCTCTGATTAAATCGAAATTAAAATACTACTTTAATTAAAATTATGTTATACGAAATAAAAAAAGCAGTATTATGCACAGAACTAAAAAAGAATTTGGATGCAAAAGAACATTTTGTCATTACCATGTTGTGCACACAAAATGATTTTTTGTAGTCACCTGCTAACATTCATCCAAACAATTTCCTTGTCCCTGAGCAGGTAGAAATACGCTTTATATTTTCCATTGTTATACAGTACAAGTAGGTCGAAAAATAAAAATGACGATCTTTTATTAACAAGGGGAAGCCCCAAACTACAATTTTATAAAAAAAACTCCCGGTTGCCAAGACGTTTAATATTAAATTACTTTGCCACATAAACAACAAATAATCAATGAAGTAATAAGTATTCAAACCATGTAAAAATAACAATAACGATGCTTTGAAATTATAAAAAGAAAACATAAGAGTGAATTTGTGTGCCTTATAAAGGTTATATAACATGGCAACATGTTTACATTTGTGCTACTAGAGTACAAAGGAGCTGTACTAAGTATAAAGTTTGATAGACTTTGAAACTAGCAATACCGTGCACAATATACCTGAGTTGTTATGACAAAGTTTATATTGCTGTAACTTTGTTAGTGCGGGCTAGTGGGACGAAATAACAATGTTTCACTTTGTCACACTTACGAGCTTGCTTTTACCAAGTTTTATATTGATGGCACTAAGACTTAGGAAAGAAAAAGCACAAGAGGACAAATAGTTACTACTTTCCTAAATATTACTGGTAACCCAATTTTAGAAATATTTCGTCTTTAATGATTAATTTTTGTTTTGAACATTGACTCATTAATCAAGTACACACAATAATAAAAAGCATAAATCAAAGCATGATTGAATCAATCCATGTGTAGAATAATTGTCCGGTCGCCGAGCCCCGTATCACTCGAGGCCCGCATGTCGTCTGCACCACAATCACTCTCAATTGAATAATCATCTAGAATAGAAAACAGATCTACATTCATACATGTATTGTATACCCATGTACCTGTTACCTGTTATCAAAAAATAATCATTCATACGAAGGACTATTATTACTTGATGCATAAATGACGCTAAATTAACATTAGCGTACTTTGTTGGTAATTATTGGTTAAGATCAAAGTCAAGTAAATTTATAAACAAACTAGCTGTCGCCCGCGACTTCGTCCGCGCGCAGTTAAAAAAAAACTAAACTTGTTATGAAAAATAGATGTTGGCCGATTCTCAGATCTACTGAATATGCTCACAAGATTTCATGAGAATCGGTCAAGTCGTTTCGGAGGAGTTTAACCATAAACATCTCGACACGAGAATTTTATATATTAGAGATAGATTGGTAGACCAGCAGATTCAATTTATTCTATTTTACATCACAATTTAAGGCCTTAATATTAGTTAGAAGATAATCTTATTTTTATGCAGTGCAATGATCCTGGAAGTGTGTGATTTATGGTTAAGCTGAACTCGTACTTGTCTCAATACAACTAAACAAGTGGGCAGGTAAAAATGCGGATACCAACACTGAATCCGGCGGACGGCAACTTACACTTGTAGTTACTTTTACATTCGTCTTAATAGTATGTGCATTACTGCGGCAATTAATAAGTTGCTTAAATAACAATTTTCTCTCATTTCTCGCAATTTAATACATGGAAAATTTTTAATGAGAATTTAATTGATTACACTGATATGGGAAAATATTCTGTAAGTCAAAGTAACATGGGTGATATTGCTGTAAAAAGTCTTATGCACAACGTCAAGAAAATTAATTTCTGCCGCATCGACTTCTGCTGAACGTATTTTATTAGCGTTAGGGTAACACGTTTTGCTGCGAGACAGGTTGGGACTTAAGACAAGTTACGATGCGTACACACTAATATGGCGAAGAGCAGCTGTCTGTTTTTCAACGGTGATACCATAAAAGAGCTCTCGCTCACCTGCAAGCACCAAGTTTGTTTAGCGACGATGTAAAGTTGGATTTTCGCGATGCAAAGCCTTTAGTTAGCAACCGACTCGAATGAATAGCAAATGCCACCAGACAATTAAGAATGAATCACTTTCAAAGCTTATATTGTGTATAGAATACCAAATAATTTCTTGGGTGGACATGGATGAGGAAGGTAAATCAGGAAAATAAAATTAATATTAAAAAATAAGTGCATTTAAAAATAGACCGACAAATATTTACGTGCAATAGAAATATTTCATGATGTGGTTTTTACACAAATTCATGCTTTTAAAGCAAAAAATTTCATGCACTACAAATAGGCGGCGTAATTGCTATCCCTGTGGACAAAGCATGTCCTATTTTATGAACAAATAGAAACAGTATTCAGTGCATTTGGAACATATTATGCATATATGGGTAAAAATATCACTCCAAAATACTTCCGACACATGTACTACATGCTTTTCATGTAAACTTTACATAAATAAATGTTTTTTTTTGCACTGATGTAAGAACTAGTATATTCACGAAGACAAATAATTATTTAGTGTCAACTCCTTATGCGATTCCTTTATTAATATAGGATTGGACACACTATTTGAGGACAGCAGTGTACCTCTGACAGGCATCTTCGTCAGGCCGCATTCCGAATGTCTGTAGTCAATGACGACTGAAGACATTGGTATTTTTTGCATTCACCAACCGTTATTCGAATTCGATTGGCCGGGACAATCGATGAGAACCAGTTCTACGAACCTTATAGAGCTCCTTGTGTTCCGATTTTCTAGTCTCTTTACGAATTACCTTTTTTCATCCGCATTTCCCTATATGTCTACACAACATTTTAATGTTATTGATGTCAATGCATTAAAATTTAACTCTATACAAACCGAGGTATTAATCTTTACAAATTATTTTACAGTGGAATAATTTAACAGTTCAATTAATATCCATACATTTTACTTTTTGTTTCTGCCTTCCACATTTTACTCGAGAATCGTTCAAAGCGTCACTCTGAAACACAAAATTTAAATTCGTCTCGGGTTAACCAAAACGTATTCAAGGTTGTTCACGGATTGAGAGGATTAATGTTTTGAGTAAGAGCAAAGAGTGAAACCAAATCTGTAACTAATTAGATCGATTAGAAAAGAGGTCATACGGACCGGTTGTCGGCTCTCGATTCACTTTTCGAAGTACGCGACATGAATTATAATTAACGCAATGCAACTGTATACATTGAACGCTTTGTTCAGCATCTGATGACCTGATAACACAGATAAACTTCCTTGTATACTGTGGACGTACTCTTAATCTAAATTGTACATTTATGAATGAATTATATAAAGCAGCAATAAAGCTATACCTAATTGAACTACGTAAGTAAATCCATTAGTGTTTTACTTCACACAAGAAACCATAATGGATTTACTTTGACACTGATAAGAATTGAACAAACGGAACGTATCACATGTGTTCGGGAATTCCTTTGCATGACCTCTTGATAGAATAATCGATTAAGGATAACCAGGGCCTTAAATAAACTACATTGTGGCTATGAATAATCAAGGTTATGAAAACTAGACACATGTAAGTTTAACGTAAACGATTCAAAAGATCTAATAATATACATGTTAACAATGAATGATGGCGTCGCTTGATGTGTGCGGCCACGTCACAGTCGCGGCTGAGGCTCGTAAAACTAATTTCGACCAGTAATCCTTGAGACGACTGCAGCCGCGAACTATAGAATCTTCGGCGAATAATGCTACAAAAAATAATTGATTCGATTGACATACAAAGAAAATGCCGTTGCAACAGGCGGCCTATTTGTCGAGTAACAAAAAAACCAAATCACGCCTCTAAAGTGAACCGAAACAGTAGTCGCTAAAAATGATGGCTTTCACTGCGTACTATCTCCAATGCAACGAAAGCGGTTTAGGGGCGGAGTGTCATCGGCGCAACGCGACGTGATACCACTTCACAAACACGATACGACCCGAGTTCAATTATAAAAGTAGACCGAACCTTGGCATCCGTGACGTTTTGGCGAGCGGCCAACGCAGACCGATTGAATGAGTGAGGATACGCAAAGACCAAAAAGTACGGCTAGACCAGCGGTTACTATTTCGAGGAGATCAAATTTTCTCAAGTAGTGTCTGAGTCAGCTACTCGAAACCGGTCCATTGAGCATTGAGCAATTGAAAAAGTATGTAAGAATGAGAGCGATCGCTTTTTCTAAACTATTTAACGTCTATTTCTTGGGTGATCGGGTGTCAATAAAAGCGGTTGTTAGCAATGAAGGAAGGTGGCTAGGGTGAAGAGTGTGTCAGACGTGAGGCGGGAAGCAAAGAGTTCGCCTCAACAGTCACGTACACGACCCGTTGTCTGTCGATCCGTTCTTATCGCGCTAGGAGTTATCGTGAGCCATCTCGCAGCAATTATCTCTTTATTTTACATCGGTTGCTTGGCATTAACAAATGAAACGCCACTGATGAAATTTGGCAAAGAAACTTTGTACGAATTTAACACACGTTAATCTCTTGCGTCTTGAAGCGATTAAAGATAAAATTGCAACACAAACACATATAAAGTTTATTACTGTGGTGGTTATTTAATGTACTCTCAGGGTGAAACGGTAATTTCGGCGAAATTGCAGGAAACATAGCACTTACCATAAAATCGATAGCGTTCCCTTATCACGGGTCATGCAGATTATCGGAGCCTTTAATGTAGGATTTAAAGCCTGGCAATGTAAGACTTTCTGGTATTGCGCACTATCTTTAATGCCTCTTAAATTTTTTATACATTGATACTACCGACTGATAAGAGTAAACACGAAGAGAAACACCTTTCACCCTAAATCGAAGAAAATGATAACATATTTATCAATTTTAATTCAGCTATCACAAAGTTTTGTTCATATTATATTGTTGTATTTTGCTTCAATACCACCGAAATTATAAAAATATTTATATTGTATATTATTTGTTTTGTTACTTATTTATACAGAATTTTATGATACAAGTTTCCAAGGAAATACTATGTGATTCGAACTATTGTAGCACCAGTATCGGATTTCTCGTAAGAAACAAATGACAGCAGATTTTCAACGCTCAATTACAGCGCAGATATCAATTACCTTCCAAGTGTTAGGCAGCAATGAGGCGTACTGATGCATTACTAAGCGTGCCAACAATAAACACTATCGTGTGAATTACATACCTATATGTATAATATACGCACATGACAATAGTGGCATAGTTAAACTTCTAATATATGTATAATGTTTAATGTGTAATATTTACAAAATTGAAGGTAATCGTATATAAGGGTATTGTAGTGGTGCCTCTTACAAAAAGTTTCCACTAACTAGATATTTTCATAACAGTCTTGTTTACACAATTTGTTACAATTAAAGCTAGGGTTTACACTTCATTACCGTTACTAAATTCAATGTAAATTCATAAACAACAAACATCCGCTGTTAATATTAAAACAACAGAAATCGATCTCTGTGTTTACGTCAGTGATAAAAATGTTTAATCATAAACAGGATTCATGTATTTGCGGCAAGTGAAAAGATAACCGTGCGTAGTAGATAACGCCACATAGTGCGGTATATAAAAGTACGCCAAATGTGTGGATCTGGACTTATCGAATCCACTAACTCACCTCAGCAGCTGAGATGTTGGCGTGCATCCAACTGCAGGAGCGGTCGTCTTGGCCGTCGCCGAAACACTTCGGCAAACTTGGTGTTTTATGAAGCGGTTGACACAGTGCTTTGAGCACAACAACACAACGTTCCAACTGTCAACACACAAAAATATTAACCAATGCAATGTTGGTCTTTCACATCACGTCAAACTATTGTCGTGTCACAGGTGCTTGAGCGTGGGTAAAGCGCTAAATGTGCGTCGACGGGGACACGTGTGCCCTCGGCCGTATACCGCGAATGACAGCCGATAGCGAGCGACCAAATCTCCCTCTTTGACGTCCGCTGCACGCTAGCGGCGCGGCAAGACTGAAGGACTGGCGCGCCGCAGCGCTCACCACTCGACGTCACCTCAACCCCTCGTTGTACAGGCGCATTGCTTCATCTTTTTACCCCCGTTAAAAACAAGGACGGGAGCTGCATCTCCAGAAAAGAGCCTTGTGCATGTTAGTCAAGCAATCTAGCCACTTTTTGCATTTGTTAGTTTTTTACATTTAATGCGCTTTTTAAAAAATTCTGATGCGGATTTCAACGATGTGAAAATTTTATGGAGGTCCTTCTACGGTTCTACTTCCTTTTGATGGTGCAAAAGTCAAAGTTTAAAAAAAATAGTAATACAGACAAAAACAAAATTTTATAGACAAAAACTGAATTCTCTAACTATACTATACTATAAATACAAAATTAAAAAAATATATATTTTATGCTACATTTATAACTTTAGTGAACGTAATAGTCCAGAAGGCAGCTTCTAAAGTGAGTCATGAAAAAATCTCTATACAAAACAACTTTTGTCAATTAGAGTACGAAATTCATATTCAAGCGTTTGTATCGCGGTTAATGAGCGAGTAATGTGGATAATGGTAGAAGGTCGTCGACGGCCACCGTGTCACGTTTAACGGTACATAAATCATGACGGTGGGTGAGGACAATTTGAATAAACACCAGTATACTTGTCGCCATGATTAGATATAATTACCAATTTAATTATATCAACTGGAAACAACAGTAAATTTTGACCTAAAAATAATTATTAAAATAACACCGTAAACTACAATAAAAAACAAAACATATACACAGTTAACTAAGCGACAAAGTCATATAAGTAATTGGAGTAGTCCTTTGAATGTATTGGTAAGTAGAATTGTATAAACAAAGAAGCAAAATAGTATCAGAGCTCTCGTCATCGCTGGTCAACTAGTTAACGATCCGTTACTTATCAACGGTTACGTAACCACCAGAAATAACGAAACACCAAAACGAAAGCAAACTATTAAAAACCAATTTTGTGATAACGTGCCCATAGAACAAAAAATCGTGAGATCTAATTGAGTTAGCATTTTATTTATTGATCAATGGAAAAAATATAAGGTTGTGACGAATGACGAACAATGTGCCAAACGTAGAGTGGAATAAAAATAAAGATTTTTTTATGAATTTGCAGCAGAGATCGTAACTGTGGCCGTGATCATTTTGTCTTAAGAATCTAAAATTCAAAAGTCATACTTTTGGGGTATCTGTATAAACGATGAAGGTATTAAAATTAACTTTCCTTTTTATAAAACATTTTGTGTTTGATTTCGCTCAACAGTCAGTCCATCAGATAACCGTGTTTTCTGACTGGTTTAAGATACCTTACCGTCTCCGATTAGATCAGTTGCCTTTCAATATAATAAATGATGCGCTCAATCAAACTTTGTGATAGCGTGAACAAATTTAAGAACAAAAAAAAAACAACGGTAATAACAACTTTAGACAAATTTTTGTGTTTATAAAATTTTTTCAACATTAAAATATTTTCAGAATTTAGTGGAAAGGTGTGTTTTGTAATGTACATTTTGTTACAACAATTCGTAGATCAATAAATCGTCCAATCCTTAAATTTTGCACGAAATATCCCGAGTAAGCTCTTAAGGTAGACTATCAGTTTTATTAACAAGTCGATGGGTACCGGGAATAAAGCCGCAATCGTAAAAATGAAAATGTTCAGGAAAAAATATTTAATGAAATTATGGAATAACTATAAAACCACTGAATATCTTAAAATAAATTATATGTCACCTTGTTCGTTATTTTTTGCCTAAAGTACTGTTGCAGTTACAAGATTGTATATTTTATCCAAATAGGAAAAAATCGGTAAAGATCATATTGCTACTATTTATGTCGAAAGGTTGTTCCCATAATAGTCACTTACAGCTTTGTTCCACGAAAAAAAAAATGAATGTTGATACAGTAATAATATGTTACAGCTTTTTTCAGTGTATTATAGGATACACGATGGATACAGTAACCATAGTTTGTGTTCTTATTCCTTGAACTTGATGAGCGTTTTGTGGACGGTATTCATATTTTACTGTATATTCATCGTTGTATGTTTTTTTTTAAATCTTTTATTTTTGCGTGAATATCTTATTTTGATTGACAGTGCTTTTATTATTATTATTTTTTTACTAGAAATATAAGAATGGATCATTTAAAGTGGTAGAAAAAAGAGCATTATGTTATTATTAAACAATCTTTTATTGAATCAAAGTAGCATAATTAAAATGACAAATTCGTGATTTTATAAGACTTTTTTACTTATATTATCCATGAAAATTAAGAATTCCTAATAAAAAAGGTACTTATGCTTAACTTTAAAACTTGTGCTATTTAAATTAAATTATTTTATAAAATGTACCTACTCTAATTATAATAAACTAAGACTAGTTTATTAGGAACTGTAGGAAATAAACTCATCTAAACCAACATTCGTATTATCTTAACATAATAAAAAAATTGGGTACCAAAATATTTAAAGCAAAATCACGTCTAAAGACTTGACTCCTGTAGCGGATCCTGTACCTCAGCAGCTTCGTGGGTTCCACATGCCAAAGATTTATAGAAATCGTGATAATATTGTGGAATATCATGACTGTTACAAAGACTCAGTAGATCAGAGTACAGAGCTTTCGACACAGGAACCGGTTCGTT
This sequence comes from Papilio machaon, assembly GCF_912999745.1. Classification (NCBI taxonomy): domain Eukaryota; kingdom Metazoa; phylum Arthropoda; class Insecta; order Lepidoptera; family Papilionidae; genus Papilio; species Papilio machaon. Next base: position 2,031,257 of record NC_059989.1, on the reverse strand, counting down.
GTAAGCTCCTTGTAATTCAGGAAGAGTTGCAGATTCAGCTGTAGAATACGTAGAAACAACGTCTAAACGTGTAAATTTCTCTAAAATGTCACCATTATGTTTTACTCGTATTTCGGTGTTAATAAATATATATTATCTGCGACATTTAAGTACATGTCATTTACTAAGAAAGCCATCGCAACTGCTAAGGCACAGGCACAAGATAAATTATATGAATCCCTGAACAGCCCGCCGGGACAAAAACGCCTGTTCCGTATAGCAAGAGAGAGAGAAAGGAATGCAAGAGATGTAAACCACATCAAGTGTATTAAAGACGATGAAGGAAATGTATTGGCGGATGATAATGATATTAAACAGAGTTGAGTGGTGTAGGAGTTCGCTGGTGCCATTTTTTAAAAACAAGGGTGATGTACAAATCTGTAACAACTATAGAGGAATAAAGCTCATGTCAAACAGTATGAAAGCTTGGGAGAGAGTGGTGGACGGAAGAATAAGAGAGGAGAATGAGGTAACTCGGAACCAATTTGGGTTTACACCAGGACGGGGGACTACGGATGCCATTTTTGCTATTCGCCAACTTTGCGAGAAATATAGGCGTGTGCATAAAAACCTGCACATGGTGTTTGTAGACCTCGAAAAAGCATACGATAGGGTTCCGAGGAAGGTTTTGTGGTGGGCTTTGAAAGTGAAAGGAGCTGCAGCTTATTCGTGCTATGTATTGTCGAGCCAATACACACATCCAGTCCGCTGTTGGCGATAGTGACAGGTTTGGTGTCTCGGTAGGCCTACACCAGGGTTCGGCTTTAAGTCCGTATCTCTTCCTCCTGGTAATGGATGCGCTAACATCAGACATACAGGAGGAAGCACCCTGGTGTATGCTTTATGCTGATGACATCGTGCTTGTCGGGGAGGATGAATGCGAGGTGCAGAGCAGGTTGGAAAAATGGCGAGATAAATTGGAGAGAGCTGGTCTTAAAATCAGCAGAACCAAAACTGAACATTTGTTCTGCGATTTTGGTGGTCCGACCAGCTTTTCTCCAATCGCTTTAAATGGTGTTGACCTACCAACCTGCTCCGATTTTAAGTACCTCGGTTCACTCGTCCAATACGATGGTGGTGTTGACCGGGATGTGAAAAGCCGAATAAATGCAGGTTGGATGAAATGGCGACAGGTCACCGGTGTGACTTGTGATCCAAGAATGCCACCCAAGCTTAAGGGACAGATCTACAAGTCAATCGTAAGACCTGTCTTATTGTACGGATCTGAATGTTGGGCCACCAAGGTTTCGGATGAAAGAAGATTGCATGTAGCTGAGATGCGTATGCTAAGATGGATGTGTGGTGTGACAAGAAAAGATAAAGTTAAGAATGTGCATATCAGAGGAAGTTTGAAAGTAGCGCCAGTTATCGAGAAATTGAGGAGCAGAAGGTTAGCGTGGTTTGGACATGTTATGCGGAGGGATGATAATCATATAAACAAAAAAGTAATGAGATTGAATGTGGATGGCTATAAAGGTAGAGGAAGACCAAAGAAAGTATGGATGGATTGTGTGAAAGAGGATATGCGTAAGAAGGGGGTAAATTCAGATATGACGTCTGATAGAGATGTATGGAGGAGTAGTACATACTGTGCCGACCCTCCATAGGGATAAGGGCAGGTTGATGATGATGATGATTTAAGTACATGTCATTTGTAAAATATCAGAAAACAAAAATTTTGACACAGGTACATTAATTCGAATCATGAACAGATGACTATAAAATTGTAAAATAATTATTGTAGATTATTATCTTCAGTAATACAAATAAAATAACTATAGTTTGGTAGTCTTGTGCGTGATTTAATATTTGCTGCCATTGAGTAACGACTCAACGATAGTTTAGTAGGTACAGCAATGTTTAGTGCGAATCTGTTAACATCAAAGTAGGTACAGTAATGTATAGTGCGTTTAATGTTTACATGTTTTATTCCCTGGAAGAAAGCCGTAATTACAATTGCTGGTCTAAAATTGAAACAAAAATTTCACTTTCAACATAACCGTATTGTTCCAGTAATATTTTTCTAAACGTTTACCAGGAACAAACAATTAATGTACAAAGTGATTTTTCTATTTTTGTCATTTTTCATCAGAATTAAGTAAAAAAAATATATAAGGTGTAGTTAGGTCCGTAGATACCGAATCTGACTTAACCCGAAGACTGTCGCAATATCCATTGCGACATTATTCCAACTACCCATCGAAGTATACAGTTCGTGTTGGTGCAGTCGGATCATCAACAAGTGCTAGTGTTATATCTTAAGAGGAAACATCACATCATTTCCGGTCGCGATCCGAGCCGACTGTGGAATACTCTAGGATTATTATGGCTATTACGTAGGACGATAAGCCGGCAAGGGAAAAGCACTAAGATAAGATAGAGTTAAGAGTTTCCAACTAAAAGCGGGTTATTAAAGGTTTATTAGCCGCCTCGAATACCACCATGGGACTATTCTGTACTTCACCTCGCTTTCTGCATTTATTATCACTGCGTAAGACTGCTTGTTGGGATTTCTTTATTGGTTATGACATCGGCAAAATTTACAACCTTTACTATGTAAGAGATATGTTTGTGATTACTTCAGCTTAGTACTTTTTACGTCTTTTTAGGATGTTAGTAAAAGCTTCTGAGATTAAATCGGAAGAGTCGCTCTTGTAAAACGATGTTATATTTCCTGTTTTGTTTTTGTTCGTTGGTCATTTTTTTTTAAATGTTGGTCAAAAGTATTTAATTGAGTGTAGATACTGATTAGGTATATCAAGAAGTTACTATCATGTAGTTACCAGAACGAGACGATTTAAATAAACCCAGCTACAGTAGCCTAGGCCTAATTAAGGAGAAACTGGGTCTTAGACGTTCCGGTCACATGCATGGCCGGGTCACTCGCAATGAACCAATGCCAGATATGTGACACAGCGTTCCAGTTCGTCTGTAAAATAATGTGATAAACGCTAGTAACTCACAACGATGTTAGTTAGAAGTTAGATGTTAGCCTGTTCTTTCTCCTAAAAGTGTGCCGAAATTTACGTCATTTGTTAAGTGAAGTTCAATTGGCATCTCATAAATATTTGCGACCGTAGCCGTAGTATCGTCAGTTTTAAAATTTGTGTCGGACGAAAACTATTCCAAAAACCCGTACTAATTTTGATACAATTAACGATCACGATAAGGAGGCGATAATCGTAAATATTCGTACTAGGCCCACTGCATACTTATTATATGGAAGTTTCAAAACAAAACAATGTCTAGTGAGTAAACACAAGACATTCAATGATGCGGTGTTAATAGGCTGTTAGCCGCGGTTCCAAGATCAAAGGATAATCGTCGAGAGGGTGCAGTGGAGCAAGCGCTCGTGCACGATACCACTAAATCGCCTACAACTAACTATCATTATACAAATGGCTCCCGACCGGCGTGATAAAAGGCAGCGATTCAGTAGCTCGGTGGCCTGAATTGATTCGAGATGGGAGGGCGGGGTTGGACTCGACGGTATGCAAATTACTCGTTAGATACACTTAATCCCACGTCCTCTTTTTATACGTTATAAACGACAGCGTTATTCACCCGAATGACGCTGTTATTACGGACCATAAACACCTACATTAAATCTTTTACATTATTCTCCTATCCGTCAATATATGCTACTCTGACACATTTTTTCATCCATTATTACCTCTACTGTTGATTTAGAATATTAAAGGTAAATAAATTATTTAAAATACTTATCTTTTTTTTAAACAGTAATCAAATAAAATACAAGCCTAAACAAATAATAAAATTAGCTCGAATATTTGGTACACTACACCTTATTTTGCTTAAACTGAAATCGACTTCAATTATTGGAGAAATCGATATTTTCCGTTCGGGTACTTTCTCTTTCTCATTGTAGTATCAAAGGTGTTGAGGGATTTATCGGTGCACCGGTATCGGAGACACGGCGCGGGAATCGAACCCCGGCTCGCGGGTAACTAAGGCGACGAGTTTCACTTCGCGCGACCACCAACGAGGCAAATTAATGTCCAGGATAAGAGCTTTATCTCGTCGACTTTACATAAAACAAATTGAATGGTAATACCATTCATTGAGTGACGAATTAATCTCGATATTCGTTTCAATGAAGGTATTTAGGAAGCCTTAAGAGAGTCCCTAAGCATTGAAACCATTAGTATTGTGGCTTTATTTAAGTGAACTAAATCACCTAATTAAGGTCATAAAATAGAACCAATTTTAACTTGCTCTTGGCCACCAATAAGAATCCAAGACGAACAACAAACCACGCATAGTGCTTCGCCAATGGCTTAATTAAACAAACCAGTGTCGTTACAAAAGCGATAGATCAACGACCCCGATGCGACATAGAAACAGTATTCAATAGGAATTAACGAAAGCGGCCTATCACGTAGTGGGCGATAATGCCGGCAATTAATAGAGACGGGCGCGGGTTTGAGACAGGTAGCCGGTATCGAGGAAACATTTCTCCGACTAATTGATATTTACATAGTCCACTGTACTACGCTCGTTAGATGCCGAGAATTACACGAGGAAATGCGGTAGCATCATGACCCCATAAAGTCCCAACTATCACACTGTTATGAATAAATTAATTAAGTATTCATGTTGTAAAATTATGGAAAGAAACTTTATAATTTATCATATCCACTTAATTTTGATTGTAGAAATCTCATTTGAGTGGATGAGTTGACGAAAAAAAAATTATTTTAACAATAAATTTTGTCCAGTCGTATATCGATCTTTAGCTTGTTTACGGAAACAGCTTTGAGAAAAAGTTTACATTAAAAAATCAGATAAATAACACTTAAGCTTCCATTACCGTTTTTAAATAATAACAGTCACTGAGGTGGTCTTAGGATATAATTTATTTTTGTTGCAAACACTAAGTCGATGAAGTTGTTTTAATTACCTCATTTTATTTTACTGCATCCAAATCTTCACGTTGTTACCAAACTAAGATATTTTGTTTCAACCTTTCAAAAGTCACGTCTCAAATGTTTCATCCTAGATGGCCCGTAGCAAGGCCACGAGATGCCTATCAACAAATTCCTTACTCCGTATCTTGGATCGCAAAAGCACATTTACTCGTGAGCTTTTGAAGGGCTACGTGATTAGTCATAGTTAAGAAATGCTGAATAAAAATTGACTTTCAAATTCGTAGATCAAAGCAACCTTAAAACTTTAAAATAAAATTGAAGAGTGGAGTTGTTTAAATTCATTTTGGTAATTTTTACCTAACATTCACGTACAATAATTCAATTCCACACTTTCATTAATATACCAGTCACGCTACATTCTATGTGCCCGGCTCAATAAACATTGTGTTCAAACAGCTAATTACTGGACAGCGTCGACTTACTTATCATTTGGACTATATCAGATATACTTACTAAATTGCGATAACTTTAAAATATGATTCGTACTAAAGAGTGACTCAAGTGTGAAATTAACGTTTTGATAAGTTTTAATTTCCCTTTCAATGAATTCTAGAAAGTTTCCAGCTAAATCTATCCCGTTTCTTAAGTTACGGGGTCGACGTACATTCCCAAATATTTCCTCGAACGTGCATCTTTCCTCACGAACTTTCTACTTATTGCCTTTTACGTGATAATATCATTTGCTTTTAGTTTGGTGTAAGATTACGATAGACACGACTTTGCTGTACACATTACACACGAAACATAAATATTTCATTATTAACTGGAAAGTCAGGGATATGGTGTAAATTTTCAATCAAACATGTTGGGTAATCGGAACGATGCCAGTCTGTTACGATAGGACTAGAAGATCACATCGTTTAATCGTGATTTCACATCTTTTTGTCTTGTGTAAAGCGATTCAAAACATATTTCTTATAACAAACAATTTATCTTATCTTATCTATGATCAAATCGGCAGACATTTCGTGAACCTACCATCGGCATACATTTCGATGATAGGAGCTAGCGAAAATAAAATAATCCGTATCTTAGAAATGGTTAAATAACTCGTACAGTTATTAGTTATGCAAATATAATTAGCAAAAAATTATAACACAAAAAACGTCATGCTTACCCACTTCGTTTTATTGTTGATACTTTTTAAATAGTCACGACGTCGAAAATTCTGTTTATAACCTGTCACTATTTTTAAAACGTTCATACCTGCAACAAAAGCAAAAGATAAATATAGTAATTAAGAAATGCAAACAGTCTAGACAACGTATTATCTAATGCAGTAAAGCCGCGTACACATGTGCGCAAATCTTTATAGTTGGTTTTCTAAAATCAATAATTCAGATTTGCGAAATAGAGCAATAACAGATGAGTTTCGGCATTACATATTTGAGTGTTAAACAATGTTAAGTGTTAATTTTTTGTAGTTAATATTTATCAAATAGATAAAAGAAAGACTCGTCTAGGGTTTACATCTAATATGGCTACTAATTTGTTAAAGCCATTTATTCTCTTCTCTCGTCACAGTGTTTTGCATCTGAAGTTTTCGCTGTCAGTATGTACTCGGCCTAATGGGACCGTTATGTACGAACATGTGTGTGTTATGTGTTTAGTATGAACTCATATCGTTAATCCGAAATCGATCTGTCGATTATTTAATCGCGCGTGGACGGTTAAATGATTATGTGCGTGAAGCACGCACTATACTCTCACGTGCAAACAAATAAATATTTGATTTATGTTTATAGGTACTTTATAACATATTGGGTGTAAAAATAACTGCAACGAAAATAATCACATTAAAGAAGTCACGTTCTTGAACACGTGGAACAAAAGAATACTATCTTTAATTGGCATTGGAAGGGTTGCAAGCTACAATTTTAGTATGAAATTTACCAATTTACCAGCGTCGTCATTCATTTAAAAAAACAAAAAATTAAAAAAAACTTATAGCAAAGTACAAGGTAAAGTACTTTTACAAAAGAAAAGGTAATCATACCACCTAAAAGTTAATCTAAGGGCAATCAACAATCAAACTGAAAATAGCACTAATTCGTCGGCGCCGAAGCAACACGGCATACTTATTACGAGCATTACGTCAATAAGCATTGCATGTTTGAAATATAATAATGAATAATGACTGGTGAGAATAGCGCTACATTCAATAACGAGTTGTATAACACCAGCTTTATGTTATTCAAATTTTATTCGGCTAGCTTCAGCCCATGGCTTTGCTTGTCGAAATAGAAAGTGCCCATACCTTGAATACTGATAAAAAATTACGTAGAAACTCAACATTCCTAATGTATTACGTTATTTCCAGTTTATTGATAAACATAATTCATATACAGGTATATTTCGATTCACACGCTGTAATCGTTGAAATGAAACTTAAGGTCGACGACGTTACTTTTCTAGCGTAAATGCAAATTACATCATTTATACAAAAAATAAATTCCAACATTGAAATAAAAAAAAACTTGAGAGGTATCAAGGGACACCCGGATGGAACGAAGTTCCTTTCTATTAATTAGTGAAGGAACCGATGTTTATTCTATGAATAAAAAACTTAAGTCTTCACAAGAAGTACATTTTATTTCTATGAATTTTTGTTATATATTGTCACGTCGTTGCCATGGTGAAGTAGCGCTCATTCGTCGTTAACAAAAAGTGTCGTGACAACTTTTCGTAAGAATTTTTTCCGTCTAGCCCCCTTTCACAACGCGCGATAAGGAACTTCGTTCCAAAAGAATAACATATAATTGTTTAAATTTTGCTATTGATTTCAATAGAAAAGAAGCAGAAACACCGTAAACTGTAGCAATCTAATATATAGGAGACCTGGTATGATGTTGAGCAATACGCGCCCGTATGCCAAAACACGAAGCATTAAGGTCTATTTTTGTGTAATTTGACCAATGTTAGGCAATTCAAGTCATCACCCACTAATTATAATTACGCAATTAATTAAAATAAGACTTCATTAGAACTGACAATTTAATTGTGTATGAATCGTTGAAAAGTTTGCAGTCAATCAGCATTAATGAATAACTTTTATTTGACTACGCGTAAGATGTTATGTAAGAAATAATTGTTACTAAGGAAATTTACGGCTGCTTTTTAAGATCATTATTTGCATAAACATTTCACGAATTGAACTCTTTTTATGTGTCCTCGAGATTAACTTCGAATTGTATTAGGTACATGTAGTTGTTGTCACTTAAAATTGTTAATAACTAACAAAGTTTGAGAGGCACTATACCTATGTACATATGTAACTTATAGAAACAATAAAAAATACAATCGAACTGATAACCTCCTTCTTTTTGAAGTCGGCTAAAAGGGCAAAAAAGAAAACTACGAAAATCCAAAAAATGCGAAGTATTCAAGGCTTTTTTTTATGTTTTTTAGGATACAGCTTGAAAATTATATACAGTCAGTTTGACTTGTCTTAAAATCAAAAGCAAACAACGATGCTAATTATGTATAAGTTTCGCAAAATATCCGGTCCCGTAGAAACTTCTCACGCCTCGTCTCACACGTATCATCACGATGCTATAAACAAATTAACACGGACGTATAGCTTTTAATCAAGAGATTACTACGTGTGGACCGATTGCTATTTGAATATGCTAAATAGTTATAAATATTGCGTAACTTAGCGCCGGTTACGTTGACTCAGCCGTTTTGTGACGGGCCTTAGGCGAAGAGATTTTGATATATCGTGACACATCAAACAGTCACGTAATACATATATTTCCTTTAATTTTAAATTATTCCTATGAAAATAAGGAAACCGGATTTAAAACAAGTTAATTAGAAGACGAAAGAATTTTTTATACTCTTTAAAAATGCAGAAAGTCTTATATAAATTGATTACATTATACATAATAGAAAATAGAAACTAATTAAAAACTTCGATATATAGAAAAAAGTTTACTAACAAATAAAATGATGAATTCGGTATAAGGAATTTAGTACATCCTTGTATCTTTGTACAAATATTTAAAGCACCCTGTATAATCAGAAGTACGTGCCTGCAACAGGACAGCATCGTTCAGATTGGCTGCGATGATAAATCAATGGTAATGCTCCTCACTATAACTTAAACCGAACGTGACAATTCATCAAAGTTCGAAGTTCCTCAACAGAAGGAATTGATTAATTCCTTGCAAGTTGATTCATTCCGGCCACACACGATCATTGGAAAATCAATGTTTTTGTCTGACATCGCTAAAATTTAATTACCAGACTGCGCAAAAGGATTTATTGCTTTGACCTGACGTCCTTTACCTCTTTCATCCAATAAAACCATGAGTAAAATGCCCAAATGTAGAAATTTGTAGAAAGAATAACAAGACTGCAATAATGCCTCGAAACGTATTCGTCCTATTTTGTGATTCTAGTAGCAGTTTTGTGTAATTATTACAGTGGAATTATACAATCTAACTATACACAATGTGTGTACCTGGCCATTACGATAAATAGAAAATCATAACAACATTTGTATTTATTTGCATTACAACACAAGAAACATCTATATCATATTTTATCAAATACTCTACTTATTTCCCACACAAAATGTAAATTTTCGGATTTATTGTAAAAACTACCTACGAAACTCTGTATACGTAAAACATGAACGGCATTTAAATCAAAACACATGCGGTGTACACAGCACGCTATGGATCATTATGTGATTCGACGCAAAGGCGTACTACATACGAGCGATACCAAACAATCTTAACGTGGGAGTTTCAACTTTTAACCTGATGATATAAGACCCAAAGTCGATGTGTGTAAACCTGAATAAAATAATTGTCACCAGTAAATCGTGTACGTCGCCTATTTATAATTTGTCCAGGCAAATCGTTTCCTGTTCTGCCAATACAAAATCAGACTGGAGGGCACTGATGTCTGTGCATTTAATTACCAATAAAATGTCACCTATACAAATTACAAAAATACAACAAAATAGTTTATGAATTCGTTCCATATGCAATTTGTCTAGATTTTACGATTTGCCTAGGCAAATAACAGACGGGCGACATACACGGTTTGCCGGTGACATCACCACCGATATCTGTAAGCTATGTTTAAATCGCCCACGGAGCAGCATCGTAAACATTTAACAAGTCTAGTATGAAAAATAGTCGACATGTGACGGGAACACGGATTCCTACGCCATTGTTCTGGGACCCCATTCGACTGACGAATGCAACAAGATGAACAGATGTAAATCTGTATAAAAGATCAAGGTCTGTACGATTATTGTTCACGGGTAAATCGCATTAAAACAATGAACGCTGTCGCTCCGAAATTTGCTTACACATGATAAATTGCACAGCTTGCATGTCATGTATAAAAAATTGAGTTAGCGTCAGCGCTCGTTAAAGGAATTACTGGCAATGCATGTTGGTCACTGTACGATTTCTCAGATGCATCAATGATTTTTTAACACTAATAACGAGTAAAATTTAAAAATGGTAATTGACGAAATTATTTTCAACTCTAGTACAGGCCTCACAAAGAATTGATACCGCCACTGGAAATGTTCTATTAAAAATTGAACCTTGTTTTTTCCATCTTTATTCACGTCACGTATCAGAAAAGTTAACTTCACATTAATGAATCGCATAATAATAAATGGTAATATGACCTCTTTATTTCATTTAAGGTAAATACATGGCACCAAAAAATACTAACAATATAATTCAGTTTTCCAACTCTGAAAGGCATTAGTATTCTGCTGCAATTATTATGCCCAAAAAAAACAACATTAACGGGCTATAATTAATTAGTATGGGTTAATTATTATTTTTATTCGCGTATTTTACATGATGATTAATAGGGATGTGAATTTTAATTGTAATTTACTTTTATTTATTGGTGAATAAAGAAAGAAAATGTCTGAATAACTTGTTCGAATGTTTACAGCATTATATTTCGAGAATAGCATTTAATAATCTCTTTTTAAATTTGAAAAACGCAGAAATAATAATAGTCCGAACAAGATTTGAGTCGAAACATTTATTTCTCCTTATGACATATGTTATTTTTTTTTTAATTTTTAATGTCATTTATTGAAGTAGATGGAATAAGTAAAATGAAATATTTTCTATCATAAAAAACGATGTTTGTTTTTCACTGACTCCAAAACGGCTTTACCAATAGTCAAATTGTCAGATAAGAAATACGAAATTATACATTAATTTCGAATATCTAAATTTTATCTGCAAAATAAATCGTGTCAGTGTACAAATTTAATTAAATTCAATTAGTTGCAGGTCGCGAGGCAATATTATTTCACTATTTCTACCTGATACTGTGACGGCCTCCGCTTAAAGATAACAATTTGATATATTAATGGTGCCTATCCCTTTACTGAAGCTAAGGAAAATAAACACGGTCTCAGTTACAAGGGTGAGCGTAGATCGCAAAGCGCGAAACGTGTAATCTTACACAAGCCACTAAATCTATCACGACCAATAAAATACCAGCCCGTGCTGGGTTCGCTTGTTTAATGACTATTAGTATAGAAAATGTTAAGTAATAATGGTTACTTTGCCATTGAGATTAATCTACTTTTACAGAGAGAACGTTAATATAACTTAATACTTGAAAAAAAAATCTACAAACTACAACATGCAATTATTAATAAGTTGTCGAATGACTAGTCTTTTTGATCTAAATTAATCTTCTATCGCCTACCTATTATTATGGGTACAAGAATTCTTCGCAATATAGCAAATGCGCTTGCGAATACTTTTAACAAATAGTTTAATTAAATTAAATTTAATTCAATTATTTCTATAATTTATCGAGTTTATGTTTATGTGGGCACTTGCTCACGGTATTACAATTATGAGAAGAGATTTCTCAGAATGATATTAATTTAATTATATCAAATATCCGCAGGCGAGGCGTTTAATTGGCAATAGAATGTGCAGCCGTAAAACTCAAGTGTTACGATGTATGGGAACCGATAACAGCTTACGCTAAACGGTTGCGTGATATGTCAACGGCTAAGGGTTCACAACTATAAAATCATTCTCACCATCTCTTTGTTTCATTGGCAATTATCTTTCTTTTTATTTTAAAGTCAAGGTAAAATTATAAATATAAAAACAACCAGAAGAGAGAGAGAGAGGGAGACAATCATCATTACTCGTCTTTTTCTATTATAAAACAGGTAACCCTCACTTACAAAGACCGACAAATTTCAAGAGCTTAATGTCTGAATACCGCAGTAATACATTGATGCAAGCACCATACATCTTTAGTACAACCGTGCGAACACCTACAGGATCATGAGGCAATTAGCCAGCGGACCACACAGCAGCGGCCAGTTACCGTCCCGCGCTAAGTTTAACTTTCATCTTCGCAGAGAGTGTCGTTCGAGTCACGTTTCGCGACGTAAATATATCACTGCTGGGGTCCGATCGGATTTACACGCGATATATTCACTGGCACATATTATTAATGATGTCGAAGCCTGGAAAGCGATACCGATTGGTGTTTTCATTACTTTTGTTATATATTCGGAACACAAGCTAGGTAGGCGTTGCATATAACTTTTCACAGATATGAAATTTAAAAAAATACTACAAAAAAATAAATCTAATAACTGAATACATGTCAACAATCAAAAAATAGGTCATTGATTAAAAATTTTAACACTGGCAAGAAATGCTAGTAAATTTTAAAAGTAACTAGGTTAACGCAGTGACCAGAAGTCCTTAGCCTCCGACAACAAGTCTCTACTTTCTTCAATCCCGATTTCTGGTAAATTATATCAGTATAAAACGTTGTATGGATGATGTTCGTGGTGTCAAACGCGCATACATGAGACGACCGAGTGGTCGGCGCCCAGTTGCGGTCCCAGATATCGCTGGATGGATGAGGTGGATAATGATCTTCGGGAGCTACAGGTCCGGGACTGGGTCGGGACGGCGCGGGATCGGAGAAAGTGGAGACTTTAGTTGTCGGAGGCCAAGGCCCACTTCGGGTCACTGCGTCACCCTAGTTAGTTTTCAAATGTTGACCAATGGGGTATTTATTCCACCAGATAATCCAGGTATCCTAGGCAATAACGCAATAGGGACAGAAGTTATCAGTGAAAGTTAGGAGTGACTGTACGCCGAATACTAATGCAACACCGACTTAATGATGGATGACCGACTCGAACTTCTGCCGTAGAAAGCTTCACAGTTATTTATTATTTAAGAGCAGCCGAAACCATTGTTGCTAGCGTTGAGTGATTTACAATGATCCTCGCATGTCGGCCTTTCAGTCTCACTCGGTTAATTACAAATAACTTTATAACACCGCTCTGCCGATACGAATGAAACCTACATAATAATATAATAGAGTCGCAATTACATCGAAATAATAAGCAATCAGTGCTTTATGATTTTCATGACGGTCGTGATTCGACGATCTATGAATAAATTCGTGTCATTGGATGATAGACGTCAGTTTCGCGCAGTTATAATTGTGATGGTTTCTGAGAACGTTATTAATAAATAATTCAGGTCTCGGTGCGTCACTGTATAAGGCCATATTTGGGGCATCCGTAACGGCTGAATGGTTCATTATCTAGAGCGCTGATATTCTTAGAAATTAGTTAATTAGAAGTCTGTGAAAGCAATATATTGTATTACTAGAGAAGCAGATTTTCTTCTGAGTATTCCACAACGCCCTTGAACATATGCCGTAGTCTTTCGGAAACAAGTGACGAAAGAATACGACGTAAAATGGGACAGTTAGGACAGTGGACAGATTTCCAATCGTGAAATCATGCTTAACTTTAAGCAAACGCATCACAAAGCATTTAACCGAAGCGCACCGCACTTTCTGGCGGACGCGGCGATAACTATAAACGAAGTTACATCATTGAACTCTTATTAATGCTATCAATGGCGCACCAATTAAATCTCGACGGTGTAAATAAAATTAATACTTCCACTTTCGAGGCTGGTTCTCCAACTGAGTTAACGGACATATTTCATTATCACTATTACAAAATTATCGCACACAAACCCACGCGATGGAACGTTGCGGATTAAATTAGACGACATATTGGCGCCTCCAAAGAGTTTGAATAAATAGTAATTAAAAAAGTATTGACGAGACTATTTTAATTTACATATTTGATGAAAATAAATCACTAGATTTTCTCTAGCAATTACTTCTTGCTAATTTAATATCCGCATGGATTTTCAATTAAATTTTAATTGTACAACGTTTCGTTTTATTGAGAATGAAAGTGATATAAACGTAAAAGTGACATGTTGATCGATATCTTTAATTATAAATCTTAAATCAATTAGACATTAGCCGGAACCGGAACTGACTCATCTGATTACAGATACAGCTACAACGAAAATAATGAAGGCGCTAAGAATGTAAAAATGAAGCTTTTAAAACTCGACATTTATCTGTCCAGACAATTTCAGAAATACATAATTATTAAAGGGTTGCTAAGGTTACTTGATGTCCATTTATCGTATATTATTAGTACTTATGTCTTCCGACCCAGTTTAGGTATTCGCCGGATTAAAGGCTCTCAAGGGGTACATATAGACGTGACTTAAAATGTGGGTAGACAAGAAAAGTAGTATGAACGTGACATGGGCCGGGCGGAGCGGTGTCAGACATGGTTCGTGCGACCACCGCGGCTACCGGGTTCGATACCCGGCCCGGGCCGTTTGTCAATGTTGCTTTAATTGTCCGCGCGTTTGTTTGCCGGCGACCCTTTCACTGACAACAGTGTCACGATTTTGTTTTTATGACAGATGCAGTCTTAATCTCTTTGTTTAAAGATTGGCATAACGTAGGTACCTATGTCCTAGAATTTATAGGTTCACTAAATTATAAAAATTTCCGAAACGAATTCATTGCATTGTCAACCAATATTCTCTTACAAACCCATTCAATGCATTTTCATGTCCTCTAATATTTAAAATTAATTAATTAATTTAAAAAAGTTCATACCTAGCAACTAGCCCAAGCAAAACTAAAACATAAAAGTAAAAGCAGATGCTTAGAAGCAGCCACTATAAAATAAGTTATGTCATACAAGGCCGACAGGACCAACAACTGCGACGATGACAAGGAACGATATTAAGAAAATTAATGTTCAAAGAACAACGGTGTAAGGCGATTGAGAGATACGAGCAAAAGGAACCGCGGGCGGCCGCTAACGAATACACGAAACTAATCGATAAGAGACCAGTGACGTAACATTACAATACAATTGTGAGTCAACATAGCGATTATTCAGTTTACCAATGTAAATTTAATGCAGTTATCGAATATCGATTGCCTCCCACGCAGTCTGTCATACATTGACGTCAAATCTGTACACAGTGCGTTATACGAAGCAGTTTGTGTAAAAGGCGTTAATGTACCACTTAGCATCAACTTAGTTGACAATGTATCGATAAGGTGTCACAATAAACATACTATGGTTACACTAAAATTGTTATAATGAATTTGTTTGCAGCTACAGTTTTCAGTAGCAGTTACCGTATTCACCAACAATGTCTTTATATTATACTAGCTGTCGCCCGCAACTCCGTCCGCGCGGATTTAAAAAAAACATTATAAATAGCCTATGCGTTCTTCCAGACTATGATCTACATTTATGCCAAATTTCAGCAAGATCCGTTGAGTCGTTCTGGAGATACCTTCAAACAAACATCCATCCATCCATCCATCCAAACATTCGCATTTATAATATTAGTAAGACGTCAAATTTTCCGACTTTCGTAACTAAAACTAATAAACTCTAAGTAGATTAACCTCAACCATATAGAAAGATATAGTACAATAGTTACATAAAACCTCTTGGAATTTATCAAACTTTCAACGGTCGAATAAATGTAACGAACATCAATTATTATGAAAAACAATTTTTCGACAAGTAACAATAAATCTATTGTTCATAATGGAGATCGAGATATTATCTCATAGCTCCAAATACGGATCGGAAGAACGGATCGGCTGCGATCTATCGATGAGAGTGAAAGCAGTGCGTGGACGTAATCATTGATGATAGCAATTATGTAAATAATGATTCAAAATTTATGTTGACAATACTACATTTATTAATAAATAACTGTCGCCTGCGACTCCGTCTGCGCGGAATTAAAAAACGTAATAAGTAGCCTATGTGTTATTCCAGAATATGGACTCCATCTATGTCAAATTTCATCAAGATCCGTTGAGCCGTTTCGGGGATACCATCAAACAAACATCCATCCATCCATCCATCCATCTAAACATTCCCATTTATAATACGAGTAAGAAAATGGACATTGTAATAGAAATCATCACATAGAGTACCGACTGATTAGTAGGATATTGTCATCCAGAGCTACAGTTTACCAACTACATGTAATTAATCTCTTATGGTTTCTGACCAATTAACAGTCATCGTATAAGAAAGCATTCCCTCTACATCTGCGTAGTAGAAATAAAAACGGTATACAAACATAATGAATTGATAGCAAGGAAATTCTCAATACCTACGTCACTACCGGCAGTTATTACATTATGACTCACAGATAGTTTATCAGGAGTCGCGGTGGGCGAACAAGCGCAATTAATACCACCCACTTCACCTCATAAAGTCTTTCAAATTTCGCCAAACTTCAAACATAATTAGGTGTACTCTTAGACAAGATGTCAGAACTAAGAATGGTATATGCACTTCAATCACATCTGGCTAAAGATGTAAGTAAAACTTTATCATATTATTTCCCACGAAATTAGATAGTTGTGCAGTATATAAGATCGTAGCGTTATAGCTTAATTTATAATTTGAAAAAAAAAACATTATTGAAGATTTAATAATATTCCCATAAAACTATTACCTAATAAATGCTCGAATGTCGAAGTTCGTCTGTATAAAAATCTTTCTATTTTACTAATATTATAAATGCGAATATTCGGATGTTTGTTTGAAGGTATCTCCGGAACAGCGCTACAGATCTTGATGAAATTTGGCTGACATAGGCTAATAATATTTTTTTTAATTCCGCACGGACCGAGTTGCGGGCAACAGCTACTTTTCTAATAACTAGAAGATTACATAATACAACAGTAAACCCAATCGCAACTGTAACATTTCAAGTCAATACATTGCAAACTTTACGATACATAAAAGTTCAATATCGTTTGAAGTACAGACCGCGGCGTCCTTATCGTTCCTATTGATGTTATACAAAACAGATTATACACTTTCTATCCGTATCGTAAGTTAGTCTTTTATAACACGAAAGTTACTCTAACGCAGGGTGAAAACTCACCCATTAATTTTGACTTGGGATTCAATTTACATGTGGTAAGAAATTAGACAGCATATTACTTTTTACAGGTATATCAATAACTCTCTAAAATTTGAAAATAACATCTCGAAATTATCTAATCAATGTGCTATACAATCAAACTATCCTATACAAGTGCTAACATCAAACGAAAAATACTTTCGAAGTTCAAGCTACGAATATTACGTAAAATAATAACGTAGTTTAATTAGGAAACTGCGATGGTTTATAACGAAGCAATAGCAACAAGATAGAACACGCTTTTCTATGTCAATACATAATACTTTCCACTATCAGTTAATTTTGCAATTGCAGCATTACCTAGGCGTAATGTCTTTCATTTATTAATATTGCATTGTAAAATACAGTTCCGTTATTAGTACAGGATACAAACAGTTGGATAAATAATTATAATTATTTTAATTAAATAATGTTAAAAGATCCATAAAACATATATACATGTATACTTCATAAGTGGGATAATCTTAAGGCACGTAATTGAAGATGTAATACCATTGCAATATAATGTAAATTTTACCAAAAAACATGACACGTCTAAGTATCAATTGTGGAAAGTAAGGACACGTCGAATGAGATGAATGTTGTGGTTGTACAACAGTTGTACAACCGTAAAACAATTCGCGCATATTCCAAAATCTACCATTTATTCCTAAATCTTAAAATCCTATTTAATAATAAAGAAAAGCATAATAATATGTGGTGAACAACAAAATCTGCTATCAAGAAACATACTTGCAGCAATAATGGTTCGAGATATACAATTTTAACAAGGAAAGCCGCACTCTCGAAGTTTCCTGGGCACTAAGTCATGTTGGCTTATCATGTGCAGTGACATCTAGTACAAAGTTAACCATCGCAGCTGTGGTCGCTACTGCCCGCGTCGCTTGCCCACGCCCACGCGCGATGATTTCGCGTAATCTTCATTACATAACTTCTTACGCCGCCATATATTAGATTCAAGAGATTACAATTATCTGTAAAGAAATAACCTTTGCTTGGTGATATATTAAGCTTATTTTATAGCCTTTTATCGCTAATTGAATTTTAAATGTAGATTTAGCTCGATCGAATCTATCAAGAAATTGAACTATAACATTTACTGTAATGTTGCAAAATGCGTTGAGTTTATTTCGTAATTGTTACTCTATAAAAATATGTTATTTTATACATCAGGGGTGGCCAACCTGTTTAGAACAGATCCAATGTTTACTGACGAAACGCTATACCTATACAATCTATCAATTACAAACTTCTTGAAATCTTTATAGAAATTGTGCACAATAGTTCAGTACACTCATCAATCATAAAACTATAAGCTATAATTTTTAAATGAATAACTATATGAATATAATGAATGAAATGAATAACTATATTAGTGTGAGCATTGCATCTGAACATGCTTCTGAGCTTGCTATGATCGACTGGACTAGTATATTAGTCGCGATCGATCCATTGACCACCCCTGGTCTACATCAAATAATAGTAAATTAGATCTGGTTAATGTGCTAAATGCTCGATGTCAAACGAACAAACTGATATGATGGTCTTATTTTAGAGGGTGCGGCATCACAACAGTGGCCGTTATCATAAATCGCAGCACATCAAAGCACGTGCCCGACCGTTGCCGGCCGCAGCCGTGACGTCATGTGCGGCGATCGACGCCAATAAACTGCCACAGCCGTGGAAATGTTTACTGCTACCGCTAGTTGTAACTTTATTTAAACGACAAACCCTGTTTCCGATTGATAACACGATAGCTGTTTAATTGATACAGAGCAAAATGACCCTTACTGTTTTATTAAAATCTCTTGATTATATTAACCAAAAGAAAACATAGGAACATGGTTTTCAAAATATTCTTAGATTATTGTTAACACTACCAACCTGCATATTAGAAAGGACACTTATTGCTACGACATATTATTGCACCAGATAAGAACTATGTTAACTTATCTTACGAAGTAAATTTCAAATGAAGGAAAACGGGCCAGATATTTACTGTAAATGCAAATGAGATACTTCAGCTTGTAAGAGCAGATTACAAACAATAATAACAATGCGATAATCTACAAGTAATATAAAGCCTACCTGTACCCTATGTTTCATTCGGCCTTATTATCAAACCGTCCATTTATCTCGCTATACAAGAAGCATATTGCACTTAGCAGCTGCCCACCTGACAACCTTTTAAACGTAACGATTAAGAATGTGCCGTCGGATATTAAACAAACAGATACAGCCGGTCCAGTGCATTGCAGATGGCTAATCACGATAATCCAGACTCATCTAGATGCAGACTTAAATGTCGCAATGGCCGCGAAAGTAAAATGGCAGCGGGCCATTTCACTTGTCATTCGGCAAATGAGTTTGGTGCATCATTTAGAAAGTCGATCCCAGTAAATTGAATTAATGGCATCTCGGGCAGCGGGACCGCTGGTGCGTGGAGAAATCGAACCTTACTGCAATCTGGGTTATCACTATTCGATTGCGGCGAGGGAATTGTCACTAGTATGTCTCTGACAGGCATAAATAGTACACGGCGAGAATAGGCAATATAATATTCCGTTGTTACATTTGTAATATTTTTATTACAAACTAGCTTTTACCCGCGACGCCGTCCGCGCGGAATAAAAAATAGAAAACGGGGTAAAAATTATCCTATGTCCTATTCCTGGTTCTAAGCTACCTCCCCATCAATTTTCAGCTAAATCGATTCAGCCGTTCTTGAGTTATAAATAGTGTAACTAACACAACTTTCTTTTATATATATAGATATAGATAGATAGATTTTAAACATGTACCTATAGATATTAGGTATATTATGATCACTTAACGATGGGTAGTTGGAATAATGTCGCAATGGATATTGCGACAGTCTTCGGGTTAAGTCAGATTCGGTATCTACGGACCTAAATACACCTTATATATTTTTTTTACTTAATTCTGATGAAAAATGACAAAAATAGAAAAATCACTTTGTACATTAATTGTTTGTTCCTGGTAAACGTTTAGAAAAATATTACTGGAACAATACGGTTATGTTGAAAGTGAAATTTTTGTTTCAATTTTAGACCAGCAATTGTAATTACGACTTTCTTCCAGGGAATAAATCATGTAAACATTAAACGCACTATACATTACTGTACCTACTTTGATGTTAACAGATTCGCACTAAACATTGCTGTACCTACTACACTATCGTTGAGTCGTTACTCAATGGCAGCAAATATTAAATCACGCACAAGACTACCAAACTATAGTTATTTTATTTGTATTACTGAAGATAATAATCTACAATAATTATTTTACAATTTTATAGTCATCTGTTCATGATTCGAATTAATGTACCTGTGTCAAAATTTTTGTTTTCTGATTTTTTACAAATGACATGTACTTAAATCATCATCATCATCAACCTGCCCTTATCCCTATGGAGGGTCGGCACAGTATGTACTACTCCTCCATACATCTCTATCAGACGTCATATCTGAATTTAGCCCCTTCTTACGCATATCCTCTTTCACACAATCCATCCATACTTTCTTTGGTCTTCCTCTACCTTTATAGCCATCCACATTCAATCTCATTACTTTTTTGTTTATATGATTATCATCCCTCCGCATAACATGTCCAAACCACGCTAACCTTCTGCTCCTCAATTTCTCGATAACTGGCGCTACTTTCAAACTTCCTCTGATATGCACATTCTTAACTTTATCTTTTATTGTCACACCACACATCCATCTTAGCATACGCATCTCAGCTACATGCAATCTTCTTTCATCCGAAACCTTGGTGGCCCAACATTCAGATCCGTACAATAAGACAGGTCTTACGATTGACTTGTAGATCTGTCCCTTAAGCTTGGGTGGCATTCTTGGATCACAAGTCACACCGGTGACCTGTCGCCATTTCATCCAACCTGCATTTATTCGGCTTTTCACATCCCGGTCAACACCACCATCGTATTGGACGAGTGAACCGAGGTACTTAAAATCGGAGCAGGTTGGTAGGTCAACACCATTTAAAGCGATTGGAGAAAATCTGGTCGGACCACCAAAATCGCAGAACAAATGTTCAGTTTTGGTTCTGCTGATTTTAAGACCAGCTCTCTCCAATTTATCTCGCCATTATTCCAACCTGCTCTGCACCTCGCATTCATCCTCCCCGACAAGCACGATGTCATCAGCATAAAGCATACACCAGGGTGCTTCCTCCTGTATGTCTGATGTTAGCGCATCCATTACCAGGAGGAAGAGATACGGACTTAAAGCCGAACCCTGGCGTAGGCCTACCGAGACACCAAACCTGTCACTATCGCCAACAGCAGACTGGATGTGTGTATTGGCTCGACAATACATAGCACGAATAAGTTGCAGGTATTTCCCAGGCACTCCTTTCACTTTCAAAGCCCACCACAAAACCTTCCTCGGAACCCTATCGTATGCTTTTTCGAGGTCTACAAACACCATGTGCAGGTTTTTATGCACAGGCTATAGGCCTGTTCTCGCAAAGTTGGCGAATACCAAAAATGGCATCCGTAGTCCCCCGTCCTGGTGTAAACCCAAATTGGTTCCGAGTTACCTCACTCTCCTCTCTTATTCTTCCGTCCACCACTCTCTCCCAAGCTTTCATACTGTGTGACATGAGCTTTATTCCTCTATAGTTGTTACAGATTTGTACATCACCTCTGTACTCTGATCTACTGAGTCTTTGTAACAGTCATGATATTCCACAATATTATCACGATTTCTATAAATCTTTGGCATGTGGAACCCACGAAGCTGCTGAGGTACAGGATCCGCTACAGGAGTCAAGTCTTTAGACGTGATTTTGCTTTAAATATTTTGGTACCCAATTTTTTTTTATGTTAAGATAATACGAATGTTGGTTTAGATGAGTTTATTTCCTACAGTTCCTAATAAACTAGTCTTAGTTTATTATAATTAGAGTAGGTACATTTTATAAAATAATTTAATTTAAATAGCGCAAGTTTTAAAGTTAAGCATAAGTACCTTTTTTATTAGGAATTCTTAATTTTCATGGATAATATAAGTAAAAAAGTCTTATAAAGTCACGAATTTGTCATTTTAATTATGCTACTTTGATTCAATAAAAGATTGTTTAATAATAACATAATGCTCTTTATTTCTACCACTTTAAATGATCCATTCTTATATTTCTAGTAAAAAAATAATAATAATAAAAGCACTGTCAATAAAAATAAGATATTCACGCAAAGATAAAAGATTAAAAAAAAACATACAACGATGAATATACAGTAAAATATGAATACCGTCCACAAAACGCTCATCAAGTTCAAGGAATAAGAACACAAACTATGGTTACTGTATCCATCGTGTATCCTATAATACACTGAAAAAAGCTGTAACATATTATTACTGTATCAACATTCATTTTTTTTTTCGTGGAACAAAGCTGTAAGTGACTATTATGGGAACAACCTTTCAATATAAATAGCAGCAATATGATCTTTACCGATTTTTTCCTATTTGGATAAAATATACAATCTTGTAACTGCAACAGTACTTTAGGCAAAAAATAACGAACAAGGTGACATATAATTTATTTTAAGATATTCAGTGGTTTTATAGTTATTCCATAATTTCATTAAATATTTTTTCCTGAACATTTTCATTTTTACGATTGCGGCTTTATTCCCGGTACCCATCGTTATAATCTAACGACACAGATATTACTTTTGTCTATCCTTTCTTTTTATCGCGAGCAGTGACGCTAGAGAGAATTTTTTTTTTCTTCTAACATTTTTATCAAAAAAAAGGTCTTCAGAAAAAAGAAAACTAAGATATTGTTGCCGCATGGAAACAAGAAAACGAAATAAACATTTGTATCCAATCTGATAGTTCAGGTATTCATAGTCAGGTATTATAATGCGGTATAGATCGCATTTCAGTTTCTACGGCTATCTATCATCTTTGCAGGAAGTCTTAAAAAGCGGACGACCAGGAATTCGAACGCGGACCGGCCAACACCATACTTTCCCTTTAAACGGTGACCAGCACTCTTTGACCTCTAAACGAGTACTTCAATTCAACTGTTGCTGCATTTTCCGGATGATGTCTGGGTTCCGGGAGCTCCCTTATAACTAGTACGTCGGTTTCTAATTACCGTCACCATATACAGTAGAGATATTCCTAGAAACAATATCAACGATGGTGATTGACTAGTAGGATAAATTTTATTGCTTCTTTTTGTATACATATTCTGTTAATTTATAGAATAGAACAATTTTTCCTTAAACCTCTCTAACCGTGGTTTTTTCAGGCCGAAATCACTTTATGAAACATATTGATATCCCAGTTTTGTTAAAGATAATGACAGGGATGACGATATGTTCTATCAAAGATTTCGATCTCAGATATCCATGGTAAATAATTAAGAGATAAACTTAAAAAAATATATAACAAATTAAGTGATTCCTAATCATTAATAGTGCCTATTGCCTACTTACATACTAATGTTTCCCCTAATTTGAAACGTGCAAATAAAAAAGAACAAGATAAATATTTTACAAATTTAATCAGATTATTTCAGGAAAGATTATCTTTACATATTTCTTATATATAGATATACTATCCTATAAAATATTCTAGAGAAAATAAACTGTTTAATATTTTCAACCATTACACAATACAAATACACCTGTCCAAAGAGAAAGTTTCAATTAACAGTAATATTGACATTTATTAGTGTAGAGATTTATTTATTACATTACTAAGCAATAAACGGCGACCTTTCCTCAGTTAAAATATCGTCCGCTCTAAACTAATGTTCGCAATACACTAACAAGTCATCGGGTTGTGTAACAAAAATTGTAAACATGGAGTATTTAGTCGAGAACCGGAAATTGATTTAGTCTACGGTAGTACGACCGTTACGATTAGAACCTAACATTTTTTAAAGGAACCGTTCTTTCAAAACCTTTACATGTAAAGTATTACCTTACAAGACATCACTATCAGATAATTGAAGCGTAATTATCCGTAAAGACGTACGATTTTGGCAGATTTATTTCATGTATTTCACGACATTTATTTTGTCATCTTCCTTATCTCTAGTATGTATGTTCATTTTTAATAAAAAGTTCGGACGCTATTTAACACCGAATTTCTTTAAAAAAAACTACTTAGTTATGGAAAATAATTTTCTTACGTCATTAAGTTCATCATCGTCATTAAGTTTATCAGGTAGTCAGACATTATTCTGAACTATGTTTATAGAACTCTTCGCAGTCGAATGCAACAAAGTTGTACGTGATTCACATCAGGCGAGGGCGGAAGCGATGAAAGTAAAGTGCCGGCCCTCGTTTCATTATCACAAGAAAATTTCCCGAACGACAACAAGACTCGATAAATTCTGTTACTTATGACGAGGGTTCGATTATTAAATCGATTGATACAGTAATAAACGTCATTCCGCCTTTAAACGAAATCGACTTTAAAAGAGCTACGACTCGGTAACACAGGACGTCAATGCAAGTATTCGATTACCGATATCCGTTACTAATTTAAATAAAAATCACAACCTTTAATCAATCGAACTATGTGAGTTTTAAGTTATTCTACAAGACAAATATCTCTGGAATTCATTGCTGGATGCAGAAAGCGTAGGATCCCATACTAAGGGATATTTTAACGCCTATGTACGGAATAGCTGTAGACTACAATGTTTATTAGTTATTTTGCAAAATGACACAGAACATTGTCAATCCAAATAAAGGGTATAAGCGTTGTTTTATTGAATTAAATGGTACAACAAATACGTGTTTTGCCCATAGTAGTAATTGCTCTAGCCGATTTCAAAATAAACTCGATAGAGATATCGATTAAACGGTCAGATAGCTATTCCTTCGATTAAAATATCAATGGTTGAGCTTTCTCCCTGATTGTATGCAAACTACTCCGTAACGTTTAAATAAACAATGTATGAATTTCTCCGAGGTAATACGGCGCGCGAATCACTTCCAAATATGTGTTTTGCGTTGGCGTTAAATGCCGACATTTCGCTCGCACGATGTTTGTTTCACTTAAATTAGTGTAAATTCATGTAAACTTCGACATTTTGGAAAAGAAAGTTTGATTGTAATTGAACCGCGTAGACATTGTGGTTTAAATTACAATAAGTAGGATCATAGAGAGCTATTTGCAAGTTGAACAGATATTACTCACGTAGAACATTTAACTGTGATTTAATTAATAATTATAAAAAAAAAACATCACGAAATATGAACATCATTAAAATGATATTATTACTCAATCTAGAGGATTTTAGTACTTTGCCCGTTAAATAGCATTAAAACGGTGGAACCAGTAATCAGTTTCCTTGATACAAAACAAGTTACAAGTCGAACGGTACCGTCACAGCGGCGACCAGATCAAGTCAATAAGAACATTTTGTCAAAGGCCATTAACATGCTCGCAGAATGTTGCTTTTTATCATAGTTATATTATTCATACGAGTTCGCATCGCGCCAAAGAAACGTCCCGCTATTTATTTCGACGCCATGAATAAAACATATTGCCAAAACTGTTCTGCGACTCCATGCCATTTTTGGTGAACAGTTCGCTTGTTTCTCATTCAACTGCCTGCACGTTTATCCTTATTTATAAACAAAAAGTTTTGCTATGCGTCCGTTATAACTGCATATCAACGACGTAGGATTTTACGGGCTACATTGAAATCAGAAACAATATTAAACAGTTAAGTAACTACATCATACTACATTTTTCATAAATTATATACAATACTAGCTGTCGCCCGCGACTCCGTCCGCGCGCAGTTAAAAAAAATGGGAGGGGGGTTATGAAAAATAGATGTTGGCCGATTCTCAGACCTACTGAATATGCTCACAATATTTCATGAGAATCGGTCAAGCCGTTTCGGTGGAGTACGGTGACGAAAACTTTGACACGAGAATTTTATCTATTAGATTTTAAAGTCATGTCCAACGAATTTCTGTCTTTTATGTAACTTAACTAATTTTTATATGTGTACATCAAAAGAACGGAGAATTAAGACAACCAATTCAACGTACGTGTTTAAACAACTGATTGTAAAATTATGCGAAGAGACGGACTATGGAACTTCCTTACTTATATATCTAGATGGACAAATTTACATAATTTACAAGTTTATTTCTATGAGGTAGCACACATAGAATATATACGTTTAATATATAATGCTACTGCATAATAAATTGCTTATATACCACAAGCAAGATCATTCCTAGCGATATAATCAAAACAATATTTATTAACTAAACAAACGTGTGGATTTTTAGATGATTAATTCAGAAACAAATATTAGAATACAAAAAAAATGTAACAGCATTTATTAGAGTCGATAATTGCAGTATTTATATTCTTTTAGCAATAAAGTGTAAACGTGCAGACTGCAAGTGTGAGATTACACACATTTAACGTCATAAATCCTGATAGCGTGTCATTAAGATATTCACTTGAGTACGCGGTACGTGTTAATATACAATTAATGCCACATTCGATGTACCACATGTAATAAAAACCATGTTGCAGAAATCATATATTAAAAATCTAAATTGTAACAAAAAAGAATTGGTTATTATCTTTTATAAGAATTCTAATGCGCAAGTCTGAATATAATCTTACCTAAGGTTAGGTTAATTTATAATTAATGTGGTGAACGTGGTGGAAACTGATTAAATATTCACATTGAATTTAGATTTGAACGTGGTAGAAACTGATATATTTTTCACTAAGAAATTTAATATAAAAAGACAGGAACAAGATAAAGTTATATAAAAATGTACAAGATATAAAACAAAACGTCAAAACGAAATATGTCAAATAAAAGAAAAATATTTTATAAAACTGTCCAAAAAGGCTGAAGCAAAAAAGCTATATGCATCCCCGAGGCCGCAACATGTGGTAAGAACGGGCTGCGTCAAAACCTTTATTTAATTTTATATATCATTTATATAAATCCTAACATACGTCAAGAAGACCTATGATAATCTCATTTAAAAAGTCAATAACAATAATGCTACCTACAATCTGTTCGATCTTTAAAGTATGCATCTGTTTCCTGTACTTTGATATCTAATAAAGTACAATTACGCAGAGAATAAAATATAATTTTTCTGTTCTTCGAAAATTATTAACCGGTATCTAATACTAAAATTCCTTTATAAAACATACTGTCGTCCCTCTCAATCTTATATATATAAAAGAAAGTCGTGTTAGTTACACTATTTATAACTCAAGAACGGTTGAATCGATTTGACTGAAAATTGGTGGGCAGGTAGCTTAGAACCAGGAAACGAACATAGGGTAATTTTTACCCCGTTTTCTATTTTTTATTCCGCGCGAACGGAGTCGCGGGTAAAAGCTAGTCTTAGATAAAAGAGAGATAACAACATGTTTTATACACAGATTTTGGTCTCAGAAATCAACGATTAATCATTCAATATAATCTATCGATATCTTCTTTGGCTTAAGTTTTACTTGTTCATTGCCATTCTTCTCTTCTCGTAACACCATACCATGCTACCTTTTGTTATGTATGAGAAGTACAAATCAGATGAAACAAAAAAAACTTCTTAAAAAAGACATCACAAAAAGAAGAGAGATCGTGACGGAAAATGGCAGCGGTAGTCACGATCTTTTATTAAAAATATCACGGATATTCCCGAGCGACATTAAAGAACCTTTTAGTTATGTGACCTTATAAATTATTTAACCACCTGTATCACGAACTTTGTCTATTAACACGTACGAAATTAAATTTCAGTTTAATTTATTATTTACCTTGAATGAACATTGGTTGTAAATTGATGATTTTATCTTGAGTTGTTGGCATAGGAATAGATAAAAAATTTAGTTTAATTTGATCTATTAAAATATTTAATTTCATTACATTTGAAAGATTTTTCGCAAAGTTATAACATCATGATATATGTATTTATTATGATTATAATCTGTATTTTAACTTTTCATTCAGACAGATAAAAATCTAACTAATAATGTTACTAATATTATAAATGCGAATGTTTGGATGGATGTTAGGTTGAAGGTATCACCAGAACGGCTCAACGGCTTTTTATTATGTATTTTTAATTGCTTGCGGACGGAGTCGCGGGCGACAGCTAATAGGTACATAATATTACAATTTTTATAGCACATAAATTTTTAATCTCAAATTTATTTAATATTGGTCCAGCTTGTTATCATGTTCTGAGTTTACATATTATCTACGAGCTCATGTTACAGACTTGGGCCATTTTAAGACCGTACATGAATGTTGCGGTAAATCTGTTTACAATTATTTACGCATTTATGTCACGAGCGATAGGCATCAGGGCACATAGTCAAGAGACGGTCGTCATAGGAGATGCATCTTGACGTATCCTTGTGGATCTAGCGTGCTTGTCGCAGGTGGCCTCCAAACCGCTCAGCCGGGAGTAACGCGATCTGACAACCGATTGCAAACAAAATGCACGACACTAGCAAAACAAGGGTAAACAAAATGCTGAGTAGTTCTTCGACCTCTCGATGAAGAATGAATTATGAGACTGTTAAATTTATAATTAGTATCAAATAAAAGTACAGGTAATGTCAAATTTACAACATTTTAAAGGTAGGAATACAATGATAAATATTACAGAACGACCTATTACGTACGTTACGATATGTACCTGTAAAACAACACAAGTTAAAGACAAACATTACCCAATAACTTACAATTCTTTCTAAGTAAACAAAAAAGACGCAAGCGCAAGTTCAACACTCGAAGTGAAACTTTATGAAAAAGCTGCGTAAATTTTGCCGATAGAAAGCGTATTGAGTTGAACCGCGAGCCGCGACAGTATCGCATGTGTCCACTACATTTTCTCTCCAAAGCAGTGCGTTATGCAATGCATAAAATGTATGTCTAACGTGCATTGACATCGCATTACGGCGCATAAGTTACATACATTCACATTGAATCAATCATAAAGTTCGATTGTGCGAGCTTTCACCGCCCTTATGAGGCGCAGTGACATCATGTCAGTACCTTATAGGGACGACGATTTGCCGTCAGTTTCCGCCTTCGAGATTTATTACGCGTTTCACTCGGCCTATTCGCTGATTTTTACTGTGATATTATTGCAATAGGCAATATTCAGTAGGGAAAAGCTGTTTTAGTTAGTAAAATGCGGTCACACGGCTAGTAGGTGCATGTTAGTTTCCGTACGTCTTTATAATCAAGTAACACGTCTGCAAGTCAATGTGCTATTCAATTCTGATCAGTGTAGTGTATTTCAATTTTAAACCTTTTCTATATTATATGTAAAATTTTAGTGGCAAATATTAAAACAAAATGTGATGAAATAAAATCTTGTTCACCTTCCCATCATCTCGATATAAAAAAATAATAGCACATTAAAAAAATCGTGCTATGGTACGTGACTAAGATATCTTCAGTGTTTAGGGCATTGTACTTAAATATCAAATATCGTGTCCCTGACATTATATCATTTATTTGTTTTAACAATTGTTAGCGCATTGAAAGAAATTGAATTAAATTCGTGCTGCAAAGTGTTATTTCGTAAACAAAATCAATTGGCGATAAAGCTCGACAAAAGCTATGTAACGCCGCTATTTAACGAACAAAGGCGAATTTACGAAACGCAACGCAACAATGTTACAAAGGTCAGATGTATAGTGAAACTGAACAAAACTATAAATCAACCGAATTGGGAAACAGTTCCTTAATAACAATTGTGTTAAGTTTATACAGTATTTAACAGATATGAACGGCATCGGTATCGGGCAGATAATGTTTATCTTGTACACAATTACATCGGGCGTCAGTATCTACCGTGACCTTTATTTGATTGATATTGTAGCGAGAATTTGTAACTGATAAATATTAAACCATAGATACGACGTTAACACGACGTTTCAATTTCATTGAAATGTTTGAATTCTATTAAACAAAGTTTTGTTATTAGATAAATATTATCTTAAACTAGCTTTTACCCGCGACTTCGTCCGCGCGGAAAAAAAAAAGCTCACAAGATAAAAAAGTCCCTATGTCCGTCTCCTAGTTCTGAGCTACCTCCCCATCAATTTTCAGCTAAATCAGTTCGACCGATCTTGAGTTATAAATAGTGTAACTAACACGACCTTCTTTTATATATATAGACTAGCTTTTACCCGCGACTCCGTCCGCGCGAAATAAAAAATAGAAAACGGGGTAAAAATTATCCTATGTCCGTTTCCTGGTTCTAAGCTACCTACCCACCAATTTTCAGTCAAATCGATTCAGCCGTTCTTGAGTTATAAATAGTGTAACTAACACGACTTTCTTTTATATATATAGATAGATACGAGAAATGAAATATAAAGAATTTCAGTATAAATGTGAGTGGCATGGTGTGTATTGCACATACACATATCAATTTCCATATTCCTATTGACCAGATATAAATCCGGATAAAAAATGACGTAAGTTCGAAAGTTAGTGATATGCATTGTGAACAATTCATATTGATTATCAGTACTTGCATATGAACAATGGATATTATCCATTACTAGTTTTTGTACCTTGTAACAACATACTAAGTTATCTGTCGTGATACATGTGATTAAACTTCTCAGAAATATTTTTTTTTGTAACCAAAAAGGTCAAAGGTTACAAGTCAATTGTTTTTAACACGCTATAAAAGATATGTTTAACTTTTTTATAAACGACTAGCTGTCGTCCGCGACTCCGTCCGCGTGGAGTAAAAAAAAAAAAAAAAAAATAGGTTTTAAGGGTCTTATTGTTGCGTATATTCAAATTAATTTACTTTTTATTTCAATATTTATAATGCAAAAAATTAAACGTGAGCAATAACAATGAAGGTCTTATAAATAGATAAAAAAAAGATCAGTGAGTCTGTTTATGGCCATAGTCGACGTGCAAAGAGCACAATAAAGGGTCTTTTTTACTCATTACCCGCCGACAATGGCCGCAGTTAATGGTCGCTAAGAACACGTGGCGAGCGCAAAAGCAGAGTTATCTGCAAGCTTTATTGTATTCTTTTGACGTTGACTACCAATTACTTTTTTTAAAAAACCATTATTACTCTATCTATTGTAAAATATTTGTACAAAAATCGACAAAATTAATTTTCAATTCTCAATTACAAAGGTTTTATGTCATTGAATTTAAATTTTATGGTTTTTGTATCTAATATATTCCAAGGCAAATAATAAAAACTGACCCAGTGGTCTATTTAATTGGAAAGTAGGAATAATTTCAAATAATCACAGTATACTCTATGACATAGAGTAAACTGTGTATATTAACAAACAGAGCAGTCAGTAGTCAATAAATTGTTGGAGAGCGGAATACTTACAATTCGTCTTGCCGCGGGCTCGACAAATTGTCACGGGATCCGGAGCTTGCCGGCTTGGGGATAAATTACGAGATATCGGTGCGGCATAAGACTAATGTGCGCGAACACTGCAAGCCCGGGAGCTACGAACTTTGATCAGCACGCACAGAGGTGACCACTTTTTACTGGAGATTTATTAAAACGATGTTTCAAAGAACACGGAAGGATTTAGAAAACAACCAAGTACTTAATACTCACTTAATAATCCACCGCTCCGTAAAAACGTTCTGAGATATTTAACGAATTATGCTTAAGTTAGATAATTCATTGAAGTTTAAAAATTATATATCACGTCGAAACTATTCAAAAATAGAAGTTTTAGCTCTCAAATTTATGGACAATATTAAACGTAATTTACTCGATAAAATTAAGGTGGTTAATATTTTCTTGTATAGGTAGTAAAAGTTATGCAACCATGAATTATTACTTATAGTAGTAGTACTTATAGGTCTGTACTAACACAATTACTTTATTGTTCCTCGCCTCCGTACAAGCGGCTACTAATACGACAGTTATTAATATAGAGAGCGGAGTAAACAGTGACTGCCTCCCTTCTAGCTGCCCGGATTAACATCGAAATTGTGCTTTTAGTACATATTTTGTGTAAACATTTATATTGAACCTGATCGAATCGTATGATGTGTATTTTAAAATATATAAGTGACATTTTTCTAACGTCTTTAAATAGAGATTAATTTTTTTACAAGAAAAAAATTGCAGTAATTAAAAGCACACGTAAGCGTCTTTGTGTACCAAAATTTAATGCAAAATACCAGATACGTGTACTATTACTTTGTTGTTAAACGTTCTTAAAAAATATCAATAACAAGTGATTTTAATGCATCAAGATAAAAGATCTTACCTCATACAATGGACCGCTTATACAACAATAGACCCCAAAAATTGTATCACGTAATAAATTACGAAGCTAACGCAAAACTATCCAATCGCTAACATTTTAAACTATATAAAAAACTATTAGGCCATAACTAGTACGCTTATCTGTTGTCTGAATGCGAGTAGGAATCCGCTCTATCAATGTAATAAACCTAGTCAAAATTAAAAAAAAAATCTTGACAAAATATTTTTATAAATTTATATTAGTTTATTAAAACTAATTTAGTCACGTGCGTGTTTTTGTTACATTTTGATTTTATGATCTAACATGGGTTTCACTTTTTTACCTCATTGGTCAGGGAAAAGGAATATAAAATTTATATCCTTTCAACGAAGTGAGAATCAATATCGACGTCTGAATTAATTACCAATGAAGTGGTATTTATTAAAACCTTGCCGTAGCGGTATCATCAAAGGATGCGATCGTTAAAATACCGATCAAATAATGAAACGTTCGATAAAGTTGATATAAAACTTAACCGTATTATGTTTTAAAACTCACTTTATTTTTTCACGTAGGTACCTAACGCATTCACTATAACAGATTTTTTTAAGTTGACTTAGGTTGATAACTTGAAGTGACAAGTCGCGGTATTTTTTTTATAAAATAATTTGGAAACGAGCAGCGGGAGAGCCAATGATAGACACCCAAGGACATCAGCAATACCATAGGAACTGCAGTTGTGTTGCCGGCATTTGAGAAGGTCATATGCTTGCTTTTTGAAGGGCCCTTAGTCGTAGTAGGAAATGCCGCCGAGGACAGACCATAACGCGGCTGTGCGAGGCAGAAAGTTTCGCTAATACCTCATGGTTGTGGATTATAGTCATCCAGATGGTGTGGATGGAACTTGTCGTGTTGTCCGATGACGGAACTTACACATGTGCAGGATTATAACATGAAACAGGAATCATGGTCTCCATACGTTGAAAAAGAAAAAGAAAAAACCTGTGACGTCACTCTCGTCATTTTAACTGCGGACATACAAAATTGATAAATCGTCAGACACGGATGGCGGTATTAATTGCAGGCTCGGACGCCAGACACTCACACAGTGGTTACGGCTCGTAATAAGGGGTGATTTATTGCAACGTAGGTGTTCGGGTTCCGGGCGGTTGTGTGACTGAGATCTGATAAGTGTTTCCACTATAAATGTTCAGCGCGAATGCTCACTGCAGTGGATGATATTACGAATACTTATCAATGACTTCTATATTAACCAAACAGAATAAGGTTTAAAAAAAAGACTAAATCAGGACAACTAATTTGTAACATCAACAACAATCAGGAAGAATCAAGCAAAATATAACAAACTAGCTGTCGCCCGCGACTCCGTCCGCGCGCAGTTAAAAAATGGGGGGGGGGTTATGAAAAATAGATGTTGGCCGATTCTCAGACCTACTGAATATGCTCACAAAATTTCATGAGAATCGGTCAAGCCGTTTCGGAGGAGTACGGGAACGAAAACTGTGACACGAGAATTTTATATATTAGATATAATTTTATGTTTAAACATGATATCTTCATCATGTAATATTAAGATATGAATGGAAACATCAACATTTGTATAGAAATACGTGATAACAATAAAAAACTTAAAATCACCATTGAGTTGTGTAATTTAGCCGGCATTATGGTACTTCTTTTGTAGTAAACATTCGAATAGTTTTATTGTCGTCGATTATATGTCAATCAAAGGTTATTTTATCGATTCCTTTGGCGTAATTTGTTGCGAAACTAATCGCGGTAGGCGAAATTTCATTTCTCGCTTCAAGCCAGGTAACAGAAGTAAAGAGAAAACTTTATTCACAATCTATTTTTCTAACTATTAATGCTATTTTGTGCTCTTATGCCTAAAAATAACATATTTTTATAGAAAGTTTTGTGGACGTCTACGAAGGTTTGTTATGACATTAGTTAGCAGCTAGTCGTAGTGGATTATTACATGACTTAATTTAAGACATTTGCTATAATGTTTGCTGACAATGAAAACGAACCCAAACTCTTTAAGCCCGCTACGCACGCTTGCCAAAGAACGACGAACAGCAAATGCCAAAAAACAGAAATGGACGCGTGGATTGGTGGTAGCCTGTTTTTGTTTTGTGTTCGCTGTTTGTGCCAGTGATTTTTCTACACAAACAGAAGGATGTTCTACAAACGCGGGGATGACTGTTTGTGTTGGGTGTTAGGCACTGGAGCGGCCATAACACGAGCCATTGTAGCGCACCCAGATATCGAATGAACGATTAAAATTGATTGTCTTAGCACACGACCGGACGCAACAAGTTGACAGCGCTGTTTGTATTATGCGACTGAAAGGATGTAAATATTTGTATTAGAAATTACCTTTTCCCATTTATTTATTGAAAACGTCGAGCATTAATCATCAGTGATAGGTTTAGTGGCCCAGTTGGGGTAGGTTTGCTGAATATCGTTTACTTCTGGTTATGAAATATCTAGGTTAATTGCACCACTGTAATAATTTCAGCTTTGATATTAAATAAATTCGAAAATTATTGAACTTATCCATATACAAAATACATTTTCACGTCGTAAATCCAAAATACCGATTCCAGATATCAACACGACTACAAAACGTCGTGCAACGCCTCCGTAAACTTATCCTCTTAATCGAAAGTCGTAAACATTCGATAATCATACATTGACCTGAGATAAGTAGGCGTAGAACAATACCGCATCGATTGTGAGATAAGAAAGCGATTTATCGTCTGACAGAATAGCATCTAAAGCCCGACATGATGTTTCAAATAAGAAAAAAAACTCGAACAAAGGGAGTGAAAGTGCATTAGCGGAATAAACGCCGCGAGTAAAAAGCCACGACAATCATCCTTGCGTAGTGATGGGCAGCACGATCTATTAATATTGTGACGCGTTTTCATGGTGCGTAAGTTAACGGCGCGAAGTCATCAACTTACGGCGGGACCGAATGTTGTAGATGATAGAGGGACAGCACTTTCCACTGTTCGTCATCCTCGCCCGCAGAAGCCAGAACATGAAAACGTGCCTTTGGAAGTATTCTTGATTTATTGCTGATAAAATCTTAAGGTTGTCGGAAGTCGGTGCAGGTTAACGATCGTTCCTAAATATGGATTCATCTGAGGAACTTGGCAATGGGCTAATAATTTTATTATGTAGCAATAATATTCAAGATACAGTATTTATTGTATTTAACATAGGTCATTGCATTTTAGCGATACATGTTGATAAGTAAATAAGCCATTAATTAACATTAATTGACAGTCAATCACATCACTATGAAGAATAGAATCATGAATATGTAATATCAGCAATAACAGAGAGTGAAAACGTCAATTATGATACAATTGTATAGGAGACCTGCGTGGGAACGACAAAGTTGTATCGATTAATACTAGTTTTCAAATGTTCTTACAACATACATAAGTTGTAGAGTGGTTACGTCTAAATTAATAGCAGACGATCACAACCACTTAAACCATTGGTGTAGATTTTAATCGTCCTGTCCTATTATTTTTAGACAACGTCTTTGACAACTTTCACAGTAATGTGCCATACTGCATCGTAGCTTTTTATACAATCTTCATATTGAAAACATTTCACTTCATATTTCTTATTTCCATATTGCTGATTGGCTTGCATCTCAAACTATTGGAAATGCAAATATTATTCAAAAACAAC
Source organism: Papilio machaon (assembly GCF_912999745.1). Taxonomy (NCBI): domain Eukaryota; kingdom Metazoa; phylum Arthropoda; class Insecta; order Lepidoptera; family Papilionidae; genus Papilio; species Papilio machaon. The sequence goes on along the minus strand of NC_059989.1, from coordinate 1,994,903 downwards.
ACACAAACTTTCATGACTAACAGCAATCAAGCTTTATTTGAAAATTGATTTACAAGCGGCAATTCAAAACCGGTAGCGACTTGAATTCGATTGGCACGTTATCATCAAAACGTTCAGCACGGTAGCTCGGAACACGCTCGCGTTCTGTTACAGAGCAGTTGTACTGTATAAATGGTTTAAGCATAAACGTCTAGAGGCAGACATATCGGTAAATGTACGAACTGTAATAAGAGATCGGCGATCAGATCGCGGAAGAGACGCGTTACATGAACGTCTCGTGCGCGTGGGCGTCCGCTAAAAGACTATAAATTGACGACTAATAGTCATAACCAGGGCTGCTACAAATACAAATCATAAGGAAAAGACGCAAATAGACTAATAACTTACTATCAATTGTACATTAGATTTGGTCGCCTTTCTAGATACAGGGGTGTCAGGCCGGATTTTATATTAGAAGAGAGACAAAAATGCTATGTCGCCAACATTATTACTATAATGAAAGACATATTTTTACAAATTGTTACAACTCGCACAAGAAAGTATTCGATTTGATTAAAAAATAATGTCAGACAGAATTTCTATTAAAATAATTTCTCTACTGCACTAGAATTTTACCATCAGATATTCAAGAAGTCTGACGACCCTATAGAGAATAGACTAGTGCATTAGATATACGAGAGCGTAGCCGTTATACTAAGCCTAAGTCAGTTGGCATTACGAGTATTAGGAAACACCGAGCGGCAAATTGTCCGGTAAATCGATACGCGTAAGCCGCTTGCCGCATCACTAGCGCCTACTACGTCGAAGAATTTTCATAATGCGATGTTACTGCTACAACAGACAGATACAGTATAGTTCCTTTTTTGTTATTTCAAAATTTGTTAATAGTATTTAAGTGAACAATATTTGGTATAAAATATATAATATGTAACAAAATCTGGAAGTTTTCGTTTTACTTCGTATTGGTTAGTTATGTACTAACCAATACGAAGTAAAACGTATGCATAATGTATTTTAATTGTTAACAAAGAATCGAACCCGCTTCTTTTCCAACGACATTTAACACTTCGTTGCAATGATTACAAGCTTTTACATGCAATCACAGATTCAGCAACCATTAGCGGTCGAATTGTCAATAAAATGAGACAAAGTGTGCTATAAACGCACAAGTCAATAGCCGATAGTATCTTAGGGATGGGCGTTAGTCGATAGAAGCATAAATGTCGATATAAGCATCGACTTGTCAAGATTGTTGCCTTGCCTATTTGTCCCATGTTAATGCGTTAATACGGAGTTCCAGTCACGATCGGGTACGCACGCTTCTGGTTAGTATGTTACTGGTTCCTTTACGTTACATTTTGACACACTTGTTCACTTTACGGTAGTTGCCATTACTTAATATTGTTGTTGGATTACTTGATTAAGTACCTTAATTTTGACAGGGTTGTAATTCAAGTAATAATCGATTATATTGATAAAAATAACGGTGGCCCCCAAGTTTGTCAGCACAAGATTTTAAAAAAGTAGCCTTTAATATACCCGCGTGTATCAGCTATTCCTTTCCCATCAAAATGGGTCCAGCCATTCCAGAGATTAATTACCAGGCACAAACAATTAATAAACAATTAGAGACAAAAAAAATTAATCAATCAGTTTTAGAACTGTGAGTCACCACACTGCAACATTAACACGCTGCGTTTAATCGGCCGTGACTACAATGCACCATTATTTAGGTAATAGCTTAATCAGGTTTAAACTAGAAAGTAGACTAAAGCTTCGGCCGGCATTACTAACACTTTTATGCAATGCACTTATTGTGTCTCACTATTTGCTGTTACGTAACGAAGCGTGTTGCTTTGCTGTTGAAAAGATAATGAATAATTGTCCCGTTACTATAATATGTAAACCTTAATTTTGCTCGACCGTATCAAACAGTTCGACAGATTAATTATCGAAGCCGGCTTTAGGTGTGAACTGAGCAGATAGCTAATTTCAACTTATACATTTTAGCACACGCAAATTTTAACTCTATAACATATGAAGGAAAGTATATATTGCAAATACGAAGTCCATTTAATTACTTGTCACGGACCATTAAGCGTTAATGCAAGTCTATCAAAGTAAAAAGCGTAAGGAAATCTTTACTGCAAAGACATTTCGCTATAAAAGGCTTTGTCGCTTCTCATTTAATATACAGTTAAAATCAACATCTTGTGGATAAAGTGTAAATTTCAATTAATGCCAATTTAAGATGCTATTTTTTATTCCTCTTTACATTTTGTTACTTTAAATAGGTTCAATACCAATGTTGCTTATTCATTTTTCCTAGTATAAGGGACCTACTTATTTGAAAAGCACTAACATGCGGATTATTTTATTAATCAGCTACGGTCAATCATGACATTTAGAGTAGAACCAATCAGAGCCAGTATTGCTATATTAAAAGTAATTTGCAGCAGCCGTCTATACGGTGAGATAGACCAGGTTGTGCTTTCTACGCACATGCGTGGGCGCAACAACCGAGCGCAGTAATTAATGCAAGTGCACACAAATATAAAGTGAATCGGTGAAACTAAGCCCATAATCGTAAGACGATACAAATAAATATCGGCTGAGAATATAGAGATGAAATATTATAAAAACGTGGCTAAAAATTACGACAATTTACTATTATCTTTTACCAAAAAACATATTACGAGAAGGTAAATCGTGACTTTTATTTTGATAAATTCCATTAGACTCTACGTTGCCCTGTTCTTTGATATAAAAATTCATAATTATAAAAAACTTATTTCTTTTAAAATATAATTTGCCAAAAACATATATTGGTAGTTTAGTAAAAATTATTAAATTGAACAGAACAGCTATCAAATCAACTTTCATTTGCAATTATGGTAAATTGATATTTTTATTTATCTTTATAATAAAATTGCCTTACGTAAGTCCGCATCGATATTTATTTCTTGTTAATTTAAAAACAGGCTGCAGAAAAAGAAGAGAAAAGACAAACAGTCCTTGAGTTATCCACTTCCAAGCATTGATTTACTAGTTTGGTATAATTTTAATAGTTCTTTTAAATCGTAATCCCAGTTAGACGATTCCTTATCTGAAGTGAACTCGATACGTGTAGAGAGTTGGCCAGCCTCGGCTTATTGTGTCAGGGTCCGACGAAGTGTAACAACGTCGTACAAAGCCACACCTTAGCATTGCCTTTTCTCACTATACACTGACAAACTTATCTGACCCGGTGAAACTAAATTACAATAGCTCAATAACACCACCTTGTCAATGTCAAAAAAATATTGCACAAAATCCATTTCAAACTATATATACCGACAAGGATATCTGACCCGTTGGACATAAGTCAAACTAAATCGTGCTAGCTCACTAGCGTCCTCCTGTCCATTTCAAAAAGTGTCAAGATCCTTTTCTTACTGTAGCTGTGTTGTCATTGTTTTTTATGCCATTTGTCATGTGTGAATCATTTTCTATGCCTAAGTAGATTTTACATATTTTCTTTCCGTCACAACTAACTGCGATAACAGCGCCTCTTTTACAGAGCCGCTAAGATAACTTGGTCGCACTATACCTCTACTCACTTGACAGTTTTCAATGGTTTTATTAGACAGCTTTGGTGCTTGTTATCGAAGCCATATCTTTCTATTTCTTGTTTTAGATAAAGACATCTATGGAAATGTAATTTCGCTGACTTATGTTGTATAAATTTCAATAGTATATTTTATGCTAGGAAATGGTAAAAATTATTTTACGAGACACGATTTAATCTGATTAGTAAATACATATCCTAACAAAATTCATTACTCTTTCGACATTTCCTACTCAAGTTTGCACTTGTTGCTTGGGTAATTCTAGTGCCACATTGAATTAATGATTTGTTATTTCTTACTGTCTATTTTTTAGCTGTCGCCCGAACTCCGTCTGCGCAGAAATAAAAATAAACTCTATTAGCATCCTATGTGTTCTTCCAGACTAGGCTCTACATATATGCCAAATTACATCAAGATCCGTTGTGCCGTTCCGGAGATATGTTCAAACATCCATCCATTTAAACATTCGCATTTATAATATTAGTACGATGTAAGATTAAATATAGAATGTTCTTTTACTACTTACAACTCTTGTTGTAAATTTTTACTCGTTATGGCGACAAGAAAAAGCCTTTGACAAAATTTCATGAAGGAGGTAAGAAGGTGTAAGATTTTTAATTATTTTACATCGTCTATAAAGCCTTGTATGATAACTTGTGAACAAATATTTATACATCTCCATTCTCGTCAACCTTTGTCTCACCTTTTAATAATTTGTTTTAAAAAAAAAACTTCCTTCGTTCTTTTGTTCGTAGCTTCCTTAATAATCGCCTTCACGTGTAATTTTATTGAGTGATCATTGGACATAAAATGTTATTGAAATTGCATATATAAAATTAAGATAGCCCGTCGGTTCCATTTTTGTCTTAAACTCGTTCAACTTAACCTCACCCGACTTCATTTATAGGCAGTAAAGTCATTGATTGGTAATAAAATAATAACGAGCTCTGCTTTCCCTGTTGCCTTTAAACGGTCCGTGAACGTTATACGTTCGCTTTAGCTTATCGTAGTTATAATTTCGAACGTTTGACCTTTCGTCTGCGATTGGGATATGAGGAACCTTTCACGGTTGTCATTCTGAGACGTTAAATTACGAGTTATCAGTTAACAGGAATTAATCGAATTGCGATATCTAACATTAAACATTGCGCTGTCTATGGTATATTTAGAAATAGATAATTATTATGCTAGAGTTATCTAAATGGCACAGTACCAGATAATCAAGATTGCTAATGCATATTTAAAAAAAACTCTTTTTCATGGCAACCCTAAAAAACTATATATCAGGATGAAATTTTTATGGTCTATTGGGTTAGGCTTCTTTATAAGTCGTCTCAGAAATACATATATGTGTTTTAATTTCACTAATATTTAAGGGAGATTAATGCCAAATTTTTGGAGGAGGCCTTTACCCGAAGAGGGGTTCCTACAGATTAGTTTATTAAAAAAAAAAAAATTAAATTAAATTAAGGAATTGTAAAAAATTGCAAATAGAAGTAAGTTACTTTGTACATTTTATTTCATTTTTTAATTTTGTTTTATCTGTATGGAAATAAATGGCTTTATTATTATTATTATAATGCCAAATTTAGTTCGTAATAAAAATACTCAACAGCAAAATATCTATACGTAAAACTACTTCGGACGTTTGATTGATGTGGATTTTTTTTTTCTATTCCCGATTCAACAATGTACATTTTTAGACAATGTAAACATGAAACAATAGCAATCGTTTCGAAATAGTCCTTTGTTCCCGTTGTACATTTTCAATATAGCTCAAACGAAACCAATAACAAAAGCTTTCGTGGCGCAAATAAAAAGCGCGCGGTAACACGCGGATGCTTCGGAACGTAAAAATATATCTTGTTCTAACCCAGACTCTGAACCATAGACAAACTGGACATCATGCTAAAACTCGTAAAATGGCAGTTTAAACCTTTTTTTTGACATAACCATAAGATAAGCATCGCTGATATCTTTCACAAAATAACTATAAAAACTTGAGAGGTGTCAAGGGACACCCGGATGGAACGAAGTTCCTATCGATTAATAAGTGAAGGAACCAATGTTTATTCTATGAATAAAAAATTTAAGTCTTCACAAGAAGTACATTTTATTTCTATGAATTTTCGTTATATATTGTCACGTCGTTGTCATGGTGAAGTAGCGCTCATCCGTCGTTAACATACTAACTATAACAAAAAGTGTCGTGACAACTTTTCGTAAGAATTTTTTCCGTCTAGCCCCCTTTCACAACGCGCAATAAGGAACTTCGTTCCAAAAGTAATCGTATTAAAATTTGACTTTACTCTGTGTAATTAACTTCGACGTTGAATTGAAAAGAAGTATAGATTGCATAATGCTTCAAAACAATTTCTTAACGTGATCATTAATTAGGTGGAACATTACACGGGAACGGTGAAAGCATTGTTTCGAATCTGATCCGAGTTAAAACAGACGCATTTGTGGGACGGACGTGGGAGGCGTAGGTTGGCTACATATAATTACACGCACCGGTGTACCTAGACCTACCCTTTGGATTGACGGCTTAGATCCAGCGATCCATTAAAAGGTTATCACGGGTCTATTTATAATGGAGTTAATTTGAGCACCAAAAGACTGATCATGATTTGAAATAGATTTCATACTCGTGTTCAAAGTTTTTGTATGTATGAAATATATGACGTAATTGATCTGAAATAGAAAACAAATGATTAAATTTTAATGCTTGTAAAGAGTATTCACATTTTAGTATCAGTAAATGTTTTTAACTTATTTTTTTTATTATTTTCGAAAAGAGTTTTGTTCATTATCAGATGTCATACACATCTAAGTCAATAACATTTTATTTTCTTTATACTCGACCTATAAATCATAATAACTACCGATTGGTTGCTAAGATACTATGCAACAAATAAAATTTCACCAAATCACGAGCTATATATCAATCATTCGTAGAAAACTAAACGTAAACTGTCGTAACAATATTAATGTCGGTAGCCGAACAGCGTTTTAACTTGTCTCATTCAATTTATTCGAGACATTAATCAAATTTCCTGTTCAAGTATTAATCTTTTAAATGCATGCGATTACACGCTCGCTACCGCTATATCTCACCAATGTACCAACCTTGTACCGACCGACGGATTAATAAGGAAACAATTTAGTACATACTTAACTTAGGACGTCGATTAAACGATATGGCTATTACTAACATACATCGACGCCGAATATAAGTACACAATTATGTAATTTGTGACGTTAAACAAGCATGATTCATTTCTTAGCTTAGTAAATCAAAACGTTCTGACTCAAAATAAATGAACTCTCAACATTACCTTACCAAACGAATTAATAATAACATAGGTAACTATTTATACAATACTAGCTTTTACCCGCGACTCCGTCCGCGCGGAATAAAAAAAAAAAGAAAAGAAAACGGGGTAAAAATTATCCTATGTCCTATTCCTGGTTCTAAGCTACCTGCCCACCAATTTTCAGTCAAATCGACTCAGCCGTTCTTGAGTTATAAATGGTGTAACTAACACAACTTTCTTTTATATATATAGATTTACTAAGTTTCTGATTACGCACAATCTAGGTCGACTCCTTTCGCTTACCTGAAACAAAAGAGTACATTTTACTTGTATGCATATTTTACATCGTAGGTTTAGGCACATACCTAATAAATATTATCATAAATATAGACTCAAAATAAAATGAGAAAACTTTATTTAAAACAGAATGTATTCAGCAGTGTAAACATGTATATCGATTACTCGTACATTTGCAGCGATGTCAAGGTCAGGAGCGGCGTGTCGTGAAGGATCCGAGAAGGTCGGGTTCAGGGCCTGTTCGCGGGGCAAAGGTCACGGGTGCGGTATCGATTTCAGTCCGTTAACTCCGCTCCCATTGTTATCAGACATACAAAGTAGGAAAATAACAGTTTTGCCTATTTTTATTCGCAGCAATAGACTTGTTTACATTTTAAAATTCCTATTGCAAAGAAGTCGCTGATTATTATGTTTTATTATTTACCTTTTTAATGCTTTGTGAAAGAAGTGAAAAAAAATGATTAAAATGCCATGTCAAACAAACTTAATCCGTGTTCTTAAAAGGACAACTTTTTACGCTTGGATTTAAAAAAAAACAACAAGTAGCAAGCAAGAAAAAACAATAAAATAATTAGGAATACAATCTTACGATTATCACCGGATATGTCAATCTGATTTGATTTCAGATTACAATTTCTTAGAAATATTGAGAAATAGTTTTATTACATTGAAAAAAGACCTTAAATGCGTGTCCTTTAAATCAAATATTCAACGACTTCCATTAAAATATAAATATCTTAAAACAGAACGAAAGATAGATATGTATTTTATTCGTTTCTATATTCAATCACTTTCATCGATCCAATTTTGTTCTTGTCGGTTTGTCTATCAGTAAATACTAATCTTCATGCATAAATAATTTGTTGATTCTGTCTGTAATAAAGCTTTGTGTTTAAGCTACCGTCAATCATAACAAATTGATAATTCCTTATTAATTGCGCGTCAAATTTGATTGCTCTGTGTTCATTAAATAACGGATTATTTTATTGACTTTTATGGTCATTCAATTTCTTGTAATATATAACTTTACTTACTTCATTTATACTTCTATCAAACAATCCGTAACTTAAGAGACAAACATTTATGAACAAGACAACATGATTGTTTGCTCATTTTCCATAAAAGGCAAGAACCATACAACGGTTAAGATAGTCGAGATCAGCGTTACGACAACCAACAACTTTTTGTGAATGATTCTGTGAGGATAATATTTATAACTGCCAATACAATATGATGAGTAATAAATCCCCGTCGTACTTGAAACGCCTTAAATGAGATAGTGCACTCGTAAATGTTGGATGATAAATCGTCTGAGATTTTTCGTACCCCTGTTGACTTCACCAGATGATGTTAACGAACCGCGTATTGTAAGTGAATGGCAAATAAAAAGAATTACGAAACAACAAAGATGACATTACAAAAACATATTTACATATAAACTTTATCAAAAACAAAGCTGTCTCATTCCTATAAGACTTTATGTTGATGTTTAATAAAGTGGAAAATAATGATTAAATATTTTCCATCTCTACAAATTGAACATGACAGGAACACGATGATAGACAAAGATTACATTGTGAGCTCTGAGTAAGCGATATGCAAAACGAGGCGACATATCAAGCTAGTGATACGACAAACAAAAACAGAAAAGAGAACAGAAAAAAAAGTAAATTCGGCAATACATTCAGACGAAATTACGTATTACGAGGAACAATGGCCGATGCAAATTGTGGCCGAGCGAGCTTTTTATTTATTTAAGAAGCGACAAAAAAGATGCAACTTGTTCAATTGAATGCACCATACAGAGTAGGCACCATAAGCTTTTAAGGTAAGCCCGCCATTGTAAGGAAAATAATAAATTAAAAATACTACCCGGAAAGTCTTCGATGGAATTTAAAATAAAAAGACTTAGCCTCAAGACTATCCCCGCAACAAACTGAAGTAAATGTGAATTTTCAGAAATATAGTGGTATGTAATTTTCAAAAAACAACAAAAAATTGCAAATATTAATGAAAGCTACGAACAACTTCATCAATGCTTTCGTTTCTCTGAATTTTGTATCTTTTTGTATTAAGGTGTCTTCGGTACAAAATGTTATCCCACATTTGGTACAATGTGATTTATAATGATCAAAACTAACAAAAGAGAAACTGCAGGAAGGAAAGAAAACTTTTTTAGCTTTAGTCAGTATCTATAGCAGCGACACAAATAGACAAAGGTAGACAATAGATAATAATTTACGAATTCAGGTCTAGTAATAACTCAGAGCATTAATCGAAACTCTAGTTGTCGACTGCGGCAGAGAAAGTATACCGCTACTGGTGTTTGCATCGCCGCGGGTAGCAAGCTGGAATTGTCATGAGATTACAGACAATAATATATTTTTTAACATTATTTCATAAAAGGAAAGTTCTAACAAACATGCTGATACTGTTACATTAGATTAATATATTGAATTAGAATGAAACAATTCAAAACACCACTTTTAAAATATATACATGTTTTGAATAGAATTGACCAACTAGAAGCACTCTCATCTTCGTCATTAACCTCTATCAAACCATTACCAGTATACGTAGAATGAATATAGATCCAAAATACTGGCCACAATAAACTTGAACTTTAGTTATACCTCAAGCTACTACTTTTTTATGCTTTGCAACAACTGGGCCTCAAACAACAAAACTAATGATTCGAAACGTCACATAACATAATTCACAATTTACATAACAGGACATACATAATAGCGTAGACAACAAGAGAACACAAGCTTAGAAACAACTGACGATAAATCTGTCCGGGATCGCTTGGAAGAAGCCGGGCCTAGGCTAGTAGTGTCGGAGTCGCTTTGTTAATGGGTGTAGTTGTAACCGCTTGGCATGAATCACGGCGCGATGAAGGCTGGTGGGTGTTAGCTGGATACTTCCTGGCCCACCCACTTAGGACACTGGGAGCCAGCCCGTGAGATTCTAGACTGTTAAAGTTGTTTGTACGAAACAAGCGATGCTGATCTTTTATTACTAGCTGTGAATATTGGCAAGTTATAAAATAAATTTAAATTTAAAAAGAAGAAAATAAAAATAATTTTGAATATTTTAAGATGAGTTTTCACTCAGGTACTTTGAAACAACCAAGAGAACAATTTTGTACTGTTGTTAGAGCTGTGAAAACTCCTGTTTATATTATCAATGTGTGTTTTCTAGTGTTTCATTTCCCACTATGAATTAACTGTTATTCGTTACACACATATTAGTTACTTAAACTTAAATTTTAGATCGTGTACCAATGAAATAACTAAATTCCTGTAAACATTTGAGCCCATTTATATTTTTACCCAAAAGTAGTAAAGATTTAACCTAAGGTCCATTAGGTTATATTCAGTAGTGTTGCATAACAACCCTTACAATTATAATTTATGTCCGAGCACGAAATATCCGATCGCGTTATCCAAAAGGAGTGAAACTGATTATTCGTCAACGATATTTCCATAACTTTATGGCAACAGCGCCGCGTAACGAGCCACAAACGCCTACGATATTTCAGTCACATTGTTATCTATTGCTGTTATTTAAACGACTATGTCTGCAACTTTATTAAAGGAGAGAAAAAAAAAACATATTTCTACAATTCAACATTTTATAAAAGCAGAAAATTAATTCTTAGGAAATGCTACATCGTTCCAGTAATACAAATAATTTTATAATTGAGACTTAAAGATTCTGTTATTCTGGATAGCAATAATATTTCGATAACAATTCCATCTAGCTTTAGTTTAAAATTACCATTTTACTCTTAAAGGTTATTTTCCCGTGCACTAGAATGCCACTAAAAGATTTTAGCTGTATCACGAAGCAAATCTTATAGGTCTTAGAGAATTTCAAAGGCATTCCAGGTGAAAGTTCCACTGGAAACACATTCGCTGAACCGATGATAGTGATCAAGGGCGTTTTGTAAGGAAACTCCACGAGGTAGGGTCACTCACTCCGCTTCACGCTCTATGCTATCTGCGGTCAATGTGGGTGTATGAACAGCCGATATAAATTATAGTTGGCGTTCATTTTTATTACTAAGTTGTGTATTTGCAGAAAGTAAAAATAAAATTAATGATAATAGTATTAAAATTAACATTTCTAAAGATCTATAAACTTCCAGCCTTATCAACTACTGGAAGTTATCTGAAGTTATTAAGACAATTATGTCCTGAAAGTGAATTAAATGAAGACATTAAAATTTTTATTGCAATTCAAATATAGTATTATTTCAACTTAGAAAATCCTCATTTAGAAGAGGTATTTTAGAAAGATTGGTCTTGTACATTCCCAATGCAAAGTGAATCTATTTTTGCACTAAACGTGTGCACTATACACCTAATGCTTGCAATGATGAAATCGGCCATTTGCAATCATTTGCATAAGGAAGTCAGATAAAATCCGATGCACGCTTTTCAACTTAGCAAGGGTGACCACTGTACTTGTGTGAGGTAATAAACAGCTTAGGTGCCGTATCGCGTGAGAGCTTCCTTAATTGGAAGCTTGAAGCATTGAATAATAGGGTACCTCTATTTTGATATTTTAACACGTTGTCTCAGGTGTTTTGTCAAGATATTGCATAAACAAAGATATAGTGTGTCTGGACAGTCGAAATACCTTTCGTCAGCAAGGCATCATACAATATTTAACTCTCAGTACATAATAAGCAAACGTAACCGATAAATATACGTAGCAATATAAAAGGCGGATATCACGCAAACTATTTAAGCAATAACGAATTGCAGCGTTTAACTTGTCGAATCAACAATTGTTCGCTAACCGTACAAGGCAGTGCAGTGACAATAGACATGCGCCATCGCTGGACATCTGGAGCGAAGTACCGTTATTAAAAAAGTCACCACAGTATCGAAATTGTGCCTCCGCGGGTCAACAAGATGCGGTCCCTTTTAAAATGCACACGTCGAATCACGAGAAGTATTTACAGATACAAAAACTTCAGATCGCTGACCGGCAGTAAACAAGACTCACGTAAGAGTACACGAAAATTACGAGATATGCTAGTATTTTTCCTTATTTTTTTCAGACAAATGATTACACATTTTTTTGTTATACAGTAGGATCGTAAATTAAATAAAACTTCAGAAAACATTAAGTAATAATAACATGATAAATATAGCATTAGTTTACTTAATATGGGACAAGATTTGAAGAAATCGTATTTAATAATTTAGTCGTAACCAAGTTATTTAACACTACCGACACCTAGTATAATGCTAAAATTTATTTACCAAGCTTTAGCTTTATCGATTTTCCTTATTGGTTGTCATTTAAAATCTATTGGATTGCATTGGCGAAGTAAAGATATCTCTTTATGAATGAGCTTAGTTGTTAACACGAGGCGCCCACTTTGTCACGCGCGGCGTGTTGAGGAAGCGATATTGGATTTTAAAGGTACATTCGAATGCAACTCCCCCGTTATCTTATGTTAAAAATGGTTATTTTCGCATCCTTCGTGCGTCATTAGATAATGCAGCCATGAAAAAAATTGCCGGCGCATTTACTCCCACGTAAAACTTCTTTATCAAAAAGTTAAAATCTTGCATTTGAACAGAGGGCAAAGTACACTGGCCGTTTTTATTTGCACTCGTTGGTGTTTTATGGAGCCCATATAAAAATATTATAAGCCAATAACCGCATTTTAGTTTGATCACCACATCAATTCAAGTATGATTTTGGTACAACATTAAAAATCGAATATTGAATGATAACTTTTATTAACCGTACACTATTTTAGGTAGTTTCAAGTTGGCAATTGTTCTTCTAGAGACTCTACCTATATACATTTTATAGGCACATTTCGAGTTCATTGCAAATAGAATTCAGAGATATAAAGATATGCGGGAGATCATAATCGTAATCGGCTGCAGAATCAATAAGGCGAAGGGTTCGTGCTCAAAGTGGATGTTTAACCTGTGACCGGAGGCGTGCGGCAGCGCCGGCTGATGCCATGTCGAGCCATCCATCACGCCCTCTATCGGAGGCAAACAAGCCCAATACGGTTATACTGAACCAAATATTGACGACATCACTTTACCTACATTTTCGCCTTACACAAAGACCTTTCTTTCCGGTTGATCCGAAGTACTCGAATGTGACGTGAACAAATCGCTCGGTGTGAGGTACGTCACGGATTCCACTTTACTTTGCCTGGTACTTCAATAACATTGACTTTGATGATAACTATCGCGCATTATGAATGAGTTACAACTACTCACAAAGCTTATTATACTACAAGCTGTTTATTCTTGACTCTCGTTGCAGTTATAAAGTAGCGTAAGCTTGGTTTCATTAGAAGACAAAAATTTTAGATAATGTGAAAGAATATCCTGTAAAAAATACTGCCGCCCATATCACAGAAGTGTATTATTAAAATACACATTTCCGCCATATTACAAAAATGTGTCATCTTCGTCGGAGTAACACCAATGAACCTATCGCACCGTATCGTTTAATGAAGCGAAATATTGACGGAGGTCAGTCGGCACACCAGACAACGTCTCGACTACTATGACAATTAGCAACAATCTTGTCTCGACAAGTCATCAGCATGCTTTAATCGCCTAATCATGCTAATATTACATGGATAAAAATACAAGTACTTTAAGAAACATTCAGTCACAGTTTACAAGTCACTCGATATAGTTAAATATGTAAGTTGATTATTAATAACAATAAAAACAATTTCTTTATAATTTTCTACAAAGTAAAGATCAATGATGTCAGTAGACCCTTGGATTTTGTGAATTCAGGAGATGCGCCTTAGATTACAATCTAACCAATTTAGGTAAATCGATCGTATCCTAAACCGCTATAAATCAAAGCCCAAGGCTCGGAATAAATAAAGAAAAAAAAAACAATTCTCAAGAATTACAAAACTCTACTCAGTAAAACCATCATCGTACAAAAAGAGGAGAGATGAGAAGAGAACATAATTACGATTGATTAAATCAAACATTGATTTACAGTGAGGATGGAGTTGATTGATCGACGCTTGTCGGCTTGTAGTGCGGCTTATAGACATTGCAGGGGGCTGCCCCCTGCAGCATTAAATATATTTCAACCTTTACTATCACTCAGATAATATTGAATCATAAATTTACATAGCTTACGCGATATATTGTATTTAAAACTAAAAAAAAGCTTCTCAAATAGATAAACTAAAAAATATTGTGTAAAAAAAACAACGAAGAAATTCGAACTGGGATCAAATTTTAGATTTGTAGACAGTAAATAAATTAAATCGCATCATAACTTTAATAAAAACGTTTCACAATACAACAAAAACTTCACAGGTCGCCTAGAACAGGTTGTGCAAATAGCATGAGTTAGAGCAATTAAGAGTTATTTATAACGGTATTGACTTTATGGTTATATTTCTTATAGTTAATAGAGTCTTAGATGGTGTAGTGGAGGACGGGCACCGTTAGTCCATCCATTGATTTTGATAACACAGATCGCAGACTGTTGCCTACGGCGCGTAGTGGCGGCCCGACTAATGTCAGCAATGCACTCCCATCAGACCGGACCCAACGCCAGTGATGAAGAAATCTATTTAGTCTGTTTTGCTGCAAGCGATGCTCTCGAGACTACAAAATTGCTAAATTACCGGAAATGGTAGCGACCAATTACCAATGTAGTAAATTAAAGGTAATTTTGTTTGAGGTCGGGATTTTTTTGTTTAGTTCTTAGAAAACATGTTAACTCTTAAAATTATAAAAGTATAGTTTTAACGTTACAAATTGTTATGTTATCGTTCTCTTTATAACTGGTATTAAACCCAAGAAAATAGGACATTGTAAAATACATTACCGAAACCAAATAAGTGTTTAAATGGACCGTGAAGAGGGATGGTTAAAACTCAACAGCTAATGCTGAGAAATCTTATTTTTATAAGACATAATTTATAGATTGTATAAAATACGTTCTTATAACGGATCGCACTACTGGTCGTCTATGGTAAAATTTTGACAGTAATTTAAACGACGCGACGTAATGGAGACGATCGTATTGCGTGTGAAAATAATATTATCACGCGGAGTGAATTACGAAATAAGTGAGCCCTTTGACCTCCACTGCCGAAAAATTCACATAAAAAATATTTTCATCTCTCATTCGTTCTAAAAAAAAATTAGATAAAAGGTTTTATATGAATGTTTCGGCAGTGGAAACCTACGGGTATCGTGTAATAGGTATAAAATTGAACATGAAAAATCCTTTGACATTATAGCACCTGTCATTGAATAGTGCAATGACAATTCATCGCGGCATCTTCAAAGATACAGGCGTTTTTATGGTTGCTATGTGTTTAACCCAATGTCCAAACACATACTAAACAATGTACTCGGATTTTATTGGCTCCTCTTGCTAATATGGTTAACACTGATGTGCTAAATTTAACATTCGTATATGTGACGTGATATCACACAATAATTCCAGTTATCAATAGATTATTAGACATGTTGAATTTCAATCCTCAGAGAAACATGTCTTAAAACAACCTAGATATTTTTAACTGTTTTTATTGTTTCAGATTTATTTTAACTTTATTCTGATCAGATCAGATTTAAATTCACCTCATATTATATTATGAAATTTATTCAATTTATTCGTCACTAGCTTACCTCGGAAGGTAATACTTAAGTTCTGAAGACTTAAGTGTTACTTTTTCATTAAACAAGTAGGTTAATATTCTCTTAGCTTCTGTAGGTGGTGTTTACTAAAGACCTGCTATTAAATATCGCAATATCGCCTCACCAACGATTACTACAGAACGATGCGCTAAAATTATAGCTTAAGAGAAAATAATCACATAATAAATACAACACCATCCAGCATCTTACGACAAATTAAATCTTACTAATATTATAAATGCGAATAATTATATGAATGGATGTTTGTATGAAGGTATCTCCGGAACGGCTGAACGGATCTTCCAAAATTTGGCACAGATGTAGAACACAGTCTGAAAGAACACATAGGCTGCTTTGTATACATTTTTTTTAATTCGTCGCGGACGGAGTCACAAGCGACAGCTAATATTTAATAAACTGAAAAATCTAGGTACTAAGAAAATCTTGTATTTGATAACCCAAATAGTAAGCAAAAACAAAGGAGCTTTAAAATCACTATCCTGAGAAACTAGGCAAAAAGAAAAACAACGCGAGGAAATGACATGTATCAAGGCGAAGCAAAACACAGGGAGCATCAAATACACGTCTCGTAAAACATGACCATCTCTTTTTCTCTCTCTATGACATTTGGCTGATATGTTCCACACAAAGTCTGATTACGACATAGTTATATTAACCAATGACCCATGTTATGGGTCTCTCACGTCCATATTGCGACAATAGATCAATTTCCGATTGGACTCGGTCGATCGGAGTGTTACGTGGGCGTCTCGGATGCGTTCCTTACCGCGGTCACGGTTGCCACGGCGCCGACACTAGAAATTAAAGTGTCTGTTTGCTTTATAATTAAATAGCGTTAGCGTGACGAACTGCGTCAGAATATAACATACATATTTTCTCTCGGTATACATATTCAGTTTTTACCGAGCAAAAATATGGCAATGAGATAAGGAAAGTGATTTATAGCTTACAGCGATATCTATCGCAAGATTTAGAAATTAATATAACAAGTAATCTCCCAATATGTTATGTTTTAAAGAGTAAAAATGCCACCGAACTAACTACAGCATTTCAACGTAGCAATATCGTACAATGTAAGGATAATTCTGATTCGCTCAGTATTCAATCCCCGAGCTGCGAATAATCGCTGCCTAGCCTGAGCTCAGATTATAAGGCGCGTACACAACGACGCGACGGCGATGTAATTGCTGTCATTTCAATAGAAAACATATTCATTTTACACCAAAGGTATGCTATGAAAAATTACATATAAGGGAAAATTACATAAAAGAATATCTAAAAACGAACTTTTTAATGCTTTTAATTATAATCAAATATCTATTGATTATTTTATAAAAAAATAAAGCTAATTAATTTTGAGTGTTGCTATTTATTTGTAAAGATCACGGATTTACTTTGAATCTTTGTGTCGTACCTACAAAATAGTCATCAATTTTTTATCCTTGGCAATTGAAAATACTCGTATGTTTTTTATTACCCATCATTTGTAGGCCGGTATAAAAGTTTCTTTGTTGTCGTCGTCCGTATGAATCAATAGTACATTGTTGTGTAAGAAGTAATTTACAATGGTGGTCCTTTACTCCACTATTGGGCTTAAATATGAATACTTAACCTGTTGTAAAATGTAAGTTGTGTAGTATTTTTGTTATATCAAACTTAATAGGGAGCGTAGCGTAAATCTGAATACAAAATATTTTAGTAGGTACATAGAACACACTGTAAAATGCTTTTGAAAAAATCCTGAAACAAATATCGTATTGTAGAGTACTTTTACACAACAGTAAGTTAGTTCAGACGCATCGTATTTTTTAATTGTTAGTCACTGTTTGAAGTTCGTGGTAACTTTGTTTTAAAGTCGAATTTCACTGAAATTACGTCGAAGGGAATATCGAATACTACCAAACTTCGTTTTCGAAATCTTTTTAAATTTCGAGGGGCATATCATGTAGGCGGAAAACAAAATGACGTTTAAATAAACCAGACTAATCTTTAATTTCATTAGTCATAGCACACGAAGGGAGCACAGCGTGGCAGAACAGAAGATCAGTGCAGTAATCCTACTGCAACAACAGTACTGTTCTGTCTCGGCATATGCGTTCAAGCATAGCAGTACTGAAATATCCTACTGGTCTGCCTTACTGCCTTCATATGAAAGCATAATGCCGTACCATCGTGATCAAAGCGAGTCTGGATCGGGTTGATTGATGTGTGAATTGTTAATGTACAGTGCGCTTGTCATTTACGCTTTCATGGAGAGCATTGGCTCTTAATGGCTACTCCGGACTAACATTGTAATATTGAATAGAGATACTCATCATGATTCATACGCGTGTGCGTGTTATATATGTGTTTGAATAACTTAGTACATAAGATTGAAAAAAATAATGACTCAGTGCGTGTAAAGTTTTTTTAATATTATTATTGTGTAATGTGGTGTACAAGCATCACTGAAATTTAATGACGTCTCTTGAGTGCTTAGGTCTGAGTAAAAAGTTGCCAAGAATTTAACTTTATTTTGTTAGTTTTTCTTATCAAGAATATAATAAACATACACATACAATCGAAGTATTATAGTGTTTATGTTATCGTAGTGTGTACAATCAAAGAAATAGTATTCAAACATATATCTACATAAAATGGTAATCACCAAAACATTGCTACGGCATTAAAAACCATCAACGCTATTGTATTCGTAAATCAAAAAGGCACTGCACGACAAACTCGACGCACGCGGTCAGAGTCAATATTTGCATAATCATCTCGAACAGGACTGATTCATAGCCATGATCGTAGACCATTGTTTAATACGGCACGTCAGTTGCATTTTATTAAAATTTTACTACTCAAATTTTAATTTTCTTTTAGATGCAAGTAAAAATACAGTGATAAAAAATAAATAAAGTGTGATTTTCGTAGACATATAAAAGACTGTTAAAATTTGAAGTAGAAAAATTTAAGATTTCATTGCCCCAAACTAAGAAAACTTTTTTCTCGAAAAAACAGAAAGAAACTCAAAATAAATATTTAGTTCTAAAATACTATAAACAACAATGGCATGTTTCATTACATTTTGTACTTAAACATACGCTACCTAAATTTTCCATTTTAACCATTTCCACCGACGTGCGTAATTTATTACGTTTTTTACTAGGTGTTGATGATAATACAAATAAGATATACCATATTTATCTTATATATTTTTTTCAAACCGACCGATATTTTGACTAAACACGAAGTCGTACCGTAGAAGTACAATGGAGACAGGCGCTTTCCTCCAACTGTCAATCTGTGCGCGTGCGGCGGCGCAACACGTCGCGCGGCTCGGTTCAGCGTGGGCAGCGACTGTGCGTTGACATTGGAAAGCGCTCCGACAAACATTGTGGTGCTAATTCACGCGCATTAGTGCCGCATTCTACTATACCCGCTAATTTATATGCCGCTTGTTTACATACGATAACGTTGTAAGCAATAAACTGAGCGCACACAATAGTTGACTTTACGTATATTTGTTTACGATTTGTAGTTTCCATAAAATGTTTGATGAATAGTCAATTTAGATGCTTTGAGTATCCAATAACACGGATTTAAATAGCAAGTATAGATAGAGAAAAAAATAGTAATACAAAGCATATAGAGTTATAGAGCTTTAGTGGAATATAAAATGAACTGGGAAAAAGGAGAATCATTAAAAATTTCCTATTAAAAATATTCTTGCCAACGTATTTAAATAAATGAACAAATTTAAAACGACGAAAAATAAGTTAAAACAATTTCAGCAATAACTTTAGAATGTAAGTTGGTTTTAAAGTGTTTAAAGCGACTACCTGAAAACCGATACGAGCGTTCGCTGCAGCCGAGGCCAGGGCTGGTCTCGGCTCGTATTTTTTATCCAAGCGAAGCGACGGGACGGGATACTGTGCTCGGTGGCGGCCAATAATCTACGTATTGTGTTACACCAATATTGAGTTTCCTGACATTTCCCTCCAACTCTGGACACGCGAATAACTAAAAAGAAATTATTGGCTACCTTTACCGTGGAGAAAGTTCAACAGATAGGGTTGCAATATTGATTTAATGGTATATTTAAGGTAAAATAAACTCATTAAGGAGTAAATTTTTAATGAATGGGTATTTTATTAAACATTACCTTTCACTTAATCATATTTTATAAATATATATTGGTACACAATTACCTACAATTTTACTCGTTATATTTAATTTTATAAGATTAACCGACAAGTTGCACAGCGGTGAATTTTATGTCTTCAATTCAGTTGTAGAGGCTCTCGTATGATTGCTAACTCAATAAGGCAATAAGTACCAGCTAACCTTTTATCATCCGGTCTGAACAGAAATTTCACTTTGCTACCAAGACAATTGACAAATAGGCACTTGACATTAGATTGTGTTTGAACTGATAAAACGCTGTAAGCACTGCAAGGGCTCAGGTGTACGCAAAGCAATAATAAGGCAGAGAGTGCGGCGCAAATCAACAGGTCCCGCAGGCCCCACGCCTCCTGCACTTTGAGCGAAAGCGACAACATCGCAGCCGATACTAATGTGTTTGCTACGGTAACCATCAATGTACTGAAACTAAATCCAAAAAATATTATAAATACAGTCGAACCTGGATGAGCGAGAAACTTCTATAAGCGAGTTTTTGTCCGGTCCCGCCGGACAATCTCCATAAGCGAGAAACTCGGGTTAGGGAGAACCTCTATAAGCAAAAAAATATCGGAAACCCTTGGACTCTTGGACCGATTGAATCAAACACCAGAAACTACTTCAGATATAAAGTCTGCATTTCAAAGAGCAAGATGGGGCTAGAAACATGTAAATAGAATTTCAAAAAAAAAAATTCTCCATACATTCCATTGAACATGTCTAATGTGCACATAAAACTGGCCATCAAGCGTTGATTCCTACCGACGAATTATTGTGAAGGGAATAACAAAGATCTCGATTTACTTTCTATAGCTCTACTACATTGGACTTTTGGAAGGTAATGGGCTATTTTCAATTATCCGATCCCTTAATACCATCCCAAATAGTATTATTGTTTTGTTTTCTAAGTTATAACTCATGGTAATAAACTTGTTTATATTCTTTTTGTAAAAAAATTGTAACTGAGATGGTAAGATTACATTTTGTAATACCGGTAGCCTAAAATCTTTATGTAACATCACTTAAAATTGCAGATAAAAGAGTAGAAAACCAGAACTGATTATACTCGCTGAGCAAATGTAAACCACACCCACGTACATCAATGTGGAACGATTCTGATTGACGTTGATCCGGCGCGGCGCAACACTGCAACGTTTTGCAACAAACATAAATCTGTTGCCAAACATCAACATAACCGCATAACCGGCGTGGGTGTATTCCATCACTACAAACAATTAAAAGGCTATTGCTTTATTATACTCAGTAAAGAACGTTATAGTTTGAGCTAATACAAATGAAGGCTATGCAATATTATCTATCACCCACGAGTCTCCGTGTTATTTGATTTATTGATATTAATAACCATCGATTGCATGTATTGTACTGTGATTGGGTTTAAATTTCCGAACCTTTTTCAAATTCAGATAAATATTTAATTTCAGATAAACATATGCGTTTGACACCACGAACATCATCCATTCTTTCTAGTCGGTGGTCGGCGTCCAGTTGGCCATCCCAGGTATCGCTGGATGGATGAGGTGGATAGAGATGTTCGAGACCTACAGGTCCGAGACTGAGAGTCCGGTGAGGACGGCGCGGGATCGGAGAAAGTGGAGACTTTTGTTGTTGGAGGCTAAGGCCCACTTTGGGTCACTGCGTCACCCTAGTTAGTTAGATAAACATATATCGTAACATTTAGCGTGTTTAAAATTAGTCAAGAAACGACAAAATGAAATCTTTTCGTTCGCAATAATTTTATACCAGTTCATGTCAAAAAAAAAAGCCCAATTTATTCGTACTTCATATTTTTTTCATTTGGTTACTGAAGGTAATACGTGTCAATCGTCGTATTATATTTTTTAATTAACCATATCCGTGTGACTATCGTAAGCCACTATTATTTCACGTTGCCTTATAAAATCTATAAATCTACGTCTCTTTCACCCGTGTCCAACATTAATTGACTTTCCAAGATTTACAACACCGCGATAGAGAACGGTCTTCTAAATTTCCAATCCAAGTAAGCAAATAATTTTATAGGTACGTAACCTTTACAATATAAGACTATGTTCTTTTCTACGTAGTAGAGGCTCAAATAAAAGTTTAGTTTCAGTTTTTTTAATTATGTTCTCAAGACTAAATACCGAACTTTCAATATCACCCTTAGAACTTTGCAAAAGCAAAGTTGCTTTGCGGTAGCTAAAGTATGTTTATCGACTCCAGTATACATAAAGCCATCCACATCGCCGAGAACCACACAGAGTGGAGAACCATCCTTCGTGATAGGGTCAAGAGCAGAAGTTGCGACCCTCAGGAATGAGGAAACGATGTGCAGAGAAATAGAGAGAGAGAAGTATGTTTAAATTTTTAAAGCGCTTCTCGTTGCAACTATAACATGTTAAGGTTGTTTTTGTTGGAGCGTAGTATTGTAACACGTGCATTAAGTTTATAGTTTACGTGCAAACGAGTTACACCTCGTAACGCGTGTTACAAACACGATAACAATCATAATAAAATTCCCGGCGTGCTTCCGAACCTTCACACTACCGTTAGGGCTTCTTGTGTCGAAGGGTCAGCAAACCATCGCCCGAACAATTGTGCCGCAATAAAAGCAACACAAACGATCTGTTTAACTGCATGCTTGACCGATAAAACATCAGCATAACACTAGCAACAGATAAAAAAGGTTTTAGTTAAAATATGTTCTTTTCTAGGAGATTTTAACAGATCGAGGCCATTGGGACAGATTTTATGAAACATTTTATATCGACTTAGGCAATTAAAAAGGCTGTAGTGTTGAAAATTTAAGGTAAAATTTTTGTTCAATTTATGCTATCTTATGATTAATCTTCAATAAAAACGTTTACATTAGTTTCAAACCGTTAAACCAGTTCTTTAATGTTATTCAAAGGAAGGTATAAGAAAAAGTATCCGCAATGACAATGAATTAAACATAACCTCTTTAACAAGTCAAGAATGGTCATATCGTACATCACTATCACAGCTTATTAGAACTTCATATACCTTTCATGAAAACACAACCTTTAATATTAGATACGATCGTTTTTATCATACGTCAAGTAATGTTAGCATGTTTAGTATTCCTAATCTAAAGTGATAATTCGATGTCTCATACATAAACTATCGTACGTTTGAAATGCAAATTTCGGAAGACAAAAATTTAAACATTAATACACATTTAGCACTAGAATTATTTATTTGTAAAAGGGCACTTTGTGTTCGTTACCAGGTGCTTTTTCTGTAGCTGCAAAACCTACAGTAAACGAACGCAGCTGTACATAAATGTAAATACGAAATGAATATGGAATTATTAGTAACAGTGACTTTGATCCTTTGAGTCCCGTTAAAACAGGACACTTGAACACTAATCAGAGCTCAATCAAGCGATTGCAACTGGGTCGCGACACTCGCGTCTTGATGTGGGTCACTTTGTATAAATTGAATACAGCGATAGTCCCGCCAGACAGCTTTTGTGATAATCTTTTAATAACCCATTAACGGATCAAAATGAGGACGCGGTAAGATTTATCAAATACGGCTCTACAAAGCCGTTATTGTTATATAAATTATAGTAATTAATAATACAATGCTGAAATGATATAAGGTTAATATTTAAAGCTGATTAATAAGTAGGCTTTAACTTTCATAGCTACTGTGTAGGTTTTATTAGTTTTTGTGTATAATTTTGTAGTAATTTTCATTTAAATTAACACGATTTTTTATCACTCTATGTACTAAATAAAAGAATTCTGTATTCTTTAATCCTTTTACTGTTATTTTTATTTATTAAGATAAAAAATATTAATTATATTTTAATTATTAGTATTATATATTTTTATCAAGGCAGCGTGTTTGGATGTAAAAACATACGTAATAAAATTTGCATATAAAATGCTTTGTAGATAAGGGCCGTGCATTTCCTTCGAGGCCGTGAGAGCGCCTTTGATAAATATTAAATGAACGATCACATTTATATTTGTTATTGAATGACTCAATCGAAAAAGGTTTTTATGGGATTTTGATCTTTTTAAGACGTTTTATTTACCAATTGAAGAAAATTTGTGTATCATTTTTTTTTATTTTAGTACATAACATTTTTACATCGTAACTAGAGTATTATGATTAAATTAAAAGTTTTTGTACTTGATTAAACTTTGTGATTTGAACTTTTTAAACAGTAATTATAAATTTACCCTTAAAATGTGTTATTGAAAACATATACGATTTAAAGCCTTAATTAACATCAATTGCATCACAGCCTAGAGCCAATTAACGAGACATGATTTAACGTTTAAGCACACTTTCGAATACGGCCCGCTTGAGGTGGAATTGAGGATTATCACTTTTTTATTTTGTCCGAGGATTTGGTTCCCCGACAGTTTAATGAGTGCGTCGTTCCGGCCGTTACGAATGGAACCGGCTCCCGTCTTACACATAAGGCGGGTTTTCACTGTACATTATTCTGCGAAAGGCTGCAGTTCGACACGACGACGCACCATCGTAACCGTATTGTCTGCGGTAGCGCGAACAAGTCTGTATTCAAAATTTTTAGACGGATAGTGCGTGTCCGTGCTATCGGTCGTTCAGTGTTCGTCTGTGGAGACTTGCCCCTTGAAAACCTGACTTTATTCGTTTAAATTGTTACTAAAGACAAAACGGCTCTACGCCAGTAGTCATGTAGGTGAGCTCAAAGAGTCTTAAACAGGATTTAAAACCTTGTCGTGCAACCTTTCCGTTGCCTTTTGTTATTCGTAATTTTAATTGCCCCCATTGTTTTAAACTGTATTTTCAGTATAGTCATAAAATTAAATTCAAACACAGGTAAAAAATCCTACAAAATTTTTCGTTTACAACAGTTATCGTAGATTTTTATAATCATCATATATCGGTATCATTCTATTGTAAGAACTGTGAAAATAGGCATATTTAATACTTATTTAAGCTTACCTGAATATCTTTTCGCGGCTGTGGCAACCTCATGACGGGCGGCGAAACCGGCGCTGTCATCCTAGTCTGTGGCGCCATTCGCGGACGCAGCGCGGGGGGCGGAGGCGACGTATAGGGGGCGGGCAGCGACGAGTGGGGGAGGATCGGCATGTGCGGCACTAGTGCAGTGCTGTGAGAGGACGGACCAAGAGAAGACTGGGGGACATGGGGAAGCAGCGCTGTACTGTGAGACGAAGGTTGCGAGTGTAAAGGAATATGAGGGACTAGCGCATTGCTATGAGAGGAATGAGTACGAGGAGTCAAGGGTACGTGAGGGACTATCGCAGTGCTGTGCGAAGGGGCATGTGACACTGCGGGTGGTTGCGTAGTTCGAGGTCCATGCACGACTGATACCGTAGGAGTTAATGGGGGAACGCGACGTTCCCGAGCGCGTTCAACGATGGCAAGATGTTCGGAAGGTCGGATAAGGCGAGGAGGTGGCTGAGTACGAGGTTTCGGTTCAGGAGGTCGTACAGGTTGGATGGCAAGCTGAGCTTTGAGTTGGGGACTCATATGAGCAGTGTGCTGAGGACTTGTTTGTTGGGCTATTTGAGCATTATGCTGCGAGCCCATGTGCACGCTGTGTTGTGGACTCATATGAGAAAGGTGCTGCGGACTGACATGAGCTCCATGTTGAGGAGCTATATGAGGAGCTACATGCTGCGGACTCATTTGAGCAACACTAGGTCCAGCCCGAGCGCTGTGCTGTGGTCCTGCGTGAGCGCCATGCTGAGGGCTGGTATGGGCATACTGAGTGCTGGGCCGAGGCGGTGGCGGCGGCGGCCGCCTTCTAGCCGCCTCCGTTTCGTCATTCGTCATCGGTGCGCGCCAATCTGCAGGACCAAGAAAAAATATATGTATATTTAATATCAAGTAACGAACTGTTTATGCACTAAAATTACCCTAAAATCACAGTTTAGATGCAACATTTATAAAATTTCGTCTTTAAAATTTTCGATCTTTTGATGCATCCTAATAATTTAACATTACCTGGAAGAAAGTCATAGGAAGTATGGTCACATCTAGACCGGACGCGCGCAATCCGCGTTGAATTGTCCACAAACAATAACGGCTGTGCAACGGTCTGCGTCCGGACTAGTTCCGGAATGTGTCAAACTTTCTAATCGATCCAGACCTTTTTCATTTAAATGAAAATGGGTACTCGTTTTTTTAAAAAAAAGATAACCATCGCTGGATAAATTGACTCAATGCGCTGTGTAATTAATTATGCATCTATTTATTTTATTTATATCATTAGAAATAAAACAGCAAAAAATGTATTCATCGATATAGGTACAAGCAAACAAAACATTCTGAGGGACGACGGGATGACATGAATTTAATTTTCATTCCCCTCGAAAAAGGAAATCGCACGGACGCGACGGGAACTTGAATTGACAGCAATCAAATAAGGATGTATCATGTGAAACCCCTAAAGAAATTTATTGAATTGAAAATTGTCCAAGTACTGAAATAATAATGCCTTTTTTATTTTCTGCGTATAAAATATGACTGTCAATTCAAGATTTTAATGAATGTTGAAAAATTTAAATTTCATTTGGATATATTTTAAGTAAAGAAGTATATTTAGAGTAGAGAAGGACGAGTTTCGTAAACCTTTTAACGCATAATGTATATCAGCGCCATCTCTGTGCTACGCATTGAACTACTACATCACTACGTTTACAAACGGTCACGATACAGCAGCGCCAACGGCGTTTATATGAAACCTTGTTTTTTGTAGTCGTTAAAAAATTTAAACATTGCTTGGAACTGTTATTTATAAAAGGAGCAACTACAAAATAAAAATGTTTCAAAAATGTAACAATACAGTTTAAACAAAAACAATATAACATTTAAGAGAGTTATTTCTATTACAAGACAAGACAAAACGCCCACATTAAGAACATTAACAACATGAATAAAACATAGCTTTGTTTTGTTACATTAAGGGCTATCATATTTGCTTCAGTTCGTGCCATTTTATAAATCATTAGAGCTTGCATTTACGTTGTATATCTGATGCTAAATTTGAATTACTACTGCTCGGACATAATGCGCCGTTACTTCTCTCGTTATGGGAAGTGATAAAATGAAAATACTGTTAATTCACTGGACAACAGCCTATAAATATACAACAGTAAGGGTTTAGATTCTACGGTTTTTTGCGTCATGATGACCAATCGAACAGTTTTGCTTCAACAAGGATTACGATTTCTAGAATTTCAAAGTAAAGCGGGTGAGAATACAGTGACAGCTGTGATCAAACCCAACAACATTTAGTTCAAATGTGTAAAAAAAAGGGATACAAAAATGTCACAAACTTGTAGTTTACTTGCATAAAAATCTACTTAGTAATCTACTAAGAATTAAAAAATAAATATTCCACTTTCTTCCGATTTTCAAATCAAAAAGTGCGTGTTAACTGTAAATAAAACATTATAATGAAATTGTGGGTTTATGATAATTGAGTTAAAGTTTCATTTATATTAATACAAAGCATTTCCTTCTACAACTTTATCTGCGAACGTTAACGTTATTTACCCTCAGATTTGTACTTGACCCACAAAACTGCAGACAACTCGCCTCGCAAAATATAATGTTAATGAGAATATTATTTTAAACATTTTAATATACAAATAATGCAAATGCAAGACAGCATTTTAGGATTTTTAAAATTAAACAATCCGAAATTAATTATCAGAGAATATTTAAAAGTAGATTGACTAGTTCAATGGTAATCATATTCGGTGATATCGATAATGTTTAAAAATGTTAAATGTTTTTTTTTTATTTCACATACATTTAAAATAATTGACAATCAATGAAGAAATTTTGAATTTGAATCATTTTTAATATATGTGATAAGTGCAAAATTACTATAAATGACTACATAGGAAAAAATTCAACTTATTAAATAAATTTTAGAGGCAATAGGTGTCGAAAATTAAATTGGAAACTATCTCAAGTCGATCGGAGCTAAATCCGGTCAGATATTTGGTATACACGACAACCGCCAGCTTAACCGCAACGGTACGAGAGCAGAGTTCCGAAATATGAACCTAAGGAAATTTGAACTGACCAATAGTGAAGTATATATTAATATAATATTAGTATATTTC
Organism: Papilio machaon; assembly: GCF_912999745.1. Classification (NCBI taxonomy): domain Eukaryota; kingdom Metazoa; phylum Arthropoda; class Insecta; order Lepidoptera; family Papilionidae; genus Papilio; species Papilio machaon. The sequence goes on along the minus strand of NC_059989.1, from coordinate 1,966,686 downwards.
CAAGATATTATATCAAATATTAATCTCTACGACTATAGAACGTAGATAATACTGAAAATTTGGAAAAAAGGTAATAATCGCAGACAAAATATAAATGAAAGATCTTATATTACAATATGCTCTTAATTTTAGTCTGCTGGTGTATAAAGTAATATTGTTTAAAAAATTATTTAACATAATCACGACGGATAATTCAAACAGATAAATTCAACAATCGTGTGAAGTAAATACGTACCGCAAACAAAATGAACGACCAAGTCCAAATAAACACTTCACGTGAAATGTCTATTTCTAGAGTATCTTTCACTAAACACTTGTAAATTAAACAATACGGGAAACAAATACTAGAAGAACAATACTAAATGGTGGAAATAAATCAAATCAATGCAATACCTATTGAATTTTATAGTAACAAGTGTGGTGCAGTGTTCATTGCTATGACGACACTATTACCGCGTTTTTCCCTCCAAAACAAACGCATGCGCGTATACTATGAGCATCGTGCCTAATAATTTTATCGTATAAAAGATTACCAAGCATTTTAAACCTTAATGTAAGGTCTTAAGGTACTTATTAGTTTAGCAATAAGTTTACAGGAGGGTTGCGTGTTTGATTCAACGCTTTTCGTTCCGACTTGATGATAGGTTTCAGGGGCAATTTTCTTATATATATTAAAGTATAGACGCATAAGTATGGTTGTAACCACATGAGGGGAACGTTTTCTCATTTCCTCAATATTATCAAGATTGGTTTACGCATTATCTGTAAGCGAAATCAGTTTCCAGTTTGAATAGATCACTTTAATGATATCATCAATTCACAGAACCGTCTTCGATGATGTGATTACACACAAGATAGATTTTGAAGTAAAACAAAACCTAATATTTGGATAGATAAAGAAACAAGTGAAAAATTATAATGAAATTGAATTTAGTTTTCTGTTATCCGTACTCCGAGAGACAAACTGATAAAACATACAGTTTTAATTATTTTGTTAATACAAAAACTTTCAACAATCCTGGCCACCTATTGTGTAGCTCATTTGGTTATTTAGTTTAGGAGCTTAAAGTCCAACGGCTGTAATCCATTTAAATTATTCAAATTTAAACTAATGTCATTATGCAGCTCTCCCCCCCGATAAGGGAAGATCAAAGAGATGTTATCTCATGCATTTTTATGAGGCTAGAGCGAGTAAAAAGACAATCATTTAATATGACTTTACTTTAGAATAAGCAATTATAAAAAAAAACTTTCATTTCAATCGAACTAGTTAATTAAAAAACAAATAGATTAACTCTATCCCTGTAACAAGAAAGTTTAAGGCATCGACAATTTAACCAATTTATCTTATCGTCTTTTTGCACTGAACTTGAATCTTATTATCGGGTTAAGCTTTTAAATAAAATACTAAGATTTAAATAGTGTTAAGGCAACAATTTTCAAATTATAGGAAATCATGACTTCATTAAAAAGCAACAAACAGTGAGCAACTAAAACAAGTTCTTACCAAGGGTTTCCATTGCCGAAACAACCGTAAAAAGATATGTTACTGTCTCAGTTTTATTCTTAGAGTGTGAGAAAGACGACAATATATTTCAGTATGAATGTTTCGGGAGTGTAAACCCATTTTTAATTAACACGTTTTGTTGTTGAACCCCAACATTAATAGACAATGACAGGTGGATTCCCAAGGCAATAAAAACTTTTTCATTACCTCTTTTTTGTTACCCACTGCATTTAAGATTGTATTCAAAATTCTCGAGGTAAATCATTCAATCTGATAGTTACATGGTCGACTAATTTTGGAGGTTAGAATGAATAAGTTTTTTTAGAATGAATAAAATTAATTTACACTTCTAAGAAACTGATACAGTGAAGAATTATATTAGGTCCTTACATATGAAATTGGCGTTTTTCGTACTGGCCACTTTAATCACGAATTTCTCCTCTTTGGTAAGGAATTCCAAATTCAAATTTGTACAGCTATAGACTCATGTATTTGTGGTTCGATGACCGTCATTCATTTGTTTTTTTTCTTCTGTTTTTTTCTGTTTGCGTCACTCATTTTACAAAATGGAAAACTTAAAATATCGCATTATTTACGAGTACGAGTTCCGCCGTGGCACTAGTGCTGCGGAAACGACTCGAAGGGTGAATGATGTGTATGGCGGTCGTGTTGCAAAAGAATACACAGTTCGTTTTTGGTTCCAACGTTTTCGTTCTGGAAATTTCGATCTGCAGAACAAGCCCCGTGGACGGCCTGAGACTCAAGTTGATAATGAAGAGTTGAAGGCTATTGTGGAAGCGGATCCATCGCAAACCACGTCCGAGTTAGCTGCAGGCTGCGATGTTAGTGATAAAACTGTTTTAATTCACTTGAAGCAAATTGGGAAGATTAAAAAGCTTGAAAGGTGGGTACCTCACGAATTGACTGAAGCAAACCGGCAAACGCGCGTCGACTGTTGCGTTACATTACTAAACCGGCAAAATAATGAAGGTATTTTAAACCGAATCATTACCTGTGATGAAAAATGGGTTCTTTACGATAATCGGAAGCGCTCAGCGCAATGGTTGGATCCTGGCCAGCCAGCCAAATCCTGCCCCAAGCGAAAATTAACCCCAAAAAAGTTACTTGTAAGCGTTTGGTAGACTAGTGCCGGTATTGTTCATTACAGTTTTCTCAAATTTGGCCAGACTATTACGGCTGATGTCTATTGTCAGCAATTGCAAACCATGATGGAAAAGCTAGCGGCTAAACAACCTAGGCTGGTCAATCGCTCCACGCCACTGCTGCTTCACGACAACGCTAGACCACACACTGCGCAACAGACGGCTACTAAATTAGAAGAGCTTCAATTGGAAAGTCTAAGACATCCTCCATACTCCCCGGACCTTGCTCCAACAGATTACCATTTTTTTCGAAATTTGGATAACTTCTTGCAAGGGAAAAAATTCAACTCCGATGGGGCAGTCCAAATCGCCTTCAAAGATTTTATTGATTCCCGTCCGACTGGTTTTTTTAGTAAAGGGATCAATGAACTACCTATGAGATGGCAAAAGTGCATAGAAAAGAATGGTTCATACTTTGATTAATTAAATATATTATATTAAAAAAATATTCGACTTTTTGTTCCTCCCATACAAAACGCCAATTTCATATGTAAGGACCTAATATAAAAAAAATCTTTAGTTAAGTAATTATTCTACGGAATATGATCTACACATTTATTCTCATAACATACTCTTATTATAACAAAACATTCAAATGTATCTAGCCTGCAACAGGTTTGTTACAGAAATTATCTTTTTTTAACGAGTGAATTAAAACTTAAAACCGAAATATTTAAACTTCATAGAAATTAGCTTGTATTACAACGTATATGTTAAAATGAAAAATAATCTGACGTTAGATTAGTTCACAAAGTGATACATTTAATATGAAGTAGACTAGTACTTATATTCTTCTAAGACATCGTTATAATTTTATTCGTCCATATATCACGTCAATTAAAATGATATCATTATCATATCATTAGAACAGATCGCTATGTGAGTCACGGGGGATAAGTATTCAGTCGGCGAACGAGACTCGAATGATTATGAGGGCGACGTGGATACACATTAGTAGGGGTCACGGACCACCCCCAACGGTGGGGTATATGGCGTGTATTATAAGTATAGTGTTCTATAGTCTATTAAGCTGAATGTATCTTTAAATATTATTAATATAATTAATATTAATTTTTTATTAAATATTATACCACCTTTGTATAAACAGACAAACAGAAGCTTTTTATTATGACATTAGATGAAACGATTCCTTATCTCATAAAAAGAGTAGCGTGAAAGAGAATCAGCGAATCAGCAAGAACAAGCGATTATTGCCTTTTGAGGGATGAAAGTTATCGATAATTAAATAATTAAGAAACAGAATTTGAATAAATCGTAATATAAGGCGACGTAATTCGACGGGCTAAGATTTCTCTCCGAGAAATTGATCCTCGGATAAAGGCGACACGTTGCCGTCGCCATCATGACAGAGTGGGATAAGTCACACGCTGAATATTAACTGATTCTAGCGACAGATGTCGCGATAGGGGTGTCGCGACCTCACGTCGCCGGCGTTTCGCAACGAGCGCGACACTCGGCGCGCCGGCTCGGGTTAGCCCAGGCAATTAGGGTTGCTAGCATATTTTAATTAAACACCTTTTGCACTACAAATACATCAATGTATATAGGGGTCACTTTAAGTTTCAAAACACTAAAGTCATGGTCAACAAACCACGGATTTGTTAAATGTGAAACCACATTGGATAAAACATAAACAGCGTTAAGGCAGTAAGTGATAACATAGATAACATGACATTTAATAATGCAACGTCTATCGAATATTTTATTAAATTTGCAACATTATATTGGACCACAATATTGAAAGTAAACGGCAGATGTCAACCCTAGATATACCCCATGTATGGAAGAGTGACGCATCGACAACTTTATCGGACACATCATTGCACCTTTGTCTGCATGTATTTCATCAACATATTTAGAACCCATGATTAATTCTTAGTTTACGCAAAAAAATATTTTCAATGTTAACAACATCAGGTGGAAGATACTTATTATTTTCAAGCTTTTCCTAAGCATTGTACCACACAGGTATCTCTTACTTAAAGAGTTTGTTAAGACGACGCAGGCACCTTTTTACATACAATATTATTTTCATGACATCATAACATCATGAAAATATAAACCGGGAAATTTATTTAATTTAATGCAATAATAATGCTTTAAATCATCACTGTATTATTTACTAATTTACTGTTAATTGGCCGAAGTTAACGAGATGCTACGATCATAAACATGCCTCGGTACTAGATAGACGAACACGAAATAGGCCGCTTCGGTCACGAGGACGTACTCGCGCTTGTGGTGTGAAAAGCACCGTAAAGATAACATCTCTGCCTACCATACCTACAGATGCGACGATAGCCACGCGCCGATTCCGAACCGGAAACGTAATGGCTAACCTTAATACGAAACGCTTTCACCGGGAGATAAAAATTTTATGTCCTCTCTGACATGTAAAAGGATGAAGAGAGATTAAACTTGGGCGAGGTTGTATGACGTAATGTGCACTTAGAAATGCATTAAACCGCACGAGTCGGTCTGTCTAGCAGTTGGTAAGGTAGATCAGAGGTGGGATTTCCGAGGCGATGAATCGAACCATGTACCTTTCTCTCGTTGCTAACAAATGAGCCGGGATACAGCTTGTGATTTATTTATTCAAATCCGATGGGCGACGCCGAGTCAGCGCCGACGCCGGTCACGTCTGCCTGCGCTCGCAGCTCGCGGTTTGCAGTTGAGGCACGAACGACGAGGTGTTGCTGATCTTAGATATCGCCAGCGCAGCTTATTAAGTTCATCAAACTAAAGGTTATAGTATTATGAACTGTATTATCGTGTTCATCTTTCTCTCTTCTCTCCATGATTTATAACTAATCGTAAGCTTTCACTGTCACCGTGTGAAAACGAGATGTATTGAAACTGCACTGAAAAGACAGTACAGAAGAACAGAACTTAGAAAAGTATACATTGATATATTTTTAAAGAGTTCTTTCTTACAATTTAAAGTATTTTATTTGCTTTGACTGAAGCTTTGCCAACATAACAACCAACTTTTGGAATATACACGTTACTATAGTGTTTTACTCGTACTACAGACTTTACTAGATAATATAATATTTAAAATAAAATCAATAATAAACAAACAAGCGGCACAGTCGTTGCGTTTATGCGCGCTGTTTCGAATAAATTAAATACGCAAATCGACGTGTACAATTGGGGAGGCCCCGAGCCCCCGGTAACACAACTCTTTGTTGACATTATCCCCAACACAAATACGACATTACGTGATTAGGACATTACAAAGGGTTCCCCGCTTCCCGTTCAAAAGGAAGGGTTACTGCAGTTAAAAGCAATATATAACTTGTATTCTAGAAGGTTGTTCAACATTGTTAAAGAAGAGAACAAAAAGTATAATAGATTTAATTGGTAATTACTGTTTTCATAACTTTTATTACATTAATAATTCGACATCCTTTGTAAATAAATGCAAAAAGAAACGATGTTAATGTTTTTTTTCTTCTTGCATTTATTTAACAGTGGTAGTCGCCAGCAACATCTGTTGCACAAATTGGTCAGTACACACGGTGAAATACCACGACCACACAGAAGATAGGCATGAAGTAGAAGCAATTCTGCGTTTTGTCTAAGGAGTATGGTCCCGGAGGCCTAATTGTAGTCCTTTTCCCTCCCTTTTCTTATAAGTAAGGGATGGGAAGGAGATGGGGATTCGATGGAAGAATAGGAAGAGGAAGAGAAAATTTATTCTCTTTCGGTGCGTCCCTTTCTCCGTTGATTAAAAGTAGGCAACGCATTTGCAACTGGGGATGTCATGTTCTGGTGGCCGCATGCTCGTTTACCACCTTGTAATATAAAAAAAAACGGACCCACTACTGTTTAAATATGTGACTTCTCTAAATATATTTGGTTAGTATTGATTCATATCTTTGTCTGTATAATGAATTACCCTTACAATGTATAATTTAGCTCACACTAACAAACATACAAATTGTGCCAAACTAAACTGCAACATGAATTAATGCATGTGTAGATAATGCGTGTATCAACACTGGCCTGAATTCTTTTCAATTGGGCACAGGAGTAGTAATCGATCACAGTACAGCTGACTCGTTCACCTGTCATGGTTCGACAGCAGGTACTTATGATGTCATACAAACTTCATGGCGGCTCGCTATTCCACACGAGACACTGCTCGGGACCCAATTTTTAAGCATCGGTGGGACTTAATGCAAGGGATAACAAGAAAGGAGCGTTCTACTTCCTTAAAGGCCACGTCTATATCTGAGGTTCTGCGGTGCGTCTGATATTTCGGATGTCCACTGAAGTCAGATCTATGAGTCATTTATCAATCCGCTACTCATTTGCCCCCTACACCTACTAAATTAACTTGTGCTTTTCTCTGCCCGCAGTAGGACCACTTTGCACCCACTGCATACAGCTAACAACGAGCTGGTATAAAGTTTGCATCTTATAATACCTATCGCGACTCAGTTGCGTGAGCGGCACAAAATATTTGAACGGTTAACGCTCGTTCCGCTTCTATCCGGAGCCAATTCATGATGATACAACTATAATTACAATACGTGTTATTTTCGGCGCAAAAACAAAGTCATGTATGCATTTGCTGTTATTGCCAAGGTGCTTGTATCTATTTCCTGGTTGTTATTCATCGACATTTATTTAGACTAACGTTCATCAAAGTGTAACAATTAACAACGTAGTTCGAAGCATATGAACTTAATTTTAAATTTTGAAAAAGAAATTATGACATGCTCTCCATCACAGGGGCACTTTTTACCACGCGTTAAAAAACCGTTCGAATAAAAAGAAAGCATTTCGATGTATCTATTCATACAGCAGCGCTATTAAGATTTTTTATCGCGTAGTGTTGCATTTTGATCGCTGGACGATTGGAACAAGGGTGATTTTAAAGTCGCTCTAGAGCCACCAACGCTGACGCCGACATCGAGTTTAAACGCGGCGTTAAAAAAGCGCCCGTGAGAATGAGTAACTAGCGTAGTAGCGAAATAGTAGCTTAGTGTATTCGACACTACATTTTATCTATAGTGCAGTGTTTTGTGCTCAATAGTATTTGTAGTATAACACTGCATAACTCATTTTTATTCAGAGGTCGACCGCACTTGCTAAGTTGGTCATGGACTAAAGACCATTCTAGTCAAAAGGGACTGCTGATTTTTACTCAGATATTGTAATACTAAGAACAAAGACAAATACCTTTTATTTTATAAGTAAATTGCAAGCTACACTTATTAATATTTTATTTTATATAGTAGTAAATGTTTCCTTTGTTATCGTAAACATTTTTAATAAAACGAAAATATTCTGACATTCTATACAAAAAATTAACTCTTAAATCAATCATAGAAAAAAATATAAAGTAAAAAATCTCAGCAAAGTATATTAAATGAACGCCCACACTTAAAGATATAACACATAATCTAAATATTTGAAGCAAATTTTAAACAACGGAAACGGTCATCACATCCAAGAAACTTTAAAATGCTTTACAATAACATACCGCAAACGAAAGAAAATATCAAGAACGAATGTATCCTATTAACTAGAGCATTCACTATCGCTATAAATTGTTCCCCGCCTACGTTGATGCACTGTCAAAATGATCTCTCATCACATGTATTTAGAGAATAATTGTGATCAGTTTTTCAACCGTAGCAGACGGCAGATCATGGATGCCAATGAGTACACGTAAGCGCAACCCGCCCGTCTCATAACCAATGTATAAATTAACATCCTACTAGTTTTACATCAATAAATCACTTTTGTTGCCCGGCAAAAGGTAATTTGGAGCCAAAATCACGGAACATTGTCATTTCACAAACTACCTCAAACAGATAATTACATTGTTACAGAACAAAAGCATAAAAGTCATATTTGTTCACTCAAAAACATACTGTGATAATCTTACTTCTTACTTATATTATAAACTAGCTTTTACCCGCGACTCCGTCCGCGCGGAATAAAAACAAATAGAAAACGGGGTAAAAATGATCCTATGTCCGTTTCCTGGTTCTAAGCTACCTGCCCACCAATTTTCAGTCAAATCGATTCAGCCGTTCTTGAGTTATAAATGGTGTAACTAACACAACTTTCTTTTATATATATAGACTAGCTTTTACCCGCGACTCCGTCCGCGCGGAATAAAAAATAGAAAACGGAGTAAAAATTATCCTATGTTCATTTCCTGGTTCTAAGCTACCTGCCCACCAATTATCAGTCAAATCGATTCAGCCGTTCCTGAGTTATAAATAGTGTAACTAACACGACTTTCTTTTACGAGTATATATATAGATGTTTAGATAGATGGATGGATTGATGGATGTTTGTTTGAAGATACCTCAAGAACGGCTTAACTGATCTTGATGAAATTTGGCCCAGACGTAGAAAATAGTCTGGAAGAACACATAGGCTAATTATTGCGTTTGTTTAATTCCGTGCCGACGAAGTCGCGAGCGACAGCTAGTCAATTATAATTGTTACTTCAACAAAATGCAAAAACAAAAGCAGACTTAAAAATTAAAACGCTCCATAAAAACTTTCACCCCGTCTGGCGCATCCATATATGGGATGATATCTGAGAAACGAGAGAAGCCTGCAAATTTATTGTATGCAATTCAAAGTGAATTTACTTTTAAAGATGTCTCCGTATTTTATTACAGGCCATCCTCTTAATCTTCATCGGACATATCTCGTGTTGCGGTCGCACAGGAGCTGAGGAATGGCTTTATTATTATCCTTATCAAGTGTTCGTGAACACAGGAATAATAATACAACACCCACGCCAACCAATCTCAACGAATTAATATATAATCGCAAGACGCGCTCTCTTCAGTGCCATATTGACATTACGTTAAGAGTTAAAATACGCTGTTTTTAGTTCGCATTAAAATATAATATGCCAATGTTTTCATTTATAGTAATAGGATTCCGACATAATACGTGACATCAAACTGATGATATTTCAAACGTTTTAAGTGTGAAATAGAAACTTTAACTTTACATTTAAAAGTAATGTTAAACTCGTTTAAGATCGTTACAGAACATTGCCCCTCACAGTTCACAACAGTGATCGGATAATAAAAATAAAATGAACATAATAAATTGAATTACGTCACAGGGCCTATGACGTAAAAGGTCTTCTTTGTTCATTATGTATTATTCAAAGTCGTTGACTTAACGATACAAAAAGTATATAAAAATTTAAAATATTGCAGAGCGATTTGAACAAAACTTAAGCCTAAGTAAAACATGACCTTTGAAAATATGAAAAACAAAAATATTTCTTTTCCAAAGATTTAAATTGTTTAGCTTCAAATAATAAGAAATTGATTTAAAATTTAATCTATATAATCTGATTCAATTTTTACTAAAACTATAATTCATTGAATTTTCACATTATCGTCAATTTGATTTATGGGCTACTTAGGGTTGTAAATCTTCTTCTTACTCCCACACCATCGTCTGTACAGACTGATTATAGGGTGAATCATACTTTGAACTTAACACATACGCAAGCTTGTACCTACGCAAGCTTTAGGAAAAAGATAATATGGGATTAATTAAACTTTTTACTTAAATTATTTACTGTTGGAAAACAACAAAGAAATTTTAGAGATAATTATGTTTTTATTTCAACTTATTAATAAAAAAATGTGAGTCGAGGGACATGATATTTTATTTATTCAGTCAAGGGTGTACACCCCATTGCAGCTAAGGGTAACACCCCACTCCTTAATGTTACAACTTGCGGCCCCTGAATTTTGTAGATAAATGTTTCGAACTCAAAATGTTGACACATTCAAAGGGGATGTCTAATGAAATTATAGTAAGTTCATTGACTTTTTTACTTAAAAGTGTTTATTTACTATTTTACATAGTATTACATATTACATATATATGTATAACTAGCTTTTACCCGCGACTCCGTCCGCGCTGAATAAAAAATAGAAAACGGGGTAAAAATTATCCTATGTCCTTTTCCTGGTTCTAAGCTACCTGCCCACCAATTTTCAGTCAAATCGATTCAGCTGTTCTTGAGTTATAAATAGTGTAACTAACACGACTTTCTTTTATATATATAGATAAGACAAAGATGCCGATCTTCTATAAATATAGGAAAACCACATTATTGTAAGTCCTAGTCTAATTAAGCCAATCGGGACTATCCTTTATCAGTACTAAATTTTGCTTTAAACAAATTCCACAAGTATAAAGTCAAACTTACCAATATTTTATTGACATTAATAATGAGAGATAACGAAAGGTTCTCAAGGAGCAATACAAGCGTGTAAGCAATCATGTCATCCGCAATTCCCGAAGCTGATAGATAAATTAAATAGATAAGACGTTAGCCAATTGCTCCAATTAGGTTCGAGCGGGTGAAAGCTCACGGATCCCTTATTGCAATTTCGATATAACTTCCAATCTTATGAACAAGGTAAGGTAAATCAATATAGTAAGTAGAAATGACAGTTATTTTATCTGGCAATTGATAGTAAACATAATAGACAGTAAACGTTTAATTTTAAAGATACAAACAACAAAACTTCTAATACTGAAGAAATATAAATTTTATCGTATAGTTTAACATATAGAAGCTATAAGATAATTATTATACACTAGATATCACCCGCGACTCCGTCCGCGCGGAATTAAAAATACGTAATAAGTAACCTATGTGTTCTTCCAGACTATGTTCGATATGTGTGCCCAATTTCATCAAGATCCGTTGACCCGTTCCAGAGATACTAAAACAAACATCCATCCATCCATCTAAACATTAGCATTTTTTTAGTAAGATAAGATTGTGTAATGTGAAGTTAATATTCCATTGTGGCTCTCAACACACGAAGACTCGAAACATAAAAGTACATTATGTTAAAAATGTATGAATTTAGAATTTGTAGCGCTATTGTTAACAAGGAAAAACAGATACCCAAGAAATTGACTTGAATGAAATCGTAAAACATTTGCAAATAGATAATAGGCGAATATTTAAATGGAACCATTCATAGATGTAATACAATATGAGTATAAATTAAGTATGAGTATGATAAATCTACACTAAGAGACTATCAGTTACTAATTAACGACTGTGAGTGAGTTAGCTAGTTGATTAAGATGTAATTCTATTCAGTATTGCCACAGATACAGAAAATGTCAAGATAGTTCATCAATAACATAGAAAAATTCTCTGTATTTTCCAGTCTGATTACTTCATTAAACGGAGATTCGCTTGACGACATTGATTGATGCGAAATATCTGTAACCCATTTTGGAGTAAACGCATCTATCATGCAACAAACAAATTGCAATAAATCTTCAAATGTAATACAAAATAGCAAAGTTACTAAACAATGCTATTCGTAACGGTAAAAATTTATGAACTTAAAAAGATGCCATAAACATCAATGTCGGCATCAACAACTCACTAATTTGATGACTAGTTGTCGCCCGCGACTCCGTCCGCGCGGAACATAAAACTTAATAAGTAGCCTATGTGTTCTTCCAGACTATGTTCTACGTCTGTGCCAAATTTCACCAAGATCCGTTGAGTCATTTCGGAGATATCTTCAAACAAACATCCATCCATTTATCTAAACATTAGCATTTATAATCTTAGTAAGATCATTTTTAATTGTAACTATGTGTTATATATAATTAAGAGAATATACCTCAAAGAAACACCTCCAACTAACAAGCAGTATAATAATAGGCTTAGAATTATATCGATACACAATGGACAGACAACAAAAAAGATGGCGTAAAATCGATAAACGTGTTCAAACGATCATGACAATAATGGCGTTCATTACTAACGTGATGGTCACTTACCATAACACCAGGGCTGCGATCTAAATATGGAAGATGACGGCATGGAAGAAAAACTAGTAATTGACCACGTGCAGTGCTTTACGCCTTGTAGGCTATCGATAGATAGCGTTTGCTTATAAATTCTAAACATTGAGCCGTTTATGGTTTAGTTAAAATTTTATTTACTTACTGATAAAAGTGAGTAGTGGTAAAGACTGAAACAAATTGGATTTTACGCAAATTTACTAGATTATTTAAGAATAGAGAAAACAAAAACATGATGTATATAGAATCAGATGCTGCAATTATGAAAAATTTATTAAACAAAATATGGACGTATATAAAAAAAACATTAAAATATATTTACAACATATTTTCCACGCCGTAAGCGATGCGTCGAAGATGTTTCTCTGTAATATCCTGTAATTATTGTAATTACAATTACAAAAATATGCAGCGGCGGTGTTTTCCATTACTTGAAAGAAATTACGAAATACTTCGATAAAGCGAAAGTGGACTTCACTGATTACTTGACAAGTGGCCAGCATTTTTGGTTTACATGTTTTAAAGACAATAGGTCATGATGTAATCTACATATGAACACAAAGGAGTAGTTCTTCTAAAATTTAACGAATGCAACATGAAACGATAGCGTAATCGCTCCAGCACTTAAACCGGGCAATATAATATAAAACATGGTTTTAAGCGTCGCCCTGCCGGTCCATGCTGACGGAGAAATGTCGTCGACCTCATACAAAAACTATTATGTACGTAAGCTAACCATTATAATAGCTAATTCACCGTACCGCACGCCACATTGAAATAGCAATTGTACTTCAGTTACTGGAAACTATTTCTATTTAAGAGTGGAGAAAAAAAATGCAATTGAGTAAGTACCAAAAAAATAACACGTGGCATTTAGCTGTTTTTACGATGTCACCTCAGAAAAACTAGATAAATGTTTTCTAGTGTAAAACGCTTTAGAAGAATTGCGTCAAAAATTGTTTACAATTACTGAGCGAATTGGGACATTTGATTCAATGTTATCAACGTGTTACTTTCGTAGTTGCCAGTTACATAGTACTACAGGTGTCGTCAATTACTCGGTAACTGTACTAGAGGGCGTGAATTTGTATAACACTTAGCTGTTTGACAACAACGAATTGTGGACTTGGATCTAATTTGTACACATTACAAGATTAGTCAAACGCACGTCTCGCGACATGTATCCAAAAGGTTAACGACCTTTATTACAATAAATTGAATAACAACGAAGACATTACTAAAGTTATCACTTTACGATGCAGTGTTTGCCGAATGCTTTTGATTTTGACACACTCAGAACCGGTGTCTCGTAAATATTGACTTTGATACAATCTTTTCATTCAAACATTGGAAGAGCAAACATTCGCCGAATTTCGTCAAATCATTACACGTGCAGGCTAGTGTTAAAAATGTTATTCATACAAATATAAAAAAACTTAAGTATTTACATATTAGTTTTGGTATCACATCTTTTTACTTTTTTCGCTTTTATAAAAAAAATCAAATTTTGCATATTCTGTTCGTATGACTTGAACCTGTTGTTTATAAAGCTTAAGTACACAGCAACGCACAATCAACCTTCGATGAACTGTTTGCTCGTTTTTCTCGTTATAAAAAATAGGTACATTTATACAAAAACATAAATGACGTAACGTGGTTTCGTTACTTATTCCATTATATATAATTTACTAGTTTAACCTATTATCCGAAGTAGTAAATTATCTAAGATCTAACAGAAACGTTTCTCGCGCGACCTTCAATCTGTCAGGCAAGAGTAACGAATATAACGCACTCGGTCTGTGCCACACAGTTTCAAAAGCGAAACTTATTTCCTGTAACAGATGAGATACAAAGCGGATCACATAGTTTACTTCCTAATAGATTCGATTTCGTAATTTAAGGTTCACCGTAACAATCTATATTCCTGACAACTTCGCACCATCGCTTCGCTTTGGTTTCGATTCACTTTTGTGTACTACAGACCTCAGAACAACGATACAACACAATACGTGCGAGTTTTTGTTACTCAAACATAAATTATCGCCATTGAAATTAACAGTACCAGATTCAGTACCGTGGAGTCATGATTCAGTTGATGAAAATTTCACGGATCATTTTTAAATTTGTTGGCTTTGATAATAAATGCTGAGTATATATAACATCTGTTAACAGCAAACAAAAGAACTATGATATCTACAGTCAAAGTTGTCACTTTCATTTCATTCTCATTGTGACTTTTCATTACTTAACTGCACTCACAGTGAGAAGCGTAAAAAAACAATAGCAACTAGGATGACCTATTTAAAACATTTTTGCTTTATAAAACTGTGGATATCTTCTCGTATTTATTTGTGTTAAGTAGCAAACAGAATAGATCGTCGGTGTCTCAGGGGTTAAGCACTTAACTTGCAATCTGCAGGTCCTCGGTTCGAATCCAGCCATGTACCAATGTGTTTTTCGATTTACATATGTACATTTATCCGACGTTCTTACGGTGAAGGAAAACATCTAACTTGGGGTAGGCTCAGAGCCCCTCGGTGGGGACGTATAGTGAGCTGATGATGAGCAAACAAATTAATAACAATTACACTTAGTTGCAAATTCTTATATAGTCTTTTATTAACAGTAGAATACCAGCAATAAAAAATATTCAAGAGTATTAAAACAATTGTGTTTACGGTTTGAAATATCAGAAATTTGTTCAATTCCACTAGTTTACGCATTAGAGGAAAGATCAATCAAGCCTCACAGGATCTGGCTAAGCGACGTTAAAATGAGCAATCAATCATCGGTTTACGAAAGAACAAAACGTCGTCTATTAAGTTTATTGCTGCTACGCAATCTATCCATCAGTTTGTATGTACGGATATTACTTATTTAGTCGTAGAACTTGACAACATTTTAATATATGTACGTAATTGGCGTTTGCTTAATAATTTGGGAAAAAAATATCTGTTTTAAAAAGGTAAGTTCAATAATGATCTTTTTAGACACATATTACTTCCTTTAACTTCAATAAAATAAATTGAGAAGATCAAGGATCAATAAGCAAGGTTAAAAAAAATAGCTTACGTGACAAAGTTAACTTGTAGATATTCATCGACACAAAGGTCACGTCCATAGTTCAACCACCATTACCTAAACATTTCGAAAATACCTAATCGACGTCTAGTGATAATTAAAGTAACCGATTTAAAAAAATCTTTTTATAATTTTCTTTAATTCTAATAAGAACGATATAAACAATCTATACATTTGCCTCACTTATGGTACGTAATAACAAAAACATATATTATACAAAGTAGACACATTACAAAACTCATTTCATTTCGGTCAAGTAATAAGCCACAAACGCCCACGTATCTAACTATGCCCATAATAACAAACTAACTCATCAATCATCGTATCATATGTGTGCTAGACTTATTAAAAACAAATTAGAGCGAATTCGGAGTAGCACGAGCCTTGAGGGCCTAATATGAGGCCCTCTTGCTCGAAACGAATGTCGAACAAACACCAAATTACAATAACAAGGCTAAACACAATGAAGTTATAACATTGTGTTTTATAAACAATAACAAATCAAGTTATAATAACAAGTTTTTAACATTTGTAAAAATCGAATGACCCATAAAATTACAACTTTAACAGAATTACATAAACGCCTCCCAAAATGTTTAGCAAAAAATAATACACGTCGTATACACGTAATGTAGTCAACAGACGTACCACAAAGTACGTGTGATTATGATCTAAAGACGCCTAATCTCTGAATGGGGTATCACACGTCAGTCCCACACACGGCCTTGCTTTACAATAAGGGGAAAGATTCCTTATCACTGATTTATGACTGATTATGTTGGTGACATAGTTTAAAGACGCACACTGCGAATAGTCGCAGGGTAACTATTGTGCATTGTGTAAATATTACTAAACCATCATTTAGTTGTGAAATGTTGAGATTCGTTATGGAATGAGATTATTTACAAATCTATATATATAAAAGAAAGTCGTGTTAGTTACACTATTTATAACTCAAGAACGGCTGAATCGATTTGACTGAAAATTGGTGGGCAGGTAGCTTAGAACCAGGAAACGGACATAGGATAACTTTTACCCCGTTTTCTATTTTTTGTTCCGCGCGGACGGAGTCGCGGGTAAAAGCTAGTACTTTATATAACCGAAGTCCATTTACATAAAAATTACGATAGAAGATAGTAATTTTGGCACTGTTATTCAAAATAAGACAAGATAACAATAGGTTTACTGAATTGCATATTCCTTAATCATTAATGCTTCATAAATTTAGTACCGCATTGTCAAGGAGTAACTACTACGTTTTATATGCAACAATCGCATTCCATCATAAGACGGCCTCGGGCATTTCGACCACGACTTTGGTGAAACGCGCACAAAAACCACGACCCCATCGACGTCGGACCTCCAATTTAGAGCTGACTTATTGTGTTGTAAATCGCAGTGCGCTAGGCAAAACCGCTCAATTCAATGATAAAGATAAATGGCAATACCAACGGACAGCGCCTGCGGTGTCTCCGTGAACCGTAGTCATTTCTACGAAATGTACAACTATATCTGCAAAATTAATGTACAATTTAGAAATTGTAATAAATCAATCTTTACACCGCATATCCTACTTCCTTGTGTATTAAGGTTTAAAGCAGAGTTTTAAAGTTTCAGTCGGATAAATCAAATCAGTTTGAAACCAATTCTGTTCTCCTACAGCATTACATATTACATGCGTTCAGTTTAGTTCAGTTGGCTGTACTTGCCCTTTAACAACATTCCTAACTTTCCCTTAATTCGCTGTCTATCAGTTAGTTAGAAATTTTAATAAAACCTGTCTGCAATAGTTATAACGACATTATAAACACCGCTTGTCGACGTTAAGATGACTGTGCCAATTAAAACCTATGACAGGGATGGTTATGTACGTACAATCTAATCGTTATGTGCAAAGTATATAATTAAATATACATTACATATCAGACATGTTATTTAAGGGCCATGTTTAAAAAGGTAACATAAGATATTATTTTATAGCTCGTCATCAAAGCTATGATGATTTTACGACCAGTGTTAAATGATCTCCAACAGTAGGCATATAAAAAAACTAATCATCACGGGATAAAATATATAGTCTGTGCGTAAGGATACGATACCTCCTAACCTTTCTAAACTAATTATTTTAAATAGCTAGAAGTAAGTTCATTATTCTTTTATTCCAATCCTTAAAGCAGAGACAAAGGAAAATGTATAAAGCTACGTTCCAACTAGTAAATCAACTTTTATATCGTTGAACAAATACGTCAATTAACGTCCAAACAAATCTTGTAGATGAATGCGACAGGAAATGTCACTGACCAGCACAACCCGTAATGGATACACGCTTAATGGAACTCTAAAACATTTCATTAGGCGTCGAAGCGACGATAAAGCGAGGACCGTCACGACATATCGTCTGGGACGGGGCTAATTAAAGGATTTTCAAAAGACCGGAGCTAATGCGACAACACTTACAAAGATCCACGCCCACGCTCATATCTCTGTAACCTTGACTTCCCAATACATATGTCATGTATACTGACGTATTCAAACTCACATATCAGTTCTACGATATAAGAGATTTCGTTAATTGTATCAATCTGAATTTTATGCCTTGCACATTTGTTATAAGCACTCTAGAAAGTAATTGGATATACGTTGCATGCAATAAAAGTTTGTAACAACAATTTTCCTCTACCTATACATATATACTATGTATTTTCAATTCTTGACAGCACTGACTGTAAAGAGATATCAATAAAGCGAGTGCGTCGGAGGCTCAGGGGTTAAGTACTTGACTTGCAATCTGTAGGTGCTGGGTTCAAATCTCGCCATGTACCAATGTGTTTATCGATTCTCGATTTACATATGAAGGAAAGGTGAAGGAAAACATATCTGAGAAGAAATTCAAAGATTTGTGTGAAGTCAACCAACCCGCACTGGGCCAGCGTGGTTGACTATGGCCTAGTCACCCCTAACTTGGGGTAGGTTCCGAGTCCCCTCAGTGGGGGCGTATAATTAATTAATTAAGAAAAGGCTTAACTCACGTGTGATCGTCCGGTGACGGCACCAGAAATTTTAAACAATTTAATGGGGGCGTATGGTAAGCTGATGATAATGAAACCAATAAAACAATAAAAACGATGGTCAGTTTAATAGTTATTGTAAAAACAATATATTAAACTTATCGAATAAAGCATCTATTGAATTATGATGGAGCCGCGTACGACGACGCGTGGGATAATTGAAACGTAAATTAGCACAGCCTACGTACTATAACGCGTTTAATGGAAGATTACTCATCATCTCAACCGAGCACAGTTGATTCCTAAAATATCACGTTACAAATTATAGCACGACATCAAGAACACTTAGTCATTGTAGATCGAGCGGGCAGTAAGTTAAATTCAGCATAAATATTATCAACGAAATAATAATATCTTATTCACAAAGATGTCAAGTTTAAATTGAGTGCGGCGCTCGCCAACAATGATGAATATCGCCAAAAGGTTACGAAACCCGCAACAATTGGAGCGCTGGCCACCGCCACGACCGAAGGGAGAAGAAAAAACGTTTCGTAAAAAAGTCAAGAATTGTGTAAGCTTGAATTACATTTCAACAGGAAACTTTCGCATTCCAGATGCTTAAAGGGCAATGACACACTTGTCGCTATTCGATCACAATTTAATCGATTCGATTTTCCTTCCAATGACGATTGTTTTCAACTATCACCATTATGGCATCAGATGTAAAACTCCTTGAGAGTAAAAAAGATAAGTTAACAAAGCACTCTTATGCTGAGAATAAAATATTAACAACTTTGAACCGACCGACTTTCGACTTAACATATTTCGTTACTCGCCTTGACTTTAAGAATGTTTTTGAGTATGGATTTTTTTTTCTGTCCGCGCGACCCTATTTACAATCTTTCTCCGCCCGTTATAATGTAACTGTATCGCTTAATTTGAGCATAATCAGTTTATAAAATTCAGTAATCGAAGATTTTTATAGTTGGCTTGTATATATTTTTAATCGCTTTAGTGAATAAAACAAAATCCATTTGATATTGAATATAAATTCCGCTTTCATAAACAAATGAGTGTTAACGGCAGGATAAATTCATTTACATTAAATTTTCCATCAATCCTATCGACAACATATGGGTAACAAAGTTGTTGATCTGTCACTATTAAGGGACACAGAACCTCATTATCAAATTCCATATCTATTTAAATAACAAACACCGAAAAAAAAACGGGGAAATGAGACATTACCAGATGTATTGCATTGCCTATTTCTGTCAGTCTGACAGAAATTATCTACTAAGAAATTTCAGTCATAATAAATAAAAATCATTCCAATACAGAAAATATCAATTTACATCTCATTAGTCTTCCGTGAGTTTATTACTTTAAATTAAGAAATACGATTATGTTCAAACTATAAAGAGTAATTATATAGTCTAATAAATTTATTATGACTTCTTAAGCCAGATTATTACGCTTTACAAATTCCAAGTGAAATTTAGTACCTACGTTTGGATTGATTAACCGTTTTCCTTCCGGTTGCGAAATCTGTATAGTAGAAGGTGTTTTAACTATGTAACATCTATATTAACTACAATAAAAGTCTTTTGCGTTGTTTTAAGTATATTTTTACCTTCAATCAATATTGATAGGTTATGCAAGTTCGATAAACGGCCGATAACTCTGTTAGCTTTGAATACGTATATGGATGCACCGTTATCACCAAGCTAACTGATAAAAGCTTGTAAAATTTATCACTTCAAACATTTCTGTGGAATTGACATGTTAATGTTAATTTCAAAACAGAACATTTTCACTTTCGGCTTTTCGGGTATTTTTCTGAATTTGTTAAATCACCAAAATATATTTACATAATACATAAATAAATGTAAATATATAAAAATATTCTATAATGTTGCTATAACAATAGGATGTGGAAGAGATTTGTTAAGACGCCAGAGTTTGTGTTCTAAAAAGGAAGAATGTTTTTAAATTTCATGAAACATTTGGTTTGCACTTTGAATTATTACCTTACTTGCACTAAAAAAATAATTTCTCAGTTCAACTGGTGCGTTTATACAACAGCTAAATATAAACATACGTCCAAAGACCTAACATCACCCGAACTAAATACATGGTGATAATAATTTGTAAAGCAAAAAGTTCTTGATCTATCAACACACGTGTCGTAGATCGAGTGATACAAATTTGGCCAAGCGATGGCACTTGGCATTCACAGCACACCTCAACACGTGCTTTGAACGGGCGTCTTGTAAAACGATATCGCTTTGAACACGACAGGGGTGCTTAGACGATGCATTGGCGATTTACCAAAAAACTTTTCAAACAGTAAATTACCGGCAACATATCTTTTTAAAATATTAGCGAACGATTTATAATAATTTATTTACGGCACGAAAGTAAATTATTGAACTGTAAGTATATATTGATATTAATACTATTTCGCAAAGATACCATTGGCAAGAATAAGTCGTATTAAAATGTCTCTTCTTATGTCAGTAGCCTCAATGTTTTGTATTCTATTTTGAGGCGTATAATGAAGACATTAGTAACCTTTTGAGGTAATCAGATGTGAATTATTAGAGTAAAAGGAACAAATTCAGAACATAATCCGACAGTTATACACCCCTGAATTATACTATTGTAATTAGCAGTAATTAACTTGCTGATTGTTGAGTAATAAAAACGAGAACATAGATAGCCGGGCGACATAATATAATAAATAAATTTTAATGTGTGTTAATAAGAAAGTGGAACTTTGTTGTTAACATTTTTATTGCTGTAAATAAAGCTCGTTATAAACTTTATTATACGTCGCAATTCATTTTTCCCTCGGATTCAATTTATTACATAATAGTCAAGTTTATTAAGTTTTATTAATTATTATTATTAAATAAAAAATGACTATATGTTAAATCGTTGAGTTACTTTATATTTATGGAAGTTATAATAAATTTTAAATATAACTAATATTGATATCGTTATGTACTTAAATCATCAAAATTAACATAACTAAAAAGTTAATAATCAAAATCGAAAATACTAGAAATCTTGGTTTATAAAATAATAAGATAAAATAAATGATTTGAATATAAGAGATTGTGTTCAACCTTCGCGATTGGAAATTAACGTGCATTATCCTCGCGAAACTTCATAATATTGAAATGTCACGGTCTAAAATCCGGCTCAAAAGCGTACCTTTTTAAAGTGCATTAAATAGCCAGATGTATCGTAAAATAGCGATTAACATAGGAAACACGCGTAAAAGCGAATTAAACAAATTAAAGATCAGAGAACGAAGGTTTGTAGCTTTTATATCAGTTAAACATTTAATAACTTTTAGGTCCTATCTGCCAAGGAAATAATTGTAAAATATTTTTTTTTTATATTTTAATAGAATGGCATAAAAGTAACTCAAATGCTGGCCGTCTTAACATTTCTTAATTATAATAATATTATAAATGCGAAAGTTTGGATGTTTGTTACTACGTATCTTTAGAACGACTAAACGTATCTCGATGAAATTTGGTATAAGATGTAGAATACAGCCTGGAAGAACACATACGCTACTAATTACGTATTTTTGGAGTCACGGGCAGAAACTAGTTGAACACAGTCGATATATTTTCAATCCTTTCATTATCTATCATAAAACAATGATTATCTAGTTTTCATCCAGGTATTCTTCTTCAGTGAAAATACATAGTAAGATCTTCTCACAAATAGTGTTGAAACTTTTTTAAATATTGTATCAAACTGGTAAGCCAATGTAAAACAGGTCAAAGCAATCCGATCACGGAAGCTAAAACAATCGCAAACAAGAGGTACCACGAACCCTAACACGTTCGGTTTAATGTCCGCAAGTGACGTCAATTGGCGCACACCATTATATTGGGTAACGCGTGTGCACTATAAGGATTCTACGATTCTAACATTACGCTGCGGTCTAGAATACATACGTTTTAGATATAACGTAGCATATATTAATTATACAGGAAAAAGGGATGACCAGTTATTATTCTTATTTATTCAATAGTTAATCATTTTTATAATAACGCATCTTTACCGCATATTGTGTTTGTTTATACGAAGACAAGTCAATGCAATTTAAAATGTTAACTGCCAAAAGAACATTAATAAATACTTTAAAACTATCTTACTCTATTTTTAATACATAAATGCATTCCAATAGCTATAGTATTCTAGTTCTAAAGTCCTTAACAAATTTAAATACCGCGTAATCATAATTCCACGTAGTCATCTTTAAAGATCATGACATTTAAGTGGAACAGTCTAATATATATCGGACCAGTCATAAAAAACAATGTTGGAGCCTTCGGTACCCGCCAGTTAATTAGTGACCATTTCGATCGGTTTAGCCTTTTCGTTCGTCCTTGCGGCTTTGATCACGACGTTGTCTAGCTGCATTCTAAACACAATCATGATTTAGTTATCAAAGTGAGCAGTGATTATTTACAGGTTATCATAGCATATAACAAGAAATTACGTCGAACTATGTAATAATTTTAACATTTTCATTTATCATCTAATTGTCCCTTCGCAATATTCATAGAATATTCGAAGATGGTCATTTAGTAAATAAGTAAATTAATTTGTACGTGTTCATAACTAAATTTATTATAATTACAAAAGCATTATAAAATCTCTTTCACGTAAGCCAATTTGTCAATCTTACTAATATTATAAATGCGAATGTTTGGATGGATGGATGTTTGTTTGAAGATATCTCGGGAACGGCTCAACGGATCTTGATGAAATTAGGCACAGATATAGTTCATAGTCTGAAAGAACACATAGGTTACTTATTATGTTTTTTTTTAAATTCCGCGTGGACGGAGTCGCGGGCGACGGCTAGTTTATTGTAATCACGAAAGCATTATGAAATTTCTTACAATAGTTTGACGTAAACCAGTTTGTCAATAAAGTATAAATACAAGTAAATGTGTTTGAAACCGATTCCAATTTTTTTTTTGTTCGGCAGAAAATATTTTCTTACAAATATAATTATTTAAATAACATAAAATTAATTACCCTTCAACTGTTTTTTTACAGCGTATATATTTACATATAATAAACGAGCCTGTACCGATCCCAGGGGGTCAACGATCGCATTACCAAAAATTCATTTAGCGAGTACAAAACAAAAACAGCAAATAACTAAGCATTTATTCACCACGAGGTCTCGCCGGCGGCGAATCTTGTTTGTAATAATTACAGGTCATGACAGCTGCACGTGGTTAATTATTGTTAGGTCGAGTTACAAATATGATCCTCAACTAAATACATGCTATAGTTACATTATTCATCACTGACCTGGTGCGGTTTGGAATTTTTTTTAATGAAGCCAGCTAGTATTAGCGGTTCAAAGACTGATGCCACACTAATATACCAATTGATCATCATCACCGTATGAAAAGATATTATGCTCACACTATATTATATGGTAAATAATTAAAACAAATGATTGACAAAACTTTTAACCAACATAAAAAATACGTATGTAAATTGCTCTATGTTGATTCTAAGTACCAATTAATATAATAACAACCAAAGCATCTATTCTCCGAAATATTTTCCCTTCTGATTGTTTGTTCAGTAATTTGATACATCTCTTATTATATTACAAGATTCACAATAAGCCACAGTTGCCTACGCCAAGTGATCAGATGCCAAACTCGATCGTCAACGAAAATACAGTTTGGGCAGTCACCTTGCAAAGCTGGCCGCCAATCTTATCAATTTTACAATTTAAATTAGTGCCAGGTGTTTAGAGAAAGTTTATATATTAAGGACAGATCTTATCGTGATTTCTACATCAAAGAAGTAAATTAACAGAAATGTAGAGATAGAAAGATATCTAGTGATTTGCCAACAACTCCTCTCATTACTTTAGATTAATATAGAGTTATCAAAAACTTGTAGGTATTTTCTTATAAAATCTGATTATATTCATGTGGACAAGCAACAATAGTGTTCATAGTATTCCTTACGAAGTGTTGTTGAAGCTAAGTTCGACCTTTAGTAACAAATCACACAAAAAAGATAACTTATAGATCAAAAAATAAAAATAAAGTATTTAAAATATCAACAAAAAGGACAACGTTTCTATTCCTTGTTATATTTTTTGCGTCCTATCTATCAACTGGTCTAATCAAGTTTCGATAAAAGTTGGGTTCCGTTGATGTACGTTGTTTGCCTAAGCAATGCCGTACAGATTTATACAAACGCGTTACTTTAATAGGGTGAACATACCTATATATAGGTAAGTCTTTTATGGTGTAAACATTTTTGCTTGCAAAATATTTCTTCCGGTGTAGTACTGGCGTAGGCTTTCTCCCACTCACATTGTAAATCCTAATAAATCTGAGTGAAGTGGAATTATCCGGCAACTTTGTTTCATCATCATCAGCTCACTATACGTCCCCACCAAGGGGCTCGGAGTCTACCCTAAGTTAGGGGTGACTAGGCCATAGTCAACCACGCAGGCCCAGTGCGGATTGGTTGACTTCACACTTATCAATTTATTTCTTCTCAGAAATGTGCAGGTTGCATCGCGATGTTTTCCTTCACCGTAATAACGTCGCGTCGGATAAATATACATATGTAAATCGATAAACACATTGGTACATGGACCTGCAGTTTACTTCAGTTGAATGAAGAAAAAACTAGATTGATAGTTTATTTAACAAGTTTCTCAAGTTTTATTATTCTTTCGAGTTTCTAGGCCAGTTGCAAAACGTTCTTGTTTTAGTTTAAAAGTACGAATGTTTTTTAAACACAATTTAAATAGAGAAGCAAACTAAAGCCGATGTTAATGTATCTCAAAGCGGTAACGTACTAAATATTCTACCTTGTTTATTCAATCTATTTACATTACTCACCTGAGTAGATTTTGTAGAGCGATTCCAGCAGTCCTTGCATCATCTTGAAGGGATTGAGTTGCACAAAGTTCCACCAGAATTACAAAACAGAACTCTACATTAGCGTATTAGTTACGCTTTGAACAACATTACTTCATTATTTTTAAATAATGCGACGTGTTCTCTCTGCGCGATCATCGAAAATTTTAAACAATCGCTGTGAAAAATTATGTATTATAAAAGATTTTGCATTCGTTTATATGTAATTGAATTCATTGCAACATGATTAACTCAAATTTACAAAGAATCGGAAATGTCTATAAAGTTTAGAGGTCAACGAACGTACCAACAGACAGTACGGTGGCTAAATTGAAGTAACGGTAACAGCCGAGGGATCGTTATCATCAATCAGATTTGCGTAACAATCTGCTATTACTTCTTACACTTGTACTAACCGTTTCATTGGGCACGAGGAATGCGATACCGGCTCTATACGATGTCCATAATAAACTATAAAAACGATTTCAAAGTGAATATAAATACGTTTAAAGAAAAACTAAGTGTGAATGAAGCGTTGGAATATTTAATTTAGCGTAATAGTAAATTATTATACTCGCAATAAAAAAACAGATTTGTCTTATGCGTGTCGTGATAAAAATTCAAAGTTAAAATTCAAAAGAATATGTTAATATCTAAGGTCAATTTAATGTTAGGTTCCTACATCAACGCCCACGCGCAACAAAAATACAAACAGGCCTGTCACAAAGCAACAAATTGTTTATGACGATGCATGTTATGGAACTAATAAACTTGAAATGTAGGCGTGAGTCCGTCAAAGAACACATTTTATTAACGAATAATATCTATTACACGTCATATGTACAAATATCAAATATGTATGATTTTTAATTCATTACGAATTATTTCATACGATACTTTCAACCGTCGTCACGTACATAAGAAAAAATTGTTGCAAATGATTCCATGACTGGAAGATACATGAAATCTTATTTAAGTATTATTTCTTTAAAACAAACAAGAAGTTTGGTCACTATTTATTATTTGTGAACACTTCAAAACGAATTCACAGAATTTCCTAAGCATCATTAATCATTAGTATAAAGAAGTTTTAACTTGAAAACCTCACTAACCTTGCGTAAACTAATGACATGACCAGTCAAATATTTTTTCAAGCTCTTTCAAGAGAAGACTTAGAAAAAACATATAGTGAAATAAAGAATGTTTATATGAGGAAAACCGAGTTTAACAGTTTCGTTTCACTGTAAAAATATTCTAAAGAATCTAACAGGAATAGTTTAAAATCACGTAGCGCCTTCATACAGACCTAAGACATAAATAATGATAAAAACGTGTCGTAAATTAACAAAAAAATTACGCTAGTAAAATGAGAAACGGTACTGGTACCTAGCTCGTATATACAAAAGATTTTTAAAATAGAATCACTGAAAACAATACCTACATAACTATCAAAACATCAAAAATTCCAAAATAAAATTTGACTTAAACGCTCTTTCAGATACGGTAAGATTAAAAGTTAAAACTAAATATTAAGCAGCTCACGTAATACTTGTCTAAAAATCTTCGTTCGTCACAAATTACGCAGACATTTGTGACATACTTGAATGTCTCGGTGTATTTATGGACATATGCTTTAGTCTTTCACTGAAACTAACGAATGGTAAATTTAGACATGCGTAAATAAACCATGCGTTGCAATTAAAGTGAAGTGCAGCTTCAATGTACAAGGTATTTAAAAGAGCAACAGCCGAGCTCACCAGACAGCTAAAGTTAAAATTTCAATCGCTACTAATTTGAATAGAAGTCAAGGCAACTACATAAATCACGCAAGAGAGATTTCACGAGTGTCGCAAATGACAATTTATTTCCCGGCAAATTGGAAGTGACACGTTTGCTCTTAATCAAAGAGTCGTCGAAGTTGAAATTTTTCCGAAACAAAGCAGATGCAACCAATAGGAATAAGCAGATAGTTTTGTAAATAACACAAAATATCCCAAGGTTTGAAAGTGGAATTGGAAGGCTTCACAATTTAACACAACACGTTACTGTCCGATATCGGTAGATCACACAGACGTTAAAACATCACAAGACACGATCACTCTTATTTTCACTCGCGGTGATATTGGCGCGTTTTGGAGGTAGCCTGCAAGCTCAACGGAAACGCGGTAACGCTACCTAAGCGTGTCGGTAGATGAGTTGGGAAAGTCCGGCCCCAACGGGCGTCCATCACAGCTCGCGCGGCCGCGTCGTCCGCGGTCTGCCACACCGCCGCCGCCACTGGCGAATCGGGATTATTTATAAATTCACTCGGACAGGGGGTCGTAGAATTTCGCGACGCGGTATGCCAAAACAAATGGCTGCACCGGAAACAGGCTAATTCTACGCCAGGACGACTAATACCAAGAATTGATTTTTTAGAAGTACAAATGAGAATCGGAGCACATTTTTCTGATTCTTTAAATAAAATGTTTTTGATAATAAGTATTTATTTTGTATAATTAATTTCTTAACAAAAAAATTATACGAACAAAATTCAAAAATGTCGTAGATACTCTGTCCCTGACCATAACTCCCACCAAACAGGTGTTTCGTTCACAATAGTTAAACACATATTTCGCCACCTGTACCACCACGTGGGCGAGACGTGATCAATTCTAATCTATATATTTTTAATAAACAACGATTTAAACTTGTAGTTCCTTATTGACGACGACTCACAAAAATCACGAAAATAGACAATTGGGGTATAAAATTAATGTTGTAACTATAGTGTGTAACGATTCACTGACTCACTCACTGACATAACAAAAGCGTTCGAAACTTGGCACACGAATCGGGATACATCGTTTCTAGATAAATAACGACTTAAATTATGACAATGACTACGACAAATCCATAAAGAACAAAACAAAGCAATCGTTTTAACAAAATTCGAGCCAACATCAATAGTATTACATGAAATTTAAAACAATATTTTTAAGACCTCTGGGAATATTCTAACTCGATTACGTTGGAGGAATTAAAAACCCTATAGTTAACCTTTAGGCGTAAGTAAAACTCGCTCTTCTTAATTTAACAATTACAAAGACAGTGGATACAAAAGATAAGACATCTAGAACAATAAATTTTCAGACAGAACATGATTTAAAATAGACGCACATTACACACGAGATTTTATGAGGGAATTCTTGGCTGCCGATTCCTTTTTTCATTAGTAGACAAAAATGTACGCGTACAAGTAACTTGGCATCTCTACCGGATAGCTAACTTTTTAGCTGTCTGTAGTTTGTAGCGTTCTCATAAAGTGGGCTACGGGATTTGCGGAGTTGCCAATATTTTCATGGCATTTAAAAAAATATTTGGACTGTTTTCAATATGATCATTTATAAGAACTTCTTTTAAAATACTATTAAATTGATCATATATTTATTTAGATGTAAACCGAATTAAATAATTACGTACCAACTCTCACAAAGTAATGTGTCGGACATACCTGCAAACAAAAAAATACATAATGAAGGCGAAGTACAATAATAAAACCCACAGAGATTTTTGCGTTAACTTGTAACCTCATTATTACATACATATGAAGTAAATAAACAATAGTTCTGCTCAATTACCATCACTTCATCATCCGCAGTCAGTAACATCCTGTATGACCTCACTCGGGCCGTTTTAGTGTTTCCAAAATGGGGTTATTTATGACACAATGAGTATGGTCATATCAATTGTACTGTGAAATACTGAATCAGGATGTATTTCGTTAACACGAAAATCATCGCGTATTCGCTTACGTGAAAATTTAACTCGGTGCAGTGTTCTTGATGGTTAATTGACATACTGTCGTACTCAGTCATGTAAATCGCCCTTAGTGTAGATTTTTTTTACTGCAGTAAAGAACTCCCTTACTGACTACTCAAGGACTATGAACGCTTAAGTTTCGTTTAAATTTTAAGAATTTTATTGACATTTAATACATTTTCTTCAGTCATAATATTCATGCAATTTGGACAGTTTGAAAAAAAAAATAGTTTGCCAGATTACACCCTTGAATATAACGAACCCCAAATCACTCAAGATTACAATGCGGCGCTAACTAAAGCATAGTTTTGTGCACCATAAGGGCATTCCTCCCTAAAGCGGTTTCACACGAAACCAGACCAGTAAACATTACAGTACTGCTACTATTTTAACGCACAGTTGCTGTAAAACTGGACTGTTCTGTCTCGAAGTTATGTGATCAAACAATAGCAGTGCTGTCAACGTTTACTGCTCTGTCTCGTTCAGTACTCGTGTGAAACAGGCATAAGCGGCGGCCATGTTGCGGTCACAATGGGTGCGCTGGCGCACGTCTTTATAAGCCATGAATGGCGACGTCGTAAACATTTCAAAATAGATCGTCTTCCCTGACCAGCCGCTGGGGGATGGAGTTACACTAATACGAAATACCAGTCATAGTTTCGACTCCAATACCATATTCGGTAAATTAACTACGATTACATTTACAGTTGGTTTCTGATACCAAAATATTTGTATAAAACATATCGTCATCCTTGTCATTATATTTGTCAAAACAGAGATAACAATATGTTTTAAAGGGAGATTATGGTATTAGAAACCCACGGTTGATTGTATAATAGATGTAGGAAAATTTTAGTTGTTTAAAGAGTTGACTGCGAACTGACATTTATCAAAACATTGTCACAACATTTCCATGTGCTTCAAATAGTAGACGTTTATAAACGTGCCGTCTCGTCTATATTGTAAAAATAAATATTTTACATTCCTGGTATCTCGCAGTATCTTCGTTGACGTCACAGAAGTCAAACAGTGTTATTATTGTTTTAAATTTTAGCGTTGTACATTTAGTTATTATTTTTAATGCGTATGTGTACGCGTTGCTATTTTTTAACGATCCGCACAAAGGTCATTCACCTCGTCTTTATGCATTCGTTATAAATGAAATACGATACATGATACGTTTGCGTTATTAAATTTATTAAATAGATACAATTAATAAAATTGAAATGTCTATATGCAATGTGTCTGTACGCGGGCAACCGCTAGTACCTACACAATAACATTTATGGCTATTAAATAGTATAAGATAGTATTTTCAACTTCTTAATAGACTAGCATTTCGCTAAAACTAGCTTCCGTCCGAGCGAAATAAAAAAAAAGTAGCCTAAGTATTCTTCTAGACTATGATATACATCTATGCCAAATTCAAGCGAAATTCATGCTATTTTGGTGATACCTTACGACAAATATTCATCCAAACATTCGCTTATAATATTAATAAGATAATTCCTTTTATAGAATAGAAAGAGGAGACTTTTGTTGTCAGAGGCCAAGGCACACTTCGTTAGTTGGTTCCTTATAAAAAGTCTCCGGTTTCTTAAACTAGTTAGATCAGTCACTCACTTACGAAAATTCGGAATTATTTATGCACCGCTAGAAACAAGTCCCTGCGGTAGCTGCTTTTGCCGATTCTGGGAACTCGTCGTTTCACTGCACCTCGATGGTAAATGAAAAATGAACGGTCACATTAAGTCAAAGTAGCGGGAATAATTGTTCATTAGCCAGTCCATATCTTAGAAAGGAAGAACGAAAAAAATTAATGATTATAATTTTTTTTATAAAATTAACGCAAACATATCACGGTTTCTTAAACTTGGTTTGTTAAACTGTATTTGAAAAATTCAATATTTTGTGAATATTTGACCTTGAATAAAAACTAAGAGTAGGGATGTCAACACCGTCTGGTCTTTACAGAGTTTAATTTTCTTTTTTACTTACTTAGTACATGAAAGTCAATAAAGAAGCTGAAAATCAAATCACGTGACTCAGTGGCCAATTGCTTGTGGTTTCTAACTGCTAGTATAACAGGTAAGACATGACAAATGATAAATGTTTGAATAGCAACGCACGTATCCTTGGAACTAGACAAGGACAAAGATAAATCAAACTGATTTATTACGATCCATTAATCTTAATGTTGGGAAAATTAACGGTTTTCGTTTTTTTTTTTGTTTCATACAGGTAGAATACGAGTACCTACATACTTTATGTAAGTAAATTATTAATCAGTTACAGAAATAATTTACGATTAATTTAAAGTGATCTTACGATCTGAATTCTTATTTTTGTCAACTTTATCACTACACTAGCTGTCGCCCGCGACTCCGTTCACGTGATTAAGAAATACTTAAATAGTAACCGTTATGTACTTCCAGGTTATGTTTTACATACTCTCTACGTATATTCCTACAGTAAGTCGTGATTAAGAATTAAATCTGCCTATATTTGGTCTAACGCTTCAACTCTAATGCATGTTAATATAAAATACAAAGCAGTTATTTGTATAGTCCGTTTGTTTATTGTTACAATTATAGCATTATTAATCCACAGCAAATCAACCTACGTAACTGTTCTAGGTATTTCTAACGTACGTAATATATCAGAAAATAAAATAATAATATCATAAGTTTGTCAACCAAAACTCGAAACCAAACGCAGAGCCCAAGATAGAGCTAGCTGTCGACGCACTGTGGACGCCCTCTGCCCCACTACGAGGACATAGGACATTAAGTCAAGTAAGTCATAAGTTTATTACAATCTTACTAATATGCGAAGTTTTAGATGGATGGATGGATGGATGAATTTTGAATTAATGAAATTTGACACAGATATAGAAAATAGTCTGGAAGAACACATAGACTTCTTATTACGTTTCTTTTATAATTCCGCGCGGAGAAAGACGCGGGCGACGACAGCTGGTTTTATAACGTTAATTTTTAACGTCGGTTTTGTTTATTGTTCTTGTACTGGTGTTTAATCAATGTTTTAATAATTTAAACAAGCATTTTGGATATATGAGTACAAATATATACCCACTTTAAAATATATATATTTTTTTAAGACAACTTGTTATCAAAGAAAGATTCTTTGAAATACTAATGTCAATTCTATCAAAAGTTTAACATGGTTTTATCCTATGTCCATATAAAATTGCTAAGTACAACGTAATCGTATAATAGCGTGTAATTGCAGGGCTTTTGCAAACAAACTGTCAATGAGTGAAGGGCCAACGTTATTCTGCTGCAATTTACACGACGCCTGTCGCAAGTGTAATCAGTTCCGAATGCATATATGGCAAAATCACCTACCAAATACGTAATTTAAAAAAATTATCGAATTTGGACATAAATGTCAGACAGGCCGACGCGATCGAAGATTGATAAGTTATACAATACTATACGTAATTACGTGTAAACATGTCGAATAGTTGAACATGTAATTACGTGATTAAATAAAAAAAAAAGTTTTCATCGACGTAACATGCTCTGTGTTAAGAGCTTTAGGTATAGACTGGTAGGTATTATAAAGGTAAGTTCTCATGCCTTGATAAATGTATCAGAGAATAACTTCTACAACTATCATAAGTTTATCTTTAATAACAAGCTTATAGTTCTCCTACAAAATAATCAAATGTAACTGTTTAAGCTACATTTCGATGTAGTAGCCGTAAAGTAACGTATGTTTAGAACGCAAATTTTGCAAACTTTAAAATTGAATAAGATTAATTACCTCGCATCAAACAAAAACGTACAAAAGACAACCAAAATCTACAGTTCAAATTTACTCAGAATTTAATATTTATAAAGATAATTTAATAACAAAAAAACAGGGTGTAAATCGCAATACCACCATAGTCTATTAAGGAGCCATCGTATTATCAAGCCTTCTTGAAAAAGTATTTATAAAAAAAATCGTCTGATTGTCTTTTAATGTTTTGAGTGTATACAGAGTACGCGAAAGTACTAGCTATCGTCTATCCTTGTCTAAATTATCATTTACTTATGTCAAAGGGATACATGCGTATCGGAACTCTCGTATCTAACTGGGTCAAAGATAAATTTCCATTGATACAAGTTTATTGCGACAAGGACTTAGAAATTAGCACAGCGACAAATATAACCAGAGTATACTTCTAAACATATAGAAGAAATTGATGAAAATGAATACTCAAAGATCTTTAAGCTGTAAATAAATTTATTATTCGGGTTTTGTTTATAAGAAAAGGGGGCAATAGAGCGGGGGGAACACCGAGATTATCATCGACGCCGATGGACACTATCAACACTAGAGGAACTACACACGTGTTGCCGCCCTTTTAGGTGGAGATACGCTCTTTTCTTGAAATACCCTAAGTCGTACTGGTTTGGATCCCGCCGAGGACAGACCGTACTCCAACACGGCTATGCGTGGCAGGATATTCCACGAGAATCGCATCGTTAATGAATGCCAGCCATCCAAAAATAAAGAAATAACTGTCTCAACCTTTCAAACTTATTTCTCTACAAATACACACTTTGAAGTCCCAACATAATGTTTGAAAAATTTTCAAGCTATTGATGTCAACGATAACCCACTTACGTTGGCCATACGTTACCTGACACTTCATTGAATATTTGCCAAATGTCAGAATGTCAAAGAAATTTTGCCTTGTCAAAGATCATGTCAGGTATTCTGTCGACAGGTCATTTTTAATATTATAATAAAAGTTAAAAATAAAAAATATATTTATGCATCATAAGAAAATTCTTTGTTGTGTGAGCAAATTATTACATTGGAAGCTTCATACAAACAAGAAAAAGATTATTATTATTATATGGCTCATAAAGAACCTCGTATTTATAAAGTACCAAAACAATTTTTTTCCGACTTCTCCGATTATAATTTTAACTCAATAAAAATTTTGAAATTTCACCGTGTTTTGTTATTGTGTCAATTACCTTCGAAAACAGCCTACGTAGTATAAACAAACTACACATAACATATGGCCCAAATAAAATACTGGTATATAACATTATCATGCTCACAAATAACTGACAAGGCAGATATAAAAAAAAATTAAGATTATTCAACTCTGTAAGATATAAACCAGTGTTCAATTAATGAAAAAAATAAATTCACTACGGACGGTTACTTTACCTTAAGCGATCTACTTTTCGATTCCAATCTGGCCACGTTGAGACTAGCGGTGACCAATTAAATTTATTTGCAAAAAAAAAAACAGCTCCGCGCTTACCGCTCTCCAATGTCAAGACTATACGAGTTTAAAGAATGCCGTAACTACGAACTGTAATTTTCTCAAGTGCACAAATTTCTGAAGAAGCGAAATTTGAACACTTCTTATTTTAGTAATTATATCGAAGGTCGGCAATTATTAAGGCAACTTCTTATCCTTTCAAAACCAAGAACATGAGAGCAATTGGATACGAATCTTATCAGCAAAGGACGCAAAAATTTACAGTCGAAAACCAACCTATGACATATCGACAATTTTTTTAAATAACCAATACGTTAAAAAGATAAAAATTTTGTGATAATCAATGAAAAAAACTACAATCAAAAATTGATTCGTAAAGTTCACTTAACATATCTATCTTATCCATTCGCTCCATTGTTCTTGCTTAATAAATGCTTCTTGCCAAACCTAATGCAGCATTAATGTATCGATTCATGCTCGGATCAATTGCAGTGTGAATTGTTACCAACTGTGAATCTAGAACAATCGCTGAACACATACATTATTTTACATACTGGTACTATTAATCTAGTGACTTGTATTGTTCGGATACTATCATGGAACAAAAAGAACAGACACAACAGAGAGAAAAGAATCACAATCATTTCCTTATAATTCAATGACTCGTAATAAAACGACCAATGCTTTTATGTCGTCTTTTAATTTTCATCATAAGGGCTGTGTCATTCATTTCACGCAAACGTAAGAAAGTCTTTCAATAGTTTATTCATAGGTAAGGTTAAAACATCTAACTTAATATAATACAAATAACATTTGAATGGTAATAATCTAACAAATATGATACTAAGCCATTGAGAGTAGAACCGTAACGAAACAATCATTTAAAATACATAGCACGAATGTTGTTAAGCACACCGTTACAACAATAAATAAATGTTGCCATTAATCTGTTGCGATACGAAATATAAAATTTTATAACGCCGATAATAAGCAGTAATTATTGTACGGCCTCGATGCCGAAATGTAAGAATCATTAGTTTATACGCAATGGTAATTTGATAAGATACCTTGTGCCATAAAAGCTCTCACATGTTTTATCTTTATGCTTATATCAATTGCCATTTTGATTACTAAGCGAGATCTACTGAACTTGGGAAATACGATGTGAATAGCCAAATAATATTTTCAATTAATGACTTTATCAGTGAAGTGAGTTAAAAAAAGATGGATGAACAAATCATTTTCTCACTATATATTTTACATTTTACACAAAGATAAGTTACGTCCAATCAAAACTAATTGATTATTAATTGTTCTTATGGAAAACGTTATAAAAACTAAATAAAATTAACAAAATGTTACCAATTAATGTTCGAAGTTTCTGAACTCGTGTAGGCGTAAGCTTATGCACTCGCTACTTGGGCCAATAATATTCAATCAGACGAAGCTGCCGATGTAAGGTCACAATAATTGTTGTCTCAGTTGCATTGATTCGCCCACAGACCCTTTTAATTAGGTGTAGTAAGAGAATCAAATACGAACAGCCAGTTATTAAATGAAAGTTTGCACAATGTATACCTACAAAATAAAATTTAATTCTACCTTGAGTTCAAGTTATTGCTTTTATCTTTTTTTAATAATAGCCACTTGAACTTTAAAATCGATTAAAATAAAGTTTTATGTAAATTTAAACGACATCAAGTCGATTATTGTGTACGAATTACACAATATTTTCACGCATATTATTTCGTTGTTTTAATTCAACACTCAGGTTTTATAATTCAATGTGATTTTTTAACTTGCTTTAATAATTTATTTTTTAAACAAAAATCGTATCACTATGGAAAGTGTTAAGTACTATATGAAACTATACAATTTTATGCAATGACATGGTTGTTTAATAGCAACTTAATATAAGCTATTCTCGTGGTGTCAACGGCGTGTCGAACTCGCTAGGCCTGAATGGCTCATTTACCACAACTCGCAACATTATCGTTGAGCCGATTCATTGCACAGATAGAGCCAAAGTTCACATCAATGTGCATTCACATTAAGACTAATTTTACATTCATTAAACATCATATTATACACTGTTGCTTTATGGAGAATTTCCAACTCATTGTTTAAGCTTTATTCTGGACTCAAATTTAACAATTTAATACGTGCTACGTTCTCGGTCGATTAAGTTACTTTAGTTAAGTGTTGATTTCTCAAGCTAAATCTGCACTAAAGTACTCCCTTGGTGATCATTTAAGGACTCTGAGTGATGTTCAGTTCCTAGTAGCCTAGTTCCTAGTAACCAATTCATAGTAGCACTACGGATATTATTATCAAAACTAATTTAAATCGCAGTGGCACGTATATCAATAGTTATCATTTAATTGAGGGAGATAATTAAAAAGTGAAGGTAGTGCAAATGAACCCGTGCCTATTTGTACGCCGACCGAATGTTGCTCAATTGCGGCATGACTTTAATAAAACATTTGATACTTGCGACCACAGTTTGTGCAATAATGTTCTATTGCAAGGATATATTGTTCACATACAATCAACATCCTTCACATCATTAGGTACAGCAAATTTTACAATGGTTGTAACAATTTTTGGTAATAATTTAAAATCTACATCATTAAATTTAAATGTCATTATATTATAAAGCTTCTTTTACAGTACTGGCAAACATTTTTGGATTATTAAATTAATTAAAATTACAAGACGCTCTATACAAGTGAGAAAGGAAATAACAATCGTTCTGCAGCGTTGAAGACACGTATAATGACGTACATAATCGAACGGAGGAAAAGCGAATCTAGTAGCAATTGGGATCAGTTAACGCGTTTCCTTTGACCCACTTGTTCACTGCGAACCGCCACTCGCACAACCGGTACACGTTTAACGCGAAAAAAGACAAACATCGACTTACGTGACTGTCGAAATCAACATTCGATCTTTAATATTGATTCGAATATTATTTTAATAACATTGTTAGAAACGGAGAAAATAATTATTCAATTGATCTATACCATCATAATATTATAATAAAGTAATCGATAACAATGTTCAGGTTCAAATTATTATGTTCTTTACATCGGTATAATTTAAATCTAATGAATTTAAAATGCCGCGAATAAGCTTAGTTATAATTGAGCGTATGATCAAGTGTTTTAAGGAAGTCCAAATAACCAATCATGCACTATAAATTTTATACAAGTTACCTTAACAGCAGCTGCGATCGATGGTCGATAAGCAAAACAAGCGCCAAGTGAAATGGGTGTAAGTAGGTATATTGACTACACGGAAAGATAACAATTTACGTTCTGTAATACAGTGATATTGAGAAATGATTGTAAGAAATATGGAAATGTCAACGTTTTCTTTAAATTGTAATAGCTGTTGGAAATAATAAAAATATTACTGTAATTGTACCCATTTAGTTGTACTAGAGTGGGCAATGGTTCATACGGCTAACTTATAAGCGAAGACAATAAAATATCAAGTTATGCAGAAACTTAGGTAAACAGTAAAATGAGTCACAGAAGCGATTCAAAGTGTCTCATTACAACATTCGAAGGACCGAATGAAACCTGATTCGAAAAGTGGTAATGTCGCCACTAGAACTATGATTGTTTTATCTATTTATGAATATCCACATTAATAATAGAACATCTAGATCGATGAACTTCTGATGTTTACGTTCCATCGTTCGTTGAAAATGATAAAGAATTGTCTTATTAAAGTAACTCAAATTCAAGACAAAAAGCATAATTCATTTATGTTGAGACCAAGGTAAATTTACAACATAAAGCTCCTTTCCATATAAGGACATAGTTTAAAAAAATTGACTGTCATCATTATATCAAGAATTCGTATTCTTAATAAAACGCGCGATGGCTTTTCAAATAACTGAATGTAAATACTCAAGTTCATTAGCGAGAAAGTTACAGTCATGAATAAATGTGAAAATATCATGCAACGTAAGGTCAAGTGCAATGTTCAGAAACACACAAATTTCATAAATGTGTTAACACCAACTTCATTTTAGGATAAAAAACACCAGATAAGGAGTTAAAGCACTTGAAAGAATTAATAGTAAAGCTAATTTTAAATAAGTAAACGAGTTCTGGCTTTCAAATCTTAAAAGCTAAATTGATGCAAACAAAATTATATCTCACTTATATGTTAAAGCATCCCTATTGTTCCTATCTGATATCTTCTTTCTGTAAGTTTAAATCTTATGCATACAGAAAAAGTGAGCCCAAAAATGGACAGTTTTTGGGACCCACTTTCGGCGCGTTTTTAATAATTCAATATCCCGTAAATCGTTCGCCGATGTCAAAAATGAAGCCATTAAGGCTCAATTAAACTTGAAGGGTTTATCGATGAAATCATCTGATATTACACCGACAAAAATAATGAGACGTCAATAAAAGGGCTAGGGACAGAAAAAATATGAAGTTATAAACATCAGGCCACCTTAACAGCTGTAGTCGTTTTTAATTGTATAGGACTTATTATTTCTTTTGAAAGTTTAAACTTCTAAAATATGGACGAATTCATAAATATATTCGT
Source organism: Papilio machaon (assembly GCF_912999745.1). NCBI lineage: Eukaryota > Metazoa > Arthropoda > Insecta > Lepidoptera > Papilionidae > Papilio > Papilio machaon. Next base: position 1,927,489 of record NC_059989.1, on the reverse strand, counting down.
GATTATAATTAGAAAAATAATGTAGGAAAAGAATACCAAATTACATAGGCAAATGTTGCTAATTGGCGGCTAATTGGATAAAACTACAATTTTAGATTATTCTTCTAGGATAATGAATCTTAAGTATGTTTAAGTTGATTTTTTGCGAAGGTTTAAGAACAATAACGAAAGATTAACTTATAGTAATAAAATGTATCAAAAAAAAAAAAAGAAATTTCTTAGTATATTTACGAAGGGATCAAAAAATTCTATCCATTACCTGCCGAGGCAAAGGTTTTTGTCAGGATGGAAATCCTGAAAATAGGAATATTTTTTTTCCGAATTTCTTTTATATCTCGATATCCTCTGTGTGTGTGTGTTTTTTTTATTATAATTACAAATTGTATCTTGTATCAAACCACAAGTATCAAAATAAAACACTTTAATGTCGTCTAAAGTCAACTTTTATGCCTCATAATCCAACTAGTACAAGGTCAGGTAAAAAACAATGGTTTTGTTATTGTTAAGTAATCGTTCTTAACAAATTTTCCAAGAAAGACGAGCACTGAGCAACTCTTTCAAGTAAACCGTTTCTGCTAATTTCTCGGTATAAAGTGAACTGTTGTTTTCTTTCACGTGATGCTAAATATACACATTCTGTAATAAAATACAAATAGTTTCTTTTAAGTATAATTTACCTGCGCTGACCATCTACATCATGTTTGTATGTTATATCTAATACGAGTATATAAAATTCTCGTGTCACAGTTATCGTTCCCGCACTCCTCCGAAACGGCTTGACCGATTCTCATGAAATTTTGTGAGTATATTCAGTAGGTCTGAGAATCGGCCAACATCTATTTTTCATAACCCCCTCCCCATTTTTTAACAGCGCGCGGACGGAGTCGCGGGCGACAGCTAGTCAATGTATATATTTTAATGAATTTGGTTGGAGACAGTGTTGTAAATTTCCAGCTAGGATGGTGAAGTATGGATCATATCTATCGCCTAACGAATATGATCTACAGCGTACAGTTAGAACACCATAGGCTCTATCTTAGCTTTAAATTCATTAGACCTAAAACTTGGTCATCAGATTCTTCAACATTTTGTAAAGATTTCCTTTATTTAATTGAGTCAGTGCTATAACCTTGATATTATCCGTGGTCAGTGCCGGGTATAGTCTAATATAATTCGCTTGGTCTCGCTGTTGCCCGCCTGCCCGCCCGGCCGTCGGCGTTCGCGTGGGAGCCGCTCTAATTCGACCGACGGATGCTGGTTTTAAAAACGAAAGTGACGATGAAAACGACTCCTATAATTTTCATTTACAGCTCAAGCAACTGTAACTGCAAGTTTAATGACTTAGTTATTTCACTCCCACCACATTAATAACCGTAAAAGAAACAAAGTTTCCAACTACATATTACTTCTTCATTTTTATTAGATTAGCATGGAATATACATTTAATTTACAATAATAACAGCAACGATGATCTCAAATACGAAGCGGACAAGTCATTGAACTAGGAATAGGAATACAATAGGATATGGTTATGGAGCCATTGAGAGACCCATTTTAAATTGTATCGATGGATATCAATATGTTGACCCTGCACTGTTCCTGCCACCCGGTGCACATAGGGCTGCCACCTCTTCGGATTTGAATAGAGTTCTTCGAGTTAGCATGGTGCATATTAGACCTAAGGTTTAAACATTGCTGTTTTCAACTAAGAGCGGGTAATACGACGCAAGTCAAAAATCTAGGACGGATATAATTTCGTCGTCTGCCAAGTAAAAAAGAATAGTTAATATCATTGGCTGTTTTTTCGCCCTGTGTACCAATTTGACAACCCTATCCATTCTAGATGCATTGTTATACATCCACTACAACTTGAATGGTACACGAATGAATGCAAACGCGTTTCAGATGACACGTCCACAAACAAATACACCTACATCGATATCATTGACTCTTTATAGGCAGTATTTGTCTGGTACTACTTTTTAAAGATGTATTCGGATCAAATAACAAATGTCACGTGAATGCTGTCATTTGAATTCAAATTTAAAACCAAGAACTGGTTTTATAAAAATTCTATACGGCATGTAGCCGACATCAATAAAATAAATTATGGTACACATACTCATTGTAACCGGATAAGACATTTCCCATAGATAATGAGATCCGCAGATGAAAAATAGAACAATTTGTTTATATTTTTATTGTATCATTCTGTCGCCCGCGATCCCGTCCGCGCGGAATAAAAAAATAACAAAAAAAATCAGTATAAAAGGGTTGACTTATGTCTTATGACTTATCTCATTGTTAAATGTATTTGAAACACTAAGTTTTTTATGGTAAGACCCACAATATTCAACAATATTTAAATTTAATGTCATTTGTTTCTAGCAATTTTTTGTTAATTCACACATCGTTGCATTAATTGAGCTTTGAATGTAGACATGTATAATAATGAGACAAGTGATAGATTCGGCATTCGGCTTCGAACTGGCGACCCACTTTCAGTTAATGCCATCAATATTGTTTAACTCTACAAGATGGTGGATCATGGTTGAACATGACAGACGAAAGTACTTCTCAATCAATGTCCCAATTATTCTTGATCTTAGACACGTTTGTGATAAAGAAATTATTAATACCATCTAAAAGCATTTTAACTGAGTGTTCTTTTCTTAATAATTGATCTAATGTATGATTGTTTAAAGTAATTCATAAGTTAATTTAACCAACACAAGTGACACGAATAGGTACCTATAAGAAAAAACGTAAAAATGTAAACATTTTTTTTTCACATATCTTCAATTCAATTCAATTTCTTAACGAAATAAGAGAAGTGAAATCAGGAAACATTGAAATTTTAAAGCTTATACTTCGTAATTACGTAACATTTCCAATTCCGAGTACCAGCGAACAGCGCTCATAAAACCATATCAGCAGTAGGTACGCGCGCTATCTGCCCAAGGTATGGTAACGCGCCGATAACTTACTGCGGAACTATCGACTTCGTGTCCACTGATACAACGTGCACATTATACAAACTAACACACGAATACTGAACACGAAAAGCCGAATTAGAAGGAATTGTATATTTCAGCCAAAGTATGCGCTTACCGTGGGATTTTGAGACCAAAATCTCCGTTTAAAACATATTGTTATCTCTATTTTGTCAGAGTTACTGACAGGGACGATGATATGTTTTATACAGAGGATTTGGTCTTAGAAACTCACGATTAGATGCGTAAACGATAATTTAAAAAAAAAGAGATAGTTTAACGATTATTATTCGACATAAAAGTCTAAATATTACTGAAAATAGATTCGACACGTAAAATAAGTCCTTAGATTTGTTGGGATTTACCATTCCATATAATAAACGTAAGTATAATATTTGTTAAAGCACTGAATTAAAATATTTTTTACCGGTAAACACTCCATTATTCCTGACCCGGTTTCCTATTCGTGCAGCAATCATCGAAATTCCAAGTAAAGAGTTTCATAACACCAGGGATAATAACTGGCACGAAAGAAAAGAATACATTTTAGACCGATGATTCACGGTCCGTCGCGAGAAAAAGTAATTGGGCACGCCGATAGCTTGGAGTGTAACAAAAGAACAAAGCACATGTGCAACACAAGCGCAGTTATCGCAAGGTCGTGCTGTATATTGCTCGCAAAATCACAAATGACTGGAAACTTCCTTATGCATATCTGCAATTGTTTACGTGTTACAGTAGTTGCTACTTCGAAACATAATATGTAATATATCCTGAAAAATTGAACTGGTATTAAAGGAAACAATAAAAAATACAATTGCATTTGACATAATGCGTTAAAAAATATTGATATTATGTTAAATGCTTCGTTGATAAAGTTTTTTGACGAATAGACCCTTAAGGAACCAATAAGGAGGCTAGTCAGTTATAACAGTCGTAAATACAAATCAGTAGCAATATAGTACGTCACAGTTAATCATTGCGGAGTATATCAATTAGTGCATTCAACGCACCGCCACTTTATCGCCAATCTCGCCTCATTCCTGACCCGAGGGCCGCACTATAGATACGTATCTTTTGACCTGACGCCCCTTATGTATATTGATCGGTCCGCATTAATATGGTCGGCACGACCTCAATTATATCTGTTTACAGTATGCACGGGCATGCACGTGCATCGCCGCGGGATGGACACCGCTACCGGAGACGACTTTCAACAGCTTCATCTACATACAAGCCACGTGGTAACAAACTGGTCAGTGTAATTCACGTCTTATCCAATTTTCATTAGTACAGAAGACAAACACTAGTGACTTAGCTTGACTAGACTTAGCCAGCACTTCTACCACAATATACACATGTAGTAGGTTAAACATTTAAAAAATCTAGTTACTTAGTACAGTACTGTGTTTTCTAAAATGTAATTAGCTCCGGTGAATCGTTGGAAGAGGTCGTGACTGCGCCAAAGTTCATTCGAAAATTTAAAAAAATATATGATATATACAGTCTAACAATATTACGAAAGTCGCATTGGAACTACATAACTAACAAGTTAACAAAATGACTCAAGGTAAGTATTACCGCAAAAAATAATTACGTAACATCGCAAAAACAATGAATTTGGAAACAAAAACGACTCTCATTAATGCTTCTTTTGACACGAAATGATACACCCTTTTAGCGGTACTCTGACGCTTTAAACGAAACACACTCGCAAAAATAATATTCAATTATTTGCTTACATTACAAACTGTTAAAAATGAAAACCACGTTCTCATATCTTTTAAAATGAAACACTAAAAAACTTAAATTACAATGCTAGATTTTTTACAGTGAGAGCCTTAATAGTTTCTTAAAACGTTTCGTTTGTTTCTTGGGAACAGACAATATTTGTGAAAAAAATTACGATGCAGTTACTCCTTACAATCGTTATAAGAACTAAGTTGTAGAAGTGCATTTATAAATGTTATTTCATTTTATCTTGATACAAGAGTTTGCCGAGAGAGGCAAAAACATTACAGATCTGATGCTGATGTGTGTGTGACTACGACTAACGGGAAAACACTTAACAATCCTTTTATAGGGAGTTGTCGCGTGCCTTCGACACTCCTTAGCTGATTATCTCGTCTATATATTTCTAATACGAGGTGTTAATCTACCAGGTTTTCATAACTACATTCCATTCACATGGTGATTTAAAAAACCATTAAAAGATTCAGTAATAAGTTCTAGGAATGTATTTCGCATTGTCACTTCCTCGTACATTTGGCATTAGACAGGAGGTTCACTATTTACGTATATATCTCAACAACGCGCCGCATTGCCTATCTAAAGCAGTAGAACAGGTTTTATTTATTGGCCTCAATTTCAGACGTCAACCTTACACGTATACTTAACTATCATTTCGAGAATTCGTTCTAGTCACGAATTATTTTTGGGCATTATGTTGAACAGAAATTATTACAAATAGTATGTAATGAACATGCTGATTAAATTAAAAAATATATCAATCTTCATAAACATTTGTAATCGTCTTAATTTCATCTTTTTTGCCAAATAATTAAATATATGTGCTTTACGCAAATACAACGTAGTGCGTCGGGTAGGTCGCCATTGATACATGTGAACAAAAAGGCAATCGATTCGCAAAAGCCACAAAGTAAACCGTACGCCGAGAACCAGGCGTGATTCACGAGATTCGATTGGACCGAAGCTATCAATTTACCTCGCTCTTTTTACAACAGCACACCACGAAAGGTTTCGGTTGCAGTGGCGGACATGCAAAAGTGATTCAACTCGGTCACACGATAGGGATCGCGGTAACGGGCTTCGTTTAGGCGCTGATCCAATATACATTTACAACGGTACTGACTAAATTTAGAATTTAATTGCATCTTTAAGTCGAACCTCGTATGTCTCTTGATGAAGTCGTTTTCCAACTATGAATTCCTTATTAAGTCATCTACATAAAGGAAGCTGGCACGCTCTGAATCTAATAAAGGCTTGTTATGCTGAATTTTACTGGAGCATTGCACCGCGGTGCAGAAGGGATAATTAAAGGTCGTTGAACCGAACAATGTCCACATACTTAGAGTTGAATTTTATTAGAAATACTTAAACGGTTTACAAATACTATGAAAAAAATACTTTAGGTTATAATATTTATAAGAATACATAAAACGTACATAATACTGTGGCCATATTTTCAGAAGTCGAATAGCTAAAGCACTTCCTGAACTAAAATCCCTGACCAAGGCGATATCCATTACAGACAATTACTTTTGAAATACAATTAAATTTGAATTACATACAAGGTTGAAGGCTATTCATCTAATGCCATTGTAAGATAGCTATTAAACGAAAATATCACTCATAAATCCTGGTTACATGTAGGAGTTATGTCGATTAAACTTCAAAATTCCTTGGGCACTCCATCTGAGGCACTGGCACAGTACGCTCTGGCATTTACATGTGGAGCCTGGTATTGTCCAAAACGGGTCGGCTCGTACCCGGCCCGCTTTTTGTCAGGCTACGTGAGACTCCACGGCGCGCCGTAACAAGCATCAAACCAGTTCAACATTACCCCGAGTCATTCCAAACCTGGTAGTAAACGCTGTCAGCTACGACAACATTTGTTCTCACGAGTTTTCCTTTAGTGTAAAGTGGTGGTCTTAATCGACGGTCCTTTACTATAATCTTGTTATGTCTGAGAGAAAGTACAGCTGTGTTTGAATTCCAAATAATGATCTAACGCGATTTCAAATCGCTGCCGATTTGTTGTAACGATAGGTTTCCAGGTCTGTACAAATAACTAAAAACATTATTTGCCTAGTTTAGTAAAATATTAATTGGAACATATGGAAAACTTAATAGAAGTGTTGCCATATTTGTAGGCAATAATTAGTCAAAAATGTGACCTTTAACAGTTGTGAAAAATAAAAATTCCGAGTTCATACTTTCGCCCGTCCGTTCGTAAAAAGCATATAATTTGTTTCGTAGAATCGTACTAAAAATTTGAACAACAATTTTTATTTCCAAAGGTGCTTAAGAAAAAAAGTAGGATGAAAAATAAAGAGGCTTTCGCCTTCTCGGAACGTAACCTGCTAATTGTAGAGTTCATCGGTCTCGTAATGCCAACTCAATTTAAGTTAATTTCCGATTTTTGTACATGTAGAAAAAGAATTTTCGAATGGCTATTGCAATTTAAAAGAGTTAAAACAAGCCTGACATTTAGCAAGAGAGATGTACAATCAATATTGTACAAGATCAAATTATTTAGTGAAATATTAATCTAGTAGATGCAGTAACAGATTTAATGTGGGTTGTTACAAAGTTAGACGACCAAAGAAAGTATGGATATGCGTAAGAAGGGAGTGGATTAATTTATAAAGTCTGATAGATGAATGGACGTGTAGTAAATACTGTGCGGATTCTCCGTAGGGACAAGGACAGGTTGTCAAGGTACAGTAATAAATAAATTTGGGTGATATAATACTCAATGTAAAAATTATCATCATCGCCAGCTCACTGTACGTCCCCACTGAGGGGCATGGAGCCTGTCCTAAATTAAGGATGATTAGGCCATAGTCAACCACGCTGACCCAGTGCAGGTTGGTTGACTTCACACATATCCTTGAATTTCTTCGCAGATATATGCAGGTTACATCACGATGTTTTCATTTACCGTAAGAACGTCGGATAAATGTATGTACATATGTAAATCGAAAATCACATTGGTAGTACATGACGGGATTCGAACAAAGGACTTGCAGATTACAAGTCAAGTTCTTCACCCCTTAGCCACCGACGCTTTTGTATGTAATATTAGCAATCGTAAATTCTATATACATATCTACCTAGACCCAGACTATCAGTGAAAAAGGTATACTAAATCATTAATTAAGTAGCACTTGCACATACTCGGACCATCGTCTTATCCTCGTCCGACTGGTTAAAACGAAAATCTAGACTTAATTAACGACTAATACTGCTATATCAACGGCAGGTACACGACTCGTGTGACTAAGCCCTTGTCCTCTTATATCGCATATGCTGCGGACTTGTTTATGGCTTATGGTTTGTTCATAAGAATCGCTTGTTTATTGGTCTACTTCGTGTTATTTTGTTCTTAACATAATTTTAATTTTTGTATATGTTCAAAGAGACAAGTTGAAATTGAGTATTTCCGTTAGTAACATTTACCATTTTGACTCTTATAAATATGTGGTTAAAGCGCATTTTAGGTTGCTGCGCCACCACTCTAAAGAAAGAAGTAGGTATTTTAAAGCTCTGTTAGACACTAGTCCGGATATAGCTGTATGTAGTTAAAACAAACGTTCTCGTGAGACACTGAGACCTATGTCCCGGTTTTGACAAAAGCCACAAACGTCAAAATATATTTAACAGCAGACATAAGGCAGGGTTCAGAGGGCCGTGCGAACCGTACATTCCATGAACACACATGTTTACAGGTCACTGTGTACACAACGTATTAAAAAAAAGAATGCGCTTCTGTGTGTTTTTACTTAGACAAGCAAAAGTAAGTCAAGTAGTCAAGTATGACGACTATTTTAGTAGGGATTCCTTTCAAACCAGCGTCCGAATGCATTCCTGCGCCTGCTCTGTTCTATTTCACAAAAAAAAATTATGTTAATTTTTATCCTGTTATGTGATAACTGCATTTAGAATGTTATAATGTTGATTATTTCTATTATTTTCTTAATAACCAAGATCAGATATTGAATATAAATAGGTAGTACACAAAAATGTAAAACAAAATTAAACATTTTGTTCAGGCATTGTTAAGAGACAAGTAAATTTATTAAGTCGATAAGAGCCTAAATTATTAACTGAACGTACAAATAACATAATCAAGTCGTTTAGATAGACTGACCAGCAAAATCTAAACTTATTGCTAAAAATTAAATAGAGGGAAAATTCATTATTGATTGTTTACAAATCAGAACTTTAATGTCTTGACACATCAAGTTGAAACTGTATCTCTACATCTGAACGTTTCTATGAACAGAAAACTGTCTAGTTTTAGTACATACATTTCCAAATAATCCTATGCTAGGAATATATTAAAATGCAGTTTCTTTCAAATACTTTTTTAAAAACCATGAAATAGGCGATTCTTTACCAACATCATTACAAAAGAAATATGTGTACAAATTGTTGAATAAAATATATACAATTTAAATACAGCTCAAAGCAAATAATTTTAGCACGAGGTTAGACGTTTATCTAAAAGCGCAAGCACGAAGACGACCTTTGCTGTACAATTCTAAACATTACATTACAATTAATATAATATTAATATGTTTCTAGACATTATAAGAAATTACTATAACTAAAGAAACGAAAGCAAATTATTAATTAATAGCAAAAAACAAACGGTTAATACCTCCAGAAACTACAAGCTTATAGTGCCTCAGAAGGTTTATTAGAAAATCAGGTAAAAGATAAGGATTAGGTATGAGGAATATTCTGATTTTGTAACAAATCTTCTGAGCGAGTAATAACACTGAATTTAAACTATAGACAAACGATAGCTAATAACAAGAAATTCTATTGCAAAAATTTAACACTAGTATATAGCAACATAAAAGGATTGCTGAGGCACTTCGGGGAGCTGGGTTGGCTGAAGTGATCTATAATCTGCCCTCACACAAACGCGCTAGATGTGAAGTAGCTAAAACCATATCCCCCGCCCTCCCCCCTTCTACTACTAATACTTAGTTTAAAAATCGCAAATACTCCGTAAACAGCCATTCCTTATCATAGACTTTAGTAACTTAATTGCATTCCAACAAGATAATTATGTAGCGTTAAAAAACTGTATCAAACACGTCTGACTTACAATTTACACTATATTACGAGGTAAAAGCGTTTTTTCGTCAAATTCTTCGCGCTCAAACAAGCACAAAACTAGTGTAAAGCACATTTGAATTTCATCGCAAAAAAACTGCATCCAGTTCCTCATGTCGGACAGCGCAGTTGATAACGTTTGTAATAGAAGAGTGTACATGTGTTAATATGTTTTTTTTTACTTTTTATACAGTTTTAAAACAATAACAAGACATACTTTACTTCTATCATTAAATCATTTTCTCTTGAGAGTAATTTCGAAAACATGTTGCCTAAGTTTCAAATAGTTTACCTTCAGGTTTAGAGAAAGAAAAAGAAATTTTACAAATACTAGCATGTAGCCCGCGACTTCATCCGCGTTATATTAAAATGCAGCTTATATGATCTTCAAGGCCTTATCTTATTCAGATTTCAACTACATCTGTTCACCCATTCTGGAGTTACACGGTAACAAATCCAATAAAACTTAAAAATTAAATGGCAGTGGAAAAAAAAGACCGAAAATCCATTATACAATCAAAAGGTATATAAGAGTTGAAGATGATATCATAATAAATTATTAATGAATCAGTCGAAATCATACAATAGTTGAATAGAAGCAGAACATTGGCTAAGAATACTCTTGTTTATTCCACAAACGGCAACCGCGCTTTGTTAGTGACGTCACTGCAGTTACGCCCACTGCAATCTGAAGTGGGATATATTTGCCTGATAAAACCCCGCTTTAGTTAATGCAACCTTATCAAATATTGTACAAAACACTCGCCCGCCAGATATTCTAGAAATATCGGACTACGTTTTCTGGGAAAAACGGCTTAAATAGTAAAACGTCTACTAGTATTATTAATACTGAGACAACGTTACCTTTGAGCCCCTACAGATTTATGACGTCATAACTTGTCACTACGAACGTAATACGAAATCTCGCTATGAACATCCTTGCATCCTCTCGCAATCTCTATTGAATTTTGTATTACCAAAAACAACAAAATCTTAGAACAAATTCTCAGTATTAATATTGATGTCAATCATAAATCTGGAAAGGTTCAATCATTATATATTTATTAAATTACAAATTGATCAATCGAAGTTTTTTTATATTAAAGAAAGAAACGTTTCACATAGATTAATATTCCTGCAACATCTATAATTATAACATCGATGCCAAATTTCGATATCTGCGTAACGTGATAAAATTAAAAATCACCACAAATAAACATCGAGAATACTGTACTCTACAATCAAATAAAAGGTTAATAAACTTTGATCGCGATCGAACCAAGTCATAAAATAAACAAATGCACTGACTTTTTGATGCACTACAATATGTATTTTTAACTCCATTCAAACATTACGGAAATAAACTTTTTGTTTACGTAAAGTTTACAATAGATTTTTTCGTTTCATTGACTTTAATGTTCTCATATTTTCTACTGTACACTTGAAAACGTCAAGTAATTATTAAAAGTCTTTATTATGGCTGAGGTCTATAACGGGAGTAGTAATCCAAGTAGGTAGCAATATAGCCATTATTTCTGAGAAAAACAAAATGCCTCTTCAGTATTTAATGGCGTCCTTCAACACGTAGAATAGTATAATTATAGTCATCTATGTCAAACCAAAATAAAAGTAAAAAACTAAATATATTACAAATGTTTTCAGAAATCTTGGCGGGTTTTACTTACCGCGAGACGCTGCGCAGAACATTTTTATGTTTAGGACGGGAGAGGTGTTTAGGTAGGCGTAGCGAGATGCGGGGGATGCTTGGGCCGCCAATATATTTAAAAAAACTTATACACGTTTCCAGATTACTACAGCATCTTATATATTCCAATAAAAATAGTTGATTAGAACTAACAGCATAGTTTTAAACAGAAGTAAATATAAAAGATATAGACTTTCTCGATAAGAAATGCATTCATAACTTAAAGTTACACAATAATTTTGTAACATACATTGTAACAGTAGATATCGTTGCATTAAGTTTGTGTAATTATAAAAAAAAGATCGTAGTCCATCGAAAGGCAAATACACGGCAACCCGAGACGCGCACATTGTTAAATAGAGCGGGCAACTGGAACAAGGATCAATATATACACTAATATCAACGTTTTAATTAAACAACTGATATGAATAACAAATGAAAGAAAAATACTAAATTCATTATTACGTTGTACAGGAACTAAATATAGTTTGATATCTACTTGTTTATGGAACCTAAATTAACATAGGATTCAATTAAAATTACATAACAACTTCGTTACATAGCAATTATATTAGAGGTAGCGGCAATATTTTAATTCTATATTATCTCTGACAGAAATGACAATATTATGACTTTTTTATCTGCATTTTTATTGTTTTGTGTCCTTTACATGGAATTTTACAGAATAAAAACATTTAATACAAACGTATGAGTGATTGTCCCATTTCTATCGAGATCACATTACTCAATAGTAACCAAAACAACAGAATTGCGCAACGATGCTACAAAATACCTAGATATTGCAGACTATCGTATTACGTAAAAACGAATAATTTATTCGATAAACAAATCGATATCGATTTATTACCGATTGTCCGAAATGGGTGACAAAAACAACAATCACTATAGTAAGTTAAATCGTGCATAAAATATCGTATAAGAAATAAATCTATTTCGTAATTCCTATATCATACCAAAGTTCTTAAGAGGTTAGCGCAAACATTAATAGGACCAAAATTTAAATAATTAATTACGGATTTTTCGAAGTAATTCAAACACGAAAGTAGTTTGTCGTCTTGTAGTCGTTAATTTTTTCGAAATAAATATAATTTTGTTCGCAAAAATTCTGATTTGTATTGTTTAGTTTTCAATTAGTCATGTGTTCGTTTTCTACTTCACGCTTGTCAGATTTCACGGTCTATCCATTCCATTCGGCAATCGATGATAGTTTGTGGGCTCTACTACAGTTAGAATGTTAGACTGTAGTATTAATTCTTGATAAGCCGAACATCGATAACTGATGATAATTCATAGGTAGGATGAAGTTGTTATCAATTTTATGTTATGACGGCCTGAAAACAACATGTAATGTATGGATATTATGTCATTAAATACTTGTTAAAACCATGTTATTAAAATCAACGATTAACACATGTTTTCTCCTTTGAGATAATAATAAATCTGATAATTATACTTAAATATACTAACAGTATGAGGAACCTGCAAAAGGAATATTTACGTAAGTATTTTGGCGCGAACGTATTTTATTCGATGTCTCTACCTTGTTCAACTCAATAAACGGTCCTGTGAGCATACGGAGTACCGAAAGTATTTGGATAAGCAATGGCGCGTCCTTTACAAGCTTGTTTTATTCCCTTTTTTACGTCCCGCAGTGAGGTTGCATTCTCGCCGCGCCGGCCCGCACCACGTTATAGGTTGGCCATCCGGATCAACCAACCGCCATACTTTCAAATTCAATATTTGAATACGCTTTTTAACTTAGAAGTTGAGAATAACTGACGTCAAAATATATTTTATAGCATTCACAACATGCTTTGTAAAACCTAAAAAGTAAAAAAAAACTTGTATATTTATTATTAGCAAGTATAATACACAAAATATTCCATTTAGCAAGTGTATTATAATTTAGTGGCCGGACAAATGTAGGGCAAGATAAACTTAAGTTATCAACAGATAAAGGAAAATCTTACTAACCTTATGGCTCGGCGCAGTCAGTCAAAATCCTAGCTGCATTTTAACCTCAAAAAGCATCATAAGCACGGTCACGAATACGAAGGTCACGGTTATATTATCTTGCATAATACCACTAAGGTACATAATACACCAACGACGGCATGGGATAAAAACAATACGCGACCAAGGATTACTGTTAATGCTGTTATCATAAACACACGAATGCACAGTTCGTTGCACGTTTATTATTCAACAAGCGACACGAGTGTCCATTCGAAACTCCATCGGATCGCATATTTTCAACGTTCTTTACACGAAACAAGCACCAAAAATGATTCGTTGTCATAAGTTATGTGCAGTTTACGTTAAAACATGACACAGCCGTACACTGCACTCCGTCTGACACGACGAATATGGCGGATGAATTTGAACTACGCTTGCGCCGCAAGCACAAGCCGGTCGCCCAGGTAACAGACTGAACAGAAGTAGCGCCATCTCTACGTACACCGTTGAACTATTAAGACCTTAGGTGTGGTGACAATTGACGATTTTATGGTTCAGTTTAATTTTTACCTATTCCGGCAACGAAGATGTCGCTACAAAAATTAAAATTTAACTTTTTTTATTTCAATAACAAAATAAACGTAATTAAAAGAATTCGTAGAGATATTTTATTCTAATAAAATATTTAGATGACATTTATATTATTAAGAGATGCTTTTAACATCTTAAAAATTCTAAAATCGTCGCTGAAAAATTCAACATCCGGTGGCCATGTTTATTGAGGACCGTTTGATATATGTAAATAGTTTTACATTTGTTAACATTTTTTTATTTTTATTTTAAGACAAATTTTGGTTTGACATAAGTAGTTTGCGAAAATAAACAATGTGAAAAGTTAATGTTTAAGTTTTTTACATATACTTACATATTTAACAGACTACAACATTTTACATAAAATGTAAGTATCTATTTATATTATTCTTCCTCTAAATAAATACTCTCAAAAAGTATAAACGTAAACAGACCGCGCTATCGCGATGAAACTTTTATTATTAGACACCTAACAATTTTAACTTAATCAAACCTAATCCTCCGTCTACCTTTTGATAGTTATTAAATTTTTCCTCCACTATGGAGAAGCCAGCAATTGTATTTTGACCCATTTTATTTAAAATATGCATTGGAGAAAAAACTAGCGAACTAAAAAACTAATCACACTATAAATATGAATAGGTAACTTTTCCTTTGCGAAGTAAATCAGCTTGTTATAATTTAGGTATTTAAAATAAAACAAAAAGGTTTCATTAGTATTTTCAATTTTTATTCATAATTTAGTTTCAACGACATGCAGTAAATTAAAAAAAAAACTCTTTGACATAATTCGACACGCGTTTAAAAAAACATAAAAATAATTCATAACCATAAAATAAAACACTTTTACCTTAGAAAAGTGCTGACATAATGAATAGAGTAACATCTTTTATGTGATTTAATAACAAATGTGACTCTTTTCCTCTGATAGGTTGATAATTGTAAAACTAGAGATTTGTCTATTTTCTTCTTGTACGAAACCTTAGTGCTATAAGTGCGAGTAGATGGAACCCGAGGCAAAGTATGAGAAGAGCGAAGACGTCTGTCCAGAACTGGTTGGTGCGGAAGTCGTATTGCTCCAGCACTTCGTCGCCCGTGCTCAGACAAGGGCCATCAGTCATGTTGCCCGACGTTATGCAAGCTAGAATATATTGTTTATTTAAAGGTTAGCAGTTTAGAAGATTATTTTATTTAGTATTTTGATAGAAGTAATTCGTGTTTAGAAGGAATCTTTTAAAATCTGTATTTTTTACGAAGATTTGTAAGAAAATTCGGGAAGTAAGTAGTTTTATTTATCTTGTTTCACTTCATTTTGTTTTACAAGTAAGATGCATTCTTAAATAAATAATAGGTACCGAGTTACCTAAATTATTAGGAACTATCTGTCGCCCGCGACTCCGTCAGCGCGATATTAAAAAAACGTAATAAGTAGCCTATGTATTCTTCCTGACTATGTTCTACATCTGTGACAAATTTCATCAAGATCGGTTGTGCCGTTTCGGAGATACCTTCAAACAAACATTCATCCATCCATCCACCTAAACATTCGCATTTACAATATTAGTAAGATAAGAACTTACTTATATTTTGTATTCCGTCCCATTGTAGAATACTCATAGCTTCATTTGAATACATCACCCACGATAAATGTCGAATCCATGATATATATATTGGTATTGAACTGAAAAACAAAAATAAAGATATTTTAACTGTATAGGTACATGACTACTGTTAAATTTAGGCGGCATATTACCAAAAAAATGGGTGTATTTTACAAAATTATTGTCAAATTACAAAATAAAATTACCTTAATTTTACAAATAGCCCTGATGTCAACATCAAGGTGTAGTCAAAAGGTACAAGGTAGGCGATGGCGACCGGCATTGAACCGAAAGCGCACGAGAAAAATGAACCTGTGAAAAAATACAACATTAAATTCAATAAAATAGTCTATTCCTTAAAAAGTCAAAAATTATAATAACATTTTTTTTTTAAATTTTATACGTATAAGTTATTTACTCACCACACGCAATAGCGACGTTGAGAACAATAATTGATAAAAAGACAGTAAAGCTGAAGGCAAAGGCGGTAGCGCGCAGACCCGCTATGTAATACACCACCAGGGTGAACAACGTCGGCTCTATCACTAAGCCGGGGAACTGTAATGTTTTAAATGATTAGTTTAAAAAAGCATCTGCAATATTTTTCAAACGTATAGTTTAAAAAGTTATTGTTCGTTTTGTAAAATTGCTAATTTCTAATACCAGGCGCATTGTTTTTTATCAGTGTAACCGGTCGATATCGCTTTAATTTACAGTCGATTATATGCATATAATGGCTCGAACCTCGTATAAAAATAATATACTTAAAAGTAACTAAACACTCGGTTACAAACAGAACTTACAAAGTTCGGTGAAGAAAAAAATCTCATACGATTATTATCTTACCAAAGCAATCATCCTCGCCAGATAGTAAATTGGCGTGGAGTACAAGCCGGCTTTAAGCTCTCTAGTTAGCATCGGGAACTCCTCGGGGAACATATTCAGCACAGAGTACATCGGACTAAACGTGTTCTCGGCGATGATTATGAAGAGGGCTCCCTGTACGTCTTGAATACCCGCTTGAGTCAAATGTGCGGTACCGATGAAACACAAGCCCGCTGTTAATGCTATAGCCTGAAAGTAAACTTGATTATCACTCTCAAGACAAAAGGAAAAGATCTTACTTTATGTGAATTTCTGGATTACTATTGGGGATCATTTATTGTAAACATTCAAATCAATTGCACTTGAATCATAAAGGATTTTTTTATGTTCTTAAGATTGGGTTGAGACCGCATGGAACGCGGAAAAATAGATATAGTGTGAAATAGTAAATTACTTACTAGTTTTTGTAAAATACGTAGTAATTGTACTCGTGGATCTCTTAATATAACTAGCATGTATCTGTATACTAGCCAAATCATTTTCGTGAAGAATAAAGGTGGTCTGAAACTGTCTTCTTTTGCTCGTCTTGATTGCTGTACAAAAAAAAACTAAAGATTAAACCAATATTTGTTAGTTCGTAGTTTTTATTAAGTAAATAATAACGAATTTGTAGACTTCTTAATCATTTTTATCAGGAAATATTTCAGACGAATTGTACAAATACAGTTTATGGGTTCGTTACAAACATTTTTTTTAGAACACATGTACCGGTAATATGGTTATTGGAAAATCGGATTATTAATGAAATCCTACGTAACTCTTACCTCATCTTCATGGTCCATGAGATGAAATTCAAGATGTATTTCCATATCTAACTCCTTAGCGGCATCGCTGACTGCGAACCTATCGCATACACTTTTGATAGCGTGTCTTGACGCGCCCTCGGAACCCGGCGTTAAAGCTAACACTTTAATGAAGAAGTCTGTGGGATTGTACGTCAATGGACAATGGTAGCCGAGGCTGGAACGATAAAATAAAACATGTTTAGAACTAAACTGTTGAGTTCTTGAGTTTTCATTGTAAAAATACCCGTACATATTTGTAATCTCAGTGTTCTTAAGGGAAAAGAAAAAAAGGTCATGTTTAATGTATGTTTCCGCAGTGAAAATCCACGGTTATGCTTGACTCTTTGAAGTATGCGATAGATAAGAGTCATTTGCATTGATTCTTGATATTGTTGCATGTTGCATTATACTTGCAAATATTATGTTTCATATCAACACATCTCGCTGTCGTGATTAATTATTCAATATTGTTCGCATACAAATCCTTACTTCACAATGTAAGAATTGATAAGTAATGTAAATTAATATAATGTATATAACAAATATTTAAAACGATTCATAAATTGTTGGCTTAACGACATATAAGTGCTTGATGCAACATAATTTATTTTATGAGATTCTCCGATATGAAATATCATTAATTGAAATAATGAATAATTTAAAATGAAGTTGAGTTTTACTTAAATTTTGCTCAAAAGACATTGTTTATAGATA
The DNA here is from genome assembly GCF_912999745.1 of Papilio machaon. Lineage (NCBI taxonomy): Eukaryota > Metazoa > Arthropoda > Insecta > Lepidoptera > Papilionidae > Papilio > Papilio machaon. The sequence continues at coordinate 1,909,368 of NC_059989.1, read as the reverse complement.
GAATCACCTCGTTTAGAAACACTAGAAACATCGAATTGCATTAGCATAATGTAATCGAAAATTTTCCTTAATTTTCGAATATTGATAGCGAAGTTAGAAACCATATTTTTATCACTAACTTTGAATAATTTCATATTTTTATCTTAAGGTGACAAAAATAATATAACAATGATTTTAGGTAGCTGCAAAATGTTTTAAATAGGTTTGAAGTAGTGATAAGCCGACCGCCGGAAAGTCTTATTACGGTCACCGTTTAACCTATTTACAAACGGTTTTACTCGATCAGAGATCAATGACAAAGTACGCCAAGTCTAGACACTTTTTTGTTTCTTACAATAGGTTTCCACTGCTGAAACATCCATACAAAGAAATCTTGGTCTCCAGATTTTTCCACGGGAAGTGAAAGTCACATATTACATAACATAGTATATGAAAAATTTATCTAACTGTATCAAAATTACCATCGTTTATTGTTTTTTAATGTTAACTAGCTTTTACCCGCGACTCCGTCCGCGCGGAATAAAAAAAAATAGTAAACGGGGTAAGAATTATCCTATGTCCGTTTCCTGGTTCTAAGCTATCTGCCCACCAATTTTCAGTCAAATCGATTCAGCCGTTTTTGAGTTATAAATAGTTTAACTAACACGACTTTCTTTTATATATATAGATTAAACGATACAGAGTTTAATGTTGCTTATCTCGTTTTTTCACTTAAAATGAGAGGGGAGGCAATTTTTTTTGTATGAGTGTAATAAAAATTTATGTTCTTGGTAACAGAAAAAATAATCTCACTGCAATTTGGACTTAAGAATGTTTGACGTAAGTACCTTTCAAAAAAACTGAGTGCTCCCGAAGCATTCCCCGCGAATGCTATTCTCCCTTCGGCGAGGAGTACCAGCTTGTCAAATAACGCCATCAATTCTGATGAAGGTTGATGTATGGTGCAAATAACTGTCTTGCCTTGAACCGCACTCGCTCGTAGCAAAGACATTAACTTCTGTGCCGATGACGAGTCCAAACCAGTTGTCGGTTCATCACAAAACAATAGTCCAGGGTCGGTTAATAACTGAAATAAAAAGTGTTAAAAATGTAACGCAATACGTAGCTGGTTCGTACATTGTCCGAGACGAACTAATACTGTTTAAATTTTGCACCTATATATTTAATGATTCGTATTTTGGGGGCTTGGAACTACTCACGTTGAGGTAACCACGGCCATAACCTCCTCTTCCTATTTTAACTATACCAGACGTGACTGAATCTTTCTATTTATTTTTTTAATATTTGTCATAGCGTGAACGTTACGTTACGAGAATATATTTCCTTACTTCAGTAGCGAATGCCAGTCTTTTTCGTTCACCTCCTGATAAAGTATTGCGTCCCTCCAAACCTCCTATGCGAGTATATCTTGAGCCATAGAGTCCCAATTGTCTTAGAAGTTGATTGACTCGTCTTCGTCGTGCCAGTGCTGATGTCCGCCTATCCATACGAAGACGTGCCTAAAAAACATACTTTACTATACTTTATGGTACAAAAACATATGTACAACGGATATATTTTCCAAAAAGTTTTATAACTGGAAAAAGCCATGACATAGGAAAAATCCAAAAATCTAAGCAGGTTATAACCGGTTACCAGTAGAAAAAAAATCAAAATTTGTTCAAAAATTTTTTGTTACAGATATCGAATTAATGATCTCTAATTTTGACCTTGGGTTTTAAAAAACAAGTTGACACGTGCCAAGTCATATCGAGTAGACGACATAAATATTGGATTCAATCATGAAAATTAATAACTAATGAGGTTGTAAGTAATAATACCGTGCTAACTGGCTTTAGTTTCTTGTTTTATTTCTCATGGAGTTTCAAAAAAAATTAAATTCCATCGCTCGATTTGCATAATGTAAAAATAATTTTGAATTGAATTTTTTAATCTGTATACTGTAAATTTTAAATTATGTTTTTATATAAAATTAAATTGATGGCAATATAGGTGTTAAGACAATGGAGATTCACCGTCTAATATTTGCACACTTGAACTTTGACAACACAATTATTTTAGAAGCTTATCTTTTTTTATCGGGGGAAATTTTTAGGTAACCCTGCCTTCTAAGGGTAAACAGATTTATGTGCGATTATCTTCACTTAAATCATTTCAAGGGTGGTCGAGTTTGACTAAAGAGAGTTCTCTCCAAAAGAACGCATTGGGGCTGTCTGCCCTCGACGATTGCACTACCCAGGAGAGACAGAAACTCCCCTTATGTTTTCGAAAAATTACTGCAGCTCAGGAATATACCTGGTTGCTGTCTCAATTTTAATGACTTTCTAACGACCGGATGATATAAAAATAAGTAGGTATTACAAACAAGATTGTGACTACCGCCTTCCCAATCTTTTCAAACATCATGTATCTTGGTTAATTTAGACATCCTGTATCACATTTATCAATTAAAAGATCTATTTTAAATTAAATTTACCATCTGAATATTTTTTATGTATCTAAAAGACGGCACCTCGATTTATTCAAATAGTGTTGACTATGAATAATGCCGTTTATTAATTAAGGAATTTATGAAGCGCGTGCTATAATTTAACATAATAAAAAATTATAGGACGTGTAATAAAAAACCTGATTATTTTTAAATAAATATTTCAGTATATTCAAACATTTATTGAATATTACATTGTGATATTGATTTATTGCCAATAAACTAAACAGATTTTGATTTTTTATCTTACTAGCAGTAGCAAGCGAATTTGTCCGCGCGAAATTAAAAAATCTAGGAATAAACACGGCCTATATCACACGGAGATACACTATCTAGCTACCCAACTAGCTTCCCAAACGTCTAAGAAATTTTTGAATCGGTTCATTAGTTTTGGATCGGACGGATCTTTATGAAATTTGGCCCAGTTGTAGAACATAGTCTGGAAAAATACATAGGCTACTTATTAATTTTATTTTAATTCTGCGCGGACGGAGTCGCGTGCGTCAACTAGTAATATAACATATTAAAATAACATTAATTAAATTAGTATATCACTATAATATATATAGTAATCTCGGTAATATTATAATATTAGTATAGACTGTCTAGCCGTGGGCTATCATTTCTCTAATTCTCTTGAAAAAAAAGGGGGAAAGCAATATATTTTTGTATACAATGGAAACCCACGGTTTGAATGATTATCAAGATTTTGATGTAAGATGTATTCAAGTTTAATGACGCTAACAAACGTAATACTTGAAATCATTTAACCTCTAGTAATGCTACAAATGAATGAACACTTTTGTACAAGCATACCGCACTTTATTATCACTATAGTTGTAATAAATCTAAGTCGTCATCATGTAGTCGTTGTAGTATATCCTGTCCTGATATATCAATTTGTCCTTGCTGTCGTTAATATATGCTCTAAGTCTTTTCAATGTAAAATCATTGTGAATTGGGTCATTTGCTTCTAGTTTCTGTAGCTTCTGATATGAAAAGATCGCTGGCTATACGTGAATTAAGATTAAGTTATCCTTTCGTTTAGTAAACAATTTGTTTCTTTAAGCTTTTGCAGAGTATTATCTGTTAGTTTGGTAAAATAGTGATGTAATTTAATGTTTTCTTTATTTATTAGCCATACCATAATAGAGAGGTGTTCGATAACAGTAAGGTTGTCCACAAAGAGTTCATCTTGATGCATGTATCCGCTCTCTCTGTGCATGAAGTCGCCCACTGGTAACCCATTCATTGCGATTTCACCGTCTATCAATGTCCCAACTGCAAAAAAAACTTTACTAAAATGTTTGACTTTTAAAGGTTCAGATTTTTTGTCATTTTTTTTGTATAAGATATGAATATCTATATATATTTTAAGATATATATATATTTTAAGATTTTTGTGAACAAAAATCTTAAAATGCGGATAAAACCATCAAACCTAGCTGCACCGATGTCAAATAATTTGACAAACACATTATACATTTTTTATACCAATAGTTTACAAGGTGCGAAAATATCAGTTTTTCAAAAAAATTACTTAGTAGATAGAATATTCTGATTTTCCCATAATTATGAAAAAGATTTAAGCATAAGATGTTGCCTTGTTGTTGTATTCAACAGAATTTCAAAACAAATAAATAAAACAAAATTATTTTTGAATATATTGGGTATGTCACATATAAATTCAATTTCTCCTATTGTTTGCTTTATTCTCTGCTGTTAACAGAAAATATGTTCTAAGCAGCCCTAGAACCTAAGATAACGAGTAATATTGTTAGTTGAGTTATAACGCCAAATCATTCCAAAAGCCGAACAAAATGGGAAGATGTAGCAATTTTTTCTTAGCTAATTAGGTAATTCTAGTTTAATAATATTGAATCGTCGCTGACAAAACTTTGATATATGATATAGGCTACTTATTATATGACAAGCTTCATTAAAATACGCACAAATTAAATTAGCATAATTAACATGTTGAATAATGCTGAATTGTAAATATAATGGAGCACGAGCCGACATTAACTGACAGTTATTCAAAATGACCCGAAACTAGAGAACACAGCATTGAATTTGTAATGTCACATTTTTTAATCTATAGATGTTGTCCTTCTTCTTTATCTTTGCTTAATTATTACCTACCAGTATTGTAATCGTGTATTTTTTGTATAATGTAGTAAAAAACCTTTAAAATAATCATGAATTATAAATCAATGTTAAAAAGATGTATCTATTTGCGTTCTATCGTGGGACTATCCTAGTCAACACTTGTCTGTACCTAGTAGTAGTAGTAGTTTAAATGAATGGTTGGATGGATGTTTGTTGGGAGGTATCTCCGGATCGGATTAACGAACCGTGATGAAATTTTGCACTTATAGCGTTTTAAAAAAAAGTTTGAGAAAAACTTAATCAAAGTTTTACTTGTTACTGGACATCACAAAGTAATAAACACGTGCGTGTAAACAAACAATTTATGAAGAAATAATTTACATATTTAATGTAGCTTGCCCTTTTAGTATTTTGAAATTTTATGAGTTTCTTTTTTATTATAATAATTAACATCGTTATTTTAATGTTTATTTATCAATATTTTATGTTTATTAATTTATAAAATATGAAAAACATTGAAACTCAGAAAAACAAGATATAATCTGTCATGGTTATGAGAAGGTCTTACAGGGACTTTTACTAGAACTCAAATGCGACAAATTGGGTGTTTTCCGCTTGTCGGATCGGTTCACCGATCAATCCGCCCAATGGGATATTTTTCCCTTTTGTCCAGCGCCCTCATTTTATTTGAGCAATATTTCATTCCATTAATCAATACATATACAAACTATTTATTTAATTAAATTGCAATAAAACTGTTTTGCAAGTACATATATTTATATATTTATTTTATTTCAATGAGGATCGGACGAATGGGAAAAAATATTCCATTAGTTGATTGATCGATAGATCGAGCGGACTGACGAAAAGCACTCAAAAACTTGATTAAATGTTGTTGACCTATCCTAATACTGTAAATCTGAACTTGTAAAAGCAACAGATGGTATTTTTGAGAGTTATTTATTTTGTTAGTTGCTCGATTAATTGATGCCACTATGTCTGGTGCGTGTATTATTTATGGCCAAGAAAATGAATCTTTATATTTTACGCAAACTGGTCATCAGTTTAATTTAAGACAGACACAGTTAAAGTTCACGTAGAAAGGAAGTGCATAAAACAATTATTGATTAAAAAAACTGCTTAATTAATTATTCGACTGTAGGGCGGCTAATAGTGATTATGTGAATCCGAAATGCGTGGATATGATATGCAAAATAATCCTGTATAATAGTAGCATAGGTAGCAAAGCATAGTGCGTAACATTCGTTAAAAACGTAAAGCATTTGTTTCTTTGTGTATAACCTATATGAGTTTTCTCCGAACAGGCTTGCAGCGTTTTTATCATAATTTGATCAATGGTTCAGACACGCATTGATAACAAAAATATACGACATTTATTTATTTCTAAAAATATTTAATATTTTATATCAATCTTTGACTCACTTGGGTTTCTGTAGGCTAATGCAGACATCAACGTCGTCTTCCCGGCACCGCTGAAAAAATAAAACATCTTAGTACTAATATCATAAACTAGCTTTTACCCGCGACTCCGTCCGCACGGAATAAAAAATAGAAAATGGGGTAAAAATTATACTATGTCCGTTTCCTGGTTCTAAGCTACCTGCCCACCAATTTTCAGTGAAATCGATTCAGCCGTTCTTGAGTTATAAATAGTGTAACTAACACGACTTTCTTTTATATATATAAAGATGTGAAAGTTTGGATGGATGTTTGTTACTACGTATCTCAAAAACGGCTAAACGGATCTCAATGGAATTTGGCACAGATGTAAAACAGAGTCTGGAAGAATACATACTCGTAGATTACTTAGCAAGTTTTTTTTAAAATTACGCTCGAACGAAGTCAAGTGTAAAGGCTAATTAATTCATATCTCTTTTCTACAGCGTTACATAATTTCTCCATTCTATGTGAATGCAACAACGTATTTAAAATTCAATGACTGTGGGTTTCTGAGACCAAAATCTCTGTTTAAAACATATTATTATCTATTTTTTCAAAGATAATAACAGGGATGACGATAAGTTTTATACAGTGCTGTCTCAGAAATCTACGGTTAGTGAATGAAGCTGCCTTTCTTCTTAATGAGTATTTAAGATCTTTTATGCTTATTACTTGTTACTTTTAAGTGAATAAATAATTTATGATCACCTTATCTATATATATAAAAGAAAGTCGTGTTAGTTACACTATTTATAACTCAAGAATGCCTGAATCGATTTGACTGAAAATTGGTGGGCAGATAGCTTATAACCAGGAAACGGACATAGGATAATTTTTACCCCGTTTTCTATTTTTTATTCCGCGCGGACGGAGTCGCGGGTAAAAGCTAGTTAATAATAAAATTACCTCTAATAAAAGAGAACTTGTTAACTATGATGTAATATTACCAGAGGAAGTTCGAATGTCATTTTTTATCTTTTATGTTTTAATTACAAGCTGTTAACAGTTAGTCATAAGAATTACGAGCTATTCTGTTTGTTGCACAATCAATTAAACTATTGTGTACTAATGATAACATAACTTTCTACAAATGCTATTTCTTTTCGTATATAACAGACAATACTGAATACAGTTTTTCTTACAATGGGTTTCCATTGCCTGACACATAAGTAAAAAAAAAAAAAAATGGTTTCATAACTTGTACAAATAGGTGATTCGTAGGTATAAACTCATAGTTAGTGCTTAACCCTAGAATCCTAATATGTATGTTTATTGCTTTGACAGTCATGGTTTATTTACATATTTATAATGGTCGTGAATATATTGGACCCATAAATCTCACAATTTTGTAGGGAAATAAAAGAATTTCAATGAATGTTAAATTTTTTTGAGGGCCTTTGACATTTAAAACTCGTATTTAGTATTTTTTTTCGAAATGACAAGGTCGAATAAAACCCTATAAAGCTAAAATATGATCATTAATTAAAAATCGTATCCTATAAATTTTTTGAGAACAGAAATTTGCATAAACGATACTGTTGAAAATACCTACACCTGATAAGTAATTGGGGTTCGAAAAAAATGTTTTCAATATTAATGTTAGCAAATAAATTTTTATATTAATGAACTTGAAGGGTCTACATTCGCCGCGTAAGCTAAAGTTGACCACTGCATAGTCACAAACAGTTTCTGTTACCGCCTCAATATACTATAATTTATAATTATTTATAAAATGTAATGTAATGGAATTAGAAAGATATATTTTAAAAAAAAATCTCGTCAACTCCCTCCAACCCGAATGTCGAATAGCTAAATCGTTTCAGTTGTTGTGTAAGTCTGTAACACTATATCGAGGTGGAGTATACACTTTCCAAACGCGCTCGTATCGTATTATCTACTTCGCAACTATCGTACGGTTTCTTTGACAATTATAAAAAATTTTGGTAAATTTGATGAAGATGATAATGTTATCACCTCGTGCTCGAACCTACCTTAAACTAGGTATGATTAGGCCTCATTGAAACACGCTGATCTAGTGCGGATTAGTTGGTTTCACATATATATCACATATATATCTTTGAGTTTTTTCTCAGATATTTAAGTGTTTTCTATTATTGTAAGAATATATTAAAGACAATGTAAGTCAGTTGAACCGGTCAGAGTTCAACTACTGTAGCGTGTTATTAGGAATTCAATTATTTAGTCTCACTTACCTCGGTCCCATGAGAGCGACCAGCGTCCCAGGCTTTGCTATACCGCTCACTGTTGACAAACAAATTGATCAGGCTCTTTAATGATAATAATACCTTACCATGGGATTTCACTGGCAATTTTTACAACACATATAGTCCCACCCATTAACACCAGACGAGATAGAGACCTTTATCATTATAAACATGATTTTTAAAAAGTTAACGTCAGGATATTGTTTCGTTAATAAAGCTGTAGTCCCATACGTGGATATGCCCACAATTTAAATGAAGCCGCTAGGTCCAGTGCCCGCTGAATACAATGAAATGAAAAGAAATGTAACGATTATCGCCAAACCGCTTACCAAATACTTGTTCACGTGATTTTCATTTTTAAAACAAGATTGTTAAAAAAAGAAATTTCAGCCAAAACAGGACTGGTAACTTTCAATTTTTAATAAAATATTTATTATTATCTGTTGCCTACTGTAAGTTGTTATATATTTTGCCAGATGTAAATATTTTTGCTTGGTATTTTCACCTGTGGATAAGCCTTATCATATCAATTATTACAGAAAATCTGTATGTTTATTACATAATGAACGGTAAATTTTATTGACATTGCTCTTATTGTAATAAAATTAATCTTAATGTTTTGTCAAACACGAATGCAGTACTCCGATACAACGATATTGCTCTCAGACATGTTGTATTGATAATTGTATTGTTTTTTAATGACTACCATTTGCTTTGAAGAAGGATTCAATGTTTTAAAAACAATTACGTAAGACTCTGATTAAAATGTTACCAAATCTAGGTAATATATAAATAGGTTTTCTTTGAAGGCCAACAAAGTACATTTACTTTAATGCATATACTATTAATAGCCAAAGGTAAATCAGTTTACGATAGTCTTTGCTTAATTTTATTTTAGTATTTAAGTATATATATGTAATTTTAAATTCGGTTGCTGTTTGTTTAATGTATACATTAAACGTAATGTACCGCGTCCGCTAATTGCCTGAAATACTTTTAATCTTATTATAAAAGTCTGTAACAGTATATTTCTAATCCGGCTTTACTTTCCTTTAAAACTTCTATATAAAGACGGCAGACCTGTACAGAAGCTCAAGCGTCTGTAATTTGAAAAGATATTCTTTATTTAATGACAAAAAAGTCGTGTTGTTTTTATTTAACGGGTGTACCACGAGCTTCCATTGTCGTAATTACGGGGAGAAATTATGAGTTAAGGAGTTCCTAAATGTTGATTTCTCATTAAAAAGTACCCTAAGGGGCACCCCTTATCCGCCACTTAAAGACTGAGAGAAGCATTTGATGTTTGCTATAATTAGAGTAGTGACATTGACATAACTAACGGTAGAAACCGGTGCTTCGTTCAATCAATAACGATACCAGTAGCCGCCTAAAGTAACACAATATCTATGTATTGAGTTTCGTATTTTTTCAAATGTGGGAAACGCCGGGAACAGTGTACAGTTGGACAGTGAAACATTTATTTTGTTTCACTGTCCAACTTTATACGTTGTTATTTTTTATGTCTAATTTCATTTTATTTGAAGTAAATACCAAAAATTTTAATTAACTTAAAAATGTAACGCCGTGGTTTTTGTATTATTTTTTCATTTAATATTTATTATTATTAAATGAAAAAAATTTGCATTTTATTTATTCGCGGCTTATTTTTAATATTGGTAAAACTACATTGACAAACTATCCAAGTTCTAAATTGATATACACTCAGTGAGTCAGTCGATCAATCTAAAGATAAGGATTCAGGGACATTCACACACAATATAGACCACAACGTAAGAATAAGTCAATAAAAGCAAGCTTCGGTAGGCATGTCGTTGAGAATAGAGTTGATATTCTACACATGAATGGCCAAAGGTGAATAGAAGAAAAAAAAATTGTGGTAAGTTCAATAGCAAATACCTTAAACCTATCGCGTTATGGTGGGAAAAAAATTATGAGTATGAGTACATATTTCTGATGATTTCAGAATGTAATCCGTTTGTACTTAGTAACAAATATACGTCCAAACTTTAGTTTCTATAATATTAGTAAGACGTACATATATTTATCCTTACTGACTACAATAAAGTATAAAAAAAATTGACACGAATAAATGGCTTTCCCATGCTAATGGCCGAGACAAAGATATTTCATCTTAGATAACATTAAAAAAACTTTACATTTTAGTTGCCATCTTGGATTCGATACGTCACTTTTATACGTAAGTATAAGTTTTCGATTCGTAAATTGAACATTTTAAAGGTTATTATTGTGTTGTAATTATATTTTTCGAATGAAAATTATTATTAACTAGCTGTCGCCCGCGACTCCGTCCGCGCGGAATAAAAAATAGAAAACGGGGTAAAAATTATCCTATGTCCGTTTCCTGGTTCTAAGCTACCTGCCCACCAATTTTCAGCCAAATCGATTCAGCCGTTCTTGAGTTATAAATGGTGTAACTAACACAACTTTCTTTTATATATATAGATTTTAAAAGAGTTGATCTATTATTTTTTATATAATTCTATTTCGGCTATTAAACTTTATTGTTTCTTTTTGATCCATAAATACAACTTTTACATTATATTAACATTATATTAACTTATACTAGTCAATGATAATTGAGACTTTTTTCATGGTTAAAATAACGGGAAGTTCGGTCTTGTTAATTAATGTTTTTTATTGGTTTTTTATTTGTAAAGTGACTTAATAAAGATTACAAAAAGCGGACGTTGACAGATTTCATAATAAAAGCATTAATTAATTTATCAATGGGTAATAATAATACTAATTTAGAATAACATTAGTGACTCAAATTATGAGAATTACAGCTTGTTAATTCTTACGTTAAATTTTATGTAAATATTATGTAACTAATATCCAATTCTATGTTCTCGTTTCTTTGAGACTCTTTTATTAAAATTGCATCATGAATTCAAATAGATTGAAATTCAAACTATAAAAATCGATCAATACGTTTATTAATCTACAATCAGTAACTTCACGTAGTGTGTCTTTTTTCCACTGATCGTTTGAGTAGAGTTGAAAAAGGTATGCTTAAATAGTTTGGAGATATTTAAAGTATCAATAAATGGAGATTAACAAAGGAATTTTATAGCGCGAAAGTGAGCGGCAGTGTCGGTCGGCGCCGTCCCAGACGGACTTTTACCTTTAGATTGATGAAATACTCAAGAAGGGTGGTATTAAGAGCACCCAAACTAACGAGCAAGTATGCGTAGATGTTTGAATGTAGAAGAAGTGAAAGAGATGTGTCAAGAAAGCATCAAATGTAGGTCCGTGGTCTCTGCGGCCGTGACTACTAAATAAAAAAAAAAAACAGTCGAATTGATAACCTCCTTCTTTTTGAAGTCGGCTAAAAATTACGACCACGCGCGGCAGCTTAATTGAAAATATACACTTAAAACTCGCAATATTTGACTACATAGCTTACCATTGTTAACAAGTCTCTTCAATTTGCCGTCTTTTAATTTAACGTGTACGGAGAGGTCACGCCACACAAGAGTGCAGGGCTGCTGCGGCTGCGTGGATCCCAGTAGCTCTTCCACCTCTTGGAATGGTGACTCTCCGCCTTTCGGAGGTGTGAATCTGCTCCCAAACTGTATAGTCTCCACAGGCTCCTGAAGAAGACAAGAAAATACTAGCTGTGTATATTTTCTTACAACCAAAAGTATGTTAAAATGTTTAGTCTTTTTAGGACAATTTATGTATTTGTGACCATTTGCATTAACTTTTAAACTTAACCAAATTAAACAAAAGAATGTTTTTATCAGTATTTATACTTGAAAAAATGTAGACATTACTTTTTAAGAACCATTTATTACTTAGTTCGTATTTATTTTAAGAACACTTGTTACGGGCAAATGGAAGAACTATATGCTTACTTTGTTAATTTCTAAATGTCAGTAAGCCTAGCTGTGTCCCTATGACACTCCAACTAAGATCACAAATTCAATAAATTTAGCCTTGCTCGTCAAAATCGGTTCAGCTATTTTGGCTACAGAATGTCCATGAACTAATTAAATTAGGAGTCGGTGGCTCAGGAGTTAAGCACTTGACTTGCAATCTACAGGTCCTGGGTTCGAATCCCGCCATGTACCAATGTGTTTTTCGATTTTCGATTAACATATGTACATTTATCCGACGTTCTTACGGCGAAAGAAAACATCATGATGCAACCTGCACATATCTGAGAAGGAATTCAATGATATGTGTGAAGTCAACTAACCCGCACTTAGCCAACGTGGTTGATTATGGCCTAGTCACCCCTAACTTGGGGTAGGCTCCGAGCCCCTCAGTGGGGACGTATAGTGAGCTGATGATGATGATGAAATCAGGAAATAACACCACTTGTCAAATTTAAAGAATATTTATTGCGTAGATTTTAAAACACTCAATATAATATATTAATAAAGCAGAATAAATCTGATTAAACAAATATTAATTCTAAAATCCGATTCAAGTTTTACTTAATGCACCGGCTAGTTATCGAAATGAATATCTAAACATAAAAACGTCTCATTCACCGTTGGTTTCTGAGACTAAAATCTCTGTATAAAACATATCGTCATCCCTGTCATTATCTTTAACAAAACGGAGATAACAATATATTTTAAACAAGGATTTTAGTCTCAGAAACCCACGGTCACTCATTTACTATTTAAATTTAAGCTTACCCACACATAACTATAATTTGAAACGTTGGACATATCCAATCGTCTTTTTTTTAAATAAACTAACGCTTGATCACGTTGCTTCCTGATATTCACTGGTAGTGGAATGATGGTAGGCGCTAGTTTGGTAAGCCCTTATTCATTCTATTCTTAAAGCTTCTCACGGTATACTTGAACAGGAACATTGACCCCAGCCACTTATTCTACTCCTTTTAACATACAATGAACGCAATGCAGACCTGCCGTATGTCTTAACGTCCTATGGCCAAACCGCTACTGAATATCTTGTAAATATGAAAGTGAGGATTGGCAGAGAAAGTTTACAAAAAGGATAAGACCTTGCACATTAAAACACTCTTACCTTGCTTACAAGTAGTGTAGAATATTCTTGTTAAAATATTTTATTACAGATTTACTGATTAAGTCGATTAAAAAATCCATTTATAGATTGGCAGTACTTTAAAATTATAAAGAAACAAATCTGGTTTTTTCCGTTATATAACTAAATCACGTGCCGGAATATTAATATTATTATTAGCAGTATCTACACTTCTTTACTAAAATTTAAAGTTTTATTTCTTATTTAAGGATTAATTCTAATTTAAATATTTAATCCTTAAATTTTTGCTAACACAAAGTTATACAGTTCCAGTCAGTTTGTACGGACCACAAACAACTTGAACAATATTACTACCTTTAAGGTCATCTTTTTATTAATTTTAATTTGCCCAAGATCTACCATAAAAATATTAAAGTGCAAAACAACAAACATTAAGTTATGCACATGCGTGTTCTTTTTGCACTTTTATTTAAATTAATAAAAATAATAAAATAAAATTGAACCTTCAAAATATTCCTTAAATATGAAATTAAATTTGTAATATCTTGTTCCTTTCTTAAAAGCAAAGCATGTAAACAGTCAAAGTGCAAGCTTATTGTCTGGAAAATGGTACATCTACAGCTAGACGTGAATTTTTAATACTTTAATTATTCTGTCATATGCTCAATGTCATGACAATGATTTAATCTATGACGTGGCATTTAAACTGCATCTTGTTTCAATTTAAAGAAATAATCGAAGGCTCAACTTTTTTACATTTATCGATCTTATTTGAATTTGCTCTTGAACTAATTTGTTGCACGTTAGGAAGTCGCTAAATCAGTGTTTCCCAAAGTGGGCGATAACGCCTCCTTGGGGGCGATTGAAACCTAGGAGGGGGCGATAAGGGGCCCAAAAAACGGGGGGCATTGAAATTAATTAAAGTAATGAAATTGTGGTTTTAAAGTTATAGGGCTGAATAAAAATTAGGGGGCTCTGAAATATAATTGATTTTCAAAGGGGGCGGTGAAAGAAATAAGTTTGACAATCACTGCGCTAAATAATAATTATCGGTAAGATAGCAAGATAAATTAAAAGTAACAAAGAAGTAAATAGATTTATTGATAGTTAGAAATAGACACAGATTGCAGCTTTTTAATTGTAAAGATTGTATAAATTATATATATTTACACGACATTAGATATTTCTAAAAGATTATTAAGTGGTTAAGATATTAATTTGCAATTTAAAATTATTAAACAGCTTTTAATGCCTGCAAATAAACATAGTCAAGATTCCATTCAGAGGTTACGAAGAAGATGTATGCATATAATTGTTTCTCAATTTAAGAATGCTTTAGGCACTTAAAATGAGATCCCACAGTATTTGAGCCGGCTCAGGGTTTAAACGTTGTCTTACACAGAATTTTATGTTTATCTATCTATGGCTTTTGTTTCGACAATCATTAAAGAATAAAAAAAAAATTCGATTCCCAGAATTTTTACAACTTTTCAGAAATTTGATGGTCAAACACTTGTGTACTCTCATGTAAATAAATTAATAATTTTGTTAAAAGCAATATTTTATAGTATTAAAAAATTAAATACCTATAGTAAGTATATTAAATAGTATTAAAAAATAAGTAACGATATATTTCATGTACCTAATTCTATTTCAAAGTAATGTGTAATCTGTATATGTCGTTAATTAAATAGCGTACAAAGTTCACGGCGATGACGTTGTATTTTATGTCGAGATTTTAATTACTGATTTTGTAAACGTATTCCGAAAAATCTTAATTTGAATAAATTATAAAAGTGGCCAGAGATGAGTTTATAATGAATTTGACGACTAGTCCATGTGTTTTAAACTCCCCGTACCAAGCTATCGCAGACATAGTTACCGGAGGAATAAATTTATGCGGCCATTTTAGTCGTGAGTGGAAGATAACTAAACCAGGGGTGACCAATCAGTCGGTCGCGATTCGTTGATGAAATATAGAATACTACGTAAATTTAATGCACTGCAATATGTAAATGACTTTCGAATGAATCGAATAACACTTTATACTCCAAAATTCCAATCTGTTTAGACTAATGCCTAATCGCTTGTATAAAACTGCGGTCATTCTTCTCTCAAAACACGATATAAAAAAACATTTTGTTCATGTTTTTCGGCAGTGGCAACTCATGGTAGCATACTCAACTAAACCATGCGATGTACCTATAATGTTTGTAATCGAGTTGGCGACCCCTGCTCTATGTCAAAGCTATAAAATCAAAACTGGTTGTGTCCATTTTCGAATTTTTTTAAGGGCCTAATACATTTTTAAATTGTACCTTTTTTGTTTCTATAGTTCTTTTCTGCTTTCTGACTTCATCCACGGGGTAACAAAATAAATCTAGTAATAAAAATAGCCTATGCTACTCGGTAATCTTTATGTAGCTTAATGTAGCTTTCTAATGACAAAAGAATTTTTGAAACCTACGAAAATCCAAATCTTTCCTTTTATTATCCTTACTAATATTATAAATGCGAAAGTAACTCTGTCTGTCTCGCTTTCACGCCAAAACTACTGAACCGATTTAAATGAAATTTGGTACACAGATAGTCCAGAGCCCGAGGAAGGACATAGGCTACTAAAAATGCTACCCGAAAACTGTATTTTACGCGGACAAAGTCGCGGGCACAGCTAGTTTTAATATATATAAAAGACTCACAGAATCACATTTTATATCTCTCACGTTTACAAAACTAAATGAAATAAAAAATATTACGTCGATAAATTCAAATATAAATTATTATATCCCGCTTTGATCAATTAGTACCAAAAACTACCTATTCAAAGTACTTAACATTGAAGTGTAAAAAAGTTAAAAATATACGAGTACATATATACCGTTGAGACTCGATACTCGATACGGTCTATACGTATCTATGTATACGTGTGCGGTTTGTAACGTATTCAGGAATCTGATATTAATGCGAAACTGATATAAAAGCCACGGAATTTTGATCGACATCAAAATCTAAAAATTCCATGTAACTATGGAACAAATTGTTTCAGATTCAAAGAAATGTCTTCGTATAATCTTACTAATATAATTGCGAAAATCTGAATGAAAGTTTTTTTACCAGAAAACATTAGATTGGGTTAACGTGTTCCAATGAAATTTAGCTCATAAATGGAACGTAATCTGGAAGAAGGTATAATAAGCTACTTTTTATCCTACTATAATGTATGGTTCCTATAGGATAGTTTTTTTTATATTTTATAACAAGATAATTATGATTTGTGTGGGTATGTAACATTTGAATAAGTGTAGTATGACACAGTATGTATTTCTGTTGTTAATTTGATTATTTTAATTTTAATTCTACATGGACGGAGACGCGTGCGCCAGCTAGTTATTGATAAAATTAATATAAATATTTATTAAAAGCTAAATATATTTTAGGTGGAGTAAAACAACTTATGAGCTAAATATTGATATTGTTGAATACAACAACCTTGATATTAAGATCAATCTATTATTATAATGCTTTAAGATTTTCTGTAAAGACTTGATTAAATTAACTTTTTATAGTAATGTGAACAAGACACAGATACATTACTGTCACGTGTAGCCTCTGTGATAGTTTGAGTAAATATTTAAAACTAGCTTTTACCCGCGACTCCGTCCGCGCGGAATAAAAAATAGGAAACGGGGTAAAAATTATCCTATGTCCCTTTCCTGGTTCTAAGCTACCTGCCCACCAATTTTCAGTCAAATCGATTCAGCTGTTCTTGAGTTATAAATAGTGTAACTAACACGACTTTCTTTTATATATATATAGATATAGATACATAGATATAGATTTTCACAAGTTTGTAGTTCCTATGGCAACATTTACCTAAGTATAAACAAAAGTATATGTATTCTAAATAAATAAGTACTCTCGTGTATAGCCTAATAGTAGTAGGAAGTAGGCTAGTTATTCAGCGCTGCGTAGATAGTGTGCGCTGTAGGTGATAAACGAAACTACGACGCTCGTGTGTAACGTAGCTAACGAACCTTTCGCAAGGCATATTCACGGTACAGTGTCGACATCTGGATCCATCCTAACGTCGCCTAACACTGGTACACAATTTTAGTAGTCAATATAAAGCAGGTTATTCCATTACTTTTAAAACGTACAAGGTAGTATTTAAACATAAATAGAAAACGCATTAAATTTATTCTTTATAATTTTTAATACCATTGCTTTTTTTTTGTTTTTTTCCCAATACAAATTGTTTACTTCCAAAAAAAAATCTTTTTTATGATTATTATGTAGAAAATATTGACCTATCAAAATGACAAAAATGTTTTATTAACACCACATAGTTTATACGCTTATTTTTACTTTTTAAGACTCAGCCAACGGCGCTTTCTTGTTTCAACAACTTGACAAGCTACAATCAAAGCCTTCGTTGCTTTATGATGTAACCGCTCTCAAGAATTTATTTAAAAAAGTTAAAAGTATAAAAATGAACGATATGACAATGTTATACCAAAAATAAATCTACATATCTATTTATATTAATTAAAGTAATTAAAAATATCGCAAAAGTAGACACTATTCCTTAATTGACTTATTAAAATCAATTAATATTACACTTTTAAATTAAAGATGAATATTTAAATTCTGATTGTACCAATTAATATATTTTATGACTACAAAATAAGTATTAGAGATCTTATTTAATATTAGTGCGCTTTTTAAACTTTTACGTTTCATTTAAACTTCACCACACAAACATACTTACGACACTTAAATAATATTTTTACGCATTTTGTAAATGTATTTTTTGATAGTGTCAATTGGAAAAAAACTAATTTTACAATAACATGAAATTTATTTTAATTGTCTCATTATAAATTAACAAGTTTAAAAGTTATAAAAAAATTGCACAATGTTACACAACTAAAGTGCGTCAGTCCATTCAAATCATTTTACAGTAAAACTATTTTAATCTAATGATATGAATATTTACTTACAGGTTGATCTTCTTCCAAAGAATTAGCATTTGAGATATTGAGAGATGAAGGTAGACTCGGAATCTTCTCCACATCCTGATCACTTTTGGCAGAATCACTCATTTTTTTATATCTTAAATTTACAAAATTAAAAAAAATGTCCGTTCAAAACTTGTCATTCGATACCAGCACGCAACATTTTACCGCGAGCGCAGCGCAGCTTGTCCCAGTCTATGTTCACTATCGCTGAGGCCTACGCCGGCAAATGAATGAACGTGTGACAGACAAGGACAGAGATTGTTTTAGAAAGAGATGACCGATAAAGAACCCTTTAAAAACGAACATTAAAATTAAAGGTAACGTCACACCGGCGTCTTAACATTTCAGCTAAGAAATAATAAATGTTTGACTTTTTTAAAACGAGCGGGATGTTAAAGATTGACACCAAAATTCGGATGATGAACGATCATTGTATATCATCATCTTAAAAAAAGGCTTCAGACTTACATGGACTAACATGACTTATTATTATTATTACAACGTTGAACAATCTTTGCAGATTCCTATTTATATGTAGGTAATCGCACAGTTGACGCACTTTAAAATTACAAAGTTACGAATATTTTTAAGTTATTTTGAGGCCACTTGTCCACTTTTACTTCCTTAGCACAGTTCGATTCTTTTATGATAACGTGGATTCACTTTTTTAAAATGTAATAGGCAGATGCTTGGTTTTTTAGGTTTCTTGTACTTGATAAATTTACCCATTTAGATTCAGAGCTGGGCAGAATAGATGGTCATTTACCTTTACACACAAATCAAGTGGCTCCCCTTTAGGTATTTTATATTTTTCAATTCTTCAGGATTTTCGTTTTTCTATGGTGATTTCCACAGTATTATTAAAAACTTCTAGTTCATTAGATACGGTAGCATAAAAGACGCTGCTCTTCTTAATATATATGCTTATATGCTTTAAATTCTCACTAGTGGTTGCCATTGGCCGAATTTCGACCATTATTCATAATCAAAGAGTTTTTTTTATAAAAAATGCACTTCATATCCACAGTAACTTTAAAAGTGTCAAATTTCACTGCAAATCCCTTAAAAGAAGTACAAAGCTTTTCTTTAACGTAACTTTACTTAACTTTATAAGAGATAAAAAAAAACTATTGTCGCCTACGTTTTATAACACGTAAGATTGATAATTGTAATGAATCGTTATTGGGTTTCCATCCTTATTTAACGGCTGTGTAAAGAATTTTAGAAGAGATAAGATATTTTAAACGTGCTTCTCAGTATTAGATGAACGTTAAAATGTGCCAATTCTTAATTTGCTTTAGGTAAAAAAACTCTAATGTCAACTAGTTTCTAGTTTTTTAATCGAGTTACTTCATAAAAGAAAATGGTTTTCTGAATTATAACGACAAATTAAGCTACCATTGCGAGCGTTTTAATTATAATAATAAATTGATAAAATAGTTTTTTTTTCAATTTAACGGTCTTGTTGAAAGATAAAAACATCAATAAGATTCCGCAGCCGGCGCACTAATTTTTATCTAATATATAAAATTCTCGTGTCACAGTTTTCGTTCCCGTACTCCTCCGAAACGGCTTGACCGATTCTCATGAAATTTTGTGAGCATATTCAGTAGGTCCGAGAATCGGCCAACATCTATTTTTCTTTTTTTTTTTTACCTGCGCGCGGACGGAGTCGCGGGTGACAGCTAGTATAATATATTTTATTTGTATGAAAGAGTTAAAAATCAATGATGTACTATAATCGTATAAATAATTACGTAAAACCTTAGGTACTATTTATCACCACTTATACACCCATATACAACTCACCATATTAATAACATAGGACTGAACAGACTCAAAAATAAAACTGTAAAGCGTGCCTTTGTCCCTACGGAGGCACTGTACTTACTACTCTTCCTTACATTATCTATCAGACGTCATATCTGAATTCACTCCCTTTATATCATACGCATGTCCTCTTTCATACAATCAATCGACCATTCCACAAGTCATTCATATTTATTACTGTCTTATTGATGTCATCATATTTCCCCATAGTATGTCTATACGACGGTAAATCTTTGCTTCTCAGTTTCTCTATCGCTGGCGGTATATTTTATAATTATTAAAAGTTGCATAATATTAAATTCCATGTAATAAAATGATTCAAACAAAACGTTACCTTGTCAATTAGAAAAATATTCTTAATTTGTATTTAATGTATATTTACTTTAGATAAGTTTTTTTATGAAAATGTAACAACGATTTAAGATTTTTATCTAACAATACATTGAATAAATAACATCTTAACCACAAAAATTAGTTCTTTATGCCCTACGTTATAAAAAATAACGTTCGTGGTTTCAAATATCAGTTAACTCAAGTATAATGATGTGAGAGTAAAATAAATGTTGATTATTTTCATGTCTAAACAGATTGTTGCTATGCTAGTGAAACACGAGGATAGTAACCCATATAATACAGGCCTTGTTATACTGTACCGGCATTACGGTAGGACACAGTTGGGCAACCGCCCAGGGCGGCTGTTCAGTGGTAGATCCCGCAACACCAATATTTGTTGGGTGCCAGAATGGGCCGGGTCGACCGGTGCAATACCACGACCTCACAGAAGACAGGCGTGGTGAACTAGAAGCAATTCCATATTTCGTCTGATGACTGTAGTGCTGGAGACCTAACTTTAGTGCAGTTCCTTTCCCACCCTTTTTTATAGGGAAATGATGGGATGGTGAAGTGGATTTAGCGGAGGATGGGATTCATAGGAAGGGAAATTTTCCACTTTCTGTGCCTTCTCTGTTGATTAAAGGTAGGCAACGTTTGCCGCTCCCCCCAAATGCATGGCAAAAAGGGGGCACCTTAGAAATCTCGCCCAAGGCGTTGGTAACGCTCCAACTAGCACTGTTGTTATGCGTATAACATTGACATAGACAGACAGAAAGGAAGTGTTTTTAACATAATACAAAAGTTTAATTCCCCAACATACGTTTGTCTTGTGACTTAAAAAAGGGGGCAATTTTGTATCAACAATAGATTGAGGTTAACAATACTAACATACAATATATCATAATAATTAAATCATTTATTTACGTAATTATACATAATACATATATATACATAAATGTCTTAGTGAAAGTGTTTGTTACAGTATTTACAATAAACATACTTGCTCTATTTAGTGCTATTGATGTCAAATAATAAATTTTATTTGCATAAGAGAACAAGGTTAATGATAAATAACATGCAATTATATTTACGCGATCTAACTGCTATTCTACTGCTGATACACTCGTAGAAAACATATTAAATACAGAGATAATATGTTTTTATACATGTGTGATGACAGTGTAAACTCTTATTTTGTACGTGTAAACTTGTATTTTGTAGTTTGTACACATGTGTTTTGTACTGTAATACTAACTCGCTGTAAGGTCTCGCGACTTCGTCCTTGCGGGATTAAAAAAAACTTAATTAGCAGCCTAAGTGTTCTTCCAAACTATGTTCTACATCTATACCATGCTACTAGTTGGATAAGATGTCACCCGGGGATAGTGTAGCTTCCCAACAGTGAAAGAATTTCTCAAATCGGTTCAGTGGTTTCGTAGCTATTCAAGGAAAACAAACAAGCAATCAAAGAATCAAATCTTTACCCTTTATAACATAAGTATAGATGTATGTTCTATAAACAAGCTAACACATTTGAATGCTTAGAAAGTTAAAAATTTGAAAACCCATTTAAGGAAATAGTGAATAAAAACAATAATCATTTTTAGCATCTCCACGTATAAATTAAATAACAGATTATAAAAAGAGAATCTCAATTATACAACATCCGGTTCTATTTTTAAAATAGATTAATTTTAGGTAACATATTTACGCGACTTCGTCCGCGTGGGATTAATTTTTTTTTTAAATACATATCTTTTGTGTTCTTCCAGACAGTGTTTTACATCTTTCAATATCTAATATCTCATACCTAATTTCATCCAAATGTATGCCCAGTTCTGGAGATACCTTCTAACAAACATTCATTCAAACTTTCGCATTTATAATATATTAGCATGTTTTATTTTCGTTCTCCCAAAAATATAAATTAATCTATTACAAATTTAGATAACCGGATTATAGAAACCTTTTCGTTAAGCCAGTTTTATTTTAAAAATAGAATAGGCGTGGAAAAGTTGTTCAAACTATATTTAAAATTAAGTTCGATTTGTAGTTAATAAATTGTGTTTAATTATTTTATTTTAACTGAGCAAAATCTATTAATTTACTAATTATTCTAGGTATTTACAAACAACAAGCTAAAACCTGCACGCGTAGGGTAAAGTGAAAAATCCAAAATTTAACGCAATCGCAGTGTACGAAAGAAGTTCATTTAAATCGTAAACCATTTTGTTTTTGTGTTGAATTTAAATGATAGAAACACTCTCGCATCTTCAAAAACCATCAAAATATTTAATTACGATAGTACCACCGCTAGTTAATAAATAAATGTCAGGTTGTACGGAAATCATTTAGACATTTCCAATTTATTTTACAACTAGCTGTCCCCCGCGACTCCGTTCGTGCTGGATTAAAAAAACATATTCAATAGCCTATGTGTTCTTCCAGACTATGTTATATATCTATGCCAAATTTCATCGAGATCCGTTGAGCCGTTCTAGAGATACCTTCAAAAAACATCCATCGAACCATCTAAACATTCGCATTTGTAATATTAGTATGATGGAACCATTTAGCGTAAGATATTACCGTATACGTTAATCTTACTGCAAATGCATTCTGAATCGTTCAATACAATATTTATTGATAACCTTGATTTTTATTTGTATATTAAGATATTATTGAACTTCCTAGTCTTGTTAGTGCTTTTATATACTATAAACAACCAAAAATTCAAAGGAAATGATTGGAACTTATCTAAAAAATTATTTTTTGTGTATAAAAGTTTAAACTAAAAAAGGAAATATTGGATTTAAGTAATTATATAGACCGACAAGGTTTATATGATCCGGTGGGCATAAGTCCAAACAAAACTATGATAGCCCACTAGCGCCCTCTTGTCAAAGTCAAAAAGTTTCACAAGGTCCTTTTCGTACTGTAGCTCTGTTGTCATGTTTTTTTTTCTTTCATTCTGTGTCTAAAGAGTTATTATATATTTTCTGACTTGTCAACTAAAGTAAAACTCCAATTAAATCATGTTACAGTACGATTACAGATTTATCTTAATTCTTATTGATTGTCCTTTCAGAAACTGGCCCATTGTTTAATTTCTCTTTATATTGAGCTAATTTACCGGTCACCTGAATAGCGTGTGGAATAAACCCAAATAAACTGTACTTAATTGAATATTAAAACTTCCTTATTTTAGTATCGACCCGTCAAAATCCATATAATCTAGTTAGTTTTCGGTGACCAAGCGGTGTCGTATATCTCGTGTCGCGCCTCAGAATATCTTTATAGTATAGTATTACTAGCTGTCGCCCGCGACTCCGTCCGCGCGCAGTTAAAAAAAAATGAAAAATAGATGTTGGCCGATTCTCAGACCTACTGAATATGCTCACAAAATTTCGTGAGAATCGGTCAAGCCGTTTCGGAGGAGTACGGGAACGAAAACTGTGACACGAGAATTTTATATATTAGATTTGTGACACGAATAATGAAAACCTAAGATAACAGTTACTGTATTATATTTAACTTCAAACAGCCTAATCGTGGTAAGAATCCCGTTTCTTACAAACAGTATATTAGTTACTGTATTAATTTGAAATTACTACTACTTACTAGAAATGTTGAAATTTTAAAAATAAACCGATTTGGAGGAAGCCTCATTGACAAGATTATCTGAGTGCAGATATTCTGTCTTCTGAGAACTAAAAAAAATATATGATGCACTTTGATCTGTCACAAAATATTAAACGATGAACGCATCTTTATAAATATTTATGATTCTAAATAAACATTTCTTATAAATTATTGAAATCAATGAGCAGATACAAGATAGCCGAGAATCATAGCATCATTAAAATAAATATTTTAACATGAAATTAAGGATTATTTAAATTATTGACGTATTCAGATATTTAAAATAACTTTTCTGAATATAATTTAATTTGTCCTTTATATCTATATCAGAAATTAAATAATTATGATTGTTAATTTTATATTCCAATGACGTATTTTGGAGATTTTATTAATCTTTAGTAGCGTATAAGTTTGTTGTTCACCTTGGTATTATTTGTTAGTAGGGTTTTATACTAAGTATACATACTAATATAAATTTATACAGAGTGTACTATACTTCGTATATATAAACACTATTTTCTTGTGCTTTTAAATGTTATAAGTACAGGTTCTTTTATATTACTAGCGCTCGCCCGCAACTTCTTCAGCGCAGTCAGTTTCATGATTGCTCTTTTAATAAATTACGATAATTTTATACATAAAAACACGCATACCTCATATGCTTGTTTCATTTGATTTGAAGAACTTTATAACTGGTAGGTCGCACAAAATTTTATCAGTAAACAGTTGATCTCTGGTCGCTGGTTTAATCAAGTTGGGCACCCCTGATCTACAGTAAGGTTATGTAATTTTACTAGCAGGCGGACGCGACTCCGTCCGTGCAGAGTTAAAAAAATAATAATTAGTAACCTATGTGTTCTTCCAGATTATTTTCTACATCTGTTTCAAATTTCAGTGAAATCTGTTTAACATTTTTGGAGATACGTTGTAAACTATATTCAAGTTAAATTATATCCATGCGGGATTCAACTGGAGTGACATTTAAATTGACACATTTGTTATCCCTTACATTCTCTTTAAATAAAATAGAGACAAAGATATGTGCAAATCCCACGATAGGAAATAAAACTACAAAGCAAATTGACATAATATATTACGATAAAAAGACATAAAATTAAAAATTGCCTTCTATATTTTGAAAACATCGTTGTTTATTGACAAGTAAAATAAAAATAAACAAAATCATCCATTATATAACAAACATGTTATATTGCCTATTTAGAAAGAATAACGCATTATTTATAACAAATATAGTTTTTAAAGTATTTTATTGTACAAAATTATTTGATAAAATCATTAAAATTAATTCAAAACAAAAACATGTTAAAAAAGCTTCTGGCTTTTCAAATAAAAAAAAACAAATTAGTTTTGTGTTCTTAAAAAATAAAAATGTATTGTGCAAAAGCAAGCAAAAGTTGCGGCATTTTTTTCAAAGCAAAAAAGTTATAACCTCTAAATATTAAAATAGTTTTGGCTAAGGCAGTGGTGTTGACACGAAGCGACTGCCAGCGGACCTTCGCAACCCAATAGGTAACCAGCCTTTTCTCAGGTACACAACATTTTTAGTAATATATTTATTTATATGTTTAAGCTAAAAATTGTTTCATACGTGAAAAAATGATTTTTTTTTAATTTAAACACTGATTTACAGCAATGTAACTGTTACATTCATAAAATAATTCATAATCATTATAAATAGTAAATAAAATAACGATTTATTATTGATAAAATAGAAAAAAACTAAACAAAAAACACAGATCTTACTCAGATCAGAGTATTACTGCTGGAAAGACAAATATTTTTTACAATAAAGTTCAATTATATAACTTTTACAAATACTTGTATAAAATTTTTATACATAAACGGATCAATTTTTTTTTTACATAAACGAAAGAAAATTTATAAAATATTCGTCTGATAACCAAATACAATACAATGTCGATATCTCGAATGTCAAGAGTAATGTAAAGACTTCGATATGAATTATTTGATGGGGAACTTCTATTAAGAAGTCATGATGTTTTACTAATTTCGACTTACAGAGTTTAATTTTTAAATACGTTGAATATAAATATGCACTAAAATGCGTAAGCAAGGAAATAACAATTTGTTCGAGTTATAAAGTTTAAATAATTCGAGATACAGTGTATTTGAAAGTTCAGCGGAAGGTAATGGTATTTTTTACGACTTTTCTTTAGTGAGATTCTTCGTATTTAGAAGATGAATTGTAATTTATCTTTTTGATATAGCAAAAAAGCACATTTAGATTTACCTATTGAAACTTTAAGGCATTTTTGAACAGACATAATAAAAAAACATTTAATTATAAATTTATAAAACATCTGTATTAAATAAAAAAATAATAATGTATACTTGAAAAAGTATTAAAGAGCACAGTAACTTATTAAGTTACATAACATAAAATGTTTATTGTATTATAACAAACCCCAACAAAATAACCCAGTTGCTGTCGAGTAGAATGAACGGGATGGCAATTTATTTCATCAGTGGAAACCGATGGTTATTGATATATATTTAGGGGTTATTTTCCGCGTCGCGTGCGGTACAGTAAAGCGATGTAGGCGAGAAGTCTAAACCCGATGAACAACAGCACCATGTTAACCACGTCCATAGTGAAGTCCTTCTGCAATAATATACGAGTTTCAATACTTTAGTACATTGATTTATATGGTCCATGTGGATCTCCTGGGTACCACAGAATACCCGTCGGAGGTATACGATGACGAGAAATAAAGTTGAAAGTTCACAAGTTGGAGAAAAAATTTAGCATCAGGGTGATCACCCAAACCAAATAGTAAAATTTGTCAAAGGTGTCTTCGAGAAAAATCATTAAGAATCTCTGAATTAGTACATAAATAACTAAGAGGTAATAAAATAGATTACATTTTATAAACCAACAATTACGAGAAAATAGTCTGGTAATCGTAGTTTACAAAAATTGATATTCTAGATAGACCCAATTTCCACTAAGCGGCAAGTCGCCTGCCTTTTGTTTGGAGTCGCGTCTCCTAATGAATGCAAATCTTAAATTTACAGTAATAATCTTAAACCCCAATCTACTTATGTTTTGATTTATCATATCGTTTTTGTACTTCCTAAATTAATGAAGTAAACATCAGAACTATTTTAAGAATCCATTACTGTTTGTAACGACAATTACCTCAGAGAAGCTGAGCGTCTGCAGCACGACTTGTCCGGATGCGGGGCAGGTGTAGTTCTCGCGCGTGCAGTCGATGGACTCGATGCCGGACCACTGGTTGATGAGCAACGCCTCGTTGCCGTACCGGAACCACGACAGGTACGAGATCCAGCCCAGGTACGGCGGTACCGAACTGCAAATACAAAAATAAGGTATGAATAAACGAACGCATATACCTACTTTATATATCTAATAAAACATCAGATTTAATTTCAATTACCTCTGGTTTTCCAAATACATGCAGAATTATAGGTA
Organism: Papilio machaon; assembly: GCF_912999745.1. Lineage (NCBI taxonomy): Eukaryota > Metazoa > Arthropoda > Insecta > Lepidoptera > Papilionidae > Papilio > Papilio machaon. The sequence continues at coordinate 1,881,759 of NC_059989.1, read as the reverse complement.
TGTAAATATGTGTCGTACAAATCCATCGACAGTGAAATTCTACGGTTTGAATATACAATTAATGATTAAGTCCTACCAACCCTAATTCCATTGATGTAGAAAAATCGAAAGTAATGTGTCAGAAACGCATCATAATTTAATATAATATATGTCCTCATGGGTTACAGGCGTGAGTATTGTGATCTTACCCTGAATTGAGGAAGAAGCCACCGAAGAGCATGAAGGGTATGATGATGGGCGGCCCAACCGACGCCGCCATACTCACGCTGCTGCTCGCGCACGAGATCAGGTAACCTGGAACACACAAAATTATCACATTAGGACATTTATACTGTTATGAATGTAGTATTAGAAAATATTGTCCGTACAAGAAGAAATGATTATAGGTAAATACATGCAGAAATATAAATTAATTAGCTTTTACCCGGGACTCCGTCCGCGCGGAATAAAATAAAATAGAAAACGGGGTAAAATTATCCTATGTCCGTTTCCTGGTTCTAAGCTACCTGCCCACCAATTTTCAATCAAATCGATTCAGCCGTTCTTGAGTTATAAATAGTGTAACTAACACGACTTTCTTTTATATATATAGAAGATATAGATAGATATCTCGTTGCTTTAGAATTTTGTTGAATTTCTTTACACCGGACAATTCGTAGAGTTATTAGGCACTAACTGCATGAAGGAACAAACAAAACACAATTACAAGCAAATTAGATTATGCGGATTAACAGTTTGAAGGAAATACTTGTTTGTCAGTTTACTTTTTATATAGTTGTAATAAATAGTACCATATTTCGTTCACACAAAATAGGCTTAGTTGCCCTATCGGCTCTTTTGTTGTTTTGTTTTAAAATAGCTACAGATTGCGTTAGTGAAATTGTTTAAAGGTCGGAAAACCATAAAAATTCCTTGGCTCATGATTTTTAACGGAATAATTATACTTCTCAAAAGATTTGATAACATAATTACTAAATCGGCCTTGCCATCGCTTCTGAGAAGGGCCTCTAATTCGACCTATGAAAGGCTTGTTACGTAACATTTTGATTACAAAATAACGACATACTTCGTATGTTAACTTTAGATACGTGAGACCTTGAGATTGTGGGAAGCTTTGAGACGAACGTTAGCTTGACGGATTTTATATAACATTGATGTTTAGTTCTTCATGAAAAATTTGATTTAAGTAAGTTTAAAGTTGCATAACTTATATTTTTTTTTTCATTTAATGTTTAAGAAAGTAAACTAAATTCGTCATTAAAAAAACTATTTAAAAATAGTTTTTTTTATAAATTGCATAACATTATGAAATTTATTTTTAATGATGAAAGTTATTTAGATCACTTTTTTTAAGAAGTAATTTATTTTAATGCGTCTGATCGTTCAAATTGACAGATTGACCATTCATTAATTTGATATTAGATAAAAAGTCGTTCACTGTAAAACGTTGAATGGAATCTTGTTTAGCCACATTTTAATTACCAGTTGTGGTTAAAATTATTCATTACTTATAGGTTCGTCAAAATAATTGTTATTAATTCATTTTCAAATGTAATTACAACTCTAATTAAGGTAACGATTAGAAAAAATACAGGTAGGAAAACTTTGAACTTATGCATTTGTGTCGTCACACAGGTTAAATTTGTACCATATTCAAAACTGTTTAATCCTTACATAATGTAGATTACGTATTAAAGCTACACTTTGACTGCCACTAAACGATTCTGAGTGCAGCAGTTAGTGTCATATATATACTTATGAGTAAACATCTATACAGTCCTCTTTTTAGAAGTGTTGCATGTAGCTACACTTCTGTGCTTCGGATTAGGAAATCTAGATTAAGTTAAACATTCCCTAATTTACTAGACAGAAAGCTTATATTCTAACGTTAGATTACATTTTTATCCATTCTCCAAAGTGGAGGTGGAACGAAGTACTAATAGAGCTAACATAAAAATAATATACCGAATGATGTGGCGACATTGGTGATCAAAGCGGCCAATCCTGAAGCGATGAAGAACCTCTCTGGTGCTGGGTTGAGGCCTATCATATAGTAAGCGATGGTGGTGAAGACGAGTGGTATGGTGGCGAACACCGGCGCCTCCGCCAGTGTCTTGGAGAGGAAGTACACGTCTGCTCGGTACATGCCCGAGTGGTGCTCGCGGATGAATATAGGTAGCTCCGAACAGAACACCTGTGAAGTCATTTTATGTTTTATATTGGGGATCAACGACAAACTTATTATAAAATTATAGGTTTTATTAATTAAATTTATATGTGCGTTTCTATATATACTTCTCGTAGTAACATATTTAATCAAAGCAGGAGTGAAACACTTTAAAAAAGAGCTGCATTTAGTATGTATATAACAAAATAAATATTTAACAATAAACTGCAGAATAGATAAGATTAAAAATATATGACTAGCTATTAATGTGACGTCAACTGTCGTATCTTACATTAATGACTGCGAAGATGTTCTGGAAGGTCATGTTGGTGAGGAACATGAAGATAGCCCCGTTAATGTTCATCACACCATCCTGGTCCAAATGCTGTCCGAAGTATATCACCCCGATGAGAATTGATACCATCTGAAAATTACGTGTATTAAGACCCTTTTTCCACTTAGCGACAATCATTTTTGTTACAGCAATCGCAGCTGCGCCAGTGGAATATGAGAGTAAAGGCGTGTTTGTAATGATATAATACGTTATACCTATGTCAATTACCCGAATGGTATATAAATGAAGAGTCGAATGTAAAATAATAAAGAAACGGACAAAGTATTGGTCAATGTCGTCCTGAGTTTATAAAGTTTAAAATTTGAGTACTCTTGTATCTGAAGATGTTTCATACTCACGACAGTCTGTAGGAAGCGGACTTTGATGAGCATCGGTTCCTTGGTGACGGAGAGCCAGGAGCGCCAGAGCACGGCGCGGAACTGCGCACACCAGCTCGCCTTGTACGGCGACCTGCGCGCCCGCAGCGCCGCCACGCTAGACCACGGCGCGTCAGCCCAACCGCCGGATATCTTACGCTGAACCAACATATTTAAATAAGTAATGGATGGACAAAAAGGGACCGGAGGCCTTCCGGAGGCAAGATATTTCAAAAACCAAAATGAGGAACGGTCGATAAAACAAGGTGCATTATCAACGCATATAGATATCCTTGAAATTTCCAGAATCGTATTTTTACAAATGAATTGTTCAAAGTAAATTATTAACCCTATCTTTAGTCACGCATATCCATATTATTATCATTATACCTACACGTAAATTTGGCAAGAAAATGTTACAGTTGTGTTTTTTTTTACCTCGTGGAACATGGCATTTTCGGCTTCATATGCAATTTTGCAGCCGATCTCAGACTTGGCGAAAGATGTGCAGACAGTGTCGATGGTGTGTTTCGTCGTCTCCTCTCGTCCTGGTATTCCAGCGAGGAGTTGGATGTAGTGGTCTGCGGGGTTATAGTTTGCGGGACAGGCAGCTCCTAAACTATAGGAAAAAGTAAAGATTCAGTGTGCATAGATATAAATCTCGAATAATAATTTCAACTGTCGTATCATTTTTAAAGAACCCCAGTGGAACAGTGATTCAACAGATAAAACACCATACTAGTAATCTATTGTCCCGTGTTAATTCTCGTCATAAACTAAATTCATTTTCGATTTTTTTTTGTCTAATTTTCTTTTTGGTATTTACTTGTACTTACTCTTTAAAGAACTCCGTTGCTTGATCAGGTGAGCCCAGGAAGGCGACTCTGCCGTCAGCCATGATCAGCAGCTTGTCAAACATTGCATACAGCTCAGAAGATGGCTGATGTATCGTACATACCACCGTCTTCCCTTTCTTTGCTAGACCGCTTAATACCTGCGTAGAAGAAAAATATTACTAATATTGTATAATGCATAAAATATTAATATTCGTAGCACGTTTTAAGCACGACTATAAAAAAATTATAAAGTTTTACTTAATAATAAACTTTATTACGAAATTCCAAGACGTTATGACGACACATTTTTAATAGCGGGCCTACGATTTCGAGTTCTATGGAATTCAATATAAAAAAAAAATAACAGACATATGAATAAAGTTATTAAATTATCAAAAATTAATAAGTACATTATTTGACCAATTTCTCGTGTGTATAATATTACTGGGGCAATTTAACACATTGTTTCATATCTGTGTGCTTGGGTACAAACCTGTATAACATTTTGAGCCATAAAGGAATCCAATCCTGATGTTGGTTCGTCGCAGAACATGAGCGGCGGGTCTGTGAGCACCTCGCTGGCGAACGAGAGCCGCTTCATCTCTCCGCCTGATATGCCTTTCAGCCGGCCAGGGATTCCGATCACCGTATTCTGGCACTTCGACAATGCCAACTAAGAACACAAATCTCACTTGAAGTACCAGGTTACTCAGAATTTAATTTAATTTAATAATTTAACAGTGGTATATTCCGTAGTTGCACAAAAGGGCTGGCTAGACCGCTGAAATCACACAGAAGGCTGGCGTCAAGTGGAAGTGACTCCGCGTTTGCTCTGTTAAGTTTGCGTGCCGAAGCCCAGTTCCATTCCTACTTTTTTATAAGGATAGAAGGATAGACTAAATTTAAAATAGATAATAAATAATATGTCCTCACTTACCTCTTGAATAACCTCTTGGACTCTTCGCATCCTCTGCGCGTACGGTATGTGTCGGTCCATACGCACCAAAGCCTGTTACAAACAAATGTAGTTATGTACTTAAGACCTTTTAAATTCGTTTATTAAATCTACAAAAGACAGGTACATCCCTCATTAATTACTAACTTACAATACTCGGCTTCTTTGTCTTTATAACAACGAGCCAAATCAAATGCCGGATGTGTGTACTTTATTTTTTATACAACAGTTGTAATGATTTGCTTTAATTCAAAGGTTTTTTGAAAAAATCTTACTTATTAAATGTTATATAAGATTCAATAAAATAATTGAAAGTTGCAATAAAAACCACTTTCATTTTTTTCGAATGTCTCAAAAATACCTACATTTAGTTACAAAATGTAATGTACGTAATATTGAAACATTTAAAATTCGTGGTCTTAATTAATTTTATCATAACTGTTATATAATTTAATAATTTTTTACTGGACATTTACAGAAAAAAAGTAGTAATTAAGTAATTATACCGATTCGAATACGTACTGCTCCTATTAAAATTGGAAAGACATGCAACAGATGCTGTGGAATAGCAAAGTGTTTGTCGTTGCAAATACTTGTTTAATCAGTTCTCAGTATGTATTTACGTGTGCAATTTGTCACGGACGTAAATAATAGGTACAAGTTCCTCAGTTAATTATTATATGCGGCTAGAAACTTGTTTTGTCTCTCTTTTACAATATAAGAAAAGGTTAAAAATATTAAAATAATCTTTTACAATAATTTGACGCGAATGATAGGTTATCATTGATTTAAAATTAATATGATTTTAAAATTATTTTAGGAATCTTAATTATAAAATGGTTACATTAATATCTAATCTTACATTAACTGTATTACATTCATAAGCTGCTTCATTCATTCATCAATCACTTTACATTTATTCATTTGTTTCAAGTACAAGTCCACGTTATCGTGAGTTTACACTACCAAACTATTAATACAAAAACATAATGGTGGCAATTTATTTCAAGGATAACGAGTAAGAGAGGATGACAATCTTGCTTCTTACTAATATTATAAATGCGGATGTTTAGATGGATGGATGCTCGGAGATATCTTCTAATATCTCCGAAATGGTTCAACAGTTCTTGATCAAATTTCGCAGAGATGTAGAACAAAGTCTGGAAGAACACATAGGCTATTTCATCTCCCTGGCCTTTTCCCAAGTGTGGGGTCGGCACACAAGGTTTATGAACCTTAAAGTTTTGGCTTAAGTTTTTACGGCCGGCCGCCTGCTTGGGAGGAACACATAGGCTACTTATTAAGTTTTTTTTAAGTGTGATTCTGAAGTGAATCTACAAATATCTCTAATGCAAAACATTGTGAGATTGTGTTCAAAGGTAACTAAATATGTCTGTCTATTAGAAGATATACATTTGTTGTAATTTAATAGTGTGGTTACTATATGTATATGTCTTGTGTGAAATACTATTCCATTGGTATTGAGATGTTATTTCATATCTCTTGTAAACTGAGTAGCCTAGTTTTGGTTAGATAATCTATTAAATTAATAGTTAACATAATATAGGTATATCATTTATAACTAACTTAATAAATAACTCAAGATTTTTTGAAAAAAAAACCATAGGAGTATTTTTGTGTTGATGTTTGAACAACTTACGGTAAACGGTATACGACAATCTTTTGAAATTATAGCAAAGATCGTTAACTTATGAAAATCTAATTTAAAAAAAAAAATTAGTTATAGTACTTCATACTCGTGAAACTTCTGCTCATAAAAATTACGATATATCCGTTGTGAAACAAAAACCGGAATAGCCGGGATCGTATAAAAAAACAAACCCAATAAGAAGTCGAATCCGGACCCAATTTCGATCGTTGGTATCGCGGTCTGACCAAACCTGTCTTTCTTGTAACAAATACCCTCACTTGAACTTTTAACGGTATAAATTATAGCATGGAATACACTGAATTATTGCATGCTGTAATTTATACGGTAATTTTTTTACTTTTTCGGGAAAAGGCAAAGGAAAGAAAGGAAAAATAACAAAAAAGGAAAGGAGAAAAATTTAAAATCATTGCAGTTTAAATTACATGAAACAAATATTAATTAGTGTGGTATATCACTTAGCTTCTTTTAAATTTTATGGTGACCAAGAACAAATTGAATGGCAAATCACATCACTTACGACCCACACTAGATTGATTTAAATTTCGTAGTTCTTTAACCGTAGAGTAAATAGTATTTTACGGTTTTTAGATAAGCATATAATGTGTGTTTTTGGCCTTCTTTTACGCCTACACGAAATGTATAATGTCCCTTATGTTTTAGAACCTCTCAGAACAGCTTCTTTTTTAAAACTTTATTTTCAAAATTTTCACTTTAAAATATTTATTCGTTTTGAATGTTGTGTAATGAAATTATTCAAGACGAAATTGAAAATAAGAAAGATTTTTATCTAATTAAATGAACAACTTGATTATATATTTTACAATGTTGCTAACGAACATAGACCAGTGAGATTCCTATATGTCTTAAAGTCAAGGTCTTCTGACCGGTTGGTCATTGACGGCTGAGCTTGAATACATTTTGATACGAAATTTAAGATAGATTTTAAAACTATTATTCCAATCCTATCTTAAATATATGTGCATACTATTTTGTACAGGAAATTTTACACATTAATATCGAAAACTTACTATTGTATTTTTTTTAAATGTTTTTTTTATTTGACAGCTTAATCGTTAACAAATTTGAAAGTTATAATCTTGACCAGGAAAAAATACGTTTAGCTAGAAAAAAGATATAAATGTAATATAAAGTTAACTTTAATTCAACTGATCTCCTTTAATAATGCAGACGACAAATTGGCGCACGTTTATATAGTGGATTACATAATTACATGCAAAAATATTACTGTGTTAGCATTTTTTATTTTGCCAACTTTATTGTTAACTTACAAAGGACCAAACTTCATAAATAAATAGGAATTTTAATTAGCCAATTAAGCTCACTACAAATTTACGTAACAACGAGTGAAAGAAACGACAGGTTTTTTGACCGTCAGAGATTCGTAGTAATACACGTGAAGCTTGACATATAAATCAATAAATTGTAAATTATTATTGTTATAAATGCTTAATAATTGCTTTTATTGCATTTGTGGTGATATACAATAAGGGATTAAGAGCTTATTTCCACTCAGCAACTAACCACGCAACTTTAGTTGTGGAAGGTTGTCATTTTTTATAGCAGTTACAGTCGCTTCAATGGAAAAAGAACACGTGAGTCAATACAAATGGTGTCGCGCGCAGCTAGCCCTGAATATAGATAGCACTGCCCTGGCACAAAGTATAGATAGAATATATCTATGATAATATTCTTACCTGGAAGATGAGATGTTCTCGTACTGTCAGTGTTCCAATAAACAGATCCTGCTGTTGCACGTACGCTGACAGCGCGGTCAATGCTTCGGGTGTAGCGGGTTGGCCGTTGAGAGCCCGAGTGCCGCTGGACACAACCCCGCTGGGAGTCCGGAATGTTAGCGTGTTCAGGAGGGTAGTCTTGCCAGCGCCGGATGACCCCATGATGGCCAGCAATTCACCAGGGTACGCCGCGCCATTCACTAATAGATAAATATATATATTTTTAATTGATGAGTGTAAAAAATGAACAATTGCATTTCTTAACAGATTTCATCTATTGACGCAGATAATGACATTATTTTTATAGAGCAGTTTTTCATTACATACATGAAACCATCGCCGCAAATCAACCACACTGCGGTTGCCAATTATTAAAAAGATTGTGTAGGCTTTCTTTTGATCCAATCGGAATTATTATTAATTTGATACTGAACATTTTCAGGAATAATTTATTAAAAAAATTGCAACTAAGAACACTTTGGGGATCCTGAATGTGGGTTGCATAGGACCGATCATATTTAGGGTATGCCTATGCCCAGCAGTGGGGTCACGTAGCAGAAAAGAAAGAAGAACACTTACCACTTCTTAATAATTGTTTTCGTTGCTGAAACATTCTGTCGGAAGACGGCTTCCAGAAGTTCCAGAATTTTCTGTTTCTAGATCTGGACTCGGTGGCGAAAGCGTTGACATCTGCCCAGGTGTATGTGACCTTTTCTGTACCGCCAATAGCGCCGTAGTTGCGACTCGGAGGTATTGCCAGTGTAACCTCACCCCCGCTTGTTCTTGGTGAACCACTCGGTGTGTTGCCATCCTAATTTACAAACATGTGCGGTGTAAATAGAATAGTATGGAAATATCAGTGTGCGTTTCTATTGCCAAAAAACTTGTATCAAAACACGGTATGACCTTGCATGACCGTAGTTGAAAGATGTTTAAATATCTTTGCAACGGATTAATGTTTTGTTATTTTGTCGACTTTTTGTGTAACGTCCTGGTTTATATTTACTTTGAAAAAATATATCTTCAAAGGACGGAATCGCTTAATAGAAACGTTCGACAAGTCTTATTTCATACTTAGATTTTATTTAAACTAGTTCAAGTAATGACTTACAATTGTCCAGTGGAAACTAGTTTATATTACGAGCGATTTTTGAATTGACCTCAAGAGATATTTAAATGTTCGTTATATATCCTCAAACTGTTGATATTGAAAAACCTGCAATCTTATTTTTAGCACCACAAAACTAAATCAATGTCGTAACAAGTCATTTGCATTTTTCGAAAAAAATATCTATTTATAGTTTGTACGCATATTTAAAAAAAAAATTATACAGTTTTACATTCATTATTTTTTTCTTGAAAAATAAAAATGAATGAATATTTAGTTTTTTATTTTAGATATATTCCATTGTTTAAGTTTTAATAGAAATGTTTTAGTATAAATTTATAATAAAAGGTGATTTTGTTCGTTAAATATAGTTAATAACACTATTTATTAAATGACGACATGTTATATGGTAATAAGTTGTTATTCTATATATACTATGTTTGTATTGTGTATTGTATAAAAATAAACAAATAATAAATACTATAAAATATTTATTACATTAAAAAATCTTTAACTTTTTATTTCTAAGTATTTAAATTTATAATTATAATATGAATGATATACAAAGAACAAAATGTAAAAAGGGGATGCGCTAACACGCTTATAAAATAATTATCGAGAAAGTGAATTTCTTATGAAAATGTAATTTTGTCATTCTTAAATCTTACTAATATTATGAATGCCAATGTGTATGGATAGATGTTTTTTGATGGTATCTCCGGAACAGCGCAACTGATCTTTATGAAATTTGGCACAGATGTAGAACATACATCTGGAAGAACACATAGGCTACTTATTAAGTTTTTTTAAAACCGCGTGGACGGAGTCGCGGGCGACAGCTAGTATAATATAATATCTAAATGTATAATAACAATAAGAAGGGTATTTCTGAAAGCCGTACAAGCTCGTTCTGCCACTTAACAAGAAACTTAATTTACAATCAACTTATGAATACGAGCAAGGGGACATGGCCGACCTCGACCAATTTACATAAAACCATCATTAGTTTTATATTAAATTTTCAACGCTTCCTACCTCAAGGTTTGTTAACCTATGTTATGATAAGAATTTTTTTTTTACTCTAGCAATTTTTAAGTTTTTTTTTATTCAACAAAATGTCATCTGGAGGACATATTGTCTGCCTTCAGCAGTATTTTAAAATCGGAAAACTAAAAATGGGTATCTTAAAAACAGAATAAGACTGATGTTAATCCTAGAACTCCACTAAAGTGACATTTGTTACATTACATATTGACATACCTTACATAATCTTTAACAAAACAGAGACTAGATGTATTAAAAAAAGTGTCACTAGTCGTAAACCACAGTTATAATGGTGATAACTAAGTGGTTATTCAAGAATATTTTTCTGTATAATTCTTTTTGTTTATACGTGTGTATTTTATTATACTAGACATGATATCAAGTTTTTCATGCAGCATAACAATAAATATCTAAGATAAGAACGCACAACTAAAAATACTGATTTTCTTGATGTCCAGGTTATATATTTAGGTTTCTGAGTAGGTTTTTTATAAGATATTTCATAATTTATATTTATACATACAACTAATATTGTTTTTAATTTACTGGATAAAACATCTCTTTTCGAAAAATTAAACCGTTAACTTCAAGTGTGGAAACATTCGTAAACACCTACTGGTATATTTTTTTTCAATGGGAACGAAAGAGATGACTACACTGCGACAATATGTACAAGTCTATCGATGATTTTAGATGTAATAAAAAAAATAACCTACGTCTATGTCCAAGGCAATATTCTCTATTCTACACGCTGAATAGATCGCTGCTAGGGAATGGCATAGTTCCGACAAACGCCAGTTAAAATTACCGTCAGCTAATTCTGTCTCTATCATTCGTTCAATTTTCGAACAGCTACCAACCGCTACGATCACCGCCAAAGAGGAGAAAATCAAATAGGCACAAAATACCATAACACTAAGCCTATCCAGTGAAGTGTGGCTGTTAGTGTACAATTGCATAATATGAAAGCTAGACTGCTAAAATGTTAGCAGGTGTAACAAAATTATTTGTGTTGAACTCTAACCCTCCACAGGTTAAAGAATGCCGGCCAAATCACATTAACTGAAACCGGATCCCTTACTTAGGCTTCACGGTAAAAGGTACGCGTGTCAACAGCTGTAATATTTATTCGAATATTTTTAAAGTCTATTATTTAATATTCTTAGGTTTTGTAACCCATAACGGTCCGTTTCTCAATATCTCTTGATACTAAATACATATTTGTAAGACTAGAATAACTGATTGTCATGTCACCAGATAAATTATTTATTTGAGCTACGGTAATCAAGAGGATTATTATTTCTAAAAAATCGTGTGTGTTGGTAAGTACTAGCCACGTGACTTCACAGCAGCCACAATTATGGATGATTAAATAATAAAACTAAAATTAAACAAGTTTTTCCACAACGTAGCGAAACATAGTCTAATGCTGTTAAAACATTGTTGTTAATGTAAAATTGAAATATGGTTTGTGATAAAAATTTCAATACTTCTATCACTATTATTCGGCTTTTATTTATTGTCTTCCCAATTCGTTTTACATAAGTAAACATTTAAACATCCAAATCTTGTTTGAATCCTACTTTAATCCCTTTTTCCACTGATGGGAGATCTATTAAACTGATGTACATATAAGAATAAATTTTTGTTGACTGCATAATAAGAATTCGTTTAAACTGTACACATTCACACAATTCAGGACTTGACATAATTACAATACAAAAACCGCATGAGTTTTCCGAGGTCGCCGAACCAATATTGGGTTAGTATGAGCCAGTATTAGGTAATAACCGGGGTATTAATGATCGGTAGTGGCTAGTGACCTGCGTAACGTACGAGGTATCGCATATCGTTAGTCGACGAAACTCCGCCGTGCCGTGGATCTAGTAGATATAATCTGTTGCACTGCGGCGGGTTTCGGAAGCCGTCCAAATACTTTAATGTCTATTGTAGAAATATTTACGACCTGGATTCTAATTAACCTAACAGTTTAGAGAAACTATTACAGTGTGTTAAGTTTGAAATAATAGAACAGTATTGTCATATCTACTGAAATGAACTTACAAACGGCAAACTCAATAATCGACCATTAATAGGACATAGAAATCTAAGAAAGATTATATTAATCACTATATCTATGAAGTATCAATGGCCCTCTAAACGATGGATCAGGTTTTTCAATTGCTATCGATTAAAATTTATTAATATTAAAAAAGCAAGAATTGTTTCGGATCGATTATTGAGTTTGACTGTTAATCTTTAATAACTAAATTGCACACTTTTTTATATTACAAATGTTATTTTTACAGCCAATAATCTTTAGACCAGGAATCCCCAAACTATTTTGAACAAGTTTTTTCAACCCTTTTCCAAAATGAACCGTTTCCGCAGACCAATTTATCCATTAGCCAAATTATCCACTTTTAAGATCAATTGTTATTTTTTATTCTGACTTAGGTCAATAGAAGAAGACAGAGTGAGAATTAGCAATGCTTTAAATTCGATATCGACCCTCTGGGGTCCCTGGGGTCCCCTTTGGGAACCCCTGCTTTACACGAAAGAAAAATGGTAGATTTAAAGTTATTTAAATTTTAATTCTATCGCTTTTAGTCAACTTAGACATGGAGTTTTTAAGTTAACTACAAGCCCTAACTTAGCAATTGAGTGTGAAACCGCAGTAAAATTTTAAATATTAGTATTTAGTTTGGTGGGGCGGCCATATTGTGTCTGGGAATATTTCCCACGGCATTTTTATTAAGTATTCGCTATTTACATATTTTATTATTTATGTAAGAAGTTGCTTACTAATTTAATAAATTTGGTTATGAAGTCAGTCATTATGTTGGGTTCCGTAAAAATAATTTTCCTTGTGGCCTAAAAAGGCGCGAAATTTTAATGAGATAGTTTATGTTTTTAACCGCCATTTAAGAGACGGAACATATATAAAGTAATAATAATAATGTCAATTAGAAGTTTAAGAGAACCATATATTAAAAAATCCATTGAAAAAGCCCTTTCTCTGAATTTTTACAGAACTAAAATTTGTCTCAATTTTGAAACTTTAAATTAATCAGTTATTAAAATATTAAGATAGTGTTAATAATCTGTTATATAATATATTCATCCGAATTTATAATGCACAGCAACTGTCGTAATTTATAATATTTGTTATCCTAAATTTACATAAAAACCACAAAATAGCCTAACAACTGTATAATTAATTCGTATTTTTTAAGCAATAAAAATAAATTTCCATTCGAGCAAGCCTAAGTCTCGACATGTAGGTTAATGATGAATGAAAAAAAAAGTTAATTAAATATGAAGTCATGTCTTTTCTTTATATAAATTAAATTGAATATTTGAATGCTTGTCCCTAATGTGTACATAAGGCACTGGACAGATTTTTTGATAAGGACGGTTTGATGAGACCAGAGAAGGTTTTCTCCCAAAAAAAATTAAAAAATTAAATAATTTTAAATTGGAATATAATTTGTAGAAGTAGTAGTACATAGGTATGTATGTGGCAATACTATATCTACATATAAAATCTAAAGTCGTCGACAAGCAGTAACTATATTAGGCAACAGGAAATTCACTATTACGATGAATAGGCAATGATGAGACGAACTGGTCCATTTAACGTGAGACATCTCCGTCTATGAGTTGCCAAATGTAATCGATAACTTGGACCGTCGAACGTCGTTTAATGTCGTATTGTATTTTGTATATATTCTATCTTATTCTAATATATATAAAAGAAAGTCGTGTTAGTTACACTATTTATAACTCAAGATCGGTCGAACTGATTTAGCTGAAAATTGATGGGGAGGTAGCTTAGAACTAGGAGACGGACATAGGAACTTTTTTTATCTTGTGTGCATTTTTTTATTCCGCGCGGACGGAGTCGCGGGTAAAAGCTAATCTTTATATAAAAAGAATGGAAAACATATAATAATGCAAACAGGCATTTTTTGTTCCAAAACATTAATAAATATATACGATTTATACGTACTTTTTACACTTTTAAAAACCGTATGTCATCCCTGTAATTTATTAACGACATTTTTAATATTATTTAATTTATTTTTGTGAACACATCGCATTAATAAAACAAATTATTAGTACAATTATGAATTAACTTCTAATGAAAATAGTTTAAGGATGACTAGTTTCAATTTTATGTTATTCACCCACTAAAACTTATTTCTGAGAATTGGAGCTTCGAACTCTAATAAAAAACTCGTTCCGTGAGTTCGGTCCTATTCACGGTCGGGCCCCTGACTTGAAATTATCATATTAAAATATCTAAACTTGTACTATTCGAATCGTTTCTTTTTAAACTATGAAACATTCTAAAAGTTTACCTATTAACTGGACAAATTCGCCTCATTACAAGAACAACGTGATATTTCTTAACACGTTAGCTGCGAGGCCATTTTGGCAGAACTTTCAGCCAGTGCGTTTGAGGTCTGTTCGTGGCAAAGTTGAACTTTTTTCCAGTGCTATTGAGGCCTCTCCTGCCTCACAAAATTATGTTTTCGAAAAACATTTTTAAAAAGTCCAAATTAGACGATATTTGCTTGAAACTTCACTCTTATGAACTTAAATATGTGCATAATATGAATCTAGCTTCGCCTGGAGTTAGGACGTTTCGTTAATGAATAAAGTAAAATTAAAAATTTGTCATCGGTTCTGCCTCAAATCGCACTGAAAGGAAGGTCAATTAATGCCTCGACTAGTGATGGGATTAAAAGAGAGTTGTAGTTACGATAAATGTTTATTGAGTATTAATCACTGAAAATGTTTTTCATTAAAACATGGTAAACAAAAAGATTTGTCACACTGGACACAAAAAGTCACAATTTTTTTAGTTTTCTTAGCAGCTTGCGTGCCATTCAATGTCAATCTTAATTTTTCGTAGCAACCTACGCAGCGCTTTCTTTGACCACCTCTTTGGAACAAATGATCAGCACATCTGCCGATGGGAAATCTTGAAATAAAATATATATTTTAGATCTCTTGTGTGTGTGCGTGCGTGTGTGTGCGTGCGTGTGTGTGCGTGCGCGTGTGTCTGTGTGGTGTTTATGTGTGTGTGTGCGTGGCTTTGTCTGTGCGTGTACTTATCCGTTCATCGATTTTAGGCATATATGGTACAAATTATGCCCTAGCGCGTAGTTATTTTACTATACCTGAAAGGAAAGGAAATTTCCTTTTTTTTAATTTGAGTTTTGTTGTTTATTTTGGATTTCGTAAGTGTTTTTGCGTTTACTTCTTTGTTTTTTTTTACTCACAAGTGTGTTGAAAAACATCGTATGAGGGAGCATGATGATTGTTGGTCGCTCGGTTTTCTTGTAGAGGTCGCCTTTGAACAATGCCACCTCGCACGCAATAATCAACTTTGCTACCTAGTAGCATAACATACTAATATATGTCTTGTTTGCGTTTACGTTACCGCGTAGTACATATGTGAGAGTGTGTGTCTGTGTGTATGTATGTATGTACCTAGTCTTACTAATTTCAGTATAGCAGCCGTGGCCACCGAAGAAACAACTCGAACTTTCCAAAAGAAGATAAGACTTCCTACTATTAAGGAATCTGGAATTGTAAACCAGGAATATAAATATAACATTAAAATATATGAGTAATAGGTACATCAAGTTCCATGCTGCAGCATTAGCAAAACAATCCACACTAAAAAAAGGGCAAAATTGCAAAGGGGATTTTTGTTATTGAAATATTGGATTTTAGTCATGGTGTGACGAGAGCAAGCTTTTGCTCTCATCACACCATGACGCGCGGTGAAACGCGTTGTGTTTCTGGCTCGTAAATACATTCTGTGTCCGATTTATGCACTTTTGGTTCATCATAGACACAGGCCACCCCCTTAAAATTCAAAGTTGCAGTAATTTAGGTTTTGTATGGTATAAGTAAAATTTTTACCGAGGTCAACATAGTTTCTCATAACTCCAATGAACATTTTCAAATAAGTCAGATGAGTACTTCATCTGACTTATTTGGTATTATTGGTTTAAAACGTTAAGGATTTTAAAATAAAGTTCTACGCTCAATCTTTAATAAATCCTGCCAAAACGTCCTCGAAACTCGAAACGTTATCGAAACTTTCCACAACACTAAGCTAGGATGCGCGGCGCCCGCGCCGCCCGCGCTTCGTGCAGTGCGGCCATGAGGCCTACAAATTTTGAGATAGATTTGACCTCAATCCGCACTAGGCGTAATTAATTTCTTTTCAGTGCGTTTGGGGCCTGTAGGACCTCATTTTTATCTTATTACGCCATTGGGCTAGATATCGCAAGAGAAACATTTCTATATATTTGACTCTGTCGTACTCATAGAAATACTGATCTAGTAGCCTCCCGCACAGAGCGAAACAACCCGATTTTGACTGCCGCACCAGCGAGAAGTCACGCTTTGGGCCTGTTCTGCCTCAATCCGCAGTTAACGTGTTAAAACACAACTCTTAAACATTTAATCGTTGGTAAATTCTAAAATATTGATAATTTTAGTGGCGGAAAACAGTTAAATTGCTGCTTAACGGATCTTGATGAAATTGGGCACAGATATGTTAGACTACGTTCTAGTTTGGAAGAACACATATTCTACTTATTAAGTTTTTTTTTTAATTGAGCGCGGACGGAGACGCGGGCGATAACTAGACCGAAATAATATTCAAATTTAAACGATAGCTGTCGTACATTGAAATATATTCTATGCATCTAAAATAAATCCTAACCTAAACGATCGTAACACAACATCTTATCTTCATGCAAATATTCAACATTCCGAACCAACGTGGGCCGTTCCATAGCTACGTATACCTACAATATATTAAGTCGTATAATAATGTCGACAGAACCGACACTTCTTTTTTAGAAGCCTATAACATTTATTTACGCACTCAAAGTCGGCCATTGATCACTAAGCGGGACCCTTAGTGTAGGTTTCTCATACAAAGTCTACACAAAGGGACTACAAAGACTACTTGACGACTTTGCGACTTTTTTCTCTTCTCAAGTATTTGAATCAGTAATAAATAACTTTTAAATATTTACTTAATTCATTATAATTTTCTAAAGTAGTTGCAGCAGCAGTGAATAGAATAAATGGAAAATTTTCCATCAGTTTAAACTTGTTTTAAAATTATTATAATTTCGTTGCGATGTTGTTCCGGTCTTAACCTTGTGGTTACAAATAAGCTTATTAGTTGGTTAAAAGTAACCACTTTTGCATGTTGTGAAATATTAAAACCGACCAGTTAAAAATATAATATCTACTTTTTACGAACGTCCTTAAAATCATGTTTACCAAATACAGAAATATCTTTAAATTTAAAGTTGTTTTTATATCTAGCTAAAAACTTACGTACACGTGTACCTGTGTGTGTTTTATGTACGTGGACTATGTACGATTTATCGTAATCAGATTTATAAAAAGGAATGATTAGAATTGTTCAGTTTGTTCCGAAATCAAAATTTACTGAACAGATTATTAAAAAAAAAAAATAACTACTGGTAATCGGTGCAACCGCGATTAACATAGGAATAAACTCTATATTTACTAATTAAATTGGTTGAGCGAAGTCAGGGCATATCCTGGTATGTACCAAATGTAACAAATTAAGAGTAAATATCACACATGTGCCTTTTCGACATTGATTGGTGTCTTTGAGATACAGTACGTAACAATAATTATTCTTCTTCTATTGAAAAAAGAAATGGAATAATAAACACTAAAATGTAGTGTTAAATCTTTCCCTTACAGATCACAAAATTAGTTCATTATTTTATTACATGCTAAATAAATAGCTTAATTCGATTGGAAATAAAAATAACTTTTTAACATCCTTGAAATAATATTATAATAAAATTAGACTATTACAGATCGGATCGAGCAATATTATAATTTGCAATTCTAATTTGTATGAAGCGAGTGGAACAATTATCTCTCCACATCTAATAAAACCTGTTTGAAATCAATTATGTACATCGGATAATATTCAACTTGCATAGAACTGGGACCCTCAAAATTAACACAGACTATTTAAGAAAAATGCACTGTAAATTCGTGCAATTAAAAAGTTCAAATTCAAATGTAATGATAAAACAAAATAATTGATTAATTGAAAAATAAACTATTGAAGCAGTAAATGCCGATTTATAAAATTTTAAAATATAACTAACCTGGGGCGAATTATTATAAGTAACCCGTTGATTATCCACAGAAGAAGAAATCAGTGGTTCATGTTCCTCCGATCCGGCAGTCATTTTGAATGTAAATTTAATTTAATTTTAACAAAACAATCTAAACAATCAAACTTAATTTGTCACAATCATGTTAACACTAGATTATTTTATTTTAAAACTACACTTTATTAAGTATGTTTTGAGGTTTTTTTATTTATATTAATTGGCGGGAACGTTGGAAAAGCGCGGGGTAACCTCACACGGTATGAACTGCACTGCGGACGTTCACCAACTGACAAACGTGTTCGTGTTTCCATCGTCGTTCAACATTTCTCAAACCGTCTCTTTGTATTTAGATACAATTTCTATTTGTTCTCTGTCTCAAGCGACTCTTGTTGATTTAATGATAATTGGAACTTGACATTAGTCAAGACGTTTTCATTATTATATTTAAATGAGGCTATAGAATTACATCAAATTGAGTAGTAAAAAAATTTAGATGGTTCAATCTAATCGGCTAACTCAACTCATTATTTTTGAAAAAAAAAACTTAAGATTTGTTTAGTAACCATTTGATTATATAAATTATTTCTCATCCTTTCCTGTAAGAATAAGATGGAAAGGGTTTATTAAGATAAAACGTGTAGTATTAAACATGTGTAGTAGAGTAAGTTGTGGGATTATTTTTGTTGTAAATTCCTTCTGGTACGGTTCAATCAAGTTCATCAGAACCGCTCGCTCATTTGTCACTTTATTCCATTAAAAAAAAGAGAACATACCTGTACGTAAACGTTTATTCAAAAATCATATTGGAGATAGCAGATAATTATTCAGTAAATTATTTATACAATATTTAAATGAAATATCCTTTATTACTTTCGTTATTCGTATGATTACATGACACATGACAAAGGAACTATTGTATCGTACACTTGAGATGACATGACCTTAATAATATGCCTTATAAATATGGCGACAGATAAATAAACCCTTAATATCTAATTCACAATATCGCCTAAGTTTTCACTTATTCGCACGAAATATTTGGTGATTTTTTCCCTACCAAGATGAAACATATACTTTCTATCCAAAAGTCTTAATCATCATCATCATCATCAGATACATTATAAAATAAAACCGCTACAAAATACATGCTTATTTAAAACAATACAATTGGTGATATCTTCTACAAGGAATCGACTATCAATTTTATACATAAATAACACATTGCACAAACAAAGATCGGTTACTTAAACATATAAAGTACAAAACTATATTAAGGTATAGGTTTTAGCACTATTTTAGGAAGCATTTTAGGTTACACTGAGCTCTAGGATATCAATTAAATTTTAAAGATAGGAACACATCTATGTGTACTGCGTCAGAAATTCATTCAATGTGTTAATGTGTCCTTTTTACACGTATAAATAACACTGTAGTGCGTTCCTATCTTTATTTACAAAAAATTACATCAAAGATTAAATTTAAACCATTGTATTTGCAAAACTTTACCACTTTATAATTCAAATGTAACGTATACAAAAAAACTGAATTTTGTTATAAGTTTGAGAAACGTTGATTTAGAGATTTCCAGTTACATTATTCAAAAAATATATATTATATACGATAATATGTTTAATAAATAATATATTTAAAACATTAGTCGGAAGCTATTTTCTTATGTTTTTGGAAGAGTATTGGCATAATGGAAATTCAGTGGAGGAAATGTAAACACTATTAAAACTCATTGTAGCATTGATTTATATCGTTTTACTTTTTTATATATAACGGAATATGCGACTAAATTATATTAATATTAAAGCAATCTGGTCACTTCAATTAATTTGCAACAATTATTACATTATATATACACAACCGGAGTTCAATTTAAAAGGAAATGTGCGTTTTTGGGTAAGGTATTAGAGTAAATAACGTTATTTTCATTTAATTTTTGTTATTTGGAGCCTTTTTATATTTGGTAATGATAACGTAACAATTATTGTCGTATGTCTGTTACATGAATGCACTAAAAATTGGATGCGATGTTTAATGCTTTCGCAAAATGTATAAAATAAATAAAAACTTATCTGCAGTTAAGTTATCACTGTCAGACTGTCAACTTTTAAAACAAAGAAACAGTCAGACAGACGGAAGTGGCAGCCATTTTGAAATCATAGCTATTGCTCGTTTTAAAACAAAACTGTAACCTTTGCTAGTAACAATTATACAATCCTTAAATATATTTCGAGGGCACATAAAATGAAATATAGGTATTGTTACTAAATAATGCGATCAGTCTGACACATTATATTTGGCAGTGTATTGGATAGCGTTAATAAACGCGGTGCCGCAGCGTTACCGCAACGTTGCCGCACCGCTAGTCTGGCATCTTAGCTACTTTTGTCTAACTTTGGGACAATGCAAATTACAGTCCGACTAGCCAAGATCAAGGTCATACAAAAGTATGAAGAAACGCGTTTATAGACCAGTATTCCATTTTGAACCTAGAGAAGTTAAAAATGAGATTGAAAATCAACATATTCTTCTAGCAATTATTTGAACATTCATTTAAGAGTTGTTTCAAGTCATAAATTGAAATAATTTTCCATACTTATGTAGCATTAAATAATTATTATAATACACAAACAAGTTTCAAACAAAATAAATTCAAATATGCAAATATTCTATATACAACATACATTTGAGCAAAGAAAAAGTTTGAATCAATTTCAACAAAATTTTGACTGACGTTACAATACGTAATTATAATTTTTAATACAAAAACGTTTTTAAACTTATAAAGCCCTATAATAAATAATTTTATTCATTCATTTCTTTATGTTAGAATATTAGCAATGATCAATAGTTCCTTAAAATCAACATTTTTCTGTTCATTGCCCTTCAATAATAATGAAAGGAACTTCAAACAGAACAATTTTAAATTATTTACTTCGACAAAGAGATGAAACTTCTAGAAATATAACCATTATAATTAAACGTTAATTTTGTCAAAAAAAAATCAGTTAAAATTATTGTATTATTTTCAAAATACAAAATTGAACAATATTTAATTCTGTAGATATTTTTAAATTAAATTATTAATATTAAATTGATATTAAAATGTAATAAATGTCCATTAACAAACAGCATATTTTAATTAATTATTCTAATAATGAAGCTACATTAATTGTATTATTTCAATGAACTGTTTAGTAAACGATTTATAGAATATTTCACAATATTACAGAATATAATTGAGAATACATTATACATCGTGTTACGACTAACGTAATTATCTAATTGTTTTATGACTACATTATTTATTAGCTAGCAATTTGAAAAAATTATACGAATCAGTACAAAAACTATAATACACAGAATTTCATTGATATATACATTTTATACGAGTACTGTTATGTCTATTACTCTGCCATAACACACCAAGAATTCATTTTAAAACCAACTGTATCCCGCGACTCTGTCCATGCGACATTGAAAAAAACTTAATAAGTAGCCTAATCAAGATCTGTTGAGCCGTGCCGGAAATACCTTCAAATATCCATCCATCAATCCATCTTAATTATTTTTTTATACTATAAAACGTGTTATCATGTTTTTTTTTTTGTTTAAAGCATACTATCTCCGTTTTTTTTCAATAATTGTGATTGAAATAACTAACTAGAAGAACTCAGCGACATGAAATGGTCCTCTGTTTAAAATTTTCGCGATTCCGCGCCATCTTGGCCCAGTCCTGATTAATTAATTTTAGAAATGGTAAAATTTGCCATCTTGTTACGTCAGATTAAAGGTTTGATGTCAAATAAATTACATCCAAATTCTTTAACGAAACAGAGACAGCAAAATATTTTTGTAATAAAATGCAAACACATATATCATTGTTACGTAATGAATATAAATATAACAAATATATGGATCGACTATGTTCTTGATATTTCGCCTCTGTTCGTACACTTGTGAGCGAAGCTTTTAATCTTAGAAGATAAAAAATATACCTGCTGTAACCGGTTTCTACTGCAATAGGGTGGCCAATCATCTCTTATTTATAGGATATTTAACAAATTAATGCAATTAAATTATTCATAATTGGAATTAAATTTACTAAAATGCTAAAAAAATAATGTGTAAAATATTCTTTGAACTACTAATACTTCTAGAAAAAAACTTGATGACATTTAATTCAACTCGTACTTCTTTCAGTTTTTTTTTTAATATAGGTTGCCAACATCTGTTGTTTATCTATGAATATAAAAAAAACCTGTCACGTAAACCAAATAGGGAAATGTAAAAAAAGAAACAAACAAATAATATTAAAAAAAAATGATTGATATAAAATATTATGAGGAAAGTCTCTTTAAAATTTACTTAGTTGGTCAACTCAATTTTAATGCATTAAGATGCCACAAGGTATGAATGTTCTCAAGAATAGTAAAATAATTGTTGGTGAAAAAAAATGGTTGAATAGGACTTCAAGATAACGTTAGAATTTATATTTTAAATTAACTGAAAGTGAATAAATTCGTCTCATATTTCTCAAATTAGTGAGTACATTTATTTAGGATTATTTTGTACGGATTCATTGCAACGTTATAAAGGAATTTCAAGCGATGTGTTTTATCTTTTGCTTTGGTTGTATAAATTAACGAGCTTTGTTTTTTATCACATATTGTAAAAGCATCTTGTTATTAAAGGTTCATTGCCCAGTACCGCTTACATTATATTCTCACATCTTAATTTTGTAATCAACTTTATTACCAAAAATATTTAGAAATTTTATCAAATGTAATTCGAGAAAAAATTTATTTTTAGTTAGCGAGTTATTTTTAATTTTGATTCATTAATTCTTTCGTCCAATTCCTTATGTCCCAAACCAAACATGGCGTCAAATTTGTTTTGTTGTAACATATTGCATCATTCTAGTTATAGTCGCACAATTGTTGATACAACTTTGCCTACTTTTTCTTTTTTTTCTGATGTTATTCAGTGTTTTTGGCATCAAGTAATAGACATAGCACATATCTTAATTTACTGCCATTAATACCTATATCTGGTAGACATTAGTTGACCACTGAGCGGCATGCGTTATTCTATTATATTCTAATATTAAATCTAAATGCTTTCCTACCAATTTCCTAGCTTTTTAGCAAACACAAACTGAATCAAACAACTTTGATTACACGCCATGAGGTAGGCAGAAGTAACAAAAAAGATATTAAATACGTCACTAACAACATTTTGTTCCTAAACTGAAGGCTTTAATACTGCTAATACTACGATACTTATGCCTTGCAAGTCTATAGGTGATGACGTAAACAAATTTATGCTAATTTCTATGTGCAATGATCACTACATATAACTAAACTCAATGAGAGCATTTATATTATATCCCCTATAATTACAAACCTTTTGATATTAATGAGTAAGTTTCAGGCAAATGCGGCCTCAATCGTCGACATGTCAATTTTTTTTAATTTATTAGAACCCTTAAAAGAATACAAATTCTTAAACTAAGAAATGAAACGCGCTGTAATATCTAAATCTTAAAATTTACATTTACATAAAAATGTAAATTAATATTATCTTCAATATTTTAAATATTATTTGACAATATTTTAAACGGTATTTAATATTTGTAATTAGTATATCTGAAGAAGTTGATGTTAAGATTTGATACTTTCTGCCACATTCAAAGTTGAAACGGTCACTTAAAGCCAACCTTAGTGTAGATTTATTTTATTAAATTAGATTTATGACATTTAATATAACAAATCTACACTAAGATACGACTAAAGTAAACCACATTAAATGTGGCAGTTTAACATTTATTTTATTATTTAGTTTCTGTTCTGATCTAATTCAATTTAATTCATACGATTATTATAAAAATCGTCAATAACTAATGCGCTTGAACGCACTTTATCACAGCCAAAATGGCCGACATTTGCCTAATAAACTCTCGCGTACCATCTTAAATATTAATTTATAATTACAATACTAAATCTCACAAGACTTAGTTAATTGAATGCGATTTTAGTATAAATTATAAATTTATTTATATTATTAAGATTGCAAACTAGTTATATCTAGTACACATCATCATCTCCCTGGCCTTTTCCCACTCACGATGGTCGGCAAACAAGGTTATTATAAACCTTAAAGTTTTGATCGTCCGGTGACGGCACCGACTAGTTTCGGACCCGTCGGTGGTCCATCTAAGCGAGAATATCGCGATCCCTTGGACTCTCGCTTATCCAGGTTCGACTGTATTTCATTTACCATGAGGCACGGCTAGTTATACATTTAAATAAAGTCATTACAAATTGTATAGGTAAATATAATTAATATAAAACCTCATTCAATTAACGTCAGTGAATTCAGACAGCGAACATGAAAACTAGACTAGTTACTGTCGCATATGTTTTTGCATCGGATACATCAGTTTGATATAAAGTTATATTACATTTCATTATTTGAGTATAAACATTATTCATGTTTTTTTTTTATTAATTTTAGTAATGAAATTAACTCCTATTATTATTTTTTAATTGGTACTCACATTAAGGATTCGAAATTAGTTAGTGTCGGCACCGACTACTTTAGGGCTCGAAACTAGTCGATGTCGGCACCAACTAATGTAGGGCTCGAAACATGTCAGTGTTGGTAGTAATAAATTTTCTTCTCTTCATCATTTTCTTCAATCCAAAACAAAAAAAAAATCAATTTGCTACAATGTAAACTGGTAACAAAAAACATTGTTTTATTTTTATGAATTCGGTATGAAATTTATCGCATTTTATTTAATTTATACAAAGGTTCATCTTATTTATAATTTTAAGCAACAGATTTTTTTTTTTACAGAAAGCCACAATTTTAATATTTCTGTCAGTCTTGGTAAAAAAAAAAAAATTGTTTAGTGTAATTATTAATATGTCAATACTTCACAACAATTATCAAGAACATTATAAATATCTTAAGAACGTTTCGTACAAAATAAATGCAATTAGGAACTAAAAATGTGAAAATATATTGACATTTTATATAATAAATGATATATTATCAAATTAAATACGTTTAATTTTTTTGATTGGATTGATTTTTTTACTTCACTCTAACACATTACCGAGAATTAGAGCACAGTTATGCTTTTAACTTCGCTTTAGACTTCAAATTACAATAATAATAATTTAATAATCCATTTTCTATTATAACCACGGAACACTTGAACCACAACACACCTTAAAATCCTAATGCTATCACATATTTCACATTCACTATTAACTGTGTATCCGTTGCAGAAACGCGTCCGCAAAAAGCGACCTAAACCACTTAGCAATAGAGTTTAAAATTCACTGCAACACGACCGGAGAGTTCCGGAACATAGTTTCAACACCAGCACAGTTCCTGTATCTGCAGTTCTGAAACTAACAGAGTTATGGATCCTGCAGTTTCAAGATTAACACAGACCCAGAACCAGCAGTTCCAGGGCTATCATAGTTCCGGAACAGTCAGTTCCTGGAGGTCAGGTTTACAGCGTCTGTGGCGTGTGCTTCGACGGCTGCCGCTTCAGCCGCCTGCTGACGGGTCACTGTCAGTTGTTCTTGTCGATGTTGTGGATGGCCCAGTTCACGGATGCCTTCCACGAGTTCTTCACAGCCTCGATGAACTTCAGTCGGAAATGCTCCAGCGCTTTCTCTTCAGATAAATCCATTACCTGAAGACATATAACAGTAATTTACTGTAGATGGCATAGGAAATAAAATTAGGTATTCCTTAAAAATGGACCATAGACTCCAGAAATGTAGATATACAAAAAAATATAGCATAAAGTGACTGAGCATAAAATGTGTTTTATTGACTATAGAATAAAACATAACATAGTAAACTAGCTTTTACCCGCGACTCCGTCCGCGCGGAATAAAAAATAGAAAACGGTGTAAAAATTATCCTATGTCCGTTTCCTGGTTCTAAGCTACCTCCCCAACAATTTTCAGCTAAATCAGTTCGACCGATCTTGAGTTATAAATAGTGTAACTAACACGACTTTCTTTTATATATATAGATAGATAAATACATAGTACATACCAATGTTTCTCTGAGATACTGCAAGTCTTTCTCTGACCTCAGCTCGGGCAGACCCGTGGATATCATCATGGAGAACAGGGACAGGATCAAGTGGCCATGCTTCCTCAATATTTTAAATGCCTGAAGCGAAAAAAATATGTATACCCAAAATATTTTTAACTCTACTAGTCTAAACAATAAGATTATTGTGAAACCATATTAATGTTACAAATATTGTGGGTTTCCATTGTCATACCACTTGTATTAAACATATCATTTTTTTTACTATTTGATAAAAAAAAAACATCAATCCGTTTCAATACAAGTGATACTGCAGTAGTAATTGACTGTAAGAATATATCTTACTATGGATTAGAAATTTTGCATATATAGTCGAATCTGGATAAGCGAAAATCCAAGGGACCACTATATTGTGTTAAGGGAGAACGCTTATCTGGGTTCGACTGTATATTTTTATTTAGTGGTATTTACAGCCAAGAGTGCAACAAATTGACAATCAAAATATTTTTTTATATATTACCGTTTCGCAATGTTCTTTGAATATTTTAAAGTCCAGCGCCTCGTTGACGCCAGATGCGCGTTGCCCTTTATTGATGACGTGTATAAAGTCGTGTGTGAGTACGAAGGGTACACGCTCGCGTTTGAACCCATACTTCTGCTTGAAATGGCCTAAGAAGTGGCCAAAGTCTATATGGAACAGCTGCAAAGAAAAAAATATTTAAATTTTACAGATTATATGTATATTCTAAACTGTATGTATAGAGTTTTCATTACAACAATCTAACTAAACCGTTTTATAATACGAATCAACTTAAATAATTTAAAATATATTGAGAGAAAAACTAAAGGAACATATATTTATGTCAAGGATACAAGGATCTTATGGTAGTCGGAAAATATGTTAAGTAATACAAAAAAATACAAATAAACAATTTCATATTGACAGCTTCATAATTATGTTAATAAACATCATCATCAGCTCACTACACATCCCCACTGAGGGACTCAGAGTCTACCCTAAGTTAGGGATGACTAGGCCATAGTCAACCACAGCCAAGTGCGGGTTGACTTCACACATATCATTGAATTTCTTCTCAGATATGTGCAGCATCACGATGTTTTCCTTCAACGTAATAAATTTAATGTTGCAATTTTCATAATTTCGAAATTTCATAAAAAATATTGAGCGTCGGTGGCTCAGGGGTTAAGCACTTGACTTGCAATCTGCAGGTCCTGGGTTCGAATCCCGCCATGTATCAATGTGTTTTTCGATTTTCGATTTACATATGTACATTTATCCGTCGGTCTTACGATGAAGGAAAACAACCTGCACATATCTGAGAAGAAATTCAAAGATATGTGTGAAGTCAACCAACCCGCACTTGGCCAGCGTGGTTGACTATGGCCTAGTCACCCCTAACTTGGGGAGGCTCCGAGCCCCTTGGTGTGGACGTATAGTGAGCTGATGATGATGATAAAAAATATCAAACAAAATGTTACAACATGAAGGTTAATTTGTTAATGTGTTTAAATGTATCAATTTAAATAGTAAAGAATGGACAATTTTTGATAAAAGTTACATTTTTCCTCACTGGTAACCCTTAAAAATTAAATGTCAATGTCAAAAAACTACCATATGGTCCTTGTGGGATTAATGACTGACCTGTCCGCACTTCTTGACCATGATATTATCAGGATGTCTGTCAGCGATGCCCAACACATACGTTGCAACGCAATAACCAGCGCAGCTCATTGTGAACTCTTCTACAGCTTTGTTGAATCCGCTTTCACTAGGGTTCTGTTTCCTCAGCCATTCTGCACGATAACATTGAAGGCACTAATTACTTTGAATCTTACTAACATTATAAATGCGAATGTTTGGATGGATGGATGTTTGTTTGTTTGTTAAAAGGGTATTGATGAAATTTGGCACAGATTTAGATTATAGTCTGGAAGAACAAATCGGCTATTTCATAAGCAGTCGCTTCGCCATTTCGGCGAATTTATGTGGCCACTTACTCGTTTGCCATATTGTAATATAAAAAAAATTATATGTTTTTTTTTAATTCCGCGCGGACGGAGTCGCGGACGACAGCTAGTAAATATATGTCGCAATGAAAAGAAAAATCAATGTAAATTCAAATTAACATAGAACATTGAAAGATGTCCGATGTCTGTCATTATGAAAATAGAGATCATTACTAAACCATTGTTCAACATGAGCTTTGTAAATCAATTATTGTAACTGTCCTGTGAACTATTTAGTTTATTGCTTGTATCCGATATTAACTAAAGCCACACAAGTGATCTCAATTAATAATAATTCTGCTAGTAAGTTACCTTAACCATTATATATTAGAATGTGTACTTACGGAATAAATTGGCCTTGTATATTGTGGATGCTGCATTGAAGAGTGCGCTCTGCTTCTGTATGTTGGCGACTGTCTCCGCATCGTCCACAACCTCGATCATACCAACAGCGTATTCCATAGATATACAGTTGTATGGGTTCAGTCTGTACATAAAAAAAAAACATATTAAAAAATAATAACCAAATTAAAATATCATTCGACGTAATCAAAAATTTTTTTATAAAAAAAATTATATCAAAAGGGGGCAAACGAGCAAACGGACACCCGGATTCGCCGAAATAGCGAGGCGACCATTACCCCTAGACATCCGTAAAAGCTGATGCGTTGCCTACCATTAATCAACGAAGAAGGGGACGCACAGAAAGAGAATATTTCCCCTTCCTGTACGTCCCCTCTTCCGCTAAATCCACTTCCCCTTCTCATCCTTTTCTAATGAGAAAAGTGTGTGAAGGGAAAGAGGACTAAAATTAGTCCACCACCACATTCATCAGACTGTACTTGGAATTACTTCCACTTGACGCCTGTCTTCTGTGTGGTCGTGGTAATTCACCAGGGCTATTTGTGCATCCAACAAATATTGTTGTTGCTATATCTACCACTGTTAGATTAGATAAGCGAGTAAAAGTGCAGCGGAAACACCCATGTGTTCAACGACGTCCATAAACATCTTACAATACCAGAGGAAGCGCAGATTCATTACCGGTCTTTAATATTAGTACCATAATAAAAAAAAACTGTTTTGACCTATTTTTTTTATAAGAGAAGGGGGCAAACGAGCAGCGGGAACACCAAGGTGTTCCTAACCAGAGTACTTTAGAAACTTTGGTTGTTACTTGTATTTCTAACTTAGTTATACCTAAAATCATATCCTGCGTTCTTCCACAGCCTATCCATGATACGCAGCATCTGCAGCGTGAACATATCCTGGCGCAGATCGTCGCCGATCTTCAGGATGATGCGGATGTCCGCACCTGTCGGGTCCACATTCTCAAATTCCAGCATCAAAGGCCGCATCTTGCTGTCCATCACTCGACATCGTTCCGGTCTATAAAAGAAACATTTTGTTAAAATTAAAAACATAAAATAACGTAGGCATTTTCTATCTCGTATTGAAACCTGGAGGCCTAAATTTAAGACATTACTGCCTACTTTAATGGTTTTCATAAAACATTGGACCACGTCACGATCCACTAAAGCAGAGATCCCCAAACTATTTTGGACAAGTGAACCCTTTTCCAAAATGAACCATTACCACAGATTAATATCAATTATTTTTATTATTATTTATTCTGACTTAGGTCAATAGAAGACAGAGTCAGAATTAGCAATGCTTTAAGTTCCCTTTGGGAATTCCTACACTAAAGGATCTTTGTAGTTGGGTAGCAAATATTTAAACCTCATTTGATAAGCACTGAAGGCAGAAATTGAACTTTGGTTGCGAAAATATGTTACATACAAGCGGGGTTTGTGTTCTAAAGAGGTTGAAAAACTCCACTATGCATTAAATAATGATAGAAAACAAACTAACTTGATCTTCTTGCAGATGAGGCTGGGTGTGAGAGGGGAGACGAAGTCGCAGAGTGTTTCAATACAGTGCTGCTCCTGCAAGTGTTGGTGCAGTGCTGCTCGCGCTTTTGATATCTCTTTCTTCTTACGCACGCATTGACTTGCCCCTAGTAATGTAAAATATAGTTTTAGCCACTAAAACCAAACTTTATTTAAAAAAAAGAATCACAAAATGGGTATTAGGTTAATTATTTTACAAACTGAAAACTCAACTTATTTTAATAACATTTACAAGATTGAGCGACAAAACAATCAGCCGTTAATCGACACAATGCACTGCAATACGACCTGTCACTTCGGAAGCCAACGAGCAAATGATCACTCTCTGAAGTTGGCTCCCTTTAAATCGGGTGTCAAAGGTGACGTCACACATTTTTTTATTTATTGATTTATTTGATCCGTATTACTGAAACATTCACATAAAACATGTTGTGAAAGTTTTTTCATATTGATAACATGTTTGCAATGTTTTCGACAGTGTGAACTCAGGGTAACATTTTGACACAATTATCTTAAATTAGCCAGCATTTTTACCTTATATCTTACTAATATTATAAATACGAATGTTTAGATGAATGGATGAAAGCAAATTGAGTATCTCCAGAACGGCTAAACGGAACACGATGAAATTTGGAAGAATATATTAAGGCTACTTATTGATTTTTTTTATTCCGTGCAGACGGCAGACAGAATCAGCTAATTTAAGTATAGATTAAATACATACATTTAAGTTTGTCTAGGCAAGTGATCTGTCGCATGAGCGTGTTGATGTGGTCCTGACAGCCGCGACAATACGCCTCCAGCATCAGTCCGAAACGCACAGACACAGCCGCCACATGCATCTCAGAACTACAACACATATAAACAAATATTAACTTAAATATTTACAATATCTTAGACACTGAACATTTCATTTAAAAAAAAATAGCTGAATTTACTAACTGAAATTGAAAAATCTTGAGAGAAAAAAAAACGCCTCATTAATTCTTTCCCCAATTACTAAATGATAGAAAAAAATATTTAACTGACCGTAAATGCCAGAATAGAAAGTGTCCAATGGTCATGTTATTGTAGGCGCGTTGTAACAGGAACACAGAGAGGTCACACATCAGATACGACTCATGCTTCAAAGCCTGCACCAGCTGCAGTAAATACAACAAGAGATTCTCGTCCCTGAAATAAAAAATACAATCTTGTATGAGTACTATGACGTCACTTAAATTAACCCTTTGAATGATGTTGGTATCCTTTTTTAAAAATTTTTTGCAACACAATTTTCTTTACATTATGAACTTAAATACTTATCGTCAATTTAATTCATCATCATCATCATTAGCTCACTATACGTCCCCACTGAGGGGCTCGGAGACTACCCTAAATTATGAGTGACTAGGCCATAGTCAACCACAGACAAGTGCGGGTTGACTTCACACATATCATTGAATTTCTTCTCACATATTTGAAGGTTGCATCACAATTCCTTCATCGTAAGAACGTTGGATAAATGTACATATGTAAATCGAAAATCGAATAACACATTGATACATGGCGGGATTCGAACCTAGAACCTGCAGATTGCAAGTCAAATACTTAACCCCTGAGCCTAGGACGCTCTCGTCCAATTCAATTAACGTGCTATATAAAGGTTTAAAATTTATAATAGTTAAAATGATAATATATCAGGTAATAAGTACTTTCGCCTGTCCAAAATCGCAACTTATTTTGTATTTCATATCTTTAGTCTTTAATACTTTTACAAAATAAATCATGTTCTTGATTCTTTTTATTTTACCAAATATCGATGGTTCCTACGAATAAGGGCCAATGTGCAAATTGACAACTTTCTAGGAGAGGCTCTCAAAATTCCAACCGTATAGGAAAATATGCCACATACGCTCTTTTACTTCAGCAAAAAATTACATTTATACCTGTAAATGTGTTTTTGTCTAGTACACGTTGTTAATTAAACTAAGAGGTAGCTTTTAACACAAAAAAGTAAAAATTATAATTTTTTACATCGATATAGTACCAACGCCATCTAAAGTGTGCTTTGTAAATCAATCTTACCATTCACCGTTTCGGGTCTGTCATCGAGACTGCAGTAAAGCAACGCACCTGATCTCTGCCAGGCACTTAACAGCGAAGCTCCTGACTGCTGCATCAGCGTACGCGTAGTCCAACAGCTCCAGCGCAGACTCCACCCTCAGCATTGGCCAGCCGGCGACCATACGAGCAACACTCGCAGCCTCCGCCCGCTCCCCCCATTCCACACATGACAGTAACTTTGGTAGCAATTCCGGAGCTTCCACACGAAAATATTCCCTGTAATATTGTTATAAACGAAATTAATAACAGCGACTATGACAAGTTTAGTTCTAAATAAACTCTTATAATCGGTCGTCATTTTACTATTTACTAGTAAACTATTGAAAATAAAGTTTTTCTGCATAATACATTACTAAAGTCCAGTCGCGGAGCACAAAGAATTTCGTACAATGACCTCTTTACCTACTGACAGTGGTCACAAACATTTTTGTATTTAGTGCGGTTTACATGAATTATTTGAAGGAGAAAGAAAATTCACCAACTTATGAAATATAGTTATTATTATTATATAAATTATTTATTTAGATTTTATATTAAAAGTAAAGTCAAGGTCAAGCAAACCAAGGACTTTTTGTCGTGCCTCAAGGCCAACCAAAACCACATTATGCAAACAAGAACAAACCTTATAGTCTCCAGTAAAAGGTTTACAATCCCTGAGGACGGCGGCCATTGTATCTGTGCGGGAGTGACAGAGACAAGTAATGACAGTTCAATGTACGAAATTCTTCGTGCTCCGCGACTGGACTATATATAGCAATAGAAATGTATGCTTTCTTTCTAAATTAACTAGTTTTTTATTTAGAAAAAAAAATATACCTGGAAGCCCAAATGTCTTTCTTCTCTTGTTCGTGCATTTCATACATGGGATCTTTCTCCGCAGTTACCCGAAGCTGTTCAAAGTCGCGACTGAGTCGTGCGATCACATCAGGGGAGCCGAGCTCAATGTCATCAGCGTAGGCTTTCACTGTCTCATGCTTAGGGAACAGTATAGGATACTGACAGTCGAAACTGAAACAAGTCGGTTTAAAAGTAAATAATAATAAAATTAGTGCCTATATGTAGTATAGAAAAAAAAATAAGTTTGCAGTAGTACTCACTTTGAGAAGCAAACCTGCAGCGCTGCGCAGGAGTCAGTATTGGGGTTGGAGACGACGGTGCCGAGAGGATGCAGCAGCCAGTCGTCACCCTGAGTCTCATCCGCCACGTGTGTCCACATGTACAGTGTCAGTCCTCCAGTTCGCAGCTGCTCTTTATAGTCGAAGATCATAGTATTCGCCCACGCCAATTTGTTTATTGAATCCTACAAACGAAAACAGACCAAATTTAAAAAAAAATAGTTTCTAACATTTCATTTAGTCACTAGCTTTTACCCGCGATTTTGTCTGCTCAGAATTAAAAAAAGTGTGATTTGTATCTCACGGGAACCATTTACATTTCCTAGAATTAGGTACCCTATGTGTTCATCCAAAATGTTCTACATCTATACTAAATTTCATGCAGCCGTTCCAGATACGGTGAAATACCACGAACACACAGAAGACAGGCGTGAAGTGGAAGCAATTCCGCGTTTCGTCTGATGAGTGTGGTACCGGAGGCCTAATTTTAGTCCTCTTTCCCTTCCCACCCTTCTCTTATTAGGAAAGGATGGGAAGGGGAAGTGGATTTGGCGGAGGAGAGGACGAATAGGAAGAAGAAATATCCTCTTTCTGTGCGTCCTCTTCTCCGTTGATTAAAGGTAGGCAACGCATCTGCATTTGCGGATGTCTATGGGCAACGGCCGCCTCGCTATTGCAGCGAATCCAGGTGGCCGTTTGCTCGTTTGCCACCTTATGATATAAAAAAAAAAAAAAAGATATACCTATTAAATATTATCCATGTCATACATCCAAACATTTGCATTTATAATTGTGCGTAGAGTATGTTTCTTTGAACAGTGGAAGTGAATTGCCATAGAAACACTTATAGAATGTTTAAAAGAACGTTTATTTTAATTTCATAAACTTTTTTAAAGCCGTGTACTTTTCTCGACACTCACACAAGAAGGAACCGTAGATTAACAAAATTGTTTTTTTAAGAATTGAATGTTGCCTTATTTTAACAATAATATTAGTAATTTATAATCTTTAATATGAATATATCTATAATAAAGTTACGACAATATCTCCACAAAAAATAGTACTACAAAAGCATTTATTCACATACCTTCGAGTCTTTCCCCCGTCTCTTTCCCTTGGTCTTAGTGATTTCATAGATAACAAAACAGAGCCTCGCCATCCGCGGCATATTATATACTTTGATGGGGAAAGTGAGCTCCTTGTCCCACTGAGCCACTCCATCTCTCGATGCTGTTTTCACCTCAGTCTTCTGAGCTTCGCAAAGAGCTTTACCTCCATGAAATATACCAGCTTGGCAAACAACCTGACAAAAATGTATATATTAATAAGAAGTACTTCGAACAAATTAAAAATTACACAGAATAAATATAATATAGGTACAAAGTTATTGCTTCACATATTAATATAATAATTATAACTATAGGTTTACATTGCGGTAAGAGCTGTACAAAAATATATGCATTGTTTTCTCTCTCAACACATTTTTATACATAAATTTTGTCAAAGGAAATCCACAGTAAATAATTTGGTGTAGAAAGCTCACCTCCACAGGTCGGTCGACGTTGAGACCGCTTACACTCTCCACCTTACAAGTATAGTTCTTATAAATGTTCCAAGATGACTCGTGATGGTTCTTCTTCTTGCGTATTGTGTTTGAATAGTCTGGAGGTGCTTGCCGCCTTTCTATTGGTATATCACAGCCAACTGAAAAAAAAAATGCTTTTCGTTTCGATTTTACTTTAAAAATCTCAGTGTTCTTGTTTGAATATAGCCATAATACTATGTCAATTTTCACTTAGCGGCAAATACCAGGGGCAAATAATGGGGAGAAAAATTGCTTTTTGTTTTCAATTTTTGTCACAACATGATCATGAGTGGAATTATCACTAAATAAAGCACAGATATACAAAAAAAAAAATTATTTTATATACTGGATACAAAGAACTCTGTGGTTTGTATTCATAACAATGAATTACATCAAATACCACTTTAAAAATCCAAAAATAAGTAATTTTTCATTAATTATTTGTAAAAAAAAATTAAAAAAGGAATACATTTTCTTTAAACGGCTAGAATGGCGTATGCTTTTGTGAAATTTGTTAGATCACAGCCCACTCAAGAGTAGGCTAAGTGTTAAGCTAAAGATCTAAGTAGTCTGCATCAAGATGCTAGCGCAACGTACTTAGGTCTTTCGGTTATTCTTCCCATTGTATGTAGTCGCTAACAAACATAAATGTTCAATTATTTACATAATAGGTACACTTACGAGTCAATTTGTCCATACTGACAGTCATAACTTGAGGTACGCCGTCCTTCGCTAACATCTCTTGTATATAAAGGAACTGTATGAGCGGCTCCTTGCCGAACAGGTACTCTTCCCTCCCGCACACCTTGAGTACATAACTGCGGGGGTCTTCACCCCGCATGTTGAGGGAGTTCACCTTCTTCTTTAGTATTGTATCTATGTGCTGCTGCGGCGTACGCGATACTGGCACGTTCGTTGTGAACGAGAACTGTTGAAAAACAAAGTTGCGGGCATAAGCTAGTATAACTAAAAAAAATTATTCGACAACCTACATCGTTTTTCAACCTCTTTTTTGTGAAAATTAAAAACAAATTATAGTGACTTTTTCGAGTGACACAAAGTTGTCATTTCTGCCTGGTACTGACACTTTACAAACCTATTATTTTCATATTTCAAATCGTATTTCAAAACAAAATGCTGAAATCTCACTTCGACATCAGCCAGAGAAGCGAAGCTGAGGAGGAAGAAGAAGTAGAAGAAGAAGAAGAGGCGGTGAGGAGTGAGTCGAGCGTGTCGGAGGAAACTAAGAAAGTAACAGTTTTAAAGACGAAGCCAACAATCGCTGAGAGAAAACTCAACAGGTCCGAAGTAAGTGTACGTCAAAGCCTGCTCGGAAAAACCGCGGATGGTGATGGGTAAGGACACATTTTTAAATCTCTATGTAGGTTCTAAATTCAATGGAAACGTTTACGTAGTGTAAGCATTTTACATAAAGTCAAAGATTGGAAAATAATATGATGGAGAGTTGAATGAACCATAAATGTAATTCGTTTTTTATTTCTAGTTACGCTTTCCTAAAAGCAACGTGTACGGGGATGCGATTAACCGACATAAGGGCTATCGCTTCATTTAAACACTTACAATTCGTTGATTTATCTGACAACTTCCTAACTACCGAAGCTCTTCAAGTAGTCACTAAAATTCCCTTCCTGGTACTAATACACGCCGATAAAAACCAACTAGAATCAGCCTACTTGAAGAAATGTAAATATTTACAAGTTATAATTATGAACAACAATAGCATATCATCACTTCACGATGTTTATCATCCGGAATTAAGTACATTAGAAGTGGGTTACAATGA
Source organism: Papilio machaon (assembly GCF_912999745.1). NCBI lineage: Eukaryota > Metazoa > Arthropoda > Insecta > Lepidoptera > Papilionidae > Papilio > Papilio machaon. Next base: position 1,844,663 of record NC_059989.1, on the reverse strand, counting down.
GATTGAAAAGATCGACTTTAGAGACCGAATGCCTACGCTCAGATGTCTAGACTTTCGTCATAATCGAATATCAGATATATCAAAGTTAAATTTCCCCAACTTGGACAGTCTATATTTAGCTGGTAACAAGATAACGAGTCTTGTAGGTATTGAGAGTTTGATCAATTTACGTATTCTCCACGTTCGTAATAATCCAATCAAGTTATTGAATGGCTTTAATGCTGACCAAACAAAACTGCAGTACATCAATCTACGAAACTGTAAGGTGACAACAATGACCCAAGTCAAGAAATTACAGGTGAGAAATAACATTGGTAAATTTTTTAAAAATCGAGTAGAAGATTATATACAATTTTTGCTAAAACTACGTACATCTCATAATAGCTGACATTTTTTATTCTACAATAACTATACTCTGTGTGAAAAAAAAATGGATATTTCCATTTAAATTATTATCAGAGACACACATAAAAGCGTTGAAACTCAATAAAATATTAATTTCAATGTGTTTTTTCTAATTTGCGTATTCTTTTAGTGTTTACCCGCACTAGAAATTATAGTACTCAAAGGCTGTCCTTTCATGGGCGGGTCCGGAGAAGAGGGCAACGAAGTGGAAGAGGATGATAGTGAACTAAGAATAGAGGTGTTAGCAGCATTGCCACGGTTGAAGAGGCTTAATAAAGGCATATTCACACCAGAAGAGAGGTAAGATACTTTTAACATATAAATATTGAGGGTTTTAAATATGTTTAATTACTGCATAAGAGTATATAAGTAATTGATAGGATTATTTGCTTATATTTTTTTGTAGTCGTTCCTATTGAAAGTCGATCTGATAATTTTTGCAATCGCTCTAAATATGTCTTTGTATATTGCCTTTGCAAAAATAAACTATTAATTAAGTTTTTATCTGAAGTGCAAAACAACTGTCAATAAAATATTTTAAAGAAGATTTTGAAAACACAAATTTTTATCCTTATTTACTTTTTAGATCTGAAGCAAAAACTCTCATGACACAAATACTTGAGGAAGGTGAAAACGCACATGAAGAAGGAAGCGAGGAAGTTCTTGAAGAAGATTTAAATGATATGTAAAATAAAAATATAAATAAAGAATACAACAAATAGACTTTGATGCTTTATTTATTTGTATATTGTAAATATATTTTATTACTTTAACTTCTATAATACTGTAAAGAAATCCTTTCTAGTAAAATTACAGTACACCCTTTTTTTAAGTTTGTCTAGTTTAAATTATTTCTCTTCATATAAATCACATTTGTGCAAATAATAGTTACATAGACAATAATGATTTGACAAAATCAATTTTGATAAAATGCCATTTTATCCTTATTTGTTAAAAATAAATTAAACATGAATAAGACACCAAAATTAATTTAATTCACAAAGTTAATTTTAAAAGAATCACTAAGTCAGGAAATCACTAAGTGTTAAATTTAGTAATTAATTAGGCTCTTAAATATATCCACTTACCTCTGTATTAGCAACTTTGGTGACAAGTATAAAACAATTATTGTTTAAATGGCTAGTAAGAGTGGCGGGCACTGCCGGGCTATCTGCTAGTCTCGGTGGACATCTATACCGAAGTCTTTCTAGCCTTGTACTCTGTGCCCTTTTTATCATACTCTCTTCTGCAAGGTACCGCATTCGCATCCGAAAGTCATTCACTTCTGAACTTTTAAGATTGTCAAATTCATTTAAACCTAAAATAGTATTAAATATAGTTAAAATTGAAAATAAGAAATAAATATTTGAATACTTTGATTCAAAAATCCCATAATAGTGAGAAATAAAAAAGTCCTCATTTGACTAAAGTTATACACATCTTAGCTTATGTATATTAAAATTATTTTTTGCCTGTTTATGCATGTAAATAATTTACACAATTATTCAGTATTCTCACCGAATAACACCTAATACCTACAGCAACAAAAAATAGATAAAACACAACAACATTACTGATTCATGGGGTTTTCCACTGTTTTTTTCCTGTTTCAAGTATTTTTACAATCACAAAAACAACAAACAATTTAGTATCTGTAGAATGTAATGATAAAATTTATCTTGACTCACCCTTTCCTATCAAATTACTTATATGTGTGTTCAACAAATGCTCTCCAGGCCTTTCAATTGACCTTTCTATTATAAGGAGTACACCACAAGAAGGTTTTATATCTCTGAGTCGTTTATTTTCATCATCCACTTCCTCAGTAACCGCTAAAGAGTTGATAAACTGGAAAACATATCCTGTCATCTCATGTAGCATACCAAATAGAGGATATTTTCCTGCTTGATCCCATAATTCCTGAAATATTACATAAGTTATGTAATAAAATTTGCAACGAAAAGAAATATATCTGATTACTATCGGTTATTGGTTACATCTCTAATGGGTTTACTTAAGAGACGTAAATCATTCCATTGTGTAGGTTCATCACACATAATGTTCCAGTGATGGATGGACTATGGATAGATAATAGATTAATAGTTATATACACTCTTTCTTTACTGGTAATAGAAATGTTTATGTAGTTTTGAAGAGATTACAATATTTTGAAGGAAATTATATTTATAAGGTATATAACACAGGAATCTTATCTATATATATATAAAAGAAAGTCGTGTTAGTTACACTATTTATAACTCAAGATCGGTAGAACAGATTTAGCTAAAAATTGATGGGGAGATAGCTCAGAACTAGGAGACAGACATAGGTTTATCTTGTGGGCATTTTTTTTATTCCGCGCGGACGGTGTCGCGGGTAAAAGCTAGTATTTTATAAATTCAATTAAACTATGGTTTCAGTTGGGATAGTGTAGGGATTGAAACCTTTATGTATCAAGGTAACATCAAATAATTTTGACTTTGTGATTAATGGGAACATTCTGTAGTGTAGGAATCAATTGGATTCGCTACTCATACAAGCCATACATTTTTTTCATAGTGTAAGTATAATAAACTTTGTGATCAATGACCTATCTGAAATATTGTGTTCCATGTCATCAATGGCATATTTGTGTGCTTTACTATCCTTTGCATAGCGAATTTGATGGACTGGGAAAATGGTGTTTTTTTATTTACATAACAAATATTATTAGTGTTATACTTCAAATTTATTACTAATATTTATATCTTTTTCTGAGACTTAGAATAATAAGAGATGGGTCCCAATAAAAGTATTTTGTGTTAGATTGGCCAAAGTGTAGTTTACTTCGGTGATCATTAAACTAGACCATTTTAGATCAATGAAAAATTTCTACATATCAACTTCATTATAATTATTGTGCAAACAATTAGAAAAAAAATCCCTGAAAAATGGCTTAACCAAACAAACCAGTGTGAAATAAATTAATATCAGAAAGATTAAACTATTCCTCATAAATTGCTTTACCTAATGTCACCTGTTTCAATAGTTTTATATAAAAATAAAATAAATGTAGAAGAGTAATGAATGATAAATGAGTAATTTTAATAACTTCCAAAACCAGTATAGAATAAAATAATAGTAATATTACATCCCAATTTTTAATAAACATATGCGAAAATATATTCCTTTGTAATCTACTTAAGCAGCAAAATGTAAACAATGTGATGACTTTCTAAAAATGAAACTAACTTATCTATGCATGTTACACAACAGTAACCTACTTCTGTAGAGCAAAAGGAAATGTTTTGTTGGTTCAAAGTCATGACTCACGCTCACTAAAGATGTTATTGAGAACTGTCTGCACTAACCTCCTTCACATCCTGCAGTGTTGCATCCCAGCTCACTGTAAGAGGCATATATACGGAGTTGGGCATCAGGCATATCAGGTCAACGTGGTCGGACGTCGAGGACGTCCAGTAGTCCCACGTATTTGGGCAGCTTGGTGCGGGTACCATTGTTTTGATTGATCTCTTACTCGACCACTCAAATTATCCCCACAACATTTTTACACCATTCACTGTAAACTTGCTAGTTAGCGATCGTGTCGCTGTTGATCACTGAAAATATTATGCACTAAGTTACTTAACTATATCGAAACCACAATGTTGAATCATAGCATTTCCTGGTATTTTGACTGTGGGGCAAATCGCCATTCGAAAAGAAACTGTCAATGAAATTGCACAAACAACATTGGTACACAATTCTTTACTATAATTTATAAATGTAAATACCTTTACAGACACTTTACATAATTAATGTTGCATCAACAAATTACAAATTATAAAAATACTTTTCTGAGAAATTGTAAATAAATGATAAAGATTACGTGCAACAATCTACCGTAAGTATTGGGACTGAAAAAATAAATTAATTGGCTATGGTAAAATATTTTTTTATTTGTTGTGATGTCAACATTCTCTTTTCGACTCTATTTTATTCAATCGATTCGAATAAATTAGCAAGATGCTACTAGTACTGCTATCAAGTTCATTATTGTTTTAATTTATTATAAATGGTTATTTTAAGTCTTATAAATACAATACCGACGCAAAGTTGAAGTTTAGTCCCATCTCCTTTTTAGTCTGGTGAACGAAAGATAAGGCCAGTGTGTCTAGAGCAGTGATTCTCAACCTTTTTTTTGTTGCGGCACATATTTAACGATTTCAAAATTTGGCGGCACGCAAAGAAAAAGATAAAAATTATTTACTTACTACAACACACTGCATAAATAGTTTATCAACTGTATAAAATTAACTCTTTCTATATGATATTTCTAGACGCAATTTTTTTTTCTCAACTATTTTTCTGCCATCGTTCTTTATGCGAAGAAATAAAGACACAGTATGCGTGTGCAGTCAGCACATAAGCTCGGGATTCCCCGTGAGATGTGTACACAGCGCACGTGTTCAATCACAGTAGCATTTAGAGTGCGATAAAAACAAAAAAAAAACTTATTTGGAAAACCGTGTAAAAGCGAAAACGTGTAAAACAAGAACCGTGTAAATCATTGGATAGCTGCAAAGTTAGTAAGTTTACAAATTTATAAATTGACACTACATGCAATTAAATTTGCATTAAACTGAATCAAATACATTTGCCAATTTTAACCAAAGAAAAGGTGCAGTAACTATTAGGCAACACATTGTGAATCCCAACTATCACTAAAGCAACACGTTTTGTCCGCAGAAGTGGCAAGTGTGCACCAACTTGAGACATATTCCTATTGCTATGCACGCCGCTTCATCATAATTTGGTACTAAGAAAAATCGCGTTGCAAAGCAAATAATAAAATAAATTATTTTTTTGTGGATTTAAATATATATTCACATTAAAAATATTTTTCTTTTTAAATGATATAATTTAACAATATTAACATTATTATATATTTGCAAAATTTGGCGGCACACTTTTGAAATTTGGCGGCACACTTTTGAAATTTGGCGGCACACAAAAGTGCCGCGACACAGTGGTTGAGAATCACTGGTCTAGAGGAAACTCAGTTATACTAAGTACTGGTTTTTTGAAAACTTTTAAAATTCATGTGCTGATTTTTTTTCTGTATATGTTGAGTTCTTCTGTATATTTTCTTTATTTTATGACTTCTGCGTTTTTCTTCAGGAAGTTTCTATGTATGTTTTTTGTGCGTGTTTATTGCGAAAAGACGTTTTTTATATTTGTGATATAAACGCTAGTATTTTCAAGTTTTTGTGTGCCTTTCAATAAGATTTTACACGATGCCGAGGCGTTGTGCGAGTCTTTGGAGGACATATGTAATAATGATGTCCCCCAAAGTCTCGTAAGTACACAAAAATATGAAAATTTCAATTGTCCCCAACCCTTCTATGCAAATGAATGAACTAACTATGAAACTAACCATAATCAATGTTTGCAAAACTTGAATTCCTTTTTCAAAGCAGGGTCTTCATCCAATTCTTATTGTGCCAAATATATATATATATATATATATATATATATATATATATATATATATATATATATACCACTAAGCGAAGGTTTTATTAATATTGTTAAGGATGACACAATAGATAATGGACAAAAAAAATGTGTGTGGCTGGATCCTGAAAAAAGTGTCTTGAAAGAATTGTTAAAAGAAGTGAGACATGTCAGTAATGCATACATAAAGGCAAAAGAATATTTTTCTGATAAAAAGTGGGTGTGCCACCATTCTTTGTCATTAAAAAAATATTTCCAAGAAATTCAACATGTTTGTGTTTCACACTTAAAAAGATATCTCAAACTGTAAAATTAAAAGAAATATAAAATTTTACATTCAGTTCAAGTGTGAAACATAAGAAAAATTAAAGAATTTTTAGTTGACACAACAATAAACATTCTAATTTACAGTTGGTACAGAAATATAAATCGGATTTTGTGTGGCAAAATAAGAAATAACGATGTTAATGACGAATTGAAAGCCCAAACCTATTGTAACAAACATAAGCATTTCGAAATAAATCAGAAATACTAAAGAATGTTGTTTTTATTTTTAACGAAACCCGCAAATAGACCTACGAAAGTACAGTAAAAGTGAAGCACGGCATTGTTTTAAATAATTTTAGTTACGAAGTATCAAACATGACAAAAAACTAAATGCTTTTAAAAATGTTGTCGTCTGTACATATTATTTAGATAAATAGAAAATAAGTGGCCCAAGTTTGTATATCAATACATACACCATACATATAATATTAGTATATGAAGTATATCGACAGATGTCGTTAGTTCTTTTAGGGTGACAAAAAAATCGTTGAGTTCTTAATCTGAGTTGAGAGGGCTTTTTCTATACTCTTTGATATTATCGTACTCTTTGAGCAACGGTTTTTCAGTTTGCGCGCGTCATTGAGGTGTTCAATTTAAATCGTTTTAAACATAATTCAGAATCTGCTGCTTCGTGTGAAGAGTTGAGTGCAGTGCAGGTAATAGACTCTAATGAGACACTTGTTACGGCCTCCTCTTCAGTTTCCATATGTGCGCGAGTGTTAGACTCTATCGAGCCATTTGTGTCTACAATGGGAGTGCAAGTGTTGGATTCTGATGAGCCACATGTGCCTCATAGTTCGTCGATAGACGAACCCGTAGTTGGTACCAGTGGAGTGGCTGGTCCTAGTAGGCTGGCACCAGCTTTTTCATCTTCCAACACGCAGGATGAAGCTGAAGTGATACTCGGGAATTCTTCTGGAACATCAGGAAGAAGGATGAACTCGGAGGAATTGAAGTAAATCACATTGATTTATGCAACTAATACTTTCTGCCCTACCCCTAGAGTGTTTATGAAAAGCCGGAGGCGCGGAGGGTGAGCAGCCCTCGCCCTGTTACGCTAGGGCGGAGGGGCTGCTCATCCCATAGTGCCGGAGCCGTTGCAAATTTCTCTTGTTAGGGAACCAAATTCTGCCCATTTCATATGGTTTAAAAAAAATTTTTTTTAGGGCAAGATGGAATTGGCGGAAAATCTTTAGTAAGCTTGGAACACAAGAGCAATGCATACAGTTTGCCGAGGATAGAGATCTTCTGTTGAAGAGGAAGTGGTGTAGCTACCATAAGAGATGGATGTCATTATCCACAGCTAGTGGTCAAGTAGGAAGATTCCGTTGCTATAAGAGCAACTGCCGAGAACAGACCCGGAGTCGTGCTATTGGCACATGGTTTGAGAATGCCAGATTGCCCCTGACTCGTTTATTTGAGTTAATGTATGCTTTTAGTGCAGGCCTCTCATACCTTCAGGTAATGTGTTTTTCAAGTGTTTCGAAGTTTATGTTATCTGAAAAGTAAGCATTTTTTTTTATTTTTTTTATTTTAGGCTGTACACGAACTGGCTACCGAGAATTCTGTTGTATCTTACAGTACTGTAACTGATTGGTACAGTTACTGTAGAGAAACAATAGTGGTTTTTGAAATAGAAAACCAGATTACCAGACCAAAAATTGGTGGTTCTGGTAAAATTGTCCATATTGATGAGTCAAAATGTGGGGTACGGAAACTTAACAGAGGCCATCAAATTGATGGACACTGGGTCATTGCAATGATTGAAGATCGCCGAGATGATTTACGATTAGAGGTATAATGAAATAAAATATATATCTATGTTATCACAATATTTTCACTTAATTTTATTACAGGTGTGTCCCGAAAATGTGCAAAGTGCTGAGGTGCTGCCTCTTATAATGAAGCATGTTGAGGTAGGCTCCACAGTCCACACTGACTATTGGCAAGCCTACACTAGTCTGTCTGATCATGGATATACTCATATAAGAGTAAATCACATTGACCCAGAAAATAGATTTGTTGCTACAGATGGGACACATACTCAAGGAATTGAAAGTCAGTGGCGTGGATTAAAAAAATCTCTTCGACAGCACAAGAACAAACAAGATTTCACGGATCGGCTCTTTGAGTATACATGGCGGAGACGAATAAGAATAAACAACATGGATCCCTTCGAAGAATTGTTGAAGGCAGTTCAGCATGTTTATAAAGTAATTAGGTAGAATGATTGTAAAATTTCATAATTAAGTTGTAATGTATCATATTTAGCTGTGAATGTAATATTTAGTTGTGAAATTTAATGTTTAGCACTGAAATATAATATTTAGTCTTGAAATGTACAATTTTTAAGCTGTGAAATGTAATATTTAGTCGTGAAATGTATCATATTTAAGTTTAAAATTATTTTAGTAGCTAGACCTCCCAGATCCAACCTGTCTCGTCCTTATGCCCTGTCTATTCCCCCCAAATATTTCTTGGTTTCTCGTTAGTAGGACGTTCGTCACAAATACCCTTTTCGGCGCTTTTCCCCCCACCCTAATACTCCCACATCCCCCCAGGTCCCGAAGGTGAGTTTTGGCAAGAATAAACCTTATGGTCCGGGAGCCAGCGACAGATTTTCATGACCAATCCCCTCCCAATCGAAAATTCGTAAAATGCATAAAGGACTTATACTATGAATACTCGCGACCGTCAGCTGCGACTCCGTGGGTGGGGTGGGCAGTGGCAACCTCCCAAACATGAAGAAAAAAATTTTTTTTCAGTCATTTCCTCTCAAATAAAAATTTACCTGGTGATCGTTTATATGCTACTATGAATGAAAATTAATGTCAGCTTGCTGTATCTCGGTGGAAAGTTTGTCAGCTGGCACCTTGAAATGGTCCGGAAGCCAGCCACAGATTTTCATGACCAAGTCCCTCCCAATCGAAAATTCGTAAATTGCATAAGGGACTTAAACTATGAATACTTGCGACCGTCAGTTGCGACTCCGTGGGTGGGGTGGGCAGTGGCAGCCTCCCAAACATGCAGAAAAAAAAATTTTTTTCAGTCATTTCCTCTCATTTGAAAATTTATCAGAGTATAGTTTATGTAGTATTTTGAAAGAAAAACATAGTCAGCTGACCATAACACGGTGGATTATACGTCAGCTGGCTCCTTAACATGAAAAAAAATTTTATTTTTCAGTGATTTCCTCTCAACTAAAAATTTACCTGGTGATCGTTTATATGCTACTATTAATGAAAATTAATGTCAGCTTGCTGTATCTCGGTGGAAAGTTTGTCAGCTGGCACCTTGAAAGGTGTAACGGAACAGCATCTATGACCCACTGAAACTTATCAACTGACGACTTTTCCCTTTACTTACAGCTAGCTGATTTTTTTTATTATTTACTAGAGTACTTTAACAATTCTCTGATAAATTTTCATACGGGAGGAAATAACGCGCGGATATTGTGACGACACACTTTACATTACACTAGCACAGCCAGCTGACGTCTAATCCACCGTGTTATGGTCAGCTGACTATGTTTTTCTTTCAAAATACAACATAAACTATACTCTGATAAATTTTCAAATGAGAGGAAATGACTGAAAAAATTTTTTCTTTCTCCATGTTTGGGAGGCTGCAACTGCCCACCCCACCCACCTAGTCGCAGCTGACGGTCGCGAGTATTCATAGTATAAGTCCCTTATGCATTTTACGAAGTTTCGCTCGAGAGGAAATAATTGACAAAAAAATGCACCTGGCTCCCGGACCATTACTAATCCTTACTTATATATTAAATCAGAAGAAGAAATAAACTTCAATCAATCGAAATTAGAACACGAGCTGCATTCGAAGTGACTTCTTGTACGATGCTCGTCTGACATTGATCATCCTTGAATACGAATGCGATCTCTTTGTGCCTTTCTTTATCGATTATTATTCCCTTAACATCATAGCTTTAAAACATGTAAAATGTGAATAAGGAAGTTTGACTTCCACTAAATTTAACAAGTGAATCTGTGAAATGATGTCGACGTTATCATACGAAATGACAAATGGTGCAGATGGACGTCATATGGGTCGATGTGATGTTCGCTGGAAGTGGACAGTATTATTGTCCGTGTGTTGTTGTTTGAGCCTTGTTATCATAAGTTGGTAACGGAGAGACAATTTTGTGTTTGAAATGTTAATGTACATGAGGTCAAATATTTTTACAGTTAATTGATATGACTATTAACTATTAGCCTATTGTATTGCGTATTGTTTTATTGTCGCAACACCTTGAAGTTTCTTTGAATTGCGCCGTCTATTGAAAAAAAACAATAATTACAACATTTTTGACAAAATGAGTAGTGATTCATCGACTGGGAAAAGTCCTCAGAAAAATCAGTTTGAAAATATTATAATGAAGCTGAAAAATAATTTTACTTTGATTTTTGTTGTTGTTATTATAAATATATGTGATAATGTATGTGTGGTCTAGTAACTAAGAAAATTGTTTATTATTTAATTTTATGAGCAAAATGATGAAATCTGCCTTTTTTCCATTACCTACTGTTTTCTACTGTTTTTTTTTAGGCAAGTTGTTGTTTTTTGGTTTTTTGAGGTTGGCAGCACAGTTGTACTCTTTGCCTGCCTCTATGTGCTCTATGGCGCAAATCCTAACCTCAAATCACCTTCAATCTTCAATCCAATCCATAAAATAAAAACTTGCCAGATAAGTTTTTCAGTTGAGTGGTCTCGTGATACAAACGCTATCAAGGTTAATTGAAATGGTAAAATTTTCGAGACCTTTTTACTAAAAATAAAATGTTCGAGCATTCTATTAAAGTACCAAGGCACTATAAAATTGCAGCTAATATTTTAAAAAAAGTTTCCACAGAAGGCGGCAGCGTTAAAACTTTATTGTACGATAATAAACTTCGTCATTTCGTGAGTATATTCTTACACTTTTAACATAGGTACCTAAAAACAACTTGGTAAATTAATACCCCTTTCAATGTTGTTTTTGCAGAGAACTAACGTGCTATTCGCACTTATAACCGAAACTATAAAACATGCTGCACATATTGACAAAATCTTTGATAGTTGTAGTCTTCTTAAAAATGAATCACGATTAGATCCTTGGCTAGCAAAAATTTTAACAGCGGAATTGTTGTTTGGTAAAAAAACTTTACCAGGGAAAAGTAAACCAGAAAAAACAATATTATCATACAAAGAGCAATTTGAAAAGTATACAGATGACCATGAAGATGATTTGAAGTCTAAAGGTAATTATTTTTATTTATTTTTCAGATCAATAACAACAATTGAAAATACTGTGAAATGGCTGATAATTCTGAGGGTCCGCTGATACCAGCTCACACTAAACGAGTGGCTTTAGTACTTGCAAATTTATTTTTATATAGTGTAGCGATGTTTACACTTCCTTTTATTGCATTTTTTGGTATACGACACATACTTACTGATGTGTACCCTGTGGATACATTTCCAAGAACGGCATGGTCAGTTTTTGGTGCAGTTGTTGTTGTGAAAACTATTATTTTTATGTTTGCTTATAAAGCATATTATGAAAAAGAATATGATGAGCATGGAAATGAAATTGATCAGCATTCCTACCCAATTAATAAGCCAACAACTGCAACAGAATCAGCCAAAACTACATTAAATTTGAAAAAAGATTGATCACAGTATTAAATCAAAGTTATAGTCATTCCAAGTGTTGTATAATGAATTATAAAACCCAGTGTAACTTATTCAATTAGAAATAAACAATATTTTAAGAAAATTTACTTGTTTGAGTTTTAAAATTTTCATATGTAGTCATAACAAAGTTGTAACTATCCGTTGTCCTTTGCTGCACATATATGGGATTTACATTGTAAATCACCGAACAAAACTGCATACAATCAAACAACTTTGACAAAACCTGAATACAAAAAAGGATATAGTTTTACTTACTATATTTTTAAACGAAAAAATGATGCACACTTTCCGCGGCAACAGAACAGAAGTATAATATTGAAGTTAAAAATAATAATTCTTGGTAAAAGTTTTACTTGTCAGATAAGCAGAAATATATTATCTTATTATTTATATCACTCTTAGGTTTACATTTCCATTCATAAGAAACAGTTAAAAATTATATGACAGTTGTTCGCAGACCGAGATATGTACGTGTTAACACGAATCTTTTGACTACATCTGATGCGATACGAGCCTTCCAGGATGAAGAGTATTACTTCATAAGATGCACGGCCGGCTCCTATGATGACTTTCTCAAACAAATACAAAGCCTTACCGAGTATGACTTCACACAGGATTACCATGTGAAGACTGTGTTTGTTTTTTCCCCTGGTACCAAATTTCATGAACATGAGTTGTATTTGGAGAATAAGATTATATTGCAAGATAAGGTGAGTAAAAAAAAACTCTAAAAGAATTCCATGGTTTTAAATTTGTAAGGTTTTAATATAAAAAAAAAAAAAATTTGTTAATTTAGGCAACAGCTATGGCAGTCCATCTCTTGTCTGCACCTTCTGGTAGCGTGGCATTGGACATGTGTGCCGCACCTGGTATGAAGACAACGCAATTAGCTGCATTTATGAGAAATGAGGTACTATTTTTACTCTCTGTACATTTCAACCTATCTTATGGACAGAATTACAGTTAGTCTCTCATAAGATCTCTTAAGAGATGTCTATTTTCATTTGGTTGGTCGATGTATGGAGACTTTTTAAGACAGTCCATCTTTTCTTTTTTCAGGGAAAGATTTATGCCGTGGAAAGGAATGAACAACGTTATAAGACGTTGTGTGAATTCGTAGAAAAAACCGGATCAAAGTGTGTTGAAACATTACACAAAGATGCCTTGGAGATAAAACGAGGCGACTACGATGACGTGGAATACATACTTTTAGATCCTAGTTGTTCTGGTTCAGGTAATTATCAGATTCAATATAGTTTTAATTTTTTATTTTTTATATAAGATAAAGAGATAAACAAGAAACGGGAACACCAAAGTGTTCATCGACGCCCATGGACATCTACAATACCAGAGGAACTGTAGATGCGTTGCTGGCCTTTGAGAAGGTGATAAGCTTCTTGAAGGACCCTAAGTCGTAGCAATTGTTGGTGACAAAAATGATTATAAATTCTTATTTCGATTTTCAGGGATGGAATTTTGCGTTCACAACTATATCGAAGATACGAGATTAGCAAAACTAACATCATTGCAAGAAAAGTTTTTAAAACATGCAATGAATTCATTTCCTAAAGCAAAGAGGATAGTTTACAGCACCTGTTCATTGTATCCAGAAGAGAACGAAAGAGTAATCACGAATGTTGTAAAAACATCAAGAGCCAAATGGAGAGTTCAAGATGTTAAAGAACTATTGAAAGGACACTGGAATAATTTCGGTTCAGGAATGTACGGTAGTATTGGTACAAGATGTTTATACGCAAAACCAGAATCAGATTTGACTACTGGATTCTTTTTAGCTGTATTAGATAGGGATCCGAAAGATTTAGAAAAGAAAGAATGCCATGAAAACAATTCAGATAAAGAAAGTAGAAAAGAAAAGAAAAGTAAAATTAACCAGAACAATGATAATGATAACAGTGCTAAGGATAAGCATAATAAAGCAGAGCATTTGGAAGATAAGGAAATTGCTGAGTTCAGAAGCGAGGATGAAAATAATAGAATTAAAAAAAAGAAAATGAAAAAATCTAAACACGACAATGACTGTTTAGATACTAGAAATGATGAAAAGGATATAAGCGACGTTTCTGAAGACGTGAAGAATAAATCTAAAAAGAAGTCTAAGAAAAAATCGGAGCCTGAAAAACATGAAATGAAAGTCGAAGAAGTAGAAAACTCGTTTGATGATACAAAAGAATCGAGTAAGGAAAAAAAGAAAAAGAAGAAAAAAGACAAAAGTAAGGATATAAATAATACAGAAAATAACGACTCCAGCGAACTGCCTGAAAATATCAATGATGAAGGAGAAATTCAAAAGAAAAAAAGGAAACGCGATTCGGATACAACAATCCATGAATCAAATAATGATTGTTTAATGGATAAATCAAAGAAGAAAAAAAAGAAAGATAAATACTTAATGGTCGAAAATGATGATAATAATGAACTGAAAGAGCCGAAAAAGAAAAAAAAGAAAAAGATTTATAGTAGTTAATGAGAACATTATGATGAACTTACAATAAATGACAAATTAAAATTGTTATTTTATTGTCATTTTTTACAGAAAAGTGACAAAAAGTTTAATTCCGCACCGTTTAATGATTAATTAATTGTGTAATACGTCGAACTACATCATGTATACGTGTGTGTGCGCACGGCATCCGGGAGCCGCCGAACACACCCGAGTGCGCGCCGCGGGTATAAATACGGAGCCGCGGTCCGCTAAAGGCAGTCGATTGCGCGCAGCGGCCGCTTCTGCATCGGAACGAACGCTCCGTGAATTGACGAACCCCTCTTCTACCACACTGTGATCTATGCGCTTGGGCAGTGCTCTGTATCAGACGCTGACTCGGACCATAGTTCATTGTCGTTGTAGGTTACCTCGCGAGTGTCTGTCTCTGTCTGTTATTTTTTGTTCTTCTTGCTAAATAAACTTTATTACCTTTCTTGAATCTTGTCTTCCTTTGCCTTACAAATTGGCGCCCAACGTCGAGGCAAGAAGAAGGAATTAGATGAAGAGGAATTTAAGACCAAGGAAAGGAAATAAAGGAACCATGTCAGAAGACGAATCACCTAAGAAAACCAGTTTTTCACTGACATTGGACGAATTGAGGAATAAATGTTATCACGTCGAGGTTCCTTTGCGTCCTCAAATATAGTCTATAAAGGTGAGAGAGACTCTGGCAAGGTCGAGGAGTTCCTTACCGTTGCTGGTGTTTTCAAGACTGTCGAATTAATATCAGACGAAGATGCACTGAAAAGTTTGCCGCTTATCTTGAAAGATGATGCTCTTACTTGGTGGACGGGAGTGAGAACTGATGTAAGAACATGGAAGGAGTTTGAGCAACGCCTTCGTCATGCATTTGCTCCTAAAAAACCGCCCTTCTTAGTATATCAAGAGGTTTTCGCGTTAAAGCAGTCGCCGAACGAACTCACTGAAAACTTTGTTGCCAAGAAGAGGGCCTTATTTACGCAATTGCCTCGTTCTTGCTCTCATTCGGAAGAACAACAGTTGGCAATGATCTTCGGGCTCCTACATCTGTCCATCCGAGAGAAGATACCGTATGAAACTGTTGGGAGTTTTGATACACTTCTGCAGGCAGCAAGGGGTGTCGAGCGTTTTCTTGCAGAGAGAGACATGTCTCAGCCCAGTAATAGGGACCCGCAACAGCAACGTGTTCGGTGTCATTATTGCTGACAATTTGGGCATACAATAGACCTCTGCCGGAAGAAAGCAAAGAACGAAGCTGGATCTAGGGCCAGTCACTTGATGAGTGATCCGAAACCCGCTAAGGCTAAGCTATCGCTGCCACACAAGCCCCCTCGCCATCACAACCCAAATTTTCTTGCTATGGGTGTGGCGCTCCCGGGACAGTAAGGAGCAAATGTCCCACATGTGTTGCTGCAAGTACGGACCAAACCAATCAAGAGAATTTGAGCTTCTGTGCAATAAATGTTAACCAGGACAGTAGGCGAAGGACTGTAATAGGTATTGGCATCGGCAGTATTTTGGGCACTGCTTACCTAGATTCATGCGCCAAGACCAGCGTCCCATCGTATAAGTTGTACCTCTGTTTAAAACAAGTTGGATACCAATTTTGTGAGCAAAGAGCCACGGTCACTCTAGCCGACGGGATCAAGCGGAAGCAGATCATTTACTCAGTAAAGGTACCAGTTGGTATTTGTGGACGGATCATACCAACGACATTTATTGTTTTACCGGAATCACGAGAAAACCGTACCTTACTAGGAGTAGGATTCATTCAAGATGCCGGAATGGTTTTGAACATTCCCCAATTAACGTGGCACTTTATTGACGACCCAGACATGACATATGATCTACAGGAGGAAGATGCTACAAAAACGACACTGATACACGTAGATGCTGTTAAGGAGATTCTGAGCGAAATGAGGCCGCCACTGGAACTATCACCCTTGGGTCTTACTCCAAACACACCGAATACATCGGTAACACCACCCGCTGCAGTATTGGTGCCAACGTTGCCTGATAAGAGCCCGCTTAATATGCCACAAGTAGTAGAACCTACTTTACCAGAAGCAAGTGCTTGTACAAAGTTTCACCTGACTCCTATTGACTTCGTGTCCCCAACTAAACGTGCGAAGCCACTGTTTGACGGACATTCGCCAGTCTGGGACTGCCTATACAGAAATGCCCAGATTAGTGTTCACGCTGCAGAAGTCCACTCCACTCCTAACTCCCAGTTACTCTTCAACAGTGGAAGTAGTGAAGATGATGTGGAGATCAACTCCATTGCCATAGGCGACATACAGACACCTGCTCTTAATAACCTACAAAGAGAGTGTCTCATCAAGATGCTGCAGGATAATGTAAGTGTATTCGAGCCTAACGACGAGCCTATTACGTTGACCGAGCACTGTATCAATACTTGTGATCATAGCCCGATATCAGTGCCACCCCATAGACTCTCCCCGCCTTCACGAGCAATCCTGAAACAGGAACTTGAAAAATGCTCGAAAAAGGAATAATTAAGCCATATTCCTCTCCCTGGACCGCACCAGTCCTTCGTCGGGCAGGTGCAACTCAACCTTATACTATTAAGACTGACGCTAGTGGATATGCGATCGGAGCAGTTCTAGTCCAGGGGAAACTCGAAGACGAACATCCAGTGCCAGTTGCCACCAGATTATGGACGTCAGCGGGAAAAACTACTCGCTACGCCCCTACCTGCCCGTGGTCGTGAGCGGCCCAAGAAGACCTAAACTTCTGCTGTCTCCGCGCCGGGACGTCTGCTGGATCCAGAGGGGGAGGATGTAACACGTCGAACTACATCATGTATATGTGTGTGTGCGCACGGCATCCGGGAGCCGCCGAACACACCCGAGTGCGCGCGCGCCGCGGGTATAAATACGGAGCCGCGGTCCGCTAAAGGCAGTCGATTGCGCGCAGCGGCCGCTTCCGCATCGGAACGAACGCTCCGTTAATTGACGCACCCCTCTCCTGCCACACTGTGATCTATGCGCTTGGGCAGTGCTCTGTATCAGACGCTGACTCGGACCATAGTTCATTGTCGTTGTAGGTTACGCGAGTGTCTGTCTCTGTCTGTCATTTTTTGTTCTTCTTGCTAAATAAACTTTATTACCTTTCTTGAATCTTGTCTTCCTTTGCCTTACAATTGTGTTTTAGTTTGATTTATTACCTTTGCCTTTAAATCAAAGACTGAAAAGCTTCTGTTAGTGCTATTTTTTTTAATACGTTCTCAATTTCATCATTATCAAAATCATCAGTTTTTATCTGCCCACTGCTGGGCATAGGTTTATCACAATGCCTTCAACATTAGTTCTCTATTTAGTTTAGTCTAATATATAAAATTCTCGTGCCACAGTTTTCGTTCCCGTACTCCTCCGAAACGGCTTGACCGATTCTCATTAAATTTTGTGAGAATACTGACTTACTGAGAATACTACTTACTACTGAATATGTAGGTCTGAGAATCGGCCAACATCTATTTTTCATTTTTTTTTAACTGCGCGCGTACGGAGTCGCGGGCGACAGCTAGTACAATTATAAGATTATAATTACTCATTCTAATCGTACTTAGCTTAAGCAAAGTCAATAAATCCGTAACATTTAAGTGGGGCAAGCGTCATAAACGATGCTTAAACAGTATAACCACTTTCCCGCAAATAAAATACCTTATTTTTTCCTTCCATCGCTTTATCATTTGATTATGAGTCTTATAACGTCAGTATATAATTCACATTTGATTGATGAAGGACCGTTAAGCTGCACACACGCCAGTTTGTCACGAACTGTGTCGTGCGTCCTTATTTTCAACGCCCACATACAAAGGAAATACATATTCATATGGATACCTAATTGAATAATTGTTTCTTTGTTACTTTTTTTTAAATGTTGCTATGTAGGTTGCTATGTATTTTTTTCAACTGTAATTTACGGTGTGGTTGTAAGTATTTTAACGTTGCTGTCCTGAATACATATGATAAAGTTTATACGCACTGAAGCATTCATTTACATAAATAAATATTAACTACTACAGTAACTGATGCATCTTAGATTTAGCCATTAACGAAATATCCAGTAATAATTTTGTTAAATTAATCAAGCTTATAAAATGAGATAAAAAATTGACTGCACTAAATTATAATTAAAAAGAGGCAATAGTAAAACAATCAAGGCTAGCCTTATCTCTTAAAGGTTCGAATCAAAGTTGGCTTGAAACAATAGTAGTATAACGTAGTTAATAAAGCAGTACACCAATTTATCGACACCTAATTTCGACGAAGAAATATTTGATTATTGAAACTTTTATAGGTCACTGCGTGTTAAAAGTTGGTCACTTATTTGTCCTTGAGCTAATTGGAAATTGTGTTACGGGTCTCACGATTATTTTTACGTGAATGTTTTGTAATGTTATGAACCATACTCGTGACGAATTCTATTACTGTAGGTAACACGTAACACCATAAGAAAAACTTATTTTTCCTCACTCTCATATACTTTGGAAAATTAAAGACAACACTATGTTTTTGTATATGTGTTTCTGCAGTCGAAACTTACAGGTATACGGTCTTATTGATGTTAGTTTTAGGAATAACTGGATATTAAGTATTGCAACGTATTATTACCGTAATGGCAATTTTCTTGCGTCAAACTAAAACAGTTCTTAGAAATTTCTTTGCTATTTAGCAGTTGATTGCTTTAGGTAATATTCGTGTGGTTTTTATTGTGTAATTCTAAGTATTTATGACCACATAAATTTCTCTATAAAGTAACTTATTACGAGTAATTTTTAATGGAACAAAGGAACCTAAGATGTGTTGGTAAAATCAAAAATTATCATCATCTTTCATTGCTTCTTCCCATTTTTAAAGTTTAAACTGACAATATTCAATTGACGGCTATTCTTCTGATATATAAATAATATCTATCTATAAAAATAACACACTTGTCTACATTATGTGCTGCAACAGAATAAACTAGTTAGTTGCCAAGCAACAAGAGTGTTCTCCTATAGGCGTGCCTCGAAGGCGGGTCCATTATCTTTCACCCTCACCCACAACCAATGAGCGACAGGAAACGGAATATTATGACAAACGCATCATTCAAGGCCTGTCACTTACAGCTGAAAAAGTGTGGTTACTTTGTCATGAATTTGAATTCTACGCTATGGGAATAGAGCTTTAATTTGTTTGTATTTAATTGTGGATGAGTTTCCGTTATTGGCTGTCGTCAATCAATTAAGCACGAATTGTCGTATTGTAGTGTTGTGGTTGGAAAAACAATTCGAATAAGTACTTTTTACACGCCCCAGTTATGTACATAATATATTTGTAACGTACTTACTAAAAACGCGACTAAAATCCCTAAACAATTAACGACATTCTGTATATTATGTTAAAATCTTAAAAAGATTTTTGAACAATTATTCAAAACATACATCTTTTTCAACTTCTATAAAACATCTACAACTATTTAAAATCGTTTAATCTATATATATAAAAGAAAGTCGTGTTAGTTCCACTATTTATAAATCAAGAACGGCTGAATCGATTTGACTGAAAATTGATGGGCAGGTAGCTTAGAACCAGAAAACGGACATAGGATAATTTTTACCCCGTTTTCTAATTTTTTATTCCGCGCGGACGGAGTCGCGGGTAAAAGCTAGTAAGATATAAAGTTACAGTTATAATCTTTAACAACTGTTCGTTACTTGTGTTAGTAAATATAACATGAAACACGCACAACTCTCATTTATCTTAAAACGCGCAGAATCATGACGTCACTAATGATTGAAAGCGTGCAGACTTACTGCTTGCCTGCCCTCTTTATGTATTTTTAGTAAACTAGGTCTTAATTAATTATTATGGCATAAGTTTTTTTTAATCAGTTTTATTACTGATAAATAATTATGTGAATAATATTGAACATTTGTAAAATATATGCTATATCAAGTATTATATTTAATATGTACTTATATTTAGTATGTACTCTCTTCCTTCGTCCATACGAGAAAGTACATCGGTGCCCTCCTTCAAAATGGGTCTAAAGGAACACTTTATATCACTTTAAGTTTTTTGCTATTAAACAATACATATTTATATATATTGTATGTATATATGTCATATTTATTAAGTTTATTATTTAATTAATTAAGTAATAATAGTATGTAAGTATTCATATACGTATGTTCAACATACGTATATGAATATGTACTTATGGCGACTTGTACACACATATAGTTATTACCCACTAAACAACCTATCTTTATGTTATGGTTAGCTGTAAGAGAACTCGTTTAGAGTTAAGCTCTCCAGTACATCACTGCATTTCTAATGTAATGTTAAAAAAATTATATGTGTACAAAGTTTAAATAAATAAATGAAAATGAAAAAATGAAAATGAAAAATATGTATGTAAATAAATGTATATTTATAAATAATACTAATCTTTCCTTAATATCAAATAATGAAAGGAACTTAGTTACTATTATTATCCACACTATTGTCGGATACCGCTCCACGCTACGCAAGTGCTACGGCGTCGTAGCAGTCGCCTAGCTCGCACAGTTTATATTTCTGATAAGTGTAATTTTCTTTGACAGTTGGATACTAATCGATGTAAAATAAATTATTAGGAACAATCCCAGAACTTTAATCAGAACTTGATTAATCAAAGAATTTCTATACATGATTTTTATTTCATTCAATTACAATGTATGAATGTTATAATATAAAATTTTTCCCATTTAGTCGAATAGTCGTACTATATGTATTGTGGTTTCTTTATAATAATATAAACTTAATCACGTCCAGTCACGATTATAACCTCAATCCAAACGAGCACGGATTTTTAAAATGTTTTAACTATTTTACAATATAATCCGTAATTAGAGCGGCAACAACAAGTCGTGTAAAATAACTTCTTACTCAATCAAAACTTTTCTTCTTCGTAATCACGTATTCGTTATTTATAGGTTTATTAATAATACTGGAATAAATGAAAATTATTTTTAAATACAACAATTTATTAATAATTACCTCACATATTATGAGCTTTTAAATAGAGGGGTAGAGATGGTATTTTATTATGTCTATTTTATATTTTATATTCTCTGCTCTGTGTCCTTATTAGCATTATCTTGTTCAGCAATTGTAAAAAGCTAAAGAGATTCAATGTAGTTCCACGTGATGACTGGAATATTATATACTTTATTTAATTGTTTTTTTTATAATATTATATTTTATGTTTTTATTTAAATGCTACGCCATCTGTATATACACGAAGTGAAACAGTGTACCATTTTTTAAGA
Source organism: Papilio machaon (assembly GCF_912999745.1). Classification (NCBI taxonomy): domain Eukaryota; kingdom Metazoa; phylum Arthropoda; class Insecta; order Lepidoptera; family Papilionidae; genus Papilio; species Papilio machaon. Next base: position 1,822,938 of record NC_059989.1, on the reverse strand, counting down.
AAATTACACAAACGAATGAATGTGAAATTTGACACTTCTAAAGATAATGTGGAGAAGTGTATAAAGCTGTTTTTCTAAGTATTAAAATACAAATTCTTTGACTATGTATTAAGATCGAATTTCAACTGGTGACCGTATAAGATCTTTACCAGCACGTCGTAGTCTCATAATAACGCACCTACTTATAATAAAAACCTTTTATGTAATATAATAATCGATGTTAATTAACAGCAATCAACGGACTTTAACTAGTGGCACCTAAAAACTATAAGCGAATTATATAAACACGCCAGCATACGCCTTCACTGACCCGAAGACGCTGACTGTATGTTAACTTGGCAATACCACACACATTTAAAAAAGTGCGTTTTAAACTTTTAACTATCTGCCTATTAACGTCTCTTAAATGAAGATATGAAGAACAGTTAAATTAAGAAATTATTTATATAGTATGCAATATAGTAACTGTTGTATTGTTTTTGTTAAAAATCCATTTGCAATACACATTGTACTCGCAAAAATGGAGTATTAAAGCTATTATAAAAGCACATACTTGGGATAAGGTTACGAAATGTAGATAGCCTTACTTATCTAAGTCAACAATCTTTTTCGTAATACTGATAGTAATCAGTGCGATGTTTTTACCCTACCGATTAAAGTAATTAAAACTGTAAGTCGGTCATGCCGGTGTGACGTACGAGGGTGCGGTGGCCGACTCACCCCACGCGGCCGTACCGAACCTTCACTCGATTCCCTTCTCAAAACATAACCGGACGACTACTCTAGCATACTTCTTACATATACTAAGTACTAACTAATTAAGTTAACAACATACTTAGACCATTCTTTTGTCTTGTGTTAACTACATCTGTTCAATTTAAGTTTATCGTTTAAATGCATTTCGCGCCAATTGTTTTGTTTTTCCGTAATATGTGATTTTTAAACTCTAAATAAGTGAATTGATTTAAGTGAAATGGCAAGTGAAGAATCTACACCTGCAGCTACTGCGGTAAGTTATAATTAATATGGTTACTAATTAGTTAATGCATATTAATCCTACTCGCTGTTAATTAAAACGTTAATTGATAATTTTAATGTTGTTATATTTTGATTCAAATGAATTAGTAGTACTATAATTAGTAACCTGAAGACATAAATAACAAGTAAGTTACATGCTATTTGTATTTTCAAAAGCGATTTAGATGAATATATATAATATAATATATAATAGAGAATAGAGATGTTAGTCTTTCGTTTACAAAATTTCTAAGATACAAAATGTTCATAGGATAGTTTCATGGAAGGGATAAAAAGTTGCCAAATCGTTTTGTTTCTAATGTGTCGTAAATAGGGGTAATAAGAATGGGGTAAATTCAGATATGACGGCTGACAGAGATGTATGGAGGAGTAGTACATACTGTGCCGACCCTCAATAGGAATAAGGGCAGGTTGGTGATGATGATGATGATGTGTCGTAAATAGTATAATTTCTTAAATATAAATAAAAATGCAGTTATTTCTGGAAAAAAAAAATAATATTTTATACCAATTTATAAAGTTTTTCCTTCGAATTCATAAGTAATTTATTGTTAATCATATCTTTTCTTGCATGCGATATGCACTCGAAATCACAAGGTTTTATTTAATTTTATTTCAAGGAATTATAATAAAAGTATATTTCGTGACCTCTGTCACTTAGTCACGCGTCCACACCAAGTTCGTTAACTCTTGCGATGATCTCAAGAGTTAACGAACTTTTGTAATCTTACAAAAGTTATATTACTTTTGTACTTAAATAATTTATACATTTCTATATGCGTACATATAATCATATCAATATTTTGTTGCACTAATAATGTTTTTAAGAAATAATTTTGATAATACGATTATACATTTGGAAAATTGGCTGACTTAAATATATTTAAAGATTTGTAAATTTATCTCAGTGCTTTACTCATCAATAAATATTCCATGAATGAAATAAGGCGTATGTGAAAGGCTACGATTATTTCTTGATTGAGAGCGGGTTGTGGTAGCGGGGTGCGGGCGCGGCGGGCAGTCGCCGGCCGGGGCGTAGCGAGTCATGTCGCGTCGACAGCCCGCCAAGCCGCGCCTACATTCGCGAAATCGTCCACAGGCGCCGGAACCGGTTTCCGCACCGGAACCTACACCGGCGCCCGAACCTGAACCACAAGCGCCCTCTGATGACGAGAAAGAATCAGAATGGAGACCGTCTCGACCTCCGTCTCCACCGCAACGAAACGAAGATATATCTGAAGGCTCGGAGGCTACAGTTCGAGCGGTGAGACCGGAACCGACAAGTCGCTACGCTAATTTAAACTATTGGAAGGCGCGACGCGTCACATTCTACCGCAATGGCGACCCGTTCCATCCCGGGGTCGAGTTCCGTTTCAAACCGGGAAGAGACCTCGTATCGATGGACGCGCTACTCGACCGCTTGTCAGAGAGGTTGGAGTTGCCGAGGGGAGCGAGATTCATCTTCGGTATGGACGGAGACAGAAAGTACAGACTGGAAGAACTCGAAGATGGAGCTTCGTACGTCGTGTCGTCATATAAAACATTTAAGGTAACGTATTCAGATATTTTATTTAATTGTTAACTTTTCAATATTCATCTCTTAGTTGTTTCCATTGTAGAAAATTATGAATACTATTGATCACGAATAAATATGGTACAGATAACCGTCAATGCATATTGTAAATTAAGTTTCAGTTATTGTGCAATTTTTGACACAAATGTTAACAGTAAAGGTTACACAGTCGTAGGGCAGACAGTAGAAATGCATAATAATCGACAAAAAAAATTGTACATTATTTATACATATTGCATTGTGTACAATTTAAATTATATTTTATTTGTGCGGTCTGTTTTTAAAAACTTGCTTATCGCAACGGTCATCGTTTCTTCGTAGCAGGTTATTATGTTTTAAAATTTATATTTTGAACGTATAACAAATACTGTGGCTACTTTTCAACGTAATACAAAACAACATATTTCTTAGAAATAATTTATTACAAAGCTTGAGGATTATAGGAACTGGGATTATATTTTTAATTATTCATGTGCAATAATTAAATTAAGCCGTGCCACACCGGGTACTAAAACTAGTTATTTTATATATACTTTGCATTATAATGTTTCATGTTACAATACCTTTAATAGTTGACCTGCTTTAAGCTATTTAGTTGTGTTGAAATCATTAAGAAAATTTCTGTTTAGGGTAGATACGCACTGTACGACCAATAAACGCAACGGAGCAACGAATAAAGTACCATGATTTTATAAAATTATTTATTAGAGTTATTATTAATTAGACACTAGTAAAAAGAGGCTTTTTAGCAGGTCTCGCAAAGATTTCTATCTTGTCATAATTTTTCAAATACAATTACAAAAAAAAAAGTCTTTTAATGTAAAAATCTCGTATTCATTTCATAATTTAGAACAATGTTCTAAGAACGCGTTTAAATATTTAACACTACGATAATTCAACATTAAGTGTCGCAGAATTTCCATATTGGATGTATTAGAAAAAAGAGTAACCTTTCCTTTTTCGAATGCATTTTAAGCACTTAATAACTATTCTAATAATAGAGTTATGAAACGCGTTATGTGAACCAGTCCTAAAAAAACATTAGCGTGTACGTCCTAAGATGGTATTTGAGTCAACATTACTTTAGACCGTGCAGACGAGGCCGCGGCCTTGCCAGATGTGGGTCGAAGGATAAGACCCACGCACCCACCATTTGCATTTCGATTACGAATACTCGAAATTTGTTTTTCTCCGCCCATGCGGCGCCTAATTGTGAGCGAAATTTCATCCAAACGTAATTACAGCGTAAGGAAATTATGAATACGATAAGAGTCAAATACTTAAATTATTTGTTAAGTCGTTAGAAAAATTGCGTAAATAAAATACACTTTCTATTTATTTAGAATACATTTCTGTGTATATTTGCCGTAACTTCCAGTGACTCACCTAAATGCATAAATTCATGTCCTGTGGAACAAGTCATTTTAATTTATTTTATATCAAAGAAATGAAGTGAGGAAACGGTACCCTAACATTAAATCCAAATTAACATTTTATGTGGAACACTTTATATAGTAGGCGACCTAAAGAGAAAGAATATACTGGACCATATACGAGTAGTTACTCTCCAGCGAAACCAAGACAATCAACCTGTTGTCTAAACTTAAACAAAACTTTAATGACTATATATTTATAACAATAAAAAAAAAATTACATTACATTACTTTACATCTTCAGTTGTATGCTAAGAATAAAATAATATTTATTAATTAATATTTAATTAGCGCCTAATAAGTGCAATGTTGTTTGGTAATTACATAGTCACGGGGGCAATGTACCACCTTGCACTTAGACTGCACCAAGGCAACAGTACCAACGACCGCGTAACCTTTTGGCGCAGTCGTCGCGAAAATGATAACTTAGTCGGCTCTAAATGTATATCAATAAATAAATTCAATATTTGTTTGTTTCTCCCATATCCGTTAATATTAAAAACTAGCTTTTACCCGCGACTCCGTCCGCGCGGAATAAAAAATAAAAAACGGGGTAAAAATTATCCTATGTCCGTTTCCTGGTTCTAAGCTACCTGCCCACCAATTTTCAGTCAAATCGATTCAGCCGTTCTTTAGTTATAAATAGTGTAACTAACACGACTTTCTTTTATATATGTAGAAATAGATATTAAATATTAACTTAGCGGAGTATTTTAAATTATTTAAGACTAGCTGTAAACCGCTACTCTGTCCGTGCGTATTTAATTTTTTTTTAACTAGTAGCCTATGTGTTCTTCTAGACAGTGTTTTATACCTATACCAAATTTCATCGTGATCCATGCAGCCGTTCTGGAGATACCTTGTAACAAACATTTATCTATCCATCCATCCATCTAAACATTCGCATTTATAATATTAGTAAGATATCATTACAAAAGCCTTAAATTAATTCATACTTACGCTTCAAAAAAATAATGTCCGTTTCCAAGCTATTCACAATGACAGAGTACGTTGATATTTCAAATATTTTTAACTTCTGTATGCAATATGGTAGTATAGAGATGTACTCTAAAAACTTATATGTGATTAAATTAGTATGAAAATAATCTTTTAGAACTACGTGTTTCATGATCTTATTATGTAAAATACATAATAAATCTTGTGACTTACTGATAAATACATTTTACATAATTATTTATTACAAAAAGTACGTGCTGGTGACGTACACGCCATCAATTGCCAAGAACCTGCAAAATATCGTTTTCCTGTTGGCGATTTCTAATATTTAAATATTAAATTAAAAGGTTTCAATGTATTGCAGTAACTTTAATACTTCAATACAAGTACATGCATACGTCAAAGTATTACAAAATCAGGATAAAGTTTTCGAAGGATTCCTACTCGTAGCACTTATATTTTATCTTAGTCTTATCTTAGTGACAACATTTAACTACTATGCAATGCTTCAACGATAAATTATTACAATTATTACTAGCGGTTGCCCTCGACTTCGTCGACGCAGAATTATAAAAAAAATAGCCTATTGTATACTAGAAGATTACTGTTGCACACAGTAATCTTGTTAAAATCAGTCCAGCTGTTTTTATTAAAATCTATAAATTGTTGTAATAAGATTGGATTTTGTCGTAGCAAATCGTAGCATATTCGTAGAGGATAGCTAAAGTATGTATTACTTATCTCAGCCACTTATTCGTAGAATATAAATATAATATATAAGTCTTTTAGGTATATAAAAAGTAATTTTGTTCACGTCTTCGAAGATTAAACAAGTATTTGCGATTTCTTAACGATCAGGGCGCGGTTTTGCGAAGTCACTTAAGTAGTTACACGTACCATATTTTTCTTGAGCCAACGGTTATTATAGTAAAGGAAAATAGCCTATTTGTTTCATTGCTAATATATTTTATGAACGATAAATTTGCTTATACATACTCGTAAAACATTAAGCTTAAAATTCTTATAACCATAATGACTAGTATACGAATTCAGTCTAACATGATAGTTTTTGAATAAATTATATTTGTTCTTAAAGTTTAAACTAAAGGATGGGAAGTGTATTTGGCAAAAGAAAGGACGCATAGAAAGAGCAAATAACCTCTTTCTGTGCGTCTCCTTCTCCGTTGATTAAAGGTAGGCAACGCATCTGCATTTGCAGATGTCTATGGACAACGGTTGAATCGCTATTTCGACGAATTCAGGTGACGGTTTGTTTGTTTGCCACCTTTAGATAAAAACTCTAAAACAGCGCTGATAAACTTCACTTCACGTGAAACCTCTGAACGAAAATGACGTATAAGCTCATTCATCATGAGATAATTCTCTGGTATGCTCAAAAAAAGTAATTAATTCTTTAGCAAAGCAACGACAAAGGCAATACTAAGCATAACTAAGAATTAAAGAAATATTAATGTCACCTATTGACGACTAAATTAAATCAAATTCTAGTATGTACTTCTACTAGTTCAGAATTTCAGTTAATAAATTACAGCTTTTCATATAGTTACGAAAATTGTAGTCCGTTGGAAAGAGCACATATAGGTCAATCGATTTATCAATATACGAGTAAAGACTTTTGTTTTAAATATATCCAACTTAAATTCTAGTAATTATTATATTTATTTTGAAGATAAACATAACAAATTTTACTAAATCTTACTCTATGCATTTCTCCTTTCAACGTCATTCCCATCTTAACCATTTCATGCCACCATTCACGCAATCCGTAATTAATCCTACAAAATTAAAATTAATCCTACTACTTCATATATAGTATAGTATAATATAAGTTACACTATAGTTTTAGATCCAGTGATTTATTACAACGCCATTTAGGTTACTTAACTAATACACAAGTACTTTGCTTGAGTGAATTATGTTAATCAAAGTTGCATGAATGTACACTACTTCGTAGTCATGTTTTCAATAATTTTATTAAAACACTTTTAGTGCTGAATATGTAAATCTTTGTTCGAAAATTATTTCTCAAAATCCAAAAATATATTTATGTATTCATGACCTTAAAATAAGAGTTATTTATACCGTAATTATTTTCTTATAAATCATTATTGACTGCTATGGAGGTTTTGAAAGATTAAGACCATTCCGTGACAAAACATAAAACTTACATAACGAATGGATTACCTACAAATAAATTTCCTTGACGTACTTACCAACGAAATGAAACCAATTTACATAATTCTGTAATTGTTGAGGCGTTGCTAACTGTAGGCCTAGATTATTCACATTTCCGCATAGCTTATTGACCAAAAGAAATGTGGATCAAGGTCTCTCAGACCCATTTTATGTCAACCTTCGCCTAATATTCTTATAACGCGTTATCCCGATTGTGTTTATCAGTTCGCGTGTTGACGCGATCGTGACTGGTCTTACTTGTAATAATATTAATTCGAAAAATACACCGTGTATTAATTGTGTGATTGATATCAGGTGGTAGAGGGGCTCGGTTGCTTGGTTGCGTGGACTGGCGAGCGACCTTGAGCGCTCTGTCCACTTTCAGCCGCTTGTGAATTTTCGAATAGAAGTTTGAACACACCTGACGTATACGGAGATGTTGCGACTTTTGATTTTAAACCTTATACCAGTTACATAGATTTTATTATTCCTAAAATTTAAGTGATACTTGTGATTTTTTGTTTTGTATTTGTTAGATTTCTTGTTTTGTTAGTGCGGAATCAGCTGTTGTTTCGTTTGGGCCTAGTATCGTAGATGATTCGTAGCGCTACGGACGTAGCTTTCAAGGTCTTGTAGACCACAAGTCTGGTGACTCAAATTTTTGCTGCGACTCGTGAATTTCGTGAACATCAGTGAAGTAAAAAAGTTTTAAGTTAAGAAGTTTTACGAATCACAAAACAAAATTGTCATCAAAAGTTAATAGCCTACTTCAAAGCTCTAGTAAATAATCCAATGGTGGGATATACATATGTTACTTAGCATAGGGTTTCCATTGTCGATATACCAGTACAAAACATGTTGTTGTCTCTATTTTTTCAAAGGGAATAAGAGAGAAGACAGCATGTTTTAATGTGTTTCGATAATGGTAACTGTAACAGATATTTCACGCAGTTATTTAATTATATTAATAATATCAAGTTATTTTCATATAAAATACTTCATGAAAGCTATTATTAGTTAGGAATTGAAACTTGAACAATTGACGTCAATAGAAAAATGTTAAGCTTTGCGTGTTTTTATTTTTCTATTTCTTCGGCTATGCGATCTCCAGACTTAAACCATTATTACATTTGCTTTATACTATGTCATTAGGAGTCAACTTTGCATTGTAGGTACATTAGAGTATTTAGCAAAATAATTATAAGTTGATATACTTCAACTTTCAAAAATATATTTATCACAGCTTTAAAATAAATAATGAATACAGAAAGTGGTTATTAGGCCATATATGTATGGCAGGACCGTATCAAATGTAAGTTCATAGTGTCTTGGTTACTGACGTGAGTTATGTTATCGTAGGAGTGCTATAATATTGCGGTATAATATTTTCAAAGTACACAATTCATATCCAAGGTAGGAATAATTCGTAAAGCAATTAAAGAAATTCAGTATTTTGGAATCGCAGTTCCACAATATCCGGTCAGTTTAAAATGGTTTTAACGATATGAATCGGGCCATTAACACGCTATACAAGTCAACGAAAGAAATAAACTGTCGTTAAATCCAAGTTCAAAGTACGTTGATACGTGTTTATGATTAACGTAAAATGGACTTATCTTAAGTCCTTTTTTATTTTTATCGAACACTTAGAATCTTCTATCTTCTAAGTGTAAAGACACGTTGAATTTGATTTTCAAGGTTAACATTGCATAACATAATGAGTAAAAAAGACAAGATTTAAACATTTAAAACTTGAAATGTGATCAGTCTCAAGGCGGGCTAGAGTCGTGCATATGCAATATGTAAACCGCGATGCAGAACAAACTGCAGACCAACACGACATTGTCACAACACAAAACTTACGTACTTTAACACGTCACATATTTAACTATCAATTTTGGCAATGATCCCAGCATAAGTTCCGATTGACTGACTACTAAAACTAGGGACATGGAATAAAGTATAAAAAATCCAAAGTTAAAATGTATACGAAATCGTATGCGTTCGAATAAAAACTAAGTGCATTCTGCATTATAAGTTTATTGAAGTTATCAAGCAATCCATCATATGACAAAAATGTACTTATGAAAAATTCATATACATCGTTATGTCATTACCAGAAATATTAACCACTTTTATTCAATCATTTTTTTTTATTTCACTTTATAACAAGTCTGAATAACTTGTAGCACTTCAATAAATAACTTGAAGTAAAAATAATAAAAATTTAAAAGTCTCATAAAGTTAAATAAAGTCCCCAAGTGACTAAAAAACCAAGTCTAGTCAAAGTGCGGTTGTAACTTTCGTGACTCGCGTGACCTTCGACGGCAAGGTGTGGCGACCGTCTCGGCGCCGCTGGCTGCAGCTGGCAGAGGACTCAATGCTTGACAGCGACGAGGAGTCCTTCACCGTAATATCACTGCCGGTCTACACGCCCGACCCTCCAGTAAGTATATGCAATGCTAAAAACAGTTGGTAGCGGCGGCTTTAAGCGGTCGGCAGTAGTTGAAGTTCATCGTACACAGTTTGCAGTTGTCCGTCGCCGACAATAGTTGTTGCTGACAGCAAGCTGAATACTTGAAACTGCCTATGTACGGTGACCCCTAGGTGTATTGCGAGGCTTAAACATAGTTCTACATCGTTAAACATGGCCACAATATTAAATTAAATTACGTGAACGAAGTCCTCATTTAACCAATATAACCTAAAAAAACAAAGAAGATACTTTTTTATACAGTAGAGATATTACGTCACGCTGTAGAGTAGACAAACAAAGCAAAATAGTTTTCATTTTAAACCAATCAATAGAAAAAAAAGTGATTCAATTTAGTACTTAGTATCCATGTATAAAATAAAAAATAGCTAGTTTTGTATTATAAAGTTAATTTAGAGAAATAATTTGTGTTTTATCCGTAACGTCTGTGTTTTGAATATTCAAGTTATTTTGCGTGAGTCTTGCTCATTACAGAGTCCGAACGAAGAAGTCTGAGTGGCGAACCCCAATTTGAAATAATACTTTAAACCCTTTTCTTGACATACAAATTCTGCCCCTATTTTTGAACAATATAATTTATCTTATCAAGATAATACAATTTTCATAAATATTTTAAGCTATAAAAAAGGTTTTTCATTTTAATTTTCTTGCAAAGAATAATAAAATTAAAAGCTATAAAAAATAAATAAATATCAATACATAGTTTTAATCTCAACGCTGTATTTATCGTTGACTGTGAAGAAACACAAGCTCCACAAAACGCCGCAGTCCACTTTCTATGCAGCAATTTGTGTTTTGACCTCGTTCGTGACACATAAACCAAGCACACGTGTAAACTAAAAGCTAAACTAAAAAGCAAAAGTGAGAAGAATTAGCCAAATTTCCATAATCGTTGGGGCCGTTAGGAAGGTTGTTAGACACGCATAAAAGACTGTCCTTGATTCAATATTCAGTCCCTTTTGGCCGTGGACGTAATTCATTCGTAAATTCAGTGGTCCCCAGCAGTGGACGTTCTGTGGTCGCGCGTGACGCTACCAAGATACCGCGGTTAAGGATTAGGTATACCTCCCGAAGTGCTGAAGATCTAAGAATCATAGTTAGGGTAAGTAAATAGTTTTATTAAATCAATATCATTAAGAAAGTAAAGATTTTCATAAAATAAAATAAAAAAAAAACGGAAAAAACCCTTGATTGAACTTTTCAGTTTGGAGTGGAAGAATTTTCCTGCTTAAGAAAAAATATTCTTAACATTTTGTTTCATAACGAAAATAATAACGTTCGAAACGTTTTTTTATTTTTATTTCTTATCTTTCATAACAAAGTAGTTATAAAGAAAAGAAATGAAAAAAGTTAATGCATAAATTTTGAATACTAGACTTACAAATAGTCAACATTAAACCGTTTTTTAAGTTGCAAAAAGTTAACCGTTTTGCAATTGCTAATTAGTAAGAAACGGTTATAACATTCGTCATAAACGTTTCTTTATGAAGTAAAATAACGCAACGAATGCAATCGGGTTACCATATGTAAACTAGGTTAACTGTTAGAAAATTACAAAAAACAGTAACGGTCCTGTAACAGTTAAACGGTAAGAGTCGAGTAAATTCTTCAGCTAAATCATAAAATTCCAGTGTTATGACTGTTGTTATAAGCGTGTAATAGAAAAAAAAAACATAATTTGCATAAAACTGCAAATACACGAAGTGATAGATTAATGTCAAAATATACAGGCGTAAAATAACGTAAATTTGTTAATTTTAAAACATAAATTAAGTAGAATCTGGACTTAATAGTTATATAATACCTTTACCATTCATTAAAATGGTGGCTAAAGTTACATATTTTTCATTAAAAATGCATCAATAGACTATTTTACCTATTTCAGGATACTACCGTTATAATTTAGAAAAGTTTTACCAAGTACAGATGTTTTTAAACATATCTCCAATATCTGAGGGTAAAATGTAAAGCTGCGAATCATTTTTCCGGGATAGAACCTTTAATTTACAATTTTATATCTTCCTAGCATTACAGTCAAACAAAAAAAAATTATGTAAGTAGAGTTTTGTTCACTGTTTGGAGACTCGTCACCGTAGCGAATTCGGTCAGGGACACGATGTTCGTCCACTGGCCAATTCTTTCGATTCATAAACAACTTGCAATGTACAACCCTGAACTTTGTTTTCACTTGTAATGATATATCTAATATGTAGAATATGTTTGGCAATGTGCCAGATATTTTGCAGTAATGCTGATAGGGCAACCAAATAGAGAAGTAATAGACGTAGATATCAGAAATAATGAAAAAAGAATCAAGTAAAGTGGCCACGAATATTAATGTTGTCTTATCTGTAATAGCGTTATATAAAGGTGTACATTTTTAAAATATTTTTTGAGAAAATTTATACAATCTTTATAATCCAAATTCCAGTGTTAATCTTCCACTTTACTATAAACATGAATGGTGTCAGAAACACTATAAGTATTTGAATATTCACTGTATTTTAATGTACAATTTTTATCAACTTTCTTAATCTCATCATGCAACCACTTTCATATTGTGTTTTATAAAATGCTCCTTTCATTTCATTTACAAAATATAGAACAATATAACTACGTACTTGTATTTTTATAGTTTTATTTTAAAAGTCGATTCGTCGTGCATTCTGCACCAGCCCTTCGAGAAGTGAACACGTATCATAATGGAAAGCGAAAATCTGGAAGAATTAAATGACGTGAGAATAACAAAAGCATCGGGAATTGACGCGTGTAAAAAGACTGTAGGAAACATAATCACTGGATAAATATCGGCTCAAAACAACTGTATCTCATAAATAAATAGAATATAGTTAAAAGATGTTTGGTTAGAATAATTTTTTTATACTTGTGTATCCCAAAGGCGGCGAGCTACGGTAAGAAGAACGGCATGTGGTACGGCGGGACTGGTACGGGTACGAGTGGGTGGGCTCGAGCGAGCGTCCGCAAGCAGTCTGTGGCGGAATCTGATGCGCCCCCGCCTGGTGGCGGCAAGCCCTCCAGTGGACGAGTTATCAGGATCATCAACAATATGGACCACTCCATTCAGGTGATATATCAGATATAATAGAACTTAGTGCGGCTACTAGAGAACTGATACGGCGCCTTAAATCAGGTACCACTTATCAAACATTTCCTCCATTTGAAAATAATATATATAAGTACCGTATGTACCTACAATGAAAATCACAGTAATTTTACTCTTTCTTCGAATATTAATCATACAATAGTGGTATAGTTTTATCAAATCTGGTTATCATAGTTGACGTATATTCATTTTGACGTGGCCTATATGAACCGTTTTCAATGAAAAAACCTTGAGACTTGAAACACAAAGTTCCCCGATATAAGGTCGTATGGTTTATCATATTGTTGATTGTTCGTTTTCATGTTCCCATCGGATTAATAAATCTTATTGACAGCTAGCTCCTTTTGGTTTTGCTTTGTTGTTACAAAGATTAAATAACTCTGCAAGTTGGTATTAAACTAAATGCAGCAATGTCCTTTATATTTTAATTTATCGATTTTCACCAATCGGGACATTTCGAATAACTAAACCTTGGACAATCAGTACTAAATTAAATATCTTCCAGTGTCGCGTTTTATTGAACCTCCGAACGACGCAGCCATTCGAAGAAGTCTTAGAAGATTTGGGACAAGTATTAAAAATGAGTGGTGCAAAAAGAATGTATACAATTACAGGCCAAGAGGTAAATATCAATAAATATTCATATAATTTGATATAGCTATATTTTACTACACACTTTTCCATATTATAGTCCAGATCTCCGATAATGATTTATTGGAGGACGAAACTGTAATTTTTTTGCAGGTCAGAAGTTTCTCTCAGCTTCGTAACGAGTTCGCAGACGTAGAGACATTCTATCTGGGATCTGTTGTTGTGCCTCCAGCACTCAGCCCAATCGTTACCGCACCGCTGCCTATTGAGTCACCTATCAGAAGGCAAGTGTCAGTGCTCGCATTGCATATGTGAAAAATAACATCCTACTTACGTTACATCGATAAGCCCATTAGCTGTTCATCTAACTCCTAGATCATTTTCTTTCAACATGTTTAGATCTCGCTCAAGAGCTACGGTAGCTTCACTGCCGATATCAGAAGATTCCAGAGGCAGGCGAGCGCGGAGCAAAAGTAGGCCGAGAGTTTTGTATGCCCCTGAAGGAGAAATTATCCGTAACTCAGGTATAACTGACCGAATCTTTATTTTCTTTAAAAAAAAACAATACGTAATAAGTATGAAGTGAGTTTGATACTCTCTATACTCTGTGCAAATGGGAATTAAACAGTATTGCTTGTTAACTTACCGAAGATATGACAAATATTATTGCATTTTTTTTTAAATTTAAGTTACACTACTAGACCAGATTTTATTTTTCAATACAGACTATACATTGTTAGAAGTACTAAAAGAGGAACCAATGCGTGTGACGATCCGAGGCCTGCGTCGCACGTTCTACCCACCCATACATCACGCGCCCATCGACAATTCGCCGCCGGACAAGAAGATGCAACTCGACTGGGTGTAAGTTCATTATTCTTAGGAACGTTCTACAAAATTTTGCCAAAACTTATTGACAATTTTTTGAAGCTATCTGATGAGAAAGAAAAATTTGGATTACAATGAACTTACTGCTTTAAACATTCAGTGCCACACAGACTAGTGCTGCGAGTTTACTTTATTACTTGAAAAATGTAGTAGTGTTGAACGTGTTATAGTAGTAGGGTACATATCTGTGTGCACGGAATTCTACGTAAGTAAATGTACTTTGTGCTAATTAGTAATTTGTTCTCAGTTATGGGTACAGAGGGGCGGACTCTCGTCGCAACCTGTGGGTGCTACCGACAGGCGAACTGCTGTACTACGTGGCTGCCATTGCAGTTATGTATGACCGCGACGAGGACTCGCAGCGTCATTACACCGGGCACACTGAAGATATACAATGGTACGTTTCCACTGTTCTGTTTAGAGATAAGAATTACAACAAACTTATATGGCCTGTCGGACAAGAGTGAAACTGGTCATTTACTACGCTACGGGTACTTTTCTGACCAGAGAAGTTTGTGGTACTACAATATAAGGAACCTTGGTCTCAGAAACTATATTAAAAGTATATCTATGTGGAATAAATACATTTACTATATTGCAGCATGGAGCTGCATCCGTCCCGCGAGCTGGTGGCGAGCGGGCAGCGCGCGGGGCGCGGGCGGCGCGCACAGGCGCATGTGCGCATCTGGAGCGCGGACTCGCTGCAGACACTGCACGTGTGTGGCATGGCCGAGTTCGAGGCCGGCGTCTCCGCTGTCGCCTTCTCCCAGCTGGTTAGTAATTGGTAGAAGTTGCTAGTAGTTGGAAGAATATGACAGTAGTCGGTAGTACTAAGTACTTAGTGACTTCTCTGCTTTTTACGTCCACATCATATGTTGTGCGTTGCGACGTTAATTACTCGAGTTGATTTAAATCTTCAAAGAAACACTAGTTCCCTAACCAATGATTCTTATATAGGGTTTCTCTAACTTCAATTAAATTTCTCTTGCTAAGACATTTTACAAATTATAGAACGGAGGTAGCTACGTGTTGGCCGTGGACGCCGGCCGAGAGAGTATTCTCTCCGTTTGGCAATGGCAGTGGGGACATTTACTTGGAAAAGTTGCCGTAAGTTGAAATTTTAGTACAAAATTAAATGATAGAGTCTATATTTAAGAAACAGTTTTTAATTTACGGCTTAATAGTAAGTTTGCTACGGTGCTACGAAAATGCTACGAAATGCTTTGTTATCGTTCCCGGAGATTATTGTAAGTCTTTAGTACTAAATGGGATTAATGACTTCTAGACGCTGCAAGAAGAATTGACAGGCGCAGCTTTTCATCCTCTGGACGACAATCTGCTTATCACTCACGGGAAAGGACATCTCGCTTTCTGGAATAGGCGAAAAGATGGCTTTTTCGAGCGCACAGATATTATTAAACCGGTAAATAGATACGCGTTTTATTTTATTTTATCAATCTTTTAATATCTCTTCAAATCACTATTAAATTTTTAAACTAATTAATAATAAAATTCCATTTAAATAAATAAAAAATAAACACCTACACCACATAAACTCTTACCAGCCAGTTCGCCTGACTGCCAGCAATACGTTGATTAATTATAAAATTATATTCAGCCTTCTCGCACCAACGTGACCGCGCTGCAGTTCGAGCAGGACGGCGACGTGGTGACAGCGGACAGTGATGGCTTTATCACTGTATACAGTGTTGATAGCGACGGCGCTTACTTTGTGCGTATGGAGTTTGAGGTAGGTAAAGGTACAAAGTACCATCGCCTCTCAAGTTTCAATGATTTAAGACAACTTGTACTTAGAATATGGCTGTAAATTTAGTTCAAATTTTGTAATAACATTATATTGTTTTTTAATCTTTTTAGGCACATATAAAGGGAATAAGTTCTTTAGTAATGCTCTCTGAAGGCACTTTGATATCTGGTGGTGAAAAAGACAGGAAGATAGCAGCTTGGGATTCTTTGCAAAATTATAAACGAATCACCGAAACTAAGGTATTTTAACTAAGTGCTTACTTTTCAATGGTGTATTTTTTATAAATTTTTATTTTATTTTCCTACTCAGTGAGATAAATATTTACGTTATTTTATAGCTGCCAGAAACAGCAGGTGGTGTCCGAAGTATTTACCCACAAAGACCAGGTCGTAATGACGGCAATCTTTACATTGGCACAACGAAAAATAATATCCTTGAAGGGTCATTGCAAAGAAGATTTAATCAGGTAAAATAGCAATAATTATTCAATTTAAAAACTAAAAAAAATATTTTTGCTAAACGAATAAATTTTATTCGCAACATATCCTATATAAATAAGTTTTCATTTGACGCACAATGTTTGTTCAGATTATATTCGGACATCACAAATTACTGATGGGCATGGCGGTGCACCCGGATGACGAAATGTTTGCGACCGCTGGCAACGACAAAAACATTGCGCTTTGGAAAGGACACAAACCTATATTTGTTACTCAGGTTAGTTACGGTATAAATTAGGTTTATTGCAAGATATATTGTCCTCTCTCTCTCTCTCTTTCTCTATTATTTTGTTGCATTTTTTACTGGTGTTACAAAAATGAAAAACCTACGATAATGGTAGCAACTTTAATTAAATTGCGAGTTGTGGTGTTACCAGGTGGGGTACGAATGCGTGTCTCTTGCGTGGCATCCCAGCGGCGGGGCGCTCGCGGCTGGAAGCACTGAAGGTCACCTCGTCGTGCTGAACGCAGACGCCGGATCACACGTGGCGACACTCAGAGTTTGCGGATCGCCGCTAAACTGTCTGCAGTATAATACAGGTACAAAGAAGCAAGCAAACGAATAAATACAGGCGGCACCGGGACACAACAAGCCGCATGTGTGTAGTTATCAGAATAGTACCCGTCTTTAATTAAAAGAATTGCTTTGACTTTCTAGTAAAAAATTACTGTAACTTTATTGACGTAATTGTTGTCGACGAAGAACTATCAACATTCTTTCTCCTGTTTCTATAATTCCACAAAATTCGTTGACAAAGATTGAAAACTTTCAAAATAAAGTTAAAACTATTTAAAGAAACACTAAACGTAAGTTTGATCATTTTTGATGTTTTCAGCCGGTGACACGTTAGCAATAGGATCTCAAAACGGCAGTATCTATTTGTTCCGAGTGTCTCGAGACGGGTTTTCATATAAAAAATTAAACAAAATCCGCGGCGCACAGCCGCTTGTGCAACTCGACTGGAGTATGGACGGCAACTATCTGCAGACAGTCACCGCCGACTATGATCTATCATTTTGTAAGTACAGTTTACGAAAATCAATGGAAATATTTTTACATCAACATTCTATGATATAAACCTACACATATATATTGTATCCAAAATTAGGATTGTTTTAGCCTTCAAAATTTAAACTTTTCATACAAAATTGTTATTAGTTTCGTAAGGTACACTAATATTAAGTAAAATGCTTTTAATATATTTATTTAATTCATAGGGGATATAAAAGCATTATCTCCAGAAAAGAGTCCGATAGCGATGAAAGACGTGAAGTGGTCAACATACAATGCTACAGTCGGATTCCTCGTGTCAGGTAAATCTCACAGTATTTTTTTACCTTTTTTACACTACAGAACGTTAATTAATAATTTCATTTGTTTTTAGGAATGTGGAACAACCGTTTTTACCCTATGACGTCACTGATAACGACTGCCAGTCGCTCCTCTGCCCACGACCTTTTAATTAGTGGCGATTCTGATGGATACTTACGTATATTTAGGTAAGATTTTTAGTGATAATAAACCACGCTTTAGAAATGCAATTTTTTGTCAAATAAAACTTCGCTTAATGCTGATTTGTCATACTTAACATACATTTATGAATCCCATACTCTGTCTTTGAGTGCAACAATTGCAAACTGCTGCTTAGTTATTTTTCTTTATTATTTCCAGATATCCTTGTGCAAGTCCGAAAGCGGAATATAATGAAGTGAAAGTATATTCGGGAGCAGTTCACAACGCCCGCTTCCTGTTCAATGACCGGTGCTTGATCAGCACCGGTGGTTCCGACGCCGCGCTCATGCTGTGGGAGCTGGTGGATGAATAGCATATGGCCACGCAGGCGCTCCAGCCGCCTGCACTCGTGGTTGCTCCCCCCACGCCCTCGCCACAGCACAATGGTGTACGAAACCCGACCTTCCGAGTACTCGAATATGACGATTTTGATTGAATCGCTGTACTGTATAAGTTATTGCGTCTATGCTCTGATATAGTCTGGAGAAATCCATCGAGTACTCGATTACAATTAATTCGATTGACTCGAGTTACCTTCTTGTTCGATTTATCTTGCCCAAACCGTATGGTCTTTGGCAATTCCTCCCTTATACTCGATTACGACACGTTCGATTGGATAGAGTTACTTTCTATTGGAATTACGAGTTTTAGTGTTATCACATTTTAACACAGAACTCGGATCATCAAAGTTTTCAATGTAAATTGTTTAGGCTTTGTTGACTGTGACCATTTTTTGTGGAAGTTTACATTCAAAACTGTTTTTATAACAACTAAACAAGTAAAGAAAATAAATTATTCATATTAAAAAAACAAGCATACAAACTTAAACATAAATATGTTTTTTGAAGGAGATATAATGCATATCAATTCTCAATAAAGGATCCAGTGTTATGGATTAGCACTTTAAAGCTGTGTAGACATGGCAAGCATGAATTAAATTAATAAATGTAATCTTAGACTTCACTGCCATTTCTAATATTGATAATTTTACAAGTAGTTTGTAAAATGTCTTATTGCATTTTTCTGGATAGAAAATTGACTATCGATATTGATAACGGAAAATTCATTGGGAATAAAAATAACTCCTATTTCTTTTTTTGTAAAATTTATATTGCACTGAGATATTTGCCTCAAACTAAAATTATTGTATTATTTAATATTTTACTCTGTTTCTTTTCATATTTGAATGATGCAAAATATTAAATTAATCTCTAAATCACGTGCAAAAGTCCTTAAAATATTATTTTGATTATTGTACTTTTTAAATTTGTAATGATAAGACTTTTAAGAAAATTTAGAGTTATGTTATTGCAAGTTATTACGGCTTTGTACTATTACTAGTTAAATTAATGGTTAAAAGTGGCAGGCCACACGTTTATTGAAACATTTTATATAAAAAATCAATTTTTACACCTAATGTAGATGTTCACGTTATATTAAGAAAAATTTGCAATGTCTAACACGAATACATTTATCTTATAATTGAATTAAAAGGTGAATAATAATGTTACATTTTATTATTATTATAGCAATATATATACAAAATAATAAAATAATTTAGTACCCTTCCATTTACGTATATTTATTCACTATCTTTAAAAGTAAAGAGCGATTACATTTATCTAAGTATATAAATAAAAATTAATAATATTCTTTATGTTAAGACTATGTGAAGGATTTAAGAATTTATTTAAAATTACCTATTTGTTGAAATCAATTCAAGTATGAAATATCTTCCTGTTTCTCTATATTAAAAAGACAGTTTAGAGTGCCTTACTATAAGCAATATGAACCTCACACTCCTTTGCAATGGTGGTCATATGGCCGTGGATAAATGATGCGTTTGCGGGTACTAGTCACGAAAGAAAATATAACACGAAAGTACGTAGGTCTAGTCATTGTGAGCGAAATTCTTTTGACATCCCGTGAAGTTGTGTACAAAAACCAAGATATTATTATATATTATAATAAAATTTTAAAGGTATACTTGATATTTCAAGAAATAGTTAAGAAATTTGTTTCATACATTTGGTATTTTAAATAAACTTGCCTGAAAAATAAAATTAGTTTTATTCTCATTTTTCCCTTAATCTGGTTCTGATTGTAATATTTCACTAAATGGCTGGACTCTGAAATGATGGAATTGATATTTCGGTTAATCAAAATTAGTTTTATCTATTTATTATCTTTACAAAATAAATAGTGTTTTTTAAACTTTTTTATTTTGATTAAATTCGAAGTATTTTTTGTATGCACAATTCGTAGGGTGACCACATGACCACATTACAAGACTTATGACATTTGGATGATGACAGTGACATAGACATTTAGATCCGTCATTTTGACATTTGTCAAAAACAAAAAGTGTGCGTTGTATTGATTGAACTTTACTCAGTATATGTACCAGCATTTTCTTTTATTAAAAAAATGAAGCCACGTCCTTGCGGCTGCAAAGGATGTCGCACATGTTTAATATGTGAGAAGTTTTATGGCGCCGAAAGTCTTAAACTTTCGTTAAAACTCGACAAAAATAAAGGTTATGTGTATTGTCCTTTTTGTAATAAAGCTTGGCCCGGTTGGGAGATAGATGAATACAAACAACATCCTAATCATTCCGGTGAACCTATAAATTATCCAGGTATATATATTGAACCGGACTTTATAACTGCATCTGAGGAAGAGGAACTAATAAAATGTATAGATCAAGTGCCTTGGGATATATCGCAAAGCGGCAGACGTAAGCAAAACTATGGTCCTAAAACTAATTTTAAGAAAAAGAAAATTGTTCCCGGTAACTTTGAAGGATTTCCAGAGTTTTCAAAATTTTTACAAGACAGGTTTAAATCAATTGACCTGTTAAAAGATTATCAAGTTATAGAACAATGTTCATTGGAATATGACCCGAGTAAAGGAGCCTCTATAGACCCTCACATAGATGACTGTTGGATATGGGGTGAGAGAATAGTAACTGTTAACTGTTTGTCAGATTCAGTTCTTACAATGACAGTTTTCAAAGGAGATATTAAGAAATATAATTTGTATTGTGCCGATGAGTATTATCCAGTTGTGAAGCCCGATGGAAGTATTGATTTAGAATTCATCAACAAAGATAAGACTATGTTAGAAATTTGTAAACCAAATGAAGAAATAGATGCTATTATTAGGATTCCATTGATAAGGTAGGTCAATATTCATAAATATATATTATTACTAGCTAACCCATAAGACGTTCTCCTTTTTTAGCTATAAATATTGAATAAAAATGTTCCATATTTTCTAATGTTAACTCAACTTCTTTAATTTTTTCATAAAAACATCCTCCTGACAGTTATAAACACTTAAAGAAAAAAGAATAAGAAAATTCTTTGTTCCATTCATGCCTGATGCAATGACCAAAAAAACTGATAGTTATTTTCTTGTCCACCACCTGCACTGCTATACCTAAATTTGTGTTCTGTGCAGCAATTCATGTAAAGCTAAGAACCACTAAGTTTATGAAAACATTTATATTTACCATTGACTCACTTCTAACCACATGTTATAAGTTCCATTTCAACCATTTGTAAATTGTCAAATCTATGTATATAAAAGAAAGTTGTGTTAGTTATACTTTTTATAACTCAAGATCGGTTGAACTGATTTAGCTGATAATTGATGGGGAGGTAGCTTAGAACTAGGAGACGGACATAGGAACTTTTTTATCTTGTGTGCATTTTTTTTATTCCGCGTGGACGAAGTCGCGGGTAAAAGCTAGTTATTGAATAATGAGTTAAATTTTCAAATTAATAATGGAATAAAAATCCTTATGAAACATTAAAGTAAATGAGGAAAAAATAATGACATTTACTTAAGTTGCACAATGTTTTATAATTTCCATGTTTGACTAATTTTGCACTTCTTTAAATAATAAATCTCTTCTTTAAATAATTGTGAACTAATGTAAAATTATATATTTATTTATGTTCTTATAATTATTTATTTTCCTGTGAAAAAGTAAGTTGAAATAAAGGTTTCAAACTGACCTAAGCAATGAAAAGAGTTGCATCTATTAACAGATATAAGAAAATAGGAGATATAAGATAAAGGTTGGCAACACATTTGCAACTGTGGATGTCTATGGGCAGGGTCACTTCACTATTAAGGCGTATTTTAGTTTAGTTTGCCACCTAATGTTATATATAACAGTGATTTCATTCATTTTTCATCTTATGTTTATAGAAGATCCATAATAGTGATGTACGGTGAATCAAGATATCACTGGGAGCACTGCATCTTACGAGAAGACATTACATCTAGAAGAGTCTGTATAGCGTATAGAGAGTTTACACCTCCCTATCTTACTAATGGAGCTTATCATGAAATAGGAAATGAAATAACAACAAGAGCAAAGAAATTTTGGGATCACAAAAGTAAATATAAAAAGGATGACGAAATTATTGATACATAAATGTGATTTCTAATTTATTAAATATAACCCAAAGATGTAAATAATGTTAGTCAATATGTGATTATTAAAATAATTACATTATATTGGTCTATTTGTAGTTTTATTAACATTTTATATTTCTACTAAAACAAACTTTAAGTTAAAAAATTATTACAATTTAATTAAAATGACAAAATAGATTATAAGTTAAAAAGTCATGATAAAAATGTTTGTCCCACCTTTATCTAAAATTAAAATTTTGTGATAGCTTTAAAACTTTTTTTTACTTATTTCTATTGAAAAAGTCTCAGAGCTAAGAAAGAGTTTAAACTGATTTTTTTTCAATCTGACAAACCTGTTAAATTCACAATGTTAAAATACCTAAAATGTGTTTACTATCAGAAAATAAAACAAAAATTCAATCATTGTGTAAATGAAATACTGTGAAATAGTAACACATAACATTTAAGATATGGCAACCCTAAGCAATGCTTGAGTCCGGCTTAGCTATGTACACGGAATCTTCTTTGTTCTCGCTGGCCTGCCGGGCGAGGATCATTTGCTCTTTCATCATCCACGCGATGAGCGCTTTCTCACTTTTCATCTTGCGAATGCAACGCGCCAATAACAATGCAAATATTATACCTAACAACTGAAACGAAAAAAAAAAAATCAAATTTAATTTTTGTATGACTAGTAAAAATTTAGTGCATAGAATAGCAAATAACCTCAAATTTTACAAAAATGTTTTTAGTAAAGTATCTACATTTTTAAACAGATGGCGTTATTATCAATACTCATTCATTCTTATGATTGCATTGCATTACATAGTTGAACAGCCAGAATTGGTTGAGTATAGTTAGCGAACCATTTGTTTCAAAATAGGATACAGATCTTCAACATAACAACAAGATTACCTGTGTAAACATAACAGAAACACCAAGGACTCCTAAAACACTGGAATTCTGTAACAGCATATCAGCTAGAGCGTCTTTACAGCTTGTGATACGTAACCGAGTGCAGTAGACCTCCGAGGCTGATACACAGCAGGAGCGTGGAAGGACCACTGTTATCTGGTCACCGTCGATCACATTTGACACCACCACAGTAGAATGATTGCTTGTAAATTCCATACCGATGTAGTCCAAGTAGGAGTTACCACCGCAACAATTCAGCTACAACATATATAAAATAGGGTTTCCACTGCCGAAACAATTGTATCAAAACATATTGCTATCCATCTCATTCTTTTAGAAAAAACAGAGACAGCTATATGTTTTAATACAAATTTGATACCAATAGAGTATTACGGCTACAGTTCGCTTACATTTTAAAGCTAAAGTAAAATCAATAGAATAAAACGTCAAGGTTATTACTTTGATATCGTTAGTAATAGATACAAATAGATCAATATTTTTGTCGCATGCTGGTTTCTTTTGAACACTATATAAGTTGTTCAGTTATTTTAGACAAATGTCACATTGATACGATTTTTATAAAAAAAAAATGTGCCGTCATGGGACGCCTGGCAGATGTGAAACATCGTGTGTGTACAAGTAATATGCATAAAAGATAATATTATTGAAATTATATATTTATATATAACATACATATATACATATATAACATACATATACACACACACATATATATATATATATATATATATATACACATATATATATATATATATATATATATATATATATATATATATATATATATGTGTGTGTGTGTGTATACCTCAGTATAGCGTGGCGACCCGTCGCCACGGCAATCTTCGCCACGCCAACAATTCGGTTTACAAGTGAGCCTATAGATGTTTCACATCAAAATAAGGAAATATCGTTAAATACGAGCAACGCATCAGTTCCTCTGATGTTGCGGATTACGGGCCTTGGCGACATCTTAATTACCCACTGCTTGCTGCTACTAACTTACCGAAACTTGCAAACTGTCAATTTCAGCTTCTATTTCTGGATCGTATGTGTACTGCTGCACTGGCACAATTATGTAGTTCATGATAGTCTCGGGGCCCATAGCGAACGTGATGATGACCAGCACTAATTTTACGATCAGGATTAAAGTCAACAAGAAGGCATACTGCAAAAGAATTTCCATCAATTAACATTAAAAAATACTACCTAACATATGTTACAACACAGTCAAAAACATAACCCAAATGCGTAGGCTGAGACTAAGGACTTCATTTGGCGCGGTCCTGACACACATCTCTTGCTTCTTCTGCATTCATATATCTACAAAACATGCTCGTTGGTTTCAAGTATTGCATATTACTGCTTAAGCATGTTCTAATCGCGAGTTCGCATTATCACAAACTGTTCCTATGTGAATATTCCGACTCTGTGAACTCAGCAAAAAATAGGTGGTACGTGTTAAAATGATCATGGCTGGAATTCCCACTTAACATATTTTAAAAATTCCTTTACTTCATTTAACATAAAATACTTAAATTACTTTTTTACTAAACATAATCTTACCAAGTTAACCATGCACGTGCTCTGCTTGAAGCTACCGAAGAAGCCGAAGAGTGTGACAACGAATAACGCCAAGCCCAGTAGAGCGACAAGGATGGAAGGCGTGAGGAATCTTCCACTCTTTGTGCTCTCGTAGAAGAACGAGAAGTTGTGGTAGTGCGAGTACACTGATATCCCGAGGATGATCATGAGACCAGAAATTAACTGGAACAAATGCAAATCCTTAAGTAACCACGTACAAAAATCGCTGTCTCCAAGAACATATCTGATAAATCACCACAGAAGTTATTACATACTTATTACTAC
Source organism: Papilio machaon (assembly GCF_912999745.1). Lineage (NCBI taxonomy): Eukaryota > Metazoa > Arthropoda > Insecta > Lepidoptera > Papilionidae > Papilio > Papilio machaon. The sequence continues at coordinate 1,797,633 of NC_059989.1, read as the reverse complement.
CAATCAAAATTTTAAAGTCACCTCATTAAAAGGTCATAAAATGATATATAGTTGTGTAGGACACTGTATTAAATCTTAAGAATACTATTGTACATTTCTAATAAATAATAAACCAATGATAGTGTTAAAGTCGTTAAAAATAAAGCTAAATAGCAAATATGCTTGTTTCCTATATACCTATAAAGCACACAAATCTCGCATCAATTATAGGAACTGATAAAAGAAGAATATTTGCGGTATTTCTACATATCCGGAGTTTGTAAAACCAAATTATTTCATGAAATACTGTGTGAATCATAAGTAAAAAATTTTTTTCGTGTTTTTTAATAACGAACAATGTCGCTAGTGACAGTGTTTCTTTAATTATTCCTGACAATGAAGTCTATATCACTGTTAATTGAATTTTACACCATTCATTGAGGTCAATTTGAGGTCAGCTGATCTTTAGAAACAGGAATAGAATTTACTTCTTTATTGTTCTATAAAATTACGTGCTTGTACTCTATTTTTCCACTTGTCTTTCAGTCTATGGGTTTCCACTGCGGAAAACTAAACGTTCTCTAGTTTATTTTTTCAATAAGCGTGAGAGAGATGAAAATTTGTTTTAGTAAGCTTTTTAACAATTACATAAACATAGTTGCCGTACGGATTGTTTGATTGCCTCATGGATGGTTGCCGTTGCCATGGCGATAATCTAGTACTACCTCCCCAGTTTATATCGCATAAAATCAATTCAAGATGGCCGCTGCCATGGGCTAAATAACACTGTCGTAATTTTGCTTTGTTGTTTGTATGTACTGTAGAAAAAGTTAAATAATTTATTCAATAATATCTAATTTTCATTACGCGATTGGAAAACCAAGAAGTCAACAAGATAACACGTCTATTCATTGTTAACTACGACTAGTAAGTAAGGAAAAGAATTCTGATAATAGTCGTATATCACAGGTCGTGCAATCTATTTAATTATATAGTTGTGTAGCGGTAACGTCTACAATCAGTATAGTGAAATCACGTTTAGATTGTTACATAACCTATTAATTTTACAAAAAACAGGCACGTTAAAATCTTTTACATCTGTTATACTTCAATTCGGTAATTTTTTTCTAATTGTTGACCCACAAGATTAAAAGGTAACTAAGAATAGAGCAATCCGATCGATTAATAATATGTGTGTGTGTTATAGAATTCAGAGAAAACTGCAAGCTGTTTTCCTGATTATTGTCGACAAAAAAATAACAATTTATCCGCATAGTTCTTTCGAGAATTTCCCAGAACCGAAACAATCACAACTAATATTATAAATGCGAATGTTTAGATGGATGTTAGAAGGTATGTCCAAAACGGCACAATGGATCTTGATTAAATTTAGTATAGATGTAGAGTACAATTTGAAAGAACACATGGGCTACTAAGTTTTTTTTTAAATTCCGCGCGGACGGAATCGCGGGCGACTGCTAGTCGAAAATATATCTGTATCTGTCTTTCTGAAAAAATATATAGCATATATTTATGCGAATGTTTACAACGGAAATAATAAAATTGGTTCGTATAATGTGTAATTTTTTGTCAATTATGGTAACTAATTGTTTATTTCATAATATTTACTGTGTTTAACGTGTTGTAATTTTCGTAATCGATTTTACAGAATTGCTAGATAACTATAGTGCAACTAAAAATAATGCTTATGCAATTTAAAAAAGTACTTACAATAAACATGGTGGTGATAGTAAGCAATAGAAACCTTATAGATTTCATATTGTATTCCGACTCCGTTTTATTGAATTTCATTTTTTGTTTATTTTCACAGTTGTCCGTCATCTTGTCTGTTTTTCATTCGTATGTTTTATTACGACGATTTCGCGTTTATCACTGGCTGATAATTTCGATGGCGGCCGATAATGGCGCTTTTCTGTTTATCGTGCTAATGCGTTTTCCAACTACGTCAGTGCAGTACGGACTATGAAACAAACACACGATAAGCGTGCGCGGACGCGACTAAGCACTGGCTATGTGTTGTTGAGTGTCGACCCATCCGCTGTGAGCTACGAGCTGCGGCTACACTTACTCGATACTCATTAATCTTTAAAATTAACGAGGCCATACACAACCTTACTGTGTAAACATCTTGTTGTCCCATAAAACTGTACAATGAAATAAATATGCTTTTAACTTAATAGGTACTAAAGTTCCAGAACGAATAGTTCGGTTATTAATTACTCATCCGCAACTTGTCTGCGTAGAATTTTTTTTTATAAAAAGAGGGGTGTAAAATATCCCATATGTTACTCGAGAATATGTTCTATGTCCGTATTAAATTTCAATAAGATGTGTTGAACCGTTGCAGAGTTATCGAGTAAATTATTAATCAAAACTATTTGTTCTTCTAAACGATGTTCTCCATTTATACCAAATTTCATCAAGGTCCATGCAGCCGTTCTAACGATACCGTCTACCACACATCCAACCATCCATACATCCAAACATTCGCATTTATAATATGACTAAGATTAAGTACTCTTCTATAAGTAACATGTACTATGTAGATTCTATGTACTTTTGATAACATCTATATGGTACTTAAATTGAGTAGATATGTTATTAATAATTTTTGCATCCGCAAATGCATATTATGTGCATTATAAAATAATAACACATAATATAAACATAGGAAGTAAAACAGTGTGTTATTGTAGTAATAGATGAAGTCTAGAGACTACAAATTCCATGAAACAAAACAACCTTTTCTATATGCGTTTGCGCCCGATAAAGATAAGGAATGTATGTAGGTTGATCCTCATTAACAAACAGTGGCAAATTGTTTATGAACTTCGACATTTTATATTAAATGCTAGCTTTTACCCGCGACTCCGTCCGCGCGAAATAAAAAATAGAAAACGGGCTAAAAAATATCCTATGTCCGTTTCCTGGTTCTAAGCTACGTGCCCACCAATTTTCAGTCAAATCGATTCAGCCGTTCTTGAGTTATAAATAGTGTAACTAACACGACTTTCTTTTATATATATAGACTAGCTTTTACCCGCGACTCCGTCCGCGCGGAATAAAAAATAGAAAACGGGGTAAAAAATTATCCTATGTCCGTTTCCTGGTTCTAAGTTACCTGCCCACCAATTTTCAGTCAAATCGATTCAGCCGTTCTTGAGTTATAAATAGTGTAACTAACACGACTTTCTTTTATATATATAGATTTAATGTGGAGTGGGAAATACAGCCAAACGTTAATACTTACCTATAATTTTATCTACCAGTGAATTCAAGCTAACTAGAATTCCTTTTAAACAATTGATAAGCTCTGACTGTATCCTACTATGAAGAATACTATCGAACGAGAAACTTTAAATCATTCAAGACATTAAGACTCTTAAAGGGTTCTGTATACCCCTGAAACATTACGCACCAGTAAGTTAGGTAGTAATGGATGTTAAACCAGCGGTGGTCATGAGATGATAATTATTTTGGGTACCGAAATCTAAAGAACTTAATCACATTCTACTTAAATATGTTAAAATAGTTCAATAATTTGAAATTAAGTGCAACCAAAATTCGCAAACATGTGAAAAGTGAAAACTTTTTTGCTATCTATTTGTATTTTACTATCTTTAAAGCGATTATATGACAAGATGATAATCGTTAATGATAAAACTCAGAAAAGAACATCAAGAGGACAAAAAAGCAAATATATGAGTCACTAATTGATATAAAACAAAGTATATTTTCAAAGTACATATCACAAAGAAATATATTTTGTCATATGAAATACCTAAAGCCTGAAAGACAAAAGTTACAGACCTTTTTTTCCTATCCCAGTTGAAAAAGTAATAATCTCTGAGACTACAGATGTATCAGAAGAAAAATATTTTTGTCTTTGGAAGCCCAATATAATTAAAAAAAGTTATGGGCTTGTTATATCTAAGATTCTTGACAGAGAGAAGAGTGATATACTGTAGTAAGTACTCTACTTTTTAGCCTCGCAGATACCTACTTGTAGATAGGTGATGTGTAGATAAATGATTTCTCCGTGACTTTCCGCAGTTTTTTTTCAAACAGAATGACTAAGACGACAATATGTTACATTACGTATATTATTGTGAAATTTTACGGTTTTAATTCTTATCCATTTGTCAGAGATGTAAAACATCAAATAATAATTAGCATAATGTTAAAAACATGACGTGACTGTTCATTAGCATGAGTGTATTATCGTAGTTTATTTCAGCGGCTCAGAATGTTCTGTGATATCTAGGACATTGTATTGATATCGCTTATCAGTAGCGTCCTTATCACGCTTCGACCTCAGGTAAATGTACAAAGCCATTAAGACTATAGCACAACGGTGTACATATCTAATATATAAAATTCTCGTGTCACAGTTTTCGTTCCCGTACTCCTCCGAAACGGCTTGACCGATTCTCATGAAATTTTGAGAGCATATTCAGTAGGTCTGAGAATCGGCCAACATCTATTTTTCATTTTTTTTTTAACTGCGCGCGGACGGAGTCGCGGCGACAGCTAGTTTTAATATAAAATTGGTATGACTACAAGTATCCTGTCTCCTGTCACTCTTATTTTAATACTTTCTGTCGTTTCTATAGACGTTTCTAGATAATCGCCATCATATTGCGTGTTAAGAATCTAGGCAAGTCATATCCGTGGGTTCTTAATGCCGAAAGAATGTACAAAATACATACTATATATATATACTTATTAATGCAATGGACAATAATGAGCTGCTTATCATTAGTGGATAATCACTTACCATCAGGTGATTAAAAATTTAAAATCAAATTTTCTCAGATCACTCTTGTACTATCTTATATACCTAACCTTGTGTATGAATTTAAAAATGCAAAATATGGTCAAAAATTTTGATAGTATTAATTTTAATCGATTCTCAATGAAGAAATCATTAATGCTGAAAGAAGAGAAGCCGATCTAAACAAGGCGAAAATTATAACAATCTTTAGATTTAAAGAAATTAAACTAATGTCTCGTTTATTAACGAAAACGTTTATTGTTATAAAATGCTTTTATATTTGATAACATTAAATATTTTACATTATTTTAAAGAGGTATAACGTATTTAGTTAATGTAATGTATGTAATGTACAATAACTTTGTAGGTGTTACATTAATTAAAATTGCATTTATTGTGAAAAAAATTAAATTAAACACTCTACTAAATAAAATACTCTTTGTCCCCTTACTCCTTCATAGGTAAATATTATATATTTACTAACAATAAGTTTATTTCTAATTTATAAATTAAAAATTAAAAGTTGTTAATTGCACAATTTCTTTCCACAATTACTGCGCAAAATGATGTTACATTTGACAGATGTTAGTCATGTTGAATCTATGACGAATTTGTTTTTACATAGACTAAAACAAAAAAAATTAAGCTGTGGTTTGTCCGTGGAAAGGAACGTAAACAACTGGTGCCGCCTTCTCATTGTCGGGGTTAAGGGAGGTGTAGGCATTGATCATTCGCTCTTGGATCTCCCAGCGTCTGCGTTCTCGTTCGGTTTTCGCTTTTCGGATTGAACTGGCCAGCGAGAATGAGAAAACGATGCCGATGATCTGTAAAATTACAAAAGTAAGTAAGAATTTTTCTTTTTTTTTGTTGTCACTTAAAACTAATATTTCAGTAATCGCAATCGAATGCTATGGCATTCGATTTATGGCTTTCGTCTTCAAAACCGCATAAGTTTGCTGCCGTTTTTTGTTTGGAACATAAACTTTACGCCAGATAGTGTTATTTTTAAATGAAGTATACCTGAATGAACGCTATAGTCATAGCTCCCGCGCCCAACAGCCCTGCGCTCTGATAGACCAGATAGATGACCCTGGGTAGGCAACCATTTGCGTACAGTTTGGTGCACTCAGCGATCTCCAAACCCTCGATTTCGGTGTACCGGGACTGGGCGCAGCAGGAGTTGGGCACGGTGATGTTGGCGACTGAGATCCCGGTGATTCCTGAGGGGGTTTCCACCTCGCCCCAGTCGAGGTAGCTGTCCACACCACAACAGTTCAACTGGAAGATGTTGTAAAATAATTGACACATTATTCGAAGCAAAATTATACATTTTATTCAAAATATTATATATAAATAGTTAATTCATTGAATACAAACAATATTTTAAAATCTAAAAAGTAAAAAAGTTCTAAGTTTGTTCTTCCAGACAAATGTTTAATAACAACTACAATACAAAACAACTACATAATTTAGGCACATCACAAACAAGTATTTATTTATTTTATATTCTTGATATGACATAAAAAAAACCTCATATACAAGTTTTTTTTCATAAAGATACATAGTTTAAATTATAAAGAAAAACAAAAGCTGAATGTGATCTAAAAACGAATTTCCACTCCACAAGCACGATATGTTTTTGTTTTAATGTTTTGAAGGTAGAAACCCACCGGAAAATCTAATGTAACTTGTACACTTGTGTTCTTAGATCACTATAACTTGATAGAGTCCTTCAACTTACCCTACTCTGAGCGAAGTCGAACGCGGCCTCGATCTCTGGTTTCTCGTAGTAGTAAGGCAGGGTCGACCTAAGGTTGTCGTCAAGCATCTCCGACACCTGCGCTCGCATTGCATATGCGGTTATCGCCGCTGCAACTTCCAGCACAAGTACCACGCTCAAGATGACTGCGAACTGAAAATTACGTAAAGCTACAAGTTAAGACAAGAAACTTAAACAGTACACAAATAGAAAACACAAGTTACTTTAACATAAATACACACCATTAAAAACTCATAACATGTTTTTTTAATTGTTTAGTAATTTTGACAATGAAAAACAAAAAAAGATTTAATTTTTTATCTCTATTTTACTGCCGTTAGGTTTGTTTTACTAGGGGACACCAATAACTATTAAACGATTGTTAATCTAGCAACACTTACAATGTTAACCAAGCAGGTGCTTTCCTTCAGGGCACCAATGCATCCGAACAATGATACGAAGAGCATGATAACTCCGATAACAATGATGAAGGTCGCCGGCGAGAACAGCTGGTCGTCCAAGAAGTAGGAGACATCGTGGTAGATCGCGTATATCGTTGTGCCAACTGAGATTATCAGGGCTGATGTCAGCTGGAAAGAAATAAACATATGTTACCGAGGCATATATTGTGACAGTGATAGGTGACATAATTAACCGAAATTAAAAATAAAAACTCGATTTGGAGAACAAAAATCTTGTACGCCAACTCCACTTAGACTAGGACTAGGAACTGTAACGAACAATCGCGAGATAAAAAAATGTTTTTTGTTTCTGTATTTCCAAGATATTGCAAGAGTGGTATTGTTTTGGCATTCATCAACTCTTAAATGTAATTAGGCTAATTCATCTATCGTTTAACAAGTAAATGTTAATGTTGAGTTGTATTTAATAGGAAAGTAATTTACATATCATTTAATATTGTATACTAGTTGTTATATTTATGAGTATGATATGCGTTATGAAGAGCTTTAGGCTAAGTGTCAAATTACTTTGTAAATTAAATTAATAATTACTAAACTACTTAGATTACGTAATAAAATATTTCTGAGGTAATTTTGTGTTATTTTCCTGACTCGAATTATCGGCGTAAAAGAAAATTTAAATTTTATATTGTGAATAACTAAGTACTATTAAGTCATTATTATAAAAGATTTTTACTTCAAGTTTAGGCTTCTAAGATTCACTTACAGTAAAAACTGTAATAATAAAGTAGGCGTTTTATGGTAAAAAAAAACCATACAATTGTCAACCCGTTTATAAAGAAGGTCAATCCGATAGTTTATCATGACTCGGCAATAATTTGAAGTCACTCACCGAAATATTTTTCATATTACAGTTGCAAAGAGGCATTTTATATGTGTTCTCACTAATGAACAAGTGCAGTAAATGAGCGTTTTATATAATTACATAACAAAAGATTTCTTATTAAGTAGAAATATTTGCATGTTCCAAAATTAGTTATGGCGATAAACAGTTTATTGTGGATTTTCAACTGAGAAGCAAAAAACAAAAAACATACTGTCATGTCCGACTATTTATGTGTATTTATTACAGTAACTTTCGTCCGCGCGGAGATAAAAAAAATAACTGATAGCCTGTTATGTTATGTTCTACATTTATGTCAAATGTCTTCGAGATCCGTTAAACCGTTCTGGAGATACCTTTTATCATTCATCCATCCATTTGAACATCCATACATTTGCATTTGTAACATTAGTAAGATATTTTTGTGAATATGTTTTGTGTCTCCTAGAAGAGGGACACAAATCTACCTGAAAATAGAGCTCTTTAGAATGAAGGCAACAGACAATTCATCTTCTTTAGACTTCACACTCATGAAAATCTTGTATGTGCGTAATTTGGAGGAGTTTTAAAGAGATCCATGACCATCTAAAATTTTATGTTGGCCTAACAATACCGAGAAAGGAAGAGAACAGCAAATCATGAATACTGAATCTAATAATACTTTAGAAAGAAGATTAAGAAGGCAAGAAAATGATTAAGTTGATAATATAAGAAGATATAAAAGTGATTTTGTGTTTGAACAAACAACTTCTAAGTTATGTATGTTAATTAAGTCTAAGTACTGGAATAACGAGGCAGATATTGTAAGCGGTGTGAAAAATCGATACCACAGCCGGTGAAGAATGACCGCGTGACCGCTGTGACCTTGCCAACATTCAAGGTCAGAGACTACCTGGTAAAGACAGTAGTTGTATGGAATTACAACCAGGTAATATTATAGTACTTATCACAGTATTCTATCGTTCTTTTTCTTATTTTTTTTATATCATAAAGTGGCAAACAAGCAAGCGGTTGCCTGAGTCCGCCTAAACAGTGTCCGCTGCCCATAGACATGTTCAATTGCAGATGCGTTGCGTACCATTAATCGACAGAGAAGGGGACGCATAGGAAGAGGATATTCCTCCGTCAAGTTCACTCCCCCTTCCCATCCTTTCCTTATAAGCATAGGTTGGGAAAGGAACGTGGACTAAAATTATGGTCGAGAGAAGGTCATTAGGTACTTGTAGTTTTAACCGTAGGTACTTACTTAGGTGCTTATTACTCCTTTCCCGTTTTCCTCATACTTTCCCTTTTCATTATAATGAAAAATTACTAGGCCTTCGATACCTTATTCGAAAGACGATGTAGTTATAAATCATAAACATCTGTATTCATTGAAGTGGTTGTATTTCAACTCATAAAGCAAGAGATTGCTAATACTGCCTATACCACTTGTCTTCCGTATGACAGTACTAGTAATGTTTTTACTAGTACGTCGTACTTGGACTAACTCCATAGTTAGTCCAAGTACGACGTACGATGACTAATGTAAGCCTCTACGTAGTTTCAACTGCTTCATAACTTTATACTCGTATAGGTATTCTGTAACCGCCTATCTACCAATACAAACCGTTTTAAATTGAGATTATGGATTGCGGTTTAGTAACAAATTCACACGATACTGGTTTAAATAGAAAAAACTTTTTCAAAAGATAATTTGATTTAGAATTTTACGACATTAATAATCAAAATTTAATATGTTTTATGAAATTGATATCCATTGTAAGGCATGCTTTAGTTAATATTTAAAAAAAACATTTTTACATTCAAGTCGACAGCAAATTAACAATATCTATGAAGGTCTTTTGTCACAAACAGGTAAATAGAACGACAAATTAAAAACGAATAAAATGTCTGAAGGCCGTTATCTTTAATGTCTGAATAAACTATTATATTTAAAACATGTCAAATGCATTAAAAACACTAACAAATAGCAAATTACCCAAGTCAAACCCCAATCAGTACAAGATAAGATACTAAATAATAATTTTACAGATAACTTTTCATATTCTTTTATTAAAAGTACAGTAGAACCAAAAATGAGATTTTCAGAATAAAACATAGTTCATCTTCTTCTTTTAATTTATAGTGGATCCTGTTTTTTCGATGATTTCGCCAACGTCAAGGTTGAAGATAAATGAAAGTGTAAAGTATAAGATCAAAGTACTAAATAACAAAAGACAATCAAGGTACATGGAAACATAGTTCAAGTTAAAACTTTCCCCAAGTGTGGGTAAACCCACACTTGAGAAAAGTCAATAAGACCATAAACAATGTATAGATATTTATAAGTTATTACGTCACCTTCAAGGAAACTTTGTCGATTTTGCCTTAAAAGGATTATCAGCTATTCGATGACGCTCCAAATGAATTTGGAGAAAACGCACACTAATTTAGTTAGTAAATTACAAAATTACTTCTAAAAATGTTGTCTTTTCTTCACAACTACCGGAAATGTTTCAGATTTAAACATACGGAAACTGTTGTGAAATTGTGTTCCAAAAGCCTTTAATCTTATACCAAATACATGACGTCAAGAAGTCTAGAACTTTTGATGCTGTTAAAAATATTCGTTTAAAACAAATTAGATTTCAAAATAGGATTTGATTTTTAAGTACATTCTTCGTTCATGATATTGCTGTCTATATCGAAACCTACTAAAATCAATGAACATATAATCAGCCAGTATCTCGATAAGGATATGACGCATAAGATCGAAAAAAAACAAAGAAAAAACGAATAAAAACTCACCACAAATATCGCCGTAACGCATAGGAGCATATATTTAATGCACCTCATTCCCACTTCAAGGTTATTCGCCATATTTACACTATGTAATAAACCGTATATGTACTCTTCGCGGCTCGTGAAACAATACTAACGCGGTGAAATAGTTTTCAGGGCGAAACTCGTTATCAACAATGATAAGGTATCGCCCGCGCGACTCTCAAAGCCCGACTACACAATGCTATGAAAAACAATTTTTCTTTAGCCAATTAACAAATACATATAAAGCTAAATGGTAATGTAAATACTCGTCGATTTACGTATACTTTAGGACTTGCGTTTACGTGTACGTTTGCGTTCGATCTGACTATTTTTAGCAGAGATACTTGAGTTTATACGTATTTAATCAACATGATTACGTTCGTGGATGCGACACGGTTTTTGCATACGACACTACGCAATTTTAATGTTTTCTTCAGCTAGAAAAACCACAAACCTCCAGATATAACCATGCATTGTAATTTTTCTTCTAGACTACTAATTCTTCTGGATGTAGACTAAATTCCGTTGCGCAACACCAATTACACAATATTTTAGCTTGTAGTCATGTGAAATATTAGCTTATTTTACAAAAAATAACAACATACGTAAGCATTAATAATAAATTAAGATGGCTCTACAAAGGAAGTAATAATTACACACAACAAAGTTTGCGATCTCTAGCAAAAGTTAAAATGTTTTTAGAACATATCTTTATAAGGTAAAAGATTTTAAATTGTCTTTTATACAAGAAAAAAAAAACTTTTATACAAGAAAAAAATAATTATATGATATATTTTAAAAGCATAAATAAACTTTTGTTGGTGATCGCAAACTTTTATGTTGTATGTATATCTTACAAAATTAATATGACTACGAGACTCTCCTTTAATATAAATCTTAAGGCCATCGTATCTACTTACTTTCATTTTTGTCATTAACAATTGAGGTACTTATGGTTAAGAGTCGCCCGCGACTCTGTCCGCGCGGAATTAACAAAAAAACTAAAAAGTACCCTATAATATGTTCTTCCAGACTATGTTTTATATCTGTACAAAATTTCATCATGATCCGATCAACCGTTCTGGAGATACCTTCAAACAAACATCCATCCATCTAAGCATTCGCATTTATAACATTAGTGTTGTGATAACTATTTATAAAATGAGACAACTTTTTCGTCCTTGATCCAATTTTCGTCTACATATTTAATTTAATATATGTATATCAAAAGTAAACTAAAAAAAGTTATAAAAATATGTCATTCGATATTTGGTTTGAATATATTCGTTGAGTAAAATATTTTTGCTATACTTTATCAATTAGTAAAAAGTAAGATATCAGCATATTTGATGATAAATACAACAAAGTTCTGTCAAAGTCTTGTACCTGTATCTATGTGTTTCCACGGTCGAAAAACATGTACCTACAAAAACGGTAGTGGATACTTTTATGATCTCTCTCTATAACAAAACTAATTTATAATTTACATCGAATTCCTACAATCATGAAAATCAATACTAAAAAGCGTGGATCGTGCAAGGATTACCTTCATTTAAGTTAAGCTTCTTTAATACGTTTTACTATATAAAAAATAAATGAGATTACTTATGTATCGCTAGGTCACGTTTATAATTACTTTTAAGGAAGATTTCAAATAAAATGACACAAATAATTGACTTAAATATTTATTGATATCAGATTAAATTACTCTTTGAAATAACTATTGAAACAGTCAATTTAATTATTTTAATATTAAACACCATAGGACTATTTTTTGTACTTTTAAAAAAAACTCAATAGAATACATTTAGCGCGGAACATGTTTTCATGATGCTTCATACTTACTGTTCGGTATAGTTGCGATGTGCTTACGTCGTGTTAATGCCGTTTTGAATTTCGCGGTTGACCAATACGGGTTTTATGTTGGTAGGTCGACTCATTTTTATTCTCCCGCACAAGCGGGTAGTTGGAAATCCCTCTCCGCTACGGACGGGCGCGGGGCCTGCGGGGGGCTTGTGCGGGGAAGGAGTGAGTCGACAGAGCGCATCGTGGCGGCATAAAAAGTGGTCGGCAGTTGGATAGCTCATCGGACGTGTCTTATATTTAGCGTACAGGGTCGCTAAGTTTACGGTTCCGCGTTCGGTTCGGTAAAGGACGCGTCTATAGGGCGCTTACGGGAAGCGGTGCATCGGGTGCATCAGGAGTGCAGCATTGCTGGCGCCTTTAGACTGTATGACAGTGACTTACTTGACTCGACTGACACCGACAGAGTGACCAGGCACCTGCAGGCGGTGAACGGGGCATCGAGTAGGTGAGTGCCACTTCATATAACTACAATATTTACGCCAGGCCTTGTGATACGTAGTTTAAGGCAGGTTGTGCCGCGGGACCCGAACCCGTCGTGTACGGCACAATTCGATGGTAGCAGAGCGTGGTTAGGTTAACACGTAGGTTATAACCGCGTGGTTATATTCGGGTTACGTGTTTTTCGGGTACGTATTTGCATTGCTTAGCGAAATATTGTAACGTCCTTCTCGCGCGGAATATAACGGAATATAACGGAATACAACGGAATACAGAATATTATAACATATTACGTCGTACAATATTAGGTTTTTAATCGGGTCGTTTACGTTACATTTTTTATTGTACGATTGCTACGTAATATTAATCGGCCATTAGGGTTCCGTTTGTTGATTTCTTATAGTTTAGATTATTTAATTTAGGGTTCTTTCATAATATTTAATTGAGTAATTTCACGGTTTTTTCTAGTATATTTAAATTAGGGCTTTTTTACGCATCGGTTTTTTTTTGTAGTTTATGTTACGGTGCATAATATAATTTGGTGATTTTTTATTTTTTTTTTATTTTTTTTATATTACGGTTAATAATTTAATTTAGTATTTTTTTTCGTTTGGTAGTTTTTATGTTATCGTCGATAATTTAAGTTGGTCGGTTTTCATTACGGTTGTTTTTTTTTTGATTTGTTTTTTTTATTATGTAATTCTTTGTAACGGGTTTCATACATTTGGTTAAGGCAAGAATTATCTACCCACCATTTAAATTCTTTTTTTTTTTTTTTCTTTATCGACTATTTGTAGTAAGCAGTTTCTGGAAGCGTCGATAATTTTCTACCTTCAATTTTATTTATTAATAAAATTTTGAACTTTATTAATTATGGCCGGCAAATATACCGCTAGGATATCAGGCGTGCTGAGATGGCTCGGCTCAGCGGTTTTGAATATTTCTAGGCCGGACCGTGCGCAGGCCCTTATGGCTAGATACCAGGTTTTAGACGATCAAATGGCGGATCTATATGCGGCGTACCGTGGCATTCTAGAGTTAGGTTTAGAAGCAGATGCCATGGCGAAGATTAATGCTGACATTGATCAGGCCGACGACCTGGCTGATCAAATTATTCAGGCTGTAGGTTGCCTTAAGGGGTCAAGCGCTGCCGACGCGCGCGTTACTGCGGAGTCGGAGGCGTCACCAGCGCTCATGAGTAGATTGCCGCTGCTCGATTTGCCACAATTTAACGGTAACTTGGACCAGTGGGTCGCATTTAACAATTTATTTGAAAGCATTGTTCACAGTCGTAGGGATTTGACCCCTGCTCAGAAGCTTGCCTATTTGTTGGCGTCGTTAACGGGAGAGGCCAAGGGCCTTGTCCAACATTTAGGTCTTGTTGACGGTAATTATGATATCGCCCGGGACTTACTCAATCGTAGGTACCAGAATGTTCGGCGATTAGCAGATAGTCATGTTGCTGCTATTCTAGGCCTACCTAGGATTTTGGTTACGCAGTCGTTGCGCACACGGCTTCTTAACCCGTTGTTAATAGCGGTCAACGGTCTCAAGGGTTTGGATTTACCTGTGTCCACGTGGTCGTTTTTATTATTACACATAATTCTTTCCAAATTACCATACGATTTACAACATAGATTTGAACTGGAATACGGCGGGGACTCCGCCACTCATCTTCCCAGCTTTGACAACCTAATTTTATTCCTGGAGGATGAGTGTCGTCGAACAGAGAATGTCCCTCCTCCTCCTCCAGAGCCTCTCGTAGTTGCTCCTAGAGCGAGGCCCGCGGGTAAAGAACACCGTCCACCGGTTTGGGCGCATAGTAGGCCGCGGATGTTTAACGCAGCGGTACGACAGGCACAGGACATTCACTGCAGTTATTGTCGGGATACAGGACACGGTGTTACGGGTTGCCCCAAGTTCCGGGAACTACGTTGGCAAGCTCGGCGCGGTATTGCTCGCCAACGGTTTTGGTGTTATTGCTGCTTGGGGGACCACCTTGTCTCGCACTGCCAGTCAACTCGTGCGTGCGGTCAGTGTGGAGGTAGGCATCATCTGCTGCTGTGTGGAAACCGCAACGGCTCGCACTCGCCAACCACTCAGGGGCATGTAACTTCCCCTGTTCGTTGTAAAAATGCGGGGGAACAGTGGTCTGGAGCTATGCAGCGGACATCAGGTCGCCGTGATGTTAGGTCTCCACCACGGCTTAGGGCACACCACGAACGGCAACGTGTTCAGGGTTCACCAGTGAGCACGGGCGGGGGGCCGCGTGATTCTTGTAGCGCCCCTCAAGCTGCGGCAAAGGAGCCTGGTGCGGCCGGCGCTCGCTCGCCACTCCACTTCTTGGACTGGCCTCGGTTGGAGCGTCGCCGACCGTGTCGATCGGATCATCAGGTGATAAGTGATCAGGATCGCCCTTCCTCCACACCACATATAAATAAATCTTCGCAGGAACGATAATTCGTTCCACTTTTCCATCGCAATGCATCTCATCGCTTAGTACGGTTTCACTGTCCACCGCTCAGGTTCGCGTCGGTTCTCTTCGGAGTAAATAGGTAACCACGCGCGCGGTTTTGGACTCGGGTTCATAAGGATGCATTGTTTAAATACGGTCGGTGGAACATTTACGGTCGCGGATCGACCGGATACGGATACGGATTACGGATTTATTCGCGGAACAGGTAAAGCGAATTTGATTGTTACATAGATTTTATTAGGCCACTTGGTGGTAAAGCGAGCAGTGGCAACTCTCCCCCAGCTTGTTTAATTTGTAGTTTCGAATTTCGGTTTTAGACGCAGCCAGATATCGTCTGGCTGGGGCGGGGGACTGTTCGGTACAGTTGCACTGTAGTTCGCTACTTTTGAATTTGGCGGTTTTAATTGTTAGAGAAGGTAGGTCGACTCATTTTTATTCTCCCGCACAAGCGGGTAGTTGGAAATCCCTCTCCGCTACGGACGGGCGCGGTGCCTGCGGGGGGCTTGTGCGGGGAAGGAGTGAGTCGACAGAGCGCATCGTGGCGGCATAAAAAGTGGTCGGCAGTTGGATAGCTCATCGGACGTGTCTTATATTTAGCGTACAGGGTCGCTAAGTTTACGGTTCCGCGTTCGGTTCGAGAAAGGACGCGTCTATAGGGCGCATACGGGAAGCGGTGCATCGGGTGCATCAGGAGTGCAGTATTGCTGGCGCCTTTAGACTGTATGACTGTGACTTATTCGACTCGACTGACACCGACAGAGTGACCAGGCACCTGCAGGCGGTGAACGGGGCATCGAGTAGGTGAGTGCCAATTCATATAATTACAATATTACGCCAGGCCTTGTGATACGTAGTTTAAGGCAGGTTGTGCCGCGGGACCCGAACCCGTCGTGTACGGCACAATTCGATGGTAGCAGAGCGTGGTTAGGTTAACACGTAGGTTATAACCGCGTGGTTATATTCGCGTTACGTGTTTTTCGGGTACGTATTTGCATTGCTTGGCGAAATATTGTAACGTCCTTTTCGCGCGGAATATAACGGAATACAACGGAATACAGAATATTATAACATATTACGTCGTACAATATTAGGTTTTTAATCGGGTCGTTTACGTTACATTTTTTATTGTACGATTGCTACGTAATATTAATCGGCCATTAGGGTTCCGTTTGTTGATTTCTTATAGTTTAGATTATTTCATTTGGGGTTCTTTCATAATAGTTTTATATTAAATTGAGTAATTTCACGGTTTTTTCTAGTATATTTAAATAAGAGCTTTTTTACGTAACGGTTTTTTTTGTAGGTTATGTTACGGTGCATAATATAATTTGGTGTTTTTTTAAATTTTTTTTTTATATTACGGTTAATAATTTAATTTAGTATTTTTTTTCTTTTGGTAGTTTTTATGTTATCGTCGATAATTTAAGTTGGTCGGTTTTCATTACGGTTGTTTTTTTTTTGTTTTGTTTTTTTTTTATTAGGTTATTCTTTGTAACGGGTTTCATACATTTGGTTAAGGCGAGAATTATCTACCCACCATTTAGATTTTTTTTTTCCTTTAACGACCATTTGTAGTAAGCGGTTTCTGGAAGCATCGATAATTTTCTACCTTCGATTTTATTTATTTATTTTTTTTGAAATTTTATTTTATTAATTATGGCCGGCAAATATACCGCTAGGATAACAGGCGTGCTGAGATGGCTCGCCTCAGCGGTTTTGAATATTTCTAGGCCGGACCGTGCGCAAGCCCTTATGGCTAGATATCAGGTTCTAGACGATCAAATGGCGGATCTATATGCGGCGTACCGTGGCATTCTAGAGTTAGGTTTAGAAGCGGATGCCATGGCGAAGATTAATGCTGACATTGATCAGGCCGACGACCTGGCTGATCAAATTATTCAGGCTGTCGGTTCCCTTAAGGAGTCAAGCGCTGCTGACGCGCGCGTTACTGCGGAGTCGGAGGCGTCACCAGCGCTCATGAGTAGATTGCCGCTGCTCGATTTGCCACAATTTAACGGTGACTTGGAACAGTGGGTTGCTTTTAACAATTTATTTGAAAGCATTGTTCACAGTCGTAGGGATTTGACCCCTGCTCAGAAGCTTGCCTATTTGTTGGCGTCGTCAACGGGAGAGGCCAAGGGCCTCGTCCAACATTTAGGTCTTGTTGACGGTAATTATGATATCGCCCGGGACTTACTCAATCGTAGGTATCAGAATGTTCGGCGATTAGCGGATAGTCACGTTGCTGCTATTCTAGGCCTACCTAGGATTTCGGTTACGCAGTCGTTGCGCACACGACTTCTAAATCCTTTGTTAATAGCGGTCAACGGTCTCAAGGGTTTGGATTTACCTGTGTCCACGTGGTCGTTTTTATTATTACACATAATTCTTTCCAAATTACCTTACGATTTACAACATAGATTTGAACTGCAATACGGCGGGGACTCCGCCACTCATCTTCCCAGCTTTGACAACCTAATTTTATTCCTGGAGGATGAGTGTCGTCGATCGGAGAATGTCCCCCCTCCCCCTTCGGGGCCTCCCGTAGTTGCTCCTAGAGCGAGGCCCGCGGGTAACGAACACCGTCCACCGGTTTGGGCGCGTAATAGGCCACGAATGTTTAACGCAGCGGTACGACAGGCACAGGACGTTCACTGCAGTTATTGTCGGGATACAGGACACGGTGTTACGGGTTGCCCCAAGTTCCGGGAACTACGTTGGCAAGCTCGACGCGGTATTGCTCGCCAACGGTTTTGGTGTTATTGCTGCTTGGGGAACCACCTTGTCTCGCACTGCCAGTCCACTCGTGCGTGCGGTCAAAGTGGAGGTAGACATCATCTCCTGCTGTGTGGGAACCGCAACGGCTCGCACTCGCCAAACACTCGGGGACTTGTAACTTCCCCTGTTCACAATACAAATACGGATGAACATTGGTCTGGAGCTATGCAGCGGACTTCAGGTCGCCGTGATGTTAGGTCTCCACCACGGCTTAGTGCCAACCACGAACGGCAAAGTACTCATGGTTCACCAGCGAGTACGGGCGGGGGGCCGCGTGACTCTTGTAGCGCCCCTCAAGCTGCGGCAAAGGAGCCTGGTGCGGCCGGCGCTCGCTCGCCACTCCACTTCTTGGACTGGCCTCGGTTGGAGCGTCGCCGACTGCATATATCGGATCATCAGGTGATAAGTGATCAGAATCGCCCTTCCTCCACACCACATATAAACAAATCATCACAGGAACGATAAGTCGTTCCACTTTTCCATCGCAATGCATCTCATCGCTTAGTACGGTTTCACTGTCCACCGCTCAGGTTCGCGTCGGTTCTCTTCGGAGTAAATAGGTAACCACGCGCGCGGTTTTGGACTCGGGTTCATAGGGATGCATTGTTTAAATACGGTCGGTGGAACATTTACGGTCGCGGATCGACCGGGTACGGATTACGGATTTATTCGCGGAACAGGTAAAGCGAATTGGATGGTTACATAGATTTTATTAGGCCACTTGGTGGTAAAGCGAGCAGTGGCAACTCTCCCCCAGCTCGTTTAATTTTGGGTTTCGAATTACGGTTTTAGACGCAGCCAGATATCGTCTGGCTGGGGCGGGGGACTGTTCGGTACAGATATACTATAGCTCGTCATTGTTTGAATTTCGCGGTTGACCAATACGGGTTTTATGTTGGTAGGTCGACTCATTTTTATTCTCCCGCACAAGCGGGTAGTTAGAAATCCCTCTCCGCTACGGACGGGCGCGGGGCCTGCGGGGGGCTTGTGCGGGGAAGGGGTGAGTGGACAGAGCGCATCGAGTCAGCATAAAAAGTGGTCGGCAGTTGGATAGCACATCGGACGTGTCTATTATTTAGCGTACAGGGTCGCTAAGTTTACGGTTCCGCGTTCGGTTCGGTAAAGGACGCGTCTATAGGGCGCTTACGGGAAGCGGTGCATCGGGTGCATCAGGAGTGCAGCATTGCTGGCGCCTTTAGACTGTATGACAGTGACTTACTTGACTCGACTGACACCGACAGAGTGACCAGGCACCTGCAGGCGGTGAACGGGGCATCGAGTAGGTAAGTGCCACTTCATATAATTACAATATTTACGCCAGGCCTTGTGATACGTAGTTTAAGGCAGGTTGTGCCGCGGGACCCGAACCCGTCGTGTACGGCACAATTCGATGGTGATCAAAAAAAAAACAACCGTAATGAAAACCGACCAACTTAAATTATCGACGATAACATAAAAACTACCAAACGAAAAAAAATACTAAATTAAATTATTAACCGTAATAAAAAAAAAATAAAAAAAAAATAAAAAATCACCAAATTATATTATGCACCGTAACATAAACTACAAAAAAAAACCGATGCGTAAAAAAGCCCTAATTTAAATATACTAGAAAAAACCGTGAAATTACTCAATTAAATATTATGAAAGAACCCTAAATTAAATAATCTAAACTATAAGAAATCAACAAACGGAACCCTAATGGCCGATTAATATTACGTAGCAATCGTACAATAAAAAATGTAACGTAAACGACCCGATTAAAAACCTAATATTGTACGACGTAATATGTTATAATATTCTGTATTCCGTTGTATTCCGTTATATTCCGTTATATTCCGCGCGAGAAGGACGTTACAATATTTCGCTAAGCAATGCAAATACGTACCCGAAAAACACGTAACCCGAATATAACCACGCGGTTATAACCTACGTGTTAACCTAACCACGCTCTGCTACCATCGAATTGTGCCGTACACGACGGGTTCGGGTCCCGCGGCACAACCTGCCTTAAACTACGTATCACAAGGCCTGGCGTATATATTGAAAATATACGAACTGGCACTCACCTACTCGATGCCCCGTTCACCGCCTGCAGGTGCCTGGTCACTCTGTCGGTGTCAGTCGAGTCAAGTAAGTCACTGTCATACAGTCTAAAGGCGCCAGCAATGCTGCACTCCTGATGCACCCGATGCACCGCTTCCCGTAAGCGCCCTATAGACACGTCCTTTACCGAACCGAACGCGGAACCGTAAACTTAGCGACCCTGTACGCTAAATATAAGACACGTCCGATGAGCTATCCAACTGCCGACCACTTTTTATGCCGCCACGATGCGCTCTGTCGACTCACTCCTTCCCCGCACAAGCCCCCCGCAGGCACCGCGCCCGTCCGTAGCGGAGAGGGATTTCCAACTACCCGCTTGTGCGGGAGAATAAAAATGAGTCGACCTACCTTCTCTAACAATTAAAACCGCCAAATTCAAAAGTAGCGAACTACAGTGTAACTGTACCGAACACTTACGATTACTTTATAATTGTTTGTAATAAATATTTAAAAGTAGTTATAATTATCAATTATGTCTCTTTCGATTTAGCTCCTTACATCTGTCAACATTAATAGTTATGTAATTTTAAAAATATTTTTTTACATAATGTTCTGTACAAAGCCATAACAATGGCGTCAGTGGCATTATTAAAATTCCGGTGGTAATTAGTTATTTAATCAAATTGAAAACCATTATGTCACTATTATAATATTAATTGGTTGAAGAAAGATTTTTAAACAATTTATCTTTAATATTTTAATAATATAACTTTAATCTAATAAATAAACAATCACACTCCTCTCGGACGTGCATTTCTGAACATACATTTTAAAATTTCCTAAATACCGTAATTAAAACTTTTCTATTATTTTAATTATTTTTAAGGGAAGGCATGTTCCTGTCTTGATATCTTTGCCAACCACACAGCCCCCGCTACCGCCAACGCCTGAAAAACAAATATTAACATTGTAGCAATAACAATCATTCTTTTGCAGTAAATGGTGGGAAACGAGTAAATGGCCAACTAATTTCGCTAAAATACCATTTTTTCGGGGGGGAAATCTTCAAAAGATATCCTGCCTTCTGGGAGAAAAACAGGGTTGTGTGAGACTTGATTCACTAAAACCCCCTCGATGGCCATCGTCAAGCACAACTGATAAGAGCCCCGGGATCTTCAAAAGAACGCACCCGGACTCGTTAAAATACCTACTACTACAAATACTTTGGAAATAAGAAGACGGCCTAGGAGACGTACTAAAAGAGGATATTTTCCATGTGTCCAATCCATACGTATTCCAAAAAATCTTCCCTGTTCTATCCTTTCCTTATAAGAAAAATTGTAAGAAGTTGGAGAGTTAATTTGGTCTCCGATACACACTTATCTGACGAAACAAGAAATTACACCCATCAATTATTTACACATACCTGTAACAAAACCATGAAGATTCCAGTAATGCCTATTGCAGCGGCGTGAGACTGAACCCAGGACCCGAAGGCGTCACTACAACCGACGTTATATGCGACGGTGACGTTGCACACGAATGTCTGGATCGTGCCGTAAACGTGGTCGCAGCAGCTGACTGGCACACCGAGTGTCTCTGTCGTGCCCAGCGGGAGCAACCAATTACTGGCATTCGCGACACCGCAACATGAAAACTGGAAATTATTATTATTCAATTAAAAAAAGTAAGCGGGTAACTGCATGTTAAGGATATGTACCCCCGATGAATTTTGTATGCATCTTGTTCTTTTTACGCAATTAAAAAAATAGTAAATAACAATAAATGCTTGTGTCAAAAGAAATTATATAAGTTTTTTGTATAAAATACTCACATCTTCTTGCATTTCATCCCACAGTTTGGTGACGCCGAGGTTTTTGTTGGCTCCGTACAAGTCCATTGTCCCCAACAGTGACTGCTGCACTAGTGCCACCGTGTTGCCCTTCAGAACATAGCCAGCGATGCACGCAGACAGTTGGAATATGAACATGAGGATCATTGAACCCGCAAACTGAAATACAGAAGAATTAAAGTTAATAAATTTTGTCAGAAACTTCTATAGAAAAATCTTGAATTGAAAAAGTTTGCGAGGATAGGCTAGGTATCTACCTATCTATGTGTCCCCAAAGGCTTCATTTCCCATCACCTATACTTGCATTGGCTTTATCGTACTATATGATAGAGTTCATTAAATAGTAGATAATTTAAAACACGTTGAATCAAAGTCTTAATTGATAAATGACGAAATAAACCGGCTGCATAAATTATGAGCGACAAATACCGACTAATTTCTTTAACAACTTTATTTATTCAAAGCTTAATGTTTCAAATTTATAATTTAGTTGTAGCTACCCACGACTTATTTGCGTGGAATTTTAAAAAATAACTCATAAGTTACTCCCGCACACATAAGCTACATTGTAGTAAAAGTCCCGACAAAAGTCAATTAAAGTTCGGTCGAGCCGTTTCGGAGATTACCCAGAACAGCACTTATTTGCGGACAGACGAGAGAAAAATTTTAAAAATTGGTTTCTCGTTATAAGTAACGCAAATACATGTGTACGAAATATGATGGTTTTTTTTAACCCAGAGAGATAAAAACGTCAGGAGTAGCATATTTATTTTCTCTAATGACAAGCCACATTGAGATATCTTATTCCAAAAAGAAAAAAGAAATAATAGGCGCACGTAAACGTAATCATAGATGCAAACTTTGGCGTAGAATTATAGAATCATGTCTGTTAAAACTAAACCTAACTACTAAATTTATTACCAGGAGCATTCCTAAGCCAAAGTAGTCGAGTCCGACGAGAAATCTGCAATCTCCAATATTCTAAATTGCCTTACTATTGTCAAAACTGCAACTCAATAGAACATCGATTAATTTGCTTTTCCCACGTCAATATCTAAATAGTTAAGAAGTCTGTTTGCATTTTTGACCAATGAAGTAAATTAAAATGTTTAATAAATAAAACATTGCTTTAAAACAATGTTGTATGTGTCTTCAGGCAATTTTATTGGCAACTACATATCATTTAGAAGGTAATAGAGTTGCTAATTTAATTAATTAATTAATATTACAACTACTGCCAAAACGTTGATAGTGTGTCATTATATTGTTTTATATCTAACTACAAAATACTTCAAATAGTCGAAGTTTAGGCGGTTAATTATTTATCGTTGTTCAAGAGTTTAGGTAACTTTTTACTACTTTTACACTAAATCATATGTTCACATAATATTTGGAAACCATTAACATCTGATTTTATTCACAACAAAATAAAATTAACCATAACCCAAATTAAAATTAACCGATTTAAGCAAGTGATCTGTGTTGTCATTGAAAACGCGCGCTGTCATAATGTCAGATAAAAATAGATTATACAGGTAGCTACGAAACATCACAGTTAAATAAATATTACGTACGTCCTTGTATTTCTTAGGTAATAAGATACTTACTGCCATATTCATGTAATAATTCTCCATATAAGCTCCGTAGAATCCGAAGGAGGCGATTATGAATATGATAATTCCCGTCGCAATGCAGAAAGCGGGTAATGAGAAAAATCTCTCCGAAAGAAATTCATGGTAACCATTGTAGGCTGATTGCACTGAACTACCCACAGATAATATAACAATACCCGTTATCTGAAACATAAATCACTTTCAATATCACTTGAATTATTTTCTTAATTTTTGAATTCGAAAATCGAACGCACTGGCACAAAACAACTTACCAAAAAAAGAAAGTTCACTGTCACCAGCGTGTACTTGACAGTTGTGAATATTTTCGACAACATTTTGATTTATTTTCCCGACACAACACAACGATCGCGCTATACGTCCTCGTGACAAGTTAATGTCGTATTGTGTAGTTCGAATATTTTTATCAGTACGGTAATCTTGATAAGGAAAACAAGCGGATTTATCTTGCCAGCCGCTGCCGGTGCCTCGATTGAGTTTCCACAATTACTAACATACTTCTCGTCATATGATGCCTCTAAGATATTCACAGTTCGACACAAAAGAAAACTAAAAAATATTAACCTCATTAATTAATTATTTCTGCAATTAACAAATGCTAGTGTAATTAATTTTGATATATGATGTCATTATGATTTTTAAATTCTATTCCGTGAATATTGTTAACTTTAATGACCTTGCTACAGGTAATTTTTCAAAAACAATACTACATTTTATAAAATTACATTTCGCATCTTACTTAATAAAAAGAAAATTGATCTACGAACTACATACGAGGTTAGTTGTTGAGGACCATATTTTGCGTTGCACAAAATTCCATCAATCTACTTTTAAATTAAAATGCACGAAGAAAACTTAATTACAAACTTACAAATTATAATTATTGTAAACTTACTATTAAATTTTTCACTGTAAAAACAGCACTGAATTATCTATTTTGAAGTACAAAATGATGGAGGTATACACCGCATCCAGTTGTGTAATGATAAGAAATACACATTCAGTTAACAATACGGTCTAATTTACATAGCTATCTGCCAAGTTTTTATTACACTAATTGGTTACCACATAAGGCACGATTGCTCACTCGTTTATCGAATGCCTTTGGTAAATAATTATTCGATGTAAATACGGCCCTGCATTCATACTATTGAAACGCATGAATAAATATTACTCAAGCAAAATAATTGCTACGAAGACACTTGATCGAATCTTTTTTGAAACCTTAAAAATTTGTCGTTCATGATTTTTCTGAAAAGAGATTTTTTATTGCTTACTTTTTTAATATTTTCATTTGTATACATAAATCTTTTAATCTGTATATTCTGTATATTCTGTAATTGTTCTTCTTTATATCCAGATCATCAGTTAAGTGATAAGAAACATTAAATAAAAATACCAATATTTTCTCTACAATATTTATTTTAACGATAACAAAGGAACTATAAGTTGTCATTTAACGATTTTTTACTTTTCAATATTCAATCCAATTTCAATCTAAATAAATTCGAAAATAATAAGAAAACTTGAATGATTCGTTATAAATAGGACAAAAGTACCTAAATATTAAATATTAACATTGCATAAAATACAATGAAAGACTATGTACACAAATAACAACTAACTATAACCACTGACCATTGTAATCCTAATTTAACTAAGGTGCTTAAAACATTACTCTAACTGGCTTAATCTAAGACTCCAATTCGACTTCCTCGTACTTCGACCTCCACGCCAACCAGCCAGATGCGACAGTGATCAGCAGCTTGAAAAAATATATACCATATAGTACCTCACCCCTCATTTAACTTACATTCTAACCCCTCAGGGGGGACGTGTCATATTGCGTACACGATAATATTAGAGTTGTAATGTGGCACCCCTATTCATGGTTTACCAGGACCCCCACTTAGCGCAGGTTTCCACAGCCATGGCATACATAAAAAACTTTAGTTTATTAGCGGTCGCCCGCAACTTTGTCAGCGCAGAATTAAAAAAATAATAGTCCAGCCGTTCCGGAGATTACCCG
Organism: Papilio machaon; assembly: GCF_912999745.1. Lineage (NCBI taxonomy): Eukaryota > Metazoa > Arthropoda > Insecta > Lepidoptera > Papilionidae > Papilio > Papilio machaon. The sequence goes on along the minus strand of NC_059989.1, from coordinate 1,771,871 downwards.
GAACATACGCGACCTTACGGACAGACATACAGACAGACGAAAATTTTAAAAATTGGTTTTTCGTTAAGTTTCATTTCGTTATCGTGTAGATGACAGCTCGTAGTGATCCCAGAAGAGCCAACTACTGCTGAAGAAAAACGCGCGCACGAGTAAACTACACGAAAAATTGTGATCTTTGCAGCTTCTTGTCCACTACAAATCAAGAAAGTTTGTATGGCATTGTACCAACCTGCACACCGGTAACTATTGCTGCGACAACACCAATGACATATGCGTAGTAACTCAACCATTCGCCGAGGACGCTCGCGCAGCCAACGAGGTAAGAGTTGGCGGTAGTGCAGACGAACGGCGAGACCGTGCCATAATCAATGTGGCAGCAGCTGACCGGGATGCGGTCGCGCGCCCAGTCGTGGCGACCAGCCACACCGCAACATTCGAACTAACATCAGGAACAGAATAAAAATTTACAACATTTAACAAACCCAAATTTTAATTTTCAGGAAATGTATTACTTCTAATAGCGACATCTAGTGTCTAGGAGAATAATTACAAAATTTATTTATGTTTCTTTTTCTGTTAATTTGTACACTTTTATTTAATTTTAGGTGTTAAAAGTTTTTGTACTCGAGAACAAACAACACTTACTTCCATTTGCAAATCGTCCCATAGTTTAGCGATGTCTCGCCGTGTTTCGTAAAACTGCACGCTCTGTATCATCGGAGCTCGGATTTCCGAAACAGCATCATTTTTTAATCCGAATGCTACAACCGTCATTACGATCTCGAACACCAAAGTCGTTAGCAAAAGTACTACATACTGAAACCATTATTGAAATTTTAACAACACTTACCAAAAATATTACCATTATCCTAGTCCTAAGCAAGCAACGTAGCAATGCTACGCAAAACTATAAGGCCAATAAACTGCGAAATACATACAAATTTTGATATTTTATTTGACTCAATCAATGAATAACAACACGAATACTGATGTAAGCGTTATTCTAAATTCAGTATGTAAAAGAAACACCTACCGCAGCAATAAAATAGAAGTTTTCAGAAACAGCCCCATAAAATCCTAGTACTGACGTCAGGATTATGATCACCCCAGTAGCAATGACAAATCCTGGCAGTGTAATAAACCGTCTAGTCAGCAATGTATTGTAGTATGAATACTCCACAACCGCAACTATTCCGACGATTAAAAGTAGGACTCCCGTTAGCTGAAATAAATACAAAATACCTTAGGACAACCGCCGTGGATGATTCTTTTTCAATTAATTTTAAGTAAGTACTGACTAAGATTATAAGTCTCCAACCTCGTACTTATCGAGTTTTATTTTAACAGAAACCAACAAGATAGATGTTCTTAGATGTTTTATTCCTAAATCTTTCTTACCCAATAAATAGTATTCACGCCAGCTAATGTATACCTCACTGACTTTAATATTTTGGGCACTTTCATTTTTATTATTTTTTTTTAAATAAAGCGCAACAATTTATTCTGTTAAGCTAACTGATTTTAATGTACTAAACGTGTTAAAAATAGTGATTCGCTATTGACATGGTTTTTATCATTATAAGTATCATCAATATCTTGGTTATCTAGACATATTCTTCTCGTCTTATCATTTTAGATATTCATAAATATTGCACGCATTTAGGATTCCTTAGATTTAGATTTTTGTCTTATTGTTGGTAGGATTTTATCATTTAACTCTAAAGTCAGATTATTAAGATAACGGTAGAAATAATAAATACACAAGGGTCTTAATTCTTGCAAGTCAGACATTATATCTCAAAGTTTTAGCACTTTTACTAGTTTTAATTTAAACATATTTCAAAGGGACGATTATGACATGATTTAATTTTTGTTTAAACATGGTATAATTTTTTGGTAGCATCGGTAGCAAGGTAGACTGTACATTAGTACTACGAAGTAGTTACGTACTCTTTGATGAGTAGTAAAACTTGTGAGAGCAACTAGCAACACTGTCATTCGGTGTTTTGGTTCGATAACTCGACGTTCGTTCGTTATCGTGTTGTTTTCATTGAGCGAAACACATAAATAGGTAAGTTGTTATTATATTTAAATTATAAGCAATTAAACTTCACGATATTCATTTTCTTTCTACGAAAATACTTCTGAACTCGTATTAAAAAGATTTCTTGTTGTTGCGTACAAGCCCATTCAGTTGTGTCAACAACGCAAATCAATGTTTTACCTTCGGCGCAGTATGTTGGGAAGGGAATAATTATCTGTATTTTGTTTTAGATTGAAGTTCAAAATTAAAAAGAAATAAAAAACTACTAAGATGGCTATTGGGGCAGGAATGTCGTGTGTGAAGTACCTACTTTTTTGCTTCAATCTTTTGTTTGCGGTAAGCATTTTTTTTATGGTATTTTTCCTTGAAGTCACAAGCGTTCATAAAAGTGTCCTACGATTTGAAAGTTCTCAAAACTTTAACTATGGCTAAAATAAATGTATTAACCTGATTTTTGAATTCATGTTTCTTTGCTACATTCAGAAGTATGTATGACTCAGTGTGATGACGATTGCACAACGTCAATAATTTTTATTTAATAACATATTAAAAAGTGCTTTCGTTGCAATTGCCATTTTCATATGACCTTAGTAAGGATTGTAAAAACATATGCATGAAAATATTTAAAAATAAAAAGAGTACTGTAAAAATCAATGACATATGTATTTTTCCAATGCTATTTATAATGTAGATAATGTTTGTTTACATGGGAACTCCTACATATGTTTATACTTAATATCTTTTGTAATAAAATATTTCTGATAGCTCAGAAACACTACTATGTTTTGTTGAATACCTAAATTTTGAGCTTAACATGACTTAATATTTAAAGATACTTATTTTAAATCTATTTTTATGGTACAAGGTGGTAAATTTGTGGGCATCAACCTGAAATTCCTAAAAAATCTAAGTGACAATTGCCCATAGACATGTACAATAAATTAAAAGGAAATGCATTCAAATCTTGGGATTAAAATATTTAATTTTCCTTTTTTAAGAATTTTAATTATTTCTTTTATAAGTCCATTCGTAATTTTTGATTTTTTATTTTATACCATTGTTTATAATGCTTGAATAATTTTTAGCTGACTGGATTGATCATCCTGATTGTTGGTATTTGGGTTGAAGCAAACTCTCATCCATACATTGATCTTACGGATGAAAGCTTCTATACTACTGGACCGGTAGTCCTCATCATTGTTGGAGTGATCGTGTTTATAGTTGCATTCTTTGGCTGCTGTGGTGCGGTAAAGGAGAACCACTGCATGATAGTAACGGTGAGTGTTTTAAAATTAGTTATTTATTAGTCTTGTTCTTAATTTTTTTTAATAAAAAATGATTGTTACTTACGCTTGAATAGGATGTATATTTAAATGAGATATTAGTCAAAATTAATTAGTTAAATTTATAATTATTATTAATATTATAAATGTGAATGGATAGATATATAGGTAGGTATCTCCAGAACAGTTCAACTGATTTCATTGAAATTTGGCACAGATGTAACACAAGCTGAAAGAACTACTAATAAAGTTTTTTTTTAATTCTTTGCGGACAGAGTCCTGGACAACAACAAGTAGTATATATACCATGACCTTGTAAAATGATACTTTACTTGTAACAGGTGCTTATATTGTGTTTGTGTTCAATTTGTGTTTTTTTTTAAGTGTAATAGACATAACAACCAGTTCTAACTTTTTAAGCTGTATAACGTTTTTGCAACTAAGTAAAATAATGATTTCAACATAATAGGCAATTGTACTTGTGTTATCATATTTTTGCACTGCATTGTAACAGCATAAAGGTTTATTGTTCTTTACATTGGGATCAAAATGTCAGCATGGTGATAATTTAAGCGAAACGCTGATCATATATTTAATAACATTTATATAGTATGTATATTATTTATTTCTCAATGTTGACATGTGGACACCAAGTACTTAGTTGTAGTATAAGGCAATATTCGTTGATCCACAAGTAAATCGTATTTTGTGTGAAATGTACCTAAGATTTCGAAGGTTTGAAGTTACGCAAGAGTTGTATAAGTCTATCTTTTAGCTTTGTGGTCAGTGGTCAAAACATCTTCATCGAAATTCAGTCTAATTTAAAACTTATATCTTCTAGTTCTAGACGTTTATCCGCTTGGTACACAGTATCCTAAGAAAATGTCGGTCAGTCTACACAGGCAATTGTCCCCAGAGAATTGGAGAAGCCGTGACCTCTGGCACGCGCCGTCTCTGTTCGCTAATCAGCCACTTCCTCCATTTATACAATTATGAGCCCTTTTGTACATTCTATAAAATCTTTGATCTAAGAGTGACGAATAGGAAGTCGTTAGCTTTTTCCCGTCTTCTCAGTTTAACGGCCAGACTTAATTGTTTCTTAAGCCAAAAAAATCCGTATTAAAATATACAAATTGAATAAAACTTTCAAAATTGATTCAGTCATTTAGTAATAATAGAACTTACATAAAAACCGAGTAAAAAATAGATGTGTAAGTCCACGTACTTTTATGGGCAAAATCAATACTAGTTTCAGATGCCGTTAACTAGTAATGTGACAACCCTAGGTCTTAAATAATTGAGATCGTCAGAATACCGTCGAGATGTTCACTTAGTCAATTTGAGATACGATAATCTGTTCTGGTTCTAGAGCAACAGGTACACTCTAGCCAAACAGAATAGAAAGAAATACTAGTTAGTAATAGTTGATAAGCTTCAGTATATTTTCAGGTTTATTTTTGCCTTATCATCTGACTTCTAGGACTATCCAAGTCGGTTTTTACGTTTTTTTTTAATTTCACTTCTCGTCTTGTCCATTTATCTCAGTAGTCGCCTATCATACTCCGTTTTCATTTTTATCGCAAGTAGGTTACTATTTAACTGATAGGATAATCCGAGTGATTTCACCTTGTCTTAGTCATACTTTTAACTCATACAATGCTTTTCAAATAAATGCCATATTATGATGTAGCTCTCGAAAATTAATATTACAGTCGAACCTGAATAAACGAGCGTACAAGACCACGATATTTGTCTCGCTTATAGAGGTCGTCCTTCGGGACCGGACTATGAATCTCGTTTATCTAAGTTCGACTATATTTTTGAGAGTTCTTTTATACATTATCAGATCGGTATCATTGACATGCATTCTTAGTTAAAATACAGAGATTCTTGTCTATAGTTTGCATATCATATGAAATGTGTATACATATTAGGTACTTCTCAATTCTATGAATAACTTGAATGCATTATAAACACAATTTATCATTATCAAGTATGTCATTAGATTTATAATTATCTAAAGTGATAAAGTTAAGTATGCCATCAGGTTATGCTAATTAATGTCATCATTTTTGTTACGTGCTAGGTTTTTATGGTAATGATCAGTTGTGTATAATTTCCCACGATATATTATATCGATTAAATATATAATTTTATGATTAATTCATATTATATTCCATTTAAATGACACAATTTATTAATTTACAGATTATAAGTTAAAAATTATACCATTTCTTTTCTTAGATTTTTGTTAAAAACTAATAAATGGGGTATTTTAAAAACTATGAGAAAAAATACAAAATTCAGGCGATCGAATTGTTCTATATTACTTCACTAATTTTATAAATACGAATGTTTGGATGGATGGATTGTTGTTACATGGTATCTAACGGATGCATAGATCTCGCTGAAATTTGGCATAGATGTAGATCATAATTGAAAGAACACAGGCATTAAGTTTTTTATTTCGCGCGGACGTAGTCGCGAGCGACAGCTAGTTGTATTACAATCTGTATGTAACAATAGTAAAAACAAAGGAATGTACATGATGCCAACACGTCCGATTAAAACAATAACAACAGCATTATAAGAGCATTCAACTTTTTTTTTTTTGTTAAACAAACATTTAATTATCTTTAAAAATATTTTATTGTTTTAATGTTAAAGAATTATCATTAAAAATCACATTACAATGAACAAACGATAGTTATTTCATTTGTTAATTTCTTTAAATAAATAAATTCATATATTAAAAGATTTATTTAGCTTGACTTAGATTTTAATGCAGAATGTCACTAGTCAAGCATGATAATTCTACAAAAGGCGTCTAGCAAGAACCCACGTAACCTAAAATACATAAACATAAGCCATAGTACATGTTAAACGAGTTGAACCAGACTATTTTTACGTAATAATAATTATCCACTTATAGTCTTATAACATATCATATACTCAGTTTAAAGATAGAAGGATTATTGTTTCATTTTTCTTCAAAGACAATGATAATCAAGTGCTTCAACATTCAAAAACCACAGTAATTGTAGAAGTGCTACGGCAAAGCCCATAGAAAGTTATATCTAAATGCGCATGTGACAATTTTATCCAACTTTTCCACTGTGACGTCAATGTCCGGTCGTACGGAAAGTAAAACAATAATACAGTTCGCAGCAACGCTTTGTTATTGTGGAACGGCATTATCAGGCATGTTGTGATTCAGAGCGCAGAAATATCACCGAACACACGTGACGAGCGATGCGGTGGCGTACTCGATCACTTTCCATGGCCGTTTAAATATAGTCAATAGCCCTTTATTGTAAATGTATTGTAAACTTAACGTAACTTATTGTATTCCAAAATCATTTATGTTTTCCGCGGATGTTTCTAATTATGTACATATATTATTGGCATAAAACATATAAAAACGCCCTATATTCGTACAAAACCTGTCACACCTCTAATATCATAACACTTAACATATTAGTTGTTACGCAGAGTGATTTATTATCACTCAGGGAGACCAATAATGTAGATTTAATATTAAATTTACAAAAAAATGAAGAAAGCTTGGACAATTATACATTCAGTAATAAACGTTGACATCAGATTACTACAATGTTCCAGACGTAGCTAAAAGCATATGTTGTGGGGTTGTATAGTGTCCGACACGCCCCCGTCTCCCCTACTCCCCAACCTTGTCCGCATCCGGCCGACTTGCTGGCGCCGTCTAACCTGAGAGCTTATCGATCGATAACACCACCTACTGGATGTTTTAACTACGTCAGATTTAACGATAAAAATAAATAGTAAGCTATAGCAAACATGTTTTCATTGGTACTTAACTTGTATATTGTGTTGGTTGTTTTTACTTTTCCGTAGAATTCGGCATTTAAAGGTCCTATTACACGTTGTGATTTTTTTTTATATTTTTCTTAATGTTAATTACGGAGATAAAAAGTCATTATTGAAACAGATTTTATTTTTTAGATTTTTTTATTATTATAATTTTTCCTTCATAGCACAGAATAAGCCCGGAATATATGAATGAAAATTAAATGCAATGTAGCTATAAAAATTTGCTTTGTTTTAGTATGTGAAAGATTCTTGTACAATAATTATTGATGAAGTTATTAAAGAAATACGTTTTTTTGCTTCTTCTGAAAAATTTGATTTTTCCAATTACGGGGTTATTCGGTGGGGGCGTCCATTATAATTGTTTAACTTTGTATTAAAATGAAAAGAATGTATATAATGTAACGTATGTAGCAGTAAATAGACGTTTTATTGATTTATCGAACCATGAACTAAAGAGAGTTAAAAGAAAACTGGTTTAACTTAATATTTTTTTAAGAATACACTGGTCCCAATGTATGCAAGGCCGACCGGACACGCAACATACGTTCACTTTGTGTGGCCTGTATTCTTAAATGATATTCTCTTTTTTAAAGCTCTGCGTTAACTATGTCTATATAAACCCACGATAATACATAACCTAAAGATATTTTTTCTATGTTTTTTTACGTTTTAGCGAATAGCGAAAAAAAAGAAACATTAATGTTTTTATTTTAAAAGGCTTCTTATCAATAATTTGCCTTGAATGCAAATAATTGATGTTTGCATTTACTTTGATATTGTAACTCTTCATGTGGAATATTGAGCACTGTTATAATTGCATTGCACTGACTACGTCACTATGACGTCATCACACATCGTGTGTACGCTCAGCTAGATCACTGGGGAGTCCCCGATAAACAAGTTATTTGAGTGCATTATCTGGTTACTGTACACGCAAAACCAAATGCATGTTATATTACGTTGTTTGCTTGGTGCAGAAAATTGTTCCCTTAACTTTTTAAAACTTCGTTGCTTTAAAGTAACTATGACGATGCCCCAAAGTAACTTTGAGGCTTCCCGTTTACCGTTAGTAAGCTTCAACGTTTTCTACATTCAAGTTAAGAAGGTCAAATTTCATATAAATAAATTCCAATTTATTAAAAAAAATTCCAATGAGTATGCTCATTGGAAATTTTAACGTATTTAATTTTTTTAAATTTACACCCATCACATACACGTTCATCCAAACTTTCACATTTATATTATTACTAGCTGTCGCCCACGACTCCGTCCGCGCTTTATCAAAAAAAAAATACAGTCGAATTGATAACCTCCTTCTTTTTGAAGTCGGCTAAAAAGAACAAAATTCAATGAGTAGCCTATGTGTTCTTCCAGTTCTACATCTATGCCAAATTTCATTACGATCTGTTGAAACGTTCCGGAGATAAATTCAAATAAACATCCATCCATCTAAACATTTGCATTTATAATATTAGTAAGATATAGTTATACATACATTATACCGTATAAATTAATAATGATTGGCCTATATTAAAACTTATTAATTTAACAATTAAAATATAAAAGCATTTTGTCACACTCGCACCTATTTTTGGACTCACCATTCGTGTAATATAAAGAACCTGTTCTGCTAACGACGATGACTTCACTGAAGATATATTTATGTTGAAAGAGAATACACTAAAAAACATATTTGAAATAATATCGCCTCGGTAATGAGATTTTTTTTTATTTAAACACCTAAATTATAGTTTATAATGTTACTACATAAATATATAATTACTTCGCGACTTCGCATAGATTCAAAGAATAAAACTTATTTAGTAGCGTACCTGTTCTTCCAGACATGGTCATATATGTAAAATTTCAGCGAGATCCATTTAGCCGTTTTGGAGATACCTTGTAACAAACATCCATCCATCTAAACTTTCGCTTATATAATATTAGTAAGATAAGACTACTAGCTGTAACCCGAGACTTCGTTCGCGTGAATTAAAAAGAAACCGAGCTATCCTAGACGGTTATCTGTTTGTTTTGCAGTTACGTTGTAACAAGTATCTAGACTTTCACAGATCAGTAAGATATAAACGAGTACTACACCGCTTTTTGCTTTGGTTACGTATTTTTCTGTTATTTTGTGTACAAAGTATAATTGAAGAAATAAAATAAATTACTGGAAATAATGTTTTTAAACCTTTTCCTCCACAGTTCGCTATATTCCTGCTGGTAATCTTCATAGCGGAGCTGGCTGTGGGCATTGCGGGCTACGTGAAGCACGACGACATACAGAACTCTATCGTGCGCCATCTCAACACCACCATCAAAGATTATCCCACCAACAAGGAGGTCCAGAGCACCTTTGATATCCTGCAGACTGACGTAAGTTGCTCTTAAAACTACTTGGCCACTAGGTTATTGTCGAAATTTTTTGATGATTTATGAAAAAAGCACTATTTGCTTATTGGAACCTTTGTGACATTCGGGGGAAGATGAGACTCCAAAATTATAGAAGGAAATTAAGTTTATTAAATTGTTTTATCCCACACTTGGTTTTAATTCTGTTATGTCTATATATTTATTATAAATTAATACGAAATTAGCATCAAAAATCCCCGATCGTTTGCTTAAGATTGATAGCTGTTACTCTGCGTTTTCGTCGGCGGACATTTATTGTTTTTGGAATAAGCCCGCGCTCGGTATAAATATAAGTTATTTTTAAATGAGAATGGAACAGACGTCGTTTAAGACATATCAAAATCTACTAATTGAATCGTTTTATATAAACCACTATCGTCGAAATACAAACTTAACTGCCACGCACTATACTAATTACTAAGTACAGTGAAAGTTTTAATTCTCTGCCTACTTAAGATCGAATATATCAGCAAACTGTTACCATATTCAAAAGCTATAATTTAGCACGTTTTTTACGCTACGATTCGATCAAATTATGTAATCTACTCGTCTTATTTTCAGTACAAGTTGTTGTCTCAGGTCTGTGACAAAATAATACTGAAATAGGAAATAAACTTCCGACGAGTACATCATCAAGTTGACCTTTTCTCTACGAACCTCTTTCACATAATCCATAATTTCTTCAATCGACCACTACCTTTGTATTCACATTCAATCTTATTACTTTCTTCCTCAAATTCTAGTTACAATGCTGCGGTATCTACGGACCTGGCGACTGGGCCAACAACACTCTGCCAATCCCGGAAACTTGCTGCGCTGGTCGCGAGATCAAGGAGGGAGCTGCTGCCGCCTGCACTCCTGACTCTCCCGGCTTCCACACCACCGGCTGTCTCAGCAAACTTGTACCCTTCTTCAATGACATGGCTGTGCTGCTCGGCGGAGTCGGACTCGGTATTGCTATGGTGCAGGTTAGTTGAACAATTCCTTTACTCATAGACAAACTTTATTAAAACTCCGTCTTTCACACTGATCTTTATAAATGGATAGGCTAAGAAATTCCTAACATTTCTAAAAATTCTAAAAGTTCCTAAGATTTAGTTCAAATCTTTACCACAGTCGCCGACCGCAACCGGCAACGCCAAAATGGCGAGAATCAGAGGCACAAAATAGCACGGTTTTACCCAAGTAACGTTAGACCAGATAGAAAAAAAAGTGTCATTCTATCCATAACTATTAAAACATAGCGTTGGTGACATTGTGCTAACATCTTATATATATATAAAAGAAAGTTGTGTTAGTTACACCATTTATAACTCAAGAACGGCTGAATCGATTTGTCTGAAAATTTGTGGGCAGGTAGCTTAGAACCAGGAAACGGACATAGGATAATTTTTACCCCGTTTTCTAATTTTTTTTTCCGCGCGGACGTAGTCGCGGGTAAAAGCTTGTTTTAGAATGATTAAAACAGTATCTGGGTCAGTACTATTTCTGTCCCTTTTGACATAACAACACCATTGTACAGAACAGTAGCTAAACAGTGACACAATGCTGTATCGTTGTTATTTTGCTAATGTTTGTTTTCTTGTTACTAAAACTAGGTCAATACTCTACACACGATAACACTATGATATAGCAAAAATTGTATCGACAACCATAAAGTGTACTTATTGTTGGCTTTTATTATGTAAGGAACTGGGTCATCATCTCGCACTTGACTCTACTAGAGTGCTATTTGTTAGTGAGCAACATACTGTGTGTTTTTGAGACCAAAATCTCTTTATAAAATACTAGCTTTTACCCGCGACTCCGTTCGCGCGGAATAAAAAATAGAAAACGGGGTAAAAATTATCCTATGTCCTTTTCCTGGTTCTAAGCTACCTGCCCACCAATTTTCAGTCAAATCGATTCAGCCGTTCTTTAGTTATAAATAGTGTAACTAACACGACTTTCTTTTATATATATAGATATCGTCTTTGACAAAACATTAATAACAGTGTATTTTAAATGGACATTTTGTTCTCAGAAACCCACGCGTAAATTGTAAAATCCCGAAATAAGTATTCAGTTGTTTGTACTGAAAAGTTTGAATTAACTTTAAAGTATTTTTTTATAATTTTCGATTCTAACCTTTAATTTATAAAAATCTTAGTGTTACCAATAATAAAAATTAATAATAACGTTTCGAAATATATATCTATATATATAAAAGAAAGTCGTGTTAGTTACACTATTTATAACTCAAGATCGGTCGAACTGATTTAGCTGAAAATTGATGAGGAGGTAGCTTAGAACTAGGAGACGGACATAGGAACTTTTTTTCTTGTGTGCATTTTTTTTTTGTTCCGCGCGGACGAAGTCGCGGGTAAAAGCTAGTATTTGAATAAATAGAAAATAATTATTTAAATTACGCAACTTTGGATGGAAAGTTGTTTTAAAGAAAGGCAGAAAATTTCCGAACCTCCTGTATATATTACCTTACCCTGTCTTTTTCCAGCTCCTGGGTGTGATATTCGCGTGTTGCCTGGCGCGATCCATCCGCAGCGAGTACGAGACTGTGTAAACAATTACATCATGAGTTTCCACTGATGTGATACATGTATACCAACATGTAACACAATTGTGGAGATTCACATTTGAAATGACAAATTTAATCTCATTGCTATTAGTGTTTCGATTATCTTACAATTTTAATTATATTGTGATTTAAGTATAAGTTTTTTCCGTAAATATATATATTGTAAGTTATGTTGTTTGTTTTCACAATTTTTATATTTAAATACAGTTAAATAAACTTAGACCATTTTTTTTCTCAAGTCATGTGTATTTTTGATTCCATTTTATGTACAAAAAAGATAAACTTTATCTAAATAGTTTTAATTCTGTTTTTGTTTGGAAAAAAAATTATTCCATGTCAACCATTTGTCAAACAACATTTTCATTTTCGTAAAAAATTCTGTATAAGATGTCAAAATCATTAAGTTAAATTATAAAATAGATTTTTCACTATATAATAATGTGCATTCAGTGTAGAAGACTGATTTTTTGGTATAAAAATGGTTTGAAATTGCCAAATTTTTATGACATTTTTTTTTAATTTAACATTTTACAATTTAGATGTCAACTTGTATTCTTCATATATTAATCGTTGTAGTGTGTCTTAATCTTACATTTCATATAAATTAGATATAAATTGTTTTTTTGTATAAAAAACAATATTTGTATCTTACGTAATATGTGTAGCATTTTTAAAGTGTTTCAATGTCTATTTACAAATAAAATGTATGATCTAATATATCGAGTTTTTTTTTCTAAAAAGTTTAATAGATTTTTGTAAAACTAATATACCATTCCAACTAAGTTCTAGGTGGTTTTTTTATATGATAAGGTGGGAAATGAAGATCAGAATTCGCCAAAATAGCGAGGCGACCGTTGCCCATAGACTTCCGCAAATGCTGATGCGATGCTTATCTTTAATCAACGGAGAAGAAGACGTGCAGAAAGAGAATATTTCCCTTTCCTATGCGTCCCCTCTTCCGCCAAATCCACTTCCCCTTCTCATCCTTTTCTAATAAGAAAAGATTGTGAAGGGGAAGTGGAGAGCTTTCACGAAAATTGTTAAATGAGATACGAACCCTCGACCATGTGACCCGATGTTCGCACCATTAACCATTAGGTTATTGGCGCTTTTTATTCACAAGGTTAAAAATAAAACAGCAATTAGTGTACTAATTACACACAATTTTATTTTCCTATTTATATATGATATATAAATTTTAACAAAAGATGGTTGTTACATTGGCTCAAGACTCAAATATAAGGAACATCAGTCATGTTGAAAAAAAGAGCGGTCGTTTTACAAGCATTTAAATTTAAAAAAAAATCACATTGACAAAACACATGCCAAAATTAAATCCATAGTCATTGATTGTCTATGTCTCACAGCACCAGTTTTTTTTTCACTAATAAAAAAAATCACCAATTTCGTATCGCAACCTCACAGTTTTGTCACCAATACCGCATTATAACGAGCGTACACTTAAATAAATTACACAGCTAAATATCTTAAGTTTAAGGTGTGTTTCCACTGAAACATAGCGCAAATATACTATTACCTTTTCTATCTAATTGATACTAAGTGGGGTTAGATTTTTTTTTTCAATAAAAATTGAATTAAATGATTTACCTATTTTATTAAAATTTCTTTGAACTTTATAGACTAGATTCTTTAATGAAAGAATCTATTTATGTAATTCAATATTTAAATCCATTTGCGAATAGTTTCAAGACTAGTTATTTAAAACAAAAAAATGGGACCCATCTGCAAGCACTTTCTTTCAAATTAAAATATTTTTTTATCAAAATCGGACCACCAGGGGCGGAGATTCGCGGCAACTCATAAAAAAAATACAGTCGAATTGATAACCTCCTTCTTTTTGAAGTCGGCTAAAAGGGTGGATTCTGAATAATAAGCGCGCGTTCAGTTTCAGTGAAAACATTTACTATTGTTTAGAAATTACATTATACATTACCTACACAATAAAATAACTTACATCTAATAACTTGTTAACATAAACGGAATATTTTAGTGAAAAGAAAAATAGAGGTTATGAAGACTGCCTATTATTTGGCACGAAAAAATAACGTAAACATATTTGTCACTTGTTGCGTCCACATTATTTGATATGTTCCGAATAGGACAAAATAAAAATACTACAAAATGAGCTCTCGACTTTTTTTAATGCAATAACGGTTGTTAAAGTTGCTGAAAATTTATTCTTCATGAACTAAAAAACTCAATTTTAGGTTAAAAAGATCAAGATAGTTTAAACCAGTGTCAATTCATAGGAAAATCTCCATCTTGATTTAACTATGGTAGAATTCAAAGGCTGTGTAAAATTAAATACAACAAAACTGAAATTGTCATTTTATTAAAAAAAAATTGATAGTTCACGGAATCATCAAAATGTCTTCAATTTTTTTTTACTAACAAACTGTTATCCAAATAACAAAATTGAATTTACATTATTATCCTTTTTGATGGTCTATTATTAATATTAAATTGAAAATCATGGACTAGACAATGATTTGTGTGAAAAAAAAAACATTTCATGAATTAATTTCGACCATTAATTAGAAAATCAAAATCGATTTGCGAGGTTTTTCAACAACCATTTATAACATTAAAGTTACAATAATGAAGAAAGTTACTACAAAAAAAAAATTAAATTGTATATTTGAAATTATAATTACTATATACATAAAAAAAGATTATTAATTAGTATATTTTCCAGACCATTACAAACAAGGAATTTAATTTGTTGACCATTCTAGCACAGTAAAAAAAAATCACGAAAAGAACTTTCCACGCGATACAAAACATATTAAAGTATGCTTCAAAATCCAAAAATAATGTAGACCACAATAATTTGACATTTAATACTAAATTAGTAACAGTTCAAGGAGTGTTTGAGATCAACGCATCGTTGCGGCAAAGAATTTGACTCAATTCACTGGTTACATTATAAAATACACATTCATTAGTAAACTTATCACTGTAATATAATACAGGAATACATTACACATTAAAAAAAAATCATCCAATTTATAACTAAGAAAAGAAATCACCTAAAATTATACAGTTCAGACCATTTCAAAGCAAACGGTTCAATCACATAGATGGCAAATAAACAATGTTAAGCTAATATACACAACACACTATTCACGGCATATTCCACAACATTTACAATACCAGAGGTCACAAGAGACCATACAAATCTGATGCATGTTCTCTGCAACACATTGAGGTCACAATATCAACCCATCCAATGAAAACAGCTATTTTTTGGAACAAAGTTCATTATCGCTCGTTGTGAAAGGTTAGGCTAGACGGAAAAAAATCTTACGAAAAGTTGTCACGACACTTTTTGCTATATCACCATGGCAACCACGTGACTATAACGAAAATTTATAGAAATAAAATGTACTTCTTGTGAAGACTTAAGTTTTTTATTTATAGAATAAACATTGGTTCCTTCACTAATTAATCGAAAGGAACTTCTCTCCATCCGGGTGTCCCAACACACCTCTCAAGTTTTTTTTTAATAACAGAAGGGAGGCAAACAAAGAACGGAAACAATGTTCATCTGGAATACTAGAGGAACCACAGATGCATTGCCAACCTCAGTTATATCTCATATGATCTTGTTATGTAACTATTTTCATTATATGAGTCAATATCTGAAAACCATAATGAATCATTTCTGACATATTTATATCCTTCACTAACAATATGTAGACTCCATTGTGGTATGTGAAGGACCCTGTTAGTCGACCCATCAACATATCCAATGAAAGATGAAACTGCTTTCATCCGATGGTCTCTTAAATAACATTGTAAAATTATAATGGTCGACTATATACGGCGAATATGTCGCAAAGTGTGCACACAGATAGATAAGTAAGCTTATATTTATGTGAAGAGGATGGACTGAGAACAGAATGATTTTGAGTAAGATACATATTACGGTACAATGAAGGCAGAGCAATCATGTGGCGTAACGCTTGGTCCAGAGCCGAGCGATGCGATCATGTTCATCTCTGTTCTGCAGATATTGTGTAGCGATGCTGCCTACCAGGGGATCCGCTGAAATATAATGTTTATTACAAAAAGAACCATAATAAATGCGAATATTTGAGTGGATGGAAGTTTGTTTAAAGGTATCTCCAGAACAACTCAATATATCTAGATGAAATATGGCATAGATGTAGATCACATATACTACTTATGTTTTTTTTTAATGCCGCGCGGAGTCGCGGGCGACATCATACTGTTGTAAAATATGTTTTAAGTGTTTAATAATATAAACTAATGAAAATATAAAAAAATATTAATTAGTTTGATAAGAAAAAACTAATATTTTGTTACTGAAAATAAAAACTATGATTCATTATTTATTCTAATGAGAAATCATATTCATTAAAAATGATATGTGAAGTAAATATAACAAGCTTTCCATAGTGGAAGCTATTGTAACTAAAAAGGCTTTTGACCTAAACATTCTCAGGCTACATTAGAAAGTAGGTAAGTTTCACTTTGAAAGTATTATATGTGACTTTTTTAATTCCTAGAACAAAATATACTCTTTAATCAAAAAACTTATTATAAAATCACTTAATTATAATTTCAAAGCATAAAATGCACAATAAATAATATGTAGTAAGTATACATCTCTTCTCATATTGAATACAAGAGTTACCAATGATCTTGGGTCTACGAGATATTTGAAAAAAACTATACCTGGATTGCAGTCAGTCAGGAGTGAGCATATTGATAGCAAGACTTTAGATATGGTTAGAGCTGGTGACCAGTTGTCCTTGAGGATGTCCAAGCATATGACACCCTGGCTGTTGATGTTACAGTGGTATATCCTGGTGCGGAATGTCACCTGCAAATAACAAACAATATATGAACAATTATATACTTTATCTCACATAATTTCATTAGTAATAATCTACTACCTACTATAAGTAAGAGGCAACTTATATATCTGTATGAGTTTCCCCTAACTTATAGTAGGTTTCAAGCCCCAAAAACGCACATGATTTGTTCAATTTTTAAAATACCATATTATTAAGTATGAAAATAATCTTGTGACAACATTAATTCACTTGTTTATTATTAAATTACAAAAAAATATTCAGTTAAACATGAATTCAATGGTAATGACAAATTATAAAAAAGAAGACATTTGTAAATCAGCTCTGAAATGACATAAAAGTTCAGATTACATTGACAACTCATGCCTCAACACAGTGTACTATAAATATATTATATGAGATGACGAGCCACTAAATGCACTGGATAATAGTTTGTTAATCATTCGTTTGAAGTTTCTAAACGCAGAAACTATTCTAAATAAGTACATAGGAAATAAGACATTGCCAGTCAGTGAAATACGTAAATAAAATTTCTCATTTCCACTGAATTTGATCATAAACTGTATCTACACAAAGAAAGTGAAGTGTTCTTGACAATGGTAGATTTAACAATAATATAAATTACCACAATCATTGTATCTTAACTAATCTTAGGAATATTGTCATAAAATGTTTTTTGTAACATGCAAAAGAAATTGAGAAATATGTGAAAATATTACCTTAGGTGGCTTAAATGGGTATTCTGGAGAAAAATGTATATCAAGGAAGAAGACACCACCCTCATAGACTGAACCTGGTGGTCCCAGGATGGTGGACACCCACTCATATAGATTGTCTCCTTTTGGCCCCGCACTGCAGTTTGGTGGGGGATCAAGTGTGATCTCTGCCAATTCCTTCTGAATCCTCTTAGCTGATGTGCCTAGAGCTTTTGACATCTTGGGATTTGGTCGGTTCTCTTTAGACTCAGGTTTGTTTTCAGATACTCCAGAGTTTGCACCGCCTCGTCCTCGTCCTGTCCCGCTTCCTGATGAACCAGACGCACCAGACATTATCTAAAAGAACCAAATATTTCTTGGCAACAAAAAACAATAAGCAAATTGTTAACCTTAAAAGCCTTTCATATATATATTTTTACGAACAGTGAGTAGTTATAAAAAATATAAAAGGACAATACAAAGTGAAATGGCGCCACACATATTTTAACATACCAAACATTATTTTATAATAAATTATAAAGCATTGAGTAATCAATTTAGTGTAAAATAATACAGAAACATGCAATCAATTTGCAAACTAGACAACCTTTTTGAAACAAAGACATTCCCACAAAATGCTTTACAGAAGGTTTAATGCATAACTTAAATAAATACCAAAATGTAATAGTTTTAAAGACATCGAATAACACAAGCATAAATAACATTTAGTGATAGATATAATGGAAAAAGTTTATTTTGTACCTTACGAATAACAGTCGGCCATCTTGTGGGCTGGCGTTATCCGATAATTTACTATTTGCCTCACCGGGGACCTGAACCAATAGATAAACCTCTCTATACACACAATAAATATTATAGAAATGCAATACAAATTACACCATATCGACTAAGAATTCCATGAATAAAATACACCATGTAAACTCCGCACTGCAAAGCGAAAACAGGCAGCTCGACTTTTCATGAGTGGACACAAAATATATAGCAAACTTAATGTAATAAGTCATAAAAGTTGCACCTAAAAGAATCTTAACTTTTCTTTTGCGGAATTTTACAATTTTATTTAAGTCTCAGTCCACTCCTACCAAATTTCATCCTTTTGAACACCTCACGAACACAACAGCCACTGAAAGTTAACACAGTTAAGAAAAAACAAGAGATAGACTTTGTTTTGTTGTAATAATCAGTACTTACAGTTAAATATAAAACAAAATAAGTATAGTTTTATGGCAAATAAGATGAATGGAAATAATGGATAAAACAAATTCACGCTGTACAACCACTTTCTGAGTCCGACATGTTTATAAAAAAACCGGCGTGTTGCCATTAAAATCCTGAAAATTATTTTTGTTGTTTTATTTTTTGTAACAATATGTTTTTTGTTCTTTAATTATTTATAAATATTATTTCACAGTACGTAAACTTATTTTGGATACTTTTTAATATTTTATATACTTAGCTCGGTAGTTATGTTTTCTGGTTAAAAAAAGAAAACAACGTCAACGAGCCTTTTATTTTTA
This sequence comes from Papilio machaon, assembly GCF_912999745.1. Classification (NCBI taxonomy): domain Eukaryota; kingdom Metazoa; phylum Arthropoda; class Insecta; order Lepidoptera; family Papilionidae; genus Papilio; species Papilio machaon. The sequence goes on along the minus strand of NC_059989.1, from coordinate 1,752,607 downwards.
CCTTCCTCCTTATCAAATTCCTTCCGGCAACTCTCATCACGTAATATATATTAAATAGTCGATCCCCGAACTATACTATATTTTACCCCCCTAGTAAATGCTACACTTTGTTCTAAGAATTGTTACTATTATTTTGATAAAAAGTATAAGCTGTGAGGAAAATTTTGATAAATGGCGTTTAATAAATGTCAATGTCAAAACAATAATCAAAATCAAATTGCTATTTGATATTTCAGGAATTTTGGATAAATTAATAAATTAGATCCAATCCACGCTTAATTTCTCTCTCTCTTGAGATCTTTTGTCTCATATCTGTTTATATTACTCAGTACTTAGTTAATAATGGGGAAAAGGCAACATCAAAAAGATAAATTGTTTGTATTTAATTATTTCTGTCTCGCTTTTTTTTAATATCATTAACTAACCAAAGCTATTCTTCAGGTACTTGACGTACACTGAATGGACTACATTATACGGAGGCAAAAGATCTGGAACATCAACGGAAGAAGATACAACATTCAAACGACTTCCTTTTGATCATTGTTGTTTGTGCCTGCAACCGTTTGATGATCCTTTTTGTGATGGCGATGGTAACGTTTTTGAATCTGAAGCTATCATAGCTTTCATCAAAAAATTTAAGATTAACCCAGTAACTGGGAAGGTAATATATATATTTTTTCTAGTGTTATATTTGAAAATAATTGAATGGCTTATTTATACCAGGCTTCCTTGAGCTAATCAAATAATAAAATACTAAAATTAATTGCGACCACTAGCAGTCAATATTAATTTACCAAATGTTATTTTTGTTTCAGAAACTTGATGTAAAATCATTAATACAATTGAAGTTTTTTAAAAATGCACAAGATGAATATCATTGCCCTGTTCTATTCAAACTGTTTACTAAAAATTCGCATATTGTTGCAATTCGCACAACGGGAAATGTTTACTCCCACGAGGCTGTGGAACAACTCAACATCAAAGGGAAGAACTGGAAGGATCTCATCAATGATACTCCATTCACCAGGAGTGATATTATAACTATACAGGATCCCAGCAATTTAACCAAATTCAATATTTCTAATTTCCATCATATCAAAAATAATTTAAAGGTTGAAACAGAGGGTAAGGGTATTCATTACTTTTTCATTGATAGTTAACATTTCACTTCCTTATACTTATTTTATATTTCAGAGGAAATTGCAATGAGAAAAGATCCACATGCAAGATTAAAAACTGTATCTGCTGAAACAAAAGACATTTTACAACAGCTTGAAAAAGATTACAAAGCACCCGAAGTAAAGGAAACTAAAAAAGAGGCTAGTAACTTGATAATAATTATATACTTTGTTACAATAAGATAGAATTAGAAATGAATTAGCCAATGACCTAATAGATAAGGGTGTGGCCTATTAATCATATGGTTGTGGATTCTAATTTCTTTATTCAATAATCTCAAAGTCTCTTAAAGTCGAACCTGGATAAGCTAAAGTTCAACTTATAGAAGGTTCTCTTACCAGAGTTTCTCACTTATGGAGGTCAACCTTTAAAACCAGACAATGACTCTCCCTTATAAATCCAGGTCTAACTGTGTTTTATATACCATAAACATTTTAATATACAGCTACTAAATTTTTTGTATATTTTTACCGACTAATCATAAAATGTTTGATCCAAAACTGACCAGAGGCTTTGTATTATTTAGATGGCAGATACGTTCAATGCTGCTCATTTCTCAACCGGCATGGTGGCAGCCAGTTTTACATCTACTGCGATGGTTCCGGAAACAGTGCATGAGGCTGCTATAATTTGTGAGGATGAAGTCAAATATCAGAGAGTCAAGAAGAAAGGTATATTATTTTTAAGTGTTATTGAAGTCTTTTTATGTTTATATTCTGATCTTCAAATCTCGATAGTTTTCATCTAGTAATTACACAAATGTTACTACAATATCTATTCCCCACTATTTCCTAATACATCATCATCATCAGCTCACTATATGTCCCCACTGAGGGGCTCGGAGCCTACCCCAAGTTAGGGGTGACTAGGCCATAGTCAACCACGCTGGCCCAGTGCGGGTTGACTTCATACATTGAATTTTTTCTCATATATGTACAGGTTGCATTACAATGTTTTCCTTCACCGTAAGAACGTTGGATAAATGTACACATGTAAATCGAAAATCGAAAAAGACATTGGTTCATGGTGGGTTTCGAACCCAGAACCTGCAGATTGCAAGTCAAATGCTTAACCCCTGAACCATCGGTGCTTCCTTTCTTCCTAATACATGATCTATGCTTGTTAAAAATTTAAGTCTAAATGTTTACCAATTTTTCTTTTCCTTGTTTAATCAGGTTATGTTAGACTGGTTACGAATCTAGGACCGTTAAACTTTGAACTCTACTGCGACGTGACTCCTAAAGCTTGCGACAATTTTATAAAACACTGCTATAGTGGTTACTACAATGGTACCAAGTTTCATCGCTCTATAAGAAATTTTATGGTAAGTTACCATGAATTAGTTAATTAAGAACGGCTTAACTCACATGTGATTGACGGCACCGACTAGTTTCGGACCCATCGGGGCTCCATCTTCAAGACAGTTAAGCCGTTCTTAGTTAATTAATTATTAATTCGAAAGTTTAAACAATTTAAAAACCATTTGGAACGGTAAGAATAATATCAAAATATAAATTTAAATAATCATTAAATTTAAGTTTTTACTTGTATTACAAACAGATACAAGGTGGAGATCCAACCGGTACAGGTCTCGGTGGGGAATCTATTTGGAAGAAACCTTTTGAAGATGAAATCAGACCGAATTTGCATCACACAGGCCGTGGAGTTTTGTCAATGGCTAATTCAGGACCCAATACAAATGGATCCCAGTTGTGAGTACTACAATCATTTGGTCAAACCAATATGAGGGAGATGTTTTACAGCCACTTTTGTCAAAGAACAAATGCTCCAAGGCTATTTAAAACACTATGGTATTATAGGCTATGGTTTAATTATTATTTTATTTGGGCTATTAATGCAACTGTTTGGCAAATCTAACATTAGGGATTCGGGAACAATCCCCTCTACATTCGAAAATAATAGTTGTCTTGTTAAACGGAAAAAGCTCTGTCAGTCTATAACTAATCGTATTTGAGGTTTTCAATGCTTTCTTTAATACTTTCAGCTTTATAACATTTAGATCATGCAAACAGTTAGATGGCAAGCACACAATATTTGGCAAACTTGTTGGTGGTTTGGACACACTGAATGCAATGGAACAAATTGAAGTTGATAATAAAGACAGGCCAATACAGGATATTGTGATAGAAGTCGGCCAGGTGTTTGTTGACCCATTTTTAGAGGCTGAAGAACAGGTAAGTGCTTTTTTTATAGATATAATACTCTGTCCTCGGCGGTATTTCCAAATAGTTACGACTTAGGGACCTTCAAGAAAAGAGTGTATACCTTCCTTAAAGGACGGCAACGCATCTGCGATTCCTCTGGCGTTGCGGATGTCAATGGGCGTCGGATCAAATAACTTTCGGCCCGTTGCTCGTTTGCCCCTTCTCCTATAAAAAAAAAACTTGAGAGGTGTCAAGGGACACCCGGATGGAACGAAGTTCCTTTCTACTAATTAGTGAAGGAACCAATGTTTATTCTATGAATAAAAAACTTAAGTCTTCACAAGAAGTACATTTTATTTCTATGAATTTTCGTTATATATTGTCACGTCGTTGCCATGGTGAAGTAGCGCTCATTCGTCGTTAACATACTTACTATAACAAAAAGTGTCGTGACAACTTTTCGTAAGAATTTTTTCCGTCTAGCCCCCTTTCACAACGCGCGATAAGGAACTTCGTTCCAAAAAATATATAAATTAGTACATATTTGTAAAATTTTTTGCTGTACTGATTTAATTTTTATTTTAATGTTTCTTTGGTGGCTTTTAGTAATACTATTGAAGCTATTTATATCAAAGTTAGTGTAGGATAATCTGTATTAACTAAATAGCAATACAATTAAAATTAATTCTTTGTAAAGTACCTCATATTAATATATTTATTCTTAAACAGTTGGTTGTTGAAAGAGCAGAGGAATTAAAGAGACAAGCGGAAGAAGAGGGTCCAGGTGTAAAGCCTAAGAAAGCTATCAAACAACCACTGAAAGTGTTCAGGGATGGTGTTGGTAAATACTTGAATTTAGATGAGTTATCGAAAAGCAAAATTAATAAATTACAAGAATCACCAGCTAAGAAGGCTAAAAAGGATAGTAATTATAAGTTTGGAAGTTTTGACTCATGGTAAAGTGTAATGTAAATACAATATAATCAAAACATCAATGTTTTTTATTTATCTACAATATCAATTATTAAAATGGTGAAGATGGACAACCTGGTTCACAAAAGACCCGGTGGGGTGTAAAATAGTGGTTAATAAAATTAAATGGCAACAAGTAGGAGAAATCAGTGGGGTGTTCACCAAAACAAGTAACATTTTGAATGGTTCTGAGAAAAGTTGGTTTGGAAATCTGATTTATACCATACTACCATACTACCATGCTAGCCATCCATACCATCTGGATGGCTGGCATTCCACAACAGTGCGGTTCTTGCGGTTGCCGCGCACGGCCGTGTTGTGGAATGGTCTGTCCTCGGCGGTATTTCCAAACCACTACGACTTAGGGTCCTTCAAGAAGCGAGCATATATCTTTCTTAAAGGCCGGCAATGCATCTGCAATTCTAGTGTTGCGGATGTCCATGGGCGTCGATGATCACTTCGGTGTTCGCGCCGTTCGTTTGCCCCCTTCTCATATAAAAAAAAAAAAAACTAACAATCTCATCGACTTAAAAAATGCCACTATGATTTATTTGTATGAAATTAACTGGCCAATTGAATTGTTGGCACTAAACGTTTTTTTTTTAGATTGATCAACAAAGCAAATAGTGGCAATGAATGTGTTAAGAGAATTTTGTTATAAAATGGGATTCATATAATTTTATTACATAATAAATATAATACATTATGGGAGTATGTAATAAAATACCTGTACTGTTATGACTAATATAATATATGACTAATATAACTATAGAACAGTAAGATTTATTAAGATAACATTAAGAACTTATATATAAATTAGCATAGATCTAATAAATATCAACATTACATTTTGTTACCAATATTACCATTTTGCATACTACAAATATGATGAAATATTGATTACTTAATAAGAAATATTTAACTTAAAAATTATCATTTGCTATATAATTTAAGTACTTTAAGTAAAATTCTTCTACACAGGAGTACAAGAAAATTATATGGGATTAACATAAATAATTATTTAATTGTAATTTGCGCGTCGTCGTCCAGTTCTCTGCTTGTCAAATCTCATCTCCATTTCTTCCAACACCTTTGGTGTGTAGCGTACGACTAGCTTGACTGAACCAACTGCTTGCTTCAGTAGTTCCACAGCCTTCTCGTGATTTTCTCCTTCCACAGATACACCATTAACAGAAAGCAATTGGTCACCTCTCTTTAATCCTCCATGACGGTCAGCCACACCACCTGGTATGATCCGAGATATGTATATGGGTGAATTCTGTTCTTTACCACCCATAACATTAAAACCTAATCCTTCTTCGGTTTTTGGAAGCTCGACAACTCGAGGATGAGCATGACCTTCAGCTGCAGCGAAAGCTGCTACAGTTGCTTTCGCTGTGGCCGATGCTCGTATATCCGCAGACCCCTGTATGTCCACTGTTTCGTAGACATGTTCGTACACTTCTCTAACAGCATTTAAAAAGTCACTTTGGAGCACTTTTTGTAATGCAGCCAACTTGGTGGCAGGCACTTCACCACTTTGTTGCAACTTTTCTAATAATTCCACGGCTCTTTTAATATCTCTTGCGAGAGTTAACTGCTCGCCTGTGCTGCACATATTGTGTTATTATTTAGGTAATCTGGGCGTGAATAATTACTGAAATAAGTATATAGTCAATGATCGATATCAACATTTCATTTTCATCGATTGTCATTCCGCTCTGGTTACGTCAGTAAGTTCAGAAACTTAAACTTAATTTAGTCATTTCTATTTGATTTCATTTCACTGTACCTCTTCATTTATGATAAAAAGTACAAGTCTCAAATTACTGTAATATCTCTTTACAAACAAAAAAAATGTCAGTCATGATTTCAAACTTAAATGAAAGTTCTGAAGAACTCATTTTTGAACTTAGATTGCGTTTCGGAACGAGTCCACTTTATTGACATTAAAAAATGACATAAAAATGACAGTTGCTCAATTGTGCCAATTTACCAAATATCCAGTTTGATTTTGTAAATCGAGATTTCGTTGTTATTTTACTATAATCTCAAAGTTTTTCAAAGAAGAAGTGTTATAGAACCGAGAGTGGAAGTGCGACATTGTAAATAAACAGACGTTTCGCGTTTACTGCTAAACTTTTACCGAAATCACCATGGATGACTTAGGTAAGTTTGGTGTTATCGTCCCAACCTGTTTGACTTGCTCCGTATCTGTGACGTGTTTTATGTGAAATCTTTAATGCATTTACCTCGATACCGATTGTTAAATAACGAACTTAGACGTCGTACCTGGTTGTTTACTTTAAAACTTATTTTTAGGTGATGACTTCATGAATGGATGACTAGAGCAGCTTTTAATTTATTAATGTTAAGAACTGTTTCGACTATCTATGAATGTTTTTATATGTTGTATGCTAGCTATGTTGCACCTAGACTTCAGACAGATACAGCTAGTTATAATAAAAATAAAGAAACCATAGTTTACTGACTGAAAATTAGAAAAGAGAAGGTTGAAGAGAGATAGTCAGTCTGTTTTCAACTCCCATCAAAAAGTTAACAAACACATGAAATTAAAAAATAAATAAGTGCTGATTTGGATATCAATATAATGTCACTAGTGAAGCTGCTTTATTGTTATTTTATTATTTTTCCTCATAATAATACTAAGAATTTTGTTGCCAACTCATTCATTATAATAAAACTTATGGGCTTTTACTAATAAAGATATGTAAATAAATACTCACTTAATAATAATTATTAAGTGAGTATTAATTAATATTTATTCACTTAATACATAGGGTTAGGCAGAAATTACAGATTTCAAAACATCACTTTCCTGTTAATTTTGTTTACCTAATAATATGTTTTGAATATAATAAATGAAATACCCTATCACTAATTTTATGCTAACATTAATTAATTAGCCACTTTTTTCATTAGTATTCGTAACATACAAAAAGAGGAATGAGTTTATTAATAATTCGTATTTTTTTGCCAAGGGGCGGGATGTTGTCCAGATGATTAATGACTTTGTTCGCAATAGCCCCGCCTTGCAATTTCTCTGATAGCTATTGTTATCACACAAGAACATAACTGAAGAAATTGAAATAACGTCAGCTTATTGTACACAGTTATTTGTTACTTACCAAAAGCAAAACCAGGTAATCTCTATATATAAAAGAAAGTCGTGCTAGTTACACTATTTATAACTCAAGATCGGTTGAACTGATTTGACTGAAAATTGGTCGGCAGGTAGCTTAGAACCAGGAAACGGACATAGGATAATTTTTACCCCGTTTTCTATTTTTTATTCCGCGCGGACGGAGTCGCGGGTAAAAGCTAGTATAGAATACATACAAAATGATAAACTTTGTAAAAACATGGACTACTACTTATAAATATATTTATTTTTACTTCTACTAAGATTACTCCGTGATTTCAGTGAATCGTCAACCCTAGCTTATTTGCTTTCTAATAAACAAAATAATACATATTACGTTTGTCCTAAACCACCATATTTTTTGGGATAAAAATCTTTTTATATTCAAATCGTTAAACATCACGGGCACGTACGTATATCTATTTATGGCGCGTTTTAATTCACTACGCATGTTTCTCCGTCAAGATTTGTGAGTAAAGCGTTTTTATATTACGTAAACATTTCACTTGACAGTACAGATTTATTGTTCTGATGGTACAAAACAATACGTTTTATACTAAATCCTACTATGATATTGTTCGTATCCTACCATTATTTTCACAATAAAAACTATTTTTTTCTACTAGAATCCATTGTATTAGAGATGTATTTTTCCTATACGTAAAAACAATGCCGATCCACTGATTAAAAAAAAGAGGTTCTTGTCGATTTTTTACTCATATTTATTATTAGATTTCTCTTTTAATTCCGCGCGAACGAAGTCGCAGGCAACTGCTAGTCGGTTATTAACAGGTAGTACGTTCATTCCAGCGCATCCTGTTAAACGGACAGAGTTATTTTAATTATTCCAGTAACTGTGACTGATGTACATATTCTGTTTCAACGAAAATACTGTTGGAATGCAGAAGAAAAACTCTTATATTTTTTATTCACTGCTGAATCTTTGCAGCTGAATGAAGTAAATACATGAAATCGTCTATTTTCTAAATCTTTTCGTAGACACGTACTATAAATTCGGAATACGTTTTAGTTGAGAAGAGGAATGACGTAATAAATTTTAGCGACGTTCCTTTCATGTTAGTAGGTCGCCATGCCCGGCGAAGCAAGATCTTCAAAAGTGTATTAACGAATCTACAAAGGCCGAGATGGTTTTTCTGCCAGTTTTTCTTAAACATCTTGAAATAATTTTCTTTTAACGAAGAACACTTTTTAATTAAGTTATTGACTCAAGCAATGAATGCATAGTGGAATAAATTCAACGCCATCTCAATTTTGAGGTTAAATAATGTGTGTGAGATGGAGAAAATTGAATATTATCTAGATCACATTCCTATCTCTGCAATATGTCCATTGAGATATTATAGTGTATGTTATAATTATATAATGTGATCAACTTATCTGGTCTATTAAGCAAAAGTGACAAAAGGAACACTGTCACCGAAAAAGTTAAGAACAAAGCGGAGAAAAAATACGGTTTCAATCAAATAAGGTCTCCAATTTCATTATCCTCGTCACGATTTCCAAAGCCCCTATATTCATATATTCGTAGATGGTACCGTTATAACGCAATTTAATTTTCCCACCTGGCTTAATTGAGTGGATATCGTGCATCACGCTACATTCGAGGCCGGCGTGACCCATGAAATCCACCTTCTATGGTCATCATTTGATAACTTATTGAAAATATCGCGACTCAATATACCAAAGAGCTAGCTCGATTTATAATTTAAAGTTTTATCTGGATTATTATTATACGAGATGGGTTGTAGATTATATGTATGGAAATGCCAAAATAGTTCATTAGACGTCTAAGGTTTATGCTTTACCTAAAGTCTTCTTGCATTATAATGTGTGTTAGTCATCAATATCATTTGTTTGTATGATTCACGAATTAATAAATGTAAACCGCTTGAAACGTGGTTTGATGGACGTCATTCAATTTTATATCTGTAACAAGTCGTTTGTAACGTTTAGTTTACTTAAATTAATCTTATGAATACTATAAATGTGTATATTTAGGTGGATGGATGGATGTTTGTTTGAAGGTATCTCCGGAACGACTGAATAGATCTTGATGACATTTGGTACAGATGTAGAACATAGTCTGGAAGAACACATAGGCGATACTTATTTTTTTTTTTAATACCGCGCAGACGAAGTCGCGCGCGATTGCTAGTCTATAATAATTTAAATATTATATTACTATTCTGGAACTGCTGACGAGTCCAGGAGCGTGGTAATAATCAAATGACGGTAAGTGACCTTTTTGACTGACATAAATGAAAATTGGTAATTACTGAGTTATATTGATCGTACTTTCAAATTTCATTTCGACTAAAGTAAATAAAGGCTGGGCATTCCACCCTTATGACAACAATCGGCCTAGCCTCGGGACATTAACGTCACGTCATAGGGCATTTTACCACGAGCTGCGTACAATCCACGCAGTTATCCGTCGCCTCCGCACGCGGTAACCAACGTGCACTTGCGGTTGATGATTATCTTATAAAAAACAATATACATTGATGTTTTTGTTCTTTAATATAATTAATATGGCGCTTTAACGGTTCATGGCATTAAAATCAGTGAATGAAAGACATTTTTGGATCCAAACGTTAATAACTTTTTTTTATTAGTGTACGATTTATAGGTGTTTTTTTTTATTTTTAAACATTATTGTTTTACACTACGCGTGATATAGAGTTGGTTATGGGATTTTTATTAATTAATTTACATCCACTTAAATGGAAAAATTTGGTTAAAGTAAATTTTTCAAGTTAATTGTTTTGTGAACCATATTTTTTAGACATGATTTGGCTTTTCTGCAGCAAGGTAGATACTTAATCAGTGATTTGATTTACGTGTTGTTAGTTTTGACCTTGTTTTTCTTGGCACCATTTCAAAGATTACGGTAAACCAGATAGGTCTAGGGAATACAGATCATTGATATATTTGCACAATTAATATTTACATATGAGGAATCTTAAGAAGGAAGATATTCCTATTGTACTGTCTACATTCCTAGAAACTAGTAATGAGTAACTTTCCTATTGTTATGTTTTATTATGCCAGTGTAGTGAATTTGTATGGTTTGATGCCTTAACCAGATAAAATTAATGTTTACCATTATTTAACTAAATGTGAAATTAATTTGTATATTTTCTTGTTATAAATTTATAACCAAAATTGTACACTGTCGATACAATATTCTTGATCGTGTAATATTTGGATCGTCATAAGGGCATACATCTTACAAAGTGTATAGACCTTTATTATTGCCAGCGAAATCTCGATTCTATTCCAACAAAATTAAGCACATTTTTCAATAAACTTTCTATTATTTTGCTCATTTGTTGTCGTGTACACTTTATTCGCTATTCTGTCAAGAGTTGTCCTCGGTGTGTTAAGGACAATCATAGACTCGGAATCTTCGAACCTTTACTATCAGTCCGATCTTCGGCCGTATTTGCAGGTGACTAAAAGGTCAAATTGCTGTGCTAGATAGATGAACCGTTTGCAATACATAGGGTTGGTTGGTTAGCGCGTTTATAAAATACACAAAATTAATTGTTGTTAAATTAATTTAAACGTAACATATTAATCTGTAAAACTCAGAAGTCAATTTGGATTATATTTTTAAATCGGTTTTGTAAATAGGAAAATTATGTCAATACCTAAATGAATATATAGGAATAAAAATATTTACATAGGGTATTGAAGTAACGTTTATGTACCTATGTATATAGGGTAAAGGCGGGATAGATGCCCCACTTTTTGGAATATACTCCTAATTTAAAAAATATAAATTTTATATAAGTAGTGTTTATTAATATAGTTAGTTTAATTCTTTATCTTTTACTATGATTTGTCTTTTTGGGCCTATAAATGACAGATTTTGCAGATTTTAGCTTTTTGTGGACCTCGATTTTTGAGGATAGATGCCTTCCCGTATGGATAGTTGCCCCACCATGAAAATACTAACAAGGATAGATGCCTGCGGCGCGGGATACATGCCCTTCATACTGTAAAATTATAATATTTATAACATTTTATTTGTGTCTTTGTCTTTTTTTATTTATAACTAGCTTTTGCCCGCGACTTCGTTCCCGCGGAATTAAAAAAAAAAAAGGAAACAGGATAAAAATTATCCTATGTCCTATTCCTGGTTCTAAGCTACCTGCCCACCAATTTTCAGTCAAATCGATTCAGCCGTTCTTGAGTTATAAATGGTGTAACTAACACAACTTTCTTTTATATATATAGATGAAAAGCATCTTGCAGTTTTTAAAATCTTTTAATTGTCATCTTTACAATTTAATTCTAATTATGAGATCAAATAAAATTATCATAGTAAATTTTTAACATCATTTGTTCAACAAAAAAACAGAAATTCTAAATTCTTATTATAACTTATTAGTTATTAAGTTTCAACACGCGTATTCATAAAAGCCTTTACCTAAAAAAAAAAAAAAAAAAAAAAATACACAAAAAGATCTTCATCTTATAATTCTACTGAAATGATACTTAACCGGATAGAGCTTTTCCACATCTTGAGCAATAATTTCTGAAGAATGTATGCAGTTCGTATTGAGACTTCGTATGTTTATAATTTTCAAAACATTCTGTGCAGTTATCTTTGTTTGTATCTTTAGGCTTATGCTGTTCATCTCTTTTAGTTCTCTTTACCGGCAAGCAACCTTTAGTTTTCTTCCCCTTAATTTGTATTTTTGTCCAATTCCTCGAAAGCTGACTGTAATTGTTCTCTAGTCCAAGAACATATTCGAGCTCGGACTCCTTCCTTTCTTTTGTATTTTCGTGGCATATTATTTATTATTTATTTATTTATTTATTTATTTATTTATTTATTTATTTATTTATTTATTTATTTACAATACAATAAAAAAAACCTAAAATAGAACTATGTCCCACAAAATTATATAAAATAATTTGACTGTGGGATCAAGAAATTTAATTTAAATTTAAATTGATATAATAGCTACGTTTTACCTGAAAATAAAACGTTTATTAAACATACTTACCTAATTCGAAGCCTAATAAACATGAGAGTAGCGTTCGTTTTCGTATTGTGCTCATAGTGTACTTCCGGTCCATCCCTTCTCCTATCCCCTTCCCTCGTTTCTAGTCAACTACATATCCGTACGACTGCAGCGCCACCAAAGGCAGCTGAGACGTTAGACTCAATATTTCTTCATTGCGTCTCTTTGCCACCAGGTAGGATTTAAAAGTATTAGGCTTCGAATTAGGTAAGTATGTTTAATAAACGTTTTATTTTCAGGTAAAACGTAGCTATTAAACAGTACTGTACCGTCATTCGAAGCCTAATAAACATGAGAGACGTGTTTACTATCGCCTGGTGGTGGCGCGAAATAATACGCCAATGTGATCGCTAGAAGTAATAACCTATAATGTGATCGATAGAAGCGATAACCTATAATGTGAAATGTTATTGTTACCATTGTTTACACCAAAAGAGATCAGGTAGAGGTAAGTGAATCATAAGAATTCTTATGTTTTATTGTGTTACGTACTTATTCGTGTATAAGAAAATAAACAAAAACTTGAAATTTTACATTTGCTTTATTGAGAACAAGTTATTGATTCCTAAGATACATACGTCGATCGAGCGATTGACGAGAAAATCGGAAGATGCAAACATATTATAAATGTAAGTTAAACATACAAGACTAGCTCGTTTAAAGTAAATAGATAATAATCAATCATCAGTTGGTACAAATAATCTTGAGACTGTATTGGAATTAATCATGCTGTTTGTGATATCTTTGCGATAGAATTTCTTGAACGTATTAGCCGATTTCCAATTTCCGCGCACCAAAATATCGTCAAGTGGGAAATTCTCGACCCAGTTTTTCGAGGCCACAGCTGACCTAAAACTTCCAGCAGTAGCTTTAATGCCAGCTTCTTGTAGAAGTTTCTTAACCCATCCTGCTATGATTGTTCTAGATGCAGGTCGAGGGCTTCCAGTAAGGGCAATGAATAGACTATCAGAGTTAGCTACTCTTCTTTTCTCCTGAGAGAGATGGATAAGGTGTTTAACCCAGTGAACAGGACAAAGACGTACATTGTCTTTGTTCGAAATTAATTTCCAAGACGATTGCTGGTGAGTACTAGAGTCGGTCTTTGAACCAAAAGCAGGTTTAAATATAATACCATCCTCCTCAGTAATATAATGTTGTGATGAGATCTTCAAAAGCGTTAAGTCGTGCACCCGTCTCCCCGAACAAAGCAGAAGTATTGCTGCTGTGCACTTTGAAGCTTCATATAAGCTAGAAGTATTAGCATCCTTGGTATTCAAAAACTGTTCCATTATGCTAGTATCCCAGATAGGTGGCTTCTGAGGTCTTTGTTTTTCCAAGGCGATAGCTTTCAGAACATGTCGCACTAAGGTGTGGGAATTTAATTTTTCTTGATTATCGGGATTAGAGAAAGTGACAACAACAGATTTATGTACCCGAATTGTACTTAAGGAAAAAACCGTCTTTCTGGTGAAGATCAGCGAGAAACCTAGCTAAATCCGATGCTGTAGGATTGTTTATGCTGATTTGTTGAGCTCGAGCCCAAGATAACCATCTGGCCCAGGCTGACTTGTATGTTTTTAAGGTAGATCTACGCCAGCTAGCCGATAACAAATCCTTCTGATCCTTAGTCCAACCTGTCAACTGTTTGCTCCACCCCCACATTTCCATATCTCGAGGTTCATCTCCGACACTTTCGGTGGAGGGAGCCCTGTTGTAGTATCGATCAGGACTTGTGACAGATTCTTGATCGTGAACGGAGCGTCCTGAGCACGACTTTTCAAGTCTGGCCTCCAATAAGCGCCCTCCCAGCGGGGCACAATTATCAAATAGGACCCTAGGGCTTTGTTCAGAAGAGCTAGGACCCTGGGAATGAGATGCGGGGGTGGAAACAGCCATGCCAGGTGAAAATTCCATTCCATACCCAGAGCATCGTAATAGGTCGCTTGTTTGTCGGTCCTGTCTAGTGTGCAGTATGTCTGCACTACGTGTGCGTCTCGTGACGCGAAGAGGTCGACTGTTGGCGTGCCCCATTTTTTGAACACGATCTGAGTTAAAGGTGGTAGTAAGTGCCACTCTGGTGTTATCTGCCGACGGGACAGCCGATCCGCATAACAGTTGTAGCTCCCCGGGATATGATACACGGATATTCGAATGTTGTAAAGGTCCAAAATTTGATACACCTTTTTGGTGAGATTTGTCAAAGCTACAGATTTCGTGCCGCCTTCGTTGCGAAGATAAGCTATTACTGACCTGTTGTCGGACTGTATTAAAAGACCCTTGGATGCTAGGGACTTTCCACGAAGATTGAGAACGTTCAGAATCGCTAACATTTCCTTCTGGTTGCAGTGCAACCGTTGTTGAGAATGAGTCCAACATCCCTGCAGCTTTTGGTTGTCCAATATGGCTCCCCAACCCAGATCGCTCGCGTCTGTAGTAAGGTAATGACGGGGAGCGGGAATATGTAATTGCGAGTGAGTTCGACAATTGCGCTGCCACCATATTAGCTCTAGTATGACTTGAGCTGGTAAGGGTAGAGTTTTTATACGGGGACAAGCTAACATTTTGTTGGACAGCGCTTGCAACGCGCGATAATGGAGACGTCCCCTCTTGACAACGAAACATGCGAAATTCATCATTCCAATAATCTTTTGTAAATCTAACAAAGTTGTCCTTTTCTTGGCTAGTAAATTTGCAGCGAGACTCTCTATTTTTGTCGTTAATCTGTCTGGAAGGTATTTCAAGTTCTGCCAAGGGTCCCAAATCAAACCTAGAAACTCCAGAGCCTTCCGCGGTGTGAGCACCGACTTCTCTGTGTTTATTTCCCAACCTAGGGACCGCAGCAGACTTATAGTGACGACAATGTGTTTCTGCAGAGTGGCTGCGTCCTGATTTACCAAGAAGAAGTCGTCGAGATATACAAGAATGCGCACACCGCGATTTCGTAGGCACTGAGCTATCCAGTTGGTCAGGCACGCAAATGCCTTCGGCGCGGAACTCAGGCCGAATGGCAGGCAGGTTATTTGCCATAATTTGTTGGCATAAATCAGCCGAAGGAAACGTCTGTGGGCTTGTGCAACCGGTAGGTGAAAATAAGCCTGGCGCAAGTCTATTTTGGCCATCCAGTCGTTTTCTTGTATAAAATCTGGCACGCGCTGGACATTTACAAGCCGAAACTTGCCGGCGTGAACAAACTTGTTTAACCTTTTCAGATTGAAGATTGGCCTTGAGGTGCCGTCGCTTTTTGGACGTAAGAAAATTGTGGATATGAAGCTGGGTGTTACCCGTGCTTCTTCTAGCACACCTTCTAGTACCAGCTTCTTTATAATTTTTGACATTTCCGGGGACACATTTGTTTGGTGTTGAAAATTGGGAGTGTGCAAAGGAGGCTTCTGTTTGAATGGGATGCGGTACCCCGTAACCATTTGGAGTATATGAGGCGGCGCCCCAAGATACTCCCATTGATCGACGTAAACATGAAGCTGCCCTGCACGGAAAAGATGACTCGGCGAGTCAGGTCCTTTTCCTTGGCTGATCTCTCCTATCCCGTCGGGATGAGGGAGAGGTTGCAGCATTTCCTTTACGAGTGGACTGATCTCCCAGTCGCTTACCATTTCGTCCCCTTGAAGAGTTGTTGAAAGTACCAGGTTTCTTTTGTGGTGCAGGAAAGTTATTCTTCGGATACCCCTTAGATGTTGATGGTTTTTGTGGGCCCCGCGAAGAATGCGGATCGTTCTGCAGGGCAGGTTTGCGATCCTTGATTTTTGGCCAAAAAGCTTTGTTCACTCCACCAGCTTTTTCTATAACAGAGCTAAATTTTTCTGCATTAAACAAGGTCGAGCAAGAAGGGGGGATTTTACGAAAGGCATTTTTATAAAAGGGATCCTTGACGTTTGCTAAAATACCTTCGCGGCGATGTTGGATGAGTTCAGCCCGATGGCCACATACTAACTGGAGTACATCACAGGAAGCCTTACAAAAAATGCCTTCAGTAAAAATTTCGTTAATCTTTGTGTAAATTTCTGTATAATTTAACGAATCTGACAGTTGAGCCCAAATTAAAAAATTTCGCATTTCAGATTGTAACACGTCACGTTGTTTGAGAAGTGCGTATGTGATACCGGCAAATGCTTTTTCCATATTGGCAGAAAATTTTGAATTATCGTAACGCTTTACCTCCTCATTGGGCTCCAGAGACGTAAAACCAGGATTATGTAAACATGACTTTTGAACGTCCGCATAACGAACATTATTCCAGTCCTCCTGATTGAAGCGTTGTAACTCGAACAGCTGCTTAAGCATTTCATCTGGTGTATGAGGAATAGCAGGTTCCTTAATTTTAGTTCCTACACTTAAATTTAATTCCGGTTCCATGACGGGAATGTCTTGATTAGACTCATGCGTATTCGCGTCATTGCCGCCGGAAACATCTTCGAAAAGCTCACCACTTGCATCCAGATCAATTTGATCGTCACAGTCACATGTTGATTGTGATCGTGGCCTTGTAGCAACATCATTTCCGGATACGGAAGTTTCTTTCGGAATAATTTGCTTTTGGAGAGAAGTGACAGTTTTAATTAAATCCATAATTAACTTACGGTCCTGCTTTGATCCTGACTTCCTCCGTTTTTTCTTGCTCTTCCTTTTAGGTTTGCATTTATAGTCTGACGAATAACTGGAAGTATTCGACGAAGCAGAAGCGCTCGACGAACTGGATGAGCTAGACGAGCTTCTCGATCGCTTCCGCTTTCTTTTCTTCTTTTTTTCATCAACCGACTTGGCCAGTTGTTTAGAGTCCCCTCTTCGCTCCCTCCGATCCTCGTTATTATCGCCCTCTCCTCCCTGGCTGCGATCTTCCCCTTTGGATGGACACTCCTCCATGATAACTACAAAAAATATTGAATATAACAATTTTACATTATCGAACGGCAACGCCGTTAAGCTGCTTTAACGTGAATTAAAAAGTTTATTGTACTTACGGTTTTCTTGAAAAATAATTACCGCAAATAAAACCTTACGTATTCAAGTACACTAAAAACACAGTTGAGACGGCTCACAGCACGTACGTGGCTAGACACGACCGCCTCTGGCGAGAAACGAAACGCCAATGAAGAAATATTGAGTCTAACGTCTCAGCTGCCTTTGGTGGCGCTGCAGTCGTACGGATATGTAGTTGACTAGAAACGAGGGAAGGGGATAGGAGAAGGGATGGACCGGAAGTACACTATGAGCACAATACGAAAACGAACGCTACTCTCATGTTTATTAGGCTTCGAATGACGGTACAGTACTGTTTAATATAAAATTAGATTAGTATGATAATTAAAAATTAAATTAAATTGAAATTTATATAAAATAAAATTAGATAAGTATGATTATTAAAATTAAAATAAATTTAATGAAAGTATAATGAAATCAGTTATGGGAAAAGAAGTTATGCCAATGCATGTAATAAAAATTTTTTGAGCTTTGTTTTAAATTTACCTTTGATACTTTCATCCGTAATGAGTGCAGGTAAACTATTAAATATATACGGTACACGTTTTTTAAGAGTTCGGTCTCCGTATATATTATGTACCATGGGTACCATATATTTACCTGCAATCATTGCTCGGGTATTGTAGGTATTACATATATTTTTAAAAAAAGAACTATGCTCACGATTGTTAACTGCAATTAAATATTTATGTTTGACACTAACAGGAAGTATTTTACATATTTTAAAAAGTTTGAATGAGTCCTGATTATATTTTGATTTTGTTTTTTTATCCACAAATAATTTAACATATCTTAGTTGAATATTTTCCAGTTTAGAAATATGGGTTTTATGTGTGAGTCCATAACAATCGAGAGCATAATCGAGTATTGGTTCCACTAATGAATTATAAAGTAATTTTAATGTCCCTTTTGGGACTCTAAAACTAAGATGATAAAATTTGCTAAGAATATTCCTAAGTTTCTTACATAAAAAATTTACATGTTCGGTAAAAGAGAAATTTTCGTCTATTTTTACACCTAAATATGTTGTACATTTAACTCGTTCTATTGGTTTGCAAACACAGTTAACCAGGTTATTATGAAAGCAATCAAAAGAATGTGCAACTAATGATGGAGGTGACTCTGTTAAAGGTAAGTGTGGGGAATGTATAATTAACAATTGTGTTTTATCAGAATTGAGGACTATGCCATTGTCATGTGACCACTTGACAACGGCATTTACATCTTGCTGCACAAGGCGACAGGTCTCTACTAAGTCAATACCGGCTCGCAGCACGCACAGGTCGTCCGCGTACATGTGCGCGGAGCAGTGTTTGAGTACAGCACATAAACTGTTTACGTGCATCAGGTAGCAGACGGGACCACATCCCGAACCTTGAGGCACCCCGCAATTGACCATTTTCTTATCACTTAACGTGTCACCTATTTTCACCCTATAGGAGCGAGAAGTGAGGTAGTCTCTAAACCATTCGTTCAGAGGCTTCCCCACTCCACATTCTAGTATTGCATTCAATAATGTGTCCGTCTCAAGGGTATCAAATGCCTTTTTAAAGTCAAAAAATATGGCTACGACATGTTTCTTGTCGTTTAAATGATTGTTTATTTCATCTGTGAAATTAGACAATAATCTGTTTGTACTTTTCCCCTTTTGAAAACCATGTTGTGATCGGGATATTATACTATTGCTCTGTAAGTAATTGCCAAGCTGATTTACAATACATTTTTCTATAATCTTTTCTATACTAGATAAAATTGCAATTGGTCTATAGTTAGAATATATTTTCCGGTCACCTCTTTTAAAAACGGGACGAATTATTGCTTCTTTAATTTGATTAGGAAATGAGTGATGTTCAACAGACAAGTTAATGAGTTTAGATATGACTGGACTTATTTTGCGGCTAATTAATTTCAACTCAGACATCCGTATTTGATCGCTACCAGGAGATTTCTTATGGTTCATTTTATTAATAGTCTTTTCTACATCAGAATCACTGACAGGCTGCCATCTCATATTTCTATCTGCTTGCTGTACATAGTTATCCCTATTTAACCATTTTTCATTGCAGATATGTTTGATTTGTTGAATTTCTTCAGTTCTGCTACAATCAGTAAAAAGTCTAAATATAAATATACATAAACACATATAATAGAACATAAAAATATGTTCAAAGCGCATTCAGTACAACTTGGTGAATGGAGGGATAGATGCCCCTAGGGGCACCTATACCGCAGAAAATCAGGGCATCTATCCTTTTTGATAGGGATAGATGCCCAAGTAGTTTTTAAATAAATAAAAAACAAAAGAGCTACTATTTCCACCTAGATGCATACTTGATGAATCAGTATATTAACGTAATAAAAAATATAACGGAATTAATAACTACTTATAAAGATATACAACAGCAAATACTTACCTTTAAAACTTTGACGTGTTTGTTAAGTTCGCCGCGGACATAAATCCACAAATAAGCGAAATGCATCTTCACCGCACCACGGCCCATTGCTAACTAAGGTGCAGGGTACCTGCGGCTCTTAGTTATACTATTGATTTTTAGTCGCGAGTTTGGGAAGTTAGGTTTTATGAAAATGAGGCATCTATCCCACTGAGGCATCTATCTCGCCTTTACCCTATATATATTTATAGTTATTACGATATCTAGCTATTTGCCTTTGTCCCCTACGTCTAATACGTGTTGATTGTTTCTAAACGGTTCAGCAGCCCTGACCACACCAGCTCAAATATTTACTTCCTTATTAGAGCCTCTCGCCACGTCGGGAACAATGAAACGGCTACGTGCATCGTAAACACTCGCCTCGTAAATGTCAATCTTTTGTTTTAATTAGCACCGAGAGATACGGAATGCACCGTAAAGCCCCTTTGGAGTTAACTTCATTCTCGATACATCTTGGGTGGCGTTTATCAGGAAATTGTAGTTGTTAATTTGAAATGATCATAAAATTTGTCATGATAGCGGTTGAGCGTGCCGAAATTTGAAATGAAGGACTAGACATAATTAATCCTTGTAAAAGAATACGCTTTGTAACTATACTTGTAGATCAAAGGAATTCTGATCCCATTTAATGACCATAGTAAAGCTTAGCGTGACGGTGTGGGCGATGAGGGCGTACGTCTTTGGAGATTAGACAGTCGTCACCGGATGCGGTCGGGCGCGGGTAAAATTTGGCGGTAACAGGCAAACTAAATTAGAATTTACCGCTAGGGAACTCGTGATGAATGGGACTTGGTGTCTTCCGTCAACGCGCAATCTCGATAATCTTAAGAATTCCTCATTTAACACAGCTTTATATTCGTTTGGCTCTTTGATCAGTCTTTCGCCGACAGTCTTACTTTGACAGATGGATTATTTATGCCGAATGTTACTTTATCGATAATAAAGCTATTTTGTCCAGAGCTGGGCATTAACTCGTTAATCCGTTAATCGTTAATTAACGAAGTTAACATTTTCCTTAACGGATTAACTTTTAAGTTAAATTCAAAAAGTGTTAACGCTCTTGTTAACTTCCGTTAAATTTCACTTCCGTTAATTTAGTCCGTTAATTGTAACAATAGACTTATTGATGTGTTGTCATTTTATTTAAATTAAGCATCAGGATCAGGCTACATTCGTAAGTTCGGCTATGTTCGGGGACCGTCGGCGAGTCGAATGGTGACCGAGAACGAGAGAGAACGAGCGAGTGCGAGTGTATGTAGGTTATACAATACACCGAGCGGCCGGGAAAGACGTGATCAAAAGAGTACCGCAGAATCCTTGTTAGAAAATAGTGACGATTTAACCAAACTTACCTCTATCAAATATTGCGAAGTTTAGGCGCTAGACACCTTCAAAGTTTATTAATTATTTCACATTTACACAAATATCTCGTAAAGTCTATATTACATTTTATTCACATTAAAACTGGTTTTCATTTATTTAACATCACTTTTTTTTAGAACATGATTTTGTTATAAAATCAACATAAGGTACGAAAGTACTTTATTCTAAATACATAGACTTTGTCTTATACGTGAAACGCAAAAATCTAGTAAAAAAGATAAACACTGCATTGAATTGCAATCAAAATAATCAAGTGTGCATAACTCTTCAACGTCGTAACTAAATTACAACTAAACTTTGTTGGCGACGAAAATGTTTATTTTAATATTGAAGTTTAAAGACAGCAAAAAATATAAAAAAAATCGTTTATGGTTCATTTGAAAAAGCGTACAAATAGGATTTTTTTGTCATTGCGTAGATAAGAAACAAACAATGAAAAATAAATTTAAAAATACGAAAGACGAAATGTGCACGCAATAAACATTCCTCAAAAACAAAAGGGATTTAGGTGTTTATTACCGTCGTTTGTTTTTTTGGGGCTTCTTCATAGTTAACGAAAAATAATTTTGCACTTTAAAAATATGAACAAAGGATCAAATGGACAGCCCGCACAGAGAATGCGATAACGAACTCGATGGATTTATGGCCCCAACCCTTCTAATGGTCGGGGATGCACGTGCGCTGCGCAAAGACAATAGCGAAGATAATTTGTTTGTTTACAAAAAAAAGTATACGATAAAACGAGAAAGAATGAGGAAAAAGATAAAATAATTATGTTAGTGAAATAATGTTAAATTGTGTTATACTAAAATTAATATATGAAATGTCGTCGGCACAAGTGACCTTTACAAACATAAAAAACAATCTCAAACAAAATGCACTGAACACAAAATAATGTCATGAAAACCCTCTAAACTCTAAAGAAAGTTCTCTTCTTTCTTGTAACATATCTATATTGTATAATTATTGTTATTTCGCAGTCGGTGTCGGCCGAAGTAAATAGGTGACATTTTATATTTGAGATGTATTAAACATACTAACGTTTATGTCCCTTCTTACTGCATTTTGTTTGAGATTTGAGATTGATATTCTTTTGAATATTACCATAATACGAGTATGTCTCACTGTTTAATAGAAAACTTGTGTTGTCTAAATTTAGTTAGCTCTCTAATTTCGTGAAGTTGGATGGTCGATAAAAAAATGACTGAAAAGGTCAATTGTCCATCATTGTCATTGAAGTATATAAGTGTGTGTAACTAGTGCATGCTATGTCATTAATATCGTACAGGCAGTAGTACATCACCCCAATCGTCAAAATTTTATTTGAGTATATTATATAACTAAACTATAGATAGGATTAGCGCTCGCCCGAGATTTCGTAAGCGCAGTAAAAACATAGCCTAAGTTCTATTGAAAGTCTCGACAAAATCAGTCCATATGATTCGGAGATTATTCGTATGGCCATTTCCCGCTTGCGCCCTATACTCGTAATATAAACCAAAATTAACTTTAACTGTTAACTTTAACTTGCGTTAAATTTTCTTAAATTAAACGCTTTAACGATTAACGAAGTTAAATTTTTATTTAACGAATTAACGATTAACGAAGTTAACTTTTTGATTAACTGTGCCCACCTATGATTTTGTCGATGTTTGTTTTGACGCGTCGATGTTTATTAGTACTTGAAAACCGTGTCCGATATACGATCGGAATCGTATCCAGCTTTGGCAGCGCGGCGTCTCTCCCACCGGCCACTAGACATGTATCGTCAGTTGTTGTTTGGCTGCGACGTCGTCCACTCCTGCGCGGCCTCGTCCCGGTGACATTGTGTTATCGCTTATCAATAACAGATCGGACATCGATATCGATATGACGCAACGTGTGCGCAGTGCACCGCCGCCCTTGAGTTAGACGACATCGTTGTTGTCGCGCGGACTAACACGTGGATTGCGAATGCATTTATCACGCGTAGTAACACGTTTACATCTGTAGGTTGTGATTATGGTGTGAGGATCGTAGTGTCGCCTCCGTGGGTGTTTTATTGTGGATCGAAGCTCAGCGATTGGAGAATGGATCGGACAATGTATGGCAAGGTGCTGCCAGGCACTTACAATCCGTATCGGTGCGCGATGAAGGAGAACGGCATATTGCCCGGCTGTGAGTATTAATTTAATATATTTTTTTAAAATTAATTATCATCGTTCTGAAATTGTTGTGAAATAAACGAAAAACAAAGACTATTGTGAGATATAATAACAGTGATAAACTTTTTTATGTAGAGTAAAATATATTTTAAAACCCATATGGCTCTTATGATTCAGTTTTTATGCGACATTACGTATTCACTGTGAATTTGTATATTTATTTATTACATTATCAGTAAGGTATGTTTACTACCGTGAAGTCGTGCTTTCCGTGTGTACTAAGATTGATTCCTGTGTCGATTTGATGGAACTATACCATCCGGTGTGTTTATTTTTGTGTGTACTAGAGCGTAACGCAGATGAACACTCGGCCATTGATTGATTATTGAGGCTTGAACATGTTGTTATAAATGGGCAAAGTATACTTCACTTAGAAGCCATAGAAAGCATTATAATAAGTAAGACAGCTATGGAAAATAATACAGCTAGGTATTAACAATCTTCTTTCTTTCCGGAAAAATATAATTACATTTCTTTGCCTTTTAATTTGACACAATAAGAGTATCTTTCCAAGATTACCAGTATATCCATATTCATGTTTTCTGTCTGATTAATCGACTGTTTCTGAGACTTAAATCCTTTATAAAACATATCGTAATATCGTTCGTTTTCTTCGACAAAACAGAGATAACAGTACTTTTTATACAGGAATTTTGGTCTGAAAACCAACGCTAAGCCTTCTAATTCTGCTAAATGTCATTTTATGAGTTTGCTTACGAATTTTAATTGAAAATAGGAACAGAATCGTTTATCTGTGAACAGACATTGAATATAAAATCTTCGTTTTTCATGAATAAATATTTATTTTTGTATGACTTGTACAGTATGAGATTGTTTGTGAGCCCTATAACGATGCCAGATCTATTATTATTAGTCCGTGAATGTTTTTCCGTGTCTTATGAAATGTTTTGTGGTATTTTTATATTTTGAAACGTATGGTAGCAAATATAACTACAGTGTGTCCAATTATTGAGTCTATTCCTTACAAATTTATTTACAAGCTGTAGCCCGCGACTCCTTACGCGCGGAATTAATAAAAAAACTTAGTAGCCTATATGTTCTTCCAGACTGTCTTCAACATCTATGCCATATTTCAGTGAGATCCAAGCAGCTGTTCTGCTTGTAATAAACATCAATCTATCCATCCATCCAAACTTTCGCATTTATATTATTAGTATGATTATGTAATACAACTTTAAGGTTCATAAAACCTTGTGTGGCCGACTCCAAATGAGTGGGAAAAGGCCAGGGAGATGATGATGATGATATAATACAAATCTTTCCCATGTTATTTGTATAGATTAATTGATATTATGTTGAAAAATGATCGTTATCTACGAGTAGTCTGAAAACAATTGAAGTTGTGAACGAAATGGTTAAAATTATTCTGTTGTTGGCATCACCGTGCGCGTGAAGTCATCGCAATTGTTAGATCCAGGTCGATTTGCATTCATTAGTATCATTAGGCGTGTTTGCTGTTGTGTTATAAACCACTCTATGACCTATATCTTACTAATATTATAAATGCGAATGTTTAGATAGATGGATGTTTGTGTGAAGGTATCTTCGGAACGGCTCAATGGATCTTGATGAAATTTGGCATAGATGTAGAACATAGTCTGGACGAACACATAGAATTTATATTAAAGCTATATACAACTTAATTCCGCGCGGAATAAGTTCCGGGCGACGGCTAGTATATATTCAAATATATATCGTCCATGAAAAAGTATTTAACTTTTTCATGGACGATATATATTTGAATAGCTTCTGTATGTTCAATTTCTAATTAACTTTATGATTTTTTATTATGATTGGTTTATCTTTCATTTGGAATACAAATAGAGCTTACACGGAATGCTAAATTTCATAGATAGGTATCTTAGTAACCTGTGGTTAGTGCATTAGGGTCAGTAAGATTAACGTTGCACCATGTTTTGTACTTGCGGTCATCGTAGCGTGTTAAATCGCCGCTGCGGCTTCGCACCTGTCCTCCAGTCTCTTGTGACACTGTGTATTGAATATTGTATACTTAGACACGTGAAAGTTTTTACTTTAAGTGCCCTTAAAGTAAGATCAACATATATAGCCATACATTGCGTGAATGCGCATAAATTTGAAGAAACTCAATATATGGCAATTTAAATTTTTGTTACAAGATTAGCTTTCCACACAATATGTACATAAGGCTGTAACTTACTTTTTTTGTTTTTTTTTTTTTGCTCAGTTGTGTGACTTAGTGCCATTAAACATGGAATGTTTATCCCAGCACTGCGCAGTTCACCATATGTTTACATATCTAATATAAATAACAACTTAAAGTGTACCAATTATACAATATAAAATCTTATCATAGAACTAACTAAATGAACAAATCATTTCGAGGGTAGATGTTGGTATTCTTTTACAATGTTAGGTTGCGAACACACTGGCGTATTAATTATATTTTTAGTTTTAGATATATTTAGTTTTACACTTCCACTTTTTGATTCTTGCATTTTTCGATAGTAAAAGTTGTTATAAGCTATCGAAGATTGGTCACTAAGGATACGTTAAGTATAGATTATGTGGAATCAATGTTAATGGATTACTTTGGTAACCGTTTATAACTCTGTGTCTGTCATTTAAACAATTTTTTTCTAAGAACGTTGTGAGCCATCTGGTTGCATGTAATCGTCTGACATAAGCGACGACCTCGCAAATGTCAGACCTTTTGCGAAACCGAGTCAAGTTTACTCACGTAGCTCAATGAAAACTTGTTTGTCCTTTACGAATGTGATTCCAGTGAATTCTTCGAAGCCAGATGACTGTAGGCTCGAAGTTACGTCATTGCTGTTGATCAATGTCACGCGGTTTTGGTTAATTATATTATTTATTTAAATGTAATTAATAAATACAATATATACAAGGTATATGACAATACTGGTTAAGTTTTACTCAGTTATTTAATAGATAGCTGTCGCTCGCGATTCCATCCACGCGGAATAAAAAAAACTTAAATAGGAGCCTATATTTTCTTCCAGACTATGTTCTACATATATGCCAAATTTCAGCAAAATCCATTCAACAATACAGAAGATACTTTCTAATAAGTAAACATCTATCTAACCACCCATACGCATCCGGAATTCTCTTAATGTTGTGAACCATGTCTACAGCACGTTGTTAAAGTACTACAATGTCCTTTACCTGTATTTCAAAATAGAAACATGTTATTCTCTGTAGAACCTACAAATCCATAAACTCTTGTTGATTGACGTGTTATGCATCACACATTGCCGTTAAAGTTTCCTGTGACGGTACATCAGTGGTTATATTTATGCTAATCGAAATCATTAGATACATAACTGATTAGATTGCTGGATAAGGTGTGGTTAAATGTGTCTTAAAATGAGTATGGTAACCGATTGTTAAATAACCACACTAACTTCAGATGTTTTGTCATAGACCTGAGATGCTATGCACCAGTTAGGGTAATTGAAAATAAGATCTTCATTTTGATGGGTGATATCTTCTAATATATAAAACAAGCTTTTACCCGCGACTCCGTCCGCGCGGAATAAAAAAAATAGAAAACGGGGTAAAAATTATCCTATGTCCGTTTCCTGGTTCTAAGCTACCTGCCCACTAATTTTCAGTCAATTCGAGTTATAAATAGTGTAACTAACACGACTTTCTTTTCTAATATATAAAATTCTCGTGTCATAGTTTTCGTTCCCGTACTCCTCCGAAACGGCTTTACCGATTTTTACCAAATTTTATATGCGTATTCAGTAGGTCTGAGAATCGGCTACTATCTATTATTTCATACCCCTATTAAGTTTTTTTTAACTGCACGCGAACGGAGTCGCGGGCGACAGCTAGTTAGAATATAATTGACTGTAAATAGGGCATTGATTATTATGTAATCATAATTTCTGCCTCTCCTCTAAGTTATAGGCTTGCTAAGTTAATCCTAGTACCTACTAATTAGTAGACTTGCTTATGAACTTTTTAAAGAATTGTCTTAAAAATGTTTTACCTTGTGAGAAGGTCAAAACATCAATGGTTAGCCTGAGAAATATTGTTAAACAAAAGTTGCCATGTTGTACATACCATAAAGGGACATTTGTGACCTAGATTGTCAGTTGATACCTTATTTGATCGTAACAATTTTGATATAAAATTAAAAAAAAAAAACATTTACCAGTAGACTGTTAAACACATTACATACAATTAGAAAACATTAAATAAAGTATAAGAAAGAAATTATAATTAATTGAAAATGCCGTGTTTGTTTGTGTAATGTACAAAAAAAAAAACGAGTCAAAGGACATCAACATCAATATTGTTGTAAATTCAAATGCATATTTTTTTTAATTAATGGAAAATGTATGACATTTATAACATTTGTTGGAAAAAAAACACATTAATTGCAAATTATATGATCGACAGTAATTTGTTTAACGCTCGTTTTAATCCAATTACAGAATAACCGTTGTCTTCCGATACCAAAAACATTTTATAAAACAATATCGTCATCCCTGTCATTAGCTTTGACAAAATAGAGATAACAATATTTTTAAATGGGGATTTTGGTCTTAAAAAACCCACGTTAAAACGTTTACAAATAAGGATAAAATGATTGATTTTTTTCTCGTTTTTGAGGTTATTAATTAGTTTGTTTTAAAGGGCATTGTTAATTAATTTTATAAACGTTACCAATACAAGAAAACTTTAAAATGATCTCAATACAAGATGTTATATATCACTGAGTCTTTGTTGGTTTAAAAACTTATCTTTTGACTCCAGTATTTTAGATTCAAACTTTCTTGCTAGTATACTAGGATAATACAACTTTATCTGACTCAGCACTTATTAGGTCACTGACATTCATACACGTGGTGTGTTATCATGATTTATTGGAAACATTCCAATTAGAAGTTAGTTAGTGTTATTTGAAAGTCTAGTCTGTTTTAATAAGATTAGTGCATTACTTATTTATAGGTACAAAAATTGTGCAGTATTCAGTTTCCTTTAGTGGATGTTTTTCAAAAATCGACATTAAAAAATATTTATTTCGTAATTTTTCTCTAAACCGACAATACTGATTTAACTTGGTTAAAAACAGAAGAGATCCGAATTAAAATTAACAAGATTTAAATCATTTATTTAATGTCTTATTAAAAATTCTAACTTACCTTTGATTAACAAAAAAGATTCATTAAATATTATATTACTTTTTAATATTTAATCTGGCAACCTCGACCTTCCCAGTGAAGTTATGTGTGGTTTATGATGTCATTATTTATAAGTATGACAATATACTGGGACACTTGTACCTATTTACATGTCCGAGGTCGAATGGAAGTAAATTATTAATTACTGTATCAATAAAAAAGTTAATTAATATATCTGATCTAGGTACCTGATTAAAGTCACAATACGAGGTGTTAACGCTGTATATAAATAAAGACTAGAAACCACTAATTTGTCTCCCTCAATATCAAATCCCGGTGAACGTCCTCATTAACTTGCTTTCCCTTGCCAAATTCTATGTAGCTTTTATTTCTGTCTACATATATTTAAATATGTTTTCAAAGAGTAACACTTTATCATCACTTTCAACATATGCTCGGCTTAAAACGTCTGATGAAAATTCATTGCGAAATCGTTACTCATGTTATTAATATTTTTTTACCAGCAAAGAAAAATGTATGTTGTATGTATATAAAAGTAATTCATACGGCTTCTGTACGTGCGAAATTGATATACTTCCGAAATTTGATAATAATCCCGAAAGAAGTGTACACGTGAACGACAATTAAGCTTCTTTGAAAGGGGGATTACAGTGGGGGAACGCATGGCCTAAAAAAGCCCCTTGAATCCCACTTAATCTTAAATTATTTCTACAACGTTGACAATGAAATTGGTTATAATTTTGTGTATTTATAGTTTTATTTCAGTTAAATTAAAAACATTATTATTGAATTACTCTTACTATACTTTAACGCCATCTATACTTAGAACACTACGCATAGCATCACTAACTATGTGAATGATTTTATAATTTTACACGAGATGGCGTTAATTTTTTAAAGTTATTTTATTTTCTGCTTGCTTTTGACACGCATTATTAAAATGATAAAAAGTAACTAAATTCATAGTTTTTAGACCGAAAAATTTTGGTTTTCTAATTGTATACATTGATAGAGATGAACATGGTAGCTTATCGATCCCGTATACTGCATTGCAGCCCGTGACGTCATGAGTGCATTAACCGCGTCCCGCCAACGTTTCAAAAAAGTGCAACACACCCCCTGCGTACCTTGAACCTTGGGCAATGCGAATTATTTCGGCGTCAAACTAACCCGCCTTTATAGTGCTCGTGGTATGAAAATATAGCAATAGCACCAAAAGTGTATTTTTTCAATTTTATATATAACAGTTTTTTTAGTAAATATATCAGTGGAATTAAATTAAATTTAATACTTAGGAACAGTGATTGGTTTTGTGTTTATTTATTCAAGACTGATTGTTGCTTCAATCGTTCCGTAGAGGTTAATACGTCGAATTTTCTGGATTTCTGCGAACTTGTTCAACTGTGGAGTGATTTTTATATTTCGCCTTTGTTGACACTCAAATACGAAGTTTATTAGAATAGTTGTTTATGTGTTTTCTATTTAATTATCGATGTGACTGAAACTTTTGCTAAGACTACAAAATGACAGGTATGTTATTTATCTTACTAATATTATAAATTCGAATGTTTAGATGGATGGATGGATGTTTGTTTGAATATACCTGCACCAAAACGGCTCAACGGATATTGATGAAATTTGGCACAGATGTAGGACATAGTCTGGAAGAACACAAAGGCTACACTTCACGTTTTTTTTCTATAATTCCGCGCATACGGATACGTGGGCGACAATTAGTTTTAGAATGTTAATTAATAAAAGATAATTCTATAGGAAGCTTAACAATTCTTATACTTGTATTGTAGAAAATAAACTGAACATAGTTACATGTTGGAGACAAATGTATCGTAACATCAATAATAGCGTGGAAATCGTAAATATTTGCGTTGACATAGAGTAGCTACTTGTTTAAGATGGAAACGCGTGAGCTGCGTAACCCACTGTCTCTCCAATTACGGCTGTAAGTGGGCAGCGAAGTATGCGGGAAATCTCTGCCGGGCCCCATTTGTGGCATTCCACGGATTAACGCGACATCTGGACATTTTTTAATTATCTTAGCTAGTAAGTTTTCTAAACAAAGGGCGTATGACACAGATGATAACAACGATAAAGTCCTTGTTGCCAAAACTTTTGCAATTAATTAATATTATAATAATAAAAAAAGAATATTATTTATAAATCTAATAAATTTATAGCGCTGTCAAATTAAGCGAGATTACTGGGAAAAGCTACAATAATTGTTATAGAGCTAAAAATTTATAGAAATAGTAGGAACACCATATATGTGAACCCTGAAAGTCCCCATCGATCCCGCAATTGGTTTCCTAAAATGGTTTTAACGCGTTTTAGGCGATATGGAAAGTTTGTCAAAAACTTATCTTAGATAGAGTTGTAGATCGTTAAATTACCTGTAAAAATACTTACCTACGTATTTACTCAATAATTTATTCTTCCTATTACAACAATTCGTCATCAGCTCATTATACGTCCCTTCTGAAGGGCTCGGAGCCTATCTTAATTAGGGGTAACTAGGCCATAGTGAATCACGCTAGCCCGGTGCGGGTTGTTTGACAATTGAACGTGTGTAATCCTTAACGATCCAATAGCTAATGAGCAAATAAATCCTCACAGTTTGTGGTGTCTCGAAGGTATCGTTAACGTACCTTCGCCACGGTTTGACGAGCATGGGAGCGCCGCTGGCCAGACATTCGACACGCTTTGTTCTTCTTCCCACTCGTTAATATTCCTTGTTACCGTCGAATTCCACTGCTTACACACTCAAATAAAAAGTATTGTCATCCCTCTCAATAATATAAAAAACAGAGAACAACAGTTTTGTTTTGTGCAGATGTTTCAGCTGTGGAAACCTACGATTACTTCACCTTGTTTACAAATTTCGAAACCTTTAAGTCCGTCTCAAGTGGATGTATCGAATGTGGAATTTAGCTCAAAGGTGTGTGCGTTCGAACCTCTTTTTTTATTCACGTCCATACCATTAAGTGCCAGTGTTTCTCAAATGTAGCATTACTATGCGTCACTTTTTATCACCATACCTAGGAAACGAACGGGCTCGAATGGTAACATTCCCGGTGTACCCAGCGACCATGTCCCAGTTTTGCCATTCGCAGCGGCTTCCGAGAACGGAGTCGTATCGAGATCCGCTAACACAGACAGCCTGCGACCTTCCCTGGTCACTCGTTACTGCGTACTTTGATCGCCTACACGCCCCCATTACGATGCCACAATGAACCGAAGATCATTAGAAGTCGTCCCATTGAGTGGCTACGGCCGTCAGTTGCCGCGGCGACATCCATACGACTACGCTGTCGCGAACGTACGCCTCTCCAGCTTTCGGTCAGTTTTATCGATTTCGTAACTATCGATTATTCGATTCTGTAAGCGTGAATCGATTAGATATATCATATGACGGAGGTGTGAGACGAATTACGTGATTAGTGTTCTTTGTCGTGGTCGAAATGCGGGTTGGCTGCTGTTGGCAAATCAAACTAAAACTTCCGTAGAATTAATTAGACGGCGATAACATACATATTACTCTATGAGTATTTTCTCGGGTCTATAAAAGGTTTTTAAAATAAAGTTAGCTTGTAGGATTAATGCCGTTTTTAAACATTGTTTCTAACTGTTAAATAGTTGTTGATAACAGATGGTCCTTTTAGTAAAGTCTTAATGTATTAAATTCGACGTTTTAATTATACCTCGATAAATCGTAGGAAACCTTTTATAGGTGACTAAATTACGTTATTATTCTTGGTAGGTAGGTTGAGTTGCTGTAGAAGGTAACGAGATTGTGTTGTGCTAACCAACTTGTTGATATTTTTTATACTTTAACGAGCACCGATGTTTATACCTAGGATATAATAAGTTCTCTTTAAAAAGCTGTTTTAACTTCAATAAGGTCAAAGTGTGTTGAGAAATTGTGAGTGTTTTGGATCGTAAAAAATAACATCAAGCCAAATGTAAGTTGCCCTTAATAGCGTTAATGTCTCTATTGAAAGAGTTCTTTTTACGTAGAAGCTGTTGTTAAATTGTGTCATATGCTATGTAGTTAGAGTTCAATTTGGAATAACTAATTCTTGGTTATTTTATAAACATACCAATTGGTGTGAGTGGTGCTTTTGTCTAATTTTTTATTGCAGTAAATTAGATGTAGGTTCATTTTATATCAATTGATCTTATACCATACTACACGATTAACGGAATATAAAATTTACATTTTTCAGATTTTTCCGAGATTTATGAAATTTAATACATAGCTAGCTAGCTAGCTGTCGCCCGCGACTCAGTCCGCGCGCAGTTAAAAAAAAATGAAAAATAGATGTTGGCCGATTCTCAGACCTACTGAATATGCTCACAAAATTTCATGAGAATCGGTCAAGCCGTTTCGGAGGAGTACGGGAACGAAAACTGTGACACGAGAATTTTATATATTAGATAAAGGGTATAGGTTCTTTTTTCACCTGATTTTTTATAAATATAGGGTAAATATTCTTTTCTAAATCTATCTCCGGTAGTTGAAATTATATATTAGCAATGCCTGAATTAAATCTAATTACTATTCAAACCTTTTTCAGAAACTAAGTCTCTATTTATGGTGTGAAAATTTGACATGCTGGCCGTATAGTTTGACAACTCATGTATTATTCATATGCGACTTGTTTCACTTGTTTGTCTTGTCTGTAACTAGCTGATACTTGACTCTCTCAGATCACATCTAAGCATATATGGATTACCAAGATAAGGTCATAGAAAGAAATGTTATGACTTTTTTTGGTAATTCCGTTTAAGAATTTGAAAAAAATATATTAAGTTAATTGTATTTTAAACATTGAGCGCTATATACTCGTGGATAAAGATCAGTAATCTAAACTCTTAAGGACTTAATAACAAAACAATAGCAAGACCCAAGGTCGACATGACTATGTAATTTAGGACGACGTCATTTTGTCATTAGCTGACGTGGTCCACTGGGCCGCAGGGAATGTAAAAAACCTCACCGTCTACAATCAATCACACGCACTCTGTCAAAACATGATCTAATATTAATGAATGCAAAAAGCTTTATTATTTACGAAAGAAAAATCGTTCTAGTTCACAGAAATAGACTAAAATCTGAAAAATCGATAAATAAATTTACTTCTTAGTTACTATTATTATAAATTCGAAAGATCAGATGGATGGATGTAAGTTTGAGGGTATCTCCGGAACGGCTGAACGGATCTTGATGAAATTTGGCACAGATGTAGAACACAGTCCAGAAGAACACATAAGCTACTTATTAAGTTTTTTTTTTTTAATTCCGTGTATAGGGTGTCCCGAGCGAAAGTTCTTTGTGTCATAAATTGGTTCGTAAAATCACTCGTGTGATACGTAGGGTTGGCAGAGATAGACCTTTACACATATGTACTTAAATGTGTTATTTTCAATATTAATAACATTTTCTAATATTGTATACCTATTCGAAATACTGTCATTCCGTGTTAAATGTATTAGTCTTAAATTTCGAAGTGCTTGTTCTTAAACAATTAGGTTATTTGTAACTAATCTGTCCTGTTTAATACCGTGAATGTATTTTATATGCTATATCTGACTCATCATCGAACTAACCAAATTAAGTATTATACATTATCATATCTTTGACTAACCTATTAGTAGAATATGCACACTCAAGACTATGGTCTTTTGATAAACATCCGCCCACAATAGACGCCGCCTACGGATGCAATGAAATAAACCTTGACTAAGCGGCGCCAAGTTTTATATAATCACTAATTAATGTTATCAACACATTATAATTTGTTTTATAGTGTTCAGGCTATATTAGGATTTCAATATTATGTAGGTACTTGAAGAATATTTGCTTATTCAACTAGTTCTTAGAACTCTTTTGATATTCATATATTTAGTAGTGGTCTTTCGCGACCTCATGTATTAGGTATCTTCTCGACAGCCTTCGAAATTCGTCCAGCCTTAAGTAATATAGATAGTTTAACGTGTAAAGATTTTGAATGTCCGAAGTGGAATATTAGTTTCCTTTTCTCGGATAACTTTGCAAAAACAAACACCGGCTAAAATAATATGATGATTCATCTTTTGGCAGTTTTTGTAGTCAGCGACTTGGTGATAATTATAGATCTATTATTTTAACGTAGTTGAGTTCTCTTTCTAAGAATTATTAAATTTTTATTTTTTATTTATTTATTTAATTTTATTTTATTTTATTTTATTTATTTTTAATTTAACTAAAGCTGTGTATCCATAACCTTACTACTCGTTCGTTCAATTGAGTCTTCTTAAAGCGCGATATATTTAAGACAAGACGCGATTAATCCTTTTAATGTTCTAGTATTATCTTGCCTATGATTCTTAATTTTAAGCTGATACAGGTTTAGGGTGTTTGCCAACAATGACATGCGTTCATTTGTGTTGTCACACAGTGTCAATAGTATTTTCACCATTAACAGTTAGTCTTGAATTGACTCATTTAAAAGCCTCCGTAAAAAACCTTACCTTCAATTTCTAATATTTACCGAAAAAAAGACGTCGCAGACATAAAAATATTGTTTCCGATATTATGAAATAGTCAACAGGGATCAGTTGACGTATTATGAAATATCGGCGGAAATGACCACCTGACGGGAATAGCACGTAGCTCTCGCCAGTTCAGTAGTGCGATCGCGATATCAGCTAACAACGGCCGCCTCTACCCAAAATAATCAGTCTACTCCCAGCCGCAGTCCGACCACGACTGTCCACGATTTTGACTGGTCGCCTCTTTTATACTAGACATCAGGGATGGCGTCTGTGCGCACGCGCTCTGCATCCCCCAAGTCCGTCTCTTTCTCCCCTGTGTTAGAGAGAAAGTATACCGTCGAATGTGGTCCTTCGAGTCCACCGGAGCTGAGCTGTTCGGATTGGAGGCGATACTTCAGTGATTTCAGTTCGTATTTAGGTGAGTATAGTGGATGCTGATGTGATTTGCGTCTGAATCAGGTCGCGGTTTATAGTTTGACCTTGTGCTATTTTGATTTGGTGTCAGTGACGCGATCGAGAGTCGGCCGCGTGTATAAACTTAACGTAATAGTAACAAATAGCCATGTTGTTTTGTATTTGTGACGTATTGCCAGCCGGTATGCTGTGTGTTAATCCTCCAAAGTCTTTTGGTGTAGGTACTAACGTTATTCTGAAGCCCAAGTAGATATTTTGTCAATGAATTTTATGTTTATGTCTCCTATTATATTGTACAAGGCTCATTAGTGATTTATCTTTTTGTCAAGGTTCATAGACATAATAATTATAATGCAAAGTGTCTTTTTTACTACTATACTACCTTTATTCGTCGTTAAATAAGGAAGAACGACTAAGTAGAAACATGCAACGGTTATTTTTGTAATAGTAAACACACGCCAACCTGTGTTTTCATTTTATTGCCGCATTAAAAGCAACAGGCGATTTGTCTCATAGAGTGCTATACTGAACTCTTTGCCGCATTAATTATACAAGGCGCTCTGAAAATATTTTTAATATAAACCATCGCGGAAAGTGGTAGTACTGATTCCTTTTGGCACTAGGTTTTCTTTGTAAAAAAAATTAATTTTTCTATAATTCGATTTTATGTAGGTAACCGATTAACAAACAAGTGTAAAAAGTTTTAAACGATAAAATCCACATAACTTTGCTCGTATTGAAGACAATTTGGGAAAATGGCACCTCTTTTCTCAAATTTGATCCTTATCGAATCACGTGTTTTATATACGTGAAACGAAGAGAAAGGTAAAATTGTCGAGTATGATTTTTTATTTTTAATAATGTAGTAAAACAGTTTTGTAAATTAAATCTGGCATCAAAACTTAATGCTTAACTCAAGACACGCGCGAAAGAGCTAGCAAATCGGATTCCTCGGCGCACGAGTCATCTCGCACCGTCTTCATTATCGTAGATCGCAGAGTATGCAAGTATTATAGCTTTCAAACTTAATGCTTCGTCTACATTATGTCAATAGAATAGCAGTAATTCTGTCCTGACGTGGACTGTATGGGCTCACCGAGTTCAGTTAATGTTTACATTATACCAGTTGTATGCCAGCGCTGATTTTGAGCGTTAATTTCCTACTGTACTGGCATAATAAAAACCAGGCAGTATGCCTACTCGTGCTTAGCTCCTAGTGAATGACTTTGCATGCGAATGCCCATTGCATTTGGTGGAAATCACGTGTTCCCTGTGCATCTTTACATCCGATTAATAAAATTGTGTTTTGCGCTAGTCTCACGCGAAATTGCGAGCTTTCATAAAGTTTTGATATCACTATACAAGTACCTAGTACCATCGATTCGTATCATAAAGCGCTGTAAGTTCATAATGGCGTTTTATTTTCATCTCAGAACATTAATAATAATGTAGATATATTTGATAATAACGTTAATGGTAGCAAAAATGTTTTATATAAAAAATGGATGATCAGTGTATTTTACTTTTAGAAAGAAAATAAATGTCATACACAGTCAGTTTTGGCCACCGAATTTTTTTTGGATTATTTTATTATTTAATTATTTGTATAAAGAAGAATCGGACCATCAGAATAAATTAGCGTCAAAATGTTTAAATAAGTTATAAAATATTTACGTGAACAATGAGTCGAGTTGGAGCGGGCGATTTTTGCGGCCGGGGCGCTCGCTCCGATGAGGTGAATCAGTGTAACATTAGTCCATAACTGAGCCGCCCGCGCCTCCTTGCCGATAAGGCCAAAGGAGATATTTAAATTTAGAATCCTTCGCCCTTTCTACTTTTTTATTTTTCTTTTACAAAAAGAAGTGCTTTCGCGCGAATCTGTTTCGGCCAGTGCGTGTCGGACTCATATCGTGTATGGGTGCGTTCTTTTGAAATCAAAATGTCAAGAGCATATTATACAGTGAATGATGATGTTTACGGGAAGATTTTAAAAACTAAAAAAGAATCGAAAACGGAAGCGGATTATGCAGAAGTGTTCGAAGCTGTCGAAGGATTAGGTATTTAAAATAGTCTATATTCATTCATGAATCTCTGATCATTGTTGTCTGTGTTTTGTCGAATGAAATACTGGCCTTGAAGATTCTATGTTATTGTCATTTTCAAAGGTTATTTTTGTTTATTAGTGATTTAGAGTCTGTGCTATAATTTTTATTTTAAAGCTATGTTTATGAGGTGTTAAAAAACTTTTGTTCAAAGCCCGATGACCGATAACAAAGGGCCCTTTTCGTAAATTATGTCAATATCTCTTAGAAAATGACGTACACCACGTTGAGTAATAAGTTTAAACCAAATTTATTGTATTTGTCTATTTAAGCTGCATTTTCCTAATATCGTTATGTACATTTATCCTTCGAATATTTTTATCTATTTAACGTATTTTTAGCCGACTATAAAAAGAAGGAGGTTATCAATTCGACTGTATTTTTTTTATTCTATCAAAATCATATGACAATATGGTAATAATGCCACCAATCTTGTTAATTTCCAAAGTCATGGTACAGGTAGATTAAATAAGTGTCAGATTCTTTTCTTTTAAGTTTACCATTCATGTTTGTGTACATACCTGGCTGGTAAAAGAACAAACATCCTTTATTCCGTTGTTGACTTACTCTCAGAAGCTTGTAGTCCCTTTGATCCCCTTGTGGTAATCTTTTACACTAGTCAGCTTTCAATTTAGTAATTTAGCCAGGCAATGTCGTGGGACGTTAGGTTGTTCAGAAATTGGCCGATATCTGAACCTGAGGGCGTCAGAAGACCAATGAACTCGTCCAAATGAAAACTAGTTTCGTTACCGCACGACTCGAAACACCGCGGAAACTTTGGCAATGTAAACAAGACAAACTCGTATTGCATGGACATTAAACCGAATAAGAGAAATATATTATGTAGCGATAACTACTCGATATGTTGTTAATTAAAAGGAAAAAAATCTGTAAGTTAAGACAGTCGCCATTAAAAAGCAATATGTATATTGCACTTTCTTTTTAATTAACTTTTGTATGAGTACAATAAAATCAAGCGCTATTTTCCTGTTTTAATTTTAGCACTTTTAATAAAGAATTTATATTTTTTTTATCTATATACACAAGCCAGTATCATTATTTTTGTCTACGTTCTAAATTTGAACAATGGTTTTTAAAAAAATAAAAATTTGACAGAATGTCGCATGATCATTGGCGCCAATTAAGAGTTGATTGAGTGCAACACCATGATATCACTGTTCAGAGCGTTTACTCAGCATTTATCTATTACGATTGGGCAAATGCGTCCTAAAAATAGTATCATCCGCTTACAAGTGTTATTTACTTTCTTATATACATTACAAAGGTTAACATTTATCTCTGACTCATTCATATTATTTGGTAATTCATCAATACTACAAATAATAGGCGGTCTTTAATTTATTGTATAGACGATTACTTCATACAATCTCGACACAGATTAAATTAAACGAGGCTATATAAAAAATAATGTTAAATGTTTATCTTACTTCACTTAGGCAAAAGAAAACATTCGTGTCTCGATGCTTGTGTAGATTCTGGATTCTGTTTGGATTTCTACGAAATGAATGTTAACAGCATCTGAAAGTTACATAGAGTGTGGTTTATCAGAAAAAAATGTTTCTTAAACAGATAATGTTTGTTGTTGGATGTATATATTAAAAAAAGGTTTATAATTAACAAGTTAAACATCATGAGGAGTTGGTGTTTTTTTTTTGTTTGGGATATAAACATGAAGATATAGATAACTTATCGACTTCAAAATGTAAGATTTATTAAATATCTGATAATGTCTCCGATGATAAATTTGCTGTGAATTTTTATATACATTCAACGAAACTATTTATATTTGTATAATTTTGCATTATATTTATACCATCATTTATTTAAGAAATTTTACATTTATTTAATAAATGCTCAATATATTTATCATTGTCCCTATATTCATATAATTTCAAATTCGTGAATAACCAATGTATTTAAATTTTCCAGTGACTTATATACATGCTGAGTAAAACCTAAAATAACAGTTATAATATATTTCATTCCAGATGCCTTGCTTGCCGATCTACAGAATTCAATAAATCCGGGACGTGTATCGAGTCCCGGCGCTAGAACGGGATCGCCGGGAGCGAGGACCACGTCCCCCGGTAGAACAACGTCCCCCGGCAGGACTGCTTCTCCTATCAATAGAGGTTCTCCAGGACGCCTCAGTTCTCCCACCTCGACTGGATACGGATCTATAAATGGATCCAGGAATATCACCACAGAATATAATAAACCTAGCTCTGTGAGTATTTTAAATCATTGTTCCTTTTTCATCTAATAAATACATGTTTTATGACCGTAGTAGATTTGAACTTGAAATAATTAATAGCAAAACAATTAAAAAGCTTTATTAATTCAAATTCAATTTGAAGCTGAAGTTAAAACGTTCCGTTTCACAGATAGAAATAATTGATGTTTCTAAAGAAAAAAATGGTTGTTGTGAGAAAACTATAAAAGATAGATATATGCTATCGCGGACTTTTCTTTAGCACATTTAAATAGCTACAATTCTTTCATACATCATTTTTATATAGGTCCTATAGTTTAGCCTACGTAAGCGATGAAAGCAAAAAGTCCCTAATTTTTGCAACGCATTTTGAAGCTAAACTCAAAATCTACTAGTCTTCTAGTTATTTTAAAAAAATGGGACCAATCTGCAAGCACTACCTTTCAATTGAAATAATTTTTATCAATATCGGTGCTCCAGGGTCGGAGTCTCGCGGTAACACACATTAAAAAATACAGTCGAACTGTTAACCTCCTTCTTTTTGAAGTCGGCTAATAACATTTATTTATCGCCCAGGATTCATAGCATTGAAACTGAATACTCTGACAAGTAATGTATTCAACGAGTTGGCATCCTTTCTTTGTATATCTTTATAGTTAAGCCATTACTTTGGGTACTAGACGTTTTGCTCTGGTAATGCGTGAAGCAGTGTAGGAATAATTTGCATACGTCCGTGTTTCCGTCTGACGTACGATGAGGTTTAAGTCCTATACAATTTCTATTTTTAAAGATAAAGGAACTATTGTGTATCCATCTTTTGATATTCTTTTATAGTAAAATATAAACATTGACGATTTTACTGTTATAATCTATCTTATATATATATATATATATAAAAGAAAGTCGTGTTAGTTACACTATTTGTAACTCAAGATCGGTCGAACTGATTTAGCTGAAAATTGATGGGGAGGTAGCTTAGAACTAGGAGACGGACATAGGAAACTTTTTTATCTTGTGTGCATTTTTTTTATTCCGCGCGGACGGAGTCGCGGGTAAAAGCTATATTAAAATAAAAGATAATTGATTAAAGCCCGATGTTGTTAAGTAACAATTATGAGTCATCAGCACAAAATTTAAACAGTAGCCTATATAATATGCCTGCATACATTCCGTCAAAGTCCCGTCAAATCGATCCAGCTGCTCCGTATATTATCCGAAACAAACGAAGAACAGACAAAATTTTTAAAAATTATTTTTCTCGTTATTACATCAAATACATCATGTGTACTGTTATTAACAATTAACCATATGGCATAACTGCCACGTCTGCAGTAACCCTCAGAACGTCATTGACGTCACTTAAGGTATAAATTGTCTGACTCGCGTCAATACCGGGAGCAGTCCATTTTTGGCAGTCGATTTAAAGCAGTTAAATGTAATAGTGTTTCTCTAATAATAAAAAAATAACCCTTAGTAAAGTGCGTTTTTTTAAGTAAGAAGTATGACGTTTTTTTTCGTATTTTACGTTTGAAGGTATCCTCAGAACGGCTCAACGGATCTTGATGAAATTTGACAAAGATGTAGATCATAGTCTGGAAGAACACATAGGCTACTTATTATGTTTTTTTTAATACCACGCGAACGGAGTCGCTGGCAACTAATTTTATTATAACGTGTAGATTATATACGTGCTAATGTAATTTTATACACATTTTACACGATTATTAATAGGTTTAGATTGTGGTTTTCCTATTTACATTGTAACATGTGGCTGCAATGTCTGTAAACTATATTTCTAATGTTAACTATCTGCGTTGCAATACGATAAGATGAAGATAACAGAGACCTTCTTGATAGATTACTTACCGACCTATCCGTTTACATGATATGTGAAGTATACATATGCGAGATATTATTACTTAAAATATTCAGAATTTAATAAAAATAAAATTTATATTAAACACAAATTAAATTACATTAATTTATAGAAAACTAATTGTCGCCCGCGACACGGTCCGCGCGGAATTAAAAAAAAACTTAATAAGTAACCTCTGTGTTCTTCTAAACTATATTCTGCAATTGTGCCAAATTTCACCAAGATCCATTGGGCCGTTCCGGAGATGCCTTCATTCAAACATCCATCTAAACATTTGCAATTATAATATTAATGAAAATAAGATTAATAATATGGAGGAGATGCATAGGAAGGTTAAATATTCTTTTTTGTGCGTCTCCTCCTTCGTCGATTGAGGGTAGGCAACGCATCTGCAATTGCGAATGTCTTTGGGCAGCGATCGCTTCACCATTTCGGTAAATTCATGTGGCCGCTTGCTCGTTTGCCACTTTGTAATATAATAAAAGGTAGCTTGCAACACTATCTCAACAGAAGAATCAAGTAAAGAATAAAATTTCGATGCCTATCCAACGCCTGTTCATTGGTTTTGCATTTATCAAAAGCGGGTCCCACTATGGTCATCACATTCTTTCAATAATTTATTACCTGATGACTGTGTTCCATAAAGTAGTGAGTATTCGCTATCTCTTTCTAGATACAGTGTTAGTATATATAAAAGTATGAACGATTTATTTAAAAGTGCTTTGAAAGCTCAACCATTAAATGTTACGTCATCTGTTGCGCACGCGGCATGCCGTTCATTGTCGATGGTCCTTTTGTCTTTGACACGTGATTTAGTGGTGACTCGCGATGCCACTATAATTTCTTGCTTTGAATCCTAATAAGAATGTATTCCTATGTGTTTTAAATGTCAAGAAACTTGTGTTATGACAATTTTTTAACTTTTTCATTCTCAAAGACAACATTATGTTGTAAAAAAAAAATTAGTATAATTTCACGTTAAAATTGAATGGATATCCTACAACTTTATCGTGTTGTTTTTCTATTTTATAAATTACTAGCTTTTACCCGCGACTCCGTCCGCGCGGAATAAAAAATATAAAACGGGGTAAAAGTTATCCTATGTCCGTTTCCTGGTTCTAAACTACCTGCCCACCAATTTTCAGTCAAATCGATTCAGCCGTTCTTGAGTTAAAAATAGTGTAACTAACACGACTTTCTTTTATATATATAGATATATAGAGTTATGTAGATATGAAAATGAAAGGGACGGAGATGTGTGATGTATTTGTGATGAAAAAACATTATTAATGAATATAAAACCTGTACATAACAGACTACAAAATTTTGCGTTTAGTGACACTATCTAATAGATCCTTATAAACAACTATGTTGGATGCATCAGTTTTTTTCCAATGACTCACATGTAAATTAAAAAAAAAACACGAGAGAACCTGGTATGCAACAAACATAAACTTTCCCTCTCGATAGATCGTCTTAGAATGAAAATAACATCTATTCTCTTAAAATAAATTCCAAGGAAACAGATGTTTTTTTATTTCTATCCATTGAAAGCTAAAACTTCTGTGTGTTTAAATCTGTATTGATAATTAACCTATCAAACTTTGACTATTTTAATGATGGTACTACTTTGTTCGTGTCATTTTTATACTTTGAGACAAACAAACAGTATATTTATTATCTATATAGTTATAGCATGATCTCATCTCTAAACTAATAAGTCGATGACGAGATGAATTTAAACTTTGTTTGATTTCAATTCTAAGAATCGTGTCCAACTGCTTAAAA
Source organism: Papilio machaon (assembly GCF_912999745.1). Taxonomy (NCBI): domain Eukaryota; kingdom Metazoa; phylum Arthropoda; class Insecta; order Lepidoptera; family Papilionidae; genus Papilio; species Papilio machaon. Next base: position 1,708,891 of record NC_059989.1, on the reverse strand, counting down.
CATAACCAATGATAACCTTCTTCTTAAAGTTAACCTTATTACTAAGAAACTGATAGCAGTTATTATCAACGTGTATCTAGTTTTTTTTTGCTTATAGTGTATGGGGTTTATGGTCAGGTTTTTGTGCTACGGAATCAGTTTGTGTGATTTCCCAGGGATTTGTTATAGATTCCTTGTTCAAATACTCTTGTCACTCTTTACAGTACAGTCGATTTAAGTTTGCTTACTAAACTAAAAAATGTGGCGTCTGATTTTGACCTCTATTATCTTCTTTTTGTTTGGGAATCAAATGCATGATGTAAAATCGCGCAAATTTTTTATTTAGATTTTATTGTTGTGATTGGTATCCACGCCATCTAGTGTTGCGCGATATTACTCAATAATACATTCACAAACATTACGAATTGGACAACATCCAACTTTTATTGCTTCATTTATTTATTACACAATAGATGTCGCTATTCAGAAAACAAATTGTTTCACAAAATCTGAACAAATTCTCAAACAATTTTGAACCATTGCGGTTTAGTATTTCGAAATGGAAATTTATTGCTACATTTATAATTTTAAGTACACCTAGTGTACAAATACAGATACTGTATAATACAAATAATTGCAGACTAGCTTTTTACACACAATACAAATACATTTGTATGGAAAAAGGCTCGTCTGCAAGTACAATATTTTATGTACAACCTCGTTTAAGTATCGATTTCTGTGAGACTTGTCACCTGCGAAACCTACAACTGCTGTAGTTCCCACAGCATTCTTGATTAATGTTAAAGATGTTTAATAAATTATTTAGTCAATGTCCAAATAAATATTATATCAAACTTCCTACACATGAATTAATGTGTATAATTAAGGAAAATCATACGATCAAATCTTTTCCAATTTGTATGAAACAGATCAATATTTAAAGTCTTTTTATTGTTACAGCCCACATACCAGAACACGTCAACCATCCACGAGAAATCAGTGTCAAAGTACGGCACAAATCAGAGCTATGGCGGCCACTCGCCAGGGTATCAGACGACAGGCTATGGGAGGACGACGGCTAGAGGAAACCTTTCCGAATTGGATACCCTATTAGATGACCTGAGTAATGCGCGTTACGGCAATTACGTTGAGAAGGCCACATATAATGAGAGAAATGGTTAGTGTTTATCTTATCTATCTATATCTATATATATAAAAGAAAGTCGTGTTAGTTACACTATTTATAACTCAAGATCGGTCGAACTGATTTAGCTGAAAATTGATGAGGAGGTAGCTTAGAACTAGGAGACGGACATAGGAACTTTTTTATCCTGTGTGCATTTTTTTATTCCGCGCGGACAGAGTCGCGGGTAAAAGCTAGTTTGAAATATTTTTTCTCACTTCAGAGTAAAAGTGTGTATCGTACTTATACGTATTAGAAGTTAATATCTTCAAAATCATCTGCATTTGCGGATGTCTATGGGCAACGTTCGTCTCGCTATTTCGGTGAATACAGGTGGCCGTTTGCTCGTTTGCCACCTTATGATATAAAAAAAAATCATCCTTCAAAGTCGTAATGAATGACACCTGACTACCAGTACTTCAAAGGTTAGATAGAAAATTATTAAAGAAATCATAAAAGGTCAATGAACTTGCAGCGGGATCTGTTTTATTTCAACAATTTATGTAATAATGATAGATATGTCGAATGCAAGCAATTGCGTATAATTTTACCGATGATCTATCCGTCTGTCTAGGCTAGACTGTTTAACATCTGCGTGACGAAAGGAGACTAACCAGAGACATTAAAAAAAATTATCAATAGACGGGACAACGCGAACTTGTCATTCCCGTTGGGCTGAATGAATTCATAGAATCAATCGACCCAATGGGAAAAAAAATCTTTTTGGCCCGTACGACTCAACATAAAACACCCGTTTGCACTTCTGATATGATTAAAACGTTTCGAATATTTGCTCTATAAATGTTTTCCGCTGACAAAACAATTGCATAAAAATACTGCCATCCCTTTCCTTCACTTTTAAGAAACAGTGATAATAATGTTTCAATATAAGTCTTTCGACTACTAATAAATACGACTAACAAATGCGGTCTAATTTCAATTACCGTGTAATCATTGGCCCGTCTGTCGTCGCAATATTCCCGCCAACGCTAATTGAACCAATAGGAGATTAATGATCCAGTAACCCGTCGGGTTACATTCGTTAAAATCAATTCACGGATTTAATTACCACTGAAAAGACAACTGACGATCCATTTATCTATCTTACTAATCTTCCTAATAATGATAAATGCGAATGTTTAGATGGATGGATGTTTGTTTGAAGGTATTTCCGGAACAGCTCAACGGATCTTGATGAAATTTGACTTAGATGTAGAACATAGTCTGGAAGAACACACAGATTACTTATTAAGTTTTTTTTCTAATTCCGCACGAACGTAGTCGCGGGCGACAGCTAGTAATGTTATAAATCACTGCAATGTACTAAACAAATCAACGAATTAAATAATCAAACCAACTGACAATTAGGTACACCTATACTGCTGATAAGTCTAGTACAGACTGTACCAAAGTCTATGCACAATAAAACTAAGATATAATAAAGCCTAAAGCGATTTCAAAATGTTGTCTTTGGCACAGTATATTTCCCTTCTAACTAGAAATAAACGTCGACGTCGGATTTCAGACGGCACAGATTGTTTAGCTTCCTATTTAATGCTATCCATTCTTGTGTCCACTTTGAACAAACTTTTATGTGCCACATGAAATGTTTAGTCTGTTTTCATTAATTTTTTTGCTGCGGCAATGAAATTGATACGTTTAAAAGTTAGTTGTTACAATATGAAGGTCTTATTCAAGCGTCATTTAATCGTTCGAATTTCAAAAACAACGTTAACGATTAGAATTTGTTTTTGTATTTTCAATAATTCTTTTTTAAACCTAATTCATTTATCTGTTTCGTGTTTTTTCCTAATTAAACTTATTGTGGCAATGATTTGACTGAAGGGTAAGGCGTAACGACTATGTCATTTAATTATTATAAACTTGGCAACATAAAGCCATCTAAATAAAGCGTGGATGATGTACGAGACATGTTGCACAACGGACAATAATTTCCAGCGATGATCGATCGTGTCGGCCAAGATCTGAAGCCAAGACTTGTTATGTTGTATTCTCAGACATAATAAACATTATGAAAATGGTCTCTTTTGTGTACTTCTACTCTATGGTTAGGTATTTAATAAAAAACATACAACCTCAGCCTCATTAATAGTATTGTCACTATCTCACCAACTCTCTCATTTTGTGTGAAAAAAAACGGACGACTAATGTTTTATTTATTTCGTCTTGAAACCACTAGTTCCGATGTTTCAGCAAAGATGTACAGAAACTTTACTTAAACTCGTAGTATATTTTGGCAATGGTCACGGAACGTCCGGACACCAGCTGTCTCCGTTCTTCCCGTAGGAAAACTAACAATTTGTATTGTCTTGACATAATAATTAATGCGTGAACAGAAACGTATTTAGAGTTGACGCCATACTCTTTAATATCTATTAATTGAAGCTTACCGTGAGACATATATTTCACAAGACGTATAAATAAATTTGAAGGTTTTAATCATTGAATTAAACTGATTCATATAAATGACTGAAAGATGAATAACAAAACAATTGGGTTAGGTTTTTTTTATAATAAACTAGCTGTCGCCCGCGACTCCGTCCGCGCGCAGTTAAAAAATGGGGGGGGGGGGTATGAAACATAGATGTTGGCTGATTCTCAGACCTACTGAATATGCTCACAAAATTTCATGAGAATCGGTCAAGTCGTTTCGGAGGAGTACGGGAACGAAAACTGTGACACGAGAATTTTATATATTAGATTAAACATGGTGAAAACTAAATAAATTTATCCAATGATATACTGGTTAAGTATGTACTATAAGCAGTTTGGAATTTTATTAGTAATTATTATATTTTGCTGCAGAAGGATATTCGAGAGCAAACGGTGCGACCAGTCCGGCGTCATCCCGACCTACAGTCGACTCCCTGCTCGATCAGCTCAGCACTGACGTACCTAATGGGTATGTAACTTTTTAAAGTGTTACCACTATCTATGGTCTTAGGGATTGTTGATAAAAGTATCTCTGGTACTACCACTCTCAAATATGTTCCACGCTACTACGATTTCTGGCTATGAACTCAGGAGAGTCTATGGCACTCAATGTGACTAAGAGAGTCTCTCAATGTACATACTTAAACTTAGTAAGAACAATTCATTGGGTTGTTTATTACATTTAAAAAAAATATTAAAAAATATAGTAGTGATGTAATAAAAACATGATGAAAAGAAATATATTCTAGAAAAAAAGGTAACTTAAATAATAATTTTTATGTAATTTCCAAGTTAATATTCTAGATTAAAATTTAATTATGCTGTTCTTTAAAATTAGGACAAGTACACCGCCATGGTGAAAACGTTTATTACAAAACCCTTCATCGGTAATTCACCTTAACATGTACGCGTAACCTAAATTAACGTTTGTGTGTGAAACTGGGGTATTACAGATAGTGTATGTAGGTTGACATGAATAACCGATTTATATATTAAGTAATATAGAGTGGACTATCGTAACGCGTATGTGCTTTTGTTAACTTTTTTTTTATGTAAGTCAAAATTATTGTAACATGTATAAGTTTGCAACTGGACGTCTGTCATGCTTACAATATCAATATAAAAAGATATTCAAATTTTTGTGATAATGTTTTGTATTGGTACAGACAAAAAATATTATATTCTATCAGATAATTTTGTTGTGGCATAAACATTTGAAGCATTAGCACCCGCGTCGTCGACGTGCCGTGTGAAAATCGACGGATATATCTGTGGGTAGTTGAAAATAGATCGGTGATACGTCACGGCCTACCCGCCTCTGTTGTTAATGATCGCCTGTGCGATGCCTATATTATTTAAAGCATTCACTGATCGATAAATTTTATTCGACCAGTTTTAGTTTTAAAGAAAAAGGTTTTATTAAGATTAACAGCGATTTCTAATGCTGTTTATAATTATACTTTTTTATTTTATGATATGCCAGTTTGAAGTTTCTTCTGGCAACTTATACGTAAATAGTAGTTACAAGCGATTTCATCCGCGGGGAATTAAAAAAAAAAAAACAGTAATAAATATGACGGAAAGAAACCCGGGGATAGTGTAGCTTCTTAAAAGTGAAAGATTTTAAATGCAAACAAACAAGAAAATCCTTCATCTTTTTTAATATAAGTATAGATAAAGAATACTGAAGTAAAACAAGACCTTCAGAAAAGATTAATAGAATTTTAGATTGGCAGAAAATACATTATTGATGTAGCTACATGAAAAAAAATTGTAATGATGGGTACTAAGAAACCAATGTCTGTTTTAATAATTTCAAGGGCTAGGTTTACTGCCTATATTAAAATATATTGATTTATGATTTCCTTGTAGGCGTCCGCGTTATTACGTTGTAAAATTATTACGACTATGGTTGTTTATTTTTAAATTTGACCAAGTCTATAAAATTGTTAGAATGTTATTTGTTGATCTTGGCTTTTATAGAAAACTTCATATAAAACTCTTACATAAAGATTTTTAGACCAAACGGTATCAACTATTTTTTTGTTCTATAATTTAGGCGGTTTTAAAGCAAATCCATAATTTATTAGAGTACGAAACTATATTGACATCTCGCTTATTATTTACAAAAAAAACACGCTAGTTAAAATAACACCTAAAATAAACAATGACCACAATCTATGTAACTTATTGATCGTAGTTGGCGGGAGCGCTTCTGCTTTCCGCGGCGTAATTGGCATTTGTTCCGATCGCACGACACCTGTTGACACATTTATATCCATGCTCGTTATTATTTATTTTATTTATTGAGATTTATTATTTTGTAATGTCGAAATATTATAAGGCGACACAATCTAATGTGTTATTTTATAATGTTCGTTTAGGACAATTGAGTTTTTACAAAATGTCTATTACATTGACCAAGAACTTCACCAAATTAGAAAGGAAAATTTTGCAAATTTTAGTTTTAAATCCATGTTATAATTAACTTATCTACTGTTGAGATCTTAATTTCAAAATACCCACGCGCGCGAAAAAAAAACTGAAATGAACGAAAACCTAACAGCTGTCTTTATTTGTGAACGTAAAAATCTGTCAAAGCTTGTGAGTGAATGATATAAATATTTTGCACACATCACTACTCCTGTGTCGTGTGCCTTTTGTTTTGGATGGCTTGTCGCTTGTCGCACGGCGCACGGCAGACGCGGTAGCATTGTTTGACTTGGCGCCAATTTTAATTGTTTGACAGCTAGCAATTTGACATGTCACGTTCGTTTTCGCGGGCTTCGGTTCCGTGTCATTCGTCGGGTAATGACCAGAGAACCTTGGGCCTGTGGGCCCTTAAAATATTCTTCCGCATCAAACTATTTAAAAAAAAATTACAAAGAGCTCTTATATATTTAATTTTTCTCTCTCTCTCTCCCTTGCCTTAAAAAAATCTGTTCTCTTTTTGAGATGTTGGATGTGATAAAAGTATTGATAGAATTATTACATAAGAAAGATTGAAAATATCGACGTCTCAAAAAAATAAGATGATATCTTTTGAAGTTTTAATCTGAGGAAGCAAACATCATACTATTACAGAAATATCAAATAAAATTTTAATGTAAATTTTCTAATAAAACTTGTGAGTTGAGTACATCAAAGTTGACGAGAGCCAGAGATTCAAGAATGTTATTGAAACATCTCTACATTTTATAATTATCACAATCAGCCTGTCAGTCTTGTGGCACATTGGCCTACGCAAATGTTTTTCACAGTATGTGGTGATAGGTTTTTTGATTTCTGACTTGCAGCAATCCGTATCAGGTCGAGAGACCTCCACGCTTTCAATCCTCATTCGTGTCCTCCATTCCAGGATTTTCTCCCCTACAATATATGCATAATAAGTCATACACATATCTAATATACTGTAGATGTAACTGTTACAAGTAAAACAGACATGATTATAGTCTATTACGAGTTTACAATAACAATGTTTAGTTCATGCTTTATTTTAGCATAGGATTAGCAAGCTTCACCTCATAATTGTTTACTGCTACGTCCCACAGTTTTCTTATATACGTGATCTAAAGATGTGTTATATATGAAAGAATTATACTCTATTATTATTTATAAGACTAATAATAAGTATATTATAATTTAAAAAGCCTCTTTTACTAATTAATAATGATATAAACATTCTACGTGATCTTTTTTTGTTTTTGTAAAAGAACACTGACTACCGCACTTAGAGTTGATAATTGTCGTCAAAGAGTTTCCTTTAACTTAGATTTCTCATACTCAATCTAAACTAAACAACTTAACGTCTCTGAGTGCGGTAGTTAATTGTTTGTATATTGTAATAGACGAGCATCAGTATCGCCAGTCCCGCCGTCGCCGGTTGGATCTGCCGCGGGAACATTGCCGCGGCCGGGCACCAAGCAGGTGACGGTGACTGTACAAGAGACGGTGGTGGAACCCGCACAGGCGCAGCACCAGCCGGCCCCCACGCTCGCACCGAGGCACCACCATCATGCCTCTAGCGCTACCAAGGAGCTGGATGATCTGATGGCATCGCTGTCCGATTTTAAAGTAAGTGCAAATTTGTAGACTTAACTCGAACTATGTTATCATTTATAGATACCAAGAAGTTAGCAAAAACAGCCTACCCTCACATGTGGGCAATGCATAAAACTTTTTTTTCACTATGAAATGTCTAAAAAGATCATGACGCGCGAGTTTTATTATATTTCCACTGTTTATACAGCAAATATTAGAATTGATTTATATAAAACACTTTGTAACAAGACGACAGATTTCAATATCCAAGGCCGCAGATAGCTGCCAAGACGACACTTGACCTGATAGGCAGGACTTTGTCTATTTTGTGTGGCAGTTATGAGCGCCCAACGTTTCTTAACCCAATTTGCATTCATAAATCACATTTGTATTTACTCTACGGCTCTCTATTTTCATTTAAATAAACAGACTCCAGTGTAAACATTCAAGTGAGTCAACATCGTTGCAAGCAATACGCTCGCGGTGCAGAAATAACTATAAAACTGATACCCCTTTCAAAACTCAGCACTCCCAGCCGTTCTTAATTAAGCTTAAAGGGCTCGATTTCTAATTAGGACAATGGACAAGGTCACTAACGCGCCCTTGAAAAGAAACCTCATACTACTTCCCTAGTTTTAAAGTTTAAAATCGTTCGCCATCCATCGGAGCCGGCTCGGCACACTGCACCACCGAACATCCGATTTTCCGTTTATTATAATATTTACAAGTCGCCTTTCTTGGTCGAACGCTATTTCCAGCCGCGGGAACGGTTACTCCAGCGCCGCCGTCTCCCTCGCGCCCGCGCGCTGCGGCTAAAGATAGGACGCACGGTTACATCACAGGCGTAGTGGGGCCGCCAGCATATAATATTAGAGTACATAGGCAAACATTTCACTCGGACCGCATTCGCTCCACTCCACTGCCACCGACCGGTATCTTTGCTGTACGTCCCCTTTGGGTCTCACATCGAAAACATTGAAATAAAAAAAACAGAAGTAAATAAATCGTACCGTTCCTGTAGGTTAGCGGTTCACCGACAGAAGGAGGCGCACACGTGTACCGGGAGAAGCGCGCCTGGCAGGAGCAGTACCGCACCAACCCGCGCCAGCCGGAGTCAGCGTCGCTAGAGCACATGCTCGGCTCTCTTCGGGCAGACATGAGCCGCCAAGGAGTACAGACCCCCCAGAAGGGATGCTGCAATGCCTGCGAGAAGCCCATCGTCGGACAGGTCTTCATCACTTAATATTCCTGGGAATGCGTGAACAGTGAAACTGGAAATACCAAGTGCACTCGATGACAGTGATTGTAATCTCTATATGTATGCAGGTGATCACCGCGCTGGGCCGCACCTGGCACCCTGAGCACTTCACCTGCGCTCACTGCAACCAGGAGCTCGGCACCAGGAACTTCTTCGAGCGCGACGGCAGGCCATACTGCGAACCGGACTATCATAACCTCTTCTCGCCGAGATGCGCGTATTGCAATGGCCCCATTCTCGATGTTAGTTGAGATCGGAGAAATTTTTATGAACATTAGGTTCCATTTTCATATTTCGTCTTCTATGCAAATGTTTTTATTCATGTTCACAGAAATGCGTGACCGCTCTGGAGAAGACGTGGCACACTGAGCACTTCTTCTGCGCTCAGTGTGGCCAGCAGTTCGGAGAGGAAGGGTTCCATGAGCGGGACGGCAAGCCCTACTGCCGCGCCGACTACTTCGACATGTTCGCGCCCAAGTGCGGCGGCTGCAGCAAACCCATCATGGAGAACTACATATCCGCACTCAACACACAGTGGCATCCGGATTGCTTCGTCTGCAAGGTCAGTAACAGTCTTCATTACCTCACTATGGACGACGGCGCGGATACATTTTATGACAGGTATAGTATTATTCCATTTTTCAGCAGCGCATCTGCGCCAGGTCAAGTATTACAGTATCTACATATTTTAACTGAACAAGTTAAATATATATGCAATGTGTAAAATGTAAGTTTCCATCTCACAGGAATGTCAAAATCCAGTCAAAGGAAAATCGTTTTATGCTATGGAAGGAAAGCCGGTATGCCCCAAATGCGTCGGCGTCGATGAGGAAGAGTAAACAATGCCTTCAAATCTTCTCTATAATGAATGCCCTCCCCAATTTTTCTTTCAGCTATGCTCGCCGTATCGGCGCAACAACGTATGATACTCACACAAACACAAAAATAATTCAATTACAAAAAGTAACATATTTCTAGTCTAGTGTACTTAATAGGAAATAATAAATTATGTAATATATTTTATTAACTTATTTGTAATGTTAAGATTTATAATAAAGATGAAAAAAAAAAAATAAAAAAAAAAAAACAAAATAAAAAATAATAATTGAAAATGACAGATGACATTTAAAAGCGCGGGATTTTGCGCGCGCGACGTGTTGACCGCAAGGGTCACCATTTGTCGCGTCAAGGCCGCGGCCGTCCGTGGCATTGACCTTGCGTAATGGTCTAAGATGGTGGAAAATTAAGAAAAAACGCAAATAGGGTCAAGTACCGTGTAGAGTTTCATCGGTTCTATTTAAAGGCGTCGCTAGTGACGCGGCGACGTCCGCAGCCCCGCTGACGACTAGAATCAGGCCGCCATGTTTATGGGCCATCGGATCAAACGGTATTTTTATCGCGTTGCACTCAAATAATAAGTTGCTATGCCAAGAATAGTAAAAGGAAAACAAAATTCCAGTTTACACAAAATACCTTTTTTTAAGATAACATTATTGATTTAAATTATTAGAATTACTAAAAAATGACCATAAACAAACGCAGCCATCCATTATTATTTAAGGCTGGTCAGTAGTTAATCGGCCAAATCAAATTTCGTCCGAAATTCAAATAAGAAATCCATTTGATTGAAAAAAAAAATAGTGTGATTATAGACACCGATACCAGTACTACGTTGATTACAAGAAATAAATTTTCATAATTTTCGTCATGTACAATCGTTTTAATTAAATGATAAGTTTTTTAATGCATCTGTATGAATAACATAATACATTGATGTTATGAACAGCTGAGCAGCATGTTAGCCGTCATGCCTAAGAATCTTAAGTAGTTATGAAGTACCTACTATAATTTATTCACTTTTTAACACAAATTAATAAATTTTATAGACATTAAAAAGTTGATGAGTACACGAGTCTATGACACGCTTACTGTTAGACTTTACAATCTAACAGAAAGCGTTTATTAAAAAATTCAAAGGTCGAGCCATAGACTAGGTCAGGACAAAGGTGGCGAACCTTTACGTATCCATATGCCATTTTTTCATATGAAACGTTTAATGAGGTCATAGACGTGTCATAAAATAGATTTTTCTTTTTTATAATTAGGCTCATTCACAGTTTTTGTAGTGAATACACCTAATGAATTTTGTGATCAGCCGAAAATACTGTTTAGCGTTCCATCGGTTCGTCGTCTCTTGACTAGGTATACTATTTGGCTATATGAAATGTAAAAAAAAATCTATATTTCCAGGAATGCCGCGAACCATTCCACGGCGGTTCGTTCTTCGAGCACGAAGGGCAGCCATATTGCGAGACTCATTACCACGGCAAGCGCGGCTCGCTGTGCGCCGGCTGCCACAAGCCCATCGCCGGCCGCTGCATCACAGCCATGTTCAGGAAGTTCCATCCGGAACACTTTGTATGTGCATTCTGTCTACGACAATTAAATAAAGGCACATTCAAAGAACAAAACGATAAACCATACTGCCATGCTTGCTTTGACAAGCTTTTTGGTTAAAATTTTACATTATTATTTTTTGTTTGTGGACATTTCAAACTGTCAAAGTGACATTTAATTAATGAAAAATCACAGATGTCAAAGCATATGCGACTGTAAATTAAACGCTCGAAGATTTAATCTATATGTATTTTTTTCTATAAAACATTAGTTTTATATAAGATTAACTCCTTGAATAACGTTACAATAAATTATTACGACCTAGAATTTCATTTATTGAATATTAAAATTGTAACTACTTTATACTGTATTTATCAACCGCTCAAAGTTTCTCTAAGCAAACCTTTTTAGTAAACGTAATAGCCTAGTATACATATTCATTAATAATAAAAATAAAATACTTAATAGATTTGTAAAAAAAAATTCTTGACAATTACATATTCTAGTGAAATGTGACTAAAAGGTGCATGTGATGAAAAATGTAGTGTTTTGAAATGAAAATTAAAAAAAAATTATGTAAAATGTTGTGCTACACGAACGAAAATGTCAGACATTTATTCGACTTAGATTATAATTAAGTCTATGAGATTGTTGACTCAGTACTGTCACAAATATATCAATTTACAATTAAACAAAAGAATAATTTAAAAACTAATATGCAAACCTTTTTTTTTAAATGCTCTTTTTTGACATTTTCCAAATTTGAATGAACTATTAAGCTGTCAGTAATTGCCGCGTTTTTTTTAGTAAAGACTTTTTAAACAATATTTATATTATCATACGTAATTTAGCAAGTTTTGTAATATTGTTATATTTTTGTGATAGTACTGTTTAATTTTTTTTTAACAAAATAAATTTTAAACGACGATAATTATTATAATAAATAAGCTTGAAGTGAATTGACGTTGTATGCTTCATTCATAGATATGTAAAATATAGATAGCAAATCCGGAGCACAAAATTTTAAAAATAAAAATGCCTCCAAATTCCTTCCGAAGAAAAAAAAAGAAAAGGGTGAATTTTGTTAGGGTTTGTCATTGTTGACATTTAATTACATCACACATTAAAAAAAAATACAGTCGAATTGATAACCTCCTTCTTTTTGAAGTCGGCAAAAAATTACTCGAAACGTTCACTCTTCGACGAAAAATCGTCTTTCATTAGGCAATTATATGAAACAATCTATCTATAGGTTATATATCCATAGCTTTTTTGCAATAATTGCGTATTTGATAAGTTTTCAATATCTTCCATTAGTGCTACGCAGGTTCTATGTTTGCAAGTTGTATTTTTTATTACAGCAATTATGGTTATCGCTTTAGTTCGTTAGGTGCGAGTGCCAAACCGCTTTGTAACAATTATTTTTTGTTGTTAATGCGCCATTTGCAAAAAGCACGACGGCCATATTGCAAGTTTCACACTACGATATTTTTATACGGCTATGTCGATTCTTTTAAAGAACTTTTGTCATTAATCGAGGAACAATAAGTACATTTTAGTATATAATATTTTTGTAGACTGAATAAAGTGACTAGTATTAAATTAAAATAAGAAAGACCTTTAATACATCATTATAATTTAACATTTACGATTATTTTTTGATAGAATAAATAAATTGCTTTTGGTTGCAAAAAGGTGCATTAACAACTTTATTTATATTTGGCTCCATACTCGTGAGTGTGGGTACAACTGACGTCAGTCATAGTTATATGTAATTTGAGATTTTATTGAATCTGTAATATTTTAACAAATATATTTAATGTTTTTTTTAAACGTGTTTCAATTTGACACAAATCTATAATCCATTCATCCACATTTTTTTTTGTTATTTTAATCTATGGAAACGATTAGTAAAATTATAAGAAACCTTCGTATTCTTGGAAAGAAAAAAGTCCTTAAACTGTACTTGACCTTGTACTTTTGATCATCTAATTATGAAATAAAAATATGTTTAAACTATTTGATTTAAAAGCAAACTACGTTTATACTAAAATTAACAAAATGATTTACCTCGCCGTGTCACCATTATAATCATTTAAAAAATTAACCAATAATAACTTAGCATTGATTAGTTTAAAATTTTATATGTATTTGTGCCTTGACTCAGTGTCGATTCCACTACTGAAATATCCATACAAAAATTATTTCAGTTTTATCAGAGAGTAAGAAACGGAAGATAATATATTTTTTGTTAATGTGTGTTGGGAAAACCCAAGTCGAAATTTACATGAAATACGAATTGCCATATTTATTTTTCATTACGTTTTTACCAGCATGCCTCAGTAAGAAGTACCTAAGATTTTACGAATATATTTACACTTCCTTTATTACTTTATATATTTTTTATTAAGAACAAAGCGAAAAATAAAATAAAAACGCATTACACGCACTAGGTCTTTATCAAACTTTCATAGTAAAAAGGCAAAATTAATTATATCAAGTAAGTAAGTAAGACAAAAGTATCTTGCCTGTATTGTCATTATCATCTTAGCAATTTTAATTACTTAGATCCTGCTATTATAAAGTCATTATATCTGAAAAAGTAAAAAAAAAATTACTTATTAGGTTAAACTACTGCGTATGGTCCTTCCTAAAATTGAGGTTAACATAAAAATCGGGAGTGACGTCATCCCGTCGGGGTTCAGTCAGTCGAGCCAGTGTTATCGTATAGTGAGACCGTATTTGGCATTTAACACGCAGAATCAAATACTTTTAATTAAATATGTAGAAAATAGTATTAACTTCATTGATCACGTGATAAAATAATCCGAAGAAAATGGAATAAAATGTCCGAATCTTTTGGAAGCGTTCAGGTGATATTTTTCAATATATATCGAATTTATAAGTTTTGATTGCACAATTTAACATAACCTAACAAAATGTTATGTTTACCTTTAACTAATTAATGGTTACTAACTAGTGTGGTTATGTAACCTTTAACTAATTAATGGTTACTAACTAGTGTGGTTATGTATCTGCATAAAAGTTTAAAATCAAATTAAGTTTTTTTCTTTTTCATAAATCGGTACTTACTAACAAGCAGATTAACAACTATGATCAGCTAGAATAGAAAAGCTTGTAAGAATGACATAGATTGCATCTTGCCATCAAGATCTTATGAGCGTTTAAAAAAATAAAATGGAAAAGAAAATGAAAATACGTCCATCTCGACCAAAACCCATCGTAGAAGTGAGATCTCAACGTCAGAAGACTGTCTTACTAACTCCAGAAGAGGAAGATGAGCTGACAAATTACATCATAGAATTGCAAAAAATTGTTTTGAGGTTAACAATAAACGACGTTATAATAATAGCAAATCAATTAGCAGAGAAACACAATAAAAAACTTATATTCCGAAATAATGCTATCATGGCCGAACGTCTCTGGGTTTTTAATTTAATGAAACGACATCCTAAAATAATTTTACAAATACCGAATATAAATTCAAAATCTGTTGGTTTCAATGTGGCAGAATTAGATTATTTCTATAAAACACTAAACGGATTTTATAATGTAAAAAAAAATCCTCCAGACCGAATCTATACCATAGATTACATTAAAATTTTCCTTGGAGAAAGTAGCACCTATATTATTAATCAAACAAAGAATAAAGAAAATAAAGATGGAATAATATTAAAGGCGATTCTGTGTTTAAACGCTGATGGCCATTATCTGCCATCGATGATTATATTTCCGCAAAAGCAACAACCAGATTTAACTTATAAAGAAAGTGCTTGGAAAATCTGCATTCCCAATAGTTCTCTGACAAATGAATTCTTACAATGGTTACGTAGATTTATATTTTTAAGCGGAGCTAAGAAAGAGCAGCAAGTGTTGTTGCTTTTCGACGGCCAACTTATGTATACTAAAAGTATCGAAATAGTAAATATTACTAGAAATAATGGAATTAACATGATTTGTTTTCCACCTTGTACTCAAAACAGACTTCAACCAATAGATGATGTATTTATAAACGATTTATCTAAAGCGTATGAAAAAGTTGTGGAAATTTGGTTGCAATCAAACCCAGGAAATAAGTTAACGGCGGAAAATGTTGTGAATTTGTTTGATAAAATATTATCGAAAGAGGCCGCTACATTTGCCGCTACTGAAGCATTTAAAAGATGTGGAATTTATCCTCTTGATATGAATTTGTTCACAGAAAGCGATTTTATACCTGTAGAAAGAAAAGTTCAGGTTGATAAAGAAACTCCTCCGCCAACAAATACAAATCACGAAACAGTTAGGTCAAGTAAACACTATTATGATTTATACTACAATCCAAGGCCTGGATGCTCATTTTGGCCAGATTAAATGTGACAGTGAGTTTTACACAACACAATATACGAAGTATATTATTTATCTGAATAAAATTCAGATTGTAGGATATTTTCCTTACAATCTAATTGTTTCCTGTTACTTTTCTGAAAGCGAATCATTTGAAAGACTGATTTAATTATACAATAATTTTCTATGTTAGAGTTTGTTTTATCCAATTTCTGCATTACACATTTGCAAGTTCTTTACAAATGAAAAAAAAAAAACAATTCAATTATCGAAACAAGACACTACCAATATAGTCGAAAATATCGAAAAATAGCCTCGCCTATCGATAATTAAGTTAAATGAGGATTATTTTCCACTTGATTGCTCTACACCGCTTGTATGTGGCTCCGTCATATGTTTATGAACCGAGTTACCGCGAAATTCAAAACGAAAACGTGTCTACATTTTCAAGTGTACCGAAAACTTGTATAATTGTGAAGATATTAACATTAAAAAATACAAGATAATTAGTTGAGATTTATATGGTTGACGAATAAATCTTAGATATAATAATATTTATTTCTGGTTTTATGAAGTAAATCTATAAAGATAAGATAAATCAATATAATCACAAGCACAGTTACGTAATGGCGTAGATTATCACTTTTGTGTTCATTTGGACAATTTATTTGATGTTTATTAAAACTGTGTTAATAATGATAAAAATGCGAATTATCACAGTTATTTTTGTCCACAAGCGTTATAATATTAACAGAGACATATTGAGTCGGGAAATGTTGTTTCCTGTTTCTTATCAAATTGGGTAAAATAAAAATACATATAGACGAATTGAGATCCTACTGCTTTTGGAAGTCGTTTAAAAATATACTAGGGTAATCATTAACGTAACAAAGGTTAACTGCGTATGTTGGCAGTAAAAACCCACGGTTAAACCCATTGTACATGAGTACTAACGGGTTCAAAGACACTAGTTCATTACGATCATTATCGCACGTAGAAAATAACGGTAGTATTTAGAGTATAGGTTATAAAAATTACACGTACGATAATTTGGTTTGGAAATATTGTTTAGGTGATTGACCTTACGTTAAGGCTGACAAATGTGAATTAAAAAATAATGAAATAATTTCTGTTATATGACTTCAAATGTCTTGGCAACCCAAGGTCATCGGCGCGCTGCGCTATGCCCTATCCTACTACGCCTCGCTATACCTAATGTTCCGTTCGGCGCAGCGACTCATGCGAAGTTAAGAGTGTTTAATATATTTCAAAACATTTGTTGGTCTTAGGATCAGAAATATATAGAAAAAGGATGCTAAATGTCAAAGTCCCAATGAGTAGATTGCAGGTTATTGCTTATCTGTTATTGACGAAAACCCAAACTGTTATTCAATATGTATGGAAAAGCCATAATTACCAATTATATAGTATCAGGATATAAATCTGAATAAATATTAGTTAAGTGAAGTAAACAGGAAATAAATAAACAAAATTGAGCCGGAAAACACTTTATTTACAACACTCAATGTACATCCCTATACAAAACATTTAGTACATATAAAATAACTTAAAACTTAATAATGCTAAAAACGATTATAAACTTACGTCAATTAGATTTCATATAATTTTAATAACATTTACTTAACAACTAATCAGTCTTCAAGTGAGAATTATACTCAAAATTAAACCATTTTATGTTAAATCGGGAAATAATTCTGAGAATGATTCACACCAGAAGTCTGACAAGTCCATAGACTCGGGTTCACTGAGAGGAGATGCTAATGATTCATAACCTAAGTCAGAACTGAGGCTGGTATGAGACGGAGACACTCCAAGCAAGTTCTCATCAGAATTAGGTGACAATGTCATCGGTGAAAGCAATTTCAAGTCGCATTCCAATGTTAAATCTGAACTATTGTTAGTCAGTGTCAATAAATCTAAATCTGTACTGACGGGTACAACTTCATCTTTAACAGGATCGTCACAGGGAACTTCAATAGTTATACAATCATTTGCTTCATCTACAGTTGTGTAAAAAATGTCTCCTTTGTCCCAATCCTCTTCTTTAATTTGTACCGTTTCTTGAGGTCTGGTAACTACAATGTCTGGATGGGGATGTGCATAAGAGTGTTGTGACATTATCCTGTCAACGTCATGTTTGATGTCAATTGGGCTCTTGTACTCCGGCCTGATGTCTACGCATCCACCTTCACCGGATTCCAGTTGCTTTGCTGAGGTCCCCACCACTTGAGCTCCTGCAATGCATTCTCCAGCTTCCCTGATTGATACCTATGAGAGATAAAAATTTTAAACTTAAAAATGTCTCATAATTTGGATATGTATGTTATTACTTATTATTAACTAGCTTTTACCCGCGACTCCGTCCGCGCGGAAATAAAAAAAATGCACACAAGATAAAAAAGTTCCTATGTCCGTCTCCTAGTTCTAAGCTACCTACCCATCAATTTTCAGCTAAATCAGTTCGACCATTCTTGAGTTATAGTGTAACTAACACGACTTTCTTTTATATATATAGATAATAGTACTTAATTAATATTACTCTTGTAATTAACCTAAAATGCAAAAGGTCAATAGATGATGTAATAAGCAACAAGATATTTGCAAAATAAAACCAGATTGCATCAGCAATAGGAAGAATGTATTTTCACATGACTCACATTTAGATAATTGTGCAATAGAATGGAACAGTTTTTAGACCATAAAATTCTCGTGTCACAGTTTTCGTCCCCGTACTCCTCCGAAACGGCTTGACCGATTCTCATGAAATTTTGTGAGCATATTCAGTAGGTCTGAGAATCGGCCAACATCTATTTTTCATACCCCCCCCCCATTGTTTAACTGCGCGCGGACGGAGTCGCGGGCGACAGCTAGTATTATTATAATATTGATCTACAGAACATGATACGATTTTTGTTTACATATTTAGCAAGATTAATGTAAACCCAGTACCAATATGTAAAAACATCATATTTCTAGTTTATTATTGTCATAGAAAACAATACTTGAACACAAAACAATTAATTTATGTGCCTGGACTTAAAAATCTTGATTTCTAGTCCCGAAAGTCCTGATTTCTATTAAAAATGCTAAAAACAAGTATAAAAACTTACATCTTGAGTCGCTCCTGAAGTGTTTGTATCAATTTCTTGGAGGAGGGAGTTTGCAAGCTGCTGAAGGGTGTCGAGGTACTCTTCAGACTCGAACTGTGCGAGGATGTCTGCAAGAGGCACATCGCCAGCAGCAGGCGTGCCACACGCATCGCCGACGGGAGCCCCACCTTCTGCTGAGGCTGAGACGCTGCTGGTCCCGGGGCTCCCGCGACGGTGCGAGCCGCCGCCTCACTGCGTAGCTTAGTGTTCTCACTTAACAGACGCTCGTTCAATGCCTACAACAAAATTCCTTATATTTAATAATAAAAATAGTGTACAAAGAATTAAATTTAATTAAAGATCGGACAACAGTCACTAGGAAGAACTATAATTTAGCATGTAGATGTTTCTAATAACGAAATTTTTGAAATTTCACCAAAATGGATCAGTAACAGTAATCCTCAACTATAATTAAATTGCATTTTAGTATTTTATGTGAATGAAAAGTGTTTGAACTTTATATTTTTATTGATTGAATTGATTACCTTCAAACTCTCCACTTCACTAATAAGCTTTTCATTGACATCCATAAAATGTTTGATACGACTTTCCATTTCATCCATTTTAGCCTTTTTCCTGTCGCGTGAAGTCTGCGCTGCGACACGATTTTTCAATTTCCTACAAAAATTAAAACGAATTTGAATTTTAATTTTATAAACTTTCATTTTTTATTTACTTATGCCGACACTGGCAAGAATGTTTGTCGGTGTCGCTTATTGCATCAGTAAATGATACCGAATGAATAATCTATATATATAAAAGAAAGTCGTGTTAGTTACACTATTTATAACTCAAGAACGGCTGAATCGATTTGACTGAAAATTGGTGGGCAGGTAGCTTAGAACCAGGAAACGGACATAGGATAATTTTTACCCCGTTTTCTATTTTTTATTCCGCGCGGACGGAGTCGCGGGAAAAAGCTAGTTATGTATAAAATTGCCGGTTGTTATGTAAACGTCTTTATGTGTATATTTTTTAGTTTAAATTTGTTACTTATTCCGGAATTTTTTCCGTCCCAAAATTACGTCATAATAAACAGTACCCTGCTGCGTCATCTACGGAAAACCTAAATGTTCTAGAATCAACGAGATAAACATTTACTTAATTTATAATAAAAACAATTTTAAAACCTTTTTTATACATACAGTTACATATTACATTGATATGAAAATGATATAGCACACAATCATAGTAAAAGAACCGCTTTTTTGCATTCCGAAAATAGGACACGCAGGCAATTAATGGTCACTTACTTGCGCTGCATTTTCTCCTCCCATGTGAGATGGTCCAACCTTCTTTTTCGCGATGGTGATGGTGATGGTGACGTTACGTCGACCATCACCTGGGAGTCCATGTCCTCCATCGCTAGGTAGTTGTTGGGAACAGTGATGATAATTGGGGCGCTCATCTTGTTTTGTTCTCTTACAATTACACTTACACCTTGGACTCACGCCTCTTTAATTTATTTACTAACTTGTAAATTGCATACTATTGTTTACTTCGTTGCCGCACAAAGCATTTGCTAAAACACTTTTCTGCGATAAGTTGTTTCACACCAACAAAACTCTTCGTCATACATACTCGACCGCAAAGTAAATTGTGATTTTTTACTGTTCTCGAAAACTGCGATGTGTTGTTACGCCATTGGCAGAACGGTATCAAGTAGGCGTATCCGTTATCGTATTTTAGAGAAAGATAGACATATGCGCGCAAGTTGAATAGGAAGATGTTTATCAGGAAAATTGAGAATATTCTTGATGTGGTGAAGAAAAATTATCATCACTATATTTATGGAAAACATAAAAAAAAAACCAACAACGATCAACTATTGGCGTAAATAATAAAGTTTTTCCATTGCTTATTAAGACATATTATTTGGAAGAATGTGAAATATCTGTGACCTAAAAAAAGTATATATTGTCAATTGTCATTGTCAATGTCAGTTCTTCTTTTCTCATTGTCAAAAAATAACATTCTGAAATCTTCAAACATCATCTATTTGCAAAACGTTGTAACTGAAATCAATAACGAATATAAAATCTGGAATATAATTGAATTGAAACAATGGCTTCAACAAGTGCTGATTCTCAAAGCAGTACAGCTCAGAAAACTTGGGTTATGGCAAACAACATAGAAACAGTATCAAGCGTTGATGAAATCTATCGTTATGATAAAAAACAACAGCAAGATATTCTTGCAGCTAAACCATGGGAGAAAGAGTAAGGTTTAAATTTCGAACACAATATTTTGCCATTAAAATCTATGCTAGTCATCAATACTACATATTACTAAATTGCAATGTAAATGTTTCAGCCCACATTTCTTCAAAGACATCAAAATTTCAGCATTGGCTCTACTCAAAATGGTAATGCATGCTCGTTCGGGGGGTACTTTGGAAGTGATGGGCCTATTACTAGGTAAAAATTTTTCTTATTCTACTGTTATGTAAAAATTCTTTTGTAAAATAAATAAGTAGTTGAAGAATATATTGAACCATTGTTTTACAGGTAAAGTTGATGCAAATACTATGATAGTCATGGACTCATTTGCCTTGCCTGTGGAGGGTACAGAGACCAGGGTAAATGCTCAGGCACAAGCTTACGAGTACATGACTGCTTACATTGAGGCAGCTAAGCAGGTAAAGCAAATTTATATCTTAATCTCACTGATATAATGGGAAAATTTGAATATATTTTGATTACTTAATTACACCAGAACTGCTTTATAACTCTGGATGTAATGAAGCACAGTGATATTTAATATAAAAAAAAATCAGTTAAAAATTACAGCAGCAATTTCTATTGCTTTATCAACTAGTTTTTTATTCATAAAAGTTCTAATCCTAGTCAACAATTTTACAGGTTGGTCGCCATGAGAATGCTATTGGCTGGTACCACAGCCACCCTGGCTATGGTTGCTGGTTGTCTGGCATTGATGTCTCCACACAGATGCTCAACCAAAACTTTCAGGAGCCTTTTGTGGCCATCGTTATTGACCCAGTGAGAACTATCTCTGCAGGGAAAGTGTGCCTTGGTGCTTTCAGAACTTACCCAAAGGTTGGTACTTATTTTTTCTTGCATCAGATTCATTCTTTTGATTTATTATCTGTGTTTTTAAAAGGGCTGGGAATATTGTCGTAATACAGCAGTTACAAGAGTGGTTCTCTACCATTAAACTTTATTATATTATCTAGCATAGCTGTTGTTGAGTTTGTTTCATTATTTTTCAAGGTCTTTTTCTTGTTGTAGGGTTATAAACCAGCTAATGAAGAACCATCAGAGTACCAGACCATTCCTCTGAATAAGATCGAAGATTTTGGTGTGCATTGCAAGCAGTATTATTCGTTAGAGGTTTCATATTTCAAGTCGTCTTTAGACCGAAGGCTACTGGACTCATTGTGGAACAAGTACTGGGTGAATACGCTCAGTAGTTCTAGTCTTATCACCAATGCTGATTATACAACTGGACAGATATTTGATTTATCTGACAAACTTGAACAGAGTGAAGTTTGCCTGAGTGAGTTCTAACTTTCATCATTTGGTATTTATTTATTGGAACGAAGTTCCTTATCGCGCGTTGTGAAAGGGGGCTAGACGGAAAAAATTCTTACGAAAAGTTGTCACGACACTTTTTGCTATAGACGAATGAGCGCTACTTCACCATGGCAACGACGTGACAATATATAACGAAAATTCATAGAATAAACATTGGTTCCTTCACTAATTAATCAAAAGGAACTTCGTTCCATCCGGGTGTCCCTTGACACCTCTCAAGTTTTTCTTTGTTCATTTTTGTAACACTAAAAAATAAAGTTATGGCAATTTTTTTAACATTTTAAAGTGACCATTACCCATACATTTTTACAAAACTGATGGACGGAAAAAAATGTGTTATAGGAAAGGGTACTAGAATTCGAAAGTCCAGTTCTTCCAGTCCCATTATTTAAATGTTAATTTTTTTATAGGTCGTGGTGTATTTCTAGTCGCGGGTGCAGATCCTCATGAAAAGCGATCGGAAGATAAACTGAGTAAAGCAACAAAGGACGCTTGTAAGACGACTATTGAAGTTATCCATGGTCTTATGGCTCAGATGATCAAAGACAGACTGTTCAATGGTGTCATCGGCCGACCTGCACCCTCTACACCCATGATTGAGTAATTTAAAGTAATATGTAAAATGTTCAAGAAATAAATAATATTCAGAGTTTGAACGTAGTAAAGTTTGTGAACACTTATGATACATTTTACTCATTTTTCTCTTGTAATCCAATTAATAAAGTAAGTTAATCAAATTATATTTGGTTTTATTCATCTACTTCTATATATATAAAAGAAAGTCGTGTTAGTTACACTATTTATAACTCAAGAACGGCTGAATCAATTTGACTGAAAATTGGTGGGCAGGTAGCTTAGAACCAGGAAACGGACATAGGATTTGTACCCCGTTTTCTATTTTTTATTCCGCGCGGACGGAGTCGCGGGTAAAAGCTAGTTTTTTATATAAAAATATTATATTTGCCAATAGACAGTAAGTTATTTTTTATTAAGTGTTTTTTTTAGTTTATGGTATACAAAAATGTGAAATAAAACATTTATATTGATTATATAAACATTCTCAAATATTTACTAACCAATTTACATAAAATCATTATCATTATGTACACATCTCTCACATAGCTTTTAGTTATACATAAACATCTCACATCGTGGAGGGCTTTCTAGTCAATCAGATACTATATATTAAAAAACAAGCACCAAAATACGATATATCTTGCGAAGCTCTCTTTACAATGAACAATGTATTGGCGAATGTACAAACAGACAGCTACAAAAATGTAAACGGGTCATTTAATATAATTTTAATAAGCCAAAATAAAGTGCATCGCTTTGAAGTGCTCAAACATAGGATGAAATTAACTTTATTTATCTTGTAATATGTTAAGTATCCCAAAACATAAAAAAACGGGATTAAAATATAACATTGTAATATATTTTGAATTGTTTTATATATTTACATCCCTCATTGAATATTTTCATCGCCTAACTAAATGGAACGGGGCACTAAAATATAACTTAATATTTGAAGCAATTTTATAAAATAGATGAATAAATAACAAAAACACAAAAAATATAGTATAAAGTAAATATTAGACAAATAACTAATTTAAACGTATATAATCAAAGGAATTTCGTATAATTCTATATGTATCATACGTACAAATCAATTGATACTTATATATTGTTTAAGTACATAAGTATTCACTCGCCGCAAGTTAAAACTTAGTTAATATGTTACATGACCACAATATCTGTTATATACAAGCGAAATAAACACAATCAATATAAAAATAATCCCAATTTATTGGCGTATTTTGTTATTATTTTTATAAATCTTATACAATATTATGTAATTTAATTTAATATAGAATTTTGTTTTATATTGACTTTTTAATGAATTAAGAGAATTTAATTATTAAATGATTGAGATTTATTTAATACTTATATTGGATAATGAAAAAATAATCTGTTAAGAAAATATTTTTAAATGATTTTTTTAATTCAGTGGTTGTCAACATTTTATTCAACATAATATGAATGATGTTTCAAAATACACAGACAACTTTAGATATGAATATATTGGGAATATTGAAAGAGTGTTGAGACTTTATTTTGTCATTTCAAATCAGAGATAATGTTTAATTTATAACATCAATTACCAACAAACCAAAGGTTGAGAATCACTGAATAAACTGAAAAAATTAATTTTGATTTCAGTAATAATTACTAGCAATTTAAAAAGAAACAATAAATATATTAATAACTTATCCATCCATAACTGTAAGTTTCAGCAATGGGGATGAATTGCTCTGCACAAGCTTGGGCCCCTAACATTTTCAGACTTAATCGTAAAGTCTTAGTAAAAATATCTAAAAAAAAGTGGAATGTTAAACGTAATCTCCTAGAATTAGTGATAACTACTAACTAGTAAACAGATGAATGTACTAAATACAAACAAATCTGTATATTTAGTCCATCTTGTTGCTTAATTTAACCAATAACTTATTAAAGCATCATTCACACGGACATATTGCTTTATATTAAATATTAAATTCACATAAGAAAATTGTTTATCACCGAAAATGTTGCCATTATCATTATTTTTCAATTTCAAATTTTTGGATTAAAATCAGTTACGATTCCAAACTTTAAAAAAACACTTTTTGTCACAATTTTTTTAACAGAAAACCTCACAACGTTCATGCGAATGAGGCTTTAACAAATAAATCTTGTCACCTGTCTAGAAACTTGACTTTACAATACATATGAGGGGGAAAAGCTGCCAAATATACAAAAATGTATGGATTAAAAATCTTCAGTATGAAAATTTATTACAAAAGACACCATTCACATTGGAGGCTTGATAAACATTGTCCCGTGTACACTGTTCAATAGTAACCTCTATATATCCAAAATCTCACTCTTTTTCCACATAATCCTTATCCAAATATTGCTAAAATGTTAAGGATATCTAGCGCTTACTGTTTGGGGTTTTCATTTGTAATTAAATTCAATAGAAATGAGAAATTATAATAAACACATTTAAATCAATTTACCTTTATAAGAAATTCACAGAGTTATTAAAAATAATTTAATTCAATATAAATAAAATTCTCGTGTCACAGTTTTCGTTGCCATACTCCTCCGAAACGGCTTGACCGATTTTGATGAAATTTTTTGTGCTTTTCCGGTATCTTTGAGAATCGGCCAACATCTATTTTTCATACCTTAGTTTTTTTTTTAACTGCGCGCGGACGGAGTCGCGGGCGACAGCTAGTTCAATATAAATTCATAGACAGATATTAACATGTAGATTATAATTTGTCATTTCCATTGAATTTGTCTGACCCTTTAACTGCGGAGGTTACTTCATGTTGGTGTCAACACTGTGCAGGTGTCATTGACCGTGGTGTCAGTCAGATGGTCGCTCGTCAGTTGAACAAGTCCGGAGGGAAGTTGTTGACCTCCGCCTGCTCAAGAACGGGTGAGCCCTCGATGTTATACGATACTCTTATTCTTAACCGTAATGGTGTCTGAAAATTATAAAAATAAATAGTGTAATTAAAAATAATATTATTTTATAAACAATGTAATTAAAAGTGTAATTAATAGTGTAATTAATAGTGCAATAATAATTTTTTATCATATAAATATGACATCAGCTGGCTATTTGGTGGCATTTTCCTGCTTCTGCTCTATGGTTAATAGATAAATTTAATAGTTCATATTTTATATTTAGCTTAATGTTTAGTCACTGTTATAAATTTTTCTGTAAAATTAAATGGTCCATAAGTATTTTATGCAAGGTTTATTTATTTACATTATAACAGTACAGACCTAATTTTGGTCCTCTTCCCCTTCACAATCTTTACTTATTAGGAAGGGATGAGAAGGGGAAGTGGATTTGGCGGAAGAGGAGACGCATAGGTAGGGGAAATCTCCTCTTTGTTTGGGTCCCCTTCTCCGTTGATTAAAGGTAGGCAATGCATCTGAATTTGCGGATATTCATGTGCAATGGTCGCCTCGCTATTTCGGCGAATTCAGGTGATGGTTTTTTCGTTTGCCATCATGTAGTTTAAAAAAAAAGTACGAAAATAGCTGATCTATCCTTAACTATTTTTGCTCACTGGTGCCATTTGTTTGCTAGCGGTGATTTTAAGCACTCGACTTACAGTCTGTAGTTCCTGGGTTCGGATCCCGCCATGTACCAATTTGTTTTTGGAGTTTCGATTTACATATGTACATTTATCCGACGTTCTTATGATGAAGGAAAACATCGTGATGGTGCACATATCTGTGAAGAAATTCAAAGATATGGGTGAAGTCAACCCGCACTTGGCTGTGGTTGACTATGACATAGTCACCCCTAACTTGAGGTAGACTCCGAGCCCTTCAGTGGGGACTTATAGTGAGCTGGTGATAATGTCTTACCCTGGATGGATTGGTGACTTTGAGGACTTGAGTGATCTCCCCCTGCGGTGTGAGTACAGTACCCGATGGTGACATCATGTCCAATCGGAATGTCTGCAAAAATACAAAGCGTTACTTTATTATTAATGCAAAAAAATTATAAATTGAATAGAACTTAAATTATTATTAAATTAAACTTTATCGTAGTTCATTTTGAGGTTACGAAAAGAGACCAAATTTTTAATCTAATCAAAATGGCTGGCACATTTATTGTCTGTGGATTGTGGAAAGTTAAGATGTTTAAATTAATTTTACAAATAAGTATTTTAAAAGTCTATGGTTAAAGAGTTATGAAGGTAAAATTGTTTAGGAAGGTTCATTATAATTTCTCATTTCCATTTTATACATCTCGCTAGAACTTAAAACTATTCTTAGTATCAAAGTGTCAAAACTAATGTACTGACTCTGGGTACAGCAGCTTGGAAGAGGAAGTCAGTGAGTGCTGATCGTGCTGTGGAGACAGCCCTCATGGTGAGGGTGGCGGTGTCTCCACCACCGCACACGAGGAACTCAACAAGAAGACCATTACGCTCTAATGCTGTTACCGTCGTCTCTGAAATCACAATAATAACGTGAAAGTAATCAACATCAATCAAAACCTTAGACTGGATATTTATTAAAAATTTCATATAATAAAGTATTTGCATAATATGGAATACAGAATTTTTTACAAAACTAGCTGTCGTCCGCGACTCCGTCCGCGCGCAGTTAAAAAATGGGGGGGGGGGGGTATGAAAAATAGATGTTGGCCGATTCTCAGACCTACTGAATATGCTCACAAAATTTCATGAGAATCGGTCAAGCCGTTTCGGAGGAGTACGGTGACGAAAACTGTGACACGAAAATTTTATATCTATATATATAAAAGAAAGTCGTGTTAGTTACACTATTTATAACTCAAGATCGGTCGAACTGATTTAACTGAAAATTGATGGAGAGGTAGCTTAGAACTAGGAGACGGACGTAGGAACTCTTATCTTGTGTGCATTTTTTTTATTCCGCGCGGACGGAGTCGCGGGTAAAAGCTAGTTTTATATACTCAGTTCTATTATATAGTGTTAAACACAATAAATAATAACATATAGGAGAATAGAATAGTAGATTTTAACATTAAATAATATAGTTAACATTTCCATAGATATCCGAGAGATTTTCCGATGTTTTCTTTAAAAGAAAAATACACTGACCAGGTTGTGATACAGGTTGTGTGGTCGTAGGTGATGAGAACAGTCCTTCGAGTAGCAAGTTGGCTGAGGGCGCGCTGCTGGTGAGCGGCGCAGGCGCAGGCGCAGGTACACTCGGAGAACTTAGATCCAAACCGCTCAATAGGTCCAAAATATCCTGACAGAAAACGACAAAAATATTATTTCCTATAATTATAATTAAAGTTTTACTGAATTTTGTTTTTAATGGTTCTTTAATTATTTAACTAGCTGTCGCTCGCGACTTCGTCTACGCGGAATTAATATGTAGCCTATATGTTCTTCCAGGCTATGTTTTTTTTATAAATTTCATTAAGATCCGTTGAGTCTTTCTGGAGATACCTTCAAACAAACATCATTATCCATCCATCCATCTAAATTGTTTAAATTTTTCTGTCTTAAGAACCTTCTCCTGACAATAACAAATACAACAAAAAAAAAGTGAAATCTGTCCATAGACATCCGCAAATGTAGATGTGTTGATGTTTATCGACGTTTTTTTAAATATTACAAGGTGACAAAGGAGCAAGTGGCAATATGAATTCGCCGAAATGGCGAAGCGACCGCTACCAA
Source organism: Papilio machaon (assembly GCF_912999745.1). NCBI lineage: Eukaryota > Metazoa > Arthropoda > Insecta > Lepidoptera > Papilionidae > Papilio > Papilio machaon. Next base: position 1,680,260 of record NC_059989.1, on the reverse strand, counting down.
TAGACATCCGCAATTTTAGATGCATTTCTTGTTCTTGCTATAATACTGACATTGGTAGTTGTGTTATTGTTGTCTGAAGGCGGTGCTGCTGCAGGTGTGTCATGTTCTGCATCGCCATTTGATAATGGCTCTGACCCGATGATCAGGTCCAGCAGTGCATCCTGAAATGTTAACCAAACACATCACCGTATGTTCTTACTTTAACAAACTTATCTTCGAAATTTATCTATTTTTATTTAAAAAAAAAAAAAAACAATATATTTGCAGTTATAGACATCGTTTTTCATAGATGTGTATTGGGTTTTTTTTAATCAAGATTTTTAACGTTGTAACTATTCTATATAGAAATTTAGTCTTCATAATCTTGACTAAGTATATCAAACTAGCTTTTACCCGCGACTCCGTCCGAACGGAATTAAAAAATAGAAAACGGGGTAAAAATTATCCTATGTCCGTTTCCTGGTTCTAAGCTACCTGCCCACCAATTTTCAGTCAAATCGATTCAGCCGTTCTTGAGTTATAAATAGTGTAACTAACACGACTTTCTTTTATATATATACATTGTCCTTATTTATTGCATAGTCGTCTTTGTTTTCGAACCATTTTGTCTACTTTTGGTTGTTTTCTAAGACCAAAATCTCTGCATGAAACATGTCTTCTCTGTCATTATCTTTGACAAAACAGAGATAACTATGTTTTAAATGGTTTTTGTCTTGGAAACCCACGATTAAGATATATTAGCCGCTGCAATTACATTGTTGTGTGCATGTAGTAAGTACGTGTATGTTTGTGAGTGTGTTTGTCTGCTTGCTCGTACGTACCGGCTGTGGTCTATCAGCGCGATGTTGCGGCGAGTCTGCAGGTGCATCTCCTTCAGCATCACTGTCTTCACGGTCTCCAGCCGGTGCCTCCATGGCCGGCATACGTTCCAACAATGCAGGCCGTAAATGCGCGTATTGCCTATCACAATTACATTATTCAGTGAAAAACTAACAAATAACTTCAACATTGTAAGTTGAAATTCTCAGTAAGTTGAACATCATTATCCTTTTAGTACATATTTATACTTGATATTTACCTGTATAGTTGTGACAACTCCACACCTCTCTGTTGTAACTCAATATGTATGTGTGAACCAAAAGTATCGATGATCACTCGAATTTTACTGAAATAAAAAAAACACAAGGTTATGTATCTGATGTAATAACTGCAATATAACTGTGTTCAGTGTTTTTTTTAATATTACAAGGTGGAAAACGAGTAAGCAACGACATGAATTCGCCGAAATGGCGAAGCGACCGCTGCCCATAGATTATTCGCAATTGCAGATGCGTTGCCTACCCTCAATCGACGAAGGAGACGCACAAAAAGAGAATATTTAACCTTCCTATGCATCTCCTCTTCCATCAAATCCACCTTCCCTTCCCATCCTTCTTATAAGAAAAGGGTTGGAAGAGAAAGAGGACTAAAATTAGAACTCCGGCACCGGGCCTTTTAAGTTATTAACAGATAAAGTCGGATATAAACATCGTAGTTTTTATAGCTCATATTATTAGTATGATAGATATCTCTCTCTGTGTCTACCTCGTATCCCACATGGTGGGGTAGGAAATCAGTTTCCTCCACCTCGCCCTGTCCTCGATATCTTCATGACACTTGGCATTCACTCATGTCTTTAAGCAATACATATTTCCATCTAGTTTTGGGTTTGTATGAATGATATGTGAATTTAAACTGAGATTCACGAGTTAAGTAAAAACACAGGTAATTTTATAGACTTCTACTATATTATTAATTACTACAAGACGCCCGCGACTCTGTCTGTGCGGAACTAAAAAAAAACGACGTGTTCTTTCAGACTATGTTCTACATCTATGCCAAATTACATACAGATCCATGGAAACCTTCTGGAGATACGTTGCTAACATTCATCCATCCTTCCATACATCCATACATCCAAACATTCACAATTATTAGTGATGCAACGGATGTCTGTTTCCGTTTCCGCAAGTGCGGAAGTTCCGCACGCTTTTCAACATCCGTTTCTGCTTCTGTTTCCGCAACTTTTATAACGGAGATAAAACGGAACTTTACGACGGCTGAAAGATCCAAATGCGCGGCGCGAGACGCGCAGTCCGTGCGCGGCCTTTCGGCACTTGTCGCATTTGTTTGTTTACGTACTTTTTCGTGAATTTAAGCGCGTAATATTTTCTGCTGCTGTTTGAAACAATCAGCTTCTCTTGCTGGAGTTAACTGTCTAGTTGTTGTCCATATAAAATTTGACAACTGGCAAAATGTGACTATTTCATACTTACGAGTTATTAAATGTACTTTTGAATAAGTGATAACCATGTAATATATCATCATCATTATTATAATTATTATTATAATTATTATACATCCCCACTGAGGGGCTGGGAGCCTACCCCAAATTAAGGGTGACTAGGCCATAGTCAACCACACAGGCCCAAAGCGGGTTGACTTCACACATATCATTGAATTTTTTCTCAGATATGTGCAGGCAGTATCACTATATCGTCGGATAAATGTACATATGTAAGTCGAAAAACACATTGGTACATGGCGGGATTCGAACCCAGCCCCTGCAGATTGCAAGTCAAGTGCCAAGAGCCACCGACGCCTAATAATTATATCTTTTTCTAATGTAGATTTGGGGTATTTGATACTTAACATATTCACTGTTTACAAAATTAAAAAAGGTAACAGCTGGGAGCCAAAACTTTTTATGGTGAATTTTTATTTAGTATCTGGGAATTTTTGAACATATAGATAAATTAATAATGTTATTATAATTATTTAAATAAAAAAACACATTTTTTGCATTTGAGCGCTAGGGATCATCATTTTGAGCACTATGGATGGCAATGGTTTAGTTCACTAATATGTAGATATTTGTTCCACTATTGCATTTCTGTGTACTAATATGTTACAAGATTTTGACAAAGTCAAGTTTTTCATCAAATTCCAGAATATTGAGTAAAACATGTAAGGATACTAATCAAAACAAGCTTTTATCTAATTGGTTCAAGATCTTGTAACATTTCATACACACACACGTATACACACACATATAGAAACACACACACACACACACACACATACAGGACATACATATATTTAAAAAATACACATACATAACAAAGTTCAGACTTAGCTTTATGTGATACAAGATATTTGCATGTTTGCCTCCGTACGAACGTGGTACTAATCACTTTAACACTGTAAGAATGAAACTAATACTCTTTTTCGTTTCGCTTCAAACGCCGGCGGCTTACTACTACTACAAAGTGAACGGGCCCCTCGCTCGGATCCGAGGGGGAGGCGCCGCTACTAATAGCGCTAGTGAATGTATTAATAAAGAAATATGTTTGTAAAATGGTTTTAATATTTAAAAGCCTCCGTTTATCAACACGTATTTTAACTTATTGCAGCACAGTAAAAATACATACATTGAAGGCTAAAGGACACCGATATCCCATGCCTTAATAAATTAATAACGAATATAAACTGTTTTTACCAAAAGAAAAAATATTTGTAAATATGTTTTTCATATTATTTACACTTCTGTTTCCGCATCCGCTTCCGTTTCCGTTTCTGCTAAAATTTATTTTTGACATCTGTTTCCGTTTCTGGTTCCGCTAAGACACTTCCGTTGCATCACTAACAATTATAATATAAGTAAGATGTAGTGTAAAGTATACTTACTCCTGACTAGGTCTGGTGGTGAACCTGGTGGAGAGCTTGGCGAGCGAGAGCAGCAGGTACTCCTTGGTGGTGATGGACAGTTGAGTTGACCACAGCAGCTTCTGGTAGATGTCGATTACGTACTCCTCCGACGGACGCGTGAACTCATCTATATATATATATAACGAAGTTACACATATATTAAATTAAAAACAAATATATTATTTAACAATGTTGTCACCACAGCCAAAATATCTTTAAAAAAAGGTATAATTATACGAGGAAGAAAGATTTGAGGATATGTAATTTAACAAAGAGTTTTTAAAGAGAATGAAAACTACATTTGGTAGTTTTTTATTATATCAAACGAGCAAACGGCCACCTGAATTCGCCAAAATAGCGAGGCGACCGTTACCCATAGACATCCACAAATGCTGATGCGTTGTCTACTTTCAATTAATGGAGAAAAAGACGCACAGAAAGAGGATATTCCCCTTCCTATGCGTCCCCTCTTCCGCCAAATCTACTTCCCATCTTTTCCTAATAAGAAAAGTGTGGGAAGGGAAAGAAAACTAAAATTAGTCCTCCAGCACCACACTCATCAGACTGTACTTGGAATTACTTCCACTTGACGTCTGTCTTCTGTGAGGTCGTGGTATTTCACCAGGGCCATTCCTGCACCTAACAAATATTGTTGCTGTATCCACCACTTTAGAAACCAACATCTGATAATATTTAGTTTCAGGAAGTATAACATACCAAATCCATCTTCATCCACCATGGATATAGCACTACTGGCTTCAGACACCAGCAGATCTCCGTACTCTCCAATTGTCCACGCCGCTACCTGAAATACACAAACACTTGTTAATAAACATCACTGTCGTACTCAGAATTATCAAATAGTTACTAACGGACAATTTAATGTAGATTTATTAAGTGAAATCAATACTAAATGAATGCTTTAGAAGCAATAATTGACATTGACAGGGGGGCGCTACTGAGCTAGTCATAACTTAGACTTATGCCCACTGGGTTAGATAAGTTTTTCGGGGTATAAATTACCTGCACAAGTGGTTGTTTCTCTGTGGCATCTCCGGAGACAGCGGAGCGCTCCAGCGATGTCCAGAGCCTCATGCTGGCGTAGGCCTGGCGCTCCGCCGGCGCTGCGGATATTATCTGTATGGTGCTGGACACCGTATCATCGCGCAAGTAGTTGCCGGCCTAGTGGACAAGTTATTATTACTAGAATTTACACGTCACTGAACGTCGGTGCCTCAGGAGTTAATCACTTGACTTGCAATCTGGAGGTCCTAGGTTCGAATCCCGTTATGTATTAATGTGTTTTGAGTTTCGATTTACATATGTACATTTATCCGACGTTCTTATGGTGAAGGAAAACATCGTGATGCTGCACATATCTGAGAAGAAATTCAAAGATACGTGTGAAGTCAATCCGCACTTGACCAGCATGGTTGACTATAGCCTAGTCATTCCTAACTTAGGGTAGACTCCGAGCCCCTCAGTGGGGACGTATAGTGAGCTGATGATGATGACATGTCACTTACTAACCTTCACTGGCCTTTCTTGACGAGTTCTCGGCCCTATCACTTTGGAAGAATTTTCTAAAATTTTAGTTATTTTTTAATGCCTTCTAATGTGGATATGATTTCTCCTATCATTGTTTAAGAAAGGTATATCCGGTCGTTTTCCCTTCTTAAGCGTCTCCTCGTCTGTCAAATTCGCTCCCCATTTCCATACTTTCATTATAAGAAAACGGAAGAAAGGGAAAAGGGAGTAAAATTAGACTTTCACCAGCCCGTTTGTGCAACAGATGTTAATGTTGCTGACGTCTAACACTGTTAAATCGCACTCCTACTTCTTTGTCGGAATTGTGTATATTGTTACCTTGAGCAGGAGTCTGAAGAGGGTATCGAGATGCCACTTGCTGGAGGGCGCGTACCGCTCGGCCGCCAGCACCATGGCGCTGGAGCAGTGCGCTCTGCACTCCGCCTCCGCACGCTCCAGGAACACCAGCAGCTCCTTCATCATGCCGCGGATGTTCTGACTGTTCATCAGCGCGAACGACAGCTCCATCGCACGTCGCCGAATCGACACATCCGGGTCCTACGTCACAAATAAATAAATAACTGACTGACATGCAGAGGAATAATATAGACCGACAAGGCTATCTGAACTAAAAAAAAAAGAACTAAATTAGCACAGCTTATTAGCCCCCCTGTCAACTTCAAAAGATGTCACAAGATATACTGTATGTAAATTTTATCTGTTATGTAATTTTCTGTCTAATTAGGTTTTATATATATTCTGGCCTGCGGTTTAGGCCGGGGATTGTCAAAGTTGTCTTACTTAAGGCATTGCTAATTCACACTCTGTCTTCTATTGACCTAAGTCAGAATGAAAAATAATAATAATTGATCTTTAGGTAATTTCGCCATGGCGGGCCTGCGGTAACGGTTCATTTTGGAAAAGGGGGTCACTTATCCAAAATAGTATGGGGATCCCTGGCCATGCCATCGCATGCATAAAAATATACTTATATACCATAACCCTCTAATGTCAGGTTAAAGACTATGGTGTTAACATTGTACATTGATTACAATGTTACATAAAACAGTAACGTATTTATGGATTTAACCAATTTCTCTTGACTTTGACATTGAACAAAGTCGAAATTAATTATGTTTTTTTTTTCAGAATACTATATATTAAAAAATTAGTGTAGTTATATAATTAAAGGTGAGCAAAACAAAGATGAGCTTTAGCCTTCATTCTAAGCGCTTACGTGACAAGAAAATTTATTTCTTATTAACATAATACATTCGTGACTCTCATTACTAATGTAATTTATACTATAACTAGCGACCCGCACCGGCTTCGCACGGGTGCAATGCAAAATATACCTACTACAGAATAAATGCACAATTTATTTAAGGTACTTAAATGGATAAGGATTAATGCTGTATTGTTTAAAATCACTTCGTAAAAGAATAAAAATGGTTATGCTGGGTTATCCCTAAGAGATAGACATATACCATCGCGGACTTTTTTGTTGAACTTTTTAAGGTGAACAATACTGTAGTACATTATTTTGGTCTATCTCGTAGGGTTCAGCCAGCGTTTGCAATATAAGCGCAAAAAAACGTGCTTATTTACGACATCACATTAGAAAACTTTAAATTTATCAGTGTTTCTCTACTATATTATGCATTTATTATACATACAAACCTTCCTTAAGAATCACTCTATCTATTAAAAAAAACCGCGTCAAAATCCGTTGCGTAGTTTTAAATATCTAAGCATACATACGGACATACAGCGAAAGCGACTTTGTTTTATACTATGTATTGATAATTTACTAACTGTAAACTCAACTATTTTCAATATCAAAGAACACTTTATCTATTTTTAGATAGATATTAAAATCTAGGAAAAGTCATCCGTAAAAAATAACCAAGACTTGTCACCATTTTTAAAGATAAGAATTTAGTGTGTATTACCTTAAAAGTTGAATGTGTTACCTCAAAACCTAATGTGAGATGGTATGCATTACCTTAAAAGTTGTTCGAGTAATTGTATGTTACCTCAAAAGTTGTATTACCTTCAAACACTCCAGTATAGTAGTCCTATGTCTTTGGACCGCTGAAGTATCCACATGTACCGTCCTCAGCAAAGTATTGAGGGCTACATATCTGATATTTTTATCATTATTCAGTAGAAATCTTCCCAGGATATTAATAGCTAGAACACGCAAGCTACTTTCAGACTTAATATCCATGATGGAGAGTACAGTTTCGTATAATATCGTATTGCCGACGTTTTTACTTGTCTCAGTGTTTGTAGCGACTTGGGCCAATATATCGTTCATTGCTTCGGATGCTTCTGCATCATTCTTACCCAATATTCTTAGTAGACGGAGGATTTTAACCTGGAAAATGTTAAATAATTATTAAGACTACTTTCTACATTTGTCATTCAGTTACTGTGTGCTCATAACGTGTGTATAATTTAACACATTCAATGCTACTATGATTTTGACGTATTAATCGCAGGGTTTACCGCTGGCATTCAACGTGTTAAATTTATCTTTCTTGCAACAATAATGTTTTTAAGATTGATTCGACAAGATGACTTTTAATCGCCAACCTGAAATTCTATTTTTTATTTTTTTTATAATTACCTGCAGGAATGGATCAGAAATACCGCTGACGTCATGTTCCGGCGAATAACCCGCCAATATTAGATTCTTCAATATTCTCACCAGATTTGGAACAATCTAGAATAAAAAGTCAATTTTAATATTTATCTTTATATATAAAATAAACAATAATAATTGCCCAAATACATAAGCCAAAATACACTTTTACACATTTACCTACACTCAAGGCATTATGCATTGAAAACTATATACTTTTTCATATAAATCAATATAAAAAAAATTTCCAGCATTTCACAAACATTGATACATAAGGCTTGATATGGGCAATTAATAAAAAAAATACATAGACCAATCATCCATTGAAAATTAGTAAAGTCCCGTGCTTTAAAAAACCATTCGTGGCCATATACCATATACACAAAACATATATACTAAAAAAACAAAAATGGTTACAAAATTAAAAAAAAAAACACTGAAAAGAGTATTTATTACGTTTATAATCAAATAAATATCCAATCTTGAAGGAAAGAAATGATAAGAACATAAACTAAATATATAAAAATACTATTGATAATATAAATAATACTGAAAGCCCAAAATACCAAATCCGATTTAATTCAAAAGCCTTACAAATGTTGTTATATTATTCTATTCTAAATAATACAATAAGCTATCTAATTGTTATTAAAAATTACATTATCTTTTAACAAGTACTTCAAATCTACTAACATACAAATACATAAACTTACGTGTAGTCTAAGATATTAGTAAGAATTAAAAAAAATTACATAACATATTTACTAATTTAATTATATGTCATAAAAACAAATCTACTTTAATATTATTCGGGTAATTCCAAAAAGTTTTAATACATTTTCTTACAATACAAATATTAACTACAAGCCGTTTCTATGATAAATTTATTATTTACATTAATGTGCAAAATTGTCTACATGTAAATAGAGAAATTAAACTTTACGTGTATGATAATAGAGTTCAAAATATATTGACTTGTAAGGCTTTTGAAGACAATTAGATAGATAAATATCAATCAATATATAATTGTATATAACATTCATGCGTTTGAACGTTCAATGTTGACATTGCACATATATCTAAGATAATTTTTTACCACTAGTATCGGCCAGTCATGTTAATTTGGATTAATAAATTCTAGATTTTCTACAACTCTTAGTTTCTAACATTGAAATGAAAACCTAATCATTGGTTTCCATAGCCTAAAGATATGTACAAAAAGAAATTTGAACATATATTTTTTACGAAAATATTAAATGAAAGAGACAATCCTTTCATTCTGTTTAAATAACCTAATAATATAATTTGTAATGGGAAACTATGGATCAGGAATAAAACATTTGAAAAACATGTATGGCCAATCTGGTTTTATTTTTGCGAGCACTTAAGTCATTGAACCGAGTTGTTTGGGTGTTGGTGTCGGTTTTTCGATCGGATTCTAGATTAGCGAGGCCATGTTACCTTTTCAAGATAACATAAGCACGCAAATGTTGTTCACGCGATTATCACATCTTAGTTAAAGATATAAAAGTTATAATCGTGTGCAATGTCAACATATGAACGTATAAAGTGCAAGGATCAGCGACTGTGATTACCTCGCGCTGTCCGCTTTCCTACGGGACAACACAAACATTATATTAGTATTGTATTACCTCAAAAAACAATACAAATAGATGAGTTCTTTTCATTCAAAAACGAATGACATCTCAAGTGTTGTTTGTTGTTGTTTTTTATTTTTCATTGTAGAAAGTAGGCAAGGTAACTAAGTCATACAGCCTTAATATATTCCAATTTGTACAGACGAAATTATTAAATTTCTTAGAATGTAAATATTTTCTTTCATACTTAAGTCTTAAAATTAACAACCAAAAAAATACATATGATAAAGAGTAAGTTACTGTAATCTATTCGAAAATGAAAATTGTTCATTACGTCAACTAAAAAAAAAACGCATTAATGTATTTCTTTGTACTAACGATGTATAGGTAAATCATGTTTTATATATAACAATTATATTTATAACTTATGAATAGTTAGCGATAAGTGATAAGTAAACATTCATTGTATCAATGTGATAACGTACCTCGACGTGTTATTTACATTGGCATGTTTGAGACAAAGTTTCTGCCATATATTTTACTAATATTATAAATGCGAATGTTTGAATGGATGGATGTTTGTTTGAAGATATCTCAAGAACGACTCAACGGATCTCGATAAATTTGGCATAGACGTAGATCATAGTCTTGAACAGTGATTGTCAAACTTATTTATTTCACCGCCCCCTTTGAAAAGCAATTATATTTCAGAGCTCCCTAATTTTTATTCAGCCCTAAAACTTAAAAACCACAATTTCATTACTTTAATTAATTTAAATGCCCCACATTTTTAGGGCCCCTTATCGCCCCCTCCTAGGTTTCAAACGCCCCCAAGGGGGCGTTATCGCCCACTTTGGGAAACACTGGTCTAGAAGAACACATAGACTATTTTTTTTTTATATTTCGCGCGGACGGAGTCTCGGGCGACAGCTAGTAGTATATACCTCAGTATTACTGAACACTGTCAGGACTAACATATTTGAATCAAATTCTGACAACGTGATATCAATAAAATAGTAAATGACCGCTGCCCATAGACATTTTTGTCTAATGAATTGTGAAATTAAACACTCTGTATAAAACATATCGTCATCCCTTTCATTATCTTTGACAAAACAGAGATAAAATATATGTTTTAAAATGAGATTTTAGTCTCAGAAACCTACGGTGTGTGATTTTTGACATTAAATTAAATGATTATGAATAACTTATGTTCGTACGTAACTTATGTACATGCTGTAAAGCAGTTTGCTTTGGGTCAGTAGGTCACATAGATTAGCCTAATAGAGTAGCAACAGCAATGCAGATATTTTACTATACATACAAATATCAGTACATTTTTACTATACAAAGTTTCAATACAAAATACGAAAGTAACAATTCGTATTCACTTATATCAAGTGAATGATCCATTTGTCAATGTACTTTTTCATCAAAACAAATGCAACTTTAGGAAACCCGTTCTTTACTCGACAAATGGAGTCAAATAAATTTAATATTTGTTTCATCCAATTCCACTGCAATGAAGTGTACGAGAACAATTTAATTGATAGTTTGCCTTGATAGACAATCTAGGTAGAACTAGTTATACAGCTATTAAAAAAGTTTATCAACAAGTTATAGATTCATTTGATTTGGCACGTTGAGAACAAGAATACACTTTGGCTAGACGTGCCAACTTGTGCGCCTTGTACTATATGTATCTAGATTAGAAAATCTGTAATCGTTTCTAGGACGCATAATCGAATGCTTTTTTATTGAAATCGATTTTCTTTTAACGACATTCATGTCTACATTTATGAGTCACTAGCTGTTGCCCTCTAATCGAGCGGAATTAAAAAAAAATAGCCTATGTGTTCTTCCAGACTATGATATACATCTATGTCAAATTTCATCAAAAACCGTACTAATGATACCACCTAACAAACATCCATCAATCCATCCATACATATTACATAATATTAGATTTATTTTTTTTAAATTTGATTTATCCTTACCTAACAATGTTAAAGGGTTTTATATTGTGAATTATGTTGAGAAATTCAATCACAAAGTTAAAATATTGATGGATTACCTAATTGTTTATTAGTAAATAATAACAAAGTGATAATAATTAAAAATGATACCAACCTTTTTGAAGTGATTGAGTGTGTCGGGACTGTTCTCGCACATCTCGGTGATGAGGGTCACGCCGGTGATGAGAACACCTGGTGAACAAGCTTACAGTCATCACAAACTTACTATACGTCCCTACCTAGCCTAGCTCAGAGCCTACCCTAAGTTAAGGGTGACTAGGTCATAATCAACCATACTGGCCAAGTGAGGGTTGACTTCACCCATATCTTTGAATTTCTTCTCAGATATGTGCAGCATCACGATGTTTTCCTTCATCGTAAGAGCGTCGGTTAAATGTACATATGTAAATTGAAAAATACATTGGTACATGGCGGGATTCGAACCCAGGACCTGCAGATTGCAAGTGCTTAACCCCTGAGCCACCGACGCTTTTCATGACATCATCTGAAGAATATATTGTGTTAATACGAATGGGAGAATACTCCATCTCAAATCATGGTTTAAAATCATGAGAAGAATTTCAAAATGTACGCTTTACTTATAATTTTAAATAACCATGTTTTTTCTTTAGTAGTTTTGTGACATGTGTTTTATTTATAAATTTCCTTTTTTGGAAAATAATAGCATTAAAAATTTTCGTAAAAGACATTCGGAATAAGTTATATATTTATCAAATTTTGACCACTTATGCAAGTAACTTTGTTGAGATAATAATCTCGTGTGCTATAATCTTATCAATGTAGACATTTCAGCAAAGACAGCGTTATCCGTGTTCTATATGTTTGACTAGTACCAAACATAACAGACATAGACACAAGCAAAATTTTGAGCATAACTAGGAGACATGTTATTACATAAAAAAACTTTCGTAAAAGGACGAGGACTAATCGTTGGTTTCTGAGACCAAAATATATTATCTTTCATAAAAATTTGTTTCGAACGTGCTTTAGTATTAGAAACCCACGTTAAAACAGGTAAAAAGAATTGTTTGACCTGACATCTTGCACAACAATAAAATTGCAATAAAATAGGTTAGTACGTTGTCACTTTATATGCGATGTAATTCAAAGGGGACGTCGAGTCATTCACAAGGTAAACAGACCGCAACGCGCTTCACACATCAATTGTGATCATTTAACAACATAATCAATTTTAAACTTTAACCCCATAGTCTTAAGAGTGATATTTGATTGAAATAATAATAATCACGTGACATTGATTCTTATTTGATAGGTCAGATAATGTTTGATTAATTCTTTATTATCCTTTTACTATCTCGAGATTCTTTACATCTTAGAATTTATTTTATGGGACATCATTTTATACATTATTCCACGTACTTTATACCCTTCGGTTTTTAGTAATTGACGTTTATTGTTTTTTTTTTTGTTTAATATTGAGTTCTCATAAAAAAAAGTTCAAGAAATTATTATTCTATAACAGTTATTAATTTCTTCACTAATGTGAAGAACTATGTCTATCTTTTAAATGTCACTTACCATGATTTTTCTCTGTCAATAGACTTCTGGTGGCGGGTAAAAACATTTCCATTAAATCAGGCACCCTCCTTATGATCCTGAAGGCGCATAAAGCAGCTTTCTTCTTGATGTAGGCGTTGGGTGACTTGATAAGTCTTTCCACTTCGGAGGCGAGATCCCGCGCCATCTCCGGCGAGGCGATAGCACCGAGCGTGCATAGCGCCAACCCCACTACGAACTGGGTGTTGCTGTTTAGATCACTGTACAAAAAGGAAGTAGATAAAACATCCAAATCTAATACGATATTTTCACATGAAAGTGGACTTGTCGGGTGTCGGTGGCAATATATATCGGTTCGGAATATGTTTCAGTCAATTCTTAGTCATGTCACGTCACTTCTTCTCAACCTTTCCCAAAATCCATCCATGTCTTCTTAGGTCTATCCCTAAAGATGTTCCTGTGAAAAACATTATCCTCCTGGTTGTTACAATTGTTATTTATGAATTTGTATTTTAAAAATTGTTCTGTATCTTGACAAATTTAATCAAAGCTCCTATTGACTGGTTAGAAATTGGGCCAAGTAAAATTAAGTACAAACATTTGACAATTCAGTTTGAGTCTCTACTTCGCTGGATCGTTTATTATTCTATTGTGGAAATCATTTAATATTCCCTAGTACAATATGATTTTACATTAACCTTTTGAAGTTAATGTAACTTTAATTTTCTACATGTATGAGAGGTTGTTAAAATAAATTTTTAAATATGTTTTATTTCTGAACATAGATTACCAAAAATAAAGAACGAAGTAACATTTTCATCTTAAAAACTATACGGAATAAGTATCATTTTTGATTGAATGTTGCTTATATTTAAATCTGTTATATCGATTATTAGACGCGGCCTGTCGTGAGTTATGAATCTGATTGATCTTTGACTTTACGACATTATCTGCTTGTCATCAATAAAAAAAACTACCGGAGCAGCTATCTATATTTACATTATTACTGTGATACAATCATAATATTTGTACAAAAACTTTGTTAGTTAACTGTAGTTTTTCTAAGAAAATCATAGAAAAAAAAATGAGATGAGGGAATTGTTTCGGTTGATATATAACAGTTAAAAAGAAAAAAAATAGCGTTCAGTGATAACAAAAGAGGCGTGTCGGTGACACGTAATTGGTTATTGTCATTGAAGAAACAAACACACTTGGGGTATCACTGAGCGTATGTAAATTTACTTGCATTATCTGCGACATGGTAATGCGAAAAACATTATTCCATTACCGTTGACGTCCTAGTAAAAGTTACGTAATTATAACAGACGATACGATAATAAGTGAAGAAACAAGGATATCGAGTATTAACTCAGTCTTATTTCTTTTTATTATTTTTCTTCCTACATAGATAAACTAATATGAATTATACTTGACCACAATACATTATCTTTCCCAACAAGAAGGACATTGCTGTTCAGAACCAATCTGAGTGGAAAAACACAATACTAGAGATTGTCAAAAAGGTCGCGACCCTTGGGAATGAAAAAACGATGCACAAAAAGTGAGAGAGCTGTCCATAAAATTACCATGTTACGTGCCACTGTGATTTTTTCTTATAAAATTGAACTCGCAAGCGAATCGGTGGCAGTGGAAGTGTTAAAATATCTACGGTGTTAGATGTTTCATTTACGTCTCATTAACAGATACAAATACGCAAAAATACAATACCTTCTTTCTTATATTATAAATGCGAATGTTTGGACGGATGGATGGATGTGTGGATGGATGTTTATTTGAAGGTATCTTCCGAACGGCTGCATGGATCTCGCTGAAATTTGATATAGATATAGAACATAGTTTGGAAGAACACATAGGCTACTAATTAAGTTTTTTTAATACCGCGTAGTCGCAGTCTCGGACTACAGCTAGTTAAGTTATAAATCATCGAATGAGCGAACGACTTTCTATACGATTGTAATAAAAAAAAATCCAAGTAAAGAATAAAGTAATAATCATATATTAACCTAAATGGAGTCAGTTGTAAGGATTCGTATAACAAAGAGCTGAAGCGTTGACAAAATAGTTTTAATACGGGAGAGACTAAATCGATTTTACTTAACTTTACTATGGATTTGAAGCCCATTTGTAATCGAACGCCAATGTAAACGTAAATGCGGCTAATCCCTCAATGAATATAACAAAAATTAAATGTACATCTATTCTCTCGAAATTGGCAATACACCATAGAATCGATATAACTTGGCCAATTTGCGGGATACCAAGTGAACAAAACGGGTAAATGATTTTTCATTCGTAAATCGTTCTCTGTTATAATAATAACTAGCTGTCGCTCGCGGCACCATCCGGGCGGAATTAAAAGAAAATAATAAGTAGCCCATGTGTTCTTCCCGACTATGTTCTACATCTGTGTCAAATTCCATCAATATCCGTTGAGCCGTTCCGGAGATACCTTCAAACCAAACATCCATCCATTCAAACATTCGAATTTATAACATTAGTAAGATTAGATTAATATTCGTCGTTAAAATATAATTATATTGGATGCAAACAATTTTTTACTTGTTATACTTACTTCTTTAAGCAATTAGTGATAAGTAGATGCACGTCTTGCCGTTCATCTAGTAGCAGCATGGCGCCGAGGTACCCGACACGCTTGTCCGTGAAGCGTGGACTGGCGATCAGCTTGAGGCACTCCAGCTGACCAAAGTGCGCCGGGTACCCAAGCATATGGATGTACAAGAGTTTCGCAATGTTCCGACATCTGTATAAAAAGAGCATGATCACACCCTCTATTTGATCAAGTATTAAAGAGATTCTTAGAAAAGGAACACCAGCTGTAGTAGAGATTGCTATCTCTATGAGCAATATGCCATTTCCACTGTCATTTAGTGGAAAAGGGGTCTCGTTCAGAGGTTTCTTGCATCTATGGTGACCTGAAATATAACTAAACCTAACACAGTTCTTCCTTATTTAAGCATTGATAGAGTTACAGCTTCCATACTATGGTAAAACCGAATTAAAATAAATATTTTGATAGGCGACATTTTTCCTCCTTTGAGGTCGTAATAGGTTATGGTTGCTATAGTGTTTGGGATCAAGGGACAAAGTTTTATAATTATACAAAAAGTTATCCAAGTAATTATCTACCTCCACACACTATCCTCCTCTCTAAAGGTCGATCTGATGTAAGCACACTCCTTGTTAACAACACTTCGTTCCTCGGCCGCTGTTCTCGCGGCTCGGATCTGTCGGATGAGGTCCCGCAGCCGCGTGGGCGTGGGCATCCGCACTGAAACCGGTGCGACTGTTTACACGACACACACACAGAAAGCAATCATCAGTGCATTTGTTATAATATGTTAATATAAAAAGCGTGAAGTGTGTTAGTCAGCCAGAAGCGCTTTTTTTAATTTGTAATATTCTCTAGAGTGATGAATAAAAGTGTATAGGCCAATTAGGCTTCTGAAGAAACCTTTCGGTATAAAAGTACAGTATTTATTATTAAAATAACCCAAATTTATCAAGTTTTTAAAAAGCATAATAATTTCTAATTTCAACGAAACTTAAGGCGAGTGTATTGGTATAATTGTTTTTTACCAATATGACCTATGCCATTGACAGAAGCAATTGTCACTACTAATGCATTAGTTGATAAAATGATATTAAAGAATTGTTAACCAGAAATCTTTGCTATCAGTAAATGAAATAATTTTCAAAAGAAAGCAGGATTGAACTATAAGCTAAGATACTGTTAGCTAATAATAAATTTCTACACTACTTCAAATAAAAATAAACACCATACCACCAACTAAAAAGCTGTTAGATTACAAAGAAAAAAGTTACTTGACCAAATTCAACATTTCAAATTCGGAATCCATGTACATAAATTTTATTTACCTGGCTACTAGTCACATAATATTTAGTTATATGTAAATGTTTAGCACAATTAAAATAGTGCTTACCTCTTTCGATAGCCTCATTTACCACTTGTTTTATGGTAGCAATATTAAATGCCGGGTTAAACCTGCAACAAATTATAATATTCTAAATACCTATTATCAGGGATTCCCAAAGTGGTCTTTATCAAACTTAAAGCATTGCTAATTCTCTGTCTTCTTCTAATAATAATAACAAAAATTGATCTTAAAAGTAGGTAATTTGACCATGGGGGTCTGAGGTAATGGTTCATTTTGGAAAAGGGGGTCACTTCTCCAAAATAGTTTGGGGATCCCTTACCTATATAGTTTAAAACACCATAAGTTTCAATACAATCTTTAGGTGATTTTACAACATGATTGAATGATAGTGGAATGTGCAAGTAACACATAATGAATAATTTTTCTTGGAAATTTTGAATAGCCCAAGTAAATGAAACATTCATAAATGTTTAATATTCAGCCACTTTGTTTTACTACACCTTAATAATCATAATATGGCCTTTAACTGACTTTTATTTCAAAGGTCTATAGTGGTAATTCTATCTTCAACTTTTACCTAACAAAGGTTGACATTTTGTTGCTCTTTAAAATCTTATACCCCTAGTTTTTAACAACAATGTATGTTACTAATATTATAAGTGCGAATGTTTAGATGGATGGATGTTTGTTTGAAGGTGTCTCCGAAACAGCTTAATGGATCTAGATGTAATTTGGCACAGATGTAGAACATAGTCTGGAAGAACACATAGGCTACTTATTATGTTTGTTTTGAATTCCGCACAGATGGAGTCCCGGCGACAGCTAGTATACATCTGAATAAATAACTTGTATATTATGGTCCACTGACAATATACCTATTTATTGTTTCACAAAGTCAAACCTGGATAAGCAAGAGTCCAAAAGGCCATAATATTTTTCAGATCATATAATGTGTAATATTTCTATTACTACATGAATTTAATAAATATGCATAACTCACAGGTTCAAAACTTAAAAAATACAAACACCCGAAATAAATCCTATTTGAGTGCAACTTTATATTTATAAATGATACTCTAAAAATGTTTTATTAATGTTTTGATTTTGACAATTTCCATTTTATATGAAATTTCCCTGCATATAACCTATATTGAATTGTCTCGGTGTCTTTATTTTATAATGATAATGGTAGGGATGACAATTTGGTATTATACGAGTGTTAGTTACATAGAATCTTTAATAATTCTGTTATGTCTCATGAATAAGGTTTCATGATGTTCAAACTTCTTCTTTACTCTTAACTCTTATATAAAGGTTTGTTATTAAACGATTGTCAGTCATGTTTCTCATAGATATGTATGATTTTGGTGCAGACACCGGACACTTGTAAGTGTTTTAGCCGTTTTCTATATGAATAATTTAATGTATGATTTTGTATGTTTGTCAATTCCATTGTAGTGTAGCTGAACCAACTGAACTAATGTTGTCTAAAGCGTCAATCAATTCATATTCTTCCCTTGAATGTCATAAGGCTAATCAGTACAGTTTTTTTACAATTAACACACAGTTTAACAAATATACTGTTTACTATGTGAAATCTTGTTTACCACTGTATAAATGACAATTTACGATGTTCCTTGTTATATATACAAAAAAGATAATTGAGGAAAACTATCTCAAAACTACATTAACTACCTTGTTGTACTTCTGAGGTAATACACATTAACCATTACTTTACAAATTTAAACAATTACTTTGACAAAAGGAAATCAGTAAAAGCTTATCTCTTCCCATTAGCTCTATATGCTGTAATTTTATATTTATGTTCATCATTTAACCAAAGTTTTTCCAAAATATAATTGATTAATTTGGCTGTGGTTAAGACATTGTCTTGTTATGAGGCTGTGGCATTGACTTGTGGAGTAGTAATAAAAATAAAAGTAGCCATATGCATAAATATTGTCTGGATCATGACAAACTTTTGCGCACGACTTTGTTTATGTGGAATTAAAAAAATCTTAAGTAAGTAGCCTATGTGTTCTTCTAGTCTATGTTCCATATCTGTGTCAAATTTCAACCAAGATGTGTTAAGCTGTTTAGACATATGTAGTAATAACGATTCAATCTTTTTCATTTATAATATATGATGCAAATTGTTTTTGTGGCTATGTACCATACATTTGTCTCAACAGTTATCGATTTATTTAAGAATGGTTTGTAATATTGACAAAACAAAATGTTCACCTAAAGGATGGATGTTCACTACAATTTTTTAGGCAGAATGTAAAGTTTTTTATTGCTTTTAATTGAAACATCAAACAGCACTATAGAGCACGTCTATGTAAATCTTAATCACTTATTTCTGAACTTATTTAGTAATTTCATGATGTAATTTTATTTTATTAGATAAGAAGTTCTACTGTTGTTTACTGTAAGTTAAAAAATTACCCGGATTCCGATCCGTTCATGTTGTTATGTTATGGAGCTTCGAAGGAATAGACTGAAAATCCACAACTAAAACTGTTTCACTGGGAGATATTCTGAAGGATGAACCAACTCGATGTAACCAAACTCTTGATTCCAATAGAGTTATAACAAACGTACACTTAAAATATAACATAAAAGGAAACTTTCACTAGTGTGCTGTTATGCTTTCAGTAATTTCATCTCCTTACAGACCACAAAAATTTAAGAGAAATCGCATGCCACCACCGATATACTAATGTCATATTTTCACTTCAATCTCAACTAGTTTGAAACATCTGTGGATTGTTGTGTGTCTGATCGCGTATCACAGAAAATATACCGGCAAATCTTTTATCACAGATTTTACAAAGAATTAATACGGCAACCGCCAGCTGACATTTCCTGCGTTGCAAGAAATTCAACATGGCCGACCGACATGACATGACTCGCATCCAACTCGCTCCCACATTCATACGTGACGTTGGATTTTATTAAGTTTTTTTAACTATATAAAATATATGTACATAAATAATTAATTTTAAAATTAAAATTGTAAAAAGTAGATTTTTTAAAGAAGTGAAATGTTAAAATTTGATTAAAGTTTTTTAAATAGTTCTTATAATGACTTGTATTATTTTTGACAAGAGTATTTTGTACATATTTGAAAAGACTACTACGTGGAAACATTTAGATAAATTATTTTATTTTTTATTTACTTTTTCCTTTCCCGCTTATATTAATAAATAAGCCATTATTTATTTAAATCATTTTCTATCTTAAACTGTGTCACGCATTTATTATTATACTTTGAATTCCGCTCACCTTCTATTTTGTTCTGGCGGTAAAACACTCCAATCAACTTCATACATTGGATAAGCCATATTTGCTTTAAACACGCAAAATTAAATATCACTCAACATTTCACTACGACACAGTAGTTCACAATACACATACAGTGCAAACTGTACTGTTATCAGAGGTGTTTTATCAGGTGCAGGTACTCCTCAAATATCCAGTAATTACGTATCTCTTATCAAAAATACAATTTATCACTGGAAAAGGACAGCAATATAGACACGGTTTTATTAATGTTTTATTTTCAAATGTCAATACAGTATATACAAAACAATGGATCGCGTCACATTATCTTAATAGGAAAACTCATTATTATTCTGTGTATATGTAAGTGTGAACGTAATATTTAATGGAGGTGTCGTTATCGGCTTATAACTTGTCGTCATGGTTGCGCGGGGGCCTGTCGACGTTATTTCTTTTTATGCAATCAACCAGCCATCTGATGCCTTCATCTACTCCATCCCTAGAAAAAAAACTTTTTAACACAAAACACTTGAAAAGAAATTAACAAAAAAAAAATTTATGACTTCTTATTACTTAATATTTTAATTTCATTGCATCATTATTATCATCATCAAAAATTGTTCAAGTATTAACTAATTAATTACCCTGTTAAGGCTGAGGTTGCCATTAGCATAATGTCCCTTGCACCAATTAGATGTGCATTTTGATTAAAAATAGGTTTGACTGTATGTACACCCATACAGTCTGGTATATCTTGTTTATTTGCTAGCACCAATAACGGAACTCCTGATAAATGCTCTGAAGCAATCATTTTGTCTGAAATGGTAAAAAAAAGTCAAAATCTTTGAAGAATAAGGTTCTTTTTTTAGAGTATTCACCCTTAGGTGATATATATCTAGCTTATTAAAAATCAAGTCTGTGTAAACTAAAGCTTTAAAATCATTTTTGTGTTATCAGTATCACATTTTCTTGAATTTATATCAATAACAAGAAAGATAAGTAATAAATGGTGATAAATTTATTTATTGTACTTTACAAGTTTAGTTTTTCTTATATATAAAATTCTTGTGTCAAAATGTTCGTTCCCGTACTCCTCCAAAAACGGCTTGACCGATTCTCATGAAATTTTGTGAGCATATTCAGTAGGTCTGAGAATTGGCCAACATCTATTTTTCATACCGCTATTAAGTTTTTTTAACTGCGCGCGGACGGAGTCGCGGGCGACAGCTAGTTTTTGTTTAAAAAAAATTAACTGATTAAACTTACCAAATGTTTCTTTTGATTCTGAAATTCTTTCCCTATCAGAAGAATCAACAATATAAATAACTGCATGACATTCTGCGTAATACTGAAATAATACAAAGATGTTGCAGTTACATACTTTTATGTAGTAACTTATTTTACTTACCTAGACTTGGTAGAAAAGTATTATTGTATTGTCTAAACATATTTATGTTTCAATTTTTATAATCAGTTTAATATGGCTAATGGCCTCAGGCCTAGCTCGGTCTGTCTTACAAAGTCATTGTATAATATTGAATGTAGATTGATTGTGCCTGTTATATAAAGTAAGTACTGTTATGAACAATTGACAATAGGGCATAACTGCCACATTTGCAGAAACCCCATAAACATCATTGACGTCATAAAATGTATAAATTGTCCAACTCGCGGCAATTCAGTGAGCAATCCTTTCAAAACAGTCAATTAAAAACGGTCCATTGAAATAGTGTTTCCAAATAAAGTAGTTAACATTTTTTTTTAAAAAAAAGGACCCATGGACGCTATCCTTACAGTACCTTATCCCATAGAGATTGTAGTTCTTGCTGTCCACCGAGATCCCAAAAACTAAGTCTTACGGCATCGACGTCTATTTTGCCTATGTTTAATCCTACAGTTGTTGTGATTCTATTTGGATTCATAGCTTTATATTTTTTAGTATATTTCGTTTTAGCTGCCTCCAAATATGTCTGTAAAAGATTGTTGAGTTTTAGTTCTTAATATTATTTGTAAAAAAACTTGTAAATATGCTCTAAATTTCTCTGTAATGTGATGTAAAAATATGATCGTATTACCGTTTTGCCAGCATTATCAAGCCCTAAAATCAACACACAGTATTCGTCTTTTTGTACCATATACTTGTAAAATCCGTGTAAAAGTGTATACATTTTATAACATTTTATTTTAGTAATTTTGTAACTTTACAACAACAAATAAATGTCAAATGAAAAGTATGTAGACGTCATACGTCATTGTCATTTGTTTGTCAATAGTCATTCCATAGACAGTAGTGGTCTTCAAGTACAGATACTGTATTGTAGTTGAAATAATAACAAAAACATTATCACGCCTGGGGCTCAGAGGGTTATACAGATCTTACGTATTTCTCTTGAACCAGGTCCAGGCTCACTTCTCTGTCCTCTTCCATAACCAGATGTATATCTGCGATTGCTTTGTCATTGGTTACTAATGCTCTAACGCCCGCGTCGTATATTTTTTTTATTTGAATTACTTAATTCGGTATTCATAAGTTGAAAAATGGTGAATACTAAATATTATTTTAAACTTTTTCAATATGTAACAAAGTGAAATGTTCCCTATTAAAATTAAAACTAGAAGAAGATAGAATATATAATTTTTTCCTTTGAAAAAGACAAGAATTGCGTAAGAAACGGTCACTATTGACATTTTGTATTAATTAGACTTTTATTCAATTGATAAAACGTTTACATAATACATTATACTATATCAATATAATTGTATTTTATTTTGTAACTGAATTTGAAAACGGTAGAAGTTAAATGTGAACTAATAAAAATATTGAAAATGTCAGTAAAAGACGCAAAGAAGAATAAGTCGCGTGAGACTTTCAAGTCCAAGTCAACTGACTTTGATGATTACAACCTAGATTTACGTTTAGTAACCTTTAGTTTGTATTTAGAAGGTGAAAGTCCGGGTACTGGTGAATGTACGTTGCTAATATATTTCGATGATGAATTATTACTGGGAGAAAAATGGGAAAATGGTCATACAATTGATACGATTATTTTACCATTAAATATAGAGGAACCTGGAATTGATCAAGAAATAATTGCCGACCAGCCACTCATATTTTTGCTTCGAGGAAGTTCAGGAAAACCCTCAAAAGATCAGGACCCCTTTCTTAATATTGATAATAGAGCTGGAGGAAACGTTGACTTATTGCCAATAGCACTAGGGGAAAAAGAGATAAATGTAAAAGTACCGCTATTGATTATTAGTTCCGGTGTTCCATCTGGTTGTTCAGTGGACGTACATGTAAGTTATAACGGTTCTATAAACAATGATAAAATACCTCTTACGCTAACGATGATTGCAGCACATTGCCTACCACTTTCGCGAGACGGTACTGCCTTTGTCAGTGGCATAGGTCTCGATACTATTCATGATCCAATTTCTTTAAAATTTGGTATGTCATTGAGCGCGTCTTCAGCTACGAAAATTGTATGGGGAAACGCTAGCAATGCCGGTCACGCCGCCGATACCCAAATTAATGTGCCAAGCGAAGATATGTTTGTCCCAAACGATTTAGCTATTGATAAATCCGAAAATTCAGTATATTGGAATGCTATGAGGCGCGTTCTGGTAGATTCTACATTATTACAAGAACGATTGAATAATAATTTCTATGTCGAGATAGCTGGAGTTCCGAAAAGTGGGAAAATTGAAGTACGAGGACGATACATTGCGTTGGTAGATACTGGTGTTTTGCTTCAGCCAGGTCAATCCGGGGTAACTGTCTGTGCAAAACTGATGTTTTATAGTGCCGACATTTTACCTGAATCCGTTGGTACAATTTTAGATTTACCACCAACCAGCGCGCGAGGTCCTGCACATGAAAATGAACCTGTAACTGACGAGAACGGTCGCGACGCTTACATTGTGATTAGAATGGATTTAATTGATCCAATTGTTCCAAAAGCGAAAATAACGTCCCTTTTTGATTTAATCGGATTTCCTTCTCCTGGTGGTCTTAAAATAGCCGAAGATTCGTTGAAAATATTATCTCCGCCAGAAGAGCCGCCTTTGGACAAGAAGCGTATTTGTAAAGAAGGTGGGGCGTTGTCGGTGCACAAGGAGCTAAGTAATTTGGCTTACAAATGCACGCTCCAAATGAATAAGAGTATAAAACGGACAGCAGCTAACCGCCTTTTATTACGGGTGAGGTTGATGCTAAAACAGTTTACACCAACGGAATGTTCCGAGATGGATTATCAAGATATGATAACAAGTCAACATTCAGCAGCTCGCCGAGCCGTAACTTCTTCATTTGCTCCTCAGCCTCCCAAGGTTCGACCTTCGCCCGGACTAGCCGCTGCTAGATGTCGGGCCGCAGGAGATGCTAGAATATCGAATGAGCATATTGAAAAAAACCTGAAAATTAGCCCTAATCATCCCCGAGTTCTTTTATCAAAAGTTTTGCGTTGTCTTGAACAGAGAAACGAATCTGATGCTTATAATTATTTAACGGTAGCTTTAAATGTCCATTCCAAAAACAGATATTTGCTGTGGACGTACGGAGGAATTCAATTTGATAAAGGACCTGAAGCAATCGAAGTAGCAACAGCCGCTTTTCGTATCGCCGTTAAAGGCGACAAGTCGGATGGAACCACCAGCGCCATCGGGTGGGCTGCACTGCACGCGTTACATCACTACCATGGTAACGAGCACCCAGCTTTCGTTGCACTTAAAAAAATGAGGAAATCTTTTGCACTACCTGTAGAGTGGAAGCGATGCCTGAAAAGATGGATAGATTCAAGTGGAGAAGAAGAAACTTTATGGATGCCTGGTATTATAGAATCGCGAAATCCTTTCTTGATTGCTGCAGCTTTCTTTTTATGTTTACGGTGCTTTAAACTAACTGAAAGAATTCTCCACTGTGTCGAAGATGGCTGCTATGAACGCGGTGCACAAAATATCGCAAAAGGGAAACCAGGCCCCAGTACTTATTATGTGAGAGCGGCTTCTCTTCTTTTGCGGCTTCACATGGATGTAGCCCTGGAGGTTGTCGAGAAAGGCATACGGCGGTTCGGACCCTGTGCTATACTTTCTCAAATACGAGCAACTTGCTTGGGCTTCGCTAAAGGATGGGACGGTAAATGTGAAAAGGCTTTGTTAGAAGCTGATAAAGATGGGGCTGAGCCTTGTCCCGGCTTGCTTCTTCGAGCAGCGATAGGCGGATGGAAGACCGACATAATGGCTTCCTTGCAACGAGCTGCCCGAGCGCATAAAATTGCTCCATCGGCTTATTCAGCGCTAACTTTGGGAAGAATTTATGGGAAATTGAGGGAAGAAAAGTTAGCCGAGCGTTGGGCTGCAGTTGCTGTGAAGACTGAACCTCTTTTGTCAGACGGTTGGGCATTTCTGGCATTACTGGCCATGTATAAAAAGGACGTTGATAAAGCTAGGGCCTTGTTTCGTACCGCAAAAGAAGCCGGACCAGTGAGTGCAGATATCGTTGCTGAGATAGAGAAGGTGAAGAAAGTAGTTAAAGTTGAATTGTTGCCGGAGATAATGGCTAAAGATTTGTGTCTCTGCGATTATTACTAATGGGGGTTTAACTTTATTGCTTGTATATTCTCTAAAGTAACGAATATGTCACCTAAATAGTTTTTTTTTGTTTTATCATACCATAAAGAATAGATTGGTTATAAATACAAATAAATTTAAATGAAAATAAACCTAATGTGTTAATTTAATTGGTTAATCACAGATAGTATCATCAACTAAAATTCTTAACTGAAGCTAATAAATTGCGTAATAGAGCTTGACCTTTAACACAAGTTTCTCCAGTAGGCAGCATTAATTAAACAACTTGTAATTACATTCGCTAGGGAAAAAAAAATTGAAGACAATCAAGGTGCTTTGTTCGTCGTGACAGACATAACAGAGAGAGCTAATTACAACGGTTCTTAGCCTTAGAGATGTATGTATGTCTACTTTAAATAGCTGGTCATAAAATCTTCAATATTAAGCTGAAGGCTGGAGGGTTCAAGCAAACTTCAGTGTTAGTTTTATGGAAAATCAATCAGTCAGCGGTCAGCGCTTTACAAAATATATATTGTCATATTTTCTTTTTATTGGTAACTACTTTTTGCATAATTCTCTTATAGAAACATAAAAATGAAACAGAGCATCTCTTGTTCCATAAAAAAACACCCACTTGTATAAAATTTAAGCCCTCCGGTTGATTTTACTAATTGTGAAGTGTCGCGGCTTAAAGGTCAAGTAGCATTGACCTTAGATAAATCTAAATTCACTATTGTGTCTTGCTCCCAGTCCTGGTTCCTCCACATAAGTATTGCAGTGAAAAAGTCACAAAGTATGACGTAAGTTTAGTAAAGAGAGCGTTTAAAATAGATTTGTCAAAGTTATATATAACACCAGCGCCTACGCCTAAAGTGTCAAAGAAAATAAAATCATATGGTGATATGGTTTGGTAAAAAATGAGGTTAGATTGCATGATACTGTATATAACAAGTTTATCGCAATGATAAACTGATAAGTGACTGCACACATCAAGCCGGATTAATCATTTACAAGAAATAACGATTGTATCGTCCACTTAAAAAAACATTTTAGTACAATTCGCTTAAGATTATGATGAACGTATTGATGCCGGTTGTTTAATTGTGCCCGCGCCGCCGCTGCAGTTACGCGGACGCAGCGAAATACAAACATTCCCTGAGGTGGAACGACCTGCCTTTGTTTTGAGACGAGTTTCAAACTTTACTTGACATGTGAACACAGAAAATGGCTCTGTCCTCGAATTGTTGGAAATATCTTGTATTAACCTTCAATGTTTTATTCGCTGTAAGTATTGTAATTGATTGTTTTTTTAAATAACATGCTCATTTATAAGAACCACGTTAATCTTAATCAGCGATTTTTTGTTGTCATAACAACTCTGTGCAAACAACTTTTTTATGTTAACTTTGTGATTATAACTAAATGGTATGTAAACTTACTGTTTTATGTATAACTTAACAACATTATAAAATATGCGAAAAAGTACCTGTCTTCTTTTGTCACCTAGATTTTCTAATTCTAAAATGAGCTAAATTGAACTGGCAAGAGACCAATTCGTATATGGGTGATATTTTATTGCTATCCTTGTCGCACTTGTGCAGATGTCGAAAGCACCATAGAGAAGTAAGACAGTATTGAGGAACCTATATAATTTTGTCGTGTAACATGACTTCTGAAGTTTTCTAATTTTTCTCAACAGATGTCGGCAGTGGCGCTATTTGGAGTTAGTGGATTTCTCGTATATCGCCTGTTTATTTACCGGCATTTTATCCCAATAAATGTAGAGTATCCAGCAATATTGCTATTGATGATGGCAATCATTACATGTTCTGTAGCATGGATTGGATGGCGGTCTGCAAAATCTATGCATCAGTTTCACGTCGTTATGGTAATTCAATTTACTTTATTCAAAAATATTTCAGCTATATAAGGAGGGGTCGTTTACATAATTTTTATAGGAGTAGCTATATAAGAAGTACATGGAATTGCAGCTAAGTGGTGATAAGCGCCATCTCTTATCGAGATTTTTACCAGTCTAATAATTTACAATATTTGAATAAGTTTATAAAGTTTAAGTCAAGTTTATAAGTTAATAATAGTAATGCAAGTCTATGGATTTTATTATGGAATGATTAAGTTGAATTAGGATTATATAATAATTCCCAGGCTGGCCTCTTGATCGTTATTGTGGTAGTCATTGAGTTTTCCTGCTTCGTTTGGGCGATGGTTGTGTGGGACAACGCAGAAATCGAGATAAGGAGCACCATGACTAACTACTTTATGCTTACCAGTAAAATTGAGGACCCTAATTCTGTGGATTCGTTACGATGGGATAAATTACAAGTCCAGGTAAGACAAGAATTCAAATTGAAGACTTCGAGTTTAAACTTAAAAAATCTTTGTATCAACACCTACCTTGTGGTGGTAATTCCGTCAACTTTTGTCTTATCTTAATTCGAGAAGAACTTCAGACAAAATTAAAAATAAAGTAAAAAATAAAGTGCTAACAATATCCCACAGTTCGAATGTTGCGGCATCAGTGGTCCTGGGGACTACTCGGCATCTAAACATGTGCCGTTCTCTTGCTGCGGCCAGGGTCCGTTGGACTCGCTACACAAGCCCTACACAGCAGATTGTACAACGCTCTACCAGCGCGGTTGCGGGAAGCAATTACACCAGTATACCAAGGATCAACTATTGCTGGTCGCTATGACAGCGCTCACGGCTTCCATATTGCAGGTAAGAACGTATAGATTATATACATAATCATAATAGTCTTCACTCTTAATTCTTTATTCAATACTACCAGTTGCCCGCGACTTCGTCTATGTCATCCGGGAATAGTGTAGCTACCCAACAGTGAAAAATATTGTAAATCGGTTCATCATCAGCTCACTATACGTCCCCACCGAGGGGCTCGGAGCCTACCCCAAGTTAGGGGTGACTAGGCCATAGTCAACCACGCTGGCCAAGTGCGGGTTGGTTGACTTCACACACATCTTCGAATTTCTTCTCAGATATGTGCAGGTTGCATCACGATGTTTTCCTTCACCGTAAGAACGTCGGATAAATGTACATATGTAAATCGAAAATCGAAAAACACATTGGTACATGGCGGGATTCGAACCCAGGACCTGCAGATTGCAAGTCAGGCGCTTAACCTTTGAGCCACCGACGCTGTAAATCGGTTCAGTAGTCTCGAATTCAGTATTCAATACGAACAATGAAATCATTCCGCATTCGCAAAAAGCGTTAAAATAGAGCAAATGCTTTTCTATGAGTGTTCATACAGCAACGCTTATTTATCGCGCAGTATTCTGGCGTTTGACCATTTTGTGCACCGGGAGAATGAAACAAGAGATTTTAAAGCGTTGATCGCTCGAGAGTCGCCAACGCCGAGTTTTAACGCAGCCTAAAAAAAAAACGCTCGTGCGAATGTGGGATTATACCTAATATTCGTAGATAGCAATAGCTTCTAACCTATGTATCACGACACATAAGTTACGTGAAGACTAAGGTATTAAGCCACCAAGTAAAGATGGCGACAACAGTGTCAAAAGTTAGTGTATTGAAAGGCGACATATAATTTGGCCGCCCTTGAATCTAATGTAGGTGACTGGAAAACTTATCGAATAGAATGTTAATTTAAGTGTTTCCATTGCTAGCCGAGCTGTTTTATTTGAATGGAATAACTTTCGTTTACGACTTTACATTACAATGTATTATAGTGCCAACGACAAAGCCCACAATACGATTTTAGGTAATGGCGGTACATAGCGTTGCCAGGCGTCCGGATAAAGCCGGACATAGGTAGGCTTTTTGATTGCGTGTCCGGTCAAAATAAACAATTTTCCGGCTTTTGTTAGGTTTTTTACATTTCCCAAAAGAGAATGTACCTATTAATACTGAGACAAAATCCTAAATAATATAGGATGTCCGACGTTTCTACTTAAATGTCCGGCCAAACTGGCTGGTCTGTCCGGCTAGTAGGTTTGGCGACCCTAGAGGTACGTAAAAGTATAAGAACGGAGCACACATTTCCGCGTGTTTCTACACCTGAAGTAACTTTACCCACCTGTGCATACACTTTTAGTTGACCACGAGCCGTTATTTTTGCATTTTCTAATACAAAACTTAATGAATACTCAAATAGTCGACCCTCGAATCATAAATATGTATTCAACCTTCGACAGCACGCAAACAATATGATATTAGCAAAATTATTAATTTAATTACTGACCTAATGATTGACTGATGACATTGTAACACTGTAAACTGACATCAGTGTAGGTTATGAATGAATTATGATTTAAAATTTATTTCATTTATCGTTGGTTTCTGAGACTAAAATCTACGTTTAAACCAGTGTTTCCCAAAGTGGGCGATAACGCCCCCTTGGGGGCGTTTGAAACCTAGGAGGGGGCGATAAGGGGCCCAAAAAATGGGGGGCATTGAAATTAATTAAAGTAATGAAATTGTGGTTTTTAAGTTTTAGGGCTGAATAAAAATTAGGGAGCTCTGAAATATAATTGATTTCCAAAGGGGGCGGTGAAAGAAATAAGTTTGACAATCACTGGTTTAAAACATACTGTTATCTTTTTGACATATACATAATGACAGTAAGTTTTTTTAGTGAGATTTTGATCTCAGAAACCCACTGTTTTAAGTCAGGGAAAAACATTTCAAATAATAATTAATTTTATGTACAGTTATATAAAGACCATAAAAATTTGACAAAGCACCACTCTACATTTCTCTTATTAACTTAAATAAATGATATCTTACAGAAGTAAGAAGGAAGGCCTAATTTTAGTCCATGTTCCCTTCCCACCTTTTTCTTATAAGGAAAGGATGGGAAGGGAAGTGGATTTGACAAAGGAGAGGATGCATAGGAAGAGGATCTTTCTGTGCATCCCCTCTTTTGTCGATTAAAGGTAGGCAATGCATCTGCAATTGCAGATGTCTATGGGCAGCGGTTGCTTTGCTGTTTAAGTGGACTCAAGTGACTGTTTGCTTATTTGCTGACTTATGATACATTAAAAAAATATTAATTAACATATTCAATGAAGCTTATTTTTACTTCAGTATATTCTTATTAATGAACAACTTAATATGGCAGTAATTTTTTAACTTAAATAAATTTTTATTTTCTAACAATTCTGGAAATATCTATCTACAAATAATTGTCTCGCCACAAAACCATCACTATTTGGGTCTTCATTACATATAGTGATGTCAACGTCATTGTCAATTTCAGCCATTTCCCAATTTGTTGGTGCTATGTCCCCAACCGACACAGCTATATTGTGTAATGCTGCACACGCACAGATCACAGCCACAACGGTTTCCACCTTGATGCACATACCTACTTGTAAACAAGGGAATCTACCCTTCCAAATACCAAGACAATGTTCCACAATTTTTCGTGTTTCATTATGACTTTTATTATATTGTTCCTGGGGTATTGAATTTGGAGACAAAAAGGGTGTGAGTATGGTATTACTCATGGCAAAGTCACTGTCTCCTAAAATTACTCCTTCTAATTCACCTGTATCAAGTCTCTGTTTAATAGAACTGTTATTGTAAATAAAATTATCAGGTGTACTACCCGGCCAGCGGGCTACTAAATTGAAAAATTCTAAATTTGGCCCAACAACTGTCTGTACATTGATGGAAAAAAAGCCTTTTCTATTCTTGTACACTTCCGAAGTGTTTCCACCGGGACTTCTTATTTTTATGTGTGTACAGTCAATGCATCCAATCACTTCAGGAAAATGGCTGATTTCGTAAAATTTTTGCCTGAAATAAAAACAACACAAATATACCTCTAATTTGTATTCCATTAAGTTAGATTTAATTCATATTAAAAAGAAGCTTACTTCACCATGTTAAGTCCCTCCGTTGTGGTTGGAAATTTAACATACTTTTTCATTTTTTTTGCTATCAAATTGGAAACTTGGACAATGATCCTGGAAACTGACTGTTGGCATATATTCATGACATCTTTTTGCATTTTCTGGAAAAAAAGATATGTCCTACATATCTTTTACCTAAACATTAAATATTTCATATATCAAGAAGGCAGCACACAAGTATAAAGTGGTCACCTCGATAAGTGACTGACTTATCAGACAAAAGGCATTGCTTCATGTCAGTATTTTGACTGTGGTATTGTAACAGAAGAGCAAGCTATTCACGCAGCTGCTAATGCTGCTGCAGCTTCTACCATTGTCGAATGTTATCGAATCGTATATCAAATTCGAAGACTGTATTGTATATACTAACCTGAAAACTACCTGTAGCGTAATAGCGTAATGTTATCAACAGCATTATTTCTGGAGGAAAAGGTAAGCCTCTTTTTGAAGGTTTTCTAATGGATTCCAGCATAGGCAATATAACACTTTTAACAACATCAGGCGTAAATCTATATCGAGCATGAAATTCCTCGACCGAGTATTTTGAAAACGGATCAGAATAATCACGTAAATATCGCCTCGGTCCTACGCCTACGTTTCTAAATCTTTTAGTATATTGTACGAACTCAACGAATTGATCGAAATCAGACATTTTTTCGTTATAATAGTCATGCGATGATACAAATTCAGTGAAAATAAATTAACAAAATAAAGAACATTAGAGATAGCTAGTATACAACAAAACATAAATAACGTCTAATGTCAGTGTCATGTCAGTTTTGCAATGTCAGTAAGGACGGCCTGAAAATCGATTTTCTAACAAATCGAGTTTTTCGATTTACAAACAGCGCTAAATTTGAAAAAAGATATGTTACATATTTTAATTTTAACACCATAAGTTGTTGATCGTTTTGTATTTAACTGACTTGTTCAGAAAGGTAATTTTTTCACAGGTGTATGTAAATTTGTATGATTGTGAATTCCTTTAGGATGGCATGGAGCCGGATTAAACCGATATTGTTGACCTCACTCAATTCATTCGTTCGCAGGGTGTCATAAGATTGCAGCCAGTGGGATTTTTTTAATTAGTCTTATAAATGTTTAATGGTAATGAAACTATAAATATATATTGCCCCCTTCTCTTACAAAAAAATTAATCTTACCCTGAAATCTTAAATACAAAATTTTGTCATAGCTTATAACCTCAAAAAGGCTGATAATTTTTTCTAATTCTTATTTTTGTCACCATTAAAGTTTATTGTCACTATAATCATGAGAATTAAGGATCACATCGACTTACGTTTCTTTACTGTTCACTGTAAATCCCTTTGAAAAAAACTATTTATTTTTATACTTATACTTTATTTGAATTATAATCGATTGTAAATATTTATCTCTTACTTTTACTAATCTTAGAAAGAATAGTATGTTCATGATAGAAAAAAGTAATTTGATAACAAAAACAAAAAATCGAATACTATTCTTTCCAAAGAATCGATTTTTGCAGTCAATGTTGGATCCAACGTAAATATTTGCTGTCAATTGATAACCTGTGTTACCATATATTAAAATTGAATATACTGAGTCAAAATTGATACTCATCTAATTTTTTTTTAAGTATTTTGGCAATTTAAACTGGCCTATGCTTTTCAATTTGTAGTTTGGGAAAGATTGCATTTTTGGTTACGAAAAGAATATTTATCATCGACAAGATCAATCATTAGTCAACAGGCCATGGTTTATTAATACTATTTCATTGCAAGTCCTTTCCTTGGGTTTTGTGGACATTTATGAACGCCGTTTATAAATAACTTGTAAAAATTAAGATTATTTACCAAACTTTAGGAAAAATCTGTTATAGACTGTATGAGGCGTAGGATCTTTATATTTTATTTCTTATTTTAGAACATTCGTGATATCTTTACAAATGGCGCTAATTGTTTTCCCTGTGACTCATTCTACAAACTAAATAAGCTTCAAGGTTACATTATGCGATCAAGTTAAGTCACACGTTAAAATATTTTGACCAACTACCAAATGGAAAAAGAGTGTGGAAGGTTCTTGCATTTTAGATAAGTCGGTTGTTTGACGGTGTTAATGCGCGTAGAAAGGTTA
This sequence comes from Papilio machaon, assembly GCF_912999745.1. Taxonomy (NCBI): domain Eukaryota; kingdom Metazoa; phylum Arthropoda; class Insecta; order Lepidoptera; family Papilionidae; genus Papilio; species Papilio machaon. Next base: position 1,646,366 of record NC_059989.1, on the reverse strand, counting down.
GTATCGCGCTGTTTTCAATAGACCTCTGGCTAATTTTTGGAAGCTAAAAACGGTTATGTTAAGCGAGCCTATTGAAGTCTAAATATAGATTACCGGGTTATTACACATCTACAAGTCTACAGCCCAAATAACAGAGTGTACACTTAGTATGTTGCAATCACGCGACAATTTTATGAAGATCCAAGAACTACAAATTAGGGTCAACGTCTAAAACGCCTTCTTTATGTACGCCCTACTGTTTATATTATATAGGTCGTGGGTTTGTGAAGAAGTGATGAGTGCTCCTTTGGATACATCAATTACAATTAACTGCGACACGTTTCGTAACATAATAAACAAGAAGTCGTTTAAAAAGTAAACCTATTGGGAATATATTTTTTATATGAAGTTAATCAAAAAAAAGCTTTATTTAATTTTTGTTTATTGGGTTGTTGCTTCTTTTACTATATTGCATTATAAGTTGTTGTAGACTGGTATTAATGTTGATGCGTTTGCTATTTTTTTATTACATTAAAACAAGTACGACTAGACAACCGTTCGGATGGTTTCGACTAACGGAGTGCAGTTTTTATTCAATGCCATTAACTGTAACTCGTGTTTCATACTTAAAAATTAACTTGAGTCTGATTGCACAAACTTTTATAGGAGATACCAACTCTTCAGTTCGTAGAATTCCAAGCTGAACAAATGTCAATTCAAACAGTAAACATTGCACTTTATTAGTCAATTTCATATTGCTCGATGGCTCGATGGTACTTAATAATATTTTTAAATGTACCCATAATTATATCCCCTTTTTAAAACTTAAATAAGTGCAGAAATGTAAGATTTAAATAAAATATTTTAAACAAGAATGCCGGTGAACTTTAACATAAAAAAATCTAGTTGTATATCTTAATAATTACGCTAAAATTAGATTTCTTAACTAATCATGCGAAAAGATATTCGATAATTTTGCGTCAATCGGATGTTGCTAGAATTTATTCGATTTCAATTGTAGGGAAACAATCGACATGTTTGTGGGGAAATTTACGGAAGTTATAACTTATACTGGGTGGTCGCTTTTGTATTAATGAATAACTATTGCAGTTATTTATTTTTTACGAACATGACTAGTATATTAGTTATTTGAATTTTCCCTTTTCGGTTTCATTTATAGAAATTGCAACAGCATTGACCTGTTGTAAAATTATTAATAAACATGGTGTAATAGTTTCAATGACCTCACCGCTGCCGCTGACAGCCGTCCGTCTCTCGCTGTACGCGTCGGTATCAACAATTTGTACACTTGCCGTAATTCAAGGTTAGGTTCTGCATTGTTTAAATTATGAACGATTATTTTAATAATAAAAATTGGTACGTGACTATAGAAGGTTACGTTTGAACATATTGTATAAGTCGCCGGCAAATCGTGTACGCCGCTCGTTTGCAATTAGCCCTGAAAAATGACTCACTAAATCGAATATTTTTACTTAACATATGCAATACATTTCTAGTTAACTTATAAAACTCTTAGGTCTACATTTAGGAAGTTTAATTTGACTTAAAGATAAGTTATTTATATTATATATTCAAGCTGTCCACAGCACAAGCCATTTTTGTGATAAACCTTCCTCATATTGAGTCAGTATACTTTTATCCTTCGTATTTAAACCTGTATTTAACAATGATATCATTGTTTATTAGCAGCGTTGTTTGTCTGTATTTCGCACGTAAATGAATCACGCAGGACAAACAAATGAATAATAAATCATACACATTAACGTGTCATAGTCACGTCAAAAACGTACAAAATTATTTGGGAACTGGAAAATGATTAAAAGCAAATTTTCAACTTATATAGCTGTAGGTTAAACATGTCTACATAAAACATTTACCCCTTGTTTTAAACCACTAACCGTTGGTTTCTGACGCCAAAATTTCTCTATAAAACATATCGTCATCCCTGTTATTATTTTTGACTAAATAGACATCACAATATATTTTTAACGGGGATTTTGGTTTCAAAAACCCACAGTAAGGGATGTTTCTTCTTTTGTACAGTTATTTATATAGATTATAGCAGAAAAACTAAATGATATTCTACAAATGATTTTGCGTGGATGGACCTTTATCGTATTCGATTTTATACCTACAGCTACAGGTGTTTTTTTTCTTTTTAACCAACTCAAAATTGTTTCCCTTTTACTTATAATTTACTACATTATAATACAATACTAAACTATTACATATATCATTGAAAAATAAGCATTTAATACGAAAATTGGAGCGCTAGAACAGAGGATGTCGCCTCGCAAATGGCTCATTAAATGTCATACATCCTCCCCGTACTATGCGTGGGACTCTTGCACTAGTTATACTACTGTTGATCTTGCATCTCTGTCTAACGTGTTGATATAACGATATGAATACGATAGAATTGCAGCGGATTTTTACTCATAAAGTATATGGTAGCGGGGAATTCCGCGGCTGATTCGAGTCATTTTACAGATCCTCTTAACAGTTGGGGATCGGGAGGTCATCTGATTGGTCTGGATATAGAGAGGTTATGTCTATTATATGATAGCTCTGGATTAAATGGTCTGTGCTATTATGTCCTGTTTACTAAGTTAATTGTTTCTAATTGGTTTCATACTGAATGTTACCAAGGGAAACATTCAGGAGACAAAAACACACAATTGAAAGACTGAAACCTTGGGAAGAACTCAGTGTCGAAATTTAACCATAACTTTAGTTTTGTTTTCTTACAACACTTCTCATTGAAATTGGGCACACATACATTTCTGTGCTCCTAATATTTTTCAATGTCTCCGAAGTATTTGCTTAACGTAAATGGATACTGAAGCTTCACGGACATCAAAACAATATTTGCTTGCGCTTTGTGTGCATCACTCGAGATAATACCTTAATTAATGACGTCATTCATGAATAATTTGTATAAAATTGTACTAGCTGTTTGTGTGGCGGATTTTCCCGCCAACGGAATTAAGATAAATTTAGTGTCTGACCTGTTTTGTGTATTCCATAGAATATTTGTCTAAAAATGTATCCACTTGTAATTAAATGACTGTAAAACTACTTTATTAATGTTAATCAACTTTTAACATATTTTTTTTTTGTATATCGAAAGACATTCGAAAGGTAAGACAAAAGTAATTTAAAATGGTAGAGTGCTTCCTTAAAGGACGCCTAGTCATATCAGGTTGAAAAAACCTCTGCAGGCAGAAACCCTGTTTTTCAGCCCTCAACGGATCCTGATGAAATTTGGCACAGATGTAGAACATAGTCTGGAAGAACAAATAGGCTACTTATTACGTTTGTTTTTATATCCGCGCGAACGGAGTCGCAGGCTACAGCTAGTTTATCTATAAATCTAGATCGACTAACTTGCCTATAATGTATTTATTAATGAATCTTTTATTATTTCTAAATTCTTAATATCATAAGGATTACTACTCTATGGTTCATGAAACCTCGTTATAATAATATTTTATTATATTACACATAAATCTTTTATAATTGACTTCTGTTATGTAAACAATCACTTTTTGAATACATTGTTCTTATATACGTAATTAAAAAAAACAAGAAGCTTTATTCATTTAGCTTCAGTTATAAATAATGATAAACAATATGGAGCTATTAAACAGAGCATGCCCTTATGATCCGTAACAAGTTTAAGCGATAACGAACAAAATAAAACACAAGCGTCATAATGTAGACCTGTTTATTTGTGATAAAGTTGTATGAAATGCAGCGTCTACGACGCCTGGTCTTTGTACACGAAGTTAAAATGTCGCCATTTGTTGCAGAGGAAGTTATACAAATTCATAAGTCAAATTTGGAAGATGCTATATCAAATAATGTGCAGCATAATGCTGAATTCTTAATAGTATATGAAGTTTATGTGATTTTCTCCAGGATTCCCAAAATTACTGAAATCATTGCGAATATTGGTTTATATTACAAGCTTTGGTGATTAAAAGAGAGAACAAAATAATCTGTTTACTTTTTTTATTTTAAATGTGTGAGGCATAATCAAAAGGGCCTCGTCGAATCTTTGTCGGTGAGTCATCATAGCGCGACGTATGAGTGCGGTACCGACCTCATTTCCTTGTTCTGTCTTGTAATTATACTCTGTTCTAGACGCTGATAATAAGATCAATTTAAACCACAATAACAGATACTTGTTATAAATTACTCGTAAGTTTTTTATATAGCTTCAAAATGTTGTTTATCAGCTCGGCTAATTATCGTCGGGTTACCGTGAAATTCCATGACCGAGACACTTGTATTAAAAATATTATTACCTCTGTTTTTTCTTTTTCTTTCAACAGAATTAAACAAATTAAAATATTATTTTAATAAGTTGTTTCGAAAATGGAAACGCACAGTTAGATTTTCAATTATGACTCTAACCAAGCGTTTAAATGAGGTAGTACGAAGAGTTACAACCTTGCGCGCCTTTTTTGTGTTCCCGCCAACTCATTGTTAGCGCGTGAATTAGTTAGGGCTGTCAGATTTGATAACCACCATTGATGACTCTATGTCTTCATTGTTTTAAAAACTGGGATAGAATGTTTATATGCAAAACAATGTTAGTTGAATGATATATCGATAATCTTACTTTTTAACTAATGTTTGGATTATAAATGTTATCAAGTCACTTGACAACTGCTTAACGGATCTGAAATAGCGCATAGACTTAAAGTTTTTTAATCTGTGCTTATAAAGTTCAGAAATAACTTTAGAGTAATGAATACAATATGTAATTAATTAACTTACCATAGGGTAAGTTAGTCTAAGCTTACATATAATCAAAAACGATCTTAAAATCAAAGAGCTATTATTATTTCTTCTTGGACAACCATAAATTAAATATCTCGTCTATAGAGTGTGTATGTGTTATGAATCGCTAAGGACATCTCGCGTGTGCTCGAGAATCTGTCAGGATTATAAATAGAGTTCGCAACTATTACGTTTGTACTGCCCATTGTTAACATGCATAGAATTACTGCTTAATAATAATTAAAACGTACTTGACGCTTTTATAAACAGCAACAATTTTAATTTTACTGTTATTGAATCAAATACACATCTACAAATTTTTGTTGTCATTTCAGAACTAGCTATAATAAGTACTGGCAAATTCATGTTTAGCTAAATTACCATGAGCTGTCAAGTTGATAAGCGATATTTGAATTCTGTAGCATAAGAGACATTGATTGAACTGTATTAGATAAAAAATATAAATACAATTTACATAGTTATGAATGTGTCTGGCTAGACAGAGTGAGGTGTTATAATATAAATACATCTAATATATAAAATTCTCGTGTCACAGTTTTCGTCACCGTACTCCTCCGAAACGGCTTGACCGATTCTCATGAAATTTTGTGAGCATATTCATTAGGTCTGAGAATCGGCCAACATCTATTTTTCTTTTTTTTTTCTTTTTTAACTACGCGCGGATGGAGTCGCGGGCGACAGCTAGTAATAGATATAAAGCTGCGATGAATTACGTTCATGTAATCAGTCGGTGATCTATGTATTTGTTACTACACCGTATGCGATTGTGTTATAATAACACACATTTCTCCAACACTTAAAATGCCAACAAACAAAAAAATGTTTACGTCTCAAAAATTCCATAGCTTCTTACCGGTGCGTAAGATAAATCATGTTTTGTATACCGATGAACAAAGGCAAGTTCTTAAAGCGAATCGTCGAATGTGAAATCTGAATGCGGTCGTGTTCCGGCGCGCATGTAATTGTTCTCTACCGCCGTTGTTGGTTGTTGAGCGTGAAATGTCTTGGTTCTTAGGGTTTGTTTTCCTTTACACTTAACCAATTAAGAGCAAGGAGATTTATTCTAATTCGATGGCAAAGAAAATGAATGAACATAACTCTTTACTTCGTACACATTTATTAAGATCTTTAAATTATATCATCGACTTTGTGTAGAACTAAAATAAACTATATTTCATATTCAGCCCTTTTTTAAATCTTGCTTTTTGATCGCTTTCTTACCTTTTAACCAATGTATTTAAATTTTGAATTTTAATCAGTTTAAATTAACTAAAAACATGCAATTACAAAGCGTTCTTTATTTTAGTCTAACCCTACTTATATTATAAACTAGCTTTTACCCGCGACTCCGTCCGCGCGGAATAAAAAATAGAAAACGGGGTAAAAATTATCCTATGTCCTTTTCCTGGTTCTAAGCTACCTCCCCATCAATTTTCAGCTAAATCAGTTCGACCGATCTTGAGTTATAAATAGTGTAACTAACACGACTTTCTTTTATATATTATAAATGATAAATGTTTAAGTTTAGATGAATGAATGAGTTTTTGCTAGAAGGTATCTCCGTACCAGCTCAACGGATCTTGATAAAATTTAGTACACATATAGAATATAGTCTGGAAGAACGCATAGGCTACTTATTGTATTTTTTAATTCCACACGGGCCACAGTTAGTGAGTAATACAGAGGAATGGGGTAAATTTTACAACGACCGTACAAGTTGGAAATTCCTCTTCCCCTGTGGGTTTAGTGCCTTAGGGCATTAGTGATTAACTTTTTAGCATAACCACAGGAGACTGGCTCATAGTGATTAAGTGATTCAAGGTTCAAAGATCCCGCATAACTCATTAAATTACTTCATAAGACTTAGAGTTTCAGTGTTTTTTAAATTTTTTTTTTTAAAGCATAGGCAATAAAATTTTACAACCACTTTTTAAATATTTGTTTGAATTACCTTAATATCAGATTTTTTATAATGTTTTGTGTTTATGTCCATAAAATAAATATTTTTTCTTGTTTCAGAGCACTGGTGTCTTCTGTACGTTTTTTCTCGCGCACGCCATTTTGGCGCGGCGTCGGGCGTCAATAAGGCATTCTGTTTCAGTGAGGGAAGCTACTTTCTCCGCTCCAGATGATTCCTTATTAGCGCCTACAGCACCTGCACCTACCTTGCCCAAGTATTAAAGTGATTGTGACGTTCTAGATGTTTCTAGATAATCGCAAATAAACGGTTAAATTACGACCGTCCATAGGATTTTATCCTTACTTGCCAAATTTTATATTTGTGTATTTTAGTATTTTATATTTATACTGATTTACGTTAATTCATATAATAAATAATAGTTAGCTAAATGCACAACATAACAAATAAGAGACATTTGTGGGACAGTGTGTTTACGTAAAAGTATATTATATTTAAACTTTGAAAATCTATGAACCTTCCTTTATACTTTGTACAACACGTGTTGACGTCATCGCACTCAAGTCCCCTGTTATTATCCAGTATAAGGCGTATTCTCCAACGAAGGGTCTAACTTTTTAACCTTCCTTAAATTAGGCACAAGTCAACTACTCTGTATCAGTACGGATTGGTTGACTACATATATATTTCGATGATACATGCAGGTTGCAGCAAGATATTTTCCTTTACCTTACTTGGTGTATGAACAATTAGTTCTTCAAATTCACAATTTAAAAGTTTACAGATGTGTGATTTACATAAATACTAGCATACAAGTGACGTTTACATAATTCCTATTAACATATAATCTGAGTTTGCGCACCGATAATAAATTGTACAGACGGATGCTGAGGAAAGTGGAACGAGCTGAGAAACCTGTATTTGTTTAAGTTATTGTGCAACGTTACACCCGGGGCAATAACGTAACTTGCGATAAGAAATCCGAAGCTTTTACTTGCTGTGACCCAAAAAGTACCATAAACAATATGTGTAATATCAAAAGTGCGTAGTGTAGTGTGACTAAGTAGTGTAGATACAATAAAAAACTTAAATATGTATTTTTGAAAGTTAATATAAAAAATCAAACTTAAGCCCCGAATAAATATAAAAATAAAGTAAAAATTATTGTTAAGACAGAGAGAAAAATAAAAACAGTGCGATGTAAATGAACGATTAAAAATTTTTAAGTTACTAAAATTGATTGAAAATAAAATTGATAACAAAAAAGTTGATTGGGTTATTATTGAATCTAAAGAAAAAGAATGCTGTTTACAGTACAGTCTCGCAATTAACGATATCTTAATATGTAAATACCAAGAATCATAGGTCGTCGTAAAATTAATCAGATACATCACGTAAACAAGTGGCCATTTCCACTAAGCGGCTACCGGTTACAAGGAACGCGACTGTCCGCGCTAAATTTCATCTTGAAATGTGTCGCAAGAAAAGTACGTATTTGTGTTTTTTACTAATATGTCTGCCCAATGACACTCGGGGGCTAATCCAAATCGGTTCAGTTATTTAGGATACAATGCAGTTATAATGAAATTTACATATGCACATACAACAAACTTACATACGCGCGAAAAACTTTACCCCTTTGTTAGCCGTTACAGTGGAAATACCCACTAACCTATACCAAACCTATAATTAAGATTTTTTTCCGTTATGACAATACTACGGATATTAAAAATTACATATTAGAAATGTTTTCTTTTATATGAAAACACGTGTATTGAATATACGATGACGTCAAACTGTCTTCCAATGGGATTTTCATTTTTTATAATTCGTGGATATCTATAAAAATGTATACCTTTTTATAGTGTTGTGAAGAAAAAATTTAAATTATATTCTCGAATTGAACTATTTAAATTAAAAAATGACCTCGGAACTATGCCTTATTATTTATTACATTTAAGCATTTTTAGTGATTAGTGGTTGTGTGTTTGTTGTTCTTATAAATTTTATTACATTTATTTTACTTTGATCGAAGACTATTTGTACTTTTTAATAAACGGTTAAAGAACATTACATTGTTTTAATACCTTTCCCTTTAGTTAATTTTTAACTGGAACTACATTTAGTCAATATAATTAATATTTTTTATAGACGTGTCCGACGTAGGTGTCCATTTTAAAGTTAGGCTGCTAAGCCAAGCACTCAACTATGTGTTTACAAATACCGAGACTTCGGCCGAGGACACTGTCTTGCCACTCTACTCGGTAGGTGGTCAGCTTATAACGCAAATTTACAATACGAAACTCGTTGCAAAACGAAGAAAATTCCTAACCTTAATTATAAAACAAGCTTTGCAAATATAACTAGAAAGTTAGTTACGCCTACATGAATAACAAAATCACTTTCGAATCAATCAGGCCCTTTAGTATTTTCTTACGCTCGAGTGGGCGTAGTCTTGTAAGACTTGTATTAGAAAATTGGCCAGTTCTTAAAAGCCACTTTATAGATCTAAATATAAAAGGAGCTACACTATGGCATCTTTTTGTTCGTAGTATTTATGTTATGTAGGTATACCTATCCATTCAGCCTCGTTTTATTTATGCGTACAAGTATCTTCCATATTTGTACGCATAAAAATCTGTCGTTTCTACCTACTCGTCTAGGTCACGGCAGTGAGTTACGTTGTTGTTATTGTTATTTGTACTGGACAAAGGAAAATTACTAAACAGTTTTTGACACTTTGAATAACATTTGAAAGATATTATTAAGGATAAATCCAAACAATCACAAAACTAAAGAAAAAAACTATACGATACTATGTTGTGTAAATTCCTTGGACAGAAAAGATCCTGCTAGGTGAATGTGTAAGACTGAGACCAGAATATGACTCGAATGTAAAGTGCGAGCAGGAGCGCAAATAACTGAATGAGGGGTAACAATTGTACAGATATACGCGGGGCGCTTTGGTGGCAAAAAAGTTGCCTTAAAATGGGGAAATAATAGACGATTACTTTTGTTGAGTTGCCCATTGATTTTATGTTGCGATGAATATTTGTAATTAGGTGTTAATAGGTGCAAGAAAAATCAAAACTATTAAAATATGAGTAACATTAAAAATATAAAACCGGAAGTAGAAAATTTTAATGTTATTGACCTTAGGACCAAGTTATGGCTATCAAAAACTTTGTTGCAACCACAAAAAATCGATTTTAAGAACGAGTGCACGCGGTAATTATTACACTAATATCCAATTTTTACCGTTGAAATTTTCCAGAAGATTTAAGAATCCATATAAGATTTAATTTGACAAGACTTCAGTAATAAAATACAATACAAAAAGATAGTATTAAAAAAAAAATACTTTTAAATTGAATTGTGTGGTAGATACAATTTCACGATCTGGCAACACATTCACGGCGTCGCGTCGCCATCGCGGTCTCCCCTTTATTTTCATTTAGTCACTTTCGATTCGCCGTTGAGTTGAGACTACGCTTGGTTGACGAATAAGTAAACAAGTAAAATTGTGAGTGATCTCAACTGTTGGAGTTTATTGTGTGACTCTTAGTGCATTCAAAATGGGGTGTGGAACGAGTTTCGTGAAATATGTGCTCTTCTTCTTCAATCTGGTTGTGGCGGTGAGTAAAGGGCGGGAGAACCGGTTTGGTTTCGAGCCGATAAACCGCTGGCTATGGTTAACGAACAGCGAAAATAATTGCCCTACGTGGCCGTAGAACAGAAAGAATCGTTATTTGTAGTAATTTATAAACATTTAAAAGGTAATTTGGTTATAAATTAATGGCCAAATTTATTTTAAAGCACATTTTCAAAATGGTGCCCGTATCGTGGTCGCATTGTTTTATACGTCAAATAACTAAATTATCGTCTCTATTTTTTTTTTAGTAAGAATAAGATATTTAAAATAAAGTTTAATAATATTAATATTGTTTTAAATCATACCCCATGAAGGGTTATTATTTAAATGTTGTTTGCGAATTATTTTTTTAAATTTCGAAAACGCTGGTTTGGATTTGTGTGAATGTCCAAGGCCAATAATCCAAGGCTTAAAAGATTTTATGTTATTTAATTTAGATATAAATCCGAAAACTTTTCAATCACATTGTCGTGTTGCGAGTCAAACAGTGATTCAGACATGCTGTCATATGCCTTAATTTTTAGTGCGTACCCAACTGGCCACCAACCAGTGAATATGACATCACTCGTTTTTATATCCCGTGCACAAATTTTACACAGTCTCAAGAATAATCTCTTGTTTTAGATTGTTTAATAAAATTTTCGTTTTTTTGTGTGTCACCGATCGATTGTGCACTCGGGCCGTTTATATTCGGTCTAGGCATATTTTAAACTTTAACTGAGCAATTAATGATTTTTACACAATTTGACAATAATAGTAATTTTTAATTAATTGTCTGGTGCATTTGACATGGTGCACCACCAACTTGCCAATGATTTCGATTAGTGTCAATTTGCTGGTAATTTAATAACACATTGACAAAGATAAGATATTGTCGGTGACATAAACACGAAGTTTCAAGAAGAAAAGCAATAAACCGTTGCAGCTTTCGAATTACTGAACTGACAATGTATCTGTGTTTTTAACATGCAATCACTACATCATTTTACAAGAGGAAGTATTTGTTTATCCGAATTCAGAAATATTTAATAATTACGAGTAACTTTATTTACAAGCTACTAATTTAAACGCCGACGTAGTATGACGGCATTTCCACCCCCTCTCCAGGTATTGCGTGTCACCCTTCGTTTGTCCCAGGCAACAAGTGAATTTATTGAATATTTTAATGTCTCGGAAACCAGACTATATTAATGAATCATCATTGCGGTTAAGATGTATGACGCACAGACTTGTTAATTGACGTGGAATTAACACTTACGAATATGTAAATATATTTCTAGTATTTCCCTGCACACGTTATCCTCACTTTCTATATAGAATTTCGTATTTCAAGATATAGAAACATACGTTTTCTATCGATGAGAAAGTTTTGTGCCAATGGATCATTTTAACCTGTGTTAATGATCCTTCTCGGAGAAAAGTTCATTCCAAAAGAACTAGTTGAAATAATCTAGAACTTAAAATATGACAATGTATAACTTCCTATAAATTAATTTTCCTTGATGTCCGAAATTGTGTCAAGGAAAACACGCGCCAGATCCAAGGGAATCAAATGCTGGGACGTGACTACTGAGTACCAAGGCGAAGATCCTTGTACGTTTATCCTTGTGACCTTATTTGACGATCGATCACACTAGAGGTCGTATGAGCTGTTAAAATGTTATAAACATTTTATTGCTCAATTTTAATTTAATAATAACAATCAAGTACATTTTAGTTATAGATAAATTGTTGATTAGTAATTATATTATAGGTCTAGAACTTGGCAATCTATGGTTTGCTCTCATCTACCTTTTAGGTGGTCAACGATAAACTTTCACACTCACATACGTTAAATTAATACTTAAGCAGTTCCTTGGTGTAGATTTATATAAAATCGACAGTAAGGTATTCGCTTACACAGCCACATTATTAATTTATGTGTAGCTAAAACTTCGTACGTTTGCGTTGCAAATCAGAACACACTTTTTTACAGTTCACCAAGGTAACCCAGAAAAGTTCGATGTACTAACTAGCAAATCGTATTTAAATACACACTATGTGTAGGTACGTACGGAGCGGTGACATCATCTTAGCGTTCTCGACGCCCCTCCGGCGCCCGACGAGATGCTTTTAAATATATCTCGTTGGGTACCTCCGTCGTAATCGATTTTCTCAACGTTTCTGCGATGTTTTTCTACAACGTTGCTATGCTTTTCGCAGTTTCGATTTCGTTTGGCAACAATTTTATTGATATCTGAATTCGAATAAACAATATTTATAATTCGTACGCTTTATTCTTCGATATTTTTTTAAACATGTATTAAATAATAAGTTCCAGTTCTGGTGGTTGTTTTTTTTTTAATGGTAATAAGAAGATGGTGATGTATGGGAGTCGACTATGACATGTGTATACCAACATGCGGAGCCGGGGCGGGTAGCTAGTTTTTAATTTATTGTTCGAATTTTTGGAAAGGATTGAAACTAGTTGCCAGCATCAGTTTTTCCGATCATGTGTGACGTGGGGGCCTTCAAGAGTAGAGTGAATAGACATTAACTAAGCTATTGCGTACCACCTTTCGACTTATTCTTTTTTTTCATTTTTCTTTATCAAGTTGTTTATATCTTTGTAATCCAATTTCAGTTAGTATTATTTTCAATGATTGTTTCTCTGCGACATTAATTTTACGACAAGGTTTACTTTGCTTTATTTGATTTTCCCGGGCTTAAACAAGGTATTGTTTAACTTTCTTTATCACGATATCTATCGCAACTGTTTTATAGTATAAATAAATGTACATATCTGTATCAGTGTCGTGATCTTAAAACAAATCTACATGTCTGTTTCAAAAATAATTTAGTGCAAAAAAAAAAATTATGAATTTATCCTGTTTTGATAAGTTGGTGTAAGTGGATGAATTAATTACGACATATTTAGTACCAATATCTAACATATTGTTAGTACATATTGTTAACAGAAAGATTCATCAATATTTTATGTGTGATATAAACGAAATATTCGTAATAAAAGTAATATGACAAACAATGGATGGATGAAGTTACAAGGGTGGACGCCGCCGGCTTGGCGCCTGCAACACATAAAGGGGTTGTAAGGGTGTAATTATTCATCACCAAGGACTTTAAAAAAAATTATACAATATTTTGTTTTATCTGTATATCTTTCAGCCAACAGTACCTACAGGGCAATTTAGTTACGGAATGAAAAAAAAATATTTTGTACGTATTCTTGTATTAGATGACTGGTTTAGATGGATGGCATAATCAATCTCAAATTAGCAAATATGTAGCACCCTATATCCCCGATTTCTACTAGGGTTAAAAATACTATGATCAAACTAAAGTAGTTGTAAACGTGTTTTAAATGCGTAGTACTATTCTTGATATTGAATACGATGTAAATGAAGACCTAAGTCGATAGCATAAGGTTTAAATTATCACAAGCGATATACTAAGAGCTTCACGCTGTCTGTAGAATAGATAGGATGTCATTAGGCGGTAACGACGAAGTTGCCACGTGACGCGACTAGCATTGACTAACACTTCCTACGCCGATATAAAACTTTACACTTAAACTTGCTCTGTTTGAATGAAATAAAGGGCATGTTTATATTATTTGTTAGTTATACCACAGTGAAAGTTCTTTGGTTAAGTTTCTATCTTATATCGGACAGTAATTTTAAAATATTTCTACGATGGATATTTTTGCATGGACTTGTCAAATAATTAAAGTAACACCTCTGCAAGTATTCTATAACCTCGTTGTAATCGTCTCGTGTTCTTATTAAATATTACAATCAACGACTTGATCGTCTGAATGGAGCAATTGAAATCCGAGATGTCTGACTCCGGGGGGGCTCTCAGGGATTAAAACATGATTCCATTAGCTTCTTTGTCTGTCTCCCCGACCGTGTCTACCTAATACTTGGGTCGTTGATCTTAAAAGTTCCACTGAAGATTGTTATATTACTTTATGGACTATAAAATAAAATTTTTTTGCATAGTCTGGTAAATAATCTAAAGATAATCATCAATCATTTAATATAGGACAAAAGCGTCAAAGAAAGCCGCAATATATCATATAATTTGACAAAAAAATCATCGTTTACAGGGCATTTTAAAATATGATTAGGTAAACATTGTCACAATTGAACTTTGAGTCAATGTGAGTTTTAAACGTCAACTATCGTATTCGTCTTGTCACGTCCTGATATCGATGTCAAGTGGGTGATCGATTTTCGCCCCCGGAACCCCTTTTTGCGAGGCTTTCACAATATTACGTACGTCACCCTCCGGCTCTATTTATAACAGCGCCATTTTTATATCTGTGATTTAAATCTGCGATATAATTTCACTGATTCGTAGTTCCAGTTTGTTTACAATATTTTATTAACTGAAAGCTCATTGCCATTTACCGAGCTTTCATATCAGCTTTTTTTTTCTTTTAGTTTGTAGCGAAACTGCCAAAGGACATTTAAATTTTAAGACAAAAAGACAATTCATTGTTTCATTTTTTTTATCACTTCTCTATTAAGAATAATATTGTGCTATTAGTGATATTGAACACAAAACACTAATTAATTCGACTGGAGGATGGCGATTGAAATGCGTTGAACGACATTCGTCTATTTTAAGAGAATGTAGGTCGTAGCTAGGAGGGGTCGGTGACCCGCCGTAAAGGTAGTTATCGCCCCATCCACCAGGAGGCGAATCTGTGATTATACAAAGCAATCATGCGATTGAGCTTTGACGGATAAAAACAGACTTCTAGTTAGTATCCCCTAGGTATGGGCATAGCCTAGCTATTTGGAATATTATTCAATTATTTTTCTATTCTATCTCAATGTCTATCTACGATTAATATTGGTTCTTATAAACGATAACCGAATTTGCTGTTAATAGCAATATAAGTACATTTATGTAATAAAGGATTGGACTTTATAGCTTGTTTTAATATTATTTTCTATTTCGTATAGTAGTCGTGTTCATTTAGGTCAATGAATCGATATGTAATTACGACACGTGATTGTGTTAACTAATATTATGAAGTCAATTCATTAGCTGCAGCTTTTATTTATTTATATGTAATCTACATATCTATATATATAAAAGAAAGTCGTGTTAGTTACACTATTTATAACTCAAGAACGGCTGAATCGATTTGACTGAATATTGGGGGGCAGGTAGCTTAGAACCAGGAAACGGACATAGGATAATTTTTACCCCGTTTTCTATTTTTTATTCCGCGCGGACGGAGTCGCGGGTAAAAGCTAGTATATATAAAGCAGCATTTACTCGTATGTAGGTACAATAAGTCATAATGTAAGTCAGGGAATGTTTTTGCTATTGGTCACATTTTCCTGTTAGCAAAATGCGTTCGTGTAAATTGATACATGTTTATGTCATATCTATAAATACGACAGTTATCAAAATTAAATTTCCTCAATTAAAAATTTATTCAAAAATTTTTCAGTAATAAAAGAAAAACACATTTTAGTTGCTTTTTTCTACTGTTCCGTGTTGCAATAAAACTAAGATTATAAATCTGTAAGCTTTGTTGTCGCTATAAGGTGATGGAAAATAACTCATAATAGATGTATTCAATGCAAATGAATGAGTAGTACGAGTGATGTCATCGTACGTAGATCCAAGACACTTAACAGCCGGCTGCACATCACCACGCCTCGCTGGCCAGCTGAGAGCGTAACGGGTTGCGTAATAACTGCTTGTTTATGCGTCTGTATGTGACGACTTTGCACTCTTTTGAGATACGAACCAGTTGCGCATGAGTTTCAGAACAGGGCAGGCAGGAGATACGATTGTTCATTGAAAGTCGATCTTTGAATATTCTCCATTCAAAACTCATAATGATTATCGTTATGTTATTATTATTATTATTATCGTCCTTATTTTCGGTCACACCCTTATATAGTTATGTCACCTTTCACGTTATTCATCCATTACTCCTGTTTTAAAAGAATTAACTGATTTATTAATCAGACAAAAAACCCACGTTAAAATTATTTGCAAGTAAAGTAGGTTCCATCTACCTGTATTCTTCCCCTCCGGAAATAAGCCATATGCGTTTTCAAAGAATTAGGGTAAAGCTATCACCGACGAAAAGTTGATACCGTGACGGCAGAATTCATTTTAAAATAAAGTTGCCAGCGGAAATTTATTACCAAGAGGAATCGAATTAAATTGCTTGCTAACCTCATTGGTTTTGCCCTTGACACAATCAGATAGTATTTTTTATTTAATCGGCATTATGAACAGGAAATCTCTAAATTATACGCCTACGAGCTCTCATCCGCGACTCTGATCGCACTAAGTTCTACATCTATGTCACATTTCATCAAGATCCGTTGAGCCGTTCCGGAGCTACCTTCAACAAACATCCATCCATCTAAACTTTCGCATTTATAATATTAGTAATACGATTGACAATGTCGTGATAGGACATCAAATTGTTTGGAAAATATATTTACTTGAATATACACGTCTCCATCGCGTTTCCATGCTTACTTTACAAATCATAATTATTTTACGTGATTTTTTTCGTTCGCTAAGATTTTTTTCATTTGTCAATTGTCACGGAAGGACATATTAAGGTAAAAATATACTTTTATCCTATAAGGGCCCCTCTTTAGAAATTTGCCGTAACTTTATGAAAGTTAGCATTTTGACATGGTAACTATCAATACCATGGAAATTTGTTTTTGATTTTGTATACAAAAACAATGCAAAAAAACGTTACGCAACTCTACTCTCAGCTACTCTTGTTTTAAAAAGTTAGCCTTTAGGACCTAAGGTCCATTGTTTTCATTTTTTTGTGTACAATTTAATTGCATATGAGATGGCGAGTCGCAATTGTTCACGAACGTTATAAGAAAAAGTATTTTTTTTTGTTGCTAATTGCCATGCCGACATTATTGCATTGCAATGTGTTTAGATATTGACATTTCGCTAGTCTTACTTTGAATTATAAGTTCATTTTTTTGTTATTATTCAAGTTTTAATACCTAAAGGTAATAAAATTACTATCTACTTTATTCACACAATCACTGTTTAAGAGTTTAAACATGTACGCCATTTTGATTTACACTTTGATTTATTGGGGCACACTTGTAGTCATTCTGTACTTTAAATAGCACATGGCTTTATCACGAAAGTTGTAAAAATTCACAAATTTACACCGCGATAAAACTGAGCGTTGAGGTCAAACGCTGTGCTTATATCAATTAACCTTCGTTGTGAGTAATTGGACAAATTAGTAGTTAATTCTATTTTCGCACAAGGGTAAAATAAGAGGAAACAATAGCAGTACTGCAATGTTTACTGTTCTGCAAAAGAGCAAGTCACATATATTTTTGGTTAGTCTAAAAACCTTCTTAAATACTTCGAAAAGTACATAAAACTCATATGGTCTCCATTTGTCGTCGAGTCGACGCGAGCGTGTTATATTTTGCAGTTAAAATTGCGTAAACATCCCTAGACTAGTTTAAGTACATACGCGTGTGCTTTTAAACTATTCACGAGCGAGTATTTTTAACCTAGAGCAATAACCGCGCCACAAACTTATATGCACGTCTAAAGGCGGTACATGAAGGAAAAATAAATTTAAATATTAATGTTTTATAACAATTTTAAAATCTTTAGCTATCATTGTTTCAAATAGGAATATTAATTAAATTCCTACAAATTCCAACACTGATATTTTTATTGATTTTAGTTACACATTTGACTGTCGTGTATTAACCGTTTAGCCGCTTACATGTATAATGAATTTATTTGCAGTCGTCGGGCCAACGTGATGTTTTTGTACACTTAAATGACTATTCCTGGCTGTTACGTGCTTGCCGTTAGAATACTTGTTCTAAGTTTTAGAAAAGGTAGTGTAATTTAAATACGATTATGAATAACTACAATAAAATTCGAGGAAGTAGGTTTCCGTTGAAAAATGACGCTTATAACTTAAAAATTAAAAATAATTACCTTTTTTTTTTAATTATACGATATGCACTGTTTAATCTAAAAGGAGCGTCGGTGACTCAGGAGTTAAGCACTTGATTTATATTCTGCAGGTCCTGGGATCGAATATCGCCATGTACCAATGTGTATTTTGATTTTCGATTTACATATGAACATTTATCCGAAGCTCTTACGATGAAGGAAAGCTTCGTGATGCAACCTGCACATATCTGAGAAGAAATTCAAAGATATGCGTGATGTCAACCCGCACTGAGCCAGCGTGGTTCACTATGATCCCTTAGTGGGTTGAGTAGTGAGCTGATAGTGTCTGTTTAATGCTGGTATTTGATGATTATTTTGTGCTACTTTAGCGAAATGGATTGTTAATAGCGACCATTGTTATAACATAAAAGCTTTCAGTAAACAATAAGCGATGAGCGTGTCACAAAGTCATAACTAGAGCAGTAACAAGTAGCCCACTATTATAGTGGCACGTGTAACTGGGACACATTTATCTCGGAAGTTGTGTACACGTGATAGCCTAATAACTTGGTAATTAATGTAGAAAAAAATCATAACATGATGGAACAAAACACTTAAAAATTGTGTCTTCGTTGTGCAGAGTTTACGATGGCGGAAAATTAAGTTTAGGGTTCACGTTTGAGAAGAAATATAGCAGTGAGGGTTAAAAGTGTACGAGAAAAGTTTGGGAATTTCCAGACTAGACAAAGGCATAAGTCATGTAATTGTCAATGAACTAGGAATTTATGTATATAGCTGTTTCAAAATCAGTCAAGGTATATAAGTCCTATAGCTTTATGCCAGTAACAAACTATAAAGTATACCCTCAGTGTAATGTTCATACTATAATGTGTATTTTTAATGACGGATAACGTATTCTTATCTTTTTAATTTTATGGTACGTTTTATTTTATGTCGATGCAATTGTTTCACGTAATAGAGGTTTTCTGTGTCGAGGTCCTCAGTAATTTGATGTGACTCATAGTCATGTTATGTGAAAACTAATGAATATTTGTGACGTCACTGTAGAAATAACACAGGAGAACTTATAACTTTCATATTTATGTGGAATAAATAGAAAACAGGTTGACATGTACTACATACCATGTATGCAGTCTGGTGATGGAAAAATATTCACTTTGGCATTTACTTTGAGCACCAGACTGTACTACTGACTATGCAATATTATATTAATATTATAATCTTTGTTAATTTTTAACATCCACAACATTTTGAGATTAGTTTTTAAGACTTTCGAGCAATAATAGTTTTTTATGAAAACAAAAAGAAAAACCTTAGAAAATCTATAAGCAGGTGAATTTGTCGCTAATTATTAGCAGTTCGTAAAGTGAGATTTCTTAAATAAGGCTTCATTGACGGAAAATGATATAGACATGCATCAATTTAGTACATTGTTTTTATCTTCCTAGATTCAAGGTGCTAGTCACCACGTCGCTCTTTACGACTACCTTCAGTATTCAGTTTTTGCTTCTGTAGCTGTCGGTAGTAGGATATAGGCTATCACCATATTTAAGTGTGTTAAGCTAGACTTTATAAACTTAGTCTATACCTACATAAAAACGTAAGATCCATTTTTAGAAAATGGGTCGTATAAATTTGTTATGTTTCGATGTGTTGAGAATTATGAGTGTAATTCAAATACAATTTTATGAAACATAAACAGCTGTAGGACGACCGTTGTTTTGTGATAGGCAAATATACCTAGTTATATTACAGTGATTGCGGTATAACCTCGGTGGTTGTGGTTCACGTAACTCGGGACTGATTACTGACTTTAGATTTAATGTCACAGCTCTAATTCAGTACCTCACTGATGTTGTGCATCTTGAGGTCATGTCACGACGATATGAAAAGCTTCAATTGTTTCGGAAGTATTAAATTTAGAATTTCACCATCACTTCATCGTAAAAAGTAGAAATCGTAGAATCGTAGAAAAGAGCGTATACCTTCCTTAAAGGCCGGCAACGCATCTGCGATTCTTCTGGCGTTGCGGATGTCCATGGGCGTCGGATCAAATAATTCTCGGTCCGTTGCTCGTTTGCCCCCTACTCGTATAAAAAAAAAATCGTGATTGTAAAAGCTATCCCTTATCGTAAGTTTTTCTATCAACGAGTAACGTAGCGTACGTCACTTATTTTTTTAAATTATATATCAAGGCAAATGTATACATAAAAATCTCAAATTTGTTAGTTGGAAGATACGGTTATGAAATATTACTCATCTAAGAAACTATTTTCCGTTAGCCTCCTGAACTAGTAGGTAATGGGGACGAGTGTTTAGGTCGTCATCGAATGGACCGGAGTATCGTTTTATTAACCCTTATATCCTTTCAGTGTGTATTATCTGCACCGTGGGCGATCATCCGTCCGTTGATCTTTTTATATACATAACTAGCTGTTCCCGGGCGGCTTCATCCGCACGAAAATCCATTAATTTTTGTTACACAGACAAACTATTTCAATGTTTACATATAATAAAACTTTCAATTGAAAATGTCAAAATTCAAATGCTAAAATGACAACGAAGGCCTTCTGACTGATTGGCTGAGAATTATCGCTACCAATAGCAACCATCTTTGCTGCTATTGGCTTGCAAGTTTTGTCCTTTTCTGGCGCAATTGCATTTTAAATCCTTGAACCAAATTGTTATTACTTCAATAAAGTGCACAAAAGCTATTTGTTAAGCGCATAATATGTTTGTTTAGTGTGAAAGTGAGAGACGTGTTTCTTATTTGATTACAAAAATACACATCGACGCGACCGATGACCTCGATATCAGACCATCTGGTTTGTTATACAATTCGACTTGCCATACAATACGTTCACAATTCATAAACGAATTGTGAAATCATAAACGGAACTCTGTTGGATTACAGGGGAAAAATGTGAAACTCTTGCAATAATGAAAATTGTAAAGGGAACGTGAACGTTGCAATTGTGCAATTATTTAACTTATCTTACTATCAGAACAACAGAGATATTGAATAAGTGTTTCGGGAATGGAAAGACAAGTTTGGAGATGAAGGGAATTTTTTGTATATAAAGTAATTGTGCTTCATTCCGTTACTCCCGTAGTGTCTATTCTCGTGACAATACATCGGAAATAGCTCACAATAAACATTCTAGGTTTACGGCTGATCATCAAACCGGCCAGTTGCTGCTTCTGCGTTAAATTACTACATATTTACCTATGTGATGATTTTATATATAAATGACCTATTATTATTTTCTTATACGCGAGTTAAGGATAGAATAATGTCAATTACTAAATAACACTTAAATAATAACACTTTTCCAATTTTGCCTAACATTTTATACCTAAATAGTTGAGGTAAACATTTTATTCGCTAATTACCTCCTATATTGGATTGTACGCATTAAAGCGAACAATTAGTATTGAAACGGTATCTAATTACAGAATTGTACCAGGGGCAAACATCCGGTCTTATCTACCATTCCGTCAAAATTCCAATTACGCACAACACACATACAAAAGCCCGTCAACTTGGTTGATTATTTCGTATAATAATTTGAACATATTCAATTCAACTGATGCATTGAAATAACTTTGAAAAACTTCACACTTCTTCCTGACGCTCCTTTGTTTCCATAATTTAGACCAGGGACCAATGGGTCAAAGCATTGCTAATTCTCACTCTGTATTCTTCTATTGACCTAAGTCAGAATGAATAATAATAATAATAATAATTGATCTTAAAAGTAGGTAATTTGGCCATGGTCGGTCTGAGGTAACAGTTCATTTTGGAAAAGGGGTCACTTGTCAAAAATAGATTGGGGATCCCTGGCTTTGGATTGAAATGAAAAATATAATTTTTATTTAATAGTAAACACATATTGATTTAATAACTAAATCAAAATGTAAATAAATCTACACGTTCATTTAGAATAATATGTATTTCAAATTCTCTGTCGGATGTTACGATGCGTAACAGTAAAAACCACATTTGGTGCGTGGGAACGGCATGTTAGGAGAGAGTGCTCATTCTATTGCATTTGTACCAATTTTCAATGACTACATGTTTTCGGTACAATATTTAGTTTAAATAACATAACTGATTGTGATTACTTACGATTACTATTAAATTTATTTATTTTTTTGTCTTTGACTGAAAAGAACTTAAATGCTTAAGATAGATATTATTAACTCATTGTGACGTCATAGTTGATGTTTTTAACCGACTTCTTAAATATTTGAAACATATTTTACAGTCGTAATTTTGTTTATTAAAATGTTCAGATACGGAAAATGGATTAGTAAGAAACGATCTTGTAAAAAGCTGATAGAATGAATCGAACCTTGGTTTTTTATGCAGTTTCTTAACAGATGTTATTGAGGAAGGCGAGGATTTCTAATAGTTCTATTGTAATTTGTTATTCAAAGCCGTTATTTTTTTTAGGGAAATGCAGGACACAATACTTTTAAATTAATTAATTAATCCAGTTTTAAACACTAGTAATATCATATTAAAATAAATAAAAACGACCTACTACTGGAAGATAGATTGTCTATATATATTAAAAGTATTAAAGTAAGTAAAGTTAATAAGGTTAATATCAATATGAATCATACGTTCATACAATTAGCTTTTACATAACCACTTTATATTTCATGTCCTAGATACATAAATGAACGCAATTTATCTTACGGAGATGAAAACTATTGTAAAAAAACGGTGCATAAAGCCTTTGTCAGAATAAGAGAAGTGGGACAAAGATTTTTATAACAAAAAAAAAAATTGACCCATTTTTTATTTCATTTGAAAATAGTACCTTACATTTTATGGCCGCAATGTTATAGAATTTATAGTGTACCAGCTGTCGCCCGAGACTACGTCCGCGCAGATTGAAAAAAAACTTAGTAGCCTATGTGTTCTTCCAGACTATGTTCTACATATGTGACAAATTTCATCAAGATTCGTTGAGCCGTTACGGAGATACATTCAAACAAACATCCATCCATTCATATAAACATTCGCATTTATAATATTAGTAAGATTATTATTTTACTTACAATTTATATAAAGATTGTATGGAGAAATATTATACCAACAAATAAACTCACCATGCAGTATTATTGAACCCGTATGTTCTCGAAGCCGTTTATTGTTTGCGTTTGATAGATGAATGCGGGTGGTATTTACTTTCGCGAATAAAAATGTTGGTACAAATAGTTATTTGGTAAATAATTTTAACCGCAAAAAGGAAACAAATCACTTAACAATTTTTAATGAAATGTAAAAAATATAATCTTATGATCTTGAATGTAAGTTACATTCAAAGAAGGACAAACCAATATTTGTACAAAACATTTATTTAATTTCGGATGAAATAAAAGAGATAACGACTTATGCCCTCATTGTGTATTTATCAAACATTTTTATA
Organism: Papilio machaon; assembly: GCF_912999745.1. NCBI lineage: Eukaryota > Metazoa > Arthropoda > Insecta > Lepidoptera > Papilionidae > Papilio > Papilio machaon. The sequence continues at coordinate 1,622,575 of NC_059989.1, read as the reverse complement.
TAATACGTTTAATTTTGTAGTTACTTTTCAATCCTTTACCAATTACTGGAACGACGGATGTCTAATACACGCGGACATTTTTTTACCTCCCTAGTTTAACTGTTGAAAACGTTATCCAATAATCACTGGCTGATTTATCTAATTTATCGACATAAGAAGAATGATATATACGTTAAAATTTACATTGAATATAGTTACAATTAATGTACATTTTTACTAGCAATAATGTTCTTTTGACAGTTGTTCGGGCTGGCCATCATCGGCATCGGTGTAGCGGTGCTGATGAACTGGACGGTGATGAAAGATGAGCTGCAGAGTCATCTGACGGTCGCTCCATGGCTCTTCATCGTCATCGGCGCCGTGATGTTCATCATCGCTTTCTTCGGATGCTGCGGCGCAATCCGCGAGAGCCACTGCATGGTTGTCACTGTAAGTGCCCTATAGCTATTGCGTTTGCATTGACCAGTCTAAACTTTAAAGTGTGTCAGAATAAATTATATCGACCAGGTATATTATTAGGGCTAATTGATTTAGTGAAATTTGTGTGGTACCTCAAGGTCGCTAGTTTAAATAAAGCTAGCGAAAAACAGCAACTTTTGACAACTTTGTCGTATAACTGCAATAGGTCATGAAGGCGAAATCATTTTATTTAAGTCAATTCTTGTATTGTGAATAGTCCTGTCTACTGTCACTACACAATTAACGAATAAAATAACGAATTTTGAAGAAAAATTGTTAATATAGACCGGGTAAGATATTCAACAATTAGAGAAAGTATGGTTTGTGCCAGACAATGACCAAGTAGTGATAGTTGACCGCAGGCGCGCTGTTACGAATTTCAATTAAAAAACTAACAAGTCCGAGTTGAACTCTCTATGGAAAGTGGCTTTCGTTTCCACCGCTTCCTTTTAAGATCATGTCTTGCGACGTGTCATGCAAGTCAAGTGCCAGGTGTCTTATATCTCGGTCGGGACAATTTCATCTTAAAATGCAATTCCTTCTGATTGATTTTAACTATATTATATAAAAGTAAATAATGTATAATTTACAAGGTTTACAAGGTCTTATATATTAACTTTCTGTTTCCAGTACTCTATCTTCCTTCTGGTGATCATCATAGTTCAAGTTGTGTTGGCCGTGCTAATGTTCACATACGCCGATACGATGAATGAGGCCCTCGTGAAAAGCGTCAACGGAGTATTCGACAAGCGCTCTTCTGATCCCGCCGCTAACGCAGTATTCAATAATATCCAACAACAGGTATATATTTTTTTATATATTACTAGGTGGCAAACGAGCAAGCGGCCACATGAATTCGCCGAAATGGCGAAGCGACAGCTGCCCATAGACATTCGCAATTGCAGATGCTTTGCCTACCCTCAATCGACGAAGGAATATTTAACCTTCCTATGCATCTCCTTCTCCATCAAATCCTAATCCCCTTCCCAACCTTTCCTTATAAGAAAAGTGTGGGAAGGGAAAGAGGGCTAAAATTAGGCCTCCGGTACCACACTCATCAGACTGTACGCGGAATTACTTTCACTTGACGCCTGTCTTCTATGAGGTCGTGGTATTTCACTGAGCGAGCCGACCAATTCGTGCAACAGATGTTGTTGCTGGCGTCTACCACTGTTATTATTGCCCAAATATATCTTATTACAGTTATGACCTACAGGATTTTTTTTTGACTATTTGAATTTTTACTTGAATTTGAATTTGAATCTTTATAAACATAACGTAACGTATTCGTAAACACGAATACACACATTTCTGAACTATCTACAAGTTATTTTGGTTCGTTTGTTTAGTTGGAATGCTGCGGTAAGCACAGCCCGGCCGACTACGGCGTGATCGCAGGCGTGTCTGACTTGCCCGACTCGTGCTGCACGCGCGCTAATGGCGTAGTGGGCAAGTTGCTCAGCCGCTGCACAATCGCTGATGCCAACGCCGTCGGATGCAGCCAACGCACCGCCGACCTCTACAACAAGTGGAACAAAACTATTGCCGGTGTCGCTATCGGCGTCGCTTGTATTGAGGTACCTCCACTTTTATAGTACATACAAAACCCGCAATGGATTGCTAATGTTTTCATATAATCACAATTAGGAATTACATTAGATCTTACCAATATTATAAACTAGCTTTTACCCGCGACTCCGCCCGCGCGGAATAAAAAAATGCACACAAGATAAAAAAGTTCCTATGTCCGTCTCCTAGTTTTAAACTACTTCCCCATCAATTTTCTGCTAAATCAGTTCGACCGATCTTGAGTTATAAATAGTGACACGACTTTCTGACTATATATATAGATGCCAATGTCTAAATCGATGGATGTATGGATGGATGTTTGTTTGAAGGAATCTTCAAAACGGCTCAACGTATCTTGATGAAATTTGGCACAGATGTTACGATTTTTTAATTCTACTTAGACGGAGTCGCGGACGACAGCTAGTATTTATTAACAATACATTTAATAATAGCTTGGTAACAATAACGTTGTGACGTTCTAATTAGCTTGTTCACGAAAGGCATTAGTTAATGAACATATTTAATACATTTCATATAATTAATTGACTGCCTAATTATTTAAGGTGTCTGTAAATTCCATAGCGTAATTCACTAAGGACAGAACCATAGATAATGTTTTTTTTTAATTGCAGGTTGTCGGTGCGCTGTTCGCGCTGTGCCTCGCCAACTCCATAAGAAACATGGATAGAAGGTCTCGCTACTAATATTTTGTACTTTACAACTGGTACCACAAACACATTTTATGTTTTTTTTTTTTTTAATAATTGGCTATTTGTGAGGTTGTGTTCACTGCATGGCTGTATGACACGATTTCAAGATTTCTTTTTAATTTCACTTGTTTTTTTTTATTTCATTAACAAAGGAGAACTCAAGTTGTTTTCAGGTTAAATTTTATGCTGTCAAAGGTTTTGGTTTAATATATAATTTTGTTACAATGTTTTATATAAAATGTTTATTAATGTTTTTATTATGGTGAGTAGTTTTATGTACGGACGGACAACATTGCATACAAATGTTTAATATTTTTTACTATATGTGAAAGAAGCTGAAGAATTAAAGCTGTCTTCAATTTTGTTATATGTTATGTTTTTTTATATTTATTTTATCGGAACATGTTGTTCGTCTTGTTAATGCCAATTTTTTTGAAGTAAATAATATGCTTATTTTGGGTTTTGTACAGCTTACTAACAAAATATTTGTTGCAAATTACAACAAGCATTCTGTCTATAATCTGTGGAGTAAATATGTTGTAACTTGTCTATTTTTGTACATTTGAAAAATGGTGGAATATAAAAAAATATATATTTGATAAAAATGCTTAAATTAAAATTGTACAATTTAATAAAAACAGATGAATCTCATCAGAAATATTTCTGTCATTATTTTTTTAATGGTAGTTAAAACAAAACTTTTTTTTTTTACTGATTTTTATAATTCTGTAAAATTACTTAATTCATAGAAAAAAATTCAAGAAAGGATAAAATTACACAAACATTATAAAATCATTAGATTGATGTTGTCATTCATTAAAAAACGATATTGACCTTATTTTAGGATGGAAAATTTAAGCACAAAAAGATTGTAACAATCATTTTTTTAATAAAATTATTTTGGAATACTTCGATACAAAAAAAAAACTTTTATTCTGATTTAACAAAAAAAAAAAACAATAGTAAACATGGCTGATGACAAAAACATGGCTGACAATAATTGCATTTACAATCGACTGATTAAAAAAAAGAATCTCATTATACGAAAGAGCACAAAAATGCCAGTAGTTTATTTTTAGTTATTAAATAATTATTAATTTATCATTTACAATAAATATTTTTTCTTGCCAATTTTTTTTGTGTTCACAATTTTTCTTATTATAAAAGTTAAATTTATTATTAAATACATAAGGATGTCTTTCTGTCTTTGTATCTTGACAAGTTTTGTATTTAAAATATTAAATAAGATTTATAAAGTATAATCATTTTTATTACGATATTAACTTTTCAATGTTTTTTAGCTTTTTTAATAATGTTTCAAATGACTTAGATTTAGCTTTTCTATGCTAGTTTTTTTTAAAAAAAGCACTTGTGTAGTTTAAGATAAGTATATAACACAGTGCCAAATTGTCATCTTTGTAAGGGCTCTTTTTTTGATACATTTATAATAAAGTCAAAACCGTTTAAAGCGACATCGAAGACATTAATATTCAATCACAATAAACGATAATCTTTGTAATTGTAACATATATACATAAAGATATAAGATGTTGAGATATAATCTTTGTTTGCAGTCGCTATAATCGGTTTCAATTGATGTCGTTTTAAACGGTTTTTTTTACTATATGTCATTGGATTTGTATTTGTCTTAGTAAGTGCCTTTAGAGGAGTTTATTATATGATTATCTCCAATAAAGTTTTACTATAACATCGGTCGTTTCTTTCTATTTTAAATGTATGCTGTAAAGTCATTGAAATAAGATAAAAAATGTTTTATGATTTTTTTTTGTAAGTCAGATCTTACTACGATTTGATATTGTGGTTGAAAAAAAAATTTTTTTTAACCTTTGATTTTGTTTTTTTTTGTATGATGCAATTTTAATTGTTAAAAAATCATTATTTAATGTGTTAGTCATTTTTATGGCTTTTTCTATACTTAAGAACATACTTTACAATATTAAGTATTTATAATATTATTATATGTGCAAGGTTTGATTCGGATCAAAAAATCTCTAAAATATTAAACTTTGTAATTTTTTTTAAATAAAGTGTTCCGTAATTATGTTGCAATTAATAATATCCGCACATGGTAAGTGGGTTTATGTAAATACTAACTGCATGCTCGTGATGTAGACAATAATTCGCATGTGTTGCCATTTATAGACAGTATATTTTGGTAATACGATTCACCACAAATGTTTGATTTAATGCAATAAAAATATGTTATAATATCTTGCATGATTTTTTATACGTTTTAGTTTGTTGCATTGTTTTGTCTTTTAACTTTTTTTTTTATTAATTTTTTGGTTTATAAATTTTGTTATGGTACCAGTAAATTTATCGATTTTTTTGGTAAGATGAAAATAATCGATTTATCGTAAATTAAAAATGTTTATATCGATTTCAGGTACGCTTAAATAATTATTCGAGTGACAAGAACAACGAGAGGACATCGTGGACTGCACATGGATAAATATGTACAAGTTAATATATAGGTATTAAGATATAAAGCTGGCCCACCTTATTCAAAGAAAATTTTTATCGAACACAAGTATATTTTTAAACTCTTTTTCGAAGCATAATTAGTTTCGAGGAAAACGAGTTATTAAAACGAACGCATCAATATAATTTTGAAATGTTACCGACATTAATGGTACAGATAAGTAGAATATTTGTTATTTTTAATCTGTTAAGCATTTTAATTCCATCACAGATAATATATGCGTTAATTTTTTGGTTAATACATTTTTGTTGTATGACTTCATATATAATTAAGATAAGGTTAAGTTAGTTAAGTCACATTCGAATGTTAAAATTAAAGAATCCATTTAAAAAGTATTTTCCTACTTCGACTTATTATTAAACGTCCAGATTATATTTATGACTAAAATGTTAAAAATTGTATGCATTTCTATATAAATGTGATTTATGAAGTGTTTCTACTTATATGATAGAGCTACTGTGTATGCGGGAGCAAATGTATTATTGAATCTCTTAAGCATTTCAGATAATCTATGTTTTACATTCTTTGGCTATAAATAAAGTTCAACCAACTAAAGTGATCTTTTCTTTAATATCCCTTTTTAATACTTGTTATTTTGAAGAACGTGAACGTAAAATTCACCTACTTCACACAATGTACGATCCGTTATCTGTCACCAGTAAGCCTTACTTACTACAGGGAAATACTCTGAGCTCAGAAATGGTACACTTTCTACCAGATTGCTTCATTCAGCATTACATAGGGTCATTGCATAGCACTAAACGTTTTGTTGGAGATTATTATGTTTTAATAAAAACTGTACAGATTCTAAATACTGGCAGACAAATTTGAAACTTGCTTTGTGTAAGTAAAAGAATCTGCGAATAAAATAAAAGCAATTGAGCATGCAAATAACCCCTGTATTTTTAGGCGCCGAATATGATATTGTCCCTTTGGGTGTCGAGACCCTTGGTTCGTGGGGTCATAGCACTATAAGGCCTTTTAAGGAAATAGCGAAAAGGTCGACTAACATCTCAGAAGACCGAACAACTGGCAGCTGCCTCGGAAAATAATTATTTTAGTCTAGCTATTCAAAGGGAACGCTCCATTATCTTCAGAGCCTTGTCTAAATTGACTCCTTTTAGTAATATATTTTAATTACATTTTGAAGGTTTTTAGTTTTAACTTCTTTGTATAAGATTATTTTACCATATTATATATAGTAAAGAAATGTGTTAAAAAATAGAAATTAAATTATCGAATAAACGTGAAATCTAGCAACTAATTACAATTATCACATACATTTAAATTCAAGTTAGTTTCAAAGATATTAAAATGGCAACATTTGGAAATGCATCTCTTGTACATCTGTGGTAATTGACATTTACTTGACATTGACACTCGCATATTTTTTCTTCGACGAAGTCATTTCATATTTCATTCGTTTCACTGTTTAGATATGTCTCAACGTTTGCTGCAGATTGTATTTTTATGGTTTACTTAGTTTACTTGTTGTTTAATTTTTGATGTGTGAAATTAGAATTCTTTAGTTACTGTGATGTGATTAAAAGTAGAATTTTTGTTTGTATAGACTGTGACGGTCATCTATCAAACTGGAGTGGCATATTTCTGTTGTAAAGTAATCGGTGCGAACAGAATTGTTACAAAAATGGCATCGAAAAATTGTTGTGTTATGTTTATGATTTTTACTGTAGCGATAGTCCAGGCAGTTAGTTACGACACTGAACTATTTGAAACAGCGCCTTGCGACAGTAATGCTTGCTTCGACGCTCTTCATGGTGCACTGGGAGATTGTTCGTGCAATGTTGACACTATCGACTATTTTAATAATGTAAAAATTTTTCCCCGCATTCAGAGTTTAGTGAGTAAAGACTATTTTAGATTTTACAAGGTAAATTTAAAAAAGGAATGTCCATTTTGGGCGGACGACAGTAGGTGTGCAATGAAATATTGTCATATTAAAACTTGCTCGAAGGACAGTGTTCCAGGATATGTCGATGAGCACGAAAATGAACGACCAGCTGAAAAATATACCATGATAGACCAGACAGCTTGTAGTACTGATGAGGATCATAATCCTGATTTGGGCTATTTAAATATGACTATAAGTGCAGCAAGCCAGTATGAAATAGCAAAATGGAATGCTCATGATAGTGCATTAGAGAATTTCTGTGAATGTGATGATAGAGATGCGGATGCTGAGTATGTTGATTTGTCTCTAAACCCAGAGAGGTACACAGGTTACAAAGGACCCTCTGCTCACAGGATTTGGAGAAGTATTTACCAGGAAAATTGCTTCAGACCTAAATTAAACCCTTATGAATCCTTTCCATATGTACTCAGTTCCGATTTGAGTAATATGTGTCTAGAGAAAAGAGTATTTTATAGAGCCATATCTGGACTCCATAGCAGTATTAATATTCATTTGTGTTCAAATTACTTGCTATCAGAAAAAGGTGTTGATTTTGCTGCACCTCCTGAAGGAGAGTGGGGTCCCAATTTGGAGGAGTTTCAACGACGCTTTGATCCTTCTCAGACACATAATGAGGGTCCCAACTGGTTGAAAAATTTATATTTTGTTTATTTACTGGAAATGAGAGCACTTTCCAAAGCTGGTCCGTACTTGGAAACTGAAGAATATTTCACTGGAAATCCCACGGAGGATGAGGAGACAAGAGCAGCAATAAGTAACATGCTGAGTGTTATATACTCATTCCCTGATCATTTTAATGAATCTGCAATGTTCAATGGAGGTAGTCAAGCTGCAAAGTTGAAGAATGAGTTTCGAGAACACTTTTGGAATATATCGAGAATAATGGATTGCGTTGGCTGTGACAAATGTAAACTTTGGGGCAAGCTGCAAACTCAAGGCTTGGGTACCGCATTAAAAATTCTATTTTCCTCACAATGGGACAGTCTTGAAGCAGATCCGGAGCAAGGTACACTGCCAGTCCGGCACAAGGCAAATAAGCGATTGCAGAGAACTGAAATTGTAGCACTCTTTAATGCATTTGCAAGACTCTCAAATAGTATTAGACAATTGGAGAACTTCAGAATTATGCTCAGGTACTATTTTAATTCTTATCGTAATTAACTTTAAATTGAATTGATGGTTGGTTTAAACAAATTGTAATGTGTTATTTTCCTGCTTATGTTTACTTTACAGAAATTACTCTTAATTACATTGATAGCTGTAATTTATATATTTTTAACTTTAATATAAGTAGATGACTATAATAATAGAATTAATTTCTGTAAAGTGAACTACATTATATTTGTTGCTAAGTTTACTAACACTAATGCTTATTACACTTTGATGGGCTTCTAAATGAGAAATCTTATATTTTTTGCTTTTAAAAAAAAACTAAGTGTTGTTTATGCTCCTATGGGTAATCTGAATGATACAGATAGACAATTATTTTGTTTTGTATTTTATATGTTGCAATGTAGTACTGGATAAAATAAATTCGACAAACTCTATAATTTTTAAATTTGATCAGTATTGTGTATTAATGAAATGAGTGGCAATTACTCTACTTACCTTACCATTTTATAATTTTAAATTCATTATCAGCCATAATGCCCCATTGATTTTTTTCAACAAACAGTACATTGACAGAAACAATTGCCAAATTATTGAATATCAAAATAACCCACAGGTTTTGTTGCCAATAAATGGAGTTGATTTATTTGGCTTTATGCCATCAAAATAAAGGACATTGAACTTCTAACTACAAGTATAGTGAACTCTCAATAATAAACCCTTTCATTATAACTGCATAATAAATATTTTAAATATTTTATTTATTTAATGTCAGCAGAGTTCGTAAAAGGTACATTTTATTATTAGTAGGAGAATTAATAAGTATCTTAATATTTAATTTTATAATTCAATTTATTCTTTTTATTTGTTTAATATTCCTTTGTACATACCAAAAATAAAAGTTCTGCTTGAAATCAAAATGTCAATACTTTAACACTGAAGTTATCTGATATTTTGAACCTTGAAAACGAGCAGTGGATATTATAATTATTTTAAATATCCATAGAAATGCATATTATTATTTTTAATTGGTCTAGATTGCAGCATTTGTAAATATGTGTTGTGTACACATGCATACACATAAAACTACGAAAAGAATTTGAAAATATTAAAATAAAATTACGTATTATTTTTTGCGTGAGATCGTAAAAAATATGAGAAAAAATATATAAACCAAATAAATATTTTTTTATAGAATACACTTTCATTTATTGTTAATAATGTCTACGAAACACATCGTAAATGCGTCTTTGATTGCTAATTTTTTTTTCATTAAAATAAATGTTTATTGGATGTTATACAATTAAATTTTCGCACTCAGTTCTTATCTGTATTATTGTGTTTAAAACAAAAATACGATCACGTAACAATAAAGGTGTGACGCAGAAAATAAAACGACGCGAAGAATCGAAATTCTATTGTCTACGATAATTATGAAACGACAAACTTGCTCGAACATTAGTAACACGTTGTAGTTAGACATGTTTGTGTAAATAGATTCGGGAAATTTTTTATTTCTAAATCAAAACCCACTTGTACTGATATAAATTTCGTCTTCGTAGTCTATGGACGTCTATTGTTAGTGCCAGCCAGATTACGAATCTAACTTAATTCATACTCTATTTTACCGAATCCTATCAATCATCAGCTCACTATACGTCCCCAATGAGGTGCTCGGAGCATACCCCAAATTAGGAGTGGCTAGGCTATAGTCAACCATAATGGCCAAGTGCGTGTTGACTTCACATATCATTGAATTTCTTCTCGAGATATTGTTTTAAATTAATTTTAATTTATAATCTGCTTAGTTAAGCAGCTTAAATAAAATAACATTTTTTTTTAACTACAGCTAAGTTCGTGCTAAAAGAGAATTGGCGATGTTGGTCGAACGGTGGATTCAAACTCATGACCATGTGATTGAATTTCATTACCTTTAACCATTGGTATATAAGCCCTTAATTATTGTCCTAAGTGCGTCACACGGATTCAAAAACAATTGTCTTTGTATAGATGTTCGCATGCAACGCATAATACGATCAATGTATGTAGTAATGTTACATAAAAAATAATTGCGTAAAAATATATTGCGTAGTAACGTTTTGGATTAAATATGCTTCTAGTTTTGTCCACTTTTACGTCATAGGCTTATTTTTAATTTATTTTTTCATTTTTAAGATTACAAAAATTCTTATAATAATGGTTTCGTCCCAAAAAACGATATCAGACGTATGTCTGTGGGATTTCGAATGTAACTGTACAGGTCCAATCTTATCTTACATTATAAATGCGAATGTTTGGATGGATGTTTGTTTAAAAGTATCTCCAGAATGGCTCAATGGATCTTGATGAAATTTGGCACAGATATAGAACATAGTCTGGAATAACACATAAGCTACTAATATAGTTTTTATTTCATTCCGCGCGGACTGAGTGGCGCCGACAACTAGTATCTTTATAAATATGTTAATATTAGCATTTTGCAAATCAATATATAGGTAGGCATACTCATACTAATATACTCTTAAAACAAATTCCGTTTTAAATTGACATAGTACGTCTGAAAAAGTAATTTGAATTAAAAAAATAACTAACCCGGTTACCGTTTCAAAATGTTTAGATCTAGAATTCTGACTACGAGTTAATTAAGTTACTGGCGTAATCCACTATTTTATTGATCACGTCATTATGTTATACATAATCGTTTACGTAACAAGGGAGAGTAGGAAGTATATTATTTTTGCATACGTTAAGAATGTTTTTACTTTGCTATAATTTGTTCTGCAGTTACAAAAAGTTCTCGCAATTAATTTGTGTAAACCTGTAGTAAAAATTACATGGTAATCCGTATTAAATGGCTTTTAATTCTTAATCAATTTGAGTTCTACTTACTTTGCTAATAAATGTAGTTTTAAATTGTAATTAGATAATTGTGGTAGATCCTGCAACAACAATATTTGCTGGGTGCACGAATTGGTCGGGTCGAACGGTAATATATTATTAGGAAAAGATGGGAAAGGAGAAGTATCCACTTTCTTAGCGTTCCCTTCTCCGTTGATTAAAGGTAGGCAACGCATCTTCATTTGCGGATCCCTATGGGCAACGGTCGCCTCGCTATTTCGGCGAATCCAGGTGGCGGTTTGCTCGTTTGCCACTTTATGATATAAAAAAAAATAATAATGCCACTAAATTGGATTAGTGCCATATACCGATAGTTCGAAAATAATGTAGACAGACCCATCGTAAAACAAAGATAAAAATTAAGTATTGTCATACAAAAATTTGTTATAAATTAGCGCCTCACTGCAAGTTTTGTAAGAGACACACCTTTCACTTTCTTGTTTGGTTGAATCGAAAGTTGGTCGATTGTATGGCATTTTATATAGACGTATGACGCACGTTGTTAAAGAGGTTGTTAAATATTCGTTGCAATTGAATGACTGTATTCTTAATCCTTTATCAATCTACGTAACCCTTTAAATGACTAGTACATACATAGTATAATGCATACGTGCGCCTGAGCATGCTCGATCGAAATGTGGTCATACTTTGACTCGAGTGTTGACAAAATTTTAAGGTGATTCACCACATATGATCCCACATTGTTAACTGTCTATTTTAAAACTCTTTCATATATTGAATCTTTTCTGTTACTTAAATGAATATTACTTTATTTTTACTATTTTCTTTGGTTTTGATACCTTTTTTCTAATCTTTCTAGACTAATCCCCATTAATTTATTTGGAACTAGCTTTTACCCGCGACTCCGTCCGCGCGGAATAAAAAAAAATAGATAACGGGGTAAAAATTATCCTATGTCCTTTTCCTGGTTCTAAGCTACCTGCCCACCAATTTTCAGTCAAATCGATTCAGCCGTTCTTGAGTTATAAATGGTGTAACTAACACGACTTTCTTTTATATATATAGATTAGCCGTAGTTATTTATCATTACGTGAATAAAGTATAAGACCTTCAATTACGCCCGTATACATGGGTATTGTAAGGCTTGAAAAATGTTTGTTTGAGCTAAATAAAGAGGCTTAACATTTCTAAATACTATGGAAATATACGAACAAAGTTACTGAATCCTGTCTATTGATCAGAGAATTATACGTAGGTAGATAACAGCAATCTAGATTGTAGTCGATATACTAGGAATTAAATGTCAACTTAAATAAAACAATGAAAAACACTCCGCGAAAAATACGATATCAACTAGCCAAAATGGTATTTTCATACATACATAAAAAATACACGCGAAGTACATCAGGTGAAATGGTTGAAAGTGTATTAAATCTTATCAGAAGTAAGTTGTTGACGCTTTCAAACTATAAAAATTGCTATATCGCAAAACATAATTGTGCTGAAAATTTTCTCCTCGCAACGAATTGGAATAATTTAGCATTTGCAACTATTTTATTTCTGAAATTAGTAACATTTCTAAACTTCACATAGAGAAAGAGACAGAAGCAGGGAGAGAGAGTAAAGTTAAAAATAGAATAAAACCGTTCCATTATCTTCATCGTTATTATGTTTTCAGTTAGATCATAGTACTATTAACTCAAATCTTCTTTGATTTCATCACCGTGTGACGTGTTATGTTTTTTAGACTCTTTTTTTAAGAGCTTGTTTATCTAGTCATTTGACGTGTCCCAAACGTATTGGTCTTGATTACGCCGTGTGCCGCACGTAGGTGGGGAACGAAGTGTCTGAATCATGCCTTGTTTATCTCTGCATGTTTGTGGCTTGTGTAATTATTAAAATAATATTGAAATGCTACGCAACCTTAGCAACTTTTGTTCCCCTTCCCCTTAGTGTGGGGCTCCACCTGATGAACGGACGATCCCTATAGAAAAATATGTAACTCTATCAAATTCTTTAAAAAAAAGTTGTTAAGGTTTTCCGTCAACAATATTATTGATACGCGTTCTTTAATTCTGGGTAATACCTCATTTTATCAGCATTATTTCACGTAATTAGTCGATATCTGGGTATTTGTTTATGACGTTATCGTGTCTGTTTTATTTTTAATTGGTATTGTTTAGTGAGCGGAAACTGATATCGCTTTTGTATGCAAAATCGAATATTTATTAAAAATAGATTTTTGTTAACAAACATAGAACTACCGTAATCGTGAGATGTTACGAAGGTTACGGATATTTATTTTGCACGATTCTTTCACTTGGATGTTTAAAATGAATAATGGATAATACTTTATCCTATTCATTTTTAACGTTGTTTTTCATCTATATTTTATGGCTTTGATTTAATTATTCAAAGATTATCTGCATGCTGCTTTTATTTAGTTTTAAGGAATTTGTTAAAAATACGGGTATATAAAATCGCAGTACTAAATCTTGCATTTTATTTTTATTCTTTGATAATTGTTGCTTTTATTGTTAAGAAAACCAATACAATGTAACGAAAATTAGAACGTAAACTAAACGTGGTATACTACGAGTACTTTGCTAACATCATTATTAGAAAAGCTTGTGTCTTGTGTACATTTTGCGTCGGTTGGGTAATACGTATTTGAAGCATTGAAATTGGCCGAAATTTTGCTTTCACACATTGGCAACTGTACTTGCACAAATTTTTAATTGTTAAAATTTTAAATGTGAATATTTCTAAACGCAGCGCAAACAAAGAGCCTGAAGTGAAACGGAACGTTTTCGAAGGCGGTGGTGCCAACATAAGAAGTACGAAGGAGCAGTGCTCGTCGGGCGGAGACAAGCCGAGGATTTGGAGCTAATGATTAAGTTAAATTTAATCATAGATAATTTATTTATTTACACATTTTTTATTATATCTCCCGAATTTATTATTTACAGAAAAAAATAAAATAATGGGTGGTTTTGACAGCTGTCAGTGATGTTATTTTGAATGTGAACTTTAAATAACATCACTGACTCAGAGATCAGATTACTTTGTTGTTCTTAACTAAATTATTTTTAAGTGTTTACTTTTACTACTAGAGTATTTATTTTAAGGTATCTTGTAATTACAAGAAAAAAGTTCACTAGTACACTTCTGGCCGATTTTAAACAATCTTCTATCGTGCGTTTTAAAAAATGAATTTTTTAAAATGTTATATTTTTAATTTAGCAACAATTAATAAGTAAATTGTGATTGAACCTTTAAAATTATATGCTATGACATAGACACAAATATTATGTGACATTGATTTATATATATAATAATTTTCTTTTCGTAGTATATAAGTGCGCGGGAACATCACACATTTGCACACCAGTGAAAAAGAAGGCTTATATTAATTAGGCTAGAGTTGAATTTTGCTTGTATATAGTTATTGTGATTTATTTTTTTAAATTTTTTCAACAGAATTTGATATGATTGATATAATTTTCAATTAACTTTCAAATGTAAATCTTCATTTTGTGATTTCATCAAATTTCAGCTTTATCTTGGCTTACATAAATATTATTCATTGACTATAATTTAAATTGTATGGAGATTACTTAAGAGTGAATAATTAACTAAAGATAGATAATTTTGTAGTGTAATATATTTTTTTAAATTCCTTTTGCTATTTCTTCATCGCTTTGCACCCTCTAGTCATATCTGAAGCATGTACGATTCGATAAACATTTTCTTAAATATTTTTTTATCTAGATTTTTTTGGATTTGTGTATAACTATTTTATATATTTCTACTACAGTTTTAAATGTTTTTTGTCTATTATTGATGTTTCAATGTAGTGATTGTTATTACTTTTTTATATGATAAAAATGAATTGTATTTTAACCAACAATCAATATATAAAATATTTATTTTTGAAATTGCTTGAATTTGCTACTAGATTTTCTTTAATTTTCTTGTAGTCTTCAAACGTTCAACCGTGGGTTTCCGAGACCAAGACTTTTGTATAAAACATATCGTCATCCTTGTCCATTATCTTTGACAAAACAGAGATTTGTCTCAGAAACCCACGGTAAATTATATAAGTATAGCGTCACAAATTACATATAATCATTTAACGTTATTGTGTCACAATTTTTTTTTCCAAAATTATAATTTATTTTTTATACTCTTTTAATTTAAATCGTGTCTGTTTTTTTTACTAGTTTCTATGTACAATCCAGAAAGTACAATAGGAATTTCGTGACTAAATATGTTTGTCAATAAATTCTTTTATCAAAAAAAAAAAAATTCAAGTTATCTTCGATGCGAACAAATTGCTGACAAATTTTAGCTTGAAACTGTCATTTGTTTCACTCATTTTGTAATCCATTGTCTTATCGATTAATGAAAACAAATTTCGAAACATGTTTTAGGTCATTGCACTTTTAATTTTGTTACGTGTGAATCATGAATTGTCTCGTGTACAGATTATGTATGTAGCTGTAACGAGCGTCTTCTTTGTCAAAACACAAAACATGTACACAATATATTTTTGTATACATGCTCACACACAATTTCGTATGCGAAAGTGAACCGAAATCGAAGCGAACAGTTATGAGAAAGACATGAAAACGAGTCGAAAATGGAACGTTGGATTTGGTTACGTGGTGCCAACCTAACACCGGAAAAGTTCAATTCAATAAACCCAATTTATACAAGGTTCATAAGTAAAATAGTTTCTCTTCGGTACCGTTTCGCTTTCGTTACAGTGTGTGTTAAACTTCAGTTTTGTGAACGTACTACACAAAATGTAATTAAAAAAATAATTGCCTAGTTTTATTGTCTCGATATCGGCACGTAACACTTAAGTCGCACTGATAAATTTAATCGTTAGTTAACGTTAACTAATTAGGATTAACGTTGATTGGTATTGTTGTAAATTTTATGTTACCGGAGTTTGCTAGAATTAAGCTGATTTGATATGGAATGGAACTTGTTTTATGATATGTTATTTATATTTGTTTTATCTTAGATCCAATAATTACTTAGCAACCTGCTAAATTTATATAGAACCAATATTTCCACTGGTGCGCCTACGAATTCTGTATAAAATGAAACCTGTGTGCATAGTCGCTCGGCTTACTGTTAAGTGGAAATAGGGACTTAGTGGTGACAGATTTTTTTTCTAAGTATTATGCAAAAGTTATTTTGGTATGTGATTAAGTATGGTTTTATATCTTAATATCTTAGTTATTAGTCTTTTCAGATATCTTGGCGGCCCTAGGTCATAGGCGCGCTACTCAGTGTCCTCACTCCGCATCTTGGTCCGCTTCAATATACCTGAAATTGTATTTTGCGCAGCAACGATATCTGAAAAGACTTATATTTGCTCTTTACTTATTTTGACTCTACATTGGATATATATGATAGAAAATATTTTAACGCAATGCTTAATTTGTTGTAAAGAAGAAAAAAAAAATGAATTTGTTGTCTGTGATTTTTTTGAAGCTACAATTATCATGACATAATTTATATACGGTTAATTTTAATAAATGTTTTTTTTCTACATTAAACACGTAGTTTTATTTACATACAAATATATGTGTGTGTGTTTGTGAGTGTGTGTGTTCTTTGGTGTAGGCAAAGTTAGTTGAGGTTTGTTTTTTTGTGTAACAATAACAACAGTAACAATGTATTACTAATGAATCTGTGGTAAAGTTTCAATTGAGTTTTGCTGTTTAATTTCAGATCAAATGAAGAAAGTCAACGTCGTTTTGTGATGTGTTCTACTGTGAGAAATTGAATTGTCACCGAACATTGAATTACTTTCTCAAGTCATATGTTACTTCCTATCTGTATTTAATATTTCTTAATTTCATTTATATAAATTATTATAAAAAAAAATTAAAACACGATATCCAAGCCACAAAAATAAAAATGGCGTGTTGCCATCGATTTTATTTTATTTACCTAGAAGTTATACCAGTTAAATAAATGAAAATTCCAAAAATGATTATCAATTATTATTTATTAATGGATGTATTTTAGAACACGATTTTTTAATTAAAATATTGAAAATAATATTTATTTTCTTTAGTTGTAGTTTTTAGCATCACAATTTATTAGAAGATAATTTAAATATTCTTACTTACTTTACTCTTTAATTTACACATTGTTTACTGCGGGTTTCCATTGTTGGAACACTCATACAAAAACATATTGTCTGGCCTCACATTCTCCTTGGGAAAACTGCGATATGTTTTTTTGTATTCTTACTAACACAATCGGATAATTTTTCCCTAGAACAAATAAGATTGGATTAGCTTCACTATTTTTATTTCAGTTTTTTAATGTTAACGGAACAAGGAAGCATTATTTGTAAATTATTCAGGTTCATGTGAATTTTTTGAATAAAGTAAAAATTATGGATGTTTTGCTTTTATTTTAAAAGTCAAATGTGTAAATGAAGTTATAGTCGTCTATACAATATTTTTAACTTTAGACGATTTGCAAAACCAAGTGCAGTTTTTAATATCATCATGATCAGGTCACTATACGTCCCCAAAGATGTGCTCGAAGTCTACCCGAAGTTAGGGGTGACTAGGCCAGTCAACCACGCTGGCCCAGTGCGGGTTGGTTGACTTCACAAATATCTTGAATTTTCTTCTTAGATATGCGCAAGATAAAGTCGGATAAATGTACATATGTAAATTGAAAAACACATTGGTGGTGCGGGATTTGAATCCAGGACCTGCAGATTGCAAATTTCTTAAACCTTGAGCTTCCGATACGCTTAGTATAAAATAGATGCAGTAAATAAAACAAAATAATTTTATTTGGGAACGGAATCGTTTATTAAACCCATCTGTAGTAGATAATTAAATTATAATGTTACTCTACGTTTTGTACTGATCAAAGTACCTACCTAACTCAAGTATTACTATTTCTTATGTTAGAATCAACTAACAAATGCACCCAATACCAATTTAAAGGATTACGATTAATACGCATTTCATTTTAATTACTATATTTTATTTTTCCAATTGTGCTTCGAAACTCAGTGGTAGTTACCGTTCACAGTACCCTAAATATTACATCGAATACAATTTCATTATTAAATACCGAGGTACAATTTAAACAATAACATGGTTTACATGTGAATGCTCAATAAAATGCCTAACATATAGGAATGAACGATTAGTTCTTAGGAACAATTACGATCTTTAATTTGTTAATTACAGAGTGAATTTAAAAATAGTTACAATCTGTATTTCGTATTATCATACTAATGAATACGTTCGGATAAACACTATGCTTAGAATTAAAAAAAATGATGGGTTTCTATATATTCAGATCGATCTAAAACTTAAGATTTTAATTTCTAAAACTATAATGGTCATTGTAATGCGTGTATCCGAACGTAAAGGACGTCGTTACATTGTTCCAATTTAAATATTAATCGCAGTTATATGTCGTTTATAAGTAATATATTTTAGATATCGATCGAGTCGTTTTTTTATTAATAATTATTATGTAAAAATCTTCCTTTATTGTCCTCATTATTACCATTAAACAAAGCTGGATACAAAAGAAATCTTTTTAATATATAAAAAGATAAAAATAAAATACATGTTGTGTGTCGCATCGTAACGAGTGGTGGCAAAGTTGTGTTAAATTGCTTTGGTTCCGCCATTTTATAGAATCTATACAAAGCCACAAAAAATTTGACTCAAGGTTCATAACCGTTATAAATGGAATTGCAATATGCAAACTATATATGACAATATCTCACTTCAAGTAACGACTACAAATAAAATCGAGACAGATTTAGGAAAATATTAAGATAACTTTTGGTATAGTAAAATAACTTCAATTTTAAGAGTAATAAAAATAGCGGGTCAATGAATACTAAAGTCCGTTACTTGAAGCGAGAAAATATAAACACTACAAATAATATTAGATGATATGTACCTAAGTATACACAAATGGTCGAAGAATCGCAACTGATACAAATTAATAAATAGCATTCAATGACGTCATAACATATATACACTTATCATATTTTAGTACCCTTCGATTTAATGGATTTTATAAGGTTATCGATTGTTTTAGATTACGACTAATATAATAATTAAATGTAGTTACACATAAATGTTAATCGTCCGTATTTACATAAGTACTTAACGTTACAATCTGCGATCCGGTCGCGCGACTCTCGCCAAAAGTCGTCTCGTCGCACGACCGGGCTTACTCAAAACGCAAACACATTTCACTCTAGGACCATCAGTTACTTCGTTCTGTTAGAAAGGAATCCATTTAAATGTATACGAAAATAAGTGGGACTTACAGTATATACAAAAATATCACATTACTTCGAGGCCGCAGCTTTCAATTACTTAGTCATTACTTATTTCGTCTTCTTACCTAACACACGTTTACTGGTTCGAAGCGTAAGCTTAGACATCGCAGTGAGCAGTCGACCGGATCACGTTGGGTATACCATCGCTTCGGTTACAGAAAGCGCAAAGTATTACGTAGGTTACATACCGACAGTACGAGAGGTGGTACAATGTGCAAGGCTTCTGGTTTGAGATTCAGAATGCAAAGGAACAGTTCCTTCTATAAAACACGACGCCCTCGCAACGTTCTCTACCCATATCTCACCAAACTACTAAATGGAATTTAGGAAGAACGTTATAGCCTAGGTGCTCATCATATAGAATAGTACAAATCGAAACAACTACGACACCTAAAGTACTAGACTCGAAAGGATTACACGAGGCCGTCGGAAAAGCTGCAGCCGGACAGACGCGGCTTACGGTTACAAAACGCTACACTAAGTAAAAATTATTCGGCTAACCGTTTCATAAGCGCCACCGAAGGCACGAGGGCGGCGCGACACACCGGTGTTCCTGCGCAGCCCCGTCCGTGCGGGGTGAAAACGGTCGCGTTCGTATCACAATAAAAAAA
Source organism: Papilio machaon (assembly GCF_912999745.1). Classification (NCBI taxonomy): domain Eukaryota; kingdom Metazoa; phylum Arthropoda; class Insecta; order Lepidoptera; family Papilionidae; genus Papilio; species Papilio machaon. The sequence goes on along the minus strand of NC_059989.1, from coordinate 1,602,462 downwards.
TATAGTTTATTTGGGAGGCGTTTATTGCTAGATAATTTAGGTACAGTCTTTGGTGTCCGGGGAGGATCCGCCGGAGCCGGAGAGGTCATCGAGGAAGTCAAAGGCGGCGACGGCGGCGCGTTCGCGGTCGCCGAAGCGCACGAAGAATCCGTCGCGGCCCAGCACGGAGGGGCGGCGGCGGCGCGGTGGCCGCAGCACGGCCAGCCGCACGCGCAGCGCCGCCGCTGCACCAACAGGCACGTTAGCGGCTACAAGCGCCCCCCGCTGGACGACACACAGGCGTGAGCACGCTCGGCGCCAGCATCTCGCCCGCACGCACTCACGCGCTGTACACGCTCCCCACGCTACGCACGCTCCGGCGACACTCTCACAACGCTGCCAACCTTATCTAAGTCATCTAAGCTCAGCATGATGGAGTTTACAAAGAGCGGCAATAAAACAGTAAGGGGACTATATGCGCGATAAAATGTACTATATATCTCAATGTCTTTTAAAAAACCTTTCTAACTTAACTTTTTGTCTACATTGTGCCTTACATCCTAAAGGCAGAGACAATTTGATATATTTAAATTGAGTAACAATTAAAAAGAAAACCTTTCAATACCTTAGAATCAATTTTGATAATATTGTTGGCAGCCTTGTCAAATTTTGATCAATCCGGAGCGTGGTGTATGATTACTACGCAGAATGAGGCGAGAGTGAGATGGTGCGAGTGAGTGAGAGCGGAAACGAGAGGCGTGGCTTGACTTGTGGCGAGACACAGACAGAGATATTACATTCAGAGACAACTAGAAAAATAACTAAAGACAGTTAATATATAAAAAGACAAAAATCAAAATATACAGATAACATAAATTTGTTATTATCTTTAAAGAAGACGGATTGGTTCGACGGACACATATTGCGATATTCATACGATATTGCCATTTGTTTATAGTTTATATTTTGTCAGAGATATGAAATTTCAACGTTAAAAATCATTTAGTTATAAAATGTTCAGAATTTAGCCAAATTCAGTGTTAAAAATAAACTCAAAATTTATTTTACAACTATATTTATCATCTGCATTCTATTTATCAATCTCATCAAAAACAACAAAATTTTAACCACAACACCGAATGGTAGCTGTGTAGTATGAAATATAGCTAAGTGCGATGGAGGCATGTTTCAAAATTTACCAGTTTTCTGCCGTCGCGAGCGATGCAGTCTGTGCAGACGGGAGTAGGGCGCGGCGGGCGCGGGGACTGCGGGGGGCTCCGCCGGCGACGACCCGCACGACGACGGTGATGAGTCGCTCGACGCCAACATTACGTCCAAAAGATTCGCCCGAGCCTGAAATATTTTACATATTTATGTAGTTTTCCTAGCAGCATAATTGATAAATGATGACAAGATTGATAATTATTAATTATATATAAATTTTCTAAGCATACAGGTAAAGTTCCAAGATACCTTAGGGTCACTGAAGTCAATGTCTTTCTCAACGTGCACCCAGCCGGTTGGCGCCCACAACGCGCCGTCCCTGCCGCCCTCCGCACCCTCTCCGCTCTCTCCACTTTCTCCGCTCTCACCGCTTTCCCCGGTCTCTTCGCCGCTGCCCTTGACCGCAGGTGGTCCCTCGCTCTGTCGGATCATTCTGGAAATATATTAAATAGAAATATAAGCAAGCAGATCAGCAGCAGAGGATTATTAAATACAGAAGTATTTCACTGTAGCCTAAATTTACAAATAAATGAGTTTTACATAATTTATATGATATAACTTGCCTGTTAAGTTCATCGATGACATCCTTCGAGGTGGCGGCCTCGTGGAAGCTGAGCGTGTGCTCCTGCTTCACGATGATTGGTTCGGGCGCAGGTACCGGCACCGCGTTCACTCGGGCCCTCTCCGCGACGGGGATCTTCGACCTCGTCCTGTGCGGCGACGATGGCGGCCTCTTACCCCCGAGAAATGTGGGGATACGACTCCTGTCCGCCCGAGGTCTGATCTCCCTCTGGGTTCCGTCAGTCCTATTACTTACTATCACAGTTTCAGCAGTGGATGTGCTCGTCGTGTTCGACTCGGTCATCTGTGGCGAGCCGGTCTCGGGCGAGGAACTTTCCTCCTCTTCGGGCACGGGGACCAGCACGCCGGTGCTCCGTCTACATGCACTGAGCACCTCCTCCACTAACGATATCTCCGTTTCCCCGCTCGCCAATGGAAAACTAGAAGATTTGCTCAAACAAGTTTCAACTTCTCTTTCGCACAGTGTGACTTGTTTGTGCGACATTATATTTACTGTATTTTCTTTTAATGCCGAATTGTGGTCTACATTACGACTAGATTCGATATCACATGTTTTCTCTTCTTTTTGTGCTAGGGGCAGATTTGAATCGGGCGGGTTGCTCGTGTCGATGCATTTGTTTATTTCATTCTTCATTTGCACCTTTAGTAGATGATGGTCATTAAGCTCGTTTTCGGCGTTTTCTACTTGAGAGAAATTATCGAAATAATCTTGAGACTCCACATAGGGGTCTTCCCGTTCGATGAATCTCGGCGTACATTTTGCCTCGGAAACGACGTCACAGAATACTACTTTTGGTCTTTCACTAGAGATCATTTCGCTGGAATCGTTTTCTGAGAAACTACCGAAAGAATCTGGCCGGAGTCTATCCTCTGACACCTCGCTGCGTGGCCCTACGGAGTCGTCGTCGTAATCTGCTGCGGCGTACGGTGGAGGCAGCTCACGGATCTCCGACACGGGCCGAGACGACATCGAATCGGACTCCTCCCTGTCGCGACAGTACTTTTGCTGTTCCGCTATGAAGTGTAGCACGTTTTGCAACGCTTGCTCGCGGTCCTGCAGAGCCATAGCTTGCACGTCGTGTATTCGCAGATGATTGCTCGGATCTTGAGACGGAATACCTCTGGATGAGTTGGACGCTAGACTTTTTGTGCTTTCGTATTTAACGAGACGGTAAAAGTCTCTAGTGAAATCGACACCGATATTTGTGCAGTCACCGTCCTCGCTCAGAGCTGTACTGGATCGTTTTTCCGGAGCATCGGAGGCACTGGACCACGATCCTCCCGGGGAATGTGTTCCTGAGCACTCCCACCGCTTCTCCGCATTTTCCGCATCGGTCATTTTACATTCATCTATTTCCACCGTCGCAAATCCGCAATCATTCCATAAACAATCTCCAACATCTTCCTCTAGTTCCAAGCCATCGTCTTCTCTAATACTCGGTAGCGTTGAAAGTGATATTTGACCGGGTGTCGTAATTTCGGCAAAAGGAGATTGTCTATCTCTGAGATCTTCGCACGACAACGACAAGCTCCAGTCCTCTAACTCGGCTCTATCGTATTCCAACTCGGCCAGATCCCGATGCCTTTGTTGGAGTGCCGATCTCGCGTCGTCCAGCTCCAACCAATGCTGCACGTAGTCCGCATCGTACTGTGAACCATCAGCTCGCTCGTCGACCGTGCTGCCCCAAGAGACTCTCTCTGAACTTGTGGTAGAAGCTATCGCTGGTCTTCTTAAAGGTCTTTCCGGCGCTGGTTTGAGATCTAAAACTAAAACGCCCGAACTCGGCGTGGGGGTGTCAAGACAACTGGTGGGGCAAGTCGTTCCCGCTATTAGTTTGAGGCAGAGATGAGAGTCAGAGAAGCTCCTCACGACATGTTGGAAAGGAAGGACGGGTCGCGAGGGTGGGTAGCTGCCTCTAACACCGGCAAACGCGACGCCCAGCGGGAAATATATGTAGTCGGCGTCGGCTAGAAGACGAGCGTGTCGCCGGGATTCTCGCGGATTGATGGAGACTATGGTCTGGTTGTCAGTCTCGTCCGAGGCCTCGTTAAGGTCGGGCAGGGCGCGGTCAGGCGCGTGGTCGCTCTGACGTGAAGCGTCTGCCTGCACATCGCTAGACATGGTGGAGTAGCCCTCGTCTTTGGCGCCGCTCTCGGGAGATTCCGCCCCCACTTCACCCACTTCGCCGCTCTCTTCTTCTGTTGCTTTCTCCTCGCAACCTGGAATAATGAAATTTGTTAGAAAATTATCCAAAGTATAAGGAAAATATAAGAACATTATAAAAGAATAAAGAAAGTGACCGTTGACGGGGTGGGTGCAGGGCTGCGGCATGTTGAGGCTGAGAGTGGCAGGTCGCGCGGGCGGCGCCCACAGCGCAGGTTCCACGGCCGCCAGCGCGCGTGCCAAGTTCCCAGGGCTCACTTCCAGCCCCTACGAAAAAAAAATATGAAATACAGAATGATATGAAGAGTATTGAATCTATACCAATTTGTTGACTTGAGGGATGGCTATTACGTACCTTGAGCTCGGTCCAGATGTCGGCGAGAATCTGGTGGCGGCGCTTATCGTCGTGGCTGAGAGCGTGTGGGTGCGGATGAGCGGCGGGCGGTGGGGGGGAGTCACGGAACGACACCAGCGACCCGCACGATCCCACCTCAACTACGTGCACTGCGCAACACACACCGCGCAAATGTTAATACTTGTATTTGTTAACAACTCGAAGCCGGAGTGAGGTAGATAGAAAAACAGAGTAACATCTTGCTATAGCATAATACACACTGATAGAATAGAAGCAAGATTTTCGAACTTGGTTTAATAGTTTTTGATTTTTTAAAAACAAACTATAACATCTCCTTAATATGAGTGAAGTAGTTTCGTATCCTAGTACTGCATTGACTTGCGTCCAAACTCATCGGGTAAAGGGTTTGGGTAACAGGCATTCATGGAACGCCTTTTAGTCATGGGCACGTGCTTACCTTGTAAATCCCTTGGCGTAAGCGTGGTGTGCGTGTGGGGCGTGTGTGGTGTGTGTGGGGAGTGCGGGGTGTGCGGCGAGGCGGGCGAGGGCCGCGGCTGCGGGCGCAACTGACGCACCAGTAAGCCGCTCAGCGCGCGGTTCTGCGCCTCCAACTCACGCACGCGGGCTCTCGCGCAGCATAACTCTTCTCGTACGCTCTGCAATGTATAGGTTACAACGTTAGTAAACTAGATTCAATTGTTATTTGTTGTGTTTAAGCGTCTAAGAAAAGTTGCTTGGAATTTATATCAAACTAGCTTTTTCCCGCGACTCCGTCCGCGCGGAATAAAATAAAAAAATAGAAAACGGGGTAAAAATTATCCTATGTCCGTTTCCTGGTTCTAAGCTACATGCCCACCAATTTTCAGTCAAATCGATTCAGCCGTTCTTGAGTTATAAATGGTGTAACTAACACAACTTTCTTTTTATATATATAGATAGACTACTTTAGAGAAATGATGAAGTGTTAGAATTAGAAGTTAGGTTAGGTAAGTTTCATGTTTATTCTTATCGATGAAAAAAATTCCTTTCAAATATGTAATTAGCTCTATTATGGTAGATAATAATCCAGATTATTACCACGCCCTAGTTTAGTGTTCTTTTAAGACGACGATTTTGTTAGTGATCTTAGTGACCCAGTTCAATATAAAAGGTGAAGAAGAAACAAACATAAATAACCTTAAATAGGTATAATTCCCTACGAGCTCTGATTGATTATTTCGCCCGGGCTCGGGTAACGTCTTCTTCCCCTCATCAGCTGGTGCCGAAGTGAACGCGTATATTATAATTATGCTTCATTAGCCGAATTAAATTCGAGTAACGTAATCGACGTGCCGTAATTACAGAGACAGCAGTAAAGTAAAAGATTAATTCAACATAAGTTTTCTGATTTTTAACTAGAACCGCCGCACTCAGGATTGTGAAATGATTACTTAAACACACGCTTAGTTACTTCTTATAATAAATCTACACTAATGGTTATTAGACTTAACCTTTGACGTCAGTCAGCGTCAGTTCGCAAACTTAACTAAACACTAATCATGTTCTCACTAATGTCTTCATATAACAAATTTGATAGACGTTTTACCCCTCGAATACTCGCTTTATAATTTTGAATATATCGTGACACGTGAGCCTATACGTCGAATTATCGGAAGCAGTAATTACCGACAGAAGGGCTTCAGACGATGATAGAGTACCGCAAGATTAATATTGGTTTATGAATAATTTCTCTTAAGGTGAATATACACTAGAGCATTATCTCAAGCATTTCTATGTAATGTAACGTTCTTACGAATGGTATATTATAGGTAAAAGCATAGTTTCCAAAGCAGGTCTGGTTCGTGAAAGTGTGATACACTAGAACATATAGAGCGGCTTGTTGTTTTGTTACTAGTAAATGCTCTAGTGTATACCCACCTTTACAGTTTATAAGCTCGAGTGGGTGTGAAATGAGGTAGCCCTCTTAAGAGAAATTGGAGGGAATACAAAATGTATTGTAATTACAATTGTCAATAATTAATTTTCATTATATCAATACTTAAAGGTGTAAGAGTATCTAGAATAGTGGTAGAGGTCTATTAAATATTCAAAAGTTCCGAAAATTTACATATAAATTCACAATTTATAGATTTAAAACACAGAAAAGTACCAATGCAGCAATAAAAAGAAACTTCTGTCATTCGCACACGTCGCCATCTTTGTTTTTAAAGTTGGCGCCAAAATCGGTCTTAAACTTGGACGATCTCGAAACAGATTTAAACGCAAACGGTCGCATTATCGGCCAGATTATGCCAAGATTATAGTGGGCAAGGGCTCCTGTGAAATTATTACGGTGGTGGCTGAGGGCGAATTGTCCCATTTCGTACGATTTATGTGCGAAAGGAGCAGAGCGTAATCCACGGCCGCGAGAATATGTGCCATAATTATGAGAAAACAATTTCCGAGGCATCTTAATGCTTCCGCTGGATTAAGAGATTCCGATGCTAAACGTTTTTTGGACAAATAGACTAATTCTGATGGCACTCGACTGGCTTTGTAACATAAATAATGATGATAGGTGTCGTTGTTTTGTCTATGTCCTTAGCTGATCGTTATGGTTTTAAAGCTATAGGTGTTTTGGTTTTATAGTAAATACTTCGTAGCAAGAAAAAAATGAAGTAACTTTAAAGTAATTCCTAGATAAATTATTACTCCACAGCTAATCCATCTTTGCCATAATCATGTATTTAACTTCCTACTTAGCACGTTCTGGATCTAGATGTACTATTTTTAGTTGATTTAGTTCAAGTCAACTCACAAACATGCAAACTTTCACCTTTTGTGAGAGGAGCGCTCGTACAACTTGCTGAGCGACATCGTCCAGCCGGCGCTCGTGTTCGCCGAACGCGGGCTCCGGCGCGGCCAGTGCGCTCAGCTGGCGCCGCAGACGCTCGTTCTCTGCGCTCAGTGCTGCCACCTGTCCCTGGTACTGCGCCGCCGATGTCTGCAATCCCCATCAACTACGTCAACACCCCGACGAAGATACCAAAGACAGAAGCAACGGATTGAAGTTTATGGCAATCGGCTTTTTGATGCTTTAATTATTTATTTATCTTGATTGGTGGTGAAATGATTTGAGGAATAGTTTAGTAATATTGGAGTAATGATTAATGGTTGGGATTGAAATTAAAATTTTCTAAACGTATCGCTCTAAAGGAAAGTGTTCCATTGTCAATTCTAAAAGCCTTAAAGTATTCTCTGTCAATGAAAAGAGTCTTCAGAGTGAAATGTCATTGAAGACAATGTTCTCCTCCAATCATCCATCAGCATGACGCATTTATTGCTATCGTTGCGGCTTTCATGCCTTTAAAAATAACTTAAAAAGCGCCTATCATTCGCACTCTTAATTAAGCGACCTCCCATTGTTAATACTAAAATTAACGACCACCACAAATTGAGCCGCTACACTTCTTTTTACACCTGAAAAGAAGTCTCGAACTATGACTATGGCGTTCACGGTCGGAGCTCTTATGATACCGGACAGGTGTTCATAAAAACAATTTTACTATTGCGGCAATAATAATCAAATTTAAACCTTATTTCTTCGAACATAAGGTACGAAAGTATCGCATATTGTATTTTGCGGTAGTCGCTTTTCATTAGTCATCAAATAGGGGGCGAGACACAAAGACCATGAATCTGTTTGTACGTCTGTCTGTCTGCAACAACACGCGGTTGATACGACGCCCGAGGGGTGATGTTTCAATGGGTGAGGTTACGTGCATTTAATTTCGACATCGCTTTTACCGCTGTGCAATTTTAGGGGGTTTGCATGACCAGTAACGGCTTAAAAGTGTCGGGTGGGCACCGTGTTGAGTTCCGACCGCTAATTTCACTTTTATAAACCTGAAAGAGAGAGGTGAAGCTAGAATACTCACCTAGCGACAAACACGTAGGTAACAATGCGTACTATGGTGTAGATTGTATTAAGGATACCGTGGAAATGTTACGTCTTTAACAATAATATTATTCATTCACTTATTATATTTATATATAACATCATATTGCAATACTTTGCATGTAAACATTTCAAATGACAGCTGTCAAGTCTGACGGCTAATGTCAAAGTTGCGATTGGTTATCAAAGGTTATGATCGATCAATGAATGTACATTTTGGTAGCTTTCCTTTTATTATCTGTATAGACTTTTTTATGCATAAACAACACGAAAAGGAATCATACTTCATACTAATATTATAAATGCGAAGTTCAATAGTAGTTAATTGAAACTGAGTTTTAAATGGAAATTTATAATTAAGAAACGCGGTTTCTAAGCAACGTATTAATACGTCTTCATGTAAAGGTTTGCTGTTTAATTGAAATCCATTCGTCGTAGACGCAGATGTTTCTACGGAAGGTAATTAAGTCTTAGCAGGATCGATTCTTCATCAAACGACACTGTGAAATAAACTCCCTCGAATCAGGTTTATTCGAATGAACAAAACTCTACATTCATCTTGATTTATTTTCAATCCAAATGAATGGCTTCCGAGATTTAATAGAAACCAATCAATCTCAAATGTTTTCAATTATAGATATGAAAAATTTAAAGTAAAATTGTTTTCATAAAACAACCACAACGCGTCGTTGTACACTTAACTACAAACTTAATAGTGTCAAATCAGTGCAGATGTTAAATAGTTAGTTACATCAGAATTAAATTATCCTTACTACTTTTAATACGATTCAAGTGAAAAAAGGTATAAAATAATATTAACCCTTTAGTAATAGAATAGAAATGATGATTTGAGCCTAAAGACATTTTCTTATTACTGAATAAGTACATTAAGATACCTTGAATTTATCTTATAGCTTCGCTTTTAACTTATATTTAGTATCATTAGGCTCATGAACCCCTAGTATTCCGTCAGTAAATGCACGCGATTAGCATTTTCAGCGCGCCGTTGTTACCGGGCGGTAAGTTTTCATATAAATCACGACCCTGAACTGTTGCTGTCGATTTATCAAACGTCACTTTCCCGCTCCGTAACCTCCCGCGCGACCCTCGTGCCCCCCACGATCCCCACTGCACCCCATGATTCTCTACCTGTCTGGTCTGCGCACGGCATATTACGGTTTACTTTAGGTTTTACTTAAAATTAAGTATGTAGACATTAAATGTACAAATATACTGTCTACTATGTTGCAGTTAAAAGTAGCAATTAATTGTCACTGATTAATTATTGCTTGCTGCTTTTGTTTTGTTTATATTACAACAACATTCTAAACATTTAATTAATTTACAACGTTATACAAAACGTGAGATAACTTTATCTAATGTGGATAAAAGCTATTGTTACCATACACCAAAAGTTCGTAAAACAATTAGATATCACAGCAAAATTTGTACTATCATAAGATTAATTATACTAAAATCCAAACCGCCAAACCGATGTGTCTTACCGAGCCCGCTTTGTTTCTCGCGTGGAGTGTTAGAGGGCGCTTTTCAGCGAACTGATTACATTTACGACAATAAGCGGAATTAAACCGCGCGACTGTTGTGCTATTAATCATGGCCAACAGTGTACACATTACCTTTGGCCGGTCATGCGTGTCTGGTATATACCGATGTATACGTTCTAAATTTGTCTATACGTTGTGGACAAAACGTGGACATGAATGAATGTTTATAATCATACTTGCACGCGCATATTTTTAAATTTCTTAGAATAAATATAATAAAAAATGGAATAACTGCTTCTTTGGTTAATCTTTTGAAACTTGTATAGGTGACGTCACGGGATTTATGTCTCAATTTACTTGTAATTTACACTACTTATGTAATTCAGTTTGAAAACTACGTATCTCTTCGCATGTAATATTTGTCGAGGTGGAAGTTTATGCTTCAGCGAGCGCATTATCTCTAACCCAATCGAGACTAAGCCAGCGTTGGCCAACTACGTTGTAAATGTCGTGTTTCCATTGTTAAAAACTTATTGATTTATACAAATTATATTACTTACACTTAGCTACAAGTATTTTGAGATAGTAGGAATTAGAGGATACACTGAAATCTCAGTTACGTAACTTTTTTTTTATAAGAGAAGGGGGCAAACGAGCAGCGGGAACACCAAGGTGTTCATCGACGCCCATGGACCTCTGCAATACCAGAGGAATCGCAGATGCGTTGCCGGCCTTTGAGATAGTGATACGCTCGCGTCTTGAAGGTAACTTAAGTAACGAAATTTAAGATTCCTGTGAAAGAAACTAAATAATATCAAAGGTTTATAAACAGTAATATCTATCTCGTGCAGTTAATTTGACTTTGGTAATCTTTATCTACATACACCAATAGATATGCTTTTGCTGATACTGAACACCACGAAATTTGAAAAACTATTTTGTCTATACGATGTGTTGAACCGAGAAGAGATATATTATTTATAACAAATATTATAATTAGTCGTGTCGTATAACAATGTACACGTACTAATTGGTTTCGTTAGCATTGCCATCAGCCGCCGTGGCACCAACTCAATTATGTGACGACTTCGCGGCTCTGTTGCAGAGTTCCCACTTACACTTCAATTCCGACAACTATGACTACCAGTTATATTAACTTGCTTCGAATAAAATTTGCAGCAAGAGTTGAGGTAGCATTGTTACTAATAAATTGCGATAGTAAAATCTAAAGTGCTTCTACGTTGTACTGTACTGTTTAAATTGATTTTTTTTTTAAGAAGACTTCAACGCGTAAAATATCAGCATTTCATTTTCATACAAAATATCGTAGTGGTTTGGTACGTTTAAATTATAAAGTTTATTTTTCTAATTAATGCTATTTTTAATTTATTAGAATAAATTAAAAGTACTATATTTATTAGCTTTAGAGTGAGCAATAAAATGTAAAACGAGACGCGACACTTGGTAAGCAGTTTTAATATGCATCGATTTTCCGTCGAAGTCAGCCTCTATACAGCCTATATAAATTATTTCAAGTCGTCATGGTGTAGTGAGGGAGAATTATTATATTAGTTAGTATACGCAATAAAACAGATTCAATTTTTACCGTAAGCCACGTAAAACATTCGGGCGTAATCTTCAAGCTTGTATTTACAAATAACATAACCAAATAACGGGTAAACATAATTAGAGTGCAAGTGTAAATGTGCGGCGCCGCGGCGCGGCCGCCGGACGCCCGGACTATGCACCCCTGCCGTGACCGTGTGCTAGTGATGTGCCCACGACCGGAAAAATGTAACGATAAAATTTTTCAATTTTTTTTACTAGTACTTGATCAGACACTTCTCTTCAGTGTAACGATATGATAAGGGATGTTGTAGTTTAGATTTAGTTGTTTAAAATTTTTATAGTTAGTCTACGCGTTAAGATGTCATGTCTAATAAATAAATATGGATTTTCTTTTATGGGTACATTATCAAATCTAAAGATTGTAATAATCCAAGAATAAAATTACATTTTGAAAACAAACTCTTTATACGAAAATAATTTTACGGAAATTTTTGAATATCGATAAGTAACTGACCGTTACTACGTGCGCTGCCCTAAGTTACTGCGCCCTTGCACTTCGGAAGGGTGAAGCTGAATTATTGTTTAGAGGTACAGGGGTGGAGGAGTGCAGGGTTGCGGGGTGCTTTTAAACCGGGAAACCCCAGCCATTGTGCATAGCCGATTTCCCGCTTCCCGTCATTCTAATATCCTTACATCGCTATGTTGTGGACCAACGGCCTATAGGGTATTGTATAATATAAAAATGAGAATGACACATTCTTTGTATTAAAACCTGAGAGCTTTTGTTGAGAACTACTTAGTGATATTTTCACTAATGTTTAACATAAGTGTTGGTTGGATGTGTTTATGTTGGATCTTGAGAAAAGAAAATGCTGTTACTTGTTCGAAATTTTAATTACGACTCGCCATCTTTTACAAAGGTCATAGATAATTGAATTGATCATAGATTATTGAATCGAGTTTCGTTTAGATTATTGATTACCAGAGCTAAAGACAAGTTCATTCATTAGGTATGCTTGTTTTAAGTTTTGCTGTCTATTAATTGTTTATTTTAATGAAATGATTATCATCTAAATGTTATTAGTTTTGAAAATTTTACATAATATATCTACAGTATGTATTGTGTAAATTCCGAGGTTTACACATAACATCAGTAACAGATTCACACAGTACAATCCACTTAATTCATCAAATATTTAACTACTCAAATTAAAAGTGAAAGTCACTAATTTACTGATTTCAGTGTTTGTATTGGTCGAAACAGTGTGCAATGTTGCGGAATAATTGTTGCCATTTGTACTGGCTTTATTACTGTCTCTGTACCTCTCGTTTTGCAGTCGTGCTGTGATCACTTCCGAAGGGTTCGTGAGTTAATGCGGACTGTAGGGTTGAAGTTTTGTGTATATGTATGTTATTATATGTTAAAATAACTGTCGTGAAAAATACAGTGTGTTATATAAAATATTTCAGCATATACTAAATATTTTAAATTCAGCTATTTAAAGGTTTTGGTAGTTTATATTTTGGGAAATAATTGATATTTTACATGTTTCTAGCATTCATGTTATGTTCTTATTATCAATTGGTAGAATGATAATGTTTTTTCTTGGTGTAATATTGTTTATTTATGTATATAATTAAAAGTTTTCAAATAAAAACTTTCAAAGATACTAAAATGAGGATGACGTAAATTTCAAGTATAAAAGAAGACTTTTATCAAAATGTATATGTCGCAATCAGAAGAAGAAATCAACTTTAATAAATCGAAATTAGAACACGAGCTGTGTTCGAAGAGACTTCTTGTACGATGCGCGTCTGACATTAGTCATTCTGGAAATATGGTTCGTAGCTAAAGCATTGTTCGTTGTACATGAGCCTGTGAATCAATTATAACGAGTTGAGAAGTGATAAGCAGTGTATTCCTTGAATCCGATATTACCCATAGCCGCCCACAAGTGATCTCAATCAATAATAATTCTGATAGCGAGCCACCCCGGCCGTTATCAGAAGTGGGATCCATATCGGTTCAAGTCGTAATTGAGAAAATGGAGATGAGCGCAATTTTTTTCAGTTGGTATTTGTAAAATTCTCCGTGAAATATGACATTGAGAAAAGAAAAGAAATAACATGACGTTTCCGTCCGTCATTAAGGAAAATTATTCCGACTACGCAATTAATTTGGTAGAACGTAAATAAGAAACGTTGATGTGGAAGATTATGATAAATTTATTTGATTTTGTGTACGATCTAGAGGTTTCAGCAACTAAATACGCAAACGAAGTATGCGTGAGTCGCTACGTAGCAGTACGAGGTATACGCATATCGATACAAGTGAGCCGCTAACATAATTTGGGAATCCTATGGCACACAATAATTTGAAGAAAACTATTTCGAAGATAAATTACGAGGAAAGAAAGAAAAATCCAACGCGCATGCGTGGATCCATGACATTATGCTTCGAGAAACCAAATGTCAAAAGAAAATAATTGAAAAAAATATGAAGTTGATATTGCAGAATGATTACGTAAAAATGTATTGCTACATGAATAATAACAAGCTACCTCAGACATTGGTTCAGCATGGGCTTTGAATCATTATTTGGAGCAGCGGTGCCCGATATCCAAAATAACACCTCAAACCAATCCTTGAGTACAAGTCTCAAAATAATTCAATGCGGGTTAATACGGAAGTCCAAAATGATCATCAACAATTAAGAAACGATATTCTAGAACAGAATGAAACGAATTGAAATTGGAAAGAAGGCTTGAAGAGCAAGGTAGACGCAAGGGGTCTAGAGGTCTTCCAAAAGCAGTTGGGTCGTGCAACCTATTGAATGCTTTGAATACATTCTGCGTGAATGTGTGTTCTTTCATATCAACAGTAGTTGGTTTCAACTTAATCATCCGGTGAGCTCGTTTCTGTACTATTTTATGTGTTTTAGCTGGTATGCTATTGGGCACTAGTCGTGACGTATTCTAGTAAAATTCGATAATTTAAAACTATTGGTTTAATGTGTGGCACCAAAATAATAGTTCAATTAGTATTTCGGTTATTTGTGCAATGCAGTTATGTTCGGAGTTATTTAGTGAGTCGGTTATTTTACATTTTGGGATTTTTATTTCTCATTAATCAATAATGTCATGTCAATTTTGTAATTAAAGGATGTTGTTTTCAATGATTGACGTTTCAGAAAAATAAAACTGATTGTCAAAATTTAAAAATATAGCGATTTCTTTGAATGTCAACTGACATAACCTGACAGTTTTAATGAAAATTATTTAAACAGAAATGAATTAAATCGTGTAGCTGTTTCTTAAAAGCGAAAATGTGTTTAGACGTGATTAGATTTAACAGATAGTAAACTCTTCTCGGTCTTAAGTTCAATTAAATTCATTTTTTTGTTTATGGCTTTCCCTTAGCGGATTAGGCCTTCGGTCTTAAGTTGTAATAGTGCAAGTAAATAAATGGTTTGTTGACATTAACTAGTTGAAACGGTTTTGTGTCTAGGACTTAATGTGGGTGTCGCAAAGATGTTAGAATTAACGAGTACAGTTCAGTAAAATCGATAAAAACGGGTTGGCATTGATATTGAATCTTTGGGTTTTAACGTAATCATAAATACGCTTACGAGAATTTGAATCTGGTGCCTAGGAGCTATGCTTGCTAAGAAAAAAAAAAGGACTTAGAGTTTGGTACTAACTGAATGAAAATATGGCATGTAATGACAGGATGTTTTCATTACGAATTTTATTGTTGTTTCTTTACCGATTATTTTTCCTTTACTTAACGTCAAAACTTTAAAATATGTAAATTGTGAATAAGGAAGTTTGACTTCTACTAAATTTAAGAAGTAAATCTTTGAAATGATGTTGTCGACGTTATCGTACGAAATGACATTTGGTGCAGATGGTTTGATTGTTTGAGCCATGTTGCCATGAGTTAGTAACGGAGAGAATTTTGTATTGGAGATATTAATGTCCTTAAGGTCAAACATTCTTACAGTTAATTGATATGATTATTAACTATTCGTAAATCGTAATGATGCGTATGATGTCAGAATAAGACGAGCGGTGTGACACAGTAATCTCTGCGGTTTCGTTTTGTTTTTGCAGATGTACAATATGAAGGAAGTCTGTTATGAGGATAGCACGGGGACGTGCTAATGTCAGTATGGCCGAGACTGGCGGGTTTAAGCCACTGCAGCAGCGTCTGCGTGGCAGCGGTTGGTGGATACCAGCGACGTTTGCAGGAT
Source organism: Papilio machaon (assembly GCF_912999745.1). Classification (NCBI taxonomy): domain Eukaryota; kingdom Metazoa; phylum Arthropoda; class Insecta; order Lepidoptera; family Papilionidae; genus Papilio; species Papilio machaon. The sequence goes on along the minus strand of NC_059989.1, from coordinate 1,586,895 downwards.
TGCAAAGCTTGATGCAAGATAAGTCGAGTTGATAATGAATTTGGTGATATTTAGTAAAGCTAATTTGTAACAGAAACTCGGGTAAAGATCTCTATCGGCCGTATTGTGTTCGACCGTACCAGTAGTTATTACGTCGTAACCGTAGCCCTGTGGAAATCGGTATCTCTTGGGGCAGCTCAAGTAGTCCGTGGGTGAGCGGTGCGCGTTCTACTCTGGCGGAGGTCGGGGTCAGGAGGACCGGTTTGTGTGACTGTCATGTCACAGGGTGACAGGCAGGGGTCTCAAGGACCATGGTGTGGAGCTGTCACATCACAGGGTGACGGGCAGAGGTCTCGAGGACCGTGATGTGGAACTGTAACGTCACAGGGTGACGGGCAGAGATCGAGGTCTGGAGGACCGCAGTGTGTGTGATGCACTGACCTCTATAAATGGACAGGCTGAAGATGTGATGTTTTGTGTATTTGATTTTTGATTTTCGTTATTTTGGCGTTGACTGTATTGTTGGTTGGTAGCGGTGGTGATGATTCAAACTAATAATAGAAATAGAATTAACTGTTACTACCGTGAACATGCGCTTTTAGGGCAGAACTAAGCAAAAGCTATCATTTCCAAGCAAATAGCCTATCCATTTGTACAGATCCGTGGTGTGATATCACGGTAACACACGTGTTTGGTCGGCCGGAGAGCCGTGGAGAGATTCGGCGGGAGAGCCGTGGTGAAAGATTCGGCTAGAGAGCCGTTGAGTGAAATTCGGTCGAGAGGCCGTGGCGTTAGAGATCTTACTCGGTGGGTTTCTGGGAGATTGGGAGTAACTAACGTTGTAGAGTATTTAAGTTGATTTTTACGGCGGTGTCCCGTTAGATAACAGAAGTTGGGCCAGGAGTGGCCGAGCGTAACAAAATATTTCCTTGAGTTAATGTTCACATGCTAAGAGCACACTGAGACCGGTGTTTGCAATCTAACATCACCCGAGGACGGGTGTTCGCAGGACGGCCGTGTCGCAATCAGAAGAAGAAATCAACTTTAATAAATCGAAATTAGAACACGAGCTGTGTTCGAAGAGACTTCTTGTACGATGCGCGTCTGACATTAGTCATTCTGGAAATATGGTTCGTAGCTAAAGCATTGTTCGTTGTACATGAGCCTGTGAATCAATTATAACGAGTTGAGAAGTGATAAGCAGTGTATTCCTTGAATCCGATATTACCCATAGCCGCCCACAAGTGATCTCAATCAATAATAATTCTGATAGCGAGCCACCCCGGCCGTTATATATAAAATTTCCGACCAAACAAAAGGATTTCCCTCTTCAAACACCCCGTAAAAAGTTCCAAGGGGCCTTCGCTCCGGCCGTGCAATATTAAGTTGCAAATTGTTCCCAAATATTCACTAAGCTGCTGAATTAAAAATTCATCGTGGACCCTCCAGTTTCATAATTTCGACCAATGTAAAATGATTCATACAGTACGTAATACCTATTAATAATGTTGCCAATCGCAGAGGTCTTTGTTCTTGGTTTTTGTAGGGATTTTCCAAAGCAAGAATCGAGTACAAATATTTAAAATATTTCATTAAACTGACGTATTTCTTCCGCTCCCTAACGTGCAGCGCAGTGATATTAGATAACTCCTTTGAATTCAAGAGATGTTTTCGTATTGCGTATCCTTTTTATTGTTTATACGAACATTCAGACTATGTAACGTTAAGAATAAAACCGACACTGTGCCGGTGTATCGGCACAACACTAGACCTACTAAAATAGCAACGCTTACGTCCCCTCACTGCTTCTAATATATGATTTAAACTAATATAGTCTGAAAGCAGGTACTAGAAATGGAGATGAATTGATTTATTTTAATAATATAAAAATAAATGAAAGAATGGAAACTGGTCTTGGCACTGATTGTAGAAAGACGTAGCAATAAATAAAACGCGGATAATTATTATCTACTAACCTCTACCTATACCTCTAATAAAGTTGTGAGTGTTTTTTTTTTATTTCAAGCTTATTAAAAAATTGGTATAGTAGTGTCGTATTTGTTCATTATTTTTATAACTGGCCAGATATTTATCACATCTCTCAGTTGCTATAAGTGAAATCTAACTGATATGCAGGTATTTTCGTTTCAATTGGCTGCTGCTTCTTTGTTCGTTCCCCTCATATCAACGTCAACGTTATCTACAAATTTGAATGGTGAACGCGAACGTGAATTTTGATTTTTCCATTTCCCGTCACCGCTGAATGATACCTGCCTACCTCCTATTGTGTAGATGTCCTTATTTTTAATATCAGCTCTAAGAATTTTTGCATTGTCGGTCGCATATTTCAAGGTTTGTTGTGTATTTGTAACCAATTTTTATTTTATTTGGGACAAATTAGTTTTAAATCAAGATGTACGATTTATATTAAGCATTTTTTGAACCAAATTGTAAGAAATACGTTTCCCCTTATTCTAGCCCAGCTCTATATAAACGCGTATCGTAGATACGCGGGCTTCTAATCGGCTTTTCTCCCACCATACAGCGCACTTAAGCACCACTTCGTAATAAGAAAATGACCGAACCATTACGCAAAAACATCGCACCCCCTTTCAAACACACGCCGTCGTTCATAATCCTTCAAAGAACGTCCAGTTACGGACAAACCAGATCAAAAAGATCCTTTCATGGTCCAAACAGTTCAGCAAAATAGGAAGAACACGGGGCTGCTCTTAGGAGTTCGGGAGGTCTAACTATGTTGGTTCGTGATCGGTACTTTCGCAAATTAATTCCTCTATCTGCAGGGGCAGTTATAATCCAAAAATGATCGCCTGTCTCCCTCTGCCACGATAAATGCTCTTTAATGTCACCAAACGGGCAGACAAGTTGGGGACCCTACTACGGTTTAGAGTACTATCCTATATCCAAAAGCTATCAGCTAAAACGAAATAAGTAACGTTTCTACTCTATCTTTAATAATTAAAATCGTATCTTAAAATATACCTTTTAAAAAATAAGATCAACCGTAAAGGGTTTTAGAATTTAAGATAAGCTAAAGAATTTGAATTAATTTATAATATAAAAGACATAAAGATGAATTGAGTGTTTTTTTCGGAGGCGGTTAAAAAGAGATTAATGCTTGTGAAAATGTATTAAACTAACTTATAGTAAGCAAATAGTGTGCATGAAAGTAATGATTAATGTAGAACTGACCTCAAGAGCTGATGATAAAGAGGCTTTCTCTTGCTTCAGTATTTCCACGCGGCTCTTGTATTGAAGCAGAGATCGGACTGTCTCCTCCATTCTGTAACAAGGAGTAAAGAAAATTAAGGCTATGCCTACAAGAAAATATATGAAGACAAAAGACCATTTCTACGACGGAACCGAATCGTATCCTGACGGATTAGAAAATAATTTTTACAAACTTAGTTAACAGTTAGTGATAATTCTTTTTTTGGACGAAATTAAAACTTAGCTTTATGCCATTGTACTTTTGTGTGTTAAAATTTCCAGCAGTTACTAAACGCAGTCTTTTCATCGCGACATAAAATATGCAAATCTGTTTGCTGGGATTATTCGGCGCGGATTCGGCCGCCGCCATTTTGATCCTTCTCTGTAATGAAGTACACTCGGAAGATCATTGCGCCTTTTGTTGCTTCACGGGGCTTATTGTGCTTATAAAAAAAGTATCCTTTCAATTGAGGAGGAAATTAAAAAAGAAGATAAAGATTATCTCAGAAGAATACAGATTAAATGAAAACGTATGCATGCAGATATTCTTTAAATTATATCTCAGTTCTAACAGTTTAGAAATGCTCCAAAAAATATGCGTATAATAATGTATTGACTTGACATATCGTTCTAATTAACCTAATGGGGCAGAGGGCGTCCTCAGTCCTCTCGCTTTATACTGGGATTTACGCTTGGTCTTGGACCATGTGAGGCTGAGCGTTTTGTATCACATTATATCCGCCCCCACTGATCGCAAACGTTTGTTCCAGCTAGTCATGCTTCCTTGTTCCTAGTATACTAATGTATTAATTAATTTAAAAAAAATTAAATTCGTATGTGGTCGCTTTAGTGTTTTGTTTTTTTTTTATAGGAGAAAGGGCATATCGAGCAGGGGATCGTCTAATGTTTAATTCGACGCCCATGGACATCCGAAATAACAGAGGAACCGCAGATGCTTTGCCGGTCAAAGAAATATCGTTTATGATAAATTACACATATACATTACACTAAAGGTCATTCTTAGTGAGCAGTTAATGACGGAGTTTAACAGTGATCAAGTATCAAGAGTTTTCGAAATATAAAGAATGTCATCCATACTTCACACATCATTAGTGACTGCCATCTGTCGGCGCTACCGCTGTAACAAAGTCTGACGTGTCAATCTTACTTCAGTTGACGTGTTTGTTGTACACTGTTGATAGCTTTGAAGTGTTAATATAGGCGGAATGAGAACGATGTAGTTTACAGACCTACTAAATCTTCATGTTGGTACCCGTTAGGTAGTATTATGAGCTATAATTTTATTTATTGTATCTTTTTAAATTTAATTTTAGCACAACATTTGTGACATTATCATAGTTCCTTTATGATATATGTTACTAATCTTACTAATATTATAAATGCGAATGTTTAGATGGATGGATGGATGTTTGTTTGAATGGGGGTGAACATAACACCTCAACGGATCTTGATGAAATTTGGCTTGGATACAGAACATACTTTGAAAGAACACATAGGCTACTAATAGTCTTTTTTTTAAATTACGCGCGGACGGAGTCGAGGGCGACTGCTAGTTGTTAATAAAATTAATAAAGGCTTACTAACCAAGAGACTTAAAATTAGATCCTACTCTTTACTTTGAAATATGATGAATAATAAAGTATTTAATAATATTTGTTTACATCATAAAACAAAACATTATAAATGTCTATGGCTCATTTCTTAATTTAGTAAATCCCCGTTTTACTTTAAACCACAAAGCGGGGAGTCCCGCTCTGTCGGCTTAAAAGATAATTCTACGGTAGAAAACTCCACGCCCGTGATGATTCCACCCTCCTTAATTATTAATACACCGTTGAAAGTTCAGATTACAGTATTAAAGAAAATGTTATTGACTTGATTATGGCCAGAAAGAATTTTAAGGTGCGGACTTTTTAAATTTAACTAATGAGCGAACGCAATTAGTATTATTGTTATTACTTTACAATAGAATTACTAACTGTTAGTGTTTGAGACCAAAACCTCTGTATGCCCTAATTCCTCTGTAAAACATATCGTCATCCCTGTCATTGTCTTTGGCAACACTGAGACAACAATATGTTTTAAGCCCACGGTAAGATATTCCTTTAAAAATTATATTAAGTATTGGACGTATAAATCTTTAAATAAATACATTCCTTAGCAATTTAGTAAGTGTTATGAATATAAAAATCCTTTAAGAATGTCAATTTCAGATAACCTAATCGCAAAATTCATTCCAATGAGCTTGTGAACGAATGAATGAACTTTTTCAATAACTCCGAATAAGAATTTCAAAGTCTATGGACGCAATTTGTTTTTTTTCAATATGGCGTCGATACGGTCTCCGATCGTGTTTAAAAATTAGAATTGTAATAATATTCTTTTCTCGATTTGAAAGTAAAATACGTTAAAGTTTTCTTTCAAATTTGTATTTCGTTAGATTTATTTTATTAAACATTTGAAGAGAAAATTACAATTATATGAAGTGAGCTTTCTATTACAATTTTATAGAAAACGTAGAAATAGGATTTTAATTAGACATTCGGTAATCGACGGATCGCGTTTATTAAATTAATTTATCAGTCTATAGCTTATACTTTAAGGATTTATTGGCGGAAAATATTTTTAATCATACACCTAAGGGCCTCCATAATTCAGTCTGGGAACCTTCCTCGCAAATTTCCCACGTGTAAAATCTAGGAGAATATTTTTTTTGTTATGAGGGTCGATAGCCCTTGCGGCGTTTATTACAGTATAATTTAATGTTAACTTTTTTTGTACGGACGGTGGTTTTTTGTAGTAACATCGTTTTACTGCCTTCAGTCACGGAAATGTATCGACCGGACTGTTTGACTGTCCGAGTAGTTTGACGAAGTTCTGTGATGGTTCGGTAGTCTTTGTTGACTAATTTATTTGCGATCTGATTGGGTGGTTTTTAATTTGTGAATATAGCGTCTGTCTTAATTATTTTTATTAAAAAGGCTTGTGAGCTTTTCAATTTTAGGATATACATATGACCGTATGCTAAATAATTTAATTTATATAGAAAAAAAAATATAATTTAAATATGTGATGTGTTTTCTCCATTGTGTTGCCAGGCAATTAAACAAAGCATAATTGATAGCTGGTAACACAATTCAACATGGCGGCCACAGCGTTACCGCCATCGCGACAAATCACCTCATAGCCGACCTTCGGGCCAGATGAACGACCATAAATCTCATCTATTAAAACCTGTGCCCACTGCATTTGACGGTCGTCTAATCTATGGTCTGTGGGCGTGGTTATTCATCGTTTAACGACGATAACAAAGATTAAGATATCTTAATCTATGAAATAGAAAAGTAATTTATATAACGGAATAATTAACGAGACGATAATTAAATTTTTTTGTTATTGCTTATACTTGCTTGGTGGTTAGGGTTAGGATATACTTTTTGCTTAAATTTTATTTTCTTTTTATTGCAAAGATGTCAGAGATCAAGTACAGAGTAATTGATATTTATTTTTACTATGGCGCGTTAAATAAACATTTACTTAACCTATTTACTTTAAATTATTACATACTTAATTTTATTCAAGTTAAAATTTAATTTTACCAACGTACATTTAATTTAGACTAAGCACACGTGATCTAAAACGATTGTACCGCTTACTGCTTCTAAAATGGACCATTTCAATCCACAAATTAGCCTAAACGTGTTGTAGATGGAACGTAAACCGGCTAACACAACGCAATGCGGTATTAAATTTCAAGCTAGTGCGTTAGTGCTGGCCTGTCGGGGATAATGGCAAATGATTTCGTCGTTTATGCTAATGCCGGCTTAAACATCTGGTTAAATACTGAATGATTTAAGAGGGTCCGCTCCGATTGTTTTTTAAAAAGCTTTTTTTAGGTGACGGATTATTTTGCTTTATTTTTTATACTGCCGCATTTATTTAGTGGTTAGTTAAAGAGTAAGGTTATTATATATTATATTATAGATATATGTAATATATATAAAAATGCTTATGGAGTTTTTTTTTTCAAAAAGGAGAAGCCAAATTATTTAAAACAAACTGATAGGTGAGGCCTTTATCTTTTAAAAAGCAATTCCCATTTCTTCGCATAATTTACGAGACGGCTGTTCCTTGGCACAACAACCCTCGGATGTGAGAACTAAGGGTGTCTACTCGCGACTCTAAATTTTTAATACATTGGATAAGTGGGTCGCGACACACCTGAGGTATTTTAAGGGAAAATACGTGTGAAAGTGGTGAAAAAAAATTAATGTTTTGTAAAATAGATTTTTTATATTGTGAGAGAAAAGGAAAAAAAAACTGTACAAACAAAAACAAAATATGTACATACAATTTTTTTCTTATATGAAAATGCTGATGTAAAATCAGCAAATACCATTACCAGTACCCAATTAAGGGGTCTCTGATAACAAAAGGTATAAGGTTCAAGGGTCGCGGATTACATAAGATGCATGCTGGGCTCAGATAGAGTTAATAATTTGATGTTTACGTAGGTAGAGTACACACACCCATGTCCCTTCTGTACACTTATAAGCAATAGTTGCAACACTATATGTTTTAGTTACGTAACTAGTTAAGTTTAGTTCAAGATCCTAAATTTACATAAATAAGACAAGAATGTATGCGTAGAAAATTGAATATTTCAAAAACTTTATTAATCTATATATTTAAAAGAAATTCGTGTTAGTTACACCATTTATAACTCAAGAACGGCTGAATCGATTTGACTGAAAATTGGTTGGCAGGTAGCTTAGAGCCAGGAAACGGACATAGGATAATTTTTACCCCGTTTTCTATTTTTTTCCCGCGCGGACGGAGTCGCGGGTAAAAGCTAGTGAGAGATAATAATAACGTTTAAAAATATTAATATAGAAAGCAATAAGGGAAAACTATTTTCTTACACATTTTTAATTGGCATATTAGATAATACTAATAATAATAAATGTTTATTTCAGAACACAATTATACAGATACTAGGTCTCGCCCGCGACTCCGTCTGCGCTGAATTTAAAAAACTTAATAAGTAGCCTATGTGTTCTTCCAGACTATATTCTGCAACAGCACCAAATTTCATCAATACCCGTTCAGACGTTCCGGAGATACCTTCCATCCATCTAAACATTCGCATTTATAATATTAGAAAGATTAGATTAGTTGAGGCATCCTTTTAAGTAGTACATACTTGTGTCAGGATGCTCCGTTCTTCTATAGCATATAAAATATATACTTTTTATTAGATACTTTCGTGTATGTTATTAAGTTTGTTAAATACATAACCAATTTAAATATATTGTAGCCAATAATTTATAATTAAAAAGCGATTTTAAATAAACAAATTTTAATAATTAATTATAATTATAGACGTGTAAATAACATCAATACAATAGCAAGTGGCAAACACTGCATTGAAACAAGTGTAAATCCATTTTCTGACATAGAGGACGCTTTTAGTCGGGCCATTCGCTGAGCCACTCGAACAAGAGGCTTGCTGATGGAGTGCCACTGTTAGCGGGCTTCAGTTGTGGCGGTATTTTAAGGATGATTTGTTTGACCAGAGACAATTTTTTAATATTATTATTTTACTTTTTAAATATTACATTTAAATAATATTATCTGTGACATATTCTTTTTAATAAATCTCTTGGTATAGGTTTCAGATACATAATAATACCCAGAGGAAAAAAAGGATACTAGTATAATTTCACGAGTTAAGGAAATATTTTTCAAATATTATGCAATTTTTACAATCTTACTAATTATACTATTATACATGCGAATGTTTCGATGGATGGATGTTTGTTTGAAGGAATCTCAAGAACGGCTTAATGGATCTTGATGAAATTTGGCACAGACGTAGAACATAATCTGAAAGAACTCATAGGCTTATTGATTTTTTCAATTCCGCGTGGACGGAGTCGCGAGCTACAGCTAGTTTATATATAAAATAAGATAAACATAATTTTTGTGTTTCATTTATTACTTCGAGTGGGGAAAAACGCTGCAGCTTATGAACCCGCTATAAGTAAAACCTTACCCTATTTCCGTTTGCTTTCAAATGTACTTCAACTAGCTGACTCTGCGCACGCCCGAGGAAATTGATGTGACGTTAAAGCCCGTTAAAGTGTTTCAATACGAACTGAATGTGTTTAATTTTTTTCTTTTAATGGAAAAGAAAATAGCAATGGCCAGTGTAAACATACAGACACTGTGTGGCGATTTATTGAGTGATTGCTACTTCATTTATTTAAGAGTCTCTTCTTACCGTAGGATTTCACTGCAGTGGAACTTGTATTAATAGGAGAACATAATTATGTCTTCCATTTATTTAAGCAAACCAACTTACAATATGTATTGTAGACTGGACAGGACAATAGAGTTCTACGGTTACATTATCAGTTGAAAGATGTTTTAATTAATTATAGTAGTTTCTTATTTTCCGTAATATCGAGTAGAATAGAGTGTGGAAGGCATTGAGGGGATGATAATGAGTAGAAAGTTTAATAACTTACTTCTTAATGTCTATGAAAGCTTACAGAATATAGAGTCCTTATTCTAAAGGACTACGTAGTACAAAGTCCCCATTTTAACATGATCCGAGACATTTATTTTCTAGAAGCTTCCCTAATACATTCTCTGAAACTGTAGGTGTCTTTGTATACTTGTTAGCTTACAGTGGAATTAATAAAAAAAATGTTGTTTTGCGTCAAAGATAAGTGTTAAAAGTTATATTTTAAAAGAGGTTTGACTAATTATGAAGAAAATGAAAATGGAAAATGTGTTCTAGAAGATTTGGTAACATACTGGCTAGTTTTTATTGACTACTTTAGTTGCTCATATATTTTTTCGCTTCATATCTACGATATTGAAAGATTAACGCAAGAAAATCAAACCCTTATAATAATATGGCGGTAGATTCCAAGTGTTACAAATGCTATAAATTAGCTGAAATAACGTTAGCGGTCGGCTATTTACGCTATTAGCGTGCTAATAGCTAATAGCGGGCGATATCGGCGACCGGTGGGCGATATTGCGACCGACCAGATGTGGGTAATGTCCCAGGTGCGAGGTTCGACCGGTCGGCTTAATCCAGAGATAAACTACGCTGTAAGTACATTCGTTATTGATGAGTATGGTATTCAACGAAATAATATCGAAAATGGGACACAAATGCGAATTAAAAAAGTATAAAAACAATTTTTTTATTTAATAATTATAATCTTTTAAAGGAAAATTATTTTTGTAAGCTAGAGGTAACATTTAGTGCTTGTGTATTGCGAGGGAATATTATGGAAAAATTAAGAAGTTTTTTTTCTGGTATATAACAAAACACGATTTATTTTAACCTCATATTTATATTCAAGTTTGAAATTTGACTAAGTTTTCATATGTAAAGTTAGGGAACATAAATTAAACGGTTTAATTTACAGTAGTGCACTGGAAATTCAAGTGCGCACTACGTTTAGATCATTTCCATAAGCGCTCCGATTGAGTTAAACGCTCGGATTAATCCTGCACATGATATATGGGCAGTTCGTTACTAACTTTAGAACTATAGCATTTGAAAAGTATTTTTGATTATTTAATTTTATAGAATAACGTCATAACGATTATTCACAAATAGTTTCTCGTATTAAAAACTATCTTCAGATTTTGTAGAGTGCTGTAATAAAGCTCCTTTCTTTACTTCCTACTTTACTTATCACGGAAATTTTAGAAATATCTCAGTAGTTATGAAAGAAAAAGGAACAGAAACATTTATTATTTGTTCAAGAGAATAGTGAAACCGCGTTCTCTGCTGACAATAAAGTATTGATAAAACAATAAAACTGTGACTCGTTTGAAATTAGGTCGTGAGATCAAAAACATTCGGAAGTTTGTCGGAGGCAAATAAATACAGCACAGTTATCGTCGGGGTAAACGACCTCTGGTAATCTTTTCAAATACTTTAGCAGTTAAACCGTCTTCAGGTAACATTAGTACTTCCCTCATTGTTATTTCTCGAGCCGTGAACTTTGATCATTATGTCACTTTGAAACGAATTCAAGTGATGGTATTCGCAGAACGAATGAACGAAGAACATCTGTTCTGTTGCAAAAAGATATTTGTTATTTAACCATCATTTTTCTTAGTTATAATTGTCATATGACGAATAAAAACTAGACAAGTACATAGATAGAAAATTTCCAAGTAATAACATTCAGGAAAAAAAGACTCAGCAGAATTTTGGCACCAAGTCTAAGTCGTCATGTTAAAAACTACGTCATAGTATTCCTTAGCAAAAATTAACGCATTGTACGCACAAATGTACCAGATGATCGCACACCGTTTCTTATTAAATTTTGGGGCACGTACTGTCGTTTTCTTAATATGTTTTATTGCTGAATCCACGAGTTATTTGGCGGGAATTAAAACAAGGGCGCCGCCATCTTTGTTAGAAAGTTCTCGAAGGATTTTCCACGGTAATGAGAGGAACGTGTGATGTCACAGCGCTTAGTTGAATGTGTATTACTTTAGGAAATTTGTTCACATTCGTCTCGACAAAATGAACCTTTTCTGGGTAACTGTTTTCATTAGAGTAACGCAGCCTTCGAGGCTTAAACTGTGTGAGTTATTCGTCAATTTCTTGAAATATTTCGCAAGTTTTAAACTTGAAGTGTGATTTGTTTTAACAATTCTCTTGCAAAAAGCGTTACATATCAATAGCATGACTGTATTTAATACGTAATATTTATTTAAGGCGCTTTAAATCTCTATACACATTATATAGAATAATGTGTTGGTTATTAAAAAAATAAGTATCTCCCTTCCCCAATAATATTTATTAGTCAATACTTGTGCAATAAAAATACTGTGAATAAAATTTTACTTTGTTTTTGCTGAACTACAACGTTTCTAAACGTACTGGTAGCTGATTCTACCAAATAATTATAATCCCATCACTCAATTCTCCAGGATTGGATTAACGTCTTAGTCTTCCGGTTAATGCGCCTGGTGGGGCCATTAAGGGTTATTTATGCAAATTACATCCCTCCCCCCTCGCTGCAAGCCCCGTCAGGCTTTCATCTATCATCGGCTATACGTCACAAGCGTCTGTCTGTTAACTTTGTAAGGCTACATGTGGTGAGTTTTAAGTATTCAATGATCTGAAACCTTAAAATAATTTTTACAGGATGTATTAATATCGAGTGATACATTCAGGTTGGAATTTTAGTAAATCAATTTTCTAGTGACAGAATTTTTGAATTGATAATTTTATTATCTGTTTCCCACGATGTTGAAAATATTACAAATATTACAAAATAATAGTTGAAGAAGAAAACATTTTAAACAGAGAATAAATTACATTACCTTCAAAAACAACATAAAAGCTCGCGCAATCCATTAAAAAGCTTTGTGTCAATGTAGTGACGTCATTGTTCTTTTATGATATATAGCCCCGACAGGATAACGTTTTCATACCTCGCAAAGCAACTTTAGACTTTTCGCGCTCATTTCTATAGAAGCCTTTTAACTTCAACAACAATGGATTGGGGTCAAAAGGCTCGACTTACAATAGCTCGCCCAGCTTACAACACAATGTTCGGGCGCTTGTCTCGAGTAGCTTCGAGTTCGGGATCGCTCTTTAAAAAATCAACTCGTAAATCTTTCCCTTCCTACAGGGAAATAGAAATAGTAAGCAACTGAAAAATATTCAATTTAATAAAACACATTGTAAAATTAGCGGTTAAAACCACTCTTCACTTTAAAGACAATGTTTTGCGTGGTTAAGTTCATGTACGTAGCACGCTACGCATTTCGTAGCCGTAGGAGCTACGGCGTAGAACGCAAAATACGACTTAAAAATTAATGTTTAAAATTACTTTTAATAACTACTAATTAAATTTCGTCAATTTTTTTTATCTCATTTACTTTCTAAAAGAAAAATGATTTAAACAAGTAAGAAAACTTGTTTGATAGTTGGGGTATTTCTATCAATAATAATAATAATCCATCCTGCCTTGTGTAGTAAAGGATGTCTCCACATGTGCTGATCATTGAGCCCCACCTCACCGGTTGATAATATATCACTGCTTCCAATAACGTGCAAACGTAATGCCACGGATGTGTGAATTTTACTGTGCACATGGATACGGTATATTCGTATAAATTGAGGTATGACTATTTATTATTTCAATGTATTTATTTGTAAAGATAACTACATAAAGCATAACAATTTAATTAGTTTAATCTGTTGCCTAATTTTGCAAATTATTCATTGAATTCAATTCCCATTATATAATATATCATCACGAAGTGTTCAAAACGTACATATATAAAGCGTCATTGCTTTTTTATAATAATGATCAAATTATTTTAAAAAAATCATCAAGTTTCGTGAAAGTGAAAAATTAATATTTTAAACAAAAAAAAATGCCAGGTCCATTTTCAACCACAGCTGTGTAACAGTAATACGTATTTTCTGTGTGGGAATGAGCAAAATTGTATAAAACGCTCCCCACTTGTCAGGTGAGACGTTTATTTCCACTGCAATATGTTATTTTGACGGGAAACTTCTTCGTAATTTACTACATAATGTAGACTTAAGTGTTTTGGTATCACTGAACATAATTTTATGTGATAAGCAACTTTTTTATTGACTACATTCATTATGTTTTTTTTTTCCAAATGTATACTGGAGTAACTTATAATTGTTAAATGCTAAAATGCCGTGAATGTGGGTTTTTGTTATTTTGTGTTCTGAACGTTGTATTTCTTTATGAATATCGGTGCCCACGATACAGGCTATGCCTTCGGCTTGGCAGCCAGAACGGCGGGTTTTACAACAACATGTTGGTTCGGATCTGTCTCTGCCTGCTCTTATTACAGCAATGCTAAGCAGGACTGCAGCTTGGAGAGCAGTGGCCTCCTTTTGCGAAGCCTTTATGCAGAAAAAAGAGGCGACTGAGAGAGCTCGAGAGAGGGCAAATCCCGTCCGGGGACGTCGCAGACGACCTCGAAATGGTCCGCGTTGATGGGATTGTTGATAGCATGATTGGCTCTTGGGGTCTCCGGTACATAGCGTAGGGGCACTATGCACCAACAGAGGGGCTCCGAGGAGGTAGAAGATTGTTAGGGAAGGGTTACTTTCGTAGCAAAGCGCTGGGGGGCCGCAGTTGCGTTCCTATTTGTAGATCCCGTGACTCCTCGTTAGTGCTGTGGGCGACCACCGTGGGGTTTTAGTCGGTGCAAGCCCGACATAACTTATCTTTACCCCTATTAAGATAAGTATACGTAAGGCATTTCCCCACGTTAAAAAAAAAAAAAAAAAAAAAAAAAGTGTGGGCATCACAAGATTACCCTAAAAAACCATAAATGGTAACCTAATATCCAGATTAATTATGTGTAATTTTATGTTAGTATAAGGTTATTGTTTTTTGGTTTAATCTTTTTTGTGTTAAAACTTTCTTTCTTTCTTTCTTTCATTCTATGTTTATTACACATATTGTCGTACTCAATCATTAAGTGGTCACTTAAGTCTCCCCTTAGTGTAGACTTAGTATGAGAAATGTCTGCTAGTTGATTGCTGAACACGTTAAATGCCACTTATATTTGTTCCTTTTAGTATATGATAATGTAGTGGTATTGAATGTGTTAAGTATGTTTAATGAATGCTTGTTTAATATAGATTTTCATGAAAACTGAAATTATAAGTTATTTTATAAATTTGAAAGATAAAGTAATCTATATATATATATAAAAGAAAGTCGTGATAGTTACACTATTTATAACTCAAGATCGGTCGAACTGATTAGCTTAGAACTAGGAGACGGACATAGGAACTTTTTTTATCTTGTGTGCATTTTTTTTATTCCGCGCGGACGGAGTCGCGGGTAAAAGCTAGTATAATATTATATAAAAAGCTATATTACATTGAAATGCTGATGAGGAAATAAACAAAAGAGGACGAACTTTAAATGGCGTGAATTAAAATCATTAAAATTTGAATTACTTTTATTCAAGCTGTAATAAAGAAAAGACATCAGAATTAGGTAAACATGATAATGCTTTTCATTCGTTATTTACTTAAACCTCGGATGATATAACTGTTAAATTTTTACGATTATTTAATTCGGGATAACAAAATCACTTCATGCCGTACAACAAGCGTCGTAATACAAAGGTATAAGGTTTAAATTCAAACCTAAATTCAATTTTACAAGAGCAAAAAAATTGTGGGACATCAAATCTGTTACAGAAAGTTGAGAAAACCCGAGTCGCAGGTTTAAATGTTTTGATGACGTCATAAAAGCTTGCTCGTTATAAAGTTCGTGTTCTATATTTCAAGTTTTTTGATTTTGTATTCTAACATCACCTTTATTCTATTAGGTACAGAGTGCATTTTTGTTTGTATCTATTGTAAATAAGTTTGCCTCCAATTGTAATAAAGCTTTTACATTTAAATCGCGCCCTACATGCCGTATTAAGCAATATAAGCAGATTTAATGGTAATTCCTTGGCAAGAACTCGGTATTTCAGATTCCATTCAATATTTTACAGATTGAATGTGTGATAATAATGTTACTTATATGTGTTATGTAAAAAGCTATAAATGAAAAGATCTTTTTTGTTATGATAATTGCAATGAAGCTATAAAAGCAGTGTAAGAAAAAGATAACGTTTATAGCCTGTGTAAACGAAAGTGTTTAACAATCTTAGCGTTTGCTCCATTGCAATGGTTGTAGTGAAAATTATAATTATTTCATAACATTTCTATTGATAAGATACTTACTAAATCCTGGCACGTAAGCAAACATATTTAAAAAAAATTGCGCTTCACAAAAAATGTGTACAATTTGCGTGTGTAATGATTGAAAAGATACGAACAAATAGACTTATAAAGCAACTGAGAACAATGAAGTCACGGAAGAAACATATAACAGTAACAGTAAACGCCTTTAATGCAATACAGTGTTGTGTAGATTTCGATACTGCGAATAAAAAATCATTACGTCTCTCCCTTTTATGCTTTATGCGCGTATAAATTGACGCCGTTTGCACGCGGATTTACAAAGGGTAAGGCACCACTGTTAGCGAAGCGGAAACTTTAAGATTTATATGGGAAGTGACTTCATTGACCGGGATAAAATTTTGCAGGAAAACATTGACTATTCAAAGTCAAAATGTGCTTAACATTTTGTATTCTTCAAGAACAAAATGTGTTGGTTGTTGTAATACATTTTTAGGATAGGATGCATAGCTAGGAATGGTTCTTCTAAAGGTCGAGACTATTGACTATTTATATGTAGAGTGATTGAATGAAATGAAACTTGGAAGACAATTATAAAAAAAACGAACATTAGATGACCTACAATTACCAATTGTAAGACTGATGCCAAAAATCTTGCGTATGCAGTCCGCTATAAGTGTAACCCTATATCAATATTTATGTAACATCTACGGGACTATCCTGTGAGTTACGTTCGATGTTATTATGCGTTCCGTTTTTATGTTGCCTTCATTTGGTAACCGTCACGGAAAAATACTATTTTTGGACGATCGACGTTATGACGGTGACGTAAAACGGAACGCGGCGCGGGCTGTCATATTGAATTTTACTACGGATAAGCAGTTTATTTAAAGTTACCGTTACTGTCGATCATAGTACTGTATTATTTATCGAAAAGTAATGACATTATTTGTGTATTTCTTAATATAGTAAATAAAAACAACACATGGATTTATTTTCTTGGCAATACTGTTCTTCAAATACTATTTTTTTTAAAACGTATAAAATCTTACTAATATTATACCTATAAATGGGAGATTTTAGATGAATGGATGTTTGTTAGAAGGTTATCCAGAAAAATTCAACGGATTTCGATGAAATTTGGTATTGATGTAGAATAATGTCTAGAAGAACACATAGGCTACTAATATTTTTTTTAATTCTACGCGCACGGATTTGCTGACGACTACTAGTCATGTTATAATTGTAAACATTGTTTGATATTAAAAACGTTAAAATTACGCACGAGTAAAGAAAGGTTTTTGCACAATAATGAGATTAGATATGATAAGATAAAAGGTAGTTCGTTTTGGTATTTTACAAATGTGTGCATTTCATAATTTTTTTTTTTGTTTTGTACCAGCCCTAAAGTAAAGATATAAGTTTCCATCAGGTAGCTGCAGCGACCACATATCGTGATGGAACCAATAAATTCGTCAAACTTCAAAGGTAGTGATTAACTCATAAAACTCGTTTGCGATATTGCGCCCGCCCCCGGCTTCGCTCCGAATTAAGTTTCGTTAGAGTGTATTGACACGCTAGCTTCATCGTAAACTGTTATTCACCGATATTTTTGGTAAGATTTTTTTTTATATTACTTAAACTGGTGATGTAACTAACTCAAGTTAATAAACTTATGTTCTCTAAAAACATACGTATTGTTTTGTTGGTCATAATTTTTGTTGCAATAACTAACTATACATTAACTTATCTATATTAAAAACCATTAAGATAATTAAAATTGAAGTTAATCAAAAGGCAAAATTTCATTTAAAATTAAAAGCTGCCTTAAACCTAAATCTTGCTAAGTATTGCCGTGGTATTATGGTAACAAAATTATTTAAGATCATAATTTAATCGAGTCTGTTAATTATAATATACTATAGTACAAAAATAAACAAAGTTAACTACAAACAATGTTTTTATTACGTGTTATAAACACAGTGAGAGGTTAAATTCTTTGACTTTCGTGATTCCGTGTGACTTAATAATGCGTTGTTTTCATTAATGTGTTTTTGTTTAGTGTTTCAGCTAAGTCATGTCATTAATTTATGATTTAGTAAACTGACGACTTGTAAGTCAAAATTCTGTTTTAATTTTTTTCGACACCACTTTTAAATTTTAATATAAAAGGATTGACACTTGTGTACATCAATCTGACAACAATGTCTATTTTGTTAAGGATATAAAGAGACCACAATATGTATCAATACAATAGTCATGACAGTAGTATTTTACAATTAAACTAGCTGTCGCCCGCGACTCCGTCCGCGCGCAGTTAAAAAAAACTTAATTGGGGTATGAAAAATAGATAAAAATAAATGTAGCTTATATGACACGTTCGTAGATTTACCATAGCAGCGCCATCTATTGATTACTTACTCAACCCAGTCGAAAGGTATCGACATCTGTTAGAATAATTTGGAGTTAACAGATAATTGTGACTGTCAAATAATAACAGACAAATAATTAGCAATAAATTAAAATTGCGACTATAATTT
This sequence comes from Papilio machaon, assembly GCF_912999745.1. Taxonomy (NCBI): domain Eukaryota; kingdom Metazoa; phylum Arthropoda; class Insecta; order Lepidoptera; family Papilionidae; genus Papilio; species Papilio machaon. The sequence goes on along the minus strand of NC_059989.1, from coordinate 1,568,376 downwards.
GAGATTTAATCTATCCTATCTCTCAAGTTGGATCGAACTGCACATAGTGTGCGAATTTTATTATAATCGGTTAAGTGGTTTAGGAGTCCATTGAGGACAAACATTGTGACACGAGATTTATATATACAGGGTGGCCCATAAGTCCTTTGATATGAAAAAAAAAAAATTAAAATAAAACTAATTACATTATGAATTAAATTTTTATTTACAAAAAAAGCTTAAAAAACGGGAATTATTTTTTGAAAATAACATCTTCTAAATGTAATCCGTTGCGATCACGGCACTCTTGCAAACGACGTCTAAAATTGTCGATGACTGCACGGCACGTCACTGCTGAAATGCTTGTCATTTCTCTGCGGATGTTTTCTTTTAGGGCCTCAATTGACCGCGGGTTTGTGTCGTATACTTTAGCCCTAAGGTAGCCCCCACAAAAAAAAATCCATCGGGGTCAGATCTGGACTACGTGGAGGCCAGGAAATGTCTCCTCTCTTAGAGATCACTTTGCCAGGAAAAAGTTGACGGATAACGGGCATAGCAGTGTTAGAGGTGTGAGAAGTGGCCCCATCCTGTTGAAACCACGTCCTGGCATTAAAGCCTGAAAAGTTTTGCAATTCTGGTATGAAAAACTCTTCGATCATAGCCACATATCGCTCCGACGTAACAGTAACTGCGCGCCCTCTGCCATCCTCAAAGAAGTAAGGCCCTAGGATACCATGGGCTGACATAGCGGCCCAAACAGTCACTTTCGGACTATGTAAGGGCTTCTGATGCTTAAGTTTTGGATTGATGGGGCTCCAATAGCGGCAATTTTGTTTACTAACATGCCCGTTAAGATGGAAATGAGCCTCGTCAGAGAACATTATGTTATTGAAGGAAGTAAACCGATTCAACATTTCATTCGCATAATTTTGTCTTTGAATACCGTCAGTTTCCTTTAATTCTTGAACCAACTGAATTTTGTAAGGGTGCATATGTAAATCTTTCTTCAAAATCCGTTGTAACGATGTCCTGGATACGTTTTATGCTCTGGCGCGCTTACGAGTTGACTGTGTCGGATTTTCGCGAATAGACTGTGTCACTGTATCTATGTTTTGTTCCGTACGTGACGTCCTTGGGCGTTCCAACCGCGGTTTATCTAACGTCGAACCGGTCTCCTCGAACTTAGCAACCCAGTTCTTAATCGTTTGAAGAGTTGGAGTGTCTTCAAAGTTGTGTAAACCTTTGTGGTCTCGAAATTTACGCCGCGCAACGGTTGCCGAATTGTCGTTTTTATAAAACTCGCGCACACAAAACGCACGGTCCGCTCCGGTAAAAGGCTTCATCGCGACTAAATTCCCAGAAACCGAAGTTACTCCCCCCGCTTCCCCTGCACCGCTCACGCGCGCCCTGTTCGTTTTATTCAAATTTTACTTTTCAAAAGACTTAAGCCGCATTCACATTTGTCTGACGTGTCGTGTCGTGATGCTTTCTGTCGTGATGGCTACTGTTCACATCTATGTGACGCGTTATGACGCATTTTTAATCAGTTCCGTTATAGCTCTCGGAGAGTTTACACATTCGCAATGTTTTTTCATGAATCATCCGATTCGGATTCAGATTATGAAGAAGATATGCAGTTATTGGCACTGGCAACACTTCTAATAAAACAAAAAAGAGAAGAAGATATTGGATACATCCAGTAAATACAAAAAGATAGTTTAGTTTTAATAGATTGATCCTTATATTGTTTACATTTTGTATCATAAATCGCTTTATATTGTCGTACGTACTCGATCAGCTCGTCGTCCATACCTTCTGACGCGTCACAACACGACACGTGCGCGTGCACACTAGTCCGACCCGCTGTGTCGTGTCGCTGCGCCGTCCCCCGCACCTCACCCAACTGACGCGGACCGGGATCGCTACTGACGCGACACGACACAAGCCATCACGACACACTGCGTCAGAGAAGTGTGCACGCAACCATATTAATTGTATGAGACCGATACCTTTCTGACGCATCACGACACAACACGTCAGGCAAATGTGAACGCGGCTTTATGGGCCACCCTGTATTAAGATTTAAATACAATCATGGTGATATGATCGTATTTGAATATGGAATAAGGTATTCGAAAATGGAATAAGGTATATTCTAATAATAAATTTATTCTTGTTAGTAAGTAAACTTTACAACGTTCAACTATTAAATTCATTTATGTGCTCAGTTCAAGTTTGCTTTTGTTTATTTAAGTCCTGTTTGTAGTCCCTTGTTATGAGTTGGTCTTAAGTTTAGCAACTAAACGAGACAAAGAACAATTAACATAATATAAAGCCTACTGCTTCCAGTCAGTATTAAACTTATAGAAGTTACTACAATTTAAAAAGATACAAGTCTAGATAAAATTGTACGCGTTATTATTAAAACGACTTATAAAAGTTTTACATTAAACCAACGGTAAGAAATGTCACACAAGGTAAATGAAATGTCGCTACCTCTGTGACAAATTTAACTGTGACGGCTTAAGACATGAGTGACAGGAGATGTCGACTTGATATATACAATGTTTACATTTTACATTGTTTTGTATAAAATAATAGACAAAGCTTGTACACACTTGTACCAATAATGCACAATATTTTAAATTATTTGTCAAATAAATACAACTTCATTTCGCAATCTTATCTACAATAATTATTAATAAAAAAAATCAATATTTTTTTTAATAATAATTGTGTTTGGTAAGATTATTTAGAAACAATATGTTTAATATCTCAGTTGTGGACGACTTTAAGCAAAAATACGTTGAGTAAAACTGGTTTTACAATATTCTTGAAACTTGGACCACGAAAAAGGGTTGAGCCACGACTGACAGGCGTAGCGTAAGTCTCAGTAATTAAATATTTCAACTGATTAACTACATAAAGGACCCGAGGAAGTGCTTTAAGCCGCTCAAGGGTGGTATTATTTTTAATTTCGCCGTGGCCCGGGACTAAGATTTCGATGTGATGTCGTAAAGGGTTGAAAAAGATTTAATGACCGAAGCGAGGGACAAAATGGATGTTCGGGGGTAGTTATTGCCCCTTAATATTAATCCTTTTATTTATTGTGGGGAAAAATTGCAACAATTTATTCTTCTTAATAACTTACTGCGAAGTATAAGTCAATTAATTCATTAAGGGACTCGCTGGTACTATTAACAGTTTTTTTTTTAATTGTATGAAATAGTTAAGTTAAATTTGTATAAGTACTTAAATTTTAATGTTATGGCGTTTCAATTTAATAATACACTAAAGAGAAAGAGCATTTAAGTATATAAATACAGGAATGATAAGTATCATTCTAGGCACATAAACATCGTGCAAAAAGCGTGACTTGTTCCGTTTTTTTCTCACATTTATTTCGTGCCGTAACAGAACTTCACGAAAGAAGAAACTTAAACGTTAAAACTTATCTCAACAATGTATTAAAGAATTTAAGAGACGACTCACAACAAAAGGCTAACAGTAGCTTGGCGCAGTCACATGATAACATAATTATCATGCTTCTTGAATCGTCGAGTTCTGGAAAGATCCGTGTTAATGTACACGAAGGGAACAGTAAAGTTGAAAGCACACTTGCTGTGAAAACAGTACTGTTCTGTCTCGTTGCACGAGTTCAAACAGTAGGAGTACTGCACTGCTCTACTGCTCTGCCTTCACTGTTATGTCCTCCTGTGAAAGTACAACGTCGAAAGTAAAACTGGCATTGTATTGCGTGGAGCACCTCTTTGTTCCGAGCGAGCCAGCGCTCTCGGATTCTGTGAAAATGATTCTCTCGCAGCGAGTTCAGCTTGCAAACTACCGTTACACGTTTAACTGAATAAATTGAAACGCCCAGAGAAAGTTTTAAAAAGGAAATTGAAAGTTTAATTTAACTGAATTTCACAGCCGTATTTCGTTACATTATAAAGTACGGGTTATAATTTTAGGATTATATTATTATAATGTCTCTACAAGTGGGAAATTTTTTCATTGTTGTTAACGGATTTATTTATATAATTTCCAAAATATTCGTTGGTATTTGTTTAAATATAAGATGACTTAAGTAATGGTAAGGTAAGATTATCCTAAACCGTACCAATAATACAGGATAATAAATATGTTTTCAACTTAATTTCAAATATGATCTGATACGAATAGATATAACAAGAAAATTTTAACCAAGTGTAAGGTCTTTCTCTATTTTATCTATGTCCTTGAATTACATTAATTTTAAATATAATATAAAGTAGGTATAGCTAGTATCTTCGGAACATTGCCTAAAGGGACTCCTTTAAATGATATGTTTTAGTTTTTATATTATGTTTAAGGTTTTTAGTTTAAGGTTCTAGCGTACTTTATATTTGAGATTTCTAGATAATACTACGTTACATTTCTTTCAAATATTAATTATTTTAGAAATTTTGAAGTAATAAACTATAATTATTTTATACAAACATGTAATATAATGTCAAAAGTTTATCCGCGTTATATAAATTAAAACCGCCATTTAAGAGTTTTAACTTCGACTACTAGATATGAAGTTTAATTACAACAAGACTTCAACATAGCTAGAGATAATTTCTCAGCGCCTATTTGAGGGGTGAACGTAAGTGTAGGGGGGAGCGGGGTGGATATTTAATCATGGCGGCCCGCTGTCCAATGAGTCCCTCAAATCGTCAAAGTGAATTGGGGTATTAAAATATTTTATGTATCTATAAACACTGTTTGAGTACAGGTGTTATTTGTCATCGTACGTTAATTGCTTTTGTATAGTTTGATGAGTTAATTATTTATGCACTTAAAATATACTAATATAAATATGTCCCTATTAACCCAATTTATATTCCTACTAGCTTTTACCCGCGACTCCTTCCGCGCGGAATAAAAAAATGCACACAAGATAAAAAAGTTCCTATGTCTGCCTCCTAGTTCTAAGCTACCTTCCCATCAATTTTTAGCTACATCAGTTCGACCGATCTTGAGTTATAAATAGTGTAAGTAACACGACTTTCTTTTATATATATAGATGTTGGTTATTATCAGTTTAGAAATGTTGTGTCATATTTAAGCTGCATATTATTACAGAATTAGATTTACCAAAATCTAGTAACATAGCAACCTAAATACTAGCTTATCTAGAGATATATGTAACAACCGAACTCATTTTGTAGGTAACAGAAACTCTGTCGAACTATTAATCGCAAAATCGGATTGGCTTAATAGAAAATTTAATTTCCTCAATCCTTTCATTGGATTCCTTTAGAATTTATTACTGAAAGTTATCGGACGTCAAAGATGGCGCGGAGGGCAATCAAAATTTTAACTATTTCATGGTATCTGGGATTCAAAAGATATTAAACTTGACTCAGCAAATGCTACGATGCCTTTAAACTATTCTATATCAATAAGTAATCATGTTTACTTAAAAGTTAGCTAGTTATCTTGTTATTACAAATGTTATGAATATAGGTAAGTGAAAAGTATGTAAAGAGGTAATATTATAAAAAATAAAAATACCTTAGAAGAATAGGTTGACCAAGAAGCCTAACTGGTCAGATATAATAAATATGCAATTAAAAACATTTGCTTAAAAGCTTAGCTTAGCTTCAACTTAGTGACTTAATAGACGGATTTCTGAAAGTGATGAAATTGCCCGTAACGAATTACGTTCCCATGAGAGTACATTGTAAGGGACCCTTATTTTTCGTACATCTCTATGTATTATAAAATTTCATAAGGATTCTTTTCGATGCTTTATTACATTTAAGTGGATGAAATGCTTCGTTAAGTTGCCTGGCGAAAAGAAATTTGTAAATAGGAAATGTTATGATGTACCTTGGTATGTTTCAATATTTATATTTTTTACTATATGTACAAAAATATGCAGGATAACAGCCCTGTAAAGTTTTAAATCTATTTTTTATTATTAAATAATTTAACCTTACAATTTAAAAGTCATTTGTTCAAGAAAATAACTGCTTTACTGTTTAATTGTTACTGTTGAGAATGTTCGCAACATATTAATTTTTGTATTTATATTTCCTGCCTATATTTTATTTAAGATAATTCTCTCGTATTTTTATGTAGATAAATAATATAAGTGTTTAATTTTGCCGTTTAATTATTCGAGTTTGTAGACGACAGTTTAATTCCGCCTTGTTTCGTAAGAACCGAAAGAAGTTGCCTTATTGAATTAAGTCGAGGCATTAGGGGTCTTAATGCTCAACAACTAAAGTGAATTATGTACTATTAGTATTCAAAAAGTTTCGTCATAAGCCGCTTTGTAAGATGCTTAAAGTTTGTGTAAAATACATTAACTGTATCTGACTTATTAAAGAATAACTTTTGCTGAGAATTATGTTTTTATATTGTGACTTAATTATAACCCGTTCGGCATAAGAGTCAGAAAGATGACATAATGTTGTCTGAAACATGTTGACTTTTAGAGCTCAGCAAAATGTTGTCTTTTCGATAACTTTTTGCCGATGTCATTTTAAAGCAATCCAAATGATAACTAAATGATGACTTTTCGAGGACTTGTGTTGGTATCTTTATGACATCAAAGGGATAACTTTCCAATGTTTTTATAAAGACCTTCTTACTATCAGCTGATTCTGTAACCTCAAATAATTCCAAGTGTCAGTGTGTAAAAATAGCCGACTTAAAAAAAAAAACAATCTCAAACAAAATGCACTCAAAAGTAACATAAAAAAACAATTTCAAACAAAATGCATTCAAAAGTACCTTAAAAAACAATGCCAAACAAAATGCACTAAAAAGAAACAAAATAATGTCATGAAAACTTCTTTCTTTCTTTCTTCTCTCTTTCAAAAACCCTCTAAACTCTAAAGAAAGTTCTCTTCTTTCTTGTAACACGTCTATATTGTATAATTATTGTTATTTCGCAGTCGGTGTCGGCCGAAGTAAATATAATATTATACATTTTATATTTGAGATGTATTAGACATACTTACGTTTATTATGTCCCTACTAAGGCCGAAACCGACTCCAAAATAACAATAATTATTTGGATAAGGATTCATATCGAATATAATATAATAGCGCCGTAAGCTTGCGACGCTGTTTTTCGTGTGCATTTTAATCGAAGTTTGTTCACAATAACATGGTTTTTGTGAGACATCCATAGATGATAGATATATGCCACCTGAGACTTTTATTTAGCAAATTTAAGGATCTATAATTACTCGATACATCATTTTAATGTAGGTCATATAGTTTGACCTACGTAAGCCCAGAAAGCAAATTTGTGCTATTCATTGTAATACGCGATGTAGCATTTTTCGTTTCCGTGTAATTTTATTCTTACGATATCTCCTAAACTATTAGACAGAATGATATAGTTTCGAGGGCAAATATAATCTACATTAAATTATATTGATAATGAACATATTTATTTACATAAGGGATACTGAACTTGAATAATAGCGTCGGAAATAGGGCATGAATTTAATTAATGTTTCGTAAAGAAAAAAATGGTTATTGTGAGAAAACTATAAAAGATAGATATATGCTATCGCGGACTTTTATTTAGCACATTTAAAGAGCTACAATTCGCCATACATCATTTTGATGTAGGTCTTATTGTTTAGCCTACGTAAGCGCTGAAAGAAAAAATGTCCCTAATTTTCGTCCCTAATTTAAATTTCCCAAATTTTGAAGCTTATTCAAAATCTACTAGTCTTCTAGTTATTTAAAAAAAAAAAAAAATGGGACCCACCTGCAAGCACTTCCTTTCGATTAAAATAATTTTTATCAAAATCGGACCACCAGGGGCCGAGTTTCGCGGTAACACACACATAAAAAAAAAAAAAAAATCAGTCGAATTGATAACCTCTAAGTCTTTTTGAAGTCGGCTAAAAATAAATAATAAATATATCATTTGTAATAATGCCGAAGAGAAAAATATTCGAAGAATTATCAAAAAGTCAAAAAAATAAACGTTTACGCCAATTTCAAATTAAATCGGAAAATTTATTAGATGCATCTACCAGTAAAACTTGTGAAATTAGTGAATCTAATTGCAACGTTGCGAATAATAAAAATGTAACGGATAATAATAATTCAAGCTGCAGTATTTTAGACAATATTAACAACAGTGAAATTAATAATCCTATTGATAATAGAGATATTGATAATATTAATGAAATCAGTGACATTAGCGATGATAGTGATGATAGTAGTACAGATGAAAATTTGGATGTAAATTTAAGTTTATCAACAAAACTCTGCCAGTGGATAACTGATAATAATATATCACGTGATGCAGCGGGTAAAATTTTACGAATATTGAGAACATCGAACCACGAAGAAGTTGTTAATCTGCCGTTGGATCCTAGAACATTACTCGGTACACCAGAAGCACCTATAACAACCCGTAAAGTTCCTCCCGGTGAATATTATCATTATGGACTAGAAAAATCATTAATTGATCAATTTAAACAAGTTGATTACCGTACTCTGCCTAATTCTATTGTCATCAATATTAATATAGATGGATTGCCAATTGCTAAAAGCTCAACCAGCCAACTGTATCCCATCCTTGCTCAAATTCATCCTAAAGTTTCTCGGCCATTTGTTATAGGAATATATCATGGCTATGAAAAACCCAATAGTTGCAAATTATTTTTGGAAGAATTTTTAAATGAGTACACAAACTTAACTACAACAGGTTTTAATTACAAAAACCGGCATTTTAACGTCGTCATAAGGGCTGTTATTTGTGATAGTCCTGCAAGGTCCTTCGTTACTTGTACAAAATTACACAATGGATATTATGGATGCGGAAAATGTAGAGAGGAGGGTGATTACAAAGATCACAGAATGTTATTTCTGAACGTAAATGCACCTTTACGTACGGATCAAAATTTTATTGATCGTATTGATGAAGAACATCATACTGGCCAATCACCATTTGAAGAAGCAGGTATAGGCATGGTTTCCCAGTTTCCAATTGACTACATGCACAACTGCTGTCTTGGAGTGATGAAAAAGATTTTGGTAACGTTTGTAAAAGGTCCTCACGCACATAAATGGTCAGCAAAACAAATTGAAAACATTTCTGAGCAGTTAGTGGAGATTGCAAAATGGATTCCCCAAGAATTTGCAAGAAAACCACGAAAGTTACAATACGTAGATAGATTTAAGGCGACAGAGTTTCGTCAATTTTTATTGTATATAGGTCCAATTATTTTCTCAAATTATTTACCACAAAGTTACCAAATCCACTTCAGTTCATTACATTGTGCTATTAGAATTTTGAGTCACGAGGAAGATTGTCTACGTAATAATGATTATGCAAGGTCTTTGTTGATGTACTTTGTTGAAAATTGTAAAACTTTATACGGAGAAAAAATTTTAGTATATAATTTTCACAATTTAATTCATGTGCCTGACGATGTTTTAAAGTTTGGACATCTTGATTCTATAAGTGCTTTTTCATTTGAGAGTTACTTATACATTCTAAAAAAAAAATTAAAAAAAGCAGGTCAACCTCTACAGCAATTGTCCAGAAGAATTGTCGAAAATAATTTATGCAGCACTCCATCGAACAGTCAAACTCACCAAAAACCAGTTGTCACTGAGCAAAATTTAGTAATGTCTAAAAACTTAAACGTTCTTTGTTATAATATAATACGTTTTAAACAGTTTTCGCTGTCGTTAAAAAATCAAGGTGATAAGTATTGTTATTTAAGAAACAATGTTGTTCTTCGAGTAGAAAATATTAGTGTGAGTGATGGTAAAATAAGTTTGACAGGAGTATCATTATTAGATCCTGTTAGCTTTCCTAATTATCCTGTCAGTTCACTTGAATTAAATGTATACGTCGGAAATACGTGGTCTCAACCAACGCTTTTTAGTGCTGAAGAAGTAAAAATGAAAGCAGTTTGCATCCCCTATAAAGATACTTTTTGTTTTCTACCCTTAATCCATTCAGATATTGAATCATAGTACGACATAAATTTTTCATATAATTTTATGACATTGAAATTTATAGATATCTTATAATTTCTTTATTTTATAATTTTCCTTGTATTAATTTTTTTGTTAATAAAACTTTAAAAAAAAATCGGATTTCTGTTATTTTCAGATTTATTGAATTTCCTTAAATCATTATTAAAAAACAATTTTAATTTGTTACTTTTTCAAAAATAAATTTGGTGTTCAATTCAAAAATAATTCGAAATTGGAATATACGAAAAATTGAATTGTTAGTACTTTTCGCGCCAACAGCGGCCATTTTTGTTCTATATTCTACGGACCTCTCACTCATCCATAAAAGAGTGATTGTTGACAAGCGTGAATTGCGTCGCGTCGTAATTTGTTTGGCATTGGTAAGTGTTTTTATTCAATTATTAAAACATAAACGTATTATTTTTGACTTAACATACTTGTTGAAAATACAATTAATAGTATTTGTGATTGTTATTATTCAGTTAGTTATCAAGAATTTAATTGGCGAACAAATAAACTTGTAAGTATGAATATAGGTTATAACACATTTTTTCATATTTTATAACTAATTAAATTATTTAAAATTGTTGTAACACGATGCTCGTCGCTATTTTAATTAAATGCTGTTTAAATATTTTACTTTTTAAATTATTACTAACTTTAAACATTTGTATAGAATTTTGTTCATTTGACTCATACATAGATGATTTGATTAATTAAAAAAAAACTTATTAGCATCGTCTTTGTAAAAGTGTCAGATAAAATTTAGAATGCGCTAAAATTTAATGAATATTTTCAATTTCTGATTTGATATTTTTTTTAGGATTCAACACAAGATGTATTTCGTTGTTTTTTGGAATAAAACGTCTGCAATCGTACCTGCATCATGGGTAGATTCAGAATCTCGAACTTTTAAGTGGCCGAAAACAAAAAATCCAACCTTACTCATTATTCGAGCTGATAACCCTAAAGATAATTGGATCACTTATAATTATGTTCGACTCAGCGGTCCATTTGGTAAAATTATTTATATTATACAGTAAAATATGTAGTTCGTTGATCAGGAATAATCTCTTCATGTATTTCTGTACTTTAACTTTCAAATTTGGATATGCAAATATTTGCAGTATCTCACTATTGACTCTTAATTATCTAATTATCTATATTATATCTTACCTTATATCAATAGTGAGATAATAATTAATTAAACTATCTTTATTTTTTTTTAACAGAGGCATATGACGAAGCGCGTGATTTCGAATTAGATGCCCTAAATCTGTCTACAAATGATGATGAAGGTTTTGCTGCTATTAAAACAAATAAAAAATTAGAAATGGTAGATAAAGGAAAAAGAAACTGCAATAAACCTTTACGCTATTGTGATACAGAAGACGAATCGACGCCTATGCAAAAAAGTAAGGATCATTAGTTTGAATTAAATTGTAAAATTTAATATTGCATGAAAATTTAAAAGAAAAATAAATAGTATTTGTTTTACCTTTACCTAAAATCTTTTATATAATAATTCTAATATTAATTTCATTTATTGTACAGAAACTAAAAGTAGAAAAAGGAAAATATCATCGTCAAGTTCTTCTGAAAATGAGGGTATGAAACAAATAAAGTTGTTCAATTATATATAATGATTTTGTTCCTTATTAATAAAACACTTTATTTTCAGATAGCGGAACAAATAATATACGAATGCCACCTGCCACGTATGTGAGCCATAAGGATCAGCAACCACCACCAACATTTAAAACTCCTATAGCATCTCATCATAGTACTAGTGAAAATCAAGTCAAGAGTTCACATTCAACTTATAAATCTATGACCTCTTTTGACAATACCGATGAGAATAATACTGATAATGATTTAGTTGGGATTCCGCCTGCAAGTTTTTCACAAGATCCTGATTCTTTTTGGAAGGATGGTGCTCAGTCTCCTCGTTTAAATAATGACACCGACAGTATTGGTATGGTCGCATTAAAAAAAGTTTTACTTTGTTAATTTTATTTTATCAACTTAATTTAAATTTTATTTATCAGAAAATTTTAAGACAGACTCTTTAACTCAGATAAGAAGTATCAAGAAATCCAGTAATTCAATTTTATCTCATTAATTTTTTTTAAATACTTATATCAGTTTTTCTAATTTTTGTCTTGTAAAATTATTATTTTACAGATATTCCGTTTAGAATCATCAGGGATCACTCTCGGCAATCAAGCATTAAACAACCATCTCCTCCCCCTATTAAACCTCTTGCAGAACTTAAAGATGATGACCAGATGTCTTTGCCTGGTTCAGATACTCATGGTCACGGCTGTTGTCGTAAGTATTAATCCAGTAATAAAATGTTCAGATTTTTACTTGTATTATCACTATCATACATTTTTCAAAAACTTTCAATATTCATGTTTGGACAGGAAAAGTTTTAAGTGAACTAAAAAGCTTAAAAGCTTTGATTTCGACGATTTATCTAACAATATCAGATAAAAATAATAATGCCAATAATGATACTGTCAGAGAAACAGTAGATTTTGGATTGCCGATCCAAACTCGAAGTCAGTTGGCAGCATTTGAGAACAAAATTCAAAATGTGGTCGCATCTACTCAATATGTAAGTTTTTTTATTGCAAATTTAACTTCAAATCTATAAACTATTACTATTGATTTCATTTCTTAAGAAATTAATTTATTTTACTTTACGATAATCAATTTATCGCTGCTTATTATTTATTTATGTCCTACACTTATTTTTTTTTAAATGCTATAATTTTAATCTTTTACTTTTCTCTGTTATTATTTCAAAGCGAGAAAATATTAAACAGCTTGGTGGTGCAAGTTTTGAAAAGCATGTAAGGAACACATTAGTGTTTACTGTTTCTGATACAATGGCATATAAAATGAGTTGGACAGGTGTCAAAAATACGATTAAGATCGACGGATTAACATTTATAAAATTGATTAAAGGTAAAGCTTGCCTATCCTCGAAATAACGCAACTATTGGAACTCAAAAACTTATTTTTTTCTGACTCAGTTTGTCTCATTATATTGAATAGAATATGAATTAGTTTAATCGTAAGGTGAAAGCCCTAATAAATGCCCATGTACCAGTAAATGATCACTCCATGTACTTGTATATCTATATTCACAAATATAGATACATAAAGTGATCATATACTGGTACATGAGCATTTATTAGGGCTTTCACCTTAATTGTAACATTATACATTCAAAATTATGTAAAAATTATATTAATAACTTTATAGGGTAAAGTCACCACTACCCAGCCCCCTACTAATTTCCAGCCCCCGCCATAAGGAAACTATAGTTTTCTATGGCATATACTATTGAAGGCTGGAAATAGGTCGGGGGCTGGGTACTGGTGACTTTACCCTACATAATTCTATTTTTTCAGAAACAATTTTACAAAAGTGGAGTGCCTCTGATAGAGAGAAAATCGAAAAAGTAATAAAATCATGGTTCCAGCATGCTGGCGATCGCCTTAAATAATTACTTGAGCTTATTTATATTGGTTTGTAATAGCGTCATTATTCAAATAAACAATAATTAAACCTATTTTCCATGTCAATTTTAATTTTACCATAGCCTCTTAATTTTAACATAAAAACGTTAACTTTATGATCTCTAGAAAATGTTATCTTTCTGATATCTTTTAATGATCTCTAAAAGATGGCACTAAATGGCTCATAAGAGAGCTTTATGTTAGCTTTATGTTAACTTTATGTTAAGTTTTTGGTTATCATTTCTGATATCAGATCTTGAATAATGTTAACATTAAGAGAACTTTATGCTATCTTCTTGCCGAACGGGAAGTTTTAATATATTTAAAACATTATTAGAAATCAATAAAACATCAAGAAATTTTATTCACTTGTTTATGTAGTCTTTTATTAATGTTACAAGAATTATCAAACATTAGCACTTAAATATTCTATAAAAATTAATCAAATTAATCAATGGATTAATCTTTTACTAAATGATTTGGGTACGTCCAATTAATAGACGCTGTTTAATTAATAGGCGATGCATTTAGAATATAATTAAAGGAACCCTTTTCTGTCTGTCACAATTACCACGCCCTTGCTTGTGTCGTGTGGCATACATTATGTATCAATTTATGGTGACGTAAATTTGACAGCAAAAATATAGGATTAATAAGCGATTAAAGGGAAACAAATGCCGATCGAATACCTATTTGTAAAAAGCTTAATTAGACCAAAATTTCTGTATAAATCATATCGTCCTCCCTGTCATTATCTTTGACTCAACAGAGATAATATGTTTTAAACGGAGATTTAGGTTTCAGAAACCCACAATAAGAGAAATATTTGTGTTTACAACTTCTATACAATATCTTTAAAGTTTTTGCCATACTAATGGAGTCGGTTAAGTAACAATGGATCAATAATCAAAAAAAAAAACGAAGTCCAGAGATTTTATTTATATTATTAAATGAGAAAAAAACGAAATGTACCTCAATGTAAAATGTGAAAGCTACTATTAAGGATAAGGAAAATACTTTATAATTACGTATATTCACTAAAATCATCCAACAAGCGACCCTTATTTAGAATTCATGTCCTCAGAAGTATAACCGAGATATTATATTAGGGGGTTAATTATTTGCCGTACTTGTGTCCATTGGGGATGTTTTTAAAGGAACGTCTCGCTCGTTCCATCCCCTTATCATCCCTTATTTGATTTAATATGCGTACGTATGGTTGTTATTTGTTTAAATTTACAGATTTTATGTCACAAAAATGTTTCTTAATAAGCTATTTCTCCTTGTATTCACAATTCTAAATTAAAACACAAAGAAAATCCTTTAAAGAGTTATCTTAAAGTGAATGAAAATGCAGTGGAATCTCACAGTTTTAATTAAAAATGATTGTTTAGGTTGTAATCGAAAACTTCTGTTTTATAATTAACATTTTTGTATTTAAAGTTTCCTATTAAATGTAAGTTGTTAAATCTTAAACTTGATAAAATAAAGATCTTAGCATTCCAAAGTACGATACGTTTTAAAATCTCTATGCTTTTGAATCTGAATGGGCATAAAGAAATATAGAGCATAAACAACGCTTTAGTGCCCAGACAATGCAATTTCTATATTCTTGAAAGCTGTCAAGATATTGCCCGAGGCACTGATCCAGTTATTTTGGTGCCAACTTGGATCCACTCTATCTACAGACGATGGTTTGGCAAATAAAAATGCGCGAATACCATAAAAATGCTAATATATTGGAATAAATATCAACGGATAAATTGAGGTAGTTTTCCAGACGTTTTCATTAAATAGATTTTTTTTGCAATAATGCTCTTTACTATTGAAGTATAGAAAATAAACTGGACACGTGTTTAATTTTTAGGAAGGATTATTAAATAATCAAGAAGGTCAATACAACACGTAGTTATCAAATGTTTTGTGTTAACTCGCAAGTATCTCTTTATTTAGAAGTTACTTTACAAGATAAATATTACCAATCCACTTACCATGAAATGTTATTCACGGAACAAAATCCGCTGGCATTTTATTCCCGAATAAATATCGTAAATAAGCTTAGAGCAAGACTAATGTTTGATAAACAAAACTCAATAAGATCTCTCCTTTATCGATTGACCATAGAACAATCTATATATATATAAAAGAAAGTCGTGTTAGTTACACTATTTATAATTTATAACTCAAGATAGGTCGAAATGATTTAGCTGAAAATTAATGGGGAGGTAGCTTAGACCTAGGAGACGGACATAGGAACTTTTTTATCTTGTGTGCATTTTTTTTATTCCGCGCGGACGGAGTCGCGGTTAAAAGCTAGTATCTATTAAAATTCCATGGAAATACACTAATGTATTTCTATCAGGATTATAACAAGATATTAAGAAGATACGATTTAGGTCATTTATTGGTTATTTATATGAATAATTAATGTTAGTCTCTATTGTGTTAGTTCGGCCATTATCAGGTTTTACTTTTTAATTAAATAGGGCACAAAAGTCATCATTACATTTTTTGTGCTTTGTCGTAACAATGTAAAATCTCTATTAATATTATGTTAACAAGATAGAAACTTATCATATTTATTTGGATGTATACCAGGAGTGTATGTTTGTCTTATGTTGGCATTGATCCATTTAATATTCTCAACGATTTGGACTGGAACAGTATTGTCTCAGTTCATTCACCTCCACAACTTTTCTGTGATGAAAAGGATTAACTCGTGATATTTATTGGCAGTGTGGCGTACTGCCAGAAATATCTTATCAGAACATTGTTATATTGTAGTAATCTGTTAGTTGTAAATATGATAAAGGTTATGGTTTTTATAATAAAAGAGGCGATGGCAAGAATAAACTTTCTATTTTTATTAACCAGTAAACAAATTACTATTTTTTTCTAAATTTAATTAAATATAGTTTTAAATGTTGTTTGACAGAGAAACAGATTATTATTATTATTTCCAATTTAAGTTGCTTTTTTTATTTTACTTTTTATTTTTTATGAGCACAGTTTTTATATGCTGTTTATATTACCCTTAAAGGGGTTGCAAAAGACTTGACTTGACTCAAATATTTACTCTCGTATAAAGGATTTAAGTCGATTACAATATAGAGATTGCTTCGGGAAGTTACTGTAAGTAAATATAATTTATCGATAAGACTAGATGTAGAACCTCGTTGGGGTCGGACAAACAGACTAAACGATAATAATACGACCCGGTACGAGTTAGGGTGTACAAACAAACATTCGAACCCAATTAAATGGTTCGCGGACTGTGTGCATAGGACCGGTACAGCGGGACAGACGGACGTCTTTTATTTGTATGATGTAAGATCTGATTTAACGGGATATTAAATAATATCCTTTGTAAGTAGGATTTGGTACTTTCTTACTTATAAGATTCAGTTATGAGTCATCACGAAATTACTTCGATTTAAATATTTTCATATCTGTTATTTTAAACGTTGGTTTCCACTGTACGCATGTACTAAACATCCAGCTTCATCTCTTCTTTTGTTCACTTAAAACAAGAGCAATTAGTTTTTATACAAGTGTTTAGGCTGTAGAAAATCACGGGTAGAAATCATTGTTTTCAAAGGAATTCATTACTATAGTACAGACTTTTAAAAATTGCTGTCCGAAAATATAACGGAGAAATCAAAAATACGAGTATTCTGAAGTAATACTTATCATTCAGTTAGTTCGTGTGTATGTAAGAATGAATATAAAACGTGTAGAACGTAGTTTTGCATGTCTACACCGCACCCGAAAATGTCTTGTTACATGTTTATGGCGGGAAAAATTGTCTATTACCGGACATGGCAGGCGGGAAAAAATGCGACCGACCACCGAATTTATGGCTGAATGTGTATAAAATAAATATTATAGAGCCCGCCCAACTCTACGTACCATCGACAAGCGGCGAGAATCGCTTCCGGTCGGGTTTCCGGTAGACCCTTAGGCAGGTTGCACGAAAAATATATGATATTTTTAGGGAAATTTAGAACGATAAAACGTTCTGATAAAATTTACTCAATGAAATTAATAATTTCGTAGAAAATTATTTTCGAGTCGAAGCTGGAAAAATGGGCATTTAAAAGTGAATTTGACACATTTTTTTAATTTGTGAAAGTACTTTACCCAAATCTTAAGAAGTACATTAAAAGATTACATCTTTACGTATGCAGAAAGAACGTCAAAGGCAATGCAGTTGTTCGTGTAAAGTAGTTGTTACAAAAAGGGCACTTAGCCTGCATGCTCAGTCCGTGCGAGAGCGGCGCCCGCGGCGACCAATATCCTGCGAAGCCTCCTGAGTCAACAACCGCCCTGCCTCAAAACACCCTGCAGCATGCAGCATACGTTACTCTTGTTAATGACAACGCTTTCACTTCAATTTCAACCCAGTGTACTAATATGCATTGATATAAATAAATCGTTATTTTTTTTATAAATCATTTATTTAATAAAAAATATTACTTAAAATATCACAGTCCTTTTT
This sequence comes from Papilio machaon, assembly GCF_912999745.1. NCBI lineage: Eukaryota > Metazoa > Arthropoda > Insecta > Lepidoptera > Papilionidae > Papilio > Papilio machaon. The sequence goes on along the minus strand of NC_059989.1, from coordinate 1,550,373 downwards.
TTATAATTGAATTCAACTTTATATATTGGCGTTGAATCGAAAGTTGTTAACGCGAGTGCAGAGTTCGTTCTAACAGTTCGGTGTAATTGCAAAGGCAGGCCTTTGAATTGACCCTTTGCTTGCATTTCACGAAGATAATATTTGTCCAATAGACATGATACATCGCTTTTTAAGCCATCAGAGATATTAACTTCGTTAAATATAATCTATATAGAAAGTTGTTGGTAAATATAGTTGAATGTATAAAATAAATTGTTACTTTCGGAATTATTTTTTTATCACTTGTATAAAAGACTTTCAATCAACTTAGTCAGCGATATAATTAGTCAAGATTCCTTAGTAAATAACAAGAAATTTTATAGAAAATACGTTCAAATCCTATATTGAGTGCGGAACATTTCAAACGCTCCCTTTTTTCTTTTATCGTTATTATGTCAGAGACATTCAAAAGAACTTCCCAGACCGGAGGGAAACATGTCGAAAATTAATTTCAAATACCTTTTCCCTTAACTTTGTACGATGCAGGCGAAAATTTTATTACGTCTCAGCCAACTCGGCTTCTTCATAATACAGATTAAGACAAAAATTGCGTTGACGTTTCGGCCTCTTTTGGCGGGAAGCGATATTTTTTTAATTTTCTCAAACAAGATCGGGAGGCAAAGGGATTCGATTATGCTCTTGCAAAATATTAAATTTTGTTTTCGAGAACGCAACAGGACGTCTGATGGCTGCACTTCGGTTTGACATTTGATTTAAGAAAGAACTTTGATGTAACGTAAATAAATTCTCGTGTCGCAATGTTAGTTACCATACTCCTTCAAAACGGCTTCACCGATAACTATGAAATTTTATATGCGTATTCAGTAGGTCTGAGAATCAGCTATTATCTAATTTTCATAACATAACATGTTCTATGTACAGTCTGGAAGAACACACAGGCTACTTATTGTTTTAACTGTGCGCGGACTGAGTCACGGGCGGCAGCTAGTTAAGTTATATATTTCGATACTTAATGAGATTACGTATATTCTATTGTGACAAAACCTAATCTAATTAATTCCTTGTAAAAAAATAAATACGATCCGTTCCTCTGATGACATAAATAAAATGGCTATTATCAAAAAAATACATTAAAAAAGTTTTATCTCAAACCCGAAATTTTTTCGAGCGAACACAAACAAAAACTTTTCGGTAATTTTTTTAAATCTACACGGCAGTAACAATCGCAAGCGGTCTATTACAAAGAGCATTTATTAATTCATTTTTTTTCCTTTCTTCCGTTGAAATTTCACCTCCTTTCGCTTAATTCGTGTTTCACTCCCCTCCCCCACCTCCCACTTTTTATGAAATAAGTTTTCTCTGTAACAAGATTACTTTTTATGGCGAAGAAATTGGCGGATAACGAATTTAGAACGCGATGGTTCGTCTTGTATCCGGTGGCAGTTGATGAGGTGTATTCCTTTTGAGGTGGATTATTTTAAATTCGTTCGCAAGGTACTTAGCATTTCATGTTTTTTTTCAAAATATTATCTATGATAGGAATAGGAAAAAGTACAGTTTTTATTAAATGTTAGGTGCGTATTTCTAACAACTTACTAACTTTCGTACATTAAAAAAAATGTATAAAAATGTATAATATTTAAATTACATAAGAATCCATGTAGAGTACTATACTATCATATGCATGCAATATTAAATAGTTCCTTCCCCCAACCGTCCCATCATTGCCCGTATTCACTAAACTTCACAATTTGCCCAAACTATGAATCTGTCAGACTTAACCCCATACGACGACGCGGAAAGGGGACAGATTATCATATCAAATGAATATTTTATAAGACGCCATCATTCAATTAGACGAAATCCTTCATACAAATTTTAATGTCATTCAATAAACGCGGTAGTGTACTTAGAAATATGTTCTTAAATAAAATTATTCTTAAAACTTCAGTTAAGTACATGATCATCAGTAACAATTTTATTAAACTCACACTCACAGAATGCTAATAACAAATAAATAAAACTGGCAAATTTAATTAAAAAGTGAGCACAGAAGTGAAGAAAATGAAAAACCGCATTAGCGAGACGACGAAATTTTCGTAAGCGCAAACGCGGCTTCACTTTCTCTAGATGGGCAATTTCATGAATAAACATAATACAACGGAGTTCGCTTCACTTCGCTCTGATTTATGACTGAACCAGCCTTTAGTAACCCTTGAACGAAATAGGCTCAGCGGAGGTGTACTCTAGCCGGAAGTATGGGATTCGAATTAGCGTCATAGTAAGTAACTAAATCATAATAATCTATGCAGTAAATCTTCAAAAAGCCGTAAATAATGTACTATTCATATCCAAAAATCGTAATGCATTATTGAAAAACCAACCGAGACAGTATTTTGTCTTAATTTTTAAAAAATAAATCTGCTTCAGTTTATTCACTTCGCCTTACATACATATATATACTACTAGCTTTTACCCGCGACTCCGTCCGCGCGGAATAAAAAATAGAAAACGGGGTAAAAATTATCCTATGTCCTTTTCCTGGTTCTAAGCTACCTGCCCACCAATTTTCAGTCAAATCGATTCAGCCGTTCTTGAGTTATAAATAGTGTAACTAACACAACTTTCTTTTATATATATAGATACAAAGAAAAATTATGTATTATGTAAAGTGCAATAAATAATAAAAAATGATTGTTTTTTTCAATAAATAATTAAATTTTATATTATTTAATTCCAGTGAATTTTGATTTAATATTAAAAATAGATGTCACTATGTCAGTTATTTTATTGCGTTCATCTAAACAAAGGTACAATTTCTCTACACCGCAGAGCACAATCAACAGAATTCAGAGTGTACGAGCCGTCACTCGTTCATAAATCACGACAACCGACAGATGAATATTCATTTCGTAGAAAATATTGTTTTTTGTTGAGTCAAAACAAACGGACAAACAACGCTTGGAATCATAATGATGTTGCGCTCACTTTATTTATATAGATGTAGATAAACTGAAGATATTAATTGTTTAAATTAATTAAAATGGAATAGAAAAATACAAGAATGAATTTGTTACATTGTAGACTGAACGATCTGATCCGAAGTTGTTATTGTTAACTGTTGTTTTAAGAATTAAAAATTTTCCGTTACAATTCTGTTCTTAATTAATGTCTATACTTATACCGAAACAGATGATTAACAATTTAGATTGTTTCATTACATTATTTGTTTACAATAACAACATAAAATTAATACAAATAGTATAAAGAGACCAATTTAAAATTGAAGTCCCAGTTACCAAGTGATCCAGTTGCGTGTTTTTCCTTCGCATGATGTTTAATAAAGAAAGTATTAGAGATTTGGAATCACTTCCCGCATCCCTTCATTTCGTCGCGTTATATTTAAATCAGTTGGCAATAAGCGCCGCGGCCAAATCCCGCCCTGACCCATTTCCTCTCAATCCGCCTAATGCTCTACGCAATGTCGAAGTTGAAGCCACACCACCAGCGAACACTTAACATTTCACGATTTTACATTTGTCACTTATTTAAATAAAGTTTTTATCACTATTTGTTGTGCCTTTTCATCATCATCATCAGCCTTTATCTGCCCACTGCTAGGAATAAGCCTTTCTCAATGACTTCCACGGTACGCGGTCCTCTATGAATCTATGAACTAAGTCCTCTCTCCTGGTGGAAAGAGGACGCCCTAGGTCAGGTGGGAAAAGGAAATTCATGTTCTTACCCTTATCTTTCCAAAACAATATTGTTCTGACCATGACGTTCTGACTTGATCTTATTAAGGAAAAGCAATTTGTTTTTTTTTTAATAATTAAGATGTGTATTAAATCGCTATTTTACTAGCCCCAAAGAAAGAAAGCTCTCAGTTCGCGTCAGTGGCGCGGAAGCGTTCGTTTGTATGCCTCGAAAAAAAAAATAATAACACTTTGCATAAGCATTTTTTCTCTGAGCTATTCGGAAAAGCTTTTTTTATTCGAAACGCTCAAAAGAAGGTGACAATTTTTCCATGGATACGGAAATTATGTCAGCGTAACAACTTTGTTACATCCAGTAACTATGTGAAGGTTAAATGTAATGTAATGTTAAAGTAACTAGATCTTATACATTAATAGTTTCTGTTCCTATACAAGTAATAGATTCCTCATTTTATGCTAAAAGAAAGACAAAAAGGCAATCACATTTACATCATCATCATCAGCTCACTATACGTCCTCACTGAGGGGCTCGGAGCCTACCCCAAGTTAGGGGTGACTAGGCCATAGTCAACCATGCTGGCCAAGTGCGGGTTGGTTGACTTCACACATATCATTGAATTTCTTCTCAGATATGTGTAGCATCACGATGTTTTCCTTCACCGTAAGAACGTCGGATAGATGTACATATGTAAATCGAAAATCGAAAAACACATTGGTACATGGCGGGATTCGAACCCAGGACCTGCAGATTGCAAGTCAAGTGCTTAACCCCTGAGCCACCGACGCTCTTAGTGCGCAATTCATGTTGCGCTAAATGTGATTTATTTATGAATTTATCTATGGCATTTTTTTTTAAAGTTCGAAAACATTTTTTTACAATATTATCGTCTTTAGCAATCAAAGAAATCGCCATTGCAACGATGGGTCTTAAAAAGCGTTGTGACTCCGACCCTTGGGCCTCGCTTCCCTTCCTTAGGGCTCGGGAATGTTGACAATTTATGACGGACGCTCACTACGACTAATTCTGGAAGATTCTCATTAAACGAGACAAAAACGTGTACCAACATTCAGTCACAAAGTTTTTTATTCTGTTATCACGTTTTTATTTTATTTACGGCGTTTTCTCTAGAGTTTTAGAATTCCCTTGTGACATTTGTTATGACAATTCCGTTGCAGTTGGACGTGCAAGTTATACGTTAAAGGACATGATTTAACATAAAAAGGTGTTATGGGTAACACTATGTTATTAGTGAGAGTTTTTTTCTGTTATGTTCTGTGTCAGTGGTTTATGACTTATCATTAATAATAGAGGGATACATAAAGCGTCAATACAGATAACATATTCTTTAACAATAATGTCAAATAAAATATCCAGTATATAAATAGAAACCTTAAATCAAAATCAAAAATTATCGTTTTGCAAGGAAGTAAAAGTGATAATTTTCATACGTAATACATTGTAATACCTTATATAAAAACAAAGCTTGTATTTTATGGTAATTGAATTACAAAAACAAACACGTTGAATAGTTTTAATTTGCTGTTTATAGACTGGGAGTTGCTGTAAAAATACGTCCCCCGCTCAACCGACACGCATCCACGCCGAACCTCATTTAGCTCTTAGTCTATAAAGTTTACATTCACATGATCATCCGCTAGATAAATTCGTAAATTAAATTCAACTACATACAAGGAATTCTAAGCTTTAAAGTGATAGTCATATGATGCAAAATTCAGTAACTTCGCAGCTTGAATTCGGGTGTGACTTAAAATTATGTTAGAACGAATGTGCTCGGAAATGGACAGGGTTGCCAGAAATTTGTTTGATATAATTATTAAAGCAAATAAAGTAAACCTCAGATGAACTCAGATAATATAATAATCTTCTCTGTATTTACAATTGTTATAAAATAAATAAGAGTAAAGATTGTGTTTGTACGGGCCTGACAGCAATTTGATTATGTGTTTACTTGTACGAGTATCATAAACGTTTGTTGTACGTATTTCGTATAAGGGTTTCGTTGCCGTATGTATCGTAATTATTGATATTTAACCAAGTAATAGTATACAGAGGATCATAGAGCTATAATTCCTCTTATGGACTAATGGTTGTCAATAACGATTTTCTTTAGTACCCTTCAGCAAAGAGTAAATCATAAACAAATGCAAGCAAATAATGTCTGTTATTTATGTTGCCCTCAAGAGCAAGTAAAGCGTCATATTTTTTATAGGATAAGGGGGCAAACGAACATCGGGTAGACCGAGATGTTCATCGACGCCCATGGACATCTACAGTACCAGAAGAATCGCAGATGCGTTGCTATTTTTTTCGTCAACTAAGTTTGCTTTTTCATTTTAATGAATGTAAATACTTGCAGTAGATTTGAATATATTATACTTCGCTGCTGAAATGCCAATTGAAGGCATATTTTTTTATTCAATTAGCCAGCCCTGTTTATGGGAGGGTCATTGCGCCTTCTACCGAAATAGGTCAGATAGTGGCGACATTTTTTCTGTACCGCTGAATTCGAGAATGTTTTCCCTGGAAATGAGTAATGTGGGAGTTGACTTCAGTCGAGTTACGATCTCTTTGGGACCGTTGATACTTATCAAGGGACATGGCTCATTATCAAATAAATGATGTTTTGATAACATTAAATTTAAGTTAATTCCTCGGAATAAATCTAACGATACTATGATCTTAATAAATTAACTTAATTAATCTTAATTTTGAATTATTTTACTATAATTATTTAGTTTATATTACATTTAATTTTAAAAGATATTCCTCCCAAGTAGGGTTGAGAAAGGCAGGCGGCCGGCCGTAATAATTAAGCCAAAACTTTAAGATTTATAAAACATTGTGCGCCGATTCCACCTGAGTGGAATAAGGCCAGGGAGATGGTGATTATTATCTCAATAAACTATTAATAAATATAACTAGAACTAAATAGAGTGACGCTGCGACCCAAGGTGGGGCCGGGCTATTTAATTATTAATAATGCCACAGTCTATTTGAAATCGATATATTTCTGATACGAAGCTTTTAAATAACATATTTTCGATGGTTAAAATATTTTACTTCAACCTTGACCTAGTTTATAATTAGACGGCATTTACTTAATATAGTTAGATACACGTAAAACAGTTCGAGGATCGAATTTATATGAACACGCGCCTAAATAAGGAATGTACGTTGATTTAAACAGTTACAATATCATTAAACAGTACAAACTCGAAAGCGAGCGTACTAAGGATAACAATGGAAGAACGAAAGGATTCTAAAGGATTTACGATTTCATTTGTTTTGTTTGTATTGAAAGCTAAGGAGAAAAATAAATGTACAGAGAATGCGACGCGAATCAATCAATGAGAACGTTTAATTGGCCATTTGGACGTCGAATGAATGGACTGAATTGAAATGCGACCCGGTTTTTTTTTGCAATTTGAATCTCAATTTCAGTTTAATGTTTAAAAGAATAATACTAAATGTATGCATATTACTTTAAAAATATAGAATATATCGCTTTTTTATCATCAACTAGCTTTTACCCGCGACTCTGTCCGCGCGGAATAAAAAAATAGAAAACGGGGTAAAAATTATCCTATGTCCGTTTCCTGGTTCTAAGCTATTTGCCCACCAATTTTCAGTCAAATCGATTCAGCCGTTCTTGAGTTATAAATAGTGTAACTTAACACGACTTTCTTTTATATATATAAGATAATAATAAATACGAGTAGAGAACCAGATTCTTTTAAGATGAAACATTACTTTTAGAGTTTAATATTTAATCACACATAAATTAACTGTTAACATTTTTCATTGTTATTAAACAATATTATGTTAAATTGCGTAGAAATAGCCTTATATTTTAGAACAACATTTAACTTCACAATAGTAACATCAAAACCTATAATCCTCTATAGTCAAAGAAATGAAATGCAAGCAAAAAAAGCAGAGTTCCGACAGCGAAGTCTATAAAATAGAAGCGAATACACACATGTTGGTCTGTAATCGTGGCTTTTATTCATCCTACGAGCACTCGGTGGCAAAGGACGTGCCAAATGCTGCAGCCGCTACGTGAGGAAATGTTGTCTACGAAATACTTTAATACTTGAACTTTTGTCGTTTCTGTTTATTTGTGCTTTGTTTTTGTGCATGTCGTCTGCCGGTTTGTATTTACAAATGAATTGGAATACCTTAAAAATATAATTATAATTTTGTTATATTGTACTGTGTTGTTTATTGATTTAAAATAACAAACAGTACATACTTGAAAATCGAAATTAAAACAGAAACAAAGGTTGTACTGAAATATCTCGTCTGAACATTCAAATATCCGTTTACAGTCGTGCGACTTGGACAAAGGAATTCAACTTAAGTTGTGCAATCTGAGATCTTAGTAGTTGTTATGTCCGGAATCTTATCCGGTCGGACCACACGAGATTGGGCACTTGCCCGGACGCCGGATATAAGTTTCGCTGTACCCGGATAAGCTTGAACTTGCGGTTAATGTGCTTTACTGTGTATTATGGGATTACAGCGCTGCAGTCGCTTTGCGTTTCTTTTGTTCACACAACTAAGTGAAATTTAAACTTGAGTTAAAAATATTAAAATTGAAAGCAAAAAACTATTTCGAGTAGATAAAAAATTTAAGAAAGTAAAATGCCGTTTTCTTAATTACTCTTTTGATACGTACATACTTAATGGGAAACTTTATATTCAAAGTTCTCTAATGTACCTTTACAGTGTCCGATTAGTTGTTTTCCGTTGGACCGATCGGCCCAACGGGAAACACCAGAACGATTTAATAATTTGTAGAACATAATTTTCCACTTTCAAAAAATTAAAAAGTTACTTAATATTTTCCTATCTACATCATAACATCTAGTTGAAATTATAAACAGAGCTAACAATGAAGATCAGAACAACAAGAGTGAGAATCAATTGTAAGCTAGAACAGCGGCAAAGTTCGGTAATGGCGATTCACTATGCACATAAATTTGAAGGCTCCGACGTAACTTGGTCCGCGGATATTTTGATGTTACTGGCGCTGAAAACATTCAGAGTTGAATTTTCACTACGAAGACGAAACACATGTTTGGAATTATAACTTTTCCTTGATCAGTTTATAAAGAAGAAAAATGTAGTTTCATGGAAGTAACGTACGGTTTTCGTTTCTTTTTTATAATATCAGCAATTCACATGTAATAGCTTGCATATTTCTTTATAAGTTGCAAACTAACTAGTAAATAAATTGTATGTGCAACATATATTTTGGGTCCCAAAAATAATTGAAACGGTTTAAAATATGTTGCCGTATGAAATGCTTGTATATGGAAAACTAATTTTGATTTTAGATTCAGCAAAATGGCTACCGGAAATCGACGATCGGATGCAGGCGTGTCATCCATTGTCTTCCGGAAGCTATGGCGCGAGGGCGGGCGGCGCGGGGTTACTGCCAGCGCGGGTAGCGGGTGTGCGGCTGTGTGACCGGAAATGGCACGCGTGGTCCGGTGCACTCAGGTGATTTGCAGTTCGGGTGTAGTTATCATTTTACAGTACTCCGCACAAAGGTAATTCGTTAGAGGATAGTTAAAGGGTGGAACGAGAATTTAATAGATGCGGAGTTGTGTTTAAAGATATTGTGCATACATACTGTGCATATAATTATTTAAATTAAAAAAACTCTCACATTTAACAGTTAAAGCTTTCACATTTTACAATGGTAGATCCCACAACAACAATATTTGTTGGGTGCACGAATGGGCCGGGTCGACCGGTGCAATACCACGACCATACAGAAGAGAGGCGTGAAGTGAAAGCAATTCCTCGTTTCGTCTGATGAGTATGGTCCTGGAGGCCTAATTTTAGTCCTCTTTCCCTTCCAACCCTTTTCCTATTAGGAAAGGATGGGAAAGGGTAGTGGATTTGGCGGAAGAGGGGACGCATAGGATGGGATAATATCCTCTTTCGGGGCGTCCCCTTCTCCGTTGATTAAAGGTGGGCAACGCATATGCATTTGCGGATGTTTATGGGCAATAGTCGCCTCGCTATATCGACGAATTCAGGTGGCCGTTTGCTCGTTTGTCACCTTTTGATATAAAAAAAAAACACTTTCGAGAAGTCTTCTTCCAGTATACCTCTGAACAGTTTTAATCTCTACATGTACAACAGGTAGAGACTGCTAGATATCTCTAGCTAGCCCGTAATACCAGAAAGATCATTGTGCGTTACTATTAAAAGGCATTCGGACTGGTTGCAAGCAATTAGAGTCGGGGCTGAGTAAGTTGGGCCATAAAATACTTTCTTCATCAAGTTAATGGGGCGGCGGGTGATTCGCGCTGGGAGCTCGTTACATTGCGTTTTTCTGGCCCGTCACTGCCCTGATGGACTATTTATGGCGGTCGTTTTTATAGAGGCACATGTTCTGTTGATGGCTTCGATGTTTCATTGTGTTTTCAATTCCTTCTATTATATATTACATTCTCTGAACGTCACCTGAAAACTCAGTAAACGGCCCGTTTGTAATTTGCCTAAGCAAATAATAAAGATTTGGCAAATTGCATATCGAACGAATTCACAAATTCGATTGTATTTTCACCTTATAACTATTTATTATTACCAATTCTACTACGCGATAGTCCCTATGTCATGAGAATTTATATTCCTTGACTAGTCAATTTACAAGTCAGGTGGCAAGCAAAACAGATCTGGCATTTCAATCGACAAAATTAGTAGAATCTTTGTGAAAACTATTAGCAACATAATTATAGAAATGAAACTGGCATAATAAATAAATATAAGGATTTTTGACCACGTTAAGATCACAGTCATGGTAAGCTCTGCTTATGTCCGTTTAGAATTAAGTCGAGCGAGCAGTAGTCCATTACGTGCAGGAGTGCTAATGGTACAACTTGTATGTTGCTGACGCGTCTTAAGTGGCGGGAAAAACTATTGCTCTTGTGGAAAATTGTATAATGTAAGAATAGGTCGCCATATTTGTAAGAAGAGGTTTTTTTTTAAATTAGCAAATTTTGAAATGTGATTTGGCAAAAAATATTGTAATCATTGCGTAAGTTTGAAGCTTGTTGACTCATAACAATAGTAGTATACTGAGATACTAGACCAGAAGTCACGAACGTCACGGATCTATTCACTAAGTTTAAAATTATTCAACAGGTTACTGGTTTCACATGATTAAAATTAGAGCAAATAAAGCCTTTCTTTAATGAAAATAATAATTATTGTCATACCAGTTCAGTAGCTTTAATAAAAATACGAAAAACACAAACAAGAATTGATCAACAAAGGGCTTGCAGCGAGGCGCGGTCTCCTGCTACCTCAGACGATTAATGGTGTAATAATTTCTAGAAGAAACCGACTGTGAGAGATAACTTACGGATCTAGAAACAGTATTGTTGACATTGTTCTTGATATATTACCTGTAACAAAAGTAATAATGCTTTAAATATTAATTTTAACTTTTTTTTTGTTTATTTATTTGTTAAAATGGTAGAATTACAACTTATAATTAATGTATAATACGTATATGATTATCAAAGTACAGCCACTTATAAGTTATTTAAACCTACGCTTATAGCATTGGTTTAAATAACTGTATAAATTTTGACCCATATTATTTACTAATATTATAAATGTGAATGTTTTGATGTATAGATGCTTGTTACTACGTATCTGAAAAACGGCTTAACTGATAACGATGAAATTTGGCACAAATATATAAAATAATCTGTAAGAATGCATAGGCTACTTACTAAGTTTTTTATATTTCCGCGCGGAAGAAGACGCGGGTAAAAGCTATTTTAGTTATTTTTTTGTATACCAAATAAGGCCAAGCTTGTGCTAGGATTAAATTATGTTCAAAACAGTTTACACAATTTTATTTAATCTAACTTTAAGTATACAAACAACTTTTGGCAAAGTAATAAAAATAACTTTAACAAGTAAACACTGGCGGCTATTCTATTGTTATATTTTTAGAACAAGCATTAAAAAGGTAACAACGAAGAGAAAATCGGAAGCGAAATCGCAAACATTCGAGCCTCGAGGCAAGAGCGTAGATATACTCGTATCTAATTCCCATAATATTCGTGGCATGTCAAACTTCTCAGATAGGACTCTTTATGATCCCTCTTTGTTCCCATCGGCTCGTTTTTTGCGACGTTTCGTCAACTTTCTTTTCGTCTTTTATCGTATCGCCCGAAGCGAACCAAGTTATTCTTGTTATGTGCTTATTAAATTCATGTGTATGTAAATAAAATACACACGACAATAGATACATTTTTGACAGACTATTTAACATATAAATAATAATAAATGTATTTTTATTATTTAAATATTAAGATTCCTACTTCTAATAAGGTAGAATAACGATCACAAATTCCAGAACAAAGAAAATAAATTTTCCTTTGTAACGGAATTCTTGTTTCGAATCACTCTAAATACGACAAAGAGAGCGATGTTTCGTCGTCAAATTGTATGGATACGAGATGGATATTGAATCGTTTTCTATTGAAGCTCTCGTAAGCTCACGTAATTGGCTACTGTGACTACTTACATCTTTTGAACTCAAAATGAAACATACAGTACGTAGTCACTTTAATTGGAGATTAAGGTAAAGTGATTGCTATTGTCTCAGTTGTAAAACCATTGGTAAGTCTTAGGTTCAATTGACATGTTTATAAATCAAATTAGTAGTGTTTTAAATCTTTTCAGTACATAATTCCCTAATAATTTGTTGAATGCCTTATCCGATTATAAACTGACGAGATTCTTCACAATCCGTCAGATTTATTGTAAGTGCTTTAAAATAACACGTAAGAAACTACGCAATAAGGAAAGTCAGTATTACTATAACAAATCATTATACTAGATAATACAATTAAAAAACAACCCAAACACACTTGTAATAACGTTGTAAATACGATGTCCACAAGTATAGATTTAATTTCTTCGACTAGAATATTGTCGCGCGACACATGTCCTCGACGTGAGGGTAAAAAACTTAATTTGATTTGTTCCATTCCGCATACAACGCAGCTAATTATAAAAAAGAACTCCAGTTAAGTAAACTTTCGACCTTATCACAATGAATTAAAGATGAAAATTGTACTATAACGAACTGGATTGCAAACCTTCTAAACGTTTGTACGTATATTTTAATTCTGCTTTTCTGAATAGGTTTAATTTTATGATTGCAGGGAAGTATGCGACCAATTGAAATTTAACTCGACATTCATTGGAATAATATTGGAAGAGTACATTTCATGTCAAGGTTTTTTAAAACTACCTACAAATAATCCAGGACAAATATTCTAACCGTGAGGTTCCACTGCCAAAACAATTTTACATAATCACAGTACGTTTTGTCTCTGTTTTATACAACATAATGAAAAAGATGACAATCTTTTTTGTAGATGTATTTCGGCGGTTAAAAATAACAATAATAATTATATCTATACAAATATTATAAAGAGAAACGATCTGATTGTTAGTTTGCGTTGAAAATGCTTCGAAACTATTGAACATATTTGACTGCTGGAAAGCTATACTACCAGCGGGTGACGTAGGCTCAATAGGCTATATGTATTACTAGATTTTTTTTAAATTTCAAGCGGGTGAAACTGGTGTCATCTGCTACTTATCAATATCGTTAATTGTTTAGAATTCTTGAACGTTATTTGAATCTATTTTGTGATTATTATTCAGTATAATACCTCAACAAATGCAACCACAATGTAAATATGTACGTATTAAGTGTTTCTGAATGGTTATACATTGGTATAGTAAAACATATGGTAGAAAGTAAGCGGATATTTCGTTTCTCTAATCCCCTAAGATAAGTGACGGGGTCTTAAAAGGCGGCTCTTAAGGTCCTTCTGTGTAATACTGTGGGTATCCGGGATGACTTTAAGTATGGCATGTAATTCACGGAGCAGTGGACATGGAAAGGGCGTGTTAAGGTGATTTTTTGGGTATACTGAGTGCATAACATAAAAGATATTAGAAGCTTAATGAGCAATTTTAATCCTAAGTTCGAAGTATTAGGGGTCAGTTTTCCTTGCATTAATCAAGGGCTGTAATGGAAACGAAGTAACAAAAAATTAAACGTCTGCAAGCGAAGGGAGGGACTAGTACAATGGGAACAATCGGCGCTATAAAAGACAAATGCAAGTTAACTCAAAGGAAAAGTAGAAGTTTGAATGAAACCAGTTTTTGTTACAATAATAAAGCCAATTTTGTTTTTGTTGAAAGCTAGTCTAATTATTACTAAGATTACGTAATGCTACTACTATTGAGCGCGACTTCGTCCGCAATGAATTAAAATTCTAAAAAATTATTAAGACTATGTTATTCAATGGCAATATAGCTTTCTAATAGCGGAAGGCGGTATTTCGACTTAGGGTCCTTCAAGAAGCGAGCGTATCACTGCGATTCCTCTGGTATTGCAGATGTCCATGGGCGTCGATGAACACCTTGGTGTTCCAGTTGCTCGTTTGTCATTTTTTATTTAAAAATTTTTTTTTGAGATCGTTCCAGCACTTTTTGAATTTATTTGTCACATATAAAAATAAAAATCTTTCTTCTTTATAATTGTTATTAGGATAGATAAGTACGTAAAAATGTGTGTTTTTATCAACGTTCCAGAAATGCATTTTTTAGACAAGAAAACCTTAAAATAGTGAAACGAAATTTATTTGATTATTTAATTTAATTCTACATATGTATGTATTCTCCTTTATTTTATTAGTTAGAAATATTTACAGGAATATTTTTGCATAAAGCAGTAATTGAACGCCTCAACTTAACATATTTTACCATACATAATGTGCTTACAAATAAAGCGCCTTATGCTAGAAATATATGGCCTTATGTATCGAAGACGTTAAGATGCTGAGAGAGACTGCGGTCAGGACGCCCTTTCTTGAAAGCTCTTCGAAACAACCAATTAAGAAAGACATCCTCCACCTTACTTACTTCCTTCAACTACCTTCAAAAACAACGCATCAAAAACACGAGATGGGGTCTATGTTCACTGGTTAGATTGGTAGACATGACCACTTCAGTCGGCCTTATTTGATACTCAAATACGTCCACTTAAAGGAGAACCCCACGTCAGCTGAATTTATTTACATCGGGGTATCTTTGTCTTTTGGTGTTTACTATCTATTTTACCAATTAAGATAGAGCTTTTCGTTAAAACATTGTTGTGAAAATTAGGTTTCCATCTGAGTGGTTGTGGTAATGGATTATTGTCAATAAATAAGCAGTATTAACGTTGTCTGAGTAATGGAGGTAGATTTATTTGAGCAGATTTTGGTTCGTTGGTGAAACCGCATTAAGATGGCTATTAATTATTGATACGAGTACTAAGTAAATTAAAGTGTATTGACAAACATATTAAATTTACCTAAAGCAGTGTTAGTATATAGGGAGCATCGATGGCTCAGGGGTTATGTTCTTGATTTGTAATCTGGAGGTCCTGGGTTCGAATCCTGCCATGTGCCAATGTGTTTTTCGACTTTCGAATTACATATGTACATTTATCCGATGTTCTTACGGTGAAGGAAAACAACGTGATGCAACCTTCACATATCTGCGAATAAATTCAATGATATTTGTGAAGTCATCCAACCTGCACTGGGCCAACGTGGTTGACTATGGCTTAGTAACTTCTTAGGGTAAGCGTCGAACTCCTCAGTGGGGACATATAATGAGCTGATAATGAAAGCAGTGTTAATAGATGTAAAATTGTACATGTTGTACAAATAGCTCGTGTTTTTTGTACAAATATGTGTGTTTTGTACGAACATTCGTGCAGTTTGCATCTTAAATAAATTTATAACAGACAATATGCGGTTATCCAACTTGGACGGATCTGGAAAACTTTGCATCAGAGTATCTTTTATAATATAGTATGAAACTCGGTGAATTTTAAACTATCCGACACGGGGACGGGGC
The DNA here is from genome assembly GCF_912999745.1 of Papilio machaon. Classification (NCBI taxonomy): domain Eukaryota; kingdom Metazoa; phylum Arthropoda; class Insecta; order Lepidoptera; family Papilionidae; genus Papilio; species Papilio machaon. Next base: position 1,534,671 of record NC_059989.1, on the reverse strand, counting down.
GACATTGTAACTGCATTACGGCCAGCCGTGAAGTTGTAATTGAACCTGACGTTCGGCTCAGCTTAGCTTTGAATGTATTAGTCGCATAGTATATCAGTTAATTGAAGTTAACATTTGTACCACAAATAACATAATAAGCTCGAATAATGAATTCAGACAAACATTTCAGTCGGTCAAACGTTAAGTCGATCAAGACTTCTTACACTGACTAGGGGAAGGTCACAAAGAAAATAATATAGTTTACTCCTGTAAGTCGGTTAAAAAATAAATATGTAATTACACGATCAAATGCAAGATAGAACAAAACATTACGCTAAAGTGATTAACTAAAACATAGTTATAACTAAAATCAAGCGATGTAAATAACTATGCAGTGAAGATCGAACCAACTTAAGCATTTAAGTGAGATATGTAAGTTTCCAAAGTTAAAACGATACCTCGAGTGCGGAGCAATTAGTAAGGCGAACCGCGTAAACAGTTAATTAGTACTTAGTTCTGTCTGGTACTATCAGAGAACTTTGAATTCGCTACGTTTAAATTTGCATATCTAAAATCATATATTACTGCGGAAGGTAACTAAACTTGTGTACAGTCAGTGAAACATAAATTATAATAAATCATGTATAGGATAAAGTAATAATTGATAAAGTACATATGTATTAATAAAAAATAAAGTTAAGAAAACGGGTTACGTACATAATCTCTGACTGTACCATTAACGATGTAAAGGTAATTTGTGCACTTCTTACGAGCTGAGATTTATATGACATTACTTTTAGTTGTGTGAGTTTTGATTACTTTTGTACGAAATTTATTTCTTTGTACCTTAGTCTCGAGAAGTACATGTGGGAATAACTTTTTACATCAGTCATCTTGTTAAGAAGTTTTCATCAGAAAGTTCTGTTTGTGTTTCAATTATTTTTCCTATATACTAGATAATCTCAAGAGACTTATTTGTAGGTTTTCTTTATAACAGTCACAATAGTGTAATTAATATTGCGCTGGTTCGTAATGGAAAGGAATAAAATTGGTGAAAGAGGATTTGCTATGACAAAAATAGCCAAGAAACAAAAAAAAAACAGAATTAAGGATGTAATACTGGCTGAAAAACCTTAGCGTCATGTAAGCGAACGAAAAAAAAAAACAGAATTAAGGATGTAATACTGGCTGAAAAACCTTACCGTCATGTAAGCGAACGAAAAAAAAAACAATAAATTGGTAGGCGCAGTCGTATCACACACGCGTTATAAATCAGGTCCGGCGCGAATTAATTCATTTCCTCGCCGGCAGGGGAGCGCGCCGGCGGCCGCGACGTGACCGCCCCGCAACGCCGTTGTGCCGCCCTTGAATATATGGACGTCTGGTATTATGTACAGGTTAGCTATAAGGGTTACACCACCATAAAACTCATACGTACGATTATTTCGTTCCATAGTAAATGGGATCATGTACTGTTACGAAGATCTATTATCAATATTATAATTAGCACGGCAAAATGTTCAATTTTTCTTTCATATTTATACAAAGGTACATAATTATTCAATAATAGTAATATTATTGAACTTTTAACTCATTGTTTTTGAGTTTGTCGCGTCTTTAAATTAGCCTATATGTAACTAGTATGTATATAAGCGTGACAATAAAGGATGTACCCAAGATACAGGGGGTCTCAGTCGTTTATGGGGCAACTTTTTATTGTTCCCGTTTAAGAGGCCCCATAAACTTGGTGTCGTAAATCTGGCTCTTCGGAGACGGATAGTCAGAGAGCCTAAAAAGATATTGACCCAATTTTCCTAGACATTAAGCGCTGAGTGTTAAGCGATTTCGATAACAATAATTATTCTAGTCATATTTTAAATTCATTACTCTTTTGATAAACAACGCTTTTTAACCCAGGTGTAGTTAAACTTTGAAAGTTTCTTTTAAGTTATATAATTAGATTTTTTTAACTTAGATACAAGACACAATTATTTCTAATTGATTTATTGATCTTTTGTTTTATTTATTGTTTCCCAGTCAAGATGTCGGACTAACGTAGATACAATGTTATTAGTGCTTTAATATATGTGAGAAGCTAGACTGATATTTAGTATTTTAAAAGCACTGGGGAAATGTGTAAAGAATCTACGAGACCGTTATTACGTACGTTATATACGAATTTTAGATTTAGAAGCAATCCCGTCAGGACTGGCATTGAATACCGCGATGCAGGAAATGGCGATGTCTGAGAGACGAGACTGGTAGCGTCAGAAGAATAATACTGACAAAAATATGAACCGAAAATTATTATACTAACAGTAAATAAAACATTTTTTGTTTAATTTGCTGATTAAGTTGTTCGTATTCTTAATAAATGTATTGAGATCGTAAGCACGAAATGTAAATAAATTAAAATAATTTTAGATCACATTTACTGTTTCATAGCAACAATTTATTATCTTTAAATGTGACAAAAGATGTGCGATGTGTAAAAGATATGTGTGTGTGTGTGACAAAAGATACATGACTTTATACATTTACACGGACAAAATTCTTTCATACCGTCGAATTATATGGAAGTCCTTACACGAGTTTTTTTGCTATCGTTACATAGAGCAACACGTTATCGAGCGCGGGTCCGTCTGCCGAGCTTGGTGTGATCCTTCCATTATACTGCATCCCATAGCGGATAGCTTTGATTCAATGTTCACATTCCATTCCAACGAAGTTATGAAGTAAATAATGGTACAAATGTACGTATTACTAGTTTTCATGACGTCTACTTCCACGAATTTTACATATCTGTTACCGCTACCCGTAGCCGTAGCTAGTGTTTATGATATTTTAAATAAGTCTCTTAAATGAAATAAGTAGATTTTAGACTTTATTTTGTCTGTTTCAAAGCTGAAAATCTTAAGCACTAATACCAAAAAAATTACTGAAAGAAAGCACCTTTAAAATAATATATAGGTATAGTCCAAGGACCAACTTAGATTATAAGAATATATTATTTTTCTAGTGAATATATTTTAACGATATTAGTGTTAACCTTCATAAAAATATGCTGGTAAATTTATTAATATGTTACATAATATATTTCTCCGATGTTTCAACTGTAGCTATAGATTGTTTTAATTGAAAATATATCAAAACTACACGTTCACAACTCTAGGACGAATATTACGCTCAGTAAATCCTATGAAAGCGCAACAACGCAGGCTATATCGTAAAGTATCTGAAAACGATATGAAAGGTCGTCCGTCGACAAATGGCAGTCATGATGCACATGCAAGCGGCCGTTACTGCGAGGGAACATCTGCCCGTTAATACCTTCATTCGCCTTTTTTTGTTAAATGAAATATATAAAAAAATATTTAGGCTATTGTCAGGAAATCTATATAAAGAGTAAATTTTAAATGATTTATTTATGTTTTATTTAAAACTAGCTGTCGCCCGCGACTGTGTCCGCACGGAATTAAAAAAAATAAGCGTAATAAGTAGCCTATGTGTTCTTCCAGATTATGTTGTATAATATATATGCCAAATTTGATCAAGATCAATTGAGCCGTTCCGGAGATACCTTTAAAACAAACATCTATCCATCCATCCATCTAAACATTCGCATTTAAAATATTAGTAATTCTTTATATATTTCTTTGTATAAATGTACATACAAAAATGAATTAACTATACATTATTTAAATAAACCAATTGTTCAGAAGTGCTTATGTAAAATAATTCTAGTAGGAATATAGTTCTTAATAGTCTAAACATTTTAAGAAAATATAGGGAAAATACATTTTCGTTATAACGTAAGTTGTATTTAATGTTTATTTACAGGTGTGGCTGCAAAAACGATGAACATATGCTAAACCACATTACAGGTTACATTAATGGTTTGTTTAGCACATTCTGCCTTCGGTCCCATGAGTAACTTGCATGCTATACTGCAATATGATGTTTATCGAATACCATTAACATGTGAGCCTCACCCGCTGACCCAGTGGTAGCGACCCATTTCATTGAATGGTGAGCAGCTGACTACAAGGTTTAAGAGTGAAGAGGTGTGGCATTTTACAGCTAACTGAATAATTAAAGACGTTATCATTTGCCTTTTAGGTTCTTCCAAAAAAAGAGGAAAATATTTTTAAATTATAAAAAAAAAGTTTTAACTCATATCACCTACATAGCGTACGTCAATGTGTTAAAATGTACCGTCTCATCGTTATCTCTCGCACACAAACAAGCGATCATAATTTTCTTTCAAAGCGCCGTGAGTGGTGGCAGATAAACGGTTAGATGGTGCGGAAAGCCCGAGGGAGTCAGCGCTGAGGTCTCTCATCTGTGATACATGAAGCGGTCCTTATAATAAGTATACTTGAAATAATAATAAAGTACAACGAGGTGCTCTCAGGAGGTTGTCAACGATTTCTCTCTAAAAATTTTATTAGCGCTTCCTTAAACCTATTTGAAAGTGGAAGATAATTAATAGTGGTGGTTACGTGATGTAGATGGTCCTTTTGTTTGAAAATAACATTGATCTTGTGTTAAGACCACAGCTTTACTTAACACGAGAAACCTACGTGTGGCGGATTACCAGCCCACGTTAAGATAGCATTTCAAAGCTATACTCCAGATATTTTAATTTACATTCTTGTTTAACGTAAAATTTTGTAACTTTAAAAAATAAGCTTCACAATGAGAGTTCTGAGTGAATACTTTATTTGGTGTTGATAATAGAAAGTGAGTTTTTCGAAAACTTGTGTTGAAAACAACCGATTCGTTTTTTTTGACATTGTGTTATAGAGTAAGTTGAATGTATTAACTAGATAGTTGACTAGTTATTAATTACCTGAACAACTAGTTTGTGAATCTATTAAAATAATGATTATAAAACGTATCAATAAGTATCATAAAACAAGTTCCTTTATAGCAGGTATCCGGTTGGCAAAGTTACGGGGTCAAACCGAAGCAGGCAGCGTTCGTAAATCTGTTGGGTCCGTCGTCGTCGCGTATCTGTTAAAGATAACGCGCCCCTCATACATAACGCATGGTCATGGGATACGTTTTTCACGCTGAATGTTACAGCATGGGCCTTCAAGCCTAATTTACTGCTGAAAAGGTTAGCTAAACGACCATATTGCTGTAAGTTCTTGAAAAAAAAATAATGGAAAACTGAGCCAAAAAAACTTGTAAAGGTCAAATTGTTATTTAAACTTTTATTGATATAAAACTAAATTTAATACGTTTAATTAGAGATAAGTTTCAAAGAATTTTTGGTGCAGTAACAGGATATGGTAACTTGTAATGCAAATCCTATTGCAAATACAAAGGGTACACAGTATTTGTGGTTGGTGACGGCTAGTGCGTATGTACGTGTAGTGCGTAGAGACGTGACCTAAGTTGACTAATGCTAGTGGTGAGCTGGAATTTACGTCTGTAGGGGACGTATCAGCGGTCATGTTGCGGACTAGACGCCCTTCTTGTTAGTTTAGGTTAATGAAATAGAAATGAAAATAACATTAGAAGTGTTTATATGTGATTAGAAATATTGAAATGTGTTCAAACTGTGATAAATAATTATATAATTAAATATATAACGTTTTGTAAAATAAATAAATTAGTTGTGAACAATTTGTTCGTCACAAAAGGTTATGTGATCGAATTTAATGAAAATAAGAAATTAAATTTACATATGTCACTGGCTGACAATTTTATTTTATAATAATGAAACAGTGTTGTCATAAGTCTGTGATTATAGCCAGTATTATTGTTTAAATAGGTTTATTATAATTTCTCATTATTGTTTATTTAATTCGACTATACGACCTAACGAGCTTTTACGTGTTAATTTTGGGTGTGAGCCAATTTCTTTTAGAAGAAAAAAAAAGAATAGTGACTCGCCTTTTATTTACAAATTTACTAAAAAGTTGTAGTGTTTAAAATTAATTACTTTTTTATTTATAATTAAAAAAATATTTTATTTATAATTAAATTAAAAAAAAACTCAAGGCAGTACAGAGTATTAAAATGGTTTACTTTAATATCGTCTTTCGTAGAATGAGGTCGTGATGTGTCAAGGTTCTAACGTATAACTGTGTTTCCGATCGTCTATTGTAAATATTTTTCCTTACAAAATTTCATTAGTTATTAAGTAGATAGATATTTCGGTAAGGTCATATTATTAAAAAGATATACATTTTCAAAAGGGAATCTTTACTAACATATTAATAAAATTGGTGTGTTTATATATCTGTTAAAGTATTATATAATCTTTGCATGTTGCGTTTTTACATTTAATCTATGCCAACTTCCTACTCTCCCTCTTACTCTGTGATGTTCTTGACAAGAAGTGTTTTCTGCTGCCTCTCTATAAATCCTTTATAATTCTACATAAAATAAAGTATAATTACCACCACAGCCATTTTATTGCAACAATATCCAAAAATAAAAAAATCTTATCCGCGCACAAATATACCTTTGCTTTACTTATGACCAACTTTTAAACTTTTTGTTTGTCTATTTGTCCGTAAGGCCGCGTTTGTCTCGGGTAATCATTGGAACCGCTGGACCGATTTTGACGGGACTTTCACTAGAAGGTAGCTGATGTATGCAGGCATGTTATAAACTTCTTTTTTAATATTCTGCACTGACGAAGTCGCGAGCAACCGCTAGTGTATAATATGTGTGTCGATATATTATATCACAGTTTTTGTAAGCACAATGTTTAGGCAGTTGAAACGCACGCTAATAATGCTTTCTAACTGACAATATCAATGTTAAAACTTTCATATCGGTAGACGTTATTTTATAGAAAATAAGTGTAGTTTTACAAAAAGACAAACTACTTAGAAACAAGGAATTCCTTTGACAAAAGAGTTGTCTATCTCTACGTACAACTGAAAAAAGAGCTCACATACATTTTCCTTGTAAAGCGCTACTGTAACACAAAGTTTGGGAACGTATTTCGGGCTACCTAGACAGATTAGAAATTTCCAGTGTCGGTTAAATTTAAGACCATTTGTTGTGGTATTTTCTGAAAAAATACAAAGGACTTAATTTTAGCTATTACTGGACATTAAGGGAACACAGACAAAAAGGTTTTATCTGAAGCAATAAATTAAATTCCAATATTTACAAAAGCAAGTAAAAGTTCGCAAGCATCAATAGGTAAGGGTAGGCGTATATCAGACCACGCAGTTGTGCTGTGGATTCAAACCTTGCCATTAGTAGTTATTTAGCATCATTCCGAAACAAGGCTTAAGCTTAATTGGTAAGAAGATGTAGTCATACATGTCAAATAATCTGCTAATGTTTAAAATTTACGCATTGATTTATGCATTATGCTTTATATCATCCAAATCTAACCATTCTCATACAATTTATATAAAGCTTTGAAAGCTCTTATCAGAAGTGCTGGCGAAAGTCTAGCGTTGTAGCGGCGGCTTCTAAATAAGCGGATTTTAAAATAACCTTATAAAAATCTTGAGAAATTGTTTCAGATCATTTAAAATATAAAGTTAGTAAATTTTTACGCAAAAGTGTAAGCAATTACGTTCCTGTATTCATCTATACAATAGCTTATTTTAGTCGATATTTGACGATATTGATCTGTAAATTGCGAAGAAGTTCAACGAGTGAAAGATGTGACTAGTAGTCACCGAATCCGTTATCCGTTTTACTGAAGCCTGATGATGATGATGAACTTACCCTGATGATACAATAAAATAACGTGGTAATGACATCATGGTGGGACGAATAGTACGTTTACTTAATAGACAAATCATGTTGGTGCTAACAACGCAGCACACTGTACTTGCTTCGGCAGTACATATACTAACAACGCAGCACAAACGCAAGTTTCATAGCCCCATCCGAAAAGGGCATTGAAGAGCAGTCGATCGGAATTGTAGCCGCGGGCAAAGCTTTCAGCTCGACAGACTGGCGAGCGGCGAGATTGCGAGGCGCCAATCGATTCGACAACTTTCGTTAGACCGTCTGCAAATGGTAAGCTGTTAATATCCTTTTTGGTATGTGAATACATGGACGTTAAATGGTGCAAGATGGTTTAAAGATAGACCACTTTTTTTACTTAAATATGTAAGGAAGAGTAGGTAGAATTTAGAATTAATGACCTAATTTGAGCTGTCTTATAAAGTTTATGAACAGATCCTGGAAATGTTTACATAAGGTAACATAATCAGCAACATTATTGTAATTTAATGAAAGATTTCGTCAATCGTTAAAAGTTGCCAAAAATCGTGACAAGACATGGAAAAAACTTTCAAATTCCATTACCAAGGATAAAAGGCGGCTCTTTATTCATCGCCACCGGAGGCGTCCGCAATAAAATTGGAATCATCGAATTACGAAGGGCCGAGGACGATAAGCCGTCTCGTAAATTCGGCGTTCGGCCCGGCGTGGCGCCCAACGGCCGTTCTGTCCCGGAAATGTCAGCGTTTGTTTCTCAAAACGGGTATTGTTTTTTAAATGACACCCGCGCTGTATATGTAATGTCATGTTCCATTCGATACACTTCTTTGCGCTTTTGTTTCTCATTTGATTTAAAATAAAAATTAAGGTACACATGAGCAAAATTCATCAACAATTATATTCGAGGTATATTCATTAACGTAGTGTGTAAACTTAAAAAAAAAAAGAAACCAACCAAAGTACGTAACTGTAAAATTAATGAAAAGCTATAACTTAGTCACAGGATGAAATATCGGAGTCAGAGTCGTTGACCTCTACGACCGCAGTAAAGAGCCTTGAGATCAGCCTTGGGGAAATTGCGCACAGTATTTCTACTCGTTATAAAAACATATATTTACTATCCCACACAGTAGATCTTTCAACTCATCTGAAATATTGTAATTTTACTCTCATTTGGTTGTATTGATTCTGATTGAAAACAACGCCATCTATTAGAATAACTTTGTATGACATAGCTAAAACTTTAGATAGTTTTAAATAATGTTTTTAATCATGTTCCTATATCAGAAAAGTTTGGTCACCTCAAGTGTTTAAACGTTAAAACCAAGTTTATCAAAAACAAGGTAAGGTTCAATGGAACGTTTGTGGCAACGATGCGGGTCGGTTGGATATTTATTATTCTTTTCTTAAAAACAATGTTATCACGCGGCCATGGTGCGGTGGTTGCTCGGCCTTGGTGGCGCACTGCGCACGCCGGCCTGCGGGCGTCTTATCAGCTGACATCCGATATCAGTAGGGTAACCATATAGAACTACAGTGTAGTTCAAGAGTTTAAGGATAAGTTTTAATACCGTAATCATACTTGCAGTTAAGGTTCTAATGTCAGTCTGTCTGTCTTCTATTATCAGTAATAGGTATGCAAGTTAATTTTTTTTATTAATACGTTAATTGTAATAAATTGATTTTATAACCTGTAGTATTACTTTTTAGTCTAATATACACGACCATGTTCATAAAATATTATCCATAGTTACGAGTTTAGCTAGTTCTGACAAAGAAAAATATTACAAATAGGAATAAAATTATTGTTACAAAAATACCTTAGTAATAAATCAACATTTTAAAAACAAACATATTTTAGAAACGTCCAAGACAACTATTTTTGAACGATTTTGATGGTCACCGTAGTCCGTAGCAATACGCTTTGACTTTTGGTAGTCGCGGCCAGTAACTGAAAGCTCTCGTGAAAAGAAATCATTATTATTTGCTGACGCAAATATAAACTTTATAGCATTGTTTACAGTTGTACGTGAGCATTGTGTATTAATTATAATATTGTTTGAGTGTTCTTAATGAGTTAAGTTCACACGAAAGTGACCACGTTGCTGTAAAAAATGAGACTCAGTTACTCTTTTAAAACAGCCACTTTTAAGGTACTTTGACAGAATTGCTATTAATACCTAACCTAAAAATATCAATAATTAGTTATACTGGTTCCATATTTAATATTTATTCTACCACCGCGTTGTGGAATGGTCTGTCCTCGGCGGTATTTCCAAACCACTACGACTTACGGTCCTTCAAGAAGCGAGCGTATCACCATCTCAAAGGCCGGCAACGCATCTGCAATTCCTCTGGTATTGCAGACGTCCATGGACGTCGATGAACACCTTGGTGTTCCCGCAGCTCGTTTGCCCCCTTCTCTTATAAAAAACACGATGATTTTTATTAATACACTCATCATTTTATACCTGTATTAAAACAAAAATCTCAATTACTTAGTTAATTGACCGCTCCCAATTATAAACATGTTTAAACAATTTTCTGTTAACTCAGCTAAACAGTTACTGAATAAAAATAACGATATAATTAGAGAAAATGCAGCGTCTGTTGAAAATTTAACAATTCTATGCGAAGTCACGTCCCGTGCGAGGATCGCAGTCACTAGAATTTTTGCAAACACCTGCAGGAATATAGATAATAGACGCCAGTCGGATTAAAAGTTTTGTTTAACATATTTTTAACTTTTAGCAGGGGTCGGGAGATAAAGGGGTAAACATTCATGCCTTCAAAAATTATCATCTAACTTTAGGTACATTTTTTAGTGTTACGTTATACTAAAAATGTCTAAAAACATATTTTAGTAATACCATTTCTATTCACAAAGATCCAATACTAACAACAATCAAAGCATGAAATATGTGAAATAAAAATGGAACCATATGACTATATTTGTAGAACAAAAGCTCTGCAAGTCCATAGAGAAATGAAAATGATTACCTCAGTGGTACATCTGATATTACTCTCAAGCAATCAACTTCAGCAAACAAAACTCAAACGTACCAATGCTAAGAAAACTGTAAGATAAAGCTCATAGAACTAAAGTTCAAGTAATAAGCTCTGAGGTCGACAACGATATAGTTGTGTAAAGAAACCTCGAAGACGCGTTTGAGAAATTTTTTGATGAGTTTATTTTTCCTTTTACTCAGTTTTTTCTTCATTTACATTGCAATTTATTTATCGTTAAAAACAGTTGAGTTGTAATTCTATCTTTGTATTTGATATGTGCAGTCTATCAGGCGTAAAGTACACCAATAAATTTAATACAAATTTTATCGATGACGTTACAATTACTTTATCGCAAATATTCGTGTTAGACCCCCAGTTTCCTATTAGTATCTATTGAAATTTGAAACATATCGGGCGAGTGCAGATGACAGGTTTGTGGATGACGGCCGATTGAACACTTATCGATAATCTGACGATAGTGTTTACACAGCCCAGCCACCGTGTTAATCAAGATTGAATAGCCTCACAAATGTATGGGCTCCTAGTACTTATAGGCGCTAAGCTTCAGTTAAGGGTTAATTAGATTTCAGATAATCTCACTGTATCTTTGCTAGACCGTAAGAAAGTTAAAAAATTTCACAGCTTGTATGTATGTATGGAATATGAATATGTATGTCTATTCTCTTGTTACCATCTTACTTAACAAAATATTTTTCTCCTCACAACTGTATTTTTAATCTGCGCTTTGTTCATTTGTTTTGTTCTTACGAATTCTAGAAAATACACTTTTACTTTAATAAACTTACTAATGTTATAAATGCGAATGTTTAGATAGATGGATGGAAGGTGGATGTTAGTTTGAAGGTATCTCCAAAACAGCTAAACTGATTGTGATGATATTTGGCACGGATGTAGAACACATAGGTTACTTATTAAGTTTTTTAATTCCACGCGAACGGATTCGCCGGCGACCGCTTGTATGTTATCAATTATGGAATGTGTTATGTCTGTTTTTAACACATACTAACTATTCATTTACGAAGCTCATATAAAAATTATTAATCTTCCACGTAAAAATCCTCTGCCGTGAACACCTCCGTTTTGTCAAAATTAATGAATGGGAGGTGTTATTCGGTGGTGATACCATATTGTATCAAACATGTCAATAATAATTAACGCTTCAAAGGTGTAAATACATAAGCTGTCAGCAACAGTAACCAATCCAAACACTAAACAAAGGCCTACAGCGAAGGCTTGCAACGTGTCGGGTAAACAGGGGTTGTTAATACATTTATCGGCGACCATCGATGCGTGGAGCAAACAGACCAACGTATCAATTAATAATAACGTTTAATGATTATTCTGCATGTGAATATTGTTCGTGAGCAAGGCTAGATTTATGATGTTGACTTCTGATAACGTTGGGTTAAGCTTATGTTGTTTATTTGATGAAATGTTTCAGGATTGTACGAGCTAGAACTATTTTAGGCCATCTTTAATTATTTTTAAAGCGAAATATTTTAAGAAAATTTATATATATGATTGGTTACTAAGGTGTTATCAGAATTTTGCAGTGGTAGATACCGCAACAACATTTATTGAGTGCACGATTAGGCCGGGTCGACCGGTGACATATAAACCACGACCACACAAAATACAGGCATGAAAGCAATTCCGCGTTTCGTCTGATGAGTGTGGTGCTGGAGACCTGATTCTAGCTCACGTTCTCTTCCGGGAAGGGGAAGTAGATTTGATAGAGGAGGAGATGTATAGCAAGAGGATATATCTCCACTTTCTGTGTGTCCCCTCCTCTGTCGATTAAAGGTAGGCAACGCATCTACAATTGCGAATGTTTATGGGCAGCGATCGCTTCGCTTTTTGGGCGTATTCGGGTGGCCGTTTGCTCCTTTGCCACCTTATGTTAAAAAAATGCTTGAAAGTCAGAAAAAATAAATCATATTTCACGATTTATTTCAGAAGAAAATATCTCCACATCAATGTTAATCAATCAAGATAGAAGAAAGACATTGTAAAAGAGAATTAATCAGGAAAACAAGTGAAGGTCTTAAAGGAAAATAATTATTTGTCCTCTCTGGCCATGACAGCAAAGATTCGATATAAATCTTGGCCTAAAGAGGCGGAGGGCATTAAAAATAAGGGAGGGAAAAGGCAAAGAAGGTTCGTTTATGGATTATTTTATTAATTCTGTATTTGACAGTAATACGGAAATAACTTAATTTGGGAAAATAACTTTTTAATTAACATTTTTTTACAGGAATTAAAAGTAAATTGTAATTTAACAGTAATATATTACATAAGTATACACAAAGAAGTTAATATGCTTTTAATATGCAAGCTGTTACTTCAAAAATTTGATTACTTACGAATGAGTACTTAGTATTTGAAATTGGATACTCCAAAAGCTAAATTAATCCATTCATTAAATAATCCATCACTCAACTCTAATATTCTGTCGGCAAGTGACATAAATACATACCAAAAAATTTACTGTCGTTGTTTTTACAAATATTTATGATTATTAATCTGTATTGGCGAAGTATCAAGATGTTTTGTTCGCTGTTTGAGTCGGATAGTCTGTACAGTGACGGGGTTCACGCAATTTGCATGTAGATGGCGCCAAAACGACGGCCTCGGGCTTTCGCACTGTCGTAACGCCAAAGTTGCCTAAACTGATTTAAATTTCCACCATAGTCCACAATTGTGTATTTCCCAAAGCTTATAATATGAATTAAGATACTGTGCTACTTTATTTGTATGATACAAGTTGAAAGTATCAATTGAAAACTCCCAAGTTGCCAAATTTTATACTGATTTGATTCGATTTTAAAACCGTTACCTATTAACAGTTACTATAAGTATGTCTTTTACTAATCACTAACTAACACTAATCATAATTATTGCATTAAAATAGAAAAGTTGCAAAATAACAAGAGCTATCTCGACCACTACTATTGCTAAAAAGCAGTTTGTTACGTCGTTATGACATGGATGTCAAATACGTGCGCATCCCGGTCTGAGTTATGCGGTGCTATTTCAAATATTTATTTGTGCCTGCCAGTAATGGGACATTAATCTTGCCGCTAGTGCCTTTCGACCGCTCGCCGTATCCGTTGCCATGGTAACTGTGAAAACGCTGAGTTTTATTGGACCGAGTCTTGGAAGAGGAGATTGTCTGCTCACATAAAATATAATAAATTTTGATTCAAAATCAAAAATTTTATATCTTAGATTAGACGTAACATCGGTATCAGCTTCTCTTTTAATCAAGTAAAGATTCTTATCTTACATAGTAATTGAAGAAATTCAAATTTTAGGTAATTAACGAATGATATAACAATCTGACTCTATGTATATGGGGAACTATTATATATATAACCACGAGTTTCTTGTTATAGCCTCACTTTTTATCTCACTAAAAAAACATAGATAGCAAATTTGTTGAACAACTGTTTCAGTAATTGAACCTCACTCAGAGAGCCATTCACTATTCGATTACAATTCTAGGTATCATTTAAACATAATAATCTAAGGTTTTATCCAGTCTGAGCTGTTCCATCTCTAATGGTCGCTTTAGACCGACAGATGAGAAATACTGTCTCGTGGTAGAAAATATCCCCTGAACCGACATTACGTTTGAGATAAAAACCAGAAACTTATGTAAGGGAATGTTAAAAGCTTTTTGATATAGAAAATTATATTTTTCTTCACGAAGTCACACACATTTATCTTGCGATTAGTGTATTTTTTAAATACTTCTGCTTTTTAAATGTTAATTTTAATAATTAAGTCGATTAAAAATATTTTTACTGCAGCAACTTTATTCATTTTACCTTATTCAAGAGAGCACTGGTACTTTAATATCCCAGATAATTCTAAAGAAAGATTTACTACAGATTAAATAAATTTAAAACATTGTAATTACCTTTCTCTTATTTATCTAATTGTCGCAATTATAAAGATTTCATACCTGAAACAAAAAAATGACTATTTTAACTTTTTGTTAAATTAAAAGATACAGAAAAAGTTATCTCTTGTGCCATATGGTTTCTAGGACAAGGAAAATAATTGAATTTGTTGATAAGTATTACCTACTACTCGTATTTACCTAAGTAAAACCATAATATCTAAGTATTCATTTTGTGATGGTCCCCTATAAGTGCGTGCATCCTTTCAAGTAATAATTCTATAGTTTTAGGATTGTCAACAGTCGTGAATCAGCGATATCGCGCGACGACCGCGCGTTATTGTCTGAATTTATTACAGCAGTGGTGTGTGACGGGGCATAAAATCAAAACGGTCTCCTATCGATGTTATGGCACTTGAGTGAGTGCGTGAGTGTGGCTGCAGTTTACTTTCCGACCGAAAACTGTTGTGAGCATATATTTTCAAAATCTATGACGTAGGCTGGCTTAAATAATTCTCAAATGTATAAATAAAAACTACTAGAATATGAAAAAGATTTAGTAAACGATAAAGAGGTTAGAAAAATTTATTTTATATTAATTTGTGAAGGAAAAAAAAAAACTAGACAAAAACTCATTAACCTCATTAACATTAACAAAACCAGTTAACATTTTCAATATTGTTTTACATATAAATTTTACTTTACCTACGAATTAGCCATCCTTTAATTGAATATGTACATCTGTTTA
Organism: Papilio machaon; assembly: GCF_912999745.1. Lineage (NCBI taxonomy): Eukaryota > Metazoa > Arthropoda > Insecta > Lepidoptera > Papilionidae > Papilio > Papilio machaon. The sequence goes on along the minus strand of NC_059989.1, from coordinate 1,519,297 downwards.
TAAAAACTCCTAAACAAAACTACTATTTAGGCTCTAAAATTATTGAAGAATTTTCTTTTAAAAATATGTAAGGACGTTTATTTTTATACATTTCAACAGTATCAGAAAATAGATGGAGAATAAATGTAATATTCAAAAAGCTCTGCACCTTGGTAGCGCGGCAACGTAATGAAATCGTAATAGCTTGGAAGTGCAGCCGAGGAAATTTTACGTTCAGTTTTTCCCTTAACTTTATAGAGGTACTCAGTCTCCTTAGCTGGGAATTTATATACACATAACACCTTAGCACAAAACTATTTTTTAATCAACATTAGTTATCTTGCAGCTTTGCGTAGGATAGTAGAATATGATGTTAAATAGTTAAATAGTTTCTTTTACGTTTTTTGCGCCTTTTTATTTAAAAAAATTTCCTTTAGACTTTAATGATGTATCGGACCAGATAAGGGCGCGTTCACAGTATCAATTTGGTGGACAACACACGTGTCGATGTTCTCACGGGTATTAAATTATTAATTTATTCACGGGCCGGTGCAATTCCGATCCGTGCGATTATTCGACCCCGTGCGTCCTCATAATCGTCGAAGCTCACTCGATTGTTATTCATTTTGCACATCGATTGCCGCTGATATTCGTTTACATATTTTAAATTGGCCATTTCGAATGGCCCTCGATTTCCTGGACCACGGTTAATGTTTAAAATGATACGGCGGCTGATGCAGCGTAATGATTCCAATTTGGATTTGGCATCGTCTCGTTTCATGAAAATTATTCGGACGCACATTGAATAGTAATTTTAGGCAACACCCCTATTTTTTTTGTATTTAAGTATTGTGTTATAGAAATAAGTTTGAAAATTCAAAATTAAATGAGTTAAAGTGTACATTGGAGTGAAGTACTACGATGAAAAGTTCTTTTGCCTCGTAAATTGGTGTCTGCTGGGTGCTAATTGCGAGAGTGTCCGGCACCTGAGTTGTTCGACTGTGAACTCAGTTTAACGCCCCGTCCGTCGTCTGTCGATCTGTTCGTGCGTCCGGTTTTAACCGGATTTAGCTAGTTAGATCCAGCGCCGGCCGGTGCGCTTTGACGTTTTTTGAACTTTTGACTTTGCCTTTCAATCCTCTGATTGGCAGATGCTCTGATGAATTTAAATGTTAATCTAGTTTCAAGTGTATATTGTATTAGGGATAACCTAATTTTGTTAACATTTCCTTTAATACCGTTTTGAAAAGATTAGAATTTTGTTTCATCAAAAAGTACAAGTACTACTTAAAGTTATTTTAATGGATCAAAGAAAATTTTATCGATTCATTAATCTATCAAGTATTTGTGATGTCAATATATATCTTTAATCTATTTAATAGTTATTCTGGTACCTGTTTCCGAGTACAGTTTGGCAGAAAGGGGTCTTTGTTTTTATCATTTTCGCGTGTTGTTCATTAGTTCCAGTCTGGGGATCTGTGGCGGGTTGGATAACGAAGGTATTATTATGTAACAACAGGCGTTATTGCCCTTTAGAATTTATTTTCTATAAACATTTATTAATTAAATTGTGTCTATATTTTTACAAAATAATTTGATTAATTTAATCCTTTTACACCTCATTTTCTATCCAATAATAAATGAAACATCACTTAACTACATTTAATAGACTAGATAAGAAATTAATTCTCTATTTCGTAGCAAAATGGTTTCTATTAACGACCCAATTTACGAGCGATTAGTAATAAACCATGCGACCCCGATACGTTGTTAACATCTATCTCTCACAGTGTAATTGTGACGGAAAGTGTAATAATTGGAGATAATTAATGCTGGGGTAGGAAATATCAATTTTCTGTTACCATGGAAACTGTCTACGTAATAAAGCTTTGAAATAAAATACGTTTCAGTTATAAATGCGAACGTGAATGTGGAACACTAACTAAACTAGTCGACGCAATGGATGACGTACTAACTTTTGCAGCATTGGATACTGTAAAAGTTTCTATTTTTATGTAAAACAAAATTGTTTGCTATATGTATTTATATAAAATGGAACAAGCAATATTCATTTAATTGTTACTTAACTTGTAAGCAGTGAACAAAATGTAAAAAACTAGAATTCTAGTAATTATTTTTTTTTATTTGACTTTTGTGAAAAGTATGCGGCTTGTGTGTTCTTGTTATGTAACTATCTAATTTTGTAAGCTACCCAAATAACTAGAAAACAATAAATAAACACCTAATATCCGGACGGAAAACCCAAAATGTTTGTTTCTAATTTGGCTTAACTATACCCAACGAAAGTACGTGTAAATACATTTAACAATACTAGTACACCACAAAAGAAATAAAAAAGGGAGTATAATGGGTGCTCTTTTCTAATCCCTTGTTATGTGGGGCACAAAGGACCCCATATAGCACTAATTGGGTCCGATAAAAGCTTAAGGGAAAAGTTGCTGCGTTTCACAACACGAGAGGTCCTGCGAACCACTTTTGACAATTCTTAAAAGCATAACTAAGAAACCTTTTTTCTCATTTGTACTTATAGTGCAAGAAGGGTGGGATGATTTTAGACCCTATTTACAAGAAAACATACTCAACTTTAATAAATATAAGTTTTAATAAATTAATTTTTTTTTTGTGTATTATTAGTAATTGTGTGTTATTAGTGTGTTATTAGTAATCTATGTGTTCTTCCAGACTATGTTCTACATCTATGCCGAATTTCGTCAAGATCCGTTGAGCCGTTCAGGAGATACCTTCAAACAAATATCCATCCATCCAACCAAACATTCGCATTTATAATATTAGTAAGATAAAAAAATCGTATGCCAAATTTTGCCAACCCTAGTTAACATGCATAATAATATACGAGGAGTATTACATAGCAGTTGCCAGTGACTTCGTCAAAGCGGAATAAAAAAATAATAATACAGATAATTAATAACACAATCTCGCAGTATTCGAAACAGGTAACTTGCTATACTGCTTATGAACATTCTATTTTATTTAGTGGTTCTATTTTTAAATGTTATATTTTAAATCAAAGTCAAAGGGCAAGAGTGCTTGGAGCGCAGTCAAGAGGCAGCTGTAGCGTGCTCTGTAGTCGAATTGATGCTGAGGCTTGTCTTGAATAATTGCCATCGTTACACAACCATTAGGACAAAAGTATTTTTAATTTGTAGTCATTTGTTTTATTGAACTTTGTTTTATTTTTGGGCCACAATCAATGATAGTCTTAGTAATAAATATTGTACACAGGCAATTAATTAAGATAGACGACAGATGTTTTTAGAAATAAAAAAGTAAACAGTATGAAACATTTTATTAACACAATCATTGCTTTGAACAATATTCACTTAAAATAATACGCATAAAAATTAGAGCAAATAGTAAAATTGTTTTTAAAAGAAGTTTTTCAAAATTATAAAAGAAAACGTCTTTTGAGTTTTGCAAAAAAAGTTTTCCTTTTCCCACTTTCGTTTTAAAATCAAATTAACGTGCGAAAAGCAATCGAAGCTATCATCGATTGTAAAGGTGGTCATACACTGAGATAATTAATTGTCAATAATCGCAGTCTAGACGGGTTAATGTGCGGAGCGCGCCAGCGACACCTAGCGGTGTGAACACGCCGTCTATTACCATTACTCTGTGACAGGCCAAGCTGGCAAAGGAGATTTTATCCTGTACCCCTGAATATCTCGCCACCTTTGTATATAAGAAGTAACAAATGAGAGAAATATTTTGTTCTTAGTAAGGTTATTTGTTTATTAATGTACAATCTAACTTTTTGTGTTTGTTAATTCGACTATATCCATCATTTAGTAAGTACATTAAAGTGTAATTTTCTCGGAAATGGCGAATGTGTTACATTTAAATGAGTATTACGTTTAAACAAGATATGAATATTGCTATCATGTTATTATAAATTACGTTTTTGTATTGTAATTCTAAATCCAGCGATCGGCATTTTATATTAATACATCAAATACAGTTTTTCCCTGATCATGAATAACAAAAGATGATATATTGTCCACTAAATTAAAGGCAGGGTGCGTTTGATCCTATGCATTAATATAGTCACGCGATATGTACGCACATTAACAAATTGCGATCGTGAATTATGAACCAATGTAATTTTCTTTGAATTTAAGTAGTGTCTAAAATACCAAATGAGCATCTAAACATATAGTAAAACTATTATTAGAATTTAGTTTAGTATTTTGATAGCTTGATAATGGAGAGTTGATATCATGTCTGCAAAAACGTGGTCTAATAGGCAGAAACTAATGGTTAAACGCAGAGCTGGGCATTAACTCGTTAATCCGTTAATCGTTAATTAACGAAGTTAACATTTTGCTTAACGGATTAACTTTTAAGTTAACTTCAAAAAGTGTTAACGCTTTTGTTAACTTCCGTTAAACTCAACTTCCGTTAATAAAAGTCCGTTAATCGTTAAATTAGAATCTTAGAGACGTGCTGTCATTTTGTTTAAATTACGTGCCACGCCACGCTCGTAAGTTCAGCTATGTTGGGCGACTGTCCGCGACTCGAATGGTAAACGAACGAGTTGATAATTGATATATGTGAAGTTCGCGTGCAAGTATGATGCATCAGAGCGTCCGGGAAAGACATGACCAACAGGACAAAATCAAAAGAAGGTTCGAAATAGTATATTTCATTACGAGTATATAAAAGAGAGAGTATGTAAAAGCCAACATTCCGAACGCTCTTCGTCCCTGCAATACGCCACTTTTTGAGCAACTGTATTAAAACACTTTTACTCGTGCTTTTTCTTTAGCTTTTCCAAACTCGTGCGTTCTCTTTCCCAACTGTCAAAATAATGTCTATTAAAGAGAAAAAAACCAACCACGAAATTTTTCCAAAAAAAAAAAATCATTGAAGTTTTAATGATTCATGCAAATATTTATAGAAAGAACCTCCTAATTTGTTACAATATCAGATTTAATGATTTGATTCAATGAATTAGGTTAGGTTTCATTTTATTTAATCTCATTAAATTTCATTTTCATTTCATATCAATAAAAATAATCTACTGAAGATTTGGCCGTTTGGGCATAGTTCCCTTTGCCTTCCCAGAATGGGTGAAGAAAACAAAAAAAAAATCTCTGGCGCCATTTTTCAAACATTTTAGTTAGTTGAGTTTATTGTGTTTTTATTATTCTATTAAACTGCTTCATTTTTTCGCAACTGTATTAAAAATAGTTGTTTAGTACACGTGCGGAACTGTCATTACAACTTGTTCCAACTGTCAACCCTCACCTTCGGCTGCGCCTCGGCTCGGGTAGACATTTGTCGGTACTCTTTGCAATGACAAGCTTTCCGCGCTCGTAATGAAATATACTATAATGCATTCATACTTGTCTCTTATACTAATGTGTTATAGAATGTATAGTCAAATTACTATTTTAAACAAGTGTCTCCACAATAAGTGTGAAATTAGTATGTATAATTTTGGTATGGTTAACTGTTAACGATTAACTTTAACTTGCGTTAAATTTTCGAAAATGTAACGCTTTAACGATTAACGAAGTTAATTTTTTAATTAACGAATTAACGATTAACGAAGTTAACTTTTCGATTAACTGTGCCCACCTGTGGTTAAACGACCTGTTGCTTGTTTTTACCATTAAAATATGTTATTAGATTGAATACTAATTAAATAAGAAGGATAAAATGTTAATAAAAAGAAAATATAAACATCACTAAGACTACATAAAATTAATGTAAGAAATTAAAGCGGACTCCTAGTAGACGGTTAGGTGGGACGGTACATCATTTCGTGACGTTTATAGCTTTTGGGGCGAGAATGTTCTAGAATGATTACTTTTTGAATTAGAAACTTATCTTGCCGATCTAAATTAGGTGGCTCCAGTAATTAACGAAGCGACCACGTTTTCATATTATTTGTTTAACGTTATAATCTATATTTGTATATTAAAAAGAGCATTCTGGTAACATTTCTTTAAAACAAGAAATTATTCTAATATGTATGTTCTTTGTTGAAATATTAACAAGGAAAATACTTCGTAGGTTTTTAAATTACGATGTATTTTTCATTTATTTGATAAAAAAAAACATGTTATTGTACAGTTTTAAAATTGGAACAAAACTCAGCAATATTTGTTAATCGCAAGTCCGACGTTCGTAACGTTCAATGCATCAAATTCAGTTGATTCGGATCACGTGCGCGGTGATTTCGCGCGCTCGGGTGACGCCCGCGCGCACGGCCGCCATTTTAATTCGTTACTCGCAAACCTCTGTACCTACTCACGCTCCCTACAACTGTCAAACGCAGATAATAAATCGGTACGTTACCAACATGCACCATTTTAAGGTCGGATAAACTGAGTTTTTACTGTTTTTACGTACATTTTTGAACTTTACATTTAATTCAAATATATTTCTTATTTTAACATGAATGTAAATTGAAGTTTGCTAACTAAAAGTCAAGTCATATGCATTAGGTATTTCTTTTTAACCTAAAAATTTCGTAACATTTTAAGTTTAAACCTACTGATGACGAAATGTATTCTGGTAAAAGATGCAAAACATCTCGTGGCCTAATTCCCATTCATGGATTTACTTATGACGAGGCTTTTACGATGTGAAGCCATAACGAGATGGTATTGTTTTATTTTTGGTTCACTTTTCAATGGAAAATGGAATATGACAGCCTTTGTTTCGTGTCGTAATTTGTAAAATAAGCTTTTACGTTTTAAATAACGTGAACATACAATTTGTAGCTTTAAAATATTCGTAAAATAATATAAACGAATCTTCGTTCCATTTTCGAGTTAATAACCACAAAATACAGGCAGGCAAATATTTTTTATGTTAGCAGAAATGTTTTTTTTTCATGCCATAAATTTTACTGATTAAAACTTTTTATTTAATTGTTATTCTTTCAAAGTAAATTCTTGATTTTTATCCTTGAATTTTTGATAATACAAAATTACATAACATTCTTAAGAACGAGAACTCTACTCGTTCATAAGACCAATCCGCATTTTACGTACTACAAGAAACTTTCTTCCTTCACACACATAGACATCTAAAACATTAAGACGGCATTCCCAAGACAATAATAGTCTGGCACGACCTAGGAAACATAGGAAGTGCCTATAAGGGGAGACCTAGAATTACAAGCCCCGAGCGGCGCGGAGGCTGTAATCTAGGTAATCCTCTTGTCTTGGATAGATCCTGATCCTAAATACAGGTCTGTGTTTGAAAATAGAAGGTAGATGTGAAGGAAATTGTAACGAGTGGATTTAATTAAGCTACCACAGATTCACTTGTCTAATAGTAACAGTAAACTGATAATAATCATTACGAATAGACTAGATGACGTAGAGTTTAAAAATTAACACTTTATTTAAACTCTACCACATGTAATAGCTTAAAACTGTGTGGTTTTTTGATCAGCTGACGCAAGTATTAATTTAAAATTTACATAAAAAGTAAATAAAAAACAATTACATTTCAAAACAATCGTTTTCACGGTTGTAAAATGTTTATTCAAATTAAAGAAACCATTTAAAAAAAATCTTTAAACGTTTTAAAACGAAACAAATACGGCGAGTTTACAATCGGAATTTGTTTTAAAGTGGTGGTGGAAGTGTTTACTGAGTAGGAATCACTGGCGGCGTGACGCGAATGCTAAACGACATCAAAGATGCCGCCAGCGTTTGCGAACTGCTACAGTTAATGGACGCGTTTGCTAAAGTGCACATTGGTAATGCATAATTGTGTGTGCACTGCTGAAACAACTGTAGAAAAACAAAGAGTAACTTCTTATTTTCCAAAAAAAAAAAACACGGCTAAAATACAAGGTATCACTTATAGAAACAAAATTCTTAAAAAAAATGATAGTATCGGAGTGTTTAAATTTAAACATCGAATTAACAACATATAGTCCGAATAAAGTATTTTCCCAAAGACCTTTCAAAGGAAATAATACTTCAAATGTACTGTACGTAGATACAGAGAATGCTTATTCACCGTAAATTCCAAACTTGTTATTGAAGGCAATAGGTTGCAAAGAAATATGCAAGTATACCGTGCACAAAACATCGCACGCAACTCTGTTCTTAAACGACATGCGCTGCCAAATAGAATTAGTGCGATATTCGCGTAACAACCCGTCTGGCCAATTTACTGAGTTCGCTTGTTAGGCCGTCTGCGTCCTGTCTACTCTGACGGCTAACCCTTAAATGTTGGATGTTTCTTGTTACTTTTAAAACTTGCACGGTACTAAAATGCCTAAATTTTTAGTCACTTGATGGTGACGAAATCGGACTAAATAAAGGTGAGTTTATACTTTTAATTTATAATGTAGATTTTTTTCTTTTTTTTTACAATGGTTGTATGGGATAGAAACTTTCACTCAAATTAATTATTGAATATTGTGCAGTGTCTTTCATTATAAGATACTAGCTATCGCCCGCGACTCCGTCCGCGCGGAATTAAAAAAAAAACATATTAAGTAGCCTATGTGTTCTTCCAGACTATGTTCTACGTCTGTGCCAAATTTCATCAAAATCCTTTGTGCCGGAGATACCTTCAAACAAACATTCATCTATCCATCTATCTAAACTTTCGCATTTATAATATAAGACAAACTTTAATTGTCTCAATCAGTCTCTAGTGGGACCCTTAGTGTAGATTTAGTATGAGAAATCTAAAATAAGGGCTTCATTTAACAACTCAATACTATCGTATACGGCTATAGTTGTGTAATAGGTGGTGTACGTGACTGTAAGGCTAATTACAGATGCATCTTAGAACGAGCAGTCGCAACGTCGTCGTAAATGCATGAAAAAAGCAATTAGCAAATGAGAAGGGAGTCAGAAGCAAGTAGTTACTTAGCCTCTGTTTCCCTTTGCCCGCGGCGCCTGCTCTGTGGGAAAGAAGTACGCCTATTTAATATGCATAGTCTGTGTCGTATGGACTCAGTGTCGCGTCATTTGAAATATATTGTCATGAAATAGAGTTGTCTTTTTGTTGTTTTAATTCATTTGTAATTTAACTAATATCATAAATGCGAATATTTAGATGGATGGATGTTTGTTATTTGGTATCTCCTGAACTAGCTGTTACTACTGACTCTCCTGAACTAACTGGATCTCGCTGAAATTTGGCATAGATATAGAACATAGTCTGGAAGAACACATAGGCTACTAATTATTTTTTTAATTCCGCGCAGAGGAAATCGCTGGTGACAGCTAGAAATCTTTTTAATAAGTAGATATATGTGAGAACGATGGATTTAGGTTGGAAAAAATATAATAGAAAAATAAGATTCAATCCGTAGACATTATATTGTACCAAAATGTGATGGTAATTAAATGTCAATCGTTACGAACAAATCGTCACCCGAAATATTTGAAGAGGGTGTAACTCTGGGAAAAGATTCGTTAAAAATTTATACCATTTAACGAAAACCTCAGGCCAATTAAGGCCCCTCGGCTCTCGAAGGGTTAATTTTAATGAGCTACAGTCACCTAGTCTATGCGACTAATACAATGAGCAAATATTTGTTCGAATTTCTGCAGGTGCCAGTTTACCTTGGCACCTCGTTGCTCAGGAAATTGTGGAGGTTTGTTTGCGAGGTAGGAAATATTAAGGATATTAAGAGGCCAGTTTACAATGGCCGGGGAATAATAACGCCTACATAGGACCGGTCCCATTGTTCCTTGTGCAAACGTCGGAAGATTTGTTGATAGATTCGTTAGGACGTATTAGCTTGAAATATTATCTCTATTTAAATCTTTCATATGCAAATTGAATGTGAAATTATTACAATAGCTAAAAGGTTCGTTATCATTGTGAACCCAACGCGCCTAAAATAATAGTAAATTTTAATAGAATGTTACGGATTAGTTTTATCACTGTATTCGGTTTAGTACCTTCTAATACTGTTTAGGAATTTATAACCAGGTTTGAAGTAGCTTAAACATTTATAACTTCAAGTGAAGAAAACATTCGAAAATGAATTTTTAATTAAATTTATACATGTAAATTTAATTTATATTACTGTTATTTTTCAATTATAATTTACGATAATTTTCGTAGCAATAATTCATAGAACGTCGGTCACTATCACAACTGAAAGTGTACAAACATAAAGCAGCACAAGTCTTAATGAAACCGTATATCTCTGAGTGTGTAATTCAATTACGCGGAGCAATCACACTCGCCCACTGCGTATAACAGGTGCATTTTATACTGCCGCCAAGGAACCCTAGCGCCATAGTTTATTAGCCGCGCAAGTCATAGGAGGTAGCGTTTTGTTATAACTATGCGCCACAAAATATGGTAGTGAAAATTTTCAAACGAATTTTATAGTTACTCTACTAATCATAATATAAAAAAAATACGTGACTTTATGAGTCCATACTGAAACTTCAGGACAAAGGTTAAGTGCACTGAAGTCGTAATTTGGCTTATCTTGAAACGATAGATATTGAATTTTTAGATATTTCAGTGGACAGTTTTATATTGTTGAATTATGCATTTATTGTTTTATCATATTAATTTGTGATTTGTCAATAATTAAAACTATTAAAATACATCATGGATTTTTTAAGGGTATCAGAATTCAGTATATTGTCCTGATACTCAATGCGTAATCGCTGCAGCTTATGTTTTAAGGGTGATGTGAAAACGTCTATAAATCCTGGAACCCTCCAGACTTCACCGCGCCCATTAACACGGGCCCGAGTTAGATTTTATGCCGCCGCCAAGAATAGAGGAAACAAACATGGAATTTGGTAACATGACGCGTCGAGACTTTTCGGCCGAGTTAGCCTTTTGTGGAAAGATTGATAGGTATTAGCGACATTATATTAATTTATTTTTATTAATATAATAGAGATCAGCAGTAGAGAGTATTCGTTTGTTTTGGATGACCAAGTAGGTTCGGATAGAATCTTGGATTACTAGTTTGCGAAGCATGGAGATGTCTTTTTAGTAGTAATATGCTAGTTAATATGGTATCAAGTACTGTGGTTTCATGATTTAAAAAAAAATCTATTGACAATACGTCCTTACGCCACATTTTCATTTCACAAACAAAAAATACTTTTTGTAGGTGTCAAAAAAAAAAAACTCTATTTTACATACTGAACGTATAAAATGCTTTGAAGAGATGTCAACACATCAAAATGGCTTCCGTCCCAGAGCAGTAGTTGAGAGAAATCACTGTGTCGCCAAAAAACGACACTTACGTGTGTGTTCCACTTAAGGAACATTGTCGTTGTATGGGACACCTGATGCTGGATTTATTGCGGGGGGCCCATGATACAGGGCCATTGGGATGCTATGCTTATCCCCCTTTCACACCGCTCTTTTAATTTGCTATAAATAATCATGCTTACGAAATTTGTATTCTGAATTGATTCAAACGAAGATTTTTGTTTGTGGATTTGATATTAAGGCATTGAATCTTTTACTTTAAACTGGAGTGGTGCCTGACAATTCATTTATAGAACGTCACAGCGCTCTTTATTAATGAAACTGTCTCTACAATATTCCAAGGCGAAGGCGACAGCAGCGAACAAAAGTGTGAGAAGACAATGCGCCATAGTGAACACCATCTCTGAACCGATACTATAACTTCGGTATATTATTGCGTTCACTCCATTGTTCCAGAAACAAGTTTACCATGTAATAAAAAGCTTCGACCCCAGTTCAAGTTGCGAGAGATTGAAAAATTGTTTTAGAATTTACAATAGCTTTTGAGATAGATACGGGAACAGGAAAACTTCTATAATATGTTTTTCTTTGTACGAGGAAACTCTTTACGTATGTCTCAAAGTTAAGAGATTGATCAGTATAATAAGGTATAGTCAAGGAGCTTTAACTCGCGTAAGTATGGAAAGTGGGAATTGTAAAACTGTCTAGCATAAATCACATGGTATCGTTTATTGTAGTTGTATTTGTCCCTTCTTATTTTTAAACTGATTCGTAGCCAATGTTCAAAGCAAAATCGCTACCAGTTTATCACTTGTTTAAAATCCCTATCACTAAAATAAATGGTATCGATGGCACGTGGTTTTAAATTGATGGTCTGGCCACAAAGAGATTAAGTTAAGGTCTACAAAAGACGACAACCCTTAAATGCTAATGGGGTACTGCAAGCCCGAAACGAACAAAGAACACAATGATGACCGTTCGAAGGCGAAGGCTTTAGGTAGTACAGTATCGGATTTCGGGGTAGGAATTAAGATTACTGACAACGTATCGTTTCACATTTTGCAAAGTACTACCGTAATGGCTTGAAATCTTAATGGAAATTGATTTTCTTTATGTGGCATAGAAATATCAAGCTTTGTGTCTTGACCTAAATTAAATTTTAATAGCTCAATCTTTTTTAATTAACTAGCTGGAACTGTTTTAAAAGAAGTATTTTTTTTGGATTATTAAATAAATTATTTAAATGACAGAGTGCGACAGCTGTACGTCTTTGATCTGTGTAAAACATCAACAGCGTGTTCCCGGAAAATATTCGTAACTGTTCAACCCGAAATATCCACAGCTTTGGGGGTGTTTGTGTTTGGTTTGGGGGTCTTATATGGTAAACAAGCATTTAAAGTATTTGAAGTGGCACGCAAGCTACCATTCAAATGGAAATTTTGCGCTTATGTTTGTAATTTCAAAGGTTTCAAAGCACTAGCAAAAAGGACCACTGACCGTTTGAAGGTTGAAATGATTTTAAAATGGTGCTGACTATGCTTTGATAAGTTTATGATATCAACGTAACATGTGAAAGCTTACTCAAGCCTTTATTAATTCCTTATGATTGGTAATTTAATATTTAAAGTTTAACTTTGTTAAGTTTGTATTATTTATGTGTTAAATTTCTCCTCATATTTATATCTTGCTGAGAACCGCTATTATCGATAATCAATGGGTTGTTCTACAATGTTATCTTTTATTATTCTATCACGATGAATGTACTCTTAGTAGTTAGAGAAACTTACATTCTATTGAATAACACTGTCTTACAAATAACAAACCTCTACCATGTTCCTGTCAGCGCATCTACTAAGGTCGTTAATATATGCGTAGCATTTGCATGTTTCTAATTTATTAACAAGCATGCAATTCGATTGTTAATGAATAATGGAAGGTTATTCGTTAGTAGCTACATTTTGACAATCTATCCTTTAAAGTATGTTAATTTTGAACACTTTACAAATCTACAAAACTTTGAAATAATTATGTTAAAATGATTACTGGGTTTAGTTTAGTTTTATCACCATTGAAAATTGATGAAGTAAAAAAAATATATAAGGCATTTTATGTAAGATAGACTTAAATATCAAGACAAAACAAGTAGCCATATATTAATCCATTGCATATCCAATCCGTACCCCATTTAACAACATAACACGGGTCCCAAGACGTAAGTCGTCATTACATCCCGAAGTTTGCTCCTTAATTTCAAAGGGACACAGCGTGCACCTTCAATATTTGAATAGCGGATTTCCCTTTTCCCAAATAATTACCCAAATTAGAGGGAGTAGAGTTTTACGTACACGTTAATAAATGATGAGTTGGCGTTGGTTACCTGGAGAGAGGCAAATGGGGAGTTTAGATCGTGTCTAAAATTCATGCAAGCCCGGGATAATATTCGCAATATGAAAACCCGAGCTCTGCAAAGCTCGAGCCAATTAATATTGTGTGACGTATTAGATTTGGGAGTGTAAGTTTTTAATTATTTTCAGACAGTAATGTAGTTGCAAATAACTGAGCATAGGTACTGAAGATTTGAATGATAATATAGGTAATTTTAGAGGACACAGCAATTTTTATATTACGTCATAAATATGAGCAGCAGTGCATATTCATGCAATGTTCATGGTGCGTCCTTGCAACAAAAACCGTATGCAGACTTTGCTGAATGTTTTCCTTTCTACCGATGGATATTCGATTGAAAAAACACTGGAGGAGTTTTTGAGAAAACACAGGTGGCGCGGTTAGCTTCGGACGTAACATAGAACGGGCGGGTTTTCCCATTTTAATCTGCATACGATAATCGTAGGGAGAGGGGCGACATCTGTCTCGCATCTGCATAAGTTTGAATTTCGCCCAATTTGAGCCTCTGCCGGCCTTTTAAATTTATATATTTAGAGCTGAAAATTTATACAGGATGGTCTTTATTACTGCACTGTTTCACGCAAAAAGTCTTCTATGATTTAAAAAAGTAAAGAGTATACGGGCGTCCTTGTTAAGTGATTTAGTTTCCAAGACAACATAATTTTCTACAGCGCGCGGTGACCTAGTACAGGCTATAAATGGATAAGTGATGTCTGAGCTGTTTTGACTTAAAATGTGTTGGTATATAAAGTACGAAAATGAGTTAAAAAAATAAAATTTTTGAATAAATTATAATCACAATTAACAAATACAAATACAAATAATATTATGGAGATTTAATTCATTTGTTCCTTGGTTTTATTAAAGAACGAAAATTTGAATTTTAAGTGGCATTTTGCACAATGTTGATAAACTCTGTATAGTTCTATTAGAAATTCTTGCATGTTTTAAATGCATATAGTAAACAATCTATATTCTGATAAGGCTTAGGTTAATACTATAATTCAGTTTTAATTCAAATTAAATTTAAAAAAACGAACAGCCTGTACGTTGTTGCCATCGCGCCCCTATTATTATGAGTTTTCCCGAATTTTCCCTCAGGTTTTCATTAGTTGGGGTGCGTTTTAGTGACTTATGCAAACAAAAGGGAAGGGTGCAAATGGTAACAAGCTGCAAGCTGCAATTGGGTAGCGGGTTCCATCCGCTCTCATTCAAATTTGTGTGTTTGTTCTGTGAAACATTTAAGTCGTTATTTAGTGTAAGGGTTCGCAGACAGGTTTACTTATTTACTTTACTGCTTCGTTGAATAACTTTGAAATTTTACAAACATTGCAATATGAAGAATGTAGAGATCAAAGAGAAGATACTGTAGTAGAGAGCTTTCAAGAATAAAGACAAGTTGCCTAGCAACAGCATTGATGCTACTTAAAAAATATTACATTACATTCAACGGTTTTTTAAAACGAAATTCACAGTTAATGAAGCGTTACTTAATAGCAGTCAAATGTATAAACTAAAGATGTTTTAAAATTATAACTGTCAAAAACAAAATAATAAACACGGTGACTTAATTAAATCAAAAGAGAGGGAGCTATCGTCGAGTTGACATCGAAATTCCATTGGAATTCATCACGAAATAATTAAGGAAACAATAACAAAATGATTCAAGACACAAAGCCGATGTAAATACGTTCGCAAACTTGCTAACTAATTTGCATTTAACAATAATGCAACACTGATAAACAGGTTGTTTAAGGTATGAACGTCAGTTGGAAACACGATTAGGAAATAATATTGCTGTGAGGAAAATAACTTTAAAGACCAAATGGCGTGATAAAAGTTGCTTACTAATGATTTGATCGTATTATAACGAACGGTTATACAAAGAAAACCAGTGTTTGGCAAACATTTCTATGTGATAAAGTGACTTGGTGGTTCTGAAAGGTTTTTACATATTTTCTTGGTTTTAGAAAAAAAGAATAACTAATAATAACATACATTTGATATTTAAGAAGTAGCTTTATACCTTTTATGGCGTTTAAATCATTAATTTCGCTACTAATAGTTTGATTATTTAAAGCTTTTAAGAAACAATTGACGAAACATATAGAGTAAATGAATTGAGCGTTCATTTCTTCGTCTACTGTCGAATGACATATAATTTTTAAGCAATAAACCCAGCAGATTCGAAATGCAAAAAAAGACGCAGAGTTCGAACGTCCCACTGCGTTGAACTGAACGATTCCATTCGGTCGCTCGCCAACAAATAACAAGCGTACTTAAAAACTTTCAGAGAAAGCAATGTCCCTCGCCGCCCCGTCTAGACAACCAGGTGTTTTGACTCGCTCTAAAGTTTAAAAAAAAATGTACGATTCTATTTGAGGTCCCCTAGTGCGGATTAATTAAAACAAAATGCTTTGATTGCTAATGTTTAAAGAAGTTTTTTTTTTTAATAACTGCGAGTGGAAAATAAGACAAAGAGAGTTGCATGACAATGACAGAAGTTTTGTTTGAAGATTTTGTAAAGATACTGTATTATTAGTGACATTAAATTGTATCGAACTTAGTTTATTCAAAAAAAAAATTACATCTTTTTCTTTGTAAAAAACCTCATTAATTGCGCTTCGCCCTTTAAATTAGTACCAGATTATAATTTATTTGATCACTTACCATATTCAGAGAGCAGAAATTAAATTATAGTTTACCTGTAACAAAACACAAAGGATAAGTAATAACTTTATTATTTAAAATATTTTGACTCAAAATATACTAAAAAAAATATAAACATACAATTTATATACGAACAGGAAATACACTAATGCAAAGGGTCGAGCCTATGACCCAATGAACGGTAAAGTGGACAATCGATCCACAAGGGTGGTCCCATTGATAGGAAATTGTCTCGAGACAATTCCCACTGATGGGACCTAACGAACTTGCCAACGGATGTGCCACTTGATTATAGACGTGGGAATTTTTTATGAGTAATCATATGAGCTTTGAGAGCAGTTACATCAATTGAAACAGATAGAATACAGTAATTCGTACATTGAATGTGCATTTATAAAGTACTAGCTCTCGTCCGCGACACCGTCTGCGCGAAAAAAACAAATTGGTAAACTATGTTCTACACCTATGCCAAATTTTAGCATAAAACGTTCTAGTTCGTTCTCTAAAATTAATAGACCTTAGCCTAGCTTTTACTATCACGGTCTGTGGTTATTTTACTTTTCTGTAATTGGCAAAATTTTTCGTACGACATTATCCGATGTTAAAAAAATTCTTTAACAAAAGTTTAGCAAAGAAAAACGTGCCTAAACCACTTCTTATATTTAAATATCACTTCAATAAGCGAACCTTTTGTCGGATTGCTATCTGAAATGAATAACGCTGGTAGAAAAAAGAAAAATTGCAGCGCTCGAAAATCAAGCAAAAAGGGGATTGATTCTGTAAATGAGAAATGTTTCAAAAATGGAATATTGTGAGTACATTTCCTATAATTTTCTTCACTTCCTAAGACTGGGGCGTTCGGTTATTACGTCGGAGCGATTGTCAGATGCAAATCAAAAGGGGGGCCGTCTTTTTCAGGGGTACTGAAATATGACGGCAATAAACAGCAATACGGTGCGGCCCGCTGTTGGGAACACCTGACACGATATGGTCACCCTATTGAGTCGCTGGTATGAATTTGAATTTATTTGTTTACTAATCGCTGCGTTCATATTATTTAAGGTATAAAGCATTTTTTTATGTTAATTTTATATAAAAACAAAATCAATATGAGGAACTATACTTTTATTATAACTAGTTGTCGCCCGCGACTCCGCCCTTGTGGAATTAAAAAAACGTAATAAGCCTATGTGTTCTTCCAGATTATGTTCTATATCTGTACCAAATTTCATTAAGATCAATTGAGCCGTTCAACCTTCAAAAAAATATCCATCCATCCATCCATCTAAACATTCACATTTATAATATTAGTGAGATGTAATTACTTATTTTATATTATTGGCAACTATGATAAAATTAAAACTACATGAAAATTGTAAATATCATGACTTTTTTCTAGAAATAAGTAACGTTCTCATAGCTCACCAAACCTTCTCTCATATTTCTAATTCAATGAACGAAATGATTCATTTGACAGTTAATTGAAATCCCTCTCATACGTTGTAAAAGGGGGAGCGGAAAGTTCGCCTAATTGGAGGAGAATTTTTTTAAAATTCTTTTATAGATGGCGCTAGAGGCAGCAATACCGCTATATGGCCAGTGATGAATTTTGTAATTACGCTCGCCTCAGGGCGTACTTTTGTGGAATCCGACTACGTGCCCCGCTACTGGTAAACTATAAGATGAATTTTCATTTCACAGCTCGACTTTGTATGTGTTTAGATATATTTTTAACTGACCATTTATTTCGTATTAAAGTGAAATCAATTTTAATTTTCTAATACAATGTTTACTCTTCTATATTACAACTTTACATATATCGCTTCTGTTGATTATTCGAGTAAAAGACTTGTTGATGTTTGTAGTTTTTACTACGTTAAAAGTTATACCCACTTTCGTTTTTGGTATAAGAAGTTATTTCGAGTGAATTTATACTCCATTTCGTTTCCATATTTTTATAGCATTGATATAAAATTTTTATTAAAATCGCCAAGTCGTATTCTGAAAAAGATTTTCCATTTTTAATATTTTCGCCACTTCAGTCGTCTCCGTAAGTTAATATTAAGGAAGTGAGCAAATAAAAATATTCGCAAGTCGTTTCCTTTAACGTTCTCTGGGCGCTATCACACCGAAAATGTCAGTTGGTCCGTCGTTAAAACTTGCTGCAAACTTATCGTTGTTACTTGTTCTCGTCAACTTGGAATTCGAGGAAGTTTTAGTAAGATATTGAAATATTTTCAATTGCAACGAGTGTACACCTTCCATTTAGAGATTGTACTGATACGAGTATGTTCTTTGTGTTCAGAATTTTCACTTGACTTTTTATTCGTCGATCATAAACTAATTAACCTTATTAGAATTTCAAAAGGATGCTAAATCGATTAATGTACTATTTATCTTATTAGAGTCTAGATTCTTTGATTAAAATCATTTTACAGTAGTACTTAGAACTTAGAAAAAACATTGTGCGCGTCCAACAAATGTATAGTAATAAAGAAAAGACAGCCAGACTCCCTTAAACTTACCTTCATACAGACGTGTATAAGTATACATTTATACCCGGCTCCCGGGTTTAACCGGGTGCGATTAATTCAAGCATTTGCATGACAATTGCATCGCCGCGACCGCGCCGGATACGATCCGGTCGCCCGGCTACCATTCTATTAACTTCCGGTCTACGATTTGTTTAATTTATTAGACTTCTCGGTGTTTTTATAGCTTATTAATTAGTCTACCACGGTATTCATTTTTACATCCAACATGGTAGTGGCATAATCTATGGCTCGTACGAATAAGGACTAATGTATAAATTGACAATTTTTCAGGAGAAGCTTTCGAAGCATAGGTCCTTCTACTTCATTAAAAATATAATATTTACACCTGTAAATGTGTATTTTGTTTAGTGCATGTTGTTAATTAATCTAAGAGGTAGCTTTTAAGACAAAAAAGTAAAAACCATCAATTTGTTACTTTGGCCCTTATACGTAGGACCCATCGAGAAATTTAACAAGTCTATTCATGGCCGGTTTGGTTTTCATTTAAGGGCACTATTAAAATATATTTCAATGCGTTATAAGATAAACATATTTTACATTAATTCGCAACAATTTATAGTCTCTAGGTTTTGTCGCTTTTATGTTATGCCTATGCCTCGAAGTATAATAAATACTAAGCATTTTTGAACCTAAATTTTTTACAGGCAATAATAACAACCGTTGTATCACCCTAGTGGTTGTTGTGTGACAAATTGCCCTCTCCTCCCTCTCCCGCAGTACACCGCTCTCCGCACCGCCCGCGGCACTACGCCGCCGAACTTAACTGAATCAGTTTGCACTCGACGCGGCTTTTGTTTGAATTTAAATACTTTAACAGTCGATAAATAACTTGAGGGCAGTTTTAATTTCTTTAATATTAAAACATCCTTTACATATTTGAACGATAAGCTACAATTATTGACAGAGAATGGAGATGCGCTAACATAAAACATTCTTATACACAACTTTTGATACAAATCAATGTTTGGTTTCGCCGACTTAGTGGTCAAGGCTTGAGTGTCTCGGACAAAATTACCCTAAAATTCTACTGCCATAATACTTGTTTAGAATCAAGGAAGAAAAAATATGAAAGAAAGAATAAGAAAGTTGCATAAGATTCTCTCTAATAAATACACTATATAAAAATATACTAAAACACACATATAATTATGGTTAAATTATTTTCTCATGATAACAAGCATTTCGGTTTGAACAGAAGCAGTCTAGCAGTGTTGGGACTGCTAAACTAATTTATCCACCAGTCTGCGTCCGCATCGTCGCGCTAATTTCATCACGCTCTGCCAGACTTGCCCGTAATTCATATTTCACGAACATATCTCTCTGTTGTTTGTATCAAGTTAATTATTTAACGCTAGACGGTTTTCGTTTTACAGATCTAAGCTTCGCATGTATGCTTTTCGTTTTAAATAAATTTTCAAGTACTTATTTCCACGTACAAAAATTATAAAGCCACATTAAAAAAAGCTCTTATCGTAAAATGAGACTAAGACATTGTACACGGTACATTCAGAGTAAATATCAAAGTGTTTTTAAGTCAACACGAGTGTCTTGACGCATCCGTACAATTGTAAATAGTACAGACAGTAATATCGAAATTTTTGTCGTAGTCTATTCGTATTTTTATGTTTTTTAATGTCAATTTATTCCTAACAACCTTTATATCTGATTCAGCTATTGCTTTTTAATCAAGGTACTCTATGATTAGATTTATCACTACAAATTGTCAATTATAAAAAAACCATGAAAATCCCAAGGCGAGACTCCAGACTAATAACGTCCCCGTAGTCGTTTATTAAGGAACCACTGCACCGGTTGCACTACTAATAAAGCTCGTAAGAAACGGGATTCTTACCACGATTAGGCTGTTTGAGCTCCCGATATTTCGGCACAGTTGCATGCGCCATGTTCACGGGTTGACTGAGGTAAGAACTGGGTAAGAATCCCGTTTCTTACGAACATTATATTTGTAAAAACCACGAAAGTTTGAAGTTATATACTAATAAAGCGCTGTCACTCGCGCGGTTTTTGCCGCCATCTTGAAAGATACCCGTGCAATGTAAGATTAACGCGCGCAATTAGTTGAGATGTCAAAATTTGACGTTGCGGAAGCAGGCCTACCTAAATTAAACGGTTAATTAACTTGCCTTCTGTTATTTATTTTAATAAAAATCAAAAGAAATTATACATTAAGATTTTTTTAAATTTGGCCATGACTAATCTAGTATTGGGCGATTTATCTCTAAGACTAAGTTATGATAAAATGATGTTAGAACTAACCGAAAATAAGGAAAAACATGAAACAAGACCTATTGACAACAAGCAAATGTCCAAAACACTCCGAACCTAAGACGTTCCATTTTGAAAATGCTTCTCTCATATATCAAGTGGTCCTTACAAATGAAATAGCTACGGGGACAATTTCTCAGGGCTGACAGACCTCTCAGAGGGACACTTGAAAGAATCCGACGTGGCCCTTCCTATCGTAATCTTGGCGATTATTAAAATCATATATCTCTCAAGGAAGTAGGGGAGGAATGCACCCTGATTTCTTGAGGGTAGGCGAAGGGTGCATTGTAATACGTCAGGTCTTGGATTGTTTTATTTGCGTACAAGTTTAGACGGATTTGTGAAATGGAAAACAACTTTTCAGGAAACAATGAGTTTTCGAAGATTCTTTTGTCATTCTGTTTGTTCTCATTTTGTAGACCTCCACATTTAGATAGTTTAAATAATTTTATAAAATTAATTGTTAATTATTATTAAACTAGCTTTTACCCGCGACTCCGTCCGCGCGGAATAAAAAAAAAAAAGAAAACGGGGTAAAAATTATCCTATGTCCTTTTCCTGGTTCTATGCTATCTGCCCACCAATTTTCAGTCAAATCGATTCAGCCGTTCTTGAGTTATAAATGGTGTAACTAACACGACTTTCTTTTACATATATAGATTTTAAACAATACTCAAATAATAGTTCAAAAAAATGTTGTGTCTAAGTCTAAATAAAATCTACTAAGTACTGTAAATAATGTTTAAAACACACCGAGGTATTGGCAAATAAACAAAAGAAGGACGAACAAAAAAAATGCATTTTTTAAATACAGAAATACAAATGCAAAAACAATGTGGCATAATGCTTTTCACAGGAATGTCACGTAAGACGGTGCGGCGCAGCGCCTCCTAATATTATTCCAGCCTCCCGCGCCTTTCATTCCTTGTCTCATTCCTGCCGCTCATTATCATTCACTCTGTCATTCGTTCATTCAAGAGATAAGCGAGTCCGTGATGAGCGTCGTTGGCGCCATTCAAATGTTTACATTTAATTTTCCTTTCATTTTCATCTTGTGTTTAACATTTGTTTTAAAAATTTGCGCTTTGAATGATTATAACAATATTACATAGTATCCATTACATCCAGTATCCATAGCAAGTCATCATCTCCCTGACCTTATCTCACTAACGTCTGGTTGACGTACGAGGTTAAATGAACCTTAATTTTTTGGCTTAATTTTTACGACCGGCCGCCTGTCTATCGCCAACGTTACTTGGGAGGAATAAATTTAAAATCTTCCAATCAAGTTTTAGTTCGATTACTCTTTTATTTCCTTATTTCTTTTCCTTAATTTGTTTAAAAAAGGTATTTAGTAACGCCCTCTAGGGACTATACAGTAAAGGTTTTTCGCATAAATCATAGTTAAAAAGCAATTAAGAAATTCAATCGATTTAAGCGTCAAGTGATACAAATAAAGAAACATTCCTCACTAAAGTATTCATTGTCAATGCGAAATGGGAGAAAATCCGGAATAATCTTCGCCCCGACCGCGCGGGCAACTTCTTTGCTAAGGCTAATGGCATCGAACCCGCTACCCGGAGCTACCCCGGGATAATGCCGTTGCGAGACCAACCTGAGCCAGATTAAAACGGTTCCAGCTTTATTGGTTTACGTCCCTTCGTTCCCGGACGAAGAGAAAATTGCTCGCCAGATGACTTGAAACTTTTCAACCAATATGGTAGAAAAATCGAATCGGTTGCTATTTTCAATTTTAAAACATTACACGTAACGTTTTTTAAGAACAAAACTGTTAAAAAACTCAAGTTTGATTATTTTATATTTACTTAGGTTTAGGTTAAAGTATATGGAAGATATACGTCGCTATAATCTTAAATCGTTACGAAGTATTTTTGTAAGAAAACAAAACAATACACAATGTTAAAAATAAGCTTGAGTACACTACAGGTTATTACTTGAAAGCATGCACAAGGAACGCAGAAGTCTGGACCAGTGGGCCGACATTTTCGTACTTTCGTCGCTTAAGAAAGAAAAAATATCATACTGAGTGACAGGCGTGCTTCAAGAGGCACTGCAATCTCTCTAGAGATGGGACCCGTAGTGTTATGACTGCCTGGTACTTGTATGTGACTACAGAAAACACACCGCACAACCATTGTTTAGTACTCTCTGTAAAAGGCAGTCTTGTAAATCTGCCAAGTCAGGATTTCGTTCAGGAATGTTTGGCAGCTTTTAAGGATTTAATTTTAACGACTCTTTTGCATTCTTAAATTGTTTTTAATATAGACAGTACTACGATTTGATGTAAGATAAAAAAGACAGCACAAGTTATTTTGGTTTCGAACCTTCAACCTCATTAAGTTGGATTAACTTCTTGATAATTACAGCTTTGTCAACAAGAGCCTAAAAGTAATTTGGGTCAGACATGTGACATAAGATGAAGCCAAATCAAATAACAGGCAGTAAATCCCGGAACAGCTGTTACATTATTAACTGCCATTCACCATTGATATAAGAACCTTATGTCTACGTATTATTAATAGTGCTAGAATTCAAACCAAACTAATTTCTTTAACCTGCTATTGGTAAATGTCAAGAACTTAACGCGAATTTCAAATAACAAGATTTTTAAACAGGTCTCTGAAATTCTTAACATTTTCTTGTTCATAAATTAGACATAAATGTAGTATTTATACTTATCAACCCATTATTTTAATCTTGAAAATTAATTACGTGCATAAAATGCAATGCATATAATAAAACGTATGTATTTAAAGTGAATCTTGAGTTAAAATATAGCTTATAAAAGCCAAGTTTACTTTCGTCTCGAAGGTCAAACAGTGAAAGCGTATAAAAAGGTGGTCTTGAAGGATCGATAGTAAATAAACAGGGTAGGTCGGGGCGCGGCGTCTGCCGAATACAAATGAGGGAATCTCTCTCTATACGTTATCTACTCTCCTCCGGTCTCTGAGATCAGGTGGCACGCTTTGTCCTTCGTTTAACCTTACACAAAATGAATTACATACAGATAGAAATTTACTACCAAATTTGGTATAATGTTTTATTCTCAATAGAAACAAAGAAGAAGTTTAGGCAAAAACATGGATGTTAAAGCATTTCAATAAAAATCATGTTCTTTTATAAGAAAGTTGCGTTTAAATTGTAAAACTTAAACAGTATAGTGTGTATATTTTACGAGTATGTAACGTAGTATCGTAGTTTGGAATCAAGCCTGTCCGTATTGTCAAAAACCGACTTGTATTCCTTAAAAATAGTTAGTTTTATAATGATTGAAATGGTCACATTAATTTGAATAGAGAACGTAACATTATGGTTTTTATTATGGTTTAAAAAAAATGAATTCAGATTTACTGATTTGTATTTCGTAAATAATAAAATAGTAAATTGATTTATGTCAAAGACATGCTTTACCCAATCTGTATAATCTTATTACGAAGGGTGAAAACTTATGAATATTTTCTAGAGAATTTGTAAAGGTAATACTCCCCTGGTGGTTTAAACTTTTTAAAAAGAAAAACAAAAATCAAAATGGCAGCCGGAGTTTATACATTTATACCGAAAATCCGTTTAAATTTAAATTGTTTGAGAGTATTGTATGCAAATGTTCGCCACCCCTGCAAGTTGCAACGCGGGGGTTGCTTATCGTGCTTACAACGTATTTATATATTTTCGTTAGGTTGGTATTGGGTTAAAATAGACTGTTAAGAAATCTTCAAAGAAAAAGAAGTCAATAATCTTTATTCGGTAGTATTTAAAATGAGTCAATACATAGATATAAAGAAAAGTGAACTAATTAATTGCGCTACTTGAAGAAAGGTTAAATATGAAAGCCTCCATCATTTACTAGCCTGGCTAATAGCGACCCCATATGAGCCAACAAGACGAATGGAAGCTACGTACAACTTCCAACAAAGAACCTTTAAGATTTAAAATCACTTTCAAGAGTTATATAACCCTTATCTTTATAGCAATAAGGATCAATATCGAACTGTTAGTATTTTAAGAACTGTAAAACTGTGTTGTAAAACAGATGTGACAGAGATGGAGGTATTTGCTGTTTAATTTTCATTGTCAAGACTGCGTTGTGTTTGCATTGAACTTCCAACTATGCTTTTTTCCTGCAATTTAGTTAATAAAAACTAATTACCTAAGGTTAGATATCCTTGGTTTACGGCAGAGGTCTTCCAAGCTTTTTTGATTTCAAATAAACTATAGCAAAAAGAAAACTATGGATGATTTGTAATTCTCACGAAGTCTTATGAATTTTCTGAGTATAAAAAGCCATACATACCTTAGGTACCTCATTAAGATTAGAAACCTCAGTATTTCGTTGCACCAATGCCAATGCATTTTAATAAAATTGTATGTCTGTATCGAAAAAAAAACATCTTATTTCGCAAGCATATTTGCGTTGCTAATACCAAAAAATATATTTTTTTTAAATTTGAGTCTGTCTGTCCGTAAGGGCGCTTATTCCGGGTTATCTCCGGAACAATTGGACCGATTTTGACAGGACTTGGACGGGAAGGTAGTTTGGGCATATAATAGACTACTTTTTTTTCTAATTCAGCATCGCCGAAGTCGCAGGAGACTGCTAGTTTATTTTTACATTTATATGTTATAATTTAGAACGAGTATTTTAATAACGTAATGAGAAATGATGAGAAATGGTTTCTTCCCAAAGTATGGTCGGTTTGAAAGGACTTCAAAGCAAATAAACGCAGATGAAATTGGGGCAGCGTCCCTATGTTTATCTTTAACTATTGAGTGAAGTTTGAATTAGCATGACGTCATCAAACTTTATTTATCTTTAACGTATCGTTAATTAATTAATTAAATTGCAGGAACCAATTTAAAATGCAACTTGTTTACTTTTTGAAGTATTTCATAATTATTTTTACAAAAGTACTTCTTCGACTCTAAAGAGAAAATAAAAAATAACAAAATTTAGCTAAAATGTTTTAAATTCATAGACATTTGATCTTACTAATATTATAAATGCGAATGTTTAGATGGATGGATGTTTTTATAAAGGTGTATTCGGAACGGCTCAACGGATCTTGATGAAATTTGGCACAGATGTAGAACATAGTCTAGAAGAACACATAGGCTACTTATTAAGGTTCTTTTTTTAATTCGCGCGGACGTAGTCGCGGACGACAGCTAATATAAGTAAACGAAAGTAGAAAAACAATTACGTTTCCCAAAACATTCTTCGAATAAAATAGACAAGATTAAAACTTGATTAAAGATTAAAACTTCAACGTAAGATCGTCGACGCATAAAAATAGTTTCAAGTTAAAAATTATTCATAGATCAATGTATATAACGTTCCTTTAACTCATAATCTTAATGTTAATGTATAGTTCCTTAGAGTTACTTAAAAGGTCGATGTTTGTATAATGTTTCCATTCTATTTTAAACAGTAATTTAATGTTACGGTTTAAAGATAATGTTTGTTTGCGTTTGTTATATTTTTAAAGAATGAAAACAATGGTTTTTAGTTCTTCAGACAGTTATAATCATCTCCCTGGGATTTTCTTACTGACAATGGGGTCGGCACACAAGGTTTTATAAACCTTAAAGTTTTGGCTTATTTTTTTACGGACTGTCGCCAACCCTACTTGGGATGTATCTTTGGATGATTTAGTTTATCAGATAGTGTGCTACAAAATATGTTGTAGAACATTTTGTAGTTATTTTGATTAAAGCAAACATATATGGAAGTAAACTGTCTAGTTTTGACAGAATTTACTATTGTGCTTGAAGCTATACTAGTACTGTTCTTTCCCTACTTTGTTAAAACAATAGCAGTACTGTCCTGCCTACTGCTCTGTGTCACTGTGCTGTTCTCGTGTGAAACTAGTGCTAGAGAGATTTTATGTATTTGATTACTACTTACTGTATTTTTTCAAGTGTTCGGTCATTCGGTGTTCCGTATTATATGTCATAGTATTATGTTTCGTCGTAATAATTTAGGGGTCGGCGGGCGGTGTTGGCTTACAAATAAAACAGACAATTACAGAACGCAGCCGGGGGGTCGACATCGTTACGTCGTCGTGTCGGATCGTGTACACGTCGCTCGTTAATTTAGGTGTAGTTAAATTTTTATTGGTGGAAGTTTGGTGACGTGTTCGATATTTGTTGTAATTTTGTACGTCTTTTATGTTTATAAGAGTTAATATAAAATTAACCAATATGAAAATGTACCTAATTTTTGGTTTAAAAATTCATCTTTCCTATGTTTTACTTAAAATTCGCCTTTTACTTGAATTCTTGAAGTTTTGGACTAGTTTTGGTTTTTTTCTAAATATTGGTAATCCTCGATTGAACTTAACAGTGCCAATTCGTGACTCTTTTGACCGTGACCGTGAAAACACCTTTTTTTCAAAATTATATCAGCTGTGAAATAGAAACAAGCTTTTCAATTAACTCAATAGGATTGTCAAATAACTGGCAAACACTGAAAGAAAATATTTTATTAAAAAAGTATTTACAAAAAAATCAAAACAGTAATAATGGTTTTCCATACTTTTCAAGATATTAAATTTCGTCACCCCGCTTTAAAGGGTGTAAAAGTGGGTGGTGGGGGGAGGTGAAAGAAAATATCAAATGTCTTATTATTTTTAGTCGAGTGGTAGCGCGCGTGTCTTCCATTGAAATGTTTTAAGTGACGGCTGATACAATATTGCTGCCTTTTGTTTTTCGTTTCAATATGTTTTTTTATTTTTATATAACAATTATAACTTAATACAAATCTAACGATGATAATAGACTAAATATATCCAATGTTTAGTAAACAGTTAGACGAAGTTTTCGTATTAGTCTATTAAAGATCACATATATTACAATCAGGGCAAAATATATATATCTTAGCAATGGTTGTATCAGCATTTAAACCAGTGTCATACTGTCTTACAATTCACTTTACATCAAAAATGTACTACCAACCCTATAAACATTTCGTGAGGCAATGCACAGATATCCATCCCCGGTGCTACACTACCCCATACCGCGACTTTTACTGCCACCCGCTTATTATTTATAAGTTTTACGAGCGTGGGGGACCCGTAAATAGCTAAGCGTGGATTAGGTCGGGATCTACTAGTGCAAGTTCATGGTTAAATATAACTTCTATCTTTTTGTATATATATTTTTTATATATATTAGTTAAAAGTTACGGAATCTGTACTCCTTTAAAACATTTCAATTAGTTAATGTCGATTGTATAAAATTATTTGTTATTGGGCTTAAGCCAAAGTTCTAACTTCTTAAGATTAGCTTCTGTAAACTTTTTTATTTTTGCGTACCGAAGGTCTAACTTTAGTCATCTTACTATTTACAGCCTTTTCGTACAAAGATAGGATGAGAAGAGATCGATTTGCTGAGGGAAGGGACGCATAGGCAGGGGAAATATCTTCTTTCTGTGCGCCCCTCCTGATAAAAGTAGATAACGCACCTAGAAATGCGGATGATTATGAGTAACGCTAAATACACTATTTTCTCGAATTCCTATGGCTGCTTGCTCGTTTGTCACCTTATACTATATTTAAAAAAAAAACTTGAGAGGTGTCAAGGGACAGCCGGATGGAACAAATTTCCTTTCAATTAATTAGTGAAGGAACCAATGTTTATTCTATGAATAAAAAACTTAAGTCTTCACAAGAAGTACATTTTATTTCTATGAATTTTCGTTATATATTGTCACGTCGTTGCCATGGTGAAGTAGCGCTAATTCATTGTTAACATACTTACTATAGCAAAAAGTGTCGTGACAACTTTTCGTAAGAATTTTTTCCGTCTAGCCCCCTTTCACAACGCGCGATAAGGAACTTCGTTCCAAAAACAATTGTTGTTAAATCCATGTAATAAGTCAACTCTTTCATGCAGTGTATTTCTCATGCTAATGTGTCATGAAAATGTCTCCTTTTTTAACATTTCTCTACAAATCTAAGTCACTTTATATCAATTTAATGTCAATGTAAAATGTAGCAACCATGTTCCTACTATATAATCAGAACAGCGGCGCCTCTTGATCTAATTTGTACGTCGTTTAATTTAACAAATACTCGATATCGGAGCCAAGAATCGATTCTTGTCGGGGCTTTATGAATATTGATGGTGCGACGTGAAATGTTTGCAGACATCGAGTACGTTATGGGATCGATAGTTTTAGAATACATAGACAGGACGTTGTCCAGCAAAGTTAAAGAGTTTCTAATTCATTAAAGATTTTGTGATGAATTTAAGATTAAGTTCTTTTTGGTTATTCTTTTGTTTAAATAGTCTTATTTCTTTTACACTAGTCAATTTGCATACATGAAGTTCAGAAGTTAACTGTTAGTTTAAGGAAAATTGCCAGAAATACTAAATGAGATTTAACTCTGAAAACCGGAACATTGAAAGTGCGAAAATTGGCAGTTATTTGATTTTAAGATCAAAATGATCCGTCGATAGTAGCCTGGCTTGATAATTAACGAAGTTGGCTTCGATTCCGTACGACCGGTCGGCATCACGCCGATAAGCGCCCTTCCGATTGGCCGCTGTGCCGTAACTTTTCGCTAACTTCAAGATTTACGGCACACCAAGCGATATACCTTCGACCCAATTTGCTCAGGTCCTAGAGAACTTTTAATTGAATTTTTTTTAATAACATCCTGTCAATTTTCACAATGAAGTGACTTATAATTCTAGCATACTGTGAAATCATTAATAACATTATTTAGAAAATAAAAAAAAGATTATTTTGAAGATACAAAACACATAAAAGAGTTGTTTCTCTCAACATCATTATCTCGAAATAACAAAACCGTTTAACGAGACGATATCCGGTGTCAATCATGTGGCATGGGAATTTCTACATCTGTCAGGGCATCCCCATCGGCCTCTATAAAGCTGAGGATAAATTCTATTCGTCAAAATATTTCCGAGGGAGCAATAAAGAGATTATTTCGGTAGAAAAAACACAGCGCCTATTTTCGCGGTGAACACTCCAGCTTTAAACACTACAGGCAGAGAACGCTTCCCGATTCGTCCATAAACATTTTTTTTCTACGGTTGCGATGTATTTGTTTGTGCCAGTGTTCACTCCATTTTTTTTATTAAGTTCTCTACTGCAAATAATACAGTTTTTTTTGCAAAAGCCAGTGTCCGTCGTTTTCAAATGAAATTCTGTTTGTACTGTTTGCAATATCGATTTCGAGAGATTTTTTTCAATAATGGAATATTGTGTTTTGTATTTTTCCTCACAAGTATTTTCTGTGAAAAAGTAAAGTTACGCCTCCATCAAAACTGACAATTTGTTTTAGAACAACGGACTTACGATTTTAGCACCAAGACATTGAAGCAAATGTCAGGAATATTTAAAGATAATTTAAATCTAGCTGGAATCCCTAAATCATTTATTTTATACTTTAATTTTGAATATTTCTCTGTCCAGAGATTAAACCATAGTGGTACATTTAATCTTTCGTGACAAATTCGTTATTACAATTCCCGTCACGTACACTTCAGCGTGCGATAGGTTTAGGTTCGGTTCCCTGTAGCATTGCATGAAGGGTGAATATACCAGTTGAAAGTATGTATGTAGCTCACATTGACCGGGATAATGCCTTGCGTTACGTTATTATTAAGTAACGTTTTGTTAGTTTTAAGTTGAGAGTTTTAGTCAGGTCTAAGTATTCAGTTCTTAAATATTACTATGCGAATGTTTGCACGGATGGATAGATGGATATTTATTAGAAGCTATCTCTAGAACTGTTCTATGGTACCCGATGAAATTTGACACAGATATAGGACAAAGACTTGAATAATACATGAGATACCTTCCACCTTTTTTTTTTAAATTGTACGCAGTAAAGTCGTGGGCGAAAGCTAGTACATACATACGAAAAATAATGTTCTTTTGTGAGTGGGCTTTGTAATAGTTCATCATAAAATAATTAAAATGTCGATTTTATTTGCTAAAACCGATATGCGATTTAAAGTAATTTAATTCGAGAAAAAAATATTAAGTCTCGAGGTACCGTAGAAAACAATGTAATTCGATCATTAAAGTCGATTGTAAATAGTGATTTTATGGTCGGTATTAAATTAAATCGAGCCGTAACATTCGATTATCGCCACCGTATCGATACGACATCGATACTTGTCGATAATCGAATGTTGTTCGATATCGCGCCGGCTTCGGTGTTTTACGCCGACGTGGAGTCGAGTTACCAATACTGATTACATGAAGTAATTACTCCAACGAAGTTTTAACGAGCCTTGTATAGCCCTTGCTTTATAACTAGTGATTTTAAGGAGATTTATGCTTTGTTTGTGCCGTTTGTGTAAATAATTCTAAAATAATATACAACGAAATTTACTAGCCTTCCTGTTATCTTGCCACAAAACTATCCAAGCCATTCTCTATAAAATCATTCTAGGAAAGTGTCTTTGATAGCTTTGTTGAAAACTTTGGTAAGCATTCGCGTAAAGCGTAGTTTGATCAAAATTATACATTTTTTTGTATAGTACAAATTTTAATTCATGCAATTGTATGTAACTTTGGGGTCAAACTACAGTACCTTGCAAGGTACGTGCATGTGGGTTAGATAATTTACCTGGCGATCTCACGTTGTGCGGCATGCAGCTTGCCGGCGAGCCGCGCCGCATCTTCTTCGGCGCCGCGCGCCCGCGCCTCCCAGTCGCCGCGCGCGCGCCTCTCGCGCTCCGCATCGCTGCGCGCCGCTCCCTCACGCTGCAAAGAAAAACAAGCGCTTTTTAAACTAGTAATTTCTTTAAAACTACAAACTAATTGTAGTACTATGACAATGAAAGCCCAGGATAGAATATAAATCTAATAACAACGACGTTATATGAACGTTGTATTGTAATCTACCGACTTATATATAATCTGCTTAATTTCTTCGCACAGAAGGATAAAAAAGTTAAGGATGGTAAAGAATTATGAAACTTCAAACTTTCGTGGTTTTTACTAACATACTGTTCGTAAGAAACGGGATTCTTACCACGCCATGTTCACGGGTTGACTCGACCCGTGAACATGGCGCATGCAACTGTGCCGAAATATCGGGAGCTCAAACAGCCTAATCGTGGTAAGAATCCCCTTTTCTTACGAACAGTATATTAAGAATTATTAAGTTCTCAAGGTATCGCAGATTTAGTACCTATCGGCAAATTTTAAATAATCGATATATCCAATAAACCAAAGGCAGCGCGTATTTCTATAAAGTGTTGCTTTGTACCGTTGTATCGGGTAAAAATCCAATTTGGTGGGACACTTGTGACGTCACTTGTATCATACGTTGCAGAACTGTCGGCTGCAGGGGACGTGTGGAGAGACTCTCGAACATCTCGCATGTAACGTCTTTGTAAAAGGTTATACTGTATTCGCTTTATGATCCTCTTGTCATTTTGAACTAATATTATATCAAAAACGTCATACTTCACAAGGTTATATAATTTCTGCCGGTTTAATTTTGGTTTAAGGAACACGCGTTACAATAACCTTATTCAATGATATCTTAAAGAAACCAAGAGAACTTGACAACGAAGCTAACAAGACTACTAACCATTAACTAAACGGGAGCTACAATAAAGTTTCCTTTGTATAAGTTAAAACATATTTTACTAGATGCATTGCGACAAAGCCCCTTTTATTATTAATAAAAATCTACTAGACGCTGACCACGTACAAATTAATAATAAAGCAGCAAATTTCCGTCCATTCCTTGGCCCCGAGTTAATTTGAAAATAAACAATTAATACGAAAGCCGTAACGGCGATGGCTACCTGCAGTTTTTGCAATGTTAGCGAACATTTAATCTTACAGCTGGTTTAATTCATTATCTATTAGCGGTTACACATTTTCGTGATCTGACTATAATCGACATTGTAGGTCATACTGTGCACTTATAGTCAATTATTTTTTTACCTAATTAAAACTAGATAATATGTATTTTATTTACTTGTATCGAAAATTTTCATTTAAATGCTACGAGAAAATTTTAAATGAGAAAATTAACATTTTTTTACACTTAATTTAAATTTTATTAATTAAAATTGTTACTTATTTTAATAATGTTACAAAAACGCTTACAATTTTTAACTTAGACCATACGCTTAAGTTCCGGTATCCAGTCTGAAGTTTGATGAAGTTTTAATTGAAAATTAGTCTTGGCCGTATCTTGCCGCCTCCAGTCCATGCGGTCTCGCCAGACTGGTGGCCGGTGCTGAGCTCAACCAACTTGGACTCGAAATTTGGACTTATTTAAAACTTAGCAGAATTAACTGCTACAAATCTTATGGCGTGAAAATTATTATTTAATATTATACGTAAGACATCTGAACTGTAGCAGAAGTTGTTAGTATGAATGAACCGATTCAAGATTAATATAACATAGTTTAAAGGTCATAAACTCGATGGGTTACATAACATTTATTGTTTGTTGATTTTTATAATAATGGTTCACAGTTGCCTATTATTTTCAAGTTAAGCACATGTTAGTTCTCCGAGACAACGACTATAATAATATTTTTAAATTTTAAACATAGACTAAGGGCGAAGATTATCACAAGCCTTCTTCTTAATTGCCCTATAAATATGTTTCATTAAGTTTATATGACAGTAATATTTAGTTCAACTAATATAAAAGGAATGAATGTATCTTCAGAGCGGCTAATTTAAGACAGGAAACAAACAAGCGACAATCAGATATCTTAGAGTAAGATGGTAAGGGCAAATGTACACAAAGCTTTAAAGCTTTAGTTCACTATAAGTTTATGTTTGAATTAATTTATAATAAGATTACAATTATAAGCTGACAAGACACGATTTATTACATCTTTACCTTGTAAATAATTAATTATTTTAATTTATATTATCAAATACTTTGTGCTTTTAGTATTAGTATTACTTCGTACATTTTTGAGTATGTTAACATATTAATAGATTTATTTAAAAGACTTATTAAATTCCTGAATGTATTGTATAAGTGTAACTATTTTTTATACTTTAACAGAAAAAAAATTGTTACGATGGTTACAGTGTGGCCAAAGCCTAATGCATTCTAAAATAGTCCCAGGACGAGGCACGCGGTCGCCTCCTCGAGCCGAACTATTTCGAGTTTTACTGGGAAATTAGTTTCTTAAATAGTCACTTGTGTGCTACACGCACTAAACAAACACTTATCTTACGAATGTCAAGATTCGACGCGCCTTTTATTGTAAAGAGAGAAATTACTTTGTATTATTTCTTTTCGTTGAACAAATATTAGGGACATTTATTATGAAAAAATCTAATAATGCATACGTACAATGCATATAGTAAGTACGAGGTTTAATATAATATACTAGCTTTTACCCGCGACTCCGTCCGCGCGGAATAAAAAATAGAAAACGGGGTAAAAATTATCCTATATCCGTTTCCTGGTTCTAAGCTATCTGTCCACCAATTTTCAGTCAAATCGATTCAGCCGTTCTTGAGTTATAAATAGTGTAACTAACACGACTTTCTTTTATATATATATATATATATATATATATATATATATATATATATATATATATATATATATATATAGATTGTAATGTAAGTAGTCTTCCAGTAATTTTTACACACATTCGCAGAATAAATACCGTTCCTTCCGATAAGCTTCCTTCTCGCGGCTGTCACATTACTCCCAATTCTTCACACCTGTCAACTTGTCAGCTGTCAAGTTGACATAAGTGACAGGGGAGTGTGCCGCGCCCTTGAGTCCACCAGTGTAAATATTTGATCTCACTCTATAATGCACAGTACTAAAGAAATACAAGTGGACAAAGTGCATGTACGAGTAATGTTTTGTTGTTTGATTCGAGAAATTAAATATTTTTTGTTATTCGAAAGAAATCCCTTACATGCCAAACTTTGTTATTGTTGTTTACAAGTTTGTAATAATATAAATTTCTGGACAATACAACTTAAATAGCTTAATTACTTCGTTACATAGGTTCATTACTCATAAGTCAACTCATAATATTTTGATCAAATCCATACCTTTTTTGTTCCATTTTTTAAATAAATAACAATGTAACAAAATTCTGAACTTAACAATTTATTAACAACTAGTCAGACTACGATCGCTTTATCTTCCTCAGTAAAAAAGAAAAAATAAGGTCTCTACAGTATTGGATGTATTGAGAGACGTCTCTTTTGCGAAATGTAACAACTACTCAAGAGCTCATTTCTGTACAGGTGATCAATCAGAGGGACCAGTCTCATTGGGAAATGTACGTATATTCTCAAGTACTTAGAAGTAAACATTTTTCAAAGCGTAGAAACTCTTTACACGATACCTCTGTGTGGTTTTATTCGTTTTTTTAATAATGGCTTTGGTCTCTATTTTTTTTTAATTGTTTAAGCAGATTTAACGAACTGCTTAAATTTAAATTTAGAATGTTTGCCAAGATGAATTTAAGTAAATGCATTTTATTATAAATAATCGCATTAAAAATTTGACTAGTGTATAAAATTGTTAAACGACAGTTAATTATTTAAGATCTTTTTTTTTAAATGAAAGTATCCATTAAATGGTTCACATATTTATGATTCAATATTTTTTTATCTAAAAATTCTCTATGTTACCCGCTATG
Organism: Papilio machaon; assembly: GCF_912999745.1. Classification (NCBI taxonomy): domain Eukaryota; kingdom Metazoa; phylum Arthropoda; class Insecta; order Lepidoptera; family Papilionidae; genus Papilio; species Papilio machaon. Next base: position 1,483,523 of record NC_059989.1, on the reverse strand, counting down.
ATCTATGGTAACAAAATTAAGCATATTTTATTTCCATAATAAGTCCCAACGTTAAAAAGCAAACAAAAATGTATTAAGACGTTAAAAATATCTGTGAGTTGTCAGCGAGTAGGGGCCGGCTCAGAGCGGACACGACGTTGACTGATCGCCTCATTTCCTTGTGAAAAAAAGAGATAAATCTTTATTTTGATAAACAAACCGCTACATCAGCTCTGAAATAACGGTTTGATTCTTAAATACTTAATTTACAACTTTTAGTATACGTAAATCCTTATTGGAGACTTTCGCGGTGAAAACATTTGCTGTCGTTTCTAATTACAAGTCTCGTATCATAATTTTTTTTTTCAGATAATTTTTCAGCATAGATATCATTATAAGATATCATAGAAGTGGATGAAGACTTGATTTTTTTTAATTTGTTTGACTTTTTCTCCCCTTTGGATGTATTTTTTCTTGTAAAACGTCAACCACAAATTTTCTTAGTACCCTACACTTCCCTAATTCTTTGACAAACATCCCTTATTGACAACTTCCCCGTACTTAGGTACTATCGGAGTTTGCTTAGGCGTTAGGTATTAAAATGAGGGTGCAAAGGGCGGTTTGTACAGGGGGCGAGTACACAAATAAATAGTGTATACAAATATTTGGCAAATATCGCAAATCAACCCCGTTCGGATCCTACTCTCTCTTTGTAAGCGAGCAATTTTAAATTTAAAATTATTGAACAAATCTAAATATTTGAACATATCATATATTTTTAGATTTTCGATAGGAAAGTTAATAAACACTGTTCAAAGTTGTATCGATGTAGCACCAATTTAATAAAAAAAAGAAATTTTGTTGTAGTGTAAAACACACTAAGGTTTTGTCTACACTCAATATATCATAACATCTGATGACGTCATTGCCAAAACAATGACTTGCGATTGGTCGAAACGATGACACGTGACAGGCACGCGACTGCTTTTTTGCCAGCAAATTAGTTGCAGGGGCGCTTAGCTGCGTTTATTGCGTTCAATGTCAACGAAAACGCATTTACATATTTTTCTATACCCTTAATACCGAATTGGGTTTGATTAAGTTATTTTGTATGATTACTGTCTATTTACTTGTGCTTTTTGTCGAGTTCAACATATAATTTATTATTGGAAAGACAAAAAGTTCCAACGGTATAAATGTTCCTATATTCTACCGATATGGTTTATCTTAGCGGGATTCTTAACACGATAATCAAATTTTTAGACTTCAGAAAAGTTAAATAATGCCACATGAATTGCGCTTTCCATAGCGGTCAAGTTAAAATATTTTAAATGCCTTGTAACATTTGAACACTGAAATATTGGCAAAATAATAAATCAAGGTACCAACAACACCCCTAAAAAGCCAGCTGCCAAACAGATAGAATCTCCAATTAAATCTCCACGTATCTCTAATCCTGTCTACCCCAAAAAAACGTGAGTCATGCGTACACCCTCACGAAAACATCATTGATATAATAAAGCTTTCAGATTCCCCGTCCTAGGATTATTGTTATAAATAATTCAATAAACAATTATGTATGTTCGGGATCGAACTAGTGACCCCCTGTTTCGTAATCTGCTTACTATAATCTAATATAAGACGATACTACGTTACTTTATATTGTTAATGTATAAGAAGCCGGAGGTGATTTGTCGAAAGTATACTTGAATGTAAATCTTAAATCTTGTTAAAGAAAGACCTTTAAACATTTTATATATTAGGTACAATATTTAATTTAATCTTACTAATATTGGATGGATGGATGGATGTTTGATTTTTGAAGGTATCTTCAGAACACCTAAATGAATGTGGATGAAATTTCACAGGGATATAGAGCATAGTCTGGAAGAACAATAATTATTATTTTTTTAATTAAAGAAAAAGTTGGGTTAACAATTATGCTCAAAAATGATACCTTGATTAAACATTTTAGAACGTTCTTGATAAACCACTAGGATACGGTATTTAACCTCGTCAAAAATGTTTAAGGATTTAACCACCTGAATCGATGTCTAGACCAAATAGGAAATCATCGAACAACGTGCAATGGGTTGGTAAAAACAAAGCCGACCACGGCTGTCACGTCACTAGACGGAAAACTGTATTCCCTTTTTACATACCCGGACACATTCCCCTCATAATTAAAAATACGTCAATCATAAATTGAAATAAACAATCTACTGTTAGGTGGGACTTCTTTGCGCCTCTTTTTCGAAATGGACATTTAAGCCAAAAAACAGTTCAGATAGCATGGATATTCATGTGAACGTGTTCGTTATGTCAAATCTCATACAAATTTTGTTACATTTAGTCGATGTAGATACGAAACTGCCTGTCGAATAAAATTCGTACTAGACCCTCTGAAATTAAGGGATGTAAAAATAGAGTAATTTTTCTACTGGTAAACTCGGATCACTAACAAGGTAGTGCTTCAGCTCATAATCGAACTAAAAATAATTATTGCTTTACTTAATATTGCTTAATTTATAATTTTACTTTAAAACTGTATATTGAATTAATCCAACTCAAATCATCCGCTCAGGTTCAATAGCACAGATTACTATTCGACTGCTACGAATTTCCAAATTAAATTTAGCAGCAGATGCATTCTAGGTAAATAGGATTTACTCTCATGGCTGTATTAATACACTTTGACTCTTTCATCCGATAACAGACGAACAAATTAAATGATAACATTCAATAGTAAATTCTTAATCGTGTTTTGTTTCAGAAAAAAAGGTTAAATAATTATCATCAGACGAAAAACACCAACGTGTTAAAAAGAAATTTTCAATAATTATTACGTTACTTTATATTATATAATTTTATTTAAAACTAGCTTTTACCCGCGACTCCGTCCGCGCGGAATAAAAGATAGAAAACGGAGTAAAAATTATCCTATGTCCATTTCCTGGTTCTAAGCTACCTGCCCACCAATTTTCAGAAAAATCGATTCAGCCGTTCTTGAGTTATAAATAGTGTAACTAACACGACTTTCTTTTATATATATAGATAATAACTTAAAAATTACATTTAATAATAATAATTAATATGACTTACTGAAGTGAAGTATGGTTCTAATTTATGTAACCGAATTGCAAATTACACGGACGGACGGACATACCGCATCTCAGCACGAGGTAGAGCCCTTCATTGGATCAACGAAGGACCAATTATCGTTAAATTAGAGCCCTGGCCTTCGGTTCTCTGGATTGAAGTAAGGGCCTTTGATGTATTAATGTGTGTCGAACCATAATTAAATATTTTACCAGTGTGTATTACACAAATCAATGCTGTTCAATCCTTATAATTTGTAAAATTAATACCCTAACTCTTGTTTAGTTTTGTATTGCCGAAACACATACTGTTAAAAATACGTTGTTATCTCTCTCATCTTTGAAAGAAAAATGTCATTTTCAACGAGATAAACAAATGAAGTCTTATTTATTTAGTTCATTTCAAGCTTTGATTTTTGTGTAATTCAAGAATGCTGCAAATCCGAAAAACATATATTATTCAATACCAAAAAACTTGAAGCACTTTCTTTGCGTAAGAAATCCCTTCTTAGTTGAATACCCACAGATTTAGTTGGGAAGAGGTCGGGAAAAACACTACTTACTAAGACGACCAAGTCCAGAGGGTTATAATCCTAGTAAGTACCGAACACAGAAAAAGAGATGTTAAAAACTTTGAGAAGAAAATAAACAGAAATAGAATTACAGTTGACCATTATGGTATATTCTTTTTTTTATAATGTTGTCGATAATATTGAAATTGTAAATAAGAAATGTGTAAAAAATATTAAGTACAAATGAAATAAAAATCAAAAGGAAAAAAGATTTCAGTATCAGTCCTTGTGTCGAAAATGTCAATGCCAAGAAATATGCATAAGTAAGTCATTATAAAGTGACATGTTAAAAAGTAATAGAAAAAAAATACTAGTTAAAATAATTGAGGTTATTCCCCGTGCAGTTGCACAATGCAGTTTCCGTGTCTCTTGTAAAGTTTTGTTTTATGACGCACTATTAAACAAGTTGCAGTGGCACTGAGACAATTGTACGTCCTCCTGAAATTTGGTAACTCGTGCCAAATAGTTTCGAATTTTACTACGGAATTCAATTCATTGTCTAACAGAAGTTTATAGTTTCGTTTTGTGTTAAGCAATTTTTAAAGTAACGTTACCATTTGTATTATGTTATTAAAAAAAACGTTTTTATTAATTAATCTATCATTCGTAATTAATGATCAAGAAAGGGGTGACAATGGACGATCGACGGCCGACAAATCGATTTGGAGGACGGAAACCTGCTGAACCGACCCTACGTAAACTGGACAAGGTCAAGGATATGAATATATTATTCGTTATTCGAACAAAGTAAGATAATGAAATAAACGATTTTTCATTCAGTCCAGAAAATATTTTAATTACCACTCAATTTAGCAAGGACAATTCGTCTGTTAACAAAATAGTCTCATCATCTTTAAATTTGTGGAGAGACAGCACGTAATACTCATCCGAATATAACTTTTAAAACATGTTACTGTTGAATATCAAATTCGGAGTATTGAAGGGTAAACTAATTTGCTATCGCTACATAATCCAGTTCGAGTTCGTCTAAAACAAGGGACGTGGAGATTTCCACAAGCCCGGCCACGGCACCACGGTCCGCTGGTTGTTTTTAACGAGTCATCCGATCGCGCCGACAGCGCCCCCTGTTTAGATTTTATACAACTAATTGATGATTTGTATCAAAACGAACGTGAAACTCCTTGTGCGAATCTAAGGGTCTTTGTTTGAAGGGAAATTGTCAGTTATTCAATTTGATACTTGATGATTATTCGTTTTATTTATTTCATAATGTATAGAGTACCAAGAAATTTAACTTAATGCTAAATTGTGTATAAACTTTCTACTACCGGTTAGCATTGTTTTATTAAATTTGTAAATATGTCGTGTACGAATATCGTTAAACAGAATTTTGCAGATAAAGGACCGTCTGATTTATTATTGAGAATTTCCGATTTATTGCCGTTGAAATATATAGACGTATTGGTATTGAAAAAGAGAATAACCCTCGCTACAACAACCCTTTCATCTTACGCGGCGCGTGCGATAATGAAAATAAATGTACAGCGCCCCGCCGCGGCGATCTGACGCAACGAATGTCCATAAAACTGTCATCAATATATCTATTTAATGCACGGACTGACGGACAGATAGTTCTGCATGTCGTCCGTTTTAATGTCATACAAAAACATTGGGAATTGAATTGCTATAAACATTAATCATGTTAGTGCCTTGCAAAAATTATAATGATTCGACAATGATTATATCTTCATTTTGTTGTATTTTCTTACTAATATTATATGTAAAGGCTAATATTTGGATGGATGGATGGATGTTTGTTTGTTTGAAAGTATCTTCGGAACGGCTCAACGGATCTTCATGAAATTTGGCATAGATGTAAAGCATAGTCTGAAAGATCACATAGGCTACTTATAATTTTTTTTTAAATTCCGCACGGACGTAGTCGCGAGTGACAACTAGATTTTTCATAAAAGTAACCTAAAATAATTTCAACATATTCAAATATTTTTGGGTCTAAATGTCCATTATTCAAAAGTATTAAACTCTAAAAGTTTGTCTCTTGAAACATATAACATTATCATTGATTTAAAATCTCGTAACATAATGTAATAACAAATCTAACAATCTCACTCAACACAAAGAAGTCACTACAAAGACAATGTTAAAGATGTTGAAAATAAACAGCATTCTTTCAGCGTAAATAACGAGCACATTTTTAAATAATAAAATTCTTATTCAAGTTCCGCACAACTAAGGAGCTATTAAAAGAAAATATAACGTTATTTTCCTCTGAGAACATAAAAAGTGCAAAGTAAGCAAGTTCAAACGAAATGGAAGTGAAATAAGGCGGTGGAAGTCGCGAAGGGAACTGAAAGAAAACTATTTGGCGACTTGGGAATGTTTTTTTTTTTCCTGAAGTGTACTTATTTACCGGCATTGTAATAAGCATTCCATTTAAATTAACTTACTCTTTATTTTTTTGTTAAATCAAGTAGAAATAATGAGCTAATGAAAAATTTAATAAATACAATAATAACATTAACACGAAGACATCTACGCATTTATGTAACTTTTTACTTCGCACATTCGATAGTAAAAAAAAAATCTCTCATGAAAACTAATCGATACATTAATATACTTCTACTGAACTATAAATTATTATTAATAATGCAATATAACAACTATCTTTAACAGTAGGGTTGTTACTTTCCGTGTCAGGAATTCAAGTGTCACGTAAAATTAGTTAATCTTTCTAAAATCTTAATATTATAAATGCGAATGTTTAGATGGATCTGTTTGTTTGAAGGTATCTCCGGAACGGCTCAACAGATCTTGATGACATTTGGCACAGATGTAGAACACAGTCTGGTAGAACACATAGGCTATTTATTAAGTTTTTTTTTTAAATTCCGCGCGGGCGACAGCTAGTTTATAAATATTCCGTAACACTTTCTTCCCCAATTCCTGTGTAGAAAAAACTTTTCAAAATAATTTTGAAATAAGAAATTATTTCGGAAACATCAAGAGGAAACCTAATTTGTTTTTAATATTGAGTTCTGTTTAAGAGTAATTGCTTTTAAATTACGTGGAAAACAAGTTTGAAAAGAAAGAACAAAAGCAATAACAAAAAAAACCGTAGAACTAATTTAATAATTGACAAATCAACAGTTGGAGCTGACAGTTGTCAAGGATTGATTTTCTTTGTATTTCGATATTACGATGAAAGTTACAAGAGTAGGGAGTATTTTTCTACAAACGTAATTTCTTAGAGATATTACAAAACAGAAAGTATCTTAAAAATAGTTACTTTACTTTTTATTAACTAACAAAACATTAATATATATTTTCAAAAGAATAAAATTAGAGGTAAATGAGCAGTGCGATCCTTAACGAAAAAACATCATCGACGCAGATGTTTTTCCGGTCTGTATTTTACATCTGCGTTTAAAAAAAGTATTTAACACTTTCTTTTTTTTACAAAAAAATTCGAAGTGTCGTATTGATTGCAATAGATGATATTGTGTTCTTTTTATTTATGTGACGATAATATAATAAATAATTTTGTAACAATTTCTATATCGTATTTCTCGCTATCCGTCTATAAATTAGATCAGCATACAACTCTCTACCCCCACACAGAAACAAGGGTGGATTTGCGGAATTAAATAAAAAGCGCACCATACTGGACATCGAAATGGCGTCAAGTTTGTTTTTTTCCGTTTGTTTCTGTAACGGTATTGTTACCAGATTGTATTGTTATTACCGTAAGGGGAACTTGAATGACACTTGTGTCGTTTTATTTGATTACAGAATATCAGGGAAATCTCTTTATTCAATTTAGACATAGCAAATATTCTTACAATCTACGTCCCTACTCATCATGTACCTATTCAGAAGTCTTATCCTTAAATCTTTAACAGATTTCTATCACAAAAATTACTTTACAATTTTACTTACAGGTATAATGGCGAATTTCACTTCGGTCACGTATTTACTTTGTAATTAGCTAAATATCTTGAAAATCGTGCGTTTCATGTAAATACGGATTATTTAATCGGAAATACGGATTGATTAAATACACGTTCACCTGCACGTTTCTTCCGCAACTGAATGAAACGGAAAGCTAACGGCGGCCGCAATAAATGTAACACAATAAATCAATATTTGCAACATCGAGGTAAAAGCACCCCTTCCGTTTGTTCGAATGCAATTCATCGGTTTATACATGATGCATGGAGCGGCCAGTCGGCCGGTCAGTCAATACTGCGCGTTTCGATCGCAGTGCAATGTACCGAATGGAAAAATAACTAACGTTGTTAACATTGTTGAGTAAATTTTGACAACCTTTAAGTGACATTTAAAGAAGCAAAAGAACACATGCAATCTTCTTGATATTTAATTCATAATTATGCAAATTTCTTCCTTTAATTGTCATTTTATAGAATTAACTAGCTTTAATGTTATACATCTATGCTTTTCGCATTACCCATTACATCTTTATGAACGTAACATTAACTACTTAAATTGTACACTAATCAATATTTCTAATCTGCACATTGTTCATTCGCTAAGCTCTCCGCTAATTGGTTGCTGAGTCACTTATAAAGCAATAGGCTAATGCAATTAAATGCATTTGACGTATGTAATCTGCGAGCGACGGCCCTGATAGCTCGTGACATTTTATTGGACGCGAAGTGCTTTGATCTCGCCGCGGCGCGTTTGTAATTACCAATTAGATGCAGCATGCGATATTCTTTTGGTGTAGGGTTGGCAAAACTCACAATTATTTTTTGTATATATTTTAAAAACTTATATTTGCGTTTGTATTGCGCTTAAGCATAATGCAATTACAATAATTATCTCGTCATCGAATAAAACTGTTAAAATCAGTTCGTGCAAAAGTTAGGGTTGTGGGTAATTGAGGAAAGGTAAATCTAGTATAGGATCGGATATTGAATCTTGTTCGGTGCCGGAAGTAGTCGCGGCTGCTCCACCGACGCCGACGCGATTCAACGTCGGCCACCGCGACGTTGTTTTATCTTGTTACGCTACAACTACAGAGAATTGAAGAAACAAATAAACCAAAAAGTGTTCACTTCATTTAAAATGCGGCTCGCAGTTTGTTATTAAATTATAAAAGGAAATAAATAATATAGATAGAGTAAAATAAAAACATTCTACGGCCGGCTCTTTATTTAATTTGGAAAAGCTTGCGTTGAATGCTCTTTTGACTATGGTCTTTTTTTGTATCGGGGGGGAAATCTTCGTAAGATACCCTGCCTTTTGAGGGAAAGACAGGATTTATGTGAGATTCCTACTCACTAAAACCCCCGCGGGGGTCTGATGACTAAGAATTAAATAAGGGTAAACAGGAACAGTTGTGTTTGTTACTTAGACTTTAAAGAAAATAAAAACATCTTAAGATCTCATTCACAAACTAACGCTATTTGTTTATAATATCAAGAAGAAATAGATAAAAATAATTTCATATAAGTCTCAGCTGTATATATAGTCAACTTAAGCAAAGAAATTCATAAAATATTAACACTTTAATTATTTTTTATAGGAGAAGGGGTCAAACGAGCAACGGACCGAAAGTTAGCTTTAATATGAGATTGCTGAAAAAGGGCGTTAATATCAACACGTCTCGTTTGATTGATGATGAGGAAAAGTGATGATATGATCTATGATTCACGTGATGACGGTCTCATTTAGCGAAGTGCATCGATGATGAACGATTGTGCAACGCTGTGCGTGATAGCTTTTGTATAAGAGAGATTCCGTGTGAACGGCGAGGGAGAATTTTTGGAATATTAAAATTTTAATCAAGCCCATAACAAGAAGGATAAGCGAAGAGTATTTATAAACAGAGATTACATACGATATACAAATTTACAATAGAATTTATATACAGTGCCAAATGAAACTTACCTTTCGCAAAATCTGATAGATAAAAAAATTATGGTTTCAATTTACTACAAGCTAAACTAAAATTAAATACGAATGCCTAGTGAGACTGTGGCCAAGTGTCACTTTACAAATAAAAGTGACCATGTGCGGAGTGAATAAGCATTCAATTTCTTCCGTGTGTGCGAGCTTGTGTAAGTTAGCAAGTAACAATAATAACTATAAGCGACCATCTGTCGCCATTTTTACTATTACAGCAACACGATTATCTTGTTGAGTTCGCAGGACGTTGCTAACTGAGTTATAGTCGCTGTAATGTGCACGAGGGATGACACTGGCTTTCTCTGTAAAACCATGTTTTGACATTTCCCCGTTTTATGTCCTGTTATAATTCTCCCGAGGTTGTAAGGATTTCCAGAGAAATTATGTTAATCGTAATAGCGAATGCGACACTGCGTTACAAGACGGTGTAATTGCTTATCATTGGTTTCTGAGACCAAAATTCCCTGTATATAACATTTTGTTATCACTTTTTTTGTCAAAGATAATGAGAGGTAGGACGATAATGTTTTATACAATTTAAATCTCAGAAACCAACGATTAAATTGAATTGTAATACCTTTCTTACAATGTCTTTCTTCATCTTTATGTTCCCGACTGTCCGATCATTCGGCTTTCGTGAGTGTTATTGTGTTTTACCGAAATGTACCTACACATTAGGTATAGAGCCCTTTTTACCCATAGGGCTGTCAACAAAGGGGCTGATAGCGCTAGGGGAGAGCTCTATGAGTAATCACGATCGATTGTGCCGCCAGATGTAAATACTGCTCAATGACTGACTAATTTTATAAAAGTTTTGAATTTATAACTTTTCATTTTACCCCACAGTGTAGATTTACTGTGAGAAATCTACACTTAGTGACTGGTTAAGTGACCATTAAACTACGCTTATTGCACCATTTATCGTATTAGCAACCATTAGTATAAAAGTAAATTTTTTAGAGATGTCCTAATTAGCTAGATAAAATTATTTCAAAAAAGTAGATCAAGTGTTTCTATTAATTGGGCTTTTAAAATAAATATTATAAAAAGCAACAACTATTTATATAAATCTTAAGAAAAATATACTAACACTAATAAAATAAATATATACTAACTAATTTTAGTAAGAACTTTAACCACTACTTCAATATCACTTTTCATCAAAATGTCTCAATTATACAAACTTTCGTGTGATGTTATCATTAAGTAATAAATAAAACGGCTAAAACACTCAAACACAGTTGTCCGGTGTCGGCACCGACTAGTTTCAAGCTCATGGGGGGCCCTTCATCAGTCGGTGCCGACACCGGACAAATGTATGGGAGTGTTTTAGCCGTTTTCTATATTAGAAAATGTTTCAATATGTTATAATGAAAATCAACGACTTTATTACTTCAATTATTATATTATGAAATAAATGCAATCAAACAGCATAACACAAACATAAATTTCATAGTTCACACACCAAGTTATTTTAGTCAGACATCGTAATATAACTTCAAAAGATAGCTTGTTAAAAACTATATATTCCGACCACCTAAAGATTACATCCAAAGTGTTGTTACCTTACTATAAATAGGTCAAAGAAAATATTTTCCACGACAAACAACATTGATTTACAAGCTATTTGTAGCACAAATAACTTCCACTTTAGTACATGTATGTCAGGCGGGAATTGTTGCAATAGAATCGAAATTCATTTCTTGAAATGCATTTTGTGTTGTAGTAGTTTTTAAATATATAAAATTCCTTTTACGCATAATACTAAAAACATCTTAGAGGCAAAGTAAACTAATATTCAAATGTAGTTTTAAATAAAATAAGTAAGCCAAGTAGAAACTTACTTAATCAAAGAAAGCTTTCGCCTTTATTTACAAAATAACTTTTTTATTGTTGTCAATCAAAAGCTCATTTCAAACTACACACGTCTAAGCTTCAAATCGAAATTTAGGCAACATTTCAAACTTCAAAAAAAATTAAGGCAAAGCAAATGAAACCAAAGTATACTAACATGATTAACACCGGAGACTCTGGTCTTGTTCAATTTAGATAGGTTGGTGCCCATCCGTAGCCATTAATGAAAGTCCCTCAAATGACTTCTATTTCAATACATTCCATATAATACACATTGGTTCAGTTTTACAAATGTTTGATCAAATATTTGGCACAAGCTTGGGCACGAATGTTGCGGTTCGCCTTTCACAATCACAGAATTATTCTTAAAATATAATGAACACAGTTTCTTAGTCTATATCACTTGTTAGTCAATTTACGTAGTGCTGGAAAGATATAATCATATTATATAATTTCAAAAAAGGAAAAAGAAATTAAAAGATGAAATAAAAGGAAACAAAAATAAGCATTATCTAACACAAAAGTCGACACAAACGTTGAAAAGATCTCGAATTCGCTTCGCATGTAATTCATTTAGCGCACTTTACGAAACCGTCCTAAAAAGGGCAAAGCAGACGATCTTGCGCCATTCACAATCAACCACCTACATTTAGAAAGCGACTTTAGTGTTAATCGCTGTAGTACAGAACAACGTAAATCAATCCAGAAGATTTTAATAGATGCTATTGTGGTTATATTTTTTTTTAATAAAACAAATTCTGGATACAGTCCAATTTAAGGCATTCTGTCTTGTATTATATCATTTTTTGTTTTTGTGAAATTTTTGTTTTGCTTTTATTTATAATTTTGTCAAACAAAACAAAGGTGAGTTGTATTTGACAAAATAATTATTCATTATAAAGATGGTGTAAATATTAAACTTTTTCAATCATAAAACGCCGATCGTTAGCTTTCTTAATTACCTCTTTTTATAGTCGTCGCCGCCCTGAACCATTTTATAAGTTTACCCCATAGAAATATTTATAAAGAACAACTTAGAGTAAGGAAAGTTACACAGTTACTTCGAGCTCGAAAGCTTTCTGTCTCAAGGATTCTATAATTGAAAGTCTACATTGAAACCTACTGCTGGAACAAAATACCACAAACTATTTGAACCAGTCAAAAAAAAAATCCATGATTTAAGAACAAACCCTTTGAAAACCGATGCCTGGACATTAGACTTTGGAGTTAAGATAACCAAAGTGCTAATAGTGAGTAGTTCTTGCGACAATGTATAGTTTATAATGTTTTACAAAACGCTGTTTTGTGTAATGTAACCTCACCCTAACGCGTGGGGGAACTCGAACGTGAATCAAAAGGACCGTATCAATGGACGCATTTGACTTTTAAATCGCACGACCGAATCAATTTTTTTCAACAAGTAATTAAATTCTTAAATTTGTTAATAAAACTGTCTGACCATTGATTTAATAAAGAAAATAATTTATTTTCTGATATTGTCATAAAAAAAATGTAATCGTAACTAGTATAAAAATATAGAGAAAGATGACAATGAGATTTCGGCTTCCAAAGCAAATGCGTTACACATAACTTTATTTATATACAAAAATTAATTTGTATGTATAAAACCTTAACTATCACGAAATAGAAAGTACATATAATATTTTCAAAAAACAATACATTCTTTGAATTAATTCCGGCTACTAAAATTATTTAATAATTTCATAAATTGAATTGAAACCAGAATACTTGACCCGTTTTGCGAAAAGCCTTCCACAACCGATATAAAATTACCATAAAGAGCTCGAATAAAACATGAACACATTCGAATCCGCGTCCAATCCGACCTTATCTTAATAAACAATGTAGGAACATGAATTACATTTGTAATTAGCATGTCTATCGCATAATCTATAGGGTTAGTAAGACCAGTGACTCATTGCATTGGATTGCATTTGTGCTGCTGACTGTACGCGTAATAGTGATTTTGCGTTTCTAGTGAGAGTTTGATACGTACGTATTAAAGTATGGAATTTGAAATTATTTCATTATTGCATTATTAAATATAATGTTTTTTATTAGTTAACTGTGATAAATTGAACCATGTAATGTTTAAAAGTAAATTATATAACTATATCTAGACTTTTTAAACGTTTTATTTTATACTATTACTTAATCTGTGAGCATTATTTAAGAAAATATTTTGATATGCCAGTAATTTTTAATTCATAAGTAGCATTCCAAAATAATATGAAAACAATCATATTTTTTACCGTTAATTCGTACATTTTTACGAAGTATAAGATTAGTTTGGAATTGGTTTAAAAGTTTAAAAATATCATACCATCTGGTTGTAAACCTAGAGATCGATATGGGGTAGTTTTAAATGCCCCAAAACGAAGGGTTGCGAACCCCAATAGATAGCGGTTCTGATGTTACAGATTACATCTTTTTGACTAATGTTTTGACTTATTTAATGTTTGATTTAGTTTTTAAAATTTTACTAGTTCTAACTTAGTTATTAAAGCTACTTTAATGCTAAGCTACGAAGGTATCCGTCTAGTGAAATAGGAAAATAATTAAGACTAGAATTTAGAAATCATTATCACAGTCCTTGTATTATGAAATTACTATTTTATTTGCATCTACTTTAAAAACGTTTTTTTTTAATTCATTCATCGCATATCCTTGATTAATAATTGTGCGGGCAATCAACAGACCGAGCATTAAACTTTCATTACTAGCAACGAATTTACCATTTCAATCCATGCGGGAATTCATTCGACTGTATTAAAATAAACTATCGCAAACATAAACTTAATAACATTGAACAAAACTAAAAGAATAAAAGAAAATAAAATAAAATATAATATATGAAAGTCACCTTGAAAAACTGATACAAAATAATTTTTATTCCTTATCTGTCCTCCGGATGAAAACACAAGCTTTCTTTTTTGTTTTTAATATAAACACGAGGTAGAATTTGTATGGAGTCACTAACACTAACAGTCTGTACGGTTACTTAAACGCGAGAAAAGCTTGAATGTTTTACGAAATTCCTGTGTCCGTAAGCCGTACGTTTACCGTTCGATCGACTGAACGCACGTCTGTTCAGTTCGGCGGTCGACCTCGCACTGACGTTGCCGTCCGGGTCTACACTCACCCTTATTTTCGGTACACGGAGGGCGCTGTATTTGGCCTCTTTGTTGTATCCCTAAGAGGGGTAAATTATTACGGTTTTGCGATAACATAATAGAACGTTGCACTAAATAATCGAATGGATAACGATTTTTATTGATCATTTAAATATTGAACACACAAGAAAATTAATTTCTAAATTAAATATCAAAATATTTACCAGGCATTTACTATTGTCATTTTTTACTTGTGGAACACTTATTAAAGTCGAATAAAACAATTTTTTTTTTAAATTAATTTACAGTATAGAGTCCGGAATTATTTGTAGACTCCGGACATTATCTATATAAGTTTTACGATCACTTTAAGCTTAAGTGTTTTTTTAATGACACTATAAAATGAAAGAGGGAGACAGAATATTGATGGGCCCAACGAGCAAACAGTTGTTTTCCTTTACCACAACGAAACCATCTAATAGCTACATACTCGCATTTTACACGCAACTTATGTGATCGAATAAGTTTAGTTAAAAGTGGTTTAAAATAACACTAAAGTATTAACGCAGTTCATTTAACTTTTAAGTAAATAAAAAAGACAGGCGCAATTTGTAGATAAATTTAATCATGTGGTAATAAACTGCATGCATATTAACTAACAAAATGTATGACATTATATCATTATATAATTACATAAGTTTTATGAATGGCCGTCATGTAATTAGGACGGCAGCTGTGGGCAAAGCGATGGATAGACCAAAATAGACATGAGAAGCGTGGGACCACCGCGTCGCGGACAAACACGGTAACGAAGTAACATCCTGACATACTCGTAAGCTTTCGAAATGACACGTTACTACTCATATTGTACTTTTCATTCTATCTATGGCTTATTAAATACTGCTTTGACTAAGACTTTACGGGTTACTGGCTGAAATTTACAATAGTTAAGAAAAATTGCAATTTTTAAATAACGACAAACAATTGAACATCACTTGGATCTTATAATTTCAATAATTTATCACCAGTTTCTTAAATTATCTCTACCTTGATATAGAGTTAAGACAGAGCTTCTTTGAATTTCTAAATAAGAGGTTCCTCATTCTATTACACTTATATTTCCCCTTCTTTTTTCTTCAGACAAATTTCGACCACACAATTTTTTTAAAGAATCATTAAAAGAAATATTGAAAGTAATAATCGTAATATTAATATTACAATGCGAAAATTTAGATGGATGGATGTTTTTTTGAATGTATCTCCGAAACAGCTCAACGGACATTGATGATATTTTGTACAGATGTAGAACATAGTTTGGAAAAACACATTCTACTTATACGTTTTTTTTATTCCGCGCCGACGTAGTTGCGGGAAACGGCAAGTAACCTATAAATATTATATCTTATGAATTGTGTGCTTGAGTGTACAATTTTTAAAGAACGTCATGTAAACAAGTGTAGTTTAAAATGTGGTGAGCAGTGTATTTTTTTCTCAGTCCTTCCTGCTTAATCGTGAATGGGTAATAAAGACATGTATACAAACGTGGAAGTTTATCTAAGTGGAGGGAGAGTGGTTATGTAAGGGATTATTTTATAGACCTATAGACGTAAATATAAAAAATTAGTTATCAACTCTTTTATCGCACTGTGATTTAACAAAAAACGTGATTATTGGAACACAATTAAGCCTAGGCTTCCGAGAGATGTGAACAAATAAATTACATCGTAATTAAATCGCAAGCAGTTTTGGCGATACATCTTTAAAAATAAAACATACTCTTTTATTTACGTTGTTTCTTTATTAAGTTTAATTTTAAGTTGACCTCCTTAGTATCAATTACGTGCGGTCAAAGGGTGTTTATGTGAACAGTGTCTAATTGTATTTTTTGGAGTAATAAAATCGAGATAAAATGGCAGCGTAACATAATACAGTGCGTCTTGAAAATGACTTAACACTGACGATACTCCCTTTTAGTTCTATATAAGATGTAATCTTTGTTATACTTCGGTGGAAAAGTAAAAAATTAAGCCAAAACTTTAAGGAATTTAAAACCTTGTGCGTCGACCTTTGTGCCCCTTGTGCGTTTGAAATGATGCGTATAAAAGTACTGAATAAGTCTAATCAAATAAGTTAAAATTAGCGTATAATTTAAAGCAAACTTAGATTCTATTATATTCATGTATTATACATATTTAAAATACATTTGAACAATTATGGATAAACATGAAGTATTAAATTAAGATTCCTGACGCGCGGAGCGTAACAACCTTGGCTCCCCCTTCTAGGTCTCCCAGTCTAGACGGTACTTTGACTAAGTCTTGTTGTATCAAACTTTCATTTCGCTTCACTAATTTAAAGTTACTTTTAATAAAAAAAATCTACGACATATTTTTATTAGGTAAGGCGTAATATTTGAAATGACAGAAAAATAAATTTCACTGTTGGAATAGCATATTTTAAGCTTTGTCATCTATATATATAAAAGAAAGTTGTGTTAGTTACACCATTTATAACTCAAGAACGGCTGAATCGATTTGACTGAAAATTGATGGGCAGGTAGCTTAGAACCAGGAAACGGACATAGGATAATTTTTACCCCGTTTTCTATTTTTTTTTTAATTCCGCGCGGACGGAGTCGCTGGTAAAAGCTAGTCTATCTATATATATAAAAGAAAGTCGTGTTAGTTACACTATTTATAACTCAAGAACGGCTGAATCGATTTGACTGAAAATTGGTGGGCAGGTAGCTTAGAACCAGGAAAAGGACATAGGATAATTTTTACCCCGTTTTCTATTTTTTATTCCGCGCGGACGGAGTCGCGGGTAAAAGCTAGTAATATATAAAAGAGAGTCGTGTTAGTTACACTATTTATAACTCAAGAACGGCTGATTCGATTTGACTGAAAATTGGTGGGCAGGTAGCTTAGAACCAGGAAAAGGACATAGGATAATTTTTACCCCGTTTTCTATTTTTTATTCCGCGCGGACGGAGTCGCGGGTAAAAGCTAGTAATATATAAAAGAGAGTCGTGTTAGTTACACTATTTATAACTCAAGAACGGCTGATTCGATTTGACTGAAAATTGGTGGGCAGGTAGCTTAAAACCAGGAAACGGACATAGGATAATTTTTACCCCGTTTTCTATTTTTTTTTTATTCCGCGCGGACGGAGTCGCGGGAAAAAGCTAGTTTTATATAAAGTACCTATTGATGTTGACAGTATTTAGACAATCTTGATTGTAGCCGTGAGTTAGACTGTCCTTATACCTAAAGACAACGAGAGGGAAAACCCGTGATTTAGCTAAAAGATAATTATTTTTGTATCTATATCAAAAAACCTATTTCATGTGCATGGCAACGGAGTCGTTGCGATGTTACTTTATATATGTAAGGCATTTCGATTACTTACTCAAGAAACCTTTGTCTTCCTCACAAGACGTGTACAATACGCGAACTTTACGCTTCGACACTTTCATCAGAGTTGTGTTGTCGGTATCTATTACACAGGTGTAATATCTCGCACAGAGACGTCAACAACACAAAAGCACAGTCTTAAGAATGACGAAGAATGTCTGATTATAATCAGGATTTCTTTTGTTTCCTCATAAAAAAAAACATGTACTTTAAATTAATGAAGTACAATCTTCGCAATGGTAATATGTTGGCTCTTTTGACAGAGATAAAGTCATCTTTATTTGGTACGGACAGGGCTAGCAGTTTTTGTAGGAAGAGTTTTTTTTACGTAAGCCAATATGAGTGAGGTGTCACACGATTCACATTATTAACTAGCTGTTGCCCGCGACTCCGTCCTCGCGAAATAAAATAAAAAGTTGTAATAGCCTAAATATTCTTCCAGACTATGTCCTACATCTAAGACAAATTTAATCAAGATTCGTTGAGCCGGAGATACCTTTCAACAAACATCCGTCCATCCATCTAAACTTAGCCTTACTAACATTTATAATATTAGTAAGGTTTATATTTGGGGTACAATAAGAGCTTATTTTGTATCAATTACTAAGTGTTGCAATAGTGTGTATGTCAAACTATACAAAAAAAAATGGACAGAACAGAAAAAAATCCTTAATGATCGTAAAGATCCAAACATATCGTACATCGAACACTTAATCTTAGCAAACTGGCCTCGTAAACTTGGGCCCAGCGTTCCCGCATCCGTCAAGCATTCGCGAGATAAAACAGGGCGCGATTACCAGCCTCATTACCGGCGGCAGTAAACCCCGGCATCCATCAACCAGCTTGACTTACTGCACGAGCGCTAGGGAGATGGACTGGCTAAATTGGCATGTAGAAGTAACAGCGAAAATACAACTATACGTAGGATAATAGGAAAAACTAAATTGCAGTATGATTTTTAGTTCACAAAATTGTATAAAAATATTTTTTTACATTTCTTTGCTCCATAAGTGGCATTTTAATGCTATATTAGAGATAAAAAAATAATATGTGTACATGTATTTCAACGCAAGCTCTGACTTAGATTTTATTAATCTTGCCCATATAATTTTTGCTATAAATTATATACCCCTTGTCAGAAGATTATGGCACTAAAGACTTTAGCTCAAAGCGACAACACAGTCATAATATAACGCATGAAATCATTAGCACGGCCTCATACCTGGATATTATCTTACGTCTCGTCTTGCATCCTCTTAGATTAGAATCCCGTTTTGAGAGTAAACGGCGCGTGATGTAAAGTGGGTTCAATTTACACTGTCACTCAGAGCGACGTCGCCTCCTTGATGAGACATGGCTCTTAATAAATGTTCTCGAAGACAAGTCGATACATTCGAGAATAATTCGATTTACAATTTCAGTTCAAAAAGAGAATTCGAAAATATTTTAAACCGTAAGTATTTTGACATAAGTCAGTAACACTAGGTTTATTAAATATTTTTATTAATATTACACAAGTACTTTTACACCTAAATTTGAATTTTTAAACATGTAAAAGAGTGAAATTAGAAAAATTATCATCAAAACGAATATTTAAGTTTGGGCTATAGAAATACTTTTAATGTTGTATACGATCTCTTTGTATTTCTCAACTAAAATCTTTATTCCACTTAAAAATATTCATGGCAATCGATTTTTTAAAAACTCATGGTAGGGGTCACGATAATTCCAAGGGTTTCAAATATCCGTCCCAACGTGACGTGTTCCCGGGACTCTCACTAAATTCCAATTAGTGGCACAAAACAATAACAACACGTAGTTGCTAATTGAAAACAATTTTGTATAAATCAAGTAGAAGTAAAGTTGTTATGCAAGTAATAATGTCCATAAAGCACACCGAAATTTCCAAAGTGTCCATTTCATACCAATTAAGATAGCAAAAGTATGTTATTTTTTTTTTTTTTTTTTTTTTTTTCGTATTTGAAGTTAACCAAAGCGGTGTTAAATATAACACTGCGTTTTCGCCTTCAATTCCCTAAAAGCACGTACGCGTGGCCACGTCCTTACAATAGAATAATACAATTGCAGCGATTCTGGGGGTACAATAGTTGCCAAAACTGGTAATGGAGTTAGTGGTTGTAAAGTGTGCCATTCCGTACTGTAGCAACCCCTACAATCGTGTACCGTGTGACGTACTGAATATGGTTCTATGTACAGATATATTGTTATTCAATTCGCGAAATCGCAATCTAAAAAGATGCTATATGTATTGGTTTTATTGCAAGTATTCCGTTTTTGGAGAGCGTCGGTGGCACATGGGTTAGGCACTTGACTTGCAATCTGGAGGTCCTGGGTTCGAATCCCGCCATGTACCAATGTGTTTTTCGAGTTTCGATTTACATACGTAACATCCGACGTTCTTACTGTGAAGGAAAACATCGTGATGCAACCTGCACATATCTGAGAAGAAATTCAAAGATATGTCTGACCCCCAACCCTTGGTCAGCGTGGTTGACTATGGCCTAGTCACCCCTAATTTAGGGTAGGCTCCGAGCCCCTCGGTGGAGACGTATAGTGAGCTGATGATGATGATTCCGTTTTGTGTGTGTCTTGATATGTGATGATAATTGATTGTTTTTTTACGAATTTTTAAACAAAGAAAGTACTTAATAAAGAATACTACGCGATATCTATAAAGACATAGTAAACAGCTGTTTTTTAGCCGACTTCAAAAAGAAGGAGGTTATCAATTCGACTGTATTTTTTTTTTTTTTTTTTTTTTATGTGTGTTACCGCGAAACTCCGCCCCTGGTGGTCCGATTTTGATGAAAAATATTTTAATCGAAAGGAAGTGCTTGCAGGTGGGTCCCATTTTTTTGTTTTTTTTTTTAAATAACTAGAAGACTAGTAGATTTTGAATATAGCTTCAAAATTTGTTGCGACAATTAGGGACATTTTTGCTTTCAGCGCTTACGTAGGCTAAACTATAGGACCTACTTAAAAATGATGTGTGGCGAATTGTAGCTCTTTAAATGTGCTAAATAAAAGTCCGCGATAGCATATATCTATCTTTTATAGTTTTCTCACAATAACCATTTTTTTCTTCAGAAACATCAATTAAATTCATGCCCTATTTCCGACGCTATTATTCGAGTTCAGTATTAACCCTTATGTAAATAAACATGTTCATTATCAAGAGAATTTAATGTAGATTATATTTGCAATTGAAACTATATCATTCTGTCTAATAGTTTAGGAGATATCGTAAGAATAAAATTACGCGGAAACGAAAAATGCTACACGAAAAGCACAATTTTGCTTTCTGGGCTTACGTAGGTCAAACTATATGACTTACATAAAAATGATGTATGGAGTAATTATAGATCCATAAATTTGCTAACTAACAGTCTTCGGTGGCATATATCTATCATCTATGGATGTCTCACAAAAACCATGTTATTGTGAACAAACTTCGATTAAAATGCACACGAAAAACAGCGTCGTAAGCTTACGGCGCTATTATATTACATTCGATATGAATCCTTATCCAAATAAATATGTTTGATGGCTAGAGTATTAAATGCAGATTACATTAGCCTTTAAACTATGTAATTCTGATCAATAGTTTGGGAGATATTAAATAATTAAAAACTACGCGCATTCGAAAAATGCTAGTGCGGCGCGCGGCTGGACAAAATTAAAGGCACGCTACGATGTATTAGTTCGTTAATTTTCAATTTGTATACCGATTTTGATAATTATTTCATTGTTTAAAGGATAAGTGGTTATCTGCTGCATTCTAAATTAGTTTTTGAATTGAAGTACACACATATCAAATAGGAAAGTCCTTTTCTTTATTTGTCTTATTTATGTCTTTATATGTATTAAGGAAATTTGTAATTGAACTTCAAATTCACTAAAAATTGTGAAATAAAACAAAAATTTTAAGAAAAAAAAAATAGCCGACTTCAAAAAAAAACAATCTCAAACAAAATGCACTCAAAAGTAACCTAAAAAAACCAATTTCAAACAAAATAAACTCAAAAGTAACCTAAAAAAACCAATTTCAAACAAAATGCACTCAAAAGTAACATAAAAAACAATTTTAAACAAAATGCATTCAAAAGTACCATAAAAAACAATCCCAAACAAAATGCACTAAAAAGAAACAAAATAATGACATGAAAACTTCTTTCTTTCTTTCTTGTCTTTTTCAAAAACCCTCTAAACTCTAAAGAAAGTTCTCTTCTTTCTTGTAACATGTCTATATTGTATAATTATTGTTATTTTGGAGTCGGTTTCGGCCTAAGTAGGGACATAAACGTAAGTATGTCTCATACATCTCAAATATAAAATGTATAATATTATATTTACTTCGGCCGACACCGACTGCGAAATAACAATAATTATACAATATAGACATGTTACAAGAAAGAAGAGAACTTTCTTTAGAGTTTAGAGGGTTTTTGAAAAAGACAAGAAAGAAAGAAAGAAGTTTTCATGTCATTATTTTGTTTCTTTTTAGTGCATTTTGTTTGGGATTGTTTTTATGGTACTTTTGAATGCATTTTGTTTAAAATTGTTTTTTATGTTACTTTTGAGTGCATTTTGTTTGAAATTGGTTTTTTTAGGTTACTTTTGAGTTCATTTTGTTTGAAATTGGTTTTTTTAGGTTACTTTTGAGTGCATTTTGTTTGAGATTGTTTTTTTTTTACAATATTAATAAAACATTAAGTGATGTTTTATGGCGTCTCTACACAACACCATTAAAGATACAGTTTTACCATAAAGGCCCATTCTATTTGGGCATATTTACCCAAAAATGTTTTTTACTGCCCACACCCAATTTCCCTACTACTGTCGTGAATATTAAATGTGCTTTGTTGGTGTTTTATTACGTCTTTATAACTTAGAGTACCCATGGATGTAAAATTGTTACCGTTTTCATGACCGTTACTAAAGAAAATTCAATATGGATGCTTATTGTTTACCGATGAATAAAATATTACGACATCAAAGTGGTAATAAACGAGTATATTTTATTCTGAAACTAGCTGTCACCCGCGACTGTCCGCACGTAATTAAAAAAAAAACTTATTAAGTAGCCTATATGTTCTTCCAGACCATATAGGCTATTCTATATGTGTGCTAAATTTCATCAAGATCCGTTGAGTCGTTCTGGAGATAACTACAAACAAACATCCATCCATCCATCTAAACATTCGCATTTAAAATATTAGTATGATATGTATTACCAAAATGATTTGTCACGAAGCCTAAGCCTAAGCCTTTTTCAATAATCATGATTTCTGGTAATGTCTTATATCATAGTGCGAGCACTGTCTTAATTTCTGTAATGTTCTGCTAGATTTCGCTTAAATCTAAATAAAATCTCCTTTGTTCTTCTTATAAAAAATATGTGGCAATTTCACGTAATATCACGTGTAGTCACGTATTATCACTGATAAAGAATAAGAGGGATGGCTACAATGTTGTTATACATATGTCACAACAATGGAAACATAGTGAGATAAACAAATTCTGTCCCGCCACCAAATCGCGATCGATCCTAAATATAAATGATCGACATAAACAACCGCTATTAATACTCGCCTTTGTTTCCTCGCTGTGGTGTTTTTATTTCTTTTTTTTTATAAATTATGCGTCCATTTTTAACCTTTGACAAGGAGGCAACCGCTCGTTCTCCGGGACGGATAGTAATGGAAATTTTATGATGTTTTTTATGTTTTTCCAAGGGTTTGTTTGGATATGGAGATAAACAGTTGAATGGTTTTTATACCTCGCAAGTATTACTTTGCATGGTCATAGAACATAAAACCTTACGTTCAATACAATGATTCTTGTTTAGGTCATTATCATATTGCCTACATATATCGGAGATTTTTGGAATAATTAAATATAATAAAAACTAAATAGGGGACTAGAAACTAAATAGAAATAGGGGAAAAGAGCACTTGATCTTTCTACAGCATTAATCTTTCGATTACAAACAATGTAAACCTTTTTTTAAAGAGGGGAATGCGTTACGCATGCTAAGTGAAAGCAATGAAAGCCTAGCAATACCTACAGTCCTATGATTCTACGTTACGACTGCTAAACAAAATTCCGTAGAGGGTTAAAGGCTATTGTACAATAAGTTAACAATTGCTGACTATACAAAGAATTATCAATATACTATAAACAGGAGACAATCTGTCTGGCCAGTAACTTATAAACTCCTTGATTTTCTTATGGATTAAATTGTACACACAAAGACAGCAATAACGGGATATGTATCATATTAAAAATCCCCTCGAATGTTCTATAAAATACAGTGAAAGCCCGGCCGTTGCCCGTCTGCGCGTATAATAGACATGTTCATGCCTACAGAACCCTTGTTTAACATTCCTGTCTCAGGTCTGGTCTAGACTTAGCCGCAATTATACTTTGGATGTTCGATCGACGGGAAAAATTAAATTCTTCGCGTTTTAAGGTCATCGGTTAACGGCATTGTCACGTATGGCTACGGTATTCAATAATGGGGTTTGCTTTTTGATCGTGGTAATTATTTTCTTAAGGTAGGATGGACTATTTATTTATGCTAGATAGTTTTAAAGGTAATTATGCAAGCAAACATTATTAAGAACTAGCTGTCGCCCGAAACACTGTCCGCGCGGCTTTAAGAAAACTTAAAAAGTAGCCTATGTATTGAATATATTTACCAAATTACATCAAGATCCGTTGAGCCGTTCCGGAGAACCAACAAACATACATCCATCCATCCACCTATACATCTAAAAATCGGCATTTATAGCATTAGTAAGATTACGTTATCTTCAATCAACTAACTTAAATAATTTGCTACGTTTGCAAGAATACATAACATATTAAACAAATTATGGAGAATGAATCGTTTCAAACAATACACACTGTTAAACACAAACTGTTAACTCGACCCGAGCCGGGTGTTTTGTAAATTGGCAAAGTTTCAGATTTCTAGATTTGCGTACTCCTAACGTTTCCGAACGAACAAATGAATGACGTGAAAGGTTGCTATTGGCAACCTATGCACGACTCATTTGCGAGGTATTTCATTACGACTGCCTGTTACAGAACTCACTTGACGAGGGACAGGTGACCCTATAGCAACAAAGTTACTTTCAATAAAAACATGCGATTCTCAACTTAATGGCATACGTAACAGGGGCATCGTAACTGCATCACTAATCTGGGAGAATAATTTTCAAAGTTTCATACCTAAATGTACTATCAAACATTTAATATTAAACTTTATATATATTGGACTACGGTTCAAAGTTATAAATAGAAATTTGTAGAAATGCTTATGATAGATTTGAGGTATTTGTTGTTGAAATAACTGCGTTTATACAGCCGTTTAATGTTAAACAGAGATTAATGATTGCAGATAGAGGTCGTGTATTAAGTTATGAATTAATGGGTAACATTAGATTTACGCGAGTTCTTTGGCAGTCTAATTTACCGTATCGATTTGTTCATTTTATCACCTTTATAATACCCTTGTAATAAAATGAATTAATGTAACTCGAGTACGATAAATGTAACATAAATATTAACTACACAATAGTATCTGTTTTAGTAAACGCTAGGAAGAAAGCAGGAAGTCATTTTGTAACTTGTTTAATTACATTGTTTCCATATTATTTTCCAGTGTATAAGTTACTAGATGTCGCCCGCGACTCCGTCCGCGCGGAATTAAAATAAAAACATAATATTAGCCTATGTGTTCTTTCAGACTATGATCTACATCTATGCCAAATTTTACCAAGATCCGTTAAGTCGTTCTGGAGATACCTTCAAACAAACATCCATCCATCTAAACATTCGCATTTATAATATTAGTAAGATTGCATATTTTTATTCTACAACAATAACAGAAAATTTCTCTTCATATCTGGGTGCTTTAGCTGCCATAATGTCGATTAGTGAACATTGAAATATTAAATACAATATCAAGCCCCAATATTTCATGATAAAATGATTTCGATTTTTACAGACGACATATTTCCTTGCAACAAATCAGTACATAACGCCCGAAGTTAATCATCTGGAAACTATTCTCCATTCAGGACCTTCAGATTCAACACAAAAAGCAGAGGGGAGGTGCCTCCACATCCTCTCTGGCCAAACTGTAATGACCTACTGAAAGACTGGAGACAGACCATTCAGTCCTACAATTCGCAAATTGCGTGGGAGGCAGGGTATACCAGGTTAGACTGGTCTATGGGCCGACATTGGAGCGTTCATTCAACCATTATTTCCACATGATTTGACGTGTCATTGCCATCCCTTCGCGTGTGTCAGATAAAGTTAAAAAATGAATAACTTACGTACAGAGGATTTCCTGTTACTGTCATATTTCTAACAAGACATTATCAGAAGATTAAGCCAAAAGGAACAACGGAAGGTAAACAGAGCTACAATTCTTCATAAAAACTGCTCCGAAAGTAGTAAATAGAATGGAAACATCTTCTGGATTAAGAAGTGATAATACAACAACTTTGTCATATACAATTCCTTCGTTTATTTTATTCACTTTCTCTAGAGTGTCAGTAGATTTATGTCTCAAAGCTAACTCTGATTTTTATTTAATAATAAACATAAAGTCGTATTAATTCACGCGATATTTTGGCGTTGGATTTCAAAAGTGCGTGCCGACAGCAGTCGAGATAAACATGGTTGTTGCAGGCGGGCCGGAACTAATGCAGACGCTTTATCAAAATGTATATAGCTTGAATGCATCCAGGGTATACGCCTTGTTTCTGTACAACTCAAATAAATATTCATATATTAATATGTAAGTACATTAACAGGATGTTTTGTCAGTAAGCAATTTGTGCCAGTAATAGAGAGAGTCGGTGACTCTGGATTAAGCACTTGACTTGTAATCTGGTCCTTGGTTCGAATTCCGCCATGTACCAATGTGTTTTTCGATTTCAATTTACATATGTACCTATGTACCTGCACATATCTGCGAAGAAAATAAATGTGTGAAGTCAACCAACCCGCACTTGGCCAGCATAGTCCAAGAAGCCCAGTGGCGACCTTATAGTGAGCTGATAATGATACTGCTAAATTTTAGCCAAGTCCGATATTACTAAGTTTAGGATATCAACAATTCTAGCTAGCATTACGACCACGAGTGTGTAATCTCTCGCCAATAGAAAATAAAATCCGATGTAAACAGACAACCTATTTATCGGTGCAAGGGATTTTTATCTGTTCTTAAAAGAAAAGTCGACATCATTCAATCGACAATCTACACGGTGCGTGTTTAGCTGATTCGATAACAACATAAATCTGCCACCTCCAGAAAATGCTGAATCACGTTAATAAATTTCACCCAAACGCAATGACACCCCTCTTTGACACGTTCAGCGGAACAACGGCAATATTGAGGAGCTATTGCATTAAGATAAGCTCGAATTTGTGGTCTTTTAAGCATCTATTGGACGCATAATCGAAGTACGAATTGGAGATTTAATAATTCGTTGAAGGTTTAAGTTTTTTATTTAAAAATAAAACTAATAATTCAAATAACTTTTTAATTTTTGTCTTTATTCCTGTTGGTTATTCTCCTTCTTATTGTACAAAATAAAAATGCTTTCTTTTTATATTATCTCCTCATATAATTTTGTCAATGGTAAAATTTATTTGAGTATTTATTGATGTAATACCACTTCTAAGATAAGATTACAACTTGTCAGACACCTGTCAACATTACATCGAACACGAAATGTAACGCAATAAAATAAATAAACAACAATGATGCAAAACTCCAGTCATGGTGCTTAACTTAATTCTTCATTTATTTTCAGTTTAGGATGTACACTACATATTCTTATTTTCGTACTTCTTAACAATTATAATGCTTTATTATAGTAACAAGATATCAAGCATTTCTTGTACTTACATCTAAAACATCAATAGCATTTGAAGCCATTACAAACTTGTTAATAAACTTTGGATTTAAATCTAAACACATATTTTTCATATCTGAATTGAAATTTAAAAATATTACTTTATATGAATATTTCTCCAAATCTTTAACAACTGAAACAAGATTAGATGCAACTGTAGAATCCATATGTCTAAAGTTTACACCATCAATTACAATTATTGAATCCATCACTGCTGTTTGAGACGCTTTTAATATTGTACTTCTGACATATTCCGCAGCACAATATGATAATTTAACAGGAAGTGGTAATATAATTAAATCTCCTTTTTCTCCTGTTATAGTTTCAATGTCTATAAAAGGTCTTGCAGTTGAATATAACAAGAAGGCTGCATCTACGATGATCCCGGTCACGATTCCGTATTCTAATCCAACGCACAAACAAACTAATATAGTGGTAGTAATAACAAACAATTCCTTTTTGCTAGCCTTCCACAATCTAGGGAATATTGTGTAATCAATCATAGAAAACATTGCCGTGATGATAAGTCCAGCCAATGATGCTTTAGGTATGTAATAAAATGTCGATGTTAGTAAACTTAAGGCTAAAATAATTAGCAAACCTGTAAAGATGCCACCAGCGGGTGTCTGAACACCAGAAGCATGGTTTAGGGCTGTACGCGTAAAAGATCCCGTAACGGGCATACTTCTTACAAAAGATCCTACCATGTTGCAAAGTCCAAGAGCTATCATTTCTTGTGTAGCATCAACTCGTACACCTCCAGAAAAAGCTTTTGCTATAGCTACGGATTCTAAAATTGCAACTAGCGGTAAAACTATTGATTCTGGCCCAAGAGTTCTAGTCATGTCTCCAAAACTGTATGTTTCATTTCCGACAACAGTGCTAAATGGCGGAGGCTGGACCTTTGGTAATCCGCTTCCGATATCTCCTATTAACATCAACGGCTCGCTGAATGTAGTCACTTTTAAAATATACGCCACAATAATTCCTAATAAAACCACAATGGCGTTACGAGCTAAAGACACAAACCATCGAAGCTGTTTTTGTAAATTATCATTTCGGCCACATCCATTGCCCAGTTTTTTCAAAATTATAAGAATTATTATTGTTGAAAATCCAAGTACGGGATCCCAGAGCTTAGCCGTTTTGATATTGCGAGCAAAGTTGTACATAGATTCTGCGAAAAAATTTCCAGATGATCCACTGAGACCAAACAAAGATTTCAATTGCGCAGCGGCGATTTGCATTGCCGCAGATGTCGTGAATCCACTTATAACTGGCGTTGATATAAATTCTACTAAAAATCCTAGATTTAAAATGCCCATTGCGAATGACACCACACCTGTAAGGAAGGCTGCTAGCACAGCAAAATCTGCAGAGTAATTCGCCACATATTTTGCCGTCAGCGTCGATAAGACAGCTGTGGGACCGACGGTTATATCTTTACAGCTTCCAAAAAACAAATAAACAAAACCTCCCATTAAGCCAGAATACAATCCATACTCCGGTGACAGACCAGCTACAACAGCATAAGCGATGCCTTGCGGTATTGCGGTCAAGCCTACTGTTATTCCTGCAATTATGTCCTGAATTAAAAGTGTTCCATTATATTTAGGAAGCCACTGTGTTATTGGTAGTCTTTTCTTCACAGTTTTAACACTGCACGTATTTGTAACACTGTTTTTTATTCTTCTACGTATCGTTTGTGGTTTATTATGTGTGTCGAAACTAATGGCTGTAGACATTATGATAACGTTACTACTCGCTACCACGTACAGATATTAACTAAATCGCTCTCTTAAGGTATCAAAAAGAATATGAGTTATTTATCTCGACTGATAATTCATCGATAAAATCGGAGATCGACGTCTTAGATTTCCGTTACTTTTCCGTCTTACGCGAGAATCATATGGTCTGACGTCAATTACTTTGATCTTCGAACATTTCTTATCTTGTGTTTAATGCCTTTCCTGGATTGAATAACAATGATTTTTACCGTTTATATTGAAAGAAATCTCTCTTATTTTTTAATATTTTCTTTTTAAATTACTTAATTTGTCGTTAAAGTCGAACTAACTTTTTGCTGAGTTTTTTGATTGTATAATAATATATTAGACGGTTTTTTTATAAAGTACCGATGACAAAAGACTACCTTTGACGTTTCCCCTTCAAATGACCTTTAGTAGTTGTCAATAGTGACACAGTAAACTTTTGTTTATTGCCTGTTCAAAACATTAGCCAGCAAGTCGCCAGCAGAACATAAAATATTTGCAAAAGAAAAGTCATCAGTTTCTTCTTTAAATTTTATCGTAATAAATAATTACATTTTCATTGGTATTCCTATAAGCAATTTTACTAAAATATTTAGACTAAGGCGAGATCTGGATCATGGATTATTAGAGTTGCGCAACACTTCACAAAACTTGATTTCCTTATTTAATTTAATCTAAACCACACTTAACTCTCTGTTGTTGGTGTTGCAGATATTTTTAAATTCAACACGCATGTTTGCAGTATGTCGTGATTTTATCAACTTATCTGTGATAGGTTGGCCGGCCTGACCGGGGTTGCGGCGATAAGGACTGATGAAGGTGTCCATGGCTACGCATACAACTTCCGCATTACGCTGGAATGTTTTTTGAATATAAAAAAAAACCTTACTGCTTTAACATAAGTGCTATTGGAGTCGACAAAAAAAATGAGATTTTTGGAGAAATAAACTTAACTAACTTTAATATATGTCAATATTAAATGATAAAGAATTAACAAAGTACTTTAAAGATATTATATTTTTTTTTAAAGAGTCATTTTTTCACCAGTAATTTCGGTAATAAAAAAATAACCGTCAACTTAACAAAGGATTATGATTAGTTAGACAATAAAATTTAATTTATATTAGTTACTAGCTTTTACCCGCGTCTTCGTCCGCGCGGAATAAAAAAAAATGCA
This sequence comes from Papilio machaon, assembly GCF_912999745.1. Taxonomy (NCBI): domain Eukaryota; kingdom Metazoa; phylum Arthropoda; class Insecta; order Lepidoptera; family Papilionidae; genus Papilio; species Papilio machaon. The sequence goes on along the minus strand of NC_059989.1, from coordinate 1,452,655 downwards.
CACAAGATAAAAGATTATCGTAAAGTACTCGACTTCAATTGCGGCGATACGACTATGCCATCTCGTTTATTAAAAGGAAAAAGGCACTATGGGATTGGCATGTCCTAAAAGGACGAAATTTCCAAAAAAAAAAACAGATTAAAAAAAAAAGATAAGAAAGTTCTCATGTCCGTCTCCTGGTTCTAAGCTACCTGCCCATAAATTTTTAGTTAAATTGATTCAACCGTTCTTGAGTTATAAATAGTGTAACTAACACAACTTTCTTTTATATATATAGAATTTACTTAATTTGGGTTCTATTAGCTAATGATAAAAATAAACAAACAGTCATTAATCATGATCGACTTTAAAATAATATCTAAAATTGATGTACACATTTTGTTAATCCTTAACATTGAACGTGTAATGAATGGGGGAGATCTTAATCAATCACCATTAGACGATTATGATGGACCCAAAGATTTTAATTTAAGAGTGAATGAATTCAGGAAATTAGTTTAAACATTTTTGAATCTATATCACCATCAAAGTAAATTTTATAATATGTAGTGTCATTTTCCGAAAACAAAAATATCCACAGATAATATTTTTCACTTGAATAAATCTTCATAAACGAATTAAAAGTAAGAAAAAAAAACGAAACGAAACAAAAGAATTCCAGATTTTACGTTTTTAAAATACATATTATTAAGAATTAATTAGAGTAATATTTTATTTTGTGTTTTTGTATTATATTTGTATAATTTGATTTGTATTTATTATTTATGCTTATTTTCTAACAAATAAACCTAATAAATCCCAATTAAATATTTAATGAATAAATCATAGATTCACTATTTGTATTAACATAGCTATACACCTGATTCTACCCTTTGTTTACAAAAGCCGTGTGTACGTAAAGCGAAGAAATAGTATCTTGATATAGTGAGGAATTAGTCCCCATTCAAAGTTAAGCCTCATGTTAAATCTATTGCCTTGTAAATTTTGAAAGTTTAAGGGACAATGGTGTGACGATACTGAAAGTTTCAAGTGAAGGATTACATCCCATTAAATTGGCATACACCACACAAGATATAGAAATAGTATGTAGATGAATATAGAATCAGTTTGTTATTCGTTTAGTTCCCACTTCTTGTTTGTATATAATCTTTTGCCAACAGATTATAGCACATTTCAAGAAGATTCAAATGCTAAGCACATAATCGTTATATGGATTCAAGATGGCTGCATTAATCAAATTTACTTACGAAAAATCCAGTTGTATTTTTTACCTGAAACAGAAAATATCATCTTAATCTTATATACATATATAAAATTTCCATGTCACAATGTTAGTTACCGTACTCCTCCGAAACGGCTTTACCGATTTTTACCAAATTTTATATGCGTATTCAGTAGGTCTGAGAATCCGCTACTAACTTTTTTTCATACCCCTATTAAGTTTTTTTTTAAACTGCGCGCGGATGGAGTCGCAGGCGACAAATATTACAAATTGGAAAGTTTAGATGCATGGATGGATGTTTGTTTGAATGTTTCTCCGGAACGGCTCATAGAGTCTTGATGAAATTTAGCACAGATGTAGAACATAGTCTGGAAGAACATATAGGCTACTTATTAAGTTACTTTTTAATTCCTCGCGGACGGAGTCGCGGGCGACAGCTAGTTAATTATAATTCGAATAGTTTAATTTAACATGATATCCAATATCGTTAGATACAATAATATGGATTTACATCATCAAAGTTTCATTAATCCGTCGATCGGATAGCGTTTAATTTGCCCAATAATAACCAGTGTACTACGGTCATACGGTTGCGACCACTCAGCCGGAAACAACCCCCTGTACCCCTCAGTCGGCGAAGGGTTAAGGGAGATGGTGTAATATTGGTAAATTGGTCGATTTCGATAATACACGGCTATTGTTTTGTGTGTTTGTTGAGTGTAACAATTATTTACTTTGCTTATATAATTTTTATCTACTATTACTTTTCTAATAAGACGTTTATTACTGTAGTTTATTTATTTAAATAGTCATTATTTGAAATATAAAAATGCTTTAAAAAACTCAGTAATTGTTTAAGAAATTTCGTATGAATGATAAAATGATGTCTATCATACCATCCTTGAATTAGACACTAATCAAGACAAGAATCGTTTTAAACATATAGTTATCTCTGTTTTGTCAAAGATAATGTCAGGGATGGCGATATGTTTTATACATTAAACAATTATCGAGATTTTGGTCGCAGAAACCGATCGATTTATACATGTAGGTACCATATTTTTTGCAAGGTCTCCCTAAGTTTATAAATTTCCTTATGAAATTGCTATCGTAAAATATAAAATGTTGTAAAACACACCCCATATTATATGCGACGTATTTGAAAGTCGGACGAAGTGTGACGTAACGTGCACAAATTGAGTATCACCTGGATTTACGATAGCCGTTAAGCTTTACAATCTCTTCGTTTTAGACGGTTTATAGAGTGTGGTCGAATGTTTCGCGATTTTATTTGTATGGAGAGTTTGAAAATTATAATCATACGATAACCAAGTGAAACTTTTTAAAGTGATACCGACTCACCGTTATAAAAGGCGTCAACGAAATCTCATGCAATTTAATGTAATACGTAATCAGAGATTTAAAGTAAACCCGACCGCTTTATCCCGAAGATACTGGAGCTCGTAAAGTCACCAGTATCACGATGGCTTTTTGTTAAGTGAATTTACATCGCTTTGTTTTTTCTGAGATTTTTTACAAAAAAAAAATCGTACCTTAAGATTACTTTGATTTTAAAGTTTTGTTGCTGACTTTGTTACTCATCTATATATATAAAAGAAAGTCGTGTTAGTTACACTATTTATAACTCAAGAACGGCTGAATTGATTTGACTGAAAATTGGTGGGCAGGTAGCTTAGAACCAGGAAAATGACATAGGATATTTTTTACCCCGTTTTCTATTTTTTTTTATTCCGCGCGGACGGAGTCGCGGGTAAAAGCTAGTCTATATATATAAAAGAAAGTCGTGTTAGTTACACTATTTATAACTCAAGATCGGTCGAACTGATTTAGCTGAAAATTGATGGGGAGGTAGCTTAGAACTAGGAGACGGACATAGGAACTTTTTTATCTTGTGTGCATTTTTTTAATTCCGCACGGACGGAGTCGCGGGTAAAAGCTAGTAAGTTTATAAAAAAGGGTGATCATTATAATTTGCAAGGATATCTTGTATCCTAAATACTCATTGTCTCGTCTAAATATTAAATGGTATTGATAAAGTAAAATATAACCTTTTTTGATGATATAAGAATGTCATTAAACTATGCAAAAGGTACAGCGGTGTACAAAGGCTTCGAGGTAATAAAAATAAATTTAGAATTTGCTTTGTTTTTGTTTTCTGTTGTTATTGTACATTGCTTTGTTTATACAGCGTGTTCCAGTTTCTTTTTCTAACAGTTGCTTTCATTGCATGTAATTTTCTTTATTCTTATACAAAGCAACTTTATAATACAGGGTGAATTACTCGTGGACAAAGTATTTTATGACTTTTTTGTTCCTTTCTAATACTATGTTAGCATTTATGTAAAAGTGTTGGAACTAGTAGTATCTTTTGGTGTAAAAGAAATTATTATGTTATAAATATATTGCCGTGAAATAAATATGTACTAACTGCTATACTTAGAGTTAACCTTAACATTCTGTTAGTGAAGATTTATAGTAGTAAATCTACACTTAGTGACACATAACTCTTGTGAATGCGGCAGTTAATGTATGTGTTTAATAGAAGTTTCTGCATTCGGAATTTTAAGTATTTGTGTATTCACCTAAGTGTTTTCGTTTTACAAGATTATATACTATTTACTTGAATCATAAATAAATATTATAATAGACACTTTACTGCAAGACAGATCGGAGTTGAACCCTAGTGCATTACGGGTATTGCTACGTCAATTTTGATTTGTTCTTTGGATACGAACCAATGTCGAAAGAGTTAAGGTTAAGTATAGTACACATTTTTCAAATGTACAGTCAGTAATAATATTTCATTGTTTTATTGTTAAATACACGAAATCTTAATACATATTGTATTCTTGTTAAATTCTTTAAAAGCTAAAATATTCAATGACACAAGTTACACGATTTCTACAAAAAAATCTTTGGCAAGCGACTCACAAACACAAAAGGAAACTATTTTCTCCATCTTGTATAATGTATTTTTTATTTTTATCTTTAGTCTGCTGATATTCAAAGCATGTGTAATTACGCCAATAACTCTGATGTTGTTCAACTAAAACTATTTCTCGCGACTGTACTCAATGTATGGACGCCTTGACATTGCCAAAAATCGCCGTCTAGACAAGAAAACGACCTCTGTTTGTGTATATTATTTAAATTATGTACAAGAAAGTACAGCGATAATATTAATAATGTCATAAATTCTTTTTTGTTGTTTTGTTTTCATGCATTTATTAACACAGACTTTTGGACTCTGAGACTCAGTTTGTTTATATGTATTTGAAAGCAAAGATAAAAGTAAAGGCTTGATTCATATTTTATCTTCTTAATATATTTATTAAATCAAGATGGAATTGTAATCACGAGAAATAATTGCTTTTTTTAAAATAAATATCTGTTAAAACGACAACCCGTCACTTTGGTACTGAAATAAATATAATAAGTTACCTAAAATAAACAAAAACTTAATGCTTACTACTACATCTTATCTATATATATGAAAGAAAGTCGTGTTAGTAACACTATTTATAACTGAAGATCGGTCGAACTGATTTGACTGAAAATTGGTGGGCAGGTAGCTTAGAACCAGGAAACGGACATAGGATAATTTTTACCCCGTTTTCTATTTTTTATTCCGCGCGGACGGAGTCGCGGGTAAAAGCTAGTATTTAATAAATCTTAGTATGAGAAAATAATAATATTTTCATTACATTCTACTCAAAATATTCAAATTATTAATAAACAGCAAATAACTTCAGATGTGGTTACACAACACGCCGGGTACACACAGGGTGTGGTGGGCGGTGGAGGAGGTACGAACAAGTGTCAAAGGAGAACAAAGCACGCCGCGGAGGCTGTTTATCAGGCGACACGTCACTCAAAACTTCCGCTACGCCACTGACGGTCTACTCTATACGATATTGTATGTGCGTGTCTGTTTGTTACAGCCATGAAAAATTCAAGTAAATTTATTTTATTAATAAATATGTAATCTTCACAGTCACCAGCATAAATAATAAATTACGTAAATTAGAAATCATTATCAATTTACAATAACATTTTACGATTTTTCCAAACATGTGATTCTAAATTTTATATATTTATTTTTCAATCGTACTTTAAGACATGCCGTGAATGTGGCGTTGATAAAAATAACTAAAAATGTTTCAAAATTATTGCCGTTTGTTATCAATTTTTGCGCCGAATCAATGACAATGTCGGCAACACTGCACGCAGTGTGTGCACGAAAACGACATATCTAAGGATGGTTACGCACTGTGACATTTATAGTTTTAAATTGTAAAGAATTCTTGAATGATTACTACATTACAGTAGTGATGATGTCCTCCATGAAGTGTCCATCAACGAAAAACCTTGCTATTCCCGGGAGTGTGGTTGAAGGTGTTTGGCAAAGCCGAAGTCAATTTGGAAGGTCTGTTCTGTAGTCGTTTGAAAATGTGTTATTGCAGACGTACACTGGACGTAAGCAACAGGAGAAAAATCGTTGTGTCAATCAATGGAGGTCGCTTTGGGTTTATGACGGCAAGTAATTTGTAAAAACAATATTGTTCAAAATTAAAGTGTATCCAAGTCCTTAGAATCGAGCGACAAAATGTTGGTGCCGTCGGTTTTCCCGGAGTGAATGGAAATGCTTTACAGAACACACGCACGCGTCGTTTTTTACGCTGCATTCCGTCCTTTATTGCAAGTGACGTTTTAATTTAGCGGTGTTACCTTGAATTCAATTAAAATTCATGAAATATATTGATAGCTAAATTTATTTAACCAACGTTATAAAGTTTACTATTTATTTACGTATTCGTTGCATTCTTAAAATACTATTTTTAAATAAGACATATGAAGATTAGATTTTTTTTAAGTATTCTTCACTATTCCTTTTATCAAACTTAGTGCTTCCATTTGTATAAATTAAAGTACTTATCTTTCATTACTTTATGCATTTATTCAGACTTCATCAAAATATAACTCACTAAATCTGAGTACTAGAATTTACAAAATGAGAACATATTAATTGATTCAAATACCTTGAATCTAGGTCAGCAGAATGAAAACAAATCGATGTGAAAAGAGAATCTATGTCGTTAAAACGTCCACACTTTAATTGGGCCATTGATCTATTTTGCAGCGTTGTTTTGTCTTGGCCGAGACTCTGCGGCGCCAGAGGTTTCGCTTTTCACAAGATTTATTCGTCGCATTCCTCTTACTTTCAGTAAAAGTATAATTGTGTTCATTAGAAAGTGGACATAAATCATGCGAGATAAGTTTCTCAAAGTTCGAGACATATTTTAATGTCCAATTTAGTGCGACAGAGTTTTTACTGTCACGACTACCGTGATAAGACTTATGATTTCAATTATGATGCAGTGAAATAAGTTATTTTAGTTTATAAAACTGATAATCTTTCACATTTTACAATATTTGCCAGTTTATTTCATCCGAAATGTATCAGAACGACCACTACAAAGTAACTTGTTATTAAGCAAATTCCGCTACTACCTCGTTCTCCTGCCATTGACAACAGGCAAAACAACGGTCCGTCAAAAGATTAATCGTTCACCGCCAGGCGCAGTGGGCCCTCATCAAAAAAGTATAAGTCCGGTCGGCTGCGGACGCGAGCTAATTTATACGAGGCTTTGATTGACGGGGCGTTCCAGATTCATTTAAAATTTACCGATACGCCTGACCCTAATGTTTTGCTCGATGTTGGTACAAATTATTACATCCGTTGAAAGTCGAACTATGTATTAACTTAATGATCGAACAACTAACTGTATTTGATTCAACGTAAAACTGAAATTATATACAGGGTGTCTGGAATATATAAAATAAATTGTAAATTATATATTTTTAATAGTAAGTAATATGTTATTACAATTTATCTTTGTTAAAAAACAACATGCTGTTATTCAAACATTGAATTCGCATTAGGTGAAAAAACGTTGTAAATGCATAAAAGCCATAAAATGCAAGGTAAACCCATTATCAACGCGCAGCCACGTGCGCGCCGGAAATGCAGCCGACGCCATTTTTCATCGCCACCGGATGTGACGTCCCATAGTTCATGGCTTTTTTATCAATGTCTGCGTCTATCGGTAATATATATGAGTTCATCTTTATCATCCCTTAACAATGAACAAATCTTTGCAATCGAGGTTTTTGCTACGGTACCTAGAATTTACCTGATGAAAAACGATTATTACAATCTATTTTTAATTTTTATAGACCGATATGCATAATTACATATTAAATTAATTATATTTGGTAATCCTTGATGTATTTCCTAAGAAAATATTATTATTTGTTATCGGTTGGTGCCAAGTTATGTAAATTAAAGAAAACATTAAGTGCAGTGTAACGCCTTTATGGTATACAAACAGGATAACATTGGCGCTGTAACGCCGCTACGTCGTAACCCCGACGTAGCATTGAAAGCTACATGTTTTATGTTCATGCCTTTAAGTTATAGCTTATGTTAATTGAGGCAATATTAGTTACGAACCTACTTAAACTTTCAAGATTTGCATTAAATAAAATGTACTAAATATTAAAAAAACTAAACAATAACAATACATTTTTTTAAACTTACAAAGTTAACTAGGGAAAGAAAAACATTTAAACTTTTTAATGCCTAATCAATTTATGTATTTAATTAAACAAACATTTTAAAAATATACGGAACCTTCATTATTATGCAACCTTACACATCCGCACGTAACAATGCCTTACGTTATGACGTGATATGTAATTACGATTTTCCCTTTTACCTCGAAATTGCACCTGTAGTCCGTATTCAGGGAAACGGGCTTTCAAGAAGCATCCCCATTGAAACAGCTTTTAGGCATCGACAAAAGCTCCAGCTTAATTTCCATTCACGCTCCACGTAGCCAGCGACCGTACGGGAAGGTTTGGGCCCGTACACGCCAGAATGTATTAGCATACGCACTAACGTTTATGCAAGCTTATGATACAAGTTTATTTTCGTAAAGCACGTAATGGACAAAATATTATTTATTTTTAATTTCATTAGTCGAATTTTCAAAGTTACTAACTAACGTACGACTTAAGCTCCTTCAAGAAGCGAGCGTGTCTTTATCTATAACGCCGGCAATGCATCTGCAATTCCTCTGGTGTTGCGGATGTCCATGAACGTTGATGGCCACCTCTATACATTCACTTCTCTTATAAAAAAAAACTTGAGAGGTGTCAAGGGACACCCGGATGGAACGAAGTTCCTTTCAATTAATTAGTGAAGGATTTGTAATAAATTTTTTTTTAAGTCGCGACACCACACTGTTCAATGCGAAATAGAAATGAAAATATCTGGCTTGCTTTCTATAAGAGAGAGAGAGAGACAGACAGAGAAACATGCGACGCCGCACAGCTTACAATAGCTTACTATAGCAAAAAAGTGTCGTGACAACTTTTCGTAAGATTTTTTCCGTCTAGCCCCCTTTCACAACGCGCGATAAGTAACTTCGTTCCAAAAATGAATGTTTCCTGTTTCCTTTCTTCTTGAGAAAAGATAATTTATCCAACGAATAATATAAACATGATGTCATCAGCATTACTCAAAAGGCAAAGGTTTATTGGAAATCCAAGTGATGTCATTACAGAAGGTCATGTTATTTATTAACTTAACATCCCGATCATCGGTCAACATCGTCATATCTGTTCCGCTCCATTAGTCAGCGTTGCCGAGGGCAGGCCGCATCAATTATGCATACTTTGACCTGCTTCTCTTGACGCTACGAAATGTTGCGCTCTACCAGGGAAATTTATAATACTAGATGCACTTGAACTGAAAATATTAAAAAAAAAATAATAATTAATCTTACTTGTATCATTTTTTTTAAATATATTTAAAGTAATATTTTTTATTACTACCTGACCCGGCAAATGTTGTTTTGCCATATAAATTATTTTCTAGTATAGAAAAATTTATAACCAAAAAAAAGTTAGGGGTGGACAACCCTAATCACTTAGGGGTATGAAATATAGATAGTAACCGATTCTCAGACCTACTGAATATGCATATAAAATTTCATAAAAATCGGTCAAGCCGTTTCGGAGGAATATGGTAACTAATATTGTGACACGAAAAACGATTTGGTCTTTACATTGTTGTCAGATTATAAACTTCTCGAGTTGTATAAGTTGTAAGTTCTCGAATAAGTTTGGTTAAAATGTTTCAACTATATGTCAACAAATATAACTATGTTTTTACGCGTTTTCCTTTCACTGTGACAAGAAAGTAACATAAATCTGATTAACGATAGACAAACTCATCAGAATCTAAAAGACAGCGGCGCCGCATTTAATGCGATCTATTTTTACTGAGCACTTCCGTCCAACGAGCGGAAGACTTTGTCTTAAATAACAATTACGTCACTTCATGTTTACTGATTACTTACGTACATTATTTATAGTTTATTTTCTAGCAAATTATATCAATGATAAAACTAACCTTGATGTTTTAAAATAATTCATTCGTTAAACGGTTTTTTTTTTATTTCTGACAAGACAATAATTCAAAGAACAAAAAAGGGAGAAAACATAGATAAACCTGTTACGACTTAAAGGCGACGTATCTTTTTTAACTTTCCTTACCAACTAACTCAAACACTTGCTCAGGATACATTTAAATTTACAATTAATGTTTAATCAATGTTTACAAACTGATTGCAAGGATTTTAGGTCAAGTAACCTAATATCAGACAAATATCTCAAATTTTATTCCTGACAGTTACAAACATGCCATTTCTTACGGCCTTATTAATGTATAATATTTTATATAACTGTGAAAATAAACTAAAAGCTTCAAATCAAATGATAATATTTTTTATATTAAAATATGAGAATTTATTAATATCAAATACACTTTAAAAATACTTAAAAATTCTTTAGTAACTTGAATATTGCATTTTAACCGATGTATAAATTCTTACACAAGTTCCATCGAATACTGCGATATAGAAACATAATAGAAACGATATAACAGAATAAGTGTTCCCGAATGGCGCCGGACTGCCTGGCATTGACTGAAGAGATTGTGTAACTTTGTTAGTGCAATATATCATTTTGACCGTGTTTCGATGTTCCCAGTACTAATACATACTTTTACGACTTATCCATTTAATTTACGCTCTTTTCTGCTATTCTGTGCTTCGTCGGCGATATCTTAACCAAAGTTTATGATTGGTTTATTGTTAAATGAATAAATATGTGGATTAGGGTACAGAAAGTAATGAAATAAAATGTAATTACTTAAGGAATTGTGTTACGGTCAATTGTATATGTTACTTTAAAAGCACGAACTTCGTTATAACGTAAAATTCACAGTAGTTGGGGCATTTATAGACATATCTAACGTTTTTATAACTTTTTCGTTCAAAATATTCAACTCGCTGGCTAGAGGTAGTATTTAAATAAAAGGGAAATAATTACTAAACTTTGAAAGCCTCTAGCTCATAAACTATGCAACTTTGAATAAAGGTTAGTTGGATTAAATCGTCATAATTTCAATCAAGGAATTGTGGTCTATTGTGGTCTTTTATGGTCTTTTCTTGACACCTATATAATGGTATTGTTCAGAATTAGTTTTTGTTATTTTATTAATTAACTTAGCTACAAAATATATTAACATATTTAACATAATGTTTTGTTTAGTTCATGCTTTATTATGCTAACATCAAAGTTAAACTTCAATTAGAAATTTGTTTACCTTTCCTGCAGGTGTGCGGGAATTTAACAAACCATCGTGATGAAATGGTTTACCAGCATAAAATATTTACCCCATAAATTACTAACTGTGAATATGTACACTTTTACTTATAACGTAACCATAGAGTAGCTATTTGGTGAGGAGACATTTCATATTAAAAAAGTACACGGAAGAACTCAGTAAGATACAAAATTTATTTTATTAAGTTTCAATTGTTTTTTTTTTTATCTTCTTCGAATGCTTTAATATGCAATTACGCCCATTAACTACTACTCAGATACTTTGGTAATCCAATTCTGTGGTGCCAAATGACACTATTTGCCATCAAATACATTTACGTATGTACGAATTTAAACGCACAGTGTATTATTGTATGTATGTATGTAATGTATTATATATTATTTACAGTACAATTTAGCAAAGTAATTTAATTTTTTTCGATGTCTCTCTGATTGTAGCTGACCTATGTGAAACATGAAAGCTCAATTTCCCTGTCGCATTCGCATTACGAATGGATGTTTAGCTGTGACGCCCCCACGCGGACGCGGCCGTGAATATGCTACACCTTTCACTTTAATCGCTTACTGTGTTGTTAATAAACAATGACGCGGGAAACTCGTTAACAAGGGGTTAGCCTTAATTTGTTTTCAGTTGAATAATTCATTTGTACACCTCTGAATTTATGAGTACGTTTCGCAAAAATATGAGAGATTCTGCTTTTTTTTCGCATGTGTCAGTGTTATTTATTCAGTTAAATATTGGCAAAATGGACAAAAATTTTTACTTGTCTATCGAAAAAAAGAGACAGAGTAATGTAAGGACCTAATATCAGTAGGTATAGTAGTCACAGCGTCAGTCAGCGGGTTGCACAGAACCGATCATCGTGGCGATCTTTGTGGGAGGCCTTTGCCCAGCAGTGGGCGTAACGAGATTGAATGGATGGATGGATAGTAGTCACATAACATAATAGCTTAACTACTGCAATTATAGTACTTAAAAGACTCAAATAGACCAAGAAATTATTACGTATTCGAATAGAAAAAACGTTTTAAAAGTATATTTTATACCTTTCTTGAGACATTGTTGCGTCAAATGCAGCCCAAAACGTATTTACATCCTCCATAGAGTTGTGAAATGTTTCGTTATCTTTAAACAATAAGTTTCCACTGCGAACACATGTTGAAAATCGTCACTTTTATAAACACAGAGATAGCGGTAGTGGTATTCCACCAGTGGAAGCGCAATGTAAGCAAGCGCTTTGTTTCCTCTTGTCATTTAAACCGAAACACATCTCACGTAAAAGCTCGCAACGTCTACATGACACATGTAAGTTTGTTCACACATTACATAAAGCGTAATGAATTGTCTACTATAATATTACAAAGGGAAAGCTCACTTGAAATATAAGAGTGAAATTTCACTTAAGAATCTTTGTGGTAAAACAATTACTATCAGTTTTTAGGGAGATTTGTTTCCAACAAGTGTAAAACAGTGGAAACCTTCGGTAAGATATACTAAAACAAAGAACATTGAATTTTATGGAGCAAAGCGATTTTTTTTTTCATTACATTACAGTGATTATTAGTGAAACGTAACTTAACAAATTTTATTTGAACCTGATATTAGCAAAGTAAATGAAATGTTTTTACCTCATGTTTTATAACTAATAGCTTTCTACAGATTAATTTGCCAAAGCATAGATCATAGAGCAGTGGAGTGTTAGTGACACAACTAATAATGGTGCGCACAAGCCGCGGTTGAATTGCCGCGCGGCTGTCGCGGTTGCGGTCACCGCCGCTTGCAATTATTGAATCAGCCTCACGCATTGATTGCGTTGCCACCAAAAGATTATAGGAAATTACATTTGACATATGGAATGGACAATATGAATATCAGAGACGAAAAACATATGAAAATTGAAGCATTGCACTTTCAATATTATGACATTTATAAAGTTTACTGTTATCTTACTAATATTATAAATGCGAATGTTTGGATGTATGGATGATTGGGTATTGTTTAGAAGGTCAACCGATCTCAATTAAATTTGCCACAGATGTTGAACATAGTTTAAAAGAACACATAGGCAACTTATTATTATTTGTTTTAGTTCAGCGCGGACGGAGTTGCGGGCAACAGCTAGTTGGTTTATAGATTTAAGTAAATTAATAAGGAAATGCATGTGCATGACGACAAAAAATGAGTTGTGATAGCTACGTTATTATTAACCCTCTTCTCTTTATAGGTATTCCATTTATTTGAACTATTTGAAACTAGTAGTTTTAATCACTCAATCATTACGTTTTCACAAAATTGTAAATGAAATCTATTAAAATTGCTTATAAGTTTTAATTAATATGGCATACATTTATATGTCCATTATCACACGAAAAGAGCGATGCATCACACGAATTAACGCATTTCTTCATGAAATTACAACAATAAACGTGAATCACACGAGATGGCGCTGTAGATCATGGGAAACAATTCCGCTGCCCTTTTTCTCCCTTCGCCAAAGGTCTTAGTCATGTAAATATCATAGAAATGTAGAGAAAAAGTTCTTAGTGTGGTTATGTGTTTAACTTATAATCACAATGACTTACGAAACAGCTATCCTGTTAAGTCACACATAGTGTACACATACAAATCACAGAATATAATAGACTAGCTTTTTCCCGCGACTCCGTCCGCGCGGAATAAGAAAAATAAAAAACGGGGTAAAAATTACCCTATGTCCGTTTCCTGGTTCTAAGCTACCTGCCCACCAATTTTCAGTCAAATCGATTCAGCCGTTCTTGAGTTATAAATGGTGTAACTAACACAACTTTATTTTATATATATAGATTAATACTTAAGCCATTATAGTACTTAAAAGACTCAAATAGACTAAAAAAATTCTTACCTATTCGAATAATCTATTAAGATTCTTTCTATCATCATCATCAACTCACTATACATCCCCACTGAGGGGCTCGGAGCCTATCCCAAGTTAGGGGTGATTAGGCCATAGTCAACCACGCTGGCCTATTTGCGGGTTGGTTAACTTCACACATATCTTTGAATTTTCTCAGATATATGCCGGTTGCATCACAATGTTTTCCGTACCGTAAGAACCTCGGATAAATGTATATACGTAAATCGAAAATCGAAAAACACATTGGTACATGGTGGGATTCGAACCCAGGACCTGCAGATTGCAAGTCAAGTGCTTAACCCCTGAGCCACCGACGCTTTCTACCTCATTTCTTTCTATGGAACAAATTTATTTCCAAATTTATAGTAAAACATTAAGTTAAGATATTTTTGTTTTGATTTACAACAATATGCACAAATCAGTATACACTTGAGCAACACAATAAATACAAACAAAACGAACAAAGTTTAATCAAGTATAATACGTGAACTCACAACGATCAGCAAACTATACAGACAGAAGCGATACTCGTACATACAAGCAACAAACAGGCAGGATTAAATTGTTTTGAGACTAGTTTGGAAGTGCTCAACGGCGTAATGCACAAGTTGTCTGATACTGTCGGAGTACTCTTGGGATCGTCGGTCAACTAGATTAGGTAAGTGAATAAAACTAAATTAAGTACGTAACTATACAATTAATAAACGTTTTTTTTAATTAGTAGATTACGTTAACATGCCATCAATGGTACTTTGACGGAGTACGAAATCCTGAATGATATAGTAGGAAGTCCGTAGCTTTAACCTTTACTAAAGACGCTTTTCGAGTGACAATCATAATTGTTATTTTTGTTATTGATGCTTTTACTGAAAGTACAAAATTGAGTGTAAATTAGTAAAAGATTTTCATTACTTATTCGTAGAATAGTATCAATAACACATACTTAAAACATAACTTAAAATACACAAAGCAATTTTGTCCAGTAAATAAAAGTTTAACATAAAATTAAACGAGACAGACACAAAAAAATAACCAAGAATTTCTGACACAAAAAGTGTTGCCTTTATAACTGATGTAAATGTGGAAAATGGAAGAGCGGAGTACAATTTTTTTTACTCCAACCGCAATGACAAACATAAACAAACTGGACAACGTGAAATATGGAATTCATGTTGACTGTACCCTTCCCGTCTTCAAAACTTAAATACCACATATCCCAGACAGCATTCTCATTATACTAGCTACCGCCTACGACTCCGTCTATGCGGGATTAAGAATTAAAACATAATTAGTAACATATGTGTTCTTCCACATTATGTTCTACATCTATGTCAAATATAATCGAGATTCGTTGAGCCGTTCTGCAGATACCTTCTAACAAACATCCATGCATAAAACATTCGCATTTATAATATTAGTAAGATTGGTTAGCACTTTGTTCCCGAAATTTTCGGTGGAATCGTACCTATATATTGCCATATAAATTCGTATCAAAATAAAATCTGCAATATGTTGAAAAAAAAAAAAGATTCCTTCCAAATAATTGTTACTACGAGATACAAACAGTATTGATAACTTGGAGATATCTTTATTAAAAACTAGCTTTTACCCGCGACTCCGTCCGCGCGGAATATAAAAGAAATAGAAAACGGGGTAAAAATTATCCTATGTCCGTTTCCTGGTTCTAAGCTACCTGCCCACCAATTTTCAGTCAAATCGATTCAGCCGTTCTCGAGTTATAAATAGTGTAACTAACACGACTTTCTTTTATATATATATATAGATTAAAGATTCTCTTATCATCACAAGTCAGAAGGTAACCTAACTCTATATAAGTACTAGCTGATATATAATTTCCAAGCAGAACGATCATCCATTCTCACGCGGACCGCGGAGCAGAGATTTGGAAATTTTAATGTCTGAATACTAATTCCAACGACCCATACGAGGGACGTTCAAATTTAATTTTGCGTTAAATATTTTTTTATTTCATAAACTGAAAGCGTTTTTGAATTTTTAAAATATTAAATTGTCAATTTATTAACAATCACAAAAGCAATATACTTTTCTTTTTATTTTGTATTAATAAGTAAAATCTTTACGTATCGTTGAATTATCTCCATACAGTGTAGGAAGTATAAACCGAATAATTTTGAAAGTTTTATTCCCTTTTACAAAATTCCTAAACAATGCATTTCTTTCGAATTTATATTGCCGGCAATTTAAACGAATAAAGCAAACCATTTATTCTTCATACAATTTTGCATTCCAATGAAATTTTATTTAGTTCTGGAATTTAATTTTTATCATTTCGCTTTCAAAAACAAAGGTAACGTTAGGATCGCTTTCTCTTATGAATTATACCATCAATAGCGGGCAAATTCTGTACTGAACATTTAGCAGCACAAATGTTCTTTCGCGTTAAAATGGCAGTGTAATTTGGCTATGAAATATTCTGCTGTGGAAAGGAACCGCGTCGTTAGCTTAAACTGTATTCAAACTCAAAAGATTTTGTTAAAGAGATGATGGTATACAGATAGTTTTTTTAAATAAAAAAATATAACATTTTAACACGCATTAAAACTTATTCAAGTAGAGTTTCATTCGACTATTTTTTGCAGTGAATAGACGAACAATTTAATATCTTGCGTAATAATCTCACTGGTCTAAATACAAAAGAAAGGCAAATAACAATTTTAAATTTAAATATATACTGAACTGTCACTTGTATGTTATGTTAATCTGAAGGGATATTAAAACAGGATATTCAATTAGCGTCGGGGACCGCAGTAGACAGCTAGGGGTATGTACGAGTACCTCACTTGTCATACTGGTTGCGGTATCATTTGTAACGGCATTATTCGCACCTGCCCACTGCTGACCAGAGGTGGGCGAAATAAATTAATATAGGGATTAGGGTCTGCGATGCGGCCACATAAAATGCTGCATGTGTCTAGACTATAAATTTAATGCCAATATTAGTATATATGCCGCGTTGTGAAATGGTCTGTCCTCGGCGGTATTTCCAAACCGCTACGACTTAGGGTCCTTCATGAAGCGAGCGTATCATCATCTCAAAGGCCGGTAACGCATCTGCGGTTCCTCTGGTATTGCAGATGTCCATGGACGCCTATGAACACCTTGATGTTCCCGCTGCTCGTTTGCTCCCTTCTCTCATAAAAAAAGAAAACTTCATTATTTTTTACTCCCAAATTTTATAAATTTTTATGAGGAAAATCTACCCTAGTCAAATACAAAGTTATTTGTTCCATGAATATTTTTGTAGTACATAAAGAAAAATATTTCAAACGCTAAAATTCTTTTCTGACAAAATTGACGGTCTTTGAAGCGCCATTTTAAGGCAGCCGCGAAGTCACCCCTAAACACTCGAGCGGTCAGCGACCGGCCTCAGATCTGCCCCCATCCCCGACGTTTATCTCTGACAGTCTATGATAAATTTGAATAATAAACATATCATGCCGCAAACAGTAAGATATACAGGATGTGCCATGACATGAAACTGTGAGAACAGTCTCCAAACATTTGCAAAAACAAGGCTAATTAAAAAAAATTGATAGACTAAGGAATTTTTCAATCGCAACACGTCAAGCAAACTAGCATACAGGTTAGAGCAACATGAATGGTATACATAGAATTCCCTGTTGTCTCTCTGTTCTTACGCTAAAGAAATCCACATCCCTGTAGGTAACTATTACTACCTTATTACCTTATTAAAATATATTATGAATATTAATTGAATCAAGACGTAATGTAAACAATTGTAATTGGTCCAACCGATATAATTGGACGAGCTGAATCCTGCTTAATCAGCTGCTGCATTAATTTTGCATTAATGAACAATAATTATCCATAATCAGTTGCTTTTGTACAAGTAATTACGTTGGTTTTCAATCAAAAAATCATAGGAAATTATAATAATTAATTGAAGAATAAAATGTTGTACATTATCAAAATTTATACAAAAATACAGGCATACATAATTGTACAACATGCAAGATACTATGATGATATATCTGACGGATATGACGGGCTACGCAAAGCTAGACTATTTAATTTTCACATTTACATTTTGCATTATAGCCTCATTTCACCTTTGAGGAAGATGGTTACTTCTTACTTTAAAAAAAAAATTACATTGCTCATTTTCGATCTTGTCATTTATATTATTTTTGATATAAAAAACAATATACATTATATTTTACTTCGATCAGTTTAAGAACATCGCATTAAGACTACGCGAAACAAAGTCGTATATAAATAAAACCCTAACAGAAATCTACATCACATGTATGTTGTAATGACAAAAGAGGAAAAACACACGTGGATGTAAACCCCAGCTAATCAAGCAGCGGTGCAATCAACAGGGGACCACTTCACCGGCATAAAGTATCCACGCGTTAACGCACATGGATACATGCTACGTGTTTGACAGATATATTATTTTAATGGCCGCTAAATCTAATATATAAAATTCTCGTGTCACAGTTTTCGTCACCGTACTCCTCCGAACTCCGAACTCCGGCTTGACCGATTCTCATGAAATTTTGTGAGCATATTCAGTAGGTCTGAGAATCGGCTAACATCTATTTTTCATTTTGTTTTTTTTTTTTTTTTAACTGCGCGCGGACGGTGTCGCGGGCGACAGCTAGTATAGATATGAAATACAGAAACATCAATCACATTTAGATTACGATTTTAATTTAAAAAAGGAAAGCTTGGTTCTAATATTGTTTTAAAAGTCTGAGTTTGGTGGAATTTGGAGAACTGTTTTTATTGGGAAGCCCTAAATTCAAACGATTTAGACAGAAGGTCTTTGTCTTGCATTGTCTTACAAGTCATAAAGATGATTGAAATTGTGGACATATTTTTGAGATTTCTTATGCAACGAGGATAAAATCAAGGAAATGGACTTTCTCGTTGCTAATTCTTTGCCTGTTAGTATCAATACATAGTATAAAACAAAGTCGCTTTCGCTGTATGTCCGTATGTATGCTTAGATCTTTAAAACTACGCAACGGATTTTGACGCGGTTTTTTTTAATAGATAGAGTGATTCTTAAGGAAGGTTTGTATGTATAATAAATGCATAATATAGTAGAGAAACACTGATAAATTTAAAGTTTTCTAAAGTGATGTCGTAAATAAGCACGTTTTTTTGCGCTTATATTGCAAACGCTGGCTGAACCCTACGAGATAGACCAAAATAATGTACTACAGTATTGTTCACCTTAAAAAGTTCAACAAAAAAGTCCGCGATGGTATATGTCTATCTCTTAGGGATAACCCAGCATAACCATTTTTATTCTTTTACGAAGTGATTTTAAACAATACAGCATTAATCCTTATCCATTTAAGTACCTTAAATAAATTGTGCATTTATTCTGTAGTAGGTATATTTTGCATTGCACCCGTGCGAAGCCGGGGCGGGTCGCTAGTTATTTATAAAGGGCTTTCCCCGTTTAAATTCATTCAATTAATATAATTGTATATTATATTTGAAAGACGAACATTGAATATAAAATGAAAACGGAATCATTAAATTGGGATGTTTGAATCCGCGGAGCACTGTTACGCTCATTTACCTCTTAATTACTTCTAGCAAACATTAAACAGGCATTAAGTAGAAAGTAGTAACTGAACTGTTTATTTTGATTTTTTTTAATAATTCATTAAATTAAGTTTAATCATAAAAATAGTTATCGGAATTGGTGATTGTGCTAAAGAATTAATTATATGATAAAAAAATTAACATACCATAACATGTATCACATTTGAATTTAGAACTCCAAGGTATCTCCAGACTCTTTAGAGTATAAAATACTAGCTGTCGCCAGCGACTCCGTCCGCGCGCCATTAAAAAAACGTAATAAGTAGCATATTTGTTCTTCCAGACTATGTTCCACATCTGTGCCAAATTTCATTATGATCCGTTGAGACGTTCCGGAGATACCTTTAAACAAACATCCATCCATCCATTCATTTATAATATTAGTACGACAGTATAATTTGGTACATCCTTCTACAAATTTATATAGGTTTCACGCGATAAAAATTGTGCACGGCTATTATTCATTAATTAATATTCCATGTAAAATAATTTTTTTATTAATATTAAAAAATATTAGTTACCTCATTTTCCTTCAAGTGCCACAACCTTTCTCTCCCCGTTATACTAACAGAAGTTACTAATGTTTTGATTTCTAACGACGGATCCTGTCTAATATTTCGCTAAAACCCTTTGCACTGAATTTACCAATTTCTTTGCAAACAATTTAAGCAAAAGTTAACTTTATTCCCAGAGCAATACGGCTTGTACTAAATGGCTTAATTATTTTGTAAAATATTATCAACTTCAAGTTCGTTACAAAGTTATTTAAATAGAAAAGTTTCACTTCGAAACGAGAGCTTTAATGAAAAGATATTAAATTATTTTTGTAATTAAATGTAGCGAAGTTATAATTAAAAGAATTAAAGACAAACTTCATTATTTGACGTCAAATTATTACAAAATAATATGTGGTAATAGCAATAATTTACAGTAGAAAATAAATTGCTATAAATTTTGTCTTAACTACTTTTTAAAATTAAAATTGGTCGTACACATTTAAAGAGTATGTGACACATTTAAAGAGTATGTGAGTAGGTGACAATTGAAATGAAAAATCCAATGTTAATGTCATAATATCACTAGCTATTGCCCGCAACTCCGTCCGCGCACCATTAAAAAAATAGTTAAAAAAGTAGCCTACGTGTTCTTCCAGACTATGGTCTACATTTGTGCTAAATTTCATCAAGATCCGTATATCCGTTCCGGAAATACCTTCAAATAAACATCCATCCATCTATACATCTACACATTCGCATTTATATTTAATATCAGTAAGATATAGTAAGAAGTAGTATTTATTTAATTAAATGTGAAACTTGCGGTCATGTGAGGTGAGCGTGGTATTAGCATTTCTAACATTATATGAGAATTTGTATGAAAATAGTAACATGAGAATTAAGCCCGGAATACCATCTCTCATTAAATTACAAGACAATGCACTCATTTGCATCTCAGTCCCGGAACCAAAGACGAGGTAGCGACTGGGGTCTTACCGCGCTGCAATTTGCTTACTCGTATTTTGTTTGTCGGGATTTTTGATGTGTACGAATTTTCACATCTTTGAGGGGAAGTAAGCTTCCACGATACGATTTCAGGAGCTGTACAAAGGTGTCAAAAGAAAAAAGAATAATTTGTTTTTTTTTAGAAATCAATGGTGATTTTATTATGGCTAAAACGATTAACCTAAGCCCAATGAAGTTATAGATAATTTTATGACTAACTAGCTTTTACCCGCGACTCCGTCCGCGCGGAATAAAAAAATAGAAAAGGGGGTAAAAATTATCCTATGTCCTTTTCCTGGTTCTAAGCTACGTGCCCACCAATTTTCAGTCAAATCGATTCAGCCGTTCTTGAGTTATAAATAGTGTAACTAACACGACTTTCTTTTATATATATACTAGCTTTTACCCCCGACTCCGTCCGCGCGAAATAAAAAAAAAAAAAAACGGGGTAAAAATTATCCTATGTCCGTTTCCTAGTTCTAAGCTACCTGCCCACCAATTTTCAGTCAAATCGATTCAGCCGTTCTTGAGTTATAAATGGTGTAACTAACACAACTTTCTTTTATATATATAGATAGATATATAGATAGATTATAAATCCATCTAGCTCTAGTTTTTTTTTTTATTTCATACCGCATTAAGTTAACGCCCGTGAACTTTCTTATGCACCATACAAACACCTACTTTAAAAAAACGTTAAATATGCAATGTCACAACCTGTACAGTTCGGCGCGCGTTTTAACAATCACGAAAGCAAAGCCGGGGACAAAGCTTTAGCTTGAATATTCAAACACATTTCGCTGTGCCTCTGTTGCAAAGAGAAGAAGATATTTATTTTTGAATTTAAAATCAACGAAATTTACCCCAAAAAGGTAAGAAATATAACAAATCTTGTGAAAAATCATGAAAGTTCGCATCTCGAAACAGTTCGGGCACATAACACATTTTGTAAGTAAATTTGTACGTAAAATTGCTTCTTAATTCTTTCATCTTATCACCGACGATGGGACAAAAGAAAGCTTTCAAAAACAAAGTAGAATCGAAGAGTACTTCCTATCACATAAGCGGAACTTATCTTAAAATCTGTTAAGAAGTAAAGTTCACTCAAGCTTCCAAGAAGACAATTCCAACAGGTGCATGCAACGCGATAGCACACGAATTTATCGCTCCATAGTTTAGAGAAAAGACAACAACTTTGATGTTAGACGGAAATAGATGCATTTTACAGTTTTGCGGCCGAGACAGCCGCGATGACCGCTCGAGCAACGATATAAAATGGCTCATTATTAAAATAAACTCGAACGCTTTAATGTCGGAAATCGTTGCGGTTGCGGACACGGAACTAATTCAATGTTCATACAAAAAACAAATGAACCGGAAGACGGTGAATTGTTATCTAATGATTCATATGAGATATGGAGCGTCGGTGGCTCAGGGGTTAAGCACTTGACATGCAATTTGCAGGTCCTGGGTTCGAATCCCGCCATGCACCAATCTAGTATGATCTTAACACTATTTGCATGTATAAGATGGCAAACTTCGAACTAGAGGTGACCTAGAGGGTTGTCTAAATAACAAATAAGATCATTGTAAATTGCATCTTAGATAAATCTTAATACATTCGTTATTTTTGCATTCTGGTATTTTCCATTTTATTTTTGATACATATTTTTATATATTTCAATACACTATAAAGTTCAACTTAAGTTGTTAATTATTAAAAAATGAATCAAGTTGATAATTAAATATTTAATTAAATAATCATAACTTTAATTAATTAAAATAATTAATAGTAACATTAATAACTAAATAGAAATTAGAATCCATATCAAAATGCACAATCAAATGGCCAAACTTTAGGTTGACCGTAGCAATTAAATTAGTCTGGACACTACTATTTAAATGATATGATCCCATCGTAATGTTAAATGTGTTATACGCGTATTAGAAATAATTACAAGAAGGACAATAGCCTCTGAGATAATAATAGGGTAAGAAGTCGGATATACGCACTATGTTTTCAAAACGCGCGCAGTAAAACCCCGTACGCTAGGTTGTGTGTTTTAAAATTTAATACACAATTGAGTTTAAAATATAACTATGTAGACTATGTAAGCTTACCTTTTTGTATGTTAGAAACTATTTACAGCCGTGTGATTAAAAAAAAAAGAAAACATAATACAATTCAATTTTCTTGTGAATTTTTACGTGTTTATTCTATTAAGTGATGACATGTTCGACGTTACTTCACGTTAAGAAACGCGGCGTTTACTGTGTATCGTGCGTATTCCAAGAAGGGACATAAAGATGTTGCCGGGAAGGGCGTGGGTCATCCGATGGCGCGTCCTCTAATTGAATCTCTCAAGTTTGATTAGTCGGGATGCGTTACGTTTATTGCTGTTCTCTTATCGCCTGGATCTTTTGGGATTATTTCTTGGCTAAAAAGCGAATTTTGTAGTGTGCCTATTGTGTCAAATAAAATTTCTATTTATTCAAGAACTTATCGAGGAAACAAAAAACTTACACTACTTAAGAAATATATAGTAATCTAAGTAATCGTTAGTGACCACAAAGGTTATATGTCACAACATACTAGGAAAAATTTTGAGTACCATATCATACTGTCTAAACCACATTTTACATCAGTAGATTATCAATAAATCAATTAAGAGGCAAGCTTATTTTTGCAGTTCTAAAATAATTTGTAGTCTTGTTCATGTCAGTACATAGAATAAAAATCGACAGCAAATGCCAAAGTAAGACTTTAAAGTATTCAAAACACAACAAAAGGGACAATATATTAGATAACTGCACAAGTCTGACTTTGCAATTAATGCACGCAGGTGCTTCGGCGAAGGAATGAAAACAAATCAGACGCAATAGACATTTGGGTGAGGAATTGCATCCTCCATGTTACACTAGAATAGAAAATATTACTAACAAACTAAACTAAACTCTAATCTTATCTTGATTTCAATTCAAATTCGCTTAAACACTAAAGATCATTAAGACGTAGTATCTTAAGGCCTATAAATTTATTTAATAAACAAAAATGTATTCTAATATGAAGGGTTAAGGTATAAAGTGATCTAGCAAATAAAATGTACTTAAGGTTCTTTTAGATTGGACGCTTATTTGGAACGAGTAACGCGAAACATCCGGCTCGAAGGACCAACTAATTGGATCGGTCACGCAAATTCCTGCGCACGCGTCTGCCTTTGAGTCTCGCGCGCATTCCGCAATGTACTATGGTTAATTAGTATAAGGATTGATTCATTAGTTTGTTTCCTTGGCGATTTGTTGCGGATGATGTTAGTGCCGCTATCAAAGGAGGTAATGAAAGGCGCCTGTCACTTATATTGCTCAAGATAATTGTATTTACTAATGTGAGTTTAAATTAAACTTAATAGCATTTAAATGCGGTTAATGGAAAACATTATAAAATATCTCTGTATAAAACAAGTCGTCGTCCCTGTAATTATCTTTGACAAAACAGCGATAATAATATAATTTTAAACCGAGATTTCGATCTCAGAAACCCATAGTAAGTATTTAAAAATATATGTGTTGCTTATTATGTAACTTTGCTAAATAAGCATTAAAATTCTAGACCAAACTTACAGACTTCACTCGACATTGAACAATTTATCATTAAGTTTGATTGTTGTTTGAATTGAAGTTTGTTTGATAACTTATAATGCTATTAGATATCGATTGAAATTCCTAAAACAAGTACTAAATAACGTATATGTCAGTTTATAATCTGTGCATACGTGCTCTACCTACAAACGACTCTGTAATCTCAAAACTGGTTAATCTTCCGCCGCTAAACTCACGATACGCGACGCTTCGGAAGAGAATCCTCAACTTTATGCCATATATCGTACCGAAGCTCAGTTTTAACTTTATACTATGCACAGCTCCCGAATACTTCGTGGATTTACGTTGTTGCGAAATTAACGTATTTAGATGAATAATGTGGCAGAAGTTTTGAATACTTCAAGAAATTTGTGCTCATATAAATATTGTTATTTTAACTGTTCTAATATCATTTTTTATGAAACTTTTTGATGTTAGTAAAATAAAATCAAGAGCATTTAAATACTACAAGTTTTTAAATAAAAAAAAAAATGAAAGTTTTCAAAAAAAATATCAATATAAATTAAAGAGCGACGAGAAAAGAAGCACTTAATTGTTACAAAATGCTGTCTAATTTGTTTCGTTTCAAAGACATATTTCTTCAAAACTTTAACTATTGCTGTTAAATTAAGTTATATTAGTCTTTGCAGAATTCCTTAATACAATAAACAATACAGTATTTGCACAAACGTAAGTAAATAGCAAGTAAAGTAACTATTCGTAGTGTCCGAGCTGAAACTCAAACAAAGTCGCGGGCAGTAGCTTGTTTGCCGAGACAGACCTCGGGGGCGATCCAACCCTGTGGCTAGGTACCTCCACCCCGCGGTATCAAGTTTCGACAACTGTTGTTAGTTAGTGAAATAAATAAATGTAACTGAAAATCTCAACTACTTCACTATCAACTAAACTTTCAATGTTGGATAGAAATCTGCAGGGTTTCTTTCCTTACAACTTCATTCCCGTTATGATATATGATCTTTGGTTCATTTTGTTGGAACATTTGGTAACCATTCCAGAACAGCTTGTCACATTAATGGTAATTATTTCTTTCATTTATAATGGCTATGTATTGTAACGTAAATGTAAAAAGTGTAAAAAAAATACGATGTAAAAATAATTGTAACAAAGTTAAAAGGTTTAACAAATAAAAAAGAGCAGTAAAAATTAACGGCGTTCCAAATTGTTTCCCGCCACTCCGGACCAATATTGTTCGGAACAAAAATGATTTTGCCACATTTTGCAAATAACCGTACGCTTCATTCAAACGATCTATATATAAATAATGATTGAGTATAAGCAATACGAATAAGCGATGCATTATTGTGGGAACTCCACCGATAGAAAAAGCTTCTAAACAAATTACTTCACTAATCAAATTTACATAAAATAATGGTCAAAGTGATCCGAATTTTTATAAAATTTTCTCAAAACTCTTTCCATTTTATTCTTTAAAAATAAAATAGTTTAAAAAGTTGTTTTTATTATGAAAATTATGAAAATACATTATAATATGAAAGTACAATCTTATTTACTATCATAACTACATCCAAATTTTTTAAACTTTCGTGAGACATAATAATAAATTTATTGAGAACGGCTTAACTGACGATCACACCTGAGTTAAGCCATTCTTAATTAATTTACATCCAAATTGTATTGAAATAGAGGTTATTTAAAACAGAAATAATCAAGGTAGTTAATAAAAGTATCCATAGCAACATTATATATATCAAGAAGCTTCGTACGTAATTGTTTCAATTCGAGAGTTAATATTTAACAATGGGGGAGTTGGATAATCCGCCCTTCAGATTTGAAGAGCCAAATGATTTTCAATCAATCTACGCAATCCTTTCAGCTGTGATTAAAATGAAGTCATATAAATCAAATACAGCTAAATTGAGTTTCAGATTTAGATGAAAATAAATGTAAATCTGTATCGAAATAAATCATATTTCTAACCGCAAGAATCCGTTGGTTAATTTCAGAACCCAAAATCTTATGTGTCTTTACATTGTTTTCTAATTACATTATTATGGTCAAACTAAAATAAAATATCATTTGGGTAGGTAGGTATCAATAATCTATATATATATATATATATATATATATAAAAAAAGTCGTATTAGTTACACTATAACTCAAGAACGGCTGAATGAACGACTGAAAATTGGTGGGCAGGTAGCTTAGAACCAGGAAACGGGCATAGGATAATTTTTACATCGTTTTCTATTTTTTATTCCGCGCGGACGGAGTCGCGGGTAAAAGCTAGTTGGTAATAATAATAATAATAATAAATTATTTGAACATGGTATATGGTAAAAGTACTTTTACATTGCCCATCGAGTGAGAGACCTTTGTTGTCAACAGCTTACTGCTTTTTATTTAAAACCTAATCAAGGTAGACTCAGAAAATAAAAAGTACATTGAAAGATAAATCGCTTACACATTTACTCGTATGTATATCCACAACAAAAGAACATTTTTGAGACTTACCTTGATCAACTTATTCTGCAGTTTGGTGACGGCCATGCGTTCGCGCTGCGTGCGTCGCTTCTCCTCCTCTAGCTGAGCTTCCAGCTGCTTTATACGCTTCTCCAGAAGTTCCTGCAACAATGTATTATTGCAATAAAGCACATGTCATAATTTTTTTAAACATATGTCCGAAGTTAACAGTTGTACGAATGGCGTGCTTGAGTGTGAATACCGTGGTCAAATTTGGATTCTTTATTGACATAAAGAATATTGAATAAGAAGAACGAAAGAAGAAAGAAATATACCATTAACTTACAGATGTTTTATGTTACGGCAATAAGACCGCATTTCCATTCAATTGTGCACTTACAGACAGTGAAAATTGTTAAATAGACATTGTTACAAAGGAGGCCAGGTAAGTGGTAGGGGTGGGGAGAGGTTTAAGTAAACAGTTCTCCAATTTAACTCTGTCTAAAGTTTACATTGTCGGGATCGCACAAAGCTAACCGGATGTGACGTCGTTTATCCGGTATCATTAGCCGGATGTGCTATCCGCCCCGGTACAGCCGCAGGGTAATTTTTATTTAATGCTTCAGCGCGAAGCACTTCGAAGGTTAGAAAATACTGAAACAACGTTTTTAATCGTCTCAATTTCTGTTTAATTTCATGAAAATTTTACAAGCTATTTTTATTTTGAGAACACGTTGCTACACTATTAATTGCCTTTGAGAAAAACAGAGATGACAATATGTTTTTCTACAGGTTTTTAGCAATGGAAACCTATCTATAAATACCTGCAATAGTAATTTAGGTTTGCTAAGTAAAGTTTCACCAAAACATAGTTCTGATGTTAACAGCTGTGAAAACTAACAGTGATGATTCAAACGTATATAAGCCGGTATATAAACCATTATTTTTAGATGAGATATATAATTTTAAAGGGTATTGTAGTTCCGTCATTAAATGACTCATATAAATAATTTACGAAAGCTTCCGAGCAGTACATTTACAAAGGGCGTCGTTTCCGAGTGACATCTCGAGAACAATGACTAAATTCTAACTGACAACTCTTAGTACAACTGAGACGAACAAAAATAACCCTTATGGTATTACCTTAAGTATTATTATGTCTGCAAATTTATTAATGTTAATATAACATGATTAAAGGCAAAGGGAAGTAAAGCAATTTGCGTAGGGATACATAAATATTTTGTACTATTTTTTGTAGCTATAAATGTTCAGAATAATTTTTAAAAGATCTAGTTCAGAGATGGCGAACCTTTACGTATCAACGTGTCATTTTTCTAAAGAAATGTATAATAGTATTATAGATGTGACAAAAAATTAACTTTGTATTTACTGGATAAATTCAGTCGCGTTTGCTCTTTATATAATTCACACTTTTTTCGAAGTACATAATGAATTTTTTGATTCCATTATTTTTGATTAGCATGCCATTAGTTCGTCATCCCTGATCTGGTTTATGCATGATTGGATAAAAAGCAAAGAAAAAAAATACGAATTCAGGTGGCCACTTGCTCGTTTGTCACCTTTTAATATAAAAAATAAATCTTACTAATATTATACATACAAAAACCTCCAGAACGGCTGTATGGATATCGCTGAAATATGGCATAAATCTAGAACATAGACTGGAAGAACATATAGGCTACTCATTAAGTTTTATTTTAATTCCGTGCGGACGAAGTCGCGGGTAACAGCTAGTACTTTTATATGTTACATGATAAACTCCTTCCGATTGCTGTTAAAAGTAGTTTCTCTGAACCGTAAAATATGATAAAGGGAAGTGCGAATACACATTCTATATCAATATCCTATAACGGTTGCCATTAATTTCGCGATATTTCCACAACATTTCACTCCCTCCTTACGTGTGGAAACACTGTTATTTATTATAGCGCATGCGCACAAGGGGAAGGCTAACTAGCGATTTTGTTCCTACTTATTAGTGGTATATTTCAAAAACTATGTTGTATGCAAAATAGGTTATACAAGTATTCTAGATAATATATCTTACTAATATCGTAAATATGAATGTTTAGATGGATGGATGGATGTTTGTTTGAAGGTATCTCCAGATCGGCACAACGGATCTTGATAAAATTTGGTATAGATGTAGAATATAGTCTAGAAGAACACATAGGCTACTTATTACATTTTTAATTCCGCGCGGACGGCGTCGCGGGCGAAAACTAGTTCAATATAATTTTTCTTATAGGTTTCGATGTTGTTTTGTTTATTTTATAAAAAAAAAATGCAGTGATATTTTTTTATTACTAATCAATTTTGATAACACATATGTGACCTATCATTAAATCTTTGACCAAATACATAATCTAAAGTCAATTGAAGTCAATAAATAAGTATTTTTCTCAAATGTTACAATATAGTAAACAAACCCGGCCAGCGAGATGTATATTTCTGAATCATTTTTCACGCACACGATAAATTCATCCCCCGGCCGTGTCGCTGTGTCGCGATGTCAACTCGAGAGAATTGCTTCATTCTGTGATCGTACATACTTTAACATACAATTTAACTTAACATTCAGTTTCTGATGTAAACGTTTAATTTCACCTTCATGTTACGATATAATTTTATCAAGAATTAGATGTTTAATATATTGAACAAACTTATTTAACCCAAGCAGTCTCTTTGCATTAACATATTTAGTTCACAATCAACCTGTATTTAAGGTAGGCACAACGTGAACTTTCTATTTTTTATTTTCAGGAAAATGTTCATTTGCTCAACTAATATCTGAAAATCGTTTATTTCATCAATTGTATTTTATCATATTATGTTGATACTGTCAAAATGAATTTATTAAACTGTTTTATGTAGATGTTTCGGCAGTGAAAATTCACACATTCCACAGAAAATTATTAACAAAGCTGTAGTCGTACGTATTTATTGTGAAACATAAAATAAACAATTAAACGATCTCTATATCTGTACGCGCTTCCGATGAATCCCAATGCTTTTATTTCCTTCCCGCAAACGTAAAAGTGTCCCATTGTGTCGGGTATCGGGGCTCGTCCTCGCCTTTGCATCCATTTGTCTACGAACAATGCCTTTATTCTATTGTTTAATGGTATTTCGGGACTGTGACGTCACAGTTAGACCCTCCTAAACCTTTCATCTATCAAGCTAATATTAATAAGCTGGTCCCGTGATTATTGCATCGCTGTGATAATAGCATAGAAAATTAATTAATCATTCGTATCTTTGTTTTGCTCGTAAATAATAATCTAATCGATTTGTCTTGTTGCGCGTACATTCATGTTATTTTTCTTAACCTCTAAATATCTATACGACGTAAGAAATAAATATGATAATGTCAAATGAAGGTTGCCTTCCTGTGAAGTATGTTTTTTTAAGATTATTCATAACGAAATATTTGCTTAGTCTATTTTGTGATGGATGAACCGAAAGAATTTCGGAAAAAATAAAACAATAAGCAAAGATAAATTGTTCATGAAATAGTATCTATATGTATAGAAGAAAGTCGTGTTAGTTACACTATTTATAACTCAAGAACGGCTGAACAGCTTAGAACCAGGAAACGGACATAGGATAATTTTTACCCCGTTTTCTATTTTTTATTCCGCGCGGACGGAGTCGCGGGTAAAAGCTAGTATTTTATATAATAGTATATTATGTATTACTCCAATACCACGTGATTTAACTGTGTCTGTGTGATTTTATTGTTGCTAAATGATATTATGGACATCAACGTGGTTATGTTTATTTCGCATTTCGGAAGCCCACGTATATATGTTTCAATAACCATGATTTGTCAGTCATGGAATAAAATGTTTGATGTATGTTTAAGCTAAAATGTGTTTCAAACATTGTCTAAGTTCTTTGTGGCATCTTAATGTTTAGATTGATCAAAACGTCGGTCTATTACAAAAAATCGTTGTTAATTAATCCGTGACCCGCGTCATTCTAAGAGCACTCGATCTCCAATGAATTGTTGACAATAGCTACGATATAGCAACCGCACTCGAGTCCCGGCCGGGCCCGAGACAATGACGCGAGATTAACCCGAACGAATTAAACTGAACCCCGTGAAACCTTAGAGAAGTAAGCGTGTGGTACAATATTTACCTAATCGATAAATAATAACAAAATTGAACTATATTCGTGTGAATATAAATATTTATAAGTGAGATTTTAATAAAATAAGTTTATGCTCTTCTTCTATATCTAATTGTAACAAATCTTGATGCATTTGTAGTTTTGACACTTCGGAGAAACTCCCTTAACTTGGCACAATTATGTCAAAGTTTGAATTCTATATTAAAAGTACCTACTTATCTCGACTAACAAAGAACACGTAATAAAATCGCTCTCGCTACCGCTTTTAGCTTGTGCGATTCTAAATTTCAAGTCACCCTCTTTCATCCATCATTAGCGGACAATGGCTAATCTAACGTGCGGGGCACTTCATCACAGCCCAGCCCCGGACTTCGGGACGATAATTAACGCGCGAGATTACAATGATAGCCAGGTACAGCCATACACGACAGCCATACAAACTGACAGACATAGAAATGTAAAATTTATGTCACATTCATTTCAAACATAAGGCAAAGTTGATGTAGAGTTTATACTCGTATATGATAAATAGAGGATAATTGTATTCCATCAAGCTTGCACTACTATATTTTTTCAAAAGTTATGCCAAGTTTATTAAAAAATCTTTGGTTAAATTACGATATCTTTTATAACCCTTCTCCCTCTAGTAATCCCAGTAGGTTATTTTTTCAAAGTTTTATGCGTCAAAAACCTATAACATGTTATTTAAATACGAAAGTTGGTACTTTGAAATACAGATTTTAACCATTTAAAGGGCGGTTAAAAGCTAATGTAACTAGTGCATTACTTCCGTACACTCACAACTTTTGTTTTCTAACCGTTTAGCAGGCGGTGGCGATTTCTACTCTTTATGGCAAAGTTAAATGGAAATTAAGACTAATTCTCTCCGTTTTAATTGAATAGACGTGTAGAACGGAGTTTTTTATACTCTACGTCGTCGTAGTTTTCTAGCGTTCTTTTACAATTTATTTTGTAAGACGGTTATTTAATTAAAAATCCTTTTGTTTACGTAATGTCTGGAGACAGAGAATATAGTTTATTTTTCTTTCTTTCACTTATCTCATTATGATGAAGAACAGTGCGTATTTAATAAAGGACATCATGAGATTCAATAAATGTAAATCGGCGAAATTCTTTTTTGTTACGAACTTGAAACCGTCTGAAGTTTAATATGTTATATAGCAAAGTTTTTCGAATCATCGGTGTATTCAATAACTAAAAATGAAATTTAAGAATATAGACCGAAAAATAAAGGTCTACCAATTGATAATATAAATCATATATGCTTCAAATGACCAGATCGACTTCATATATCGAAGCGAATAAAGTTGTGATAAGGCTACGGTGATGAATGAACTTAACACATCTTTTTGGTCTATGTTCAGCGTAAAATAAAAACTTTCTCCACTGTAACTTTTGAGAACTTCGATGGAATACGACTGTTCTTTTTTACTCTAATTATTTTCCTTCGCTGAAGAATTTTCTTCATACAACTTAAGCGTATTATTTTGTTTCGCTTTCTCTTTTGTTTCGTGTTTTCCAATTTATTTTGACGACGGCAGTCTCTTTGTCCCACTCTCCATTAGGTCACTGGGTATGTCACAACCTGATGGATGAATTCTTCAAACCCTTTCAATAGTAGAATAGGAATGGCCATTCAACTCAATGAATATATCTTTTTAAAAACGTATCGACGATTGAATTAAATTCTCACGCAGGGAAAGTGTATTTGTATCTTTTAACATAGTACTTCATAATTTTGATCTTTACAGAAAGATAAAATAAAGCAAAAAGAACACAATCTTTTTTCAAAATCTATGATATTCTTTTAGGTTGCATTGAGACGAATAATCAATTGAACAATTCTAATAACATTGTTCTTCACATCTATCTATATATATATAAAAGAAAGTCGTGTTAGTTACACTATTTATAACTCAAGAACGGCTGAATCGATTTGACTGAAAATTGGTGGGCAGGTAGCTTAGAACCAGGAAACGGACATAGGATAATTTTTACTATTTTTTCTATTTTTTATTACGCACAGACTGAGTCGCGGGTAAAAGCTAGTTTCTTATAAATAATTTCTCATTTCAACACGTTAAAACAAAAAAAAATATAAAAAAGAGCTCCACTATAGGATTTACGATCTCTGAAGTCTCAGGTGATGGAGTCGACCATTTGTAACTGACAACGCCACACCTGCGCGAATTTACCGTACTTCCGAGTACAAAAGTGTACACAGGAGTACACTCACGTACAATAGTGTATACTTCCTTACACTAGTTTACACGGGAGTACTCTCACATACACTATTCTATACTGGAATACACTCGCGAAGACAAATCGATTCGCAAACGAGAATCTGCTGATAGCAAGAAGCTGGTGATCGTGATAGCTCTGTAATTGCAATTTCGAACTAAAGATAGATAAATGGGTAAGAGTTTAACAGTGATTAGACACTAAAAAGTCTAGTCTTTACTTCAGTCAAGTATATTTTCGTAGAAGTCGACAGTGAATAAAAAGAGACACAACCTGCACGTATCTTTAATTTCTGTAACTATCCATTAATAAAAAAAAGACTAATAGACTTCATTGGTTCTAAAGCTGACTTAATTTTTTGAATGAGGTAAATAGAGTAATATCAATGTGGTATATTGTTTTAAAATATCAAATGAACAGATAAGAAAAAAAGCTAGAACTTAGCTGTTATTTTTTTAACAATTTCATAGATATATCGTCATAATACAGATATAATACACTGATGTAGGTATGTGAATTATGATTGGGACAATGACCCCATTGTGAAGACACGTCTAAATGGCTAAAAGTATCTCGCAACTGAACGACTTATTACTGCACGCTATTCCCATACAAACGCTCATTGAATCCAATTCACGTACTTGTCTATCCATTAGTCTCAATTTAACATTTCAACTTAACAATACCTAGGTAGTATTTATAATAATTACCTAGTGTTATTTTTTTATATATTACTAGCTGTCGCCCGCGACTACGTCCGCGCGCAGTTAAAAAAAAAAATGAAAAATAGATGTTGGCCGATTCTCAGACCTACTGAATATGCTGACAAAATTTCATGAGAATCGGTCAAGCCGTTTCGGAGGAGTACGGTGACGAAAACTGTGACACGAGAATTTTATATATTAGATAAGGCGGCTAGCGAGCAAGCGGCCATCCATCCATCAAATCCACTTCCCAACCAAGCACCGCACACTCATCAGACGAAACGCGGAATCTCATCAACTTCAGGCGTGTGTTCCATGCAACAGATATTGTGGCTAACGTCTAGACCGAAAAGAGGTATTATTTGTTAATTTTAGATTGAATATTTAGAATTTACAGGCAAGTTTCTGATATAACCGCGTTTAAAAGGAGCAATGGCGGCTTGTAGTTGACTGCAAAAGCATGTCTACCCAAGTGGGTGCCAGGTGGGCCCACTAGGGATGGAGGCAAACGAGCGCAGGATCAGAGCTGCACATTTTCACTAAGAAAATTTAGTCTTACCTTAAAATAATAAACATTTCGATCGTTGTTACTTGAATAGGATGAAAATTTGTTAAACATTTCCTAACACAAAAACAATGTAGTACACTAACATTTAAAATCGTTTCCACATATTTTTCTGATCTGATATTAACTTTTAACCGACAAAATAATAAAAAAAAACTTCTATCGTTACAACCACTTACACGATCACACTTTGATAGTAGGTACTAACGTATAACAGTCGACTTGCAAGAACATCTAACTTTCAGAGAGAATAGCACGCGCTATACAAAACAAAAGGACATTTAAGTTTGTACAGAGAAGCAATAAGGTTAGTGTTTTGGTGCGCTTTGACCGTATCATACGGCAATATGAACTGAGGATGTCTTGAGAGTTACAGCCAATTACAATGCACAGGGTAGCTTAAATACAGAGCGTACATGAGAACAAATTATTTAACATAGGATAATTTTTTTATGACCCTTTTTTTCCAAAAATGGAACCTTAAGTAAAATAAATAATTAAAAAAAAACTTTTTATTAATCCTATTTTTTTTTAATTTAAGATAAGATAATGGGATGCAAAGATATAGAAATACTATATGTCGATACGGAACATAATATTAGGTCCTTACATATGAAATTGGCGTTTTTCGTACTGGCCACTTTAAACACGAATTTCTCCTCTTTGGTAAGGAATTCCAAATTCAAATTTGTACAGCTATAGACTCATGTATTTGTGGTTCGATGACCGTCATTCATTTGTTTTTTTTCTTCTGTTTTTTTCTGTTTGCGTCACTCATTTTACAAAATGGAAAACTTAAAATATCGCATTATTTACGAGTACGAGTTCCGCCGTGGCACTAGTGTTGCGGAAACGACTCGAAGGGTGAATGATGTGTATGGCGGTCGTGTTGCAAAAGAAAACACAGTTCGTTTTTGGTTCCAACGTTTTCGTTCTGGAAATTTCGATCTGCAGAACAAGCCCCGTGGACGGCCTGAGACTCAAGTTGATAATGAAGAGTTGAAGGCTATTGTGGAAGCGGATCCATCGCAAACCACGTCCGAGTTAGCTGCAGGCTGCGATGTTAGTGATAAAACTGTTTTAATTCACTTGAAGCAAATTGGAAAGATTAAAAAGCTTGAAAGGTGGGTACCTCACGAATTGACTGAAGCAAACCGGCAAACGCGCGTCGACTGTTGCGTTACATTACTAAACCGGCACAATAATGAAGGTATTTTAAACCGAATCTTTACCTGTGATGAAAAATGGGTTCTTTACGATAATCGGAAGCGCTCAGCGCAATGGTTGGATTCTGGCCAGCCAGCCAAATCCTGCTCCATGCGAAAATTAACCCCAAAAAAGTTACTTGTAAGCGTTTGGTGGACTAGTGCCGGTATTGTTCATTACAGTTTTCTCAAATCTGGCCAGACTATTACGGCTGATGTCTATTGTCAGCAATTGCAAACCATGATGGAAAAGCTAGCGGCTAAACAACCTAGGCTGGTCAATCGCTCCACGCCACTGCTGCTTCACGACAACGCTAGACCACTCACTGCGCAACAGACGGCTACTAAATTAGAAGAGCTTCAATTGGAAAGTCTAAGACATCCTCCGTACTCCCCGGACCTTGCTCCAACAGATTACCATTTTTTTCGAAATTTGGATAACTTCTTGCAAGGGAAAAAATTCAACTCCGATGGGGCAGTCTAAACCGCCTTCAAAGATTTTATTGATTCCCGTCCGACTGGTTTTTTTAGTAAAGGGATCAATGAACTACCTATGAGATGGCAAAAGTGCACAGAAAATAATGGTTCATACTTTGATTAATTAAATATATTATATTAAAAAATATTCGACTTTTTGTTCCTCCCATACAAAACGCCAATTTCATATGTAAGGACCTAATATAACAAACGAATAGAACCTACAAGTTAACCAACTAAAAACTAAGAACCACTTATACCTAATATGCTAAGTACGAGGTTCATAAAAATATACATATACACATTCCAAGAATGTAAGTTCAAAAGAAAATATGGTTATTATTTAGGTAACGAGGTGTCCTAGACAGAGTAGCTAGTTGTGTATTAACAGGATCACATTTCAGAGAATTAGCTCGTTTTAACTTACTTTGTATCATGTAAGTTACGGTATTACTGTAACTTACTGTTCACAGGAAATAATAAGGTTTCGTAAGTCGTATTCCGCTTTTTAACATATTTATTTCTGGGTTATGTAATAGCTTTAAAATAAAGAGAAATAACTTTCATACATTTTTTAAGAAAAAATGAACAAATATATTAAATCGTGATAAAAGAAACGTTGCTTAGAACCATCAAAATAATCCTACTGAGGGGCTCGGAGCCTATCCCAAGTTTTGGGGTGACTAGGCCATAGTCAACCACGCTGGCCCAGTGCGGGTTGGTTGGCTTCACACATATCTTTTGAATTTCTTCTCAGATATATGCAGGTTGCATCACGATGTTTTCCTTAACCGTAAGAACGTCGGATAAATGTACATATGTCAATCGAAAATCGAAAAACATATTGGTACATGGCGGAATTCGAACCCAGGACCTGCAGATTGCAAGTCAAGTGCTTAACCCCTTAGCCACCGACGCTCTACAAAATAACGCGTACTCTTAATAAATTGATAACTATGGAAAAGATGTTAGTATTTTGTTTTATACGATTATAATATGGCTATAGCAATTACCAAATGCACATTCTATAGTTCAATGCACTATATTTATTTGAATTTACATAACATCTCTTTGAGCCGCGATGCTGTATTGTACAATTGCCCGCGTTCATTTATGTAGGTTAGTGTATCATATAATGAATG
Organism: Papilio machaon; assembly: GCF_912999745.1. Taxonomy (NCBI): domain Eukaryota; kingdom Metazoa; phylum Arthropoda; class Insecta; order Lepidoptera; family Papilionidae; genus Papilio; species Papilio machaon. The sequence goes on along the minus strand of NC_059989.1, from coordinate 1,415,041 downwards.
AAACGATCCAGTATACTCTACTTATACTGCACCACATTCATATTAACATAATATTGTAGAACAAAGTTTCAGTTTATAATATATACTAGCTTTTACCCGCGACTCCGTCAACGCGGAATAAAAAATAGAAAACGGGGTAAAAATTATCCTATGTCCGTTTCCTGGTTCTAAGCTACCTGCCCACCATTTTCAGTCAAATCGATTTAGCCGTTCTTGAGTTATAAATAGTGTAACTAACACGACTTTCTTTTATATATAATATATAAGATAACTAGCTTTTACCCGCGACTCCGTCCGCGCGGAATAAAAAATAGAAAACGGGGTAAAAATTATCCTATGTCCTATTCCTGGTTCTAAGCTACCTGCCCACCAATTTTCAGTCAAATCGATTCAACCGTTCATGAGTTATAAATATTGTAACTAACAGGACTTTCTTTTATATATATAGATATAAATAATATATATTTTTTTATAAGAGAAGGCTACAAACGAGCGGCGGGAATACAGAGACACTGTAGATGCATTGCCGGCGTTTAAGGAATTGGTATGGTCGCTTCTTCAAGGTCCCTAAGTCGTATTGGTCGTAAGTTTCAATTAATAAAAGTAAAATTTCTGCACTAATAATAAAGGTTAAAATGATCGTTTGTTGAGCTGAGCTGAGCTTTAGTTACACACAGCCATGCAAAACATCATTAATTAATTCATCATCCCGTTAATTATTAATTAATTTATAATATTTAATCATGCCTGTTACAATTTAGATAACAATGCCTAAGCAATCAATTAAAACAGCGGTTACAGGAAATGCAATTTAATTTGCCGCTAAAAGGACCAACCGGTAGTGATGGGGGTATGAGGCGGGAGCAGGGGGGCACGGGAACACTAATTACAGCGCGGTTGCACCGAGCAACAAACGACTCACGGGCAGACAGACAAACAAGCGGATTATCGCATGCAAGGCAACGCCAGGGGCATCAAAGGGCGCCATCCATTTGCGAAATTTGGTTTTCCATTACTCAAATTGAGTTCGGCTTTGGGGTTGACTTTTAGGTGCCTATGATGTGCCAACTTGCAGACACTGAGGGTAACTTACGAAACGTCCTAATATATCTTCCTTTCCGATGAATCTCCATTTTCATAACGCTGATGAAAAGGGAAAGTAGATTGGAAAATGTTATTTTCATCTAATATGCGACGTCTAAAGAATGGCGCAGCCTTTGATCTACAACACAAAGACGAATGAAATTAAAAATATCCATCCAATTTCATTAGATAATGTGTGAAAATGAATTTTCCATTCTATGCACACAATCAACTGTAATCAGTAATGTGTTTGAGCTCTTTTTTCTTCCTGTAACTTTATTAATCTTATAAAATGCACATCACCGTTGTCATTGTTATATTCATAGAATATATGTAAAGGTCCAGTGGACCTAGCACAAATATTTATGACAATAGCCATCCTATCGTTATCGACAAAAACTCATACTAATTTTGATATACTTGACGTTGACGATACGAAGGCTATTGTCAGAAATATTCGTGCTAGGCCCATCATTATCGACAGCTCACTATACGTCCTTATTGAGGAGCTAGAAGCCTACCCTAAGTTAGGGGTGACTAGGCTCATAGTAGAAACCTAATACTTTAACTTTCATTGTAGTTAGTCGATCAAAAATAAAAAATGAAACTGTGTGAGCGTAAAGGTGAGATTAAGGAACACACAGAGAATCGTATAAGATTTCGTTTGTTATAAATTAAAAATACAAAATTGAATTACAAAAACCGAACAAGCTAAATGCCGCAAGGAAATAAATCAAAGTTAATTTATAACAAAATAACCAAAAACTCCATTAAACTAACTAGCTGGCCTACAGCCAGGACTCCACTGCAGAATTAATTACAACACTAACAGATGGCGCTGTATCCCAGGTGTTTCATAAACCTTATATAAAAGATAAATACTAACAAAAAATGTTATTTGGTAACAAAACTCTATTCAAGCACATCGGCACTCACTTCAAACAATTAGATTCTTCTCAGTAAAAAGTTAGGTTCTTTGGAGAAATATACTAGCATGCAGTATATCTTTCCTTATCTTGAGTAAAAAAAAATCATTTTTGCATTGCACAGATAATGTTATTGCCAATTACCTGTGGTTCAATAAAAAAAAAACTTGAGAGGTGTCAAGGGACACCTGGATGGAACGAAGTTCCTTTCAATTAATTAGTGAAGGAACCAGTGTTTATTCTATGCATAAAAAACTTAAGTCTTCACAAGAAGCACATTTTATTTCTATGAATTTTTGTTATATATTGTCACGTCGTTGCCATGGTGATATAGCAAAAAGTGTCGTGACAACTTTTCGTAAGAATTTTTTCCGTCTAGCCCCCTTTCACAACGCGCGTTAAGGAACTTCGTTCCAAAAAAAATGATTCTCTGTCCACCCTATCATAAAAAACTGCAATAAACAGCTTTAAATAATGTGTTCCAATCATGTACCAAAGTACTTGGTCATTATTATTTACAACGTCAATAACAATACGGCCCTGGAATTCCAATTTGTCAAAACATAGTCCCCTAAGCAATCACTCATGAGTACCAATCGAGTACTAAATCGATACGTGAACAAGAGTTTAATCTTTACGAACGAACGAGCGTGTGTTCGAACGATCCTGGAGTTGGCTACGATAGCATTGGTGGTAAAAAACTAAATCTAACAATTTTTTACTTAAGTACCACTAATAATAACCTTATATTACTCCATAGAATCTACTTAGGAGGCTTCTTTTTTTTATAAGAGAATTTTTTTGCAAACGAGCAGCGGGAACACCAAGGTGTTCATCGACGCCCATGGACATTTGCAATACCAGAGGAATCGCAGATGCGTTGCCGGCCTTTGAGATGGTGATATGCTCGCTTCTTGATTGACCCTAAGTCGTAGCGGTTTGGAAATACCGCCGAAGACAGACTATTCCACAACGCGGCGGTACGCGGTAGAAAGCTACTTAGTGTAGAACTAATGAGAGAAACTAACATGAACGGTTAAGCATTTAACTACTCTTAATATAGCAGTTATAATCTCCTTTCGTCAAAGATGTAATTTTATAATTTATGAATAGTATAAATCAACAATTTATTCAAAGGTAATATTTTTAATTACACATTTTTACATTAAACACCAAGTTCACTTGTTCGGCGATGGTTAAACGAACCTTAATCCCTTCCCCACACTTCCAAACTGGTACTCGTAGCATCCTCGTCTATCTATTAAACGACAGTTATCTGCATGATTGATTGCCCGTGCATGCAAAAAGCAAGGGTATCTATCACAGCCTGTCGCCAGTAAACTGACGAACATTCCGTCAATACCTAAATTATGCTAACGAATTGTGTGTCTATCTAAAAACGAATTTCTTAATAATTTTGCATCGGAATGAATGTATTTAATTAAAATGACGTAACTCATCACAGTTTATAATATTTTAAAATATACTTCGTCGATAATTTCTATAAGTTTAGAAATTCCAGGACACTTTTTGCTCGCTATATCTTAGTCGTATAATCAAAGTGTGAAATGTAAGCGGAAAATATAATAAAAAAAGTGTTCTTCAAATATTTGTAAGATGAAAATTAATAGTAACAATCACAGTAACAAACTGTGGTTCATTAAAACAACGTTTTACATCCATTAAGGTGCCAGAACAGGCAAATATTTCGGCTACACTCTGCGCACCTTGTTGCACGGTACGTTTGCGGCAAAATCCATTGCTATGAAGTGTACAAGGGGTAGAAGGTAATGTATGTCCCACCTTAGCTAATATCCCCGTTGAATAGGGGATGTAAGAGCTATATGTAGGTAGGCATGGAACTGAAGAAAAGCAGAATTACCAATGCTTTATACTATGTTATTTTCAAAATGATATATTTGAATATAAACATAGTTAACTACCTATTATTTCTTTAACTCACTTTAATTTATTGAATCTTACTAATATTATAAAAGCGAAAGTTTAAATGGATGGATGTTTGCTTGAAGGTATCTCGTATCTGATCTTGATGTAATTTGGCAAAGATGTAGAATATAGTCTGGAAAAACATAAGCTACTTATTAAGTATTTTTTAATCCCGTGCGGGCAATAACTATTTTATTTGTAAAACCAACCGGCTAAATACGAGCTTCTAATTTAGATAAAAAAAAAATCTTGATTATCAACCAATGCTGTCAGGTTAGAAAACTTAAAAAGTTGTTTTTACGATTATTTATTAAATTTTATAATTATTAAATATTTTTGTGAGAAATATCATTATGTACATAAAAAAAAACCTAATTTTACATAACAGTTTTCATCAATAGTTCACTTCAATTCTTCGCAAAATATTATGCAATTTTTAAACAGTAAACGCCAAAATTGTGTAGAATATTTTTCAACAATTCACGTAGAGTTAAATCCAACTGCTGTTTCAGCAACACAAACTTCATTTTCTGATATCGTAAAACCTCTTTCACATATCTTTAATCTTTCTATTCGATTAGTAATATTTTCTTTATATTCCAAAGCACAGAAAAGTATAAAGCACATTACTACCGCTCCAAAAACATAGTAACAATTGTCTTCTAGAACATACACCACAATAGACGAAGGTATCATGTTTCATAAACTACGTTATAATAACGCTTTTGATATAAATATACGTTACTGATTTAAATTTTAAATTTTATTTGGAAATTATTTTAAAATTTTACACGATGTTTCAGCTGGGGCGTCTTACAAGTAAGATAATGTCAAAATGACTGATATTCTGAATGCTGTCAATGATAAAACAGATAATAATTAATTAATTGCACAGATAAGATAAGTAAAGCCTCCTTAGATAACATACGAGATAACATACAGAACTGCAAGCCTTATTCAAATGACTGCAAAATTATTATCCGTGTTTCGGGTTTTCACCGCCGTAACAAATGTATAAAAACATATCGTCATCCCGGTTATTCTCTTTGAAAAAATAGAGATAACAACACGTTTTTGTGGTTATATTTTTTAAAAAGAAGACATCAAATGAGCGACGGGTACACTGAAGTGATCAATGACGACCATCGACATCCGAACACCAGATACTGGTACTGGTACTGATATTTCTGTACAATAGAATCAACTAGATTTTGGTACAGAAACTAAAAACTATTTTTATTTATTACTAGCTGTGCCCGCAACTTCGTCCGCGTGTAATAATGTATTTATTTAGGCTAATTATTTTACTTAACCGACGTGCTATGCGTTGATGTACGAGTGTAGAAGAACCGAGAGAGGTGTGTCAACAGCGCCAAACGGATGTCCTTAGTATCTGTCTATTTTTCTGGGTTATAGGCGTGAGTTTTATTGTTTTTGATTTTTACTTAAACTTATAAATCGCTTGTGTTATTAATTTGCTTGCGTTTTTACTAATTGCTTTTGCCTTATAGATTTTTTTCAACAGATTTTTTCCTTATAATTTAGTATACATGAAAAGGTAATAATAATAAAATAAATAATATACCATTGCATTAGTTTAGATAACATGGCGCAGTCTCATTTGAATGAATGCAAATCTGGATCGTAAAAGCATCGCTAAAACGCAGAGGAAATGCAAAAGAGACGTCGGGACATAGAGTGAATTAATTGAACTGATTCTCAAAGTAAATCAGACTCAGCACGTAGACTTATGAATTTATATTACTTGCAGACCTGGGAATAACATTTACGATTTAAACTATACCTCGTCTATAGTTATGTTCTTTTGGTTATGTTGTAAGGTCTTTAAATTACAATGTACAAAAATATCTTCTTTTTCCAAATTGTTTATTTTATTTTTAATATTACAAGTTGGCAAACGAGCAAGCGGTCACATAAATTCGCCGAAATGGCGAAGCGACCGCTGCCCATAGACATTAGCAATTGCAGATGCGTTGCCTACCCTCAATCGACAAAGGAGGTGACGCACAGAAAGAGAATATTTAACCTTCCTATGCATCTCCTCTTCCATCAAATCCACCTCCCCTTCCAATCTTTTCCTTATAAGAAAAGGGTAGAAAGGGAAAGAGGACTAAAAATTAGACCTCCGGCACCACACTCATCAGACAAAACGCGGAATTACTTCCACTTCACGCCTGTCTTCTGTGTGGTCGTGGTATTTCACCGGTCAAGCCGGCCAATTCGCGCAACAGATGTTGTTGCTGGCGTCTACCACTGTTTCACTTATTTTATACGTACCGCAACGATTTCTTTATATTATCCTTCGTAATATTGAACCTAGCATCTATCCATGTAAAATTAAACGTCTCAAGTAAATCGTCAATAATAAATCCATCAACAGAAAACCCCAGTGATAAAATAAAACAACAAGGATATAAAATATAAATTGATCCAAACTTCATCTAACATAAAATCCCTTTAAGTCCATATACAATCTTCTAAGAGACAGCCATCATGAAGGCTTTCAAAAACAATTTAGGCACGACTAAAGACGCATTAAGGTGCATCAGGCCAATTATTTCCACCCCTCCTTTGTAATAGGGATGAAGATATTGTATAAGATGTTTTCAATCGTTTGCTTTTAGATTACAAAATGAAAATTGTTATGTTACTTTGAAATTATCTTAAATAATAAATATCACTTGCTATAGGAACGTAAGCGTGGTGCTAATTTTTACAAATTTGGTGCCCCCATAACTTCTAAAGCAAGCGTTGCCTAAATATTACATTTGGATGTAATGCCTAATTCTATTAGGGATTCTAGATGACAAAGGCCTAGGTTTGCTAAAATGGCATTAGTCTACCCATCATGGAAGCCTTCACTTTATTGTTCTGTTATTGTAAAAAAAGAATTATCTCAACAAAACTCAATATTATTTGCATTGTGTATTATTGAGTTTTGATCGAAGATTAATTTGAGAATTGATTGAAATGATTCAATCGACATTTCAATATAAATGTATAGTTGTATAACAAAACTCATTATTTTTATAATTTTTTTTTCCGAATAAGTTACCCAAAAAAGTAAACAAAATCCCAGACAAAAGGTTTTCCTTTGTAAGCAATGTTTAAAAGTTTTTTGATTCGTCGGGGACGGTAGCGGCACAAGACGCGTCATATTTTGAAAGATCGGAAATACGTTCACAAAGCTCCCTGACGAGGGCTTGGACATTTCAATCAATTGTTTGATTCAAACTCTAAATAAGGAAACAATTGAAAATGTTTATAAACGTGACATATCGAAATTAGTTTTTTGACATTAAAACGAAGTTACACAAAAAGGACATTTTTACTCTAACTAGCAAAATAGAAATTTGTCAAAGAATGGAATATATTACTTTAACGTTATTAAGAAGAACGTTACAAGTCTACGAAAGTGAAGAGAGCAAAACAGGATGTTAAATGAAACTTTATCTGGTAGTTGAGAAATCATACATGTAGATTACAAAACTATATCAAGTTAATAACAAAATAACATACATACTGAAATGTCATGAATAAATCGATCCAAAAAATTGCGGAGAAGAAATAAAACAGCGCCACCTACCTTATCACCGTCGAACTTCTCGACTTGGTCATCGCTGCACCGAACTTCACGTTTCTCCCGCGAGGTGCGCCGCACAACAACCGGTGTTTGCGGCGGCGACACTAGCGCTACGCTGCTCCTAGCGCTCCCCGGTGGCGATTTTATAAACTCAATCTTCCCTCCTTCCACGCAAATATTCGGCGTGAGGGGATACATGGGCGACATGGCTACATTTGTGTTGGCTAAATGGCTGTACATCTGATTGTCTTCTAGAGGAAGAGATTTGGGCTTTGGTTTCTTACGATATGTTGAATCGTAAGCAAGGAATTGAGCTTTGTCTTCGGGGTGGATTTGACGCACTTTCCCGGGTGGTCGGTCAGGTGGCTCTGGGGAGACACTGCCATCGTCAGTACCGGGACTCTCGTTTCTTTCGTTGTTCGATCCCCTGAAACAATAAATAAACATTACATATATTATAATTAATTATGACTAAAGCTTTGCTAATTTACAAAGTCGATACATTTTTATACTTTCAAATGTTTTGTAAATTCTTTGTAATTATTTTATTTTACCTAATTAATATTACTTTGCCGTATTGCCCTATTCTGATCAGCATTCAACGGCCTCTGTCAAGGCGTAGGAAATCATTTAAAAACAAGCTTTCATTTTAGTTTTCTTCAACTGCCAATAGATGCCGTTGTCGACAACATTAGCACAAAAGTTTACAAAATAATGTATTTTATTAAATAATAAATGAAAAATATCCTATTTCTACTTTTAAATTATAATTAAAATGTTTTTTTTTAAATTCGAAAAAATGTCTGACACAAGAGTCACTGAAGTCTAAATCGCGCTATTGAATTTTTTCTCACCGTTCCGTATATATACGAACACAGAACAACATCGATTGGAAGTGTATTCTCTAGTGTGATGCCACTGCTGTTCTTGATCGCCCGTTCTTACGGCGCTGGTCTTAATAGTTTGTGACGTCACGCGCTCGTTGAGGCAATGCCCCTGTAAGGTGCGCCGCGGACGCTCGCCCGCGCGGCTGCGACGGACCGGCAGCGCACCTTCCTCGGGCAGCCTATGAACCTCGTTACGCGGTTTTAGTTAACACGTTAGCTTAGCTCCGGTTAAATTTGAGCACTTCCATAATGTTGGCGACGAGAGTAAAAGCTCGATTGCCGGTTTTTTGCTATTCAAATTATTAATTTTGCACATTATATAGTCTAACTTTATAATACACTAGTTTTTACCCGCGACTCCGTCCGCGCGGAATAAAAAATAGAAAACGGGGTAAAAATTATCCTATGTCCGTTTCCTGGTTCTAAGCTACCTGCCCACCAATTTTCAGTCAAATCGATTCAGCCGTTCTTGAGTTATAAATAGTGTAACTAACACGACTTTCTTTTATATATATAGATATAGATATAGATATAACTAACTTATAAGGCTGTATCTTAAGATTAAGATCTAAATTTAATAATTTTTATTATTTTACATTTTTCTTAAGTTACAATGTATCTGACGTAAAATGTGGTTATTACCTTAATTAGCAACAAAATCAGCATTATCAAGTTTGAATTGGTATCCGACATTTGCATGGTAATCGTAATAAAAAGACAACAACCATACACGCATGCTCGACGCGAATAGAACGACTTAATCGTACTAAGAAATAAGAACAAATCGTTTGGTCAGCACAAGTTGTGTTAAGGGTTGCCAACATTGATTAAACGAAGTCCTGAACAATGTCACCAAAAAAGACGACCTGTCTGTCTTTGTGAAGTTTTCTAGTATCTTTGGTGGACAATGAAAAAAAAAAATATTTAATACCTTGATCCTGAATCCTTGAAGCGGGCTACCAACTCTAACCCGAGGTCTAAGATATTAATCCGAACACTTCGGCCCTAACCCGAAGTGGTGGCAACCCTAGTAACATCTCAGCTACCGGACGACAGAAGCGAAGCCGTTATCGCCTTTGCTTCTAAAGAACTTTGCTAGCTGATAGTGTGTTAAAATAATTTGCGATTATTTTCTCGGTATTTCTTTGTTGTGAAATTTTAAAACCTAAAGTTTATTCGTAGAATTAAAGACTAATAACTATTAAACTCTAAAGCAACAGAGAATATTTAACAACAGGGACGATCAGTCATAGAAACATATCTACTACAAAAAATATTGCTTTCAACATAATTTACTTTAGACGCGGTACAGAATATGTACTTTTGTGACGTAATGAACAATGGAATAGGTGACTACAATGCTACAGTACATTTTGAAATTCAAATTTGGAAACGTATTTGTTGTCTGGTGTGATATAAAATGGTCTTTCGTATTATACATACGAGTATTACAGCATCCTGTTGCACTTTCCAAGCAAAATGCAATATTAAGGAGCTAGGTAAAAAACCCATTGACATAATTGCTACAGAAATAATAACTATAATAAACATATTGTAAGGAGGTAAGGTTATAGTTAAATGTTTACCAACATACAGAGTAAAGTTCGAGTTAATAGTTACAAGAAGTACCAACATTTTAAAAGGAAATAATAACATATTTCTTAACTGCATCTTCGCTGAGGATTAAAATCTTATTTACTGCTTATTAAGCATTTAACTTATGTTGTTTATGATTATCGTCTTTTGTTAAAACGATAACAGAAATAACTTCTTACATGTCCTGCTAAAGTATGTTAGAGTGAGTTCCACTGACGTACAAATTTACACAACCATGTTGTCATGTTTAATCATTTTTTATAGAGATGACAGAGATTTTTGAGCAGGTATTTCAGTGTTTAGAAATAAAATAACATGCACTGTTCATGGACATTTTTAAATACTAATACAAATTCGACTTTCAGACAGCAAAGGCGTAAACAATCCAATCTGCCGGTCTGAAAAATATGTCTACCTCTAAACAGTTATTTAACTGCTTCTAATTAATCGGTATGTTAAACCAATATTAAATTAATTAACGTACTAATAGTAAAAACTAATAAGTAGTGATTCGTAATTTAAACTAAACAAGTATTAAGAAACTTGACATAATCTTCGAAGTTTTTTTTTATGCTAGCATTAAACTTCTACTGTCTGATAATTATACTATCTCACTAATTCTTAATAATATTGTAAATGCGAAATTTTAGATTGATGAATGAATGTTTGAAGGTATATCTGGAATGTCTCAACGGATCTTGAAGAAATCTAGCACAAAAGTAGAACTTAGTCCAGAAAAATACATATTAAAAATATTACGTTTTTTTAATTCCGCGCGGACAGAGTCGCAGGAAGCTAGTGATTATATAAGTTTTCTTCGACATATACAAAAAGTGAGCTCTCAATCAATATGTTTATCGCAACAAAAAACAATACAATCGTTTCAATAAACAAAGGACTTTATTATCGTATCATTGCTTAATATACAAATATATGCATGTATATTTGTTCAAACAAGATTACGTTAGCGACAAACATTTGTATTAAACACGGACCCGTTACAAAACATTGCATTAACAAGACAATTACACAAATGAAAATAGACTCTATTTGGTTCACAATTAGAAACATTATACGAGGTGCATGATATTAATCGGTACATTAATTTAGTAATAAGTATCCGATGTACAGAAAGACAGATTGACGCTTGCACAGGTTTAATCGTGCGGCTAATAAATTTTGAATTATGTACGTATGTATGGAGATTAATATTGTTCTTAGTGGTTTATTAATATGTTTTGAATTTGGTAGAAATTTAAATAATACTAGCCTATAATAGTACTATAATAATAGCTTAAAATATGCCCGCCTGCTTCAGCTATCTTTCCGTCAAAGTCCTGTCAAAATCGGTCAAGCCGTAGCGGACAGATACTCACATACAGACTGACAAAAATTTTAAATTATCAGGAACGTAAATACATGTGTACGAAATATGCAACTTTTTTTTTCGTTATTAAATACAGAGAATCCAATTTTATTACTATGTACCTATATAGATAATATTATGTTCTAGTTGAATAAATAAAATATGCGAAGAAAACGTACATTGTTACTATTAAAGCGATTAAAATTTATAAAACAAAAAATCGTATTTCAATTGTTTCCTGTTGAAATACATTTTACCGCGCTTAGTTACGCAGTTGTTAAATAAAATGAGATAATTTTAAATCCATATAACTGAGAGCTCATCATCGCTTGTTTGTTTTCGTTTAGCTTTTTTTTTTCTATTTCTAAATGCGTTCCAACGGGAAGGAAGCATCGTGCGCCAGTTTCCGTAACGTCGGAAAGATATTTTACGTTTAATCAAAAATAAACTCAAAGAACTATACCGTTTGATTTATTTTCGCAATGAAGAGACATTTGTTTAAAGTCATTTGATATTCGCGGTAATATTTTCGTCAACTCGTGTCACTTTTATCTCTTTTTGACAGGTTTAGTCTGACCACGAAACGTAGGGACGGGGGACAAATTTATTATTATAAAGATTAAATGGGTTTATAGGGTATAAGTCTAATAAAATAACTCTCTGTCACCTTTGTCGCAACTTATTAAGATGAAAGTTGAGATAAGGAGCTAATTGCGTTCGTGACGATTAATTTAACGATTTTTATAATATGACTAAATTAACCTTAAAATCAGGTTATCTTAGATTTTTAAAGTTAAAATAAATTAAAACACATCAATTTAAATGTAACTATGGCTAATAGCTAAGTAGTCTTTAATATATCTAATCTTACTTCATACTAATATTATAAATGTGGATGTGTGGATGGACGGATGTTTCCAGAACGGTTGCATGGATCTTACTGAAACGCATAGCATAGATGTAGAACATAGTCTGAAAGAACACGTAGGCTAATTAGGTTTTTAATAAATTCCCAACTGACGTAGTCGCAGGCAAAAGCTAGTATGACATACTGATGGTTGGTCATATCTTACAACAACATAACTGACGCCCATAATCCAGGGGAATATAATACTATAGTGCTCATATGTTAATTTTTAAAACATTTATTATCAATTCTATGTCAACAGTTTAAGTGGTTAAACGACACGGGTGACAGATAAAGTAGTCTACGAGATCAAAGAGAGTCCAAATTGTGACGCTGTCTACTTTCGATTGCTAGACGCGTGTCGAAACTTTTCCTCCCAGATAGACTTCAGAGTTTGTTTAGACAAGTCTAGACTAGACTAGACTTACCCAGTGTCGGTAATGCCCATTAATCATGATCTATTAGGGTATAAATAATATTCTGGTGGATATCTGGTTAAAATTTACAAGCGCTACGTACGTCAGCGGTGAATTGTTCATTGTTTCTAGAAAATCGATTCGTAACATAAATTAAGTTCCTTGCTTTTGCTTCAATGTTGTAGCTTTTTCTTACTTTTCTATAAGCATACGGCTCTGACGTCATCAAACTCAGGTCACATGTTATCGTCCTCGGGCAAACTTTATCTCTAAGCTGTTCGGAAACACTTAAATTAAATTTGAAATTTAAGACATTTACCGTGAGACGATAAGATAATGAAGCACAGTCGCAGGTCGAGACACACCGCTCGTGTAATGGAAATGCCGTGTATAAGGCATCATAAATATTGTTTAGCAATTGCGGAATAGACAGATCTCTGAACCCGGGACCTTTCAATTTCGACACAGTCTTTCAACGCGAACATTTTCATTACGTATAAACGTCTGATTTATGGATATAAATTTAATAGTAATTTGAATACCTTACGATTTCTCGAAGCAAATCTATCACGATTTGTATTAAATGATTTACCGTGGATTTCTGAGATCAAATTCATCGTTTAAACCATATTGTTTGTTATCTCTGTTTTATTAAAGATGATGTCAAAAATGTTAAGAATGGCAATGATGACGATATGTTTTATAAAGATTTTTCGGTCTCAGAAACCCAAGGTTAATCAACCTAGTGCTATTTTAACTATGACTTCAGTTTTGATCATGTTAACAGTCCCGCCTTCTAAAGATGTAAACTTTGATAGATGTAAACATGATAAACTAACTGTCGCTCGCGACTCTGTCTGCGCGGAATTAAAAAAAAACCTTAATTAATAGCCTGTGTGTCATTCCAGACTGTGTTATATACCCATGACAAATTTCATGCCGTTGAGCCGTTCTGGAGATAATCTCTAACAAATATCCATCCATCCATTCAAATTTTCACATCTTACTTCTTACTAATCTTACTATAATATTATGAATGCGAAAGTTTATAGTATCTCCAGAACGGTTTAACGGATCTTGATGAAATTTGGCATAGATGTAGAACATAGTCTGGAAGAACACATAGGCTTACTTATTATGTTTTTTTAGTAATTCCGCGCGGACGGAATCGTGGGCGACAGCTAGTTTATAATATAAGTAAGAAGTAAAATCTATATATATAAAAGAAAGTTGTGTTAGTTACACTATTTATAACTCAAGAACGGCTGAATCGATTTGACTGAAAGTTGGTGGGCAGGTAGCTTAGAACCAGGAAACGGACATAGGATAATTTTTACACCGTTTTCTATTTATTTTTGTTATTCCGCGCGGACGGAGTCGTGGGTAAAAGCTAGTGTAAGATAAATTAAAAACTCAATGAACGGTTACCTTTCTTCACTCGAATGCAGCTATAGAGAAATCTAGTTCTGCACCAAGATTGCATCAAGTCGTAAGCGAGTGTAATTGAAGATTAACATTATCTATAAGTGTTTTTATTGCACCGCTTCAAAGCCTAAGTATTGCCTTAAATTTGCATTTAACTTAGTATGTGATGTACTTAGATCTTAAGATAAATATAGGATTTTTTTGTATTTCATTCAGGACTTAAAAGTAGATTACATATGACACATTTTCCTGTCTAAATATAGACTAATTATAGTATAAAGGTAGTGTACACTATACTCTCAGTAGCCTAACGATAACAACATAATGGCACTGATAATGGTTGGATCGGGTCCGTGTATGCCTGACTTAACTGGTCCTGCATTAGTAAACTTGTATCATGACGAGAAGCTCCCTAGTGTTTACAGTGTGACAGTTTAATCTACGCACATTAGGTTTCTGAACTATTTATGTAAGTTCCCAATAGATTGTGAATTTATTCATTGTATAATATGACAAGCTAGTAAATGTAAATAATCTTTTGTTATTTAACGTTTCTGGTCTATGGAATTTTGAAGATTTGGAAACTGTTTTAGAGAATAACAAAAAGAAAATAATTTAACAGTAACGACGAATTCTAAACCACGTTTTTGAAATCGTCAAAATAAAATTTTTGTGAAAAAAATAAAATCATCGTAAAAAAATAGTTAGGCTACAATTGTAGTTTTCTATTTCACGTCAGTATAATGAGCAATGATGGAGTAACCTTATCTCAACAATGAGCTTCGTCTGCCGGCGCCAGGTAAGGTTATTTCCGTGGCCCTAACAAGTAACAGTACAACTTGAGTGACCACTATGTCGCAAGCCACGTGTGTTAAGACTTGATCAAAATGTATTACGAAATAGTACATAACGATCAATTTAAAAATTGAAATTCAAAAGCGTTAGGATCTTGAATAGATTCCCAAGTTTAAAGTGAACAGTACTTTATTGAAGAAAGATATGTTTTGGTAATAATTTAGTTTCACACAATTAACGAGTCTGGATCGTCAAAAGTGTATTACCAACTTCAGTTTATCAAATTTAAAGTTTGCTAAACACAAGTTGATAATTTTGAAAAATCTAAAGCACTGCGCGTACGCAAAGGGCTTATAATGCCTTGCGGGTCAAATACAACAATGAGTTCAAGGCCCTGCTGGGGCTGCCGCGCTTCTGTAGCGCATCTGGGATGTTTGCAGATGTCGGTGTTGACGGCTTTGCTGCAGCAATAAGTAAAAGAGCAGCATCCCTGATGCAGCGGGTGCAGGGCAACGTCAACAATTACCTGCAACTCATTGTTGATAGAGTCGGCTTGGACTGTCCCGTATTAGCTATATGGACACGTCTACATAAGTTGTAATTTTATTTAATTTCTAAGTTGATTTTGTATGGACCATGTGTCCTCTTTCCTCTGGAGAAATATCTGTACAAAAATATAAAGCTATCACAATTTATTGGAACAGAATAGATAGATGACAATATCTTTTAATATGAGTATTTTGATAATGCAAACGAACTAAAAGGCGATATTTGCCACAACTTAGTCATCATAAATCCCTGTTCATATGTAGAATGTACATCATAATAAACAGAACTCAAACAAGCAGCTTGTCCCAATCATTCGCTGTGCAATAACATTAGTCATTGATAAACAGTTATTTGAAAAGACATTGACAGTAACAACCGACACAAACGCACTGTCAGGTTCGAATGCATACAATACGCGTGTTGAACCGACAATTCTAAATATAAAGTGAGCCGACCGTGATTCATACGATCTAGGTTATTCTATTTTCAGTAATACCTAAACCTACATGGATTCCTACTGGAATCCATGTAGGTTTGTGACTTGTTTGTTTGAATATATACTTTATGATTGTAAAAGTTTTCTTATAATATAGAAATGGATAGTTTCAAATCAATTTCTCGTTCCAACTTGATCTTGTTTTACCTGAATAAGTGAAGACAGTAAATAAATAGGGAACATATATTAAATCTACATTATATATATCTGTACATAATTAATACGGATGCTGTTGTAACATTGAATAACCTTTCAACACTAAAATGTTGATAAAAAAAAACCAAAAAAAAATATGTACCCATTAATCAGATTATTCAAGATTCTTTTTACACCTTGGGTTTTCAACGCTTTAATTATTAATTAAGTACAATAATTATTGTTTATGAGTTGTTTATTTATTAAAAGACGGCTACTTCCCCAGGCCTGGATTTATAAGTAACAGGAGTTGCGCCGGAAACGAACCCGCGATTAGTCGCCGGTAAAAATAATTTAGCAGGGAATTGTTGTACTGCGACACGTAAATTTGATACTTGAATGTTGCTTTTTATTTTATTGACATACAGAGATAAAGGTACTAAGGGAACTTGGGTCCAAGTTACTTTTACTTTATGTCAAAAATTATTTAAAGATTATTGATTTTCCAAGATCATAAATTAAAATGTTCCTGATTCGCTCAGCTACCAAAAAACATATGTATTGTACATAAGTTTTTTTGGTAGCTGAAAAACACAAATGTTCACAAAGTCATCGGTGAAACTATTAAGACATTCCTCAAAAGTAGGTTTGGCGACAGGCCGGCCGTAAAAACTTAAACCAACATTTTAAGGTTTATAAAACCTAGTGTGCCGACCCCACATGAGTGGGAAAAGGCCAGGGAGATGATGATCGGTAGAACTATTGGTATCGGTGGTTTGTTGCCCGTTCGTGTGGTGCTCGACAGCTATAACAGCTAAATCTAAGTTATGTATGTCTACATATACACTACAAGGTCTTTAAGTACAATACGGGTGTTATTACCCTACATACATATCTTTAAAAACATAATACCTTATTTCATAGTATCAAAACCGCAAAGTCCCGCTAATGCTTCCGCGCCATGGCAACCGCAAGAGTCTATGAGAGGCAACCCAACGTAGTGGTGTAACCATGCGGCCCGACACACTCGAGACCTTCCCTGTTGTAAGCACAGGATAATCTTATGCACGCAGAGAACGTACTTGAAGAATTTATGTCACAGATTAGACTGTGTCGATTAAATCTACTCCACGTAGGATTTTATCAAGGAAATTTTTGCAAAGGGTAAAGGCGTGTAGGGACTTTCGGTTTTCGATTACATTAACCAATCCGTCGTTTTACCTATGATGTATAAAGCGTTTTCTACTATATTTAGTTAATTCCTAATTATTTTAGATCATTTGAAATTTAAAACATTATTAAAGACCACTAATCATAAAATACGATTAACTATGTATAATGAGATGTCCCACAAATCCGAACAAAAGCCTAATACATGGCTACACTGTCTTACAGCTAATTGCGCCGGCGCAGAGTAATGCAGTTCACTGATCTTAATGGTCCGGGAGCCAGGTGCATTTTTTTGTCAATTATTTCCTCTCGAGCGAAACTTCGTAAAATGCATAAGGGACTTATACTATGAATACTCGCGACCGTCAGCTGCGACTAGGTGGGTGGGGTGGGCAGTGGCAGCCTCCCAAACATGGAGAAAGAAAAAATTTTTTCAGTCATTTCCTCTCATTTGAAAATTTATCAGAGTATAGTTTATGTTGTATTTTGAAAGAAAAACATAGTCAGCTGACCATAACACGGTGGATAATACGTCAGCTGGCTCCTTAACATGAAAAAAAAAAATTATTTTTCAAATCTGAGGAAATGACTGAAAAAAAAAATTTTTTCTGCATGTTTGGGAGGCTGCCACTGCCCACCCCACCCACGGAGTCGCAACTGACGGTCGCAAGTATTCATAGTATAAGTCCCTTATGCAATTTACGAATTTTCGATTGGGAGGGACTTGGTCATGAAAATCTGTGGCTGGCTTCCGGACCATTTCAAGGTGCCAGCTGACAAACTTTCCACTGAGATACAGCAAGCTGACATTAATTTTCATTCATAGTAGCATATAAACGATCACCAGGTAAATTTTTATTTGAGAGGAAATGACTGAAAAAAAATTTTTTTCTTCATGTTTGGGAGGTTGCCACTGCCCACCCCACCCACGGAGTCGCAGCTGACGGTCGCGAGTATTCATAGTATAAGTCCTTTATGCATTTTACGAATTTTCGATTGGGAGGGGATTGGTCATGAAAATCTGTCGCTGGCTCCCGGACCATAAGTACGGACACGCTGCCCTCTTATTGATTACTTTGTATATAAATATAATTATAATGATTTAATTGATTGCTCTATTTTCTATGATTGCTTATTACTGTACGCTTACAGATGTCCATTAAATAACAAAGAAACATACTTATAGTGTGATAAATTTATCTAACGGTGGATATAAATGAAACTAAAAGCGCACATTATTTTTAAACAATCATTATAGTATTTGTTCAAGAAGTTCGTATGCATCTATGGTTCCTCTGGTATTGCAGATATCCATGGGAGTTCCCGCTGTTCGTTTGCCCACTGATTTTATAAAAAAAAATCATGCGTTCAAGACATACTTGGGCTATACATGATACGCTTTGATTTATTATGACAATAGACACGGTCAGTCTGTTGTTAAGTACAGTTAGATAGCAATGACATGATATTAAGAATTTAGTGTCAAATCGATAGTGTATTGAAGAATGGGATTGTTATTGAACTGTCATAGAATTACCTGTATTAAATCGTGATCTCTCTCTCTCATATATAATAATTTACATACTTCAAAACAATTCGAAGTTACCATACTAAAAAATAACATCGAAAAGAGAATAAGAGATTTATATCTGGTTGTGGTTAAAAAAATAAAAAATCTTAATAAATTCACTATCACCATCGATCGGTGCAATGTCCTGACCTTTGTATAAGTCAAAATAACAGACATCAGATAAGCGGTGCGAGTCAAATACATTACCCGAACACCCCGAGGTGCAAAAATGCGGAAAAACATGCGGCTGTGGGTTCGATTAAGACCACCGCTCGACTCGTGACCTACGCAAGCTACCCTATATGGCCAGGAGGCGTGATCAATGCGTCAAATTGACGGCCAAGATCAATTGGCCAGAACTACCACTTTAAAAATAAAAGAGCCGAGTTTTATTGGTACTTTTTTTCAATGTAAGTAATAAAAGGGCAAAATATAGATAAGAGTGTAATGAGATTCGGATATTTTTAAATTCGTAGTCCGTGAATTTAATTATAGTAAGCTATGTTTAAAATTCGTGGCATTTTAAATTTTGATTCAGTTTTTCCAATTTTTAATTCGGATTGTATTGTGGCATATTTTAGGCCAAGTAGACCAGTATGGTCTACTTGGCCTAAAATATGCCCACGTGCATCAGCTACCTTCCCGTGAAAGTCCTGTCAAAATCGATCCAGCCGTTCCGGAGATTACCCAGTGTGGACTTACAGACATAAAATTTTTAATTAAAAACCGTTATTAGCAACGCATATACATCACGTGTACGAAATACGTTATTTTTTTCTTAATATTATACACTCCAATTTTATTAATACAATATGGTAACATTAAATAATTTAAAAACTAAAAAATCATATTTTTATATCATATATATCACAGTATTTTTCGTTGGCTAATTGTTTTTTTTTTTTGTTTGTCCCTTCTGCAATCTTCTTATCTATGTCAAAGCTAACAGTCACGCGGTCTGGCTCGTTACGTTCGAATCCTGCTTATCTCTTGCTAGCGTATTCTGAGCAGGTCTGTTTAGCAAGTGATGGTCTCGTATAGTTTTACACTTCAACTGTGTAATGATTATAAGCTTTTAAAAAGAAAATAATAGAAAGAAAAAGGTTAAATATAAAGTAAAACGATAAAACTCTTTTTCATCGACGAGGACGCGATATGAGACAGTTGAATCTCAATAAATTAGAAAAAAAAATATTAAAAAGGAAATAGTAAAAACAAAGAATAAACAACTTAAAATAGCTTATATTTTTTAAAATGAAGCATGGCTAGATACAAAATAAAACATAAGAAGTACGCTCTCTCGTAAATCTACAAAGCCGTGACTAAGCAATTGTTCTGGAAATCGGAGACGCAAATAGTTGGTCTCAGAGAACGGCTATCTCTTATAAGAATTGCCTGATGAGGGTTTAGCAGAACTGACAATCATTGGAAATTGGATTAGAAAGATGCCTTAGTGATCCGAGATTGCATCCTCACAGCAATTGAGACTTGAACTTATAAAAACAATATATAGAATTTCACTGCTGACTTTTCGTAAGAATAGATTTTTCATGATAAAATTCCACTATTCATCTTCTTTACTAACCAATTAACTGTTAAAAACTGTTGGCTATATACGCCTTATTTAAAAATAACGTACGCACTATTTGAACAGATTAAACAAAAAGGGCACTTAACATTACAACTGGTATTACTTTAAATTTTAAAAGATAACTTAATAAGTAAATAATTCACCATTGTAAAATAATTATAGGAACTAATGAGTACCTAATACCTATAATATTACATAGTTATCTAAGCAAAGTAAAACAAACTTAACGGAGTCTTCTACGATAAAGGAATATAAGGTGACCATACTTCATTCATTTAAGGGTTTATTCTAAAACAGGATTTGAACTGACTTTATGTTTGAGTTGATAAGCAATTAATAATTTCATGTCTAAAATTTGAAAGAAATTAAGAAATAACTGGTGTAAATGTTTGGTTTCAGAAAATGAAAATGAAATAAGAAAAAGAAACATCTTTCAATAAAAAAAATTAACTCGAATAAAACGTATTTTATTCTACACATTGTCTATTTTCTGCGCGCAATATTTATTTTTAGAATGCAGTACATTACATATTATTATCCTGTTTCCACAAAAAAATGTGTGGTCGTACTTGTGGTCTAATTAAATATGTGGAAATGTCTTTACAACTTCCTGGAGAAGGTATCATAACGGTATATTGAGACAATCGTGTCATTGACTTAATCCGCCCCTGTCAGCAAATCTCTTTGTCTTCACCGCAACTTCCTTTGTTGTAGCCGACCTTAATAAGTTTGCGGTTTTCGTTAAATTGACAGCTGTGTCATAAAGATAGCGGAAATACAGTCTTTTGCATAGTAAGATATCAACACAGCACAAAGGTCAACAAATGCTTTCAATATTTTCTTTTTAACCTTTGAATTCCATATTGTGATCTCTTATATTCTGTATGACACAACAAAGACTACGTATGTATTTATACAAGTTTCACGGCCGTCGAAATCTACGGTATATTTCGATTTTTATTTCTATTATAAATAAGTTGAGAGCATTTGCAGAGTAACGAAGATTGGATTAGGTTGACTATTGTTACGAATACGGCCCTGTCTTATCAAAATGACGAATGAAAAAATTTGTAGTAGGAAATTCTCGTTGCCTTTGACCTGTTTTTAGACGTAACGTTCTAACTCTGAAAGCTTAATTCGTATATTTATTATCTTCATTATGCCGTTCTCATCTCGCGTTAATATTTATTAATGAGACCTTTTCCCTGTATAAATTAAGTTCATTACTTAGTCCACTTAGCCGCGCTTCTATAATATTCCGACCTATTAATGCAAAGTGGATAAAGTTTAAAAGGTTTTTATTACATATTTATGGAATTTTATGTATTATTAAAGACGATATATTGTTTAGAGTTATGTTCACTGCTACGTTCCAAATAACGTTGTAACATTTCAACTTCTATGTTTTAACAACTATTTCGTTCTATACAAAACTGACCAACCGTTACGCTATCCATGCCAAATTGATTCAAAATACTTATTAAATTCAAACGAAAAACAAAAAACAAAATACTTTAGATATGTCACGTTATCATTTTCCCTCAAATATGTCACTTTTAATTAAAGCTACACCCTATGTCAAGGAAGTCAATTTCTAAATAGGCCTGATAGTATGCGTCATGCAACGGTATTTGTAATCCGACACCCCGGTATCAAATCCCGGAACCGACCACAACACCTGTCCGTAACACTTCGCTCTAAATGTTCACAGGCCATACGGTAGACATACATACTACTGTGAGAACTTAACTAGCTACACTAACTTCTATAGCTTTTTCATTAGATGTTTTTTAGTTTAATAATTTGCCTGAGCAAATTTCAAAGTTTAGATAAATTGCATTGCTTAATTCACTTGTGTATTAATTCGTTTGATTCGACATCCTTAATCTAACCTAACCTCCCTTGAACTACAAACATATTTTATTACAAAAGAATTGTGAACGGAAATGTGACAACACTGGCTTTTCACCATTTTATAAATATAATTGGGTTATTGACTTTAATTCTTTAAGTATAAACGGTCTACGGAAACTCACTAACTAGATTACTTGTCGTCTAAAAGGGTCCTATTAAGTTATTTAAATTACTAAACTATGTTTAAACCGATTAACTTAACGGTCAGAATAGACTAAAGCAACATATGATAAACAATACAAGGCAAGCGTTATCCGATATTTTTTTAAGTTAGTTAAGGTAGTTAGTAGGTATACCTACTAAATAATATAGTGATCCAATTAGGTTCGTATTTTAACGTGTGGACATTAATGAAAATAAATTTAATAAACATTTATACATATTTTAAAACGTCAATGAAAGCTTATTTTATACTCAGTATTTTCGGACCGATCTCAAGGATCGAATATTTCAAAGGTTAATTGTTGTGGTCTTGGGTCATTCGACTATTGTTGGTTTGAATTGTCTTTGTATTTTTAATCGCTTCAATCTATTCTGCCGTAACCAAACATCCGACTCTTTGTATATATATCAGTATCTTTTAAATACGAAGTGCTTGAGAATGCAAAAGCCATTTGCGAAATTAGGTCGATTTGGATCAATAAAAATAAAATGCTCAGTCGAAAAACTAAGAGTATAAAAATTGGCACATCGCCAGAACTGCATCGCATAATGAAGTGATCTACGATGAAAACATGTCAGCGTTATGACACCAACTGGGAAAAGAAAAGCTCGAGATCAAAACGTTAAGCTTAGTTATTTCTATAAACAACTACGTTATTCTTGAAAGAAACCTTTGATTACAGTCAAAGGTAAACAAATTAAAATATTTTTTTAATTTTGTTGTTTAAAGATAATTGTTTATTTTTAAGAGCTTTAAAGCCATTCTTAAGTAAAACAAATAACGTTACAAGTAAACAAAATAAAGAAAAAAATATTTTATGGCATTGAATCCAGAACTGGAAAAGTACCGTCCCTTATCCTCGTCTGGTCCAAACTGACGCACTGTCTGTCCAAGATGCGTGACGTCCCATCGCTTGAGGCAGGATAGGGTTTGTTCGCGCATGCGCTACGACGTCATGTAAGTTTACAGTCGAGGACTTTTATTTCCTACCCATTTAGATGAAATGTCATTTGAAGCTCTCAATGCATATACGTCGAAAACTTGTCATCGCAAAATACATTCTTATAGCTGTAATAGGGACAGTTTGTTGTATATAAGTAGCTTTTGAGTGCGAAGCGAATTTAATTATTTGCCTATATAGAGTTAAAGATAGGTTTTGTTAGCGCATGCGCGCGCTACCTCATATAAGCTGCTCATAATACAGTCAATTCACTTTCCACTTAGGATATATACAAAACTAGCTTTTAGCCGCGACACCGTTCGCGCGGAATACAAAAAAAGGCACACAAGATAAAAACGTTCCTATGTCCGTCTCCTAGTTCTAAGCTACCTCCCTATCAATTTTCATCTAAATTAGTTCGACCGATTTTGAGTTATAAATAGTGTAACCAACACGACTTTCTTTTATATATATAGATAGATAGATAAGATTACATTATAAAATATTAAATCAAAAACGTAAATATTAAATGATATTTTTGTTTATAAGGACTACTCAATCGTACTCAAAAAAATTATTAATTTAATGTAACAAAAAAGTTATGTTGTACATGAGTACTTTAAAAGAATAAATATTGATTGTAAAAATATATATGGCGGAGGAAAAATAATAACAAACATAATTAACTACCTAATTCCGCAAAATCTTTTAAGAGAACCTCAATTCATAATGCTGTTACTCGACACCTCGTATCCGAATATCTGATAAAGAAATTTAATGTTAAATTAAAGTACAATATTATAACTGGCCGCATACAATTGACTATATTTAAGAAGAAAAAAAAAACTGTTGGCGCCAAAAAAAAGAAACATGGCCGCGATTTTATCGTTCATTCGGCATTTTGGTTCCTTGCAATATTTTTATTGGATCGTGAATCGCCTTCGTGCGGAGATGTAACGTCGATTCATTTTATATCAAAGAAATAAATAAAAATTATGCAGCTAAAGAAATGATAAACATTTTTGATTTGTGCGACGATTTATAAATTCAATCTTTGTATTTATTTTGAACAAAAACAAATCTTCGGTAAAACAAAAGAAAGGTTTAGATCCAGAGTAGATATTTTTGATTTAAATCAAGATTTAATTACACCAAAGAGGTTTCGGAACCGTAAAACCTTTTTTGTTTTTTAAAAATAAAATGAACATCAGAATTGAATTTGGAATAACACGTAATTTGTACGGCACTTCGGATGTAAACAGGAACAAAGATTGTAACTGGAGCAAGCACAAAATCGCATTCAATTTGTATAATAATAAAAATATCGAGACGGTCAATACTTTCATCGAGTTTATGTACGGTTTGTTGAATTCAATAACTTTGTACTACTTATGTAAACGTTTTATTTGTTTTCTTTAAGTTTGTTTCGTAATTTTTATTTTTTCTTCTTCAGAGAAAATGTTGATTTTTAAGTTTTTAATAATATAAGTAATTTCAGAAATATAATTTTCTTAGAATCATAATATTTACTTTATTGATACAAAAATTGGAACACTAAATTATACGAATATGTATCATCCGATATGGTCTAGTGGCTAGGATACCTGGCTCTCACCCAGGAGGCTCGGGTTCGATTCCCGGTATCGGAAGCAACTTTTTTTGTTTGGTCCTCATACTTGTTAATTTTTTTTAGTGTACTTTGTTATTTTTTTATTTATGTCTAATAAAAATTATGTACATTTTTAAAGTGAAAACTCATATGTTCATTTTATAAAACAAACACATAATATATTTATGAAGTTCAGTTATTAATTTTAAACACACAAGAATACCATCTGCGGAATATAACTAACTAAAAATACCTAAGCATTCTATTTATAAAGCACCTGCAGCGCTTAAAGGTCACAAAGCGCCAGATGCGTCCAGCATAATTAAAAAATATCTAAAACATCATAGGAATTATTTATATCACCCAACGTAGAACACATTGCAGCAGGTGATTCTAGCAACATCGACTATGCGTTATAATTAATTTAATTTCATTAAGCAGCTGTCGTAAATTTTTGATCTTAAATAGTAAAAAAAATATCTCATCTAAGTAACGGCAGTCAAAGTTATTGGAGAACGGGTACCACATATTTCACCTGAAAACTTTGATTTATACGAATCGTTTCATTTAATTTTTTGGATGGATTACTACCTTATAGTGAAACACCTATTGTTTCTTAACGTTTATTCATTTCGTAGGACTAATGCGGTCCAATTTTATTTTTTTGCAATTTAGGTGGCATCAGACCAGGTATGCTTGCTTATTTGGTTCATAAAAAATGTTTACTGACATGAGCAAAGTTTTGTATAGCCCGTAACAGATGGTCTATACAACTATTATTCCATAATAACAGTTGGCAATGCGTATAAAAAGAATGCTCCACCTGTTCATTGTCTATTGAGCCATAAAAAACTTTAAACGTAGCAATTGTAAAGGACTATTAAAGGAATTTCAAAATTATCATTTGAAAAAAGGCCGTTAAAAAGATATGTCGGCACGAGTCAACAGCTGCGCGTTCATTGGTCGACGGCCATTTTTGTTTCCAAATTCAAAATTAAATGAATGCTGCGATGTTAAGGGTTGCGAATTTCTTCAGAATCAGAGGACCTAAAACTTTTTAGAGCCCATACAAGACATATTGTCACATCAAATCTCATATATAATTTATCGATGACGTTACAAAGGTGCGTATCGTAAATATTCGTAATGGGCCCTCTGAAATTAAAGAAATATCGATGAATGAGTAGAAATAATTTACAAATTGACTCTTTCACATTTCTAAATGTTTTAATAACCAAATCATGATTTCTTCTCATTTTTTGAAGTTGTTTTCAATAAAGAAATTATCGGAAATATAAACTAAGTTACACTGATGTTACCCTTTAATTTTATTGTCAATATTGCAACCCTAGCGTCATTCCTACTGTAATTACCAAAGAGTTCGGACGTGTGTCTCACCTGCAGACATTGTTCAAATAATAGTTTTTGTTGAAAGCTAATTATGTTTATAACTGCGTACATTCCGAAATGAAATTGTTGTAGCATTGTTACCTGCGACGTGTGGTTTTGTATGAATTTCTTTTCATGTAGCTGTTCTTTTTTTATTTTGTGAATAACTATTCATATATCAGCAAATAATTCATGAATGGTGTCTGTATTTTCCCTTTGAAATGACACCACAATGGAAACATAAACATAACAGGTTCATATCGTTTCTTTTTTCTTTCGTGGTGGTTTTTCTTTCGTTTCTTTTTACTTTTTTTGAAATATCTTAAACTTTATTGGAAAGTGTAATTATTTACTTATTTTTTATTTTAAATAGTTGGCAAATTTTTGTACCACATTTGACGCAGACCACGCCTAAAATGACTAGCAATTTTTACCAAACGTCTTATAAATATTTAATCGACAGTTTAAATCAGTTATCAAAATGTTCTTTTATTTCGATAATCGATCCAATCGAAAATTCATAATTTTAATCGATAACAAAGTATTTCTTAGAGCGTGCCCTTTGATGTAAGCCTACGGAGGGAATGTCTCGAGTTTCGGACGGACAGAGCGACGCGCCGCACCTGCCCGTACTTCCTGCTCATCGCTTTTTTTCTCCACACTTACGGCATTTCCTGGACTGTCGCTGTGACTTGTACAGAGTAATAACATGGCAGAGAGTTTTCTATTTTATGTGACTCTTGCTTTGATGGAGTTTCGAAGGAGTAGTTTGTTACTGGTCAAATAATAAAAGTAATTTTATTGAGGTTAAAAATAAAAACTTAAATTAGTAATTAAAAATCTCAAAAAATATTCCCAATCATAGATATATACTCCTATACTTAGATTAACTTAAAATAGATTTTTTTTAAAAACATTGATAGATATTTATTTTTATAATAAAAGAAAATGGCACTCGTACAATGTTAAGCAACATAAATGTTTACCCACCAGTGTTATCTGTGACAAAGCTAATCTGTGAACTTTCTAAATTTATTCATATTGTTTGCAAAGTGAAATAAGTTTTTCGTGCGTTTCAACAAGTCGATCGTCGATTCGATTCATAAGATGTTTTTGTGCGTTTCCACCGGACACGGAGCTGTGAGTCGTTTGGATCTACGGTGCGGAGACAATGACCGTTTGGTTCCCACCGATCCGCCAATACGTTTGGAACCGAACCGAACAATAGGTGTTTGGTTCTCACGGATCCTTCATCGGTAATTGATACATAGAAGTGACAATTTTATGATTGATCAATCTATACACAGTTTATTTTACACTTTCGATACTTACTTGATTGCAATGATGGTAACTATATTAGGTAGCTGTATTTCTTCACTTTTTTGGTTAATAAATTACGTTTCCATTCGATGAAATATCTGAATATAAATAATGAGGTTATTGCGTAATGAATGAATGAATGAATAAAACACTTTTAATTCATTGTGTTCAATTTATTGTTTTGTTCAATTTTTCATGGATATAAGAATATAATAGGGTCATGGAATGATCAAGAAATTTGTAAGATGGCCAAATTGTTAAAAATTTTTATTAAGTTTAAACGATAAAGATCTCCTACAATGTAGGATCAACATCATTCAACCGATGTTCCGGAATTTAATGACAGGTGTAGAAAATAATTCTGGGGTAATGTGTATTACCCCTTATCCTTAAATAATTTGAGAGAATGACAGCTGATTGTTTTTTAAGCTCATCGAGCAGCGACACCTGGTGGCCATATTTGTAGTAAGAAAAATGAACTTTTAACTTGCATTTTATAACCCATTACGTTACTTGTCGCACATTTAATGCGATCATTAAACAAAAAAATGTGAGATTAATAATTTCGATGTTTTAAGGTTTCGTTTTATCGCTGTTCATGTCTTAAGTGCTTAAATGTGGGTGGTCATTCTTTGAGTGAAACTTTGGCGTGGAATTTTAATAAGTGAAAACTCAAACTTGAAAAGCCAGTATTCGTATATAAATTTATACATTTAGAATAGTAAGGAAACATGATAAAGTAAGTAAAAAGTTATTGAGATAGTCAGGTAAATTTAGACGAGTATTTTTTTCTCGAAGTTTCCATATTTTTGACATTTCTTCAACACTAAATTAACTACTGAATGTGGTAAGTTGTCTTCCACGTCTACGTCACTTTCAATAGCTTCGCTGCTCACTTTTTTACTATTTAAAAAAGAGAAATGTAAGTTAAATAACATTCTAACTACTAATTCTTCATCCACAGAACGCTTAACTGTTACATTGACAAGGATAACTCACCCGGTGGACACAAGTCAAACTAAATTATGACAGCACACTAGCGCTCCCCTGTCACGGTCAAAAAAGCATCGCAAGATTCTTTTCGTACTGTATCTGTCATGTCATTTCCCTTTATGCCATTTTTATGGCAATGTAGGTTTTATATCTTCTGACAGAACTAACCGCGACAGCAGCGCCCCTCTCACCGGCTCAGATATCCTTGTTCGACCATACTTAGACATCTATTAGGTGTTGAGAAAACATTTTACATGGTAGATCGTCGCAACGCTTCGACCAGGGCGCATCCATTTCATATCACTTTCTACTTATCGTATTACAAACGTGTTGACAAACCAGTTCGAAAACATGTATAACATTTTGATCAATATTAGATAAGAACTGAATTCGTAATAATAATAAAATAACAGATTAAATCTACGTTAAACTAGTTAATTATAGCGTTCATAACTATTTTTTTTTATTCTGGACGATCTCAAACAAACGTCATATACTTTGTACATACTTCGATTTCTGCACCACATACTATCGCAGATCGCAGTCAAAGTCTTTTTCTCACTTAATATGGATTTAATAGAAGAAATCTACACTAATGTGCTCTTTTCATTCTCAATTAATAACTCTGTGCAACAGTCAGTTGTTATTAACTCATTCTGTGAAATTTCTATCACAAAGTGCGTATGCGCAAGAATAAAGAAGTAGGTACCTTTAACACCACCTAGGAAATACAAAATATAATTATAATAATTGGTTTCAATTTATCATTATTATGATGCGTCAATATCAAACAACATTTGATTCGTAACCGACATTGTCGTACAGTTGCACAACAAGGTAATTTCATGGTGTTTGAAATCAAATTAAAATAACACTTGTCGGCAACTATTTATACATGTCGGTATGATTGATATCAAAAAAATAAATTGTACAGGAAATAAACGCAACGGTATTCATTCAATTCGTATTATATCACCTCATACACCCGCCACGCTTCAATGAATTATCTTCAACTTTAGGGTTGGTTAAAATCGACTAATAATAAAAAATAAGGAAGCCTACTAATACCTCTAGAGCGCTCAGTGGAAGGGTAGCGGTCGTTTTAACAACTACATACATACTGACATAATTGCATCCATAGATTCGGATATACGTAGACACTTTTCTACGTTAAAAGCCCCGAAGAATTCAAATCGATTAACATCATCAAAATGAAGTTGTTTAGGCTACAAGAGATTCCAGTGTTATGGAAATAAAATACACTTTTTAATGCTAAATTCATACGAGTAGCTTGGTATATTACAATGTACATGTTTACAAAACACTTTTACGATGGAAGGTATGTTCAAGTTATAAAGGAAAGGTAAAAGCCATTAAACTTAAAAAAAGTACCGTTTCATACCCGGAAAACATACTTTGCTTACATATGAAGTTGTTAGCGACAACCCTATTTTTCAAGTATAACACGAAAGTAATTATAAATGCAAGGCGAAACCTTTTTGCCCTACACAAGGTATTCATATTTCGTAGTATTGGTTGGTTCGACATTGAGAATAAGTCATTTGCCAGTCAGTATAGTGTTTGCGGCCCTTACATTTGGATAGCTGTTTAACATTTTCAAACAGTGCTGATGCGTGTTGAATACTCAATTACTAACATATTGTCGTTTCCCAGCGGCATTGAGACTGCAGCAGAAAACTTCAATACATAAATATGTCAAAATGAATAAGTTGTTACAAAATAGTTGATAGACCTCGAAAGGAATTAGGATGATATTAAGATTGCGAAGAAAATCCTTGAAAAGGAGTTCGAATAGATAAAAAAAAACTTGAGAGGTGTCAAGGGACACCCGGATGGAACGAAGTTCCTTTCAATTAATTAGTGAAGGAACCAATGTTTATTCTATGAATAAAAAACTTAAGTCTTCACAATAAGTACATTTTATTTCTATGAATTTTCGTTATATATTGTCACGTCGTTGCCATGGTGAAGTAGCGCTCATTCGTCTATAGCAAAAAGTGTCGTGACAACTTTTCGTAAGAATTTTTTCCGTCTAGCCCCCTTTCACAACGCGCGATAAGGAACTTCGTTCCAAAAATAGTCTCAGAATTTTATAACAAAAGACTGATGCATCGTTTAATGTTCGATTTCCAATTGTTTTGTAGTTGCAATCACCGGCTGTCTGGGCACGTATTCCTGCGGTCATATCAATGAGGGATGGCGCCAGACATTTTAGTGTTTCGAACCTCGGAGAAATTGAATGTATTTTGAATACCACATGACTTTAATTGAAAATAAACACAGATGTCTAACAGACATATCAGAGATTTGATAGTTTCAAAATTAGCGTATGACTCATTTGTAATTTAATTTTATCGGTTATCGTTATAGTACATAACTTTAATACAAGCTGAAGGTATAACGTCTTTAGTATTTGCATTTGAAAGTTTCTCTGCTGTTTCAACGAGTAAAATTAACATTTTGAATAGCTAAGTTTTACAATGAGATATGTTAACGGTTTCTGCGACACTGTCTTTCCAAACGTCGACCAACTGACAGCTCGTGACAGCTACACATGTCAAATTGACAGTTCACAGTAGACAGTCGGACGTTCGCCTCTGCGGTCAGTTGAACATTTACCTTCTCTGACGAAGGTCTTAACAAGTCACGATGGGAAAATAATAATAATAGTTTTATTTTGTTTGTCATCCATCAATTATATTTTTAATTTATCTTTTTCTTAATTTAAAAGTAATTGTTACTGGTGTGTTGGAACGGTGATCTGATTAATTTTCAATATCATTCGGCTTATACCAATAAAATAAAGTTATAACTTGGTGTTTGGCTTAATTTAAAAACAAACTTATGCTCTCTTTGTATGAAAAGCTGCCTTAAAAGACCTGTACCAATGACATAGCGTATTCAAACTTACCTGTTGCAACAGAAGTCTGTTAATTGATATGCGATTAACTATCCTTTAATCCTTAGAATCATACTTTAAACAATCTGGTTTATAATTACAAAAGCATAACATAAGTGCATTAACCTAGAGTAATTGCTTAATTATCTGTCACGCCGTCCTTCCCGCGCAAACCGGACATTGTAATTTAATTTGGCGCGAACACAAAAAGGCGCATACACAAAGCGCCTGCCCATAATGTTATCAGCGCCATCTATCCGCGACGTCCGTTACGAGATAATTTAAGCATCCTGCTGAGCGTACGGTATGTTTTGTTCGATGCAAATATGAATTCGGATGAGCTTTCATGTTTTCATTTGGAACATAAAGCGATCCATCTATCACAATATTTTATATTTGCTTCTTTTGTCTTGTCCACCTAAATTTTGATTTTGTTTCGCCTTTTTATGACTTCTAAGATTTAAACAAACCTGCTGCCAAATGAATTCGTGGCGTCGATAAAAAAATTACCTGAAAAAAAAAAATTATATTAAATTAGTGGAGAAAAAAGAGACTATTTGGTTATACGATGCATATAATGTCTGGTACATTGTAATATTGGTGTTTTTATAATGCTTGGCAACGGATATTTTATGTCGCCAGTGAAATAAAAGTTAACATGAGTCATCTGTTTCCAACAGGTATGGTTACAAAAAGGGCTCATAACTCTATTGTCCGTCGCTCATAAAACTATTATGATACTTGAGTGACCGGCGTGCATCATGTAGGGTTGACAATCGCTGTATCGCCCGTGTATTGCAGGTCACCGTTAAATTGTTAATATCGTTATTATAAAAATTCTCAAAATCTACTTACTAACGCAATTTTCTTTTGTTAGTCCGTGATAAAACTATGATCGAATTGCGAATTGAAATTATCTTGTCTTATGTCATTACAGCATAGCACGAATAATGGGTTCAAACGGAAGTTAGCGTTACAGGTTTAGTTGAACTGAAAAGATACACAAAAATATAAAAATAATTATAATATTATGTGGCTAAATACATACAGTCAGATTTTAAACTAACGATGTTTATAAATTAACGGTGACATATGTATCGCATTGACTATGCTTGTGTCGTTGCGCCTCTCTATTGTTTGGTTATTTTTATCTGTAGCCATCTGCCCGTAATTGTTTTTATTTATCCACGCAACTGGCCAGTAATAAAAATTATGTGGTGGTCAGGTATTTTTTAATTCACGCATGTTGAAATCCATAAAAGTTGAATGAACATTCAACTATGCTACGGTACTTTCTGTTTATAATTTTAAATATTTCGTATATTATTTATATCATTTAACTAAAAATAAACGATAAAAATCCTCGGTTTAAAAAAAACAATTTATTCATCATAAAAAAAAAACCTTAGGACTTTAACAAGGTTCAGAAAATTTTGTACAAGGGATCTTTTGAGAGTTGAACCATCATTGCATTGATGTTTTCGTCTGTCTGTTTGTCGTATTTTGACTCATAGACGTAGATCATTCATTCCTTCCTTTTTTTATATATTAACCACTTCATCCTTCATGAGAATTTTTCCAAATTTAATGCCCCTTAGGGTAGGCTCCGAGCCCCTCGGTGGGGAAGTATTGTGAGCTGATGATGAAATTCTTCCCGAAACACAAATATCGCGGACATTGAGTTAAAGGTTCATCAAAAATAATTACCAACTAGTCTTTAAGCTCATATTTTGCTTGCAATTACTTAAGGGTTCAAACCCTATTACTTAAAATTATTTTTAAATGTTAACTTCCATAGCTAATATTCCTGTGTGGCAGTCGAGATTTCGTGTACCCCGTCACCCGATACGTCGGCCCCCTGCTGTCCGGGTACCCGGGGTCAAACTGACCCGTGGGTCAGGTTGCTAGTCTTTTGTACTTTTTGCTGCGTCAGTTTTATAACGCTCTTCCATTGCGTTGTTCTTGCAATATGAACCATAACAATGCCTTCGTTGAAATTTAAGGAGAAACAACTGATATAGTTTATTTTTATCTTTCTTGAATCATTTTTTTTTTCTATTTCGTACTGTTTCAATACTTCAATGTTACAAACATAAATAACAATTATTAGAAGACGTTTTTATTCATAGTTTTTGTACTAATTTTGTTTTACAGTTTGTGAACAAATTTAATAAGAAAATAAACTTCTTAAATGAAATTGAGTTAGATATCGAATACAAGTGTTCTGAAGTCTATATATAAATAATAAACTAAGGATTATTTACATCGGATGGACGATATTTTTTGTGCTGTTCGTTTGAATTTGCCGCATTGCTGCATTTTCTTGTCGACGGTTCCAATTTTTTTCTGTTATTAAATATTAAGTTACGTACATAATTAGAATTCTTTGAAAATTATCTTCCAAAGGATTAAAACAGATCTTTGTCTATCAGACGTCTAATAAACTAAGTTCTCAGAAATTTTTATTTTATTTTTCACTAGCTTTTACCCGCGACTCCGTCCGCGCGGAATAAAAAAAAATAGAAAACGGGGTAAAAATTATCCTATGTCCGTTTCCTGGTTCTAAGCTACCTGCCCACCAATTTTCAGTCAAATCGATTCAGCCGTTCTTGAGTTATAAATAGTGTAACTAACACGACTTTCTTTTATATATATACTAGCTTTTACCCGCGACTCCGTCCGCGCTGAATAAAAATAATAATAGAAAACGGGGTAAAAATTATCCTATGTCCTATTCCTGGTTCTAAGCTACCTGCCCACCAATTTTCAGTCTAATCGATTCAGCCGTTCTTAAGTTATAAATGGTGTAACTAACACGACTTTCTTTTATATATATAGATAGATATACAAAATATTTTGAGAATCAAACTAGTGATGTGACTAGTTTGTACGTCAAAATATCGACAACTTAATACTCTAAAGCATTTAATATTTAAATCAAGATCATTTAAGCAGTAATTGATATTGTAATATCTTTAGTAACATTAATTCGATTCGAAACTGGTTTATGGACATTTATTAAGATCACCATAAAGTTGATATTTTAATTTACATGACAGCTACCTGCCTTTTTATCGGCTTACTTATGACAATCTCTAATTGTCACATCGAATTGATTATTGCTATAAAAATATATGCAAGAGTAATTTAAACTGATTAACAGGTATTTAATGTCATTTTTTTTCTTTTTAATCATCCTTCAACTTTTTTAGTAATCATCTGCTGGTTTTTTGTCTTTTCATTCTTAAAAAAAATTAGAGCATTAAATAACTGGCCACAATAAAAGTACCCTCTCGATAGTGGAAAAAAAGTATAAGATCTCTTGCTTTATTACATTAGCAAAGAAGTCGATAAATATTCTGAGGATGATACACAACCATAAGTTATCGAGTTTCTGAACATGATTGCGGACATTTATTAAACTGAGTGGAGAGATGTCGCAATTTATTACAAGAATTGCTTACAAGGAATGCTTTTTGCTTCGACTATTGCACATAACTATCGATACTTCATATTTGTTAGTAACGGTACATTACTAGAATCGTTTTATGGATCCTGTGAATTTATGTAGAGGCGATATAATAACGCAAAGAAATCCATCGTGTTAAATTGCCGATACGTAAGACTAGACTACGCTAAGACTAGATAGTAGCGTATAGTTTGCGCTTTAAACCAAGAAACTATAATTTTTCTTCAATACGTTTTAAATTTTTATTCACTATTCCAACTAAGTCATTAGGCATATTAACCTAAAATCTAAACCCTAATTTTTTTATACTTTGACACTTTTGTGCTTTTAATTTTTTAATAAATATATTGATCAAAGAAAAACCGATAATTTACGGGACGCTTAACACTTTGATACCCACGCTATTTTACAGCTGTCGGGTGCGGCGTGCGATTGGCCACGGTGACCGATAAATCACGAGCCTAGTACCGAACACTGCGCAACTAATGAAAGGGAACCCCTGCTATTTGTGAAGATATTCAACTGCTAATAAATAAAAGGTAAACGCACTTCGCAACGCAAATCGCACGTCAACTTTTTTTTAGTGTTACGGCCGGTTGTTTATATTTGGCCTTTTTCAAGACTTCAAGCTGTCGACTTGATCCGCGCGGAATTAAAAAACTTAATAAGTAGCATATGTATTCTTCTAGACTATGCTCTACATCTGTGCCAAATTTCATAAAGATCCGTAGAGCCGTTCCGGAGATACCTTCAAACAAACATCCATCCATCTAAACTTTCGCATTTAAAATATTAGTAAGATTATTACTCATTATTAAATACCTTAGTACTTATTTAAAAAATCTAGTGAGTGTGCCAAGATACAGATAATAGAAATTGTTGTTTTTTATAATTTTGCAGTCAAATTAAAAAGAACTCTTAAGTAAAATGAACCTTACGAATGAAATAACCAAATGCATCTGAACTAAGACAGAATGATTGTGAACGAAAATTGAACTACGCAATAGTGTATTGGAAAGGAATTACTGCAAACGAAACCAGCCATTGAACACAATTAAAGATCGGAGCAATTCTGAAAGACAAGGAAACAATCAATGTGGAGTAAATTGCTAAGCATTACCAGAGTTCCACGACTGCCATAGTGATGTGAAACTCTACAGATTAGGGATGTGTGAAGTCAAAATTAGTGAAAACATGTTTTTTTCTAAAATCTGGTAGTGGTTTCTTTAGAGATTGCTTAGTTTTAGTTATTGCTCTTAATTTAATAATTAACAAGCCTACAAAAAAGTTTTTAATCTCCTAACTTTATAGAGAAAGCACAAAAATGTACAATAATCTTCAAAGTGCCATTCTGACCTAATTACTTATCTGTGAAGCTCGACCATCTGATAACGTACAATTCAAAAGTTCCCAGAGTTCATTCCCACAGAGTTTAATCCGGCTGTTGATTTAGTGCGTACAGACACACACGTAAGGCAACGTCTACTGAAATGATTACTTAGAATTTATTGCAATCACGCACTCACATATGAATTTATTTTAATTTCTTTGGAGACATTTTAAAAATATCAAACCAAGAGAAGTTGTACAGCCTTTTGATTGGAGTTTTTGGTGTGAAAAATTTTTTATTGCTGGGAAGCTACACTATCCCTGGGTATAATAGGCTATATTTATAACTTGATTTTTTTGATTCCGTACGTATGAAGTATTTATAATAAAAAAAAAATGGGACCCATCTGCAAGCACTTCCTTTCGATTGAAATATTTTTTATCAAAATCGGACCACCAGGGGCGGAGTTTCGCGGTAACACACATAAAAAAAAAAAAACAGTCGAATTGATAACCTCCTTCTTTCGGCTAAAAATGAAACATTAATAATTATAAGTCGAAATAAAAATTATTTGAAAATATTGTAGCACGTTTTAGACGTTTTAGAGTCAATTACAAATGGCCGTGTAATTCAATAAGTATAAACGGCGCTTTCATACTCTGCAAGCGATAAAATTCAGCTGTATCGTCCATCATCTCGCTAAGTGCGGTGATTTATCTTTCAACAAATCGCAGTTCCTGACCTACACGATCTGAGAGCGAACTCTTGTAACACAACTTGCCTTAAACGGATCGCACCGGCTGCGGCCCAACAGTGGACTTGTGTTTTGTAAACGCCGCGTGAACGGCACAAGTCTGTTTTACACCAAACGAACGAACGAATGTGTGTAGTTTGTGATATTACAACACTGCTTTTTCTAATGTTTCCAAAATTTATTAACTTCTTAAATAGTCTAAAAGATTGTTAGATATTAATTTGCACTTCTTAAAATTTTAACGATGTCATCTCGACTAGTATCAGGTCAACGTCCGAATAACTAATAAATTAAATAAACATTTATTGGTGTAATTTAAATAACCTTGGTGTCCACACTTATTAAAATTTTTAACAGCGTAAGGCTATTTGCAATAAAAACATCGACACTATTTTAATTTCAGTTCGTACTCATTTTACCGGTTGCTGTATTATATATTAAAATAAATTCATGTAGATCTATTTCATACAATTAAAAAAAAAACAAGATTTGGAAACTAGAAATTCCTATTTAAATCTTAGACAGAAATAAAGTATATCTTTCAATCGTGAGACTGTCTGAACAATGTCGAACATTTGTTCGCATGTTCGGTCGTAACATTTCCAAGAAAGAATGTTGACGAGACAAACAGGTAGTGTCCGAGGCAGAGATTGTATCTCAATTTAGATGATGAACTGCTCGGAATACGCACTGCGTAATAACGATGATCTTTATGAGTTAGAATATTATTTGAAGTTTTTGACATATGATAAATACTAAAGCATTATTGCAATATAACTTCATTTACGGTTCATGTTTTTAGTCAAAGTTCTAGGTATACAAAAGCGAGAAATTCTGATAAGCAAGAAACCTCTATAAGCGACAAAAATATCCTTTGAACTCTCGCTTATTCAGGTTCGACAAACTGCTTTCACAAAACCCTGAAGGATCTAACATTTAGTAAACAAGTCCGGTGTCTCAAGTAATAACGGTTTTTTAATGGGACTGGTTTGCATTTTGCTCAGACTAATTGTGTGCGATCATTTTCAATTCCATTAGGGGATCATTTCAATAATCCGATGCTTGAGTGTAGAGAGCCACTCGTAAGAATCGCTCTTAATCGTTAAATTAACTGTATTTAAATAACGTTGCTTGTGTTTTTTTTTATCTAATTCACACTGATAATTACTAACAAATATTCTTATTTCTAGCCGACTTCAAAAAGAAGGTTATATTTTATACTAAGGTATACCTAAAAATAAAAATAATATGCACAGTAATACTTATATTAAGTGTGCAGTTTTTGTTCTGGCGATGGTTGGTTTCTTTATATTGTGATCTGTTCTGTATGTTAACTTCGAAAGGATTTAAAACTCCTCATTGTATTAGGGGTACCAATCCGAACTAGGCCAGATTGGTTGAATAAAACCTATCGATAAGGAATTAAATCTTGTGATTCATACAACAACAGGGTGGTCACGAACGTGGTAGAACTTTTAACTATCGAGATTAGATGTCGTAATAAAAGTATTCATTCAAATTCCGTCAACGGAGATCTATTTCATTGTGTGAGCGTAAAAGATCTTATCAATTCCAGTCGAATTAATGAAGGATAGATCGTAAGCTTCAAGAAAGTCAGTTCAGTTTGAATAGTATGCGACAAAAGGTAACAAATTTATAGACTTCGAAAGCCCAGAGAAGCAAGAAGAGACCAAAAAAAGTTTAAGAAATTATTATTGGAACGAAGTTCCTTATCGCGCGTTGTGAAAGGGGGCTAGACGGAAAAATTCTTACGAAAAGTTGTCACGACACTTTTTGTTATAGTATGTATGTTAACAACGAATGAGCGCTACTTCACCATGGCAACGACGTGTCAATATATAACGAAAATTCATAGAAATAAAATGTACTTCTTG
Organism: Papilio machaon; assembly: GCF_912999745.1. NCBI lineage: Eukaryota > Metazoa > Arthropoda > Insecta > Lepidoptera > Papilionidae > Papilio > Papilio machaon. Next base: position 1,375,882 of record NC_059989.1, on the reverse strand, counting down.
TGAAGACTTAAGTTTTTTATTCATAGAATAAACATTGGTTCCTTCACTAATTAATCGAAAGGAACTTCGTTCCATCCGGGTGTCCCAACACACCTCTCAAGTTTTTTTTTCTTCTAAAGCTATAAAGTTTCTGGCAACAACTACTATTGTTTTGATTACATCAAATTCTTTTCTAACGGTTCGTAAAATGTCGTATTATTTTAATGAGAAGTTGTCTGAATCTGCGAGAGTTATTACTGTATTCCGGTTTGCTACTCACGTTTAATAATCACATCATTTTATTTATCTTTTTTTTTGCCACCGGTGGCGCCAACGACCGGTTTTTGTGGTATGTTTTTTTTTGCTTTTTTATCACGTCCTGATAATGATTAAGATAACTGGACGCGGAAATTTAGTAAACGAGCCTTCAAATTACTGTTGAAATAATAAAAAAGTTTTACAATGAACTAGAAATACGTTTTATGAATTTTTATCGCACAAAATGTACATTTATTTTAAAGTTTTATTTTCTGCTTCTGATTGTAATAATAATAATTACTATATCAATTATACCGAGTGTCGGTGGCGCAGTTGTTAAGCGCTTTACCGAACAGTACCGATCTAAAACCTCCAAATTTAATCTCCGCCAAGTATCAATGTGTTTCGATTTTCGAATTTCATATGATATCCTTACACTAAAGCAGTGTTTCCCAAAGTGGGTGATAACGCCCCCTTGGAGGCGTTTGAAACTTAGGGGGGGCGATAAGAGGCCCAAAAAATAGGGGGCATTGAAGTTAATTAAAGCAATGAAATTGTGTTTTTTTAAGTTTTAGGGCTGAATAAAAATTGGGGGCGCTCTGAAATATAATTGATTTTCAAAGGGGGCGGTGAAAGAAATAAGTTTGACAATCACTGCACTAAAGGAACACATCAAACATGTTGCAACCGGCACATGTCTGTGAAGAAAGATTGCACTGGGCAAGCGTGATTGACTTCGACCTAATCACCCCTAAATTGGGTAGGGACTGAGCCTCTCTGTGGGGACGAATACTAAGACAGCGATATTCATACTTGGCCGTAAGTCTGAGGTTTTTTAATCTACATTTATAATAGTAAAACCAAACATAAATATCATAAAACATGTAAGTTACAAAGTCGGTAGGCGCTACACTGTTGTGTAAATATTTTGCATCAAACATTTCGGCATCTTGTGTTTTACTTCACACACAACCATTCTATATGACCTCTACTTGAATTAAAAAAACGTTAATTCAAAGTTCAAGAAATCTTGGACAAAGTATTTTAGCTTGAGCCTTTATGCGTAAGTTGCTTAATTGTGCCAGGTGTCTAATTAAATTGGTGGTTTTTGTATCGGTAACTGGGTCGGCACGGTCTAAACAAACGAGTCAACTGTTTAAGCACATTTACACGAAGTATGTCAGCAGAGACGTGGAGATCGGCCGCTATGGTGTTTCATAATGTAACCTCAAGTATGTGCTAAATGTACTGCAAAGACTTAACGAAACTAAATGTGAGATTTTTATGAGACTTTATTTATTAAATTGTTTAACATGATCTGGTGTTTGCAATAAGGTAGAAGTCCAAAAATGTTTATGACACTCGAAAAGGCTGCATACATATTAGTCCTAGATGAATGGTTATTACTAAATCTCGTATGAAATTAAATATTATTTTTATTAGCAGACTCTCAAAACCTATTTTTTTAACAGTGGTAGATCCCGCAACAACAATATTTGTTGGGTGCACGAATTGGCCGGGTCGACCGGTTCAATACCACGACCACACAGAAGACAGGCGTGAAGTGGAAGCAATTCCGCGTTTCGTCTGATGAGTGTGGTATCGGAGGCCTAATTTTAGTCCTCTTTCCCTTCCCACCCTTTTCTTATTAGAAAAGGATGGGAGGGGGAAGTGGATTTGGCGGAAGAGGGGACGCATAGGAAGGAGAAATATCCTCTTTCTGTGCGAAAAAAATGACTTACTTTAAGATTCAAATTATCAATCAAACTACGTTTCAATTCAATGGAACTTATGCAGACGGTAGATATAAAAGTAATTTAGATTTTTTACACTGTTGTTTTAATAAACAATGACTAGATTAATACATAGTTGTTAAATATTTAGGTTGAGTCAGGAAGTTATCTATTTTTTTTATGACCACACATTGTATTATGTTTTTGATATCTGTTAACACTTTTTATATTTTTGATATCTGTAAACACTTTTTTTATCTGTCACTCTTGGGAAAACAGAAATAAAGAAAAGGCGAATTGTTGGAAATAATAATGGTGTTTTAATTAATAAAATCATCCAAACAAGAAAAGAGAAAGTCCTAGATAAACTCAGTTTTTTACACGTGGCGACCCTGCTTAAAAAACCAGAAAAAAGGCTGAGATGGCGGAGGAAAAAGGAGATATCCCAGATCTAAAAGCCAAGGTGAGGACAGTCTCGAGACGCCATTTTTCTAAATCTGCAAATGTGTTAGAGTCTTTAATAAATGCTTGTCGCATGGACGTCAGCAAACAAGAAGAGATGCAAGCATGTCATAGAGTTGTGAAAGATAACTACATTCAACTCACGAATTACGACACCGAAATTCAGCATGCAATCATTTCATCGGAGCCTTTCGATGAGGTTCGGTTAGAAAATGAAATATCTGACGCTGGAAAATACCGTGCAAGGTGGAGCTTACTTGACACCAAGTACAGCAATTTATTAAAAACATTCACGAAATCGAACCACGAGGCAAATGAAAATAGACGCTTCAAACTACCAACGTTAGATGTCAAAAAATTCGACGGCCACATAAAGAATTGGTTACCATTCTGGGGTCAATTTAAGAAAATCGATGCTGATGATTCCATTGACGAATGTGACAAACTGCAATATCTGTGCCAGAGCATGGAACCCGGCACAGGTGTAAGGAAGTTTGTCGAAAATTTTCCCATTCAACAAAAAAGCTACATAAGTTGCTTGGAGGAACTAAAATCGAGGTATGCCAGAGAGGACTTACTTATACAGCTGTATGTTAGAGAGTTGTTAACACTGGTTTTGAAGAAGGAGAACAATTTAACCTATTTGTATGACAACATCTGCAGCCATCTTAGGTCCCTTGAAGTTCTAAATGTTACCAGCGACAAATATTCACCTTTCCTGCTGCCAATTGTGGAGTCAGCTCTACCCTCTGATATTTTAAGAGTTTGGGAGAGACAGAAGCCTGACAAGGTAGGTGATGAACTCAGCAGTCTGTTGGAATTTATTAAAAAGGAAGTAGAGACCAGCCAACGCATTACACTGGCTAATGATTTTGATGTAACTTCCACTAAAGCTGAACCAACAGCAGCATGCTTGACAGTTAATAATCAACCTATGGCCAAGAAGCAGGTTGAATCAAAATGTATTTTCTGTGATCGAGGACATCCAAGCACTGAATGTTTTAAAGTAGCAAATATGTCTGTGGAAGAACGGAGAGAATTATTAAGAAAGAAAAAAGCATGTGCATTGTGTTTAAAAATGGGACACCATGCGAAACAGTGCAGAAGCTTTGTAAAATGCTTCATTTGCAAGCAAAGACATTCAGCTTTACTGTGTACCGGCAGACAGAAACCTAATGAAGAGAAAGTTCCAGAGCCTGCAACTACAGTTCAGAATTACTCAGCTAACACTACTTCAGTGACTACACTTCTTCAGACAGTTGCTGTGAATATCTGCCAAGGAGAAGAGTCAGTGACTGTCAGAGCATTATTCGACAGCGGTTCACAACGGTCATACATCAAGGAGGAAGTGATGAAGAAGCTTGGAGTGCAACCAGTGGGAACTGAAGGACTGACACACTCTTTGTTTGGTGGTAATAGTATGTCATTTAAGAATTATAATAATTATGGTATAACAGTACAAAGCATTGATAAAACTTTTAATGTAAATTTAACGGCCTTAGGCCAAGAAACAATTTGTAAAAATGTACCTAAAGTCAATATGAATAATAAAACGTTATGTGAATTGTTGAAAAGAAACCAAATCATATTGACAGACATAAATGAGAGTTCAGACATAGGTCTTCTGATAGGTGCTGATTATTCAGGCTTGTTACTCACTAACAATTTTATACAGCTGGGGTCTGGTCTGACTGCAATTAAAACAAACCTTGGATGGACATTACAGGGTAAGATTCAGGATGCAATAATAAACACGAATATGGTTTCTTCTTTATTATGTTTGCAGAGTGTACCAGATTTTTGGAATCTTGAGATTTTAGGCATTCAAGACCCGGTACACATACAATCCAAGCAGAAAAAGGAAGAAGAGGTCCTGAAGAGTTTCGAAGACAGTGTCCGAAGAAATGAGGAGAACAGGTATGAGGTGCAGCTTCCATGGAAAGATGGACATGATTCTCTACTGGACAATCGTGAGATAGCCTTTCGACGTTTGGAATCTGCAACAAATAAATTAAAAACATGTGGTAAGTTCCAAGATTATAACGATATTTTACAGGAATGGGAACGTACTGCCATTATTGAACCTGTACCTCCTACAAGCAATAAGAAGAGTAATGTACACTACTTACCTCACAGAGCTGTATCAAAGGAGTCAAGTCTCACCACTAAGTTGAGACCAGTATATGATGCATCTGCAAAAGATAAAAATGGTAAGTCATTAAATGCTTGTTTAGAAAAAGGTATGAATTTTATTGATAAAATACCTGATTTGTTAATTGGATTCCGCAAGGGTTTGATAGGTGTTTCTGCTGACATAGCAAAGGCCTTTCTACAAATTTCAATAAACCCAGATGATAGAGACAACCTTAGATTCCTATGGTGGAAAGACTTCGAGAGACGTGAGATTATAGAGTACAGACATTGTAGAGTAGTTTTTGGTCTGACTTCGAGCCCATTCTTACTGTCAGCAACAATTCAACACCACCTGGAACAGATAAGAGGTAAGTATAAAGAGACAGCGGATATATTAGCTAGCTCCTTCTATGTTGATAATTTAGTAATAAGCCAAGACACAGAAGAAGCAACATTAAACTTCATTAATGAGGCAAAAGAGATAATGCAAGAAGCGAAGTTCGATTTGAGACAGTGGGTTACTTCTCCCCTGAAAATTAATGAAACTGAAAAAAGGGTAATTTCAGTTTTAGGTATAATGTGGGATACTGTCACTGATGAACTTTTATGCAACCTTCAAACATTACCCCATCCATCACAGATAGGTAAATTAACTAAACGAAGTATCCTATCATTAACACAAAGAATTTTCGACCCTATAGGAATTCTATGCCCTATAACACTAGTTCCACGATTAATATTGCAGGAGATATGGAACAAAAAATTAGCATGGGATGATGAGCTGCCCTCCAATATTGAAACTCAATTTCACGAATGGTATGATAATATGTATTTACTGGAAAATTGCAGAATACCAAGAAGTCTGTCAACCGAACCGCTACAGGAATGCAGTGATGTGAGTCTCCATTTGTTCGTTGATGCAAGCAAAGATGGATATGCTGCTTGTGTTTTCTTGAGAACTGTGGATAGCAAAGGTAATGTGACCATCCGTTTAGTATCTGCAAAGTCAAGGATATCAACACCAGAGAAAATTACTATACCACGTTTAGAGTTGCTTGCGGCTCTTATCGGCTCACGATTAATAAAAGGAGTGAGAGAAAAGTTAAAATTGAATAATAATTATAAAGAATATTGTTGGAGTGATAGTGGAGTAGCACTATGTTGGATAAAGAGACAATTACTGTGGAACAACTATGTAGGAAACCGGGTCAAAGAAATCCGTCAAAATACTGAGATTGATAATTGGCATCACATTCCAGGCCAAGCTAACTGGGCAGATCTGCCATCCAGAGGTTGCAACAGTCGCCAACTGCTCGAGAGCAGATGGTGGGAAGGCCCCCCATGGCTACGACAACAGGCCGAGCTATGGCCGCATTCTGCGCTGGTGGTGGACGAGAAGGAAGCCTGCAAAGAACTCAGGAAAACTGTACATGTTAATACATGTTGTAACGAGGGTATGACACAGGACTTATCATATTTTTCCAAATATTCAAAGATTGTCAGAGTGACAGCATGGATGTTACGATTTATTTACAATACTCACAACAAGAAAGATAAGAAAAAAGGAGAACTCACCTTTGACGAATATGAAGCTGCTGAAAAGAAATTATTACAGATTATACAAGCAGAAAGCAAAGATGATATACAAAAGCATATCAAGAAACTGACTACATTCAATGACAATGATAACATACTCAGGATAAAAACAAAATTGATACTTACAGATTTTCCAGAGGAGGTGAAAACTCCAGCTGTTCTACCAGCAGAAAATGTTATCACGCGAAGATTAGTTGAGCAGAGACATTTACAACTGCTACATGCTGGCACCAATATTATGATAACAGATCTGAGGAAACGATTTTGGATCGTAGGTATAAGGAGATTAGTAAAATCGGTCATAGACAAATGTGTGATATGCAGAAGACATAGAGCAAAAGCTACTCAAGTATCCACGGCACCATTACCTATTGAGAGAATACAACCCCTAGCACCTTTTGAGGTAACAGGAGTAGATCTAGCAGGCCCGATATATCTGCGCGGCGATCTTAAGAGCTGGATTGTGATATATACATGTGCCGTATATAGAGCGATACATTTAGAACTGACACTATCATTGTCAACGGATGCCTTCATCAGAACTTTTCGCAGATTTATCGCTAGACGAGGCCGCCCTAATCTTATGATTTCAGACAATGGGACGAACTTTACGGGCACCAAGAATCTGCTGACTAACTTGGACTGGGATGAAGTGCAACGCGTGTCATCTATAATGCGTATAAAATGGAAGTTAAACAGTCCTACTGCTGCATGGTGGGGAGGATTTTTTGAACGCATGATAAAAATCGTAAAAAATATTTTGAGACGTGTTTTAGGTATGTCTACTGTCTCCTACGATGAAATGGAAACCCTTCTCTGCGACTGCGAGTCTGTGGTGAACGACCGACCGCTCACATATGTCGAGGCGGACGACGCTGACGCACTTGAGCCGTTGCGGCCGTCATGTTTCATACAACCTTTACCGCAATCGCAGGTAACCGATTTTGATATTTTAGATGCAAAAAGCATGAACCATCGCCTGAGATATCTGCACAAAATACGGGGTGAACTCCGTACAAGATTTAATAACGAGTACCTGACTGAACTCGTCCAAAGAGGAAGAGAGAAGTGCGGCGGTATAAAGGTTGGAGATGTAGTTTTGGTTGAGTCGGAAGAGAGGAGGGTAAAATGGCCACTTGGTTTAGTTGTCCAGGTTTACACAGGTAAGGATGGAGTGGACAGGACTGCTAAGGTTAAAACAATGGCTGGGTTTAAAGTACGCCCTTTCCAAAGGTTGTACCAATTGGAACTTTCTTCTTCTGAGGTGGAAGAGAGACAAGAAGTCGCAGACGGACACAACTCATTAGGTAAGCAATATTATATTGTTTTAAACCCTAGCAGCACAGTTAGCAACAAGAGAGCTGCGGTTGCAGAGCTGGATGACGGGCCGACCATCAGACAGAAGGCAGTCACGGCAACCAGACTTGGCCGAATTATTAAATTGCCAAGCAAGTATAGTATTTAATTTTTCCTTTACATATTTTACTGTCCATATTGTAATCTGTTGTGAAACAAATTTTGCTGTCTGTCAATATGATTTGGTTATATTTTAATACAATAAGGTTGTAACATGGTTAAGTAATTTGTCAGGTGACAAAGTTTGAATGAGGACTTGTTTTAAGTGTATAAGAATTCAGAGGCTGACTATAAAAAAAAAAAATAGTTGTAACCTTTTGACAGTTTTCATTTTCTTGGTGTGGAGAATGTTAAATATTTAGGTTGAGTCAGGAAGTTATCTATTTTTTTTATGACCACACATTGTATTATGTTTTTGATATCTGTTAACACTTTTTATATTTTTGATATCTGTAAACACTTTTTTTATCTGTCACTCTTGGGAAAACAGAAATAAAGAAAAGGCGAATTGTTGGAAATAATAATGGTGTTTTAATTAATAAAATCATCCAAACAAGAAAAGAGAAAGTCCTAGATAAACTCAGTTTTTTTACAATAGTACTACTACGAGAATATTCTAGAGTTTCAGTTAATGCTACATATATCTTTTGATTGAAAATCTCTATAAGACAGTAAAAACTAATTGAATCACAGCTTGAAGAATGAACAATCGTGTGCGGACACATTATCTCACGCATCAGGTAACAAACATGCAATCGCATCGCCAAGGTAACGTTCTATGTTAGTAGAGCGGAGCGAATGTTGGAAAAATAATTTAAAAAAAATTTGCGAGGTGTCAAGGGACACCCGGATGGAACGAAGTTCCTTTCAATTAATTAGTGAAGGAACCAATGTTTATTCTATGAATAAAAAACTTAAGTATTCACAAGAAGTACATTTTATTTCTATGAATTTTTGTTATGTATTGTCACGTCGATGCCATGGTGATATAGCAAATAGTGTCGTGACAACTTTTCGTAAGAATTATTTCCGTCTAGCCCCCTTTCACAACGCGCGATAAGGAACTTCGTTCCAAAAGATACGAAAAAACAAAACGGATCGTCAATTTTGGAACATTTATAATTCGAAAAAGTTAATACGAAACCTACTATAAGTAAGACTATATATTAGTACCTATTCAAATATTTAAGAGCTAAGCAGTCACTATAGCTAGGATTCCACTGTCAAAACACTTGTATAAAAACATATTGTCATCCCTCTTATTGTGTTCGAAAAAATAGTGACAACAATATGTTTTAATACAATTGTTACGGCCTAGACCTCCATAGTGAGAACAGTGAAATCGCGTCCGCTTGTCACTTACGTCCGCAGCAATCCCAGAAGACTTTCTCATGACGTATCTAACGCAGTACGTTTCTTTTGACGATATATAGACGAGAATATATCCTGTCTCATGGCATTCACTTGTTTTACCAGTCCATAAAACAAAAACGGAACGTGGAAAGAACTAGTCATAGAGATTTGATTTTATAACTCACGAGCTGTGCTCTCCTACTCCGCGACTCCGTCCACGCGGAATTTAAAAGAATAACGTAGTTAATAACCTATTGTTAGGACTGTTGAGGGTAGTCACACAAAAGGTTGTTTTATAAGGAAGTATGCGCTGCTGCTCGAGGCAGTCTCTTTCCATCGGTCATTGCGGAACGTCTGACATTTTTGTTTGTTTACGTTCGGTTTGAGTTTATACTACAGCGAGGATTATTATGAAATAGAGTTAAATTCATTATTTCGCTGTTAGTTTAATTCTTTTAAAATACTTTTGCATCAAATATCTTACATCAGAAGTGGGATAGGATCCACGTGATTCTATCCACTTTGCTCACTCTGTGTTTGTGTTTGCATTTTTGTGAAAATAAATGCAAAGAGAAAAATGTCAGACCGTTACCGTGATAATTGTTGTAGTCGTAGCAAGTTGAGTCGATATCAAAGTCGTACCAGTGTTGGCGAAACAAGGGTAGCGTGGACCAAGCCGTTTATTCTGCATGGGAATATGTGGGCAGTGAGGCTCACGCGCTGTCTGTGTATTTCACAGCAGACAGGATTGTGGACGCGATCTATTCAATTTATACTGCGGTAAGATCGAACCAATATTTTTATATTTCAAGTTTTGATGCCAAATAAGTCAACATCAGACTTTTCATTTAATTTAAACATGTGTTCTTTACTAAAGACTGAAATTGAATACCTCGATCAGTTTATTAGTGAGGGTCAGGTAAAGCCGAGTCGTGGCAAGATTTAACACGTTACATGCCAACATGATTTTTTCATTTTAAAGTGAACTTGTAAGGCTAGTCGGTTGCGCTGAGCGTGTTAAGCCATTACCTGAGTCAGACGTATGTCATTATGTCATAATAGTCATTGATGCCCTTTATTAGTTCAGTTTGCTTTGTCCATGTATTGTCGAGATGCTCTGCGTTGCGTAGACCGCGGGATACCCAACTGCAGAGTGAGATTGTGAACGGAATGTGAGACGTTCTGTATCAGGAGATGCTTCTAGGGTATTTTCAGGACTGACAAACTGCGGGTTGCCATTAATATCATGTAGAGGACGGACTGCGGGACGCTTGCCCTACATGGTGCCACGGTGAGGGGAGTGGACTCCCGAGACATGCTCTGCTTTTTTTTTAACGGTGAGACATCTTATGTTCGTATGACACGCAAACGTCGTGCCTATGTTATACGAACGATTGTGTGATACTACTTGCGTATAATAAGCGAACGTCGTGCCTATGTTATACGAGTAGTTATGTATCTGACATGTGTGTAATAAGCGAACGTCGTGCCTATGTTATGCACATGTAGATGAAACATGATATGCGAACGTCGTGCCTATGTCATGTGCTGAAGTCATTTGTGTAGATGAACTATGCAAACGTCGTGCCTATGGTTCACTATGTTGGTGTAAACGAACTATGCAAACGTCGTGCCTATGGTTCACTATGTTGTTGTAAACGAACTATGCAAACGTCGTGCCTATGGTTCACTATGTTGTTGTAAACGAACTATGCAAACGTCGTGCCTATGGTTCACTATGTTGTTGTAAACGAACTATGCAAACGTCGTGCCTATGGTTCGCAAAGTTGCAAAGAAGTACAGGAGGACGAGGACGTCCTCCAGTCAGGAGAGGCCGTGTTAGGACTGTTGAGGGTAGTCACACAAAAGGTTGTTTTATAAGGAAGTATGCGCTGCTGCTCGAGGCAGTCTCTTTCCATCGGTCATTGCGGAACGTCTGACATTTTTGTTTGTTTACGTTCGGTTTGAGTTTATACTACAGCGAGGATTATTATGAAATAGAGTTAAATTCATTATTTCGCTGTTAGTTTAATTCTTTTAAAATACTTTTGCATCAAATATCTTACACTATATATCTTTTCAAACTTCGTTCTACATCTATGTCAAATTTTAGCGACACCCATTTAGCTACTGTCAAGATACAAATATATATCCATCTAATCTTTCACATTCATTTTATTAATAATAATTATGATATGTTATGTTCTAATATCATAGCAATAAACGTAGATATATAGTGTAAGAAATGTAATGCAAAAAATAAACAATCTCGCGTACCTACTCTCGCCCTAACTTCATTACACATAGTCAAAAGTATATAAGTAGGTGTTTCATAATCTCTTCAGATTTCTCCTTTCTTATTATAGGCAGTACTTACTTCCTATCAATCAATAAAATTAAAGGTCGTCTACATTCTAAGGGAGATTTTGTACGGCTATAAAAAGGAACCAAATAGCTTCGAGTTTTATTTTTACTAAACAAACTTTCTAATGTTCATTCAATTAACAGCTAACTTTACGATAAATCTAATTTACCCGCGAATTTCAAATTAAATCCAAACAATGTTAAAGTAATAAAGCTCTAATTCCCTTGGCATTGCTCCATTTTAGTACCGAACGTAATTAACACTGATTTCAGTAAAGAACAAGAGATGGCGAACATAAAAAGACTATAAACAACATTGAATCAAGTTTATAAACAAGATACAATGTTTTGATACTACGCTATGCCTTCCTTTCACTTGACATTACCGATATGAAAATAAATGTATCCTGGATACAAATTATCAAGAAGCAATAAAAATGTAATTAATAAATTACATACAACTGTTAATTTTTAGTATCTCCGATAAAGCTTTATAAAATTATAGTTCTAGTTAATCTAAAATAAGCATTGCATCTAAAATAACTGATTGTCACTTGTTTATGTTAAGGCTTTCGTCTCCCGTAACCGTGCAATTCCTCTGCCGAAACACAAATATGGTACTCTCATCTCTTTTATTATACTAGAAACATTGAGATAACAATATTTTTTATAGTGTTTCAGCAGTGGAAATTCACAGTTAGATTTTTACGAGTGCCTGGCTGCATGTGTGCACTTGATAGACCATAAACTCACTTGACAGATGTAAAATTAGACGTTAAACGTCGTAAAATTGTTACGTTTTCGGACGCAACATTCTCCTTCATCGGGTATCCATTAGTTGGATGTGTTCGTCGTCGTAATTCCCAGTTTTTATACGAAATAATTCATGATCGTAAACAGGTTTATTGGTGTAACATTTAAAAAGTCTATCGCTTTTACTGATACGTTCCGTTGTTTAGTGTCGGAAAAGATCTTTTATGATCAGTAAGGAGATGTTTGCGGAAATAAATTTAATAAAAATTGACTGAACTTGACAGAAATTGTCTGGTTATTGTACTAGTTTTGTACTAGTTAAAAATTAGACATAATTAGCAGGCCATGTGTTCTTAGAGACTATGTTCTACATCTATGCCATATTTCAGCATGATCCGTTTAACTGTTCTCGAGATACATATTAACAAATATCGATCCATACATCTAAACTTTCACATTTATAATATTAGTAAGATGTTCCTTGATTTAAACGTAATTAATGTCGATTTAAAGAAACATCAAAGAAATACAAGCCCGTTACTTAGTCTGATAAATATAGAATGAACGATAATTAAGAACTATTAACATGAATCATTCATTAATCATAGGAAAGATTCAATCAATGAACTAAATACAATGGCTTCAACAAGATTGATTGTTAAATTTAAGATTGTGAGATATTCGATGTGGTATTTTAAACTCTTTGTTACAAACTCGTTTAGAGTCTGAATCAAGTGAATAAGCAATTAACTGGTTAAAACTCATTTATTTTATCTTGATAATTCAAGATTCCCAAATGAAAATAAAAGTTAACATATACAAAGCTCGATTTTAAACAGAATAGAAATAGAAATTATAAGCTTGAACCGTTTCAAGCCGTTTCAAGTCAACGATTCAATGCATTTTTAAATTGTCACAAGTTGTTTCTCATACATTCTTAATCCATAAGAGGAAATCTAAGACACAAGGTATTAGGAGAACAAAGTAGATTTCTGATAATTCAGGGAAATTTTCTGTGTTCAAAAGTATTTTCTTTTACTTCCTATGACATTGCAACAGTCAGTAAAGTAAACGCTAGTGTAATACCCATTGAAAGTTAATCCCAGAGCTCGTTTAAGACATTACGATGATTCATAAGGAAGTATTTGTCGCGGCGGCGCGACTCGGGCACTTCTTGAGGACTGATTAAAAATGCATAGCCCGCGGATCCTGTTCCTCTGCTGATAGGATCGTGCCTCGACTCATAACTCATGCAGATTATTGCAGAAATACGTAGAGATGTAATTAAACGGCCGCTGGTACCACCGGGATATGTTACCGTATGAATTTATTCAATTCTATTTATAATGTTTAATTGAAAATATTCAATGGCTAGAGTTATTTTTAAACGGGAAATCTTTACAGTCACATGACCCAATGTAGTAAAAAGTTCCTTAATAATATGGCGAAGCAATATGTTGGATTCACATAGATATAGATGAACCAGGGTAATAACCAATAATTGAGTTTTTCCGAGGTTTTTGATTTCATGACTTAAAAAAACAAATATATTCGAAAACGAAAAACAAAAGAAATATTATCAAACAACATTCCTATCGTTGGACAGGAACACCCATAGGGATTAACAATTGTTCTGTTAAAAGTGCAGATAGTGTCTGGAGCCTATCTACAAATGTCATTAGGTCTCTTAGGAATGACACTCCGAGATATCGGCTTCCGTTCTGTTGGTAGCAAATGAACCGTATCTTTATCGTAAATGCTTTAAAGTGTTTCTATCAAGAATGTTCAAACTTCAGATATACGGAAGACGATGAACCTTAAATGCTTGGACATACGATCACGACATATAGGATAAGTTCTAAGATTAATTCTGAATATCGAATTCTTAAGCGTATTAATACAAAGTATGACAAGAAAATTATTCGTATAATTGAGGAGGTAACTTCAACGTTTGGCGGGAAACTTGAGAAAAAACAAAATAACATAATATAAAAATTGGCATCTAGGCAAGATGTTTGTTTATAATTTTCACTTACATCCAGGGTCAAAATAACAGTTTTCACGATGCGTGTGCCATCAAATTTACAACCTAAACATCTGGCAGTCGTTAAAATACATTGTCAAAGTTCATCACTAAATTTTACAAGCTTTCGTGCGATTCAATGCTTGCCAGGTTGCCGTTTTACTTCGTTAAATTTTTATTCTTTAATTAAATACTATTGTTTAGCTATTGAAATGGAACTGGCAATTTCAAATTCTACAATTTACAAGGAATTATAAAAACTTCAGACTTAACTTACAAAATTATTAACATACTATCAGACCATGGATTTACAATCAAAATATTATTTTAAACACTTAAAATATTTCCAAAATCCTTTACAATATAAACCAAATCTTTCATAACGGTATTTTCTTTCGTTCAATCAGTGATTATTAAATCACGCGATCATAAAAAAATACGACATGAATACAATAAATACACTGACCAATTAAATCAAGCTGACACACAAACACATTTTCAAATGAGGTCATTTATTACTATTATTACCCTGGTAATAGAAGTTGCAAAAAACGAACGTGCATCGGCCGTGTCTAGTGAATTATAAAACGAATTATCGATCGGACACACTGTGTGTTCCCCACGAACGTTGATTAATTCCAATTTGTACGCTCCAGGTGACACTTCATCATCAGAAGCTTGTAATCGTGGTTATTATACTGATGTACAATCTAAAGATATAATTCTAGATAAGGGATCGACCATTAATCACGTGATGGTCGAAAGGTGGAAAGGTTCCGAAAAAATCACGAAACATCACGAGCTAAAATCACGTGTAATTATTTTCTATGGTGAATAATATTTTTAAAAATTTCAATATTAATTAGTATAAAATAATGCGCGTGATTTTATTTATGGGGAGGGGTAATCTAAAACCATATCACCAAAGAAAGGTCAGAGGTCAAAAAGGGTTGCTAATAACATCACGTGATTAATGACAACATATAGAAAATAAAAGGATTGCTCGCAAGTGACGTGACTAACTACAGAAAGTTCGTTTTGTAGGTAGGATACGGGGATAAGCGGACAATGGGTCAACGAATTTACTGTATTCATAATCGTTTGCAAACCCGAAACATTAATATAAAAAAAAAAAACTTGAGAGGTGTCAAGGGACACCCGGATGGAACGAAGTTCCTTTCGATTAATTAGTGAAGGAACCAATGTTTATTCTATGAATAAAAAACTTAAGTCTTCACAAGAAGTACATTTTATTTCTGTGAATTTTCGTTATATATTGTCACGTCGTTGCCATGGTGAAGTAGCGCTCATTCGTCGTTAACATACTTACTATAGCAAAAAGTGTCGTGACAACTTTTCGTAAGAATTTTTTCCGTCTAGCCCCCTTTCACAACGCGCGATAAGAAACTTCGTTCCAAAAATGTTTGATTTGAATGTTTGGTAATACATAATACTCGTACAATAAAAAAATATGTTACCTAAGTAAGATTATTTATTAATATGTATTATCTAAAAAAAAATAAGCAGAGAATGTTGATTTTTGTTTTCTTAACACACCGCTATTACCATCACCTTCCTTTACACCAAGCCAGGTACATTTTTTACTTTTTGATACAAGCAACTTTAAAATTTATTTTACAGTATTAAAGTTTGATTCTATTTTCTACATCATTGCTAACATAGGCTGAAAATAACGCCTTTCAAGCGAAAGACAAAGTGTCTCTTATCTAAAGTGCGCACTGAACAACTATAAGCATTGACTATTCAAAGCGCTTTAAAGCATTTTATTCAAGCTAAAATCAAAAGACCAAGATGATACGATGAAAAGAACACAATGCAAAAATAAACCTAGAAAAATAGTCGAGTGTAATTTTCATCAATATGTAAGAGTTTTTGCAGCAAAATAAACAGTAACCATTCTAATTATGACGGAATTACCAATATAATTGACACACGTGTCCCTGACAAGAGAATATTCCTGACAATGGAGCATCCCTCTTTAATCCCAACATCACAAAAGACCACCCCAGGGGCGCAATACCACTCCATACTCCAATGTACCCCAGTACTCATTGTATCGATTCTTTTGTCTGTAAACCTACAGATTTAGTGAGGGTATCGATTAGAACGCCATTTTGGTATAAGGCAGGATGTACTTATAAAGAGTATTATGTCATATTGCCTTTACAATAAGGCCAATTTTTTTTTCTTTAAAGTAATAGAAAAATGTGGGACGATATTTGCAACTCGACACACGTCTTTTTTTATATACATACTAGCTGTCGCCCGCGACTCCGTCCACGCGCAGTTAAAAAAAAATGAAAAATAGATCTTGGCCGATTCTCAGACCTACTGAATATGCTCACAAAATTTCATGAGAATCGGTCAAGCCGTTTCGGAGGAGTACGGTGACGAAAACTGTGACACGAGAATTTTATATATTAGATTACAAGGTGGCAAACGAGTAAGCGGCCACATGAATTCGCCGAAGCGACCGCTGCCCATAGACATTCGCAATTGCAGATGCGTTGCCTACCCTCAATCGATGAAGGAGGAGATGCACAAAAAGAGAATATTTAACCTTCTTATACATCTCCTCCTCCATCAAATCCACCTCCCCTTCCCATCCTTTCCTCATAAGAAAAGGGTGGGAAGGGAAAGAGGACTAATATTAGGCCTCCTGCACCACACTCATCAGACGTAACGCGGAATTACTTCCACTTCACACCTGTCTTCGGTGTGTCTTTGTTCGATGATGATATTCATATTGATTCAGCCTGTGAGTATAATAAGAATTATTTCATGAAGATCTCTGCGCTTTCCATTCTCAGTAGAAACTTCACGATCAAAAAGAATGCATGTTAATCTTTCCATCCTTTCTATCTTTTGTAATAAAAGAAAACGCATGCGTAACTATTCATATTGTGGAAGTTCACACATCAGGTGTTATGTTTTGTTCCACATTAAAAATTCAACTTAAAGTTCGTGTATTGTGACGTAATCCCCTATTTGAGTATTGGAAAGTATTTTTATAGAGCATCGTTTACGTTTAAAACCGATAAACAAATCCACACCCATCTATGTTATAATTCACTTAATATATGCTGCGTATCTCAGCGACCTTTTAATTGACCTCCATAAAGATCTTGAAGCTAAATAGATTATTCACTACTGATATTGCGAGATACTACGCTGAACGAATAATAATGCGAAATTTACGCCTTTTTAATTAATTGCAGAACATATAAATGCGTACACCGGTCTATACACACTAAAAAAATTGGTTAGAAAGTGCCCTCTGTCGATAATAGCCATCGATTTTCATCACTTCCATTTTTGAAAATAAAAATACAGTCGAATTGATAACCTCCTTCTTTTTGAAGTCGGCTAAAAAATGGGTACACTTTATATACGTCACATTAAGGTACAAACTAGACCGCGTCCTTTGCACTTAACACTTAAGACTATTTCCCCTGGAATTTGGTACGTATAAAATGGATTAACTTAAGGGATTATTAAAATATTAAAATGTTTCGCAAGTAAAAATAAAATCAATGCATACAATCATTGATTATTTATATAAAAACAAGATCGACTTTATCATTACTGTAATGAATCAACGAAGTCTTTTACACGGTGGATAGTACATTGAAAATTTATCAGAGTAACCCGCATGTGACGTGCGACGGAGGCAATGACCTGCCGCATTCAAATTGTAATGCAGTATTGATAACGTTATGGTGTTCAATGTTAGGATGAAATAGTGGCTTATTTCATAACGAATGACTACGATACAAGCAGAGGTTATTAATAGAAATAAAATGATTTTTTTTATAGTAAAATTATTACAAGACATCTGAAGATTTTAGCACAATGAATATATTTAATAAAATAAAACTTTTAATCGAAGTAACAACCCACTTTTAATAGCTGTTCTAGTGACAATAGTTTTAATTATAAATTATGGAAATGAGAGAATTTTTTCTAGTAAAAGTGTTGGATATATCAGATGATTTAAAAGTACGTAGTACTGCGTTAGTACATCTTGGGACCTTCAAGAAGTGTTTGTATCTCTAGTTAAAAGGTCTGCAATGCATCTACAGTTCCTCTGGTGTTCCGGATGTCCATGGGCATTGATAATCACCTCTGTGTTCCTCTTCTCTTATAAAAATGGTGAGAAATATTATAAAAGAATAGCTTTATGAATACACAAAAAATAATCTTCCGACATAAAAATTCAATGAAACCGTACCTTTATCTATAAGTTTCAACTAAGCACAAGATAGGGAACTATATAAGTTTATCGGGAACATTAAATAATGTAACTTACGTAACTTAGCTTACGTCATACATTACAACGTACAGGTGACAATGAGGGCGTTCACGATTTAATTCTATACATTTTACCATGTTTGGATAGGGCATAGGGGTGATAAGAACTTGTTAGTCGTTTTTTTTTAAATATCAACGTAGTGTAAAATAAAGGTTTACGCATAAAACTCTTTACTTTATTTCTCTTTAATGTACAAATTTAAATAAGATTTAACTAATTAAATGACGTTTTTAGTAGCAACACACATAAGCCGAGTTATCTTTGAAGCAAAATAATAGGCAACAATCAGAACATGAATAGCACTTCATTTTGGTTGTATTCTGCGAAACGTAATATTGTTCCATATTTAAAATATCCTCTTGAACTTTGACACATTTATTGTAATTGTATTGACAGCATACGGGGCTTTTATATTTGATTATTGAAACTTTACGTTGTCGATAAAAAGGTACGAGAATTTTAATTACTTATCGGAAAGTTGTTATCGATAATGATAAAATGTTTGATGCACTTCCCTATGGCTGGCTATTTATAAGTAATTTATCTTGACGCCTACATAATAAGAAAACCTTTCATGTATCTTGATAAAGCAGTCGTAAGTCACTTGTTTTGAAACTTTTATGACCGTATAAAAATGTATTGAGTTATCTATCAAGGCAGAAGTAGAATTAATTTGGTCAGAAATTATAAGTACAGACAAGCCTTCCCTTCGAAGAAGATGCTTGTTGCTATGTGTTAAATGGACTCAAAGGACAATATATCCAAAATTAAGCTACATATTATTTTCACATTATTATTACATTATTAGCTAATACTAAGACTAATTATTTAGTTTATATTATATATGATTTTAAGATATTCCTCCCAAGTACGATTGGCGACAGGCAGGCGGCCGGCCGTAAAAACTTAAGCCAAAACTTTAAGGTTTATTAAACCTTGTGTACCCTCCCCATGTGAGTGGGAAAAAGCCAGGGAGATGATGATGACTAAGACTTGACAATTAATAATAAGACTTGGTTTGTTTGTCAATTTAAATCGATTTTGTAAATAAATAAATTAAGATCTTCTATAGATTCTTGATAACGTGAATTGGCCAATGTAACCACAGCTTCCAAAATTCTTGCAACGATCGAATTAATTCGTTCACAGATGGTATATAAAAGTCCAATACAGTTATCTCGTTACCTCAATGTTCGGTATATTAGTCAAACGCGTCAATATTCTAACAATCATTTATTTCGATAAGAAATAAAACAAACATAAAAATTACGAACATTAACTTTGATAATATATTTATTTAGCCTCATCGTACACAATGTAACGTAAGTATTCGAAACTTGTATACTTGCGTAGCGAGTATCGCGTTGCGCGCGATCCGTACACACCACATTGAATCGTCAACGCCGATACTACGAAATCCTATGATATTGTCGTATTGCGATTTAGCGACTAAAATCGCCAATTAAATTTCGAAGATTCACATCGTCTTTTGTTCGAGAGCCATAGAAATGTTTTGTGTAGCAAAGTATTATTTTAATAATTAAATGAAAAATAATCTAATTAACAAAAGATTTATTAAGCATTTTATGAAGATTAAATTTAAATACATGATCACAAGCCGCAATAAAAGGGTTACATTCCATTCATATTTAGGGAATTAAAGTTCTTGACTAATGTGTATTTACTTAACCTTTTGAATATCGAACGACAAGTTCTATGACATACTCACAAGCACACTTGTATGCAAGACGTATGTCTCAGTATTCTATCAATGCACGATACATTAGCAAATATATTTGCAACTGTGTTTATGTTACACCTGTTCGCAATAGACTGCGGTTCGAATTACAAAATAGGTGAGAACTTTATACGAAACTACGTCCAAAGCCAGTGGGCGTCGAGGTATTCAGAACAAAAAGACATAATTTCACAATTCACCCAATATATTTCGAAATATTTCGTTGTAATAAGATTTATTGGACGTAAGATTATAGATAATTCTCACTCGTTAATTAGCCTAACTATAAATTAAATGGCGCCGATAAAGACAGATTATAAATGTTGAAGAGAGATAGGAAGATTAAAAAATGGAACGTCACTAAATCAATCAACATGAAGGGAACGCTAAGTATTTTAATTGTTACTTAAACAGTACCTTAGTCTAGATTTCGGACATTAAATTTACATTAAGGGACTCCCTTAATAAGTAAGCTACTCTGACTGTATTGTATTTACGGTCTGTTTGATGATCTAGAATCTAGATCTTGAAATAAAGATAAAATTATTGATAAAACACTTTATATTACGATAGTGTGAGTGTCCACGGGCGCCAGTAGCACTCCACGTCTAGTGCTCAATACACCTTGATCTACTTATTGCAGACGTAAAGCAATTAAATGTTAGTAAATAATATTTTAAAGCATCAATAGGTTTTAATCTTTTGCACTTACAAACCGAGGCATCATAGGTTATTTTTAAAATATCACTTTTACGAATCTTACAAGTTATCAAATTTTATAGGTAGGTATTTTTTAGGTATTTTTGGTTGGAGCAAAATCCAAAAATAAACTTATTATAGTCATAAAATTATAATGTCGGTTTGAAGTAGGCGTGTTAATAATGTGGGAGTGAGATACATTCTTTTGTTTCTGTTTTTTTTTTTTTTTTAAATAATGTTGTTTGTAACTTGTTCAACAAAGGTAAGATGTACATGCGACTGACAAACAAACCAACAAGGTTGCATTACGTCGACATTCTCCATTAATATCTCATGTAGTCGCGTTAAGCAACAATTACTCTCGCAGACTTGCTGGCGCGGAGATTCGTACTGCGCTTTATTATTCTTGATACTTGTAAAATTATATACCACAAATCTGTAGTCAATGCGTCGCCTTCACAATCGGTACTATCTTTTCACCTACTTCCCTTCTGATAAGTTCATGTAACGTTTGGTTTAGCGCTTGGCCTCTATGTACAATCTAAAGGCTTTTCTGCCTACTTCTACCACAACAAATGGTCAGCAACAATGTCGACACATCCAAGAAAAGAGTAAAAATTGTTTTGGAATCACTTAACATATGTATTTTTATAGAGTGGGTTGATAAGCCAAGGTCGTTGTAAAGTTTGACACTATCAAGAAGGTGTGTATCCCAGGTGTGTTGCGACAGGCCAGGTCCATTGAGAACGCGCGTGGGCGACTGTACCGGTCGGTTTGTGATAGTAAATATGGCGCTGAACTGTACTTCGATGTGTTGCTATCTATTTAGAACCGTTTGCTTTTAGCTAAGAGAACCTTTATCATATTACCGCGCAATTGGAGACTAAGACTGTTTATGTTTTCTGCTTTCGAAGGCAAATAGTATTTCGTATTTAATGCGCATACAAAAAATTGTGTATGACACTTCACAGAGGAAGCGATGCGTTTGTGGGTACCATTATTATAACACGAAATATTACTAATATTATAAATGCGAAAGTTTAAATGGATGGATGGATGGATAGATGGATGTTTGTTTGATAGAATCTCCGAAATTGCTGAACAGATCTTGATGAAATTTCGCACAGATGTAGAATACATTCTGGGAGAACCATAGGCTTTTTGAGTTTTTTAATTGAGCGCGGACGAAGTCGTGGGCGACAACTAGTAATTAAATAAATGGAGACAACATGATGAATACAATTACCACTTTTCGGGACACATAAGATAGACCAAGGCAAATTCATTTAACTACAGACTAGGTTTCTTTTTTACTTTTTTATCAGATTTAATGTATTATATTAAAGCAATTATAGTCTGTATATTGTAAGACAATTTCATCACTTTACTATTAAAGTATTTTTATCTTAGTAACATATATCTATTAAAGTGTTATCATATATTATATTTGTGCACGTCAAGTCTACGTGCAATATGATGTATGTCAGCCAGATGTAAAACTAACATTTGCATTGCGAGACTCTATCGCTGAACTGGGTCATAGTCAGTTGAGATTAAAATTTTCAGTAGTCGAATAGTTGCAAGTGGCATAAATAACAGTGTTTTGATGTTTTCCAGTGCTGAGATTTTTAAACATATTTCAAGTTAAATTTTTAATATTCTGTTTAAATTTTTGTTTCGCATAATTGTATCACTTTAGTTAAATATTCATATGATACGATATCGCTACACTTTATCTCACAACGTAATGGCCGAGATGTATGGAATTAAATTTTTGAATGATAATTTGAATTTAAATTTAAGTTGAACTTAGGTCTTCAATCGTCATTTTGACTTTTATACCCATAAATGAAATCTTAAATAATTGTCGATTTATCGAATAGTCTTTGGACTTAGATGAATCAAAATTAGGTTGATAATTCTGTCATTTAATTCTGCTAGCTTTCTATAAATTAAATTTAAAAAAAATAAGACAAATAGAAACAAAATGTATACGACACTTCATTTTCAATAGCGTGCCAAATAAGAACGGACGAGTTCAATCGCAATAGAATTAGAGTTTGGATTGAAACAAAAATAAAATAAAACTAGATACAAATGAAAATGGAAATGTCGGCCGTCGACTTTGTTGGTCTACATTCAAATTGGATTTTTGCTCAAACTTGTACTCTCGATAACATTTTCAACGTATCCAAATTTGTTAGTTTTTTTTTATGCCAGAGAAACGATACTGCTTCACAGTCCCTTCTCAGTGGCGTATAGAAATCTGAAGATAATGTCGAAACACTTTTTAATTTCGCTTTCTGTCATTGTAGAGTTCCAATATTGTTGTCAATGAAAAAAATACCCTGTTTAAAATTCTCTGATATAAGACCTTGGTCTTCTCTAAAAACTCTTTTGTTGTGATTCGAACTAGCCTTTTGAATTTTTTAGGGCGAACACTACAAATATAAATCTGCTATTAGCATTTTCTTACAATAAAAAACTGACAAAAACTGGGTCAAACTCATCAGATATTTCACAATTATCTTTTCTTTTAAAAACAGTCTAACGATAGAACCAAGTTTTGTTCTCTACACAACATAAACAAGCACCTAAATCGTAAGTAAAATGTAGACAAAATGGTATGAAAATTACTCGGGCTTTTCATTTTCGCACGAGCTGTTTAATTCGGAGAGCGGGACCACAAAAATAAAACTCTTGATAGAACTTCACTACTATATTTAAATTTTAATCTAAACATCTAATCAGTGACATTTTCAAATAAAACACCACCGTGATTTAAAAGATTAGTAACTCCATCTATTGATTAGCTTTAACATAAACCGCCCACCAAGGACACACTTTGTCCTTCATTTTATTATAACTAAACATCAAATTAAAATAACACTAACATAACATAAACAAAAATATAAACATTAAAGATAAACCGCCCACCATGCCACAAGCTATTTGGTCAGAACACAAACTTTACTCATTGGTCTTTTTTTTGTACCATTGATTGTCCTGATCGAAACTACTCTGGTGATATTATCTTTTCCAGTATATTTTTCTACTATAGTGCCTAGCTGCCACTTGGCTGGTGGTACGTTGTCATCTTTGATTAACACTACTTCGCCAAGTTCAGGTTCTTTACCTTTGTGATACCATTTGTATCTTTGGCTTATATTTGAAAGGTACTCCCGACTCCATCTTTTCCAAAAAATGGAGACCATTTTTTGTACCATTCTCCATCTATCAATTCCTACGACCTCACTTTGATCTTGATCTTGATCAGAAATGTTGATCAAGGGTTCGCCAACCAAAAAATGGCCGGGTGTCAGTGGGAGTGGATCATTCGGATCACTACTAAGCACTGAAAGTGGCCGCGAGTTCAAGCATGCTTCGATTTGAGTCAAAACCGTACTTAACTCCTCAAATGTCAGCGCACTGTCACCAATCGATTTTCGTAAATGATTTTTAACACTACGCACGCCAGCCTCCCACAATCCACCAAAATTAGGTGCGTGTGGAGGGTTAAAATGCCAAGTAGTTGATTCTAATGTTAACAATTGGGCAATTTCTTCTGGCCAAGACCTTTGGGCCGCCTTAAGCATATCGAATAACAACTTATTTGATCCTACAAAGTTCGTGGCATTATCACTATATAGATCCTTGCAATGGCCTCTTCTAGCTATGAATCGTCTAAACGCAGCGATAAACCCTTTAGCAGTTAAATCCGAGACAACTTCAAGATGCACTGCGCGTGTGACCATACATACAAATAAACATATGTAGCCTTTGTACGCTTTAGATCCTCTTCCAGGTGAGAAACGAACATTTATAGGACCGGCGTAATCAACGCCCGATGATTTAAATGGTTTACTTGGCTTGAGTCTTACATCTGGAATTTGTCCCATCAATTGAGATCTGTTAGCGGATGAATATCTTCGACACTTGACACAGTTTCGATAATACTTCTTGACTTGAACTCGAGCATTGATGATGAAGTACGTATATCTAATGTAATTTAGCATAAGCTGTGGTCCGCCGTGGAGGGTCTTAAAATGAGCATCTTGTATAACCAACCACGTAAGATGATTCTTAGCAGGCAGTATGATTGGATGTTTTCTCTCATACGTAAGTTCAGATCTCTCCAATCTTCCACCGACTCTTAACGTCCCCTTAGAATCTAATATCGGACAAAGAGTATGTAATGTACTCCGTTTTAGAACACAACCACGTGATTTGATAGAATCGATCTCTTCTTTAAAAGATATAGCTTGTACTACACCCACCAATGTCAACAATGTGTCGTTCATCTCTTGAACTGATATGAAACCCGTATTTGTCATTTGATTACCTTGAGACGTTCTATAATGTGACCAACGTCTACAATATGATAAAACCCTAAGCATTCTTGTTAGAGATGAAAATCTTCCTATCAAACCTTCTGAATCATTTTCTTCCATTACATTCGCTAATAGACATATCTTCTTACTAGCTTTTTTTTCTAAACTTGTGTTCTTAAAAATTCCTTTACTGTATTTGATTTCTTTGTCACTTAACCACTTTGGACCTTTTTTCCATAGTTCTAAACCTATTAACTCCTTTGCTTTAATACCTTTCGATGCACAATCAGCAGGATTCTCTTCGGATGGTACATGTGACCACTGATTACTATCCATCTTCGTGAGTATCTCTGACACACGGTTGGCGACGAAAGTCTTCCATTTACTTGGATGACTGCTTAACCAAGCGATGACAACCGATGAGTCCGTCCACGCGTGCATATTCTCTTTTGGTACTTGTAACACCTGTGATACATCAGCTAGAAGTTTGGCCAGTAATACGGCACCACATAGCTCCAGGCGGGGAATCGATACCTGCTTAACAGGCGCAACCTTTGTTCTGGAACGGAGAAGGTTGACGATTACCTCTCCTTGATGATCGATTACTCGCGCATACACAACTGCAGCATAAGCAATGTTGGAAGCGTCGCAGAAGCCTTGAAGCTCCAGTCGTTTGTTATTTATACTACTTCCAATCCACCGAGGAATGCGAAATTCTGCAAGTGTATAAAGATCTTGACGATATGTGATCCATTCCTTCAACATGTTTTCTGGAAGTTCTTGATCCCATTCGATTCCAGCCAGCCACAATTTCTGTATGAAAGCCTTGGCTGTGATGATTGTAGGAGCCACCCACCCTAACGGGTCAAACAGCATTGCAATGTCCGAAAGCACCTTGCGTTTGGTAACCGGAGTAGATAATGGAGGTAACTTGACAACATATTCAAACCTGTCCTCACATCTATTCCAAGTCATTCCTAATATTTTTAGCGTCTCATCCAATTTGATAGGTATAGATTGGTTATCTGTCATTCCGTCTTGTCCAATGAGTTCCAACAATGTATTAGAATTACTGCTCCACTTTTGAAATTGAAACCCTCCTAACTTCATAAGATTGCTCAACTCTTCAAAAATACTAACTGCTTCAGACTCAGACTCACAACCTGTCATTAAGTCATCCATATACAGATCGTTTTTAGTGATTTCTGCTCCAATTGGATATAACAGTTTCTCATCTTCTGCAAGTTGATGTAATGCTTTTACTGCTAGATACGGTGCGCAAGCTGTCCCAAATGTCAATGTTAACAACTGATAATGTTCAATTGATTCTGTCCTATTAGGTCTCCATAAAATCCGTTGATAATTCACATCTTCTTCATGAACACGAACCTGTCGATACATCTTGATCAGATCGGCTATAATAGCGATTCTGTGAATACGCCATCGTAACAGGAGATGTTGTAAATCTTGCTGTAACTTAGGCCCGACAAGAAGGTTGTCGTTGAGCGACACATCATTTACGCCTTTGCAGGAAGCATCAAATACTACACGGACCTTTGTCGTGTCTCTATCTTCTTTTACCACTGCATGATGTGGAAGGTATACAGCCTTGGGATTGTCGATGTCGTCTTTAGGAACAGGTTTCATGTGATTTAATGTCTTATATTCTTCTATAACTTTAGCATATTCTTCACTTAATTTTAGATTTCTGGCGAGTTTATTCTCTAAAGACATAAATCTGTCTTGTGCTATCTTCAGCATGTTACCATATTGACATTCTGGGTCAACCGAGTTGAAGGGTAGTCTGACGACGTATCTACCATCTTCATTTCTCGTTGTTGTCGAAGCAAAGATCTCTTCACATTTCTTCTCTTCATCTGTCAATAGCTTCTGATTTGTTTCTGTTTCTTGCTCCAACTCCCAAAACCTTCTTAATAAATCCTCTGCTCGGATTTGTGTGTGCATACTTATGACTCTTTCTGGTGAGCCTGATTCTGACATCTTTCCTGAAACAATCCAACCAAGAATTGTGTCCTGTGCGATTAATCTTCTTGTTGGATTCTTGATTACGTCGCCTTTTAAAATCTCACAGTAGACTTCAGCTCCGAGTAAAACGTCGATCTTACTCGGTGATAAATATGATGGGTCAGCTAGAGGTAACATTTCTAGCTCGAGCCAGTCAGGTGAATGAATAACCTTTGAAGGAAGCATAGTTGTTAGGGAACTTAATACATAAGCGTTAACTTTGATAGAATTGTAAGGAGGATGGCGTGATGTGATATGCAATGATACCATATATTTTACTCTAGTATGACCATCTCCCACTCCAGACACCAAACCATTGATTGGCTGGCGTTTGAGCCCTAACAACTGGACAGTTTCTTCCGTGATAAAAGACGCTTGCGACCCTTGATCAATAAGCGCTCTGATTACATGACTAACACCATTAACTGACATAGCCCTAACGATTGCGGTTGCTAATAATACTTCACAGGGTGATGATTGTTTCGCAAACGTTGATATGATAGTAGTGCTCTCCTTAGATTGAGCTTTTATATTTTCTGTGGTTTCCTGCGCTTTCTCCTTCTCTTGTTCTCGTTCTAGATGTAGTAAAGAGTGATGACGTCGGCCGCATCTACGACAGCTGGTTGATTGGTGACATTTATTTACAGAATGATTTGGTGCCAGACAGTTAAAACAAAGACCTTTTTCTTTGACAAGCTCCGATCTTTCTTTAGGTGTTAAGTTTGAAAACTTCTTGCATTGATATAAGTAATGTTCACTGTGGCACATCCCGCAACTTATTGTTTTCTTATTTTCTATTGCGTGAAATGTCTTTGCTTTCCAAGTCGTCGGCGTTTGTTTTACTCCTTCTAACATCTCCATTGTTCTATATCTTGTCTCCAAAAAGTCCTTTAGTTGGTTCCATGATGGTAGCTCATCCATACTAATCTGGCTTAAATGAAGTTCCCACTGCTTACGGCTTTCCTGATCTAACTTAGTAACAACAACATAGTTGATAATAGTATCCCACGATGTAATATCTATTTTCAAATTATTTAACGACTTCAGACAAGCTGATGTTGTATCCAATAATCGTTTGACAGCCGTAGATGACTCTGTGATAGTTTTTTGTGAAAACAGTGTCTTTAGCACCTCATTCGTATTGAAGCGTCTATTATTATATCTTCGTGTTAACTGAAGCCAGGCTTCATGGTAGTTGGCTTCGGTGATCGTAAGATTTTTTAATACTTGCTCAGCTTCTCCACGAAGACAGCTCTTAAGATAATGCATCTTCTGAACTGATGTTAGTTTTTCATTATTGTGGATTAATGATACAAACAAATCATGAAAAGACTGCCACTCCTCGTATCCAGATGTAAATGTCGGCAAATTTATTTGCGGTAGCCTTACATCACAACTGGGTGAACTTGCAATGACATTTGTGCTAGTGGCTGATGTTGATGACTGAGAGAAACTCTTTAAATCTTCCTTCATTTTCGAATGATAGTCTGTATATAATTCTTCCACTTGATCGTATAAGTCTTCCGTAAAATACTCCAATTTCGCTTGTTCACTTTTATCTATGCTTCTTGTAATATTGTCGTGATTATCTTGAAATTTTTCCCAATATATTTTTAAAGATTCTAAACGTGTTTCAATGTATGATGAAGTTATTCGCGCCTTCGGAGACTTAGAATAGTTGTTGATTGCTTTCTTTATTAATTTTGATAGCTCTTCTTGATTACTAATAAGTGACTTTGCCATTTTTAAATATATATATATATATATATATATATATATATATATATATATTTTTTTTTTTTTTTTTAAGTTACAGTAATTTCTAAATTTTTTTAAGTATTTTATGTACGGCAAAATCCACAAACTACACGTAACACATAAAATTGTCCAAAGTCCAACACTTACTGCAACATATTCTAAGTCTATGACCACTCACGTGAAATAGTCCGGAGTCCAGATATAAACACACTGTTCTTCAGAGTCACATACACTCACTGAAACTTTTTCTAAGTAACTGTTAACTTCACTGGTCACATTTCACTTGGAACTAACTGAAGCACTGCACTGATTCACTCAATCGTCCCTGGTTTCGGCACCATGTTTAATTCGGAGAGCGGGACCACAAAAATAAAACTCTTGATAGAACTTCACTACTATATTTAAATTTTAATCTAAACATCTAATCAGTGACATTTTCAAATAAAACACCACCGTGATTTAAAAGATTAGTAACTCCATCTATTGATTAGCTTTAACACGAGCAATCGCAAATTGTTCACAGCATGTACACAAAATGGTTTTTTATAGAAATGTACTCATATGTACAGAAATATAATTTCCCACGATATTACTTGAATAGTCTACTATTGTATACAACATGTACTAACTAGACGTCTCCTCTGGGTAAGGCTAAAAACAAAGACATATGTGACTTAGAAAGTTATTTACTAAAAATGGTAACAGATTAAAGAAATCATTGCAGATTCTTTTATAAAAAGCAAAGATTCATTGGACGTCTATTAATTAACAACAAGAATGTATGTACTTTTAATACAAGCGTGATAAAAAGACTTGACTACAAGGCTTGTAAAAATTGTTTTTAAAAACAAAAAAAAAGTTGTAAGATAGTCAAAAAGAATAAAATTTTGCCATTCGTACTACGTATATATTTTCCGATAAACAAGTATGCACAGTCAATTGCTAGACAAGCACTTGACTAAACGCAACAACACTGCATACAATTGATAGCAAATTGAAAACGTTCAACTTAAAGTGGTTTCAACGACTATATGACAGAATTATTTACGATCGTACGTATTGCGATTATATTATACTTGCATAACAAGATGCTGTTTACATTTTATTCGTTTAAAACACATGCGTGAAATGTAGCGTCTTTTTCTGCGCACGCCCTTGTTGCTACAGCGCTCTATAAAGGTGTCCTATCTTCAATAGTCTTGTTATTATACGAGTAATTACTTACAATAAAGCAGTGCCGAAACGCATGCAATGAAACTTGTAACATGTTGCTTCATAAATGGAAACCGAAAGTAAGCATATATAGTTCTCAATGATGCGTCAATCATATCAATATATTATTGACACACACATAACAAAGATTATTTATACAAAGTTGACAAGTCGCACACGCATTCAAATAAACTACTGTTCAATTGCTATCAACGTGCTATTGCAATTTACACTTAATAGTGGTAGATATACAGTTCATATTACTCTGATGTGTATAGCCATTGACTTTGAAAGTAATCGTTGACGCAATGGAAACAGATGATCAAGTTGTTTATGTAACAAATAAAATTTCAAAGCGTTAAAAGGTGATAATTATAGATAATGATGCGCTTCTTTGAAACAGATTATTCGTTGTAAAGAACGAAAACAAGCTCTTTAACACTAGTGATGTTAACCTGAGTGGAAAGTTATATTGAGAGCATTTACATGATCGTGTTTGATCTAACTTTACTAACCAATAACTGTATTTATAGTTATGCTGGCGATAAATCATCTTCCAAGATTTAAAAGTAACCAAACCAAAGCACATTCAAAAGGAACGATCTTAATTTGCTTTAGAAATTATAGTGTTTGTTATATTATTAAATACTAGCAGTGGGTCGCGACTTCGTCAGCGCAGGATTTATAACCAGTAGCATATAACATTGCCGTGTACATTAGCTGCCTTTCAGAAAATCAGTCCAGCCGTTCCGGAGACTATCCGTAACAAATGCGGCTTTGCGGACAGACTTACAGACAACAATTTTAAAAACTAGTTTGTAATTTTCAGCAACGTAAATACATCACGTTTACAAAAGATTAATTTTATTGCAAAATTGCCTGGAAGAACACATGGGCTATTTTTTTATTTATTTTTTAATTCCACGCGAACAGAATCGCGAGCGACAACTAGTCTAAAATATTAATGCTTTGGGCGCCCAATGTTTATCACATGATGAACGAAATAATGACTACTGCATTGTCAAGCTCTCTTTTAAATGGTTTAAGCAGAGTTGGTGTAGATTTGTGTTTAATTTAGTTCTACTGTTCTTTGCAATGAACTTTAAAGTAACTTGCCTGTTAAGTATAAGCAGGTCTGCACTCCAATTGATTTATGCAATACATTATAGCTGTTTGCAATTATTATAACGATTGCAACTGCGAAGTATCGGCCGAATTGTAAATCAATTGCATATTTTCATGTGACCATATTGATTTTTTTTGTAAACAATCCTATTTTTATTGCGATGTTACCACTATTTAAAATATTTTTAGGATATTTAATTATAGATTAAAGTTTCCTTTGTTTATTTTGAGATCACTTTTTAAAATATTAAAAAATAATTAAAATAAAACTAACAATAATTTTTTTTAATAATATTACTTAACAGTTAAAGAGATGTAATTTGCGGTAGAGTTAGATTTTTAGAATTTTGTATTTCGACTGTCCTGTCGACGAAAGAAATGTTTGGTAAACATATAATGTTATCTTTGTTTACTGTTTGAAGTGGCGTGATGTTGTAATGCAGTGATTTGTTTTGTTACAGCTTGTTTGATAATGTTTTTATTATATTCCCGGAGATAAAGTTGAGGTCAACACGTGGGTGTTACAAGTTAACACGTAATTACGTTTAGAATCACAATAGTTGACTTGCTTTCGTAACATCATAGCGTATAAAAATGAAATTTTTACGGTTATTGATTCCAAATTTAAATTTACTTACGTGGGTGTCTACTACCAACATATCTGGACAAAAATGTATTGCCATCGTATTTAAAAAAAAAAAGATAAAATGTTCAGATGTTGCCTTTTCTTTGACGATTAAAAAAATAAATAGATATTATTTTATAATGATACGTCAAAGTTACGAAAATAAATGAATTTGGCAATCTAACAAAAATTCCCAAGAGATATTTATGTACTAATAACTGACGTTAATAAATTACGGCAAATCATGCTATGTAACCGTAGAATTCCACTGCAGCAACACTTGTATTGATAATAATGTCGTCCTCTCTTTTTTCAAAGGGATTCTAAGGGATGTCTATATGTATTAAGACAAGTCAGTACAATCGAAACCCACAATTAAAGACACGGCATTCCTGTAGTTAAGAAAGTCTTTTGTATTTTATACATTAAGAAACGTGAATTCTATTCCGCGACATGCCCAAGAGTGGCGTCAAAAATTATTTTCATTTCACGTTTCATAATGATTATGGAAATAGACCCTCTTTACAGAGTACCAAAGAGGGGTTAAACAGGAAACATATCAATGTCACTTAGTGAAAAATTTATACTGTAGAAAAACTAAGGAATGCATCAAAACAGAACTTAGGTGGCTATTAATAAAAACGCAGTAACATCAACTAGGTAGCGCGTTGCAATGACGCAATACGCGAACGCCCGCCTACAAACAAGCGCAGTGTTTATAGATTGTAAATCAGTTGGCAAGTTTCAGTGTATTTCGGGCCGATGTCTGATGACATCACTAGCGCTGTATTGACTACGGATGGATTTGTTTTGGCGATCTGTCGAGCTTGTGTTGGAAAAGTTTCGTATGCTCGTTTGGATTTGTTGTTACAGAACTTTTGTAGTTCAAACGCCGTCTATCATGAGAAAATGGTAGCTTTTATCTTGAGCAATAGAGTACATTCACTGTAATAGATCCTATAAGTCATTCATTCATTCTACACATATGTAGGTCCTCGACTCCCTACTCTGTTATCCGTCTATTGGTTAAAATAAGTATCAAGCGTAGAAAAAAAATACGACGACGCGACGTACAGAAGGGATACATTGTCACTAAACCGCAGCTTTGACACTCTCATTTGTTTGGCTTCTAAATCCTTGGTTCAATTGTCAGGTAGGCAATTCATGTAATCCTTTAGTTATTATTTGTGATCAATAGATTTCATTTTGGAACGAAGTTCCTTATCGCGCGTTGTGAAAGGGACCTAGACGGAAAAAATTCTTACGAAAAGTTCTCACGACACTTTTTGCTATAGTAAGTATGTTAACGACGAATGAGAGCTACTTCACCATGGCAACGACGTGACAATATATAACAAAAATTCATAGAAATAAAATGTACTTCTTGTGAAGACTTAAGTTTTTTATTCATAGAATAAACATTGGTTCCTTCACTAATTAATCGAAAGGAACTTCGTTCCATCCGTGTGTCCCTTGACACCTCTCAAGTTTTTTTTTTTTAATAACACTTTTCCTGCGAGTACATGCATCGCAAGAATATTTATGTGAATCACCTTTCTATTGTTATCAACAATTATGTTAAAATTAGTATGAGATTTTTGGTGTACTTTACGCCTGATATACATATTTTAATACAAAGTTTGTCGATTACGATTCGATATCATTTGTTATAAATATTCGTAATAGGCCCACAGTTAAGATTATATACCAACTAAAGTAAAGGCAATTTTTAAAAACATGATTCGATCCGCACTTATACTCAGAGCATTGTAACATAATCTGTGAGGTTTTAGTATTTTTTATTAATTGATATTAAAAATACGTAAGTAATTATCCACTCATATTAGCTATAATAATTAACTAGAGATTACATCAGTGAATAAATTACTTGAATAACGAGGAAATAAAGTTAATTAATCGGTTGCACAATCTGACACACGCCACGTCGTGACATTGTATGCACAGATATAGGTTGTTGTCACAGGTGGGCACAGTTAATCGAAAAGTTAACTTCGTTAATCGTTAATTCGTTAATAAAAAAATTAACTTCGTTAATCGTTAAAGCGTTAAATTCTCGAAAACTTAACGCAAGTTAAAGTTAATCGTTAACAGTTAACCATACCAAAATTATACATACTAATTTCATACTTATTGTGGCGACACTTGTTTAAAATAGTAATTTGACTATACATTCTATAACACATTAGTATTAGAGACAAGTATGAATGCATAATAGTATATTTCGTTACGAGTGCGGAAAGCCTGTCATTGCAAAGAGTTCCGACAAATGTCTAGTTACAGTACAGTTGCGGAAAAATGAAGCAATTTAATAGAATAATAAAAACACAATAAACTCAACTAACTAAAATGTTTGAAAAATGGCGCCAACCGTAAAAGAATACAAACAGAGATTTTTTTTTTGTTTTCTTCATCCATTCTGGGTAGGCAAAGGAAACTATGCCCAAACGGCCAAGTCTTCAGTAGATTATTTTTATTGATATGAAATGAAAATGAAATTTAATGAGATGAAATAAAATGAAACCTAACCTAATTCATTGAATCAAATCATTAAATCTGATATTGTAACAAATTAGGAGCTTCTTTTTAGAAATATTTGCATGAAGCATAAAAACTTCAATGATTTTTTTTTTTTGTAAAATTTTCGTGGTTGGTTTTATCTTAGACATTATTTTGACAGTTGGGAAAGAGAACGCACGAGTTTGGAACAGCTAAAGAAAAAGCACGAGTAAAAAAGTGTTTTAATACAGTTGCTCAAAAAGTGGCGTATTGCAGGGACGAAGAGCGTTCGGGATGTGGGCTATTACATACTCTTGCTTTTATATACACGTAATGAAATACACTATTTAGAACCTTCTTTTGATTTCGTCCTGTTGGTCACGTCTTTCCCGGACGCTCTGATGCATCACAGTTGCACGCGAACTTCACATATATCAATTATCAACTCGTTCGTTCAGCATTCGAGTCGCCGACAGTCGCCCAACAAAGTTGAACTTACGAGCGTGGCGTGGCGCGTAATTTAAACAAAATGATAGCACGTCTACAAGTTTCTAATTTAACGATTAACGGACTTTTATTAACGGAAGTTGAGTTTAACGGAAGTTAACGAAAGCGTTAACACTTTTTGAAGTTAACTTAAAAGTTAATCCGTTAAGCAAAATGTTAACTTCGTTAATTAACGATTAACGGATTAACGAGTTAATGCCCAGCTCTGGTTGTTGTAATTATAAACCAACGCATCTCCATAACAAATTAGGATACGATATGAGACATGCTTAAAATTATTTACGACATATTTTTGTAGGAAAATGTTTAAGCGTGGGCTTCTATTGCCGATCTAAAATATTGTTATCTCTTTCATTCAACCAAGAAAAATTGTGTTAACAATGTGTTTTGTGATCAATATTTCTGCAGTGGGAATTGACGGTTATACGGTATTCTAGTATCACACGGATATTCATATCCTCTTGAAGCCATAGAGTTCCAATGTTTTTTATTTTATGTTAAAAAATGCTTTCTAGTAAGAGCTGACTTTAATGAAAATTTTAATTAAAACTTGAATATGCACTCTAGCAAAGTAAAATGCTAAGTTTAGATTTGTGCATTGAAATAAAGATAAAGCACGTATTTTAATTCAGAAATTCTGAACTGGAAAAAATCTTTAATAATAAAGCTCGGTAAAAACGAGTTACTATCAAACTTTTGTAGAGTGCAGAGGATGAGAGATTTTGTTATTTTACAAATAATTGCCTGAAAAGGTTCAAATATTTCTCATATAGTAGAATTTGCAATGTATATATTTGTGTATAAACCTGTAGATTAGTGTAAACACGTCGAAGCGATGAGCGATAGCATCGTGAAGTTAGTACAACAGATTGTTTAAAAGACCTACCACGACGTTTTACGATAAGCTAAATGAGAGATCTAATCGTTCTTAAGGCTTTAAACGTTACGCAAGATGCATCACATAAACATTGTACCTAATAGTATATAGGTAGTGTTATACATACATAATGTAATTTGATCCCTCTATTTTCGTTTTACAGTAAATTGAATCCCAATATCGTAAGCTTTAATTAATTAAATGATGTAATTTAAAAATGTTAACAGTGCTAGGGCGCATAAAGAAAAAGGCAGAAGTGCTATATACAATAAAGAAATGAAAGCTGGAGTACCTAGGCCACATAACGAGGAACTCAAAATAAGGACTTCTGCAGCTCATCGTACAAGGAAAGATCAAAGGAAAGCGAAGTGTAGGTAAGACGAACATCCTGGCTTAAGAACCTACACCAGTGGTTTGGAAAGAGTACCCGTTCGCTTTTCAGTGCCCTGGTGTCAAGGGTGTAAGTTGCCTTAATGATCGCCGACCATCCAAAGATGGCGCTATACGAAAAGAAGAAAAATGTTAATCTGCTGTAAATAGCCTTACTAATAAAATAGAAATGACTGATACAAATATAGAGACGAATTTTATAAGACGTGACCAATGCATCGTCCCACTGCAAATTCTCGAGACGTGAGTTAATCTGGCAACACTGCACGACAGTTATTGCCTTTTAAAAATAACATACATACATATTTATAATTGGCATTTATTTTTTAACAAGTATGCTATTGACAACTTTACCGTCAATTATTAATTTTACGTCTTTAATTTCATTGTTGTTTTAATGTTAGAAAGGATTTGCGGTTTATAACCTGGTAATATAAAGATATACAAATAAAATGGGAAACAACACATCCACGTGTCGTTTCGTTTATTGCTTGTCATAATTTATGTCTGGTTGAAGCTTAAATATATCATTTATCCAAACAGCCACTCAAAATCTTCATGGTGGTCTCGCGATTCGCTTTGTTGGTATTCGTAAAATATTACTTCCGATAATGCTAAAAATGTCTCGTTTTATTCCGTATAATATTAGGTCCTTACATATGAAATTGGCGTTTTTCGTACTGGCCACTTTAATCACGAATTTCTCCTCTTTGGTAAGGAATTCCAAATTCAAATTTATACAGCTATAGACTCATGTATTTGTGGTTCGATGAACGTCATTCATTTGTTTTTTTTCTTCTGTTTTTTTCTGTTTGCGTCACTCATTTTACAAAATGGAAAACTTAAAATATCGCATTATTTACGAGTACGAGTTCCGCCGTGGCACTAGTGCTGCGGAAACGACTCGAAGGGTGAATGATGTGTATGGCGGTCGTGTTGCAAAAGAAAACACAGTTCGTTTTTGGTTCCAACGTTTTCGTTCTGGAAATTTCGATCTGCAGAACAAGCCCCGTGGACGGCCTGAGACTCAAGTTGATGATGATAATGAAGAGTTGAAGGCTATTGTGGAAGCGGATCCATCGCAAACCACGTCCGAGTTAGCTGCAGGCTGCGATGTTATGGTTTAAGAAATCTTTATTTTCCTTAATAAGAATCGAAATTACAATTCACTTACTTAAGGCTACAAGAATTATTTTACATTTGTTTTGCAAGCGTAGTGATTTTTATTTTTATACAATGTAGGTAAGTTTAAACTTAAACAAGTTGAAGCATTAACGAGTTTACAGAGATACGAAAACTAGATGTGGCATGGAATACATTAATCTATTATGCAAATGTAATATATATATTTTTCTTTACATTTTTTATTTTCTTTAGATTTAGGTAGCATAGTTTTTTTTTATTATTATTATTTTAGGGAGTATTTTTTTTTAATGATTTATTTACTTAATTTTTTTTTTATAGATTTTTATATATTTTTGTTTACTAAATTATTTATTTTTGTTATTTTTATATACTTTGTTTTTTTTTTATTGTTATTTACTGTATTAGTGATAATTTTTATTTAGCTGATAGTATCTTAGTCTATTTTTGAAACTATGTAAGGACTTAGCGTTTTTAATGTAATCGGGTAATTTATTGTAGATTTGGACTCCTTCGTATTCAATTGTTTTACTGCCATAGTTTGTTCTTGGCGGTCGGGATATGAGCTTGTTAGCATTTCGTAATTTAATTTTCTGCACCTTATCTTTTTTAGTAAATGCTATTTTAGTATGAATAGTTTTGTTGAGAATCTTTCGTATGAGTATACATGTATAATATTCGTATGTCTGTCTTACAGTCATGATTTTTGTATCTTTATACAGTTTATTGGAGGGAGTGCGATAATTGTAGTTAAATAAAGTTTTTATTAATTTATTTTGTGATCTTTGTAATTTATCTAAGTTTGTTTTGCATGCTGTTCCCCAAATCTCAATTAAATAATCAATGTGTGACTTTACCAATGAGTTATAGACTATGTACTTTACGGTTTTGGGTAGGCACTTCGATATATTACGTAGAACTCCTGAAAGTGAGATTAGTTTTGAATTTATTTTGTTAATATGGTGTTTCCAACTCAAACGATTATCCAATGTTAGGCCAAGGTACATTTCCTGACTCTTTCTTTGTATTAGTTGTCCGTCCAGTAAGAGAGCGATGTTATTGTTTACTTTTTTATTCTTTGCCGCAAATATTACGTAACTGGTTTTTTTCGTGTTTACCGTTAATAAGTTTTGCTTGAACCATTCGTTTATGTTTTTCATGTCAAGTTGGACATCGGCTATCATATTTTCAATGGATCTGCCGTAGTAGAAAAGGCTAGTATCGTCAGCATATAAACTAAGATCACCTTTTAGTCCTATTTTATGTAGATCGTTAATATAGATTAAAAACATCAATGGACCGAGTATAGAACCTTGAGGAACACCAAAAGTCACGTTAGTTACATTACTTTTACAATTCCCTATTTTAACTATTTGTTTGCGGTCACTTAGATATGATTTAAAGATTTTTAAGGCATCTCCTACTACACCAACGTCCTGTAATTTTTTTAACAATATATCGTGGCTAACTGTATCAAACGCCTTTTTTAAATCAATGAATATTCCTAATGTTATTTGTTTTTCGTCTAATTTAGTTTTTATTTTAGTGATAATATCGAGTGCTGCAGATAGAGTGCTGGATTTTGGTCTAAAACCATATTGTCCTGGATAAAAGTAATTGTTTGAATTTAGGTATGCTTCTAGTCTCCTGTATAGAACTCTTTCAAAAATTTTAGCGATTGTTGGTAGCACAGAAATGGGACGATAATTGCAAGGGTCAGATTTAGATCCAGATTTATGAATTGGAGTTACTTTCGCAATTTTCAGGCTATCGGGAAATGTGCCCTTTTCCAGACAATTATTAATGCAATTAGCCAACCTGACAGCAATCAAATTATTTATACATTTTAGAACTTTAGTATTTATACCGTCCATGCCACAGCTAGTATTCGAATCGAGACTATTAATAATTTTAGTTATTTCATCCCCTGATGTGAGACTAAGATTGGTCAATAAATTGTCTGAATTCTGCTTGCCGTAGTCTCGGGTTTTGTGATATTTAGTTGGTATTTCGTTTGCAAGTGTTGAACCAATTGTCGAAAAATATTCGTTAAAGCATTCACATATTGCAGCTAGCTCTGTAACACACCCAGATGGTGTGATTAATTTATCAATGTTTAGTTCTTCTTTTTTTCTATTATTTGACAGCTCTCTTATTAAATTCCACATCTTCCGAGGTTCCTTTTGACAATTTTTAAAATTTTTGTAGTAATAGTTTTTCTTTGTTTCGTTTATTATTTTTGTAACTAATGTTTTTTTACGCCGAAATTGTTGCGCAACGTCTTGGTCCATTGGATTGATTTTATGTTTATGCCAAAGTTCGTTTCTTTCATTAATATCTTTGATAATATCGCGATTGATCCAATCTTTCCTCGGTTGGTTAAGTATCTTAGTTTTTGTGGTTTTAAATGTTAGTGATAAAACTGTTTTAATTCACTTGAAGCAAATTGGGAAGATTAAAAAGCTTGAAAGGTGGGTACCTCACGAATTGACTGAAGCAAACCGGCAAACGCGCGTCGACTGTGGCGTTACATTACTAAACCGGCACAATAATGAAGGTATTTTAAACCGAATCATTACCTGTGATGAAAAATGGGTTCTTTACGACAATCGGAAGCGCTCAGCGCAATGGTTGGATCCTGACCAGCCAGCCAAATCCTGCCCCAAGCGAAAATTAACCCCAAAAAAGTTACTTGTAAGCGTTTGGTGGACTAGTGCCGGTATTGTTCATTACAGTTTTCTCAAATCTGGCCAGACTATTACGGCTGATGTCTATTGTCAGCAATTGCAAACCATGATGGAAAAGCTAGCGGCTAAACAACCTAGGCTGGTCAATCGCTCCACGCCACTGCTGCTTCACGACAACGCTAGACCACACACTGCGCAACAGACGGCTACTAAATTAGAAGAGCTTCAATTGGAAAGTCTAAGACATCCTCCGTACTCCCCGGACCTTGCTCCAACAGATTACCATTTTTTTCGAAATTTGGATAACTTCTTGCAAGGGAAAAAATTCAACTCCGATGGGGCAGTCCAAATCGCCTTCAAAGATTTTATTGATTCCCGTCCGACTGGTTTTTTTAGTAAAGGGATCAATTAACTACCTATGAGATGGCAAAAGTGCATAGAAAATAATGGTTCATACTTTGATTAATTAAATATATTATATTAAAAAATATTCGACTTTTTGTACCACCCATACAAAACGCCAATTTCATATGTAAGGACCTAATAAAATATAATACCAACTTAAAGATTGACGGTTTTTTTTCTTTTGTCATCTTTTACATGACAAAAAAAAAACAAAAACTGCCTATAAAATTTCATTTAAAAAAGTAAATCTTGTAGGAAAGAGATATCATTGCCGTGTTTGGCACGTAGAGACTTTGATTTGGCATGCATTTGGCATGCATTCGGTATGGTTCAAGAACTTAGCCATTGCATTGCCAAGGTCGAGACTCGGGCAGCGGGCATTCGATTGCCACTTGCCAATTACCTGGCACGCTTGGGAACACATTTTCCGGCAGCAGTTTAGAATTATCAACATACATACGTTAGTACACGTGTCTATAAAAACATAAAAGTTTACAATCTTAAGTTTCTATTGTCGAAAACATGTAAAAAAACATGCCATCTCTCTCATAATCTTTTAAAAAAAGACATAGAGATATCTTTACTAAAACAACTACGCAAAAGAAGCTGCTGACAGCAACTACTTTTTACATACCCTTTTTAACCTTATACCATCGTCATAAAGGTCAAATTTGCATAATTTATATGGCAACTATCTTAAGCGTTCTAACTTCAAGGTGAGTTGTGGAGCATATGGGATATGTTGCCGTACTCCAAAAGCCTCGGAAAGGCTTGAAGAGTCTTCATTTACTCGAGATTGCACAGCAACTGTCGGTGTCGTATAATGCAAACTAGATTCACGTCAAGGTTAACGACCTTGATTCAGTATTATTAGGGGAATTACTACAACTACTTCTGTTATTACTACTTATAGTAGATATTTTACGCTATGAGATTGCAGACGGTTACCTCATACTTTTATATCAAGTCAAATTAGTGTTAAAATAGATGACATAAATGCGAAAAGGTAAAATATTTCATGTGTTTGGATTTTATGTGAACGAATTTGCAGTCTATTACGATACTTGTAGCAGTATACCATCTGGTATGATTAAGATTGGTGTGGTAACTAAAGGGACGATATCATTAGCGTCTATCTATCAAATTTTAATATGAATTTCAGCAGCGCAATGACTTTATTAGTTCACATCGATAAATTCTCGCAAGAATCGATTTTATGTATCAATCGTATGATGTCGCAACATCGAGAACTCGACATGATCGAGTTGGAGCCAAATCGAGCGGCGAATAGACGTCCGATCGATCGTATGCAAAACCACTAATATCTAGGCTAGATTATGTCTAACATTGCCTCACACCAGTTCGTTAGGTAACACGTCCCGATGTTGATATAACTCGATTATTCTGGCGTTACTTGACACTTAGTTACGTATTTTGCGGTTAATTATAATTATTATTTACAAGCAGTTACTCGCGACTTTTTCTGCGCAGAAATAGAATAAATCTAGTTATAAATATAACCTATTTTAGCCGAGGATAGTATACCTTCCTAATAGTGAAAGTATTTGTCAAATCGGTTCAGCAATTACGGAGCATATTCAATGCAAACAAACAAACAAATATTTTATTTTTATCTACATCTTATAAAGGGTGTCTCAGTAAGAGTGCACTTTTTCATTTTAAAATAAAAACAAGTATTTTATGACAGAGTTGTGATATTTTTATTGTATTGTAAAGAAGACATGTTCCGATTAAGTATGGAATTAAAAATCTGGCAAATGACCCCCACGGCTCCGATGACAGGCCATTACTCTTTTCATGAATTTTTCTATGACTTTTGCACAGATATGTGGCTGTATCTCACCGATGACGCGTTGGATTTGGTTGCGCCGTCCTGCTGAAACCACATGTTGTCCAGATTCATACCTTTCAGTTGAGGCCACAAGGAGTCCGTAATTATATTCCTATAACGAATGCCGTTTACAGTCACTGCAATTTCGGCCTCATTTTCAAAAAAGTAAGGTCCAATCACGCCGCCTGACAGAAATCTGCACCAGACAGTTACTTGTTGTGGGGTGCATTTGTTTCTCATGGATTGCATGAGAATTTTATGAGTCCCAAATACGACAATTTTGTGTATTCACGAAGCCATTCATGGATCCATATAGATCATCGGAGAAAATGACTTTTTTCGAAAAATTGTGAAATTTAAAGTTGTTGAGAACGATGTTGTATTGATGTTTTCGGATTTTCGGCGATACTCTCGTTTACAGCAGCAATGTTTTCAGAACCGACCGGTACGTTGACGCAAAGGATTCTTATTATCATATCAATTTTTTGATCACTCTTCGAATGGTTGACGCATTAGGTGCACTTTCTCGGCTGTAATTTTTCCCATTTTTGTAATAAGTTTTCACAATTATAACGCGTTGTTCTTTCGAAAAGCGCACCTTTTTTAATAATCGGAATAAACAGAGGTGACAACTGTAAAATTTCAGACTCGCCACTTGCACGAAAAAAAAAATATTCCAATTTTAAAAAGTGCACTCTTACTGAGACACCCTATATATATAAAAGAAAGTCGTGTTAGTTACACTATTTATAACTCAAGAACGGCTGAATCGATTTGACTGAAAATTGGTGGGCAAGTAGCTTAGAACCAGGAAAAGGACATAGGATAATTTTTACCCCGTTATCTATTTTTTATTCCGCGCGGACGGAGTCGCGGGTAAAAGCTAGTATTAGTATAAATATCAAACGTAGCAGTACCTAACCTGTTTGCCATTAAATTAATATCTTTATTAATAAGTAAAAACACAGTTCTTAGGAACTACGTCTTTTCAAATCTCTGGAATAATAGAAATGTAAATAATAGATAATTAAAGTAAAATAACAATCACAATCAGTTTTTTTTTTTGTTTATTATTGTACTATTTAAGGAAAAAATTAGGTATAGTGCAAAGTAATCTGTAATCTAATTTAGCTCTTACTCAGAACATATTACTAAGCACAAGAAGTATGAAACGGAAAAGAAAAATTACACTCAATTAAATACAGAATAATTCATATAATGCGAACAGTACACTCTACAAATCCGTCTCGCACGTACACCTCCGCACAGCTGAGTACAGCTCGGCACAGTTGTATTAATGCCACATAGATTGTCCTACATTAACAAATTATACTCGCCTACTTCATTCACAACTACAGAAACAAGTCCACAAGGAAGAATTAAACACAAACATTAATGACAAGGTAGTGGCACGATTTATACCAAATAAGGTTCTTACTAACCGAATTTCCTTTTTTTGCAATGTTTCTTTTTTCTTATGCTACATACATACTAATAAAATTGGAGTGTTTGTATGTGTTATCGAAAAAAATGTCATATTTCGTAAACATTGCACGTTGCATTATAACACTATTTTATATTATTTTGTCTCTATCCGTCTGTATGTGCTGTAAGGCTGCGATTGCTCCGGGTAACCTCCGGAACGGCTGCACCGATTTTCTTTAAGTGCTCGGTGACCTCCCAATCCGGTAATAATAATGAAGTAACAGCCCGACCCGAGGCTCCTGAGGGAGCCCTCGAGACTAGTTACTCTTAAAAGAGGTTTAGGATAAGCGCCATCTGCACCCGGCCACCTCAAGCCCGATTAAACTTTAAATTCCTCCTCAAGGGAAACAGTGACTACTCAGACACAAAAAAAAATTCAGGACTTTAACAAGGTAGCTGATGCATGCGTTATCTTACAAGCTACTTTAAAAAATGTGGGCATTGACATTATTATTATTTATTTAATAATACTACAAACACTACAAAAGGATTCGTAAAACAATATTGATTCATAAACTTTCATACAATATTTACTATGAATATAATTTATTCATATAACAAACTATAAAATAAACAAACGC
This sequence comes from Papilio machaon, assembly GCF_912999745.1. Classification (NCBI taxonomy): domain Eukaryota; kingdom Metazoa; phylum Arthropoda; class Insecta; order Lepidoptera; family Papilionidae; genus Papilio; species Papilio machaon. Next base: position 1,331,582 of record NC_059989.1, on the reverse strand, counting down.
CCAATGGAATAATACATTATCTGTTCATCACATAAACAAGCAAAACCAATAAAAGTTGACCTTTGTTGTATCGAGAACACAACTAATATTGTATTATCAAAGAGAGAACAGTGGATCTGTTTATACTAGACGAATGAAGCAGTAAAAGTTTTTTTTTTGGCAGATTCCCAAAACGTCCCAAAAAAAATTAAAGAAATATAACCTCTATTTTTAGTATCATAAAGTAGACGAACTAAAATTTAATATAAATTTGCGGTAAAGAAACGCAATGAAACGCAGTGTGTTGCGTTAAAAAAACAAAATTATAAAATTGCACAGACTTCGATGTATTAATGATTAATGTAACTTACAATGGTTTACGTTATATTACAGTATACCACAACGTTACAAAATAATAGTAGAGCAAGCGTAACACGAAATCAACGAATAACGGTGAAATTTAACGGTTATTCTTTTGTATTGCGTACAAAACACTATATTTTCGCACGGGCAACCCTACGAGTTATAGTTTACGTTCCACGATTCTATTTAAGGCGATTCGCACACCAAGAAACTTGTAAACTGTAAATAAACGACTATAAACAATGGTGGAACGATAATTTGCCTTACTGTTAAATAATTATTTTTACGAATTAAATAAATATAGTATAGATGAGTAATTACATGTAACTATTATAGTAGTTATTTTGTAAACACGCAATGATTAATGCTTTGTTTAATTTCTTAAGTTTGATATACATTATATAATGATATAAAAAATAAATCATAATACAGACAAAGAGTTATGTATTCTGAATCATCTGGCATACTAATTTTGCTTATACATTTTGTCACACTAAAATAACAAATTACTATATCACATATATATCTAATATATAAAATTCTCGTGTCACAGTTTTCGTCACCGTACTGCTCCGAAACGGCTTGACCGATTCTCATGAAATTTTGTGAGAATATTTACTAGGTCTGAGAATCGGCCAACATCTATTTTTCATTTTTTTTTAATTGCGCGCGGACGGAGTCGCAGGCGACTGCTAGACTTATATGTAAAATTCTCGTGTCACGGGGTTCGAACTTGAACTCCTCCGAAACGGCTTGACCGATTCTCATGAAATTTTGTGAGCATATTCAGTAGGTTTGAGAATCGGCTAACATCTATTTTTCATAACCCCCCCCCCATTTAGTTTTTTTTTTAACTGCGCGCGGACGGAGTCGCGGGCGACAGCTAGTATATGTATAAAATAATAAAGAAACCTCAGTACCTTATATGCGAAATATTACCTATTTATTCGAACATGAAATTGATTTATCTTAGACAACCATATCTCCAGTCACGAATAGTTTATTTTATTTTACTTTTTTTTTCTTTATTGTTGTTACTAACATTATTTTTTTAAGCTTTTACTAAACTTAGTAAAACAATATGGATCTTTGTAATCTGAATCAAATATACATTATTATTATTATTATAGATGTGAGTCATACAAAATTATTTAATTTATATCACACAATTATATGTATCGAATTCTAATAAAAAACTGCACCATTCATGTCTGTCTATTCACCTACATACGAACGAAATATTTGAACATCTGTCGATAAAAAATGGTCCATAAAAAACATTTAATTACCCACATGTATAAAACGCTATTAAGATTTATCACTGGCGTTTGCATATTTAAATATTAGATTGCGTAATACTGCAAAAAAAGTTTATTTTTAAATATAGGTGGACATTAATTGAGGTTATATTAAAAAAAAAAAAGATTTATAGTAGCAGCCAAGCTTCAAATCTGAGAATCTACAGAGGTGAGTATGGAATTGCCTTGTATGTATGTAGTAAGAAAAACCTACGATAAGGGATTTCTTAAATTAAAAAAATCAATCTTATAAACTTTGCGACTTTATCCAATAAATTAAAATTTGAATTTCTTTAATCTTGCACATAAAATTTAATGTACTTTTTTTGGCCAGTATTCAATAGAAAGTTAGGTACAAATTACAGGGCAGTTACGTTGGTGGCCGTAATTCTGCCTTAGCAAATGCGGTGACTCACCCTAGGAAATTCATGATCATCAGCCTGCCTACTAATTAAGGGCTCGGAGCCTACCCCAAGTTAGGTGTGACTCGGCCATAGTCAACCACGCTGGCCAAGTGCGTGTTGGTTGACTTCAGACATATAATTGAATTTCTTCTCAGATATGTGCAGGTTGCAACACGATGTTTTCCTTCACCGTAAGAACGTCGAATAAATGTACATATGTAAATCGAAAGTCGAAAAACACATTGGTAAATGGCGGGTCTCGAATCCAGGACCTGCAGATTGCAAGTCAAGTGCTTAACCCCTGAACCACCGACCCTCAATCGTAGAAAATACACTCGTATTATATTATAACAAATGAAGGAACATCCATTTGATATGAAGATGTGATCGGACAATTTATTCGATTTATCCGACGGTAAAAATTACATCTAGAGTTGTCTTTAGAGTTAGAAAACTCTTTTAATGCGTCAATTAGACATAATACCTTCTTAAAAATTAAAATAAAACTTTATATAAATTTTATGTCAAAAAGTAGCGAACGAGATTACACATATGTCCATTCTTGTGACCTTATTTGAAATTTCATAATACAACTGAAAAATTACAGAACCCGATGAAAACAGTCAAATAAAAATGACTTTCCACGTAAAGTCAAGTAAGTTCAATAGTGCTCTATAGTGCTCTCTATAGTGCTCTATTGATATTTGTAGTCAGAAATATAGTCAAGGTAATTTAACAACTCTAGTGATATACGTTCCCAAGAACATGACAAAACGAGTTACAACTCTATGTGTATATTTTAAATGTCACCTCAACTGATAATTAAACAATGTCAGAAGAAAGCACTTTCAAGTTACGATAAAGGAGCGTAATTTGTTTTATCCGGCAATTACCCGGGTTAACGATAACTCGAGAAGTCATATAATTAGTGGCACGCATTATTTATAATTAAAAATAAAATCTCTGTCCTTTTTAAATACTAAAATGTTATTGCACGCGTATTCACTGAACGTTGATTATTACGAGGTCATGGTACGTATAACACAATAACAATTTAAATCATATTCTATTATACTATAATATTTTTTTTTGCTGTCCATAAATATATTAATGTTAGTGGCCAGCTTTATTAAAATGCTTAATAAAATATTAAAGTTTATTAAACACTAGCTATTGTCCGCGCGGATTTAAAAAAAAAAACTTTATTAGCAGCCTGTGTTTTCCAGACTATGTTCTACATTTACGCCAAATTTCATCAAGATCCTTTAAACCCTTCCGGAGATACATTCAAACATTTATCCATCCATCCATCTAAACTTTTACTTAAAATATTAATAAGAAATAAGATAATATTTAGATTATATAATAAAGAGATTAAAATGTAAAAATATGTTCATAGTACAAAGAATGTTTTAGAAATTTTGATGAAATATGATACCACTGGCAGCGTATAGAGCTGGTTTATATTTAAGACACGTTTCGTTGAAATTGGTGTAGAGTTTTTGATATAGTAGAAAGATATACTATTTACTGTCTCTTTCACTTTTTATAAGCTTGTTACAGTTTTAAGTAAACAAACAAGTTGACAAGTTATTCCTATATTATAATTCATGTTTTCCAAACAAAAATTATGATTTTATCATGCTTAGTGGACAGTTTGGGATAACATTTTTAAAAACGTAACTCCATTTTAGATCATATTGTTACAACCTTAATATACTAAAAAAGTTGCTGGAAGATATGGGTTTTTACATATTATATCTATACTAGTATATCTCGTTCTAGTTCGAGGAACAAAAACCTCGCCACAAGTCAAGAGTCACGGCTAAAGTAGACGTGTACGACATTTTTTGGTCGCACGCCAACTTCACTTTCTATTGATCGGACATTTCCGACGATATAATCTCTTCGTTTCCACTGCTGAAACATCTATATAAAATATCTTGTTGTCTCAGTTTTTTGTCAAAGCGAATGAAAGAGACAATTATATGTTTTAGTATGTATAATTTGGCAGTTTACGGGGTTTTAATGAATGAAATGGATGTAAGATACAAATGATTTTTGTACAAGATTTTAAAATGAACTTTGACGAACGATGTTTTAAGAAATTGACTATTATATTTAAATCACACAGAGAACACTACAAATGTTTAATTATTATAATCATAAAACAACCATAAAAACTATCATTTTATGTCAGAAGTAAACAGAGTCGGGAAACAGCTAGTTTTTTTTAAATAAAAATGTTTTTTTATTTACCGCTTAATGCATAAATGTAAGTTCTAACACGCGTAGCAACAACTATTACAGAGAAACCTGCAAACCTCAGCAATTTAAAGTAATCCAACAAAACTGTTGTCTTTTAACAATTTCTCGTTCCAGTTAAAACAATGTTAACATATTAACTTTAATCGTTTGTGTGCTATTTCCATACAATTAGCTTGCGCACGCGCACGCGCACTGACAGGTTAAACGTAATACAGACAAAGCCAACAAAAGCATAGTGAATTTTATCATCTATCTATATAAAATTAATAAAATTTGGAGTGTCTGTATTCAATATAAAAAACATATATTTCGCTAACATAATCTATTTAAGTTGTTTTCAATTTTTTGTCTGTCTGAAATTTTATATGCATATTCAATAGGGCTAAGACACTGCAACTATCTATTTTTACTACCCCTATTAAGTTTTTTTTTTATGAAGAAATAATAAATCTCTAACAATGAACAACAAAATCATAAACAAAGAAGTGACTGCAGTCACCAATGGCAATGGCGGTGGGTAAAAACTGCAAATTACATTAAAATGAGCGGGAGAAATTTCAAAGCGGGACAACGTAAGGACTTTACATATTTGCCGTGTTTTGCATTCTACAGACAGACGCCAACCTTTATAATTCACCTTTTTATACAGTAATCGTAATTTGTCTTCTAGTAATGGTCTGCGAGAGAATATCTATAATGAGTCATCTAAATTACGTGGTTGTAGTTCATAAAAAACCACATAGACTCAATCCTTGCCCAAATTTGACATCTATGTCATACTAGCTTTTACACGCGACTCCGTCCGCGCGGAATAAAAAATAGAAAACGGGGTAAAAATTATCCTATGTCCGTTTCCTGGTTCTAAGCTACCTGCCCACCAATTTTCAGTTAAATCGATTCAGCCGTTCTTGAGGTATAAATAGTGTAACTAGCACGACTTTCTTTTATATATATAGATTTAAATGACACATTTATTTAGTAACCAAAATGTAATTTAATTTTCTATTATAATAAAGTCAATAAAGTGACAACGAATGTAACGTTCTGTTATTAAATGCTTACTTTTTTATTTATGTGCAAATTTTGCAGTCGCATTGTGCAAGTGTCGCCTGCCTCTCTAATGTTAGCGGATATGGTCCAGAGAAGCTGCTTTTTATGTTCAGGGAACAGGTTTAGGAGCTCTACGCACTCGTTACGCGACGGCTAGATGATGAAAATAAATGTATGGAGTGTGTTTATTACGTAACAGGGCACGGTGAGGAATAGATAAGTTTTAAACTAAAGTTTTACTATGTTCCACTACCGAAACTGTATCAAAAAAAAAACTAGAGATGTGTCAAGGGACACCCGGATGGAACGAAGTTCCTTTCGATTAATTAGTGAAGGAACCAATGTTTATTCTATGAATAAAAAACTTAAGTCTTCACAAGAAGTACATTTTATTTCTATGAATTTTCGTTATATATTGTCACGTCGTTGCCATGGTGAAGTAGCGCTCATTCGTCGTTAACATACTTACTATAGCAAAAAGTGTCGTGACAACTTTTCGTAAGAATTTTTTCCGTCTAGCCCCCTTTCACAACGCGCGATAAGGAACTTCGTTTCAATATATTGATCCCCTTTATTCTATTGTAAAACACAATGCTGGTCGCATGACGCTCTGTCGAAAATAGTGACATCTGATAAAGATTACAGGTCCCATAAAGAATACTTAAACTTTATATAAAAACTTTTCCTCCGACGTGCCTATCATTGTGGAAACTCACAGATACAACAGAGCGATACAACCACTGAATTGAATACGATATTAAGATTACAATAAATGTGTCATCGTGGCGCATTTAATATACATCATCCTGTATCAAATGTTGAAACATTATGCCGTCCATTTGTTAAAAAGTTACCGTAATGCACACCGGCAGGAAAAATGAACACGTTTAAAAAAGTATTACCGCTTAGAAAAGTAGTCATTAGACGTAGTTATGAAGAATAGGACGTAATCTTCATATCCTGATACATAAAATGGTAGCATTAAGACTAGGTACTGTTTATAGTCAACCGGTACGCCGCCCACCCTTTCCGTGATTTCTCACTAGACGTGAACAGTTTATTACAAGATATAGATATTAAGAAGATTGCAGTCATCTGAAGAAGTATTCAAAGAAGAAAGAAGCTTTCAATTTCATCTAAGAAGCACTAGCTAAGCTTAGCAAGAAGATGAACTTATTCCTCTCCAGATAGGATCATCTTGCTAAGATGCATGATTTTTTCTTCATTGCTTATTTTGTGCAAGATTCAAAGAGGTTGTTATAAAAGTCAAACAATGTTGCTATTCATGTTAATAGCAGTACGTAGAGAAATTTTCTGCCCTCATGCAGTTTCTCGTAATTATCATTACGTTTTGTAGAATCTAGAGGAAACGTCTTACGAGTAAAATCATTAAAATCATGTTAACGATTTTATCCATATTTTATCTATTTTTATATTATACAAGGTACAACATTCAGCATATAATTTAGAATAGTTAATCATCATTTGGAAAAGGGAACCGTATGCTTCGGTAAATTCTACGCAGTTACAACTCTACTATAGTTATTTCAAATACTCGCGTGAAACTACACGCACGCGTTTGGAAACTTTCATAACACGCCGTACACCTACTTTGTAATTATCGAGCAATTAGCACCGCACTATCATGTACGGTTCCGTGAACTATTGGCACAAACACACGCATAGGATTTCAAAATAAAGGAGAAGTTCTGCGTAAATTATTTATTGGTCAATCGACTTCCAAGAAACTGCGATTGAAACCCTACAGGTCGAAAGTTTAACCTTTTTTGTGTACAATCTGTTCTTAGTAAACTTTTGCTTCTAAACGAAACAGATGTTCAATATATCGCCTTACCAAGGCCAGGTCTGAAACTTAATAATAAAGTAACAGGTATGCTCATCAAGCTGCCATTGTTCCATATCTGAATTCATTCCCTTCTTAGGCATATCCTCTTTCATACAATCCATCCTTACTTTTTTCGGCCTTCCTCTAGCTTTGTAGCTCTCTACATTCAATCTAATAACTTTCTTATTTATGTGACCATCATCTCTCTGCATATTTTTTTATTCCACGCTTTATTGCTTCTTAATTTCTCCATCTTATATAAATTCAATTTCTTAAAGCTCGTTGCAGATTTGTAATCCAAATTATAACTATTAATATTATAAATTCTCACATTATGTGAAACGCGTCAAACGTATATTTCCTTACAAAAAATTTAAAAACATACGGAACCGAAATAACTCATTAACCGCTCGCTCTTACCTAAATAACATCGCGTACCATTTTGCTTCATTTCAAAAGTAAACATTATAACATTCAATATACAATCAATTGCGAATTGTCGATAGTTTTTACGCGTTGAGAAATATCGATAGCCATCGCCTTTACAACACTATCCGACCATAGACACTTTATAGCTTGATGATGGAATGAGTAACGATGTATAAATTGGAAAGAAGGACGTTCAAATCTATCCAGCTGTATACATGCAATCAGTGTGTGTAATTTATGATCGATTTTTTTTTACATTATGTTGTCACATGTCTTAAAAGGCATACATCAACGCGATTATCTTACACTAGCTTTTACCCGCGACTCCGTCCGCGCGGAATAAAAAAAATGCACACAAGATAAAAAAGTTCCTATGTCCACCTCCTAGTTCTAAGCTACCTCCCCATCAATTTTCAGCTAAATCAGTTTGACCGATCTTGAGTTATAAATAGTGTAACTAACACGACTTTATTTTATATATAGATAGATGATCGTAGTTAAGAAGAAGCAATGAGCTAACTATAACAGTGGTAGATAAACCAAGATATATGTAGATATAGTGACATATACTAAATAGATAATACTTCTTTACCAGTTATATTGTTTTTTCCTTGAAATTTTAAAGCAGAAATGAATGGAATGAAGTCAATAAAAAGTTATAGTGAATACTCAGATCTAAGAGTCAAGGTAGTCTTAAATGACATGTTTAATCTCCCACGTGTAATAAAATTAAGCAATCGCTTTCTAATTTACACAGTACTTGTGAACATTGTGTACTACTTTCTATTAGCTTGATATTTTATATCAACCTGATAATAGCTTAATAAGGTATATACTGTCGTCTGATAGCATATATAAATTGCAATAAAGTGCAATAAATTAATTTCTCCCACGTATACAATTCAAAGTAAATATTATAGACAATTCAACAATTCTTATTTTATCATTATTTTAAATGCTAAAGATCGATAAAATACGAAGGAGCCATCGAAATTAACCAACCTCACACGAAGTAGCAATCTCACACAGTTTATGACGTTTTCTAAGAACAGCATTCATAGACGCATCCGATTTTAGGGCCGTGATAAAGCACGAATAGGTGTCACAGGTTACTTATTACGTAACTTGTTACAACGAATAATGCAACCTTTGGTTATGTTTATACATAACTTGATTAAGTAACGAAATAAACAATGAAAAGGGCTTTGATAGGTTATCAAACTTTTATACAGTGAACATTGCAAATAATAGTGACTCTTTCTCAACTTTACAACAATATTTTTAGTACGAAACTTTATCATCCCTTGTGTGCTCACTATTATTTCTTCTCAGTAAAACTGGCCAGAATTATGTAACGTAGTAAAATAAAAAAAATCGTAAAATTCACAATAATTTAAATACCAAAGTCGTTGAACTTACTATCATATTTATTTTTAAAGATTATAGTTATTTGGAAATTAACCTTATTTAAATTTAATATATTTTTATAATCAATTAATGTTAATTATATTCAAGTGTGAACGACCCTCGCAACGAACACAAAGGTGGCCAAGATCGTAGTCTAACCTGAGTATGTAAATGATTTTTTTTTTCAAATTCTTTTCATTTACGTGTATAAATTTTAAATAAATAAAGTGTGAATTTTTCGAACCCGGAATTTTTACTACTAGTACTAACTAAATGTTCCAAATACCGACTACGAAACAACTGACGTCAAAAATTCATATGAAGTATAACACCAATCATTGAATAAAATATTTTGATGATTAGTAAAACCCACCTTTTTGGTTTCCACCTCCGAATGAAAACTCCAAACATATTGAAGATATTCACTAAATCACATCACTGGCACAAAAAAAAAGAAAATTTCCTTCGAACCACAAATTTCACTGTAGTTTATTCGTCAAAATCACTTAAAAACTCTAAAACTTGTCTATGCCCGGGGCGTAAGTCGGAAAGTATTCCAAATATAAAATCACCCCATCACTGTTTACAAACAAACACGGCGTTCCAAATTCGGAAATAGAATTGACGTTTCGAATTCGACACAGTCAATATGAACGTGGATGCAGTATATTTGGTTAATAACGGAAATCGAAAATAACAAAATAAATGTAGAGACGCGACGCGATAACACACTGCACGTGTATTCCGAGCGCGCGCTGCAAGGCGACTGAGCGGCTCATGGGCTCATGACTCCCGCTTGCAGTATGCAGCTGGGCAGAGATCTATGCCCCTGTTGCTTCGTATTAATAAATTTTAGATGTCAACCGCTTCGCACCAGCGCAGCGGCCGCGGACCTGAATGGACCCGTCGCTCACTGATTTGCGACACGTACAATAATTTCGCTCCGCAATATCGATTATCTAATTTATTTTGACACTAATCTCAGTGCAGAATAAGTCAATTGATTGATAAAGGTTGTAAATGAATGATGAAGTAAATTAAAAGATATAATGTTTGAACCTTTTTTTTATATACTCGTTATTCTTATTTTTAACAAAAGTTAAAAAGCAAATTATAAAAAAAAAATCGACAAAAAGGAATATTTTTCCAACTTTTATTGGGGCTTCAATTTAGTAAAAATCACGGTGAAATAGTTCTATATTTAAAACAACAATAAACCGACTTAAAAAAAAAACAAAAAGCAAATTCTCTTGTATATGATTGACGACATAATAGGTAGGTATATATACAAAGTGGTTACATTCTACTTGTACAGCTTGAAACAATACCTAGACATATTCAAATACAAGTTACAACAAGCTAGATATAGGTGAACTTTCGTTACAACAAAATCGATATAGAATGCGGAGTTACGCCCTGGCCCAATTCGCTGCGGCGAACCGGCAACTGTTCCCGAGGGACTGACAACTCCCGACCCACTTTCTACTTCGCGGACGTGCCCTATACTATTCTGAATGAAGTTTTCTTCTATTGCACTTTATTTGGGAAACTAACGAAGACATAACAAAGAACAGACATGAGCATGCGAAAAATATTATCAGGGAAATGTAATACCCAGTAATTCTCTTCGATGAACAAATTTGCAGATAAAAAAGGAAGATCTTTTCAACTTTTATTCTATGCGGATACAGAGTTAAATTTTATTGGGTCTTTAATTTAGTAAAAAAGTTAAAAGAATGATTACTTTAGCCTTTCTATACTTAAGTAAATTTTTCAAAGTAAATGTACGCTAAGGAACCTTACCATTAACCGACTGATAATGGCACTCATTCAATCAAGATTATTCGTTCATTTCTGAATGAATGGAATAACGATCTTGAGAAATATTTTACAGATCCAATAAATGCTCTTAGTACTTTGTTTTCAATGTTTCCGACAAATTTTGATCGTACCGTTCAATAAATAAAACTTTGTTCAATGGATAATTACTTAATTTCAAACAAAAAGATGAGATATGGGTAAAAAAGATTAAATGTGGGAATACGCGAGTTCAGAGCTTGGTCGACCGGTTTCGTAAATAATGTCTTTTCAGGGGTCACCAATCCTTAATCTTAATTCTGCATCGTGTAGATCTCAATGTATCAAAAATATTACATTGACTAATTAATGCATTTATTTGTGACTTAATTGTAATAATTACACGTATGTTGTGAGAAATATATGTTTAAATGTCAAAAGGAGCCGTGTACTGGAGAGAAAGGTGAAAAATGTAACTGACAAAATTATTTTAACATAACTAATTCCTTGTACTATCGTAAAAAATAGTTTATATTAAAAATAACGATGGAAATCTGATTGATGGTTGAAGTCTCCAGCGCCCAATAACTAGCTAACCTTATAAATAAATGTGTGCCATTATGTTTTTATGGAACAAGTCATAAGATGTGCCTGAATTGTGAACAATATAGTTCGAAGATATGAAATTAAAAGTGTATACAATCTAATTTAAGTATAAAAATATAGTTTCTATATTAATCAATGTTACGCGGGCTAAAGATTGGACTCCCCTGTCTAATAGCTTTCATTGCATAGGCTGAGTGCACCGTCGTGCAGCGACCGCCATACCACTGATTATGATATTGTGATGGATGCATGTATAATTCATAAACTACCCCCTCACTAGCTATACGTAATTTGTAATAAGCCTTCACCATTTTCTAATGTTGGAAAGATTTACTATAAATTATTCTGATAAAACAAAACAACCAATGAAATGTAAACCCATATTTTTCTATGGATACAAAGATAGTTTAACACTGGCTTAAAATTTTGTGTTTTTTGTCCGTTCTTCCGATTTATAAATATATATATTCTCATTAGGCTTTCATTTTCATTTATGATCGAGTACAACATATCGTAATTGTTTTACTAAATAAGAAGCTAACTTTGCCTAAAATGGTGTGAAGTACAAACAACGTTTTTACCCTTCAGAGTTCAAGGGTCACAAAACTTTATTCATTCGTTTAACATAGCATCAAAAAGACAGTCAACAAACCTCAACTGCACTGCATTTATCATTTCTCGCAAGTGGCCGCGAGCTACAAATGTTTCCAGACATTCAAGGAATTAGCACATCTCTCGACACCTGATATTTGCGTAATGGCAACACGGAATCGCCTCTAGCGTTGACATTACCTAGTATTACCGGGCCAGTAAGTGGCCAAGTTCAAAGTATAATCAACAGGTTGTTCTGTGGTTCTCTTAGTCTATATTTAATTGAACTACATATAGGAGACGGAACAAATAACTAAAAAATGGTCGTGTTATTTTTAACCGACTTCATTATTATGCACAACTGAAAATCGGAAAGATTGTAGTAAGTAAGGATGAAAACAAACTTTACTTCGATATAGGGGAAATTCTTAACAACTTAAAAGCTTTTCCATAACAAGTACCTAGTATTATAACTTAAGTGTCAGGTAACATGAAGCTAGCAAACTACAGGCTTAAGGGCTGTCAATATATTCGAAGGATTTAATAGTCCTTGAAACCTCAACCTTCATGTCGTGATATTTAATGGCACAAAATATCTCTAGAGCGAACCTGTAAACATAACGTGATATATACAGAGATCTGGTCGATGTACTAATTTCAGCTATTCTTTTGTTAATTAGTTGGAACTTTTTTTTAAATACAACTGCCCATTGTAATTAGGTGAGCTCGTAGTAAATAAATTTTCCGTTCCTACGTCACGAAGCATCATAAATTATCTGAGCATAGCGTGACAACCTTAGCGGCCAGCATTCCCCTTTGGGGGCTTCTCGACCTAGTTTTGAATAAAATTATAATATATACTTCCCTTTGCCTATCCTAATAATTTGTATATTTATTGTATCGGACATAAGACAAAATTGGAATAATTTACATATTCCTTTTTAAACTCTACACTACACACACCAATTCGAGTCCTGTGGACGAAAAAAAAGTACAAACGCTATAAATTTAATTCGACATTATTGTTTTAAGCATAATTTTTGGTACCGGTGGCCTAATTTTAGTCCTCTTTCCCTTCCCATCCTTCCCTATTAAGAAAGGTCTTAATAGGAAAGGATGGGAAGGGGAAGTGGATTTGGCGGAAGAGGGGACGCATAGGAAGGAGAAATATCCTCTTTCTGTGCGTCCCCTTCTCCGTTGATTAAAGGTAGGCAACGCATCTGCATTTGCGGATGTCTATGGGCAACGGTCGCCTTGCTACTATGGCGAATCCAGGTGGCCGTTTGCTCGTTTGCCACCTTACGTTATATTTTTTTTTAAATCAATTTCACACAGAGGTTGCAATAAATCCATATTTAATATATCAAATATTGAATACGTTTTGACTGTGGTAAATACGTTTACCACAGTCATTTCATTGAAACAGTTTCACACTGAAATTTAGTCGGGAGTAGAAAGTGAGATAATTCAAATCGATGCGTATAGTATAGGACGTGCTCCGGGGTATCAAGAACTGGGAACCTGGGAACCGTGGCATTGCGGCTCGACGTGACTGGAATTAGGTCACACCGTTGATTGTCCAAACAAGAACAATTTATATTATCATTTTACATAATTTTATCATAAAACATTGAGTTAGGTAAAAAAAATATGTAAATTAAACTCATCTTATTTACAAAATTTTCTCTATTGTTCTCGTCACAAGATTTTTATTGAATATTTTTTAAGCATTATCTTTCTGTAAAACAAAAAGGTTATCCTTAATATTTTTATTTATTATATGAATCCTTTGTTCAATATTGTTATTTTATACTAACTATATGTTGTTTCTACATAGTTCTACTGTTACGTCATATTATCATAAATAAATACCTACATATATGTCTTTTAGTTGATAAACTTATGCATTCCTAAGTTAGGTACAAAAATGATGCATGAATTGTAAAACATATATTATATCCATGACGTATGTTAAACATATGTTATATTATCTTGTACATAAATGAGACAAAAATCCATATTTAATTATTTTTTCTCTATGCGTTCCTAAGTCAATTATCATGGACGGTTTTCTGACAACGGCATCTTAGTCTAAATCACAGCTTAGTTTGACTTCTGTTTTGTACTACACTTCGATGTTATATTTGATAGCTGTTCTCTCAGACGTAGTCCAAGGCAACAGCTAGTTTATAATATTAGTAATATGTTGGACATTTTAAATTCTTACCATTTTACATCGCATTAAAACAGATGCTGATTTCAGCAATTGTAACATAAAATACACGTAAAGTAAATCACAAATAGCGTCAGCAATTACTAGACTAGCATAGAATAGCATAAACTGCGTGCATGGTATGACGCGGTCGCAGGTTCGACGCTCGCACCACGCCGACGTAATGGCGATGGCAAATAAGCGAAAGTAAAGGTATGTACACATTAACTTGAAAATTAAACATTATTGTTTTATTTAAAACATCTTAAAGTGAAATACACAAAGAATAGTAATAGAGTATCACAAAAAAAGCTTCGTAAAACGGCTCTATCTTAATTAATTATGTACATAATATATTGAACTGAACTTTAAATTATTGATTTATCTTTGGACTAGAGTTAGAGTTCCGAAATACTAAATGAAAAACAAAACTTAACTGTTACTCAACACATTATAATTTCATGGTGAGTTGATATTAGGCGGTGTTTTCAATAAATTTATTCTTCAGTATTTAATTACGTCGTATAGATACAAATATTATGAATAAAATTTGTAAAAAAACAGTATACCTACGACTATGTGTACGCACCTTAATGCGTCTCGCATGTTCGCTAAGCATTCATAACATAAGGGCACTTCAGCGAAAGCTGTCAGTGATATAGTCCCGCCCGTCGTCTGGGCATACGTTTTTGTTATATCAAGTGCCATACACCGACTCAACGTTAAAATTATTTTACCAGCATGTAACTAGCTTTTACAAAAATAATACATTTTATAGTCATAAAATATATTATTATTTACTTACAAAAAAAATCCGCGTGGTAAATAATGTATATTTTTTATTGAAATTGATTTCTAATTAAAAACTACAATTTTGGACTAGATGGTTCTTTTAAGATCAATACATAAGCATCGATGGTTCAGTGGTAGAATGCTCGCCTGCCACGCGGGCGGCCCGGGTTCGATTCCCGGTCGATGCAACTCTTTTTTTGCGTTTTTAAAAGATCAAAATTTCCATTTTCATAAATTACTAACACTAAATACTTTTGATGATCTTATATGTTGACTGCATCTGGTGAAAGCAACAAAAATAAACTTTATTAAAGTTCTTAACAATCTGTATGATAATTCATATAAAACATTAGATAAACTGAAAATGTACTGATCTTATTTAACAAAAAAATTATTCATTCATCAAAATATTTAACAAACATTATTAACTTTCCAAATGTAATAAATAAATTCAGTCTTTTAGCATCATCCGATATGGTCTAGTGGCTAGGATACCTGGCTCTCACCCAGGAGGCTCGGGTTCGATTCCCGGTATCGGAAGCACCTTTTTGCGTTTTAAATTTTTGAAAGAGAACGAATTATAAAAATTGAAAAAAAAATAACTTTAAAAAATTAAATAACTATATTTTTTATCCCCCATTGCAGTGCCATCTATTGATGAGAACTGGACTTATAGATAAGAACATATACGTGATAAGTATGAGTCAATGACATCAAAAATTTATGAAAAGTGATATATCACGATATAAATATTAGTATGTAGACAAACTTGTAATACCAAAGTAACGAACTGTAATATTTAAATCATTGTGTAAAAACTATGACACTAACACTGCCAAAACATAATGTTGTTAATACCTCATTGTATTAAAATAAAATACAGACAAACAAAATGGATTGTACAGATATTCGAGCAATTTAAAACCATGGTAATACTGATCGAATCAGTAAAAATCGTTCTACATTTGTTCGCATTTATTCTGGTACGCTATAGATGTCTTACTTCTTATCTTACTAATATTATAAATGCGAATTTTTAGATGGATGGATGTTTGTCAAAAGGTACCTCCGGAACTGCTTAACGGATCTTGATGAAATTTGGCACAGATAGAGAACACACTCTGGAAGAACACATAGGCTACTTTTTAAGTTTTTTAATGCTGCACGGATGAATTCGCAGGCGACAGCTAGTATGTATATAATATATTACACGACAACCCCAAGTAAAAAAGAGAGAGATAAAGTTAGTAGATGAAAAAAGTCGGAGATTTTCTTTACTGTAGTAGAGTTTACAGTTAAATATTTATATGAAAATATTAACAGTCCTAGCTACATAGTAGTTACGCATACGTTATAAATATAAGACCTACATAGTAAATGTAAACTGGTCACCTACTAACAAAAATAACTAGTCACAGATCACAGTTAGCGACAGTCGGAATTAAGCCAATTCTTGAAGATGGTTTCTCTTCTAGGAATCTATTGCTACTAGTTTGTGGTTATTTTTACTTATTTTTTAGACACGTAATAACGTAAGAAATACTAATAAAAATTACGAAAGCCATATTGTAAGGCTTAAGGTATAGAGATACCACATACCCAGCTATTAAAAAAACTTGACTTAATTGCTCAAAAATTTAAAACTCACACGTCACTTTCACACCGTCATAAAGTTCTCAGAAATATCAGAGCATCTGAAATTCTATATTAGATACGAAGGGAAACCGTGAGAATGCGTCAAAAATTAGGATGGTTGACACATCACAATCTTATCTACAATGTTTATAGTCTACATTTGATTAAAATTAATTGCGAACCGGTTTCTAATTCGGTTGATGACACGAGACGAACGTATATTGACTAGATTCGTAACCTAACAAAGAACAAAAAGGTAACATTAACACAACTGTATAGGCCTCTTTCTATTCTCCGCTTCAGAGGAACTTGGTCACAAAAAAAAACAAAACTAAGTACATATTATTACCTAAACTTTGATATATAGACTGCCATTTAATAAAATTATAAACTCAAAAATAGTAACGACGACAAAATAAGTGGGTCTGAGGAAATTCAAACAATCACCACCGACTTAACGGTTTACGGTACTGTCACAGTCGAGTCGTTACCACGGTTGGTCACCCATCGGTGACTGAGGAACCATGTTACCCCACATTACCAGCAACCGGGGTTTTTGTACCCCGATAGAGCACAGCTTTATCTTTGATACAATCAAATGCTCACAACTATTAACATGTTCTATTGGGGTGGAGTGGTACTTTGCAATTATATTCATTAAAAACAAGTAATTATTAATTTTAAAAATCAACAATCTCTTACTTCAGTACAATATTGTTTAACACATGTAGTTATATAATACTCTCTCAACTGTGGAAGAAACATCTCTAACATTTGTCCGTTTTCTATTAAAAAAAACCAACTCAGTGTATGTTTTAAAAAAAAATTAAAACAAATAAATAGATTTTTCGTAGATGCTATTTCTATTATTTCGCTTTTATAAATATTTCGTAACATTATAGAAACTATGTTGTATTGAATATTTGTGATGACTAATTAAGCTGACGAAATTCAGGGCTCTATTTTAACTTAGTTGGCGTCTAATGTTGCCTACAAATAATTTGTAATTTCGACACGAAAATATACGTAAAAATTTCAACCTTAATTTTATTCTGTGTACAATAAAATGTAACAATCGAAATGCTTATCCAGTATTGTAAAAAGCATCATGTTTAAGTTAAAAGTGTTTTCTGTGCCGACACATAAGTTTTCAAATAGGGGACTTCATTAAAACCTACCTATTACAATTATACTCGGCTAACTTATTGGTCAGTAGCGGCGTTAGGGTAGGGCGAGTTGTGGCGACCGCCCAGGGCGCCGGACACTTGGGGCGCCTCAGGCGCCAGTGTCCGATATAAAGGGGTTCCTGTGATGCCCCCTATGACACCCTATCTTTGGTAGATATCTCCTACACCAAAAAAGGGGGCGCCGCAAAAATGTTGCCCTGGGCGCCGTTTAAACCGGCCCTGTTATTAGTACAAACATAGTGAAGTAAATCCTTGAAATGTCTTCTAATGTTAATATCACGTTTTGTATACGAAAATTATTATATGAGCAAACATTAACAATATGCGTAGAACGTAAATGTTATTTTTACACGTTTTACTTGCCTTGAATGAAGTTAAAAGATGTTTCGAAACAGATATTACCGTAGAACTCCACTGCTGCGATAACTTTATTGATACACATTGTAATCCCTAACACAATTGTGGCAGTGGAATTCTATGGCAAAATTAACAAATTGCGCAGCTGTAGTAATTTGTCGTCACACGGATGTAAATGCGTATTAGGTAAATGGACATTAAATTCTGTTGATTATAAACACGCGCGTGTCATTTCATTAATTCAACGTGACAGTGGCGAGAACGTGACGTGACGTGTTATTGTTTGGACCTATTACTCCACTAATACAGATGACGGCGTCTATTTGGTACTCATATCTGTGAAACGTCAGTTGATGATAAAAATATAATTAGGTCAAAAAATTGTCATAGCTAAATTATACAATTTATGGTGACAATTTTTTCGATATTCAATATTCGTGGATAGCGTATTTAATTCTTTTACTGTATATAAAAGCTGTTCGGAAACGTAACTTTGAGTTTCGAATCCAGAAACACCCGTCCAAACTGCTGTCTCTGTCATCATTGAAGAAATTGAAAGGGATGAAGAATTAAACTACAAAAGATAGATTGATCTAGTGGACGAAAATCTCATGCGCCACATAGTGTGGGACAAAGACTAGGAGATGATGAATGAAAAAGGGCGCTAGTATGTTTATACCCATTGTAATACAAGGTTATAATGCTCAAGAATATGATAAAAATCACGTAACCAAGTACATATCTGAGTAAGAACATTTTAGTCTTTGTTTAAATGTAGACTAGGGAAGCGAAATCTTTATTATTAAGGTTATGTTATATTTTCCTCATCACTTTATAAGTAAATTAAATGCAAGCTCGGCCGTCGCGTCGCCTTGAATTAATGTAAAAAATATCCATAAATAACTGACAAGTTATGAAGCAGATTATCATGTTGATGATTTATTATCACTTGATTTGTTAAACAACAACTTTTTACTCAGAGACGTTTTAATTATGTTCCCTTAGTGTGCAATTCTCATATAAAATGTACCCTAAGGGCCTTCTTTAGTGTCTATTGAACGATTTAAAGTGTAGCAGATATCCTAATTCAGGGATCGCGAACTTTTGTGTGCCTTTTTGGGCCCTCTTACCTACTTCACACTTTTTTTCGTAGTGCATAATGAATTCTGTGATCAGGGACGTGCCCAAAATAATATGCCGCTTGCCATTGTTTAACCATTCCTTTCCTATCGATTTAATTTTAAGAAATGTGTAGAGTTTAGTTCGCTGCAAGGAACGAGGAATTTTTTCTGTGAGAAAAATTCTGTCAGAAAGGACCTATGTCCAGAAATCAACGTTTTTGATGATAATATAAACAGTTCTCAAGCCAGATGACACTCATATGGTTAGTTGGAGCAGTTTTAAACTTTACTAAGACTTGTGCATTCTCAAATTTTGGATTTTAAATAAAGTTATTATTTATTTCTGTGAGAGATGTCAGTATATAAAACCTGCCTGAACAATTATAGTTACAAACTATAAATAATTAACTAACCAATTACGTTAGCATTCTTTTCTATATACTCATTTTAAAAATAATATATTTATTTATTTAAACAGTTATATAAAACAATAAATTATTCATATAAAATGGAATTCCTAACAATTAATTAGAATAAAAATGTGCTACCTAATCCATTAGTTGAGAACGTTCCGCATACTACAAACCTTACATTTTAATTATTAAATTAAAAACTTTATCGTATATAAAAGTCGTAAATAACTGTTCACGGTTATAAACTTTTAGCGTTAGCATAAACTTTTAAACTATGGCCATCTTATTATTGTATATTATTATATTATTAGTATTATATTATTGTATAAATAGGCGAAGTACTTCAATTCTAATACGCTATGAATTATTTTTTGAACAAAACTAAAAACGCTAACAATTAGCTCGAAGCAAGCTCAGTTTACCTCTCACTGCCGATGGGTTAAATTTAAACGTGACGTAACTGCGAGCTAGCGACAAACTAATAAACTAAGGTTTACCTTGAACCGCATGTTTTGTTGAGTTTGCTCAACCAATTGTTTAGACGCGGCTACTTAAGTGATATAACAATATTACTATAATATTTATGCAGTGTAAAACCCATCATGTCACTTACAGATAGAATTAAAATCATAAATTCACTTCTATTTTAAAAATCGAGTCCTTTAATAACTTTGTAATAAAAGAAACTATTTATAAATCGAATCGTGACTGAATGCTCGTGATTTATACAAAAAAAGGATAATACTCGTACTTTTATTTACTAACAATGGACAACAATAACTTCAAGGTAAGCGCAGTAAAAAACTAAGTTCTTTTAATGGAATTTATTAGAAAGTCACAATTTAGATGAGTCTGTCTGTCACTTTTCTTTTAATGGTAAAATTATTCTCAATCTTACTAATATTGTTAATGAGAATGTTTGGATGGATGGATGTTTGTTATAAGGTATCTCCGGAACGGCTGAACGGATTTTAATTAAATTTGGCACAGATGTAGAACATAGTCTGAAAGAACACATCGAATACTTAATATTTTTTTTAATTCCGCGCGGATGGAGTGTCGGACGACAGCTAGTTAAAATATATTTAACTAACTTCACAGAGTAAATTCATTAGGTGGAAATCTTTAATTAATTTTAATCTTTTCACTAAGTATTGAGGTTTCTTGGAAAGAAAAATAGTCGTATTTTATAAACACAATCGCTAATATTTCGATTGATAGTATTTGTTGAAGCAGTGACCTTTCGTAACATCGTAATATAATTAACTAGCTTTTACCCGCGACTCCGTCCGCGTGGAATAAAAAATAGAAAACGGGGTAAAAATAATCCTATGTCCGTTTCCTGGTTCTAAGCTACCTCCCCACCAATTTTCTGTCAAATCGATTCAGCCGTTCTTGAGTTATAAATAGTGTAACTAACATGACTTTCTTTTATATATATACATATAGATAAGATAGATAGATAAACGAGGAAGAAGTAATTAATTCCAGTAACAAAACGGCAACAACCTCGTCACGCTCAAACAGACAACACGCACACTGCACGCTGTTCGCAAATCTTATAAAACACGTATTGATCAATCAGCATTAACTGAATGTGGCCAGTTCAGATATCATTCTCTACTACTTCTTAGTAATACTTTAAATGCGAATATTTGGATGGATGGATGGATGAATGTTTGTATGAAGGTATCTCTAAAACGCCTCAACGGATCTTAATAAAATTTAGTACAGATGTAGAACATATTCTAGAAGAACATATAGGTTATTTTTTTTAAATTCAGAGTGGACGGAGTGGCGGTGACAGCTAGTCTTACTATAATATTATAAATGCGAAAGTTAAGATGGATAGATGGATGTTTGTTAGAAGGTATCTCCAGAACTGCTGCATGGATCTCGCAGAAATATGGCATGGACGTAGACCATAGTCTTGAAGAACACATAGGCTACAAATGAAGCTTCTCTTAATTCCGTGCGGACGGAGTTGCCTGACACTGACAGAATTTTACAGGTGAAAGCAGTCGCTTCCTATTGTAGCATTTTTTTTTGTTTACGATGTAAAGTATCCTATATTCGTAATAATTACTCGTATGCTGTTAAAAAAATATAGGTGACAAATGAAAGAAAACTGCAGTAAAATAAGAATCTTAGTTTTCTTTCGTCATTTATTACTTCAGGGTACAGTCAATCAGGTAAAGAGATCTAATATAACTTAAAGCGGGAAAAAAGTGGTTTTTTTACATCTTTATGAACTGTCTTCAATTTTATCAAAAAATTACCATTAACTATGTCCACTTCAATTATTTTTATTTATATTAAAATACCAAAGTAAAACCAATTCCGTAAGTAAAATGATTGTGAAACCCTTTTTTTTTTTTTTTTTTTTTTTTTTTTTTTTTTTTTTTTTTTTTTTTTTTTTAAAGTCAGGAAATGCGTTACGCACGCCTACGCCGGGCTGTGCAATGGCGTAGGGAGTGTGGGACTCGCCGGTCACAGAAGGTGACCGGAATACCCACTAAAACCTGACTGCCCTCTAACGCATTATGGCGGGCGCCACGGGAACGCTTTAGCTTTCTTCCGTGGCCCCGCCTGCGTTATCGCCCTGAAGGGGCCTCCCTCTCACGCATGGTTTGTGGGGAGAAGTACGGCGGCGAAACCCCGCCTCCTTCTCCCCACTCTCCTGCGTCTGAGCGGGGGCGCGAGGGGATTATCCTCGCGCTCTCGCTCCCTTTCCTCCTTCTGCGAAATTACTATTTCGCAGAAGGAGGAAACCGCCTCCCATGACCCCTTACTGCCCAGCATGGCGCGAATTACACCTGGGAGTGAGAGGTCATCACCAATCGTCGCTGCCAGAGTGCGGCGCTCTTCGGACCACGCTGTGCATACCTGAAGGGTGTGTTGCGCGGTGTCCTCATCAGCGCCGCACTCGTGGCACGACGCCGTATTGTGAAACCCTCAGGGTACGTGAAGGGTTGGGAATGAGCTATTCATTAAATTATAAACGCATTACCCACTGCATTTGTAAGACTCCGAGAAGCACCCTCTGGGCACTACCCATCGCTGGTACAAAATAAAGTATTCTAAACTAAGGGTGCGTTTACACTGGGCACAAGGATTATAAAATAAAATTTAAATTCGTATGATCGTTGTCTAAAACTATGATATTCATATTGGTATTTATGTAAGGAGGTGAAAAGCTTTCATTTAAAATAAAGAAAAATTGATATTGTGAGAAAACCATAAAACATAGATATTTACTATCGCGGACTTTTATTTATCAAATTTAAAGAGCTACAATTCTTTGGTACATCATTTTTATGGAGGTCTTATAGTTTAGCCTATGTAAGCGAAGAAAACAAAACAGTCCTTCATTTTTTGTATCGCATTTTTAAGAATAACTCAAATACTATTCTTCTAGTTAGGTTAAAATAAATAAAAATATGGAACCCACCTGCAAACACTAACTTTCGACTATAAAAAGAATTATCAAAATCAGAGTACCAAGAGCGGAGTTACGTTGTACCATTAAAAAACACAAAGCATGAGACGCTTAATTCATTGTGTATTCTTCATAAGGTTGCTTAGTGCTTAGTTTGGCCACAAGAGTTCTTCGATAATGACATGCAAATATAAAATTCAAAAACCAATCGTACATCACTAACTTCTGCCATCGACATTTTTTTATTTATACTCAGTATTTCCAAAGATAACTTGTTAACTAAAAGCAAAAAGTAATAGGGTAACCACCCAGCGTGATTCCCCGCGGTACCGATAGAGGGCCAATTGTTAATTAAAATCACTGCATGTGGCCCCGCCAGAGGGCAGCACTCGAGAAAAATAGATTGCAGTTGAGCCGAGATGCAGTCGTGATATCGCATTAGAATAATATAAAGATTTTTAACGTCATAATACACAATCTATGTAGGTTCCGACGTCCTAAACTATTTCGACATCTACATAAGTAATTTTTGAAGACAAATTATTTCTCTGGCTGTAAATTGTATGGAGAAGTGCTTATGTACTTGTGCTACGGAAGAGTAAGTACTCTGTGAAGTAAAAAAAAATAGTTTTTTTTTTGATGTGAAACATCTATAGGATCACTTGTAAACCGAATTGTTGGCGTGGCGACGCTTGCCGTGGCGACGGGTCACCACGCTATACTAAAGTATACATATATATATTTTATGTGTAGTAGAGTGTACGCCGAGGTATACATTATTATTATTATTATCATTATTATTTATTTAATTATAACATTTAATATTTTATGCATGTTACTTGTACACACACGATGTTTCACATCTGCCAGGCGTCCCATGACGGCTCACAGGTTTTTTTCATTTTAAAACTATTTCTATATTTCGTTGTTAATATGTTCTTATACTAAAGCCAAACGATCATAAAGCTAAATAATCATAAAACACGACTAAATAGTTGACATATTATATACATATAGTCGTATACACCTTTCATAAACTTTCGACACTTGTGCGTATGTATGCATGTATTGTATTTATGTTATGCAAGTCAAGTGTCGTAAAATCATCAGCCGCATCTAATCTTCCGCCACTCTTTACAGAGATAAAATAATTAGAGCATGGCCATATTGGTGTTAAAATTTCAACAGTTTTCCAGTTAATATTACCAACATATTAGATAAATATCTTAATAGTATTATCAATGCAAATGTTTGGATGGATGGATAGATGTTTGTTTGAAGGTATCTCCGGAACGGCTCAACGGATCTTGATGAAATTTGGCACAGATGTAGAACATAGTCTGGAAGAACACATAGGCTACTTATTATGTTTTCTTTTATACCGCGCGGACGGAGTCGCGGGCGACAGCTAGTTTTAGATACACGTTGAGTATAACTATAACATATAACTCATAAAAGAATTCATAAAAAATTCCATAGGTATCAACTTCATTTTAAAAACACAATTACCTTGCTCGCTCTTCAAAGTTCCAGTTCCAAACCTTTTCACATAATTTAAATCACCTTTTTAAAATGAATAATTGTATGCATAGTCACTTTATAATTAAAAAAACGTTCAATCATCAAAAACAATCAGCGAAAGTAAGAATAGCATGAATTAAAAAAGACTAGAACTTCCCCGACTTGATTCTTAAAACAAGCCTTCAAGTTACCGTTGTCAGCAAAATGTTGCACCTAACCCATTTCACATCGACTGACCTGACCTCAAGGAGTTTACACAAGAGTCTCTTTACACAAGTTAAGAGCGGGCTCTTTACCTATTCAGATAAAATTTAATATCATCAGCAAGAAATCAAGGTGAATATTATAAGAAAACTAGCTGTCGCCTGCGACTCCGTGCGTGCAGTTAATAAAAACTTAATAGGTGTATGAAAAATAGATAGTAGCCGATTCTCAAACCTACTGAATACGCATATAAAATTTGGTAAAAATCGGTAAAGCCGTTTCGGAGGAGTACGGTAACTAACATTGTGACATGGAAATGTTATATATTAGATGACAGATATAATAGGAGAAGAGAGAAGATATTAGCTACTGAAATATGTTACTTAATCTGTTCTTTAGTTCGAAATAGAAAGATTTTACATTAACAAGCCTCCAAATTCGAATCTGAATAAATGATTTAAACCATCCGACGAAAACAGTGACAAATCTAGAGAGATTTACCTCTTTTAGATGGATGGTGTTAGTAACGATTACAAAACTAGATGGCGCTGTTCGATAACGAAACGCGATATGGTTTGGTGTAACTATTTTGAATATACATTGTATTAATTTAAGATTTTTTGAGTTGTTCTTTTTCTTGTGAGTTGTTCTTTTACTTGTGAATTGTTAAGTGAGTTGTGAGTAATAAATCTATATAAGTGAGTGAGTGTCTAGTGCTTTCCCCTACAAATTTATGGTCCAATCCACGCCGGATTTTGAGATAACGGGACTTTCGATTATTCAAACACTTAGAATAATTTGGAGAATTTCGCTTATAAGCGACTTAGAATATTTTACTGATTACGAGACTTGTAAAATTTTCAAGTTCACTGATCAAGGGACTTAGAAAAATTTGAAGAAATTTGGACTTAGAAAATTTTGTAAATTTCAAGTGAATCAATAACATTGCAAATGGAGACCTTAATATCAGAACAAGAAGTTACTTTAGAACTTATTAAAAAAATTGGAGTAAATTTCAGAAAATCCTCAAGATTGAAAGTTGCTACAATTCAAGTGAAAGTTGAGACGTTAAATGAGTATTGGACGAAATTCAGAACAACACATTTTTCTATAGTGCAAATAGCTACTTCTGAGCAAAAATTAAAGCATAAATATTTCGCTATAGACATGTTTGGCATAGGAGAAGAGGAATATATCAATACAAAATCAGACATGTTAGAGAAAATAGAGGAGTTAAGTGAGAAAGCACCTGAGTTATTAGAGAAAAATATAACACATAACCAAACACAGGAAGTCAAGCTACCAAAAATTAATATACCCCAATTTTCTGGAAATTATCATGACTGGAGTACATTTAGAGATTTGTATACAACACTTATACATAACAATCATTCTTTATCCAAAGTTCAAAAGCTACATTATTTAAAATCAAGTATAACCGGTGAGGCAGAGCAATTATTAAGACAAATACAAATCACGGAAAGAAATTACGATGTTGCATGGGAGACTTTAAATAACAGATATAATAATCGAAGAATAATTGTTCAAACTATACTAAATCGACTCTTTAACCAAAGAAAACTATCCCAAAGTACAGCCAAAGGAATCAAAGATTTATTGGATACGACAGTCGAATGTCTTAACAGTTTAAAGAACAATGATGTGGAAACCACAAACTGGGACATCATAATTATCCATTTGATAGTCAATAAGCTGGACGATGAATCACATAAGCAATGGGAAGAAGATGTTGGAGAGTTACCCATAGATATCTTACCCACTTTTGAGAGATTTACAAAATTCCTAGAGACAAGATTTAGAGTCTACGAGATGATGAGTACTACTTCAGTTAATGTGTCAAGAGAGAGAAACCCTTCAAAAACAAAATCATTTATTACAACGAATAATACTCAACATTGTCCATTTTGCAAACAAGATCACCGCTTATCAGCATGTACAGAATTTGCGAAATTAGATGTGAATAAACGAATTGAACATATACAGAACGCGAGATTATGTTTTAATTGTCTATCACCGAGTCACAGTGTCATACATTGTAGATCCAAAGCGTCCTGTCATGAGTGCAGAAAGAGACATCATACATTAATTCATCTGACCAGAACAGAAAGAGAGAGTGAGCCTAACAGGTCTGAAAATACAACAATAGAGACTCCAACTACATCTGAATCGAGAGTTATTCGATCACATCTTACAGTACAAGGAAAAACTGCATTATTAGCAACCGCACTGGTTAACATCGAAACTAGTAAAGGGCCTCAAACCTTAAGAGCTCTTATAGATCCATGCTCACAAGAGTCCTTTGTAAATGAAATAACTGTGAAATGTTTACAATTACGCAGAAGAATAGTGGAAGGCGAGGTGAGTGGTGTAGATCAGATGACATCAAAAATCAAATATGCTACTGAGTTGGAGATCACTTCGAGACTTACAAATGCATTCAAAATTAACTGTACAGCATTTGTGGTAAAACAAATCACAGACTTTTTACCCACTTCAAGAGTCAATAATGAATCTTTCTCTCACATCCAACATTTAACTTTGGCAGATCCAACATACTGTTAAGTATCGGGGTGTGAAAGGAAAGACGGTATAGATGCGACTGATTTTTATTGATATAACATACCGCAGTTAGCGGCGCACGGTACAAATTATATTTTCTAATTGCGGGTACATAACACCTTTCCCCCTTAAATCTAACAAATATAAACAAACAATAAAAAGAAAACACTATAAACAAAAACATTGATAAATTAATTCTTATGGTTATAATTATTGTCTAAATTTTTCACGCGCACGTAATGCTGCTTGCCTGTGCGGGCGACTATCATCCGAGGCCCACGCGGGCGACGCGGGCGGAGAAGCAGTGCACGCCTCCGCCTCTTCCCCTGCCTCCTCTGCAGGTCTTGCTGCGTCAGCCGCCCCCGGGGGCGCCTGGTTCTCTGCGCTCGCGACGTCAGACACGCGACCTACCGCTTGACTAAGCGAATACCGTGACTTTCTCGACACTATTTGATCGACGTGTCTCTTGTGACTTCTTCCGTCGCTAGTTCTAACGGCATACGACACGGGCCCTACTTGTTCGCTCACCACTCCGTCCGTCCACTTACCCCCTGATTTAGTGTAGTTCCTTATCATGACCGGTTCGTCCCGTGAATGAACTCTTAGAGGTGCCGCACGACGGTCCTCCTCCCGCAGCTGACGCGCGCGCACTCGCTCCGCGGCGTCAGGCCACAACAGGTCGAGGCGGCCACGAAGCCGGCGCCCGAACATAGCTACCGCAGGCTCGCGTCCTGTCGTGCTCTGTTCTGTGTTTCGATACATAAATAAAAATTTGCTCAAAGCCCTATTTACGTCGACTCGTTCTAACTCTGCTTTTTTAAGCACCCGTTTTACCGTGCGAACAGCATTTTCCGCTGCCCCATTACTCGCCGGGTGATAAGGCGGCGTCAACGTGCGTTTAATACCGTTGCATTCGAGATATTGTGCGAAGGCGGCGGAGGAAAACGGTGGGCCATTGTCGCTAACGATGCGTTTAGGTAGCCCGAAGCGCGAAAACAAACGCCGAAGACAGTCGCAAACTACTCCCGCGGAAATGGAACTTACGTGTTCGACTTCTATCCACTTGGAGTGCGCGTCAATTACAACGAGATAGTACTTATCATTGAAGGGGCCGAGGAAGTCCATGTGCAACCGCTCCCAGGGCTCCGCGGGCCAAGGCCAGGAATGCAGAGGTGCGGCGGGGGGTGCGGGGCGGGCTTCGCCGCACGCAGCGCACTCCCGTGTCGCCCGCTCCAACTCGCGGTCTATATCCTCCCACCACACATAATTACGTGCGATCTGTTTCATTTTGACTATACCGGGATGACCGTCATGTAACTCTCTAAGAATTGCAGCCCTTAAGGCACTCGGTATGACTA
Source organism: Papilio machaon (assembly GCF_912999745.1). NCBI lineage: Eukaryota > Metazoa > Arthropoda > Insecta > Lepidoptera > Papilionidae > Papilio > Papilio machaon. The sequence goes on along the minus strand of NC_059989.1, from coordinate 1,302,725 downwards.
TACGATAACCCCAAATTAAACAACCTTGATCAATATGCAAACTGTCTCTTTTACTATAATATTTTTTTTCTGTATCGCTATAATTATAATGTGTTGGCCAACCGTGCAAAACAAAACCGTATATCTTGCTCAATAATGCATCTCTCATTGTTTCGACCCGAACCTCTTTAAAACTGATAGGAAAGTTTTCCTGTACGAAATTAAGATAACTACTGGTATTTTTGCTCTTTATATAATTTGTTGGCTTATCGCAATATTTTAAAGGAAGGCGCGATAAGGCGTCTGCGAAACAATTTTTTGTAGAAGTAACAAATTCAATACCGAAATTATAAGCGGCTAATTTTACGGCATATCGTTGTATGCGACTAGCGGCGGTTACCGGCAGCCCTTTGTTTTTACCGAAAATATAACTGAGCGGGCGATGGTCGCTGCGTATAGTAAAATACCGGCCGTATAAATAATTATGATGTTTGGTGACGCCGAACACGATTGCGAGCGCCTCCTTGTCGAGCTGCGAGTAGTTGAGCTCGGCCGCATTGAGAGTGCGCGAGGCGCAGCACAGAGGGCGCTCGCGGCCCTCCGCGTCGCGCTGCGTCAACACCGCGCCTAGCCCGTACGCGCTGCTGTCCACTGAAAGTATTAAATCTAAACTCGGATCATAATGCGCGAGCACAGGACTACTGCTGAGAACATTTTTAATTTTTCTAAAGGCACTATCACATTCGGATGTCCAATTCCACTTAATTTCTTTTTTTAGTAAATTGTACATGGGTCTTAAAATGTCACTCATATTAACAATAAACTTAGAATAAAAGTTGATTAACCCCATAAAACTTTTTAGTTGGCTTACATTGGTAGGAGGCGGCGCTGCTACAATGGCTTCGATTTTTTTTTCATCGGTATGCAATCCAAACTTGTCGATTTTATAGCCTAAGTAAGTAACACTATCTTGAAAAAATTTACATTTACTAAAATTTATTCTTAAGCCATTTTCGCTAAGCCGTTGTAGCACCGCTCTTAAATTTGCCAAATGAGTCTTTTTATCTCGCCCAGTGACGCAAATATCATCGGCAAATACAGCGGTCGAGGACAGTCCACTCAATGTTTCCTCCATTATCTTTTGAAAATTTTCAGGAATACATTTGATACCAAAAGGCACTCGCTTATATACAAAAGTGCCGACATGAGTAGTGATGGCCGTCATCGCTTGAGAATCTTTATGTAACAAACATTGCTGAAAAGCATTAGACAAGTCTAATTTAGTGTATTGCTCACCTCCTCCCAGAGCGGCGAAGAGGTCCTCGATACGTGGCAGCGGGTAATGATAATCCTTTAATAGCGGATTTATTGTTATTTTGTAATCGCCGCAAAGACGTATGTTACCATTGCTCTTAATGACCGGCACAATAGGTGTACCGTAATCGGAGCGCTCCACCTTGTAGATGACGTCATCCCGCTGCAAACGCTCGAGCTCCTCTTCGACCGGCTTTCGCAATGCAATAGGGATCGAACGTGCTTTAACAAAAACAGGTGTATCATTCTTTAGATAAAGTTTAAATTCCCTCTTAAATGTACCTAATCCTTCAGCAAAAACCTCCGGAAATTCTCGACGTAACGAGGTTGCCATCGAATCCTCGGATAAATTATGACAATCAATATTTAACTTGAGGCGATTGATCCATGTGCGGCCCATTAGAGGCGGGCCGCCATTTTTAATTACATGCAAATGCAATAATTCGTTCTTATCACCGCAGCGAACGTTAACTAAAATATAACCAATAGTCTCGATGATATCCCCCGTGTACGACTTGAGGCATAGTTGTTTTTTGTCGCAACGGTAACTTTGAAAATTTTTTATCGTAATCATTTTTTGAAATTACAGATAGCTTGCTCCCCGTATCTATCTCAAATTTACATAAAATATTCTCAACCTTCAACATTGCAAAATAAGGCCCATCACCCTCGCTACTTATAACTAAATTATAAAAATTACAACTTTCTTTGTCACTATCTGAATCATTAAAAAAAAATTGATTTTTACATGAATTCTTTTCGACATTTTTGACCGTTCTACCTTTTGTACAAACTGATTTAATATGGCCTCTCATACCACACGAATCACAATTATAATATTTAAAACGACACTTGCCTTCCCAATGCCCCGATTTACCGCATCGAAAACATGCGCCTTGTTGCGCCGACCGGGGGCGCGGTGTCGCACCCGCCGAGCCCGCTGAGCCAGCTGCGCCCGAGGCGCCCGCGGCGCCGAGCCGATGCAAGCTGTCGCCGTCGCCGTGCGCGTGGCAGCCCGGCCTTGCCGCGGCGGCGCCTGCCGCGCCCGGCGCGCACGCCGTGTCCGCGTGCCTGTCCGCCGCTTCCAGAGCGAGCGCCAGCTCCACCGCACGCTTATAATCGACCTGCCTCTCCGTGAAGATCCTAGATCTCATATCCTCATTGCACAACCCCGACACGAATTGATCGCGTAAATTTTCTTCTAACTTATCGCCGAAATTACATGTTTTTGCTAGATGTTTTAATGCTTGGAGATATTCGCGAACACTTTCACTTGAACGTTGTGTCCTCTGCCGAAATATGTGTCTCTCTGCGATCTCCGATCTGTCCGGTTCCAGGTGTTCTTTCACCAAATTAACTAACTCGGAGAAGGTTCTAGATTCCGGAGTGTCGGGCGAACAAAGGTCACATATAAGTTCATAACATTCGCCACCAACAACGGTCACTAATGTCGCCACTTGGAGTTCCGCAGAAATGTTATTCAATGCCATAAATTGTTGTACACGGCGCACGTAAGCGTCCCAATTATTGCTTGAAAAACTGTATGGTTCGATATGACCGATAGGCATTTTCAATAATTAACACGCGCGGAGTTAACAAAAAAATAATTCTCGTCGCCAATGTTAAGTATCGGGGTGTGAAAGGAAAGACGGTATAGATGCGACTGATTTTTATTGATATAACATACCGCAGTTAGCGGCGCACGGTACAAATTATATTTTCTAATTGCGGGTACATAACACATACATGGAGCCAGGTACCATAGATTTACTTTTAGGAGTTAATGTATTTACTGAAATAATAATGAGTGGAGTAATTAAAGGAAGTGAAGGGTCACCAATTGCCCAACAAACACAGTTTGGTTGGATAATATCTGGAGGAGGTATAAAAGAAAATATAACAAGAGGAATAGTAAGCATGCACTTAAACGTAAAACTAGAGAAAATGTTAGAGAAATTTTGGGAAGACGAGAATGTGGAGATTAAAACTAACACACCTTATACATTAGAAGAGTTACGAGCTGAGAAAATTTACGAGAATACTACAACACGAGAACCTAATGGAAGATACGTCGTCGCACTTCCGTTTAAGCACGACGAACCTAACCTACCTACACATACATATGAGAGAGCACTAGACAGATTCAAGAGATTAGAGAAAAAACTATCACAAGATGAGAAACTGAGTCACGAGTATAATAAAGTCATGAGAGAGTATCTTACTTTAAATCACATGGAGCCGGTAAAAGAGAGAACGAGAAACGAGAGAGCCATATACCTACCGCACCATGCAGTATTGAGAGAAGATAAAATTACGACAAAAGTTAGAGTTGTGTTTGATGCTTCGAGCAAAGGAAGCAACAATATTTCACTTAATGATGAGTTATTAATTGGTCCACGATTACAAGAAGAATTACGTAGTATTTTGATGAGATGGAGAATGCATAAGATTTGTTTTACAGCGGACATAATCAAAATGTACCGACAAATAAGACTGAGAAAGGAAGATACAGATTATCACAGAATATTATGGCGTTTTAGTGATGAAGAAGAAATACAAGATTATAGATTGCTAACAGTCACATTTGGCACAGCATGTGCGCCATACCTTGCAATAAAAACACTTAAACAAGTAGCGATAGACGAAGATAAGGATGAGTCATTACAAGAGGCACAGAGAGCTATTCTAAACGATTTTTTCGTTGATGACATTTTATCAGGAAGTTACGATGTAGAAACTGCAATCGACATTCAAAGTAAAGTAACAAAAATACTACAAGCAGGAGGTTTTGAGCTACAAAAATGGAATTCTAATAGTAAACAATTTATGGAAGAGATCGAGAATAGTAAAAGAGCATCAAAAAATGAGATAGAGCCAAACATAAAAGATACAATAAAAACGTTAGGTATTAACTGGAATACACTAACTGACAAGTTACAAATAACAAATACAGTCCACAATTCGAAAATATCACTTGAACCAACTATAACTAAGAGAAAGGTACTTACCGTGATAGCTTCGCTATTCGATCCTATGGGTTGGCTAGCACCGAGTATTATTGTTGCCAAAATCTTCATGCAAAAACTGTGGGCAGCAAAGATTGCATGGGATGATGAGCTACCAGCCTCACTAAGCAATGAATGGTGCAAATACAATTCTCAGTTAAACAAACTTTCTGAAATAAATGTAGATAGATGGATGGGTACCTCGAATACACATCGTAGATTTGAGTTGCATGGTTTTTCAGACGCTTCAGCAGCAGCATATGCCGCAGTGGTTTACGCTAGAGTTGTGCAATCCAATGATGAAGTCAAGGTTTCGTTGATAATATCAAAAACAAAGGTAGCACCTTTAAAACAAGTAACGCTCCCACGTTTAGAATTATGTGCTGCTCTTCTGCTGACAAAACTTTTAAAACATGTCGCGACCGCATTGAGAGTTGATGAGACACATACTTACGCTTGGTCCGACTCACAAGTAGCGTTATGTTGGATTAACGGCGATCCCAATAGATGGAAACCATATGTAAAAAATAGAGTGATTGAAATATCAAATACTTTCAAACCAAATTGGTCTTACATACCTACAAAAGAGAATCCTGCTGACCCAGCATCGCGAGGAGTAGCGCCTGAAAAATTAAAATCCCATGAGTTGTGGTGGCAAGGTCCATTATTTCTAAAAGATAAATACATAAAAAGACTTACCTGTGAAGTACCAACTACTACATTGGAGCTAAAAGAAACAGTTTCTTGTATGACAGTTAAGTCGCAAGAGTCAGAAGATGTGGAAATACTTACCCTATTAACTAAATATTCTTCTTTGAGAAAACTAATAACAGTGATAGCATACTGTAGACGATGGCTGCACCTGAAAAATAAAGATAAGGTTAATACATCATTTATAAATTTTGAGGAAAGAGAAGAAGCACTTACCGTTTGTTTAAAGTTATCACAAGGCATAGAGTTTAGAGATGAAATTGAGAATTTAAAAAGGGACTTACCTCTACAAAAGAAAAGTCGTTTGTTATCATTAAAACCGTTCTTGGATGAGAACGAAGTGTTAAGAGTCGGAGGTCGCCTAAAGCACGCTCACATTCAGTATCAGAGTAAACATCCTGTAATTATATCAAAAACTAATGTACTTTTACCATTATTGCTAGCAGATGCTCATTTTAATACGCTACATGGAGGACCACAATTAATGTTGTCATACTTACTTGGCAAATACTGGTTGATAAATGCAGGCAATACTGTAAAACGATTTGTGAGAAATTGCATGATTTGTTCGAGACAACGCGCCAATAACACTACACAGATGATGGGAGATTTACCAGAGTGTCGTGTTACTCCATCGAGACCATTTCTTATAAGTGGAGTTGATTTTGCAGGCCCTATAGACATACGTATGAGCAAGGGCAGAGGAGCAAAATCCTATCGTGGCTATATCGCATTATTTATATGCATGGCTACAAAGGCTATACACGTAGAGATCGTGAGTGACATGACCGTGGATGCGTTCATGGCTGCATACAGACGTTTCATATCAAGAAGAGGTCCATGTAGAGAAATGTGGAGCGATAATGGAACTACATTCGTCGCTGCCAGTAAAGAAATTTTAGAGATGTGGCACCAAGGCAAGGCATCGATACCAAAAGAACTTGAATCACTACTAGATTCCAAATCTACCAAATGGCGTTATTATTCCACCTGGATCACCAAATTTCGGAGGATTATGGGAGGCCGGAGTGAAATCTATGAAATATCACATAAAGAGAACAATAGGAGAGGCAACACTTACCTTCGAGGAGTTGTACACCGTCCTCGTCCAAATCGAGGCGTGCCTAAATTCGCGACCGCTCTCTCCCATGAGTGCCATCCTGATGATTTTGAACCTATAACCCCAGCACATTTTTTGGTTGGCGAATCACTGATCACAGTTCCTGAGCGAGATTTAACTGATTTCAAAATACACAATTTAACACGATGGAGACTTCTACAAAAGATGATGCAATCCTTTTGGAAAAAATGGCATGTCGAATATTTATCACGATTACAAGAGCGACCAAAATGGATGCAACTAAAGAAGGAGTTTAATGTCGGTGATTTAGTCCTTATGAAAATACCTAATCTGCCGCCAAGTAAATGGTTTCTTGGGCGCATTGAGAAAAAATATCCTGGCCAAGACGGAATAACGAGAACTTATGATGTACGAACAAAGGCAGGAGTCTACACGAGAACTGTTGGGAAACTATGCCCATTACCTGATGTTTAAAGGACTGTCGTCCTTTCCGGGGGGAGTGTGTTAGTAACGATTACAAAACTAGATGGCGCTGTTCGATAACGAAACGCGATATGGTTTGGTGTAACTATTTTGAATATACATTGTATTAATTTAAGATTTTTTGAGTTGTTCTTTTTCTTGTGAGTTGTTCTTTTACTTGTGAATTGTTAAGTGAGTTGTGAGTAATAAATCTATATAAGTGAGTGAGTGTCTAGTGCTTTCCCCTACAGATGGATAGATGTTTATTTGTTAGCAGGTAACTCCTAAACTGCTGAACCAATCTGATTGAAATGGCACAGTCATAAATTACTATCTTTTTTTCAGAGAAGAATGCTTTATGCATACTCTGTGCCCCGGGGGGGTGGGGCGCAGTAGTTATGTGAGATTCTCTTCCAGATGGGAAGCGTACCCACTAAACCCGTCTGTTCCTCCAACGCATGAGGACGGTACCACTGGCCCGCTTTCGCTTTCGACCGATTCGATATATTACTGTCTGTTATAGGAATAGGATTACTAATAAGTGTTTTTTATGCCTCACGGACAAAATCGTGGGCTATTGCTAGTATAAAATACTTGTCAACAATCAGTAGATTACATTACGTAACGTAACAATACATTGTTAAACGAAGCGTACGAATGTAAACCGCAGAAGAAATGCATTGCGGGAACATAATACCGGAAGCCACATTCGTTGGGGATCCAGTGGCGTTACATATCTTCACGCTAGTGCTATAGGGGGTTAGGTAACTATCTATAAAATAAATACAGACACGCTCTGTCACACTTAATACGAAGTGCTTGTTAATTTGTTATTGGCGTTAATTATACAAAGGGAGAAAAATTATTATGGATATTAGCTTCTCCTACAAATGTATACTCTACTTAGTAGCCTCTAGCTCTATGTCTATTTTGTATTGTTTAATGGCAGGGCCGGCGTTAGATTAGGCCGCGTTTGTGCTACCGCCCAGGGCATTGGACAGAAAGGGCCGCCAAAGGTCCACGAATTACACAGCCTCATATAACACTGTTAACCATCCCCTTCGTCCGGCATGATAAAAAAGGCCTTAGGAAATAAGCCCAGGGTGCTGCTAGAGCTAAACCGTTACGGTTTAGTGGTGAAAGGTCATCTTTGAAGTAATGAAATTGGATCTTTATTGAACTCGTGTATTTTTTTAACCGACTTCAAAATGAAGGTTAACAATTCGTCTATATTTTTATATGTTTGTCACCACAGAACTCTTCTCCTGGTGCACCGATATTGATAATTATTTTTTTAATCGAAGGGTACGGCCTGCAGGTGAGTCTCATTATTTAATAATTTTTAATCTCACTAGACTGGTAGATTTTGAGTTATCCTTAAAAATTCGTTACAAAAATGAAGGACTATTTTGCTTTCTTCGCCTACGCAGGCTAAATTATAGTACCTACATAAAAATGACGTATGAAAGAATTGTACGAGTAGCTCCTTATCTTTTATAGAATCTAGGTATGTAGGCTCTTTCTATCACATATGTACATTAAAGCCAGAATTTAGTACTTAAGTATTTATGCAAATATAATATGAAATCTCAATTTCTCCTAGTTATGTTATAGCTGTCTAGGGGTGGAAAGCGTGACGGTTGTAATATAGATAGCAACAGCAGAAATAGACGTCTTCATGCTTCGTGAATTGCCATACGTAATAGGAGACCTATCTTTATCAAGTCAACTTTGATTACTTACTAACGTAATTCTCATGAGTATTAGTTAGCCTAGAAGCGTCTATTTCTTTATACTACAGAAGCAAACGAGGAAAGAGACCCAGAGGGCGCCGCCCTATGCGCTGGACTGACCAAGTACGCACCACACTCGACTCCAGCATACATAATGCCATCCATAGCGCCGAAAACCGCACAGAATGGAGAACCACCCTTCGCGAGATGGTCAAGAGGAGAGGTCGCGACCCTCAGGAGTGAGGAAACGATGCGCGCAGAGAGAGACAGAAGCAAACGATCAATGGTTTAGTCTATGGTATTAATCCGCCATTTTATATTTCAAGTGATAGATCACAAATTAATTTATAGTCAACTTGCTTTTGCCCGCGCGGCAATAAAAAAACTTTATTAGTAGTCTATTTGTTCTTCCAGATTATGTTCTACATTTAATGCCAAATTATACCGAGATCCGTTTATCTGTTCTGGAGATACTTTCTAACAATCATCCATCCATCCATCAAAACTTTTTCATCTATCTATATATATATATAAAAGAAATTCGTGTTAGTTACACTATTCATAACTCAAGAACGGCTGAATCGATTTGACTGAAAATTGGTGGGCAGGTAGCTTAGAACCAGGAAACGGACATAGGATAATTTTTACCCCGTTTTCTATATTTTTTTCCGCGCGGACGGAGTCGCGGGTAAAAGCTAGTTTATAATATTAGTGAGATTAGTACTATTCAAACTTTCGTGAGACATTATCACTAACTTATATAGAAACGGCTAAAACACTCACGTCTATATATCCGGTGTCGTCACCGACTAGTTTCGAGCCCTTCGGGGGCCCTTCATCAGGGTGAGTGGGACTGTTATTATTTCGCGGACTCTCAGAGTGAGCGACGGGCCGCGTCCGCGAAATAATACCAGTCCCACTCACCCTGATGAAGGGCCCCCGAAGGGCTCGAAACTAGTCGGTGACGACACCGGATATATAGACGTGAGTGTTTTAGCCGTTACTATATAAGTTAGAGATTAGTACTATTTTCCTAGAACAGTTTAATGGTACAATATAAAGAAAAGATTATAACTTTAAAGTATCAAGAATTTATTCAATACTTTCAAGTACCAAGAAGTGTTTTAAGAACAATCCCCAGTGCAAATAAGAGTGAATGAAAATTCACATTTTAAATGATATCGCACCGTTCGACATCAAGCAATTCGATACGTAGCCAATTTGTTTTAACATTTGTATGACTTGCGTTAACGTTTTTTTTACGAACCTGACACCTCCTGCATTAGCTGACTCAGGAAAAGTAAGCAAAAAGATTACCTACCAACCCACCGCGCCACCGGGTAATACTGCGCCATAGTATAAACAATACAGTAGCACTATTAGTAGTAAATTTATTTACTTACTTCAAAAATTTGTCTTCACAGTAATATTACGTTGTTGGAGCTCTCTATAAAATATGAAGACGAGATTTACTGATTGTCCTTATGAGTTTCATGACTTTATACTCCAGCACTTACAGAAAAAAGAGATGCAGTACCCCATTGACAACTCTTACAAAACTTTTTTTATGTTATGCGGGCTTAGGAGAGCCATGTACAGCTTTTTCCATGAGCCACATTAAGAAATTGTCACGTAGTTCCAGTAAGCCAATTCTAATTCCCCGCCAGTACATAAATTTCTACCTGCCGACTTCAGTTGTAGCGTTAAATCGTTTTACTGATTTCGCTACACTGTGGCAATGTGACGCTGTTCATAAATATAGATAAGAAGATATTACGCTCTGATTGCTTCGCGCTGAATGCAGCCACAGTTAGGATGCGTTACGAGATCATTATGTATATCTCTTGTGTACATATATATGTTTCTTCAACATAATCTTATACATACAAAGCATTGTGGAAATAACGGGCTTTTTTCATATATAAGGACCATTTACATATGTGATGAAATAAAAATATTAATTCGTGATAGGACATACGACTTACTTTAAAATGACTCGTTTTTAAATCCATAATTTAATTTGATTTAATTTTTCCGAAACAATTGTTTAACGAAATAAGTAATATATTTTGCAATAAAATATCATAGCATCGATGGTTCAGTGGTAGAATGCTCGCCTGCCACGCGGGCGGCCCGGGTTCGATTCCCGGTCGATGCATATCGTACTTTTTATTAATTTTTAAACAAACAATACACATTCTACATCTACACAATTTAGAAACTAATTTATCATTTGTCTTCTTTTTACGTCTTCTCGGCTTACCCAGTTAATAAAAATTGGCATATAAATTATACCGACTTCAATCATATTTTTACACATACATAAAACTAACACAGATTTTTTTTTTATTCTGTTACATTTTGGAACGAAGTTCCTTATCGCGCGTTGTGAAAGGGGGCTAGACGGAAAAAATTCTTACGAAAAGTTGTCACGACACTTTTTGCTATAGTATGTTAACGACGAATGAGCGCTACTTCACCATGGCAACGACGTGACAATATATAACAAAAATTCATAGAAATAAAATGTACTTCTTGTGAAGACTTAAGTTTTTTATTCATAGAATAAACATTGGTTCCTTCACTAATTAATCGAAAGGAACTTCGTTCCATTCGGGTGTCCCTTGACACCTCTCAAGTTTTTTTTATTTTAAATCCGCGCGGCCGGACTTGCATGCTAAAGACAGTAAGTGAATCAAGCAAGGAGTCATAAAATAAAATTTAAACTATATTACCAAGAATTTTAACTGTCAAAACGGTATAAAATATTTGTTTTTTTTTCTTTTAAGAGAAAGAAGGGATTGAATTTTTAATATCACAAACATATCAACTAAATATGTTACACGTGTCCACTCGATACTAAATAACTTAGTAACATTATCCGATGCTAACACAGTATTAAGATCGTATATCACCGACCAACTCAGCTAAATAGACTGTTTTACGTGGGCTATGTCCCTAGAGACTGCATGTGCATGGTCAAGTAAATGAGCTCATTGCTAAAAGCGAAGCAGTTTAAAATTGATTTAATTTAGACCAGTGTCTACCTAGCATCTTACCATGAACGATATATGGAACATACTCGTAGTTATAAAATAAAAACTGTAGGCAGCTATACATTTAAGTTTACTTGATTATTTTTTAAATTAAATTTTATTTACTATAAAAATTCAAGGCTGTTTAATTTTTTAAATGAAAAAAAAAATTAGTTACCTACTCATGCTAAATATGTGGCCGTGGCTGATTAAACGGCTGGCCGATAGATATCAGAGCTCTATATTTTTATTCTTGGAGTAAATTTTAATATAAAGAATGTTTCAGTTTACATCAGTATTAAAATGATTATCAATTAATATCTAATAAACACCTACCTTTTCGGTTTCCAACGCTTCATAAACACTCCAAACATGATCTCTTATTTAGAACAATAACTTACACAACAATAAATTAAAAAAGTCAATGTAAACTTCCCCTAAAACATATAAAAAACACTGCAATATTTTGAATGAAAACGTGAAACAACATTGTCATTCATAAAAACCACTGGTTACAATTAATATAAACATACGAGTTTGTGTACATGATTTTATCTTAAAACTTGCACCCGGTTCAAACACGACTGACCTAGACACAGTGAGCGGCCCACATTTCGAGTGCCGCTAAAATCGATATATTTTCATAACAACATGTAATACTACGATGAGGACGAGATTACATAAGACTGTGGTATATTCCGAAGTTCCCATAAAAAAAGATGACTTTTTCATTAAAAACAAGCATTATAGTAAACAGTGTTTGATAAATAATCGTAAACACGTAAAACCACAAACCGACGTTCTTTTCTACTGGAATCTAGTCGATTTTTTACAAAACAACAACATGTCATTCGATCAATCAACAAACAGATCGACGTTATGTCAGGTGCGTTAATCAGCTGTTTCGCGAAATTGAATTTGCTAAAGCGCCATCTATTGACACGTTTTTAAATAGATTTCTTTTCAAGTTTTTCCCGCGTCAAAGAATTACAACAGATCTTTAATTAGATCACATTGTTTATTGCATAAGTGATATTGTAGAAACATTATGAAAGCGATGAAAATAAACCGTAATTACAAGTGTTCTTGTAATAAAATAGAGCTTCAACCACCATGCTTCATTTTAAAATGTGTACCAGTTTTATACTTTTTGTCACTTTGTAATTTTTTTTTTTAATGTAAATGACCTGTTGCGTTACAGAAATTCCACAAAACACCTGAACTAAGTTACACTACAGCCGAATGGATATTACTTGTCGTCATTGTTAAAACATAGGAACATTTGTTCAAACAAAAGTTTTGAAACTATGATAATATACCGTTAGTGAGACTAGGAAATATAAAAAACAATAGCCAATGTTGATTTAGGTTTTTATTTAAAACTAGCTTTTACCCGTGACTCCGTCCGCGCGGAATAAAAAAAAATGCACACAAGATAAAAAAGTTCCTATGTCCGTCTCCTAGTTCTAAGCTACCTCCCCATCAATTTTCAACACGATTTTCTTTTATATAAATATATTTTATTTCAACACTCACAGCATAGCATCGATGGTTCAGTGGTAGAATGCTCGCCTGCCACGCGGGCGGCCCGGGTTCGATTCCCGGTCGATGCAATTCCTTTTTGTATTTTTAACTGCTGAAATAAATCATAACAAGTCGTTTGAAAAAGGTTTATTAAAAATAAATCTTTTCCTACTAGAATTTAAAACATACAAATTCGTACACTTGGAGTTCTTGTTGCTTCACAACACTGGGATAATTTTTCAAATCGGTTGAGTAGTTTTGCAGCCTATTCAATGCAAACAAACAATTAATCTTTCCTCTTTAATATTAGAATAGATCTTACTCCTGTTATAAATGCGAAAGTTTAGATGGATGGATGAATGGATGGATGTTTGTTTGAAAGTATTTGTGGAACGACTCTACGGATTTTGATGAAATTTGGCACAGATTTAGACATAATTCCGCGCGGACGTAGTCCCGGGCGACTGCTAGTTTAAAATAAAAAAGAATAACATTTTATCTTAACACAACAGTAAAATCATTAGACATAAAATGCTCATTATCTTTTCTCTGAAAAGATTAAAAATTATAAGGAGGAAAGCAGTTACGCTTTCCCGCCTCTAGACGCGCCGTTAAAAAAATAACCATTCCGGTTCGATGCTGAAAGAATTATTCTTTTATAGCCTCAATAATCGTTAATCAAGCTACCGATACGTATCTCAGTTATCGTTTAACATAATAATGACTGATTTAATGTTTCCAATAGCTATAATCCACCAACTAGTAGCGCCATCTATTATTATTAAATGAAAGTTGCAATTTATTTAATGTAGAAAAACTAGTGTCCATCGAAAATTAGCATTAATAAATCAACAACCATTGTAAAACCTGGTAATAATAAACTTTTGGTATAAATTTATAAATGTTTAATACCTAACGTAAAATAAAATCGATATCGAGTAAAACTTTTAAAAAGAGTTCTACGCTAGCTACCGCAACATTGCATTGTCACGTCTCGTAAATCGTTGCAATTGATGTTTTTATTTAATTTTATATATTTAAATAAACAGTTCATCAAATTGGCAGTTCAAGATTTACTTAATTCTACGCGAACGACATTCCTCTCGTTTAAAAAAGAAAACGCAAGCAAATGACATAACTGTTAAGAGCCGTTACTTAAAGGAAACTGATTTCAAACAAGTTTCGCTTAAATGTCCTTGAGTATGCAACTAGTATACTTAAAAAGGATATCATCTGACCAATCTTCCGCGATTTTTTACAAAGATATGTCACCGGCAAATTGTGTACGCTATCCATTTTTAATCTGTCTAGAAAAATCATATAGACACGGCAACTTAAATATCATAAGAATTCAGTCACAATTGAATTGAAGGAAGGTATTATTTCACTGGCAGTTGGACATCAGCACCCACCAGTGATTATTGACTGTAAGGAAATGACAGGTGCCTTTGCTAAGTCGAGTTTCTCTGATTCACTTAGTTAAATTACAAACAGGCAGAATACAAGATAAGTCGGTAACGATACATTCACATGACATGTGAACTTGAATGTTTATTATTTTGATTACATTTCGCAACTAATCGACGTTTTATCGTTCATTTTGATTGCTTGGCGCCATCATAAATTATCTTGTCTCGTCTTTTTGAATGCTGATAATTTGCCAAATTGGATTTTGAAATTTCGTGTGAGTACTTGCTTAAGTTCTTAGGAATTTGGTCAACAATTTAATAATTTTACAGTGTAACAAAGGACTAAAATACCATTTGTAAAAACTACTGTTAGGCACTGTTTAGTTAAACACGTGTTTTAAATCTTTGACCACCGCTGATTGTTATTATTGCCGCCAACGTAGTGATGTATTTCACCATAAATATGTATCACAACAATGCTTTCAATATAAGTACTTCATTATTTATTGGAAAAGATAGCATTTCGCAAGCCTAGGTATAATAATGTTTCAATAACCATAATTTGTCAAAAATACGCACCGGTCGCTAGTGTCACGGTATTAAAGGGTTGATGTATATTTAAGTTAAAATATATTTGCAATAATGTCTTTTATGATAATGTCCATAATGTTTTAAAATAATTATTTCTTTCTAAATGCGTTCATAAACCACTGGACGGACTTTAAAATTAACAAATTACAGAAATATTTCCGTCCTTAAAATCATCGCTAGAATACTGTTGAAATCCCCCTTTATTTCCTTAGTTGTATTAAGAAACTGACTTTATTATATTCGATTGTCAACCAAAGGCTTGAGATAAGAAGTTTATCTGTGTAGGTTCGATTCAATCTTGATAATTGACAGGATAAAGCAAGCAGCACGTCTCGATTTATAACTATAGCTTATCTTTTGCACAGTGAATGAGGATATAAATCAAATTATTGTTATAAACTAGATAATGTTAGTTTCGGCGTAATATATATTTATTTCAATTGTTACTTTGCAATAGAATTTATGTATTTATATTTAGTTTAATGCCTATTTCTTTTAGTTTAGAGTTTAGATTGCTTAATTGTATGACCAATAAATAGAGACCACTTTGTAATGTTTTTCTATCACGATTTCGAAAGGATTCCTATCCTATATTGTTCTGTCTACCTCAGATGGTTGGGAGTCTTGTTGAGCATTTATTAATCGTCATCATAATCATCAACACTAGGCACAACAACTTCCTCGACAGTGCCTGATGGCGGTATAGTGGTCGTCGTCGGAGTTGTCGTTGTTGGCGTTGTACTTGGTGTTGTAGTTGGTGATGAAGTTAGTGCTATAGTTGGTGGTGAAGTTGTTGTTGTAGTTGGCACTCTAGTCGTTGTTGGCGTTGTAGTTGGTGTTGTAGTTGCTATTGAAGTAGTTGTTGTAGTTGGCGCTGCAGTCGTTGTTGTTGTTGTAGTTGGTGTTGTAGTTGCTACTGAAGTAGTTGTTGTAGTCGGCGTTTCTGTAGTTATTTGAGTTGTTGGTGCTTCAGTTGTAGTTGCTGCTGTGGTTGTTGTTGGTATTGTTAAAGTGGTTGACGTTTCTACTGATGTTATTAACCCCGTTGTTGATAAAGTAGTTGTTAGGGTTGTCGTTTCGGTGGTATTTTCATCGAATATATCCGTTGTTGTGCCTTCAACTGTTGTTATATTTTCTTTTAATGAATCGTCTATGTCATCAGATTTTGCCAAATCAGTTAAACTTGTATCAACAGTTGTTTCTTCTGGAAAAAATTCTGTTGTTAACGTCAATTCTTCGATATCGTGTTTTAAAATCTTGTTTAGTACTGTATTGATATTATTTGCGTCTTTGGGCACTAAATGGCTTAGTTTTTCTATGAAATTAGTTTTGTTTGCATTAGGTATACATTGGGCTATGCAACTCTTTTCGTCCGGAAATTTATTGTCTGTATGACAACCTTTCCAATTTGCTTGTACGCATTTCTTCTTTTTCCTTTTGTATGTATAAACGGGAATAATTTCATCCGTACATTTTGTGGTATTAAGGTCTTTGTCGCAGTTGCCTGAAAATAATGTAAGTATTGGAAATACAACGACACAAGCTGAAAATAATGTTTCAGAAAATAAAACATTGTTCAATAGACTCCTGTCATTGTTACTGCAACTACTGTTGCAACTGCAGAAATAGTTGTTAATGACAAAGAAGGTTGTGATCCATTACTTTTTTTTTTTTTTTTTTTTGAGTCGGCGTTATTTTTTAGTCTTATAATTGTAACAAATGGCTTTGATATTTTTTTTTTCTAGGTCCAAAGAACTGTAACATACGTAGTAGTAGTACCTCAGTGTCTACACCTTGAATGAATGAACATCCTAATTTTTGATCTAAAATCTATCTTCTATATATATAAAAGAATGTCGTGTTAGTTACACTATTTATAACTCAAGAACGGCTGAATCGATTTGACTGAAAATTGGTGGGCAGGTAGCTTAGAACCAGGAAACGGACATAGGATAATTTTTACCCCGTTTTCTAATTTTAATTCCGCGCGGAAGGAGTCGCGGGTAAAAGCTAGTGAAATATATAAACATCCTGTATACAACTTACTTTCATTGTGCATTAGTAATTCCAATGATGATTCTTCGGATGATTTTAAAAATGAAAATATACAAGTGTGAACACATTGGTATTCATCATCGAATTTATTAAATGTGGCACATCCTCTCCAGATTTCTATTTCACATCTGGAGCCGGGCTTGTAGTATGAAAAGACTGGAGTCGGTGCGCCGCCGCAATCGCTCGTGTTGATTTGTTGGTGACAATACAATGGTGGTACTGAAAATTGGTAAAGTGAAGTACAGGTTTTGGTATAAAGATTTTTAGAATTAGTTTTCTGGTTTCTTCTAAAGTATTAGACGGTAAACTTTCTTCTTTAAGGTCTTCGGTAAGGTTTCTTTACAATGGTATATTTCAACTTACCTGACGTTGTACTATTAATAAAACATAAAATGTATATAATATTCCAGAAGCACAGAATCTTTTTATTCATGTCAACAGAAAATACGTGTTCATTATCGTAAAATGTGATTGTATTGTGTCCGAGTAATGGACTAATTAAGACTAATTCAAAAATCACTTAAACTCTTTTTCATAATTAGCTCTTATCAAAGGAAATATGTTCAGTTTAAACGTAATAAAATACGTTACAATGTACAATTTTAAATTTTATGGTGGTCGTTTGTGTTATTAGCAGAGGTAGAAATTGTAACTTATAGAGACCATGATTGTCTAAAATTCTCCGGTTTTGTTGTGGTTTACAAATAAAATATTTTAAAATTATGAAACGGAAGTAATTTACACATTTACAAGTTTTTGTCTGCGTGTTTTTTTAATAGATATCCACAAAAAAGAATCTGCATCGACCGGGAATCGAACCCGGGCCGCCCGCGTGGCAGGCGAGCATTCTACCACTGAACCATCGATGCTGTGCTAGTTTTGTTAAATATTATATTATTAATTAAATTGTCAAATACTGTATTGTGTGCATGACTCACAATTTAAAGTTATTAAGGATTATAATCATGCACATAAATGTTAAATTTATGGGATTAAATTAAAATAAAGTTAAACATGGCTAGACCAAGTTATGAAAATATTGTAAAAATGTCACACAGATTTTTATTTGTTTGTTTTTAACTAACTTCTAACAGCGTCTATCTTTAAGGTTTATAAAACCTTGTGCGCCGATCCCACGTGAATGGGATAAGTCCAGGTAGATGAAACTTCTAACAGCGCCATCTTGTATCGGATATATGAAACTTTAACCCGTCTCTGAAAGTGTGTTTTAATGTTTATGCATAGATGGCGTTTTTAAAAAAAACAACGAAATGTCTCATTAGCGTTTACTTCTAGTTATTTTACAGCGATTTGTACAAAATGCCTTACCTATATAATGAGAGATAATAGATAGTTTTAATTTTATTTCCAATTACTTTGTAAAAATAGCCAATAAAGATTTATTAAGTATGATTTAAATAAGAAATTATTCTTAATAAATAAATAAATTTAACATAGTGGTTTATGATAATAAATTCGTTGTATTCATTAGCTGTTTGTCAGGCAGTTTAAATGGCACAATACCATTTAATCTACGGTTTGCCTTTTCCTTTCTTGTCTGTAGTTATCACTTCATCAATCGGAGAAACGTCATTTCGGTTCGTGAGCTTGTCTTTATCTTTTCGTGCTAAAATTGCTCCTATTATAATGAGGATTATCTGAAAAAAGAGCATCAAAAACGAGCATAAATATTTACTATAAAAGCACCTTTCTAAACACTTAGCAAAATTATTGCTATTTTTAAATTACAGGCGCAACAAATATAATAGTTGCTTTTATAACAAATAAAAGTATTGAGCAATTACATTGAAGTAATCGCACATGAAAAAAGCAAAGAACAGATGTCACTGTAGCTGTTGACTAGGCAACAAATTCAGTTCTTTAACAAACTAAATAAAAACACAACATAATCATACCTCTAGCAGAATCGCGAACATAGATACAACAAATAAAGTATTCAATGTGTCTTTGAAGACATTTATGATGAGATTTCTACATCCAATATCGTAGTATTCCTTTTTAGCTTTGCAGGATTCTCTCTCTCTTTCCTGCACGAGTTCTGACCTGTCCGGGTCATAGGAGGGACAACAGGAGATGGGGACATTCGCTGCGAAGTAAGACGGAAAGTTTGGAGCCCGGTAATCTTCTGCAGAGTACACGCCGCAGCAGTTGAGCTGAAAGATGTTTGTACTAGTGTGAATTAAAGCGACAAAAATGAAGTATCATCCTGGTATCATCTGAAGTGCTTGTATGGATGTAATTTTATTGAATTTATTAAAATTTATTTATTAACTGGCCTTATGTTAAGAAATGTTATGATTAATGATCATTAAAAAGTTTAAAGATTACTTCTGCGATTAGTCTTCATCGATCAACATTTTCACAGAGTTATCTGCATTTTAATTAGTCAAGCTAGTAAAAATTTGCTTACAACCAAACGAAAACTTTGCTCCTTTCTTCCTTGGAAATATGACTCTTTGTTAACGTGGTTTGGACATGTTATGCGGAGGGATGATAGTCATATAAACAAAAAAAGTAATGAGATTGAATATGGATGGCTATAAAGGTAGAGGAAGACCAAAGAAAGTATGGATGGATTGTGTGAAAGAGGATATGCGTAAGAAGGGGGTAAATTCAGATATGACGGCTGATAGAGATGTATGGAGAAGTAGTACATACTGTGCCGACCCTCCATAGGGATAAGGACAGGTTGATGATGAAATATGACTCTTTGTATCGGGGGAGTAGTTTGCATAGTATCATATATATTTAGAAAAGTGTCCACGGTGTAACGTACATCATGCTGTGTCCGTGCCCAGATCTTCACGTGTCTGGGATTGTCATCACGCGCCAGCTTGAATGAATCTGAGAGGAAGCGGCCCAGTTTGACTTCATCCTCAGGCGTCACGTTCAAAGATACGCTCAGTATCACTGCTTGGATCACTGCTATCACGACCAGCACAGAGATTGCCTAGAACAAGAATACATATGAAATGGCGTCTTGGTGTATTAAGCGCCTGTAGGAATATAATAGTCAATCCTACTGAAATTGTCGACGATTATCTACAACCAGTCAAAACATATGTACTGGAAATTTATTATTTTGATTACGTCAGTTAATTTATTAAATTAAATTGTTAATTCTTTTTATTGAGTAGCAGGTTTTACTTTAAGCTACGTTTTTATCCCACCTAAATATTGTCATCATATCTGTGATTGTCAAAATTCCGACGGTTAGACATCTTTTTTTAAATCTGACAATATCTACCAAGAGGGGGGGAATGATTTACTCGTGATAATAACGTGGTACGAGGTCGCGTGATAGGCCACTTTACTTCGTGCCTTTAGCATTTCACCGAACTCTAGAGTAACCAACTTTATGCCTCTTTTAAGACACACCAATTGAGTTACGTGCGATAATTTTGTTCAATAACACAAAACAAGAAAAAGAGTGAAAATGAGAGGAAATATTTATAACAAAATAAATTTCTAATATCTTAAATAAACTCTTTTACTGAATAAACTCTTGATATGTAAAAATTAAAATAAATATTTCATATTTATATATAACTTACTAGCTTTTACCCGCGACTCCGTCCACGCGGAATAAAAAAAGCACACAAGATAAAAAAGTTCCTATGTCCGTCTCCTAGTTCTAAGCTAACTCCCCATCAATTTTCAGCTAAATCAGTTCGACCGATCTTGAGTTATAAATAGTGTAACTAACACGACTTTCTTTTATATATATATATTTCCAATCAATTTATTTTCAGGCGACAATACATTTTTCATATTTAATGACATATCCTTATACATTATTCCAATATGGAGTCCCTATTAAAGCTGAATATATTAATTCAGTTTACCCCAAGGTCACGATAGTGTTAACAACCCTGATTTACTTGGAAAAGCAATCGTGGTGTTAATTACTAAAAATTCGTTTATAATTTACATTTCACCTTTAGTCACTAAACGTGAATTTGGATGTATTGGTTCCTTTGAATAGCTTGCAGAGAGAATTAATCATTATATATTCCTAAGGTAAAAAGCCAAACTACCAACACATCCGTATAATGTGTATAAAAAGTAAGTTTCAAGCTACGGATCGTATTTTCTTTATTTATAACTAGCTTTTACCCGCGACTCCGTCCGCGCGGAATAAAAAAAAATAGAAAACGGGGTAAAAATTATCCTATGTCCGTTTCCTGGTTCTAAGCTAGCTGCCCACCAATTTTCAGTCAAATCGATTCAGCCGTTCTTGAGTTATAAATAGTGTAACTAACACGCCTTTTTATATATATATATATATATATATATATATATATATATATATATATATATATATATATATATATATATATATATATATATATATATATATATATATATATATATATATATATATATATATATATATATATATATAGATGTTAAATATTTGAAGCAATGTTTTTCAATAACATCAATAATAATTGAATGTCACCTATAAAATTTATTTCTGCATTGCAATAAAGAAATAGACATTTATGAAATAATAATGCGCCAAAACCGCACATAAAGTAAATCAACCTACCTATTTACCTACCACTAGCATTTTATTTTACATAACGATTATAAAATGCCGTATTGTGGTTAGTTCAATGTGCGATGCAAAACCTAACTTAGTGCTTAAATACTAAGTTTCCAAGTTATCAGTATCCAGGTCCCAAATCGTAATCTTTAATTGACCAATCAAATTTTGAAAGTGGTCTACGAGTAAAAAACTTCGTAGCTACAGTGAAGTTGTGCTACGACTGCATTAAATGGAAAACCATAATCTTAGCTTACTCTTTTATTTGTAATTTATATTAGGTCGTTCGGAAAGTCATTTCGTTTTACTCGACCTAGGATACGTGTACTTTCGACGAAAATGCACCACATCCTGGAAGGTCGCTTGGAACTGATAAAGGCATTATTAAACATAAAAATAAACATAGAAAATAGAAATAAATACGAAATGACTTTCCGAACAACCCAATATTTTTATAGTTACCAACTGCACTGGTCGCCTATGCTTCCTGACGGCGCCGATTGAACCATAGATGACAAAGGAGATGGTTATCGTCGCGGTGGCGAGCATTACCACGATGGCCACCAGCCGTCCCGATAGGTCGTCACTGTAGATCTTGATGGCCAGTGCTGACGTCACCGACACAACTATCACCGCTATTGATTGTAGCTGAAAGTTTATAAAGAGTTAGAGCTAGTGGAAAATAGGCTTAAGTTTGTCACCAGTTTGCCGCGACATCACCATTAGCTATTATTAGAAGTAAGCTTAAGTCAGATTTAAAACATACCACAGTAAGAAGCCCAACAGCGAGGAACAATATCCTAAAACAAATAGCGCAGCAAGCGCTTTTCTTCAGCCTCTGGAACTGCGGCGCGTACAGCTTGCCCAGACCCTCGCCGTGACCGCCGAGCCCTCCATGACCGCCATGGCCGCTGCGTTGGGCCGACACGTCGCTCATCACTGCTTCTGGCTCTTTTGCTGTCAAAAAAGCATAAGGTGCTATTTCTGTCTCTTTCGATGTGCAAAAATGTGCCACACGATCTTTGCCGTGCTGTATTGGTATATCCTTTTATATTGACAAGAGTTACTAACCTTAAGTATTGTAGAGGCACATAATGGTTACAAAGGAAATTCCCGGTGACGAACAATGTAAAAATCTTTCAATCGTTACTTATTTAATACAAATTAGTTCTTAAAAGTATGTTAATTTAATGAAATAATAATTTTATGTTACCTTGAGCCTTGCTTGACTTTCCCATGTCTTCCCAATGCGCGGCGACGGGCGGGAGTACTGTGAGCGCAGCATTCGCTCCACCTGCGTATATAAAGATATTGTAACACACAACAATGCCGTAGCCGTGAGCCGCAACGGAACGCACCAACGGACCGACGCATCGTTTCAGAACTATAATGGGATATAAAGTTATTCATTGTACGAACACTATTGATACACTAGCATTGAACAATTTGGGAGCGATTTTTTTCCAGATATATCTGACAAAGAAAGGAAAACTAATTCGCTAACTGAATTTAACTCTTCAAGAAGAATAAGAGAGTTAAATAATTGGCAAGTAATTAAAGATTGAAATTAAAACCTAACCGTGCGCGCATTCAGTGAATATTTCCTTTCTTCTTCCATGCTTAAATACTAACATACTATATAGTCAATTTACAAAATTTGTCATATCAATTAACATACTTAAATTAGTGCAAAAATTACAATTGGAAATATTTAAATAACATATTCTTTATTTATGTGATAAATATATTTATCAAATCGTGAGAGAATACTTATGGGGTTTAATACTGTAAATGATGGGCCAATACTCGTTTAGTTTATAAACCTTAGAACAACAACCGACAATTTATAACAGTGCAAGTAATGTTTTTTTTAGATTATATTTTATATTCGTATTCTAATACTAGGCAACTAGAGTACTTATATATTTAGGTTTAGCTTATTTGAAAATTTACCATATATTAACAAAACATATTATGTAGGTTTATAAACTTACGAGATGTCGCCCAAGACTTAGTCTACGCGGTATTAAAAAAACTTTATAAGTAGCCTATGTGTTCTTCCAGATTATGTTCTACAACCGTGGCATTTTTCATCAAGGTCTGTTGAGCCGTTCTTAAGATACCTTCAAACAAACATCCATCCATCTAAACATTCGCATTTAGAATATTAGTAAGATTTTATAATCTAAATAGTTCATTTATAAGGCAACTTTATTTTTTCATAGCAACGTTACAGCTTTTAATGAACAACACTCTTATATTTTCTGTCATATGGAACTATCGTTGCTTTATTACAATTTTGAATGTGTCATAAACAACACGTCATTGCATTTGAGTGCAATAAATACGTTCCGTATCAAACAGACACACCGTGAAGAGACGCAAATGAAAAAGTCATTATTAAAAAAACTCCACGACATTACATACTAATAAACTATTCCTTGTAACTAGTATTTATAATTAAATAATTATTTTCAAAGGTGATAATTAAATAGGAAGGGAAATTCCGTTGTAAAAAATTATAAATCTGTGAAATGTGTGAAGGATAATGTTTTACAATTCTGAATCATTCTTATTTAAATAAACCTAATAAAAACTTATATAATAATGAGATCGAGGAATGTAACCGTCAGTTTACACTGCCAATACACACGAAGAATATTGTTATCAAACAATTTCTAAAGTAGAATGCAAGGGAAGACTAAAGCCTTTTGCACGAGCGTCTCGTCAGTGGAAACCGATGCTAATATTATCATAGAGATAACTCCTTACGTTTATCTTGAAAATGAGGTCTAATTAGAGACTGTCGATGCTTCTGTAAAGCGTCGGGGGCTCAGGGGTTATTAGTTAAAACTGTAATTTGCAGGTCCTGGGTTCAAATCTCGTCATGTACGAATCTGTTTTTCGATTTTCTTTTTACATGTGTACATTTTATCTGACGTTCTTACGATGAAGAAAAACAACGTGATGCAACCTGCACATATCATTGAAGAAATTCAAAGATATGTGTAAAGTCAACCAACCCGCACTTGACCAGCGTGGTGGACTATGGCCTAGCTACCCGTAACTTAGGTATAGACTCCGAGCACCTCAGTGGGGATGTAACGTGATGATGAATGTTTCAATACAAATATGATCAAAAATCTGGCATTAGATATTAATTTATGTGACAAATTTTAATACGAATTGATATACTACGCTATTGTTTAAATGTTAGTAATGACGGTAATGGCTGCCAAGTCTCGTTAAAGCGCTTTGCTTGAAGAATATATTCCGCCATGCTCGTCTCGGCGGGTGCACCTTTAAGAAACTAGCTAGATCAGTATTTAAGAAACATAATTGATATTTCTAAAGAAAAAAATGGTTATTGTGAGAAAACTATAAAAGATAGATATATGCTATCGCGGACTTTTATTTAGCACATTTAAAGAGCTACAATTCGTCCATACATCATTTTTATGTAGGTCATATAGTTTAGCTTACGTAAGCGCTAAAAGCAAAAATATCCCTAATTTTGGCAACACATTTTGTATTGCGAAATTTTGTATTCTTCTAGTTATATAAAAAAAATCAAAAAAATGGTACCCATCTGCAAGCACTTCCTTTCGAATAAAATAATTTTTATCAAAATCGGACCACCAGAGGCGGAGTATCGCGTTAACACACATAAAAAAATACAGTCGAATTGATAACCTCCTTCTTTTTGAAGTCGGCTAAAAAGCAACTCACCCGTAGAACAAACTAACACAGTTTCCTGTACACTACTGACAATGAAAAATTTAAAATATAAATTAACTATTGACATAATTTAAAGAGGAACACAGATATAGACTTCATAACAGTCTGGCGAACACACTGTTTGGTACAAGATAATATTTTTATCGTGAAGAACGTGGTTTATTATATATATGTTAGAACAATAAACTTACCTCGCCTTAATACAGCAGTTAGCACATAAGACGTATCGACGTACGTAAATAAAGCAGTGCTAAATGTTTATATTAGATTGTAGCGATTTGATAATACCACGCCTCTCAAATGGAATCATTTTCATAAAAAGAGCACAGTTATACTCTGTACCAACCCTAGCGTTATAATTAAAAAAGGTTGCCTTAGCATTCTTTTCTTATTGTTACGAATTCGTCAGATCTAAGCAGGCTGTATTGACGCTTCATCATTTGGAACCATCGAAAAGGAAGTAACATTTCTTAATTCAAATTTTATTCGAATGCGTTGTCTTTTCACTTTCGGTTTTCTAAACTAAACTGGTATTTAGGCCTTATGTAATTGCCTTAATTAAAAAAAAAATACTACTCTTATGTTTTCGTTTCCATCAAGGGTTTTATCAGCATTTGGGTACGGTTAGATTGTGTAGGCATTACCAGAAATAGGCGAAACACAGGTTTAGATAAAATCAAAACAAAACTTAAGAGTCTAGCGTTTATTGCGGTACTTGATCGAGAAAGTGGTGGTTACATGTACTGTCAGAAAGACAAGTCGAATGTTACATTTTATTTTAACAAAGAAAGAGTTGACTGGTAAAAATTTTGTAACTTATAAATTTATAAAATTCACTCGTGTAGGTATTTTATTCACGTCAGATTATGTGCGTTAAATATCAATACTTCACTATTTGCATTAGGTTTTGCTTTAAAAATATTAAAATAAATAAATAAGTTTTCAGACGATAAAAATATTATAGTACTTTAGATGGAAATTAATAGAATTTCTTCTAAATAGGTACATAATTAAATTAAAATAACTTGTTGTTATTGACTGTCCGGTCGTAGGTCACCGCTATAAAGGCAGGTTGCCGCTACCATAAAGTTTCCATGGCAACTGAGACCACAACACCACGCACAATGGTCGACACCCTACTGCCGACAGCTCAAGGCTATGATGAATATAATTTTGCAAGAACCAAAAATTAATGTTGTTTTTCAATTGAATGTCTTGATACAAAAGGGTTGAAGACATAATGTTCACAAGTACACATGAGGCGGTTCATATTGTTATCAACAGAGTACAGACTAAAATAAGTACTGTAGCTATCAGACTATATCTATATAATGTTTAAGGGATTATAAATTTCACCCTCATTAATTTACTTTAGTATACTAACTGTTCCCGAGCGGCTTCATCCCCATGAAATTTTGTTAGACAGAAAAACTTTGTTTACATTGCGTAATACTTTCAATTGTAAATGTCAAAATTCAAAACAAATGACAACGAAGGCCTTCGACATTGGCTGGGAAATACCGTTACTATGGCAACCATTGATCTTGGCTTGCAATTTTTGTCCGTTTCTCGCATATCATTTGTTATCAATTTGCTCACACCCTAAGTTTAATGGGGTGAAAATATATAGTCTAAAGCGAGTCTTAAGTAAAGGACTTCTTATTTCAAAAATAATTATTCAAAAACATCGTCGTGTTTGCTACGATCCTGTGTTACAAAGAAATGTGTATTTAAGCTTTATTATATTTATTACGAGTAGTATAGATGGCGACTAGTTTTTATTTCATTATGATACATTTTAATGTCGTGATTCGATCAAGGTTAAATTACGTAGTGGCAATGATCTTCAAAACATAGTTACATTCGTGTCAGGTTCAAAGCCATTAAAGGTCTACAATAAAAAAAAAAACTAAAATCTTACGTGATAAAAATGTCATAATATGCCAAAGCGTCTACTCTATGAGTTATAACCTTATACGTGTTTTTCTTTTATAAAAATAATTGTTTTAACAAGGCCTTTGATTTTGATTAGGGTTCTGTGTTCTTAGTTAAAAAACATAACAATTTCTTACTGTTATTGTTTTATCAGGTCGTAAAAATAAGTACGAAATTATTACACAGGATAGAATATTGTAGAATTACAAGATGTTTTTTTGTCTATTTCCACTTATTATAATAATTATCTAATATAACATTTGTATTTTGTATGAAGGAAAAATTGTATCAACAACTAGCGGTCGCCCGCGACAGCGCGTATATAAGCAAAAAAAAGCCTACGTCATCTACCTTCCCATTAAAGTACCGTCAAAATTGTTCCAGCCGTTCCGAAGATCACCCGGAACGAACGCGGCCTTACGGATAGGCAATAAAGACAGAATTTTAAAAATTGGTTTTTGTTATAAGCTAATACAACATGTGTACGAATTTTTTTTTTCGATATTGCATAACGACTGGCCAGTTTTGTTTTATGAATATAGATGTAGGGAACCATTCTGTTTTCAAATGTACAATTATAAAGTCAACGAACCTAAAAGTAGCTAAGAAATTAAATCCTAAAAGAGGTATTAACCCTAAGGGTCAGGGTACCTTATAGTGGATGTAATCGGTAGTCATGACAACGGTTTTCTTTTATTAGCTCATATGATTAAAAGATAAAATCTGATACATTTTTTTTTCAAATTATATGAATTTTTATTGTTATAAATATAATAAACATAAAACCTTATAACTAATTTTAGTCATCCTCCGTTTAGGAAATAGCTCTAAGATTTAAAGTTAATTTCAACTTGCATTGAATTTCCAAACATTTCTCGATTTGCGAAAATCTATCTATATATATAAAAGAAAGTCGTGTTAGTTACACTATTTATAACTCAAGATCGGTCGAACTGATTTAGCTGACAATTGATGGGGAGGTAGCTTAGAACTAGGAGACGGACATAGGAACTTTTTTTTATCTTGTGTGCATGTTTTTTATTCCGCGCGAATGGAGTCGCGGGTAAAAGCTAGTATGTACTTAATAAATAGCAATGGATGCCATTTGCCGAAGTGTATGATGTTAAGTATATTTCAGACTATAATAATGAAGTGTAGTAATCGCTTTTTGATAAAACCGATAAACCGAAAAGTACAAACATGCAAAGCTAGGCAACATTCAAATATTACTTTTATATACAGCCTCGCCCAGCTCTTGTCAAACTGTTGAAAACTACTACCTAACATTGGCGTTACGTTTTTAAAAAAACATTAAGCAAATGTTCTTCTGTGCTTTCAAACATGTACATAATCTAATTTAAAGAACATAAGCTTCTAAATATCATACGAGTACGAATGGTCCATCTAAAATTTGGGTACTGTTGTCAGAACAATTTTAAAACCTACCAATTTTCAAATTTTAAATTTATATTTATATAAAAAAAAATCTCGTTTTAAAAGAAGTTTGACACTTTGAGAAACGCTGACCTATTGCGTGACTTCAGCCCTTCAGCGAGTCCAGTCCGAATGGAGTACTAAAACCCTGCGACTCTGGCGTCAGTGACATTCGTCTGCGAACACAAGTCGGCGCCACACGAGTGCGCGCTCCCATTCCGTCCGGACGTTTAAAAAATCTAATTTTGACAGTTCTTAATCTGTGGACGCTTTGTTTAATCTGTGGCCAACGTGTTTTTCGGCTGTCAAAAATGGAGGGCTGCGGGATGAACTGCATCAAATATCTGCTCGTTGTTTTCAACGGATTGTTTTTAGTAAGTTATTTGGAAGTAATTAATTAAATTTAAACAAATCAAATATTTTAAAACTACCAATTACCAATGTTTGGATATTTTACGAATATTTATAATTTACAAGCAAAATTGACATCAAATAGATGATTTTTATTTGTTTTTACTTCGTACCAAGAAATTGTTTCAATTTTAATTTATCATAAACGTTTCTGGAAGTTAAGGAAGTAACGTAATAATTGTTCATCCTGTTATTTAAATCAGTTTAGTTAAGTTTCAGTCAGAAATTTTAACAGACTTCTAAAAGGAGGTCTCAATTCATCTGTAGGTATGTTTTATTTTTAACTTTCCTGTTAAGATGTAGTTAATTCAAGCGAATACATGATGAATTTAATTACTCAATTTGTCTGTTTAACTCTTAATGGAGAGAATTAGCGACAGGAAATACCGGCGCATGTGACAACTGAATGCTTTATGTAACTTTTTATTTCTCACAATATAACATCCGTGCATTGCTGCATTCTAGCATATATTAATAATAGAATACAAATCTAATATATAAAATTCTCGTGTCACAGTTTTCGTCACCGTACTCTCCGAAACGGCTTGACCGATTATCATGAAATTTTGTGAGCATATTCAGTAGGTCTGAGAATCGGCCAACATCTATTTTTCATTTTTTTTTTAACTGCGCGCGGACGGAGTCGCGGGCGACAGCTAGTATACTATAGGATAATGGGTAAATAATCATATTTAAAAACTCGCAATAAAATCATTTTGTAATGTTTTAAAATTTATCAACCACATAAACTTACTGCGACTCAGAGATTTTTGCGCTAATAAATAAACAAAATTACTTACCAATATCAATTCAATTTTCTAGCTCGTAGTTGCCATAATTTACTCTGACCACATTTGAAAAGAGACTACACTATGATGAATAAATCTAGAGTTTGTGATAATAAAAAGTGTATCACGAGACTTAAATATCAACATAATGTATACGTCTTCACACGACAACTGGTTATACCTTTATTACACAACTATAAGAGGAAAATTTTACATATGTTTACGTGAATAATATGTTATATATATTTTCAATGTCATCGTCATTTTGTGAATTAATATTCTTTTGATATGCAATTTGCTTAGTCAATTTGAGTAGGCAAATTACACACGAGCGGAGTACACGATTTGTCAATGATATAAATGAATTTATACTTAAATGTTTTCTTAAAATTACAACCTTACAAAATATTCAATCCCGATATCTTTGCATTACTTTTATAGTACAATTCACATGAAGTTTTATAAGAGCATTCTAAATCTAAAGAACTGAAGCAATTCTTATAAAATTAAAGTCCTTAAGTGCCCCTTTAAAAAGTTTTATTTAGTACTAGCTTTTACCCGCGACTTCGTCCGCGCGGAATAAAAAATAGAAAACGGGGTAAAAATTATCCTATGTCCGTTTCCTGGTTCTAAGTTACCTGCCCACCAATTTTCAGTCAAATCGATTCAACCGTTCTTGAGTTATAAATAGTGTAAATAACACGACTTTCTTTTATACCTATACTAGCTTTTACCCGCGACTCCGTCCGCGCGGAATAAAAAATAGAAAACGGGGTAAAAATTATCCTATGTCCGTTTCCTGGTTCTAAGCTACCTGCTTACCAATTTTCAGTCAAATCGATTCATCCGTTCTTGAGTTATAAATAGTGTAACTAACACGACTTTCTTTTATATATATAGATATAGATTAAAGTCCTTTAGTAGTCTACTTACCCCTGTGTTTTCCGGACGTTAATTCATTTTTATTATAATACATTGATATCAAAGAGCGTCGAATCACACACAAATCTGCTGCTTCTATAAATATTTAAGAACGATTTACATATTAAAATTGAATTTTTACGTATGATGTCCATTTTACACTATTTATTATCACGTCTGATGATATTCACATATTAGCGAGACGTAACGGAAAATGACAAATATTTAGATATTGTATCGTTTATTAATGTTTATAGTACATGTTAATATTTATATGTGGAAAAAAATGCGTAGTTTCAGCATTCAATTTTGCTTCCATTTTCTAGTAACTTTTTAAATGTTTTTTTTTTTATTTCAAGTTTTTTTTAATTAGAGTACTTTGATAATGAAATTATATAGGTTAATATCATCATATATCTTTTACATAGAATATTTTAGATATAGTAATGGAGGTAATTTTATATATCGTGAGTCAGAATCCTAAGTTGACTAAGCCATAAGTTTTTGCGCGTGATGTTTATGATTATTGGAAATTATTACGTCGTAGTATATTATAGACTACTATATTAATTTCTATATTTATTCCATTCACATGTTAAGTTTAACCATAACAAAGAAATTAATAAAATACAGTAAACACTGTTACTGTTAAAAAGCCTAAAGATTTTACTAAACTTAATTCTTAGGCAATTTTAATAGATAATTGCACTATCTTGTTTGGATATATTTGTATATTTTACACTCTATTATTTATAAGCCTTTTGCGTTGTACCTAATAAGAAAGCTTAACTTCTATTAAAACATCAATAAAAACACCTTAAGTTTCCTAAGTTATTCCTCATATAGTCTTAAAGTCTAGTACAAAATTCTGTCCGATATTGTAACAACAATGAAGTTGATATGTATGTTTACATACAGATGCTAATGAACTAGAATTTAGCAAAACATTAATTCGTAACGTTATCACAAGAAGTAATTTGTGACCGTCACTTTGATGTATAATTTAAACACGGTTTGTGCCAGCCAGTGAGTCACGCAAACAACAAATCAGTTTAATGTATTCAAGAATTAGTTAAAATGAAGGGATAATGGTAATTCAAAAAAATATTCTTTGAATGTTAATGATTCACCGAAATAAGTAAAATTTTTAAAGAATTCTAATTAAGGCCGGCAACGCATCTGCGATTCCTCTGGTATTGCAGATGTCCATGGGCGTCGATGAACACCTTGGTGTTCCCGCTGCTCGTTTGCCCCTTCTCTTATAAAAAAAAAATTCTTCGCGAAGAAAATATAGTTTCCTTGCGTTAGAGTTTAGGTTAGACTACAATACGAAAGAGACTAACTAGGCTTGCTAAATGGTTTTCTGGAACAAGCCATTTTTATACCAGGTTCATACCGAAGTAGGGTTCGCTTCAATTCCGGTTCGCTATTAACGGTTTTCAAGATCTTACTTTAATTAGTAGGCGAATATGGTTGCGTGTACGATTGTTTGTCAAGGATGAACATGACTATTGTTTTGTCCTTGTTGAATCATTTACACCAATCAACGGACCACGTGTTGCCAACGTCTGTTAAGTGTCATTTACCTAAAACTGAGCTTGGAGTCCTAGTAATGTTCGTTATTATTTAGTTTATTTGCTATTTAGATCATTTTTATAATAAAAGAACATACCAAACAAAATATGTTATTTACATAAATAACATATCTTACTTCTTGATGGATGGATGGATGTTTGAAGGGATCTCCGGAACGACTCAACGGATCTTGATGAAATTTGGCATAGATGTAGAACATAGTCTGGAAGAACAAATAGGCTACTCATTGAGTTTATTTATTTTATCAATTCCCCGCGGACGGAGTCGCGGGCAACTGCTAGTTATTTATCATTACTAAGACCACATACGTTGCGCCTATAAAATACTGTCGGACGTACTAAAATTTTCTATAATAATCGATTAGTAAAAATATTAATATAAACTTTATTTCTATAATTCCTTTAGTAACTTAATCTTTATTTATTCATGAAGGACGTATCTGTTTGTTTCAAAAATAGAAAAGGGACTTAGTTATTTTTATAGTCGCCCAGGTGTGTGTGCTGTTAGTTAAAATTCTAATCGTATCTCTGCCTACTTGGATAAACAATAGTTACCTATATATTTTATTATACATACTTTATTTGAAGCTTCCTGTTGATTTTTTCTGAAGTTTTGGGCAATGTGATTGACTAAAACAAACGACGATCCTTCGGTGGAGTGGTGCAAGAAATTAATGTTAAAGTTGATTTATTTCCAATACTTTTGAATAAATAATGATTTGAAAACTCTAATGTCTTAGCTTCCGTGTTCCAACTGGGTCATCGTTCTATTGTTTTTCGATTTAACGATGAACTTTTATATAGATTATCCTGTCAGTAATTACACTCTACTACCCCGTTTGTCTATTGATTGCCACCTCATGAATACATACTCGCTATTAAACCATCAATCAAAGTTGCATATAATTTGAGTACCTTTGAAACAAATGTACTATAGGAAATATTTCGATTGTAGCTGGAATAATTTCAATTAATTTTTTTTAATGATAATAGTAAGTTCTTGTTAAAAAAAAATTATGCTGGTATCTAGATTAAAAACTATCTTATCGTTGGTTTCAGTGACTAAAATATCTGTATGAAACATATCTTTGGCAAAAAAGAGACAAAAATATGTTTTAAATGAGTATTTTGATCTCAGAAACCCATGGTAAAGAAATATGTCCTGTCACGAAATTATTGCACGGAAACAATATTTTTGCATGTTGACGATAAACGGACTCTTTTCCTCGTTAATGTCTCTTATCCTAATTCTGGTCTTTTTATGAAAACGGCAAGTTGTGTTCTTAAAGAATTAGTTAATTCTTACTTTACTGCTGTATCTAGTTTTACCTTATCTTTACTTTGAGCACTATCTTCTAGACCAAAACAAGAATTTGAACGATCAATATTTGTAACCAACGACCCCATTACCTGACCCCGGACTAGTTCCACTACTGTAACACACCCTGTGCTTCACAAAAACCGTTTTTCATTAACAACAAAATGTAAATAACAGCAAGCTGTTATTTACATTTTGTAAATGAACTTTCCTACTTAAAACTTTTTTTTCTTCAGTAAGTACATCTAAAATTAGGAATAAGGAAGTTTATAAGAGTAACTTTTAAATAAATTCTTAAATCCTCTTTGGAACACTGCACATTAAAAAGATATTCTGAGAGTCATTTGAACTGTTTAATTTAAGAAAAATAATTTATATTAGTATTATTTTTCTATTATTTGTAAGTTTATTATTATTTTTTTGTATTCCATTTTATTTAAAAATACAAGCGGATGAGAACTTTCTATCTTTATAAAGTTATAGATTGGCAGTATTAAGAACTAAAATTATTAAAAACTAAATTGTATTATGTATTTAATTCCTTAACTGAACATTTAATATAATGTTTCGTTTAATTGTAAAAATGGCGTGTGACCTACGAAAAAGTAGCGGTGACTTCTAGCGACCTCTATAATGTGGTTTATAAATGAAGTTCAATTTTCTTACAAGAATTATTATGGGCACGTTATCAACGATATACGACTTTAATGTTCAACGTACTTGTAAATTTATAGTACTGCATTAACAGTTTTAGCACAGGTAATTTTCAGTAGAAATCTAGCCAAGCTTTTATAGTTTTTAATTTAATTAAATTCCTTTGTAAACTTAAGTTATGAAAATAATTGACCTACAGACACGCACGTTGTGGAAACCAACCAACCAATGTTTCAAAATATAGTATAAAGAGTTATAATGTTTTCTACAATTTATACAAAAAAGTACTTTTAAAGAATTATAGTTCGTTTAAAGTCTAAAGAAATAAAACGATTTTTGGGGATTTTAAAAAAGTTTCACAAAAATTCTATTCCGATACCGGGAATCGAACCCGAGCCTCCTGGGTGAGAGCCAGGTATCCTAGCCACTAGACCATATCGGATGATGCCACACATCTTAAATTATAAATTAAATCATTTCAGAGAATAATATATTCCTGTTCTGATAACAAAGAATAACAACTATCTTATCTTTCTAATATTAAAAATGCGAAACTTTGAATGTTTCTTACTAAGAATCTCCAGAAAATCGGTTTTATTAATGGCTCTGTTTGCTAGTGACTCAATGACAGATCAATGGGCTTCTGAGTGATGTCATAATGACGTCATTCGTCATCAAGTCAAGGTAAATTGAGTTCGCATTGTCACGGCTGCTCACTCGCGGTAATTGGACTAAGTCATTGTGTAGGTTTGTATGCACCTGTGGAATATGCACTGGTTCTATCAACGAGGTTTATATGCGACTTATTCAACATTTTTTTAATAGTTAAATGCGAATCCAGTTATGAAGTGACTCTCGTAACTACGTTAGTATGAGGCTATCAAATTGAAAAGTTTTTGTTGAAAAGAGATAAAACTCAAAGAATGTACCCTTAATTAATTAATTAATTAATTAATTTTATTTATTCCTTCAACTTAATCTGCATAAAATCTCTAAAATTAATATCATTTGAAGCTACTTTTATCACTATTTGTTTTAAATTTGAATCAATAATTAAGATCCTCTACTAACTATATTTGTTATCAATAACAGGATGCCTGAATTACGCAACAATGACAAATTTAACCTAACTTTATAAAAACAAAATATTAATTACTAAAATAGTGGAACCACACCTTAATTCCCAAAAGCGTGTTTCATTAAAAAGGAATCATTTTGAATCATTAGTCATAATTTAGGTACAATAGACGTATTAAAACGTTGGTAGAACTATGGCTGACATAATTGGTCACAGTACAGTCGCCGACCCTGCGACCAACACCATTTACGTATACATGTATGTACCGGTATACGATGTATTGACCAAAAGAAAAACGTATTTAATAATCAATATTGTGCCTGACTGTACTTGACCTCTTTTTGCATTGTATTTCACAATATATGCTATATAGTTGACTTATTTATATCGTCGACTTAAGTCACACACCATCAACATAAAACAGACAGACTCTCATCACATTGTCCACTTCACGGCCCATAGCGTGGCGACAGCCGTCTCTGCTATGGTAATCCGACCTAATTTTTCGCGCGTGGTCAAAGAATATAACCACAGATCAACAGATACGCCATTAGAATTTATACAAATAAAGTGCTACAATTTAACTATCTTTTAGACTTGTAGATATGTTTAGCAAACAAAGAAAATATGGCGGTACTTCTGTCAGTGTGATAATCTATTCGACACTTAGTTAAGTGTAAAATTTTGCTCAATTCAGCATCAGCTCACTAAATGTCCCCACTGAGGAGCTCGGAGCCTACCCTATGTTAGGAGTGACTAGGCCATAGTCAACCACGCTGGCCCAATGCGGGTTGGTTGACTTCACACATACCATTGAATTTCTTCTCAGATATGCGCAGCTTGCATCATGATAAATGTATATATGTAAATCGAAAATCGAAAAACACATTGGTACATGGCGGGATTCGAACCAAGGACCTGCAGATTGCACGTCAAATACTTAGTCTTCGATGTTCGATTGTATGTTTGCTGTACGATATAACATAAAGTTATTAACTTTTATACTCGTTGATGTAGGTATCTAGTTAAAAACGCATTTTAAGCAAATGTAAACATACGAAATCCCATGTGAAACAACATTCACGAAATATCCGTTTGATTAACCATGTGTACCGATTACTCAAATAACCGCTCACTGTTTTTTTTTCTATCTGTGCTCATTCTATTTCTCAATGCAAAATTAACACTTATTTCCTAAGCAATAAAGTTTACAATGTAAGAGAGTAATTAAATACGCGTGGGCATGTAAAATGAAAGACTTATTAACAATGAGATGAAATTAATTCTAACAGTTCAAGGTCATTTTTGATACAAGATATTTTTGTTTGTGACTGAGAGATTGAATTTAAATATCGAAGAGCGAAATCTTCGTGTCCATTTCATGATAATTAGTCCAAAATAAACATAATTTTTAAAGATTGTCAAAGCTTATCTTACTTGTTTTTCACGAAAATTTCTTTTACCATGTAAAAGGAGCGTAACAAATCCTCTCTTTAAAAACTCATTAGCACTAACTTCCTAGCACTAATCTTCTAAGATAAAGTTGTTAAAGCTTTGAAGCCGCCAGAAAGTAATATTGTTCATACACCTCACATAATTATCTTAACGATGCGAGTACTATGTACGCTTATGCTCCATGCTTATCTGGATACAATATACATAACACAATGTCTGTTCTATCCCCAGATCTTCGGTATCGTGATAATAACGACAGCATGCGTGGACCTGGGCATGCTGCAGGGCTTCGCAGGAATGGAGACGACGGGCC
Organism: Papilio machaon; assembly: GCF_912999745.1. Lineage (NCBI taxonomy): Eukaryota > Metazoa > Arthropoda > Insecta > Lepidoptera > Papilionidae > Papilio > Papilio machaon. The sequence goes on along the minus strand of NC_059989.1, from coordinate 1,265,616 downwards.
ACGAGACAGACGCTGTGCTCATCGCTATCGGAGTCCTCATTATTATAGTTGCTGCTTTCGGCTGTTTCGGCGCCTGGAAGGAGAGTCCTAAACTGCTCTATATTGTAAGTATTATGAAGCGTAACTGTAAGTCTTGATAAGTTCCAAATGTTTTCTTTTCTTCTGTAAAGATTCATACTAATTCAAACAATATGACTATAGCTTACAAGTACATTTGATGCTGGTCTTTTTTTCTGCTTATAAATCTAAATAGTCTATTATCTATGTTAGTGCATAAGAGATTCATAGATTGTCCCATTAGAAAAAAACGCACGTGTAATGATTTCTTTTTAACAACATCAAGTGGGCACCGTCTATTTCTATCATTATGAGTTCATGTTTATTTCTGAAGTTATAAAGCGGGTCAACGGGGACTAGACACGAACGTACTAGATATTTGTATAGCAGTATTTCTGCTATAGATTATTTAAAAAATAACATTTGAGATCATGAAGAAAAAGTCATCATATGAAGCGGTTTTTACACTTCTATGATTCATATTTCGGCCGCATCAAAATAACTGTTATGTACAATTTCTGATTGTAATTGAAAGGTACAATGATGTACCACCAATGTCTGTAGAGAAATGTAAATGTGAATAGTGTAGAAAACACGAAAAAATATTGTTTCGTTAATTCATATTCAGTTCCGTGACATTTACCGATCCATCATCCCTGACCCACATTTAATGGGAACGCTACTATAACGACGATGTCGTCGAACTCCATGACTGAAGATTACGTCAGTGTCCTATATAAGAAGTATTCCATGATCATAAAGCGCACCTTTAAATATTTGCAAGCAACATACACAACTGTTTGTGGTACTTTCACCATAAAAAAAATCCCAGCGACTAATCTAACAAGAGCTTTGCTAACTTTATTAATTACAACGTTTTTTTTAACCAATTGCATTACCATCATTGTAAGTCAATACGTTTTAACAAGTATTATTATGAAAAATGCTTGTTTGTGATAACTACTTGAGATGTGTTCATTTTACTGATTTACCATGAGATTAGGAAGCATCCTGATGGAAACTAACCTTACCATTTCTGATGACCACTTGTCGTTGCCAGTTCGCAGGTTGCCTTATAATAATCATTTTACTGGAGCTGTCAGTGGGCATCGCGGCGGCGGCGCTGCGGCCGCAGATCGAGGGTACCATGAAGACTCAGCTCCGAGCTTCCTTCATCAAGAACAAGTCAACTCGGGAGGAGGACTCCGTCTACAGGGAGTTCTGGGACCGTGTGCAGAGTAACGTTAGTACACTTCATTCTAAACTTGTGAAACAGAACATTCGTCACATAAGTTTTACAAAGGTCTTCATTGATTTTTTATTTCGTTCGTTTAAGTAATAAAGTTGAGTTTAAGTGATAATTTTTTATTAAAATGGCTAATGATTTATAATTAGATAACCCTTTTTCCTTTGCACCTTATATGTATCTAAATATACGAATAATTGGATAAAAGGTATGCAGCATTTTTATGAACGATTGGTTTCTACAGCATAGGAAAGTTTGACGAAATAATGGAATAATTCAAAAATATTTTTTGAAAAAATAATGATCATTTCATCGAAACGTAAATTTCCAGTTGGAATGCTGCGGCGTGACCGGACCTGAGAACTATGGCGCATCCGAGCCACGCTTGAAGCCGTCCTTCAGCTGCTGCCCGCCTGACAACTCTGACGAGGTAGACGAAATCAAGCGCTCCGACTGCCTCTCCATGGAGAAGTACTACAAGGAGGGCTGCGAGGACAAAGTGCTGAGTACCGTGCACAGCGCCGGACTGTCCGTCATCGTCTGTGGTATACTTTTTTGCTTCTTGGAGGTGAGTTACTTCAGAAATACTTACTTAATGTCCAGACAGCTTCAAGCAGTCACCGTACTAATTAGAGCGGCGTATCAACCCTGAGTGGGCCTTGTCTTTCAACCATAAGTGTCTAACTAGCGTGGGCCGCCGAGTCTAAGATTTGAAGCTCCTGCAGATCACTCTTCATTTCATCCTAAGTGCTAATGGCAGCATTTTATCGTAGCAACAATGCTGCAGGTCACATGCTTGTTGGTGCCGCAACCAACTGCTTAAATCCTGCTCCTACAGCATAAATGGCGCATTCTTTTGTAAAGATGTACAGCTTTGCGACATAATGCGCCTTACAGATTAATTTCAGAAAACTTTTACGCACGTCGTATATTAATTTTAGCGAATGATCAAACTTTATTTTAATAAAATTCATAATAAAACAAATTATACTTGATTTTCAGGTCGCTGGTATAATATTGGCGCTGTGGCTGGCACATACAATTAAAACGGAGGGCAAAGGTCGCGAGACTGCTTGAACCTGCAAGTATTAACAATTCATGACATAAGCATTTAGAGCACTATAGTATTAAGTAAAGTTATTAAAAAAGCTGGTGTTTAAGCTTTATTTAGTTAGAGTTAGAATTATTTTTGTTTCGAAGTTATTTTTGGAAAATTATTTAACAACATAATTTTGATAACATATGCATTTTGTTTAAATTAAATATAAGTCAAAAATCTAATCAAATTTCTTTATAAGTTTTCCATTAAATTAATCCATAAATATTAAATAAAACGTAACAATAAGTTAGGCAATTATTAATCTGCACAAATATTATTTTCATAAAACTTTTCTCTGTCAATTATTTATTTTAATTTTACAATATACTGGATTCATGACGGTGCTTTAATTATTAATTTGAATTTAGGTTAAATTTTTAATTATAAAAGATTAACAAATAAATCATTCAACACAACTTAAATTTAGATAATGCTAGACTTACTTATATTTAATAATTGTCGAGGCTTTCACGTTATTTTTATAACTAAAAAAAAATTAAGTTAGTCAACTTCTATTGTCCCGTAATGTCCCGTATAACGTAATTTCGCCTATTTTTATAAATTAATATATTTTCAACAATGTTAGTTATATTTTAGGTAAATCGTTAATTATTGTGAAATTTTAGGATAATGTTTTCTTGTAAAGAGTTTATTAACGTAGTGGCACTTGAATGTTAGATTTTTAATATTGATATTAATAATTTTTATTAACCGAAAAAACGTTTTGAAAGCGCAAATTATATTTTTCGGTTAAAAATAATTTCAAGCTTAACTAACTAGTCAAGTTTTAACCAAAAGTAATCTTATACATATAGCATCCCACCATAGGATATCTTATTTCTATAATCTTATTATTATAAGTATTGATGTATACGTTAAAACTTACCTTTAGTCTTAATCTTAATTTGTTGAATTCAATGGAAATGAGAAAACCTATCTAAAAATGTTACCTTTATAACGCTATAATTATTGTAATAAAACTTACAGTGGGTTTCTAAGACCAAAATACCTATTTAAAACATATTTTTATGTGTGTTTTATCAAAGACAGGGATGAAGATAATGCTGATTCGTTTAATACAAAGATTTTGGCCTCTGGAACCAGCAGTTTAACAAATTATGAATGCTGTCTGCTATTGAAATATCAAGCCAAGTAACAGAGGCGCTGTTATCGAGTTTAGACTTGTCACAATACATTATATAAAACCTACTTACGCATATAAAATGCCATAAAATAAAAAAAAATATATAACAGCTACAGTACTTGTGAAGCTTATGAAACTTTTTTGACATTAACTGGAGTGACGCTAATGAGTTGTCATAATTTAGTTTTACTGATGCCCACCGGATTTATCTACAAATTTAATTTACCATTTCCATTGAACTCGATTATGTATTTTATAATTATTACTAGTTTAGTTTAGTTATCTTCCATTGTTTAAAAACTTTTTTTTGATATTTTTTTGTATTATATTTGATAAGTTTATACATATGTTTAAAGTTAGAAAGATTAGAAAAGGAAATTATCATCTTTAGTTTGTTACTTGATTTAAAACTTTGTCAAATAAAACTAATTTTTAAAAATCATCAAATTTTATTAGTGTTATGTAAGATGATAGAGATTTTCCTAAATAAAAAAACTATTCGTGTTTAAAAATATTTGTTTTATTTTCAACTAGCTTTCATACGTACGCGCGAATAAAAAAAACGAATGAACAGTATGTTATGTGTTATACGAGATTATTTTCTACATATGTGCCAATTTAATTTTTAAAGATATTATGTACAAAAACCCCTTCCCTTCATCCAAATATTCGCATTTACAATTACTGGTTACATTTACATACTAGTAAGAGGAAAAAGGACACCTTAGTGCATTCCAAACAACTAAATTTTTGAACGTGCATGTCTATTTAGTAAATATATTAAATTTTAATATTAAAAATATTTTTTAACACACTAAAACATATTGGTCCCCTGATAAAACCAACACAGCTGCAACTTAATTGATGTATTGCCACTCAGAGAAGTAAATTAGTCATTAAGTTCTCATTTTACTGTACATTTTTCATATTCAAAGCTACATTAAAAGTACTTAACTAATTTATTAATTACTAGCTGTCACCCGTGACTCCGTCCGCGCCGAATTGAAAAAATACATGTGTTCCAACTATATTCTAAATCTGTGCTAAATTTCATCAAGATTTATTGAGTCAACTAAACTTCCAACTAAACTTCCATCTAAACTTTCGCATTTATAATACGAATATTAGTAATATTTATTTAATCGAATTAAAATATACTACAAACACTATAAAACATTTGCAACAATTTGTTTATAACTGATTTAATTAAAATTAAAACTTTGTGATTAATTTATTACATTAATAAAAGTAATCTACTAAATTATTAATTAAGTAAATAACTAAAAAAAGCTATTTTTTTCAGTTTTAATAATTCGAAATTAATTAGCAAAATGTATTTATACTAAGAAAAAATCTAACAACTACTGATTTATCACAGATTATAGCTAATATTTTTAGAGCTTTCATTTTTACAATAACTAAATATAAATTATTTTATGTTTTTATATATTTACTCTAATTCTAATTATTAATATACCATAATGTATTAAGAATCAATGAATAAGATTTATAATTAAAAACATGTATTGTATTTTAAATTAAACGGCATTCTAAAGCGTTTTTTTTTTTACAGAAAATTGAATTAATTATAAATGTACCGAATTATTGTTTGTTAACACATGTTTGTCTATCCGTTGGTTTCTGAAACTAAAATCTCTGTATAAAACATATTCTCATCCCTATCATTATTTTTGATAAAACAGAGATAAAAATAATTTTCAAACTGAGACTTTAGTCTCGGAAACCCACAGTATGTATCTATCTATATTATGTTGTTACAAACAATGTAATACTTAATCTACTCAACAATAAAAATTATTTTCATGTTATTTAATAAGAAAACTAAAAGAATTTTGAACTATTCTAATTTAATAAATTACACTTCAACAATAAATATAAAATAAATTAACCCAAATACAATTATTCTTAACTTTATTAATTAATTTTTTTTTAATCATAAAAACGTATCAATACCGAGTTTCTACAGAGAAATCAGCTGACTTAATAATGTTATAAACGAATTAAAATAGATTTCTTTTTTTCAAAGAAATGGAAATGTTTTGTTTGTTTCATACTAAGATTCGAAGTGAGCCTGTAAGTTTTGTTGCAGTCTTCTGCGCTCCGATTTAATCGTCCTCGCCATCCAGATAGCCAAAGACTCACTGAGAATCTGAAAATAGATTAGTTGTAAACAGAGGTGGGCACAGTTAATCGAAAAGTTAACTTCGTTAATCGTTAATTAAAAAAGTTACTTTGTTAATCGTTAAAGCGTTAAATTCTTGAAAATTTAACTCAAGTCAAAGTTAATCGTTAAAAGTTACTTAAAAAATTAACTTCGTTAATCGTTGAAGCATTAAATTTTAGAAAATTTAACGCAAGTTAATCGTTATAAGTTAACCATACTAAAATTATACTGCTTTTGAAAGTGTGTGAAAGAAATAGGTAATACAAGTAAAAAGAAGATTTTTTGTGACTTGATAATATGCACGAATTGCACACACTTCTGTAAAATGATTCGCAGAGATCATGTCTCTGCGAATAAACAGAAATAACAAATGGGTGATTCTGTTGGCTTAAATACACGAAAAATACAAGTTGTATAAAATCAATGAAAATTCTTTCTTACTTCTAACATAACAAAAACAACTCCAGATACAATAATGAGGTTGCCTTTGTAAGCTTTCTTCTGAACTAACACATTCTCGCATCCTCTGACGTAATACGTTCGTTCAGTTATGCAGGATGCGTGAAGATGTTTCCTAGCGCCTCCCTCTTTGATAGGATATCCCTGAGGACAGCAGGACACTGGTATCTCCAGATGGAGAACCTTGTAGTCTCGCGGACCGTCTACACCGCAGCATTGATTCTGAGAACGTAATTTTGTTATAGAACAAATTAAATTACTTTTGTATCTATCTATGTCACTAAATGCACTTGCAATTCTCTAATAATCTATGTATATAGTTAACTTGTAGAACCAAATACAGAAGTACAAAGCCTATGCTTTCCCTTAATCGAGGTAAGAAACGAAAGGAAATAGATTGCTCCTTGTATTTTATGGTGTATATCAACGTCCAGAATATTCCTTGTACCAGAATATACATTTGGATTTGAAATTCGACATCACCTCTGCCTGCGTACGGTCCCAATATGCCTGATTGGTATGGTCTTCTACAGTCGAGTTCTTGTAAAATTGTCCGCGCAGACTGTTGCCGGTGACGACCCAAGTGCTGACAAGGGCGCCGCCCAACGCAACTGCGCCCTCCAGCAGGATCAGGAAAATGAAGAAACACGCGTGCTACGAACAAAATGACTGTAATTGAAGTTTGATGGTCAGATTAATTCAGGTCTTTATTGAAGAAAGGTTGGAACAAGTAAACAAATGCGTTTTCGCCACTATGGGAACTCCGGAAATTCTAAGCTTGTTGACTGTTCTGACAGCATAGTCTTATTATATATCACTACCAAACAGGTCAACTAGTGGCTGGGTCAGTTTTTGTTATTCCATTTTCTCTGTAACGTTGAAAACTGGATCCGCGCTTGCCATTAAACTCACCGCATAAAGTAGCTTGATGTTCTCTCTGAGAGCGCCTACGCAGCCCAGCACGGCCGCCACCAGCAGCGCCAAACCGACGGTCAACAGGAACGACAGGACACCGCGGGAGACAGCTGACTGCTCCGGCCGGATCTTACGCTCACGAATGTTCATCACCGTCACGGAGATCAACGCCAAACCTAACAACTGAAGAAGAAACCCAAAAATTGAAATTTAGTTCAATAACAATTAAGTAAGGTGATATACGAATGTATGTGTACAATGGCAGAGATCGTAAAGATGGGTAGTAGAATGATAAAAGAGAGTAACTAAAAAAAATTTCTCCAATTCTTTGTTCATCAGCAACGCATCTGCATTTAAACAATGTTCTGTCACGATTTCCTTTGATTTATAGAGAAATTTGGTGATATCTATTGCAACACCATACGAAACGACTCTTTCAGTGAAGCTATTTCCCACTTAACCTATTTAAGTGCATAAAGATATCTTTACAAATAACTCTTTTCAAAATACAAAAAATACCAGTAACTTACAATGAATAAGATATTAAGCAATGTAAGAAAGAACTTCATACAACGGATGTTCAATGGCTTCATGGTGGATGTCCTCTGTCCGTTGTGGCAGAAACCCTGACAGCAAGTGGTGAGCTATCGATCATATGACGATCGGACGCTACGCAATCGGGTGTGAACTGTGTCATAAGCGAAGCGGAATAAAGGTCTTATTTTATTTTCTCTATGAAGAAAAAAGATTCTTACCTTTCACTGAGGAATTACATAGGTAAGTAGTTGCTTGCGTCTCAGATGTGACGTGAGGTAAGCACATCGTCATAAGCCACAAAACCAAATCCTCAAAAGTTATAAACCACAGTAAGCAATGTATGTACTCCAAGTTTGCCAATCGTGAAATATGAGAATTATTGATAGGTATCTTACGAATATTATTTTCTTAGGCTGTTAATTAAATCTAGAACCTAAATAGTAATTTCGTATCACTTCAGTAAAAAACTATAGTATCGTCTAGGAATTTAAGTAGGTAATAATAGGAAAAACCAAATGTTATAAAATTCGATATGAATATTTGATTTATTCAATTAACTGAGATTATAAGCACGTCAAAAAACATTAAGGTTAATAATATTTAATTACTTCGTTCGCTAAAGCACTGATGTATGGAAACAGGATAAGACTTCTTTAAATTATCAATGCGGTCTTCTTTGACATCTTAATTCCGACGTCTACGGATCGCGACAAGCAAATAGTTTCAAGTGGTTGATGCAAACTGGATTCTATTGTTTGTCGTCTAAACACTGATTGATCATTAAGTTTGTAAGTAAACAACAGATGAAAGTTTGTTTTAAGGGAGGTTACGGACAACCTTTACTCATAAAATTGTATCCGCGTCCCGCCACTTTTATGGTAGCACCATAATTATTTTATTATTCTTGACTTTAATGTTCGAAGGTACTTTTTAACGTAACCTATTCTCTATGTATAGAATATAGAGCGTGAGAATACAGATGTTTTTCTGCCCACGTACTACCCTGGTACGTGCTTTATTTCCCTTTGTCTGCTACATAAATGTAATAATCAATTTTATGTAACATGTATTAATGTTCCTTTTTATTTGAGGTAACTTGCAGTTACGGTTTTGTTTCCTTTAACGACAATCACTTATTTACATGTACTAACAGCTTTATGGTTCTTGTTTTTAAAGTTGAAATTTCCGTAATTTATGTTTACTTCAAGTTGTTTTATAGTGCAACTAATTTTGATACGATTAATTGATGAGTATTGATCGAATGCAGGTGACGGTTTCCAACACACCTGTAATATAGTAAAAACGTTGTTTTCATTTTCCATCATATATTTTCTACAACGTACTTAGTTTCAAACGTATGAAGGTTAAAAAAAACTACTACGACTATGCACAAGATTTAAAACCCTAATAACTTTTGACTTTGAATATAAAGCTTTCTGTACACGCAAATTAAAAACAGTCAATTAAGTGTAAGTAAAATATTTCTTTTATATTGATCCCACCTGATGTTAAGTGTTGATGTGGTCTAAAAATTAGTAGATGCCTATTCGTCACATTTAGTCGGAAAAACTGACGCCGGCAACTTGTTCCAATCCAATTAATTACAACTAATGCAGACAATAACAAAAAAAACTATTCCTATTTTTTTTTATAAATTATAAAGTGGCAAGACGAGCAAGCTCAACTGAATTCGCCGAAAAAGAGAAGCGATCGCTGCCCATAGACATCTACAATTGAAGACGCGTGCCTACCTTTAATCAATGGAGTAGGTGTACTCACAGAAAAAGGATATTTTCCCTTTGCTATGTGTTCCCTCCTCCGCCAAATCCACTTCTCCTCCCCGTCATTTACTCATAAGAAAAAGGCGAGAAGGGACTAAATGACTGTTGCCATACGCCACGAATTTACTAAACTAAATGTTAGTTTTGTTTACAATTTTACCTCATTTCGCTGGCTTTACTTATACAAACAAAAAGTAGGTAATACAAAGTAGGTAATCTCAGATTACTGTGAATCATGTTAATAAAGTCACGTTTGAATTTATTTAAGCATCTCTACATTTTTATCTTTAAGATAATCCCATAATAAGAACTCCTTGATAAAGGAGAGCAGCAAATAATATCTAATATCTACTTAGCGGCTAGCAACGAAACTCCTGCGCTGGAAATAGGCACTTAATATATTAGGTAGTAAATATTAAATTAATATCTTTAAATAGAATTTGTAAAAGATTTTAAACTAAATTAATTTGAAATAAATTTAATTTAAAGTTGTAAAATTAAATAATTAATTTAATTCAAATTTGTAAATCATTCTTTAAATTATTAAATAAAAGAAATGACCATTTCATTTGATTTGTTTTATCTAATTAAAATTTTCAAATTCTAATTTGCTGATGACAATTTTTCTAAACGCTTTACAATCTTTTTTATTTGTATTCAGGTCACATATATAGTTGTTTGTCGCCAGTGATTTATCTTAAAAAAAAAAACTTTATGATAATTTGAATGTCCTAGAGCAAAGGACAAAGAACACGTTTCTAAATGTTATTAGAGGTTTTTTAGGTTTTACATAATTGTTGTAAGTAATTATTGCGACATAAAAATAATATAGATGAATAAATTTATATACTTCTTTTTCTTTAACGTGTTTGTTGTAATTTATAATAAAAAAAGAACAAGTCATCTGATATTAGCAGTCTTATAACAATCTATACTTGTATATGCTGATCTAATCTATATATATAAAAGATAGTCGTGTTAGTTACACTATTTATAACTCAAGAACGGCTGAATCGATTTGACTGAAAATTGGTGGGCAGGTAGCTTAGAACCAGGAAAAGGACATAGGATAATTTTTACCCCGTTTTCTATTTTTTATTCCGCGCGGACGGAGTCGCGGATAAAAGCTAGTTACTAATATATAAAGCGGATTTGTATTTTTGTAAGTAACATATAATGAGAGGCGTGTCTCAGAGGTTAATCACTTGACTTGTAATCTGAAGGTCCCGAGTTCGAATCCCGCCATGTACCAGTATGTTTTTCGATTTACATGAGTACATTTATTCGACTTTCTTACAGTAAAAGAAAACATAGTACTGCACATATCTGAAAAGAAATTCAATATATGTGAAGTCAACTCGAACTTGGCCAGCGTGGTTGACTATGGCCTAGTCATCCCTAACGTAGGGTAGGCTCAGCGCCTCACGGTTGGGACGTGTATTAAGATGATTACGATGTAACAAATAAAATCGAAAATTACTGAACCGAGTTCAAAAAAATCCATTAGAAAGCCACATTGTCATTTTTATCATTTATTTAAATTCCATCCGTATGAAGTCGTTGACATTAGCTGGTGATATTTTAAGCAAATTGCATGATTTTAATCTTTTTCTAAAGTTAACTAAGACATATTGAAATAAAAAGCATAGAAATAGTGTCGCAAAGTACTTCACCATCTGATATTTTGGCCTGATTTGATGTGAGAATTATTGATTTTGGGAGGACAGGTGACTTAGTTAATGACCGGTTCTGTTTTTCCAATAGTCAATTTACCTTCATAAGAAAGGAAAATTGCCTGTTGAGGAAAATCGTGACGGTTTATTAACAAGTATGGAAATATCATTCTAAAATTAAAATCTCATTTGTATTTCATTAAATAGGATCAATTACTGAGACAAAAATAAAATAAAAGCGTTTAACAATTATAAATTAATACAAGAATAGATTCTTTTCAATAGTTATAGTGTTAAATCTAATATATAAAATTCTCGTGTCACAGTTTTCGTCACCGTACTCCTCCGAAACGGCTTGACCGATTCTCATGAAATTTTGTGAGGATATTCAGTAGGTCTGAGAATCGGCCAACATCTAGTTTTCATAACCCCCCCCCCATTTTTTAACTGCGCGCAGACGGAGTCGCGGGCGACAGCTAGTCTTATATATAAAATTTCCATGTCACAATGTTAGTTACCATACTCCTCCGAAGCGGCTCGACCGATTTCTATGAAATTTTATATGCATATTCAGAAGGTCTGAGAATCGGCTACTATCTAATTTTCATACCCCTATTAAGTTTTTTTTAACTGTGCGAAGACGGAGTAGTGGGCGACAGCTAGTTATTTTATATAAATAAACCTATTTCAATTCTTATTTCACAGCTCATCACCGGATTCAACTTTTGTATAAACGAATCGTGCATTAGTTTTGTCGATTAAAATGTAATTAAGTTAATCTATCAAGATAATTAAGCAATATGGATTTTCTAATCGTACAAAATAGACTTAATTGATATTTTGTTACATACTAAGTACCAACTGAGACACAAAGAAATAATAAACTCTAAGTAAAAGAGTGAATAAATTTTACTTATATGTATCTTACTAATATTATAAATGCGAATGTTTAAATGGATGGATCGATGGATGTTTGTCAAAAGGTATCTCCGGAAGGGCTCAACAGATCTTGATAAATATTGGCACAGATCTAGAACATAGTCTGGAAGAACACATATGCTTCTTATGAAGTCTTTTTTTTAATCCGCTCGGACGCAGTTGCTGGCAACAGCTAATATCGCTAGTATTACTGAAACAAAGGATCTTTAACTTAAATTAAAATACTATTAAATAAAAGAAATGTAAATTGATTATGTACTTGTATTACATTGCCGAAATGTCGTATTGCTTTTGTTTTAAAAAATAAAACCATCAACAGTACAGCCAACTCATTACGCACAACACAATCGTTTGCCCTCAAAATTATTAAACAGTCATAACTCAAAACCCTGAATTAATATTTCTTACCACAGACTATAAAATCTGAATTCTGTAGAATACCTTAGATCAGATAATCAGACTTTCGTTCGCAAAAACCGACGACATCATTATTAAAAGATTTTCCTCCAATAAATCCGAGATGTAAATATGTTCTGATCAGATAACCGGTCACGAAGTATTATGTCAACCTATCCCAGACAATACGTTTAGGTATACTAAGGGAAATACCCCAAATTAAGTATATGCAATAAAACGCATCTTTTTTTGTTCGTATCTTGAGTATATATACTGCTCTCACATCAGTTACAAGATCATTAGTGATACGAAGAAGTAAAGGTGAGTCGTTGTTTACGTTACTATTACTTTTTTCACATTTTAAAAATCTTTTACAATTAAAAATTCAATACCTTTGACCTCCTTTAACCCTTTGACCGTTATGCGAGTCAAAAATGTTTTCATTTGTCTTTAAACACAACCTTTAAAGAATACTTAGGAAAACAAGATGTATATTATTTGACAATATTTTTATTTAATTGATTATTTTATTTATTTTTGGGAAAAATTAACAACGCATGAATGTTTATATAACAAAACCAATTGTTTTATTTTCAGAAACTTTAGGAAAATGAAGTGTTTTTTGGTGATAGCATTTGTGGTTGTAGCAGCGGCAGCGCATGGTGGTCATGACCACAGTCACAGCCATGACCATGTAAGTCTTTCCCTATATGAGATATTAGGTATATATTTAAAAAATGATATTTCCGCTGTGAAAATACATTTTCAAAATCATATCCCTAGCATTATTTTTTAAATATACTCGTACAAGTTGACTTCCTTTTATTTCATTAAAGTGCCGCGACCCATTTTAGAAAGTGTCTCCACTCCTCCCATCGATTACACATTGAAATATTAGCATTTGATTAAAATTTCCAGTCAGAGAAATCCGATCAAGTGCGTGCGATTGTCAAACTAGAAGAACCCAATGGGGGCAAGGTCCACGGCAATGTCACCTTCGTCCAGGAAGCTGATGGCAAAGTCCACGTTCAGGGGGTGATCGTTGGCATGCCCGCGGGAGAGTACGGCTTCCATATCTACGAGAAGGGCGACATCACCGGGGGATGCGGCTCAAACGGGGAACACTTCAATCCTGATAATGTAAGTTAATTTTCCTACAAGTATCTAAGTAACGGTTTAATTAGTTTTTCTACAATTTAAAATTAGTGTAGGGCTATTGTAGAACTATTTATTTATGTTTGGTACACAGAAATATAAATTAATAAATGTATTAATTCCTTATTAAACAATTTTGTAAACTGAATATGAGACATGTTTTGTAACGATACAAGTCTAGCTCACATTTATCATTACCCAAAAAAATTCGTGTAACATAATTCACTTTGAAATTATAATAGCCTTATGTAACTGGAAGCATCGTGTTTGTTTCACAGAAAGACCATGGCCATCCAAAGGACGAGGAACGCCACGCCGGTGACCTAGGAAATGTGGTCTTCAATAAAGACGAAGTGGCTCATGTTGACTTCTGGGACCATGTTATCAAACTGTCAGGACCATACTCCATCGTCGGTAGAGCTATCGTTCTCCACTCCATGGCTGATGACTACGGAAAGACCGAACATCCAGACTCTAAGAGGACAGGGAATGCTGGTCACCACGTCGCCTGTGGTGTTATTGGTTACTTGTAACCAAGAAAAATTAAACTATGCTTGTAATAAAAAGTTAAATACTTTGTGATACAAATAAATCGTTTAAAACAAGTACCTAAAGCGAATTTTGTTCTAATCAGACAAAGATCTGTGTCGTATCTTCAATATATATTTCCTAATTTATAATGTACTAGCTGTCGCCTATGACCGTCCGCACCTAATTAAAAAAAAAAGTAGCCTATGTGTTCTTCCATACTATGATCTACATCTATGCCAAATTTTATCGAGATCCGTTAAGCCGTTCTGGAGATACCTTCAAACAAACATCCATCCATCCATCCATCTCAATATTCGCATTTATAATATTAGTAAGATTGAAGATAGTCTAACTGTTTCTTTGACAATGTAGAAAATGGTACAAGTGAGTAGTCAATGTTCAATAGAAAAATGTCATATTTACAACAAGGAAGTATTGTCAATATCGAAAATTTAAGACACACAATGTTCGATGAAAATTTATTCCACGCATTAATCTGCTGACAATCAAATTATAATAGTGCAATGTAATAGCTGTTGCTTGAGTTAATTTCTTAGAGTTTACTGCTTGATCTGTGCGTCTCGTTTCGTGACGTGAGATAGCCACATAGCAGCCAACACTTCAGCAGCCTGTAAAAATTGCTACTATTATGCCTTGCGTACTCTTCGAGTAGAACCTTTATAACAGATAATTAAAAAAAAACAAAAAAAATCCTAGCTGCTGTTCTAAGTGGCAGCTAAATGGTGATTAAATATTCTTCTTAATCTGCACCCTTAGTAAACATTGCACGTCTCTGAGAGAGGAAGTTAAACAACAACAATAATCAGTGTGTTGGTAAGGCTATTGTAAAAGTAGACAGTCAAAAGTAAGGTTAAGTAAGTCACCTGAAACCATGAGGAGATGACGGTGACCCCTATCAGCCAGTCCTCATCCGCTCTGATCTCCTGCAGGATCTCGTCCTCGCAGCCCACATTGAAGTAACTCTTTGATCTGGGGAATAATGTAATAACACTTCTTTCATTCTTTCATTATTCTAGTATAACTGTTAAAAGTTTTAGACGATCTTCTGATACATATTCAGATCATCCTCTGCTATGTTTTTATACATATGTACAAATTAATTCAGGTCTTACTCTAAACATGTTTTATACAACTGATGCTGAGCGTAGTTAGTCTTCGCTCGGAATGCCCGCGGACAGCAAGACATGCTAATCCCCTGCCGGATAGCTTGGTAGTCTTCAGGACCATTTAAACCACAGCATTTATACTGAAGAAAATTAATAACATAAATTAGCGAAAAGTATTGTTTCACATATTTTTAAAAGCGCCTTAGCATTTGTAAGCAGCAAGAAATAAAGACAGCATAAACTCATTCATTTGGCTTTCGAAATCCAGCTACTCACAAAGGTAACGTCTCTGACTTCTTTTATTAAACAAGTAAGATATCGGACAATAGAAACTGACTGTTATCTGCAAGTCGTCCCAAATCTTCTTGTGCTGATCCAACTCGTCGTTTGTTAGGTTACGAAAGAATTGATTCCGCATTGACTCGGAGACTCTGAACTCGAGGCCGTATCTCTGTACGGCGACGTACACCGCCACCAATAGTTCCACCACCATGAATAGCATTAGGAAACCTACGTACTAAAAGAAACACTGAGCATATGAGATGCGCTAGCCGAGTACTTTGTTCTGAAAAATTGCTCCAATTTTTTATTTAGTCTTTTGAAATTCAAACCCAAAAAATTGGACGATCGTCTTTTCTCCTATTCTCACACGGTTTAATAACAACATTACTTTTGTGTGGTAACTAAATGTTTACTGCTTCTGACTTACTTCAAATTAAAGGTCAAAGTCTACTGAGAAAACTTCTACAAATGACTTACCAGACATAGGATTTTAACATTCTCTTTAGCGGTTCCGATACAACCGAATACCGCAACAATGAATAACAGCAAGCACACAATTATAATGAGTATGTCTCCAGACAGTGTGCCGTGCCCCTGACCTTCGCCATATTTCTTCATCACCTTTATGTCGACTATCGCAAATACACTGGTACCAACTGCCATCAGCTATAAAATGAAAAACTGGCTCTTAAATTAATTTTTAAAAGCCCTTATAATTCTTAGCTTGTCAGTTCGACATAAAGCATCAGGCACGTATTTAGCGTTGCCAGGCGTTCGGATAAAGCCGGACATAGTTAGGCTATTTGATTGCGTGTCCGGCCAAAAGTCCGAGTTGTCCGGCTTTTGTTAGGCTTTTTACATTTTCCAAATGAGAGTGTACCTATTAATACTGAGACAAAATTCTAAATAATATAGGGTGTCCGACCTTTCTACCCAAATGTTCGGCCAAACTGACTGGTCTGTCCGGCTAGTAGGTTTGGCAACCTGGCAACCCTACATGTATTAAATATAAGTAACTGACAATAATTTTAATTTAGCAATTTTTTTAGAATTAGTGATCTACTCTAATAATTCTTCTGCCAATTATTATAAAGCTTTAGAGAGGTTTTACGTAACATAATGAAAAACTATGATTACTCATTTCCACATTCTAAAACAAAAAATATTTAAAACATACTATACACAATCCATTTAGAACAAAAAGCAGCCATTTCACACATGTCTTGCAAATAGATTGCCAATCACACATCATCTTTGCAAATATTCAATGTTTAGGACACGCGTACTTTATACAATATTGTATTATTGACTAAAGTATAAACTATAAATTATCCAGTACTTTTATATACCCATCATCAAATGTAATATCTTGAATGCTACATTTTTTCAAAGAATTATAAGCTTTAATGTTATAAGTTAAAGTTGAATTTTCTGCAAACTATTTCCTTAAACATGGATCAATCTTTTCTATTGTCTGTTATATGAGAACAAACAGATGTTAGGAAAAGTTACATCTGTGAATAATTAAAGAAATTTAATGCCGTATAATCGATACTTGTGTATAAAAAATGATGCGAGTATTTTTGATGGGACCTTAAAAATAAAGATTCCTAGGCACTTTTCCCTCTAGTGCAGTGTTTCCCAAGGCGTACGCCCCACCTGAGGTACATTTAAGAGGGGCAATTCGGATATTTGAAAACTTAAGGCTACATCCTTACAATAGTCGGTGCTAAAAAGTACTTAATAACGTTATAGAGACACAATTCCGTTGTATTTAAACTATTTATATGTGTTTTCATGTACCATTGCAAATGTAGGCCTCGAGAGAACTTTATTTCTAAACAAAATATATAAGGGGCAATAGCCATGTTCAACCTGAAAAGTGGGACATCTATCCAAAAAGGTTGGGAAACACCGCTCTAGTGTGAATGAAATCTGATCTCTTGTCACCATAGTTTACTGGAAAATCTTTTAATCTAAACTTTGATATGATTTTATATCGCAATACTAAGACGCCAATTGAAAAATTACTAGTTTTTATAAAACAGCGCCCTTAAACTAAAAAGGATGTATTGTAAAAGAAACTTCAGTTAATCGACATCAAATAATTAATTTATATGATTTTCGATTTATGTTATTTACATTAGTGATAATATAATCTATATCTATATATATAAAAGAAAGTTGTGTTAGTTACACCATTTATAACTCAAGAACGGCTGAATCGAATTGACTGAAAATTGGTGGGCAGGTAGCTTAGGACCAGGAAAAGGACATAGGATAATTTTTACCCCGTTTTTATTCTATTTTTTATTCCGCGGGGACGGAGTCGCGGGTAAAAGCTAGTTAAATATATTAAGTTAAATAATTTTCCAACATATAGTGAAAAAAATTACAATAAAAAATTATATTCAATCAAATCACTTGAACAAAAGTACATAACATTTACTTACGTACTTAATACTACCTTAAAAACGATATTTACAAAACAGCTTACAAATAACTAATTACATAATGTATATATTATAACATTACGAATCTAAATACAAAATATTTAATTAGTTACGATATATTTCAATTTTACTAAAATCTAGTGATACACTTAAGAAAACAATAATTTTACTTAACTAATAAAATAGGTAGAAAAAGTTTTAATCAAAGTTTTAAGTTAAGAATCAAAAATACATTTTCAGCATTTATAACACAGGATCTTTTAGACGAAATTTTTCAATTCAAATTGAATACATGATAAGAAAATAAATCAGCGATGTGAAGATAAGGACCAGAGAGTTTCTAGAATTCGCAGAACCATTTCTTGGCCAGCCTTCTACTGGGTCTCTGAAAATAAATGTATTTATATAAGTTACGTTAAAATTTAGGTATGTATTTCACTTCCATATTAACAACTTGTATCTTTAGCCTAAGAAGATTTGTAGCCTAAGAGAATCTATAGCCTAATAGAATCTGTAGCCTGTACGTATATCTCGTTTGTTATTAATATTATTAACATCACGTACTTTACCTTTATCAAGATATGAAGATATGATAAGAGATTTTTGGATGAACGATTTTGACAGTCATAGTAATGTCAATGTCAAAAGATAAAAAAGGTAAGGATGAGGAAGATAGGTAACAAGTAAGTTGTTTTCGTAAGCGTATTATTTTATTTAGTTCAGACTTAATAAGTCACTTCAGTCGCTCCGAATTGGTAATTGCATAAATCTATGAATAACACTGAATACTGAATAAAGGTTTCGGATAGATTTTTAATCTGTGTAAGTGTATTTGTTCATCTGCATCTTAATCTAATTTGAGAAATCATCTGCACTGCTCACTGCAGATATCACGCAGTATTGTGAAACGTTTTCGTTGCTTACCCTTTTCCCACCGCCTCACCTTGAAGCGTGAATGCATTAATTTCGGTTTCAACTGACTACGTACTTGTATAAAATTATATTTTCATCCCTTTCATTTAGAAATATCAGAGATAGCAATATGTGTGTAACAAATATCAATGTATTGGTATTTCACAGTTAAAAGCAACATGTGCCAGTATACCACAATTAACAACTTACATACATCACAAAACTTTTAAAGATGCCCTTTTTGAATAAAATAAAATATAACTGTGATATCCGAGGAAAAATCTTTAACATCTAACTGTGATTAATTTAATTTTTGACTAATGTTGGATTAACTCCAAAACTACTTAACCAATACATCGATCAGGTAATGATCTTGGTCTAGGCTATATTAGATGTTTATATTCTATCTATATATCCGTAGTTATATTACTTATGTATAATTATATGTAGCCTAGCATACTGAGATATTGCCTTTACGAAATAACAAAGTAAACTTGTTCCTATGTAGGTCAACGTAGATCTTGATTTACACTAAGTTGGTTATGACTTCTATGTATGTAGTTTCTATAGGATGCAGCTGATTTATAAGATTTTTTTTAGCAGGAAAAGGATATTTTAGGATGAATGGTATTAAATGTTCATATCGCTATAAAGATTAATAAAAATAAACTATTTAAGAGAAGAAGGTCATAAGATATGATTATGTTTATTAAAGGATACACCTTTAGCATCCATTAAAATAAAAAAATTACGTGGAACTCCTTTTGAAGGATTTATCTTAGAAGACGTTAAAATGAATCGCTTGTAGTTTTTTTTATAAAATGTTTACAGAATTATTACATTACATTTAACACTAAAAGAATTTAAACACAGATAAGTATTCATTGGTCTTTTTATAATCTACGAGGATTAGTATTACTTAAATCTGTGTCCATATTCACAAAAGTACAGTATACTGCCTACAGGATACCGATGACACCGCAAGCCACTCGTCCTCCAGCGTTCCCGGTCTTCCTGGAGTCCGGATGATCACTCCTGCCGAAATCATCTGCCTTTTCGTGAAGAACCACAGCCCGGCCCACGATGGAATACTCTCCGGTTAAACAGATCACGCTGTCTACGTAATCTAACACGCTCACACGATTCTCGTCGAAGACCACGTTACCCAAGTCACCGACGTGACGGTTCTCGTCGTTGGGGTGACCGTGGTCTTTCTAGAAAGTGATATTTAAAAATATACAATAATTACAAGTTTAAGGAAATGGGTACTTTTGTAGTGACAGAAAAATATATTACTGAATCCTTACTTTCTTATCAATCTTTGAATTGAAATATAATTCATTAGCTAATTAATCTGAATGACTAAGTCACATCGCAGTGTTCTCAGATTGAACGTATCAGTCCAATCTTAGAAAACTAAATAGAGCTCATTGTAATTTCTGAACACCCTGTATACATATAGCAAAAACAAATAAAATCACTAACATGAAGAGGGTTGTAGTGAGAGCCAGTAGTACCGCATCCGCCAGAGATGTCCCCCTTCTCGTGGACATGGAAGCCATAGTGTCCTGGTGCCAGGCCAACTATAACACCCTGAACGTGGACCTTGCCGTCAGCTAGTTGAGTAAAGGTCACATTACCTTGGACCTCGTCACCACTTGGCTGCGTTAGCTTTGCTATCGCTTTGTATTGTTGTGGCTGGAATTCGAATGTAATGAAATTTTAAAAAGTAATTCACGATTATTTTATCTGACTATCGAAAAGAAGAGGTAAGGAGAGGTCCTTTACCACTGGTCGATTGTAATTTTTGAAAATACATGCTATTTAAAAAAATATATTTATACGTACATGTTCATGGTGAGCGGACACGATCGCCGCAGAAGCAAGTATAAACATTAACAGCATTTTGTTAGAGTTCTGCAACAATAAACAAAATATTCCCTGACTTAATTATAATTTAATAATCTAGATGGATACTTCAAGGAAATAATTTTATTACAAAACATCAAATAAAACAATTTATTTGATTGAACATTGTTTTACTTGTTTGAAATAATTAATTTGATGTCACTTCGAGGCATTTCTATTGCTTCAGTTATCTTAAAATGTAACTAAGACCATTAGGACTTCTTGATAACAAGGTCGTGATGCAAAAGTAATCAGAACAATTCTATAGAATCTTCAATTATTAAACTGATTAACCAGCAATCAATATTTAAAGAAATAAAAACGAGCAAAACTTTGTGTTTATCTTAATTGTTATTAATTGTGGCATAATAACATTATCGTGCTTTCGTTTTGAAAATAAAAAAAAACATAACATCAATAAAATTACGTCATAGATTGTAAACATTTTTTTCTATCACCAGCTTAATCGGTTTGTTATTGAACAAAAATGGCTGTTGTCTTAGGGATCCTCAAGTATTTAACTTTATGTAGAGTGGGATAGAGTATTCAAGTAACTAAGTAATAATGATTGGCTAAGGCTAAGTCAAATATGTTTATAGTGAACATTTTGCATGAATATGCTGCATACACTTAATTACATGCAGGTGTTCATAGATGTCGCTCTTACGTGGACTCCAGGTATGCATAAGTTTGCGTGTCCAAGATATATAATAGTTTTATTTGTTTGTTTAATTTTTTACTTTAGCTCCTTTTGTTGAAAGCTAATTTTAACACAAGTTAAGATGCAATACAGCTACACATAATTTAAGGCCGTACTTAAGTTTGTTTAACGTTTATCTAAGGTCTCCCTTAGTATTATTTTCTTATACTAAATAATTCTGAACGTGTCAGTAAAAGTTAAATTTGTCTGGATTCGTTAATGTATGGATTTTTTTTAATAAAGAAACCCTCGTGGCCCAAGATGGCCCTCGATTAAATATACTAAGTTACCTCGTTTAGTTTGTTACTCTAAAGTACCTTGACGGTGCAGTTTACATAAAATAAATGTTCGTTATTTAATTTCATTGTCCATTAAAATTTACTAATAAGCTAATTGACCTTTACCCACAAATTAGTAAGAAAGAAGCTCTTATACATACATTAAAGTATTTCACAACCACATATAATTGATATTTTTATACATTTTCTAAAAAGCTCGATTACTAAACCTGATGAAGTTAGGAATGTTTAGCTCCCTTTTAAAAAAAAATGCTTTTTTTGTCTTTACAACTTATGTTTTGTTAATATGTATGTATAAAAAATGTTTATTATCACTTTAAAAGTCCCTTTGGATATAAATATTTTTAGTTTAAATAATTTTTTTTTTAAATTAAGAAATGAATAAAGACTTTGATAGTAAAAAACTAAATATAACTGTTATTTTTTGTTAATTTTTTTTTATATTATCATAACATTTAATTAAATCAACCGTTTGGTAAAACTGTGTTCTAATGTTCATTTTAATTATGTAAATACATCGATTAGGAATAAAAACTTTTTGTATGTTGAAATTTTAAGTAAAATAAAAACTGTTCAGTTTTTGTCATCGGAATGAGATTAATTAACTTAATTTATTAAACACTAGAATTACTATTTAACAGTTTTAACTTATAGTATATTTTTAAACAAGTAGATTAATTTAACCTACAAAATAAAAGTTAATTTAAACAAACAACAACAATAAGATTAGTACAAACGAAAACAATAAATGACCTTTGATTTATCTTACTTTCCTCGCCACTGTTTTTTAAAATAAAAAAGCGATAAAAATATCAAAATACACGACTCACCGCAGCGATGTCTGATCGCAAAATAAAACTAATGGACATAAAATGCTATGTACTATTCAATTGCACCATCCAACATCTGCTGAACCATGTAGTTATTCCATCTTTCCCCGCATCAACCTCATCTTAGTACATAAAAGGGAGGAGGGATGGGTCTTATTATATTGGACCAGTTAGACCGGTTTCTTTGCAGCAATCAAACTTTACCTATGATAATATACGAGGGCTAGTTATGTCGCATTGCTACTTTGTAAATTCATATATGAAAGAACGCTCGGACTAGTTTCGTCGACGTCAAAGGTATGGAAAATTTCGTTTATTTTGTACGAACGATGCACCCGATCTTGTTAGCGACATATTTTTAAAAGTTGTGCAATGGTTTATGCTTTGTCTTTCAGAATTTACTTTAAGGAAAAACATATTACTTATTATAAATCGTTACCCTAATGTCATTTCGCTATAATATTTATTACTTGCGGATAATGCCCCATTGCAAACTTATCTATGCATTTCAATACTAGCATTTATAATTCACGATTGCTACCTTAACAAACATAAGTTTTAGAAAGTAATTGCTATATTTTTATCTCATTATTTTTAGTTATTGTCGTCCAAGATTCTTTACAGTTTGTTATAATGTTCTGTTTTATAGCTAAAGACGTATTAAAGAAGTCTTTTAAATATTTATTACGGCTATGTATCTAGGTATTAATATTCAAGTGTTCTCAAATTATTCGTTCCTGATAACTAGTTGCCTATTTTATTTGCTCATGTCGTTATTTGTAGCAAATAAATTTCTATTTAGCGATTATTAACAGCGGAAGAAATATATTATGTTACAATTCGTGTTGGTTTGTAAAGTGTTTATCAATATTTCTACCGAGTAATATGTATGTAACTATGGGAATATTTTGAACAGTAAAATCTGCCTTCTAATATTTTCCTCTTACAGAATGTGCAAACGAAATTTAACTATTCTTAAATGGCAGGCGCTATTAAATTTACGATATTTTTGGTAATAGGTAACCGCACTAACATAGGTGGGCACAGTTAATCAAAAAGTTAACTTCGTTAATCGTTAATTCGTTAAATAAAAATTTAACTTCGTTAATCGTTAAAGCGTTTAATTTACGAAAATTTAACGCAAGTTAAAGTTAACAGTTAAAGTTAATTTTTGTTTATATTACGAGTATAAGGCGCAAGCGGGAAATGGCCATACGAATAATCTCTGAATCGTATGGACCGATTTTGTCGAGACTTTCAATAGAACTTAGGCTATTTTTTACTGCGCTTACGAAATCTCGGGCGATCGCTAATCCTATCTATAGTTTAGTTATATAATATACTAAAATTATATAACGAAGCGATGTACTAATGCCTGTACCATAATAATGACATAGCATGCACTAGTTACACACACTTATATACTACACTGACAATGATGGACAATTGACTTTTTCAGTCAATTTTTTTATCGACAATCCGATGTCACGGAATTAGAGAGCTAACTAAATTTAGACAACACAAATTTTCTATTAAACAGTTAAGACGTGATAATATTAAAAAAAAACAATCAAAACTTTTGTGCAGTATTTACATTTATCTGTTACTATTTGCTCCCGGATATTCATTTGCTCATACTCCAACAACTGAACATTTAATTTTATGTATAATTTGGTAATTTTTATTTTTTATTTTAGCTAAGGACCCACGAACAGACTTATCATTTTTTAAGTACTTTTTATTTATTAATATAGATTTATTAATAACACTTCTAACATCAGAGGAAACTTATTATAACATTGATAAATAAACTATATAACCAATCCAATGATACATCTCAACGCATCAAACTATACAACTGAGATGACTTCGATAACTTCTATCATCTAATGATCTATCGTCCGATCTATTGTTATATGTTAAATCAAGTTAAATTACTCTCAGTGTATAGAGCATAAGTTACACGACATAACGAAAACAACCGATCGCGGGTGATGTCTTCTCTCTTTCTTATCACCTATAAAATCGTTATAGTTAATTAGTAAGAATATGTTTTGAATTATTTTCAACGACATTCGATTAATTTTAAAATAAACTTTCGATATACGTAAAAAAATCGATGTCTTTTTGTAAAGGTCACTTGTGGCGACATTTCATATATTAAATTTAGTACCTATTATTTCACAGTTTAACATTATTTCACTACCATAATTATTTTATTTTTTTCCTCATTCTTTCTCGTTTTGTCGTATACTTTTTTTTGTAAACAAACAAATTATCTTCGCTATTGTCTTTGCGCAGCGCACGTGCATCCCCGACCGTTAGAAGGGTTGGGGCCATAAATCCATCGAGTTCGTTATCGTATTCTCTGTGCGGCTGTCCATTTGATCCTTTGTTCATATTTTTAAAATGTAAAATTATTTTTCGTTGACTATGAAGAAGCCCCAAAAAAACAAACGACGGTAATAAACACCTAAATCCCTTTTGTTTTTGAGGAACGTTTATTGCGTGCACATTTCGTCTTTCGAATTTTTAAATTTATTTTTCATTGTTTGTTTCTTATCTACGCAATGACAAAAAAATCCTATTTGTACGCTTTTTCAAATGAACCATAAAC
Organism: Papilio machaon; assembly: GCF_912999745.1. Taxonomy (NCBI): domain Eukaryota; kingdom Metazoa; phylum Arthropoda; class Insecta; order Lepidoptera; family Papilionidae; genus Papilio; species Papilio machaon. Next base: position 1,240,371 of record NC_059989.1, on the reverse strand, counting down.
TATTTTTTTAAATATTTTTTGTTGTCTTTAAACTCCAAAATTAAAATAAACATTTTGTCTGCAACAAAGTTTAGTTGTATTTTAGGTACGACGTTGAAGAGTGATGCACTGTCGATTATTTTGATTGCTATTCAACGCAGAGTTTATCTTTTTTAATAGATTTTGCGTCTCACGTATAACAATTATTGTATTAAGAGTAAAGTGTTTTCGAACCTTATGTTGATTTTATAACAAAGTCTTGTTCTAAAAAAAGTGATGTTAAATAAATGAAAACCAGTTTTAATGTGAATAAAATGTAACAAAAACTTTTCGAGACATTTGTGTAAATATGAAATAATTAATAAACTTTGAAGGTGTGTAGCGCCTAAACTTCGCAATATTTGATAGAGGTAAGTTTGTTTAAATCGTCACTATTTTCTAACAAGGATTCTGTGGTACTCTTTTGATCACGTCTATCCCGGCCGCTCGGTGTATTGTATAACATGCATCACACTCGCTCGTTCTCGTTCCCTCTCGTTCTCGTTCACCATTCGACTCGCCGACGGTCGCCGAACATAGCCGAACTTACGAATGTAGCCTGATGCATAATTTAAATAAAATGACAACACGTCAATAAGTGTCTATTGTAACAATTAACGGACTAAATTAACGGAAGTAGAATTTAACGGAAGTTAACAAGAGCGTTAACACTTTTTGAATTTAACTTAAAAGTTAATCCGTTAAAGAAAATGTTAACTTCGTTAATTAACGATTAACGGATTAACGAGTTAATGCCCACCTTTGCGCACTAATATATACAGCATAGCATCAAAACAACTGTATTGAATTTTTACTAAAGAGGCATTCACTCTTTAGTAAAAATTCACTGTTTTAATTTAAATATAGACCGATTCATTAATCATTTATCCTTATACGACATTGTGAATGTTGATTTAGATCTTTATTAATAGAATATTATGAAATCGCGCAATAATATTAATTAATATACCGTATAGCCTTATACCACATACCGTTTAGCCGTAGAGCGTCGGTGGATTAGGGGTTAAGCACTTGACTTGCAACCTGCAGGTCCTGAGTTCGAATCCCGACATGTACCGATGTGTTTTTCGATTTTTGATTTACATATGTACATTTATCTGACGTTCTTACGGTGAAGGAAAACATCGTGATGCAACCTGCACATATCTGAGAAGGAATTCAAAGATATGTGAGAAAGTCAACCAGCATTTGGCTGTAGTTGAGTATGGCCTAGTCACCCCTAACTTGGGGTAGGCTCCGAGCGCCTCAGTGGCCTGATAATGATGATAGCCTTATTGCTTACTATATCAATATACTCGTAGTTACTTACATTTAACATGTGCTAACATTCTGAGATGCTGGTACACCTTGATCTAATTCTACAAAGTTCAATATCAATGTCCTTAGGCGGTGTACAATTGCCTCATTGCAATTGCTTCAATACTTTAATAACAGTATACAAAGTATAAAAGGCCGTAGCAAACCAAAATTGAGTTTGAAGAATCTTTGAAAGGTGCCTTACTTGACCTTACTATAAGTAGGCCCATGACGACCTAGAACTGCTTACTAACATTGGAAATAATTTTTGATGCAGTTGGGCATACAAACCAAAGGAATTATATTTTAAAAAAAAATTATAAAATATCCAATTAATTCACAGTGAGAATCAAACTTAGGAGTAATGCTGGTAATGCACTATTATAAATTACAAAAGTATTCTAAATTATGTTATGGTGCACTGTGGTTATCTTACTAATATTATAAATACGAATGTTTCTATGAATGTTTGCTTGAAGGTATCTCTAGAACGGCTTCATGGATCTCACTGAAATTTGACATAAATGTAGAACATAGCATGGAAGAAAACATAAGCTACTAATTAGGATTGTTTTTAATTCCGCTCGGACGGAATCGCGGGCGATAGCTCGTTCTATATAAAGGGCTACTATACGACTTGTAAGGTACTTATTATTCATAAGACGTATTCATCATACTCATGTTCACTTTAACCGGCATTTGACAAGGCTATTGTTTGAACTGGTCAGACTATTATACTTACAATGGTTCGTAACACAATCTTCTCACTTCATATAACATCAACTGTATTCTGTTTAACGTCTACAAAGTTTAATATTTAACTAGCGGTTGTCAGAGACTTCGTTGCAAAAAATGATTCGTTGAAACATGAACTTAGCTTAGTATGTTTAACACGTAGCAAGAAATTAATTCATATTTTATTTTAAAAGTTCACTGAAAACATTAAAGTAAGTTTTAATTTAAATTGTACTAAAAAAACTTACCAATATTCTGGCTTAATAACAACTAACACTTTTGTCACAATATTTAAAAAAAACAAACGACTGGCACCGCGACAAGACATACATTGACTAAACTTAAATAACGTACCTATGCACCTTGAAACAGATACAGTGAGATAGTGGAGATGTTGATAATTCAGTAGCTGTTAACTTCTCATCGTAAGTTTCCACTGCCGAAACACTTGAGCAAAACATATTGCTATCACTTTCATACTGTTTGAAATAAACGAAGATAATAAATAGGGGTTTCTGTTGTATAAATATCGCATTTAATAGAAACAGACTTCATTAGTTTTAGTTTTTTAGTTTAGTAAAAATTCGAAAAAATTGACATCTACGTGGCATAGAAGTTGACTCAGCACCTGTTATGTTAAGGGTCATGGATTCTATTTCAGCAACAAAGGACAAAAACTATTTTATGAGTTATTCAATTTTTGTCTGTTTGTTTCCAACTTTGTTTTCAACTCTGTATGTTAAATGCTTGATAAGTCGTCTTTTGAATTTAAAAAAGAAGTGTTTTGCAAAATAACGTTAAAGCGCCATCTTCTGCCAGCTTCAACAACTAAATAAAAGCATTAAATTAGTTTTATTGAAATCTCACTTAGTATTTACAGATGTCTCATATTTACAAAATGACTTTGAAGTGAAAATTGTATGATTTTTGTAAAAATATGTAATAAATGAATTTGAATTTGAAGTTAAAATAATAACAAAGTAACAAAAAGCCAACATCACGCGGTGTTCCCAGGCGGTCACCCATCCAAGTACTGACCGCGCCCGACGTTGCTTAACTTCGGTGATCGGACGAGAACCGGTGTATTCAACGTGGTATGGACGTTGGCAACAGCAATGTTTAATATAATCGTCCTATTCAAATAGTTTATCCATTAAAATTTGATAAAAAAAAATATATTAATGTCTTTTAAATGCACTCATTTACACAGTTAAGTTACTGGCTATATGGTATTTTATTTCCAGTATATACTGAAATTCTTTCAACTTAATTAAAACATATGTGAAGGTCAAATCACACGAACGAATCATTGAAATAACGACTTTATTGAATATCAACATACAAAAGAACTACATAACTATAAAATAAACGTCTGCTATTAAAATAAGTAAAAAAACTATCTTATTCCCATTTCAGCGCCTGCCACCACTTATACCTGTAGTGTCTGTTAATCAACTTTGAATTATTGCAGATTTTTTCGTATAGGAGTGATAATACATTTTGAATCATTTTTCAAGTAAACAAAATAAGTATTTATTTACAAAAAACACGTACTAAAATTAAGAAATGTACGTTTATATAACATTTAAATATTAATCTTACAAAGTATTGTATCGCTGGTGGCGCTTGATCAGCCGGGGTCCTGGGTGCGGTGCTCCGCGGGCAGCGGGAATGGCGGCACGGGTGCGGGCTCGCCTTGAAGCTGCGACAACGCGCACCGCACCGCCGATAGCGTCTCCGGCGTTGCCTTCCTGCTGCGTGGTGCATTCGGCCGGTGCTGGCGAGAAAGCCGCTCCGTGGTGCCTGTCGCTTCTATAAGAATACATAAAGCTTGGAGAGACTTACATCAGTAGAAGGCAGGCACATATTGCATAGTTCCGAACCGTTCTAACGTCCGAATGGCACTATGTTATCTTTTTGATTACATAGTATGTTATATTTGTTATATATAAATGAAAATATGAGTTCGATCCAGAGAAACGCTTTTGCTGGGTAAAAATTCAGACATAGGTACATACAAGCACATCGGCTACCAGTGATCTTATCATATATTACTTTCGACTCAGAAAAGATAAATGGGTACTAAGGAAACGCTCTTATTGTATTATTTTAAGTTTAATCAACACTAAGGGTCTGTTAAGTAACCATTATATACCAAAGTGTCTACTTAATGGTTACTTTGCTTATAGTTTACCTGCACCTTACGATGTTATTGACTTTTAGCTATTTTGATACTTAAAGGTTCAATATATTTCTTACGATTGACTCTGGGGCGTTCCCTCTCCGTCATGGTGTCGAGCTGCTTGCAGCAGGTGCAGAAGTAGCAGGGCACGCCGGGTATTCCGCAACACAGCGCTCCCCACAGCCATTTGTTGAGCGTGCTGCCGATCCTCGACCAGGTGTTAGGCCCGTCATCCTGGTAGTTGTAGATGAAATCCCGGTTCATCGCCCACTGGTTACTCCATTGCTTATTTTTACGAGTTTTTGTTGATGTCGAAATGTATTTGAAGCTATTTGAAGTCTGCGAGTGTCGTGATGTGTGACAGGTAATGTCAAAAAGTCAAATTGTGGCTTCAATGATTTTTTTAAATCTATAGTCCGGAAGTCCGACTAGTCATTGGTTTCTGAGACAAAAATATATAAAACTTATTATGTTTGTTTTGTCAAAGATAATGAGAGGGATGACGATATATTTTATACAGGGATTTTGCTCTCGGAAACCAACGCTACATTGATTTATCGATCATCCATTTTAGTTTTTAGTCGAGTTACCCGTTGCGTTAATGGCACTAGAATGAATTTTGTAATCCACAAAATATTGTGTCGCGTGCCATTGGTTCACCATCGCTACCCAATTATATCTACCCCAACTTATCAAACCTTGGCTAAGTTATTTTTCACATTTCTAATTTACACTTAGGTTGAAAATAAATTAAACACGCAATATAAAAAACAATAAAACACAAGTTTAAAAATATTTAATTTCGACTTCCTACGGATTACACAATGCCGTGTCCATTCACGCATCTCAATTACGAAGCCTTGGTTCCTCACGAAGATCGAGTGATGACAAACCGACGTACGAACATTTTACGCGTCCATTACACGAATAAAAACAGCACTTCGAGCTCTTTGCTGTGTATCAAAATCATTGACAGCCCGCCATTTGCGTAGACGACACGCGCTGTCAAAATTCACTTGTAGCTTTTTTTTTTATTTCTGAACAAAAGTTGTTCGCTGTTCTGCCTTGTAATATCACCAGTAATTATTTAAGAAAATTCAACATGACTCTTCGCCTGCACATATTTCTTATCCAAATCTTGTGCCTTGTAGCAGTTTTAAATGCAAAAACCATCCATGGAATACCCGGCTACGGCAGAAATCTCGTAGTAAAATCATTGCCAGCTATTGAAGACTTGCAAAGTAATGTGTATGAAGTTTTCATGGAACCATTTTTATATGTAAGTTTTTAGTTTTTTTTTATTTAACTATATCCCCAACAAAAGAAAAAAAATCCTAACAAGAAAGTAGCGATATATTTGAACATATTTACGCAAACAACTTTGTAAATTACGTAAGTTCCATAAAATATTACCATTTGTGCTCGTAAAATAGCATTAGAAATTAAACAATTTTTTGTGATAAACCAGAAAGTGCACTTAGGTACTAACCTAGACATGTTATGAACACTTGTACATAATAAATATTTTTACTAAGAAAATGACTAGCAATTCCATGCACTAACCACTTAAATTAAACAGGAATCACGCTTGTGAAACGAGCAAAATAACCCAAAAAAAATATTATTATAACGATTTATTATTATTTATTTTGTCTGTAGAATGAATCTCAATTCCCCTCCCATTTTTCTATTCCCGCCAAAATGAAACGCATTTAACGTTTAGTCCGTATATTAATTGGCAAAGTACGACACATCCGATTAAGAGTGTTACATTTTAGAAGAGAAGTGACTATTTTAAAACTAAATCTTAAAACTAAACTCAAGTTAAATAGACATAGGTTTTAGAGACTAGTTGTCGCCCAAAACTACATACGCGCGGAGTTGAAAAAAAAACGAAATTAGTGGCCTATCTGTTCTTCCAGACTATGTTCCACATCTATGACAAATTTCAGCGAGATCTGTTTAGCAGTTCTGGAGATACCTTCTAACAAACATCCATCTAAACATTCGCATTTATAATACAACATAAATATAATTCTTTTCGTCGGATGGATCTCGTTGATCATTTGACGCTTAGTAACCAACTTTTTACTTATCGTCTACAACAAAAACATTTGTAATACTTTCTCTAATAAATTCAATTTTATCAACTTTCGATATGACAATTGAATACATAAAAAAGGAAACTTAAAATCGTTTGTTACAGACATAATGCGAACGTATGTTTTGTGATTCATATGAAAGCAATAAGATAAATATTGTAACATCATTTGTTAAAACTTTTTGCTTCACTAAGTGATAGGTTTTTGAACTTCTTAGAACGTGTCCATTCTCAATGTTACTCTATTATTTTTTGTACATACCAGGTCTCTGAACTGATATACTTCGCTACCTCTTTTGTGAATACAAAAATGAACAATCGAATTTACGAAGACAACTACTCCATTTCGATAATAATAAATATAGTAACAGTGATAAATAAAATCGACCAAAGTAGACATTCGTCCCACATTAAAGTTTCAACAAAAAATTGTGTCACATCCCCAATTTAGTTATTTATTTGTTAGTGACACTTTGTAAGTTTCAAAATGTTATTTGAAACTAGCTGTCACCCGCGACTCCGTCCGCGCGGAATTAAAAAAACACATTGCAAGCCTAAGTGTTCTTCCAGACTATGTTCTACATCTCTGCCAAATTACGTCAAGATCCATTGAGCCGTTCCGGAGATACCTTCTAACAAACATCCATCCATCTATCCATCTAAACTTTCCCATTTATAATATTAGTAATACATCTTTATGAGTATTAATAAGTGCGGTGATCTAATGATGATCAATTCTAAGTAACCAAACGAATGTAATTTCTGTTTATGTTTGCCATTCCGCTACGTATTTCAAGTCCATAATCGTATGAACATATTAATAGTTATTTAAAAAAAATAATTTCATCGCAATGGACAAAATATACAAAGATTTTTGTCGGTTAATTTCACGCAATATCAAATATCAAGGTTACGAGTACACCTGTTAAATATTCAATATGTTCAGTTAAAAAACGAAAATGTATTTTAAAAATACAACCTCAATTTACTTTATCTTTGATTTATCTTTCTTTAGAATCCTTCTGCGTGCATAAAAGATTCATAATTTACACTGACCCACTTTATATTAATCTATTATAGAAAAAAACACTTGCATATGTATACTGATTAATGTTTGGCTATGAATTAAAGTAGGTTAGTAAAAGAGTCTGAGTCTATACGACTACAATAACATATTTTTTTTGTAGCAAAAGGTGGTAAAATCATTCAATTCAATCACTTGCTTTGCCTACCTTTGAACGACACAGGAGGGGACGCTAAAAAAGAGAATATTTTCCCTATCAATACGTCTCACTCATGTCTTAATTTATCGGTTTGTAACTAACCATGGTTTTCAATTGTTACACCCATTCAAAAATAATATTGTTTAAACAGGTGACTTGTGATTTTACCGAGGACATCTTCAAAATAATGTTTTTAATGTGTGTTATTTCTAACAATAGATTTAATTTGCACTTACAATAAACTATTGTTTGCTGAAAACAGATTGTCATTATCAGATATAATCGTAGCGCCTGTTAATTTTATGTGAGCAATGAAGTAGAAGTATCCGAATTTATAATTGCTCTAATGAAATGTAGGATTTATGCTTTCTTATAAAATAATCAATTTTAAAGTTATTTGCCGATTAAATTGTTTTTTTATTGTAAAGTAAAAGAAAACGTAAAGTTATTGTATTCCTTTAATTAGGCACTTTGCAAAGAGATCCGTAATTTTTGTTGATGGCACACAAGATAATAAAATAAGTAAAACAGAATTCATATTTACGAACGTGACTTTAATTTTTCCAACAAATGCCACATTTGCATGCCGCATGAGATTTTAAGTAAATAAAATAAATAAGGAGGATTTCGTATTAACCAACTTCTTTGTGATAGTCAAAAAAACGAATCTTCGAACGTTACATTAAATTAATTGAGTTAACACGTTCAATGCCGCCCACTAACCTGGCTAGTGCCAACTAAACAAGTGAAATGCTTGCGGCATACGAGGAGACATGGTAAAAATCGTAGTGCCATAGAACGTGTTAGAACCCTTGAACATTTCGTGACTAAACACACACGTAATTAAGAGTAGGAAGTGATCTTCCTAACAACTCACGAAATACATCGTTTATGGTCAATGACAACAGGAACCATAGTCTGTATATGGTCGTGACATAGCAGCATGCTTCAACTGTTAAAATAAACGCCGTTGTGATATAATTACTATAATGTTACGGTTAATAAAAAAATCCATTGCAAAACGCGCCAATTTTCAAATTAAGTATTTTCTTGGACTATTTGGTTAATGCTAGTTAATAACACTCAGTCGACTAATTATGGATACAAATGACACTTCAAAATATGTATGTCGTAAGCGTCTGCAGAATAACGTACCGTGTAATACCTTAAGTATAGGTTATTGAAAAAAAAAATTACAACGATTAATGATTCCATCCGAATTAAAATTCGATGTATAAATGAAATACGATTCAACAAAGTCAAGGTTGTTAACGATGCGCGGCTTAGTCAAGATCTAAAACTAAGAAACTAACTAAAAAAAAGAAACTAAAACTAATGAAGAAACTGACTAACGAACAGTTTGTCAGTTTCTTTAAAAACTATGACTATATATTTCTGTATGAACATTTTGTTAGTGCGGACGCACGGTTTTGTAAACCAATCCGGATTAGCATTTTATAGCCTATCTTAATCTTGAAGTCATTGTCCGACATATGTCATCGAGGACAAATATAATAGATACAGATTAACTGCTTAATTCTATAATAGGATTTCAACATTTATGATATTTGAAATCATTATGACGGTTTTTTCTAGCGTAAACTATGTTTTCGGTTTTAGAAAACCATTTCTGTCACTAGCTCAGTGTACCAACAATTGAAAGACTTGTTCTACAATTTTTTCTTCATTTTATGGCTAAATAATTAATAAATGGAAGTTAACGTTATTTCCTTGAAAAAAAAAGATAATTAAATAATTCATATCTCAGACTCGTGCGTAGATAACATTTTAATTATAAATATACGCATACTTATACTAAATTTGTAATTGTATTAAAAAAACAGCAAATATTTATAATCATGGTAATAACTCTAACCTTTTCTACGGCAAGGATCATAAAACTTGTTCTATTATTCAAAATAATAAAAAACTATATTTTTTTATTTATTGCTAGCCAGTAATCGCATTGGTTAGGTACAGACTATGAAACGCTAGATGGCGTTCAAATGCGACGTTGGAAAAAGTTTCTATATGCATTTGAAATCTCGAAATAATTAACACTTACACACAGGAAGGCGTGTACTATGCAATCTTTATGATTCTTAGTCACAATTGTGTAGTACCAACACAATAAAAATAATTGCAATGTACTTCTTCCGTTAGCATGCATTGTAATCTGCGTTTTTAAACGTGCCAAGGACATAGCTCGTTTAGTCCTATGTATAATTATAAGATGTAATCATTAATTGCCACATAAAACCACCATAATTGGAAACCTATCTCTAGCATCTCAATAGCTTCTGCTAAATTAAATAAATTAAAATAACCTCAGAAATCGTTAATTAGTCACTAAGAGAGACACTCAGTTTAGATTTAGTATGATAAATCTTCGCTAAAGAAGTATTCAAGCGTATTTATTACTTTCGTGTGGCATCATCTCTTAAAGAAAGATTTTAAATTCAACTTTTTCGCGCCGTATTACATGTATTTATTATTTCCAGGGACCTAGAGCAGCTCCTGGTTTACAAGCTGTAGTATATCTGCAAGACGACGTGGAGTCTGGCGTTAGTGGCGAGCTGGTCTTCACGCAGGTGGCGCCCAACGGCCCTGTTTCAATACAGGGCAACATCACCGGATTGTCTGCCGGCCTGCACGGTGTACACGTGCACCAGAGTGGAGATATTGATGCAGATTGCAAGAAAATCGGACCACATTACATCGCTTACTATGTAAGTATAGAAAGATATGAGAATTGGTACGTCGGGAACAAGATAGTGATCTTCTGCTCGACGCGCCTGGTATTAATATTTTATATACCTTCAACTTTGCTTGTATGCGTCTTCTATTTCCACAATATAAAAAGACAACTACGAGGCGCAGTCAGCAAGTGGAAATAGACTATTAAGTACCCCTTGTCTGTTATTGTATTTGGGTAGATAAAATAAGCTAAACTCATAACTAAATAATCAATATTATCCTAACAGCATTGTACAATCTATTATAAAGTAGATATCAAGCAAAATATGTGATCGTTCCAGGGTCGTCACGGCGGTCCAAGGGACCCAATCCGTCACGTGGGCGACCTGGGAAACGTTAAAGCTGAAGAGGGAGAGACATTACACGTAAAGATCATCGATGAACTGATTTCTCTGGCCGGTCCGCGGTCCATTGTCGGTAGATCGTTAGCTATAACCAAGGGAGAGGACGACTACGGCAGGGCAGGGACTGAAGAGAGCGCTTTAACTGGTACTTCAGGACCTGTAATTGCATGCGGTGTTATTGGTTACTTACATTAGTAATGTTTATGTATTTTTTTATACTTACACTCATAGGGTTTAAGTCTCATTTTACAGTAGTTTTTAAACATAAAAAATCAGCAAACAAAAATTGTGAACTAAGTTGTACATCCACTTTTTCCCTATACGTTTTAAATATTGTAGAGTAGACCAATATCAATAGAACTTTGTATAATAATTATATTGTAAGGAACTAGTGTTTTATTAAGGTTTTTTTTAAAGTTGCCCAACGTACCACCTGAATGCACCGAAATAGCAAAGATGAGGTGACTACCCGTAAAACGCGAAAGCACAGAAAGAAGATATTTCCCCTTCCTATGCGTCCTCTCCTCGAAATCCATTACCCTTCCCATCCTTTCCTTTCCAAGCCAAACACGGAATGACTTTCACATCTCGTCTGTCTTCTGAATAGTCGTGGTATTTCACCTGTATGTTCGGAATATATTTGGTAATTTCTTTTCTTTGACAACTTCTCAAATACGTAAAGACGTTTATTTTGTTGAATTCTCGAATATTGAAATGGTTACAAAATGCAAAAAATAAAACATTAAGGCAATAGCTTTACAACTTTTTTATTTTCATGCAGTTTAAGAAAATAACAAAATATAACCAGCATAATAAAAATATAACAGCACCGCTGTAGACAGTCGAAAACTGTACCCTTAATATAATGTGATGTCTTACACCTGTTATCTAAACCTAAGCCGAGAAATAAATATTTATGAGACGGACGGCATCTCGAAAATATCAAAATTTGATTTTAAATTCATTAAAAAAATATAATAAACATGATTGATACTATTTAAGACGAAATATTTTTTCTTTTGTATTTAATTAGGAAGACACGATATTTGACAAAAAAAATCTTAGAAAAAGTAGACTTGTGCACAATCCGCTCATATTTTCCAAAATTTGCTAATGGCCAAATGTTATATTGGCCATGTTAACCAATGTTGGCCATTACTGGAGACCAATGGAAGCAATCAGACTTTCGACTTTCGCGATGTAGGCCTTTTGCGCGTCCTCCTTTGACATACCGTTCTTTTTGCTCCACGCGTCGAATTTGGCTTTGCCCTTCAAGTCGAACATACCGGGTCTGTCTGTAAAAAGACAAAAATAATATTTTATTAGTTTGTTTACCATTCAAAAATGACATTAGGATTTGCTTGCAAAAATGTTTACACCATCTTTTTTCAATCGGACTGGTTTTTTTTTAATAATTAATTTAGACAAACATCACTTGAACATAGATTTCATTAGTTAATCTAATATATAAAATTCTCGTGTCACAGTTTTCGTCACCGTACTCCTCCGAAACGGCTTGACCGATTCTCATGAAATTTTGTCAGCATATTGAGTAGGTCTGAGAATCGGCCAACATCTATTTTTCATTTTTTTTTACCTGCTCGCGGACAGAGTCACGGGCGACAGCTAGTCTTATAAATATAAAAATGAATTGCTGTTCGTTAGTCTCACTAAAACTCGAGAACGGCTGAACGGATTTATCTTATCTTAGTCTTGAAATGTTCGTGGAGGTTTAGGGAAGGTTTAAAAGGCGAGAAAAAATTCATACCGCTATTAAGTTTTTTTTCCCTGCGCGCGGACGGAGTCGCGAGCGACAGCTAGTAATTTATAAAATAAGGAAACGTTCAAGAGACATGTTGAAGGGCAGAGTATAAAATAAAAACAATTTTAAAGCAATTTTCCTACATTACTAAGTGGTATCATGATAGTATTAAAACAAGATAAATCGTAATTATTAAGCGAGTCACAAATAAGACACGAGTTGCGAATGACGTTTGAAGGACAAAAAATATACAATGATAACTTCTTTTTGTTCAGTCTTTAGAAGCAGACATTTTCGTGGAAAAAACGACGATGTTTGTTCGAAGAGAATGTAGATTTTTGTTACCTCAATTTACTACAACATTTATTTAACATAAGAAAAAAAAAACCTAAAAGATTTTTTGCTTTGTGACGTGTATAAAAAATATTTAGTAGATGAAATATTATTGATAATAATAAAATGTACAATGTATGGATATAGAAGTCGGTAAAGTGCCTCATTCAATCAGACATTGTCTTATATATATTTATATAAATGCTAAATATAAATAGACGTATTATTACTTAACGTTCAACCGTCTTGTTACTTTGACCCCTAAGTTATAACCTCGCGTAAGTTGATTTAAATAAATATTTTCAAATTCGTATTTACAGACAGTCACTAGTTAAATACATAATAAATATTCCTTTAAAATTAGTAAATACATTAACTTTTTTAACTTCCTTGTTATCTTTAGAATAAGTTGAGAAAAAAATTGGCAAATATGGTCCTTCGAGTCTTTTTGAAATAAAATCATGGCTAGTTCATGTTGATGACTAGATCCGAAATCATATTATCCTAGAATTCCATAACATACTTAAAAAAACCAATAGTGGACCTGCTGACCCCATAAATAATAATGTGCGTGATTAAATCAATAATTAACGCTGTAATAATAGTACCATTGTAAGTTATTCATGTGAACAAGTGAAAACATTGATGTAAGTATATTCAATTGTTTTGGGGCCTTGATAAGTACAAAGTGCGCTTGAGTAATGCATTTTAAATACAATCCAACATCAAGTGACAAGTATGAAAGATAATATCGTCATCTATAAATATAAAAGAAAGTCGTGTTAGTTACACTATTTATAACTCAAGAGAGGCTGAATCGATTTGACTGAAAATTGGTGGGCAGGTAGCTTAGAACCAGGAAACGGACATAGGATAATTTTTACCCCATTTTCTATTTTTTATTCCGCGCGGACGGAGTCGCGGGCAAAAGCTAGTCTATATATATAAAAGAAAGTCGTGTTAGTTACACTATTTATAACTCAAGAACGGCTGAGTCGATTTGACTGAAAATTGGTGGGCAGATAGCTTAGAACCAGGAATAGGACATAGGATAATTTTTACCCCGTTTTTTTTTTTTTATTCCGCGCGGACGGAGTCGCGGGTAAAAGCTAGTAATGTCTATTTATCAAATTTTTCAACAATAATCATTATTAAAATGTATGACATATATTCATTATATGACACTAGTTTTTGCCCTGAAATAAAAATGAGTAAAAATTCTTGTGGTACTTGAGACTATGTTCTACATCTGTGCCAAATTCCAATAAGATGTGTTGAACCCTTATGTAGTTAGGGAGTAACATATTCCATGAGAATCATACACATTTCTGGGATCATAAGTGTGTTTGTATATCAATAAAAAATTATAAATATATATAATAGTAAAATTTTAATATTATTTATGTCATCAAATATAATTCTTAACTCTATGGCTAATGTTTTCAATGAACTAGTTTCCTAATTTATTTTTCCCTTAGATGATATCTTCACTAAAAACAGGAAAATATCTGATGAAAAATAATGGAATAACAATAACTCTACATCAATAGCTTACAAAAGGAAGAATTATGGTAATTTCAGAACATACACAAGAATTACCTAACCTTGTTGTTGAGAAAGACTATATTTCTTGTGTTTATAATGAAATACAAATACATTAGTATGTATACAATATGTATACATATATACATATGTATATATACAAATACAGTAGTAGGTATTTTATGATAGGAATATTATCCAGACCATTTAATATTTAGCACATGGTAATAAAATACTATGCAAGATGGACCAATGATCTGGTCAAGGTTGCAGGAGTATCCTGGATGCGGGTTGCACAGGACCGATCATCGTGGCGATCTTTGGGGAAGGCCTATGCCCAGCAGTGGGCGTTACGAGGCTGAATGGATGGATGGATGAAATAAAATATTAGTATTATTAAAATACTAGTATTATCTTTTAACTAAATTTAATTAGATATTGTATTGTCTGTCTGGAAAAACACATATGCTACTTATTACGATTTTTTTTATTCAGACGGATTCACGGGCGACAGCTAGTCATATATAATAAACATTGGGTAACAAGTCATCTGACATTGGGACCACTGTATTATGTTAATTATGTTATACTAGCTTTACTTCCATCATTCCATCCATACATCTATACATTCGCATTTATAATATTAGTAAGATGGAAAAAGGTCTTCACTATTTTTATAATTTTAAACGCTTTACAGAATATAATTTGTATGTTTATCTGGACCTATATTTACTAAGTTAAAGTACTAAAATGACTTTATTTTTCTAATAAAAAAAATTCCAATATATTTATTTAAAAAGGAATAAAAAAAAACAACTTTAATGGTGTACTCAAACAAACTGTAATCCACTTTCAACTGAATATTTACATTTGTGAAAGTGTGTTAATGGCTACATGAGACATAAAATATTCAAATGTACCTACACTTCACCATTTTAACAGTTGTAGTAATGTTCAGGTAACTACCAGGTCAGGCACAAAGAAAAAAAAATACAACTAACTCATGCTTTAGTTAGTTTTAACTATAAATCTTTTTATTAAATTGCAACATAGTGTAGGTGTGCACAGTTTGAACATTGTCATTGGTTTGCTTTTAAATTAATTGTTTTATACTTTTTTTAAATTTAATTGTGCACTTACTTGCAGGGTCAGCATCTCCTGTTGTTGCTTGTTTGAACAGGGCATACAATTCTAGCAAATCCCCATCGCTGGGCAGTGATTTTAGGTTCCTTACATTAGCTGCCGCTTGGTCAAATTGCTGAAATTTAATATATTTATATAAAAGAATTTTTACATACAGAATTATATTGACTATTTTATTCAGGAATAATCAAAGATAATTTATAACATTCATGTTAATACAAACTGTCAATATTTCAATTTGTTAAAAAGAAACTCTTGGATAAAAATAGTTCCGTTCCAATAAACAAACTTTCTTCAGAGCATTTACATTTTAATGAGTGTCATTGACTCTTAATTCACAATGTTTTCAGTTAATTTGTGAAAATTTGCACTAAATTCAATGACAACTTGAGGGTAAATTAGGCAAATAACTCAAAGGTCATTAACATTTATTTATTTGGTAATTAAAAAAAACTTACCTCTTGCAGTGACATGACGTGTGTTTAATTGATCGAATTAACCTAAAACAAAAACACTTTGTAATGATTACAAGCTTATTATTTTATAATTTTATAAAATCGAATATTTACCGCTAATGATGCAAAAGCAATAACAACTAAGGTTATATCAATATCACAGTATTTTTAAATATTAAGAACACGTCACTAACTTACAAGAATGGAAACAGGAACGTCTTCTTTAGACCGGCTCTGGTGAATGACTAAATAAATCGTGCGATGCGCGAATGCGAAGGAAACTCGGCAAGGTGCCTTGGATTTGTAAACTACCAACTGACGTGGAATATTATACGCATACGAATGACGACATTGTACATTATCCTGAACCTTGAGCTTATTTGAAAATATTTAAAAACAATCCTAATCATAACGACTAAATTTAGATTTCTGTGACAGAAATCCCCGTTAAGTCATATTAGCTAACTCTGTTTTATCAAAGCTAATGACAGGGATGACGATATGTTTTACACAGAGATTTTGGTGTCAGAAACCAATGGTAGATATAACCCTCATTTACATAATTTTCTTTTTAATATTTAAACACCACGTAAAGCTAAAATACTGAATCACAAATTTTTAAAATCATATTTAAATTTTATCGACTTTACAAAACCTACACTCGTAAAGCGGGTAGCCGTTTTTATTAGCATTACAGTGAACTTATCTTTTCAGTGCGAAATTTTTTTTCCAACACACTTTTTGTCTTTCAAAAGACAGAGATAATAATGTTTTGTATACATGCTGCGTTGAAACTCATGTATGAGTACTAAATTGCACCTTCTTGCATCAAACTCTTATATTCGTTACTATTGGAAACATTTGAAGGAAAGGGTGGAAAGAAGGGAAGAATCCTAGCCATGCTACTTATAACTTACTTGTATTTTAGAACTTAAATTTTCCACCATGACTTAGTGCTCAAAATAATCTCAAGTTACAACTTGAAATAAGGCTCGAAGAGCTATCGTTCTTTCGGAGTACACTTTAGCAATTTTTTTCTCACAATTAGGTAAGCAGTAAATAAATAAATTTAAACCAATCAATTGATTTGAGAATTTTATTTACCAAAATACATTCTTCGCAGTATAATTTTCACAACGTAAAACCAAGAGAAATAGAATATTTGAGTATGTATGTTAATATTAATATATTACGTAACAACTAATCTTATGAAAAAACAATTTATGCGTATTTAGAATGTAACTTTTCAGCCATTTCGATGTATTGTTTCTTGGCGTCGTCTTTAGAGATTCCCTTACGGCCAGTCCACGCGTTCCATTTCGCCTTTTCTACGATGCCGCTGGGTTCAGCTGGAAAAAAATAAATTGATTAACTTAAATATTCACAAAAATAGTCCATCGATTTACGAGTTACATTCATTAGCTAATGTATCAATAATATATACATTTATTTTTTGAAAACAAGTGCATAACTGATAATTGTTCATCTACACCTATTAATAAAGAACATGTTCTATAAGAAAGGAAATATTTTTATCTCAGTCAATTGGTGAATCCATCTCATCTTCATTTTAGGCGCGGCGTTCACCCGTCGTCAAGGCGTCGACGCCGCGGCGAGGTGGTAACGCAAATAACAAAATGTGGAGAAAGCGAACCGGAACCGAACCAAACCCTATTTTAATATAAAACTGGCAAAAATTTGGATTGTTCTAACGAAAAATTTAACAGCTACGCTTACACCTTGAAGGCAAATTTAACGTGTAGCAAAGAATTGGTTCCATTTTCGCCTTGGTTTTTTTGTGCGGTTTTTCAAGAGGCACAGCAGTGTGCTTTACTAAAGGAATCTGCAACAATAAACTTACAGATGTTGACATCTCCGAACATTGCCTGCTTGTAGAGCGAGTACAAAGCAAGGTTCTCATTGTCGCTCGGCTTCGTCTTCCAGTTCCTCACGCTGTCTGACACTTTCTTGAATTGCTGCAAAAAAAAAATAATCTATCAAGTACTCAATATTTAAATGGGTTTTATTTACAATTGAGCGGAGCTATCCTAATAATTTTGGTTGATGCCTTAAAGAATAACCAATTAAACGGATCCAAATTTTTCATAATGTTAAATTGATTGAAATAATCAGTGATAATTTAACCTTCAAAAGAACAGTTAAATAAAAAAATGCTTTTAGGTATCACCAAACCAAATGTAATTTTATAATCTTTGTATGTTTTTTATCAGAAACAAACAAAGGATAAAGCCAACGGCCTTGATGTAAACTTGAAATTATCTCATTGATTGTGTAAATGTTTATATTGATTATAAATCAACTTAATATAGGAGTATTGCTGAATTCTAGATGCAGGTATATCTTGGTATTTTTTTAACAAAATGAACCTGCTGTTTGGAAAACAACCCAAATTGCCATGTATCTTTACGACCAACTTTTATAATCTAAAGTTCTGCATTGCGGTTCTACATTCGAATGTACGCGTGGAAAATTACTTAAAAACCGTTTTAAACCGGGTCCCACATGAATTCTGGGTCAATAAACCGCAATGCAGAACTTTAGATACGGTTTTATCGTATGAGAAAACTCGGTCCAAGAATACTAACCTCGTCGAGAGACATTGTTGCTATTTAATTAAATCTGTAACAAAATTTAACATTTATTAGTGAACTGTCGTAAGTATAGTATCAATTTTCACTGCTGAAATACATGTTACATTTTCTACTGAGATGTTTAATGTAACATGTTACATACTTATATCGATGGTTCCTACGTATAAGGAGCAAATTAACAAATTAATTATTTTTACTTTTTTATGTTAAAAGCTTCCGTCTTAGTCAAGTTAACATGCACTAAACACAAACACACATTTACAGGTGTAAACGTGTTTTTTGCTGAAGTGAAAGGGCTTATGCTGCATCTTTTCCTACATGGTTAAGACTTTGAGAGCCTCTCCTGTAAATTTGTCAATTTGCACATTGGCCCTTATTCGTAGAAGCTATCGATATGTTGAATTGTGAATGTAGAATATAGATTTGGGTCTCAGAAACCGACGGTAATTCGTCTATAATTTCTTTAATGGGCTGTGTCCGATATTCCACTGGTATTAAGATATCAGTTTATGCTGATTAGCAGCAAAAATACAGTAGTATTTAGGGAGTTGACACGTGTCACCATGCGTTGTTCCCAAACTTGGTTAACATTTGTACCAATATCTTGTTTGAATTTAAATTAAAATTAACCATGAATCGTACATTAAAAGTATTCAATACATTGAAAACATTAGAGCTAATATTCTTGTTATTCATTAAACGAAGATTTACTAGCTATTACACCTCTGTAGAAAAAAAAATTAGAAGAATTGTCATGACGTAAAATAGAGGGATGATCAATGACAAAGGTCAATAACCGTTTGACAGCGGATACCATTGATTCGCATAATGTTTCCGCCGACAATTTGCTTCCGCATTGTTTATAAATCATAAACAGATTAGATTGCATTTAGTCTCACGCTTATTGCAGACTGAGAAAGCAAAGAGAATTTTAAAACGAATAACGAAATATACGAATTATTATTTTAACCATGTGATATAATAGTAATAAATAGATTTAAAAACTTAGAACCTACAGTCAACACACTGACACACAAGGTTTTGAGTCCCCGCGTCAATCTAGTTAGCATAATAAGCAATCCGTATATTTATTATAATTGTTTTTATTATACCTATATTATAAGAATTTTAATTATATAAAAAAAAAATTATACACTTTATCATAATATTAATAATTAAAATTAGAACATTTTGAAAGACAGAATTAATTTTCCGTAAGCTTTTATATATTTTTTTTAATAATTTTTTTCTAAGGAAATATCTAGTAAGGATGGAATAGTACTACAACTTAATAACGAGGTACTCACCTGGGGGTAGGTCAGAAGTGAAATCAACAAACAAACTGAGTTCTTTCGACGTCGGTGTCTGGTTAAATTTTCGCGGTACGATATTTATCAATGCCCGTGGATTACGATAGGGTTGCCGCTGCGATAAATAACCGATAACTCTACTGTCATTATAATGAGTGTAATCGGTAAGTTATAAACCTTAAAATTATATCAAAATGCAATGATTAATTACTTGATTGCAGGTGGTAGTATGATAACAGACAGTATATTTCACTGACCAATATAATTTTTTAATAATATTAATCTACCAAATTTTCCTTAAAGAAAAATTTTCGTTTTAAAATTATTTAAGCCCAAAATAAAGGCCTTTCTTTGATATTTGTGATTATTATTGTATCAAATTTAGTTTAGTTTAGTTATTATTGTGGGAATCAAAGACGCCAAGTTGTTAGGGGTATTTAATGGAGTTTGTCGAGACAGGATTATCGTATTATACCTTGATTTTAAGCATATCTCTCTCGTACATCTACAAGTTATCTGGTACAATTACGTTTGGATACCATTGTACCTAATTTAGGTATTACCCTACACTATTAGTAGTTATTAGTATTTGCACTTGTTATATCCTAATCAGTCTCTAATCAAAGACGTGTAAGCTTTTTGTATAATATTAATTTCAACTTCAACAACGTATACAAGTATATCATCCGTACCACTCATAAACCATATCAGAAACCGATTGGAAATTCTCCAAAAGGTACTGTCCCCCTTGGCATATGCCAATAGCAGTTCCATATTATTACATACTTGAATATAAGCTTATCTAAAAGGCTTGCCACGAAGCTATTAAAAAACAGTGCAGGACAAAGTAGGTGCAACAAGAAACTGCTACGGAATGTTTTAGGGTTGGAACACAGGCCTCTGATGACTGGCAACATCACATGCACGGCTTTATCTGTACTGTCAAGACATAAAAATTAAGGTTCAAGCGTGGATAGGTACAGGAGGTGCTCAACTTATCATAGGTGATATAGACTTACTAACATCTGTATTTCATACTCCAAAATTTTTATGGAGTGATCTTCCAATCTCTATCTTGCTGTGGTAACCACGCGGTGTCCTCCGTTGTCGATGTGCGAACTCCCGCGGTATTGTTGCGGTATTGCTGCGACGTCGACTGAGCTGCTGCTAGGTCTGTTCTATTTGTAGTTACAATTAGTTTTTCTCTAGTATTAAAATTATAGTAGATTAAATATAAAATGTTTTTTACTTTTAAAATTATTTATTACACAGTTTTGTGCAAACCTCTTTTAAATTACTTAATACAAGTCAAGGACATTAAAGTATTAAAAAAAAACTAAATGACGTAACAAACATGAGATTTCCTTAGCATTGTTTTAATAAAACTTTATGAAAAACATTTTATCATACAATTCAGTTAGTTGTTTTGCTAAAGATTGGAGATAAATCGTTAAATAAATTAATTTTGTAGTGTCTTAACAGATTTTATTATTTTTCTTACGCCATAAAAAAGATCAAAATATGTTATGTCTATATAAATATATCTAATAATTTAAAAAAATATTTCTTACATGCTACCCCTATTGTTTATTATTATTTATATAAGTAGAATAGACCATATAAATAATACTTATTAATAAAGCCAGCTCTATCAACTGGGTAATCAATAATATTAACAAGAATTGCGATATAGCGACGTCCAAATGAGTTATTTATCTTTGCTTCACATTTATCAGCTGCCTGTTATAATAGCAAAATGCACTAAGCAACTAACTTATTAAGCTTAGATATTTCTTAATGATTGTCAAGTTATTATTCATCTTTCTATGTTTCAATGAAATTTTTAAGAAATGAAAATTGAGAGAAGAAATTACTTATTCTCGAAATATCCACGACTGGTACAAGTACTGTAAAACTTTTCGAGATATCTTCCGTTTTGCGATTTTTTTTTAAATAAGTGCACTGAATATTGCATTGTCTGTCTGTCCTTTACATAGCTCATCTTGTAAAGAAGAAATTCCACTTGCAGAATTGCATCTATCTATTGCATAATACAAAATTTTATCGTAAATTGGAGACTTTTGTTGTCGGAGGGCAAATCCCACTTCGGGTCACTGCGTCGCCCTAGTTAGTTAATTTCTGTCTATCGCTTATGTTTAGTTTGGTATTTGTGAATTAACAGTAATACATTTTAACCATAAAACGATTGTGATAGGAAAAGTTTAGTCGGCATTACATTACTCCTTGCTTATTCTGTCGGTGAGGTGATAAACGCTTTATACCTCTGATAAGATATCGAAACGGAACTTGATAAATGACCGCTAGGAAAAACCGTGCACAGTCCTAAAATAGAATAAGTGAAATTTGATATGTACAACGCATTAACCATAAAACGGATGAAAGGTATACGGTTTAAGAAATCTTTATTTCCTTAATAAGAATTACAATTCACTTACTTAAGGCAATTAATGGTCCATGTTACATTTGTATTGCAAGCGTACAGTGTTGTTTTTATACAATGCAGGTAGTGACAAAACTTATACACAAACAAGTTGAAACATTTATGAGTTAACTGATACGATGAATAGTATAAAGGTACAAATTAAACCTAAGTGCGAAGTTATACTCGTGGATAGAAAAAAGTAGCGCACTGCAGTGCCAGTACTCTTTTCACTCCAGGTTTTCATTCCATAACAAAGATAATGGATAGTTTCCCTCAGGTCTGAGCAAGGCCCCAGCTCGCCTCGTGGGAGTGGGACGATTTTATGTTCTTAGCCATATCAAGCCTACTCAACGTGATATCTTTATTTTTCTATAGTAAATGAAGACAGTGTGAAAAGTGAAATTAAGTTAATAAAATATTTTAAAGATTAATTTTATTTATCTAATGTTATCGTATCAAAATTGGGACATTACAAGTGTTTGCTTTCAACTCAAGTATATGTTTTTTGGGTGGCACCTTTCACAACACCATATTAATGTTGTATTGATTAGATAGGGAATACGTTGTGCACTAATAAAATGTTTTCGTTAATCCATTACATGCTCGAAAAATGCGTAGGTTGTAATTGACATGAGGTAGCAGGTGGGATGGTTACCAAGTATATTTATTTAGGAAAAATTATGTACTAATTTATTATTCATAAGACGGTACGATTGTGTGAAATCATATTAAAAAAAACAGCAAAAGTCTCGTTTTACATTGTAGCCTGTGACTTTGTCTGTGTGGAATTAAAAAAAAACTTCATTTTTTATTTTTAGCGAGAGCGATTTTTTGAAAAATAAAACTATCCCATGGGAACGGTACATTCTGCAATGACATGACTACGCTATATACACTGTATTCTATTTATGTTACAAATTTCATACAGATCCGTCTAGTCCAGGGATCCCCAAACTATTTTGGACAAGTGACCCCCTTCTCCAAAATGAACCGTTTCCACAGACCACCATGGCCAAATTATCTACTTTTAAGATCAATTATTGTTATTATTATTTTTTTCATTCTGACTTAGGTATATAGAAGAAGACAGAGTGAGAATTAGCAATGCTTTAAGTTTAATATCGACCCCCTGGGAATCCCTGGTCTAGTCGTTTTGGAATTACGTGGGTACAAAGCCGCGCGCAGAAGGAAGGACACACCCTCCCACTAACATTGCGCTAGTCTGCTCAGTACAAGACGTCATAACGCCATCAACAAACCTTCTCTGCAGGAGTAATACCAGTACAGTATTGTATTGTATTATCTGTGGTAAAAAATATTAAGTTTTTAAATAGATTACGTTGTCCCTAATCTTACTAACTCTGACTAAAGTAAAGCGTCATGTCAGATTAAGCCTCATTCTGAACATACTCAGAAAACAGTTAAGTTGATAAGGTCCGTACTTTCGCCCGCCAACAAATAATATTTTTGTTTTATCAATTAATAATTTTGTTGCTAATGAAATTTACGATCGTAATGATAATTACGATATATAATGATTATTAATAATGATAGAGTCGAAATAGATATCATTTATTTTATAGGTAAATCTTAGTCACGACAAACGTAATTTTATCACTAGGAGACGTTTTCTAAATCCATTTTAAAAATGAACGCAATAAATTACTTGTTTTAACAGTTACCTCCAATCTTCCGTATATCAAGCAAAATAAAATATTGAGTAAATATAAAAACGTTGTATTGCAGAAGTTTACTTAATGAAAGTACTGTTATTTTACTTATTTTAACGGTAATCAAGTCCAAAGTAATAACGAACGACTTGCTCTTGAAAGGTCTTTTCGTACTCAAAGTTGAAAGTTGTTATTACAAAAACAAATTTCAGTCAAATAACATATTTGGCTTAATATCCGCGTTTCTATATCCATTTTATATTTATAAAATAGTCCATTGTCCATAGCAAAGTATATGTCCGTCTCTTCAATAAGCTTATGTTTATTTTATATTCTGACCGACCGTGAACTTCGTCGCTTTATAAACTAACGAGGAATATTAACAAATTTAGAATCGTAAAAAAAATGAATGAAATTAACGTAACAATTTGACGTCACGAATGTGTACAATTAAATGCAATTGGTCGTATTAAAAATTAAAGGTTTTTTAAATACACACTCAAATAGATGTGGCGCAATAGTGTTATGCGTTCATAAATATTATTTTCAATGTCACAATAATGTACTTTAAATAAACAATCACTATTATCATATCTTTATCCGTACGCAAAATGTACTTGTACATTTATATTTGATAAAATGCAATAAATTGTAGGACGTCCACATAAGATAACGTGGCAGATTAACTCGAGCTCATTAGAGATTTCAATGAATCTATCCCTTATATTTAATCCCAAAAGGCTATTTAAATGTGTTTGTACAGTGATAGCTGACTACTGTAAACCCGCCTCTGTCTTCTCCAGCGACCCTTATAACCCGACGGATCCATTTTCATGCTTTTCATAAATTTATTGATTCATCATAAACATTATAATTATGATTTTCATTCATTTTCACTCCATCCGCGAGGAATTTAAAAAAAAACTTAATTAGTAGCATATGTGTTCTTCCACACTATTTACATCTATGCCAAATTTAAAATTTCGAGAGCTGTTTAACTGTTTTAGAGATACCTACCTTCTAACAAACATCCATGTATCCGTACACACCTCCAAATAATATCATTTTTAATATAAGTACTTTGTTTAATTTTACATTTTAATTCGGAATATATGGACTTAAAAAATCCGGACTACAGGGAATCGTTGGCACTACCGACAAATTTGATAGTTCGACATTGCCCTGCAAAGTCTGATTACGACCGTACTTTAATAAAATATATATAAAGATGTTTTCTTATTCGTGATCCTCCTTCATACTTGGTAGCGTAAAATAATGGTGCTATACTATAATGTTCATTCGATAGCTTTATTTTTACTCATCTATATATATAAAAGAAAGTCGTGTTAGTTACACTATTTATAACTAAAGTACGGCTGAATCGATTTGACTGAAAATTGGTGGGCAGGTGGCTTAGAACCAGGAAACGGACATAGGATAATTTTTATCCCGTTTTCTATTTTTTATTCCGCGCGGACGGAGTCGCGGGTAAAAGGTAGTTTATCATATTTACCATCCATTATTGTAATCCAGGATCAGCTTTACTGTTATCTTAGTGACATTGACCAAATATTGTATTATTTAATACCTAGTTTTAGATATATCTATGCAGATAAAAAATATTAAAGTGTATGTATTTAGTTTAATATCGTACAGCAAAATGTCATCGTGAGCTGTAATTTATCATATTAAACGTATTTATGTTTCTATGTGAATGTCAATGTCAAACGACAATTCAAAATAAATGGGTAGGAAATAAAAGTCCTCTACTGTAAGCATATTTGTACATTTTTATTGCATCATTATCGTAATAGCCTTTGTAATGACTAGTTTTATTATTGGAAAGCGGTGGCAGTTTGCATGTCATCGTAAGGTATCATCATGGGGTCAGTGGGGGGCATTTGCACGGTGGCCGCGAGTACCGGTGACCTCTGCCCTTCTTTGAGCAGCAGGATCTTAACCAGTGACCCCTCCCCGCCCTGTCCTGTCACACCCCTCAGGAATATCTCAGGGTTTATGTTCTCATCAAATATCTCTTCTACTTTCGTCGGAAGACGGAGTTGACTATTAGGACCGAGGAGGGGAACCTGTAGTCAAGTTATTAATTAAATATATTGGATTATTTATTTAATATTAATATATAAAATTCTCGTGTCACAGTTTTCGTTGCCATACTCCTCTGAAACGGCTAGACCGATTCTCATGAAATTTTGTGAGCATATTCAGTAGCTCTGAGAATCGGCCAACATCTATTTTTCATTTTTTTTTTAACTGCGCGCGGACGGAGTCGCGGGCGACAGCTATTGATATATATATGTCTAATTAGGTTTTTTTTTGACTTACAGATTATCTTAAAAAGAAGTAGATAGGAAAGGGAGAGAAAATGACTAAAAAGAAATGTAACAACTGATGGAGTGACGACTATTTCTTTTCAAACATTACATTACATCAAATTTTCTGCCATTTTACTTTTTAGATAATTTCAGACATCTGCTGGCTTTGTGTCATTCTTTACTATTATTAAACCTAAATTGTACATTTCTTTTAGTAAATATATTTTTTTTTTCATTTTTAATTTACAATATTTATATCATAATACCGGCGTTACAGATACGGATAGATAAAAAAAGCTTTATCCTATTTAATTTTACTGTTAATTAAAGATAAGATACAATAAAAAAAAATCATAACATGTATTTTTCAGTTCCAAAGAAATCAAATGAAATATCAAGAATTTATGGTTCTTAGAAATATTTATTACTATAACTGTTAAATTCAATTTCCCTTCCCAATTTTTTTCTTATAAGAAAATCATGGAAAAGTAAAGGAAATTAGAAATTGGCCTTCGATCAGACTACTAGCGGACTATTGTGGTGAGAGAACGTACTATTGGTGTAACAATACTATGGTGTTAAGGACTCAAACAATGTTAAAAAATGTTCCTGCAATGCACAAGTTGATACTTGAAATGTTTACCTTCAAATAAGGCTTATAGACCTTGTAGTTGTTTGTGTGGACATGAAATAGAAGAGCCAGTCCTGCTGCCGCACTTGTACTCGACCTGTTCTCTATAATGATAGTCACACGGAACACTGGACCTAGACCTTCCACCTGAGATAACAATTCTGTATTTTTTTTTAGATTAGCATTAAAACAAAGAAAATTACATAATGTGTGACTTTTGTTGCGTATATAATAGCAATATTGTGCTTGTTATAGATTGCTATTAAAAATCATAGGCGTCTTTGGCTTGAAAAAGTTATCATAAAAAACAATTTATTAATACAAAGAAATCTAAAATTAATTAAAAACAAAATTACCTCAGCAGTAAGTCGTATAGGTTCTAGAGCCCCCACAGCAATAGAATTGTCAGACTTCACATGTACTTCTAAAAGAGTCTTTGCGGCCAACAGCCGCAATCTGTTCAGTTCGTGTTGGAAAGTTTCATGCATTGCTGCAAGAGTCACTCAGAGTCATTAAGTGGTCAATAATTGTGTACCTTAGTGTAGATCAGGGATTCCCAAACAATTTTGGACAAGCGACCCCTTTTCCAAAATAAACTGTTATCTCAGACCCCCCATGGCCAAATTATCTAATTTTAACATCAATTATTAATATTATTATTAATTCTGACTTAGGTCAATAGAAGACACAGTGAGAATTAGCAATGCTTTAAGTTCGATGTCGACCCCTTTGGGAATCCCTGGTCTAGATCAAAGTAAAAACATACCAATAGAATTCTCTCGTTCTCTGGCAGACTGTTCGAGGAATAATTTCGACCTTTTAGGTATGAGCCAAGGTTTTTCTGAACTCAAAGGATCGGGTATGACATCCGCACTCGCAGCATCTGCGTTAAAATCTGCCGTACGCTTTAATATCTTCAACATAAGATTGCCATCTGAAAATAATTATAAAGCAATAAAAACATAACAAACAAGAAATCAAATGCTATCAAAATATGTCGATTAATTTAACTTACTAGTTGTAATAATTACGAAAACATTTTCCTCTTTACCGAGCTGTCCAAATTTCATAACAGACACTACATCTGAAACAATTCAATAAATTAACTTTATAACTCATAAATTATTGTTTTAATATTGTTTTGGTCCTTTGAGCCGGACACAAATCCAAGTTTTCTAAAAATCTTCATTAAAATTAAGGCCCTTCGTACACAAAGCTACAAAAATTTTAGTCGCCAAGCGAGAATCGCTAACATTCTAGTCGCCAAAGTCGTTTCTCGACTTCAGATCGTCATGAGAAAAGTCGCTGCGATTTTCAAGATGGCGGAGCAAATGTATAAAAGTTGGCATTCTGTATATTGGTGCAAGTCAAGTTAACAGTGGTAGTGGTGCTAGCAACAACATCTGTTGCACGAATTGGCCTCGCTCAGTGAAATACCACGACCACACAGAAGACAGACGTCAAGTGGAAGTAATTCCGCGTAGTCTGATGAGTGTGGTACCGGAAGCCTAATTTTAGTCCTCTTTTCTTTCCCACCCTTTTCTTATAAGGAAAGGATGGTAAGGGAAGGTGGATTTGATGGAGGAGGAGATGCATAGGAAGGTTAAATATTCTCTTTTTGTGCGTCTCCTCCTTCGTCGATTGAGGGTAGGCAACGTATCTGAAATTACGAATGTCTATTGGCAGCGGTCGCTTCGCCATTTCGGCGAATTCATGTGGCCGCTTGCTCGTTTGCCACCTTGTAATATAAAAAAAAGTCGTGTAGTCGCTGTGACTGACCGAATAGACGACTCGTGTCGAAGATTTACCTAATAATGTTATATAATACAAACCTTTTATGAACATAGTATCTCTGCGAGATTTTCCATCATACAGATGCAGATGTCCTGACGCAAGCGCGACTGCTATCAGAGTTGTACCTAAATGCATTATAGGAACCAAAGTTAAAGCTACTGGTCTATGTTCTAGAGTTAACGACCATTGTTTTTTACCCTGGAATAAAAACACTGAATCAACATAATATAAACTATTTAATTAAGATTTTACAGATCTGGTTTATATATATTTAAAAAATACTATATTATACACAAGACATAAATTACGCGAATATAAATACATAGTCCACATAATTGATGATTATGCTTTTAATATACTAATTTATGAATAAATCTTACTAATATTATAAATGCGAATGTTTAGATGAATGGATGTTTGTTAGAAGGTATCTCCTGAACGGCTCAACGGATCTTGATGAAATTTGGTACAGATGTAGAACATAGTCTGGAAGAACACATAGGCTAATCATTAAGTTATTTTTTAATTCAGCGCGGACGGAGTCGAGGGCGAATTAAGTTGCTATGAGTTTTCTTTGTTTGATCTTGTTTAAAACCACAGACTATATGGTTGAAACTCTCCGTTAGAAAACTTACCTTTTTGCTATAACATGACAATGTATTATCACAACATATAACATATACATTGTTATCTATGGGCGACACTTCAATAGCTACTATATGTTCATCAGTGTTGAACAACAATTGACCTTCCTTCCAATCTCTTTTTAAAAGACAAACTGACTTTTCTCTGGAATATTTTAAATAAAATTTCATCAATAATTACGAACATTTTTACATAACTGATGGTAGAGTGTCACTACGAAGCATAAAAACTTTAGGACAACACAAACTTGTTAAAACATGAAAAAAAAACTAGAAATAAGATGAAAAAACAATAGAAGACTAAACTCGATTTAATCATAAATATTTCATGGCGGCAATATGTGCCAGTGCTATTTAAAACACTGGTGGCGCCATCTATTAAACAATGAACTGAACTTAAACATAATAATCTGTGTATTTTAAGAACTCAAAATAATTTTATCCGACGTTCTTACGGTGAAGGAAAACATCGTGATGCAACCTGCACATATCTGAGAAGAAATTCAATGATATGTGTGAAGTCAACTCGCACTTGGCCAGCGTAGTTGACTATGACCTAGTCACCCCTAACTTGGGGTAGGCTCCGAGCCCCCTGGGGACGTATAGTGATGATGAAAATAATTTAATAATTCAAGCAAAACCAAGTAATTGATGTATTAGTAAAATAATAAGCGAAAAGAATTAATTTGAATATCTGCAAAACTCTATCAGTGTTTTTTTTTAATACAATGAATTTTTTTCTTGAAGTCACATTTGGTGCATTGCGAGTGCATGGTACATGTGTAGTCATTTCGTGGGTACATTTTTAAAAACAAATTTGCAATATTATACAAATTTTATGTAGTATTGTGCAATTTTATTAGCTTAATGTGACAGTGCAGATAGATGGATCACACCTGGTGGCCACAGTCACTCTGTAGTCAACATTGTAAAGTCCTGTTGCAACCATTTGGTATGGTGTTTTCTTCACCGCACTTAATTTTGCCTAAGTAACATATAATTGTACAATTAGCAAAAATTGCACAATTTTGTACCATTAACGTTAATTTAAAAGGTAAAAAGACGATATTATTAGGTCATGATTGGAGTAAATTATTTTATTTGTGTAATTGTAACTTTGAAAGCAAATCATGTAAAGAAAAAACTTTTTTTTTAAATACACTTACCAGAGACATGGGTGTGAAAGTAGTTGGATCCAAAATAATAATATCTCCCTCTTCACTTCCTACAACCAGACAACTGACACCATGTTTGTTTACGGAATTAATTTTCATAGTTGTAATACAAACTATTTCTACATTTTTCCGATCTGGCAACACCTTCAATTGTTCTAGATACTCTATTCTTTGTTCAAAATCGAGATTCAAAAAGTTTTGCGATTGATTGCTTAAAACTTTCTGTGGTATAGCTTGCAGACTTGCTGTTAGACCTCTAAGAGACTCTTCATTATGATTTATTGGATCCATTAACTGAAATGAACACATGAGTGATTATAAATATTTATGTAACTGCGGATTTGCACTGCCATAAAATCTGTACAAAAACATCGTGTTATCGCTTTCTTATTTATGATTTTGTACATGTGTTTCTTCTAGTATGATATTACCCTTTGTTGAGTACAGAATTAAACATTCTGCCAAAGAGGTGGCATACTGGCCACCAAAACTTTTTTTTTTTTTTTTTTATATTTAAAAAGTTAGCGCTTGACCACGATCTCACCCGATGAGGTGAAGATGTGGTCTAACCTAAACCTTTGTTTTTTTGTGATAGAAAAATATAGGTGAAAAATAAAGATAAAATGGCCCGGGAAGGTAACAATGAGATGTAGGAGTAAATAAAGTTTGTTTGATATAATTCTTGTAAATATGTATATAGTGTAAGAATAAGGATTTAACAACGGAATAAAAGCATTAATGGCTGCTGTGCTGCTGTTTTCAATTTACACACCCATTGAGCAGAGTATTGGTTCAACAACTTCTTCAAGACATGTATTATGATTTATAACAAAATATGTAAGATCTAAGTTTCACATTTTTTATTTACCTGCTTCCATATCTCTAGTTCACAAGTATTATGTTCCACTGAAGGTAGATAGTATTTGTAAAACAGTTTCATGTTCCGGTATATGTAAACACATGAACTCATTGCTATTGCTATGACAGGACATTGACGAGGCATTGTCTCACTTGTGTAGAAGCCAACCACGCCAAGAGGTAGGTCAGGGAGCACTAAATCTGACATCTGCATTGTCCCTCTAAATATCTGCAAAATGTCAATAATGTTTTGCAAAAAATATCTATTTAAAAACGGCAATATTAATTGTTCTTTATTTTTGTACGGCTCAGAGGTAATGTTTTTCGAAAGCAACAATGCATATAAGTCTGATCTAATAACGTACCTCATGTAACTTAAACGAATTAAACCAAATTTGGAGAGGTGCCATTGGATTCATATATGTTTTTGTAGTAATTCTTTACAAAATCAGTGATAGTGTCGTAAAATTAGTTATAGTACCTTTAAAGTATTTACCTTAAGTTTAGGCATTTCCTCACCTCGGCCGAAATCACCAACGAGTAGCTTATATTCATTGTCGTTGTGAAGATCAACCAACGCTAAATTTGAGGGCAAAGAATTAAGATGAATGTCGTCTGTTCCAACTTCTACATCTAACCATCGGCTCATTGTCATTTTAGCTTATTGAAATAATTTGAGACGAACAAATATCTAAAGCCGTTTTTCTTTTCGTATGATAAATTGCTTGATTGAATATTCACATCTGTCACAGATCAAGATTTTGTTATTGTTGTGACAGCGTTACTATGGCGACTAAGTGCAGTGTTGCCCGTGCGAAATATTTATAGATAAAACATCAAAAGTTGTTCATTTTTATAAATTCCCGACGTCTGTTTTTTATTAGTAAAAAATGTCGTATTTCATTTTATTAAACTACATTTTTTACTTAATTTTAAAAAACGACAGAGTTATCGATCAATCGTTAATATGGTCAATTCATAACTTACTTTACATAACGTACTTTTTACAGGATTATATTTTTGAGTATTTAGTTTGAAACAGAATGTAAAACTTGAACTATTTATTATTACATTCCCTTATGTTTCATTTTGGATACACACTTGATAGACAAATATTTTTATATAAAATAGTAAATCACTTTCGAAGTATTTCTGAAAGTATAACATTCCTGATGAGTCATCGGTAAGAATTTTACCGCATAGCTCTCGCTCGTAGAAGTAGTTTTGCGAGTTTACCTTTTGTTTATCTTGTGCCCGTGTCGAATGACGGACCTGAATCATTTCCAGTTCTATTCAATACACAATAATAAGCATTGAACGTTGTGGTAATAGTATAATTCATAATATGATAGCATAGTTCTGTTCTAATAATAGTTTATAAAAATATTCCTGAAAGCATTTAAGTGAAAAAAGAATTACATAAACGAATATTACATAAATGATTATTTACCATAAAATTCTGTTTTTTCTTTTAATGATAATAAAATTATATCTACACATTGTATGATGAGTAAAATTTATAAATAAATAATCATAAAATATGCGTACGGACCCTCGAAGTCTGTCAGCGTTGAGCAATATATCTGTCCGACCTCGGCGGTTTTTCAAGTTATTTGCTTACAGATTACTTTTAATAATGTTGAAGCTTACATAGTTAAAGGACGTTCAATAGGCTTGCAAAATCCGTTTAACGGCGATTTTTGTTGCTAGTGTTAACGAGTACGGACATCTGATTAAGTAATCGTGGGTTCGAATCCCCATCATTCAAAATTGTCGTGGTTCATACCCTAGCACAAACTTAATGCTTATTTAGATTGGTACAAGAAATATAAGAAATGAAAGATTAAAAAAAAAAACAATGGTAAACGTTAATAAAAAAAAATCGTAGTTGACTGGCCAGTAAATAGACGAGAATCTTTGTAGAACTTTACGCTTTAACAAATTAATACACCATAATAATTAAAAGTTCAAAAAATTGATTTTGTCGGTTTTCATGGTCACGTAGTTTTTCCTTACCATTTTTGTAGCGGTTGTTCCGCCGTGATTGGTTCATTACGCTCTCGATATTATTGCAAGATAAGATTCTAATTTCAAATTAGATTCGTTAATGGCAATTAACATACTTTAATGGTGTAAAAAAAGAAATATCTCTCAGAAAATTGAATCAAAGAGTTTGAGATTTCATATCTTTGTAAATACAAAAAAAGTACAGCATCTTCACTTAACTAAAAGAATATAAATTCAAGTGCAAAAAAACATTTTTTTCATATTCTACCTTGTTTTGATTCTTGATTCTTAAATTACAATCTTTTATTCACTGAAGCATGTAATAGCAGAGCAGTTTGGTAAAACCCAATTTTTTTTTTGCTTAACAACTTAGTTAACTTAACACTTAAGTTGGCAATGCGCTTTCTAATGAGGGAAAACTGTATCTACAAAAAAAACGTTTGACGGACGGATATTTGTAAGTTGGCTATTTAAATAAATAATTTAAATCCATAATTCTTAGTTTCAATCAGTGCGTTAAAAGATCACTGAACTTTGCGACGCTGTAGAGCGGAAATCTCGCAATGATCCTTAGGAAGAGGAAATAGTAAACGGTGTAGGTACACATTACTTTTTGTTATAACACAGTTTGTAATTAATATGAGGAACATCGTATCAAATTTTGTTTTATATAAGTAATTCTTACATATTGTCAATTGGAGGGGTAAAAACAACTACTAACTTTTTCTTTATAGTGTGAATGGGTAAAGTAGGAAGATGCCGCTTCAATTCGCTAAAATAACGAAGTGGCCGCTGTCCATAGACGTCTTATAAAATTAAAATAGAATTTTATTTCGTAAATTATGGTTACAATGTACACGAAATCATATTTTTAATGCGAAAAATTTATAAATACCTCATAATAAGGTCAGTGTTTGCAGTTTTGTAAGTTATCAAACTTCGCATCCGCAAATTGTTTCCTCTGCAGCTGCTATGTACTGATAGTATAGCTTACAATAGTCTCATAGTTATGTGTAACACTAGTGACTAGCCCAGGCTTCACCCCTGTGCCAGGTACATAGGTGCAATTGGGTACTGATACACAGTTTCACTACAGATCAGAATTGTAAGCTGTCATAAAGTGAATCCACACTTGCAAAAGGTTCAAGAATTCCTGTATTTTGTATTCACTCTTCCGGATACGGATAACGGATTTCAACTTGACCTACACAAGTATATCACGATTCACCCACGTATATGTCCTACTTATATATTACCCTCTAATCGGTCGGGCAATTATTTAAGTTCCTTATATGTCACAGGTCGCGTTAAATTCTCTCGACGATTTTTATAAGACATGTAAAAATTGCTTGTGTGTTTTCTTATCAAATTTTACATATGAGTAAATTGTGTAGGTGTGATATTAAAATAGTTGTAGTCGTTTATGTATTCTGTGAGGCCAGGTTTATTAGATATACGTATTAGGAGTTACGCTTATGTTGACGCGACGTGCATGAATATTATAAGGTCGAACACCCGAAGGTTTGTTGACTTTGCTCTTGCTCAGGGTTGTCAAAATTTTTTAAATCTTTCTCACATTCAATCCCATATTTCCCTCTTTTTTTAATAAAGTCATACCCCTGTATTATACAGAACACAATCGTAAACACACAATCGTCATCGTAATTATATATCTCAATTGTTTTATGCGGATCATTATCATTACTTAAGTGAGAGCTTCCTCGGAGAGTTATGGGTAAAGTTAATCAGATCTTTTAGTTTTTTTAATTAATTTTGCAACTCGAATTATATTCTCGTTCAGAATTCGAAACTTATTTTGATATCTTCTGTCGCCAACGTCCATACCACGTTGAATACACCGGTTCTCGTCCGATCACCGAAGTTAAGCAACGTCGGGCGCGGTCAGTACTTGGATGGGTGACCGCCTGGGAACACCGCGTGATGTTGGTTTTTTTTTTTTTTTTATTCACTGATGCAATTCAAATTTGTATGAACATTGACGTTGGTTTATGAAATTTAACAATTATTATATTCCAAATTATCATTTCGGTATTACCGGCTAATTAAAATTATAACAATCTTTATGTACACATAACATAGGTACAAGAAAGTTATCGTATCAATTAAACATCGGTATTGGGACATCAATTTACACCCAGAGCGGCTAATTCAAACGTGTCATGTAACGCAAGCGGTGTGTACATCGTATTATATTCTTACACATAAAGGCATAACCGATAAAAAATTCGCAGGGCATCGTTGTTACGAACCTCTTGCGTCACAAAACATTAGCTTTCAATTCCCACAAGGACATTTCAAATGGTCCCATAGTTGTCGGTTTATCGATTCAAAACACGTCACTATTTGACATTTATCGGACACTGCACAACACTACGGTGTAGATTGTATATCATTTTGTGTAACGGATGACCTATTGA
This sequence comes from Papilio machaon, assembly GCF_912999745.1. Lineage (NCBI taxonomy): Eukaryota > Metazoa > Arthropoda > Insecta > Lepidoptera > Papilionidae > Papilio > Papilio machaon. Next base: position 1,204,544 of record NC_059989.1, on the reverse strand, counting down.
CGTGTTTGTTTTGGGAACACCTTGTTTTGGTTGAATTACGGAACCATTTAGAAGATGTTTCTAAGATTCATTTTAGTTAAAGGATTTTATTTTAAAGACCTTAAACCAACATCATGTTAATTATTCTCAAGTTTGTAAGATAATTGTACTTTGCTTGTGACAATTTCTAAACTTAATAATAGGTTTATAAACCTAATAATTATAACTGAACCAAATAGGTAAAAGAAACAAGTCTTAATATAGATACGCGTCTTACTTGTTCGAGGATTTCCCCGTCTTGATTGTAATTCTGCACGATGATTTGTAAAATGCCACTAGATGCTGCATGCCAATTTGATTGTTTTAAGAGCAGTTAGTTTACAATCCAAAATACGTATCATCATGTGTTTCACGTTTATATTTTAATTAGCTGTCGCCCGCGACTCCGTCGGTGCAGAATTAAAAAAAATTAACAAGTAGCTTATGTATTCTTCCATATTATTTTCTATATCTATGTCAAATTTCAGTGAAATTTGTCCAGCCGTTCTGGAGAGATATTTTGTAACAAACATCCATCCGTTCAAACATTCGCATTTACAATATTGAGTAAGAACAATTAACAATCATCCTTGTAACTGTATTGAGCTAGTTGTATCAAAAAATACTAGAAAAAGACAATTTTTTATCTAATCTACATTCAGTCCTCGTAGAACACACAATGAAGTCACTAACCGAATCTTAGTTCGTTTTAAATGCATACGCTGTTATCAGCCCCATATGGGTTTCACGAAAAATCTATTTGTAAATGTATTAAATTTCATCTCAGCTACCGTCATACATATTTACATGGGTGATATATTAAAACAAGTCTCCTGATGTGTTATATTTTTGGCTTTTGTATTGTGTGACGATAGTAAGGAGTGTAATAATTTTCTGGTTCTTTGTATGTGTATCAATTCGACAGTGAACACCGAAGAGTATGTAACTACTTCGTAGTACACCTGATGGTGAACACTTGAAGTCTAAAAACTTAGTTAATTTTGACAATTTCAATTCTTGTTCTTCCCCCGGGGTTACAGGTATACAGTCAGTTGTTTTTCTTGTTGACAGTGTCTTTTAAAATTGTTGTTTTCTTTTGTTTGTACGTTCTTTCCGGTATTTGTATAATTTTTTATTTACTTTTGTAATTTAAGTCTTTTCTTAAGTTTAAGTCTCACGAGTGGTTGAGCGTTTATTTTAGATATTAATTTAAGGTTTTTATTTTATGTTATTTACTGTTCTCCTATTTTAGGGTTCATTGAAAATCTGCGGTGGCCGAATGATCAACTTTTCTTTTCAATAAATGAACTTCTTTGGACTTTCTTTTAAAATTACATAATGCCGAAGTTTTATTGTATAGCTGTTAATGTTTGCGGGTCCAGCCATTTGATGTAATGATATGGACACAGGGCAGTGTGAATCACGCGGATACCGGGAATTTGCGTGCAACAGTGGCGAGTTTATATTCACATCTATCTATACTGTGGCATCCTGGCACTGCATGGTACAGAATATCCCGCTGTTTTTTTTTGTTTTATATAGCGTTGATTGTGTGTTTAGAATCTCTAAATTTGATTCAAAGATGAAGTAAGAAAGTTTCTTATGAAGTTATATTAAAGTGCTAGGATAACGCCAAATGGAACTCCATATTTTATGTCTACCCCTCTGTAAACTTTGTCTACAAAATTGTATAATTCCTCCAGGCACATAACTACAAGTATTTATTAAGATATAATTACACTCTAGCTTAATATGTGTATATTGAAGGCCGTAATGATGTTTGATTGACAGTTTGGCAAGTGGTTCTGCCGCATTTCTGTACGACGACGCGTCGTCAGTTGCTATAATGATACAATATAAAATAGGGACCGTTAGTTTCGACTGCTGAGATATTATATTTTAAAAGGGACTGAAAGTGATGGCGATATGTTTTATACATGTGTACTGACAGTGGAAATAATATAGTTAGAGTTCTGATAACTTTATTTGTAGATTTTAAAAATAACATGTTTTTATTCGATTCAACTGTTTCAATCACCACTAATAAAAACAGTTGTTATAAGTAAGTTTAAATGTGTTTCTGTGAGATTACAGCCATGAAATAATTTCATGCATCTATAAAAGGACTTGCAGAATCTAATCTAAGATCAGGTTGATGCCATGGTCTAGCGTATAAAACGTTCAAAACTTTTATCGTTATTGTGTTGTAATAAGGTCGATATTTGCGCAATTAATTTGCAACTTAGTTTTTAGAGTCAAACTGATAGCTTTCAGTTCACTTTCCTATGCTTTCCAATAACAAGGGAATGTAGTTTGTTGAATAATTCACTTCTGTCTCACAACTTGTGTACCAACTTGAATTTTAGTCTTAATTTCATGTAGAGCTTAACACCAAGTCGATAATAATGTAAAGAAATACATAGCCTGATGATTTTGTTGTAGTACCTAGAGCTTAAGTTGGCACGTTTGACAGTAGAGTACTTTTGTTAACGACGTGCCAAATCAACTACACGGTATCATACGAAGTTTGGTTCAGTGTAAACTAAATAAGATCGATGTAAAACTGACTTAAAATACGAGATCTCAAATGTTTGTGTTTAGTTCTTCGAAAATTAGATAAAACGCAAGAGAAGTTTTAATATAACCTCAATTGCATGTCATATTTATTCATTAAAATTTTCTCAACTTTACAATTGTTTAATTTGACATGTGTATGAAAATCATACATCGTATCCACCCACATTCGTAAAAAAGACGCGAATTGTTAATACCAACAACATTGCGCTGTTAAAAAAATGTTTTGGTCCTTCGTTCTTCCACGGTTTAAGTACCTAGTCATTTTCTTTTTAAAACTTGTACGTTAAAACGATATACATAAATAAAAATAATTTCTTGAAGACATGTATTTAAACTATAAATTCTATTGTACATACTTCGAATCTCATCTGTCACTTACAGACTTCATAACCCATTTATTTAGCGAGTGTAATCTCTACTCTAAAATAAAACCTTCATAAATACGTGGGAACCCTTTTATGCCTCAAGTTGCAAGTTACATTTGAGTCTCAAAACACTTGTCATTAGTTCCCAGAGCTTTTACGTGTTACATCACATGATGCGTCTTTGTTCCACCTGTTAGGCCGAAATTGAATAACATTTAATTTGTAGACCGGCTGGGAAGTTGCCTTTCTCTGACTCACAGCAACAAGTGAGTTCGTCTCTATGTAATGTCTATTCAATTTCGGATGTTGTTTTTCATTGTTTGCATTAGGCATCACTTTCACTACGGCAGCCTTACAACTTTTGCAGTAGTAAATTAAAATATATTAATTGAATGATGGTTGTGTAGTTAAAGAACTTCATATACTTATGTATACTTTACAAATGGCGTACATCATCACCAACAGTTTTTCCCTGCCCACTGCTGGGCATGGGCCTGTCCCAATGCCTTTCACAGTACGGCGTACTTGATACAACACAATAAAGGTAGAAATAAAGTTTCATAAAGACGTTTCTCATGGAAATCCAGAACACACAAAAATTTATAATCATTAAGTAGAAAGTAAGTAAATTCGGTCCTCGACTGAGAGAAATCAATCATAAACTGCTTTGGATCTTTTTTTTCAATCAGTACCAACGAGTTGACTATCATATCAGTATTTGCTTCTCATAAGAAACCGATTCACATAATAATGACGTAAACAGAAGTGTGAATAATATCTTAACTGGTCTGAAAGACATATTCTCATGTCACACAAAATTCAAGCCCTTTCACTTCTGAGCTATTACTTTTAGGCAACGGGAGTCATTAACTCAAAAGATAATGTAATAACGCTAATTCCACACTTATCTGTCGTTACGTGAGTGTTTTCGACGTCAAAAAATTGATATGAACGCTCTCTCTATTCGACTGATAGGAACCTACCTGCACAAGCTATATATGTATGTGGATTTATTCGAATAACCAAATATTGGAATAGAATAACTTTACAAAGCTTTTTTCTCAGCATTTAACATAAAATCCATTGCTGTAGTGTTCAAATTAGAACTAACATTGAGAGGTTACAATCTTTCTAATATTATAAATGTAAATGCGAATGTTTAGATGGATGGATGGATGTTTGTTTGAAGGTATCTCCGGAACGGCTCAACGGATCTTGATAAAATTTGGCACAGACGTAGAACATAGTTTGGAAGAACACATAGGTTTTAACGCTATTTTTTAATTCCGCGCGGACAGAGTCAGGGGTGAAAGCTATTATCAGATATTTAAAAAACCCTGAAGCAGACTAAAGGAAATAATTATATTCGACTTCAGTCTTAAATTATCCACTATTTTACTTTTCACAGGAATCAAATAAATCTAGTTTGCTGTAGATAAGTAAGTCTATGCACGTACAATCATTAGTTAAGGAGGTGTTTATCTCCTTTCTTTTGTAAGTCATTAATCGTCACTAAATGTTCGCCCGCGGGGATCCCTGCCAACTTTATACCAATTACTTTCTCATCATAAATTTACTTATCTCTCTTTCATCCTTTCTACACAATAACAGTAATAGTAAAAGATTAGCGACGTACTCTTATAACTACTGGCGTGTTTTGTAATTTATGTCTAGAGACGTGTCATAACAAAGAATATATAAAGTAAGCATATTTATCTGCAGAGAAAATGTGTTTTAGCGGTTATCCAAGAGGAGCGATTTATTTATTTATTTACTAGCTTTTACCCGCGACTCCGTCCGCGCGGAATAAAAAATAGAAAACGGGGTAAAAAATATCCTATGTCCGTTTCCTGGTTCTAAGCTACCTGTCCACCAATTTTCAGTCAAATCGATTCAGCCGTTCTTGAGTTATAAATAGTGTAACTAACACGACTTTCTTTTATATATATAGACTAGCTTTTAGCCGCGACTTCGTTCGCGCGGAATAAAAAATAATGCACACAAGATAAAAAAGTTCCTATGTCCGTCTATTAGTTCTAAGCTACCTCCCCATCAATTTTCAGCTTAATCAGCTCGACCTTTCTTGAGTTATAAATAGTGTAACTAACACGACTTTCTTTTATATATATATAGATTTAAGAAGAAAACCAACAACGTGTTAGTTACAAAAATTACATTCAGTACATATAAAACAAAGCAAGGCCAATAATAGGTTTTCCAGTAAATTTAATCTTAGAAATAACAAAATATGTCTTACGATCACATGATAGCTACACATACATAGTTTTAAACATAGACGATTCGACCAACAGGAGAGAAAAAATAAAAATTATTAAGTAAAACATACACACATACGAGAACAATCACATAAATTTGTAAAAAATTTAAGAGTTTTGTATGTTATTGTAAAAAATAGCTTTTTTGATTTGTGCTTTGTTGTTGAAATAAATATTATAATTGTTCGTAAGTCGCGTAATAAGCAAGATTAATTTCTAATTAATTAATTTCGATAATCCAACGTGTATTTAGCATTTCTGAACTGCTTCAAATCCCGTTCCGTTGCGACTCATTGTAACTTTTATCCACATATAATAATTGTGCGTAATTATGTTAAAACACAAAAACCATCAGCAGCCACTTTCGCATTGCTCAATTTTGCTTTAAGTCTATAACATCACTTTCAAATGTATGTATTCGTAAATCAATAGAGTTCGTTTCACGTGATTAAGCAAGGGCTTGTAGGGCTAATGTAATCACTTCGATCGTGGAATGCCAAGCACCGCCGTCGCGCCAATCGCATTACGTTTGTACTGCGCTCACGTCTCTATAAAGCATTAAAGCGGTTTTATCGCATCAATATTCCGTTTAAGAGGCATCGGACAAGGCGTTTGTTATCGTCACTTGGTCGCCTGACTTTCTCTTGCTATTGGAATTGTTTTAGCAGGTGCGGTAACGTATTAGCGCTTCTTTAAAGTTTTAATGGCTAGCTAATAAATAATAATATTTGTTTAGTGTTCCTTCACAGCTATGTACATTAAAAATTTCTAACGATGTCAATAAGACGAGATAAGATTAACCATCACAGTCTTTTAAGGCTCTATCTTACTAAAAATGTTTACAATCTCGTTGCTTTTTATTTCAAAGCCAGTGTAATTATGACACTAAGTTATGTTAAAATACAACACTTTAATACTACTTTAAAAAACTCTGTAAGGAGATGAGTTATGGGGCAATACAGAAGTAGCGTAGTGAGCAAATGAGGTTGTCCTCGGCGCGGAATGTTGCTCTGCGGAATGGCCTCCGAGTGTTATCGTTAGCACTAACCCGAGATGCACGGGGCCAGGCTTATGACGTTACACGCTGTCTGCTCTACTAATTGATTTTATTTTAAGTTGATCGGTAATTTTTTATGTTATCTACGACAATAAGTAAGTATTAGGTAACTTGACTAAGTTGATATAGCAACAACTATTTGCAACGCCAAATGTGCACTGTTGTTGCTTACGAGTCAATCTGTGAATCAAGTTATCATTGTGGTATAAAAAAACTAGAAGACCATGTTAAGTCTATATCATTATATTTAAATTAATATTAATTATATATTAACATAAAATAAAAAAATAAAAGTTTCCGTTAATTTCATATTTTATTTTATGACAAAACATCGCCCTTATTTTCTTTATTTACAAATTATTTTCCTTATACTTTACATCTTAAAGAATGCCATTGCCTTTTATCTATAGTAAAATGTAGCCTTACATAAATCGAAGCCTCCAATCGAAGCCTGTTTCTTCAGTCTATCTCTGACCGTGCGTGCGCGCAGACGTACATCTGTTAATCGGTGCAGTTTCGATATAGTGCAGTGATTGTGCTTGTGGTAACATCGTCTCTCTATCGTACTGATAGAGAAATAGATGGGGGAATTAATATGGATATATTTGTCTCTTTTCTTCGCTTGGTAAGTAAAAACAGCTGATAATTATTAACGTGTCACGATTTAAAAATCATTCGATCATCTATGAATAACTTAATTGCGTCAACTTTATGTAGTTGACAGGTAGCTTACCGGTTATTGAATTTGCCTAAGTTCAGAATTCGGTTAAACTCAAACATGTTTTAAGGTTCTGTTATAGTTAAAGTACATCCTTGACTTTGGAATCGATTTAAAAAACTTTAAAGAGAGATTAACAAACCATGGTTTTACACTGGCGAAACATTCATAAAACTTTTCAGAGAGATTGAAAGAGTTTTTTTTTTTGTATGTTCTCCGGTAAAAAATCATGGTATGATAGGAAAAAATAATTGAAATTGATGAAATTCCTTCTTTATTGTCCAATATTTTATGTTTTTAGTTTATTATAACGAATCCTAAATACAAGAAAACTGTGTACTTTTACATTTAAAAGAATGTGTCGATTTCACGCATTATTTGCTCAAGTGTCGCGATGCGATGTTTTTCAGGTTTCAGTGACAATCTGTGTGACTAACAATAGAGTTGCCAGTTGTAAAATAATATAAAAACGTTAAGACTTTGTTGTATTAATTTACATTTTCTGTATACATATAAGTTGAGTAGATATGAAGTGTATTTTAATAACTTTAGATACATTTTTGATAGTCTTAAAACCCAGTAATTAACTAATCACCACACTTTATCACTTGCTCGTCGTTTAGAAATAATTCGTGACATTACTAATGTATTAAAAAAAATCACATGGACATAATTTGTATTAACTATAAAAATAAATTATACAAAATGGCCGATGTTCATTAACAGTGATTATCTTATCAACACAGGAATTTATTATGATATATACGTGTACTTATAATGCAAAATTATTATTGAAGTACACTGCATGCCAAAATTATTGGTGCGTTGTATACTGCGGGCCGAAATTGTTTACATAATTTCTATCAAAATATAAACTTAGAGTAAAAATAAACGTAACAATTATTTTATATAGTGTTATAATTTTTTAGAGCCTATAAGATTATTTTCCGTTATCAAGATTCTTTGTATATTTATGTGTTTGTAATATAAACGTGCTAACGTTAACATTTCAATATCGTTTAATAATTTCATAAGATGCAGTGTTTGGTGATATCACATGTCCAGCGTTATCATTCATCTTAACATAGTATATAAACTAGTAATTTGCCTATCTAATATATAAAATTCTCGTGTCGCGGTGTTTGTGATTAAAGTCCTCCGAAACGGCTTGACCGATTCTCATGAAATTTTGTGAGCATATTCAGTAGGTCTGAGAATCGGCCAACATTTATTTTTCATACTCCTATTAAGTTTTTTCTAACTGCGCGCGGACGGAGTCGCGGGCGACAGCTAGTCTAATATATAAAATTCTCGTGTCACAGTTTTCGTTCCCGTACTCCTCCGAAACGGCTTGACCGATTCTCATGAAATTTTGTGAGCATATTCAGTAGGTCTGAGAATCGGCCAACATCTATTTTTCATTTTTTTTTAACTGCGCGCGGACGGAGTCGCGGGCGACAGCTAGTATACTATAAATATATAACATACAATATCATGGTTTTAATCCTGCCCTTATCTCTTTGGAGGGTCGACGCTGTATGTACTACTATTTCAAAAATCTCATATAACCGTCTTATATGAATTCTCCCCCTTCATATCCTCTTTCACACGATCTATCCATACTTTGTTAGGTCATACTCTAGTAGCTGTGTACTTTCAATCTCTTTACTTTCTTGTTCATGTCAACGCCACATTAATCAGGAACACACATCACTCTTTTTATTAAAATCTTTTAAATGTACAAACTACAAAGTAGGCAATCGTGCTCTGAACCAGGAAATTTCTTTGTATACCAAAATGGCACGTACATTCCTCAATGCATACTTGACCTAAACTAACAAATAAGCAATTTCTCACGCATACAAATAGGTCATGTTACTTACAATTGACTTTTGTTCAATCATTCCTATAAGCCTTGGCTTGGGAATCTCTTTTAATGTTTACTTACTAAGAAATATACACTAATTACTACGTATTATAAGAGAGTCGATGGCTCAAGGGTTAAGCACTTGATTTGCAATCTTCAGGTCCTGGGTTTAAATCCTACCATGTACCAATGTGTTATTCAATTTACATATGTGCATTTATCAAAAGCAACCTGCACATATCTGAGAAGAGGCCAACGTGGTTGACTTTAGTCTAGTCACGTCTAACTTAGGGTAGGCACCGAGACCCTCAGTGGAGACGTACGAGTATAGTGAGATGATGACTACGAATTAAAAAATTATTTCTGAGACCAAAATTGCCTGTAAATGAAGTTTTCTAGAAAGAAGCATTGATTAAAGCCATTTTTTTTTCTTTTAATTAGTGAAAATAACCGTAATAACTGCCGAAAAACAAATGTAAAAAAACATATTCAGCCTTCTTACATGTAGTTAGAAACAGTTTAATATTGACACTTGTTAATATAATAAATGTATTAAATTCATCACACGTCTGTACCAAATTTACCAAGTAAATAGAAATCGTTAAACCGAAGCCACTTTTCTCTTTAGAGAAAATCATCTCGAATTATTACATCTTGACTTGTTTGCAGCGAGCAGACTTGTTTTAGCTTCTTACTAAAATTATATAATAAAACTCTATACCTAACAATATGAATAATTTCTTAGCTTATTTCTTAACTAGAACGCTAATTATCGAATGCGGAGCGGAATATTCAAATGCCGAAAAATAAGCTACGAAACAATCCTTTTATTTACTGTAAAAGTCTTCTTATTCCTCTCTCAGCATCCGCCATTATTGTAATAGTGACAGCTGTCAAAACTGACATTTGTCTCAACTATCCACTAACATATATTTTATCTGTGTAGGTTTTCCCCGCTCTTTACCGGTGCGTAAACTTTTATCGGCTGTCATGATTGCGACATTAAAATTCTCAAGCCGTGCACAGCGATGCCAGGTATCGTCCTTCGATTCACTTTCCTGTGCCCATGTTTACAAATGTTTCTCATGAAACTATGTGCCATGAAATATCAATTATCCACTTTGTTACACTATTAAATTGATTACAATTATCCTGTAACAAAATTTGTAAAAAAATACTTACCGAAATTAACTGGTTGAAATTCAAATTCACAGTTAGTCCAACCGCTACACATCACTTCAACACGCCAACATATTTCTTTGTAACGGAAAGAATAGAATATATTATAGTTGGTCAAAAAATGTTTACTTTGAAAGACATTCAGAGAAATATCTAAAGCTTATGCTTTTTGTATCTCAGTCGATATCTTGCATAAGAACCAATTTTACTTGTTGAGAAATAGTCTTCAATGCAAGTTCAAGAATAGAGTGAATAGGCATCTACAAAGCTAGCGCGCACCATCTTTAGACCACATCATCACCTCATCGGGTGGGATCGTGGTCAAGCGCTAGCTTTTTCATTATAAAAAAAAAAGTTATAGCCTTAGCTTTAGTAAGAAGTAACTTATTCTAAATGAAAGGCTAAAATTTGTTAACATAGTAACGTCAAATTCCATACACGGTAACCATTATGCTATTTTGTAGAATTGTGACTTAAAATGAGGAATGATATGGGTAGCTAAAATGTAAAATAGCTATATATAAGTGTTTACTTGAAAATATTTCAGAATTTAAGGTTAGTTTTTTCACTTTGTTTACTATTCACAATACATAGATACGCCAATAAATTACGATTCTTCTTCTTTCTTAGTCAGAAAAATGAGTTTACAGTAACCACTCTTACATAATGCTAAATATTAATTTTCTTTTGTTCTCAGCATCTTATCTTAAAACACTTTCAACTTTCTTATATAAACAGCTCAAATAAAATATTATCTACATCTTAGCGTGGATCGATAGCCCACGCACATTGACGTTAACTGTCAATGCATATTATCAATCATAGAGATCATTTCGTAATAGCAATAAAGTGAACACTTCCTCCGTAACTCGAGGAAAGCACACATTACTACTACGAAAGGAGACTGTGAAATTTTAATAATTTTGTACAATGAGTAGGTAGAGTAGATAAGGTCAGTCATTACCTCCATTCTACAAGTGTCTTTTAAACGAATTAGATCGAAAACACAAAAAAAAAATTAAAGTGCTACTATGTCTTCACTTTTTTTTATATCATAAGGTGGCAAACGAGCAAACGTCCACCTGTATTCGCCGAAATAGCAAGGAGACCGTTGCCCATAGACATCTGCAAATGCAGATGCGTTGCCGACCTTCAATCAACGGAGAAAGGGATGCACTGAAAGAGGATATTTCTCCTTCCTATGCGTCCCCTCTTCCGCCAAATCCACTTCCCCTTCCCATCCTTTCCTAATAACTAACTAAATAATGAGGACTGAAATTAGGCCACCGGTACCACACTCATCAGACGAAACGTGGAATTACTTCCACTTCACGTCTGTTTTCTGTGTGGTGGTGGTATTGCACCGGTTGACCCGGCCAATACTTCATGTGAGACATGAAGACATTTCGGGCGTAGAGTACGTAAAATTGGCCGTCCTCCGGGATTCTTCTCGATGGTTGGTGTACCAACGTTCTCTTGATCATAGTGACCAACCCAATGCCAATGACTAAGCGATTATGTCTACGTTTATTATTTAACATAAAATACGGATATCGACACACACTTTGACCTAGAAATGCGACTCCGCTAATGTATGAATCATCTGGTAATTTAGCCAAAGAGAGTGCGAAAAATTCAACTAAAAACATCAAAGAAAAATCAATTCTGCACCAACGTATTAGAACTCAAAATCGAGATGATACTGAAAAGTCTGTACTGTGGACTATTGACCATTGAGCGGTATACGCTCTCGAGAAATGAATTAGGAAAGACATGACGTAGGTATTTAGTTACATACAAGGTTTTCATATAGAAATACGATGTGTATGTTTGTCAATTTGTACATTGACATAAATATAAGCTAAGATTTAAAAGAATAATACAATAATTAAAATACGTTATATCATTTGAAATTTCTAAAGCATAAACAGGATAAGACTTGAAATATAAAAATAAAGTAAACGCAGCCATATTTTTATTACGTTGTAAAGAAAAAGTACGAATAACGATACTAAATAATATGGCCATTACGAATATAACTTTTCTCTCGAGAAAAACGCGCTAAACAAACTTATTGCAAAGAGTAACTCTTGATTTATGATTTTACTTGAATCTGTATTTATTTGTGCATTACAAATTTGCTACAGATAAACCGTGTAATTTGAGATATACAATTACCGTATATGTTCAATGTTATTTACTAATTTGCGATAATGATGAAATGCATGTTGCAATATTCGCGCCGTTTTTGAGGTTATAATTACCATGTTAGATGCAAGTCCTTCTACACTTATGGTAATTAACGGAATAATTAAATACCGACACGACTTCTTAACTACTATAATTTGATAGTTTCTGCTTACAGAATAACAGATTCACCTAACTAATTTAATTAACTACCTAGTCTTCATTTATTTACGCACATTTATATTATTTATGTACAATAGATCTAACGTCATAATTAAAGCCTTACACTGAACATTGGCGGAATCGTTACTAGTTCATATATTCTTGCGCAAAAAGCAATTAAAAGTTATAACCATTTTCTAGACTACCAGTCACTTGTCCGTGTGAATTTCAGCTACATTTTAATTTCCTACAAAATTGTCAATCCAATTTGCGTAGAACGTGTGAAAGTAATTTAATCTAATTCGCACTCTTTATTGTCGTATACGTAATATTTATTGAGTTTAATTACACACTACTTCCGCGTACTTGATTAGTGACAGGAAAAGATTGACCTTAGACTCGAAAGGCAGAGGATTAATTTATGTCTCATCTTACAATTGACTTAATATTAACACAAGAGCTCACATTCTTTGATTTTCAACCACAGAAAGGCATATTATAGTTATCTCGTTTTTTTCAAGTATTATGAGAGAGATTGCAATATGTTTTTCTGCAGTGAAAACCCACGGTCATAGTTAAAGTAAAGTAGTTTTTGGTACGAAGAAGTTTGGCTTTTCAAAGATCTCTTTACATGACTACCGTGATCATAAATTAGACTGACAATTTTATATGTAGGTATATTTGAATTTTGCAACTTTACAATAACCACGGTCATCTCCTTTCTAAAATTCTACAAACTATTACCGTTATAAAATGCATTAACAAGCAATCGAACTCAAGAGTTTTATCAAAATGCTCTACTCTAATATCTAAGCCTTGAGTTTTAGCAGGGGGGTTAGCATTTTCATTGACTATACGTAATAGGCATAATTGAATCTTCACTATGACATAAGAACTGTACCTAACTTAATTGATCAGGAAATACGTAGTACTAATGTAGGAACAAAGAAAATACGTCATACTTCCTACATCACTTATACAAAATAATTGTTCCGCGGAAATTACGCACCTACCATCTCTACCTACCCCTTTTTTCTGTGCGCGCATCAAGTTACGTTCTGCTTCTATATTAGATTGTTTCCTTACTCTTTTTTCTGACTCTATAACTGTTGGTTTCTGAGACCAAGATCACTGTATAAAACATATTCTCGTCCTGTCATTATCTTGACAACACATAGAAAAAATATGTTTTAAACTAACATTTTGGTCTCAAAAACCCACTGTAAGTAATTTATGTATGTTTTCAAACCTTCATATTTTTCTTTTACTATTAATAAAATTTATTGCAATTAATATTATTATGCAATTTAACTTTATCACGTCTTGTAGACTTATCGCCTTTCTCCCGCGCCTATTACTACTTTGTTTTATTAAATTTCACAAGCGGTTATTAAACATTAGGTAATAGCAATTCCTATCTAAGTTTTGTCTCGACTCCTCCAAAACGGTTCGCAAGTTCGAGACCGGTTCGACTGCTTTTTGCGAAGCCCGAACGCGCTTAAATAAAACTGCTGATTTGAATCCTAAGTCGAACGTTCATAAATTTTGTCAGGTCTTATACTTGCTAAGTATAACTATAAGGAAATTACTAAGAAATTAACGACACGTATAATTGCTCTACTACTTTTTAAGTTACGATAATAGAATAAAAGATTATGATGTGGCAGTTTGCAATTACTATAGTAGCTTTCGGTTTATAATATGCCTACTGAAATTACAAATTGTTAGAGTTCAACAGCAATCAACTACATGGCAAAGCGTTAAATGGAATATACCGTTTTCGTATAACCATATTCGTCGATTTTATGTCTTCGAATTTTTATTTATTATTATGCCAATGACCAGTTATTCTCAAATAACGTGAGTTGCGCTTTCTTAAGAGTCAAGGAAACGGAAGACTAAATGCTCTCGATTGTTGGGGTCATGGTTGTATGTCAAAATATTTTTCTATTTATTCAACTACTGTGACCTAAACAACGTTAAATTGAATTATCTATGGAGATAGTATGAAAAACATAGAGAGATCAATACAAGTTTTTATACAATCGTTTCCGCAGTTGAATCTTACGGTAATTGTTGTTCTGACCCTAAAGATAAGACGATCAGCTGAGATTGAATAAGTCATAGAATTAAAAGACAACATTAAAAACCATCCAGAATTATAAAAAATTTAAGGTTTTAAGTCGCGATTCGTCGTATCTTAACAGTACATTATGTCAAGCCAGAGTTCTTAACCACTTATTAATTTCGGTCTTTATTCATTCGGTTACATAATTCAATAAAAAGTTATCACTTAATTACGTGCCGCTATCAGCCAACCTGTATCGTATTACGTTACGTTGGTAATGTGAACTGGGCCCGTCCCTCAGTTACGCGGATTTTTTGGAGAAAATTAATGATGTCTGTCATTTCGGTGACACTCTTGTATTTCCATTCTGAGAAAACAACCGGTGGGGTCGTCGGATTATGTAACTTTTGACTTCGAAAGTTGTTTTACTTTATACCTTTAAAAACAATATAGGGTAGCTTAATTTAAGGTTTACTTTCATGCTCAAGAACATTTAATAATGATTACACCCTCGATACTTAGTTTTCGGGCCTACGCCTTCTTTGAAAACTAGCAACTCTACTCCAATGTAGTATGGGCCGAGTGCAATATTGAAAGGATTATATTTAAATAATAAATAAAAAATCTGCATAAATTCGCAGTCCATTTACATTCCTTTGCGAGTGCGATTGTCGTTGATTACTAGAGTATTTTGTGTTTTATTTATCCCGTGCCTTAGAGCAAGCAAACGCCTTTGAATCACAATAAGTAGAAACTAAACATAAGGCTCGGCTCACTGATGTCATAAGTCGAACTAATCTAACCTCTTTAAATGAATTGTTAAAATATAACATTTAAGTATAGTTATAATTAAGGATACTTATATTCTATACTAGCTTTTACCCGCGACTCCGTCCGCGCGGAATAAAAGATAGAAAACGGGGTAAAAATTATCCTATGTCCGTTTCTTGGTTCTAAGCTACCTGCTCACCAATTTTTAGACAAATCGATTCAGCCGTTCTTGAGTTATAAATAGTGTAACTAACACGACTTTCTTTTATATATATAAGATTTCAGCTGTAATCTATTTTCGTCTGCCTTAGTTTCAGTTATTTTGGTTCGAAATAATAATATTTACTTTATTTATTTATTTTTATTTAAAGTTCCTAACATATAATTTTTGTGATATTACATTAGAAATGCAGTGATGTACTGGAGAGCTTAACTCTAAAAGAGTTCTCTTACAGCTAACCATAACATAGAGAGAGGTTGTTTACTTAATCAGTAATATGCACTTTCTTTACAGTAAAGTAAAAAAAACCTTTTTCTGCAACAAGTTTAATTCTTGCACTAAAGCGAAAACGGTTTTTGCAACACGTTTACAACAGAGTACATTCAGAATCGATCTTAAAACGGAACTGTTCAATACCGTTGCATAGCTTCCGACGATGAAATTCCAAATTAATTACAATTCCGAGAATTTATTAAATGAATTTATCCCTTTCGTATTAATGCTTTTTTTTGTTGAAATATATAGTTTCTTTAGTAATATTCTCAGTCCAGTCATTTAAAGATTAGAGAGTATAGAGAGGGACAATAGATTAAAAAGTACCTACACATTTTTGAAGCACATTTCTTACAATTTTTTTGCTTTATTCTAAAAACACTGGTGAGATTATTAATTTCTTTTTTAATTCAAAAAGGGTTTTTTTATATAAATTAATTACAGGTCGTGTCGGATAATCCTTTATAATTTATACGACAAAATTATGTAATATTTATAATGCAATTTGCATATATTTCTCATTCCGTTACATAAGGTTTATAGTTCGTTTGATTAATTACTTGCAAATTAAAAAAAAAGATAAAACTATTTTTTGAAAGTTGCTAATATATCTCAAGTGACGAACCAGTTCTTAAACTAAAAATATGTAGACTAAGAGACCATTATCTACATAATTAGGTACATTATGTTATGTATATTTGCCTTATATTATGAGATCGCGACGTCTACTTATTTATTTTATTATATTTTATTAATAACTTTTTTACTAATAACGACTTAAAGGATCTTGATGAAATTTGGCACAAATATAGAAGTCTGGAAGAACACATTGACTACGTATTACTTTTTTTTGATACCGCGCGGACGTTGTTTCGGGCGACATCTATTACATAATAAGTATAAAGGCCTTCGTTTATCAGCGGACGAACTCAGGCTGATAATGATAATAATGATGATGACAAAAGATTTACTAATGATCTAGAAATTATACCACGTATAAGGTCATTATAATATGCATCAAAACTTATTAAACTATTTTATTATAATTATTATAAAATGTGTTATTCGTGTGCTTGCTAACTATAGCAAAAAATATTCTCACGGGCTCATTCATGCAGCCAAAAGTACCGCTCGTACTCGCTCATAGTATTTAGGCGTTCAAACAAATATTTGTTAATGTTTGTCGCAACACTTTCTCTACTTACGTGAACAAGCTTGCGGAAGATTTAAAGCCTTTGTTAATTTTTCAGATTGCATTTTTTATGACTGTATTCTCATTGTTGTAATGTAAGATGGTCAATTTACAATCTACAGTTTTATATCAGAAAGAAGCTTGTTATCTTATATAGGAACGGCTAAAACACTCACGTATCTATATCCGGTGTCGGCACCGACTAGTTTCGAGCCGATCGGGGGCCCTTCATCAGGCTCACAGTGAGCGACGGGCCGCGTCCGCGAAATAATACCAGTCCCACTCACCCTGATGAAGGGCCCCCGATGGGCTCGAAACTAGTCGGTGCCGACACCGGATAATACGTGAGTGTTTTAGCCGTTCCTATATAAGTTAATGATAATGTCTCACGAAAGTTTGTTATTCTAAGTTTGTTTTTAAATCTTCCATAATATAATAGGGCTATCAGGATGCTGTGACCCATCATCTGTAGTTTCTATTATTGAAATATGATAAAATTGTGTAATAGTCGCCATCTATACTAAGTTACCTTTGCATTTCCATACTTAGGAATGTTTACTCGATAGTGACGCTTTTTTGATAATTTGGGGCAGTATGGAGTGGAGAGCTTTCACTTACATTTTTTGTCGAATTATATCATATTTATCGTTTTAATTAACACAAATATTTTGATTATACTCCAAAAATGTTTGTACTTAGTAATAACGATGATATTAAATGGCTCCGGAACCGTGAGATAAGTTTCACTTTGTACAAATTACTTGAGATTATTTTATTGAAAATTAATAAGATGTTTAATAAAATGGCCGTATCTTTTTAAAGTTATTCTTTTTCATTTCGCATATCAAGAAACATTATAATTAAATGTTTACAAAACTACGGCAATTTGGAGCAGATAATCTTTATGTTAAATGTTTGTTTTTGCTTGTTTTTTTTTTATAATTTTAAATCATATCATGTACAATTTTGACATCGTAAGCTCTAAATAAAGTTTAAAGTTATGGCCGCCTATGATAAATCCTTTAAAATATTAAAATTAAAAGAAGTAAAAGTATTTTCTATTACCAAATAACAATCAATTAAACAGTTAAATATTAAAAATAAACAAACGGGTTATTCTTGGTCAAGAAAACGCAAGTTATAGGCGCGGCAAGACCGTTGACCCTGGAAGCACTTTCCCCATCCCGGAGTAACTTTACCCAAACGGACATAAAGCCTTTTACAGCTAATTGGTAGACCGGACCCGACGACGTCTAGACGCGTTGAAAGGGTTGGGTCTTTCAAACCGGAAGGTAACCGTAAAATGCACTGAAGTTAATTTTATGTATGACAGTGTAATGAAGAGAAAACTTACTTAGCATTTGTATATTTTAAATGGAGTTCTTGTGGGAAATCCACTTACAGTAACTGTTTAATCTCTAAATATAAAATAATTAAAAAACACAAACACAAAATAAATAGCCTATGTGTTCTTCCAGACTATGTTCTACATCTGTGCCAAATTTCATCAAGATCTGTTGAGCCATTCTGGAGATACTTTAAAACAAACATCCATCCATCTAAACATTCGCATTTCTGAGGATTCAAAAAATTCGCATCATTCGCAAAATCTGAGGACAGGCACGTAAGTAAAAAACCACAGCTTAGTTTGCTGTTTAAAGCCAGATATTGCCTTGTATTTTATGTTTAAAACGACTTTTCGTGATCATAATAAACGACGTGCAATGCCACGTGAGATATTTGCAAATTTAATACAATTTCCGACGCATTGTATTGTCGGCAAGCGGCAAGCGGACGTCGCAATGTGCAGCATTGCAAAGCAAATAAGCTAAGCACTGTATCAATACTCAATATAGCCTAGGAAGTTTATTTCCTACCCATTTAGGCAAATGTCGTTTAACGCTCACAAGTATGTTCACTAAGTGACTGTTTAAAAAACCTTTAATCGTTTCTGTGTAAGTCCTATTGACACTTTTTTTCGAATAGCACAGGACATATAATTTTTCATTTAATAAAACGTTGTAATGACGAAACCATACGACCATAGATACATATATGTTTCCTCGACGGGCTTCCTAAACAGTAACGTGATACGAGTTTAGTATCAAGACTACGACCGAACCATTCTACTTTTTGTGCTTGACTACATACGTTTGTAGCGACTACTTTCGCTGATATTGACATTGGTTTTTGCGGTTTTTTTTATTGATAAAAAACATAGACAATTTAATTGATAGAAACATTTCACTGTTTCGAAAGTACTAAATAATAAACAAGGAAGTCAATAATTTGCACATTAATGCCTAATCTTCTCGTCTGTTTATAAAATACATGCGTCAATGGTTTGTGCTTTTGACATTAACTGGCTTATTTCATCTGTGAAAACAAAATTACTAAGTAGTCATGGCTGAAGTATTCGTGCGGAAAATGTTAGTTTGTTCAGTTGCGTGTATAAAAGACGACTTTGAGTTTATTATTCTATCTTGAATTTCTAATTAATTACATATTAAATGTTAAGTCGTCTATCAATTTTAAACCTATTAAATGAACTTAAACATGAAAAAAAACAGCTAAGTTTGAAAAAAATACTTTAATTTATACCTCCCTTTCCTGGTTCCGTTCACAGACCAGGGCAGAGAGCATCGGACGGCATTGTTTTTCACGCTGACCGCCGCGGATTATAAGACCACTATGTAAAGCAGATCTACTCGGGACCGGTTGGATCCACTTGGAGTTAGTCGGATGCGTTCGGCAAGTGTGCCATCAACCGTCATCTCTGTTGTTTTTTTTTTAAGAGAACGAAAGGGATGAGATCTATATGTCTTTGGGCAAGTGTCTCGACATTGGAAAGCAATGGTAATCCTATTAATTAAAACTTTTTTTCACAATAAATGTTGGCCGAAAGTCGGAACATATTAGTCGGAAGTGTAGTGAATGATGTTTGCATCGTGCTCGCATGCCAGTTATCTGCTGAATAAATCTCCGATTCATGTTGACGCAAAAACTTTGCTCGAAGTAATCCTGCTCGCATCGGAGTTTCTACAATGGAATGTTAATTTTATCGTATTTTACTTAAACAAACGATTTATTTTCGACTTTACTTCCAGAAATATCTCAGGAATACTAATCAACATTACTTAATTTTTACTTTGTAACTATTAACCAATTACTAAGTGAACGATATTGGGGAAACAAATTTCCAAAAAGTCTTTGTTGTTTTTTGTCACAATTACAAGAAACAGTGGAGACTTCACAATATTTTAAGTTGATCTGATCTATATCCGTTTTATAGTAAATTCTACAAAACTTAAACATAGCTAATTAAACAATAAAAAGAGAAGCATTTAACAGTCAACAGTAACTTTCGTGCGACAACATTAACATTATTAAATTAACAAATGAAGAAGCACCTCTTTTGCCGTTTCTAAAGAAAGCTTGTACGATTTCTGAGGCAAAGGATCACTTGAGTATGCATACGACAACCCTCTTTATGCGTAATTAATGAAACCAAAGCAATTACAAAGTCAGTCTTTTAAAATTTCTAATGTTAAAATCCTTAATCTTAAATCATCACATTTTCAACACATCTGTATTTTCCAGCTCAAAATGGTAAACAATTTTAAAATACGAGTTGTCATGTATGTCCAGCTTGCTTCCAGCAATTGGGAACTGTAATAATCATTATAATTTATGATCTTGTCAGTCCGATTTCCTCGTCACGAAGTCAACAGAGACATATAGACAATACTAGAAGTATTAGATGTCAGGAAATAAAAATTACTGAATTAGTAGCCTACGTGTTCTTCCAGACTATGTTCTTCATATATGTCAATTTTCAGCGAGATTTATCTAGCCGTTCTAGAGATACCTCACTAACGTCCATTCATGAATTACTAAGATTATAGTGAATCGCTCGCTCTGCCACTTTATTCGATTTCAACACTTCCACATAAGACTATATGTTTGAAATTTTGTGTCCGCGCCCGCGCTCTGTTCAACGTAAACAAGCACAAGAACATGGCTGAATGCACTTACATCTGCAAGAACTAACTAACTAAAGCTTTTTCTATCGATGTTTATCTGGTAATCTTTCCTTCGTATCATGAATAGAATATGAATTGTAAATGTAAATCAATCAAATATCACCTAGAACGTTCTGATCTAAAACAAAAGATAATTGTCAATTGGCTGTAATCTATGAATAGAAGTTTCGAATTTTCAAGATGTTGCCGAGTTTTCACTGCCGAAAAAATGTACAAAAACATGTTGTTGTCCATCACATTAGCTTTTAAAAAAGAGAGAATGGATTTTTACTTGTCTTTAATTAATAATAATTTTATTTTTAATTATAGTTAATTCAATGTTTTGGATAATAGACATCTTACTAATGTTATAAATACGAATGTTTGGATGGATGGATGTTTGTTTGAAGGTATCTCCAGAACGGCTCAACGGATCTCGATAAAATTTGACACATATGTAGATAATAGTCTGGAAGAACATATAGGCTATTATGTTTTTCTTTAATTCCGCGCGGACGGAGTTGCGGGCGACAGCCAGTTATAAAATAAATACGATTTGAGTATTTTTCAGTGTTATTGTAACAAATCTGAATTTCACAATTTGGTGTCAGTCTAGTTCAATTATTTATAGAAATACCGAAGTCAGTTAGTGACTACGATGGCACCGAAACCTTTGTTATTGTCCATTATTCAGGCAATCCATTGTCGTGTCGGCGCGAGGTCGGCAGTGGATTTCGTTGGCAAAACATTGCATTGTGGTTTACTACCATTGTGACTTCGACTAACGGAGTGTTTGATGATCTTTCAATTATTTTCGAATGTATGGATATTTACTACTCATTGAATTAAATACGAATAGGTACAATGTAGCCTTCAGAAAATGATCAAACTATTTAACCAAATCTCTAGGTACAATATTTCAGACACCGAAAAAATTTATTTTTCTCTTAAAACTATCGTTAGTAATATCTGACAATGTAGATATTTTTCATTGGATTAAGGTGATGGCAAATGTAGGTACTTGAACTTAATTTTTGTTGCAAATTTACATTCTTTGGGCCTGAGTGACTGTGTCTTAGTGCTCCAAAGTTATCTTTTCAGCGGAGCATCAATGTTTAAAGCTAAAGTTATTCCCTAGACATTAAGTACAAGTACGTACTTTCCTTCAGAAGTAATTTCCCAAAGCAATATATACAAAATACTAATAGACTTCGTGGAACCGCATATGTAGAACCGGTCAACTTTTGTTGTTACTTATTGTTTCCAAGCTAACGACCCTATAATCGGATGAAGGCGGATTGTGAAAGAATTGACGCAGGTAGGCTCGGTGGTGGTTCACCCAGTTACCACTAGGTCACGTGACGTCGGTTCGGACAGACTCGACCACTCGAAGCGCTGCTGTTGTCGCGGACGGACGTCTGTATAGCCCTCGTCGGCTCCCCCGCTGAGACAAGCGTGGATTCAACTAATAATAACAATGTGTTGTGCATTAACGGTACAGTTTGACGCAAATTAGTTTTATCAGTGTTGTGTTGTGTTGTTCATTGGATTTTACCCAACCTCAATCAAAGGTATACATTATTAAATTATGTTTTATATCTTGAAATTATTAAAGTTGAATTACAAGAGTATTTTAGTTTGGAACATAACATTTTATAATAAAGAAATAGTTAAACAATTATGATCGTAATAATATAAATATATTACAAACATTAATGATAGGTTTTCATTGAATGCAGAATAACTTGATTGTTGATCGACAGGATTATTATAAAAATCGTCAGCATGGGTCAACGATTCGATTCGGTTCTTTGTATAGATAACAAAGAAATTCTTCAAACTCTCAATACTAGAAACAAAATGTAGCTGAATTTAAACACGTAGTTAATGTGAAGAATTTTCAAAATTTTAGTACGAAAACATTTGACCTTTCGTCTTGTAGTCATTATACCTAATTTGGATTTGCCTAAAAAGCCTCATCTAATTATAATAACGAACTAATTTTAAATTATTATTGACATATTTGTCCTCCAGTTCTGATATTTATAAATTACCAATATATTATAATGTCTTTTCCTTGAATTGGTGGAAACCTTTAACAGTTTTTTAGTTAACTATTGCCAATAACAAATTGAGCATAATTCCTTCGTTATCTTATCTTAATGAATATGTACCTTATTTATACGCTGGTTGTATAATTTAACTTTACAATTTGTCACATTAGCTTTTGATAAGTAGCTTATGTGTTCTTCCAGTCTATTTTTTACATCAGCTGCAAACTTCATCCAAATCCATTAACATGTTTTTGGCCGTCCGTTATCCATCCAAACTTTCACATTCATTTATTAATATGATCGTTAACATTTTTACTAAAACTTTTATATCTATACATCAAATATAATGACATATGACATTTTTTTATAAATAAAATCGTTCAGAATACAAAAAAAACTATTAAATACAATATTTTCAAGCACAGAGTGCAAAACTTCTAATGACTGAAGTAAGCATTATTTTTTGATCCCCCATTCATCATAGAAACTGTTTCCATCCCTTATTGTTTGTTTGTTTCTCACGCTTGCATTTCTTCCTTGTTTTTACAAGACACAAATCAAAAACCAGTAACGATTTTCCATCTCAGACTTCCTTTCATTTAACAATAACAATAACCGACAGACCGCCAGATACCACCTGGATGCCTTGTATTCCACAACAGTGCAGTTCACGCGAAATTTATTGTCACGCACGGCCGCTTTGTGGAATGGTCTATCCTCGGCGGTATTTCCAAACCAATACGACTTAGTTTCTTTCAAGAAGCGAGCATATATCTTTCTTAAAGGCCGGCATCGCAACTGCAGTTCCTCTAGTTTTACTGATGTTCATGGGTGTCGATGATCACCTCGGTGTCCCCGTCAAGCGTTTGCCCCTTCCCTAAAAAAGTAAGAGTTGAATGGGCATTTAAGTTATTTACCCCAAGTTTCCAGTGCTATAAAACTTATCATCTCTCTGATTCACTTTGATTTTCTTTGTTAAAATAGGGAAGAAATTACGTTTCATTACTATTCTTAAATGAGGTCTAGCAACGCGTCTGCGGTTCCTCTGTCCATGGACGTCGGATCCATTAATATTGAGCGATCCACTGTTCTTTTGCCCTATTCGGTTATAAAAAAAAACATTGATGTGGAAGAAGTCAGGATATTCGAAATGCTTTTGCCTAGACCACATGTTCTTATTTTAAAATATTGATATATTTACACGTGGTATAGAAGGTATAGCATGTGTAAATCGATTTTGTGTAACTCGTATCGATTATTGTAACGGACAATTACTATCGATGGTGTAATGTTACAGTCGTTTAAAATGTATTAAATAATTGACAGAACATCGATTTGCTAACCGCAGACCGGTTACGAAACTGGTTCATGTTACATTGCTTAGGTTTAAAATATTTGTAACTGTTGCTGGTACAAGAGAAAGTCTGCTCATATGTTTGTCTGTCCCTTTTTTGTTAGAGGTTTAATTGCAATATTGCTAAATATTATAATCTAAACTAATATAAAAAAATCGTAAACACACACTACTTTGTAGCGCAGGATCGTAGCAATTGCAACATATTTTAGAATAATTCTTTTTGTAATATGTTTACGCCCTATATTTACGACAATCTATAGGCTATATAGTTTCACACCAATAAACTTAGAGGCGAGGAAATGGAAAAATATATAGGAGAAAGGGACAAAAATTGCTAGGTAAAAGCAGAAAAGATGAATGGATGCCATGGTAGCAGTAATTCTTAGCCAATGACGAAGGCCTTCGTTTTAATTTGGGCATTTGAATTTTGACATTTGCAATTGAAAGTTTGTAAACAATAAAAAATAAAACAGTTTTTTTATGAAGCCGCACGGTAACAATATTGTATAAGGATTATTGTTTCTTATCTTTATTTTATGTAGCACCTAAAATAAAATTATATAACATTAAAAACCTCACTAAGCTAACAAACAGAAACAAAAGTGTGCAGTTTTTTTATTTATTTATACAAGGGATAAAGGTACGAAGTCTCAACTGTAAATCGTAAAAAGAAAAAAAAAATAATCTTCATGTAATCTTTTGACCGAAACTTTTAATATATAAAATATTTTTTACTTTAAAAGCCAGACGTTTTTAATTACTAAACAAATGCCTTAAAAAGGTCAACGACTTTATCGACTTCTCTAACCTCTATATTTTCTTAAAAATAACTTATGAGGTTTTATTTAATTTTTACTTGATACTTTTTATTATGTTATCATAAGAGATATAAAGACAAAATGCACACGTGCTCCAGATTCCCACCACGCTTCGGTGTATTCTTGTCTCACTGCAGGAGGTTATGCGAATCATAGCGTTAATATTTAGACATCATTTTTATGTATCTAATCTTTGAGGCAACGTTTTCATAGTCATTTCTATTTTTTAAATAGAAACTTACTCGAATAGGAACGTATTCAATTCCCATTACGGTACAAATTGTCTATACAACGTTTATCTATTATTTTAATTTATTTTCGGACAGTTTTCTGTCATACGTCCATTCCAATAACAAATAATTCCAAAACGGCTTCGATTCATATTCGACCCCAAAAATTATAGTCTAAGAGCCATAGGCGAAGTTTTTTTCCCTCTTGAAGTCAGTCGAATTACTCTTGTTTCGTGTGTTAATCACCTCTATCTTACTAAGCAACAGCATTAGGTATCTTAAGAGAGATTAAAGGCGGTTACTCCTGTATTTAGTCACGCGGAACACGTCCCAGTTATGCTTCAATGGACATCGCAATAATTTATTTATCAACTTCTGGTGTTTTTCTAACAAATTTTATAAACACTACATTCTGTCTAGAAAAACTGAGTAAGAGATAGATAAAGCGCTACCATTGAGGTTAGGATTTAAGGAATTTAATCAAAATTTATACTAACCCGACAGATAGAATTATTTATTTAGTATTTAAAAACTATGAATAATATGTTAAAACTACTATATACTTATACCAAACTAAAAATAATGTAAAAATCGACCCCAAATCGCTGCGTTCGCAGGGTAAGGTGCCCAAGAGGCTGGCGGCATTTCCTCGTTAAATTTATACTAATTTTTGCTTTATTAATAGGTATTTATTATTTGAGAGACGTTAAATTTTATGTTATTGAAACAAATATTAATCAAATCGTTACAAATTTTATAAATAAAGAGCTATTATTATGCTGCCTGAATACAACAAATGTTTGCCTAGTTTTTGCTGTTCGTTCGATTTGTGTTGTATTAGCTGGCATCAGGCATACACAATACAGATTGTCTACTAATGCGAGTCCAACGTACCATGAGATGATTGGCAACCGTGTGCAATGCGGAATGCAAGCTTAGGCAGGAGTTTATAAACTAGTTGTCGTCCTTTTTACTCCTTTGTCAACATCATTAGTTCGTTTCATCGAAGAAATTGCGTGTAAACACAAAGTGTAAGTTTAAAAATTATAGCTTATGTTTGATTTCTATTCATATTAGCCACTAAAGACTTGTTCTGATAATTTTATTTAAGACAGCTAGACTAAATCTAGGCTGACACAGCTTCGTCCACTATGCATCGGTAACAAGTTACTTCATACGGCTTTATAGTTAAAATGCGAGCAATTAAATCGTTCGCGCATGACTCTACGACCTTACCCGTTCGGCATAAAAGTCAGAAAGATGACATAATGTTGTCTGAAACATGTTGACTTTTAGAGCTCAGCAAAATGTTGTCTTTTCGATAACTTTTTGCCGATGTCATTTTAAAGCAATCTCAATGATAACTAAATGATGACTTTTCGAGATCATATTTTTTTGTTAATAAAACTTTAAAATTTTTTCAGATTTATTGAATTTCCTTAATAATCATTTTTAAAAAACAATTCTAGTTACTTTTTCAAAAATAAATTTGGTGTTCAATTCAAAAATAATTCGAAATTGAAATATACGAAAAATTGAATCGTTAGTACTTTTCGCGACAACAGCGGCCATTTTGTTCTATACGGACCTCTCACTCATCCATTAAAGAGTGATTGTTGACAAGCGTGAATTGCATCGTAATTCGTTCGGCATTGCTAAGTGGTTTTATTCAATTATTACAACATAAACGTATTATTTTTGACTTAACATACTGGTTGAAACTATAATTAATAGTATTTGTGATTCTTATTATTCAGTTAGTTATCAAGAATTTAATTGCCGAACAAATAAACTTGTAAGTATGAATATAGGTTATAAACACATTTTTTTATTTTATAACTAATTAAATTATTTAAAATTGTTGTAAGACGATGCTCGTCGCTATTTTAATTAAATGCAGTTTAAATATTTTACTTTTTAAAATATTTCTAACTTTAAACATTTGTATACAATTTTGTTCATTTAATTCATACATTCATACATAATAATAAAAAAAAACTTATCAGCATCGTCTTTGTAAAAGTGTCTGATAAAATTTAGAATGCGCTAAAATTTAATGAATATTTTCAATTTCTAATTTGATATTTTTTTAGGATTCAACACAAGATGTAAAAGTAAGAAACTAAAAGTAGAAAGAGGATAATATCATCGTCAAGTTCTTCTGATAATGAGGTTATGTAACAAATAAAGTTGTTCAATTATATATAATTATTTTGTTCCTTATTAATAAAACACTTTATTTTCAGATAGCGGAATAAATAATATACCAATGCCACCTGCCACGTACGTGAGCCAAAAGGATCAGCACCCACCACCAACATTTAAAACTCCTATATCATTACTTGAGCCGTAAAAGTATTTATAATTTTAATAATAAGATTATTTATATTGGTATGTCATATCGTTATTATTCATTGTGTTATCAAATAAACAATAATTAAACCTATTTACCATGTCGATTTTAATTTTACACTAGCCTCTTAATTTTAACATAAAAACGTTATCTTTCTGATATCTTTTTAATGATCTCTAAAAGATGGCGCTAGATGGCTCATAAGAGAGCTTTATGTTAACTTTATGTTAACTTTATGTTAAGTTTTTGGTTATCATTTCTGATATCAGATCTTGAATAATGTTAACATTAAGAGAACTTTATGCTATCTTCTTGCCGAACGGGTAATAACGGCGTTGCACACCCACCATTGCCACCCGGTAATAAACACATTTTTACACTGCATACTGTTTACAAACATTTATATAACAAACACCATATTACTTAAGAAGCTCGTTAATTTAATATTTTAACTTATTTACACTAAATATTTTTATCGAGTGAGTGATAATGAAACTAAGTCAATAGGATATTTCAGAATATAATCTATATCTGTTCTTTTCGTCTAAACTTGTTCACCCGTTTAGAAGATAGTAAAAAACATCTATCCAAACTTTCGTATTAAGATTAGTAAATAATTTTTAAAAGGACAGATTTCGCAACTACAATGAACTAAACTTTTTTTCTACTGGAATGATTGTAAACTAATTTTTAACATAAAGAAATCATTGTTTTGTTATCTGTATCAATGTTCATTACTGGCCACAGATAATTTATGTTTCCTCCGACGGAATTAATTAAATCAATATTTTACCTCTCCAATAATAATATAAATCAATTTAATGTTCTTTGCAATAACAATGATACAGAGCCAGGCAATATAGCAACATTGACTTTTTGATAACTTCGTTACTTTATTATTACGTTACGCTATAACGAATAGGGCTGCTAACTGCTAAAAAACATTTTTTTCGTTTTTGATCGGAATCATTCCGATTTTCTATGTTGTATATTCCCTCTACGGATACGAACGATATCCTTAGGTCAAAGTGGTTTGTGTCAAAAATTTTTTTTTCGTATTTCAAAGGTTGAAATGTCATCTTTTTGCTGACAATTTTCGGGGCTGCTTTTATTGGAATATGCAACTATAATAACGAAATATTCGTCTTATTTATATCCATATATCATATGGTAGGCGAATTAACCGTAACTGAGCCATGTAACACTAACGGAAGTTTTCAAAAATGAAAGGGCATTGAACCCAAACACATGGCCTTCATCATCCTCACATTTGTTACTTTCAATCTTAACAAAAGTATATTGAATCTTAAGTCATCCATTGTGTTTGCGTTATATTAAACTATAAATTATTAATCCTAAAATAATTCAATAACTTAGTGTTTTCTGTTTTTTTTTTTTTTCAAAGAGAGTTAAAGGGATGGATAGAGTGCATGATTTGGTATAAAAATTCTCGGATACTTTTTTTTTTATTGTAAAATATATATTTTAAAATTAAAATTCAACGTATTTTGTCAATTTTGTTTCAACTCTGTGCAAAATTAGCCAACCTAAAATTATTAAAAGACCTTTCCTAGGGTAAAGGTACGTCAGAGGATGACGGAGTCGGACAGAGCCTGGAGGGCCGTCCAAACCTTTTGCGAGGTAGTCATTTCGCAGAAAGAGGAAGCGGAGAGGCTGAGGGAGGCGTCCAGCCAGGACCCCATCCGAAGCCGCCGCAGAGGGGGGAGAAGAAGGGCTTTCGCCCGACTTATCCCTCCTTAACCGAACTAGAGTGGCGGACTAGGGGGAAGTCCGTCACTCAGACAAAGTAGTGAGGACGCACAGGTTTCCCGTGCAACGAGAGGACGCAAACATGTTGAGGAGGCGTTGTGGCCAGTCACCATCGGGGCGTGCGATGAATACGCGCAGTGTGCCCGCGCCCTGGTGCTCGGTGAGCTGAGGGAAACAGTGGGGTTTTAGTCGGTAGGCTTCAGTCTAGGGAGAGAGTCCGACATAACCACCGCGCCTTTCCCCTCTAGGGCGCGGTGGTATGCGTAACGCATTTCCCCACTATAAAAAAAAAAAAGGGTTAAGGTACGTGCATACCTAATACGTTGTTTCCGTCCTCCATCTGCCGTCTGCTGTGCTCTGTTTATACGTGACCAGAATTCACGAACATCATCACATAATGATAACAAAAGGATACAGAAATGGAATCTAAAAAATAGCATACAAACATAAAAATTATCTGAATATGTACAGTTAAATTTAATGAGAAATTCAAGAACAAGCTCTGAAGAGATTAGTGAAGAACTAGAGAAAAAAAAATCAGTAATTGAAAATTCTAAATTCAAGTTCGATTGACACCGAATTCGGTCGGAACATCATAAAAAAACATTAGCCTCAGTGAGTTTCCACAGCCAAAACACTAGCAAACACAGATTATGTCCCTCTCATTTTCTCTAAAACGGCCGAATAAACAACAGGTACGTTTATATACAAGTGTTTCGGTTCCGGTAACTTATGATTAGTCGAGGACAGTACTAACACTCAATTGTTACTCTTAATAGCCTTTTTATAAGTCTTCATTCGCATTTTAATGACATATTTATCGTCCGTGCGAATTTATTTTCACCAAACAAATACGTATTAATTGTTAGTACGAAGCTCATTTGATATATTTAACAATGGATTGGACGGTGACATCCTAGCACCTCCCACTTCTTTGTTCCAAATAGAGTCCGTCAAATGATCCTTTTTTGTAAAACAATGCGTCGAGTTTCATTACTGCATTTATGACGTAAATATTTGTATCGACACCGATATAACTTAAACAAGACTCGATGATTTTTAATGAAAGCATATGAACAAAGAATGAAATTAGCTTCTGATTTAGGGTCCAATATCATGTAACAAACTGTACTAAGAGCTATAATTTAGCACGAATATATGTTGCTATGACAAAATTTCGACCTTATTGCATCTTACGCGTCAAATAATATTTCTCTGAAGTTGGAGAAATAGACGTCCAGACTACACTAGAAATCAAAACGCATTGAAAGTTCTAGGCATGCAAAAAAATAAATTTATTTTCATTGTAATACACTACTGTAATAAAATAAATATTCCTCGATTATCGTAATCAGCCATCCGAACGCAGTTTGCCTCACCATATTGCACCAAGCAATACTCGTCTACGCTATTAAATTCATTTTGTTTTTGCACTTGCTTCGTGCCTGTCAGAGAAGGACGGAAGATATGGCGTTATTAGTTTTTTAGTAGCACTCTTCTATCTCAAGGACGTGCAGCGAAATAATAGTGAATATTTATGTAAATGAATAAAATTATTAGAGCGAGATACGATTATTATTTCATATTAAAATTTTAATTATATTCAGAGATATTATCAAGTGTTAAATTGTTACATTTCGTATTATATATAGTTATTACTTTGAAGGTTGCCATATACCATGGCTCCGTTTGGTTGTTTTTAGAAACAGCTGTTAGAAACTAAAGTTAAAACAATATTAGTTCTTGAAAAACCTTTATCGATGTACACTACTTACCGTGGGTTTCCGAAACCAAAAACACAGATTAAAAAATATTTTAATCTTTGATTTGTCAAAGATAATGTCAGAGATAATTGTTGGATTTATTTAATTTATTAATCTATGCAAAAATTAATCTGTGGTAATTTCTTCTTCTTTTATGAAGTTTGTGTACTGCCGTATGCCTCCATGCTGAATTATATATAAAAGGATAATTTATTTTACTTTTATACCATAGCTTCCTTTAATGACGATATGTTTTAGCCTCAGAAACCAACGGATAGTATTTAAAAGAGTTTTTTACTTTTTTACTGACTGGTTAATCAACTACACTGGTTATAATGTTTCACAAAATCTGAAACAGAAAACTTCTCAAGAGGGTTTATATTTAACTAGCTTTTACTCGCGACTCCATCCACGCGGAATAAAAAAAAATGCACACAAGATAAAAAAAGTTCCTATGTCCGTCTCCTAGTTCTAAGCATCAATTTTCAGCTAAATCATTTCGAGCGTTCTTGAGTTATAAATAGTGTAATTAACACGACTTTCTTTTATATATATTAGGTCCTTACATATGAAATTGGCGTTTTTCGTACTGGCCACTTTAATCACGAATTTCTCCTCTTTGGTAAGGAATTCCAAATTCAAATTTGTACAGCTATAGACTCATGTATTTGTGGTTCGATGACCGTCATTCATTTGTTTTTTTTCTTCTGTTTTTTTCTGTTTGCGTCACTCATTTTACAAAATGGAAAACTTAAAATATCGCATTATTTACGAGTACGAGTTCCGCCGTGGCACTAGTGCTGCGGAAACGACTCGAAGGGTGAATGATGTGTATGGTGGTCGTGTTGCAAAAGAAAACACAGTTCGTTTTTGGTTCCAACGTTTTCGTTCTGGAAATTTCGATCTGCAGAACAAGCCCCGTGGACGGCCTGAGACTCAAGTTGATAATGAAGAGTTGAAGGCTATTGTGGAAGCGGATCCATCGCAAACCACGTCCGAGTTAGCTGCAGGCTGCGATGTTAGTGATAAAACTGTTTTAATTCACTTGAAGCAAATTGGGAAGATTAAAAAGCTTGAAAGGTGGGTACCTCACGAATTGACTGAAGCAAACCGGCAAACGCGCGTCGACTGTTGCGTTACATTACTAAACCGGCACAATAATGAAGGTATTTTAAACCGAGTCATTACCTGTGATGAAAAATGGGTTCTTTACGATAATCGGAAGCGCTCAGAGCAATGGTTGGATCCTGGCCAGCCAGCCAAATCCTGACCCAAGTGAAAATTAACCCCAAAAAAGTTACTTGTAAGCGTTTGGTGGACTAGTGCCGGTATTGTTCATTACAGTTTTCTCAAATCTGGCCAGACTATTACGGCTGATGTCTATTGTCAGCAATTGCAAACTATGATGGAAAAGCTAGCGGCTAAACAACATAGGCTGGTCAATCGCTCCACGCCACTGCTGCTTCACGACAACGCTAGACCACACACTGCGCAACAGACGGCTACTAAATTAGAAGAGCTTCAATTGGAAAGTCTAAGACATCCTCCGTACTCCCCGGACCTTGCTCCAACAGATTACCATTTTTTTCGAAATTTGGATAACTTCTTGCAAGGGAAAAAATTCAACTCCGATGGGGCAGTCCAAATCGCCTTCAAAGATTTTATTGATTCCCGTCCGACTGGTTTTTTTAGTAAAGGGATCAATGAACTACCTATGAGATGGCAAAAGTGTATAGAAAACAATGGTTCATACTTTGATTAATTAAATATATTATATTAAAAAATATTCGACTTTTTGTTCCTCCCATACAAAACGCCAATTTCATATGTAAGGACCTAATATATATATATATATATTAGGGTGATTCAAAAAAAAATTTTAATTTTTTTTTTAACCGATACCCTCTCAAATGTTTCTATTTGATATAAAAAAAATTTTCACCAAACCCGAGCCCTATAGCTCAACTCTAAGGGGTCGCTACTGTTTTTTTATTTTCCCATTTAATTAACATGGGAAAAATCGTTTTTTGTTTTAAATTGAATTTACACATAATTAACGCAATTTTTTATAAAAAACGATTTTATATTCTTAAAGTAGAGTCTTCGAGCTTTCCAAAACTCTATTACAAAGTACAATTATCTTTACATAATGACTAGTTCTAAATTTCGAAATTTCGAAATTTAGTGATTTTTAAATAGCTGTAATTAGTCTTTATGTAAAGATAATTGTACTTTGTAATAGAGTTTTGGAAAGCTCGAAGACTCTACTTTAAGAATATAAAATCGTTTTTTATAAAAAAATGCGTTAATTATGTGTAAATTCAATTTAAAACAAAAAACGATTTTTCCCATGTTAATTAAATGGGAAAATAAAAAAACAGTAGCGACCCCTTAGAGTTGAGCTATAGGGCTCGGGTTTGGTGAGAATTTTTTTTATATCAAATAGAAACATTTGAGAGGGTATCGGTTAAAAAAAAAATTAAAATTTTTTTTTGAATCATCCTAATATATATATATATATATATATATATATATATATTTTTAATTATCAGTCTAACCGTGAGTTTAAAACATATTCTTATCTCTGTTTTGTCATAGACATGGATAACGATATACATATTTTATACAGAGATTTTGGTCTGAGAAACCTACGGTAAGAAAAGCTGCGGCTGCGTTAGTTGCTAACATAATTGAAAAGATTGTTAATACCTGTAAGTATTACATGAAAAGTACCTTATTCAGGTCACTTCACATTATCTTAAGCATTTGGAAATATCTATGCATTTGCATACGAATTTATAGTTTATGTTTACGTAATAGAAAATTGATTGCTTTCTATTTGCGAGTTGTTTTTCTCATATGAATGAAGTGAAACTTTTGTTGGTTCAAAAATAGATATATTTGCATACGATACTTTTCCAACAAATTGTTGTATTTTACTAGCTTTTACCCGCGACTCCGTCCGCGCGGAATAAAAAATAGAAAACGGGGTAAAAATTATCCTATGTCCTTTTCCTGGTTCTAAGCTACCTGCCCACCAATTTTCAGTCAAATCAACTCAGCTGTTCTTGAGTTATAAATAGTGTAACTAACACGACTTTCTTTTATATATATAGATGAAAATTCTCATAATAGCAAATGAGATAAAACAAACCTTTGATATTTCCTGATTAATTTAAAAAATAGTTGGGGTGAAATGAAACAATAACTAAGAACATAGAACATGTTCCGGAACTTTTATTTTATTAATTCTGTTACTATAAATAACTTTGGATGTGAAATTATGACGTAGTAAAATATGAAACATTATAATCACATTTATGGTGATCGTATTTTTATAATAAAAAAAAAGCGTGAGAGCATCCTTTCGACGTATGACCATCAATTTAACTTGTATTCATTTCCCCAACAGATGTCGCTTATTAAACATCAGGGTATGTTTTCTTTTATCGTAATGTAATTACTAAAAAACATCGGT
Organism: Papilio machaon; assembly: GCF_912999745.1. Taxonomy (NCBI): domain Eukaryota; kingdom Metazoa; phylum Arthropoda; class Insecta; order Lepidoptera; family Papilionidae; genus Papilio; species Papilio machaon. The sequence continues at coordinate 1,169,769 of NC_059989.1, read as the reverse complement.
AGAAAAAAAACTGTTTAGAAATTAAGATACAAGGTTAAAATTAACCGCATATATAGTGTGATGAACTATATTAAGAAGATATTTGTACTAAGTTGGGGGGAAATTCTATATTTTATTTAGGTTGTTGTAGTAATCTTTTAATTTAAACTAATCTAAACTTTTAATTTTTAATCTTAAATTAGTCTATTCAGTTATTTCTTTACTTTTCTATATTAATCAAAACATAGCTGAAGGTATAAAAACAAACACACAACACTACTTATTCAGTTACTTGAACTGAATACAATTTGTAAAATGTTGCATTGAAAACATTGTAATTTTAAACAATTAAATTGACTTGGACCATTTCAATGTTTATATATAACTTTATTTATTTTTTATTTTTTTTATTTATTATTTTTTATTATTACTATTATTTTTTATAAAGGTGCCAGCTGAAAACCAGCGCAGGGGCAGTTTAGTCTGTCCCTGCTTCGCTGAGCTGGCTCCCTTTTGCCACACTTTGTGCCTTTTATGTGTCTGTTTTTCTTTTTTTGATTTTATATTTTTTGTGTGTGGCAATAAATGTTTTTCTTTCTTTCTTTCTTTCTAATCGATTTTCTTTAATTATGAATCATACAATTTTAGATTTATATCTGTTATAAAGGTGACAGTTTACAAAAAAAAAAAACTTTTTGTTGTTCTTTTTTTGGTCGAATCTCTTGTGAGTTTGGCGTAATATTGTTGAGAGACGAGCAAGTTTAGATGATAATATACAAATTACAAATATTTACAGTTACTTGTCTGCACATAAACATTGAAAGCAAAGTTGCTTGTCACGTTGCGATTAACGTTTTTTTGCTTCTTAAGCCGTCTCCACACTTTTGGCAAACAACGACGAACGGCGAATACCCAACAACAAACATGAACGTGTGTAGAGTTGCCAGGACGCCAAACCTACTAGCCGGACAGACCAGCCAGTTTGGCCGGACATTTGGGTAGAAAGGTCGGACACCCTATATTATTTAGGATTTTGTCTCAGTATTAGAAAGAAAGAAAGAAAGAAAGTTTATTTATTAACACAAAAAAGATTAAACCAAAAAACAATAACCTTATACTAACATAAAATTACACATAATTAATCTGGATATTAAGTTACTATTTATGGTATTTAGGGTAATCTTGTGATGCCCACAATAGGTACACTCTCGTTTGGGAAATGTAAAAATCCTAACAAAAGCCGGAAAACCGTTTATTTTGGCCGGACACGCAATCAAAAAGCCTACCTATGTCCGGCTTTATCCGCACGCCTGGCAACGCTAAACGTGTGGATAGGTGTTTGCCTGTATTTTGTTTGGTGTTCGCTGTTTGTGAAAGTGATTTTTCTACACAAATCAAAGGATATTGAATAATTATCTTGCCAATCCTGAATAAACTAGCGTCTTCGCTAAACATGGAGGATGCTTATTTGTGTTTGGTGTTTGTGATCGGTATTTGACACAAGTACCAGACGTGTGGAGCCGGCTTTAAAGTTAATGGAGCTGTCATTTAAAAGTGTTCAGTAAATGCTGTGCCGTTATCAGCTACAGTTATGTCGACAGACGTTCGCAAGGTCAGCTAAAATTGCTGAATGTTCGTATTCTGAATGAATGCGCTCTTTTGTCGTATCTGGGTTTCTGTGTTGCTTTGCTATGAATGACTCTCTTTTAGATGGTTCTTTGAAGATTCAAATGACCGTGTTTGTATTGCTTTTAAAAGTAATAAGTATTACGGTCAAATTAACATAAATCCAAGCTAAAAAAATCGTGTTGCGGCAGTTTTATTCATCTTTTAAGATACACTAAGGTTTTTTTGGTATTTAATTTAGTTTTTCGAATTATTTATAAATTCCATTTGTTTTGATGGATTATTTCAAAAATAATTTAATACTTAAGGAAGATTCTGGAATACACCAATATTGTTTACATTTTAATAAGGAAAATATAATTTACCTTAAGAGCAGGGCGACTATTGTATTTGCTACTATTAACAATGTTATTAAAATAAAAATAAAAAAACTTGAGAGGTGTCAAGGGGGGACACCCGGATGGAACGAAGTTCCTTTCAATTAATTAGTGAAGGAACCAATGTTTATTCTATGAATAAAAAACTTAAGTCTTCACAAGAAGTACATTTTATTTCTATGAATTTTCATTATATATTGTCACGTCGTTGCCATAGTGAAGTAGCGCTCATTCGTCGTTAACACACTTACCATAGCAAAAAGTGTCGTGACAACTTTTCGTAAGAATTTTTTCCGTCTAGCCCCCTTTCACAACGCGCGATAAGGAACTTCGTTCCAATATTCCTTGATTTATAAAATTCAAAACAAGATTGACAATGTGTTTTAACAGTAGAAACCCATGGATAAACATATTTCTTCATGTAAGATTTGTAACAAGTTAAATTCGCCCACTCGTTACATTCATACAAGCGGTGAAAGCGTTGCCCTGCACGATTTGACCCCTGCTTTGCTCCCTATAACTAATGGTTCTATCCACAATCATGACTGACTTTAATCGTTTCATATCTCTTATTTACTACTTAATATATTAAAGACGACGTTTATACGAGCAAAGAAATGAATATATACTTTATACACATTTGTAGAGTATGCGTAATAAAGAACGGAAACTGAGTTATGTCGACAACACATGGTGAAGGATTCGCGTATTGCAGCTGTTACAGAAATAACCATTGTTATAGATATTTCTGATATTAAACAACCGGGGAAGCGTCGATGTTATGTAGCATAGCTTTAAAACACTATAATTAGGTTTTATTTAAGATAACCTTGAATATATCTAACATAAAATTGTATGTAAGGTGAAATAAAAATAGTTAAGTAAACTACTAGATTCAAAAAATTAAGAGAATAGGCTATTCTTTCACCTTTAAAATAAAAAGAAAACGATGCCCATCAACTTGATAAACTTACTTGAGTGTCAACAAAATGTTGTTATCAGAATTTTGTACTTTTGAAACTTTTTCTATAGAATTAAAACAAAATAAAACTTAGATGTTTCATGTCAAGATTCTTCTTGACTCAAGAACCGTACATGAACTGGATTCACTTACTTAGCATTTGTATTACCTGAATACCCAGTTATTGTCCACAATTCAGTCTCATTGTCCACGCCACACATTCGTTCTGTGTCCACAACATCCATTGTCTTTTGTTATTCAAATACGCCATAAATCTGTCCTAACAAGGAGTTTTATAAAGACAAAACGATGAGCATTATTCAATGATCAATAATTGTTAATTGTTTTTATATGCTGATTCAATAAAAACCTTAATTCTGAGGCCAAGGACTAAGAAAAAGGCAAAAGGTAATCACCTCATTATGTAATGTCAAAAAATATGAAAATCTGGATTAGTCTAGTATTTAGATTATAAGGGAATTCATACCGTTTCACCTTCCAAATAATTACCACATTACCCAATTACCATCAATTTGTTGTTAGACAATCGTTATTTTTACGGGCACACTAAAAGGTCAAAACTCATTAAACCCCAAAAACAAATATTGGTAACAATAATTTAAAGTTTCAAGTAAAGCTAATTTACAGAACTGATTGTGGTTATTTTAAGTTTTTTGGCCGCAACGTTTACAATCTATCAATTGTTACTACGTCATGTAGTTTTGTTGTAAAATGGTGGGAATTCTCTTTGTGTTCCAGCACAGATTAGCCAATCATCCGTATACCTTACATATATGTAGATCAAATCGCGGATGCAATCTCGTGGGAATCTACCACGTAAACAATTGCACGCGCCACGTGAAAATCAAAATGATGTGAAAACTCATTTATGTGCATTGAAATTAATGCACTTTCATTTGACGTAAAAACGTATTCTTTTACAAGACGTGAGTTCATTGCTCACAATTATTTTTTACGTTAACATTTACTTATTACCACTTACAATAAACTTTAATTATATCTTTAATTGTTCCAGATGGCGTAGAGAAACAGTCAGAGATATCCATCACAAATGCTATTAAACAATCTGATGGAAGGGGAATCTATAAGCGCGAAGAAATTGATTTCATCGATCGAAAGGTTCAACAGCGAAAACAGAGAACACGGCACTATCAAGGCTCTAATCAAGAACTATATTCTACCAGAAACAGACATGGCCGTCAAAGACAAACACGATGACAGAGACAGATGTGTGTACACAATACCCATACAATCTTCATTGTCACCGAAAAATACAAGGCCTACGATAAGTGACGCGCAACAAGCCTTTCTTAATTCTACAGTTAATACACCTTCGAGGAATTTTGATGTTGAACCCACATTGCATTATGCACAAATTGCAATCACAACAGATAGCGAAGATACTAGAAGTACAGGTGGAGGGAAAAATTTTGAACAGACAAAGTGTCACGTAAAAGAACAAGATAAGCAAACTCCAATTGGTTCACCACATTACCCAATTAATGTAAAGAGAAGAATAGAGCAGCAACAGAGAAAAGTAAGTTTCAAAATTAAAAATGGGTCAGCAGGCTATAGACGGCCACCGTTAGGAACAAAAACTATGACAATAACTAGTAACAAAGTTTCTGAGTTAACCAAGAAATTCAACGATTTAATGAAAGAACCAAATACAGCACCTAAAACCCAATCTAAGCTGGCAAAGACGATTGAAGACTTACAAACAGCATCCCGATACTCTATCAGCAACAGTTCAACTCCATCTTCAACTTTGAGCTCTAGTCCTAATATAAAAATTGTTGTTCGACACAGGAAAAGTTCTAAAAAACGAAATAACAAGAAACGATGTTCTAGTATGGATTCTATTGACAAGTTACTTTTAAAAGAAGGCGCTTCGAGCAATATTAGGATATTAAGATCTAAGTCTGATGGCAACAAAATCCCTAAATCGCCAAAGAAGAGATTAAAGTATCAAGATTCAAGTGAACAACAGAGCGGTTCTGACTCTGTTGACGGAACACCGACTAAACAAAAGGCTGACGATCTATCGAAAGACGAAAAGAAACCTCAAGAGCTTAATGTAGTCAAGAATGTCATAAAGAAATTTGAATGTGAGATTAATGCACAATCTAATTTCAATGGCACTATTAAAAAACAAAATAACCAAACAGAAAGCAATACAAGTACAATTCTACGAAAAGAAAAACCAAAAGTACCTGAAAAGAAATCGTCTCTAGTTTTAACAAAAAATCTTGTACTTAAAGATGGTGTACCAAAAATTAAAACAATTAAAACAAATTTAGGAGACAACGTTACAAAAAAAGATAATAACATACCTAGTATTGACATAAACAAAAAGAAGGAACCCATTTACGACAGGAAGAAGTTTAAAACTAATTACATACATCCTGAGAAACTTACATTGCATCCTGTAGAAATCATTCAAGAAGACATCAATGAATCCTCAGAACCTAAAACCATTGCACACGACCAAACCGTAGCTATTACAAATAACACATGTATAGAAGATGAAAAAGATATCAGTTCAAGTATTACTCCTAACGAATCTTTTCTCTGGCGACGAAAAGGTAGCACTCAGATTTATTCTGATTGTGATAAGACATTTTCCGAAGGTCCTTATGGTTTTGTTAGCATAACTATTAATGAAAATACTATGTCATATGAACATGAAAATAATACATCAAATGAATCTCAAGGCATTGAAAACAACGAATCTCATATTGAAACTTTAACAGTTAATGTCAAAAATGATTGTAACTCCGATTTCGAAAGCAATCTAGTCGAGGCTTATAATAAAGAAGTTCTTGTCGGCTTTACTTCCAAACCAAAAAAAGAGGAAGTAATCGAAGATGATTATGAAATATTAGAACCGAGAGACGCGGATAATGTGGTAATAATTCCCATTAAAAGTATAGATAGAACTTCGAAAATCAACTGCCCTTTACCTGAAATACCAAAACAGGAATGTCAGTTATCACCATCTGTAAAAACCAAAGAGGAAAATATATATCAAACACTTTTAGAAGCTAGATCCCACCCCGAAGGAGACGAAAGTAGTTTACATAATTATGAGCTTTGTTTCAATCAGTTAGAAGAGAGAACTCGAGGCGACGGCGACAGTGACGACGGCTACGAGTACTGCAAATCCCCAATCAAACCATACTGCGTCACTTCCAGTTCGGGCATACAAATAGCAGAGGACTATCGACCTTACGGCCCGCAGGACAATACGAAAAACTATGCTATTACGAAGTCAGTCAGCGGTACATCCACTGAAAGCTACGAAAAGATCGGCACTGCAAGGATATACGAAAAAATTCCTCCTAAAGTTAAATCAAACCAGAGCAGTCCAGACTACAGCAGCAGACATTCATTTGTGTCATCAAACTACACGGGTTACAATGATGGTGAGAATATTTACGACACTATCAAGCAGGCAGATAGTACATCATTATCACATTGCTACGAAAGCATTCCGAACAGTCCAAGCATGGTAAAGCTAAGGAACAATTTGAAGAAGCAGCTGGCTAGTGCGGTTCAGAAGCGTTTATCCTTCGACAACGTGTCCAACATAAGCCAGTCAACGTTGTCCAGCGAGCAGAAGACAAATAGTATTTACGGGCAGCGATCTGTCCTGAGCTACAACGGGCAGGAGATCGCCTTCCAAGTACCGAGCAGCACGACAAGCGTGAGTGACAGGAGCGATCGTAGCGACGACTGGGTGGACGTGTCCGATGAGGAAAAGACTGATGAGCAGAAAATTGTTATGTAAGTTACTCTCATATGTACTATCAAATTTACTTATTGTAAAGTAACGAAAGTTAGTAATTAAATGAAGTTGACTTAATTTAATTTGCGACACTTTGACAAATATAAATAATTTTATGTAATTAATTCATTATTCAAAAAAAATATTTTACTATTGCTTCATTGATTAATTTACAAAATTGTATAAACGAGAATCATTTGGCACCTGTCCCTATGACCTACATATTGTGGCGCCTAATGCACTCCCCGAAGAGTAAAGTAAACTATTTTATCAGATAATACAATTTTGTTTGAATTTAACTCAGTCTGTATGAAGTGGAAAAAAGTATAACACATTTAAAAAAATACTCTTTGTCCCCAAGTAATCTAAAATAAATAAAATAGCTATTATAATAAAATGAAAATTATTCTTGACAGCGTTCGCGAGAGAAGTCGCGGAAGAAAAAGTCCTATCAGTTGGTCGCAGAAAGTTCGGCATCAATGGCAGAAAACTCCGAAGCAAAAATCGAATGACAAAGGTTAGTTTTTTAATTTCAAGCTTTTAATATTTATATGCCATCTATGTGACGGCGAACGTATTCAACTTGACAGTTATCGATTTTTCTCGATAGATGGCGTTATTTGCCAATGATACAGGTTCTTTTAATTTTGGTTTGGTGACTACAAATAGTTTGGTAGTTTAGTCTTTATATTTATATATTACTTTAATAATTAATCGAAATAATTAACATAAACACAAAATGTACTGTAGTAATAAAAGATTTTAAGCGCCTGTCAAAAATATTACTACAAAAACAATCCGGGTGCGGATCCTGCTAATAAAGTTTATAAGTTTTAAATTGTTAAAGTTTTGATTAGGCTCTCAGTTTATTTTGAAGGCTTTGCCTTATTTTAAAGTATTTTATAAATAAATATTCGATTAAAAATAAAACCATATAATATAGCCATTGATTTCGAAAGAGTTTATTGCACTTTTAATATTAACAAACTTGGGTCCCAAGTACATATTCTAAACAAAGAGCAGCACTCGCACGTGCCCAAGCCCAAGCACGGTGTGGGCGGGCGGCGCCGCAGCCGCATTCCGGCGCCCACGAACAAGGAACAATTTGATTAATTGCCCAAATCATGTTCCGTTGTTCGAAACATTAATCCTAAAAAAGATATCATTACGCTTGTGACATGAAACAAAAAACAGAGACCAATCCTTGATAAGGAATTTAAACAATATTCATCTTTATTTCAATGCGTAATAATTTTTGGGAATTCGCCAAAACAATCATCCAAAACTAATAATGCTCTATGTGTTATTTATTGTACCATTTGCCAATTTATATCAATAAAAAATGTATAGTTATTCATAATTAAGTTTGCGTGAATACAACAGGGTTATTGATCGTCGCTGACCCACATAGATAGTGGTGAAACTGTGCAATTACATTTTTATAAAACACGAAACACTTTCCAAGCATTACCTAGGCACAATATTATACTACCTCGGCATAATTCAACGCAGACGACAAAGCCGTACTAAAACCTATTTGTCGTTTCTAAAGTTGAATAGAATCCGAACTAAAGGCACAAGATTGTACAAACATTTTTAAGTGTATTTCCATTTTCTATCTATCTTTCCCCTGCCAAATCGGCACCGCCTTCTTCTTATCTATGAAAAGAGAAGGACAAGTAGATAATTATACAAACATATATGTTTTCTTTCTTGCTTTTTTTTAAATTCTTTGCTAGTGTACGTAAAAGCAAATGAAAAGAGAGTATTTTTTTTTCTCAGTTCTTGCTAAAGTTAATATTGAATTTTAATATAAAATCACAATTAAATTCCTTAATTCAAATATTAGATGATTGTTAAGATAACTATGAATGTTAAATGTAATGTCAAACTTTTCAATTACATATTCTGTTAACAGACCATTGTCTGTATAGTCAAGGATTACCAACAATCGCACATTCCCATCACAAAGTGGATTTTTTTAAACAAATTGTCATTCATCGTACGATGCTTCTTCTCACGTAGTAACGTTAGGACGACGACACACAGATTTTTATTATTTTGCTTACACTTCAAAAACAATTACCTTTTAATTGAGTCAAGTGAGCATCCACTATAGAAATAGTTTCATCAAGGTGAATTTTTAATAATAATAATAAATAACTGCTTTATTGTAACACTCATATACACAATTATGTGAAAGCCTTGGTTCCTGAACAAGGGCAAAGCCCTGTGTTTCAGGAGCCAATCCCTTCCCCCTATTATTAAATTGATTTTACATTTAGTAACAAAAGAAAAGAAAAAAACGATCATTTATAATTCAATTTTTTTTTTTGCAAACGTGTGTTTTAGATTGGTGTGGGTTTTTGCGTGTGTTTGCGTGAATTAAAGTCAAGACAATATATTTTTATTATTTTCGGTAATGGAAACCTACGGTTAATGACAGTCGAAACTCATCAACAAATAACGTTTCTAGTTTTCTTCGCTTTTTCCATATATACGTTGTCCGAGGTACTGTGAATAATACTTAGTGATCTATTTCGTTAATTTACTCTCGTTACCTCGGACAAAGAATTAGTCAAGCCATTCAAAAGGGGAACGCTGCCAGTATCTTCGGAACCTTGCCTAAAGGGACACCTTTTAATGACATATTTTAGTTTTTATTTTATGTATTTAAATTAAATCCATGTATATTATATCATGTAATTATTAAACATTTACTCTATATTTTCATCTCTAATATTAAATGCCTTCGTTTTGTTGAAACGCCTGAATAACATAATTATCCTTGTAATTGTAGGCTATGTTACAATTTCAGCATTACGCAAATGTAGCACATAATACTCAGTTAATAAGAACCACAATCGCGTCCTTGTATCTCATGTAAGAGTACGTGTACACATCCTTGACCTTAAAAGTAAGCTCGCAAGCGTTACAAATAGTCGCGAGTATCCAGTGTTGAGTGACCCTTGAAATATATTAACTCGGTTCAATAAACTTGTGTGTATGTTGCCAAGAGAGGTCAGTGTATGCTGGTCGGGATGACCAAACACTGCAACGATTTGTTCAATTCGTCAAGACCGATCGTTTCGTAATGGCAGCAGTCGGATTACGTTAAATAGACTGTGAACATTAGTTGATATTCTAAGAAAAACTAGACGCTATTTCTACTTGAAATCACCTCTCACTAACACTTAACTAGAAATAGACCAATTTTTTAAATAAAGAGATGAAATTTAATTGAATGATGTATTTATAAGAATGAAGTCGTTGATGTCTTTTACTTGATAACCGAATAAAATCCAAAATTACTTGACCCAACAGTAGGCATTAATTAATTTGAGATTTTTTTTAGATTTTGACATACCCGCAGTTACCTTTCATGCTTAAATACAAGTTATAAAAATAAAATATACACTTGTCTTTTAAACATGACAATAACTTGACCTTTCACTTCCGCGTCATAGCATTTCTTAGTCACTTCCCATTCATTGCCTAATATCAAGACTAGTTATACCCGTTGTGAAAGGCCTATCCATTCCTGCGAACTTGTTACGACAAAATCGTACCACTGAATGGAGAAACTGTTTACATTGAACTATAAAACAAAACACTACGTAAAAATTAATAACTAAGGGCGTACACCCACAGAGTCAACCAGTGTACTGCTTGTAAATTTAACCCTAACATAACACAGAAGTCCAATCAAATAGTAAGAAGACAGCTTTGTATGTGTGATCTAAGCCGGACATTGATGCTGTAGGCTAAGTTGACACGGTATGCCGTCACCGCGGCGCGACCGATTCGTATAACAAAATGGCGCACTCCGCCCGATACTAACTAATCTTAGTCACCTTTATTTACTGATACTCAGCTTCTTATGATGATTATTTAATCAGTCCCTTAGTGTAGAATTCTTCAAACATCACATCTTCGCTCAAATAAAGCACCGTAGTGACCGATTAACTCTAACTGTTGCTATTATGAGGCTAATAAAGTTTTTCTTTCTTTCTTTCAATGTGGAAACAAATTAACATATGCCAAACCATACAATACTAGATTAAAATCATTTTTAATGTAATTAAAAACATATTTTTAATCAAGTTTAAAATGTTGTATTTATTTTATAGAGTTCAGTGAACTCTACATTATTAATAACTCCATCAAATTATTAGATCACGCAATAAATATGTATTAGGAAATAGATTTATTTTCTATACTGGTATATGGTTTCTAAACAGTTTAATATAAAGTCAATTTAAGATTGTAATGTGATATTAGCTTATAATGTAATGTAGTAATGCAAACCAGATATCAGGAAATTCCGTAGTCGATTACGTAATTTCCTTAAGAGTAACAGGAACATCGGTGCCACTCGACTACATGAAAACTTGATTAGAATGTTGGTTATACACGACAAAACATTCAACTCTATGTAGTTAGGAGAAACGTTAGGGATGTCAAAGCTCAGAAAAATAAATATTTTTCGGTTATATTCCAAAATGTTCAATGTTTTTTGTTGTAATATAAGATGTATTTGCTAGGTAACTTTAAAATACATAATATAATATCTAGGATAATTTATCAATGAGTAAATCACCAGGTTTAAGAAAGTAAATAATTGTGTCGTGTATTGTCTTGTATGGTCAATCCATTGTGAGTTTATAAAAGTATTTTTGGACAACCCTAGTCTAGATCTGTCTGACGAAGGCACAGAATTCGAACGTGGGATCAATTATTCAGTTGCTCCAGTTAAAGAATTTACGTTACGTCACAGCTCTACAAATACGCGCCGCTTTAAAGTTTTTTTTGAAGTAATTCCATTGCAACGAATTTCGTAACAAATGACGATAATATATTGGTATTCTGACATTAAAGGTTTTATACAAATTAAATTCTAAAGTTAATATCCATCTTCATTTATTTGGGCTGTTAATTTATGTGTGTTATCTTTCATGATATGTCAACGTCGTTGTTAAGTTGTTTGACCAGTTTTTTTAATCAATTCTTATGAATTATTGATTACTTTTAAGATCAAAGTCACTTGCGTTATTTTTATGTACATAACAATCTTTTTTATGTACTAAATAAATAAATTGGAGTGTCTGTATGTTATAAAAATCAGTCTGTAATTTCGCGTTTGTTTCGGGTAATCTCCAAAATGGCTGGACCGATTTAGACTTATCTTTGACTGGAAAACATAACTGATGGTTGCGAGCATATTTTAGGTTACTTTTTTCTACTGACAAAGTCGCGGGTAAGTGCTAATTTCAAATAAAAGGTAAATCTTTGAAACTATATGATACAATTAAAATCATTAAAAAAAATTTAAACTTACTTTATTAAACTCGAAAGGCTTCATAAGTAAATACCAAAAATATTAATGTTAAGATCAGACAAAACAAGTTTAAAGGGTTGAGACAAATATGGTGTTTGTGCCAGCGTCGGAGCGCTGGCCGTGGGAGGGGGCCGAGCGATCGCAAGTTAGCCCTGCGCCCGCGCACCTCGCCGGACGTGTGCCACTCCACCGCGCGCCACCTCGCGACTGTGAAAGTAACTAAAAGATTCAATAAAACAGTGAACAAATAATAAACATTCTGTGACTTAGCTAATCTATGATGCAATTTTACATTTCTTAAAAAAAACGTGAGAACAAGTGCGCAGAATTTTGTTTAACATAGAATTATGTAAATAACTACTATATATGCTAGGCTTTCTAAGAGTATGCTCTTTATCAACTAATTGTACATTATCTTTGGTCACGCACCGTTTCACTCCATTAAAGTTACAATGTTTGTTGAGTTTAAGCATTATCTATTGTTTTTACGGTGCTCCGTTTGCCGTAAACTTCATTTCGCTCAAACAACCAGCATTAACTTAGTAGCAACTTAAGCCAAGTAATGATAAACTTTTTTCTTTGTTGTCAACTTTATTAATAGCACACTGACGTCATATAGTGGCCAGTGTCATTGTTATCTTACTTAAATGCCACTTAGCTAAGTAATTACATAGAGGTTGGTTTGCAGTAACAACGGACTCTGAACGTTGACAATCAATGCAAATCATTGTCGATGTATTTAGGACTTAAGTCTGAATGTTAAATCGTCACGCGATCTGCCATCCCACGCCGTCTGCACTTGACCGGGCTATTTAAAATAGCTATATGTTAAATTTCTTTAAGTTACATTCAGAATTTAACTTCCATGTCATTCTAAAATCGGATATAAACAGTCTTATAGTGTTTTTATTAAGTTTTGGTTGGAACTATACGAAATTCGATTTTAACATCGACCTTTATGATATCCAATCGTGGTTACATTTTAATTATATTTCCCATATTTTACTAAAATAAAATTGCATTAAATTATCTTCAATTTTGTAAAAAAAAAATATTTACATACAGAAATTAAAAAATATATTTTTTCTACGTATTTTCCATTTCCCAAAAACCAACCAGAAAATGTAGAAATTAAACATTAAACATGACACGTATATTGCAGATATAAGAAGCATTACTAAACATGAAACTGTTCAATAACAGAGTTCGAACGCGGAACTCAGAATGTTCGGACGGAATTCACGATTCGATTTATTTAATGTTTTAATTAATCAATAATTCATTTGATTATAGTACAAATTGTCCATTCAAACAAGATAAGGTGTATTTTTTTTATTACATCCTTAATATTTTAGAGTATTATAAACATTGCTATTATAATTTTTCAGTAAAAAAAATGTGTTATTTTACAGTAAAATGTTATAAATATTATCTTTTGATATCATAAAAGTCGTAATCAAGAACAAGTTTTCGGAATTAATTTTAGACACTTTTCGAAAGTTTATTATCTAAATCCGTATCAAATACCGTCATCTATTTAAATTGTGACTAATACTACAGCTCTATCAAACATTTTGACTTTGAAATAACAATAACTTTGAAATATAATCTAGTAATTATCGATGTAATGTTCTTTACATACAAAAAAGTACAATCAACTTTTGCACATTTCTATTCGGTTTCATAACAAACTACTTTCCAAATGAAAAATGATTTATTAGAAAACGAATTTGATGGAACAAAAAGAAATCTCTAGAAATAACCAAGAAGCATTATGTAACGTTTCGTTTGACAAAAGTTTTACTCTTTTTTTTCACTGTGGAAACTTGCATACTCTCATCCCTTTCATCAACAACAATATATGTATTTTAATAGAAGTGTAATTGAAAAAAACATTAACTTTTCATTTCCCAATAGTCTCATCAAACTATACGCTAGAAATAGAGCCTGAATGTGCAGACAGCAAACAAAACAAAGATAACGTTGTTTTTTTACGTTTAGGAATAGAAAGCATGCTCTATGTTCACTCTCTTGATGCCACATCAGATCGACGTGCCCGCGCGTGCGTTAAAGCAGTTTAACTTCAAGGGAATAACAATTTTATATAACATTTGATAGAATTCGAAAGAAAAACATCAGAATCTTGGGTTACTTGAAATAATTTTCACCAACATGCGAAACAATAAGTTGATTTGGTGATTTACACAAAATGAATAAATTAACACAAATTTAAGACATTTCTTTAATTCGATTTTAATATTAAAAAATCTAGTTTTGTTAATGTTGTTTTATTTTAGCCTTTAACTTTTAGAGGCAAAAACTTAACTAGTCTACCTAAATTAAAAATCCGTTTACAGATTCTAGATTATTTCCTAAATAGTTTAGATATGCCTGATTTAATATCATAGTACCATGAGTCACTTGCAACATAACAATAGGTTTAATATAAATTCAGTGTTGAATTAATTGTTATTACCGCGTTCGTCAGACATTTCTGGTTTCGCTGTTTGCCGTTGCCGTTGCATTCCACGCACAACCAATTATGCGAGCAAATTACCATATTCCTAAATTCGATGCATATCTCTCTCGTGTTTACTTTGAATTCAGATTTGATTTGAACTTTAAATAGGTTTAACCATACTCACATCATCTATATATATAAAAGAAAGTCGTGTTAGTTACACTATTTATAACTCAAGAACGGCTGAATCGATTTGACTGAAAATTGGTGGGCAGGTAGCTTAGAACCAGGAAACGGACATAGGATAATTTTTACCCCGTTTTCTATTTTTTATTCCGCGCGGACGGAGTCGCGGTTAAAAGCTAGTTTAATATAATTTAAGGTTTTTTAATTACTCGATAACTTTTTTCTAATTAGAATCAAACGGGAATATTTAAAATAAAGCCATATAAAAAAGTAAGCATTTTGTTTTTTTTAAGAATAATATTTATCTTTTATGGTGTATGTTTACCACAAAAATAGTCAGATACTGATTTAGTTTCTAAAAGTGCAGCGGAACTGATTACACTTCATTGTGTTGCAACAATCACCACTCCAATTGCATAGCTAACAAGCGACATAATGTCATGTTAACATTATAACAGTCAACTTATTCTTTTCTGTATTCACGTAAACCATGACTACATAATTAGTAGGCGAAATGTATTTTATAAAAATGTAAACGCCTGATCGAATTTTGGACAGAACTCTCTAGATTCTTTTATCTATCTACTAAAAATATGTCTTCACCTGTGTGGTAAATAAAACCTCATATTAGTATAAACATCAAGAGTTTCAAACATAGAGAAATGTAATTAAAGTAATTAATGAAATATCCTAAATTGGAATAACAAACTTAACAGGCTGTGCTTTTTTCAACAGCAACAAAATTCAATGGCAATAAATAGATTTATTTCGAGTTTCCTCAATGGTATGACTGCCAACCTGAGTCTTATTGGTCACGATGTGTGACCAATAAAGACTCAGGTTACGCAGCGGCGGCGAAGCGACCGGCCGCACCGGGCGACCCTGAGCCCAGCTGCCGGGGACTTGCTACTTTACTGCGACTCACTACTCGAATAGTCGACCAAATACTTGCCGACCATTCAGACATCGAAAACGTTTCGGGTTTACAATCGACCAATCTGTTTTGTACTAAACTTTTTGACAACTTTTACCATCAGTTTTCCTCTCGATTTAAAATGTAAAATCGATCAGGAAACTCGAACACTCCTTAATGAAAGTGAGCTTAGTTCTCGTGTTACTCTGTAAATGGATAAACAGCTGACGACTTCAACTATTTACAGCTTCCGCGTCGAGTGCGTTGTTCATAAAGGCTTTGTGAAAGTGCAAGTGATGTAGTGAAGTGGTAAAAAATGGTGAAAAATGGTATCGGAACGGTCGCCACAATACGGAGTGGCGCCGCCGCTGCCCGCGAGGCCGCGGACTTTTCGAAGGAATTGCGGCGATCAAGGTTCATATTATATTTTTAAGATAAATGTGTCGCAAGTTCTCGCTGACTCAGTATTATTGTAACAATATTGACTTTAAACTCGTCCGGCCAGTTTTCCCTTTTTAGCACCGGGTGCGTAATGTTGTTAATCAATTCCATTGCAATACAAGCTGATATTGACATAGCAATGTAGCTAGAGCGCATAGTTCAACGGTCATTAACTGGGCTTGGAGTTTCTATACTTAAGCCATATGATATACATCTACAAACCTCAATAGATATAACAAATTACCTAATTAATCGTAAAAGAATTCCCTAGTAGACGAGTTTAAAGTCAAATTATGTTACAATTTGCAAACGTACCTTGACCTGCCGTAATTCCCATAGTTTCGGTTACATCACCGACGAAGGTGTACATCGAGACGAGCGTCAAATCAGCCCACTACAGCGCCAACGACGAGCAGACCGGCAGGAGAGTCCGGCGTGGACTCAACGATGATTTCGATGACAGAGTAACGGTTATAAAGGTCTTGGAGCAAACCTGCTGGCTCTGCATCAGGACTGTACTGCAAGATGGCGAGATCGAGATCCAAGATCTTGTTGCATTTATCGGTAAATATTTATTTATATTAAGAAAATTCTGTTCAACAATAAAGTTATATTTTATATAAGACAATTAACATTGTTCCATTGCACTCCACAATCACTAAATTAAAATGCGTAGTTGAAATGCGGAAATTATTCACAATATTGCATTTCAAACGTGATACAGTAATAAACAAGTGTACGCTTATACACTAGTTAACAAATTTACTATTCGGTTTTTAAGACAAGGAGAACTCTATCTTTTTTTTGTGTTCATTATTGAAATCCGTCATAACTTCAATTCAGATAATACTTGAAACCTAAAAACTTTAGGATACGATATTCTCGACATATTTTTCTTATATAGTTGATTTTGTTTATCAAATTTTTACCTATTTTTAGGTATATGCACTGATCAATATATGAAACTCATAGTAGGAAGGGAAAGAAATCTCGGGACATTTATGAATGCAAAATTGTTATTGTTAGTCACTCCAGTGATGTTTTTATTTTGTTTTATTTATTGTTAATATATTATGTTATGACAAGTATGAAAAGTCTCACAAACTCTCAGCTTACAATTGTGGTTGTTCATTCGTCAGAAAACAAGATAAATTACACTGCATAGATTCTTCATATATCTCGGATATCATTGGAGTTCAACATACAACCTTATGTCACAGGAACAAAAGACGTGTCTTGTGTCTGTTTATATAATTTTTTCCGTTGTTTTTGAAATTCTTATAGCATTGATTGTGAATGAATGTAGTTGTTTTGATTGAACGCCTTTGTATTCGACGCTAGCGACCTTATATTTGTCAATAAATCTCTAGGCTGGGTTATTTTCTATTGTTACACTGCTAGTTCTAGTGTAGGTGTCAAGTGAACATGTCGTATCATGTGTCAGCTGTCAGTGTTGAAGCCTAGTGGTATATTGTTTGGAAGTGAACTGTTAGGAAGCCAATATGAAGATCATATACGCAGCACAGGGGCAGGACTCGATAACGGAATGGTGTTTGCTTAACAGCTTTAATAGTGAAGCGAGGGTTTACGCTACCGTGTCATACTCTAATCTGCCATTTCGGAACATATTTAGTAGTAAGGAATCTTCCTATGTTATCAATTATAATCAACTGCTTGATCTTTTAGTGGTTTTGGATATTACTTTGGTTTTATTTTCTACTAGTCAGTTGGTACGAGTTACATGTGGATTGATGATAGAAACTTTTTTTTAGGTTTGTAGTATTTAAGATTTATTTAGAAACATCTCATGTGTGTGATGTCAGCAGTGCACAGTATACCTGTTATTATCGTGTATTAATTTTTACTTTGCCTGCACTTTTTGAACTTTCCCGATAAATAACGTGACGCATAAGCAACATCATTCAATAATAGTCAAATAATTCCGAATTCTGCGATTTTATTTGAGCGGCTTTTTAAAATAAATTTAATTAAAAAAATATAATAAACAAAGATAAAGTAACGTTCAAATAATTCTTATTTTTAATACTTTATTCGGACATAGTTCAGATATCTTTATAATTTTTTTTTCGTTCAAATTATTTTTGGATATTTAATAAATAAGAAATATTTATGTTCAATAATCTTGTGAATGACCGCGGTGAATGAAATTATCACAAATAGATTATAAAAATATTTAATAAAAATGTAATAATAATGTATTATGTTTAGAGCCATGCATTCTTTAAGGTGAGTACAGTCAAAGGAATTTTTGCCATTGTGCCACAGACTAACAAAGGGACAAAAGCAGATTAGTTTTATAAATATTTAGAATCAGAAAAATAGTGAAAATTCTTCATTAATATTATGATGTTTATTATTATGCGTACAACGCATTTAAAGGTGACATTGTAGAGGTGTTGTTAGTGTTTTTTTTTGTGACACAACATGGCGGTGTTCAATGATTTTTATGTGGAAATTAAGGCTAAAAAAAAATTAAACGTTACAACATAATACTCCAATAATTTAGGGAATGATTTCTTTTTGAATATTTAACATCATGAATGTAGATTTACTCGTATTATGATGTAACCAAAATTTTAATGCCTGATTTTCAATATTTTGATTAATTTGTGATCTGTCTGACGTTTTCTATGAAATACAACCATTTTTAAAGTGACCAATTGTAATATTTACCTACGACATTTATATTTTGACCATAAACTTAAATTTACAATTTCAATGTCGTCGTAAGGTCATAGACGTCTCCAACGAGGCGCTTGAGAATATGCAAGTCACAATTTCGGTGCCTTATTATTTTCTTTGCTTGTTATAGATATATTAGTTATATTCTTCTCTATGTAAAGTATTGCAGGTGTTGGTAACTAGACAGATTCACCAAGCGCTTGCGCACTTGCGTCAACAAAGTCATGTCGCCACTCGGCACAGGCAACTTGTGTTTATGTAACCAGCCCAGTGCATCGCACCCTTGACATTTATTTGGCGCATTCTCACTTTCCGATGCGTGATCACTCGCTATTGTTAAACTAGTACAAGTTAAAATTTTAAGACGCACAGTCGAGGAAGTTTATTTCCTACCCATCGATAAAATGTTATTTGTCGTACGTATCAGTGATTAGCATGGACGGTACGATATTTGCTATGCGATAATCGTGTGTGAAACGAATTTAATTATGTCACTGTACATACTGTACAAGCGATAAAACATTTGTGTTTAAGAAAAATTCTCGTGACTAAATTGCAGGTAAAGCACGTTGCAGACAAGAAACATGTTAATAGTTACAACACCGAGTGACGTCATTTGACGTAACTCTTTGACCCACTTATTCAACATGGGTCTTTTATCACAATAGGATATGTTACTGTTCGTATGATGAACATCACGCTATGCGTTAATTTCAATAAGATCTTCGAAGGAATTCATATTAATATACCGCTTATATGCAAGTTGACAA
Source organism: Papilio machaon (assembly GCF_912999745.1). Classification (NCBI taxonomy): domain Eukaryota; kingdom Metazoa; phylum Arthropoda; class Insecta; order Lepidoptera; family Papilionidae; genus Papilio; species Papilio machaon. The sequence continues at coordinate 1,150,206 of NC_059989.1, read as the reverse complement.
TTGCTTAATTTACGACCCCTTAAAAATTTATTTCTTCTTGATATTTTATTTCAGAAATAATTATTTAGCACGATACTTAAATTAAATCGTCCCACCATGTCGTATCTTTTTTTTATTTCCCTATGGCTCTATCTATATCTATATATATATAAAAGAAAGTCGTGTTAGTTACACTATTTATAACTCAAGAACGGCTGAATCGATTTGACTGAAAATTGGTGGGCAGGTAGCTTAGAACCAGGAAAAGGACATAGGATAATTTTTACCCCGTTTTCTATTTTTTATTCCAGATGGAGACAGCAGTGATTCTGGTCATTTCTATGAATCGTTGGAGCCAGCACCGCCTGTACCCGCGCACCCGACGCACATGGGCCTCGTTGCCCACGACACGCACGTTGCCCACACTGCCCACACTGCACACGGAGACCACGCGAGTGCGTCACACATGTTGCCGCTCGAGGATGACTTCGATTCCTTCGATAGTGACACCGACTCTGAAGATCATGACCAGGTGAGATATTTTCCCAAGTAAAGCCTAGCTTGCCTACTTGATAACATTAGAAATGCCACGGAGTTAGTCTAACTTTGAAACTGTTAGACAACAAAATGTCTATAAACATACATAAATTGTTTGTTGTTTTAAAATGTTTAAAAATAAATAACAAATCGTGCGAAGACGGGTCTGTCCGCTAGTTAATAATAGAAAGATAAATTACAAACGTATTGTATTTTATTTCAGACGGGACCTACACGTACCGCTCCAGAAGTGCCGTCAAGCAGACTGCCTACGCCGCCCAACGGCGGCGGGCCCTACACCCTCACCAAGATCGCCAACGCAGCGCAGAAGAAGATGAGGCAAATTAAACGAAATCTCACTAAACGATACACCGGTAAGACAATTTTAGTAGCTTTATTTGCATTTTTTTAGTGTTGATTTGTTAAATAAAAGTACTAGGAACTAATCATACTCATAGTCAGAATCATATGTTTTCTACATTTTTTATTATCGTTTTAATTTTTTGGGTACAATGACTTAATACTCGAAAATTTGAAATTTTTTAACATTTTTCGAAATAAAATGTAATGATAAATGCACAAAAATCTATTCCGATACCGGGAATCGAACCCGAGCCTCCTGGGTGAGAGCCAGGTATCCTAGCCACTAGACCATATCGGATATTACAGTTATGAAAGAAAATTAATATTATGTTCATCATTATTTTATCAACAACTATATTTTTTATATTTTATATTGCGATTTAGCGTTATGTCATTTTAGTAATCGTCGACCAAAGCAGATTAGTCATATTCCTGTATGTGGGACGGAACACCAAATACAAACTTGTCGGACCGCGAATCTCCAATGGCAGGTGCCAATGTCATTTTTGGAAGTTATCAAAAGTCATTAGGCTTAAATTGAAATGTTACTGCCCGTAATAACCTAAATGAAATCTGTTTTAAAATTAACCTTTGCTTGTTTCAGTGGCAATGGACGGCAAACCATTCACGAAGGCCTCACAACAAAACGGAACCTACGACTTGTCGAAACCTAAAATGAGATCACCGATCTATGCAAACTGCGAGAGACCCGAGCCACAACCTAATTACACTAACATCGCCTTTAACGACTCTAGAAACTTAAGTACTAAGAGCGACAATACCATAGCCAAGGTTGGCTTCAAAGAGGAGGGTAAGCCCGCAAATGGTGATAAAAGACATAGTAACGGCGATGTGGGGTCACCACAAGAGAAGCCCACTACACCTACCAACGAAACCAAAAAGGACACTGGAACTCTTTCACGAAAGACGTACTTCTCATTCAAGTCACGGTTCAGACGAGCGTCATCGATGGCGGTGGACCTAAATTCGGAAGTGCCCAGCGCCCTCAAGATCACCAACTCCACGTTTTACTTGACGGACTCTATGGACGGTGACTCTGGATTCAGCAACTGGTGAACTCTTTATATCATTTATACTTTTATCCTAAACAATGGTATACTATAAACATTTTGATGACAATTTCTACTTTCTGCAGCAGCGACAGTGGCGCCACCAACACGGACACGCTCTCAGCGTCATCTCGGCGGCGTGACGGTACGCGCGCGTGGGCGGAGTCCTCCCCGTGTCTGGCGCCTCCGCTGGAGCGGCCCGCGCAGCCGCCCCCGCCGCCCCCCACCGTCCCGCCCGCCCCGCACCTGCCGCCCGCGCCCCCCGCGCCCCCCGCGCCACGCACCCCGCATGCGCCGCAACCGCCACACGTGCCCCACGTGCCCCCCGCGCCGCACACGCCGCACACGCCGCACACGCCGCACACGCCGCACGTGCCCCACACTGACCTTAGCGCTGTCAATGAAGGTAACGTGCAGGCGTCAACTGGACTCGCAGCATTACCCACCAAAACAGACATAAATATACAAGTTAGGCAATAAATAAAAAAACAGATACCTAGCTAGCAACAGCAAATTTTTTAACTGCAAAATATATCATAATTTTGGCTTTAATTTACTATTAGGAGACAACATCCCTTTATGCACATTTTTTAGAAACATTGGATTTCATTTTACACTACGAAATTTACATACTTACTGTACTTGCAAATACCTACGTTTCTTTACTTATAATATATTTAACAAAAGTTATTTTAATAAATATAAATTATTCTTTCGTCAAAATTAAATCCCAGCAAGGTTAGGATCTAATGCAATGAACTTTACCAGTGGTTTGTAAACTTGTAAAGATTGAGTGAGTATGCAAAAACAAGTCTTTTGTCATAAGTTCATTCTTCAAAGGACAGCGTGGTTTTAATGAAGGTGAATTAAGGTTTCAGTTGACGTCTGTCCGTAAAGTCCATGTCGTCTCAAGGAAATCCTCAGAAGTTTTATAAAAAAAAATATCAACAGACATCAAAGTTAACGAAGACAGCGCTAAATGAAGGTCAGAGCTCTGAATGCTGTAAATAACTAATATATTATGTCATAAAATATTATTATTGAAAATTTAATTAATTCATTTAACTGTATTTTACGTTTTACGAGAACTTAAATTAAAACGGAATACTTTTTCATAAAAAAATAATTAATAGCAATTTAACTGTTAAGAGTTTCGTCTATTTTAAAAGATAAAGTTTCGAACAAAAAAGAAAAAGTTTAATAAAAGCACAGTTTTTTATGTAATCTTACTTTTCCTTTTTTTTCCCGATTTATCTATTTTTTCTCTGGTCTATTGTAATTTGATATATTAGTTATTTCCAGCCGCAAGAGACGTCTGGTTGCAGCGGTTATGCTTCGTGAATGTCTTAGTGTTTGCACTACTCCTTGTAGCTGTCATCTTTCTTTTCTTTTTCCACTAGTTCCTAGTGTCTTACCTTTTCTTATCTTTGTTGGTGAAGTTAACTTTTCATTGACCTTAATCTATGACATTTAAGGTGGTACAGTTTTTTCTATAAGCAATTATTATAACTTATTTTATCTAACTTAGAACTCGCTCAGACCTCTACCTTTAGTTGATGGTATTAATCAGTGATATTAAACTGAAGTTGACTAAGTCAAGGTTATTAACTTATACATAAATAAAATTTTCACTTTATTCGCGGATTTACAAAAAAAAGTTACTAAAAATTTATAATCAATAGAGTATTATAAAGCAATAGGAAAAAATCTTCAAATAGTTATTACACTTTATAAGAACTCTAATTACAGACATTATAAAAACAATTTAAAGCAATTACGCTTTTGCTCCGTGGGTCGCAATCTCAACGAAGCCATTGTCATTTGTCAGTCTATCCTTGCGCACGCGCAGCGCCACGCGATGTCAACGCCTTCTGACGTCGTCAATGTGAAATAATTACAGTTAATTTATATTTTCTGTGTCCTGTCGCGATATCGCTGAGTATTTAACATGAGACGTGAGTTTTTATTGTTTTCTATTAAAATAAACAGCAAGTACAGATTAAGATTTTGCGCAAAAAAAGACAATTGCGCAGATCTTAAGTATACATTATATAAATAAAATCTTTATAGGTTTTTTTTTATTTCTATCAGTAAGGACCTTATTAAATATCTAAAATAAAGATAAGTTCACATCTTACATATATTAACATCAAGGAATAATATAAGTTACAAATAAATGTTAGGTTTACTTATAACTGTAGTATATTTTTAATCAGAACAAATGTGTCTCCTTCGCATGATTGTCGCATGACATGTTTACAAAGCATCCAACCGGCCATAGTTAATAATATAGTATTTGCATGCATTTTATGTTAGCGCCCATACGCTGTAGTTAATACAAATATATATAATGTGCACTATTTATTATGTACTTACAACACCGACTTGTACACTGAGGGACACGAAAACTAGGACAATTTTGTGACGTAATTACAAATTAAATAGTTTTTGAGTCATTACACTTAACAGCATTTTTATATACCTACTTTTAATAAATTCCATGTCTTCATACCATTCATTGTACAAGTTTAAATTTGGATTGGTATCGTAAGATGTTATTCATCAAAATTTGCAAAATAAACTATGACATTTTCAATAATTATATTATTTTAATTAATTATGGTCCCATTTAAATTTTATAAAACTTAAAAGTACAAATTATAGTTTTTATAATGTAAAGTATTTTCTTTCTTATTTAAGTTCATTACACTTAAATACAAAGTTAAAATTTTGTTTGTTAGCTCCCATATTAGTTTCAATTATAATAATGAACGTAACAAATATAATTAATAAGACGTGATGTGGTACAGAACTGAAGCGGCTGCTGCCCACTCTATCTCGGAAGGACAAAGGGCCGCGTACGCGCACCTCGTGGTACGCCGAATGCGAACCCGCGCAGCTCACAACCACACCATCCTGGTGAGTACTAAATAACTGAACGATTAATTTGACTGTATATTTATTTTAAAAATTCAGGACATATTTAAATTTAAATATCAGCCAATGGTCGTTCACTACTGAATCGATCAATCTTCGCTTCTACCCTAGTCTATTTGGCTAATGCAACCTTTGGTCCATCATGGTGGATGTTATTATTTTTCACGTAGATAGAATTGGGTCTTTGTTAGTTTTTATTCAATCAAAAAAAAATGCGAAGTATACATTTTGGATATGAATCTTGTATGTGTAAATCAAATTAGACTCTATTTTTCTGCTGCAAAACTTAAACAATCGCTAAGAATTGTTATATCTCTAAAATTGTATATTTGTATGTTTATTTTACTATAATACATCAATAAGTCTGTCTCAACCGAACACGTGTCCGAATTGACTCGGATCAGTAAAGTAGCCAAATGTGGTGTAATCGAAGCGCAGGCGCCGAGGCCTTCAGCGCTCCGCGCCGACACTTTCACGACGCGGCTAAGGTCCTATGTACACGGACTGTCAGCAGTCGTTTTCAATAGCTACATACAGTCTTTATACCAACTACTTAAAGCAGTTGGTGTAGGTTGGTGCTTAGCTATTAAGCTCAATAGGACACAGGCATGTAAAACGTCTATAACATTCGTCTCTTCAAGATCTGATAAACAGATAAATAAGAGTAGCTAGAAAAGGGCTACGCGTTTTTCCCTACGTTGGCGAATAAGCGTGCCTGATGTCAATCAAATGATACTTATCAGTCTTTAACTAATTAAATTTCAAATTATGCTGCACAAAATTTACTCCCAAGATAAACATACATACGTGTTATTACTAATTCTTATAACTGCTATCCACAATGGCTATCGCAATCACTGGCATTGAATCAAGCACGAGATCGTATCACAATGACCTCTTTCCCGGCACACAAAAAACATCTCGCTTTAGAGTGGTCGTGGGGCTCGTAACGTCGCGGCCGGTTCGAGCATTATAACCAGTAAATATGCCGCCCGTTGAACCGGTCCTTTTCGATCGTTTCGCACGGACCGCGGCCCATGCTACTGTTCGTTGTACAAAAATCCGCTGGAAGAAATCTTTACACGAATGCACTACCATCCCGCGTTACTCAGGAGCGACCGTGTGACGTCGTCATCCAGCCACGAGGCTGACTCACCAGCCAGTTTCCATACCACCGTTAACTTTGGCCCAATTTAAGAAACTTCACGATCATCTTATTATTTGTATTTCTAGGAACTGATGATAATCGTAATAACATCGTCGCATTTTAAAAAATATATTCGTCTAAAAATAGCCCAAATTGCAACGTGAGGAAACTCGTTGATAGATGCACAACAAATGCTTCGAATCACTTCATTCAAGCTGGTATAAAGTATAAGTATTGAAACAGTATAGTTATAGTTACAGTTACGTCTAAACATTCTCTGATAGATAGCAGATAAGGGAACTTAATTAGAGTTTCTCAATTCTTACGTACATGCCAAAGAATATAGACAGAGCTGGGCATTAACTCGTTAATCCGTTAATCGTTAATTAACGAAGTTAACATTTTGCTTAACGGATTAACTTTTAAGTTAACTTCAAAAAGTGTTAACGCTTTTGTTAACTTCCGTTAAACTCAACTTCCGTTAATAAAAGTCCGTTAATCGTTAAATTACAAACTTGGAGACGTGCTGTCATTTTGTTTAAATTACGTGCCACGCCACGCTCGTAAGTTCAACTATGTTGGGCGACTGTCGGCGACTCGAATGGTGAACGAACGAGTTGATAGTTGATATATGTGAAGTTCGCGTGCAAGTGTGATGCATCAGAGCGTCCGGGAAAGACGTGACTAACAGGAAAAATCAAAAGAAGGTTCGAAATAGTATATTTCATTGCGAGTATATAAAAGCAAGAGTATGTAATAGCCCACATTCCGAACGCTCTTCGTCCCTGCAATACGCCACTTTTTGAGCAACTGTATTAAAACACTTTTTTACTCGTGCTTTTTCTTTAGCTTTTCCAAACTCGTGCCTTCTCTTTCCCAACTGTCAAAATAATGTCTATTATAAAGAAAAAACCAACCACGAAGTTTTTAAAAAAAAAAATCATTGAAGTTTTTATGATTCATGCAAATATTTCTAAAAAGAAGCTCCTAATTTGTTACAATATCAGATTTAATGATTTGATTCAATGAATTAGGTTAGGTTTCATTTTATTTCATCTTATTAAATTTCATTTTCATTTCATATCAATAAAAATAATAATAATCTACTGAAGACTTGGCCGTTTGGGCATAGTTCCCTTTACCTACCCAGAATGGGTGAAGAAAACAAAAAAAAATCTCTGTTTGTATTTTTTTACCGTTGGCGCCATTTTTCAAACATTTTAGTTAGTTGAGTTTATTGTGTTTTCATTATTCTATTAAATTGCTTAATTTTTTTCGCAACTGTATCAAAAATAGTTGTTTAGTACACGTGCGGAACTGTCATTAAAACTTGTTCCAACTGTCAACCCTCATCTTCGGCTGCGCCTCGGCTCGGGTACACATTTGTCGGAACTCTTTGCAATGAGAGGCTTTCCGCACTCGTAATGAAATATACTATAATGCATTCATACTTGTCTCTAATACTAATGTGTTATAGAATGTATAATCAAATTACTATTTTAAAGAAGTGTCGCCACAATAAGTGTAAAATTAGTATGTATGTATAATTTTGGTATGGTTAACTGTTAACGATTAACTTTAACTTACGTTAAATTTTCGAGAATTTAACGCTTTAACGATTAACGAAGTTAATTTTTTAATTAACGAATTAACGATTAACGAAGTTAACTTTTCGATTAACTGTGCCCACCTGTGAATATAGATATACTATTCAAATACACTATGCGCTCAATTAAGATACAATAATTATTTATTGCAAAAGAAAAATAGCAGAATGAAATACCGCTTAATAAAATAATAAAATGGAATCGCTTGCGCTTGTGAATTTAACCGTCAGTCGAGGCCGCAGTACCGCGACGACGTGCATTGTATGTTCGAACTTCGTTTCGATTCGCATTTGAGCGGGAAGGTTTTTGTGTTACGAACGCCTGCACACAGGCAGACGGTTTGCTTTTAAAGTTTCAACAAAAAGTGAATATATTCGTTGGATGTATTACTAAAAGGTAGAGTAATTCTATGTTATTAATGTTCTCTAATCAAAACGAGTACTTTAAGGTTTAAATATTTTAATATTATATATAAGTTTTTAATGAGAGCAATGTTGATGTTTCTTGGCCTTGTCTTTTCAGTTTTATAGAGTTATATTTATTATCGTCCATAAGTATTATTTATATTAGGCATTAATTTTATACATATCTAGTTATGTCCTTCCAACTGTATAATGAGTAATGCACGTTTATTTTTCAATGCGATGATTCAATGTCATAGTAAAATATAAATTTTAATCAAAACAATGATTCATTAGAAAAATACTTAAATTTTATAATTATTGAAGGAGATAAGATTATTTACAATTTACTTTTTAATAAATTTTAGGAGATTGTGATTATTTAAAATATGTTTTTTATACGATAATATTGTAATTGTGGGTTTTCGCTGCCGATACTATTTACTAAATAATTTTGTTGTTTCATTATTTTTATAAAGAGCTAGCTTTTACCTGCGACTCCGTCCGCGCGGAATAAAAAATAGAAAACGGGGTAAAAATTATCCTATGTCCGTTTCCTGGTTCTAAGCTACCTGCCCACCAATTTTCAGTCAAATCGATTCAGCCGTTCTTGAGTTATAAATAGTGTAACTAACACAACTTTCTTTTATATATATAGATATAGATAAAACATTGTAATTTTGTCACTAAGATAACAAAAAGAGAAACAGTGCAAGAATATTACCAAGGTTCACCCAAGTATTAATATGAGATCAGATTTTATTCAGACTTAATCCAAGAATACAAATTCAAATAATATCAACGACCGATAAGAGTTGTAATTTTATAATAAAAATCGCTTTACAATTAAAACTTTAAATTGTCATAAAACATGTGTCAAATGACAAGTGAATACACTAAAGTTGACCCAACATTTAGTCTAAGATACCATTCTTCTTACGGTGCCATCTTCTCGCGAAGGTCGCCGATCATTAAGGCAATCTTCATTCTCGAAACCGCAGCTCTGAAGGTACCATTGCATTAGTTATAATTACTTTAGGAAAAAAACCTTGTCATAATTTGCTAATCGAGGCTATTTACAAAATAAACTATTAACCAAATTAATAAAACTACTTCCGGATGTCTCGTTTAACATTTTAACAAACGTAACGAATCCTGAATTTGTTACATTTAATGCAGTTTCCACGGTTAAGTACGTCACATACATTGTCACTATGTCTTTACTCTTTATTACTCGACCGTGTCAAATTGGAGTGAACTAAAATGGACAAGGTGTCAAGCTAAGCACGAAGTTGTTTTACAATTTTTTCTTTCTGTCGTCCATTAGTTTTTCAATGTGTTTCTTATGTAACAAAAAATGTTACTCGTTGATTACTTTATGAGTTGGCTGTAAAACAGTTCATCAAAGTCAATCTATGTATGCAATATACCTCTTATATTACTATCTATACTACTTATCCAAAAACTAATCGCCTATTAAGGCAAATGATTCTTAAATGACAGGAACGTACAAAATCTAGACTTCCCACGATATTAACCGATGATTATTCTTTTGTAGTACTTATATATTCATTCGGGTAACATGGGACCGATCTTCGGCCTTGGAAAAGACGTAATGTTTACATAATGATGAAACAACCTACACACGGAAAATACATATTATAAGATTAAAAATTAATTAAAGCTTATAGTTAGCCGCGAGCGCATATATGTACAGGCGGGTGCCATGTGGGCCCACTGCTTCCGCATCCCTTTACGTTGTGGTGTGAAAAATGCATACAACATTACATCCGAAATTGCGAGGTAAAGGCCGAGGCCGTAAAGTTTGCATAGAACTATATTTCTGTTATTAAATTCAGAGTATTATTTATTCATCAACACTACGATATGATCTATAAATAGCAGTTATATCTTACCAAGTTTTCAATTAGGCACTGTTTAATATACATTTCCACTAACGAAACAAACAAAAAAAAACAAAAAAATGGGACCCATCTGCAAGCACTTCCTTTCGATTAAAATATTTTTCATCAAAATCGGACCACCAGGGGCGGAGTCTCGCGGTAACACACATAAAAAAAATACAATCGAATTGATAACCTCCTTCTTTTTGAAATCGACTAAAAAAGATATTAGATATCGTTCATAATCATGTCATATAAAATACTGGTATTTTACCAGTGGGAACTCACATAAACATTTTTAAATCGTGTTTATTTCTCATCAGGTACTCAGAGGCGGGCCTGTACCAGGGCAACGCGTCGTCGTCTTCGGGCGCGTCGTCAGGCTCTCACCCCGCCTCCCCATTGCCGCAACCGCATTCGCTCTTCACACACGAGCCCCTCTATCAGTTCTATAACGCGGCCAAAGTTGAGGTAAACATTTTGTTTTATTTTAATATATACCTTTATAATGGTTTAATAACTAAGCTACTTGACCACGGTTCAAATAGACTGACTTCAATATGAACACATTTTTTTTAAACCTCTTTCTCATTTAGTTATACTGGGTATCCTCACATATACAAAGTATTTACATTAATTAATCGTGACTTCACTAATCTTTTTATCTATATATATAAAAGAAAGTCGTGTTAGTTACACTATTTATAACTCAAGAACGGTTGAATCGATTTGAATGAAAATTGGTGGGCAGGTTACTTAGAACCAGGAAACGGACATAGGATAATTTTTACCCCGTTATCTATTTTTTATTCCGCGCGGACGGAGTCGCGGGTAAAAGCTAGTTTAGATATATTTTCAAGCATTACAATCGTAGAAAATGTTGAAAAATATAATTGCAAACTTACTTTTTTCAATTTTGAATTCTTACCAGGTTTATGTAACTACATTACCTAATAGTAGAATAAGTAATAAGCTTTTGTACGTTTACATTGTGCCTTATATTCCAATTTCCTGTAACATTATTTAGTACTATCGTTGTACATGTATCAATATGTAGGCGACTTCTATTAATTTGGAGTTTCTATTCAATAGGTATAGACAGATTATCAGTATTATTTAACCTTCGATTAGGAACAACAATTGGTTATCGAAGTATTGCTGCTTACCGCTCTTGATTCATGTACTAAGGTATGCCTTGGAATGTAAAAAAACGAACCCTACATTACTTTTAACTATAGAAACCGAGATCTCTTTTGACAGACATTCAACTGGAAATTTAAACAAAAAAAATTAATAAAAATCTGATCTTGTTCTTTTATTGCGGTCATTGAGAACCGCATAGTTGACTTTTTTAACTGGCATCACGTTGCCCGCCTTTCAAGGAATTGTTATCGTAATTCGCTTTAAATTGAACGTAACATACTTTGCTACAAATTCGCTTGTCGTCTTTGCGTCACTAATGGCGGGAATTCTCATGAATCGCAACAGTAAATAAATGAAATAAACTTCCGTACATTTATCACAGATTTATTAAACATTTAATTATGCATTCACATTTTACAACGAAAAAAAACCATACATTTTCTTTTTATGAAGTTATGTTATTAACCTAGCCTAACCGAATCCAAAAGTAAATACAATAAGTAATCTCTAATATCGAAGACGTTATAAAACTGGAAAAACATTATAAATAAAACATGCAAAGCTGTTAATTCAACAGCAGAATGAATAACAATTAACACGTCACCGAGGTGCCTACAAACACGCTATTTATAAATGTTTGTGTTAATTTTTATCACTTCTATTAACCCCTGAAATTGATATGACCTTTACGTATCCTTGATATTGATCTCCATGTATGCGTTATTTATTTTCATATTAGCAATGCCCGCGCTGAATGGCATTGCTGTTAGTACGTGTGCCTAATCTTGCACGCACTCGATAACGTAATATTTTTAATAATCGTGAATTATTGTAGAATTAAGAATTAAAATAGATAAAAATACTAGTTTGTTAGTCTCTCATATCGAATTAAATTATTAAATTTGTTTATTGCACAGTCGGCGTGCCGTGAGAGCGGCGATTCTGACTCGGACGGGTACGAGGCGAGTGCGGTGCGGGCGCGGCCTTCCGCCATGGCGCTGGTGGCGCCGCGCGGGCCCGCACGCACTCTCTGGTGCGAGGTACCCGAGGTGCTCAACTCAGCCGTGCTCAGTGAGTAAATGCTGTATACTAACTACAAAAACTACGAAAATAAATTTATTCATTTAAAATGTTTAATGGTATAATATTTTTTATTTAAGGTTCACTAGCGCCAGCACAGAAGCGTCTACAAGAGGCCAAGTTTGAGGTGTTGACGTCGGAGGCGTCGTACCTGAACTCTCTGAACGTGCTGGAGGCGCACTTCATCTCGCACCCCGCCTTCCGCGACCCGCACGTGTTGCCGCCGCACGACTGGGACACGCTTTTCTCTACCATACTACCAGGTACAAATATGAAACTATGTAAGCTCATTTGCGCCGTGATCTTCAGATTATGTCAAACTAATATATGTTCATGTTACAGTGCGTAAGTGCTCGCAGCTGCTGATGATGGACCTAGAGAAGTGCTGGCAGGAGAACATCCTGCTGCAGGATATCTGCGACATCGTACGGAGGCACGCGGAGGCGCGCTTCCACGCCTACGTCAAATATTGCGAGAACCAGGTGCTGATGGTGCGCGCGCTGCAACGACTGCGCGACCGCCCCGCCTTCGCTAACGCACTCAAAAGGTATGTCGCTAAGTGTGAGCAGTTTATGATTGAGCTGTGTTCGCATAACAATAGATAACCTACGTCTTGGTATTCCGCCTTCTAAGATAAAAGTTACTAATAATCTGGCAGACTGGAGAGCCACCCGGCGTGCCAGAGTCTATCGCTGCACTCGTTCCTGATGCTGCCGATGCAGCGCGTGACGCGGTTGCCGCTGCTGCTGGACGCGGTGCTGCGCAACTTGCAGCCCGCAGACCGCGAGTACGACGGCTGCATGCACGCCCTCGCAACACTCAATGACGTGAGTCACTCCATCACACCTGACACACTAGCGCCAATCTACTGCATTGTACAACGTCAACTCCCTACGGTCACTAGTACACTAGCGCCACCACGACGTTTGATAAAAAATAGCGTCAATATCATATCTAACCATAAGAATAATGAGATACAAGATTGTCTGTAAAATTATGTTGTGTGGTGCGCAGTTCGTGTCGCAGTGTAACGAGGGCGCGCGCAACACGGAGCGCGTGGAGGAGATGTTCCGTCTGGCGGCCGCCATAGAGTTCCCCTCGCACGCGCACACCGCGCCCCTGCTCGGCCCCGCCTGCTCGCGCAGAGACCGCAAGTATGTCTCATCTCATATTACAATTAATGTAACAATGGTTCGCAATTAGCCACTACTAAGTTCGTTATGTATTGTCATCTAGACCCATCCGATGGCTGGTGCGGTCCGGCGAGATGACGCAGCTGATCTGGAAGGCGGACGAGTTGAAGCTCACGTTCGGCAAAAAGTTCCACAAGGTGCCGTTGCACCTCTTCCTCTTCAACGACCTCCTCGTCGTCACCAAGAAGAAGGGGTAAGTTGTTACTCCGGCACCAAATTCAATCACTTGTCTTATATTCTCAAATTGTAAACATTTATATTGTGCGTCAGCGAGGAGTCGTACCTGGCGGTGGACTGGTGCACGCGCTCGCTGCTGGAGGTGTGCGAGGGCGCGGCCGCTCCCCCCTCCGCCAAGCACGCGCTGCTGCTCACGCTGCTAGAGAACAGGGATGCCCGCACCGTAGAAATGGTAAATATACGTACTTAAATACAAAAATAAATTCGTCACAAGTGGTAAAGACCATTCCTATCAATCTGTAGCCTACCTCGACCTCTTACGTGGCCGTTCCAAGTAATATTTTGATGTGTATAGGTGATGTCGTGTCCGAGCGAGACTGACCTGTCGCGCTGGAGCGAGGCGCTGGCCCCGCTGCAGGGCGGCGCGGGCGAGGCGGTGTACGCGGGCTGGGACTGCCCGCAGGTGGCCGCGCTCTACGCCTATGCGCCCGCGCAGCCGGACGAGCTGCCGCTAGCCGAGGGCGACGTCGTCAACGTCACGCGCAAGACCAGCGAAGGTAACACACACGTTGATAAAAAATATTATTTACAAAAAACTATGGACTTTTTGATGTGAAACATCTATAGGATCACTTGTAAACCGAATCGTTGGCGTGGCGACGCTTGCCGTGGCGACGGGTCGCCACGCTATACTAAAGTATACATATATATATATATATATATATATATATATATATATATATATATATATATATATATATTATTATTATGTATTATTATTATTATTGATTTATTCTCTTATTATTTATATAATACATTTTATAAAAAAAATTAACAAAATATATTATATAAAAAATAGTATACCACCGGCTGCGGAATCCCATTACTCAAACAACCAGTGGTGAGGGCTACAGAGACAGGAACCTCCTAACTATGCGCGCGGTTTCTAAAATAACTGCCTTTTGTATCAGGCCCTTAATCCAACTGTTTAGCGAGAGCTTCTTAAGATGTTGGTCGAAGCTCTATATATTATTGTATTATTATTATTATTAGTATGTATTATTATTAATATATATGATTATTAATATTATCATTATTACCATTATTATCATTATCGTTATTATTATTATTTATTTATTTAATTATAATATTTAATATTATATGCATATTACTTGTACACACACGATGTTTCACATCTGCCAGGCGTCCCATGACGGCTCACATTTTTTTCTATACTAACTAGAGTGTATTCTAAGGTTGGTACTACGGCGAGCGAACGCGCGACGGCGAGGCGGGCTGGTTCCCCGGCTCGTACACGGTGGAGATCGCGTCTGCGCATGTGCGCGCGCGCAACCTGCGCCAGAGGTACCGCCTGCTCGCGCTCTCCGGTACATACCTAGGACATAGGAAGCGTGCGCCCTAGACTGAACCTGCACTCACTCTCTTTTCATGATTTACAAATTCAAATGATAAAACAAAATGCTACTTTAGAAAGAAAAAATATAAAATACTGTGACAAAATACAAGGGACCAAAAGTGACAAAGTAAATAAAATTACTTGTTTACAACTAAAAGAATAATAACATTCCTTTCACTTCTGAATGATGCATTTTCTTTTTAACTATGAAGTTTTATAATATATCTGTAGCCAGTAGCCGTCCAAGCACTGCCTTATTACTGCTTAGAATTTAAGTATGAAGTTAGCTTGTTCTGTAGCGTAACTGACATGCACCGAACTGTCAATATTGGTGCTTATTTATTTAGTAAAAGACATTATTAAAAATTAATTATTAATTTGATCAACTAACGATTATTATTTGTATATATTAAAAATGTTAAATTTATAAAATTAATTTAAAATGTGAATGAATAAAATTTTTAGGTTATTTTCTGTGTGATCCATTGTTATTAAATGCTTTACGTTTTTAAGAAATTGTAATGTATGTAGATTATTGTACAGTTACATTTGAGATTCGCAGCAATTTATTGTACAGTATAATTATGTTATATCTCTACCATAGACTAGGTGTCATCCTATAGCTTTGCTTGCCCGCTACATAAATTAACTAGTCAACTAGCGGACAAGGAACTAATCAAAATTGTTATACATTAATACATTCCCTAATTGTTTTTCGTTGTAATAAAAATAGTTCGGTAGTTGATTTTAGACTTTTCGAGGCAATAAATATTTTACTATAACTTTGACTAGAAATAGCCTGCTTTAAATTCGTACCACTATCTTATCTCCAAGACTTTATTTTGTAAAATCAATTTGAGTCTTTTATTAATTTATAATTAATTCTGATCGATAAAATCTATATTTTGATGTACAAAGATTATTTTTTTAAATATATAATTATAATATTTAGTTACCTTCTGATTTATAACGCTACATTTTATGACAATAGAGTAATTAGAAATCCTCAAAGCTTTGTCTAACGAATCTGATTACTACTATGCACAAAATTACTTAAAATCCAATGTATTATGAAATAAGAACGCGTATGAATACGATTTTGTACTAGTATTTACTTAAGTAAATTATTATAATTGTATATACACATATTTTTATAACTTACTGAGACTTGCATATGGTGTTATACAAAATAAACGATTTAATTTAATAATCTGTTTTGTTTTGATGTTCGTTTTAAGCTTTTACATTTTTTACTGCAACATGACATAAACTTGTAATTTATGTTGTATTCCTCTAAAAAAAAAATTGTGACCGCGCCTGAAACAAAGCTGTCCGTTCAGGTATAGTATAACTAGTCTATATAAAATAGGAGTGTCTGCATGTGACGTCGAAAAAATGTCATATTTCGTACACATGATGTACTTGCGTTAACTAAAAAAAGAAAAACCATTTGTGATCTGGTCAATTTTATTTTGTCTCTGGTTCGCAAGACCTTAATCTCCGTCTAATCTTTGTTCCACGTAATCTCTGGCTGGACCTATTTTGGCGCGACTTTAACGGGAAGGTAGCTGATACACGCGTACATATTATAGCTTTTTTTTAATTCTGCTCTGAAAAAGTTACATGCGACTGGCTAGTATTATATAAAAAATAAAACAATTTTTAAGTACTCAACATTTATTTATATACTTCTATAGTCATTTTGAAGGCCCGATTCATCACAAATAAATCAAATTCTTTGTACAATATAACAATTAACACCACATAAAATTGGCACATAATTTATTAACTTTTTTTAACTAGAAATATATACTACATATTCCTGCAATACAGAAATATGTATACTAAATAGATATATAAAAATATGTCTTTTAATTAAGAATACATTTGGAATTTGTATAACATCAAAAATATAATCAGTATTTACATTAAGCGAAGGATTATTATTATAATAATTATTTTTAAAGTACAAAAAATAATTTAATTAAACTGCATTGTCGGAATTAAGAGTATTAATTAGGTATTTATTATTAAAAAAAAACAGATCCCAATTTTAAATGCTTATAAAAATAAAAAAATAAATCAGAGATCATCAAACATCAATGACAACACAATTAACAGAACTCAGTCAGAAGGGAGACAATAACAATAAAAAAAAATCTTACAATTACAGTCAAAATCTGTTATAACGACATCGAAGGGACTACTCATATTGAGTCGTAAAAACCGATAGTTGTAACAACCGGTGACAGGTATTAACCCATTGACTGCCAGACATATTTAGAGCGTCTTGCCCTGGGTGCCAAGGTTTTATTTTGAAGAATACATGAAATTTTACAAAATATATATATGTATAAGTTACTAATATAATATTGTAATAGCATTTACAGTAATTTTTATTGAAAAAAAACACTACGAGATAACTCGTAGCTGGCGTCACTGAATAAAATTCCTGTGCTGGTTGCCACTTACGAGTTATCTCGTAGTGCTCTTTTTTCAATCAAAATTGCAGTAAATGCCGTTACAATGTTGCAGACAGAAGACAGGCGTGAAGTGGAAGTAATTCCGCGTTTCGTCTGATGAGTGTGGTGCTGAAGGCCTAATTTTAGTCTTCCTACCCTTGACATTCTTTTCTTATTAGGAACGTATGAGAAGGGCAAGTGGATTGGGCGGCAGAGGAGACGCATAGGAAGGGGAAATGTCCCTTTTCTGTGCGTCCCCTTCTCCATTGATAAAAGGTAGGCAACGCATCTGCATTTGCACATGTTCATGTGCAATGGTCGCGTCGCTATTTCGGCGAATTCAGGTGACTGTTTCATATATAAAAAAAATATGTATGCGGCTCACTAAGATTCGACCGAAAGGGAAATCCAGAAAATTTAGTCAAAAAGAAACTGAATCACTCCTTGACTCTAAGTTGCTCAGATCAGGATCCAGTATGGTCAACAAATGGAAAGATAAACTACAAACTGGGTGTGCTCGGCAGAGCGAAGCAGTATTTCCTACCGGGCCATCGCCTTCAGCTCTATAAGGCGCAAGTTCGGCCCCATATGGAATACTGCTCGCATCTCTGGGCTGGAGTACCAGCCCAGTACCAGCTTCTTCCATTTGACCGCATACAATGGAGAGCGATTCGAATCGAGTCAACGACAGAGACTGATCGGCTCAACACTGGCGTCGCGGAGAGACGTTAGTTCCCTCTGTATTTTCTACCGCATCTACCACGGGGAGTGCTCGTAAGAATTGTTTGGAACAATTCCTGCCGCCGAGTTCTGTCATCGGACGACACGACAGACCGCTGAGTTCCATCCACACCATCTCGATGGCTGGCAATCCACAACCGCACGGTTTGCGCGTACCGCCGCGTTGTGGAATGGTCTGTCCTCGGCGGTATTTTTAAACCGCTACGACTTAGGGTCCTTCAAGAAGCGACTTCACCATCTCAAAGGCCGGCAACGCATCTGCAGTTCCTCTGGTATTGCAGATGTCCATGGGCGTCGATGAACACCTTGGTGTTCCCGCTGCTAGTATGCCCCCTTCTCTTATAAAAAAAACTACATTACTTGGAAATGTTCCTGCATAATGAACACATGTTTCACAACCAAATTAATCGAAGGAATAAAAGGATGAAGATAATTCAATTTAGTTAGTTTAGTTTAGTTTTAGAATCAGTTATTATGCATTTACTTGGTGACGACAGCAAAGCAAGAGGAAGCAGGGTCTGTAATGCATTTCATTATTTAGGACATCTTCCGCCCACAGAAAAAAAGGAATGCCTACAAACCCATGTCGAATGTGCACAAAGAAAAAAAAAAAACGAAAGGAGACTAGGTTTTGTCCACAGTGCATCGAGAAGCCAGCACTTTGCGTTGATCCTTGTTTTAGAGTTTACCATATTCAGCAACAATAATTTTTTTTGGTAATAAATTCATATACATGAATTTAGTTATTATAATCTAATCGTCTAAGTTATAATTTTTATACGAAAAACTGATAATTAATGTTTTTTACACTATATAAATTTTTAATTCATACATTATATATGTATGAAATTTTATGTAAAAATCTAATCGTGTAAGTTCTTATTTATAACAAAAATTGAAAATTAACACGTTTTGTTACTCTGTATAAATTTTTCATTCACCTTTTTAAAATATTTTTAACTGAAATGGCCATTTGTAATTAATCTAAAATTGCAGCTCGCACTACGAGATATCTCGTAGCTGGCATTTTTGATACACACGCTTACTACGAGATATCTCGTATCTGGCACTCAATGGGTTAATAGGAAAGATATGTATATAACATTCAGCCAGGACCTTTGATTTTGGTCAATTTAACCGGTATGTTGTTCTAAACGATGTCGCTATAAACGGTTTTGACTGTATTACACAAAAAATCAAATCATATTCTTGTTTTGGACGAGTTATCCTTAACCTCAAAAAGTTTTCTTACAAAATACACCTGCAATGTCCCGGTAGCTGCAATAGCTAGGATCTGGACAAAGGACCACCTGAAAAAATAGAATGTCATCAGATTAGATCTTTCCAAAATTTTTTGTTACATAAACTTAAGGTAAGATATAGGTAGTAAATTTCAAGCAGTTTATCTTCATCACACTGAGCAAAGAGAAAAAAGTAAAATAATTTAAGTCTGAAACCTCAATAAGATAAAATATAATCAAAAAAAATGGGACCCATCTGCAAGCACTACCCTTCGATTATTATCAAAATCGGAGCACCAGGTGCGGATCTATGCGGTACCATACATAAAAAAACAGTTGAATTGATAACCTCCTTCTTTTTGAAGTTGACTAAAAATGAAATGCAATAGCACAATATATGGTATTTCTCCAATAACATTTACCTCAGTGAGACAGCAGACATACGAGTTTAAATAATTGCAAAATACAATCTAATCTGGATAAGTGAGAAACATTTATAAGTGAGAGTGATAGAAAAATATCACAGTCCTTTGGACTCTTACTGTAAGAATATTACATGGCCTTTGCTAATCATGTTTTTGTATAAAAAAGACACTTACCTAAGTACATAAGCATTATTATCCTGCAACAGGTTGTAGTCTCGTGACTCTCTCGCTCTGGAATGGTATTGATACTGCAGGATCTCATTAATGTTGTGCTCCACAAATTGAATGGAATGCTACAATACAAATAAATAAACATTAATTCTTAATATCATCATCATCAGGTCACTACTTAGGGGATCGGAGCCTACCGTAAGTTTGGGGTGACTAGGCCATAGTTAACCACACTGGTCCAGTGCGGGTTGGTTGACTCACACATACCATTCTTAATGTAATAAATATTATTTTTTATAATTAAGACTCCTGAATACAGCTTAAAATCTTATTATGGATTATTTAAAATAAATGTCAGCATTTATTATTCAATTGATGCTAGCTACAAATAGTATACTCAGCAATTTAATTAATAGCTGACATGACAACCTCTTTCACAATCACCTCAGTACTTTATTGTCATTGGTACATTAAATTTATTTTTACATCTGAGAAATTTAAAAAACTTACTGTAAAGTTCTTTATATTCATATCAAGCTCTTCAACCTCCTTGGCATACTTTTCCCACATGTCATATCTGATCACTGATAAGTACAAGTTCACCAGCTTGCCTGCAAACCTGGAGAACTGATTGTCAATACACACGGCGTAGTATCCTCCCGAACTCGTTTGATCTGCGTATTCAGCGCTCTGCCGCCATTCGTAAGGATGAACAATCTGCCCATTAGGATGGCGCACCGCAAAACCACACATACCATCTCCTCCTTTTAACACCTGGAGAGTATATCAAACTTTAAAGGGAACATTAAAGGACTAACATAACTCATTTGTAATTAAGTGTTTTTAGATTCCACCTAATACACCAAACACAATTTTACCTGATAGCTAGCGTAAAATGTCGCACCAGGTTGCACATATTGAAAGTAACAATCCTCTTTGCCCGCATCAATGTGTACTTTGTAATCCATGGTGACAGCTGGTAAATTCTCGTACCATGGTCCCGGTGATGTTGATAAAACATCACCCACAATTGATAAAATCGTAAAAATTAAGATTAACACGAAGAAAGTATGCCACGTCCGTTGAGCCATTTTTTGATTTGTTAGACAGTCTGGTGACAGTGACATCGTAATGTTAGCGTCAAAATTTCAAAATATCAACACATCACAACACAATAAAAAACACATTGTTATTTTTTCAGGTTATTTAGCTATAACTGAAGAACTTTAGCAAATGTGGACAACAATAAAAAATTACTTTTTACTATCTTAGGAGCCTCGTAATCGGTAATTTTTAAAAATTACGGTTTTTTTTTCCTTACTGTTTTTTAATCTATATTTGTTCTGTTTTATTCTGTCTCCTATCAGCTGTCAGTGCAATGATAACAGTGACAGATGACATTAGCATCTTATTTTAAAGAGGTTATATTATATTTTTAACATATTATTCTTTATTAAATTATTGCCTAAATTGGCGAATAATTAGTTAATACATAGAACTAAATATGAAAGCTAGATATCTCACATTCTTTTCTTATATAGGCACTAAATTTAGGTACAAATATTTGCAAGTATACAAATCGTTTTGTGTACTACTTTCAAATATTTTACCTATGTATCTTTATAAAACTTTCTAGATCCTCTGAAAAAATATGGCTTAAAGGTGGTAAAAACTATCCCGATCCTGAAAGTATACAGGGTCTCATGGAAATAGGGCTCTTAAAATTGAGACCATTGAATTATCCTAACCTTACTTTATCTAGCCGGTAAATAATCTTTGTAACCTGAAATAAAATTATCCGTATTATATAATGACATTAGCAGACTCCCAGTCATTTACTTTCACAGATATATCTCTTTTTCTTTGGTTTCAACTGATTAGTTAGTTAAGAATCTTGAATAATACTTGTTTTATGTTATATATATACCTTTTATTTGAACACTAAGTTAAATATTTAAAGAATTCTTTTGAAACGCCTACGTCTGTGCAGTATAATAACCCCTAATGTGCTATTTGAGGCTTTAATCTATTCCTTTTGTAACATAGAATAAAAAACATCCACTCATTCAAACTTTTGCATTTTGCAAACATAATTTGTTTGTGTGTGTACAAAAATAAGTATAATTAATTACAGTACAGATGGAGGAGTGCATGCGCTCAATTCCAGTGCACATTTTGATTTGGAGAGATACGGCACTAATGTTTACGATCCTGAATACATTACGTATCAATTAAACAAATTTTTCTTAAAAAATGAAACAAGCATATCTGTGAAGAAGTGCCTCAGAGTATCAGATCAATTCAGTGCAAGATTTAATGCAGTATCAAGAACGTATTTATATAGGTAACATTTATGTAAAGCTTCAAAATACCGACATTTTACCTCAAGTGATTTTTGACAAGATTTCAGTCTACATCCAAATTCACTTTGATAAAATTAAAGGTTTTTACTTCTTGAAATTTTAGCCTTAATATTTTATTCTTACAGATTAGCAGTGCTCAAACCTGACATTGAACTTCCTGAATCAAGTATAATTTCATCATATATGCCCATAGAAGAATGGAAAAGGTGCCATTATATTAGGTAAATTATATATTTCTTACTACTATGCGACTTTATTACGTATACTCTATGTTAAAAATAATATTTTTAGACTTCCAGGTTTTGACATTGAAAAGTTTAAGGCAGGTGCAAAATATCTTGTTGGCTATCATGATTTCACTACATTTAAGAAATTTGACAAGTTGACATCACACAAACAAAACCGTAGATTCATACAGTCTTTTGAAGTGAAGCCGGGACAACCATTAGTCACGAGCTACTCTAGTACACAGGATAGTGTATTTGATTATTGGGATATTGAGATCAAAGGGAGATCTTTCGTTCATAATCAGGTAGGTATTACGTTTGACCAGTTTTAATGTTTTTTTTTTCAAATTTCTATTCAAATGTGTAGGGTAACACTTTCTCATATTGCATTGAATTCAAATCTTTTTACACACACACACACACATGGATCAGGTGTTTTACTTTTTTCTAAAGTGATTTTGCTGTACAGCACAATTATGATTTCAATGTTTACAGATTCGTCGTATGGTGGCAACATTAATAAGTGTTGCAATAGGAAAAATTCCTCCAGAAGAAATAAAGGTGATGTTACAAGTCCCATCGAAACACTCCTGGCACACATTCATACAGAACTGTCCTCCTGATGGACTCTATCTCTGCAATGTTGAATACAATCCTGAGGATTTAGTTTACGAGAAAGAAAATATTGTGGACGAATCAAATACAGAAGAAAGTGATACTGATAAGAAATGAGTTTCTTGGAAGAAATAATTAAAAACAAACAAAAACTGAAAGAGACAGAAACAATAGTGACGAAGGTAGATGGAAAAAGGTATATTGAGGGTAGACAAGAAAATATTGCATTACCAAGCAATTATGGTTTCATAGTAGATACAAAACCAGATGACGTACCGGTTTTAATTATTGATTATGTATACATTGGCTCACAGGATTGTGTATTATATAAAGTGTTACAAAGTTATAAAATAACTAATGTGCTTAGTTTAGGTATTGATGTTGATTTAAGTGAAGTTAAGCATAAATATGTTGAGTGCTTAGATTTACCAGAAACGGATATAGTGCCTGTAGTGAAAAAGTGTTTGCCGTACATCCGTGACTCTGTAGCCAATAAGGAAAATATTTTGATCCATTGCAATGCTGGTGTTTCGCGCACTTCTATGGTCGCAATAGCGTACTTGATGTCTTTGGGAATGGAGTACGACAATGCGTATAGTTTAGTAAAATGTAAAAGACCTGCTATACAGCCTAATATCGGATTTGTTAAGCAATTGAAAAAGATTAATGTTTCTCAAATGGCAACCTTGTGATATCAAAAACTTAAAGGTTATAACATTATGCTAAGAAGTCAGAAAGCAATATAAAAAAACGGGATTAAAGCACCTTATTAATTCTTGCATTAAAAAATATTCAGGGAATTGCTGCAGAAAGCACCAAAACCAATTGACTTGAACATAATTTCAGTGTTTTCAAGTAACCAGTGTAGCATCTGATAATAGTAAGTGTCTCGTTACAGTGAATATTTTATGACCAAAGATTAATAATGGGTAGATTAATATAACAGATTTAAAACATCTTTACAAATAAATCAGTCCACCCGTTGACCCCGCCTTTTATTGACGTTCCCTACAATCAGTACAGTCAAACATTTATGCATCCACATCCCTCAATTTGATGTTTTCCTTTTACATGTCTATTAAAATTTCCCGACATTTCCTTTCAAACACTGGGAGAAATATCTTGAATATAAACCCATCCTGATGAGTTCCAGTAGTCTGAAAACTAAATTTTAAATCCTTTTCCTTGAAATTTTTTTATAATCCAAGAGCTATCAGAAAAATCCTCTTTCAAATTGTCAAAGAACATAACATGGCGCTAGTGTATTAGTAAAAAAAATGAAACAATAATTTTAAAACAACTTTATTGACAATACAAATTAAGTACTGACACTGAAATGTTTTACGGCAGCGATAACAGTTTATAAATTATTTCCTATTTAATATATTTTTTTTTACATTCGTAATAAAAAATCTGGAAGCACTATCAATTAATAAGGTACAATATGTAATAAAATCTAGCACCGATTCATAAGTC
The DNA here is from genome assembly GCF_912999745.1 of Papilio machaon. Lineage (NCBI taxonomy): Eukaryota > Metazoa > Arthropoda > Insecta > Lepidoptera > Papilionidae > Papilio > Papilio machaon. Next base: position 1,125,530 of record NC_059989.1, on the reverse strand, counting down.
ATGAGCTAAACTTAATATTCTAAATATGGACATAAAAATAAATTTAATTCCAAAATAACACAAATCGAAACAATATTTTTTACTTTCTAACAAACAGCCAATTCATTTTAATTTCCCTTTTAATTTTTTTAATACATTTGTAATTACGTTTAATATGAATATAATTCAATATATAAGATGTATATAAAATAAATAACATTACATAAAACCTTCCGTTATGTTTTATATTGAATTTAAAAAGACATTTCTTATAATTATTGGGCTCGTACTAAAACATTATACATTGGCACTATTGAATATAATCAAATACTGGTAGTTAAATGGTTATATACTAAAAAAAACTACAAATATTATGCTTTATATAAAAAAGAAAAAAATACCAGTTGGCTAATACACAACCATTAATGCAGTATTATTATTACATTAAAAAAATGATTAAAAAGTAATGGTCTTTTTATTATATCCCTTTAGATGTAAGTTATGTTGTTTTCCGAAATCATTTTTAAATATATTTATTAATGACAGTAAAAAAAAATTAAGTCAATATTGTAATTGAACCCTGTCGACTAAAAAAAAAATCCAACCACCAATTTGTCGAAAATTGAGTTATAATGTTGTCGAAAATAGTAATAATCTCATAGTCGAACTTTATATGTGAACAAAATGTTAAAGCAATCTCATGACACTATATATACCAACACACATTCTACTAAATCACTTCTAAGTTTCAAACCGTATTTACTCAAAAGTAGCATAATGTTGGTTGAATCTTGTCTTCTTAACAGGGTCCAATTGACGATTGTTTTATTATTAGGTATTTTCGATTTGAAATATACCATAGTAGATAATGTAAATAGTTCAAGAAAAAATAGATTTTGTAATTCTATAATGAAAATTTTTTATGTTAAATTTTGCTTCACCAAAATTTTAAGAGGCCAATTTTTTTAATGAAACTCGATGCAATTACAGCTATGACCAGTTTTCAGTCTTTGAGCTTTAAATAAAATAAAAATTATGTCATTTTTTAAGAAATCCACGAAATGTTGTCACAGCATACAATTTCAACTCACAAATCTTTCTCTTAAGTACTGGTTAGGTGCAAGTTGAACTTGCATTTTAATTTTATATGGATAACATTTTCACAAAGTACAATAAGATATTAAATTAAACTTTACATAAACTAGACTTAAAATTTACATGTCAAAATATTCTTTAGCCAAAAAACTAAGTTCTATTTTTCGCTAACATTTTTTTTAAATTGTACTTATTACTTATATCATTATATACAAATACATTAAACGATTTAAAACTATGCTTAAAAGATAAAAACCTGTCTTTAAAATCCAGTAACATAAATTAAGTACTTAAATCAAAATGACAAGCATTTAAAAAGGTTAATTACATAAAAGTACTATATTTCATGCAAAAAAAAAAATTTTTTTTTGATTTCGTTTCCATAAACTAAATCTATTTTTTGTCATACTTAAGTACCAAACCATAAATACTAGAGGCAATACTTATATGCCATCATGCTTTATTTGAGCACAAGATTTTTTTTATTAACTTGGCTGTAGGCTAAATCCTTTTGCCTAATTTCACAGACAACATAATATTTCGTTTTTTTTCAATTATTTCAAAAGCCATACATCTTTTATGATTACGTTAATTTGACTTAGTTAAAATGGAATGTTATAAAAAAATTATCACATAAAAATACAATGAGCATTTAGTTACAAAGTTGCCTTTTAGTTTAAAAATATCGTTTAATTCAACAATAATTCAAGAAGATCTAAAATAAATAGAAATAAAATATTATATATGTGAATAAAAAGTGACAGTGTATTGAAAAATAATGAGAAATCCACTGCTCTCCGATGAAATGTCAGTTCGGTACAAAATAGAGCAATAAAGTGTTGTTATTTTTACGGAAAAGGCATTAAATCATAGCTGAAGTTATTTTATTGTTTATTTCAGCAAGTTAAACATTAATGTTATATTTAAATAAATATCATGCTTGTAAAATTCAAAACATTATAAAAATTATGGGACGGAACAACAGAAGCATGTAAAATTAACTTTACAAACCATACTATTTCCTCCATTTCAAAAAGAACAAGAGAAATGTTAATACTTTTTTATAAGAGTGTTTCAGTTGCGAAAACTAGCTCCTTAATAAAAATAAACAATATGATTCTTTTTTTTTAAACTCCGCGGCATTCTCACACTTAAATATAACTTAAAAATACAGTTATAATAATAATATGATATTATTTATTTTATACAAATATACACAAATATAACTTATCCTGGAAAACCAAAACTTATATTTTTATTCATATACTGATGAATCCTACAACTAGTAACTTGAAACGTTAATTTTGCAAGAAAAAACTTTAATACATTAATAAGAATAATTACGACATATTTAAATTTACACAGAAGTATTTCAAATAGCCAAAACTTTAAGATTTATAAAATCTGATCCGTCGACCCCACGTAAGTGAGATAAGGCCAGGGAAATGATGAAAATTAGTATTTATGAAGTTAATTTAAAAAAAAAACCTTAAATAGTGTAAATCGCAAAATTGTAACTTACGATAGTCTACGTAGGAGCCATTGGTATATGAATAGAATTAGTATATTAACATATTCAATATTATCCGATATTACAAAATAATTAATAACTTGTCTTTAACATATTATATACTATATTCTTACTTCATTCATTAATCTTATATACAATAAATTCTTTGATATAGCTTATGAGAAATTCAAAATGTGTAAAAAGTATTATTACCAACTATATTAAGTACAGAATTTATAGTAAAGTACCTTAGTTGTTTTAATAAGGGGCAAATAATTTGGCAAGTATAATGAAAGAAAAGATTACTAAATTCGAGTAAAATAAGTTTTATATGGCTGGATATTTGTATAGGGGTTTTAATACGAATTTAATCTAATTTAATTTGACAACTTTAAGAGTGCAAAGACAGATAAAAATGGCAACACTGTATTTCATTTACTTACAGTAAACTATCTATGTTCTGATAGGTAATTAAAATACTGAATTTCTTATTAAAAGGAAACCGTAACCCGACAGTTAATAGTTAGTACATAAATTGTTTATATTCTTTATATGTCTTACGATCTATGTTTTGAACTGAATCATTGTCATACGAACAACATTATTAACACTATATCAATAAGAGCTATATTTGTTTGCTTCCGATATTCACAATGAAGACATAAGTACTTTATACATACATAACAATTATAAATAAATAAATTGAGCACATACATGTATTGAAGAAGGTCGTGTGTTCAGAAGCTCTTGAGCGTGAGTCCGCGTGCGGGCAGACTGTTGGCCTTGGCGGGGGCGTCGCGCGCGTGCGAGTGCGCCACCGCAATACTGAGACACTGCGCCCACTCCTCGGCGTTCTTGCCGTCCTTCGGCTTCAAGATCAACGTCTGGTCTCCCGTGAAGATCTCGAACGCCTTCGGAATATTGCGCGCGCCCCGCGACACTTTCACCGAACGGATCTGATTTATGTCTATGCTCTCGCCTCCGCTCTAAAATAGTATCCAAATTTTATATCCTACACTGAAATAAATAGTTGTTAGTATAAGAAGAGAGCATACTCACGGCGCCCTTGCAGGAGAGATGATGTCCGGAGAGGGTGAAGTACCTGGTGCGCCAGCGGCGGAAGAGTCTCCAGCGGCCCTTCTTCTCCTTGAGCTGGCCCTCGATGACGGGAGTCTCCGCGGCGAGGAAGCCGACGGCGCGCTCGGGGCGCGTGCACAGGAAGCAGCCCCAGGTGGCGTGCGTGGGCGCGGTGGGCGCGGGCGGAGCGCCGCTCAGCTCGAACACGTCGAAGAAGCCGGCGGCGCGCAGCTCGGCCACCAGCATGTCCTGCTCCTTGGCGGCGGGGAAGGCGCCCGTCACCAGCGTGAGAAAGGTCTTGTTCTCGCACTTGAGGATGTCCCAGCAGTGCTTGAGGCTGGCGACGGTGGGGTCTCTCGAGGAGAGTGCGGCCGCGTGTCTCGCCTGCAGCGCCAGGAACATCAGATGTATCCAGACGCGGGGCGCTCGCGTGCGCATAGAGAACGCGGCGCGCGCGTACAGACAGTGCGGCCCGCGTCGCCCGCACGCGAACTGCAGCCGCGCCTGCTTCTTAGATCGCCTCTCTGGAAATGTTTCACTTGTGTTAAATACTTTTCATCACATACACATCATCAGTTTTCTAATAATTTAGCATTTTATAAAGCTGACCTTCGATGGTGCACTTGGCGGGCGGCGGCAGTCTGAGCGACACGTTGTCCATGTACGCCTTGATCTTGTCGAGGTGTTTCTCGCAGAAGTGCTGCACGGTGTCGCGCATCGGGTACGGCTCGAACACGCTGATGCGGTGGTTGGCGTTCGTGTTCGCGTTCGCCGCGCTGTTCGCGCTCGAGCTGGAGTTGATCATAGTGACGCTGGTGTTGTTGGCGCGTCGTGACGTCACCGTCACCGGGCCCGAGATCGACACCGGGTTGGCGACGGGTCCGGGGGGCGCCGACCCGTTGTTCGGCAAAGGTTGGGTCGACGATATGACGGATATTTGTCCCAGCGCCGAGTTGGAATGTTGTATGGAGACGGAGGAGGTGAGCGGCGTCAGACCGTCCGTAGACTTGCCCGTCGTCAGAGGATTGACAGATATAGATTGTGTTTGGAGAGGCGGACCAGAGATTATAGTTGGACCCATACTCTGAAAAATATTAATGCGTTAAACGTTAAAAGAAACCAAACTGTTTAAAAGAGGTCAATGGATTACTTCAAGGTTACTTTAATAGAAATATTTTCCAAGTGTTAGATGGAGAAAAACTCTTATTTTAGTAAATATAGTAACGCATATGCATGTGTATAAATACCGTGGACGTGGATGGTCCGATGAGTATGTTGTGGTGGTGATGTCGGGCGGGCTGACGTGGAGCGCGGGGCGGAGACCCCGGCACCGCCACACCCCCACTACTGCCCTTGCCTACACCACCTGCACACACATCACACATTATGTACAAAACTACACATAGTTCAATTTGGTAAACTTATATTAATTCATTAATAAAATTAATCTTACTAATATTATAAATGCGAAAGTTTAAATGGATGGATGTATAGATGTTTGTTTGATGGTATCTCCGGAATGGTTCAATGAATGTTAATAAAATTTGGCACAGATAAAGAACATAGTCTGGAAGAACACATAGGCTACTTATCACACTTTTTTTAATTCGGACGGAGTCGCGGACGACAGCTAGTTAACTAGAAATACATATAGTATATAACTTACCGGCTGCGGGCTGGTTAGCGTTGAGTAAGTTTATTTGCTGCGAGGAGGAGAGTCGCGTCATACTCTTGTGCAGGCCCCCCACTGATCCTCCTGCAAAACCATGTACTTATTGTTCAAGCCAAGTCATTTCTTTTATAATATTAAAATACGGTCAAATTCGTCATTCAGTCGTTTAATTAAGTAAATAAATAAGAATTATTGTTTCTTACCAGCAACATTGAGCCTGGTCATACTTCTATGTGAGTTAGGTCCTGTATGCAAGCGACCTGTACTTCTGGAATCTCCTAACTTAGCTCGTCTCGTATACCCGCTCGTGATAGGTGGGTTTGTGGGGGGCGTGGCGCTAGACGCAGGGGGCGTGGTCACACTCGAGTTGGAGGAGGGGTGCGGTATCACCGGACCCGAGTTGTTGCTTGTTGCTCCTCCCAGTTTCACTATAGTCACACCCCCTGACGTTCTGTTAACTTCGCTGTGTGATATCGTTGATTTCGGACGACTGCTGTAAATATTAAACAAGGAGTTTCAAACGTAGATTTAACACAAACTAGTTAATTTGACTAGTGAAATAAGCATTTTTTTTTCTTTTAATATCTTGTGTGCATGGTGTTGGTGTCATACTTGTTGTTGGCTCGCAGTGCGGCGAGCAGGCGGTCAGTGAAGAGCGCGGGGTAGGCGGAGCAGAGTGCGGTGGCGGAGCGCAGCAGTGCCGCCTGCTCCGCGCGCTCCGCCCCCGCGCCTCCGCCCCCGCCCGCACCGCACAGCCGCTCCACCACGAAGTTGAGCGCCTCCTGCGCTCGCTCCTGTAACAAAAACATTTCAATTTTAAAGAAAACAATCTTGAAATGTGACTATCAGCATTTTTGACAATGTCTTGACTTTAGTACCTACAGGTATATAAATAAAAATGTATCTGCCTCAAGTTAATTGGTCACTAAGGCAGTCTTAGCTATGATATGAGAAATTAGCATTAAGCATCTCATTTAGTCGTCGTGGCGAGCGTCGGTGGCTCAGGGGTTAAGCACTTGACTTGCAATCTGCAGGTCCTGGGTTCGAATCCCGCCGCGTACCAATGTGTTTTTCGACTCTCGATTTACATATGTACATTTATCCGACGTTCTTACGGTGAAGGAAAACATCGTGATGCAACCTGCACATATCTGAGAAGAAATTCAAAGATATGTGTGAAGTCAACCAACCCGCACTGGGCCAGGGTGGTTGACTATGGCCTAGTCACCCCTAACTTGGGGTAGGCTCCGAGCCCCTCAGTGGGGACGTATAGTGAGCTGATGATGATTATGATGATGATCTCATTTAGTGACCTAAGAAGGTGTCTGATTGCATCAGTAGGAGATATCTCACCCTGCTAGTGTGTCCGAGCTGTGCCAGTACAGTGGCGACGAGCGCGCTGGCAGTGGGCGTGGCGTGCGGAGGCCGAGCCGCGCGCCGCACTGCCGCCCCGTGCTCGCACACCAGCGACGCACGGCTTCGGCTCAGGCACACCATCAGCTACAAAAAATACAAAAATCACAATCCACTATATTAATATTACTGCTATTTCCTCTACAGGCATAAGTATAAATTACCTTATTCTTTCTTCTTTAGTACATTATATTACGACTAAGAACCTGGTTTATTTCCTATCCTAAAACGTCTAAACAGTTTGCATTCTTCCATAAGTTATAATACCTCCAGATTTCACTATTGGATAGTCAAATATTCCTTTAAAATTCATAATTTAAACTCAACATTACCTGTAACAGATCAATACACATGCAGGAGGGGTCGGTCTGGCTGGCAGTATGAGGGCACAAGTACGACAGCAACTGTGGTACGCATGTCTTCAGCGCCTCCGGACGACGCACCGCTATCTGCTCGAATAGCGCGAACAGAGAGTTCTTCTCCACCTACAGTTAACAAGTTGAATTAGAAGTCAACAAAAACACGTGAGGCTATAGTATGTTTAAAATTAGTGACTCTTCGGTTCTATTGATTAGCTTAATAAGTCAAACCTGTTCAGCATGAGGCAAAAGTGAAACTAGTGCGGTGACATGTCCCTCCAGTGGCTCCGGACACACTTCGTACAAGTTGGCCAGTATACGACACAGGGGGTAGTTGCCTGAAAGAATAATATAAATCTTTGTTTTTTTACCATTCTCCAAGAAGCTATAATCATAAATATAGTTAAATTATTCAAACTTTCGTAAGACATTATCATTAACTAATATAGGAACTGCTAAAACACTCACGTACATATGTCCGGTGTCAGCATTAACTAGTTTTGAGCCCATCGAGGGCCCTTTATTAGGGTGAGCGAGCGATGGGCCGCATCCGCGGAATAATACCAGTCCTACTCACCCTGATGAGCTCGAAACTAATTGGTGCCTTCATCGGATAGATGTACGTGTGTTTTAGCCGTTCCGATATTAGTTAATATAGTTAAATATTTCATACTATTATCACAAATTGAGTTTTTTTTTTAATATAAAATGGCATTTTAGGTCTACAATGTATTACAGTGGATGTGTGGTTTAATTAACTATGATTTGTAAAAAAAATAAGGCACAATATAACATTCTCTAGTGTAAAGTTGGAGCGTTTATCAAATCCATAAGTCTATAAATCAAAATAAATATTTATTACCGGACATAATAGAGTCCATAATTGTCTGCACATGTGGCTTAAGTAATGGAGCATGATGCACAGCCGCCAGAGACAAGTAGCGAGCCATATGTCGGGATATTTCTCTGTTGCCCTTGTGTAGAAACTGTACCGCGACAGGTAGGAAGAGTTCCATTACCTCTTTATTGCCACTTGTTTCCTTGTCTGATTGTAATGGAAATGAGACCTAAACAATTTATAAAATCAATGTCAATTATTAAATTGTATATATTAGATTAGGTTGAGACAGCAAAAACGATAACAAAATTATGTTTTGCTTTTCAAGTTTTAAACAGAAATGACTTTATCGACTACATCAGTTATAAGATAAGCTATGTTTCTATAAAATTTAATTCACTTACCAGAACTATACATGCTATGATATCCGAGGCAATTTTAGCATGTGGTGGATCATCATCTCTGAGATGACCCACTGGCATTAAGTTATGATGTAAGCAGGACTCAAGTAATGACACCAGAGCCGCACAATACTTGGGCAGTGTCCCTGTCTCTTTGATACAGGAAGTTGTGCGAGTAACACATATCTCTATCAGTGCCTGGTCACGATCGTTACGGCAGTAGTCGGGTCTTGATGATATTTCTGTTATTTGTTTTAACTGCAAATTAAAAAATTATTTCATAAAATATTTTAAAATTCAGCTAAATTGTAAACAGTTTCCTTCCAAATACTACACTGCACGGCACTGCACACTTAAGAAGAGAGTTAACACAGTGATATCAAGATAAAATGCAGCACTTACAACTTCATTTAAATCGTCGACGATTTCCGAATCCGGAATTGCAAATAAATCGCCGGCCCGAGTCAAGTCTCGCTCGTTTAATACGTGCTTAAGCAGTTCATGCATTTTGTCACTGCCCACAAACTGGAAAGCCTCAGAGAAACCGAAACAGCCTTCGAGAAATAAACACTCGTAATGGACACATCAACATCAACATAACTTGCCACCTACGGAGAACTTGATTTAACCATTTTCCAACATACAAAGTTGCACATAACTCTTTTTACATTTTTCCTATGCTTTCTTATTTAAGAAATGTAATATGAAATAGTAAAACGTAAGTATATCTCTCACAAAAGTTAAGTTCTGTCCCGGATTTGAGTTGATAGAGATTGGTTGTCTAGTACAAAATGTCAATCAGTCAATGAACTTTCAACTCATTCATTCGCCAAAAAAATTTTGCGTAAATTGGAATCGACACATTTATTATAAATGGAAAACAAATTACAGATTCACCTAACACACACTACAGATGTTTACAGTAAAAGGGAAAAACAACTTATGGGTTTGATTTTCGAAAATTAACTCTTTGTTTTTATTATTTTAATTTAAGATTTCAAAAAATTGAAAATTATAGTTTCAAGTAATTTTATCCTAAAACGAAAAACATGCTTAACGTCAAAAATAACCACCTTGCAAAATGACACATTTTTTGACACATAATATTTTGCTTTATTTGTAGTTGAGGTTATATATTTCATGAACCTAATAACTTATAATCAATGAAATGTTTTGATTAACCATAAGTTTTAAGACAATTGTTACGAAAATTCCAGTACAATGCCTATACCGTGTAGAACAGGTTGTGGCAAAAATGCGATGTTAAAGGTAAGTTTCTTCAGGTGTGAATTTGAGAATGAAGTTTCTTTAAACTGTTTACTTGAATAATTTTTATTAAATTTTGTTTTTATTTTAGCGTCCTAAGACCGGTGATGCGCTGTGCAAAGAGTGCTTCTTCTGGGCATTTGAAACTGAAATCCATTTTACAATAACAAAAGCTGAATTATTTAAACGTGGCGACTCCGTAGCCGTCGCGGCATCTGGGGGCAAGGATTCCACAGTCCTTGCACACGTCTTGAAAACACTTAATGAACGCTACGATTATGGTTTGAATTTAATGCTACTGTCAATAGATGAAGGTATAACTGGTTACAGAGATGACAGTCTCGAGACTGTAAAACAAAATCGCGATGACTACGAGATGTCTTTAAAAATCTTATCATATAAGGATCTCTATGGTTGGACTATGGACGAAATTGTTGCACAGATTGGTAGAAAGAACAATTGTACCTTTTGTGGAGTGTTTAGAAGACAAGCATTGGATAGAGGAGCTGCTATGTTAGGGGTGAAGTGCATAGCTACAGGACATAATGCTGATGATATAGCAGAAACTGTGTTAATGAATGTATTGAGAGGTGATATTGCTCGGCTAAAAAGATGTACTGCTATAAGTACTGTAGGTATTTCTTCTTTTTCTGCACAAATATTGTTAAGGAAGTTACACCATAGTTACTACATCCATATTAACTAAATTAACTGCAGCAATACTTGTATTAATATATATTGTTATCATTTCCATTCTTTTTGACAAAATAGAGACACCAATCTATATATATAAAAGAAAGTCGTGTTAGTTACACTATTTATAACTCAAGAACGGCTGAATCGATTTGACTGAAAATTGGTGGGCAGATAGCTTAGAACCAGGAAACGGACATAGGATAATTTTTACCCCGTTTTGTATTTTTTATTCTGCGCGGACGGAGTCGCGGGTAAAAGCTACATTACTAAAATACAATACAATTAATAAAATTGGAATGTTTGTATTATTGAAAAATAAATTCATATTTCATATACATGATACACATGGCATACTAAATAAGTAAAATATTACATTTTCAGGGTAGTGAAGGAACTATACCAAGAGTAAAGCCACTTAAGTACACATATGAAAAGGAGATAGTAATGTATGCACATTATAAGAAATTGGTATATTTCTCTACAGAATGTGTTTTTGCACCAAATGCATACAGAGGGCATGCACGAGCACTTCTTAAAGATATGGAAAAGATACGACCCACTTGTATCATGGATATAATATACTCAGGTAAATTGTAGGATAATCACAGATACTTTAAAATGTTTTCTTTTTTTTTTCATATTAAAAAAGAAGCTAACTAGCTACAGGTTACATGATTTTAAGCTGATTATAGTAGATTTCAGTATCTCTTGTAGATTTCATCAACAACGCATGTCTATAATAATTTAGTCCAGTTCTAAAAACATTACATTTAACATTTCAAAATATGTTACACATTTATTATAATGTCATGTGAAGAATTTTAAATGAATAAAATGTTCAACTTTAAGGTGAGACAATGGCTGTGAAAGAAGAAGTGACTCTACCAACGCAGAGAATTTGCACAAGATGTAAATTTGTATCATCACAAGAAGTTTGTAAGGCCTGCGTTTTACTCGAAGGCTTAAACAAAGGTTTACCAAAACTTGGCATCGGTAAAAGTTCTAAAGCGAAAAGAATGCTTGATGAATATAATACAAAGAAAGAACAAAATTTAAAGGATGCAACAAAAGAACTAGATAACGATGGTGAAAAGACAGAAAATAACTGTCAATCAAATCAAAAATGTAGATCTAATTTATGTAAGAATAAGAGAAATGGTTTATTAAATAACGAAATTACAGAAAATAAGAAAAGTTGTAACAATAAATGCTCAGGCAATTGCGACAGGACAAAAGTTATTGTTGATAATACTAAAGTTGATAATTTATTAGCAAAATATGCAATTCATGAACCGGTTAAGAAAATCAATACAGATGATAATATTGTCAATGTGGATGAAGACTTTGACACTTCTGACAACGAGGATGTTGTCAACATAGACCAGGAAGATGACACATGTTCAGCATCTTGTGGCACAATGGGATCATTGATGGGTTTTTGATAAAAGAATGACATGAAATCATTAATATATATGTATTAAAAATTACGATGTACATATTGTAAATAATAACACATTTTTTTTTAATTAAAATATTTTTTTCTTTGATTCTTTAACAATGCAGTTAACCTCTACAGATAAAACTGTACTTTACTGGAAACGTAAATTTTTGCTTTATCTATTTTAGCTGTCTAATTTTATTAATAACATTTTTTTTTTTTTTAAATATAACTATAAAAATGTTCAGCTAGTGTGTATTTATGTGATAAAGGCGGGGGCGCGGGCCTCTATCCGCTCTCTACAAATTGGGCAGTTGTCTTTGATGTTCTCTGAACAATCTTCACAGAGACACACATGGCCACAGGGCAGTAATATTATCTGAAATGAAACATTTAAATAAGATAAAAAAAAAATGAAAAACATTGTACACAATAAACCATTGTCTACTGCATACAATAAAGAATGGCACAAAGATTTCAGTTGAGAAAAATTAAGTGAAAATAAAATAATGGTAGGTGACAGACTCTTCAGTTATTGATTATAAGGCCAGCAGCATATGTGAGGGGGCTAACCTCTTTAGGGTTCTCCGAGCAGACCACACACAGCTGCACATCAGTGAGGTTCTTCTCCCGAGCGTGCGCGCGTCGCTCCTTGCGGCCGGCGGCGAGCTGCCGCTTGAGGGAGTCCTCCAGCTGCAGCCTCTTGCGACGCTTCAGGTACTTGTACGCGACCCGCCCCGATGCCAGCACGGCCACCGCCCCGAACACCACCAGCAGAATTCTAAAATAATTTAGTCAACACTTAAAATTTTTATTTCAATCACGCCAAAACACCTACTAGTTATATTTTTTTACAACTAAATCTGCACATTTGACAAACTTTTGCTGACCTTAATTTACTTCTTTTTTAATCATTATTGAAAAAAAATTTGATAGTAACAAAGGCTGTACAGTTATAGCAAAGGTTATATACAACTCACACAGTCGTAATAAACATGTCGCAAAACTGGGACTCACGACAATTAAAGACGACGTATTCATTCGATTGATTGGTGAGCGTCGACAGAGTAATAATTGCAGTCAATAAATAATATTGTGCCTTGAGAAAAATATATCGTGTCAATTGCTTTGTGTAGATTCACTGAAAAAAAATTACGATCGTATTTCAATATAGTGTTTACCTTAAGAAATCTCTAGAGCTGGCAAGCCTTTTCAATAAGCTAGACTTAGTGGCTGTAGTGAGGTAGAGAGGTAATCCGTCTCTAGGTGGTTGTATCTTCAAAGCACCAGTGTGTGTCCTGCTGAGCTCCCCGATCGCGGTGATGTAGGAACCATCGCGGAGCATCTCCTCCATTGTCTGAAGGCCGCGCTGCCGGACACCCGAGAAGAAGCCCCACACGTGGTCAATGACGCCAGGAGACATGGGTTCGAACTTGTCAGATATTACATCAAGATCTGATAATAATAGGACCTTAATTTAGTTTAAGTATCCAAATACTAGTGAAATAAATATCTTGTTTTTATTATGGCTGTGGCTTCAACTATGCAAGGTTAAGAGGTATCATATAATATCTTGAAAGAACCATCTGTGGTCTAAACAGATGGTTCAATAATTATTATTTATTACCCAATAATTCTGCGGCCAGTGCATCCACAACTTCAATGCTGTACTTCCCATTGTTGAGCACAAATGGTGTTGCGTTGCACACTTCATGTATTGTGCGAGTCTGATCCGACCAGAATCCAGCTGATGTTCTCGCAATAACATGCTCCTTTATTGTCAACCTTTTAAATATACAGTTTTCATAAATTTAACATAAAAAGAATTTAAGTATAAAATTTTACTAAATTAACTTCTGTAAGTATTAACATCTGCTAGTTTAGGTATATATCATAGCCCATATTTTTTAATTTATAGAAGATGATAATCGAGATTTAATTATATCTACTATGTCTCTGCGGAATTAAAAAAAAGACATCGACGCTGGAAAGCGTAAATGCTGTAACCCCGAAAGTATGAACTTTACAGGAGAGCTAAAAAATCATAACTCGTGAGCTGATACGCCTACAAGCATGCGGTATTTAGCAATGTTGTGTAGTGTGTGCTAACCTATAATAAAATCATTATCGTTTGATAATGATTGAAATTATTAACGTGTGAAAAACATATTCGCGATTTCAAGGGTTACAGCGTTTATGCTTTCCAGCGTCGACATAATAATGTATCACTACCAAATTTCTTCCAAAGTCATTCAGCCATTCTGGTTACCTTTTTAGAAACATTCATTCACTTAAATTTTTGCATTAATGATATTAATTAAATTATAATACAAATACATTACCTTTGTATGACACCAGTGACAGTGTTGTTATAATTGCTAACTATTGGATTGCCGAGGGGCTTCACTAACCCCCTGATGACAACATAAGGTATTACATGGTCAGAGTATTTGTTAATCTCTTTATTTAAGGTTGAGTCAATATCAAGTATTGGTGCTGTCTGGAAATATTAATTGTTTAAGATATAAATTAGTTTTTAAGTAAAAACAGAGTGTTAAAATTAAATGGGTGAAAATGTATTATTTAATTACATCACTTATAAAGACACAACTATTACACGACCTTGTAATGAAAAGGAAATAAATGGACACAATGTGTAAAATATTAATACATATTTATTATACTAAAAGAAAAACAAAAAATAACCTGCAAGGCATTTAAGATATGTTTACATTTACTCAGCTGTTTTACACAAAATCCTAATATAAGAGAATCTATTCCAAGAACGACAGTTTCCCCTATAATTTCAGAAAAGAAATCCATGTTTGGTCTCAAATTTTATTTATTTAACCACTTAAAAATTCACTGAAACTCATAATTATTTCTAATTTTCCTTCCAAAAATAGATGCCAATATTTCCAAAGTTTTTCTTTGAAACTTTGACAGATGACAAACTGTCAAAATGACACTGACATTTTATGTTGCGTCGAAAAATTTTGCATTTAAAATAAAATTAAAAGTAACTTAGAGGAATATGCAGAGATTAATTTCTATCTAGCACAGGTATGTCGAATCTTGTAGTTCCATACATCTAGCGTAGTTTAGATTTAAAAATTTCTTCTATGTGTTAGGTTATTCTGTAAAACACATCATGAAAAGTAGACAAGGGTACCCTTTATGGTGTATTTTACAGAAAAGTCTTGTGTTCTACAAGGGTAGGGTAGTCTCACTCATCAAAAGGATAGAAAATCTATATATATAAGAGAAAGTCGTGTTAGTTACACTATTTATAACTCAAGAACGGCTGAATCGATTTGACTGAAAATTGGTGGGCAGGTAGCTTAGAACCAGGAAACGGACATAGGATCATTTTTACCCTATTTTCTATTTTTTATTCCGCGCGGACGGAGTCGCGGGTAAAAGCTAGTATGTAAATAAAAGAGAGTATTACTGTTATTTCCTATATTTTTATTTTCTTACACATTTCATTCTTATCTCGGTCACATAATTAATCACATACAAGTTATGACATAAAACGAGTTGACAAATTAATTCCTTCTTCTTCTGACTCTTGATATTCTCCAAGCATTGGGTTCTTCGTACTTGTTGTAAAGAGGTTCCAGTCTCTGGTTCTTCTTGAACTTTGAAAGTTTAGTCGGGTCGGAGAATTTGAAGAAGGCTGGAGCAAACTCGACAAGCCATTTCGGATCTATTGTTGTCACTTCACGCATATATTCCTTTGTTGTTTGAACCAATTCATGGTAAATTACCCTGTAATAAAAAATAACCTTAATAAACAGTAAAATTAAGAACTTAGATTTTTATATTGAGTGTAATTCAGATCTTACCATTCAGGTTGCCTGTTGAATAATGCACTTGAAGGGTGGATGTAGACAACTTGACTGTCGACAAGAGTCCTGTAACCCTCCTGTGGGTCTTTCTTAGCGGCGTTCCGGAAGAAACCTGAGCAAATGGTCTTCTGAATGCGTACCGTGTTCTTCCCTGCTGATACCACATCTAACTTGTGTCTGTAACACGAAGTAACGTCATTAATATAAAATTTTTAACAACTATTCCCATTATCAAAAATAGCAACATTTTGGATACGAAAGTTGTAGAGAAGACACGAAAAGGAGTCAAGAAATCTTGTCACTCTACTGATTACAGTAAAGTTTTTTTGGCGCCTACATTTCTAATATTTTACAGTAAGCCAATTTTTTTGCAATAATCTGCTGGCCATTATTAACCACTGACCTGTCCATGATGCCCAGCAACTGTTTCCTTACATCCTGTGCTCGTTTCAATGTCCGTATCTGCACGAAGTTCTCATAGCACCAGGCGTTGGAGAACTTGTTATTCCTCCAGCTGTTGTAGACGGCGAGGAGGGTCAGATGGTCGCCCTCCGGCTGATTGAACTTGGCCTTCTTCTGATCAGCCAACGCCTGTTTGTCTTTGGGCCGGTAGAATACGTTCTGAACGCTCAGCATTGAGACGATTGTTAAGATTTCATCTGAACATTGCAGTGCTACTGACATGATGAGGATTTTCGATAGGTTAGGCTCTAATGGGAATTCAGCCATCTGAAAGTGTACAATAATAATAAATATTTTAATCTAGGGAGTGACCAAAAACCAAAATTTTTACAATATCCTTAATTAAAAAAATAAAGTCAAAGAAGCAATTCGATAAAAAAATTTAAGACCATAATATTGTGTTGATTTAACTTACTCTCCGGCCAAGTCTGGTCAGTAGTCCCTCAGAGTCGAGTGCGGAGAGCGAGTGCAGCTGCTCCAGCGCCATGATGAGGGACTCCACGGGTGGGGCGTCCATGAAGTCGAAGTGTAGCAAGTCGTTGATACCCATTGTCTTCAGTTGCAACACCTGCAGATAACATACATAATTAAATATAGTCCACCTAAAGTTTTATGGGCACGATTTTCCGCAACTCCGAAAACCAATTTATCTACTTTATTGAACATATATTTAGGAAAAAAAATGCTATGGTCGATTTAAGCTCCTAGAGCTTGCAAGTGCTCGCAAGTCCTATGAATTTGAAGCTAAAAATGATATTGTGTAGATCGCTATGGCTGTCAAAACACAAAATATGACACGAAAATTTTCTTTTTTCGACTAATTCTCAAGTTATTTGCTAAGTGTGTGGCATACGTACAGTGGTAGCGAGGTTGGTGCGCTGTATTTCTGGTACTGGTGTGGGCAACATCTCATCGCGGTAGGCTCGTTCCGTGTACAGACGGTAGCACTTGCCAGGACCAGTACGTCCCGCTCGACCAGCGCGTTGCTTCGCCGCCGCCTTACATTACAACAAAATACATATTATTATGAAACTCCACCTTTACTTTTTTCTTTTTTATCTTATTAATATTATAAATGTAAATGTTTGGATGAATGGATGAATGTTTGTTTGAAGGTATATCTGGAGAGGCTCAACGGATTTTGATGAAATTTGGCATAGAAGAACATAGTCTGGAAGAACACATAGGCTACTTGCTTCGTTTTTTTTTTTAATTACGCGCGGATGTCGCGGGCGGCAGCTAGTACTAATATAAAGAGGAAAGCTTACGAATCTACTGAACTGATTTGACGAATCCTTTCACTGTTGGGACACATCCCCAGGTAACATGGGCTATGTTTATTTCTAGATTTTTTAAAATTCCACGCGGATGAAGTCACAGGCAACTGCTAGTAATGTATAAACTCGAACTCGAAATGTTAGGAAATTACTCAATTTTACAATTTTTTAATTAATATTGATAAATTTGGGAATGAAGTCGTCTAAAAATGTAGCTTCCTAATAATAGTACTTATTAGGAAGCTATACAAAATTAACAAATATATATATTTTTTAAATAATACCTGTGAAATAGGTGTGACCACCAAAGAGTCCATTCCCGTCTTCGAATTGTACACCTTCTGCTTCACAAACCCTGGATCCACCACATAGTATATGCCGTCAATAGTCAATGATGTTTCAGCTATGTTAGTAGCTATGACCACTTTCCTAGACCCTGGAGGTGCTGGTTCGAATATCCTCGTCTGCATTTCTGAAGGTAGCGCTGAATAAACTGGTAGGATGATCAGTTCTGGTACATCAGGTCCTAATGACTTCATACGTTCATATAAAATCTCACAAGCTGTGTCAATTTCCTCTTGACCTGTTAAGAACAACAGAATATCTCCCGGTGGCTCTCTCAAATGAATTTGCATGACTGTTATTAGTGATGCATCCAAGTAGTCAGTCTCCGGTTCTTTAGTGTACAGAACTTCGACCGGGAAAGTTCTTCCAGGTATTGTAAAGATGGGTGCTTCAAAGAAATATTGTGAGAATTTAACAGCGTCCAATGTGGCTGAGGTCACAATGAGTTTTAACTCTGGCCTCTTCTGCACCGCTTGCTTGAGCAGACCGAAGAGGACGTCTGTGTGGATGGTCCGCTCGTGAGCCTCGTCCAGCATGATCACCGAGTAACTCTTTAAGTCTAAATCCATCAGACACTCTCGGAGCAACATACCGTCTGTCATGTACCTGTAATATTATTTTTCAATTGCAGATCTACGTCTAGATATTTAAAAATATATATTTCCGGGCAAGAAACTTTGTACCATATGTTACCAATATTATAAATGCCAAAGTTTAGATGGATGTTTGTTTGAAGGTATCTCCGGAACAACTGAATGGATCTTGATGAAATTTGGCACACATATAGATCATAGTCTGAAAGAACACATAGGCTTATAGGCGGGCGACAGCTAAGAAATATATATTCTGGACACTTGCATAACCTAAACAATACTTACTTAATAATAGTCTCGGGGCTGGTACAATCTTCAAATCGTATAGTATAGCCGACTTCCTGTCCAAGTCGACAGCCGAACTCCTCAGCTACACGCTTGGCTACAGACATGGCGGCGACACGACGTGGCTGTGTGCACGCCACCTTACCTCGCGCTGCCAGACCACACGCCGCCACATACTGCGTCATCTGAGTAGTCTTACCTGAACCCGTCTCACCTATCACTATCAAGATCTGGTTGTCTGCTACCGCCTGTAAAAAATATATTTTCTAACTTAATATGGTCATTTTTTTAAATAAAACTAAAGAAAAGCTGTTGAGTTTTGCGCCATACGGTCAACATTTTGGTTAGTGACAAAATGTATCCTTAGCTAGAACTTAAATTCTTACCTATCTACATTTATACAATGATTAAATTGGAGTATCTGTATGAAATGTCGAAAAAAAAATTACATTTCGCACACATTCACGCACATTTCACGCGTCTATTCTAATATCTAGAATGGCTGGATCAATTTTGACGGATCTTTTTTTTTATTCTGTACTACGGGCAACCTCTAGTTGTCAATAATAAAATGAAAAAAAATCTTACTTTGATTAATTCATCCTTCAATTTATAAATAGGTAAGGATTGTCTCTGTTCCAATAGTGATAGGTTAGTCTTTTTACCAAAAGACGACTTTTTCCCGCCAATAACATGTTTCTTCCACTCGGGTAGATCTTGTGGTGTTATTCCTGAACCTCTCATATTCGCTGCCAGAGCTCGCCCATCAGCCTCCGGAAGGGGATCTATCCAGTTTTTGTTCAGCCCAGTCGGTAAACTTTCCATTTCTTGTTCTCTTTGCAACATCTTCTGTTCCCTTCTTTCTTTTGCTAAAGCTGACTGCATCATTGCGGCCTGTGCCAGTGAGCCGTCAGGGTTTTTGACTATCCTTACTGGCGACAAATCATGAAGTGCACGGCCATGACCTTGTAAGAATGGAGGTTCCTCTTCAACTAACTCTATTTCTATGTCAGCTTCTCCGTCCTCATCTTTTGGTAGTAGACCTGTTTCCTCATCAAAGTCAGGTAGTTCACTTTTATCAATTACACCAGATGAGATCATCTGCAAATTAAAAACATTTATAAATCATCACAAATTTATAAATACAACTAGCTGTCGCCCGCGACACCGTCCGCGCGCAGTAGAAAAAAAACTAAATGGGGGGGGGGGGTATGAAAAATAGATGTTGGCCGATTCTCAGACCTACTGAATATGCTCACAAAATTTCATGAGAATCGGTCAACCCGTTTCGGAGGAGTTCAAGTTCGAACCCCGTGACACGAGAATTTTATATATAAGATGTGAAAAAATTGATAGTTGTAATTTTTTTTTATTTATGTTACCTGTTTAATTTCCCATCGTTCAGGACTAGAGATCCTTGTGACGCGCTTGCGACTGGAATCTTCATCTGGATCCAGATTACCTTGCAGCCCCGCCAAGACTGTAGCGGCGGGGGCAGGTCTATCTGGGTTACGACCCTCTCTTTCTGCCTGCAATATTATAAGTATCGTTAAATATAAATTGCATGTTGTTACACTATACTTAAATATCTACAAAATAGTTTTATTATTTCAAAGACAATTTTTAGGGTTCCGCACCTAGAAAGGCAAAAACCGAACTCTTATAGGGTCACTTCGTTGTCATTCTTACTGTCAAGGCCGTTTTCTTAAGGTATTTAAGTGTACACAGCAAAGCAAAAAATTAATAATTATTAAATAATACAATTACCTCTAAATGTGCATGTGATGTCGGATTCAGATCTTTTCCAGTTTCTTGGCAGACATCTTTTATGGTCAGAGACACTTTTTGGCCAGTTATTGACAGCACTTTAACCTGAAAAGAGATATTTCATTAGCTAAAAGATTCACAGTTGTAATCTAGGAGACTTTCGAATTTTTAGCAATGCCTAATAAAGATATATTTAATTTAATTAAAAAAAGGATTGATTCTTTACCTTGACTTTATCACCCCTGGAGACAACATCAGAGACATTGGTGACTCTGCCCTCGGCACGCAGCTGTGAGATGTGCACCAAGCCCTCCCATCTCTTCCTCAAGCCTTCCATTTGTACAAAACAACCAAATGGAACTATATTTGCTACTCTTCCATTGTATATCTGAAAAAAAAAACCATTTCCGAATACAAATTCATTCTACTTTTTATTAATAACCTTAAATTTAATTGATGTAAAAATATAAAATGAAAATACTTTTCCTGGTTCAGGATCATCACTCATTTCAACTTCAGGACTTTTCTTTTTTCTCTTTTCAAAGTCTCTAAACCTATAACTATCTTCTCTATGCCTGTCACGTGATCGTGACCTAGATTTGGATCTTCTGCCTCTGGATCTTGACCTTCTTCCCCGAGATCTTGACCTCCTACCTCTAGACCTTGATCTCCTATTCCTGTCCCTAGACCTTGACCTGTGACGATGACGACTTCTGGACCGTCTCCTTCTGTCCTTGTCACGGTCTCTACTTCTATTCCTACGTTCAGGAGTTTTACTTCTTCTGTCCCTACTTCTACTACGTTTTCTATTTCTTTCACGTGATCTGTCCCTTTTGACTTTACTGTCACTGTGATCCTTAATGATCTCTTTCTTCTCTTCTTTTTTGATATTTAAATTAGAAGGTGCTAATGCCTCTAATTCTGCCATAGCTTCTTCTATCACATTACCACTAGATTCTTTTACTTTTGCTTCTTCTTTAAATAAATCCTTATTTGTTATTCTTTCATTTTTTATCTTTTTATCATCGTCATCACTGCTCTCATCGGATGAAAATACTGGTGGTTTTTCATTAGGAATTGCCAATCCAGGAAACTTAGATGCCAGTGGGTTTGAACCTGATATGCTTTTTTCATTTTTATCAACGGAATTGACTGGCTTCATATGCTGTATAATGCGAAGCAAATTCGTCATAAATGAGTCTGAAAACTCAGCCCCATTCTCGATGAGAGATTTCTTAAATGCATCAAATGTTGGATTTTTTTCTGCCAAGTCAATAATAAATTCAGCTGAAAATCAAAATATCACAAAATTACTTATACTTACGCAATATTACATTTCGATTTATTTACAATGCACAAGGATAATATCAAACAAAACTATTTATTCTTCTAACTTTATTGTAAACTATTAAATATGGTATGTACAATAAATATTGCCCACTCTAGATTGTGAACACATTTCTAACTCTATAGTATAAAACTAAGAGAGCTAGGTATAGCAGAACAAGCAACGTATAAGTATGCTTATGCTAGGGGTGACTTTGGATGCTAGGATTACAAATAGCATGACAGTTAACATTATGATTTAAGAGATTGAATCTCTGTCCCTAAGCTTAGTTTAACACAGTGAAAACTATTTTGAATTGGGCAATATATTCAATAGGATTGATTATTATTTGAATATAAATGGACTCACCTAGATCTTTGTCATTTAGTCCTAAATGATTATCCAATTCTGTACAAATTTTAGAAACTAAAGAGAGATGTTCTAATTTTGCAACTTCATCCATTCTAGAAGCTTATACTAAACTAATAAATAATAAAATCAAGTTGTAAACAATATATACGATTACAGTTTCACATTTATTTATTTGACATTTTCTGACTGCAAGCATCAAAGAGCATATAAAATAATGAATGTCAAATTGTAATTTTCTTCACAGACCAGAGCTCTGACCTTTATTTGAGCTTTTATATTAAATTAATAAAATGTTATTTACTTGATGTTAAATTAACAAATAGAGTTTTTTGCAGTTCTGTATAAATTCCCACATGCCTCAAAGACATAAATATCGTATATTGTTCCTTTTTTTTTAATGTCTTTTAAACTGTTGTCGTTGTCTGTGAATTTGATTTTGACTTGAAAGTGACATTGCCCGATGCATAAGTTGCTATATATGTTAGTTTTTTTATTGTATTAAAAAATATAAAAAGAATAGATAAGATTTGCGTTTTAAAGAGTCGTTTCTAACTTTTCTAGGCAAGTCTTTTATCTTTTTCATTCAATTTGTTTTACGATTCTGAATTACTCTAATGGAGAACAACTCTGAACTTTCGGATCCTAATAACTTTAGCCCTCTTACTGTTCAGGATGTAGACGTAGATTTTTTACCGATTGTTTACGAAATCATACGAAGGTATTTTTGTCTAAATTTATTATTAGATATCTTATCTCGTCATTGTACATTTACAGCCAATGTTTTTTTTTTATATTTCAGTATTGAACGGGATTTCCACGACAACTCTGCTAAAGCACGCGAGTCCCAAGATTGCAGTCAAAAAGTATTGGAATTGCAAAAAAAGTTTGACGTTGCAAGATCTCAGGTATGTATTTTATTATATCATAATTTTGTTTGATTCGTTGAAAAATTACAAGGCAATTTAAACGATTTTATACATAAATATTTCTCATTTTCAGATCAAACGACTACCTGGTATTGACTACAATAAACAAGACCAATTGAAGCAATTTGAAATACTTAGAACTCAGCTGCGACTGAAGAGAGAGTTACTGCAAAAGTATAGGAACATGTGCTCATTTGAAACATCATTTAAGTGAATAATATAAAATGCCACTTCGAGCTTTGTTTAAATATTTAGCCAATAATGAACGTCTTGTGCAACGGCTTGCAGATTCATATCCAGTGAGAAGAGCTGCGCAATTAGCTATCTCAGTGTTCTACAGAGGTAAAGAAAAAGTGTCCGAAATGGATCCACAAAAGGTCAATGTTTTGTTATCATTTTTCAGAAGATTCAGTCAACATTTAAGAGAGGGAATAGAAGATGCTAAGAAACAGATAAAAAAATAGGACAATAATTATGGTCAAATTTTAGTTTTTATTGTAGTCAATAAATGATGAATTTTTATTTGTTTTTATTAAGTTTTATAGTTGTCAACCCAAAATTTGTGCTTGTTTAAATAACTTATTTTACATGTTTTAATGAATTAAGAACGGCTTAACTCATGTCTGATCGTCCAGTGATGGCACCAGCTAGTATGGACACGTTAGGGGTCCATCTTTAGGGCGAGTGTTTATCCCTGATCCGAAACTAGTTGGTGCCGTCACCGGACGATCATACGTGAGTTAAGCCATTTTTAATTAATTAATTATTATGTCTCACGAAAGTTTATACAATTTAATTGACATTTTAGTCTTTAATTTTTGATATATTACTATAGCATTTTGTGTAATTTCTCAAAACTAATTTTTAATGCATTATTGGGATAATCAAATAATAAAACTCATATTTTCAGCTAATTTAATTTGAAAATTGTCAGTAAAATAACTTCTTACTTAATCTAGACAATCACATTACAATGGTACAAAAAAAAAAAACAAATACTGAAGTAAAGTCAACCACCAAAACATCAACCATAAGATATTATAGTACTAGTAGTTCCATGGAGCAATGTCACCACTGTCATTAATACAGCAACCTGATTGGCTGACACTTAGCTTGACATTTCAATATGACAGCTGTAGATTAAATTTTCTCCAATTTACAGATGATTTGGTCAGACTATTTTATTGCATTTATGATATTGTGGCGATTAGTATATAGAAATTCTCACATATGTATTATGATGTACATATTTAATATAACATCAAGATATGTACGAAAGAACAATTTGTTAAAAAAAAATTAATATATATTGAAACAAAATTAAAATGTACAATTCTGTACTCAACCACTAATCAGTAATCATTTTGAAATGAAATATTGCCTCTTGTTGTTTAACAATGTACAAATATAATGAAGATAAGCCAATTTCAACCAATTTATTAACAACAAAAAAAAATTTCAATAAACCAAAAATACTTGGCAAACCAAAATATATTTTTTACAAACATGAATAAAATACAAACTTTAGTTTTTATTGTCAACATATAATTTTTTTTTTGGATAAAGTAAATTATATTTTTTTAATATATAAAAATTAAACAAAACAGATTCTTTGCCATTTCACAACACACTGATATGCTAGAAACAATATTGACTGTATTATTTTTTATTATATTTTTTCACATATTTGAAATACAAAAAATTGTAAACTTATTTTTTAAGATTTCAAAAATACTTGAAAATTTCGACTTACTCTTTATTAAAAATCGAATAAAATGTTTGAGCTAAATTTTCTAACGACCAAATTTCTATGGTATGTAAATATGACGTACTGTAAAATGTACCGACTGCAAAAAATAAGTAGAAAATAGACTATTTCACTAATTTTTACATAAAATATAGTGCAATTTGAATGATAAAAAAAATATTTTAGACTATAAAAATATGAGTGCATACTGTTTTATTAGAAGTACAAAAAAATGTGTAACAACCACACACACCTACTAACTAAACAGCAACCTACGGCCTTGTACTTACAACAGACTTTGTTTACAACTTTGCCAGACATTCAGCTGTATTGCAAGATTCAATAGACTTTTTTCGTCTATGGTGTAGTTTTATTAAAAAAAATACTCTTTAATACATTAATAAATGGACATATAATTTCAAGTTATTTTTTTGTGATATTAGCTCTTTTGATTTTCATCCAATAATTAATCTGATTGTTGTTAAAATAGAAATATTCAAAATTATTAAAAAAAAAAAAAAAAATTCAATTGTAAATAATTTTTAACTATTTGCAGGCGGATCGAAATGTTTTTTTTTTTAATTCTATTTAAACTGAAGAACAATATTTTATAATCAAAGATATAGTTAAACTTTTGAATGCTGTCAGCGATGTCTGGCTTACGATGCTTACTCAGCATGGAGAGGGCAGGGTATATGTGGGGGGAGGGGGTTCAGTTGGCGGGTACAGCGGATTGCGAGGGCTGACCGGGCTTGTCGTGTCGCTTGCGGGGTCTCCGCCCCCCACCTGCGCCTGCGCCGCGCTTGTCCGCCTGCACCTCGAATGGAGAGTCAGCTGCGGTCACATCAGTATCCTTGTCCTGTTGCTGTCAATAGGAAGTAGACATATTTCATTACTAGCTGTCGCCCGCGACTCCGTCCGCGCGCAGTTAATAAGCTTATATGACACGTTCGTAGATTTACCATAGCAGCGCCATCTATTGATTACTTACTCAACCCAGTCGAAAGGTATCGACATCTGTTAGAATCATTTGGAGTTAACAGATAATTGTGACTGTCAAATAATAACAGACAAATAATTAGCAATAAATTAAAATTGCGACTATAATTTGAGATTTAAACTATCCTATCTCTCAAGTTGGATCGAACTGCACATGGTGTGCGAATTTTATTATAATCGGTTAAGTGGTTTAGGAGTCCATTGAGGACAAACATTGTGACACGAGATTTATATATATTAAGATATGTTATGTAACAGTAAATGACCACTACACTGTTTGTTTCTTAGGTAGGTTGGGTAATTACTAACCAAAAAAATATTCTAGACCAGTGATTGTCAAACTTATTTGTTTCACCGCTCCCTTTGAAAATCAATTATATTTCAGAGCGCCCCTAATTTTAATTCAACCCTAAAACTTAAAAATCACAATTTCATTACTTTAATTAATTTCAATGCCCCCCTTATTTGGGCCTCTTCTCGCCCCCTCCTAGGTTTCAAACGCCTTCAAAGGGGTTATCGCCCACTTTGGGAAACACTGTTCTAGACAATGACATGATAAAGTATCAAGAAGTATCAAGCACATATCTAATTCATCGTCTCTGTACTAACGTCGTGATCGTTGTGCCTGCGCTGTGCGGAATGCGTGTGCGCATGTATGTCGTGTTTGTGACGTGTGGGAGGTGCACGCATTGCAGACACCGGCTCCGGCCGCAGCACATTGCCCACCGCTTTGGTACGACCCTCACGGAATACCTGTAACACCACATATATTTCTAGATTTTAATACTTTCAATTGGATGATTATATTAATTAAGAGAATAGAAGATTTATCTTGTAGCAATATACAATAATTAAGAAAAAAAATTAACGTATATAGGAACGGCTAAAACACTCACGTACATATATCCGATGTCGGCACCGACTAGTTTCGAGCACATCGGGGGCCCTTCATTAGGGTGAGTGGGACTGGTATTATTTCCCGTGTCCGCGGACTAGTCAGTGCCGATACCGGACGTGATTGTTTTAGCCGTTCCTATATAAGTTAATGATAATGTCTTACGAAAGTTTGAATAATTAAAAAAAAAGTTAATCGCGCTATAAATAAAATTTCATTAACACTATTAAAATTTATCCAAAAAAGAAAAATCTTATAGAGAACAATTAATCGCCGTAGCGCAAAAAAAAGTAGAAAAGACTTTCGTAATTTTATGGTCACTTTGACCTTATTATTTTCCACATCGTTCGCTTTTGTGTCCAAATATATATTTATACAAGTCATGAGCAGTATTTATGGATATGAAAGTTGTAAATGTTGTATATTCACCATACGCTGGCCGTGCTTCAGATACTCGGGATGTTTGATAAAGCGGAAGCGCACCAGCGCCTTGTCTCCGGTGCGGAGACAGTCACGTGACATCGACAGTATCGACGCCGTCTGACGGATACTGCCGCAGTGAACTGATCACACACAAACATACATACATACAATATCTATGCTTATGATTTGCCTGACATATACATATTTGTAGTAGTAAGTAAATAAATACTGAAAAAAAAAAGAATTAAAAGAATACATTTGTAAAAATCTATAGCTTGTTAGTATTAAACTTATTTAGTTACTGGTAGTTTTGAAGGCATATTTCACTTGCTGTAATAATTATAGGTGGTTATTAACATAGATTAAGAAAAAAAGTTAGGTTCCAAAAACATATGAGGTCCTTCGTAAACAAGGCAACAAAAATTCTCGAAACACGGCGATTTTAATCGTTAAACGACTTAAGAAATATAATGTCATAAAGGATCGTATACAACGCGCGTCAGCGACATTTCTTGCTGTCATCGCCAAAGACAGTAGATCGCAACCAAGATCGTCATGAGAATAGTCGCTGCAATTTTCAATATGGCGGAAATAATCTATAAAGTTGAATAGACGACTCGCATCGACGATTCTACTTTGAGTGTACGGGGCGCGAGCAACGCATTTCCCGCGACGCAACCATACAATATTAATTTCGACGATTTACATTGCTTAGTGTACGAAGGGCCTTACATTTGTGAAATGTGTAATTTGTATCTCAGTTTGTATGTACCCATGGCCTGGTATCTAGAGGAGATGGTTGTGGGATGATGCAGCACGAGAATCTCGCCTTCAAACTGCCAACACGCCTGCGGGTTCAAAGCCGGCGACACCATCACCATGCCCTTACGGATCTGAGACCGCTTTATCTGTTTCATTCAAAACAACTTATATATCAAACTAGCTGTCGCCCGCTGCTCCGTTTGCACGGTATTAAAAACATAGTAAGTAGCCTATGTGTTCTTCCACACTGTTCGACATCTGTGCCAAATTTCATTGAGATATTGATCCGTTCTGGAGATACCTTTAAACAAACATCCATCTATCCACAGGTGGGCACAGTTAATCGAAAAGTTAACTTCGTTAATCGTTAATACGTTAATTAAAAAATTAACTTCGTTAATCGTTAAAGCGTTAAATATTCGAAAATTTAACGCAAGTTAAAGTTAATCGTTAACAGTTAACCATACCAAAATTGTACATACTAATTTCACACTTATTGTGGCGACACTTGTTTCAAATAGTAATTTGACTATACATTCTATAACACATTAGTATTAGAGACAAGTATGAATGCATTGTAGTATATTTCATTACGAGTGCGGAAAGCCTGTCATTGCAAAGAGTTCCGACAAATGTCTACCCGAGCCGAGGCGCAGCCGAAGGTGAGGGTTGACAGTTGGAATAAGTTGTAATGACAGTTCCGCACGTGTACTAAGCAACTATTTTTAATATAGTTGCGAAAAATGAAACAATTTAAAAGAATAATAAAAACACAATAAACTCAACTAACTAAAATGTTTCAAAAATGGCGGTAACCGTAAAAGAATACAAACAGAGATTTTTTTTGTTTTCTTCACCCATTCTGGGTAGGCAAAGGGAACTATGCCCAAACGGCCAAGTCTTCAGTAGATTATTTTTATTAATATGAAATGAAAATGAAATTTAATGAGATTAAATAAAATGACACCTAACCTAATTCATTGAATCAAATCATTAAATCTGATATTGTAACAAATTAGCAGCTTCTTTTTTAGAAATATTTGCATGAATCATAAAAACTTCAATGATTTTTTTTTGTAAAAACTTCTTGGTTGTTTTTTTCTTTTTAATGACATTATTTTGACAGTTGGGAAAGAGAACGCACGAGTTTGGAAAAGCTAAAGAAAAAGCACGAGTAAAAAGTGTTTTAATACAGTGGCTCAAAAAGTGGCGTATTGCAGGGACGAAGAGCGTTCGGAATGTGGGCTATTACATACTCTTGCTTTTATATACTCGTAATGAAATATACTATTTCGAACCTTCTTTTTATGTTGGTCACGTCTTTCCCGGACGCTCTGATGCATCACACTTGCACGCGAACTTCACATATATCAATTATTAATTCGTTCGTTCACCATAGCTGAACTTACGAGTGTGGCGTGGCGCGTAATTTAAACAAAATGACACCACGTCTCCAAGTTTCAAATTTCTCCAAATTTAACGATTAACGGACTTTTATTAACGGAAGTTGAGTTTAACGGAAGTTAACAAAAGCGTTAACACTTTTTGAAGTTAACTTAAAAGTTAATCAGTTAATCAAAATGTTAACTTCGTTAATTAACGATTAACGGATTAACGAGTTAATGCCCAGCTCTGCATCTATCCATCCAAAAATTCGCATCTTATATATAAAAAAGAAAGTCGTGTTAGTTACACTATTTATAACTCAAGATCGGTCGAACTGATTTAGCTGAAAATTGATGGGGAGATAGCTTAGAACTAGGAGACGGACATAGGAACTTTTTTTATCTTGTCTGCTTTTTTTTATTCAGCGCGGACGGAGTCGCGGGTAAAAGCTAGTTTATAATATCAGTAAGATATATATTCACTAATAGTTACACAATAACAAGAAACAGGTCATAACTTTCATTATATTTGTTAATATTAATACAAGTGTTTTGGAATTGAAATTTCATGGTCACATTTACTGTGTTACTATGTTATGTTATATTTTTGTATACGAATTTACTATATTCTTCATTGTGAATCTGTTTCTGTTGTTTTTTAATATACTGTTTAAATACGACACTAAACGTAATTAAATATTAAAGTTGCAGTAATTCACAAAGAGCTGAAAATTTTTAGGAATGTTTGGATCATTGAGCCCTGAAAAGTACCCAAAGAAGTCGTAATTGGGAAAAAAATATCTTCAAGGTCAAAGGATTTATCAACAATGATTTTTAGCCAAAATTTTAGTTATTATAAAAAACCAGGTGTCGTTCGCGACTCCGTCTGCGCGGGATTAAAAAAAACTGAATGAGTAACCTATAGGCTCTTCCAGACTATGTTCTACATCTGTGCCAAATTTCATCAAGATCTATTGAACTGTTCCGGAGATATCTTCAAATTAACATCCATCCATCCATACATTCGTATTTATAATATTAGTAAAAAGACCTTAAACAGAGTTCTAGTTAATAAAAATTACAAAAAACCTCTCTATGTACATTTTATAAATCACAGTTTATACTTTAACTAGCCTTTATCCGCGATTCTGCCCGCGCGGTATTAAAAAAAAACATAATAAGTTAATAAGTATAGCCTATGCGTTCTTCTAGCCTATGTTTCACATCTGTACTAAATTTCATCAAGATCTCCAGAAAGGTACTAGACCTTTCTGGAGATACCTTCAAAGAAACATCCATCCATCCATACATTCACATTTATTATATTAGTAAGAAGACCATAAACAGAGTTCTACTAAATATAGTTACCTTCTTGAGTGCGAAGCTTGCAGTTTGTCCACCTCGTACTTCCGGCACTGGCATACGCTTGCGATGTATCCCGCGTACTGCTACTGGAGCAAAGCGACCCAGCGCGTCTGGACCCAGCATCAGTGTATCATTCAACCGGATAGTACCCGCCAACGTTGTACCCGACACCACTGTGCCTACACCCTACATTATATATCATATTTTATATCTTAATTTGAATTAGCTGAAACCTCGAAGCAACCATTGCTTTAGGTATGTACAATTGCAGATTCGTTATCTTTAATCAACTTAGAAGGGAACGCAAAGTGCATATTTCCCCTATCTATGCTTTCCCTTCTTCGCTTAATGCACATATGTTGCCATTTAACGATGTTTCATGTTAAATCAATGAGCTTGGGTTATAAATGCAAGGATTCACTGTATTTTTGGATGTTAATAATTTTTTCATTTCAATTAAAAGAAAAGTACAATGTTAGAAGACAACAACAACATCTGTTGCACGAATTGTCCTCGCTCAGTGAAATACCACGACTACACAGAAAACAGTCGTCAAGCGGAAGTAATTCCGCGTACAGTCTGATGAGTGTGGTACCGGATGCCTAATTTTACTCCTCTTAACTTAGTCCTTCGTCTTAACTTAGTAGTCTATGTGTTCTTCCAAATATTTCTACATTTATACCAAACTTCAGATGTTCTAGAGCTACCTTGTAATAAATGTCCATCCATCTATCCAAACATTCGCATTTATAATATTAGTAAGGAATTATCTTACTTCTTACTACTTACAAATGCGAATGTTTAGATGGATGGATGGATGTTTGAAGGTATCTCCATAACGGCTCAATGGATCTCGATGACATTTGGCATAGAAGTAGATCATAGTCTGGAAGAACGTATGTGCTATTTATTACGTTTTTTTTAACTCCGTGCGGACGGAGTCGCGTTCGACAGCTAGTATGTTTATAAATAAGCATCTTCAAGAAAATTTAGTCCTAGTATAGTTGAAAATGAATTCGTCATTACAAGATGGAGACTCACAGGTACAGAGTATGTGTCGTCTATCTGGAACTCTGCGGGCTTGTCATCGTGCGCTGGCATTCTCGTCTTCAGCAAGTTGAGGAACATCGTCAGCAGCTGCAGGTTCTCACCAGTCACATTTGACACTTGGAAGATTGGACACAGTCTGCACAATGCAAATATCATCAGCTCACTATACGTCCCCATTGAGGTACTCAGAGTCTACCCTAAGTAGGTGACTAGGTCATAGTCAACCACACTGGCCAAGTGCAGGTTGACTTCACACATATCATTGAATTACTTCTCAAGATATGTGCAGCATCACGATGTTTTCCTTCACCGTAAGAATGTCAGATAAATGTACATATGTAAATCGAAATTCGAAAAACATATTGGTACATGTCGGGATTCGAACCCAGGATCTGCAGATTGCAAGTCAAGTGCTTAACCCCTGAGCCAACGTCACTCTATATAAATATCTATACAGTTTAAAAAAATGTCAATCTGTTTATTTTGTTTTTATGTCGCTTGATATATAATATAGCTGATCCATAGAGGAGTTACATAAATAATTTATTTCTAATTTCACTTTCAAAGATTGGAAACAGAACATAAAATTAACAATCTAAATTAAATCGAGCTAGTCGCGCCAGTGGAAAAAGGGTTTAAATAATTAAATAACATACTGATTGATATGTTAAATTTTGAACATCACCTCTGAGATACAAAGTTGGTGGCGCTGACGATGACATCATCCTTTGTCTTCACCATGACGGGCACCTTCCTGCATCCTGATGACTTCAGAATCCTGATCAGCATCTTCAAGTTATCCTGTTAATCCACCACAATATTAATTACTGTTGAAACTTCATGTAACACAAGACTGCTGCTGTTGTATCTAACAGACTAGCTGTCGCCCGCGACTCCGTCTGCACTGAGTTAAATAAACTTAATAGCCTATGTGTTCTTCATCTATGCCAAATTTCATCAAAATCCGGTGAATGGTTCCGGAGATACCTTTTAAAAAACTTTCACATTTATAATATTAGTAAGGTATATAGCATTTTATGTAAAATTACTTTGCACAAGTAAACTTAGTCAAAAGAAAATTACTTTCCACTGAGGTTATTTTATTTTGTCCCTATATCGAAATATTTTCCCGGAAAAAAAGTACCAGCCACCTTTTCGTCAAAATCGATTATTACCCGGAACACATATTTTTCTTTGAGTAACGCAAATACCTTATATGTAATTTTTTTTTCGATATTACATACAGACAATCCATTTTTATTTATATATATGTAAAAACAAAAAACAAATATACTTTATGGTGCACTATCATGGAGTTACAAAAAAAAAAGTACAAATGAAGTGTGTATGTAATTTACCTGAAGCACGTTGGGCGGGCACATGTCTATCTTGGTGACGACTACGAACACGGGCACTGACAGCGCCAGCGCCAGCCCGAGGTGCTCCTTCGTCATACCCACTATACCAGCGTTAGCTCCAATCTAAGAGTTTATTTTACAAAATGATTTAAATTATTTTTATAAATGGTCCTTCGAGTCGGATTTTAATTCAAAATACGCGTAATAAATACACGAACCATGAGCATGCCGAAGTCCGGTGCGTGTCCGGTCATACCGAAGACAGTTGTCTTTAGGTACCGCTCGTGTCCCGCCAGATCGATGAACGTTATCACCTTGGAGGACTTCTCGCAGATCTTCACCCAATCCAGAGTACCGTGAT
This sequence comes from Papilio machaon, assembly GCF_912999745.1. Classification (NCBI taxonomy): domain Eukaryota; kingdom Metazoa; phylum Arthropoda; class Insecta; order Lepidoptera; family Papilionidae; genus Papilio; species Papilio machaon. The sequence goes on along the minus strand of NC_059989.1, from coordinate 1,092,236 downwards.
CCGGCTTGTTCACCACATTACCTACACAAGATAAGTGATGAAATCTGAAATTACTAATATCCGATTTTGTCCTGAGACATCAACTTCGCCTGAAATAACACACATATTCAAATTTAACTTAGATCAAAAGCAAAAATGAACCAACAAAAACGTCTAGAATAATGGTATGCCGAATGTAAATACCCATGCTATCAAATCCGAGGATATCATTGCCAACGGAGCTGGTCCGGCCGCTTTCGAGCTCATGCTTGTGTCGGAAGAGCCGCTGACGCGCGTGTCCTCGTCCATTGTCCAGCTCGCCGTGCGTCAGTACGCCCAGCAACGTTGACTTGCCCGCGTCTACGTTACCCACAACCGCAACCCTGGAGAGTACCTAACAATTATTTCCTGGATTCACAGATCCAGCAACACCGACACTATTAGATGATACTCTCTTGTAATGTAACAAATGCAATAGATAATTTGTTACGACATTTATTAAAGTCCCTTATCTGATGTAATTGCTTAAGTAAGTAATCGTGCAACTTTATACTTACTTCATACTTAAGTGATAAGAAACCAGTTGTCTTTAAAAAGATAAAAAAATGTATTTCTTATATTTTTGAAATAAAAATTTAGCTTTAAAAAAATTAATTAAAAAAAATTGATTTCATAATTTTAACTGATATTGTTAAATAGTATATACATAACTGTTATATATAGTATTTAAAAAAGCATTTTAGATGACCTAGGTTAATTTTCATAAACTGACCGTATCTCCATAAAGTCGGTATGGTCCAATTCAGTCCTGAGCAGATACTGTCCTACGAGGCCAGTGCCGCAGTCCCAGCGGCGGAGCTCCACGCAAGAGACCCGCTCGCCGCTCACCAGCGACTGAAGCGTCGCAACTGACGCGCTGTATTCATCCTCCGTCAAACCTTTGCCATCTAATAAAATTTACACAATAAGATTTTTTCCAAGTAGACAACTCAATCTTGAAAACTAACAAATGTGACTTCATTCACCGTAAGAATCCAAAATAAATCATCAATTAATTGTATAGAAAATTTACTTTGTAATGCACATATAATTCAGCTAAATTAAAAATTATCTCTGTACCAAGTTTCCCCTACTTATTTATTTATTTATTTATGCTTTAGCACTTTTATAAGTACAAGGAGGACTTAATGCCTAAAGGCATTCTCTACCAGTCATCCGGTATATGAGAGGAAAGTATAATTATGTGCAGGCAAGTATAATTATGTACTTACCCTACTACATTATTATATTATTATGTTATAGATCTTTAGTGGATTATTCTTTTTTTTAATAGTCAAAATCTGTTATAACGACATCGAAGGGACTACTCATATTGAGTCGTAAAAACCGATAGTTGTAACAACCGGTGACAGGTAATATTAGGAAAGATATGTATATAACATTCAGCCAGGACCTTTGATTTTGGTCAATTTAACCGGTATGTTGTTCTAAACGATGTCGCCATAAACGGTTTTGACTGTACATCAATTTAGAATTGTAAATCAGTGTCTAGTTCATTACATTTAAGCGTTTTGGACAATTTGTGCAGTCAATGTGAAGTAAGTAATTAGATCACTTTCAGACAAAATTTTTCATATTACATATTAGTAAATATAGTTGTTTAATAAAAGAATATGTTCATTTTAATTAAATTTATAAAAGATCACTATCATTATTTACAAATTATTGCATCATTATTAAATGAATTACATCTGGAAATATATTAAAAATTAATTTATATGTTTGTTTTTATAAAATTAATATAATATAAAACTGTAAACTTACCTTCGCCCTGTCCAATATCATATATAATTTCACCATTTCCAGCTTCCATCCTTTCTAAGAGTTGTTTCCTTAACAGGTCATATTCATCAGCTGTTGGACTTACCAGTATCATCTACAAATATATTTTAATTTAGAAATCTTACTAATATTATAAATGCGAAAGTTTAGATGGATGGATGGATTTGTTTGAAGATATCTCCAGAACGGATAAATGAATCCTGATGAAATTTGGCACAGATGTAGAACATAGTCTGGAATAACACATAGGCGACTTATTAAGTTTTTTTTAATTCCGGGTGGACGGAATCGCGGGCAACAGCTAGTTTTTGTCATAGAAATCACTTGATGGGTAATTATAGCCAATCTACAGATAATGGGATGATAATGGCCAATATTTTTTTTCTCTTATTAATTAATTAAAATAATTCACATAATTGAATTATTATTTAAGACAGATACTGTTAAAATTTTGGGGTTTTTTTCAAAAAGTTGATTTTTTTCAGTAAAGTACACCTTTATGATTAAGTACAAAGAAGATATACCTAAAAGACAGCAAATGTCTCTTTATCATAATAAACAAGTGAAAATGTTTATGTTCAAAGGAGAATTTAGAATTTCATTCCAAAACTAGAACAGTATTATTTTGTGAACTAAGTATGCTAGTCTACACAAGTTAATTTACCTTCAATTGAGAATATGTGTATTATAAATCTGCTTTGATGTAGAATTAAAATTATATAAATGAAAACATACTTTAAAGTGATGCAAACAATGGAAGTAGTTGTACAATTATGCATAAAAATTTCATCAGACAATGTAATATTTTCTTATGAAATTTTGGTACATATCTTGTGCAATATTAATCATTTACCGATTTTCAGATGCATTTTTCTATTTCTAGAATAAGAAATTAATTTACAAATGCCATTTATTTAAACGAGTTATAACTTTTTTTGAATTTGCGCGGCATAAATGAGCGGGAATTTTTTTAATATAATGAAATAGAAAAACTCGCCTTTCCCCTAATACTCGAGTAGTCAGTTTCGCTCTCTGCAAAGCCCTCCGCCTCCGACAGTGGACTTCCATCCACGGGCGAATCCATTATTTTATCCATATCTTTGTTGTATTGTTTGTTCACTCGTAGACGAAGTTTCACACCATTCTGTTACTTAAAACTTTAAACGGCACACCTTTAAGAAGTTTCGCTAAAAATGAAAAATGTACTTTTTGTATTACGGCAATAATACTACATTGTAAAAGTCTGAGTTCATCTTAGTTCCTCTGAATTCCCAGGTCTTTTGCAAGTAATTTTTTTAACACAATATTAAACTAAAAAGATGTTGTGTGGCTAAAATGTTATCGCTTGGAAAATTAATGCACTTACATTACAACTACAACAAAGCTATCATCAAATTATCCAACTGGTACAGAAAAGTAAATAACTATAGAAGAAAATAAAACAGATGGACAGATGAAATGCCAATTGCCAACTTTTTGACAACTCAGCTTGCGCGAGTCTTTGGCACAACTTATTTCTATTTTTACGGCTTGGTTACACGTATTTCTGCCACCTAAAAAAAGTGGAGATGACAACACATGTCCGTTTTATGTTATTTATACAAAAAATAGGGACCGTTTCTCCAATCTTTGCTAAATGTTCATCCCAAGCAGAGGCACTTTTTTCTTTAATGTTGGTTTTCTTTTATAAAGTTCAAAAACCGAAACCGCCTCCGGTCTCAAGTATTGGTGTATGTTTAATATTAGACCATTAATATTAATGGTCTGAATCTTCGACTATATGAGGCGTTTAGGTGCCCATACTATGCCGTGCCGTCCAACTTAACCGGGAGTAAATCAGCTCTGCACCAGCTAAAAATTTCAACTTATACAGGTTTGAACTGTTGAGCTGCGGCTCAACAACTAAATTAGCAGCTCATGACTCAATGCGATATACTATAATTATGCTAGCCGGCGATTCGCAAAATAATCAACATACCGCATACCGCATACCGACCGCACACTTTATTTCTCGCAACGCAAATCATAACTCTATGCAGGTACGTATTGAGTTATCCATGACCATGATCCAGTCCAGTCCAGTCCAGCTTAAACGGTTGGCGGCGGCAGCGAACATTGGTGGTAACACTGGCAGTTTGCTAAAACGAAAAAAACGTCAAACGCCAACCAATAGGCATGATGACTAATTTTTAAAATCTATTCTATGATATTCAGAAGTATCTATTAAATCAAAAATACATTATATTTCTGTAGAAAATAAAGGTTTTCATGCAATAAAATGAAATTTAAATTTTAAGTTTCTATTTCGCGCTAAAACGCTGTTCAGTGTCATGGCGTCTATAAATACGTCACGGCTCAGTAAACTTCAGTACGTCAATAGTAAACATTAGATGCTTATGTTAAATCAAGCTATTTTGCATATTAAATATGAATTCAAAAGTGTATAAGTGGTGTGTGGTCCCTCAGTGCAATAATACATCTATAAAAACTCCGAACAAGTTATTTGTTTACGTTCCAAATAACAAAACAATGAGAAATAAATGGTTGACTCTTGCACGGCGAGATCCAACAGATTTAAGTCTAAATACTTCAATTTATTTCTGTGAAGATCATTTTGATGTAAGTTTGTATATATTTTATAAATTCTACAATGATGTGTGACCTTAATTGAGGTCTAAAAGTTCATAAGTTCAATATTTTCTGAGATTACAGTTTATCTCTTGAATAACCAGTAATCTTTATTTCAATGAGTGCTTTATTCATTTTCCAGTTACCAAATGATATGGACAATTATATGGAATATCATGTAATGGGATTGGTGTCGCAGGTTCGCATGAAACCAGGCTGTATTCCTACAAAATTTGAATGCCAGATAGATAGAAGAAAACGAACAGCTCATACGAAAGAACGACCGTACATTATCAAGAAACAAAGACGGGCACTAATTGAAGAATTTGAAAAAAATTTGGAGAATAAAAGCATTACTAAAAAACATTTAGAACTTGGAGAAGCTTCATCCAGCGGTTCAGGTACCTACTTATCTGTTTATATTTCAATAACAATATTAAAGATTAATTTCATTTACTATTTACCATAATTAATCAATTCAGACAATAACCATTAAAATCATTGTCTGTTATCATACATACCTAATATTTAACTCGCTAAAGCATTTATTATGGAAAAAGTAAATTATAATATATCTAAAATACTTTGTCAACTTTGTTTGATTCATTGTTTGTAAAAAAAAAGTGCAGATTGTATTTACCTAGGTTATGAGGTATGTTGTTATCCTGCATTTTATTTGTGTCTAATAATTTCCTATTTTTACTTTTTAGTTTTGCATGACAACATAGAAGAAAATTTAACAGAAAACAGTGCCTTGAGAACTACTGATAAGTCTATTCAAGTATTTATTACTCACAAGTTCAGAAGTAAAGCCATTCAAACAGAAAATAAATTAATAAATCAGATGACATCACCCTTGAAACCTCATACCCGTTCTGTTTCTACATCACCACTTAAAGTTACAAGAGGCAATTTCACATCGCCATGGACATCCACATTACATAAACCTTCAAGGCAAATATATCCCCCTGCAAATCAATCTGATAGTGATACTTCTTTTACACCATCTGTAATGCATAGAGAATCATCACCATCAACAATATATCTTCAAATTGAATCTATATCAGACTGCAGTGAGATGATACAAGATGATAAAAAACAGGAGGCATCTAAAATTCTGGAATGTACCTTGCTTAAAATTACAAAAAGCCCGCGTTTTTACATTGGAGTTCCCAAAAGCTGTTATGACTTAATTCATTTAATAGAAAAACATACTAATATTCCTGCTAACAATATACTCATGTGTCTAAAGAAAATTAGATTAAATAACCCATTTAGAGAGCTTGCTGATGACTTTACAATGACTCCAAGTCATGCTAGCAAAATATTTTTAAAAAATATACCTTTATTAGCAAGTGTCATGCGTCCTTTCCTTGTTAATTTAAATAAACATTCTATAAAAAGTAATTTACCTATGGCTTTTAGGCATAAATATCACAATGTCAGTTGTATCATAGACTGCTTAGAAATAGAGGTACAAAAGCCTTCAAAGGCCTTGCATCAGTCGCTGACATGGTCAGAATATAAAAAGGCCAATACTATTAAGTATCTTGTATCCTGCACTCCCAACGGTTTAGTTAATTATATTTCACCTGGTTTTGGAGGTCGAATCACAGACACATGTTTAGTGGAATCTTGTAACTTTATAAAGTGCTTGCAATCAGGCATGTGTGTGATGGCTGACAGGGGTTTTAAGCATGTGGAGCAATATTTACGCAGAGAGGGAGTGCAACTAGTAAGACCTCCAAGTGTTACAACAGGGGCAAAACTTTCTAAAGCTGAAGCAAGGGAAACCAAACAAATTGCTAGTTTGAGGATCCATGTAGAGCGAGTGATTCGGCGATTGAGAGAATTTAACATGTTAAGGCCACATGCATGTCTAAATCACAATCTTATCAAAGTACTTGATGATGTTATTACCATTGCCTGTGGTTTAATTAATTTGCAAGATTCTTTGATTAAATAAAACTAGATTAATTTAAAGCACACAGTTTTATTTTAAAATCCCAATAATTAAATTGCACTTTGATATAATATAGGATACACATTGTCTTTCCATGAAGAAATTAGCACTTTGACAAAATCAGATGCATATTGTGCATCAAATTTAACTTGTATTATATTAACCTTTTTATTTTCACTAAAGTTGTAATCAGCTACACAGTAATAGCCATTTTTACAGCCTGTCAAAAGCATTTGTAGCTGCATCTGCGCATAGTATTTTTTAGTGGGTTTCCCATTAATAACATAATTGTTATATGTTTTTACACTTGTTGGGCACTTAATTTCGATTATATTGTCATCACAAATCCCATCAGGTGACGCTGCTATAATGGGATAGTTTTTACAAAGCATTAGCCCACATTTTTTAATTTTTTTTCCCAGTAAGCTGCTCACTGTTTGCCTCACTTCATTCTCCAACATTCTACCGCGCTTCATGGCCCATGTATCTGGAATTTTCCCTCCCATTATCAATGAAATCAAGGTGCCATCAGTGGTTTTGCACCTACTGAATTCAAAAGCTTGTGAAGCTGTCACTCTGCCATACCTCAATTCATACCAAAGTGAGCTTTTATGTTGTTCTCTAGTTGCTTCCTCCACTTTTATAATATCATCATTAGTTAACACAACTTTTTCAAAAAAGGTGTCAGAGGATTTTTCTTTGTATTTCTGTACCAGTTTATGCATTGATAATCTTTCTAATGTATCAGGAAAATAGTCTGCTTGATACTTAAGTACTTCACAGTCACTAAGTTTATGTTTCTTCCCTTCTATAAATTTTGTAAACACACCACTATTTGATGGCAAGCTTGGTTTGCCATTAGATAATTGTTTCGAAGTTATATATTTTAATGTGGTACCAACCCCTGACAGCTTTGATTTTCTCCAGTAGCACTCCACAGATGTACAGGAAGGCTCCTCACTTCGGCGATGGACCCACATGAGAAAAGCTACAGCATGTTTGCAGCCTCCTTGTGAAGCAACACAGCCATGGCATTGCACAGATTTCACTACTTCATCCTCTTCGTCGACTATAAGTGTTACTACGTACAATTTTGCATGGACCTTATGCTCAGGGCAAAGTTTTGCCTTGACGGTGCACAGATTAGCTTCGCGTTTCAGCTGCACATAACTTACAGCGTCATCGCCATAAGATGGCCTTGAGGATCTAAAACAAATAAATTTATATGTAAGGAATATCATATAATATGGTATAGTTGTTTAAAACTATTTTTTTATAAGATAATAAAAACAATACATTTTATAACCTAAACCTAACACCCATACATACGGCACATATACCTACGTAGGAAGCCATTTTAAACGCTAAAAATAGTGGTTATGTTATGAAGATTTAATGTACTTACATAGATGTTTTGATGCTTCTAAATTCTGCTGAACAGAAGTCTTTGTTTGAAGCTAGGAACTCTCCTACCATCAATGAATCAACTCTAGGCAAATTAGCAGAATTTGCCTTGTTAAATCCTTGTTCCATGGCTGATGTCTGTTGTGGAAATGGTCAACAGGTAAACTACGACTATAAAATGTATTTTAGCGAAAGTTAAAGCGAAAACAATAGTTTTTTTGTTAGAATTGCAGTGATCGCGCGTAAGCTCAAACGAAACAAGATGACGTTACTGAGACGTGACGTAATTCGCTCTGATTGGTGTTTAAGCTATCATGGCTGATTGTTGTATTTTATAGATTTATTTTAACAAATAAATCATAAATCTCATCATTATTCAGAGAATAAATACATTTTTCACAATCCTTGAATCCTGTTTCATTTGATCAGTTAAATATTTTGGCGATACTTGACTACTGTCATCATGCCTATTGCCATTCGACAATCGCTGTCATTATAATATGTCACTGTCATCGCCATTGCTTGGCTTTTATGAATTTTATGTGAATTGGAATTGCTTCGAATTTTGCTTGCTTGCAGTCAAATTGTTTGTTGTGGTTAATTGTGCGAATTGTGTCAGTAATTAGAGTGAATCAAAGCTATTATACTTTGCCATTACATTTTTTTAAGGATTTTATTATTAGTTGACTGTTAAATTAAATATTTAGCATTTACTAATATGATTCTTTGGATATCTTTGTCTTCAAACAATCAACATGGATGATGGCAGTTCAATCCAAAAATGAATTGGTATGCAAGTGAGGGTGGCAAATAGATTCCAGTACTTCTGATAATTGCTGTGATATGTCTGTAAAAATAAAAATAATGGAAAGAAACAATATAGATACGAAATCGGAGACATGGTCATTGTTACCAGGAATAGTGGTCAAAATAGAACATGAGGATAACAAGGAATCAAGTAATTATAATTCTGAAGATGAAATGAAATTAGAGGCAAGTTCATTTGGAGAGGACAGTTATTTTTCATCTTTCATTAATTTATTCCCAATTTCGAGTAGTTCAAAGAAAAGAGGCGGAAATAGTTCGCGATTTAAAAACGAATCTCAAGAAAAACGAGCAGCACGATTAGCAAGAATGGCAAAGCGCGCTGCAGAGAGAATTGCTGCTGAGAGTCCACAGCAACGCAAAGAAAGATTAACAAAATTATCAGCGTGTAAAGCTAAAAGGCTAGCCAATGAAAGTCTAGCAGAACGTTTAGTACGACTTAAAAAGATGTCAGCATACACAGCTAGCCGAATAGCACAAGAAACTGACGAACAAAGGGCTGAGCGTTTGAGTCGCATGTCACAATTAAGTGCTAGAAGAATTGCTAATGAAACAGAAGAACAAAAGCGGGCACGTTTATTAAAGATGGCTGCGTATTCTGCTAGGAGACGTGCACTGAAGAAAGCAGTCTAGTCAGATAAATAACAATGCCCTATCAGATTGAAGATAAGATGTCTATGTATCTTGGTAACATCATTTTAAGTTAATCATCTTTACCTGTGATGCAAACACAAAAGTATTATTAAAGTTTACAAAGAGTTAGTATAAAGTTTAATGTCATATTTTGTGTAAAAAAAATGTGTTAAGACGTGTTTTTAACATATACAAGTAAAATGAAACATATTCACAATGAGAGCTTTTTATCTGCATGTTTAAGTGTATGAAAATTTAAAATAAAACTAAATAAACATTAGTTTAAGTAGTTGTGGCATGGCACAAACTCCCAGAGAATGTAATAATGGCTCCATCAATACACTCTTTTAAAAACAGACTTGATAAACATATCTCCACACTATTGGACACATGCTTCAGCTAGTTAAATAAACTAACTGCCACAGTGTAAACAAATAATAATTTAAAAAAAACTTTTACCACATAACAAATGAATCAAGAAATTATTAACGAAAATTGACTGATCTGTTTTAAAATTTATCTTTTTTTTCAACCAAAGACTTATTAACATCTAATCATAAAATATTGCAGATCCAAGGGCTCTCATTTATGCAGTTTGAACGTAAATCCAAATAATAAGAACCTTTTAAGTTGATTACAGACAAATTAATGCCGCAAAATTATCAATAATTATATTTGTATGGGAGGATTAAAAGTGAGAGTTGTTATTGTGTTACCAAAATTCTGTGATCTCTGTCTACCCCTGTACATGGGTCGAGTGCAAGTTTATATATTGAGTGATTTACATTTGTGCAACTTTTGTTTTGTTGTATTTAATTTGAGACTGATTTCTTTGTTTGCCCTGAAAATATTTTAGTCTTAATACAGGAAGTCAAGCATTTTTTTTTTCTGTTAGAAGACAAGTTTTTTATTTTTTGCTAGATTTTTTTATTTAACAAATTAGTTCTTGATATGACCTTGTTTAATAAAGATGTGGGGAAAAAATGTGTGATTTTCCATATTCTAAGAACCTGTATGTTGGAATAAAAAGTATCATATTATAATTTTATTTTTAAAAACAATTCGAGATTTTTTCGTAATAAAAATGAAAAAAAAAAACAATTTTTATATAATTTTTTAATCACATAAACATCATTATAGTCAGTAACATGTTAAATGGAAACTTATTACACAAATATTGCAGTAAAATATTCAATAAGTAAAATGAGATTCTTACATTAGAATTAAAAACCTATATAAATTACTTCTAAAGGATTACAATATGTTAGTAAATACAAGTTGAATATTTCAGTGTTACAAAACTATGTTGCTTTTCTAAGGTATTTTTAATGTCCTTAAAAAGCTACATCCAAAATTAAGACATATAAGTTGCAGGTTCTGGGTTCTTCTTGCCATATACCAATGTGTTTCTCGATTTACATATGTACATTTAACCGACGTTCTTACTGTGAAGGAAAACATTGTGATGCAACCTGCACATATCAAAGATATGTATGTGTGAAGTCAACCCACACTGGGCCACTGACGTTGACTATGGCCTAGTCACCCTTAACTTAAGGTAGATTCCGAGCTCCTCAGTGGGGATGTATAGTGAGCTGATGATAACATATAAGTTGCTACAATAAACTTGTTAATTGTCAATAACAAGATGTTACAGAAAACAATTATCTTAGCCCATGTCTCTAAATATAATTTTTCATTGCATATACATATACAGTCAAAACCGTTTATGGCGACATCGTTTAGAACAACATACCGGTTAAATTGACCAAAATCAAAGGTCCTGGCTGAATGTTATATGACCGCTTTATCAAAAACATTGGTTTTTACGACATTGTTTACTACGACATACCGCATTAAGCGACCACATTTTGTTAATGTTTTCGGAGAATTATATCTGTAGAACGACCGGCTCAGCTGTATTGTAATTTGAATAGGTAACAGTATCCACATCTGGCACAGTATAATAGTCAATGGCTATTATCATAAAAGTAAACAAAGTTTAGGGTCTTTTGTAATTCTTAGAAACAAAGCACATGCATGCCGTAGCCTCGAGGCCCGCTTCGTCATATCTCTTAATAGATAATTAAGAGAGAGACTTAATTAAGTCCAGTGTTACCAACCCTACTGTTTTAACAGTAGATTTGCTGTTTTCACATTGATTTCAATGTTTTCTGTTTCATTCCTATTTTCTACTGTTTTTCAACTAGCGTTCAGCGTCACCTATTACACTGCTATGCAAAAATTTTTTAATAATCGCTACGTAATAAAACGCAATGGCACTAGATGCATACAAAAATGATGGAAAAATGATATTGTTCTTTTATATTATACGTTTGTATTGAAGTAAACAAAATGCGGTTTAATTTCCTACATGAATATACATATCTTTCCTATTAATACCTGTCACCGGTTGTTACAACAATCGGTTTTTACGACTCAATATGAGTAGTCCCTTCGATGTCGTTATAACAGATTTTGACTGTATATTAGTTTTAAAAAGCATCTATCTTACACAAAAAAATAACCTATAGTATCAAATTAGATTAGTAATATTGAATCAGAAATCCTTCAAAACTTATACAGTCAAAATCTGTTATAACGACATCGAAGGGACTACTCATATTGAGTCGTAAAAACCGATAGTTGTAACAACCGGTGACAGGTATTAATAGGAAAGATAGGTAATAACATTCAGCCAGGACCTTTGATTTTGGTAATTTAACCGGTATGTTGTTCTAAACGATGTCGCTATAAACGGTTTTGACTGTACTTAAATTAATTTAACTTAATCTAAAACTTTAATACGCTTTTTGTTAACAATGTTTTATAGATTTATATATTTTTTTGTATTTACAAATTTATTATCACATCTAAATTATTTTATCATCTGAACATAATTGAAAAAGCCTAATTTTTTACTAAACAATTCTCAACTTTTTAAATTTAATTTCATATTTAAAGCATACATATTTTTAACGCTATATAAAGCAGATATTTGGGTACTTCGGAAACTGTTATTTCAATGTAATTGATACAACAGTGGAGACTTACTTTAATAATGAAACCATGTTTTCATATTACTTCTTAATAAAATTAAAGGTTTTTTTACAAACATTTTAACTTTGTTCATTTAAATAATATATGTAGGTATATTATATGTTGGTTATTTTTTTATAGTATAAGAGTGGCAAAGTAAGCTGCCACTTAAATTCGCCAAAATAGCGAATCGATCGCTGCCAATAAACATCCACATTTACAGATTCATTACCTGCCTTTAATTGACAGAGGAAAGGACTCACAGAAAGAGTACATTTATCCTTCCTCTGCCAAATCTAGTTACCCTTCCCATCCTAATATGGATGTAACGAGTAGTATAGTACATACTTATCCGAACCTCCTTAGAACAAGAACAAGTTAAATTCATTTATAATAAAAAAAAACGTTTCCATCGCCTGTCCTTTTTGATCCTTAAATATCCAGTTAAATACAACATTTTGCAAAATGTTAAGTAAAGCTAAAATTATTTATGAAAAAACCTCAACAAATACATGGAATAACAATAGCTCTTAAATACTTACATATAGTAAACAAGCTTATTTTATATACGTTTTTTAATATCAATCCGTTAATCTTACAATCTCACATATATTTATTAACCTTACATAAAGATGGAAATACACACTATTTTATATAAATACTAGCTATAAAGGAATGTTCGCAATTTAAACATAAATACGAAAAAAATACTTTATAGAATTTTTACATTTCCAATACTTATTAAGTCGTTAAAAATCGACATAACTATTGTGCTATTTAATTTATTAAACAAAATGTACCAATATTTTACAAGTTAGGGGATGACTCGCTACAGAGGGGAAGTATATAAGTGGGTATGAGAGCGCAAGATGCCTCTAAGATTGTGGGTGCTAGGTAGGTGGAGGCGTACTTGGGTCAGAACTAGATACACGGAAGAATTACATACAAATATTAAATTAAAACTATTAGTGCTGCCTTGATTAGTTTTTATCCTGGAAACTGATGTTTACTTGTATGTTAGAACGGCGAGAGTGGTGTGTGGGGGGTGTGGCAGGAGAGCGCGAGGCGCTTGGGGGCCAGTCGCTAGCAGGGCTCCGCCGGCAGCGGCGCCGCCAGCAGTTGTCGTGAGGACGACGTGGAGCTGTACGACTCTCCAGACGACCGCGCGCTCCACTGACTCAGAGGAGTGCCTGAATACCTCACAACCTTATTTTCTGATAACAAGGTCTATTTTGCAATATGTTATATATTGGCTTAAGTCCTTGTAATAATCTAACTCGTTATAGTCAAGTTATTAATTGTATCGGTACAGTTAATAATTTAAAAGATATTAAACAATTTTTAAAAAGAAATATAATTGTTTGTTAGTCATAAACTACACACAAAAACGGTTAATATAATAAAAGAAGAGTTAATTAACACAATAAGATAGTAGACTTCGACACATAGTAGAAACATGCTAATAAAGAGTAATGACGGAACCGGGACGATATTTGTAAAAAGCCTTTATCAAAAAAAAAATCAAAGCTCACTCGATAGGAATAATGATAAAAAATACAATATTAAATAAACATGCACTTAATAGGTTTTATTGCATAAAATATAAACTAAAAGTGGATCAAACAGGTCATACCTGGTAGCGAGGTGACGTGGTGCGGAAGGGCCCAGCGTTGCGGCGCCTCCGCCCCCGCGGAGGGCGCGGCCTCCTGCAAGGAACCGCCACGTACAAGGGACAACTATACGAACTCAAACGCTACTATTATTACAACAATCATAGCTGGAATATAATAAGCATATTTTATTTTATGTCCACTAAATATAGCAGTGGCGCTACTGTCGTCTAAAGACGGTTTTGTCTATGGTCAATCATGAATTCATTTTCTAATGAAATTTTTAAATTATTTAACACACAGAGATATATTCCAGCTACACTAAAACAAAATAACGAAACTAGGTATGACAAAATAAAATGGATGCAACAAATATGAAACCGGAACGCGCAAAAGAAATGCATAAGACAAGCGGTAGAAGGCGAGGCGATGCAATGCGATGCGATGCGATACGAGGCAGTACGATGCGATACGATGACTTACAGGCCTGGCGGTGCGCGGCCCGCTCAGTATGGTGGTGGCGGGCTCCTCCGGTGTGAAATAGTCCGAGTCCTCGCCCGCCGGGGAAGCCCCGCTCGGCGTGCGGCCCAGCGCTGCGTGCCAGCGGACACATGTCACTAACACGCCCCCAAACCCTACACCCCTACCTCTACCCCTACCTATTCGTAATATCACGACCCATGACAAGGTACCTTTTTTTACTCCAATTAATTTTTCTTTAAATAAATTAGTTATTTACTGTATAAAAATAAAGATTTTACTATTGAAGATTCATTATTAATTTTTCCGTATCATTCCTTACTATGAAATATGGATATTTTCATTATATTGTTAAAGCATAACACTTCAAGAATCACTTTAATGTTAAAAATAATCAAATATGCCAATAAATATCCAACAAGCAGTTGAAGTATGGATGCAGCCATGACACTTGCCATAATTCTCATGTCGAATGATCTTCGATCAGCTCAAAATGGAAACTCTCTGAACCTTTTTCAACGGAAGCCGATTCGATAACGCACGCGACATGCAGCGCGATAACAATGGCGGCGGAAAATTACAACCAAACAAAACAAAAAAGTATTGTAAAGATGTAAAACATTATTGGAGTTGATATCTTGATCCTAAATAATTCTAACTGAACTATTGAAACTAATTCCAAATGTATTACTCCATTAAAAAACAATTTATACCTTGAATATTTACAAGTCAATAGATTAGCATATAATTTTAACTTTAATTTTTCAACTGCATATGGTCATTTTGACCATATGAATTTTAGACTAGTTTCAGCCGCCATTGCGTGTACGAAACATGCGTGTCACCTTGTCCCGGCAATGCAGAGTATATAGTTGTAAGATATGTAAGTTGTACTGACAGTTGTGCGCTGGGTCAGCCTCCTCAGTGTCGGTGTCGTCAATGTGCGCAAGCGCCGGCGCAGCCAGACGTAGCGCAGCCCCGCTGTTCTTCAACACCTTAAATAATTATTTATATACAAATCTGCCAACACGGGACATGACACCATAGCAATGAGTAGATATTTGTATACTGACCCCGTTTACAGGCAACGTGGGCGTGGTCTGGTTAGCGAGGAGGGGCGAACGGCGCTCCGCATCGCTGTCGGGCTCCGCCCCAGCAGTGGGCGTGGCTTCGTCATCTGAGGCGCACACCGAGGCTGCGGAGCCTGCTCGCGACTCGCCTTCAGACACGCCGTGAGAGTTCAAAGAACTCTACATATAACAAATATTAAATCTGATAATGGTCGCAAATACTCAAAATAAATAAAAACAAATACTGAGACATTTAAATGAAAAATTCTCGCAGCGATAACAAAATTTCAATTGGCAACACCTACTTTGGACAGTTTATCTGAGGAGAATCCGTTGTGATTGTAGAGTAGAGGGCTGCTGGCCACCGCCTTATCTTCAGCTCGTTTCGCCTCCTCCTCGCGCGCCAACAGCACCGACATGCGGAACTATAAACAACATTGTAGTGTTACAATGTACACAACTCACGCCTGTAACCCAGAGGGGTAGGCAGAGATCACGGACCTCTATTTGGCGTGGCCAAACGAACCTCCGCAATCTTCTTTTCACCATTTCTTCCGGAATATGACGGGTACAGTGTAAAAATTTATATTTTAACACTAGAGCATAACATCAAATATTTGCCTAGAATAAAGCAACATTGGGGTGGAGCGATGTTAAATAAAAATCTAGTTTATAATAACTTGCAATACCTCAGGTGTGAGCGGCTGGTGCGGAGGGCGGGCCTCCTTGGAGCCGCGGCGCACCTTACGACTGCCACCACTGCCTAGACTCGTCGACGAGCTACGTTCACGTTCCACGTTGCAACGGTTCAGAATCTCAGCCGCCTGAAAAAAATAGACTCATTTCTACCTAGTCATATTGGCCAATTAGCCCATCTGTGGGTGTAAGAAGTGTGGTATACCTGTGAGGCGGTGTCAGTATCTGGGCTGGCGATGGCGGGGGCCGGCGCAGGCGCAGGCGGGGGGCGCGCGCGAGCACTCGGCCCATTCAGCGCCTCCAGCAGTGACACCGGCTCGTACCCTGCCGGGATGTTCTCCATGCTACCCTAAAATATATAATGGAATAAAATTGTTATCTCCCCATCCTCATCCCATTCTTTTTGTGGGGTCGACACACCAGGTTTTTATATTCCAGATCAATCTAACAATGATTATCTTAGTCGTAGTATGAATTACTTTTAAACTTAGGTGAAGCCAAAAGGAAAATGGTTTGATGAATTAAAATGGCTAATTATTCTGTGACTAGACGAGAAAATCTTAACATAAAGAGATCACTTTAAAGTAATTTAGATAAATGTATACGATAATCGAAACGAGCGTCGATGGCTCCTGAGCCAACCCCTGGGTTAAGCAGTTAACTTGCAATCTGCAGATTCTCGGTTCGAATCCCGCCATGTACCAATATGTTTTTCAATTCTCGATTTACATATGTACATTTATACGACGTTCTTACGGTGAAGAAAAAACATCATGATACCTGCAACATATCTGAGAAGAAAGTCAACCCGCACTTGGCTGTGGTTGACTATGACAGTCACTCCTAACTTAGGGTAGGCTCCGAGCACCTCAGTGAGGATGTATAATGATTGATACGTTATTGTTGAAAATATAAGATAAATTGTGACTTCTTGTTGCCTTAATGTGAATAAAATGTTATTTAGTTTGTATTTTATAATAACAATCTTACATCAGGAGGATTGGTGGCAGCGGGCAACAGTCCGGGTGTGGAGAGTCTCTGTAGAGCGCGGATCTGCAGCAGAGCGCGGAATGGGGCGCGGCAGATGGGACAATTGTTGGCCTGGTAGCGCAACGAGTCCGCACAAGAGTTGCACAGACAGAGATGCCGGCAAGGTAGGATCAGAGTATCCCGTACATCGCACATACAGATTACACATTCTGAACCACCATCTTCAGTCTCCTCGTCTGAACTTGGCTGTGGGAATTACAAAAAAAAAAACCCGACGATAAAGGAAACGAAACTGAAAAACAAAACACGACCACACAGAAGACAGGCGTGAAGTGGAAGCAATTCCGCGTACAATCTGACGAGTGTGGTACCGGAGGCCTAATTTTAGTCTCTTTCCCTTCCCACCCTTTTCTTAGGAAAAGATGGGAAGGGGAAGTGGATTTGACGGAAGAGGGGACGCATAAGAAGAAGAAATATCCTATTTCTTTGCGTCTCCTTTTCCGTTGATTAAAGGTAGGCAACGCATCTGCATTTGTGGATGTCTATGGGCAACGGTCGCCTCGCTATTGCGGCGAATCAAGATGGCCGTTTGCTCGTTTGCCACCTTATAATATAAAAAAAATTAAAATCTTAAAAGTATTATGTCATCGAGGATTTTCTCAATTTAAATAATAAACAGTTTGTTCTGGTGAAGTAAGGTAAGTTAGAGTATTGAAAGTTATTTTAAAGTAAGAAGTAATAGATACAAAGATAAGACAAAATCATAATCTGTATTTGACAATAAAAAAAAACTAAAATAGAAAATAATTATACCTTTGTATCTAAATTCTTGTTCTCAATGCCATATATTTCCTGAAGCAGATAACATAATCCATCAACAAATAACTTTTGTTTCAACGCTTTCAAAACATAAGTCCCATCTGAGTGTTTTTCTATTATAGCAATGGTAGTGTGCGATTGCCGTATTTCTGTAAAAAAAAAAATACTTGCATTATTGTTTAATTATTTATACTTGTTTAAGTTAACAACTAGTTTTTTACAATAACTAATAGGTCATTCGGAAAGTCATTTCGTTTTTTCTTGACTTAGGATTCGTGAATTTTCGACGAAGATGCACTACATCCTGGAAGGTCAGTTGGAGCTGATAAAGGCATAATTAAACATAGAAAATAGAAATAAAAACAAAATGACTTACGAACAACCCAATTGTTAGTGATTAGAATCTTATTTATTTATCCTTTTTTGATTTAGTTCAGTAACATATTTGTAACAAGAAAATTACCAAATTATTTATTGAATAAAGCATCATCAAAACATTCATTACAATAATTAGTTGTTTTATTTTCTTCTTATGAACCTTAATGAATCTTAATGAACTTCGTGATTATTAAGTCACGAAGTTCATTAATATTATTCTTACCTTCTTGCCCTTCATCAACAACACAATAGATAGCAATAGGTATTATTTCTCTATCCGCATTGTAAATCAAGTCTTCCTCTGGGTATTTTGATGGGTCAAATACATGCGAGATCTGACAAAATTGTTGATTGGCACCTTTCTTGTAGTGATATGTCTGTGAGGTCATTGTAGGATCTCTGGGATAATACCTATTAATAAAATTATAAAAAGTAAAAAGATTCTATAGTTTCTAAGTAGATTTACCTTTGCTAGGTTACTAAATTGTTCTTAGACAGAACAAAGATTTGATATACAGTCAAACCTAGATAAACAAGAGTCTAAGGGATTAAGATATTTTTGTCCCTTATACATGGTTTATCTCTTAACCGAGTTTCTCGTATATGGGGACCATATAATGACACTTGCTTATACAGGTTTAACTGTATTGTAAGTCTGTAAAAGCCTATGTTCTAGCTAAACATAATTAATTGATGTCACCTAATAAATCACACATTAATTAAATTGTTTAAACTTTCGTGAGACATAATAAATTAATTAACTCACGTGTGGTCGTGCGGTGACGGCACCGACTAGTTTCGGACCCGTCGGGGGTCCATCTTCAGGGCGAGTGTTTATTTTGTGGACTTCGCGGTCGCGTCTCGCACTCGGACTCGGATTCCATCACCGGACGATCACACGTGAGTTAAGCCGTTCTTAATTAATTCACTCAATAATGATATTAATAACATCAAAGTTATATTTTAAAAATAAATACTAATATTAACTTACACAACACCTGCTGGAGTCACTTCTTCAGTACAGAAATAGAAAATAGTAATAGCACATCTAGCATCACAGTCAAATGTGAACTCTATGTTATAATATGTCCCCTTTACGTTGCAGTCCACACTTTTAATCATTCCATCACTGATCTTGTTATCGTTCAATTTACCCACTGGTTCTGGACAACGAACAAATCTTAACGATTCCTTTCTAATATTGACTAAACTTTTCAACGTCTTTGTTGGTTCGTTTGATTGAGGCGGTGGATATGGAAACTGAAAATAAAGATGTTAAAAAAATCTGAATTAAATAACAATAACAAAGTGTAAAAACTACATCACCGGTGCCTACTATGTTCTTTTTTGACAGGAGGTTGCTGGGATCCTGTAATAGTAACAAGTGTAAATACAGGTCTATGAAAAGTGATAACACTCCAAAAGCAGTCTAAAAACATAACATAATAGCATCCGAATAGATAAATAATGTCAATAGTTAGCATATGACACTTACAGGAGTTGGTCTGCTCCCAAGAAAATTCAAGTCCGCATTCTCTCCAAACAAGTATGCTTCTGGTTGAGGTGTGTCAAACCTTTCTCCGCCCATGATGAAATGACTTCCAAAGTAGTTGCCTAACACAATGAATAAGCCTCATTATGTATACTAATATAATAAAAGGAATAACTTTCTTGTTTGAATTTAAAATTTAAAATGCTCCGCAAATTATGAATCAATTTGAAAAAAAATTTTCACTGTTATTTATTACTAGAAATTTTGTTATTCTCGCGCAGGCAAAGTCGCGCGAAACTGCTAGTGTTTAATAAAGTGAATACAATAGTCAGTAAGTTAAAGTACCAAAATCATTAAAATCTTTTTTAAAATCAATCATTATTAACTTTATTAACTTGTAACGATTTATTGAAGTTGAATACGATAAAGAAAGACAATATACTATTTAGTTATATGTGTCTGACTCAGATTTATGAATCCGATACTATCGAGTAAATATAATAGAATCTAGCACAATACAAATAAGATAAAGGTCATACGAACCAGATCTGGGTGGATATTTGTACGCATGATTAGAGACTACATCTGCCTCTTCAACTCCAGCATTTTGTCTGCTTGCCAGAGCGCCCATGTTGTTTATTATAATGCCTTGTACTAATAAGTGAATTCAATGATAGAAAAGTTTTCCTTTTTCCACAATACTTCTATACATTCTTGTATTATTAAACTATAAAACCAACAAAATCAATGACAAATTGACAATTTCTTGACAATGACATTTAAACGCAAACACTACAGCATAAATTTTTTAAAGTTTGCGCTAAAAGTGTTGCGTTCATTCCAAAAGCATTTTTAAATTTTGTTTTTGTTTATTTTATTAGTTAGGGAGCTTTTTAAAAATGAATAAGTTATTTTGCGGTAGATTTTAACGGTTTTTAAAAACTGTATGCATTGAGAATTTCGATTTTTCTTTTATATACTCTTTGATTTTGAAACAAGCACTACTCTTTGGTGGTCAATTGTCATTCTTGTCATCTTTCTTTTACAAGGAAACGGTGTCACTTTGTGAAGGTAAAAATAATATTTCTTTAAAATCTACTATAATCCATTAAAGTGTGTGGTATTTCTTAGTGTGAATTTAAGTGGACAAAGTTTATTCATTATTGATTATATTTTTTCGTGTATTTCAGATCACAATGGGGCGCCGACCAGCAAGATGGTAATTTGTTTCTTTCATGCTATTTCTTGTTTCTTGATAGTTTTCTCATATGTATTGTTTTATAATACTCATGTTTATATTTAAATTTCAGCTATCGGTACTGTAAAAACAAACCGTACCCAAAATCACGGTTCTGTCGTGGTGTACCCGACCCAAAGATTCGTATTTTCGACTTGGGCAAAAAGAGAGCTGCGGTCGATGACTTCCCTCTGTGCGTGCACTTGGTGTCCGACGAGTATGAACAGCTAAGTTCGGAGGCGCTCGAAGCTGGTCGCATTTGCTGCAACAAGTACCTTGTCAAGAACTGCGGCAAGGATCAGTTCCACATTCGTATGAGGCTGCATCCATTCCATGTTATCCGCATCAATAAAATGTTATCGTGCGCTGGAGCTGATAGGTATGTACTAAATATTACATAAAACAATAACCAAGAATAATGCCAGTAGTAGAATGGAATTACGGTTGAGAAGTGAAAAATGCCATGTACAATTAAAATGTTGTGCAACATATTTGAGTTTATCCACCTTAAAATCAGATCTATAGCTATACAGTACTTCAAATGTGACAATGTTTTCACTTGTTGGATTACTTAAATAGAAAAATATATATATTTACTAGAAACCGAAATCCCGAAATAAGTCAATTAATAATTAGCCTTTTCTTAACAATGATACAGAAATGAAGTTATGTGAGTTCTATTAGTGGATATAAAATTATATGTTTATTATTATAGTGTTGTTGGTTCATCAGTTATTCTTTCATATATTGTGTCCTAGTTCCTTTACTAAATAAGCATGTTTGTTAAACTTTAAAATGACAAAAATTAATAGTCAGGATGATGACATATTTTTTATGATTTTTTTTACTAGATTAAATGCTTGTGGCTGTTTTTAAAAGCTATGAAACTACAATATAACAAGAAGAATTTTGAATGAAAATAAAATAACCCAATTCTTAATTATTAGAATTTGTATTCTACTTAGTTATTAAAATAATAATGTGGCAATATTTCAGACATATTAACTGTTTTTTCCAGGCTCCAGACTGGGATGCGTGGTGCTTTCGGAAAGCCGCAAGGTACAGTAGCGCGTGTGCGCATTGGACAGCCCATCATGTCGGTGCGCTCTAGTGACCGCTGGAAGGCGCAGGTCATCGAGGCTCTGCGTCGTGCCAAGTTCAAGTTCCCTGGTCGCCAGAAGGTGTTGTATAACATAAATTGTAAAATTAGGAAGATTCTTATGAACTTTGAACATGTGGTATTAAATAAAATTGAACACTTAAATGCAAGTCATCTTCTTATAATTTTGACAAGTATGATAATGAACATGACAAATAAAAAATTTCATCTGATTGATGGAATTTCACTTTAGATAACTAGATCCAATATAATAAATAAGTATGGCCTAATTAAGTTTTTGTTTTCATTATTTATTATTAAGCTTAAATGAAATTGTTTCTATAGATCTATGTGTCGAAGAAATGGGGCTTCACAAAGTACGAGCGTGAGGAGTTCGAGCAGCTGCGCGATGATGGCCGCCTCGCCAATGACGGCTGCAACGTGAAGTACCGCCCCGAGCACGGCCCGCTCGACTCGTGGCGCAAGGTCCAGAATGAAATATACGCCGTGTAAATGTTTTACAACAATAAAACCTTATTTCTAACAATTTGCTTTTCATTCAACTATCTTCTTGTATAAATGATACGAATTCGATTAAATAAATAAAAAAAACTAGTGGTCTACAAGAATTTTAAAAATAGATTTAATACTTTATTTGTTTGTCCCAGTGATGTATTTTTGGAGTAAATAAAAGTAAGATTTAAATTTCACATATTTTATTGTTATTAAACATAATTTATAAATAACAAATATAAATTCTATTTTACACTTGCTGTTAAATATTTTGTATTTCATTACCTAAAAAAAAGATCAATAGGTTTGCATTGTACTTTAGGCTTTTTCACTGGAGACCCTGAATTCCTTTTTCTCTTTGCGCTATTCTCAACATTATTACTTTTAACTATTTTATTGTTTAGCTCTCTACTCAGTTTTTGAGCTGCGTGGAAGTCTAAATGTTCTCCAAATTTGTCCATTGGCAACTTTTTACCACATTCAGCGCATGTCTCAGTTGGTGAATTATCATCAATTTTCATAAAATAACTAGCTATTGACACTCCTTCAATCTTTTTAGCTTGGTCTGGTATGGGCTTTATTTTACTCGTCTCTCTAACAGGAGTAGCTTTTGCATAATTTTTATCTGAAACTATTTTCTTATCTTTATTTTTCTCTACGACTTCTTTACGTCTAAGCTCTCTTTCTTCTTCTCTTAGTTTAAGAGCTAGATGATAATCGGCGTGTGTATCTATCACATTAATATCTATAATTTTACCACAATCCGGACATTTGAATGATTCTAAATTTTTAGGTTCGCTATTTTCTACTTTGTTATCACTTGAAGGATTAGTATCATTATATATTTCTTCTGTAAGATTAGATTTATTAAGTAATTGTCGCATACTGCTAACGCGGTCTATGTCTAAAGGGTCATCTTCGAATAAGGATATACTTTTATTTATTTCCATATCTATAGTTGATCCGGAATAATCAGTGTCATTACTAGCTTCTCCACAGTTTATATTACAATTAGGCGAAGGGGTTCTGATTTCATCTATCCTACTAGCTTTTCCTGAAGTATTATTTTTTTGCTCACTGTTAAGGAACTTGGCAAAGAATGATTCTTGCTTATCTAGAGATGATTGTAAAACATTTTCATCTTTTTGTTCTATTATTATGTTATCTTTTGTATCTATTGATGTATTTGAAGTGCTGACTAAATTACTTTTAAAGAATTTTTGGAAAATCTGTTCTTTCCCTTCATTTTTCTTAACAATCTTTTCCTCAAAAATTTTCGTAGATCTTGTTTCTTTATTTTCATTTGGAACCTCTTTTACTGAAGATGCAAAGGAAAAGTAGTCCTTAATCTTTTTTATTTTTTTACTATCTGAATGATCTTCAAACTTCCCTACACTTATACCTAAGAATTTTATTGGTGCTTTTAACTGTCTATTTGGTTCTCCTTCTGTAAACAAAAAAGTTGAAACATTGTAATGTAAGGTCATATTCATGTAGTCTAGTTTTCAAACTTAACACAATTACTATCCTTTATTACATCTTACCTTTAGGCTTGACTCCTTCGGTGCTATCTAAAAGCAACTCAAGTGCTTTTTGACAGAAAAGTTCTGCACACAGATCATCATCAGCCAAAAAATTATAAGACCGTGAACTGCTGATGTCGCGCCCATTCACTTGCTGCGAGAAACTCACAACCATCTGTCGCGGAGTTCTATTTGTCTCCAATGCATCTTGTTCCAACCTTTCTTCTATTTCATCACTGAGTTCCTTGAACCATTTCTTAATACTCTGTAAGTCCGTAAGGGCAGTTTTGCCTCGGAACTGCTTGCAACAGCCAATGCTTTTAGGGTTGAATCTGGTTTGGACAGGTTCTAGGTCTATACCACGAGCAATGTTGTAAAGCCATAAGCTGGAAAAATAATCTAATAAGTAATTATATTTTAACGTCTCACATTTTCTACATTAATTGCCATAATTAACTCAACAATGTTTCAACTTGTTTGTGTATAAGTTTTGTCACTAACTGCATTGTATAAAAAAAAAACACTACACTTGCAATACTAATGTAACATAGACCATTAATTTCTTAAGTAAGTGAATTTTAATTGTTATTAAGGAAATAAAGATTTCTTAAACCGAAATTACCCATTTTTCTCGTCAAACTTGTTCTGGAGCTCTGCTTTACTGAATTTTTGCAGTTCTCCCATTTTGCTGATTTTTAATGTTCCACAAACATTGTATCCAAATTTACCACCTAAACTTTTTACTTTCTTTACAGGTAATGACCTAAAAATACATGTATTTTTTAATACTAAAATAAAGCAAATCAGAAAGTCCTAGAAGCATGGATACTCACTCAAAAAGTATATCAATGCAATGTTTGGGCAAGACAGTTTGTTTGTTTGGTTTATTCATACCACAAACAAGTTTGGCCATTATCTTGTTGTGAGCGATCCCAGCTGAACATTCATAACCTGTAAGACACAATAACCTTTACTATATCTTATATATATAAAAGAAAGTTGTGTTAGTTATACTATTTATAACTCAAGAACGCCTGAATCGATTTGACTGAAAATTGGTGGGCAGGTAGCTTAGAACCAGGAAACAGACATAGGATAATTTTTACACCGTTTTCTATTTTTTATTCCGCGCGGACGGAGTCGCGGGTAAAAGCTAGTATGGTATAAATTGTCGACCTAGACTTATTCCAAATGCTGCCATCATCAAAATACTAGTACAAAAATGTTGCAATCTTGGTTTCCATTTGAAAGAAAAAGTTGGCAGCTGCTTTTATCATTAGAATATGAGAGTTTTAAAGTTAAATTCAATCAAATTACCAGTTTCATTAAACACAGCAGCTCTGATCTCGCTCACTATAGTAGCTCCCACTAACAGCTGCTTTGCTTGTTCATAGTCAAAATCAATATTATCACTGCTACAGCCTTGAACCTCCGCTATGAAGTCTTCAATACTGTCATATCCCAGAACAAATGTATTGGGCACCATTGCTGTTTTTAATGTGTTTACATTCAATGTTTGCAGTCTTTGTTGAACCTAAGAAAATTAAATTGGATATGAACATAGCAATGTAGATGTTGTATTAAGTATATATATGATAAAAAAAAGGATTGTTGTATTTTGTTTAGTTTGTGTGAGAAAAAGCAATAAAAAAAACATGACCTTATTCTACAGAGAAATAAATACCTTTACAAAACTTTAGGATATGGGTATAAATAAAAATGATTTACAGGAATTGTGATGTCCAAATATGCTTCATCAATGGAAGCTCTTTCAAATAGTGGTGTGAACCGTTGCAGGACTCGGGCCACCTCCTTTCCAGCTTCCCTATATCTAAACAAAATACATTCAATGTTTTGATGCTGTTAAAAAGTGATAAAGTGAAATGAAGCTTCACAGTGATTTTTATTTTATTTATGAAGCTAACTTTAAAATGTAGGATAGACAGTAAAATATTATCATAGTTGTCAATTTCAGGTATCTATATGGAAATAGTACATACTTGGTAAGATCAGCTTTGCCTCGTATACATGGGACATTGGGTAGCTGGATGTCAGGGCACTTCTCTTTAGCTTCATCCCCTCTCAAGTGTCGGCTTACACCCATAGCTCTTGCTACATAATTAACTGCAATAATCCTGCTCAAACCAGTTAGTTATATTGTTATTAATTATTGAAATTATACTAATGGGTAGAAATAAATACACTATTGAATTTAATGAATTACATTATTATTGTTGAGACCAAGTCAAAAAAAAAAAATATTGTGCAATATTCCAAGTTATTTGAATATGACGCATAACTTAACTTTTTTGGAATTACTTTAAAATAAAACTGTGAAGTTTGACTTACACTATTATGTCAAATAATATTTACCCGCCCCCTTTCCAAGGATTGTATTGTACAACAGCTACGGGTTTCCCTTTTAACTCTGGATTCAGCTTTTCTTCAACTTGGCAGTAAAAACAATCCATATCAATTAAAGTCACTATTCTATTTTCTTGATTCATGATTAAGTTATATATTTAGTTCACAAATATAAATAAAAAGGTTTTTTAATTAAATATCATATTTATTAGGTATTTAATAACAAAAATTAATTAAAAACATTTGCCCGCTCTTTTTATTTTATTTGCACATCGTTGACAGATTTTATTATCTGTCAATGTCAATTTGAATTTTTCATAGATTAACACAAAACAAAGAGCAGAATTATTTTTATTTATTACGTCACTGAAATCAACAGAGAAATAAGGCGTTTAGAAGCCTTGACCGTATGTATTGTTCCACTTTATATATTGTCCGAGATCGTCCTGCGATACACTGGGCCGAACACGCTGCAGAGCGTTCTTAAAATCTTGAACACTTACAGGACGCACCTAGAAAAATACCTTGTTAATATTGTCAATATAGAAGATTGTATGTCACAGTTGATCATGCCAAAATATATTTTCTGTATGTTTATATAATCCTACCTTATCTCTATCTATGTTAATGATCTGTGAAAGGGGAACAGATCTGATGGGTCCCATAGCTGCCTCGGAGCAAAGTGACTTCATATCCGCCCCCGAGTATCCGTCAGTAAGCACCGCGATCTCGGCCATGTCCTGGCGCGTCAGGTTGTTGTTCTCGGTACTTAAAAGATTGGTTATAATCTGCTCACGTGCCTAGGGTGAAAATCTACCATAAGCTTATTAGTTACAAATGGTCAATTTGACCAATAGGCAATATGACCGAAAAAGTAAGGCAATTAATTGATGATCGGGTTATAATAAGAGTGACACGGCTATGTGACAATGATTTGACTAACATTAGCATCAGGCAGGGGTATGTAGAGGCGCTTGACTAGGCGACGTCGCGCCGCCTCGTCCAGCTCCTGCGGCCTGTTGGTTGCTCCCACCACGAGTAGGCGGTCGTCTTCACCTGCACAAATGACACAATGAAAAGAAATTTGAAGATTAAAGTAATTAATGGCCTGTTTATAATAAATACCAGTGGCGGCTCCATCGAATTGTACAAGGAATTCAGTCTTTATCCTCCTGGTGGCTTCATGCTCGCTGTCACACCGTTGAGTCAACAGCGAGTCTATCTCGTCTATAAATATCACCTGCAATTAATTATTTTTCCTTCAAACATTGGACATATTAAGAGTAATTTTAATATTTATAGTCTAACTGAATACTTTCAGTTCAAAACAAAAATGGGTTTAGATCTATGATATGAATGTATATAGCACTCACTGCAGGCTGATGACAGGCGGCCACAGCGAAGAGCGCTCGCACCATCTTCTCACCGTCACCGAGCCACTTGGACGTCAGAGAGGATGCTGAGATACTGAAGAACGTTGCACGGCACTGAGCTGCTATACACTTGCCTAAACAGATAATTATAAAGTTAGAATTTGTTTAACACATACATATCATATAGCTTTCTCAATTAAAGATCACATAAAAAAGAAATTTGCAGCCCTCTCGGCTTGAAAATGTAACCATGATTTGAAGTAACAGATAAGATACAAAGACAGTTAAGGAACAACAACCGAACCTTTATAAGCGAGAGTCATCGTCCGATCTCAACAGACCTGAAGTGAGAAACTCTGGCTAGAGAGAAACCTCTATAAGAAAAAGAAATATCGCGGTCTCACGAAGTCTATGTTATCCAGGTACAAACTGTATTTTTACCGATAAGGGTCTTCCCAGTGCCCGGGGGTCCAAACAGCAGAATGCCTTTGGGCGGACGTCGCAGGCCTGTGAATATGTCAGGGCGCAGCAGCGGCCATACCACCGCCTCCTGGATCACAGACTTGGCCAGCTCGAGACCGGCTATGTCCTCCCATGCTGAAATATAAGAGTAACAACAGTTAATTCTGTATTGACAAACAACAAGACAAAGTTTTATCGTTGTATGTAGCTGTTGCCCGCAACTGTTCGTGCGGAATTAAAAAAACTTAATTAGTAGCCTATGTGTTCTTCCAGACTGTGATCTACATCTATAACAAATTTCATCGAAATCTACGCAGTCGTGCTGGTAATAACTTGTAACAAACATCCATCCATCTAAACATTCGCATTTATAGTATTAGTAAGATGGCAAGAATGGTCATTGTAAAATTGCTAATAATTCACCGCAGGTGCCTATTTCTTATAGTGTCTTAATGTTCCATGTTTTCACAACTGACTTTCTACAGGTGCTTAAACATTAAAATTAATGATTAAATGAAGGTTTTATATTTATTGACAATCACTCACCAACTGGAGTTCCCTTGTCAATGATTTCACTTTCAATCAGTTCAACCATTTTACTATCAATATGTTTTAGTCTGTCATCACTCGCAATTGCTTCACTCTTCTCTTGTTTCTCTCTGAAAATAATTAGCTTGTTTGTTTGAAGTTTAACAACGAGTTTCCACTGATGTAACACTTGCAAAAATACATATTGCTATCTTTTTTTATAGCGCGTATTTTATAGAGCGTCGGTGGCTAAAGTACTTGACTTGCAATCTGCAGGTCCTGGGTTCGAATCCCGCCATGTACCAATGTGTTTTTCGACTCTCGATTTACATATGTACATTTATCCGACGTTCTTACGGTGAAAGAAAACATCGTGATGCAACCTCCACATATCTGAGAAGAAATTCAAAGATATGTGTGAAGTCAACCAACCCGCACTGGGCCAGCGTGCTTGACTATGGCCTAGCCACCCCAAACATGGGGTAGGCTCCGAGCCCCTCGTTGGGGACGTATAGTGAACTGATGATGATGATCTTTTTTTAACAAATGTAACAAATTACATATTTTACTGAGTGACAATATCATATGTCTATGAATTTATTACAGAATATTTTAAACATTTAAATTGATAATACAAAAACATGTCTATTTTTAATAAGTCTGTAGTTACAGCCTTATTAAGGTAAAATTGTTTAGATATGATTGTTAATTTCACATTTCCATTGTATTCAACTATACAATTATTTTTGTACGCTTCTGTTACTACGCTTGCTAAATCTGTTTTACTTACTGAGCACTTATCATAGGTGAAATAAATTTGCCTTGAGTCTTCCTGGATACACCAAGTACTCTTTTAGCGCTAGGATTTGAAGCAAGAAATGTTTCTCTAGCAGTTTTAAAAGTTATTTTCGCAACATTGCTTTTATGAGCTTTATTTTCCTCTTCTTCTTTATCTAAATCATTTTGAGGACGGATATTTTCATTTGTACCATACTCCCAATTTGTCTTAGTGTTAATATCAGTCTTTAAATCTCCTGTATTGTTTATGAAAGCATTATAGTGTGATATATTAGGTTTATTGATGGCTGGTTTTGAAGGCATATTTGACTTTACAATATTTTTTTGTTTATTACTACTGCTTTTCTCTCTTGTATTTTGTTCAATGTTATTTGTAGGTCTATTTGTATCTAATTCAGGTTTACAATTACTATCTTCAAGTAAACATATTTCACATTTGCATTCATTTCTAATAAATTTTTCAAAACCATGATAGTTTTGTGATGTGGAGCATTTTTCACATTGATATATTGATTTTTCAAACATCTTAACAGGATCTGTAATCTTGCTAAAAAGTTATAAATTAAAATTGATGGCAAGAAATTCTTTAACAAGCATACTTATTAAAACAGCAATATGTTTGAGATATAACTTACAATAACCAAATCTATCTATATATATAAAAGAAAGTTGTGTTAGTTACACTATTTATAACTCAAGAACGGCTGAATCGATTTGACTGAAAATTGGTGGGCAGGTAGCTTAGAACCAGGAAAAGGACATAGGATTTTTACCCCGTTTTCTATTTTTTATTCCGCGCGGACGGAGTCGCGGGTAAAAGCTAGTAAATTAAATGCATGCTGATATTCATGCATGTCTTTAATACCTTAGTGAGCTTCTCCATGTTCTAGTATTTTGTGCTACAGGATATTGTATCAGACTTTGAGCACTGTTTAAAATTTTGTTCATTCTTTCATCACTAAAGCAGTCTTGTTTTGTTTCCCATACTGTATCGAGAATAATTTTAGATGCTAGATTTGAAGAGCTGTAATAGTATGAGAAATAAAAAGATCTATTTATGATTCATTAAAAAAAAACAGTTTTTACGAATACTTACGTTTTTAGGGATTGTTGATAAATTGCTAGTTGCGTGTTAAAATCATTACCATCACATTTAATGCTCTTCTCTTCGGGTATAGGATCTGAATCATTTTTTCCCTGAGAATTATACATTTTTTTTGCTTGTAATGATTTTTTGTGTTAACAATTAAGTAGTTTTATTTAATTTTAATAGAATTAAAATAAACTTTTCCCGGGTTAAGCAAATCAAACTTCACTTGTCAATGTCAATTGATAAGATATTTGATAACAATTCTTACTTGTTTTCACGCAGAATATTTTATATTTGAACTTTGTTTATGAACATGGGACACCGGGAAGGGTAGGTGTAGAAATAGAAGGATGGATTGCGTGAAAGGTGACATGATTAGGAAGGTGACGACTGAGATGACGGAAAATAGATCAATCTGGAGAATGGAGATGATTAATTGTAAATAATTCAGCGATGGAAAACATTTGATCGATACAATTATGGCAAATCCAATTCGTTAATTTCTCTAAATTGATATCTAAAAGTAAAATTTTGCTTTTTATGGTTTTTCAGGAGCCTATTGTGAACCGATTCGTTTAATCTACACGCTAAATACTAAATAGAAAAGATTCATCATCTGTGCTGCGCCTAAAATGAATATGTCAAAGGGTAAATGTCAAATTCTTAAAATTGTCAAGTTTATGATTTATAATACACAAAATAATTATATTGCACTGAATTAAACTAATGTCTCATATTAAAGTATACAATAGTATGTGTAGCAATATATTGTAGAGTAGATTACAATGAGGTTTTGTGTTACAATATCGTGTTAGTATAAAATAGAAGAGATGAATTCTAAAACGCCGATTTATCACGAAAAGCAGGTTAAAGAGCTATGCGCCTTGCATGCGCTTAATAATTTATTTCAGGTGGGTTTGTTTGTGGCTCTAATTATGATTTTATAAACGTTATTAGTGAATCGAAATCGTTAAAAATATATTAGTCTGGTTTGTTTACATTTTTTGATGAAGATGTTGCTGACGATTTTTATCATTTATTTAAGCTCTTCCTACTTATTTTAATATTATATAGATACATGATTTGTCTAATACGAAATATAATAATTTAACTGTAGACAAATATAACCAAAAGTAATCTGATTAAATATTTGAGATATTTCAACCCTAAGATAAGCAAGTATTTATTTTATACCTTAATTAGCTTTATGCGTTTAAATAAGTGTAACTAATTAAACTATTATTATCTATTTAGATGCGCAACACATTTTCCAAGTCTGAATTGGATTCAATATGCAGCAGACTATCACCAAATGTTTGGATCAATCCTCACAGATCAATGCTGGGTCTGGGGAATTATGATATTAATGTCATAATGGCTGCACTGCAGAAAAAAGGTTGTGAAGCTGTCTGGTTTGATAAGAGAAAGTAAGTTAACTTATTTCAAAATTTAGATTTTAACAATTCAGAGATCATTTTTTTTTATTGCCAGTTGTAAAATACATCAAAGACAGAGTTTTATATCTAATCTAAAAATTATATTTTCTAAGTAGTTGTTATTTTTTAATAATCTAACTGTTAACAGAGATCCAGGATGTCTGGATTTGTCAAATATTTGTGGGTTCATACTGAATGTACCATCAGACTACAAGCTAGGGTTTGTAATGCTACCTCTCCGTCGACGTCACTGGATCACAATCAGACAGATCCAGGGCAATTTCTATAATCTAGATTCTAAACTAGACACACCCACTTTGATTGGAAGGGTATGTATATATAACTATATAAATTTCTAATTTTCTTTCTCTTTAGTTAATTTTTATTACAATATCTTAAATTATTCACAGTAGTAATTGTTTCATTAAATTATATTAATTTTTATTTATTTGGTTTCCAAACTTAGCATAAAATTATGTTTTACTCTTAATACATACTTTGATCTTTATACAGTACAAATCTGATGACTGTGGTTCAAGATTTAAATTTTCAAGATGAAAATTATTTTGTTCCCCTTCATGAATAAAAAAAATCATATTTTATTATAATGTCTAAATTTTCCAGAGCACAGATCTGATTGCATATTTAAAAGAACAGTTGGAGTGCAAAGAGAAGGAACTATTTGTAGTAGTAAGTAAAGAAGTAGAGGAGAAACAGCTTTGGATGCATCAGTACACGTTGCCGAACCACATCCTAGACCTTTCTCACACCAATAATGTTCACGAGAACCATTGTGACGTTACACCTGACAGTATAACATCAAATGACAGCAAAAGTCATGAAGTAGAGTGCCTCAAACTTACCGAAGTGACAAACTGTGTTGCCATAAAAGAAAATAATGTTTAAGTGGTAATTTTTAAATACAACAAATAGTCAGTGCTCATAATTTGTTATTTTAATTGCACTGTTTAATAATTTAATACACTGGTGGGTTTAATTTTTAATTATTATTTTAACAATCAAGTGCATTTCAAGAAGGTTAAGTTATTTTTATATTTTACAGATTTTAATGTTTGTTTTTTTTTAATTGTTTAATGTGCATGTTTTATATTCTATGTAAACCCAATTGGGACACTTTGTCTTTCATATTGTGCAGTTGGCCAATAGATTTTTGCTATATATAATACTACGACTGAGTGTGACTAGATAGGTGCATGTAATTTTGCCTATTTATGTATAAATTTTAGACCGGCTTGTGCCATTGTGGAGTTTTATTTTTGTTCGTAAAGATTATTGTTTACTTTATTATTTATAAAATAAGTTGTGATAGAAATAACAATAAAACCTTTTTCTTATCGAAAAATAATATTTACTTTGTCATAACAGTATTAATTATTTCTGACACTAAAATCAAAGCAGTTTGAAATATAAAAATAAATACTGAATATTTTACTTTATGATATATATATTATCTAATTATATGTATATAACATAAAATCTATCTTTTTTTGACTTAATTTTTTTTTTATTTATCTTGTATGTTGCTTGAGTTTTTTTATTTTTAATATTTCTAAACTTGTATTATATTTGTAAATAATAATATGAAAAAAATATTTCTTGTAATAAATCTGTTTTAATTTTAAAGAGGATAGAATCTATTTCTTGCTTATGTATAACTTTCAAAATGATTTATCGAATATATTTATGTATAAATATTGTGTGTATTTGTGGCCTAAAATATGTATATAGTTCTTATTCCTATTTTTATAATTGTCTTTTACAAGACTAGATTTTTACTAGCTGTTCTAGATTTGTATCTATTCACCAAAGCTTTATTTTTTTTTCGACTTCTCGATTCTTTCGTGGATTCACCGTTGTTATCTCTGTTTTTGCAAAGATAATAAGAGGTATGGTGATATGATTTGTAAAGAGATTTTGGTCTTAGAAATCCATGGTAAAGTCGAAAATTTATTCAGAAAAAAATTAAATTGGCACCCGCGCAAATATCATAGTTAGCAAGACAAAGCTATCCGCAAGTGCGAGAACGAAATAAGACATTTTTGCATTTACGTCACGTTCATTTTTACGTCAGTTACTAATGCAGATGTGATGGTTCGCCGGAAAATAAAATTTTAATTAATTTTCTACAGAATTTTGTTGTGATTTAGATAGGAAATGTGTATTAATGCATCTAATAGTATTATAATGAAGGTGTTGGTTAGATCTATAAAATTAATTATTTTTACATGATTTTCCTTCATTAAAATAAGCGCATCGTTGTTTAGTTTTTACAACAATCGAATTCCAATACAGTTTTTCATGTTTCTTTGTTTGGTGCTTGATTCTATATAGATAATACTGAACCAAATATTACAACCAAACACATAAATACCTCAGTACATAAGATTTATTTTTTAAGCCATATTAAAATTGGTTATATACATATCACAATATGTGACTGTGTACAAACGAATCTATCGTGTAAAAAAAAGTTTGGTGACGCCGCCTCACTGCAATATTCCCGCGCTTTTCAATACAATTTAAATGATGCTCAAATTACAAATACTGTCACATGTTTTTTTTTTAATAAAGGCACTTGTGGTTTCATATTTATTGATAGTTTACGTTTATATTAATGTTATCACATTTATTAAATTTTTAAACCCGCGAAAGAGAAATTACTAAAACTATTAAATGTAATTTAAAAATCTCATGTACTTTATCTACTATAGATTTTATCCCTATTTATAAAAAAATTTAAATGATTATAATCTATTAAATATATAAAATTAAAAAAGCAATAAGAAAATGTTTTGTGTTCAATATATAATGGTATTAAGACCCTTTTTCACTAGCGCGGTTAACCACGTGACTTACAATGCTCATTATATGTACCATTTTCACTGCTAACGTGATTATGAAAGTTGCACGGCTAGTGGAATAGAGGTTTTTTCATGTAGTTATTAACTGGAAAGGTATATATCAATGTATGTACATTAAATAGTTTTAACGGTATTACCACAGGTGGGCACAGTTAATCGAAAAGTTAACTTCGTTAATCGTTAATTCGTTAATAAAAAAATTAACTTCGTTAATCGTTAAAGCGTTCAATTCTCGAAAATTTAACGCAAGTTAAAGTTAATCGTTAACAGTTAACCATACCAAAATTATACTACATACTAATTTCATACTTATTGTGGCGACACTTGTTTAAAATAGTAATTTGACTATACATTCTATAACACATTAGTATTAGAGACAAGTATGAATGCATTATAGTATATTTCATTACGAGTGCAAAAAGCCTGTCATTGCAAAGTGTTCGAAAAATGTCTAACCGAGCCGAGGCGCAGCCGAAGGTGAGGGTTGACAGTTGGAACAAGTTGTAATGACAGTTCCGCACTACATGTAATAACAACTATTTTTAATACAGTTGCGAAAAAATGAAGCAATTTAATAGAATAATAAAAACACAATAAACTCAACTAACTAAAATGTTTGAAAAATGGCGCCTTCTTCATCCATTCTGGGTAGGCAAAGGGAACTCTGCCAAAACGGCCAAGTCTTCAGTAGATTATTTTTATTGATATGATATGAAAATGAAATTTAATGAGATGAAATAAAATGAAACCTAACCTAATTCATTGAATAAAATAATTAAATCCTTCTTTTTAGAAATATTTGCATGAAGCATAAAAACATCAATGATTTTTTTTTTTGTAAAAACTTAGTGGTTGGTTTTTTCTTAGACATTATTTTGACAGTTGGGAAAGAGAACGCACGAGTTTGGAAAAGCTAAAGAAAAAGCACGAGTAAAGTGTTTTAATACAGTTGCTCAAAAATTATCAACTCGTTCGTTCACCATTCGAGTCGCCCAACAAAGTTGAACTTACGAGCGTGGCGTGGCGCGTAATTTAAACAAAATGACAGCACGTCTACAAGTTTCTAATTTAACGATTAACGGACTTTTATTAACGGAAGTTGAGTTTAACGGAAGTTAACAAAAGCGTTAACACTTTTTGAAGTTAACTTAAAAGTTAATCCGTTAAGCAAAATGTTAACTTCGTTAATTAACGATTAACGGATTAACGAGTTAATGCCCAGCTCTGGGTATTACATATGGAAATTTAAAACTGTTTTAAATGTGTGTATTTTTTATTGAAACTATTTGGAGTTACAATTCTTGCAGCTAAAGTTTGGTGCAGCAAAATTAATTTTACTTATTCTAATTATGTATTAATGATGTACATAATTATATGTATTTTTAAACGAGTTGTGTAAAATTCAGTATTTGTTACTAAGTTTAGAGTGTATTTTTTGTGAGGAAATTGTATTTTGAATCTTTACCTATTGATTTGTTTATTTAATCTGTATAATTCTTGTAAATAAACAATTTTATTTTTTCAAAAAAATAGCAAGTGTGGTTTACAAATTGTTTTATTTAATTTTTCCTAAAAGTGTACTTTATTTATTGTTAACGTGTGTGATCGGAAGACATAAAATGTTGGGTTAGTTTGTTATAGTTTAATAGGAAGAAAAATTAAGGATTTTATGTTATAAAGCTTTCTTGCGGCCTTGTGTTCGCCGAAGTAAAGCGAGTTGGGCCTATAGTTTCAGCTGATATCTTGGTGATCAGCAATCACCCGTCAATAAGAAACTACCGAATGTAACGACCATAGTTCTCTAGCATCTATTTTGAAAAAAAAAAGTCAAAATTCAAAACCCATTTAAATAAAATAAAAATGCTAAAAATGGTTAATGTCATAATTGAAACTACGTTTCAGTCTGTTATAGTTGTATTTTTATCGTAGTCCGGGCAATCATTGTTCTTGGAGAGGATGAGTCTATCGGGGTCCAAGCCGAAGCCGTTCAGTAAGTTGTAGATGTACGCTCTCAGCTGCGCGTCGATCTCGCGCTTCCGGCCCAGCACCCACATACGGTCTGTGAACAGTTCAAAACAAAACAATCTCTTATAGAAGTTTACTACTGAGAACATTTTTCAAATCTCACAATAAAAAATTTAAATCGAATTTTAAATTCAACTGGTTAATAAAAAACACGACTTAAAAATGAGAGCTTGCTATTTGTTTAAGCTGCTTTGCATACAAATCAATTATTTCCACAACAGACAGTAAGCTGTTATTAAAACCGCACAACTAGAGTTGTAAGTTCAGCAATAGTTTCAATTCAATCGATGACTGACTTAGTTTCTGATTGCCGTGACTGTTAAGTCCAAGTCCTGTTTCAAAAGGGTTTCATTGATGAATCTGACCTGAATGTGCGACGCTGAGCCCGGTGCAGGACCAGATCAGCGCGAACTGGTCGTAGTCAGTGGCCAAGATGCTGTACTGTCCGGCGCCCGGCAGCAACCTCCCGATCAAATACGGCACCCGTTTGTTCACGCGGTACCGAAACGATGACGCCCCTTTGTGGCTCAGCACACCCACGCCACGCGTCATACAGTGCGTGCACGTCCTCAACAGACGAATACATAGTGAGTCTGACGTGAATGAAATTGGAAAGTTCGACAACCTCACAGAATTCCGATATAATATAGAACATTTTTACGTGAATAACATGTCTTTCTTACTTTAGTTCTTTATGAAAAAGTGTGATTTCTGCAGAAAATTTTAAATATTAATTTGAGTAAGCAAACTGCTAATCACTCAACGCTTATGTTTACTATAGAAATGATCTGTTAAATAAAGAAAAAAATGGTTATTGTGAGAAAACTATAAAAGATTGATATATGCTATCGCGGACTTTTATTTAGCACATTCTAAGAGCTAAAATTCGTCCATACATCATTTTTATGTAGGTCCAATAATTTTTAGCCTACGTAAGCGCTGAAAGCAAAATTGTCCCTAATTTTCGGAACAAATTTTGAAGCTAAATTCAAAATCTACTATAGTCTTCTAGTTATTTAAAAAAATGGGACCCATCTGCAAGCACTTCCTTTCGATTAAAATAATTTTAATCAAAATCGGACCACCAGGGGCGGAGCATCGCGGTAACACACATAGAAAAAAAAATCCAGTCGAATTGATAACCCCCTTCTTTTTGAAGTCGGCTAATGAATGGCGTCGGCAATACCGATAATATCAATGGAGTTATAAAGAGTGTTACTTACCATCTGTTTCTGGTATATATAACGATGTTAAGCTGTCCGCGGTCGTTTAATGTCACCCTCAGCTCAGTGCAGCTCGCAGACAGCTCCATTAGGTAGAACGAACGTTCCACCTCGTACCACTTGCCCACCATCTTGCCACAATCACATACTTTTATTACTATCTATGGTAACGTGTTCACATCGCTGATAACTGTATAGAGAAAACCCCTACCAGATATAATCAAGAGATCACGACCTTCAGGAATGGGGAAACTATTCACAAAGAGAGAGAGAGATATGTTTAAAGTGTATCTCTGGAGTTCAAATCCAACCATATTCCTCAATTAGGTACATCTTTTATCTTTTCGTCTATATGTCGCCAGCCTTTTTAAGGTAGAAGAGATATGTGGTTAAGGAAAAAGAAGTAGGATTAATTTTCGACAACTCGAGCACTCGCTTTTATACAATTCATTTTGTTTGATACATAAAAGTAAGCGATTTGATTGATTTACAGGAAAAATAAACAGTAATACTTAATACTAATAATATTTATTTATATTTTATTTCAACGTATCAACGTTAAATGTAATATTTAGCTCTATCATGATTTATTTACTTTTTAATTCAGTTCCGAAGTGCATTGTTTAAATTATTCCGCGGCAACATTGTGCCCTCGCCTTTGGCCGGGACACTTGGCTTGACATTGGAGAGTGTTGTGTTTCTGCCACGAAAGTTTTTACATAGTTGCATTGAAATTATACGACAGTTATAATTTTATATTTAAGCAACGGCAATACATGTTCAACGGTTAGGTGTCCTATAGACGTACTATATAGCTCCTTGCATAGTAACTTAATATGTTTAAGAAAAGGATACTTCTTATGATTGAAACAATCGTTTGTTATTGTAAATTGAAATGTTAATTATATGTAAAGTTTAGCTGGGACTGTTGCTAACAAGGTGAAGGTGACTATTCCATTATTTCCATCAAAGTTTTAACTACTACGTTTTTGGTTTTCCCTGAATAGGCGTTTTATACGATCGTATTCAAGACTATATCTATTTAGAATTGGTGTATAATGAACTTTGACTAAAATCTAAAATGAAAGCATTTGTTGTTTGTGTAAACAGTAACAAAGAAATACGCTACGGATTGTTGATGTTGGTTCCGTGTTTACAATCATAACAGTAGGAGAGCTCGATACAATGTTAGCATTTAGTTTCTAGCTTAGCTTTTTGTGTAAGCTATAGTACTATCACAAATTCATAGAACATAAAATATTGCCGTGATGTAGGGGCTTTGTTGAGTGTCAATACCACATCTCACATTTCCATTTTCTCAGTCATATAACTTTATTATTATTTAGATTTAATTTAAATTTCTTTATTCGTTAGATGTTAACTTATTTTACTTATATTAATATTTTGACAATAAATTAATGGGATTTCTTACAACTGGACACTTAAAGAGATGTTTTAAAGATTATGTGGAGAAAGGCGCAAACGCCACCGGATATTTTGTAACCTAACTGTCAACATCCGTAACATTGAAAAATTACATTATTGCTATTCTTTGTAGAAATGGGTAGAAAGAGAAGTAGATGGGTAGACTGAGGCAACAGTAATAAGTAAGCTTATGCTAATCTGATACATCCTGTGACCAGCAAAATTGTTGCAGCGCGCTAATAAAATTAACACACCTAACTAACTTACCTTATCGATATCAAAATTCTGGAGCTGTCCAAAAGTGGGGCATTGTCCGAGTCCCGTGGGAAGGACATGCCTGGCAACACTGGCTAGGAGGAGGAGGTACAGGGTGGTGGCGGCGCACGTGCGGAAGTCCCCCATGACTGCGGTGCGCGGGGGGCAGTCGGCGATACGAGCGGTGTTTTGTAAACAGCCGGCAGAGCTACACTGGTCCCGCGGTCGCACCGCGCACGCACTGGCTTACAACAACGCCTCGATTCATTATACACCTCACTACGACACCACTAGTTTTATACGTAACGATATATTTATAAAACTTTTATATTTTGTCCGTCATTATTACATTGTAAAAGGCACTTTTATAAGGTCTTGCAGCTTAACCGTTCAATTACTAGCAAATGCTGATTTTTATACTTGTCGAAAGTGAACACCAGGCTATGGTTTAGAAAAAACATTTGAAAATTACAAAATCTATTATAACCACAGTACATTTAGGCGACTGTTATTGTTCAAGAGACATTGAATTTCGCAAGTTATTTGGGTGACATTTCGTGTTGATTTTTCATACGTTCTATTTGATCGTAATCGTGCCGATAACGCAGCGTATAAACAATTGTACTCTAAATAAAGAATTAACATATAATTGCTTTAAATACACTTATGACGTATGACTGTACAAAGCAATAAGCAAATGTGACATAGTACAAGTTGAAACAAAACCCAATGGAAACCTGAATACTGTGTTTATTGTTAAAAGAAGATCGGATCAAAAAAAAAATTGTGACTGAGTAGTCAATGTTTGGCTTGAAGAGGGATTAACAGCTTCACCAGACTTGAAATAAAGGGCGCAGATGTCGCTTAGCCAATCGTTTAAGAATAAAAATTGTAACGAAATTTAATATCGTAACGTTAAATAGATTTATTTGTTTATATTTAAAAAGGTTTTATAAGAGCACGTTGGCAACTAAATTCCTCGAATTAGCGAAGCGACCACTCCCCATTGACAATAGCCTACGAGAATCGTACATAAAATACGAGTTTAAAATTTAATCATGGTAACAGAACGGAATTGGTCGTATAACCTGGTCAAGTTAAATAGAAGGATTGTTTTCAGAAGGAATATTCGACGGATCAAGGTTATTAAAGTGCACACATCACTTTCGTTTAGTGTAACCATTGATAAGGATGGAAGATAATAAAATAAAACTATTGTTTTTTTGTAATATTTACATTTCACATAATATATTTACAACCCATTTTTAACATTAAAGTATACATTTCAAACTTATATTGAAATTTTTACATAAAATTATTGAAAATTATACATAAGAGTTCGCAACTGTATCTATTTACAATACGCAGATTTCAACTATAAGCTTAAATAAATATTAGAAGAACTGTAAGGAGAAGAGTTTGTATCACCACTTAATATTAAGCGCTATATCATTTTTCTGTATGGCATGGTATGTGGTGTGCAGCATTGCTCTGACCTTGTCGGAGCCGGCGCCGTGCAGGCAGTGGTAGAGATGTCGCACGAGCTGAGAGCGCGCGGGCAGAGCGCGGGGCAGAGCGCCGTACGCAGCCTCCAGCCTCCCCACCAGCTCGCGCCCGCTCTCCCCACCACTAGCGCGCACCTGCGCTCCGCCGTTCAGACAACCTACGCCAACGTATCCTTCATCTTAATCTTACTAATATTATAAACTAGCTTTTACCCGCGACTTCGTCCGCGCGGAATAAAAAAAAAATGCACACAAGATAAAAAAGTTCCTATGTCCGTCTCCTAGTTCTAAGCTACCTCCCCATCAATTTTCAGCTA
Organism: Papilio machaon; assembly: GCF_912999745.1. Lineage (NCBI taxonomy): Eukaryota > Metazoa > Arthropoda > Insecta > Lepidoptera > Papilionidae > Papilio > Papilio machaon. Next base: position 1,050,333 of record NC_059989.1, on the reverse strand, counting down.
AATCAGTTCGACCGATCTTGAGTTATAAATAGTGTAACTAACACGACTTTATTTTATATATATAGATGAGAATATTTGCATGGATGGATGTTTATTTGGTTTATTTCCTACACATTGCAGCAAAACATGAGCTCACAATCACAATACAAAATGTTAAAAACTTATAACAGTAGAGAAAAAACTGGCTTTTGCTCGAAAACTAGATTTCAACGCCATCAAGAATGAAAAAAGCACTTAATATACTACAGATATACAAAAAACAATTTCTTTTATATACGACGTACTCTGTTAAATGTAGTGTTAACAACCAACTACTTCCGTCAAATTTCACTCAAAAAATAAGTATTTTTTAAAGATAATTTAAAGATTATTAATAACAAAAAATTAAAAAAAGGAATACATTTTTTTTGTTTGCCACATAAAAAAATTGTCAGATGACGACCCACTCTAGATGCTAGCGCCACCTACTCAATGCTTTGAGTTTTTCTCCCCATTGTAACATAAAATATAGCTCTTATTTTGACAACTTGCTATACCAAATTTTATCATAAGTGGGAAGAGAATTTAATACTTTGATTGTAACCACTATAACATTGTAAATGTTTGTGTCAATGTTCTAACCACATAATGACATCTCACCGGAGGGGCAAGCCATGACCTCTACGTAGTGGTACGGAGACTTGCCGCGCTTCAGCTTTGTCACCAGGTTCTGTATGTTGCGGAACCCGTTGGCCACCGCGAACCGCAGCACCACCTGCCCCTCGTGCTCCAGCGTCAGCTCCTTGAAGTCCGGATTCCTGTCACAATTTATTGTACAAAAAAAATTAACAACTGCCGCCGTTAGAATAATTAGTAATCTCTTAGTATGTAAAATCTACGCTAAGAGTTTACCTTAGTGACTGTTTAATCACTGATTACTGCAGCTGTAAATTTGGTATTACAAATGAATTACTGAATAACTATTTAAGTACTTTTAAAACGACTTTGCGTGCTGCAGTAAAGGATTCTGTCTGTCCGTTACATTAAAATCTCGTGTAGTCTAAACATGGTAAAAAAAATTATGGCTTAGGCAATGTAAGGTAAAGACAAGACAGTGTAAGGTAAAGACGATAGTATCCGTAAGACAGTTTGCGACATATTAGGTGAGGGATGAGGGGAGGGTGGGGTGAGACGCGGGGTGAGGGCCGCCATTGTTCTGCATTGCGATCACACGATGCATATTCAAATGCTTGCGAGAAAGTTCCCTTTACGCACTAAAATATACATCTATTTAATAAAACACGATGCGTTATTGCTCACATACTTCATGACATGATCGGAATTTAAAGAATTTAGAGATCATATTTTTTTTTAAAAAGAAGGAAGACAAGGACGTGGGAGTAGCAGAATTCATAGTATGAGTATTTTTTTTCTATAATGTAACTTTTATTTTTCAAGTACCTTTATTGTGTTTAAAATATATTTTAACTATATATGATAATGTCAACATGTCATTCATTGTCAATGTCAACTGTCAACATTAGGAAATTGTCGGCTTTTGACATCAATGTCATCAATATTTTAACTAGCTTTCAGCCGCGACTCCGTCCGCGCACAATTAAAAAAAACATAATAAGTAGCTTATGTGTTCTTCCAGACTATGTTCTACATCTATGCCAAATTTCATCAAGATAAATTGAGCCATTCTAAAGATACCTTCAAACAAACATCTATCTATATATCCAAACATTCGCATTTATATTAGTAAGATCTTTAGAGCAAGATATAATTTAATTATATAATTGTACCTAAATTCCTTGTACACCATCGGGGGGTCGGTGATACCGAACAGCTGTTCAGCGGCGTGTAAGAACACGTGGTGCGCGAAGCCCCCGGAGCCCGAGCCGGCGTGTCCGCGCAGCCCCGGCTCCTCCGCCTCGCCGCCCCACACCGCGTCCAGCTCGGCCTCGACCACATCGCATAAAGACTTGCCACTGTTGCTCAACATTTGTTCTAACTCAACTGCAAGTAAAAAGAGTTTCGTCCAAGCAGGTATTAGGTCTTTTAGCTGTATAATGTCTTCAGTTAAAATATAAAAAAATAGCTGTAGTTATTATTTGAAAAGAAGATAGAAGAAAAAATTGTATTTCGAAACAAAACAATTTAATTTTTTGCGAATGAATGATTAAAAAAATTGACTATGGAAAGTTTGTACAAAAAAAAATTTTACTGTCATAAATACATTTCTTACTTTTTAGACAAAACAAAACAACGGAGACAAAACTTACTGGCAGTAACAACACAGTCGACATCATGGCAGTTGAGCAGTTCACTGTAGAAGTCCTCGCGTGAGGCCTCCAGCTTCTTGTCGTAGCAAGGCATGAGAGTGACGTGGTAGAGAGTGGCGGGGGCGAGGCCGCGGCGGCGCGCCACCTCCCCCTTCACCAGCGCCCCCATTATCTGCTGCGAGGACTTAGTGCTCGAGATGTAGGGCAGAATGAAGTTGCCGTGCGTCTTCTCCGCGTAACACACCCAACCTGCAACATAAGATACTAGTTATAGACCACAACTTCGTTCACACGAAATCCAAAAAAAAGTAGCCTATATATTTTTTCAAACCAATCCTGTTAAGCTCCAAAATGTTGCTATTTATTCAATGTTTCTACTTAAGATGGCGCTGTTGTTTATACTTATTATTTCTATTTACCTGGACAAGAACTGGATAGCATAGGCAGCTGTTTGGAAGTGGGATCGCTTTGCTGTTCATGGTAGCGCTGTAGGAACTCTTGCTGGGCCTCCAGAAGACTAAGGTCATCCGCTACTGTCATGTCTAGAACTATATCTACACCAATACTCTTGAAGTAACCTAAAAAAAATAAAAGAAATGTTTTTTTAATTCACTATAATGTGGCAATTTTATTTAAAATAATTATTATGTCAAAAATTACATGTATTTCACACAAGAAAATAAATATGCACACCTGCAAGTTTCTTAACAGCATCCTCGGAGCTTAGCTTATAGCGTGCAGCGAGAGACAGCACCGGCTGAGGTGACATAGACACCACCACCAGGCTTACTTCATTGGTGTTACCTCTTGTGTCTGTGTACTTACGCTCCGATAGAACTCTGCACATTAAATTTTAAATAGTAATAAATATGGATCTATGTTGTCCAAAAATAAAGAATTTGAATTTGAAAAGCTCACAGTTGGTTAAAATGAAAATAATCTCTTAGTGTCTCATATGTAAAAAGTATTTATTAATTTATTATACATATTTAATGTTACCTCAATAGCTCCTCCTGACTCTGCCGTGTCACCAGCACACTTTCTGCAGAAGTAATACAGCCACTGCATGCGAGGCAATCGGCCAGTGTGATCTCAACTTTCTGTAGTTTCTGTTCTTGGCCATTTGATACATCGAAATATCCGTCTTCACCGATTTTGATTTTAGCGCCTGTTTTACTTTTCGTCTTTTCTATTTTCACTGGTTTTATGCATTCCTGTTGGGAAATAATCCTTTAAACTTATTACATTTCACTAGATGATTTTTTCCTTCACATTTAAAGACTGAAAAACATATGTAAAATTTGGATAATTAATTATACACCTATAGAATAGACAGCGACATTTACATGTAACATCTTGGCCTTAGCTTAGTTATTTGTTTGTTAATCTAACTAAGCCTCTATTTCGAACAATAAATCTTTTCAAATAACGTGATCGCGCAATGTGAAATTAAGTCAGTGACTGGAAAAAATCCTTATTAGGATAGTAAATATTTAAACAGTAGTAGTGTTACTAAAATTATATTAAATAAGTAACAAAACGAGGTTGTTTTACTAACCTGTGAAGGAGTAATGAAATCGTCAAGGTCTGTTAGTTGTAAAGCACCACTGAACCCAGAAGCCATTTTAATTTATATCGAGATTTTAGGAATGGTTTAACATAAATGACATTAATATAAAACTGTATAAAAATACAGAATACTTTGAAGAAAATAAACACAAACACTGTAAATTTTCAGCTGATAATGTCAACATGTCATTCATTGTCAGTGTCAACATTAGGAAATTGACGGCGACATCATTGTTTAAAATATATCGTAACAGGCGACATAAATATTTCGCAACAGCATTTAACAATAATTATATTTTTAATATAAGTAATTTATCATTTGAAGTATTTAACAATTATAAACAATGACGTCCATAGCAGGCGAACCATACCACAATGCTGAAAAGGAACGGCGATGGAAATCGTAAAGGAGCGAAATTCGAATGTTGTAGAGGTAGACGTGGAGTGTCGTTAATATAATTAATTACCTAAATACATTTTTATTGAAATGTTTAAGCTTAAATCGTACTGAAGATTTACTAGCAATCCATAATACTATATAATATAATTGAAAATGTAATGCAAAAGAACAAAAACTCCAGAAAGTTATGTGTTAAACCTTAATCCATACGAGTTTAACCTATTATTGCTTGGCACACATACAAGATTCATATGATGAGAAAAATCAATCGTATCTTTCAGGCCGCCTCTGTCGGTTTCCAAGGCGACGCATAAACAGTAGGGAGAAGAGACGTCACGGGCTTAGTCGCGCGCTGTCGTTGTTATTTTTCATTATTTGCGTTTCGTGTTGAATGTTTGAGAATATCGTTGTTGTCTAGTGGATTTTTTGATGTACGATGGCTGAAGAAGGTGCAGCTGCGGCGACAGCCGAGAAAATTATTCATACTTATCCACTTGTAAGGGTAAATATCTTTATTTAAAAAAAAAACTAATATTTGGTAATTATTATAATATAATTTTATTCTTTTAATACCAGTTAAAAGCGTTAATTAGAAATCTAATTTTATTCTTTAACCGTCGCTTCTAACGCTCAATAAAAAGTGCGCTCTTCCCATTTCCACTTTCGCAATTGTATAGACATATTCACAAAAAGTTTGTAATTGTACCATGAAAGTATTAGGTAGGTATAGTGAAATAGCTTAGGCGAGTCAAGGTCCAAGACCGCGGGAGACGAAGCTCCACTCTTGCGCATCACCGGCCACCGCTCACCGTGACATCTCCGATTACTTTTGCACGTGTATTTAATGTAAAATCGATAGAAAAGAAATGTCTATCTACCTATATTCTATACTAAACAGTTGCCCGCCTTTTCCTCCGCTCGGAATAAAAAAACTCTAGTAATATAGCCTGTGTCACCCTGGAATAGTGTAGCTAGAAAAAAGTGAAAGAATTTTTCAAATCGGTTGAGTAGTTTCGGAGCATATTCAATGCAAGCAAGGTAGCTGATGCAAACGACACTTTTTTCGACGAAGTCGCGGGCGACTTCTAGTATTCAAATATGAACTATTTTAATACTTAGATCAGATATCTATTACGTAAAAATTGGAATTTGGTGAATTTTATTATTATTAGCTGTTTAATTATTGACTTGGCAAATTGCCCGTACTTGAAAAATCTCAAGTCCTAAATATTCTTTCCTGCAATGCGCCGGACGTTGAAGCCCGCGCTTGTTTTAACAGTTGGTCTGAGTAACTGAAGGAGAGAAATCCGGCGATACGTCAGCCGTCACTCATCATGGCGCAGTGTGCCCGCGCTCTTACAATATCCGAAGCTTTCAATAAATAACCAACTAATAACCAATGAGAAAACGTTAAGCATCAATCATGCATACGTTGCGTTAATTATACCAAGAAATAACATTGTGTACTCTAAAAATAACCATTTTTCTCTACCAATACCGTAGTATAATTGTAACGTTTGTAATTTCAGTATTACTTAAGTACCCTTAAGTCTTTCCTAATTGAACAAGCGGCCAAAGCCGCGTGGTTGTCATTTTCATATCACAGTCACAGCTTACAGCCGGACCAGTGGAAATTAACGCTCGACTGCATAAAAAGCCGACCGTGTAGCTATTTACTAATTAGAAATTGGATTTGTTTATCGTGTTACAGCACTCGGATATGTCTGAAGAGATGCGCACGGAGGCGGTGGAGCTGTCGGTGACGGCTTGCGAGAAGTTTTCGCAGAACAACGAGCTGGCGGCTCGTATGGTCAAAGAGTCGATGGACAAGAAGTTTGGCCCCGCTTTCCACGTTGTTATAGGCGAGAGTTACGGCTTTGAGATCACCTACGAGTGCACCACTATCTGCTACATATATTTCGGCGGCAATCAGGCCATCTGCATCTGGAAGTGTTCATAGACTCATTCAAATGTAGTGATGTACAAAGTTTTGAGAACTATACAGAGGAGATGCCACATGTTCGATACGGCCGCAGCCTCGTTACAGTGTGGCATCTCCATTACCAGTTTAGTAGATAATTTTTTACGGTTATGTTTACTATAAAAGCGAATTCATAAACCTACATCCAACTCTACTGTATTATTTTCGTATCATTATAATATTTATGTGAGAAGTGTAGTCTGTTTATAATACTTATTTTTATCTTTAATTATATAGTAGAAGTCTGCTTTTGATGTCTGCCATTTTTGTGCGTTAGCTTTATATGCTGTTACATTTTTTTTAATTACGAAAATCCAGCGAAAAGTTCGTCGTAGATCGTAACCTTTTACTTGTATTTTTTACAAATCTCAGTTGATAGAGTTTTTCATCTTTTCTAAAGCCAAGAATATTGATAATTAGTTATCTTAACTTAATTACTTTAATCACTAGTTAAAGCATCAGCACAACTTAAGTTTATTGATTTATTGCTTCCGATATTAGGCTTCCCGAAACTAACTTTAGGTAAAAAGGATTTCAAGAACATATTTTGCAAAGCTCTACAATACGCTATTTGATAACATTAGTTTCTACACCTACATAATAGACCTAGATAGGTATATCTAAACTTTGCCCTTGTTTGAACGATCAAAAGGGTCCCTCCCCTATCAGATCGAATGCGAGGGAACACTTTGAAGCGTATTTTATATCGCCTAAAGTAAAGGTTATATATAAAATTGCTTAAATAACTGATGTTTTTTATATAAAAAAATGATGTACTGATTCTATTATGTTTTTTTATCGTTTTCAATCACTGGAAGATAATTAAAGTCCGTCCATCTTTTATGAACAAATAAAAATCATGGTAATAGCAACACTTTTTAAATTACTTTTATTTAATTTTTAACTATTTTTGTAACATACTACACTGACAATGTGTGCGCGGCATAAGTACCTATTGTTTAGGCCGTGACCAAACTTCGTATATTTAGTTCTGAGACGAAACTATTACAATGAATGTGTGGTAAAATATTTGTTACGCCAAATTATTATTGTCACATATGTTTGACCTTAAGCTCGAAAATAAATTACATTGCGAAGTTATTTGAAACTATATTGTTTCGTATTTCTTTGACTTTTAGTGACAGACGTTTTGTGGTAATCTTTATAGTTTGGCTTCAAGGTTGATGTTTTTAAATTTACTGTAATTTACAATATTATTATTTTAGGACAAATCTATGATAAAAATTTAAGAGAGGATTAATGTGAATAATATAATAAAATTATATGATTTTTTTACACGTCTATTATTTTGTTGTATTCCCTCTAACTTCAATGTGCCCGATTTACTTTAATGTATTATAAGGTAAACAGAAAAAAAAAATTAAACAACTTACAAAATGTCTTCGTAAATCCAGCAGTTTATATAATTAGGAGTAATAAAACAAATTTTTGATGTCAAAATTAATAATAAAAATTTATTTATTTGAAACATTAAAATTTTAAACAAATATTTTTGCAACATTACAATGATTTTATAATGTAATGTATTATTTTCGTAGTATATTATTGCTTACAAACATGTTTTAGGTTGGCAATGCCCATGATTTCATCGTTATTCATTTTAATATAAATAAATCTTACTAGAATTTGTATACACTTTCAATGGCATGAGAATTTGTCTTCTCTGTCTCTCAATATTACGTGAGACAAAACTAATAATTTTGTTTGTGTGAAATGTTACCTAGATTGTTTTTGATAAAAATTCAAAGTAATTTTTGTGCCAGTGCTTTGTTTTACGTTGTTATAACAATGGAAGCTAACCTCGTAAAATGTAACACCAACAATAAAATGTATTACACAGACATTGGCACATTTTTGTGATCACAATAACTCATTTCGTATATAATTTTCACATAAATTATTATTATTTTTAATACATTCCTTATAAGCGTTTGATACAATTAGTACTGCAAATGAAATTTAAATCAACATCCACTACAAAAACCATATGTTCTTGACGAAAAAAATTATTATTTTTTTTCCTACATAAAAAATTAGCACCAGGGATTAATGTAACAAAAACGTGAAATGCACAAATTGAATGAATGAAAAATATAAACCAGTCAATACTTCATTTGCAGAACTAAATGCGTACACAATCACAACTATAAATTCACATAGCAACAATTCACTATACAAGTATCTATCAACATACATAGAACATTATGAAACGCTCGTATAAAAATCTACAATATAACTTGTACAAGTTATTTACAACTTGCTTGTTTATTTTAACTACACTAAATAACGTTCGAGGCACAAATACAATGTCGAAGTGCGCCATAGCGCTACTATAACCGTAGAGTTACACTGCCACATTGCTACTGTCTCTGTTTTGTCTAAAATAATGAAAGAGATGAGTCCCGGCAGTGGAATTCTACGATAAGACTTCACAAGCACCTATACATATCAAAACATGGCTTATATTTCCACAATCAACATAAAGCTAAGACGATAACACGAATAAGGGAGAAGCCTTTATTTAAATACACGTTTTCAAATCAGAAAGATGGTTCAATCAATCAGAACTCTGGATGGTATTATGCAAAAGGGTACCATTTGATAAGATTATCATAAAATTTTTATATAAGAAAAATTGTAAATTAAGTCATGTATAAAATAAAAATTGAAGCTTTGCACCATGGTATGAAACAACCATTACTTTTAAAATATACGTTTAAAAATAATATTTTACAATATTTAACGTTTTGAAATTGTTCTCCATTTCATTTAATTATATGGATGTATAGAGATGAAAAATAAATACTTAATTTATAAACAACCTCAGGTACACTTAAAATGTAAAAATTCTAAAACAATTCAATGAAGATTACTGGTAAATTATCTATTTACTAAAATACACATAAAAATGGAAAATATTAATGTCCAATCAATAAAAAATTCGTAACTTTCCAGACATAAATACAGACTGTTTCTAGTACATACATACATAAAAATGTATTCTCTAACCTTCATAAAAATTTCTTTGGCTATAAGAACACATAATATTGAAGTGCTTTGTGACAAAGAAAACAAAAATTTGCAATTAAACTGGTTTAAAACATCTAAGAAAAGGGGATTCTTACCACAATTAGGCTGTTTGAGCTCCCGATATTTCGGCACAGTTGCATGCCGTTTCTTACGAACAGTATATTAGTAAAAACCACGAAAGTCATTATATATCTAAAAAAAATAATTTCTACCAGTATTGACATGCACCTTGATGATACCCAAGAGGGGTAGGTACAAGTTCCAAATTACTAGATTGTGGTACACCTCATTTCCTCATCTAAACAACAAGAAATACATCCTTGTCATTTACTTTAGTAAAAGATATACATAAAAAAATAATACTGTAATGAAATAATTTTCAAAATACCCACAATTTTTACATTAGTCTAAATTTTTTCTATTATTTCGTGTTCTTCAACATTCAATGTATTCCTGTAAAGATCGTATAGAAAGTTTATTTCTTGTGAAATTAATAAACAGTTCAGTTTAAATTCTTATAAAAAATCTTTAGGAAATACTATAAATTATACAAGGTCAAATTTTCAAATAACTTGATCAACAAATATCCTTTAATATTGTAAAAAAAATAATTATTACATTTGTTAATCTTATGGAAGAAAAATGGAAATAACAGAATATATTCACAAGTATATGAATGTTTCACAGTGAATTTCCACTGCAGAAACACTTGTACAAAAACATATCATACCTATTTAATAAAAACGAAAATATAGATTAATACAACCCAGACATTTCAAATCTTAGACAAGAAGAGAAAGTGTTACAACCAGTATTACAACTTCTTACTGCATTAACTAAATATATTTTATATGTTGGTAAATGTTTAATGACTGCCATACACATGTTCCTTCCCAAACTTTTTGGCACGAAGTTCCTTATCGCGCGTTGTGAAAGGGGGCTAGACGGAAAAAATTCTTACGAAAAGTTGTCACGACACTTTTTGCTATAGTAAGTATGATAACGACGAATGAGCGCTACTTCACCATGGCAACGACGTGACAATATATAACGAAAATTCATAGAAATAAAATGTACTTCTTGTGAAGATTTAAGTTTTTTATTCATTGAATAAACATTGGTTCCTTCACTAATTAATTGAAAGGAACTTCGTTCCATCCGGGTGTCCCAACACACCTCTCAAGTTTTTTTATAAAATGGTTTTGAAAGGGAAGAGTTCTAGAATAGGATCTCGGAATACATAAACCATATGCTTAAGACTTGGCGATACTATCTCGATAGTATCGGTTTAGGCTAAGCCTTATATATCACCTAATTGTAACATATACAAGCTCCAATATAACATACAATTCCATAAAAGAAACTTAATGCAACCTCCTTGTTTGTCTACATTGGAAAAAATGTTGGACAAACATTTATGTCTAAGAAATCTGACCACTGGCATTGTGGGTTCATATTCTAAATTGTCACATATGACATTTTTTTAATTAATACTTAACATCATAATATATTTAACACTATATCAGCAAATAACATTGAACAGCACTTTTTGAACACATACATATTATCATAAATTGTCCTAACAAATACGAATAGTTCATTTTACTTCCTTCCTTCGCATTGGATACCTTATTGTGTTGAACTATGTCTATCTTATTTTATCATAAACCATTTAGTATTAATCTGGATTGGAAACTGCTTCATTACAATTTATATTAGGTCCTTACATATGAAATTGGCGTTTTTCGTACTGGCCACTTTAATCACGAATTTCTCCTCTTTGGTAAGGAATTCCAAATTCAAATTTGTACAGCTATAGACTCATGTATTTGTGGTTCGATGACCGTCATTCATTTGTTTTTTTTCTTCTGTTTTTTTCTGTTTGCGTCACTCATTTTACAAAATGGAAAACTTAAAATATCGCATTATTTACGAGTACGAGTTCCGCCGTGGCACTAGTGCTGCGGAAACGACTCGAAGGGTGAATGATGTGTATGGCGGTCGTGTTGCAAAAGAAAACACAGTTCGTTTTTGGTTCCAACGTTTTCGTTCTGGAAATTTCGATCTGCAGAACGAGCCCCGTGGACGGCCTGAGCCTCAAGTTGATAATGAAGAGTTGAAGGCTATTGTGGAAGCGGATCCATCGCAAACCACGTCCGAGTTAGCTGCAGGCTGCGATGTTAGTGATAAAACTGTTTTAATTCACTTGAAGCAAATTGGGAAGATTATAAAGCTTGAAAGGTGGGTACCTCACGAATTGACTGAAGAAAACCGGCAAACGCGCGTCGACTGTTGCGTTACATTACTAAACCGGCACAATAATGAAGGTATTTTAAACCGAATCATTACCTGTGATGAAAAATGGGTTCTTTACGATAATCGGAAGCGCTCAGCGCAATGGTTGGATCCTGGCCGGCCAGCCAAATCCTGCCCCAAACGAAAATTAACCCCAAAAAAGTTACTTGTAAGCGTTTGGTGGACTAGTGCCGGTATTGTTCATTACAGTTTTCTCAAATCTGGCCAGACTATTACGGCTGATGTCTATTGTCAGCAATTGCAAACCATGATGGAAAAGCTAGCGGCTAAACAACCTAGGCTGGTCAATCGCTCCACGCCACTGCTGCTTCACGAAAACGCTAGACCACACACTGCGCAACAGACGGCTACTAAATTAGAAGAGCTTCAATTGCAAAGTCTAAGACATCTTCCGTACTCCCCGGACCTTGCTCCAACAGATTACCATTTTTTTTCGAAATTTGGATAACTTCTTGCAAGGGAAAAAATTCATCTCCGATGAGGCAGTCCAAATCGCCTTCAAAGATTTTATTGATTCCCGTCCGACTGGTTTTTTTATTAAAGGGATCAATGAACTACCTATGAGATGGCAAAAGTGCATAGAAAATAATGGTTCATACTTTGATTAATTAAATATATTATATTAAAAAATATTCGACTTTTTGTTCCTCCCATACAAAACGCCAATTTCATATGTAAGGACCTAATATTAAAATAATGTTTTGACATAAGTACTATGTCTAATAAATCAAGTAAAGTTGTCATCTTATATACTCACCCCCATCTTTACCGAGGGGCTCAAGGCTTTTTTAAATTTGTCTTTGATTAGCCCTTAGTCAATCACAATGTGCCGATAGGTAAAATTTCTTTCCAAATATGTGCATCTTGCTTCACAATGTTGTCTTTCTACAAAGGAAGTAATGTAACTATAAGTAGTACCAGACGCTTCATATAAAAATAATATGAGTTCGTGTATTGATCTTCTCCAGTAGTCTAAACATTCACTAATATTACTCGGAACACTTCACAATGATGTTGGAACACTGTTCATTATGATGTTGGAACACTGTTCATTGTGATATTGGAACACTGTTCACTATGATGTTTTAACACTGAGACACGTGTGCGGGCACTAGAGGGTGTCATGCGCGCGCCCGGGCAGTGGGCGCTAGGAGGGATGCGCGCGGGTGACGAGCAGCTTGGTGGCGCGCGCCAGTTCATAGGCGGCGGCGCGCACGCGGTCCAGCGAGGCTGGTGTAGCACACGCCGCTTGCACCTCCTCACTCGCCACACGCAAGCTGTACACCACCTCCTGCAGCGTCGGGTCCGAGCAGTTCTGTACAAGAATTATTTAAAATTATATAAAAAATTGAATAATATAATTCTGTATAGAAAAAGTTATCAAGTAATTAGTACCTGTGGGAATAATGCTAATAGCGCACGCACTGCACGTCGTATGTGTTGTGCGCGGTCCGCGAGATGGGGCTGCTGTAGGCGTGCGGCGGCCCACAGGTCCTGTATGGCGCGCGTCACCGCCTCCGCGCGTCGCTGTACCGCCTCCTCGCCCGCTAGCGCTCCGCCCTCTGCCCCGAGGGCCACGCCCTCATCGCCGTCCAGCGCACTCTGCGTCAACGACCTCTCCAGACCCGGCAGGCTTGTTAACTAATGGAAATCATCGAGGTATTTTGAATGGAGTGTTTTATAATTTGTAAATATATTTTTAAAATGGAAATAAACATATAATCAAATGTAAATCATGCATTCAAAATATAATAATAATAAACCAATGCCAATTCTACTTAAAAGCCTCTATAAAACTACAAATGTTTATTTTTGTTAAGCTTTTTGCTACTTTAACATCTGTTATACAAATATTATAATTAAAACTATAGATGTTGGTCTACATTGTATCCTCTAGTTTGGAATAGTTATAATATAAAGCAAATTAAAAATAGGAAACTAAATACTTCTAATAATTAGTTGTTGAAAAATATAACCACTTTAGTATGAAGAAAATCCAAATTATTCGAAGAATATTTTTCAACAAATAAATGAAACTAATAAAAAAAAAACCTATAAAAAAATTAGTAAAATTAATATGAATTAGTACCTGATGTTTAGTAACCTGCCAGTTATTCTTTGGGCCCTCCCTAGCCTCATACATACTGACCGGTCGCTGGGGCTTCGCATTCTGTCGCACGTCAACCTCCTCACTCAATGTCAGCTGGTCCGTCTCTAGGCTCCTTCCTCTTTCTGGAAACTTCCCCTCCAACACACCACTCTCACTTATAGAAGTCTGTGACGTCATACTCTGGTCGTCATCTATACTACTAGTAGTTTTTAATACACTGTTTTCTTTCGTCAGCTGTTCAACTATTGTTTGTAAATTCTTCAATTGGTTCTTGAGTTCCGTGATCGTGGAATCTCTATTGTCAAGTTCCTTCTTTAGTGTTTCGATTTCGTGTTCCGGTGCGTTCAATGTGGTTGGTGATTGAGTTCGCTTCGAGTCCGTTTGGTCGTTGGGTAATGATGGGTTGTACGTTGATGACACCGCTTCAGCAGTTCTTGGATGAATATTCGTCATCTGTAAATGTAAATTTTTGATAGAAATTTTAATTCAGACACCTCATGTATGTAGTTATTTATGCAGGCACACTTACATCGAGGTCTATCGGTGTGAGAGCTGCGTAGTCGTCGTCGGAGGCCACAGAGTCATACAGGGGCTCGTCGTCTGACATCTGAGACATGTGCTTCAAGTGGCTCGCAGACAGCAACGGATTGAGATGACCACCCGGAGCTAGAAAATAACATATTTATTACAACAATTGACAAATTTTAAGATTCAAAAAGTTGGTGTTGAACTTTGAATGTAAGAAGACTGTTTTTGAAATAATTAACTGTGTACAAATAAACATTAAATGATCACTTAGGGTATCCTAAATGGAGATTTAAAAATTTTAGAATAAGAAATTTACCCTAAAAAACTATTTAAGTAATAAAACGACTCTGTTTGTGGCAGTTAGAGGCATTAGAGAACACGATTATTCAATGCATCCTTACTTCTGGGATGGAGTGTCGCCAACCGTTGCCGCCTGGTGGCATCCAGCAGTACATCTCGCAGGAGCGCTGCCAGCTCGGGCGCGGAGAGACGCGCCAGCTTCTGCCGGCCCTGGTTCCTCGGTGCGGACAGTGCGGGGTTCACCGGCAGGAACGCCACGCCGCATCGCTCCAGTCCACTTGCCTCGCTTTGCCAAACTAAAAAAGCACAGCAGACGACGTGAATAACGAAAAAAAAAATAGTTTTTTTTTTAACAAAACAGCTCGTTAAACATTAGCTACTTTTGCTGTTGTATTTTATTATAGAAAAAAAAACAATAGAATGGAAATAGAACACTCCAATCCATCCCCCTGACCTTTTCCCACTCACGTGGGGTCGGCACACAAGGTTTTTCAAACCATAAAGTATAGAGAAAGTTAATACACCAGTCCAATAAAGAAAATTAATACTTACTCGCTTCGGTCTCTCTCCGATCAATTTCATCATAAATGTCCATCACCAACTCTTCAAAAAGATGATTTGGTAGCTGTAATTAAAAAAATATCTTATCCTTTCAATTCATCTCAAACATTGCAATAGAGTATCACATGTACCAAAAGAAAAATCTCGCTAAGAGTAAAGTCGGAAAGCACTGAAAACATTTCAACATAGTCACTAGTCTTTAGATGGAAGCTGGCACTCACCAGCTGCAGCTTGCCCCGTGCCGCTTTAGCAACATCTGTCATCTCGTGTGTGTCGTGAGCGCGCGGCACCATGAAGTGCCGGCCGGCAGCGTGTGCGGGCCTCTCACCAGTCAGGAACACGATCATACGATCCGTTGCCTCATAAACCAACTCTGTCACTCTCTCCGCTAACTCAGTATGCCCTCCTTGTCTAAACAACGCATATATACCCAGTTTTTTATTTATTTACAATATTCAATCAATCAATCTATATCTATATATATAAAAGAAAGTCGTGTTAGTTACACTATTTATAACTCAAGAACGGCTGAATCGATTTAACTGAAAATTGGTGGGCAGGTAGCTTAGAACCAGGAAACGGATATAGGATAATTTTTACCCCATTTTCTATTTTTTATTCCGCGCGGATGGAGTCGCGGGTAAAAGCTAGTTAATTATAAATCAATATATTTATTTGAACATAGAAAAAACAAATTTACATTCGTCATTTTATCATTCAAATAAAGGTAAACAATCGGTTTGCTTTTGTAAGTATTGTGAGTCCACAGCTATCCATGTAAATTAATAAATAACTATCATCAGCTCATAGTCTAAGATCCCGCTGCAGGATTGGTGTGCTCATCGACTTTTTGTTTAAAACCAAATTTTTATGTTTATTTATAGTTAAGAGAATATATATTTACTAGGGTGCCTATCAAAATTTGGCCGCCATTATTTTTTAAAAAATTATTTTTAATTGATTTTTGGTAAAAAATTTCGTTGTTTATTTTTTAAATAAAATAACGTCTACATAACGGTAATTAATATCAAGATTCTAAAAAATCACGGTTGCCGTTGCGCACCTGGCCGCACCTCTTTGCAGCCAGGTGTAAACAGGTATGATTTCGATAAATTTATACGTTTATAACCTATTTTTATTAATTATATGTCAAATTAAAGCTAATTTTTTTCTTTTAATTATCATATAAAGTTGCTCAATTAAATCTGGCCGCAAATAAGGGTTACTGGCTGTTAAAGATAATAAATATTTAAGGTAGAGTGAAAGAGAGTTAGCGCGTAACATCATTTGTCAGACGAGGACAGCGATTGCCGGCTGTGCGACGCTTTTAAGCCATTGCGCATGCGTCGAATGTTAGTGTTCTCAACTGAACAGATGCGGCATTTTTATTCTAACATAAAAACCACGCTGTTTTGGAGTTCGTAATAAACAACGTTTTATATTTACATTGTTATTTTTCTTTTACTTAAGTCACCTTGGTTTTATTTTTTAATTTTTTAAATTAATATTAAATATCGACGTTCTAATTAGCAAATTATCTAACTCCTTTTTAGAGAATATTTTATTTGTACGAAAAAAACAATTACTTCAAAATTTATTATCATTTTAAAAACCATTTAAAATTATTTATATCTAATAGAGATATAATATTTAAGTTTGAATCATTCAAATAATTTGTAATTGGATTATTGCTTCATCAAAATGTTAAAAAAAATCACCCTCTAAAAAATAAGGAGTTAGACAAATTCCTAACTAGACCGTCGATATATCAAATCAATATTAATTTTTTGTTGCAATTTTTAAATTTGTCATTTTGAAAAAAATTACATATTTTTTGGAGTATTTATTATAAGTCGTCTCTATTACTCCCCGGTGGTTGAGAACACTAACGTTCGACGCATGCGCAATGGCTTAA
This sequence comes from Papilio machaon, assembly GCF_912999745.1. Taxonomy (NCBI): domain Eukaryota; kingdom Metazoa; phylum Arthropoda; class Insecta; order Lepidoptera; family Papilionidae; genus Papilio; species Papilio machaon. Next base: position 1,033,335 of record NC_059989.1, on the reverse strand, counting down.
AAGCGTCGCACAGCCGGCAATCGCTGTCCTCGTCTGACAAATGATGTTACGCGCTAACTCTCTTTCACTCTACCTTAAATATTTATTATCTTTAACAGCCAGTAACCCTTATTTGCGGCCAGATTTAATTGAGCAACTTTATATGATAATTAAAAGAAAAAAATTAGCTTTAATTTGACATATAATTAATAAAAATAGGTTACAAACGTATAAATTTATCGAAATCATACCTGTTTACACCTGGCTGCAAAGAGGTGCGGCCAGGTGCGCAACGGCAACCGTGATTTTTTAGAATCTTGATATTAATTACCGTTATGTAGACGTTATTTTATTTAAAAAATAAATAAACGAAATTTTTTACCAAAAATCAATTAAAAATAATTTTTTAAAAAATAATGGCGGCCAAATTTTGATAGGCACCCTAGTAAATATATATTCTCTTAACTATAAATAAACATAAAAATTTGGTTTTAAACAAAAAGTCGATGAGCACACCAATCCTGCAGCGGGATCTTAGACTATCACTTAATGTCCCCAATGGGCTCGGAGCCTACCCTAAGTTAGGGGTGACTAGGTCATAGTCAACCACAGCCAAGTGCGGGTTGACTTCACACATATCATTGAATATCTCAGATATGTGCAGCATCACGATATTTTCCTTCATCATAAAAACGTCGGATAAATGTACATATGTAAATCGAAACTCGAAAAACACATTGATAGCTAAATAATTATATGAGTCAGAAAAGAAGAGGACATAATAAGGTTATTGAGGTCAGGTTATAGTTGTTATAGTTTAACAGCTATTATATACAAGTAAATTTAAAATACCTTGCGCAATCAGCGGGTGTATTCCCGGAGCTGTCCCTTGTATTGGGATCTGCACCCCAGGCTACTAAAAGCTCAGCTTGTGCTGGCTGCCCCGCTCTACATGCTACATGGAGACATGCACTTCCTTTCTCCTAAAACAATCAAAATTAGTTTACTATCAATTTATAATGATTATAAATTAGTCTACAAAAATACTTAGTAGAGAACTACAAGTATTAAAATTTTTAATCATTTATTTATTTAAATACACCAAGATGTAAATTATAACACATGCATAATAACTAATATAATAAAAGCAAATAAAAAAAAACTGATAATAATTTATCCAAATTATATGTGTACACATCATACAAGTATAACAAAGCAACAAACTGAAACACCAATACTTTATATAAACAAGATTAGTAAGATTTATGTAATTGTAAGGTATTTGTCGGGTATGCGCTGGCACTGCGCATAGAATAAATTAGTTCGTTACCTACCGCGTGGTTTTATTGACGTCTCAGTAATGAAGCTAAATATGTAATAAAAAAAAGATAGAGGGAAAAAAGGACAAAAATAAAATCACAACACCTCAAAGATATTTTTTAAATCTAGACAATCTTTTGTAGATATTGATTTGAGTCGCATCATTTCTTTGATTGTGCGATATTTGGATTACCATGATCTTGATTAGGATCTTCTATTACAAAAGAATTATGCAATACATTGTATATATACATTAATCTGATAATTGGTAAACATAAGCCTAAGTTTGTTCGAGCTGCAGTTAGAAACGGGTTATCTATCTATATATATGTATAAAAGAAAGTCGTCATTTATAACTCATTTATAACTCAAGAACAGCTGAATCGATTTGACTGAAAATTGGTGGGCAGGTAGTTTAGAACCAGGAAACGGACATAGGATAATTTTTACCCAGTTTTCTATTTTTTATTCCGCGTGGACGGAGTCGCGGGTAAAAGCTTATTTTATATAATAATGATATAAACCATCTTGAAGTACAAAATAGATAATTCATAAATAAATATAAACCTTGCTATATAGTGTCAATTTTCTTACCATTATATTACATGCACTAACCTGATTGTAATAATTGGGATCAGCACCTTGTGCAAGTAACCGCATGGCTGTATCGAGCGAAGAACTCCTGACTGCACTATGCAGCTGTCTGCCCAACTCACTGGGTGGTTCATCTCGACGGGCTTTCAGAACATATGCCAAACGCAAGTGTTTAGCTAATATGAATTCTGACTTTATTGGACTGAAAAAGTATTACGAGTTTCTTAATTATATTAACTTTTGGTAAATCCTCTAGGAATGAGACCTAGGTCTAGTAATCCTTACTAGTATTTATAGATTTAAGGGAAAAATACTTGATTGTTCTGTATAAACTTAAAACAAGCTTATTTTAATACCTATAAGTAGCATTGACTGTCTAGTTCCTGTCTACCCACGTAAAACTGGGACTGCTTGCTAGTATTTTATATAACTAAGCAGAAAATTACTACAGTTAATCTTAGCATATAAAAGATAAGATATGTAATTGTCTAAGATGCAGCATTTATCAAGGGTATTAGTTGCATTGATAATTCTGCAGCCTTATCTTTACTGAAAATAACTCATGGGATGAATAACAAGTGCATTATAAACAAAGATATATTAAATTTTGGCTTACTTAAAGATACATTTTTGTAAATAAAATTGAGGAATAAAAATATTTAAACAACAATCAACAATATCATAAATACAAAAAATTATACATTTCTAAATAACTTACTGTAGTGGATCTTTGGGTTGCGGTTTTTTACGCAAGTGTTTTGGCGCCGAAGTGTCCAGTAACGAATGTTCCCATATACTATTCACATTTTGAGCTGTAAGGGACTGCACCAACTACAAAACATAATGTTTACGTACATAAGTCTATACAGTGTTTTTGCGATCTAGCCACATAACACGGAACAATAAAGTTTATCGTCATACCGCCAGTAAAGAGGGTGGCCAGGAACCTTGCCGTAGTGATTTAACGTGAGAAATATGTCTTCCCATACTGCGATGTACACTACAGCATTCGGCACAAAGTAACAATCCACGGTTAATCGATGCCCACGTAGGATCTGAAACCGCAATTTTAGGTGGCGCCCACCAGATACATTAGACTATTAACATAGGATTAAATTATACCAATTAAAGAAAATTACAACACCGCCTGACCTGATGCCCCGCAGTCCGAACAAACTTCAACAGTTGAGCGGTGTTTAGACCGCGATATCATTTTAATATTGGAATTTTCGGAAGACTGTAGGAAACCAAACAAAACGTTGTTAAAATTAACTAATTTTATTAGTTTTCCTTGCGATACAAAAATAAAACATTTTAGGTAAATGTCAATCAAAATATAACGCAGATTATAAGTGATTTAAAGGAGACTTGCTAGATAAAAAAATATTGACCTATGACATGTTTTTTATTTGAGACATTATTTTTATGAAAATTATATTACATTAAATACTATTTAAAGCAAATTACAGGTAGAACAAGTTAACTGAAAATAATATTTGTAGTTTTACAACTCAAGCACTGCAAGAGCTTATTTTATCCATACACTGACGATTACACAAACGGGCGTTTGTAAAACGCCGAACACCAAAACGATAAATTGCAAGGATTAATTGATTTTTTGATTATTTTTAGTAGTTTTTTATTAGTTTAAGTATTCAGGTATATCATGTTCCAAAAAATCCTTTATTTTAAGAGTAATTCATAATTTTAAATTATTTAATTTTATTTTTAACTTAACTTAAATTATTTAACTTTTGAATTTTGAACAAAATGAAAATGGGAACTTTGGTTAACTTTTTTTTAATTTAATAAGGCATTGGAACTTTGGTTAACTTAGCAATAGTTCGGCAATGTAAAAATATTTGTGAAAATGTAAAATGGCAACACTTGTCAATAAGAAAAAGTAAAGGGACACGTCGCATAAAGTGGATATAATATTTTTTCCAAAATGAAGTTTTCTCTAATTTTAGGGCTAGCTATCTGTATAAATATAGCAATAGCTGATCAAGAAACTTTAGTCTTGGTTGATAACCTTAATATAAGAGAAACTCACTCACAATTCTTTAAATCGTTGCAAGGTAAAATATTCATGGGTTAGGTAAAATGCCGGCTATCACAATTTCGAATATTTCAAACTAACTCCAAGAATAGTATAAAGCAAATTCCGTTGTACGTCAAATAATAGTGGTGGTTTTATTTTTCAGACCGTGGTTACGTTCTTACATTCAAGTTGGCCGACGACGGCAATCTACTTCTCTCCAAGTATGGCGAATATTTGTACAAAAATCTTATAATATTCTCACCTTCTGTGGTGGAATTCGGAGGTCAAATCGACACAGAAGCTATCACCAAATTTATAGATGATGGTGGTAATGTTTTGGTGGCGGGCAACGCCGCTGCCGGCGATGTGTACAGAGAAATTGCTACTGAATGTGGATTTGAGGTAGAGTATACTTTTCTTTTTAATTTTTAAGTAAAGCACATGCAAATTACTGACCATTGAGTTAAATTGCTTTGTTTTTTATTATGAATTGGAACTCAAAATGAAGTCAAGAATTTTTTCATATTTGTATTAAAATTTAAAAAATTCTAAATGTTTTAGATGGATGAGGAATCTGCAGCGGTAATAGATCATTTCAACTATGACATGTTAGATGATGGAGATCATACCAGAATAGTGGTGTCACCAAAGAATCTTATATCAGCACCTACTATTGTAGGCGAGCACAACACCCAGCCGCTGCTGTTTGAGGGAACAGGATTGATTCTGGATAAAGACAATAGCTTAGTGTTGCCAATACTAACTGCTGATAGCACTGCTTACAGCTATAATCCAAAGAGTCAGGTAAGCTCAAATTACTGGCCAAAATAAGGGGAAGATTTTATCTAACTTGTAAATTAGAGATTTCACTTTGACACTTCAATATATAGAAACTTAAATTTCATTGTATAATGTCTTCTTAGATACCTTGTAAAAATGTTGAATTTGATAATACAAAACCTAATGAAAATAGGTAAAAACACAATATCTTCAATGTTGTTGTAAATCTTTTTGTCAATTTTCTTAACAGGTTAAAGAGTATCCCCATGCAGTTGGACGAAAGACTGTCTTGATTGCAGCTCTACAGGCCAGGAATAACGCCCGCATTGTCTTCAGTGGATCTATGTTCTTCTTTTCTGATGACGCATTCAACTCTCCAGTGGCTAAAGTGCATGTAAGTTGTGAAACATTTAAAAACAATTATTACAAAATTATAGGAACCAGAGATAGAGTGGTAATAACCAGTAGCCCTTATTACTGAAGGGAGCATACCATTTTCTTAAAGTTGTTGTGGATGTCCATAGGTGTCGATGATCACCTCAGTGTTCCTTATTGTTTGCCTCCTTCTCTTATAAAAAAATGTATTATATATATATAAGGCAGTAATTATACAGAACTAGCTTTTACCCGCGACTCCGTCCGCGTGGAATAAAATAAAAAAAAAATAGAAAATGGGGTAAAAATTTTCCTATGTCCGTTTCCTGGTTCTAAGCTACCTGCCCACCAATTTTCAGTCAAATCGATTCAGCCGTTAACATGACTTTCTTTCATATACATAGATTTAGCCATGATCTCATGTTTTGGAGCTGCTCAGATATATTATGTATGGTGAAAACCACTAAGTTGATTTAATTTTAAGCAGTTTCTATTGTTTTTACTCTTTAAATTTATTGTCTAATAATATTTATGTTTGGATTCTAGGGTGATAAAGTGAGTAGCAATCTTTCCGGCAATAAAGCTCTTGCTGTACACCTCAGTGAGTGGGCGTTTGGAGAACGGGGACGCTTACGTGTTAGACGTGTGCACCACAACAGAGAGGGTGAAAATGAGTCCTCAAACACATACACCATTACTGATACTGTTGTATGTAATAATTTATAGTTATTGTTATTTTTTAATGCTATTAATTTTGCTCATGTAATAACTAAACATCTGTTTGTACACTAATTGCAGGTTTACAGAATTGAAATTGAAGAGCTGAAGAATGGTAAATGGCAACCATTTGATGCAAATGATGTTCAACTAGAGTTTGTCCGAATTGATCCATTCATCCGTACAACACTGAAGAAGAAACCTAATGGAGTGTATGAAGCTGTGTTCAAAGTGCCAGATGTGTGGGGAGTGTATCAATTCAAAGTGGACTATGATAGAATTGGATATACGCGGCTTTATCATACCACACAGGTTTGTTTGCATTTTTAATTTTAGGCCATAACAGGAGCATGTAACCATACCTCTGGGAGCTGTGCATGATTTCATAAAAAGTATAATTCAAAAGTACTAGATTTTATTATTTATTGTAAATTAATTAATTAAAAAATGTAATTGTTTCAGGTATCTGTGCGCCCTCTGCAGCATACTCAATATGAGCGCTTCATTCCTAGTGCTTACCCATATTATGTCAGTGCATTTTCCATGATGGTTGGCGTATTTCTATTTTCAATTGTGTTCCTTTACTACAAGGAGGATACTCCTAAGACCAAGAATGAATAAACGCCACAAGTTATTGTTTTAGTAACTAGATTTAGATTGCTTGATTCTTGTTTATTATATTTTGTCAGTCAATCAGTGTTATGTTACTTTAAATGATTTTCGTAACTTTGTATGAATGTCAATAAAATTATTTAAAAATTTGTTATGACTCTCTTTCCCGTGCCTATAATTTTTATGTTAAAGTTTTACCATGTCGCTTCTTTTAAGACAAAAATATAATTCAGCATCAGAAATCAATTAAAATTGAATTTCAATTTGATTGTAACACACGATCTTGTCGCTTATCGTAGCTTTGACTTTTTAATTGAAAGCAAAGCCAGCAGGTTTGTTAATATCCTAACGAGATAATTTTTAATTGAAAAACAGTTTAATACAAAAGTTTCATATAAAATTAAAATTTAGCCCCTTTCCGTGAACGCAACCATAATTATTGTAGTTGACAATTCAAAGTTGGTTCTTGAACGCAACGGTTTTAAAAGGCAAGAAAAAAAATGGCATGCATGTCATTTACTATAATTTTTAGAATAAATGCTTTATTTGTTGCTTTTTGATAAAAATATTGTTAGGAATATAGTGCAACATTGAATATTGTGCCAACAGGTTCTTTGTAATTAATATGAGTGAGATTTTATAATATCATTTAACTGATTCGTGTAGGTCGTGATTTAGAGGTCCATATTATTTAATATTTGCAAATTGTCGATGTTTGTTGTTTTGTGACCAAGTTAGATAGATAAAAAGTGAACTCTTGACGAAGCCGGTGGTTTCCAAAAGGACGTGGTGAATGTCATAGTGATGTGTTTACATCTTTAAACTGTCTCCGTAAGTATGATGTCATTTACTGTGACTGCCATTAAAAATATGTTGGCTTTGTGCCCACCCGTTTTCCTACTAATCCTATATTTCAAATTCTGTTTTGTGGAAACACGCGGGATAAGTAAAATAAACCTTATAGGTTATAGTTTTGCATATTTATATCCCATTGATAGTAACCTCAGTGTATGCAACACTTTTAGATCATTTGTTTACTTGTGCCAAAATGTTTGTATAAATAACACAATATTTTAAATATATAATAGTAAAGGTAAGGACAAACATAAATATTTATATACATTTGTTTTTTATTACCATTACCAAGTTAAAGATTTATATAGAAGAATTATATAAAAAGCTAAAATGTAAAATAAACTTGTTTTGTTTATCATATATAATTATATACAAACAGCTCACAGCATAACAATGATAATAAACACATTAAGTAGTATGCCTAATTGCACCTCTTGAATGTTATCTACAATGAGCAATTACAATGATAAAAGTTTATTAGATCATTAACTTTGTACTAAAAAATGTTAAACAATTAAAAGTGTACAAGCGTTGCCATCTAACGATGTTTCTTGTTAAATCACTGAGCTGGATCCTCGTGATACAGGCTGCGCCTAGTGCGACGATCCTGGATAATTCACTGTATTTTTGGATGTCAATAAATAATTTTTAATATTTTTTTTCAATGTTATTTATTTGAACTTGTATCTAATACTGGAGCTGGATACTTGTAAGGATATTTTATATTAACCCTTTGCACTCGAGGGCTCCGGAGCGGAGCCATTTAAAATTTGTCTTCAAACTCGAGGGCTCCGCTACGGAGACAATGGAATTAATTTTCAGTTTTTAACATGAGAACAAAAACAAATCGTAAAAATTAGTTATAGGATATTTCGCTGTTGGTGACAAATGACGATCGCGGCTCGCAGATTGTTATGCTCTCGATAACAGCACACAATCGCGGTTTGAGCAACATTCCGCATTCCGCACTTGGATGCAAGTGAGTTAAGGGGAAAATATGTTTTATGACATATAATCCAGCTAAACCCACTAAATGGGGAATTAGAATTTACGTTCTGGCCGACTCAACTACCGGTTATGTTTATTCGGTTTTGCCTTATTACGGAAGTATTACTTCTGAAAATCTCATAAGACCTGATCTGCCTGTCAGTTCCAGAATTCCTTTAGACCTGTACAGAAAACTATTGGACAATGTTCCTAATGCTAAAGGTTATCATATTAGGTCCTTACATATGAAATTGGCGTTTTGTATGGGAGGAACAAAAAGTCGAATATTTTTTAATATAATATATTTAATTAATCAAAGTATGAACCATTATTTTCTACCGCTAGCTTTTCCATCATGGTTTGCAATTGCTGACAATAGACATCAGCCGTAATAGTCTGGCCAGATTTGAGAAAACTGTAATGAACAATACCGGCACTAGTCCACCAAACGCTTACAAGTAACTTTTTTGGGGTTAATTTTCGCTTGGGGCAGGATTTGGCTGGCTGGCCAGGATCCAACCATTGCGCTGAGCGCTTCCGATTATCGTAAAGAACCCATTTTTCATCACAGGTAATGATTCGGTTTAAAATACCTTAATTATTGTGCCGGTTTAGTAATGTAACGCAACAGTCGACGCGCGTTTGCCGGTTTGCTTCAGTCAATTCGTGAGGTACCCACCATTCAAGCTTTTTAATCTTCCCAATTTGCTTCAAGTGAATTAAAACAGTTTTATCACTAACATCGCAGCCTGCAGCTACCTCGGACGTGGTTTGCGAAGGATCCGCTTCCACAATAGCCTTCAACTCTTCATTATCAACTTGAGTCTCAGGCCGTCCACGGGGCTTGTTCTGCAGATCGAAATTTCCAGAACGAAAACGTTGGAACCAAAAACGAACTGTGTTTTCTTTTGCAACACGACCGCCATACACATCATTCACCCTTCGAGTCGTTTCCGCAGCACTAGTGCCACGGCGGAACTCGTACTCGTAAATAATGCGATATTTTAAGTTTTCCATTTTGTAAAATGAGTGACGCAAACAGAAAAAAACAGAAGAAAAAAAACAAATGAATGACGATCATCGAACCACAAATACATGAGTCTATAGCTGTACAAATTTGAATTTGGAATTCCTTACCAAAGAGGAGAAATTCGTGATTAAAGTGGCCAGTACGAAAAACGCCAATTTCATATGTAAGGACCTAATATGTATACCGACAGGTATTATACAAGCATACCCCTTGCCGAATTACACGATTACACAAAAAATATGCGTGGAGTAGATCGGGCCGACCAATATGCTGCAACATATTGTTTTCTGAGAAAATCCCTGAAATGGTGGAGAAAACTATTTTTTTGGGGGATGGAAATGTGTACAGTAAATGCATATATATTGTACACTTCTGTTAAAAAAATAAATAATGAAAAACCAATGACACACTTGAAGTTTGTAAAATTGTTGGTGGACCAATTGATTGGGAATTTCCGACAAAACAGCACATCTTGAGAATACAGTTACACACCAAATACAGAGGCCAGACTCAACAACCACCTACATATTATACGTTCTGGAACCAAGAAAGATTGTTTAGTGTGTTCGAATAGAAAATTTCCAGGCGAAAGACGGCAGACCCATTATTTTTGTGATACCTGTCTAGAGAAGCCAAGATTACATATTGGCAATTGCTTCGAGAGGTATCACACTTTGGAAAATTACAAAATGTAATAATTTTATAATTTTTTTATATATCCTAACATTTGTATCCATAAACAATTAAAAAAAATAATAACATACAACGATGACTTATCTTTCAATGCGTATATCATGAACTTACATGTGAATATGATCTTTTCACTCAAATGGCTTTGAGTTGCTGGTAATATGACTCAAAAAAAAACTTCGAGTGCAAAGGGTTAAGAATATAAAGTGTTCTAGTCTATGTAATGTCAATTCCACAATATTTTGATATTGTACACATTTAAAAATTATTATTATTTACAAAGATATAGATTTAAAGATCTTGCTACTTAGCCTTGAAAATAAATCAGCTATTTAATTTTTAACATTTTATGAATATTTAATGTGCGCAAATTTCCTTAAATATGTATTTCAGTCATCTTATTCTTCAACTTATTTAAATGATTCATATTTATTTGTGCTAGTTTCCAATAAATGATATATATATATATATAGTATTGTAGTTTATACTATATATATATATATAAATGAATGCTCACACCATCATGCATGAACGGCTGGACCGATTTCACTTTTTTTTGTTGTGTTTGTTATTGTCAGGAGAAGGTTCTTATGACAGAAAAAATTAAATAAATTGAGTCGGATGGATGGATAATGAAATTTGTCTGGAAGTACATATAGGCTACATATTAAGTTTTTTTTTAATTCCGCGCAGACAATGTCGCGGGCGACAGCTAGTTAATATAAAGAGGAAAAATTTGATTGTTTAGGCTCCGCAACTACTTAATCGATTTGAAAAAATCTTCCACTCTTGTTAACCTACACTATTCCAGGGACATAAGCTATATTTATTATTAAATTTTTTAAAATTCTGTCTGAAAAATTCACAGGTATTTGGTAGTCAGTTATAATTTGACAACATATAAACCACTATGTAATTATGTAGTGGGAAAAGCATTAAGAAAATATATGAAATTTCGTATGATATACCAATTTATTAAGTTGGAGTATTTCGGTTTTAGAAATTAAACAAGAATCTCAACCATTTGTAACAAGAGATAAAAAGAAACATATATATTATGTTAACTTTATATGTTGAATTTAGTTATATGTTCTGTATTTGTATGAGTAAATAACCTTTATAAAAGAGAGGACATATTGTAAGTGCAACATATTGATTGCACTTATATGTCTGCATTAGCGACAGCTGGCATGTGGATGGATTACCTTTTTTGCTGTTTATAAAGTCTATCCTTGTTATATTTCCTTAGGGCCCACGGAAAACTTGAGCAATTGTGAAGCCATATAGTAATGAGTCAGTTTATTCTATATGAATAAGTAATTATTAATTTATTTGATCAGTTATTAAAAGATAATCAGGATATAAATTATTATCTAGAATTTTTTTTTTATTAATTATCTCTTATTGTTTAAAGAAGGATGTGTATAAAGGGTTATAAAAGGTTTGTCATTACCCTTTTTAAATTATATCAGTTTTCTTAAATTTATAACACACTAGCAGTTGCTTGTGACTTTATCCATGGAGAATTAAGAAAAATGTAGTAATAAATATAGCCTATGTCACACAGGGATAGTGTAGCTTCAATGTATCGAAGTATTTATGAAATAAGAGTCAGGATTTATCACTGGTTGTCGCCCGCGTCTCCGTCCGCGCTGAATAAAAACTTAATAAGTAGCCTATGTGTTCTTCCAGACTATGTTTTACAGTTGTGCCAAATTTCATCAATATCATTGATACGTTACGGAGATATCTTCAAACAAACTTCCATCCATCTATCTATACATTCGCATTTATAATATTAGTAAGATTGTTTGATTTTTTTTTATAGGCAGAGCAGTTACAATCGAAATGGATCCGTCGCGGAGGCAGCGCACGCAGACGAAGGCGACAGCGGAAGAGCAAGCGCTCGACCAGATTGCGAGAGAGGTTAGTGGATATAAAGTACCAATTTATACTACGAATGTACTGTGTCTCTCTGTTAGTTGTCTGTCTTAGTAACGAAAGGTGCCCGACAACGTAGAAGCCATACTTCTACGTTGTTGTCACCCTTGTGTTGTTCTATGGCGTCTTAAATTATTTTTTGGAAACCCAAGTTATTAAATTTTTTATTAAATATCGAATAACCAGATTTAAATAAATATACATGAGGTGAATTATTGACAAAACAGATATAAAAAACTTGAGAGGTGTCAAGGGACACCCGGATGGAACGAAGTTCCTTTCAATTAATTAGTGAAGGAACCAATGTTTATTCTATGCATAAAAAACTTAAGTCTTCACAAGAAGTACATTTTATTTCTATGAATTTTCGTTATATATTGTCACGTCGTTGCCATGGTGATATAGCATAAAGTGTCGTGACAACTTTTCGTAAGAATTTTTTCCGTCTAGCCCCCTTTCACAACGCGCGATAAGGAACTTCGTTCCAAAAATCAAATTTAAACCAACTGTAATTGAATGCCACGTAAAATAATAGCGATCGATAAAGAAGTTATTCGTAATCAATTAAGGTAATTGAATAACTTATTTTAAAAATACGTATACGCAAATTATTATATTACCTGTAACTTTTTAAAGTGGGCGCAAATGTGATGTGCAGCAATTATTAGCGGGCAATTAGCGCATGAATGTATTCAACGCAGCTGTTGCTCTCTGTGCGTTATTTGTGTTAATTGTTACAACACATTGACCGACAATGTCACTCCTTATCTTATCAAGATAAGATTGTATAATTAATTTGTCTTTGAAATACACGTTATAAAAATGCAAAGTATTTAAGTGGGTCAATTTAATGAATCTTGGTTAATAACATAGATCAATGTGAATCCCGTCTTCACTGCCGAAACAACTGTCTAAAAATAATTTTTAGAGTGGGATATGTTTTTGTGTATGTGTGAAAATCACAGTGGAAACGGTGCTTAAGATTTGTAAGTTGACTTTTAGGGCCAGATATAATTTATAAAAAGAAACAATTAATATTTTCTGCACGAGCCGTGAATTTAAAAGCTTAAGGTGACACACCTGGCGCAGGATGGCGCGAAAGCTTGACCACAAATAGAATTCCCGCCGTTTGTGGAGCAAACGTATGCAATGCACAGATTGACTTGCCGCTATTTTCTGACTCTTTAATTAGTAAACTTGGACTCTGCATATTTAATTAACAATAATTTTAAATGAACTTTAGTCAAAATATCGCGTTACTTTATGTGATATCTTCATGATTTCTTTTCCTTATACTTTCACAGCTGGAAACATTTAAAAAGTTTACCTTTTACCTTTTTCTCTAAAATACTATTTAGTACAAAATTAAGCTATTCTTTCTTTCGATTTATTCGGATGAAGACACTATAAACTTGAAACGTTTATGAGATCCTGGTATGAAAGTTGACACAATTCTAAAATAAGATTTAGTTGAACACCCCGATATGCAATTCGCCTTGCAAGTAAAATTCATTTCTATGTATATAGTAATAATGATCTAAATACTTTATCTGTTCGTATATTTATGATGAAATTTATGCTCAAACTTGTTTTGAATATTCTCTACTCTATACCTACAAACATGTTTTTTTTCGTTACTATCTTCTTATATATAAAATTTTCGTGTCACAATGTTCGTTCCCGTACTCCTCCGAAACGGCTTGACCGATTCTCATGAAATTTTGTGAGCATATTGAGTAGGTCTGAGAATCGGCCAACATCTATTTTTCACACCCCTATTAAGTTTTTTTAACTGCGCGCAGACGGAGTCGCGGGCGACAGCTAGTTTTTTTATAAAGTTAACTATGATCGTAACTGAAAAAATCAAATACTCCAAATATTAAAAGGTGTTTCACAAACATATTATAGATCTAAGAAACATTTACGACTTTGTGACCGCATTTAAAATTCCCTCTAGCATTGTTTACGTATAGAATCGTGGGTGGTCGATACACGCACTTGGTTTGAATTATTTTTAAAACTAAGCCCTTTTCTGGTAAGATTATCAATTTAAAACTCTAGTTATTGATCAAGTCATTATAAGAAAAATATGTGGTGAAACTTAACTTTATTATATTTCGACTATTTAATGTTATTTCAATGTAAAAAAAACACGCCCATAACCTAGGATGTAGACAGAGAGTATATATTTTTAATTTGCACTAATTTTGGCACATTACACCTTGCATATGCAGAATCAATACATAGTATAAAACAAAGTCGCTTTCGCTGTATGTCCGTATGTATGCTTAGATCTTTAAAACTACGCAACGGATTTTGACGCGGTTTTTTTTAATAGATAGAGTGATTCTTAAGGAAGGTTTGTATGTATAATAAATGCATAATATAGTAGAGAAACACTGATAAATTTAAAGTTTTCTAATGTGATGTCGTAAATAAGCACGTTTTTTTGCGCTTATATTGCAAACGCTGGCTGAACCCTACGAGATAGACCAAAATAATGTACTACAGTATTGTTCACCTTAAAAAGTTCAACAAACTTCTAAGCTTCTAAGCTTCTAAGCAAAACATGTTTGTATTGGCTAATGACAAAAAAGCTGTGAACGTTGTGTATAAGGACATTCTGTAGTAGGTATATTTTACATTGCACCCGTGCGAAGCCGGGGCGGGTCGCTAGTAAGGTATATTTTCTTGTTACTATTATGTTTAACTAATTATCGTTGGGTTATTTTTTAACACATATTTATTAGGGAGTTGTAATTCGGAACTATTTCCATAATTTAAGGAAAACCGGTTACTTATCAAACAACTGTCTTGTTTTTAACGTTGATGTAATTTTGTCAATTAACTGTAAACAATTTTATAATGACTTAGTTCGATGGTATTTGTATCTTTGGAAGTGTTGTGTGTGGTTTTACATTTTTGTTCTTCTGAATTGAATAGCAAGTTATATTTCTGGATATACGTGGAACTTTAAAGCGCTTCTTGATTCCTAAGTAAAGCTAATTACTTGTATAATCGTGGTGAGTTAATTATTCATCTATCTATCTAACTCAGATACATATATATATATAGTAGGATTGTTGAAATATTGTATTATTTTATACTCTCTTATTAATATTTCTATTGTTTTTATTTTTATTTCTTGTCACTGTTCGTGTGGATACCGATTTGGTTTATTTAGCTTATTTCTACCCAAATGTTGTCTGGCAGAGATCGCTGCTTAGCGATAAGATCGCCTTTTGTGAAAATCCTGTTGTACCTACTTTCTTTTTTGTAACTCCATGATAGTGCACAATAAAGTATATACCTACATGTATTTATATTTGTATAGATTAATTTCTTAATTCAACGTTAATTTGTATTAATATTTAATTTTACGCAACCGGTTTGCATACAGTGGCCTTAAATAGTAAAATTTAAAGGTTAAATAAAGAACCAATGTTATATAATTTTATAATAATAGGTTTTAAAGTTACGTAACGGGTAGTGTTGGAAGTGGGAACAACGTCCTATCGATCCTGCGACCCAATTCTGGCTAGCGGGAGTCAACGTCCTGCGCCACTGCTACAACATATAGCTATATAGGACCTGTAGTCAGCAGCCACCTACGCAACCTCATTATATTCCAGTTCCACTTCAATTGAAATGTCCTAGAGCAGGATTCTCATGTTTAGTATATGATTTTTAAATATTGCGCTTCAAAAACTCTCTTCTCTAGCTTCTTAAACTAGATTTGTATTTTATGTAAATTATTTCGAAATTGAAATTGTTTTTTTTTTTTGTAAAAAGCTTTGGATCATGCCTTGTTTGGTTATCAAGCCATGTCAGACGATATACCTATTAGGTTATCATAAACTCTCATTAAAATAGTTAAAATAGATTTTTAACAAGTTAAAATATATTTATGTAAATGGCAAGAATTTTCTAATTGCTTTTTATTAACAAAATAATATAGGCTTCAGAGGAACGTAGACGCCCCAAAGAGTAGGCGTACCTAGGTCTAGGTTTTGACGTCAGCGCAGCATTGATCGGTCTGCGCCCCCCCCTCCTGTCCCCCGGCTGATGAAACTCGACGGCGGCTGGCGTAAGCCCCCAACCCCTAAAGCCCCCCAGGACCCCCAGTCTCGGGAAATCGAGAGCACATATACCCCCTCATGCTACCAAACAACGTGACTGCTAATACTTTTCATCTATTAAATAACTTTTCAATGTAATCCCTGAACTCTAAGCTGCAAGCAAATAAGTACATGATATTAATTTTATTGGTCAAAGTATCAGGCGGTTCTTTGAGGTTACACGTTCTTGGTCAATTAAGTTCAAACAGGGTATAGCGTCCATAAAATAGACCTAAGATTTAGTCTAGATATGACGGTAGATGATCAGGTTGGAAAATGATCATTAATTTATGGAAGATTTACTGTTCATACTTACTTACTTTGAGTATTTTTTTGTCCATATAACTAAAATTTGAAGATAATTACTTAAAATTCCTTTAATATTATTTAAATATTAATTCACGACCGTTATAATAATGGGAATTTGTCATGTTACAACATCTTGGGGAAATGCGTCCTACATACAATAATAGAACATCACCAACTAACAAATTTAACTACACTTTAGTCGTTACAAATGTTTGTAATAATATTTAAACAGATTACAAGTTCGTGTACAAAATCTAGTTTCTGTTGCGGAATGTATAAAGTATTCTAAAACTAATTTTAATTACGGCATGTTATTTAAAAACATGCAAGGTCTCTTAATTTGCATTAGATACGGAATATTCGGAATATGTACAATCGTCAGATTGTGTTTTAAATGTAAAGGTAAGGTGAAAATATACCTATTGTTAATGAAAATATGGAAATTTAATTGATCGTGCAAATTTTAATAGAATTGAAACTCGATAGTAATAAACTGACTAACTGTTGGAGAAAGCACGGGTCAGTAAGAAGTGCGACATTTGAATATATACTTAACCTTCTAAGTTTTAATTAGTTTAAACTCGTATAACTCTTGAATCATGCAGTACTTATTGCTAATAGGATTTATATAGATAACTGGCTGTCGCAAGATAACGTCTGTGCACAAAAAGAAAAAACTTGAGAGGTGTCAAGGGACACCCGGATGGAACGAAGTTCCTTTCGATTAATTAGTGAAGGAACCAATGTTTATTCTATGAATAAAAAACTTAAGTCTTCACAAGAAGTACATTTTATTTCTATGAATTTTCGTTACATATTGTCACGACGTTGCCATGGTGAAGTAGCGCTCATTCGTCGTTAACATACTTACTATAGCAGAAAGTGTCGTGACAACTTTTCGTAAGAATTTTTTCCGTCTAGCCCCCTTTCACAACGCGAGATAAGGAACTTCGTTCCATTAAAAAGAAAAACTAAATAAGTAGCCTATGTGTTCTTCCAGACTGTTCTACATGTGTGCCAATTTCATTAAAATCCGTTAAGCATTTACGGCATTCGCATTTATAATATTAGTAAGATTGTACTATAGATGTTCTTTTATCGTAAAAAGTAGTGGGTTGGGGTGCAAGTCCTCCCCCCGTTCAATGATGTTGAGTTCGTCCGCCATGTTGGATGCATTTACTATTACATAGCTATGATTAAAGTATGTATTACATGAAATATAGGCTAATGAACTAAAATTAGGATTAGAACGGGCATATTTATATAGTTATATAATTTTTATTTTCAAAAGCACTTCCGATGTTGTACATATGTTGACATCATTGTGCATTGGATGGTCGCGGTTTAAATTGAGCAATATAATACAAATTAAAAACAAAAGTAATTAACCAGTTATTTTATTATAAGAATAAAGTTATTAAATATACTTCGGTAATACGTAATACGTATAATCTTATATTCCACAAGGTGCAAATAATATTATCGTTGTAACTGTACTTATGCAGTCTTGCTTTTTCAATAAGCGACCCAATAAGATAGAGAGAAATTCGGCTCCGTCGAACCGGTTGCCCCGGTCCCCAGTCAGTATAAAACGATTGTTTACGTCACGTGTACGTTTAGCTATCTACGAAAAAAAATAGGTTCCGTAAACCGTTAAACCCCGGAAAGGATGAACTTAAGTTCGCTATTTATGAAAGACGTGCGATTGCCTCAATAGTCAGCTTCAGTGCAACTCTTGCGCTCGGCGCTGTTAATAATATTCAATATAAAAACTTTTTTACCGTTAGCTGAACATTCACCGGGAAATTGCTTCACGGAGTGCGACCCACATTGCTATCTAACGCATGATCTCAACACCAACTAATGCGCTCAATTGATGGTATACTAAAATAAAGTTGTAGTTCAGTGTCTGCGCTAAAAGTGCATTTCTCCAGCACATTTCGCGTGACATGGGATGAAGGGGGATGGGTTTGGGCGGGCGGTCTGGAGGGGCGCCGCCGGGGGAGGCGCGTCAACGACCGCCACTCGCCGCACGCCGCCAGTCTGCGAGAGCGCCTGGAGAACGTTCCGTGCAACCGTGCAGCTCGCTTCGTCTCGTTGGCGTCTCGGGCCCCCACGCGCTCACACCGCGATTGTTAATTAACTAAGACACGTGCGTGCTCTTGACGAAATCTCCTACTGTCACGTTGAAGTGCGGACGTCGATAGAAATAGATTTACAAGCGACGCGTGCCGCTTAGTTGAACGGACGATGTTTTAGAGGCTCCATCGTTGCGTTGTCACGGCGATGGTGCGGTTGGGGCTGGCGATGGTGGTAGGAGTGGCCCCGGCGCTGGTGTCGTGGTGGCGCGGCCAACGCACTCAGCTGCCGCCGCCGCTCATCACACCAGTTTCGCCCGCCACCACGCCGACCTCGGATAAAGTACCGCGGTGGCCCCAGCATCGCTCGCTCTCCATCTCTGACTGCCTTCCCAGCAGCAGCGACGAGGAGTCGGCACGCTCAATCGTATGCCATGTGCGCCCCAAGATCGTAAGTAAACGTAAAGTAAACATGTCTCTTAGTTAGAAATGATACACATTTAAACTTGTAAGGTTATGGTTGTAGTTACTTTCTTTTACTTTAATAATATTCTGGCAAAACTTAAAATTACGATAAACTTAAAATCCATACATGTTAGCCTCAATAACAAAGGCAAAACTGGTGATTGCCATTCTCAGTAATCTTGAAAATCCTCAGACCTTCGCTCGATGCTGCAAAAACTTTTGCAAAAAATGTTGTAAAAACGTCGGACACTGCGCAATAAACATTTGCAAAACTAAACTTTATCTTGCAATGATTATTACTTTATAACGTTTTAATTGCATTACGCAATTTCCGAAAGTGTTGCGCTGTGAAATGTGCACGATCATTACAGTGCACACGAGATAATAACTTCAGTTACTTTATATTGCGTTATTACCTGTAATTACATTAGAGTCCGTAGCTTTAATTCAAGACAGATACTGCTGCTGTAAAATATCTTACCAGTGAGAAGAACAGCCACGTATCGTGTCAATCTGACTGAGATCTGACATGTTTTCCTCATTCAATAAAGTTCCTTTGATTGAAGGCTATTTTCTATTTTCCTATCGAAAGCAAATGACAGCTTTCAATAATAATCGTCACTTAGTTTCTCATAACGAAGTTTCCGCTTTTCGAAAGCTGTGAATTTCACCAGCGACCCGCGCGATGACGTCATACAGGTTTGTGGCCAAAGTATTAATGTTGCATACAATAGCAGTCATACAGCTTTGTCTGTGAGCTTACTCGTTGAGATTAAGTACGAATACCATGATGTTTAAACTTATAGGATATTCCACGTTGCATCAAAATGAGATTCGTGGTGTGTAAATACAACGTTCCGTTGATATTGATCCAAAATCATGTTTCGTTGTTTACTATGAGGTACTTGTTATTATTTATATTTATAACTTACATATGTCGGCTGTCAGATGTAAACATAGTTTTCGGTTACTCGCGGAATTAATAACTTTGGATGTTATGATATTTTAATACGATGCCTTATCCAATAAAAAAAAAATATTATTTATAAGCGTTCCATTTTACGGAAAAACTTTGGTGTGTAAAAAATAAGTTTTTTTTTCTCTTATTAAACTAGTATGGCAACCCTAGTGATGAGTCAAGTGCGTTAAATTTTCATCACAAGTGGGCCTGTTGAAGTGTGATGCTTACGGCAATTACGCTGATAGTCTTAATGACTGCTTGTTACTGCGAATGTTCACGAGGGCATTAATGTGTAAAGCTATATGAAGACTTGGTAATTATTTTATTGACATAATCTTACTAATATTATAAATTCGAATGTTTAGATGGATGGATGGATGGATGTTTGTTTGAAGGTATCCCCAGAACGGTTCAACGGAACTTATTGAAATTTAGCATGGATATAGAACATAGTCTGCAAGAACACATAGGCTACTCATTTTTTTTTAATTCCGCGCGGACGGTGTCGCGGGTGACAGCTTAATATTCTCCTACTCTCCTTAATACTCTCTATCTAACACATAATAGCTAAAAAATTTAGATACGATGGCGAATGAAGATGGGGAAAAAGGGCACGAAAATGTTTGTGCATTATGTTGACATTTTTACCTGTTAGTCACCGCATCGATGTACATTTAATAGATGCATGCTTTCATACAAGTTGAAACGTAAAATATGTATCACATTTAACGTGTTGTGATTACTGGCGTCGAATCCTGATTGTACCTGTGTTGCCAGAACAGTCCAAATTAAATATAAGGCCATTAAAATGTATATGTTTTATATACATGTATGATAACGCAATAGCGTGTTAAACCATTTATTATATTTTGGCACTTAACAGATATATGCCCGAATACTGAAACGTTACTTAAATATCTCCTTTCGTAAGCATTGCTTACAATTTAACAGACGTCAAAATTTAAGTGGTATACACAAACGCAAATCAAGACATGTAAGCGCGTGATTCCGTAAGTAGACGTATTATTTTTACGTCATGGCAACATCCTTTGTTTTCGGTCAAAGAGTGTATAAAAAATACTTGTTCTCGATTACGTTTTCTTAAAATTCACTTTACGTATCCGTTTCACGCAGCATGGCTTGGACAACCTATAGTTGTAAGACGTGTTCATTCCCAAATAGTAAAGAAATTTAAAATAAAAATACTAAATAATCAAAAATCAAAGAAGGTTGTTAAAAAATATCCTTTCTGTTTAAAGTATTTTTAAATAAAAAAAATTAAAAAATTTGACCATACTTTTGTAGAATGGAAAGCATCTGGCGTTATGTTTTGACAAGTTTAAATTAATAAAATTTTAATAAATCATAATATCATCAAGACACTTTTTAAGCAGTTTAAGCGGGCGCAGACAGATGTCGCTACAAACCTATTTGCGATTTCGATATATTCTCGTTCAGTCGGCATTTTTATATAAATACTAGCTGTCGCCCGCGACTCCGTTCGTGCGCAGTTAAAAAAAACTTTATAGGGGTATGAATAATAGATTTTGGCCGATTCTCAGACCTACTGAATATGCTCACAAAATTTCATGAGAATCGGTCAAGCCATTTCGGAGGAATACGGGAACGAACATTGTGACATGAGAATTTTATTTGTCCGAATGCGATGATTATGATGAAGCAGACATGTTAACACCTTAGATTTTAACTTTTAAGATAGCTCGCGACCACTCTTAAATTGTTGGCGTACTTAAGTCGACATGACAGTTCTTTTGACAGCAAAATGTCGTTGAGTGACGATCCAGTATAAGAAATGTGATATTGAGTGGCCTTTAAGCATGGTACGACTTGAGTGGCATCAAAGTTGAGATGCGTCTTTAACTGACTTACGAAAATTCCATATTGGAGTTTAAGCGTCGTCTTATAATTTAAGACGCTCTTACATATTTAAGTGACGTTTCAGTATTCGGGCAATAGTCTCTTTTTACTGAATGTTGCAACAACAGATTCATCACGTTTGAAATATTAAAGACTTTAAGCCATTGAAATAAAGCATAAAATCTTTGCAACAGACACGTAAATTAAGTCGTTTTGGGGATGCATTCCATTTCTTGTCAAGCAAGACATTACTGATATTGTTGTCGTTTCATAATCGCTAATAGACAGCGTAGCTTGTGTGAAAGGGACGGCTGCAGTTAAATAGCAACTGAAAACAAAAGAAGGCAATCTTTTAATTCTTGCCATCTTTTGGTGGCTTAACTTTTAGTGCGCCGATGTTTTTTATATTCCTAACTAGCTTTTACCCGCGACTCCGTCCGCGCGGAATAAAAAATAAAAAAAGGGGGTAAAAATTGTCCTATGTCCGTTTCCTGGTTCTAAGCTACCTGCCCACCAATTTTCAGTCAAATCGATTCAGCCGTTCTTGTGTTATAAATAGTGTAACTAACACGACTTTCTTTTATATATATAGATATTGTATATCGATCGATGACTCACCGTTAAAAACATAGTTGAATCTATGTATTGTTAATCGGATTTTTAATGTTTTGAATTATGTACATATATATGTAAGATAATTGTAATGCGTGTTATGACTGCTGCCAAGCGAATGTAGTTCATACGTGGTACGTTCACCTCTGCAATTACGAAAGCGTGAGATATCCAACGGAGTATAGTTACCATCTTTATGGTTTTCGTTGGAAAACGTCTTTTAATTAACGTCCCAATACATTCGGAGACGCAAAACTATTTTGATTAGTTTCGGTGCAGTGCAACTTTCAGAATAATTAATAATTAAAATGTTTACTCACATTTTGTAACTATACATTTTTGAATTACGTATTTGTAAAATTTGTTTATCCTTAAATTTAATTTAGGACGATGCGTATCTTACCCCGAGTCGTATAACATTTTAAATAATCGTCTTTCAACTATAGAAGCATTTTGAAGCATCGCAATATTTTTACATTAATACTAGCTGCTGCCCGCGTCTCTGTCCGCGCGGAATTATAAAAATAAAAAACTTAATTAGTAGCCTATGTGTTCTACCAGCCTATGTTCTACATCTGTGCCAAATTTCATCAAGATCCGTTGAGCCGTTCCAGAGATAATATTAGTAAGATAAATGTTATATTTTTTTGTGCATGGTTACCCGAAGAGCCCATTCGCGCAGCCCCCTGGCGGCAATCGTCGTGCAAATGTCACGATATTTACGTACGAGTCGCGTGCGCATCTCAGTACCGTTCGATGTTAAACAGTTAATCGTCCGCGATCGAATTTTACTTGCCGGTTGCTCACTTTTCCGCGCTTAACGACAATTACATCCTGCCTGCGCCTGTGTGATGAGTGGGTTGTGATTAAGAAAGATTTGGTGATCTTCAATCTCTTCAAAGTTCTTCATATTTATCAACGCAGAGGCACCAAAGTATATTTATCATTGCATATTACAAGGTGACTATTATTATTACATTTAAGAAGGGAGAAAGAGGGAGTAAAATGAAAATTTAATTTATTTTATGTTTTTATTGTACGTTAGGCGGCTATTATATCGGTAACCACAATGTAAAAATTACTGGTGGTTCAAAAAATAATAACCACAGTTTAATAAAATGACTGAATAGTGTTTCGTGTACCTAACTACCGTAATAACTACCGTATTGCAAGGTTAAGAAACATACCTTGATTTGTTACACTTCTTTGTTCCTTAATAAAGATAAATAAATCTTACTAACATTATAAATGCAAATGTTTAGATGGATGTTTGTTTAAAGGTATCTTCAGAACGGCTCAACGAAATTTATTGAAATTTGGCATGGATATAGAACATAGTCTGGAAGAACACATAGGCTACTTATAAAGTTTTTTTTAATGTCGTGCGGACAGAGTCGCGGGCGACAGTTAGTACAAAATATTTTCATCTTTTAGCTACTATATTAAATTTTAATGGTCGTTATTATTAAATGAATAGGTAGTAAATTTTTTCTTAAACGCTAAAATTCCGATTAAGCACAAATAAACCTCGTTTTCTTTAAATGTTATTTACTCCGTAACTGCTAGCATATTACTAATGGTGTGTTGGGTTACGGTTGGTTTTGAGACAAATGTCTCTGTAAAACAGATTTAACAATATGTTTTAAACGGGCATTTTGGTCTCAGAAACCAACGCCTAGTTGTTAACAATTAAGTTTCATTAACCCTATTTTAGTGATTCGTTATGGGCTAGTTGTTGCATAATACAACAGTTTCGTATTTAAAACTGCCTACGAACAGTTATGTCCGTGTCCGCATTGTACACGTCCCGTTGACCGTGTCAGTCCTGCGCCTTTGTTGGAACATCGTATGCGCGTGCGCAGCCGAGAGCAATTATATACAGTACAGGGAGATGAGATGCCGTGACTGATGTCCCACATTGTACAAACACAATAGAGATTAGGATTAGTGGGAGTGGGATAACAATTAATTTCGATGTCTAATAGCTTTAGCAAAGTTTATGAAGTAGTATGTCACTACGGAGGCTAATCATATTTCCAGTGATGAAACAATAGTTATCTCTGTTTTTTGCACAAAGAATGATAGGGGATGCCTATAAGTTTTTCTACCTGTGTTTCGGCAATGGAAACCCCCGGTTACTCATTCTTTCAACAACTGCAACCACTACGTACTGTCGATATATATATATCTCGAAGTATTTTGAAAGGTGTATATACAAGTATTATGTTGTCTTCTTTTAAGGTATTCAATTATTGTATGCTTCAATGTTTAATTAATATTTAGTTCACCTAATTGTAACGTTTCACTATCAGTTCCGTTGGTGCGTTACGTCACCAATTTACCCGCGATTAGTTCAATGTCGAATGTCTTGTATTTAACACAAACAGACCTCGTTTTATTAACGATATAAAATTATTATTAAACAAATATGTATTGCTATATAATTACAATTAATTGTTACAATATAATTAGAGTATACAGTTTACAGTCTTTTTAATGATATATAATATACACACATGCGGAAGCCGTATGTTTAGTGTGACTGCCAGTTTACAAATCGTCGCCAAAATATAATCGAGTATGTATTCGGTTCGGAGCGTCGGTGGCTCAGGGATTAAGCACTTGCCTTGCAATCTACAGGTCCTGGGTTGGAATCCTGCCATGTAAAAATTTCTTTTTCGATTTACATGTGTATAGGTACACTTATCCAACGTTCTTACGATGAAGGAAAACATCGTGATGCAACCTGCACATATCTAAGAAGAAATTCAAAGATATGTGTGAAGTCAACCAACCCGCAGGCTAAAGTGGTTGACTATTAGAGCTGATGATGATATATTATATAGAGTATTTATTTTAATTGTAAATATGTTTGTTTGAATTTTATGTTTATTCTAAATTATTAAGTTGCATTGGCTATCAATGTAAAACACGAAGCACATTTACGTTTTTCCTCTTTAGTATCCATCAACTATATTTCTCGATACATTGCTTTGTCATGTATTTCATGATTCAATTGTTTTATGAATATAAAGTCGAACCTGGATAAGCGAGAGTTCAAGGGACCGCGATATTTTTCTCGCTTGCAGAGGATTTCCTCTTAGGCCGATTTTCTCGTTTATGGAGGTCAGCCGTCACTTCCACACAATAACTCTCGTTTATCCAGGTTCGACTGTATATACATAAGACATTTGGATTGGGTAGAAATAAATCCTAGGTGTTCAGAGAGAACTATAGCTGTCGCCACATAAATATGACGTGTGCAGTTGAGTATGTTCCGTCTCATAGGATTGTAGCTTAATTTAAAGGTCAAGGTAGAAATTAAGTCCTATTATAAATTGTCGTAACCTAGTCTTGCGAAGGATTTTGCAATTTTCGGCTAGCTTTTATCGTACCTGATTATTCGTATCGTGTCTTATTCTAGAAAATATTTTTATACCATATTCGTATCGTTATAATAAGATCGTAGGATAAGTGTGGAAAACATTGGTAATGCAATCTCTGAAACTAGTGTACAAGTCGTGCGAAAAACTCGTTGAAATTAAATCAATTATTAAATAAACATTAAATACTTAACATTTTGTAATAAACACATTACACAGTGCTCGATTGGCAGTTTTAACATTTCGCGTAACACCTTAATAGTGATGTTACACTGCATCGAAGAGCGGAAAATAAATAAAAAACATTAAAATGCTCTTACCTTAAATTTAGATTAACGTTCAGTGGGTTTTTTAATTTACGTTAACTTTAAATTAGTGAACTTAGTGAATAAACAAGATTAATCATAGCGGCAAATGTAGAAATAGTAATTTCTTAGATTCACACAAGAAGTCATTAAAATAATAATGGAACAACAGGTTTCGTGTATTTTTATTTATTAGTAACAAATAATAATCTTTTTAATATTTAGAATAGTTTGTTGAACTTTTCATTTCGTACAGTACGTATCTACACAATGATGTGAAGTTACGTAATGTGGCAAATGTAATCTCATGGCTATTTGCGAATTGTATGAACATTGTACAGTGTATTGTCAGCTTGAGCAACGATTTTAAATTTAAATGCAAATTTAACAAATACCTTTGTATTTTTTTAAGGAAAACGTACTTAGCTAGTGTAGAATTCATCCATCCATTGCGTTACTCGTTACGCCCACTGCTGGGCATAGGCCTTCCCCAAAGATCGCTACGATGATCGGTCCTGTGCAACCCGCATCCAGGATACTCCCACAACCTTGACCAGATCATCAGTCCATCTTGCAGGAGGCCTGCCCACGCTGCGTCGACTTGTATGTATGTACGTTGACGATGTGTGGAATTCATGCATTAGTAAAAAAATTCGACAATTTTTTTTTTTGTACTTAATACTCAAACTATATTTTGATATTGGTCCATTTTCAAACCTTTACAAATGTTATAACGTTAGCTTAATAATTCATTAACAATAGTTGAAGGCAGCTGGAAATAGGTTCGAGTTAATTTTAGAGCACGATATGCTGTCGGCGGCTGATATACGATAGGAAACATACGTCCTTAGCATCGACACCACGAGTAGTAAATCTGCCGCGCAGGGGACGTTTCCTTTACGCAAAAGGATCGACTAGGGCGACCAGGCTATATAGTATTCCAGGATAATTACTGATTTTATGCCTTTCTTTTTTTTACTTAAAATATTTTTATATAATATGGAACATATTTGGCTTCGAATGTACAACAGTGAAATGGATTAGACCACCGTAATACTTGTCCATTATAACCATATAAATAAATCTAAGCCTACTTTAATATCAGCTAAAGACTTATAACCCTTTTAAATATGTCATAATTTTATTATACGAATGCAATACATTAACTTGATATAAAGTAAATCTACTACAACCTTGTCCGCTTTTCTCTACGAGTGAAGACCGCATCGTAATATGACAACGACATATCAAATATCAAATCAAGTAATGATTACAAATGGCTATTATTAATTTATATGATTAACTATTTTATAATATGAAACATGATTCTCAACTTGATATTTAATATTTTCATAAGCTTCAACATGTTTGTACCTCATTCTATTGCATAGTTAAGTATGTATTAAGTAGATTCAATCAAAATAAATACAAATATATAAACAGAGAAAATTGGATAAAGTTATGACCCGTTTTAATAAGTTTTTATTTATAATTTGGAATCTGGCAATTCTATTATTGCAATGACGTGAATTTAAGTTCTTCTAAATCTCATTGTCCGTAAAAATTTAAGTGTATTCTGGTAATCCCAGTCGGTTCTCAGTAAAACAAAGAGCGATTAATCATTCACCTTCGCGCAGGAGCGGAAGCGGACAGCGCTTGGACATGCTGCGCCACTGTTTTAATTTACTTTAATGCTTAAGCTAGTAGCCATTTATGGTTTCAAAGCTTTCTTTCATTCATACTCTCTTGGACTAACTAATTAGTTTGTTAAATTTCTATTTTCATCACATTTCCTTTCGATAAATAAAATATTTTTTCGATTCTTAGTCATTAATTTAATAAAATGACAGAATCGCCGAGCTGTGTTTAAGTGACCGCTCGTGTTATATAAAAAGCTAACAAGCAATTGCATATTTTTCTAGATGATTACTGTTATCCGCTTCCGCTTGCGCGCAGTGCGCAGTGCGTACGTAACGGTGGTGCGCGATTACGACAACGATAGCGCAAGCCGCAAGCGACGATCGTGCGAACTGACAGTCTGTTCGCGACAGCGCCGTCGACGCCCGCGCCGCGCCTCCCCATATGTTTGTAGCGAGACGCGCGACAAACATCCCCCATTGTAAACATATCGGCCGTGTTTACAAATAAACATTATGTTGATGCGATCATACTACCCCATTGTCAGCGTCAATTGTCCTCAGAGGAACGCGCGGTCAACTAGTGGCGACTGACGGTGGAAATTAACGATAAGATAAACAGAGTGCGGCATTTTATCGCGGACTAAACGGAGTGCAGTGCAAAAATTGCGTCCTTCCTTTCTACTCGAGTGCTATTGCATTAATAATTCTGACTATTCAATTTGGCAATGGGTCATAAATCTGAACAAACACCGGATAATAGTGACGAGGAGAGTGGTGAGGCCTTCACTGACGGTGATTTCGACGATTCAGGAGAAGAGGCTGTTATCGAACGTTCTAATGTTACCAAAATAAGTCAACTACCGATTAATGATACTGTCAATCCCAACGTTGATATTTGCAAAGTTAATGATCCAAATAATGAAAATCAACCTGTGACAAATGGTAACGATGACAACGCGGAAACCGTTGAAAATGTAGAAAACGGTCACTGCGCTCCACTGGACGACTTGGACAATTATATGGAGCAAGGCGTGACGGATGCGCGTAAAGATTCTCAGAGCGAAATCAATCCGTCGATAGTCGGGATTCTCGGAGACCAGCACAACCATGTACGTAGCGAACTTGTACATGATTAAGTTTCTTTATACGGGTATAATAATATAAAACGTTTTGAGGACGCAGTCTCTCGTTGATCGCTGCTTCCTAGTTTAATGTATCTAATTGGATCTATGCAGAATTTTTTTCAAGCTTAGTATATAAATATTTTATTGTATTTTCTTATCGCCGGCATTAAAATTGTTCTTTGTTTTTAACATTTGAATTATCTAGTACCGCATTGTTATAGATTTAAATCATTTCTTCGATTCGTGCTTTTGATTTACTACAGGTTTCTTATCATGATCTTATCAAAAATTCGTAGCCTTCATAAAAATTTTGAAGCCATAACAAAAGAACCTTACATACTCTTGTCGTGTGATTGTTTACTTTATTCGTTAGTTCTAACGTTGTTGGTTTAAGGCCGTACACATGTATCGTATGGAGCTTACATAAGTATCACTACGTTTACTACTTTTTTTTCTTCGTAACCGCTCTGCTTGCTCAGCCGTTACTTCTGTTAAAATGTTTCAGACATCGCGCCGGTAGACTGTTTGACCGTCGTTGCTTCAATTGTGCTAACCTTGTAGTGAAATTTTGAACTGTGACGTTTGAATTCACATAATTAATAATAGAATCTTTGTATTAATTTCAAGACTTATTGCGGTTATGTAATATATAGTTAAGATCGGCAAGTGTTGGCCAGTGCACGTGCGTCGCCGGTGGATGACACTCGTATCGAATGTAGTGCACGGCGACCTCGCCTCTATGTCATGTTTACGTTAGCAAGCCTGCTCAATGTGGCCGCCAGGTGTCTGTTCCTCTACGTGAGTAACTTGGAATATGTTCGTAAGATCGATTTTTGAGTGCATTGTCGGGACAAAAAGATGAAAAATTTGCAGTTAGTCATCTTTATCTTTGGTATCGATAAACAATTGAATGTTTAACATGTATTCATTTAAGTGCGTGTGTATAGTTAATGTGTGACAGTGATGTCATCGGTTTTGATGGCTTTTTCAGATATGCTTCTTTTCATAAATTATTAATTTTTTCAAACGACAAAATTTGTCATGTTAAAACCAATTGTCGCAGGCAGATCTCTGCCTGTAAGGATGGAATGTATCCAGCTTTTTAAATGTTTAAAATCTGTCCTTAGTCGTGTTTTGTTGTATTATATATGAACAGCTTTTAAATGTAAATTTGCTGCTATGTTGCAATTTCTTGCTTTAATAATGAATTATGAATTTCGCATACGAAAGGCTCCAGTCCAGTCCAGGCTGTTTGTTTATTTAAAATTTGTCGATAGTCAATTTAAAAGTAATTAATGTTTGACGGAACTATACGAGACAGTAGTCATCGTCATTTCCGTTCTGCGCACGCGTTGTATCGACAAACATGCTGAGCACGACTTATTGTTGTATCTATGGGCCTTTATATTTATTGAGCCAACTATTGTAGATATTTATGAAGTGTATTATTTATTACTAATGTCTACATTATATCAAGTAATAAAAAGCTTTATATAAAGTAAACGCCTTCACAAATGGCCTCAACGAAGCGAGCCAAAAACTACGCGCACATTGCTTCGTGTGACATCATTTTAGCACATTTGTTCTGCAACTTGCGTAATCTGTTGTCACTGTGACGAATGTTTTATGACTCTGGTTGTAAACTCTTATGCCATTAACGTACATGTGTAGGCAGATACGAAAGCCTGGGAATCCGTTATATTTGCCTTAACATGGATGTGTACTCGACGGAGGAAAGAATAAACAGGAAACGAAAATGTTCATCCTGAACATATCCTCTCCTCCATTCAATGTAACATCTGAAAATCTTAATCTTGTTGCAGATGTTATATGCTGTTTTAGCGATACCAAATGACCGCTCGTTTGCCATCTCCTCCTATAAAAAATAATTACTATGGTGATATGTAGGGTTGCCAGGTCGCCAAACCTACTAGTCGGACAGAACAGCCAGTTTGGCCGGACATTTGGGTAGAAAGGTCGGACCCTATATTATTTTGTCTCAGTATTAATAGGTACACTCTCGTTTGGGAAATGTAAAAAGCCTAACAAAAGCCGGAAAACCGTTTATTTTGGCCGGACTCGCAATCAAAAAGCCTACCTATGTCCGGCTTTATCCGGACGCCTGGCAACGCTAGTGATATGTTTGTTTGTCGATACTGTTTTATAATATATCTGAATATAATAGTGCGTATTTGATTTTACATGCATTTCCATTTACATAACAATGAGTCTGTTTCTATTAGTTGTAAGTATTCTATTCTTTATCAAATAAGACAATATTTTTGTTTTATAATAATTGTATTAATATAGTGTATATTATTCCTTTTTGTATCGTAATAAAGTCTCTTTTGTTCGTAGGGAATTTTGTTTTCTGTTTTAATTTAACAATAGCTTTAGTGACTAATTGTGTGACTATTTTCCTATGAAAGACTCCAGTGTATAATTCTTCTAAACATTCAATAATTAGTAATACTTGAATGCAAAATAGTATCCGATTTTCACCCTAGTTTGCTTTATACATTTAGGTCCTGAATTTATTGAATTAGTGGTTATGGGTGGTCATTTTTATTATAATACTAGCTGTCGCCCGTGAATCCGTCCGCGCGTATTGAAAAAAACTTAAATAGTAGTCTGTGTTCTTCCAGGCTATGTTCTACATCAGTGCCAAATTTCATCGAGATCCATTCAGCAGTTCCGGAGATATCTTGTAACAAACATCCATCCATCAAAATTTTCACATCTATATACATATATATAAAAAAAAGTCGTGTTAGTTACACTATTTATAACTCAAGAACGGCTGAATCGATTTGACTGAAAATTTGTGGGCAGGTAGCTTAGAACCAGGAAAAGGACATAGGATATTTTTTACCCCGTTTTCTTTTTCTTTTTTTTTTATTCCGCGTGGACGGAGCCGAGGGTAAAAGCTAGTTTATAATATTAGTAAGATTAGTAAGATAAATCTTTTCGGATTGTTATTTATGACAATAATATGACTACGACTCGACGCTAAGTGGCTTTGTAATCAAAGGATGTTCTACTTGAGCTTCAGTCTATTGAATCCTCTTTTGACATTATAACCATATAATAATAATACAAGGATCATAATCCCGGTAAGTTATTGTAACTTCCTCTTCGTACAATAAACTAATGTTCAAATCGCTTTGTACAAATGTACAGTACAAAGCGATAACTTATATTTAGCAAAGGTGACTTCTAGTGTTTTTGTTAGTTTAAATAACCGTTCTTTACCCACTTTGGTACTCGAGTTATTTACATAGGATCGAGAAATCTCTACATGTACGATGACTCAAACCGCCCACCATCAGAAAGGTTAAATTGATGATTCGTTCTTGTGTTATTGATATTTAACTGCGTTGGTACATCAAATATTTTAACTACTTACCATTGGTGTCTGAGATCAATTCTGTATAAAACATAGACATCCCTGTGTTATAATTGGAGATTTTTGTATTGATTTTTGTTGTCGGACGGAAATTTTGGTTATTCAACAAAATTAATTAATTATTACGATCAATATAAAATAAATATCTGTTTCTCATAGTTTTGTTGCAATAGGAATGTTTTTGCACTTCGATCATCAAACGAATCCCTATTCAATGAGTAATCACAGATTTAATCATCATATGTACCTATCTGTTGTTGAGTAACACATTCTGGGTATATTCTCGGGAAACCCCGGGCTGATGACCGTGGTTATTGATGCTGCGTCATTGACTATTTATAGTCCAGTGATAGTGAAACAGAGGACGCCGCCCTATACGCTGGACTGACCAATTATGCTCCACACTCGACTCCAGCACACATAATGCCATCTACAGCGCCGAGTACCGCACAGAATGGAGAACGACCCTTCGCGAGATGGTCAAGAGGAGAGGTCGCGACCCTCAGGAGTTAAGAAACGATGCGCAGAGAGAGATAGTGAAACGTTTTCATTGTTAAAAAGCCATCACACAACTCAAAAGTATTGACAAGTGAATAGACAACATAGACGAGTAACCGTTGGCTTCTGAGATCTAAATCTTCGTTTAAAAAAATATTGTTATCTTTTTTTTGTCAAAGAAAATGATGGATGAGAAATTTTATACAGAGATTTTGGTGTCAAAAACCCATGGTTAGTGAGGTGTGTAGATATACATAATAAACTACTTTTCGAGCTTACGTTTAAAATAATAAGTTCCATGCAATTACGATTTTTTCATCAGTTAACTCGCCTAGCTAGTCAGTAACACTGCACAAGTTAGGATATTATGTCTACAAGAGATTGCCAATTTATATTTATGAATGTAATGGAAGGAAAGTAGAAATGAAGTGTTTTTTCGGATGTTTCTTTTATCGTTGGTTTATCAAATATTTAAATGGGACGCTAAGATAACGTGGCATTTGTTAGGCGTGACTAGTCATTAAAACAAAACATATTTACAATACGACGCTCGATTATCGATTGCTATCGTTACATTGATTTGAACATTAAATACTGATTGTTACAATGTAAGTTATATTTTTTATACAGACCAAAAATATTATAAATGAGATATGCTACGACCTTTAAGATGTTACCATATCACGGCAAAAAGGTTTATTAAGCAAGTCGCAATGCTTTCCCTTGTGACATTGGAATATGAAAGTAAATTGTACTTGATGTACTTGACTAAAATAAATTCTACATTTATTAATAACAAATTAAATAAAGATACAATATTTTTAACATATAATATCAACATAAATCTGTGGATACATATTGTGTTGTTGTTCTTACAAATGTGATAGTTTCATTCGTCAAATCCAAAGCTTACATAAGTTTCTTTCTAGTATGGTAATGGTAATGAGTGGTATGTGACATTTGTCCTAGGCGGAGCAACGTCTGGCGGCGAGGCGGGCGGCGCGGGCGGAAGCGCGCGAGATCCGCATGCGCGAGCTGGAGCGACAGCAACGAGAGCAGGAGGACCATGCTGACAAGGCATTCGATATGTATTCAGGTATACACAGAAATAAAATGCAAATTACTTCTTCCCAGTTGATGTCAACTATGACATTTCCATGGCAGCATAATATATGTATATCATCATGAAAAAAAATCTGTACATGAGGATGTTAGTGCATTTATACTAATGTTGCATTTTAATTATGATGACTGTTATGATATGTATAATTGTTCTAACGTTACAGAGACAGTGGGTCGTCGCGGCGGCCGACTGGCGTCGCTCAGCCCCGCCGTGCACTCGCCGAGGCGCAGCTCTGAGGACTCCGCTGACGATGTTTTTAGCATCAAAGACCTCAGGGTAACATCACACACATTTTGACAAAAACAAACTGTTATTATAATCGAATGGTTTTGTACATTTACTATTTACTTACTACTAAGATATCGAAGGTTGGACATTGTTATTGTTTACTAGTCGATGCCTAATATTGTAATTTTTGATTGCATTTGCAATTATAGAATTTTATGTATGTACGTTTGTTGCAGCACGAGCTAAAAGAGGTGGAGGAGAAGTTCCGCAAGGCGATGATCCTCAACGCTCAGCTGGACAACGACAAGGCGGCGCTCGGGTACCAGCTAGAGCTGCTCAAGGACCGCATCGAGGAGCTCACCGAGGAGCACGCGCAGCTGCAGGTCAGACCTACAACGCCAAACTGCTAAGTGAAGATTGCGCGAAACGTCGTTACATTTATTTACTTAAATATTGAAATATCTACTTACAGCGTGAACATAAAGAGAAGTGCTCAGCGCACGAGCGGCTAAAACGAGAGCACGCCACATTGGAGCGCGAGGTGACTGCAGCGCGAGACGCGGTGCGTGCGCGGGACTCCGCCGCCGCCGCCGCGGGCTTCGCCTTCGTGGAGGCGGAGCTCAACGGCACCGCGGAGCAAACAGAGCTGAACGGGATGGAGCCCGAGCTGGTTGCGCAGGGCTTCGGCAGCGTGCCACCCCTCGCCCTCGTCTCACACCACTCGGAACAGCTGCTCAATGACGCCGGAGAGGGCACACTTGGTGAGTGTTTTCCACCTAATTCGTAATAACTTAGTATGTGCCCGAACATTTGTGTAAGAAGGTGCTTTGTCAACGAACAAAATCAGAGGAAGATGATTTAATCAAGAAGACTTCCTTCAACCTTTTTTTTTCTAAGCAAAAATTTAAGACTACTTTATAGTTTTGCCTTAAATTGTATACATAAAAAATACTCTTCTCTTAGTTTAGGAAACAAATATTAATGCTAGTTGTCGTATTGGCAGACGTGCGGTTGCAGCGACTGGTGAGCTCGAAGCAGGCGCTGGAGTCGGAGGTGCGGAAGCTGAAGCTGTGCCTGAACGAGGAGCGCGCCGCGCGACAGAACGGTGTCGCCGCGCACCACGACAGGGAGCTCGACAGCGAGCGTGAGTACACACATGCGCGCACGCACGCACTAACGGACGTGCAACGTATACGTACGTACGGAGTGCGTATACGCAACGCTCATGGATACGCTTGTTGTTCATTGTTCTTGTACATTTTTGAAATGAGCATTTCAAATAAGTAGCAATGTTTTTAATGTATATTAGAATATTTTCTTCGTTAAGGAAAAATGCGAAGAGCCAGCCTTACCATCAGTATTAAGTTGACCACTATAATACTAAGAATAGTTTTTATCTTGCTTCATTTGTTGATTAGTTGAAATGATCTCACTGACTAAGAATGGCTATAAACCGTGTTACTTTGTGATTTTCGCCTTGAGTTTGTAAGGATTTGAACTAATAATAGGGATAGAATTACATGAGGAACCGTCAGGAACTTCCACAGGCGCGTATAAATCGGAATCGAAGCAGAAGCTGTAAATTCCAAGCAATGAGATAGCCATTAATAGAGATTTGAACGCGTGTTGTGCATGTTGCAGTGGAATCGCTGCGCAAGTCTGTGTCGGAGGCGAAGGGTCGCGCGGCGCGGGCGGAGGCGGAGGCGGCGCTGCAGGCGGCGGCGGTGGCGCGGCTGGAGGCGCAGGTCGCCCGACTGCGCGCGCGTCAGGACCACCAGGACGAGCACGAGGAGCAGCTCAAGCAGGAGCGCCGCAGGCTGCAGAGGGAGGTCTGTACACAGTGCACCGCAATACACAATACACAGCAGTACACAGTGCACAGCAATACACAGTACACAGCAGTACACTGCAATACACAATACACAGCAATACACAGTACACAGCAATACACAGTACACGGTACACAGCTCAGAGATAACATCGAAATTTCTAGAACTGTGTGCCCATTTGAGGTACAAGGTTTGATCAACGTAAACCTCAAGCAAATATATCGTGAGTATTTACTATAGGAAAACTTGTCCAAAGCTGTCCATTTCAGTGAGAAATGATAATCTCGAAGAAATTATCATCTTTTTTAATTCAATTTTTAATTCAATACTCGTTAATAACTTATCGATATGATATATATCAAAATGTATGGATTTTAATGATTCCATCACTAATTCATGCATATGTTTATCGTAGAGACACAAGAAAAAATACCATTAAACAGTACTGTACCGTCATTCGAAGCCTAATAAACATGAGAGTAGCGTTCGTTTTCGTAATGTGCTCATAGTGTACTTCCGGTCCATCCCTTCTCCTATCCCCTTCCCTCGTTTCTAGTCAACTCCATTTCCGTACGACTGCAGCGCCACCAAAGGCAGCTGAGACGTTAGACTCAATATTTCTTCATTGGCGTTTCGTTTCTCGCCAGAGGCGGTCGTGTCTAGCCACGTACGTGCTGTGAGCCGTCTCGACTAAGTTTGTAGTGTACTTCAATACGTAAGGTTTTATTTGCGGTAATTATTTTTCAAAAATCGTAAGTACAATAAACTTTTTAATTCATGTTAAACAGCTTAACGGCCTTGCCGTTCGATAATTTAAAATTGTTATATTCAATATTTTTTGTAGTTATCATGGAGGAGTGTCCATCCAAAGGGGAAGATCGGAGCCAGGGAGGAGAAGGCGATAATAACGAGGATCGGAGGGAGCGAAGAAGGGACTCTAAACATCTGGCCAAGTCGGTTGATGAAAAAAAGAAGAAAAGAAAGCGAAAGCGATCGAGAAGCTCATCTAGCTCATCCAGTTCGTCGAGCGCTTCTGCTTCGTCGAATACTTCCAGTTATTCGTCAGACTATAAATGCAAACCTAAAAGGAAGAGCAAGAAAAAACGGAGGAAGTCAGGATCAAAGCAGGACCGTAAGTTAATTATGGATTTAATTAAAACTGTCACTTCTCTCCAAAAGCAAATTATTCCGAAAGAAACTTCCGTATCCGGAAATGATGTTGCTACAAGGCCACGATCACAATCAATATGTGATTGTGACGATCAAATTGAACTGGATGCAAGTGGCGAGCTTTTCGAAGATGTTTCCGGCGGCAATGACGTGAATACGCATGAGTCTAATCAAGATATTCCCGTCATGGAACCGGAATTAAATTTAACTGTAGGAACTAAAATTAAGGAACCCGCTATTCCTCATACACCAGATGAAATGCTTAAGCAGCTGTTCGAGTTACAACTTTTCGATCAGGGGGACTGGAATAATGTCCGTTATGCGGACGTTCAAAAATCATGTTTACATAATCCTGGTTTTACTTCTCTGGAGCCCAATGAGGAGGTAAAGCGTTACGATAATTCAAAATTTTCTGCCAATATGGAAAAAGCATTTGCCGGTATCACATACGCACTTCTCAAACAACGTGACGTGTTACAATCTGAAATGCGAAATTTTTTAATTTGGGCTCAACTGTCAGATTCGTTAAATTATACAGAAATTTACACAAAGATTAACGAAATTTTTACTGAAGGCATTTTTTGTAAGGCTTCCTGTGATGTACTCCAATTAGTATGTGGCCATCGGGCTGAACTCATCCAACATCGCCGCGAGGGTATTTTAGCAAACGTCAAGGATCCCTTTTATAAAAATGCCTTTCGTAAAATCCCCCCTTCTTGCTCGACCTTGTTTAATGCAGAAAAATTTAGCTCTGTTATAGAAAAAGCTGGTGGAGTGAACAAAGCTTTTTGGCCAAAAATCAAGGATCGCAAACCTGCCCTGCAGAACGATCCGCATTCTTCGCGGGGCCCACAAAAACCGTCAACATCTAAAGGGTATCCGAAGAATAACTTTCCTGCACCACAAAAGAAACCTGGTACTTTCAACAACTCTTCAAGGGGACGAAATGGTAAGCGACTGGGAGATCACTCCACTCGTAAAGGAAATGATGCAACCTCTCCCTCATCCCGACGGGATAGGAGAGATCAGCCAAGGAAAAGGACCTGACTCGCCGAGTCATCTCTTCCGTGCAGGGCAGCTTCATGTTTACGTCGATCAATGGGAGTATCTTGGGGCGCCGCCTCATATACTCCAAATGGTTACGGGGTACCGCATTCCATTCAAACAGAAGCCTCCTTTGCACACTCCCAATTTTCAACACCAAACAAATGTGTCCCCGGAAATGTCAAAAATTATAAAGAAGCTGGTTCTAGAAGGTGTGCTAGAAGAAGCACGGGTAACACCCAGCTTCATATCCACAATTTTCTTACGTCCAAAAAGCGACGGCACCTCAAGGCCAATCTTCAATCTGAAAAGGTTAAACAAGTTTGTTCACGCCGGCAAGTTTCGGCTTGTAAATGTCCAGCGCGTGCCAGATTTTATACAAGAAAACGACTGGATGGCCAAAATAGACTTGCGCCAGGCTTATTTTCACCTACCGGTTGCACAAGCCCACAGACGTTTCCTTCGGCTGATTTATGCCAACAAATTATGGCAAATAACCTGCCTGCCATTCGGCCTGAGTTCCGCGCCGAAGGCGTTTGCGTGCCTGACCAACTGGTTAGCTCAGTGCCTACGAAATCGCGGTGTGCGCATTCTTGTATATCTCGACGACTTCTTCTTGGTAAATCAGGACGCAGCCAGTCTGCAGAAACACATTGTTGTCACTATAAGTCTGCTGCGGTCCCTAGGTTGGGAAATAAACACAGAGAAGTCGGTGCTCACACCGCGGAAGGCTCTGGAGTTTCTAGGTTTGATTTGGGACCCTTGGCAGAACTTGAAATATCTTCCAGACAGATTAACGACAAAAATAGAGAGTCTCGCTGCAAATTTACTAGCCAAGAAAAAGACAACTTTGTTAGATTTACAAAAGATTATTGGAATGATGAATTTCGCATGTTTCGTTGTCAAGAGGGGACGTCTCCATTATCGCGCGCTGCAAGCGCTGTCCAACAAAATGTTAGCTTGTCCCCGTATAAAAACTCTACCCTTACCAGCTCAAGTCATATTAGAGCTAATATGGTGGCAGCGCAATTGTCGAACTCACTCGCAATTACATATTCCCGCTCCCCGTCATTACCTTACTACAGACGCGAGCGATCTGGGTTGGGGAGCCATATTGGACAACCAAAAGCTGCAGGGATGTTGGACTCATTCTCAACAACGGTTGCACTGCAACCAGAAGGAAATGTTAGCGATTCTGAACGTTCTCAATCTTCGTGGAAAGTCCCTAGCATCCAAGGGTCTTTTAATACAGTCCGACAACAGGTCAGTAATAGCTTATCTTCGCAACGAAGGCGGGACGAAATCTGTAGCTTTGACAAATCTCACCAAAAAGGTGTATCAAATTTTGGACCTTTACAACATTCGAATATCCGTGTATCATATCCCGGGGAGCTACAACTGTTATGCGGATCGGCTGTCCCGTCGGCAAATAACACCAGAGTGGCACTTACTACCACCTTTAACTCAGATCGTGTTCAAAAAATGGGGCACGCCAACAGTCGACCTCTTCGCGTCACGAGACGCACACGTAGTGCAGACATACTGCACACTAGACAGGACCGACAAACAAGCGACCTATTACGATGCTCTGAGTATGGAATGGAATTTTCACCTGGCATGGCTGTTTCCACCCCCGCATCTCATTCCCAGAGTCCTAGCTCATCTGAACAAAGCAATAGGGTCCTATTTGATAATTGTGCCTCGCTGGGAGGGCGCTTATTGGAGGCCAGACTTGAAAAGTCGTGCTCAGGACGCTCCGTTCACGATCAAGAATCTGTCACAAGTCCTGATAGATACAACAACGGGGCTCCCTCCACCGAAAGTGTCGGAGATGAACCTCGAGATATGGAAATGTGGGGGTGGAGCAAACAGTTGACAGGTTGGACTAAGGATCAGAAGGATTTATTATCGGCTAGCTGGCGTAGATCTACCTTAAAAACATACAAGCCAGCCTGGGCCAGATGGTTATCTTGGGCTCGAGCTCAAAAAATCAGCATAAACAATCCTACAGCATCTGATTTAGCTAGGTTTCTCGCTGATCTTCACCAGAAAGACGGTTTTTCCTTAAGTACAATTCGGGTACATAAATCTGTTGTTGTCACTTTCTCTAATCCCGATAATCAAGAAAAATTAAATTCCCACACCTTAGTGCGACATGTTCTGAAAGCTATCGCCTTGGCAAAACAAAGACCTCAGAAGCCACCTACCTGGGATACTAGCATAATGGAACAGTTTTTGAATACCAAGGATGCTAATACTTCTAGCTTGTATGAAGCCTCAAAGTGCACAGCAGCAATACTTCTGCTTTGTTCGGGGAGACGGGTGCACGACTTAACGCTTTTAAAGATCTCATCACAACATTATATAACTGAGGAGGATGGTATTATTTTTAAACCTGCTTTTGGTTCAAAGACCGATTCTAGTACTCACCAGCAATCGTCTTGGAAATTAATTTCGAACAAAGGCAATGTACGTCTTTGTCCTGTTCACTGGGTTAAACACCTTATCCATCTCTCTCAGGAGAAAAGAGGAGTAGCTAACTCTGATAGTCTATTCATTGCCCTTACTGGAAGCCCTCGACCTGCATCTAGAACAATTATAGCAGGATGGGTGAAGAAACTTCTGCAAGAAGCTGGCATTAAAGCTACCGCTGGAAGTTTTAGGTCAGCCGTGGCCTCGAAAAACTGGGTCGAGAATTTCCCACTTGACGATATTTTGGTGCGCGGAAATTGGAAATC
Source organism: Papilio machaon (assembly GCF_912999745.1). NCBI lineage: Eukaryota > Metazoa > Arthropoda > Insecta > Lepidoptera > Papilionidae > Papilio > Papilio machaon. Next base: position 992,505 of record NC_059989.1, on the reverse strand, counting down.
GGCTAATACGTTCAAGAAATTCTATCGCAAAGATATCACAAACAGCATGATTAATTCCAATACAGTCTCAAAATTATTTGTACCAACTGATGATTGATTATTATCTATTTACTTTAAACGAGCTAGTCTTGTATGTTTAACTTACATTTATAATAGGTTTGCATCTTCCGATGTTCTCGTCAATCGCTCGATCGACGTATGTATCTTAGGGATCAATAGCTTGTTCTCAATAAAGCAAATGTAAAATTCAAGTTTTTTTTTTTTATTTTCTCATACACAAATAAGTACGTAACACAATAAAACAACAGAATTACTTCTAGCAATCACATTGGCGTATTATTTCGCGCCACCACCAGGCGATAGTAAACACGTCTCTCATGTTTATTAGGCTTCGAATGACGGTACAGTACTGTTTAATAGCTACGTTTTACCTGAAAATAAAACGTTTATTAAACATACTTACCTAATTCGAAGCCTAATACTTTTACATCCTACCTGGTGGCAAAGAGACGCAATGAAGAAATATTGAGTCTAACGTCTCAGCTGCCTTTGGTGGCGCTGCAGTCGTACGGAAATGGAGTTGACTAGAAACGAGGGAAGGGGATAGGAGAAGGGATGGACCGGAAGTACACTATGAGCACATTACGAAAACGAACGCTACTCTCATGTTTATTAGGCTTCGAATTAGGTAAGTATGTTTAACAAACGTTTTATTTTCAGGTAAAACGTAGCTAATATTGTTTTCAGGAAGTTGTTGACTTCTGGGCCGTTATCAATAACGGAAACTGCTAATGGTATGGTGGCAAGGCAATGACACGTTTAACCTCTTTTGTGACCCAGACATTGACATATCCCAAAATAAATCAATCATCCTGTATTATATGTCTCGTTCATTAATATTACACACCCTGTGTATATAAAATAAAATAAAACAATCCAAATAAACAGTCAGAATAGGTTATTGGAAAATAAAGGTGTAACCTTTTAATGAAAAACCTTTGATTATTTTCCTCGCAAGTACGGAATTATTTTAATCTTTGTTTCCTTATTTCTCGTGCATTTAAAAAAAAAACATTTATCTTACAACCTGCATGTATTGGATTTACTAATTTTAAACTGTACTATATTTTAAATGTTTTATTAAAAAAAAAAATTTAGCTGTCTAACTGTCGGTTTCTGATACGTAATTGTTCATTTAAAACATACTGTTATTTCTCTTTTATATATAGACTAGCTTTTTCCCGCGACTCCGTCCGCGCGGAATAAAAAATAGAAAACGGGGTAAAAATTATCCTATGCCGTTTCCTGGTTCTAAGCTACCTGCCCACCAATTTTCAGTCAAATCGATTCAGCCGTTCTTGAGTTATAAATAGTGTAACCAACACGACTTTCTTTTATATATATAAGATTTTGGTATCAGAAATTTACAGTGAGAGAACCCCGTCTCATAAAAAAAAAACATTTTACTTTTTTGGTATATTTAATATAATATAATAAATAAAATTCCAGGCTCGAGAAGCTTTGAATCGGGTTGAGGAGTTGGAAACAGAGAACAGTCACCTGACGAAGAGACTTGACAAACTCAAGAACGCCAAATCAGCGCTACTCAAGGAGCTGTGACCGTAGTCAAGACAAACAATGTTGCCATTTAAATATCTGACTGAATGGATTTAAACAAGGATATATTATCTGTGGACGCAGATTTTGGATTTATTTAATATGATTGTATACATAAAGCTATTGTATGTAAATATGAGAATTTCATGTAAATGATTGACGAGTGAATAATTTTCTTTTTTTTATATTTGGTATTAACAAATTACTTAATGATTGTGACAGAAACATCTATTTGTCATTTGAAACTAACAAAGATTCGCTAATGTTAGTTGGATTAAATAATTATATATAGTCTGTGACTTTTTTATCTGTCGTGTCAACATATTTTCGCACTAACTTAAAGTGGTTTTAATTATCTATATCCTTTTAAATATAAATAAATGATTTCTTATTGTTAATTGATGTTTTATAGGAAGGTAAAAGCGTACATAATTTTATATTAATTTTGTGTAATAGGTAAATGGCTGCATGACAGATGCCCAAACTTCATTGACAGCTGTCAATAAAGGAAGAAAATCAAAATGCGGGTAAAATAGCAGTAGTAATAGCATGATTTTTAAAAAATATCTTTTATAATTCTGTTTTTATTTTCCTATTTAATATTAATTATTATATCCAGGTATGCTATTTATGAATTATGCATTTACGTCATTATTTTGTTGATTATATTTCAAATGCATTTACTAAAAAAAAAAAACATGACAACCCAGCAATGAAAATATATTGATGCGACAGATGGAGCAAATATGGTCTTAAACTTAATTATTTTATTGTAAATTACTTCTATTAATAATTGTGTAATATAATAATGTGTATAATTTAATAATGATTTATTAATAATAATAACCGTTTATTTATTTAGTACGGATATAAATATGTTCGTAGAATTTTGTATATTTTATTTAGCGCTGCGCTCGCTTGCCTATTTCGCCTTTTACTAATGAAATTTCTTTTTTTTTAAACAGATTATTTTTTTAACTTGCCAGTCTCATCAATTTTTTTTAATTTGCAAACATGCTACTTTAACATCAATTAGAAAAAAAAATAATGATTTATATATCTATGGATGATTTTTTTTTATTTTTTTTTTTTAACTTGAGCAAATTAACCTTTAATGTAATTCTATTGCTCAAAATTAATAACCATGTGATTTTTACTAGACTATAGACGTCCATTTAGTGTTTTCTAAAATAAGGACACAGTTAGCAAGAAGAAATGCTTTATTTTAATTTAATTTTAAAAGTGGCCAAGTATTTTTTTTTTACCTTTGTCTATTAATTTTTCGTTGAGTCTTTGACGTGGATTTTTTTCTTCATAACAAAGTTACCACACAGCCTGTCGTTAACAAATTATATTTTTATATATACGTTAGTGCGAGTTGAGTAGATTTGACGTTTCAGTATTTGAAATTGTTTGTATGAATTTAGTTTGTCTTTTACGTCACCACCAAGGTCAAGAAAATGGCCCGTGTTAAAAATATAGTTATTATCTAAAATTATTCAATATGTAAACAAAATTATATGAAAATTTGTTCTAAAATTTATTTTCAAACAATATTATTGTATCTAATAATGCATTTAATTTTCATAGCAATTTGTTCATGTATTAAATATTTTGAGGTTATTTGTGAGGTAAATATAATTTTATAAATTGAGATAAATTAAATAACAATCCTGCTGTTGTTCATTTTTTTTAAGTCAACGTTTATTTTTAATTTCTAATATTAGTGATGTTCAGTTAACGTGTCGTGCCATCGCGCACCAAATAAATTAGCATACAGTAAATAGATTAGGGATATCCCATGTTGCAGTATCGATAAAACATTATAAATAATTTTGTATTCTGAACAATATCGAGAAACATAGAAGCAGAAATCACACAGACAATGCGTAAAACTTCTAGATGTCAATGGATGGAAACGGACGAGGGGGAGGAGGAAGGCGCATTTGACCTTGAGCCACTAAAAAGATTTATACAAACAACAGCTAAATTAAAAATTATGTATAATTGTATAAATTTGGATAAAACATGATAATTTCATCTTTCCCCTCGTAAATCATTATGGATTTAATTTTTTAATATCGATATGTTTTATCGATGTAGACAACATCGATGTCCTAAGATCATTAGTCCATCCCTAGATCGATGTAGTAGGTAGAGGTCTACGGGTATTTAGTGCTTGCTAGACGTTTAACGATTGTGACATAAAACACGTAAGAACTTCACGAGCCACTCTCCATTCAAAGTATGTCATAGCTGTTTGAAGGAAATGAAACATCACATTTAATATCACAATAAAGTTTTTTTTTTTATTGAAGGTTTAATAAATTTTCAAATGTAAATGTCACTTGTACACACATATCTTAATATCCGTTTTTCAATGGGAATGTGAAGGATGACAACGTGTTTTTATACAAGTATTTGAACAGTGAAAACACGGTTAAATATCACAATTTTTGTATTGACTGTTCGCGATATATGAAGTAATGTATTCATACGCAGGTCTAGAGATCGGTCAATGTTTGCGTATGGGATGTAATTTTGTATGTATGTTATATGTATTTTGGTGCTGCATTACTAATTTATATTGTTTTATAACTATGACCGTCTCTTTTAAGAAGCGAAACCGACTTAATGATGTATAAATTTGGATACTTTGAATAAATTTCGCTCGCAATTCTTTGTTTTATTTATGCTCCTTTTATTGAAGGGAATTGTAGGTATATGTTACACTAACGAAAAACTGCAAGGGTTTATGGTAGGATTTTAATTTCGCCTGAAACATAGTTGAATTGAACACACGATGACTGACGAAAATGTTAAAGGCATATTGGTCTACCTTCTTTTTGATTCTGCAACTACTATTGTGTAAGTTCTCAAAACACGCTATGGTTTTGGCAATTTCAAGACTCGCAACGATTTTTATAATGTCGACTTATTGAGATTCTTTACTCTTCATATTTTGTTTTGAATTAACTCTAGACAACAAATAAGTGCGTCGGTTGCTCAGAGGTTAAGCACTTCACTTGTAATCTGTAGGTCCTGGTATGGATTCCCGCCATGTACTAATGAGTTTTTCGATTTACATATGTACATTTATCCGACGTTCTTACTGTGAAGGAAAACATCGTGATGTTTCACATATCTGAGAAGAAATTCAAAGATATGTGTGAAGTCAACCCGCGTTGGGCCAGCGTTGTTGACTATGGCCTAGTCATTCCTAACTTAGGGTAGGCTCAGAGACCCTCGGTGGGGACGTATAGTGAGCTAATGATAACACCAAAACTAAATAAACGCGTGAGAAATAAGACATACATTATATTTATTTATTTTATTCTTAATTTACGTTTGCAATTTTACAAAAAACACAACATAAAAGTTTGTATGAAATTAAAATATTCTTAAAAAAAAAAGGAATTTAATATCAACTAAATTCTGTCAATCATTAAAGTGTTGAGCATTATGTAACAAGTGTTCAATTTATTTACAAAGACTTGAAACACACTCAAGTTGTATGAAATTCATTGAAACAAAAAAAAATTAGATATACCAAAAAGGCATAAAAAAAATATACACCATTTTTATTTCCTAAAAAATATTTTACTATTACAGTATATTCAATAGTTAAATATTACTGTAAAGAAAAAAATAAAAACTGAACATTATTTTTAATACAGGTAATGTCATAAGACGAAGTATATTTAAAAATTGTACACTTTTTGGTAAGTATTTTTTTTTTCAAAATATTTTAAGATTTCAGACGAACTTATTTTTGATATTGAGTAAAACACAAATTCTGATACTTACAAAATCTAAGATATAATATTATCTAACACTTAAAACTACAATATTTGAGATAATCTGAAGCCTGAAGAAAGTTTTTGAAATAGTTAATCATACAACTTGTCAAAAAATTTCTCAAGAGCCCAAAGTATTGTAATACTTTAACAATGGTATTTATTTTACAAACTACAATACAAAATATAACTACGTGAAATGTTGTTATAACAATTACGTTGATGACCTTTCAGTTACAGAATTAATTAATAAAAAAAAAATTTTTTTTAGTATAAATAAAAATATTGAGATGCATAAAAAATATTTTTGCAGTTTTCTCACCTCACTTAGTTTTTTAAGTGCGATGTTCATAAGACCAAGAAATAAATTAAAAAAAAATCATCAATTTCTTTGGGCCCAATATTTGAGACGCATCATTCATTGGGAGACTTGAATATTGTATGAAACCATTGACAATTATGAAAAATTATATTCTTGTGGAATCCACCATATCAATGGCTCTTATGAATAAAGGCCAATGTACAAATAGACAACTTTTCAGAAGAGGATCTCAAAAATTCGACCATATAAGAAAATACGCCGCATTAGCCCTTTTACTTCAGAAAAAAAAAACATTTACACCTATAAATGTGTATTTTGTTAACTAAACTGAGAGGTACCTTTTAACATAAAAAAGTATAAATCAAAAATTTTTTTACTTTGGCCCTTATACATACAACCCATAGATATACAAATTTGATAATTACAATAAAATTCAAAAATCTGTGACTATTAAAAAGCACTCCAATTAACTAATATGGAACCGGTTAAAACATAAATGGTCAGGTGCCGGAAAAGACTAGTTTTCGAGCCCATCAGGAGCCCGTCATCAGGGTGAGTGGGACTGGTATTATTTCGCGGCCCGTTGCTCACTGTGTTTTTTAGCCGTTTCTTATATTAGTTAATGATAATGGCTCACGAAACTTTGAATAACTTAATAGCATTCCAATTGATTTACAATTACTAATATTTGTTTGACATAATTTTTAAGATTATATAAAATTGTCATGTATATTACAGAAATTACATTCCTTTACTCCATGTAAGTTTAAAATCTAATGAAATTATAATTGGAACGAAGTTCCTTATCGCGCGTTGTGAAAGGGGGCTAGACGGAAAAAATTCTTACGAAAAGTTGTCACGACACTTTTTGCTATATCACCATGGCAACGACGTGACAATATATAACGAAAATTCATAGAAATAAAATGTACTTCTTGTGAAGACTCAAGTTTTTTATTCATAGAATAAACATTGGTTCCTTCACTAATTAATCGAAAGGAACTTCGTTCCATCCGGGTGTCCCTTGACACCTCTCAAGTTTTTTACTATATTTTTTCAAGTGTAAAAATTTATTTTGCATTAATTTGCTTACAAGTCTCCCTGTTTGATGCATCTCATTATACAAGAAATCTTACTTACTAGTGCTGCCTAGACCACGGGATGCTGGCTGGGCGTAAGCCCCCCATGCTCCGGACTGTGCTTTTGTTTTTTTCTCTTTTTCTCCTTTTTCCGTTTCTTACGCTCCTTGTCGTCGTCGTGACGTTTCTGTTTTTTGTGTTTCTTCTCATATGTGTCTGGATTTGAAGAATCTAAAATAGTTTATACATTATATATAAATGTTTAAGGGACATTAAGAAGACTAAGTTAAGCAACACTATCTAAAAATTGTTGACAATACATTACAAAGAAATTTAATTAAAAAATTGATGAATTTTAACTCAAAATTAGATGCATAATGCATGCAATGTGAATAAAATTAAATTAAAAATCATACATGTGTCTCTCTTTTGATGTTTTTTTTTTTTTTTTACTTTAAATCATAAGAACTGATTCACAATGCTTGACCTTACCTTGTAGAGGTGTGTCCTGTCCTGGTGGAGCACCGTCTTTGTGTTTATGTTTCTTATGCTTACTTTTATGTCTTTTGGGAGGAGTTGCACTAACATAGCGGTACTGCTCTGGCAGAGGGCCTGGATGCAGCCGGAAGCCTGCCAGCTGTGCACTGCTCAGTGGCAGCAATTCCTTACCACCGATTGGCCTTTTGGCAATTACTGACCCCAGCGTACTGTTGTCTTCTTGCCCAGGACCATCCACTATGCCTGGTAAATTAGGCAAGAATGAAGACAGTGATTCCTTTAATTTCTTCCCATTAAATTTACTATATGAGTGTTCTAGGCCATAATATGCCATTAAATTTGTTGCGCCTGTTAGTTCACATTCTCCTGTAAATCAAAATAAATGTTAATTTTTTAAATCGTATTGTATTTGACATTATTAGCTTTTTTTGTGAAAAGTATATTAATGTACACACCTGGAGGTTCTTTCATCAAATAGAAAGGACCACTATGTAATATTGCAGGATTCTTGCCGAGCGAGATAGTGGTTTTGAGGGTCCCAGAAGAATCCTGGCGTGAAACTACTGGTGACCTCGCTCCTCGCGGTGAGGATTTTGGTGAATATGGTTCTACTTTTCTAAACTGATCAGACATCATCTTGAATCAGCATTGTCTAGAGTGAGTGGCATAAATAAAGAAACGCTGAAAAATTAAAAATAATAGAAACTAGAAACTAAAAATAAGTGTTCCCTTCTCTTGTATGTTGCAATCTACTACAGATTAAATATTTTTTCTTATCAATGTCTTTCGATACAGATAAAAAAATAACATGTCAATATTTTTCGGATTGCCATTTTAATTTATTTACGTAGCTTATTTAGGTAAATCATAGGATAATTCGTCACAAACTCTGTATTCCTGTGGTGTGCAAAATAATTTATTTAGTAAACGAGGGTTGTGATAAATCGAAATCCAGAGTATCGCCCGCATGAAAGGCTTTTTTGATGTAGGAGATTTATTTTAAAAGGATTTTAATGAGTAGTTGTCGATCCTAACGAGCGATTTTGACTGTTGTCTATGATCACAACCACGTGTTTCTATAAAATGCTTTTGCCTAATGAAATTAAAAAGAAAAAATCATAGATAAAAGAGTCTAGTCTATGGGACATGAAATAGCTTCTCGTAATGCGCTACGATTTTCGATAATGTGTTTGGAAATAAACAGCGCGATGAGTTTAATTTAATTTGTTTGTGATTATATGAATTGTTTTAAACATTAAAAATGTATACACTTATTGATAAAAGTCGTACGAACGCAGTGCTACATTTCTGATATCACCAATCCTCGCTCAGCGAAGTGACGCCATTTTACGGGAATGACCAGCCCGCGGCTGCCTCTTATTAAGCCCGATGTAAGGAGCGCTCTACTCAAACGGATGCATGGAAACGAATCTTTATTATTGTTCTCGTACTGGACGTACGATTTCAGAGGTACGGCCATATATTACAGTGTTATTGTTATCGTATTTCAAATCGAAGTTTGATTTCCTCTTGTTTGTACGTCTTTTGTTTCTCGTTAAATATAGTAAGCACGTGTTTGCTTTTTTCAGAAAACTATGGAAGATGGTAATATAACCAATACGAGAGACGATAAAATTGGTTCAGCGTCACTGACGAATTTTTACGTCGAAAGACCCGCGAAGACAAATGGACATGACTTTACCGGAGAGCCCTCCAGTCCCCCAGATACGTTCTACGGCCCTCGGCGTTCTAGCGCCGATGCATCACAAGACGAAAAATTCCGAAAACGCATTAATCCATTAAGAATCCATCTCGGCAAAAGACCGTTTGTTGACACTTCGGCGTCATACAACAATGCGAGTAAAAAGAAAAAGCATTTTGTGGTTAAACCCAGTGAAAGCAATGCACAAAAAAACGTAAATCCTCGTGCACCGAAGCTCTTACCCAAACGTGTTGACCGTAACCCATTTCACAATGTTGTACCACAAGTGGACACTTCTATGGACAATGAGCAAGACAAACCGGTCCCGCGTCTCGTGCCCAAAAGTCAGTTGGTACAGTTTAAAAAAGGTAAAACAGAAAAAGGTCCCCAGCTGAAAGAATATGCACAGAGCTTGGGTCTACAACCTATGGTGAAATTTAAATGTAGGAAATGTTGTTCTATGTCCTTCAAGACTTTAGCAATGTTGAAAGAGCATCAGTTGATTTGCCGTGCTCAAGTGAAGGAGCCTGCTCTCAGCCCGGAGTCAGTTTCCAATTCAGATAACAATGCTGGGGGACCATCAAGAGTTACAAGAAAGGTTTATTTGTGTTCAGCTTGTGGTACATATTATGAAAATTGGAATCTTTTCCTTCACATGAGAGAGGTACATAATCGACACATATGCTTGTTCTGCCTGGGCATGTTCTCAAAGGCTGAGAAGCTGTCTGCCCATCTCACCAACAAACATAATGTACAAGAGTTTAATTACAACAGTAAGGAGGACTTTGTTAATGTTTACAATGGGACATTATATTTAATGTGTTGTGCTTGTGATGAGATTTGTAGTGAGAAGGATGATTTTTTTAATCATGATTGTAACAATGTGAAACCTAAACCTGTGCCTGTGCTTGTTAGTAAAAAGCCAAACAATGTTCATCATATTAAAAATGTCAATGAGCCATTGAAAAGTTGTAATACCACCACAACATCGAGTAAGAATTCATTAAAGCCTGTTAGTAGTGATAAAATTGAAACCAATGATGCAAAGCCGGAGACAGTTACTACCCCGAAGGCTACGGTAGATACAAGCGATTGTGAACCTGTAAATAGTGATGCAAGTATTAGTTCGGATAGTTCTCTTTCAACTAGTAAAGATATAAGTAATACATTAGACTCTGTGATAGGACCTGATAGTTTAAATGTAAAACCTGGGACAGACACCCATGAGACTAGCACTCCTGATACTAGTAGATTACACTTACCTAACGGTGATGACAGTATAGAACAATCAGACGACAGTGACTCACCTATTCCTGATGAAGTTCATCCATCAACACCACTTTCTAATGTAGAGGAAAATATTAGTCAACTACCAGAGAGAGAAAAGGAGGCAGGTGGTATTAAGCTAAAATTGAGTTTAAATAATGCTAATTCCCCAGTAATTATTAATTCTACTGTAGATCCAACTGTTGGGCAACAATATAAACCACCGTCTCGGGTCAGAAGGCCTCCAAAAAGATATGAGAAAGATACATCACAAGAATTACTAACTCCACCAAGACAACCTTCCATAAAAATGACAATATGCGATAAAGCTGATAGTCCATTTGTAAAAACCACTATAATAGAAAATAACAAAGAAACAACACAAAAAGTGACCATGGATAATAGTGTGCCCACACCACCAGTACCTAAAGATCCGGAACCAAAACCTGACAGTACAATAAAAACCACTATCTATGATAATAATTTAGAGGACAGCAACACATTGAACAGGGTACCAAAGCTGACGGTAAGAGTGCCCAAGGAATTTTTGGATAAAGACTCTTCAAGTGATTATTCTTCCGATAGCGATATTGGTGAAAAGATGTCTAATGATGATAACAATACAACTATTGCACACCAAGAAAATGTTAAAGAACAATCTCCTGAAAAAGAACAAGTAAAATCTGAAGTTCCAATAGAGGAGTCAATTGTTAAAGATGAACCTGAACAACCAGAAGCCAAAGTACAAGCGACAGATGAAAATATTCATCCCAATCTAGAACCTGAAGTAAAGACTGAAGTTAAAGAAGAAATTTTGAATGTGGAAGACCCTTCACCAACTGACAGTGTTCCTGCTATAGAACTAACACTAGACAGACCATTAGATAAATATCCACTCAAAGATCTCTTGAAAGTGTTTTTAGCATCAACTGTTATAAACTGTATTTATTGCAACCATGCACGGAAGATTGCTGTAAACTGTGAACAGCTTGCACTGCACTTGGTAGCAGAGCACCGATTCTCTGCAACTGTGAACAGCATCACAGCGGAGGAACTCCTGCCGCAAACTATTGCAGCTAAAGTGAAAGCGAGGCTACAAGAAGTGTGTACTGTATTTATAAATTTAGACTCTTATGACAGTGTTGATAAGTGTGAAACTGTTCAGTATAGTCATGTGTTTGAGTGTTTTCAATGTTTCTTTAAAACTGCTGTTCTAAAAGATCTCTATTTACACAATCGTAAAATGCACCAGAAAACTATATTACTTTGCATAATGTGTAAATGTAATTTTTATACTTATAGTGAATTACTATGTCATTTGTGTCCTGGAACATATGATACAGAATACGAAAATAGATTTAGATGTTGCTTGTGTACTGTAGATTCTATATCTTCACCCTTTAGATTAATGGTACATTTACGGAAAATACACCACACATGTGATGTTTGTTTAGAATTTTGCCAAAGCCAAGCTCGCTTGTCAAGTCACGTTTGGAAACATAAACTGCACCATTTATGCTACCGATGTGGAATTGCATATAGAAATAAACTGGACATAACAAATCACCTGTTCTGGAAACATGGCACTGAAAGTGTTTTATGTAAAAAGTGCCTACAAAAGAAATGGCCGCATGTCTATCATTTCTGTACACCTCCACCTATTTTTGTATGTGAAGAATGTACTTTGCAATTTACTCGAGCTGTATACCTTAAAGTTCATAAACGATTTCATTCTGAAGAGTTCCCACATGTTTGTGCTGAGGAAAATTGCACAGAAAAATTTGTTTCTAAAAGATTGTTAGCTAAACATGCAGAAAAACATAGTCAAATGTCCATTGAAAGTATAAGTGAAGAGAAATCATTAACGGTTGATAAACCCACTGATGACAGTAAGGTATTACCACCCGAAGTTGCATTAATAGATGATAAACCTAAGGAAGAAGCTGGATCTTCTGAGACAAAAGATGAGACTGGAACTGGTCACGCCTTAAAAAAAGTGAAAAAGAAAAAACTTAAAGACAAAGATGCATTATTATTGGACGTAAATTTGCCTGCATTAAATCTGTCTGAAAGTGACAGCAGTGACGAATCTGACAGTGGTGTTCCATCGTCAATTAAAGACGAAGGACAAATTGACAAGTTAGATGATGAATCCCAAGAAGCGAAACCGAACAGCCTCGATGTGACCGACTCTGGTAATCCTACAGTAGAACCTCTTGCAAAAGTTGAAGAATCGATCGAGCCACCAGAAGAAAAACCGGACGAAAAACAGGTTTTGGAAATATGGGACAACTTTAAGAAATATCAAGCCAAAGTTGAGAAACAAAAAGAAAAAACACCTCCATTAGTTCCTATTAGAAAACATGTTTGCGATTCCGATCATGATTATTGTTTGATACCAACTGAAGTAAATGGCGACGACGATACCTTTGGCTCAGATAAAAAGAAGAATAAAAAGTCGCCAAAAAAGAAGCAAAGTGGCTTATCATCGTCGAGTAGCAGCAGCAGCGACAGTGATTCCAGTTGTTCATGCGGCCCTAACTGCAGCTGCTCCTCCAGTAGCGGAGGGTCTTCATCCTCAAGTTCATCAGATTCTGATTCATCAGATGAATCAGGAAACGAAAAGAAGAAGACTAAGCAACTAAAGAAATTACCGAATAGACGACTTAGCAATGGCTCCAACGTGGATGTTATGGCGATGACAGAAACACCAGTTTTAGTACCTGAAAAAACGGAACCTCTTATTGCTGAAAGCGATCTAGACACAGAAGAGAGTGAAACAGATGAAGAGTTTTATGATGAGAATCCCCAAAAAATTGCAAACAAATTGTACACCGAGAAACGTATGCTTTTAGCTTCAGTGGCTCCATCCGACGGCGGCTCAATGTCTGGAGACGTTAGTCGCGCCGCCACTCCGGTAAAAGAGGAAGTCAAACAGAATGAAGAAGTTAATGTCGTCCAGCATTCGGAGCCCGACACTAAAAAAGAAAAAACTAGCAGTGTTAAAAAACGAAGTAAGAAGAAAAAGAGATCTAAGAGTTCAAAGAAGCACACACCCATTAAAATTAATATTCCTAAAGATGTTATCGCTAAATCTGAAGTGGAAGCACCGTCGCCATTGTTGTCGAATAAAATTACAATATCTTTACAATCCAATACAGTACAAATCCCAGAAGCACCGAAAACCGTCATCACAAAGCCATGCAATCCCAAGAATTCAACTCATGAAAATAAACGTGCTTCAAAACGAAGACGTGTCCCGAACAAATTTTACGGTTACTCGAGTGACGAAGAGTCTCCACAAACAACCGCTGCGCTTAAACCGCAGCTGCCGCCCAAACTAGAGTGGAGGAAGGAAGATTTACCCTCTCCTGTGACGCACAAAGCGAAAAAGGAAATTCCTTCGTCTGTGATCCCTCAAAGAACGTTCAACTATACGGACCCGATCAGATTGACTGCGCCTATTCCGGACCCTGAACCTCCAAAAATACTGATGAATACAGAATCCATGGAGTCGAACAGCGATTCCGGTTCCAGCGACGAAGGAGCTTTAGAAATATACCAACCCAACAGCGTTCAGAACTCAATACCGGTTCCACCCCCGACGTACCTCAATTCCGGTACGTCCAGTCTGCCGTACCCGTTCCAAAGGCCGGCAGTCCGTCAGGCGCGGGAGGGAGAAAGTGTTTATTGCTACTGTCGGTGCCCTTACGATGAGGTGTCCGAAATGATAGCATGCGATGCCGAGGGGTGCGCGATCGAGTGGTTCCACTTCGAGTGTGTCGGTATCATGGTACCGCCTAAAGGCAAATGGTACTGCCCGGAGTGCAGGAAGAACCAGGGCGTCGCCGCCTACAGATAATCCCCGAGACTTGGTGTAAATATGGCGTGGCTGTATCGATATCTGTACATAACTTATTGACAATTGTAGATAGCCTAGCTTTACTTGTATATCGTTGTAGGTAGGTAGTATATAAAGTCTAGGATTATTAGGTCTGAAAAAATGTATCATATGTTATAAAAGTACATGTTATGCTTGAATTGGGCTGTGCGGCCGCCACTGTAATCTGGCGAATTGTTACTGACGTTCACTAACCCAGCCAAATGGAAATATAAATCCAATTTTTGATACCAACATTGCAGTTTTATTTACATCATTATTTAAAATATATTCATGTCTGCCTAACCTTACTTCCCGAGCAGATCAACACAACACAGCTATTGCTATAATATTTGTAGCATGTTGTATACGTACAAAATCGTTGCCACTTCATATTGTTTCTAATAAATTCATAACAAAAACAAATAACACATTCAACGCGTTGAAAATTTGTTGCTATTTTGTTTATTAATATTTTTTAAAGTCTGATTTCTTGATTAAATATAATTTAAAAAATATCTGTTTCACTGACCCTACCTTTTTTTATATTATATAGCTAACTCGCTGTAATAAATGACATTAAAAAGGGTTTCTGAACCACCATGTTAATCGCATCCACGTGATCCAAGGATTAACTTAGTTGCTACAACTCCGAAAGTTCAACAAAGGATTTAAGATTCGAACCTTAACGACATTTAAATTTGTCGTTGGTTGTAAGGATTCATTGAACGTAGGAAATCTTATAACATTGAATTTACAAGATGAGCTTGCATTGTGATTAGATCCTTATTCGTTCAGACGTCGAAATTGACGTCAGTGATTTGTTATTAAACCAAACAATGTAAATTAAATTAATATTATATTGTGAAATTCCTCTAGGACTTATTCGCAGACAAAAGCTTTTGTTTTATAAATACAGAAGTTTGGTTCTATCGTTGTTACTATTTAACTTAAGTGTAGCAGAATGGATCTGAATTTTGAAAAATTAATAAATTACACTGTGGAATAAAATATAGGCAACTCAGTTTTTTTAATACCATGCAAATATGGGTCATGGGTAACAACTAGTTTTATACAATTTTAATATTAACAAATGAATCTTATAATGAAATATACCTTTATTCGAATGTTGATATCTTTGTAGCGTCAAGTTACTTTCTCGCCTGCGCGTAACCGAAGTTTATACTGCCTACACATTTTATATAGAAATGCATACGACAATATATTTTGTACTTATGTTTCAGCGATGCAAATCAACGGAAAGGATAAAAACAATGGTGCTCTTTATTTCACAATTATTCATATTCCAAAGTCCCGTATTCATGAGCGCAGTGCAAGCCAGACAACTCCATCTGTAATTCAAAACGATTTCAAACATATTTGTGTCGCAGTATTTCACAAGGTTGCAGGATTTCAATCACGATTGGAGTCACTTTGGGTACATATAGTTTTTGAATAGAATTACACTTGTTAAAAATTTACTATTTGCACGATACGAGCATACGTTTTGGTTAAAATGTTAAAAAAGTTCAAATCTTTAGTACCTACTTCAATATCTAATGTTTCTAACAAACTGGGGAGGCACTGAAATTCTGAAATAAACTTCGAAAATGTACTTCATTTTTCCTAATTCACTTTTTAATTTTTTTATATTACAAGGTGGCAAGCGGCCACATGAATTCGCCGAAATGGCGAAGCGACCGCTGCCCACAGACATCCGCAATTGCAGATGTGTTGCCTAACCTCAATCGACGAAAGAGGAGACGCAGAAAAAGAGAATATTTAACCTTCCTTTAAACCCCCTTCATCAAAACCACCTCCCCTTCCCATCCTTTCATTATAAGAAAAGAGTGGGAAGGGAAAGGGGACTAAAATTAGGCCTCCGGCACCACACTCATCAGACGAAACGCGGAATTGCTTCTACTTCACGCCAGTATTCTGTGTGGTTGTGGTATTTCACCGGGCGAGTCGGCCAATTCGTGCAACAGATGTTGTTGTTGCTGGCGTCTACCATTGTTAATTTGATCAAAAAAGTCAATCCCAGCTCCATAGGCCGGCACCTTTATTGAATTTCGATTCTGCTAATGAGGTACAAGTATACATGTATGCTATATGTCTTCACTCGAGATCGATTCTGAAACAATGTCGCGACAATTAGTAATCTCGCTTAAGTATTCCTTAAGTCAGCCAATGACAATGGGTCGGATATATCTTACTAATATTATAAATGCGAATGTTTAGATGGATGGATGTTTGTTTGAATGTAGGTATCTCTGGAACGACTCCACGGATCATGATGAAATTTGGCACAGTCACATAGTCTGGAAGAACACAGGCTACTTACGTTTTTTCGCGTTATTTCGCGCGGGCGACAGCTAGTATTTTTTAAAACTAGGATTTACCAGTGAAGCAACCTTTTTTATCATAAATCATTAAATCTTGCCATACGAAATATTGAGATTCAGTAGGTACCTAAATGGGGCGTGCAATTCGGTAACCGTTTTTCGTAGTTTTATTTGTCTGCTTATCCATAATTCAACTTGCATCCATGTTTACAAGGATATTGCAGGTAATGTTATCGTCATTAATTCAGTGTATAAGTGAACATCACTTTGGAAATTTCCAGGTTGTAAAAACCCGCCTCTCCCGGCCGTGCTTCATTCGCAATCCCGTGCGTCAACAACAAACACATTATTTCAGCAGACTATTTATTATACGTTGATTAAAATTCAATAAAAAGTTTTGCAATGACGGAAAGGAATCGTAACATCGACTCTGATGAAGAGGAAAATTACATTAATTGGAAAATAAAAAAACTGAAGAAGCAAGTAAGACGTTCACGGCGGGAAAGGAAGGCCCGCCAGAGTTGCAGCGCCGCGCCGCCAGCTGATGCCACCGATGCAGGTTCGTTGTGGTTAAATTTTGTTTTTCCCGTTTTGTTACTTTACAATTACCGTAAACTAAACACTCAATGTTCACACATTCGTCTTATGGCATTACTTTACTTTCACGTGACACTGCACAAGCTGCCTGGCATGTAATATATGAGCGAGCTCCACCTTTATGTCGCTAATGTAAAGTGGTTTTTGCTTATAGATATTTCCAATAAGTTAGGAAGTTGCATATGCGTTGCCTTTATACGACATAGGATCTTTAGGAAAAAGTAGAAGACGTCCAGAAAAGAATATTTGATTAGTATATATATCCCCCCACACAAATCCACAAGCTTTTGCCATCTTTTCCGTGTTAGAATCGGGAAAAATGAAACAGTCATCAGACAAACTGCGATGATACTTCCACTTCACGCCTCTCTTCTGTGTGCTCCTGATATCACACTAGTCATCCGTGATGCAGCTAATCCTGCCACGGAATTTGCCACTGTTTAATCTTGTTAAATTAAATCCTGTTAAACAGATTGCAGCAACAAAGAGACCAGTCTGCAAACTATGCCGAAAGATAAATTGGAAGACCTCGACCCGGAGATTCTAGACATTCTTGGTGCTGCTCCTGCTATTGCTGAAAAATACAGTGAACATATACACGAGGCGCTCGCCAATAGAATACAACACATAGCCACTACTGGGTTGGCGAGTGACACACGCAAAGAGCTGAACAAGCGATATCTCGTTCCAGCCAATAGCGTCCTATTAGACGCCCCTTTACTAAATGTTGAAATAAAGCTAGCAACTACAGATGATCTATTGAAGCAAGACAGAAAAATTGCAGAACGACAAAAGCAGCTTGCAGCAGCGATTTCTGCAGTGGCACGAGTCTTGAGCAAAGAAATAAAGGATAAGAAAAAAGATAACGGCCGTCTCAAACAATTGATGGATGTCTGTCGTATCCTATGTGACGTCCAATACGAGGAGTCGGTCGCCAGGCGCGAGTTAGCCATGTCATCCATCAAAGAGGAGCTAAAGGAGCGCTTGGCAGCGACCAATATTGAAAGATACTTATTTAGTGATGGATTATCTGAGATTTTAGAATCATTTAAAACAGTGATAGAATCGGACAGTGTTACAACAGATACAACGGCCGAAGCGATTACCATGATCGACTCCTCTCGCTTTTGCTCGTGCATCAAACGATCTCTACAACCTAAAAAATAAGGAAAAATCGCTGCTTTCTGAAAAGTTTCGTCGTGACATTTAAATTAGGCGAACTTTGCAAATTGACTTTTACTACTTCTTTATTACTTTAGTTCGCGTTGATTTTAAGACATCATATAATATTATTTTTTACGTATTTTTTTCATAGTTTACTATAATTTCAAAAGATGGTCTTTTTCTCTTAGCACGTTGTGAAAATTGCTTAGTCAGTGTTGTAGTAATTGCATTTAACTGTCGGTAAAATAGCACGCGCCGGCGGCGCAGCGGTGCTCAATAACGGGATGAAGTTAGTGTGAAGTATGAATACAACTCAAACCAATATTCATTGAATAAAACAGATTACAAATATATAATATAGAAATTATAGTTTGAATCTAATGCTCTTCCAAATGAAGATATAAATAAACATTGTAAACTAGGCTACTACTGCAAAGCGGCAGTTACACTTTTTTTTTCATCGAAAATTATCAGATAGATTATTACGAGTAATTATTAAGAATACCTATTAAGAAATTGTATTTAAGTGAAGTGAAATCAAACAACAGTGGTCGTACCAATAACAATATAAAGTTAAGTAGTGTGACTCTTGTTAAAGTTTAACAATTCTAAAGGACGATAAACGTAACCTTGGCGCGAAGAATCAAACATTTATGAATAATCGATTGCTGCTGCCGGCTGCCGAATGACGCGGCCCTGCGGCAGCGCGCATTTTCGACTCTCATGACGTAAGTAACTTACACCAATATCAAGCTAAGCTCCTATAGATACCTAATTCAGAGCACAAAAGTGAGGCGAAAAAAGGTATTCATAGGCTTTTTGTTACAGTAAATTCCCTCAGTGTTGTCATATACAATACTAAACTAAATAACGTTTCGAAAATCAACTCTCGAATAGTCATGAAACTTGTATGAAAAACTCTATTCTATATATTCTATGTATTGTTTACATGCTAAAGCAATTTTTTTATAAAGGAAAAAAACAAACAAATTCCATAGCCTTAAGAAAATATTTGGAAATACGTCTGAAGATGAAGATGGCAAGTAAACGTTGGTCTGCGAAACCAAAATCTTTGTATAATATATATTGCCATCCCTGTCATTAATTGTATTTTTAATTCATGCACTTAGTTAAAGAACACTTTTTTTTGTCCAAGTTTGAATTAACAAAATAGTCGATATTTATTGTTATCATAAATGTTCCATTTTTGTAATGCAAATTATTTGATTTCAGTGATAATTACGGACTGATTGGCTTATCAGCGATGAATCATAGTCTGTTAATTTCCTTCTGAATGCTATGAATTATTAAAACAAAAAGTATCTACGTAAATGTTAGTAAGTACAGAGTAAAAATAAGGAGCAGCCAGTTATGATCAATATTTCTATTTATATCAAAGACTAAATATGCTTTATTTAATATTTTCTCGACTGATTTTGTTATAACTGAAAATACAACAGATAATAAAACTTGTTTTTTTTTTTCAATGAATGTATTTCGACATCAACAAAGCCAGTAACTTTTCTCACCTTGTTTACTAAAATATGGATATGGTTAAAACATGAAAAAGTTCTTGCGACACAAACAACTTCACGGTCGAAATTTTCATGAACTACTTTTTTATGAAACTTTGACCAACGACATTTACTTCTTGTTTGTATGTTTTAATGATTAATTTATTTAAACGGCATCAAATGAAGCGTTTTATTTAGTTAGATGAGATTAAATAATTTTTATATATTTCTGGATAATTTCAATCAATATTTCATATTGCTATTGCTATAATCTATGTTTGAAAAAATCTACAATTCTTCCGCCAAAAATGACGTTAATTTGAACGAATTATATATAATTGTAGTATTTTTTAGAATAATAATTGCCGACATTGAAATTTGGCGAATTTTCTATGAAGTAATAAAGTTTGTTATGTCCAATGGATTCGTTGCATGAAATGTCTTACATTACTTGTATAGATAGAGAAAATTGCGATCGTTTTGGTAAGTAGACTACCTCTTTCAGTAAAGTAGAGCATGCTTTTTTGATTTCTGACCTATATGCTAAGCAATTTACTTATGCGGGTTACTATGTACAATACATGTTGGGCCAATCATACAGCAGCAAAAAGTTTTGCAGACTCTACCGCTATTAAAGAAAGCTTTAAAAGCGTTGTTTTAATGTAGATTTCAGTAATTTAATAGGTTTTATTAACACATGTATAGCTTTTCATGTTAAAGATGTGTGTTCCACATAAAAATGTATCGTGCAATCATATGTTTTTGTCAATGTGTCAGCAGTGCGAACTCACAGTAAACATCCAGGTGTTGGCAATGCGGACGTGTGTACCTTCCGGTCGATAACAGGCTGCAGCTAGCGCGAAGTATTATAATATTCAAACTTTATGGCAACTCGTGGTTAGCTGTCTGTTTTACAGCTCGGACCGACTGCGGATGGAGAGAAGTGCACCTAGTGTTGTGCTTCGATCCCAAATCCCTCTACACCTTGACGATTCCTAGAATTGTGTTTTGCTCGGCGTCTCGTGCGAAATTCAGAGCCGCCATAAAGTTTGCATGGCGTTGTGTAACAGTTTTAATATGCGTCTTAAGTACTGACGCAACTTTGTATATTTTTATATGATAAAGGGGTAAATGAGTAAATTAATTTATGTTTCTGCAATTATTGAATCTGTGGTATTAAATATACAGTTTTTAAAGAGCATTACCACCATCTCAAAGGCCGGCAACGCATCTGCGATTCCTCTGGTATTGCAGATGTCCATGGGCGTCGATGAATACCTTGGTGTTCCCGCTGCTCGTTTGCCCCCGTCTCTTATAAAAAAAAGAATATAGTAAATGTCCGCTTATTTGAATCTAACGGTTTTTACCTATGTGCATCATATTAGAAATTTTCCGTTTCTACTGCATTTTACAACGCCCGCATCTTGTTAAATGTTATGTTATTTAATCTATGAGCTATGTTGAATTATAAGTTTTAATCATTTTAACTAATAGCATATTTGTATAACAGTCTTTTTAATATTTTTTTCGCTATATAATCAAAATAGTGAGAAAAATTTCTGAGGCATTCAAAAAATATCTCAAGAGTTGTAGTACATGCATACATGCACGTTTTTTTTATTTTAATTTGTACGAATCACCAAAAAATTCTCTTCCCGTCTTATGAAAATCATCAAATTCAGTTTGACTAAGAATCAAATTCGGAACCGTTTTACGATTAACAGCTGAGTCATTTCAGTTTAAGCTCATAAAAAAAAATTACACTGAAGTTATAACTGTTTCATCATTCATGTTAAACTCTATTACGCCCATAAAACGTTAGTCTCAATTGTCGCTTAATCACATTATCTACTATAACCCCAAGCAGTAAGGTATATTTTAAATTGTATAACTTCATGCAAGTGCCTTAAAGGTCGAAGCAAATTGTTTTAATAACGCTATTACCACTATTGGTTCTGTCTCACTCAATTGAAACGTATACGTCAATTTACTCCATTTGTAGATAAATTTTGCAATGAAGCTGTAGCGCCTAACAATATTTAATAGTATAATAAATAGTCTATTGTTGATAGAGTTGTGCTGATGACTGTAATATTTGCAAGTTGTCCTTTATCTTTTTTTAACCTATTAATATTATAATGCGAAAGTTTGGATGTTTGTATAGAAGGTATTTGATCCTCTTCCCGTGCGTCCCCCCTCTGTCTATTGTCTGTCTAATGCGGTTGTCTATGGGCCGCTTGCTCGTTTGCCACTTTATATTATAAAAATTCAATAAACTTCCAGATAAAATTAAGAAGGTGCACCAAGACACCGTGGACGAGACAGAGATAGAAAATGCGCTAGTTGTCACTTGCAGTCGTATGTGGATTCGTAAGTAAAACAAAAAACATTAGTACCTAGCATTTTTTGTACGGATTTAAAGATTTTATTGTGTTTACCCTTCACTAATTCAAGCAATCTAATCCAGCGTTTTTATCATTTATTTTACAATTGTTCTTTTTAAATTGATAATCTCTCCTCAGTCTTAAGAATCTTCTATAACTTATTAATGTTTTATACTGCACTTCCTTTGGTAATAGAGGCCGCATAAGAATGTCTAAAGGCATTGCCAAACTAATACGATTTACGATTGGTGTAAAAGACAATTTTTATTTTAGCCAGTTATCGTGTCTTACCAATTTTATTAGAACTCAATTTCCATCTTTTTCTCTTTATAACAATGTAAAGTTCAAGATTAAGGGTTTTACAAAATTTATGAATATATTTTCGTTATTTTTGTTATTCGTTCAATTTCCCATAGTTGGCACCACCAGCGCGATCTTTGAGATTTTGAAGTATTTTATTGTAATTTGATCTGTCATAAAATTAATCGTTTATAAATATTTCAAAACGTACAATATTTCAAAAATGTCAACGTCAGATATCTAAATTATGCGGAAAATTACATTTCGAGAAGGAAAGAAGGAAGAGATGATAAGGTTTTGGAAAGTAGCGCAAGGTAAGTTAAAAAAAAACTAATAACAAAATTTTTTATTGGGCTTTAATATGACAACAATTAACAAATTGAATATTTGATTGCCTTTTATTTATCTACTATAACCAGGTTTGCTGGTTATTGACTCAATTTACCCAAAGCAAAAACCCATCATAAAGCCTACCAGTAATTTTTAAAGTGAGGATTCAGTATTAATAACTCATTTTAAAAATGTATAACACCTGTAGTTTTAAATCCGCAATTATTAACATCATCATGTTTTCAAACTTTTAACATAATAATTTCAAAACTTCATTGTTATTACCACGGCAATTCACTTCCATCGTACTGCAGAAATTTTCCACTATCGCCCTCTCCTAGTTTGTTTATTGTATTGAAAATTCCATTGATACTGCTATCGACATCTAGCGGAGCGTTTTTCCCTCCCATGTCGGTCCGCACCCAGCCCGGGTGCATGCACGCCACGAGAATTTGATCCTTTTTTAAATCTAGACTCATCGATTTTGTTGCCGCGTTTAACGCAGCCTAGAAGCATACAAATATTGTAAAACGTTATACTAACGTAATATATAAAAAAAAAAATCTCTAACCTTTGAGCATCGATACGGGTAAAAACCTCCTTGATCGTTTTGTGCTATGGATCCTAGGACTGAACTCATATTAATTATCGCGGCGCGATTCGCTCCAACCGGTTTTTCGCTATTTACATCAGCAGCTTGTTTCAAGAGTGGCAGAAGAGTCTAAAATGACAAAGTGGCTATTGTATTGTTATGTATTTTATCAAGTTATATATTTTGCAACTATACGTAGACAATTTTTTTTGAATGAAAATAAAATGGATCTGCAAACGACATTGCAACGTTGAGTATTTAAGTACTTGGGTGAGACTTAGTTTAATGCAATATTGTGCAATACGTATTCATGACGTATTTCAAGGTTTCTGGTTTTTTTTCTTAAATATTTTTTTTTGTAAAGTTATTTGTATTAACATCCAGTTACCTTGGTAAGAATTATCGGTGCGACTGTATTTACAGTAAAATTATCCATCAATTGTTCCTCTTTTACAAGACTGAGCTTGGTGAATTTTGTTGTCACTCCAGCATTATTAATAAGTAGGTTGAGACCGCCATTGCCTACTAATTGTTTAATCTTCGATGCAAATTCACCGTAAGTGTCAAGCTTTTTAACATCTGATAAAACGTTTAACAATTTAGGCACTGTAAACTATAACCGTGGGTTTCTGAGACCAAAATATCCGTTTAAATTTAAAACATATAGTTATCTCTTTGTTGTCAAAGATACCACGGGGATGACGATATGTTATGTATATACAGAGATTTTGGTCTCAGAAATCCACGCTAAGTTAAAGAAACATGTTTATTCTTTTAAAATACATTAATTTA
The DNA here is from genome assembly GCF_912999745.1 of Papilio machaon. Classification (NCBI taxonomy): domain Eukaryota; kingdom Metazoa; phylum Arthropoda; class Insecta; order Lepidoptera; family Papilionidae; genus Papilio; species Papilio machaon. The sequence continues at coordinate 968,326 of NC_059989.1, read as the reverse complement.
AACAGAAATACTTCATTACCTAAATGTAAAATATGGAGATTTTCATTTTCTTCCGAAAGCTTTGTGAGTTCCTGTAAGTATAATTATGTAAACAAGTTATCAATATTTATGTTAATGTTTTACATTTATGGTTTTAAGATTTTAGGTATAAGTTACATTAAGGATTTCCTATGCAGGTCAAAGGTATATTTGTGAAATGTTTTGTAATAAAAATTGTATTAAAGTGGTTAGGTACTTGTTTTAAGATTTATCAATGATAAAATTATGTTTTTCGTGTAATTTTTATGAAAAAAAAAACTAAATCCAATGACTAAGAATCAAAGAACACAGGATATATACGTCATGATCAAGTGACGTCAGCTGTCAGTAGAGCGCAGCAATTCGTCTCTTTCGCACGCACTAGTAACTTCTAAAAACTAGCCTTTATTAGTTCATTACATTGAGCAGAAGTAATTTTTTTCAAGCTTTGTTGTTGAGAAGACGTCTTAAAACCATTAAATTTACATATTTAATTCTGTATTTGAATTTTAAGTGACAATGGCACCAATCGGTGAGTAGTGTTTTATGTTGTACATACATACCTCAGATGCATTCCGGCAAGTGGCGAAAATCTTTTCAGCCTTCTTTTGCTTTGTGAGATATTTAACCATTCCGAGGCCTAGTCCGCGATTAGCTCCGGTGATAAGCACGGTTTTCATTTTGCAAAATCAATAAAGTTGTGAATTTGCTAAGAAAACAAATGTTTGCGTAGATGCAAGTGTACACTTATTTGAAGATCGTAGTAGCTTTAAACGTCATACGTCATTATGACAATGTTAAACAATTTAATAAAGATTTCGAGCTCAAACCGGCCTTTGCAAAGAATTGAGAGTATTTTTTTATTGGCACGACGCACATTCTCGAACCGTAAGTAGCTTGGGGTAATTGTAAATTTGGCCTTGAAATGTTAAGTACCTCATAACCTAACTTGTGTGTGAATGTTGTAGGAACTATTGAAATTGTCATCGAGATTAAATTGATAGAAAAATATTAAACTTTCAATTTCCTTTATTATAATCTTCATTTCAATATAATGTTTATATTTTCAATTTTCATATCTTAGACAGTTCAATTATTCTAAGAATATTTTGATTCATCATGTTTCTTGTGCAATTGAATATTATTATAACTGTTTAGTATAACTCAAAATTTAATCTAAACAATTTGAAAGTTGGAAGATAAACTTTGGTTATAATATGTCTATGTGAAGGTATTGTCACATAATTATCACAAAACTGAATATATATCTTGATGAAAACTCATAAAGTTCTATAAAAGATAAAGTTATGTAAAAACATGACTTGTTAATTTTGAGATATTGTTGTGCAACAATAAAATAGTTTGTTGATGACAACCCAGGTTGGATATGTTGTAGCCGTAAGGGCACAACAGTAGCACCATTACTTGGTTTTGATAAAGGTATGAAAGAAATATTTCTTCACCATGGTGTATTGTGTCACACACTTTATCTGTAGAGGATTGGGATGAAGTATGCACAATTTTTTTGACATATAAATCTATCACAAAGCTATATCTAAAATGTCTGTTGCTTTCTTATTTTATAAATATATGTGATTAGTATGGATTGATAATGTTGCCACTTGCATTTAAAAGAAATAACTGTACAAACCAAACTTCATGGTAAACAAAGAGATATTAATTTTATAGAGGCATATTTATATTAAACATTTAGATATAAACACATGTTTTATGTATTGGATATGTACAAATTCCTGCTTTATGCTTAATTATAACTTAATCTTGTTATACAATATAAATCAATCTGTACTAACTCTTTAAATCAATTGGCAATTTCATATAACTGTAAGGGAAAAAACCCATATTCTAGATGGCACATTTGACTATGACCTGGCAGTCATCGGTGGTGGCTCTGGAGGCTTGGCCTGTGCAAAGGAAGCTGTTAATCATGGAGCAAAAGTGGCTGTGTTAGATTATGTAACCCCATCACCGCTGGGTACAAAATGGGGCCTTGGTGGTACATGTGTTAATGTCGGCTGTATACCTAAGAAGTTGATGCATCAGGCTGCTCTACTAGGAGAAAGTATACATGTAAGTACTATACAATTTATTTAATTTACCTTACAATTACAACTGTTACAAAATTCCCTTAAGTTAAAGTGGTTATTGAATTGAACTAATTAAACAGGAAACTTTATTGATTTTGGTCTTCAAATTAAGTCTTATTGTCCTGACTTTTATTTTTATTTTTTCTTAGGGATCGGTAAGTTTACTCCTATGGCTCCTTCCACATCCTTTCCCTTGATCCTGATCTACGATACATAATATGGATTATTTGGTACTGGTTTTGATTCAAGTAATGTTGTTAGTTTTATATGTAATTCATATGAAATATAATGTTAACTTAATAATTATTTATTATTGAAAACCACTGGTGAAAATTGATGTAGAAATGCATAAAAAGATTGTGTTAAATTTATAGGAATATTTCAATCTAGTTATAAGACATTGCTCAGAATAATCCTATATTTTTTAGTATTTATAACTGAACAAAATCCCCTAAATCTCTTCTATGTTCCTTAACTAGATTATTATGTGGTTATTTTATCTTTTAGAAATTCAAACTACATTTTCTTATATAGGAACGGCTAAAACACTCACATATACCGTATATATACACCAGACACGTGTTGTCACGACACAGACTAGTAAAGGCCCCCGATGGGCACGAAACTAGTCAGAGCCGATACCGGATATATTTACGTCAGTGTTTTAACCGTTCCTATATAAGTTAATGATAATGTCTCACGAAAGTTGGAATAATTTAATATTTAACTACATTTATTTAGAAATAAGTGAATAGTTATTTATATCTTGTAATAATCTTATCTAATATTGCCTTTGAATTTGTCATTGAACCAAATCAAAGTGTTATTGGAACAGATATTAATTTTAATGTTAGAAAATGATGTAAGAATGTTTATAATTCTTTATTATTATTATCCTGAAAAATTTTAATGGAACTTATTTATACATATTTTAAAATTGACCCCAGAAAATGTTCTGTTATATGAACCTAATGGTACCGGAGGCCTAACTTTAGTCTTTCCCTTCCCACCCTTTTCTTATTAGGAAAGGATGGGAAATTTGGCGGAAGAGGAGATGCATAGGAAGAAGAAATATTCTCTTTCTGTGTGTCTCCTTCTCTGTTGTTGTGGATGTCTATGGGCAACAGTCGCCTCATAATAATATTTTTCTTTTCTTTGTATAAATATATAACATTTGTTGTTGACTACAAATACAAAGTACTCTTCCGTTTAAATATTTAATATCACAGTTTTATATATTTTGAGTTTTAAAAATTATCTCATTGAAGTATTTGAATTATAAGTTCATTGTGAAGGGTGGGAAAATAATGCAGGTACAATTCAATTTTTGAGAAATAAAAAAAAACGTGCACAACATAATGTATGAATATTTACTTATTTGATGATAATTTTTTTTTATTGTAATGACAAAAATGATGTTGAAAATATAAAAGCAGATTTACTTGGAGTAAATTTCAGGAAGTATTGAATTTCTTTAAATTCGTATTAGGATTTCTGTTAACAAATCTAGTTTACCTTTAAAAGTGAGTAATTATGGTTTTGTACAAATGAGTCATTCAAATCTAACCATGTCATTTCCTTTCCATCAAAATTGTGTGTCATGTTTAACGACGCTGGAAAGTGTAAACGCTGTAACCCCGAAAGTATGAACTTTACAGGAGAGCCAAAAAATGATAACTCGTCAGCTGATACGCCTACAAGCATGCGGTATTTAGCAATGTTGTGTAGTTTGTGCTTTTTTTGCTTTTCCAGCGTCGATATACAGTTTTCTTAACCTTATTGCAGTACAATGTATAGATGGTTACTTTTACATTAAAATTCACAACTTTTTTTTTTGTTCACAATCCTATAAAATTAGCAAACAATTTCACTTCATTTCATAATTAAAAAAAATAGTTGAAGAAATAAATTGTAATGGCCGCCATTTATAAAGCAACATGCTTGTTAATACATAAAAGTAATAAGCTTGAGTTATAATAAACTAGCTTTTACCCGCGACTCCGTCCGCGCGGAATAAAAAATTGAAAACGGGGTAAAAATTATCCTATGCCCGTTTCCTGGTTCTATGCTACCTGCCCATCAATTTTCAGCTAAATCGATTCGACCGATCTTGAGTTATAAATAGTGTAACTAACACGACTTTCTTTTATATATATCGACGCTGGAAAGCGTAAACGCTGTAACCCCGAAAGTGTGAACTTTACAGGAGAGCTAAAAAATCATAATTCGTGAGCTGATACGCCTACAAGCATGCGGTATTTAGCAATGTTGTGTAGTTTGTGCTAACCTATAATAAAATCATTATCGTTTGATAATGGTTGAAATTATTAACGTGTGAAAAACATATTCGCGATTTCAAGGGTTACAGCGTTTATGCTTTCCAGCGTCGATATAGATATTAATTATAGATTAACTCACGTTATTATGAAATTGATATTATGTTGTAATTAGTTAAACTATTAATGTTTATAAAACAATAATTTCTGTTGTAGTATGAGTCATACTAGTGAGTTATGTGATCGCGTTATTAAACTACATCTAGCAACTAGACTGAGAACTATTTACCTAACACCCGCTTAACGCATATATATGAAATACATCGTAATATTTCGTAGTAAATAGTGATTTTATTAGTTTGTTGATAGTTTATATATTAACTTGAATATAAACATGTTTATTTTTGTTGTCGTCTTGGATGATGTTTGATCTATGGTTAGTAATGCGATGAATTATTTGATTTTTTTAACGAAAAAGTATTGTTTATTTGCCAGATAAAATTACTGTAGTTAAATAAGCTGTAGATTGTATGAGCGTCGGTGGCTCAAGGGTCTCACTGGACTTGTAATCTGCAGGGCCTTTTTTTTTTTTTTTTTTTTTTAAGAGGGGAATGCTTTATGCATACGCCGTGTCCCGGGGGGGACACGGAGTTATGTGAGATTCTCTCCCCTAAAGGGAGCATACCCACTAAACCACCTCTGTTCCTCCTGCGCATGGTGACGGGGCTACGGGTACGCTTTCGCACTCCTCCGCGGCCCCGTCTGCGCTAGCCGCCGAAGCAGCTCCACCACTAGGGTGGGTAAACCCACCATCCATCCTTTTGGGGAGGCGCGCCGGAACGAAGGCGCGCCTTCCTCCTGGCCCTTCGAAGCGGGTGACAATAATAATAATAATCTGAAGGGCCTGGGTTCGAATAACATGTACAAATGTATTTTTCGATTTACATATGTACATTTATCCGATGTTTTTACGGTGAAGGAAAAGATCGTGATGAAAAAACTCAACGATATGTGTAGTACCAGTAAGCACTGGGCCAGCGTGGTTGACTATGGCCTAGTCACCCTTACTTAGAGTAGGCGCCAATCCCCGCAGTGGTTACGTTTAGCGAGCTGAAGATGATGAATTTAAGCTAATCTTGCTGATGTTATAAATACCGGTTTATTGTCACATTTGAATTGGAATAACGCGGTGCAAACGCAACATTATGTTCACTTTCTGGAATGACCGTTATAAATGTATACTCGTAAATGTGACTAGAGTAATAGTCGGATCCTTGTAAATATGACTTGATTGATTGGAATTTTCTTCCGATTAATTAAAACATATTATATGTTTTATATGAATGTAGTACAAGCTCACATAATACGAAGCAAAGTCTTTGCAATTCATTAAAAAGAATGAGGGGGTAGAAGTAGCCCCTTGGCGACGCCCTCGCAAGTGCGTATGGTCTCCGATATTTTTTTTTAAAGTAAACTGCCCCAAATCGGTTCATTTTAACCTAGTATACATATTATCGTAGTCTAGAAATTATTTTATAGTTACACAGTTGTTATCACCTAATACATTACATACATAAATACATTGGTGTGAATTATTCGCGTGCTAATGATGTATGACGAACTACGTGCTACAATCACGGTCATGACTTAGTACAATTCAATATTACTATAGTTTATTATTTATACAGTACACAGGTTTTACGTTTATATAGGACTAGCTGTTGCCCGCGAATGTGTTCGCGCGGAATTAAAAAAAAACACGTAATAAGTAGCTTGTCTGTTCTTCCATACTATGTTCTACATCTGTGCCAAATTTCATCAAGATCCTTTGTGCCGTTCAGGAGATACCTTCAAACAAACATCCATCCAAACATTCGCATTTATAATATTAGTAAGATGTTCATTCGTATGATGTATAAAAAGATGTAGTAAGGCGTCAAAAGAAACACCTATTTTACCATTAAACGAGTAGAAACAGTATACGTGTTATGTGTTACTTCTTAATTAGGAATACCGGCTATTTACTGGTTTAGTTGTTCTTATGTATTTTGTATTCATAAAATGTAGAACTTTATATCTATTTTAAAAAATATTTTATCAAAAACCAGTTTTATTTTTAAAGCTGTGCATATTTTGTTAAAAAAATTTGTAGTCTTTTTTTCTTTGCTTGATTTCGAGTAAAAAAACTATGACTAAAAGTTAGTATCGAAGTCACGAGGGAATTGAATTAATTTTTTATCAAGGTTGACATCATTTTAATATGAGGTCGAATTACAATAATTTAACAAAATCAACTGTACGTTATTTTTGTGACAGTTAATTGGAGGTGACTGCCTGATGTATGTAGTTAGTTGAAACAACTATTGTATGTTTTATACAAAACATTTGTATTTAAAAAAAATGCCTTTATGATATTTTTATATGTATATTATATTACCAGTTTATTAACATTTTCAATAACCACTTTAATTTTGTACCTTTGCCTTCTGAAGTACGTTTTTAAATTTAAATAACTTGACAACGTATTCATAAAATGTTTATATCCAAGTTATTCTCCGTTACAAATAAAATACGCAGACAACTTAGTCTTCGTAACTGTTCTTTCTATAACATAGTGATACAAACTAAGAGAAATTATGATAACATACTAGCCTTCTAGCTATTCTTGTTCCGTTATCGATTTAGTATTCACCTTCAACTTTGTTGCATATGGAATTTTCGTATGAGACACGTTTTCAATACGCTCGATGCCACAACGAGTCTGCGGCATTGAAAGTGTTAAATGTAGAATTTGTTTATAACAATAAATTCAGCTTTAAAATCTTCTATTTAGGAAGCAGTGTCATACGGCTGGGAGGTGCCATCGCCCAAAGACATCAAGATCAACTGGAGCTCGTTAACAGAGGCAGTACAGAACCATATTAAATCAGTAAACTGGGTGACGCGAGTAGATCTTAGAGATAAGAAAATTGAATACATAAACGGTTTAGGCGAATTCAAAGATGCGCATACAATAGTGGCTACAATGAAGAACGGCAGCAAGAAGGAGCTGACGGCTAAGAACGTTGTGATAGCGGTGGGCGGCCGACCACACTATCCCGACATACCAGGCGCGATGGAGTACTGCATCAGCAGTGATGACATCTTCAGCCTTGCCTACCCGCCGGGCAAGACGCTCGTAGTTGGTGCTGGATGTAAATACAATATTTTTTTAATACCTACCTATTACTAACACGATCACTTTCCGATATTACCTGTCGCCAGAGACTCCTTCCGCGCGGAATTAAAAAAAAAACTTAATTAGTAGCCGATGTGTTCTTCCAGATTATTTTTACGTCTATGCCAAATTTCAGCTAGATTATGCAACTGCTGCAAATGCTTGCCTCTGCAAGTGTTCTCATATACATATGTTTATCAGACATCGGTCTGGAGTGCGCTGGGTTCCTGAACTCGTTGGGGTACTCGGCGACGGTGTTGGTGAGGTCAGTGCCGCTGCGAGGGTTCGACCAGCAGATGGCACACCTGGTGACCGCGGAGATGGAGGAGCGCGGTGTGCGCTTCCACCACAAGTGTGTGCCGCTCTCCGTGGAGAAGCTGGAGAGCGGCCAGCTGAAGGCGCGTTGGCAGAACACCGATACCGGGGAACAGTTAGTTTAACTTTATATTTTTAAGTTTTAAAGTTTTCTTAGTTTTTTGTGTTAGAAATTAAATATTTAGTGTGAAATCTATTCGGTTCTATACAATGGTTTTAAATAATATTTTTGTGTATACTTAGATGTGAAGATGTGTTCGACACTGTATTAATGGCGACCGGCCGCTATGCGCTAACTAAGGCCCTCAACCTGCCCGCCGCCGGCGTCACTGTGAGTATAACTTACTAACAGAAAAGATCGATGTTCGTCTATAGGTCGTGAGAATTGTTCTTGTAGATGTAAAAATGTGTAGTGACTAACTTACGCCCGCGAATCCTTCCCCGCGGAATAAAAAAAAAGCTTAGTAGTCTATGTATTCTTTCAGATTACGCTCTATATTTATGACAAATTTTAGCAATATAAACATCCATCCATCCAAACATTAGCATTTATTATATCTATGCACAATTTCGGGATCATAAGAGCCTATGTCTTCTTCCAGACTGTTTATACCCAATTCAAGAGATTCAAGCATCTGTTCTGTAGTTACCTTGTAACAAACATCCATCTAAACATTCGCATTTATAATCTATGTATATAAAAGAATGTCGTGTTAGTTACACTATTTATAACTCAAGAACGGCTGAATCGATTTGACTGAAAATTGGTGGGCAGGTAGCTTAGAACCAGGAAACGGACATAGGATAATTTTTACCCCGTTTTCTATATTTTATTCCGCGCGGACGGAGTTGCGGGTAAAAGCTAGTATTATATAAGAATGGTAACACGTTATATATATAGGTGGTTACCGAGAATGGTAAGATCTCAGCACCGACTGAGCAGACGAACGTGGGACACATATTTGCGGTGGGCGATGTGCTGGAGGGACGGCCCGAGCTGACTCCGGTCGCCATACACGCGGGCAGGCTGCTGGCGCGCAGGCTGTTCGCTGCCGGCGTTCAGCACATGGACTACGATAACGTCGCCACCACTGTCTTCACACCGCTGGAGTACGGCTGTGTTGGACTCAGCGAGGAGACCGCCATCGCTAGGTCATTATCAACATTATTTATTGCAGTTCATTACAAATATAGTGTTCGCTAATGTTGCTTGTTTAGTGGAAAGGGGGCTTAATACCTCACTTTTTAAATCAGTCGCAGGTGTAAATTAGACTTTATTTCCAAAAAAAAAACAGCTAATTTTTATTTATTTTGGTATATTTTTATTTAACTTTGCATCAGTATTCGATTGTAAAATAAAATAAATAATTAAATCTAGATGGCGCTATCATAAAAATTATGTTTAATGTGTCATAGACAATTTTTTGTTTGGTTAAGTTTTTTTTAATACACTATTGGTTTAATATTTTTACAATATTTGTACAGACTGGGCGAGGATGCTGTGGAGGTGTATCACGCTTACTACAAGCCGACGGAGTTCTTCATCCCGCAGCGCAACATCCGCAACTGTTACTTGAAGGCGGTGGCGGAGCGCGCGTCGCCGCAGCGCGTACTCGGCCTTCACTTTGTTGGTCCAGTCGCTGGAGAAGTCATACAGGGCTTCGCAGTCGCCATCAAGTTAGTACAAGGAGTCTTTTAATTACAATATAATTGATGCCTGTAACTGCAGGGGTAGGCAGAGATCGTAGAACATTTGGCGAGGTTCTAGATCAATTGTAAAATAATTATTTCCTAGATAGTTCACCATTTATTTCCTAAGCGCAATAGATAGATAGATAAGCCTTTATTCACTGACCAGTTTTTTTTTTTTTTTTTTAGCTAAGCGCAATACTAATTACAAAATTTCCTTCATCTGACATTAAATACATAAAAAACAATGTAAATAAAATTATATAATGTCTATTGTTGTTCAACCAGATGTGGTCTCACAATGGAGCAGCTGATGAACACTGTGGGCATTCACCCGACTGTCGCTGAGGAGTTCACCCGACTTAACATCACCAAGCGCTCCGGCAAGGACCCCAACCCTGCCTCCTGCTGCAGCTAAACTACCCTCACCACAACCCCACTACTTCCACACTACTCCCAAACTACCACACGACCAACATAGACAATATTCCAATATGTAAAGTAAAATCTATTATTTATAGTGTTTGAAACTTTTTTGAATTTGTTGTTTGTTTGTGAGAAAGATTGAGTCTGTCACAAATAAGTATTTGAACAAATAATTGAATTAAAAATTTATTTAACATTATGACTATCTTTTATTGCTTTGAAGCGGTTCGATAAAATAACATAATTCTCTATACCTTGCCTTTATTTTATTTCAAACACTTGAAAGTTTAATAGAATATTTTTTGTACCATAGACAAATTGATAAAACAGAGTAAAAATTATACTTCCCAGTCGAAATTATTGCTTTAGGCTTCGAATGTATTAAAAAAAATAACGAGTTTATTCTCTTATTTTTTTTTATTAATATTTTCTGGCCTGGATACTAGTCCTTTTGGCCGATTTATTCTCTATTGTTATAATGTTTACAGTATAAAAATATAATGTTATTGTTAATAATATTCTTTGATATTTAATCTATGTAATTTGACAGTATTATTTTCATCTACTTTTTCATTATTGTTGAATATATAAAGTTTCTTAACTTCTTTTTTTTATTTTTCATGTAGTCGTTTTTTATGCTAACAATGTGATTTAATAAATTAAACTTATTAAAACTTACGTCACATTTAAAAGTTTGTTTTATTTCCGTAAAACGTAGTTAGAATTTAATAATATAGAAGATATACCTTTTATACAGTCGAAAAAAAAAACACAAATTATTACTAATTAACAATTTTTAACTTTATTTCAATTATTCATAGCTTAATATTAAACGACATCTAAATTAATTACAAAAAAAGATAACTAACGTATTAAAAGATTCAAATTTTACGGCGGCCCGTGGCTAGCTTCGAGCGCAGGTCAACTGGGGTAAAAGAAAGAGTGCTTAAAACTGTTTGGGCGCAGCGTCTAATGCAAAATTACGAGCCGGCATAAAGTTTGGGAGTATATTAAGATTCGTCGTTGGTGAGGTACTTGTTCATCTCTGGTGTGGGCTCGCAGGGGAACCAGACCTGTGCTGTGGGCAGCGGGTAGTACTCGTGGGCTTCCACAAGCTCGTTGTCGAAGCGCCAGAAACGTGGGCCGCAGAAGAAATATGTGTCTGCAAGGAATTGGTGTTTTAACTTATATAAATTGAGTTATAAAACACGGTGAAGACCAAAATAATAATTTTTTACGTGACAAAAACGACGGAAAACAAGAAGTTATTTTTTAGATATTTTTATGTGACAGTTTCGGCAGTACATCATTATAGTCTGAAACAATTCAAGAGAATTATGGTGTTCTTTTAAAACGAATGGAATATGCTTGTAGCTGGAGTAGTAGCAATATAATTTTAAGGATTTAATAAGAAATGTTAGCTATCTTACCTCCTTTCCACACCATGGCGGCCTCTACCGGGGTAGGAATACGTCTCCAGGCGGCCATGTGCTTGGGGTAGCCGCGGTCCATGGCGTCGCGCTGCTCGTCGTAGCGCCAGAAGTGGTCGTCGCTGATGAGGTAGGTGCGGTTGTTGTAGTTAGAGAGGAAGGCAGTGGTCAGCTCTATGCGCCGCGGCAGACCGAACTCGGACGCGCGCCCGCGACGTACCAACCGGAAACGACGGCTGAACTCCCAGTAGTTACGACCTGAACACAAACATTTTCCGTTTCACTATAATTTTTACGGGTGTCTTCTCGGATATGGAATGGCTAGACCGATTAAGACGGAACTTTTACTAAAAAATAGTTGATGTATGCGGAATCAGGCCAATGTTTTTTTTTAAATTTCACTTTGAATATAAGTCAGTAGTAGCAATATACCTGAGAAAATGACAATGTTGCCATTAATCTTCTGGTAGATGGCGCGTATGAACTGCACGTGCTTGGGCAGGCCGATGAAGACGTCGTAGATGCGCCGCGGATAGCCCTCCTCCAGCTCGCGCCGGTCTCTGAACACCCACACCCACTGCATAAGGATAACAAACAATTCTGAAACCTGTGGCTTATAGTACAAGATTGAAATTCAATTTAATATAAAGCGGTTTTTGGAATTTTTGCATTCAATGTATGTTTTGGTCATTATCTACGCATGTTGCATCGGATGTTGAACTCATCGTATGTGGCGATAAATCTGTGTCATAATTAAACCTACTTTAGGTATATTTAAAGTCGTAAATTTTATTATTTAATTGACGTATTTTAAAGATTATTTTACAGAGTTACCCATGATCTAACACTCGATATAACTTTTTATTTCGTTGTTATGTAGCAAACTGGCTAAGTCTAAAGTTGGAAATGCGACGTACCTCCTCTTCAAACACGTATATCTTGTCGTGTATGGCCTGTATGGTGTCGTAGTGCGAGAGACAGAGGTCGGGCAGGTCCTCCTCGCGGCTGTCGGCGGTCTGTGTGAAGTGCGGCGCCAGCGAAGATCGCGACGTGCGCTCCGTGCTTTCTCCGGAGCTCGGTAGCTCTTCTTTCACTGAAGTAACAGTCCAGAGATACAAAGTGTAGATGAATTGAATAGAATAAAGAACAGCTCACGACTTAACCATCGCAGGAGTGTGGGAAATACGATGACGTCACAGTAGTCGCATGTGAAATAGGAGTTATAATTTTATGATTCGTCAATAAATTCTTAATTTTAAAAGTGGCTCTGTAATGTGAGGAAGTCTTTAAATATGTGAACCGAGTGACTTACAATAGAGCTCTTGCATGCCCAGTATGTCGTCCATGTGAAGCTTCTCGACGGGCACCTGGTAGTAGGGGTACATGACGGAAGCCTTAACATTGGAGTGCGAGAGGCCGAGCGCGTGCCCTATCTCGTGCACGGCGACCGCAAAGAAGTCGGTAACGTCATCGTCGGAGATGTCCTCGTCGGCACCGTCGCCCCATACCTCGTCGTCATCGAAGTGCATGGCGCCGTGCGGCGGTGGGAATGCGTGCGCGACCACACGACCTGGCCCGTCAAAAGGAAACCTACGTTACAAAGGTCAACGTGTTATCTACATATTTAAAATTTGAATTAAACTTCGTGATCTTCTCTATTATATTTGTTAACGGTTAGTTGTAACTGACCCGTCCCCGTGGTCCTTGCTGGCGAAGGAGACCTGTATGTCTGCGTGTCCGTCGTCCAGCTGCTTGAAGCGCAACCCACCGTGCGGCGCCCAGACAGCCAGCCCCAACGCCATCAGCTCCCGCACGCGCTCTTTCTCCAATGTGCTCGAACCATTCAACACTCTGACCTCATGTAAACAAAACAAATTATGGCCAAAACATATTCAGCAGATTTTAAAAAGAGATATCATAGGATTCATATTCTTTCTTGGTATGTCATAGATGCTTATTGCTTCGTCATCATTAACAGCCTTTATCTGCCCACTGCTCTGCATAGGCCTTTCCCAATGCCTTCCACAGTACGCGGTCCTTCGCCTTCCGCATCCAAAGTGCCATCAAAAGTAAGCGTGTGCTTACCTATAAGTAATGGTTTTCTTCCCCCATCCCTGCTGCAAGATGTACCTGCGTGACCTGGGACTTTTCTCTATATCCTTAACTCCGCAACGCTTCTTCTTAAACAACTGTAACGACGAATTTAAGTTATCAGTTACTAGCAATACAACCCGCCTATAGAAAACAAAAACAAAATACATGTTACTCCCTGGTCAAAAAAAATAATAGATTTCTTAAGAAAATTAAAATTACAGTAAAAAAAGTAAACATAAAAACAAATGATAAAACAAAGAACAGATAAGAAATGCACGCGGTTAAACGACGGAGAAATATTTGAATGAGGAAATGTTTTGTAAAGGGGTTTTTTTTTTTTTTTTTTTTTTATATTTAAAAAGTTAGCGCTTGACCACGATCTCACCCGATGAGGTGAAGATGTGGTCTAAAGATGGTACGCGCTAGCTTTGTAGATGCCTATTCACTCTACTCTTGAAGGCCCCCACATCGTACTTGGACGGAAAAACTGACGCCGGCAACTTATTCCAATCCTTAGCAGTACAGCAGGGGTCAGATATAATGTTTGCAGTGTAAGTATTTCTGAACGTACGCTGCGCGTTTCCTCGTCGAGATTACCGGTGGGTGGGAGTCCTGCGAACTGCTGCATCTTCCTGACTGCCTCCGCTAATGACTGTGGCGTGTATGAGAAATCGATGTCTCCCTGCGCCTCCGGCAAGTAGCCGTACCTCCTTAGAAAACTTGCCTAAGTATTTTATAATAATGGTAAATTAAAAAACATTCAAATAAAAATTTGAGCTCATTTTAAACATAATCAAAGTAATTCTTTATGCTACAAATCATAATGAGTGCAAAGAATTTAGTTTAACACACTCAGTTCAGTCTACCGGAATCGCATTTATTACTCGACTACAAAGCTAGTGGAATTATAGCGTTATTCGAAATTGTATCACACAGAAATAGCTTTTAATTAGTAATGTTAATTAAGTATTACATTGTAACTTTAATTAAGAAAGATGACATGATCAAGAAGGGAGTGACAAAGGAGATGACGGCAGACAGATTCATTTGGAGGACGGAAAACTGGTGCACCGACACTACGTAGGTGGGATAAGGTCAAGGAGATGATGACTTTAATTAAAATCAAGGAATAATTAAGACATCTTAAGTCACTCAATAAGATAAAAACACTTAATAAGCAGATTATTTAAAAATAAATTCACGGATGTTACAAAGATAAGGTTGATTTCAAAACTAGTACAAATTAAAGTTTAAAAATACCTCTTCAGGTGTAGGTGTGTTCATTTCTAAGAATATGGTATTGCATTTAACTTGCAATATTAGCACAATGATGCACAACACTGAACATCTAGCGGCCATTTTGGCGGACTGACAAAGACTGATCACTCTAGTACGCCGTCATTTGACCCTTGACTTGAGATAACGCTGGAGCGACGACACTGGTTGACGCCCTTTGATTCAATCTCCTGTTTCGCATACCTAAATGAAATATATCATAATATGCATTTGTTGCATATATGTTATACAACCGATAGCTAAATAGTTATCACAATGTCAAGGAGAATAGGCACTATATTGTAGACCTACGTCTAGGAAGGAGGTATGTGACTTGATCGTCTTTCTGTTGATATTTGATAACTTACTTTTATTGTAGACTTGCGTGATACTTAGTGCCGTGTTAGTGGAAATGGCTAGCACTTTGAACTTGAATCGCGTAAGTGAAAAGGGTGTCTTAACAGGGTGATTATTTGTTCCCAAGAATGTGTCTGAGGATAAGAGAAGGTCTTGTGTATCGAAAGAGTAGTTTTGTTTACACAATGAATTCAGTTTTTAACGGAGAATATAACACGAAATCAATATTTGTCAAATTATTAATTGATGGCAAAGCAAGCGCCATTTTGTTTGTCGTGGGTATTTCTCTGATACTCAAATGTAAAAAAAAAACGAATTTGTCAATAAAACATTGTCAAATTATCAATCACTGTCAATGTCGTAGAGATTGTAGAGGGTGAGGAAGTGTATGAAAATTGTTTTTGAATACAAATCACATTTAAAGAGTGAGATGACGTCACACCCGAGCGGCAGCAGTCGTGCGGCAAGCGATATCGACGTGCGCCGCCTCTACAGCCTCTCTCTCTCTCAGATCAGGAAGCATTCGGAGCTTGGCAACTATCACTACAAGCCCTCGCCATTCGTAACGTCATTTCTCTTAGTTTCCACTGATTTTACTGCCACACGCATTGTCATATAATGGTCACTAAAGAAGGCGCTATGTGTAGAATTAGTGTTAGAAACTATTACCCAGAAAACCATACCTCTACCATAAATGTCACAAAATCTTGAGTTTCAGTTTCTACTATTTATCAAATGTTTACAATGACACCATTTAAGGAAAATTAAAGTTATAATGTAATCAAAAAATATCGTAGAATATTCGTTGGATCCACGGTTACAACGCCAAGGTTGGTGTGATCAATTTGAACAACGATGGCAGCACTATTGCACTGTACGCCGCCGGCAACTGCGCCGTACTCTACAATTGGACCACCAACGAGATGAGGATACTGCAAGGACATGTGAGTAAGGGAATGAATAATACATTGTCGTTAGTTTAGACCTGCACGACTGTGGGATTTAAAAATTGAAGGTTCATAAATTAAAGAACAAATATAGCAATAAGGGGCTCATTGAAACCAGTAAATTTTTTAAAAGAAAAGAAAGTTCGGGGAATATCAGGTCTAAATTAAGATTTTATTTTAAATGAGTATTCTGAAGTAACCTAACCCAAATAAGCATGACCTGAGAAAGAATAGTTACTTTAAAAATAACAACTGTATAACTATTACTAACGTTGCTAAATTTATAATTCAGAAGCACATAGTGACGTGTATAGCTGCAGACAGTCAGGGCAAGTGGCTGGTGACTGCTGACTCGGGACCTGAAAACGTACTCATAGTTTGGGACAGTTGCGACAACTTCCCTGTCAAGACACTCTTCTCCCCGCACGGAGGCACTAACATCGCCAAGATCACGCTTAGCCCAGACGCCAAATATCTCCTTACTATAGGATATAGGGAGAAGGCGGTCGTCTACTGGTGGATATGGTCCTTCGGGAATGATGAACCTCATGGTAAACTTTTGTCTTAAATTAAATAACATAGCTAACCAAATTGGTCCAGAGGGTTCATTAATTGAAAAAAAATATATATATATCACCTATAATGCGAGCTCGTGATTCATCAAAACCAGTTAAAAAGTTTGAAAGACTACGAAAAGAAATAGTTTAGGGATACAGTATTGTAGAATAAAGTCAAATTAATTTTGAAACTCTATAACTACTTAATTATTGAACAATAATCATAATAAAAACAATATAGCTACTATGGAACTGGCCATGCCTCGCGGCGCGATCCTTGACATGGCCTTTAACCCGATACAGACTGAACAGTTTGTACTGATGACCAAACACGATATATGGATCGGTGTTTCAAGGGTTAGCATTATATTAAGTATTACAGTTGACATTTAATTATTCTCTTTTATTTACTACCGGTAAAAAAAAAATCAAACATAAAAAATTAACAGCATCCATTATATGTTCCAGAAAGTATTTATTACAGAGCGAGGAGTAGTAAAAGATACGAATACATACGAGCTGGTAATACTAACGGTGCAAAGGAAGCAAAACGCAGAGTTTGGCAAGTTGACTTGCTTCACATTCGTAAGGGAGACGGGTCAGATACTTGCGGGTACCAACCGTGGCTACGCGCTGGTGTACGGCTACACGTCTGAATTTAATGCTAACGTAAAAGATGCGCAAAATATTGAGGATATGAAGTTTGTCAAGGGACTGAAGATACAACAATGTAGAATAGAGGTCATTAAAAATATCGACGGGTATGTGCTATTTCATAACAGTTTAAGAACCTAAATGACATGTTTTGCTTAACGACAAACTTGTGTTTGTCGTATAGACGTATTACTTGGTTTAATTTTGTCTTTATATGGAATCTTTTAATATCTTTATCTACGATATTAGTAGTTGAACATTAAGTTCCTGTTGCCGTATTATCTTCCATTAACTGTTGGTTTCTGAGGACAAAAACATGTTGTCAAAACAGAGAAGTTAATAGGTTTTAAACGGAGGTTTAGGTCTCAGAAACCAACGGTAAGTATGTTTTTCTAGAGTTATAGTGACAGGGAATAGCGAGGGCGGTATCCACTTTTACGACCCGCAGCTGAAGCTGCTGTACTGGGTGCACGGCTTCACCGTCGACAAGGTGACAGGCCTTAGCTTCAACGTCTCGCCTAGGAGTTATCAGATCTTCGACCCCAAATGTAAATAATAGCTTTGCACCTCACGTTGTATGAACACATTGTCACACTGAGTCTCTAGTTTCCCTTCGAAACGCATTCGCATTCAAAACGCAAACTTTAGCAAACCCTTAGCGAAGTTTTTGAATAATAATTTTATAACACCTTCAATCGACTATGAGTGTGGATGTTAGAAGTTCATTATGGATTCAGATTTAGTTCCAAATTGGTTGATGGTTTTTAGGTAGAATTTTAATTGTAGTATGAAATAGAATTTTATAATTATCCAGGTAATAAACAATGCCTATGCTGGGAGAAGGTGGTGCTCGAGCTGGACCCGGTGACGGGCGCCAGGCGGCAGAAGCTGATGAAAAGCAAGTTGCCCTCCGACGCCACCGTCCCTAACAAGCCCTTCGTCGTCAGGGATTTTGTCGTATGTAAGGATATTGAATATATCTTTACTTACCTATATATGATACGAGTTTTAAGATTGTTTTATGTTGAAATCATGGGCGTTCAATAATGTTTTAACTGCTGCAATATGCCTGCTTCATTGAAACCATTTTTACTCAGGTACAAAGAACCAGGGTGTAGGCTTTGTGGATTTCGTGGCGGAGAATAATTACACCTTCCTGGACAACAAGACATCGCCTGCGCTCGCTATGACGGTGCATCCTGAGAAGTAAGAGAGAAACATAGAGATATAAAACTCTATGACTTATAACTATCATGAAACACTAATCGTACATTCTTTCCACCATCTGATACGGAGAGCCGCATAAGAGAGAACCCCATAGTAGTTTTTAGTTATATTTTTTAATATGCCGTTTAATCATACAGTGTTAATCTTTTGCCATAACGCAAGGCAACGCAAGGCACTAATTAGGCCACACATTTAGTTGAATAGAAATAACGATTTATTTTATTTCCAAAGGCCGTATGTGTGCGTGGGCTACGCAGACGGCACCCTTGAGATGTACAACTTCGTACGACATACCCTATTCGCGCGGCTTCCGCTGCGGGACCGCTACAAGGTGGTGACGGAGCCATCCGACGACTCCATCAGCTGCCTTGTTGACGTCTTCTACCCGCAGCTATCTGTTACCTGCCTCAAGTACTCTCCCAACGGTAAAAGTTTTACAAAATGTACAAGTTTGTCCGATGTTTAAGTACGATGTTTGCGCAAACGAGAAAGTAGATGATTTTATTTGTAATCACTGTCTGGTATTCAAACTTTGTAAGCAATTTAAAATAAAAATTTAAATTTAAAAGAATAGCATGTTAGTTGGTCTCAGTACTTCTTAGTAGTGATGCAACGGATGTCTGTTTCCGTTTCCGCAAGTGCGGAAGTTCCGCATGCTTTTCAACATCCGTTTCTGCTTCTGTTTCCGCAACTTTTATAACGGAGATAAAACGGAACTTTACGACGGCTGAGAGATCCAAATGCGCGGCGCGAGACGCGCAGTCCGTGCGCGGCCTTTCGGAAAAACACATTGCGGGACATGGCGCGATTCGAACCCAGGCCTTGCAGATTGCAAGTCAAGTGCCACGAGCCACCGACGTCTAATAATTATATCTTTTTCTAATCTAGATTTGGTGTATTTGATACTTAACACATTCACTGTTTACAAAATAAAAAAAAAGGTAACAGCTGGGAGCCAAAACTTTTTATGATGAATTTTAATTTAGTATCTGGGAATGTTGAACATATAGATAAATTAATAATGTTATTATAATTATTTCAATAAAAAAACACAATTTTTGCGTTTGAGCGCTAGGGATCATCATCACACATATACACAAACGCATACAGACACACACACATACATACAGGACATACATATATTTAAAAAATATACATACATAACATAAAGTTCAACCTTAGCTTCATGTGATACAAGATATTTTTATGTTTGCCTCCATACGAACGTGGTACTAATCACTACAACACTGTAAGAATGAAACTAATACTCTTTTTCGTTAGTTGACTATATTGCCAGAGTGGCCACACAAAGCAACATGGACTCGCTTCAAACGCCGGCGGCTTACTGGCTACTACAAAGTGAACGGGCTCCTCGCTCGGATCCGTGGGGGAGGCGCTGCTACTAATAGCTCTGCCCACTCGGATCCGAGTGGTCAGCAGTGAATGTATTAATAAAGAAATATATTTGTCGTTTGTCAACACTAGTGGTTTGGCGAACATTAATTTGTAAATGGTGTAATTTTGTTTCCTGAAAATAAATTTAAAAAAACGCGTATTTTAACTTATTGCAGCGCAGTAAAAATACATACATTGAAGGCTTAAGGACACCGATATCCAGTGCCTTAATAAATTAAAAACGAATACAAACTGTTTTTACCGAAAAAAATATTTTTGTAAATATGTTTTTTATTATTATTTACACTTCTGTTTCCGCATCCGTTTCCGTTTCCGTTTCTGCTAAAATTTATTTTTGACATCTGTTTCCGTTTCTGGTTCCGGTAAGACACTTCCGTTGCATCACTACTTCTTAGTTGTCGTATTTTTATGAATATTTTTGTCAGGTTTGCACCTGGCGTGCGGTCTCAACACTGGACAATTAATATTCTTGGATCCAACGACGATTGAAATAAGAAATAACACACCGTTCCAAGACACTCGATTCTCGATCAAGGAGATCTCCTTCAGCCCCGATTCTATGTCTCTTGCATTTTTTGTATGTGCTTATTTCTTTATTTTACACATATTGTTGCTCTATTGCTGCGTATTGACAAAACCAAGACGTTACAAAGTTTCTGTCTTGATTAGCAACATAAAATCACCTTGATTCATAAAATTTTATGAACTATGGCCAGAAAGCTAAACTATAGAGTTAAACAAAGAGGTTAATATTTCTATTTAAACTCTATTCTACTATACAAGATTGTAATATACATAATCTGCAGGACGCAGGTAGGACGGTCTGCCTGTATAAGTACGATTGCTCGTCACTGAGCTGGCAATTCGTGGCAAAGCACCGGGCGCACTACAAGGACGTGACAGCGGTCTTCTTCCTGCCCGAGAAGAATGAGAGCGGCGACTACAAGTTGGTGTCAATGGGTGCCGACCGCACACTGGTCGAGTACGACATCGGCGCCAGCTCCGAGGAGTACCTCGAGATCCTCAGCCTGGACAGGATAGAGCAGACCGCCATCCCTCTAGCCGGGATCCCATGGCCCTCGTCCAGAGATGTTGACCCGGAGACTTGTCGCACCGATATGCCCATGATATTGATCGCTAACGATGAAGTAATTATTCATGTTAAGTTTTAATCTGTAAACGGTTTACAAATCTAAATAACACACTCAGAGTCCATTTTTGATTACCAAGCCAGTTCCTAAGGGCAGATTCTACACTATACATTCACATGTCCAAAATGGAAACTGATGATTTCATTTCGTTATCAGTTTAAATACAAGATAGTAAACTACAAGACGACGATGACGCTGTCAACGGTTCTGGGGCCGCGTTTCGAGCACCCGGTGCGCCGGCTGCAGCTGGTGACGCGCAGTGACGACGACGACGGTGCACAGTACTTACTCTTCGCCACCAAGAACGTTGTCGGCTTGCAGAAAATGCCGCTTGACGGCAATCCATGGAAACACATCGGCCTACTGGGGCATCCCATAGAGGTTTATGTTTATCTATTGAGTGTGCCAATTTGCGAAATCTTCGAAAAATTATAGTTTGATTTATTATAGGTGTTACAAATGTGTTATCGAGAAGACTGTGGCAGTTTATTTACTATAGGAGCTAAGGATAGCTGCATGACGCAATGGGCTGCTAATTACAGGTATTCTTTTATATTATTCTTCTTACTTTTTTTTGTGTCACAGCAATATATGTCATAATTAATGCTAGGTCACATCATTTCTGATTACACATCGTAGAAGAGACGACAGTCTCTGAAAATCAGAGTCACTGAATTGTTGGTCGTCTTTTAATATTACAGCTTACTTTGTCTTTCAGGGCGATTGACACGACAGCAAAACAAGGCGGTATCGATTTGGATCCTTACTACTGTCTGATAGAGAACGGCCGACCGGGCTGGCTGTTCCACGAGATCCGAGACCTGTTCTACTACATCCAGATCCTGTGCCAGGGCACCTTCTCCCCATCCATAAGGACTGTGAAAGACTTCATACCAATCGAAACGCTGCCCGATATGATGAGGGCTTTGGGTTTCTTTCCTTCTGAATATGAAGTAATGAGCTTTAATATTTGTAGTATAATTCATAAACATAATTT
The DNA here is from genome assembly GCF_912999745.1 of Papilio machaon. Lineage (NCBI taxonomy): Eukaryota > Metazoa > Arthropoda > Insecta > Lepidoptera > Papilionidae > Papilio > Papilio machaon. The sequence continues at coordinate 946,172 of NC_059989.1, read as the reverse complement.
TAAGAAAGATTTAAGTAGGGACCATGGTAATAGGAAAAGTTAATAGGTGACCAGAGACTACAAATTTCCACTTGTATACAAGTATCAATATTGAAATAAATTCACTATTTTACATCAACCTTAACTGTTGAAGAAATAAAAAGGGTTATTATAGGATATGTTAGTACTTTGCCCGTCGAGCCAGCCAGCTCTAGCTCTATGACGTATATTTGAAAATAATGTGTCTATTTCAGGTTGAAAATCTGATAGTAGAGGCGAAGTATAAAGTGTATCAACGTCAACCTTCAACGGAAATTGACTTCGAGGAATTTGTGAAGCTGTATTTGAACCATCGGCCCGCATTTCTAGAAAGTGCCAGACGTATCAAGAATGCATTTAAACATTTCGCCAATCCGATAGATGGCGCTTACATGATGTCCAGGGATCAGTTTATAAATTTGCTCAGTGATTATGGTATAAATGAAAACATGTCGCCCGCTGTATATATAATGTAGCCTATGTTTTCTTGCAGACTATGTTCTACATCTGTGCCAAATTCAATCCAGATCCGTTGAGCGGTTCTGGAGATACCTTCTAACAAACATCCATCCATCTAAACATTCGCATCTATATATATAAAAGAAAGTCGTGTTAGTTACACTATTTATAACTCAAGAACGGCTGAATCGATTTGACTGAAAATTGGTGGGCAGGTAGCTTAGAACCAGGAAACGGACATAGGATAATTTTTACCCCGTTTTCTATTTTTTATTCCGCGCGGACGGAGTCGCGGGTAAAAGCTAGTTTATAATATTAGTAAGATAACTTACTGCAGTTGTATCTTTATGCTGAGTGGTTATATATTAAGTACTTTTGTTTTCAGGTGAAAGATTCCCGCGAGAACTATCTTGGTACCTCTTGTCTATTCTGTGTTGCCACAGTTTTGAGGATCGATCCGCGATGTATGAATCAGATTTTCATTTCTTACCAGAAGTATGTACAATTTAATTTACATAAGTTATTGATATTTGGGTGGAGAATAACCCTGTTTTGAGTGTGGCTGGTCCCAAAGACTCGGCCAATAAAGTGTAACCTTTATTATATTTTTTAGACAATAAATCTGAGTGAACTGCTGTCAAACATAATCGGGGTTGCGGACTACGACAACCTTTCGGAGTCATACTTCAAGGGTTCGGGCAGCTCCATGCGCAGCACCTCCACAGACTCTGATAACTATTCACCCCAGTGACTCCTATCATCACCAGTCTGTGTCGGTCCTCTGCTGAACATAAGCCTTCATAAATATGTGGTCTGTGTCTCACATTGACCTCTGAACATTTATTTTTTTATCTATAATCTGAAAACATGTCACATAAGAAGACATATCTGAGTTAAATAAAAAATAAAAAACTTTTTAAATTTATATATGTTTTTTAATATTCAAATTGAATATAGTTCTTATTTACAAGTAATATTTCACAGATAATTTTTATATTAACAATGTCACACAAATTAAACTAAAAATTTAAAATTAGTTAAAATAAAAAATAAATAACACAAAACTAATATAACATGTCTCAATGATTTGAGAGCTTTTTCAAAATATTATAATTCTACCTGGCACTCGACCTGCCACGGCGTTAACGGGATATCAACTAGAGGACACCGCGTTATTAACTAGTGTAAGCCGCGGTGATAATGTGAACGTAATAGACCAAGCAAAATTTGCTATAATAAGCTCTTACATAGTATCAAGATGTCATGTTTTTACTTTTAAGATGTTTTCTCCGATACATTGTTACTTTGATGTATATTGTAGTTTAAAAAAATAATAGTTGCCAAACTAAAATTTATGTTAACATTGTTATAATAAACTTTAGACGTAGCATATGTGTTCTTCCGGACTATGTTCTAAAACTGAGCCAAATTTAATCAAGATCCATTAAGCCATTCTGGATGGACGTTTGTTAGAAGGTATCTCCACCTTCAAACATCCATCGAAACATTAGCATTTATAATATTAGTATGACAATATTGCTTACTATAAATAATAGCAGATAAATATTAAGAAAACAATATTATTTGTTGCAATTTGGACTAGTCTCAAACTAGTTGGTAAACAAATTGCATTTCCAACAAGATTTCAAACTAAATTCATGTATTCGTTGTTTGTAAATTATCCCTAAAAATCTATGGGACTATGTTTTAAGTTGCTACTTATAAGGTTAAAATCATTAATTTCCAACCCGCTTCCTTGAAATTTTAGCCACAATACGTAAATCAAAAACTTGTCACTGCAACAAACACAACATGCTATTACTAGTGCGCAAAAGCTTTGCCGACAGCATCATGATCTCACGCGTTGACAGACGTTACTGACTAGACAAGTGCAGTGTTAGTGGAGGAGGGAGTCATTGACAAATCTGTGCATGGATAATAATTCATATTATTCTCTGTTTTTTTTTCAAGTGACAAATGCTTTGACAATAGACACTAGTTAATGTAACAGTTTGCTGTGGAATATTCTCAGATGGATAACAAATTCTATGCACAAACAAACTCAGTCACAGACAACACTGCAATTTAAAAAAACATGCTAATATTAATGTTCACAGTATCTGAAATGTGTAATGTATGAACACATATAATACATTATAAACTGTAAATTTTAGGGATAAATTTAACTAAGAACTTTGTAATCTCTGATAAAAAATTGATTATTTCACCAATTAAAATGAATTGCTTACCAATTGCTTTTTGGATTTCCATTTTGCAAAATAAGTTTATTGTTTTCTTATGATGTCACACATTCAAGCAATAATCATAGTAACTATCTACAAATTTAGAAAACTTATTACCAACCATTGATAAATATAGACAAGGAGTTTAAAATCTATATGACAAGAATTTAATAGATTTTTTTCAATTCAATCCTTGGATAAAACATATTTATTATTTTGACATTTGATCAGTTATACCTATCATTTCCACAGATCTCATACAAAAACTCATAGAGCTTATTCATATTTTCTCTATTTTACCTTAATTAAAGGTCTATTAATAGGGCAATCTTAATCCAGGACTGCAAGGGGTGAGAGTGCAATGCCTCGGGTACTTGCCACAGTACTTACTACAGCTAGGGTTGCTGGAATTGTTTCACATGTCTCCTAGCACCGCCAAGATAGCCCTATCAATTTATGTTTCACATAGACACATTATAATGAGCATTTAACTTATCCACATATATTGTACCATTGTTATTGTAAACATATAGTTTCATTTATAAATGCACTCACTTTAAATGTTTCATATATTATGTACAACTTATACTAATTGAACTAACACTGAATACCTTAGTCTGTTTTTAACCGTTTTGCCGGAGTTGTGGTACCACTACTCTGCGAGTTTGAGTCTTCTGAGAAGTTCATATGGCTGGAGGTGAACTCTGTTGGTCCTTGAGAATCGCTAACTGTTGAAAAACCTGTAATGTCACAAATAAATAATACACAACTGCACTTTTACAAGTTATGCAGGAGATATACAGAAGTAAAACGACAAAATACAATTTTAAACATAATTATTTATATTGCTTTTTTCATATTTAAGCTCATTAGTTTCCTTTAATCCAAAAATTGTAAATAAATGATTTAGTTACATTAAATAAAAAGTAAATAAAACAACTTACACGTATTTGAATCTTCAGCCATGCCAAAGTTAGAATTTGAAGAGTCGTGCATCTTTTTGGGGGTCAAGGTATTTTCCTTGTTCTCTCGTTTCGCCGCATGTTTTTTCTTTTGCTCGTTTGTAGATATTGGAACCCATTTGTAAATTTTCATAGTCGTCTCTCCAATTGTCACCCATTTCTTTTCCCTATTTAATTAATACATTATTTGTAATGTGTCAAAATAAATATAAAAAAATATTTTTTGCCATAATAAGTTTCTCACCAATGGCGAACTTTTTCAACAGCTTGCATGACTCTTTTGATGTCGTCTTTTACACGATTCCTGGTTTCAGCACGGACGGAACGAGACATTTTTAGTTAGTTAATATATTGCTACAACTTTCTGAATCTGAAAATCGAATTATGAATTTAATAGAAAGTTTAAAACTAAATTTATACGGACATACACCAATTTCGTTTTAAATCCGTTTACGTCCATCCGCCATTTATTAATTTGACAGCCAGCTTAACTTCCGAATTTCCGAAGTGACTATTGCTTGTCTATGAACTTAACGTTCAGAATCGCTTCTTAAAAATACCGGCGCTTTATTTTTTTGTAAAAAAATCAGTAAAACAAATTAAAGTAATGGCTAACAAGTACTTATTTACAGATTTTGTTTCATCTACCCGTGTTATTTTTATTTAAATATTTTACCTAATTGTATGACGTTTATAAAAAATTAAAACAGAGCAAAAAATTTTCTATTACAATGGTTTACAAAAAAAAGATCTTCTTGCCATTGGACGAAATACTTGGAACTTGAATAATTTAAACCAATGACATTGCTTTGTTTTACGAACTATCAAGTACGATTAGGAGCATGTAATTAAAAACTAAAAATACGAAAAAATCGTAAATGAAAATTTTTACAGGTGATCAATGCCGCAAAACACGAATAAGTGAAATATTTATTTAAAATGTCGCTGTAAAAAGCAGGTAAGAACCCGATGAGCCTGACTTGACTGACACTGTGAAAAATTAAGACTTCCTGAAATTCAGTATTCAGCGTAAATCAATTTCGAGTTTGACTATCTTTAGCGGCTGTCAGTTGTTTTACGTCTTATTGCATTTTTCCAAGTGGTTTCTATTTATACGTAATTCTAAATTGTACACAAACCTTCACGCGGCTCGGTCTGCAGGGATGCGAACTAATGGCTATGATGCAACGAGATGATAAGGTGCTATACGTTTGCTGTATTAGTATTCCTTCTTTACTGTGCTACTTTTTCACCGTTTTTTATGAAGTATAGGTTGTTGTTACCTGCTTTTGTAGCCTGCTTGATGTTTCTTAGTGCATCTAAAAATAACCTTAAAACATTGTTTTTTGTTTGCAAGATTTATCTAATCACATAACATTAATTTGTTGTAGTTTTCACGATACTTTCCAAATTCATGGTAAAAAAAAATGCGGCTAACATTAACTAGATTCCAATAAATCCTTATAATCTTCCTGTGGTCCATAATTTTTTAAATCCTTTCAACCTCCCTATAAAGGCTCCGTAACCTAGAGGTCGCAAAACAATTATCTAAATCTTGTCATGTTATAAGTGAGGTTGCTATAGCATATTTTTAATTATGTGGCAAGATGATACAAATGCCAAATACTCTAATTGCTGTGTTCAGACTGATTAAATGGTCAGTCTTAATGTAGATTTAGTACCGATAAAAAAACTAGAACTAGTGCCTAAGTGACCAATTAACATCTCTGAGTACAGCAGTTACTGTCTCATCACTATTTTGTTGCACTCATCACTGCACCTGCCATATTCAGCTTGTTTATTTTTTGTTGCAGTCGCACCGTGCATGTTGTGTGAACCGTAGAAGTGGTGCAATAAAACTATATTGTTGGTATTGTTCAACATAAGGTTGGGCTAACGCAAAACGTGCATCTTTCCTTCCCGTATGGCTGCGTATGTTAACCGTACGATATCGATGATGGCTGGCGACGGGCCGCACAACGTCGCGACACTCAACAATGGCAATGTCCGTGTCAACATGCCCAATGTTGACTCACCGTTGCAGATATTTGTAAGAGCTAAAAAGAAGATCAACGATATATTCATTGAGATTGATGATTATGTCAAAGATGCGGTCACGTTTATGCATGGTGAGCTATTTTTTTATCTTATATTACTACTATATTACTAAGAATATCCACGCTGAATTACTGGAATCATGCAGAAATCATACCATCCGTACCTGCAATTAGTAAATGTCATCACAATTTATAGTTTTAGTATTAAAATGTAGTTACTACCCACTAAATATTAGCGTACCATCTATAGACCACATCATCACCTCATCGGGTGGGATTGTGGTCAAGCACTAGCTTTTTCAATATCAAAAAAAGAACATCCTCTCTATTGTATGGTCAACTGTAAGAGAACTCTTTTAGATTTAAACTCAACAGTACTTCACCACATTACTATTGTTATGTTACATTGTGTTGTGTACAAAGCTATTATTTATCATTAAATGTTAAATTTAAAATTGTAGCCATGATCTATATAATTTTAAATGAACAGATGTAACAATTAAGGTCAATGTATACAAGTTTATTATGTTACATAATACATGAGTCATTTTAGCGTTTCATATTTGAGTTACAAATTGTAATGTTATTAATTGATGATATCCGTTGCTGAAAAAGATGTACAAAAACATGGTTATCCTTATTCTATTTAGAAAAAAAAAATGAGAGCTGTTTGTTTTTTTTTTTTCAAAATTTCACAAACTTTGTATAGCAATAATACCACTCATATAACATATTGCAGCTGTGTCGGGGGAGAATAAGATTGCGAGTGCTCAGGATGTGGCTAATATCGAGGCGTACGTCAGCAAGGTGCAAGCCATACGGGAGGTGCTCAAACGAGATCACATGAAAGTCGCCTTCTTTGGCAGGTTATTAGCAATATATATATACTTTTAATTACGAGATTACGACCTTTACTGTTATAGTGATTTGTATTATTATGGGGTATAATTCAGTGTTTTATATCAAATAAATGTGTGTATTTTAGAACGAGTAATGGTAAGAGCACAGTGATAAATGCGATGTTGCACGACAAGATCCTGCCGAGCGGTATCGGGCACACCACCAACTGTTTCCTACAGGTGGAGGGCTCTGATACTGATGAGGCCTTCATGCGCACCGATGGTACCGAGGAGAAGCTCAGCGTGCAGGTGACACAAATATATACAACTAGCTTTTACCCGCGACTCTGTCCGCGCGGAATAAAAAATAGAAAACTGTGTAAAAATTATCCTATGTCCGTTTCCTGGTTCTAAGCTACTTGCCCACCAATTTTCAGTCAAATCGATTCAGCCGTTCGTGAGTTATAAATAGTGTAACTAACACGACTTTCTTTTATATATATAGATGGTATAAAAATAAAAAAGATTGTAGAAAAGATGTCATCAAAAATTCTAGTGAATTTTCCTTTTTGTTAATCTTTATTAAATGCCCAATTAACAACTTTAACTGCAGCAGTAAGTGTATTAATTCCATATTAATCAAGTTAAAGTACATCCTACATCAGTCATATCTATCCCTGTTAATTTTTTGTTTTCAAAAAACAGCCTTAAGTGTACTAGTTAAGGTTGAATTTGGTTCCAGTCTGTGAGCCAGCTGGGGCACGCGTTGTGCGCGACGAGGCTGCAGGAGTGCGCGCTGGTGCACGTGTACTGGCCGCGCGAGCTGTGCGCGCTGCTGCGGGATGACGTGGTGCTGGTGGACAGCCCCGGAGTTGATGTCACACCCAACCTGGACCAGTGGATCGATCAGTACTGTCTCGACGCTGACGTCTTTGTGCTGGTGGCCAACGCAGAGTCCACACTTATGGTCACCGTAAGTATACAAACAAGAGGAATAGTAAATTTAGTAAGGCTTTATTATCTTGGTGAGTGCAGAATTAAAGGAAAAAATAGTTCATAATATGTCCGCTTGCTTCAGCTACCTTTCTGTTAAAGTCCCGTCAAAATCTGTTCAACAGTTCCGGAGATTATCCGGAACAAAGGCGGTCTTAGTACAGACATACAGACAGACAGACAAAAAAATTACATAAAACTTCAATTTTATTAATAGGTGTAGATAACAACTAAATTGATTAAGTAAATGTCAAGTAACAATTTGTATTTCAGTAAATGTCCCTTTTCGTTATAACTTAATGAATGTAGTGTTAAGAAAGTTCAACAACTATTTATTATTTTTCTATTGTTATAAGATAAATATTTGAAAATTTGTTAGATTTATATTGTTATGTTGTTATTTTCAGGAGAAAAACTTTTTCCACAAAGTGTCAACGAAGATATCACAACCGAATATATTTATATTGAACAATAGATGGGACGCCTCTGCCTCGGAACCCGAGTATTTAGATCAGGTGAGCACATTTATATTTATACTAGCTGTAGCCCGCGAATCCGTTCGCACGAAATTAAAAAAAAACTTAATAAGTAGCCTATGTATTCTTCCAGACTATGTTCTATATCTGTATCAAATTTCATCAAGATCCGTTGTGTCGTTTCAGAGATACCTTCAAACAAACATCCATCCAAACATTCGCATTTATAATATTAGTAATATTAACGTTGCGACGTTCACTCGTTATTGACGAGTGAAGAGCCTAGCAGTTATTGATAATATATATTAACAGAAGCTACGTCTGACTGTCTTCATGTTGTTGCTAGGTGCGTACTCAGCACGCCAACAGATGTGTGGACTTTCTGTCGCGTGAGCTTCGCGTCTGCACACCCAAGGAGGCTGAGGAGAGGATATTCTTCATCTCAGCCAAGGAAGCTCTTCTCACGCGCATGAGGGAGCGGGAGAAACCAGTCTCCTGTGAGTTATTAGCTCACTATATGTCTACTGAGGGGCTCGGAGCCTACACTAAGATAGGAATTATCCATGAATTAGTAATTCATTAAAAAAATACCAGACTTACTCTACTTGTCTATGCTGAATACAAATCTAACTGACATCTCACACTTCAAAATCAATTATAATTTTTTTTCCTTCGTTTATCTGGATAATTTGTGATAATTTTATTTAAAAAAATCTTTAATACAGTTCTTCTGAGCTATTAGATATAGACGAGTCTAAAATGTATTTGTATTTTAGCTCCTATATTAGCTGACGGCCATCAAGTGCGATACTTTGAGTTTGTGGACTTCGAGCGCAAGTTTGAGGAGTGCATCAGTCAGTCGGCAGTACGCACCAAGTTCGCACAACATTCGAGACGCGGGAAGAACATCGCTGCAGAGGTCATGGCCGCGCTAGAACAGGTAACATTATCTTATATATCCGGCTCGAAGGACCAATAGGTATTAAATCAGCCCCGGTGGGGGGGAGTGACTGCGGACTTACAGAACAACTCACATGGAAGCTGCACCAGCAATAATCAACGGTGCATCTCCAATGTTGAGAACGGGGAAGTAAAACTACTTAATGTTAGTTAACGGAACCGATTTATTTGATACGTATTTCTCCTTATTCTTCTTTAGTTCTTCGTTCTTAGATGCCTAATCAAGTATGAGCATTTACACGATCTACATAAGTGTGTGTGTTACGTACGCCCTAATCTTTTAAACTTCCTACCACATATCTTGTATGCTCTACATATTTTTCTCGTTGCTGTGCTGTTCCGAGACAGGATCTACTCTAGCCATTGTCGTTGATATGAACATATACATTGTAGAGAACATCCGTTAAGGTTATTTATTTATTTTATTTATTTATTTATTCTTTAGCACTTTTATAAGTACAAGGAGGACTTAATGCCTAAAGGCATTCTCTACCAGTGATCCGGTATATGAGAGGAAAGTATAATTATGTGCAGGGCAGATATGAATTGAAGATACTATTTTACTAATACAGTATTATGTAATACAGTAATATATTAGAAATAAATGAGTATAAATAAAATATTGTATATAATATTAATAAAAAATTATAATCCCACAAAGTTTATAAGACAGGATAACTAAAATTTCTAGGGTTACCGATGAGCAAAAATTTCTTAATTTCTTCTGAAATTCGTTCATGTTGCTCTAAGCAATTGATTGCAACATGATCTGAATTTCATAGTAATTACTGACTTATTTCACATAAATATGTGTTTGAATGTATTATTATTTTATGAAAATGGCAACATTTAATTGTGCAGCTGCCGCTCCCTCATTGGTCAAAATACTACGCTGTCAAAATGACATTATTAGTTCATATATTTTCCAACTGTCATAAGATCCTTCTGTATTGATATGGAACGAATATCCTAAGACAATACTGAACATATATTTCAGGTGTACAACAAAGCGACGGAGCAGAAGTCTTCGAAGGTGGAGAAGCAGCGAGTGCTGCACGAGCAGCTGTCAGCTGTGGAGGAGCAGCTGACCGCCATCACAAGGCAGATGAAGGACAAGATCGGACGCATGGTCGAGAGCGTCGAGCACAAGGTACTTTACTCTAGTAGGGTGAAAGGTTCGTTGTTGACTTCTGTTGGAAGACTGTTAAGATGTTTACTATTTTCTTAGCTATGTTGTATAGGTATATAACACATGGTTGTACATTATACATGGTTGTACATAACACACGGTTGTACATTTCACACGGTTGTACATAACACACGGTTATACATTACACACGGTTGTACATTACACACGGTTGTACATTACACATGGTTGTTCATTACACATGGTTGTACATTACACATGGTTGTACATTACACATTGTTGTACATTACACCTGGTTGTACATTACACATGGTTGTACATTACACATGGTTGTACATTACAACTGGTTGTACATTACACATGGTTGTACATTACACCTGGTTGTACATTACACATGGTTGTACATTACACATGGTTGTACATTACAACTGGTTGTACATTACACATGGTTGTACATTACAACTGGTTGTACATTACACATGGTTGTACAGTGACATCAAAAAATGCTATTAAAATGTGGAAGGAGATATAACTTTTGTACTTCGTCTTTTTCGTTGTTTATTTGACACAGAAGCAATGTAATATTTTTCACTGTAGCGTGAACAACTTGATTAAATTTGCAGCATGGAAGATATTGCCTGAATTCCTAGGATAAAGTCAAATGGACTTAAAGTTTTTTTTTTATTAATTCTGTTTTGTCTTAGGTATCATTGACGCTGAGCCAAGAGATCCGTAGGCTGTCCGCGCTGGTGGATGAATACGACGCACCTTTTAGATCGGAGCGCGGCGCTCTGGAGCAGTACAAGCGGCAGCTGCATCGCCATGTCGAGGCCGGCCTCGGACAGCGCCTCAAGAAGCGCCTCTCCGCTGACATCGGACAGGAGATGGACGCCGTGCAGAAGGAGATGGCAGGTACGTACGTGTACGTAACAAGTACGTACTAATACGTAACGTGTACGTAGAAAAAATAATATGTACAACAAAGCTACAATGTTATACTATGTTTTGTATTCCAGAGCGAATGTATAACATATTGCCAGCGCACAAGCGAGCGGCTGCGGCCAACTATATTGTGCCGCATCAGCAGCCGTTTGAGGTGCTGTACAGGCTGAACTGCGACAACCTGTGCGCTGACTTCCAGGAGGACCTGGCATTCCGCTTCTCGTACGGCATCACCGCGCTCATACAGCGCTTTCAGGGCAAGAATACAAATAAGATCGCACTCAAGAACCCGCCGCAATACACACAGGTATAGTTAGTTTCAAATATCTTGGTGGTTTATTAAATTGAAATAATGAAATTATTTCTGTATTTACAGATCCCGCCTGCAGTGGGTCCCGGGGCGCCCCCTATGGAGGTGGCGCGGCACAATGGACCCGCGGGTTCTACGGTGGGTGCTGTGATGGGTCCACTGAGCGCTGAAGAGTGGAGCATGGTGTCGAGGTTCGCACTCGGCGCCCTCACCTCGCAGGGCACCATGGGCGGTCTGCTGCTGTCAGGACTGGTGAGTCAACTTGAAATTACATTTAAGGTGTGACAACTGTCTGACAGTGGGCTAAAGTGTGCTTAAGTTATATTGGGAATAGGAATCTATATATTAGGTCCTTACATATGAAATTGGTGTTTTTCGTACTGGCCACTTTAATCACGAATTTCTCCTCTTTGGTAAGGAATTCCAAATTCAAATTTGTACAGCTATAGACTCATGTATTTGTGGTTCGATGACCGTCATTCATTTGTTTTTGTTCTTCTGTTTTTTTCTGTTTGCGTCACTCATTTTACAAAATGGGAAACTTAAAATATCGCATTATTTACGAGTACGAGTTCCGCCGTGGCACTAGTGCTGCGGAAACGACTCGAAGGGTGAATGATGTGTATGGCGGTCGTGTTGCAAAAGAAAACACAGTTCGTTTTTGGTTCCAACGTTTTCGTTCTGGAAATTTCGATCTGCAGAACGAGCCCCGTGGACGGCCTGAGACTCAAGTTGATAATGAAGAGTTGAAGGCTATTGTGGAAGCGGATCCATCGCAAACCACGTCCGAGTTAGCTGCAGACTGCGATGTTAGTGATAAAACTGTTTTAATTCACTTGAAGCAAATTGGGAAGATTAAAAAGCTTGAAAGGTGGGTACCTCACGAATTGACTGAAGCAAACCGGCAAACGCGCGTCGACTGTTGCGTTACATTACTAAACCGGCACAATAATGAAGGTATTTTAAACCGAATCAATACCTTTGATGAAAAATGGGTTCTTTACGATAATCGGAAGCGCTTAGCGCAATGGTTGGATCCTGGCCAGCCAGCCAAATCCTGCCCCAAGCGAAAATTAACCCCAAAAAAGTTACTTGTAAGCGTTTGGTGGACTAGTACCGGTATTGTTCATTACAGTTTTCTCAAATCTGGCCAGACTATTACGGCTGATGTCTATTGTCAGCAATTGCAAACCATGATGGAAAAGCTAGCGGCTAAACAACCTAGGCTGGTCAATCGCTCCACGCCACTGCTGCTTCACGACAACGCTAGACCACACACTGCGCAACAGACGGCTACTAAATTAGAAGAGCTTCAATTGGAAAGTCTAAGACATCCTCCGTACTCCCCGGACCTTGCTCCAACAGATTAACATTTTTTTCGAAATTTGGATAACTTCTTGCAAGGGAAAAAATTCAACTCCGATGGGGCAGTCCAAATCGCCTTCAAAGATTTTATTGATTCCCGTCCGACTGGTTTTTTTTAGTAAAGGGATCAATGAACTACCTATGAGATGGCAAAAGTGCATAGAAAATAATGGTTCATACTTTGATTAATTAAATATATTATATTAAAAAATATTCGACTTTTTGTTCCTCCCATACAAAACGCCAATTTCATATGTAAGGACCTAATATATATATATAAAAGAAAGTCGTGTTAGTTACACTATTTATAACTCAAGAACGGCTGAATCTATTTGACTGAAAATTGGTGGGCAGGTAGCTTAGAACCAGGAAAAGGACATAGGATAATTTTTACCCCGTTTTCTATTTTTTATTCCGCGCGGACGGAGTCGCGGGTAAAAGCTAGTTTATAATAAGAAAAATATAAAATGACTTAAAAATTAATATTCCATCAGTCTTAATGATGGCATTAATTAGCCATTTTTCATTGTAAATATGAAACATGGTGTTGCAGCTGCTGAAGACTGTGGGTTGGCGCGTGGTGGCGCTGACTGGTGCGGTGTACGGCGCGCTGTACCTGTACGAGCGGCTGACGTGGACGGCGCGCGCGCAGGAGCGCCTCTTCAAGCGGCAATATGTCGCCCACGCGGGACACAAGCTGCGCCTCATCGTCGACCTCACCTCCGCCAACTGCAGCCACCAAGTCCAACAGTCAGTCTCGCACACTCTCTCCCTCTCTCCCTCCTCTCCCCCTATCTCTCACCCGCTCTCCCTCCCCATCTCCCCCTTTCTCTCCCTCTCTCTCTCCTCCCTTTCTCTCTCTCTCCCTCTCTCTCTCTTCCTCTCTCTCAGCTCCCTACCTGTCTCTCTCCCTCTCTATCTCTTCCCTCTCTCTCTGTCTCTCTTTCTCCCTCTCTATCTCCTCCCTCTCTCTTTCCCCCTCTCTGTCTCTCTCTACCTCCCCCCTCAGTAGAGTAACTTGAATTTATCTGTTTTCTGAATATAATTTTGGATATTTATGACAGCTGTTATTTTTATACAGTTTGACAAGAAAAATATTGAAACAAGTTTTGAAACATTACGTTTAAAAAATATAATAAAAAAAATATTGTCGCAGAGAGCTATCAACGATGTTTGCGAGATTGTGCCGGCTGATTGATGAGGCGACGACTGAGATGGATGGTGAGCTGGGTGAAGTGCGCACCGCCATCGCCATGCTGGAGGATGCATCCGCGGGCGCTAAACGTCTCCGCAACAAAGCACATTATCTCTCCCATGAACTGGAACTCTTCGATGAAGCCTTCCTCAAGCATAATTAGACAAGTCAGCGACAATTGCGGTCAGTAAACTACGGTATTGACATAACGCGGTGTAAACGCGGTCTTAATTAGTACTCTCCTAGTATACGCATTGCAAAAAGTTAAATAAAATAATCTTATATATATAAAAGAAAGTCGTGTTAGTTACACTATTTATAACTCAAGATAGGTCGAACTGATTTAGCTGAAAATTGATGGGGAGCTTAGAACTAGGAGACGGACATAGGATAATTTTTAACCCGTTTTCTATTTTTTATTCCGCGCGGACGGAGTCGCGGGTAAAAGTTAGTAGTAGGATAAAACCCATTAGAAAAGGAGGGGGAATATTATAAAAATGAAAGGAAAAATAATTTACTGGCGATCTGAAGTCGGGAAGGGGTTGGGAGGGGAGCTTTTAAGGCTATAAGAACGGTTTATCTCGATTTCTGCCAAAACTAAAATTCCTATGGAAAAAAGTCAAAAGACAAAGTTGTAGGTAATAAAAAGATCTAAAACTGTATTTACACTTTTTTTATATAACCTCAAAATTTATTTGAAAAATTCAAGACTACATTTTTGGTTTTTTATCTTTTACAATTTTTTTTTCACGAAATTTGGTGAAAACTTACATTTTTATGTTCCAAATACGATGTAATTTATTTAATTTTCTTTACAAAATTTAAACGTTCATTTTTCTATTTTACAGTTTTGTGCGACATTAGACAATTATCGATGTGTCAGCGGAGTCCGGCGCTCCGGTCAGCGGAGCCCTATCAGCTGTACTACTGCATGAGCAGTTTGTGCCGTCTTGACAACTTCCCAGCTACTGTTAACTTTGTCTAGATATTTTATAGGTCAGACTTTAAAATGTCAAGTAAAAATATTTTGTAACATATTTCTTGTTGTAGATTTATTTTAAGGTCTAAAATTTGTCCTGGATAAAATAACCTTTAATCTATCTTAATAACCAAGCAATATCTAGTTATTTACAATTAAATTAATTTTTTTTTTATTAAATTACTAGAATTAGACAAGGTATTTGTAATTACCGATGTCTATAGGTCGCTTCGCTATTTTGGCGAATTCATGTGGCCACTTGCTCGTTTGTTACCTTATGATATAAAAAATTTGATTTGTTAATTTGAAGTCTGTACTATGGATAACTGAAGGACAAGATGACAGATTAGAGATCTGTTTAATGACAGGTTGAACACGACACGGCACATTACTGATAAGTGATAAGAGAATTGGACATGTTTGTGTTAGGTTTTTTTTAGCAGCGGAAGGTAAACATTTACCTTTAGTACAATTGTATGGAACTAAGTACAGTCGCATGCAATCGATGGATTGATTTTTTTTCTTGTTAAAAACTACCTCTTTGTTTATAACATGTATTAAACAAAATACATTTTTTTTTTTTTTTATAAGAGAAGGTGGCAAACGAGCAGCGGGAACACCAAGGTGTTCATCGACGCCCATGGACATCTGCAATACCAGAGGAATCGCAAATGCGTTGCCGGCCTTTGAGAAGATGATACGCTCGCTTCTTGAAGGACCCTAAGTCGTAGCGTAGTCGTAATACATATTAACTGGTGTCAATGTTTTTTTTTTTGCTGAAGTAAAAGAGTTAATGCGACATATTTTTCTATATGGTTGAATCTTTTAGTCTCTTGAAAAGTTAACAATTTGCACATTGACCCTTATTTGTTGGAGCCATCGCAATATTAATTTAAATAATTATTAATTAATTTTTGTTTAAAATGATTCAAATATCAAAAATAACAATAAAAATACAATTTTTTTTCCGTTGATTTTACATTTAATTTTATGAAAAAGTTTTTTAAGATGGTGTACAAAAATACTTTGCACGCGACTGTACTTTTATGTAGTAGTTTTGTTGTTTTTTGTTTATTTATTAGTTTGAAAGGTTGGATATGATATTGTTGACATATTTTTTTTTTTCGCTTTTCAGTAAGATTTCTTTGTGTATAATTTAAATGTTTACCTTCCACAATAGGTGCTATAATTTGCTTGTGTAAATGCATTATATTTAAAAATTATATATGTTGTTATTGTACTAGGATTGTCTATATATATCATAAAAGTCGGTTTGTCATCGCGTCACAAACAAGAGTAAGCAGACATATTGAAAATAATGACGCGATGTTTATTACTTACGTTGATACAATAGTGGTGAAATCTCGCGTTGTATCCTCAGTATTTGTAAATTAACGAATTTCATATAATTACTAGCTGTCGCCCGCGACTCCGTCCGCGCGCAGTTAAAAAAAAACTAAATGGGGGGTATGAAAAATAGATGTTGGTCGATTCTCAGACCTACTGAATATGCTCACAAAATTTCACGAGAATCGGTCAAGCCGTTTCAGAGGAGTTTAACCACAAACACCGCGACACGAGAATCTATATATATAAAAGTAAGTCGTGTTAGTTACACTATTTATAACTCAAGATCGGTCGAAGTGATTTAGCTGAAAATTGATGGGGAGGTAGCTTAGAACCAGGAAACGGACATAGGATCATTTTTATCTTTTAGGCATTTTTCTTTATTCCGCGCAGACGGAGTCGCGGGTAATAGCTAGTTTTATATATTAGATTAGGTGAATTTGAATTTATTGTTACGCCGAGATTGTTATCTATAACATGGCGATGAAATCTGTTAAAAATGCGACAGCAATTTACTTCGATTTGAATATTTTTTGTGTAGATTTTTATTTATATTTGTGGTATACTAGATTTTAGTGTTTGAAATGCTTGTGAAATGCCTAATGGGTTACCAAATGCGATATTATTGTAGGATAGGCCACCGAGTGTTGAATGTCGCTTCTTTCGATCGATAAAATTATTGTTTTATAATAAAAATAATCTGTGAGCCACGAATTAGATGACTCAGTTTTAATGGCTAACTGTGTTTCGGTAGTCGAATATGTTTTGGTGGTCAACTGTGTTTTGGCGGTCAACTGTGTTTTGGCGGTCAACTGTGTTTTGGTAGTCAACTGTGTTTTGGTGGTCAAATGTGTTTTGGCGGTCAACTGTGGTTTGGTAGTCAAATGTGTTTTGGCGGTCAACTGTGTTTTGGCGGTCAACTGTGTTTTGGCGGTCAACTGTGTTTCAGTGGTCAAATGTGTTTTAAGCTTATCGCTGTTAGCTAAAAATATTTATTTCGTAGCGCATTCAACACTTGTGGCCGAGTAGTTAATATTGTTTCACTTTAAGTTATACTTTCTACGCTTTATAAATGAAATATTAGATGTCGGAGCGTTTGTTGCGAATTTTGTAAATTATAATTAAATAATGAACTATTAAAAAAACAACAAAAGTATCAAGAGCGTTGACCGTTACAAAATATTACATTGTTTCTTTTGTTTTTTTATTTTGTAGTTTATTTATTATTTTTTTATATTTATAATGTTAGTTACTTAGTATGTAACATTATAAATAGAATTACATTTACATATATAAATAATAGATATCTTAAAATGTAATATTTCGTAATTGTCAGAGCTCAATAAATCTTATTTTTGCGTAACTGAAAAGTAATGGTTTTAAAGTAATGTCCACATTTTTTATTTCTTTTTATAACAAACGTAAACAAAATAAAGAGTCCAGTAAATTAATCAGTCGCAATTAATTTACTTTGGCAGCTAAGATAGTTTTTCACTTGAAAGTAAACAAAATATTGCAATTGGTTTCCACGAAAATTTGGTTATGATCAAAAAGTTAAACTATAAATTATTAGGATTCTATGATGTCTATTCAAATATCTTAGCGACTGAGCTGCGCGCTGCGCAGTACCCTCCCCCCGCACTTTACGCCCCGCCTAACCTATAACAAGTTTGCGTTCTGCGCAGCGACTCACGATGTGCCAAGCCAAGATATTTGAAAGATACTATACTACATGTACCGTAAATACATGGAATAATCAAAAATTTTTTAAAATTATGAAAATTAAATTAGTACCGAGACATTTTCTTTTTGAAGCCTGACATTTAATTATTAAAATGTTGCTTTAAAATCACAAATAAGTGATAATTTTTCTTGATTTTTGTATTTGTTCAAATCATGGCCTTAATAAAATAGTTACGCATTGTTTATTTGAACGGGACGATTTATACTTTCTAATTAGGGTTGTGTTTTACCGAAACACGTTATAAAATTAAATGGCGTTTAATATTTTTACTGTGTTTGTTTTAATGATCAAATAAATTTTATATTTTAAAAAAACAAGTAAAAAAATAATTTGGGAAAGCATCAATTTTATGTTTCGTAACAACCCTAGTTCCTAAAAAGTCGAATGCGTTTCGTTTGCGTGAAAATATTTTCTATGAATTTAATTTTCCCAAATCCAAACAACTTAAAATGTTAATTGTTGTTGTCCAATGTAATTAGTTATCACGTAATTAGGTGAATTTTCTTATGTAAATAAAAGAAATAAAGAATTCATTTATACTTTATTGTTTTATTACGTACTAGCCGTTGCCCGCGACTCTGTCTGCGCGGAATTTTAAAAAAAAATTATTGGCTTATGAGTTCTTTCAGACTGTTATATATCCATATCCATACCAAATTTCAAAGATGCAGCCGTTCTGGAGTTACCTTGTACCAAACATCCATCCAAACATTCGCATTTATAATATTAGTAAAGTTGTATTAATGAAAATTTTACGTAAAATCATGCGTTACTAGCTGTCGACCGCGATTCCGTCCGCGCGGAATTGAAAAAAAAAACGTGTTCTTCCAGACTACGTTCTACATCTGTACCAATAAATTTCATCAAAATCCGTTAAACCGTATTGAAGATACCTTCAAACAAACGTCCATCCATCTAAACATTCGCATTTATAATAATAGTAAAACGGAGGAAAAAGATAAAAGGTTAAAAATAATAAAAAGCATTCGTTTAATTTATATTGATTTATTAAAATAATAACAGTTTTCTTTTTAATTTAAAACTATGAGATCACAATTTGTTGGGTAACCTTAGAATTAAGATATAAACAGCCAGCAATGTAACAATCACGAATACAGTATTGCACAGTATTTCGCTCTTTTAAACCTTAATCGTACCTACATTCTTTTACAAATCTTTTACAAACAAATCTTCTCCAATGACTTCTCTTATCAACATTTGAATCTATTTTGATATGTTGCAATCTGAGACCAGCTCAATAAATCATTCCATCATCACTTCTATATGTTAAAATGTCTTGTATTGGAATTTTTAATTTGTCCGGAACGTAGACATCTTGTTTCATCTGAAAAAAAAATCTTATAAAATTATCAAAAATCACCTAGAACGTATTAAAAATGACACCAGACAAATTAAATGACAAATTACTCGTTAAAATGGACTCAGTCATGGTATATGTCATAAGGTAATTAACATACATACAAACCCACATACATATGCATGACAAACATTACCATACACAAAATTGGTTTCCGACATCAAAATGAGTATAAAACATCACCCTGTTATTACTTTTGAAAAAAAACTGAGCTAATATATTTTAAACGAATATTTTAATCTCAGAAATCCACAGTAAGTCAATTAAAAACATCACACTCCAGAGTTATTCTAATAAAAAACCCTTCAGAATTATTCGGGTGATTAAGTTTTTGCAACTTTCAACATACCGGATGAACATCAGTTTTGAAGTCAGCCTTCATGAACTGTACGCTGTGATCGGGATGCGTGGTGAAGCCATAGTGCTGGCAGAGTGAGGCTGCGCACTCATCACTGCGCAGTGCCAACCAACGTGCAATCGCACTCGCAGGTACCCTCCCCTGCCGGCTGCTGTACGCCTGGCACAGTACTGACACACCTCTTCTGATACATAATGAAAACTCAATATATCACTCTAGTCTTGTATTGAATTCCAAACAAATTCATTGAAGGGTTAACATATGAGATACTAGCTGTAAAACGCAACTCTGTCTGCATGGAATTAAAAAGTCTTAATAGCCTATATGTTCCTCCAGGCTATGTTCTACCTCCATGTCAAATGTCATTGAGATCTTTGCAGTCGTTCTGGAGATACCTTCAAACAAACATCTATCCATCCATCTAAACATTCGCATTTATAAAAAAACTTGAGAGGTGTCAAGGGACACCCGGATGGAACGAAGTTCCTTTCGATTAATTAGTGAAGGAACCAATGTTTATTCTATGAATAAAAAACTTAAGTCTTCACAAGAAGTACATTTTATTTCTATGAATTTTCGTTATATATTGTCACGTCGTTGCCATGGTGAAGTAGCGCTCATTCGTCGTTAACATACTTACTATAGTAAAAAGTGTCGTGACAACTTTTCGTAAGATTTTTTTCCGTCTAGCCCCCTTTCACAACGCGCGATAAGGAACTTCGTTCCAATATAAATATTAGTAAGTAAAAACTCAACAAAAATATTAAATACTTATGTTTTTTATTTACTATTGGATATTTATGGTTATTCTACTTCTACAAAATAATGTCCAAAGTTCTATGTTTAACTCTTACCTTTGAATAGTGGGTAGGTGTAAATAAAAAGCACAATAAGTGAGTGGACATAGCTTTTCCGATAGCCGGCACAACTTTACAAAGTTGCCGTGCAAATTTGCTATTGCCATCTCGTACGCTAACCTCAGAAGTGGAGCCCTGTAAAAGAACTTCACAGTAAATATATACTTAAAATCTATATATATAAAAGAAAGTCGTGTTAGTTACACTATTTATAACTCAAGAACGGCTGAATCGATTTGACTGAAAATTGGTGGGCAGGTAGCTTAGAAACAGGAAACGGACATAGGATAATATTTACCCCGTTTTCTATTTTTTTATTCCGCGCGGACGGAGTCGCGGGTAAAAGCTAGTATATAAAAAAATCACTTTGTACAAAATTATGCAGAATATAAAAACCATTCATTCTGTGAAATTATTTTCAACGTATTTGTGGTTTTTAAACCCTAAATTAACCAGCCACCGTACAATAGATATGGTGATGTCATAATTTATTTAGTCAACAATTACGGTATGCACCATAATTACGAGTAACTATCTAAAGCAATCAGTTATAATTATATAGCTTCATTCAATGTTAAATTATGTAAATTGGTCAACATAAAAAAAAAATCATACCTTTTCATATCCGGCCTCAAAGATAAATATCTATATAAAGGATGCATATCTCCTAAATTACATAACAAATATAAGCTTTCCACCAACACTCTGTCACATATTAGTCTATGGTCAGCATTATTTATGGTCCAATTTGATATTAGTTCAGTCAGCTCATTATCTCTGGTCATATCATTACAGCAGCTTAGAAACCATTTCATACATTCCAATAGATATTTTCTATTTAATACTGGATCAAATTCACTTAATGGACTAGTACATAATCTGTAAAAATTAACATATATTTTCATTTATTTACTTGTATATAATACATTTTATAAAAACATTTAACAAAATATATAATATAGTATACCACTGGCTGCGGAATCCTCTAGCAACCAGTGGTCAGGGCTGTAGACAGGAAACTCCCCACTATGTGCATGTTTTCTCAAATAATTGCCAGTTGTATCGGACCCTTAATATTATTATAATAGCTACATTTTCCATATAACGATGCAAATATAAATCAGATTATATTAACTAGGTTTTTTAGACTTTTTCTTTGTTAAGCAGTCCCTTAATATATTAAAATTATCAAGGTTGAAATTTAAAAAGTTGAAGTTTTTCTATATTTGAATCCAATAACTTCAGATAATTCCGATCTAGTCTAATATATATTTACATCTGAATTGTATTAAACATCTTTAAAACTTGCCTGTATCCAAAATAAACATAGAATCTGATCATGGGTTCAAGAAGTTGCATACATTCTTCTGGTGCCAGTCGCTGTACTGTCATATCTTGACGTATGGCTCTCAATCTATCATTTACGAAGTCATATATGCATGCAACAGTTACATCGGTCCTTTTTGTTACTCTAAAAAAAACTAAAGTTGGTATATTTTATTGCAGTAATATTTTTTTCATATTTTAAAAGACGCAAAAAGTATAAATAGCTTACACAAAATTACATAATTTGGTAATATCTCCCTACAAGTCATAAGAAGCTATGGCAAATGAGCTCAGTACATGTTGGTGCTTGAGCGCACAAATGTTGGCGCAAGCTATACTGAGCTCTAACAAGCAATTCAAATATACTGTCTATACATTCACCTTCACTCAGCAAGCCTCGGCCAACATGTATAACTGGTCGAACAGAAACAGTTTTGACATATTTTATCTTAAAGTAAAATATAGATAACATAATCTTATAATGATCCTTTGTTAGTTAAATTGTTTTTATAAATAGCAAACCTTAGCAATAAATAGTGAATAGTTTCTTTAAGAACAGGAAATGGTCTTAGGTGTCCAGGAATTGCTATATTTGAGTCAGCCGCTGAACGACTGTAGCTTTTAACTAGCTGCCGTGTCGAGCCTACAACTTCCAACACATGCACGAGCTTCTCTTTCTCACGTCTGAAATCAACATAAGTAATGAGTTATTCCTAATAATTGCAATATTACCGGCAATAGTGCGACGGAAGAAGTGTTAAATGGCGAGAATTTTATTCATATAACTTGGTATTTTAAACTTACAATTTCTTTTCGGCCTGAGGACACATTTCATAACAAGATCCTCTGATACAGTCAGTATCCCACCTTTTATTTTCAATATTGTTACGGAAAAAATCAAAATATGCCATGACTTTGGATTATGCGAATATTTTATTTTACTAAAAAAAAGAAGTTTCAATTTTAAAATTCACTTCGTTTCTTATAATGTTTTGCGAGATTTGAATGTCATTTAATGACATGTTTTTTTTTGAAATAGCAATTTTAAGGTTCTGGGTTATTGCCTATTAAGTCATGATGTGTTTTAGTAACTTTAATAAAATATTACCAGATTTTTGTAAATTTACCAATATAATAATTGTACAAGAAGTACCATTTCAACCAAGCTTTGGCTTGTGACAATAGTCGAATGTTGAGATTCGAACCGGTTGTGGGTGAAAAAAAAAAAATAAGAAAAAAAATGGAACAACTTTGGTTCTTATGAAAATCGCGGAAGATACGTTGGGCTTAGACGATAATTATTGAGGTCCTCAACAAACACAAAGCTTTCGATCCGTCCATTAAAAACATCCTATATATATCAGACAAGTACTTACCACTAAAAGAATATTTAGCAACGGAAATGTGAAAAAAAAAGCAAACGCAACATTCATATTACTGAAAATTATAGTCAATTACAGTCGGAGGCATACTAACGAATTAAGATTCATTTATTCACATTTATCCTATAACAGATCTAAATTACATTATTAAAGTTTAACATAAATGTCGATGTAGTATGCATTTAAAAGTTTATAAATACCATACCAGAGAAGTTTACAAGTTTGAATAAGTTTAAATTTCGACAATGTTTTTGATTACGAGAACGTTCATTTGTGTCCTAATTTCGTTCATTCCGATCGTCACCGTTTTGGCAAGTTTTTTTATTTGTGTGCACATACGGTTTCTAATTTTTTAATCTTACTAATATTATATTATAAACACGAAAGTTTAGATGTATGGATGGATAGATGGATGTTTCTTTGAAGGTATCTCCGGAACGGCTCAACGGATCTTGATAAAATTTGGCAAAGGTGAAGACATAGTCTGGAAGAACACATAGGCTACTTATTAAGTTTTTCTTTTGATTCCGTGCGGACGGAGCCGCGGGACAAAAGCTAGTATGTTATAAAAGATAAATGTGTACATGCACAAATTCATCTTCGGAAAGTTTTGCGCGTAACATGTACCATCTTTCCGTCCAGCCGGGTTTCGGGAGTAATTTTTCATTTCTTAATTTAGTACAATTAAGGAATACTTTCTGTCGCCCGCGACTCCATCGGCTCGGAATTTAAAAAAACTTAATAAGTAGTCTATATGTTCTTCCAGACTATGTTCTACATCTGTGCCAAACTTTCATCAAGATCCGTTGAGCCGTTCTGGAGATATCTTCAAACAAACATCCATCCATCTATACATTCGCATTAATAATATTACTAAGATTTAAATAATAAATTAAATAAGAATAGCTTAACTCACGTGTGATCATCCGGTGACGGCACCGACTAGTTTAGGACCCGTCGGGTGTTCATCTTCAGGGGGAGTGTTTATTTTGAGGACTTCGTGGTGGAGTGGCGCCTTTCTTAATTAATTTATTATTATGTATCAAGAAAGTTTGAACAATTTACGATTTAAATATTTATCATATTAGAAAAAAAAATGTTTTTTTTTTTTTCAAAAAATTTCAGTGTGTAAAGGTGTATTTGGAAAGGGCGCACGTCGTCACTTTGAATCCGAAATACCTTTCCTATGGATTTATAAATGTCACCCGTTATAAAAGAGGAGGCAGCTACTATGTAAATTTTGAATTTACCAACAAAGTGATCGTCACTAATAATGTCACGGTTTGTATAAGTAGATAGAGTTGTTGAAGTAAAAAGAGACTTAATAAATACGTAAGTAGTTGTCCTAACCTTCGCCCGATTTATCTTTGTCAGAAGTCCCATTCTCTTCCCCTTTCCCATCCACTTATCCACTTCTAAAAAGGGCCGGTAAACCATACGCATATCTTGACAAATAAATGAGAAAGTAATGAGATTGAACGTGGATGGCTTAAAAGCTAGAGGAAGATCGAAGAAAGTATGGATAGATTGAGTGGTACAGGGTAAGCTTAAAGCTAGGTATCCACTATGTTCGGGAACCTCTTGCGCTCCGCGCTCTTGCAACAGCTCCGCATAGTGGATACGTTAGCGAACTTGGAGCGCGTACGGTGCGCGCTCAGCGCTCCAACGGGTAGCGGTAAATTGGGTGAACACAAAGGGGAGCTCTGTCTGTTCGTGGACGCGCGCATGCACGTTCCTATGGAGATACGCGTACCCGTCTCTATCAGAGCTGTTACGGGAGAGCGGAGCGCAAGAGGTTCGCGAACGTAATGGATACCCACCTTAAGAAGGGAGGGAATTTAAATATGGCGGCAGATAGAGATGTTTGGAAGAGTATGCATCGTGCCGAACTTGCGTCCGTGCGAAAAGAGCAAGACAATTACGCTGGTGTGGGATGTCAAATTAAATCCAACTCTTTAATTCATTTATTTAAAAAAAAAAACATATTTCACATCCTCAGATAACAATCAAATGCTTCGAATATCGCTGGAATAAGTATTATCGTTCTATACTTGAATTTCGTTACAAATTCTGTGACTTTATTGAGAAAGATATCTACATGGGAGCGGCGATCGGTGCAACCGGCTTGAAATGTCCGGTGAAGCCTGTAAGATAATAAATATTTAAATATTTAATATTTATAAATTACTTTTTAGAAAATAAAAGATCATCTAATTTCGATAATTTCCAGGGGAGACAGACAGTGATGAATATAAGTGCACACTTTGAAAATTTTCCCAATCCTTTCCCTTTTGAAAAGGCACGAGTTAACTTCATGTTCAATATGAATAATGGCGACTTAGTAGCTGAAGCAGCTATTTATATTTCAGTAAAAAATAATGATATAAAAAATAAAAAACAGAAACGCATTTGACGTGTCTATGTTGCTATTCCTCTTTGAAATTTGTACGACATTAAACATTTTATTTTTGAAAACTATATTTTTTTTACCCGCATTACAATTTATTATATCTATATATATAAAAGAAAGTCGTGTTAATTACACTATTTATAACTCAAGAACGGCTGAATCGATTTGACTGAAAATTGGTGGGCAGGTAGCTTAGAACTAGGAAACGGACACAGGATAATTTTATATATAAAAGGCATCTTCCCCAAAATGGGGAAAGCCTCTCACCTAGTCACACGTAATAAAAGGTACCAAAGATAGGCAACGCATCTGTATATGCGACTATCCAGGACAAAAACTTTGCCGGATGACAGCGGACTCTTGGCGCTGGCGCCACCTACTTAGATCTTTTAGTTTTCACTCCATTATAAATATTTACTCGGTGTACAGTAATCAAATATAATTGTGTATAGGCGATACTTTGGTGTTGCAATGCCGGGACGAGAGCAGTCTGCGAGCGCCTGTGCGTTGGTTCAGGGAGGGCAACAGACCATTCACAGTCGGAACAAATGAACACAGGGGACGTTTGGAAATAAATATAGTTGTTGTAAGTGTTAGGACCATTTTAAACCCTTGCGGAGAGAGTGTGTTCCCTCTGTTTGCTATTTTCAGTGGGGAGTGTTTCGAAGAACTTTTTGGCAGGGACAGCAGACCGCCTGTTAACGCTTTAGTAGTGTGACACCGTCTTTATAGCTAGAATTTTGAAGCACCAGAAGCCTAATTGTTAAGGTTAAGGGTACGGATTTCCGATGACCTGGTCACAAAAAACGTGTTTTATAATGTGTGTGTCATAACGTGTTTTCAGGGAGCGGATGGTGGAGGTTACATTTGTCAAGCGCCATCTTATTTGAGCCTTCCTGGCTCCGAAGCAAGAGTCGACATTATAGTCAGAAACAATGATGCAGAAATAGGTACGGAAACCCAGATATACTGGTAATCAAAGTTGCAGGTCATAAAAAAATTGAAGTCGTGAAAATATTGACGTAATGGAATATAATAGAAAGTACTGGAATTTTCCTCTGGCACACAAACTCTTCGGACGAAACTCGGTATTATTTCAGCTTCACGGCTGTCTTCTGTGTGGTCGTAGTATTGCATTTGTCGAGCTGGTTCATTCGTGCAGGACCTAATGCTGATGTGGACTAATAACGTTAAACAATATACAATTCGAAGTTATTTTTAATGAAATCTTACTATCTCACTAATATTATAAATGCGAAAGTTTAGTAGCATGGATGGATGGATGTTTGTTTGAAGGTATCTCCGGAACGGCTCAACGAATTTTGCCAAAATTTGGCACAGATGTAGAAAATTGTCTGGAAGAACACATAGACTACTTATTAAGTTTTTTTTTTAATTCCGCGAGGACAGAGTCGCAGGCGACAGCTCGTCGAATATAAAATTCGAGGGAGTAATTAATTCATATGGTAACTGTTATCAGGCTAATAACAATCTGTTTACAGATGTGCAGAGTCAATGTTACGAGGAACAGTTGCAATGCGTTTCGGATAAATTGTGTTTGCCGTTGGAGTGGCGCTGCGACGGCGACATAGACTGTGCCGATGGCTCTGACGAACGCTTTTGCGTCGTTCCCAGTTCAGAAAACTATCATTATTCCTCTGTTATTTCACGCGAAAATCAATTCTAATTAATGCCGCAAGTTTTATGCTAAAGTTATCAAAATATTAATTACTTTCTTCAATTATGTTGTATTTTTTTTCTCCTAGATGTTTTAACTAATTATGTTTTGTTCATTTACGTTTAAAAAAAATTAAATTCAAACTTATGTTTTGTCTGTCGATCTGTAATCTGTAAAAATGTCTGTATGTCTGACCGTGAGGCCTGACTGACTGTTAATCACCGAAACTCATACGTTAATTTAAAATATTGTTTCATTTTCTCCGATATTGATCGTCTATAACTAAAATATACAAGTTGAATGCCGAAGCTTTTTAGAATTTATAAAAGTATTTTTTCATTATCAGATCTATTGAACCTAAGTATAGTTGTTTTTTTGGTCTATGGCATCTTTAAAGAAGAAAGAAAGAAAGAAAGAAAAACATTTATTGCCACACACAAAAAAAATATAAAATCAAAAAAGGAAAAAAAAACACACACACATACAAGGCACAAAGTGTGGAAAAAGAGAGCCAGCTCAGCGAAGCAGGGAGAGACTAAACTGCCCCTGCGCTGGTTTTCAGCTGGCACCTTTATAAAAACAGACTGTACGAATTGTTTGTTAAATACTGTTTAATAGACTGTAACGAATGTGTTAGCTATTACAGTTAATAATACACGACTAAGATATGTATCAGCTCCACGATACTTATAATAAGTACATTTAATTATAATAATTCCACTTAATGCTATCTCAACATCATTCATTCATTAAATTAAACAGCCTTTTATTTGCTGTAACAATTGAATTTTTACTATAGTCACCTTTCAATGCGAACATGATATGGATGACGAGAACTTGTTTATCCGTTGTCTTGTACGCCAGCGTATTAGTAAGTTTTTTTTTTCTGTAAAGTTCTTTAAAATTACCAAAATTCATATTGTTTATAAGAGAGAGATAAGAGAGTAGCAAATTTTCGTAATTATTTTGCTTTCTGAATTTTTTTCTCTAAATCTCTTATTTTATTCTTCTCTTATCTTTTTTTTTATGAAATACATAATTTTAACTTATGAGTTTTTGTCAATTTTTTTTTTTGCAGGGCGTAAAAGTGATTTTCGAAAGAGCTCGAGTTATTTATTTTAATCCAAAATATGTTGAAAATGCGTGGGGAAATGTAACTCGCTATGAGAGACACGGCGATTATTACGTAAATGCTGAATTTATTACAAAATGTGCTTTTGGAAATAATGCTACGGTTCGTATTTGTATGACAACATTCTTAAAGTTATTTAAATGACTAAGTACATCTTCTGTTGAAATATTTAGAAAAATCGAAGCCGCTTCCCTATTGTTATTGATCGATTATTCTATCGGTCCAAAGTAAGTAAGAACAAAGATCGTGATTGTAAGACGAAAGTTGTTACTTTTAGTAATTTTTAACTATGAATTTGAATTGGAAAAAATTATAATTTGTCTCGTCTCAGTTGATGTACGACAACATGGATACAATTCCAAGCTCTGTGTGTCTGACACACCATATAATGTATATAAAGGGTGAGCCACGCGAATATGACCGCCCTGACTGTTTAGTACGGCAGTATCTACCACGGTGAAAATTTTAAACACATGATTTGCTCATACAAATAGCTGTTTAGTGGAAAAAGATATTAATTAATTACCTCATTAAATCTTAAATTAAATGTATATAAGTACTGTTTTAGTGCAGATGAACTGATAATGCAATATTGTATGTCCTCAGCTCACTATCAAGTTCTATGAATTTCGATGGAACGCATACAAACTATCTCTTGTCCATTTCCACTACAAGGTCTGTGATTTTCTCGAAAGGGATCCGTATATAGGAGCAGTGGTGGCCCCGATGTTTGGGAGTGAATGTCCCCTGCCACCAGTAAGTATTTTAGAGTATTATTCACACATGCAATCTAACATTTATTAACTTGTGAACCTGTGCCTGTAAAGTTTTCAATTAATAATGTGCGGTAGTAATAATGCGTTGGCGCCTCATCTTAGGCTCAGCAGAAACTCAACCTTCAATGTTATGGGCACTAACAACAAATCGCAACGCAAAACCAAATCTCGGTTCGCGGCCGTATGTTTAAGGTGGCAAGCGGTGGCAAATAACCAATGTAAATTTTTTTCAAATTTTCGTTTCAGGGAAAATATACACTGATGAATGTGACCACACATATGGATAATTTTCCAAATGTATTCCCATTTGAAAAGGGTCGCGCAAATTTACTTTTCACTGTGACATCTACAGGAGAGTTACTTGCTGATGCGGAACTTTATCTGTCATTCAAGAATAACATAAAAAGCAAGACACAACGCGGCTGAAGTAGCAAAGTACCATAGTCTTTTCACCGTGGAACACATTAAAAAAATAATAAATATCATTATAATAATAACTAGCTTTTACCCGCGACTCCGTCCGCGCGGATTAAAAAATAGAAAACGGGGTAAAAATTATCCTATGTCCGTTTCCTGGTTCTAAGCTACCTGCCCACCATTTTTCAGTCAAATCGATTCAGCCGTTCTTGAGTTATAAATAGTGTAACTAACACGACTTTCTTTTATATATATATATATATATAGATTAATAATGATAATAAATGTATTTGATATTGCAAACGTATGTTTTTAAATTATATTTATATTCAAAGGTGGGCATTAACTCGTTAATCCGTTAATCGTTAATTAACGAAGTTAACATTTTCCTTAACGGATTAACTTTTAAGTTAAATTCAAAAAGTGTTAACGCTCTTGTTAACTTCCGTTAAATTCTACTTCCGTTAATTTAGTCCGTTAATTGTTACAATAGACACTTATTGACGTGTTGTCATTTTATTTAAATTATGCAACAGGCTACATTCGTAAGTTCGGCTATGTTCGGCTATGTTCGGCGACCGTCGGCGAGCCGAATGGTGAACGAGAACGAGAGAGAACGAGAACGAGCGAGTGTGATGCATGTTATACAAATACAATACACCGAGCGGCCGGGATAGACGTGATCAAAAGAGTACCACAGAATCCTTGTTAGAAAATAGTGACGATTTAAACAAACTTACCTCTATCAAATATTGCGAAGTTTAGGCGCTAGGCACCTTCAAAGATTATTAATTATTTCACATTTACACAAATATCTCGAAAAGTCTTTATTACATTTTATTCACATTTAAACTGGTTTTCATTTATTTAACATCACTTTTTTTAGAACAAGACTATGTTATAAAATCAACATAAGGTTCGAAAACAATTTACTCTTAATACAATAATTGTTATACGCGAGACACAAAATCTATTAAAAAAGATAAACTCTGCGTTGAATAGCAATCAAAATAATCGAGTGTGCATTACTCTTCAACGTCGTACCTAAAATACAACTAAACTTTGTTGCAGACAAAAATGTTTATTTTAATGTTGAAGTTTAAAGACAACTAAAAATATAAAAAAAAATAGTTTATGGTTCATTTGAAAAAGCGTACAAATAGGATTTTTTTGTCATTGCGTAGATAAGAAACAAACAATGAAAAATAAATTTAAAAATTCGAAAGACGAAATGTGCACGCAATAAACGTTCCTCAAAAACAATAGGGATTTAGGTGTTTATTACCGTCGTTTGTTTTTTTGGGGCTTCTTCATAGTCTACGAAAAATATTTTTAACAACAACAAAAATATGAACAAAGGATCAAATGGACAGCCGCACAGAGAATGCGATAACGAACTCGATGGATTTATGGCCCCAACCCTTCTAATGGTCGGGGATGCACGTGCGCTGCGCAAAGACAATAGCGAAGATAATTTGTTTGTTTACAAAAAAAAGTATACGACAAAACGAGAAAGAATGAGGAAAAAGATAAAATAATTAGATTATTAGATAGAATTATGTTAGTGAAATAATGTTAAACTGTGTTATACTAAATTTTATATATGAAATGTCGCCAAGTGACCTTTACAAAAAGACATCGATTTTTTTACGTATATCGAAAGTTTATTTTAAAATTAATCGAATGTGTCATCTAAAAGCTGTAGCTGCGAAGCAGCTAATGGGCTCTCTACCAAGTGAACGCATCACTCCTCAAAGACCATTTCAGACAGTGGGTGTTGACTTTTGTGGCCCATTTAACATAAGGGTTGCGAGAATCCGGAAGCCATTGCAATCAAAAGCTTATATTGCACTTTTTGTGTGTTTTATGACAAAAGTAGTCACCGATTTGACTACAGAGGCTTTCTTGGCATGTCTGAAAAGATTTATAGCTAGGCGTGGTTTACCCACAATCATTTATTGTGACAATGCTAAAACCTTTAAAGGTGCTTGTAACACCCTTAAAGAATTGTATGAATTATTTAATTCAGAATCTCATAAAGATGATGTAATTTCATAACTTAACATAACTTTATCTAATATATTTTTCTTTTGTATGTTAATGTTAAGTTAAACCTATGTATAGGTAATTTTAGTTTAGTTCTAAAATTTAAGAAAAGGGTTTACTCTTATTATATTGTTTATTTGTTGCCGGGCCCAATTATGTATAATAAATATTAAACATTTAAATATTGAAATGGCAACCTGGCTAGAAGATATTTTTTATTTATTCTTTTTTGTTATTGCAATACTTGCCTTATAAAATTTAATTTACATGCATGTCATTTTTAGTTCTACTTTAAAATAAATATTAATTAATATTTTTAAAGCTTGCATTTTTATTGTACAGAATGTCGTTGAAAATAATTCAAAACATATTCTTACTAATTAACTATAACGATTTTATAGGTGATAGAAAGAGAGAAGACATCACCCGCGATCGGTTGTTTGCGTTATGTCGTGTAACTTATGCTCTATACACTGAGAGTAATTTAACTTGATTTAATAGATCGGACGATAGATCATTAGATGATAGAAGTTATCGAAGGGATCTCAGTTGTATAGTATGATGTGTTGAGATGTATCACTGGATTGGTTATATAGTTTATTTATCAATGTTATAATAAGTTTCCTCTGATGTTAGAAGTTTTATTAATAAATCTATATTAATAAATAAAAAGTACGTAAAAAATGATAAGTCTGTTCGTGGGCCCTTAGATAAAATAAAATAAAAAAATATTACCAAATTATACATAAAATTAAATGTTCAGTTGTTGGAGTATGAGCAAATGAATATCCGGGTGCAAATAGTAACAGATAAATGTAAATACTGCACAAAAGTTTTGATTGTTTTCTTTTGAATATTATCACATGTCTTACTGTTTAATAGAAAATTTATGTTGTCTAAATTTAGTTAGCTCCCGTGACGTCGGATTGTCGATAAAAAAATTGACTGAAAAAGTCAATTGTCCATCATTGTCAGTGTAGTATATAAGTGTGTGTAACTAGTGCATGCTATGTCATTATTATGGTACAGGCATTAGTACATCGCTCCTATTGTCTAAATTATATTTTAGTATATTATAGAACTAAACTATAGATAAGATTAGCGATCGCCCGAGATTTCGTAAGCGCAGTATAAAATAGCCTAAGTTCTATTGAAAGTCTCGACAAAATCGGTCCATACGATTCGGAGATTATTCATATGGCCATTTCTCGCTTGCGGCTTATACTCGTAATATAAACAAAAATTAACTTTAACTGTTAACTTTAACTTGCGTTAAATTTTCGTAAATTAAACGCTTTAACGATTAACGAAGTTAAATTTTTATTTAACGAATTAACGATTAACGAAGTTAACTTTTTGATTAACTGTGCCCACCTATGTTTATATTGTACTCCAAGTTTCGTCTGATGAGTGTTACTGCTGGAAGTCAAATTCTAGTTCCCTTTCCCATTCCACTTTTTTCTAACAAGGAAAAGGTAGGATGGGGAGCAAGAGAGACAGCTACACGTTGCTAAACCATCGCTAAATATCTAAGAATTGAATCCAAGGACAATCCTTAGATTGACAGCCGATTTCTAAAAAAAATCACTAGATTTGTGTGCTTGTTAAAGTACCAACTATAACTATTTAGTTGGTAAATCCTAGGATTCACCGTAGTTCTGGCCTATACAGTTAGTTAACGACGACCGTCAGGCACAGATTAAATTAAAATAATATTTTACTGTAAGTAAATTATCCGACATTTTTTATTCACAACAATAGAAACATTCTTATCAAGATTGGAATATAAATTTATAGAACACTACTCGAAAACGCATTTAGAAAGCAATAAATATCTAATATATAAAATTATCGTGTCACACTTTTCGTTCCCGTACTCCTCCGAAACGGGTTGACCGATTCTCATGAAATTTTGTGAGCATATTCAGTAGGTCTGAGAATCGGCCAACATCTATTTTTCATTTTTTTTTTTTTAACTGCGCGCGGACGGAGTCGCGGGCGACAGCTAGTAATATTATAAATGTGAAAGTAACTCTGTCTGTCTGTCTCGCTTTCACATCAAAACTATTGAATCGATTTAAATTTGGTACACAGATAGTCTAGATCTACAGCCTGAGAAAGGACATATTATGTAGGCTACTTATTAAGGGTGCGAAATAACAATAGGTAATTGGGATTGAAAGTATGTATGAGAATATGTGAGGTAGTGATGCAACGGATGTCTGTTTCCGTTTCCGCAAGTGCGGAAGTTCCGCGTGCTTTTCAACATCCGTTTCTGCTTCTGTTTCCGCAACTTTTATAACGGAGATAAAACGGAACTTTACGACGGCTGAGAGTTCCAAATGCGCGGCGCGAGACGCGCAGTCCGTGCGCGTGCGCGGCCTTTCAGCACTTGTCGCATTTGTTTGTTCATGTACTTTTTTTGTGAATTTAAGCGCGTAATATTTTCTGCTGCTGTTTGAAATAATCAGTTTCTCTTGCTGGAGTTAACTGTCTAGTTGTTGTCCATATAAAATTTGATAACTGGCAAAATGTGACTATTTCATACTTACGAGTTATTAAATGTACTTTTGAATAAGTGATAACCATGTAATATATCATCATCATTATTATCATCAGCTCACGATACATCCCCACTAAGGAGCTCGGAGACTACCCCAAATTAGGGGTAACTAGGCCATAGTCAACCACACAGGCCCAGAGCGGGTTGACTTCACACATATTGAATTTTTTCTCAGATATGTGCAGGCAGCATCACTATGGTTTCCTTCACCGTAAGAACGTCGGATAAATGTACATTTGTAAATCGAAAAACACATTGGTACATGGCGGGATACGAACCCAGCCCCTGCAGATTGCAAGTCAAGTGCCACGAGCCACCGACGCCTAATAATTATATCTTTTTCTAATGTAGATTTGGTGTATTTGATACTTAACACATTCACTGTTTACAAAATAAAAAAGGTAACAGCTGGGAGCCAAAACTTTTTACGGTGAATTTTGATTATTTAATAATATTTTTATTTTTAAGTTTTAATATTTAAAAGCCTCCGTTTGTCAACACGTATTTTAACTTATTGCAGCACAGTAAAAATACATACATTGAAGGCTAAAGGACACCGATATCCAATGCCTTAATAAATTAAAAACGAATACAAGCTGTTTTTACCAAAATAATAAATATTTGTAAATATGTTTTTTTTTCTCATATTATTTACACTTCTGTTTCCGCATCCGCTTCCGTTTCCGTTTCTGCTAAAATTTATTTTTGACATCTGTTTCCGTTTCTGGTTCTGCTAAGACACTTCCGTTGCATCACTAATGTGAGGTTTATTTGAATGTTTTGTAAGTTTAATATGGTTCGTTGTTATATTTTATACTTTTAAGTAAATTTTTTAGCCTAAAGTCATGTTATCCGAAGACAGTATTTCAATTGGACGAAGTCGCGGTCACAGCTAGTGAATGGTGGCGAATGGTTGGAATTCAACTATGATTCATAAATTTTTTTATATTCGCTTTTTTTCTACATTGACTTTAACCGTGTTAATTTCCATATTTATCCGTTCGAGCAATTACCTTAAGAAAGGGTATTAATGTAATATTTAATTTAATTTAATATTTAAATACACTTTATGTACAAGTTTGGCACGAAAATGATCATTAGCTTGTATATAATGAAGTCGATCAATTCTACATTAGTCTACAGTCTAGACCATTTTATAATACTAATGTATTGCGATTATGTTTAGTTTTTATCCTTCTTTATTCCTCACTATACGCTTTTATTTAAATATATTTATCACGGAGTACATCAATTTGTATCAGTTTTAACTTATTTGTACAATGTATTCAGATATTGTCAAAGCTTCGTTGATTTTTTTAATCTATATTAGTGACGTTTACGTAAGTATAACGGCAAAGTATTATAATTCTAAAAAAAATTACACCACAGGTCCTTACGAAACACCTTTAACAGATATTAATGTTTTTATACGTTTTGGGTGATTGTTTCGTAATGGAAGCCAACGGTCACATAATGAAATAATTTCTTTTTGTATCGTAGAGCTTGAAAGTGACATTTGAAAGGGGGTACATGACCTATTTCAATCCAAAGTACGTAGAGTATGCGTATGTGAACGTGACGCGGTACTCCAGGCGGAGCGACTACTACGCGAATATTGAATACAAGGCTAGATATTCCACAACAAATAACGTAACGGTACGTACTTTTTTTTGGTATTGGGGGGGGGGACTTTGAAAGATACCCTTTTTTCTGGAAGAAAGGTTAATGTGGGGTTAGACCCACTAAAATCCCCTCGGTGGCCAGCCTCGAGCACCAGTGATGGTGGTTCCGGGATCCCGAGGAACGCAACGGAACCCTCAGCACGACACAAACGGAACGTACTAACTGCCAAATTCGTTGTCGAAAGATACAAGGAGTATCATTAAACAGTGGTAGACCAGGTAGAGTCAGCTGCAGTATTAGTTAATGCATCGCACGCTCGACCGCTGCGATATCATGCACAAGACAGGCGTAATGTAGAAGTAATGCCGCGTTTCGCCTCATGAGCGTTGCCAATTCAAATTATTTTTTCCAGTCCTTTCTAATACGAAAAGGATGGGAAGGAGACGTATTGAACAGAGAAATGGCTTTTCCTGTAATACTGCCATTGCTAAATTGAAAGAAAGAAAAAAATGACGCTTGAATGTTGCCCTATATAATTTCTCATTATTAACAAGAAAAGTAACAAATTCGCAGATCCACATTTACTTCTACGAGGAAATACGTAACCAATATAAGCGATCGTTCATCGAGTTCCACCACAAGATCTGCGACTTTCTCACTAAGGACCCGTACATCGGCGCGGTGGCAGCCAACTTGGGACTCGACAAATGCCCTGTTCCCAATGTAAGACACAGTCGAAAAGACCCTATCTTTAATTTTATCTGCCTATATCTTGTATTGGTTCTCTTAAAACATGTTACTTTTTTCGTTTGCCAAATATAAGTCGTCTTCTTCTACCTCTGTGAAGAATTTTAATATTTTCCCACAGGGCATACACAGATTGCTAAATCTGACAACAAACTATGACAACTTCCCGAACGTCTTCCCGTTTGCAAAGGGTCGCATTGACTTCTGGTTTAACTGCAGTGATACAGGAGAGGGCGTGGCCGGCGCGACCGCTTTTGTCGCATTCAAAAACGAATTCAAGAGGAAACAAGGACAAAGAAAATATTGATTTTTAACTAATTGCTATATTTACTAGCCCTAAAAACAATATTCTAAACCTTGTTTTGTGGTGTACTGGTTATATGTTCTAAAGTAATTTGTCAGAATAAAAGAATATTTTGCAATTAAAAAGTTCTTTATTACCTAACTTCAAATTCAGAATATGTCAATAGTTCTTAGAAGCAACAATATATTTAATATACCTTTTATATTATTTTTATTTTCATTTTGTAATTTTGTAATTTTGCTATTCATTTTATTTCGCAAATATAAATGTAAAAACTGTTAAACCTTTTTAGGTTATTATCTGAAGTAGTTATTTACGGGCAAGTTTTTTTTGTAATAATTGTTACTTATTTGTGTTAAATTACAGTGACATATAATAGTGTTAATATTGGTTTATTATTTATTTGTTAACTCATGTTCATTAGTCCGAAAGTTTATTAGTTATTTACTGAGAAAATGTGTTTTATAGGTGAGCTATGTCTTTGGTTAATGCAGTTCACATTGCTAAAACATCAAAATTATTACGCTCCTGTAAACCTGTTGTAAGTTTATAAACTTTTTACTTGTTAAATTATAGCATAAATAAAAAAGAACCATTAATAAGATGCCAAAAATAAAGAATGGCCTATGGCCTATTGTATGATTTAAACACATCTTCGATTGGAAACTTAGGGTTTGTTGCAAGTGAATAATCTTTGAATGGGTCGATATCGGGGTGTAAATTTTTTTAAAATAATGTTTAGTAACCCGGATATGATTTCTTCTCCGTTGAAACTATTCTCGATTTTAAAGAATGTTATGTTAAAAATATTTATAATTTTAGATTAAAGGATATCTTATAACAAGAGGTAGTTCTTCCCGGTCGGAGTCCTTTCTGTCAGGATGTAACGCAAACTTTCTCGAAGCGCAGTACGTCGACTGGGTGAAAAAAAATCCAGTTGATTCCGTAAGTAAAACGCTACATATTGATCCATTGTTAAATCAATCCATTAGACTTTTTGTCTTAACTTTACATATTGTATAACTTGGTACCAGTAATATTTAACACATTACAGTCTTGGGACTGTTTCTATGAAAGCCTCAACGCGAACGAGTTGAAAATTGAAGATGTCGAAGACGAGTTCACACCTAAAACAAAAACTGGTGATTCGTTTTTTTTTTCTTTTTACCTTTTTTGTTTATCAATAGGTACTTTTGCCTCTAGTTAATGAAAATTACCAAAATAATAAAAGCTACCTGATAAAATTACGTCGGAAATTCATTTAAATTACCTTCATCCTTATGTAAAAACTTGTTTAGGTGAACAAAGTTGCAAGAAAGCTGATGATAACAAGGAAACAATCAAGTTGCACCTGGCCGTGCAACATTTGATTCGAGGCTTCCAGGTGAATTTGCAACATAAACATGGTTCTTACTTAGCAGACCCTCAAAAAGCTAAACACTTTACCACGTGATTGTAGCCGAGCGCAACTGCTATTCCTATTTCCAAGATGAAAATTAACCATTTTATTTTATTCAAGAGTAAGCTTATATTATTAATAACTAGTAATACTAGAATACATTCCCAAGGTATAAACATTGAGAAATTTTCTACCTGGACTAAAAGCAGATAAAAATTTTAAAACCAAATGTAATGTAAATGTATAGATCCGTGGGCACCTGCTGGCGCAGACTGACCCGTTGCGCATGGCAATCGCGGCCGACTGGATCCTGCGAGCAAAGAACCAGCGCATGAAGGCCGAAGCCGACTCTTCGACTCGACTGTCCAACTTCGAGTCGAAGTTCGTCGCTAGAGAGCTGGGAACTGTTCTCAGTATGTTTTATATGTTCCACGGCAATGGGATATTATTCCTGACTCAGTAACACTGAACGTGTTAAACACAAAAATAATCATCTATAGCTTAGGGCTGCCAAATTTTAATAAACGTAGAATTATGGCAGCTGAAAAAGGACGACAGCATTGTCAACCCTTGGCAGACGAAGAAAAAAACGACGTCTACCTTTAAACCTTAGCCAACGAAGTTGACCCTCAATTTAACTAGTTTCTCAAGATAAAAGTTGATCCTTTTATTGTTTTTAAATCTAGTAATATATATATATATTTAAAATCACTTTCAAAAGACAACGTAAGCCTATTTAGTTTTTGTTTAGGTAAGTAGTTCATTTTGTTTTCAGCTGACGCTCATATGAATATGAAATTTGAACTTCCTCCAATGTGCTACTTGGGAGGGAAAGAGCATGAATTGACATTAAGGTAACCATTTTCAATCATAAGTACTTATTAAATACTTTTTAGTATCAAAAAATACAAATTATTTTAATTTGTTCCATATTAAACCGATCTAAAGATATCAATAGCAATAAAACAACGTAAACTATCATTGACAATAGGCGATCTTCAGAACTACTATGAGGCTTCATTATTGAATTCGGCCGTTAATTAATCTCTGAAATGAGGTTTGTATTATTTAGCGAGATAAAGAGGCGTCTGGAGAATGTGTACTGCGGGTCGATTGGCGTGGAGTACATGCACGTGCACGACATGGACAGCCTCCATTTCGTGCGCGAGAATCTCGAGACGCCTGGCATTATGGAGAAGACGCCAGAGCACAAGAAGCTCATACTCCGCAGGCTCACCAAGGCTGTCTTGTAAGATTCAGTTTTTTTTTTATTTCATAAGGTGGCAAAGGAGAATGCGTATACCTGGTTTCACTAAACTAACAAAGTGAATGCTGCCCATACCCGTATATAACAAGTTAAAAGGTTGGCAATGCTTTGTTTACCCTTATTAGTCAAATCCTCCAGAAGATTTTAGTAAGTGCCTCTTTAAAAGAGTTTAATTGAACGATAGATTTGGAAAATGGGCCATTGCTGTTGCCAATAATGAAAAATGATGTTTTGGACAGCCTTGAGAAATATTTCGCAACAAAATGGCCGGCCGAAAAGCGGTTTGGATTAGAGGGTGGCGAGAGCCTGATCGTGATGCTGGAAGAGATCGTTGACACGGCCACAGAGCTCGGCGTCGAGTCCATTGTCATGGGCATGCCGCATAGAGGTTAGATCCTTTACATTTGGTGCACGAAAAATGCGATAACGCAATGCGAGGTTTGACGCGACGTCAAAATATCAAGTCAAGAAGAGATATTATTATGAGTATGGTTAATGGTATCTAATAAATATTAATTTAAATATAAGTAATATAACAGGTCGCCTGAACGTGCTGATCAACGTGTGTCGGAAGCAGCTAACGGACATCTTTGCTCACTTCAGACCAATGGAGCCCAAAGAAGTGGTATGTTACTGGAAAAAATTATATTTTCCAAGGTGTAACAACAAATACATACACGATTTATTGCGTGCTAAGATACTTACGCTCTCCTTAAGCTAAAATTATCTATAACTTTGTACCGACTGATCAATCGACAAATGTTATCTATGTGCGTAGGGTTCGGGAGATATCAAATACCATTTGGGTACGTACATTCATCGGTTCATCCGGCGTACGAACCGTTACATCAAAGTATCGATGAGCTGCAACCCCTCGCATTTGGAGGTGGTAACGCCCGTAGTGACAGGCAAGGCGCTCGCCGAGCAGCACTGGACCGGGGACAAGAATGGTGATAAGGTAATGCACGCTATATTACAATACTGGCCATACTGCCTCGAGCAATGGTGGAAGCACTGAGACGGAATCAATCATCAGTCGCCGAGAGCCGACCGTGTTTTATCGCACATTATTTTCACGGATTTGTTTAGGTAATGGCAATAATAATGCATGGGGACGCGGCATTCGCGGGCCAGGGCGTGGTGTACGAGACGGCGCACATCGGCCAACTGCCGCACTTCACGACCCATGGCAGCATTCACATCGTCGTTAACAACCAGATCGGCTACACCACCGACCCTAGGTTCGCCAGGAGCTCGCCCTACTGCACAGGTACGTATCGAACCCAATAGCAAAGTATACGGTAGAAGTATAAATTAATCTCTATTATTATTGCTATTTTTTCCGTCTTTATAAATTTTTGTTGGTCATTATTATATTAAAGTATAAAGGAAAATTTTAAACGGCATGTTTACTTTGTCCAGACGTGGCGAAGTGCGTTGACGCGC
Organism: Papilio machaon; assembly: GCF_912999745.1. Classification (NCBI taxonomy): domain Eukaryota; kingdom Metazoa; phylum Arthropoda; class Insecta; order Lepidoptera; family Papilionidae; genus Papilio; species Papilio machaon. The sequence goes on along the minus strand of NC_059989.1, from coordinate 905,027 downwards.
CCGTATTCCACGTGAACGGAGACGATCCGGAGGCGGTGGCGCACGCAGCCATGCTCGCTATCAAGTACCGCTGTCGCTTTAAGAAGGACGTCATCCTCGACCTTGTGTGCTACCGCCGCTTCGGCCACAGCGAGGAGGACGAGCCCATGTTCACGCAGCCCTTCATGTACAAGAAGATCAGGAAAATGCCAACCGGTACTGGCTTGTCGCTAAGTGTAACAAATTGGAACAATTATTAATTTTAATCGTTTACTCCATATTTAAACGTCACCAGTGGACAAGCTGTACGCGGAAAAGGTGAAGGCAGAAGGCGTGGTGACGGACGCCGACATCAAGCAGTGGGAGAAGGAGTACACGGACACTCTCAACAAGCACTTTGAGCTCGCCAAGAAGATCACAAAACTCAGCATTATGGACTGGATCGATACGCCCTGGACTGGATTCTTTGAAGCGAGAGATCCTAAAAAGGTAACCCTAAGCTTTTAAACGTAAAATTAAGGATAAAATCAGCTTAGATGTGGTGTTAAATAAATTACTTTACAGGTTGAAGAAACCGGAGTATGTGAGGCATCTATTATGACAATTGCGAATCACTTCTGCAAGCCGCCGGAGCCGTGGGCATTCGAAACACATAAAGGAATCAACAAGATTTTGCAAAATCGAGAGAAATTGGTATGCATTGAAGTAACTAAGTATCGTTTGCAGAATCATATTTTGTCTAACATAACCTTAAAATCTGTAACCGAACCTTACTTAAACCTAAGTCCGATGCCTTCTTGTATAAAAGTGTAAGGAGAAGTGGCATTGTAGTGAGTGTGACACAGGTGAAGGAGGGCATCGCGGACTGGGCGATGGGTGAGGCGCTGGCATATGGCTCGCTACTGCGTGACAACATACACGTGAGGCTCACCGGCGAGGACGTCGAGCGTGGCACCATGGCGCACAGGTAACCGTGCCGCGTCCTACTACTGCCGAAACGATCACACAAAAATTTCCTCTAGCATAAAGACTGACGTGTCATTTACAGACATCACGTGTACCATCATCAAGGTGTAGATGGTGCCACCTACCGCGTGCTAGACACCATATACCCGGACCAGGCCAAGTACTCGCTGCACAATAGTTCACTATCAGAATTTGGTTAGTATCCAAATACAAGTATTTGATAAAATATTTACTTAGTTAATATCTGAAAATCGGATTTTATGCTTCATTCTATTATTTCTTGAGGATAACAAATCGCTGTAATGTGTGTAACGCTGGTTCTTGGTCATTGTGGGCCAGGTATCCTCGGCTTCGAGACAGGTTACTCCTACTACAGTCCACACCAACTGTCGATCTGGGAAGCGCAATACGGTGACTTTGCGGACACAGCGCAGCCTGTTTTCGACACCTTCACCAGTAACGGCGAAAGCAAGTGGATCTGTCAGTCGGCGCTCGTCGTCGCCCTGCCACACGGCATCGATGGCGCGGTGAGACACACAATGTACATTGTACACAAAGAAGAGAAATTATGCAAAATACTATCCAGACATGCACAATTGCAAATTACATGACATGAGATACAGACATGCACAAAATTAGGCTTCTGGCACACACGCTCACCAGACGGAACGCGGAATTGCTTCTATTTAACGTCTGTCTACTGTGTGGTCGTGGTATAGAACCAGTCGAGACGGCCAATGCGTGCAACAGACATTATTGTAACTGACGTCTACTGTTTTTAAAATTGTATAGTATTTGTTTGTTTTAAAGTAATATTGAAGTAGTTATAAATGTACTTGATCCCCAGGGTCCGGAGCACTCGTCGGCGCGTGTGGAGCGCTATCTGACTATGTGCGATGATCACGAGGACCAGGTGCCCGATCTCGACGACAAGGATATGGCCTGTTTGTATCGTTATAGAGACTGTGCTTTTGTTTTTGTTTCGTTAGCAATATCTGTATGCATGTTACATGTTTCGTGACTTACTGTACTCAGAATCGTTTAAGGCCATTAATGTATATTTAATTTGTTGACAGTAAAACAACTGAAGGTTGCGAACTGGATAGTGTGTAACGTGACCAACCCCGCGAATTATTTCCATCTGATGCGGCGCCAGATCGCGCTACCTTTCCGTAAGCCGCTGATCCTCTTCACGCCTAAGGTCGGCCTCAAACACCCATATTACAGATCGCCCTTCAAGGACTTCTACCCCGGCACGTGCTTCCGAAGGTAAGCTATTAAAATGAACTTCTAGAATTCTACAGAAAAGGTTTAATTTGTTATAAATAACTTTTTTGGTCACTAAGTGTAGAAGTAAGTATATATTTTAAAATGTATACTTTGTTTTTAAGGGCAATACCAGAAGACGGTCCGGCATCGAAGAATCCATCCTGCGTGAAGAAGTTAATCTTCTGTTCTGGGAAAGTGGCAATCACGATCACTGAGCTACTAAAAGAGAAGAAGCTAGAAGATAAGATTGCGATGTGCCGGATTGAGCAGCTGTATCCGTTCCCCTACGACATCGTGCTGAAGGAGTTCTGCAAGTACCCGAAGGCCACGGTCGCGTTCTGCCAGGAGGAGCACAGGAACCAAGGGCCCTGGCTCTACTGTAAAGTCAGGATGGAGAATTTGTTTGGAAAAAAGATTGAGTAAGCACCATTTAGCTATCGACTGAGCTTCATTCTGCGCTCATCATTTGCAATATTATAACATGATCATGTTTTCTTGGTGAGATGTCAAGAAGTCGAATCTAACGGTATCTCTTAGTAATTTGAAGTTGCCAAAAGTTTATTTTCGAATTTCCTCACGTATAGCTGAATAACAACCATTTAAATTGGTTGCCTTTTTCAGAGTATTTACAAAATAAATTTCTATTCACAGATGCATCTCGCGACCGCCCAGTTCTGCGTCAGCGACGGGAATCAAGTGGCTACATCAAAAGGAATTGAAGGCATTGAAAGAAGCTATTATCAAAATATAGACTTGTGTAACGTACTCTAACATTTGATGATGTTTTATCAAGACGAGCATATTTGTTTGAACATGTCTGTTTTCCAAACGTGTGTTCAAATGTTTTTTTTCCCAAGTCGAATGTAAATTAAAACAAAATTATTAAAATGTGAAAAATTTATTAATGCAATTTTTTTACAATAATTGATTTATTTGTGTCATTTTACAATAAATGATTTTCTACCTAATAATAAAACATTTTATATCACAAACAATAAATGTTGAGCTTTCCGCCGCAAATGAACTCACAAAACGAAGACTTGCGAAAGTCTAGGTAACGGCGAGGTACAAAAATCTAGATCAGTGTTTCCCAAAGTAGGCGATTACGCCCCCTTGGAGGCGTTTGAAATCTAGGAGGGGGCGATAAGAGGCCCAAAAAATGGGGGCATTGAAATTAATTAAAGTAATGAAATTGTGGTTTTTAAGTTTTAGGGCTGAATAAAAATTAGGGGCGATCTTAAATATAAGTGATTTTCAAAGGGGGCGGTGAAAGAAATAAGTTTGACAATCACTGATCTAGATAAAAACATTACGGGAGGTAATATTAGGTATAATCTTTTAAAACGGCCAAAAGGACTAGTATCCAGGCCAGAAAATATTAAAAAAAAATAAACAAGCGGCAAATCAAAGCCATTACACCACAACATTAAATAATAAAAATACTGAATTAAATAATTGATTGATATGAAAATGCATTTAATTCAGTCTATTAAGCTTAAAATATTTGTCTATAAATAATTTATTCGTAAAAATTATTTAAGCTATGGAAATTCGCCACTTTTCAACTAAACGGCGTCGTAAAAGCATGATTACATATCAAAAATAGATACATTTATAATTGATTTAAAAATAAAATGTATTCATATAGTATATATATAGTAATTAAAAATGTAGACGACATAGTATTTTGTCTCTATTGACAATATTTATTAAAAAATATATAATTTAAGTTAAAGTTCTGACATCTATATATGGACTGGCTATATGCCGTGGTATTTTGTGCCCATTTGATTTTTGCCATTTTAGCGCTGACGGTTGTTGTTGGTAACCACAAGGATTCGAACTAATACGGAATTAACTGCCAGGAACATCAACAGGCGCGTTTAAATGGAAACTGTCATTTTCAAGCAATGGCCTATTCGTTTATGACTTAAAAAGTCATAATTTAGTAAATCATAAATGTTTGAAAACAAAAACGTGTACTAAGGAACTGTCACCCGAAATGTCAGTGAAATTTGAGGTTATATGTTTCCCTCCAATTTCAAATAAATTGCAGGCCGGTGTTGCTTTTGTACCATTATTACTAATTAACCTTTTAATCAGCCTTCTTCGCCTTCGCTTTAACCTTTTCTTTGGTGGCGCGTTTGGATGGATAGATGACGAACAACGATAGCTGAATGGAGCACAGAATTACAGCGACTACGTTTTGAATCTGGAATAATATAAAACCTCTTTTGAACTGTGAAACATTACCTGCCGGTAGGTTATCGCCACGCCAAAAATACAAATCACCCCAAAATATACGATCATCGTTATCCATATATATAAAAGAAAGTCGTGTTAGTTACACTATTTATAACTGAAGAACGGCTGAATCGATTTGACTGAAAATTGGTGGGCAGGTAGCTTAGAACCAGGAAACGGACATAGGATAATTTTTACCCCGTTTTCTATTTTTTATTCCGCGCGGACGGAGTCGCGGGTAAAAGCTAGTATTTCTATAAATCAAATTATCTGAATCCGATAAATATATAGCATCCTACTATTTCGTCTTGCTTTGGGTTTACTCTCTCAATCTTTCACACAGAGTGCGTATCTTTCCTCTCACTCATGTAACGAAAATGTGTAACATGACCTCACTTTCGAATATCATTAAATTGTCAATACATTATGTACTTATAATGATTCATACATACAACAAAATTTTGTCCGTTTGTCTGTCTGTCTGTCTGTGTGAATACTTACAATGAGGAACTTGTTCTTCAAGATGATGCCGTAGAGCAACCACATGAAGGTGACGATGGCGCCGGAGAATATGATGGGGAAGGGCAGGCCCTCGGTGCTCTGGTTCTTTATTATTTCCCTCTGGAATACAAGACAAAGAGAGAAATGATAAATGCAAATGTTTAGGTGGATGGATGTTTGTTTGAAGGTAGATCTGGAACTGCTAATCAGATCTTGATATTTTTTTTTAATTCCGCGCGGACGTAGTCGTGGGCGACAGCTAGTAATATTTAATTCTACATTTTAAAAATCGATTTTTATCATATAATCTGACCAGTACAAATCTCGCGTTCAATCTGTAACCACGAATGTACTAAGACGACAGATATCTAGATCTACTATTAATATAATTTCAAATTAATATTATTATTATAAATTATTACATTCACGTGAATTGGTTTTATAATTGTATTTAATAAATTGAACAATTAATATGAATCTAAATGAATAAATAACTGTAGCGGTTTTAAATTACATATCTCACTGGCTGTCGCCAGCGACTCCGTCCGTACGGAAAAAAAACTTAATTAGTAGCCTATATGCCGCTCTGGGAGATAAATTCAAACAAACATCCATTCATCCATCCATTTAAACATTCGCAATCGTTATATTAGTAAGATTGAGTTACTATGATATCAATATATTAAATTAATTGATATTTGATGACTTGTAATCAACGAATAATTATAGAAATTTAACGGTACCCGCAATACTACAGACAATCAGTTATTGATTTATTGCCATAGTCATTTTTATTTTTATCTATCCCATATCATAGATTATTTTAATCTGGATGAAATTGAAGTACGATATCTATACAGATAAATAACATTGAAGTGTCTGTATGTAATAATAAAATAAAATTTACATATTTAGTTAAAAAAAAAGTTTTTTTAAAAATTTTTATAACAAAAAACAATTTTTAAAATTTCTACCTATCTATCCACAAGTCACATAATCGAAAAGGAGGTTGCAATCAAAGGCTATCGAATTAAATCCACAACACGGTATGGTAAATCCTTCAATAATTTACGTAGGTAATAAAAAGTACTGTTTGTATGAACTCACCAAGCCAAACAAAGGTGATGCGATCAAGTAGAACATGAAAGCGGTGATAATCGTCCCAAATCTGTTCTCCACGAGTTTGGGATCTTCCATCTCTGCATATCCCAGGAGTGCGACCGTGAAGGCACCCGCCAAACCAATCTTAGCCCACACCTTGACCTTCTCCGAAGTGTAATGGAAGTAGACCAACACGTACACAATGTTCAGCGCCAAACCGACCAGGTTCACTTGAATCATCTTATCATCTCGCAATATGTAACCGTACTTTAAGTTGAGCAAGCTCCTGTTGACAATGTTTCATAATGAAGAGCTTCTTAGTGTAAGAGTTTATACAATATTGAACTGTAAAATAAACGCGTTAATTTTCTATTCCCACATTATCCTAACAAGGAAATGGTCGCAGCGGAGTAAAAGAAAAGGGGAATAACCTTTTTCTCTCTTTTCTTCTGTCCGATAAAGGAAGACAACGCATCTATTACACATTATGTTATTGCAGCCGATGACGCTTATTTGTCACCTTATTGAAAAAATATACAAATTAGTATACAACAGTATACACAAGAATGTCTAAAATAAAAATAATTTATTTTTGACTACACACTAACGCTCATTATTCTATTGATTTCAAAATAGCTCGCAGCAAACTTGTGACGTCAATTCAAATTAACGAAATCAGCAAAATGACAACGTAATTCGTCGATTCCGCTAAATTTTGTACAAGTTAACCTCGTAATAATTTTGAGAATTTAATATAGTAAACGCTATAGACATTACACCTATATAAATATAATCTATATATATAAAAGAAAGTCGTGTTAGTTACACTATTTATAACTCAAGAACGGCTGAATCGATTTGACTGAAAATTGGTGGGCAGATAGCTTAGAACCAGGAAACGGACATAGGATAATTTTTACCCCGTTTTCTATTTTTTATTCCGCGCGGACGGAGTCGCGGGTAAAAGCTAGTGTTATATAATTACAGATACAAATAGATATTGTACAATCAAACAAAAAAAAACTAGGTAATCAATCTCAGTGTTTACCCACCACACAGGATGTACTGTCACACACAGAATTCTTTACTTAAGCAGTTGATTAGAATAAATTATTCTACCTTAATCTACGTTTAATCTCTGTTAATAATGTTAAAGCCATATCAAGTCATTCACCAGGTCGTCTACACTTTGATAGTGACTCACATAACAACACCTCCAAGGAAAGGAGCTATGGTTATCCCTCGGGTGTTGCCCTGCTTGTACACGTCGTAGCAGATGAAGGAGCCAGAGAACATTTGGCCGATTGTGACGATGGCAGCCACGGAGCCCACCAACTCCTTGTACGGCTGGAGTACATCGGATAGCATCTCCATCTTGGCAACTGTAACAATCATGTTTCTTTAAAAACTTTTGAATTTTAAAGTATGGTAACACTGAAAGATAATAAGCATTGTAATTAAATTGTGAGGGATTAGTATATTACTACATATATTATTTTGCCTTACAATTTGACTACGTCTTACTTTTATTGTTGTTGATCCGTGATTCTAAAAGATGAAAACCCTGGGTTCAAAGTACACCCGACGGGGGGTTATGATGGCGGAAATAAAGTTACTAGTTAAAGGCGAATTAAAGCATAGGGTTTTCCGAAAGCAGTACAAATGTAAGGGATCTACGATAGAAAAAAATGTTGATACCTTTCATGTTGTTTTAAATTACTTTTGACGGTTCTATCATTAAATATATCGACGCTGGAAAGCGTAAACGCTGTAACCCTGAAAGTATGAACTTTACAGGAGAGCCAAAATATGATAACTCGTGAGCTGATACGCCTACAAGCATGCGGTATTTAGCAATGTTGTGTAGTTTGTGCTAACCTATAATAAAATCATTATCGTTTGATAATGGTTGAAATTATTAACGTGTGAAAAACATATTCGCGATTTCAAGGTTTACAGCGTTTATGCTTTCCAGCGTCGATATTTTTATTTCTTACCTCTTATAAATGTGAAAAACGCACCGTATTTCTGACTTGCTTGTAACTGAATAACTTTTGAACTGTTCAAAATCCAGTTCAAGTATTGAAAGTTAACTAGCCTACTCAATTAATGATTGCTCTAATTAATGTAATGACAAATGTTATTAAATAAAATGCAGTTCTATTTGTTATAGTTCTTTATATATATTTCTAAGTCTCTATAGATTTTTCTACATAGATTTACAAGCTAAATAATTAATCGTTGGGTTCTGAGATCATAAACAAAACAGAGATAACAATATTATTTATTCAGGGATTCTCGTCACAGATATCAACGATAATTTGTTCAACTAGTTTTACACTTTCTACAACTTATTGACTTCTATAACAATTTTTGGTAACACAACGTCCTTGTTCCTTTAGATTAAAATGTAATGTCTATTTACTTTCTATAACAAATGAGTAAACTTAAGAACCTTTTATTTATTTCTGTTTGATATTTTATGTATACAATGAGATAACAGTAAAATTTAAATAATTATTCACTGAATATATTTAATTACATGAACGATGATAATAAAAAAGGATCGAGGACAAATTTTCTTTTAACGACATCGCGAATTTATACAATGTTTTAACGTCGCTCTAAATATACGACCTTGTTATATATCTTTGCACTTAGACATGAAGCAAAAAAGAAAATTAACGATCAATAAATTACGAATTTCAAAGAGCACTCTATGCTCACGTTAAAACGATAAAACTGTTTCCAATTACCACAGTCAAAGCACTCTTACATACTGTCGTTTCATTTTCTATCAAAATAAGACAGATAACAATATGTTCAAAATTTACGTAGAACGTTTGAACGTAGTTATGAATACAGCGCAATGACTTCCCGCAATCAGAATGGCCGAGCGACAATAGAAATCGAATCATTTAACAAGAAACATTAGACCGTCCCCAAACAATCACATCCTTGTCTTCAATTGAAATAAATAGACAAATTGATACAAGTGCGTCATGCACACACCCATTAAATAGCATTACGTCATACGTTAGCTTCGTAATAGATGGTATTGTTTCACGTGCAATTTAGCTAATGTCATTGTTTACCGCCAAAATTGTACAACGGCGGCCATCTTAGGTTAGCATTACATTAAGGCTTACGCTTCATTTAATCGTAATTAATAGAAAATAATAATGCAAGTTATTATTTGTAAGTAATAAATAACGTTGCGTGTCATAGTGATAAAAAAATTATAATTCATAATATTCTTGACATGTTTCTAATAACCTTCTCCTATTAAACGATTTTATTCTTCAACTAGGTGGATACAATAAAAACAGATAAAAGACTCAAATTCCTTAACATATTCTGCATCATGTCACGGCGCGATCTTGAATGCCGCCCATTTGTAATTTATCTAGGCAAATTGTATAGATTCGATTTCAGATTTTTTTTTTTTTGAAGAGAATAACAGGGTAATATCTAGTTTTTCTATCAAAGTTTCAGCAGCAAAAACCCACGCTTTCATAAGAAAACGATAAATATAATAAAGACGAAGTTGGTTTATCCGAAACATTAAAATATTGCGCGCATTCCCTATTACTACTTCGTTATACGTACAAATGCTGTTAGAGTAAAAATGAAAATAAAGTTATACTAGTTTTGTGACCAAATTCCGACCATTCAAACATTTTATAATATTTATTTAAAATGAAAATATTCGTGTTATTGCAGAACAGATGTTTCCGATGTTAGTTTAAAAATAATATCTTTTAGATGTATTATAAATTCGAACTGCCCACACGAGCGGATCGCACGAACGATTTAAAAAATTGTACGTTTCTTTTTACGTAGAATAAGGAGATATTTCTTCAAATACGACACCAAAATCAAAATATCGCTCGTGTGCTTAGGCCCTAACAATTTTAGACCAGTTGTTTACATTAATATGTTTAAAATTATAAAATCTCGGAGGGGAATGGTTTAGACTACCATATATTATTGAAAAAAAAAAGCTGTCAACAACGACTCCAACCTCGCGGGATTCAAGAAAAACATGAGTGACCTGTGCTCTTACAGACTGTGTTCTACATCTGTGCCAAATTTCATCAAGATCTGTTGAGGCATTCCTGAGATACCTTCTAACATACATACATCCATCTAAACTTTCCCATTTATAATATTAGTAAGATTACTGACTTAATCATAATTTTATCTATTTCGCTATACTCGCTATCATTTCGTACTAATAGAACTAACCATAATATAATTCATTAGAGACATGCATGAGTATAGTAGATTTGTATAGTTTGACCACACAGTGTGGCAGAACTATAAGAGAAGTTCAAGAAGAGAGTTTGCGACCAGGAATAAGGAAACAACACACAGACATAGAGAGAGAGGGAGAGAGAGGGGCTTTCACTCTGAAGTCTGTCAAAAAAAAATCAATGTTTGGTTGTCCCCTATGCATTCCTAAACCACTGGACAGATTATGATGAAATTGTGCTTGAATGTTCAGAGGTTACTAGAGAAAATTTGTGCTGTATAAAATTGTAAATCTAATAGGAAATTGTGTTATAAATATTATTGTTTCCACTATAATACTTTTTAACAACAATTATTTAATTTTTTGAAATCATTTTAACGGTTATTACAATACAAGCTACAAGTAGTACAATCGTTATCTAATAAAAAAAACTACGCTATAATATCAGAGTCATTATACAACTGTGTGTAATTAACCTTGAAGTCTCACTTTTTATAATTAAGCTAGTTTAGTATCAAGGTAACATTTCATTTAAAAAAATTGATAAAGATTATACAAGGGTTTTTAAACACTTAAAAAACTATACTAATACTAAAACTAACTTACTATTCTTGTTTTTTAATAATCAATAAATATATTAAATAAGAAAAGTGAGTTAAGAAAACTGAAAGCAAAAAGTTAATCTGACTTAGAAATAATATACTACAATAAAATTAAAACTTTTCAAATTAAGTTACACACATAGTCGACCATGTAAATGTTGAACCTCAAATAATAGGGTCATGACATAAAAAGTATTACCTATTGCATAATAATAAGGTGTAAATAAATATTTTAATATATAAATGTGTTTTTTATTGGTAAATAACAAATATTTATTTGTTGTGATTTTTACTGTTTTAGATGATGAAATAACTCTCTTTACTTTAAACTTTAAATTAAAATGTAGACAATATAAATTAACTGTCCAGAATTATTGATAGGTTATAAATTAGTCTAATGTAGTATTAATTTATCACATTAGATAGTAGCAAGATAATAGTATATTGTAATACAAGTAGTGTATAGTAAGATTAGAAAATTGAAATCAGTACTTTTAAAGATTAAGATTAAATTTTAAATGAAATAGTCAAGTTATTGAAACATTAAGGACTGCCAATTTATTCGTCAGGTTAAAGTTTAATAAACTTACAGTTCCACTAAACAGCGCTTTTTTCCACAAAGAATTAAACTTAATTAATTACTTTTGAAGTAAAATCTTGCACTTTAATTTCGCTGTAAAATAGTGCACTGTACACTATGAATGAAGTTTACTTTGAAACTGATGAAAGTGACATCTGACATGACAGTGACAAATGACACAACTGGACCACTTTTCATTTTACATTTTACATGACTTTGACAAATACACCAGATTTTCGCAGACAGTGCCTTAACATTTCTGGTATTAATAAAAAAAATAATTTACTGTAATCTGTGGATAATTTTTTTTATTTGTTATCTGTGGTTGCAGTTGACATTTAGTAATTTTTCAGTTTTTCTCAATTTTTCACGATTTCAAACATTTTCAGGCATCTCAATCTATTTTAAGACGAATGACTGATAAGAGTTTCCCTGAATTCTTGATTTTACCAGCTCTTCCACGTTATGATTTTCTATGAGCATAAAATAGAACTAGAAAGACTATTCCATGAATAGTGCATAGACTGCAGTGGTGGATTTATAGGGACAATAAAATAATATGCAATGGACAAACAGGAGTTGGAGTGGACGATGGGTGTACGGGGTGTTGCTAATGATATGTGCATTAGCAGCTGCACAGGATATCGGTAATCCATACGAGATTTTAGGCGTCCACCGCAGAGCAACGCTCCCTGAAATTCGCAAGGCTTACAGACAGTTGGCAAAAGAATGGTAAGTTTTTTGAAACTCAAAAAAAAAAGAAACACTATTAGTCTCCTCTGTCATAAATAAACTCATTTAAAAATACACCTAAATGGTTCTTCTCCCTAATATATAGTAACGAAAAATGTGTAATTTATATTGAATTTATTTATTTTATCTTACAATGCATAACTTCAGCTGAGCTGAATATATTAGCATGTGAAAATAGTTTGATTTATCTATCTAGTACCTATAAATTTTTCTTGTGTACATATGAAATGTAATGGATCAAATTGAATTTTTTTTAAATCTGTAGAAATAGATAATTCGAAACGGTATGCAATTAGTATGAATATGTGGTATTACAATTTCTGTACTATGTACCACCATGCTGCTTATCCAGTATCTATATTAATATGACCTAATTACGAAACTAATTACTCAAACAATTGCAGAGGTATTATCATTACATTAGAGTATTTACATAAGTAAAACAAACACAAGTACGCATCATTATAAGTTGCTTAGTTACTCTACAAATAACTTTGCAGGCATCCAGATAAAAATGAAGATCCAAATGCGGAATCACGCTTTGTTGAGATCAAGCAGGCATATGAACTGCTAACTGATATGGAACGGCGACAAGCGTATGACCTTTATGGTATAACAAATGAAGATGAACACATGTATAAACAACGACATGACTACAGCCAGTATGCAAGGTTTAGGTAAGAGTTCCACTGGGCTATAACTTTGGGATTATAAATTACTAGCTGTCGCCTGCAACTCCGTCCGCGCGTAATAAAAAAAAAAGAAAACTTAATTAGTAGTCTATGTGTTCATCCAGACTGTGTTTTACATCTATGACAAATTTCATCAAGGTCTGTTTAGCTGTTCTGATGATACCTTCAAACGAACATTCATCCATCCATCTAAACATTCGCATTTATAATATTACTATGATAGGTATAGATGTGGAATACATGTTCGAGTTAATTGAAAAACGTATTCAGTTGAAATACTGGTATGGTTCTTAAAGTTAATTATAAGGTTAATTTAATATATATCGCTAAGAGAAGAGTGTTCGTATCAACAACCATGGCTAGAGCAGAGCATGCGCATAGTACTGGAAGATTGCACAGCAATGAGAAAAATATGTAGGGCATACGTGATCTGTAGCAGGAAGTACAGTAGATTGGGGTGCACATAACACACAAACACCTATGTAGATCGTGTAAAGGATCATGCTTGGTCAGGCATCTAAGAACAAATATAAGGTGAAATAGGTTTCAAATAAATCTGTTCCGTTAACCAGCATTAGGTGGTTTTATTTAATCGTGTTCCGCATTGGGGGTGCACAGTTGATTATTGCCGGTGCACCTCCAGTGCGAATCGTTCTGTATGTCCGCAGTCACTCCCCCACCCGGGGCTGATTTAGGATGTACAAGAGTATTATAAAATAATATTGTATCATAAATAAATATATGTTCCCTTGCCATTTATAAAAGCTTAGTCCAATTGATGAATCACAAATTTTTACATGAAGAGTCACCATCATGATATTTGTTACAGTAATGACCCATTCGAGGAATTCTTTGGCACACACTTCCGAACACAGGACCAAGATATTACGCTGTTCCACAAATTGTCTGTCACCGCACGGTGAGTTCATATTATGTACGAGGGTCACACTGAAAGTTCTTAGAAAATCAAAAACTGAGCAAACTAGCAAGTTGTTAGTTATATTATATCTTTTCAGAATATTTACAATTCACATTATTACATCGCTGCATTCGATAGATCCACCGAGAAAACCACTTTGCCCAACCGTCCTTAGGGGTCTCTGCGATGGCCTTCTGGAACGCACCCACTAGTTGTTTGGCGTCCATAAAATTTTTTCCTCGAAGTTTTTCTTTTATTTTCGGGAATAAATAAATATATCAAGGTCGTTAGGTCGGGGCTAAATGGCGGGTGACCCAGCAATTCCACGTCTGACGACGCCAAATAGTCGATCGTTCGCCCGCAGGTGTGCGAACAGGTGTTGTCGTGATGAAGGAGGATCCTACTTCAAGGTCGTTTTTATCGATCTTTTTCCAAGACCAATGGCAAACATTTGTTAGTATACAACTCTGCAGTAAGTAACTTTTAATCTTCTAAAACAATTGTCGCATAATGACCGGTCCTTCCGAAGAATGAGGCCACCATCTTTTTTCCTACACTTCGACCTTTCTTCAATTTAGTTGACAACTCCTTGGAAGGAAACACCTCCTGAGCAGATTGTCTCTTGGTTTCCGGATCATAGCAATAAATCCAGCTTTCGTCACGCGTAAGCATGTCGAACACAGCTTTTGAGTTACCTCCGTTAAATATTTGTATCATTTCATGGCACCAATCAACACGACGGAGTTTTTGGGCCTCGGTCAAATAATGGGGTATCCACCGGGCACAAAGCTTCCTAATGGCTAAATGTTTGTGGAGGATTTTTTGCACTTGAGTCATATCGATGCCTAAGCTTGTCCGAATCTGTTGATAGGTTACTCTTGGATCAGTCTCTTTCATACATCGCACAACACTGATGTTAACTTCAGTCGTCGCCGCAGAAGGCTGTCCTTGACGCAGAGCATCGTTGAGATTGGTGCGACCACATTTAAACTCATTAAACCAGTTATAAACAGTGGCCCGAGAAGGGTCTTCATCGTGAAAGGCCAATCGAAGGCTGTCATAACATTCTTGTTGACTTAAATGACACCGAAAGTCGTACAAAATCATGGTACGAAAATTTTCTCGCGTTAAATTCATACTGGCCTGACACCAACAACTTTCAATTTGCCGTCAAATCATAAAACAAATGACAAACGAATTAAATTAGTACTCAATAATATTAGCAAAGAGTTATATTTTCAAAATTTAATCTTATTTTTTTAATATATTCTTAAAAAGTAGCCAGTTCTAAAAACTTTCAGTGTGGCCCTCGTATCTTGTAAATGTAGTACATAACATTAGCCATATGTGGTTATATTACAAATGTTGTGATCAAGGCTTACAAGTGCATAACTTAATAAGATTTCTAAAATCCACTAACATATTTACTGTGGGTTTCTAAGCCTAAATTCTCCATTTAAAATCTTGTTATCTCTGCTTTGTCAATGATAATGATGATATGTTTTATACAGATTTTGGTCACGGAAACCAACGGATAGTGCCACAGACTTATCCTGTAGATTTTCTTATATGAAATTCATGTGCCATTGAGCATTAAAAATCAATACATAGTATAATAATGAATAATATGTTCTCTTGTCATTTCACATTAATAATAATAAAATTAATAAAAAAATTCTATTTCCAGACATTTTGAGAACCATATTATGGAAAAAAGCGTACACACACCAGCCTTAGTTCTCTTCTATACCGACTGGTGCTTTGACTGTGTTCGATCCGCTGCAGCTTGGAGAAGACTGGTGGAAGCGTTGCAGCCATTAGGTATCACCCTGGCTACTGTCCATGCAGGACATGAGGCTGCCTTGGCTAGACGTGTGGGTGTACACGGAGTGCCATGTCTCACACTTGTCATTGATAAACAAGTTTACATTTATAAGGAAAGCTTGGGATCTATGCCGAAGATATTAGGTGAGTAATATTTTTTTGATAGTTTTTAGTTCAAGTGAAAGAAAAAATAGGTTTATGTTACAATTTCTAATATTTTATATTGAGTTTTAATCAAAAATTACAGAGTTCATTCGTTGGAAGTTCCCGTACAAGTTGGTGGTGAACTTAAATGACTATAATGTGGACGCGTTCGTAAGTGACTTTGAAGACAACCGCGTCAAGGCGCTCATCTTTGAGGAGCGGCCCAGCATCCGGCTGCGATATCTTATCACCGCTTTTCACTATAGAGAGAGGGTGTCATTTGCGTATGTATCTAATTTCGTTCGTCTTAGTATAAATTTGAAAAAAGTGTGCATAATTTTTATATATAAAATCTCACAAATTGATGGACTCAAAAATAGTGCCAATCAAAAATTTATTTTCCTATTTTTTTCGTTTTGTTAAATTTATACAATGCCTCAAAAAATGTTGAATTTTCAATTTTAAAAAAAAAAAACATTAACCGGGTATGTTTCTTGCCTTTATCAGTTTTGTGGATATGACGTCACGGGATAGCGCGAATGTGACGTCACGCTTCAAGGTGCAACGCAATTCGGACAGCATGGTGCTGCTGAAGGAGGACAGTCCTGTGCCAGCGGCCAGCGTCAGCACCGCAGAGATACCCACACAGACTCTGCGCCAGCTTATTGATGCCAACAGGCTGCTTACACTACCAAGGCTCTCCTCGCAGGTACAAAATTAAACAAGGTTCATGTATCAGCTCGTTCTAATAGGACTATGATTTTTCAAAACTTATCGTTGGTTTCTGAGAACAAAATTTGTTTTGACAAATATAATAGGAGAGATAAGTTTTATATAGGCTCTTTACGTCATTCATCATAGACCATAATTGCTAATATAGAGTACATATAATCATCTATTATAGATACTAACTATTGCCCGCAACTCCGTCCGCGCGGAATTAAAAAAACTTTAGTAGTCTATGTGTTCTTTCATACTGTGTTATACATAATAAATTTCAAGTTGGAACAAACATCCATCTATCCGTCTTATCATCATCAACCTGCCCTTATAACTATGGAGGGTCGGCACAGTATGTACTACTCCTCCATACATCTCTATCAGCCGTCATATCCATCCATCCATCTAAACATTCTGAAAGTGCCGGAATATGTTTTAACTCTGAAATATCTTGATATTACAAGTTTTTATTACACTACTAGCTTTTGACTGCGACTCCGTCCGCGCGGAATAAAAAAAACAACTTAATAAGAAGCCTATGTGTTCTTTTAGACTGTTCTACATTTATGCCAGATTTCATTGAGATTGGTTGAGTCGTTCTGGAGATACCTTTAAACATCCATCCATCTATTTAAACATTCGTATTTATAATATTAGTAAGATGTTTGCAGTAAAAATCTTATGTACAGGTAGTTTGGAATAATATGTATTATTAAGAGCGTCGGTGGCTCAGGGGTTAAGCACTTGACTTGCAATCTGCAGGTCCTGGGTTCGAATCCCGCCATGTACCAATGTGTTTTTCGATTTACATATGTACATTTATCCGACGTTTTTGGTGAAGGAAAACATCGTGATACTGCACATATCTGAGAAGAAATTCAATGATATGTGTGAAGTCAACCCGCACTTGGCTGTTGACTATGGCCTAGTCACATACTTGGGGAAGTCTCCGAGGTCCTCAATGGGGATGTATAGTGAGGTGATGATTTCAGAGTGTGTTAGAAGCAGCATGCCCGGTGGAGTGGCGTGCGGCGCGCCGGCGGCTGTGCTGTGTGGCGCTGGGGCCGCGCGGTGTTGCGCTGGAGGAGCTGCGTGCGCTGGCTCGCGAAGCACCCGACCGTCTGCGCTATGCCTACGTCTATACGCATGCGCAGCCGGACTTTGTGCGCGCCCTCGCCAACGGCTCCGGTCAGTGTTGCCATATTCAAGTTCTTTAATATACCTAAAGCAATAATAATTTGAATATTCTTTTAAAAGTTGTTTTTACTTACAGGTATAGATATATCAGAGATGGAGCACCGTATTGTAGTGATTTGGCGAAGGGAACCGACACGTATCCAGTACGAGTGGCTAAATGAGACATGGCCGACGTGTACGGGTGATGGGTACGAGTCGGCACACTACCAGCAACGACTTAATGAAACCAAGAGAGCTTTAGATAATCTCATCAAGCGATTGCTCAAGCCTACTGAGATGATGGCCTACGAGACACATGTACAGGTATACGACGTAAATGTTTCCATTTATAACTTACTAGCTGTCGACCGTGACTCTGTTTGTACGGAATTAAAAAAAACTTATGATGATGTGTTCCAGACTATGTTTCATATCTGTGCCAAATTTCATCTAGATCAGTTAATATGTTACGGATATAACTTCCAACTAGGATTAGGGAACAGAGCAGCCAGTTTGACCAAATTTCATCCAGAGCGGTTAGCCGTTTTGGAGATACCTTCAAACAATCATCCATCCATGTGTACTTTCGTATTTATAACATTAGTAAGATATAATAATTTAAATAATTGTATAATCCAAGTTTAAATTTGTGAAGATGAAACAATGACAAACAAAAAAAAACTTGTGAGTCGTCATGGGACGCCTGGCAAATGTGAAACATCGTGTGTGTACATTATTTTAATAATAAATAATATTAAATGTTATTAAAATAAAATATATATATATGTATACCTCAGTATAGCGTGGTAACCCGTCGCCACGGCAAGCGTCACCACGCCAACGATTCGGTTTACAAGTGAGCCTATAGATGTTTCACATCAAAAAATTATTTCAACTGAAAATTCTTAGCTAACAAAAATTTCATGTATAAAAGAAAGTCGTGTTAGTTACACTATTTATAACTCAAGAACGGCTGAATCGATTTGACTGAAAATTGGTGGGCAGGCAGCTTAGAACCAGGAAACGGACATAGGATAATTTTTACCCCGTTTTCTATTTTTTATTCCGCGCGGACGGAGTCACGGGTAAAAGCTAGTTATATAATAATTTTTTCATAAATATCCATCTTGTGTACAGGAGCTGGTGGATGAGGCGGCACGTGGTGCAGCATGGCGAGCTCTCACACGACTGTACGAGTGGACTGAGCGCGCTGCACTCGCACTCAGAACTCACCACGCGCTCTCCGCACTCTCAGTACTCGCTACTGTCACTGTTGTCATCGCAGCTGGATATCTCATGGCCTATCTCATGTATGTACCATACTAAAGGACTCCGCTCACACGACTGTACGAGTGGACTGAGCGCGCTGCACTCGCACTCAGAACTCACCACGCGCTCTCCGCACTCTCAGTACTCGCTACTGTCACTGTTGTCATCGCAGCTGGATATCTCATGGCCTATCTCATGTATGTACCATACTAAAAGACTCCGCTCACACGACTGTACGAGTGGACTGAGCGCGCTGCACTCGCACTCAGAACTCACCACGCGCTCTCCGCACTCTCAGTACTCGCTACTGTCACTGTTGTCATCGCAGCTGGATATCTCATGGCCTATCTCATGTATGTACCATACTAAAAGACTCCGCTCACACGACTGTACGAGTGGACTGAGCGCGCTGCACTCGCACTCAGAACTCACCACGCGCTCTCCGCACTCTCAGTACTCGCTACTGTCACTGTTGTCATCGCAGCTGGATATCTCATGGCCTATCTCATGTATGTACCATACTAAAAGACTCCGCTCACACGACTGTACGAGTGGACTGAGCGCGCTGCACTCGCACTCAGAACTCACCACGCGCTCTCCGCACTCTCAGTACTCGCTACTGTCACTGTTGTCATCGCAGCTGGATATCTCATGGCCTATCTCATGTATGTACCATACTAAAAGACTCCGCTCACACGACTGTACGAGTGGACTGAGCGCGCTGCACTCGCACTCAGAACTCACCACGCGCTCTCCGCACTCTCAGTACTCGCTACTGTCACTGTTGTCATCGCAGCTGGATATCTCATGGCCTATCTCATGTATGTACCATACTAAAAGACTCCGCTCACACGACTGTACGAGTGGACTGAGCGCGCTGCACTCGCACTCAGAACTCACCACGCGCTCTCCGCACTCTCAGTACTCGCTACTGTCACTGTTGTCATCGCAGCTGGATATCTCATGGCCTATCTCATGTATGTACCATACTAAAAGACTCCGCTCACACGACTGTACGAGTGGACTGAGCGCGCTGCACTCGCACTCAGAACTCACCACGCGCTCTCCGCACTCTCAGTACTCGCTACTGTCACTGTTGTCATCGCAGCTGGATATCTCATGGCCTATCTCATGTATGTACCATACTAAAAGACTCCGCTCACACGACTGTACGAGTGGACTGAGCGCGCTGCACTCGCACTCAGAACTCACCACGCGCTCTCCGCACTCTCAGTACTCGCTACTGTCACTGTTGTCATCGCAGCTGGATATCTCATGGCCTATCTCATGTATGTACCATACTAAAAGACTCCGCTCACACGACTGTACGAGTGGACTGAGCGCGCTGCACTCGCACTCAGAACTCACCACGCGCTCTCCGCACTCTCAGTACTCGCTACTGTCACTGTTGTCATCGCAGCTGGATATCTCATGGCCTATCTCATGTATGTACCATACTAAAAGACTCCGCTCACACGACTGTACGAGTGGACTGAGCGCGCTGCACTCGCACTCAGAACTCACCACGCGCTCTCCGCACTCTCAGTACTCGCTACTGTCACTGTTGTCATCGCAGCTGGATATCTCATGGCCTATCTCATGTATGTACCATACTAAAAGACTCCGCTCACACGACTGTACGAGTGGACTGAGCGCGCTGCACTCGCACTCAGAACTCACCACGCGCTCTCCGCACTCTCAGTACTCGCTACTGTCACTGTTGTCATCGCAGCTGGATATCTCATGGCCTATCTCATGTATGTACCATACTAAAAGACTCCGCTCACACGACTGTACGAGTGGACTGAGCGCGCTGCACTCGCACTCAGAACTCACCACGCGCTCTCCGCACTCTCAGTACTCGCTACTGTCACTGTTGTCATCGCAGCTGGATATCTCATGGCCTATCTCATGTATGTACCATACTAAAAGACTCCGCTCACACGACTGTACGAGTGGACTGAGCGCGCTGCACTCGCACTCAGAACTCACCACGCGCTCTCCGCACTCTCAGTACTCGCTACTGTCACTGTTGTCATCGCAGCTGGATATCTCATGGCCTATCTCATGTATGTATCATACTAAAAGACTCCATCACACATGATTAAAAAAGTTCCTATGTCCGTTTCCAGGTTACCTCCCCATCAATTTTCAACTAAATCAGTTCCACCTATCTTGAGTTATAAATAGTGTAACTAACACGACTTTCTTTTATATGTGTAGATTGTTTAGATCAGGGATACCCAAATTATTTTGGACAAGTGACCCCCTATTCCAAAATGAACCGTTACCACAGACCCCCCATTGCCAAATTATCTACTTTTAAGATCAATTATTATTATTTTTTTATTCTGACTTAGGTCAATAGAAGACAGAGTGAGAATTAGCAATGCTTTGAGTTCAATATCGACCCCTTTGGGAATCCCTGGTTTAGAGCATTGTTGGCTCAGGGGTTAACTTGATTTGCAATCTGCAAGTCCTGGGTCCGAATCCCGCCATGTATCAATGGGTTTTTTGACTTTCGATTTACATATGTACATTTATCCGATGTTCTTATGGTGAAGGAATACATCGTGATGCTGCACATATCTGAGAAGAAATTCAATGATATGTGTGAAGTCAAACCGCACTTGGCCAGTGTGCTTGACTATGGCTTAGTCACCCCTAACTTAGGGTAGGCTCCGAGCTCCTCGGTGTGGACGTATGATGATGATGATGATGATGATAAATGTTTAAATGGATGGATGTTTGTTTGAAGATATTTCCAAAACGACTCAATGGATCTTGATGAAATTTGGCACAGATGTAGAAGTCTGGAAGAACACATAGGCTTACTTATTACGTTTTTTTTAATTCCGCACGGACGGAGTCACTGGCGACAGCTAGTATAACTATAGTTCTTTTTAAAATATCATTGCGTTGCAACGTCCTAGGGGGTCGATGATTTAGTAACTGGCAACTTATCTGCATTTGTGGATGTCTATGGGCAACGGTCGCCTCGCTATTGCGGCGAATTCAGGTGACCGTTTGCTCGTTTGCCACCTTATGATATAAAAAAAAAGTAAGTAAAAATATCGATAATTTTCTTTTTTTTCCTCGTCCACGAATAACTAAGTATGACAAAGATTATTCGATTGTGTTTGGGGGTCGTGTCGTAAAAGTTTTGACTTATTTAATTCTTGGTACATATTTATATTCCAGACGTTTGGAAGAAGAATCCGTACAGAAGCAGAAAGAAGAACGAAGACGACAAAACGGAGGCGGCAAGAAGATTATGAGTGAACCCGCACTGGAACTGAGGCTGCATGAGCTGCGAGCTGAGAAGTACAATGGATTGGTGCGGTAAGTAATTTGTGTTACAAAAAAAATGTAGGCAAAGAATTAAATTTACGACCCCCCTTAACCAAAACTAACACCATTAGAGATATAATTTATTGATTATGTTATGTATTTAGTAAGTTTTCAAGCTTTATAAAGTCAAAATTTCAACAAAATAGGTCATAAGTAGGTTTTGGACTAAGTAAATGACTTTTTTCTTGTATTATTTGATAATGTCGTATAAAAATGTATGTTGGAAGTTTGATGAAGCCTGGCTGTCGCACAATTGTGGTGCTGGTGGACCTGCAGAGTCGTGTGCAGCTGCTCTCAAAGTTTCACAAGATAGTGTGGCCATATCGCAAGTTAGTATACATATATATAGCTATATCTACTGTTATATATGTCTATTTAAAATAAGATAGACGCTGGTGATTTTTATTTAAAATTCATTTCTATGGCTCCTATGAATAAAGGCTAATGTGTTTTACTTGGCCCTTATACATAGGACCCCTCGATTTGTACTTGTTGAATGAAGAAATTTGTATCCGATCTCTTTGGTAAAAGAAATTTGAATTCTACCAAAAAGGTGGCATAATGGCCACTGAGACCTTTGCCTTTTTAATTTAGAAAATAATAGGTGAAAAAAATAAGAGGAGAAAAACGCGGGGGCGACTTGGTTCCCCTGTTTTTATACTTTTCAGTTACTTGTCAGTGGCTAAATACACTTGTGTGTC
Source organism: Papilio machaon (assembly GCF_912999745.1). Lineage (NCBI taxonomy): Eukaryota > Metazoa > Arthropoda > Insecta > Lepidoptera > Papilionidae > Papilio > Papilio machaon. Next base: position 881,981 of record NC_059989.1, on the reverse strand, counting down.
AAAGCCAAGAAAAAAAGAAAAGAAAAGGGCGGGAAGTCAACGAGTTAATGACGGAAAAAAAGATGTGATCGTTTAGAGTTTGATGGAATTGTTTTTGTACTCGAAATGTGTAAAAAGTTTCATTTTGAGTATTTAACAATTTAGTAAAAGTATTTTTGCTGCCGTGATACTGTTTTCAATTTGTCCTGCTATGTCCAAAAAGTGTCTAATGAACGAACAAACATGTTTGTTAAATTTGTTTGTTTCTTTTTATTAAGACATTGGACAAACTTGTTTGATCCAGTCAGTATTGCCATGTGCAAACAATTTCTATTGAGTTGTCGTGATTTGTACAGTTGTGTGTACATGTTAGGAACAAGACGTTGGTGTTCGCGTACTTGTGCGTGGAGCGCAACGTTGAGTGGTTCAGACGCGTGCTGCAGCTGTCGCTGGGCGGTGGTGAGCTGCGAGTCAATGCGCGCAACTGTGTCGGCACAGTGCTCGCTCTCAATCCTCACCGCAAGTACTTCTGTATCTACCACGCCAAGCATCCGGAGTGTGCAAAGCCTCACAAGGTGACTTTCTTATGGATTTATGAAGAGCTTTAATTTTTTTAACAAAATCACCCGAAACTTGCTCAGCTCATAATTAAAAAAGCTACCTACCCGTCCAAGTCTTCTCAAATTCGGCCCAACCATATCAAAGATTACGCGGAACAATGGCCTTACGGAAAGACAAACAATTTTTTTTTTTTTATCAACAACGCACATACATTTTGTGTACGAAATATGATACACAGACAGATACTTTAATTTTATTAATATGTATAGATATAGATAGATAATTTATTTGTGTGGTGATCAGCGCATGAGTCGCATGACGCGGTCTCTGGGCGGCTGGGCGGCGGACCCGGAGGCGGGCGCATTCATTGGATTCCACACCGAGCCCGACTCCTCCTCTGATGAGGCGCCCGACCCGCCCGTGCTACTGCAAGGTATCCATACATACACAAATACATTTATAACAGAAACCAACGATTGATATGATATGGTCAAATTGACCATATACAACTTTTCCACCTCATTTCCATTAATCATCTTTGGACCACATTATCAATTAACATCAGGTGGAATTGTGGTTTAAAGCTGGCTTATTCAATATTGGTATGGTGTACAAATAAATTTAAGAGGCCTAATTTTAGTCCTCTTTCCCTTCCTACCGTTTTCTTATAAGGAAAGGAAGGGGGGAGGGAAGGGTGCATAGGAAGGTTAAATATTATATTTTTGTGCGTCTCCTCTTTCGTCGATTGAGGGTAGGCAACGCATCTGCAAATGTCTTTGGGTAGCGGTCACTTCGCCATTTCGGCGAATTCATTTGTCCGCTAGCTAGTTTGACACCTTGTAATATAAAAAAAAATAAGTAAAGGCCATAAAACCAGTATTTATTTGTATTTTTACTAATTCTAATTACAACTATTTATAGAGAATCTCTTAGATGGTCTTCCTAACTGGTTGGACCGACTGTTTGAGGGCAGCACCCACCGCTACTACATCAACTACTGGCCCGACATGACCTCCAAGTGAGGACCAGCTATGTGGCCAACTTCTGGCTTGATGGAACTTCTATCAGCTCAAAAGCTGATCATCTTGGGTACGTTTTAATTTTTTTCTCGTCGACCGATATTTAATATAATAGATAATTTAATGTTGTATATGGCAACTATTTTTCATTATCTATGGTGTACTCTCTATGGTTTGTATAATCTGGTTGTTTGATATTTGTATATTTGTTAAGTGTATACGGTTTTTTCTTTCTTTTTATATATGTCTAGTTATTATGCCAGGTTTGTAAATTGAGTTTATTTTTTCCTATCTATAATTTATACCAAAGTATAAATACACAGTTAATGAAATGTGGCCGATATTTTGTTTGACAAAATGTGTTTTATTGTACTTTGTGTTTAATTTATTTTTATTAACAATTAATGAATAATGATAGTCTTGAAAAAAGGCGAATGATGTTGTCTTGTCATTTTTAATTGTTTTGTCTAAATAAAGAAATCTAATATAAATTTAGTGCATGTATCTTTGATTTATCTTTATTTGAAGGATCTTCGTCTTATCTTGTTTATTACTAATATTGTAATTATATATTTTAATTTATAATAACGTGTGGTCCAAATATAATTTAAATTTTATCGTTCACATATTTGTTACACCATTTAACACTTTCAATGCTACCGGACCACCTTTCGAGTTAGATAATTACGTCAATATCTTATCCATAGATATACCTATAGGTGGAGTGTTTTATACAAGTTTGACGTTTAATCGAGTTTTCCAAATCTCTGAGTATTTTAAATGACAACACTTTAGAAAATTCCAACAAAATCCCTCCGAAAGTCTTTTCGCATTATTATTGAAATAAAGAAAAAAATATTTACCACACATAGGGTTGCCAGGTCGCCAAACCTTCTAGCCGGACAGACCAACCAGTTTGGCCGGACATTTGGGTAGAAAGGTCGGACACCCAGTATTATTTTGTCTCAATATTAATAGAAACACTCTCGTTTGGGAAATGTAAAAAGCCTAACAAAAGCCGGTAAATCGTTTATTTTGGGACACGCAATCAAAAAGCCTACCTACGTCCGGCTTTATCCGGACGCCTGGCAACGCTAACCACACATAAAACATTGTGCTCAATCAAAATTAAAAAAATAATAATAACGATGTGTCAATCATTATGCATTGTGTTCTCCGGATTAGATATTTATAGGTTATATATGTATGTATGTATGTATTATGTAACATTGAATGTGTTAAACGGGTTGTCTATAGTTTTTTTAAAGCAGTCTTTTTCGATATCTTAAACACTATAATTAAATTAAAATGCACTTTTTCTATCTCTTAGTATCTGAAATAGAATAATTAGCTTGATTTTTCAATAATATACTGTAGATATAACAAATTCTAAATCAGGGATTTTCCTAAAGTAGTTGATATCCTGTGTAATGTGGACCCCTTGGGTCCATATCGAACTTAAAGCATTGCTAATTCTCACTCTGTCTTCTATTTACCTAAGTCAGAATGAATAATAATAATTGATCTTAAAAGTAGATAATTTGGCAATGGGGTGTCTGTGGTAACGGTTAATTTTGGAATAGGGGGTCACTTATCCAAAATAGTTTGGGGATCCCTGATCTAAATGATCAAGTAATAAAGAGAAATTCTATTAAATTTTAAACTATTCACTCAGAAATCTTATCTGGACATTTACCTTTTACATAATTAAAGTGTTCAAATATAAATAAGTGGGAATTATATAGTGTGTCTTTTTTGTCTTTGAGGTGCGTCGGAAAAAAAAAATCACACTGTTTTTTTTTAAAGTGTAAAATAATGGCCAAGTTCATGGATAATAATATAAATAATTAAAAAAAAATTCAAAATGTGATTTATCGGTTTTTTTCGACGCTCCTCTATTAATTAATTCATAAATAATTATATAACAAATATAATTTTATCGATTCTAAATTATATATGCAGTGTTATTCGACGTATACAGCTATATGATAAAGTCACCAAATTGTCTCTTTCCAAAGAGCCAGTTTTTTTTTTCTACACGCAGCTACACTTATCTTTTTTAACCTTTATCTTGCAATGTATGTAAATTTTGGGTGGTGTCTTGCATTTCAATTTTGAAGCAGATATCTCTCTTGCTTTGACATATGAGCAGTTAAATCTATCTTCATCTAATCAGTTTGACATGTATTTAAGTGTTGCCAATGAAAATTATTTTACGCTGTATTGCCAGCCAGTGCTGAAAATTAATAAATCAAATGCTCTATGACGCTACAGAAGCATTATATTTAGCTTGCCAGTTACTATTATGTAGGAAATATGAAAATTATTTCACGAAAATATCATTGACATTATTGAGTTTAAGAACATTTGGACGTGTAATGAAAATGTTTGCAATAAATTAAAGTCTATTAAAAAAATTAAAAACAGTATTAAAAAATTTCGCCTTATTTTAGTGAAATTTCTTATACTTTAGTGTTTTCAAATTATGATTGCGCGTAGAATTGGACACAAAGTATTAATACGTCACAAATTGCTAGTCAAACTTTTTTATAAGAGACGTAGAGTTAACGGTGTAGTTATATAAAATGTAGTGCTATATGCAAAATAATGTATTAAGAATTTTATATAATGCGTACAGAAAAGGATTGAAATTGAATTTAACAATTTCTTCGATTTCAGTGTGGTGCCTTTAATGTTAAATGAAAAGGTGTTTTTACCATTTTCATTGTAGCTTTTATTTATAAATGTAACATAGTGTTTCATTTATAAATGTAACATAGTGTTTCATTTATAAATGTAACATAGTGTTTCATTTATAAATGTAACATAGTGTTTCATTTATAAATGTAACATAGTGTTTCATTTATAAATGTAACATAGTGTATCATTTATAAATGTAACATAGTGTATCATTTATAAATGTAACATAATAGTAAATTTATAGATGTGACATTTATAATCAAAAGTGTGTTACAATTGCTGTGTATTTTCGGCCGTGGATTTGTGATAAGTCCTTTACTGTACGAGAAGGTAGAATTTTGCAATATGGGCATAGGCTAGCCATGTTTAATCAGTGCACTCATAGCAAAACTTCATACAGATAGATTAATCCATACAATAATACTTTTTACTGCCATTTTGAGTGTTGCCATAAAGTCATTATCCAGGTGTTACTTCAAAATATGTGTGTAAGGATTTTCCCAATATTTTTTTTTTGTTTACTTAAATAGTTAAATTTAAAACTCGATGGATTAGTTATCTTAAATAATATTTATTTAATTATTTTAATGTAATTATGGGGTACAATAAATAAATTCACAGTGTATTTCTTTTTTAACATTTGTGACATGAATTTATTGTTTAAATCGTTTTTGCAAAGACAAATAAATCTATACATTTAATCCCTAAGATGACCAATTTTCTCGATTGATAAGCAAATTCTTTACGTAGGTATGGTGATGTTTATGGGTTACAAATTTTAGAATAATACGATAGTTGGGATGACAGTAAAAACTGTATTTATATTATCTCGAAGCTAATGCATTTTTTGTATGTATCAAATTGTATGGGAAGGAATCTGACCTAAGATTGCACTATGAATATACTATCAAAATTTAGTATATATTAATTACACAGACTATTTAAAACGTTTGTTATAATCTGTTACAGTTTTAAAGTGTTGTTTTATCTGTGGGCGTGTGTTGCCATGTTGTGTATTGTTATTACCACTTGGTGTCTATGGGTTGTTAAGTCTCTCTATATTTAATGAAAATAAAAACTTAATGTACCTTATATAATGGTTTCTATTTCTTATAGGAAAATTCTGTATCTAAATCCTTTATTCCAGTATCAATTTGTACAATAAAATATTAAATATTGTTCTTTGACCCTTATGACTTTTATTTTCTTCCTAGTACTGAGATTTTCCAATATTTTAGAGGTTGCTGGATTATTTTTGTTGTGGCAGGATGTAAAGGGATTCAGGGAGGACTCTCGCAGCACACAGACAACTCTGAGTCATAAATATATTTGAAAATTTGAATAAAAGACGTGCTTTACAATAATTAAATAATTATTTGTACAATAAAACAAAACAACGACATTTTACTAAACAAGTTGTCTACTGAAGATGTTCTTAACATTCTGTGATCTTGCTTTCACATGATTCTTATCACTTGAAGCCTTTACCTGGAATGAAAAATTAAATATAAATAAACCATCCCAGAAAGCTTGAAATAAGTATTAACACTGCTACTTATTACCTTAGTGAGCTTGCTTTCAGACAAAAAACATCTATTGGGACACATAGAATATCACATCTCAATGCTATCACAAAAGCTACATATCAAATGATAACTAAATTGGAGACCAGAAGCAGAGTTATGAAGTAATAAAAAATATAGACAAGAACCTCTTTGTTTATTAAGATGGTTAAAATAAATAAGTAAATTGCTAATCTATACAACAGGGTCATTTGAGTACAAACTTTTTAGCCTATGGTACCCTTTAGGAAGCAAAGTATTTCACAGTACCCTAGGCATATTTAAGGTCCTAAATTTTGTAATTATTTTAATGCATTTCTAGTTCAATTTGTTTTTTTTTTATTGTAGAGATATATATTTTAATGGATTTTAGCTAACCTAGTACTCTCTTAGTATTTGTTATGATTAGTTCTTATTTTCATGGACCCCCCAGAAAGGCTTTGCTGAGCTCTGGAATTCACTTTGAGAAAAGAAAGTATACCTATAGTTTAACCATGAAATTTCATTGCAGAAACTGTTATTGTTGTCCAAGTTTTTTTTTTCAGAGAAAGAAGGACAAAAATAGTTTTTGCAAGTGTTGCCAATGTAAACCTATAGCCTACACTCTGATATTATAGGAACATGTAACATACCAACTATGCGTGTCTAGACTTGCTGGGATTTAATTCATTTTCACAGTTGGAATATGCCAGCCCCATCCCCATTCCCATGCCAGCTATAATTGGCCATCGCCTTCGACCCAGGAATAATACTGATGTGATTGCACCAAGGGCAATACCACCACCTGCCAAACAAAATAAATGCTTGATCAAACACAAAAATATTCTTAGATTTAATGTTTCACATCAATGAAGTAGTAACTCTAAGCCAAAATAACTAAGTTTTGAAAGACGTTTGAAGATATTTCATTTATTACTTTGTATAATACATAAACAATGTGCACATTGGTTTGGTATAATTTTCAATCACACAAATTTGATTGTGTGCCTGATCATTAGGGAAGTCTTTTATAATAAATACAAGCTATTTAACAAAACGGATTTAATGAACATCTAATTTACCAGTCTTTATAATTCCGTCTGTAAGACACAAGTCTAACTTAGCCGATAAGTCATCGTCACCGGCGCCTTGTTTCTGTTTACCACTCATATTGTCAATTATTATTAATAACCTGAAGAAGTGGTTCTCACTTGTTTATAATTTCTAACCAATAAACACAATCTTTATAAATGCAATTAACACATTCAATCCTACTAGCTTTTACATAATTCTTGATTGAAAAATTTACGTGACATTTGACACAGCACTAGACAATTTGACAATGACATTGGCATAACCTTTATGTTGTGCTGCTATTATAATAATTTTTCGTTTTATCTTCCGCTTCCTAATAATTTTTTACAAAGTTGAAATGTAAAAATTATTTTGAATTATCATAGCGTCTTCAGAAGATCATAAAAGATTTAGGTACATACGTACTTAATAAGGTTAAGCCATATCTAAAGTTTATTGATATGGCTGAACCTTTTACGACAAGGCACACAACATTATGTTTGTTACAAGTTACAAAATTGATTCAAAAACATAGTGAAAATTGACTTGTCTGTAAAGTACAGAATATACTAATTGATAACTTCTAACTTTAATTTAGTTTGTTTCTTTCAGGCTGTGCGTGTTTGTTGACCTTGGTTTTGTTGTCATTTTTATCAATTGTCAATTTTGACGCATTCTTCAAATGTCAATTTTCATTTCATCGGTCAGAAGAAGTAAATATTACAATAAATCTTATAAAATTAAATGTTTTCATCGTCCAAGCTTACATTAAGAGCTCCTTATGCATCAACTGTATGCAGATGGACAAGCTCAGCACTGGACACAAAAGCGGTTCAGCCGCCAAATGCAAAGAAAATAACTAGTGACATGGTAGGACCACCTGATCCTGTTTCCAACTTGAGAAGGATTGTTTTTAAACAACCAAACGATGAAACTAAATTAGAAAAGAAATATAGAGAACTCCGCATGGACGTTCAGGAATGGAATCAAAAGTTTTGGACACAACACAATTCAAGTTTCTTTCAGGTAATTTTATGTAATCACTACATTATGTCACTCATTAATTACAATCAACATGTAACATTTCAATAATTTGGCAAATGACAAATTATCAATTGGCATACAAAGTGATGATTTTTTTTTCATGAACATTTAAAAAAAAGCCTCACTTCAGCTTTCTAGCATCAAATTTAATTTTTATATTTAACATATTTTCCATCTAATGATTTTCAGGAACGAGAGGAATATTTGAAGCAGAATTTGCCAGAAGGAAAGCAAACTCTAACCGCAGATGAAATGAGTGTTTTCTACAAATCTTTTCTTGATAAGAATTGGAAGGCTCATTTAACATACAACTTGCAATGGTACAAAAAGAATATCACTCTCCTTAAATTAGCTATTCAAGTTAGAATTAGAAGACTGCTTAAATTAAAAGATTAGAAATACTATATGAATTTTTAATTTCAATTAAATTAAATTATTCAACTTTCACATCAATTTATTTTATTTAAAGACATTTCAAACATATTTTTAACAATTACTTAAATTTTGTTGTGTCCTTTTGGGACACTTTGAGGACAGGAAGTTTCTGAATGTTGGTTCATAAAGGCTGATAACTTTTTAAATCAAGACATTTGTTAACATTATAACTGGCACTGTAATATTTAAAAATAATAACTGACAGATGACAGAAATATTTTATAAATAAAATATGAATTTGAAGACAAATTTACTGTCCATAAAAAATAATCATACTTGATTATCGAAATACAGTTGCCTGTTATAAAGTTAAATAGAATGTATATTGCATTTAAATGGCTACTTGGACTTACGTTCGCCATGTGGCTTTTTGCCTGTAGTATTGATGTTTATTTTATTTCATTAAAAGAAAACAACTATCTAGGTTAGTATAGCAAAAAAATTGGGTGAAACTCCAATAATTACAATTTTGAATAATTTTCATTACATTTAGTTAATTTCTTTTTTTAATAATTATAGTACACCATCTTTTGTCCGCGACTCCGTACGCGCGGTATTAAAAAACTTTGTAGTCTGTCTTCTTCCAGACTATGTATTACTTCTATGCAACATTTCATCAAGATCCATTGAGCTGTTCCGGAGATAGCTTCAAACAAACATCCATCCATCTAAACTTTCGCATTTATAATATTAGTAAGATGTAGGCATGATAGGCAGAGATTTCAGCTTACAATTTGACGCGCGATTCTCCCCCCAAATATACAACGATAACTATTGTAAATAGCACTAGTTTATATGATTTTTTCTTCATTGATCTATTTTATTATTAGGTGCAAATGTTAAAGATGTCTCAAAACCGTACAATTTAAGCGCGCTTAACAATGAAGAACCTAAAATGGATTTAAACATGAACATGAGAAAAGCAAAGAAAAGCTGGTTTGGACTATATCATTATTATGCTGTACTCTGCGTCGCTGGTTTTATTATATCTGCTGTTAGTAAAAGAAAGAAACTTATTTTACTTGCATCATTAAAAAAAGTTTATTTTGAAGGATCTTTCATGCCTACTTATATCAATTCTGATTACTTAAAAAGAACCGCCAACGAAACTTATTACACTATATTGAAACATGTGCTCCAAGTACGCAATGATGTCGAAAGAGTATTTCAAAATTGGCACGGTTTTAAATATTTCGATACAAAACCTATAAGCGAAGATGATGCAACTAAAGAGGTTTTACTTAAAAAGTTAAAAGATCTCAGAGAGGAGAAGAAAAACTTGTCCTTACTTCTTGCGGCTGCTATTTGTGAAAATAGAAATATTGTAGTAGGCTATCGAATGGATTCAATAACGAAAAATAAACTTTTAGTACAGACAAAGGAAAATGATGGAAAAAGAAAAGAATGCCAGTCGCAGTATATGAACTTTGAACAATTATACACCGTAACATATCAGGAAAATATTTATTTACACTCACAAATAAAACATTTGACCAAAATGAAGGAAATTGCCGAAAAAAATCTATTAAATTTGGTACACGAAATATGGCTTTCGAAAAATGAAAAACTAATGGCTTTTTGTAGTCAATTTGTTGTTCAAAGTAAAGAAAAAATATTAAGTTCAGATATAAGGGCAGAAATTGAAAAATTTTTACAATCTTCTAATTTATTTGAAAATGAACGATTTGACTTGTGTACTAAAGTTGACAATAAATGTACATCTTTAGAATTAAAGAAAAAATTGTCTTTATCATCTAGTGCACCAAAACTCGTAGGTCTGCCTGGCGAACACATTTGGACTGTTAAAGATAGAGATGGTTTTATAGAAAAACTTTATGAATATGACTTTGAAACTAATGGAAACACCATCCGGAGAATTAGGGAATATTCCGTTTATCATGACAAGGATTGCTTCTTTGAAAATTTTAGGTAACTATTTAGATTTCAGTAACCTTTTTAAATGGGTGCATTCTTTATCTTGTTTCTTAATTTTTTTTAGTTCACGGACTATTATTCATGATGACGGCTACAGAGGCGGTGCTGGGGAATATAAGACGAATTTGAACTGCAATAGAATACGAAATCAACGGTTCTTGACTGGATCTCAGGCGTTTCAAATGTTTTTGCAAAATACACAAAATTTTATTATTCCTGTTAAAACATTTTATGGACCTTCGATATCGTATGGTTGATTTTTATAGATTCCTTTTATTTTTGAAATACATAATTGTTATTTTGCTTTTTGTGTTTATTTTGATCATACAAATACAAAAATATATGGCACCCCAATGATTTAGTTTTTTGTGCTAGCAGTGTCACTGGCAACATTATACTTACAGAAATTCGCTACGCGTCACAGTTTTATATTCGCTATTTTATAACGCTACTTACGCGATTTGTCTGTATGAGTTGTATAAAACAGAGATTTTTTGCATTAAGTTACCGCTTACGTATCGCAGTTTAAAATTAAAAGCAAAAAGTAGACGCATTGTTGTAAAAAAATATTTTATATATATTTTTAAAATTTTCACTGGGATGCAAGGATAGGAGTGTCAACAAAAATGACATAAGATTCAATGTTGCCAAAGCCATTTGCCAATTTTCCTATGTGGGTAGATATAAATATTAAAAATACTATATAATTTTAACTGTTTTACCAACTTTTGATACTTAGCATGGTATTTAAGTTATAATACCTATTCGTTCGGTTAATTTTATATTTTTTCAGTAGCTCAAGTTTACGAAATTATTTTTTTCAGACGCTAAATGGCTGATAAACTAAAAGAAATTGAAATCAATAAAGTGACGTGGAAATCTATAAGAGAAGACGGTCTTGACCTGGATTATGCTGTAGCAATACCGAGAGCAATATCAAATACATTATACAGAGAACTCGAAAACACTTTAGAATATTTTACCGGTGATTTATCGAAAATTAAGTAAGCATTTATCTAAATTAAAAGTAAACGCCTACTAGTAATAGTACGAGGATATTTGCAGATTGAGGCAAGAGGTAAAAAGCAATTTATAAAGTAAAAATTTATATTTTTTTGTAGGGTATTTGGAAAAATATATCCTTTACCCAGACAACAAGTTGCGTATGGCGATCCAGGCATAACTTATACCTACTCAGGAATAACCGTGCCGGCATTACCTTGGCCTACACCCATCTTAGCGATAAGGGACTTGCTTTTTAAATTTAAGGGGATACTTTACGACTTCGTCTTAGTGAACAAGTAAGATTACGAAAACAATTTTATCTAGGTAATAATTTTTCATAATCTTTATTACACGTCCGTTTCGTTAATAGATATAGGAATGGGAACGATCATATGGGTGAGCACAGAGACAATGAACCGGATTTAGATCCCAATTGCCCGATAGCGTCAGTGTCACTTGGACAAGAGAGACCGTTTGTGTTGAAGCACAAGGATGCTAGGAAACTAGGACCTAACAGGAAACAAATACCACAAGGTAAGCAGATTTTATTTCAGATCTTCGTATTTATTAATAGTAACAGAGTCATCAATATTCCTTAGCTTAAAGAACATGTAGCGCAGCTGCCGTGCCTCGTAAGTTACCGTTTGTTTTGCTTTAACATTAGCGTCTTCCTCTTGAAAAGGACTCTCAATGACAGTGCTAACTCGGCGGCCATAAGTTTCACATCCTTCTAAAAACTGCATACAATCTTTGATAGTATTATCTTTAACTACTATCAAGTGCTTCGCTAAGTTCTCTAGGAACGATAAAAAGCAACGTTTCGTGTAAAACCACGTGTCGGTGCCGAGACGTTTATTGAAAGGCTCAAGTGACTTTATCACTCTAGATATACCGAACTCATAATTCCCCTTAGCGCAATACAGAGTGCCTATGACCAAATTCACGATACACAAGTGATAGAATTTTTTCTGAGGATCTTCGAATATTTGCTGCTCCTCTTCCTTTTCGATTTTTCGCATTATATCTTCTGCTTCTTCGTTTTGTGATGTCATTATGTACGACACACATAAATTGGCCAACACGACCGCACTCACATTCAATATGTTATCGTATTGCTTCTTGACAATAGGTTCGTAAAAGCTAGCGGCCTCTTTGTACTTATTTTCTTGCATGAACAACACATGTGCCACGTTAAGTCGCCATACATCGGATTCGTTGCAAAACTCAACTGATTTACGAAAGATCTTTTCAACTTGCCCGTAGTTCTCCATGTCCCAATATATTTTTGCTTGTGCCATTACTACCGGTATATATCGTTCCAACGCTTCCTCGTATTCAACGACTGCCTTTTTAACTTGTTCATTGTCACCTTGGGATCGACTTTCTTGAACTACTTTTGTAAGTTTTCTCAATTGCTCGGCGTGTTTCGATGCGATATCTTCGTACTTCTGAAACGCCTCTTCAGGTGATGTTTGACTCGTAATGATGGCGTCTAAGAAATCGTACAGATATGGTGTAAGGTACTTGTAAGTGAACTGAGCGTTTTCAGCCAAAACGTCAGCCGCCAAATCGTAATACTCAAACTTGCAGTACAGTAACAATAAGTTGGCAAATGTTTCAGCCGGGAAAGGATCTTGTTGTAGTAGGAAGTGTAATTTTTCAAATCCATCAGTAGGTTTGATATCAATCGAAGTCAGAGCTAAATTATGCAATGTTACTGCATCTAACTCGTGCTCGTGTCTCGGGGGCATATCAGACAAAGCTTCTCTTGCTGCTTCGATATTCTTCAACTGGTATTCTATAGCAGCTTTTAGATTAAAAACCTCAGTGAGTGCAGTTTCGTGAAGCGTCAGTGTATTACCTACGGATTTAACTTCAGAAGTATCTGTTTGCATGCCTACAGCCAGTTCGGGATGGTCACGTACACCTCTCTCTATTACTAGCGTAATATGTTTCAGGGCCTGGGGATATTCTTTTAATTTAAAATAGCATAGAGCTACATTATAGTATAAATGTGCGTTAAAACCCAATATGTTGAGACTTCTTGTGAATTTACGTAATGCTTCTTCGTATTGATTTTCTTTATAGAGCAGACATCCAAGATTGATATCTTTGTCGGGATCGTCCTGAGGATAAGAATCCACAAGGCTCCTGGCTGTTACAGAATCTTCTTCGCCATACTTAATAGCTGATTGGAGTTTGATTACGTTCTTCTCGAGTTCTGGAGCGGTGATTTGCATAGTTACTTTGTAAGCTTCATCATACATAGATGCTTCGTATAGTGCTTGAGCGAAGTAGAACTTGTATTCTGGTACGTCTGGATGCATAGCCGATAGTTGCTCATAACAGTTAGCAGCTTCTACAAAGGATTGTATCCTATAGTAGCAGTAGCCGAGAAGCGACAGTCCAGCTCGATTTGTATTGTAGTTCATCGCGTCGTTCAATGTTTTTATCGCATCTTCGTACCTTGCTTCTTTTATCTGAAATACAAAATTTTTAACAGCTATTTGTCAACTGAAATAAGTTTCATACAATGCGAGTATATTGAATAAACATGTTTTAGTTAACAATAGCGTGGTAATCTCTATTCCGTTATATCGAAAAGGATTACCGCAATGAAGTGGAACAAAGGACATGGCGCATGCTACACGAGTATTTATCGCCTCATGCAATACACGATATCTTATATGATACCTTGATTTGCGTAATAACTTGTTATTCTCTGCAATTTCAATGTCAATTGACTATTAAAATGATTTAGCTTAAGAAACTTGCGTCTGATACCTTGTGTCTAACGTGTTTGTCATTAAATAAAAAACACAACAAATTTTCGTGTAAAGTCATAACATCCCGACTAAAGAAGATGTGAAATTAAGGCAATAATTTTTTCAGTAATTTAAACCCTTGATTAGATTTCCACCTGTTACAGCAACCAGCTTCACGTTGTTGTACGATGTCTTAACCTTAACCTAAAGGTGTGAAAAATATAATACCGTTTACTAAATTATACAATACATAATATACAACAATATCAAATATAAAATCTATTTCGCAAGAGAATATCGTGAGTTAATAATAACGAAATATTTATATGAACACATATTGTCATCACTCTCCTTCTTCTTGGAAAAAACCGAGATAACAATATGTTTTATACAATTGCTACTGCAGTGGAAACATACGTTTTGGGTTTAACGAACGCAGCTGCGACATTTTTAATTTGATAACGATTAAAGTACTAAAAGTCGAATTATGTCGTTAATCTAATCTTGCAGTCGTTTAACGAATTATTTCGCGATAAGAATTCGACCAGCGGACTACGGAATCTTATTTTTTTGCTTATCGCTAATTTCAATTTAAAGTCAAAGGTAGCCGATGTGACTATATATGCCTAATACCTATACAAAATCAAAAGAAATCACATTTAACACCGTAAAGGTGCTTGAATATATTTATTTACTTAGTTAACTTTTTTAAAAAATTATATATTTTAAGTGCCATATTGATATAGTCATTAAAACATGTTTTTTAACATGTATATCAATTTTATTTAGGCTATAGGATAAAGTATGCGTCAGGCGAATTTATGATATGAAGCGGTTAAAATCTTTAATAATTCCAAATATGTAAGTTGATGTTAACTTTAACGGTTATACATAAAATAATTCTTGTAAATCAGAAATATACATAATAAGGCTGCTAACTTTTGACTGTGTACTTTTACTTCGTTTAGACGCAATGTCTCGTAACACTATTTACTTTGTAATCTGAATTCGAGAACTTGCTTTTAGCAGGAGATATATTTCGCAGTACAAATCGCTTCCGCGTGGGTGTGGTGATTTTATGTAACGATAATTTTATCAATTTCGTTACGAAACATTTTGTTATTATTATTCCGGTCTATATGCAACCTTCAATCCTAAGCCGCATTTTTATCGCATTGTCGATATCACAAAGTTCGTGCGCAATTTATTTTTCTAGTTAAAAAAATTGCATCTGGTCTATGTCTATTTATCTCCATACATTAAATTTAAGATGAAACTTAGTCGCAATACTTATCACAATAAATCATAAGGTAATAATAACCCTCTAAATATCTTACCATCGTATAAATAGTTTTAGTGTACTGTCCATCAGATATTTGCAAATAATTCATTTTTATTTAAAGGCGTCTTCAACTTTCCCCTTTGTTGACAATCACTGTTACCATAGCAACGGTTCATCAACACTTGCATCACACCATGAAGGATTTTGTTTAGTTAATGGATCTGTTTATGAAGTTCTTAATAAAGTATCACTAGATTTTTTTTTTCAGTGATGATCAATTTAGAGCATGGCAGCATTCTCTTAATGAATCCGCCCACAAATGAAGTCTGGTACCACAGCTTGCCTGTAAGGAAGAAACTGACTGGTGCAAGAATTAATCTCACCTTTAGAAAGATGCGCGTAAAATTATAATGACTTAAGTAAAGTTTCGTATTTATAATAAATATAAAATCGTTTTATTTATCTAAAAGTTAATTCACGCTCACTAGTCCAAACTTAACAGCGCCTCCTCGCGTCTTTTAGAAAAGATACCTTTTTGAAAAAATGTTTATAAAACAGAATAACTTTAAAACATTGTGGTGCCGAAGCTAAGCAATCTCAGACCGAGAATAGATAATTTGCTAATAATATAATGCGTATTTAAAACACAACACAATCTTGAAGTTTAAACTGTATTTTATTCTCTACCTTATTGATTCTGAGTTTTTTCAAAAATGGTTAGTGGTAACACCAGAAACGAATCGAAAAATAATTTTGACGTTTGACAATATAAATGTCAAAATAAAACAATTGGATTTTATCGGTGTTGTTTTATTCGCGTGGATTCATTTTCTATAGTTTTCTCATCATATTGGCGATAGATACTAAAGAAAAATAGTATAAATTGTCTTATAACTTGCGTATATTGTAGCCGATTCAAATAATTTTTTTTATAAGGTAAGAGTTTATATTAGAAGATTTCATTGCATCAACAAAGTCATTTTTACACTCAGTATATTATCACAGATAGTCAAGTACATAAGAATGATAAGCCCAGCCTATATAACGGATAGCGGCGTTGAACGATCGCCGTTATTAGCCCCTTAGGAAGTGTTTCGTTCTGCAATTACTTGGTTGGACTAGAAATATACTATTGTTTTGAATTGAATTTGTTTGTGAATTTAAAATCATTTAATAGATTGTAGAGTTTGTGTTTATGTCGTAGTATGCCCTATGAAAGCATTTATAATAATTTCACTGAAATTTATCAATATTTATTGTTTACGAAATGTGGTATGGACCTAATTTGCAAAGATCATATAAGTATATGGTATTTGCTTCAAAGATGCCGTCTCTGAGGATTGACCAGAGTGATCTGAAGTGTAAGAATGGATGTGATTACTACGGCAACCCGCAGTGGCAAGGATATTGCTCCAAATGCCACAGAGAACAACTGCAGAGACAGAGAAGGGCTGGTATGTATTCCATATTTGATATTTTGATTTATTAAAATCTCTCATGGACTAATTATTTGGTAAAGTGTTGAATCATACAAGGGCCATAGACCTTATCTTTGGTGTAATATTGTATTAGTAAAATAGTATCTTCAATTCATATCTGCCCTGCACATAATTATACTTTCCTCTAATATACCGGATCACTGGTAGAGAATGCCTTTAGGCATTAAGTCCTCCTTGTACTTATGAAAGTGCTAAAGAATAAATAAATAAATAAACAAAGGAAAAGGCAATGTTTAAGAATGTGAAAACAAATTTTTAAAGAATATTTAAAATAATGGTGTTGGAAAAATAATATTGCTGGCAAGTAGCAAAGAAGAAAATTTTTATGAGGTAATTAATTTAATTGTAATATAGTATAAGTAGTGAGTACCAAGTCTCAAATGAAGATGTCGAGGAAAGGGTAAGGTGGAGGAAACTGATTGGGAAAGCCGACCCCACCACCATGTGGGATACAAGCTAGGCAGAGAGAGAGTATAAGTAGTTTATAAAACCTTGTTACCTGGCCAATCATTGATCACCTTAGCTATATAAATTATCAGTCATCTTCAAAGGTATTGGCTATGTTAGTTCCATAAATAGCGTTCTGGTGGTGAAAGAACTTTTGAATTTGTTTTTTATTTGTATTGTATTGTATTTTCCGAGTTCATCTAAAACCATTAAATCTCTCTTTATATAATTTTATACATATTAAAGTATTACATTTATGGTTGAAAAAATCATCAATCATAAATAATTATGATTAGGATATATTCTATGGTCTGGATCTGTGGATTAATTATGTCTTGCATTGCATTTTTTTGTACCTTATAAAATGTACTGGAACGTACTTCACCTTCACCATTAATCTGTTATCTCCCCTTCAGGTTGTATCGCAACATATGTATGTGATTTTGACATAATTCTAGATAACCACTGTCATTTTCAAGGTTCATCAGTTAATATTATATTGCATTTAACAACAAAATTAGATTATATTGATGATAAATTGAATTTAAATTGATTGTTTAATGTAAGAGATTAAGAACATTGTATGCTAGTTACATAAATTTCATTAAATAATCTAGTTAGATGTCTACTTAAAATTATTGCAACATTTAAAGGATCACAAGGAAAGACGAAAAAGACTTTATTTTAGTGCTTTATTTTAAAATTCACCGACAAAAGGTATACTTAGTTATACTGTTTTCGTTCTGATGGCTGCCCTTATCTTGTAACATAGATAGACGACAAATAGAAAGCAAAATTGTCTACGTTCATAACCACTACATATGGTATGGTATTTATTATAATTCGTACAATAACAGAAAAAGCGTCAGCGGCATCCGCGTCAGCCACATTGCCGAGACAGGAGCAGAAGAAGCCGGAGCGCGGACTTAAACTATCATCTCACTCCTCCTTCTCCAAGTTCGAGGAGAAACGTCTGCGCCAGAGCGAGACCCTGAAGAAGGCCAATTTACTTAAATTTAGCGTCTTTAAGAAGAGTAGCGCAGGTATTATTAACAATCTTCTTGATGATTTTACTTAAGACTAGATATAATTTGGATTTAATGTCACAAACTCTATTGAACCAGACAAAATCTAAATTGAATGCGTATGAAACGAACTGTACGCTGATTACTAATCATATGGCCAATTTGACCATACGGCCAAGTTTTTTATTTAAGACAGTGAATTAAGCGCTGAAAACAAAACAACGCCTATGGAGAGAATACGGACTTCCATTGGCTGCTTAAATATATTAAAAATTGTGTTTAGATGAGCATGAGCAATCGGAGAGAAGACCTCAAGAGTTTAAGGTCCCGTCGATGGTGAATGAGGGCATGAAACGCGACTTTCGGGTGCGGTTCCCGCAGCTGCCGAGTCAGGTGGACCGCGATGCGCGCGTCTTCGCGCACTCCTTCATCATGGACGTCATCAAGTGCTCCAATGTTATGTCAGTTGATGAGCTGTCAGAAAGGGTGCAGCGGCAATATCAGGTAATTTTACTCCTGTGATGAAACTTCTCTATTGATAATTGCTTTTATATGATACGTTTTTATCTTTTTTACCTTTTGTTTCTAATGTTGAAGCATATGTATAAACATGCTTCGCGTCTTTGATAAAAATAAGTACGAAAATAAGTTAATTTATCTAAATCTTTGTAAAAAATCAAGGTGTTTTCCTTATGTTGTGTATATTTGATTCTATTGACTCATGGTCCAGTGGGAATAATTAAAAAGGAAGAAGGAATTGGTTGTTAAGATAGGAAACTAATCTTGTGTGTGTGTGTGTGTGTGTCAGAGGTTCATGCGACACATGGACACCTCGCAGCACTTCGCCGGCCTCGACCAGGACACCAAGGAGCTGCTCATTGACTTTGTCGAGAAACATGTTATGACTTATTTACACGAGTGAGTTTAAACAGTTTGTTGTTAAGATTTATAGGTTCTTAAGCCTTCGGTAGATTAAAGTTTGAGCTTGGCTTGAAAAAGCTTGGTCTTTGGTTTAGGTATGAATTTTTTCTTTTCCTTTAATTAGTTCGATAGTGACAAGTTGCAGTTTTGTTGATACAAATGTAACTGTAGGTGATTCAAGATGTCTGAGTATCATATTGTGTGGGTCAGATTACCAGGTGTGGTGTTCTCTCCGGCTGGTACGGAGGACGAGCGAGCAGACCGCGCGATGTCGGAGCGCATCCAGCAGCTGGGTTGGGTGGGAGAGCGTCATCTCGATTGTGATCTGGACCGCAGCAATGCCGCCTGTCGCCAGCTTCTTTACAAGGCCATCAGTGGTCAGTTATATACTATGCCTCTATCAGCTGCCGCACATAGTAATTGTGCAACATACATACTTATAGTATATTGAAATTGTACATTATATACTAGCCTTTGTCCTCGAATCTAGTAGCCTATGTGTTCTTCCAGACTATGTTCTACATTTGTGACAAATTTCATCAAGATCCGTTGACCCGTTTCGGAGATATATTCAAACAAACATCCATCCATACAAACATTCGCATTTATTAATAAGACTATTATGTGAAGATTATGTTTTTTTAAGTAATATTTTGAATTTTACATTATTTTTTATATGTTAAACAACCGGTGAAATACCACCATCACAAAGATAGACGTCAAGTGGACGTCATTCTAAGTTTTGTTTGGCTAATGTGGTGCAGGAGGACTAATATTAGGCCACTTTTCCTTCCCACCTTTTATAAGGAAAAGATGGGAAGAGAAAATGTATTCGACAGAGGACGAAATAGATATAATAATGTTAAGAAATGTTTATTGTTGTTTGAGAACTGTGAGAAGATTGAAAGATCTAGGAGGCCTGATTTTAGTCCTCTTTCCCTTCCCACCCTTTTCTTATTAGTAAAGAATGAGATAGGGAAGTGGATTTGGCGGAAGCGGGGGCATAGGAAGGTGAAATATCTTCTTTCTGTGCGTCCCCTTCTCCGTTCATTAATCCGCATTTGTGGATGTTTATGGGCAACGGTCGCTTCGCTACTTCGGCGAATCCAGATGGACGTTTGCCATCTGTTGATATAAAAAAGAGGGGATGTTGTGTAGAGTTGCTGGGTATGGACGGATGTGCAGCACCAGGCGGGAAGCTGGCGCGTGTGCGGCGCTGCTGCAGACACGTGCTGGCGCTGGCTGGACCCCCAGCCTCCGCTGATGATCTCTTACCCCGACTTATATTCACAGTTAGTTATCGTCTTATTCTATTACACAACACAACTCACTCCTGTTACCTAGAGAGAGATTACTCTATTCTTCGTCATCTCACTATACACTATACACACGTTGGAGCTCGGAGCCTACCCTAAGTTAGGTGTGACTAGGTCATAGTCAACCACGCTGGCCAAGTGCGAGTTGACTTCACACATATCATTGAATTTCTTCTCAGATATGTGCAGCATCACGATATTTTCCTTCATCGTAATAACGTCGGATAAATGTACATATGTAAATCGAAAATTGAAAAACACATTGGTACATGGCGGGATTCGAACCCATGACCTGCAGATTGCAAGTCAAGTACTTAACCCCGGAGCCACCGACGCTCTCTATTACAAACATTTCTTGTTTTCATCTTCTACACATCTGTCTTTTATCGTTTCCAAACGTTTTAAAAATATTTTAATGAAATTTCGTTTAAAGTTGGTTTCTGAGATCAGAATTTCTATATAAAACATATCGTCATTATATTTGAAAAAAAAGACAGATTAAATGGAAATTTTGCTCTCAGAAATAGATACAGTTGAACCTGGATAAGCGAGAATCCAAGACACCTCGATATCCCGGTTCGAGTGTATAACATTGTATGTATGTATGTATGTATGTATGTAGGTGCTGAAGGCAAATCCTCCACGTTTAGTGAGCAACATAAACTTTGTGACGCGGTTCTGCAACGCGCAACGTCTCATGACAGGAGAGGGGGGGTACTACTTCACCAACCTGGTGCGTATGCGCACACAAACACACAAACACGCAAACACCTGTCCTCATACTCGGATTATATGTGTGTCATATTTGACACTTTATCTAAATCCAACAACGTAACTTTGTAACGACGGGTATTTTTTTTTAGTTTTGAGATATTTTGTCAATCGCTTACTTGTTTTTTCAAATTTCGATTACATATTTATTACGAATTGAATCTTTACAATTTTGTATCTGTGAACTCTTTAAACACTACAGATGTTAAAAAATAATCAAACGAAAACGAAAAAAAAAATAACAATAACTGAATTCATATTTGAAGTTTTTATAGTTTAATTTTCTTAAATTATATAATACTAGCTTTTACTCGCGACTCCGTCCGCGCGGAATAAAAAAAAAAAAAACGGGGTAAAAATTATCCTATGTCCTATTCCTGGTTCTAAGCTACCTGCCCACCAATTTTCAGTCAAATCGATTCAGCCGTTCTTGAGTTATAAATAGTGTAACTAACACGACTTTCTTTTATATATATATATATATATAAAGTGTTTGAATTATGTTCAGTGCTGCGCGGTGTCGTTCATCGAGAACCTGACCGCGGAGTCGCTGAACATGGACAAGCAGGAGTTCGACTGCTACATGGCCATGCCCGCCTCCATCGGCGGCAGCGCCTGGGTACATACATTTTTATATAAATGTTGACAAAAAAAAACCGTAATATCCGCCATTTTAACAATAGTAACAAATTACAGAATAAAAAAAATGTTGATGTGAAAAAAAGCCAGAGCTTTTGCGTTATTTTTGAAATTTTTGGCTTTACAGTGAAAATAATGCAATATAAACCATCAAAAGTTTGTTTTGTACATTAGGCGGCAGCACTGTCGCTGTGCGCGTGCGCGCGCGAGGCGGAGGAGCAGCGCGCGCACGCACAGCTACTGCTGCAACAACTTGATGACATAGACTCGCGCTCCAACACCCTCGCTGACAACGCGGCTAGCTTTGAGGTAACAAAAAAAACAAATAATCCGCTAAAATATACAAAACTGTGAAAAAAAAAATAAAGCGATGTTTTAATATTTGCCTTACAGGAACAAATAGCGAAAAAAGTACAAGACGTTTTAGCTAAAACTCCATTAGAGATCAAACCGCGTCGTGAGTTGCCGAGGTTTGGTAAATTCAAGAGCATCGCTGCGACCCCCCTCATTGACATAGACACGCCCACTTCAGCATCAGACTCCGCCCCCACCACACTGAAACCTCAGGAAGTCACACCCCACCAGACAGAAAACGCAGTACAAAAGGAACATGAAATCCCAGTAGTAGAAACTACAGTTGTGGAAGATAAACAAGATATCCTCAACTTCCAAGTCTTAGAAAAGCCGTCTCCATCAAAATCTCCAAACAACGTGGATGAGAAATGGGACTTGAAGCAGACCAATTCAATAGAACTACTCACACCTTCACCGCTCGGGTTTACCTTCGATTCAAGGTCAATCGATGAACTGGTCACCCCAGAAGACTTTGGCATGGAGAACTTAGCACCTGGACTCAGTAATATCAATTACGATATAGATTTATCAGACTTTAGCGGAGATAATAGTTTGGCTGAAGATCCACCGAAATCTGAACCCAAAGATCCATTCAGTCCTGATGGTATCAAGAAGGATTTTGATCCATTTGCACCATTACCGTCCCGTAGTGAATACAGTGCTATACTAGAAACATTCGATGAGTTCTCTTTAGTTGATGCAAGGAATGTGAGTTCTGAAGCATTTGAAGTTGTTCACAGGGGACGGGATCCGTTCAGTCCAGTTTTGACTGAACATAGACATGCATTTAATACAGTGAACCAACATACTTCGTTATTAGATGATAAGGAATCTCCTACAGCTGAATGTTTACTTCCATCACCTTTACAGCCTCAGACAAGTAAATCTAATTAAACGTTAAATTTGTTGCTAAAATTTAAATAAATAAAGTAGTCCTAAAGTCATAGTAAATAAAAACTAATTGCATGCAAAACATCTAGTTTAAGAATTCTTTTGAAAGCATGCGAACCCTATTTATTCACCATATTATCCATAGATACCCAATACCCATAGATATCCATATCCATTGAGTCTGTGAAGTTAATTTTACACCTATGTAAAATTATTTATGATTATTATAGCTTAAGTTAATGTTAAAACTATAATCTTATTACTTTTAACTTATTTTTAAAATAAATTAGTTGTTGAATCTCATTTGAAAATTTTACGTTAAAAATGTAATAAAAAGTTTTATTGTTTTTATTTCTATAAACAAGCTTTGTTAATTAGTTAACTAATAAGTTAAAATAAAATACATAGTTTAATATTACTAATTATGTTAAGTTATTTATTTTGTATTTAAAAAACTACAAGCGATGTAATTTTGTCAAATAAAGGAATTGTAAAATAATATTTGTTTTAATAATTAAAACTGAAACACATTAAAAAATTTATTATATATGTAATGTCGATCAGGATTATCGGAATATACAAAAAATTTCAAATAATTAAAATTAGCCCACTACACCACACCGGTTCGGAGTTTTTTTTTTAAACCTATGAGAATATTGTATACAAATTAAGTAACATATTGTATAAATAAAAAGCAATATACATAGGATCTTCACACAATCATTAAAAACTAAAATAAAAAATTGGTTAATGCACAATTCCACTGATGTGACATTTATACACATACTAGCTGTCGCCCGCGACTCCGTCCGCACGCAGTTAAAAAAAACTAAATGGGGGGGGGGAGTTATGAAAAATAGATGTTGGCCGATTCTCAGACCTAGTGAATATGCTCACAAAATATCATGAGAATCGGTCAAGCCGTTTCAGAGGAGTACGGGAACGAAAACTGTGACACGAGAATTTTATATATTAGATTATCATCCCTTAGTCTCTTTGTCAACATGCAGACAGCTATATGTAACAAGTCAAATCATGAAATTGTACATTTATATAATAATTTTGATTAAATTTTCATTGCCTAATATTGTAAGAGTGCTGGTTACTTAGAAAAATCATTGTTTTACAAATAAGGTATACATTTTTCGTATCATTTTCAAAATGACTTAAAACTAATAAACCAATTGCGAACTTTAAATTATTATTATTTGACCATCCCCTGATTTTCATACAAACATACAACATATTTATGATAATATATTAGTTTGTAATAATATACTAGATCATAATTCTAATATGCCTAGACTATGTTAGCTAGGTCTTAGTATTTTAAATGAATGATATATGAATGAAAAGTTACATATAAACACCAATATACTTATATAACACAAGCACTATGTAATTGAAACAAAATACTTATGTATTAATTTAAAAATATAAGACTAATATGCAGACAATGTACAGAAACAATTCTTACTAGAATGTTCAGTTTATAAAATGTATATAAAATATATTTTCTATTGCATTAACTATGTTGTTATCTTAGATATCTATTATTGGTGTTATGTATTCTACATTTATTAATACTTAGTATATAACAAATTACATAACAGCCTTTAATTTTAGTAAATACTGGCAGCTTCGCTTGTATCATTAAAATTATTTCATGACATTATGGTCTACATATTAGCCAGACAAACTAGTTTAGTAATGTTTGCAATTTTTATATATTATCCACACAAAATAAGCCCCCAATCTGTCTAGTTATACATAGCCAGCTATATACTAAAATTCTAACCAAACATACACACAATATACTAAATCACTCACACATCCACATTAAAAAATTTGGTTTTCTAACACATATCATACATATAAGAAAATATGTTTTTTTTTGTGCAAAGATCCTTAATATAAGCAATTGATATCACTAACACATTTGACAATTATTAATGGTATGAGGCTTTTAATATTCTAATTTAAAATCGCAGTGGAAACCCACTGTATAATTTTATAAGACTTCACTATACAGTATGCTGTTTATAGTTTAAACACATTACATGCATCTGATGTACTATCATAATTATCACTTATTAGTTCTCTCGGTGATGCTGTTCACCTCTGCTAGTAACTAAAGCTCAGTGAATTCCAGTTCACTAAGTATCACCCATGGCAATATTTACTTACTTATTGTATATTTACATTTAATTTAAATACCATTTTGTTCTGTTTGGAATAATACAATCACAAGTTGTGACAGGATCTCTGTCACATGCCTGTTGTCAAGCCTGTCACCCAAGTTGTCTTACCTTAACCTTATAATGAACACACATTTACATATAGAATATGAAATAAAAATACAAATTTTTGGCTCACTTTGATGTTGATTACAATAATTACAAAACATGTCAAAGTTGCAGCTGATGACACTAAAATTATTTGCATATTTTGTTAAAATAGATATTTATACCTTTATTTTAGATTAACACAATCACTTTCACTAAAAATATAGTAGTTCTTGAGGATCATTGATAAATGACCTTTTAGTTTAGTCCATATGTACCATTGCATGTACATGGAAGTTCGGATTAGGCAATCGATATAGTCACATTTATCCCCAGGTTACCATTGTCGGCAAACAACTGGGCTAACGATGTATCAAACACAAGACAATCCGAGTTCATGATGGCGGAGGAGACTCCCTCATGGATGGAGCGCGGCATTGCCTCCCATGTGAGGCGCCGGCGGTGCCCATTCAACTCCAATCTGTATGCAAAATTTTCTGCTTCCTTTCGGGAACCTATTAACTGGACAATTGCAAAGAACTGTTGGTGTCCATCAAATTTTTCTTGTTTCTCAAGGACCAACATGAAGTGATGATTGAAACATGACTGCATCATGACCCAGTCAACTGCCCCAGGTAGGTTTATATCTGTAGCTAGGAACACAATGTCTTCACCTTGTAGTGTAGTAATACTTTTGTGTGAGGTCATCAAGTGCTGCATCACTTGGTCCAGGCCGCCCTGCCACTTGCATGAGGCACCGGGACAAGGGCAAGAGTAAGGTCGAAATTCGCACGCCTCCTCGTGTTCAGCTTTTTCAGTGTGCACAAGTGTAACTGTACAACCCGTGTTGGAGTGTTTACAAGGGAACATGACATTACTGGCGACCTTCTCCATTGCCAGGTTGCGTATGTTGCCGAGCGGTCCGCGGCATGTGGGGCAGCACGACAACTTGGGACGGCAGCTGGAGCACACCAGGTGCCCGCTCTGACATTGCAGGATCGGTGGCAAGACATAGTCGAAGCAGACGGGACACTCGAACAGCGAAGCTAGGTCGGCAGACATGGCCGTTGGAACGTTCACCAGGGCGGGCACTCCAGGTACGAAACAACTAGCACCGTTAACTCCGCGCCTCTTGCTTGTGCTCATGACACCGTCATGCGCCGCGAAAAAGACCCGTTAATCGTAGTAGAAGCTTTTTTTAAGTGTTTTCAACACACACAATGTGATCTAGACGGCTACCTCGATCATTTGTATCCCTCGACGACAGAGTCCTTTCCACTTGCAAAGAAGTTGAAGTACGATTCCATTACAAATCGACTGTCGATGTTTTATTTTCAATTGTCAATCCGATACGTCAGATCTGTACTAATAGGGGTATTTTAGTTTAAGGATTTATTTGATTTGTGGTGATGACTTTGAATTTTAATAACACATTGATTTGAATTATGTTATTGCGGATGTTCTGATTTACCAAAAAAGGGTGAAATTTGTTGTACCATTCCGTGAACTGCAATCTGAGACCAATCGAAACTGAAATTCTATCAAAATTGTGACAGACTGACACAGACAGATAGCGAACTATGATGTCATAGGAAGAATATAGATTATAGCTAAACATTAACAGACTGAAAAAAAAAAAAAACTCTGAGGTGTATTTTTAGTTTTATTCCCTGACCTCTATAGATAAATAAAAAATAGGCACACATATATATTTCTGTTTCATAGACCCTGACTTCGCCTGTTTAAAGTCCCGCAAATTTATATAGCCTATAAGACTGGCCCACTAAGTGGCGATGATACAAACGAAAAGGCTTGACCAAACTGTTTTACTTAAATTACCTTATATTTAGTGCTTTATATTTTCACAATTGCTTACCCAGATAATTTTATCGTTCTTGTGTCTGAGCAATTTACCTTATTTAAAAGTGGCGAAAATTGGCCACAGTATCGACAGTGGCGACGCCTCTCTGTTCGTGGGTAAAATTCCTTGCAGGTCTATAATATAGATAATGGATGGTTTACAAGAAATAAAGGGAAAAGCACCATGTACGCTATAATAATATGGCAATAATAATAAGTAAAACATAATAAGCATTTTTATATAATAAAGCCTATTTTTCAATATTCGGACGTGCTCCACTGCTATACTGAAACTTTGTGCTCTCGTCACATTAGAAAGTCTATTCTATTAAGTTTTTTCCAGGAGTTAATAAATGGGAGTGTTGGTAGGGAAAGACAATATTTCCCCTTTCTATGCATCCCCCGCCTTCGTCAAAACCACTTCCTCTTCCCGTCCTTTCCTTATGGAAGAAGAGTGGAATTGGAAAGTGGAACAAAATTAGGCCTCCAGCACGCACACTCATCCGACAGAACGTGGAATTACTTTTATTTGACGCCTGCCCTCAGTGTGGTTTTTAGTGTAGTCGCCGCGTTTGTTTTTATTATTGCAAAGTCATAAAATTGGAATTTTCGATTAATAAAGACTGGTGGTGTAAAAATAATGTATAATAATGGTTGAAGAATCTGAATCAACGCTGACTTCGCAGTTCTGTTCTAAGTTTAAAAGACCTTTAACGATACAGGAGTCACGAAATTCGTTGGACCCTTCCGCGTTATCCAACCCGATAAGATTCATGAGTCTTTTGAAAAATCATATTGGATTTTACGCACACTTGTTGAAATATTTCGCAACATTCAAGTGTTTATAACTCTTACTTTATCATCGTACAAAGACATTTCACGAGTTTATCTCGTTCTGATAAACTTGTTTGTTCCTCCCGATACAGTTGATTGTATGTCGAGTGATGTTAAACTGAAACCATTAGACCAGAGATGGCCAACCTTTTTGTCTTCGGATTTTTAGAATGAAAATTTAACACCTTACTTCCACCGAGTTGGACGATGAAAAAAGATACATGTAAGTACTTGGCGCCGCTTGCTGCTAAGTGGATGACGATGAAAAACTGTTGTTGATATTCTAGAAGCCTTCTACATCACTGTTCATCGCGACGCATGTTGAGAAGCACTGTATTAGACGACATTTGTTTTATTTAAAAGTATGACTCGAAGACGGATCCCTTCCCTTCGTACACAAGGCAACGTAAATCTTCGAAACACGGCAATTTTAGTCGTAAAGTGACTTAAGAAATACAGTGTCATAGAGCTTTGTATGCAGTATGCGTCGCCAACATTTTATTCTTTTGTCACCAACATCAGTCGATGGGATTTTCAAGATGGCGTTGCATATCTATACACTTGAAATATATAGTCGCTACGCCTGTACTTATCGAATAAACGATTCGCGTCGACGATTCTACGTCATATTACAAATTTGAGTTGTTTGATTTAGAGGAAAAATTATGTGATAATAATATTAGTAATTATTAGTACCGTGAATGCTACGTCAAATAATGCGTTATCTAGTAGTAGCATAACTACAACATTAAAGAATGTGAGAAGGGTATAGAAATTAATATTTGCAGACCGAATTAAGATTTACCCACTTCAAAATATTGCAAAAGAATAATAACAAATTAACAACTGCAGTAATACTTAATATAGATCTTATTTCTAGTCGATTGAAGCTTGTCCGTTTGCATTCTACTGCAAAAAATTTATTTTATTTAAGCTGGCTGTACTTATGTTATTAACGCCGTTGTACCAAAATGTTCTTGGTTGGATTTATATTCTTAATTGTGACGTGTTTTAAAAAAAGTGTTAAACCCCCATTTAATTTTGCAAAGACAAATTTATGTTACTTTTGAATTTAAACGTAAATAATAATTTTTGAGTACCAAAGAGCTGATTTAGTAATTTTTCGTCAGCAAAATAATCTATGCGGTTATCAATTAGGCAAATTGCATTCAAGAGTTCTACTCGTTTTGCGGTGCGAAGCCTTTTCTACGGATCTTCAGTGATCTAAGCATTTAATTGTCAAATTCTTGATATTGTTTTCGTCATTGAAGCTGAATAAAAAAACATTATCAAGGTTTTGACATTCTCATTGATTCTTAATTCTTTGTTTATTAAGTTTTGTTTGTATTATTTTTTTATCAATAAATACAAATAAAGGTGTATTAGACAAATCATCTTTATAACAAGCACGCGGAGATTTAAGAACAAACTCAAGACAATCAGTGAAGATTAGTTTCATAAAATTAGCTTCCTACTAAATGACGTTCAATAGGAATAAAAATGTTTTCATTAATATTGCCTGAAGTTAAACCTTCTTTCTGCAGCGATATGTTTTATTTGCACTCGGCTTTACATGTAGCCTCCGTGGTGTGCAGAAAAAAAGTAAATCGGTGTCTGCAGTCTGTAGCAGGGAAGCGTCGTCGACAAACGCGCGCGCGGTAACTCTGTTGGCGGGAATTTTGACAAATGTCATATCGTACGTAACAAGTGATAAAATTATTGGTGATCTGATAAGTGTGTTTCAGTGTTGTTTCGCAAGTTTACTATTGAGAAAACTTATAAGATAACTGCTGAAGTGCTGTGTTAAATTTTAAACGGCTTTTCGTGAATATTACGCACAGATAGGTAAGTAATTTTTTTAAATTCAAGCTTATATTACTTTTTTTGTGTTTTATGAAGTCAAATTTTATTAAAAAAAAAATTATATCACATTATATAGGTTGAACATCGAATTCGAATTAATTTGAACAGCGTGAATGCCTCGTACTCTAATCGATGGGCAATATGTAAAATGATATTACGATCTGTTAATAATCTGTACGAATATTCGCTACAAAAAAATAATAACTATGTAATATACTAACTTACAGCTAACATTTTCGTCAATGTTTAACAGTTAGTGTGAATCGTATCATGTTTTTAAACTAGTTAACAAAGTTTTGGTAGTCTTACCAAAGTTCCTGAATTTGTTCAAACTCCCGAAAATGTACATAGATAACGTAAAAATCTTACGTGTATCAATTGTTAAAAACATGTTTTAGATATGTAGTAATAAAGTAGCGGGATGAATGATTCATAAGCGAATTATACCAAATATTTTTCAAGGAAAATATATTTCACAGATAAAAAAAAAAATTCCTTTGACACGGCATTCTCCGAAAGACCTTCGCAGCTTAACTGAAATAATAAGTCGTTAGTGTTTTTAGACGATCTGAGTTTTTCTTGTATCTACGATTTAAATGTAATTTATATAATAAAGTTGATACTATCTTGTTTCGAAATAATAGTAAAAAATGCATAATCTGTAATGACGTTAAAAACTTAAATTCCATAACTAGCCTTTGCCTGATTAAAAAAAAGTTATAATGTGCCGGTTACCATTTCATATTGCTGTGCCTCCAGTATCGAAACACTGAATCCATTATTTTTACTTTTTACTAACGGGCTGATTTGCAAAGAAGTCAAATTAAAATTCCCATCATAGTTTCGCAGATGGAATAACCAGTCATTAGATGTTTTGAAAACAATTGGCACTTATGAGAAAAAAAAAAACTTTAATCTCAAAACGTTATTCGTCTATTTAATTTTTTATGTGTTTTTCACTCATACTTTATGTACGTTTTTTATTTTTTTTAATTATAAAAAAAAAATTGACATCAAAAATTAAAATATGTACTTCGACTATAAGGTGACGAGAATCAAGAATCACTTTTGATGCGTCACAAAGGAAGAATAATTTATTTGGAAGAAAGTGAACGACAACATGAGTATAGTGAAGTATGTTACGAAACTATACTAAACTAAACTGACAACTATTAATATATTTATAAAGATAATCATAATTTTTAAGCTGAATTCAATGGGTTTCCGTTGTCTAAACAATTGAACAAAAACATATTTTTATCTCTGTCAAGTAAACAGAATGAGAGAGAAGATATCTCTCCTGTTGCGCCAGTGAAAGGATGGATAAGGATAACTATATATGTTTTTGTGCAGGTGTTTGCTCAATGAAAACGTTTAAAATCACGCTTCAGGTGACTGTTTATCTAGCGTGATATAAAGACGTCATTAAAATGGTATGACGTGGCGTCGGCTCTCGTAATAAACTTTATCACGGGTTTGTTTAACGTGTTTATACTAGGCCTAGTAGTTCTTAGTTTTTGTTTGGAGTTTTAATTCGATTTAAAACTGGGCAATTTGGAGAGGAAACGGATTACTTATGAGATAACTTACTATGCTATCCAACTCTACATGTTGCTGAACTCTGTGGGCTAACCATAGATGTTGAATTAACAGAAATGCAACTTTAAGATAGTTTCTATAAGCTTCTAATTCAGTCTGATAATTTGATATATGTTAAGCGAACTTTCCTTACACTTTGGTTAACTTTTGGACGTAAAGGGATGCGGCACGCTATTACCCGTCCTGTTCCCCAACCGCAAAGAATCATCAGGTAACTGCGAAGTAATGCATTGCCATATAATTTGAGTCTTGTAATACACGAAACCACTAAACTTTAAAAAGGGTAAATTGAGAGTGTAACGATAAGAATATTCGTGACACGTTTGACACATGTTTAGGTACCAGGTCGAGTTACCCAACACCAATGGTGTTTATTACACCATCAAAGGTCTTTCTAATTGTTAATAAAATGTGTAACATGCCCTTTGTATGTGTGTCATACATACTAAGCACATTTCGAAGGTTTAAGACATCGTTTATAAACGTTGCTGATAATGAAAAACTAATTTCTAAAATGTTCTTCTGTTTGTCTGTATGTCTATCGCGTTTATTCGTCTATTATTTTAGTCAAGTCCGTCTATTATCTGTTTTAGTTAAGTTAGTTAAGTCTGTCCATTATTTCGCGCAAGGTCGCATTTGTTCCGGGTAATCTACGGAACGGTTGGATCGATTTTGCCGGGATTTTGACGGGACGGTTGATGCACGCGGGCATATTACAGTCTACTTTTTTCTGCGCTGACGAAATCGCGGGTGATCGCTAGTTCCAAATTATATTGTCAAGCCGAACAATTTATTTTTTATATGGACATTAAAATTACGAAGGCCTAATTACCCCTAACTTAATGTATTATTATAGTTTGATTGGAATTCTTGTAGAAGCTATTTGACAACAGTTTAATGTGTTGGTCGTAAATAAAACAACAGAGGTAAAAACGAACATTTAAACTAAAGTCGGAGTCATGTCATACCACTACTAATTGCACTATAATTGACTTTAATAAAACTTCATCTTAATTTCGTTCACAAAAACTTGTCGCAGTGCAGACAATTGTTCGGGATGGTTTATGATCATTATAAAGTCATAAAAGTTTCGTTTAACGATTACTTTTTTAAGAATAACCGTGAAATCCGATTGCAGTATCACTTGTATATTGTTGTCTCTATTTTAACAAAGTTAATGTGAAGGGTAACAACATTTAGTTATACTAGTGAGTAGACAGTGGAAATCCACCTTAAGAATATAACACTAATATTGTTTTTGTTGATAAAAAGTTGTTGATGTTTTAATGTATTTTAACATAAAAAAAACTAGTGTGTGAACAATCGCCTTACCTTGGTTTGCTGACATTGTGAGTTCAGTTCCAGCCGGTCTCCTGGGGTTCAAGACCGTGCGATATGTTGTTAACCTTTTAATTAAATATTTACTTAGTCTGTATTATGTTAAAATATTTTTCAATGCTACGGTACTATAATCACATGGATACTTCGGTAAAATTTGGCTCTTATAAATATTTTTAGCATATGGAAATCTGTCTTAAATTAAAAAGAATTTTCTACGAATGGCAGAAATAATAATTAAACTATACGTTCTTTCAATAACAAATCATTTTCATTGGCATTGGATTTTCACATTAGTGAGTAATTAGAATTATCATTAATTGTCGTACTCAGGGTCGTTTAATAGTCAGTAAAGGAGTCCTTTAGTACAGGTTTAGTAATAAATTAAGCAAAGGTCAAACAAGCGGCGGGAAATCGAAGCGATCAATGATTTTTTACGGGCAGTTTAAGTAATGAAGTTTAAGTAACGTAACGGACTCAGAGGTTGAGCACTTGACTTGCAATCTGCAGGTTCTGGGTTCGAATCCATGTACCAACGTGTTTTTCGATTTACATATGTACATTAATCCGACGTTCTTACGGTGAAGGAAACGTCGTGATGTAACCTGCACATATCTGAGAAGAAAATCAATGATATGTGGGAAGCTAAAACGCACTAGGTCAGCGTGGTTGACTATGGCCTAGTCATCCCTAACTTTGGGTAGGTTCCGAGGCCCTTAGTGAGGACGTATAGCTGATTATGTTGAACGTAACAATTACGTGTGCAGCAGCAAATGTTTCACGTTAGCAGTAAATAGATAAAGTAGACTAATGATTCATTTCTCAAGATGTAGGCACGTTCAGAACCAATGGAATTGTCTCTTTATAGTAACCTAGTCGTTATCTCTCATGCAAATATGTCTGTACACACAAATGTTGATACACAGCATGTGTTTTAATTGGTTATTTAAATGTTAAACTATAGATATAGTTTATCAAGATTTATTTTAAATTAAAAAAAAAAATATTATGTGGCCTTAATTTATTAATAACTGTTTTTCTATCAAGGATGTGATCTTCGGTTCTGAAGAGTTTATGGACATCCTGTATAAAGTGTTTTAACAATTGTAATTTGAATTCTACATTTATCTATTGTAATTATAAGGTCAAAATGTTTTATATTTTCTGTTTAATTTTTATTATATTGAACGAAAGGTCTATACATACCAAAGCCTATGTAATTTACAATAGTACGCGAGTTCTTCATAGCTCTATAACAATGCTGTGTGTATCGCGCTACAATGTTGAATAGTTGAGAAACGTGCAGAATATTACCACTTAGGTTTAGGTTAATTAACTACTTTTTTAATATCGCTTTTTTTTTAGAAATAACTTAAAAAAACCTAATCTCACTCACCAATATTGTAAATCTTGATTTTCAAATGACGAAGAATAGGGAAAAAAATTCATCGTCATATGTGTATATCCTTTTATTTTATTTTTTATATTAAACGAGCCACTAATAAACAGTAATAATATAGTAAATAATAATTTAGTATACAATGTTACTTTTATATTGGTAAATGTTATATCAAGGTGTTCTATATAACAACTGTATCAATATACATAACAATAACAAATTTATTTGATATGGCAACATTGCATACGCGATGCTAGTTAGTTTTTGCCTTATATTTTATGGTGTCATTTTATACATCACTAGATGTTAAATCCCTTTTTCTTTTTTGTTCGTAAAAAATATATATTTTCTTTTTGTAAAAGGTATGTACTGCAAAGTACGTAGGCATTTGGCGGACATGAACTTTCTCCTTGACGCAGGGCGCTCCCTCCAGTCCGAATTGGACGCTATAACTCAGCGTGCCTCCAACATTATAGCACTAATAGTATTAACAAGCCTAGTTCCATAAACTATTTTGCTACAAAAACCACGCCAATAAAACTAGGCAGAGCCGATCATTCTTTTACCTAACTAACTAACTAACACTGTTATTTGACCAGGATAATTGGGAGAAATAGTAAAGAAAGAAATTAATAACTTTCAGGTGATTGTAGCTATCAGCAATGGAGTGTCTATGGCTCAGGGGTTAAGCACATGATTTGCAATCTGTAGGTCCTGGGTTGGGATCCCGCCGCCATGTTCCAATGTGTTTTTCGATTTACATATATACATTTATCCTGCACATATTTGAAAAGAAATTAAAAGATATGTGAAGTCAACCAACCCGCATTGGGCCAGCGTAGTTAACTATGGCCTAGTCACCCATAACTCAGGGTAGGCTCCGAGCCCCTCGGTGGGGACGTATAGTGAGCTGATGATGATGATTGCAGTGATTTTTTTTCCATTCCTTCGAATGTTAACCGCAATGACTAATGGACGGCTGTCTATTTAAGATACGGAATTTCCAAATCAAGCTATCAGGTTGTTTTGAAAATTTGCACACTTATTGAGAACAGATTTAAATACTTAATAATTATCCTAATATTCTGGAAAATACTGTAAATACAATCATAGTCTCTCGGTCGAGTATTTAAAGAGAGTTTTTTGGACTTAAACAAAAGTGGGGCTTTTATACGATCCATACAAATTCTACATTAAAAGAACCCTCTTAACTTTATGAACAATCATGACGTAATAATAGAGTGCATTCTCGTATTCGAGTCGGCTTGCAGCAACGCACTCGAGCAATCGTAACAGAAACACGTAGCCCGTTAATTGACCGATAACAAAATCGATTCCGTAGCGTTAATCGATTGCTAAAAATAATCGCAAGACGTGCGCGAAAGTGATTTTATAACTGGCAGCTTGGATTGAGTTTTTCAAGTTTTTCAGGTTTGACCAGCTTTTTCACGTTTGATACAACGTGATGTTACGAAGGTTTATTTATTCATAGGTTCATATATGATGCTATTTTTTTAAGTAATTTGTCTAATTTATAATGACACAGATTTCAATATTGATTAAGATTATCAAATATGTGAAGCAATCAAATTGCTAACATGCTTTATTAAAATTAAACAGTTAATACGACTATGCGCCTTATGCAACTATGATACAGATTGTTTTTGATTAACGCTGTCAGATATAATCTTGCACGTATGCGGACGTTGTGTATTGGTTAGACTTCCGTTTTATTACATAAATATCCTTCTCAGCTGGATATTCAATTGTCTTTGTTGATAATAACTACCGTATTATAATAATTTAGTAGACAGAAATAAACATAAACTGTTCCCAAAGAAGTAAGTACATTTTACTTGATAATTGCTTAATAAAAATTGTGAACGAAAAAATTTATCTTCTAATAACACCACTACTAATAAGCGTCGTAGGCGCAGTAGTGTGGTAAACATTCAAAGATAAGTGTGAAGTCAACCAACTCGTATTGAGCTAGCATGGTTGACTATGGCCTAGTTACACCTAACTTATGTAGGTTCCAAACCCCTCATTGGGCACAAGAATGACACATTATTAATGATTTCTCCAGATGTACAGAACCTTTTTTTAAAGGAATTGCTTCATTAAATTTTGTTTTAAATCATACTAGCTTTTACCCGCGACTCCGTCCGCGCGGAATAAAAAAAAAGCACACAAGATAAAAAAATTCCTATGTCCGTCTCCTAGTTCTAAGCTACCTCCCCATCAATTTTCAGCTAAATCAGTTCGACCGATCTTGAGTTATAAATGGTGTAACTAACACGACTTTCTTTTATATATATAGATTCCTTTCATGTAATATTCGGAAGAATAATAAAATATGACAACTGTATTTTTTTCTTGGAATTGAAATGGTTGTGTGTTTTGTAAACTTGACATTATTATTATGACTTATATTTATAAATACGTTAATGAATTCCATAACGTATTGTGTCCGGAGATGTTTTATAACTGAAATAACGGAACAATAATATAGTTTATATATTTACAACATGACATAATAGAAAATTGAATGACGCGAAGCTACGTAATTAAAACATTTACAAAAGGTATCGATTGATGAAACACAGACTGAAGAAATCAAAATGTAATTTTCGTAAAATGTGTTCCATATTTCCGAAACATGTTCCAAGGAAGTAAATTTTATCTCTAGAATTTTGTATGGTTTTTACTATATCACTGTTTGTGATACAAAAAACTAGTTCATTGTTTCTTTGTAATGGTATCTGTTTAGTAAAAGAAACGTAATAAAATTCAATCGAATCGTTTTATCTTTAAAACAGTTAAAAGTGGAAGTGTGGTGTTTTTAAGATCTGTGCAGTTAAAAATCGTAATGTTTATTTAATTATTTAGTGTGTTTTAAGAATTTCATAGTCTGATCTGCTTGCAATTCTTTTTTTCCTTAAATTTAATTCTGTTTCGACAATTTTTTAGTCGTTTAGATATTTTATTTAAATCTATCTGAACTAACTTGAAAAAAGAAAGTTAAGTCTTCTATATTTGTGTAGCATCAGAAACCTGCACTAAGGGTTCTTCTTTCGTGAATAATTAACATATCTGAGTGCGTCCGTCTCATAGTTTAAATCTCTTTATTGATAGTTTCTTTGATTCAAATATAACCACTACTAGGTTAATTAAATTTGAACCTTATTACTGTCCAATTAGCGTTATTATATTGAAGTTGTAAATGTGTGATATAACTAATTTGTTTGTACATATATGTCTTAGATATATGTTAATTTGTCAGTACAACAATGAAGATAAGACGTCAACAGAAAAAACGGAGCATTGACTCTCGAATTCTTTCGTATATTTAGTATTCTTTCCGTTCCCTTTCCTACCAACATTTCCTTACTTCTTCGAGATTTTAATCCCCGTGTATATAATATTATAAATAGGTTAATATGAATAATAACATTAAAATGTAATTTAGTTTTCTTTTTCCCCTTATATAATTATTCTGATCTTTAAAAAAGAAAATCTGTAAATAAGTAAAATGGCGACTCATAAAAATTATTCTACCTAACGCTGGCACAAACCGTGCCGAAGCCAAAAATAAAGAAGAAGAAGAACACTCTCGAATGAGTTGATTCACAAATAAACAATCAAAACAGTTTTTTTTTTTTGGAAAACTGAAATCAAAATATTATATACCAATAAATATGTGTTTACTCTCGTTTGTGCAGTTTTTATATAGACAAAGGACTTTAATATAAAAACAAATCCATTCATAGTTCATTACTTCATATTGAGTGTGTAACTTTGAGCTCAGGACTGAATCAGAGACGTTAGAAACGTAAACATTACGATAAGATATCACTTCTTGTTATTCGTACCGTCGTAATGTTGGACTGTACAGAAATATGAATACAAAAATGTTTTATATGACATTGTATTACTTAATGTGTATACAATGGACCATAGATTCATCATTATATAAATATCTGTACCTAAGGGTTGTCTTAAATTTTAAGTTAAATTTCACGATACTGTGGGTGCAGCGCTTATTAAAATTGGTGCAGCGCCCCTACTACGTAAATACACCAAAAATCTCATGTTAATTTTAACTGTCGCAAATATTCTTGCTAGGCTCACTGTTGTGACCTAGACTTCAACAATCTTGATTTTTGAATATTTTAGTTGTCTAGTTGGTTGGTTTTTTAAACTAGAATCATGCGATGTATCTGTAAAATGAATATGTTACGTGTCTGTCGCGCGAAGAATTCGCCTTCTCTCGCACATTAATTACGAGAAATTACTATCTAATTATCATAAAACATATGATAATTAGATAGTAATTAGATTGTAATAAGCTTAATGAAATAAAGGTGATGTAAAAGAGGCTGTTACATTAAAAGTCTTGTGATAAAAACAAATTATTCGCTTGGATTATCTGTGACGAACGTCGGTCTTCGTCCGAGAAACCTTTACGTCCAGGATCGAACGAGATTTTAGAATTTTAACTGTACATTCATGTGACGTTCTTACGGTGAAGGAGAACAACGTGATGCAATCTGCAGATATTGTCGAAGAAAGTCACAGATATGTGTGATGTCAACTTCTGGTTATCATCAAACTGTCAACGTCTGGTCTTTTCTCCCTATTTGGATAGGCTCCGAGCCCTTCGGTGGTGCTCATCTATGAGCTGACAACGACTATACTATGACTATGTTAAACGTGACGTAATAAGTACTAAATAGCAACTGGCAACTGTTTTACGTTTGACATTTATATTCCATTGTTGATTTGATATTATTGAAAATTTATCTCTCCTATATCATAGGCTCGGTCCCACTGTAATGTTAGTGATTGATGTACTTCATGTATTCCGGTTGGAAACTAGTAAGTTGGTTACTTCATGTGTGAATGATTGCTACAAATACTTTTTAGATGTAGATGTGATGCGTGCGCGGCTGCCGTCATTGAACAGAGAAGAGGGTAAACAGGAAGAGGATATTTGCTTTTTCCAGTCAATGTCCTCTCTTGCCAATCATTTCCTCTTCCATCAGAAAATTCTAGAAGGAAAAGAGGACTATAATTTCTATTTCTTTGTAAACTTGTAAGTTTTTGTTGTTTGGCAATGTTTTGACGATTGTTAAAGTAAAAAATGGATTGACGTCAGGCGGGTGTAACTACGACGTGGGGAAGTACCCATAAAATGTTTATTTAGTCAACGGACAACTGCACCCAATACTAGCCAATAGGATGACAACACTGCGACATTATTATACAACCTTGTTCTATTATTAATAACTACACCAAAGTGTGACTGACGTGCCCTTAATGTGATTATTAAAATAATTCTAAATAAATAAGTGATAACTTTATGTAATACATAAAATTCTCATGTCGTGGTGTTTGTGGTTAAACGATTTGACCGATTCTCATGAAATTTTGTGAGCATATTGAGTAGGTCTGAGAATCGGCCAACATCTATTTTTCATACCGCTATTAATTTTTTTTTAAATGCGCGCGGATGGGGTCACGGGCGACAGCTAGTTGAAATATAAAAAAAAATATGAGGTTCGTCTGTTTGTGAGCATGTTAAAGTTTTTTAAAGAGCATATAACGTCGCCCGTCCGCGTCCGTCAAGCCTGTCGGTCAGCCGTTTCGGAGGAGTATGGTAACTAATATTGTGACACGAGAATTTCATATAGAAGAATATGTGTAAATGTCAATTTTATTTTGGAATCGGTGGTATTTTAGTTTTTCTTTAATAACTACATTTATTTCTTATGGTTACAGTACTTACGATATCTTTTTAATGATAGGCCATTCGTTACCGTCACGAACTGCTTTAGAAATGGCTACTTGTATTAGAAATTGTCGCTCCAGTGAACTGTTCCTTTTGTAATAAATTATGACAACACATGAATTGTTATACATTCTGTGAAATCCAATGTCAAATCACTGTTAAACATATTGTCTACCAGCCCTTTTAAAAAGGGAACCATCTTTGAAAAAGTCAGAAATAATATTTTTTTTTTAAATGAAAAAAGTAAAGGTTTACGTAATCTACAACCAGATATAATAGTAAATAATTTGGCGTTGAACACCAATTTAAGTATAACTGCTATTATGAAGAACTAACATGAACAATTATGTGTTTGTATCCGAAACAGTGTAATAAAAGGGTCAGTACACAATGTTTTGTTTTCGTAGAACGAACATGTTCTGACATTATACGTAATGTGTACGTACATTTTCGCAATTTGTACTTGTCTATAATTATGCTTCGGAAGGAGCAAGACAGGCCTTAAACTGGTGATAATGATTTGAGGAGAAAAAGTAGCACGTGCAAGAAATACCACGTGTATTTATTTTTATAGGATATTTAAGTTTTTATTGCAAAGCAAGGTCCTTGTACGATTTTTATAAGGAATAGCTGCTAGTGGTTTCATTGGTGATTGTATAAAAGATATTATATCTGTATTAGAGATATTTAGGATCTGTTCAGAATATTTCAATCTTACTAATATTATAAACTAGCTTTTACCCGCGACTCCGTCCGCGCGCAATAAAAAAAAATGCACACAAAATAAAAAAGTTCCTATTTCCGTCCTAGTTCTAAGCTACCTCCCCATCAATTTTCAGCTAAATCAGTTCAACCGATCTTGAGTTATAAATAGTGTAACTAACACGACTTTTTTTATATATATAGATCCGAATGTTTAGATGGATGTTTGTTTGAAGGTATCACGCCTCAACGGATCTTGATGTAATTTGGCATAGATATAGAACTTAATCTGGAAGAAGACATAGGCTACCCATCCGGATTTTTTTTTCGCGCAACCGATTCGCGGGCGACTGTCAGTTAGGTAAATATTGACAAGGTTGGTGTGACTAACGTTTTAATGAATCTCTTCCGCGACCTTAAAATATCTGAGGCAAATGTACGATTAATATTTTTCTGTTGAAAATCCTGGACACTCTAGTTTGTCATAAATCACATAATGGCACTTGTAAATCGCCGAATCGATCGCGTGAGATTACGAAATGGGTTTGACATTTCAATAATAACTCGGATACGGTAAAAGTAAAGATATAAGTTCAGTATAATTCCGAAATGGCTATTACTATATTTTTTGACGGCCGATTTCTAAAGTGTTAAATTCCTTATACGCAAAGAAGAATAAAGACGATTTGTGAAAAGTATTTTGCTAAACGAAGCTCTGTAACTTTGACATTATCAAATATGGAGTAAGGCTCTGCTATTGAGACAGAAAATGTTTAGAAATGGTAGCACAAGGATGATTAATAAACATTTATTTGACTTAGTCACGCGACTGTAGGAAAGATAAAAAGGTTTTTTTTGCAAGCGTAATTCGGTTTTAATTAACGTTGTTTATTATGGTGTTGCATTAATAATGTTATTACTATGAAATTACTTGAAATAGATAGGACTTCGTCTTGTGTCCTGTGTCCTAGTGCTTGTAGGAGGCCTAATTTTAGTCTTCTTTCTCTTTCAATACTTTTCCTACAAGAAAAGGATGGGAAGGGAAATAGATTTGGCGAAGGAACACATAGGTAGGGAAGATATCCTTTATCTATGCGTCTCTTCTCCATTGATGTACAACGTATCTGCGAATGTGGACATCTTTGGGCAGCAGTTGCTTTCTCATTTGTTACCTTATAAGAAGTAGCATTTTCTATCGTACTATTAAAATGCACTTACAGAACTGTCAAATCTTCAATCATAAAATTCGTCAAATCTACTACAGTTTTTATATATTTAAGTATTATTAAGTCACACCATCTGAATTAACTACAGCATTGTCCATATACTTATTATGTAAGCCAGCTTATTACTCAACTGTTATGAATGTTGAGTAACTTCCAAGTTAATGTTAATAGTTTGTTAACTTTTACTACATTTGAATGAGTGCCTTGTTTGTTTCCACAATGCTCTTTTTATTAATACATAATAAGAAATCAACTTAAATAAGATACAAAAAAACTTAATTAACCGTAGACTGTTGATTTAGAAAAATGGAACATATTATAAATTTCTAACGGTCCATTCTATTGTTATATCACAAGAAAACCCAACGAAACTACAATAACAGACGTAACAATAAGATAGTTAATTCCCATCCAAGCATGACATGTTGACCGGCATTCCGATGTAAAAACTGTGATTCCTTGCAGGCTCACGAGGCGGAACCGACGTCACGCCAGAAGCGATACGTCATCCAAGATCACGGATCGTGGGAAGGTGTACCGTGGAAATGTGGCCTTGGACTTGTGAGCTGAGAGCGTCGTGAGAAGATGACCAGTCACAGTAATCGGACGAGAAAGCAAAAAGATACTTGAACGATTAAAAGTAAGTTGTCATGTTACACTTTGTTGGGTTTATACAAAATCAGTACTTATGTTACTAGTTAACAAAGGTGGGCATTAACTCGTTAATCCGTTAATCGTTAATTAACGAAGTTAACATTTTCCTTAACGGATTAACTTTTAAGTTAAATTCAAAAAGTGTTAACGCTCTTGTTAACTTCCGTTAAATTCTACTTCCGTTAATTTAGTCCGTTAATTGTTACAATAGACACTTATTGACGTGTTGTCATTTTATTTAAATTATGCAACAGGCTACATTTGTAAGTTCGGCTATGTTCGGCGACCGTCGGCGAGTCGAATGGTGACCGAGAACGAGAGAGAACGAGAACGAGCGATTGTGATGCATGTTATACAATACACCGAGCGGCCGGGAAAGACGTGATCAAAAGAGTACCGCAGAATCCTTGTTAGAAAATAGTGACGATTTAACCAAACTTACCTCTATCAAATATTGCGAAGTTTAGGCGCTAGACACCTTCAAAGTTTTTTAATTATTTCACATTTACACAAATATCTTGAAAAGTCTATATTACATTTTATTCACATTAAAACTGGTTTTCATTTATTTAACATCACTTTTTTTTAGAACATGATTTTG
This sequence comes from Papilio machaon, assembly GCF_912999745.1. Classification (NCBI taxonomy): domain Eukaryota; kingdom Metazoa; phylum Arthropoda; class Insecta; order Lepidoptera; family Papilionidae; genus Papilio; species Papilio machaon. The sequence continues at coordinate 838,626 of NC_059989.1, read as the reverse complement.
TTATAAAACCAACATAAGGTACGAAAGTACTTTATTCTAAATACAATAATTGTACACTTATATATATAGATAAACACTGCGTTGAATTGCAATCAAAATAATCAAGTGTGCATAACTCTTCAACTTCGTAACTAAATTACAACTAAACTTTGTTGGCGACGAAAATGTTTATTTTAATATTGAAGTTTAAAGACAGCAAAAAAAAAAATAAAAAAAATCGTTTATGGTTCATTTGAAAAAGCGTACAAATAGGATTTTTTTGTCATTGCGTAGATAAGAAACAAACAATGAAAAATAAATTTAAAAATACCAAAGACGAAATGTGCACGCAATAAACGTTCCTCAAAAACAAAAGGGATTTAGGTGTTTATTACCGTCGTTTGTTTTTTTGGGGCTTCTTCATATTCTACGAAAAATAATTTTAACAACAACAAAAATATGAACAAAGGATCAAATGGACAGCCGCACAGAGAATGCGATAACGAACTCAATGGATTTATGGCCCCAACCCTTCTAATGGTCGGGGATGCACGTGCGCTGCGCAAAGACAATAGCGAAGATAATTTGTTTGTTTACAAAAAAAAAGTATACGACAAAACGAGAAAGAATGAGGAAAAAGATAAAATAATTGTTAGTGAAATAATGTTAAACTGTGTTATACTAAATTTAATATATGAAATGTCGCCACAAGTGACCTTTACAAAAAGACATCGATTTTTTTACGTATATCGAAAGTTTATTTTAAAATTAATCGAATGTCGTTGAAAATAATTCAAAACATATTCTTACTAATTAACTATAACGATTTTATAGGTGATAAGAAAGAGAGAAGACATCACCCGCGATCGGTTGTTTTCGTTATGTCGTGTAACTTATGCTCTATACACTGAGAGTAATTTAACTTGATTTAACATATAACAATAGATCGGACGATAGATCATTAGATGATAGAAGTTATCGAAGGCATCTCAGTTGTATAGTTTGATGCGTTGAGATGTATCACTGGATTGGTTTTATAGTTTATTTATCAATGTTATAATAAGTTTCCTCTGATGTTAGAAGTTTTATTAATAAATCTATATTAATAAATAAAAAGTACGTAAAAAATGATAAGTCTGTTCGTGGGCCCTTAGCTAAAATAAAATAAAAAAATATTACCAAATTATACATAAAATTAAATTTTCAGTTGTTGGAGTATGAGCAAATGAATATCCGGGTGCAAATAGTAACAGATAAATGTAAATACTGCACAAAAGTTTTGATTGTTTTCTTTTGAATATTATCACATGTCTTACTGTTTAATAGAAAATTTATGTTGTCTAAATTTAGTTAGCTCTCTAATTCCGTGACGTCGAATTGTCGATAAAAAAATTGACTGAAAAAGTCAATTGTCCATCATTGTCAGTGTACTATATAAGTGTGTGTAACTAGTGCATGCTATGTCATTATTATGGTACAGGCATTAGTACATCGCTCCTATTGTCTAAATTATATTTTAGTATATTATATAACTAAACTATAGATAGGATTAGCGATCGCCCGAGATTTCGTAAGCGCAGTAAAAAAATAGCCTAAGTTCTATTGAAAGTCTCGACAAAATAGGTCCATACGATTCGGAGATTATTCATATGGCCATTTCCCGCTTGCGCCTTATACTCGTAATATAAACAAAAATTAACTTTAACTGTTAACTTTAACTTGCGTTAAATTTTCGTAAATTAAACGCTTTAACGATTAACGAAGTTAAATTTTTATTTAACGAATTAACGATTAACGAAGTTAACTTTTTGATTAACTGTGCCCACCTATGCTAGTTAACTAAATTTTTTTATGAATAGTTTATTTAATGTAGAAGAAAATATTGTACAGAACATTTTCTGCATGAGTTACATAGTCAAATACTCAGTAAGAGAGCGAGGTAGTGCTCCCTCAAATGTTTTTTTGGCTAGCAGTGTTTTCTAGCTCAGTATAACACGGCAACAGTGCTAAATTCCTAATCGTACACGTTTAATAGTTGCATTTAATGTCTATAGCTCGTCAGTTACAGGATGTTATTTATTTTTAAAATCATACCTGACTACGGATATAGTATTATATTGTTTCATTGATTTAATCGTTTCGTGTTCCACATCACGTGAGATTAATTGGTCGGTTTCACGCAAAAAATCCGCATTATGCGCTGAGAGCGGTCGCACGACAATTCAATGCATCGACATAATTTCCCCGGGGAAAGGAAGTGGGGGGATGGGATATTTGCATCTAACTGCATCTTACATTCTTAGAATACTAGCAATCGTTGCGAAATAGATGACAATTGTCATTGATGGAATCAATGTACAATCAATGTATGTGAGTTTAAAAAACCGAAACACGTGTATGAAAACTTATGGTCAAAAATATTTTCAAATGGCATCAAATGAATTACATGTTTTTTAGTACAGATGTTTAGGCATTGGAAATCTTAACGAGTACTTTTACGAAACGACCTATCGACGCCCCCATCGAATAATCCTGTAATGCACTCTTACCGGTAATCCACTCACTTTTTGTTTTCCGTCGAATTCGGCATCTAAAGGTCCTATTAAAGGTAATGATTTTTTTTAATATTTTTCTTAATGTTAATTACGGAGATAAAAAGTCGTTATTGAAACAGATTTTTTTATTTCCGGTATTATAATTTTATATTATAATCCTTCATAGCACAGAATACGCCCGGAATACATGAATGAAAATTAAATACAATGAAGCTATAAAAATTAGCTTTGTTTTGGTATCTAAAAGATTCTTGTACAATAATTATTGATGAAGTTATTAAAGAAATACGATTTATTGCTTCTCCTGAAAAATTTGATTTTTCCTATTACGGGGTTATTCGGTGGGGGCGTCGCTATGATTACAATCAGAAGAGAGAAGTTCAATTTATGCGACCAAATCTTTTCAACCTTCAAAGGTTTTTTGGAATTAGCAATATTTACTATTACATATTCACAATAAGTGTAGATTTTTGCATTACTAGTACTTGAAGAGATTTCTACATTGCACCCTTTCCTTTCTAAATCATGCATTGGGGATGGGTGTTGATAGAGTTAGGTAAGACTGTTCAGACACGTTGTTTAGAGACGCCCATTACTGTCCAGCGCTTTGGGCGGTCGTCCAACTGCGTCTATGAAGTAGTTAAAAAAGTGGTGCTGGTTTTCAAATCTTTTCACAATGTATCGTGAAGCAAAACGTAGGCAGTGCTAATGCTACGTATAAGGCATTTGTTGTTACTCGTACATGTGAATTGATAAACTTATATAGTAGTGCTGATACAAAACAAGGTCGTATAATACTTCGTATTGTTCTGTACTTGTGGAAAACTTTTCTAAATATATATTTATAAGGATATAAATATGAGAAAGTCTTTTATAGGTATTCTTTTTCATTATAATTTAATTCGTTTTAAATAATTGCTTTTTTCTTGCTATATTATTTTGGAAAAGAAGTAAAATGGTTACTCCAAACTCTTAATTTGCTAAAATTATAGACAGACCTCTAAACGAATTTTTAGTTCTCATTTCCTTTCTGAAAAAATTGTCTCGTCATTAAATCAACAATGATATCTATCGATGACTCGGCTTAATAACGTGTTTCCAGTATTTGTACCATTAGTAATAAATTGTGACAAATTCACTGTAGAGGTATACTATGAATAATTCCAAAAACACACGTGTTGATTGATATGATTCAGAAAAATTATAAAAAAAAACTTTCACATTTTTTTATCATTGAAAACGAGAAAAACGCCTGATACACTAACTTCCTCACTCAAAGTCTCCTCAGACAACAGTAATCACTATAGGAAATCTACCCTAAATCACTGTATTAGACCATGACTCTGAGTGTAGAGTACTACAAGAAGTATTCGAATAGGCTATAATTTTTGAATACGAAGGCTATATAAGTACATTTCCTAAGCTATCCAGTATAACTGTCTTTGGTCATAACGGATTGTATCCACGCTTTATATTGATTTGTCACACCTAATCCAACTTGCTGGGACTCATGGCGTCTGCGTGTCAGAATGAATTTATATTTAACTGTACAGTATATAGTCTAAGAGTTAGCCCTTTTAGTTCGATTTGTTTATTTATCTTAGTTGAACAGTTAGTTTTTTTTTGTAATTGTAAAATTGCTTTAAATTTAACCTTTGTCGTGTTCGACCTCCGTATAAGGTTGAAAAGTTGCTGAGGCATAATTGTCGTCCATTTAGGTAATGGGAAACTAGTTTTTATTCTTACCGGAAGACAATCTCACAAGTACTTAAATGTATTTTATAAAGAAAGATAAATATTTAATTAATAGGTATAAAGATCTATTACTTAGCTACTAGTACCAATACTAATGTAATTGTTAGCCTACATAATTATTTTAATGTTGACAAAAGCATCATTAACAATGTTAGTAGATTTATCGAAGCTTTGCGTATTAAAATCATTAAGCAAGAGTTCACGGTTCGGCGCAAATCAGAAACGATAATATCCGAATACGGGCAATACAGTGAAGTGCCGATTGCCCACTATCACCGCCTGCTTGTTAACTTGATAAGATAATCGACGGATCACTAGATATCCGCACTTAATTTTGTGTGTAACCTGTTCAATTCCCCAAATGTTTGTACAGAATAAAAATATCCAAACATAGGCTATACATAGAAAAAAAAATCCTTCTTCAAAGTTACTTCGCAAAGAATATTTAGAACCGACTAAAGTAACTTCAGTTAATTACATAGCTAAAACACGCGATTATGCAAATTTTTTTATCACAAAATTGATTAATTAAAAAAATTTAAGAATATGTACTATACGAAGATTCTTATCAACGCTCACCTGAAAATTCATCATATTAGCTTTTCATTCAAGGCCAATAGTCTTATTCATCAATATGATATTGAGAAATAAAATCAAATTGTTTCTCTTACAGATGATCCTGCAGTGGTTGTCCATAGGGAAAACTCTATCTCTGTTGTTCGTATTTTGGATAAACATTAACGAAAGCGATGGAAAGAAACAGAAGACACCAATATGTCCTGTGGGCTTTCAGTTAGCCTTTACGAAGCAGAAAGAGGAACCAATATGTTACAGAAAAAAGGGTCCCGAAGTGTTCGCGGATATGTTCAACGATTGTGTTGGCAATTTATTTTCCTCATCTTTGTACAACAGTTTGAATATTGCAAATTTGAATACAGTAATATGGACTGAATATAAGACGATATATCCCGGTGGTCCTTTCATAGACTGGTCTTACTCAAGTTCGATCGGTCGGCTTTTATTTTCAACTTATGATGTCAACTATAATCAAGAGCTAGGTCTACATGAGGACTTATGTTTAGTGATAGACCCGGTCAGTAACTTTACGGCGACGAAATGTGACGAGAAACATTATAGGTATTGCTTTTTGAAGCCTTATCCAGACGAAGATGAAATGACAGATGAAGGTTGCGGTGATCTGTGGGAATCATGGAGGTTCTCAAGTCCACGACCGACTTGCCTTTCGGTCTTGAGCGGTGTAAGCGGAGGTCCAGTCCGGGCGACGTGGCGACAAGCTCAGGAATTATGTGAGAAGAACGGTGGGTCGATTCTGAACAGAGGCTGGAGGAATGCGAACAATCCGATGTTCCAAGCGGCCGGGTACAGTAGGACGTATCCATTGGGCATCATTATGAGTTCCGATTTCTCTATGTTAAGGTATGATGCAGAAGATGATCATTGTGAGGTAAGTATCATTTTGTTATTGTATAAAATTGGTAACCATTTGTTTTTTTAGCTTTAGTTGTTAATCTACGTTTAACCCGATTCAGATACCGGAATCTGAATGGAATTTCGAAGACAACGTGCATTCAGCAGACACCCTGCTCGGCTCTCTACACGACAACTTCTGGTATCTTGTCAACAGTTCCTACATATTCTACGATGTAATTTGCGAAAGATCTATTCAGATGAAAAATATTACGATGAACGTTACACTCGATAGGTAAACTAGCTTTTGCTATAAAATAATTGTTTATAGGATCTTGTAAATTGCGACTTTCTTCTAGAATTTTCTTTTTTTTAGGGATAATAAATTGTTGTTACGAGTTAACGATTCATTACGAGAAAGCGACGTATACTGCTTCTCCGACTCTGTGATACACTACCCCACGAGGATCAAGGTGCATCGTGAAGACGATACCAACGTGTTCGAGCTGAAGCCGATAACTGACGGCTACTACTGGTGCGTCCACACCGATACTGAGACCTATCAAGTGGCAGAGTCCAACAAGGTTTTGTTCATCAGAGAGAAGCAATCCGTGGGAAATGTTTACGCGACCAAAATACGTTTGAAGAAACCATATAATTTCGAAAATTTGGAGAAATCATACAGACAATGGTTGAAGAAGTTGAAGGAGTTTGTATTCTATCGTACGAAATACACACAAATTTATGGAGAGGAATCTCTTTACGCTAACGATACTCAGAAAGTCTTAAAACAATTTAAATCAGTAACACCAGGACTAGATTGGAAGGATAAAGAGATAATACATAATTCGAAAATAAAGAGGCTATATTTAGATGGAAGAACGGCTTTGCTTCATATTGAACTGAACTCTGACATGATGCCAGTGATGCCGGGCTGGTGGGAAGACATGGAGGTGGAATATATGAAGCCAGCATATTATTGCAAAGGTTTCGATTCGGTGCCGACTTTAAAATTAGGTTTGTATAATTTTATTACATTTACTTTCTAATGCTTTCTAATTCTTATAGTTTCTAATGAGAGCGTCCTAATGTACATTTATCCGATGTTCTTATGGTGAAGGAAAACATCGTGATGCTGCACATATTTAAGAAGAAATTCAAAGATATGTGTGAAGTCAACCAACTCGCACTTTGCCAGCGTTGACTATGACCTAGACACCCCTAACTGGGGGTAGGCTCCGAGCCCCTCAGTGGGGATAGTGAGCTAATGATGAGTTTCTATTGTCAACAACATAAGAAAGTACTGCCAAGTATTTCAGTATGAATTTGTTAAACAGTTTTTAATTTTCAAGGTTATTAATTTACAAGTAATGACTAATATCAAATTCATAATTTACAATGACACTCGCGACATTTCATAACAATTAACACCACATCCGGCCTCACCTTCTGACCCCTGACAACGAAGAACATTACAAGTGGGTCAATTAGATTAGCACCCAAGTGAACACCTATATGAGGATCCATTGTTATTTGAACTTTGCTTAAGGACGTCACAATTTTTTTAATAGATAAATGTTGGGCAAGGAAAATGTAAACAGCGCTATGTATTGTGCAGTAATTAAACTTATCATAATTTTTGGTTAACTAACATAAAAAATGCGATGAACTTCTGATGAACATAGTTTTGAAGCAATCAATGGATTCACATCTGTTATTTAATGATAAATGAGTGTTAATGATCTCTATAATTAGTACTCTTTGTATTGTAGCAGGACCTTGCTTCAACATCACTTCAAATTTCCCTATAAAATTGCGTAAATCATTGTTCTATAATTGGTTGGCGGTAATTATTGCCAAGTAAATTGTACTTGCTCTATTACTTACTAGTAGTATTTCGTTGTAATACAGAGTTTGTGACGATCTTTTAACATAGAAGTAGAGTAGCATGAAAACAAATTAATGCTTTTCGTAGCCAATCTAATTCTTCATACATTCTTCGCGCTCTATGTGTCTCATAATTATATAGATTTTCGCATCGCATTTATCACCGTAATCAATTCCAGGTGAATCTACGACAACTTCTAGTTGCCGAACTTATCAGTGTGTGGGAGACTTCAACGAAGGTGTGCAGTGGGTGACCACAGCTACCGAGAGTTGTACGACAAGAACTCCACTCTGGGCTCATACGACCATACGCGTCCACACCAGCTCTCAAAAGGATATGGTCCAATTGATCATGCCGACAGTAGTGCCTCGCGATACTGTGAGTACAAATAATTGTGAGCTGTCTATGAGTATGAATAATTCACTTCAGCTGTAAATAATTACTCACGTGCATGTGTAATTCGTAAAAATCTTTATTTTTAATGTTTCCCATAGAATTTATTATTTTTATACCATCTTTTGATCCGTTTAATTAATCCGATAATACTGAATTTTCGTTCTTATGACAATTTTCAAGTGTTATCATCTGAAGTACGAGTATAACACTTTCTTTTTTAATATCTCTTTCTTAAAAGCTTGACTGCTTTCTAAATTCTTTTCTTTCTAAGTGTATAAAAGAATAGTTCTGTACAATTACCAAACGTACTAAGTACATTTTCCTATACATTCAATTATAAAGTTGGTTCTGATTTACTATAGTACGTGTAGCGCGTATCGTAATTTGCCCGCGTTCCAAAAAGCAATGATCAAAAATCAAATATCAATTTAAATTTCACTTATCATAAAGCATGCTTAAGTAATAATTTAATATCTTCACACAATCATAATTATTTTACGGTAAGTAAAGTGTGATAACTTCTGTTGCGGTAATTCTGAGCTCAAAAATAATTCATATACACGCTGTTACTAACATCACAACACTAAACCGCATTATAGACACGACAAGAACAACCGCATATTCGCGAACCAGGCAGCGAAAGTTCAGAAGAATCTACAGAAAAGTTTAGACCGAAGCCAACTCCGCCACCACCACCAACAACTACGGAACCGACGACAACAGAATGTCAGACAGAAACGACAGAGGCTGTATCCACTGATACTCTTCCGCCAATTACAACTGTTCCTACCACAGAAACGACGGAACAAACAACAGTTGTTGTAACAACGGAAATGACTACTACGAAACCGGTAAGTTCTTCGAAAGCGGCTACTTAAGACTTAGCACAGAGCATACGAACATAGTCATAACAGAGGCCGAATATAATATGTAGTTGAAATTCATACAAACATTATTACCATACGTCAGTGAAAAGTAGTGTAACTAACAACTGAAAACTTGGCAATATTCTGCCATTTTTTTAGGCTAAGGAAAATTTTAGTAATTTTATTAACATGATCGAGGTACCAACTCTTTGCGTTTAATATTATAGCCAGAAGAACAGCTGCAGCAAATTCTGGAAGACCTCGACCGACTGCTGAGTAACGAAACAGGGCCTATTCTGGTGGAAAGCATCGACCAAGTGTTTGATCAGGTTAGTGAAATTATAGACCTTAATTATAGGAAGAATTTACTGTGGATAGGTCTGCCACCATAACCAAATCTTCTCTCAAAAGCAGAATGAAAAAAAAACCTTGCTTCACGTTGATTTAATAGTTTGTAGTTATGTGACACAGATCGTCTTTAGAGATTAGTACGATTGGAAATCTATTAATAGTATTGTACATGTAAATTTCATAAGCGGCGTTTCAAGGACGCGTTCAGATATGGCACATTGTGTTAAACATGGGACGACATTTTGTCACCGTAAAAAAGTTATATATGTTTAGATTAGTTTATTTATAAAAGCAATATCTATTTAAAACTAGCTTTTACCCGCGACTCCGTCCGCGCGGAATTAAAAAAAAAAGCACACAAGATAAAAAAGTTCCTATGTCCGTCTCCTAGTTCTAAGCTACCTCCCCATCAATTTTCAGCTAAATCAGTTCGACCGATCTTGAGTTATAAATAGTGTAACTAACACGACTTTCTTTTATATATATAGATAGATTCTCTAGGTACTAATTGCATAATGTCAGACACGTTCTAAAAGATTTTTTTTGTTACATTTGCCGTACCTCATTTGTCTGGTCTTTAATATTTAAGTTGGTAACATGGTACTTATGTGGTACTTCCAGGTGGACGACCTCTTAAATGTAGAAGACCAGCTCGATATCCCTGGGAACCTTCTACATATGCTGGACAAGCTTGGCTCTGCTGTATACTTAAACGGTTCAATCAATGCAACCGCAGTTAGAGGCAACATCGCCCTCGTGATGGCGGACGCGAAGCCCAACAATCCAGTCCGAGGGTTGAGGATAGCCGCTAGCAATGAAACTAGATTCAATAAAAATTCATTTGAAGTGCTCTCAGGTGAATTAAGATAGGTTTTAACTACTTTTTGTACAAATTACAATATTGCAGGTTATCTTAATTTCTTTCTGTTTAAAATTAGCAACTATTTTTCAGCTTCTGAGTTTCTCGAAATTAAATTAAAAGTTTAATATCCAAAATGTTCAAGCACTTGGTGCAGGTGGCCTTTAAGTCTATTCAAATTCGTTAAAACTCTATTTTACTGGAATTTGTTACATAGTTATATCAAATCTTATGTATAAGTTATCAAAGTGGCCAATATTCCGTTTATTTCATAGAAGAACTGAACTCTTCAACTCTGAACGTGGAGGACAACGAAGCGGTGGTGCACCTGCCGCAGTCTGTGGCGGAGTCCTCGCGAAGAATCAGCTTCGTCGTGTTCCGCAACGACCGCGCCTTCGCCTCCGCACACCACAGACTCTCTGTCAACAGCAGAGTCCTCAGCGTCAATGTTGAGAATATCACTCAGTTTGGACATGGAGAGGTCAGTATATGGAGAGGTCAATATACGGCTTGTAATTCAACTGGCTAAGCCAGGTGTAAACAATAAACAATTTTTTTGGCAGGTCGTTGATATTCATATCAACCCACTAACAAGGGACCCAGACAGAAACCTTAGCCGTGCCTGTGCCTATTGGCACTTCGTCGAAGACGGCACCGGGTACTGGTCACAAGAAGGCTGCACCTTTATCAGAGCCACACAGTCGGGGTTAATGGATACCTGCCGATGCGATCATCTTACGCACTTTGCTGAAATTCTCGTCCCCAGACCAGTGTTCTCACAGCGGGATGAGGACATCTTAGAAATTCTATCTATTATCGGATGTTGTGTATCACTCTTAGGTCTTTTAATGGTAGGCTTGACAGCTGCAATGTTCAGGACTTGGAGAAGAGACTACAGTAACAAGATCTGGCTGCAGCTTTGTATAGCTGTATTTTTACTGGTTGTTTGTTTCTTAATAGTTGTTTTTGCCAAGTTCAATGAGTACAACGTGGGTTGTATGTTGCTCGGGGTGGCTTTGCATTACTCTGTATTAGCATCTTTCTGCTGGATGTTAGTTGCAGCCGTTTTGTCTTACAGAAGACTGGTTTTGGTCTTTACGCGTGATGCTTCTCACAAGCTGCTGCGGGCGTCGGCATTTTCGTGGGGCGCCCCTTGCGCTGTCGTGGGTATTCTTCTCTCAATCTCCCCCCACTCCTATGCGGGCCGATTTGAAGAGAAGACGCCGAGTGGCGCATTTTGTTATCCTTCTGGTCTCGCTCTATGGCTTGCGGTGTATGCACCTATAGTTATCATGTTGTTAGCTAACTGGACGCTATTTTGTCTGATAGTTCGTTCCGTGTTCGCATCTAGAAGGATTCAGAGGCACGGGGATTCAAATGAAGCTATGCGCTGTGCCTCTGTCAGTTGTTTACTCGTGTTCCTTTTCGGTCTGCCCTGGATATTTGGTTTGTTTGCATTTAATATAGTGGCTGCATACCTTTTTACTTTTACGGTAACTTTCCAGGGATTTATACTGTTTTTATTCTTTGTATTAGGGAATAAAAAGACTAGAGACTTGTGGTTAAATAAGTTGAAGATTACACAAACCCGCAAGGTGCCTGTGACTTCTTCTACTTACTCTAATCGTAGCACAGGTGCTGGTTGGCGGGGTAACCCAGCATTGATGGACTCGAAAAATTCTAAACCTAGATCATTATCTTCTCCGGACGATTCCAGATTCTCTTGACAAAAGTCTAAGTCTAGAAGATGCAACAAAAAATATGAATGCTCTATTCAGTTTTAACTAAAGTGATTCCTTCACTATATTCGGTAGTTGTAGTAAAATCTAGTCTTTTACTTCTGAGTATGAATTATTGGCAACTAATTGCAAGATATCTAGGTACATTTGGGACCGTATTTAGTTTAAAAATGCACTAACTAAATTATGAAAAACAGTTTATTAGGTTAAGGTAAACAAGAAGTGTTAAAAGATTCTGTGTGATTGAAAGAGAGACCGAGAAGAAGACCTTAAAATACGAAGGTAACAGATGACAAATAAAAGCAAAATGCTATCGTATGAATATTTATCGTCTTGTAATATCTAGATACAGGTCTAAAGACGCCAGATTTTGACTTATACCATCATTCCACAAATGTTGCCATTTCCTTTTTTTTTTAAGAACAAATTAAAATTTTTAAATTTTACAATACTGTTCCTAAAATCTTTGTTAATTGGATCATTCAGTTTTCAATATGTTGATGAATTTTAACAAAGAATACTTAAATATATTTTTAATTTATTTATTTAGTTAATATGCTTATCTATTATTTATGGTGTTGTTGGAAGGAGCGCTGTAAATAATAATATTCTTGTACAGAACAAATTAGTTTTAATATACGATATTGCTATTAAATTAGTATATTGAGGCATTTATTTTAAGAATTTATTTAAATTAAATTAAATAAAAACAATTTACTTCTAAGGTTCTCTTTTTTTCTCGTGTCACAACAACTCCTACCTTAAATCATCCGCAACAACTTTTAATATTTTTTTTAGTATATAATATCATATTATGTATTTTTTATTTTATTTAACGATTTGATACATTTTTATATAACTAGCTAATTAGGTTGAAGCAGTGACCCGAAGTGGGCCTTGACCTCCGACAACAAAAGTCTCCGCTTTCTCCGATCCAGCGCCGTTCCCAGTCCCGGACTTACAGCTCCCGAAGATCTTTACCCACCTTATCCATCCAGCGATACCTGGGACGGCCAACTAGGCGTCGTCCCATGTATGCGCGTTTGACACCACGAACATCATCCATTCTTTCTAAGTGGCCGAGCCAGCGGAGACGTTGGGAATAAGGAAAAATGCTGAGATTGAGAAACTAGTAGCCGAGCACAACATCACTGGCGAGATAAAAACATTTTTATATTTGTTAGGTTATAAATTTAGATTTTCTTACATAAAATCAATACTTAAATGATCGTTTGACTGGCTTTCTAGATTATCAGGTCATTAGTTTTAAGCGGGCGCATCCTCGAGGAGTGCAGTGAAAAATAAAACTCTGTCACAAATAGCCCCGTTTCCATGGCAACCCCCTACTGCACACGCTTCAGCGCTTGTTTACGTTGCTACGACGTTGACAACTTGGCCATTTCTCAGTCGATCGTTGTTGTGTCGAGACAAAAATGTTCTGGGGAACTAGTCCTGCACTAGATTTGCAAGAGGAGTATTTAAAACATGGAGATGAAAACTCGTATGAGCTCAATTTTTTAGTCATCGGTGGCTGTGATGCACGACACCTTATCAAGACTCTGGCTCAAGCATACCGCCACACGAGGCGTTATATGAACATATTTGTCATCGATGGTTGTCCGGAGCTCATCGCAAGACAACTTCTATTAATGTCCCTCGCTTTAGAAAGAACAACGAAATGCGGTCTACTCGAAAAGACCAGGCGGTTCTTGGAAGTATATGGTAATATTCTCCTTCGACCTTCCACCTCCAGGTATTTGACCGCAAAAGCACGTCAACTAATTGGCATGATTACCAACACTGAATACATGAGCTGCCTCCTACCATGCATATCTATAGACCAGATGAAATACCGCGAAAGGGACTACATTGAAAATCTATTCAATTTCTGGACAACAGGAAATACGAATCAGTTTAATGCGTGCGAGCTCTGGGAGCATCGAGTGAGACATAGCCTCGGCTTGCGATACGACACCAGAGCCGGGGTCTTCGACTGGGATTACCACATGCGCCTGAGAGAAATAGCGAAGCAAATATCTTTCCAGGAATATAAGCATTTTAGGGAACATGGAGTGCCATTTACTTGGCTGGAAACGGAGGTATGTCGACCAAATGTCACGTTTGCAGCTGGTGTATACAAGTGCGGGGAGAGATACTTGCACCGCGGATATCTCGGAGATATTGTGACGTCACCGTACATAGCGTATGGATTAGATTGCGAAGATAAGGATATGTTACGTTCTACTCAGGGTGCTAATTTTAAAAGAGCGACCGATGTATCTGAGCGTAACGTCATGCGGATGCTGTACGAACTTGAAAATCGCCAGAAGTTTGATGTTAATTTAATGAACTTGGAGGATGAGAAGAATTTGGGTTTGGTGGTGATGAGTCAGATAGACGCTAAGATCTCTGAGAGTGTGCCTGAAGCACCTTTATTGCTTAGAGAAGATCGTGATACTTACATCAACGTTGATTATGGTAAGGTTCATTTTCTTTCTCTGTCTGCTTTGGATCAGTATCCTCACAAGCCGCCCTTTCAAGGCTTATTCCATGGCGTCTTCGTTGGACAGAATATGCTCCCGCGTATAAAGCCTAGCGTGTGGTCAATGGCGAGAGACGATGCTGTCGTAATTATGGACACTCGTAAATACTTGGTGGAGTTCTTGAAGGAAGACGTGAAAGCTTTCGGTGAACAAATACAGCAGGCCGCGGCGACAGCACAGTGCAACAAGAAATCCACGTTCGATCCCGAAAAAGATGACTTTGCAAAGTTTTTAATTAGAAGGAAAAGTGAAAGTACCGATGTATCTGTTTAAAATAAATGATAAACTTGAACGTTATTTCATTAGCTTTAATACAATAAAAATATGCTTTCTTTCTCTAAATTACAAGCTTAAGAATAAATTTTATTAACGTCACTATGTATAAAGTAAAATTCATATAAATTAACAATGGTAGAGTCTGCAGCAGCATTAGTTCCACCGGTGCAAAACACGACTACACAGAAGACAGGCTTGGAGTGGGAGTAGTGATATTTAACAGTAGTAGATCCCGCAACAACAATATTTGTTGGGTGCACGTATGTGTCGGATCGACCGTAGCAATACCACGACCACACAGAAGACAGGCGGAAAGTGGAAGCGATTCGTTCGTTTCGTCTAACGAGTGTGCGTGCCAGAGGCCTAACTTTAGTCCTCTTTCCCTTCCCACTATTTTCTTATTAGGAAAAAATGGGAAGAGAAAGTTTATTTGTCGGAAGAGGGGACGTATAGAAAGGGGAATTATCCTATTTATGAGCGTCCCCTTCTCCGTTGATTAAAGGTAGGCAACGCATCTGCAATTGTGGGCGTCTATGGGTAGCGTTCGCTTCACTCTTTCGGTGAATTTAGATGGCCGTTTGCTCGTTTGCCACATTTTGATATAAAAAAAATTGCGATGTCCGAAATCTGAGAAGCGAAGTGACAAGATTACATATGTCGATGTCATCGATACGCTGTTACTTGTCGGTATGTTCACAGTCTGTATGGTTCAGGGTAAATAAAACAACTCGATAAAATTTGTGTTCATCTATTTCCTTTCATTATTAATATGTTACATTCATTTAATAAATCATATACTTTAATATATTTACAAGGACCAAAAAATAAAAACTGAAAATGACACAACGTTTCAACGTTTTTTTTTGTTTCGTTTAAAATTCGTATTTTTATATTACATAATATCGCTTAACGTTTACATATCTAATTTAGTTAGTACGGCGTGTTCTACGACCGAGTTATCGTCACCTAATCATAATAACTTATTGAGCATTACTTTATCATATCCTAAAAGTTATAATGTGGGTTTTCACTACCGAAACACTCCCCACAAACATAACGTCATCCCTCACACCACCTTTGAAAACATCAGAGATAACAATATGATTCTTACAGGTGCATCAGCAGTTGATGCCGACGGTTAGACTTTTATTTGCTTCCTAGTCTCTAAACCAATCGGGACAGTTTTACATAAACTTGAGCCGTAAGGTTTAGAAGCTTCTTTAAACGGCCTATTTATAGACAATTCATTAATCATTACTGTATAATCGCTTCCGAAGTCATGAAAACGAAACGAAACAGTATTAAGATTATGTTTTTGAAAAAAAAAACAGAGATATGCACAAGAGTTTAAATAAATTCTTAATGGTCTATTTAAAGTACAAAAATTTAAGACAAAACATTAAGGTTTATAAACAATGAAGATGAATGTATTAAAATACAGTAAATTAATCATTGTTTTTACAGAATCATATAAATAATCTATTATTAAGTATTCATTTTTAATATAAAACTTGGAGAACTTATCGTAATGTGCGTATTGCATGTTTTCTAAAATAAAATTTTAAGTACCCACACGTTTTAACAATTAATGAAATCATGCTTAACACAAGTGATGTGTGTATGTCATAAAAATGATCACATATAAAAATGAAACAAATATAATTCACAAAATTAGTCTAAAAAAGATTTAGTAATACGAACTATAATGTGCGTTTTTAATCTACAAAACGTATTACTTATATATATATATATATAGTCAAAATCAAATATCATGACGTCAGTTAGTGCGATACAAAAGCCCTCGGTGACGATCACCCGGGTCGTCATCGGCCGACAGCGGGGCGCGGGCGAAAGGTTTGTCACAATAATTCTCTAAGTACCCTTGGGGCGCCCCGCGGCGGCCGGAACACGGCCCTGAGCAATGGCGGTGTACGCGCCGCCCGCAATTGACGTGTTAGGCCTACGTACGATGTGCAGCTTCAAAATCACCCTTACGGCTCTCGTAATACGGGCCACGGACGCAGTAGGTTCCGAGCGACCGGAGCGCGCGCACGCGTCGCCCGCCGGCCGGCGCTCCCCGCGCACCTCTACGCAATTGCTGTTAATAGAGCGTTTGGTGCTGTTCGACCGCAATACGGGTTCTTTTACGAACTAATGAGTTGTCCTTTACTAAATGCAAGCTTGATGAACTAAGTATATGATTTTTCTCATGTGAGATAAATCTACAACGCTACTTTCGTCCATTTATCTAGTGAATTTCATTTATCAGTGATAATTACGATGATGGTGATGATGATCAAGAGTTAATACCCATAAAAGATATCGAATAATAAACCTTCATAAATATAAACAATAAGATACATTCATCTTAGGTAGGCTTAGATAGGTTCATTGAAGAAGCTACGTCTAATGTCATCTATGGAAATTATTAGTTTGGAAAGTCACAACATTAGGACGAATTGAGATCAATTTAAATCGTTTAAGAATCAGTATGAGATGAAATGTATGGATGAGGAGATTACCCTTACATATACTTAACGTAAAGGACAACGTCTCTTATTTAATTCAAAAACGTTACACTTTTTCTAATTACATCATTTATTTATAGGCAGTGTTGTGTCGTTAGCGACTCGAACCCGCGGGCGGTGGGCGTGGCGGGGCGGGTCGCAGCGCCGGCACACAGTACTGATCACGACTACCCTGTACTGTACGCTTCAATAAAAACTATTCAATTCTTAATTATCATAACGAATATCTAATGGGATTAATTTATTTGAGAGCCGACGCGCGACGGCCGGACGCAGCCGGACGCAGCCGGACGCAGCCGGACGCAGCCGGACGCAGCCGGATGCGGTCACTATTCAATACGTTAACTGTACTTTAACCTACGATTAATATCTGTGGCATCGCCACCTAGCCTAGCGTAATTCCGAATGGAAACAATAACCTCCTAATTCGATCACAAACAAACAAACGTAAATTGAACCGTAACACTGCGACTCTTCACCTTTCTATGTTCTGACGTAAATTCGTTTCAGAGTCAATACAATCGTAAACATCATATTTATTATTTATATAGTGTATATTCTGATACAATTTGAAATAATCTTTATTCACAATACTGGATCTATTTAGAACTTGTGTACATTATGGGCTAAATATAAAAATGTCTAGTGCACGGTGTGCGAGGGCTAATTTGAGAAATTCAAAACTAGATTTACTATTATATAATTTTTATTGTTTTCGACTTGAGTGAGATCTCGAGCGATAAATTGGTGTCATTTATACCCTTTAAATGAGAATGGGCTCTCATATTCTGAAGCTTTAAAGTATTAAATAGCGTTCATTACATAACGTTAAATATCCATATTACTATATATTGTGTTTACTTATAGAAATCAACAAATTATATAATTAGTTGTAAAATTAAACTTTATCGTATGCGAGTAATTTTATTATCTAACAAACTATTATAAAATATAACGACATTCAACAAAAGTGTTTAGAACGTTTGTGGTTTACAACTTCATGTTACACATTGAGCTCAGTGTGCGAGCACCCTAAGCGAGGCGCGGGACGTCGCGTACGGGGCGGGGGGCGCGCGGTCTGTGACTCCAGGACGGATGCGTCGCGCGCGCCCTCTGCGCCCGCTCACCGCGTCGCCTTCGCTACAGCGATCGTCCAGAAACTTGGACCTTAATGTAACACTCGCACAGTTCAGTGACGCGGCCGAGCTCGTCGCGGTGCTCACCAAACTGAGACATTAAAGCTTCGCTTAGGGTTACATTTAGCTCAATTTGTTAATCGCCTATCTAAATGGGAAGCCACCCGAGCGGTGGGCGCGGCGGGGCGCGAGCTCGGGCGCGTCGCACCGCACAACACTTACGCTACGTCCGTACAATGATGAATTCCTTAAAGCTACTTTAGAGATGCAGGCCGCGCCGGCGCCGCACGGACCCGCAGAACATATAATAAGAGTAAAGCGTATCGATTTATGGAACGAATATAAACATTGTAAGGAGGCGCGGGCTCGGGCGGCGCGGGCTCGCCTCGCGGCTACACTAGCTTCATCAATATTATAGTTTTCAGTCATATCGTTTATATATGTGCATAATATTTACAGTTCACCGAAATACGTATCGAGAGGCGACGCTGCGTCGCGCTCTAGGTGCGATGCTAACGGGCTACGTGTGGCCGGCGCGGGGGGTCAGTGGTTGTACTCGGGGAAGGCGGCGGGCGCGTGGACCGCGTGGGCCGCGTTGGGCCCGTGCCGCGCGTCGGAGCTCTCGCTGCCCGCCGGCGAGGGGTAGTATTCGCGCACCGCCGCCGGCACCGCGTCTTCACTCGCCCACCGGGCTAACTGTTGTTGAGCTTGAATAAATTCATCACTAGAAAATGATAGAGAAGAGGAAGGGACAGTGCAGGCGCGCGCTCCGCGGGCTCCCTGGTCTACGCTCCCCGCGCCGTTAAGCCAATTCTTTGTTTGTACATACATCTATATGTACCTAATCAATTTGTGGTCAAATTTAGATACATATACTACTTCTTATAATTACCCAATACTTTTGAATTTCTTAAGACATGTAAGATTTACTTATCATTCTCTTATTCTTGTTGCTTTATTTTTAATAACTTGTTTTAGTTAAAATTTAGTATGTCGAAGAGTTAGACCGTGGAGCCCGCCGGTAAGTCCTAGCACCGTGTTGCAATGAAAGTGTTAAATATTACGAGTATATTGATGTGTGATTAATATGGTGTTGCAAGTAGCACAGAAGTGTATTCGATTTTTAATATTTATATTATAACAGTAGTAACATAACAGCTTGTGTTCTATAACAAAGTTTTATACATTCATTTAACGACTATGAACTTTTTAAAGTCAATTAAACCGCACTGGGTCTGCGTGGTTGACCATGGCTTGACCCTGACCCTTTACTTGGTTGGGACTGGAGACATATATTATAAGCCGACTACGACTTTTCAAAGGCACATCGTGACTGGTGTAATGTTTGTTAAAAGGTTAGTGTATAAAAAATTATAACTATAAATATAGGTATTGAATGCGATGCTTACCTCTCACTGTCCGGGGCGTCGCGCAGTCGCTCCGTGTCCGCCGTCTCGTAGAGCGCGTCGTCGTCGGGGGGCACGCGCGAATGCCCCGCGTGCCCCGGATGCGCCCCGTGCCCCGGGTGTACCACGTGTGCCCCGTGCATCACGGCCGTCGACGGCCCGCCCGCGTACATGCCTGGGTGATGACGCGCACTACCGCGGAAGCGGGGGTACGCAAACCGCGACTCCTCTTCACCGACGCGACCTCGGCAACGTCTAGAATTGTTTGTGCTCTTAACAGGTGCATCGAGTGTTGATTAAAATACTGTCAACCATTAATGATTTCGTTGAAAATGTGTAGATACCGTTCAAAGTCAAATATAAAAAGAACAAAACAAAATCCAGACATTAATTTTCAATGATAATCATGAGAGTTTTGTATTAACAACAATGTTCTTAAAGGTAATACTCACGCGGGCACCTCCCCCGGCTCGATCCTGTAATGTCTGTCCGCCTCCGTCTCCGACATTCGTATGTCCTCGGAACCGGAGGGGCTCATGTGCCGGCTGGAGTGGTGCTCCAGCTGCCGGATCAGGTCCTCCAGATTCCTGATCCTGATGGGCCCGCACTGGGGCGCTTCGTCTTCTTCCTCGTCGCCGGCTCGCTGTCGACGCAGCTCCGCCTCGTGGATCTTCTCGGCGCTGGGCGCACGCTCCCGCTTGTACTCGTATTCCTGCAGTGCGCGCAGGTCGCCGGAGCCCACCGCCACCTGCCCGCTGGCACGCTGGGCGGCCGCGGTCTTCAGGGCCACGATTATATTCTCGTGGTAACCGTTTAAGTCCTGAAAGAAATTGGTTTTTAATTAGTACATTTATTTTAATGTTCTCGTAAATCAATAACTCCGAATGAAGTAACGAAAAAAGTAAGTTCATAAACAACTAAAGGATCGTCAAAACTGACTTTAAACTTATACTCCATGTCCGCAACAGCTCCCGAAGGTTCTTGTCCATCAGACTGCGAGCCTGCTTCTAGCTGTTCCGACTGGGAGTCGTCACCCCACTTGTCCTTGCCATCCACAGCGCCATAGCCGTGCTTCTTGAGTATTCCTTTCTCTGGAAGCTTGGCCATAGAGTTCGGTGCTACGTCTATGAATGCTATGTCTTCTTCACCTGGAAATAGAGGTAAAATGAAAATAATGTATTTATTTAATTAGCTATTTTAAGTTACAAAACTAAACATACAGTTATTTTCACATTCCATGATATAAACATGAAGTAGTAACATACCTGAATGCGTGGGCTCGTCTTCACTGCCGGAATGAACTCGTTTCATTTGTTTGTGATCTCTGCAACACAGATAATGTTTTTGACAATAATGATATTTAAATGTAAGAAGATTTAAACGGAAATTTTGTATAGGTATAAAACTCCAAAGCGTAAAGCGCTCAATGAAATGATATGGGCAATGGCATAATGTATGAACAATGAATGTTCTCTCTTGGCGACTTCTTACCGTGGTAACGTTATCCAGTATACTCAAACTTTAATTAACCGGGTTTATTTTATATGCCGTCTCTAGCCCTCAGTCTCTTTATGGCATGGCTAAAAGTCGGTGCCTACTACTATAGGGTCTGTGCCGTGCCATGCTCAATGTCCTAAGGCCACGTACGCATTGAGGAGCGCTCAGCCGTCCTGCTGGCTTGAAATCGACTGCAATCTAGCATTAACCGTGTTTTTAGACTGAATACCAACTGTCCCATTGGACGTTAGTAGCTAGTAGACCTTTAAATAATTATAGCGATCCTTAGTACCTACTGGACGACTGACTGTGTTTAGGTTATCCGCACAATGCGCAGAGGCCCTAATATACTGCATACTTTCTCGTTCTGTTATTGTCTTAACCGATCTACTTACGGATATCTACTAGTACTGCCTGCGCCTGACATGTGGTTTCCATGTTTGAAGATCACGCGCTGAGAATCACCGCGGCTGAAAATTTCAAGGCTTAAAATGATCTATACCTACGTACTAGTACTATGTTAAAGCCTAAGTTTGCATATCTAATGCTACTCGTGTGATCTGGTAACACTGTTTGAATAGGGATTTGGGATGCAGCTAATTTTAATTTCTACGGTTATTTAGTGAGATTCATTGTACTGTTTCTCTCACGTTCATGTTTTCCTAATATTATTATTTACACAACTTTGAATAACCTTAATTATATGAAAAACCTTTTACAATACAGTTTCCTTTTTTAAACATAGTAAAATATTTGTTTTGCAGCGTTGTGTTATTATAGAGGTGTTATTTTATAAGATTTCAGCCTCAGTTTACTTGTTGGATTGTCAAAGCAAAATGATCAATTGTATTGTTTTTAACTTATCCCTTTTTATCGTAGATTATATAATTACTTAGCAATTTTGCCAAACGTAAATAGAAATTTTGCATAACTTCACTAATAAATATGCAGCCTTAAACTAAATGAAATTAATCAAAAGAACATTTTTCATAGGCGATAAAGAGAAATATGTAGTCAAAGCGTGTCTCTTAACGCGTATGTAAATGTGTGAATGTGCTCGGTCACACTAAAAATTTTATTCAATGAGGACTTCAAAGGTGAACTAGTCAATGTCTCAACCATCAAAGCATTCTTAAGCTCAGTGAAATAAAAGCGAAAATCGTGTCAAAAAAGATGTCAGAGCAGTGAGGCGCAAGAGAATTGCGGCAAGCGTCGACGTACCTTAGAAGATTTCTGTTTGAGAACACCAGATCCGTTTAGAAGAGGAAACAATAATTTAATTTTGGGAATAAATTAAACAAAGGATTTAGAGAAATAAACGTGTTTCGGCACAATTTAAATGTAGACAAAATTATTATATGAGATAGAAAGAGAATGAATACATAAAAAAAGGATAAGTAAAAATTCTGAATTCGTTTAAAATCAAAAAGTTAGCCGTTAGAGAGAATATTGTGAATTGATGAGAAAAGTGATAAATGTTTCGTGTTAAACTGATTTGTTTATTATAAGATTAAAATGTAGAATTAGAGATCATTAGAGATTATAAATGTAAAATATAGACAACGAACTTGGGAGTGAGACAGGGGATAATCTACATTTAGATAACAACAGAGTTAATGTTGATGCCGTACCTGAATGTGTTGTTAAAGGAGTGCATTTTGCCGCCATCGAGAGAAATGTCCTCTTGCGAGTTGTTGGACGTGGTGGAGCCAGCGGGGAAGCTCTTGCCGAGGTTAGGTTTCTTGACATACGGTGGATCGTATTTCGGCAACGTGCTCTTTCTCCTGATGCAGGCGTGGCGTGGAAACGCACACTCAGATCAATCGATTACGTTTATAAAATCGTGCTAATTTTGACCAATGAAAAGGATCGAGAACACCTCCAAATTTAATAGGGATTAGATTTTAAAATTTTGATTTTAGTTTTCGTTTCCAAAGAAATTTTTAGACAATTTTCAAATTTTTAATTTAATCTCTTAGATAACTAAAGCTGAATGCCTTTTTTTTGTTCCATCAATGTACCATCTACGGGAATTTTATCACTTCCTCTTAAGCTACATCCACCTCATAATCTTATCTATAGTATATATATAAAAGAAATATCTATCTATATATATAAAAGAAGGTTGTTTTAGTTACACCATTTATAACTCAAGAACGGCTGAATCGATTTGACTGAAAATTGGTGGGCTGGTAGTTTAGAACCAGGAAACGGACATAGGATAATTTTTACCCCGTTTTCTATTTCTTTTTTATTCCGCGCGGACAGAGTCGCGAGTAAAAGCTAGTAAGTAATAAGTAAATGGTTAAATTGTATTAAAACACCTTTCTTTATTTTGGCGCAGTAATTCTTGACAAGTTTAATAATTAATTCAATTTAGTTAGAATTTTTATGTACAGAAACATGTTTATCTTGTGATAAAAATTGTGTTACAGTTTTTCTTTTGTTTTAAACTGCTAGACATGTTGCAATTCCTCTAGATGGTTATTTAGAAACACGAGTACTTAGACAACACTTTTCCTTTTATTTTTTGCTATTAATATTAAGAAAGAATAAGACTAAGGCATCAGCTTTCGTTTATCTCTGGCAAATTTATTCTTTAATGTTTACTCTTGTGTACTATGAAAGATTTTAATAGAGCTTTGAAAGTTCATATCGTAAATTAATTTGACTGTTAGAATTTTGATTGTCCATAGTATTCAAGAGTAACATAAAATTAAATGCGAGGCTGGCGCTTTTGGATATTTTAATTAAATGTAAAAACTATTGAAAGATTTTGAATCTGACTACATCTTTACTTTTCGTTTCATTCCTCATGGGAATTAATGTCGAATGGTTACATAATCGTAAGATTGATCTTAGCTTAGTGATTTCAGCGTCTTTCCAGTAAAAATGTTTAAATGCGTACTTATAGTTGTAATTCTTTAACATGACTGTAGTTAAAATCTATTCTCTAATGCTACTCATATCATCAGAAGATGGACGGTAGCTATTTTATTATGAAAAATTATATTGAACATAATCAATCTATCTAAATGAATGGAAAGAAACTTCTGATGATATCTATTTTCTTATTTTTTTAATGGAAAGATACAACTGATACGTTAAATACAGAACATCAGGCGTAGCTAACTAGATAGACAGCTGCATGAAAGAAGATTCCGTGCATCGCACATTCGCTTCTCGTGCAAGAGTTGACAGATATCGGTGGTGATGTTGATAGGTGATGGTCGGTGAAGTCAAGTCGAAGGATCTATATCTTCTCTCTGTTCCATATTCTTTGCTGTATGTATATACTTCAGCAATGAAGGTCTGAGAGACGCAGTGTCTTACTAACGGTAACTTTAAGTACTCGCGCGAAAAAGGCAAGAGGCGCGAGGGACATGGATGGCGGGAAGATATAGATGCGACCGCGCCGCCGGGGAGCGGAGGGCGTCCCGACACCCGGCGCCCGGCAGCGCGGTCGCCGACCAAGAAAGGAAACGAAAACGAGTCACAGTTCACATAAGCCAATGCATACATCCAAGAGCCCAGAATCTTAAGGGTTTGCTTCGAGGTGTCGCTCGAGTACGACGTGGAAAGCCCCGTAGGCATGCAGCAGGCGGCCGGGCGACGCGGCGCAGCGCGGCAGTGCGCGGCGAGTGCAAGGGCGCGACGGCGCGGCGCCCGGCCACCGCGGACGCAGAACCACAGATCAAATGCAGTTGCACCCGCCGACTAGTTCTACGACCACAACGCAAACGACAAAAATCTCCAAATAACCAAAACATAAACTCAATCGTCGAATACGAAAAAGAAACACCAACGCTAACGTCTAAAATAAACATACAAGTATACGAAGGTGACGATTTAAATTTCTCCTTAAAGACTACCTTTGGTCTGTTTTCTGCTCACTAACCTTAGGCACAGGGAGAAGTTTTTGTGTACTACGACTGACCTGTAGCAGAGAGCGCTCAGGGCAAATACTATGAATACCCCCCCTACCACAGACATGAGCACCGCCACGAGGAATACCGTGTTCGAGCCGTGGTAGTTCTCTGCGCCCAAAGAGAAGGTTCGTGAGTCGCGCAGCCGCTGCGGTCGGTGAGCCCCGGGGGTCGGGGCCCAACGAGCGCGGGCGTCGCCGGCGGGCTCGCGGTCGTGGCCCCGCGGTCCGTACGGTGCGGTGCGGTAACATACGATATGATGCGATACGACACGAAACGACAAAACCATACGACACGACGTTCACAGCGCGACAACACCGAGATACCGGTTACCTGAAGCAGTACGCCATCCAGGCGAACCCCACGAACACGGAGAGCACGACCGCGAGCAACATAATGACCATCATCATGGTGCTCATCTTATTCCCCTCGTGCACACCTGCAAGAGAGGGGTCCCGCGCGTTAGTGCGCCGGCGACGCCCGCGCTCCGCCGCGCATTCCGAGCAATGCCCTACACTCACTTACTGCTCCAAACTCTATCTAAATCTTACTCTCAACAATTTTCATTAATTTGGAAGAGCAGTGCTCGAATATGGCCAATTTCAATTTATAAGCAATACAAAGTATATACAGTAGGGGGAATAGTACAGACAGACAGACATACACCTGAAATCATAACACAGCAATTAGTTGTCGTAGCTGTAGATAGGTCGTGAGTGATGGTGACCACAAATATTTAGGCATATGTTTGTTGAATTCAATGTAATATTTGAATTCAAAAAACATTTTGACAATAGGGTGGGTAGCTCCTAGAAATAAATATTATTGTCGCCTTTGAGAAAACCATCACCCAAAACCTCTCGAGAAACCTGAAAGTAAAAAAAGCGAAAGAAGAAATTAATAAAGTGTTAGAGAAAATAGAAGAATACGCAAACAAATTTATAGCAGATGTTGTTCAGAAAGCGACAGTAGTGTAAATAAAAATAGTAAAAATCAGAACGAAAATTTGGTCAAATAACAATTTGACAAGAATAGAAAATAGATATATTTGTTTTAGTTAAGAACTTTATATTTAAGTCTTAAATCTTTGTTTCTTAATTAATAAAAAAAAAAAAATTTAATGTTAAAAGTTGTAACCAATTTGAACTTAATATGTTAATTCTAGTTGGTACATTTGAATTAGATAACACAGAAGCAAATGAAAAAAAAAATCAATTGGGAAGAATATAGTTTTAGAGCTTAAACAATAAATTCCTTTTATTTATATACTTGTTTTGTCTCAACCAGGAATCGAACCCAGTAATCGCGAAGTACTCGAATAAAATATAGACAGTCGTGAATATTTCGTACTATTATTGCTACACTCACAGTTGTTAAGAATCACCCTTTTAATATAGATTTAGTGATTAATTAAGGAAACTGAGTAACAGCAATGAAATTGAAAATTAATACCGATTCAATAATAGCTATTGTTAGCTAAATAATTAAAAAAAACAACTGTCGTAGCTTATTTATTTTAATGGAAATATTTAAATAAATCATTTGAGGTCTGATATTATCGCTACCATTATTATGGTCTTTAAATTGACCTTCTATATGATAGTTATTAGGTGAATTAGTACTGGTGTTGACTCACCATATGGCGTCTCTTTCTTAGTCATGTTATAGGCGGTCTTGGTGGTGTTCTCGGGGACGTAGGGCGCGGGCGAGGGCGGCAGCGCGTCTGGCTGCGAGCAGTCCGGCCCTGTCCAGCCGCGGTTGCATACACACTTATTGGCGTTAGAACACACCTGGAAAGACAAATAAGTATATGATTAAAATAAAAATTATTAAACCCGTTACCTCGACCACTGCATGTTTGTCTGGCTTAGTAAAGCTTCGAGTTTCGTCGATATGTTAATAAAGTGTAAAATTGTTTTCAAAATACAGTACACACGTGTCCTTAATAACATTTTAATAAAGCAGTTGTTGAAATACAAAATTAATGTCGACGAAAAATTTGTGTACAAATTAAATACAAAATTCGTCAATTAGTTGAGGCGTTGGCCGGAAGCTTGGCTCGCGAAATGTTTTCGTATTACTGAAATCAGTGGCCGCTGAAATCGCTTATAGTGCTCGCCAGCCCCTGACAAAGTTTAATTGGTGCCGAATTAAAACTTATATAATCCCGAACGGTGGAAAAACAAGGTCGGCACCGAGTGCCACATTTTTACGCATCAATTAATTCATTCGTTTGTCTGATTATTTTATAATGATAATGGTATAATTATTTAATAAAGATTGATAAAGTCATCAATTCCTTTTGAAAAAAAAAATGTATTGTTTGAAAATGCATGACATAAGACAAATTTGTCAGTAGCTCAGGTCAGCTCATATATTCCCCAAATGAGGGTCTCGTTTCTAAATTTAATTATGGACGATTAGGTTCTGGGATTTTGGGGTTTTAGAAGTTATTAGTGGTCTAATATTTACTATCAATAAATTTTGATAGAGATTAATTTCCGTAGCCAATATAGATATCTTGCTTGTCAATCTCTTTCAGAAAGTAAATGTATGCGCTTTAAAATTAACTATTTCATTTTACTAATACTAAAAAATATCTAAGTCTAAATTAATCTAGCTTCAAGAAGACAAGCAAAGTGCAGGGGAATCTGCATCATTCTAACTAAAGTATTATGGAATACACTTGGGAACACAACGGGTTTAAAATGAAAAGCTTTAAGTATAAAGCTCTTCATACCCGGTTTTGTTTTGGAAATATATTACATCTAGTGTATGTTCTTATTCTATGTAGTGTATGTTGTATTATGTTCTTTAATATTTGACTCCAGTATTCCATCTGCGTATAATTGAATTTTTTCGTTTTTCATTAACATAATGAATTCCAAAAATCTAGAATTTGTTAACGTCCTGCAGCACGAATATTTATGACAAATCGGACGTAAAATGGCTCAGGGGTTAAGCACTTGACTTGCAATCTGCAGGTCCTGGGTTCGAATCCCGCCATGTACCAATGTGTTTTTTCGATTTTCGATTTACATATGTACATTTAGCCGACGTTCTTACGGTGAAGGAAAACATCGTGATGCAACCTGCACATATCTGAGAAAAAATTCAATGAAATGTGTGAAGTCAACCAACCCGCACTTGGCCAGCGTGGTTGACTATGGCCTAGTCACTCCTAACTTGGGGTAGGCTCCGAGCCCCTCGGTGGGGACGTACAGTGAGCTGATGATGATGATGATGGACGTAAAATACACCAAAAATCTCATACTAATTTTCACATTCGTTCTAGACCCACTGGAATTAAAACAGAAGTAGGTAATTATGCTTGATAAAATATTCTATACCTATCTTTACAATATAAAATTCTATTGTGCAAGTTACATAGAAGGCATGCATAGATAATGGAACTGCCATTTCATGTTTGAATAACATTCAAAATTGTGTTGCAACTACCCTCGAAACTTTGCCGTCGTGCGGCCATTTTATTAATTACGAGGTGCTAATTACGAAGTAACAAGTCTGTTGAAGGACAGTGGTAGATAGGATCGCAAAAACATTTATACCTTGCAGGATTGAGGTCTTATGTAAGACAATAATTATGTTAGATTTGTCAATTGAATTGATACGAGATTTCACTTTGATTTGAAGCAGTTATATTCACAAATCTTTTAGCGATGACTTTTTGTATTTTCGATTTATTTCTTGACAGTAAATGATTCACCGAGATTCACAGAAAGATTTCGTGGGTTTATTGTGACCTCTTGCGGTCAAAACGATTTAAATAATTTTGAAGACTGTCCGGAGTGTCTAATGTCTTTAGGTAGTCTTATTTATTAGTTGTTTAAATAAATAATGGACAAAGGTTGAGCCTGGCCATTCAACGGCGAAATGCCGCCAGTCTCTTGGGCACCTTACCCTGCGAGCGCAGCGATTTGGGGTCGATTTTTTACATAATCTATTTTTATTTTTAGTTTGGTATAAGTATATGGTTTAGTTTAGTAGTTTTAACATATTATTCATAGCTTTAACATAATAATGTTATGTAATTTAAATTTAATTGTTGTAGTTAATATTAATATTAATTTTAGAAGAAATATAATTATTTCAGTTCTATGTAATACAAATAAAATAAATAATTGCTTATAAATTAACAATGTCCGATGTAATCTCGAGGTCGGTCCAATTAAATGATAATGAATTTAAACTAGGGCGCTGGTTAGTTTGCGGCTCGGCCTCGGCTGGCACCTTTGCTACACGGATTACGGTGAGGCGCTGTGGTCGCTAAATTGTTTAGCGGTCGGCGAAAATTAACGTCTTAACTACAACAATCTTCTGATCTACTGGTACACGTTGTTAAAATAAAAAGGAAATTGAAATAAAATAAAATCCTTGTCAGCTAATTATAAGGTAAAGACGGAGAAGAAGAAAAAGGGGAAAAGTCTTTCTGTACATCCCATTTTAATTCATTAAAGGTATTTTTCGTCTTATACTCTTGTAAAGTCGAGTTGCTTGTTATAAAGTGGTAGACTCACCCCTCTAGCAGAACACTCGTGGTTGTTATGGTCGGTAGGGCACTTTGTGTGGTCGATATAGGGGAAGATAGAGGAGCAGGTCTGGTTGACGCAGACCAAGTTGTCGCCGCACGGTGTACCGTCACGCACCAGCCCTAGCGGCCCGATCTCCGAGTGCTCGGGAAGACCAGTCGTAGCCCTGGAATTATTAATGCGGGATGGGTATTAAGAAGTCTAAAATTCAATTAGGTCAACGTACTAACTCCTTTTTTTTAATCATTATCAGAATTATATGAACATCTACTAAATTTTTACTGAACGTACTAATTATGTGACTGACTTACTTGCATTCGTACTCGTTGCCTTTGATAGTAATGACAGTCCTGGTATAGTAGTCGTCCATACCGGGCACTACGGGATACCGGTTGCCGAGCTGGCACTGCAGCGATCCGCATCTCACGTTCCTATACACGTACAAGTTTAGTTATAAAGGTCACATTAAGATCTTCTAGATTGAAGAGAACTTAAAAACTAACAGATTACATTGAAATAATTTGTGCCTTGAATAAAAAATAAACACCGATTAATTTAGGAAAGTGAAGGTCTACGGAGTTGCATAAAGTATTGATTATATTTGACGTTAATTTAAAACAATTGACAATTTTTCATAAACTTGTATATATAACTTTTCATATGTCCGTAGATGTGATGATAATTATCCAGTCTAATTAGAAAATTCACTCACTCCATATCACATTTGATGTAATGTCCATTGCTATCTTTTCCGCAGTGGCCGGTCACCGCGCCTTTAGTGTTGGACTGTTCGAAGCATTCCTTGTCCGCGCCGATGGTGCCGGGACCCCAAATCCGTTCGCACTGTAATGAGAGTGTAGGACATTGACCGGCGAAGCAGTACCCCTTGCCGGCTTCGCAAGGTTCCCCATTCTTTCTATGGGCGTCGACTGGACAGGCTCCCGATAGCCCTGTGCAGGTCTCTTCCAAGTCACATTCGTTAGAGGATTCTCTGCAGACGATGCCTCTTTGTTTGAGCTGTAAAAGAAAAAGATAAATTGAATCTTATAGCGATTTCACGATTTAATAACACTATTTGAGAAACCCAATATAATGTTATTGAAACTTTGATCATTATAAGTCAAATCTAGTTTATAATAAGATAAAGTAAAAAAGGAAAAAGATAGAAAAAGAAAAAGTTTAACTTATTAAGGGATGACCTTTTTTATAATCTCCCTTGAATCCCTTTTTCAAACGTTCATCATTTAAGTACTTTAAAATAAATTTGAAAGTCGGTATTATCTCCTTCAATTATATTTAAAAAAGAACACAAAATAGCTTGAGCAATTAAATTTAATATCGCGTTACTCAATTTCGATGAGCGTCTGAAATATTATACGCCATTACGAAATTGATTTGAATACCAAATTATTGTTGGCTATGTCAATGTAAATAAACAGAATTCGGAGACAAAAAATATCTCGAGGGACGACAAAAACATTTGCGAAACAATTTTAGTTATTTTTCCTACGAAGAGAGTAATTCTGCTTTGATCTTCTTATTTTTTTGTAATGGTTTATGAGAGGGTCTAAAAAAAATGTAATATTAATCCAACGTACAAAAAGTACCTGGATATTGTATCTTATGTTTTTTTTTTGTTATCTGTGTATGGGTGGTCGATTATTGCGTGGTTTACCTGGCACCTCTCGCAGCACTCGCCGGACGCGCACTGCGCCTCTTTAGTGAGGCGGCAGGTGAAGGGGTCGCAGCAGGGATTCAGGTTATGGCATTCCGAGATGGTGCCGCAGTCGCATTCTTCGCCCTCGTCCAGCCTCCCGTTGCCGCACTGACGGTGTACCACCAGCTGCACCACATAACCAAATGAGTCGCGGTGTCAACAATAGAGGGCGGTGTACTTTATTTATTTGCAAATTATAAAAATACATACACCTTTAATAAACAAAACGTTTCCCCGCGTTCAATTCACAAAGGCCCATAAAGCCCGAACATCTCGATCTAACTTTATATTCGCGGGTAACGAAGAACGTCTAGATATTTCGACGCGCCTCTATTGAATTTACATTGCAATTGAACGCGCCGCTCTGATCGTGGATTGAAGGCTTTCAAATACGGCCTTGAACACGTGTAATATAGAAAAGGGGTGCGTGCCTCCGCAGCCGGAGAAATAAAAACACTCTTTAAGGTACAATCATCTGCCGATAAATATGTATGTGCCGAATCGAAGCAAGGCGAGGCGTGCATTAGACTGTCACAGGGCTGTCAACAAAACTTTTGAAATATTCCGATATTAAAGCAAGCTGTAAATGTACGTAGTCTACATCTTTCGCCCGTTTCGGAGCATGGAACAGCACAGCGTAATACCTGTGATACATTTGCAATTTCAATTATTATTAAAGAAGAAATAGATAGAGTACTAATTGTACTTAATAGCGAAAGCGAAGTTCGCTTGCCTTTCACAGGAAACGAGACAATAATATAAAATACATAAATAATATAATGTGTAGTAGTAAGAAGTATATAACTGATGAGGTTGACTTGTGGCCATTACCTCTACAGTACTCTAATGTAGCCAGTTTTGCCAGCCCTAGGTGTGCGCTATGTAAATTTATTCCAATAAAGTGGTGCGGTCTCTCGGCGCCAGTTATTATATATTCGCGAACGAACTGATAATCTGGCGCGCGGCCGGCCCCGCATTAACATAACTTTTATTAAGAAGAGAGGCCCGCAGACAAACAATGCGGTGTCGCTGATTAATTTTCGAGGTGGAAATCTGTTTTGCATTCGAATCAAACGCGCTAATGATTGAGATGGAACTCGTAGCGACGGTACTTCGACACGCGGAATTTGAATCGGAAAGTTTTCCACGAGTCTTGACTTCGTTGTTATATGATAATGGATATTATTGATTTTAGGAAGTATTGTTTGAAGTTGGTTGTTGTTTTTTATTTGATTGCAAAGTTCAGAGATTATTTTGAAATGTGTTCATTATAATTAGACTAGCTGTCGCCTTACTTTGTCCGCACGGCAATAAAAAAACTACAACCGTGCCAATTTCATCAAGATCCTAGAGCTGTTCTGGAGATATCTTCAAACATACATCCATCCTTCCATCCATTCGCATTTATAACATTAGTAAGATTTGCTTTAGTTACGCGTCTGATGAGATGCTGAAATTAATTATTTAATTTCAGCATATTAGAATTGAAAATTAAATTTGGTTCGAATATTTGTTAACAAAGTAAGTTCTTAAATGGATTTCGTATTAAAGTTAATATTGTCATAAACTACGTACTATAAATTTGAATCCATTAAAGCTAAAAGGATTAAATTCGATTTAGAGAAGAAAATATATCAGCACTTTAGATTTAGCATATCGGAGTCAGGTCTGGCTTAAGGCCAAGATATTTATTTCAAAATAAATGGCGTCTGAATTCTAATCTCTTTTTACTTGGACATCGATACTTACGTAAACGAAAAATAGATGTGAATAACATTTTAACATTAAACTTCAAATAGAAACTGGTTTATAAATTAAATAGATCTTCAAAGCGAGACAAGAGAGCGCTATACCGCTACTGACGTCATCGCCGGACAGTCTTAACAGTACGTACAATTGCGGCTTGTGTATAAGTGAACCTTATAACTTTTGATGGTAACTCACTTCGTTGGGTTTGTTGAGCAAACACAATCCTTGTCCGATACGCAGCTCGTTGATGTAGTCGTTCTTGGAGCAGTCTGAGAACTTGTAGGGCTGCACATTCTCGAGGCCAACGATGGACTGCGCCATGATGCAGCCGTGCCAGTCTCGGCAGAAACATTGTTCGCGACCATCATCGTGGCCCATTCCTGCAGGGTGTTTAGTGAATTTTAAAATTAGTAGCATTAGGGGACTCGGGAAGGAGATGAGAGGAGAAGAAGTAGACAGGCTAGGTCTCTTTAGCTCCTTTCAATATCATTTGAATTCTGCGTCAAATTTTAAAGTCATTTGATGACGAATATACAAGATAATGTCTGCTTTATAATTGTTGTTAAAACCAACTCACCAGCTAGTCATGTCTTAATTCAAATTCTGCAAAAGAGGACTCCTAAGCTGCTGATAGTTCGCGTCAAATGGCTCGGTAAGTCCTATTACTAATTACTCTATGTCACAAGGTTTACTTCCAATTCTGTACCTATATTGTGTCCGATCATATGCGCCATGGTGCCGGCGAGGAGGTGCGGCTCGTACGTGTTGGTGTCCACGGAGATGCCCACTGATTTCGGAGTGCACATGGTGTCCGGCACAGAGATGCCTGACTCGCCTCCGGGAAACGTCAACCCTCTGGAAATAGATATAATTTTAAAAAGTGTACAGTACATGGTCCTAGTAGTAGTAGTTTGTTTTATTTTGAACTAGACTAGATGGATTTGTTCTTAATTTTTAAAATCTTGTTAAATACTTATATCATATTTAATTCTAAAGTCAAGTAAATTTCGTTCAAGCCTTGTGAACGTTGTTGACAATCTCAGACGTAGGTAATCAACTCAACCTCAGGTTGAGTTGTTATCTGTCACATAAAAGCAAGAAATACATCAACTATTGAAATTAGAATTGCCATCACGTTGAAGTCGCATGTTATTTTGCACTAATTGTAGATGTGATGAAGTTTCTAGTCGAATTGTCACTTTGAATAGGAACAATGAACTGACTGTTAGTTGCGTTTGAACCAGAAGCTATGTGTGTTTAGATACCAAACAAAAAGAGCATAGTTAATTAAGCTAACGAGCAACCTGCACTAGCTAAGTATGAGTCGACTGTTCAATAAATTTGTTTTACTCAAAAGTTAGAAATAATATCGTAAATACAAATAAATATTAATCGAGCTTTATTATCCAAATTTAAAGTTGTGACTCATTATGATAAAGTCCGTAGATGTCTACGATGGTGTTATTTAGTCATAGGCGAGGCGCTACGAGTTCGTAATGCTACGGAATGATACTGTTAGTCGATCTCATTTGTAATCCGGCCTCTACGAACTGAATGCTTCGTCAATATTCCTTGACAAACTATTGTAGAGCAAATGAACTCCGACAATGCTACGGTACTCTAATGAACCCGCCTTGATTTCGTATATTTAGGAACATTTCTGATTAACTGGATATTGTACTGCATATCTAGTTTCCTAGGAATATAACTGGAGGTAAGCATAGTTCCATTTAAAATGTTCATCGTGTTTGTACGTTACCAAGTATTACGATAAATTATTGTTAAGGGACAGGGATAAAGACTTAAAATTATTAACCTAGCCTTAATTTTAAAAAGCTTAAAAACTCGACTAACTTAGGCTCTATTTCGTCAAACCACGGAAAAAAATGAATCAAGATAATTCGATAGTCGGCTGACGTGCAATACTTTAATGGTTAACAGCTGGATTTAATAGCACCATCTATTGGCTGCATTTTAAAACATAGGTTTTTCTTTTTTATTTAAACAAAACACTTACTTATTTAGAATAGTGTAGAATAGAATTTAGCAATTAAAAAAAGTTATGTGGAGTGAGATACGAACTCGAACTAACTAATAATTTATCATTTTATTTTTACGTCCTCTGTTTATGTTTTGTGCCGATGTAATATCACATACTTACAAAATGTCTTTACATTTTAATTAAAGTTAAACACGAAATGAAACGAAGAACACGTTGGCATCAAATTACCATTGTTTCCAAATTCGAAAGCACTCTACTAAGTATGAATCCAACTGGTTCGAGACAAAGTTATAACAAGGCATGCGACCGGCGACTACCAAATTACTACAAAGACGTCAGAGTAGTTGCAAGTTCGACCGTGCAAATAATCGAGGCAAGTTTCATACATTCACTGGAAACTCAGTCTTTGACTTATGTATCGTGCGAGTGATTGTCACGTAAAAATTTAACAACAATTATAACAATTAAACATAAAAAATAGATAGTCCATGAAATATCGAAGAACCAAGAAAAGTAAAGCAATCAATCCATATTATACCGCACTTTTCAAAATTGTCTAACCATTGAAGCTAGAGTTAGGTTTATTTATTTATGGTTTCAGATTCTCACTCTTCCGAAGACTATGGTCTGTTTACTTTATTTTTTAAAGAGCTGCTCCGCTCGCCCGGAATTAAAAAAAACTTAATTAGTTGTTCAAGTGTTCTTCCAGACTATGTTCTACATCTATGCCAAATTTCATCGAGATCAACTTAGCTGCTTATAAGCTTATAAAAAAGTTTCAATTAGCAAGGCAACATGTGACGTAATTAATAAAGAGCCGAGTAATCGAATTTGGGTTTTATTGGAATATAAAAGCAAGTTCTTGTGGAAAAGAATTGAGTGCAAATTGGATTGCGATCCGCGTATAGGGTTGGAGGACCGCTGCAGAAACCTCAGAGAGCCGATAAAGGACAGGAAAGAAGGTATATACGAATTCGTGAAGATAGTTTTGTGAACGTGCGTAGCGTGGTTTAAATTTTTATTATTATATCTCATAATGTAATTTGACAAAAATGTTTTATTTTAAACGAAACGACCTGCCCAAAAATATGATATCTCCATGTACAAATGTCATCGTTTAAAATTATGAAAGGATATCCGGCATCCGTCGGAAATTATCACGTTCGCATCTAGACGCGAATCTGTTAAAATAACTCCCTTGAAAATAAGCGGCTGTTGGAAAAGGTACTTTAATGGCTTAAACTTAAATCATAAATTGCCTCCCGATGTCAATCGCAGACGCGTTACGTGAACACTTCGCCGTAGGAAACGTTTATCGTTCAAATTTTATATGCTACGGATTTCGCTTTCGCTAGATTAATCTTGGAAATGTCTGATAACTCCAACACTTCAAAAGGTTCAATCTACTTGCTCTCTATAGGTACTCATTCATCTACTAATAAAAATACTCGTGATTGTTGTTTGTAATTATGGTTACGTTAATACGTGTTTAATACTTATAATATTTTCATATGAAAATCAAAGATATATTATACAAATATAATAATTGTCAATAGAATTTAAAAGTCGACATTGGCATTGTTATCGTAAAATTCAAGGAATAAAAGAAGGCGAACTTATCACAGCTGCTTCTTACACTAAGAGTGGTTTGTTGGTTACTTAATCAATTCCTTAGTCCAAATATACTGTATGTATCTAATGGTATATAACGTTCTTAGATGTCATTGATAAAATCTTACCGTGACAGTTAATCTACTAAGAAATGTTGCCAACCTTTAGAACTGTAGATTTGAAAATGAAATAAATGTAGTTAAAGAGCTTTAGCTGCATCATGACTACCTCAAAGCTTGCAAAGCTCGGCATTAGTTTCATTTATAATTTTAATCTTTAAGCTTCTTTTATGTCTAAGAAATATGAAAAATTAAAGCATAACGAATGTATATTCCTTTAGGTTTACATTTTTTTAATTGTGAGAAAATTTTTGCTTATCTTAGCGCAAGATTCTAAAAAGGAATGATCATTTTTATAGAATGTCTATGAATGAAACACTCTCCCATGTTACATTTTTAAGTAGACTTTTAGATTCTTAATCATAATGTTTATCTGTTTATTAAAGCTTATGAAATAAGAGGAACAACATTCATCTTAATACATTGAATATCACTACGATTTTAACTTAGTAAAGAGAACTTATATGGCTAGTCTGTGGCACTGTATGTGTTAACTATTATAAAGTGATACTTACGTGAGTAACTGTGTGGTATCCTTCTCGATCTTAAATAGTTTCCTGGCGGTGTAGTCGCTGAACTTCTGTATAGCGCGTGTGATATCCTGCTTGCGCTCAATGTCCGCCTGGTCTGCGCTCTGCCACGATTCGATGTACACCAGTGAAACCCGTGTGTTCAGTGTTCGGAAGTACTGAGGACGAGATAACGGTATTAGATTACTATCGACAATACATTTTCTGATTATATCTTTGGGATAATTGATAATTTTAAGATAACCGGCCACTGAAAGGATGAAAGATCGACCTGGATGACAAAAACCTGGTGTGTCGACCTTACATAGAGTTTTAGTAAGAACAGGGAAATTATGACTATAGAAAAAGAGCAGAATTGACTTTAATGAGATTAGAATTGTAAGAGCTATTTGTGGGATGATTGGATTCATCATTACCCTTGCTTTGCTGCGATAAAGATGTATTTTGTAATAAAGACAAGGCTTTCTTTCCTTCTTACTTCTTGATAGTCTTTTCACATTATATAAAAAGTGTCTACTACCGCCTTAGGAACACCTTAAATTTAAATAATCTTAATAAGTTTAGACGTGGAATCCTTCCATCTTCCTTCATCAGCAACAAGAGAACCGTAGTACAAGATATCGAGAGTTACCTATTCATAAATACCAGTGACTATTTCTACGTAAAAATTCTTATTTCCACTTACCAAGTCAGCAATATTGGCTACTTGTATAGCATCATGAACTACTTCAGAACGTGTGCTACCATTCCTCCTGTCGAACATGGCCTTGTCTATGACAAGCGCGGTCTCGATGTACTTCGTAGTCTCACGCACGTCCCTTCGTCGCCTGCTCAGAGACGGGAGACCGGCCTCCTGCCACCAGCGCCACGACCGGTCTTCCCGAGACTTACGTGAACCCCTGCTACATAACAAACATAAGTTTATAAAGACCTGATTGTCATCAAATGAGCTAGAAACAGATAATAATTTGATTTTTATGAATTCTGTAAATGTTGTTATTGTAATTTTCGCACGGAATTAATAAATAATTAGAAGCCTCTGTGTCCTTTCAGACTATGTTCTATACATTTCTATATGATAACTTCTAACATCCATTCATACATGCATTTGTATTTATAATATTAGTAAGATATCTAAAAATAAACAGACATTACAAAAATGTTCACATAATATTATTTTATCTTACTAATATTATAAATTCGTTTGGATGTATGGATGGATGTTTGTTAGAAGGTATCACCGGAACGGTTCATCTGATTATGGTAAAATTTGACATAGATGTAGAACATAGTCTGAAAGAACGGCTATTTAGTAAGTTAATTTAATACCTCTCGGACAGATTCGCGGCCTACAAATTGTTAATTAAATAAAATAAAAAG
This sequence comes from Papilio machaon, assembly GCF_912999745.1. NCBI lineage: Eukaryota > Metazoa > Arthropoda > Insecta > Lepidoptera > Papilionidae > Papilio > Papilio machaon. The sequence goes on along the minus strand of NC_059989.1, from coordinate 799,840 downwards.
CATGTCTTATTAACGTACATTGAAATTGTTACCAAGGTAACATGTAATTTGCAGTCGCTGTTTGTTCATTTCGTCGTTATCAATTTAATTTCCTGCTTTATACGAAAAATGAAGGAACTGATTGTTATTAATATTTCATTTTTTGAAACGAAATATAACCGGAAACTCTTTTGTTGAATAAAGAGACGTCTCAATTTGGCGCGAAATAAAAAATGGCAATTTGAAAAAAAAGAAGCGTTTTACAGAATTCACTCCGCTTTGGGATATCTTGTAGAGTATTCGACGGATCTTTTCAATCGAATTAAAAGTTACGAAAGGCATTGAATCGGAATATATTTATTAACATAATTTGTATTTTTATTAATCAAAAAAACATATTCTTCCGTAAGTATATTAACGTGGTCATAGTGTATTCGGTTTGATAGTTAAATCTTTTCTTCAGCAATTTTATAACAGGTCAATTGAGATAACTAATGTTCCATTAGTCTCTTTTCTCTGACTTAGATTTGACTCAGTATAGTATTAGAAAATATAATTAATAACTAACAACTAGCTGTCGCCCGCGACTCCGTCCGCGCGGATTTCAAAAATGAACTTAATAAGTTGCCTATGTATTCTTTCAGATTATGTTCTACATCTGTGCCAAATTTCATCAAGATCCGTTGAGCCGGCAGATACCTTCAAACAAACATCCATCTAAACATTCACATTTATAATATTAGTAAGAAGTATTAAATACAGTCTTAATAAAGCTGTAAACTTTCCGGGTTGAGATTGCAGATGAAAGTTTAGAAAGGTCTCTGGTTGTGCTTCAAACAGTTTAATTATCAGATCTATGAACAATCTTATCTCAGCTTTGTCATAATTTGAAGCCGCGTTTACAGTTTGATGTTCAACTAAGTCTTTCCAAGGAAAGCTTTTGATACCTGTTTGGAAGTTGAGTCATTTGTCTATTCGTCTTTGAAGGGTTCGGATGAAGCGTTTGACAGTATTATTATTCAAATTTTGATTTAAGATATGCCAGTCTTTGTCCTACAGATAATCTTATGAATAACAATAGAATATAGGATGTTCGAATTTAAAAAAATGGTACGAACTATAATTTTTTTAAGTTCTATAGACGGCGGCGTATGAACATGTAGAAAAATTTTAAAAATCTAAGCAATTGAATTTTTTTACGAGTCAGTCATTACGTATTGTAGAGTCATCATGTCATCATAGACTTAATGAATTGTCAGTTTTTTATCACCTAAAAGTTATAGTTAAATTTAACTAGAAAAAGAAAATCAATAGATAAATAGATATAAGAATAGTAGTTATTTATAGTAAATTTCCTAATTATTCCTTAAACTTTGACGCTTTTACTCATTACTATTCTCAGTTCCGAATTTCAAATCAAATTTAGAGCCGGTTGACGACTTAGGGTCTAAAACAGAGTCCGGTTAACTAGCCCATTACCGTTCAATATCGAATCAATGCCCCGTAACGACGGTTTGGAATGTCAAAGGGCATCATTAAAATGTCCCCGGGGGAGCTTCAAAGTGGGTGTAATAAGTGAAAGAGCCGCCTTATCGACGGCGCCGATTGGACCCCCAGATAGGTTAACGTTCGAAATTCTCGCATTGGGAACGTCGACTTCGACGCGCTTCCCGGAAACATTTTATCTTAAGACTTTGATATTTTGTTGACTTATTATTAAAAATATGTAATAGTCTATTTTATAATTGAATAAATTGTATAAATTTACACTTCATGATAATAACTAGACAAAGATATTAGAGATTTATAATATTAGATATTTTTTTTAAATACTTTACTACGTGATTACTTTATTTATCAATCATTTTGTTATTTTCTTTCACGATTTAATATTCTTTTTACATGAAACTTGTGCATCGTTGAATTTATAATTCACGTATTCGCTTCAAATAGAATTCATTAAATAAACTGACAACTGACTCGAGTTGGACAGGTAAAAAAGTCGGAAACAAGTTGCAAACTAAGACTGCGCTGCATTATTCAGTTTGGCACAGACATGGCATGATTTATAAGACAGTCAGCTCCGAGATTTATCTTCATAAAGGTTATCTTATGTATACCATTGAATAATAAAATAAATTACTGATTATTTAAGTGTCGGTCTTGAAGTTACGAGCTCTACATTTCTTATAATCTCTACCCATATATAGCAATTGTTTCGATCGAACAGGGACTTTTGTACACAATATACCTTATATTAGCTATGATAATCTTATAAATAATATATTACTTATTAAGTTTTATGCCGCGCGGACGGACTCGCGGGCGATAGTTAGTATTCCTATAAATGTGACTGAAGTATTGTAGTCTATTATAGTTTGATCTCTACCTAAGTAAAAGGTTATTAAGACACGATTAAGACCCATAAAAAACTTATTTTTATTATTAGATAATGGAATATATTTAATATCAGAACTTTTACATCAATGAATAGCGTCTCTATTGTTTTTGCTGTTTAAATAATTTTAAGTAATAATTTTCCATAGATTCCTTAGAGAGGAAAAGAACATACTTCACAATTTTTTTAACAGATTATGAACTAGTACTTTATGCAGAAATTGTTGTTAAGTCGTACTTATAACATGCGGCGATTCTTCGTAACGAATAATAACCTAACTAATAGTTTTAGTAAATATTTTCTTGATTAACTAATAGATGAACGAATTCTTACTAACTGTGGGTTTCATTGGCGCATCGCATATAAAAGAAAGGTAATCCCGCTCATTCTCTATGAAAAAGATAGAGACAATAATAATAGAGTCTTAATATCACTGTTTCGTCAGAGAAATTTCACGCTTGAGTATTTGTAATTGAAGGTGACTTAGTTGAACAAAAATAATATCTCAATAAGTCCAATCAAAAAATACAGAGAAAAATCAATCTTATCTTATTAGTGTTACATCTTAAATTCGTTTACTTACGAGTTCCTAGGGTCATCACCGAGGGGTTGTTCGACGAAAGACACATGCTTGGTGCGTCTGCTCTTCGGTCTGAACTCGAGCTTGTTGGCACAGCCCTTGTTCGCCTTCGTACGCGCTTCGAATATCACATGTGGGTGTTTCTGCTGAAACAAACGGACATATACGAATACTTTAATGTATTATATACACAGGATAGAGAATAACCATCGATGCTTAACAGATTACACAGAGATTTGTCCAAAACCCTCAATAAAAAAAGGTATAGAGATGTAAACGAATTCGAAATTCAAATTTTTATTAGATTATTTATGACAATCCATCCATTCGTCCTCGTTACACCCACTGCTGGGCATAGGCCTTCCCTAAAGATCACCACGATGATCGGTCCTGTGCAACCCGCATCCAGGATATTCCCGCAACCTTGACCAGATCATCGGTCCATCTTGCGGGAGGCCTGCCCACGCTGCGTCCATGTACGTGGCCACCATTCCAGTACCTTGCGGTCTCAACGGTTGTCCGTTCTGCGGGCAATATGGCCGGCCCATCGCCACTTAAGGTTTACAATTAGGTTTATGACAATGAGTTGAGTAAATTACTTTTTTAATTTTTTGTGTATAGCCGCGAATTCGCACAACAGAAACACTTAAAAAATGACATTGTCTAATATTTATAAAAATGATGACAACATATTTTATTACGAGTGTTTTGACAGAAGACAGTCATTGTATTTTTTTCTTGTTAATGATAATGATAACAAATGAAAAATATTTTATATAAAATGTCTCTAAGTTGGTTATAAAAATTATATATTCATGCAACTGTGGTAATAAATTCAACGCGATAACTATCACCTCCTTACCGCTGCGCTGGACGCACTTCCACATCTTACAATTTCTGAGTTTTACTCAATTTATTATGCGCCGCTTGAGAGAATACAAATCGAGAGAGAAAATTTAGTTTCCTCTATTTTATATTAAACTGATTATAAGAAAATAAACTCTTAAATTCTTTAGTCGGAAGAAAAATCAAAACCGATTAAAAATATTTACGCATATCTTCTCAAATATAGTTTAATAGTTTTGAAGTTTATAACGAAATTAAAGCGACTACTATAGTAGAGCCGCTACCGGAGTACATGATTGGAGAAATTATGGATGGATTGTATTATTTAAAGGATAGATAGGAGTAATTTCAGACACGATGGCTAATGAGATGTACTGAGATGTACGTAAGAGTAATGTAAAGAGTAGTGTGTACTGTGCTGTACTTTCAAGGAAGAGAGCATGGAGAAAAAGAAGTTTATCCTGTAAATACATTATTACACAACTTTTTTTTACCTAAGGTTTCAAATTACAGAGCTTACAATTTGACTTTGCTTCAGGGGTTCAGGAAAAATAAAGAGTAAATTGAATTAAATAGCCCAATCACGTCCCGACTGTCGGAAAGTCTGGAGGCAAGTTTGTGTGACAAGGGGAGGAAAAAACTTTATTACAGTAAAGTTATAAAACCATTAAGTACTTATTCTAATGTAACCCGTTATACCACAATTTATTGCATTGAGTTCTCAAAAACTTAAACGCTTAAGTAATGGTAGGTATCAAAATATCCATTTGTTTCATTGTAGACATATGAATGAATGAGCATCGCTTATTTCCTTATTTAACTACGAGTTTCAACTGTTTTGATACATGTATTACAACAATATTGCCATCTCACTCATCCTTATAAAAAAAAGAGAGATAATTATATGATGTTTCTTTTTGCAGTTGAAATACATGGTTGGCGAGTGTGTGCTTATTTGTATCTATCCAGTATTTAAAAAAGGCAAATACATCTACAGTTCTGTCATTCTGACCCTGTTGTATTCCTAAACGTCTATGCTGACGCTATAAACACCACGCAATGAGAAATGGTTTCAATTTAGCTGGTAAGCGCGGGGTGAGTACGGGCAAATTGGATGTGCCCCACCGGCCGTGTCCGTTTTCAGGATGTTGTTTTCGTATTTTGTTTTAGGTGTAGGTTTTAAATTAAGTTAATGTGAGGGACTTATTGTTTTAATATTAAACAAGTTATTTGCTTATTTACCGTAATTAAAAATAAGGTTTGGTTATTATTAATAATAAATGGGATTATATTGTTGTGAAATAAAATGATACTCTCTGATAGTTTTTTGTTGGAACAAAATACAATGTTCCGACTTTTTGTTACCAACATGAAAAATTATGTTGAAATGATATTAAAATAAATCACTTTGTCTTTGGCCTATTTCTTTCGGAATAACTTTTGATGTTTCTAATTTTATATTCCATTACTTTTCTTAAACTTATGGGAAAAGGAAACATCCTATATATTCCTGTCAAAGACGTACAACATTAGGAAATAAAATAAATAACATCCATAAATACAGACCAACGTGCGAGAGAACTCACAAATGTCAACCTCCTTGGAAAACTACATGACCAATGTGGTCAAAACTTAGGCCAGACGATAACAGGCTTAAAGTCAAAGTAGTAAGAACCACATGAAATGCACGTAGTATTTGTTTTGTAAAACTGGCCATTTATTGTACATAAAATGTAGTAATGCGTAATGTTTCTTCATAAATTGTTGCAGGCGCTAGAAACGTTTATTTGTAGCTGAAGGAATGAAATTGAGGGAGAAATTCGATCTCATATTTACGTTCCTTTGAAATAACAAACGCAACGATCTGTTCCATTTATGAATGTAGTTTTTAAGAGTGCAAATATTCCAACGAATGTTTTTTTATATCTTTTATTTTCATACATTTTTTCTTTATTGCAACACAACTTATGTATTACATAGATATGTATGCAATTTAGCTCCATTTGTATTAGAATATTTTCTGTAACTCGATAAAAAAAATATACTTGACTAGCAGTTGCCCGCGATTTCTTTCGCCCGGAATTAATAAATATAGCCCATGTCACCTGGGTTTTTTCAAATCGGTTTTATTATTTAGAGCCTATTGAATGCAAACAAACAATCAAATCTTTCTCTTTTTAATAATTATATAGATGTTAAGCTGAAAGTACAAAATAAAATTAAAAATTAAAAAAAAATCAGAAATAGAACTGGAAAAACACTTTTATATTCTTAAATCTCTTTTATTGTACAGTATTTCTTGCGTTGTCTATAGTTTCGAGTTCATTAGTGAGTATAAATTGAAGTTAGAAAGAAGACGAAGCAGTAAGATAGCGTTGTCTGGTCCTAATTGATTGCCATGCGGTGCGCCAGACGAACTGAACTCTGTCTATTGAAGTAAACAATTCTATTTGTGCAATTGCTTTTAAATACTATGTTTTGATATGTAATTATATCATATAGTGTCTAACACATCAAATTAAAATTATAGAAAAGAAGAGAAAAGTAGATAAAAATGAAATTTACTACAAAAACTTGTATCTTATTTTAGAAGTGGATGGATATATAAACATATTTTCATACTATGGTATCATTTACGCTGTTATCCATCAACATTTTCAATAATTAATTGCGGTACAACTACGTTGGCACATTAGCTGTGGAATGAAGGACATACTTTGTGCACATTTGGCTACGTCCGCGCGGAATTAAAAAAACGTAATAAGTAGCCTATGTGTTCTTCAAGACTATGTTCTACATCTATGCCAAATTTCATCACGATCAGTTGAGCAGTTCCAGAGATACCTTCAAACAAACATCCATGCATCTAAACATTCGCATTTATAATCTATATATATAAAAGAAAGTCGTGTTAGTTACACTATTTATAACTCAAGAACGGCTGAATCGATTTGACTGAAAATTGGTGGGCAGGTAGCTTAGAACGAGGAAACGGACATAGGATAATTTTTACCCCGTTTTCTATTTTTTATTCCGCGCGGACAGAGTCGCGGGTAAAAGCTAGTTAGTAATAAGTAAGATAATAGTTTCATACGCTTAAACAAATGAAGGCAACATTTACTCCTTATTTCAAAGTAACTACCAATTCAAACTTTCTAAGGTCCCTAAGGGGTACTAAGGGTAGTTTGAATGCAATAAAATATACTCGAATTACAAAACATACCGCCAACTTTTCAACACTATGCAAATATTAAAACTTGATAATCATATTGTAATATTATTCTAATGTGTGCCGAACTGTCGGCGGTTGGTTATAGACTTGTGTATTCGTTTGAAATTCGTGTTCGCGCGTAATTAGCATATCACCCTGATGGTAATTGAGGGGCTATCCTTATAAATGTGCCGTGGATGTGGAATGGATTTTAAACTAATGTGAATTCATTTAAATGAAGAAACTTCATAGAAACGATTAAATGTTTATAAGCGATAGACCGAAACAATGAAAATTTTTTCTTCCAATCCAAGTAATCGAAAAGTCTCCTAAAAGGTGTCCGAGGTCTTTTAATATTTTTTAATCTTACTAATATTATAAACTAGCTTTTACCCGCGACTCCGTCCGCGCGGAATAAAAAATAGAAAACGGGGTAAAAATGATCTTATGTCCCTTTCCTGGTTCTAAGCTACCTGCCCACCAATTTTCAGTCAAATCGATTCAGCCGTTCTTGAGTTATAAATAGTGTAACTAACACGACTTTCTTTTAAATATATAGATGCGGATGTTTAGATGGATGGATGGATTTGTTACAAGGTATCTCTAGAATATCTGTATGGATCTTGATGAAATTTGGCATAGATGTATAAAATATTCTGTAAGAACAAATAGGCTACTAAGTTTTTTTTTTTAATTCCGCGCGGACGGAGTTACGGGACAGCTAGTTTAATATAATTTAGGCCAGTTGAAGAAAATAAGAATGCTGAGTTGATACTATATTATAATTTCTGTCTAGTAACAATTTTGTAGTATGTTGAGCAGTAAATGTGTTTCAAAATGTGACTAAATTTAGTATCAAATTTTTGCCATGGCATCAAAATTTCCCATTTGATTTGTTGTAAAGCTCGAGGTCTCCGCAACGCGCTCGTAATCCAGCCCAGCTCTAATGGAACGCTGTATAATTGCACTGCTAACGAATTTTGGTTGCATTTACGCGAAACGGAGAGTTTCAACCAGTATCGTGAATGGAAAGCTTTAGTTTCACGCTTTGCCAGTATAACATAAAGACCGTAGAATTTATATACGAATGTTCTTATTACGTTTACTGTTAACTTAAATTTATCTTTTGACAAGTTATGATGTAAATAAAAGAGGATTGATATGGATCAAAAGATAGGGTAGGGTAAAAACCCTTACTTAGAGTAGGGTAAGGGTAAAAACCCTTACTTATTTCTTATTCTTAATTGTGTAATAACAAATGGCTCAGTGCAATGTAATCTAAATAATCTTTTCTAATTTATATACTAACAACTACTAATAGACAAAATATAATTATTTTAAGATTATCTTCATGGGACATAACTATCGTGAAAGCATATAGCTGTAAGCTATAGAGTATCAGGTCAAACAGACTTTTTACTGCTTTTGCCAGTCTCTATACCGTTGTTAATCGTGCTAACAATAAAATGTAGGCAATAAAGAGGTAAGAGAAATAAGTACGTTGTATTGAAATTCTTTCCCATACGGAGCATACTGATAGGGGTCCATTATTCACATAAGTAGTTCCCGGGGATCATAAATAAGCCGCAGGTGGGTAGAGTAAACGCAGCAACGGTGGCCACTTCGTGAGAGATAGGGCTGCTAATGCCAAGTAATCATTGGACGCTGTCATGCAATAAATAAGAAGATAAATATACTATACATCTTGGAGATATTTCAGATGTTTATCTTAATACATAAATAACTCGTGAATAATGTAATCTTATATATATAAAAGAAAGTCGTGTTAGTTACACAATTTATAACTCAAGAACGGCTGAATCGATTTGACTGAAAATTGGTGGGCAGGTAGCTTAGAACCAGGAAACGGACATAGGATAATTTTTACCCCGTTTTCTATTTTTTATTCCGCGCGGACGAAGTCGCGGGTAAAAGCTAGTCTATATATATAAAAGAAAGTCGTGTTAGTTACACTATTTACAACTCAAGATCGGTCGAACTGATTTGACTGAAAATTGGTGGGGAGATAGCTTAGAACTAGGAAACGGATATAGGATAATTTTTACCCCGTTTTATATTTTTTATTCCGCGCGGACGGAGTCGCGGGTAAAAGCTAGTTTATAATATTTCATGTAATATTACTGGGGAAATCTTTGTTTTGTGTCTTAAAAATACTATGATATAATTAATACTTACTAAATAAAAATAATTAATACATCAAGAAGGATATTCAGGACAAATGATAAAGAATTCTGCTAAGTTTTCGAAATCGTTTTCAGTTTTATAAAAACACAGATTTGCTACCTTTTTGTGTAACCTTTGGTGAACCATTCCATAAAAGCAGAGGCATCTATCAAGTCTGTATAATTAAGTATTGGCGGAAACCGGGTTCAAATGATTTAACCCTAAAAAGGGTTAAGGAAAACACAAAAGGGAATGTTCCCACCGTCATTTGTTTCTAAGCAACTCGTTCTCGTAACACAGCTGTTGATGTTAAAAATTTAAATGATTTGTTGTTTTTCATTGCCAAATAATAGAAATATTTAAATAATATAACAATGATAGAGTCCGTATATACAACGATAATTGCATTAATTTGCTGTCACTACCGGTGAAAGGTCACAACCTCAAAAAGATTAAAAAGAAATAAATTAACCTTACTCTGATATCATTAGTTTTCAGGCACGATACTCTTAATTAATATGTTTGCCTATATCATTGTTATTTATTACAAATTTTGTAATAGGAATTATTTTTGTTGCCTTTTAAAAAAAATAGTTGGCAACCCTAAGTAGTAGCTCGTGGGACAATATTTTGTTACAGAAAAAGGTATTGCCTCCTCGGTCTCGGCTGTAGAAACAATTGGGAGCACATAAGTTATCGACGTTCCGATAGTGCACACGATTTGTAAAGATCCTGTTTGTTTATTTACTAAATTGATACAGATGATGCGCGTTTTGTTAGAACCATTTGTGCTGAGACTTCTCGTTTTTTACTCTGTTAAACCATGTCCATTTTTAACTGGTAATATTCTTTACAGTTTCGTCTATGACGACATATAAAATAATTGAAAAAAAAGGAATTAAAAAACGTACAAAAATCTACGTCACAGATAAAATATTCGGTTTAAATGTCAATTGTATCAGCTAGTTTTCTATATGGCCAGTTGTTTTTTTCTTCGTATATTCAACGATAGTACGATTAATGTACTAAGAACGCATTTTTAAATTCACTAGATTGCAATTTTGTCATTGAAGTATTGAAAACATTCAGAGTTTTCACGTGTTTTAAATTTTATTATTATTTATTACCACTTTTATTAGGTAATTTCTTTTTTCAATTTCCTTTTTCTTTTGCCTTTTAGAAAATACTTTATTCCAACCTCAAGATATATGGCGTCGTTTTATATAAGGAAAGTGATTTTGAATACTATGATATATCGCTTTCCATTTGCCGTCCGGGGAACAATTTCACCTTTACTTTTGGCTCAAATTAAATTTTGCTTTCAGATGGATTCGATAAAATATTGACGTCGATCTCAGTTTGGAATATTCGTTAACATTTAGCGTGTAAAGGTACCTGTCAGATTGTAAGTGCTTCGTAATCGAATAAAAAAAAAGATGAAATATACTGAAAATAAAATATAATGTCAGTTGGAGAAACTTTTCCGGTTATATACTATTTACTTTATTAAATTACTAAATGTTTATGTTGAAGCGTTTTACGATGTAATTTCCTGGGATTTTAAAGTTGTACTTTTTACTATATTCCTACCTAGAATTTTCTAATCTTTTTACTCGATAAAGAATTACTCAAGAGACATTAAATGCACTCTTTCAAAAAGAGTACAGAGTATAAAGAACTAGTTCTTTTATTTATTTTTGTAATTTAGGAAGATTTTGTCTTTTTCTAAATGCTTCCTTCAATTATTTTTGTCGATTGTAAGTTTGAAGTGAGTCACTTTTTTTTTGCAGAAATCCGCATATCAATTAATTAGTGCAAGGGATTTTAAATAGTATTAGAAAATATTGGATTTTAAAGTCGAGACATTAGGTTTTATATTGCAATGTCAAACAATTCATTTGAATCTGACATTAATTTCTGCTACACTCATGTACATGATTAAGGTAATCATTTTTACATGGAAATAGCTGGAAATACTTCATTTACAAAACTTCAAAGTAAAATTAACTTGATACATTTTCATGTTTATCCGGTAGAGGTCGTTGACATGATCAATCTAGGCAGGGGCGATAGAAAGCCCGCCAAAGCCGACCGCAAGCCCCGCACAAATGTGCGGATACCTCGTATGCAAATTCGTCTGACCTCGCTTCGAACGTTACCCATCGATGGATATTGAAATCACCGAAGAAACCCTTTGTTTCGTGCCCGGAAATAAATTTGAAAGAAAAAAAAAATTGGGTTAATTTGTTACTTTGATATATTAAAGAACGAGAACGATCTTCAAACTATATACGATAACTTTTACAATATTGAAAAGATGCAAAAACATTCCACGTACGTAAATAATCACTCATTTGCTAACACTAGAATAACATCAGCCGTAGCTTTTTATTAAAAACAACACATTTAATTCAAAACACCATATTGTTCTGAATTTAAATAATAACCGTTATTTACCTTTTAATTAATCATTCGTATTTCAAAACTTACTTTTTGCATTGTGTCTGTGTCTATTTACAATGGAGAGAAAAAAAAAACAATAAACGCGGGCACAAACAACACAAGCGATACAGCCAAAATATTTCGGTACGTCTAAATAAAGCCGTGATTGAACGAACTGTTTTTCATTCGTTCGTTCTGAATGAGATGAATGGTAAAAAAACCGCTCCGAACGAACTATGTAACAATTATTGATGTATTTTTGGTGTCGGTTAAGTTAATCTATGTACGTGGGTTAAAATATTTATGAAGTTTTTACATATTTAAGACAAAAATAGACACGAGGAAATACACCTATAGCTTATTTATAAACTAAAACATAATAAATAACATTACACGATGACAAAAAAAAATATTGTAGGACAAAATCATAATCGTCCATATTAAAATTCTTAAGCGAAAAACATTCGAGAATTAATTTTATTTTCGGCTTAAGATTTATTCGGAAAGTTTCCACGAGATGGCGCGAGGGTCGCAGTGGCGGACTAACGCGGTATAAATACTCATGAAAATATTACGACTTTTGGGACCGCTGATAAAAATGTTTTAAATTAACAGCTGACGTCACGAATTATGAAGTTAACGACGTGCTAATATTTAAATGCATATTTTAATCGTATATTACTACACAAATATTGAGGTTTCTTACTTGATTGATTAACGTTTTTACAACATAGAATAATAGAAAATTGTCTATACTTTCTCAGCTTTCAAAATTAAATTTAATGTTTAACTTACTTATATTATTTTCGTTCAATATTTAACTTTATTTTGTACATCTTAAGAATTTTCAAAGTAAATAAACTTTCTATTCTGGGAATGTAAAGTTTCTATCTCGTAATCCTTAAGTAGGAAAGCGTTGTGAAGCCGTTTTGCGTTTCGTGAGATTGGTGATCGATCTTAAATCCTGGCGCCCTCTACGGGCTACTCTGTTAAAACTTAAGCTCAATATTTTCAACTGTAAAACAAGTGATTAATCTACGAGGGCCAACGTTACTTAGCTAAGTAAACAATTTTGAAGATATTTTCTCGCATTATCCAAGTTTAGCTGTGTTTTATAGAATCTGTAAATAAATCAATGACTAATCTTTTTACCTGGCCATTTACATTACATTTTAATTAAATTAAAAAATTAAATCTTACTAATATTATAAATGCGAATGTTTCGATGGATGGATGTTTGTTTGAAGGTATCTCCGGAACGGCTCAATGGATTTTGATGAAATTTGGCATAGATGTAGAGTATAGTCTGGAAGAACACATAGGCTACTTATTAACTTTTTTTTTTAATTCCAGGTGGACGAGGTCGAGGGCGAAAGCTAGTAGTAAATAAAATAATGGAAAAAATTTCAAGTATAGTTTCTATTTTGTAAACAGGATTGCAGAACATTTTAATTGTAAGTTGGTATACAGCGCTATTCTAACTTATTTAATTTAAAATTAGTCTAAACGGCAAGTAGCAAAAACAACAGTAAACAAGCTATGCACTGGCCCTCTTACATTGGACGTTATTCAATTGTTAGTTTCAACGGGATGTTTCAATTTCAAGTTAGTGTAAGTTAGTTAAGTAAAGACAAATTTAGTTACTTGTATGCAAAAACAGTCACGATACTGTGGTAACAGGTTTATGTTAAAAAGAGTCCTATATTATTCTACTAATGCACGACAGAGATAGATTTTCCCTAATAGTAAGGAGTTTACTGTGTTACGTGGGAATTTTATTACGTTTTTATGTGTATGTATAATATATTTGTAAACTAGGTGTCGCCCGCGACTCCGTCCGTGCAGAATTAAAAACAAAAAACTTGAGAGGTGTCAAGGGACACCCGGATGGAACGAAGTTCCTTTTGATTAATTAGTGAAGAAACCAATGTTTATTCTATGAATTCGTTCCAAAAACTTAAGTCTTCACAAGAAGTACATTTTATTTCTATGAATTTTCGTTATATGTATATTGTCACGTCGTTGCCATGGTGAAGTAGCGCTCATTCGTCGTTAACATACTTACTATAGCAAAAAGTGTCGTGACAACGTTTCGTAAGAATTTTTTCCGTCTAGAACCCTTTCACAACGCGCGATAAGAAACTTCGTTCCAAAACGTAATAAGTAGCCTATATGTTCTCCAGACTATGTTCTACATCTGTGACAAATATCATAAAGAACCGTTGAGCCGTTTTGGAAATACCTTCAAACACACTACCATACATTCATACATCCATCCATCCAAACATTCGTATATATAATATTAGTAAGATTGCATTGTGATTTCCTGTAACATAGACAGCTAAATCAATTTTAATGAGTTATCGTGGGTTTCTGAAATCTCTGTATAAAACATATCCTTACCTTTTGATCTGAGAAACTCATGGTTAATTATCATTCCATACATATTCCTCCTCAGAGTGTGAGTTAGGTTTGTGATTTTTTAATTAATTGATTTTCAATTGTTTCTTTATATAACAGTTCATTTAATTATAATTTAAATCAAATTCTGAATTCAAGAACAAGTGACGACATTGGCAAGAGGAATCCTCGATCCAGCGACTGGAATAATTCAATTGTGAGCGTAATAAACGTATTCTGCAAGTGCCAAGAGCGTTTAGAGTAAATTAGTTTAGTTGTCCAGGTCAGACCGCGCGTCGTAACGAACGCGAGACCTAATTCGGTCAGTTTGGTGTGAAGTCGAGTAGTCGGATTTCACATTGTTAATTACAGAATTGGCGATATTTTCAGATTTTAATTTATAATAAACGACATATAGAGATTCTTGGTCCATAGTCTTTTTTGCACATATTGCTTAAGCTAAATTACAATATTTATTTATTTTAATTTTTAATTTGCTTCATTGCTATTTTTTTTATTTTAATACATTTTTTCCATCATCATTTCATGATCAGATTTTGATTTTAAAAGTGCACTACTTAGTATTGAAGTCTTTATTTCATTATCTCACACAACTCACGCCTGTAACCCAGAGGGGTAGGCAGAGATCACGCAATCCACCTTTCACCATTTCTGGAGACGGAACGGTACGGTAAGCAGCGTCATCGTTTCATTAACTTATATTCCTTATTTTTTTAATGGTGTTACTTTCAGGTTTTGTTTTCTGTTCTGATTTGATGGTTTCTAATATAAATATTTGCAAACAAGTTAGAAGCAAAGTGAAAAGAAATATTTTCAACGCTGCATCCCCTCGAGTGTATATAACGACACAGTATATGATCTGTGCTGTTTGTTACAGAGACCAAATATTGTCCAGGATTCTTGTACCGTGTTTATTATTCTCCGGGGTAGCTGGCACAACTCCTGGATTTCATGTTTATACAACGCTCCATCGTGGAGCTAATCAACAGTAGTCAAATAAACTAATATTAGTATGTTATTGGATGTATCGTTTTTTTAAGTATATAATCGACTTTGCCTTGCGCAGTTTAGGGGTAGCAGTAAGGTCTTGGTGATTTGAATCGAGAGTAATGTAATTTAGAAATCTTAGCACGAATTTATTAAAGTGGGAATAGTTAAATTTACTTTGGGACAGCCCTAGCGTTTGTGTTGTGTTGGATACAGGGCCGTACAAGACATATTGAGATGCATCGTCGAGTCTACGGCAATTCTTCTGTGCTCATAAATCAACCCGCTGTACACTGTTGTATACCAACGAAACGAACCTAAATACTCGAGTACGATGGGTCGCACTCGGGGATATGGATGTAGTAGGGACCCAAATATTTAAGCGTGATGGGTTGGACCCGGATCGGCGTATATATTACATGTTGTAGCGCTCTACATGGATACTTTGTATGGATTGTTTATAAGTATAAGTAAGTAAGAATCGCACGGATATTATTTATCTTCGTTTATAGTTTTTGACAATAGATTTTACATTTACATTAATCGTTAAGGAATAAAACAAATTTAAATATAAAGAGTAATAAATAGTTATTTAAAACTAGCTTTTACCCGCGACTCCGTCCGCGCGGAATAAAAAAATAGAAAACGGGATAAAAATTATCCTATGTCCGTTTCCTGGTTCTAAGCTACCTGCCCACCAATTTTCAGTGAAATCGATTCAGCCGTTCTTGAGTTATAAATGGTGTAACTAACACAACTTTCTTTTATATATATAAGATATTATTGTTAATTTAATTTATCCTTGAATACGGAGATGTAAGATTTCTATTAAGATTTTGTTAATTTCTATTAACGTTGTAAATGTATCTGGCTTTAAGACGCAATGAAAACAAAACAAAACAAAGTAGGTCGTGAAGTAACATTTAAAGACCCCATTTACTAGAAACATGCTCCTATAAATTTCAAATTCTCTAGAAGCTCTCGTATTAACTGTATTTTCTGTTAAACACTTTGCTATCAGCTTTAAAGATAATTTTAAGTACGCTACAGTCTTGATATACAGGCGAAAAAGAAAAGAAATGGTGTGAAATTAATTGTCCATTGCTAGCTTGTTAGTAGCACATGCGTTATTGAAAAGTGTAGTTTATGAGGTGTTTCGGAAGATCGGTCTTTCGGTCCTCGAAAAAAATTTAAATGAGGCTGATTGAGTCAAAAAAAAAAAATCCCATTGGACTAATTGATCATAAGGCCGGCCTTATCGGCCCACCGGAAAGCACTTCCTTTTGGATCCTCTGATTGATTCTATGGGAAACACCAAATTTAACTATTTTTAAAATTTAGTTTGAACTTAATTGGTAAAAAACTGCAACAAACAATAATTACAAAAGAATTGATATTATTTTACTAATATTATAAATGGGAAAGTTTAGACACATGGATGTATGGATGTTTGTAAGAGAGTATCTCCAAAACGGCTGAGCGGATCTTGATGAAATTTAGCATAGATGTAGAACATAGTTTGGAAGAACACATAGGATACTCATTAAGTTTTACTTTTTAATTCCGAGCGAACGGATTCGCGGGCGACAGTTAGTTTATTATATACTCTAAGGAAACGTCTACTAATATTCTGATTCTCAATTTACTTAACTTCACAATTATTTTTTCTTCGATAAAGAAATAATAATAATACCAAAAAATACCCCTCATTCTTTTGTCTTAGCTCTTTTACATATAACTTCACATTTCCAGCTCACACAAAGAGAAATATGCGAGAACGAAAAAGATGCATATACTTATGGAATCGTTTGTTATTCGTTTACTTGAAGTTGTTCATGCTCGAGTCTTGTGTAAACTTGAACGCTTTTGTGAATCTATGATGACAATGGATTGAAGTCTTTTATTTATTTTATTCAAACTTATGGATTAATTCGCTTTTCTTGTCCTTTTTTTGTTTATAGAGTACTAGCTGCCGACCGTGATTCCGTCTGCGCGGAATTTAAAAAAAACTTAATAGGAGCCTATGTGTTCTTTCAGACTATGTTCTACATCTGTGCCAAATTTCATCAAGATTCGTTCAGCCGTTCTGGAGATACCTTCAAACATCCATCCATCCAACCATCCATGCATCCATCTAAACATTCTCATTTATAATATTAGTAAGATTAATACAGATAAGCTATCTTAATTTATTACGAGACCATAAATTATAAAAACTATAAGTTGAGACTATGTTAATAAATACCTTAGATGAAAAAAAATGTTTCTAGATTAATTATTGGGTTAAAAAGTATAACATTCAGAGTGAAAGGCGAATTTAAGGACAACTCTTCAAATAAGTCAAGCCGTATTTGGGAGGTTAAAATTAAATATGTTTTCTTCTTCTTCTTCTTCTTCTTTTAAACGGAGACTTTGGGATCAGAAAGCCACGGTAAGTAATGATTTTTTTACGAATTACGGTACGAAGTTACTTATTCTTGCAGAGCAAACTTATAAAAAAACGTATGTACATTTCCAATACACGTATTCAATCTTTAATTCAAAGACATATTTGGTCTCAACAAAACTTATAGACGCCTTCACAAGATGATATCCATTTAGACGAAGGCTATAATGGTCAAGATTGCGGGTGCGATCATCTATGTGAGTCCATTACGGGCCATTCCCGATCAATCGGGACCACTTGAGGCCTTGTGCAAAGAGTAATTGCTCGCGTATCGGCCATTTTCCCTTTTTTCTTTTCATCAATAAGATTTATTAGAAGTGATAGCAGAAAGGGATGTCGCGATACTAAGGGATAATAAACTGACTCATTAAACATCCTCTATCTTGATAAAGCGTTGACTGTCTTTATAAATCGGAATTGGATAAATCAGGTAAGTATTGGACAGTCTTTTATCGTGACTGACTAGTCACTGTCTTGCCTCTTGCATTTACAGTTTTACTGGGCTTGAGGTGGTCGGGCGCAGATGGCGCTTAGCCTAAACATAGTATAAGAGTAAATTTTATAGTGTTTATTTGAGATTTATATATGAACGTATATATGAACTGAGATTATGTATTTACTAGTTGTAGCTTTCCTGTTGTTATTTAACTTTGGATTAGTAACGAAACTTTATTATTTTTACACTCCAACGCGTATTTAACTTACCAAGTACCGACATTAGTCACCATAGCGTACTTTCTATCTTTTTTTCACAGCTTAATTTGTTTTGATTCTTATTGTATATAATATAATTCGAAACGTTGCTAAAATTGTAAAGGAGGTCGAGCAACCTCTCACTAAATCAGCTACCTAATTAATTAAGCATGGGCGCCACCTGCCGGGTATTCCCAAAACTTGTTAAAACTTCCGATTAGCAGTTAACACTGACCGGCACTGGCACTGGGATAACGGAGGTCTAACGAGCCGTAGCTTTTTCCGCCCGTCCACAGTTTTTGTGTGGAATTTAAAGTTCCGGGTTAACAAGTGGTCGTGTAATGTCCACGAATTAATTATATGGGTGCTAATGTTCGCTTTTTGTGGGAATTATGAAAGTAAGGCTGGTTAGGGATTCAGATTTAGGGTTAAATTGATTAGGAAAGTATTAACAAATGAACAACACAAATACATATGTTCACATACTAATATAATAAAATGGGATAAAATGATGTAAGAGGAGTTAGTTCAAATTGATTTCCTGTCATCATCAGCTCACTATACGTCTCCATTGTCGGTCTCGGAGCCTACTTTAAGTCAGGGGTGACTAGGCCATAGTCAACGACGATGGCTCAGTGCGGGTTGTTTGACTTCACAAATATCTTTGAATTTCTTCGCAGTTGTGTAGTTTACATCGTGATGTTTTCTTTCACCGTAAGAAGGTCGGATAAATGTCGGATAATATTCGAACCCAGGATATGAAGATTACAAGTCCAGTGTTTAAACTCTGAGCCAATGACGTACTAATTATAATTTATTAATATGGTCAAGTACCAATTACCTATATTTATTATTAATCGTCTTAAACGCTTGAATTGGGTTGATAAAAATCGTATACCTATTTTATATATAATATATATAAATATATATATGTAGTGGCAGGATATATTTTGGCAAACTCTAATTCAAACCAAACATTCCTCCTTCATGGAGTTCACTTTCGAATCTAATTTCCCACTCAAATTAAACGGTGTCACGATTTCCGGACGGGATTAGTGACTTAGTAAACATGGCTACACTGACGAATGAAGACGTGGTTTTTCTTAAACATGTTGTCTTTTAATTAAAACTCGTGAGGTGTTCCTTTGTTACATTGTTTGTTTATGTAATTAAGGGGCATTGAGATTCATTTATTCATTTAAAATTAGATTACTTAAAACGAAGCTTTCTTCTTTCAGAGAAAACCCTTGTTTTACCGGTTGTTAGAAAAATATGTGGTCTTATATGATAAATTAGATCTATAGACTTAAAAAACATTTTTTTTTAATTCATCATAATCTTTAGCCCACTATACGTCCTGATCAGTGAGGTTTGATGTTTTCCTTCACCGTACGAACCTCGGATTTTCCGTATAAAAATTGAAAATCATAAAAACACACTGGTATATGGCAGGATTCGAACACATGACCTGAAAATTACAAGTTAAGTCAACATCCCCAGAGTCAACAACGTTCTGTCTTAAGTATTACGTCTTTTCCAAATTTTAGTCAGGTAGTAAAAGGTTTTTTTAAATATTTAGCAAGGAATGTTTTTGCAAGATGTAGAAGCCACAAATCAATTGATTATTCCTACTTAAACTTTACAACCTTGTTCCGTTTATGTAGTAAAAAATTAAACCAATCGTAGTCTATCATGAAACAAGTTAATAAATCATGGATACTCGTGTAACGCGTTTGTAAAAGGTCTGGTTTGCCGAGCAGTCGCCCAGTTCATTACACAAAGTGCAGGCTTACTATGGTCGCCATTTTTGTTTCCAAACCAATTTATTTAATGCCCCAAACAGCAATTGCTCTCCGGTGAGATTTTTTTTTCAGGTCAACTTTTACCAACTTCCTAGAATGACCTACAAGAAGTTAGAGTGTTACATTAAAACTTATACCTTCGGAAGTTTGAATCAACATATTGGTTGATAAATTGAAGAAATTGCAGAATTTTCTACACAAAATCACGAAGACAGTTTTGCAGAATAATTTCTGTTTACAGCTTTACTGACAAATAATTATTATTCTAGTCCTAGATGAAAATAAAAAAAGCTAATAATAATAGTATCTATAACTTGGATTTTAAAGTTATATATTATAAAATTTGAAACATTTGTAATGTGATGAAGTAATAAAGTTTAAATTAATACTTGTCTGTAATTAATATGATCAAGATATATCAGCGTGTCGGTATTAGGGTTGTCGGCCACCTGTCACATGCTATCAGGCGCACCTAACCAATTATAACTTTGTTAGAACACGCAAGGATCCTATCTTATTCCATCTAGTACCCTTAATGGTATTTCTTGTGGATATACTTCTTAATATCGCTAGTTTATAGTTGCGTAGCGTACCTGACAATTGATTACAACTTTTTGATGTGAATCTTAATTGAATACTAAATTAGAATTGAATTGTTTACGTTTATTTATCGCCATATTTAACAAAACATGGTGTTATCAGCAAAATAGTGAAGATTATAATCAGATTTTGCGTTCAATCTTAATATATTTTAGGTTAATGAAATTTACAATTACCATATTGTTATAAATTATTTACTACTTAACTTAATAGTCTTTTTAAAACCATTTTTTGTTTATCAGCGACATATTTTATTAAGATTTTTAATCTTACTATTATTATAAATGCGAATATTTAGATGGATGGACGGATGGATGTTTGTAGGTATCTCCGAAACGGCTCAACGGATCTTTTTGAAATTTGGCACAGATGTAGAACATAGTCTGGAAGACCACATAGGCTTCTTAATAAGTTTTTTTAATTCTGCGCAGACGGAGTCGCGGGTAACAGTTAGTCTATTATATTTTTCTCTGGATTGTGCCTTCCATTGAAGGTAATTACTACTAAATTGGACGATCGAATAATTTTACTTTATATTTACAAATGTGTTTTTTTTTTGGATAGATGTGAAATATTGAATAATGGTTTCGGCGGCCAGACTATGAATATGGCATTGAACAGTAATAGTATCAAGGGCTATTACGATGCCCCTCGAACCGAAAGCAATCAATCGGAGGTGGAGGTAATTGTAATGGAGGTGGTCCTTCGAATTCAATTTCCAATAGCTTTTTCTCGCCACTTTAATTCGGCCATGTTTCTCGCGATTTAACCGAATCAGCCTATCCCGTGGTTCATTAACTTTGATATTTATTTTAAATTGCTTTATTACATGCGATACCCATCATATAGAGTAAATAAATTGTGTTTACATTTGTAAATGTATAATTCAAAAACCTCATTTTTAGATAGACTTTACAAGTAAACATGAAATAGGAGTAGATTTTTTAATCGTACTTATTTCTTAACACAACGCAAACATCATCTTCATCAGCTTACACCTACGCCATACGACAGTGCATAGCCAAGCACGCTGGCCAAGAGCCAAGCGGTTGGTTGATTTCCCCACATATCTTTTTGACTTTCTTTCCTTCACCAGAACGTCTGATAAATGTACATATGTATACCTGGGGGGATTCAAACCCAGGATTTGCAGATTACAAGTCAAGTGCTTAATCTCTGAGCCTTCGACGCTCTGAATACAAAACCACGACATGAGTGTTACAACATTATCTATATATATAAAAGAAAGTCGTGTTAGTTACACTATTTATAACTCAAGAACGGCTGAATCGATTTGACTGAAAATTGGTGGGCAGGTAGCTTAGAACCAGGAAACGGACATAGGATAATTTTTACCCCGTTTTCTATTTTTTATTCCGCGCGGACGGAGTCGCGGGTAAAAGCTAGTAACATATAAAAATGTTGAGATAGAATATACATATTTTCTAATATTTTTTTATTAAATTCCCTCGACACAGTCTTTTGTCATAATTTTCATCGTATCATGACATTTTGTAATGTTCGATGGTAAAAAGAATTGTGAATTTTGTGCAGAAGGGAATTTTAAATGTGCCGAGGAAGGGAGCTATCGATTTAGATAAAGTGTTGGCGGGATCGCTGCGGGACCGATCGGGAACCGGCAACGGCTCCAGTCCTCACCAACATAGCTCTGAATCTATTTGATGAAAAAGCTTAAATGACAATGTTTAGTAATGCTCTCATACGTCTCAGTAAAGGTAAGAAGAAAATAGAAAATAAGTCGTGTTACTTGAATAACACACGAATCTAGTCATCTGTATTTCAGTTCTGTAAATTAAAAAAAAATTGCTACTAAAAATTATAAAACTAGTACTGACAATGACTTCAAAATAAAAATAACTTATATCGTAACAACTCGATACGGACAAAACAACATGATTCATAGAGCACAACAATAAGCCGATAACAACGGCCGGCGGGTAATAAATAATTCAGAACATCGTTAAAAATAACGACGCGATACAAGAATGCGCGCCAAAGTGGACATAGTCGAGTCATAGCAAAACATAACCAAACTCGATCGAAATAATTCGAAGTGAAGTCGAAGTAACGCGAAAGTCGAAGCGAGAGTAACGGAGCGAAGTAGAAGTGGCGGGAAAACCCAATTGGAAATTGAATCCGGTGGGATTATCTCCGCTGCAATTACCTACGCTTTCAATCGGTTATTTTCACTACGTAGGCTTCACGTAAAGAGCCTTGAGATATTTTTATTCGGTTCTCTGTTATATTAAACTAGAGGCTTCCCATCGAGTTTGGGTAAATCAAGGAAGTATTATGTTTTGAATTAATTTTGTAGTCAAAGATTAAAAAATAAATTCTATTTCTGTGATGGATCTTGAATACAAAATTTTGATTTTAGAACACTTTTGTACACGTTTTGTTTTTAATATTATTTAAGATTGCTTAATTAAAAAGTTACAGATGTGTTCATGTTTGTTACAGACAGCAAATATAAAAAGCTTAATCTAAGCACTTACACAAGAGGTTATTTTGTTCGTCTGTTTACTTACTCCTTAAATCTAACTGAAGGTTTTAATCATATTTTAGTTGATAAAGGCTAACAAATTATCAAAACTGATATGAAACTTTTGTAACTGGCAAGGAAATTTAATTTTTTTATTCAAGAACGAAAGTATATATGTCTTCAAAGCCGTAATTCTCTAAAGAAATACATTGAAAAATGTATATAACACAATATAATTGAATTGAAAATCTGTATAAACAGACATCTAACAATACCCGGTCTCTCATATTATCATGCATGCATATTATAATTTGCTTCACAATAATACCGGCTACGGTTACCCGCAATGCAAATTTATGACGTAATTCAACGTAAGCATGACGGCACTAATTTATAGAATAATTTTACTCGAAACTCTTCATTCTCTTATCCGTTATAAAAAAGTGTTACATTAATTAGCAATACAGAAATTATATGTACTAGCTGTTGCCCGTGACTTTGTCAACGCGTCGATTCATATATGTATATGAATGCGAATTTTTGGATGGATAGATGTATGTTACTTCGTATCTCCAGAACGGCTGAACGGGTCTCGTTGAAATTTGGTATAGATGTAGAACATAGTCTGGAAGAAACCTAAATCTTACTTGTTAGGTTTTTTTTTGATTCCGCGTAGATGGAGTCGCAGGAGAAAGCTATATATTGTAAATTTTGTTTCACTTATAGTTCTTAGTCATTTTTTGATCGAAATTACTTCTGATTTTTGAACAGAAAAGATATATTTTTTATGTGAAAACTAAAATCATATAGAAAGTAACTAAATATATGAATTATGTATCATTTCAGTCTTTGAAATGAAAATGAAAGTTGCAATTTATCCATCCAATTGGAAAATATATGTTTACAAGATTCAATTACATCTTCTAAAAGAAAGATGAGAAAATAATTGGACGTTGTCTAGTTGTTTAATCAAATACGAATCATAAAAGTCTGGAGAAAAACAACATAAAATCTTTCTAAGGTGAACGAACTCAAAAACATTTACAAATAGTGAATTCAAGTTAAAAGTAAAATGCAAGTCATTGTGCACTATATTAATCAAAAGCGGAACAAGTTATGAAATGCAAGTTACTTCGGTAACTTTTCAGTTGAAATACACCTCTTTAAATGTTTTCTACGTAACTACATCGTTTTTAGTTTGACGAGTCACAATGAGTAGCATGATATTTAAGCAAATATTTTTATTATATCAAAAGGTGGCAAACAAGCAAACGGCAATCTGAATTCGCCAAAATAGCGAGACGACCGTTGTCCACAGACATACGTAAATGAAGATGCGTTGCCTATCTTTAATTAACGGAGAAGAGGACGCCTAGAAATAGAATATTAGCCCTTCCTATCTTCGCGTCCCCTCTTCCGCAAAAATCCACTTCCCTTCCCACCCTTTTCTTATTAGATCTTCTTCTAATAAGAAAAGGGTGGGAAGGAAAGAGGACTAAAATTAAGCCGCCTGCACGACACTCATCAGACGAAACGCGGAATTGCTTCCACTTCACGCATGTCTTCTGTGTGGTCGTATTTCACCAGACCCATTCGTGCACCCAACAAATATTATTGTTGCGGGATCTACCTCTGTTAATTTAAATAAATGAGTAAAAACAAAAAACATCTTAAGACCTGATGTAACAAACCCAAAGAAGGAAGAAAAATCACTAGCAATATTACTTTTTCATAAAGGAGAGCATAATTTGAAAATTTGTCGCTTAATTAATGAATAGTACCTCAGCAAGCCGTTGCTCGCACTTGTTCTAGGCTTTAATCTCTCATTAGGCCGTCGTCGCGTATCACTAAGCACTCTGAGACTCGTTAAGTTAGCGCTATTATACTTAATTACAGTGTAAAGCGAATTGTAATTCTGTTAAGGTCGGGCCACGAGACTCGCGACCATTCACAGGCAGTATTGTAATATTAGAGCTTTTTTTTAGTATGGTTTGATATGATTTAATGCGTTAATTTATGTAGGGTTAGTTGACTGAAGAAAAATATTATGACTGTAATTAATTCTCATTGGAAATATGGCCAAACGTTAAATGACAAAAAAACATGTGTCTGAATTAAATTCTCGACCCACTCACTTTGTGGCCCACAATCGTCAACCACAGAGTCATAGATGCGTTTATCAGATTACGAAGACATTATTACGTAGACGTCAGATTAATTGTAATCTATTGTTGTATGTATGTAGGACAAAGGGGAGGCTGTAAAGGATTTTAAGACAACAGGACCGGCGCCGGAGCCTAGCGCTTCCTTTTCATTACATCCCCATTCAAATTATAACAATAAGATTACAAGTATCTTGCGCGAAAATGTAAAACAAAGACCTTCCATTTTGTAAGGGCAATTCACAAATTGAATTATACAGTGTTTATTTAATTTAATTTAGTAAAATATGACGTTAGGTCACTTGAATTGTAAAAGTACCAGATATCACAAATCATTTAACAAAAGCAGTAACCTATTCAAACACAGAAAGCGTTTTAATCTCATGAGCAAAAACAGGTCTACATATAACTCACACTCAAATAAAGCTGTTAACACAGTAGCCTGGTGTGACTAAATTTATGCAGCGGTCACAGATAAGGGCCGGGATTATCTGGACCGGGACAAATGTCTCTGTCTGACAACGGCTATTCTGACGGACAGCGTTAGAGCGATTTGAGCAGGGTCGCGGGACAGAGGCCACTTCAAACAATTACAAAGTGGCCTTTTATATGTACAATATTTTAGTTTCGTATATAACATAGTTAACTTTGTACGCATAGATCATATATAAATACAACATAATTGTCCTCGTCCATGTTCTCACTAAGGGTCAAGAACCCTATGTTAAGGATGCCTAGACCTTAGTCAATAACTTTAGCTGTACGTATTGGCTGAGTTCATACACATTTTTGGATTTCTTTGCATATATGAGCGGATTACAGTTTAATAATTCCATTTAAACCATAATTTTGAAGAATTACGTTGTAGGCAATATGTTAAATTATCACGACAGCTATGTGCGTTGTCCACGCGTAAACGTCACAGTTATTTATGCGGCCACATAAAAGATTCACGGCTCAACGAAATAGCCAGCGACACTGTCTCATGAACATTACTCAGCTGCCCCGAGAGATGAAACTTCCTAAGAATCTCATCTGTTTCATTATTAAAATGTGTAAAGCGGCTAAGAATTTTTAAAACTGCTTAACAATGATCTTATAACATTTTTGATTATAAACCGAGAGAAATCTTACTTTCTTAATAAATGCGAATGTTTGGATGGCTAGATGGATTTTAAGGTATCTCCAGAACGGCTAAACGGATCTTGATAAAATTAGGCATACCTAGATGTAGATCATAGTCTGGAATATCACATTGGCTACTTATTATGTTTCTTTTTTATTCCGCTCGGACGGAGTTGGGTGCGACAGCTAGTCTTCAAAAAAAGAAAAATTTGCAAGAAGAAAAGTCTGAGTAAATTATTCCTTGGCTTAAGCATCAGATAGTATTGCTATGCAATTCTTTAAAAACACTAATCTAGATGACACTTGTTTAGACAAGTGTCATTCCAACACTATATTTGGAATAGTTAATTAGGTTATTTAAACATCCAGGTGATTATTGAGGCAACTTGGACAATGCTAGATATTAATATCTTATCCTCTTGTTCTGGAAAAGGTCTGTCGGCGGTAGAACGATAACGTCGCATTGTCTGTCGAAAGTATAAGGGATTACTAAGAGACTGGTGTAAGATCCAATTGTTTAGCAAAGACGCAGTCTTTTTGCTGCAGTATCAAAACAAAAATTATTTAATTTAGAACGTTCAATGTATTCTTTAAAAAAATTCTGAAAGAAGTAATTAAAATAATGTAGTCATGACCTAGGATTGACATTTAATAACATTTAGAAATTAAGTAACTACTGTTCTTCTTGAAATCAAAATTAATGTAAAAGTTATTGTACCTTCCAATTTGAAGCAAAATTAACATGGATTATTTCCGCTTCGCTGAAACTAATCGGTAATCAAAGTTTAACTTAAGGAACCGTACGGTGAGGCGTCGACGCATGAAATATCTGTAATAATAATAACCACGCATCAATATTGTATCGTAAAGCGATCATATCTTGTCTGGAACTCTATTAATTGTCTATTTGATATTGTGTATGGGATTAATATTATACGGGAATCAATTAAGAAAATAATTATGTCTGTAGATAGCGAAGTAAGATTAGAAGCATATGAATATGGTATACGAGAAGCATATGCTATCATATTATTCATACAAGTAAATAATTATTATTAACAACTATAATGCAAAATTGAAAGCAAATAAAGTAATCGTAGTTTGCATTTTGCAAGAAAACAAATATATTATTGATTCATCATCTTCCTTTTTCTTACAGAGCAAAGGGTTCATATTGTATGTACTATTTCAAATTTTTCGCTTCTTATTTGTATCGGCTTTCATGCATCCACACTATCATTGATATTTCTCTATCTTTGTGGCTACAAATGAACTGTATAATGAACAGTGTTTATTCTAGCATCCTCATCACATCAACCCTTTTCCATATATCTCTATCAGTCTTCTTTATTGAATCGCACAGGTTAATTTAAACAAACCACAATTTCATTTGAAGCATGTTCAAGTATCTTGTTATTAACTAGGGCCGTGTCAAGGCTCCTTTCTTTGCATTCATTCTGACACACTTCATCGCGTTTCAAACACGTATAATGAATCACTTGTGAACGCGACTGTATGGGACCTCAGTGCTCGCTATTTTTTCTTACAAAGAACGTAGATGTACCTTCTTTAACCTAGTTATGTGCTCGTCAACCTAATTCAATTAAAACGACGAAATGTGATTCAATAGATTTTGAAATGGAATTATGGAACATCATTTCCTAGATTTGTGCAACTATGAAGGTATATTGAGAATTTCTAAATTACTTGCCTTCATCATGTTTAGACATTAATTACTTTGGTTTGCATAATAAAAACTCCACTTAGTATCATTAAAAGTATAAGGGTAATAATATTTCTAACCGTGAGTTTCTGAGACCATCTCTGCAAACATATCATTATCCTTGTCATTATCTTTGACAAAACAGAGATAACAATATGTTTTAAACGGAGATTTTAATCTTAGAAACCCGCGGTAACTGTTTTCATAATTTGATTTGTGAATCAATCTAACTAATGCCATAATATGCAAGTATTTTTGAGGTCTTTATTTAAGAAGATTTACAACGTATGAAGTTAACAATTTCTGTTTTTATGTATTGTTTGTTGAATTATATTTCGGTAGTGAAAACCAAAGGTAATAATTATTCTTTAACAATTTAAATACGTACAAACGTACAACATTAATTGAAAACGGAGTTATCAACAACAGAAAATGTTTTAATTAAAACTTTGAGAAACGAATGCGCGCCGGCGCTGTGTAATTGCTGTCCTCGGATAGCGTGACAACTCGTCCTTTCTCCTCATAAACAATAAACGCATAGAAATATTTCAGGTATAGATAAATACAATAATTTAAACGCACGTCGTTTGAGTTGTAGTTACTTAGATATAAATGAAAATAAAATCAAAAAATTTAATTAATTTTACTCATTGATTCTACGACATTTCATAACATCATCAGCTCACTATACGTCGCCACTGAGGGGCACGGAGCCTTCCTACGTTAGGGATGACTAGGCCATAGTCAACCACGCTGGCCTAGTGCGGGTTGGTTGACTTTACGCACATCTTTGAATTTCTTCGTAAATCTGTGCAGGTTGTTTCACAATGTTTTACGAAAGTCGAAAAACACAATGGTAGATGGCGGGATTCGAACCCAGGACCTGCAGATTACAAGTTAAGAGCTTCAGCCCCCGACGCTCTTTTTTTTCAAACGTTTGTTTTACAGTTATTTTAAATGAAACGATTGAATCCAATTTCATTTTATTGTTTGAAAAGGAAATAATTTTCAAACGACTGTATTAATCTAAAATAGCACATAAATGCACGGAATATACGAATTTATTGCAATATTTTTGTTTGTTTTTAATCTCCGCTTTATAATTATTCCTCTTTCAATTTCCTCTGCGTTTGATGCAGTATTTGTTTGTAACAAATCCCGGAAAAAACAGAAAATGAAACCATGTTCATACGTTAATATTACTTAGAACTGCATAATGTTAATTTGCAACGTATATTTATCCGGGAGAAAAACTTCAAAAGAAGTTTTGTAAAAGGGATTTGTGTACCTGGTTCCTAGAATTTTGTTACATATTTTTCAGTTTCATTTTTTCATTACAGAATTAAAACACGCCGTTAAATAAAAATATGAATAAAGTGAACGAAGACTGACCGATAGATCGCCGCCGTAGAACGGGTGAATGACGAACGTCTCGTTCCCGATGTGAATGACTCCGGAGACACCGTTGCACGTGTGGAAGGCTGCCGACGCGCCCGGGTAGTCCTTCACCGTACCGTGGTAATAACAGTGCTCAATTTCCTGCAAAAAATAAAAATTGTTGTAGCTAAAAATTATTATAACGAGTTATAGTCGGTGATTTCGGGCCTATCTAAGGTATACAGGAGAAATACATGATTTAAATATATCTACCTATGTTTTTTAAAAGATATTCAGAGTGACAATAATGTGTGTAGAAAGGTATAGTAAAACTGGTGACAAAAATATGGTTAAAAACCGGTAAATATAATAAACTTTAAGAGAACTGTAGAATGTTCTATAGATACATATTCGTATGTGTGTTTTTGTATATAAGGTTTGTTATATACATGTTTCAAGATACTTTCTGTTTAATAATTTCCATTTTAATTTAATTAATTTTATATATCAATAAAAATAATGATCTAATTAAGAAACGGTTTAACTCACGTTTGATCGTCCGGTGACGGCACCGACTAGTTTCGGAACAATCGGGGGCCATCTTCAGGGCGAGATGGATGGCAAGATGGACCCCCGATGGGTCCAAACTAGTCGGTGCCATCTTCAGGGCGAGATGGATGGCAAGATGGACCCCCGATGGGTCCAAACTAGTCGGTGCCGTCACCGGACGATCAAACGTGTGTTAAACCGTTTCATAATTAATGAATTATGATGTCTTACGAAAGTTTAAACAATTTAATAATGATCTGTTTATTTTTATAAGAATATGGTAAATTTTCATCTTAATTTGAATAAAATTTCGACGTTAAAAAGTCACTAAGGGTAAAAAATTGCGGGAATTCAATAAAGTATTTTTAAGAAGCAAATTTTTCCTCTGTTCAGATCTTCAATTTTTTCCTTTCAAAAGTATCTTTCTATTTATTGTGAGAGGGTAATGAGGCCACGAAATAAGCGTTATAATTTTAAAGAGTGTTTATTGAATCTCCTATCTAACTTTTTAATACAGATATTTATTGTTCTAGAATTATTTACCTGTTGTTAAAAAATAAGACCAAAGATATATAAGACCAGAAATAATTTTATTACTATTTTTATTTGATTAGCAAAGTATAGGTAATCATATCCTAGTTTAAACACAAAAAAAGGATTCTACTGAACAGGGTCATAGGTCAGGACTCCGTCCGCGCGGAATAAAAAAAATGCACACAAGATAAAAAAGTTCCTATGTCTAACCTCCCCATCAATTTTCAGCTAAATCAGTTCGACCGATCTTGAGTTATAAATAGTGTAACTAACACGACTTTCTTTTATATATATATAGATAAAGATTACTCATTGATGAAAAAGTTTAACACTAAAAATAATTAATTAAATAATATGTTATAGGTTATAAAGATAAAATATAGAAAATGCAATCTTTTTCTTGATGTCCAACGGCTCTTCAGTTCCTTCGCAATTAGGAAGCGTTCCTT
Organism: Papilio machaon; assembly: GCF_912999745.1. Taxonomy (NCBI): domain Eukaryota; kingdom Metazoa; phylum Arthropoda; class Insecta; order Lepidoptera; family Papilionidae; genus Papilio; species Papilio machaon. The sequence goes on along the minus strand of NC_059989.1, from coordinate 768,829 downwards.
TTACTCGTCGTGGCGAATGGAACGAATGAAAGAACGGACCGCAACCGTTGCCGGCTGGTAGGAAATCGAAAAGGTTTCGTTCCATTTCTTTATAAAGGAACACGAAAACGGGATGATTTCATTTAGTAGAATGGAGATGTCTCGTTGTGAATACAAATTTTTTGTATTGAAAAATACAAATTAAAAGGGATTCTACACTTCATGTCAAAAATAAATACTATGACGTAATGACTATCTCAAAGTATCTTTATTTCTAAACTAAAGGTTTAGGCAAATGTGCAAATTGATGTTTATAGTCGTGAATCTCTCATTAAATGAATGTAAACTAAAAAAGTAAAGTAAAAAGTTTAATAAAAATAATAATATTTTCAGGATACAAGTATAAAAGATTGGTCAATTTTAATTACTGTAACAATTATTTGGTTTGATTTAATTAACTATCAACCAACGCTCCTTGGGATTCCCTCTCAGAGACGCGAACTTGATTGCCAACAAATACACTCGCTAATGAAAAACGTGACATCCGACCGAATCGTAGTTACTGGCCTTCGCCAGATCCGGTCACTCATAGTACGTTCAATTCGTACAGTGAATGAATAAAAATATTAATCATTCACACTTGTCACTTTAAAATGCATTCTAATTACTAAAAATATTATACCCTACCCACTCTACTATACCCAAATTTCACTTTACCCTAATGTGAACAGATGTTTAATATTTTTCACTTAAATCTTATTCAAGTTACTTCACGATAACTAGCACATTAAATTCCATGAAAAGGCTGCATATTCGATAAAATCCCCTATCATATATTAAGCACATTTAAAAATTTATAGTTTTGGTGAGATTTTGGTGAGAGGCCTCATTTTACGTTCCCTTCCCGCCCTTTTCTTATAAAGAATGGATGAGAAGAAAAAGTGGATTTAGCGGGGGAATGGACGCATAGGAAGAGGTAATATATCCTCTTTGTGTGCGATCCCTCCTCTGTCGATTAAAGGTAGGCAACGCATCTGTAATTGTGAATGTCAATGGGCAGCGGTCGCTTCGCTATTAAAGCGTATTCAGGTGACCGCTTGCTCGTTTACCACCTTGTGATAAAAAATAAGCCTAAACCTCAATAAATAACAAACTTTTGAATATTAAAATTGTAATTATGTAGAAATACATTTATTGCCGGTCGAATTTCTTTTTTTCAGGATTGTTATCGCTGAAGACGTCGATTAATTCTGCCTACTGAGTGAGGGATAAGTTTTGACGAGTGTCAGGAGAGTTTTTTTCCACGCGCCGATGTTTTTGCTAACCGTCTGGCCTGTTTTCGTCGTTTGCGAAATTAATTCGGAGACCTTCGGGTATACAGTAACGTTTTTCAATGCAAATATTATTAAGTACGGTCGGGTCCCTTCTATAACAGCGTATTCATTTGTCTAGATTAACGCCTTATTTGTCTCCGTTAAATACGGTTTGCATTGATGTTTTACTGCTTGTCTGGGTTAATTATTGTCTCGTTAAGAACAAAACTTACGCCTGATAAGCACCACTGAAACCAACCAATAATATAATATAGAAGAGAGATTTGTCTGTACAAAACTGATTTAAATTTAGCCTCATAAAAGAATCATTAATAATCATCATCCTAGTATTAACAACGTCATGTTGAGTCAAACTTTATCCCATAAAGACACAAGTAGGGCCATTGTGATTTTGAAAAATGTAACGATGACGTGCCGCTGTTACTTCCCTTACCCCCACCACTTCACTATGCACACTTATTAGACATTTCACAAATCTATATTTTTCATGTTTATGTGAATAAACCTGTTGCAAGTATTTTTTTTTCAATTTAAAATTAAAGTAATATTTATGATTAAGTTATCTAAGTAAACATCGTCAATTGTGTTTCCAAGTGAAAAGTATGAGGTACATTTCTGAATCCGAAGGGCATCTATTTATTTATTTATAATACAGTGTTAACCTTGGAAATACAACTACTTCCCACAAAGTATTTGAAATAATTAGACTGTAGGATCAATTTTTTTTAATTAAATTAATCTATATAAATAAAAGAAAGTCATGTTAGTTACACTATTTATAACTCAAGATCGGTCGAACTGATATAGCTGAAAATTGATGCGGAGGTAGCTTAGAACTAGGAGACGGACATAGGAATTATTTTATCTTGTGTGCATTTTTTTTATTCCGCGCGGACAGAGTCGCGGGTAATAGCTAGTATAAAATAAAAGTAAATAAGTTAATTTAAATTAAAATAAATTTAAGTAAAGTATAAATGAAATGTGTAATTATGCTTTGACGTATTTGATTAAGTATCAGTCGTTACAATTGATCAGTTTACAAACGTCTGGGGATGAACTTAATACGATGCGAGCTTCTCCTTAAGTAGTTTGATTTGATGGAATTAATGACTAGGTGTATGGTTACCTCGATACGCGTCTTGTTGTGCTCAGAGATGTGTTTGAATTTAATGTTGTTTGTTTCTCGCGTTGTTAAATTGTAGATGTAATTCCGGAAATGTTACTGTGTTTAAATTCAGTACACGTGTGAAGATTTAATTTAATAGAAAACTTGTGATACCAGTTATTTTTTAACATTACGTGCTGAAATTTTGAGGGCGAGTCTGAAAAATTATTTGATTAAAATGGTACACTCCAGTGCTTTGCTAATAATTAGATTTTTATCATTTACGATTATGGCATGAAATAAAAAAATAACTAGTCGATGAGTATTAATTTGATGACGAGCATTAATCGATTTTTCTTACAAATGTCTTCGCCCTTAACAAATTAAACAAGGTGGCAGAAAATTCAATCTAATCTAAACTTCCTTCAATCCAATTTGAATTCCCTCTGCCCCCCGGACCGCCTCCGCCTTTACCTCCACCCTACGACTAAGTCTCATCTCTTCCCATCCGAGCAATTTATTTCGATCCAACCATCAAAGTGTGTCAATTCATGCTGGATTTCAGTAAGATCAAACTTGTTAAGGTTACATCAGTTTTACAGTATGACCCACGATAATTTATAAGAGTACTAGTTGTTGCCTGCGACTCCATTTGCGCAGAATTAAAAAAAACCTAATCAGTGGCCTATGTATTCTTCCAGACTATGTTCTACATCTGTGCTAAATTTCATCAAGATCCGTTTAGCCGTTCTGGAGATACTTTCAAACAAACATCCATCCATCCCAACTTGCGCATTTATAATATTAGTAAGATATCTATGTAGTTAAATATTGTTTTCGAAATACTTATGGATTTAAAATTCGCTCTTAAAATATCAACACAAATTAATGAATTTGTTCCTTCAAGTTTGTTGTTGGTACTGTACTAATCGCTTGGTTGTTTACACTCATGACATATTACGGCACTAAAACTAATACGAAAGATCAGAAAATTGTCCGAATTAATAATTAAATTCCGATTTTACTAGTTTTATTTGGACTAGACCTAGAGAACAGTATCTTCCAAGAGATGGTGCGTTGATTTGCCAACCCTAGTCAGCCCCGATATTGCTTTACGGCGACCCCTACTACTTTATCTCGAACGTTTGCATAGTGCGAGTGGTACTCGAATGACTTTCTGCCTCGTTTCTCCTCAGAACATTTAACATATGGTCCAATTTTAAATCGATATTGTATAGTTAATATATTGTTACCTGAAGTATATCTTCTTACTCAAATAAATTTTGAGTAAGTTAAAATTCAATTTCTTTTTACGACTGTTTTATTTTTAAGTTTCAGCTTAACACTTTAACTTATTTAAATTAATACTATTATGTTAAGTTATTTATTAAATTCAGGATGATTTCAAAATTTGAAAGCCTTTGGAAAATATTTTGAAATATAATTAATAGCGTTTATATTTTGGAAATTGACAAAAATAATCAACATAACATATTAAATATATTTAAATTACTAAACGTATAATTGTTTTAACATTTTCTATAATCGCTATCGCTACCTCTTATGACAAACGATCAACTAGGACTACTGGGCGTTGCTGATAATCTCTAGCCCTCAGGAAATTCACACGGAAATAGCGCGTAGCTCATGCAATGGCACTGATTCATCTCTTGTTTTTTCCTATTCTATAACGATACCTATTAAAGATAAATTTAATTGGAATGTTTGTTTACGATTAAAGTCTGTAAATAACTTCCTTTCTACAATCTAAGTAGTATGTTTTATAATTATTCCGACGGCATTCAAATTATTCCAAAATAAATTTGGGATCACCGGACAGTTTATCTCGACATATGTAAAAAAGGGTATAAAAAAGTCACAGGATATTTATTTTATTTTCATCACAAAACAACAGATTACTGCAATTAAAAGTGAGGGGTGTAGGAGTTTAATTAAACTTGTGCTGGTCAAACAGACGAGTTCGGTTTATCGATCTAGCGACTACCTAACCTATCTCCTCACAAGTGGTTAAACTCACTTCAGTAGGTTAATGCATTTGGATATTTAAACTTTACCGTATAGTGCTTTGCCAACAAATAAGGTATTATAAGATAAACTATTATGTACTGACGAATAATTTAAAGGAAAAAAACTCGTGAATTTTACCAATTATGTTTGTCCAAATCAAAAAATAATAATACTGTGTCTTAGTTTTTTTTTTTTTGCTTATATATCCAATTGTCAACCAATCTAATTTGCTCAACGGAAAATAATAAATGGAAATGTTTTTCGAAAATAGAATGATTTAAAAATTGAAGTATAGTACATTGACGCCATGTTAGAGATCATTTCAGCTACATTTATTTTCATAGTACTCAATGTATGTCGACACAACGTTTAATGTACTAGAAATATTCATAGTTGTAGTTTAGATACGAACGAAACTATTGATTCGTTTGTTTTCGTGTCTCAATGTGAAATGAAGAACGCCAGAGCAAGGGAGCTTTGAATAAATTTAGAAATCTTACTACGCATTGAAGTCAATGATTAGGTTGTTATTATTGTTGGTCAAAGATAAGTTTCAAAACACATCGCAGATTAGTTATAACTATTAAAAACCGTTTTTGTTTACATTTTTATAAATTGTATTTTATACGTCATTCAGTTATTTTACCATCCAAATTACACAATAGAGATTTAATAATTAAAGCGCTTGAGCATTAACCATAAAAATAATGTACCTAAATATTATTCTTAAGAGTTTATTCCGATTCTCAAGTAATAAATCTTTCGTAGATAAACATCCCAAAACACTTTAGCCGTGATTAAATCGCAGTCGATTAATAAATCTTCCAAATAAATCGAGCAAACTTTGAAGTGGCCGCTGCAAGGGTCTCAGTTAATTTCATTGAACTTCCGAAATCGGTATTGGTCAATTAAAAGTTCGGATGGGATCTGTCTAGACGTCACAACCTGTTTCAGCCAAATCGACCTGTCTTAACTAATAAATCTCACTACGTCTACGATCCACTATAGTAGATAACAAGATTGTTGCTCAGGTACAAAGACAAAGCGTCCGAACATTAAAACAGGTCGTCAAAACAATTCTAAGTTTTCCTCACATAAAGTCGACCGAATGTACTGTGATAGATTTTTAAACTGTTAAATATTTATTATATCATAAAAATTGCTATTGTTACACAAGTTTCTGAATCCGACACAGCCAATGGACAAGAGACTGATCCTCCAATAGTAGAAATGTTTGTAAATAAAGTGAAGGATAAAAGGAGACGCGGTGTTGGGCCGCGCTCGATTCAAAGCTGGATTCTAAGGATTTGTGAACTGCTCACATTTATGTTGTAGTTTTCATAGAATATTGTACTCGAATGTTTTGTTACAGAAAATAAAACATGGAATTTAATTCAAAAATCTTTGAGTTTGAAATGTATTTTATAATTACATTTGATTTACTATGAGCATTTAATTTAATCTATATTTTGAATTTATGTATCGTATTATTGTTAAGAGAAAAATAATAAAGAATAATGTGTAGAAATGAATCAGTACGGTTTTTTTTTTTTAAGAAAACGAATTGAACTGATACAAACGAATTGTTCTAAATAAATATTGTATGGAACACAAATTGTATTTGAATAAAACGAGCTTATTTAAAATTCATGTTTCGCTTAGTACAAATGGCTACAAAGCCAATGTCGTTCAGAACATTTCTTTGCAGACTTAAACGTCTTTAGAAGTATAATTTGATCCGAGTTTATTTAAATTTAATTCTAGATTCGAGAAATCAAAAAAATAAAATAGAATTGAAAATACCAACTAACTGTTATAATTTTTTATTAAAACCAGTTTAATATTTATAAATAAAATGTGCATTTCTAAATGTTTCTATTTGACGAAAGATGGCGTTGTTTATAGTTAATTTTAACTCGAAGTGACAAAATATATTTTTACATGTAAAAAATCTATTAGCTTAATAGAAAAAATATAACAAATATCATATGAAACTAATAAATTCAAACGAAACAAGTACATCCCAATTATTTTTAATTCAATAATTTTTATGACGCTCGTTTGCAGAATTATTCCGACGTAATAAGCGTGTCACGTGTGTTGCAATATAAAAAGCAATTAAATCCCTCCGTCCAGTCGGATCGCAGAAGGAAAAACGTCACACAAGAAGAATGCAGAAGCGAACGATTCTAATTGCTGAGAATTCGAATACGGTCCGTACTGAGAACGATATTCGGTTACGTGAGCAATTAATAATTCTTTTTTATTTTGAAAGGAAAAGAAAATCTTTTGATGTGAAATATCTATAGGCCTACTTGTAAACCGAATTGTTGGCGTGGCGACGCTTACCGTGGCGACGAGTCGCCACGCTATACTAAGGTATATATATATATATATATATATTATTTTGATAATATTTAATATTTTATGCATATTACTTGTACACACACGATGTTTCACATCTGGCAGGCGTCCCATGACGGCTCACAAGTTTTTTTTTAAATTTATGAATGTTAATATATTTATAATAGTCGATAATTTTTCTTGTAATCCGTTTTACCCGAATGATTTACGCGACTGTAAAAGTAGTAGATTTGTATAATTCCGTTGCGACCACCTAGACCTAGGGCCTAAACGACTGAACTGATCTTGTCAATTGATGTGTCATACGAATCGTCTTCTTCCCTGAATTGTCATATTACATTACATTGGGTATATTACATCGCCACAAAACATATGTAGTGAACGTGACAGATGAAATATTAGAAAAATCTTTGTAGGAACGAGTTCAAATTTCACTATCTGTAACTTTTTATCGTTGTTTATATCTTTTTGTCGACTTTTTCAGTTATAATCTACAGTAAAAAAAGTGTTAAAAATAACATTACAGTTTATTTAGTTTTAAATAAGTAAAATTATAATGTTTGATCTTTGTTTAAAAAGCAGACAGATGGCGCTATTAGAGCCTCAGTCAGTCGGGTTCCTCGTTTTTTAAATTATTTTTAGGTTATGTCTGGTGAAAATTATTATTAAGTTCTTGGTCTATTTTCATTAAAGAAAGTTTCAAAGATGTCGACGTTGTAAGAGAAATAAGTTTAATATTAAATGCGAAATACTACACTTGCTCTTAAACTAAACGACTCGAGAAAAAGTTTATCCATAGAAAAAAGAGAATTATTATCTTTCTAGAACTACTTACAATAGTAAATTCTTAATGCCCTATCTTGTTAGAGCAGACCATAAATAAGGCACTACTGCATAACAGATGGCGCTGTTTTTTCTAAACGCTACAAAGTAGTAAAACAATTTAAGTACAATTAACCTTAACTATTTTTTAAATTGCTACAATTAAATTAATTCCAATTATTCTGATTATGATTAAAAAATAGAGAAATTATTGAAATCATTCAAAAAGTCCTAAATAAATATAAAAGAATCACCAATCATACTGATTGTATTCAAATATTGTCTGAATAAAGAAGCCCTAGTCCTCGGCATCTGTTTAAAATTCAATATTCGTTGTACGCAAAATGGAAATTCCCTAAAACGAATTCGTTGAAAGACTTAAACGCTAGTAAAACGTGCTTTATACGACTTTCGAGGAATTATATATATTTTTTTTATTTACTAAATGCAGCCTATTCCTGCCATTTCGACGTTGCTATTGCAGATGCGTTACCTACCTTTAAGTGACGGAGGAGGAGACGCGGAGAAATATAATATTTCCCCTTCCTATGCTTCCCATACTTACCAGGTCACTCAGAAAGTATTGCGAAAAAAAGTTTTTATGTATGAGAGACTGGTCTGTTATAATTTATTTAAAAATATGATTAGTTATAAGTACAAATAGGTACGTTCTAAATTCAAAACTACCCTACACATTTTCTGCGAGCTTATTAAAATTACCGTGTCTCATTGAAAAATGGATTTGCGTCGAGATCATTTTCGCGCTATGATTTTTTACGATTTTAAATGTCGCCTGAAACCGGACGAATCGTACGATAGACTTCAAATGGTATTATTGGATGAAGGCCCTTCTAAGGCAACCGTGTATCGTTGATATAATGAATTTAAGCGAGGTCGACTAACTTTGGGGGATGAAGAAAGAAGTGGTCGCCCTTTGACGGCTGTTACGGAAGGAGACGTGCTAGCACTGAAAAATTTGGTCCAAGACAATAGACGAATTACATATCAAGAGATTCAGCATATACTGCAGATTGGATCAGGAAGCCTTAGCGAGTTTCTACACGTGCATCTACGGGTGCAGAGCATAGTTTCACGCAGGGTGCCGCACAACCTCACCGATGTTCAAAAGCAGGCAAGGGTGGATTGGTGCCATGATATGATAGACAAATTTGAAGCAGGCTAGTCTCGGCGTGTTTACGACATCGTTAAAGGTGATGAATCCTGGATTTATCAATTCGATCCAGAAACAAAACGCCAGTCGACGGTTAGGGTGTTTCAAAACGAATCGACGCCTACCAAAGTAAAGCGACCTAGAAGCGGAGGGAAGATTTTGATCGTGATTTTTTTCAAATTGACTGGCTACTTGGTGTCAATTCCTTTACGAAATCAAAGAACCATTTACGCCGAATGGTATACTACCAAATACTTGGCAGAAGTTTTCTCTGCCGTGAGCAACAAGCGACCAAACACAGGTCTCCGCGCGCTACTGCTCCACCGCGATAATGCGCCCGCCCACACCGCAATCAAAATGAGGGACTTCCTAGACAGCACACCGGTCAAACTCCTGGGTTACCCTTCTTACAGCCCTAACCTAGCACCGTGTGACTTCTTCTTATTCCCAAAAATAAAAAATCAACTCAAAGGGATTCAATTTTCGTCGCCGGATGATGCGCTCTCAGCGTTGGAGCAGGCTGTAAACGAGGTGTCTGCGGCGGACTGGAAAAAGTGTTTCGAAAACTGGTTCAGTCGCATGAAACTTTGTATAGAGGCTAGTGAAGAGTCCTTTGAAAAGATGTAATAAAAATATATTTACCTATAGAACATTTTTTTTTAGAGTCGCAAAACTTTCTGAGTGTCCCACGTATAAGGGAGGGAAGGGAAAGAGGACTAGAAGAATTGACACGCATCAGACTAAACGCGGAATTATTTCCACTTCACGCTTTTCACCTCACAACTTCTGTGTGATCGGGGTATTGTACCGGGCGAGCCGGCCCATTCGTGCAACAGTTATTGCTGGCGTTTTCCACCGTTAAAACCTCACTAGAGAAGTCTAAATTAACAATACAAAAGTTATTCCTGACTAAAATAAGTTATTAAATATTGTTTTACACAGTTAAATAAATAAATATCAAAGCAAATCCGAGTAAGACCGCTATTAAATAAAAGGGAATTCAAAGTAGCCGCCTCACTGTAACAAAGTGTTAAATCAGACGGCTACTTAATCTTCCGATGCAACCGTCTGTTTCATTGCCGACAATTAAAACTTTACCAGTTACTGCAACGAAGGCTTTCAAGTTGAATGTTGTAAAACTTCAATAGTTTTCTAGTTGTATATTTAAACAAGTTGTTACGATAAATTTACAAGTGGCATCAAGTTGTAGTAATAATAAATTCAAAAGTTCATTTTGATACCTTAAAGAGATTAAAATAAATTAATTATAGAGCGGACATAAAGATTATTTGTTTTTCTAAACAGTTTAATCAAAATAAGTAGCGGCGATGTTCGAAGATGTCATTTCAAATAGAGTCGAGTCAAACTTGAGTAGTAACAAGTTGTGAAGTACTCGTACTATTCGTGGGTTTTTGATACCAAAAGCCTCGTTTAGAAAATACCGTTATCTCTGTTTTGTCAAAGATAATGACAGGGATGACGTTTACACGTACCAAGATTTTGGTCTCAGAAACCAACAGTAAATATGTACGTTGGACTATATTTAATAGATGTCTTCAATTACCTAATCTATATATATAAAAGAAAGTTGTGTTAGTTACACCATTTATAACTCAAGAACGGCTGAATCGATTTGACTGAAAATTGGTGAGCAGGTAGCTTAGAACCAGGAATAGGACATAGGATAATTTTTACCCCGTTTTCTATTTTTTATTCCGCGCGGACGGAGTCGCGGGAAAAAGCTAGTCTATATATATATAAAAGAAAGTCGTGTTAGTTACACTATTTATAACTCAAGAACGGCTGAATCGATTTGACTGAAAATTGGTGGGTAGGTAGCTTAGAACCAGGAAAAGGACATAGGATAATTTTTACCCCGTTTTCTATTTTTTATTCCGCGCGGACGGAGTCGCGGGTAAAAGCTAGTCTATATATATAAAAGAAAGTCGTGTTAGTTACACTATTTATAACTCAAGAACGGCTGAATCGATTTGACTGAAAATTTGTGGGCAGGTAGCTTAGAACCAGGAAACGGACATAGGATAATATTTACCAAGTTTTCTATTTATATTTTTATTACGCGCGGACGGAGTCGCGGGTAAAATCTAGTATGTAGTAAAGAGTCAATAACTTACCGTTCTTACTTCGCTTTCAGCCCCATTTGCTAAGTACTGGGTTTGTTTCAAATTTGGTGCAAGCAATTGCCTGAAAAGAAAAAAACACAAATGTGAAATTAATGTACAATTTATTTTCAAGCTTTATAATTTATCTTCTTAAAAGGAAATTAATGAAACCAAAAAAATACACGAAAAAATGTATTCAAATAATTTAGAAGCTAAATTTAAGGACAGTCTAACGAATTTGATTAACTTTCCTCGAATTAATTTGCGACAAATAGACCGTTTAATGAAATGGCAAGTAAAGCAGACGTAGAGCGGTAAAAATAGACAGACCTTTTTTATAACGGAATATTATATTCATAAAATGTGGCATACGTTCGGTCCCGCATTGAAACCGTGCCAATGTTCGCGAGCGAACAAATATTCACGCCTGTGTTCATTCCAATTGCGTATAGATTTGAGAGAAAATTGAACCGGAGAATAAATCTTTGACAAACTATAATTGCTAACATAGTGAAATAGTCTTTTTGTATTGCACGTGATTTTTTTTTAAAAATATGACAACAATTTTTTTTCCCGAAGCAAGAACAATTACGTAATAACTTTTTGTTGTAGAAGGGGGCAAACGAGCGGCGGGAACAGCAAGTTGATCATCGACGCCTACGGACATCCGCAACACTAGAGGAACTGCAGATGCGTTGCCGGCCTTTAAGAAAGACATATGCTCGCTTCTTGAAGGACCCTAAGTTGTACTGGTTTGGGAATACCGCCATAATAACTTTTAACGTCAAAAACAATCTACACATATTAATAAAATATTAGTGTTAGTATGTAAAATCGGAAAAAATATGCATTTATTTCATAGACATGATGTTTCGTAGTTGATAACAAAAAATCGTTTTTTTTTAAGTTGTCCGCCTGTCTCTAAGTCTATCTGCAACGCTGCATTTGTTCCTGGTAATCTGTGGAACGGCTGGACCGATTTTGATGGCACGTGGGCATATTATAGTCTACTTACGGTCACGAAGGCTCAGGTGACCGTTAATCTTACTTCTAACTTTATTATAAATGCGAAAGTTTAGATGAATGGATATATGGATGTTGGTTTGTTTGAAGGTATCTCCGGAATGCATCAACGGATCTGGATGAAATTTGGCATGGATATAGAACATAGTGTGGAAGAACACATAGGCTACTAATTAAGTTTTTTTTATTCCGTACGGATAGAGTCGCGGACGACAGCTAATGGTTAAATAAATACGTTCTGAAACGCAAGTCACGAATATAAATATTTTGGATTTTTTATGTTAAACATAACATTTCTGTGTTTAAAATAAACCTGACATAGACATACATGAATATGAAAGAGCTTTACAAACTGCCTGCTACATATTCATTAGAGATATATGTAAAACCTTTACGTACATAATTAAACCTGAAATCTCGGTATCACGTAGGTTATAGGCAACAAAAAGCAATTCTAATTCAAATAAATCGAAATTAGACTGACAAACACACTTAGGTGGTCACTTTAGTAGAAGAGTTTTCTTACACAATCTACACTAAAGGTTATCTTTAAACGACTCTGAGTGAATAGCTATTAGAATATTTGACCCATAGTCAGTTTTAAAAAAAATCAGATCAAACAAACATGATCTTGTGAAGTTATTTGAATAAATAACTTTAAATGTATACACAATCAGAGGCATCTTAATCCCAACGACGCTCGCATTATAATTAAGATAATTTCTCTAAAAGCAAACGTACCATCGTTTGCGTAAATTGGAAGTAGGAAGTATTCTGGAGACAACAAGAATCTATGTTAATTCGCGCTGAGGTAAGCACTTAGTATGATAATCAAGTCATCTCAGATACGAATAAAGGGATATGTTAAACAGGGTGTAATGTGTTAATTTTCTAGATGTGTATTTGTTATTTCTTTACAAACAATAAAACGATGAGTCTTATGTATAAGGGCCAAAGTAACAAATTTATGATTTTTACTTTTTTATGTTAAAACCTTCTTCTTAGTTCAGTTAACAACATGCACTATACACAAATACACATTTACAGGTGTAAACGTGTTTTTTTTTTGCTGAAGTAAAAGGACCCATGTGGCATCTTTTCTTATATGGTTGAAATTTTGAGAGCCTCTTCTGAAAAGTTGTCAATTTGCACATTGGCCCTTATTCTTGTGAGCCATCGAATGTGAATGTTTTTAATTGACATTATAGTTTAGGTCATAATTAAAGAGATAGGATGGGTTAGACTGGAAATAATTGTTCAACGCATATATAACTGAAATTAAAAAAAAAAAGAAGTAAATATTGTGAATGACATTTCGAAAATATTAGAATACATCAAAAAGCGTATACATGTAACGTAACTATTTCGTATCTTTTTAGTTTTTTTTTTTAAATAGAAGGGGGCAAACGAGCAGCGGGAACACCAAGGTATTCATCGACGCCCATGGACATCTGCAATACCAGATGACCCGCAGATGCGTTGCCTGCTTTTGCGAGGAATTATAATACAATTGAGAAATGATTGGTAATTACATAACAGCAACAACTGTAATAATGTACGCCAACTAATGGCTAGTTAAATTGATTAATTACAAAGGTAATTAGGCGATGACGACGCAGACGTTGCTGTCAAGTGTACCACATACTGCTTATAATAATTTCTCACACTGAAATAAAAATAAAAACTATAGAAATAAGTGCTGTTGTTATTGTTACACGTTTATGTGACGTCATTACATGTTTCCTTCAGCCGCGCCTTTCTATCCATTTAAGATTAGAAGCCAGTATTTTCTTTTTCATACATCTATCCGAAAGAAAAAAAACATATGTTTTTTATATTATTTGGTGGCAAACGAGCAAGCTGCCCATAGACATCTACAAATGCAGGTTATATTGACTTTATATGACCTTTAATCGACGGAGGAGGAGATGCACAGAAAGAGAGTATTTTCCCTACTCCAATACACTTCCCCTTCCCATTCATTCCTTATAAGGAAAAGGTGGGAAGGGAATAAAATTAGGCCTCCGGCACCACACTCATTAGATTATACGCGGACTTACTTCCACTTCCCGCCTATCTTCTGTGTGGTCGTGGTATTGCATCGGTCGAGGCGTCGAATTCGTGCAAACAAATGTTGTTGTGCTGGCGTCTAAAACTGTTACAACATAACTATACAGTTGGTTGAAGATACGCGATAGTTTAAAAACTACTGGCACAAGAAAATCTTTGACTCGCGATTGAAAAACATCTATTCAATGCAATTCCTTTAAGTAATCACTAGTTTAGAAGTCAAATGAATGTAGGCGCTCCAATCAATTAGAACCTTATCCCTCCGCTCAATGCAATTCATGTAATGTTGAGAAACTTGTAAAAGAAGTGAGGCATACCAGAAATTCTCGAGTTTTAAAACTTTCGAGCGTGTTTTCTTTTATAGTGAATTTTATCGTAATCGAGGAACAAGAAAAAGGAACTCGAAAGATATTTTATGGTTAAAACTATTTAATAGGAACTCAAAAAAATATTAATACTGGCCAACATTATAAGACTAAATTTTGTTTTATTAAAACGTACTATCTTACTAAATGCGAAAGTGTATGGATGTTTGTAAGAAAGTGTTTCCAGAACGGCTCAACGGATCACGATGAAATTTGGCATTGATGTTGGACATAGACCAGAAGAACACTTGACTAATTAAGTTTATTTTTGCGAACGAGGTCGCGGACAAAAGTTAGTGGATTATAATAAAGATAATAATGAGACAAGATGAACTATTTACTTCGGACTTGAATAAAGCGATGAGGAAATATGTAATCTACTTCGAAATACTGATTTTTCTTTCAAGATTAATATATCCGATGTTTTCAGACGTGATTTTCTGGACACAAGTGATACTGTAATCAATAACGTACGTTCTAAATGTGCGTGACTGAACATTTCAGATGTTAATGTTATTGGACGAAAGTGCTAACACGCGTAAAACGCAATATTTTGTACATTGTTTTCTAAAAGTAATAAGTAAACTATGTTGCGATTAAAGCGCTATTATCTATATATATAAAAGAAAGTCGTGTTAGTTACACTATTTATAACTCAAGAACGGCTGAATCGATTTGACTGAAAATTGGTGGGCAGGTAGCTTAGAACCAGGAAACGGACATAGGATAATTTTTACCCCGCTTCTATTTTTTATTCCGCGCGAACGGAGTCGCGGGTAAGAGCTAGTAACTGATAAATTCAAGCTCTAACATTGAATGAAACCTTGGAAGAGAGATAAGATTATCGTGAAAGAGAGAGATAGAGAGAGAAAGCATACATAATTGTTTGGTTATTACGTTGTTTTGATTTATATTTTTTTTATTTATGTAAAAGTAAAGTTAGAAAAGTACTTCGTAACACCATAATAAACGCGGAAAACTCTTCAAATTTAAAAGTCTACACCAATTATATGTTTTTTTTGATTTCCTAATCGTAAAATTTCAATAAACTTATTAAAACAATTGTGATGAATGCTGCAACAACTATGCAATTATTGAATCTCAATATCTGGCATAAATCCAATACAGTATCATTAAGGTTATACAAACGTTTGTGCTGAGTCAGCCGCCGCGGCCGCAATCGGACGCGGTTTAATTATCAGGTCAGTTATAATTGCCGCACACCCGCTTTCAATGTCTTGCCCAGTTTAAACTAAAAGTACTTTTAATAGTGGTAGATTCCGCAACTATATTTGTTGGATGCACGAATTGGTCGAGTCGACCGGTGAAATACCATGACCACACAGAAGACAGGCGTGAAGAGGAAGAAATTCCGCGTTTCGTTTGATGAGTGTGCGTACCGGTAGCCTAATTTTAGTCCACGTTCCTTTCTCATCCTTTTCTTGTAAGGAAGTGATGTGAAGTGGAACTGGATTTGGCGGAGGAGGGCATATCCTATTTTTGTGTGGCAACGTATCTACAATTGCAGAAGTCCACGGGCAACGGTCACTTCGCTATTTCGGCGCACGGTCTATTGGCACCTTATAATATAGAAAAGTAAGTCAACTAATTAACGTCTATTCTATAAGTTTAACACGTAATAGTTGATTTAAAATACCAATTAACTGCTTACTGTATTAATATGATATCCCGGGGTAGAACCAGAATCTCTCTTTTAAATAAGTAAAAACGTTTAAACTACAGAACGTAACCCTCCAGTCAGTTGGACCAATTTATCATTATCACAATTATAATTTTAACTGAATATGAAGGAAAAATAATGGTTCCTTTTTTAATCTTACTAGTATTATAAATGGGAATATTTAGATGGATGGATGGATTGATGTTTGAAGGTATCTCCAGAACGGCTCAATGGATTTGATAAAATTTGGCACCGATGTAGAATATAGTCTGGAAGAACGCATAAGCTAATCAAGTTAATAAATCCGCGCGGACGGAGTCGCGGCCGACAGCTAGTTAATTATAAATATCAAAATTGTTTCTGAATACAAATTAAACATATATACATTACAACAATAATGAGAACTACAAAATAAGTTTTCAGTTCGTCGTTAAATTTATTTGTAATGAAAACTCTGCAAAAGGCAACGAGTATGTGCATTCCATTTTCTTCTCATTTAATAATATTTGCTTCGTGCATACGATACGAAACTTAACTGCGAGTTATGCAGAAAATAAGAAGTTGTGAAACGGAACGCGAGTCGAGTTTGAATTTCGTATGCGATGCGTTCCTTTTGATGCAAGTAAGGAATCGCGAAAATAATAAGGAAAGAGATACATTTAATACTCGTACGCTTGCAGCATAATATAATTATTATTGTTATCACTAATTTTTTGAAACATTAGATACTTCATGAAGAAGTTTAACGTACACTAGTGGCCATCTATTGGAAGATGAATCAAATAGTTACCTTATAAGATTGTAGCAGTATTATTACATGAATCTTAACAAATACATTAACTTATTTTATTCTATGAGCTTAGCTTTAATATTTGCGACAATCTCCTTCTTATCGTCATCGTCAATAACGTCAAAGCTAACTGTCGCCCGCGACTCCGTTCGCGCGGAATTAAACTTAGTAAGTAGCCTAATGTATTACTTAAAGAAGATTCCTATGTTTTAACTACATATGTGTCAAATTGCATTGAGCCGTTCCGGAGATATATTAAACGAATATCCATCCATCCATCCATCCATCCATTTAAATTTTCGCATTTTTAATATTAGTAAGATAAGAATGAGATTATTTGGTGTATTTTACGCCTGATCGCTGCTGCATAATAAAGTTTACTAGGCGCGGTATGGATACATTATACGGAGAGATGATAAGCACATAAACAAGAAGGTAATTGAAATGAGAGATTGAATTTGGTGATAGGTTGAAGAAAATATTGATGGATTGCGTGAAATACGATACGCATAAATATAGAAGATGAGTAGGAAAAAGGGCAAGGTTAAAAAATTCAATTTGAAACAGAATAATATGAGCAAGCCATATACATGTTTAACAGCCGTAAGAGACACATACTACGCCAATAGTACTGGAAGATGAATATGTTTTTGAATATAAACAGTGTGAGCTTATTTAAGCCGCCATTACAAGCAGGTGCTCGCCTCTCACCGTGCCTCATTCCGAAGTGCACGGTGCATTAGCAAGACAATACGGGGAGCGGCAGACGGGGGAAGACTATGCTGAGCGGGGGACATGCGAGGGAGGTCGAGGGGTGTTGAGGGCTGTCGAGGAACGCGCGGTTTTATTCTCGCCCAACAATATATTATTCATTAAAACTCGCGGGTTGAATGCAACGTTAGGTTCACCATGCGATTTACGGATTGTCGGATTGTCAAGAAAACGCAAGTCAGGAGACACTTGGACAATGGTTATCACGATAAGATAACGCGCATAAAAGAGAATCCATGGCACTAACATTTATCAAGTAAATGTTACGTAGATGTTATACATATAAAGAAAGAAAGAAAGAACGGGTAAGTAATGCTGGCAATTCATATAAATGCAATACGTACGTACTCGATTATCATAACTAAACTCTAATTTTCTCGTTAATAATATAACTGGACGTGAAGAATATTCGAAAAAAAAATCACAAATTATTTTTTCCATACGTTTCCATTAAAAGACTCTTTTATTTTTTGCTGTTGCGTTTGAAGGAAGTTCCTAAAAGTTTAAAACGATGGTTGTCCTCTGTCGTGACGTCTAGGATTCAGCCCATGTTTGTCGTACACTAGAAATGTACTGAGTGTTCGTGTGTTAGTTTTGTTCGGTTTTCGTGTTGCCGCGTTTTTATATTTTCTATTTGCGCATTTTGCAGCTGCGTATTGTTCAGTTTTCTTGCAAATTTTTTTTAATATTACTTAAAAAATGACCTTAGTATTATTTTAAATTGTTAACTTCGATGTAGAAAATAAAATATTAATGGAATGAGGCTTTTTGAATATTTTTTGGTTTGTAAGATTTTTAGATTCATAGGATTTGATCACATCTCAATATTGACTACTAGATTGCTATAATTAAAATAAAAAAACTTGAGAGGTGTCAAGGGACACCCGGATGGAACGAAGTTCCTTTCTATTAATTAGTGAAGGAACCAATGTTTATTCTATGAATAAAAAACTTAAGTCTTCACAAGAAGTACATTTTATTTCTATGAATTTTCGTTATATATTGTCACGTCGTTGCCATGGTGATATAGCAAAAAGTGTCGTGACAACTTTTCGTAAGAATTTTTTCCGTCTAGCCCCCTTTCACAACGCGCGATAAGGAACTTCGTTCCAATAATTTTTTCTTAACACTCCGTTTTTTATTCATATTTTTCTTCAACAAGACAAATTCAGCTTTATAAAATAATAACTTGTATGTAAAGTAACAATCAAAGCAATAAGTGAAATCCATACAGGTAAAGTAAACGGAATCACGGCCGCGGTGATAAATGTTGTGGCTCACGTCTCTAAGTGGTGCTGTCAGCGCTGATTTACCGTCGGCTCACTGCGCAGTAATTCCCTCAACATCACTCCAACAACGGCAACCCTTCTTCTTATTTCTAATATGTCACTGAACTTTACTAGAAGTCTTACTGCTACACAAAGACAGACAATTTTTTGTAGGTTACAAATCTACACTAAATGAGTGTTAAAGTAAGAAAACGGACGCAAATTATCTGGTAACCAATTCAACTTTTAATTGAAAAGAAATGCGAATTACCAAACTCGCGTTTTACAACTTTAATGGATTAATTATCGATAATCTCATTGTGAACACTATAAATTTCGTTACTGTTTTCGAAATATACAGTTTAAAGTTGTATTAAATTTGTCAGGGAAAAGCGGCGAGTGCCGTTGACAAATGGATTACAATGTATCGCCACGCTCATGGGATTTGGCGGCCAACGCACTAATCTATGTATTTAATTTAACATTTCAACCTTTCAATGGCTTAAAAATCAAACATTTTAATTATAAAATGTATGCAATTTCACTGTAATATAAAAAAAAAAGTTTATTTTTATTTACAGCATGGAGTAAAATAAACAAATTCTACGTTAAATTACGCCTATTATTTAAGAATCAGCGAAGATTTTATTTGAAATAAATACCAATGCATGATTTCAGCACCTTAATAACAACAAGTACTCTTTATTTTCTTTCACATCCATAAATATATCCATTAAAGTTTCGTTTTACTACTAGTGATATTATGTGTTATGTATTTATGTATATGTGTGTTTATATTATGTATTTTAAAGCAAAAACACCAGTTTCATATCCCTAGAGTCTTGGAGTAACAGAAAAAAGTAACGCATATGAAACTCGATGACGCGTAAAGTCAACGGGAAGGCGTATCCCTAAGCCACCCTCCTGCCGCCTCGTGTTCAGATTACTATAACAATGTTCAACGATCGAATACATCTGGAATACAAATTGTCATGAAAATATCTACATACATTCAGAGATATCGGAAAGTACAGAGTATTTAAGTGTACGCACTATCTATCGACCTACATCATTTACTTAACTTTGAAATCAACTTTTTTATCCGAAGTATTTTTAACGTGTTCATTTTATTTAGCTTAAAACTGATCCAAAGATCACAACATCAATCAAAAACTGATCTGTTGTTTAGAGAGTGATCGAATAATATTTGTACTCTGTAAAGGAAGTAATCAAAAAGGATCAAATATTGATTTTAACGGTGAAATTCACATGTTTTAGTCACTACCACACAACTAGATATAGACACAATTATACAAAACTTGTGCAGTATTGAAAACAAACACGATAAATAAATGAGAACAAAGTAATTCCTGTTTCGTTTGATGTTATAATACATGTGCAAAGATTGAGTTCGTTGAGAACAAAGTTATAACGGAATCTGATAGTCGCATGTTTATTACATAGGTAACACGTGCCTTCTGAATTATGTATCACAGTTCAAACATGCTCCTCAGTTGACATCTGTATGCATGAGCTAACTATAAATTTCATCTCAGATGGTACTGGCATGTTCATATATATGAAACAATATGTCAGAAATATATTGTCTAGGACAATTCCTTTTTTAAAAAATAAAAACAAATAAGCATCTCACTCGTAGTTCAAAGCACTAAATGTTGATGTAGACGTAACATTCAAGCTCTAAGGTTTTCTACGTCCATTTATAACAAGATAGTGGGTGAAAAGTAATTGCTTATTTTCAAGATATCTCAGAAGAGACCTGGCCACCAATAAAAAAGGGGAGAGAAAGACCTAAAATCATAGAGTCCAAATCTGGGTCGAAATGGCACAGAACCGAGTAGAGTGGAGATTTTTATTTGGAGTCGACAAGTTTAAAACAAACCATAGAAAGTATAACATGGTTCTGGGTATTAAGGATAACCTTAAAACTCATAAAACCAACCCTATTAATTGTGAATTTTTTTAATCCGTGGATGTAAAAGTACTTTTGATAAAAAATACATGCCTAGTTAAAAGAAATAACATTGTAACATTATGGTTTTAGGTTGATACGAGGTTTATAAAGGGATACGGTGAATTTCCTCGGCAAATTGGATAAGCGCATGGAGCCTTCTCAGGCGAGCTTTACATAATTGCGTTTGGCGCCCAACTTGGGACTAAATAGACGACGCGTTCTTTTTTTGAACGTTTTACGGCGCGCCAGAAATCTGTTGTCGTTATGTAATACTTTTATGATTGCTGAACGACGCTAATGATCGATTTACACAGATTCGTGCTACAATTTTTGCTTAAAGATGTATATTGAAAACTTCAATTTTTTTTACACTGTTTTTATAACATAACTAGCAGTCGCCCGCGACTCCGTCCGCTCGCAGTTAAAAAAAACTTAATAGCGGTATGAAAAATAGATAGTAGCCGATTCTCAGACCTACTGAATATGAATATAAAATTTCGTAATTATCGGTCAAGCCGTTTCGGAGGAGTACGGTAACTAACATTTGAGATGGAAATTTTATATATAAGACTAGCTGTCGCCCGCGACTCCGTCCGCGCGCAGTTAAAAAAAACTTAATAGGGGTATGAAAAATAGATGTTGGCCGATTCTCAGACCTACTTAATATGCTCACAAAATTTCATGAGAATCAGTCAAGCCGTTTCGGAGAAGTTTAACCACAAACACCTCGACACGAGGATTTTATATATAAGATTTGTAATTACGACTTTTAAGAAAGGGTCTCAGCAGTGTAAGAAGGTTCTATTAATAGGTCTTACCTACATATTATTAATTTGTTTAAGGTAAGCATTTCCTACTTAAATGTATGAGTTGAGTAAATTCAAATAAGTAACTCCTGCTACTTTATTTAACAGTCTAAGTTAAAGAATGATTTTGGAACTTTGTGTTTGGATTTATTCCAAATCTTCAACCAATTCTATTCAGTCAAATGTAATGCCATTCCTATATTCATAAATCGAACAGAGTTCAATCAATATCAGTGGAAGTATAGTTTAGCTACAATGACAAATTATAAATGATGTAATACAATGTAAAGAGAATTCGCTCGTGTGACGGAGTCGTCAATTTTCATTGTAAATGCCATTGTTCTATAGTCTATTGTTAGCTTTATTAACATCCATCGGTATGCAATAATGCTTTACAATCAGAATTGTACCATGTAGCCTTGTATGGTTTGTGTTATTAATATATACCATATACTGTTGCTGTAAGCTGTTTGAGTTCCAGATATGTACCGAAATATCAGGAGCTCAAACAATTTAATTGTGGTAACAATCCAATTTCTTACGAACAGTATATTAGTAAACCACGACAGTTTAAAACACTATATACTATGCTAAAAATGACAAAATTAAGTACTTGATAATAGGATTTATTCTTTACTAGCTTTTACCTGCGACTCCGTCCGCGCGGAATAAAAAAAAATGTACACAAGATAAAAACGTTCCTATGTCCGTCTCCTAGTTCTAAGCTACCTCCCCATCAATTTTCAGCTAAATCAATTCGACCGACCTTGAGTTATAAATAGTGTAACTAACACGACTTTCTTTTATATTGACGCTGGAAAGCATAAACGCTGTAACCCTTGAAATCGCGAATATGTTTTTCACACGATAATAATTTCAACCATTATCAAACGATAATGATTTTATTATAGGTTAGCACAAACTACACAACATTGCTAAATACCGCATGCTTGTAGACGTATCAGCTCACGAGTTATCATTTTTTGGCTCTCCTGTAAAGTTCATACTTTCGGGGTTACAGCGTTTACGCTTTCCAGCATCGATATATAGATAAGACGGGAGCAAACGAGCAGCGGGTTGCCTAATGTGAGTTGCTTTGCTTTTTAGTGTTTTGACTCTCAATGGTCAAGTCGCACTGTAAATGGTATAGATAAGAGGTGATAAGATTGAATGGTGGTGGTTACAAAGGTAGGGGAAGATCGAAGAAAGTATGGATGGATTGTGTGGATATACTTAAAAGAAGTCAATTCAGATAAACATGATGGCTGTTGTATTTTATTTCCATTTACAATTTCAAAAACAGCTACCCAGTTTCTACGAGATATTTCTTTTTATGTTAAGAGTATCTACAAATTTGCCTTTCATTGGCAGTCCGTATAGCCTGTTCGTGTTTTCATCAACTTCCGTGGAAGGAAGACGTGAATAATGAAGCGTCTTATCCGCTTTAGTTTTTCTCTTTGTTTGTTCAAACTTAGCCGTTTCATGTTTGTTCCTATATTTTCATTAATCACTTCTTTGTTTTGTTTTTGATTTAGTTTTAATTTCCCTGTGACTATTTTTTAATTTCCTATTCATCTTATCTATATATATAAAAGAAAGTCGTATTAGTTACACTATTTATAACTCAAGATCGGTCGCACTGATTTAGCTGAAAATTGATGGGGAGGTAGCTTAGAACTAGGAGACGGACATAGGAACTTTTTATCTTGTGTACATTTTTTTTATACCGCGCGGACGGAGTCGCAGGTAAAAGCTAGTTTTGTATAACTTTTAAAAAGCCCGATTTCATTTGTTTGTTGACGTATGCCTCGCAATGGATTTCTACTTAATTAAATGTAATGTAATTCTCTCGCTCTAAAGTTTATCTAAAATGGCGGCCATACTACAATTACATGTACGGCAAATGTAATTTAATTTCGAACTAATAAACACAATTATGAACTCAATTAATACTGCGAAATTAATTTTGATATTTAAATGAGATGTAAGGCCAAAATGTTAAATACAGTAACAGTAAAACCTAGATAAGCGAGAAACTAGGCTAACAGAAAAGACTCTATAAGCTAGAAAAATGTCGCAGTCCCTTGGATTCTCGCTCATCCAAGTTCTACTGTATTAATAAAATTAACGTTAGCCTAAAGTTGCTCATAAAATTCTTTGGTCTTATAATGTGTAAGCAAAATAGCGTACCTACACGAAATAACAATAAGACAAAGACTAAAGATCTCAGTTTGTATGAGACAAGAAACACCAAATAAAAAAACACCAACGGTGTTGGTCACACAGAATTACAAAACATAAAAGTTCAACGTGTACGATGTTAGCGACTAGGAATTAAAAAAAATCTTTGTTAAATAAGCGCTATCATTGAAGATGTTCTATTGTCTAGTCATAGTACAACTAATTTGCCGTTGCTAGTTAGGTCCCGGATAAAGTTTTCCAGGGCATTGTCTTTTGAAAGTTGTTGTTGCATTTTTAATGTCTGCAAGAGCTTCGCAACGTGAAGCTAGGCGCACGTGGATTCGTATGTAGGTCGAGTTGTTTTTAACGTGAATGTAGCTTTTTCTGTTTCGGTTACGCTACTATGAAAATTTTGCGAATTTTCGGATTTTAATTTTTTCGTAATTTAACAATATGTAATTTTAATGCGACCTATATAGTGAAATATTTTTATATTAATACTATCCAATTTTATTTAAAATAATTACATTTTTTTCAAGTTTACATTTACATTTTGTTCATGAGTAATCTAAATAAAATGTAAATTGTAAATATAACTCGTGGTTTTTTTAACGTACACGAAAATGTAATATCAACAAAACAATAATTGTAAAAAAAAAAAATTAATTTTAATTTTAAATTAATTTTCAATTTCAATTTATTTTTCTTTGTGTAGTTTTTGTATAACTGAAGTAAAACAAGAATAATTAGATTACACACAGGAGCGTATTTCGTTACAAAGATGAAACATAAAACGTAAAGGACGATACGTAATTAAATGTTCTTTGTAAATATGAAATGAATTCATAAGCAGGGCTGACAATTTACAATAAATATAGACCCGAACACTGGTAATGAAGAAAACAATTACCAGTGACTTGCCAACCTTTGACGCGTTGATGGACTAGATCATTAACGGACGATTAAAAAAAGACATTCAATGAAAAAAGATAGTTCTTTGGGGTAGACATGATGGTGTAAAAAAGAACATTCATATATTAGGTCCTTACATATGAAATTGGCGTTATTTACGAGTACGAGTTCCGCCGTGGCACTAGTGCTGCGGAAACGACTCGAAGGGTGAATGATGTGTATGGCGGTCGTGTTGCAAAAGAAAACACAGTTCGTTTTTGGTTCCAACGTTTTCGTTCTGGAAATTTCGATCTGCAGAACAAGCCCCGTGGACGGCCTGGGACTCAAGTTGATAATGAAGAGTTGAAGGCTATTGTGGAAGCGGATCCATCGCAAACCACGTCCGAGTTAGCTGCAGACTGCGATGTTAGTGATAAAACTGTTTTAATTCACTTGAAGCAAATTGGGAAGATTAAAAAGCTTGAAAGGTGGGTACCTCACGAATTGACTGAAGCAAACCGGCAAACGCGCGTCGACTGTTGCGTTACATTACTAAACCGGCACAATAATGAAGGTATTTTAAACCGAATCATTACCTGTGATGAAAAATGGGTACTTTACGATAATCGGAAACGCTCAGCGCAATGGTTGGATCCTGGCCAGCCAGCCAAATCCTGCCCCAAGCGAAAATTAACCCCAAAAAAGTTACTTGTAAGCGTTTGGTGGACTAGTGCCGGTATTGTTCATTACAGTTTTCTCAAATCTGGCCAGACTATTACGGCTGATGTCTATTGTCAGCAATTGCAAACCATGATGGAAAAGCTAGCGGCTAAACAACCTAGGCTGTACAATCGCTCCACGCCACTGCTGCTTCACAACAACGCTAGACCACACACTGCGCAACAGACGGCTACTAAATTAGAAGAGCTTTAATTGGAAAGTCTAAGACATCCTCCGTACTCCCCGGACCTTGCTCCAACAGATTACCATTTTTTTCGAAATTTGGATAACTTCTTGCAAGGGAAAAAATTCAACTCCGATGGGGCAGTCCAAATCGCCTTCAAAGATTTTATTGATTCCCGTCCGACTGGTTTTTTTAGTAAAGGGATCAATGAACTACCTATGAGATGGCAAAAGTGCATAGAAAATAATGGTTCATACTTTGATTAATTAAATATATTATAATAAAAAATATTCGACTTTTTGTTCCTCCCATACAAAACGCCAATTTCATATGTAAGGACCTAATATCATCATCAGCAGTTCACTATAGCTGTCGCCCGATGAGGGGCTCGGAGCCTACCCCAAGTTAGTGGTGAATAGGCCATAGTCAACCACGCTGATCAAGTGAGGGTTTGTTGACTTCACTTATATCTTTGAATTTCTTCTCAGATATGTGCAGGTTGAGATCAGTGCCCTGGTAAAACAATGGTTTATAAGTGGCATGGTCTTTTTAAACATGGTCGAGATTCAATTGAAGACGACTCTCGCTCTGGGCGGCCAGCTGACGCCACCACATCAGACATCGTCGAAAAAGTCGAAAAACTTGTACTCGAAGACACACGTTTGAAGAAGAAACAATTATCTGCATTTGTTGGAGTATCAGATACAACTATTTTGCGTATCCTGCACGACCACCTGGGCATGACAAAAGTCAGTGCAAGATGGGTGCCGAGAATGCTCACGCCGCTTCAAAAACAGCAGCGCGTCGACGCGTCTAAGCACTTTTTGGAGTTGTGTGGAGACGAGCCCGTGCAGATTTTGGAGCGGATTGTTACTGGAGATGAAACATGGGTTCATCACTTTGAACCTGAGTCCAAACAGGAGTCCATGCAATGGCACAAAAAGGGTACACCACCTCCCAAAAAATTCAAGGTGTCAGAATCGGCGGGAAAGTTGATGGCCACTGTTTTTTGGGATTGTAAGGGAATATTACTCATTGATTATAAAGAAAAAGCCAAGGCCAAGGGTGTGTTGCTTTTGCAAGACAACGCGCCGGTTCACAAGAGCCGAGTTGCCATGGCTGCTCTGCACACACATGGGTTCGAACCACTTGTTCACCCACCCTACAGTCCAGACCTGGCTCCTAGCGATTTTTATTTATTTCCAAATTTAAAAAAAGAGCTAAGGGGAAGGAAATTTTCCGACGATAATGAAGTGAAGGAGGCAATTTCGGCCCATTTTGAGGCCAAAGACAAAAAATATTTTTTCGATGGTTTAGAAAAATTAATTCATAGATCGAATAAATGTATTAGACTTAAGGGTGATTATATTGAAAAGGAAAAATAAATTTATTGTTATATTTCATTGACAACCCTTTCATTCCGCGAACTTTTGGACCTCCCCTCGTATGTAAATCGAAAAACACATTCGTACATGGCGCGATTCGAACCCAGGACCTGCAGATTGCAAGTCACACCCCTGAGCCACCGACGTTCTTGTTTATATATGCATCACGCAAATCCGGAAGATAAAATAAATATAGTATTAATACTAGTTTTTACCCGCGACTTCGACCGCGAAGAATTACAAACCTTGGTATGTTAAGTAGCATATTTGTTGTTTCAAGTTACGTTAAGCCGTTTTGGGAATACGTAGTAATAAACATCCATACATCCAATCTTTTACATTTATAATATTAGTATGAACTGTATGACAGAAGTGGTGACAACCCTAGTCCTGCCTGGAAGGAAAATAATCGTAAAATATACAGATAAATTATAGGTACAGACAAAACTAATTATGACGGATGGTCGGTTAAATCACGTGGGACGAAGGCGGAGCGTAATTTCTTATTATTAATATTACAAAAATAGATAATTTACCTGGAAGGTAGAAAAACATGTTGGTTGACGAGCTCATACTATGAATTCTTTGTAGAAATTCTGTTGAAAGGTCTAAGAGAAAAATCCGCAAAAGCACAAAATAAAATTATTAGAACGCTACGCCTGAAAGAGAATTACGGACGTTACGAATATTTGAGGTAAATTCTTATTAGATCCTTTTTCGTTTTACGTAAAGAAGCTTCGAATTTAATATTAAAGCTAGAAATATATTTGTTAGTAGCTTTTGACTGCGACTTCGTCTGCGTAGAATTAAAAAAGGTAAAAAATATATCATGTTTTACTGCTCACTATCTTCTATCCTACTAACATTAAAATACGAACGCTTAGACGGATGGATAGATGTTTGTTTGAAGGTATCTCCGGAACGGCTCAACAGATCTTGATGAAATTTGGCACAGATGTAAAACATAGTCTTTTTAGTTTTTTTTTAATTCCATGCGGACGAAGTCCCGGGCGACAGCTAGTATTGAATAAATACGCTTATGCCATGTTACCACAAGGTAGATGGTTTAGTTTGCCACGACGGCATGTGAAGTGGTATTTCTTTGCCACTGAGGTATACGCCATTGACTATCATGACCAAAGTATTTGTTGGAAAATACTTTGAAGGCCTGCTTGTACACTACATAATTGAATCTCTGGCTGAAACCAATCAAATTTGTCATCAAAAAAATAAATGTACGATATTTAAATAAAATATGAAATTGTAAAATGCACATGTGTATTGTAAACGCAGATATTTCTGCTGACTCATTGTGATAGCAATTAAAAGTTAAGGGTCAACTCCAGACCTCTTCAACCGAGTGGCAATAACAAGGGATGGAAAATAGGTCGCGGCGCGAGTGCGAAAAGGACGGATAAGTATAATATGCGGTCCGCAATGCTCGTTGCGTTTTGTAGGTCAATTGTAAACAAGGAAAAAAGTTTTAATGAGCCATTACGTGTTCGAAATACTACCCTCTTATTTGTTATCGAATTTCGAATATGATTTCAATCATTAAATAGCTCTCAGATCTTCAAACTTTCAATTCAATAATGGTGAAAACATTTCTCATAATTCTTGTTTAGAATATATTATGTTCTTGGGTAAGTTTAAGATTGGTAAAATGCAAAATAAGCTTTTGTTTTCTTCTTTTTTTTTTTTTCGGGAAGTTTAAATGAGAGACTCGACTCACTAACTCCCTCGGTGGCCATCCTCAAGTTCAGCTGGTGAGAGTCCCGGGAACTCCAAAAGAACGCACCGGGACAGAATAGCAGTAGCTACTAGCGAGTAAAAAATTTACTTCTTTAACTGTTTTAGAGCGGATTCATTTCTCATTATAAAATTTCGTGCTATTTTTGTCATCTATATATATAAAAGAAAGTCGTGTTAGTTACACTATTTATAACTCAAGAACGGCTGAATCAATTTGACTGAAAATTGGTGGGCAGGCAGCTTAGAACCAGGAAACGGACATAGGATAATTTTTACCCCGTTTTCTATTTTTTTATTCCGCGAGGACGGAGTCGCGGGTAAAAGCTAGTCCGCTATAAATGAGTTTGCGTGTTTAACTGTTTCAGAGGGGATTCATTTCTCATTATTAAATTTCGGGCTATTTTAGTCATATTTTATAAGCGACATTTTAGAGTCGTAAATCCGTGCTAATAGACGATGTAAAATGAACAAAAAATGGCTAATAAAGAAACAATTGCAGCAATTATGTAAATATACAACGATAAAAGTGATGGTATCGCGTGTCGCGCGATTGGAACGTCCGATTTTATCGCTTTTATCGCGCAAAAGTGGAAAATTAAATTAATGGACGCATTTACATTTAAGGGGCAGTTAGTGGTCGGACGCAATAAAAATCGTATTATTCAATTACATGTTTCAATTGTACTGTACATGTATCGGTTAAACCACTCCTAATGTTTATTGTGCAATTTACAAATGAACCAGTTCCAAATTAACACTGAATTGTATTTATAACTTATATTTAGTAAACTACTAGCTATCACCCGCGACTCCGTCCGCGCGAAATTAATAAAAAAACTTAACAAGTAGCCTATGTTTTCTTACATGTATTCATCCCTTCAGCCGTTCCGGAGATATCTTCAAACAAACATCCATCCATCCATGTAAACTTTCGCATTTATAATATTAGTATGATAACTGTTTGTTATTAATTTTTATTTAAATGTATTTGTGCTTTTTATTATATAAAGAGAAAATAATGCCAACAAATAACAATTTTGATGGTGAAAGAAAAAGAAATGTTGACTGCTTTATAAAGTAATAATAGGAGTCTGTTAAAACATGGGGTAACGGGAAATAAAGTTGTACAAAACTTATATATTCTAGTCACGTTTAAATCCACTAAGGTGGTCTTATAGTGGACGTTACTATTGTAGAACTCTGAGTGTAACACCAAATAATTGACAACGTACTGAGCTTCATTAATACAACGAATTTATTACTGTGTACAAATTAACTCGTTTGAATTTACAAATTAAATTATATAATTTACAAACAAACAATTGAAGAACGATAGTATGTATACTTGATTAAGGTAAAATGTGTCATATGTAGTATGAAATAAGATACAATTTACGATGAGGTTTATTAAATCGAAATTCGATTACAATTTGCGGTAGCACAGTAACGATATATTGTAAGTTAATAGAGCGTTCAGTGAAATTTGGTAGAAAATGTATCTTCATTTACATATTTGTGTAGTTTGTGTTAGTACAACTAAAATACCTTATATATTGTATGTCTATATTAACTACTAGCTGTCACCTGCGACTACGTCCGCGCGGAATTAAAAAAAAACTCAATAAGTAGCCTATGTATTCTTTCAGACTATGTTCACCTGTGCCAAATTTCATCAAGATCTGTTGAGTTGTTCCGGAGATACCTTCAAACAAACATCCATCCATCTGAAATATTCGCATTTATAATATTAGTAAGATAGTATACAGTAAGAAGTAAGATTGTACAATAAATGATTAATGTAGGATGATGAACTAGGATAATATTTTTATTGAGTGTTATAAAGATGTCCCCTACCGATATCTTGTAAAAACATATTGCTGTATAAGTTCTTTCAAAGATAATTTTACGTATAAATGTTTTGTATTATTGTTTAGGAAACCTACGGATTGATAAAGGTCTTTTTCCACTATTATTATAAACGTTGTATTTTTTGTTAAAGTAATTTAGTATGTAAGTACCTATTTGTGGTATTTAAAAGTCAACTTTGTCGTATAACCTTTTAAACGTCAGCTTAACTCACTTGATATTATGGTATTCAAATGCTTAATGTGCCGTAACTTAAGTGTTGTGTTGTGAAACATAAAAACAACATTAGTTTCGGGTCAAGAATTTGACATGTCCCTTGGAAATTCTTATGCATTTTTATGACTAGCTAAACAGCTACATTTTTGTCATTTACATCGCATAGCAAAAAAAAACCATACAGACGAATTGAGAACCTCCTCTTTTTTGAAGTCAAATATCTAAATAAATAGCCATTTATTTTATCTTGCCTGTAATTTTTTTAATATCTAAATATATTATATATTTTATTTCCTTTCATTTCGCTGATTGATTTCGAAATGTGAGGATTCTCTTTAATAACCATATTGCGAAGCCGTACGTAAATTTTCCGCCTACCGCCATTTTGTTTGTGTCAATAGCGTGACATGAGCGGGTGTACGGGGGGACTGCGGGGCGCCGCGGGGGACGGTTGCCGTTTGAAAACAATAGCCTTCAATAAAATGAGTTCGGTCGGTTCGTCCATGTAAATAATTTCAGTGAAATGATGTTTGTTCCCGGGTGGATATATAAACGTATATATAACATATAGATTTATATTTGTTTGGATAATCCTGGATTTAATATCCAATCGAAATATCATTGTTTGATGTCAAAATTCAATGTGGAAATGGTTCGACATTTGTTACACATGGTTTTCATGTTACATGTGCAAATATGGTTTCAATGAGGTAAGTGTTTTTGTTCGCACACTTGTACCTTATAAGAAAACTTTAAATGCACACAAAATGAACACTTTTAAAATATTGAAAATTAGTCCATTTAGCCGGCGTGATTAACCAAGTATTAAAAAACGTTACAGTTACGTTACGTTACGTAGTTTATAAAGATTTCAGAGAATCAGGTCTCTGGATTTTATTTATCATTTCTCCGACAAGGGATGGGTCAGTGGGCGAAACATTTAGAGCTACGTCCGGAAGACTGTAAATAACCCTCCGCGTTCTCCTGCGGGTTCACTGATACGTGATACTTTTAACTTATCAAATAATAATCTGAAAGTCTTAAAAAAAAGAGATAACTAAACAGATAAGTGTTCATAAACTTAAGTTATATAATTTAGAACTAAAAGAAGTGTTAGGTTGACGAAATATGTATATAAAAATTAAAACTAGTATCTCGGAATTTGAATCGAAGTTGTCAAATTGAGTAACAGGGGCTTCAACCTCTGCACCATCAACATTTACAGACGACATTATTGGAAATAGTCAGCGTTTTTAAAACGATTTCTACAGAAAATATCAAAATGATATTTCGTAAACCACAAAATAAATTTCACTTTACGTTTAAAAGCATAATATTTTTCTCAATATACAGTTTGGATTGAATCCAAAAGTGGAAGCATAATTCATATCGTGACGTTTTTGAAATAAATTCACTCCTTTAATGGCATTTGGATAAAAAATGAACCCTTTCCATATTTATATTAACCAGAATATACTGCATTTTCTTTGATAATATAAAGCCTTAGGGAACCTAATGTGAACGTAACTTCCGATAAGATTAGAATGTTGATTGATAAACCTGGAAGGAAACTTATACCAGGAAGGATACAAAAAATATTAATGTACATTACTCTTCAAGCGATAGACTGGCAGGAGAAGGCACAGGACAGACGACTCTGGCGATCTCTTGTGTCGGAGGCCAAGACCCACTTTGGGTCGCTGCGCCTTCGGAGTAAGTAAGTACATTACTCTTTATTCTATGAAGTCTTGGTACTTTGTTTACAGTTAAAGATAAATGAGATCTACATTTAAAAAAAAAAACAGAAATAACATCAATACGACAAACAAGAGTGCTCAAAAATACAAAAATTTGAGCTAAAAAACATCTTCGTATAACAACAATAATCCATAGAGTCGATGTATTCCGTGTCTCATTAGATACAAATAGAACAATAGCGAATTAGGTTTGAGCGATTCAAGCTCTCATTGTAGGCCGATCAAAGTTTTATTCAGTTCTGATAACTGGAACATTTGTTAGTCATCGTTTTGTTTTGTTACGGAATTAGTTCCATGAATTCGGATTTAAATTTATCTATTTTTTTTAATATTATAAGGTGCCAAACGAGCAAATGGCTGTCTAAATTCGCCGAAATGACGATTTTTAGTATAAAAAGAATAAGCATACAGTTTACTGAATGTTACATTTATTATTTTTAGTATTTTAATATTTGAATATCTTTTCAATTCAAAATTAACTTGACACTATATTAAATAGTTATGAATTTGAAGTGGGGAAATATAAAAATGGTACGTGAATATGAGATGTTTTTATTCAAAAGTCTGTGCACGGCTGCAGACTTAATATAACGTTTATGAATTTATCTCATTTAAAAATAACACCGAGAAAAGACTGATACTAATAAGAAGAAAAACGTTTAAAAAAAATCATGTACCTTTAAACAAAAACAACACGCCGGTCATTTCTAATTAGATAATAAACCAAACATTTTATAAATTTCACAGTAAAAACCATAAAATTCAGAGCAAAACTGTCTATTTAAGAAACACCTTGTATCTCTCACCCAGGGGAACCAGTAAGTTACATGAGACGTGAGTTATTATATATTAGACATACACATGGGACAAAGAATACAGGTCAGACGTGGCAACTGCCGCTGTCACTTTAGTTTACGACGTGACTTGACAAGTCTGTAAGAATAAAGATGTGTGATGTTTATTTAAAAAGTGTATTATATATATTAAAAAAAGTGATTTGATCGTTAATTACTAATGTTAGTTTTGTTTGATTATCTAATTTGTCAAGTTTACGTTTTACAGACATAAATCCAGTTCACTTTTATATTTATTTTGAGCTCTATTGAGCTGATCTTCTATTTACAACAGATATTTCCAAGTCTAGCTTAATTTATTTACACGGCGCATTGGAAAGGATTTTGTATAATGAAATTAATTTTTTCAAACTTTCGTCAGACATTATCATTAACTAATATAAGAAAAGGCTAAAATACTCACGTAAATTTGTCCGGTGTCGGCACCGACTAGTTTCGAGCCTTTGATCAGGGTGAGTGGGACTGGTATTATTTCGCGGACACTGCCCATCGCTCACTCTAGAAACTAGTCGATGCCGACACCGGACAAATGTAACTGAGTATTTAGCCACTGATTATTAAGCATTAATTTATATAATGAAAAGTAAGTAAAAGATTAAAAAAGTAGGTCATACTTGAAAATATTTCTTTTTTAAGTAAATACGTAACGTAACGTAAGAAACAATTGAAATATTAAATTCCTGCAAGAATTTACGACACGACAATAGCTTCGAGAAACTAGTGAATATAATTCTTCAGTCAGTCCTCGAAACGAAAACAAACATTTTACTACACAAACTTAAGAACAAGTTTTTCGGCTAAATGAAAGAGGTCAGCTCTCAGGAAGTTTCGAAAGTGTTACGTTAGAATAGGAAACATATATATAAAAGGCCCTGTAGTAGAAAGAGAGAACATTCCGTTTTCGTACATTTTAAAGATAAGACGATCCACTAACAAGATCAGGAGGGTGAGGTTTTGTTAAGTACTGTATTCGTGTTTGATTTATTATGATTTTTGTACCTTAATGTATATATTTGTGTTTTTTGTAACCTCAATTGTCTACGTTAAAATATGTTGCTAACAAAAATTGAGATAGAGAGAGATTGAGGGAATTTCTATAAAATTCATATGACATAAAAATTACTTTTCTTTTTTAATGTTGAGAAATATCGTAAATATTTAGTTTTTGTATTACACCACCAGCGACACCGTTCCCTCGGAATTAAAAAAAAACTTAATTAGTAGCCTATGTGTTCTTCCAGACTATGTTCTGGGCCTAATTTCAGCGAGATCCATGCAGCCGTTCTGGAGATACCTTCTAAAAAACATCCATCCAAACATTGGTAATTATAATTTTATTAAAATTAAAAATAAATAATAGTAAAGTACTTACGTATTAAGCTCTAAGTCCAGTCTAAACTTATGATTGAAAGCTTTGATGAGGAGCGATGTGCGGTGGAAGTGTTTGCCGGTCTGCAACAAACAAAACAACGACATTAATGACAATCACACATATAATCTGATAAAACTTATCTGGCTATAGAAGAAGTATAATTCTTAGTAAGAGATTTTTAGCAATCAAATAAATAACTAACTTAAATAAAATTCATATTCACGTAGAGATATTTAAATTACATTTCTTCACCGTTAAAGCGGCCCTGGCAATAATTTAAAGTAACCATTTAAAACTACACGTAGGGTGTTCTCGTGTTTTCGTTCTCAGTGGAAAGAATTAATCGCCTACTCGCCGCTGTGTTTCACAAACAAATAAATATTACACGGCCATAAAACATGACCAGCGTTTTACCGCTCGCCGTGAGTCGTTTGTTTTATAAATAAGCTTCTACATACGCCCATAACTTAAAAGGGTGTGCAATAATCACACGTTTCCATTTAGATTTTGGTAAACACGATTAACATATTACCTTATATACATGAATAAAAGATTAACTTTGCAACTCCTGAAAACAATTCTATGAAAGAAACACTTTCTACTACAATGTGGCAAATGAGTAAGCGGCTTAGTGACGCGCCCATAGACGTGTACAACAAACTGATGAGTAACAGATGTGTTACCAAACTTTATTAGACACGAGAGAGGAAACAGTAAAATGTAAAAAGTAAGACATTGCAAAAGTCTACACTCTTTTATTTTTCTACAGAAAATTTGTCTTGATGTCCTCCGTGACGTAATCGCGAGACACAAAAACACTTTAATCCTTACTAATATTATAAATGCGAAAGTAACTCTGTCTGTCTGTCTCGCTTTCACGCCAAAATTACTGAACTGATTTACATGAAATTTGGTACATAGATAGTCTAGAGCCCGAGGAAGGACATATGCTACATTTTAACGCCCGTAACCCTGAGGGGTAGGCAGAGATCAAGCACCTACATTTGGCGCAGTCCTAGTACACCTCTCTATATGTCTACATCCATACATCAACGCATAGCACGTCGGTTAAGTAAAATAATAAGCCTTAAAAAATGCTACCCGAAAACAGTATTTTACGCGAACGAAGTCGCGGGCACAGCTAGTAACAATATAAGTTAATTAATTAATATTACTCTTAGACAATACGATATTTTAAAGAATGAAAATAACAAAAAGTTTAACGTATTACGAGGTCCACTCAAAGAAGGATTGGCTGTAAAATAATGACTCAAAGGGACTGTAACAAAAGAAAGGTCAAGTCCCGTAATCAAATATAATGAGGAACCATAAAAGGTAAGAACTTCAGACAATGCAAAGCGAACACCAGTTTTTATTAGAGAGCTATCGTAGAGAGAATCGAGTATTCAGAATTAAATTAAATTTAATGAAACATCAAAGTATTCTTTTTATGACTGAAGTGTTGGAAGAAAGAAAACTTTCGTTGGAACAATGTTGGAAGAACAAAATTGAAGAAAGTAACAATTTATTTGGTAACTATATTATTAAGTTGTTAGTTTTTTAAATTTTGTTGAAATTAATTAAAATAAATATCTTCTATTGAAATCATCTTTCAAGATTATTTAATCGAAATTTGTCTCTCGTCAAAAGCAATTTTGTTTATTTGATAATTTATTAATTCAAAAGGTTCACTCATTAATAAAATATGTGAAGCATTTACTAAAAAATAAACGCTGATAATTTTCCTGGAAAACAATAATCACGATTGAATTTTTTTGATCGGATCGGATAGTTAAATAGATGAACTAAAACGCTCGAGGCGCACGTTATTAAATTTCAGCGATGGCCGTACGGTAATCCGACACTGTCCTCCACTCTACCCACCGTACCACCTCCACCAGTTGCCCTCTGTTTGCCTCGGGACAAGAGTTTGTCATGGATCACCGCAGGTTGCCGATATACAATGACTAAAATTGTAGTTGAAGGTCGAAGATCGAAGAAGGAATTTAACTATCGCTCAGATACGGTCCTTGTATGTAGAACTACAATAAATTATCAGCGATAAACATTGTATACAGAAAAATAATGAAGAAGTTAACAGGGAAGTCAAACTTAGCTATAGCTATGAAGATCACGAGCATGTAATCTGAAGAAAAACTATACAAAAAATACTCGTGCGTACGTACGCGTGCCATAAATAGGTTTACAAAATAGGATATATTATAAAGGTTTATGGGCATTGGACATTTTTAATTCAATGTTGAAAACAAAAGACCGAAAATTTAGGAGCACAACATACATTTAAATTTTAAAACAACGTTTAATTCACTGCGTTTACGTAATGTAGTGGGTAAATTTCTTTTAAGGCTCGGAGCAATTCATCAACGTATTTAAGTAGCTTTTTAGCTTTGTTAACTTCTTGAAATTCTTGGATGCCTTCCAAATCTTCTTTGTTATTTTCTTGTACATTAATTTTATTATAAGCGATGTCTTTATAGTCTTTTATCGAGGTGTCTGAGGTTCAGATTCTAGGTTCTTTCCCCAGGTAGTGGCAGTTATGGTGAGGGCCCTGATCGCTAAATATATTAATCTCTGGAAGACGGCACAATGGCGTGGTCCCGTATTGATGAATTTTGTGAAGGCAAGAGGAATATTTTCGTGGGGTCGTGCAGAGGGTCCCGGGCGTTCGATTAGCGATTCACGGACCCTCGCAGTCGAACTGGGAACTTAGAATGGTCACCGAGGAGATTTTAGTGAGTTGAAATCTTTTTTTTATAAGCGAAGCGGCAAACGAGTAACGGACCGCCTAAAATTATTTAATCCAACGCACATGGACACCAGCAATTACAGAGAAATCGCAGATGCGTTCCTGGCCTTTAAGGAAGCAGTACGCTCTTTTTTTGAAAGCCCCTAAGCCCAATCTCCCACAACCCTGTCTTTCCCCCAAAAAGATACTAAAATAAAGGTGGTTGATGTAATCGTTGAAAAGCCTCCCTGATACTGGATCCACCACAGCCCAGTATAGTGTATATAAATCAAAAGTGTTAATTTCATTTACCAAGTTAGATTTACTGAGTCCTCGAAATCAGTACGTGTTTATGTGTAGAGGATCAAAGCAACAACTAGTAGGGTCAGTGTTTACAAACGTGTGACCGTCGATTGGGATCCGTTGGGTTCCACTAATAGAATTTATCACATACCCAATTACTGCTATGGACCCGATGTCAAAAGGCCTATATTTTAGCTGATAGACTATTGTTTATTAAATTAGTAACCCTCATCGCTGTTGACCCATAAAACGCGAATCGACAGCGATGTTCGGTGCCCGCCCGCCAGACTAACCAAATTTCAGCAGCGTTATGCTTTACTTACCAAAGTTTTTAACTGAGTTACGCTATTGAGGTTATGGTTGAGTGATATTTGCTTTTACTGTTTTTTATGTCTATGATTTGTAAACAGTTTAATTTATATTTTTAACAATAAACACATAGGATGATTTTTAGTAATTTTTGTTGTTTTTCTTCAATAGAATTTCTTAACTCTTTTCTTTTTTTTTAATGGTTGGTCCATTTCAACTTATTTCAATTACTAGCTGTTAAAAAATAATTAAAAAAGATTTGTTATTTATTAGTAGCCTATGTGTTCTTCCTGACTATGTTCTACATCGATGCCAAATTTCATCAAGATCCGTTGAGCCGTTCCGGAGATATCTTCAAACAAACATCCATACATCCATCTAAACATTCGCAATTATAATATTACAATATTTAGAAAGAAAGAAAGAAAGAAAGAAAGAACGAACGAAAGAAAGAAAGAAATACATTTATTCAAAAGAAAAGGTATTCATTCGACATGTGCTGCGGCGGGTACCGCAGCGCCGATTTTCAATGTTATTTAACGCTTTAACCTATTCTATTTCTGCAAATTTAGTCATCTCTTAAAGTTCTTATTACTATTAAACAACACTCCATTACACGGACTAGGTTTCAGTTAATTATTCATTGATTTAGCGCCGGTACAATCTGTCCCAGTGGATTGAGCAAGGAGCTGAGAGCTATGAATATTTAAAGTTTTACATTGTATCACCATTGTTCAAGTTTTTTCTTATAACCTCTATAGATACAGCGCTTACTCTGAAGATATTGATGCAATATAGAGTTTTGTTACATTTTATCTCAGTTTTTAAAATAAGAAAATGCGAATGTGACACTGTTATATCATATTCCAATAAAATAGAGCCTTGGAGAATTTTTTTTTTTAATTGTGTTAATTTTTTTTTATAAAATGTATTATATAAATAATAAGAGAATAAATGAATAATAAATAATAATAATAATAAACAAATTCAATCCATTAGAAAGCAAATAATAATTAGAAAGTAAACAATAATAATGTAAAAAACAACATGCTGAAAGTAGGAAAAAAAACACAAAAACTAAATAAAAAAAGCTATAAGCAATTACATATTAACAAGTATAAAAAATCAATGTTCCT
The DNA here is from genome assembly GCF_912999745.1 of Papilio machaon. Classification (NCBI taxonomy): domain Eukaryota; kingdom Metazoa; phylum Arthropoda; class Insecta; order Lepidoptera; family Papilionidae; genus Papilio; species Papilio machaon. Next base: position 729,482 of record NC_059989.1, on the reverse strand, counting down.
AATAGGTTTGCAATGCTGAATGGACAAGGCCTTGTATATCGGAAAGGAACATGTACGAGTATGTAGTGTATTAATATGAATTCTCATAGTAATTTCAAAGGTATATTAGAGTACATTCGAGGTAAAACTCTAATAACCTTTTAAAACGATGGATAAAATAAAATTTAAAGAGACTTTCTGCCTTTTACAATCTAATTTTTAATAAAGATTTTAATCTATAATTAAAACACGTATTTTATAAAACATATATTGTGTTTGGAGGTAAAAAATTTGCTTAAACGAGCGAAACAAGTTTCCACAAAGCGATGTACAAAGAAATTTGTATAAAGTTTGAACAATAGTTGTACGGTAGGAAAGTTGTCTCGAAAAGCGAATATCGAGAATGTTATTCGACGTTTCGACACGACAGTGCAACACAAAAGATATCCAAAAACAAGATTTCACAATTGGAAAACTACAATTGACTTGCACGAACTCTCCAACATTCTGCCGCGACGTCTGTGAACGGAGCGCCGCTAGCACTCGCTCACTTTGATTTCTAACAATACTTTCTCAATACTGGAATATTGTAAATGTTTTGTATTTGTTGTATAAAGAATAAAACTGTGATGTTCGATTAAAATAATGAATACATTATTCTCCGTAAGTAAAGTTAAAACTTGTTTACAAACGAGTCGTTACCAAATTTGAGTAGTATTATTGTAATTATTATTTGGGTTATTAGCAATCTTCAAAGAGATGACATTATTCGTTTTAGGGAACATCAGGTTAACAAGTTTCGTAGAATTTACATTGGTTGTTTGGAATGTGTCATACACAAAAAAACAAGGGAAAATATGATTCTATAATCAAATGTCTATGTGCAATACACTGAATTTAAATTTGGCCGATCACTACATTTAACTATCTAAAGTGCTTTTAAGTCATTTCGGTTACCACAGATAATATGAAATGCTTTCGGTCCGTACCTAAGGTTGGAAATGTTTTCTAGGAACGATACGCGGTCGGCCGTACGGTCAACAGGGGTGATGTTTTTAATTAGCGAAAGAGATAGGCCATTTATCAAGCCCGCGCCGCCCAATCCATTGTCCTTGGCCGCTTGTGTTTGGAATAAGGAATAACATAGGTGTAATGGCTTTTGTAAATTATTAATTTCCTTTAAAGCCCGCATATTTATGCGCACTTCGGAAAAATCTAATATATAAAATTCTCGTGTCACAGTTTTCGTCACCGTACTCCTCCGAAACGACTTGACCGATTCTCATGAATTTTGTGAGCATATTCAGTAGGTCTGAGAATCGGCCAACATCTATTTTTCATTCTTTTTTAACTGCGCGCGGACGGTGTCGCGGGCGACAGCTAGTTAAAAATAAATAAAGATGTCATTTCATCTAATATGAATCATGAATTCATTAAAATGGAATATGTATTCATTAAAATTAAAAAAAAAAATTGTTATTGTAATAAAAATCTTCACATCACTCGCTGACGGTTATGTTAACAATAAAATAAATTTCTAGGACACTAACTAAAAAATGTATTGTGTTTTTGTTTGTGTCGACAACAACTGGCAACTTGACAAACAATTTCCGGTATAGTTCATAATATTTTTGAAATAAATTCACAATTTCCTGCTCTTCGTTGAGTACTTTTACATATATAGTTTAACCCACAACGTAAAACACTAACAGTTTTTCATTTAATTAATACGGAAGAAATTAAAATTCTTTCATTCAATTGAATTATAACAACAAGTCTAACAAATGAGCATCAATAAAAATGTACAAAGAAATAAAAAATAAATAAAGTTGTCCCACTTTCTACTACGTTAAACATTTCTTTGAATGTGTATTTTTATTGTATTTGTTAAGGTTTCGACAGTTTCCCGACTACTGAATGTCTTTGAGGCGGAAATCAAATCAGGGAACAAACTGATTTTGTCCGAGCCTCGTGTGCTATGTTTTTAATCAAGAGGTCCGTCCGAGCCTTTTGTTCACAACTTACGTGTTGCTAAGAAATAACGTCGGGAGATTTAATAGTATCGTAAATTATTTTTCTTTCACGGGGCATGAAAGCTGTCAGGGGCAGCTTAGGCGTCGAAAATTAAACGCTACGCGGAGTCTTTAAAAATAGAAATTGCTTTTAATTTGCTTTTAGTTTTTATATTTTCACATGTAAAAACAAAATAAATACGATCAATTAATATTTAAAAATTATAAAAAATTAATATGTAATTACACAGTTTAAGTGATAACAATTAATTAATATTTTTATTAAAAATAAAAACAGTATTAGAATCTGCAAACGCAGTAGTTGAGCGAATAAGGTGACTTTATTGAAGAAGAAAGAGTAAGATTAAAATAAAATAAATTAAGCTTCTATTTTTTGACTAAGTTAAGATTTAAGTTAAAATTGCCATGTGTTGTATATTCATTTTTGTATACTTGACGCCAACAAAACTGTCACGCTCGCATTCGAGACGTTTATTGTTTTCGGTGACGTCGGAGAAATATTTGCGTGATTTATGAATTTTGGGGTGAGACCGCGGCAGGTTCGTAAATTAGCGACGATAAATGGCCGAAGTGGCAAAGCTGTTTGATACAAAACTTTTTTCAACTTACTTAATATATCATAAAAGTATGAAAATTATTTTTATGCCGTAACTTTCCATATTTTAGAACTTAGCATAAGAAATAAAACAATTTTTTATACATGCTAGACATTTGAAAATATCCACCCACGTCCGTAATCCTAGACAGGACAGAGATTAATTAATAAACAAAATTATTTTATATGAAAAACAGTGATACCTAAAGATAAGCCAAGACACTTTCAAGTAAAGATTTTCATACCGAAGAGATTAAGAAAGTATTGCGTTCAAATTGACTAAAGATGAATACGAAATTGTTAAGTTTTTAACATTCATAGTACTAAGTTTTCAATAACACAAATCGCCAGGAGATGATAATAGAACTTTCATCATCTCAAGACAAAAAGCAACATGTAACGCCATAAATCTACGTAGCTGCAGTCAGCGTTAGGCGTTTAATTCATAAATCATACGGCAAATATTTATGCGACGTCACTGGAAACAATAAACGTCTAGCGCACGTACCCGTTTTTGTTGGCCCCAAGTGTAAGGATATGTTAACGCGAACTGCGTTGAAGTGTTTCTGTATATTACTTCATATTACTTCCTGGTTTTTCCTTGACGATGTGTCTTCTAAAATTATCTTTCCATGTAATAGAAAAAAGAGTTCTAATTTTAGTCCTCTTTCCTTTCCCACCCTTTACTTATTAGGTAAGGATGGGAAGGGGAAGTGGATTTGACTGAAGAGGGGTCGTATAGGAAGGGGAAATGTACTTTTTCTGTGCGCTCCCTTCCCCGTTGATTAAAGGTAGGCAACGCATCTGCATTTGAGAATGTCTATGGGCAACGGTCGCACGGCGAATTCAAAACGAAAACCCCAGATGGCCGTTTGCTCGGTTGCCACCTTTTGACATAAAAAAAAATATTAAAACATTTTACACACATACCAAAATACCTGGACAAAGATTTTCGACCTATATCCGTATACTGTATAGTTTCTCAGAAAACCCGAGACATGGATGCTTTTAGTTCAGACTATGTCATTTTAGGAGAATATTAAATACCCGTTGATACTAAAAATGAAAACGAAGTATCTTCAAACATGACCCATCTCCAATTATGTCTTTCGTTAAGCTCATAGACAGCATTATGAAACAAATTTACAAAGCTACTATCTTCGTTAAGAACTACTTAACCTACTATTGGTGATCTACGTAAATGAACTCTAATTCGATCTAAATAAGGTTTGAAATTGTAATTATTTTGGTTATGTGTTAGGGTAAACAGCCTATTATTTGGACGATGCTTGGGGATGTTCGATTTGTCGACGCTCCTGTTAGTGACGGGTAAGTGAGCACACATGACGTTATATTTAATGTTTGTTTCCATTATACTAACTGTATGTTATTTCTCTATGTTTTATATATATAATTGTAGCTTAAATATATAATTTTTTTACGTAATTTTTACATCAGTTTGTGTTTAAAAATCCTATAGAGTTCTTTTGTTTTAGAGTTTAAATGAGTTGCATCTTTTTTTAATTATAAAAGCATTTTGGTCGATGAATAACTGAGCAGGGTTTATTTTTAATCGGTGAGATTTAATTATTATTAAAGCAATTACGCCTAATTACTGCCGCCTTTAGAAAAAAAAAAATAACTTCAATTTTTTAAAGCATATAACTTTTCGATAGCCGTTACTAGTATCGCCACAGTGTCTTATCTCAATCGCTTCCATTTAGCTGCCGATGTAATGTTAGCTGCCACACAATATGGACGTAGCGTAGTGGCGTGTGATACATTTAGGGGCGTTAGGAAAATCTGTCGCGTATTCCTTACGCATAATTTGCTTGCGTATTTGTGTCACAACTTATCGTAATTTAGTATAACAATAGTACTGGCATCAGCCATTATTCCTTGCAGGAAACATCGTACTATAATTTTATTTATAACGTTAAATAAGGCTACTGGACACGTAATATGAAATTGAAACAAGAGAATGATAATTGACTACTATCTGTGGGTTTTTGAGACCAAAATCTTCGTTTTAAACATATTGTTATATCTGTTTTGTCAAAGACAACAGGGATGACGTTTTATACAGACATTTTGGTCTAAAAAACGCACGGTATGTGAAATACAATTAACATTAGTAACTCCTTGTATAGAACACCATAGAAGAACAGAAGCGACATCATGCAGAGTAATATCCGTAGTCTGTGACGTCATAGTAATTCCCAGTATAACTAAAGCTCTATTATTAGGGCTGCCACAAGTTGAATTGCCAGTAATGTGAACTATGTATTTATTTTCTGATCATTTTTTGTTGAAAATATCAAGACAAAGACCCGCATCGTTGCGAGAGTAACGAAGTGCGAACCGTGGCAGGTGCGTTCACATGCCAGCCAACGGAGCGTTGACGATGCCGCTCCAACAGGCAACCGTTTATTGGAATAATATAAAGGAATCGTATCGATCCGTGCTCATGTTCTTTTATAAATTTTGTTTTGGATTTTCTTTACATTGTGAAATGATATCATTTAGTGAACATATTAACAATAAACAACTAATATACAATTTCAATTCTGCTAACTATTGTACAACTATGTAAAGAACAATTTTGTCACCATTAAATAGTGTCATAATTTTCAATGGTGTTATTAAGAAAATTATAACATCCTTATGACACAATGGCAATAAAAGAATAGTTGCCAAATGCCAACCGCTGACTGGATATCGAAAAACAAGAACAACGCTTATACAAATTTCCCTGGGACCGTTTTAGTAGAGTAGTCTTTGGTCTCATATTTGAATAACCTTGCTTAGAAGCAAAGACTCATAATGTTTGATTGTATAACCTGTGAGGTTATATAGAGAAGTGACGCCGTCCTCTGCAAACATCGGTGCGTCACAGCAAATAGGTAAACGCACCATGTTTGGAACATAGAACGGATGATTTTTTTGTAAAAGGTGCTAGATGAGCGACCACCTGTAAACGTTAAAATAGAGAAATGACGTCTGCTCATAGACATTCCAAGTCAGAAGGTTTTTTTTATTATTATAAGGTGGCAAAAGAACAAGCGACCACCTGATTGGCCGCAATAGCGAAGCGACCACTGCCCACAGACATCCGCAATTATAGATGCGTTGCCTACCGTACCCCTTTGAATGCGTCCCGCCCTCCATCAATCGCATCCTTTCCTTATCGGGCGTGGGAAGTGATAGTGGACTAAAATTAGATCTCCGCCACCAATCTCATCAGACTTCCCGCTTGCAGAAGAATTAAATTCTGCAAAATAATTCTTCAGGTTGCAGGAGAATTGTCTATTTAAGTCATTGATTCAATCGACTATATTTGTCAAGAAACAGAATATAAAGAGTCATTATCAGTATAACAAAAAAACAAACAAGCTCGTAACATAGATTATGTGATTTTTTATTACACCTCAGTAAACAAATAATAAATATCCACTAGATTTTTGGATTCAGTGCTTTTGAAAATTGAGACAGTTAGAGTATATTATACCTTAAAGAGTAGCATTAAGTTTTAGTTTTGAATGGACACATAGAGTGTAAAGACCAATAGTTGATCGCGCCGAGTTGTCAGAATGATTTAGTAACGTCGAGTCGGATGAAAAATGTTAGGGTAAGCAAACAAATCATAGACCTCATGACGAAATACTAGATTTGTAATTTACTGCTTACAACTAAATGTATTGCACGATAATAATAAGTAACAACAAAAAATCTTACTAATATAAATGCAAATGTTTAAATGGATGGATGTTTGTAGGGATATCCAGAACGGCTCAACAGATCTGGATGAAATTTGGCATAGATATAGATCATAGTATAGAAGAACATATAGGCTACTTATTATGGTTTATTTTAATTCCGCGCGGACGGAGTCGCGGGCGACAGCTAGTCAAAAAATAAACGATAGCAAACATTGTGAAATTATCATACTTTTTTTTTATTTGATAGTAATTGCATGAAGTCAAATATTGTTTCGCATTTCCCCGCGTTTTTCGCGCTTATTTAGAACAGATTATATTACATTAGTAGTCAAAATTTCCCTAATTTAAAAGCAACAAAATTATGTTAGATAATTAAATATATATTTACTTATTTTTAAATAGAATAATAGAATAAAGTATCATAATTAAATATTCATAGATTAATTAATTTATCTTTATAACGGGCTTTCAAACAGGTTATCAAGAATCCTTTTAGAAATTAAAATGAAGGCAACCCGTGTCCTAAATAAGTAACGTAGATTGGATGGTTTATGTACATTAGCGGAAAGGCTATCATAATAGGTATAAGTAAAATAATGTTATGAATCGCTGGAAAGATAAGATGGCGGAGAGCGTGGAGCCTGCGGTCGGAAGAGGGAGCGGGGAGGTGGTCCTCAACGAAAACAATAATATTAATAAAGCCGCAATATAATTGAGTTCTTAACCCTCAGCCTTGTATCTTATTTGATTAATATAATAATAACAAATCGAAATTATTATTTTACATACAAACCACAATTTTTTTTTATTATGGTCTCTAATTTACTGTAAAAACGATCGTCTCATAAAAGTTGATTTAAAAAAAATTATACGACTGTTAAAATTCATAACTATTTTCTAGATAAATAATCAATATAAGAAATCGAAATCTAATTAAATAAATAAGCAATAATAACATATTAATAGAGAATCACTTTTTAATCCCATTATCCACTGATCGCGTGATCATATTCCATACCAGTCGTGAGTCTCAACAGCTGCCAGTTCGAGTAGTCGTTAAGTGGAAAAAGAGTGTAAATAAAACGGTATTGTCCATTCAAGCTTCATTTGCCGCGTCCTGTGGTGTCCCTCTCAATGAAGCAGGAGTCACGCCTCCTGACCGACGATGTTACAAGCATCATCAGATATCCCTAATTAACCTTAGTAATTGATTGAGCATTAAGTAGTATTTTTAATAATACAAATTGATAATGAAATTAGGTACTTTCTTCTTCTTTTTGTGCAATATTATATACACTTTTAAATGAAATTTCCTTTAAAAAAAAAACTTAAACACAGATACTGTTGGCGGTATTATATTTCAAATATTTGATGCAATTTTTATTTTGATAGTCATAATAACGAATTCGAAGAAATTGCTCAACCAAACCTAGACCCACAACGAGTTAAGAAAGAAGATCCTATTATCCTTTTTTCTTTAATTAAGATATCAATCTGTAATTTTATTTCTTATGGCCATCGAAAAGTCTTTAATAAGGTAACCACGAAGACTCAAAGATACAAAGCTTCGTTTGAAATCTACAATGAAATCTAGAGACGACTCCAACAATTCACCCGCACTTACAATCAGAATTCTCTGTTCAAGGACCCAGTATTACTAATAGGTACGATAATTTAAGTATATAAAGTTAATACAAGTCAGAACAAAGTTGGAAGCCATTACATTATTGAACAATTATGCCCGCATAAGTTATCCAACTTTGTGAACCTCAGTCGGACTGCACTCTTCAAATCTCAACTAACGACAACTATTTATTTCAAAGGAACACTGGTAGTTTATTTTCTCAAGTAATGATTAAAAAAATACAAGAAGAAAGAAAAACTTTACAACGTCTTTATGAATCTAATGGCATCTACCTCTTTTATAAGAGAAGGAGGCATAGGAATTGCAGCTGCTTTGCAAGCCTTTGAGAAGGAGATACGCTTGCTTCTTGAAGGATCCTAACGATAACAAGGCAGAAATTAATATTCTATCTCAAAACATTTTCTATTAAACGCGGTATTCTTATATACCTAATCCATTTTGTTCAAATTTAACTTGAGTGAAACTCGCTCGCTGAATATCATTCGAAAAACATGTTTCGAGGAGGCTCGAATAATTTCTATCCTCCGTTTCATAAAATCTATATATATAAAAGAAAGTTGTGTTAGTTACACTATTAATAACTCAAGATCGGTCGAACTGATTTAGCTGAAAATTGACGGGGAGGTAGCTTAGAACTAGGAGACGGACATAGGAACTTTTTTATCTTGTGTGCATTTTTATTCCGCGCGGAGGAAGTCGCGGGTAAAAGCTTGAAATAATTTAAGTATCAACTCAAAGATTGAAGAATTGATTTCACTCAATTACTCAATTAAGTGATAAATAAAAATCTCTCAGCGTTTAAATTTTTGGCCACCGTAAATACGTAAACATTATTAGCTGGTGAATGAGATAAATTGAGTTGGCAGAGTCGGTGCATTTTATGTGAGGGCCCTAGAAATGGCGCTGGCATCGCGAGGGGCCTTCACTAAATTATGTGCCACATTTTGGACTTATCACTTGGCGCGGTATAAAGACGGAAAAGAATTAATTGAAATATTTATGCCAACTCACTAAAGCCGTTATATGTACATTCATGTAAAAGTTTTAATATCTTTTTTGGCATAGTACATAAGTTTAGTTGTATACTAAAATGACATTAATATGATGTATTTTTAGGTTTAAAACTTCGTCAATAAACTACGATATTTGTAGAATGTAATTTAAAAAAAACTGAAAGCTAACAAGTGTATAGTTAATATCAAATTCCAAATAAAATAGGGTCATTTTCGGTCGATTTTTGGATTGTAATTCACATCGTGTATCATATATGATCAAAGACTTCTTGTAGAGGAAAATAGTAGAAACAATTATTCGTTTTTTTCTCCTACTGAAAAGGAGACTATAATAATGAGGGGAAAAGTTTGAAGACGCGATTTTGCTTCGATGAAAGTTGGATCGCAAATTGTTGTAGTTATGTTGCATGTTCCAAATCTATAAATTGTAATAATAATACACTTTGATGATCCAATTTAAATACAAATAGGTACTTTTTTTTGAACATCTAAGTGCTGCTACTAAAGAAATTAGTAAATACTATAACGATGTTTTCTATGTTCCTCGTCAGAATATACGTAAGGAGCGTCTTCAAAGGAGATTGCCTTTCGTCGTTTGACTTTGTGGACATGCCTCAAGCATGAGATATCAGATGCCGCTCGTACATGGCGACAGATGCTATGATTTGTATGCATATGCGGAGCGAAACGTGCTCATCCAATTGAGATATCCTTTATAACATAACGGCCATCTTGAAATTGCTTGGACAATTGCTATTGATAATACAAGTTCAGTTGTTTACGATAATAATATGATTTCACGATTTTATAATCTTTTTTAATATTCATAGCCCATAGCATATTTTTAATAATTGGATACATTTTCCGATATCGTACTAACATTTACAACACTAGTTGAAAAACTGCTAATCAAATAGTCAATATTATAAGCTAAAATATCATCGAAGTCAGTATGAAATAAATTCTACGGATCTCTAAGTCGATTCTTTACAAATTAGATACATAAATCCTACATCACAAAATGTATGTATTAGTTTTTTGAAAAATTAATCTTACCAACATCAAAATAAAGTGCACAATCAAGTGACACCATTGAATTAGGTTAGCGGGTAAATGGCCTTCCGAAATCAGATCAATATCAGAATAGCGGTTTCTTTGGGGACGAATTAATTCCTTGTATAACCAATATCTCATTATGGAACGTTTCCGGGAGTCCATTCAAGCTAAAAATACCTTTATGTCGTTCGAAATAAGAATTAAATTCACATGGCTGGCTGTATCCACTGGTAAACTGGAAATCTAGAGGCAAGCCCCTTGCTAGGCGTGATTTACCGCTCGGGCAAGTTTTGAATTAAATCTTATCCATAATTCTCTGCTGTGACGACGTGTACGGCCACTTTAACGTGTTCCCGCGGTTAATTACTAGCTAGTTGGCTTGTTTCTTGTGTTCTATATATCTGTATCTTCTCAAATATTTCGGCAAGAAAACCGTTTATTCGCATGAGATTATTTAAATATCGAACAGTAAATTAAAATGTTTTTAGGTACCAAGAAAATCACAAATGATTTTTATTTTTTTTTACTATTATTCATAACAATAAAAAGTTGCAGAGTACAGGAATGTGGTTTTTTAATTCAGAAAAAAAAAATATGTAAATATAATTCTAGATTATTCCATCACCAGAATGATCTTGTTAACATAGGTTTATATATTCTATAGAATACTTGCCATTCATATTGCTTTAGGCTCCAATATCAGTAGAGTTCAGGTAATGGCGGGAAAATATAATGCCGCCATGATTGTTTTGTTGCGACACGTCGTGCGACAAATTGGCTCCGCGCGTCGCCGAGCGACATCTGGTGCTTTAATTAGACGTTACGAGATTAGAGGGCTCCAAACTTGTCTAATGTACGGGAAAATTTAACCGTTGAATATCGAAGTTTTACATATTTTTCGTGTCATTCTATACATAATTATTGATGAGATATATAAAAAGATGTTGATCGTTATATAAAAATAAAGTGTTAAAAGATTTTAACATGAACATATAAAAGCAACAAAAAATCCTTTTGTATCCATCAGGTTACCAATCGTAAAAGGTGGAAGAACTGTAGATAGTAGTAAAATAAACAAAAGAATAACTTACCCTTGCGCGCGACCGCGTACCCTGTTGATAGTCCGATCCGTACCCACGGCCCTGCAATAAAATGAACACATTACTATGTGACAAAAATACAACTCTGTCAGTTTAAGTCTACGTAGGGTTATGTGATCACAACAATTTCAATATCAACAACCCTTTTTACATAGCATTTAATAAATTCATCTTGAAAGAGATGAAACAAATTTTTTAAACGATAAAAAAAAAATGAGCAAATAAAAGCTAAAAACGTCCCTGTACAACGAATTGAATTAACCTCGACCATGTTAGGATTTAAACATATTTACACTAAATAAAACGTCACGGACGAACGAAAACAGGTTAATTCTGGTAGCGGGGCCGCACAACCGCAGTACGCGTCACCAACGCGACCGCAATCTCTGTTTCAATTCATGAATTAGGCGAAATTACCACGAATGCGTTGACAACGCGAAAAGTTCGCAGTTGAGTCGCGTTTCGAGAGATTTGCGGTGACATTTATGCGAATTATCTTGTAAGTAAATAGCTTTAAGGATTATGAGACCGATTGAGTTTTACTTTAAATAGATGTCGAAATAGTTTTGTGGTATCTGCGAGTTAATAATAGACGGCTTTAGACGATGGATGGAAGTCAGTCGCTGTCTTGTTTTGACGTAAATAAATGTTTCGTTGTGAAGTGAATCATCAAGTTTTAGTTTTAATTTTAGATAAATACCAAAGCCCTTTATAACCTACTTTATAATTTACCCTTGTTCTCTCTCTAAAAATATAAACAATTCATTGAGAGATTTACTTACTCTTAAGTTATAAGTAACTTTGACAGAATTCTGATTTTATCATTAAGTTAAAAATAATAAGAAAAAGAAAAAACAATTATTTTACAACTTATAAATAACCACATCATATTTAACCATATCAAATTATATAATACTTAAGATAAAGTATGAAAGTTGAACTACATTTAGTTTTAACTTAAAGGTTGGCGTGCGGTAACAGCTCTGATTGAATTCAGAACAACTTACTTCACAACAACTTTAACTTTTATAGCGGACTAACAGCGGTTACGTTCAGAAGGAAACGAAGGTTGGATTCTTGAAGACTGAAGCCGCTAAACTAATTTGAAGCACATTACAATATATAAGAAATTAAATAAATGTGTAGATATTTCTACGTGATATTTGATTACTTTGTATTTTTAAGTTGTTGTTCTTAATTATAATAAAGTGATGGTATGTTGTTATACTATGTCAGATATTGCTCGACTGCCAAAAGCAAGTCTCTTTGCGACATGTTCAACGCTGCTACGTAATGCTACGAGCGACGTAGCGCTACATTGCTACGCGTGAATCTACGTTCTTTTCAACATAATGTTAATCACATTTCTAAGATTGCGACATACATATTTAACTTTAGTTAGGCATATTTTTATGTGTGTTTATGTTAAATAAAATAATTTAAATTGTAGCAACATTTTAAAGTTTATTTTACGACGATTTTCAAAGATTATGAATAAGATAGAGCAGTATTACTAATCGTATTTGTTGGTAACTTAGACTAGAGATTTTCGCTCTGCCCACCAGCCTAAGCTGAAATATGGCGGGTATTAAAGTGAGATAGTTACGTTAAGAAACTTACCGTGACAGGCGATTTGTCACTCATATTATGTGAACTTATGCCCGTGTTATTTCCCACTAAACTTACAACGTTGAAATGCTTGTCAAGTTAATTTAGTATGGAGTTATTTATTAAGTACTTTTAAAAAGAAATTTAATTGTATACTAAAAGCGATTTTTTTTAAGCTTTATTAATAATTTACTCATACAAATTGATAGCTTAAGGAGATAATTTTTTTCAGGCCTACATTATTGTAATGATCATAAATCAAGTATGCATATACTTTATTATTGAAAACTGAAGGCGCCATAATGATAAGTTTGAAATAAAAGACGATGTTTTTATTTATATTGCAGTTCAAATTCTACATATATTGCGGCTAAAATCAAAATGAACGACTGTTTGGTTAGATGTCAACGTCAAAAACGTCACTCCATTTGTCAGACCCACGATTTTGTTGTTTGAGTTTGACCTTTAAGTTTTGTTTGAGTTTCAATATGTTCCCGCCATTATATTACACACACCTTAAATTTATATTACTACTATATGTCACCCGCGACTCTGTCTGCTCGGAAATAAAATAAAAAAAGTTTATTTCTAGCCTTGCCAAATTTACAATCAAACAAACATTCTTCCATTTACACTTTCGCATTTATAATATTAGTAAGATTATAATCTAAAGATTATAAGGAACACGTCGATATATGTTGTTTACAATTTAGGTGCTGGCTAGAATCCCATACGTCTCTCCATTTATGATCTTCATTTTGACGACAGACACATATATAATAATTATCATCATCATAACGATTTCTACTTTTTTTAATTTTGGAACGAAGTTCCTTATCGCGCGTTGTGAAAGGGGTCTAGGCGGAAAAAATTCTTACGAAAAGTTGTCACGACACTTTTTGCTATATCACCATGGCAACGACGTGACAATATATAACGAAAATTCATAGAAATAAAATGTACTTCTTGTGAAGATTTAAGTTTTTTATTCATAGAATAAACATTGGTTCCTTCACTAATTACTAGAAAGGAACTTCGTTCCATCCGGGTGTCCCTTGATACCTCTCAAGTTTTTTTTTTTATATTACAAGGTGGCAAACGAGCAAGCGGCCACATGAATTCGCCGAAATGGCGAAGCGACCGCTGCCAATGTCTATTGGCAGCGGTCTATGGTCTGATGTCTATCCGCATTTGCAGATGTGTTGCCTACCCTCAATCGAGGAAAGAGGAGACGCACAAAAAGAGAATATTTAACCTTCCTATGTATCTCCTCCTCCATCAAATCCACCTCCCCTTCCCATCCTTTCCTAAGGGTGGGAAGGGAAAGAGGACTAAAATTAGGCCTCCGGCACCACACTCATCAGACGAAACGCGGAATTACTTCCACTTCACGCCTGTCTTCTGTGTGGTCGTGGTATTTCACCGGGCGAGCCGGCCAACTTTTATATATAGCCAAAGTATGTTTTAGAAAATTGTTTTGTCTGTTATAATTTATTATATAAGAGAAAATATTTGTAATATACATAATACTACACACGGAAAAAATAAGAAAATAAGAAAATGTTTTCTTCGCTCACAAAAAAACGCCTCAGTGCGTATGAACGTTTTAGTTTTTCTTTTAATGCCGGTATCAAGTTTCGGCAATCCACCATGAATACACTTTATCTGATTTTTATCTCTCCCTACGCCGTGATCCATAAAAAACCGTCGTCCGTGGCTTTTCCGGCTTTCCGGTCGGCCCAAAGAAAAATTGCTTGCATTAGCGGGCGGTGACATAATGTAAACAAAATTAGTCACCGGTAATCGAATCTGAGAGAGAGCGTGTTCCCAAACTCTGTAGCAGCCATTACTGAGTCAACGGAAAGAGATTTGATACAAGTTATTGGATATTCTTTTGGGATAAATGCCGAGATTGTAGAGTAGAACAGAGAACAGGTGTTACGTAAAATCAAAAAAAATACTAATATTATAAATGAGAATGATTAGATGGATGGATGTTTGTTTAAAAGTATCTCTGGATAGACTCAACGGATCTTGATGAAAAATAGCATAGATGTAGAACATTGTATTGAACAACACATAGTCTACTAATTTTACGATTTATTTTTAAATTCCGCGGACGGAGTAGCGGGCGAAAGCTAGTATCACATAAACTCAAGTAACAGGATTACGTAGTTAATCGAAATCCTAGATCAATTAGTTTGTAGTACAAAAAGACTTATTGAAAACGATTTCCATTAACGCAGCATCTCGTCGCCTTTCTAAATGATTAATGATATATCCCTCTCTCAAATATTTGTCATGTGTCGATACATTTCGTAGAAGACAGTATTTGAAGAGAAAATTAATGGTTTAACTTTATATTCACCTTAGTATTTTATGGAATTCTAATGAACGGATGATAATTTATTATTATTTTTCAATATTATTTCCTTGAAATGTATATTTCATAATATATTTCTACTTTAATTTATATTCACTAGAAATAAGGTAATTTATAAAATAGTTGGTTTCAAAATAAAAGTAAGTCTAGATTCATCACTTTTATCTCTGCAAAATACGACCACCTTTACACTTAAGAATTTTCATCGTTGGTAAAAAAAATCTATCTTTCACATATCCAGACATCGCTTAAACAAACCGTTTTCTTTGTACTTCCCACCGTTTTATTTGGATGTGCTTTGAAAAGACCTGATTATTCGTATGCCATCGATTCCACACTCGCCTCAAAGGACATCAGCGCTCGAGAGATATTTTGCGAGGCATAAATCCCGCATATCCATCTCAAATTCGACCAACCAGCATAGAAATAAGTACGCCGTTTTTACTTCAAAAAGAATACGTTTTATTTATCCTATTCGACGCCTTCCAATCAGGTTCTATATGAATTTGCTAAGATCTATTATGGAAGTACGCGAATATTACTAAAGGTGTATTAAAGGTAAAAACATGTAGAATAATAAATCAAATAGAATCCACTAAAGATAAATAATATGTAAAATCTTTCTGTAGTTCTTATCATCTTTGCTACAGATTATAACTGGATTTTTTAAATTTCGAACACTTAAATTTTATTTACAGTTAAACATTTTATCTGTTCCATATAATCCCAACTCAACTACTTAGAAACGTTAAATTCGTAGTTAAAACTGAGCTCACATTTGCCCAGAAGTTGAGTAATAAATTAAAAGGAATAGTCGATTTAGTAGTTACACTTACATAAGCAAAGACAAAGTTACGCCAACTTAGATCTGTGATCTCTCTCTCTATTTCTTTCCTTCCCTCTTTCTCTATAGCTAATGAATGGCTTACGTACCTCCAAACATAGACAGGCTATAAGCCGTGGTATTTTGTGCTTATTTGATTTTCGTCATTTCGTCGCTGACGGTTACGGTTGGTAGCATTGGTGAGGAGTCGAACTAATAATACGAGATAGAATTAACTGTCAGGAACATCAACGATGCAACAGCTGACATATCCTAGCAGTGACCTATCCATTAACAGATCAGAGTTTACGTATAGTGATTCTGATAGGCTTTCGTACAATGTACGTTATGGGATGTTCGACACATTCGAAATTTAAATAGCCGAATTTTTTTCTTTAAATTTTCTTTTTTCCGTTTCAGGTGTATAAATTTAAACAAGTACCATCGATTTGATAATTTGACAATAGTTGTATCACATGTTTTTTTTTTATAAGAGGAGGGGGCAAACGAGCGGCGGGAACACCAAAGTGTTCATCGACGCCCATGGACGTCCGCAACACTAGGAGAATTCCAGATGCGTTGCCGGCCTTTAAGATATACGCTCGCTTCTTGAAGGACTTGTATTTTATGATGACATTTTTAATCAAATTACATGTTTGTCTTTTTTAATAAAAATGTATTCGCTAGATATGATATCCTTTTCAGTATATTCAAGCTATGTCTAAGACGCCTCTTCAAGATTTTCTCAGCCCACATTCCGGTGTGTACTCGGCTGAGCACACGAAATATTCGTCTTCGATCCAATTTAACTTTCACGTAAACTTGTTCAAACTTCATCGACTGGATTCTTTGTGCGCTCCCTGGTGTGAAGTGGATTTGTAATTTGAAATATAATTTAATGTATTATTTAAATAATTATCATCGTCAGCTCGTTATACGTCCCCACTGAGGGGGCTCGGAGCCTATACTAAGTCAGGGGTCAACCACGCTGCACAGTGCGTTTTGGTCGACTTTCCTTCATAGTAAATATATCATATACTAAATATTAAGCATTTATTATGTTAAAAGAAACAAACTGTAGCTTGATGCAGCGAAATCGAGGTGAAAAAGAAACGTATATTAGATTCGGTTTCGTTAGCTGTTAAAAAGGTTTCCGGAATGGATCAAATCTTTGCTCGTTTTATAAGAAATTTTTAGTTTCTTCGTTTTAGTTTCGCTTTAGTGACAATGTGCTGGTAACCTTAAATGTAATTTGTATAAAGCTATAAATAAAATGTATACAGTTCACCTCGTCATCTCCATCAAATTTCATCGTTCATAAAAAAACCCTTTAACAACGTAAAAACAAAAATGTATATATTTATTTCAATATCTTTCGTACGCTAATAAAGCTTTGAGCGTTGTTTCATAAGTCCGCGCCGTGTACGCAAACATATAACAAAGATTTATTATTAGTACATTTCATGTGTTTGTCGTAGATCAAAAGGTTGTTTATTCAACCCCCTCCCTCCTTCACCCCGCAGTCGTCGCAGCCCCTCACGCGTTCTTGTTAACAACAAGAATTTGTAAGCAATCAAAACTTGAAGAGGGCTTCTGATTATACTTTGTTAAAATTTGAACATAAAGTGGTTGGATTGATAAGGTCGGATCTTACTAATCGCTTCACTTATTTGAAAATTTTACTTGCCATGACGTTCTGTTGATCGAGTTTTTAATTAAGTTGTCATATTTAATGATAATGTAATTTGGAAATTTTTTTATTTCGTTAGATTTACTTATAATTTTATTCTTGTTTTCAAAAAAAAAATGCGTAGAAATATCATATAAGATGTCCTAGGCATCTGTAAATCCAAAAAAAATATTGTTATTTTTTTTAGGAACAAATCTAAGTGTTCAATAAAATATGTTCCACGCTAAAACAAGATATTGTTTTCAACCTGAATTAGAGGATCTGTACTTATTAATTTTATAAGCACTATAACCACATTTGGATAAATAACCTCAAACAAGAAAAGAAAGAAACCAGAACAAGGAAAGATGTGATCGAACATGCAACAAAGTTCTATAAAAACCTATATAAGAAAAAAGACAAAGACATACCAGAACACCAAACAAATCTTGCTAATACAAAAACGAACACGGTCCAACCAATTGACGAAAAGGAGGTACACACACATATAAAACAACTAAAGAACGAAAAAAGCCCTGGACCAGATGGAATTAGCAATGAAGCTTTAAAAATTGGAGCGCCAATATTAATACACCATTTAACCAAATTATTCAACATGATCCTGGACACAGAGGCAGTCCCAAAGGAATGGTGCTCGTCGGACATTATCCTTCTCTTCAAAAAAGGCAACCCACAGGACATAGGAAATTATAGACCGATCAGCCTGTTGTCGAGCATCTACAAACTTTTCGCCACAATATTACTCAAACGAATATCCCAAGAAATTGATAATTCACAACCTATAGAGCAGGCAGGTTTCCGCTCGGGTTTCAGCACTATCGATCATTTGCAGACAATAGAACAACTGATAGAAAAATACAGAGAATTTAACAGACCCCTCTACATAGCGTTCATAGACTACAGCAAAGCATTCGACAGCATCAGCCACAGCTCCATATGGAATGCACTTAACTCGCTAAAAATAAACAAAAAATATATCAACATAATAAAAAACATATACAAAAATAGCATGGGCAAAGTAAGACTTGAAACTAGTGGAGAACCCTTCAAAATTGAACGAGGTGTAAAACAAGGAGACCCGCTTTCACCGAAAATTTTTATAGCGGTTCTTCAAGATATATTTAAAAACATAAACTGGACAGGAAAAGGCGTAATGATAAATGGTAAATACCTAAGCCATCTGAGATTTGCAGACGATATTGCAATTATTGCTGAAACAGCTAAAGACCTAGAAGAAATGATAACAACACTCGATCAGGAAAGCAAAAAGGTTGGACTCGACATGAATCCGAATAAGACAAAAATAATGACTAACAGCGACAAAAGAGTAATACAGACAAACGGACACACAATAGAATATGTCGATAGCTACATTTATTTAGGAAAACAAGTC
Source organism: Papilio machaon (assembly GCF_912999745.1). NCBI lineage: Eukaryota > Metazoa > Arthropoda > Insecta > Lepidoptera > Papilionidae > Papilio > Papilio machaon. Next base: position 710,445 of record NC_059989.1, on the reverse strand, counting down.
TCATTCGACGTAAATAGCAACTTAGAAGAAGTAACGAGAAGAATATCTTTAACATGGAAAAAGTTTTGGTCGTTAAAAGAAATATTAAAAGGAAATTATAACTTACACATGAAAAAAACAGTGATGGACACGTGTATCATGCCATGCCTTTTATATGGATGCCAAACCTGGATATACACAAAGAAGATAAAACAAAAGATAGAAAACACACAGAAAGCAATGGAAAGAAGCATATTGCGGATCAGAAAAATTCACAAAGTACGAAGCGAGAAGATAAGACAAAAAACAAAGATTAGAAATGCACTGAGAGACGCACTATCAATAAAGTGGAAGTGGGCGGGTCACATAACACGTTGCAAAGACAGAAGGTGGACAATAGAAACCACCAAATGGAAAGGTCCATCAGGCGCAAGAAAAGTCGGCAGACCAAAACAACGTTGGGAAGACGATATAGTACAAGAGGTGGGAAGAGATTGGATCAAACAGGGAAGAGATAGGGACAGGTGGAAAAGGTTGGAGGAGGCCTATACTCAGAAAGGGGTCCAAATATTGGAATAAAAAGGCTAAATAAATAAATAAATAAATAAATAACCACATTTTGTTGAGAAATCGAGCGACAGAACAAAAACAACTTCAGTAAATAGAAAAGTTATCAGCTAATAGGAAATGTCCCGAATCACGTGGATATTGTAGCACATTAATCACCGAACTGGCAACACTTTCGACATTCCGAAGATACTCCTATTAATTAGAATTGTTTCTCTTATATTGCCAATTAATTATAAAAAAACTTTTTATAATCGCATCAGATTATCAAAAAAAAATAACTTTGGAAATTGCATTAAAATCAATAAATTTTACTATACTTTTTTCTGACAAAAAAATTGAAGATTAAGGTGAATGTTTAAAATGTTGTTAGTTGTAATTTCTATCCTAATACTTTTTAACAAATTTATCTTGCTTTTTCTTATCGTTTTAATTTTATGAATTAATAAAATAATGTTTTTAATATTTGGTACGAATAGAATAATATCAAATACCGATCAAATATTACGTTATTCGTAGTCAATTACATACAGTCCCTTTGAATTACATACAATTGGTTGGTCCAATTTTATCACTTCAACCTCCTTTTCAACGCCTTTAACAAATAAATACAAACAATGATAAATAGATACGAATAAACATCTTCCGCCTGTTCCCTTTATTTCCTTTCGCTATTTTTTTCTTTAACGTAATTCGGTACAGCTTTTATTTGAGAGACACATTCGGAATATATTAAAAGAAACGACAAATGTAACCACACTTTAGAGTCTCTCTTTTAAGTGAGAGGACAACACGAACTAGACTTGTTACTACTAGGTAACATGTAGAGTTTGACATGCCCAATTCATTCGTGAATTTTTTCATGAATTTCTTCGTAGATATATGCAGGTTGCATCACGATGTTTTCCTTCACCGTAATAACGTCGGATGAATGTTCATATGTAAATTGAAAGTCGAAAAACACATTGTAGATTACAAGTCAAGAACTTAACCCCTGAGCCACCAACGCGTCCTAAATCGAGATACCAATGTTTAAGCAAAGTGAAAAATTAAGCAAAATTAACTTGAAGTACGAATATTGATTTCAGATTTTAGTTGTATGAGACTTGGGAGACATTTACCTTTTGCGTGTTGACCTCCCGTGTGGAGATGCCCATCTTCTCGTGGTGTCGCAGCTGCACGGGATAGATGATCTGGTAGTAATGTGCGCCGATGTTTCGGACTAGCTCCTGATTCTGGCGATACTCGCGTAGCAGCCGCTCCACCTCACCTGCGTAGACAAAGTGAGAGTAAGATATGGAGAACGGAATAGAAGAGAGAGCTAGTACAATGTTTAAAAATAAATGACAGTCATGATTTTTAATAGCTCGAAGGTTCAAAGGCGGTTATCGTGAATTAGTCGATATTATATGCGATAAGTATATGTTACATATTGTGGGCTCTGTATGGGAATATTATGAGCTCAAATGTTAAAAATTCACGAGTGTAGATAAAACAAATATTTTTCTTTTATCGAACGCATTCTGAATATCTTCCATATAAAGTTATATCACATCTCCCCGCATTTTATTCCCTTTATAGTCTGGTATTCATCCTTTGTGATCGTAGCATCGAAATCTACCAACGTAACCCCAATGTTCCGAGTTTAAGAACGATATTCATGGCCTTAAAATATGCTTAAAATATGACTGAGTCCGTACTCTTATCTTTTATTTTATAGCCTTCGATCAAAGCGACCTCTGACTGCTATAAAATCGACCAGCGGAATAACCGGAGTGACCTGGGACTTTGCAGTTTTATACATTTACTAGTGTATGTACTATAACTTGTAAATGCTAGGGTTGCCAATTTAAAGTATTTTTTTTTTCAATGTAACTTTCGTAGTATGATTTTAACTAGCAATTTCGCTAACTAAGCGCTTGCTTCTGTTTTTTAGATGCAAATATTTTGGGTAGAGAGATAAACTTAAAATAATAAAAATCTGCCTATTTGAATAAAAATAAAATCTAGAAAATATTGATAATTTTGTAACAAAACCGCCATTGAAATATTGTTATTAATTATGCATTTGTTTCGAGCGCTTATTAATTATTAGTCTGATTGACGTAACTGGGACGAGCCCTTTCAGCGCGTTCAGTGATTGCTGCCAATAGGCTCTTTACAACTCACTACCGACTACAGCGCTACTATCTGCCTGTGGCGATGAAAATTAATACGTGATATAAATTCATAGAAGAATGGATCAAATTGTTTTTATTTTTAAAAGTAAAATAAGTGTTCTTTTTGGATTATATGTGGCCAGTTTAAATTCTAATGATATTTTTAGTTTTAAGGTTCATTTTGCCAAATTAAAGTCTTAATTTAAATTCAGGGAGATGTAGATAACAATATCTAAAAGCCTTATTAATTCAATTGAGAAAGTAAAAAAAAATACGCTCGTATTTTTCTCGAGTCTTAATAAAAATAGAGAAGTGCTTCGTTAAACTGAATAACAAAGTAAAATCCGAGATAGATTTTTGCAAATATAGTTATAGTTATAAAAATGAGTTCTGCATTATTGGAACTGCATTTGAAATTAAAATTTGAACAGTACTCGACTGCATTGTCCGCGGATAGGTCAGAGAGGCCGCGATTGAATCCGCACTCTAAGATGAGGCCTGAATATAAAACAGTTTTGTTGCTTTTAAGAATAATACTTCATTATTTTGCTGTTCTAACTATAAAATGCAAATCGTTAGTATAGTTAGTGATCCTAAATCTGTAGCAATTAGTTTATTTCTGATTAAAAAAACTATAAGAATATTTCTAATTTAATTATTTTCAACTTTATTTAACGTATAATATGTTATATAACTTGATATTTTCGCACTCATTGAACTTTAAGTACCATTTGAATAAATTCATTGATAACAAGATTTGAATGGTCGACAAACTCTCCACTCAAATATGAGATCAAAGGCGAATTCGAAAGTTCGTATCTAGATAGTTTCCAATTTGTGATGAAACAGGGAATGTAGGGTTGCCAACTTTAATCTTTAATTTAATTTTATTGAGTTTTTATTACCAAAGGAAAAAAGATTTGGGAATACAAGTGACATGACAGTTGATAGTGACTGTTTCAATGACTGAATAACCAAAAATTGACATTTAATACGGTAGTTTTCCAGCCAAAACTCCCCTCAAAAGTCGTAATTTAATTATTATTGATTCTGTACTCGCGTTGAATGTAGTCTTTAAAAATCACAGAGGTGACGTTTAGAGATTTACATTAAAAAAATTAAATAGATAAGATAATAAATATACATACATACTCATATATCTTCTTGCTCATAGTGACGAGTACATTTTCTATATTGATTTGAAATAAATTATACAATACGTTTAAGTATCAAAAGTTTGTCTACATTAGTTATAGCAAACTAATGTTAACTAACCCTAGTGCATTGAAGAGAGCTTAGTAAACATAGTTCAAACATTTGCCTCTAAAACTAATTAACTACCCACTAAGCCGCTGCGCGTCCACATTTCAGATGATATTTTCGAAGCCATGGTTCGATTTGTAATCCAGTTTAAAGTTCGTAAAGTGTTAGCTAGTTATTCTTCCCTGTACTTACATGTACCCTGTATATACTTGCATTTTATGTATTTTATTTTGGAAAGTTGTATTGTGTTTTGTATATTATCTAAATATATAATAATACTAGCTTTTGACCACGACTTCGTCTGTGCGGAGTTAAGAAAAAAACTTACGAAGTAGCCTATTCGTTCTTCCAGACTATGTTCTACATCTGTCTTAAATTTCATCGTGATTCGTTAACCCGTTTTTGAAAAACATAATCACAACCATCCATACGAACTTTCGTATCTATATATATAAAAGAAAGTCGTGTTAGTTACACTATTTATAACTCAAGAACGGCTGAATCGATTTGACTGAAAATTGGTGGGCAGGTAGCTTAGAACCAGGAAACGGACATAGGATAATTTTGTTTTCTATTTTTTTATTCCGCGCGGACGGAGTCGCGGGTAAAAGCTAGTTTATACTATTTGTAAGATTGATATGCAATTGTCATTTTTAACTTTAACTTTATGATTTCGCGTTTAAAGTGCCATCTTTATTGCTTGGAAAATATTCTTCCGTTATTTATGCTGAAATTCAACCATGAAGAAATCTTAAAGAGAACGTTCAATTGCAAATAATAAATACATGAATGCACTAATATTTTTAAGCGTGGATTAGAAGCTTAAACATAACAGTGACTGCGTAGCGCGAGCTTATATCGTACTCATCTCAGATAATTCTATTAAGCCCTCGTCCGAATTCATTTATGTTTGAAAGCGTATTCATGGAAAGTATATCTTTTGTAGGAGACGAGGCGCGATTCGTCCCCAACGCCGACTCCGACGTGACTAATTGAGTTGGCCACTCACTTTCAATTCGGCCTGAAATAAGTTTGACAAATTATTCGAGCCGTTAACCCATTCATTTGTTTTTGAGCCCCATTCATATTCGAAAGATTATTAATAGTGTTTGAGACTTGTTTTCTTTGAATTAAGGTGGATCAAATTACCATGATTTAATTTACACGTGTATTGTGTCTTAACTCCTTCCGTTCCGGAGAAGAATACAAAGCTAATGACAACTTATTTAACCTGGGTACAATTACAAATATCTATTAAGTCTTAGTGATAACAAAAAAAAAACAATTTTTTAAATTTTTGTCTGTCCGCACGGTCGCTTTATTTCCGGGTAATCTCCGAAACGACTGGACCGATTTTGAAGGGACTTTGTCGGAAAGGTAGCTGATGCACGCGGGCATGTTCAAGGCTACTATTTTTTTTTTAATTTTGCGCAGACCAAGTCGCTGGTGATAGATATTTCAAATAAAAATCAATTTAAGATGAAATATCGTTAAATACAAATTAAACTTTTAAGTGGCAACAAAATGAAAAGTTCTAAAAACTTTTCTTGTTAGTTTCTTCTCTTTAACTTCCCGACGACTGAATTTAAATTAAGAAAGCGAACACAAAACGTTTTAAGAAGGTTTTAGTTAATTCACTAATTACTTTAGTTTCAAAGTTAATACTATTTTTTACTGTGTAAAAGCGATAATACTGTAAAATTAAATTCTATTAGTTCAGAGTATTTAAATGAACAGATTTTAAAAGTTTTACTTCAGTGTTGACTTAAATTTTACATTCGTTTTATAATAATTCATGGAATAATTAAAACGCATTTCTCTTTGTTTGATTTCGTACGAAGCTGAAATAAATGTAGGAAATGTAACATTGAATTATTTAATTTAAAAATAATTTTTCATTGAAGTTGATAATTTAATAAAAGACAAAATGTTAGCACATGTTCGGCTTATGTAAATTTTATGTCTACAAAATGAAGATAGTATTTGTGTCTGTAGTCATACAGAGCCATACATACATCAAATGGAGAAGAATGATCACAAGAAGAAGGCAATGCTCGGAATCTCTCTGCGTGATCGCATCAGAAATGATGTGATCCGCAGCAGAACCAAAGTAACCGACATTGCCCGAAGAATTGTAAACCTTAAGTGGCGATGGGCCGACCATATTTCCCGCAGAACGGACGGTCGATGAGGCCGCAAAGTACTGAAATGGCGGCCACGTACAGGTCGACGCAGCGTGGGCAGGCCTCCCGCACGATGGACCGATGATCTGGTCAAGGTTGAGGGAATATCCTAGATGCGGGTTGCACAAGACCGATCGTTGTGGCGATCTTTGGGGGAGGCCTATGCCCAGCAGTGGGCGTTACGTGGCTGAATGGTTGATCACAACTTTATGAGGTCGCATAAATAATTAATATTAACACACTAACCAGATCCTGGTAAATATATTACTGTTTAGCGAAGTTATAATTCTAACCACACAACACGTTCGCGGCCCGTTTGCCTCGTAACCTTAATTAAGCAATTCATCAAAACTCGTTCCGCAGACAAAATCCATTGTAAATTTCGGTACTACCTGAAACGACTGACAAATTTATAATGGTCTACCCCACACTTTGGAAATTGTGGAAGTTGTAAAGTCGACTGAAGATCCTGCCGCTACATTAGGTGTCAAGGTATGTTGGTCGCGAGGCGTCCGCAACGTTTTGAAAGCAAAGCTCGTCTGATGTATGTATTTTGCTTGCAGCGCCGTATGCTGAAAGTTAATTAAGCTTTACGAAATATTGCTTCCTTATTTTTTGTTTTTAATGTGAGTTGAGTTGTGTTCAAAGTTATTGGAATTGACCTAAATGAAATGTGTAAAATTTCAAATGATTTCCATCGTATTTTTCAATTAACGAATATCGTAACATTCGATCAAGTAAATTTCTTTCCTTTGTTCTCTCTGTTCACGTTCTTATTTGCAAATTACACGCACATATGCTGATTTTACAACGTTTCAGCGTTACACCGCCGTCGTGGTTTCGAACACTAGCAGAGTTTTTCCATTCATACCGTCTAACATCAATCATCCACACGTATGCGAACTCGTTACCGTGATTTATAGTCTCAAAGCGGTGTTTATTGTGTATTAATTACAAAACCTCAAGCCCTCCATCAAAAAACCACGTTGTTACAGAAATTGTGTGTGAGCGTGGCGCTAGTGTCGCGCGCAAATATGATATTTAGTTATCACAAAAGGCCTTTTTCACGCCTCAATAGACAACGCTTTATGGCTGACAGGTTCGTTTATTTATTTTACACGAAAATTTTGTTACACATTTTCATCTTACTAATATTATAAATGCGAATGTTTAGATGTGTGGATGGATGGATGGGTGTATGTTTGTTACAAGGTATCTACAGAACCGCTAAACGGATCTCTCTGAAATTAGGCGTTGATGTAGAACATAGTCTGGAAAACACATAGTAGTAGCCTATGTTTTATTAAGTTTTTTTTTTTAATCCGCGCGGACGGAGTTGCGGGCGACAGGTAGGTTATATATAAACGTGAAAACCAATCAGTTCGATGCGGTCTATTGGGACATACTAACGAGCAACCTTATAAATTCACTTTGAAATGATTGGAAATTTAATAAAACTCACAACATTTTTTTATAAATTTCAAATATTCGAACTTCATTGTAAGGTCCTAAGCAATCATAAAAGTTTGTGAATTTCACCTAATTAACTTTTGAAGCGACCTCTAAGAGTCATATTTAAAAGGCTGTGATGATGTCGAAAAAATTTTTTAATACTGTGATATTAAAGTTGTTCTGCGAACTCGACGAGGTCCCGTTGAACTTAATCATAAAAAAGTAAAACACAAAAGTATCTCGAGTTTTCGGTTCGCAATAAAATGTCTATTGTGAGGGAAACATTTACGATCATTTAATCCTGAGGTTATGAAAGATAGCGATCGGGATTACAAATCTTTAATTGGAATTTACAGCCAAGTGTTTTCATAAGTTTTTTTTTTTTTAATAATACTAAGGTAATTTTTTATAGAATCGTACTTTTTTTTTTTTAAAGAAGGAGGCAAACGAGCGGCGGGAACATCAAGGTGTGATCATCGAAGCCCATGAACATCCGCAACACTAGAGGAACTGCAGATGCGTTGCCGGTCTTTGAGAGAGATATATGCCCACTTCTTGAAGGACCCCATGTCGTACTGGTTTGGAAGTACCGCCGAGGACAGACAGACTCAAAACCGCACTTTTATGGAATGCCAGCCATCCTGATGGTAGGGCTTTAGGAAAGTACAAAGGACATTACAAAAACCTGTTCAATGACTTTTAAATTACACTGACCCTCACCTGTCATTATTTAATAGCTAGCATAAGACGGACTGCAAATATATTATTGCACTTACTAGCATGTCAGTTTACGAATAGAAATTCTTTAAATCCGTACAATGCTATAAAGAGTTGAAATTTCACATAAAACTTTTTATTGTAATAAAAGTTCAAGTATAAAGTATAAAATGTCCGCATTCTATACACAGTGAGCGCTTTATGGAGTGTCTAAAGCGCTGCAGCGCTGGATTGCTTTTAGGTCGGAACAAAGTGAATGGTCAAGGAGCGCTCAGCGCTTTGTGCAGCATCCGGCCCGAGAGAGGTCGTGAAGGTGTGCCTATACGATGACGCAAATACCTGCATCATTGTGGAAAAACGTGTTTTAGGTTGCGAATAAAATTGTGGTCAGTTTTTATCCTACAAAATATTTTTACTATCCCACTTTTTTCAGGAGTTTTAAGTCAAAAATGCAAAAAGAAATTTTGTTTTTTTACTACGGAAAACAAAATTCACAAACAACAATTAACTGCTTTAAAATCAGTTATTGTAACTGATATTCAAAAGCCTGCGTATTATTAATCTATTTACTACAAAAATAGCAATATTCTTTGCTGAATAAGGTCTACACGAAAGGACGTCCGTCAAATTTCCATAATGATATGGTGTACTCGGTACAGTCAGCGACAATAATTTGTTCAGGTTAGCGACCACCCTCTCTCCCGCCTCTTCATCGCGTAGTCTACGCACTCAGCCGTGCGACGTACGCTTTGTCATTAGAGAGACAGGACCTGTCAGACGACCGCATTCCTCTCAGTCAAAACAATACGAGTAACTTCTAAAATTGCTTGCGTGCTCGTTTTGTGTAAGATCAGAAGTCAAGAGGGTTAATAAAGCACTTTCAATTTTACGGAAGTGTCAGCATGTGTGTAAACATTATTTGGCCAACCGCGAAAAGGGGAACAACTTATTCAGTATAACAGAGGACCTTTTGCTCAGTCCGTTTCTCTGTAGTCAACGGGCGCTAGCGTGCATGACGCTTTCGACGTTTACGAGTGTGACTGTACTCTCGACATCCTACATTTTAATGTCTGAGACCGAATGTGGCAATTTCATATTTATGACGTATGACGAATAATAAGTAGAAATGTTTCGTATATGGAAGGCGGGGAACTTTTCTGAAGTATGTATTCACAAGGAGTTTTAAATGTTAATGATTATGTTGCGACATTTTAATGAATGTTTATTAATAGAAAAATGAAGAAATTTATATTTTTATGCGAAAATTTTAAACCAATCTTCATCTGACAAATGAACTTTCTACTTGTGTCATAAAGGGTAAAGGCGTAGCTATGCTATGTTTAATAAAGCTAAGTAAAAACCTTTTTTTTTAAATCACTGATCAAAGCTGCCAGTCTTCGCAGCCCATTCCGTATGAAAACTAATAGTTTAAAACAACATAAGTACTGAAGAATAACGTAAAACAGTGAAGAGATTTGCATAATTCATTCATTATATACTGATTCAGATTATATTTTTTCTCTTCAATAGAAATACGTCTGCCTTACAATGGTTGCCGGTAAACATTGACCCCCCCTTTCCGTACCCCTCGCATACTGCGGTCGCTCCTAGCTAAACCTAACCTATATTCCTTTCATACTCAAATCAAAGCAAACCCATTTGAATAGACTCGCCCGAGTTTGTTCTCAGTATTGACTGAAAGTTTTACAAATTCATTATATTATTAATTGGTGATTGCATTGTACAATCTAATTTAGGCTGTCATTTTTACTATTGAATTATAATAACTTGATATTTTTTTAACGGGAGTGGCTCAGGGGCTAAGCACTTGTCTTGCAATGTGTAAGACCTGGGTACGAATCCCGCGATGTACCAATGTGTTTTTCCATTTTCGATTTACATATCCAATGTTCTTAAGATGAACGAAAATATCTTGAAATAACTTGCTCATATCTGAGAAGAACCCGCACTGGACAAGCGTGGTTGACTATGGCCTAGTCACCTCTAACTTAGGGTAGGCTCCTAGCCTCTCAATGGAGACGTCACATCATCGTCACCAGTTCAATATATATCCCCACAGGGGCTCGGAGCCTACCTTAAATTCGGAGTGACTAAGCCATAGTCAGCCATGCTGGCCCAGTGTGGGTTGGTTGACTTCACACATATCTTTGAATTTCTTTTCATATATGTGCATGTTTTCCTTTATTGTAAAAACGAACAACATATGTAAATAGAAACTCGAAAAAATATTAATACATTATACTGGATTCGAACCCAGGACCTGCAAAAAGCAAGTTAAGTGCTTAACCCCTGAGTCACCGACGTACTAGTTAAAATCACATGATTTGTCAAAAATGAGTTTAACCATATAGTCTACAGAGATCAGAATAGAAAGGACATACCTAAAAATGAATTTAAAAAAGTGTACTATATATATGCATAGCTAAATTGATTTTGTTATAGTCGTCTATTCTGTAAGTAAACGTAAAATTACCGTGTACGATATCGTTTAGAGCGGCCGATGAATGCCGTCTCACAATAATTTGCATGTCAATGCAGCACACATGTAAATTCAAAGTCGTGCCTTGTGACCGCGTTCCCGGGACGTGCCTCGTCTCCTAATCGATTTCCAATCTCGCCTGGTTTACAGAATACACACCTCGTTGTTTATTCGAAACAAGTTTACGCGATTCCTTACTTTCGTGTAATTTGATTTATTGGAAGGTAAAATTAGATTAGGATTTATTTTGTTTTGTTATTGATTTATAGTTGTTAAATATGAAAATAATCTGCCCACGTTTTATTTATTAATTATGTAAATTGTCTTTTATACAAATTCAAATTGTAGTAGTGAAGCTAAGATAAACCAAAATATTTTGTGACGTGAAACAAAAATTTAACGTAGATTTTTGTACGTAAATTGAAGAAGCTTTAGAATTATATGAAAGGTTAAACACAATTTGGAATGTCACGTTTCTAGTATAAAAATGTCTTTACCAAAAGTATGAATAAAACGTTCTATAATGTTCATACAAATAAATAAAGCAAGTGACAGCACAAACAAATTTCCTTTAGATTTATATGAGCACGGGACAACAAGCGACGAGTATCAAAATTGAATTTAACAAAATAGTTCCCATTTCTAACTCGCTCGAGTTCGGTCACTCGCTAACAAACTCTGTTCACTCTAAACTAGTAACTGAAAGTTAACAGGGAAGCTTTTATGTTCACGGGTAGACGGAGCTGTCCTATGTTGTTTATCAATTTGTATAGACAAGTTTTCTGTAGTAATAAATATTTATAAAGAGTGCGTTAAGATGGTAATTAGATAACATTTTAATGTTAAATCAAGTTACATTTTACTATTCATCTACTTCATTGAATATTTAGCTAAAAATTACATTTTTAATCTTACTAATATTATAAAATGCGAAAGTTTGGATGGATGGAAGGAAGGATGGATGTTTGTTTGAAGATATCTCCAGAACGGCTGAACAGATCTTGATGAAATTTGGCAATTATGTAGATCTTAGTCTAGAACAGTGTTTCCCAAAGTGGGCGATAACGCCCCCTTGGAGGCGTTTGAAACCTAGGAGGGGGCGATAAGGGGCCCAAAAAATAGGGGGCATTGAAATTAATTAAAATAATGAAATTGTGGTTTTTAAGTTTTAGGGCTGAATAAGAATTAGGGGGCTCTGAAATATAATTGATTTTCAAAGGGGGCGGTGAAAGAAAATAAGTTTGACAATCACTGGTCTAGAAGAACACATAGGCACACAATCATTATGTTTAATTTAATTCCGCATGGATGGAGTCGCGGGTGACAGCTAGTAATTTATATATGTTACATTTTTGATAAAGCGAATTGCAAATCTTGTTACTACAATAATTAACCAAATAGTCTCTTAGTCTCCTTTTACATACATGTTTTCTTGCTCTAAAATCTAGATTGCATTTTAAAAGATTTCTTAAAGCGCACCTTTATAACATAGATAACAGGTTTGAAATAGAAAGCCATTAAGGTAAATTTCATATTTCCCTCAAAGAGAATAATTTTAAAAGAGAGGGGCACATTTAACGACGCGAAGACGTTTTATGTTTCCACATAAAAAGTGTAGGAAAGTCACCTCAAATTCATAAACATCACGAAGTATTAACATTTGAGTACGGAATGGTTATTACCCTAGTTCCCGGTTTGTCCGGGACTGCTGGAAGATATATGGCAAAGGATGTCCTGGAAGAAACCGTTTTTACATCCCGCTGCATGCTTTAAAACCTCTTTTCCTGGTTTATGAGTTTTTGGAGTCTCTGAATTAAAAAGTAAGGAGTAAAGGGTAAACATTATTTTTAAGGTGAATTTTATTATTTGTTTAAGGAGGTTATAGCTTTTATAATTGTCTTTTTTATTCGTTTACAAACATATTTTCTCAAGCTTCACAGAAATGATTGGGCTTGGGAAGAAAAAAATACTAAAAGTAATAACAAGTCGTACTTTATATTTGTATATTCCAAATGATTACTTCGCCTTAATGTTTTTTTTTTCGCGATTCTCTTATGGATGAAGTCGTAAATATATTTTTATTTCACATTTCGTGCTCGTTCAATGCACTCAGTTTGATAACATTTCTTAAACAAATTGAAACAACTATTTTTTTTGATGAATTTGAAAGATAAAGATTTATTTTTTTTGGGATTTTAGAGTAAAATGACTAAGTTACAAACACTTTAACACAAATTAACTATTAATTTAAAACCTTAGGGTAATTAGAAACTACAGGATTTCCGAAAAGGTTACGCAAATATTTTTTAAGAGAGTAAAAAGTTTTAAAACTATTTAATAAAACACTCACCAACTGGGCTCTCCTCATTCCAAAATGAATCATCCAGTGTGTAATCGGCTTCTGAAACAAAAGAACACGTTAAGTTAATAAATGTTTATAAAAGGAACACAAAAAGCAGACGCTTTAGCCGTCTTACAATTATAAAAAAATTTATAATTTAAATTCTAGTTTATTAAACATTCCCCTTTATTAACAAAGTTCAAAGAACTTAAAAAATTATTTATCATAACAAAATGAATGTTTTAAAAAAACAATCATGATATAAATATGTATTAATTTAAACACAACAAAACACGACCAGGGGAGAAAACGGGAAAATAATTTGAGTCAGAAATAAAAAACATAAAAATAATTGCAGGTTGTCGGGATGGTATAAATCAAACAATGGAGTTGTTTCGAGATAAAACGCTTTTCGGATTCAAACTTGATGAGTATCATTGTTATTGTAATTAACTTGTTATACGCAGTTGGCATCAGAGGCATATATTTTAAAACTAAGTTTTATGTAGTTATATTAAAAAAGAACATTGTTCCTCTAAATAGGTTTTCAAAGTGAATAATATGAATTTTTTATAACTTCAGTCAAAGTATTTTCACTGTGCGTTATTCTGCGAAAAGAAGTCGACTGTTTAAACGCGCCTTTACAATTATTAAACATTTTGATTAGGTTATTAAGAAAAATACAAGTTGTTCAAGTTTTATAGAATTTATAACTTTTCATTCCCAATGCAATCGAACACATGGCGTTTTTACAAAAAACAACTGGCAAGTTTTTCTTCGCTTTAAACAAATAATTATGAGCCAACTTGGAGTTTGTTAGTTAACAGAGTTGGAAATTATAATTGAAGCGAGTAAAATTTAATAAAACTTCGAAGCGTTAATAAATTGATTTTAAAATTTAATTCAAATTAATTTAGACGTCGCGTCGTATACCTTGACAAAGGATTTTTGTTCGCTAAACCGAATCCAAATTAAGTCTGTGAATGAAAGAGTGTGCGGAGTATTGAATTAGCTTCAGCAAAATTTAAAACAGCAAATATCTCTTAATGAGAGGCGTATAAAAGTTAGGACAAAGGAAAAACTTCTAATTTAAATTTGTCAACTTTTACCTTTGGTTTCTGAGACCAAGATCTCTGTATAAAACATACCATCAACCCTGTCTTTGACTTTTAAATGAGGATTTCGGTCTCACAAACACACTGTTAGTGTTTTTCATATAGTTACTGTTTATTATTAATTCACTGATTTACCGATAGTTGACTTTAAAATATTTCAGTTAAATTTAAAAAGGAAACCCTTACCCTATTACCCATGTCCCAATTTATGCATCTAAGTATATCTACTGGACTGAAGGTACCATTATGATTCTGAGTCCGGTCAGACGTGTACCATACTCGTAAGTCACCTCGATCACTGAACGCCTCTCTTTTTTTATTTCTTCCATATTCGGCAATTCAAAAATGATAGTAAATAAACTAAAAATATTACAATATAACTCCGAAATATCGGCTCAGTTTTTATTCTTTGCTATCGTACATAACACATAATAACGCCTCGGGAACGGCCAAGCCTTAAAACAATATGATACTGAAAACGCCGCCATTAGCTTTTACGGCACAATAAGAGACTGTCTAGTTGAGTTTACTTGACGAATATTGCGACGCATGTTAAAAGCAATAAGCGACTTTTAAAAATAGACAACGACATTTATGTAAAATATGAAAGTAAACTATTATGTAAAGTATATATATAGTGTCAAATTGGTTGTATACTGTAATAATGTTATGCAGTTGTTTTACATAAAATAAAAAATAGGCGAGAAAAATAAATAAATGTTATGTAAAGTTGTATTATACAAAGATTTTTGAAATGTCGAAACTTATATTTTTAACTAGAAATCTATATAAAAGAAAGTTGTGTTAGTTACACCATTTATAACTCAAGAACGGCTGAATAGATTTGACTGAAAATTGGTGGGCAGGTAGCTTAGAACCAGGAATAGGACATAGGATAATTTTTACCCCGTTTTCTATTTTTTTTTTATTCCGCGCGGACGGAGTCGCGGGAAAAAGCTAGTTTCTAATATTAGCTTATTCCGACACAAGGTCTAATTCAAACCTAGATGTTTAAATTTCAAGAATCCACGACACCAGTAATGATATTAATCCAGTTGAAAAATATATAATATAGGTACACGTATATTTTTTATTGTTATTTATCCGACAAATGCTCGTGTTAGAATACTAATTGAATAAATTAAGAAAACATTATTTCTCTAGTTCGGTATCTAACAGCAACGTCAAAGGAAAATCTTAATTTAAAAGCAAAGGTTCAGAAAGAAATGACAGAGGTCCACTTGTTTACGCAAGTCGTTTCTCTTTGTAAACTTATTTTTATTCTCTCTAAAGATGTTTGCGTACAAAATGTAATAGTATTATTTCCAAGTGTATTTATTTGTTGGGGAACGTAAAAACGATAAATGGCTCGTTGTGTATTCCTCCTAATGCTTTCGATTTTCTGAGTAGATGTGTTTATTAAATTCTCTTTCAAGTCTCAATATTATTGTACTAGGAAACGGTAAAGTTAAATAAAAGGCTATTTTTTGTATCTTGTTATAACGTAATCTTATAAATATTATAAATGCAAAATTTCGAATGGATGGCTAAATGTTTGTTAGTACTCTCGAACGGTTTCCATCTTGATGAAATTTGGTAAAAATTTAGAACACAGTCTGGAAGAACATATAGGCTATCTATGATCCCAGAAATGTGTACGGTTCCCGTGGGATACGTTTGAATCATATTACTCGATAACTCCACAACTGTTAAATAAATGTAATTGAAAGCTCTCAAATAAAACATGAGATACTTTTCACACTTCTTTAATTCTGCGCAAGCGAAGTCGCGGTCAAAGGCTAGTAGTAAATATTGTAAATTCTTAAACCTGACTTCCTTTATGTATCACCACAAGTAAGAGTCTGTTTCCTTAACAGTAGACAATGCAATCTTTGCAGGGATCAAATTATTTTGGAGTTTTTTTTGACACCTCAATAGATATCGGCTAATATTTTATCCATCCACAACTTAGACTCTACCAAAAAAATTTACTTAAAAAATCGTTTTTCGCATAAAAATATGAAAGTTCACATTCCGTTACAAAACTGTAATTTCCAATAACCAATATCATTCATTCAGATATTTGATAATTAAACAGCAAATTCCGTATATTTTAAATTAAACATCAAACAAATTATAATCCAATAAATTAACCGCTTTAACGTGTAATCAAGCCAACTAGTACAGTAATAACGAAGAGTTAATAACTAAAATAGCTTTGGAGTTTAGAGTCAATTAATCGGCTATAGTAGTTGTAGGTCGCGGCCGCATGGTGGCGCTGCAACAGGCGCAATGATTTACTGCGAACAGGGCAATAGGCGACCAGAGTGAGGCTCTCATTGTTGTGTACAATGCTAATGTACATTCCATGTTCATTTTCACACATATCATAATACGTGATTATGGTCTTGATTCATTTGACCAAAAATATTTAAAAAGCTAGCAGAAGAGTCTAGCTTAAGTCCACAGACTATTAAGATTATTTTTTATTTTGCCAATGAAAAAAAATAATTTTCAACGAATGCTGAATGTTTTCAAATATCATTAATAATTTATAACTTAATGTTCAAAATTCGAGACTGTTAGAAAATAATCTACTAAATAACTACTCTAAATGTTGACAAAACACTTAAAAAAAATGAAAGTTTTTATGAGCTTAATATTATCAACCTTTACATTATATCGCCTTTAAGGTATCGTTTGGTTCAATTTGAAAAATTTTGCTACATTTAAGGCAAAATAATCGAAGACTAACTGATAGCTGTTACGGTGAATGTTAATTTAGAATTTTTCAAATTACAAGAACATAATAAAAGGTTTTTTTTATATATATAATTCATAAACTAAGGACGCCTGATCACAAATATGTTTAACGAACCTTACAGTTATTATAACAAGTTCACTTCGTGATACCAAATGAAAACATTTAAAAAGTAAAATTTGTCCCACTTCCAGATATAGAAAAAGTAAAAGAAATAAATAGATAAGGTCAAAGTCGAGCGGAGCCTAAAATGAAATAAACTAAATCCTCATTATCTGCAAGGATAAATTTCAAGTCTCGCTTGTTTTTTTTTATAAAGATTCATGGTTAGTTAAAGCCGTCCTCATTTAGAGGACCTATTTCGCTGAATTGTTGTTTTTTTATCTCTCGTCGAGTTGCTAATTAAAATTAATTGATGTCGCATTAAGATGTTAATTATAATGAGGGAATGGAAGCTGAAATGTTAACAAGTTATCAACGCAAGAGGATTTTAGCGAGATTATGTTATTTGTTAGTTTATTATTGCTCTGATGATTTCGCAACGGGATTACGAATGTAACCATTTCACACCTCTATTGTTGCACTCATTATATATTCTAAATAGGTATTTAAAACATTTTAGGTATCATTGGATTTGTGAAAAACAAAAAGAATTGTTATGACGTCACTTTTGAAAGACGAAGACGTAGATTGGAGATATTGTTTAAACAGAGTCTAGAGATCCATCAACATCCAATTATTCCGTATTATTCGCTTTCGAGTATCTGTAGATAGACAAATAAGAGCAATTTATAGATGTATCTCAAAAAGGGATTGTTTTTCAACAGCGATAAAAATCACAACAAAGCTGACCCGAGACTCGATTTAAAATGCTTCCCGAATACGAATGAGTCTCTGCGCCTGCAATTACTATACCTATGCGTGAGTAATTTAGTTTCGAACGTGACAGGACTCGTCTGCGTGTCGCGTGACATGATTCGTCCGCGTGTCACGTGACACGAATCGCCCGCATGACACGTGACACGGCCACGTGTTGCGGAACCCGCGACGTGATGCTGCGAACAAAATGCAGTTTGTTTGATAATTATGTATAGTTTAGCGATCTCGCAGCATAACGACCGATTAGCGTGTTAACTTTATCACGTGTTATCGTAACACGCGTGTTTATTATTTAAAATTTGGAAATTAACAAACTGCATTAACACTCTTCAGATTTACATTATATTGTACATGTGAACATTAAACAAATGCTAGTACTGTAGTCTTGTCTCTCTCTATGTTCATTAGCAAATGTTATTTTTGTGTTACTATGCTATGGCTATTTATGAATAGGGATTTCCACTGAACAAAAGAGCGATTTGTTTGCAATAAAACGAAAAAAAAAGATAAGGTAAAATAAAATAAAATATATAGGAAAGTTTATTTCCAGTTGAAGATGATATGCTTATTTAACAAATGTGAAACAGTTAACGCGGGCCGCCCGGTAACCGAGGGACCCTCGATATCCCGCACTCGCAGCAATATTTTATGTATTTCCTCGGGTTGCCCTCCAAATGGAAATCGCTGTTAGAGAATTGTTCAAGAGATCCTTCACCGGATGAAAATGAAAATTTGTACGCACATTCAATAACTGGGGATTCGACGTGATCCCGATATGTAGTTATATATTTATCGCTGGTATTATACAAAGTGATAGCACACATATGGTAACTGATGTCTTTGAATATATTATTAGACCATTTTATATCATTTTTTTTACTTCAGATTACGGACATTGATATGTTTTTTTTTTTTATATAAGAGAAGGGGGCAAACGAGCAGCGGGAACTCCCAGAGGAATCGCAAATGCGTTGCCGGCCAAATATGTGATTTAATTTTGATTTCTCTGCGTGCTGGGAACAAATCAAAATATGACAAACGGAACCTTAATAAATCCATAACAAAGGCTACATTTTAAGTAATAGGATGACGTCATCGGCGGCCATTTTCTCGACCGATGTCAAGCGTGAGTTGACGTCGCGCACTCCGTTCGGAAATTGAGTTACGATGTCCAATATTGATACGATTGTTGTAACAAAACGAAGGCAATACAAGTACAGGAAGGATAGTAATTCGATTCTCGGCTGATACGAGCCACTTCTTTGCCTCGCTTCATTGTGGGGAGGAATAATTTTATTGTTCCTCAGTATCATCCCCTCGGGCTCCTGCGTTATTGCATAGACGCGGGTTCATTGTACCAGCATTACTGAGCGTACAAAATAAATAAACATTTACGATGCTTCTTTTGTTTCGAATTACTTTTTTACGTATTTAGCCATTTGAAATTCAATTAAAATGCACTAAACCGAGAACAAAAAACTTTTATTAAAAACTAGCTATTACCCACAAGTCTGTCCACGCGGAAATTAAAAAAAACTAATTATTAACCTATGTCTTCCTTCAAACTATATTCTACATCAATCCCAAATTTCAGCGAGATCCATGCAGCCGTTCTTGAAATACCTTCTAATAAACATCCATCCAAAAATTCGTATTTATTAATAAGATTAATGTTAAGGTACAAGTAATACGATTCAAAATTTATTTGTTATAATTCAAAAATTCGTTATAATGGTACGAGTATAGCCCTAAACCCGCAACGCTTAAGCCGTTTATATTTAGAAACCCCTTATTTTCCGTTTACAAAACCTTTTACTGTTTCGGATCTAGGAGATTTGCGCGGGACCGCAATTGAATAGCGCTTATCTGTGGACGTTTTTAATCTGTGACGTGACGTTCAGAAATCAAATTACAATCTGTGCGCGACCGTAGCGCCGCCCCGGCCCGTGCTTAAAATTAATATTTAAATACATGTACGTGACTCACGATAGCTACACCGAAATATGGCGCGGACCAACTTCTAAATGATTTTATCACTTTTTAACAGCCTCGTTAACTCTTGCAGTTGTAATTAGGGACATAATTCATGAAGTTGGAAGTTTGAATTTTTTTTTATAAATTAAAAAATTACTGTTTTTTTATAAAACATAAGTCCAGTATATTTATTGTTACATTTTCTAAAGAATATATTCGTGGAAACAAATCTTCGTAGAGCCCTAAATAGATATTTTACATTGGATAAACACGAAGCTAGAGACATGTGGGTATCTTCATTACTATAAATTCTCGCGATCGAAGGTCAGGTTCCAACCCGTAATCGGAAATTGCCCCGCTGTCAAAACGACCAGCCCATACATTCCCGACGAAATCGCTTCGAACCACGAAGCGCAGGTAACAAATCAACCAACGCTAGGGTTGCGGTTCGAATATCGATACATAGCAACATATTTTACGACTTATATCAATCCAAAGTAATCCCGATACGCCGCCCGAAGAAATCATTTTTGATCGATGCCTTCAGAGGAGATATGTGGCTTATTGGAATTTCTGCTGAATGTTTCCTAGTAGGCTAACAAATGAAATTGCTAGCGATTTAACTCGTAAAGTGAAGATTTCTATTGTTTTCTACATCAAATACCAAGTGGTATTATTTTCAACTAAACATTTGTGGTACTACGACGTAGCAGCGTAGCAAATGCTACGCGTTGCTCGTTAACTATTTAAAAATTACTTTAATTCGATAAGTTCTACATAATCACATACTTAGGGCATTTATTTCTCTAGTAACGTTTAACTTGAAGTTAAAAGTTCAACTGAAGTATTTCAATCTTTCCATACCATGAACCTATCATTTCAAATGGAACGTATGTAGTTCTACACAACTTGGACATGAAAACTGTCCGGATTCAGAATGAAAAAATATTTATCGTAGCACTCTACATAACTGTTCTTCTGGTGTTTGAATTTCGAATGTTTTGGAATATAGAGACTATACGAGTACGTGTTGATATTTGATTTTAATTAGAGGTATAATAAGGTAAGAGGATGCGCATTGGAAGAGCAATTACTCTTTTTCTGTGCATCCCCTCATCCGTCGATTAAAGGTAGGCTACACATCTACAATTGAGGATGTATATGGGCAGCGGTCGCTTCGCTTTTTCGGCGAAATTATGTGGCACTTTATAACATAAGATAAAAAAGATAGGCCGTAGATTTAGTACGAGAAATTTATATTAAACTCTCCCTATGCGCGACCAATTACAGATTTTAAATGCGAAGACAGACTAATCTTATATCTTCTAATTGTAATTATACATGAACTAAATTAAGAACGTTCGATAAACATAGAAAAGGATTAAACAGATGTTCGAACATATAATTAATAAGACATCTCTGGTGCGTAATTCATTCGTCCCCAGCGGCCCGCGGCGAGGCAAAGGGTTGCGCAGTAATAAAAAGATATTTGGTAACGTAATGAAGTTTGCACTCCTAATTCAGTTATACTTTTCTTCGTCCGAGCGTTTATGTGTTTGATATCAGACGGGTTGCGGTTTCTTTCAGGATTATTGTCTATTAAATAAGTAAAAAAATAGTCCGTAAAAAATAAAAGGAGAAAGAAAGACATATTTAGGATATAATATATCGTGTCCAATATAACATTTCTTTAAATATATGTTACCGAAACAGTTATTATTATCATTCCATTAATGTAGATGTAGATTTATACAACATATCATTAACTTAATGCGTTGTTACGCGGACACTAAACTAGAAAACCGTATCAGTTTCTACGCCATTTAGAACCTTATCTTTATGTGTTTAGATGATATTATTGATCAAACGTCCGCAAATAGACCATTTACTATGATACGAACGGTTCCCGTATTAAAATAGAGGGTTGATATTACCTAAATTACATTTCACAAGGCTAGTGCGATGTCATTAACATATCTCGCCTATCGATATGATTTGCGAATTTATATAGCAAAATTTTATATACTCAGGTAAATTGAGACAGAATGACGTATGATTCTAGGAATTACTAATTTACTTTTATATTCATTACGAAATAAATGTTAAAGGTTTTATATTTTCAGCCAGTAACAGTGAAATTTAGTATTATTTAAAGAATCACTCGTGGTAACGAATGCAGTCATTTCGTGTTCATTTTAATCCGGCCCCGGCTCACAATTAGTCTGTGTAATTAGGTTAATTTCGTTCAAGGGAGCGAGCCTACGCTGCGTTGTACTCTGACAGTTTGATGTGGATAACATTATTTATGATTTCTTGTGAACTTATAAGTATTTTTGTTCTTTTCTGGGTAAGTATTTTATCTTTGTTCATATTTTTATTACTGTTGTTTTATTACATTAATATTTTTACTAGTAAAATGTTACTACAGGATTTATCTTACGGTCAAAGCAATATTTATGTTAGTTTAACTAAATGTTGCCTGCGACTTCGTCCGCGCGGAATTAAAAAAAAATAATAAGTAGCCTATGTGTTCTTCCAGACTATATTCTATATCTGTTCCAAATTTCATCCAGATCCGTTGAGCCGTTCCGGTGTTACCTTCAAACAAATATCCATCCATCTAAAATTTCACATTTATAATATTAGTAAGACTCGGTGCATATATAATATATATTGTGATACCTAATACCTTAAGGTACGGTAAAATTTAAAACAAAATCCATATATCATGTAAGTACTCGTATAAATTTTGACAAGGTATACAAAGTGTTGATCCTATTTTCTATATTAATATAACAAAACAATTTTTAGTTATTTCTTAGTGTTTTCTTAAGTTGTTAATAATTATCGACAGACAGAATGATCGATTATTCTTGTACTTTAATGAGTTACAAACTCACAAACTCTGATCGTTGAAGTTTTCTTATGAAACTACTTTCACATTTTCTTCGTTAGTTTTTTCGAAACCTTTTGGCGGTCACGCGAGTATTCTTACTTATAGATATTTTATAATTTTCCTGACTCATTTCGTTTCTTTTTTTTTCTTTGTTATTTTACTGAAATACATGAAATCATTTCCTATAGAATTACTAATAAGTTGTTTTATAATTTTAAATACATTTTGATCCCGATTCAATAAATTTGTTTTATGTCAGATATGATTTTTTCACATTATCAGCATTTCAACTAATTCTTTATGTTTTTGCTTGTAAATAAAACAAAGGGATTAAAATAGTGTGTAATAATTATACATCCTATAAAGCCTTCTTTTACTTTGTAAAAAAATACAAAGACGTTAGCTACAAGTATAGTAAAAGTTCCGGAAGTCATAAAATGTCACAAATAGTTAGTTGTTATTTATCAGATTATTTCCTAAATATTATTTCCTTGTAAAAGTATTATAACAAATCAAAAAAGTCGTAAAGTACGCCTAAAGTTCAGGTAACACTAGTCTAATCAAATACTACAACACGCGAGGTCGCGTGATCTCCTCCTATCGCTTATAGTATTTATTCGTTTACGCCTAACAAGACTACGGCACGCGAATTTTTGACACTCATGACGCGTAAATCTATGAAAAGTAGCGGTTTTAGTCGCTAGGCTACTCATAAAGGTTCGTGCATAGCGCGCGTCCTTGACATTTTTATCTGACGATGGCCGTAACCTGTTTATCAAGATCGTCGTGAGAAAAATCACTGCAATTTTCAAGGTGACGGTGTAAATCTGTACAGTTGACATGTAGTCGCTATGACTGTACTGATTCAATAAGCGATTCGTGTCAATTATTCATAGTTGTGTGTATGGAGAGCGCGCAACATAATTCTCGCGACGCAATCCTGCAAGTATCGACGTTTTTCGTTGCCTTGTGTACGATGGGTGTTAAGTATTAAGTTACGTAAGTCATACGTAAAGTTTCTGCCGTGTTTTCTTTTATACCTTGTGGAATATAAGAATTTCCTCAATCATAATCCAAGGACAAAAAATTTGATTTAAAAATTAGTTGAAATCTAGCGTAATTTTCTATTATTTGATTGTAAAGATAAAATGTTGCCTACACATTTAAGTTTTAACTGTATGAGTCCGTGTTTAGCGGTCATAATAAAGCAGACAAGAATATAATAAATCATCATATATTACGTAAAAATTAGAAACATTTGAGAGTTAAAGTCAAGAGTTAAAGTTTGCTAAATTTAATATCGAAATCCGCTCTTTTCATGGCCAACACAAAATAAAATAAACTTAGTGGAGCGAAGCGAAAGTAAATGAATGAACGAATCGAGCCAAAGTGAATGAATGTGCGAACGAATGGATCCGTTCACGCGACCGTCCTCCGTGTTTTACTATGTTTTGCTGCGCACCGCCGCAGTTTTATGTTCGATTATTATTTGTGCTCAGCGCCAGTTGAATACACGACACGGTGACACTTCATTTTTATTTACGAAGCGCATGCTTTTTAATTTTATTATACAGTTATTTTTTCGGCCTGTGAAACATTGCGTATTTCAAGCGTGGTTTTCCGCGTAAAACCGCTTTTCATGTTTTTGCATTAAAAGCGCAGTTCGAAAATAGCTCAAAGAGTGAGAATTTTTGTCCACAAATTAAAAAAAAATCGACCTTAAAATAACATTAACATTTTATGCTAATCCATTAACTTTAAAATAAAAAAAATATGAAATAAATAAATATTATTCCGTGACATACCAAAGGAAATTCGTGACCTGCCTATAACTCTCGGTTACTGCCGTAAGTTCGTCATTTGTCTAGTTCTTTAGTTGATAAGAATCATACGTGTACATGATTTTTTTCTTTACTATTAAAGTATTATACAATTATATAATATAAATAATAAATCAACATACATTAATTTCATATAGTTATTAACGAACATTAAATGACGTAATAATTTATGCATTACCGCATATCGTATGAAGTTCCATTTGGTAATATATTACCACGGATAAAGCATATTATAATATGTCAACGACAATTACCGGCCGATGAAAATAAATTGCTTTTAAATTAAACTTAAATTTTATATTTTCATTAAACATTTTAATATTTCATTTTGCGTTCGCTCGCAACAAAATTAATATTGTAAGTATCCGTTTAAAATGTTATATTTACTAAATATAATAACTTGCATATTAAAAGATTGCAAATAATTTATTTCAGAAATGTAATCAATAAATCAGTGATTAAGATTTGTTTTGCGATAATTCAAAATGTGAATTTTCAAACTATATAGAAAAATATTACACATATACAAGACATTTATTCGTACGAAACGAAAATTCCAACTTAAAACTTTAGTACATGTAAAAAATTCCGACGAGCAATGTCCGTACAATAGTGGTGTTAGTAAAAAACTGGTTTTTGCCAGTGCGAGCCGGTTTTCGCCGGTATACGATCAACGACTGACGTTTGGGCGACCGTTAAAAGTTTGAACTTTGAACGTTCGAATTTATTCGAACGTTCACGATTTAATTTAAATTCGACCTTTTCGCTGTCCACTTTAAATTGAAATTCAAAGGAATTGAAGTGAGCTTATAATTGCACCCGTTTTTATTCCCTTTTCACGGTTACGAGTCACTCCGCTAAAGCTGTTAAGATTACCGAATGGTAATGAAAAAAACTTTACTATAATTTATCATTCTAGAAAGCCATTTGATTCCAAAGCAAATGTATTTTATAATTATGATATTGTAATTTGTATTTGAGAAATTTTCTAGAAAACACATTTGTGTTTTTTGATGGAATTATCGAATTGCAACACGCAGGGATATCTATTGATGGTAGTGAAAATTCGTGGTTATAAAATTCTGTCTTCGCTTTAAATTTCCACCGCTTTCACATTAACTTTAACAGCTTTTCGTATAAAAAAGCGAAACTTTTTATCAATCTCCGCGGCGCGGCTAAAAGTTCCCAACGTAGAGAACGTGGCAAAGTTTGCGACGAGATCTGACCACTTGTAATTTTACTTTAATGAAGTTAAGCTGCCACGAAGCATTTCTGTTTTAACGATCAGTTATTTTTTTAAATAATAAAAAAAGTATTCTTGTAAACCAAAGATCGTTGTACTAGTAAAAAAGGATAGTTAATACAGAAAAGTTTTACATATATTATTAACTAGCTTTTAACCGCGACTCCGTCCGCGCGGAATAAAAAAAATGCACATAAGATAAAAAAGTTCCTATGTCCGTCTCCTAACTTAAGGTACCTCCCCATCAATTTTAAGCTAAATCAATTTGACCGATCTTGAGTTATAAATAGTGTAACTAACACGACTTTCTTTTATATATAGATTCATTTTAATTTATCTTATAGAATTATTATTAAATTAATGTTTGTACAGTACATTGTTATTGTAATTAATGAGTACATTAGCGCTTGGTATCACGTTAATAAGGCAGATGTGTTCGCAAATGGATCAACTAATTGATTTGAGACGTCCTTGTTATTAAACGAACGCGCTCTATATAGATTTATTTAATAACCTAACATTATTATGTATTCAGAAATTAGATACATAAGGATTTTCTGCTGATTTGTTGCTTACAAAATTACATTATCCAGGTAACTCTCGGTTATATGTATATACTGCACATTATTTATTTTAATATCATATATGTGATATAACGTCATAAAGCAAGTAATTTTATATATTTATATATCTTCTTCTATATATATAAAAGAAAGTCGTGTTAGTTACACTATTTATAACACACGAACGGCTGAGTTGATTTGACTGAAAATTGGTAGGCAGGTAGCTTAGAACCAAAAAAAAGGACATAGGATAATTTTTACCCCGTTTTCTATTTTTTTTTTTCCGCGCGGACGGAGTCTCGGGTAAAAGCTAGTATTATGTAATATAAAACAACTTCTCAATACCTATATATAGCGATATGTAAGAATGCAATCTAGTATAGTAATAAATGTTACATAAGTGAGCATTAGTTTTACTCTAAACGGTGAAAAGGTAAAGAAAAGATTTATATATGCACCGCACGTTCTTGCCCCATTATCTCCAACGAAATCATAAACTAAACAATAAACCGACCCCTTTCTTATTTACATGGTAACTTCGCGAAGAAGAGCCCCAACGAATATCTACTATGAGTTATAGAACTGTATTATAAGCAATCATGAGATTTAGACAACTATTTATCTATCTATATATATAAAATAAAGTCGTGTTAGCTATTTATAACTCAAGAACGGCTGAATCGATTTGACTGAAAATTGGTGGGCAGGTAGCTTAGAACCAGGAAACGGACATTTTTACCCCGTTTTCTATTTTTTATTCCGCGCGGACGGAGTCGCGGGCAAAAACTAGTATAGGTTAATATAAAAGAAAGTCGTGTTAGTTACACTATTTATAACTCAAGATCGGTCGAACTGATTTAGCTGAAAATTGATGGAGAGGTAGCTTAGAACTAGGAGATGGACATAGGAACCTTTTTATCTTGTATGCATTTTTTTTATTCCGCGCGGACGGAGTCGCGGGTAAAAGCTAGTATTAAATAATAAGTAATGATTAAAATAAGGAATTGCTAATTTATTATTAAAGATAAGAATTCACTTCGAGTCTACATCTACCAGTATCCCCAACCCAAAAGCCTCGTCAACCCTTTAAAGATTTCAGTACACACACAAGAGAGAAAACAAAATAAACACTCGAAGGCACTCCCACCTTGTTTCCTTTAAAACTGTTTACACATTGACGACTCTTTGTGTAGGAAAATGGGATTTGAACATGAAAACTGCGAAAGCAAGCCGCTCCATTTTATGCGGACTGGAGTTTCGTCTTTGATGTAGTGTGTGCCATTTTTATTTTAACATTCTATATTGTAATACGAGAAAATCATTTATTGAATATCTGCTATTGTGAAATTGCACATTATTAAAAAAAATAACTTAAAGAATTTAAGCTTAACATACTTAAGCCCCTTGTCAGAAAATTTGAATTAAAATTACATATAAATAAAATAAAATCTACACTGACTTCAATAATAGGAACAACATTACTTGAAGCATTCCTTCACAATCAAGCGTATGTCCTAGACAAAGTAAATGTTGAACGAATTCTATAAATATTACAATTTTACAAGAAGACATTTTACGTTCTACAAAGAACATAGGCAATACACTTGGATTCCTGCAAGAGGCGAGTGAACAAGAAATTCGTGTCACAGAATGAGACATGAAATAAATAAAGTGAAGTACGGACAACCGAAATGAAATCAAGACAGTTGCAGTACTGTTTGACTGAGCCCGACTGCAGCTGCTCTATTGTTGCTGTAATGAGAGATTCTTTCGACATCCACTGTGAAACTATTCCAGGAAAACATTTTCTTTTTGCACTTTTATGTACTAATTTCGGAAGGAACTGTGATTTCGTCGAGTACATTTTATTAAAAGAAAGAAAGATATTGTGGAAATTATTTTTGAATACTTAAATTACCTTCGTGCCTTTATAACTCTCAAGTCGTACAGTAAGAGAAAGTACATCCCTTGCAGTGACAAATAGTCCAAAATTATTCATTCAAACGTATTTAACCTCATTCACATTAATACCGGTGGCCATTTTTCTAGGGAAAAGGAAAAAAATGATAGGCCAGCTGTCTCAGTAGAGGTATAATATTATTCTCTCATTGTACCATTCGCATTGTATGAAACGACCGATTTAAATGATCCACGCCGTTCCCCGCACTGCTTATAAAACTGAGAACCTTCGGAGATAGACCGTGAGCTTCCTAAGGTCAGCGTACACTGGTTGCAGTTTGAAACGAGTCCCATCAGTTTCTTCATTACGAAGCGCTGAAGAAAAATGTAGCCTCGGTATAAAATATAACGGTTTATGAGTAGACATGTCGCCTATTAAATTGTTTCATTACAAAATGAGTTTGTTACGACGTGACATTTATAATGAAATATACGAGTAAAATCTCAGTTGCGCTTTAGGCGCTATGAATTTTGTGGGCTATTAAAAATAACGACGTACAACAAACTTGATTATATTTATTAAATAAGATTTACTTAAGTCTTTTTTATAAGAGAAGAAAACAAATGAGCGATGGGAACATTGTGGTGATCTACGATGCCCATGGTATGCACATGAAGGTCGCGGACGGAAGCGCAAGCCCGTGGCCTCGCAACCATGCGTAGGAACAGAGGAGTTTAGTGGGTATGCTTCTGGGTATGTGAAAAAAAATGCGCAACAAAAAGATGGTAGTATAGAAATTCAGGTCAACACACAACTTTCCATACAACAACATAGAACTGTAAAATCACGAAAACTGCAAATTTAGTAGAATAAAACACATTAAAGCTGTTAACAGGATTATGTAGAGACATTTAAAAATAGAGGCTTAAATGTAAATCTGGACGGCGGCCAGTTCACGTCGACTTCGACGGCAGTTGCTTCACGCTACTTATTCTGCATCCGTTCGGTATAATTTAACACTTTCTTGGCCAAGTTATTTTATAAATTAAGGTGATAGTAACTTACTCGTATTTTCACTTTAAGTTTACTTTTACTAAATATTCTATAAAAATATGAAATGAAAAGCAACAGATAAAAGGTTTTTACAAATGTGTAATAACGGTTTAATTTAAAATTTAAAAAAATATTTTTTTAAGTAAAGATCACTTAATAACTGGATTTTCAACTTAGATATATTTACTTATATAATTATTATGTTACTAGCTGTCGCCGGCGACTCCGTCCGCACGAAATAAAATGAAACTCAATATTAATCCTATGTGTTGTTCCAGACTATGTTCTACATACGTGCCAAAATTCATCAAGATCCGTTAAGCCGTTCCGCAGATACCTTCAAACAAACATCCATCCATCCATTTAAACTTTCGCATTTATAATATTAATAAGAGATATACCTAAGAATAAGCCTGGCATTAAGAACTTTAACACGTACAATGCCATTGCGATTTTCAAGTGTTGAAGTGAACTCGTAAAGTGAGTCAGTAGCTAAGAAAGTGTTTAGTAACTTTTAAAAAGTTTAAAGAAGTTTAGAATTTAACAAAATATTTCGCATATGAAAATCTTTTAAATAACTTGAATGGTGCGATAAAACGAGCAATTCGAAAATAACATGGCGGACGTGCGACCCGGTGCCGTGCACGTATTCTAAACAAGTTTTGCAAAACGTGAGCCAAGGTGGAGAACATGACGAAGGTTCTATCTACTTTTAAATGTAAAATTATCAAGTTTTAAGTTAACTTAAAATGTGGTACAGGAGTTACATAGTATGAGTACTCCTGTGTACAAATGAATTGCGATTTCAAAATAATTATAACTGAATATAAGGCTATTTAAATGTATACCTTATGCCAACGATATAGCGTCGTAAATCATTTGTTAAAATTTTTGTCTCTTACTATTGTATGGAAATAAAGCACGAACTCTTTACAACGGGCACGTAAAAAATTTTTTTCGGGATGCATGAGAACGTTTTTGGGGTTAGTTCTGGAGTAGATAATTCGTTTCCACCGACTGCGGTCTAGCGCGTCCCTCACGACTGCGTAGAAATCAGATGACTGGTCCTTCACTTGGTCGCTCCATCTGATCGGTAAGCGGCCACTCGATTTCCTACCGTCAGTGTTCCAGAACACTACGAGCTTTCAATGGCTATGCCTTCGTCTCCTTTGCGCTATTTTTTATAAATAACCTAATTTATTTTATAAACAAACAGATTAGCAATTCTGACACTTTCGATTAAGCAAGTAAAATACAATACAATAAAATGTTACTTTAGCGACTACTTACTGCCCCTGAAGGGACTCTTTCAAATTGATATAAGCAAAGTTGGCAGCGAGCCAGCCCTTCGCGGCCCGCGTCTTTGTCAGCCTACCGCAGTGTACTTACATCGCTTCAAGATCACAAAAAAAGCGCCTTTGTAAGATGCAAAAATGAATTTATTATATTATAGTTTAAAAATTAAAATTTTTTGTTCATTTAGACTTAAGTAAAAACATTTTGTTCTGTTTTTTATTATTATTATTTCCATGAAGTCTATCTTATAAGGCGAAGTATGAATGCAATAAAGGAATGACCTATTTATACTACAAAAATTTCATTTCTTAAAAGGAATTTCTACGTCTGTAAATTCTTACATTACCCCAGTTTCTGACTTCATGTAAAAATGGATATAATAAATGAGCTAGATCTCCTTTATATTATTTTATGTCTTATTTTACTCAATAATCTTAATTCAATCGTCCAATTAAAAACATGTTTTTAAACATTTGGGTATTATATCATATAAATCAAGATTACTTGAATAATAACTAGCAGTTACACGCGACATCATCCGAGCGGAATTAAAAATAAATCTAGTAAAAAATGTATCCTATGTCACTTGGGGATAGTGTAGCTTCCAATCAGTAAAATAATGTTTCAAATCGTTTCGAAAATCGAATTTTTCCTTTTAATAATGTAACTAAAGATAATCAGCTATGAACCACCGACACTCACGTACACATGTCCGGTGCCGACACCGGACATGTGTACCTGAGTGTTTTATCCGTTCCTATATTTTTTTTTTTTTTTTTAAATGGGAGGCTGCTTTGTGCCTCCCCGCTGCTACCCCCGACATAAGGGTCAGAGACTTTGTTTTCGTTATATAAAATTATGTTGCCCTTGTTTAGTTTGTGTTAGTTTGTTTTTTGTTGCTCATCTAATTGGTGCTATTGTTATAGGCGGGGTGACTCTTCTCTCTACGTATGCTGGCATACATACAAGGAAGCGTCGACTGTTGCGGCTTTGCTTCGCAAATTCCGATAAGTGCCTTTTCAGTAACTCCAATTTTGATTTTTTACTATTTGCTGTTTAAGTTTTTATGATTCTTTAAATTTTGTTCTATTTCTATGTCTTGATTTCTTTTATAATTTTAATTTTACTTTGTTGTGTTTTATGTTTCAGGTAACCGAATCGGCGGTGATCCAAAAGGGCAGAAGTATTTTAGATGCGTGGGACGACCGCGGCGGATTCTTCTGCGCGGTGAGGAAGGACAGACTTATTTTTCTCTTATTTGGGGCACCTCTAGACTCTGCGCTGTTGCCGCATAGCAAAACTCGGCGGTCAATCCGTTGATTCTCGGAGCGTTTTTTCGGGCTCAACGACTTCGAGGCCCACACGACTTTTCCTCTGATAAGTGCCGGGTGACATACCTCATCATGCGACTCGGCATTTGTTTCCGAGCATTGTCTCCGTTGGTTTTGCGGACCTCGGCGTCGTTCAACTCTATATCCTTTATAGCTTTTTGGTGTTTTTTCCCACAGCCCACTCGCGGCAGCTCGGGGCGACGCTAGATGTACGGTTCTTTTTTCCCCGGTCTTCTCGTTTTTTATTGGTAAGTATTTTAATTTTGATTCTGATCCACAATAACAATTCAGTTCTTTTTGTTTCATTAGTAATTTAAATTTGAATTTTTTGTCCCAAATTTCTATAATAGCCTTTATAAAATTGTATACCATTTTATTCCGACTATTATTAATTTTTCCAAATTTTGTCTTATTATTAGTTTTATTTTCTTGTAGTTTTTTATCTATTTTATCACGAGATTTCCTCCTGTTTGCCGTTCCCGTATTATATATAATCTCGAGAAGAGCAACCGAACAATTATAGACTTCGTCGCAAACAATCTCCATCTTGTCTCCCCGAATATGATCGAGCGTGGGTTTACGAAGGGTGCCCGGTGCGCCTTTAGCAGTATGAGAACGACGATCTGGCTATAGCGTCCCATCGCTCTCGCACCGGGCACTCTCGACTGAACGCATTGTGATCTGCTCTATCCAGTTTGGCCGTTTTGCAGTTGCAGCATATGGGTTCCAGACCAGCCTGCCAGTCTACGCATTCGGTCTTCTTATGCGGCCCCCCACAGTGGCTACATTTCTCCACAGTTTCTGTACATAAACGTTTGGGATGGCCATATCCCAGGCAAAGCGAACATTGAACCAACGGCGATTGGTCTTCGACCCTAACTCGTTGAAGATCAATTCGTACTCTACCTGCCTCGGTCAGTTGCTTCCATATCTGTGGGTTCACTCTCATCACTATGTGGTGCGTCAACGGGTTTCTCGCTTTCTTTTTGTATATTATTTCAAATTTTTCCTTCTCGATTCCGTCTCTTAACACATCTTTATTTTGATTTATTATCGCGACAATAATTTCTTCATCCGAATTATATTTAAAAACATCTCGTAATATGATGAGCGGATCTTTGTTCTTTATCTCTTGTACCTCCAGATGTTCCTCCGCACTCCTCAATCTTTCCTTTAATTGATTTCTTTCTTCCTCTGTCCTGCATCCTACAATGATCTTTCTATCTTTTGCCTTTCTAATGCTTTCTACTGTTATTCCTCCTTCTTTTGCCTTCACTGCTTTCCGTATCCTATCCAGCACTTCCTCTCCCGTCTCCATTTCATTTTTCGATGTTATAGCTACTGAGTGCAGAGACTTTTGCTCTATCGGACCTTTCCTTCCTTGCATCACTGCCTTGGCATAGGAGTAAGAGCATTGCTGTTGTTGCTGTTTTTCTTCTTGCCTTCCTTGTTGTTTTTCCAGCGTTATCTGTAGTTCTTGTATTCTTAAGTTATTTTCCTTCAATAGTTTTGCGTGTTCTTCGATTTTCTCTGCTAACTCGGCACACTCCTTAGTCTGTTCCTTTTCCTTTACCGTTCTTTCTTCCACTTTCTTCTCTGTTTCTTTCTTCTCTTTGCCTTCCAATTCTTTTACTATGTGGTACAGTCTATCTATTGCTTGCATTACTGCTTCTTTTATCTCCGTTTTGGTGTTCCTTGATTGATTCAGGTTAAATTTGGCCTTTAACAGGCATGCCTTAGCCTCCGCCGATTTGGTGTCGTATTTTGTTGGGCTCGCCGATTCTGTAGATGCCTTTCGGGTTATAGCCTCTTTTTTCTCCTTTAGGGGCAATGTCCTTTTTACCGGTGCTTTTGTTTTTTCCGGGGTACGGTTAGAAGTCTCTTTCGTCTCCGCTCTCCCTGCTTCCCACTCTCCAATACTCCTTCTTACGTTTGACGTGTTTGTCTGAGATGGGTCGCTTTGCAGAGACATTGCTCCTTCAGCATCTGTTGCTGGGGCTCGGTCGGTTCTTTTTTCGGGTGTTCTATAGCCGAACATCTTGCCTTGTCAGGGGTGAGTGTCAGTTAAGTTAAAGTCTTGTCTGTTTATCCGTTCCTATATTAGTTAGCTAAGAACCAGTTTAACAAAAACAAATCGAACCCATTCATTGGAGAAATAAGTGTTGAAGATGATGGATTTTTAAGGTTAACTTATATAGAACGGCTAAAACACTCACGTATATATATATCCGGTGTCGTCACCGACTGAGAGAAGAGTGTTTTAGCCGTTTCTATATAAGTTAATGATAATGTCTCACGAAAGTTTCTATGATTTTTAAGATGTATATTTTGAGAGAAATTTACAAATTTTATATTTCTTTTAACAATTAAAAATTTGTTTTACATCGTGTAGTGTATTAAATGAAGAAGAAACACTTTGTTTTTTTATGATCGTAATTCAAGGATAAAAACTCGGCAACCAGTTATGAATACAACAAATAACTTCACTCAAAGGAAATAACAAAAACAAGTATAACTAAAACCCTCAATAACTCACCCAAAAACCCGCACCCACTGAATCAATTTCACATTACACACTCTCTATTGCCATGAAATGGATGTTATATTTCCCAGGGTTTGTTTGCTATACGCGTAAAAACGGCCCTCAGATTTTTTTGCTTAACGCTACCGAAGAAAAATTGACACGAATTGAAACTCTATGTCTACTATAATTAAGGTGGATTATCATATGAGCACACCTTAAACAATCAACCTTAAATTTAGGAGCTTTCGGTATTCATTAGGTGTATTTAGGAGCCTTATGACGCATGGCTTTTGTGAAACAACGTTAACATAAGCAGATAATTTTATATTGCTTCTGAAATGTAGAGCACAGAATAAACATATATTTTTATTATAGAGTATTTTATCGTAACGAGTCGACAGGGGTTGGTTTGTTAATTTACATTTTTTTATTATACCAACAGGGAGATATAATTATTTATTGGTGTATATTTACCAATAAATTATATCCAGAAATATTTTTCCCTACACACGAATTCCTTCACTAATGTATTAAACTTCACCGAGTATCCTAAAGTTTAAAAAAGAAATTTTTTTATGTTTATGTTGGTAACGAATAAACCTAAAAACTACTGGACTAATAATAAAAATTCCTTTACCAGAAGTATCTTACATTATACGTTATCCTACATTATTATAATATCGTACATCATACTTGAATAACATATACTATGTTGTATATATTTTGTATGGTATGTTTCAAATGCGAAGCCGGGGGGACCTAGCGTCCCATACAGAATCTAGTTGGCTAAACGAGCATTCATAACTACGTCTTGAATTAATATCGGTTATAAAGTTTTGTTCAAAGATTGTAGGAGGGATGGACGACAATGGAAACTCACCGTTAGGCGTCATTGTATTTAAACTTTTTGAACTTTGAACCAAGGAAAACGACCTTCTCCAACTTATTATGACGGGCACTGGACGAAGAAAGAAATCGTGGCTGCGTCATATCAAGGAGTGGACAAATATTTCCAGCGTGGAACATTTATTTCGCTTGGCACAAGACCGACAAAAGTTCATTGAGCTGACGGCCAACCTCCATTAATGGAGAGGCACCTAGAGAGAGAGAGATATTTGAACTGTCTAATCTTGAGGTATATTTTTGAGGTTACAACATTAATGAAGACGAAATAACGTTCCATTTTTAAAAGCTTTAGCCTCAAACAAAATTAACTTTAGTATTCAGTGTAGGAATTATCTTTCGGCAGCGCTGCCTGTAATTGACAGTTTTTCGATACAAAATTTGTTTCAACGCAGAAAAGGTGTTACCTTCGTTACGGTACACGTTCATAGTTACTAACACGACCTTTACCTATTTTTAGTCAAAGATACATGAAATCGTTCACTATTTAAACAGTAAGCGAATTCTTTATTCAAAACTTTTTGTTTTTATAATTGGCGGATTTTTAACAAGTTTTGTGTATTTGCTCGGTTCTGCCACCAAAAATTGTCCAAAAAAAGTAATTATGCTACATGTATACTTAACAAAAACGTAATAATAATATGGAGTAGTATAATTATTATACAACTAAAATGTAGATAAAATTCGAAGAATAGTAATGTAAGTCACCATGGGAAGCCATAACTCAGGTTACATATCCCGGACATTCTCGGATCTCACCGGATTCCGGGTTCCGTACAAACAAACATACCAATAACATTGACGTTAGAGAAAAATTTCAATGTATAAAGCATTTGGATGCGTGCCAAAGAACAAGAGGCCTTTGTCCGCACCACAATCAGCTGACTGAAACTCTGTTAAAATGTAGGTTGGTGTACTTCGAAAAATGTGAAGACGATTCTTTAAAATATTTCTTTTGAATTCCACCGTCACTTGTTTGAGTGATACGATAACAGCGCTGTTGTCAGACCAAAAGACAAAAGACATAATTTTTTTCGGTGTGGAATGGAGAAGTTTTACAAATATCTTTGTTACAAGAGTTCATTATTTTAAAATGTAATGACGTCTTTTTCAATTTAAAATGAAAAAAAAACTTTGCTAAGAAAAATGTGAGCGCGCTTAATTTGACGTTAACGTCGACTTAGCGTTTTTGTTTCGGGTTATGAGTCCATATTCATAACTAGTACATAAATATGCGTATCTGCAGGAAAACCTAAACGACCGCAAAGCCGATTCATAACCTTGTTTGCCCATCTCCTTCTTCTAGGTCAAGAACATGGCAACTTTTTACTAGAAATAAAAGAGAGCAAGAAAAAATCCACCGTGATTATTAATTCACGGTAAATCAACCCCTTAAATGACCTTCAATCACTTGTTATTAAGAGATAAAGCCGCGAAGCGTGACTTGGTAGAGCGTGAAGAGATTTTCAATTTTATGATAGCCATTAATGATAATATACGATAGCCGCCGCTGGCTAGAGGCCAGATTATGCCGATATCTTCTCGATATGATAATGATACTTGTGTAATATCGACCGCGAGCGAGCATCCTCCACATCTAGTGTCTACGCTTCTATCTAATCTATCCCGTCAGCTAAAGAAAACTTTTCAATATCATCTTCCATAACGCTCGATACGAGATTGCAGCTAAAGGCAACAATAGAGTCTAAGTAGCGCTGGTCTAGACGCTCTGGTTATAGCACCGCGACTTAGAAATTACGGCTTCATATTAAATTTAATGAAAAAGTACGTCTATAATAATCTCCTTTATCAATATTAAAAGCCGATGAAGTAGAGAAGATTCATAATGGGAAGCGGAAACCAAATTGAAAAGACTAATTTGTGTCTATCAGTTTGGATTCTTGATAAATCACAATTTAATGAACTTAACATGTACATAAAGAAAAACTGGTAACAATATATTTGTACTCAACTGATATTTCCTTATGGAACATCACATTTGATATCATTGTAAGGAATATTGTCTTGTAGTAACTAACTTCATTAAAATATAAGTTAAGATAATCTG
This sequence comes from Papilio machaon, assembly GCF_912999745.1. Classification (NCBI taxonomy): domain Eukaryota; kingdom Metazoa; phylum Arthropoda; class Insecta; order Lepidoptera; family Papilionidae; genus Papilio; species Papilio machaon. The sequence continues at coordinate 672,937 of NC_059989.1, read as the reverse complement.
ACATACTTATTTATGTGTTAAAATTTTAAAAATCAAAATATGTTTAACGACGAAATAATTAAAAAATAAAACGAATGTTCCTATTCGTTTTAGGGCAGAATTAAAATTCAAGAGGAAGTTAAATAGCGACATCAAACAGCGTAAAAAGTTTAATTAAGTACCACTTTAGTCCCGCATTTCGGATAAAATTTAAGAATACTAGAGAGAAATAAAAGAGAAATATTACTTCACATTCAAAATCAGCTGTGGAGGAAAAACTAGATTATATTACGAGATTGTATAAATACATTAAAGAGTTGGTTACAAATTAACAGTGTAATAATGCAACCCTTTCACTAACCAAATAAAGAAAAGGGCATTGATTGAAAAAACTGCACCAGTAACAGCAAGAAAATGTACCACAAAAATCGAAATAACCAAGCAAATCTTAGTACCGCATATCACTAGGAATACCAAAAACAAAACGATGTCTCTATTTAGAGCAGTTGGCAGTCATAAAGACGTTTCACACGAACGAACAGAACGGTCCGCTGCAGCTCACTAACGACGAACAAACTCGTAAACAGCAGTTAGATAGCCACCGAATGAGCGCTGGTGGCCCAAAACAAGCGAAGCCAAATGCCTTCGCGAAGCTAACAGTTTACAGTCAAAGCAATTCCGTCTAATAAAAGCAAATATAAAGCGTCTCGTCCGGAGATTGCTTGTACTGGCTCAAACATCTTTGTATACACTGGTTCACTTGATTTGCAGAAAATTCGCACTATTATTTTGCTTGTGAATATTTGTACATAAATGTTATTTATTAGTATTCATCATATAAGACTAAATATACACGTATTTACTGGGAAACTATACATTGCAATAACCAGTCCATTATTTCAAAGTAGGCATTGAGAAGTTTTTTTTATATATCATAAGGTGGCAAACAAGCAAACTGCCACCTGGATTCGCCGCAATAGCGAGGCGACCGTTACCCATAGACATCCGCAAATGCAGATGCGTTGCCTACCTTTAATCAACGGAGAAGGGGACGCACATAAAGAGGATATTTCTCCTTTCTATGCGTCCCCTCTTCCGCCAAATCCACTTCCCCTTCCCATCCATTCCTAATAAGAAAATTATGGGAACGGAAAGAGGACTAAAATTAGGCCTCCGGTACCACACTCATCAGACGAAACGCGGAATTGCTTCCACTTCACGCCTGTCTTCTGTGTGGTCGTGGTATTGCACCGGTCGACCTGGCCAATTCGTGTACCCAACAAATATTGTTGTTGTGGGATCTACCACTGTTAGTGTTCTAGTTGTTGATAAAACAAATAAAATTACGTTCAACATAGTACCAACATAATAAATATATCCTATTAAAAACAAAATCCAGGCAAAGCTATCTAGTATCTATAAAATGTATTTCAATGACGAGTTTAAATTTATCTCCGAAGAAAACCTTTGTCCGACATTAAACGAACGATTCATTTAAGAGGCTATAAAAGCATCCAAGGAAAAGATCACATATAAACTCCAAGTAAGTGGCTGCTATGAACGAACTAAGAACGACGGTAAAGAGAATCGTAAGAATGGTCTTAATGTCTCGTCTGAGATCGTAACAATGCTACTGGAATTTGTTATTGAAACGTGTAACAAAACAAATCTTAAAACATTTGATGGAAAAGACAAATATGTTCTTAACTGTTTGTTCTTATTCATGTGTTCTCTCTACAAGGCTTCTTTTGATTAAATAAACTTCAAAATACTGTATAATTTTTGACAGATAGATTACAAGTCAATAACAATCAGTATTCCATAGTCAATGTTTCTAAGCCTGAAATTCCACTGCCGTACTGACTGAATGAGAGACGAAAATAATCTTCACAACTGAGTCGACAGTGGATGACCACATTTATAACGATGCGTAAGTATCAAATGCGAAGTAAAAGCAATATTATTGTTTAACTTTACTAAATGTTTCTTACACATCGTTAAAACAGTGCAGCATTTAAACTGATATCAATTATTTCATTGGCAATTGAAATTATACAAATATTTGCAGCAATCATTACTTTCATTAGGGTCGTACAGTTGTTATAATATTATCGTCACGTAAACGCCTCAATTGCATGTCTCTCTATACCTGCCTGTGTACAGATTTTGAATAGCACGGCAATACGTTCATGGTTTTCGCATTTTAGATTATTAATCTATATATATAAAAGAAAGTCGTGTTAGTTACACTATTTATAACTCAAGAACGGCTGAATCGATTTGACTGAAAATTGGTGGACAGGTAGCTTAGAACCAGGAAAAGGACATAGGATAATTTTTACCCCGTTTTCTATTTTTTATTCCGCGCGGACGGAGTCGCGGGTAAAAGCTATTAATAATAAATGAGCGCTTTACTTTAAATATTAACATATATTTTAGTCTAGTTAGTTACCTAAATGTTTTTACCTAAATGTGTTAGTTACCTAAATTTTTAAATTAACATTAACGTTACTTCGAATCTTCTATACTGATGTAGAAGATCAAATAAAATATCTATTTTCGACTATTAATTAAAATCTAGGACAAAATTATACATCGTAATAAATGAGTATATTTCCAGTATTCCCGATAAATACAGAGCTTGTTAATTGGTTTCGCTTCGCAATGAGATTCAACGTCGTTTTGCAGAAATAATTGTTAATTAAAATTGTCTAGAAATATCTGTATCCACTATTGAAACAAACTCAAATTATTATAAAGTAAATTCTACAATTATATATGACAAATAACAATATATTTACACTTATTTTTACTGTCATATTTAATTTATTACAGGCAACATTTTAAACTCTTTCAAACCCGACTCTCTTATAACAATTATTTACAATTATAAATTATATTTCATATTTCACAATAAAATCTATATATATAAAAGAAAGTCGTGTTAGTTACACTATTTATAATTCAAGATCGGTCGAACTGATTTAGCTGAAAATTGATGGGTAGGTAGCTTAGAACTAGGAGACGGACATAGGAACTTTTTTATCTTGTGTGCATTTTTTTTATTTCGCGCGGACGGTGTCGCGGGTAAAAGCTATATCTACTAAAATTGGATAATAACATTATAGAGAAAAAACTATTCAGAATTTCAAAAATAAACATTGCAACTTAATTTTTTTTTTGTGACTGCCTTAAAGAGGTATTTACAGTTCCACCGGGCTTGAGGTGACCGGGCGCAGATGGCGTTTAGCCTAAACCTCGTTTAATTTCAACTTAGTAAAAAATACCAAAGATATATTTATCATTACCAGGTTTTAACGAATACATTTTAGATAATTCTCAAAGCAATATAATTTAATTGGCTTTTACAAAACTTAAAGAAACTTGACCTTTCGCTTGAGGTTAAAATTGAATATTGTTTAAAGTACCATTCGACAATTTAAATTCTTAAATATTTAATATTACTATACAGGATAACACTAAGGGTTCTGTGAACAATAATTTATAATAATAATTCAACTGCAAATATATATGTAAGACAATAATTGAATTATCTTTCTAGAAGCAAGCAAAGGTCGAGCTAAATAACGCTTTAAAAAAACTATTTTAACGAGGACTTTCATGCACCGTTACTTCCTACGCCACTATAACCTACACTTTATATATGTCCATCGTTCTTATTGCTAGTAAATGCTAGTTAGTTCGTCATTTTAGCAAAGCTGGTATGTTGTTAGGATTTCTAACATCGTACCAGATTTGCTTAAATGACGAAAGTCCGTAGACCATGGGATCTTGAGATAAGATTTCCGGTGATCCCTCGCAGCGCAGCGTTGATTCAGTAATTTCGTTTTAGAATCCAAACGCTTTGCCCAAAAACTTGGCAACGGTAAAGCGTAGGAATTCTAAAGCAAAAAGACTGCTTGTGCTTTTTTCTCTCTTCTATCTTTATCTTCGTCAGCGTCTTCAACAGCATAAAATTTTTTTCAGTTTGCTTCTTTGTTAGTTAATGAGTTTAGTAGATTTTGAAACAGATCATATTATTGCTTAATCCAATTTAGGATCACAAGATAAATGAAACAAAAAAAAACAGATTATGTTACAAAATGAAAGCGACTTATGTGTCTTTACATCTATATACATAGAATTAGTAGTTATGTACTTAATTGTATGTTATATTCAACATAGGAACAATAGAAGAATGCTGGCTACAGCGCTTCCCACTTACATTTCACGTCGGCATTCAAACAAAATTATGATTTTATACAACCTGTATTTATTCTGCCCGTCCTGATAATATCGCGGGACACTCGGAACGTAATAACTTTGTGAATTTCAGGCGTTTCGTTTTACATCGGAACTGTGGCTGCTTTACGAGTCACCAAGCGGTCGTCGCGGTTGATAATTTTAACGACTGTGAATAATTACAGTAGCTTTTATATCTTCGATGGCAGCAGAATCGTAAATCATGAATATTTCACAGTTTAGTTTCCATTGATTATTTTGTAAATGTGTAAAACATCTAGGAATCACGGAATATTAACTCGATCTAATTCTCGTACTGGCCATATGTGCAAATCTTCCTTTGGCACTAATTTTCACTCTATGGTGAATACTCACGCCATGCAAAACTACGTTAACTATGTCTGCTTAAATTGAAAAATTTACATAAGCTGTCAAAATGGTTGAATTTGAATTACTTACACATTCCTCTTATCCTTAACTAACAATTGAAATAATATTTGAAGTTTTAAATATTATTTAACAAGATTTATTTTATAAATTGCCACACAACATTCCGAAATATAAATCCGAATAATAGTAACGTCAAGAAACGCCAACAGCTGTTATCTTTCCAAAGAGGGTCATAAATAGTTTTAAATTGTTTATCGTCACATTCGGAGAGGTACAGTCCCGAATGTCGGAGACCCACCGAGGGCCAGGCGAGGCAATTTAGGCGAGATTAAATCTTCCGCCCGGCGAAGCGGAGAGTGCCCCCGGCGATCTGTGTCTCAAACCGTCTCAGGATTTCCAACTTACATTTTTAAATATTCGTCGGTAGCGAGGTGAAAAGAATTACGATTTGGAAATCCTGTAGGCAATTTTTTCCCCTTATCTACAATTTATAACAAGTTAGAGAGGTATTATCGAAAATTACAAGCACCTTGTAATATTAAACGTAGTTTTATATTGTTTGTTGAAGGGTGATGGAATTTGCAATAACTTTTAACATCACGCGAATTACGGTTAGGTTTAACTTACACTTCCAATAACAATGTAATAATATCCTACATAAAAATGTATTTAAATACTTCATAGTATATTTCTAAACATCGTTAACCATCAATTCACATCCAAAGGTGCTATCTAAACATAATATAATGTTCGTAAGAAACGGGATTCTTACCACGATTAGGCTGTTTGAGCTCCCGATATTTCGGCACAGTTGCATGCGCCATGTTCACGGGTTGACTGGTGTTGTGCGGTAGTGTAAAAAAATGTTAAAGATAGCCGTATCGGTCTACCTTCTTCCTGATTCGGCGACCACTACCACTGTCCGCGTTCTCACTGCACATTAAGTCCGCACTCGATGTTATTTTTGTTTGTCGACAAACTACACTCACTGTGTCTACATTTGTGCGCGTACTCGAAGTCGGTTGCTGTCCAGTCTTGTTGTAATACTGGATCACTGGATTCCAGGCACTCGACAATTTAAACCCATCTTCGCGATTGAAGTTTTTGCATTTAGCAATTTCAATCGCTTCTCTTACCAATCTTGGTATGTAGTGGCGTTCCGTCGATAGTACCTGGGGACTATGAAGTTCAATCCAGTGATTGGTGGAGGGGTCCAAAAGGTGTTCAGCTATAGCCGACTTCTGAGGATCGTTGTTTTTAACAGCTCGTATATGTTCCTTTATGCGACTGGTGATGGTGCGCTTGGTTTGTCCTATATACGAGCTGCCGCAGCTGCAGTTGATTTTGTAGACACCGGGTGTTTCAAACGGAATACGGTCTTTGGGCGATCGCAGTTTTTGTGCTATCTTACTGTCAGGGGTAAAAATAGTTTTTATCGCGTATAGCTGAACACCTTTTGGACCCCTCCACCAATCACTGGATTGAACTTCATAGTCCCCAGGTACTATCGACGGAACGCCACTACATACCAAGATTGGTAAGAGAAGCGATTGAAATTGCTAAATGCAAAAACTTCAATCGCGAAGATGGGTTTAAATTGTCGAGTGCCTGGAATCCAGTGATCCAGTATTACAACAAGACTGGACAGCAACCGACTTCGAGTACGCGCACAAATGTAGACACAGTGAGTGTAGTTTGTCGACAAACAAAAATAACATCGAGTGCGGACTTAATGTGCAGTGAGAACGCGGACAGTGGTAGTGGTCGCCGAATCAGGAAGAAGGTAGACCGATACGGCTATCTTTAACATTTTTTACACTACCGCACAACACCAGTCAACCCGTGAACATGGCGCATGCAACTGTGCCGAAATATCGGGAGCTCAAACAGCCTAATCGTGGTAAGAATCCCGTTTCTTACGAACATTATATTAGTAAAAACCACGAAAGTTTGAAGTTATATAGCTATCTAAACATGTTTCAAAGAACTACAGTTTATTGGAATCGCTTTTTGCACAAATAAATTTTAGATGAAGGTTCATGGTATAGACTCATAATTAACTTGAACTGTACTGAGTTATTTCATCAGTAAAAATGAATAGTTCTTTTGGACAGTTGGAGTCAGTTCCCTTGGAGTAGTTTATATTACAGTCACGTACACACCACCTTGCGGTTACGTTATATGAAGACTCAATTCCAGCATATTATCTTACTTTGTACCTATCGTAGGATTTTCTTCTACTTTACGAACGTGCTCTCTTGTTAATAGTACGTGGGTTCCACTAACACAAGTACTGTGTTGGTTAACCTTTTCGTAATAACTTAGGCCTAGAATAATAGAATTGGTATTGCTTGGATTTCCACGTGTTTTGTTTCTTAATTTCCTTATATGTATTTGAGATATGTACGCATTTATTGATTTTTGACGGTTACATGCACAATAAGAATTGTCACATTTCGCCTTTGCGAACCGAGTGTGCAAACGATAGTGCGGAACAAGCGATAGAGAGGCACAAATGTCCCCCTCCGTAACCGTTAACAAAAACGTAACCTAAATTTTTCATCAATGTTTTCTTATGACGTTATCAATTAAAATTATAGTTCTTAAACTGAATTTATAGACCAACAATTTTTTTCTGTGATAGGTAAATCTTACTATCTTACTAATATTATAAATGCGAATATTTGGATGGATGGATGGATGGATGGATGTTTTAAGATTTCTCCAGAACGGAGATAGTCTGCAAGAACACATAGGCTACTTATTACGTTTTTCATAATTCCGCGCGGACGGAGTCGCGGGCGACAGCTAGTTCCTTTTAAATGATACAACGTAAGTTGCTGTTCTAGCGGGAAGAAGATATTCTTTCTTTGATTTTAATTTTATGGTAAAATACACATTTATTTATTTATTTTTTATTTATTTAAACTTTGTACATACACATGAAGTATTGTACTGGAAAGCTTAACTCTAAAAGAGTTCTCTTACAGCTTACCATTATATAGAGAGAGGTTGTTTAATACACATATTTTACTAAAATGTTCAAAACTTAAATGTGTTAAATTTTGTTTTCTAGTTTTGGATATTATGAAAATTTGATACTTTATTTCCACTATAAATAATGAAATAATGTTTAATGCTAACACTTCCCCAGCCAGATAAGTATATAAGTCGAGTTACATAAGCAACACGTGTTTTACTAACAAAATGTTTAGTTTAAGGTTTATAAAACTTGGTTAAAATCCTTCCTAACGCTTAAGCCGAGTTTAGAAGTTTAACGTTGTAAACAAGTTTCTTCATAATGTCTTGCCTTAACCACAGCTTACTTAAGTTTTCAACTGATATAAATTAATATTAAATTTTAATAATTTTAGCAAGAATAACTCAATTAATATTTATCTTGCCTCTTGTAGTGTTTTTTAAACTTTGTGCATAATTTAATTTGTTATTAGTCAAACGAAACAATGTGTAGACTTGGATAATTTATAAAAGTATGTGAATTACCCTAATTGGATCATCTAAAAGTCACAACAAATTTAAAAGCAAATCATTGTACGAACAAAGATTTTGTATGTCATGCAATTATCCCTCATAACACTTTAAGTAAATATGTAAAATATAAACTAGATTTAGTATATAGTTAAATATTCGTGTGGTACTCGGTGCAGCATTTGATAACGTAGATAGCGTCATTTGCATCGCCCCAGTCGCCGGGACGGGCGAAGGCGGGCTAAGCTGCTTACTATAATGTAAGCCGTGCAGAGCCGAGTGTTAGCATAACTTTGTGTTCGCGGGAATACAACACGAGACATGAGATGTGGTAAATTGCTCAGGAATGCCTCAGGGCACTGTTTAAGACCACATATCTACAGCATATTCTAAAACGGAATCGTTCCTAAATCTATGGAATAATAAACTAAATTTATTTTCAATGACTTAACTGGTTACGTTCCTGTATTTTAAGTAGTTAGGTAGTGTAGAAATTCAATGTGACGGAGTAGTTGGTTATTGAGAAAATATAAAACTTCAGATGCGGTGTGTACGCCTTTAATCGAGCAAGTTACAGAAAGAACTTCATTACATATAAAAATCACAAAAATGCAAGGGTAATGTCGGTGGATGCAACTTCACGTCATCGCTTATTGGTTAATTGATTTAATGTCCATTGCTATTAATATTTGTAAGGCGTATTGGCGCGAACATGCCCCCGGGCGTTGAAAGCTCGTCTTTCAACAAAATCAGTCTTCATCTTGAGGCAGCTGGCAGGTTTCAGTAAAGGTAACTTGTACGACGTCTGTTGCAGATCAAACGTTAGTGACGCTCATGACGCTTGTATTTTGAGTTGACCAGCTCTTGTCCATCTCCATCGCCATTTAAGTCATGATCGCTTGTCCTTTGAGATAACATGTATCCCATGTGAGTGGGCCGATGAGGAGCGTACCCAGTGGCAGTGGCAGCAGGCCGCTTAAAGCTGCAGAGGACGGCGGTAGTGTGCTGGTCTCAGAACAAACTCAATATGTACCAGCACAATGTTTAAGTCCCTTTAAATGGGCAAAAATACCTAAAATTCCCTATAGCTGGAATTCAACAGATTTTGCCTATGTCTCATAAAAATCATAAGGAATAAGAGATAAGAGAAGACAAGAATATACACTATTAAGTTCGGGCTAGGTCACCAGGTAGCGAATTACTAAAACAAATTAATAATACTACCTTATTTACTAGTTTATACGCGCTTACGAAAGAGGTTCAATTAATCCGAATAAAGTATATAATTAGGCTTGCCGCAAATTGTGGTAAAACAATGAAGTGCTTACAAAAAAATAATGACTTGTCTAGTTACTTATGAACTAAATGTGTATGGTGTTGAATCCACAATAAACATGAATATAAAAGACACGAAGACAACTACCAAACACTGACAGGTCTGCAGCCGCGACCCTGACGGCTGGATGAGATGACAGGTCTGTCGTAATGCACTCTTGATTGGATTGACCAGCAGTCACATATCGGCAGAAAAATTCGGATGTATTGCCTTTCCCTTTAACAGATATCACATAACTAACAACTATGAAATTATCCCTTGACTAACTTGACGCTGATTGACTAATTAAATTAAATTAAACAATGAACAGAGACTGGAGTCTTTACACGCACTATAATTTAAAAGAAACATTGTAAACTGATAAAAGTGGACTGTAATAAACTGAATGTTTCTTTTAATATGTAAACAATAACTGCCAACCTGACATGTAATGTCTACTTGTCATTGTTTAACATGAATAAATCTTAAAACTTTATTCTTTACAATAATGATACGTTGGACAATAAATGATACCTATTCATCGTATTGTAATGACTTGCATGTGACAATTTAGTTAAAATGTTTTAGAATTTTAAACCTTGTAACAAAAGAAAATAAAATTAATGGACGACACTTTAATAAAATCTATTGAATCAAAGCAAAATTATTATTAAATAGATTTCACAAATGAGCTACAGACATACGTAAATGCACCGCTTATCGCTTGCAGCTTGCAGTGCGTCACACAAATAATGCAAGTCTTATGAATGTTTGCAAAGATTGATACGATAAATACACAATTTAACTAATGAAGGAACACCTCCTGAGTATCGCGACCTTACACTATTACAGAAAGTAATCGATAGTCCCATGATGGTTTATGTGGCCAAAATATTGCATTATTGAAGATAAATATTTTGCACGTTAGCAAATGAATAATGCAGGGAGCTAATAAACCGAGTGGTAGAAAATCAGTAAAATGACAAAGTATTTCGCGTTTAGTTAAAATATCAAAGATAATATTATTTATAGAGAATATGTAAAATTAATTTATCTTAACGAGCCAACTTAGGGCTGATGTCAGACAAAGCTCTGTGGAGTCAACTTTTAAATTATGGAAATGGTTGTCAATTTTAAATGAATTTAGACTTCATTCGACTTCCACTTACGCAGTTTCATACCTGCTGAGGCGAGTACGATCGACACTTTACAACGCAAGTCAAAAACATGAAACTTTAACAAAAAGTAAATATAATTATTTTTGTATTTGAAATGACCCTCAAATCTCAATTTAACAGGGAGAAGATAATAATTGGCGGTCCTTGGGGATCCGTCTAACACATCGGTTGACTGTGGCAACTGTTCATTGACACAGCACCAAACGTCTGACTGACGATATGTAAATATGACACATTGTCTACTGCACATTTTCTCAATATAAGAGAAAGTTGACGACTGATAGCGAGCCATCTCGTGGCGACTAAACCGCTTTAAATGGGTTTGGATGTCGTCTATAAAATAATTGTGCAAAATAATTTTGTTATTTAATTTAATCATCACAAAATTAGATTTTACATTCGGATTTGAACGTGGTGCATAACAACTGTCATCTGCAGGACCTGAACCTAGCTCATTAAGCTTAGGATCACATTGCACCGACCTACAGTTACCTGAACGTATTCTAATTGTTTCGTCGCACAATGATGACTGATGGCTGACCTTCTGTAGGCGCCTAAACTCCTTTAAATGAGTTTGAGTGTCATTATCAAAACAATTACGCGAAAAAACATTATTACTTGAATTTACCGTTACACAATTAGACTTAAAATTCAGAACGGAATGCGGTGCTTGGCCACTGTTGTAAGCAGAGCCTGAGACTAGCCTACCAGGTCTAGAATCAAATAGCACCGGCGATTCGATAAATAAACTAATTTTAATTGTTTCGTCGCACATTTTCTCATTGTCAGAGAAAGTAGATGACTGATGGCTATCCGTCTCGTGGCGCCTAAACCGCTTTAAATGGGTTTGAGTGTCATCATCACAATAATTGTGCGAAGAAACGTCGCTTAATGAATTTAAGTCGTTTAATAATAATTGCTGGTCGAGTACATCGTCAGCAATTATCGGTAAATCAAAACAATAATTCTCTTTAGAATAACACAATCGTCTCAGCTGTTCAGTGTTCAGGCATGAATTGCTGCTGCGGTCATCGATATGATTTAAACAAGGGGCTAAGGGTACCTGACTTTTGATAGACAAATATGTCGAAGGTTGGGCTGAAGATATGACATTACGCGCTGGCACGTCACTGCTAGGTGTCGCAAGGGGGTGGGAGCACTCCTCAACGTTCGAACAGACATTAGACTTTGGACTGGCCCTCAGATCTGAAACGTGAATCAAAACATTATGTCGCTTATTACACTCTTTGCAACCATTCGCTTTACAATCATTCGCGTAATGTCCGGAGCGTAAACAATTATAACACACCTTTAATTGAGGCAATAGATCTAAACGTTGTTCATGCGTAAGCTCTAAAAACTTCGAACAATTATCCAAGTAATGATCACAGTTACAGTAAGAACACAAAATTAAATCGTTGTTAAATATCGTTGTAATGTGATTATTTTGAATTAAAAGCCTTTCATTGTTAAATCGGTGACATAACAAAGCCCAAGCTATTGAGTAATTACTCGCACACAATTCAATAGCTTGAACAACCGCAGCGGCTGTCCCTTCAAGTGATTTGCGAAGGTAAATAAACTTATTGAGGTCATCGATATCGTTATTAAAATGTATTAAACTTAAAAATGTGTCGCGGAATTCTAGCCAGTTGTCAGATGAGCCACTAAATTTTATTAACCGTATGGCGGGTAACTCAATAAATGGGCGCGGCAGTGCCCACGCCGAGGTGAAAGGGTTGTTATTGAACCCGTCAATACAACTGGCTGTGCACTTATCATAACGTAAAATTAATTCTTTCGCCTGCGCGACTACTCTAAAATACACTGACTCGAATTGAGTTCTCATTAATTTGACTATCGATATCATCAACTAAACATTCTAACTTTAACTGAACCTCATCGTAAATGTCGTATAAGATGTCAATGTTACTTACTTGAATCTTTAATTCGCTAACCTGGGACGGTGATAAAGGTTCCTGTAAATTACTGATGTAATTACTGAACGCTGTAAGACGATCTTCATAACTTGCCCTTATCTCAATAAGTTCCATTTCCTCAGACATAGGTACTCGTATTTAATGGAAATAGGCGTAAATCTGAAAAATAACCAACTTGAAGAAAACTAAACAACACAATACAATAACAATAAAATAATTTAAACTCCTTAAACACTGTGCTGTGTTGAGTATGTCCGTGTCCTTTGTTCACAAGGTGACCTCCAAACGTCCGAACTAATGTTTTCTTCAAATCTCCAAATTCATTCGATTTTGGTAAAATAATAATCTTCACAATAAATCCAAAATCACTGATTCGGCTCGAAGCTGACCATGTAGAAATTCAATGTGACGGAGTAGTTGGTTATTGAGAAAATATAAAACTTCAGATGCGGTGTGTACGCCTTTAATCGAGCAAGTTACAGAAAGAACTTCATTACATATAAAAATCACAAAAATGCAAGGGTAATGTCGGTGGATGCAACTTCACGTCATCGCTTATTGGTTAATTGATTTAATGTCCATTGCTATTAATATTTGTAAGGCGTATTGGCGCGAACAGGTAGTTTGATAAAAAAATTGAATTATCATTTACGGGATCGAAACGCTATGAAAAGCCAATTTATAATTTGTAGGATATAATTTAACAAATAAATCATTCGTCCGAGACTAATTTTCCACTAACTCTGTCAAATGCACGTTTCCTTTACTTGAAACTTTGGGAAGCCTTTAGCAAATTGTCATAAATTACAGACATTTCCACTTTACTATTACCAGAGCACATTTCAAACTGACAATAGATGTGTCCCCAACCTGGAAATTACCCCGAAAATTGGGAGAACCACTTCTTTAAAAAGTTGCCTCTTATTATAAAGTGTGGGTTTAAATAAAAATAAATTCAAATGCTCGGCAATAAAGTGCAATTTGGAATGTTAGTTTAATGTTATGTAGATGCATTGCGTTGGGGACTCGCGTCCTTTGGAATTCTTCGCACGTCGCCCGCCGGGCAGATCACGTCTTCAGGGCTGGCGCGGCGTTTATTATTCAATAGCTAAATGTAATGGACTTGTTCCAGTCACAATGTGTATTACGGCAGTGTACGCGTTCAACAAAATTGCAATTGCTTTCAAGGGGCTTTGTTGCATGGATTTAAAATATTTCCCAGTTTTTATCAAAGATTCTGGACGTTTAGCAAAAACAATATCCACATAATAAACATTTCAAGATTAATTTAACAACGCCTAGTACGGGACAATGTAAGTTAACTGGAAATTGTCTTGACATCAGCAAATTCTATAAGTATTTTTAGTGATACACAAAACACACTCCCCAGGGTCGTGAAATTCTCGAATTAAGGCAACCAGGTCACACAGAGCTCCATGTCGCATTGTGTGACGCCCTATTGATTGCACTTGAACTGTACGCGACTGCCTGATATCAATCAACCGTTTCGAGCTTGTTGGATTTAACTGGTTCGGATAAAAGGCGATTTAAAGTAATTAAAAATAATGAACTCTGAATAAATATAAATAATTAAGCGCATATGTTAACCCATAACCCAGCTATGTTGGCGTAACGAAATTACCTAGCGTAATCCTGACAGACAGGTATACTCATCTACATGTACCTACGCTATAATTTAGTAAGCACGTAATTCATCTGACAAAAAAAAACAGATTTCCTTTCACTCTTGGAATTAATCCAAATTGTAGTTGATTTTAAACAAAGAAATTCTTTTATTGTAATTTCTTGAACTATATCGTTCTTGGAGATGGAAGAAATAAAAAAACATATGACATATAGTTATGTTAGAAAGCAATTAGAATGTTGTGAATCGAAATCGTCGCCGTGGGCGGTAACTCAGTATAAGGTTGTCAGATGCAAGCTTGCGAAACTGCGGTGCGCCATCTTAATTGGGAGTCAATCGTGTCTTATGCCCGGAATTTATCAGACGTCAGGGTAACGACCTACATGTGTCCCATATAATGACTTCACATTCCTTTACCTTATTAAATCTTGTTCTAGTATATAATATATGGCTTGAAATTGTTATATTCATAAAACTTAAATTTATTACCCTTATCGCTTGCAATAATATAATTTAATATTTTTGTTGATTGTGATCAGGTTTATTAATATTTTTTTTAAAAATTTAGACTTAATGTAAAAAACTTTTGCCGGCAACTTTTCCTGATGAGAAAAGTTGCTGGCAAAAGGAATGTTGGCCGTCGGAAGAAAGTGTGATTGCGCAACATTAGAGAGTGGACAGGAAATGCGAGTGCAGCCCAACTGTTTCACCTCACAAGAGGTAAACAAAAATATTGAGAACTGACTCCCAAATTTGGCTAGTCGGAGAGGCACCACAAGACTAAGAAGAATATAAAGAAAATTGAGCATAATTGATAAAACAACTGAACTGTGTAGAAAAGTAAAATAATTTTTTGAAGATTCCAAGAAACATTGTAATCAGTGACAATTAAATAAGATGTTATCACCAAACACCTCGCAGAAACAATTCCTGCAAGTGACGGCGCACAAGATACGGGTCCGGATAATAGAGATACAGCTTCATCAATATTAAGGGGATTGTCGACAATCCCCGGGATAATCACGGTCGATACACTGGAGGAGGGATTTCGCAATTTGCCCTCTCCGGTCCCCCGGGAAAACGAAATAATCTAACGAATCGCGATAACACTTTTCCCGTCGAAAATAACGTGTAGACCCTAATTGTGTGTATGACGTATTTGAAATTTGTTTCGATTATTGCTCATTTTTGCATTGAATTAAATTGATAAATAATAAATACGAAAAAATACAGTCGAATTGATAACCTCGTTCCTTTTGAAGTCGGCTAAAAATATAGTAAATCAAATTAGGAACGGCTTAACTCATTGATGATGGTCCGACTAGTTTCGGACCCGTCAGAGATCCATCTTCTAGTGACACTAGTCGGTGCCGTCACCGGACTTTCATACGTAAGTTAAGCTGTACCTAATTAATTTATTACAATTTCTCACGAAAATTTAAACAATTTAATGAAAATATAGGTTAATTCTTATGAGTTTATATTTAACAAGAGGGAGATTAAATCCATTATAGCAATTTCAAACCTAAAAATAAGACTAAAGCAAAGCCAACCAACTAAGATTAAGAATAGTAACATTTTCCCAGATACAGATTTCATTCAATTTAAATTCAATTCTTAACAAGTTAGTCTATTCAAGACGTTGTTGCAGAAACTAAATGGAATAGCCTAATTGCGGTTAGATAAAGTTTAATTTAAACTGGACAGTCGGTTAATGTATCGGTCAGCTCTGACCGGAGCAAACGGAAACAGTTTACTTCAATTGTCTGGACAAGTTAAATGGGAGGCAATGGACAATCTAACTAATGAATTTTAGTACTAGTATACAATGAAAAATATTTAAAGTTAATACACTTGTATGTAAAAAATATAAAATTCAGGACCTTCCTATAAAAGATGAAAATTTTGAAGTTGAGAATTATGTGGAATACAGTGACAGCATTAAATAATATTAAATCACAAACGGGTACGTATCAAGCATTGTTCTGTCTCTCTAGTTAAGAAACCTAAATAAATAACAGCCGACTTTTCAAAATAAGTTAACCTGTATAACCTTCCGGTCATTGCGAAATACGTACATACGAACACCCACCTGCACATTAAGAAATTATAATAAACAAGTTATTTATGATAAGTAATTTGGTTACTAAACAAGCAAGCAAAGTTTAGCTAACCATCCTTTCATAGCTATCAAGCCCGTCTGAATCCTGATGAACGTAATACATCGCGGCTGCACTTACTGATTTCCCTCGAGCTCGCATTCGACGTGGGAGTGTATCGCAACCAATTTTTATCATCCACTTACACGCTGTTTATATTTATACCTTTATCTTAAATTAACAGATACATCTTATCTTGGTAAATAGAAAATTTAGTGAAATAAATTTACATAAAACATTTCTGATCGTTTAAAATATTTGCACATATTTTTGTTGTGATCACTTCTTTATTACTTAATATGGGTATATCCACTTTATTAATCCGAAATATTGCATTTTTCAAACGTAAAAAAATCGACACGTACTCGTAAAAGACAGATTAAGAGCATTAAAAAATTAAGCATTGCGAATACATATAAAGGATTATTACAATCTAATTTAGAAGTACTATCCGGTTAAGTATGTCTATCCAATCTATTAACTTTGAGACTAAATTTAAGTAAATTTTCACTACTGTCAATCGTGTTCAGGGCAAAAGCAATAGAGGTCTCAGAGTAGACGGGTACGGTCGTTGCAAATCGGTCGAAAGACTGGACCTGGCGTCTGGCCAGTTATTACACTCAAGTGTCTATTGCAGACTCTTTAGTATAATCCAATGTCTGGTCGCTCTCATATTCAAAAAATCTTCACTGCAAGAAAGAAGAAAAAGTAAGAAAATATTGGCTTATTGAGTAACCAAAGAATTAATCACTTTGGTTTCCAGTGTTGATGAAAAGAAAAGAATATTAAATGAAATTGAAAACGATACCAGTTATAGTTAAAAAGAGTATTAATTTTAAAACTGGTAAGTACATATCGAACACTAGATGGCGCTGATCTAAATTGCAAGGAATTTATTTTAACTAAAAAACTTAAAAGCACATTTGTATTAAAAAATTGTATATTAATAAATTAAGTAATTAATTAGTAATAAAAATATGGATTAATTTTGAATAAAATACTGGCCACCAAGAATGCATTAGACAAATATAAATAAAAATAAAATAACGAGTGAATTTGGCGGGAAAATGGTTTAACAACGATTTATTGTAATTATGTAATTTTGTTAATAATTAGAAATAATTTATGTGTTAAGGACAAAAAAATATATGACTGGTACTAGTTTACATTTATACAAAAACATAAATGGACAACTAAAAAGGCTGGTATTAGGTATAAGGCTTTTTTTTCTTATTTTCTATGACATAATAGGTAACTTTGTGTAAGTGACACATAATAAGAAACAAAAAGAAAATCGAAAGCAAGTATATCGTATATTTGGCAAACATTTCCCTGATAAAGACGGGTGTCCTACGCTTGGTCATTTTTGTCGCAAAGAGGGCGAGCCAACACGCCAGATTGTTCGCCGCGGGCGGTGTTCGCGTTCCTTTGATACTTGCCCTCACATCTCTGGCAAACAACTATCAACTCTACGCAACCTATCTATAAATACTTGTTTCCCTTGGGACGGTGAAAAGATAAAATTCTTAAGATATGTTCACGACCTGGACGGTAAACTGACAATATTTTGTAAGTCGCTTTCCCTATATCTTCGAACATCTTATAAGATAAAGTATTTTTTTTTTCAATTTATTTATGCTCACAACTATTCTAAATTAATTTAAACCCAATCTAAACGATTTCCAGGATCTAATAGCTTTCAAGAACTTACATCTTTGCACAGTTATTGAGTTCACTTGAAAGAATACAAATTCATTAAAATGTCACTAATATAATTTATATGTGTGTATTTGCCGCAAACACATACTATTACATCTTAGGTATGCCACTCTCGCTTTATTCATTCTAACAAAAACAACTAGATATTCGAACATGAATGAGCTAAAAGCGGGTGATAATCCTACTATGGTATAATTTATAACTCTCACAGTTTCCCAGTGCACCAACTCACAGGCCACATGAACAAAGCAAGCTATTTCTAGTTCGTAGACAGCTGCTACTATTAATGAGCTCATTGCTCATTTGCTCAACGTAAAGATAACGCGAATGAGTACTACTAATCTCATAAATGCACAGAACACTGAAAATCAGACACTGAACATCAGATGTCATACTATGTTGGGAAATATCGTGAGTTTTTAACAAGAATATTTTTGTTCTTCGATATAGGATAGAGGATAGCTTTATGCCAAGACTAATCACTCATATATACACTATAATATATTCATTAAATTGTAACTTTTAAGTATTGCGAATTCTTGCTTTATTAATATCAATAAGAGATATAAAATGTAGTTAAAAAAACAACAGAATTCCATTTAGCACGATCGTGACACATAATCCTCGGACTATCCGCATTCATATCTATACATACATGCTTGTCCATTATGTTAGTCTCTGTTTTTATCTAACCAAGTGTCATTGCAGTGGAATCCTATGTTAATAAAGCTAGCAATTACACCTACTACTCTAAAATTCTAATCCTAACAACCAGATCCATTTCAGAGTTATCCAGGTGTGAACTTACAATTAATATCCAAGTTGGGTTTAAACTGTGTAGCGGCAAGTTGTTGTCAGTTACTTCCACGAGCGACGCCGGTTACAAACTTAGCCAATTAGGGTTTATAAAGTATTCTCCAGTGAGTTACGGTTACCTCGCGCGTGTAAAAACGTCCGCAACTGTCCGTTGTTAGTGGATTTCTAATTAAATAATTAAAACTCGGACCCGGTCCATTAATTATTAATTATAAAGTATTTAGGAGCGATGTGAGCTCGGATAACCTAATGAGTTTGAAACTAGTAACCCGAACTTTTGTAACGGTACGATTTAATATAATTTGAATTTAACTAAACAAAGATTTTCAGTTGTAAATATTAAGGCTAGTCTTGTCTGATTTCAAAGACTAAGTTTTTTTTTTTTTTTTATATAATTGAGCAGTGGTAAAGACCTGAAATTGAATAACATAATTCGATTGGTTATGTCGACAGTAAATAAATACGATAGACTCAGCTGATAAGTTTGGCGGTTGCTCAAATTTTTGTTAGGGATTATTTGAACATCTATAAAATGTGCCAAAATATGTACTACCATCGCAAAACAAATCCAAATGCTTACAAATGGATTTCAGATTTATATACAACAAGGACATCTACGAAATCTGAAAATTATGTACATAAGATGTACATACACACAGTCGTATATTCGATATGCATTCTTCGATTTCTACTTATCCTCCAACAAACCTTGGAAAGTATGACTTCAAAAAAAAATTAATTTAAAACAAGTTATTCAAGTAAATCTCAGGGAAGTTCTTGTAATAATTTCTCAGCTTGTTTCTGCTACGCGACAATAGCAAAAGATTTAAAATACTTACTCCGCGAAATGAATAGCGACTTGAAATTAATTCGAACCTCATTACAAAATATAATTATTTACCGCACCAGGCTTCAAGGCTTTCTTTTACTTGCACGTAATGTGGCGCTTTGCATTTGTTCATATTTTAATAATAATAATAAACTCATTTTACAACCTGTAGTTTTTTTTTGTAGAAATGTATAATAACACTGTAAAGTGTAAGTTAAAAATAATAATTATTGCCTTAATATTTTGTAGTTTTGAAAACTTTTTTTTTTTTTTATTTACAAAAAATATATTAACAATATAATCTACAAATGTTTGAAAAAGACTAGTAGATAAATGTAGACGACTGTACTGTAGTAGATGTCTGTACGAAGGATCGCACAAAAAACAAAGACACGAACCTAAAAAGTTTCCATTGTCATTGTAACTTGCATTTTCAAACGTCGAATATCAAGCGTTCCGTATTTGCATACGACGAAAAAATAAAACCTAACGACAATGGAATCGGGCACAAGTTGATTCGTATTAAAACTCAGATCCGCATGTAAATATCGAAAGTTCAGAATTTCATTTCCTGTTTAAAGCAACCCCGGAGGGTGGGAGAGGATCACGGTTGTTTTTCCTGACTCCACCTCGTCCGGCGTTATCCCGCACACGGCACCGACGAAGTTCTGTACGGAAATTATGCGATAACTGCGGAGTTCACAAATAGTTGCTAATGAACTTAACAGGATTGAAAATTACCTTCATATAAAGCGGTCAATCCTATACTAGTACAATTGAACTGCTACTTTTTTCCTATCTCCCTAAATTTAGGAATGAAATCTGGTCGTTTATAGCCTTGCCTTTTAATGTAGGAGTTTATTTACTAATAAACACATATGTAAAAATTACTAGTTTTATTTGTAATAAAATTAATTTTTTAAATTGAAAAAAGGCTCTTATTTGGTAGCCTTTATATTACAGTAAACAAACGCTTTAACGAACCTCCCTCAGAAACATTTCACGACGAAAATTTACTGCCGTAAATTAAATTACCATATTTCTTTCACCTGCTCAACTAAATGAACAATTAGCCCCAAAATAGAGCCGTCGTCGAATGAATAGAGCGAGCAAATGGCTCCACTCGAAGTACCATCAAAACGAACTGGCAAATAAAGGCAGGTGCCATCACTCGCGGTGCGGCCCCATCGTAATCTTTATAATACCCATCAAGTGGCAACGAGTTTCCGTAAAATTGTATAGTTACGATGCGGACATTTAACCACGTACCCTTGAACGCTGTTTAAAAATGGAACCACCGCAGATGGCAAACAATGAGCACTGCATAAACTTTTTCATAACGTTTTTGATTTAATTCATTTTAACGGATCGTAACAGAGAGACGATTTTTTGTTTAGAAAATTATTTTTTAATCTTTGTCAGATTTTACACTGCATCTGGGTCTTCAAAACAGCTTATAAATATTTTTCTTTAGTTACATAATCATCTCCAATTGCAGTAAAAAAGATCAGATCTATTAGTATTTGTGTTTATGATTAATTATTACAAATTAAACATCAGAGCACAAACGTCTTACATTATTCCATGTATCAAACATTCTCAATCACTCTATAATCGACAAAGAACATGCAAAGTAACTTATGTAACAACTCTCTCGTTCTTAAATCCATACGACAAACTTCAAAACAATATTTTGAGACATTTGAGTTTAGAAAAGTTGTCTTTCACGCATAAACTTTCTTCGAGTTCGAATTTGAAAATCCAATTACATCGGGACGTGTCCGGAGAGACGAACACAAGCCCTCGCCCTCTTTCATACCTCATCTCACTTCTCTCATCTTGAAGATGAAGGTTTGGTTTCATTCAGGGATCATTTTACAATCACATCAAAAATACATCTTATTTTTTTAATCCAAATACAATACATAAAAGATGCCTATAAAAACACATTTCCATTGCGTAGTAAGTACTACAAATCCTATGCTAAGCTTTACTAGTTTTTTTTCGTCGTATTTTTCAGTATATACCGAAACTAGCCTGTACACTTTTCTAACGTACAAACTTAACTTCTCGCTTGATATCACATTCCAAATTATTCACCACACGTCTATGTAGTACTACTAATAAAGAAGAAGTATTAAAACAAATTATAAAATCGAAATCGGACATTAATAAGTGGAAAGAAAAATTAATATCAGATTGCGTGTTGGCTGGCAGAGCGCCAACAGCAACAACAATTAGTGACCGCAGTGCAACAGACAAACCTAGGGCTGCCATCAAACTCTACAAAGTCATCATCTTCTACAAAGCCCAAAGCCTTGTTAATATTACGTATGAATCCGATAGAACCGTTCTTGTCCCTGTAAGGGCAAATGCAAGGACTTTTTGTTTTTAAATATTAAAAAGGGGCTACCAACGTGTAAAAACAATGTAAAATCGTAACAATAAATGCATATCTAAACACTTACGACAAAAGACGTCTACCAGTGAGTTTTCGACACTTGACTCCTAAGTCCTAGATGGACAACGATAAATAAAGGTACAAAAAAAACTAACTTCATTGATCACTACTTCGAACTACCCGAAGTGGTGGCAGCCCTATCCATAGCCCAGTCCTTTACCAAGCAGTTTACTATTAAGACACTAGTTGTATTGTTTTGGCAGAGAAATCAATTATTAAACGTACAGACAATTGCTTCCAACGGCAGAACCATTAGTATTCTGAATTCTAGATACGTTTTTACTTGTATCCTATAAGTTACAACGAAAATGAATTTACAAAAGCTCATTAAAAGTTATTATTGGTTTTTAAAATGTTACAATAAGTTTACACGGCCGAAACATAAAAACATGTTTTGTGTGTGTGTGTGTTTTTGTTGTAAATGGAATTTAATGTACAATATGTTATGTCAATAACAGACCTCTGGATAAATAAAATTAAAAAGAACAACTATCAATAATATTGCAAAAACTTTCAAACATGTTTTTCCACATTGATATTTCAAATCATAAAATGGAAAATATTATTCAAATAAATTAAGTAAAAGCTTTCAATAGTACTCCGTTATTTCCGCATTTTGATACAAGATATGACATAAAATGTTCCCTCATTATGAAAACATCTGAAATGACGGATTTCCGGATGAAATATCAAACGGAAATATTATCAGCGCTATTATACAAAGCCTTCAATTGGAAATAAATCTTAAAATAGCAGTCAACTTAATACTAAAAATCTAAATCGGTCTTCATATTTCTAAATCTCCTAATTATGTTGAGCGCTTGAATCTAGCAACACTGTATCGTGTTCGTTAGTATCGCACGAACATTTATATCACAGTTATAATTTCACTAATTGAGTGGAACGTCCCTTTCCCTGGCAACTGGCCAGATAACGGGGCTTTTCACTTCAGCAGGATTATACGGTGCCGTGTTGTGATGTCAACAGATTGTATATTGATTCCGGATTAACCGGCCGGGCGCGGATCAACGTTATTTTTTAAAGGATGGAAAATATCAAGTGCGGTTTTTTGTATTAAATTTACAGAATAAACATAGCACAATTTAAAAGAGTTATTCTTCTCTCTGTGGATAAATTATCAATTTGATGGAATTTTAATATTTTCTTTGGTATCGTTACCTATGGATTTTAGTTCCCGTGTTTTTAAAGCGAACATGACTGACTTCTCCACACAGCGTTCAAAGGATAAAAGCAAATTTTATCTCAGTGACGAACAAAGCAAACATTGGTGTTAAATCTTAAAGTTGCATGTTTAATTACACAAAGGAGTGTATAGATGAATTCAAGAAATGAAAAATTATAACAAACATTTCAAAACAAATTTTACCTTTAAGTCTTTTAAAAACAGTCATGTTTCTTTCATCAACTTACTTATTAAGACTTTCCAAAATAAATAGATCAAATAAAAGTTATAATTTCTATTGAATTCCACAAAAATAATGTGTATTTAAGTTGTAGGTAAAAATAATAAAAAGCCCAGTTCTAAATCTCAGAACGATTTCTAGGGATACGGTTGCAAGAAATTGTAAAAAATAAATGCTTTCGTTCGAAAAAATAAATGATAATTTTAAATAACTAAACATAAGTAATAACGCGATGTAAATTGCTTTAAAACATCTTCATAAAGAAGATAAAAAGCGTTTTTTATCTGTAGACAAAGAACCAGAAATCAACGCCTATGGGCCGTAACGAAGTGACGTCATTACGATCCAACGACGCGCGGCGAAGTCGATCCTATAGATACAGCTCAAAACATTCTCCCTCGATCTCAAGAGATCCATAACAACTTTTCTTATCAATACCAAGTTTTCGCCATCGCATAGACGATTCAGCCGAAAACTTTGAAATCACTTACATAGAGCGCTAACGATATTATTTATTATATGACCTATATTTTCAACTTGGTTGGTTCTCAAACGACGCTATAGACTCGCCGACTTCATAACTACTCTTGTAATATAACTTCAACAGTATATTGCTTAAGACTTAGGAACATTTTTCTTGAATTTGTAATTCTCTATCCAACTTAATTTGGCAATTAGAAAACCCTATTTTAAATGTTAACTTTTTGTTATGCAAAAAGTACAGTTATCATATGCGTCGTCGCAACTTTCACTTAAACTGCAATGATAGGTAATTATTAACAATTATTTTCTAAATTTCAACACGCACAATTACAAATTGAAAAGTATTCCAATTTTAAAACATTATTATGACACCCACAACTCAAAGCGCTGTTGAAACGGAATAATTAAATTCTAAATCCTTAGCTCCAGCGGAATGGAGCTATGGACAAGGGAGGGGACGCAGTGGAATAGGAAAAAGAAACCATCTCTGAGTGACGAGGTAATCCCCGGCGTGGTTTTGCTGCGAAAATTTATTATAAGATGGCTGGCTTTGCATAAAACGCCGTTAATAACCGAGCCCTCGAGTCCGCTGTGTATGAAAATTTTAAATTACTTGACCGCTTAACGTCTTTCTTAACTCGCAGCTGTTTTGCAGAGATGTGCTGAGTCATCGCTGAGGGGAATAGCTATTGGTTTTAACCGGTTAATGAATTGTATATAAAAACAGAGCTAAATATATAATAATAAATTTGAAAGAAGTCGGAAACCTATGTACATTCTATGTAAGAATTCAATATAAGTTATATTGACATTGTATTGGAGCCTTTGTAATACAAATACGCTGTACATTGACCGCTTCCTATAATAGTTTGCATATTTCATCGTCTTTAAACTCGTATGAATAAATTGATGGCTCATGCTCTCGCATGCATCTTTCGGAAGCTGACTGAGCAAGTCAATGCGCTTGTTATTCGATAAAATATCAAATCACATTGGAATTTGTATCGTATATTTTATATACAAACAATTGCACTTAGCGTGGTTAAGAGGTCACCCTTAGTGTAGATTTATTAAAAGAAATCTTATCGAAGCAACTCTTCCAGTGACCAATTTAATACAAATAAGGGTATGGTGGTTTTCGAGAATAATTACATGGTTAAAAAACTCACTCCGCATTCTTTATCTGTCATTTCTAATTGATAAATCCACAAAAATATGTCCAATTGCATGTTCAATGGAAACTAGTTCAAAAAAAATCATTTTTACAATTTTTAACGCTGCTGTTTTTAAATCAGTGTGTATATTTTAAAACAGCAACGTTGCATAAGCCCAGTTACACAACTGTGAAACGGAACGTCCTGTACACTGTTGTAGAGCACTGAAAAATTAGGACACGATGAAAATTTACCTGCCAACGCCCTCAAGCTGTATTCCCGAGCTCATATTCAATCCGGATTCACTTTTTCAGTCACAAAATGGCCGCAAACGTCACTTTTATATATGTCAAGGGAAATTTGAAACTCGTTCTAATTCCCATTAAAAATATTGGCAACACTTTATAGAGATTTGCGTTGGAACGATATTGCGCCCCACCTGCCGGATTTCGTACGATATACAATCAATAAAATACCTTTAGCGTTCCATAACTGCGTTGCGTTATTTTTACTCTGAAAATATTTTCATTCCCAACAATATGTATAAATTTAATAGCTTTTTACATACATTTCTATTTTAAAAAACCCATTATTAACTTATCGAGTTAATGAAAAAATTAGTTGTATGTAAGTTTCTAAAACAAAAAAAAATTTTTTTAAAAATTGTTTGTTATCTCTGTTTTGTCAGAGATTGACAAGGATTTCAATGTGCTTTATACAGAGATTTTAGTCTCAGAAACCAACGGTTAGATGCATAAATAAATAACTATGATTTCATTACAAATATTAAAAACTAACTTCTGTTTCACAATTCAACTGATATATTTAATTTAATAAAAACCGATACCACCTGGCCCTTTTCACTTTTTCTTCCTTCCAACAAAAACAACTAATTTACTGCGGCAAATATATTAAAGCCGACTTCATTAAACATTGAACAGGCAATAACAGGCTGAATTAAGCTCTCTCTTCTCTACGCGTTTTTCTCCCCCCCCCCCTGTTCCCTTCACCATTTAATGTGGGGGTAATGAAGACGTACGGCGGGACCTTAAGTTCAGCGATAATACGCATTATGCTGCGTGTTTGTTACAGTTTCCTTTTTCAGATTTAATTATAATTTTGAACTTTTACACTGAAATTACATTTTGCACTAGCTGTCGCCCGCGACTTTAATATAGTAATATATGTAAACCGCGACGAATTAAAACAGAACATAATAAAACTATGTGTTCTTCCAGACTATGATCTACATATATGCCAAATTTCATCGAGATCCGTTGAGTCGTCCTGAATATACCTTTAAACAAACATCCATCCATCCATCCATCCAAACAATCGCATTTATAAAATTGTATTAAAATTTTATTAAGACCAAAATAATCGAAAATAAATATGTTTTTAAACTTTTTTATTTATTGTGCACCATTATTAAATTAAATAAAAGTCATCTATCTTCAATTTTTTTTTTTTCAAAAAATCAATTTTTTTTTACTTTCCCTAAAAATACTAAAGGCCTTTTTATTTCTGTAATATTACGTTATTATTACGCATAATAATAAAAGAAATAGCTACTTATAATTTAATCCTACAAAAGAAAATCGTCTTCCAAAAACTTTGGGCTGTCGGGAAATCCGCACTGATTGACGCGGGTTCTAAGCAGCTGACGCAGGGCGAACCCGGCTGACATCCCCTGACGTCGGGTAACGTCGGGTGACGTCGGTTGACTTCGGCTGACGTAAGCAGACGCAGATGCAGCCGTGTTGCTCTGTGGCATCGATGTGACGACGTGAAACGTTTTATCATAATCACAAAGCTTTGTCACTCGTGTACTTGGTTAGAGATTAATTAAACATAAAATATACTCGCAAACTGGTAAATAATTATTTTGTATATAATATTTATAAATTTATCCGACGTTCTTACGGTAAAAGAAAACATCGTGATATGAAATCAACCAACCCGCACTGGGCCAGCGTGGTTGACTATGACCTAGTCACCCTTAAAGTGGGTAGGCTCCGAGCCCCTCGGTGAGGACGTATAGTGAGCTAATGATGATGATTTATAAATTTTGTACAACTTCTAATTTTAAATAGAACATCTATAACATCATTATAGAACATCTACAACTAAGATTTATTAAACTATTAGTTGATAAAGAAAGTAAAAAGAAATGTAAACAGAGAGGTGATTACAAGTTATTATTTAAGCTCAGTGGTATTCTACCAGTTATAGAAAAAATCAAATATTTGTTGGCAACTGAGCAATGTAGTAAAAATTACTTTCTGGATAAAAAGTATGTGTATGGTAGTCTAAGAAAGTCAGCCCGTAATGTGTTTGATGAACCATGTGCGCAAAACTATTATGGAGAACGGACGCGTAGATATCTGGTGCCGCGATTATTTAATGCATATGAACTTCAAGAAGATAGCCTGAAAAAAGGCAGCGATAAGAAAAAATTCAAAGCGCTGTTACTAGATACCTACGCTACCGAGTAGGTAATTGTTTCATTTGTAGCTTAATTTATATTTATATTTTAAATTTTAGCGTCTCATTTGTAGTAATAAGTATTAGTGTATTGTAAGGATTTTGGGTGCAGTTTTTCGCCAATAAACTGCTCTTGCAGTTTGGCGAAATTATTTTTTTTGTTATCAAATTTGATGTACTGCTTAAATAAATAAAAAAAAAATAAAAAAAAAAATTGATTATCAAAATTAGACTAAGCATCTTTAAAAACAGGTCAATTGACAATACTGTGCTTTAGACTTATCAACACAAGTTATGACTTGTAGTTAACCAAATAATTGGAAACAAATGCAAACAAAAAGCTAATAAAGTCGCAAAAAAAAAGACAAAAACACTTATGATATTGGTTCAATGGAACATTCTGGAGCATCATGCCGAGTCAGTGCCCGGTCGTTAATCCGCATGGAACAAGATGAGATGCGAACCTCCGCATGCGATATAGACGTAAGTAGAAATAGACGGGTCGAATAATGAGATTACATTACTAAGTCTCGAGCGAATTTGACGTCGTTAAAAGATAAAAAAATATCTTTCACGCCTTTGAATTCTACAAACTTGAATAAAAATACTGTAATTTAGTTCCAGGCGTCCTTGACGCTTCGAGATAAATCTGTAAATAAAACATATTTATGACCCTTAAAGAAAGCACAGTAAAGTTAAAAAGACATTGTAAAAATGTATTGTTTTAAAGTTTAGGATTCACTTGAAGCGCTGTCATAAAATTTATAGACGATGGATCAGTGATGGGCAGTCGTAAAAATACATCGACGTATCTGTGTCGCTGGGTGTACGCGAGAGTTACGCCATCAGATTCTTCAGACGCACAGTCAGCGCAATATAATGTGATGTGTGTTCAAACAAGTCTCCGATAGCTTAGTTGACGTTTTATAAATACAGCTGGATTTCATTATTACAAGTGGTTTTGCCTATTATAATATGTGGCTATAAAAATGTCATTTTAGTAAATAACTGTTGGAATATGATTAGATGTGGAATTTGTTCGATAATTTCAATGACTTGATTATTCATATCAAATGTAAGGGCTATAAATGTACGCAACTTTGAATTAAAAAGCACATTTTAAACTTAATTAAAAGCTCAAAAATAAATTATCTTAACGGCTATAATTAATAATATAAACAAAATTCCGATAGTTTTAGTGTGGTTCAGTCACTAAATTAATGTACCAATATTAACAAACCAATAAAAGGCATACTTACAAAATGCTGTGGTAAAAAAAATAAACAAAAATTACATATCTGCTTCCACTATATGATTAAATAAATGAACCGTATAAGTACATTACAGATTAAAAATAACAGAAATCACTTTGGTTAATTCTACTTTACTTCCAAGAGTTTTTCGTTTATCCGCCTAACTACAGGAAATGGACAATCATTTGAAAATATTTCTCCGCTTATTAATAAATCTACTTTGTTGCTGAGCTTTTTTTATGCGGATAAAAGTTGAAAATTATCTATACCAATAAAGAGGAAAGATTTGTTTGTTTCCATTGAATAGGTTCCTAAACAACCTATTTGAAAAAAAAAATTCACTGTTAAGTAACTACACTATCCCTGGTTGACGTAGGCTATATTTATTACTTAATTTTTTTTTATGCGGACGAAGTCGCGGGCTCTTCTAGTTGTACATTAAGATGTTAGAGATAAATGTTACATAAAAATGTAATTGCTGTCATTGACTATGAAATTATCTACCATCCAAAAATGAAGCTGTTTATTCCCATAGGTTCAGTTAACTATCTACAAAATGTTTTGCTCCTTATCTATATAACCTAACCTCTTCTTTCTTACTTCATACTTATCGTTTTAAAATTTGAATAAACTATATGGTAAATGTTACATGAGGTAGTACAATTTCTGCTTCTTAAATTCTTTGGAAGAGTCATGTTATTTCAGTCTAGAACAATGATTTGGGGTGTAAGGAAGGGGGAAAAATTGTGGG
Source organism: Papilio machaon (assembly GCF_912999745.1). Lineage (NCBI taxonomy): Eukaryota > Metazoa > Arthropoda > Insecta > Lepidoptera > Papilionidae > Papilio > Papilio machaon. Next base: position 643,226 of record NC_059989.1, on the reverse strand, counting down.
ATCATGAGTTTAAGAAAAAAATTAGCAGATCTACGGAATCCAGTAGATTTTTAAAAAGGTTATACAAAAAATAAGGAAATCTTGGTATAGAAATTACTAGTTAAAACTATACCTGTCTTGTAAAAAAAAGAAAAACATATTACGTTATTAGGTTCGATTTTATATGTGTATATGTCGGAGACTTTCGAAAATCTCGTTATAAATAACTTGATTCCCTCCAATACATTACAAGGTAAGCTACGGATCGGCCGCAGGCGACCTAAAATGAATTTACAACACGCCTCCCTGATACAAAGTTGTCCGAATATGTTTCATTCATATTTCATTTTCTCCGAAATTGTGAGTCCATTTTCCAAAAACATGTCGCTTTAAATTAAAAGGAAAGAGTATTTTTCATTACATTTCACATTTATTTATTTTTCACAAAGAAAAATGTATTACGAAATTTATGTATCCGTCTTAATGTCATTAAAATTTATATCTATATAAAAAACACTTTCGCTTAATTAGAAAAATACTAAAAAATGTAAAACTTTTTTGAAGACCCAGACATTTTTATAGGACCTATGTTTGACAGGCATTTTGTAAACACATCCATGAGATGGCGTTGTATTACATTACACCGTTCGCTTCAAAACAACACGAACGTTGTTTCGTAGAACGTATGACGTTCATAAAGCCTGCGAGATAATTTTATTAAATTCATCTCAACGTCAAATATGTGCACAATCTTCTGTGTATCTTCTGTGTCAATTGTACTGTTTACACTTAAAGAGGTTCAAATGTTTCCAACGACTACGTCCGCGCGGAATAAAAAAAAAAACAATTAGTAGCCTATGTGTTCTTCCAGACTATGTTCTACATGTATGCCAAATTTCATCGAGATCCATTGAGCCGTTCTGGAAATACCTTCAAACAAAAATCCATCCATCCATCCAAACATTCGCAATCATAATATTAGTATGATTTATAAGTTAACGGTCTGTCTACACTTTATTGCGAAATGTGTTTTATTAAAATATTTCTGCTGTAATAACTACTAACATAAAATAATTTTAAATAACCAAAAGAGCAGAAGTAATCAGATTTTATGACACTTTGGGCTACCAAAAATTATAAAAAGTTAATTCAAACGTATGAACTTAATGAATCAACTATTAAAAGCTAAAAGCTGCGAGGACAACAAATTTACTCCAATTAAATCCGTGTAAAGGATCCTTAGAGGAGCATTAATTAAACGCGACTCTTGAGAGAGCTAAAGACCGGCCTCTTCTTGAACCACTCCAGATAATCGTCGGTCAAAATTATTCACTTTGATTGTGTAGATTTCGAAGCTTCAGGACGTAATTGTAGTGGATTTAAGCTACGATACTCAACATCGATTCCTAATAACAAGGTCTTTGCCATACGGAATCGAATGTTAATTAATATTTTGATAATAAGCTATCATACATATCCGCGAGGAAATAAAATAGGAAAAAATACAAATAAAATTAATGCTAATATTGCTGCGTAATTTTATTCCACATTTCCATCCCAGTCTTGTCTTATAAGGAAAGGATGGGAAGGGGAAATGGATTAGAATTGAGGGAGCGCACAGAAATAGAATATAACCTCTTCCTATGTGTCTCCTCCTCCGTCGATTAGGGTAGGCAAAGCATCTGCAATTGTGAATGTCTATAGGCAGCGGTTGATTTGCTGTTTAGGCGGACTTAGGTGACCGCTTGCTCGTTTCCCACCTTATGATATAAATAAAGAATAAACTTTTTGATATTGCCTACGTCATAAATTTTTGTTGCCATATTAAAAATAAGAAAATCTATTCTTTGAAATAATACGCAAATATTTCTGGGAAAAATAGAAATAATCTTCTAGTGATGCGATTTGAAACGAACAGTATTCACGGAATAATGCGGCCGTGTTCTGGATTGTTCTTGTACGGGCCAGCTCACCGCACTTCGATTGCGGTCGGTACCACGTGACTGCCAACATGGTACGTGGCTAGGAATGTACCAATGCATTGGATTCGACAGAATCCGTACCACGTACGAAATCGATTGTCGTAACAAGATGTGGTCATACAATCACGTACGAAACTTCCAAGTGACTAAAATGCTACAAGTTTCAAGAATTTACTCAAAGTTGGTTTTATTGAGTTTTATTAATATAGTAGTAAACACCGTAAGGTTTAAAAATATACTTAGACGAAGATAAAATCCCATCAATAACACGAGCCTCTGTGCTCAGAGGTTAAGCACTTGACCTGTAATCTGCAGGTCTTAGGTCCAAAACCAGCCATGTATCTATGTTTCGATTTACATATACATTCATACAATAATAATAATAATAATAATAATAATAATAAACTTTTATTGCCATTGAAACTTACAAACTTTTAAAACACAATGTTTTACAATATACAGTGATGGCAAAAGGGGGTGGCTCAGCTTCGCCAACACCGGTTAGGATACAGTGTCGAGCTGGTTTTCAGCCATCCCCTCTTCCCAAGATGATAAAGGGAGAATAGATAGTAGATGGTCGCTGTACACTAGTTTTAAAAAAAATGAAGAAAAAAAAACAAACTTAAGAAAAATAACAAAATTAGTACTCAATTATGTGTATCAAATCACAATTCGATCAATAACTGAAAGTATGTTTCATATCCTATTAATATTTCCGACTCCAAAAACCCAATTATATTTACTATTTAACAAAGAATAAATTATATTAAAGATAATGATCCTCCACTACTAATACTTGTGTGAATGTTTTGTATTATTGTTATTGTTAAGTGCGAGCGTGTTCCGGTGCGAGCGAGTGCTCTGTCTGTGTGGAAGTTTGTTTATTTTGATTGAGTGTGTGTGTATTTGTGTGTGTGTGAGAGAGAGAGAGAGAGAGAAAGTGTGTCTGTGTGTGCATATGAGAACGAATAAAGTTTGTGTGAATGAACTTACGTTGTCTTGTTTATTTTGTATGTACGTTTCTTTTATATATGTATTACCAATACTCTTTTAAACTTAGGTGTTTCCAGTAGGAATGTTTTATGTTTTCTGCAGCAAGTTGGCGCTTCAGTAGTGCCCACTTATATTTCCGTTTAAAGCTATCGGTGTTCATTTTGTTCCTAAGGGGGGGAGGGAGATCATTCCATATTCTTGCTGCAGCAAATTTAAAACATCCCTCAAATCTTACGGATTTATGCTTGGGTATTTTCAGCAAATTCGACATTGTGTGGCGGCTTTTGTGCGGGAAATCTTTTTTCCACACGAGTTTTTCAAATAAATATTCTGGATTCTTGCTCCAGATCACTCTATGGACAGTACAGGCGTAATGGAGCTCTCTTCTTGCTTCCATATTGAGTATACCTTTCCTGTTCAAATACGGGGTGATATATTCTCTTTTTGGCACTTTAAAGCAGAACCGAGCACACGCATTTTGCACCCTTTGTATAGCCCTTACTGCTGCGTTGTTAAGTCGAGGGCCGTAGATTGTGCTGCCGTAACTGAATTGAGACAGTACCAAGGACTCACAAAGTAGTGACCTTAATTCTTCTTTTATATATGGTCTAATTTTATATAGCGTCTTTAACTTGAAGAAAGCTGTCTTAATTTTATTGCCAATATGTTCGGTATATTTTTGTTCCTCATCCATCATCAGACCCAAATTACGTGCACATGTCACTCTACCAATTGTTACATTATTAATGTTTATTTGTGTTTCTAATTGTGCCGCATTTTTTATTTGGTTTTTGGTCCCAAAGAGTATCATCTGAGACTTATTCGGGTTAAGAAGTAAAGAATTTTTTTGAGACCAACTGTAAACGTTCCTCAGGTCCTCGTTAATTTTAACCGCGGCTTCTACTGCGTTTTTGCTGTCGAATGAGTAGTACAGTTGAGTATCATCAGCATAGAGGTGGTACTTGCAGTGTTTTATTTGCGTAGGTAAATCTGCTGTATAAATTGTAAAAAGAGTCGGACTCAACAGGGAACCCTGGGGCACACCACGTTGGACAGATTTAGCAGTGGAACATCTCTTTAAACCTTCTTTGCTTTCTATTATGACGGATTGTTGTCTCTCGTTAAGAAATGAATGAAACCAGTGACACGTGTTTATTGAGAAACGATAATGCCTCAGTTTGGCTAGAAGCAGTTTCGGCTCCAAACAGTCAAATGCCCGCGAATAGTCTAGTAGCACCATAATAGAGCTAAGCCCCATATCCGATGCCTCCGTCAGATCGTCTGTAACTTGTAGGAGTGCGGTTTCAGTGCCATGCGCTTTACGAAAGCCTGATTGCAGCTTTGGAATTATATTCTTATTCTCTAGGTATTTAAGAACTTGAACCAGTACCACTTTTTCTAGGACCTTTGATAATACCGGTAAGATTGAAATCGGGCGTAGATCTTTTAGTTCGAGCACTGTATTTTTTTTTTGGATTGGTTTAACAAGCGCTTTCTTCCAACTAGAGGGGAATGTGTTTGTTTCAATAGACTTATTCACCATCTTAGTTATTATAGGTAGTGTAACTTCCAAGGTCAGCTTTATCATGTCGATGCTCAAATCATCGTGTCCCGCTGCCTTGGTTTTTATATTGTAGATAATATTTTTTACTTCCTTCTCTGAGACTGGTTTTAAGTTAAGCTCCTCGTGTTCCGATATATCCATCAGTTTCATACTATTCGTATCCAGATTTGTTCCAGGGCAAGGTGGTAAGTTAAGGAAATGATCGTTAATTTTATCTGGGTCGTTTAGATGTTCAGGAATTGCGCCTGGCTTAGTGTTATTTACCTGGGTGATTTTTTTAATATTCCTCCATAGCGCAGCGGGGTCCTTTAAGTTGTCGTTAATAAAGCTATTAAAATAGGCTCTTCGTTCGCGTTCTATCGTGGCCGTCACTAGGTTCCTAAGGTTACGATAATAGTCTTTGGCACTCTCTTTTTTCACTTTTAGTGCTTTCTGTAATGCTGGGTCTCGTAGCCTCATCATGAATCTTACCATATTTGTAATCCACGGTTTTGGCTTATCCCGACAGATTATTTTACGCACTGGAGCGTGAGTATCAAACAGTGAAAGCATATAACTATTAAATGTTTCAACCATTTGATCAACATCTTGAAGGTCACCAATGGATCCCCAGGGTATGTGTTTTAAATCTGTATAGAAATGGTCAAAATTTATGTTTAGTAATGAGCGTTTATATTTGATTTCATTTTTTAATTTGGTCTTTCTTATGTCAAAGTCCACAATAACTAGAGCGTGGTCACTTAGACAGTAGTTATGTATAATCTGCACATTTCGGCACTTCGACGCACTATCGGTTAGAACGAGATCTAGAATGGTCTCGGAGTGCTGCGTGATTCGGGTGGGTTCCTTAACCAGTTGTTCGAGGTTGTGTTGATGGCAGAAGTGTATAAGTTCTTGCGCTTTTGGAGTATACGGACTTGCCATATCTATGTTAATATCACCTAAGACACATGTAACGTCACATCTTGCCATAGTGTTAATGGACTCGCTGAGGGCGTCCAGAGCCTCTTGAATTCCCACAGACTCTGGTCTATAGGCAGTGCCAATGGCCAACTTGGTACCCTGTAATTGAACTTCAAGCCAGAGTTGTTCAAGCGCAGATGTAGGATGTTTTTGTACCTTAGTAGTGATACCTTGTTTAACATAAAAACCCACCCCACCACCTTTTTTACCTTGTCTGGCCCTGTGTAGGAATTTGTAATTCGGGATTGAAGGTACCGCAGCCTCTTCGCCCGATTTGAGCCAGGTTTCATTGAGGGCTACGATATCAGGCGAGTAGTTAAGAAGCGTTGCTGTTAGTTCATCTTGACCAGTGTTTATAGACCTAATGTTTAATAGACCTAATCTCAAACAAGCCTTGTTAGAGGTAGCCATAGCCAAGTAGGATAAATGATAAGAATAAGAAATTGTTACTTCTGTGAGTGCGTGTCTGTTTGTGTGATAGATGGTGTGATTGTGTTGGTGTGATCGTTTTTAATGCAAGAGGTTTGTATGCCGTTTTGAAAGTAAATTTCCTATTTAGGTCTTTGAATCGGAACGTACACATGGTAACCTTGATACATTGTTTAAAATTTCGTTTAACGTGTAAATTTCGGAGTTGAACAGAACAAGACACAAGAGTATAATTGTATTTAATATTTCCTAAATATAATTTTACAGTTAGAGTTTTGTGCTGCAGTATACAAAAGACATTCGTTAAATAACATTTAGGTTTTCTTAGATTGTATTTGTAGTTTACGTTTTTTAATACTGAGTGAGAAAAAAATAAACTAAAATTACCTTTTACCTCTTCTAGATTCAATATCACATTTGAATTTATAGGTGATGCAATCATAACAATTTTTTTTTGATATCGTTCTTTATATGGGTTTTCTGAGTTAATTATGCAGTAAATTAAAATAATCTTATGCTTTACCGACCTTAGACATTTATAACTAACTTGGCAGTACTTACAGTGTATAACGAAATATAATAGTAACCTAACAAAGTAATACAACGGCAATGTAGTTAAGACCAATAAGGTACAAAAAAAACTTGAAACCATATTTATAATAGTTATATTAGTTATTAACGACTTTGTGATTGTAATGAACTGTGAATTGAGAGATAATTTGGCATTATAGAAATAACAAAAGTCAAGTAAATATGACAATTCACTAATATGTAACGAAAACTTTAAAGGTATATAATAGTGAATTTTGGATAAGAGATACATAAGAAAGGGATCTCTTCCGCCTTTCGTTTGATATATTACAAACAATAAAAAGTATGGAAAAAATAGCAAATTTAACGGGTTATGATGATAAGTAAATATATAAAATATGCTAATTAGAGCTAACTGAGATATTGCCAAAAACCCTTTCGATGTCTGCATGGTCGTGAATCCTTATTGCCGTCTGGGTGTGATCACGCCTAACAAAAATGTTGCCATTCTTGGTCCAGGCAAATTTCCATTTTAGGCGACGACACTCCTCGCGTGCCTTGTAAAATAACTGTCTATTGAAGCGCGTCAGCCGCTCGTTGACGTATACGCGACGCGTGGGGGCGGCCGCCACGACGCCAGCGGAGTCGAATCCGCGCCGCACCCGCGCAGCGCGTAGGAACTCGTCGCGGGTGCTGCGCCGCACCAGCCGGACGACGAGAGCGCGCGGGCGCACTAGTGTTGCGCCTTCTTCCTTACTTAGGTCATACTCAGCTGCGAACATTTTCCGACCCACTCGCTCAGCACTGACGATATCACGTTCATCCAGGGTGACACCGAGTTTTTTGGCTAAAAGAGAAGTCAGGTGAAGTGGGCTTTCATTTTTCTCTTCCGGTAAACCAGTGATTTCCAAATCATTACGAATGCACTCCTGTTCATATTGGTTTATTTTTGATTGAAAATTCGCAATAGTACTTGAGTCTTCTCGATTAACAGAAGCATCCAGTCGTTTCTCAACAATCGCCACACGCTCCTCGACATTACTCATTCGTGAGTTAAAATTCTCTAAAGTTGAAGTTAACTTTTCCATTTTTTTACACAAGTCATTTGTAGCAGTTACGAATTGTTCCGTCACATATTGCTGGATGAAAACTTTAAGCATGTCTGCCATTTCATTTCTCATAATATCCCTCAGGGAACGTTCCGTGACATACTCCACCTGCTCACGGTCTTGTGCACACGCTGTCGTATTTTTGCGTAAGGTTACATTATCATTGGATCCCCCTGGCGATAGGATGACGTTATCAGGTGGACTCAGGGCAGAAGGACGCAAGAGAATATTACTATTACCCGACTTCGTTATGTTAGTGCTGGGGCAATCGCATTTAACTTTCACATTCTTACATCCGACGCACACACGTTGAAACTTTGACGACATTGTGATCGACTAAAATACTCCGTGTGAATCGATTCAACTGATTGTATGAAAACACATCACTAGTCATTAAACGCTAAAAAATATTGCAACAGGTAGGTAGTCATGAAAAATTGTCTCGAGTGCAATCATAAAAAGTTAATCGTTATTAATTTATCTATTTCAGGATTTGTTTACTCGCTAATTGTTTCAAAATATACAAACACATTACTTCTTACTTGATAAGCAAGACAATTTTGAAATAGTCACAATTCACCACATAACTTATAAAAAAAAACTTAAGAGCAGTTTATAACGATGTTTACGCGACCGAGTGTACGACGCGACTCCCTTGCGACAATGTTCTTACAGTGAACATTATGATGCGACCTATACATACCAGAGATTGTGAAGTCAACCAACCCGCGCTTATCCAGCATGGTTGACTATGTTCAAGTGGAGATGTATAGCTGATGTGAATAATTATAGAAATTAATTGAATGCCTTCAGTATGATTAACAATGTAAACAATCCCCTAGGCCTTAAACTTTTCCTATTGAAGTCGAGTCTTCCAAACCTCTTGCCTAATTAACCCTCTCCTGTAGATAATTTCCGAATGAACTAAAAAAAGCCTCGCCAGTTTAAGAATAACAACGTATTTTTGCCTTCTACGTATTTAGAATTTATAACTAAGTATTAAGGTATCTTAAGGTAAGGATCTTGTTAGGAAGTACATTGACACTAGCAGAGTATTTTTTTATAGTAAACTAGCTGTCGCCCGCGACTCCGTCCGCGCGCAGTTAAAAAAAAATTAAAAATAGATTGGCCGATTCTCAGACCTACTGAATATGCTCACAAAATTTCATGAGAATCGGTCAAGCCGTTTCGGAGGAGTACGGTGACGAAAACTGTGACACGAGAATTTTGTATATTAGATAGGAATTCGTTTATTAGTTTTTTTTTTTAATTTGTCGGCTATAGTCCTGCCATTTTCTTTTAAAATGCATATTATCTGAGTAATTTAAATATAAAAGGTGTTTTTTTTACTTTCATCGTTCCTTCGTCGGACATCCGGTGACTTTTATCAGCCTCTGGCAAAACGTAAGTTTATTTAATTAAACAAACCCAAGGCTATGAAGGTATTTTTTTTTATTCGCTGTCCGTTGAAAGGGTTTTCAGAGCTTTGAATTCTTTATTACATTTCACGACCTTTCTTTCTAATAGCAAATTGAAAGCTATTGATTATTCTTATTATGAAGTAATTTCTATTCTCTTTGTGAACGTAAATGGACTCACGAAGAATCTGAGTGCTGTTAAACTTGTATACTTCTTTGTTTTAAAAATAAAATATAACAGAAATAATTTTCAAAGGTAAGAATTAACTAAATTAATTTTTTTCTCAATTTCAACAGTTTTTCTCTTCAGTGAAACTCTATTATATTTTTTTACAAGTTGAATATATAAAAATCACATAAAATGCAGAAAGGCATATATCGTTTATTTTCGTATTGCACCGAACCGTTAGAACATGTCGGAAGTTTCAGGAATGCTGACAAGCTTGCAACGTCGAAAGATTGATAAAGGCCGGTCCGGTTCAAATATCTATCGAAAACTAGAACAGAAAGATAAAAAGATTTTTCATGAACACTTTTAGACTATCATTTCTACAGTAAATTTCATAAAGGCAATTTATTACAGCTAATATTAAAATGAATAATCACACAGCTCCAGTAAAAACTGTTCCGTCCATTTAAGACAAGTACAAAGCAGCGGCCGTGTTAATATTTGACAACGTTATTGGTTGGGTAATTGAATTCTGACAAGCTTTTATACTAATAGGGTTTTCTGTTTTGTTACATTACACTACGAGGTCAACGTTAGGGTTAGGCGCACTTTTTAGCCACATGATAGAAGAACATATTTTTTACGCATTAAATAAGTCAACTCTACTAATTTAATTAAGATGCTTTGTTTGTAAAAAAAGAAATTAAACGTCTCATAATAGAATTCATTGTAAAAAAACTTCGCTTTTGTCGTATTGAAAATTAAAAATAAGCCAAACAAGATGAACTCTTAAGAATTCTTATTTCACTGTAATATAATACAGACTTAACAAAGTCTCAGAGGAGATTTCATGGAAATTAAAATTGGAATTCCAAGAATGAAAATAAAAGATTATATCCCCTCTAAATCTTAAAGCTAAGCTCTAATTGAATTTATAGAGAGAAATGTTTTCGAATTTTTGAAAGGACTTGTCGATACACAGAGCACACAGACAGACTGAATTCTAGTAAATGCCCGCTCTATCTCTCAGACGCTAACTCGGAGATGAGTGAAATTTCCGAACCGGCGACAGATCACTCCACTTAATTGTTTATCAAGACCTGAGCTGAATAAACAATTGAAAATTTACATCGAGACTTCGTCGATAACAGAAAGGGAATATTTGAGAAATGGAAATTTTACATAATCTGTTTGATTTAAAAGGTTTTACTTCAAATTATTCAGACGTTCAATTTATTTACCATTAACTAAAATATAAAGACAAAGGATATTTCTGAAAATCTATAATTACAACTTTAAATCACATAGACCGAAGAAACACATATCGGATTTCATCTACATATATAAAAGAAAGTCGTGTTAGTTATACTATTTATAACTCAAGAACGGCTGAATCGATTTGACTGAAAATTGGAGGGCAGGTAGCTTAGAACCAGGAAACGGACATAGGATAATTTTTACCCTGTTTTCTATTCTTTATTTCGCGCGGACGGAGTCGCGGGTAAAAGCTAGTTTAAAATACTTTCATTTTACAGAACAATTATTAGCGTCTCACTGCGGGCAACATTAGATAACTCAAAGTCATTCAAAGGGTAATGCTCAAAGTCTATCTGCGAGATCGAGTCAGAAATGTAGTGATCAGTCACCAAAGTAACCGACAGTGCCCGAAGAAAGGCAAAAATTTAAGTAGCAATTGTCCGGCCACAATGCCAGCAGAACAGACGACCGAAAGGTTCAAAAAGTCCTGGAATAGCGGCCACAGGTAGGTTGACCTGTTAAAGTTTGTGGGAGTATTCTGGATAAGGGCGGCACAAGACCGATCATGGTGCCAAACTTCTTAGGAGATCGGAATTATTATTATTATTATACTTAAAGAAAATATATAACACGAGCGAGTCAAGGACAGTATTTCATTGCATAAAACATGCGTTAAAATGCATTTTGATTCTTCAACTCTAACAATATTAACGAATACAGCTATGTAATGTAAGTAAATCGATGGCTCGTTTCCCGCTCCACTTTCACCTCTCGGTGCTTTGTTAAAAGAAAGCTAAGTGAATTCCGAGTTGTTTAAGCTCGCATTATGACCCAAGTTCAGCGAAGCACAAAGCACTAAACTGGAACAGGTAACTACTCGGAGATTTCCACTGCAACTCAATTCTTGCGCTGCTTAGTTTGTTAAACAGAGGTTTTTATGACGTCATTCCTCGGGGAACTAAAGATTTTTACAGTCGACCACTATTTAGGTTAAACGCTTAAATTATTTTCTAAGCTGCACTTCTTTTCAAGATATTTTCCTCGTTTATTCACTTGAAAGATATTTATCTAAAGCATAGTTTCGCTAGCTTTTATTTTCACGTAAAATTATTAAACTGCTATAATTTTAATTTGAAATACACTTGTGGCTGAAAACAAAGTGATTTTAACAAAAAATATTTTATGACGAAGAGAAAAGGAGAAGAAGAAGAGAATTCTACAATACTCCAATCATTAAGAAACATGGAACTACAATGAGCGCGGCATTTACAGAAAACATGCAAACAACTGAGCAACGAATAATTTATGTTACCATATCGAATAATATCATTATTGTTTCCATTTGATACGATATTGAAGCGAAGAAATATCCCAGTCACGCTTCAATATTGTCTTTATATTTTATTCATAATATAAATCAAATAAGGAAAGGAAACGGGACAAGGACATGAAAAAGTAAAATAATATTCGATATATCGTAATCGAATGGCAGTTGGCATGGCGACAGCTGCGCGCCGGCGTTAACCGGTTTTTACTAGTTGATACTGGTTATAACTGGTGATAAACATACAGAAACATAAGTTTTATAATGATAAGTAACCTTAACAGCTTATAAATAAGGTTTATAATAGAACAAAGCTATGACATTGAATCAAATAATTGATATGACAGTGATATGAATTTGACACATGTAAAACGGAATCTTTCTAATATTATAAATTCGAAGGTTTATATGGATGGATGGATCTCGATGAAATTTGCAATAGATGTAGAGTGTAGTATGGAAGAACACATATGCTACTAATTAAGTTTTTTTTTGATCCACGGAGATGGAATCGCGGGCGACAGCTAGTCTAGCATAAAGTGTTTTTTTTTCTATTTATTTCCAGGAAAAAAAATTACACTATTTAAATATTAGGTAAGGTTGTAGGCGTCGCACCTTTTCAAAGAAACTTTCCAAACCCATAAATGTTAACTTAATTTAATACAATTTTAAATTAACGCTATCAAGTTATTACTTATTTACTTATTGCTTAAACTGTAGATTGGTTTTGACCAATCATTTTATTTTCTACATATAGCTCAATTGTCGTTTTGTTTTTACTATTGTAAGAATTGGAGATTTATATGCCAAGTGTGAATACTGAAACACAGAACGAATTTGTTAAAATATGATATAGTCTTCAGATGTAGCAACCCTTCCTCTATCAGTCGCAGTGGTCTATAAATTACTGTTATTAAGTCCCACGCCACAATAGTCGATGATATAGTTCATGAATTATAAATGACGTCCATGTTCAACAGCGGATTGGTAGAATTGTGTTTCGTCGCCTCAGTGCTTATTTGTTCTATCTACCAACGGTTACTTTTTCCAGTAGACACGTTTTTATCTCCATTTAAAAAAAAAAGCATTTGTTTTTAGATTCGAAAGTCTTTCTTAGTAAAATAGTTACCAATCAATAGATTTTTATAATTCTCATGTAGGGATGGTTATGAATTATACCTTATTTCACAGTTTATATTTGGAGATAGAACAAACATGCACAAATGTTATTACGAATATGGAGTTAGAACATTATCACATAAGAGATAGGCCAAAGTTATTGTTCCATTTTTGCGTGCTTGTTTGTTCTATGTGCCAAAAGTATATATAGGATGTTTATTTTTTTTAGCTGTCAAACTAACGTTCAATAGCATAACTCTCTCTCTCTTACTATAACAATACGTTTATTAATTGTTTTTATGAGTATAATAATATTAAGGGATTTCGTGCACTAGTTTACTACGACTTTGCCGTAGTGACCGCAGCGATCAGACTTTTATAGGAATGTCTCGCACTGTGCAGCAAAGATCTGCCTCTAGTTTGTGGTCGCTGCGGCCACTAGTTTGAATTATAGTTGCGAAATGCGCGAAATCCCTAAACCGACACCATTTTAAGGTTTTCAAAAGAAAAAAAAAATTTTTGAGGGATTTTTTTAATGATAAATGAATATTGTACTTATGACCTGCCTTTAAAATTATAAAATCACTTTTGAGTTCTATCTTTGAAATCAAAGATAGGGATGTCAAAGATAAAACTCAAAAGTGCTATTACAATAATAGTCCAGTCATTTAAGCTTAAATTAGGTAAGAATCTCGGAATTCGAGATACCCAGCTGTAAGTCTGTAAATACTTGTATATTGACACCCTAAATGTTGTCTCAAAACCTACATATGGTAGGGTGTAAGCAACCATTAAATTTCAAGGTCAAAGGTCACAAAAATCGGGTTTTCGCGCTTTTTTTGGAAATATCTCATTTCCTATGGGTTTTTGCTATTTGTATTTCTTTTCAATATTGTAGAATACAAAATTCTCTACAAATTTCGTTTAAGAATTTTTTTTATACGGTGAACCGTTTGCGAGATAGAGGGCGGAGAGCGCGCGGTCATAGCATCACTTCAGCCTCCGGTCGAAAACGCGCCATATAGTTGATGAACTATGAACTATTACTTACTTTTATATTTCCTGTGCTGACTGACAAATTAACTAAGCCAATGCTATAAGTGTGGACTTGTAATTAGCTGTATGTTAACTATCTTGTTTATAATACTGTTGTTTTCTAGCTGTAAGTCTGCCATGTAAATAAATAAATAAATAAATAAATAAATAAATAAATAAATAAATACGATTAGCAAAAAACTCATAGGAAATGAGATATTTCCAAAAAAAGCGTAAAAAGCCGATTTTTGTGACCTTTGACCTTGAAATTTAATAGTTGCTTACACCCTATCATATGTAGGTTTTGAGACAACATTTAGGGTGTCAATATACAAGTATTTACAGACTTACAGCTGGGTATCTCGAATTCCGAGGTGAACTTACTAAAATGACTGGACTATAATTAAAGGTATTGATGATCTCAGATCGGCACTTATTGTATTAGACAAGCGCCTCTGATTTACAATTTAATCATACACTGTTTAGGTTTATTTGAAAATCGAAATAGAACTTATAATAGGTTGGGGAAAAAGTTTTTTCGCATTTTATATGAAAATTCAAAACATTTTTAACTTTTTGCCATCTTATAGGTAGGGACATGACTCCATTGCTATAGAAATTTTGGGGCTTCTGATCAAAAAACTGCGTCAAATAGTTTTGGCAGTCCTCTCGTGATGTTAACCTGACACTGCCTAAAGAATTCTGAAGAGACCGAAACAGGTGGAAATCTGAAGGTGCCAGGTCAGGACTATACGGCGGATGCATTAACACCTCCCAGCCAAACTCTCTTAATTTTTGCTGAGTGGTTAAATATGTGTGAGGTCTAGCGTTATCATGATGAAAAACCACACCCCTTCTGTCAGGTACTTGTAAAGATGTTGAGGGTAGATATAGAAAAACAATAAATCAGTCGATACTCAGCTCCTCTTTGATTTAACACCTCTCGTATATATTATAAAATTACCTGGCGCAGCCGGTAGGATTCTGGAAATTTTAAGCTAAGCTAGTTTAAAAGTGGTGTTAAGACTATATCAGTGAAAAGATTTAAACAGTTATCAAGAAAGTGCAAAGTGTACGTTCAAAATGAATAACACGTTACAACCGCCGCCGCCGTTTCGTTTCGACGACTCTGTGAGCAACGTTACATCGGGCAATATAACGCGAGAGTGGAGCAAGTGGAAAAACAGTTTTAAGATTTACATGAAAGCGATCAAGCTGGATAAGGAGACACCGGATGTGCAGGTCAACGTATTGCTGCACGTAGCTGGCGAGAAGTGTCAAGAAATCTTTGAGCAATTTAATGAACAATTCAGGACGGCTGAAGATTTACTCATAAAGTTCGACGGATATTTTGGTGGTAAAAAGAACCTAACGATCGAGAGGCATAAATTTTTTGGACGCAATCAACAGGATTGTGAATCTATGGAGCAATATATTACTGAGTTAAGTAAACTCTCAATGTCTTGTGAATTCCAAAGTTTACGCGAAGACTTGTTAAAAGACAGGCTAATATATGGCATTAGAGATGACGGCCTCCGCGAAAGGCTATTGAGGGAGCAAGACCTTACTCTCAATAAGTCTATCGAAATATGTAAGCTAGCGGAAATGTCGAGAGCACAGGCCAGTATGATTAAAAGAGACAATCTACGAGAGCAAGTACTTGAAGTGAAGACAGAAGGTCATGTACATGCAATTCAGCGGTCTCGCGGCTATCTCGGGACCGGTAACATGGTGTGTACGTGTGGCATAAACCAGGCCGGCAGTTCGGCGCGCCCGGTAAACAGTGAGCGTGCCACCGGCAGCCGGCAGCGCGGCAGCGCCGGGCGCGCGGTGACGTCATCTCAACGGTCGAAGAGCGCAGCGCGACCTGTTCAGTGGCAGCGCGGCGCATGCGGTTATTGCGGCACTGTGCACTCGAGATTCGAGTGCCCGGCGTACGGGAAAACATGCAGAAAGTGTAACAAATTGAACCATTTTTCAAAAATGTGTCGTGCGGGTCATATCCATACCGTGCAGGAGGACACCTCGGATCGGGTATGTAAAAATTATATATTTTCTAAAAATAGTGATTGGGTGGTAGATGTAATAATCAATAATACTGTATTGAAAATGAAGTTGGACACGGGAGCTGACGTAAATGTTTTGCCGACTAGGTATTTGACATCAATAGGTATAAATAAAATTAACATAATTCCAACTTCGACTAAGTTAATAGGATACTCGGGTACAGCAATTAAAGTTATAGGTAAATGTAGTTTGAAAGTAAAATATAAACAAAACGATTATATATTAAGATTTATTGTCGCGGATGTCGATTCTGTGCCTATTTTGGGGCGTCAATCGTGCGAGGAGTTAAATGCAGTGCGCCGGGTGTTAGCAGTTAACAACCAGACGAGTGATAGTATTTTAGATGAATTTGACGACATTTTTCAAGGCATGGGCTGTTTGCCAGGTGAATATAAAATACAAATAAAAGACAATATCTCACCGGTAATACATGCGCCTCGGAAGTTACCAATAGCGTTGAGAGATAGTGTAAAAAACAAGTTAGATGAATTAGTCAAACAAAATGTAATTGCTAAAGTTGAGGGTCCGACGGACTGGGTGAATAGTATGACAGTCGTGAAAAAACCAGACGGGGACATACGTATTTGTTTAGATCCCAAAGATTTGAATAAAGCAATTAGGCGGGAACATTTTAAATTGCCTACTTTGGACGAAATCACGTCCAGGTTATCGGGTGCAACATTTTTTAGCACCCTGGACGCTAAGCAGTCTTTTTTCCAAGTAAAATTACACAATAGTTCAACCAATTTATGTACCTTTAATACCGCGTTCGGCCGATATAAATTTTTAAGAATGCCGTTTGGGATTTCGTCGGCATCCGAAATCTTTCATAAAAAATTGTACGAATTTTTTGATGACTTAGATGGCGTTATATTATTTGTGGACGATTTGTTAGTGTTCGGTCCAACGCGACAAGTGCACGATGAACGGTTACGGCGTGTATTGAAAAGATGTAGGGAAATTAATATAAAATTAAATAAAAAGAAGTGCAAAATTGGATTAACAGAATTGAAATATTTAGGTCATAAAATTTCAAAAAATGGTATCTCCCCTGATGACTCGCATACGTTGGCCGTACAAAATATGCCCACACCTAAATCGGTAAAAGATTTAGAAAGGTTTTTAGGTCTTGTAAATTACGTAGGCAATTTTATACCAAATTTGTCAGAGAAAACACATCTTCTTAGAGAACTACTTAAAAAAAAATGTTGAATGGCACTGGGATGAGAGACATGATAAATGTTTTAATGAATTAAAAAGGTGTTTGATTAGTCCACCGGTGTTAAGGTACTACAGTTTAGAGAAGCCGGTGACGCTGTCCGTGGACGCCAGCAAGCACGGGCTGGGCGCGTGCCTCATGCAGGACGACGCACCTGTCTGCTACGCGTCCAAGTCGTTAACGGAAACTGAGCAGCGATACGCACAGATTGAGAAAGAATTATATGCGTGTGTATTCGCTTGCGAAAAATTTTATTCGTATATTTATGGCCGCGACGATGTTATTATAGAAACCGACCACAAGCCTCTCATAAGTATAACAAAAAAGCCAATATCCGAGGCACCGGCACGTTTGCAGAGAATGCTCTTGAGATTGCAACCGTATTCTTTTAAACTTATATACAAACCGGGCAAATACTTGTACGTAGCAGACACGCTGTCACGCGCGGTGGCACCAGCGCCGGCGTTGAGTGAAGCCGCGCGTGAACACTGGGCGATGCGCGCGCAGGTGTGCGCAGTCGCGATCAGCAATCCTCTGACGGACACGCATTTTTTGGAATTGCAGCGCAACACAAAATTAGATGAGGAAATGCAATTATTAATTAAAACGATAAAGAAGGGTTGGCCCGATCACAAGAGCAAATTAGATTTGAGCTTGAGACCTTATTGGGACAGTAGGGATGAGCTCACTGTTGCGTACAATATGGTATGGAAAGGCGCTAAGATAGTTATACCTAAATGCATGCGCAAGCAAATGCTAACAAAAATTCACTCAGGTCATTTAGGAGCGGAAAAATGTAAAAACAGAGCGCGCGAAATAATGTATTGGCCTAATATGAACTCGCAAATTGTAGATTTGATATCGCATTGTCAAGCTTGTCTTACTTATAGAAAACAAAACAATAAAGAATGTCTGATACCTCACGAGATACCCAACAGGGCATGGTCTAAGTTAGGAGTGGATATTTTTCATTTTGCAAGTAAGCCGTATTTATTAGTGATAGATTACTATAGTAAGTACATTGAAGTGGTCGAGTTAAATACCATGACCTCATTGGAGGTAATTAACAATTTAAAAAACATATTTTGTAGACAGGGCATTCCTGAAATATTAATGACAGACAATGGTCCTGAATTTGTGTCACAATATTTTAAACGGTTTGAGACTGATTGGCAGTTTAAACATATAACCTCATCTCCGCGGTATCCACAGTCTAATGGTCAAGTAGAACGAGCGATACAAACTATCAAAAGTATGCTCAAAAAGACGTACTACGATCAATCGGAATTTCGGTTAGCGCTATTAGAATATTTAAATACACCAATTAGTACCGAATTAGCGTCCCCCGCACAACTTTTAAATAATCGTAGACTTAGAGGTATATTACCGAGGGCTCCGACATTTCTCGAACCAAAAATTATAGATAAAAACAAAATAATAAAAAGTTTACGCAAACGACAAAATTATCATAAGTTTTATTACGATAAAAATTGTAAACAGTTAAAAGAATTAAAGGCAGGAGATAAAGTAAAAGCTTTAATTAATGGAGATTGGTCCAACGGCATTATAATAGGGAACATAGGGCCCCGTTCTTATATTATAAAAATGTGCACAGGTCGCGAGATACGCAGAAACCGTAGGCACATAATAAAAGATAGCCAGTTCCGTTCTGAGTCATATGTGTCGCCGTATGATGCGGACGACTTCAATATGAGTTGCGAGAGTACGTCACATGACGACGACGCCCGTGTCCAACCACATCAATCTTCCACCCAGTCATCATCATGTAATAATACAAGTAGAGACGGCCGTAACTTACATGTAACTAAATTTGGCAGGACAGTGAGGCCTCCTGAGCGGTATGGATACTCCTAAGGCAGGGGTAAGAAATTTATAAAATCTAATAGTTGCACAATTGTTACGGAAGGTTTTTGCTGGTTTTTGTTATTGTTTAATTTCCATTAATTTTAGTGTTGTTGTAGTTAGTATGCCCTGTAGTATGTAGTATTCAAAAAAAAAAAAAAAAAAGTTTTATATGCTGTTATTTTTTTTAAGAAGGGAGATGTCAGGTACTTGTAAAGATGTTGAGGGTAGATATAGAAAAACAATAAATCAGTCGATACTCAGCTCCTCTTTGATTTAACACCTCTCGTATATATTATAAAATTACCTAATTATTGATTAATTCCGGCCGCTTTCTCTCAACTTCTTGCTTTAATCTTATCAGTTGTTCGCAGTAGTTCTGAATCGATGGTCCTGCCTGGTGGTAACAGCTCATAATGAATAATGCCCTTCCAATCCCACCACACACACAGCATCACCTTGTTGCGAGTTAACCCGGGTTTCGCCACAGTCTGTGAAGCCTGACCGGCCTTGGACCATGACCTTTTTCGCACGTTCTTGTCGTACGTGATCCACTTTTCATCACCGGTTATCAATTTCTTCAAAAATGGTTCGGTCTCATTACGTCGTAATAAAGAATCACAAATGAGTACACGGTTCATTAGGTTTCTTTCAGAGAGCTCGTGAGGTACCCAAATATCGAGCTTTTTTGTGTACCCATTTTCTTTCAAATGCGCCAAAACTGTTTTGTGTTCATTTCCCAGTTCTTCAGCTACGTCGTAACTACTGATATGCCAATCTTGCTCCACTTTTTCAAAAATAGCATCCATTTTATCCGTAACAGGGCGACCAGAGCGACGTGCATCTTTCGGACCCTCCCTCTCCCTTTGAGGGATGGGTAAAAGTGTACAAGTTAGCAGAAATGGTTCTCAGTTATTAAAAACAACACCCTGTATCCAATTCATAACGGGATTGAGAGAAGGTTAAAAAGTACTCACTGCTCAGTTCGGAGCTGCATCTTCTTATATTTATTTTTGCGACTAGTTGCAGACATTGTTTATCACTTCTTTGAAACAATTCTGGCACAAACACACAACGATTGATATGTTTTTTTTTTTTTTTTTTTTCCGGGAGCGACTAAGTGGTCTCAGTGATGACTTCGGAAACAATGACAATCAAACAAAATGGCGGACATGGCGTCGTGGGCTGTGATTGGTCAATTCATTGGACATAGAACACACAAGCACTGAATTTTTATAACGATGTAGGATATAAAACAAACACTGGACTTAGAACAAATAAGCACAAAAAATTCATTGCAGTGTCGTGTCATACGTAAAATTTAAATGTTTTTTTGTAGTTTTAGAAACAAAAACTTCCTAATCTTCCTTTACCAACAAGACTGAAATTTAAATCTTTACGATACTACATTTAAAGTCCATTTTCGGTCAATTTGGTCGATAGAACAAAAAAGCACTGAGGCGACGGTTTGTCGATTATATCAAATAATTGAGGATATAAATTATATCAAAACCTATTATTTTCAACCCATTTAACAATTATTTTTTAGAAGCTAGCTAATTAAAGTTTTAATTTGCCTAATAATAATAAGATATTATGATAAAGAAGAATGTTTTGTATTTTTGTATATTTGCAACGAACAAACTCAACAGCTAGTAAACTGAGTTAAAAAATTTGTTCGCCATTGAAAGGCTACATTATACCCGAGCTGAGCCTATATAAATAACTGTATGTTAACTATCTTAAATCTAATATTTTTACTTTCTATCAGTAAGTCTTCTATATAAATAAATAAATAAATATTTCATTTTATTATTTTTATAAAACACTATCTGTCGCCCGCGACATTATCCGCGCGGAATTAAAAAAAAAACTTGATAAGTAACCTATGTGTTCTTCCAAACTATGTTCAAAATCTGTGCCAAATTTCATCAAGATCTGTTGAACTGTTCCTGAGATATCTTCAAACAAACATCTATCCATCTAAACATTCACATTTATTATATTAGTAAGATTTAAACATTAATGTCTATCTATGCAAAGTTGGCACGCACCTAAACATACTAATTACAATCAGTAATTATAACTTTCCATGTAGTTTAGCAAATAGTAATTAACATAAAGTTAAGGGCGAAGAGATATCGAACATATGTGTATACCGAAGCCTTAAGGGAGGCTGTAAATAGTATCACTTACGATAACTTACCCCATTAATGGGTCATCTAAACCGCTTAAGGGTGAACATTCGCTGCCCTATGCCGTGCCCTTTCATCTAAGACTATCTTGTTTGCCCACCAACGCAGAATATACACAAACTAATTTCTCAATAACCTTACTTAGGATAATTGTTTTATAATAATTAATATAATATTAGATAATCCAAAAAAAGCTACGGCCCTTAACCAATCAGTCTATCCTTTACTTGAAAAGCCTTTTTAAAGAAGACCAATACGCTAAACTTTCACTTTATTACGTAAAAATCGCAATGTAATTGCAAATGTAAACGTCAAATAAGAAACTAGATATGGGAAATAATAATTATATCTAAAAAAATAATAAAATCTAAGAATATTTATTAACTAGTTTTCGCCCGCAACTCCGTTGTTGACTATGTTCTACATCTGTGACAAATTTTATCAAGATCCCTTGAGCCGTTCCAGAGATACCTTCAAAGAAACATCTACCCATCCATCTAAACATTCGCATTTATAATATTAGTAAGATTTCATTAAAAATTTTCCATTTACTCACCACAGTACTCATATTAAAGACAAACTATTTTCACTTCGGTATCAAGGAAAGAAGTTTTAGCTTCAGAAATAAGCACATCAATTGTGATTACGCAATATTGGACACTATTGAGCTATCCAACGCATACCTAAGTCGTAATTAGGAGTTTGCGTCCAATGAGTACGACCAATAATCTTTACCCAATTTCAATTATGCATTTATGGCGCAATAGAATCTATTGAAGCATCTGATGATCGTTCATAGCATAATCGGATAGCAATATGCCTTATATTACTCCTAGGAGGGCTGCAGAAGTATTGCTTACCTACTTTTATGGATTGCGAAAGATGATCATTTTTATGAAAGAAAAGGTTATTTTGTCTAAGAAATAAAGCTGGTGAACCGAGGTGGACTATATGAAAGTTTTGCATGAACCGTACACTACAAATTGGGAATTTAGAAAGATGTGGACACTTCATCATAGTACCGTTGTATTTACTATACATTTCCATTTGTTAAAACGCGTTGGTTTAGAAACTCGTACAGAATATAGGTGGGGTGTCGTTCTGTGTTGGCATCGCGTCAGAAAGTCGCTTAGCGAGTGCTTACGGCAAGAAATGCGCGGTCATTATGTTTTCATCGGCTACAAAAAATGGAGTGCTGTCGACCGCCGGAGTAATTGCAACAGGGTAGGGGGAAAACGAGGGGAAGAGGAGAAAGGGGGTGAGTAAAGCCCTTTACTTTTTGTCGGCGCTTTTCTTTAGTCATTAACAAATTTTAGCCGTAATATTGACAGATTAGCCTTGAGATGCGGGAACGTTGGTGAGTTGATTGACATTCTCGACAAAATCGCGGAAATTAGATGTCAAAGTTGTGGTGAGTGGATATTGAATTTACTTTTGCATCGCTGTGGCATATTTAAGCAAGTTCTCGAAACTTCAACTAAAGCTATATCGATCACAATGATGCCACGGTGACTTAAAAAGTCATTCAAAATAACACTTTTAATTAAATATCTTGATATAAAAATAATATTACTTTCGTAAAAATTAGCAAGTGTTACAAGGGAGAATATGAAAACAACGAAATTCAGAGAACATTTGTTAGATATTTTTCTATAAAGTTAGTCAGCTGCCAAAATGAGTAAGCCAAATACCATTCGTCGCCAAACCGTGAAAGGTTGTTGATACATTGATTTATTTAGCACGTTAACACGTTCGCAGTAAAAGAGTTTCCCTACAGAAGGAAAGTGTAAGCCGAACATTACCGGCGCTTTCTTTGCCGCCTCAAGATGACGTGCGGTTTCGTCACGGATCGCGTTACGTCACATCGCCCTAAAATGTTCGTTGGATTATTATTTTTTTGAGTTCCAAAAACAAAAGCATCAAGGAACAAGAGAACGTTACGAGACGTATTGTTCTCTGAAGATATTTTTTGACAGGGTCTAGAAGAATGTATTATCACAGTTCGACATTTTTTTGTAAACCGTTTAGTTAAATAAATTTGTATAGAGGACAAATGATACCTAATAATCATAGTCTTCTATGAAAAAAATATATACAACACTTATATACCACTCATAAACTTTGCTTACAACATTCATATCGCGTTGAAAAATATTTATTTTTAAATTCCACAAAATCCAGTTTTATTACATTGTACTATACTATGTTCATATCTGAATCATAAAACTCAATTTGTAGTTTTGATGGACGACACACACTACATCATAGTGCTTGTATTGTGCCTACTACAACGATTGCTGAATGACAGAGCTATACATCAATTCACCAGTGTTATTTTTCATCAAAAATAGTTGAATCTCAGATAAAACTACGTAAAAATAACTGTGTTATGACTTTATGATGTTAGAATATAGATTTTAGATTGTATTAAAGTACAAATATTCTTGTCTAGCTAAAGATAAACTAGCAACTCCGTAAAGTCTCTTTGGAGTAACCTTAAAATTTGATGACATTTGTATTATTTTGTAATATTATAAAATGATTTGTAATAAATTTTTTAAAGTTATTTTATGAACATTAAATAACAAGTTGAACTGGATTTTTTTTTGTGATTGAGTAGTCACTGTTTGCCTTATTTGGCTTGAGGTGGTCGCAGATGGCGCTCAGCCTAAACCTCGTTTAAGAGTAACTAGGCTCAAAGTCTCCCTCGGGGGCCACGGCTCGAATTGAGAGGCCGTCAAAATATTTGTAAAAAAACCTCATATTTATACCTCTTCACTCTCGATTTACGGTTTACATTCAATTCAAGGTATTACCGTTCGCAATAGAGAAAGCACTGGAAAGGAAATTTTAAATCGGCAGAACCTGTGACGTAACAGAAATAAATATCTGAAGGCAGCGAAGTGTACATATCCATTTACCATTTGTTCCAAGCGATATAAGATAAATCGTTCATCTTAAATCAAAGCCTCTATATTTCCGTCTGCCAGCAGTTGCCAATAAATTCCAAAGCATTCTTCTCAAACTGTGCACTATCCATGATTTCCTGTCTACTATACGACAAAGCTGAATCGATTTGTTGTGCGATCAGCCATTATCAAAATATCGACGTAAAATTATAGATGTCGCTATCTCAAAAAGTGACTAACGATAAAATTCTGGCAAAGCGAAACTTTTCAGAATAAAGTACACATATTAGTACATATATTAGTCACTCTTATAATTTTAGGGGATCGTTCCTATTCCTATAATCCTATATCCTATTTGTTGTAGCAATCATCTGAATATAGGAAGGTCAGACGTATTTACAAAATCCGCTTGTAAGCTACGCTTCCATTGAGAGCCATAAAATAACAATATCGTTGCTTAAAAATTATGTACGAACTTTAGTGAAAGTGAAAGGAGTAGTAAGGGAAGGAAATATTGTGTCGTACAATATTTTATAAAGTATAATACACATTGTAGCGATACAGTTTGTCGCGTTGAGTGGATCATTTTTCAAATAAACTTCCTTCACAATACAACACTTTACTTACAATAATTTTCTTTTTTGTAAGACCTCTCAGAATATCATAAGTAACCAGTATATTGTACTATAAGTAAAATATACACATTAGCCCTAATTTAGTGAAAACTCGAATCACTCAGTGGAGACGTATATAAGGTAACGATACGACATGATCCTTACAATAATACTAGCTGTCGCCCGCGACTCCGTCCGCGCGCAGTTAATAAGCTTATATGACACGTTCGTAGATTTACCATAGCAGCGCCATCTATTGATTACTTACTCAACCCAGTCGAAAGGTATCGACATCTGTCAAATAATAACAGACAAATAATTAGCAATAAATTAAAATTGCGACTATAATTTGAGATTTAAACTATCCTATCTCTCAAGTTGGATCGAACTGCACATGGTGTGCGAATTTTATTATAATCGGTTAAGTGGTTTAGGAGTCCATTGAGGACAAACATTTTTTTTGCATTTGCAAACATTTGCAAAATGTAAGTAGAAATATAAACATTATCATACAGTTTCCAAATACAGTGTATATTCGTAGATAATAAAATCTTAGTGTGCACAATAACAATTGGCAGCTCGTAAAAGAGTAATAAAAATTGTCCTTCAATATTACAAGTGGCTCTCGCTTTAAATGCGTCTGGGATTTTTTTTTTGTAACTATATAGTAAACAGAAATACACTGCCGTCTATAAACATAGACAAGACTATTAAAGTTTATTTCAATATTAGATTAGATTATTATAAAGTAATCACAACGTTATAACTTCAATAACAGTGATTTATCACTTCGTAAATACTAATAAAAAACATATTGTGACCCCTATCCTTACTTTTCAAAATATTGAGAAAACAATATGTTTTAAACAGGTGTATAAGCAATGAAAACACACAGTGAAACACATTTGTTTGTGTTAATCCTTCACGGAACATCACATTATTAAAACAAATTAAAGGAAACTGTACGTTCCCTAGAATCTAAACTTTCCACTAGTCGGAGCCAACCGTTCTATGTTTGGCCTACTTCCACTTTACGCGAAACAATTTAGCTCAACTCTTCTGTCTCTTGTTTCTCTTTCATTCGGATATTTTTTTCACCCGGCGTCAGCCCGCGGCGATTGTTCTGGTTTACCTGACCCCCTTTTTCACTGCTTTCTATATATGGGTTAGTTTGCACGTATACCTGTTTGTTTTGAACATATTGTGATATCAATAAAGGTCAGAATAGTCGAGTTCAATATACTAGCTATTCTAGAATTTTATAACGGTTCCAGTATGTGAAGACAACGAGATATAACCAATGTAAGTTGACCCTTCTTAGATGAAGGTATTATATGATTACGGATAATACTATTTTACGTAAAAAGTTTTTCTGATTCCCGATAAAAGCAGGGTAACTTTGTTAAGATTTTACCCTGGCACCAAAAAAGGTAAACGTAAGAATTAAGATAGACTTTCAACTGAAATAATCTGTATTGTACAATAAATACCAAAAAACCGCATACTCAAAAAATTACATTCGTAGTACGTTCAATATTTATTTTTCTTTAACATGAATAAGTTATCAAACACAGTGAATTCTAATCTTTCCTTTTTAAAACAATACAGAGGGCAAAGAGAATGGTTTTACATCGGCCAATTGTAACAAAGACCCCTTGTTTTATTTCATAGATTGTTTTTAAATTACTGTTAATGGATACTAAAGTAAACATTTTTTTTTTCCACAAAAAGAACAATGATGTTGAGTTCATACGACTCACCAATAAGTCTTGGTAGTACGTACCTGTAACAAATATGTATGCATTATTAATACAAAAATAAAATATTTAATCAGAAAACTGATACTATGAAAAAAGGAAACAAAGTTTTTTATATTATATGATAGCTACCACCAGAATTCGACGAAATAGCGAAGCGACCGCTGCCCATAGACATTCACAATTTTAGATGCGTTGCCTACCTTTATTGGTACAGAAAGACGATATTTCCCCTTCCTATGCGTCATCACCTTCGTGAAATCTACTTCCATTTTCCCATCCTTTCCTTATAAGAAAAGGGTGAGAAGGGTGGTTAGGGTGAGAAGACTAAAATTAGGTCTAGAAGAATGCACACCTAATAGACAAAACCAGAATTACTTCCACTTGACGCCTGCTTTCTGTGTGGTTGTTGCTATACTACGGTTAGATATTTTGTGAACACTGCTCCACATTAATAAATGCATTCCCAACTTTTATTTTTATAAAAAAAGAGCTATAAAAGATAAAATGAAATTAGAAAATGGTGATAAGATACAAAATAAATAAGAAATAAAAGATGAAAACACTTGAGCAATTAATGTAGCAATAAGGAATAGGTGAGTAGATAGTTCTAACAGTAAAGAGCAATTCACAGTTATGACTATCTATTTGAATGCGATAGTAGCAGCAGAGATAAGCGATGTATTTTATTAGTGTGTAATTAAACTATAATAAGCAACTCATGAGACCACTTTGATAGCACAAACTGTTATTAATGCGACGTGTGTAGTACACGGGAATTTTGTTTTACTGCATATAAATAAGTACAGCGTAAGGTCTAAAGTTCTATGTCAAATGACTATCCGCAATCAGAATATTTCACATTTCGTTGGGAATTTACGTTTCGAGTGGTTGTGAAATAGTGAAGCTAGCGACGTGGAAAATCTAAACGTGAAACGTGTAAATTTTATAATGAACATTTATATTAATACTAGCTTTCGCTCGCGGCTCCGTCCGTGCAGTATTAAAAAAAAGCTTAATAAGTAGTTCTATATGTTCTTCCAGAGTATAATCTACATTTGTGCCAAATTTCATCAAATTCCGTTAAGCCGTTCTGGAATTAACTTCTACCAAACACTCATTTATCCATCCGTCTAAATTTTCGCATTTATAATATTAGTAAGATTCCGTTCACTATAATTATATCGCATTTTAGTACAGTAAACATTCATCAGTAGACATCTCAAATGAACGTAGAACGATCAGATTGACAGAAGACAATTCAGTTAACAAATTGTTCATATTTATTCCGAAACGGGTATATTAACTACAGCATTCTCGTTTTCCGCTTTCTCTATTCTCCTACAGCAGTAACATTAAAACGAAATACTTGAGATTGTTTCGTAAGGCGAGTTTGCATTATGTAATGCTTCATTACGAACGTGAGACTGCAGAGAATTGTAACGGCTCGCAGAGAGCGACGCCTTTGAGAGATTCGAGAGGACCAAGTCTCGCCGACTATTGTCCGCCCGGTTGCAACTTAGATTGCTTGTCTTGACGGAGTAACATGGCTCGTTTAGATTGTCTTTCTCAGGTTTATTATGAGGAAGCTACAGATTTATAGAGCAAATATCATAATACTAAAGGTCTGAAGAAAAATGAGTGTTAAAAAAAAATTAAAGAAGTAAATAATTGCATAGTCAAGTTTTACAGACTGGAGAACCTAAAGCTTGCGAAGCTATTCCATTCAACGTTCGTTTTTGTATTTATAATAAACTATTATAGCTTTTACCCGCGACTCCGTCCGCGCGGAATAAAAAAAAATGCACACAAGATAAAAAATTTCCTATGTCCGTCTCCTAGTTCTAACCTCCCCATCA
Source organism: Papilio machaon (assembly GCF_912999745.1). Classification (NCBI taxonomy): domain Eukaryota; kingdom Metazoa; phylum Arthropoda; class Insecta; order Lepidoptera; family Papilionidae; genus Papilio; species Papilio machaon. The sequence continues at coordinate 614,871 of NC_059989.1, read as the reverse complement.
ATTTTCAGCTAAATCAGTTCGACTGATCTTGAGTTATAAATAGTGTAACTAACACAACTTTCTTTTATATATATAGATAAGATAGATGAACAATTATTCAACAACTATTTAAGGTGCTATAGATTCGCAGGATCAAAATTTGACCACGTCTAAAGGTGACATTTTAAATTCTAAATTTTTTAAGCTTTCAACTTCACGACTACACAATATTAAGTTTACAGATCTCAATGCAGTTAACAAAAGTGCTACAAAGAATTCGTATTTTTCAATTGTTAAAAATGTATAACTTTAGAATTAACTTGTTCGTATGTTTAATTCTGCGCCACCGAATTCTTTACATTTATAGTACAATAGTAAAAAAAGTTAAATGAAACACTACATTTCTTTGAAAATAAAACACAAAAGTTTTGTTTTTGAATGGACTTTTTTGAACGCTTTTAATTCTTCAAAAACCTTGATGAAAAAGATTGTTACCTTTAAAAAATATATAAAAAACATTCCCAAAAGAATCTGTAGAAGCTTTATTCATTTTTTTATTCTGGAAGTTTTATAACACTAATGGGAACGTCGAAATTTTAAAGTGTATATAATATACACATAAATAAAACTACGATCCTGACAGATATTATTAAATAAAATCAGTTGGAGCGTCGGTGGTTTAGGGGTTAAGCATTTGACTTGCAATCTGCAGGTCTTGGGTTCTGTTAGGATGGCGTCCGTGGGTCCTTTTAAAAAAAATATATACACTTTACTAACTGCTAATTTATTAATATAATTAGAGAAACACTATTACATTTGACTACTAAAAATAGACTACTGAAAATGGACTGTTATGAATGGACTACGCGCTGTATTGCCGCGAGTCAGACATACCTTTAGTGACGTCAATGACGTTTTGGGGGTTTCTGCAAACGTGGTAGTTTTGCCATATTGTTAATTGTTCATAACAGTTCGAATCCCTCCATGTACCAATGTGTTTTTTGACTTTCGATTGATATATGTGCATTTATTTGAAGTTTCTTACGGTGAAGGAAAATATCGTGATGCAACCTGCACATGTCTGAGAAGAAATTCAATGATATGTTTGAAGTCAACCAACCTGCACATGGCCAGCGTGGTGGACTATGGTCTAGTCACCCTTAATTTGGGGTAGGTTCCGAGCTCCTCAGTGGAGTCGTGAGCTGATGATGATGAAATCAAATCGACTCAAAAAACATGTCGGATTTATAAGTCCTAAAAATGTACTAACTTTTAAAATATTTTGTCTGTTTAGTAAACTCATAATTGTATCGTGTAAAACTATAAAAATTCACAAAAAATGTGCGTCCATTTTTTTTAAATTGTCAATTTCGTTGATCATGCCAGTCACAATATGTAATAAATTCCAACTGCGATTTTAACTGAATAAAGTATTTTGTTATCAAATGGCGTGATTCAATTTGCACTTTACAAAATTGCAAGTGAATAAAAAATAAAACTGTGGATTAAATTTATTCATAACTGCGCTAGATTCGTTCGATACGATGATTTTACACAAAAGTACAATTACTTTTACATTATTGTACAACATTCGTTGAAATTGTGACAATAATCATCTTTCAATAATTACATTATAATGAAACTTTGATGGTTTTTTCTTCGGAGGCCTAAGAATCCCTAAATTTTAATGAAAATGTTTCGTTTTTTAATGAATAATTTACTCTTATTTTAATTGTTTTGAACGTTTAGCTTTATAACTTTATTGCAAAGAATACTTATTTCAGAAAATATGATGTAAATTAAATTTAAAATAAAAGTTTCATTAAAATCCAATTATAATTATGTTTTCATTAAAATTTAATTTTAATTTCGGGAAACATTACGAGCTATATGCAGCATTCACATTCATAAGAATGCCTCACATCCCTTGCATTTCTATCGTCGGAATACAGGCGGTATTGGCACGTCCTGAATTGAATGCGGTGGCGACACTGCCCGGCTTATCTTTGCTTACAATGACTGCTGGACCAGAATGCTCTTCCCCTTTTGTGCTCGTAAATAAAGTTCAAGAGTCTGCTTTCAGTTGGAAAATATTGTGATTTTATTTATAGTTTGCGTATGTTTCGTAACATCCCATTTTTGAATTTATTGTCATCTTTTAAGGCGAAGAAGCTACGGCTTAAGTTTATTCAGAATGTGGTAGAAAAAGTGATTCCCCTCTGCCTTTGTTTCGATACCGAATTGTATCAAGAATCAAAAAATTACCTAATTTCTTTGCAAATGAAAATCAACACTTAAATTGACATTAGTTAACTACTTAAAGTAATTAAGTTAGATTATTAATAAGTTGTAATCATTACTATTTTTTTTTTCTTTTCTTCAGATACAAATATAAAACTAGTTCCTAGAATAATCGCAGTTTCATTTGAAGAAATATGAAAATATACTGCATTAAATGTAACGACGCCCCCCTGGCGAAGTTCCAGAGAAATTAAATTAATACAATTTGATTCTGTTTCCCGGTGTTTTCTATTATAAGAGTTTTGAATTCAGTTTTCAAGAATGCTGTTATTGTTATATTCTACCTAGCTATGTTTCGCGATTTCACCCACCGCATCTATAATGATTTAAACGAAATCAGATTGTACATGATAAATTACTGTCACGCCCAAGCACTAAATGTGTCGACTGAATTCGACTGAATAAAAAAAACTGAATCAATTAATACAATTTTCGAGAGTGCACATTCATTAGCGATTAAACTAAAACTAGCCTCGCTTTGAACATTATCGGTATTAATTCAGAAACTTGTTCAGCTGAGTCATCCACTCGGCCGCGCAGTTTCCACACACAAGTTGGACGGATGAATGCCGTCAAAGTTCATGAGTTATATCATAAACTTGTGTAATTTCCAACATAAAAATATCTCGAATAAATGCAGCGTCAATGCGGCTGTCATTAAATATCAATTAGAGATTTAGGTATTACTTTTTTTACTGCAAATGTTGCAGCAAAATTAAGTACCGATACTGCAGGGTTATAGACTGAATCGTTTTGAATAATACTGTATACACTTTCTGTATAAATTAGTTTTGAAAGGCTTTATATTCAAGCGAATAGATTTCGATAACAACTTATGGAACAGTATTACCTTAGAAATAATTTTTATAGTAGTAGTTACTTACATAGGTTTGCTCGTATAGAAATACGTGTAAAGCAAAAAGTACCACGAAGCAATAACGTAACTCACGCCTATAACCTATAGGGTTAGGCAGAGACCACGGACTACCCATTGGCGCAGTCCTGACATGCATCTCTCGTTTCTGTTATTTTACGTTTCTTTGGGAGAGTTTAAAATTTCAAAACTAATACAATATTTTGCAATTTCAACCCGGTTCAGATAAAATTATCACCGATAAGATAATGTCATTGACGCCGCTCTTAGTGGTCGGGTTAACCAAATTATATAGATCCATAAAAAGTTTGAACTTGAAGTAGTCTTATAAAACGCGGAAGCAAACCAGGGATTCCGATTATAATTGATACCGACCGGTAATTATCGGTGATTTTGCAAATCGCTTTGCCGCACCGTACCGAATATTGTCGAGATATCCGGTTATTACCGAGTTATCCGGTTATTACCCGGGCGAACCGGATAATACCGCCAATACGGTAATATTGCGAGCCGGTACAGTAATTATTTGTGTAATTGCAAGTGGTGACCGTGGTGCATAATTCACGGTGCAATATACGTAATTGAATTCTGTCGACCCTAATTACGTGTCGGTGGAAAAATGGCTCAATTCGACGCCAGAGACAGAGTTGGCGGGTAATTTGACTGATCTCCGTCGAATTATACTTACTAATGTGATGGTAGTTAATAAGAAAAACTTCTTTTAGTATTCGTTGAATATAACATTAAAATAACCATATTTCGTAAACATATTTGCGCTGATAATGAAACACCATTTTTTTTTATTTTTGTCTGTCTGTCCCCAAGGCTACGTTTGTTCCGGGTAATTTCCGACACGGCTACACCAATTTTGTCGGAACTTGGATTGGACGGTAGATCATGGACGCAGGAATATTGTAGGCCACTTTTTTTATATCCCACTGACAATGTCGGGCGACTACTAGTATGTAAAATATAATATATTTTATTGTTATTTGTATGAAACTGATGAAAGCCAATCAAATACTACAAGTAAAAAAAATTACGATCAATTGATTCTCTATGAACAGTAAAAATCACGTATCTTGACTGATTTAGTAACACGTATATATATAATATAATGTGGGGAGGATATCAAAAGTGGCTCTACACAGTAGTACACTTGAAAGAAAGGGGTTATCTTTACAAGAGGTCGATGTAGACTTAGAAGAGGCTCTCTTGATTTCTCAGGTAAATGCCTCTGTGGCCTCTGTCTTTTAAAAGCCTACAGCGCACCCGAGGACAAAAGGACATCGACTTTGAAAAAAATATTATAAAAATATTTCAAGTTTATCCGATAAAGATTAAATTAATACCTTTATCCCTTTTTAAAGTTAAAATTAAAAAAAGTATTAGAATCTTAACAAGTGACGTCATTTTCCCAACATTTTAAGTATTTAAAAAACAAGGCACAAACATTTTTCCGAGATTAAATTTCCGTTTCTTTTTTCCATTTACAGAAAACATTTTACCTTAAATGTGGTAGTATATCAAAGAGTAGTAAACTCTTAAGAAACGCAGACACCAAGTTTAGGTAAGATCTCATTTTCAGCATACATAACCGCGACATCTAAAAAACGAAGCAAAACGCTTGTGCTGTTAGACGGAAGCCACTCAAGCTGGCAACTCATTTGCTATGCTGAAAACTTGAGGACGCCCACACGGCCCGCGTCATAGGATTTATCTTAAGACCTAGGTTCACTTGAAAACTTTATTCTTTACACGGCAGTCGCTAACTTAAACCTCAAATGCTCGAAATATATTTCGCTGAAAGCTTTTATACGCATTGAAGATCCGCAGTTGCCTTTTAGTTTTATTGTTATTATATTTCCGTGTTTATGTATGATATATGGCTTAAAAGATATAAGCTCGTAAAAATAAAAGTTTTCTAAAGACCGGTATCACTCAACGTTTATGTTTAAGTTCTCCACGGATGAGATTTTCGTACCTAATACACATTTTATGAAAGTTCGTCGACGGGAATTATGAAATGATGATCTTTATTGTACATTATTCACAATGAGAACTCCACAAAAGATATAACATACAAACAAAAACAACCGTAAAAGTGGACAATAATAGTGCATTATTTTTTAAACAAATATTAATTAAGAAATTCGTATCAGTATTATCTTCTAAAAAATGGAACTTTCAATAAATTTAACATAAGACATTTCGTTTGTTTTTCAGTGGGTTTAACATGATTTTTGTGACAATCGCCTTCGTTTCGTCATCGTCAATTATGACAAAATTAGTATGAGATCTTTGGTGTATTTTACGCTCGATAGGGGGCACAGCACAAATTTTAGTACAAATTTGATCGATGGCAATTGTCACAAATATAACGTACTCGACCCACAGAGCGTTGAAACAGCACGAAATTGTTGATCACTGTTCAGCTTTCACTCGAAACACGTAAGGAATCTAATCTCCATTATAGTCGAAAAACTTTGTTCCCGAAAAGTTTCCAAATTTGAGACCTCTTGTTTTCAATGGCTGTTTGTATTGTAAACATGAAATAAGATCTCGGCCGCAAGTAATCCTGTTTTCTAATATTCCCGGCCAACAGCCCCATTCTTCTTGCGCCCTCTTAATTAAAACATAAATGACTTTCCGATGCCAAGCCGTTTTTAGTCACCCAATGGTGTGGATTAGAGACGTGAATTGCGAATTTTGTTTTCGTATATTTTGTAAGAAAAGAAGTATTCTTAGCATCAATTACAAAGAAATTATATGTTTTTTTAACTTTTCGAAGATCTTTATAAAATTTATTTTATGTATATACTTTAGTTTTACTTATTTCAAAGTTAAAATCGATAAGTTAAAGTTTTTAATGTATCCACATTTTTTTACTTCGTTAAATAAATAGGTCAGTAAAAACACTATGTTATCATTCAAAATCTTTCTTTAATATCAATTGAACACAGAAACGATTTTGTTTCGACATTAATTCCCACGGAATAACAATAATTCGTCGAGTTTAAAAAAAATGTTTAAAAATTTTTTTTAGAATTAATTTCATGTTGCATTTCGCCGAGATTTTTACAGAGCCAGCACAAAAGCTCGGAAAGGGCAAATAATAAAGCGGCATATGCAAACAGATGAAAAAAATCCTCAACCTTCGCAACGAATCAACACAAAACCTCAACTTTAATATGAAGCTTAGTGCGAAATGAAGTCTACATAATTCTCGTGGCAGCGGCGCGGCTACGACGCGGTGGTAGCGACATAACGCACACGGGCGTGATAATCTAATCACTCAATATTACATTAAGATACAATCCTTTATCTCGAATTATTGTCTATAACAACACGTAATTTTAGCTACTTAGTAATTATTAAAAGGACAAGAAAAACTTATTTCAGAAAAACAAGACAGGACCTAGGACCAGGACCACCCCAGGACCGTAGGTCCCAGGACAGTAGGTCTAGACAATGTAACATTCAACTATCACTATCCTTCAATATCGCTAGTAGAATCGTCAAAGTGTGTCAAAATGTATAGAAAAAATACGTGACAAGCACGTGACATAACGAAAGTTATTGTCACTTTCATCCATTTTATACTATTCGACTAGCTGTCGCCCGCGACTACGTCCGCGCGCAGTTAAAAAAAACTAAATTGGGGGGGGGGGGTATGAAAAATACTACTGAATATGCTCACAAAATTTCATGAGAATCGGTCAAGCCGTTTCGGAGGAGTTTAACCACTAAAACCGCGACACGAGAATTTTGTATATTAGATTAGTAACTTCGCTTATCGAATCTCACTTTAACTTATATAGAAACGGCTAAAACACTCACGTATAAATGTCCGGTGTCGTCACCGACTAGTTTCGAGCCCTACGGGGGCTCTTCATCAGGGTGAGTGGGATTGGTATTATTTCGCGGACGCGGCCCGAGTGTTTTAGCCGTTTCTATATAAGTTAGTGATAATGTCTCACGAAAGTTTGAATAATTTAATAAGAATCTCACTTTGTCTAGTCCCCAAAAGGACATTGTTTTATAAGAAACTAGCTTTTACCCGCGACTCTGGCCGCGTGGAATAAAAAAAAAGAAAGAAAGAAAACGGGGTAAAAATTATCCTATGTCCGTTTCCTGGTTCTAAGCTACCTGCACATCAATTTTCAGTCAAATCGATTCAGCCGTTCTTGAGTTATAAATAGTGTAACTAACACAACTTTCTTTTATATTCGCACTAGATCATGGCCACCGAGGGGGTTTTAGTGGATACAACGACACATGAATCTATTGCTACCACCTATTTGCCATCAGAAGCAGGATATTTTGGTTAAGATTCTTCCCACAACTTTAAACAAAAAAGGCCGAAACACACGTATAAAAATCTTGTTATCTCTTCATGGAGATGTAGAGCACTGACAATATGTTCCGGTAGTTGAAACCTGAGGTTATATAATATAGTGATTATTACAGTGTAGTGAAGTAGCACTATATCACCGCCCTACTCTACGATATTCATAACTCCAGCTTGTTTTAGTTCACCGCTCAAACTCTTAAGATTGCTCATAAATTTTTACACGCTTCAACCTTTTTGAATAGTCCTTGTAAAACTTGTAACATAAATTGTGCTAAGTGGTCTGTTGTCGGAAAACCTCAGGCTTTTGTATGATTTTAAAGGTAATTTGAATTTGTCGAGTAAAGAGTGTTTTATAATTCTGCCAGTAAATATTACAAACTACCTGCACTTTTTCGCAAAGAATTTTTTTGTTAATAATTTTCTAAAAATATCAACTACCAAAAAAAATTATGGGTGCTTCCCATTGGGCTGGTCAGCTTATTTATCAAATATCAAGAAATTTCTTATCTTATCTTAGTAAAATTACACCAAAAATGGATACATTTCCCATTAGTGGATAGTCCGTAGAATAAAAAAAAATCTCATTGGGCCTATTGGGCGGGTGGCCGATCAACCCAACAGGAAACATTAAATTTAAGATTGAAGTAACTTTTCACAATTCTATTTAATAATATTTATTTAGATTTAGATGAACTTAATTTTATTGGTGCTTTTCAAGATAATGTTCAAATAAACGCTCAATCCTTAACTAACGTTAATACAAATAACCTGTTCAGGGTTAAAATATTGAATAGCAAATAAAAAATATTATTTAAAGGCATTGTTGAATTACGAACTAAAAGAAAGCAGAAAAGCTCAGTCAATCAGGCGAAATCTTTTTAATGTCCGTTCGACTACCGCGCCCGTCCCTCTCCGCTCGCCGCGCGCAGCGAGACAGTGGAAACAAAGAAAGTTATTAACGTTTGTGTCCATTGTCTTCGGTAAGAAACACCGCCAATTTTATCTTGGCACCGTCCGTCTTAGAGACGTTAGCACAAATCAAAGAGAACGACGGCTCTAACTAATTGGTTGGTACGTCTGCTAAAATACAGTTGCTATTGTCAATCTTGAGAGGATATTCTACTCGTTATTGTTTGTCCCAGTTTTTTTTCTTCAGTGTATTATTTTTAATGGTAAAATTTTACTGATTGATACAGCAATAGTACGGCAATCATTGTTTCGAGATTGTAAAAGTGACGTAGACTATTGAGAAAGAATTTAAATTTTTAGATTCCTTAAAAAAGCTAAGACATGTTAAAAAAAAATCAGAAACTTATCAAATGCTGCTGTGACAGCTTTAGTTGAAAGTTGATATGAGAATTTGGTTTTTGTAAAACTTAGTGCTGTTACAAAAAATGTTAACTTTGGTTCCAAATCATAAAATACCATATATATATATTATTTAATGTATGAAAAATGTAAACAAGCAAAGAAAAAATAAACAAATTCCAAATGTAAAAATTTTATTTGCATTTTATACTAAAGTTGTAATTAAAAGCTAATAAAATAAACTGACGTATAACGTAAAAATATGATTTATAAACCGACCTAATCTTAAACCCTAAACTCCCAGATGCAATAGAGAGACCATAATGACGAAAATTGCTTGAATAATTTCAGTAAACGACATAAACATCTGTGCGAGCTGGCGATAGGAGTGGTTTAAAAAATGGCCTTTAACGACACTAGTTGCTAGGAGCAGTTTATTTCCACAACATTATTGTGAAGCGGTGGCTATAAAGGATAATACACGATTCAGAATAACGAGCAGACGTAATTCGGCCGCCGTTAGGGACGGACGTCCATTGCGGTAGACGTCAATAAACACATTTTATTGATTGTTAATTGCAAAAGATTTATAGCACTGGAATGCTTAAGGCAATCAATATTTGTACTGTCTTCCAGACAAAGCAATTAAAATCATTTTGGAATCGATTTTTAATAATCGATATTAGTATATATATTTTCTTTGAAAGGAACTACGTATGACATTCTAAAAAAAATAAAATTTGTCAGGCACAAAGATACGTCACGCCCGAGCTGGGAGCGGTGAGCATCGAACACATCGTTATCAAAGGAATTGACGTGGACAGAAAACACGTATAAAAAGGACAAAAAACGTTTTGGCAGCGCACCTACATACATGTCAAAAATGTTTTCCAAATTCGTTTCAGAATAATAAAAAAACAACCAGCAAAATGAATGAAAATTCATTGCAAAATCATATCCAATAAGCTCCATAATCGACTACATGCAGTGACAATTGATCCGAAACCGTGAAAATAGGGAACTCGGAAGGAAAAATATTACCACCCCCTTAGTAGTACATAATGAAGAAGACAGACACACTTTCACATATTAGATGTAAAACATAATCTAGAAGAACACATACTTATTAAGATTTTTTTTATTCCGCGCGGACGGAGTCGCAGGAAAAAGCTAGTTAGACATAACGTGTTATATTAATTACTAGCTGCTAGCCAGTAACTCCGTCTGCGAGGAATTAAAAAACATGTAATAAGTAGCCTATGTGTTATTTTCTATGATGTTCTACATCTGTGCAAAATTTCATCAAGATCCGTTGACCCTTTCCGAAGATACCTTCAAACAATAGTCCATCCACCCATCTAAACATTCGCATTTATAATGTTAGTAAGCTTACCAATAATAATATATCTAGATTATGCAACTGATCTGACTGAATATTATAAATGCGAAAGTTTATGTATGGATGAATGGAAATATGTTAGCATATATGTAACTCCAAAACGGTTAAACGACTCTGGATGAAATTCGGCACAAAGACTGTCTGCAATAGTACACGAAATGGGGTAAAAACTAGTTAACTAATATTATTTTAACCACTCCAAATAACAAAACGCTTATATGATGGGGGATTTTGCGTCTTATTCATATTACAATGATGTAATAGAATCTACGATCCAATGATTAACCGTGGGTTTCTTAAACTAAAATCTCTGTATAAAACATATCGTCATCCCTACCACACCTTTGACAAAACAGACATAAAGATATGTTTTAAATAGATATGTTGGTCTCAAAAACCCACGGTTAGACAGTACCCTAAGTTATCAGTCTCAACTAAATTATCAAGTCGATCTAGCTTCACAAAACTCCCGAGCCAATTATTAAAAACTTAGAGAATTCGAGTTCGGACAATAGGGGTGTATTCGGTCATTACAATTGTTAGGTTGAATTATGTAATTTAAGGGGGATAATGAGTGTTGTCAACCCTAAGAGAACAATGAATATCGAAACAATGGCTTTAAAATTTAAACGCTAAATATACCAACATTTTAGGTTTCATTATAGGCGATATAGAAATAAATTTTTAGTTAAGTTATTGTTATTTATCAATCAGCATCTCCTTGACCTTATTCCACGTACGTAGGGTCGGTGCACCAGGTTTCCTTCCCCCAAAACAATCTGTCTGCCGTCATCTCCATTGTCACCCCCTTCTTGATCATGTCACCTTTCACGCAATCAATCCATCACTTCCTAGGTCTACCTCTACCTTTGTACCTCCACACTCATACTTAACGTTCTCTTTGCCACATGCGATTCTTCCCTCCTCTTAACATACCCATACCACGCTAACCTTTTATTTCTTAACTTTTCTACTACCGGTGCTACTTTCAGACTTCCTCTAATATACTCATTTCGTATCCTATCCACTCTTGTTACACCACACATCCATCTTAACATACGTATTTCCGCCACATGTGCTCTTTTTTCATCCGTTCCTTTAACAGTCCAACATTTGGATCCATACATCATGACAGGTCTTACTATTTATTTTGTAAATTTTCCCCTTTATTTATTGTTATTTATCAATATAAAATGTCAAAATCAAACTTTTTTTAAATTGTTTACATAAACGAGACATTTATGGAGATCTCAAGAGTTAAAAAGACATAATACAAAATAACAATACTTAAGACTAAAGTATCTCAGCGATTACGAACGCATTGATAAGATATTCATTTAAATCGAGTGCTAATACAATCGTTCAGTATATAAAAGCAAACAATTATTCGATTCGGCTTTATCGAAATAAGTGAAGTTGTGAAGAGAAAAATTATGTAAATCGCCGATAGAACATCGAGAGAGGTGCGATTATGTTTGGATAAGGCTTGTGCTCTGTAAACCTTGTAGAGGCTCCCAAATTAGGCATACTAATGGCCCCGGCTTATTCCTTTACCGATCGACAAAGAAGTATTTGGATTTTAAATGGTGAAATGGTGAGTATTTTTCTTTTATTCCACCCCTAAAAGGATTTTGATCGTATTTCGGTTAATGCGATAATATATTTTTTTATTTTTAATACAGAATAATATTTTTATCAGAGCAATAATTAGTATGGTTGATTAAATGAAAATCGCGCCATTTTAACTATCACTAACTTCACTCCAGTACTATACGGAGACGCTTTATTATGCTTTTAATAGATTCGTCATCGTTAAGTTCCTGTTTACCACTACAGTACAATATTACTGAGTAAAGACCTCTTGGAAAATTTCTCCAGATTCTTAAACCACCTTTCTAACTCAGAAATATAGCCGCAAATAAATCAATTACACGTAATTTCTTCATAATATTAAGTTACATACAAAGCTGCTGTTAATCATTGCAAGCATTTATTGCAAAGCACAATCCGCTTTGTAAAGTAGTATCAGTACGGAGGCAATTATCTGATGAGCTGGCTCTTTGATGTCAGATAACAGCTCCAATCAGGTAATTGCACTCAGTTGAAAAAGTTTGACAATCGCTGTCATTACGTCACTAGTGTAATGTAGTTCGTTCGTACAGGAGTTCGAAACATTTTCCGGTATACAAGAACAGTATGTTAACAACAAGCAAGCTGAGAATAATGTTACAAAATATTATATACTAGCTTTTACCCGCGACTCCGTCCGCGCGGAATAAAAAATAGAAAACGGGGTAAAAAATTTCCTATGTCCGTTTCCTGGTTTTAAGCTACCTGCTAACCAATTTTCAGTCAAATTGATTCAGCCGTTCTTGAGTTATAAATAGTGTAACTAACACGACTTTCTTTTATATATATAGATTATACTCATACACAGTATTAAATAAAAGCCGACTAGTTAGAGCTATAATAAAATAATTAAAAGAGTCACTATGAATAAAAAAAAATCGTATATTGCCAACAAAAGGATCTTATAGACTCAATCTATAAATTTAAAACATGATAGATTATTTTACTATTCACTGAATGAAACACATTTATTGTCGCACGCAATAAATACATTTGTCAATCTAATTTATCAGGTGATCTGAATACCAACAGTTTGCGATCCATGCAATGGCCACCTGGTGTGTAGTGACAGAGATGTCTTGATTAATCGTACCCTGACGACCAACAATGTAACATACGATGGTTTAGGAGAATTGACATGACACGATACGTATTTGTGGTCTTCAATTAGTACTTGTACGTTACTCCTTTACGCGTTGCTCTAATATCTTAGAGTGTAATTTAAGTTTTGTAGAGTGTTCTGGGAATGACTACTTCAGCTTACGGTAAGAAATATATATAAAAATACAGAATTTATTTTACAAAATAAAATTGACTTATTTAACTCATTAAATTAATACTGAAGTTGAAAGGTTATTACGAGTATACGCGAAAAATAAAATGAACGATATTTGAATTTAAAGGCAATTTAACTTTCCCGAGGAGAAATTTAAATGAGATCCTTTAGTTGGATTAACCTTCCAACATTTGTGTAATGCCAAATGATCGTAAGTATGTTATTAAAATGTACCCATTTAACGGTGTACCAGATTAACGATGTACCTGATAACGATGTACCCAGGTGTACTCACTTGTGAGTTTCTGCTGATTCCTATAATAAGATAGAAATCCAATTAGCGGAATTTAATATTATCACGACTTTCGTATTTTTGATCCTATTTAAATCGATTTTTTTTAAATATCACTTGATTTTAAAGTCTCAATCAAAATTTAGAGATACTATATAGAAAGCTACTTTAAAACTTCGAAGTAAAGATCTAACGCTTTCAATTTAAAACCATTTTCCACTGATTGTCGCCGTTGTTGTCGTCTAGCTTTTGTTATATTTAGAAAACCACAAACCTCTATTTATTAAAGCGTTGAAAAATATTACCATACAAAATATTAAAATTCCTTTTCTAGAAATTGATAGCGCATTCGAAATACTCGCTACATATCTGAATTAGAAAATACTCTCCAGTACAAACACATTTTCAATCTTAATTATTCCGCGTAGTGATCTAAAAAGCTATTTTTTATTTCATCTGATTTTTTTCCTGCAAGCATGGACTTTTAATCATAAGCAATATTGGTTTTGATTATACAGGCTACTTTGAACTTACATTACTAAGTTGCCTATAATCTATATATATAAAAGAAAGTCGTGTTAGTTACACTATTTATAACTCAAGAGCAGCTGAATCGATTTGACTGAAAATTGGTGGACAGGTAGCTTAGAACCAGGAAACGGACATAGGATAATTTTTACCCCGTTTTCTATTTTTAATTCCGCGCGGACGGAGTCGCGGGTAAAAGCTAGTATTGTATAAATGCAAGTCATATCAATATAAATGTTGACCTTTATGGTAAAAATTGACATAACTATACTCGTATGTCAATTTATGTGGTTAAAGGATATGATACATGTGGATTCGTAGATTTGTACCTAATAATTATAAAACAGGTATATTTAAGCTACTAGATATTATAACTAAACAATAGAATAGCACATCAGCTTCTTTCCAGTCAATTTCTAGACAAAATCGTTCTAGTCATTTGGGAGATAACCCAAAACAAAAGCGGCATAGCGGCCAGACAGTCAGATAGCATTAGTTTTATAAACATTTAACGAACATATTCAATAATTTGATTAACATCATAATAGAAGACTGTACAAACAATGTACATTAGCACATCGTTCCAATTTCACGTACACCTAAAAATACACAGAGCAGAAAAAAAGACTTTCGTCTCTCAATAACAACACCAGTAGACGAAATCAAAGCAAGTATAAATGGAATAATGAATGTGAATACTGATATAAATTCCTAATGTGGACACAAAGTGAATCTTTAATTTGGAAACGCTCCACCTTCAAAACAGAGGGTGCTCAACTCCAACAAAATCAACTTTTACTTCAATTTAAAAGAGGATATTTCATGCAAGTGCCACTCTGTCCCGTCAAGGACCATTTTTTTTTTCGTCGCCAATTTACATAGAATTACCGTAAAATTTTCTCATTATCTTTTAATTAGGATCCTGGGACATTCGTGCTTCGACCTGAAGATGTTAAATTAAATTCAAATTTTTCCTAAAATACGAATATTTTTTGTATATAAGTACGCATCTTCTGTGGAATTAGAAGACTAATGTGAAAGCACTGCGTTTTCAAAATTTCTTGTATAACCTTTCAACTGTGACCTCAAGCAGCTTAAGTCGATTCACATTGTCTTTCATTTAGTCAGTTAAGCTTCTTTATTTTTCCACTTAATTACTAGATTGTTAAATGATTTGTCATTATCAGTAGTAACAATATCGTTCGTAAAACAGTCCGCGATGAAAGCATTCATCAATAGCAGTCTCGCGGCCCGGCTTAGTGCCGACAGAGCCGCTCTATTCATTTATCACGGCCAGACGCGTCCGCAGCGCATTTATACACGGCGAGCGCTGAAGCGCTACAATTCACCGTACTTCACCAGAACCGCCCATTTGTTTGATTGAAACGTTCCAGCGTTGTAAGCGCTTCAGATTGATACAGCGCTGTATGTTTCAAGTCAGGCAGAGTTAGTACTCACGCCCATAACCAACAATGATTAAGAAATATTGGTACATCATCGTTCATCGTATTGATCATCATCTACCTATCCATATCGTATGCTTAACATCTGCACAATATGATTTCGACCTCCAAATCTATCTATAACTCATCATTTCAGTTCACCAAAATTATCAAATTCCGTTCACTAAAAACACAACGTAGTCACAAACTTCACTGTAGGCTACGCTTAATCTAAAATTGATGTCCGTCTATTGTTCATGTCAGTATGACAGGTGGCTATGTCAATGCATGACTTGACCGATTCAAGTCAATATCAACGTAGCAGTCTATGACATGACCACAGATCAATGATAAGATAATGGATTATTGTTCAGTACGACAGCAATTTACGAATGGACACATTTGTTATATTTTAGACTGTGACATGCTGACAAAAAATGGTTATTAGATTTATTTTATTTGATTGATGGAACAATTTTCATTGAATTTATGTAACGCCTAATGATCATTAAATCCATTCCAACTAACATTATTTTCTTACCAATTACCTTAAATTTTTATATATGTTACATTTGGTTCGACGGAGATATTAAACGTTCAGTAAAGTGCCTTTGGTTAATTATAGTATCACAGTATTGCTCCGAAGTTACGCTGTAGGTGGAACTGAGTGATAACCGCATTATTCCCTAAATTCGTATGCAAATTTGTATTACATAATCCGAAATATAATGTAGTTATACGTTGGTTTCGCATGACATATTAAAACCAGACATCAAAGCTAACTTCTTCGTCGTACCCGATCGTCAAACCGGCTAAAACTAAATCTGGTTCCAAACGTGGGACTATACGAGTACATAGCTTGGTGTACAATGTGCGGCAAAACGCATGAGTAGAATGGCAGGAGAATACCGCTCGCATTACCTGATGGCTGCGCCTGAGTCTATCTATAAAGGGATCATTGTTGACGTGGTGGGGGGAACAGCAATATCGGGATGCATGTTAACCTACGTACTTCATGTTTGTGCAAGTGTTTGTATGTGTATGTGAAAGTGACGTACCTCCGGAGGCGGCGAGCAAGCCGTGCGCGCGCAGCAGCGCCAGCAGCAGCAGCGGCAGCAGCGGGCGCCGCCGCATGCCGCGCGCCCCCGCCGCCAACGCCCCCGCCCCCGCCGCCACGCCCCTCACGCCCGCGCCGCGACGCCCGCCCCCGCGCTCGCCCTCACCTGTCGACAGGACAACACATCAAATACATTTAAAATATACGTGACCATATTACACTAAGTATGATTTACCACAGAAGCTTCAGGATATTGTTAAAAGAATATAATATAAAAACATTTTAAAATCCATCAACAATAAACAACGGACAAAAGTAAAGTGAAATATAAACTGTGATTAACTTGCTTAAACCTAGAGTGGACCAACTTCTTAGCTCTCTGTAGTAATTCTACCTCAATATTTGTTTTACACTCCGTCTACGAGTAGATGCAAACAGCACTGAGTTTGTACAGTCAGCGGCGCAAATCACATCGCCAACACAAACATGAGGTGGGCGCCGGCAGTTGGTCCTCCGAACAGTGTTGTCCAAGACGGCGATGAATATTGAATATGAATCCCGACATAGTAAACATTTGCTTTAAATAAGTAAGTTTTGTTACATTTAGAAGATAATTTTGATATTCTCTTGATTTCGGCAAACACGTTTTCATTTCATGTGGTGATAAACCTGCTAACGGAACTAACTTCGCAACCAATGAAAAGATTTGACCGAAGATCATCATGAAATGTATAAGTGTGTTTAAGTGTATTTAAATTTTACGCTGATGTTATTAAATATAAACAGATTAATCGTATTATGTCGATCCTTTTCTTATTTCCACAAAATAATTTCCAGATAAAATCAGTATTTTAAATCCCATGTTCTTTTTGCGCTCCAATAAAACTTGATACAATTGTCTATCGTAAAAGATGAAATTCGAAGCGCCCACTCGATGAAACATCCCCCTATCCGCTGCGGAGTGCGCTCAGGTGTAAACAATTCCTTCGTCTCACTTATAGATACGATAATAATCAGAAATACAATATAGGTAACACGATGTTTAATACAATTTGTATTTTTATTTATTTATTTGATTAATTTTGTCACCATTTGACGTTTTTGGTATTGAGGTATAAGGAGTAGGTATAAGGTATTGAGTGTCTTTTTATATCATGAGGTGACAAACGAGCAAATGGTCACTTGAAATAGCGATGCGACTGCTGCCCATAAACATTTGCATATGCAGATGCGTTGTTGATCTTAATCAACAGAGAAGAGGACGCGAAAGAGTATATTTCCCCTTCTCATGCGTCCTCTTTTCCGCCAAATTCACTTCCATTTCCCATCCTATCCTTATAAGAGATGTGGGAAGAGGAAGAGGAATAAACCGGAACGGACTCCGGAATGCCTACTAGTCAGAAGAAATGCAGAATTTCTTTTACTAGACTCCCTTCGACCCGGTAATGTTTCAGGATCTACCACTGTTAAAAGTAAGCATCTCTACAAAGTGTATCAATATAAGTAGTTTTAAAGCAAGCAACAAACAAAAGAGAAAGATAAAAACCTCGACATAAAAGCTGTTCTTTGGATCGATACATTTTCATTGTTGATAATTCGTAACTCAAGAATGGAAAACTTTCTTTTTATACATACATCATTAAAATTTCGCAGTACCAAAAGTAAAAAAGTTATTGCAGTATTTTTTCCAGTCGTAATTTAATTGGATTCGTTGTATTAATGTCGATCTACGATAGCTGGCGAATATCTGTAATTACAACAGAAGTCGGAAGTTTGCTAATAATGCTGATAATCTGGTCTTTTTATCGTTTGTTCCTTGTCTTCGCGAGTTCGGTGAGATAATTATATAAGTTTCTGGAAGGGAAACGAAACAGAGATCGTAAAAAGGAATATTCGAATGGCCGTTACGTTTAAATGGAAAAGTTTAATGATCACAGAGTAAGGAATGAATCAACCTTTAATAAACTCTTATTACTCTAGAAATATACGCAATTTTTACATTGTAATACATTTACAAAGGAGAAAACGCAATGCCTATGACTTGTTCTGTGTCCACACACCGTGTCACGCACATCCATATATGTATACTAGCTGTCGCCCGCGACTCCGTCCGCGCACAGTTAAAAAACTTAATAGGAAAATAGATGTTGTCCAATTCTCAGACTTACTGAATACGCATATAAAATTTGGTGAAAATCGGTTAAATTATGCTGTTAAAATGTAGCTTATATGACACGTTCGTAGATTTACCATTGCAGCGCCATCTATTGATTACTTACTCAACCCAGTCGAAAGGTATCAACATCTGTCAGAATCATTTGGAGTTAACAGATAATTGTGACTGTCAATTAATAACAGACAAATAATTAGCAATAAATTAAAATTGCGACTATAATTTGAGATTTAAACTATCCTATCTCTCAAGTTGGATCGAACTGCACATGGTGTGCGAATTTTATTATAATCGGTTAAGTGGTTTAGGAGTCCATTGAGGACAAACATTGTGACACGAGATTTATTTATATTAAGATATATGAGGAAAGTGAGATAAAGTACATTTTCAACGTTAATGGTAACATGTCGTCAAATTATACATTTTCTCAAAAAAAAAATTACGGTTACAAAATACATAAACGTTCCTATGTAAAACAAACCAATAACCCTTCGAATCTTACAAGAATACTTTCATTACAATTTTCTTAGAATAACAATATTTTATTCACAATTTTCTTATAAGCCTTCACAATATCAGCTTAGTGATTTTTTTAAATAAAAAAACGAAAGAACAGCGAGCTTATGCTTTTTTGTGGTTTTGTAAACGTCTACAATGCTTTTCGGTATTTTTTTTATCAAGTATTAACTGTACAAAGGTAACTAGGAGAATGGCCAATCAGTTACTTTACATTCTAAGACTTCGTGAATTGTTCTTGTTCTATAAAACACGATCCATTGTAAAAGAGATAAAATAGAAAACTTAAAAAATTTGAAATATAATGTCTTTATTCGTAAAACAAAAGAAGAGTTCTCAAATATTTATTTGAAAAGGATTTTTTTACAAAAATCTTTCTATATTATAAACTATCTTTTACCCGCGACTCCGTCCGCGCGGAATAAAAAATAGAAAACGGGGTAAAAATTATCCTATGTTCGTTTCCTGGTTCTAAGCTACCTGCCCACCAATTTTCAGTCAAATCGATTCAGTCGTTCTTGAGTTATAAATAGTGTAACTAACACGACTTTCTTTTATATATATAGATTAAAGTTAGAATTTAAAATGTTTCTTTTAAATACTCCACAATAGTATATATGTATGCGATAATTCCATCATTTAAACGTTAATTTTATCGCATACACTAATCCTTCAAAGCCAAATTAAAATGAAAATGAAAAGCGATCAAAGCTTGTTTTTAACTGAACTAAAAATAAATCAACGCATTTCACATTTCAATTGAAAACGAACGGAAAATATTCTACTGAATGAGATTGAAACGAATCATTTTAAATGTATTTAAATCAATCATGGAAGAGTGCAATCATCATCATCATCATCATCAGCTCACTATATGTCCCCACCGAGGGGCTCGGAGCCTACCCCAAGTTAGGGGTGACAAGGCCATAGTCAACCACGCTGGCCAAGTGCGGGTTGGTTGACTTCACACATATCATTGAATCTGAAGAGTGCAATATTGGAGGAAAAATATTATAATAATAAATTCTACATAAATCAAAATGTCCTAAAAATACACTCAAAAGTAACAACATACTTTATTGTTTATTTTTTTTAAGTTGGTGTTAACGTCATTTAGAATCAAGCAAAACACAGAAGACAAGCGTAAAGTGGAAACTATTTTGTATTTCGACAGATGAGTGCGTGCCGAAAGCTTAATTTTATTCCACGTTTCCTTCCCACACTTTTCTCATAAGAAAATGATGAGAAGCGGAAGTGGATTTGTCGGAGGAGGGGACTTATAGGAGGGGGAAATATCATCTTTCTGTGGGTCCTCTCCTACACTGAATAAAGGTAGATACCGTATTTGCAATTGCGGATGTCTATAAGCGATCGCTTCGCTATTTTGGCGAATTAAGATCGCGGCTTGGTCATTCGCCACCTTATAATAAAAAAACAATCGACGTCAGCTCAAATGCGTTCCCACTGAATAACTCGAGCCCACCCAAAGATACCTTTAGACTAGGCCTTTAGTCAACATATACTGGCCCAGTGCGGGTTGGTTAACTTCATACATATTTTTTCATTTACTGATATATGTGGTTGCATCACGTTCTCACTGAATATATAGAACAAAGATATATATAATTGTAGCCAAAAGAATTAACAATTTGTGGAGTTAATTAAATTCATGATTCATTTACTTCAATAATTAAATCATCGGAGCGTAGTACGCTAAGTGTGATCGTCCTGCTGTAGACTGTACAATGAGAAAGCGAAGTTTCGCTAATAACAAAGAGTAATTGGCGAAACTTCGCTCCAAGTCGGGTTGTAAGTTTGATGACGTCACGTTTTATCTCAATTAAAATGCGCTTTTTTCTTCCCATCACAGGATAATTTACCGAATCGAAGTCATAAAATGTACTATTTCCTAAAGTATTTTATTTTTTATTTATAACCAGCTTTTACCCGCGACTCCGTCCGCGCGGAATAAAAAATAGAAAACGGGGTAAAAATGATCCTATGTCCTTTTCCTGGTTCTAAGCTACCTGCCCACCAATTTTCAGTCAAATCGATTCAGCCGTTCTTGAGTTATAAATAGTGTAACTAACACGACTTTCTTTTATATATATATACTAGCTGTGCCCGCGACTTCGTCCGCGTGAAATACTGTTTTCGTTAAGCATTTTTTTAAGGATTATTATTTTACTTGACCGACGTGCTATGCGTTGATGTATTGATGTAGACATAGAGATAGGTGTGCCACGACCGCACCAAATGTAGGTGTTTGGTCTCTACCTATCCCTCTGGGTTACGGGCGTGAATTTAGTTGTTGTTGTTGGGGTATTTTATTTAAACTTATAAAAAATTACAACAAAACAAATGGAACTTACAAAATATTCATTTACTCTTATGCAAATTTTCATCCCCTATTCCCTTATTATATTGCAACATTAAGGGTAAAACTTTTACAAACTTTAAATGACCTATTTCTTAATATCAAATTAGCAGCCTAAAAAAAGTTATAAGCTTCTAACTGTAAAAATGACGATACGTCCATACAAATTTCCACCCCTACTTTTACCCCCTTACAAACCCTCTTTCACGATAAAAATTTATCTTTGTCCTTTCTCAGGCTCTAAGTTAAATATCAGTAAGTATAATAGTAAAACATATTAAACAAAACATTCATTAAAACCTCACATATTGCGAAACAAATTTTCATCCCTTATTGTTATTTAGCACCCTTGCGGGTAAAATTTTTACAAACATCGAAATTCTTACTTATTTATATCAAATTAGCAGCATTAGAAAAAAGTTTCAAGCTTCTTACTGTAAAAATGACGATACTTCCATACAAATGACCACCCCCACATTCAACCCCTTACAACCCTTTTTTCGCGTTAAAAAGTAGTCTTTGTTCTTTCTCGGGCTCTAGACTAAATATCAGTAAGGGTAAAAGCAAAACATATTAAATAAAACATTCACCTAAACCTCACATATTCCCAAACAAATTTTCATCCCCTATTGTTATTTAGCACCCTTGAGGGTAAAATTTTTACAGAAATTGAATTTCATATTTATTTATATCAAATTAGCAGCCTTAGACAGAAGTTTCATGCTTCTAACTGTAAAAATGACGATAATTCCATACAAATCACCACCCCTACTTTCAACCCCTTACAACCCTTTTTTCGCGTTTAAAAATAGACTATGTTGTTTCTGAGGCCCTAGACTAAATATTGGTTAGGGTAACAGCAAAACATACTAAACAAAACATTCACCAAAGTCTAAAATATTCCCAAACAAAATTTCATCCCCTATAGTTATTTAGCACCCTTGAGGGTAACATTTTTACAAAAATTTAATTTCATATTTATTTCTATCAAATTAGCAGCCTTAGAAAGAAATTTCAAGCTTCTAACTGTTAAAATGACAATACTTCCATATAAATTACCACCCCCACTTTCAACCCCTTACAACCCTATTTTCGCGTTAAAAAGTAGCCTATGTTGTTTCTGAGGCTCTAGAATATCTGTGTACCAAATTTCATTTAAATCGGTTCAGTAAACAATAGTAGGCGACACTTCCATACAAACTTTCACCCCCACTTTCAACCCCTTACAACCCCTTTTTCGCGTTAAAATATAGCCTATGTCCATCCTCAGGCTTTAGACTATATGTGTACCAAATTTCATTTAAATCGGTTCAGTAGTTTTGGCGTGAAAGCGAGACAGACAGACAGACAGACAGACAGACAGACAGACAGAGTTACTTTCGCATTTATAATATTAGTAAGGATATAGATAAGATATTAAGAATTTAATCGAAATTACTTAATATGTGTACATACATGTTATGTACATACATACCCAATATGTATGTACTTACCAATATGTTAAAACTGTTCAATCAATTAAAAGCTTTTGTTTTATCTTTGACTTCTCTATTGGACTGAAGTCAGTGTGAGATAGTAGTGTATATAATAAAAGTATTTAAACATTAGCGGGCAGGTTGGCATACCACAGTGCGCACGCCGCGCCCTCTACACCTCAACTAAAACATGCTCTCATTGTAAATTCAAACAAAGCAAAACAGTTCGCGATTTCAATGCGGTTTTACCTAACTTTAATTTATTTTGTATTGTGAAAACATTGCTGTTAAAATTGTTTGATTGTTAAAATTTAAAACATTCTGTATATACATAAACTGGATATATGTAAATTTACTTTTTTTTTTTTCTAAATTTAATTAAAAAGTTTCTGTGTCATACATTCTAATTCTGGAATTGGAATTATATAATCTTGGAATTATTCCAATACAAATTTTCGATAAATAATTAAAAAGTCTTTAATTTCCCCGTCTTAAAGTGAGGTTTTATGTTAAAAAAAAACTTAAATAATAGCAATTGTATTGTACATTTTCACAAAAAACCACAATTTGGCACTTCGATCTTTTATAATGTACGAACTTTCCGCACTTTCAACAAAAATGTTTCATCCACTCTTAATATTCACACATATTTCCAAACGACTCAAACAATACAGTTATTATACAACAACGATTGAAACAGTTCCAAACAAATATTTAGCTTTAAAACTTTGCTTAAAGTTTACACACAAACAGTTAAGGAATAAACTTTTGTATTACAACGAGTTATTTTCTGAGTAATTCAACTCGAAATGGAAAACCCGAAGGAACCGCGGCTTACGATTGATAGGGGAATTATTTATTTAGGAGTTCCGTGTGTCGAGGTCCGGCACCTGAACCATGTAATTAATGTGCAAGCTGACGTTTATTGATGGTCTAGAGTTGGAACTCCGAGTTCCGAGGGAACTCAATCCCCTTCCAGACGAGCATCTCTCAGCTGTTTTTTATGGATTATCTACGACTATGGGTGTCTGCACCTCCTTCTATTTAGACTTAGGAGGGTAATGTTTTTTCGTATGTATGTTTTGCAGGATGTGAACGATTTTGATACCCGAGTGTCATAGTGTGAATGTGAATGTTCAGTCAGTCGAGTATTTTGGTTTTTTAATGAGTTAATAGTGTTTTAACAAAGTTATTTTCACCACTTTTTACATTTCAATCGCAGCCAGAATAAACCCGTATTCAGCATTCTGTTTCGAACAGGAATTAAATCAAATCGAATAGATTAAGGTAAGACGAGTCAAGTTAAACTGGTTTCTGGCAAAAATAATAAATAGATGGCGTGTAACAAAACACGCGCGAACTCCTCACGCTCCAGCGCCAGCGGGGCGAGGCTGTAATAAAGAGAAGCTCATTTTGTAAGCAGTTCGTTATTATGTTTCGAGGCCGCTAACACATCAAAGGCATCGTCTGACACAGGACGGCGGCGGCCCTTTGATGTTAGATCGGTCGCTTCATTTGTCTCAGCGACTGCCAAATTATGGATTTTAATTAAAACCAAGTTACACGTTGCCATTGAAATTTAAGCCCTAGTTATAATTTTAGAGCTAAGGTGGCGAAGCTTGAAAACTTTCATTGTACTCATAAACGGTAATTGAATTAAAATTATTACTATAGCTAACTATAGCTTAGCTTCATTGAAGTGTAATTTAAAATGTTATTTAGGATTAAGATTAATTACGATATGTTTTTTTTTTGTAGTATAATGTGTCTCAACAGCCAACTGATTTCGCTAAAAAAGCGACTGCTGTCTATTGTCATCTTCAGCAAATTATCGATGCGCTGCCTACCTTAAGTGGACAGAGGAAGGGACGCACAAAAAGAGGGTATTTTCCTTTTCTATACATACCATCACCCGCCGAGTACAATTCCCCTTCCTATACTCTCATGATTATAGTAATAAAATTAGTGATTAAAATAACGTGGAACATAACAGGTTTAAATTATTCAATTCGAAGATAAGAAATTTAGTTAAATAGATGATAAGGGGATTTTGAAAACATTATTCAACACACAGCTTTAGGTGCAAACCGAAATGGATGTCAACAATTGTGCCGGATACGAATTTGCGATCGTATATTTAGTAGGCCATATCTAATATATAAAATTCTCGTGTCACAGTTTTCGTTCCCGTACTCCTCCAAAACGGCTTGACCGATTCTCATGAAATTTTGTGAGCATATTCAGTAGGTCTGCGAATCGGCCAACATCTATTTTTCATTTTTTTTTTAACTGCGCGCGTACGGAGTCGCGGGCGACAGCTAGTATTCAATATATTTTTAAACGCTTCCATGGCATCATTTATCTGTGTTTTATAAAGAACGAATAGAGATGTAACATCCTGCCTCAAACAGAACTTTTAGCATCCCTTTTTGTTAATTGAACTAAAACTAAGCTGATGGAAACCTATACAGCCTAAAGTCTAAGTCGCATAACGGTGAGTATCAAATGGAGTACGATTTGAAATTTCCGAAACTATGACGGATTAACCTCTCATCTGGAAACAACTATTTGAAAACAAATACCTTTTGAACGAATGCCTGACAAATTGGCCTTTAACATACAATAACTCCAAACATCCATACCTATTTTGTCAAGAGATAAAACTAGTTCTAAATAAGATATTAAAAAATACACATACACCGAAACACATTAAAAATATTTCTATATAACTTGAAAATAATACAAAATTAATCCATACGAACACATCGTCACACTCAATCCAACCCTTTCATCGCTGAATTAAGGTTAGGTAGTAAAAACGTTTGGGGTCTATTGATATAATTGTTGACAATCTTGATTGATTGTTGAAGTAATTGAATTGCTGTGTCGCGGGTTCTTGGCCGAGTGTTAACAAGTGTTTGGGCCTCGCTGCGTACTCTTATTCAACCCATATTGTTGCGTAATTTATCTGTTTTGTGTACATGTATAAATAAATAAACCCATCATTTATGATTTGATGATATTATGGTTACATTTTGTGCGTAATTAAAATGCAATGTTTTAGCTAGAAAATAGCTTTAGTGTAATCTGTCAATGCAAAAACATTTTTTTTTTCGTTAATGTTGTAACAGTCACATAAATTCGAAAACTTCTCTTAGAGGAATCACAACAGCTGTATCTTTATATAGCTACACTCATCACCTGCCCTTATCCCTATGGAGGATCACAGTATGTACTACTCCTCCATACATCTCTATCAGCCGTCATAACTGAATTTACCCCCTTCTTACGCATATCCTCTTTGACACAATCCATCTTTACTTTCTTTGGTCTTCCTCTACCTTTATATCCACATTCAATCTCATTACTATCATTATTATTATTATTTTTATAGCTACACTAAATTGTAAAATTAGCTCTTGTTTTTGCTTGTTAGAGGTATAGAAAATCAAAGTTCCGACGAGAGGGGTAAACTTAAAGTTTTCAAGCTAATTAAAACTAAACAGACTTGAAATAAAATTCCTCAGTTAACAGAGAGTAAACTAAAAAGATCAATTTGTTCAAAGGTTCAGTTGTCAAAGGGTTTGATTTTATTAAATTACCGATTTTTCATCTTTAATATACACTTAAATACCTTTAAATTAATTTGTAAGTAAGCGAAATGTTTCTTAGTTCAGTATTTCGTTAGATTTGTATTTTTATACGAGCACAATTTCGCTTAATATTGTGAGAGAGAGCATTATTAATTTGATTTGTTCTTCCAGTAAGTGACCTGGAAATATACCCGTTGTAAGAACCTTGTAAATGCTTCTTTCTATGAATTTAATATGTTCAAAAAAATCTTATATTTTCATGTCATACATTTCTTCTAACTTCGTGATATTACATTACAACATCTACAAGGAATATTAAGTTAATACTTACATGAATTTAATAAATGTTTTTCTCAAAAGACTAACAGACTTTTAATTTGAAACAGAAATCTCTAAGAACGAATTATAAAATCATCCCCTAAAGTAGACGATGAAAGAAAATAATTTATAATTGGGCAACTATTTCCTTTTTTTTTAATTCAGCAAGTATATTATTAAGTATTTTTTTGCAAAAAAAAATCTGCAACTGAATAACATTTTAAATCGAAATAAACCTTAAAAATTCAACAGTTGATATGACCGCATTAATCAAGTCTAGTGTTGTGCAAGTTGCAACGTTTTATACTCGAAATACAAATTGGAGTGGAGTTTGCATGACGAATGTGCCACTTCGTTAATTGAGCCCATTCTCACGGTGTGCCTACTTGCCCACGCGTCCACTTGCCCACTCGGCTGCACCACGCGCCAGTTGCATTGAGATGGAACCTTAGAGTTCATTGTTCTCTTCTTGTATTTTTTATTAATTGTAATAACATTTCACATATATTACGTATTTAGTTAAATGAGGCGCGACTGAAATTACCCCTGGTCCCTGAAAGAATTATGAATGCACACAAAAATATAAATGAGAAAATATGTTCTGAAGCCTTATTGCTACCATGAAATAGAAATGTTGTATTTAAATACATGTTTCTAAGCTAGTCTGTAGTTATGTTAGATGGCCATAAAAATGCTATGCTATATGCTAATGCTATATAAAGTGTAAAATAATTAGATTCGTTGTAGAAATTGTTAGGAGTTTTCTAATAACAAATTTCAAGAATTACAACTTTCGGTTGAATTGTTTTTCGCTAACTGTTTTTATTACAAATTTAAACCACCCCGGGTCTCGAGATCACTTAAAACTTCACCCCTAGGGTGAGGATTCGAAAACAGATCTTGTATGAATTTTACAATATTCTCTTTATATCTGAGATACTGTTTTGACATTTTGATTACTGCCTTTAGGGAAACATGTTTTATTTTTCTATGTTTTTAACATTTTTTCAACGATAAAGACAAAAATAAAGAAAGCTTTATTTACCTTATTAAAAGATATAATGTGGATTGTATTATTTACACTTTTACACGCACCTTTTACTAACAAAGTTTACCTCTAAATAGTTATCTACGACAGTAAGAAAGAAAAAAAATGTTTTTTGATGAAACCAGCTTAATCATTTTAAGAAGCCAATGTATCAAAATATACGTACGTACGCATTTATATTGAAAAAAACTCTCAAAACAGAATACAAAATTAGGTTAGGTTACGAGATAGACAAAAGAAAAAATTATGTATAAAATTTTCGAATACAAGATTTCCAGGCATCGAAATAGAACAAGCATTTTACCTGCTACTTTGTGGATATTAACAATGAATTAAAGAGGTCATCAGTATCATTAATAATTGCTATCTATATTAATCTGTCCCTGGTCCAGCACGTGACTCAGCATAATTCGCAACGTGATCAAAGTGGGACGGTTAATCTCTATGCGGTGTATGTTATGAACTACGATCTATTGAAGCTATACTAAACCGTTACCAGTATTAATATTGACCAATAGAAATTTGTAGCATAGATCTAAATGATATGATAAACATAAATAAATCTTACTAATATTATAAATGCGAATGTTTGGATGTTTGTTTGAAGGTATCTCAAGAAAGATTCGACTGGTACCGATGAAATTTGGAACAGCTGTAGAACATAGTCTGGAAGACTACTTGTTTTTTAATACCGCGCAGACGGAGTCGCGATCGACAAGTAGCTAGTATTACGAATAGAATTAAAAAAGGAGGGTTAATGAAATAGTTAACCTCATATGGTGATGTGTTTAAAATTGCGAGTATCGACAAATAAAAATAGATCAGATTTAACAAACAAATTTATATAATTTGTCTTTATAATTAAATTACTTTGATTGGTTGTCTAGGTTTCGCAGCAAAAACAATTTTATGATAAAAAAAACATTTAAACCTATACTAAATATCTATAATTTTTTCTTTCATATTAAACGACGAGTAATACAATAACAATAGGAAAATAAACAATTATCCACAACACAAAAGAGAAATATTTCCCTAAAAACGATAATAAACTTCATCTATTCTAACACTAAAATCCACCTCAGTATTGCGTCGCTTGCCACATGTTCCACGCTCGTGTTTGCATAGTCTATTATTTCAACCGTACACTCCATAACATAATTAGGTAAACCGTTCAAATCTCAATATTTATTCTAAATTCGGTAGCTAATCAACACGCCAACGTGTACCACTTTAACGTCTTCGTACACAACATTCATTTGATTAAGATAAATTGATAAACATTGGAGAAATAGAGACATACATTCGTTCATTCATTCGTTCATCGTAGTCGGGAAAATAGTGTAGGCGGGACTGAACTACATTATATTTCTAACAATTGAAATTAAAACTTACAAGTTAGCAAAATAATTTCAGAAGTAATCCTAAATTTCCGATATTTCGACTTAACCGCAAACGGAGACCGGCCATCGCGCTCATCCTCCAGATGAGCGCGATGGCCGGTCTCCTCCGTGTTATCCCCCGCATTCTCAGCGCACCCCCTCCCCCAGGCTAAGGCGCATCACAACTATTCAGTCGGTAATCAGTACTGCTTGTTCATGAGTCTAGCTGAGGATTATTGGATTGATTCGGAATTAGAAAGCGCCCGCCCTTTAATTAAGATTGTGTTATTAAGCGTATGTATATCAAGAAATTATATTGATTTGGATGTATAAAAGGGATTACAAATGAAGTTAAAATACAATTAAAAAGAAGGTTTTTTTGTTCTTTTATTGAAAATGCTCAAACATTATATACTGAACAAACCAATATAACATCTTAGTAAGTACATAACCACGTTACGAAAGTTGTGTTCACTAGGAAAAATTCGAATTACTTTTAACAAACATATTTAAAGTTATAATTTTAATTTCTACCAGTTATATTGTTTTCGAATTTGGAATGGTATCGCTATTATGGATACGTGTCCATCGAACGGTGCGACGATCAAAGCAATTAGCTCGAGTACAAGGGCGGCATTGGAGCGCGTTCAATGCAATTCAAACGAACTGATTAATCGCCTGGGGCGATAATTCGTAATACAGTTGAGATTCGGCTTCTGTGTCCAAGAAACAAAATACGTTACTCAGTATGAGAATGATTTAACTAAAGTTGTACTATCTCACCTTAATCAAGATTTTATGTGACGTTGAAATATTTATATAGAAAAAATTGGCGATAATCTATTTTTTGTTTGTCAGTCATTCCATTACTGTAATTGTAACCATTAGTTTTACACCATGATAGAAATTAAGAAACATATAAAATAGTTTTTTTTTTCATATAACATGCGAGGAGTAATTCAAAATATTATTTAACGTTCCCATCCAGCACATTTCGTGTCACCACAAAACTTTTCATCATACAAGCAAATATTAAAAACAACTGCTACAAAAGGGAGAACCCATCAAGAGGGAAGTAATAAGAACAGAAATGTTAGCTGCAAAGCCTCAAAATGTTAGTTTATGAAAATGTAGAGAGATGTTAATTTCCCTAGTCTTTCACATAACTGAAGCGTTGTAGCCGACACGATGGTCTGTAGCGCCAGTTGCGACTAATTAAAAAACTAAAATCTTAATTCACCATCCAGCAGTTGACAAGAATTTAGGAGACAAATCAAATAGACTTACGTTAAGTAATAAAAATAATCAGTATCTTATATCGTTTCACTCAATCTTAGTAGATTAGATATAGCTTGTATAATAGCTTTACCTACACAGATAAGTTATGTTTATCTGTACTCGTAAGTGAAATTACACATTACATTTGTTGATGAACCAAATAAATAAATAAATAAAATAGATGGCGATTTTTTTTTGTGTAACTTCAGGAATATCCAAGAGTTTAAACTGTCTACGAAGTCATGATTTAGTCTGATATATTTTACATAATAAGTCACGTCAAAACGTAAGTTTTACATAAAATCGATCGAGCTGTTGTGTCAGACGTTGAAGTCAATCTGCGGTTTAATTATTTCAGCGGAGAACATTGTTAATGCAAATTGTTGAACTTCACATTCGACGTTATATCTAGAACAAAGGAACTCGCTGAGTCTTAAACGTCTAAAATTACATTTCCTTTAACAATAGCTTTTACTTGTTTAATTACCATTACAGCAAGGAAAAATTATCAGAAGACACCGTTAGTTACACACAATGAGTGTACTTGCATAATATACGACCAAAATAACACGAGAGATACTCGTGGCATGCAATACACAAGTACTTATACCTTACCTTCTAGCTTGCAATTCTACAATGACCTGTACAATTATCGTACTTTTTGTGCAATGTTTTTAAGCCATTGTGATATCAGCGAACCAGTAAAATCAATGACAGACTACTTAATTTCTTAGTGCAAGCCAAAATTGTCTCACCTAAGTTAAACATGTTTTACCAGTATGTAGACAAACATGGTTATATCTGAATTCGTTCCTAATTAAGGTTCCTTGTATGTACGTAAATAAATTGTTATTTGTAAACAACTAGCTGTTGCCCGCGAATCCGTCCGCGCGGAATAAAAAAAACTTAATTAATAGCCTATGTGTTAGACTATGTTCAGCAAGATCCATGGAGCCGTTCTGGAGATAACTTTTAACAAACATTCATCCATCCTTTCATCCATACATCCAAACTTTCGCATTTATAATATTAGTAAGTGTAAAATGAATTTGAAGGTTAATTTTGAGGGTCTTTGTTATGTTCGTTATATGAGTTAATAAAGCTTTATGGTTTTGTAAACGACGCATACCTCAGGGGAAACATTTTTGTTAGCACTAATCGTTATATTACTATGTTTAGTACATCCCATGTTCATATTTCAGAGTTTAAGGCTTAATGCTTTATGAGCATATTAACATGTAATTTATCTGTACATGAAACCAAAGCTGTTATAAAGAGGAAAGATTTTTGATGTGAAACATCTATAGGATCACTTGTAAACCGAATTGTTGGCGTGGCGACGCTTGCCGTGGCGACGGGTCGCCTCGCTATACTAAGGTATACATACATTTATATATATATATATATATATATATATATACATACATTTATATATATATATATATATATATATATATATATATATATATATATATATATATATATATATATATTTTGTTTGTTTGTATGCACCGAATAGACTAGGAGAATACTAAACCGATTTGAAAAATTCCTTCACTGTTGGGAAGCTACAATATCCCCGGGTGACATAGGCTATATTTTTACTCATTTTTTTTTTAATTCCGTGCGGACGTAGTCGCGGGCAACTGCTAGTTCCATGTATAAAAGATGTATAGATCAAATTATCTTAGATCTAGTTATTTATCAAGCTTTGTCATTAAGTCAAAGAGCCACCTTTTGTGAGTGACAGCAGAGTTTGTATTTGTTCGGGAGCCGATTTGCTTTTCATCACCCACCCCCCGTACCAAGGCCCCTCCCTGGGCCTTTGTGTAAAGAACTTGATTCTATATTTAAATGCAGTTTGTGGAGCGCGTCTCCGCCGTTTGTACTATCCAAGATTAAAAATCCACTTTTTGATCAAGAAGGCACGCAAGAATGAATCTATTCACATCGGTTGGAATATTAAAGTTTGGGAATAGAAGTTTTCTCTCGCATATAAAAGTGAGTGCATCTTGTTGACGGTCGACGTCCATTCAAAACGGATTCAGAATATTGGTATGTTGCTTTCCGGATTAAAATGGAAACTATATCGTGAATAATTCCGAAAGGCAATATAGTTTATACAAAAAAAAGTCCAATTTATATTCGTTTCAGTTCGAAAAATTCGGCATCACATCTTTTGTACTAGGTTTTTTGAAATACAAACAAAATATATTATTTTCTCAATCGAACATCAAAGTCGTAAAGGAAAGTTTATACTTTTGAAGTATGGTAGAGTTTCACGGCTTTTGGGGGTACTCGTACCAAAGACAACTACGAGTATAATGTGACAAGAATACTTATGAAAATTTGATATTATTTAATAGTTCAGTAGTAAGGTTAGACAAGAATAAAATTAAATTATACCATGTTCTTCTGTACCTACATATATATAACTTCTAAGAGGGGCATCCTATTCAAGAATAAACTATTTTCACACAAAACAAACTCCACGGAAACGTATAAATTACACTAACATTTATATTCTAATACTGCATTGAGTAGCATATCATCTATTATAAATTGGTCTCTGAGCCTTTTGAAATCGTCACAAGATAAGCGTAGTTTAAATGCAGGACGAGAAGTTCAGTGTGTCAAGTTGAGCTGGCCGTGTGCCACGACATTTGGACTGTATCCAAAGTGTCAGAAATCGTACAACTTGCCGTGACATTACAGTTTTGATAAAATATGAGTTACGTCAGAGGGGATCAAGTGAATGAATGGTATGCATGAGGGGTTCATTCATCATTCACATGTCGTAAAGCGCTAGTTAATGCAGTGTTGGCATTACAGAGAATGAACCTTTGTGAAAGCCTAATAAATTGATGACAATAAATTTTCACATTGTTAATTTAAATAAATAATATGAATTACTGACGTACTCAGAGCCTTTAAATGTTTGTAGCCAATTGATGAGTCTGGATGAGGCAGCTAATTATTTTATTCAAGTTCGTAAAATATATCTCTACTATGTATGTATAAAGCAGGATTTAAAATTAAATTTAACGTTACTCGTTCTAAGACAGCCTATGATTGAACCGGATTGTACCGAACGGTCGTAGTACAGTCACGTACAGTCAAGTGCAGCTTCGTTCCCGCATCTTGTCTGCAATGTTGCGTCGCCAGCCGCCAATGGAATTTCAATGTTACCAGATTTCGACGTATTGAAAAAAATAATAAGTGATTTAAACCTTAACGAAATTTTGCACATTCAATTTATTAAGAATTATATCTTAGTAATATTATAAATGCGAATGCTTAGATAGATGGATGTATGTTTGTTTGAAGAAATCTCCAGAACGGTTCAACGGATCTTGATGAAATTTGGCACGGTTGTAGAACATAGTCTGAAAGAACACATAGGCTACTATTATAAAGTTTTTAAATGCTGCGCGGATAGAGTCGCAAACGACAGCTAGTGATGATATAAATTTACAATTAATTCCATAGTATTATTCTAAAAACCTGACATCCAATATATTTGTCATATGTGACGCAGTTAAGCAACTCATTAGTAAAGCAGAGACAAGGTGTACATTACCAACATTAACTTTAACACGTCACAGTTGATGCCGCATTCGGGACCGCACCGAAACGCAACGCTGAATATTTTGAATGTACACCGCCGACGAAAATTTCGAAGGCATTAGCAGATTAAAATATTTACATATAGCGAAACGGAGTCAAAATTCAACGTATTTAAAAATTAAACTATTGAATTCATTTCTAACTATTTAATTCGTGTTTGTGCTCGACTGCCAAAAGTTTATAATAACTGTATTCCACTAAGTACGTAGTTTGACTGATTTTAAATAGTGCAGTTTCTTTAGATTCGTATTATTTCATTGTATATCAAGTGGGTACAACTTATTTGGTCTATGTATGATATAGCCATTTATGGTTGAGCTATAATTCAATGCTTATAATAATTTTACTTCGTTAATAAACTTACTTTATCTGTTCACAAATAGCAGTAGGAGAGGCTAAATTTGGAGTAACTCTAGCGCCGCGATTTCCTATAGGACTATGACCCTAGGATGCTGAAGAGAAAAAAGGTTATGTGATGTTATACCTTTTCAGCGGAGCGGTAAACGTAAACAGTGTTTTTAAAAAAAGTCATGTAATCCAAACAGAAATATTCTAGTTGGTTAGTATATTTTATACGCGCCAAGTTAATTTTATTTATTTATTTATTTATTGAACATTTCGCCTTTTCCAGGCATCGTTACATATAATTTTTTAACATACAATTTTTTAAGTTACCATAAGATCTCTTCTTCCAAATTGTCATCTCTGGTGATATTTAAAGGGTTATCAATTGTTTTTATCAATCATCTTTTTATTAACTTAGTTTTTTTTTTTACTTAAGATATTATATACAAATACTAATATCATAAAGAAGAAAGATTCGATTGTTTGCATTAAATATGTTCCGAAATTGAACCGATTTGAAAAATTCTTTTGTTGGGAAGGTACACTATACCTGGTAACATAGGCTATATTTATTACTACATTTTTTTATCCGTGCAGACAAAGTCGCAACTGCTAGTAAATTCTATATCGATTAATTTATCACTGAAATAAAATATATCCCTAATAGTGGAAGGATTATTATCAAAACTGTTTTATTGACTCCGTGATTGTCCTGCAAACAAGAATATTTTGTGACGTGACGTGTAACGTGAGTGTTTTAGCCGTTTCTATATAAGTTAATGTCTCACGAAAGTTTGTATAATTTAATAAGAATATTTTTTCATGAACAAATAAGTAATTAGATGACTAAAAAAGACATATCCACTTCATACTTATTTATTCTTTTTTATATTATACCAGAATATAAAATAACCCAAGCCTTTTCCTCTTCGCTGAACAAACATAGTTTAATAAAATTACATTCATACGACATAAAAAGATGGCAATAAAAATGTTACTAACAATCTTATTTGTAGATGATAAAAACACCCAATTCCCTTTGCAAAAGTCTAAGCAATGAAATATGTTTCTCTCGTAATTCGGGGTCAAGGGGAGCCGCTGCTACATACTACCGATTTATATTTACAACAAATATTCGTCCTCCTGATGAATCCAGATTTATTACCTATTCTGAGTATAAGCGATAAAGAGCTTTACGGCATTAATAATACAGGCGATTTATATTTCTTTTCTCTATTCCTAATAATTGGATCACATTACATCGGTTTTATCAATACCTTTAAAACTATATGAAGTAGAGTATATACTAAGATATAATAGAGAAATAAGCTCTCTTCGACCGTGTTTTTGTAATGGGGCGATCAGATAAAGAAACCTCATTAACGACCTGAAACGTGTTTCTTACGTAATTTATTTCAGCAATGAAAGATAATAAAACTAAGTTTATATCTGTAACATGAAGAAATATAGAGAAAAAACCGTGTAAATCGTTAATTATATTTGATAGTAGTCGTGGGTTTCTGAGATCTAATTATCTGTATAAACCAAATAGTCATCCCTGTCAAAAAATAATAGCAATAGTTTCAAAATATTTATTATTGTTGATTTTAAAAAGTACAAATAAAGATCTTATAAATTTCATGTCAACGTAAATTTTTTAGAATAAATATATATTTTTTCATAAATCTTTATTAGCGTAAAAAAAGAACAGGTAAATGTATTTTGAAATTGATAGATTACTTCACTGAATATAGCAGAATATTGAGTATCTCTGTTGGTCTCTAGAGACTGTGACGGGGGCGGGGGTTGAGGGTTGAAGCTTGATGTTATTCGTGAGAAACGACTGCTCACTAAAACAAGCTGTCATTCAGTCGTGTATCAGCATGAAGAAAAACCTTTACCATGTTCCGTCAAGTATTCCCTATGGAGCGTACGAGTATTTTGATACTTGTGTTGTTTACAAATGGAGCTACTAAATATTTAAGACTTCTTAAATTATTTTAAGAGATACAATATTACTTTATTTTTATCACCAACTGAAGTTTTATTTTTTTCAGTACTTGTGGTTCCTTTTCGTATAAATAAAGTGAATATACATTCGTAAATATAACGTACCAAAACTTTATATGTTGTTTGCAATTACTTAAACTTGATTTTTTAAACCCAAAATTCCTACTGATAGAGGCTCTAATTAAAAAAATAATTTAAGTCAAGTTAAAAAAATCTCCAATTTTATATAAAACACTTTATTATTTTATGCCAGTGACATTAAAAATAATTATATGTATGTGTTTTGTGCCAAATTTTATGACAACTAAGGGAAGAAGACAAATCTAATAACGCACTCTGTCAAAAAGCGGATAGTCGTTGTTATCTCTATCTATTTTACTAACTATCACAATTTACAATGATTTTATGATTTTGGTGAAGAACTCATTTTTAAGTGTATTTTAAGTTAATTTCAAAAAAATCATGACAATATTCAAAATATGTTTTCATTACTTCTATTTTCTCAATTATTCGCATTTTCTAAGAAATTAATAATTCGAAGTAGCAAAGCTTTCTTTAAAAAAATAAGAACGTCCCAAAGCGAGGTTCATTAAAATTATAAAAAATATACAGCATTATATTTCAAGGTAGAACCCTCGTCAGAACACGATTTTGAATCAAGGATCCATATATCATGGCGGTGTGACATAGGACCGCGCACACGACCACGGTCCACAGTCCCTCCCTGAATATAAGCCGAGGGATGTGATAACGGTGGTGCTTATTAAATGCCAATAAATGTCAATTTAAATAAAAGGGTGTAAAAGTACTAACGATTTTTAAATGTACTGCTTTTTTAAGATCGCGCGAAAGCGGATGAAGTATTTTATGTTCAACGTTTTATTGAAAAAAAGTAAAAGCATAAATGTAAATTGAAAAATTGAAAAGTTTTTTCCTGTCATCAGTGTGCTTTTATTATTCTAGTCTTACTATCTGACTAATATCATATATGCGAAAATTTGGATGCTTGTTTGTTAAAATGTATTTCCATCAAGGCTCTACGTATTTTTCTGAAATTCGGCACAGGTGAAAATTTATAGTCTGGAAGAATGCATAGACTTCTAGTTAAGCATTGTTTGATTCCGCGCGTACAGAGTCGAGAGCAAAAGCTAGTCAATTAATAAATATGAACTCTGAATTTTTTCATATCATAAAAATTGTGTTAAACTTGATAATACAAAAAAAAAAACAAAAACCTTGTATACACTTAAACTATACACAAAAAAATATAAAGCAAAATTTCTTTAATTTGAAAAAAAATGAAACAACATTATAAATAAAAAAATAGTATAACAACTTCATTCGACACCGTCTCAACCGAAGTAATAAAACATTTCTAAATCAACCAGTTGTAAATGAACATAAAGCTCATTGCATTTAAATAATGTTATTATACAATGAATTATTATTGCTCATATGGAACATGTTAAATTCACGTAACGCCCTCCGAATGTTCATATGAGAAAATCCCCGTAACGTACGGCCGCCAATAAAACAAGACATAAATTTAACAGGCGAGTGTACACGCAGTCAGTGTGTACAAACCATTGCCGACTGTAATCTGTTACGAGCCTAAGACGCCTACACATTTAAAGCTTCCAAATTAATAAGGATTAAATGTTTATTTTTAACTAAATTAAAAATAACAGAACTTAAAAATACGAAGAAAAAAATAGCAAATTCTCTTTGTTTTTATTAAGGTTTAAGGAAATAAGGTCTATAAAATGTAGTATTTCCGAACAAGACTTCTATCTCTTAGGTTAGTAAAAGAAATTATGTACATGTTTATATATTTTAACTAGCTGTCGCCCGCGACTCCGTCCGCTCGCAGTTAAAAAATGGGGGGGGGGGGGTTATGAAAAATAGATGTTGGCCGATTCTCAGACCTACTGAATATGCTCACAAAATTTCATGAGAATCGGTCAAGCCGTTTCGGAGGAGTAGGGTGACGAAAATTGTGACACGAGAATTTTATATATTAGATGTAAATTTGAACAAAAATATTGTCATCTCTCTTTGAAAAAAACTTAATTCCTTACATAATACAATATATACAAAATTCCACGGTAATACGAAATAATTCACAAAAGAACCTTACGTTATGTTATAGAAAAATGCATATATTTTGACCCAGATCTGAGTGAAACCTTGAAATACATCAGCTGGCCGTCTTCCAAAATCTGTCCCTCATAGTGAGCATACTACTTCGACTTGTCACAATTATCTTCTTACAATCTATCTACACTACTGAAATCATAGAATTTAATTCCAACTTACAACCAAAATATCGTACAGCAAAAGCTATAATTTAGAATATATGCTGTGACAATTTTTGACATTACATTCATCATCATCTCCCTGACCTTCTCCCACTTACGTAGGATCGGTGCACCAAGTGTCCGTCCTCCAAATCAATATATTTGTAGTCATCTCATCATCATTGTCACCCCCTTCTTGATCATGTCACCTTTCACGCAATCCATCCAATCCAATTCTGACATTACATTGTAAGCGTAAATTTTTAATATTAATATTTTTAGTACTTTGTACATTTCATAAAAGTATATTAAAATTTGAATACTTTGTTAACGTCAAATAATAGGTTTTTCATTATAAAGGTACTTTAACGTAATCATAAGGGTTTCGCGTTTCCCCTTGCGTCCCCCTGAACCTGACCGCCTTCTCATAACAATATTACGGCCTAATAAAATTTCCCTGACGCTAATATAGGCAACTCGTAAATTTCGAGCCGATAAGTAAGGTGTGAAAAACATGTACTAACAAAATTACATTTACTATTGACATAGAATTTCAGATGACAATATGTTTTACAATTATAATAGAAATTATAACGAACTAGCTTTGTGTTCTTCCAGATTAAATTCTAAACCTTTGTAAAACATCGAAAACTGTTAAGCCAGTTTGTAAATTCCTTCTAACAAACATCCATCTAAACTTTCGCATTTATATTATTAGTACGATTAAAAGACCACAATTGAATATCCTTACGCAATAATGTTTCTTCAAATCTTAAGATAATTTGGTTATTGATGAAGAGATAAAAAAAAACTATGTGGAAAAACACCAATTCTCGAAAGCAAGCGGCATGTTAAAACTTGTGAAATGTTAATTTTCACCCTTTTAACGGCTCTTGAGGCTTTAAAACTAATTCTCAACTGTAAAACAAATTCGTTTCACTGGACTAATTTACACTTTTGTTAATTTCATTCTCGTTATAGTACCTACTTCAATTTTATTCAAAGCAAATATTTTAAACCACTCTAAATAAGTATAAGAAGTCCTGAAAACGTCCAAAAGTCTATATAGAAGTTCATAATGACTTAAGCTTATTTCAAAAATCTTTAATTTTGTTTTAATAAAGTTAAGTAGTTAACGTTACATTTCTTTATAACGAGGACTTTATGAACATCTCTACATTCATTAGAACATTACCGTCGCTTAGTAAAACAATACAGACGTCGTCGTAATGCAGTACTAATATTACCGTAGCTCTACGTCGTAGATGTGCTACACGGTAGCATCGTAGCACTAATCGCTACGGAGATTAGTTCTCGTCTCGAGGTATGGCAGGGTTGTTTCGTTTGTTACACATTTGATATATTGTGTTAGATGCGAATTAGGCAAAGTGCTTCAAAATTTAATTATTCATTTTCCTAACATATGTTTTGCTTGATTGTAATATTATTTTGATATTCAATAATTTATAACTTTCATATTTCACTATGTTCACTTTAATAATTTTCAATTTCTATGCACATTTTGCTTTTAGCACAATTTGGCATTTTCTTCGTTTTTTTTTTTAGTTAACTTTAAAATAATACTTTTGTTATCTCTTTCTTTATTTTAAACGATTACTAACTAGATTTCCTTTGCTTCCCGTAGCTACAAACGATCATATTTATATAATATCGCGCTTCTTCGCTACGGTGTAGCACTAATTGCTACGCAACTCGTAGAGGCGCCATGCTTATGTTAAAGACCTTAGGTTAATTGCTACGGCGCTATTCTGCAGACTGTGAAGGTTTTAATAGAAGATGCGCGATCACTCATATATGGTATAAGTGTATTTTATACGATAACGAAATCACGGATTGCATTTGCCGAGATACAATTGTTCCCGTTATTTTTGGTCCTTTTTAGATTTTTTTTAAAATAGCTCTAAAATATTTGCATAACGTTTAATTACTTACAAAATAATAAAAAATTCTTAAGTTTTGAATCATATCTTTATAAAGTTTATACTAGTTAAGGAGCCAAGGCAACAAAGCAATAAAGATTTTTTAATTTTTCATTTTCATATCTTACTCACCGATAATCACTATAAAACCATAAATACAACATTATACATAAGCGTCCCCAATTAACAACAATTATTGTTTAGAAATAGTTATTCAACCTATTACACACTCACTGTTTCTAAAAGCGATTCATCACATTTGGGCATTTAATTTGTGCATGTCCATGCACAAAACGATTAGTTAAGTAACTTTTTTAATTTAAATTGTGTCCTACAATCACCGATTTTAATTCCTCCGTTCTGAAGAAATATCAAGAAATAACCAAACAACTTCGTTTAGCTAAAGTCATTTCGCGCGGGACATCGGCGCGTGTCATGACCGAGCGCACATGCCACACGAGTGCCACCCGTCGCAGCCGATCGCCGACTGACGCGGACTGGCTGTGTTGCCACCTACGAGACAATCCTACCATTACGTAACTGTTGAGAGATTTTTTGGTAGCTTTCAATTTTAGTACCTTTTATAGAAATATTCAAAACGTATTATTTTCATATGGAAAACGTGATTAATTTTTTTTTTTAAAAACCCACCCTAAAGTGTTAAATATAAAAACGTTTTTGTATTAACCTATATATAAAACCGGGTTTGAAAAGTACCAAATTCTAGGAAACTGATTTTCATTTATCGTTTATTAACATTGATATTTACATTCGGCTCATATATTTTTGTGGAGGTATAATTTTTCGTGGAATTCCAGGGAAGTTGTTGGGGTCAGAAAGAATCTGA
Source organism: Papilio machaon (assembly GCF_912999745.1). NCBI lineage: Eukaryota > Metazoa > Arthropoda > Insecta > Lepidoptera > Papilionidae > Papilio > Papilio machaon. The sequence goes on along the minus strand of NC_059989.1, from coordinate 573,206 downwards.
GGCACAGCGCATGCGCGGACCAGCCCCGCCCTGCCCCGGACGAGCTTGGCCCTATTTTCAACTAACTTGGATCGTGTAGAGTTTTATATTCAGAGTTCAAATTTGTTATATATTACAATGGTGATCGCAAAATGAATTTAAAAAAAAATTAACGCATGTTTTACTCAATTGTCGTTTTAAACATAGAAATTATAGATTATAAGAAATACTAAGTACAAAATATACTTTTTAAATTTAAAATGTACTATGAAATATCACTACAATTTTCTTTTTAAAAACTCAAAAGCTATATATAAAAATCTCAACCATTAGATAAAGAAAGTTTAGTTGGTTTAACACTGACGTAGAAGATACGTGCCCTTGACAGATGTGGGGCGAGGCACTTCTCATCTGTCAATCCGTTTCAGCAGTTGCAACGATTTCAGCGGCGCGGAAAATTAACGTATCGAATTTCACGTTGAAATGTATTTCAAAAATGTGCAAAGCTAAATCTTTAAGCTTCCATTAACATTTGCTATAACAATAAACAAATAGATATAATAATAAAAATTGACGATTGTATTAAAATTTAAGTAGCTTTTGCCCGCGACTTCGTTCGCATGGAATTTAAAAATACTTAATAAGTAGTCCATATGTTCTTCCAGGTTGGTATCTGGAGGTATCTAATAAGAAACATTCACCTAAATAAACATTCTAATTTTAAATATTATGTTAGTGAACATAAATTATATTCTGATCATAAAAAGTGTGTTTATCAAATTTTAGACCAATGTAATAGAAGTGGAGTCTTTAAATAAAATATCTATATATATAACTTAATTAATAGATTAACAATTTAAATAAAACGAAACGAGAATTTCCACCTATTTATAAATATTTTTTATGGTTATTTTTAACTTAATCGGAAAACGTACTTACGGTTCACGTTCCTCGATACTGGATTATAGGATTAACTAGGTTTAACCGGTAAAACTATCATCTTAATAGATTTTTTTATGGATTACACAACATCAGCAATTTACTCTTTAGTATAGAAAATTGAATTTTTTTACTTACTGAGACCTAAGAAGGAAGTCTTAATACATTCAAAAGACACGAATATGTTGTGCATTCTATATATTTCTATATTAATATAACATCTTTTGAAAATAATCAGTATAATTCATTATTCTTAAATATAATAGAAGAACATTAACTTTCTATAGTTTGTATATTTTTATACATTTAGATAAATGCTTCAGAAAATTACTTGGCAGTTTATTTTCCTTGCAATTGGCTTCGTAGCGGAACAATTACGAGGCTTGCAGTGCAATTGTTACGATTCTCTTGTCGTAAAAATCTATTGAGTAGAATAAGGATTATTGTGCGGATTGCGATGCGGTCAGCCTTCATTACCGATTATATTTTCCTTTTCAAGTCACTTTACAACTTTTAAAACAAACTAACAATTATCTCTTAAAAGCTCTATTGAAATAGTTCCAACAAAATAACGGCATCGTCCATTTCTTCAAACAGTAGCTTGGTTAAAATTTCGTAAAACGCAAAATCACTCGCAAGCTACGCCCTACTTTAAAATAAATCAAATTATTTGGCCCTCAGAAGCAGATCCTATCTGCGAATTCGACAAGATAAAGGACTCCAATCCATAACATCGGTAAATGTTTGACGACAGGATTGTTTAAAACGATGCCGACATTAAATTTGTACAGGAAATTGTGCCTACAAATAGGCCCTGATCCCTCGGTCTCGCGATATTTCAAACGCTCTCCATGATCACTGACTTAATTAAGATAAATCATACAATCACGAGCAAAGATGGCGTATTCCTTTCGAAGCTACTTGGTCCTGTATAAATTTCTTCATTTCCATTCTGAAATTCATGGTAAAGCGCAGTAAAATGTGTTTGCTTAAACTTGACATACATAGACTTTATTTGTATCATAACAATATCATGTTTTCACCACAATGGATTGAGTAAATCAATTTTATAGCGTGTTACAACCAGGCAGAGGCCGCGGGGTAGGGCGGGGGACAGAGGGCAGAGGCGGAAACTGCACCGAAATTAAGCCGTTACGCCAATTGTTTTAATTATTATTTCACTCTTTGATCGTGTCGTCGACTCATTAAAAAGACGTACGTTCGCATTCCATACTCTCGTGATATAATGGAAACGAGTCATTTTAATCCATTTTAAAAATTTCAATGCATTGTTCTACTATCTGTTGTGGAATTAATGCTTTATTGACTTCTTTCTTTTTTGTGCAATAGTTCTTTGTTTTTACTAACAATATATTGAGTTGGAACATATTTTGATTGTATTTATTCGTGGAATGTTCTTCAGATTTTTTTTTAGTTATAAGTAAATTAAAACAGCACGTTTATGTTCTACTTTTTTTTTCTTTATGTTTACGAAATTCAATAGATTTCTAATAGCTTACTACTTGGAGTTAAATTTCATACAACGATGTCTAAGACCCTTCATATACATGGAAACGTAAATCTTAGAAGAGAGCGATGCAAGAATACAATATAAGTTTCAAAGATTTACGTTATATTTTAAACGAAAGGGCTAACTTTACTTTATGGTAATTTAGCCAACATTGCACCCATTTGTAACTAGTTAAAAGGAGATAATTATGATAGATGTGACCAACAAAAATACAAAGCAAAAAAAAGTGACTTCACATGCGGGCTTGTCAAACTAAACACATAACCTAGTAGTTACAGTTCAGTTTGTGTTGTCCTGTCTATTGATATGTTGAATGTCTTTAATATTCGATAGTTTATCGCATAGCATGAACTATACTCGCATAAGACAGTTCACATGTAGCCTGTAATTGAGGGGCTCGTGACCTTTCCGTGTGACCGAGCATCACGACAGCCACCGAGCGCACTGACGCGGCGTCAGGAGGCTTTAAATTACACAGAAGCTCGTCACGTGTAAACTTAACATAACTACATCTTGCGTTAACGTGGCGTGTTTCACGGCACGTTAGCCTCACTGATGTGACGTGTACGGATAATACGAGAAGTCTTTAAATCAAAAGATGTTACTAGAATTTAAAAATAGAAAATTTCCATTATTTATTATTTTATTATTATTATTTAGAATATTATTATTAATATTTCATCTCGCGGAATTAAAATGAAATCTAGTAAAAAGCAATACAGCCTATTTCACCCGGAGATATTATAGCTTTCCAACAGTGAAAGAATTTTCCAAATTGGTTCAATAGTAGCCTATTCAATGGAAGAAAACAATCAAACCTTTACTCTTTATAGTATACATTAAGTAAACAATGACTGATGTTATCTTTCTTAACATATGTACTATCTGTCACCCGCGACTCCGTCCGCTAGGAAATTGTTCTACATCTGTGCCAGTATCCATTAAAATCTGTTTAGCCTAGATACCTACAAAGAAACATCCATCCATCTAAATTTCGCATTTATAATATTAGTAAAATATTAGGTCCTTACATATGAAATTGGCGTTTTGTATGGGAGGAACAAAAAGTCGAATATTTTTTAATATAATATATTTAATTAATCAAAGTATGAACCATTATTTTCTATGCACTTTTGCCATCTCATAGGTAGTTCATTGATCCCTTTACTAAAAAAACCAGTAGGACGGGAATCAATAAAATCTTTTAAGGCGATTTGGACTGCCCCATCGGAGTTGAATTTTTTCCCTTGCAAGAAGTTATCCAAATTTCGAAAAAAATGGTAATCTGTTGGAGCAAGGTCCGGGGAGTACGGAGGATGTCTTAGACTTTCCAATTGAAGCTCTTCTAATTTAGTAGCCGTCTGTTGCGCAGTGTGTGGTCTAGCGTTGTCGTGAAGCAGCAGTGGCGTTCAGCGATTGACCAGCCTAGGTTGTTTAGCCGCTAGCTTTTCCATCATGGTTTGCAATTGCTGACAATAGACATCAGCCGTAATAGTCTGGCCAGATTTGAGAAAACTGTAATGAACAATACCGGCACTAGTCCACCAAACGCTTACAGTAACTTTTTTGGGGTTAATTTTCGCTTGGGGCAGGATTTGGCTGGCTGGCCAGGATCCAACCATTGCGCTGAGCGCTTCCGATTATCGTAAAGAACCCATTTTTCATCACAGGTAATGATTCGGTTTAAAATACCTTCATTATTGTGCCGGTTTAGTAATGTAACGCAACAGTCGACGCGCGTTTGCCGGTTTGCTTCAGTCAATTCGTGAGGTACCCACCTTTCAAGCTTTTTAATCTTCCCAATTTGCTTCAAGTGAATTAAAACAGTTTTATCACTAACATCGCAGCCTGCAGCTAACTCGGACGTGGTTTGCGATGGATCCGCTTCCACAATAGCCTTCAACTCTTCATTATCAACTTGAGTCTCAGGCCGTCCACGGGGCTTGTTCTGCAGATCGAAATTTCCAGAACGAAAACGTTGGAACCAAAAACGAACTGTGTTTTCTTTTGCAACACGACCGCCATACACATCATTCACCCTTCGAGTCGTTTCCGCAGCACTAGTGCCACGGCGGAACTCGTACTCGTAAATAATGCGATATTTTAAGTTTTCCATTTTGTAAAATGAGTGACGCAAACAGAAAAAAACAGAAGAAAAAAAAACAAATGAATGACGGTCATCGAACCACAAATACATGAGTCTATAGCTGTACAAATTTGAATTTGGAATTCCTTACCAAAGAGGAGAAATTCGTGATTAAAGTGGCCAGTACGAAAAACGCCAATTTCATATGTAAGGACCTAATATTAGGTTATTTAATCTAACCATACTTTATTCTTATGCACTAATAAATATGATATTCTCAAGTACACTAAAACATGCACAATGTTAAAGTTGTCCGTCGGTATACTGTAAGCTCGGTTCATATGCATATAACTTATCCGACGATTATGCAAGAACCTCATTCAACTCCGGCCACCAAGTTCTCCGATAAATCCGTAATTGATTTCCAAAATCACGAGCGTCTGATGTTTATTGATCACTAGATGTCGCCCCTGACTCTGTGCGCGCGAAATTAAAAGAAACGTAACAAGTAGCCTATGCGTTCTTTCATACTATGTTCTACATCTGTGCCAAATTTCATCAAGATCCGCTGAATTTCTCAATTCATCCTCCCTAAATTGTCATCAAAACATAATATGTTAAACTATTCTTTCTTATTTCTTATCTCTTACAAAGCATTAATAAATAAGATAGTATCTAGACAATAGCAATAAGTTATTACAATTTTCATAATTTTATTCATCTCCTGCATAAAACAATAATATATGTGAAGAGAGTGTCGTATCACCGTATGTCAGCCGCCATACCCGAGACTGGATGGTAAATCTATTAGAAGCTTTTACGAGACGTTTTACGACTGTAATAAACGAAGATTAATTTAAAAAATTTAAAGGCATCGTACATTTATCTCGCCGCATCGGGTGATAGCTCATACGCTTGTTGTTATATGAATTTATCGAGTTTTAAATTGAAAAGTTACGCCCTAAACACTTTGTTATCGAGGCAATGTTTCAAGTTTGCGTTATGAGAAATATTATACTGGCGCTCATAATATTCTCCTGTTCATTGTTATGATATTATAGTAAACTAGCCGTAGCCGTAGCGACTCGGTCCGCCCGGAATTAAAAAAAACTTAAGAAGTAGCCTATGTGTTCTGCAAGACTATGCTCTACATCTGTGCCAAATTTCATCAAGATCCGTTGAGCCGTTCTAGAGATACCTTCAAACAAACATCGATCCATCCATCTTAACATTCATATTTATAGTATTACGAGTAGTAAGAAAATAAGATTTCTATGCATCATAACATGTTAATCATGCATAACATCGTAATATGTTTAACGTAAAAACGTATTTCAATTGTTTGTGGACCTGAATTCAGTCATAATTGCTTGCATATGTTTCTTACAACAACGGGAACCTAATAACTACTCTTATGTATAAATCAATCGATTGTTTTCTATATAATTTTAGAGTAATCTTTATTTACGTGAGCATGGTGCATTTATACTGGTAACGCATGCGAGAGAGATGCATTGTGAATAGAGCTACAATGCTGGGGCCGCGACAGAGGCGCCCTGGACATCTCCGGTGGGACATTCCTAGCGTACTGACCTCGATTGTGACGCTCTAATTTCAAAAGAGAGTAACTAAATCCTTTTACAAACATATTACAAAAGTATTTTTTTTTTAACAACAACGACGCTACTAACACCTATAATACATAGAGGCGTGATACACATCTCTCGCGTCATCTAGATTGTCTTTTATTATATTATAAAATAAACTTAAAAAATAAATAAAGTTAAAAGTATGACTTAGAAACGAAGGGTTCATTTTCTTAACAAATTAAATGATTTTTACTTTTAACTAAAAGTAAATAAAACATGTTATTTAATTTCATGTATAAATTTTATTGAAACTAACAGCACCGGAAATTGTACCGAAATCTTAATCTTATAAATGTATACCTAGAAATGCCTTTAAAATTTCTCTCAGATCCCGAGGTTGACATTTGGAATCAGACAAGATCTCGCGAGAAAAACTTTTGCTCGTGTTTACAACATCAAACGGCGGAACTAAATTACGCCGGCTCTAAGTTTTCTACGTAAAGTGCACGATACTTTAAGTGTTCCCGATTCTACTGAACGTTGTAAAAACTTTTCAAGTCTGTTTGCCCTATACCCAGTCTTATGTCCTACTACTGTAACTATAAAATATAAGTCTGTGTTAGGTTTATTATTCTAAATAAATAGACCTGAAAAAGAATAAATAGGTCTAAATATTTACGTACTTTATCTTACTAATATTATAAATGTTTGGATGGATGGATGGATGGATATTTGTGACAAAGTATTTCAACAACAGCTCAACGGATCTCGATGAAATTTGTCGTAGGTGTAAAACATAATCTGGCAGAACACATAGGTTATTATTAATTAATTCTGCGCGGAAGGAGTCGCGGGCGACAACTAGTTTCGTTATAAAAATTACCATTGCTTTTAACATCAGAAGTTTTTCTCTGATTATTTCTTATTCTGAGTGTATTGTGACAACAATATTACATTCTTGAAATTATTTTTACATTCGTGTAACCATTTCTGAAAAAGCTTTCCGCACTGTCGTCTTAGTTAATGCTCTCACGTTCGCAATTCGACGCTATAATAATAAACACATATTCAGCGAATGCAGAACAGTTTCTGTGCCCGCCGCTAAACAGACAAAATATTCATTGTACAAATTTCAACATCGTTAGTGCGATGCAAATAAAAGATTTTCTATTTAAACTTTCTTCGTTCAAGCCTAAGTTCTAAGTACAGTTTAACAAGAATTCAATTACCTTCTGTATTGGATTTAAATATTTATAGTAATGCCGCACTTAGACACAACGACGCATTGCTTAGTTGTATTATTATTATTATCTTTAAAAAAAGAGAAAAAAGAGAGAAAGAGATAAATGTATTTTGTACTAGTTCTCATCTTAGATTAATGAATGATAAAAACATCACAAGACGAGCAACCCAGTAATCTAAGATTAATAATAAAGGCATCGTCAGACACGTAGCGCAGTCGAGGAGCAAAGAGTTTGAGCTTGAGAGACCTTAATGTCAGCAGTGTGCAATCTGCAGTCAGCACGGAAATCGAGATCGGTCTGAACGGACACCTGGTGCAGTCATAGCAAGTACAAAGTTCGGTGGTCATGGGCATTCGTGTGCAGTTTTAGAAATCGATTTTCAGGTTATTAAGATATTTTATTAAGTTGTTTTTCTCTTTCTATGTGATATTTAGTAAACATATTTAAATTTTTAGGTTCCAAATAAATATTTAACTGGTTGTACTGAGCGAAAACTAAATTCGCTTGCAAGTATTTCTGCAGCACTTTGCGATTTAAAGCCAAAAATAAATTAGGGTTTTTTATAACACTTGTGCGGTTTAAGTGCGTTATATTTTGAGTTTGACAAAATAAATTAACAAATTTCATTCGTTTCACTTTTTAGTTTAAAAATATTCGAGTAAGGGCCTACGACTGTATAACGGGAAAGATCCTTTATTTCCCATTTAAAATTCCTCTATCTAAGAGCGGTTCTGTTTTTCTGTTTTAATTTCTTTACATTTTCAAATAAAACTCTTTAAGTCTACATCTCTTACGTGTAAAATTCCCTGATGTAACACAAACGTCATGTAGTTGCCAACCTTTGTTAAAAATGCATCAAACTCACGCTGACGTCTCAGTGCTGCCAACATGAACATGTTTCTATTGAATTAAATATGCCTTTCTGTACCATACAAACCTTCTACGAGCCGTTTGTTTTGAACGAGTTAAACTTTTTTTTTTCTTTATAAATAAATGTTAGTATCGTAGTGCTGAATTATAAATTTTAGTAACCAAATAATACCTTTTAGGAAGTATCTCAGTATCTTTATCTTTATAAATTTTGTCTAAGAATATTTGATCTGGTTTTAATCAAATAGAAGGCACAGTTGCTGACGTCATGTTGGCCAGGTACAATAAGAATGCACTTTACAGTATTGACTCCGCTAGTGCTTCCTCCAGTCGGTTTTAATACACTCTGTGAACGTACACGAGTATTGTTAACAAATCTTTTACCTTAAAATCAATACTTTATAAATCAGCTTTCACCTCTTTGATTCGAGAGAAGTAAAAGGTATAAAAAAAATTATAACCTTAAAGGAAACAAAAGACATCTGGATTTTATCTTGTAATAATAGTGTTTTTTAATTTTTCAATAAGTCACGTCTACTATATACTTCATACCCAATTGACTCAGATGGGTAAGGTTTTTACTCACGTATGTGTGTACGTGGCATTTTGCCATTAAAAAATAAAATTAGAAAGGTATGCTTAGTTGTTTTGGACATGTTTAAAGGAAATGAGAAAGTGAGGCAGCGTTGGTTGGAGCCGTCCTAGATGGATTTATAGAGACTGAAGCGTCTAGATGGATGAAATACACAAAATGTGTGGTATTAAGAGCAATGTGGAAGAAGTGAATGACGTGTTTCAGGATCGGGCCAAATGGAGGTTCGGGGTCTGCCAACCCCTGTGGAACACGGAAGTGTGTTATGTTGTTGTAGTTGTTGTTCCATTATGACCACCTAGAGACAAAACGAATGATCCGTTTTTGATGAGTGAGATGTCATACGATTCGTATTCTTCATAGAATATCACACAGTCAGTTTTTTGCTTTTTTCTAATTAACAAATAGTGTTATTTATTAAATTAATATCAAACAACTATCAAATGTATTAGAAATTTTAACCATGTTTAAATTATCATCATTATTACCAGTTTAAATTGAATACGTAAAATATCGAAACGCTGCTACATTTGCGCGTTAAAGTGTGGATCTCATGCATGCATGAGTAATGACGTCATGCGAACTAGTGATGCGCATCGAGTGTCAATCGATTGCCGATGTGATACAAACAACCAATTTAATATATCGATATGTTAATGAATCTTCGAATATATTTAATTATAATAAATAAAAATCCAATGAAAGTTTTCATGGAAAGATTCAAAACGAAGAATTAATTTTTACTGTCTTAACTCAAGTAAGAAAACTGTGTATATGTGAGATTGAAAAAAAATTAATTATTGTCCTGACACCTCTGTGTGAATATATTATATCTGTTATTGGCAAAAAGAATGGTAGGGATGGCGATACAGTTATGTCAGTAGTACAGTAGACGCTCATCATCTATATCTCGCATTTAGTATATTGTTCTATACAAATATTTCTACATTTGTAACAAGTCAATATTTACACTGTCAAATGCATATAGTACATAGAAGACATTTTAAAATGACACCCAGTTCTACCACACCGCAGTGGTTGGGACACTGCTGAGACAGCGTTACGTGCACTGAACCAGACAGTATGACAAAAGATACGCTTTAACGACTACTGTATTTCACAAGTCATGCTTTAACCTTAACATTTGTTGCGGAAAACAAATTATAAATTATTTTACGTACTAGTCAATTGACGACTAAAAGAGATGAGAGGTAATAACCTAAAAATAGGTCGTCGTCAAAACATAATCGACAATCCTGTTATTATCTTTGACAAAAAAGAGATAATGATATGATTTAAACGGGGATATTGGTCTCAGAACCATAGAGTAAGTGAATGGTTTTTTTGCATTTTTAAAAATAACAAGTAAGACACACCATTGCCTAACTTAGCTACGAATACACCAGTCAAGTTAGAATATAAACGTATAAAGTATACGTTAGAAATAATGTAACAATTCTATTGCATGTTCCAAAAATGTTTAAACATCCTAAAAGTAAACATAGCGATGGTTAGCAGCAGCATGCAACACCAGTTTTACGACAGCCACGTGCACGAGGTGAATGCAAACTGCGCTATAATATCTCGTGCGGCTCGTATATCTTTCACAGGTGCGCCGCCCTAACGCTACCCGTCCTCAAATCTTAAAGTATTTAGGTAACGTCAAATAAATTACACATGACGGAATAGAAGGGAGGGCTACAAAAAGCTACGACGGCGTAGCAGTTATACTTTAGCGTAACTTCATGTGGAAAAATATTGATAAATAACTTATTTTTTATATTTAGAAAGTAAATAAATGTCTTGCAGGAAAATAGCTTATGCTAATAATATATAATTTAAAGCAGAACTAAGATTTCAATGACAGTGATCGCAGAATTTCTCAAGAACAACAATAACTTGACTGACCAACAGCGTCATCTAGCGGATACAACACCCAAAGGTTCACTTCACACACCATCTAAATTGGGCATTACGTGTAAAAACCCGTTGACAGTTTTAAAAGTAGCAGTACGTCAACTTTCAAACAGATACATCATTAGAATTACTTATAAGAAACTTGGTAAACGACTACGCGGCCACCTGCGGTATCGTCGTCGGTGCTATTACTCTGTGAAGTGCAGTTTCAAGTTGTGAAAAATGATGGCTGAAGTTTTGCCATACTGATCACGGATTACATTTTAAATATATGATATATATTATGACAAAATCTTAGAGCAATCTTTTATAAAATTAGTTACAAATGTAATATATCTCGAACATACATACATACATTTTCTGATGTAGTATCGACCAATCGTAGCTTACGTGACTGAACAGAAAATAAAAATATATTAAAGCCTCTTCAAAAACCGCGCACCTCGTTTAGAGAACAAATATTTACTAGTTCCTGCGCCGCAATCAACTGAGAGAGTTTTGATTTTTCACAAAATCCACGCCCCCCCCCTCTCCCTGCCCCTTCCACGCTTCACTCCGACCCCTCTCTCCCCCACTCATTCAACCGTGACTTGACAAACATCGACTCATTAGCTATTTGCACAGTTTATAAATTTTTCTTTTACTAACAGAAAGCTTTGTAAACATTGTTCATTTGTCAATTGACCCCCCCAAAAAACCGTACCTTATTCACATAAAATAACATAAAATAATTTTCAACATAACATAACATAGAAATGAAATAGCCGCAAAAACTGAGGCGAGAATTTGTAAATGTTTCTCCGTACTTGTCGTTAATTAATTACGCGGCGACTCTAGACTTTATTTTAAAACCTAAAAAAAAACATCTGCCGCTATCTGAAGCAAAAAGCAAGGAAATATCAAGGTGCCTTTTCTTTCCTTTAGGTCCAAAGAAATCTATTAAATGACTTATATTTAATACAAGGTTTCATGGTTGTAAGATTCTGATTACGACGTTTACTAATTTTACAATATCATATCTGACTTTAAAAAATCTGTTTTTTTTAAATATCAGCACATATTTTAAAGGGTACTAACAGTAGTACCTAAAGAACATTGAACACTAAACTATTTAAAAGGAACATAAAGACTTACGTTTGACAGATAGCATAGCGTTTGAATCCAGCGCAAGACATGTATCTGAAAAAGAAAAAAACCTTCGTTTTATAAACATTAAGATTGCGTGTTTCACTATATTTTGTCAAAAGTAATTGATCAACAGGGATCTTATTTACTAACGAGAACTCACGAAAATGTAATTCATTTATCAAGCTGAAACCTATTTACGAAAATAGAACTCAATTCCTAGACAGAGCATATACACTCATGCAATCTTCTTTCTCTACCTCACTCCTATACCATTGCGTGGATCTGAGAAAATAGTAGAGAGTCAATCAATAACTAAAAGATGACTATCGTATCTTTTCTATCCTAAATATAGTTACAAAATTGTATTTACATGTTACAAAGCTTTAGTGACGGCATCCAAGCGTAGCTATACTGAAAATAATAACTAATTTACCAGCGCGAGGTCGAGGTAACGAAAACTTTTTAAAGTTTAACATATTGAGGTATTCAGGAGTTGATTAAGTGAAAAGTTGTTGGTGCTTGGTTTTAACGCGGCGCATCATAAAATATATTAAGAGATTTAAAAGTATTCCGTAGAGTTTTCCACTTCAATTTCCCCTCCTCTAATACAAAGTAAACATTATAATGCTAATAAAATACCTTTTGAATACAATGTGTTTAACATTTTTCCTCCGGGCTCTTTACAAAATTCATAGAATGTTTACTAACGGCTTACTCTAAGTGGTTCAAGTTTTGATTTAAGAGCCTCTTCCGCTACCAAAATTTAAGCCGTTAAACTTCGTTTTGCGTTAAATAAACCTTTTTATTTTTATTTATCTTTTTTATATTGAAAAAGCTAGCGCTTGACCACGTTCCCTCCGATGAAGTGATGTGGTCTAAAGATAGCACTAGCTTTGTAAATGCCTATTCACTCTACTCTTAAAGGTCCCCACGTCGTACTTGGTTATATTAGATAATTTAAAAGTCAATTACTAGCTTACTATCCACAATCTTTTTATTGTTAATAGCGGACACGCAGTGATTGTGTCAAAGTGTTATAAAATATTCTGACCACAAAATACTTGACAAGAACGCTTTACTTGACCTCATTTCGTTTAACAAAATATCGTAGAGTTACGACACAGACTATCAAATGCTGGGACGATTTTTTATAAGTTATATAAAATACAATGGATTGCGTACATTCAAAATTACGTATTACTTTGGGGTTTTCCTGATAAAATTGGGCCGATCGGCCTACCAATCAATCGGCCCAATGGGAGTTTTTTTCTGATTCTATGTACTCGATCGGGCAAAAAGGAATCGAAAATTTTTATCTGTCGTAACAATATTACCATCCCTTTCATTCTTCTTCAAAAAAGTGTACTGATAATAGTGTTCTAATACATGTGTTACGATAGAAATCTAAGGTTAGTTATGTCTCAGTAGGTACATGTTTGTGTTTACACTGTCTATAATTTGTTTTAGTCAGTAAACTAGATTTAATCGAATTTATTTGTAACTGGATATCGAGTAGCGACGTGCGGTGTTTGACAATGTTTAATATCGTATCACTAAAATAGATTTGAAATTGATAATCTGTATAAATGTTCGATTTGCTGCATGCGGAATGTTCGAGTTGAATAACAAATGGCTTTATTATATATGATTACTAGCTTTTACCCGCGACTCCGTCCGCGCGGAATAAAAAATAGAAAACGGGGTAAAAATTATCCTATGTCCGTCTCCTGGTTCTAAGCTACCTCCCCATCAATTTTCAGCTAAATCGATTCAGCCGATCTTGAGTTATAAATAGTGTAACTAACACGACTTTCTTTTATATATATAGATAGATAATGATACGGTAATTTTAATTAAGAATGCAGATAAATATATCTCTAGCTACATTTTTTTATGGAATAATGATTATATAGTATTTAAAAATTAACTGAAAACAGTACATAATTACATCACTAAAAAAAAATTGATTGTCGAATGACGAAGTTAAACTTGTGGAACAAGCGAGACAAAAACAACAATTTAAAAGTCTGCGGCCGTCTTCAGCGTACTGCATTATCGAAGGCGAAACTTTGACCGACTACCACTAAAACTCCCGCCAGCCAATAAATAAATTATTTTCTTATTACACAGACATCCCACCTACAGACATTCTACTGTAAATAATAAATTCAATTTTCTGAGGAGGATTCGCGTGTGAAAACAACTAAAGTGTTTCAACATTAGATACCAAGAATGCTACAATCAATAGTCATATAATTCTAACATTTCTCGCTATTAATTAAATAAAAATATTTTATGGACTCTCTTTTGTTAATTCTTTTTAGATATAGTAAAGTAGAATTTTCAGTAATTTTCTATTATTATTTAGTAAAAAATATAAAAAATAATCTTTGACGTCATTGTACGTCATAGATTAAATTATGCAGACGAACGTAACGGTGTTTGAGTGTGACCGGTCGATTTAGTCTCAAAACGCCCAGTGTAATATATTTTTAATCTGCGCTCAGCGCTCGCCAAAGAAGCCGGAGCGAAGTCGGCAAGACGCTTGGATAGTTGCTTAATTAAGTTTCATAAATTACTCAATTTTTACTTGAATGAAATTCAAAGAACATCGCAAAGGGACAGAGTTAATCACTGAAGATTTGCATTCTCAGAAATTGTGATTATAAATTTTACCTTGTTCGTGGCGCTCGGAGATAATATGCTAGGACTAAATTACGGAGACATTTTAACGAATTTAATAATACCTTTGTTACTTCGATAGATGGAGTTAGTTATTTTTTTATCGGTGGCGCTATACCGCCCTGTCTATTACCCCAAGCGTGGGAGCTGGAACTGTTAGCTGCGAAGTCAATTTTATATTTTTTTTAAATCTTAATATTATAAATGCGAATGTATGGATGGATGGATGTTTGGTAGAAGTTATCTCCAGAATGGCTCAACGGATCTTTATGAAATTTGGCATAGATATGGAACATGGTTTGAAAGAACACTTAGGCTATTGGTTAGGTTTATTATTTTCTCGTAGACGAAACCGCGGTCAAAAGCTAGTCTATAATAAATACAAATTCAAAGCATTTGTAACAAGTAAAAATCATTTTTTACTAACAAACTTTATATTCAATATTTAAAATACCATGTGGAATGAAAGCATTCACATAGTTAATTTTCAATACCGCATATATAACGAAATGGCAATAATATTTTAGTTACGAGTACATCAACCACATTATTATAACAATGGGCTATTTCAATTCAAGTATTGGCTGACAATTAAGAATCAATTCGGTTATTCACGAGTACGACAATAGAACTACCAACATTGTATTCAACGACATATTAGGATAGTGTACAATCGCATTCATAAAACCATTCAGTTACAATTTTGGATACGTCTGTACTATAAAAATATATATAATATATTTAAAGATTTTTTTTTTGATTCTCAGTAATTTTTGGATTCTCAATAATTTGACTAGTAATAAAGCCTTTACAACTATGATGCAGTAATTATTAAATGCAACATGATAGGCCTTCTCAATTTTTAGCCGACTTCAAAAAAAAGGAGGTAATCAATTCGACTGTATTTTTTATGTGTGTTACCGCGAAACTCCGCCCCTGGTGGTCCGATTTTGATAAAAATGATTTTAATCGAAAGGAAGTGCTTGCAGATGGGTTCTTTTTTTTTTGTTTTTTTTTATAACTAGAAGACTAGTAGATTTTGAATTTAGCTTCAAAATGTGTTGCGAAAATTAGGGAAAGTTTTGCTTTCAGCGCTTACGTAGGCTAAACTATAGGACTTAGAAAAAATGTTGTATGGAAGAATTGTAGCTCTTTAAATGTGCTACATAAAAGTCCACAAAAGCATATATCTATCTATTATAATTTTCTCACAGTAACCATTTTTATTTAGTATTTTTGGCTTTTTTCTTTTCCAATAGCAATCGTCACAAACTATCAAAGTGTATAACAACAAAATTGTTTGCTAAATAAATGTTGAAATTCGTTATAATAATATCACCAATAATATTATCATAACAATTACGCGCATGACTGTACAGAGATAAATGCACCACCAAATTTGCGGTGGCGCATATAGCCGGTGCATTTATCAGCTTGTTGAATAACTAAAATAACGGTCTTTGCATTACTAAAATAACGGTTAGTGGGCACAGTTATGGACCAATGGAATGATTTCAGCATATCCAATAATTACGCGACCGCGCCCTGACAAATTTACAGATATACCTTTTTGGCCAATACATTACTTTAACAAGATCGAAATACTGTTATCCTTTGAAAAAAGAAAGCAGAGGTTTTAAAAAAAAAACTGTTTTACTCGACGAAAGCAAAAGAGCTTTCTTTGCAGGGAACACTACTAATACTAACTACATTTTTTCTTTTAAATTCATATTTCAGATTTATAATATCTAAAAGGAAAATCTTTGCTACATTTTCCCTCATACGAAAATTAATAAACGCTTTCCATTTGTGACGGAAATTAATATTTTTTTTTACTTATTTTCATATAGTTTCTTTAATTTCATATACTGTATTCAGTGTTTTAAAAAAATGTTTTCAATATCCGTGAATTCGCTTTATTTTCCTTATAGATTTATTTAATTTCTATAATATTGTAAGTCTAAAATAACAAAGCATGTATATCAGAAATATCAATAAAAAAACCCCAGCTAAACTTTTAATTACAGCGCAGAAATAAAAAAAACATAAACCAAGTAAGAATAATTTTACAAAAAAAAAAACTTTTAAAGGAAAAAGGAATAGAAAAGTTTTAAGAATCTCGGCGGCAAAAACGTCCATGTGGGCAGTTTGCGATGCCTTCCCCACTCCCCATTTCCCCGCGCCTCCCCACAACTTCGCCGGATCGACCTACATTCGCTGGCTGTGGAAAAACTTGCGATTATCGAATACGCTGAAAGTTGCACCGCGCCGGAATCTTAATAATGTATCCACTGCATCAGGGAACATCCCTATATTTGAAAAGAAGCAAACTTATACCTCAAGATTCTGAGCACCGTACATTTTTGTTTACATGATTACTTGAATTCCATATTTTGAATAAGGATATTCATACACGGATAGCTTCGAGCAGTCATTGTGCTGATGTACGGCAAAAGTTAACCGCTGCATTCACTTGAAGTTGCCGTTATCATGGTCGTAATTTAACTGGGTAACAAATATCTTTTATGGTGATTAAACACATGAAGACTGTTAGAATCATAGTTTACACAACTTAAAAGTAAATCTTTTTTTTGTTTATTTAGACTAAAAAATGTCGTACTAAAAGAAAGATAGAACAACATTTATAATAAGAAAAAAATATATTTTTATGCTTTTTTAATAGATTTTTTTCTCGTATTTATAGAAATCAAACAACATATGCTATCAGACAAAACGTTTAAACACTAAACAACACTACATTACAAAGTTTTATCAAAAGCAAAGGAAAGGATGCTTTCAGGTATGTTACTCAAACAACTATCCTGCCTAGTTCAATCGCAGTTACTTCCAAAAATTAAAAATATAGCTTTCAGTGGTGCAAGCAAAAGTTTTCTTTTTTAATTACAGATGACACAGCTGATATGTTGCTTTTGTTGTAAACATTAATACTTAATGATAGTTTACACTAATTTTAGGGTAAACCAATGATAAATTTCCCCATTCTTAAGCCGCATAATGATTCATACAACAATATATGTTGGCGGATGTGAAACTTAATTATCCACATAAATTGCAAATCCCTACAATAATATAATAATCTTACTATCTTACTTATTTATATATTATAAATGCGAATGCTTAGATGGATGGATGTTTGTTTGAAAATATCTCCGTAACGGCTCAACGGATCCAGATGAAACTTGGCACAGATGTAGAACATAGTCTGGAATAACCTATAGGATACTTTTAAAGTTTTTTTTAATTCCGTGCGGACAGAGTCGTGGGCGACAACTAGCGTCTCTATAAATTGCAGCCATTAACCTGTAAGTTATTAGGGTAAATAAATATGTATGGGCGCTCAACAAACTTGAGACATTATTGTTTTATCTTCGTCGACTTTACGTCTGTTTGTAACGACTCCGACAAACAGTTACCTTTAATGAGTGGATAAAATTTTAATTGATATAGCGGTATTGTGAGTTGATGGGAGTTTTTTTTTTTTGTTAGATATTTGCATATAATCTACCTGTAATTCATGATAAATTAATTTAATTTGTTTCCTAATTTTAAAAGTATTGCACGTTATACTGTTATCTTACACTTCATTGTTTTACTTTTATTTTAAAGTAAACAGTCGTCGACTCTATTGATTTTATTTCCTTCAATATTTTACAAGCTCTGAGCACACAAAACGAATACAGTTTTCCGGTCTTGTCTGTCTAGGTTTCTATGTACTATAGCATATTCCATACTCGATAAAGCGTTGCCAGGCGTCCGGGTAAGGCCGGACATAGGTAGGCTTTTTGATTGCGTGTCCGGCCAAAATAAACGGTTTTCCGACTTTTGTTAGGCTTTTTACATTTCCCAAACGAGAGTTTACCTATTAATACTGAGACAAAATCCTAAATAATATAGGGTGTCCGACCTTTCTACCCAAATGTCCGGCCAAAGTGGCTGGTCTGTCCGCCTAGTAGGTTTGGCTTACGTATGTATGTGTATATTTGTGTAGGTCCGTTCGTAATTCCATTACTAGGCTGAATTTTTTAAAAATCATTATTTTCTTATAAATAAAAGATATAAGCTACAGCAGCTTGTGACACGCGTGCACATTAGGTATGACTGATATCACCCTGTGTCGGACACAGTGACACGTTCCGCTCATTTGTCCCGAACAAACGGACACTTCTTATCTTATTGTTGTCATATTTCACAACCCACGTTACGTACTGACAAAATAGTGCCATTTTCGAATACTAAATTATTTCTGTAGCAAAAGATTTCTCTTTTGTTTTTTTATTGTTCGATGATAAGGTGACGAATGCAGTACCCATGGGTGTAAAACAACTGTTATATTTTCAATTCCTTTCACTCATTCCTTTTTTTATATCATAAGGTGGCAAAGAAGCGAGTGGCTACTTGATTTCTCCTAATTAGCGAAGTATCATAGACATCCTCAATTGCGGATGTGTTACCTACCCCTAATCGACGGAGGAGAGGAAGATAGAAAGGGATTTTCCCTTGCAGCGTCAAATCCACCTCCTAAAATAACTAACTAGTCCTAGAAAGCGGACTAAAATTAGGCCATCGACACATTTGAGTCAGAGGATGAATGCATGAATGAACGAAAATCGGATTGGGATTGATAAGGCGTTTGAGCAATTAGTTTTTGAGTGATGTGATTTTGAACATGTTCTGTTCATTTCAAATACTTGGACACAAAGTGAGAGTCATGTCTTCGAATAGTATCTTATGCATTTAAATTGAATATTACAAACTTGGAACTTGTTATTTTATATTCTTTAAGAGATAGACCTTCGTTGAAATACTGTATCAGTTGTAACACTTTACAAAATCCACTTATATAAATACTAGCTATCGCCTGCGGCACCATCCGCACGGCATTAACAAATAACATAATAAGTAGCCTATGTGTTCTTTCAGACTATGTTCTACATCTGTGTAAAATTTCATCAAGATCTGTTCAGCCGATCCGGAGATAAAATCAAAACAACATCCATCTATCCATCTAAGCATTCGCATTATAAACCCTTTAAGAGTTGACGACTTTAAGATAAACTCATGAGACAAATCAATATTAAAAACTTCTAACAATAGAACTGTCTCGATAAAGACTATCTGATTAATATGTTTCAAATATTTAGACATCGTTTGATACAAGATTCAATACGACCATAATAATTTGTAACTAAAAATAATTGAATATTTAACTTTTTAATTTTTCATTTCAACTTCATCGTTACAAAGTTTTTAAAACGTGAATTAAAACTTTGTTAGGTGCATTAACTAATTTTGATTCTCGCTTCAAGTGCGCGTCTGCTTATGATACCAAGTAATTACTTCTAAAGTTAATTCAAAAGCACCGTCTCAACCTTTGCTACGTAACAGTTAACAGTTTCGCAAGGAAATTCATAAAAATGAACATCACAGAATTTATAACGTATTTCAATGGAAACAGTTAAAATCATAATAAAAAAATATTATATGTGGTCAATAACTGTGCAAACAACCCTATACAAGCAATACAAGTTATTTAAAAGAAAATGTATTCTATTCTAAAAAAAAAAACATTAATAGTAAATTTTTTAATTATAAAAGTACAAATAATGGAAAATCTAAGTTAAATTGGTTAAAGTGGTCGGTACTATTATCTCGCATGGAACAATGCTTATACGTTAAGTTAGGTCTATGTAAATACTTTAATTATTAAATACCAAAACTTTGGCAAAGCCTATGGCTTAGTTTCCACACTTAGTTTTACGAAAATTCCTCTATTAACATTTTAGATGGCTTTAAACTTCAGAATGTTGGATAATAACAATTTTGGTTCGGCTTAGACTTAATTCCTTCTTTGACAGAATTTTTAGATGAAAATACCTTTTCATCGTTTTGTCAGCAACATATGGCTTGTTGCACGAAACACACACCCACTAAAAACACTGTTTTTTTTTTTAATATGATATTATCTTGAGTACATTTAATTTTGTCTCTAAATTCCATTTACTTCCACTATTAAAATACCTTTACTTAATTTAACTAGTAGTTCGTAGTAGTTTAAACCATAACTAAAACTCATCTTCAACTATATCCACTCAACTCAACTAACTTAAGTATACAACAATTTATTCCACGAAACCTACCTTCGGGAAAACGAAAACACCTGCCTGCCAACGAGAGCATTCTTTCTACTTGATTTATACAACACTTAAAAAAATCTCCGCACGTCTGTCGGCCATACTAACTGACTAATTCCTCAACGAGTAAGATATATAACCTTAACCTCTTGTAAAACCTGTCTCGTAGCGGACAAATTTACAAGCATTGTGTGAAAGCACACATTAAAAAAATAATGTAAAGAAAATTATAAGTAACTACCGCACTCATACTCAGTGGTCACTTAGTGTATACTTAGAATTAGAAATCTACATTGTGAAACTGTTTTTCCGTAAGCTACTCTTACGTTGTCATCCCCCTATCTCTTTGAAATAACAATTGAGATAACAGTTTTTTACTAAAAACGTTACGTTTCAAAACGGTTGTGAAAACTTACTGTTACGTTGCATTAAACTAATATTGTTCTAGCCAAGCTGGTTAATGTTCAACGATCGTAGTTCGTAATGTTCGATTTAAATGCATTCGAGTCTCCCCGCTGTACTGTGCAGGTGTCGGTAGAGATACATAAGAAGACATTATAAACAATTGTTACGAGACACTTGTAGAGATAATTGCCTATTTACAATTGA
This sequence comes from Papilio machaon, assembly GCF_912999745.1. Taxonomy (NCBI): domain Eukaryota; kingdom Metazoa; phylum Arthropoda; class Insecta; order Lepidoptera; family Papilionidae; genus Papilio; species Papilio machaon. The sequence continues at coordinate 551,888 of NC_059989.1, read as the reverse complement.
CTTAAGTATAGTTCAAAAGAAAATTTATTAAAAGTTAATTAACATTTGCAATTCACAGTATTTCAAATACATTTTAGCTTAAACAACATCAACCCTTTTAAACCGTGACTCTATCTCTTGCGAAATTTGATCTCTATCAATATAACCACATTGTTGTCGATAGTACCAATCAGCGGCTGTCAAAGGGTTAAAACGCGTATTTAACTAAACATTGTCTAACAGTATTTTTTGGCGTAATAAAGTTATAGTTTTTAAAAAAATTTACACAACTCGTATTTTATAACAATATTTTCTGATAAAATTTATTTTTCTTTTCCTTTCTGAAAGTAAATTACCATTTGAAATTCGACATAATACTCGTATTATGTTATGTATAATGGGCAAGTTAATAAGCAGATGTTTGACGTCATCGTCGATGTTTATCGGTCAAGCGTCCTCTTGGAATAGATTTGTCGAAATAGTAATTCCGTATAACTTTACAAACGAAATCCAACAAACCATAAACCTATCCGTGGATATTTCATTGCAAATTACATTCCTTTTTACTCTATTCACGCTACAATTGGTACGGACTTATTTTAGTGAGTTATTTTCTATCACATGTCCAAATAATGTTATCCGAATTCGAAACTGTATTAAATACTTAAAGGAATAAATAAAACGTTACTGATGTATTTCACATATTTATTATATTATTTTTTTTAATTTGGTTATCTGTAAAGTTGCCGGACGATAGTTTTACAAGATGACGTCATAATAAAATATTGATGACACAAATCATATTTTTATGAATTGAATTATAAGAGAGATAAATGCCGATCGTGCATTTGTATCGCTTGTCTTGTTCCACGCTTTCGCTCGCACGCTTGGCTCAGCCGGAACGTGACAATGAGGTATGCTTCGTCGTGCGTGCTGTTGGCGTTCTTCGATTTATAAGACGCAAAATGGGATATCCGATCGCCGAATCATTCACAAGAAATATTTGAGATTGATCTAAGTTACTAAGCGTCAATCTTTTCCTTTTCGTCCAACTAATGTGGTTCAGCAGTAAAGGCATTAACCAAGCAAACGCATAGCATCATTCAACTATATCACCACTCAACAAGACGTACAATCGTAATCAACTACTTGTTTATTCGTTAGAAAAAAATATGTCGATTTGTAATAATGTGTATATAAATACGAAAGTATGTATATTTTTTATGAAGAAGTTAAAATAGATATTTGCTCTTTGAGCAGCGTGGTAGGCAGTGGAGCGTAAAATTAAAAGGAGTCACTTTGCGAACCGCTCGTGAGTGCGTTTCCATCTCGGCGACGCGGCGCGGGCGGTGACGTCACGACGACGTAATGAACGTCCTTTTGATGTACGCACCTTGCTGTATACGTCACTGATTTATTTTCTTTATAACGCACGAATTACTTTCCAATATGACATGATGTTATCAAATCACTTAAGTGGACTTGAAACAATTCATTTTATTAGATTCATATTCTGAGACCGTGTTTCTCGTTAATTTCTCAATACATTCTCATTATATCTCACAATTTTTGTTTCTACGACCTTGTAAAACGGTTCGTTACTTACACAGTTTCCGGTTTAAGTCTAAATAGAGAAACCTTGTTTATGAACATAATGTTTAGGCTAACAACAGCTGTGTAGTGCTGTTTCATATTATTACAGGTAACATTTCTCAAACATAGCAAAACTTGAGGTTACAGGTCAGTTAACTTAAACACAACTTAGTGTTACAACAGCACCAGTACGTTGTAATAATATTATAGTCTACATTCAGAATATTGGGAGATGCAAGTTAAGTATTGATTATAACTTAAACCTTGAAAATGATGTAACTAAGCATAATATATTATATAGATTACTTAAACAGTTGCTAATGATAACTTAACCGTTGTAATACTACTCCTATGACTCTTCCTTAGTAATAATTTACGATGTGCAGTTTAAAGTACAGTGGCCTAATTTTAGTCATCTTTTCCTTCCCCCCTTTTCTTATTAGAAAATGATGAGAGAGGAATGCGTATATGGCAAAAGGGGAGATGCATAGAAAGGGGAAATACTCATTTTCTGTGCGTCCTCTTTTCCGTTGATTAAATGTAGGTAACTCATTTGCAATTGCGGATGTTTTTGCTTAGCGGTCGCTTTGCTGTTTCGACGAATTCAGGTGGCCGTTTGCTCGTTTGCCACATTATGATATTAAAAAAAATAACATAATCAAATTAGAAATAAGTATTGCTTTTTCGAAACACAAACAAGACGTCAACGACTCTCGATTGTTAATAAAATTATAGGTAAATGTGTTCACGCTCGTACGCTTTAATTAATAAATATTTACCTTTAGTAATCAAACAGATTTGTTAGCACATATGATTCGACACTAATTGAGAAATGAAAGAGCAAATATTACACATTGAATCTGCGTCAAATTTATATACAAGCGTATAATTGCTGTAAATATGTATATAAGTAAAGTTATATTACAATACATAAACAATTTATTTACCAATTTAGATGAGGTATTTATGTAATAAACTAAGCGTGATTAAATTATATTAAGTATATATATTTTTTTATATCAAAGGTGACAAACGGGCAAACGGCCATCTGAATTCGCCGAAATAGCGAAACGACCGTTGCTCATAGACATCCGCAAATACAGATGCGTTCTCCGTTGATTAAAGTCAACGGAGAAGGGAACACCCAGAAAGTGGATATTTCTCCTTCCTATGCGTCCCCTCTTCCGCCGAATCCACTACAATTAAGTAAATAATATTACTTATTATCTTAAGAGATTAATAATTTTGCCAAAAAGATTTTTACTAAATGTTAAAATGATTATTTTTTTTCGATATCACTATCATATCATACAGACACTCTATTTTTTGAACTGGATAGATTGTGTAGAGTAAAAAAAAAAGAATATAAATAAAACTAGTTGCATATCAAATCACTACATAAGTAGCAGAAAAATTACTAAAACCAAAACATTTAACAGGAAACCAATAAATTTCTACAATTCTCCAAAGCAGTGTGAACAGCCTCTTCTAATCCTGGCATGTCAAACGTGCCTTTGACGTGTACATAATAGCAGATCCTGTCAAATTACGGCCTTGATATCAGCGATCTGGGACATTCCGGCTATGACTCGACCGCTCCCGAACCTAATTACCTTTTGTTCAGAATATCGCCCTCGAAACTTTATACCACAGTTAGTAATAGAATATTGTATCATCTGAAATTATTAGATTGATGTTACATTAACACTTTTAGTGTCAAATTGTGAACAAAAGATGTAAAAGAAAGACATGATTTTTGTTGAATACAAATCTTTTACCAAGTTCATTTCTTGTGCCTTAATGTTAAGATTTTAAAGTCTCAATTGTTAGAGACAAAAATCAACACTGTGCCGGTGTATCGGCGCAGCACTAGACATGTCAAATATCTAACAGACTGTTGAGGGTAGTCTCACAAAAGGTTTTATAAGGAAGCGTGCGCTGCTGCTCGAGGCAGTCTCTTTCCATCCGTCATTGCGGAACGTCTTACATTTTTGTTTACTTACGTTCGGTTTGAATTTATACTATTGCGAGGATTATTTAGAAGTAGAGTTAAATTCACTATTTCGCTGTTAGTTTATTTCTTTTAAAAATACTTTTGCATCAAATATCTAACATCAGAAGTGGGATAGGATCCGCGTGATTCTATCCACTTTGCTCACTCTGTGGTTGTGTTTGTATTTTCGTGAAAATAAAGGCTAAGAGAAAAATGTCAGAACGTTACCGTGATAATCGTTGTAGTCGCAGTAAGTTGAGTCGACATCAGAATCATACCAGTGTTCGCGAATCAAGGGTGCGCGGAATGCCAGGTATTTGACATGGTAGTAAAAATAATAATAATATAACATTTATTTCAGACTCATTATCGATAAAAAAAAATCAAAGATAGCCTATGGGGCATATGTTTAGCCTCCGGGCGTATGTTTTGCCTATGGGGCGTATGATTGGTAATAATAATAAAACTTTTATTTCAGACACATGATCGATAAAAGAAAATCAAAGATTGCCTATGGGGCGTATGTCTAGCCTCCGGGCGTATATGTTGCCTCCGGGCGTATGTTTAGCCTCCGGGCGTATATGTTGCCTCCGGGCGTATGTTTAGCCTCCGGGCGTATATGTTGCCTCCGGGCGTATGTTTAGCCTCCGGGCGTATATGTTGCCTCCGGGCGTATGTTTAGCCTCCGGGCGTATATGTTGCCTCCGGGCGTATGTTTAGCCTCCGGGCGTGTATGTTGCCTCCGGGCGTATGTTTAGCCTCCGGGCGTATGTTTTGCCTACGGGGCGTATGTTTAATAACAATTATTATTAGTTTTATTTCAGATACATGGTTGATACAAAATGTGCTATAAGTTGTGCCTACGGGGCTATATGTTTGCCTACGGGGCTGTGTTTTGCCTACGGGGCTATATGTTTTGCCTACGGGGCTAAGTTGTGCCTACAGGGCTATATGTTTTGCCTACGGGGCTGATTTGCTTTTAGGTCCTTTTTCTTGGAGGTGTTCTGGCTCTTCATGGCGCTTGGGACAGCGTGTAAAACGATGCAGCAAGGATCAATACTCCTTCGAGGACGAAGGAAATGCAGGATGGCCGAACTGTTAGAGACAAAAATCAACACTGTGCCGGTGTATCGGCGCAGCACTAGACATGTCAAATATCTAACAGACTGTTGAGGGTAGTCTCACAAAAGGTTTTATAAGGAAGCGTGCGCTGCTGCTCGAGGCAGTCTCTTTCCATCCGTCATTGCGGAACGTCTTACATTTTTGTTTACTTACGTTCGGTTTGAATTTATACTATTGCGAGGATTATTTAGAAGTAGAGTTAAATTCACTATTTCGCTGTTAGTTTATTTCTTTTAAAAATACTTTTGCATCAAATATCTAACACAATCATGACAAGGTATAAGTCTGTTTTATATAATCAATGCTTTTTGCAAAAAGAGTTTAGAATTTACCTTCCAAGAAATGTTGGACATGAAATAAGTTAAAGTGCCGACATTATTTTCTTGTACTTACAATTACAAAATTTAATACATCGGAATGTACGACGGTGGCAAAATAAATGTGAGGTATGTTAAATATGTGCCACATTTTCAACACTTAGATAATGTTTTAGATTAAAATTTTATACTGTTTTGAAATATTACTTCAGCATTATTTTTTACTGTACATGACAAACAAAATACATTCTTACTACGGTTAACACAACTCAAACAAAACTTTGACAAATTGAAATGTGTGCAAAAAAAAATACCAACTTCATAATTCTATTTGAAAGCAGTCAGCAGTCGATCAAATCTGAATCACAAATCGTGTCTTGCAGTCAGCCGACAGCACCCGGGGCGGAGGGGAGGCGCCCCAGGCATACGTACGTTGAGGAGAAATCAATTTACACATTTGTCCGACACGCTGTTATTTACAATCCTAACATATTTTCCAACACATATTTATGTAAACTGTCTATGTTCTATGTATGCGTGTAGTTTTATTTATACATTATTTAAGAGTATTTTGATACATGTTACAATTATAAGAGTGAAAAATAGAAATATAAGACATGGACCCCCGATGGGTCCGAAACTAGTCGGTGCCGTCACCGGACGATCACACGTGAGTTAAGTCGTTTCTTAATGAATTAATTATTATGTCTTACGAAATTTAAACAATTTATTATAAGACAAGACATAAAACAGATGACCAGACTGCGAGAGATATATATTTTTCAGTAGTGAAAGCCCACGGTTATCATGTTATTTATAACATAACAAGCCTTATTTCGAGTTATATCAAAATAACATGTTCCATAATTATATCTGTTATGACGTCAATACTGTATGAAAAGGATTTCATGGAAACAAACCAATTTTCAATGACGAAACAATTTTGTTATTTAATTAAATGAATATTATTTGGACCACAAGATGTCGCTGCAAAAATAAAATACGTTGAAATTCGCTTAATACGAATTTAAAATTGAAATTCAACTTATTAATTTGACTGTAGTTTTAATTAATTCATATTCGAGAGGCAAAGCTGATCCAATCGTTCAGCGCTACTGTTTGTTATTTCGTTACTGGCGTAATTTCATTCCATTCCACTCTATCATCTCAGAGATATCAAACTTGACGTTTGTAAATAATCCGTCTAGACAAAAATTTCATTAACTTCATTTAAGAAAAGGATAATTAAAGTTTTACGAGTTAAAGCTTCAATTTTTTTTTAATAGTATTGAATTTTTTGTGGATTCATCAGCCAGTTTTATTACCATCATCTTGCTTTTTTCACTGCGTAAGGCCGGCACACTATGTATACTACTCTTCAACTTATTACGAATTTCCTCCCTCCATAAGCGTAACCTTTACTATAAGCAACTTTATTTCAACAATATTCGTAATAAGGCGTGAATCGTAAAACAATATTAAAATTATGTTATCATCTGAAGATTCTCGCAAAACGAATATGAAGAGAAAAAATTATTTCACTCCGTGGTCAAAATCGATGCGACTTACAGAAGTCGAAGTTTATATCGAGCAATCTTAAAAACACAAGCTAGAGTCACCATAAAATCAAACAATCTGGGACGTTACATTTTAGTAGTATGTATTTACATTTAGTTAGGGTTATTTGAATATAAATGTAGTCAAAGCCATTATAAATAAAATTAAATAATTTCGTTACAATTTTTTTTTTGAACTTTTTTTATAGTAAACTACGAATATTTTCTATGCGTCCATTCCTCAGTTAAATCCACTTCCCCTTGCAATACTTTAAGGATAGAAAGGGAAAGAGTTCTGAAATTAGGTACGCACATCCTTCCAGTTCAAATCTGTATTCTGTGTGGTAGTGGTTTTGCACCGAGCAAATCGACCCACTCGTGGAACAATGTTTTTGTTAGCCATTGTCAAACGTAACTTAAATCTGTCAATTTCTTCATTTGAATTGATTCGAATTACTTCACCGTTTATTATAAGATATATTTTCATCTGAATCATCAAATATTCTACAATTGTCATTCGTTTTTTACAGTCCTCAGTTCATCACAAACATGGTGACACTAGCGCCAGCAACAACTTTTAAAGGCCGTAAAGTGAGTTGATGGCCGCGCCACATCGGGTCGTTTACGACCGTCTTCGGTTTTCCAATCCGATCATGTGCACACGCTTAAATAATATTATATTATTGCTCCTTATATTTTTAACAAGACATAGACATTTAAAATATCGACAATTCTAACGAAAAGAGTTACACATCTCCAATAAGACAGGTGAAATAAGAGATGTAACTCTTTGCTCTTTTACACAGAAACTAAAGAGATTATAAATCGTAGATACTCCAATCGGAAAAAGAAGACAAATTAAAATATATGGAACTATGATGTGACGTCAAAAGGGATGCGGGATGAGGGATATAATATATAAAATATCCCTTTACAACATCCATTAAATGTAAACTACATAGTTTGACTTAATAAAGCTCCGGCTAACAACTGGGAACCGGAAAAACATGCCGGAACAGCACTTCCGGTGCGATAGCCTACACGCAAAGCCCCGTTTGATTGAACCTCTATTGTTTCAACGTTACTATAAAATGTTATGTTGTTTTTATAGTAAAACGTTTACGTAATTAATAACCTAAATATTCAAAGAATTATTGTTTTAAGTTTTTTAGTACAAATTTTATGACATAAAAACACTTTAAGCCGATTCGAAATGTGATTAGTTTATATTCCAAGTTCAGAAAATCTCTTTTCGTAGCTATAATTTTACTTTGAAACGAATTAACTAAGACTGCTAAGTAGTTATTTTTAGTTTACCCTAAAAATAACTTTTAAATTTCTTATAATCGACAGATTGACTTAACTATCGACAGTCGCAGTGAAACTAAAATGACGCCATTACGAAACGACCGAACTGAGAGCGTCTGTTACTAATGGCGCAAATTAAAAACAAATCAATAACTATACTCGAGTAAAGTGCAATTCAAATAAAAATATGCAAGTATTATTAGATACATATAGATAGTTAAAATAATAGAATAGTAGTGAGTGTGTATAAGTTAAACAACTACACTACATTTATTTGAAACACGTTCTGAATTTTATAGATAAAGATTATGAAAAATTAAATCGTTTAGATATTGTTATCTGTCAATAATTTTATTTAATCTACATTACGTCGATGTTGTGAAGGAGGAACTGCTACTGATTACAACATTCCTAATTAATCTTAAATCACTTTGTAGGACAACGCACCATTTCATTGTTTATAATAAGTTTGTTCATATCCACAAGGTTAATTAATATCAAAAATATTCGGATGTAAAATTGTGACCTGCAGAAGCAGAAAACAAAGATAAACAATGATTCCAAAGAAACAAAATCATAATAAAGCAAACATAATCAGAGCAGTCATAAAGAGGTTCTTCGATAAATTATATTCGGATTGACAAAGTGTACTCTTAGAGGTGGATTTCACAAAACGTGAAAATTCCACGCCATAAAAATTTATGTCAAGGTGACCAGTACTCGATATTTTCACTATAATATCTTACACGAAAACTTATCTCGCTCGCTATACGCTGTCAGTTTTCTGATAACGCAGCTCGGGATGCGATGGCCCCTGATAACAGCGATAAAGCCGTATTTAATACTAGTATTATTCTAGACACTATGACTAACGTTGCTTTGGTAGTTGGAGCAGCGAGCAATTTAGGTTTTCATGTACTAAAAAAACTTACAACATTGTACAAAGGAAAGATTTACTTCACAACAGAAGATGCCTCGACTGGATACAATATACAAGAGACATTGGAAGGAACCGCTGATGTGGAATTCATCCAAATGGATATAACTTATACGAAAAGTATTATCAAATTGCGACATCATATACAAGATCTGGATGAAAGAATTGATTTACTAATCAACAATACGGAGTACGTGCCGACGGATAAAAAAATAACGCATGCTGAAAAAGTGAGAAGGACATTAAGTGTGAATTTCTACGGCTATATTAATTTTGGAAAATTAGTTTATCCAATACTTAGTGAAAACGCAAGAGTAGTGAATGTATCAGGACCAGCAGGATTGTTAGCTACAATTGAAAACGAAGATATCAGACGAAGAATTAGCGATCCGTATCTCACAGAAGATGAGCTAGTAGCTATCATGCAGGAGTACGAGGAAGCTGCAAGGAAGGGTATCGAGAAGACTGAAGGATGGGGCATGAGTGTGACAGCAGTCAGTAAAGTTTCCTTAAACGCTGTTACATTTCTGCAACATAGAGAATGGTCTGATAAAGGCATTGTAATAAATTGTGTAAATCCTGGAAATGTTTCGACTAGAGAAGGAAGGAAGACGGCTAAAGTATACGAAGAAGGTGCTAAAGCTATTTTGTATTTGGCATTAGAAGCTCCGTTATCGATTAAGGGCAATTTTGTATGGAGTAATTATAATGTTATTGAATGGAACAGTGATCCGTACGTTGAAGTGACTACCGTGTAAATATCAAGTACTATTTATATCTTCTACTATTAATTTATTCTAATAGTTGTATGAATGTATTAAATAGTCGTAAATCCCGCAACAACAATATTTTTTGGGTGCACGAATGGGCCGGATCGACATCACAAATGAAAGGCTTATAAGGAAGCGATTGCGCGTTTGAGGCCTAATTTAAGTCCACGTCACTTCCCACCCTTTTCTTATAAGGAAATGATGGGAAGATTAAGTCGATTTAGCGGAGGAGTTGACGCTTAGGAAGGTGATATATCTTCTTTCTGTGCGTTCCCTTCTCATTTCTCATGATGATTGTGAAATGTGTGCAATACAGCTGAAGTTTTTTTTTGTACTAACATGTCTAAAATATTATATTATGATATGTGAAAGAGTACTATCTCATTATTAAAGAGTGTTACAAGTTACTTGAACGATTTTTTTCTTAATGGTAGTGTAGTCATATTCACATTATTATTCTACTGTCTAATAAAATTACGACTTGATATGATAAAATTTATTCTTACTCTGTGCACCTTAGTAAAATCTTCATTTAATTATTACGGTGTTGTTTCATGGTATTTAAATTAGTAATTGTGTTCTACTAATTCATAAAAACATTTTATAATTTTTATCTAATTTCCTTTTGGGTTTACGCAGCAGAAATACTCGCATGGAAACGTATCGTCATCCTACATGTTTTTGCTCGAGTTTTTCAGCAGTGCAAACTCATATATTTTGTTAATTAGACCTTAATTTATTTGAATTTTATAACGCAACCAATCCATTACTTTTTCATAAAGCAATGCATTAATAATGAAGTAAAAACATATGAAATCCATATACCTAGTAAATAAATGTATCAAAATAAAAAGCATCGTGTCTTATAAATGGTTCACAAATGCCGTGAACACAAAATCTACGTATTCTGAATTCCTCGCATGTGTCTCTACAACGAGAACTCCACGTTCTTGGAAGTTTTATAACTTTAAAGTTGACATTCTACTGGTAGTGCATAATTACATAGCTTAAAATTAACTTGATAACTTAGCTTAATAACATAATACGTTCTCTCATTTAAAACATACTAAGATAGATGAATAAACTTGCAATTACTTCAATTAAATAACTGAGGTAGAATAACTAAGATACCTGTAAAAACAACTCTGTCCTTTTCAAAGAGAATGACAGAAATAACTATATGTATTGGACATCTGGTTGAGCAGGAACGATTACAGAATTCGGTTATGAAGTTCGCAGTCTCTACTTTAATTTTAGTCTACAGTTGCTTCGTGGGGCACAATTAATGTCGAGTTTAGAATCCTGAGTTAAGTCTTTAACCAATGAGTCACTTGGTACATCAGAATGTTTGCGTAGTGGCCACTGAAGCGGTGTTATCTAATCTCATATGGCGGCAACTGGAGTCAACGAAATTCACTGACTATATATTTCGCGTGTATTAAGCGATATTGTTGAGTTATCTCGTAATGATAGTTCATAACATGTTTTTATTAATAAATGCCAATTGAAGAAGGTAATGATTTATAAAAATTAATAGTTGAAATCCAATAGTTTAATGGTTAAAGGTACAGTACAGTCACGTAGGTCACGTAGTCGTTGATTCGAATCCCGAGCGAACCATATTGTTGTAACAGTTTAATGTAAACTTTTAAATAATAAAAAACTTTCCGTCTTTTTTTTATAAGCAAAACTATTTTCCGTCAAACATTTTCTTTACATATTTTCTAATAAGTTTCCATCTATCGCACACTTTAACACGTCTCAATTGATTAGATGACGCCTAGCTTGTCGGTTTAGTACAAAGTGTCAAGTGGCGGTACAACACAAAGCGTCATAATGACGCGTCATAAGCACTCTCCCACGGGAACCTCCTAACTGGTAAAGCATTTTCTTATAAGGATATTTCATTACCGTTCTATAAGAAAATTAATCAATATATTTAAAATATTTCGGCAAAATTTACAATCTTTTTTTTTTAATTTTCGATTAAAGTTTTATAACCCTTAAGTCCAAGTCCCAACTAACATTATATTTTAATTAACAATAACTAATCAAGTTTATTAATTAATAGAGTAAGTTAGAAAATAGAATCTTGAAGCCATCGATCAGACAAAAAGACTGCAACTATAAGTTCAATTAACTTCTTAACTAGAAAAAGTTGAGAAGTCCAGCGACATAGGGAGGTGGAGAAGAGCGGTGCAAGATTCTGTATTAAATATTTTTGTTCGCAACAACTTTAATTGGAATTAGATACAAAGCTCGATAGCGGTAACTTGATTCCTATATTATACAGAATACAACAAACATAATAGAAACTTAAATATGTAACAAAACGATACTTTTTCTTCTTCTATAGTCGGAACATTTTGCTCACTAAGATAGCAAACTTGCAGAATATATACTTATTCATAACTCATGTAAATCTGAATAGACAAAGATATTATGATTCAGAATGAATTCAGAATATATAGTGACGTAATATGAGCGCAACTGTAGGTGAACAAGTTTGACAAATCGCTGTGGTATTAGCTTGTTAAAAGTTTACGTCGCGTCTGCATTCGTTATTGCTGAGATAAAATCGCAGCGATGCAGTTAAAAGGTAGCTTCATATTATAATGTAAACTTCGTATTATCTAAACTAATATTTTTATTTAATAATAATAATAAATTAATAATAAATTTCTTTATTTAACTATAAGCCATTTTTCACAAAATTAGTGGGGCTCTGTCTCCCGAACTAGTTAAAACTGTGTTTCGGGAGGCAGCGCCTTCTCTTATATATTACTTAATTAAGCGTTAGTTACTATATTATATATGTTAAAAGATACATTATTATTTAAGAACACAAAGTTTAACTTTAGAAAAATACAACTTTCGATGTAAGAAAATACATGTACAAGTTTATCAAATTAATCAAAATTAATCCAGTAAAAATCATTCGAATTCAACGACAGTAAATAACTCCTTGTTTGTTAGAAGTACAAAAAATCTAAGATGGAATATCGACAAATGGAATCCGACAATAGTTGCGCAGTGAGCTTAGTACTTGAGCGAGGAATCTCCCAACAGTCGCCGCGTCCTTGGTTGACAAATTGCGCTGCCAACTGTATACCGCTTACGTCCTCAGTGTTACTGCATTGTCACTTAGAATTCGGTAAACTGATTGAGAAATATATTATTAGCTTCTGTTTTAGTAATTGTTAAAATATACTTAATTGAAAATGTTCTACGCTAATTTGTGAATTACATACGTTCAAGTATATTGGCTCAGGGGTTTAAGCACTTGACTTGCAATCTGCAGGTCCTGGGTTCGAATCCCGCCATGTACCAATGTGTTTTTCGATTTTCGATTTACATATGTTATGTACATTTATCCGACGTTCTTACGGTGAAGGAAAACATCGTGATGCAACCTGCACATATCTGAGAAGAAATTCAATGATATGTGTGAAGTCAACCAACCCGCACTTGGCCAGCGTGGTTGACTATGGCCTAGTCACCCCTAACTTGGGGTAGGCTCCGAGCCCCTCGGTGGGGACGTATAGTGAGCTGATGATGATGATGATGATGATGAAGTATATTGTTTAGTCTGTTTCCCGTTGAAACTGATTCTAAAAGTTGAGTTATCAGACTTAGTACTCTTCACTCAACACATTTAATTATAAAAAACATAAGTAGTAAGTAAAAAATGAAGTAGGAAATTAAATTAAATGAAACAAAATAAATATGTAATGGAATAAACATCCTGAATCTTCCTGTCATCCGATATTCACAATCGAACGGGCAGGTAAAGTTATCGCCTAGCTCATTACGAAGGTCTAAGCACACCTGAAGAACTAGCAACTTCCCCCGGCTTCGTTCGCGCTCGCACAACTTCCCATAGATAGAGATATAAAGCAAGAGTTGCAGGTAACTTTTAACAAGCACTTACTCGTATATTTTAAATCGATAACTAAAATAATATTGTTTTCTAATATTTTTTTAATTATTACAATGCTCTTTTCACTTGCTATCACTACAAAAACACTTTTTAACTCGCAGTCTCTAGAAAAAAAACAGCAGCGAAAAAATTTTCTAAAGACAGTAGAATTTTACGATGAGTAAGGTTTTCTCAACAACACCTCTTATTTGAAAAATATTAGTTACATCTTTGTCTTTCTTGGAAATAATCTATCTTACTAATATTATAAATGCAAAAGTTTGGATGGATGGATGAATGTATTGTTATTACTTATCTCTGAAACGGCTGAACGGATCTCGATGATATTCGACCGATGTAGTATGTAGTCTGGAAAAACACATGAGCTTCTTACCTTTTTTTTGATTTCGTACAGACAAAGCCGCGGGGGTAAACTTAGATAAATAAATAATAACCTACATATATCTTATATTGCCATTAGATCTAAGTTGTTTGTTAAATGCATTCACATTTTCTTTTAAATTATTCATTTCATGTCGCACACGTCCTTACCTTTCGTCCAATTAACAAGAGAGCTTTCGCAAAAGCAACTCAAATTTAGAAATTCCCTTCTGTTTAGGTGCAGTTTTCGCGCCAAATTACTGGAACAAATAAAGCATGACAGCTTGTCATATAGCATTCCCGCTGACACGGTGCTCGGCGCGGGCGAGCTGCGGCGGCGGCGCGTGTTGGTGACGTGTCATTACTGGCTCTGTGGGCCGTCGCCGAGAGGCAACCGGAGTACACGCGGCAATCGATACACTACATTGCGAAGCAACCATTTTAATTGTGTCGTGGTTTCATATATTAACTGCGTTATTATTTTTTTAATATCGAAAAAAAATAATTGTCAATTATTTTCTTTTAACATCTAATTAGGCTAACTAGGACTGTTAATTATTGCTAATTAATTTACAACTTACTAATAATATATTGTAAGTTTTATACAAAACTCATACAATTCGTGGTCAATTTAAAACGTCATCCCTAAACTCGTATCTCGTTACTGTACCTAGTTCGAATTGTTTAACTAAAAACATATCTTTAAACTGCTACGGCGATATGATGTTTTCCATCACCGTAAAAACTAACTTATTATTTATTTTGTCAACTCTTATTCCTACAAAGAGACTATACATATAACAAAATACTTCCGTAAAACGTTCAAGAAACTGTTGTTTTAATATTTGAACACCATCTCTAGAGCTGTAAAAGCTTCTAAACATTTCAAACGTACATTATTAAGCGCTGTACAGCATCATGGTCTTGCATCACTTTATTCCACACTTCCTTTACTTTAACTCTAAAAAATAAATAATAATATCCGCTAAGAGTTAGTGTTCCTTTTAATATAATATAAGGTACATTAAATAATACTTACAGTAAAGTTTATCCGATTTAAAATGTCTATGTTGTTTATTACTACTTGAAACCTAATGAAATATTAAATATTCTTACATTCGTATATTAAATTGTTTAAACTTTCGTGAGACATAATCAGTCGAGATCTCAAAATAAACACTCGCCCTGATGATGGACCACCGACGGCTTCGAAACTAGTCGATGCCGTCACCGGACAATCATACGTGAGTTAACCTTTCTTAATTAATTCAGTCGTATATTACTAGTAAACAATAAATATAGATAATCCGTACATTAATAGTTTTGTCATAGACGCATCTCATTGTTAAATAAAATACAATATCTGTAAAATTTTCGTAAATAAAAGCTGACGTTAATACTGTTTAAACTTGAGCAATACATCCAATAAACGTGTTATGCCGCGAGCACCTCATTCATCTCACGAATAACATCGCTTCAAAAGTTAATATTTTACGAGCACTGTTATTCTACAACTAAAACAACTTAGCGTGTAAGCAACTTTATATTATTTAATACCTTAGTTTTTAATGCGTTTTATAATATTAGATGTCGCTTGCGGCTTCATCCGCGTGAAATTCCACTCATTTTTCTTGCGCATAAAAATTTTGTTTTATTGAACACTGTCGTCCGTTACTCCGCCCGCGCCGAATTAAAATAAAACGTAATATGTATGTAGCCCATGTGTTCTTCCAGACTATGTCCTACATCAATGCCAAATTTCATTCAGATCTGTTAAGACGTTCTGGAGATACGTGCAAACATCCATCCATCCATCTAAACACACAGGCTACATATTACATTTTTGTTTTTAAATCAGCACGGACGGAGTCGCGGGCGACAGCTAGTAGTTTAATAAAGTTTACTAAAGCAAAGTTTTGGCTCAGAAACTTTACAATATGTAGATACAATTCAGTACGAATAAACTTCGAGTATTATTCCATACTAACTACAGTATATTGGACATACTAACTACATATATATTCCAACGTTTATCAGTGGTCCACATGTCGGCTAATCCTGCGCTATTGTCTATCGCGTGAATGGTGCGAGGCTGCGGCACACACAAAACTCGCGTCTTACTGTGCGTTTACACTACGGTAAAACCTGTATAAAAACATATGTTTATCTTTGTTGTTTTTTAAGAATATAAAAGGGACATTTAGGTTTTGTTCAGAGAGACTTCGCGTTTTAAACAACTAATACATTTTTCCTGGTCCTTTACATAAAATAATAATTTTACTACCCATTTAATATGATTTGTAGGCACTTAAATAGTCGCTAAGTATCTGTGATCTCGTTTCAGTGGTTATAGCTTTGTCTTCAGACTTTCTTATCTGTACAATTAATAAAATTGGAGTGTCTATTTATGATATCGAATTAATTTGTTTGTTTCGGATAATCTCCGATACGTCTGGCACGATTTTGACAGGACTTTGATGGGAATAGGTTGCTATTTTTTCCGCGCTGACGAAGTCGCGGGCGACCGCTAGTTTTAATATTAATGTGTCTTTAGTTACAGTTTTATTATTCTCTGTTTTGAGTAAATATATCTATTTATGAATAAATGAAGCAAGAAGCATGTATTACCGTCGAATATCCGATACGCTGGTGTACTTAGAAACACGGTAAGCGTCTTCTTACATTATTGAGCACGGAACACGTGGCGCTCGCTGTCACCTAAACAATGCAACGTCGCGATAATGTTTTATTTCGCATAAAACATTTTATTGTTAACATGAACAGCTATTTCATAGAACTACTTTTTTTTATATCATAAGGTGGCAAACGAGCAAACGACCACCTGAATTCGCCGCAATAGCGAGGCGACCGTTTCCCATATACATCCGCAAATGCTGATGCGTTGCCTTCCTTTAATCAACGGAGAAGGGGTTGGAACGAAGGGGGGATTACATACTCATACGAATATGTCATTCTTAAAAGAGACTTGAAATCATTACCATATTCTTTTTAATACAAAACTTTTGAATTAAAAATGCGGAACTCCGCAAAAGTCATAGTAGAACTATAAATAAAACTTTCATGCAACGGCCAAGTTGTTACAGCGTGAAATCCAACACATTTCCATCTATAATTGTTGTTTTTTTCTAAAAACAGCATTCCGTTTATTTTAAGCGTGCGCCGTAAATGCACGACAATTATCCCACCTACAGCTGCGTTAAGCGTGTCCGCCATTTCGGCTTAGAAAAGCGCGGGAAAATGTCCCCGCCCCGCCCATCAACAATTACAGAGGCGCGAAAAGTTCAAGAGTAACAAATTTGAACCCGACACAGAGCAATTGTGGGGGTCTTACATAAACCGATCTCGTGTTTACCGGTTTCAAGCCGGGAACGAGGTGTTAAATACCGCCTTGAACCGGTTCGCACCGGTAAAAACGGGGTACTACATATTTCGATTTTATAAAGTTCGGACAAAGCTTTCAAAACATCCAAACCTCAACTAACCCTTTAGTAATTTCGTCCACCAGACCAGATAGGTTTGTTTGTGTGAGTTGCGTGACTTTACAAGTTTGAAGTTCTCACAATGACATATTAAGGTCATAAAATGTACGTAGTGTTAATTTGGGAGGAGATTTATTTGTTTAATTCGTACAATTATCAACAAGATCCTCAACACTCGAGTTTATATGAGGGTACGAATTACAACAAGCTAAGTTGTAAACTTAAGTCGGTGTGTCGTTATCCTGCATTTAATTCTAGTCTCGTATAACGCTGATAACTTGATATGCCGCATTCATTGCTTGTAATGGTTGTTAACGACATCAAATTTAACATTAACTTGAATAAACATTCATCACTCAAAACGTAAAATGGTACATACATGTTATTAAACAATCCTCAAGGAAAAGTTCGTTTAGCTCAAAAATATCCTTTGACTTAAATCCATTTCTTAAGAGGCATCAAATATTTATTATTTAAGCACAACAACAACGTATATATAACATACATACAACTTATCAATTAACTTATAATACATGTTATACATATATAAATATATGGGATACATAACGTTTACCCGAATATATTTATTTAGGTAGTAGTTTAAAGTTTTTAAAATAATTATAAAACTAGCTGTTGCCCGCGACTCCGTCCGCGCGAAATTAAAAAAAAAATAAGTAGCCTATGTGTTCTTCCAGACTACATCTAAAACAAATTTCATCAAGCTCCGCTGAGCCGTTTTGGAAATACCTTCAAACAAACATCCATCTAAACATTCGCAGTTATAATATTAGTAAGATAGTATAATCTAATATCTATGTAATTATT
This sequence comes from Papilio machaon, assembly GCF_912999745.1. Taxonomy (NCBI): domain Eukaryota; kingdom Metazoa; phylum Arthropoda; class Insecta; order Lepidoptera; family Papilionidae; genus Papilio; species Papilio machaon. Next base: position 533,688 of record NC_059989.1, on the reverse strand, counting down.
TCAAAAATGTAGAATACAATAAAGATTATCAATAATTCTTCTACCATTGACATAATATCCAGTAATTTTATAGAAATCCTTACCTTTACAAAATATTAATCTTCATTTAAAACATAAAAAATTGTGCTTTTAGTTCCTAAGAATAGAAAACCATCTATCAATATATGAGTTAATAAATAGTTTTATGTACTAATGGAAAATTGAAATGGCAAAAAACTAGCAAAAGCCAGTGAACATGATCTATCGGTGTGGAGCGACGCGACGCGACGCGGTGTACAGGGATGTCTACTTACGTGCATATTTGTTAATATATTATAAATTATCTTAACACTTAAAATGAACCAACGTTACTCAGGAGCAGCAACCCTAGCATGAATGCATTTTTGTCAAATAGTACATAATGAATCCAACACCTTATCAACTTGTAGTGTAAAAAATTCATTTCACATACAAATAGTGATGAATTAAATAGATTAATAATTATGTAGGCCTAGATCCAATAGTAGACAATCTAGTACTAATCACTACTAAAATTGGAGGACTTAATGCTTATTACCTTGTCTTTGTCTGTTGTTTATTTTGTAATATAAATAGGTCAAACTAAGTTTACTAATGCTTACTCTGCTTACGGAACTCAAGTGTACAAAGAGAATTCAAATGCAACGGCTTGTATTAAAAGACGGGGACCGAAAATCCAATTAAGAAACGAGCTATTCCATCTTAATACTTTGAGGTCCTTATTAGAGTTGTGGGAATATACTGCAAAGACTAACGTCAACTTAATACTGTGGGAATCTTTTTTGGTCTTTGGAAAGACGGAGAAACACCTTTTTGGTAATTACCACCATTAAAATTGCTTAAATTAATTTTTAAATGATTAATCTTTAGGTACTTTACTATAAAATGGTTTATTTTTGTTAAAAAAAAAAACTAATAATAACGACAGTAATAAAAAAATATGTTTTTTATTACTTTCGTAAGGAAAACTATCACAGCCCTACCTACAAGGCATAAAACTTGGAAAATCGCCGGCAACCTATCCGTGTACTGTCAATAATTCATAATGGATGACGTCATTATGTCAGTCACGTGATTGATAGCCCCCCATTCCATAGAGCTTGCGGTGCGGCGGTATAACTACTTGGTGTTTTTGAAAAGACGCAACATGCATACAACTGATTAAAGAATTAATGGTTTACGTTGCCGGCCGCTGTCCAACGTAAACTTTCAATTTGAATAGATTTACATATGATTAACTTTTTACGGCCATTAGCTTGAAAGCCAGAATAGCCGATAAATTGAGAAAAAATCTCACGAAATTTAACTGTAATAAAAACATCCTTAAAATCTCTTTGCATTCAACGTAACTAATCATTTAAAGAACCACTATAAAATTAGCATGACCGCTTAAAAATTATTATATTCTAGAAGTCGCCCGCGACTTTGTCCGCGCGGCATTAAAAAAAACTAAATAAGTAGCCTATGTGTTCTTCCCGACTATGTTCTACATCTATGACAAATTTCATTAAGATCCGTTGAGCCGTTACGGAGATACCTTCAAACAAACATACATCCATCCATATATCTAAACATTCGCATTTATAATATTAGTAAGATAGTAAGATTGAAGAATTAAAAACCTCTAAGATGTGTATTAATAAATGAATATATAAAAAAAATAAAAAAAAATCTATTCCACTACTCAAAAGTTACGTTAGTTAGGAACAGAGACCTACATCCAATAAAATTTGCCCTTCAAACATACTTTATTCGTAGGAACCATCGCAGTATGAAACTTAAAAATACAACAGATTGCCGAAAACATATTTTTTTGATAAAAAACAGTCTCAAGTCAGGAAAATTAAACTGAAGACTTTTTTGTTTAATTCCAAACACGTCTTTGTATCGGTGAGACTATCCATCACGTCGACATTCAGCGATTACAACATCAACTGGGAGAAATCTCACCCCGGTTATAATTTCATCTATAAAATTGCTCCGTCAGAGAATAAATCTCTCATTTTATGAATATACGTCAAAGTTTCTCTTCTTTTATCGTTAATAGAATTTTGAATATTAATTTTTAATTCAATTTGTAGATTAGATTTTTTTAGATTAATGTTTTAATTTTTTTGCATAGTCGTAAATAATCGTATCAAATGTATGGCAGAGTATTTAATTGATTACTTTAGTAGTCCCTTAGTGTAGTAGTGAATGTGTTTTTATAGTATTACTAGGTGTCGCCCACGACTGCTTCCGAGCAGAATTAAAAAAAAACAAAAAAATTGGACCCATCTGCAAGCACTTCCTTTCGATTAAAATAATTTTTATCAAAATCGGACCACCAGGGGCGGAGTTTCGCGGTAACACACATATAAAAAATACAGTCGAATTAATAACCTCCTTCTTTTTGAAGTCGGCTAAAAAGTAGCCTACATGTTCTTCCAGACTATGTTCTACATCTGTACCAAATTCTTTAAGATCCGTTGTGCCGTTCCGGAGATACCTTGTAACAAACATCTAAACTTTCATATTTATAATATTAGTAAAATCATAGTTTGTATGGTAGTGACTGATTAAAACTATCATTGCTCTGCTGCTGCTCAGCTCTGTTGGGCCTTCCTTGGTCGAGAAATTTTTCTACTTCGGTCCATTCGTGGAGATTATTCTACAGTTTACTACGTAAACATTTTTTACATGACGTCTACCCATCAGAACATTGATCATCCTGTATAACTGAATAAGGAGTTCATAAAATCGATTTATTAGTATTAAACGTTTCGATTCAAACAAAACTTAAGATTTACCAACAAATTCTTCGAAACTACATTAGCTAACAGAGTTCGAAAGTTTACAAAAGTCCACGTCAAAAGTTACACCGATATTGTTCTGCGATGTCAAACTCTTTAATAATCTTATTTATTCATTAATCTTTTAAACGTAACAAAGACTATCTTTATATTTTTAACAATCTAAATATAGTTTTAAATATTTTTAAATTAAGAAAACTATTACTTTATAAAAGGCAATTGTAGTTAAAACATCACGTACGTAACAAAACAACTTACAGTATGGTCTGTGCTCTTTTATTTTACACGTATACTTTTATTGTATCATTCATGAGATCCACTGAACCGCATACAACACAGAGTGAAGAAATTTTACAATGCATACCAACAGAAATTGAAAAAGGCTATAGTATTTTTCTATATTCCATTGTAAAGAGTTCGCGTGTAGCAATTCTACAGTAATATCTAAGCCTCGTGAGCCTTTAAAAATAGTTTGTGGTACGTATAACTGCAGTCTCACAGGCTACACAAAGAATCAATCTATCAAAGTCCGTCGGCCTTTGTGCGCGGCCTGATTTACTGCCCACCCTAACAAGGAGGCGGCGTGATGGTAAAAAAATCAAAGCGAAATCCTTTTGGTAACATGTCAAACGGAATCTTAAATCACTGTGCGAACATTACTATATAACAAACTTTGATGTAACATTTAGAAGCAAAGAAAATAGATGTAAGACTAGTATGCAAAATACATCAAAAAAAACTAAGCAAAACTAGTTTTGTATCTATATTTTCTTCGAATGGAAATCATGTGATATTGTTTTTTTTTTGTTTACGTTTATTTAAGAAAAAAACGTTCATATGAAATATATACGAAGCACCTTTCTTACATACATATTTCACTTACCCGCTTTCTTTACGCCTAAGCTAGACTCCATTAGACAGCCGCATACTTGGAAAAAAAATCCTGTAACAAAAAATAATTATTATGAGAAATAAAATACCAAAAAATGTTCAAATGGCGCTCTCGAAATTCCTGAGCTAAAAAAAAACAAGCAATTGTACATTTTAAAGACGCATAAAATTGGAAATCTCGTAGACAAACGCTACGAAGCTCTACAAATTTTAACATCGACTTAATTATCAACGACAAAACCTTCAATCACCTAATCAACGTTGTACACGTCGTGTTTCTAGTAATAAATTCTTTACTTCCAATTACCGATGCCTCACCACCGTGCAATGTACTCGATAAACTAAATTTTTACGTACACTAAAGAAGGCAATGAAACGAATAATGTTATTGTCGTTTACGAACTAGTTTTATTCAGCTCGTCGTAAACGTTGCGGCAGAGACGTGAGAGCGGTCGTATTCGCGCCCCTTGACTCGCAACCAGTATATATTTATGTTTATCGACAACTTTACTGCAACCAACTGCAGGACAACGGACAGAAATAAAACTACTATTATGTGTCGCCTTTAAGATATATATCTTTTACAGCGGTTAAGATTTATGAGGTTGAAAAAATTCACAAAATACTAAAAGCCAACAAAGCATTGAGTTGGCAGCTATTCGTTACTAATAAATTAATAGTTTATGAAGTGATCGAAAAGCTGTTGTTGTATACATATAATGTATGTGCTATCTTACTAATATTATAAATGCGAATGTTAAGATGGATGGATAGATGGATGTTTATTTGAAGGTTTCTCTGGCACGGGTCAACGGATCTTGATTAAATTTGGCAAAGATGTAGAGCATGGTCTAGAACAATACATAATCTACTTATCAAGTTTTTTTTTAAAACCCGCGGGGATGAAGTCGCGGGCGTCAGCTAGTTTTTATACAAACAAGTGAGGCAAAAGTCATTGTTCACATAACATTTCTTAGTAAATTTAAGGACTTTAAATTGTCACCAATAATACTATCCTTTAAAGTCTTAAAAATCAAAAAACATATAATCTAACTACCTGAATATAAATCATATACATATGACGTCATAAAGCGCTACATGACAGACGTCCTGATCCCCCGTCACCACGTCATAAACCTAGCGACACGAGCGTAACAATTTAACGCGGAGTGTTGCACTTTGCAGATCTACATTTTATGACACTCGCTACAATTTGATGCTATTCATTATACTTGCACATAAATTATTCAAATGTTTAGTAGATTTGCAATATACAGAATTATCTTAAAGATCATACACCTTAATATGTTTCCAAGCTAAACACAACAGAGTATGTAGTAATTCAAAATATAACAATGTGTTTTTTTTTTTCACCGGGTCATAGAGTACCCGTTTAAAACATTGCCTTGGTTCCAATTCATAGAATGTTCCTTACTCAGATTCATAGTAAAGGTGTGTTCTTATCTAGTTCTCTTGAAATTAACAGTGGTAGATATCGTAACAACAATATTTGTTGCACGAATTGGCCGGGTCGACCGGTGAAATACGACGAACACATAGAAGCCAAGCGTGAAGTGGAAATAATTCCGCATTTCGTCTGATGAGTGCGGTGCTGGAGGCTTAAGTCCTTAAAGAAAAGAGTGGGAAAGGAACTAACCACGTTCCCTTCCCACTCTTTTCTCTAATTTGTCACCTTATAATAAAAAAAATAAGTGAAGTACTTATCACTACATATGTAGTTATTGTTGCAACAAAATAATGAACAATTATAACCCCGGAGTTTGAATAATTGATGAGTTGCGTTTGTCCCCGTCATATGTTCCATACAACACAGTTTATTATGATCATATTCACGACGGCAAGGACATCGCTGTTACCGTTCAGAGCGCGTCGAATTGTCACTGAATGCGGACTTTATGACTTCTCGTTTGTTGATTGCATTATAGTTTGTACAGATTTTATGCGTTTTTTTTAATTTTGTAAATTAATAGACAATTTTAAATAATTAAAGAATATTCACCTTAAATACCTAAGCGATGGTGAATTTATTCAAAAAATACTTAAACAATAGTAACAAAAATCACATAATGCATTTAGAACATCAATAAGTCTAATTCGACACCGCTTCAATTAACACCTCATAACATGGGTCACAAACATAAAAGTATACGAGTATTCGAGGAAAACAATACACTATCTGTCGGGTAAAACGGGCGAGATTACAGTGACTGTTAATGTTAATATTAAATAGTAGTAATAGTAATAATAGTAGTTGCAAACGCGCCATACTCCGAGCCGCCAATTTAATCTGGTAGGATTATATTATTATGCGACTAATGCGGCGAAGGGGTCTGAAGTGCGGGGAGGATGCGCCTGCACACTGTGCGGGGTGTCGGGGTCACTCGCCCAAAAGTTCTTACAGCGGACGGCCGTCCGTTGTAACCGAAGAGGAAAATTCCAGAAGTCAAGGTATTCTCATCAACATTTATGGTGACCCCGACGTGATCGACGGCAGAAAGTGACCCCTTCGTCGCAATGGACAAACAAAAGTAAATCAATTTACATCGCGAAGGGACGAAACGGTAACGACGATTCAAACAGCCAAAGGAACATCGACGACGCGAGCCATAAAGGGAAGTGGTCTTTTTTCTTAATTTTAACACGCGTTTTAACAAATGTTTTATTTGTGCAGATAATTTATTTTCTTGCTTTAGGCAAAAAATATCGTAACATCGTAGTATTGGAATATTCTAACCAGACGTAATTTTTTTCCTACCGTCGTATTAAAAAATATTTTAGAAGAAGTTTCTAGACTTTCCATTGTTACGACGCATTTTCCTACCTTCCTTTTTTTATAAATTAAAGTGCATAAATTGCCGAATCGATTAATTAATTTCCAAATTCGTAAGTTGATTTCCGAAATGTCACATTTTCCAAAAGCAAATAACAATTAGTCCATTTAAAGGTTTATATTACTTATTTGAATACTAAATAATTCGTACTAATTGCACTTTGTATTGCTGTTTATTTCGTCGTAAAGCGTAACCAAACTATTTTTTTTTGCTAGTCGATCTCTATTCCTTTAAAGTCCACAAAGGTCAACTCAATTTAAATTTTATTTGACGGACAATTCCAGGCTTCGCTGCCTGCGCACCGCCTTTTGAAATCACCGGAGTTCGGGCTGCGCTGGTGCAGCTGCTGCAGAGCTGCTGCTGGTTGCAGGTCGAGCCGCTGCGTAGCATATACGCGCGGCCAGCACGGTTTGGGAATTTTATTTATTTCCGTTCTGTTCACCTTTTATCTTTTTTTATTATTGTTTCCAAAATATTTAAATTACAATGGCAGAAGATTTAAGAACGTTAATTTCAAGTCGGTCAAAAATAAGAGCAAGAATAACTATTTATCAAAATTATTTGGAACCAATGAAACTCATAGAACCCAAAAAAATTACTGCGGTTATGTGTTCGGAATTGCAATTAAGATTAGAAAGATTTAGAAATTTATTTGATTTGTTTGATGATGTTCAAAATAAAATAGAAACACTTAGCGATGATAATTTAGAAATTCAAATTTAAGAAAGAGAAAGAATAGAAAATTCCTTTTGTAGTCTAATTGCAACAACACAGTTGATTATAGATAGTACATCTAATGCTAATCGTTCATGCAGCCATGAAGGCTCAGTTCAGAGTTCTTGTGTTCATAACAATTTAAATATTAAACTGCCGACTATTAATTTACCAGTGTTTGATGGAAACTATTTACAATGGTTAGAATTTAGAGACACTTTTGATTCTCTTATTAACCAAGTAGACATGATTCCCCAAATAAATAAATTCCATTACTTGCGTAATTCTCTAAAGGGAGCCGCTGCTGTTGTAATACAGTCAATTGAGTTTTCCGGAGACAATTATAAGTTAGCATGGGATCTTCTTTGTGATCGGTACAACAACCAAAGAATTTTAGTAAACAATCATTTAAAGGCCTTATTTCAATTTGAACCTTTACCAAAAGAATCCTACAAAGCTATAAGATTTATGATTGATACATATTCAAAAAATTTAAAGTCGTTAAATAATTTAAAGGAGCCTACTGAGTTTTGGGACACTTTAGTAATTTATATCATGACTTCAAAATTAGATAGTGTCACAGCTCGCAAATGGGAGGAAAGTAGGGGTGAGTCAACTACTTCTCCCACGCTCAAAGATTTTTTCCAATTCTTGAGGAACCGTGCAGACTTTCTGGAAACTGTACAATTTAAGGGTGATGTCTCCAAACTTGAAAGACAAATTCCAAAGGAAAATAAATATACTAAGTCGTTTGTAAGTTCATCTTCTGGCGTTGCTTATAATAAATCATGTATTTTATGCAAACAAAGTCATCTTCTCTATGAATGTGATAAATTCAAAGGGATGACCCTAGAAGATAGATTTAAAGAAGTTACTAAGTTTAAATTATGTATAAATTGTTTCCGTCAAGGTCATCATCATTCTCAATGTAAATTGGGGCCTTGTAGAATTTGTAAGAAAAAACATAATTCATTGTTACACAGATATAATCCAAATAATAATCCAAATAGTAAGAATACAAAAAATTATTTACCGAATATTAATAATAGTAACTTACCTTCAAATTCATCCAATGAGTATCCTAATACTTCTAGTTCTGTTTCAACTCCAGTTTCATTATCTACCAGGATATCAAATCAAGTGTTACTTTGTACCGCTGAAGTAGAAATCATTGATTCTAAAACAAATAAAACTTACCTTGGCAAGGCTCTTCTTGACAGTGGTAGTCAATCATCTTTTCTCACTGAAAGTGCCAAAAATAAAATGAATTTATCATGTTCTAATAAAAACCAAATATTAATTTCTGGTATTAATGATACTGTAAGCAAAGTTTCTGAATCATGTAATATTACAATAAAGTCTAGATCTAGCCCATTTACTATAGATGTGTCATGTTTTATTATACCACAAATTACTAGTGTTCTTCCTAGTGTAGAAGTAGATACAACTAAAATTAACTTACCGTCCAATATTACTTTAGCTGATCCAAACTTTTTCCGTCCTTCTGAAATACATATTCTGTTAGGTGCAGATGTGTTTTGGGATATCGTTGAGTCCAATTTAATTAAAACGGGGCGAAACAAACCCACTCTTCAAAGTTCAAAGTTGGGCTGGCTCGTTGCTGGTCCAACCGGCTCAACACAACTATCAGCTAATGTTAAGTGTAACTTTTCTCAAGAGATTAGACAATCTCTTGCCAAATTTTGGGAAATGGAAGAAATATCCTCCCACTCTAATGTTTTATCCAAAGATGAGGAATTATGTGAATCTCATTTTATACAAACTACTAAAAGATTACCAAATGGTAGATTCTCTGTAACAATTCCTTTATCTGAACAACCTGAAGATGCTTTAGGTGATTCATATGCCATTGCTAAAAGGCGTTTTACAAATTTAGAAAGAAAATTGACGAAATTGTCTGATGTTAAAAAAGACTATGCTGATTTTATTCATGAGTATGAAAGGTTAGGTCATTTAACGGAAATTCAAAGTCCAAAATTCGGTTACTGTTTACCACATCACGCTGTTATACAAGCTACAATCAAAGATGAAGTTGATTGGCCTCCAACTAAATTTGAATTAAATTTACCTGAAACAAAGGTTGCATGTAGTGTACAAATTCAACAAAGTGTAATACCATTTCAACATTATTCCAAATTGTCTAAATTACAAAGAGTAACTGCATATGTGTTTCGTTTTATAAAAAATTGTAAAGTTACTCCTTCAGCACGTCAGACTGGTGAACTTACAACCGATGAAGTACAAAATTCGTTAATAATTTTAGCAAAATTGTCCCAAAGAGAATCTTTTCCAAACGACATTCATACTTTAAAAAATACAAATTCATTAAATCGTAAGTCAAATATAGTGTCACTTAACCCTTTTTTAGATAAGGAAGGAGTTCTCCGTGTTGGAGGACGTATTCAAAATGCATCTCATTGTTCATACAGTCAGATTCATCCAATCTTGATCAATTCTAAACATAATTTTACCAAACTTCTTTTCATGCATGAACATAATCGACTACTTCATTGTGGTCCCCAACAATTATTAAGTTCAGTGCGTGAACAATTTTGGCCCACAGGTGGCCGTGTATTAGCTAAAACTACCGTAAACAAATGTATAACTTGTACAAAATTAAAAGCAAAACCATTGCAACAAATAATGGGTAACTTACCTCAATTTAGAGTGACTCCTGCTGCTCCATTTGAGAATTGTGGTACTGACTTTGCAGGGCCCTTTTCAATCATAAATCGCAAAGGTCGCGGTGCTAAATCATCTAAATGTTATTTATGTTTATTCGTTTGTCTTTCAACGAAGGCAATACACCTAGAGGTCGTTAGTGATTTAACAACTAATGCTTTTATACTTTGTCTCCGTCGGTTTATTTCACGCCGTGGAAAACCCAAATTGATTTGTTGCGACAATGGCAAAAATTTTGTAGGCGCAAAAGGTGAACTGAACAGAATGACCCAAGCCTGTAACCAGTCAGTTAGCGAATTTGCGCGGGAAGAAGGTATCACCTTTAAGTTCATCCCGCCTTATGCCCCGAACTTTGGTGGTATTTGGGAGGCAGGTGTAAAAGCAGCAAAATTCCATTTACAAAGAATTGCTGGTAATACCAATTTAACATTTGAAGAATTATCTACGTTATTTTCCCAAATAGAGGCAATTTTAAATTCGCGTCCTTTGACCCCTTTGTCAGCTGATCCATCGGATCTAAATCCACTTACGCCAGGCCACTTCCTGATTGGACGATCGCTAACGTCGCTTCCCTCACCTGTGACGGAGAGGATTACTCTTAATCGCTACCAGCTTCTAGAACAATTGCGACAACATTTTTGGAAACGTTGGAGTACTGAATACTTATCTGAGCTGCAAAGAAGAGTCAAATGGCAAACTCACAACAAGCAATATAAGGTCGGTGATCTCGTCGTTATCAAGGAAGACAACATGCCACCTATGAAATGGATCGTCGGTCGCATTAAGCAACTGCATCCTGGAGCTGACGGTGTCTGCAGAGTTGTGGATGTCCAAACAACAAAGGGAATTCTACGACGGGCTATAATGAAAATATGCCCATTATTAACCCAAGAAACTATTGAAAGTTAAACTTTCAATGGGGGGAGTATGTTAATGTTAATATTAAATAGTAGTAATAGTAATAATAGTAGTTGCAAACGCGCCATACTCCGAGCCGCCAATTTAATCTGGTAGGATTATATTATTATGCGACTAATGCGGCGAAGGGGTCTGAAGTGCGGGGAGGATGCGCCTGCACACTGTGCGGGGTGTCGGGGTCACTCGCCCAAAAGTTCTTACAGCGGACGGCCGTCCGTTGTAACCGAAGAGGAAAATTCCAGAAGTCAAGGTATTCTCATCAACAGTGACATTTGACAACTACTTAGTTATATACGACTAATGGTGAATTTCTGACACCAAAATCACCGTATGAAACATATTAATATCTCTGTTTTGTCAAAGATAATGACAGTGATGATGATATGTTTTACATAGAGATTTAAGTCTCCGAAACCAACGCTAACAGGCTAAAATAAACGTGACAGCGCGAGCTCAACAATAGTAGAGAGTTAATCTGTTTTACAATCCCGAGCGTTCGAGAACTCCGCGAATGTATATTGTTCCTACGCTTGAGAGAAATTCTCAATTAAACGACAAATTTATGACTGCGTGACTACTATTTTTGTCGTACGAGAGTTGCCGAAACAGAGCACAATTGGAGAGATATACCTCAGTCACCTGGCCGTTTTAATTATAAAAAATATGCCTCAATACATTGCTCTCTGTATTATTTTTTCTCTCTTTGACCATTCACGATTTGTATATCTTTATATTGGAAAATAATTTCGTCACAATAACAGAGGAACTACACATGCGTTGTTTTATAATTTAAAATAATGAAACTAACTAGTTCTCAAAAAATGTTAATGACAATAGTATGTGTTGTTAATGCTATTCCCATAACCTAGTTGAGAAAAGTTAATGAATGAATCCATAGCTTTTACTGGAACATTTTGAACCCGAAACCGGCTCGCTCGACTCATTTCACACGCAGCACACATAAAAACGCAGCCTGTCTTTGTAAACGCCGCGCTGTATAACGCATTGTAATCCTTGACATAAAAGGCGTTGACGTATTCGCTCCTTGTGTCTTGTATGTTGGTACACTTTGCATATTACTTGTATATTTTGAAATCCTTGTTTATTAAATTACATCACAAGTCATGATCATTTTCTAATTAAGAACTACTTGTGTTGTGTCAAAGAATTAGAGAAGTAGTGTCAGGATTTTATCAATGGTACTTGTTTATGTTTTTATAGTGTCACCACTGAGCCATTGCGCCAGTAATCTAGTAAGCACTGAGCCACCACGGCACTGAGCCACCACGGCACTAAGCCACTGAGCCACTCGGCGTATGCTAACAGCAAGCGTAGTATAGTGAATGCGTGGCACAATTCCGGTGAAAGGCGAGGGCACGGCAGGAGCGGCGTATTTATGCAGTCGGCATAAATCTGCATGAGATTTGTGCGCTCGGTTACCGGGCTATTGGTCCCGCTTGTTAAGCCCCCCATTGTGGATACGTCGTGCCTTAGCCAGCGTTTTTAAACGCTAGTGTGGTTTTGGACATAAGATTTGCATATCAGAACCTTGAATCCATCCTACTGTTTCATATTTTGATAAATATATTTATACGAACTGCAAAATTGCTTCATAATTATACCTGAAAGGTGGTTAAAGCCTAGTTTTATCTTAAACGCAATTTTACTTGTATACTCGTATACGATTTCTACAACGAATAATTATTTATTACTCATAATTAATAAAATACGTTGTCCCATACTAAGTGTCATGACATTTTCGAGTAGTGTGAAATGTACAAAGAAAATGAAACATGTTACATTGTAGAGAAAGCATAATTTATACAAGTCATGCTCTGAGTTATTTGGAGACTTGCTTCGAAATAAACAAAGATCGACGAAGGTTCGTTAAATTTTTCTCTCATTTATTATAGTGCTCCACACAAGATATACTATGGAATTATAAATATGTTATATATTTTAATTAGATTAAATATCATCTCATTTGACAATATATCATGAACCTATAATATTAAAAGTAAGTGAGTAGGATAATTGTCATGACAACAAGAATTTTTTAATTAATTTTTCCTTTGAAATCAACCGAGTACTAACTGTATAATAAATACCAATATTGAACCCTTTGTACAATAATAATTCTGAAATGAACAATAAAACTATCTTTCAATTTTCGAAGCGAAATTTTGTCTTTCTAGGCATTTGGCAGAGCAGGCTACTGAGCCAAATTATTGTTACATTTTCACCTTTGTCATATCAAAAATTAAAACAAATTCAGAACACATCAAATTCGAAGCAAGTGATTACAGATCCACCTGCAAGTAAGCGACCGGCTTCTCAGGCTCTGATATTGCAACTTGTAAGGACGAGAAAAGTTGGAGGCCCGCATATCTTGCACTTCGGGATGATTACAAACTAGCAAGTCGTGGTAAAGTTTGTATTTTAATTAAAAATAAATTAAAAAAAACGATTCGAATTAATTTATAACCGTTTTTATCATATTATTCGAGGAGAATCATCTCTCTAATCAGATCACATATACAAAATAGTCATCATCATCATCATCATCAGCTCACTATGCGTCCCCACCGAGGGGCTCGGAGCCTACCCCAATTTAGGGGTGACTAGGCCATAGTCAACCACGCTGGCCAAGTGCGGGTTGGTTGACTTCACACATATCTTTGAATTTCTTCTCAGATATCTGCAGGTTGCATCACGATGTTTTCCTTCACCGTAAGAACGTCGGATAAATGTACAAAATAGTAATGAGATTGAATGTGGATGTGTACAAAGGTAGAGGAAGATCAAAGAAAGTGTGTATGGTTTGTGTGAAAAGAAAAGCAAGAATTTCTCTCGTTTCGCATTTTTATTTATACATACATGATTTGATATAAAGTTTTTGCAAAAAAAGAAAATAAAAAATTACTTAAACAATATATTAAACACACCAAGCCTTATATTCAGGCTACAATATTTTTTTAATTTGGTTGTACTTCTCCTTTTAAAAATTCATTTTTATGTATGATTTCTGTGTAGTTTTTTTTTTTGCAAGCTAAGCAAATGCTTTAATGATCTTTAGAGAGTAATCTCGACGAAATTTGACATTTTTAAACATGTATCATAACTACTAAAGTTCAAGTTATACTGACGCCAGCAGCTTTAAATCAGATACAGTGCATTCGAAATTCTAAGACGTGGCGAAAGTTTAGAGCCCGAATATCTCGGATCTTGCACTTTGAGGTAGTTAAGGAATTCGGGAACGAGATAGAACCTACAATCAGGCACTCGATATTGCCGTACTTCAGATGTTTAATTCCTCGCGGTCGGAATGTTAAACTGTAAAGAGATTAGTTCTTCAATTAGATGTTCACTAAAGCTAAGTTAAATTTGATTCGATTGAGAAAATTCTTGAGAAAATTAAGGGTCCTTTACAAATCTTTAACCTGTTATATTTTTTAAGATAAAATTTAATGTAGTGCACTCGCTGTTTTATCATAAAATTTGCACCATAGACCATAGACAGTTAACATTTATTTTATTCAGGAATAATTTTAGACATTAGAGTATTCTTTAAAATAAATTCCTAGGCATGAGTATAAACTAACTGATCAATAAACAAACGAGTTGTTTGATATCGAGGTTTATAAACAACCACTTGTTTGAGCATCGGGTAAGCAACGCCGCAGCGACACGCTTGTATGTGACAGGTCAACCAGCCAGCCAATAACGGGGACATACGACCGTGTCCGTCCTGTATTGCATGTACGAATCTGCTAACACGAATACTGCGTACACATATAGAACGGTTTCAAATCATTCCACTACAATTTCATCAAATATTGTTTAGGTTTAAGACCGCATGAGGCAACCGCCGTTTCGCTCATACATTCCATCATCGTTGCCAGTGTATCATCATCTCATTAGGGCTATATAGCACAATTGATTTTTATTAATATATTGAAAAAATAAAATAGTTTACCATCTCGTTTAAGTAAGGACTTAAAGCTTACAAATTGACCTTAACTTTGAACTAAGCACGAGGTCACTATAAGCACTATGCAGAGTAGCTCTAAAGGTAATGAGTTTAACCCTAATTAATGTTTTAAGTTACACTGGTTGTGCTTAGCGTTTTATAACTTAGTTGAGTCTAACCTTCAGCACCAATCCCTATGACTTAACTCGGTGCGATATAAAAGTTATAAGGTATAAAAACAGCTCATATACATAAAAAAAATTAAGACGGCATTTATCAACTTTAAAATATGTGATTTTATAAATTTTTAAGTCATTTAAGGTAAGTCAGATTGACACAGAGCAGTAAGGAATCTATAACACGGATGACATGAGATGGATTGCACAAGTGACGTCATCGGGCAGTATGACAACAAGCAGTGATTATTATTGTATTGATAGAAACCCCAATGACAAACCGAAAGTCGTTTGTTTACGAAATAGTGTGGTATCACGGAACTAGTAAGTATATGATACCATCAAATTGAATAAGAAAATGTTCTACAGTTGAGCAACGACCGAAGTCAATATTAGATCTCGAATATTTTTTGCTTGTCAGTGGTATT
This sequence comes from Papilio machaon, assembly GCF_912999745.1. NCBI lineage: Eukaryota > Metazoa > Arthropoda > Insecta > Lepidoptera > Papilionidae > Papilio > Papilio machaon. The sequence goes on along the minus strand of NC_059989.1, from coordinate 518,226 downwards.
TCTTACAAACATTTCTTATTAATTTTGTTCAAATTTAACCGATTTAAAGATAGGATTTGCAAACGATAGTCATGATATGTTTTTGAGAAGGCGATCGTATAATTCTTGAAATCCGTTTTATAGAAATTAAACAATTTTTGGATCAATCTCAAGGATCGAATATTTTTCATAATAAATGTAAATAAAATAAAGACGAGTTTATAAATAATATTTCTTTCTTTTAATTCTTCTTAGTGTACGAAAAGCATAAGTTTTACTTATCAATAATTCAAACCTTCTCAAAGTTAACACAACAAACTTTCCAACGATATTATCTTCACTCGGAGAATTTCTAACAATCAGATTTCTTTAAACTTTCACGTATAAGTTTTGCCAGCCCTTCACAAACCTTTATGTTTCCCTCGACAAAGGTTTCCCATAAAGAAAAGTGAAAAATACATCATTGTTCGAAGTCGGAGTAACGACCAATTTAATTTGAACCCTGCATCCTCCCGCTCTATTACCTTTTATTTGAAATGTGGAGTTACATTGATGTCGGTCACTCAAAATACCGTGTAGTACAATCTTTATACAAAGCTTCTAAGTTTAAGTACACTTTGTGTAAAGATTCATTCGTTCACACCATGTTTTAGATGCTTTATACTCATTTAATGTTTTAATGGTGACCCTTAGTGTAGAATTATATTAAAAAAGAATTTGATATGCAAAATTAAGCCTCTTGTACACTAATGGAAATTTATAATCTTACTAAAATTATAAATTCGAATGTATGTATAGTATTGTATAGATGGATGGATATATGTTACAAGACATCTCCAGAGTGGCTGCAAGGATCTCGCTGAAATTTGGTATAGATGTAGAACATAGTCTGGAAGACACATAGGCTACAAATAAAGTTTTTTTTTTTAATTCCACACGGACGGATTTGGAGCGACAGCTATTATAAATATAGACGCTTCCCATAAAAAATGAAGCTACAAAATATAGATTGTAGACTTGAGTCCTGCCAGTCTATTGTTTGAACTATATTTAAACATTTCTGCCGTATTAACTATACGATAATCTACCAATTTATTTAAAAAAATAGTAACTATGTCTTTAGTTTTACTGTTATATATTATTATTTTTAAGAAATAACTTCAGCTATGATACTTTTACTTAACCAATTCTTCGTTTTTGTATAAGTAGTGTAAGTTATTCGCTGAGAACAGAGATCTCATGTAGATTTATGCCGGGGGCTCGAATACAAGTTCAGTCGTTCATCCGTCCAATCTAAAGGGTCGACTACCGCCTTAAAGTATTTTCATCATAGTGTAAACAAAATTTAAGGAGTTAAGCAATAAATCTTTTACCGGGTACAACCTCTTTAGAATGCTCGAGACGCATTTAGTAAATGTTTTAATACAACGACATAACTCACAGGATATCCACAAAGGATACTACTACTTCAGCATAAGAACACTTTTTCATATGAGAAGATGCTTATAGCTTATTTAAAAAATACAAAGCAATAAAGGACGTCTATTACGTATCTCACAAAATGAATATAAAATTTTAACCGAAACTTTCCCGGAGTCTAGTTACAAAGGCAGTTTAAACTTGTTTAATGTTCTTAAATATTGCTCGACAAATTATGTCATAAATTGTCGAGCAATATTTGTCAATCATATAAACAAAAAAGTAATGAGATTGAATGTGGATGGCTATAAAGGTAGAGGAAGACCAAAGAAAGTATGGATGGATTGTGTGAAAGAGGATATGCGTAAGAAGGGGGTAAATTCAGATATGACGGCTGATAGAGATGTATGGAGGAGTAGTACATACTGTGCCGACCCTCCATAGGGATAAGGGCAGGTTGATGAAATTATGTCATAAATTCGTGAGCAACAACAAAATGAATAAATATGAAATATTGTCTTCGCCCTGGTTAAAGTTTCTACTCTCAATTGCCGTCTATTATTCACAATTACTTGAATAACATTGGACAATTTCGATCCTCGTTATTTATTGCAAAAAAAATACAATACGTACAAAATTATTGATAATAGATAGAGTGATTTTATATAACCACATCTAAACATTAAATAAGTAAAAATAGAAACAATTAAATTCGTCTCAAACATTAAAACAGAACCACAAATCTATCTCTGATGTTTTATTTATCTGCGATTCCATTCAACTCTATATTTCTTCATAGTTCACTTAAAAATCATATACACTTATTTAAAAAGCAACGATGTGACGCGCGTTAAAGTGGGCAGAATCCTCGTAACAAATGGTTCCAATCTTTTTTTAAACTTCTAACTTTATAGCTTTACTCGTAACCAGTATAAATTGAGACGCGAACTCCAGACATGTCGTACTGAAGCGTTTGCAATAAGGAACAATTTGAATTAAACGCAGAGGTACTTTAACAATGGTACTATCTGATGCGTTTTTCATAATGGGAAGGGGAGAGACATTGGTCCGGGAGGTTGAAGTGCCCATCTCGTATGAAGCCTCTTCAGCGATGTTTCTTTTGAGCGTAAATGTAGAAGGTACTTGGAACGATTTCTACAATATAAATTATGACTAGCTTTTGCCCGCGACTGCTTTCGGACGGAATTAAAAAAAACTTAGTAAGTAACCTGTGCGTTCTTCCAGACTACATGTTTAACAACTATACCAAATTTCAATGAGATCCGTTAAACTAAAATTAGGATTTATAATATTAGTAAGAAGTAAGATGTAAAACTTTATTATTATTTTGAAAACAATATGCAAAAATGTCATTGGTATATTAAAAAATAAAACTAAAACTTTTTTTAAATGTTTGCATCTCAGAAAGTAAATGAACATATTTTTATATTTATCTTATTCTGTATTAGTTCCAAAACCATCTAAATACACTTTGGTAAGATTTTCTAAGGATATCAGAACAAGTTTGTGCTCTAAAAAATGTGAAACAATAAAAAAATTCTTAAATATGTTTTTCCGATTTCATCCAGTACTCAGTAAAACAAATACACTTATAAATTCACAGTTTGATGCGCTGCAATGGCCCGATGCCAAATTGGAAAGAATACGAACTCGAAGTCACAAATAATAACTTCCCCGTAATTAATCACAATTTAAACAATATCTCGGGGAGCGAGCACCGGCGCGGCGCAGCGCTAATAAAATAATAATTAATGTACAATTACTGGAACCTTACTTGGCAACAATTCCCGAACGAATAAATCAAAAGTTTAACGTTTTGATAATACTAGTAATTAATATGAATAAATTACAGCGATCTAAATTATTAAAACAAGGAGGTATTCATAGACCCATTTAGGGTTGCCAGGTCGCCAAACCTACTAGCCGGACAGACCAGCCAGTTTGGGTAGAAAGGTTGGACACCCTGTATTATTTAGGATTTTGTCTCAGTATTAATAGGTACACTCTCGTTTAGGAAATGTAAAAAGTCTAATAAAAGCCAGAAAACCGTTTAGTTTGACCGGTCACGCAAGCAAAAACCTTACCTATGTCCGGCTTTATCCGGACGCCTAACAAAGCTAGACCCATTAATATTCATCACACCTTTAATATCTTATAATAATAATAATAATAAAAGCCTTTATTCACTGACCTTTTTAACTTACATGCTATTCTTATAAAACAGTAGTATTCTTAAATCTAATTAACATACTAAATACAATTAACAACTAATACTAAATTTATTGGCAACCGCTTTGGTCAGGTTGTCTGTCGACATAGGCCTCCCCCAATTTTTTCCACGTCTCTCTATCCTTGGCATACCGTCTCCATCCTTTTGGCAAGTCGTCCTCCAATCTTTTAATTTGACAAAAATGTGGAACGCTTCACGATTTTGCGTGTCATCCTTGCGCAGGGGCCATGCTAATCTTCTCTGTATCGTTCCAATTTTAGTATATGTACTGCCGAAGCAAGTACACTCGTAGTTTGTCAACGTAACATGGAAAGAAGTATGCTCAACATAAGAATACGAGATCGATGGCCAACTTCAAAAATAAGGAAAAGAACAAAGGTCAGAGACGTGTTACTAACAGTAAGAAAACTTAAATGGAACTGGACTGGACATATAATGAGGACTAACAAGGAAAAATGGACTAAAGATGTAATAGAGTGGTTTCCTTTAATATCTTACTTAGATACAAATCAGCCTTTAACAATCAAAATTTTGGAAAGTAATTACAAATAGCTTAATAATACTTAAGGGAAAGTCCATAAATCAGGTGAGGCTCGAAACCAACCCCCCCAACTTTCCGAAAAAAAAACACGTAATATCACGAGAAGGTAGGGAGGGCTACAATAAGATATTCCGTGTATTTATTATATTTTCCAATATTATTTACTGCCTGCTTAAAAAAAGCGATTTTAAACAGAGGTGGCAGAGTGAGTCTAAGACCTCACTAACAATCACCGGTTGGGGTTAAAAAGTTGCTGAAAACATCACGTTTTTAATAGACGACCCCAAACTACTTGTAATTTACTACAAAACAGCGCAGCGCTAAACAAAACACGACTGGAAAAAAGATAATAAAAATCAAAACAATAATAATGCAGATTTATTGGATTTTTTTAAAAGCAAATTGTATAAAGGAAAAGGTGTGTCATCGTACTAAATGCATTGACATAGATCTGTTAACAAAGAACTAGGAGTGTTAATGGCAATTTCACATCTTGGTAAATATATATTTTAATAGTTGTTATAGCTCGGAGCTAAGACGTAGACGAAGAGTCAAACTTTGCTCAAACACTATAATGTTCTGTTTAATTTGATCCCATTGGTCACAGAATTGATTTCCTTTGTCTTGTTAACAGTACTGATACTTAGAAATGTCTGCCTACATTATTATTGTTACTAAGGCTTCATTAAATTTATCTTTTTCTTTTGAATTCTTAACATTTTACTTACTATTTTTCTAATAAAAATCCTTCGAACAAGTAGAATTATTAATACCAACAAAAAATGGATTTGGAGAATTTTTTCTCTGGTCTTCAGAAAAGAAAACCCTTTGTTAAGTTAATTCTTGTGATTATTTTAAAAACTTGCTGCCTTTTTATTCTCAAGCCTTCAGATTAATTTTAAGAAACAATCTTGTATCGTTTTAAACACATCGCTCTCTGATCTTGTTACCCCCGAAATTCGATTCCTAATATCCTCTGCTCTTAGAATTTGATCCCTGTTGCCATGTACAATACCGTCTAAAGCCGTCTAACAACGTTCGGGTTGTCAATATTACAGCCGTCGTTACTTTAAAGGTGGAATCATTTACAAGATCTCGTTGCTAACATTAATCACGAAGCCATTTTTCCAAGACATGTTGTTGAAATGTTAACATATACAGGTTTTACGAGTAAACAACATTTGTTACATAATGCATATAAGTAATTACCTCAAATTATTCAAACTAATAGAGACAGAAAAGGAATCGTAGCGTTTCGTAGAAATAACCGTAGAACTCGTAGCTAAGCTCCTACAGTACTTAAATTGAAAATGTAAATGGATTGGATTCCTGACTTGTAAAATAAATTATGCTTCTACATTTACAAATCAATAAACATATTTGTCAATTTTATGTTTTATTATATGCTTGTAACATCCATCTTATGATGAAAATTTAAAAAAATTGAGTTAGTAAAATAAAGACACCGTCGGTGGCTCAGGGGTTAAGACTTGCAATCTGCATGTCCTGAGTTCGAGTCCCGCCATGTACCAATGTGTTTTAGGATTTTCTATTTACATATGTACATTTATCCGACGTTCTTACGGTGAAGGAAAACATTGTGATGCTGCACATATCTGTGAAGAAATTCAATGATATGTGTGAAGTCTACCCGCACTTGGCTATGGTTGACTATGGCCTAGTCACCCCTAACTTGGTGTAAGCTCCGAGCTCCTCACTGGCGACGTATAGTGAGCTGATGATGAAAATACAAACAGTGACTTATTAAAAGGATTGTGTTTCATATAACAATAAAAATTCAATAGAAATCCCTTACAAGAAATGAATTTCACAGGTTTCATTCAAAAACTTTGAAAATATGCTATGATTTTGTTTAACGGGCTTGAGTAAATTCACGATGGATGTAATATTTTTCTAAATCCTTCGCGCCATTCTTTTGATATTTTTAATCTGCGAACTCTGCCCAAAACGAGATTAGAAATTTCGAATACAATATCATTTTTAATAATATTAATCACTCCACAGTATAAAATTATGTCACCTTGTCACACTTTAGTAACATGCACTAATGTATGTGACCATTTCTATAAACATCCCAGTATTGTGTTCCTTTCTGGTTCATGTTATCAAAAATGAAATACAATATTTCACATTTAAATCTGGTAATATAATTATTTAACAATTATCTCCATTATTTTAAATGTTTGTTCTTTAATTACATCTAAACTTTGGAACAGATTAGGATAAAATATGTCAGAATAATCCATTTTACATCCTGGATTAAAACTTAACGACAGTTTAAGTATTGGCCGGGCGCGCTCCCATGGGCAAACATTACACGGCCCGCGCTCACCGCGGTCCTTTACTTTACGAACTAAAACATTAACTCAAAGCTTTGATTTTTTTTAATCTGAACCACCAAGAAGTCGTAACTTATATATTTAAAAAGGCTTATACGCTTCAATAACTTACATCAAATACATTAAAAATATGTTATCTTTACCATACATGTTAGATTTTGTATTTCGGTTTTAACCTTACATCCATAACTTACAGGCAAAGCCTAAAGTGTGTGACACAATTTTAAAATTATACAATGAAACTCCGTTATGCCTGCAAGGGTTAAACTGTCATGCAAAATCGGTGATCAGGGCGAGCGAAGAGGGCACTATACTATTCCACAATGTTTACAGTTTTTTGTTACACTTTACTAAGAAACTGTTTTAATACATATATTTCTAGATCTATCTAATGTAAAAATTCTATTTTCTATTTGAAAAAGTAGATTTCATTTTATTAAAATTTAATTGTATTTCTAACGCCATCTGTTAGAAAATAATAAAACTAATAATTTGCGTATGTTATTGTAAATTTGAATAAAGTAGAAAGTTTTGCTACCCCTCCTAAAACTCTTCTTTTTTCTAGTGTGCAGTATTTATCTTTCTTTTCATCATGTTGTATTCTTACCTTGGTTGACTATGGCCTAGTCACCCCTAACTTGGGGTAGGCTCCGAGCACCTCGGAGGAGACTTATAGTATAGCTAATGATGATGACAATTGTCACGACTGTGGAGTTCTACGTTTAAAGAACATTCTACAATAATTTTGTAAGCAAAATCTTTTTAATCGTGTGTAAAACATGTTCAATTTCCTATTATATTGACCGCAATTTCTTCCACAAAGACATCTGTCACTCAGCTCAACTAAACTTTTACTATAAAAATACTCGATTACGACCGCTGCTGTAAGAAAGCGGAAAAAGGAATTAAATGTTTAAAACGAAAAAGTTTGAAGTGTCCACAGAGTTATTTGCCAACCTTTGAAAATTAATTATTAATCGAAGATGTATAAAATAATAATTTCACCAAAAACTTCATCCATGCACATTTAAAACATGATATTAACAATTCGTTAATTAAAACAGAAATAATTGGGTATACAGCTTTTTATAATTATAAAAAAGCTATCAATAAACAAAAGCTTTGGCAAGCTGCCTAAAATACAAGCAGCGAATAAATATAAATTGACCTATAAAACATACTGAATTCTAATTTACATATTTTCAATGCCAAAAAATTTCAATATTTCTAAGCTAATTGCATTTGAAAAATTAATATATTTTTTTTTGTATAATTAAGTGTTGTTACACTTGTCTTTTCACAAAACTGAGATGACCATTGTCTCTACTTTATCCTTTTCTCACCCTGAGTATAACATTTTATTTATTTGTAAAAACATTTTTAATTCACTGTCTCTCTGATATATTCGTAAATATAACTTATAAAGCAACCGGATAATATAGGTACATCAGCAAAGCAAATAAGTACGCAATGAGTTAAATCCAAATTGGCGAAAAAGACGGTTACCCGGCGACGACCGGCAGGCTTATAAACTTTTATTTTACGACTTGGCCACTTTTACCGCTATGACGACTTTTTTAGGTACAATTTTAATAACTTGAACTGAATTCTCTCTCGCGGTAATTTCACGCAAATTGGAAAGAACAAGACTCTAAGTAAGATATGTAACAAAGATATATATCTTTTACATAATTATTTTATATTCGCTATTCCTCCACTTTGTAGAACTCCTTGTGTATACGTAACCTTTAAAGAAACAAACATTTTATAGGAAATAAATAAATAAATATATTGCATCATTAGTATCCAGCCAATCTAAACTATGATTAGGTGATTAATATTCTTGAACAATCAAATCATTTTTCATTTAAAAACATTACGACCTCTCAAATCTCACTCCTATATGAAATCAATTTTATTTTAAATTTTGTGCCAGCAACATATCTGTATACTTTTTTTTATTTTAAGAAGCAATTACAAAACTTAAAAGCACTCTTAGAAATGCTCCGGTATTCAATTGCAGTGTAATACCGAAACCGGCACAAAAGAATTCTTTGCGACGTCAAACGAACCTACTTCTAATTAAATGATTGAAGTACGCCGCCACAATATGCTTCGAGTACATACGTGAAGTCCAAGAGAACGTCCATATACATACAAACTCTATATAAGTGTATATTTATACTCTAGATTTTGAAACACTGAATTACATTGTTTTGTTATTTAAAAAAAAAAATATTGTACTTTAACAGAAGGACAGAACGAATCCAGGTGCAATTTAGAAAATGCTTACTATTTGGAATACTCACTCAGTTTTTTTTTATTCCACGTCGACTAAGTCACGTTTAAGAGTGAGTTATCAAAAATAATACAAATTTGAGTTATCATGTTGTGTCAATAAAGAACTTTATCAATTAATTCAATGTTGTGTTGCATGTCTGTAATTCTAATAAGAGCAGAAGCTCGTGCCCAAATCAATTATTAACAATAGAACGCACTTTTGATTTATTCAATTTCACAATGTTGCCAACAACGCATTTATCCTATAATAGTACAGATGTTCTCAACGGTCCCATAAAGTTTATATTACATCAAAATTTAAGTAATGCAAGTTTAATTGAACAGAAAGTGGTTTTATAAAATTGATTTCATAATTTTATCTAACTGTGGTATTCTTCCAGACATATTATAAGTTAAAAAGGATAGGTTCAGTTCAGTTCAGTTTCTTGATTATGGTTCTCCCTCAGCGGATTGGGCCAGTGTCGAGTGATTATAGTTTTATTCCTGTATTAAAGAGACTGGCAACACTCTACTTATGGATAAGTCTCGTGAGCATAAAAGTGGAATAGCTTCAGATATGTTTATAAGAATTGTAACCAGAGATAACTTACTGGAAAGCGGTGATTAAACATTAACATCATGTATTAAGTAAAATCACTTATAAGGCTTTAGTTTTTCCCAACTCAAATAAGAAGTTAGTTGTGCCTTTAACGTTCTTTTCTTGAGATCTAACCCCTATAATCGACTTTGACAATTTCTATATCTTGTTTTTTACACATTAACAAATTGTTATTTCACAAAATCTCATCGAAAATTGAGTCTAAAAACAATAGCAAAGTGTAATAAACTCGAAATGAGTACAAACGAAATTTGCAAAAGGGGAAATGGCCGGTTGCGGGCGCGTCGTGTACCACCGAGTTTATTTTATGACTTAGCCACTTTCGCTGTGATAATTGGTTTTTTTTCGGCTTATGTTTTTTTATATTACACTCTTAGGACCTGAATGGCCAGCAAGGGGACATGTTGTAAAAAGTTGTTTTTTTTTAATTGTAAAAGTTTGTTATAATTTTTTACCTTATAATTTAAAAAAAAAATTAACACCATAAGAGTATAAGCACTTTCAATATTTCATACAGTACTTTATTTTGTTTTAAATCTCGATGTTTATTTAGTGATAGGACAATAGTCAGAGCAACACAACATGTTTAACTTTCTGCGTGCGTAGTAACTTTACTGTAGTGCTGGCTACACACGTTAGGTTTTCATAAAGGGTTTAACCTTGCAGTCATAACCGATAGACATAACCGCACTATAGTATACGCAGTTGTAGTTATGTCACACACACTAGGGTTTATCTGTGTGTAATGCATATATAAGTTTTAAACCGTTGTTGAAAAACCTAACGTGTATTGTTTGCTTAACGCAACACGTCCGCCCCACATTTCATATTAACGGGCAGCGATAACATCCTCAGCTTAACCCTCTTAATATACATAATGAACCTTTTTCCTGAGATATGTTTCTCCTTAATTTTATTTGCCTTTATTTTATGATAAGACTTACATTAGTACTGTAATAACTATTAATAATTATTGCTTATTACAAATGTTAAGATTTACAGATGATGTTTGTCAATTTTGGAAATAAAATCTGATTTAAATTAGTTGTTTCACTTAAACACAATGTAACACTGTCACGTTCAAGTCGTTACCATCGTATTGACTCACTATGAAAATCTACATTTAGCAACTGTTTAGTTAATCATCCCTTAATCAGCCCTTAGTGTCGCAACTATTGGCGACAGATATAGCCATCACCATTCTTAAAACTGATATAACATTACTAGCTGTCGCCCGCGACTCCGTCCGCGCGAAGTTAAAAAAAAACTTAATAGCGGTATGAAAAATAGATGTCCGATTCTCAGACCTACTTAATATGCTCACAAAATTTTATGAGAATCGGTCAAGCCGTTTCGGAGGAGTTTAACACCGCGACACGAGAATTTTATATATTAGATATGCTAAGTATATACTCACTTGTATTGCTATTAAAAAAAATCTCCAAAAACTTACCTAAAACAAAATATTTCTATAAGTCTAATGGATAATTTGTGCATCAAATATAAAGTGGTATCATTAGCTTTCAAACCGCAGCCAGCGGAGTAACATATAGGTTATAGAAACCGGATACATTTCTCTAGATTAAAAAGATAAACAGCGCGCTGCTCGCCGCCGCAGACTCTGTTTCAATAGACTGTGCAATGAATCAAAATCTTAATGCAGTCTGGATGTTGGCCAGTGGTGCTGTGCGAAGCGAGTTCGACAGTGTTTCAAATACTCTGGGTTTCTTGACACCAAATAAAATGTATTGTTTCTCACTTATGTAAGTAAGTTTGGAACGTACATTATTTTCTCAATCTGTTAACGCCTGGAGATATATTAATACTATAATGAATTTTGAAACTGGACATAACGTTTTCTAACCACATACAAAACAGATTTTGACATGCACAATAAATCTTACTTATCTTCCTGTATAATATTAGAAATGAGAATGTTTAGATGTATGGGTGAATGTTTGTTTTTAGGATATGTCTCCAGGATAGTTAAACGGATCTCACTGCAATTTGGCATAAATGAAGAACATAGTCTGGAAGAAGACATAGGCTACAAATTACGCTTTTTTTATTCCTTGCGGACGGAGTAGCGGGCGACAGCTAGCACTAAATAACTCTTTACATAAATCCAATACATTTACGAAAACATTTCCATTTTTAAATATTTTTGACAGAATAGCAACCACATGTAGCGAAGAAAATAACTGTGACATAGTTGAGCCTTTCAATTCTAACCCTAATAACAGGGAACGTCGGCAATTAACTTCGTAGCTGTAATCAACAATAAAAAATCCTCTTCAAATATAGCAACCGTGTCCGGTTCACTTTACGGACAAAATACACGAGGCCCGCGCTTCCGGACGGAAATAGCAAACGGTGGGGGTCATGGGCGACGGCCGCACCGAATGAAAGTGAAGACTCTATTCTTGTGCCACTTTGTTATGTCGCTGTCAACCTTTCTAGCGTTTAATTAGAGACTAATAACTGAGATGCACTTGTTAGACTTAAAGGTAACCTCAAACATTTTTCTCAATTTAGTTATGATGCGGTGAAATTTTTGTTTAAATATGAGATCAAGGTTAACCCTCTAACAGTAGCAGTGTGATTCTTAATCTTACTAATATTATAAATATATGATATACTAAGTTTGGATGAATGGATGTTTGTTTAAAGGTACGACTATCTCCAGAACAACTCAACGGACCTCGATGAAATTTGACATAAATGTAGATCATAGTCTGGAAAAACGCATAACCTACTTACTTAATAAGTAGTTATACTTTGAATTTAATGTTTCACTGTCTATTTACATCTGTCTTGAATCTTGACTGACTTTTTTCGTTCGTTATAATAAACCACTCATTTTCTTTTTACATTCCTCTGCTGTAGCATTGCTTAAGACATTTTATTTATTTTTAATAAATGTATTTTAATTGTCTTTGGTTTTTAATTCAATACTTTCTCTTGTCAATCGTAACGAAGTGATGTATCGATTCCGGCTTGTGTGCGCTTATAAAGGTCAAGTAGCAATTGCCATTGCGACACGCTTGTAGTACTAAATCAATTGGGACTAATATCACGACAAAGGAAATTGCAATGTATTTTGTACCACCCATGAACTATTTCCGTAAAACACATAGTCAATCTCGAGAAGTGTGAACATGTTTTATTGCTTGTATTCAATGTACCGGACATTTATATATGAAAAGGTTCTACAAGTGTTCAAATAACTAATTCGAATTACTTAAAAGAACATTTTTCGAATTGAAAAATTTCACTTGTTTTGGTTTGTAAATTTTACTTCATACTAATATTATAAACTAGCTTTTACTCGCGACTCCGTCCGCGCGAAATAAAAGAAATGCACACAAGTTAAAAAAAGTTCCTATGTCCGTCTCCTAGTTCTAAGCTGCCTCCCCATCAATTTTCAGCTAAATCAGTTCGACCGATCTTGAGTTATAAATAGTGTAACTAACACAACTTTCTTTTATATATATATAGATGCGAAAGTTTAGTTGGCTAGTTGGATGAATTTTTGTTAGAAGGTATCTCCGGAACGGCACAACGGATCTTGATGAAATTTGATACAGATGTAGAACATAGTCTGGAAGAACACATAGACTATTTATTAAGTTTTTAATTCCGCACGGACGGGGTCGCGGGAGACAGCTACTTATTAAATAAATTCTCGTATGCGTATTAATGTATTTTATACACATACGAACATGTGTAAAATATAATATAAATTATCAAGGTTACTCGGCAACATGTAACATAAATATAGAGTGAAACAATTTAAAAGGGGCCTTAAGTGTTTTACACAAATAGATTGTAGCGTGAAGCTGGATACAATGCAATTTCCTTTATCACAATATTGGCCTCAATTGATTCACTTTGGTACAAATATAACGAGTGCTCGCTGCGCTCTGCGCGTCCTATAGCGGTGTCTGTGCACACGTCATTTTTACATTAAAACTAAGTGTAAACAAGAAAGCATTTTAATTTAAAATAACAATCATTTCTATTCTCATCCAATGGAAATAATTGTTTATTTTATAATTCTACACTAACTTACACATAAAGAGGAATTTTATGGAGTACTTAGTGAACATTTACTATACTAAGCCTAAACTAAGCGAGTCCCATAGCGCCTAATTAACGTTTTTTTGAGTAAGATATCTCTGATTGCTCTGTGTTTGCAAATCCTAACGACAGGCAATGGTTAGCAAGTATATAAAATCGTTTGAAATTTCATACGTATAAAAAAATCAGAACATTATATAGAAAATGTTCTCTCTATTTTCGTATATTTTGGTACGTGTACGTTGTGATTATTGTTAATGTGCGCCGCAATTTCAAGCAGGCCGCCTCGTTTTGCTCAAACTCTTCATTCGCGCACACAATTTGAACGTGATTTGAATACTATCAAGTTATAAAGAGGCCGTCTCCCGACATGTACCAACATGTCCCGCGACGTGTCAAATGTGTTTACATGTCTTCTTTAATTTTACAAAAGCGGCACACATCGCTTTGATTTCATTTTATGTAATCTACGTCATTTGTTTACAACATAATATTTAAATTTATTTCTGTGACGAATTATAATGTGTTTTGTAAAACACTGTCGTAAAATTATACAACTTTGAACTTTATTAATTACTATCATCAATAGAAATGTCATTAACACTAACTATGTGAATTCTAGGATACCGCTACGATGTGTTACGAAATCGTAGCTAACTAAATGCTGAATCTGTACAATTTTTAATGTTTTGGAAGGCTGTTTAGAAATTGTGTAATTTCACCAATTGAGAAACCTGAATGCTAGGAAAATAGAACATCGTATTAATATGTACATATCCGTTCATTTTATAAATAGACGTTCGCAGGGTCACGGGAGCGACGATTTTAATCGGCATACGAAAGAGAAAGTGTCTGCTGCGTCAATAACTCAAGCTTATTACAACTATTTGATGCCTCATCTTTAATATGGATTGAGCTGTAAATTATATAAAAGAAAAATAATGTTCCAATGTAATCTTATTTTAGTTAGAAATATTCATTCAAATATCAATGTAAATCAAAGTGTAAGAGGAAACAAACAAATTTGATTGTGAACAAAAAATTTGTACATGACAGTTAATTAGTTAAGCGTCACAAGTTTATTTGGAAAAGGTAGAATATCATCTGCAGTACGATAAAATAGATTTGTAAAAGTCAGTATGAGTGAGGTAAAAAAAACAAAACAAATTTCTGTGATCTATCTTATAAAAAAAATGAATAGTGTAAAATTAAAACTACCAAAAATCTAGAAACGATCTCGTTCGTTGTAAAAAACTGAGGAAGGTATTAATAACGTTGCAGGCTTGTATATTTATGTATAATATTATTTTTTTATTATACTATAAAGTTTTGACAACTCAATAATGAATAATTTCATACTCTACCATTGAGCTTGCCGGTGTGTTGAAAAATTATTACCGCATCATCGGTTTGTAATTAATTCACATTCAGTTGCATCGAATTTAATGTTTTTCAAGCGGCAGGCAGCATGTAGTAAATATTTCAACAAAGCATTTCGTCTGTTTTTGTGTTGTTCTAACATAAATAAATATTCTCGCAAATGTATGCATCACGTTCATTTGTCATTTACTATATGGACAAGTAAGGTGTCTCTAATTAAAACCTATTAAGCAGCTATTTCACTTTATTCACCTGTAATTAATTAACACATCAAGATATTACAGTATTGAGTACATTCATTTTGTACATTAACATCAGGTAATCTCGTTATTTTTCTCCTTCCACCTCGTTCAAATAAGTCTTCTCAATTTCACATTGCTAAATATAAAAATTAAAAGTACTAAATCAGTATAGTTCTAGACCTCCAACGTGTATGAAGTCTGAAAAACTGAGTGCGAGTGGCGGGAGTGGTACTGCGTCACAGCTGTGACGTCACGGCCGCCGGAAATAGAGCGAGGCGTTACTCTGGCCTCGCCGACGATTCTGCCCTATTTATAACCCGACTAACTTCGAGCGGACCTTACATTCGAAATGATTTTTGTCGTATTATGACAAATCCCGATAAAAAACTTATATGTATATTAATGATTTGCTATGTATGGTTTAAAAATGAAGTCCAACAAGAACTAGTCCTATGAGTCGTATAAGGACTTTATTTTTAATCCATAAATAACGGTTTTGGAATTTGGACGAATTACGCAAAATTTGATTAGTGAATTTCTTCAGTCTTTTGTTATGTAATTAAACAAATATATTTACAATAATATTTACCTTCCTAAATAATTCTAGATTCAATAATAATTACAATGTAACAAAAGTAAATTAGCGTAAGCCTCTGACCCGTGAGAAATGCTACGAGCTACGAGCTGCGTAGGGCTCGTAGCGCAATCTGTTCGTGCTACGATACAACATAATACCTTGGCTGATAATTACCAATTAATTAAAAGTCCTCGTTAACGAGTCCAGTATATAGAATATAAAATATGTAACATTCAGAATTATTAAAGAGGACTTAATAACGAAGCTCAAAATACATTTTAATTTAAATTATTAATGAAGTCGAATACATTTATTTTCTTTGATGAAACTTTTTAACAATTTAATTTTATTTATGTGTAAGAATATGTAATATAAAATAATCTATTATTAAAGTTGTGCTATTTTCTTAGTAATACTGGTAATAATTTTTCTATTACTAAATTGTACTTTTTTCTTTGTGTCTTTACAAAACTATGACATAGATTTTTTAAAAGATTTATTTCTTAACTATACTATAAGTTTAACTTTTACTGTATTTAACTAAAATCGCTAACAACAAAACAATTGTTTTCATCATCATCACATGTAGATAGTTACTGCTTATTCGCTGTTCCAGTGCTTAAGGCTTTTCAGATGGGCGGCTGTAACGACTAAAAGCTCTTAAGGCATATCTCGGGGCGATGCGGCTGCGCCAACCGAAACTGCCCCCGAAATTCTAATGACATACATTAATTCTACTTCCACTTATACTCGTATACTTCCTTGTAAGTTTCAAAATTAATTAAATCACTCAATATATGTACTTGTCTTTTTTATAGGAGCTTTACTTAACAAGCTAAGTGTAGTCTTTTAATAAGAAATAAAAAATGTAATCCAGTGTTTTTTTCATCTTATATAATCATTCCTTCCCTTGCTCTATCTATCCATGTTCCTTAGTTTGGAAATTAAGTCCCCATGTTTTGTCAGTATTTTTTTTTTTATAACAGAAGGGGGCAAACGAGCAGCGGGAACACCAAGGTGTTCATCGACGCCCATGGACATCTGCAATACCAGAGGAATCGCAGATGCGTTGCCGGCCTTTGAGAAGGTGATACGCTCGCTTCTTGAAGGACTATTTAAATGGTAAGTAGAGACAGTTTAATAATCGTAGTTAAAACTTAAGCAATTTTACTTTTGATTTATATAAACAAGAAATTGTTTCGACAAACCATATTTTACCTGTTAGATAGTTTATTTTAACATACACAAGTAGGTAATACGATTTACATATTAACGTATGTTTGTGCTGTCCCTTAATTTAAAAGGTAAATAACGTACTCTACTTAATCTGCATTCACTCCTATTTCAATTTATCGTTAGCCCCTAGAGTCTTCACTGTATATATTTTCAAGCTAAACAAATGAAGATACAGACAGACATAATAACTGTTATTTCTTGAACATAGTAAATACGCCGCATGTTAACATTTTCATCAAAAACATTTCTTTGATTACAAAAGGAGAAAAGTATAAAATTTCACCTCATATTCAATAAACTAATTTGTAACCTGATATTATTCCAAACGTGTTGAATAATTTTAATAAACTTTTTAAACATTTTTGCTGAGCCTCTCATTTTTATATGGTTGCGAAGTTATGAAGCTTTCCTTCAACGTTTTAAAAACTTCCTAACATCCAGTTCCGTTTAAACGGAACAATAAACAAATTAGCGGTTTATAAAAGCGTTTTTATTGCGGTAATTAAGGGGCATAGTTTAATGTGGAGTTTATTGTCATAGTGGAGCCTGGTCGAGGATTCCCGGGAGACTCTCGACGGGCCGGGGGACGGGGGAGAGGGGAGGAGATTATTTTACAAGATGTTTTACGACTTTAGGTAGCTAGAGGATCTTTTTATCTGAAATATTCTTATTTCATCATGACTTAAGTTGTATATGTCATAATAACAGAAAAGTTTTACAATAACTTAATATTTACATCGACGATGACGATGATTACATTACATATTACATTGACACTTAGTCAAATCATGGTAATCATAATTAATATATCATGCGGTAATTTTACTCTATTGAAAAATGAAGATTACCACACAAGTACACTCCCCAAAAGTGTGAATTACTTTTTAGCCGACTTCAAAAAGAAGGTTATCAATTCGACTGTATTTTTTTTCTATGTGTGTTACCGCAAAACTCAGCCCCTGGTGGTCCGATTTTGATAAAAATTGTTTTAATCGAAAGGAAGTGCTTGCAGACGGGTCCCATTTTTTTGTTTTTTTTTACATTTATACTTTTCACATTACCTTACAAATAGAGAACAGTTCGGATCGTCTGTATTGACAGGGTAAAGTTCAAAGTAGAGGCTAGTGTTCGAGTGATAATGCACTTTGCAAAGTACTCTATAACGTTTACATTAGTGCGAGTTGTCTTAAGATAATAGACCCACCAGCATGAACTTCCACATATGTTAAGTATCTTATTCTCGATGCACTGCGCTCTGCAGTTTCCATACCACATCTATAACTTATCGAGTCCATAAATCTAACGCAAACCACTCTAAGACAACGCTCTTACTCAACCAAACTTAGTTACTGCTTGCTTTATTCCGGTTTTATTTAATAAAAATTGATTTATTTCGTCGTTCGTGTAGTATATGTACCTATATATAGATGATAAAGTTATCATATCATATTATAGTTAGAAATAGAATAGAGATAGGTAAAAAAATATAGAAATTGAAAGACTGGTACTATTTTATAAAATATTTTTCAGTATTTACTTGAGATTTTAACATATTTGGATATAGTAAATATGTTCTATGAGAGTTTTTCGTCGGTTAAAAGGTTTACGGTTTCGCTAGAAAACAGTTATATCAGAGAAATTGTAAAACATTTGTTGATTGGTATTAGTTTTTGTAAGATTGTATAGATAGCAATAAGAGAGTGAAAGTAAGATTTTAATTAATTATTTTCATCAAGCGCCCTTCATGTCAACCAGACGACAGCTCTCAAACTTGTATAAAGCGACCGACCAGCTTTCAGTGCCAAATGAAACTTTATTTCATTTCCTATTTCATCAAATGTAGCGCTGAGGTGTGTGTGCTGAGCCTCTATTGGTGCAGCCCAGATCAACTTTCAATGGACCTCTGCTCGTACTTATTGACCTAAGTAAGTGCCGCAGGAGCTTGTTGAAATCAATTTAATGGGGTGAACTTTGAATTTATAAAAACCTCGCTCAGCAAGGCTACATACCCCGTCGCCACCTTAGGAAAATATAAAGAGAATTTTAAAACGTTTATTTTTATTTCTGCAACATTTTACAAACTTCTACACGGATCCGCACATTTCATTTAAACATCCCTAAAACAGGTTTTTCAAGAGATGAATTTGAACGAGCGAATGAACACGTGATGTTACTAACCTACTTTTTCGTAAGTAATGAATGTATAATTTTTGATGCGACGTGCGACGTGCGACGTGCCGGCGTAGCTGCGAATACACAAACAGTGGCGGCTCCCGCCTGCCTCCCGCCTGACTCCTGCCCGCAGCCGCCGACCAAAGTCGCGGAAAAGTTTCTCACTTGGGCGGCTCGAGCAGCTTTTACCTTAACGTCAAGCGAGTCCAATCTGACGATTGCTATGTCGAGCTCCCGAGCGCTTTGGATACTAACCGAAAGCACAAGACGCGCCGCGCCACCTGCGGCGACAGCGAGGGCGAGCGTCCACACAGCACAACACTCACACGAGGCGTCGAAGCCGCTTGCGCGTGCACGCGTCGCGCAACATGGCCGTGCCCGAGCCCGCGGCAGCTATCGACCGTGCGCCGGCCCGCGCCGCCCAGCGACTGACGCTCGACCGGTGCGCGCGCAGCGACCCTCCATCCGTGCTCCCTTCACCCGCCGCCCGCCCTGCGCTCTGGCCCGCACCGCGCGCTTCGCCCCTCGGTAAGCCCCGCGCCCGGCGAGCGGTCTCGCACAAACACCCGACTGCCGTAACTTTTCACAAAACTTAAATAAACTATGTTTTAAAATTATAATCATATACAAACAAGACGATTTTATACAAACACGATTATTTTATAACTAGTTTTTTACTTATTTTAACCAGTGTAAGCCTAATTTATTTACTGCATCTGCAACATTCATTAATTTTTTCTCAGCCAACAACATTCTAATTAGCAATGAAAAGTTATCATCTACTGCTGAAAAAGAATCTTTAGCTGAAACAAAAACGTGGCACAGTTCTGGGCGGATGTCACGTGACGGGCTCGGCCGGAGGGAGTCCGCACGGGCCTCCCGCTCCGGCCCAAGGCTCTTTCTCGTGTTTATTTTCAGCTGCGGCCGGCGACAGCGCGTGCCCCCCGTCACCATGGCAACGCACCCTCCGCACGCCCGACTCGCGCCGGACATAGCCGAGCGCGCAGCACACAGCCGGGTAAGCGATGCACCGGGATTTCGATGATGTTGCCCAGGTAAGCTACTTTGACGGCTGCAAAACTTTCTTTCACTTTGATATAACAATTTTATGACATCGGTTCTGTCCTCAACTTTTATTTTTAAACTTTAAAATAGCTTTAATCGACACACGGTTATAGTTTAGTTCACACTGTTTTAATTTTAATACGCATATTGTAATATTTCCGTTTGCTCTCAAGTTATACTAATATGTGCAAAAATTGTCAGTCAATAATATTAGAGCTTATTAATACCTTTTATCAAAGTATCACCATAGTCAAGACATCGTTTTTCGTTTCAAATGTAGCTCGTCACTACGCAGTGCTACGGCCGCTACGTACGAGACCGGGCAAGAGATTGTTTTGATATTTTTAATACTAAAAGTATAACTTATTTATGATTAACTAAATTTTTTTTTAAATTATCAAATCGTCCCTTAGCTAACAACACCGCATAAATAATTTTTATCAACTTTACAAGAGACGAAAAAAACTGTCTATTTAAAAAAATAGGTGGTAATTTCTTAATAAATACGCTATTTAGCAGTTGAGATATAACTATTTCTTTAGTTTTTGTCGATTTACTGTAAGGAAACTTTTTTACTATATTTCTTTAACTTTCAATTATCATGTCATCAATGGTTGATGCGGAATGAACAGCTCCATCTAATGACATTCAAATGTGAAAACCGCAGATTTTCCGACTTCAGCGGTGTTGTAAGCAATGGGACGATATGTCGTGCTAATTAATATTTGAAAAACAGCCATTGAAAAAAATCTGTAACAACACGTAACTATGTAGTGCTACGAACAGATATTCATTTTCGTAACACATAATAATGACTCTACAACGAAAAGTAATAAAGGAAAATTAATTAAATGAAAAATTCTCGAGTTCATGAAAAACGTTCATTATTACCTTCAATGGAAAATGTTCATGTTTTTTTCTCAAGCTCGTTGTAATTATTAAAATTTCTTAGTAGCGTGTAATATATCAAATGATAACAATTTATTTATTTATTTATTTAATGTATTTTTTATCTTTAATACTCAACAAAAATTACTAATTGCAATGCTTAAAAAAGCTTTGCAATTAGTAATTAAAAAAACTCGTTCCGTAACGAACAAACTTTTTTGTTTCTAAAACTAATTTTACTTTTATTCATGAAGCATCTCAACCGAAATTCAGGAGTAGATAAGCACCTTGTAAAGTCGAGGAGGCATTCGGAAAAAAACTTTGTTTCACTCCTAACGTGTAGTTATCATTGATGGATCCAGAAAACTGAGCTTCTCCAAAGTTATTCAAATTTATTTTATTTTATTTTATACACCATCATTGTCACTTTATGTAAATTAGTACACCTTAATTATAACCTAATTCTACTTGTAAGATAGATAAAACATAAAATTTTTGAGGCCTCCACAACGCAATATAACAGTCCTGTAACCAAGTAAACTGTTCCTGTTAACAGATAATTGTAATTGATTACAAGTTGGTGTGATCACAAAGCAACAAAGCTGAAACTAAATACAATGCAAGTGGACACAACACTCCGCCTACGAATCAATTATCAGGCAAATGTATTCAGATTGGTCATCCAATTAACGGTTTCAGCATAGGTAGCGCATCGCCTATCTCCGATCCCTTTGATAATATTTAATAGGGTTAAATCCCAGTCGTTTGTTAACCGAGACGTCTTGATAATGCAGTACCACTTTGACACAAACAAAGCTCTGATACACACAAATATATCTACCTGTAGATTAACATGTGAAGCGATAACGGAATTTAGTATATGTGCATCAGAATTCAGAATATTGCTTAATCAATATATCTGAGGTAAAGTATTTTTTTCTATATGTAAGGTACTTCTTATAGTCAACATTTTTAGTAATCCTTGTTTATGATTGAAATCTCAGTGTAGAGTATAGTTAAAGGGAGCGAACGAACACAAAGTTAATAAGGCTACTTAATGTTTCAGTAATCACACACAGCCTCATAATATATTATAACTTTAGTCCGTTGAAACTTGCACAAAGAATCTCGGCAACACGCGAGAGATAGATAAAAGTACAGCTGGCGGCAGACAAATAATAATTTCATATCACGTCGCTGAATGTACCGCGCTAACTAATGCACACACTCGCATTGAGCCGCCTCTGCACTTTTACGCAGTGTTGGCTCTTTGTTAATTAATGTTAGCTTCAATGCGAACACTGCTTTTACCGCACTGCGCTGCTCCAAGTACTTGTCTGTAGCGAACTGCGGTCACTGCAACATATTCAAAACGTTATTTCTTTTATGAAAAAATAGCCAGCACATAGTTTACCTAATTCTTGCGCCGAGTACTCCGATTTACCTATCATGGTCAGTTGATATGAAATAAAGATTATTTGTTACCTCATAGACCGATATGTGTCTTCTAGTTACTATACTAAAATTATTTATTCTAACTAGCCTAATTAGCTTCGATTATTTCATAATCAACTTATGGTTAGCGTAGGCCATTATCGACCACATCGTCAATCAACACTAACGTTAAGTGGAATCAGTGTAGACGCTAGTTTATGTACACAATCAAACAAATCTCTATTCACTGTGTAAGAGTTATGAGTAAAAATATTGAATTGTGTACCGCATTAATTCTACTAATATACATATATAACGAAGTAAAATAAATAAAATGTTAAAACTTAGCATTACAGCATAAATGTATTTATTATAATGTTAAGATTAAAACGGAACAAAATCTCTAACTGTCAACTGTCATTCTCAAATCTATCAGCTGTAGAGAGGTTATGTTTTTGCCTAAAATAAATAGACCTGAGATATGTTAAAAGTACTCTTGCATTAAGAATAATTAAAGAGCTTAGATTACTTTTCTCTAAAAATGTCTTTAATTAGAACAGGCCTGCAAAGACTAGCAACCGTTTTCAGTGGGAGTAATGGTAAGCAACATGTCTAAATTTTTTTCTACCATAATACACATTTAAATAACACCGCAATTCTTTTTCAGGGGGCATTCTATCTAGATTTCTCACAAATGTTGTGCCTGCTCAGCAACAATCTATTAATACACAAAAAGAAGTAATAGAAACATGTAACAGAATGATTGCACAGAAACCTTCTCGTAACTTTGCTATTATTCATCTCTTGGGTAAACAATGGCGGGTGAGCGACGGCGATCTGCTTGTAGTCGAAGGATACTGGCCTCCGAGTATTGGTGATCAGATAAAATTAGAAAAAGTACTTTTAGCAGCAACAAAAGATTTCTCATTGATTGGTCGACCACTCGTACAACCAGATCTAGTAACAGTCACTGCTACTGTGATATCTAAGGGACTCTCACACACTCGCGTACACTTCAAGAAGAAGAGGAGGAAGCAGTTTATGAGAATCAACTTCCAAAGAGCTCAGCAGACTATGCTGAGAATTAATTCTGTTGAAATTGCTGATAAAATTAATGCAAGACCTAAAAATGAACAGTGAATGTTGTAATAATTTAGACTAAATGTAGATAATAAAAAAAACATAACATTAAAAGAGACTTTTTATTTCATTCTCAAATTTTCTTAAGTACAAATTATTTATATTAATTTATTGATTTATATATATATATACTTTTTTTTACAAAGAAATAATTTAATATTATCACCTATCTAATTTAACATCATCACAATATTTCTGAAATTCAAGCTTATGTTCCTCCTTTAGAAATCTTTTCATTCCTTTAAATAAATAAAATAGCTTTTTATTTTCAAGCAAAATGATCAACGTCTCCAATAACTTGGTATAATTCCCTTCTTTCTTGTATGCCGATATTGAGACTTGAAATTGTTTATATTTCTCCCCGTCTAAAAGTACTTTCATTTCTTTAACAAAATCAATCAAAGATTCAGGAGCAACCCTTTCTATATTACTACTGTCATTACTCTTTATAAGGTTCTCCTCAAAACCAAATGCTTTGATTTTTAACTTTTTCTTTTTAGCAACAGCATTTAGACTTACTTCCTCAGCATTTCTTTTATGTATTGTCACTAATGGTTGTTGTTCAGTTTTGACTGAATCATTACTGCAGTCTAATGCACTGAAAAGATCTTTAGTTTCCTTCGGTCGAAATTCATTTAGATAATTTGACGCTTGAGCATTTTTATAAAAGTCCATTGAAAAATCTGCATACACTTCATTAGAGTTCGGATATTGACTTACTGATTTCTTTTGGGGATTTTTATTGATAATTCTCGTGTTTGCCAATGGAAATGAAACACCACTAGATGCTGCATTACTTTCTTTGTAATTAACATTACTCTCATAAGGTAGCAGTGGTTTTAATCTTGGGGCTGGCAAAGATGTTTCAGCATTCTTAAAAAATCTGCAAATCTCGCTCACAGTTTCTCCAAATTTGTTTGATAAGTTTATATAATCTCTGAGCCAAGCAGACAGCTGATTTTTTAACTTTGGACTGTTGAATCTACCATCACAAAGTAATATAGCTCCATAATCATTTTTGTGTCTGATAACTCTACCAATAGCTTGATTAACAGCTCTCGTTGCTTCTAAAGCGTACCATTCATCCCCCGATAAGTAATCCTTGTTTTGTACTCTGAGTTCTTCAAGGTACTTTTTCTTAAGAATGATTCGTGGGTCTTTCAATGGTGGAAATGGAAGTCCTGTTATTATAACAGCCCTTCCATTCATGTCAGCAAAATCTAAACCTTCCGATACCTTACCCCTACAAACAGCCATAAAACAAGCCCCTTTGGTATTGGGATCACTTATTTTACTATAGAAATCATTTATAATAGCATTAAATGTGTCCTTTCGTTGTGGTTCAACAAATATTGGTTTTATGTTGTTGATACCGGACCAGATTCCATCGTTTTGCCACATCTCTTGACATTTGGACATAATTGGATAAGATGGAAAGAAAACTAAAACTCCGTCAGGTACAACACGGCAGAAACTTAAAATTGTTCGACCTAAGGATGAAATATATTTTGGATTATCTCTATTTTGGTAGTTTGAGTTGAGCGGTGTACCATCTGGACCTTGGCCAATGATCTTAACACAAATTTGATTAGCTTTCACAATATGTGGATTCTCTAATAGAACACCTATTGGTATTCCTAATTCAGAAATTAAAGGTTTTAATGGAGCAAGAGTTCCACTAGTTAAAATAATACTTTTTACATTTTGTTCCAATAATTGTTTCATACCGAATCCAGGACTGAAGCACCAATAGCTGAGCACTCGTTCACTTGTTTTAGTACTAGTGGCCTTTAAAGCACCCCAGCTATCGGACTTTTTGTTCTTTTTATCTTCCACACTTATATGTACTTTGTAACATAATTTCACACGCTCTTTGTAAGCATGTGTGGTACCACTATATACAACATTTAACAAATCTACAATTTTCTGTAAGCCGACACCTTTCCGTTGAAATGGGGATGCATTTGCTGTGGACAGATATTGAATAAGATTCTCTATTAAAGTGATGACTGTCATTTGGTTATGATCTTTGATCTCAGCTTTTGATAGAAGCTCAAATATAAAACTACCAGGATATGTGGTACCTTCACTACCGACACTAATATCATCTATAGCTTTCTCTAATGCTAACATCATTTCTTTCAAAATACACAAATCATCACAAGTAAAATCTTTAGGTGTAGTATTGTCAAGTGTTGCGTCGATTTCCTCGTTGTTCTCAACAAAACTTTTCATAACATATGTTATTTCATCTATACATAAAGCAACATCAGTTGTGCGGATCTGTAATGAAGCTGATTCCTCACACATTTTCTCAACATTATGAGCTTCATCCAAAATCACAATATTATTCATTAGTTCAACACCATTAGCTTTCCTTGATTTTGGATCTAATATGTAATTGTATGGCATAAATATTATATCAGCATCTTGTTTAAGTTCTTTGGATAAATAATAAGGACAACATTTTAACTTCTTACCCACACCAACTAAATCTTCAATGTCTAAGATATCATCTCCTTTAATTGATCGGTCTTCCTTCTTTGATTCAACATTGTTATAGAAGAAGCAGGTCCTAGATTTCACTTTGAGTTGACACATGTGCACTTTGTTCATATTGTTTGTTTCTTTAGAAACTTCTGGATGAATACACATCTGATCTCTCGATCCTAACACAGCTGCTTTTACATGTCGATAACTTGATCGTTTTAATTCCTGCATCGCCTGTGTTAACTGCGAATGTGTTCGTGACGAATAAATTATTTTCGGCATGCCCCATGATGTGTTATCTTTAGATTTGCCACTAGCCTTTAAACTTTCCTTCAAATTACCACTGAAGCCGCCACCGCTGTGCTCCGAGAAATTACCGACCTGTGCATTCATTTGGAGTTGAGCTTTTTTCACTAATAACCAGGCCAGTGAAGAACACAGCAAGCTCAGAGTCTTTCCCGTTCCAGTCGGTGACTCCAACAAAGCATTCGTATTGTTTTGTAAACTTTCAATCACCTTTTCCATATACGCTCTTTGCACTTCATATGGTTCGAAAGGAAAACTAACAGGTATGCCAGATATCATTACTTCAGGCATTTTTATAGCGAGTTTGGTACTCCCTATTTAATGATTTCATTCACGCGTCTTCTTTAACTTCAAAATAAATCAAAATTATTTTAAATTTTATACAGACAAAATGTCATTTACCATGTGTCACTTGTCAAAATTTCCCGCAATTTTATACTACCACCAACCACAGACAACTATATATTTTTTGGTGTTTGATAGAAGACTTCCGTTTGTCTAGACATTTTTTCATTTAAGCCAAAAAAAAACACATTGACTACAGAATGGCATCTAACAAGAACTTCACTCGTTTTTAATCTGCTCTACTTCCCAAGGATAGAAAAAACCCTTTTCTGTCGAGTACAGGTACCATTAAAACTGACAGGATAGGATACTGTTAAAACTAAAGAAAACATACATTGTTGCACTGCTATCGTATTCTATTTATCATATTACTAAGAAATAAATGAGAACATATTAACAAAGTATATATTTATTGTTATATTGATATATTAACACCATGTATCCTTACAAAGTTGTCACTTCCACAGCTCGCCAGTAGCGCCCTCTTGCTGGATTCACTTTCCGTCATTTTAGGATTGAACATTAGCCTTTTAACGGTTAAGTGATGAGCAGCGCTGAAAAAAACAAGGCGATTGTTATGAAAATTTATATCCGGAAAGTCTTATTTTATACTTTTATTCACTGATGTTTGTACCTATTATCCAATTCTTGTAACAAGCTCCATCCGTCGATACAAAAGCTGTATATCCTGATAACACCAGATTCAAAACCAGTAGCAAGTACCCACTGCTTGTCAACAGTAAAGGGCACAAAATCGATTGCCGTCACAGATGTGTTAGCTAGTTCCAATGGTTTGCCGCAAAGGCTGTGGTACTTCAATGATGTGGAGCTCAATTGATTCGTTTTGTGCCAAACACACACCTGAGAAATAAGTTTTAATACATTTAGTATCACAATCCTTTCGAAGAGACGTTAAAAACGTATTCGTTTTAAGTGGCAGTGATAGTTTTTATGCGGAAAGCGGACGAACGCATACTGTCCCAGGTATTGGAAAATGGCTATATCCAGCCGTGGATTGACAGGATATTTAAATTATATGCAAATAAAATTATTATTATTACTTTTAATAGTTTATAATTTACTAAATGCCTTACCTTGCCATCCCTAGATCCAGTAGCAAATACCGCCCCATCTTGAGCCCAGGCGCAGCACCAGATGATCCTGGTATGAACGCCGTTACTCTTGCCCGTGCACGCGGATATTTCAAACATATCTGTGCCTTGCTGCCTTTGGTATAAGGTCCACTTTCGGTCGCGGGATACTGATAGCAACTGTTGACTGTCCGGTGAGAACGCTAACTGAGTCACGGTCAATGTATGAGATACCAGCTTCTGTATTTGTTGCCAGTTCGTTGTTTCCCTATAATAAAAAAAACAATTAATGAAAATTTAATGCTGACCATAGACAACTACAATACGAAAAGCATATTAATCCCTTAACTTTAATTGACAAAAGAGAGTAAATCCACTTTCCCTTTCAATTATTAGTTTAGGTACCATAAAATACTTTCTATTTTTTTATCGTGTGTCATAACCAAGTTCTAACCATATGAGTACAGCGGCGTGTTCCTGTGCATTGGCGCGCGCGGCGGAGGCGAGCAGACGCGCATCAGGCGCGGCAGCCAGCGCGAACACCTCGTGTCCATGACCGTACAACTTGCGTCGCTCCGGCCACAGCGTGTTCTGCATCAGCATCTCCTCGCTAGGGGGCGCTGACATACACTTGACATTACTCACAGACTAGGCTAAAGCTTATAGACAGAAAGGCTATCCGACCAGGTGGACATAAGTCAAACTAAATCATGACAGCCCACTAGCGCCACTACAGTTAACTTCAAAAAATGTCACAAGATCCTCTTTGTATTGTAACTGTCAAGTAATTTTTTATGTTTTATGTAGGTTAGCAGCACCTCTCTTACCCATTCAGATTTATCCTGTTTTGATTATACTTAAAGAGCACTTTAGTGAAGACAGTATAACACGTTAATTGCCACAAACAGAATTTGTAAGTCACTAAAACAACACCTAAGTTTAGATTTATCACACTAACTTCCATACTCAAAGTCATTAATCTTTATTCTAACAGTCGTTAGTGTTTTCTCATACTATATGATCACTAAGTCATCTTTACTCTAAGTTGGCAGTTAGTACCTTAAGAAACAGCTTCAAATTACCGTTCAAATGTACAGGAACGAAGTAACCGTCATTGTCGTCTTTATTCCCGGTGTCACCGTCCTCGCCGTTGAACACCGCCTTGTTAGATAGTCCCAGGGAAGGCACCGAAGCTCCTTCGGGACCTGTTATAAAAAAAAATGTGAAAAGACAAGTGACTTTCTAATAAGTAAAATTTTTGGGACCTAAAATTATTATAAAACTAAAACAATTCTAGTAAATTAAATAACTCACCACCAATTTCCTCTTCTACCAACTTTTCGCCGACAATATTATGAAAGTTTTGCAGAAAGTTGTGAGGAGCCTGGAACACCCTGATGACCTTCTCCTCTGCGGCGGAAGCGAAGGTGGTGGCAGTGAGGGGAGCTATGGAGGCCAGGTCGTAGCCGTGAACCTGCGGCCTCGCCACCTCGTGCCACTCCACGACACCTACAATAAGTCAATAAGTACATAATTAAATAACAGTTATTTAATTAGTTTATGTACAAAATTGTTCTATAGGTACATACATCGCTTTCACTAACCCATTGGCTGCCAGACATATTTAGAGCGTCTTGCCCTGGGTGCCAAGGTTTTATTTTGAAGAATACATGAAATTTTACAAAATATATATATGTATAAGTTACTAATACAATATTGTAATAGCATTTACAGTAATTTTATCGAAAAAAAAACACTACGAGATAACTCGTAGCTGGCGTCACTGAATAAAATTCCTGTGCTGGTTGCCACTTACGAGTTATCTCGTAGTGCTCTTTTTTCAATAAAAAATGCAGTAAATGCCGTTACAATATTGCAGACAGAAGGCAGGCGTGAAGTGGAAGTAATTCCGCGTTTCGTCTGATGAGTGTGGTGCTGAAAGCCTAATTTTAGTCTTCCTACCCTTCACATTCTTTTCTTATTAGAAAAGTATGATAAGGGGAAGTGGAATTGGCGGAAGGGGAGACGCAAAGGAAGGGGAAATGTCCTCTTTCTGTGCGTCCCCTTCTCCGTTGATAAAAGGTAGGCAACGCATTTGCGGATGTTCATGAGCAACGGTCGCGTCGCTATTTCGGCGAATTCAGGTGACTGTTTACTCGTTTGCCACCTTTTCATATATAGAAAAATATGTATGCGGCTCGCTAAGATTCGACCGAAAGGGAAATCCAGAAAATTTAGTCAAAAAGAAACTGAATCAAGGAGACTAAGTGGCCCAGATCAGGATCCAGTATGGTCAACAAATGGAAAGATAAACTACAAACTGGGTGTGCTCGGCAGAGCGAAGCAGTATTTCCTACCGGGCCATCGCCTTTAGCTCTATGAGGCGCAAGTTCGGCCGCTCATGGAATACTGCTCGCATCTCTGGGCTGGAGCACCCCAGTACCAGCCATTTGACCGCATACAACGGAGAGCGATTCGAATCGTCAACGACCGAGTTCTTACTGATCGGCTCGACACTCTGGCGTCGCGGAGAGACGTTAGTTCCCTCTGCATTTTTTACCGCATCTACCACGGGGAGTGCTCGGAAGAATTGTTTGGAACAATTTCTGCTGCCGAGTTCTGTCATCGGACGACACGACAGACCTCCAAGTTCCATTCACACCATCTCGATGGCTGGCAATCCACAACCGTGCGGTTTGTGGGTACCACCGCGTTGTGGAATGGTCTGTCCTCGGCGGTATTTCTAAACCGCTAAGAGTTAGGGTCCTTCAAGAAGCGAGCGTATCACCATCTCAAAGGCCGGCAACGCATCTGCAGTTCCTCTGGTATTGCAGATGTCCATGGGCGTCGATAAACACCTTGGTGTTCCCGCTGCTAGTTTGCCCCCCTTCTCTTTTAAAAAAACTACATTACTTGGAAATGTTCCTGCACAATGCACACATGTTTCACAACCAAAGAAATCGAAGGAATAAAAGGATGACGATAATTCAATTTAGTTAGTTTAGTTTTAGAATCAGTTATTATGAATTTACTTGGTGACGACAGCATTGCAAGAAAAAGCAGGGTCTGTAATGCATTTCATTATTTAGGACATCTTCCACCCGCAGAAAAAAAAAGGAATGCCTACAAAGCCATGTCGAATGTGCACAAAGAAAAAAAACGAAAGGAGACTAGGTTTTGTCCACAGTGCATCGAGAGTTTACAATATTCAGCAACAATAATAAATTTTTTTTTAATTTTAGTAATAAATTCATATATATGAATATAATTATTATAATCTAATCGTCTAAGTTATAATTTTTATACAAAAAACTGTTAATTAATGTTTTTACACTATATAAATTTTTAATTCATACATTATATATGTATAAAATTTTATGTAAAAATCTAATAGTATAAATTCTTGTTTATAACAAAAATTGAAAATTAACACGTTTTTTTACTCGGTATAATATTTTTATTCACCTTTTTAAAATATTTTTAACTGAAATGCCCATTTGTAATTAATCTAAAATTGCAGCACGCACTACGAGATATCTCGTAGCTGGCACTTTTGATACACACGCTTACTACGAGATATCTCGTACCTGGCAGCCAATGGGTTAAAATGGCAACTCTCATGAATAGGATAAACTTATAGACTTCGGTTAGGAAAGAATAAGCAAGACTCTTTAGAGTTTTCACCATCTGGTTTAGTCCAGGGCGCATGCAGTCTTGTGGTCTGGTCTGTGCTGACGCTGAGCAGGTACCGTCCACGATCAGGCTCCCAATGCGCGTCCTCCACGCTGCCGAAGTGACCTCCGCACACCACACGAGGCTCCCATTGACTTGTCTCCTAAATATATGGTAAAAGTTCACTTATGCAATTCAAATTATTAATATTTTTCATTTAAGTAGTTCTACAAAAAGAAAAAAGATTTAAAGTAACTAAGAACTAGTCCAAAGATACCTCATTCAATGTCCAAATGTGAAAAGATCCATTATAGCCATGTCCAAGAAAAGATTTGCCGT
Source organism: Papilio machaon (assembly GCF_912999745.1). Taxonomy (NCBI): domain Eukaryota; kingdom Metazoa; phylum Arthropoda; class Insecta; order Lepidoptera; family Papilionidae; genus Papilio; species Papilio machaon. Next base: position 486,320 of record NC_059989.1, on the reverse strand, counting down.
TGGGGCCGAAACGACTGCCGTAGAAGCCCAACCCGTTGCCCCCCACCTCCCCTACGCGGACCTTCTCCACCCACGCCCCTTCACCCAACTCTGAACATTCTGGCTCCCAAATTATTAGAGTTTTGTCAAGAGATGATGACAATAGTCTGTATACTGGGACATTTCTTTTGGTATCTGAAATAAAAATTTAAATTAAAAATCTGAAATAAAAAATACAGTTATCTTACTAATATTAAAAGTAAATATTTGGATGGATGGATTTAAGTTTGTTACCATTACAAATCCAAAATGGCAGACCCATTTAGTTCATTTGAAACAGGTATAACAATTTAAAACACTGCATAGGTTAGCAACAAATGGCTGATGGCTTTATAATTTGGTCTAAAATCAATTTTCTTAAAAACAAATTAAATACTTGTATCATATCTCGTTGGATGCCACTGCACTCCATACACCCAGCCTTCGTGTCCAGCCAATATTGCTTCCAACTTCACTGACCAATCCTTTCCATAAGCATGGAAGAGTTTCTGTTCAACTCGTATCTCGGTTGTGGTCTCCACTTCTGTATGCAAATGGATCCGCCACAAACGTATATATGTGTCTTGTGATGCAGATGCCAATAACACTGAACTCTCATCTGCAATAAATTAATTCAAGTCACACATTAACAGCAAAAACTCTCACTTAAATATGTCCGGTGTAGGCACTGACTAGTTTCGAGCCCATCGGGGGCCCTTCATCAGAATGAGTGGGACTAGTGTTATTTCGCAGACGCGGTCCATTGCTCACTGCGCACCCCGCGCCTCCCGAACCCCTCAAAACGCGCCATAAGAGCGCAGGCGACAGTCAGGACATATGTACATGAGTGTTTTAGCTATATAAGTTCATGTTAAGATCAATTGTAACCAAAATCCCAGTCTTATTATGACAAGAAAGCCTTTAGTTCCTTGTTATATTTAAGTTTAAATTGTATTATATATTTTTAATGACAATAAAAAAATATATTCTTAACTTACCAACATCTAACACATCTAGTCCTCGAACCCAATCCTCATGTCCAACCAGTACATGTACTCTATGATAATCCTCTCCAGCAAATATGTGTATCTTATGGTCATCCAGGGCACAGAACAGAACTGACTGATTAACTACTGGCAGCTTGTGTGCGTGCAATGTCAAACATAAACCGGAATTTAAATTTATTGTTTGTTTTAGGGATACCACACCTGAAAGACAATTTATGGGTATTATCCTAAATTGTACATTTTCATTATAATAAATTAAAATAAATTAAAAGTTTGTTTCACATATAACAGTGGCAACACCTTCATGTAAAATATAAAAATGAATGCAGTTAGTACATATATATTCATACCAAATGAACAAAACTGTATAAAAAAATTCATAGACTTAACTGATATGAATTACATATTTTTGTCTTAGAATGGTTTATCTCTTAAATTTCTATTAAAACTTACCATTACATTGCTCCCACACTTTAACAGTGGAATCTATTGAACCAGTGTACACAATCAGATCTTCTTCATTTGTGTAAATACTGTGAATACATGTAATGCCATCTGTGTGGCCAACCAGGGAACTTGTAACCCTCCAGATACCGTCCACCAGGCTCCATATTGCAGCAGTTTTATCAGCTGAGCAAGACACAAACTTGGTACAAGTGCCATCTTTTTTATATATCCATTTGACTGAGTTGACTTTAGATTTGTGGTGACTGAAAACTTTCAGTGGATTTTCTCCTTTTTCTCCCTGTGAATGTAAATTTTAAGTTCAATTCTTTTGTTTTTTTTCTTTAGCTGCACATAATTTACCGAATGTAAAATAGTATGAGAGATAACCTTAACCAGGCATTTTGTATTATGAAGGCGATAACTATAACAGCAGTAAAATAATTGGTATAAAAACATACCGTATCGTAAACAACAACAGCGTTTGTAGCTCCGAAGCAAACAATACCTTCATTATTCCAATCAGCTATTTCTGGAATACGATTACATGCAACCGAAGTGTAAATCTGTTCAATGTTTACTTTCATATCGAACGCTTTTAACAAAAAACTCAATGCCTCTTGTAAATTTTATCCTTTTAAATTGAAATATTTAAGGTTATATTGACATGTTTTCGTAATTTGACAAATCTGACAGTGACATTATTACTTTTTTGTTGAAACAGGTAAATAGGGTACAAGGTGGCTCTTTCATTAAACATTCACCAATAGGTATGAACAGAGCTGGGCATTAACTCGTTAATCCGTTAATCGTTAATTAACGAAGTTAACATTTTGCTTAACGGATTAACTTTTAAGTTAACTTCAAAAAGTGTTAACGCTTTTGTTAACTTCCGTTAATAAAAGTCCGTTAATCGTTAAATTAGAAACTTGGAGACGTGCTGTCATTTTCTTTAAATTACGTGCCACGCCACGCTCGTAAGTTCAGCTATGTTGGGCGACTGTCAGCGACTCGAATAGTGAACGAACGAGTTGATAATTGATATATGGGAAGTTCGCGTGCAACTGTGATGCATCACAGCGTCCAGGAAAGACGTGACCAACAGGACAAAGCCTTCCAGCTTAGCTTTTTCAAACTCGTGCGTTTTCTTTCCCAACTGTCAAGATAATGTCTAAGAAAAAAACCAACCACGAAGTTTTTACAAAAAAAAAAATCGTTGAAGTTTTTATGCTTCATATAATATTTCTAAAAAGAAGCTCCTAATTTGTTACAATATCAGATTTAATGATTTTATTCAATGAATTAGGTTAGGTTTCATTTTATCTCATCTCATTAAATTTAATTTTCATTTCATATCAGTAAAAATAATCTACTGAAAACTTGGCCGTTTTGACATAGTTCCCTTTGCCTACCCAGAATGGATGAAGAAAACAAAAAAAATCTCTGTATTCTTTTACGGTTGGCGCCATTTTTCAAATATTTTTATTCACCCCTCCGACAAATGTCAACCCTCACCTTCGGCTGCGCCTCGGCTCGAGTAGACATTTGTCGGAACTCTTTGCAATGACAGGCTTTCTGCACTCGCAATGAAATATACTATAATGCATTCATATTTGTCTCTAATACTTATGTTATAGAATGTATAGTCAAATTACTATTTTAAACAAGTGTCGCCACAATAAGTATGAAATTAGTATGTAAAATTTTGGTATGGTTAACTGTTAACGATTAACTTTAACTTGCGCTAAATTTTCGAGAATTTAACGCTTTAACGATTAACGAAGTTAATTTTTTTATTAACGAATTAACGATTAACGAAGTTAACTTTTCGATTAACTGTGCCCACCTGTGGGTATGAAGAAGTCTTTTTAAGCACTAAGCATGCCGGGCATATATAAAAAAATTGTCCAAGATATATTGATCCAACATTTATTAATTCTGAATATGGTGATGATCAGCTAATGAAAACAACGATGAATTAAGTTTTTTTCCTTTTGTCTCCGCCTGGCTGGTTTTTATTTGATAGATATATTTCATTATTATTATTATTTTTGCTCTTAAATCGTCAGACACAGCAGAAGAACTTTAATTTATAAAAAGAAACAAAACTTTTTATAAACGTATATTTAAAATATATAACTAATCATAAACTGGATCAATATAAGTCTTATAATAAACAATAGTTTATATTTTTAACAACATTTGTATGTATTTTTATAATACACTGTGGAAGCACCAAGTTAAAATCATAAAATAACAGCTAATATTTATCCAAAAAAAAAAGTGTTATATTATTTTAATTTTACATATTACGTTACAATTATTTATCTACATAATCTTTTTTTTGAGCCAATTTTTAAGGCACAACAATAGAAGTGTGAAAATCTCAAAACTACACTATCATTTAAAACACCCTGTTATAATATATATGTGTCGATTTTATCAATTTTACATAAATTTATTAGAATTAATATCGTAACCAAGTTAGACAAAATGTCCGTACAACTAACAAAATCTAAGTAAATTTTTTAATGCAATTTTTTTTTTGCAACAATTGATAAATTGATTAAGTAATACATTTACAACGTAATGTTTATTTACAGCTATATATTTCATATAATGAAGTCGAAAGATTAATCAGCTTTGAGTATTTTAAGTGTTGCCCTATCATATAATTACTTTTTTGCCAAACTTTTGCATTACGTACAAATTTAATTAAAGGTAACATTGAAGATAAATGTAACATAATTTGACACTTAACCTAAACTTCTTTTACTTTTTCATTTATTCCTGGCTGTAAAGAAAGATCTTACATTTATGAGTCTTGATTTTTTTTGTTCAAAAATTGTATATAGTTTGAAGCATTTTTTTTACATTTCACAACCTTTCTCTTCACTTCTAAACCAAAATTATTATTCAGAGTTTATACATATTAAAATTACAATAAATTCTTAACTTCCTACCTACTATAATGTATACATTCATTGGTCATATATAAAAATTACATATAAAAATACTAACACTATTTATGTTCCCTTACAAGAGTATATAAAAATTTCAACAAAATGTAATCTTGTCTGAAATGCTTCCACGAGGGAGCCAAATACTGTTTTTGTTTGAATGCACATCAACACAGTAAATGCCTCATAAACAAAGTAATCTGATTAGGAATATTGTAAAGTAATAAATCAAAATTTATGGTTCTCTAAGGATAACACTAACCGAATATAATTTTGTCTATGGTCTCACTACTTCACTGTCTTAATTTCAGCCCTTGTGTGAAACTAACATTAGAAAAGCCAATATGTAAATTGTGCAAATTTGTTTTTTTTTTTAACTAGAACATTTTCCAATACCTTTATATTAAACATGTTTTGTTCTCGTCAGAATTTTTAGCCGTCCATAACGGCTATGGATTTTTTCGGTTTCTTCTTCAAACAGTTTATGAAGCTCTTTATTTTGTTTGGTTTCTTCTGTTTGCCTTCGCTCAACTGACTGACATTGCTCAAGGACTTGTTGTCATCGAGTGTGATCTTGTCACAGCTGTCCAGTCCCGACATGGATAGACTTTTTATGGATGGAATACTCGGTAACTGGAGGAAGGCAGTTTTATTTGCAGTGAAGCCGTTCCCAATGTTCCTTGATTCAAATGTACTATTGTTTGTCGTCACTTCTCTGATAGCAACCGCGTTGTTTGATCCCGTACTGTTTAATCTGAAATAAAAAAAAAAATCTTTTTTAATTACAAAACTTGTTTAATTCGGTTTTACTATTTGTTAGTTCCTTTCTATAATTTCAGTAAAAAGGCAACGCAAATATCTGTCCACAATAAATTTGTTAACAGAATAAGGAATTGTTAAAATACATGCTTTAAATCAGTAAATGCGCAAAATGGAGATCATCTGTCAATAATTAGGTGTTACCAAAAAAAAATTATCTAAACTTTTTTTTTGGAACTGCGGAGATGCATAACAACCGTATTAACGCTAAATTTTATGACATCTTTGTTTTTGCTTAAGCTAGATCTTGACGATTATCCCATCTGATATTGGGTTATGACTTGAATGTAAAATGGTACGTTCTAAGTAAATGCCTATTTAATATAGTACACATTAATGCATATTAAAAGCCAGTTTAATACAGGAAGTGTTGTTTACCTCGGTATATTGGTGATCTTGAGGGTGTCACTGAGGCGCTGCCAGAAGTCGTAGGGTGGCTTGTGGTGTTGCGAGGGGTAGTACAGCTTGTGGTAGTAGGTTAGCTGCATAGGCAGCTGGCACTGCCGGTACACCAGGGGGATTATCTTCAGCTGCTTCCGCTCTGCAACATTCAATGTGCAATATGATCAAGATGGCTCTAACTCTGCTCTGGGTATTAAAAAAAAAATTTGATACCAGAAATTGCGCATTTTAACAGTTACTTGGGCGAAAATAATAATAAGGACAACTGGACTCGAGGCTACACCATTTTAGGGGTGACTAGGCCTTCGTGTATCACGCTGGCCTAGTGAAAGTTGGTTGACTTTACACATATATTTGAATTTTTTTCACAGATATGTGCACATTGGATCACGCTTTCCTTCACCATCAGAAGGTCAGATAAATGAACTTATAATCTATACAAGTTATCAATATTTATTACTAGCTAACATTCTTACCAATAGCGACAGCTTGTGCGTAGTTCGTGTAGTAGCTGTTTGCAGGACACTTGAGGAAATCTGGGGAGTAGACGAGTATGATTCGCTGACAGCGCTCTGATATTAGCCGCGATACCGGCGCATACTGTGTCGAGTGCCCCGGCAACAGATCCTCTTCTGTGCATAGCTGTTAACGTTGTTACATCTTTTAATTGCAATTTCAAATTTATTTTTTTGTATAGTTTTAATAATTATAGGTCTATGATGGAACAAAAAAAACTATAGTACATTGCATTTGATTTGGCACACTTTTTATGACTGATGTAACATGTCAAATCAAGTCCTAGTTAAATATGCTTCGTTTTTTTTGGATTTAAATACTTAGTACATTAATTATGCTATCAAATGTTAACAGGAATATAGACACAGAGATGATAATGAGACGCTAAGCGGAGATAGAAAATAAACATAAGTTACATTTTATCTGTTACCTAAATAGAAAAAATATGTAGTGTAAAATTAAAAAATGTTTATATACCCTGAAAGATTCCGCCCTCATTCGGACCAGTAGGTAATCCACAAATTCCTTATCCTCTTGCGCATATACAACATATGCATGGTAGTATTGTGGCTCTCCGTACATGCTGTCCTCATATGTAATAAGACTATCATCATCTGGCACCTCCATTGACAGCCTCAGAGGATTGTCATTTGGTCTCCCTTTGAACAAGCAATGACACAAAGTTCACAATGTCAATAGTGCTTTTGTAGACAGTAAATCATATCGTAAATATAAAGCTCTCAATTTTTTACACATGTAGTTTCAAAGAACATATTTACCATGGGTTTCTGAGACTGAAATCTATGTTTTAAACATATCGAGGGGTTAGATATGATAGATGGCGCTTTCGCCATGTAAACATTAGCTCCGTAATTAACTTTTTCAAAATACGATTAAAAATATTTCCGCGCCAAAAATAACTACGTGTGATATAAGAAAGTGATTATTGACGCCTAATTATTAACCGTGAGTGTTATCTACAAATTCCCAAGTAATATTCTGCTACAAAATAAAACTGGACTTCTGAGTGCGTGTGAACAATAAACAAAGTGTAATTAAACTGTGTTAGTGTTGAAAAACTAAATTAAATCCTTAGAAACAGTGCAGTGTGCTGATTATAGCAAAAAACAAATACAAGATTACAACAAATAAGTGAAACAAAACATTTTATAGTTTTGGCGGTTTTTATTTCAAATGCAAAAGCCATTTCAAAATCGAAGTTATCAAAGTGGTAAAAACAAAATGGCCATCTAGCGGAGATTGGCAAAAACTCAAAGATTCTCCAATAATAACTTGCTACAATAGTTCTGCACTCTGCCACTAGATGGTAGCATTTTAAATGATTCTAAATTATTGAATTATTATTGACAAAATTCACGATATTTGTTAACTTTCCAAAATGTTCAAATGTGAAGGATGTAAAATTGATGTCGAAAAGGAGGAATACCTTAGATGTACGTATTGTAAAAAACATTATGACTTGCTGTGTTCAAACATGTCCCCCCAACTATTTAACAAAATGAAAAACGAACAAAAGTTGTGGAAATGCCAGGCGTGTATGTGCAAAACGCCTAAGGGAGACAACTCCAACATCCCTATAGGACAAGTCCACAATAACGAGGGCGAGTCTACTATGAATATTACTCTAAGAAGAAAACAAAACCGACCCACGGATGCAAGCTACTTAAATGATCAGTCAATTGATGATATTATTGGAAACACTATGAACCAAACTATTGATAGCATTGATGTTATGTCAACCAGCCCAAAACATACTAAAAGTCAACATATTACACTAGATAATATCAGTAAATTACTGGATTCAAAATTGGAAATATTTAAAGCCTCCTTGATAGAAGATGTTAAAAGTTCAATCCAACAACAACTAAACAAAACAATAGTAAAACTCCAGAATCAGATGGAACTCACTACAACTAGCCTAACAGCTGAACAAACAAAAATAAAAGAAAACATAACTATTATTGATAAAAAAATTGAAAACATTGAACAACAACTAACTCACTTAAAAAATACAAAAAAAATTGTTCTATATGGCCTCATTGAAAATCGTCAAGAATCCGAATACAATCTTATAGATAATGTGTCCAGAGTGTTCCATGACATTATGAATATTAACATAGAGCCATATATAGAAGAAGTGAAACGTATAGGCAACCATGGAAAAAGAAGACCATTAGCGATAGAAATAACAAATAAGAGGATGACAAAATTCCTTATGGAAAACGCAAGAAACTTCCAGCACTCAGGACTAGCAATAGGACCTTTCATGGATAGTAAGGCACTAAAACTCAGAAACGAACTCCGACAGAAACTACGAAAAGCTAGACAGAATGGCGATCACGCTGTTATAAGAAACAACAAACTTTTTATTAATGGAAGAGAATGTGAGACAGAAACAAACTTAGACATTCAAACTTCTCAGGACCTAATAACTAACATTACGAGCATAGACAAGCAAAACACAAGTCATACTGAAACGCAGAAGCTACCTGAACTGCAGCCGACGTCAGGAGCAGGACCGACACAAATGAAAACTCCAGCGAACAAGACGTTTCGTTACTGAACTAAATGTGATTTTTCAAAATGCACAAAGTATAGGCAACAAGTTAGACTTAATAGAACATCTTTTAATAGATTTAAACATAGATATACTATTACTATCAGAGATATGGAAAAGTAAGGATTATTGCGACTCTATTGTAATACCTGGATATAAAATAGCTTCAATCTTTTGTAGAAAAAATTATGAAGGTGGAGGTGTTTGTATTTTTATAAAAGATACCTTAGAATATATAGAAAGAAAAGATATAGCTGATCTTTCCAAAGAATTTGTAATTGAATTTAGTGCAATAGAAATTCCAAAGTTAAATTGTATATTAATAGGATTGTATAGAGCAGATCGTCATATTAATATATTTTATGAACAGATCGAACATCTCTTATATAAGCTAAATACAAAAAATAAAAACAAACATATAATAATAGGAGGAGATTTTAACATAAATATATTAGCAAATAATAAAGAAGCAAAAAAACTCATAAATACAATGAAATCGCGTAATCTTACTCAAATAATAAATAAACCTACAAGAGTTACAAAAAAAACAGCCACTTGCATAGACCTCTTATTTACAAGCTATACACCACTCATACATAAAATAAATGTGCAAGACTATGGTCTCTCTGACCATAAAGCTTTAAATATAAAAATAAAGACAGCTAATATTCACACTAATAATAAAACACGGTACGTTAAAAAAAGAATATTTACTAGTAATAAAATAGCATTATTTAAAAATTCATTAAAAGATATCAAATGGGAGAACATAATAAATACAAACTCAAACTTAAATAAAAATTACAACTCATTTAACACAGTTATCCAAGAACTGCTAAATAAACACATACCAATACAAAACATAAAAATAAAAAATAAACCACAAAAACGTTGGTTAACTATGGGAATAAAAAAGTCATGTTCTAATAAAAGATCTCTAAGGACTTTACTAAATCAAACTAATAACACTGTTATCCACAATTTTTACAAACGATACAGTCAAACGCTCAAACGCAGTATTAAAATATCAAAAAAGTTAGAATTCATAAAACAAATGGAAAACTCTGAAAACAAAACAAAAACCATGTGGAAAATTATCAACCAAAAAACCGGAAAACCTAGAATAAATACTCATAATAACAATATCGTATTAAAATGTAACAATAGAGTCACGAGTTGTCCTGTAGAGATTAGCAACATCTTTAATGACTATTTTGCAACTGTCGGTGCAAATCCAAACAACAAACACAACCCTACAGGTCGACCTGTAGTAAACCCACCAGTGTGCTCCTTGTACTTACGTCCTGTAGAACAAAAAGAAACGATCCACATCATACGTCTAATGAAAAATAAAAATAGCTGCGGTATAGATGACATTCCACCAATGTTATTAAAACAGTGTGCTGAACACCTTTCTATTCCCCTAACCTATTTAATAAACCAGAGTTTTCAAGAAGGACAATTTCCAAACGCCCTAAAACTAGCATTAATCAAGCCGATCCACAAAAAAGGCGATACCTGTACCCCTTCCAACTATAGGCCGATAGCTCTATTACCAACATTTTCCAAAGTATTTGAAAAAGCTATGTGCAATAGACTATATAACTTTTTAGAAAAATATAACATCCTTGACGATAGCCAAAACGGATTCAGGAAATCGAGATCCACCACACTAGCAGTATACAAATACATACAAAGGGCCCTACAACACATAAATGACAAAAAATATGTACTAGGAGTATTACTTGACATGACGAAAGCTTACGACAAAGTTCAACACAATATCCTGCTAGACAAAATGTACGGTTCCGGTGTCCGCGGCCCGGCATATTCATGGTTTAAATCATACCTGGAAAATAGATCCCAAATAGTTCAAATAGAACACTACAACTCTGCCACCGCTAAAATAGAAACAATTCGATCTCGAGAAAGGAAAATAACATGCTCTATCCCACAAGGAAGTGTACTGGGGTGTGTACTATTTTTAATTTATATAAATGACTTACCAAAAACACTAAACAAAGAAAAAACCTTGCCAGTCCTATTTGCAGATGATATATCCATTTTAATAAAATATGAAAATATAACCGCACCTAATCCTATATTACAAGATACATTACAAACTGTAACAAATTGGCTCCAAGACCATAACTTAGATATAAATTATAATAAAACTAAAATTATGCATTTCAGAGCACATAATAAATCCGCCCTAAATATAAACACAACTTTTCAAAATACAACCCTAGAAACTGTAGACACCTTTACACTGTTAGGATTAAATATTGACACACATATTAATTGGAAAACACATATAGAGTGCATTAAATCAAAGCTGTCCAAATTTACATATGCTCTTTTTCAATTAAAATGTAGCACAGACGTAAAAACAGCACTATCAGCGTACTATGCATATGCATACTCATGGCTGACATATGGTGTAATGCTCTGGGGAAATAGTGTAAATAGCCAAGATTTATTTATATTACAAAAGAAATGTATTAGAATAATTGCTCAAATAGATAATCAAGATAGTTGCAGACCCTACTTTATTAAATATAACCTACTAACTCTTCCCTCCATATATATTTATGATATTAGTTTATTTACATTTAAAAATATAAACACTTTTACAAAAGTAAAAGACACACATAATGTTAACACTCGTCACAAACATAAATTACACTTACCGCAATCTAGAATTAAAATGTTAAATGAAAGTCCCTATTATATGGCTGTAAAAATTTTTAACCACTTACCAAATGAAATAAAAGAAGAAGTAGAATTCATAAAATTTAAAAGAAAATTAAAACATTTTCTAATTAAGAAATGTTTTTACAATATTGAAGAATACTTTAAAAATCCAAAACAATTTAACCTCTAAATAAACCCAAATAAGCATACACACATAAGGCAATAAATAGGTAACATATATTAAATGTATTTCTTTCTTTGTTATTGTATATTATAATTTGTATTGTATTGTATGTTAAAAAATTATATGTAACGATGCCTGGAAAAGGCGAAATGTTCAATAAATAAATAAATAAATAAATAAATAAAGGATATTTGTTTTAAGCAACATTTTATGCGATATTGACTTATATATATATTCTTTCTACTCAAAATCGTTCACGGTTTACCCTGTGAAACTATGGAACTCCTTACCTCTCTCTATTAAATGCAGTAAAAGTATTGAATCATTTAAAAAACATGTCAAAGATCACTATCTGCAGCTCTAATTTGGCTATATATTGCTGAAATATTGTATTATTTTATTTTCTCTTATTAATATTTCTATTGTTTTTATTTTTATTTCTTATCACTGTTCGTGTGCACCCTACCGATTTGGTTTACTTAGCTTAATTTCTACCCAAAGGTTGTCTGGCAGAGATTGCTGCTTAGCGATAAGACCGCCTTTTGTGAAAATCCTGTTGTACTTTCTTTTTTTGTAACTCCATGATAGTGCACAATAAAGTATATTTGTATTTGTATTCAGAATCAGGGAATTTTTCTGATTTTGCTTAAAACAAATAGCCTTTCACCCCTCTATATTGTTATCTCTGTTTTGGCAAAGATAATGACAAGGATGATGATATGTTTTATATAGATATTTTGGTCTCAGAAACCCATGAATTTATTATTTTAAAGATACAATTAAAACAAAAGAAAGTTGATTCCATCTCTGGTTAAAGCAATACTATTTTTTTTCTATTAGAATCTTTTTTAAATAATAATATGTACATTACCTATAAGTCTTCTGTGTCTGTGTAATTCAATACAATCATCATACACATCATGTCTATCAAGACGTTGCAGATACTCAAGGAGGTAACCAACGTAGGCTGTTTTTGGATTATCATTCATCCATATATCTAACACTTTGGCAGTTCTGTCCAACTGTAACTCAACATTTGCGGCAACTTCTGCTGATATGTTTGCCAATGATGCCAAACCCCGCCAATACCTGCAATATTATACTAATTTCTTAGATTTTATAAATAATGTATGAATTATTTACACATTCTTCAAACATCATGCTATCTTAGGTTGACACTACCATTTCAACACCATACAGACATTTATTCAACTTAAAAAGTAGATTATGTCCTTTCACAGGCTCTAGACCAGTGTTTCCCAAAGCGGGCGATAACACCCCCTTGGGGGCGATAAGAGGCCCAAAAAATGGGGGGTATTGTAATTAATTAAAGTAATGAAATTGTTTTTAAGTTTTAGGGCTGAATAAAAATTAGGGGGCTCTGAAATATAATTGATTTTCAAAGGGGGCGGTGAAAGAAATAAGTTTGGCAATCACTGCTCTAGACTATCCGTGTACCAAATTTCATTTTATTGATTGATATACCAGTAGATTTGGCATGAACGCAAGACAGACAGACAGACAGAGTTACTTTCGCATTTATATTATTAGTAAGATTTAGCATAATATACTTAGAACTCCTAAATTTAAAGACAAGCGTGGCATTGGCAATTCTATCCCCACCATCTATAACTCCTTTTATAATAGGCAATATGAATATATTATATCTGTTTACAATTAAGATTTTTTTATAAAAAATCCAGTCTATAAATGGCATAAAGAAAGTGGTCTGACACAATGTGATAGACATAAACCAAGTCATAATCTTTGGAGCTATCAGAAAGAAAAGTGACATAATTTTTAAATATAAACAATTTTTTTTTGAAAATGAAAATTCTTTTAAACAAAATAATAATAATAATATAAAAAGTAATTCTTTAAAATAACTAAAGTAAATACAATTCACGGTTCTGTTTGCATGTGAAGTTATTCTTCTTAATTATAATTGTTGTCAGAGCGATTTTAGAAAACTACAAATTATATTAGTATATTCACAGGGGGAATATATGGACTAAACCTGTTTAGCACACATTCTAGTGTAAAACAAAAACAAATTTCGAAGTGTCAAAAATATGTGAAAGTTATGTGTTTCGTTAAGGAAGTAACGAACGTAGTGGAAATAATAAAACTTCAAAGTTATCCAAAGAAAGAATCAATTAGTTTGAAAATTATAGGAATCTGTTTTATAAATACCTTGGTAACTTCTCTGGTCCGTCGCTAGGCAGTACTTTTGTTGAGTTTAATAAGTTTGATAACAGATTTCGAGATTCGTTTGTAAGCCAAGAAAGAGGAATATCATATAGATTTGTGTCTTGATCCATATTGAAAACGTTTTGCGGCTAGTTCTATAATATTTTTGTTATATTTACGATTCGTTTCATTTTATAATTCTTGGAACCACCATAAACGTATGACGTTTGTATTATTATAGTGCTGTCAAAGGATGTCAAAAGTAGTAAAATTTTCTTACTCTATGGTTTCAGATAATAAAAACTTCAGATTTAATTCTTACTAGACTATGGGATTTAACACAGAGTGGAAAAATCGATTTTTCGAAAATCGATTTTAGATTCGACGATTTATTGACTTTGTCTCGATGATTTCTCTAACTGTAAAACTTTGTATTTAAGAGCAACTGGTACATAAACTGCATAACAGCTTGATTTGGAAACGTACCGCAGCCACAGTCGGCAGTGAAGTAAAAAACTTGAACTCGTAATTTAATGTACCTCTCAAGTATACGAATGTTGTTGTTTTTAATTCGGATAATCTTGGAAATCTCACTAATATTACAAATGCGAATGTTTGGATGGATGGATGTTTGTTTGAAGGTATCTCCAGAACGGCTGCATGGATCTCGATGAAATTTGGCATAGATGAAGAACATACCCGTTCGGCAAGAAGATAGCATAAAGTTCTCTTAATGTTAACATTATTCAAGATCTGATATCAGAAATGATAACCAAAAACTTAACATAAAGTTAACATAAAGCTAACATAAAGCTCTCTTATGAGCCATTTAGTGCCATCTTTTAGAGATCATTAAAAGATATCAGAAAGATAACATTTTCTAGAGATCATAAAGTTAACGTTTTTATGTTAAAATTAAGAGGCTATGGTAAAATTAAAATTGACATGGAAAATAGGTTTAATTATTGTTTATTTGAATAATGACGCTATTACAAACCAATATAAATAAGCTCAAGTAATTATTTAAGGCGATCGCCAGCATGCTGGAACCATGATTTTATTACTTTTTCGATTTTCTCTTTATCAGAGGCACTCCACTTTTGTAAAATTGTTTCTGAAAAAATAGAATTATGTAGGGTAAAGTCACCAGTACCCAGCCCCCGACCTATTTCCAGCCTTCAATAGTATATGCCATAGAAAACTATAGTTTCCTTATGGCGGGGGCTGGAAATTAGTAGGGGGCTGGGTAGTGGTGACTTTACCCTATAAAGTTATTAATATAATTTTTACATAATTTTGAATGTATAATGTTACAATTAAGGTGAAAGCCCTAATAAATGCTCATGTACCAGTATATGATCACTTTATGTATCTATATTTGTGAATATAGATATACAAGTACATGGAGTGATCATTTACTGGTACATGGGCATTTATTAGGGCTTTCACCTTACGATTAAACTAATTCATATTCTATTCAATATAATGAGACAAACTGAGTCAGAAAAAAATAAGTTTTTGAGTTCCAATAGTTGCGTTATTTCGAGGATAGGCAAGCTTTACCTTTAATCAATTTTATAAATGTTAATCCGTCGATCTTAATCGTATTTTTGACACCTGTCCAACTCATTTTATATGCCATTGTATCAGAAACAGTAAACACTAATGTGTTCCTTACATGCTTTTCAAAACTTGCACCACCAAGCTGTTTAATATTTTCTCGCTTTGAAATAATAACAGAGAAAAGTAAAAGATTAAAATTATAGCATTTAAAAAAAATAAGTGTAGGACATAAATAAATAATAAGCAGCGATAAATTGATTATCGTAAAGTAAAATAAATTAATTTCTTAAGAAATGAAATCAATAGTAATAGTTTATAGATTTGAAGTTAAATTTGCAATAAAAAACTTACATATTGAGTAGATGCGACCACATTTTGAATTTTATTCTCAAATGCTGCCAACTGACTTCGAGTTTGGATCGGCAATCCAAAATCTACTGTTTCTCTGACAGTATCATTATTGGCATTATTATTTTTATCTGATATTGTTAGATAAATCGTCGAAATCAAAGCTTTTAAGCTTTTTAGTTCACTTAAAACTTTTCCTGTCCAAACATGAATATTGAAAGTTTTTGAAAAATGTATGATAGTGATAATACAAGTAAAAATCTGAACATTTTATTACTGGATTAATACTTACGACAACAGCCGTGACCATGAGTATCTGAACCAGGCAAAGACATCTGGTCATCATCTTTAAGTTCTGCAAGAGGTTGAATAGGGGGAGGAGATGGTTGTTTAATGCTTGATTGCTGAGAATGATCCCTGATGATTCTAAACGGAATATCTGTAAAATAATAATTTTACAAGACAAAAATTAGAAAAACTGATATAAGTATTTAAAAAAAATTAATGAGATAAAATTGAATTACTGGATTTCTTGATACTTCTTATCTGAGTTAAAGAGTCTGTCTTAAAATTTTCTGATAAATAAAATTTAAATTAAGTTGATAAAATAAAATTAACAAAGTAAAACTTTTTTTAATGCGACCATACCAATACCGTCGGTGTCATTATTTAAACGAGGAGACTGAGCACCATCCTTCCAAAAAGAATCAGGATCTTGTGAAAAACTTGCAGGCGGAATCCCAACTAAATCATTATCAGTATTATTCTCATCGGTATTGTCAAAAGAGGTCATAGATTTATAAGTTGAATGTGAACTCTTGACTTGATTTTCACTAGTACTATGATGAGATGCTATAGGAGTTTTAAATGTTGGTGGTGGTTGCTGATCCTTATGGCTCACATACGTGGCAGGTGGCATTCGTATATTATTTGTTCCGCTATCTGAAAATAAAGTGTTTTATTAATAAGGAACAAAATAATTATATATAATTGAACAACTTTATTTGTTTCATACCCTCATTTTCAGAAGAACTTGACGATGATATTTTCCTTTTTCTACTTTTAGTTTCTGTACAATAAATGAAATTAATATTAGAATTATTATATAAAAGATTTTAGGTAAAGGTAAAACAAATACTATTTATTTTTCTTTTAAATTTTCATGCAATATTAAATTTTACAATTTAATTCAAACTAATGATCCTTACTTTTTTGCATAGGCGTCGATTCGTCTTCTGTATCACAATAGCGTAAAGGTTTATTGCAGTTTCTTTTTCCTTTCTCTACCATTTCTAATTTTTTATTTGTTTTAATAGCAGCAAAACCTTCATCATCATTTGTAGACAGATTTAGGGCATCTAATTCGAAATCACGCGCTTCGTCATATGCCTCTGTTAAAAAAAAATAAAGATAGTTTAATTAATTATTATCTCACTATTGATATAAGGTAAGATATAATATAGATAATTAGATAATTAAGAGTCAATAGTGAGATACTGCAAATATTTGCATATCCATATTTGAAAGTTAAAGTACAGAAATACATGAAGAGATTATTCCTGATCAACGAACTACATATTTTACTGTATAATATAAATAATTTTACCAAATGGACCGCAGAGTCGAACATAATTATAAGTGATCCAATTATCTTTAGGGTTATCAGCTCGAATAATGAGTAAGGTAGGATTTTTTGTTTTCGGCCACTTAAAAGTTCGAGATTCTGAATCTACCCATGATGCAGGTACGATTGCAGACGTTTTATTCCAAAAAACAACGAAATACATCTTGTGTTGAATCCTAAAAAAAATATCAAATCTGAAATTGAAAATATTCATTAAATTTTAGCGCATTCTAAATTTTATCTGACACTTTTACAAAGACGATGCTGATAAATTTTTTTTTAATTAATCAAATCATCTATGTATGAGTCAAATGAACAAAATTCTATACAAATGTTTAAAGTTAGTAATAATTTAAAAAGTAAAATATTTAAACAGCATTTAATTAAAATAGCGACGAGCATCGTGTTACAACAATTTTAAATAATTTAATTAGTTATAAAATATGAAAAAATGTGTTATAACCTATATTCATACTTACAAGTTTATTTGTTCGCCAATTAAATTCTTGATAACTAACTGAATAATAACAATCACAAATACTATTAATTGTATTTTCAACAAGTATGTTAAGTCAAAAATAATACGTTTATGTTTTAATAATTGAATAAAAACACTTACCAATGCCGAACGAATTACGACGCGACGCAATTCACGCTTGTCAACAATCACTCTTTTATGGATGAGTGAGAGGTCCGTAGAATATAGAACAAAAATGGCCGCTGTTGGCGCGAAAAGTACTAACAATTCAATTTTTCGTATATTCCAATTTCGAATTATTTTTGAATTGAACACCAAATTTATTTTTGAAAAAGTAACAAATTAAAATTGTTTTTTAATAATGATTTAAGGAAATTCAATAAATCTGAAAATTTTTTAAAGTTTTATTAACAAAAAAATATGTTCTCGAAAAGTCATCATTTAGTTATCATTGAGATTGCTTTAAAATGACATCGGCAAAAAGTTATCGAAAAGACAACATTTTGCTGAGCTCTAAAAGTCAACATGTTTCAGACAACATTATGTCATCTTTCTGACTCTTATGCCGAACGGGTAGTCTGGCAGAACGATAGGTTACTTATTAAGTTTTTTAATTCCGCGCGGGCGGAGTCGCGGGCGAAAGCTAGTAATTTAATATACATGGAAATCTCCATGCGGATTAAATGAATAGTAAAAAAATAAAGAAAAAGCAATTTTGCTAATCGTATACTAAAGTTTATTACAAACAAATCTTATTCCACTCGTTTACACCTCACAAACATTGGACCAAAATTTAACAATTTCACTAAACAAAGACCATACCTACGAATTATAGTTAAAGTATCATTTTCGTTCGAAGAAGGTTCCGCGGTTCCTCCATTGGTTTATCTTTACCCAGTAACGTCTGTAGAAGTGGATTTTGAGGGGAAAACGGATTGCGTTTATAGAAAAATCTCTTTATCAAAGTGTTTCTGATTGTCATGTCAGTATGTCTTAACTCATCCCGAGTTTTTTTCACAGATATTCCCACATTTGCGTTTCTTGTGTGCAGGGGCTTTTCATTTAAGTTTTTCCAATTCATTAAACCGGGCCTCTTAGTAATTCCGCTAACGTTCTTATGCGCCTCCTCTATTGGATCCTGGACGGCTATGTGCTTTGGCACGGCTAGTCTGCTTTTTAAGATTTTCATAAATGATTTTTTTTCGCTTTGTGTACCGATACTTTTAACTTCTATTTCTTTTAGACATAGTGGTACTTGAGGAGGTACTTGGGAAGGTACTTGATGGTATGGATGTTCCATTGAAGTAGAATATGAAGATGTCATGGGGTAGGAGCCATGGCGCATACCCTGTTCTTGAACTGCTGACGCATAAGGTGATGCCAAATACGTGAGTCTAGACTCCAAACCGACAGGCGCTCGGTAGGAATGCTCGGGTGATGTATGATAATGGTAGTTGGGGGGAATAGGGGGCGGATGATAATACTCCTCTCTGTGCATCATATAGTTGGTCACATGCTGTCTGTAAGGTGACTTCGGTTTCATGTCCAATTCCACTGTGCTTACGCTCTCACTTAATTCTTGTATTACTTCCTTTTTTCTCTTTTTTAGTAAATTCCCAAACGATTGTAAGACTTTTGCGAACTTTTTCTTCCTAGGCTGTAATTAATAAATTAATAATTAATTATAGTAATTTGAATTATATTTCTATATTGATTTTATATTATTATTTACCTTGACTTCTAGATTTAGAATGCTGCTAAAATCAAAATCGGAGTCCGGCTGTGTGGCGGCCGCCTCGAGGCTGAGCTTCTCCAGGATGGTGTCGGAGTAGCTGGTGTTGCTGTACACGCTATCCTCGGTTCCCTTTGACCCAAAGGCCTCGCAACTTTTGGAATAGCATTTCATCTGGGATGTGCCGACTTTGGCGTCGTGAGCGGAAGGCTTGGAACTGTTACCCGCGCTTCTGGAGGTTAATAATTTACTTAAGTGGGGAGTCTTTTCCGTCACGTTCGTATTGTCAATACTTACTTCACGATATTCTGCATTTGTTTTTGGCTGGGGAGCTTGTTTCACAAAATTATATATTTCCTTAATAAGCTGTTGAGTCTCATCGTGGGGACCCTTGTCTCGCGTCTCACGCGTGTCGCCACTGAAGGTGGCGTCCTTGCTGAGTGCCGACGATTCCTTGAGGTGGTTGGTGCACACCGAGCACGTGTGACTTTGAGCAGGTATCACGAAGCCATTTTGCACGCAGCCGATGGGGCAAATCGGAACCATTGGATAGCAACAAGAATTTGGAAATGTAGGTATGTAAGGTTTTGGTGGATTTATTGTGTTGTGAGACATTTCTGAAGTGTTCGGTAATACGGACGCGTTCGTTTTTTCTTCCTCATGTTTGGATTTCGTTAAAGATTTTTCAGATGTTTCCGATTTATCACTGTGCATCGTCTCCTTTTTCATTTCCTCGAGAAAATTTTGCAGAATGTCTTTAATTTCGTAAAGAGCCTTATCCGTGTTATCTACTGCGACCCCGGTTTCTTGTGTTTTGTTGATCGATAAATTGTGAACGGACCCGTTGGGTCGAGTGTGATCCACCGAATGACATGGCACAGATGTGTTCAATTCATCATCGGATTCAAAACTACGCGTCCCTTGCTTCGTAGAAGCTTGCGAGAAATCTTTTTCGTTTCTCAAATGAATAAAATCAGTTAAATCGTCATTCTGTATGTTTTTATCGACCTTTTGTACTTTGGCTTTGTGTACAGAGGGTCTAGTGTGCGGGCGCGCGGCGCGAAGACCGTAGTCGTCGCAGCGGTCGTGGCGCTGCGCGGTGAGGTTGAGGCGAGGCCGCTGCGAAGTCGGCGACGGTGGCACCTCCTTGTAGTGCTCGTATGGAATCATATTGTACTCGGCGAACTTTTTCCTCGATTTTGGACTAGATTTCTCCTTTACCGGTATCATATCGTACAGAGAATCGTTGTAATACTCTTGATGTTTCTTGCTCTGCCTGTTGCGTGGATAACGTTTGGAGCTGTAAAGTTTGGTGTCGCAGATGCTTCTGACGTCGCTGTAACTCGGGGCGCACCGCATACCGTTTCGGAAGCCGGGCTTGTCATAGCAGCAGGAGCACAGCTCGCTGCCCTCTTGGATATCTTCTTCGACGGAAAACTCTTCGTCGCGGCAGAGCGGTGCCGACAGCTGGCTCCAGCCCGACTCCCGCTTGCTGAACAAGTTGACGGGCTTGTACTGCCGTCTTATTATATCTTCTATAAAATCCTTATCAATCTCCTTTTTCGGTTGTTTATATTTTTTTCTTTTCATTCTTTCCTCATATTTTCTAACTAGATACTCTATATTATTTTTACGGTCATCTTCTTTGTATTTATGTGAATCTTTAAGTATAATTGGATTGGTATAATTTAGTTTAGCGCGTCGTTTGTCGTGACACCTCGCATCATCGGCTTTCACGAGGTCGACGGATGACCGGTTGCTGGTAGACGAATAACTTAAAGGCTTTTTCCGGCTAACTAAATTTGAATCGATTTTGTTTATCGCCTCCAGTTTGTTTCCGTGTCTTTTTACTACATGTTTATTTTTAGCAGCTATTCCTTCGACCTTTGATGCTATTTTGTTTATCTCTTTTTGTAAATTGACATCTACATTGAACGTATCTGATACCTTACTCGTAACGTCACTTTCTATAAAATTTTTATACTGATTTTCCGAAGTCTTATACAATACTTTTGTTTCATTTGGGTTGATTTTTATTTTTTCTAGACTTGCTTTAATTTGTTCATTTTGATTGGTATACAATAGCTGTCGACACTGGGCACCGTAGTCTGTCGCGTTCGGGGGCGAAGGCGCGGGCGGTGGCAGGTGGCTGCTGCGTCCTTTTACCTGTGCCACTTGCTGCTCAACTGAAATTTTCTGTTTCAAATCGGATGCATTTATTGTTACATTTGAATTAGTTTTTGTGCCTTGCGATGCGGTGCCTGAAACATTTAAATAATTACATATTAACAGCCATAACTTTCACAGCACATACGTGTTAATCTCAGAATTTTTTGCATTTGCTAGCCCGGTAATTCTGTAGAGTTAATATCACACTATAATTTTACAAAGCCTGTTAAAACCTCGGGGGAAAGTGTGTACTGAACCTACCGAGAGCTCGCCTCAGGAAGTCCCTGATGGCACGGTAGCGGCGCCTTGTGCGTGGCGAGATGCGGCGCCGCGGTGTGCGTAGAGTCATCACCACATACAAACAGTATGATCTGTAACTTAAACACCATCCCACCTGATGTAAAGCGGTGCTGTAAAAGACTCGTTTGAGTTTCACTTATTTTTTGCCTAGGCAATTTATCTATTCTTCTTATGACACTAGGAGACTTCACCAAGAGCAGAATTTTTTACAATTTTTTTACTTGTTTCCTTACATTAATACGTATTATAATGTCCCATAAAATTATTTACTATGCTTCATATGTATGATTCATATGATTTAATCAATATCTACTGGCCCTGGATACTAAACATAACATTACCTTTGTATTTACACGACGATTCCGTGTGACCGAGGGTAGACTGAATACAACAATTTCCACATTTTTTTTTTTGGATAAAATTATAATTCTTGACCAAATTCTTTCACTTATGATTACTTTATAAAAAAAGTTTGAATTTTATATTGATTTAAAAATTTCTTTAGTCATTTTGACGTTAAAATTATTTTCTTTTTTCGGTTCATCTAAGTTATTTTTGGACAGTGCTTAATTAATCTTGAGTTAATTTTTTATTATATATAGGATTCTTTGTAACTATAAATATATAAGACACCAAATAAAATTATGTAAATATGTGAATTACTCATACGAATATTTATTTATTATTCTTTTAAATTAACATCTGTATATTTGACTAAATAAATTTAAATCGTTGTCAAACAGCAGTCAATGAAGTCTAACATTTCAAATACTTTCTCCATAAATATTTTAAAATTCAATAACAATGTTTTCAAAACTCCTAAAGCCCGCTATCCAAGTCCGTAGTGGTTATTCTCTTCTTCAGCGAAAGAGTTGCCCCCTCGTTACCGTAGTGCGACGCTCCGGCGAGTTGGTTCCCCCCACGCAATATGATGTACCAATACCGAGGAAGTTGCACCTGTCCTACGCCCTCACCAGGTACTGGGAAATCATCCCTCTGTTCATGGTCACCATGACATCATTGCTTCTGATGTGCGCATCTATCGCATGGGCGTGTAGAAATAAAGTAAGTATATATTTAAGCAAGTTCATAATCAGTTATAGCAATATACTAAACTATAGTTATCAGCTGGAGACAAAGTATGAAGTCAACGAAGGGTCGAGGACTTCTATCATCCTTTCATCCTACGCAGCTCAACTAACTGTCGAAAGGGAAAAGTGCCTACGCATCAGAACTTTAAAATCGTTTATGCACTAAAAGCGTGTTAGCTAAGAATAATAACGTCGAGTTATATGGAATAGTATAGTTATACCAAGAAACTTCCATATGATGTTCTCATATTGACGAATGTTACCCAGGTGGACGTAGTTTTCTCGAGCCGGAGCCGTGATAACATATCGCGAACCATGGACCTGCGGAAGCCGTCGATTCATAAGCTGTTAGTGATCAATGACCGCTATGAGCCCTGGCCCGAGATGCAGGCTGCGCTCGACAAGATGGTGGAAGCGGAGAAGCGCGCCCTCTCGCGCCTGCAGTCCTGCAAACACGCCTAAACTCACCGCAATGTGGCAATATCGGCTTATCTGATGTTTAGATTGTCTATGCTTTTTTGTTTTTACATATTTTTGAGTGATTACCAACGTATTGGTTTTATATCATTCTGATATAAAAATTATCTTTGATTAAAATTATAATGTTTTTTTTCCGTATTTTAATACAAAATAAAGCCTACCAGAACAATATGGCTACGGAGACCTAGGTAATATGAGACATGGATAGATAAATGTATAAAGATTGATCACTTACAGCACTTATACACTTACACCAATAAATATAACTATAGCGGTACCTATGTGAGGTGAAATCTCCGTATTACTACGTTGCAATATCTGAAGCCGAGACCGGAATTAGCAGTCCCCCCTCCACAGCAGCGCGGGGTGGTCGGGGATGTTTATTTACCCCCTTGCAAACTATTCGGAACTCCCGATCACCCTCTGTGATTGCACCCTACACTCCTTAATGGATTTTTTCCTAAAAGATTTTTCCCTTTGAGATCGTTTTTGTCCTAAGCGACGATGGATCTCGTTGGTACAGTTTGCAAAGCGCGAAAACTTTTTGTTGGTCTCTCTTTAAAAGAGTTGAGTAAGTTCGTGCCGTAGAATTTATGCGCTTAATTGTTTCTATGGTGCTCTCGCAGTTAATGCCAGTTAAAGTTTACTGATTAAATTTTAATGTTAATCTTGTTTTAGTCAAGTAGAATCAAGAAATATTTATTCTTTTTACGAATATAGTATTCGGTTTTTAATAATTTATTCCCTCAGTGATATAAAAAAAATGTTCAATTTTAAGGACTTTCTAAACGTTAACAGTTTGAAGTGTGCATTCGTTGATATCAAATGCCCAGTCGGCACGTCCCGATGCAAAGCTAACAAATTTCCTAAGCGTCCAAATCACTCGACAAATTTTCAAGTACGAATGCAATTTTGAATTTCATTTGATAAAGTAAAAACTTCTTTTTTACATGGACGCATTACGACGACTGAATTTAAAAAGTTAATTTAATAACCATGACCATAGAGTTATGGTCTCTTATGGTAATGGTTTATGGCAATAAGGGTAATGAAACGAAATTTGTTTTAGACACATTTTATTGTCATTCACAGGTGCGTTCTAACTCTCTACAACTACATATACACATGGAAGTGTTTGTATTTGCTATACATTTGTTTATCTTAATTCCTAGCTTCAAACTAAATAGATAAAATGTTACATGGAGTCTGGCAACACACTGAATCAAATAGATACAAAAATGGATAAAATGAAAATTATAAATAACCTAATATGTATACTCTATTTTTTCAAGTGTGTTCTCAAAAATAATTATATTTCTCTTCCAAAATATACAAAACAATGAAACTTCTTCAATAAAATACAAAATACAATTAAAACAAAAGTTGGTTTTCTAATGTAAATATTTTTTAAATAAAAAAACTTATTAACTTACTGCAAATATTAATATTGTTATTATATTCCTAATAAAAAGAATTGAATTATTAGGCGAAATTATTTTTAGAATTACCACGAAAGAAGTCTTAAATGAAGTTGGCACTACTGGATATTTCCTCAGAATGTCAATGTCGTATCGAAAAAAAATCATGAGTCAAAAGCAGGCAAAAGCAGGTAGAAAATGAACACCCAATCCCTTCTTAAAAAATATTTTGTAACATTTCAAAAGATTATCGAAATAGTTCATAAACAATTAAAATCTTTCAGTAAATTTTAATTACATTAACATATTAAATAAATAAAAAATTGTAGTACAAAATTATAAGGAGTACAATAATTTTTTTTTTTACATAAACAAACATAATATACAATAAGTACACAGTACTGATTAAAGATACGTTCATAATAAATAATTCTTAAGTAAATACAGGTACAGATTATGTTATATAAAAAATAAAATTAAACAGTTATCTATTACTTACATTATAATATCAAGCATATTTCTAACTTTAATAAATTAAAATAAAGATTTTAAAATTATTTTATTAGATGATAAAATAATCTATGCATTTTTTCCATAGACAAATAAGCTATAGATGGAGTGGTTCATGCAAGTCTGACGTTTATTTCAGTGTCGATATTAGAAAAGTCAGTTTTTATTATAAATGACAACACTCAGGGAATTGACCCTAACCAAAGGCCTCGGGAGAAATTTTTTTCGTCTTATTTTTGTTCTCCGTATTAGTTATCTATAGGTTATATATCTATACCTTCGGATCTATTTCCATATACCAGATCTCCAACAATACTTTCAGCATTATTACAGTGGATTTCCACACCTGAAATACTTGGAAATAAACATGCAGTCAACTCTTTCCGACTGTTAAAAAAAACAGAGATAAGAATATGTCTTTGTATAGGAATCGGTAGTGAAAACCCACTTTTAAGAAACGGTGAAAAATAAAACATCAACGTATTACATTAACTACCATAAAGTACCACTACTAAGCTCTTTTTGGAATGTTCTACGATTTGGTCATACACGAACCCTTTACAATAAGTTATAAGAACGAATCCATAAATCATAAGTAATAATAGAAACGAAACACAATTTTACGAGTAAAAAAACACCTGTCATAGATTAACGCGCCATTTTTGACAGTTAAAAACATACGCGTTTATTCGTGGAAAAACAAACAAAATAGATCTTGTGTCTAGTGATCAGATCTATCTAATAGATTTTCTGCTTCAAATGGATTAATTTTAGTTTTATTATTACAAAGTACAATGTTTAGAGAAACCAAAATAAAAATGTTAGAATCAAACCGCCATGCACTGATTGATACAGGAAAAACAAATATAAATACTAATAATTATTTACAGTACAGTATATCTACAGATTATAAAACAATTATTGTTTCTATTAGTCAATTGACATTGTTTTAATACATATTCCATAGAGTGCTAAGTGATTTATTGTACGGCGACTAGAAAAATGTGAAGGCACGACTTTAAAAAAATTCTTACCGCAACCCACTATTGGGTACCTAAAGTTGAAAATTCAACTTTTACAATGCATCTCAGATGCATCCACAACGTTAAGTGAAACATTTAAAACATATATGCAACATATATACTACCTTGATAGAAATAGGATAAATTAAAAAAAAACATATAGAGAATGAAGTACCGTGAACTAACGTGCAAATATGCATTTCACCTCATTTTCGGAAGCAACTATCATTTTATATACGTACATAATTTCAAACAATTGTTTCCGTCCTTCCTATTTTTTTTTATCTGTAAATTATTACTTACAGCAGTTTTTTTTTTTTCATTGAAAAGTCATTAAATTCATGAAATGTACAAACTTTGTAATACAACGAATGTTGCCACTATGAAAAATACCAAAAATTTATATAAAAATTTGTGCTTCAAGTCACAACCAAGTGGTTGTAAAGTTGATTTGTTAAACTTAGAATTAACACTGTATACTGATATAATTTTTTGTTTTATTTTGTATTTTATCCTAAAGTTGGCAAATAAATTAAATATTAATAAATAAAGCCTAGACTTATTTCTATAACATGTTTTAGTATTTGCTATGGATTTTGACTACATTGACATTTGTATTTCGAGTTGCAACATAATGTTGACTTTATTTTGTCAAAAGGAATGTCCGGGATGACAAGATATGTCAACACAAATGTCAGTGCAGTCGAAAAATTTTTAAATTTTTTGTTATTTCAATTATACCCAAAATTGCATAAAACAATAAACAAATCGGGCAAGACATAACAAAACTATCAATTGATTGCCATATACAAATTGAAAAGACTACCCAAAACTATTATTTACATCGATATGATAGTAACAGACAAACGTAACATATAACAGCACTCAGAATCCATTAATGATTGCTAAGATAGGACCTTAGTGTAGACATTTCACACTAAATCTACATCTGCCTGAAGGCTTAGGCTACGGATTTCAGATTACGTAGTCAAGGGTTCGAATTCCGTCCTTCGTCTATTGTCTTAAACGGTACAAGAAATGTTAGTAAATAGTAAAGTTCCGTAACAATCCTGAGTACGGCTACGGTACGGTAGTTTTTAAACTTATCGAATTGTTTATATTAACTTATAATCCGTTAAGTACATTGTGAAATATTTTTTATTAAAACGTATATTCGAGATATGTCCCAAACGCGTATGTTGAGTAAAATAGTACTATAAAATATTTAATACTTTCGTAACTTTAAAATAACCAATTGTTAAGTGATATATTTCTTAACTATATCATTTTTTTTTTAATTATGTGCATGTGTTCTATACTCATAAGTACTATTTAAATTATTTGCAAAATAAATGTATATAGTGCAGTTTATCATTTTATTTACCTCTATGTTATATTTTACCATAGATAAAAAACGGTTCATGAAAAAATTAGAGGTTAGGAATTACTAAATCGATGTTGCCACACATAAATTATTTTTAAATTCTATTGCAAAAAAAAAATATATTAAATGTTTATAAAATCTATAAACAAACATAAACTTAAAGGCGATTTTACTATTTTTTTATCAATTCCATTTTCATTCACGATTTCAAAAAGGAGCTTGTATAAAACTAAAAAAATCACTACGGAATGCTATTTCTTAGTAATATTACATAGACAAAAGAAAATAAACTATCCGTTTTATAAATATATGAACAAAACAAATTTCTTCATCACTCGAGTCATTACATCTTCGAAACTAGCACTCAGAGTAATATTCCTTACAAGAAATCATACCATAAGGTAATTGGCAAGCCATACAGTCATCGCTCATAATCCATTTGACAAAAAGACCAGCACCGAGCAATGCTATCTTGAAGGCAAGATTCACGACTCAATTGAGCCGTTATTCTCCCACTCATCGCTGATAGCGACTGCGGGCATATGAATACTCAACTTTGTATTTATTGTACTCAATTGTGCGCCGCTCGTTTGCCTTGCATGTAACCTTCCCACCTCTTGGCCGTGTCTATCAGTATGGGGTCAGGGTCCAGGCCGGCGAGGAGGTACAGTTGGTTGACATGAGTGGCGTGGTAGTCCCAGCGGGCGAGGTTGGGACTCACTCCGAGAGTGAAGTGGCGAAGGTCGTAGAAGCTGCCGCTGCCGGTGTCGAAGAGCGGCAGTAACGTCTTGAGGGAGGTCATGCCGTCGTCGAACATCTTCTTAGCTAAGGATATAGAGTTCTCACCCTCGATGACGTGCAGATCGTAGAGGCCAAGCAGCGTGTAGATGAAGCCGTTGAGCACGAACAGAGGTGGTGTGGTCGGATATTCCTCGTACCTGTGTGTTGGATACAATTATATTTATAATTATACTAGTTGTCGCCCGCGACTCTATCCGCGCGGAATTAAAAACAAACGTAATTAGTAGCCTATGTGTACTTCCGTTGAGCCGTTTCGGAGATATCTTCAAATATTAATAAAGCATTTATAATCTGACTAAGATATTATCTCTTAATTAAAATGTCTGTTGGTCAATTTCTAATAGCTGTCGCATAAATAAAATTAGATGTTATTTTTATTTTTATTTGAGTACTGTTGGGAACTGTATGTTGGTGTGTGTAATGTTGTTATATATCCTCACCAGACGTATTTGTCCATCCACAATGCCTTGACGCCGCCATCCCGGCTGTGTACATCGAGCGGCAGCAGCGCGCGCTGTGCGGCTCGCAGATAGCGCACTCGCCCGCTGCGGTGGTACGCACGCGACAGTACAGAGATCGCGTGACCCTGACTCATCGCCGACAACCTGCAGGTACATCCGTATAATAACCATGAGATTTTTTCCCATAATAATATGTTTTTTCGGCAAAACATGGATGTTTTATTAGGGTTCGTTAAATAACAAAGACTGTTTCTGCACTGACTGGTTGGTTTGAAAGTCTCTCGGTCACCAATTAACGTCTCATTACTGCATTCGATCATATTGTAAACTAGCGGTCTACCGTGACTTTGTCAGCATAGAATTTAAAAGAAATGCCCTACAATATGCCCGCGTGTACTAGTTACCTTCCCTTCAAAGTCTCGTCAAACACTGTTCCGAAGATTACCAGGAACAAACGGTGCCTTACTGACACATACAGACAAACAAAACTTTTAAAATTTGTTTTTACGTTTTCAACATTATATACAGACAATCCAATCGTATTAATATTTATATAAATAAATTATAATTAAAAAGAGCGTCAGTGGCTCAGGGGTTAAGCACTTAACTTGCAATCTGCAGGTCCAGGGTTCGAATCCCTACATGCAACCTGTACATATCTGAGAAGAAATTCAATGATATGTGTGAAGTCAACCTGCAGTTGGTCAGTGTGGTTGACTATGGCCCTCGGTGGGGACTTATAGTGAGTTGATGATGATGAAATTATAATTGTATATAAAGATTAGTGACCATCCGGGCTTGAGGTCGGGCACTGTGGAGCCAACATGGCGACGTGCGAGCACGGGCCAGCCGCCGCGCGCGCGCTGCCCGCTCGCCAGCCAGTCCGCAGCCGCGAAGAAGTGCGCCATGTGCTCGCTGCTCGACACCCGCACCCCGCACACTGCTCCCGCGCCGCTCAGCATCACACTACATATCTGACGTAACACCACTACTTACAGTACAGAAAGCGACTTCATCCGTATCAAATTCCATTCATTTTCACGCTTAAGGCCATCGTATGAGAATTACCGTTACCATGGCAAACTTCTACTTACCCTAAACTTATTCCTGGGCGATTTCCTCTTGGGTCGATCTTGCAAGGCCCAGCCTTTTTGCATATCGATGATCAGGTCGCGAGTTATTCGTCGCCATTTTACTTCTGTGCCGATGCCGTGATAAATGTGGTCCTCCTGAAACAATATCAGAGGAGAGTCAGATTATAAAGATTAAATGTCTTCTTGATCAGTATTAAATAAAACTTGCTAAAAATTCACCTGAGCATATATTAACTGATTACTAGTAACATAATGCAGATAAACAGTTTCCTTTTTGTCTTTATTCTGCAGCACCACAGTCATAGATGAATTCGGTTTGAACCGCACATCCAAACTGAGCACAAAATCCTGACTGATGTTCACTTTCAACCACACCTGACTGGATACATGGTCAGAGGTGGAGAACTTCAGCACTTTAGACTTCATCTCCTGATCATATTCCCTCGAAATTGTCGCATCTTTACTAACGATCCAGTTTTCCAAGACTTTATCTCCATCATCTATGATCCTCACCCTAGGCTCGGGTTCGGTGACATTTTTACTATAATGTGCTAAACCAAACTGGGCTATTTGAGTGGGATAATAAAACCCACGTGGTTCCCACTGGGTAGACACCGGGACACCTTCTATACCACTAATACATTTGACTCGCTCTCGCACTTCGACATTGTAGTTCTCAAACGTGGTGAATGTTCCTCGTGGGTCATACTTTTTTTTCGGATGGTAAATCTTACTATAGCTGTGGGACCATTCAAACCTGTCCACGCCATCCGTCGATGTTATCTTGCCATAAACCTAATTACAAAAAGAAGAAATTTATTACAAAATTCACTAAAGTGTACAACAGCTTAGTGAGTTCTTTCCCAGTAAATGGAGTGACAAAAAAACTAATTTAATACATTATTGAGAATTAATACAAATGTGACAGACCTCAAAGTACTTGTGTATGAAGGAGAAGGGCAGGTAGACCTGGTCCCTGTCGCGACGGCACGCCACAGAGTACTCGCCGTTGATGACGCACTCGATCTCCTGCCCCCCAACCCCGCTCGTGTCAGCTACTCGCTCCAAGACACCATAAGACAACACTGAGGCTACTACAAATAGAATTGTTAGTAAGCGCATGATGAAGTTGATAACCAGTTGGTATTTCTTTATCCATACTCCCCTCCCCTGTGACATCTATTGATTTTACTCTACTGTTGTGAACTTGCAGGGTAAGTTAAATGTATTTAAAGCTGTTTTAAAACAAATAGCATGTATAATGCATATTTAATCTATTGTAACTGAAAAGTTGAAGCTTTTTACATACTTGGTCTATGCGAGAACTCCCCGCAGCGGCTCCAAAAGACAATAATGAGAAGGACTGCAATGCACAGCGCAGCCAACGCTGTGCGCATGTTGATCCGCACCAGCATCATAGTGCTGTCCTGTACACCACACATTAATCTCAATAATGCAACTTCTATATCTCAGAAGTGGGCAGGTATATATTTTAATTTTGGATTATCTTGGTTCTGTATGTGGAGGAAATTTCTGACTATAATATTTAGAATTATAACATGTACAGGTTGGATTAATGAACTATACTTTTGTTATTAAAAAAAATCTTTTGTGTGTCAATGTTTTTACACAATAACGATTGTGTCAAATGCAAATTTGTGGTACAAAATCTTAACAGGAAATTCTCACAGGAAAATAAAACATTAAATAACATTTAACTTGACAACACATAAATGTTAATGTACACAACATGAATAATAATGTATGATCCATTACATGCATTGTGTTCAATGTCATGGTTTATTTTGATCAAATATTGCAACATTTAACATAGTCATTGGTAATATTCCAACACAAAAGAGGAAAGTTGTGTGTTGCTAATGAATGAGTTTTTAAAAAATAAAATATAAGGAAGTTGTCCTAATTCTAGGAATAGGTTTTAAAGCAATAAATTGATGATGCAAAATCATAAAAATTAATTGTTGAAATTTACTGAGTCCTGAGTGTCTGACAAACTTACTAAAATATGTATGAACTATATAGAATAAAATGTACTAAAAGATTACAATTCAAATACAAAATTCATCATTTGTTTAAGTAAACAGATCGCTTCCCTTGGACTAAGAATATTTGCGTGGGTGTAGAGGTGTACTACAATTTAACAGTTTCTAGATAGGAAAGAGCTGCAATTTAGTCTACATTAAAGTATTATGAAAACATATATAAATAATGTAGTAAATAACTGAGCATTACGTACTTTTTACAGTACAACGGTGATCCATTCGTTCCGTTATTGTTTTTAATAATTCAACCCATGGTTCCACTTAAAGTCAGTTATAAACGCTGTCATATCCATCATGATGACTGAAGTATTTACATTGGACAGCTTTATTGAATGTAACTTTCACGAGTATTGATTTGTAATAACTATTTTTTTAATAAAAGATAACTCTCGGTCATCGAACCGAAATTCTGTACATATTTGATATTTTTGATGTTTTGATTGACATTGACATTACTTTGCAAGGGGTTGCCAAATCTAAGCATGTTTCAACTTGCTGTGTTGCTCGACGAAAATAAAAAGACATATCGGTAAAAAGGTTTTAACCGAGAGCACAAAATATTTTGATAACTTGTCAAGTAACCACTTGCGTACGCGATAATAAAATGTTATAAAAATCGAGACTCCAACGCCATCAACCATCAATTAAAATTGTGCGTAATCTGTAATGCATTCTGCTACGTACTATAAATTTTCAAATAAATATGTAAAAAATGAAAATTCTGATAAATGTAAATTCTTTTATTATTCAAAATAGATTTTCGAATCAGATTGATGTATCGAAAAGCTCGTTGAACATGAACGCTTTCACATAAATTAATTTATCAAAGCTGAAGACAGAGTTTGTACATAGGTACATCGCACAAGCACTGGACTTTAGGGGAGGGTTTTTTAAATCGAACACACGACTTTTCACTCAAAAAACGTATAAATGAAATATTCTATATCGGGATCGATAAAATGTAGTTATATTTGGCCAGTTTTCATTTGCAACGTATTTTTGCCTACCCCATGACCTATTTTGGCTGCTGTTTCTAAAAAACGTCTTAATAAAAAGTATTTCACACACTATTATAATAAAAACATATCACAGCATTGCCTTATTCTGTACAAAAAGTAAAAACTTGGTCCATATTTGTAACTCAAAACACTTTGTTTCCTCTTTCGTTGCTATTTGTAATAAAAAAACAAACCTCTAACTTAGTTTCTATTAAACAAACAATATTACATTAACATCGACGAATCAGCAAAAACTGAAACGAACTGAACTGCTAACTGAATTTGCTTTAATTTTCCAGTTCGTTATTCATTGTTTGCCCGCAGCTGATAAATATAATTTTATCGCGCCGCCTTCTCCGATGCAATACTAGATATTACTAAATGAACAAACTACTTGTGAAAGTGTGGCTTCGTCTTCATGTTAAAATTTGGTTTATTAGATAGTGGTGCGAATAATGGTGTATTGTGAAGGTAGTGGAAGGGTAAGTCGCATCGTGAATCCGTCTATTGGAAGTGTTGGGAAAGAGGTCAGTGTGCGCGGCAAGTGGGTCAGGGCGGATGCACCGGCGCGAAGGGACCAGGGAGCGCGGTGCGCGGGAGGGGCGGGCGCCTGCGCGTGGCGTGCATCGATCGCCGCCCACGCGGCGCACCGCTCGAGTGGTCCGCGAGTCGCGACGCGAGCCCCGGGCTGTGCCCCACGAAGATGGCGGCGTGAGCGCGCGCCCACGGCCTCCGGCGGTCATGCCGCGATGGCCAGAGAGGTAACCGCGATACGACCGGCGCCGCCGCCCTGCAACTAGCGCGCTCCGGCACGCCCGACGCGCCCGGACCCATGGTTACTATCCTCGGTCTGCGCCTCCATGCCCCCGTGCCGCCGGATAGCATCTGGATCACACGCGAACCCCTCGTTTTTTGTAGTTCAGTGCAATTCGGTGAAGGAGTGATCGAAAGTGCCAGGGAGCCGGTCGGACCTGCCCCGGCACTGCCGCAGCCGGCGTCTCGCTCGCGCACGCCACATGCCGCCTAGCCGCGTCTCGCTCTCTCTGCCGTAGCTCGTTGCACATGCAACTTGCAATATTCAAAATCTGTGCCAGATTACACGATGTTCCCACATGCGAATCCTTCCAACCACTATTGATTTTACAACAGGGATTTAAAATTAGGCCATGTTTACATGGTTAACTTTGCCTAAATAATCAATGTTTAAACAAATACCTATTCTCCTTTTTTACAGGTTTCCTTATTTGTGTATTTTACTATTACTTTATATCAATTGACTTAGGCATATATATATATAAGAGAAGTTTATTGAATTTCCAAAGTGGTATGTTTAGGTTTAAGATTCTGTTTATTTTAATAGGGAATAATTATTTAAATATTATTTTCGAACTAAAATGAATTTACTAATATTTTCGTAACTTTTCTTTAAATCTTGACAGATTTGTGGATTTGTGTATAGATATATGTACATTGTGAGCGGACACGGCACATGCGTACAAGTCCCTTCGAGACAGGGCTAAGCCGTTAGCAGTATTGAATCTGTAACTAGTTCTAACCTATTTATTTTCTAAATTCGGCTAATTTCTCCTCTAAGTTTTTTCGTAGTGTTACTATCGGAAATTATGTTCAGTGCTGCAAAGAGATCAAAATAAAAAGAATCTTCATAAACATTATCTACTTGGAAATAGATATTATTAAATTATTTTTTTTTAATTACTATCACTATTTATCTATTAATAATATTTTGCTTGTTCATATTTAATCCGGTATTTTTTTAGAATAAGTAGATAAGTTTAATACCTCCAGATTGTTTTCGGTAAGACCATTTTCAGCCATGTTTGAGAAAAACTTTCTGATGTTTCACCAACTTCTCTTACATTGTTTGTTTAAATATACTACAAAAAACCGAAAGAGCGCTAGCCAACGAAGCGAAAAGAGAAGGCCCACTAAATTCTATGTCACTTAATTTAACAGATCCAGATGAAATACGTATAATAATTAAAAAACTAAAATCTCATACCTCTCCGGGGTGGGACAAAATAACATCTAATTTTCTTAAAAAATATGATCAATACTTATCTAAACCTATTTCATATCTTATTAATCTTACCTTTGAGACAGGCTATTTCCCAGAAATTTTCAAGGAAACAATAATTGTTCCCATACACAAATCCGGAGATAAACTAAACCCATCAAATTACCGCCCTATATCTCTGCTGTCGACATTGTCAAAAATAATTGAGAAGGTGGTTAATAATAGACTTACAGCATATTTGGAAAAGAAAAACCTACTAGCTAATACCCAATATGGATTCCGACAGAACCGATCAACAAATGATGCTGTATTGTTATTAACTGAAAAAGTAACGGAATACATAGAAAAGGGAGATAAATGCATAGGTGTTTTCCTAGATATGCAAAAAGCATTTGACACTGTCTCGGTAGAAGTGCTATTGACAAAACTAGAGAACTGTGGGATAAGAGGTACAGCTTTGTCGTGGTTTAGAAATTACTTAAAAAATAGGACACAAAGAGTCCGAGTGGGATCGGTAGTCAGTGCACCTGCTAGCTCTGACTATGGGGTGCCACAGGGCAGCACGCTTGGTCCGACCCTATTCCTTATTTACATAAACGAACTATGTGAAATTATCCTCCATAATGCAGATGTACTAATGTTTGCTGATGATACAGCTATACTTTTCCACAATAGTACATGGAAGTCTGTGAAGGAAGAAGCAGAACAGGGACTAACTACTGTGACGAGGTGGTTAGAAAACAACCTGCTAACTCTTAATACCTCCAAAACAAAATTTGTACCCTTTTACAAAACTGCAAGATCCAAGCCTCCTAATGACTTAACAATCATCATACATGAAGCCCCCTGCAACAGAAATCTTAATTACAACCCTAACTGTTCATGCACTGATATAAAACGAGCAAATATTTTTAAATACCTTGGTGTAATACTCGACGAGCACCTAAACTGGAAAGAACATATCAGATGTGTTGCTAACCGCATAAGAAGACTAATAATCATCTTCAGGAAACTCAGAGCGGTTGCTAATCAGGAACTCCTGCATAAAACCTATAATGCTCTGTGTCACTGTCTTATAACTTACTGTATCTGCTCTTGGGGAGGGGCTTCTAAAACCTGGCTTCTTGAAGCAGAACGGGCCCAGAGAGCTGTACTAAAAGTTATGCTAAAACTTCCATACAAACATCCAACTAATGACCTATATAAAATAGCAAAGATCTTAAGTATTCGTAAAACATATATTTTTGAATGTATAAAACGACTACATAAAAACACAATGAATGTGACATCACTGCAAAGTACAAGAATTAAAAAATTCCATCTACCAACTGTAAAAAGTGCCCTCGCTGTAAGGCAGTTTAAGTTTCAGGCTCCCCATTTATACAATACTGTTAATAAAAAGCATAATATAAGAGGTTTGAAATCATTTCATATGAGGAAAGTAACTAAGAAATGGTTAGAAGATATGGATTATAACGATTGCGAAACATTGATATGTAATGATTAACAATGCTACTTATTCACACACTCCTCACATCCATATTCACATAAAACCCATTCACGCATACATACACGCGAACACAAATCAACATCAGATACACACACACACACACACACACACACAGGTACACACACACAGGTATACATAAACACACCCGCATATTACTTTGGTTTACTTTTTCTCTTTTGGTTTTAAAATGTTCATTTAATTCAAAAATTGTACAAACATTTCAACATTTAAGGGAAGTCATTGGCTCCTTTAATACAGGGAAACCTAGTAAAGGAGCCAAGGTTATAATGAAACAGATGTGTAAAATGTACAATAAAGATTTATTATTATTATTATTGTATTTTTAAGATGTAAAAGAGCCATACTTACATATTTTTAAAAGTTTCCATCCAAAATTTTTCAAAAACTTAATTAATATACGATGTTATTAGTGAATTCGCGTCTGTAATCGAAATAGGTTTACATCGGATGCGGAAATGCGGAATCAAACCTACGACCTCAAGTTTCGCAGTCATATTTATCTTATTGCCAGTAATAGTAGTTATACGATGTCTATTTTTGTGTTAACTACAAAGTTAACAGAAGTCTTCCACAAATTTTTTTGTCTCTTTTGTCAATCTCCTTACTTAACCCTTCAATATTCTGGTTAAATTATTTTCATAGTTTACTTAATCTTACTGATATTATAAATTCGAATATATAGATGGATCATATTTGTTTGGATCTTGATTAAATTTGGCATAGATGTAGAGCAAAGTCTGGAAGAACAAATAGGCTACTTATTAAGATTTTTTTAAAATCCGCGCGGACGGAGACGCGGGCGACAGCTAGTGTAATAATATCTAATACCTTATGTTAAATGGTAATAGTTATTACTCTGAATAACAGGAAGCTCAAATTTGTA
Source organism: Papilio machaon (assembly GCF_912999745.1). Lineage (NCBI taxonomy): Eukaryota > Metazoa > Arthropoda > Insecta > Lepidoptera > Papilionidae > Papilio > Papilio machaon. The sequence continues at coordinate 448,523 of NC_059989.1, read as the reverse complement.
GAGAATCGATTTTAAGAAAGTAATAAATTAAACCAAACATCTTTTACTTTGTTTAAACCTGAACACTGCAAATAAATTCCGATTTATAAAAACCCTATCTAAGTACACGAAAACTCCAGTTTCTATTAACAATTTCTATGTACATGGTCTCTGTTTCAAGGTAAACGAACAATCTTTTCCCCAACCTTATTTATTCCCTTTGTTTGTCTTCATTATGCTAATAGGGTAATATATAATCAAAAATAAGCTTCCAATGCACTTAAATATATCATTTTTATCACATCGAAATTGATTCATAAAATATTTCATGTTTATATTCGAGTAGCTGTGTGGATATGGCATTAATTTTACGTTCAGTTACAAATATAATAAACTAGCTTTTACCCGCGACTCCGTCCGCGCGGAATAAAAAATAGAAAACGGGATAAAAATTATCCTATGTCCGTTTCCTGGTTCTAAGCTACCTGCCCACCAATTTTCAGTCAAATCGATTCAGCCGTTCTTGAGTTATAAATAGTGTAACTAACACGACTTTCTTTTATATATATAGATAGATAAAACCTTTTTTTTCTCTCCTAATAGAGTAGTCGGAGCATTAATTTGCTAGTTTAGGTGGTTCAATAATCATTACCAATCGGCATTTTAAGGTTTATAGCCAAAGAACTTAACAACAATTAAATAACAGAATAACAATGAATTTTTACAATTTTAATAATAAACATTATTAATAACAACAAAAATCCCCTGTTATCCTTTTCCAGTTCACTTCTCTAACCTTGAAAAGATCTTGAGTCCATCAGACGGAAGTCAGAACGGTGTTTTTTGGTAGAATTGACAATTTTGTGATGCTCTGCAAAATGGGTCGCCTTTAATGGTAATAGCGCATTGATCAGAACCTAGACTAGGATCAGTTAGGCTTATGATGAAATGTATACTAGCGGCCGCCCGCGAATTCGTCACCGCAAAATTAAAAATAATGTCTATAATCAGAGCTGGGCATTAACTCGTTAATCCGTTAATCGTTAATTAACGAAGTTAACATTTTGCTTAACGGATTAACTTTTAAGTTAACTTCAAAAAGTGTTAACGCTTTTGTTAACTTCCGTTAAACTCCACTTCCGTGAATAAAAGTCCGTTAATCGTTAAATTAGAAACTTTAAGACGTGCTGTCATCGAATGGTGAACGAACGAGTTGATAATTGATATAATATGTGAAGTTCGCGTGCAAGTGTGATGCATCAGAGCGTCCGGGAAAGACGTGACCAACAGGACAAAATCAAAAGAAGGTTCAAAGTAGTATATTTCATTACAAGTATATAAAAGCCTGAGTATGTAATAGCCCACATTCCGAACGCTCTTCGTCCCTGCAATACGCCACTTTTTGAGCAACTGTTTTAAAACACTTTTTTACTCGTGCTTTTTCTTTAGCTTTTCTAAACTTGTCTTTCCCAACTGTCAAAATAATGTCTGTTAAAAAGAATAACCAACCACGAAGTTTTTACAAAAAAAAAATCATTGAAGTTTTTATGATTCATGCAAATATTTCTAAAAAAAGCTCCTAATTTGTTACAATATCAGATTTAATGATTTGATTCAATGAATTAGGTTAGTTTTCATTTTATTTCATCTCATTAAATTTCATTTTCATTTCATATCAATAAAAATAATCTACTGAAGACTTGGTTGTTTGGGCATAGTACCCTTTGCCTACCCAGAATGGGTAAAGAAAACAAAAAAATCTCTGTTTGTATTCTTTTACGGTTGGCGCCATTTTCCAAACATTTTAGTTAGTTGAGTTTATTGTGTTTTTATTATTCTATTAAATTGCTTCATTTTTTCGCAACTGTATCAAAAATAGTTGTTTAGTACACGTGCGAAACTGTCATTCCGCATTCGTAATGAAATATACTATAATGCATTCATACTTGTCTCTAATACTAATGTGTACATTCTATAAATGTATAGTCTAATTAATATTTTAAACAAATGTCGCCACATAAGTGTGAAATTAGTATGTGTAATTTTGGTATGGTTAACTGTTAACGATTAACTTTAACTTGCGTTAAATTTTCGAGAATTTAGCGCTTTAACGATTAACGAAGTTAATTTTTTAATTAACGAATTAACGATTAACGAAGTTAACTTTTCGATTAACTGTGCCCACCTGTGTCTATAATATGCCCGTACACATTACCTACCTTCCAGTGAAAAGTTTAGGTGATTACCCGGAACGCACCTTGCAGACAAACAGACAAAAAATTGAAAAATTAGTTGTGCGTAGTAGCAACGCAAATATACCGTGTGTAAGAAATGTCATTTTATTACATAGATAGACACTCCAATTTTATTATTATAAATTAGGTTATTTTCTTGATTTTTTTTATTAATAGATTAAATATTGTGAAAAGCGAAATTTGACAACAGACATTTGACAAATATGTTCTTACAGAGTAGATTTTTTCCTTTCCACGACATTAGACTATTATGTGTCGTAACGATGAGTAGTCTAATGTAAAATTGATGATGGAACTTTGATGATTTTCTTACACTTAAGCACCTGTCACGAAAAATGTATGTAATACGTGATTACATAACATCCCTTAGCTAACACCGCATAAGTCATTTTTATCAACTTTACAGGAGACGATAACAACTATTTATTTAAAAAAAAATCGGTGGATTTTTTAGTAATTTCTTAATAAATATTTAAAATTTAATAGCGGTTAAGAAATATTTATTTCTTTAGTGTTTGTCGATTTCCTATATTATAACTATTTTTACTATATTTCTTTAACTTTCAATTATCATGTGAGCAATGGTTAGACGCGGAATGAGCAGCTCCATTTAATGGCATCCAAATGTGAAAACCGCCGATTTTCTTCTTAAGCGGGGTTGTAAGCTAAGGGACGATATTGTGTTCAAAGTATTATCTGCTTTTTCCATAAAAATTAATAAAATTGCATTGACTGTATGTAATAACGAGAAGAAAACCATATTTCGTACACGTAATGTATTTACGTTGTTGATGTATGTCTGTCCGAGAGGCCGCGTTTGTTCCGGGTAATCTCTGGTATGGTTGGACCGATTTTGACGTAAAATACATGTAGGTTCATGTCTTTGCGTCCAATTTCACCTAAAGAAAAGAAAAATTACGATTTTTTTTGCATAAACAAACCCTCCGAAGTCCATTAATAACTATAATACAATGTTGCCGTATTTTGCTAGCAAAGTTAATATTAACACAAAAAAGATGACTTAGATATTAATATCTATTGGTTTTTACATACGCCGACACGCAGTAAACTTTGTTAAATTTGTACTAACGGCCTCTATCGTAGACTGGTGGTGGCGGCCACTCACACCGTTCAACTACGAGTACATAATCCACGGCCGCCGACCGCACGGTGTGATCGCACTTTCAACATTAAACTGACCTCTGCAGGCGTGCCAACGAATTTTTAATGTCCTTCTAACTGAAGAGGTGAATTTATATAAAACGTGTCTAAGCCTGATTTAAGACGGCTATATAATTCATTATAGATATTGGCTATTTTCGTCACTCAGTAGGTGTCTGAACTTTGAAAAACATATAATAAAGCATTTGTGTAAATAACCGTAGGTGTCACTTATCGCGTATCTACCCACAACGTCTAGGAATTATATAAATAAGTATACTTATCATAATGAACATGAATCTGTTGAAATTAAAGTTGTTTTTTATCAACACACGCAAATTGTTTATTTTCGGCCTGTGTTAACGTTAGTCTAAAATTATGTTAATAGGGCAATTCTAAAAAAAAAAAACTAACAAATAAAATACGATAATAGAGAGATAATACAAGAAATAAAAAAAATTCTTAAGAAAATCTCAAAACATTATCGATATTAGTGGTTAAACAATAGTGAATATTGCTGAATTTCTAAAAGACTCGGTAACTTTAACCAACTGAGCGATAAGAATTACACCTACATATTTGTATGTGCTCGCTAAAAACATTATCTTGTCAGTCGAGTTATTATGATTACTGATGCATAATCCAAGCAGTTTTAATATAACAAAGCGTTAACTAATAACGGAGGTCGCAGTTACCAGCTTGTGTCGCGTGGAGGTCGCATTGATTTGTTGAGGCTTCAAGCCGCTTGTTCGCTTTAATCTTCTTAAACAGTTTTCAATGACACGCGTTCGATGATCGCAAAACCTTTCATTTTATTTGCAAACAACAACAATGTTTGAATTGAAAAAAATCTACAAATTTCTGATTACTGTATCATGATGATGATGATTAAGATAATGATACCAATAAGTTAAAATAACTATTTTTTAATATAATAAAGATTACATTTTTGTCGTTTTCCGAACAAACTCGATGTCAACAATACTTGATGCTAAGTCTGACCACTTTTTTATTTAAAACACGTGAGGGCTTATAATAATTCATCGTTTACTTGTTCGCCGTTGCATTCGTATTAAGTTGTTATTTCATAATCAGCCAGTGAGTAGACCATTGCGGCATTCAACTCATGATAAGTGACATAACTATCAAATTTATAAAGATTTATTTGTTATTAAATTATTTATTTAACAAGAAATAGTTTAAATTACTTATAAAATTTTATTTGGTATAAAAAATAAACATGGTTTAGGATAGTGTAAATAACAGGTTGTGGTAAGGCTAGTGATGTTCCAAACACCACGTTGTACCGATGAGAGCTGACGTTCCGCGCTGCTTGTAGACTAAAGCACCTCACTAATCCGTTCGTTTAAGCATTATTCCGATCATAAAGATCCTCATAAAACCCCTCCCGAGGGATTTTTGTGTGGATCGCGTCTGCAGCCTCGCCGCGCCGTCTCTTGTTATCGTTTCAAATTATTGTAAATCAATGAAATCTTAATAAACTTCATTTGGGATTCATTGGCAGGACACTGATGATAGTTTTAGCCTTTTTTTAAAAAAGGAATAGTACAAATTGTAACCACATTAAAGGACCATAGTTTTTTTTAACAAGAAACGTTTGAGCAGAGGTAAAGAATAAATATTTATTTATAAGATTAACTAAGTTATCAATACGTCGTTTATAAAGGCAAAGTCTAACGATTTTACCAAATGGCTTTTCTCTCGTGTGACCTACATCTTGATCTGAAAGCTCTACGCTGCACCCTGTGGGATCCGAATGTGTTTGGCACGCTGCGCCCTGGCACCTGCCACCTGCCACATGCAGTTACGTATGATTTACTATAATACAAGACGACCATACTGCCTCTGTTATCTTACTAATGTTATAAATGCGAATATTTAGATGGATGGATGGATGTTTGTTTCAAGGTATCTCCGGAACCGCTGAACGGATCTTGATGAAATTTGGCATCGATGTAGAACATAGTCTGGAAGGACACATAGGCTACTAAGTTTCTTTAAGAGGGCTAGTTATGAAATAAATACATTTATAAGTATTGTTAAGTCACGTGTTTCTAATTTAAATAATTTGATTAAAAGGGGGATTACTGTCTAATAATGATAGATGATTAATTTGAAAGGTGAAAATTTCTTTTGAAACAAATAATTTTACTTCGAATTTTAAGTATTTAACTTTAACGTAAAATATTTAACCATATCAAAATCATTTCCAAGGTAAAGTTAGAAAGCACAATGTAATAGAAATCCAGACGTTGACTATGATTGCAATTAAAAGAGGATCTGAAATAGAACTGCTCTCAAAACTAATTTGAAATCTACAGCGGAATTCAATTTTCGCTTTGAGTGTGACGCTGGAATAATGGCACCTTTACACTTTTAGTTATATCTTGAAATAAATAGTACAAACGTACCTCACGGGAACCGTAACTATATCTACAATTAAGAGTAGCCTATGTGTTCTTTCAGACTATGTTCTATATCTATGCGAAATTTCACAGAGATTCATTAAGCCCTTAGAACAGAAATAGATCCAACAAAATCTACATGAAGAATGCACTAAATATGAAGAATGGAGCATTTTTTGCAAATCAGTGTAATTCTTGCCCAAGGAATTTGAAAAGTTCAATACGTGGGTGTTTATAATATTAAGAAATTAGCTACGAACACCGTAATCCGGACAGTTTAAGTTATAATTAATATAGCGAGCGAGCGTTGGTGGTGCCTTGACACTGATAAGGCTTACAAACGTGAGCCCACTCGCTGCCCACTGCTTTAAGTTAGTAAATAAACTGATTAATGATTACTTGTAATTAATTATTGAACAATATTTGTAACACGTTACTTCTTTGGAACTCAGTAAATAGCATGCTACGTCGTCGTTTCTTCGTTGTTCGTAGCACAACAAGGCATTGTATTGTTGTGCAAGCATGCTTCATCGCTCGTTCAAAGTTTTTTGTAGCATACTATAAAACTGTATGCTATGTGATTGCAATAATGTTCTTTGCATACTACGACATTTCTTTGATGTTTGTAGCTTTCTTCAACACTACACTTATTCGTAGCAAGATTTTTTTGAATTATTTTACGGAAATAGCTTCTTTATTTCCATATTATTCTTAGTATATTATATTGTTGCCACTTTCACTTCACATCATGTCCTGGTACGAAAGCGAAGAGAACTATGACTAGGAAGGTACGCACACTCATCACACAAAACGCGGAATTACATTCACTTCTAGCCTGTCTTCTGTGTGATCGTGGTAATTTACCGGTCCATTTTTGCATAGGAAACATCCTTTGCACAAAACATTGCGCTCTACATTAATACAACTGCATATTCGTAGAATGCTACGTCGTGGCAATTTGTTATTATGTTCGTAGCCAGCTACGTCGTTGCTATATTAATTGTAGCAGCCTACGAAGTTAATGGGTGAAGCAAACTACGACAGTTCTGTGTTTGTTTGATTGTTTGATTTTATGTTGTTGCCTTGCTTCTTGTAAAAAGCTTATTCTTGTTATTGTAATGTTGTTTATAGCATGCTACGTCTTTTTCTGTACTTCGTAGCATGCTACGAAATAATATCCATAGCTTGCTACATTGTGTTTAAATAACGCATTTTTGAATTGCTCGGTCTCCACTTGGATTTTCCTTTTCGATCTGTATTTATATATTAGTATTACCTATTCTATTCTAATAATCCCTTTTTGTTGTATTTCATATTGAGTAAATATGAGCTTTTATGACTATTTATTTATGGCAACTCTGACTAAAATCTGGCATCAATTAGCCTGTTAGTCTAAATATAATTAATCAGTCTAATTGTCATCTCGTTCTAATGAAGATGTTGATTTTATTATCGCCTAAAAGTTTAAACATTATGCACTAATAAATAATTTGATGGTGAGTATACTAAGTTGGATATGACTGACGTTAATGAAATATTAGCAATACCTTTCTATGAGTACAATTAATGGCCAGTTAGAAGTTACTATGTCTATAGTGAGGTCACTTATCCCCGCATTGTCACGGGCAAGCGTGTCACTCGCTGCAGGTCAACGTCCGGCACTCGACGCCACGACTGTATAAAAAATGAAAGTTTCTATTCACATTTGTATATGTCAAAATAGCTGTCACTTTTGCTGCCAAAAGAGAGATAGTCAAAGGGCTGTTCAAATTGTGCTCGAAATGTGCATCATCGGCGTTGCTAATTCCAACGATGTTACGGCATCGAGAAGGCGCGGGTTTGCGAGGGTGCGCGGCGCGGGGTCGGGGGCGGGGGCGCTGCACTGCGGGCTCGGGGTCGCCCGGGCTGCGCGGGGCAGGGGCGAGGTTGGAGGCAGGGTGCGCGGGGCGAAAGATGGCGCGGCGCGCGGGGAGGCCGCGACCCGGTCACGAGTCGCGAGTCATGAGTCGACAGAGCGGCCGCGGCGCTGGCCCGCGCGCACCGCGCCGCCCGCCTTATAACCTCTAGTCTGAACTAATTCAATTTAAACGTCTTTTCTATACCGTAAATATACACAATTAGCGGCGTGTTCGCGGATACGTCATATTCCATCGAGGCGGTGCAAAGGTTCCGGCGAGCAGCGGCCGGCGTTACGTAAAGACTGTACTACCGCGTACGGTTTTCTGTGTGTCTACTTCTTTACTCAATAGTGTGGCCGTGTAAAATTGTTTATTCGATTATCGCCCGTGACGTTCACGTGAAAGGGTGTGTTTGAAAATTGTATAATCTATTTTTTTACGGATAATTCTTTGACATTAAGTATAATATACTAACTTGAGATAGCCATTTGTTTTTCTTTTTTTTTGTGTCTGTATTAACCGACAGCTTAACAAAGTTAGTTGAAGTGTATCATTTACTTAGAGATTTGTTTCGAGCGCACTCGAAAGTTATCCCGAGCGCTCATTTAAGACTATAATGAAGTATCAATATGATGGATATATAGGAAGACTGCAGTGCTGTGGTGAAAGTGGGTCCTTAACGAATTTAGTGAAGTGATTTTTTTAATTTTGGTGAAAATGATTGTTGAAATACAGGAGGTAACTTTTCAAAAAATCTTAGAAGCAAGCATTAGCTATAAATTAGTGGACATTTCGCAAACCGGACCGCCATCACTTGTAACAAATTCAAATTCAATGAAACAGACATCGACTCCACTGCTTTGACTCGCCGCATTTTTCACGCTACACCTCTGTATATACATTCCATCCCCGGCATCCAATGACATCCGCTGACACCACTGCACCATTGGACCTCGGAAATGTTTTGAAAAAAGTCAGAAAAATCACAGATTTTTGCAAAAAAAATGATTTTTTTTTTACACTATACCTTATTGTTTTATCATTCGTAATTAAAATAATTTAACAATAATAAAATGCGACTTATTTCACTAATCAATATGAAAAATATTATGACCTACTGCCGTTTGAAAAAAAGCATCGAAGGAAAATCTTTGCCCAGTGCTGGACCAAGTTGTAGATTAAAGATCGTGCAGGGTGGCGATGTCAGTAGGTCAACGCACAGTGCGTGGCGAGGGGCGTGTCGCGGGGCGGGCGGAGAGCGCAGGGGCGGGCGGAGTGCGCAGGGGCGCGCGGGGCGGGCGGGAGCGCCGGTCGCAGGGCGTTGCACCGCTACGTCAGTAGGCATTATGACTGCTTGTGGGCCGGACTTGTGGTAGCCCAAACAGTCATACTGCATTCATTATGCATGACACCTTCGCTTTATCATATTAGTTTCATTAGTGTAAAATTGGTGATCATTAAATCATGTATGTTTATTGTCTCCCAATGATCTATGGAGTTTATTGATTCGAAAATTACCTTATTTATTACAATAAATTTAAAATTTAATTTACCTAATTATAATTTATTAGATTAGATGAAAAATCACCATTTAATTAAACTTATTAAATGTTTAGAAAATGTATTTAATTTTATTTTTAACAACATCTAAATTAAATTAAGTTTAAATACAATAAAAATAAATACATGAAATAAAAATTCAAACAATTCTAACGAATTTTTCCTTTTGTTTCTAACTGTTAATTAATATTTAAATATTTTTTAACCTTTCTTATTGTAATTGTATTGTTTTTCGTGAACTAATTTACCGTCGTCATATGCGCAGGAGGTTAGAGGGAAGAGGCCTTTCAAGATATGGGACAGCTCTCGGAACGTGAGGAAGGGCCTGGTGGTCACTAGTTTTGAGGAGTTAATACACAGAGGTTTGTGTTCAAGTTTTTTTAATTGATACAAAGTAATATTAATAAATTAAGAAAACTGAATTTGTAATTGGAGCAACAGACACTGATTTTTTTTTATTTTTTGTAACTTGAAAAAATATGATAAAATCCTTAAAATTTGCACACGCCTTTAGCAAGAATTATCACTTACACTATTAATTTCTCTCTATCTAATGATTTTACAAATACCCTCAAAAAAAAATTTGACTTCTGCTTGATAATTTATTGTTCCATAATCCATTTCTAAAAATTCTTTCTGATAGTAAGCAATTTACATTTCTTATTTATTTCTTAATAAACTGGTGCAAGATTTCCGAGAGTGCTGCGCCGCCGCGACCGACTTACACACACTTCAACTGAAAGCCCCTACATCTTTCTTCATCACGAAAAGGATTTCCTTTTTTTAATTAAAGTCTTTTATTTGAAGTACTTGCCTTTTAGCTAGTTTATACAATTTTTTAACTATTTTTAAACAGTGGCGGAACAAGACCAGAATTTGATGTGACGAGTTTGGAGATCTTCGGCGAGACCCTCATGTGGCAAATTAACCTTTTTTTACTTTAATTTATTTTAGGTTGATTTAATTGATTTTTGTTCAGCTACCTTTGACTTTGAAAAAGCCCTACATTATCCTATAATTTTGAGAGTTTTCTGATGCTTCTACTAAGAAACTATCACTAGAACTCTATTACATCACAACAAAACAACACAAAACAATGATTTTCAGTATTTAGTCTGTTTGTCTGTGTGTTTGTGGGCGCTAATCTATAAAACGGCTTAACCAATATGGGTTTAGTTACCTTTAATATACTGTTGTAGGCCTCAATCAACATTTATTGCATTTATGAAAACACACGAAAAACTGTTAAAACAGGCCTTTTTTTATATTGGAGGAGAAGGACCAATAAAAAAAATATCAATTAAAATATTCAATTTGGGGATTTTGATTTCTTAAATTAATTTTAATCCATGATTGGCTTAGGTTTAAGGTGTTTTTGAAACTCTTTTTTAATTTTTGGCTGAATATTTTTATTGTTAAAACTCCAAGGCGCGAGGCCCCTTGGAGCGCAAAGCCGTGGTCGACAGTCCACGCCTTCCTCTGCCTCCGTTTTTTTAAGTATATGTATGTACTGCGAGATTTAAAAAAAGAAAACTCGTTAACGTATGTCACTATTATTATTATAATCTACACTCTGAAATATTGATCTAAGGCGCGGTGTGTCTGCGGCGATTAATCTTTGACTGCGCATGCGACCCAATGTAACAATTTTTTTAATTTAAATTTTATTGCTAACAAGAAAACTGTCAAGAGTTATAGGTTACTAGCTATCGCCCGCGACTCCGTTCGCGCGGGATTAATTAGTAACCTATGTGTTATTCTTCTATATCAATGCCAAATTTCAGGAAGATCCATGCAGCCGTTCTGGAGATACCTTCTAACAAACATCCATCCATCCATCCAAACATTCGCATTTATAATATTGTACATAAAACTACTTAGGGATTCACGAAAACACACACACTATCACAATTCACTTTATTTAACACTTTGAAAGGTGTTCGCGCCAATTCGCCCTTGGGATATGCGCCTGCCATTTTTCAACGAGCAACGGCGTAATTTTAGGATCACCGTCATAGAATTAAGATTTGTTAATTTAAATTAATTTTTAACTGTGTCATTCTGTTCGCTGTTATCGATCAACTCGCATTATACGTCTCTTCCCTCTCTGGCAAAAATTTGTTTTATTCCGTATAAAACTCACTAACTTTTACATGGTCAGCTTCGAGCCAAATTACATATTGTTAATAACCAGTGGAGTTAATAATTTCGTCGATTTCTACGGATTTTACGAAGATCTTGAAGAAGACATTAGTTCGTCCGGAGGTCATGTGAAGGACATCTTGAGAACAAAGAAACGGACAAACATACTCAGCACCGCACAGTGTTTAATGGAAGTTTATTAATATTTTGATTATTTGTGTAGTGTTGTTTAGTTTACTTTAAGATTATTTTTGTAAATTTTCAGATTTTTGCCTTTTTCCATATACAATGACCGAGGAGAGGGAATTAATTAAAAAGCGAGCGAGTTATAAAGGTCGCCTAACTGTATTTAGTAATTACATCAGCGATTTAAAGGAGCCTTTAACTTCGTCCCAGGTTAGCGAATTGAAGACCCGCGTAAGTAAAATTGATATTTTATATACAAACTACGATGAGGTCCAACTACGTTTAGAGTGTTTAGCCGACGATATTGACAGTCAAATTAGCGAACGTACCGATTTCGAGTCAATTTATTTTAAAATTGTTGCAAAGGCGCAAGATTTAATTGTGCGTCATGACAATAGTGAGCAAAACAATAGCGCACTAAGTTGCAGTAGTTCACAGTGCAACAATAATATCGTTAAATTGCCAACTATACAGCTACCTAAGTTTAGTGGTTCATATGATAATTGGCTTGAGTTTAGAGACACTTTTTGTAGCTTAATACACTCGAACGATAGTATAGATAACATAAATAAGTTTCATTATCTTCGCGCGTCGCTAGAAGGGACAGCCGCTGTAGTTATTCAATCTATTGAATTTTCAGCCGGTAATTACTTAATTGCTTGGAATTTGTTATGCGACCGGTTTGATAACAAAAGGCTATTGATACAGAATCATGTTGCTGCAATATTTAACATCGAGACAATTACTAAAGAGTCGAATTATATTTTAAAGCGTACAATTGATACGATAAATAAAAATATTAGAGCTTTAGAATCGTTAGGAGAACCTGTAAGTTACTGGGATACGTTATTAATATACATAATTAGTCATAAATTAGATTCAAAAACGTATCGTGAGTGGGAGGAATATAAAGGTAGGTTGGACTGTAATACTGCCATTTCATTTCAATTATTTCTAACATTTCTACGAAATCGTGCAGACCTTTTAGAAACTTTAGAACTATCTCGTTGTTCTCAACCTGCACAAAAGAGGACAAGCAGTATTAAGAGTATGGTGTCGATTGCACAATGTCCAAAAATTCAAAATAATGAGAAGCCGTCGTTACAGTTATGTCCTAATTGCAAATGCGAACATAAATTAAGCGATTGTCCCAAGTTTTTAGAACTTAATTACGAACAGCGTTTGGAACTTTTACCCAAATTAAAGGTTTGTTTCAATTGTTTACGTTCAGGTCACTATGCAAACAATTGCAGAACTAACGGTTGCAAAATATGTAAAAAGCGACATAATGTTCTAATTCACATTCCAGATCTGAAGTATAAGCCAACAACTAATATATGTTCTAACACTGAGGACCGCTCCGCACTTTCTCCCGCAAACCCGACACAAGGCAGTGACGAGCCCTCTGGTAATGTCACGTTGTCTGCTCAACTTTCAACCTACTTGCCCAACAGAACGCAGGTACTCTTAGCCACTTCCCTTATAAAAATTATCGACGATCGCGGCGGCGAGCGTCTCGCCCGCGCTGTGCTCGACAGCGGCAGCACTTCATGCCTTATTAGTGAACGATTGAAACGATCGTTAAATTTACCTACAATTAAGGTAAACGAGTCACTTTTGGGTATAAATAATTCAAAATCGCATATAGGCGAAATGTGTTGTTTACCCATTAAGTCGTTAAATGAAAACTTTTCGACAAAGATTTTCTGTTTTGTTTTGCCGAATATAACTGACGATGTGCCCAGTCAGCAAATAATTTTAAAAGACTTAAATTTACCTAGCAACCTCTGTTTAGCGGATCCCAACTTCCACACTCCATCTTCGGTGGATTTAATTATTGGTGCGGATGTTTTCTGGGATTTATTAGGGCTACGTAAAATTAGTTTAGGAGCCGGGAAACCCGTGCTATTTGAATCTAGTCTAGGGTGGCTAGTTTCAGGTCCTTTGTATAATAGTGGCCAAGCGCGCTCGACTTCTGACTTTAAGTCCAATTTCGTGTCGGTAAAATCAAATAATGATGTTTCTTCGTGCAATGATTCCAGTGATGACATTCAAACCCTGTTAACGCGGTTTTGGCGCCTCGAGGAGGTCAGCCCTCAGTCTTCATCTTTCTCCGAAGAAGAGGAAATGTGCGAAGAACATTTTATCAAAAGTACATCTCGTCAGGCAGACGGTCGGTTCTGTGTCAGGTTGCCACTGACGCAGTCACCTGATGTATTAGGCGGCTCGCTGCAGCGCGCCAAGCATTGTTTACTTTCTCTAGAGAGAAAATTCAAAGAGCAATCGAATGAACCTCGAGTGATTTTAAAGTCCGATGACCCCTCATTAAATTTAAACATTGGGTCCACGGAGCCTTGTAAAACATTAGGTCTCAGTTGGCTTATCGAATCAGATGATTTGCATTTTTCTACAAATAATATTAAATTAAATAAATTAACTAAGCGAGGACTACTTTCAGTCATTTCACAAATATTCGACCCGCTAGGTCTCTTAGCTCCCTGCATTATTTCCATGAAAATATTAATGCAAAAATTATGGCTTCTTAAACTTTCGTGGGACGACCCACTGCCTATAAAAATTATTAAATCGTGGCAAATAATTGCAGACAGCTTGCCTTTGTTAAGTTCTTTGCGTATTCCTCGTCTTTTACTTTGCAATAATTATGACTCAATTGATTTACATATTTTTTGTGACGCTTCGCAATCTGCCTACGGCGCATGTTTATACGTTCGTAGTTCAAGTAATAATGTTGTTTTGGTGCGGTTGCTTTCAGCAAAAAGTCGTGTGGCGCCTATAAAGCCCACCACGATCCCGAGACTCGAGCTGTGCGCTGCGCTCGTCGGAGTGCGCCTATACGAAAAGGTGTTACGTTCTCTACGAGTGCAAGTAAGATCAGTTACTTTTTGGACAGACTCCACTATCGTCTTAGGCTGGTTAAGAATGTTGCCAAGTAAATTACACCCGTTTGTGCGTAACCGTGCAGCCGAGATATTAGATAAAACCGGTTCGCACGTTTGGCGTCATGTTCCTACTGATTTGAACCCGGCAGATTATGTCTCACGCGGTGTCACTATTGAAAAGATACGCGATCTCGACATGTGGTGGTCAGGCCCTCAGTTTCTGACGTATGATATTTCTTCTTGGCCGAAAAATGTTACGTCAAATGAGTGTTTACCTGAAACGCGTACTGAAATTACTTTAATTAATAATAACTCTAATAGATCTTTAATCAATTTCGAACGTTTTTCTAATTTTGTAAGATTACAACGCACCATGGCGTATGTATTAAGATTTATTAATATTTGTAAAAAACAGCGTCCACCAACACAATTTCTAACCAATGATGAACTTCAAAATTCTTTAATTGTTTTATTAAAATTATCGCAAATCGAGTCATTTAATGAATACAATATTTTATTGCAGAATAAGCGCTTGCCCGCAAAGAACCATCTATTGAAATTTAATCCGTTTTTAGACAACAACAAATTAATGCGTGTCGGCGGTCGCTTAGGTAATTCATTGTTTTCTTATGAAAAGAAGCATCCTATTTTATTACAGTCCACTCATCGTTTAACAAAAATACTTTTCAAATATATGCATGTAAAACTTCTACATGCTGGCCCTCGTTTATTATTGACTTCTATTAGAGAAACTTACTGGCCAATCGGTGGTCTAAATTTAGCTAAACGAACTTATCGTAATTGTCATTTATGTTGTCGATTTAAGGGAAAAGTAGTGAATCCTATCATGGGTAACCTGCCGCAGCGACGTGTGACCGCAAGTTGCTATCCCTTCGAGACCGTTGGCATCGACTACGCCGGACCTATCACGTCAGCCAGTAGACAGGGACGCGGCTGTAAACTTGTCAAAGTTTATATTATTGTTTTCGTGTGTTTCGCTACTAAGGCCATGCACATTGAGTTAGTAGGTGATTTGACAAGTAATAATTTTATGTCGGCTCTTCGTCGATTTATGTCACGTCGCGGCAAACCTAAACACATTTATTCCGATAACGGGACCTCATTCGTAGGTGCGTATAATGAAATCGGTCATTTTATTAAAAATTGTAACAATTCGCTGCCTGGTGACCTAGCTCCTGAAGGTATTGATTTTCATTTCCTACCTCCTCACGCCCCTCATTTCGGTGGTCTATGGGAGGCAGGCGTTAAATCTGTAAAGTTCCATCTTAAACGAATTCTTGGTAATTGTAACCTCACATACGAGGAATTAAACACTGTGCTGGTCCAAATTGAGGCAGTTCTCAACTCACGTCCGCTAACGCCGCTCTCAGCAGATCCTAGCGACCTGCTTCCATTGACGCCGGGACACTTCCTCATCGGTCGCCCTCTCACCGCGCTGCCGACTGACTGCTACGAGCAACACGTCACAGGAACACTGAGCCGATACCAACATTTGGAGCAGCTCCGCCAACACTTTTGGCGCAGATGGAGCAAAGAGTATATATCGGAACTTCAGTTGAGGACGAAATGGCGCTCTGATCTCAACCCTTTACAGGAAGGTGTCCTCGTCATCCTGAAGGAGGACAATCTACCGCCGCTGAAATGGCGGCTGGGTCGAGTCGTGGCAGTCCATCCCGGAGCGGACGGAGTATCCCGTGTGGCTGACGTGCGGACTGCGACAGGAGTCGTACGCCGCGCTTTTAGCAAGATCTGCCCGCTGCCTCAGGACGACATCTAGTTCTGTTGAAGGACGAGCCTTCAACGCCCGGGGGCATGTTCGCGCCAATTCGCCCTTGGGATATGCGCCTGCCATTTTTCAACGAGCAACGGCGTAATTTTAGGATCACCGTCATAGAATTAAGATTTGTTAATTTAAATTAATTTTTAACTGTGTCATTCTGTTCGCTGTTATCGATCAACTCGCATTATACGTCTCTTCCCTCTCTGGCAAAAATTTGTTTTATTCCGTATAAAACTCACTAACTTTTACAAAAGGCCAACTACAACGACATAAAAATTATAACAGGTAAGTAAATTTGCATTCACCCGGTCGCTAGCGCATTTTAATTTGCCCGCAGCGACATCTATTGATCGTTGGCGGAAACGACTGCGGAATACACTACAAATATTACAAACTAAACATTCCGCCCACCAAGGACTTGTCCTTTAAAAATCAAACAACAAAATATTCACTTACAAAAGACATAAAACTTTACTTAACCTAAAGAACTTAACATCTATATGTAATATAAACTGGTAAAGAAACTAATGATATAAAAATAATAAAAAAAATAAAACCGCCCACCGTGACAATGTAAATCATTTGTCAAGAACACAAACTTTACTCAACGGTCTTTTTAATAATCCATTTTTACAACGAATAGTTACTACTCGAGTTACATTGTCAGGTCCAGTATGCTTACTTACAATTCTACCTAAAAGCCATTTAGTTGGTGGTAGGTTATCGTCTCTAACAATACAAATATCATTAACACTTGGTTCTGGTAATTTCGAATTCCACTTATATCTTTGATTTAAACAAACCAAATATTCTTTAGACCATCTTATCCAAAAATTATCAACCATTTTTTGAACTAACTTCCATCTATCAATACCAGTAATATTACAATCTGTATAATTATCATAAGAAACATTGAACATAGGTTCTCCGATTAAAAAATGACCTGGCGTCAGTGGGAGAGGGTCAATTGCGTCATTACTCAAAACCGATATGGGACGTGAATTTAAACACGCTTCAACCTGCGATAATACAGTAGACAACTCTTCATAAGTCAGCGTAGTATCCCCAATTACCTTTCGTAAATGTGCTTTAGCACAGCGTACGCCTGCTTCCCACAATCCACCGAAATTTGGCGATTGCGGAGGAATGAAATGCCATGTCGTAGACTCTAACGTTAACGCTTCAGCGATTTCCTGCGGCAGATTTGACTTGGCACAATCAAACATCTCACGTAATTGTTTATCGGCTCCAACGAAATTTGTGCCATTGTCACTGAAAAGGTCTTGACAATGACCTCGCCTAGAGGTAAATCGTCTGAAAGCGGCAATAAAGCCCTTTGTTGATAAATCAGTTACTGCCTCAATATGTACTGCACGAGTGACCATACACACGAATAAGCTGATGTATCCCTTGTAAGATTTGGCTCCACGGCCTGGTGAAAATCTGATATTAATAGGACCCGCATAGTCTACTCCAGTCGCTTTAAATGGTTTGCAAGGTTTCAATCTCGCGTCAGGAAGTTGTCCCATCAACTGAACTCTAGCTGCTTTGGAGTATCTCATACAAGTGATACATTGGCGATAACACCGCTTGACTTGATCTCTAGCTCGTAATATCCAATACTTTGAACGAAGAAAGTTCAACATAATCTGCGGACCGCCATGCAGAGTCTTGTCATGCGCGTCCGCGACCAAAAGCTGGGTAAGGTGACTTTTAGCTGGTAATATAATTGGATGTCTAGTGTCGTAACTCACATCAGCCTGTTCGATTCGTCCTCCCACTCTCAGCAACCGATTTTGATCCAAAACTGGGCAGAGAGTATGAAGTGCGCTTTTCTTCAAGACTTCTTTCCCTTCTAGTAACAACTTTATCTCTTCTCCAAATTCAACTCCTTGAACTTGTTTGATACACATCTCTAACGTTCGATTCATTTCTTTAACTGTCACATATCGTTTAACCCATATAGGTAATTGTTGTCTTTCTTCCTTTTTTGTCAACATTCTTCTACAAAATGACATTACTTTGAGCATTTTTGTTAAGTTTGAAAATTTCGTCCATTCAAAATTCTCTTCTTTTGTTTGTGTCACCTTCATAGAAACTATTCTTTCTTCTTCATGTGTTTCATCTACATTACATTTCGACTCTTCTATTTTAGATTGTTTTAGCCAAACAGGTCCATGCCACCATAAAGATTCGGAATTCATTTCTGAGGGCTGTAAACCTCTTGACGCACAATCCGCAGGGTTTGTGTCAGTCGAAACATGTTGCCATTGTTTGTAGTCCATAATCGAGAGAATATCTGATACACGATTGCTGACAAATGTAGTCCATTTGCTAGCACCACCCTTCAGCCATGCCAATACGATTGTGGAGTCAGTCCACCCATGAAGATTTTCTTTAGGTATGTTCATTACTTGAGATATCTCTGATAGCAATTTTGCCGCAAGAGTCGCTCCGCACAATTCCAATCTGGGAATTGACATTACCTTATCTATAGGGGCAACCTTTGTTTTAGCAGATATCAAGTTAGCGTGCAC
Organism: Papilio machaon; assembly: GCF_912999745.1. Classification (NCBI taxonomy): domain Eukaryota; kingdom Metazoa; phylum Arthropoda; class Insecta; order Lepidoptera; family Papilionidae; genus Papilio; species Papilio machaon. The sequence goes on along the minus strand of NC_059989.1, from coordinate 429,678 downwards.
CGATCCGTCATGTTCTATAACTCGAATATAGACTGCTGCAGCGTAAGCTGCTTGAGACGCGTCAGAAAATGCGTGTAGCTCACAATAGCTACTTCTAGTACTCTTAATCCATCTAGGAATCTCAATTTTCTTGATTTCAACCAAATCATTCCTGAACTTGATCCATTGCTCTTGCAACTCACCGGTGACATGATCGTCCCAGTCTAAATGCTTTTGCCATATTTTCTGGATAATAATTTTTGCTGAAACTACAACTGGCGCAATCCAGCCCATTGGATCATATAATCGAGCAATGTCGGACAGGACTTGCCTTTTTGTAATGGGATATTTCACCTCAGGTAAAGCGACCGTGTATTCAAAATTATCTGTAGCTCGATCCCACTGTAGACCTAGAATCTTCATCATATTATCAGCTTTGATTGGCACTGACTTTTCTTTACTGTGTTTGTTCTCTCCAATATATTTTAATAACTCACTACTGTTACTGCTCCATTTTTGTAGTTGAAATCCTCCAGATGTCATTAGTTTATTCATTTCATCATATACGCTTCTAGCTTCTTCTTCTGTATCACATCCGGTCATTAAATCATCAATGTAATAGTCTCTTTTAGTTATTTCTGATGCCTTTGGAAAACTATGAGCTTCATCGTCAGCCAGCCTTTGTAACGTCTTCACTGCCAGATACGGAGCACATGCCGTACCAAAAGTTAATGTCAACAACTTATAGTGTTGAATAGGCAAATCTGGATGGGCTCTCCAAAGTATCCTTTGAAAATTCGTATCATCGGCATGTACAAGCACCTGCCTATACATTTTCACAAGGTCAGCAACAATACAAATTCGATGCGTGCGAAATCTCATCAATAAATGCCTCAAATCCTGTTGGAGCTTAGGTCCAACTAGAAGATCGTCATTAAGTGAGACGTCATTGATGCCCTTGCTTGATGCATTAAAGACCACACGAACCTTAGTCGTATCCTTGTCGTCTCTAACGACAGCATGGTGAGGTAGATAGACCGCTTTGGGATTGTCAATGTCCACTTCATCAACGAGATTCATGTGCTTAAGATAATAATATTCATCTAAAACCTTTCGATATTCTTCATATAATTTAGGGTCTTTTGTTAACCTCCTTTCTAAAGCTATAAGTTTTTTCGTTGCTATATCCTTCGACTGTCCATATTGACATGCAGGATCCTCATTCTTAAATGGTAGTTTGACAACGAACCTTCCTTCTTCATTTCTAACAGTTGTAGCTTGATAGATATCTTCACATAATTGCTCCTCTTTAGTCAGTCTCTTCTGAATCTGATCAGGTTCAGCCTCTATTTCCCAAAAACGTTTGAGACATTCATCTTCTGGAGTGAAACGCAAATGTAAAGTCGTAACATTGTCATTAGCTGAAGATGAATCCGACAATTTACCATATAAAATCCTCCCAAAGACCGTATTTTGCGCTAAGAGTTTTCCTTGAGGTTGTTTCATAATGCCGTCTAATAAAACTTCGTAGTACACTTCAGCTCCTAATAAAACATCAATTTTACCTGGTGAAGCAAAATTTGGATCAGCTAAATTCAATTTCTGGAGTTCTAGCCAGTCAGGTGTTTCCAGCTTGTCACCTGGAAGCAGTGAGGTAAGCGAACCTAGAACATAAGCATTTACGTGATAGGTAATTTCGGGGTTGTGGCGCGACTTAAGACCTAAAGTTACCATGTATTTAACACGCGTTTGACCACCTCCCAAACCTGAAACCACGCCATTAACAGAAAAGCGTTTGAGACCAAGTAACTGAGCCGTTGCTTCCGTTACAAAAGAAGCTTGAGAACCTTGATCTAACAAAGCACGAATCGGATATGTCTTCCCGTTCCTTGAACGAGCCTTGATAATAGCTGTCGCCAACAGCACATGATAGCTTAAATCTTGCTTTGAGAAGTTCGCCACTATATTTAGTGGGTTAGCTGTGGATGACCCATAATGCTTCGTTCCGTCAACTTTGTTTTGATTTTTCTCTCCTTGATTGCCAATCGTCTGTTCCGTGAACTCTTCCTTATCAAAGTGTAACATAGTGTGATGTCTTCGTCCGCACTTCTTGCAACTAGTTGGTAATCGGCATTTCATAACAACATGCGTTGGTTGCAAGCAATTAAAGCATAGCCCTTTTGATTGTATAAAATCTCTTCTTTCCTGTACAGATTTCTTCTCAAACTGCTTACACAAATTCAAATGGTGATTCTCGCCACAGAGAGCACATATTGTATCATTCTTCTTGTTATCCTGTTGTTGTACTGCTGAGTGGAATGATTTAGTCTTAGTCAATGGTTTCTTCACTTGTGTCAACGGCTTAGTGTGCTTACTAGAATCTATCATCTCCATGCTTCGGAATCTAGCTTCTAGAAATTCAACAAGTTGCGCCCACGAAGGCATATCTTCAGCCATAAGACTTATCTGCTGTTCCCATTGTTTATGAGATTCCACATCTAGTTTGGAAACCACAAGATGAACGATTATAACATCCCATGTTTCAGTTCTAATTCCAATATTGTTCAAAGCTTTCAAACAAGAAGACGTTGTATCAAGTAATTGTTTGATACCATGCGAGGAATCTGTATTGATTTGTTTTTGTGAGAAAAGTATCTTCAGAATTGCGTTTGAGTTGTACCGTTTGTTGTTGTAACGTTTAGTTAGTTGTTTCCAAGCCTCATCATAATTTTGGTCTGTGGTAGCGAAATTACGCAGCATGCTCTCTGGTTCTCCTTGTACACTGCTTTTCAAATAGTGCAATTTTTGAACAGCTGATAATTTCTCATTGTTATGTATTAGCGACACGAACATATCGTAGAATGTCTGCCACTCCTCGTATTTACCACTGAACGTTGGTAATTGTATTCTTGGAAGCTTAACTTCATTACACGGCGGAGTATTCGATTCAGGTTTGTGCTTTTCAGTGAACCTGCCCTGTACTTCTTTGAGATCTGACATGTAGGCGATATATGTCTCTTCAAACTCATCATATTTATCATTAGTAAAGTAAGGTAAGACTTGCTCTTGTTCAGGTTTAATTATCTGAATAAGTTCTTTGTGATTACTGTTGAATTCTGCATGTAACTTTTCTAAAGTATCAATCCTTGTTTCTACATAACCTTTAGTTATTCTAATTTTCGGAGTCTTCTTATAGTTTGTTTGAGCTTTCTCCAACCTTCCTAGTAGATCAGCTTGATTCTTAAGTAATTTCTCAGCCATTTTTCAGTTAATAACAGTTCACATAAATTCTCAAAACTCAGTTAAGTTGAATATTGTTTGAGAATATTCCAAGTCCATAGAATAAAATCACAAAAAAATACAAGTCGAAGATCACTTAAAAATTTTCTAAGTCCAAAACCACTGCTGATTTTACTAAGTCCGTAGAATAAAATCTTGAAAAATTACAAGTTGAAGATCACTTAAAATTGTTCTAAGTCTAAAACCACTGCTGATTTTTCTAAGTCCGTAGAATAAAATCTTGAAAAATTACAAGTGTTTTACAATGCAGAGTCCAAAGTCCATCCGAGGTTTCGGCACCATGTACATAAAACTACTTAGGGATTCACGAAAACACACACACTATCACAATTCACTTTATTTAACACTTTGAAAGGCCAACTACAACGACATAAAAATTATAACAGGTAAGTAAATTTGCATTCACCCGGTCGCTAGCGCATTTTAATTTGCCCGCAGCGACATCTATTGATCGTTGGCGGAAACGACTGCGGAATACACTACAAATATTACAAACTAAACAAATATTATATAGTAAGATAGGTTTACTACATACACATTGTAAGTTGATATGCGTGACCTGCTCGGGCTAAATAAAATACATTGTCTGATTTTTCTGTGGGTGGCTAAAATTTTTATTATATAAGTAGTGTAAATAATAAAAAGTAAAAAAGCTTGAATGTAAATAATTTAATAAAAGCTTACTAAGTGACTCAAGTAGTATCTATTTTAGGTAGAGATTGGTGCTCGTCTCTAGCCTTGAACTTTGAAGAAAAGCCTTTTGTGTTAACATCTTGCCGCTCTTGACGTTTATGTCGACACACGAGTGTTTGCTCTAAACATTTCTATTTCTGTCTTCTATCACGTTGCCCATTCTAACGTTGGTACTCCCTCTTAAAATACTACGATTAATTAAAACCTTCCTGTCTGTTTTTTTTTTCCATACATTGCTATTATTTATGGCGATAATTCTTCGACATTTTCAACTTCTATAAGTTTATAAAAACAAGCACTATTGTCACAAGCTGGCACTTGTGTCACCTTAAGAATGCTAAGCCTTTTACCTGCATTTAAACGCGCGAGGTGGTCGTAAGCGGTTTAGTTCCGGGTGAGCAGGGCTCGCGCTCCGATGCCTGCGTTTGACCCGCTTCCCAAGCTTGGCCAATTGCCACTCGCCTTGCCTCCGTCTGACCCGCTTTCCGGAACAAGCGCTAGTATTATCCAACGCTTTGTTGGGGATTTTAAGTATAGTCTTATTTTAAAATATATATTATGGTTAGGAAATCTTGTACTAACAATTCTAACTTTAGAAGATGTCTGTAGTTTATTTAAATTAATAAAATGTGTATTGTCAGGTAAAGAAAAGTTATCGGTAGCGGCCAGCGAGCCGGTGCGGCTGGTGCTAGAGAGCGACGGCACGCAGGTGGAAGACGGCGAGTACTGGCGCACGCTACCCCCACACACTGTGCTCCTGCTGCTGCGCACCGGCGAGCGATGGTACCCCACGGGGGTCGACGTCATCAAGGCTGGTCAGTTCTCCTCTAATCTACATTTTGTTAATTAAATGCACGTCTACTCTCTCTGTAGTAAGCCTTGATGGAATCAGGACATGATTGTCCAATATGCTGTGTGAAGTTGCAATTACTTAATTAAGTATTTGGGTTAGTCATCTTCGCTTGTTGTATATGTATACGTCTTTAATCGCTTTCGACACTAATATAAGAAAAAAATTATTCTAGCGATATCGGCGATCCCGAAAATAGTGTGCGAGACCATCCACGCGCTCGAGCTGCACGATGAGACGCCTTCGTGGAAGATCATGGACAACAAAGGGCGCGTCACGGTGGTGTTGCACTGGGACCAGCGGCCGCAGGCGTCTCCTGCCGCGCGCTCCCCCTCGCGCCAGCCCAAACCCGATCGTCGGCCATCGCTCGTGATCCAGACCTCGCTGGACCGCCCGCAACCGCCGCCGCCGCACATCACCGTCGTCAACCACGACGAGCCTGCGCCGCGCGCGCGCCTTACGCGCTCCGCCGGCTCGCTCGACCAGCACGTACACACGGCCGACTGCCGCGCGCACGTCCCGCACACCACTCACGCCGCTCCCCACGCGTCCCACGCGCCGCACACCGCCCACTCTTCCGCGCACCAGCCTGCGCGTCCGCCGCCTGACGAGTGCGACTTCCACTGCTGCGCGTTGCACGAGGAGGGGCGGCGCATTGCCGTGCATAAGAGCGTTGCCACCTCGCCCATACAGGACGCGCAGCCGCGCGCCTCGCCGCAGGGCCGGCCCAAGGGGCACGTACGCTTCCTTGACGCCGAGTCGGCGCGCCGGGGCGACCGCGACTCCTCCGAGAGCGAGACCGAGAACACGCTCGTGGAGGACGAGGCGGTCACCTCCGAGAAGTTCCTCCTGTTGATCGACCAGCTCAGCGTCGATCAGAAACGGCACCTTACTATTAAGGACATCGGCATCATTCTCGAGAGACTGAGCTCCAAGATCCTCGATGTGGAGCGGCTCGACCGCGAGTCGGAGTCTGACGACTGCTACAACTGGACGATAAAGGCGACTATCCGAGGCGATGCGCTGCGGGAGCTAGGCGTCATCTACAACGGCAACTACTATGCCATCAGCGAGCACCCCGGCTACCGGGAGGAGAACGAGGAGGCCGGAGACGAGGGCGAGGAGGAGGAGGAGGAAGACCGACTCTGATCGGGCCTGTGCGGCGCCGCGCCCGCCGCCGCTTTGCGCCTGGCGCTTTGCCGCGCGCGCTGACCGCCGCGCCGCACGCCCGCTCCGAACGCCACGAACGCGCGCTCGCCTCGCCCGCCCGTTGCGCGCCCCCCGTGCACATCGGGCGTCAGCAGCGCCTCACACCACGCAGTCGACTCGCCAGTTTAACAGCAACCGCGAGTCACAGTGGACTAGAGACTTGTATGAAATTAGTCAGAGACGAACGGTCGCGCCCGCCGGCGCCGCACCGGCCCTGATTCTAGTTAATAAATAGCGGAATTATGATAGGTACTGACTTCCTACTGATTTGTAAGGTGAATGATAAGTCAAGTGCATTCGCCAAGTGGCCTGACGCACGGCCAGGTCAACATCGAGGTTATCCTCAATGTGCTTAGATAAAGTAATAAATTATACAAATGTTAGCGACGATTTACAAAATAAATCATTAAAATTCTCTTTTTTTTTCGGTTACCACCGCGGGCCAGACCCGACAAAGCCGCAGTTGTGTCGAACACTATGCCAACCGCATTCACATTGGCCTAATCGTTAAGGTAAATTAGTTTGAGTAAAGTACGAACACTGCAGCGTCATATATCTTCATAGTCGACATCTAAGTATCGAATTAAGTCAACGCTCTGTAACTGATATAAGACTCCAACAATAATAATTAACAGTTAATGTAAAGGATAAATTAAATCGGTATACTCGTGGTATTAGGTATTACCTTACGATTACTGGCTAAGATGAAAGATTTTGCTCATGTATTATGTTATCTAGACAAATGTAAAATACACAGCAAATATTTAGGAGTTGTTGTGTACGAGGCCCCGGTGTCGCCACTGATGCGTGGCGGACGCGTTACCTCTTCTATACAAAAAATTTTTGACACGATAGAGACAACCCGGCGACGCGAACATGACGGGAAACGATAACCGCTCAAAGACGCGTCAACAGCGAACATACAATATTGAGAGAGCAAATCTAAACGGTATTCCAAGAGATATAAAATAGATATAAAAAATTGTACTAATTAATCATTGTAAAAGAGGTTGTAATTACGATATACCGTCATCGCATTTTGTCGCTCAGGCAGATGGGTATAGATAGTTGTAAGTCAGTTCTTTCTATATACATATAATATATTAGCTCTATGATATCGTAGTATTATTGTACAATGTTTTTAATTTTTGTATAGTACAGAGACGTGGACGTTTAACACATTGATGTATCATATAATGAATCTAAATTGTCGAACGGCATCAGTTGTAAAGTTGTTTAAGATATAACATTAATTGTCTTATGTTTATATTATTGAGTGCAGTTGAAGATCCCATGATAAGGAAACGATCTCGTATTGACGTTGCATTATCATAATTTTACATACATATGTTTGTATTTGATAAATGGACTTGAGCTCTCAGTGGTAACTTTGAACAAATTATTTTAAACAATTACCTTCTTATGAAATTCATTAAAAATAATGTTTGTCAAACGAATATTACGAACGTTTTGTACGAAAATTGTATAGGTAATTGATTCGAAATTAAAAACGTATAATAATGAAAATTTGCAACTTCATTGTTGCAATCCTATAATAATAATTTTTAAGATATAAATTGAATCGATGTTTTATCATTTAAAAAAAAATTATTTGTAAATTTTGTTATATGTTTTATTGTAAAAAGAGTTTTTTATGCTCGCTTTATTAATATTGTAAGTAGAAATGCATTTTAATAATTCTACCTCTTTATATATTTTGCCCGTTCGATGTGTGCAGTGGATACGAAGAACGATATGGGGAAACCCAGAGATGGCATCGGACGGGCTTATAATTACTTTGTTATGTCTACTTTTAATTTGTACGTTTATGAGATGTTAATTTGTACTGAGCTGTCGGAGATGCAGTGGTGTTACGGTCCGTTACGCACATTATATTATATCTAGTTATTAATTAAATGTTCCGTTTTAATATTTTCATGTGTATAGTAATAAATAAATATACATTTTTTTGTGAAAGCGGTCGAGCGAACCGCGGATTATTTTGAATGAAATGATGCTAATGAAATTAAACGTTATAAGCGAATGGAAAATGTATAAAGTTGAATAATAATTTTTTTAGAAACGGATTAACTCACGCATGATCGTGGCACAGTACGAGGCGAGACGCGACCGCGATGAACTCAAAATAAATACTCACCCTGAACGACTCCCGACAGGTCCGTTACTGGTGCCGTCACCGGACAATCATACGTGAGTTAAGCCGTTCTTAATTAATTAATTATTATGTCTCGCGAAAGTTTAAATAACTTCAGTTGAATAATTTGACATTTTTTATGTGATGAATCTTCGGCTACTAAGATATCTGGTATGGTCGAATATTGATGAAGGATGTTTTAGTGCAAGTATTTATGACTTTACGGCAGCTAGTGAGGCGATTGACTTCGCAGTTGTAATTGTAACAATATTAATCACGTACTAAACGACGTCAATAGTAAAAATCTATTTAAGGAACATGCATTAGCCATTAGCAAGAATAAACTACTGAAAATGTAAAACTACAAAATATACTCATAATAAGGTGTGATTTGCCGTTAAAAATTATCGATTTAACGCATCTTTGTTATTCATAATTTTACACGTTTAATATTTTTAAATTTATTCGTTGCCAGTGCTGCCAACCTAATCAAGGGTCAATGAAAACAACACGATGTTGTTATATCAAATGGAGTTTGGTAAATTTTTGCTCCAACAAAACGTCAAGCGTGTCTTATTTTATATGACTAAAAATATTGTACCGTTTGTTGTATGGTCAGTGACTGAAAAGGTACGAGGATCGACTGTCGAGAGCGACTGAGTCGCTGCATCTGTTTGAATACAATGAAAACTGTATAAAGATTGGATTAATATTTTTTTTCTTAGATGGATCCTTATAGTCAAGTAATTTTTTTAATATCCCAAAGATGTGTTTGTATATTGAAAATACGTAAAGATATTTAGTAAACGTGACATATAATCGAGTCAGATGCACTTAGAGACTGTTTTTAATGTGCCAAATTATTTATATTGTTGTGTAAATGTTTCCGCTCCATCATTCACAAACGTTTAAAAACTTTTGTTGTGTCATAACTTGATTTATTATAATTTTACAATAAAACTACAATGGTGGTAATTTTATATAAATAATAAATAAATGACTACTCTATAACAAACATTTAATTAAGATACGTAGATATTTGAATGGTATAAAAAGTCCAATATACTTTCATGATCATGCGATATTATTCAATTAAATAACAATTTCTATAGATGAAAACAAAATAAACACTTCATAATATCTGCTACTCTGATGCTAAAAGTTTTTTTTTTTAATTCTTTTTTCCTATTAATATTTTTTTTTTACATTACATTATTAAAATGATTTACATATTAAAGATAAAATGGTGGCTTACTTAATATCGAATACAATTGTAATGTTTTTTTTACTGTTATGTTATTTTTATTCATTTTTAATCGTTTGTGAAAGAGCAATGACTTATGCCAAAGTATAAATATGTTATTTCTATCGCTTTAAGTTTATGTTATGTGCACTGTGTTGCAAATCTCTGATACACATACATGTTTTTTTATAATATAAATACAATATTGTAATAGAATAATAAGTTTAATTAGTACAATGATTAATTCTAGAAAATATGGATGAAATACTGAACTTGAAAAGCTCAACCATTTGATAAATAATCCTTTAGTAAAAGCGTATTATATTAGAATATATTTTGACAATCGTGTGTTCATAATAAATTACTGCTGCAAAACAGAATCGTTAAATGGCCATTAAGGCCTTTAACCGTCTCTTAGTGAGACACTAAGAGACTGCTTAAGTGTTTAACGTTTCTGATTACGGCAGTTAGAATGTAAATGCATTTTATAATGTAGAAATAAATTAATGTTGGTTGTTTTTAAATTGTAAAGTATCAGAGATTTCCAGTGCAGAGGTCTGCCAGGTGTTCGTTGTATTGACTTGTGTGGACGTGTATGGAAGCTGAGGCAGTACCAGGTTATGTTTGTATGTCACGAGACCCACCCAATAAAATTTCACTGCCACTAAATTAAAAATAAAAATATTGGAAACGATATGTGCATTTTATTGTTGATAACTTTAGATAAGGTACGTTAGATCTGGTGAAGGCTATAAGCTGCTACATCTTTGGATTTGTATGGTGAAACAAGTTATTAGATTTATTTTTAGTAAAAGATGACAAACAAGCAAATGGTCACTTAAAATCGTTGAAACAATGAAGTGACCGTTGCCCATCATAGACAGAAAAGGGATATTTTACTGTACTATATAAATTGCTATCATCCAGCCCACGTTGACCTCCTTACTATCAAACAGTATACACAATATTCTACCAACACTGGTTTATCACCAACCGTTTTCATGCAATTAGAAACAAAAATATAAACAACTCAAGAAATGTCAAAAAATGTCATTTATGTAATTACGTCAAATATTTTCGTTATGTTATCGTGATTCGGTTAATAAATATGAAATTGATAGTTTTCGCGGAAACTGAACGATATAAATAATAAATATAATTGTTTCAGTAAGCATTACGGTAAGTTATTACAATTGAGTGTAGGAAAAACAGTAAAAAATTAAACTCACGAAGATTGTTCATCTCTAAACTAAAACAATTACCTAAAATTGACTACGAAAAATGTAGCCCCAGTTTCGAAGCCACGGATTACGCTTATTTGAAATTGCTAAGAATAATATTTATACAACTATTTTTTTAAATTTTTAGTTGATATCAGCATTCAACATGAGCAGAGACAATCAAGGTCCACCATACAAGCAACGTTTTAAAGGGTTAGAAAATTTTCTGCGACGAGTAGCGTTCAATTTAGGTAAAAAAATATAATGAATCAATATTAATATATACTGCAAGTCAAAAACAGTTACGGAAACAAATAAGGGGACACTAAATACCAACTTCAAACGAACGATTAAAAAATTAATAGATCGATCGAACCAACCAAATATCCAGTCCAGTAATAGTCCAGTTAAATTAGCCATCAACCCCGGCATGTGATCGCATTATAAAATATTTCAAAATTAAAACATTAATAATGTCAATAACATTCCAGGTAACACTCCATCACAGACAGAAGTGAAAATAATTTCGTGCATTCCAATAGATGTGACAGACTTACAGCAGAAGATAAACTCTCTGGAGAGGGAGCTGCGCGAGGTGAAGGCCAGAGCGCCTAGCGCCAACAATAGCAAGAACAACCGCGTCGCCGCCATTGTTCAGACCGCGCTCGGGAAACCCAACATGATTCGTAACAAGTCGCGAGACAAGAAGGCCGAGTGCAAAGTGCCCGTCTCCAATCACGCCTGCAACACTAAACCTAAGCGTGGCTTCAAACGGAAAATTTCTAAATTATTCGTAATGTCCTCATATTCTACGGAAGATAACACCGAAATATGTAGATTCGCCTATTCCGATTCGAACATCGCCGATATACCTACTTCAACGTTTCCAACAAAAGTTTCCAAAATAAGCAGCAAAATCTTTCCGAAAAGGCTTCAGAAAGCCCTCAAGAAGAAACCCCGGAGGAAGACGCAACTGGTTTATTTCACTCAGGCTTTGAACTCGCCTTTCAACAGCTACGACAAAACGTCTGACTTTAGCACGATCAATAGAAACCTCCTCTCCCGCGCCTACATCAACAAGATGATCCGCAAGCAATATGAGCCGGAGCTGATCGGCGACCGGCTCACCGACATCAGCCAGTTCTCCTCGCCAGTGTGCCGCGACCCCACCCGCAGGGACCTATCATACACCTCTGACATATCATGCTCCTACAGCAAATACGAAAACCTCGACAGGACTTATCCCAAACCAAATCATATAAATATTGATGTTACCAATAACTTTACCATCGACTCCGAGCCCGTTTCGGACCATTCCCATAATGATCGTAATAATTATAACAGATATTATAACTCCGATGATTATGATATGTTCCCAGTAAGGGAGAAACCTATTAAACAGAAGAAAGAAGAGGTTATACCGAAGCAAATGAAAAGGTGGAATACTGATTGCTGGCACGAAAACACCAAACTAAATTTAAGTCCGTTAGTGCTCGCCAACGATGGTACTCGCCGGGCATACGATGGCGCACGCGTTCCTTTTAAAACTCGTTACAAAAATGGACATGAATTCACAATCACCAATATTCAGAAGAAAAAAAATCGAACTCATACACATCAATCAACTAATTCCAGTGAACCTAAAATTTGTTCTATAGATTATGGAGATGTTTATGTAAAACAAAATCCCAGTCCCAAACCTCAACGTGTTATTGCAGTAGAACCGACGTTTAAAAATGCAGAATGTGTGACTGATAATACTAATAGCGCGGAATGCCAGACGGTCGAATCGAAAGGGGTCCAGCTTAATATTCCAGATGAAAACAAGGCTGAAGTAGCACTAACTCAAATTAAAACCATATTACAATCCGTTTTAGCAGAAGTGAAGTCAAATATTAAGCAACACAATGTCGTTTCCAGAGCTAAAAAAGATGTCGTCGTTCAAAAAGATATGTCGCACAATAACATCACCTACGGGTCGACACTTCTCAACAATTATAACTACAACCCTTTGTACAACATCAACCCTTGCTTAGCTACGTACCCGCGTCATGTTCCTAACTTCTACTACGCTAATATACAATCTCCTACGGTGAAATGTATGCAGAACTTCCCCCTAATATTTCCAAATATAAAACATCACGATTTCGAATGCCAACATATAGACAACGTGAACGCGGAGTCGAAGCCTGTGCACTTGAAGCCGGCGATCACGACGGCTACCAACACAGACGGCCCCGCCTACACCTCGCCGCCCAAGAGCGAGACCATGAACTTGATAAAAGAAATATACAAATCCATAGCACTAAACGTTAATTATTGTAGTAAAAACACATCACATATATCTATCGACTACCCGAGGAAGATTGAGCAATCTGAACTGAACACTGTCACCACGAAGGAAATGACGATCTTAGAACAAAATTCTGGTGAAGAAAAAGAAAATCAGATGGACATACCCGCAATGGTAATGTCGTGCGGCATCGATGAGGATCGTACTCACACCACCTCGACCAGCGAGGTACAAACAGAAGTGAGCAGTGAATCAGAGGAATTTGTCAACGAAGAATCTTTACAAACCATTAACGACGAAGAAGAAGATAAACTAACATCAGTGGCTCAGGAATATGAAGCTTTTGACAAAAGTGAGACGAAAAATGAAAACGAAACGCGTTCGACCACTATCGGCACTGAGCTCACACCGGCTGCCGATACAGAAATAGAAGTAAATAGCTTTTGTAATTCTACTAGCTGTCGTCCGCGCGGCATTAATTTAAAAAAGAAACTTAATTACTTAGTAGCTTATGTGTCTTCCTGACTATGTTCTATGTGATTGCAAATTTCATCGAGATGCGTTGAGCCGTTCTGAAGAGACCTTGTTACAAACATTCATCCATCCATCCAAACATTCGCATTCATAGTTTTAGTTAGATTCATATTAGGTTGAGTCAGTATTTAGTAAAATTATCGTAAACAATTTTTAATAAATTTCAAGAATATATATTAATGTTTCATTTTATTTACAGAAAAACGTAAAACCCGAATTACTACAAAAAATGTTTGAAACTGTTAAAATGTTGAAAAAGAAGAGCTTGAGTAACAGAATGTTGCCCAGCGGCCGAGGGACGGCCGACGACGCCAAGTCTTCGAGCTCGGACACGGACACGCAGACTGTATACAGCTACAAAACGCACAGGGGGCGGAGACCTACAGGACAGAGTGCAGAAAGGCCCGGACAAGCTCTGAGACGAGAATACTTGAAAGACATCGTCGAAACGGACAGAGAGAGCGTCCTGAAGATCCAGGAAAGTTCTAGAAGGCAATCGCCCTATATGGAACAGGAGTACCGGCGCCACTGGGACGAGAAGCTGATGTTCAACGTGAACAAATCCCCGATACATTTCTCCGAGAAGTCGTACTCGGGCCGCGAGCCGGACGAGGCGCTGTTCTGGCGCGGCTACGAGGCCCGCAGCGCCATGCTGAAGAAGCGGCTCTCTAAGACGTTCCGGGAGCAGTACCGCGCGCCGCTCTCTCCGCCAAGGGAGAGGATGGGCCTCAAGCTCGAATGGCTCAAGAAGCAGAAATTAAAATCTCCGGTTCCCGAAAACAGTTAAACGATTCAGTTGTAAAAGTAAATTCTTGTGTCACGTATAAATTTTTATAGTATTTAAAATAAATTAAGCATACTGTAATAATTATGTGCTTATAATAATTTCACTGGAATGAATAAGTCATCCGAAGTTACCACAGTCCTAGGTAATAAGTAATAAGTAATAAGGCGATAAAGTGAGCATTAATAAAATACATGGGTACATAAAAAGTAGGTTTTAATGTAAGTATAATAAAAAGACTAGTCGAGCAACGTTACATTTAAGAGATCACAAATATCTTATGTCAACTTGAGGTCCTCCTTGGGGCCCTGGCTGCGCCGCGTGTACTGCAGGTCGTCTATCACAAACCTGCAAAAAGATGCAAAGTTTTCTGGAACATATTCAACTATTAGGTGATAAAACGCTACGGTTGATAAACATTTTTAAAGTCTAGACGATTAGATTAAAACTATTTCATATTTAGCTATAATATACTTGAAGTCTGCAGCAGTAGATGCTGGTACAACTCTTTCAATCAAAGCTATTATTTCTTTTGATTTTGATTATATTGTATGTGGTAGTCATTTAACATTAGCTCCTCTCTTTTACTTCCTGTGTTGGCAAAGTGTCAGAGAATCCTCACCTGTAGAACAGCAATGGCAGCGGTACTGTGGCGAGATGCCAGAGCGCGTGTGCGTCCCAGATGTGGTAGTAGGGCGGGAAGTCGAGCAGCTCGAGGCTGAGCGCGACCGCCGACAGCAGCACGAAGGCCAGCAGCCGCCACGCGTACCGCCGCCCCGACAACCACTGCCCCGCGCCCCACCACAACCATATCAAGGATCCACACACACCTGCGACACACCACAATTTGACATGATTGAGCATCCCGTCTACTCAATGACCTTTGCTAAAGAGGAACCCCATAGAAATCCTTCTATGCGTAATTTACCAAAGAACAAATTGACCATCATGTTGTAGTGGTAGTCTACGCGTGCGGAGTACAGGTAGAAGAGGTGCTGAGCGTACACCAACGCCGACAGTACCACGATGCTCGTTGTCAGCTTCGAGCGCTTGCTGAACACCCTGACATAAATTACATCCATTTAATAAAACATCTCCAAGACAAAAGACAAAAAGAAATATTGAATGTTCAATACAGATCCAAAGAAGAGACAATTTGCCTAGGAAAATCATAAAAATCTGTGAGGTTAATTGCTTAACATTGCAATTCTCTAGTCACTTTTGTATAAAATCAAAATAATAACAGTGGTAGACGCCAGCACAACATCTGTTGCACAAATTCGTCGGCTCGACCACTAGCAATACCACAACTACACAGAAGAAGTTGAATGAATTCCACATCTCGTCTGATGAGTGTGCGGTGCCGGAGTCCTAATTTTAGTAGTATTTCTCTTTCCACCCTATTCTTATAAGGTAAGGATGGAAAGAGGAAGTAGATTTGACCAAGGAGACGCATTGGAAAGGGGAAATATTCTCTTTATGTGCATCCCCTCCTCCGACGATTAAAGATAGGCAGTTAGGTAGTTGTTAAAAAAGTGTAATGCTAGTACATTTGACTAACCTGATCACAGCTGCAATATACATGATCATGACCATAGAGAGCGCGCACCCGTAGTCCATGAACTCTGTGAAAGGGCTGTCTCTCGTGTGGAATATTAAAGACCAGATCCACGCGTTCATACACACCTGCATACACAAACAGCCATACATACTTCATTTAATTAAAAACACTAAACGAGAAGGCAGTCAAAAACTGTCTCATCCACTCTTATATTTTAAAATTTGAAGTTATTTGGCATTATATAATACACTAGCTTTTACCCGCGACTCCGTCCGCGCGGAACAAAAAATAGAAAACGGGGTAAAAAATATCCTATGTCCTTTTCCTGGTTCTAAACTACCTGCCCACCAATTTTCAGTCAAATCGATTCAGCCGTTCTTGAGTTATAAGTAGTGTAACTAACACGACTTTCTTTTATATATATAGATTTTCCTGAAATATCAAAGTATCAATTTAAAAAAGTAGTAATAAAATTCACTAAAAATGTATTCAAGCACCGTATAAAAATGTTAAATATTATCCTATCAATACTGTGGTAATATCTGTACAATAGAGGAAATACTGACCGCGGCAAAGAAATGCCAGAAAAAAACTCTAGGATCATCATCATCTATAGAGAACTTCCGCGTGAACTCCACGTGCATGAAGACGTGCGCCGCCAGGTTCAGGAAAGACGCAAACGCGGATCCTGGCTCTTGCACCCCATAGATCCTTTTAAATGGCCACTGCAAGTAAATGATCATATTTTATGCTAAGTCCAGTTTATTGTGATCTGTCATAGCCTGTCTTGCCTGATTTTGAAGAACAAAGTTTAGTTTCGTAATTTGTTTTAGAAATCTAGCAGTAGTAATGACTTTGGTACTTTTGTATTATTACTTGTTGACAGAATTTTTGAACTTCATAGCGTGAAAAGGTTTGTATGGCTAGCTAGATTCTAATTTTGTTTCCATCATAATATATTACTGTACTAAATATTAGCAGATTGTTGAAACAATTTAGTAATACTGCTTATCCATCCTAACAAAGCTAGAAGCTTAGGCTATGGATCACGAAAATCTTGAATGGTAAGATTCAAACCTACGAGCAAGATATGATCAGTTCAGTACCCTTTATGCTATTGGCAATTTAATAATGATGTTTTATTGCATAATAACACCAATTGTTCAGATGACTTTCATCATCATCATCAGTTCACTATACATCCCCACTGAGGGGCTCAAAGCCTACCCTAAGTTACGGGTGATGTTAATCCAATTTCAGAAAAATGCATTTCAACAACTGCCTCTCTACAAAATCTACAAAATGGCTAATGGCAAGTAGTACTATGAGCTAGCTAGCATAAGAAAACAGTCAAGAAAGATGCCTCATACCAGAGTTTGATTAAGCAGATTTCAGCCACCACCTGCCCTTTAAGTGAGAAAAACAAATATACAAATAAAATTTAAATACAAATTATTAAAAAGCAAAATTATTAAAAACCAACAGAATTCATACACAACAGAAAATTTGACCATATGTAAGGCTAGTTTACACTGCTAGAAGGCTACGTTATAACAGAAAAATAAAATGGTGTTAAACTTTACTAAAATTATCATAAATGAATTTAATTTTTCTTTAAAACAAAGAAATTACCTTTCCGTGAAACTTTGGTACATCATAGCCCCGCTGCTGAAATCCTTCCACAGTTCTCCACATACAGTTATACCGACATTCAGCCAAACAGTTCCACATAAATAGTGGGTTGGTAGTTTTAAGTTTTTTTTCCGCTGTTGGAGTAAATTGTTTCTCATCTAAAAGAAAATAGACATTACAACTTCATTAAAAGAGTTTTCATTAATTTTCTAAGACAACCTGCTTCCTACTTTCATTTGGATACTAAATATAATTCCAAAAAAAAAAACAAATTCAAGGCAAAAAATTCAATAGTTCTTACACTAAAGCTACAACAAATATTAAATATTAATCAATAAACCAGTAAATATCTTAAAATAGATATATATTAAAGCTTTAAATCTAATTCTCACCTTCAGTACAATCAGATTTCACACAATTCTTCACACATTTCTGATAAAACGGGGATCGATCGCCATCGCTTGCCGATAAATATGATACCCCATTAAATAAAATTAAAACAACAACGCACTTATAAAAAACTAATTGCATTTTAACTAGATTGTGGGTTTATTTAATAATATAACTTTCTTTGCCTTGCGCGGTTTTATTTTGGATCAATACTTTAAACATTGGTCTTCTTATCATTTTTCATATCAATTTTTTTTTTGCTTCCATTCCATCACTGTCACTGTCATTTCAAATGACAACAGATTAAATATTATCGATCGATGTCATATCATCGATGTAAAACAATTTTGCATGGTGCGTATAACGTTGACGTTGTGCGATATAGGTTAAAAATTATTTATACTCTGCATTTTAAAGTTAGCGTATCAAATGTCAAAATGTCAATGTGACAATGACATAAAGAAATGATTTCAAGTGTTTATATAAAAACATAAAAGTAACCTATAAAAATACTTAAACTATGGTTTTTATTACCAAAATTTGTTATGCAGTTAAAGAAATAAAAATACCACGTAATTATTTACGTAGTAAGTTTTTAGATTCCGTCAGACTACATGTAAAAGGTGGGACCGGTGGTACCGGGCTTCCTAAGTTCGGAGGTCTCGGTGGTCAAGGAGGATGCGTGTACTGCGTAGGAAGCGAAAATGCTAATCTCAGACATATGTCAAAGTATCGCGCCAAGACAATCACCGCTGGACATGGAGAGGATAGCCGAAAAACTAAGATAGTTGGAAACCCTGGTTCTGACATTAAACTCGAAGTACCGCTCGGTGTTACAGTTTACAGAGAAGATGGCAAAGTCTTGGGTACCATAGACAAAGAAGGTGATACAGTCATAGTGGCTAGGGGAGGTCCTGGAGGAAATCCAGACAACAACTTCTTAGGGCATTTTGGTCAGATACATCATATACGTTTAGATCTTAAACTAATTGCAGACATAGGCCTTGTCGGTTTTCCGAACGCAGGCAAGAGTTCTCTGCTAAAAGCTATTTCTAGAGCCAAGCCACGGATAGCAAACTATCCCTTCACTACGATAAAACCAAATAAGGGCATAATCCAATATGAGGACCTCAGGCAAATCTCGATGGCGGATCTGCCAGGTTTAATAGAAGGGGCACATATTAATATTGGTCTAGGACATAAGTTTTTAAAACATGTAGAAAGAACAAAATTGTTGCTGTTTATTGCTGATGTTGAAGGTTTCAGATTGAGTCCAAGGCATACAAAGAGAACATGTTTAGAAACAGTTTTATTGCTGAACAAGGAGTTGGAACTGTATGATCCTGAATTGCTGAATAAACCAGTTATTTTAGCCATTAACAAAATGGATTTAAATGGTGCTGAAGATATTTTTGGGAAAGTTAAAGAATCACTTTCAAATATACACAATATTATTGAAAAAATACCTGAAGAAATACGTCCAGAAAATCTAATTTCATTTCAAGATATAATTGGTATCTCTGCATTGAAGGGAAGTTCTGTAGAGGATCTGAAGCAGCTGCTCAGGAAGAGACTAGATGACTTAGCAGAGGAAAGTAATCCAGACATAATAGAACCAAGTAAATTATTGAAGAAAAACAGAGCCATTGTAAGAGAAAGAGGGCCACAGATCACATGATGTGTTGTGTAATTTGAAATTAAATAGCTGTAAGTAATAAGTATTAGCAATTGTTCATAGTTTTTTTTTAGTAAGTTTGTTTAGTAATCTGTCAATTCCTTAACATTTAGTGGCTGCATTTCACATAGAGAAATGTTGATAAGCAAAAAAGCAAACACTTTAATATGCGTTTATACAAAAAATAAAACACAAATATTATACAATTAAAACTTTATTAAAATTTAATTAACATTCCAATTATCAACTAAAACAATCACAACTACAAACTTGTATTACAAATTGTCTTCTCCCCGTTGCCAAAGACAAGCCTTTCATTATCACAGCAATCAATGTTCTCTACTCTTATGCTTATAACAATATTACACAAAAAACATACACAAGATTAACTACAATATATGTTCACTTAAAAAAAAAAAAATTTGTTTAGTGCATCCTGGTAATGAAGCTATGGAAAATTTTTAAAGCCAAAGTTACTTATCCTTAGAGAATATCCATATATATTCTTTTAATCATTTTCATAACTGTATTTTTACTGATAAAAAAATCTACATAAATATAAGATCTATCAAACATAAAATAAAAATTTTAATGATATGGAAATCCCTATAACAATATTGTAATATTCCAACTGACCTCTATACATGGACAGGCTGTAAGTCATGATATTTTGTGCCAATTTGATTTGCGTCCTTTTGGTAGAAGTGGTGAGAACTCAAATAATATATTGACAGTTTGTTTCCGAAACCAAAATCCTCATTTAAAACATTATTATCTCACAGGTATATCTTTTAAATAGACATTTTATTCTCAGAAACAGTTAGTTGATAGTTACATCAAATTGCGTCGGAATTAAGCAAAATTTCCAAGCAACGATCTATTTGTATAGAGATCGGTGAATATTCCTAATTTAATTTTCATTTTGCTGCAATAAACCAAGATATGAATGGATATGAAAATATTATATTCTCTTATCAAATACACATTACATTAAACTTATAACCTAAATATTAAAACATTTCGTGCAAAGATATAACAATAAAATAATTAGGCCACACACAATTACGTATTGTAAATGAAAGTTTCTATGGATATAGTATACTAGCTATCGCCCGTGAATCCGTCCGCGCGCAGTTAAAAAAAATGAAAAATAGATGTTGGCCGATTCTCAGACCTACTGAATATGCTCACAAAATTTCATGAGAATCGGTCAAGCCGTTTGGGAGGAGTGTGGCAACGAAAACTGTGACACGAGAATTTTATATATTAGATAAACTTAACAACATACGCTTTGAATCTAGATAAATGATAAAACAAAGATCAATTTCATGACATATTAAAATAATATATCACACAATGAGAAATTTTTTTTTTTTTATATTACAAGGTAGTAAACGAGCATGCGGCCACATGAATTCACCGAAATAGCGAAGCGACCGCTGCCCATAGACATTCGCAATTGCAGATGCGTTGCCTACCCTCAATTGACAAAGGAGGAAACACACAAAAAGAGAATTTTAACCTTCCTATGCATCTCCTCCATCAAACCCACCTCCCATTCCCATCCTTTCCTTATAAGAGAAGGGGTGGAAAGAGAAAGAGGATTAAAATAACTATGGGGACTAAATATGTTTTAGGCAGGTGCAGATTTACT
Source organism: Papilio machaon (assembly GCF_912999745.1). NCBI lineage: Eukaryota > Metazoa > Arthropoda > Insecta > Lepidoptera > Papilionidae > Papilio > Papilio machaon. The sequence goes on along the minus strand of NC_059989.1, from coordinate 408,506 downwards.
TGCTATGTGTCGCAGTCACTAAGTGTCACACTAAGCGAATACTCAAGACATCCAAACTGATTCATTAAACAACTTAGTGGCAGTGCTAGTTTCAATTTAATTTTTACAAGAGAACAAATAAAAAAAATTTAAATAAATCACAAATGAAACATTTATGAAATCAGAATAGTAGATATTTATGATACAAAGAATGGCCGTTTTATTCCAATTGCGATGTATTTTTGCATGTTTACGAAATGGAAATCCAAGTAAATAATTTAAAACATCAAAGCGAGACTAGAAGGTATAGACTAAACACTAAATAACTAGAGAAAAAGATGTCGTTGCGATAAAAATTAAACTTAATTCTATTTTCACACACTTTCTCAAATATACATACAAGTAGTAAATTTTTTAAGGTTATAAAAATGTTTGAAAAATGCATAAGTGACATTTTTACTAAAAAGAATACATACCTTTTTAATTATTCTTTTTATATTCGCACACTCAATATTATTTATTATTTAATTTCGAATTCGTAAATATTTCAATAACTGGCAACACAAAAAAAAATTGTCATTCAATTCGTAACCACATCGAATAAAAGAGATTTTTAGAATCACATACACTTAGTCACATTATCCCAGATCGGTGACTTCTATGACGGATGACCATTGCCCGGTGTCATAAGTGTGTCATAGAGTGTCAGACGCAGTGGCAGTGCGCGCGGCGGGCGCTGCCTCACTCGTCGTAAGTCTCGGCGGCCTCCTTGGCGGTCTCCGCGGGCGGCACACTGCGGCGGGACCTCGCCGACCCGGCCGAGCTGGTGGAGCCCGCGGACTCCGCAGACCCGGTGGGGGACGCCGCCCGCACTCGCTCCGGGCTCACGCTGCTGCCTGTGGACCATAAATATACTGTAAATCATCAATATCAATCCAGCTCGAAGTCATTAATTGGTCATGCGGAAGTTCTAAGTGTAGGTCCTAACGACTCTGAGTGCGATATAATTTGTAATGGGTACTGACTGGTGGGGCCGGGCAGGGCGCGGTCAGAGCGCGGCTTCCTGCCGCTGGCGGTCTCCTCGCGCGGCTCCTCCACCTGCGCCGGACACTCCAGATGCACCAGGTGGAACACCTGCACATACAGTCATAAATTATAGCGTCTGGTGTTACAGAGATTTATTACATTTACAAGTGGAAGATGAAACACCTCATTGACAGAGTTGTGAGTGCCGACAATACGGATGACAGAGACTGGCCGAGGACTGAAGTAGATCACCTGCCATGACCTGCAATTTTACATTATAAATTACAACATAATTTTTTTTTATATGTCATATACATCTGCAATTGAATATGAGTGACAAGGAAAAGGAAGTGTATGTGTGTGTGTGGTGGGTGGTGAGGGGTAGGGGGAGGGTGACCTGCAGTGGTCGCGCGTGCGGTCGGCGACCATGTCCCAGTGCCAGTAGTTGACGGAGGTCTCGACGTAGTAGGAGTAGTGTCTGTAGTCGCAGTCCCACAGCAGCAGCCGCACCGAGGAGAGCATGTAGGGCTGCGCGAGCTGCACCACGATGGCGCCGGAGCCGAGCTGGTGGCAGGTGTAGCCCTGCTCCCAGTCGTAGTGCTCCGTGTCACCGTTCAGCAGGGCGTTGCGGGATCGGCTGCGCACGAGCAAATATTATATTGAAAACTTTATATTTTGACAACTGTAATATCAGCGATGAGCACAATTTGTTACGTTTTGTTGGAAAATATGGGTGCATACCTAACCTAAGGAAACCATTTTTTTTTACAGACCTGAACATCTGGTTTAAATGCGTTTTACAAATACTTTTTTCATAGAAGATAGCACAAAGCAATTTTAATACCCTCGAATAGTGGTATGACTTCTAAACCGTATTTTTTTTAATTTGTCTACTGAACAAATTTCTATCTAACATCGAGTCGCGGGCGACAGCTAGTAATAAAACAAATTTTCAATTTTCAATCCGTTTGCAAAAGCGGGAATACGTTGACTTTGCTGGGGACAGCAGCCAAAGTGGTGCATATGGTGACATGACATGACACATACCTGATGCCCTCAATGACAACAGCTGCGAGGTCAACAGTGGCGACGTTGTGTGTGGGTCTCACCAGACCGTTGCAGAGTGGAGGCACTCGCGCCGTGTACAGCGCCTCCAGCGACACCGCGTGGAATACCTGTACACAATACACCATTTTGTATTTCTAACGATTGCCGGCGATTTCATCAGTGCGGAATTAAAAAAAATAGCCTATGACATGCTCGCGTACATCAGCTACCTTCCAGTCAAAGACCGGATAAAATCGGTCCAGCCGTTCCGGAGATTACCAGGAACAAACACGACCTTGCGTACAGATAGACAAAAATATTTGAAAATTATTTTTTTCTTTATTAGTAACGCATCATGTGGACATACGATTTCTTTTTCTCGATGTTAAAGACACTCCAACTTAATTAATATGTATATTAACCAACGTTACATCTCATAAATTGAATAAAAAATTTATTTAATCAGTAAAATAGATATATGCAATTATATTGTTAAAATGTATACTTTTCTATGATCGAGGTCACTCACTCAATGGAAACCAATAGTACTTACACTATAAATAATAAATTACAACATAAAACTTACAGGTTTTATCTTAAATCTATTAAAAACAAAGATTTCATTTCATTAAATGAAGAAATAAGTTTAATTTATACCTGAAATACTAAAAAAATAAAAACAAAAATGTGTTACATAACATGGCAATACCTTGTTAACAGTGTTGCTAGTGCCTACAATCTTGATGAACTGGACGACGCGCGCCTCAAAGTAGAGGTTCTGCCAGGAGCGGCAGAAGTAGTTGCTGTGGTCCACCACCCTCACCCAGTCCTGCTGGTCCACCGACACCTCGATGTAGTACGCGTACGACCTGCGCATGCGCCTGCACTCTTCATCACATTATATTTGATCCATAGAGATTTCCTTCAGATATATCGATGGGTCCTATTTATATAGGCCTAAGTAACAAATTGATGATTTGAACCTGCCTTTTAGTTTAGTTAACAACATGCAATAAACAAAATATATATTTACAGGTGTAAATGTAATTTTTTTGCTGAAATACAAAGGCGTATGTGGCATATCTATCTATATATATAAAAGAAAGTTGTGTTAGTTACACCATTTATAACTCAAGAACGGCTGAATCGATTTGACTGAAAATTGGTGGGCAGGTAGCTTAGAACCAGGAAAAGGACATAGGATAATTTTTACCCAGTTTTCTATTTTTTATTCCGCGCGGACAGAGTCGCGGGTAAAAGCTAGTTTTCATATAAAGATGAAACTTATCGTCATCCTATTAAAAAAAAATGGTAAGATAAGCAATATTTCTTTTCGAGTGACGTGTGTGATACCTGTGGTCGCGGTCCCAGAGCAGCAGACGCAGATGGTTGATGATGGTGGGATGTGCAAGACGCACAGTGATGCCGGGGTTGTCGGCGGCGTCGCTGATGGTGTGCCTCGTGTATCCGCGCTCCATGTCGTAGTTGTCCACGTCGCCGTCCAGCAGCGCCGACCTCATGTCGCCAGATATGACGCGAGCTCCGCGCTTCGGAGTCGCTACGTTCTCCTCCGGCACTGCACAACAGTCAACAACGTCCCATCTTCATTTCATTTTCTGCCACCTCATTCAATTAATTCAAATAAGGAGAAAAGATGAAGTTTCCTATCATTGTTCAAAGTTTATAATAGTTATGTTAAAAAATATATAAAAACTACTTTGGCACATAAAATGCCAAAAAAGAAAATACAAGACAATTACACTTTTTGGACAGGCTATAAGACGTGGTATTTTGTGCCTATTTGATTTTCGCCATTTTCTCCCAACGGTAGAGGTCAGTAACAGACGCGTTAACATCGGAATGAAGCAAAAGCTGTCACTTCCAAGCAAATCACTTATTTATAGAGAACAGTCAGCACTGTAGATCATCCACACCTATCGCTAGAGAAAAGTTTCCCCCCATTAGTTCTGTGATGAATGTTTCTGAGTAGTCAAAAGTTATAGTATGTATATATCTCACGTAGGAAGCCCCGATGTGGCAGGTCGGTGCTCTTGGTCTGCGTCTTGTCGTGTATAGCATCCAGCAGCATGTCGGGAGTCACCAGCGCCACCGGCCGCACCGCAGTCAGCAGCTCCTCCAGAGACATCAGCGTCAGCCGCACGCACTTTAGGATCTTCTCCTGACACAAAACACTAATTTTACTCCCCTTCCTAACATTGGACAGGGGAGGGGTTGTATAGAAAGTATGGAAGGAAATAAATTATCTTTTTTCTGTTCATTTCCACCGCACTTCATAAAAAGGTAAGGCATCTGAAATGTTCTTATTAACTGCTAGAAATTCATATTAATATTGTAACGAAAAAAAAAAGATTAATATTATTAACCAGGCTAAGTAAATTTAAGTGGTACTTACGACTTGCATCATGCCACTATCAGACTTGACCCACTGCTGGTTGGCGGTGAACCAGTTACAGACCGCCTTGAAGATGTCCACCTCGGGCGCGAAAAACGAGTCGCGTTCCAGTAGACCCTGCAGCGCTTCCTGAATCATAATACACAAATATAAATAATTGTCACATACTAGACACACTTCTCTGAATCTATCCTAAGGTATACAATTTAATGGGTCTTTAAGAAAGGGTTTCCAAAGCATCAGACTTTAGTAACACCATACTGTTCATACAACATTCCATGCATTTTCATAACTTACAACAGACAGCTGTAGAAAGGAGTCATGCTGCAGCACCTCCGTGGCGTTCCTATCCAGGAAGTTATAGCAGTAGTCCATCAGCGCCTCCAATCCATACAGTCTATGAAAAAAAGTTAAACATTTTTGTATAGATAAATCAGCTTTATCTTTCGGATATTCCCATAATAAAATTAAAAATCACATGCTAAAAAAAATTATGTATAATTTCTCAACTCCATACAATCATGAAATAATCTTCTATCTTATGACCTTCCGTAATAATAATTATTATTTTTTATATTATAAGGTTGCAAACGAGCAAATGGCCACCTGGATTCGCAGCAATAGCGAGGCGACCGTTGCCCATAGACATCCACAAATGCAGATGCGTAGCCTACCTTTAATTAATGGAGAAGGGGACGCACAGAAAAAGGATATTTCTCCTTCCTATGCGTCCCCTCTTCCGCTAAATCCACTTCCCCTTCCTATCCTTTCCTATAAAGAAAAGGATGGGAAGGGAAAGAGGACAAAAATTTGTGTTTCAAATGCAAGAACTTCTTGAACCAAATTGGTAGTTCCCGAATTAAAGGTATACAAACATACAAACTCTTCAAGTTAAGATAGATTAATGCACTAGCATATGTACCTGGCGGCGTCGAGTACTGCGCAGACATTCCTCAGTGCGAGCACCTGTCGCAGATAGTCTGATATAGCAGCCTCCAGCTCCTGGAAGTTGAATTGGTGCGCTAACCCCAGCATATCCAGCACTGTCTCCTCACGCAAAAGCGACAGTCCCATGTGTCCTGGACAAAAGAGTTACACTCTCCATTTATTGTACAACAAACTTAAAACTTAATCTTAGTTCTCGATCTACTCAAATCAATATTACAGTTACATAAAATCGATTATTGATATTAACATAGTTTAAATCAATTAAATTTTGTTCTTTAAAGTATTATTTGTAAGTGTTTTTTTACATACAACTAGAGTAATAAGAGTATGAATTGTTCAACATATTAGTCATCTATACATATAAAAGAAAGTCATGTTAGTTACACTATTTATAACTCAAGATCGGTTGAACTGATTTAACTGGAAATTGATGGGGAGGTAGTTAGAACTAGGAGACGGACATAGGAACTTTTTTATCCTGTGTGCATTGTTTTTATTCCGCGCGGACGGAGTCGCGGGTAAAAGCTAGTTTATAATATATTAATTTATGCAGAATTAACTTACCAGAATAAACATATCGTAACAGTGCTTTAAACGCCTGTAGAGGTGCTTGCAGTTCTACTTCAGCCTGAAACAATATTTTTCTTAATTACCTGCATATCTATATGAAAGTATGTCTTTATAATCATATTTGGTTCTTAGGTGATTGTACTACACATGTATTGGTAAGAAAATTTTACTGTCCCTACAAATATTTATAAATGTTACTTCACCTGGTTGGCTTCCCTCATGCCTCCATACAGTAGAGCTCTGAAGTAATCACTGCTGGCCGCAAGGATCACTTTGTGGGCAGGGATCCTCTGACCCTCTACTATCAGGGTCACATCTGAGTACTCTGAGGATAAACAGAGAGACCCAATGTGCTCCGACAGGTGGCCTAATAATAGAGGAAATAATATATAAAATATTGAGATAAAAGATAATGCTAACACACACTCTTAAGTACTTTGCTTATATTTATTTTTCTTTTTTGTTATTTTTTTGTTTTGTCTGCCTCATATAGTTAATTCAAGTCAATTTAAATACAGTAAAAATAAAATAATATTAAATTAGTAGAAAAAGGTTTAATTTATTTAAAAAAGTATGCTTGTAAACAACATTACTGATATACAAAATTTCTTTTTCATTAAGTTTTACTTTATTATTTATTTTTATTAAAGAAAAAAAGCATACTTATATGTTCAATATCTCCAACCCTGGCGCTGGGAGAGTTGTTCACCGTCATGTACTGGTGTTGGCTGCTCATCTTTAACTTCCAGCATTGAACGCCGGTCTATATGTAATGTTTCAGGAAAAAAAATGTGGTAATTGTTAATCAAATCTAAAAATTTTGTTAAAAAGTAAAAGCATGTTATTAGTGCAAACTAATAACTATGATGCATGGTTTAGAGGTTTGTAAATGGAACAAGTATAGGATATTGCAAAGAAAAGTCTGTCGCTGTCTTTTAGATAATAAACTTATACATTTTAATTAAAACTGCTTAAGTAATTCTGATTGTTTCTATAACGATTTGAAATTGTTCGATATGTACATAATGTGACACGTAAAAATAAATATTTTGCAAATGTTACTATAAAATGAGAGCGTCGATGGCTCAGGGGTTAAGCACTTGACTTGCAATCTGCGGGTCCTGGGTTCGAACCCGCCATGTACCAATGTGTTTTTCGATTTTCGATTTACATATGTACATTTATCCGACGTTCTTACGGTGAAGGAAAACATCGTGATGCAACCTGCACATATCTGAGAAGAAATTCAATGATATGTGTGAAGTCAACCAACCCGCATTTGGCCAGCGTGGTTGACTATGGCCTAGTCACCCCTAACTTGGGGTAGGCTCCGAGCCCCTCGGTGGGAACGTATAGTGAGCTGGTGATGATGATGACTATAAAATAATATGAATAATAAATTAATACTTCTAGATTTATCGAAGCGTATACCGGGTATATGTTACGAAAGATTCGTGTTCTCTTATTATTTGTGTAAATTTTACTGCGCAATGACACAACTTAAGACAATTAGTATCAAATAATCCAGGTACCTGAATATGTGAAATTGATGAAGTGATATTAGAAATTCAATGAATAACAATTTACACTGTAACAATAACAAACTCCAGTTTATTTTAGAGAATTATAAATAAACACTCGAAAAGGTAAGCAATATCCTTTGAACTGACATTTGCATTTGACATTTTGTTTTTTTATGTGTGTTTCACTTTAATTTATTAGCTATAGATATAGGTCTTTTTTCTTAAGGTAGCCTTAAACATTGCAATCCCATTTTGGACCTAAAATACCAAAATTTTATAAATTATATTATATTTACAAGTAACTTTTCATCAAAACATATATAAGTAATATATAATTTTTGACTTCAATATATTCAACAACTCAAATCATTGAGCCGCTTTTTATAGCGTGCGAAATAAGCAAAGATTCAATAATAATTTAAGTTTATTAAGCAGTTTTTGTAAATCGTTTTGAAATAAATATGACATCACATAACATGGTATAATTTATTTTTTATTGATGTATCCAAACGGAAAACTAAATAAACGGAAACTCGTAGCGGGAACGTGAACTCTGAACATAAACTTGTACATTTGATGGCTATCTATATTTTTATTTCCGTTTCGGTATTTCCTGTTTTCGTAGTAAATATATATTGAACATCTCATTAAAAAAAACACCCTTAATGTTAAAATCCTCACGAACGTATTTAAAGTATAAGTTGCCAAATAATTACGTAATAAATACTGTTGAGTTTACATACTTTTGTTATATTGTACATAGCAACAATGTGACTATTTATTTAAATTACTTCTTTTAAAGCTTACATTAATATGAAACTTTGGGAAATGCACCGTAATGTATCATTTCAGAAAGCTGTGACATTAAAACTTTAAAAAATAGCTTTATAATTTGATATGTTATGTATTGGTTATGATAATGTGCGCTCGTCTTTCATTTTTTTAGCTGAATAATCGGGCGCGAAAGCACCGTCATAGAAATGCTCGAATTTCATTGGTTAAAAATTTCGAAAGTACCAACCTAACGAATGCTGTAATAATTTGGCTATGTTGTCAGAATTATTACCAGTTGTGTAGGCAGGTAAATTTTGTCGCTTTGCTGAGTTAAATTTATTTTTCTTTAATGGTTTTCAAGACGAAAATGACATTGTAATACCTTGAATAATACCAAGAAAATTCTGCTTCAACTTCAAAATAATAAATGTAAGTAACAAAGAGCCGTATTAGTGTTTCGAGAACTTTTCTTTTTAAAAGGTTGTGGTCCTGCAAAAGTAGCTGCACAATTGATAGAGTGCGATAGTCGCGAAAGAAAAATGTTCTAATTTTGGTTAATGCAATTGAATAGAAAAGTAATGTAGTTTCTTTTAGATTGTTTTTAATTCGGTGATAAAAACTTTATCGCTGCGTATTAATAATATTTGTCGTGAGTTATGCGCAGAAATTTTTTATTTGACAATATTTAATTTTTAAATGATTTCCAGGTGGTCAATAATGAATTGCAAAAGATAATTTAAACTTCTGTAATGAATCTGTTAATGTTTCTGAGATCGAGAAATGGACAGGCAGCAGACTAGTGCACTTCAAAACTTTGACGATCCAAAAACAGATATATTAAAAAAAAGATTATTAAAGACTTCTAACTCAAACGTTAGTGGTGTTTTTTCACAAAATAGTTCGCAGAATAATGTACTGTTGAACACATTGCGCGTGAGTTTAGCTATTATATCTCGTAAATTTCAATATGTTGCGCCGATACTAACATTGTTTTATTTTTCAGGCGCCAATCTCGAGCAGCATGATCGTGTCCTCAATGCAGGCGCCGCAAAGCTCGATGCCGATCACTCATAACTTAGTAACACATTCAATAGCTCCTGTGAAGATTCATCCAAATAATTCCCCATATCCTCTGCAGCTGTCCACGGTACATGTGCCAGTGCAGATACCTGGTTCTACTTCTAACATAAATGTGCCCGTTCAACTCTCAGCAGCTACAAACTCTATGCCATTACAAATAACACCTGTCAGTCTTCCCTTACAAGTTTCTGGTACAACCAATGTACCCGTCCAGTTACCAGCCGGAGAAACAATAAATGTTCCACTGCAGTTACCACCGGTTAGTCAAAATATACAGATAGGTGGACAAGCATTGCCTCCTATGCCACTTTTACAAAACGCACACAGTTCAATATTCCATGTTCACATGGGTTCAAATGCGAGACCCCCAAATATTGATGTAAATTCTGACATGAGTGTGTCAAGTTCAACACAGCCTTATCTTCCTGATTCAACAATTCAAGTCAAAATGAACAACCAGACATCAGTAGGTCAAGTTGTCTCAAATTCTGGTATGGTACAAATACCAAATACATCCAACAGTTCAATACAATTATCATTACCAAATGCTGGTAATTCTGGAACAGTGCAGCTTCGAGGTGCACCAAGAAGTGTGCCACATGTTGTGTATATACAGACACCTACTGGATTGAAACCTGTCACTAACACGGAAGTTATAAGCCAAGCCAGCACTAGTGGGAACCCACCACAGATCATAGTAAGGAGACCAGTGAGTTTCTTTTCATATACATTTTTTTTTATAATTGTCTTATATTATCATTCAAATATTGTAAAATATGGAGGTAAATGTGATAAGTGACTTTGCAGTTATTGCTAATTTGTTATTTTCCTTTGGCTTTTACAGGAAAAAAAAACATTCTTTCTAAAATTAATCTTTCGAAAATTAATCAATACATGTTATTTAATTATAATTAAATTTATTTAATTTCTAATTTATGTGACTTATTATACAATAGCAAATTTAATTTTTTCATATCTGATGTGAGCATGTAAGAGCAAAAAGAAGAATTTTTTTTTGTTACAGGTTGCTAATAATTCAAACATTCATTTGATATCAAATGTAAATAAACCCACAATTGCTCAAATGCCCAAACCAAAGCCATCAATACTGGCACCAGCAAATGCTTCTCAACCTATTGTCATCCAGAAACCAAAAGCAAGTGATAAAATGATGGTCCCAGTGAGCATAGCTCCCGTAACACAAGGCAAACAGGCCATTGCATATTTGGGGCCCGTAAAGAAAAATACTAAAAACATATCAGAAAATCAATCCATCCTAATATCGAGCAATCAACCAGCTCAAAACTCGAATAATCAAAAACTCTTCTTGACTCCGATGAATATGCCCAAAATGAATAATACAAAATTTATTTTACCAGTTACGTTACCAGCCACCATGGCTTCAAAGGGTCCGATTATAAATTTACAAATAGCCAATGGACAGATACAAAATGATCCTCAAGGAAACATTACGGTTATGAGAGATACTGCCCCTATGGATACATCTGATATGCCACTGGTGACACCTTTATCAAATCTGGTAAATGGTAAGGACATTGCAGTTAATCAGAGTATACAAGATAAATCCTGTGCCATATCAATACAGGGCTCACGAGCTGAGCCTACCGGTGAACAAGGTGAATATACTTTGTCCATACCAGAAACAAATGCCTCTATGAATGATGATATTTATACTGTATCCATAGAGGATGAAGGCGGGCAAACACATGAAAAATCTTTTACTTTAGCAATACCAGAGAAAAGTAAGAGTTTATTAAACAAAAACATCATAGATAGAGATATCGGACCTCCTGCTGTGGCAGCTCCCGCTATTCTTCGACGCTCTTATTCCGATACTAGTGACAGAAAAGTGTCCAATGCAAGTATGAAAAGACGCATATCGCTGTGTAATGAAAATTATACAAAGAAACTCACTAAGGAGACCTTTACACAAATAATAGAAAAATCAGAAGTAACAGATTCAGAGAACAATGATGATCATCGTGTGCCTTCTTTGTTCTGTGACGAAAAGCTAGACAAAGAACTAGATATCAAAATAACCACTGAAGATTCGGACTCTGAAGATGATAAAAATAAAATTAAATTGATCCCCGAGGTAAGCGTTAATATTACGTACGAAAGCTTAGATGAAGATAATTCAAGGAAAGGACAAGAGAGTAGTGAACCCACTTCGGAGGAAGACCCTCCAGGTTTGATATGGAATAATGGTGTTGCTCACTTGCAGGGCAGCGGCCTACAGTTTCAAACTAATGAGTTTGGCTTAATTGATTTGATATCTAGCAACGGTAATGTTAAGGAATCATCTAATATTGGAGCTAAGTATAATTCCCCAATAAAGCAGGACAACGGGAACACCGCCAGGGAAAAGAAGCCCACCTCTCCGGAGGATCTGTACCGTTGCGAAGTGTGCGGGTGTCACGGCATGGCGGCGGAGTTCATCACACCAAAGTTCTGTAGCTTGACTTGCCAAGAGGAGATGCGGAAGGTTACCCAGAAGAAGAGGGATAAAGAAAGACTTGAGAATGCAAAAAAGAGAAATAAAATAAAGAAGTTGCTAATGAGAAAACAAGCGGAATCTGATTTGATACAAGACAGTAAAGATAAAGTTTCACCGGGATACGAATCAATGCCGAGCGATATCCAAATGTCGGAAGTTCCATTGCTTCAAATGACTGAAGATTACGAAGATGAGAAATATCCTTGGATGTGCGGTAAAAATGGATTCTCATGGATGCGTTATTTAGATATATGTAAGGCGAAAGCTGCGCCTGTGAAATTATTCAAAGACCCGTTCCCATACAACCGGAATGGATTCAAAGTTGGGATGCGTTTGGAGGCAATAGATCCTCAGCACCCGTCGCTGTTTTGTGTGGTGTCGGTGGCTGAGGTGCAAGGCTACAGGATGCGTTTACATTTCGACGAGTACCCTGACGTGTACGACTTCTGGGTGAATGCAGACTCAATAAACATATTTCCCCCGGGCTGGTGTGAGAAGAACGGACGAGCCTTGAAGCCTCCTGCCAGCTACACATCCTCGTCTTTCTTTTGGCCTTTATATCTGAAGAAATTGAGGGCTGTCGGCGCACCAAAACATCTGTTTCCACATGTGACTACAACGGTAAGTTGTACATTTCAATAAGGGCTAATGATAAAGTTGTGTACTTGTTACAATAAATTTAAGTTGTAGCTATTAACAACTTATTTATATAACATAACAATAACTTAAGATAAACTTAAATATATTATGTCAACACTGCTGTTCTTGTATTTGTATATTAATAGTATGATAGTTATGTCCTATCTATTCATAAAATTGAACTAAATATTACACACCCATACCGAAATGAATTTTCACTAGTGACCAACGATTTTGTCAGCATAGAATTTAAAAAAAAATACCCTATGTATGTCAGTTACCTTCCTGTCAATATCGGTCCAGCCATTCCTGAGATTGCCGGAACAAACTCTGACTTGTGGACAGACAAAAATTACACAACTTTTATACTTTATCTTCGTAAAATATGAAATTTTCAAATACAGATACTCCAATTTTAAAAGTTAAAAAAAATATATTTTTTTTTTAAATTGTCGAATTATTGTAAATATGTCTAACTTTGTTATTTCACGTGTTAAAGTCATGTGAGTGATATATTACTTTGTCGTCAGATGGTGAAGCCGAACGGTTTCCGTATCGGTATGAAGCTGGAGGCGGAGGACGTGCAGAACGAGATGGTGTGCGTTGCGAGCGTGGCCGACATGCTGGACAACCGGCTGCTGGTCAGCTTCGACAGCTGGGACCACGTGTATGATTACTGGGCCGATCCAACCTCGCCATACATCCACCCCGTGGGCTGGGCTGAGGACCACGGGTACACCCTCACGCCGCCCAATGGTCAGTATTACTAATATTATAAATGCGAAAGTTTGGATGAATGTTTGTTATTAAACATAACTTGAATAAGGTGTAAAGATGTCGAAAAAATTTGATTCAGATGTAGAACATAGCCTGAACGAACGCATTTCCTAAGTTTTTTTTTAATACCGCGCGAATGAAATCTCTTGCAAAAGCTAGTATTTTTATAATGAACTAGTGGTCGTCCTCGACGTTGTTCGCGCAGAAAAAAAGAAATAGTAGCCTATAATATGCTGATATGCATTAGCTGCCTTCCTGTCAGAGTCCCGCCAAAATTGGCCTTGTTAGACGTTAGACAGACAGAAAAAAAAAACAATTTAAAAAATACATTGTATTATTTTAAACTAGCATTTACCCGCGACTCCGTCCGCGCGGAATAAAAAAAATGCACACAAGATACAAAAGTTCCCATGTCCGTCTCCTAGTTCTAAGCTATACCTCCCCATCAATTTTCAGCTAAATCAGTTCGACTGATTGAATATCTTATAAAAATTTGGAGTTTTTTTTTATTTTTTGGTACTAAAAAGTTGAAAGATAAATTTCAAATTTTATTTCCTAGAATAAATTCTAGTTAAAACTTTTAAATGAGAAACATTTTGGAATTTTACGGACTTTGTGCTTGTAAATCAACCGTGCATTGTACATAGTCCGTGTTATAACTTCCAGACACCTTATAGCACTTTGATTTGTTCTTTTTCTTATTTGCAAGTCAAACAAAAATTATATAATTCGTATATATATTGGTTAACTTCAAAAGGCCTTTAGCGAAGTTTTCTCTTTTTAATAAAAACGTCGATCTTGTCTTGTGCACAACGGGGTCAAGTGGACAACAAAATAATAATTTGCGCGACGCCCTTCGTTTTCGTAAAGGATTACGTGTCGGAACATTAAACAAGTAAGCTGGTTAATTTGTTACCTTGATACAGTGCGCGGTCGGGTGGATATATTTTATTGATTTTGTAGGAATTTCACTATAATAAAAAAGTGTCATAATAATAATGCAAAAAGGGGCGCCTTGAATAATAGCAGTTTTTTATTCATTACATAATTCATAATTCAAATTAAAAATATTCTTAAGTTCTTTTTAAGTTGCATCTTTTTTCAATTGGGCTTGTCGTAAGTGTTCGTAAGTAGTTTAAACGTTTAACTTACCCAAGATAAGAATTTTAATGAGTTACCTAATGATTTCAATGAGTTTTGAGGAAAAAATCCATTTCAATATATTTTTTTTGCAGTTCAATTATAACGAGAGTGTATTGACTGTGTTATTTTATTGTCACCCTACACCGCACTGACACATAAGTTTGTTTGCGTACAAACAGGAATGCGTCTGTTATCATTATAGCGACGCCCTCAATTTCCCTTAGCGGTTGCCCACTGTCAAGTATTAAATACCCAGTACTTATTTACCTAAATTTATATCAACATGTCGAACAAGTGCACATTTAATTGTTTGTAATAAGTGATTTTTTTTTATAATTAATAGTTGTTTGTATGCTCTCGAAAAGTCAATTTTTTACGTCATATATTTGGATGAAAAATTATTCTGCTATCGTCGTCCTCGTCGTTATTAATATCTAATATATAAAATTCTCGTGTCACAGTTTTCGTCACCGTACTCCTCCGAAACGGCTTGACCGATTCTCATGAAATTTTGTGAGCATATTCAGTAGGTCTGAGAATCGGCCAACATCTATTTTTCATTTTTTTTTTTAAATGCGCGCGGACGGAGTCGCGGGCGACAGCTAGTGTACCTATACAATTTTTGATTAGACCTCTCATCAAAATAAACGTGACAGATTCTACCAAAATTTTAGGCCGTACCGGTTTAACAATTAACATAAAGTGTTAATAAATAAATTAACAAAAAACATGTTCTACCCTTGCTTTGTACTCGAAACAAAGGAGGTAAATAAAAACATAATCGCATTTATTAAAGGTTAATTGTTCATTTATTCTTCACTCGTTAGTAAGCAACTTAAATTCATTTTTTTTATTAAAAGAATACATCAATATTCTCTACAAAGATAATTTCACAGATTTTTCGTTCTTTAGCATTGTAAACACTACCTAATCTTGTAAGTTGTGGTCTTGAAGAGTTGCAAGTCTATTGAAACATGCATTTGATAGATTTCATTTTGCATTAAAGAACCATTAGAATACAGATTATTAATTGATTGTCCTAATAAGATTACCCGAGTTAAAAACCTCGACGTCTCAATAATAAAATGAGATGTATTTATTTGGAATCGCTCGATATACCTACATTTGTTTACGTCGCGGCTCGCGGCACGGCAGTCTGTCGACGTCTCGCCGACCGTCGCGTCGTCGCCTCGGGTCCGCGCCCCCACACTATAAATATTCAACATGTCGTATGATATTAATTTACCAAAATATGTGCAACTTAAAGTTTGTCTTAAGATGTGAAGTAATTTTATACGTATAAAATGTTTTGAGTTGAGTGTACAGTTATTTTTGTATGTGTAAACGGTAATTGAACGTGTTTTTGTTTTTTTGTTGATATTTAACTTTATTTTTTATTTTTAATGTGGTTGAAATGATTAATTGCTATTGTGGCGATATGTTTGGTTAAGGTTGTTTACTGTCACCTTTTACCTTTTGAAACCTTTGATGACACATTGATTTGAAGACATTGAAAACTTTCTTTATTTATGTGATTTGAAGAAATCTTAAATATACCGGGACATTAATATACCGGGACGGGACATAAAAGCAAATATATGGTAAGCTTTTTTACAGTTAAATGTTTGGTTATTGTAGTAATATTTTTCCTTTTCTTAAAATATAGAATACGATAAAGTTCAATGCTTGTGATCGTATACAAATCTTGATATACCGGATTTTAATTTGGCCGACGCGCACCTATTTTTTTTTTTTTTTTTGTTAATTAGCTAGGATAATAATTGCTGATAGAATTGATGAAATCGATAATTTTGTCTCGTTGGTCTTTACCAAATATTATGAAAAATATAATCTTATTTTTTCTACCACTCAAATAGTAGTATCGTCAATGTTTAAATAAATGAAGAGCCGTCTGTATAAAAACCTATACACATTATGACATTTTTTTAGATACGTTGTGAACCATGAACTCGGTAATATTTTTACGTTTTCACAAAAAAAAACAATTTGATTTATCGATTTTCGTTCCGACGCACCTCAAATCAAAAGGTACGTTGGTATAAAAACAAAAAAAGAAACATATGTATTTTATCAATATTACAATGTAACCAGCACTTCCTCTGGAAAAGGGCGTAACATACATATGGTACATCTAAATATAACATGTCTCTGTTTGCTTTCACTTCATTGCGCTCAAGTAAATTATATTTTATTACGATTTAAAAACACTGTTATGTAATCGAAACTGATAAAAAACGTCATTGCAATATGAAAAAGTTTCTGCTCTTTTAGTATATTCGAAATTCAAGTTAAATAACATAGAATCTATTCTGCCAATTATTTATAAATAGCTGTCGCCTGCGACTCTGTCTGCGCGGAATTAAACAAACGTAATAAGTAGCCCATGTGTTCTTCCAGACTATGTTCTATATCTGTCCCAAATTTCATCAAGATCCGTTAAGCCGTTCTGGAGATACATTCAAACAAACATCCATCCATCCATGTAAACTTTCGTATTTATAATATTAATAAGATGGGGGATAAGATTCCATTCTTGTGTACAAATAGGAGTTTAGATCATTCGTGATTATCTTGACGATGGTTCTATGAATAGTACATGCAGACGTGTACGTGTGATGTTCCGTAGACTACAAGGAGGCGGAGACGTTCAGCTGGGAGGCGTACCTGGCGGAGACGGGCGCCGCGGCCGCGCCCCCCCGCGCGTTCCGCCCCCGACCCCCGCAGGGCTTCAAGCCCGCCATGAAGCTCGAGGTGGTCGACCCTAGGGTAAGCATCTGATGCATTCATTCCTCCTCATCCAAAACCAGGATCTTGTTAACCATATTGTACATTCGGCTGCGAAAATCAGTCAGTAAAATGTATTGCTCGTATTAAGTTAAACAAAAGTTTTTACACAAGTGTTCAGAGCTTGTATTCTGAATCAGCATTTAAACTTAAACGTGATTATTTTATTGCTGCGAACGTAGGGAACTGAACTTGATACTCTAATGTCTGACAGTACGCAGTATATTAAATTTCATCATATTTAAAGTAATTATATTATTGTTCACGAGTCGATGTAATCGGTTTTTGTTTTTATTTTAAATTCAAAAACAATCGTCCCCCATCCATAACAATTGTGTGAGTGAGGACTTTTACATAATTGATGATCATATTTGTGTGTCAGTGTGACATTAATGTGTTATTGATGTTTGAGCCGCGCCGCACTTTCAGACACGATACACGCAGGTACTGCTAATGACTCGTAGGTTGCGTTTTATTGATAATGTAAACAGGAATAGAGATACATTTGTTAGTTTTTAATGTAAATGAACTGAACTGACCAAAGCAAAGCTTCAAGATGTTAGCGTATTGAGGACGTCCTCTACCTGTAATTCGGTGAACTTGGGCGATGAGTTGTGTGATGTGTGTCAGGTGCCATTCCTGATCCGCGTGGCGAGCATCAGCGAGGTGAAGGGGCACCAGGTCCGCGTCACATTCGACGGCTGGCCCGACACTCTCTCCTGCTGGCTTAGCGACGATTCGCCCGACATGCATCCCGTCGGCTGGTGCCTCAAGACCGGGCACCCCCTCGAGCCGCCTCTAAGTAAGTACAACTTCACAGATGCACCACGATTTCTGATAGAACTTATCGATTCTTTACTATTGCAACTTCAATGTTTTGATACTCTTCTAGTAACACTCTATTTGATTCACAGCGGAGGAGGAGCGCAGCGTGAGCGGTCCGTGCGGCGTGGGCGGGTGTCGCGGGCTGGGCTCCGTGCGGGGCGGCGCTCACAAGCAGCACGCCGCCGCCTCCGCCTGCCCCTACAGGCCGCGCGCGCCGCTAGACCCGCCCGACAGGCTCGCGCCCCGGTATCTACACTACCTACATGTATATGTCTGGATACTGAGAAATTCACATTGTTTTTTTTTATTAATTCGCATAAATATTATTGTTTATTTCAGAGCCAACAACAAGTCCAACAAGGTACAAGTGCAGAACAACACACCCACCAACGACGCGCCCAAAGAAAAGTACGTTGATACTTAAATTACTGATTATATTTATTACCAAATGTCGACCGTGACATTGTCAAATACGTGTCAAAATTTGACCAATCAAGCGCTTATGTTTTGTTATAGAAATTATTTTTTTATTGACGCAGGTTGCCTCGCGGTCGACCACCGAAGCATAAACGCGTTGAAGTTATGAAAAATGAGCATGTAAGTAATGAGTTGCTCGTTAAAAAAACTTGCCTTTGTGATGGACAATAATGAAGATTGTTCATCAGTGTTCGGACGAGGAGTCGTCATCTAGCGCGGCGGGGTGCGGCGGCGCCGGCGGCGGCAAGCGGTGGCGGGGCGGCGGCAGTGCGGGCGGAGGGAGGGACGTGTCATGGCCGCAGCCCCCGCGTGCGCTGCTCGCTGCACACATCTCCGAGCTAGCACTCTCACACGACCCCGTGTCCTGGTCCCAGGTCAGTATTACATCGACATGATGAGTCGCTCAGTGATGGTGGGTATTCGTAAGTTAACATGAATGTATGTGTTGCCAGAGCGAGGTGGAGGCGCTGGTGAGCCGCGTGGCGGGGCGAAGCGCGGGCGCGGCGGCGGCGGGCGCGCGGCTGTCGGGCGCCGAGCTGCTGATGGCGTCGTGCGAGGAGCTGGTGGCGTGCCTGCGCCTGCGCCTCGGCCCCGCTGTCAAGGTGTACGCGGCCGTGCGCCAGCTGCGCGACTCGCTCACCTGACCCTCGGTCGCCTGCCACGCCATTACAGTCTTTATGTAAACTACATACGGACCTGTATGGCACAAAACGTAGACTAAGATGGACTGTTCAATTACCTAAAGAATTCGGCGTGAAATAAAATGAAGTTGACCGTTCACCCACCGAATGCGTTGCCACATTTTTTTGTTATTTAAAACCGATTTGTGATGATTTAAGTGTATACTCACAAACTTTGGTTATGAAGAAGAATACCGGTTTAGTTTTACTTTTAAAAGTTTTTACTGATATTTTTATTAGATAGTGGTGAAGGTGCAAGTTGGAACACTTTATTGTTTTGAATGTTACAAACTGTTTCCGTGACTGTTCAGTGTACATTGGTATTATTTTTGAACTGTTGCATCGAACTTTTAGCAATTTGACAATGAAATTTATTGTGACAGTGAAGTAGTGAAGTGTATTTAAGATTCGCCATCATGAATTATTTATAAGTTGTACAAGTGTACACCGTTGAATGTTAAACCGCCACACTATAAGTATTAGAAAATTGACAAACTTTAGTGATGTGAATTTCTTCAGTGGAATATTTGACATTGGAAATTGTATTTCTTGCTAACTTTACCTTTGAAAATTTTGATATAAACTATTAACTTGTAACTTATTTCTTGTGACTTCAACTGTGTTAAAAAAATAACTTATTAGACTATGAAAAGTGATGTACGGAAAGAGACATATCGTGTGTTACCATTGAAACTTACAAATTAAATTATTGTGAAGTTAAAATTGTGAAAACGACTGCTCGAAGACTGCCCTCTCTGTGCTTACATATTTATATTATAATATTAAATATTTTAAATTATGGTAAATTCTAGTTAAATTATGTTGGAATGGATTATATTTTTGCTACATTTAAAATTAAGAAGTCAATTTGTTGACAATATTTCTAATTTAGGTTGTATTTTATTTGCATAAGTTCTATGATCAAAATTAGCACAAAAACATAATAATTGTAAATCAGGTACTCAGGTTGTGATGACAAAACTTTTTTTTTAATTTCCCATGTCACAAGTTTTTCGTACTTTGACTTTACATATAGACAAACAAAACTTGTTCAGAATTATGCATTTGATTTGATGTTTTTGCTTCTAATATTCAAAATAAATCTATATTTCTTATCTATCATTCAGGTGTTGGGTGAGTTTAAGTTAATATTATTAAAGATCTTGTTTAGACAAGCCAAAGAAGGTGAAATTTATAAATAACCATTGTTTGTGTAAATATATTTTTTTTAGATGGGTTTCCATTAATGATGTAAATAATTATGAAAAAGTGCAATTTAGTTCATTATATATTAGTGTTAAAGTTGTTATAAAGGGAGGCCAATTTAATTGGAAGGTTTTAGATCAGGGATTCCCAAAGGGGTCTCTTGGGGTCGATAACGAACTTAAAGCATCGCTAATTCTCACTCTGTCTTCTATTGACCTAAGTCAGAATGAAAAATAATAATAATAACTATAATTGTATTTCTTATGTTATGATGTTAAAAGTAGATAATTTGACCATGGGGAGTCTGTGGTAACGGTTCATTTTGGAAAAGGGGGTCACTTGTCCAAAATAGTTTGGGGATCCCTGTTTTAGATGTTGTTATATATTAAATAGCAATGTCCTCTTTGTAAATATTTCATTATGTTTAAACTTCCAAGCGAGTTGTGAATATAAAAGAAATATTAAAATTAAAATATTATTTTCTTTTTATTAAGAAAACTATGTTTCATTATGTTGTCAATTTTTATTTATTTCATGAAATGTTATAAGTTTTTTATTACATATTGTTTAATTATGAAAATTGTGGCAAAACATTTCGACATTGAATAGAACAAAATGTTAATAGATATGTCTAGAGTGTACTAAATAGCACAAGGTTTCATCCCAGCTGGTATAGTAGTTTTCAAATATCTTGGTTGTTTAGTAGAATGCAGAGAGAGGTTGGATGACCTTAGGCCGCCAAGACATTTGAAAGGAATTGTAAAAAATTGGAATATAGACAGTTTTCTTAGAAAGATATGTTTTGCAAATGAAACTGTGGGTTTCCTCTGCAGAAATAATTGTACCAAAAATATATTGTCTTTTCTTCTGATTCTCTATGACAAAAACAAAATAATATTGTGCAGGTATTTTAGATTTGTCTTTGGTTACATATTTTGTTTCATGTTTATATAATGGGCTTATTTGTCAAAGTTTGGTTTGGCTTTTTAATTGTGGCAATGAAATTTTAATGTTCACACATCACATAAATCTAAAAATTGTGAGCTCTATTGTTACGTATTTCATTAAGTATTTTGTATATAATAAAATGTTTGTATAGGTGACACTATTTTTGCAGTGGCCATGTACAAAATGATTAATATAGCTTAAGTTTTTACACGTGTTTAGTCGGTAAGTCGAGTGCCATTCCACAGGCACTACCTATTCTAATCCGTTGTTCAATAATTTAATAAAAACAAGAAAATATGTTGTAATTTTCTTTTTAACTCACTGAAATTCCAAAGAGTTATAACCAGATTATAAGAAAAAAAATTGCAGTAAATATTAACAAGTTCGGAGCCGTTTTATAATAAACTCTCATACAAAAACATCCATGAAGAAGACAAAATCTATGGTATTTCCAGAAAATCTACGTATTTTTTGTGATCCTGTTACTGGCTAAATTACCGTATTGTTAAACAGCTTTTGCCAGCGACTCCGTTCGTGCGGTATAATAAAAACAGTATGAGTTATTTGAGACTATGGTAAACGTACATATTTCTAGAATGTTATGTCACCTATGTGTACCGTATTCTACGTTTGTTCCAAATTTAATCGAGTTCCGTTTATCGGTTCTGTGCATACGTAAGAACAAATATTTTTAACAGTAGATCCCGAGACACCAATATATTACGTACTCGAAACGTTCGGGTCTACCGGTGAAAAACACCGACCACTCAGAAGACTGGCGTGAAATGAAAGAAATTCCGCGTTTCGTCTGATAAATGAGCGTGCCGCTGGTCTAATTTTGGTCCAAGTTTCCTGCCTACCCTTTTCTTATAAGGAAATGATGGGAAGGGTAAGTGGATATGGCGGAGGAAATATCCTCTTTCTGTGCGTTCCCTACTCCGATAACTAAAGAAAGGCAACGCAACTGCAATTGCAGATATATGCGGGTTGCATAACGATGTATTCCTTCACCATAAGAACGTCAGATAAATGTTCAAATGTAAATAGAAAACACTGGCATATGGCGGGATTTGAACTCAGAACCTGCACATTATAAATCAAGTGCTTAACCCCTGACCTACCGACGCCACCTTATAATATGGAAAAACAAAATTATATTCACCCATGTTACCACCCAATTTATAATATTATTAAGTATAATAAGATGTTGGGTAATTTTAATTATTGTAGGTCCCAAATAAACATTCCACCACATTCAAATTCGATTTTGCAATATCTTTGGTACTGATGTTTCGGCAGGTTAACTGATATCAAACATTTTTATACTCTGCGCTGCATCATTGATGTTTGTTTTATTTATCTATTAACTTTATATTCTCTGTGGCTATCGCTTGGAACCACAGAGCATCCATCAAACTATTGAATTTGATTGAATTTACAACATATTTGTATTTTGTTACTTGAATGTTAATCAATTTTAGTGATAAAAGTTTGCTTTAAGCTGGATTTATTATGGCTCTGTGTTGTGCAAGTAAGTTTTAAATTTCTCTTGAACACGGCGTTATAAGTCCGCAAACAAATAGTGGTAAAATCATGCCGGGTAAACCTTCAAAAGTTTATGCCTTGGCTTGTTTTCCTTTTGAATAAATATAGTTTTAGAGATTAACATTGCGTGATTTAATTATTTTATAATCTTTAAGGGAATAAGGGTTATATGGTTGTAAGGAATTATTGCGTTGTATTGAAGGAAAATTCTAACCTATTTGTACCAAATTTTAGTATCAAATGAAGTGCCAGAAGTTCCAGTTGTTTCTCCATCTTCGGGGGCAGTGTTCGAGAAACGTATCATAGAAAAATATATCATTGAAAATGGTGTGGATCCAATTAGCGGGAAAGAGTTAAAAGTGGAAGATCTTATTGAAATTAAAAGTAAGTTTTATAACAGGCTTAGAACTGTACATCTGGTTGTTGCCCAATGTGTTATGATATACAATATACAAAATGTGGGATAAAATTATTATGGATATCCTCAATGTAAATTTTTTTACCTTACATTACATTTTACAACAATGATATTGAAACATATACAAATATTTGTAGCCCCACCGATAGTAAAGCCAAAGCCCCCAAGTGCCACATCAATCCCTGCCACATTGAAGAGCATGCAGGATGAGTGGGATGCTCTTATGCTGCACACCTTTACACAGCGCCAGCAACTGCAGACTGCTAGACAGGTAAGCTTATTAAAAAAAATGTATTAGTCCTTATGACAGCAGAATAATTTACAGCTATAAGGTATATAATACCTCACATATGAAATTCTAATAATTTTTATGCTATTTTGAAGAATGAATTTTGCATTGAATTTATGGGTTGTACAGTAGACATCAAGAACTGTGCCCTTAGCTGGTAGTTTTCTTAAAGACAAGGTTAATGCTAAGATCATTACAGTTGCTATAGATATCCCAGATGGAACAAATAATAATTATTGCTTTAAAGAAATTTGCAATGTCATTGCTAATACATATTCAGTTATGAAAGTGAAATAATATAAATATTAAATATGCAGGAGCTGAGCCACGCGCTGTACCAGCACGATGCGGCTTGCCGGGTGATCGCTCGTCTCACCAAGGAAGTGACGGCGGCGCGAGAAGCCCTCGCAACGCTTAAGCCACAAGTAGCCGTCGTCACTCCGCAGCCCACACATGCGGTAAATTATACAGATATCACTAGAATAACAGTGTCAGGACATTTTGTCTTATTTATTAGTGGTCTCAACCACTATACTTTTAACACAAGAAATTTCAGGAAATGAGATTAAAGGGAAAATAGAGACTTGTGTCAAAAAATTATATTTCATACCAGTTTTGAATTGAATTTATATTTGTTTGCAGGTGGAAGCTGGTGCAGCGGGTGCGGCTGGCGCTGGAGGCGGCGCGGCGGCGTTGGGCATGTCGGGCGAGGTGGTGGCGCGGCTGCAGGAGCGCGCCACTGCACTCACGCAGGAGCGCAAGCGGCGCGGCCGCACTGTGCCCGAGGGCCTGCTGCCCCCAGACCAGATACGCGCCTTCCTCACGCTCGCTTCGCATCCCGTGAGTTCACTTGACCATCTGGTTAAAATAATATGTTGAGAGAATTTGTTAATTGAGAATATCTGGGTATTATTTTAAAAACCAAAAATGTTAACATTGTTTTAGTTTTTTTGAAAACTGACCTATCTGTGTCTATGCTACATGAATGAACCATTTAGCTATTAATATTCTATAACTGTTATAACATAGCTAATGAATGAGATTTCCCTAAGGGTCTCCACTCTGCGAGCGTGCCGGGCATCCTGGCGTTGGACATCAACCCGTCGGATCAGAGCCGGCTGCTGACGGGCGGCAACGACCGCAACGCCACAGTCTTCAACAAGGACACGGAGCAGGTGGTGGCCATTCTCAAGGGGCACACCAAGAAGGTGACGCGAGTCATCTACCACCCCGACGAAGACACCGTCATCACCGCCTCGCCCGACCACACCATACGCGTCTGGAATGTGCCCACGTACGTTTTTACTTGTCATTGTTTACAGAGAATTAGCTTTTTAATAATTCAGTTGAAACATTGTTGTATTTGAATTTGATGGCAGATCTCAAACATCTGTGATCCTGCGGTCTCACGACGGGCCGGTGACGGGGCTGTCTCTGCACCCCACCGGCGACTACGTTCTGTCCACCTCCACCGACCAGCACTGGGCGTTCTCAGACATCCGCACCGGCGCCCTGCTCACCAAGGTGAGCGACTCCTCCGGCGTCAGCCTCACCACTGCGCAGTTCCACCCCGACGGCCTCATCTTCGGCACGGGAACTGAGAACTCGCAGGTCAAGATTTGGGACCTGAAGGAGCAGAGCAACGTGGCCAACTTCCCCGGCCACGTGGGCCCAGTCACCTCGATCTCGTTCTCCGAGAACGGCTACTACCTGGCGACGGCGGCGGAGGACGCTTGCGTCAAGCTGTGGGATCTGCGCAAGCTGAAGAACTTCAAGACGATACAGCTGGAGGAGGGGTATGTGATCAAGGAGCTGTGCTTCGATCAGAGCGGCACATACCTGGCCATTGCGGGCAGCGACGTGCGCGTCTACCTCTGCCGCCAGTGGCAGGAGCTGAAGGTGTTCAACGACCACACCGCCTCCGCCACCGGCGTGCGCTTCGGCCGCAACGCGCAGTACCTCGCCTCCACCAGCATGGACCGCACGCTCAAACTCTACGGCCTCGAGTGATACTTCACATACATCACAGGACAACAGGTTAAAGTTATGGGACTTTATGACAGCGTGTTGTTATAACCTAAATATGTTCTTTTATAACTAAAAATCTCATATCACAGTCATTGGTATGAAGAGGCACAGATATATGTCTAAAGTTAACATTTTATGAACCCAATTTTCATCAGAGCTGATTTGGACCAATGTGGCAAAATGTGAGGCCAGAGTATATATTTTTAAGGATTATCATTGAACTTTTTTTTACCTTAGTTAAATATTTTCGTAGTGTAAGTAACCCTTTTTTAAACATTGGAATAAAAACTTATTTGCAAATGTATACAAGATCCACAGACATTACATCCTTTATTATTATTCAAAGTAATGTAAATTCCTTTTTCCTTGACTTTCCCCACAGTGTAATATAAATAAAGGAAAGTAAACCAATGTTTTTTTTTTATTATCACTTGTAGCCATAGAGAATTGAGAAATATAAAGACAAACAACTTGCAGTACAATTGTTTATTTTAAATAATTTACAATAAAACATTTAAATATATACACATAGATTACATAAGCATTTTAACATAAAACTCTATCTACCGAATTAAAAATTAACCATGGTCTTTTTGCTTGACAAGGAATTGTTGCGACGTTGACGTGTGACAGCTGTTCCCGCCAACGCGCAACATAACCTCCAAATATCACAAACATCCTTCACTTTTTTACATTAGAATCAAACTAAAGCTAATAGAATATTTTTTTTTAAAACTAACAAAGCAGAATTTTTCAGCCAGATAATTTATAGTAAAACCAAGAATTAATAAACAATATTTACAATGCCAATACGACTTTCATTGTGGCATTGGATGTGACAGATTCATAAATCAATGGCTCCTACGTAAGTTATCTAATGTTTAGAACACAAATTTTGCAAAATTAAGTTTAAGCATTTACAAAAATAATTACGATAAAGATGAAACCATAATTATCTACAGTTATTCATCTTTGTATTGTTAAATTAGTTTTTGTCAAGTTTAGAAAACAAGAGGTAGGTAAGTCACAAAATCATGACTTCCTATAAGTCTACGTAGGAGGCATCAAAATATTAGACATTTACGAAAAAAAAGATGTTTTCAAAATTGATAATTATTTAGTACAGAAAATATGTGACCATATTTAGATAGTACTAAAAAAAAAAAACAGAAAAGGCATTTTCCTTTGAAAATAACTGAAGAGAAAGAATGATAGGCAAAATATCCTTTTAAACATAACCATTATGTTGATACACATTAATTTACACAAAATACCTAGTTCTTAACATAGCAAAAATGAAGTTTTTTGTTATTCACTCAAATTTATTTTCGAATACATACATAATATACCACATTCAAGCTCTCGTCTGGTTAAGACTGAAAAAGTCTGTAATAAAGTTCAAAGAAAAACGTTTATTCATTTAAAAAAAATGTTGAAACATCGAATTTAAGTTAAATTCGATGTTGTTTTGAAGTGACAGTAGAATTAGTTTTTAATAATTTATGTGAGCTTTGTGACGATGATTTTGCTTTCTTACACTGTTTTAAAATATATTTTTATTAAATTGATGCGCATTGAGCACATACGACAAAGATAGTACGGCTTCGGCATGTTAACTATGTATTCAAATATTACAATAAAATGCAATTTGTATTATTACACCATAAACCTAGCGCATTTAAAACCTGTCGCGATATTCAAAAATTAAATTTAGGAATCAAGTGATGTTAGAGGATAAGTCCTCTGAGGAGACGCACGCGGTGTTGTGGCGGGAGTGAGTCGCGCGGGTCATGCGAATATCAACCACAACACGAAGAGGATGGCCACCCACAGGAAGATCTTGGACAGGAACTGCTCCTCGTCGTACTGCGCTGTGCCGCGCGGCGCTGCAACACAAGAGTACTATATTACAAATAACTAACTAACTAGGGTGACGCAGAGACCCAAAGTGGGCCTTGGCCTTCGACAACAAATACAAATATTACAAATAATAATCAAAATGGCCGACACCTGTGTTGACAGTTGACATCTTACTACAGTTGTAAATACAATTTCAAGGTTAATCTTATTAAATTTATTTTTCGTTGTGTTATTAATTGTTGCATTATAAGCGATGAAGATCCAACATAAACTTTAGCCGGAATAATCGCGATGTTCGAAACAGAGCGAGTTTATTACGAAAGTAATTCGAACGCTAAAATATCGAGTGCGGCAAAAGCTGCTTGTGCTTTACTGAACGTGTGATGAGTATACAGTTTTTGTAAGTTATAAAAAATACAAGTACGCAAGCAAAGTCATGTGCGGTACATGTAAGTTCTTATCCCTAAGTTGCCTACGAATTATTTAATGTCAGTGAATCGAAGTTTTTTTTTGTGTGGCGTCTTCGCATTTTTTTTTTCGTTTCGGATAAACTGAAAAATGCGAGAATCTATTTTTTATACAATTTTAAATGCTTTTATCAACAACTCTTATTCTTAAAATGAGATTGTTAATACGTAGAATTTGAACCCATAGTCCGTAACGCATTCATGAGCTACCGTTTACCAAAATTAAAATATTTTCACAATTTGCAGATATTGCTTTAAACTTTTGAGACTAAAAAGGTATATTTATGTGCAACTTGTTTACGAGATGATTTTGTAACGGTATTCTGTTCGTACCGGTTCCGGCTGCGGCGCACTACGCTACGCACACAGGCACAAAAAAAAATTTATAAAGATCATAATTTATTGATAATGACAGCTAAGTGAACCAAATCAAAATGTATTATATCTGTAAGTCTTATGAGATCACATAAGACGACTTAACAAATATAATTCAGTCACTCTTCATCCTCTGTCTCTTAAACAAGCAGGCAACATCTGGAACCTTTTAATTTATAGCTAGATCTCTATGTACAGCTTCAGCGATTTAAGGTTATCGCGTATATTGTAAATGTGAAAGTTTAGATGGATGGATCTTGATGAAATTTGGAATAGAAATAGAACATAGTCTTTAAGAACCAATGGACTACTTATTAATTTTTTTTAATTTTTCGCGGAGTTGCGGGCAACAGCTAGTATGTACTTTAACAAAGTATTTAAAGCATCCATTTGTCAACAATGATAATATAAGTTTGGACCTGCGCTGGGCCGCGGGTCGCCGAAGTTGAATGTGGAGGTGAAGACGCCGAAGGGGAAGGCGCCGATGCCAAAGGACATGTGGAAGCCCTCGCCGAAGCCGAAGCCTGGGAAGCCGCCCGCGCTCTCGGGCTCCGAGCGCTGCCCCGCCGGCCGCGGCGGCACCTGCGCAGTGCACACAGCGTATATAACATACGTACTAAACAATTACGGTATTATTAATAACTGTATCCGACAAATGTACTAGTTTTCGTTCAGATATTATGTTCGTAGAAGCAAAAGAAGTATGCCACCGAGGACCAAGTTAAGGAAAAAACACTATAACCTGTGCGTTCTTTGGTTTAGCCTAAAAAACATAAAGCCTAAAGATGGAAAACTTGGCAGAGCATACCCCAGATGCTCAGATTTACGTCATACCTCTTTTGTACGATAGTTTATGATAAATCATATATTTTACGATAAGTTATCAAGGCTACAAACACTCAAATTTCTGTGAGCCAAATCAATGTTACAATTAAATTTTTTATATATAAATTCATAATACCTATACATGTATTATAGTTATCAGACATTGGACCGCCAAGATATTTGTAAAGAGTACATTTTTATAATAGTTTGCTATAGTAGATTGTTTTAAGACCAATTCACTATGTTTTTTTGAATAAAAACAAAGATAAAACACATCACATGATTATAATAAAAAAAAAAAACTGAAGTGCCTCATCCACATGTATATTCAGTGGCCATTCATCTTTGATTCAATTAAATATTTAGATGTTAAGTATGAGGAATAAATAAACAATGTAAACAATCAAAATGTCCGTAAACAATGTCAATACACCTGGCATGACAAAGAGACAATAGGATATGGTAATACATTATTTTACTAGCAAAAGGCGAGAGATCATCGAACTGTTGAGGTCGACATGCAAATGTTATATGTCCCTGGTAACATAGCTAACTAATAAACGGTATCCACAAATTGCTAACACAAGCTACAATCATCAAAGAAGTAATTCCCTGATTCATTGAATGGTCTATTGTATTAATGTAAAGAATAGTAAGTTTATTCTCTTACGAAAAGGTTTTTTTATAATTCCAAACTGCTTTATTTATACCAGATTTATTGTCCTCATAAATAATCATTGTCAGTCGACCTTTTGGAGATAACAGAACATCAATATACAATTTTTTTTATGTTTAATATTTAAAATACAAAGGTATGATTTACAATGTCCTTGTAAGTTGAGGATAAACATGCATATTTCATTGAATGTTGTATACCTAATTCATTAATATTACTTATCACTTGCTTAGTTACTTAGGTTTTAAGGTCTGTACTATTATTATTATTAAACGATCGGTCGGTTCAACTGTAAGTTAAACAGTCACTAAGTGTTAATTTCTTATACTAAATCTACATTAAGAATCTCCTTAATTATTAAATTATTCTATGTTTTAACCTTATTTCTGGGGTCCTCCTGCTTGGTGTTCCCCCGACCATAGAGGGGTATGACTTTGTCCCTGCTTATTGCAGCCTTACACACGGGGCACACCTGCCGGCTCGGCCGCGTCTCCAACCACTGGTGCAGGCAGGGCCAGCTGCATGAAACAAAATTATTATAACACCGGGTATTGCAAATTCAAGGATCTTACAATATTACTGTCCATTAAAGACATGTAAAAAGTGTGAGAATACATGTTTTTTATATTTCTTTTACATCCACCCCCCCACTAGCCAAATCCAATTCTACCAATTCTTTTGTTATTGGAAAACTAACTGTCACTGGCAACTGCATGGAATAAAAAAAAATTAGTAGTCTATGTGTTCTGTCAGACAATGCTCTATATCTATATGAAATTTAACTTGAGCCATTTTGGAGATAACTTTTAACATACATTCATCCATCCGTACATATAAACATTTAGTAAGAAGTAAGACGATTGAATTGGGAAAAGGACTAAAATTAGCCTCAACAATGACAACAGTACTGTGTGTGTGAAAATAGATGGTATAGTAAAGGTAAATTGAGGTATCATTGTAAATAAATACAGAGCTATCAATATTATTGTGAGTAATCAGATTGTGTCTTCAAAATACAATGCTGCAGTCCTGTATAAAGTCCTCTATTATTTCATAGTATTGTTCTTTGCTGCAACAAGACACAAAATGTCATCATTTTAATGAAAAGGTTCTAATGAAGTTTAAATGTAATTAAACAAGTTGAATAAACATGTTTCGGATAAATTTTCAAGCAAACATAGAAATAGTTAGCAAGTAACTCATGCAACATTTAGTAACCAATGCTTTTTACTTATAAACATTAATCCTTTTAATAACAAGAAGATTCATTGATGTGTGAACAACTTTTGTGTTAGGTAGGAAAAATGATATGGCCCAACTTATGAAGTAAAATAATCAAAAATTTCATAACTTTGTTTGTTATTGAACAAGTGTAAAGAAAACCTGTTTGTGTGTGTATCATAAACACTATACTTATTGATTATATTACAAAATACTTATTTATCTTCCTACCAAAATAGGTGTCCGCACATGCTGACCACGGCATCCCGAGCTGTATCCAAGCAGATATTACACTCCAGCATTCGTTCATCCCGTTTGTCATCCTCGCTGCCGTCTCCGCCGGGCGCCGACGCACTGGCCTGCGCTTCACTCGTCTCAGCCATTTCAACAAACTATTTGAACTGCTTATTGCGTCACGCAATTATTTTATACAGCACTAACAAATCACAATTTAAGATATCCCTGTAATGTTAAGTGATTGTGTAAACGCACTTTGCTTAAAATTTGTTTAGTCTTTGCAACAATGACTGTAAACACTAGAATTCACTACAAAAATTTAACTGTAAAACAAACTAAAACTAATTGTTGAATTAACTCAAAAACAACTGGATCACATCCCCTTTCACGTATTTTAATTGCAACTTGACGACTATCTGTCAATGTTACCGTAGATTATAGAATAGTGCCGAATCATCGCACATCGCATTCGTTTTTTTAGCCACGTTGCAAAATACATATGTTTTTTTGTAGCTATTCCCAATTCTTAACATATGCTTATATAGACCAAATTGACATCATTTTTTGTATGGATGTATACTGGATATAATGCCTCTTTAAATGTATATGACATCCATACATACACCATCGAATTCAACATTCTGTAAAATTAAAGGTACTGACTGGGGTTGGGGAAATCTGATATCCAGTAGTGGACTGATGTAACTTACTTGACAATGACGATGAAGCCAGCTTGGCCTTGGATTTTTTTCTTTTTCGCTTTCTTTTTCTTTTCTGATGCCAATGGCACGAATCTGTGATATACTCTTTGGCTCTTCGGCTTATATTTGTTCATCTCTGGTTTCAAAAAAATTCACTTTCATCTTCTTTTATCTGTGGCTGAAAAAAAATAACAATCTGTTTGGTTTTATTGAGTGGTTTTGCGTTTCCCTTTTAAATTATATTCCCATATTAGAAGTTCATAAAAACACTTATAAGTGTACAAATAATTTCTAGTACATTATATTATTAGCCACGTTCTATTAAGACCCCTTTTTAATAGGATGGGCTTTAAAATATGTGGAAAAACAACTGTGACGTCACGTACTCTATCAGCTGAATACTAGGTCTTTTTACGTTAAATTGTAGTGATAAAATAACAAAATGGGTGGTGCAGTGAGCTCAGGACGTGATAACAATGAGTTGGTGGACAATCTGAAGGAAGGGAGTTACATCCGAACCCCAGAAGTGGAACGCGTGTTCAGAGCTCTTGATCGAGGAGATTATATGCTTCCTGGTGATAGAGAGCGAGCTTATAAGGATATTGCCTGGCGAAGTGGACTTTTACATTTGTCTTCGCCTTGTATATACAGGTATGTCGTCGTCATTAGATCATATTTCTTCTAACTGAGGGGCTCGGAGCCTACCAAAGTTTGGGTGAATAGACCATAGTTAACCATGCTAGCCCAGTACGGGTTGTTTGATTTCACTCATATCTTTGAATGACTTTGCCGAAATATGCAGATTGCATCACAATTTTCGCCTTCACAGTAAAAACATCTACTTTATGGATATATGAAATTCGAAAACTGAAAATACATTGTATTATGGTGGGGGATCAAACCTGGTCATAAGATTTCCGTCCAGGCTAGCCAAACATTTAACAACTGCTACCTCTATTTTAGGAAGCGTCTTTAGACTTCTCTAT
Organism: Papilio machaon; assembly: GCF_912999745.1. Lineage (NCBI taxonomy): Eukaryota > Metazoa > Arthropoda > Insecta > Lepidoptera > Papilionidae > Papilio > Papilio machaon. Next base: position 375,500 of record NC_059989.1, on the reverse strand, counting down.
TAGCCTTTCTCTCAGCTATAAAGTCTGCAAATTGCAACTGAAGCTGTAATAAGGATTTGGTTTATAATTGTGTATGGAACATTCATGTGGAAGAAAACTTTTATACCTTCTTTTTTGTTGTTAATTCTTTCAATCATAATAAAATATAATAAGTACAATTTATTTTTAAGGAAAAACATAAATCAAGGTGTGTTGTATTTTTTATTAATGACCATGTCTCTCTAACAGTGAAGTTATGGAGGGACTGGAGTTAAACCCCGGGCTGTCATTCTTGAATATTGGTTCTGGCACTGGGTACCTGAGCACCATGGTGGGCCTGGTGCTGGGCTCTGGTGGCATTAGCCATGGGGTTGAATTACATGCCAAGGTTGTGGAATATGCAATCATGATGCAGAGGAAATTCATTGAAAGATCATATGCTATAGATGATTTTGACTTTTGTGAACCCAAATTTTTTCTTGGTGAGTACTAGTAATTTAGCTATGATATAAAGAACTATTTTTAGGAAGTTATAAATAAATTATTATTAATAAAGTCCAAAAAATAATTGTTGAAGCAGAACAAATTAATGTGGAAAACAAATTAATGCCATTTGTAAATTGTGATAAATGGAATTGTAATGGACATGTGTTGTTGTACTTACAAAAGTACTTGATGTCAAGCTTAGATGGAGCATTGGTGATATGAGAGATGTATCAATGTGTATTGATAGAGCATTTGGTGGCCAGGCAATGGGCTCTGTCTGTCACCGCTGACGGCCGCATACGACCGTGTCTACTGTGGTGCAGCCTGTCCTGAAAAGTACGCCAACTACTTCAAACAGCTTATAAGGGTAATGTTTTTTTTATTATCTATGTATTTTGAAGTAGCTGTCGCCTGCGACTGCGTTCGCGCGGAATTAAAAAAAAAAAACTTAATAAGTAGCCTATGTGTTCTTCCAGATTATGTTCTACATCTATGCAGGATTTCATCAAGATTTGTTTGTTGATCCATCTAAACATTCACATTTATAATATTAATAGATGCAGGATGAAATAAGTGTGTAAGATATCAATGCAGGATTGAATATTGTTAAGTTTATCAGATCAGAGAAAAACGTATTAATGAATATTTTTTCCATTTTCCGTGTAACGCTTGGTTTTGGCGGGAGGTGAATGAGAGATTTGTGCCAAGATCGGGGGCATCCTGGTGATGCCGCTGAACGATACGCTGGTGCAAGTGCGGCGTGTGGGCGCGCGCGAGTGGGTCACGCGCAGTCTGCTCAACGTCTCCTTCGCGCCGCTGCAGCTGCCGAACGAGGACGACGGCACCGAGGCCGCATCCAACAACGGCACCGACGCCCGACAAACTCTCACGCTTGGTATACTTCCTTAAAATTCCCTAAACTTAACCGACTTCTTTGAAATTCTTTTTCCAAAAAAATCAATGTGTAATGTTTATAGACGAGCAGACGCCGCCCGCGCTGCAGGTGCTGTCGCGCGGTGCCATCAGGCGCGCTCTGCTCCGCGGCTTGCTGTGTCGCCACCCCGAGCTGCGCGAGGTCCCGCGAGTGCCCGTGCCCCGCAGCACGCGCACCTCCAGAAACACGCGCCGCTGCCCGCGACGTATCTGCATACCTATAAACGAGAACCGTGCGCGTGAGTCTTAACTTTACTAAGGAGCCCCGTACGTTTAACGCCACCGGGCGCCCCTTCTGCCGGCGCGGCGCCTCGAACCGGTGATCGTTTCCAAATGTCGTCAAGTAATCGATTATAATAGTATTACTGTGTCGCAGGTAACTTTAACATGTTTCACGACCTGGAACGCGAGGATGGCGCCAACGAAATGAACGCCCTGCTCAGTCTCGTGCTCAGCATGGGCGAGAACAGGGTGGCCGGCGCCCTGCGCTTCGACGCCTCCTCCGATACCTCGAACTCCGCCGACGACAGCTCCGAGCCGGAGTGCGACCTCGCACCAGAACCCGACCCCGAAGATTCCGATGCGCCTCGGATAAGATTAGTCAACCAAACAACGGGAGAGTTGGGCAGGTACCTGCAGCCCATGAACCTGCAGCCCAGGTACCCGCGCCCGCTAACCGTAGAGTTTCACGACGTGGACGAGACCGCCCCCCCGCCCCAGCCCCAGTCCCAGTCTCAGCCCCAGCCGCCCCTCACCGCCGACCGCGACCTGCCCGCCGACGTCGACGTGTACTTGGACAACACCGAGGAGCCGCGAGGCTTGTCCGCCTCCGACATGGAGTGGGAGGAGTCGCGCACTGCGGCGGGTCGCCGCCAGCCCTCCAGCGACGACGACACCGAGTCCGCGTCCAAGGGCATCGAGGGGAAGCGCCAGAAGCTGGACAGCGGCATCGGCGAGGCCAACTCCCCCTCCAGCTCCTCGCAGGAGAAAACCGAGCGCAGCACCACCTCCGACACCGGCGACGCCACCGACGACACCGAGCCTCCGCTCGCCGACGGTAAGTACTATTTTATTTTTTCGCCGAACAGCTTTATAATATAAGTAATAGGAAATCTTTAAATTTATGGTGGAATGTGGCAAACGAGACGTGTCACTTAATATTCGAAGCCCATGGACATCTGCAACACCGGATACGTTCCGGATAGACATCTTGAATTGAAATTATTTTTTATTTTGTGCTGTTAAAAATGTAGGCGAACGATATAACTCTAGTGGTATTATGACCGTGAGTGTTGTGTCGCGCAGGTCGCCGCCGCCAGAAGCGTCTGCGCACGTTGGCGCCGACATCCTCCACTGAGGAGGAGTGGTCCGAGTGCGAGGGCGAGCCGCGGCGGCGAGCGGCGCGGCGAGCGGCGGGCGGGGGCGGGGGCGGGGACGGGGGCGGCGCGGCGAGCGAGGCGACCAGGCGGCGTCGCGCGCGACTCGTGCGTCGTGCACTCAGCGACCTGCCGCTGCCACAAATGCTCAAAGTGTACGTGAACTGGGGCCGCAGTCTGCCTCAGTAGACAACATACAACATACAATATACAACCAACAGGAAATATATAAGATAATGCGACATAAACACGGATACTACATGCTAATTGTAACATCTTCTACCAAACATTCAAATACGTCACTTTATTAATGGCATGTGTCGTGGAATGGTGCTGGAGATGGTCGAGAATGGTCTAACTAACAAAATTGGTGGCTACTACAATCTTAATGTTACCTATTTCTCTAATATTAGGAACACTACCTATGACAAATAACTAAATCAGTACTTCATCTCATTTCGATTTGATCATAAGTTTAATGATGCTTTTAGAGAACTTAACTGCCATACATAGAATGTACTAGAGTTGACATTTAAATAAGTTATTGTTACGCATAAATTAAGAATTATGAGAAATTATGAAAGTTAGTATTTGAAGAATGTTCATAGAAGTGGCATCTCTGCCTACTCCCATCAGTCAGCTTTATGAGGTTATATACGGAGTTGGGAATATGATTGTATATTATAAAATATTACAAATATGAAACACTACAATAAAATGAAAAAAAAAAACTAAAAAAAATATAGTATTTTAAAATGTAAAAAAGGTTTGTCACCCCTGGCATTAATTGGAGTGCTAATCATCCTCAACAAAGATAAATATTATTATCAATTAGTTCTGAAAGTTATATGAAATGTAAATATTTGTTACGATTTATTGTATTTGATATAGCGAAGAGGAATCAATAATATTGATATGAAATGTTTATAGAAGACATTGTTACATGATGTAGTCAACAAGATAAAAGTACAGTACAGCAACCGAATGTGCCTGTTTTCAAGCAATAATTATATGTCTTATCATTTTTACTTATTAAATTGCTTACTATATTTACCTTAATACAATGAAAGTGCCCATAACTGTAGAGTATGTATGGATGTATGGATGTAAAGATATAGAGGTGTGCCAGGATTGGGATGAGTTGGTAATCTCTGCCTTCTTTGTGATGCAGACTTGAGTATCTTTAAATGGTTAAATTAGATATAAAATAGTTACCGTGGATGTTCACTGTCAAAATACCTGTATTAGAATGTATTGAATGTGTGGGAAGATATTTTTGTATGAGTATTTAGACAGTGGACATCTACGGTTATTTAGTTAGATGTAGGTAATGTTTGCCCGACAGACAGCATAGTGTTGAGGTTTGTTTTTGTAAGACTGATTGCTTGTCTCTAGAGTTGTATGTTGTAGAGTTTATATATTTTTTTTTCTTGTTTTGTATATGTAATGTCATAGAATGTGGAATAGATTTGTGTAAAAATATTTTTAAACAATTGAATTTGGATTAATGTTTCGGATTTTGCTTCTGTGTAATTGATTGATGAAGTATTTTTTTTCATTGCATATTTCTGATGTGGATTACATTTAAAGTTATTTGTGTTGTTAATGAATGTTGTAATTTTATAAGATTTACCGCTAAATATGTCTGTAAAGTAGATAAAACACGGTGTTGTCGCGAACCGTAATGTCACAATCAGGGTTGTAATTCACGATGTCAACGACTTATCCCTTTTCCCCTTTTTTATATTGATAAATATTGTAATCATCTCACGATATTATTCTTGTAAATATTATATAAAATGTAATTTGTTTTGTTGCAAATAAATATCCAAGTTTATTATGGAATGATGTTTTATTTGACATGGAATGGGTTACAATAGTTTGAGAAAATTAAGCAAATAAAAAAAAACTAACATTTATTTTGGAAATTGTTTAATTTCTTAATAATAAAAATACAGTTTACATACAGGTGAGTATTTAACGGTGGGCCTTAGGAATAATACAGATATGTACAGAAATTCTATTAATATTTTAACAAGTCGGAATATTACTGGCAGTGACAATCGGCAATCGACGAGGTCATCGGTGTCCCTACAGTCTTTATTATTTAAAATGGTGGTAGCTAATATCATACAGGTTTTCAATATTTTTAATTATTTTGGGCAAGATATTTTACACCTTTTCAAACGATGTATTAAATAGTCTCAATGACATTGAGAATGGGATGAACTCAACTTTGTTGCTATTTCACATGGACAAGACGTAACGAATAACTTGTGATTTTATCATTTTAATTGAATTTATTGCAGCTGACAAATATAAAAAGATAATATAATTCGAATTCCATGATCCATCGTTACGGAAGCGATGTGAGGCGAGGCGCTAGCACCACTTGCCCGTGTGAACGAGGCCGTTTGGTCGCGGCGGCGCGGAGCCGGGCGCGGGCGCGTGCATGGACTGCGGGTAAAGGTCGTCGGCGGCGGGCGCCTCGCATGCGCTCAGTCCGTGAAGCAGCTTGCGCTGTGGTCGCGGCGTCGCGCGCGACGGGTCGCGGATCTTCTCGCGCGCCCACCGGTCCGCCGCGTACGTCCGTTTTACGGGCCGCTTGTGTGGCGAGTCCGGCCCACCGTCGCCCGTGCACGCCTCTGAGGGGGGCCTGCTCGGCGTCTCGGACTCGCTACCGTTAAGAATGGAGTGCGCGCTGCGCGCCTTGTGTAGTGAGAGACGCAGCGGCTTGCGAGGCGGCGTCGGCCGCGACCTGCCCTCCTCTCCCCGCTTGTAGTGGCTCGTCCGCGTCGAGCAGCTCTCCGAGCCGTAGTCCAGCCTCGGTGAGCTGCTGTACATCTCTCCGTTCGGATAGTCGGAGCACTCGGATTCGAACTCCGAGGATTTTGCGCTACGGCAGTGGACTTTCGACGACCTGCGACTCGACTTGTGCGCGTTCTCGAGAACCTTGCCGTCGATCCGGTGGTACGTGTAGTGCCTGTCCGACTCGAGCTGAATATCTTCGGAGCTGTCGTTCTTTTTCATTTTGCGCAGCCGCTGCGATTTCTTCAGCTGTTCTATGATGGACAGAGTTTTTCTCTCCGCCCAGTTAGTCTTCTTTATGCTTTCTTCTATTCTATCGGCAGCTTTTTTGATCTCGTAATGTCTCGGCTCGCACGAGCGACTGGTCGAATGTGAGTCTTTGGCGTCCAAGTCGCTGTCGGATCTGAAGCGGTCCTCGGTCTGCGATTTATTGAATCTTTCGTTTTTCATTCGCTGCTTCTCCATGTGTCTTTGGTTTCTTTCGATCATGCGGATGGCTGCGTCGGTCTCTGCGCCGTAGTCGACGGAGGCGTGTATGCAGTGGTGCGAGATGGAGTGACGGACACGGCCCGCGCGGGGCTCTGCCCCATGCGAGCTGTGAGCGCGGCGCTGAGGCACGGGCGAGGCGCGTGGCGAGACGGCGGCGCGCGAGGAGGCGCCCGAGGCGTTGGAGCGCGGCCGCAGCACGGGTAGGTCGACTTCGGCAGCGTCCAGGCCGGGCAGCTTGGCCACGATGGCGGTGATGTCTGGGCCCTTCTGGAACACCTGTACCTCGGATTTGGGGCTCGGTCTGCTCGGCTGTTGGGGCTCCGTCGTTATGTTGATGTTCGTCACGTTTTTCTTCGTCTTGTTGACTGTGATGCAGCTGTCGCTACTGCTCACCGGGTGTAACTGTAAAATTGTTGTATTTTTATAAATTAACTAGCTGACCTTGTAAACGTTATTTTACCATGTAAATTATTTTTAGGGAATTATTAGTGAAGAAAAATTTTGACCAAAAAATAAAAAATAAGGAAAGGGCGAACAACCTTTATCACTTAGGGGTATGAAATTTCATAAAAATTTATCAAGATAAATCGGAGGAGTATGGTAACTTACATTGTGGCACGAGAATTTTATATATAAGATTAAAATGGGATAATCTTATATTTCTAAATATTTGTGAACGTGGTATATTGTATGTGTGTGGATGTGTCAATGTGTGCCTTTCAGATATTATTTGATGAATTGATTTATAAAAATGAGAATTCGTGAGCGTACCTGCGCGTGCCTGGCGAGCAGCTCGGCGACCTGGTCCTCGAGGTAGGAGATGCGGTGCGTGAGGCGTGTGTTATCGGCGCGAAGGCCCTCTTTGGCGCGCTCCGCCTGCTCCGCCGCCGCCCGCAGCGCGCCCAGCTCCGACCGCAGTGCCGCCGCTTCGCTCTTTAATTTTGTAAGAAACGATTTAAAGACGACTCCATATAAAAATATAAAATCAGTAAGGTAAAATGAGAAGTACTGACATGTGTGAATGTGTTGGTTGGCTGCGAACTGTGTGGGGGGTGTGTGGGACGTTGGTCGCGCAGCAGCACTAAGCGCGCGGGTCGGGCGGCGGCAAGCGCGCGCTGTAGCTCATCCTCACTACTGCAGCTAACCATCGAGGTGCCGTTCACCTCTATTAACCTGCATAAAATATAAAACAATATTTTATCAAGTGGTAACGATATCGTATGCATATGAGTGATTATCATAGCGTGTTAATTTCCACTCTGTTCAGGTTTCACGAATCGTGGACTAACGAATATAGTGACCATTTAAATTACTTCTTAAGGTATCTTATTCGTAGCTTGTTAACTTGTTTACATCGTGACCCCTCAGGTTGCAGCTAACGAGGCGGAGGGGCGCTATCTGTTCTGTTAGCCGTACAGGGCAGCACGCCGGCGCCGACGCCGGGTCACGAGGGGTCACCTGCGCCACGTACTGCTTTATCGCGGCCGACATCGCCAATTTTATTACCTGCGCTTCTGTTCCGGGTTCTTGCTTTATTTTTAACGTTACAAGAAGAAGCAAGTTATTTGTAGTTAGTGCTGTTCGAATCTATTTAAAATGTTACAGTATTCTTAAGGTCTTCATAATATCGCACCTATCTCCCGGTCTGAGTGGCGAGTGCTCCTCGGCCCAGTGCACAGCCAGCCCCGCTCCGCGCGCCTCTACTCCCCATCTCGCGCTCCCCGCGCCCTCTTCCGCGCACACCAGCAAGGCCCGGCCGCCACACTCCTCCACCACACTGAAACACAACATAATTCATTGATATTTAGCTAAATGACAACAATTTGGAACAATTAAATTAAGTAGTTAAAGGTGAGTTTCTAATATTCATTTATAATCCGAATAGGAAACGAAATGAGTAAGACAAATGCAGATGAAGAATGAACGTATGTATGACTGGAGACGGGAACAATAAAATGTACCAACATGTCTTGGCTTTACAGGCCACGATTTTTGGCCATATTATAGGTTTATTTGCTGTCAAACTTGGATCAGAACAAAGTAAAATTAAGTCAGTCAGTTACTGCTTTTAATGTCTTGTTTTATTGCTTGTAATTAAATGAGTCTCATTAGTAGTTCGTGTGTGACTTATCAATAAAGTCTATCATTCAGTGTCTCCTACGTACAATAGTGTTTAATAACATGCCTATTTTTTTCATTAAACTAAATGGCTTAAAAACGTGAGTTTATACAGTACGTTAACAAAGTTGTGCAAACGCAATTGTACAGATTTTTAGCCAAGATTTAAGAGTTTTAGTGTACATAGGGTTCAAGTTACGTTCATTAATGTTTGGCCTTCTTCTGCCACCAGATTATAAGAGTTCTAATTTATACTTTGAAATATAAAAGGCAACTAATATGATCAATTGGGTTATTAGTAATTTTAAATATGTCTAAGGATAGTAACTAGACTTGTAGGTCTAATAGGTCCGTGTGTCGAGAGCGTGTTGTGCTGTGTGTTATGGAGCGTCGCGAGTCGCGAGTCATGCCGCAAGAGCAGTGACCGCGCGGTGGCTAAGCGTCGTGCGCCCTATTAATATTGATTCTTGACCTGCAGACAACTAAATTTTATTTTTATAAATTTAAAAGTTTTTGATTACACTGTATACAAAAAAAGCTGTTACTTAAATCGTTCTAAGCAATTATCGGTTGAACTATCAGTTGGCTCTTTAATATTATACTGAAATCTTACTAATATTTTAAATGCGAATGGATATTTGTTTGAAGGTATCTCTGGTACGGCTTAACGGATCTTGATGAAATTCGGCACAGATGTAGAACATAGTCTGGAAGAACACATAGTTATTAAGTTTTTTTAAAATTCCGCGCGGACGGAGTTGCTGGCGACAGCTAGTTATTTAATAAGTAGAATTCCTGGGAAAAGTAATTCGTTACAGTTACAAAGTGTAGTCTTGAGATTATGATTACATAAATACAGTCAAAATCTGTTATAACGACATCGAAGGGACTACTCATATTGAGTCGTAAAAACCGATAGTTGTAACAACCGGTGACAGGTGTTCGCGCCAATACGCCTTACAATTATTAATAGCAATGTACATTAAATCAATTAACCAATAAGCGATGACGTGAAGTTGCATCCACCGACATTACCCTTGCATTTTTGTGATTTTTCGTATGTAATGAAGTTGTCTATGCCTTCAGGGTCGAGAATATTTGTTCACAGCACAACACAGCACTTTTAACACACCAATGTATTAATGAATAAAACCACATGTACTCAGAACGAAGACATTTATTACAAATTAATCAAAATCACTTATTGACAATACAAAAACGTAACCATACCACGCATTTAAATCAGACAACGCCATCTAGGCAAGCAAGTGTAATCGTTGTACAATAATTAAAGTGATACAGTTTGTTAAGACGTGAACATTCCGCCCACCAAGGACCGAGTCCTTTCAAACCGCCCACCATGACATTTCTAACAATATATTTATTACTATAATCCTAGGTGATCGGAGATGACAATATTCATAGATCAAAACATTTTCTAAAAATTTAAATATACTAACAAAATAAATTCTAATTGTAATTACTATCGCAGTGGACTGTATATAAAGTAAAAAAAATAAGAACAAAAAAATAACAATTCAGAAACTTCTACCTTAAAGTATTGAGTGAAAGAGTTAAGAAAAAATCAAGTTACATATTCTACTACTAATCAACTAATTAACAACTAACTAACTAATAATTCTGCTAATCATTCATCATTAACAGGCAAGATACACAATTTCGAAGTTGGACGTTTGACTCGGGAATCCTTACATTGCAGGGTAACTACGCGAACTAAATTATCTTTACCAGGATGTACTTCAATTACTCTCCCATATAACCATTTGGCAGGGGGTAAATTGTCTTCTTTTACCAACACAATATCCCCAACCTTTGGATCGCGGATACGTTTAGCCCACTTATGTCGTTGAAAAAACATAGTTAAATACTCCTGAGACCAACGTTTCCAAAAAGCCTGAATCATTCTTTGTGTCAATTGCCAACGTCTCAAGCTACTCACTGTCGTATGCTCATAGTTATAGTCTGGTGCTATCACCAGTGGCTGACCGACCAAGAAATGTCCTGGTGTCAAAGGGTTTGGATCTGTCGAGTTGGCACTATTCTGTGACAGAGGTCTTGAGTTCAGACATGCCTCAATTTGTGACAAAACTGTACTCAATTCCTCGAAAGTCAAAGTAGAATCACCAAGAACTCGTCTAAGGTGATGTTTTGTACTTTTTATCCCAGCTTCCCACATACCTCCGAAGTTAGGAGAGTGAGGCGGGATGAAATGCCATTCTGTTCCATTATTGGCCAATAAAGCTGCTATTTCTCGAGGAAGAGAAGCACATTCATTGTGAAACATTGCCTTAAGCTCCTTTGAAGCTCCAACGAAGTTGGTGCCGTTGTCACTGTAAAGATGACTGCAGTGACCACGTCTGGCGACAAAACGTTTAAAGGCTGATAGGAAGCCTTCAGATGTCAAATCAGAGACCGCTTCGATGTGCACAGCACGAGTTGCCATGCAAACAAAAAGACATATATATCCTTTGTAGGACTTATGGCCGCGACCCTTAGCTGTTCTCATTTGAATTGGACCCGCATAATCGACGCCCAAATGAAGAAAAGGTTTACTAGGTGTCACCCTGCATGACGGCAACTGCCCCATCAGATGATTTCTTGTTACAGCTGCATGACGAATACATGGTACACAGTTGTGGATATGAGTTTTAATCAACTGCTTACCTCGCACAATCCAATATTTTGACCGAAGGAAATTTAATGTCAATTGTGGACCGCCGTGCAGTACGCGTTGATGAGCGTCCGATATGAGCAGTTTCGTCAAATGAGACTGATAAGGAACAATGATAGGGTGCTTCATATTGTCATCTAACTGAGAATTTTGGATTCTTCCTCCCACTCTCATGAGGCCCCTATCATCCAAATAAGGATTCAAAGAAATCAAACCGCTGTTTTTGCTAACGTTTTTACCAGCTCGTATTGCTTCTATTTCTGTCTCAAACCACACTATTTGACAGAGCATGAGACAGCGATGGATAGTATCTGCGATTTCAGAAGCTGTTAGGTAAGGCGGTAACTGTGTCCGTAATGCTTTAGCCACCTTTAAATTCAAAAATCGTCTGCAATAGGCTAACGACCTGGTTAACTTACGGAAAGATGAAAATCTGGACCATATCAATTCGATCGAATTGTCGGTTACCTCTGCCGCATGAACCTTAACAGATCTCTGTTCCAGTTTGGTCATTATAGCTTTAGGTCTGCAATATGCTATGGTGTCAGCTACCAACCACGGGGGTCCGTGTTTCCAAAGCGAATCATTTAATAGAGATGTGGGTGTTGTTCCCCTCGAAGCAATATCTGCGGGATTATTTTTTGTGTCCACATAATGCCATTGAGTGGAGTCGAGGGCAGTAAGGATTTCAGATGTCCGATTTGCAACGAAGGTTTTCCACCGACTCGGATGATCGCTCAACCATGCTAGCACGACTGTTGAATCCGTCCATGCATGTAAGTCTGTTTTTTGAACATTCAAAACTCGAGCTACTTCTAACAGTAATTTGGTAACTAAAACTGCTCCACATAACTCCAGTCTTGGAATTGAAACCTGTTTTATGGGAGCCACCTTTGTTTTTGCAGTTACCAGATTGCAGTTTATTTGGCCTTCACTATCGATAACTCTCATGTAAACAACCGCGGCGTACGCCACACTTGATGCATCAGAGAAACCATGTAATTCTACTGTTTGATCATTGTTTTTTCTTTGCAGCCATCGCGGAATCCTAAATTCATTGAGTTTTTGTAACTCGCAACGGTAAAACTGCCATTCAGCTAGAAGCTCTGCAGATAGTTCGTCATCCCAATCTAAACCACTGATCCACAGTTTTTGGATGAAGATCTTTGCGGTAATTATACATGGTGCGATCCAACCTAATGGGTCATATAAACGTGAAATCTCTGATATGACACTTCTTTTAGTTTCAGGTGCCGATGACGACGGTGTTGAAAAAGGTAAGTTTACAGTGTAATGGAATTCATCAGAATTACGGTTCCAGGTAAGTCCTAAAATTCTTGTAGTTTCATCTTCCTTAATTTCTAGATTTCTTCCAGTATCCAGTTCTATTTGTTTAAGTAGTTCTTCTCGGTTACTTGTCCATTTCTGTAAGGTGAAACCGGTTTTATTTAAAAGCTCATTAAATTCGTGATAGATTTTTACAGCTTCTTCTTCAGTCTGGCAACCCGTCATGAGATCATCCATATAAAAGTCTGTCATGATTCTACTAGCAGCATATGGATATGATTCGCCTTCATCGCAAGCAGTTTGCTGCAATGCCTTCACTGCCAGGTAAGGTGCGCTAGATATTCCAAATGTAACTCTCAAAAGCCTATATTCCTTTACGTTAGAATGAACGTCTTCTCGCCATAAAATCCTTTGATAGTCTACGTGATCACCAGCCACCTTCACTTGCCGATACATTTTTATGATATCGGCTACTAGACATATAGGGTGTAGTCGCCATCGCATAACAGTATGGCGTAAGTCAGCTTGTAAAGGTGGTCCAACCATTAAAGTGTCGTTCAAAGAAACACCATCGGATCCTTTAGCTGATGCGTCAAATACCACCCTTAATTTTGTGGTCGACTTATTTTCGCGGATTACACCATGATGCGGTAAGTAAACAGCGCCAATTTTATTCTTTTCTATTTCATTGGTAATTTCTTCCATATGACCTTGTGATAAATAATCATTAATTACTGATGTATATTGGGATTTAAGCTCACTATTTTTAGATAGCTTCCGTTCAAGACTATACAACCTTTTTAATGCTATTTCCTTTGTGTTACAGGGAGTCTTACTTGACCGAAATGGCAGCTTTACAATGTAGCGTCCATTTTCATCCCTGCGCGTTGTGGCAGCGAAGTAATCTTCGCATGCTTGTTCTTCCGGACTAAGTATTGATGATTCAGAGTTTGTTGGCTCTGCCTCTAACTCCCAAAATCTTTTTAGGATTTGATCCGTTTCGACCTTTGCATGCATGCTAATAGTTAACTTATGATGCGACTGCCCTTCATCCTCAACTTCTCCAGACACTATCCAACCAAGGTAAGTATCTTGAGCCATTGTTTTACCTCTAGGGTCCTTAATTAAGCCTTCTTTTAAAATTTTAGTATAGGCTTCTGAACCTAGCAAAATATCAATTTTGCTGGGCTTATTGAAATTTGGATCAGCCAACTCAACATTATGAAGTTCTGGCCAATCCACCAATGTAAACTTCCTTTCTGGTAAAATAGAAGTTACCCTACTCAGCACATAAGCTTTTATTTGAAAATTAAAGTTAGGATCAATTAAAGATTGAATGTTAACTTGAACCATGTATTTTGAAGTCAGGTCGCTATGACCTCCCCCCAATCCTGAAATAGTAGTTTTAACGGCTATTTTTTTTAACTTCAATAACTGAACTGCAGATTCTGTTATAAAGGAAGCTTGAGAGCCTTGGTCTAATAAGGCTCTCAAAACTTGAGAATACCCATTTCTCGACCTAGCTTTAACAACGGCGGTAGCTAATAAAACCTGACTATGTACATTTTTCGCGAAATGGGTTGAAATATGAGGTTCAGCCTTGGACTCGTTCTGTGGTGGTTCCTTATTAGCACTGGTGAGGGGTGCGGAAGAGTCCGCCTCCGCACTAGGATCGAATTTTTTGTGCAAAAGAGTGTGATGCTTCCTGTTACAAGTTTTACATTTAATATTCATCCGACAATTAATATTCAAGTGACTTGAGCGAAGGCAATTAAAACACAAACCGTGATTTTTAGCTATCTGGCGACGCTGATCGACTGTTTCCTGAATAAACCTTTTACAACGACACAAGAGATGCTCTTCAGAACAAAGTGGACAGGATATTTTTGAAACTACATGCAATGATTTAGTACTGCTACTTGACTTGCTACTCTGTGGTTCTAAAAATTCAAGAGCTCGAAAACGTTTTTCCAAGAAGTCCCGAAAAGTTTTGAAGCTAGGAAGTTCATCGCAAGATTGACTAACCTGGAGTTCCCACTGCTTCCTAGTCTCAACGTCCAACTTGGAACCTATCAAATAAATAACAATAATATCCCAAGCGTCTACTTGTACCCCTAGATTTGATAACTCATGTAAGCAATCGGTTGTAGTGTCTAAAAGTTGCTTGAGATTTATAGATGACTCAATGGTCATTTGTTTTTGGTTCAGTAGACGCTTGAGAATACAATTCGCCAAGAACCTTTTATTGTTGTATCGGCTATTTAATAGAGACCAACATTTTTTATAGTTTGCATGCGTGATAGGAATGTGCTTTATGAGCTGTGCGGCTTCACCTGACAACTGAGATCTTAAATAGTGTAGTCGTTGTACATCATCAAGAGTTTCATTACCATCAATTAATGACAAAAACAAATCCCTAAATGTTGACCACTCTTGGTATTTACCGCTAAAAATGGGAATGGCTATTTTAGGTAATTTAGCAATCGATTTTGTTTTCGTATCGTTATCTGGTGAAGCCTCACTTTTATTACATGACTGTAAACTAATAGATAAAGCATTTTTTAATTCTACCTTATAAGTTATAAAAATATCCGTGACCGTTTCAAACACGTCATTTTTGATATAACTTGTTGAGTTTAAATCCGCTTCAGTGTATTTCATTAAAAGATCTTCATGTTTTCTTGTGAAATCTTCGAATTGTTTATCCAAAATTTCCAATCGAGATTCTACATATGCTTGATTTACCCTCTCTTTTGGAGACTTTTTGAAATTAATAAGTCCCTTATGAATACGACATTTAATGTCTTCCAATAATCTTAACTGCGCCTCCATGTTATTTAACTTTTACGTGCACTTTGAACACTATTAATAACTTCTCTTACTTGCTCCGATCCGTTCCGCCGACCGCAGTCCGTTCGGCTCAGCACAGCCGACCCGCTCGTCGCTCAGCACGGCTTCGTTGCCGTACAGCTCCGTCGCTGTAGACCGCTATCCCCGCTCAGTTCGGAAATAACATCCGGATCGATGGACCTTATGTCTATGCCTTCAGGGTCGAGAATATTTGTTCACAGCACAACACAGCACTTTTAACACACCAATGTATTAATGAATAAAACCATATGTACTCAGAACGAAGACATTTATTACAAATTAATCAAAATCACTTATTGACAATACAAAAACGTAACCATACCACGCATTTAAATCAGACAACGCCATCTAGGCAAGCAAGTGTAATCGTTGTACAATAATTAAAGTGATACAGTTTGTTAAGACGTGAACAGAAGTTCATTCTGTAACTTGCTCGATTAAAGGCGTACACACCGCATCTGAAGTTTTATATTTTCTCAATAACCAACTACTCCGTCACATTGAATTTTTACACAGGTATTAATAGGAAAGATATGTATATAACATTCAGCCAGGACCTTTGATTTTGGTCAATTTAACCGGTATGTTGTTCTAAACGATGTCGCTATAAACGGTTTTGACTGTATGTGTATTATATCAGCACTACCAAGAATTAGTCACGTCAAAAAGGTAAAATCCACTAAAACACATACAATATTTATCACAAATTGTGCAAAACGTAGCTCGGTAGATGGAATTGGCTTACACAAATTAGACCTAATAAATTAATTTAATTTGCAATTTGTAATCTAAGAAGTTTAATTTCAGAACAGTTTCTTACAGTTATTTAAAATGCGAGTGTAACATCTTGCGTAATTCAGGTCATATCTGCTGGACTAAATAATTAATACCTTTTTTGGTCATAAGACGGAATGTCTTATGGCGTTCGTGTCAAAATAAATTCGGGTCGCCTTTATTCATAGCTGTGAAACTAGCAGGTTTCATCGATTGTCCAATTTTTTCAACAACAAATTAATATGAAAAATCTTCAATCTTACTCATGGTATATTTAAAATAAACCACTCACTAGATAAATAAATAAATATAATTTTATGCAAGATTTAATTATAGTCAAAAGTCACATTAACATCAAGGAATCCAACAGTATCGTGGTTACCTAAGGCACGAAAGGTCGCGGAGTCATCACTAACGGCCTGCGATTTTATGGCGCCTTTTGCCATTGTTGTTTATTTCTACAGGATAAGTACTTGCATTTTTGCATAACCACCACTGGATACACTTTGTTGTTAAGAAATCCTTCTACTTAATAATAAAAAATATTTGTATGCATTTAGAGTTTATGTAAACTAGCGTTCGGTTGTTGAGTTCTAAACATTGTGAAGATCTTTGCAATTTTCTCACATACGATGAAAGTGAAATCAAGCGTCTAGTGTCGAAACTGTGCGTTTATTTAAACGAGTAAATATAACGATATAATGGCATAGTGTCAGAATCAGAACCAATAAATTAACGACTACAATCGTTAGTCATAAAACTTAATAAGTATTAGTTACGTTTTACGTTAGTATTTGTTAAGGGGCCAGTTAAAACTAGCGCAGGGACAGTTTAGTCTGTCTCTGCTTCGCTGAGCTTCCTTTTGACACCCTATTGTACCAAGTTTGTGCCTTGTGTGTGTTTTATGTTTTATAATTTTTGTGTGTCAATAAATGTTTTTTATTTCTTTCATTCTTTTATACACATACATATTTTTATATGTACAGTAAAGCTTTTTTAACCAAAGTATAATCAACGATGTACTTGTCAGTAGGTGTTTGAATGTATTGGATTGCTAAATTGCTAGTAAGTAGTCAATACATAAATAATAGAATACTTGCTACAACCTACACGTAGTTATAAATATTACAGATGTAGGGGGCGATGTGGGCGTGGGTGTGCAAAATTCATGCAAATGGTTCCTGTGAACCTATGTCATAGTCACTGCGCTCGCTAGTTGCCGGCGCGACGCTACAATGGCGAGTAATTATTGTTAACTATACTTAAATTCATTGGTACATTACGTTCATGGTGTAAATATGTCTCGTATTAATAGAGGAGAGACGTATTTTATTTGATGTAAAAGTTTCTTAATTCTAAGTCTTGATGCGCTACTGTTATGTTTGTTATATCGGAATCTAAATGTTATTTTTGCTTTAAATTCAAGAGCTATAAAAATGACGAGAATAAATATATGAAACATTGTAGGTTATTTTAAAAGAAGGTTTTACCGCACCGGCCACATTCATCTTCAGTTAAAGGTATACGGTAGATGCATTATTTATAAACGATTTGCAGTCGAACCCAGACATAGTACCTATTGATTTATCCATACGAGCGTCACAAGAGGTAAAGCTGCGCTTGCGCACGAGCTACTCGCCTTCTTAAGGAACAGACGCTATACGTTGGTATTTAAATCTTATTCGTCAGAGTTTAAAGTTGATTTTACAGTGTATTGTAATATTCAAATAATGTTTTCTTTATTCAAGGTGTATATTTAAGGTAACTCTAGTAAAGTAGCTGCCGATACTTCAGGTATCAATTACAACTAAAATAATGGTTTAATGTAAGCACAAATACATTTTATATTTGAAAATTGGCGTATATTTTACTATTTGCTTGGAATTTTTATCCTGTATTTTGATTCTTGGCTGATTCTTCAACAACAAGTTTTTCGGCAGTTCGCTTAGTCATTTTTAAAAACTATTTAAAAGTTCAAAGTTCTTTCGAAAAGATACTTAAGCATATTAAAATTATAACTACACTTCTAGTTGAGTTTTGAAAGCTAGACCGCGTAGTAAAAGTAGCATTGTAACCGCTGAGCCGCGAGGTTCGCGACCCGCCTTAATGACTTCACAAATCACACTTTCACTGACGGATTTTTACTCTTTTTAAATCACAGTCTGTCGACACAATGCAATATATTTCCCACACATTTATCTTGATTTGAAGTTAATTGATAAAAATTATTGCAATACTTATTGTTTTCAATTTTATTGTAAAAGTTTTTTAGAATTGCAGAAAATTTTATGATTATGTTTATCAGAACTGTGATAAATTTAATTAATGTTACGAATGTTGATACTTGGTGTTTAAGATTTCTTGAGAGTTTTCCACATCTCATTAGCGCACTGATGTAACATGGGTAGGCAACGTTAACGTTCCGAGTTCCGACGCAACTCACTCATCATTTGCCAAAACCCTTCGTCACCCGACTCCATGTTCAAAGCGTCGACGTCAAGTATTTCAGTAACTGGCCCCATAAAATGTTGTAATTTTGCTGATACGATTTCTTATTATGTATTTTTTTAATTTGTAACACCTATTACGATTTTTTCTATGAAAAAAAATTTAAACATTCATTTTAATAGAAATGAAGCAGTGGTATTTTATGGCTCATAAGCTTAAAAGTGATTAAGTGATTACTGATGACAGAAAATTTTCTCGACGTGTTAGCGTGGGAGTGCTCCAGCGACCGCTGCGGCGGAGTGCATGGCTGCCTTGTCGTATCCGGCGCGTAATGTACACCAATCTTCATTAGAGAACACATTTAGCAAATGTTATGAGGCCGGATATGCGGTTTAACAGAGATGTTCTACCGTTTTATTACTATGCTAATCTAATTTAATGTCCTCCGAGTGTATGGCTAAGGAGAGAACACAATTTAGTTTAAGAATAGTGTTTCCATTGTTGTATTTAAAGGCAAAAGTTTTTAAGGTAAGTATTTTCAGATTTATTTGATACGATTTTCAGATGCAAGCACTTTCGATATAACAATAGTGTGACGATAGAAACTCTATTCAAAATAACTTTTTTCCGGAGCATCGATTTCATTGTCTCGATAATTAAGATTCGAGTAGTTTATCCGAAGTGCTTTCTATCGACAGATTGGCTTGTATTCGGTAAGATGCTTCCCATCGATAATCCGCCGTAGAAAGTCTAATCCCGCCTCCGTCACACAACAATGGCCGCTGTCGTAACACACGTCAGAACGGGCGATTTGTTGTGCTCTATCGCTGCATCTGCGCAGCATCGCCACTCCGCCCCGTTCACACTATGTTAAGATTCTTATCAAACTTTACTAGGGATACCGTTAACATTAGACAACCTAGAAATTCTGAGCCACATAATATTGGTATGGTACAAGAAGCGGACCACTAAATGTTATAGGATCACTGCTATCGAGGGAACAAATAGTAAAAATAATTTTGAATACGTTCCTTCAGCCGAGATAAAGGATAAAAATGGGACGAAGACCATTGAGGTGGAAAGGTTTTCTTTGTGGTTATTTTATGTAGCGTTTGGCAACCCTCGTAACGGCCCGGTTTCCATGGCGGCCATGTCTTCACACGATGTTTATCGGATGAGTTTCAATGGATCCGTGCGTCCAGACAACAGATTAGAGTGTAATTGTTTCTGCTGATCGCTCAGATACCGCTAGTTTGTGAAATTATTCAATGTTAGTTCTAATTGAAAACGTCTATTTTGTAAATTTTTAGCTTTCAGTTAATTACGATGTTTTACTTTTTATAATTTCAACACTAAAACATTGTATTCTTACGAAATGAATACCTACTAGGGAAATATCTGGTGGGATGTTGTACCTGTATAGTGTATTGTCTTGGCGTGCGGCGGCGCTGGCGTGCTCTATGAGCAGCGCGAGCGCGCGCGCCTGCTCGCCCAGCGACAGCAGCTCTAGCTCCTCACGCCCCAGCCGATACTGCAGCTCTGCTTGCTCGATACGCGAGTCGATGCTCCTGACACACACAACCACTCATGTCACACCGTCACAACAGTACAGCAGTCAACGTCAGTTGTTACTACTCTCAAAACTAATCTGTAGCCAATGAACCTATTTCTACTTGTCTCTAACACTGGTAACTGTTTTTTTCCAATTTTCTGTCTTTCTTTATTAAAATTCCTTACTCAGTGACATGTGTGTGCTCGAGCCGTTTCCTAAGCTCTTGTATGTTGTCGCGGCGCGTCTGCAGGTCGGCGTTGAGCGCGGTGGCGCGGTCCTCCAGCGCGCGCCTCTCTTCTGCCGACAGCGCAGCCGGCTCCTCGCGACCACCCCGCGACATCCGCGTACCTCGCGGACCCGCCGGCGACGGCGCCTGCGCCGCCAGCCGCGCTGCGCTGAGCGACGCGCTTAGTTGCTTTTTAAGGCTAGTTGGATTCAAATAAATACTTGTCAGTAAAAACTTTATGGAGTTGCTAAAGAATGTCCTAATAAATTTAAATTTTGCGTCAGCGTAATCTTGTGTAATTTAAGTATTAAAATTCGTGTTTTGTCGTAAATCAGGTACGTACAGTAAGTGTTGCATGTCTTACTTCTGTATGAGAGTGTCTTTATCCAGCAGCGCGGCGCGCAGGGCGTCCAGCTCACGCGCGCCTCCTCGCCGCCCGCACCCCGCCAGCGACACCTCGATGCTCGCCATCTTTACAAAACGTACTTATCAGCCATTAATCATTCAAATTACAGCTAAAGAATTAGCCAAAAAGAAGTCGTTGATGATAACAATTTGACAATTGACACGTATGTTAATTAATTATCTCTTACAACTTTTTGAACAAATGACATGCATTACAGGTTACAGATGTTAAAATAATTATGTACATGTGTGACTACGGTGTATTGTGTTTGTAGAGAATTTCAATTCGTAATAACAAGATAGCAGGCAGATGAATGAAATGAAATGTAATGGCATGCGCGGTACAGTGCTCTCAACAGCGAAATTGTCTGTTATTATGTTATTAATTATTAGAAAACGTTTAATGTTGTAGAGTTAAACGAGCGGTCATTTGTGTAATAACAACATTCACTACCGCGCGCTGCCCACATCAATACACCTTCGTAAAAGCACTGTCACTTGATCTTCGATAAATATTTATGACAATCGATAAAGCCTCGTGTCGGAAAAAAATACGCAGTAATAAAAAATAGTGATTTTTACTGACTGTACTTTCTACTGATCAAATCAATCATCTTTACACACACGAAAATATCAAAATCTAATACAAAATTCAAAATACACTACAAAGTTCTACATAATGTTCAATTTTAGATACTCTGTTAAAAAATAATGGGCTTGAATCGGAATTATCTTATCGGCTTATCTTAATGAGGAATTGTTTCGTAGCAACGCATTGAGGGGATTTTTTATAATTTACCGTAATATTGTGTGTTAACTATATAGTAGGTAATAAGTAAGAGGGAATTTATTACTTTATCTTGGTAATTGTTAACGCCGCTTGTCGCTAGATGTCGCTGGGTGTCTATTATTCGTGATAAATTGCTGATAATAGTAGCCCTAGTCTAGTACGGTTACAGCCAGGGCTGCGAGAAACGAAATACAGTCAAAACCGTTTATGGCGACATCGTTTAGAACAACATACCGGTTAAATTGACCAAAATCAAAGGTCCTGGCTGAATGTTATATGACCGCTTTATCGAAAACATTGGTTTTTACGACATTGTTTACTACGACATACCGCATTAAGCGACCACATTTGGTTAATTTTTTCGGAGAATGATATCTGTAGAACGACCGGCTCAGCTGTATTGTAAACAATTTGAATAGGTAACAGTATCCACATCTGGCACAGTATAATAGTCAATGGCTATTATCGTAAAAGTAAACAAAGTTTAGGGTCTTTTGTAATTCTTAGAAACAAAGCACATGCACGCCGTAGCCTCAAGGCCCGCTTCGTCATATCTCTTAAGTCCAGTGTTACCAACCCTACTGTTTTAACAGTAGATTTGCTGTTTTCACATTGATTTCAATGTTTTCTGTTTCATTCCTATTTTCTACTGTTTTTCAACTAGCGTTCAGCGTCACCTATTACACTGCTATGCAAAAATTTTTAATAATCGCTACGTAATAAAACGCAATGACACTAGATGCATACAAAAATGATGGAAAAATGATATTGTTCTTTTATATTATACGTTTGTATTGAAGTAAACAAAATGCGGTTTAATTTCATACATATCTTTCCTATTAATACCTGTCACCGGTTGTTACAACTATCGGTTTTTACGACTCAATATGAGTAGTCCCCTCGATGTCGTTATAACAGATTTTGACTGTAATTCTAATAAAAAATTTAAACGTGAAAGTTAAAACATGTTTCATTGATCAGAGAACACATCTTATAATTTAAATTTTATTCCAAATTTATTTATACATAAATTGTTTATTTGAATTTAATTTTATTCCCGACTTTCAAGCCCTTTGTAAGGGTTTGTAATAAGATCGTTATAAAACCATATACAGCTTAACTAGTGAATATTGTTGCCGAGGGATAATTTTATGCAACGGATTATATTAATACTACCTCATGATATATTAACATTTAAATGTCAGTTTCACGTAACAATAGATTTATTTTAGAAACCGTTATTTTTACGAGCCGTGAGTCCGACCGGTTGGACATCCCTGGCCGGCCGGTCGGTGTTGCGGCCCCTATCGCGGCGCATCTGACGTAAGCTTGATGTATGTTCAATTAATTCACAGCTATCTCTACATCTCTCCTTCATTCCACACATTAAGTCGTTACAGAGAGAACGAACTTATTAAATAATGCTCAAATGTGTCTCCGGAGTTAAAGTGACCGAGATTTAATGCTATTTTTTAGTGTTTTACATTGTTTATATCGCTATTAAATCCGTATTAAATATACAGTATTAAATCGTAATAGAGTATTGCCAAATATAAACAACAAAGCTAACTTGTAATAGTCTCTAAATAATGCGATATTTGGCAATTTCACTACCTTATATTTAATTGTAATAAATCTGCATCAAACTAGCCATCTACCTACTGTCAAGCAATATCCATCTCCACCTATAACTAAACATATCGAAATCATTTCAGAGCATTTACTGCTTCAGGCGTAGGCGCTAGTAAGTATTATATTACTTACGTTACGTAATGATGGGGTGTGGAGGCACTGCACATGCGCAGTGACGGCTGTTTTACGACCTGACCGCTGCACGGTTTGTGAGTACTCTCAAACGGTAGCCCTCAACTGACCACCGACTTTACAGATCTTTAGTGTGGCTCAGAAGATTTATCTTTTGAAGTTTGTGTCTTTTGTGGTACATAGATTAATTTCCGCTCATATTAACTGATCAAGATAACTTTTAACGGTAACTGCTGTAAGTTTTATGATAATTTTTTTTATCTAAGACACATGTTTACATAAATGTTTCGGAAAAACTTTCCAATCGGCTATCATATTTGAATGCTAAGTCATATGAAATTTAATGGTACCACATCTCTGGATTCATCTAGATTACGCCAGAGTGCGCCACAATCTACACCCAGCTGTCTAGTTCACTGCTCAATGATCGTGGGCCAGCGCGTGGGCCTGGGCGATCGTTAGCGTCGCTTCCTGCCGCCACGCTTCGTTCCGCTCGGCAGCGCTCGCGCAAGGTGACGCCGTCACTTCACCGCACTTAACTCACATACGACATTAAAACGTACGAAATTATATAACTTAGTAGCATCCGAAATTGACACAATTTAAATTTTGAATTCAAAATTAGTTATTCGACTACCATTTAGTTCTTATACAAATTCCAACCTTTTAATAGTAGTATTGAACAAAAATAAGGCTTTTATACCAGAAATACTTTTTTTATTATTAAATTGGTTTATACTACAGTCATAAAAAAGTAGTTCCTTGTAAGTTATTCTTGTTAGCTTCGCTTAATGCTTAAGTTAAACACTTAGTTGATGTTCTACGATCAAGGACCTCTGAAATATACGAGAAAAAACCTACACAAGTCCAGATAAAGCAACTTAGAAGACGCCGCGTTTGTTTTTGTTGCTGTAAATCTTGTTCTTAAAGAAAACAACGGATTACATAAATTCATGTGAATTTCAATCTAACCACATTTTTACTACACTCGTTCTACTATACTATTCATTATGTACTATTGTTTTCTTTATTGTATTACGAAATAGACTAATTAGAGGTTACACTAAAATTAATCAAACAAAAACCATACATTTAAGACCATCAGGTAAAATACAATAACTCTTTAATATTTACTTTAATAACTACTACACGTGCATACAATTATTCTTGTTTAATTTATTGTCCTAATTATTACTTGTAAGATGAAATTACGAATATTATTAACTCTAATTAACTCTAAATGATTGTAAAAGATATTTTATATGGTTAATAGTACATTGAAGCTTGATGCAAATTATTTATCGATAATAAATTATACTTTCAAGAATATTTCAAATTTCACTATGACCATAAAGAGAATACATAACTTATATATTGTTGTTTATTCCTAAGCAAAAAAAAACCAACAACTAATATAAAATGTACATGTATAGGTTACATATCGAGCACAAAGTTTCACAAGAAGTTAGATCAAAGTAGAGTTATAATTATTTTGTGATTTCCTTTAATATACTTTTAATGTTCGTATTATGTAAAAATAATATGTAATCTTATTTCTAGCATATAAAATACTCGGACGGCGATCTTTGAAGTGAAACAACTAGAGGTTATTGCACTAACAGATGAAGTAGTAAAAATTGTAATACTTGTAAATGATTTCAATACCTAACTATGTTTTTATATCTCGTTTGATTATCAACAGACAGATTTGCATACGCAGCCATACATAGGTACTGTGCTGTATGAGAAAATGTGAAGTTGTATGAAATTTATATTTATAAGTGAGCTCTTGTAAAGGTTCCGTAGCTAACAATTGCCTATTTTATTGCTAACAAATATATTTTAATAGAGATTTTTTTTCCAATATACTTTAAAAGAACCGTACATCTTTGGGTAACAGTTTATTGGAATTGAGAAATGAGTATAGAAACAATTTAATTTAGTATAAATCAATATAATTCAGTAGTCTTTAGTCAGGATTATTACTAGGGACCTTGTTGTTACAGACGTAAAATAAAAATATTTTTATTACGTTTATGATTGTATAAAATTATTAATAGAGTTTGTAAATAAATCTAAATGAACCCTCCAACGACAGTGTTGCCATTTTCAAGTTTTCCATATTTACCGCGATATGTTCTCTTAGAATAGTGTACGGTTAATAAACCGCTTTATCAACGTTTAATAAAATGTTGTCAGTTGCTCACAAATTAGTTATTCGTTGCTATATTTTATAGCATAACTAGTCTCGACTATCAAACGCTAGTTTATGTTATAACATGACTCTTTATTGATTACTTTGACCGAAGAAGGACTGCTTGTAAACATTTCTTACCACCAAGTTACTTACGATAAAAATACTTTTTTTTGTTGTATGTTATGTTTTGATGTGCGAAAATATTAAAGAGTTAATAAGTTTTTTAATAGTAAGTAAATAGTATAAGGAAGATATGTTAGGCTGTGGGTGCTAGTTCACCGACCTTCGCCTCCAGAGTGTCAAGGTCGACGACCCCGCCCGTCTCCAAGGTTTGCTGCAACAAAGGAGAATATTATTCTTTCTGAGCGTATGGTAATTAGACCAGAGGCAACAGTCGCTGCCGCTTCTACAAGACTGCGTCGTGTATCGCCTATGTGTTGTGTTGTATGCTCAGATTGTTCTTGTGTGTTAACAGCTGCATATGTAAATGTTTGATTTGTTTTATGGAATCAAAGTGTTGAAAAATTATGTAAGAAGTCTGTAACAGATAGAGTAAAATATAGTCCTGATTTCGATTCCGTAAAGAAAAATCAAGCTATACAGTTACATTCAATACCTACCAGACACATTTTCTTTTTTTTAATTCCACTGAATCCACATGTATAATTATGTGTACTTTTTGTTGGTACGCTCATTACGTGGACGTCAATTTTCGACAAATAACCGTTTCTTATGTTTTCATTTCTTAATAATACATAATTAAATACATTTAAACACGTGCATGACTGCCAAAGAAGTAACTGACACGCGTACGAGATTCCTTTGGCAACGTACAGATTTGGAGACCACATATCTGATTGAAGTTCAGTGAACGGCAGACAAAGATATAACACAGGCTCAAGAACTAAATATAAGTACTGTTCCTGATATATTTTTAGAAAGGTTTGTTAACTAACTAGCTTGTAAATGCCGGAAAAAATACAAAAGTAGCGTAGCGTCCAGTTCTATTTAACAGTTTCTCGTTGCAGGGGTCCTATTATGACATTATGCTAGTTTCACACAAGGACAGAACAGTGAAGCAGTGCAGTACTGCTGATGTTGACTACGTTGATTGACGCGTTTAAACAACAGCAATGGTTCTGCTCTCGTGTGAAACTTAATTTAGTGCGGCGTTGCTTTGTGACGTATCAGCTAGCAGCGCCGCTGCAGACCGCGCTCGCACCACTGACTGCGTTTCGTCGGTTTTTCGTCACAAATAATCGACATGGACCGATTGTAATCCTCGTTATACGCTCGTTAAATGGTTCATTTGGGCGAGAAAATTGCTTCATTTTGTTCTATTATTCTATAATTAAGGCGAACCGCGGTCGCATTGGACAGTTTGAAATAAAAGGAAATAACTATGTCCATAGTTTGTAAAACATATACTTGTCCAATTACATCATATTTGGTTTATCAAAAGTTAGTGAAACTAACTTTGATCACGTTATAGAAATTAGTTTCAAAATAAAATCCAAAAATAAAATAAAAATCTGGTTAAATACTACAAATATTTGAGTATAAAAGTTGTGAAGAGATTACTAATCTAAACATATTTCTTAATTTAGTTGTATAGTAAACACTTGAATGCATATGTCAATAAGTGATGTGAGTAAAGGAATAAAAGATAAAGATAGCTTTATTTCCCTTATAACAAGATATAATGTGAATTGTATTATTTACACATTTACAGGTGCCTTTACTAACAATGTTTAAATACTTATCTACTATGCTAATTTTACTTAAATTTATGACGGAAAAGAAAAGAAATAATAATAATTGTTAGTTTGGTTAGTAGTCTCAAACTGTTGTATGCAAAAATATTAGTATTGTTAGTATTATTGTTACTCATGTTCCGTATAAGGGCCGCCTTGCGCGGTAAAAGCCTCCTCCAGAGTACTCCACGTTGTCCTGTCAGTCGTCAGCCTTGTCCAGCAGTGACCCGCTACTTTGGCTATATCGTCGCACCACCGTTGATATGGCCTTCCTTTCCTTCTTTTGTGATCGATTGGCAGCCAGTTGGTTATTATTTTTGTCCATCGTTCATCTTTCACTCGACATCAATACTCGACTTGAAGGAAACTAAATGTCCAAGGTAGATATAGTCTTCAACGTATTCTAACGGTGTGTTATCCACAGTGATCTGTATTTGCTCCCTGTTTGTCATAACCTTAGTTTTGCTTTCGTTAATCTTCAGTCCTACCAATCTACTCTGTGCGGCGAGTGATTTTATCATGTATTCTAATTCTTCAGCGGTTTCAGAGAATAATATTATGTCGTCAGCAAATCTTAAGTGACTTAAGTATCGACCATTGATATTTAATCCTTTATTTGACCAGTTCAATCTTCTAAAAACAAATTCCAAAACCGCTATAAATAATTTTGGAGAGAGAGGGTCGCCTTGTCTTACCCCTTTTTCCACTTTAAAGGTTGGTCCTTGACCTTCTAGCTTTATAGTAGCTGTGCTTGCACGGTATATTTCTTTAATTAATTTTATGTAGTCCTCATTTACACCTTGTTCCGCTAGCGCCTGCCATATTGACTCGTGTAATATTGAGTCAAAAGCTTTGCTATAATCAATGAATGCATTATATAGAGGTTTGTCATATTCGCAGTATTTTTCTATAACGATTTTTAATGTGTAAATATGATCCACCGTAGAGAAACCGCGTATAAAGCCGGCCTGCTCGAGTGATTGGTTCTCGTCTACTATTTTTGTTACTCGCCTTAGTAGTGTTGTTGCAAAAACTTTGTACAAGCACGACATTAAACTTATAGGTCTGTAGTTTGCTATTAGTTTAGGATCTCCTTTCTTAAATATAAGTGTGATTTCAGAGCTCGTCCATTGCTGCGGTATCGTTTTAGATTCCAGAATGTCGTTAAATATTTTGGTAAGCGGAGTGGTCAGGACGTCTATGCCCGCGATGATCATTTCATTGGTTATGCCATCGGTTCCTGGACTTTTACCGGTTTTAAGATTTCTTATCGAACATTCTATCTCGCTTTTAATAAATTGCGGCACTGGTTCTCTGTTAACAGCAAGGCGGTAGTTGCTCTCTGTGTGGCAGTCATCCGATTTCTCATATAGTTTTCTGTAGAAGTCGGTGGCAATTTGCAACAGGTTTTGTCTACTCGTGCTTATGAGACCAGCTGTATCTTGAAGTTGACTTATAACTTGTTTTGATCTTGATAGATGTTTGTACGCTTTTTTTACAGCTCCTGTGTTTTTCAAGTGGTCTTCTATGACTCTAATTTTGTATTGGTAGAGGTTATTTTTTATTTTTTTGTGTATTATTCTGTATAATTTGCTAAGTAAGTGTTTTTCTTCTTTTGTTTTGTTAGTTTTATTTTTTAACATTTGTCTTTGTTCTTGTAATTGAATTATTTCCGGCGTTATGACGTGGTTGCTTTCTTCTTTACTTTTTGTGATACAGGAAATTTTGGAGCTTCTAATAATATTTTGTTCTAAATCATTGTACTTTGTTTGGATTGATTGGTTATCTTTGTACTCGTATTTCAGTAATTCATTTCTAAACTTTTTATAATCTATATACTTTACATTAGGTTTGCCATAAGTCGATCGTGATTTTTTTGAAGATTTTATATTTAATGTTGCGCGTACAAGACGATGATCACTTGGGTGTTTAAGAGAGGTAATGACGTTTATGTTTTCAATTAATTTAGGTTTATTTGTCGCTATAAAATCTATCTCATTTTTAGTATATTCGTTGGGTGCTTGCCATGTCCATCTTAATTTGTATGGCTTTTTAAACATTGTGTTTACAATTTTTAGTTTGTGCTTTAAACAAAATTTAATAAAACACTCTCCTCTGCTGTTTCTTTTACCATACCCATATTTCCCCATAACTATGTTTTCTTCATACTTTGGTTCCCCTATTTTTGCGTTCATGTCTCCAAGAAATATTATATTCTGTATGTTTTCTGCAAGTGCTTTGTCAATAGTGTCATAGAACTGTTGTATTTCGTTATCGCTTGCTTTTATTGTAGGCGCGTAAACTTGTAGAATAGTAAAAGACTTATCGTGAAGATCAACCTCTATTGTAGCTACTCTGTCTGAAAAGCCGGTAAAGTTTTTTATTGTTATGTGTTTCTGTTTTTTGACAAGGAAACCTACTCCTTTTTGGCCACTTTTAGTCCCGTAGCAATAAAGCCGGTGTTGACCTCTGTCCTCAATGGTATTACCTTCACGTCTTGTTTCAGATAAGCCAATAATATCCCACTTTATTTGAGATATTGCTTGTTCTAGTTCTATTAATCTAGTTTCGTTAGCTAACGATCTAACATTAAAGGTAGCAATATAGTATTTTCTTACTTCTGGAGGGTTATTGTCTACTGCCCTTGAGTACTACTACTTGAGTAAAGGAATAGAAGCTAAATAATGTACAGAGTGGGAGATGAATCAATAAAATCTTTTAATATATTTTCAGTTATATACAACGTTTGATATTTTATGAAATGTATCAATTTACTGTTTAGTCCACTCACTTGTCCTCGCCCTGTCCAACCGAGGTGTGAGGTCGGACAGGTAGATACGATCAGGTCAGGGTATGAGATCTAATATCTACGGTGTCGCAGACTGCGCTCGACCACAACAAGATTGGACTAGATAATTAAGCTGTTTATATTATAAAACAATTGTTGCATTATATGTTTTATGCGATCATTTATCGCGGTGATTTAAACAAAATTATTGCGTGTTTATTCGACTAGAATGGTGAGTATTTTGTAGGCGGTTGATCCCATCCCCCCACATCCCCTGGCAGACGCGGCGCCGACACCGACGCCGTTTGCTCGGAACAAACGAGATCTTCCCACACTCAAACGTTATGATTCTTCCGGTCGTAGGTGCAATTAAAACATTCTTGTTTCAAATCAAGAATACAGAATATACTTAATCGAAAAATAGATTACCGTCAAAGTTTTATTTTCATTTCGTGTGGTTTTATTTTCATTGACTTGTAATAGTGATTTAGTTTCGAACCTAAGACCTCGTATTTCGCTGCGTGTAATGTTAACTTTTAGGTTGCTGCTTACTTATGGCCTAGTTGGTTTGTACACTTACCAGAGAGGCGGAGCGCTGCTTGTTGTTGAGCTCCTGCTGGCTCCTGCGGTCGTCGCCGGCATCCGACAGCTGCCCAGACTTCCGCGAACTATTATTCACACACAAAAACATTATTATTTGTTAATGAATAACTAAAATAAGTTTTGAACTTTAAAATGATGTCTTCTATTTCTCTTAACCTTCTGCTAGTTTATCTGTTGTTAAATCTTGTCCTAATAAGAATGTAATTCATGTCGTGTTGCGGCCGCGATGTGTGTAGCGTGTCGGCCGCGCTCACTAGAGTGCGACACATACGCGCCTCGCGGTTGCGTTTCTATCTCGGCTTCGTTTTAATTATATATAGAGAAATTGCAAAGGAACTTTAAGACAATTTTTATTATCTACTAGTGATCGAATGTTACAAGTTCGAACACTTAAGTATTGTTGGCTTTTAATAATTGTACAAGATCCCAAAAAAGCCCCGAAATAAAATGAAAAGATCGGGTGGGTGAATCGTTTAATTAGCGTTAGTCGCAAGCACTTTTACGTGTAAACAATGGAATCAATTTTGGAATTGGAATTTTCAGTAACAACTTTCGCGTTGTTACGCATGAACAATAAAAAACCCCTTTTACTACTTTACCTAAAAAAAGCTAACTGTCCTTTACTTTTTCAATCGATATAGCTTAAGGTAATGATTTATCGGCCACGTTTGAAATGGCCACACAGCGCAGCGCTGTATCTGATAATTGGCATTAAGCCGTAAAAGGCCCTTAAAAATTCCAGACCACTCGATAATCCCAATGATAACTACGCTTTAAGCGCTTTATGACAACTTAAAGCGGCTTTACAATGATCGAGGGCGTCAAGAGATGTGAATAAGTGGGTAAATAGTATGATCAAACTTGAGCGTTTATTTACCATCATAGTTGAAAGCTTTGTTGTGCACCCAAAGGATTAAAACTTCTGATAACAGTGGATGTGTATTAAGTGAATAAAAACACGGGTCTTGCAATAGCTTCTACTTTTATTTTATTATCTTGGTAATATTCAAAGATACTGCAATTTTTAGCTGTTTGTGTGTATTATTCGAATATATCTGTAATGTTAGGTTTTTGTTATCGTTTTTGTGTGTTGCTGATTAATAGACTGTAGTGTCGTTGGCGTTGGGCAACTGCAGTCAGGCGCTAGCTAGTGTTAAACAATATCAATTGTGTATAGTGAGAGAATTGTTACTGATTATCTGCCTCGAAACGCAAACCATTGTTGTCAATATAAGAATTTAATTGTAATTAAGGCTATGGAAAAACTATACACGAATTTATTTCTCAGCGCATTGTCAAAGAACATGCTTGAGACAAGGCTTAGCTGTTATTAATCTCGTGTGACTAACAATAACGGTAAATAACAATTTAATTTGTAAAAAGTAAAGTTCGTTTTTTACAAATATAAGTAAATAATTATATTATTCGTACAAAAATTATTAAAATAAACAAATGAATAAGTATAACAACGAAAAAGATTGAAGTTTTTTCTTTGTGTAAAAAAACTTGAACGGGAATGCTCTCAATAAAAACCGACTTTCAAACTATGATATGTTTTCGTGTGGTTACTAATGAAAAATTTAGTGTGTGATGTGTGCGTGTTACCTGGCCAGCTTGCGGTGCGCGCGCCGGCCGCCGCTGATCATGGACAGCGTGCTCATCACCGCGGACATCGCGCTCGCATACGCCGCGCATCTGTCCTACAACCAAACACACAATATTTACTATTTTGCTTATCTATATTTATATTTCTTTACTAATATAATAAAGAGGTAAGGTAAGGTACGCACGCTTTTACCTACCAAACAACAAATAAGTACTACAAGAGATTTATCTTTCGTAATTATGAAATACGATATTTGCAATGATTGCTGGCAACCTTCACCATGTCATTTGTAAATTGATGCATTGTCCCAATCTTTTTGGATAGAATTACATTTGATTCGGATCCCAACGAGTATCGGATTGCTGTTAAATATTTTGCAAGTCGAGTGCACAAATTGACACCGCTTTATTACGAAAAAAAATACTTTTAATTTCTTATTGTATTTTCGTATCGTAATATTTTATTGTCGTATCTCTTTTTGCTAGCTTAACTAGGATTTTCGTGATTTTAAAATAGTTTTCTTATTTTTTTTACTTTGAAGAACTCTTATGAAGACGAAGCAAGTCATAAGAAATTCTTTAACATGATTTAACTTAAGCTTTTAAAAATAATGTTTCACAGTTCCTATTTTAGTCTATTAGCTAGTACCTATTGGTTCCTTAATAGTTTTTTGCTGTAAACCTTGATGTTTACGCATAAATTAATGAATTAAATCTTACTAATATTATAAATCCGAATGTTAAGATGGATGGATGGATGTTTGTTTGAAGGTAACACCAGAACGGCTCAACGGATCTGAATGAAATTTGGCATGGATATAGAACATAGTCTGGAAGAATATATAAGCTACTTATTAAGCTTTTTTTTTAATTCCCCGCGGATGGAGTCGTGGGAGACAGCTAGTATGTTAACATGTTTAATTTCTATTTTATGCTGCAGTTATTGTTGTATATCCGAGCCGTAGGTGGGGTGTTGTCACGTGCTACATAAGCGCCTATCGCCTGTCGCGTTGTGACACCGCTTTTGTAACTCGCCTCTATTGTTGTCGATGTAATCAATACAAAGTGAACGATAAGACCTTGCTACTGTTGCTTGCCATTGCTACTGTTTACAGTGACGCACAAATATTTGAACTTGTTTTCTTTGGTGTTTGCCTTATACATAGTTAATTTAAGTTAAAATGTCACTATTAAAAGCTCAAGCTTTATATTTTATATCTACTTCAAACCAACTTAACTGTTTTTAGTTTTAATGTATTTTTTGAATAATTAGTTAAGTAAAATTTACAGTAAGTACATTTTGTTATCAAGTCTGCGGGTTAGTTTACGCAATAATACTGTTTTTTACTTGCGTAAATTGAACAAAATCAATCGAACTCGGTGATCGCTCATTTGCTGGATATAATTTATTTTTTTACAAAAAAAAAAAAAAGAAATAATTGAAATAAACTACTAAGGTACATTTCTTTCCTATTTAACTAAGCTTTAAGCTTGTGCAAAGTTACTTCTTTGTCGAGTGGCGGATTCAAACCTAATACCGTATGACCAGATGTCAGTAGGTACTCTTAACCATTAACTGTGTATGCTATTATGTACCAATATTTTTTCGGAAATGACTTAAGACAAGTTTTTTTCAAGGGAGAGATAACTACGTCTCATTATCTTACAGTTAGCGGCCGCGCACGTTTTGGGTGTATTATTATGCCCATTGCTTTTTTTAAGTTTTTTTCTCTAGCGTGCGAGAATTTTACCAAAGTATTTTTGGTTATATAGAAAGGATGAAGTAAGTATGGAAATTAAGAAGAATATTTGTAAAGTGTCTATAATTGCAGGTGCCTAAGACCCCACATTTACATTCTCAGCATATTTGTATAAACCTAGTACCTAGTACACCTAAATCTTTTTTTTTTTCAGGTAATAGTTAATAGAGCATGTTGAATTAACTAAAATCAAACACTTTTTCATCTTTACGATCCAATTCAGACTATATAGTTTTGCACATATTTAAAAAAGTAAACAATAGACAATATAAATTAGAAAAAATATAGTGTTTTTTTTTTTTTTTCTCTTTATTTTTATAGGGACTTTGGTTCATATGAACATGTCAGTCCCATAGGAAACAACTTACAATATCATTACACATACATTTACAAGAAAATAACAACAACAAATAAAAGCAAATAATGATAACAAGAAAAAGTATTTACAATTTTATAAGGCCTTTAACACCATGCTGCGGACTCCGTCTGCTAGGTCCGACAATGGTTGGGCCAAGGCACACAGAAGTTCGCCAACATTGAGTCTCGACAAATTGTGCTTTCTAAATAATTCTTTTCTCTCCTCTTCGTTCACGAAACACTCAGCAAGTACGTGTTGCACATCTTGGATCACGCCGCATGATTCACAGTTAGGTGATTGAATTATTTTCATTAGAAAAGCAAACTTGGCACACGGTATATGTCCAGAACGAAGGCGAAGAGTTAAAACAACCAATGACCTGCCTAAACGACACCTGTCAAACCAAGGGATTTGAGGTGGTCGACTCTGGATGGTTTTGTACCAGATACCCTTCTCCTTTGACCTGCGATCATAATGTTCTTGCCAAAGTGTAAAACATAATCTTTTATAGTGGGACAATACTTCAGAGTGATCTGGGAGTATGTCATACTCTGTTCCTTCTGAAACTGCCAGTTTGGCTAAAGTGTCTACTGTTTCATTGCCTTTTAAACCGATATGTGAAGGTGCCCATTGAAGTACTACGCTTCGGTTACTTGTTTGAAATTTTAAAATTTCATCTAGAATGGAATATGCTATCGATACTCCTCTGACTCCAGAGGTGCATCGAGCAATGTGTTGAAGCGCACTTCTGCTATCGGTTATAATGACTACTTTTACTAAGTTAATATCATTCGCATATTTCAAAGCTTCTAGTATAGCAACCATTTCTGCAGACATTATTGTGACGGGATTTAAAATCTATATATATAAAAGAAAGTCGTGTTAGTTACACTATTTATAACTCAAGAACGGCTGAATCGATTTGACTGAAAAATGGTGGGCAGGTAGCTTAGAACCAGGAAACGGACATAGGATAATTTTTATCCCGTTTTCTATTTCTTATTCCGCGCGGACGGAGTCGCGGGTAAAAGCTAGTTTTTAATAAACATTTTTGTTCTAAACATGGATACGAGTAAGCTGCACCTAAACTATTTGAACCTTTAGAGCCATCAGTATACATTTTCTGCCATTCCGCGTATTTATTATTTAGCTCTGTTTCAACATTTGATCTTAATGAGTTAATCTCCTGGAATCTTTTAGCATTATTCAAACAATCTAAAAAAGGTTTTATTACATGTGTTTGGTTAATACTAGATACCCATGTATTTAGACAAAACAAAGGAAGTTGTTCTGAAAAGTATGTTCTAATTGTTTTGATTTCATCGTAAATTACAACTAAAAGAGGTTTCTTTTTTTTCTCCAATAGCTTAACTGGCACAAATTGCTTAATTTACATAGTAGTTCAATTGTAGTGTTATTAGATGTCGATTTACATTTTAAGCAATACTTATATCCTAACATTTTTCTTCTTAAAAATAATGGTACTATGCATAACTCACTTTCCATTACATGGATGGGTGTTGTTTTGATAAATCCACCAATAATGCGCATAGCTTGATTTTGAATTTTATCTAATTTAGAAATATTACTATTAGCGCTTGAATCATATAGAAAACAGCCAAAATCCAATCTACTTCTCACAAGTGCTAAGTACAATTTACGTAAATGTTGCGGGTGGATACCCCAACCCGATCCAGACAAAACTTTTAGTATATTTATATATTTTATTACTTTTTGGCAGATTTCTTTAATGTGTGTTGACCATTTCAATGTTCTATCCATCCACATGCCTAAATATTTGTAGTTATCTACAGGAGATATTCTGTTACCACTAACTTCTAACCTAATTTCTTGTCGCCTTATCCCTCTGCTAAATATCATACATTTTGATTTTTCAACGGAAATTTCCAACCCTAATTTTTGAAGTGAAATTGCTAGGTTTTTCAAGGAATTTTGAATGTGTAATTTGCAATCATTGAGATTCTTGGAAGACGAGTAAACTACAAAATCATCTGCATACTGACATAAGGTAGAATGTTCTGACGGAATATGTAATCCGGAAATAATTATGTTGAATAGCAAAGGAGACATTGGGTCGCCTTGGGCAAGCCCTCTATGAGTCCACCTATTTATTGATACCTTAGTTACTTGACAGTTTACTGATAAGTTTCTTTGTGTTAAGAATGCCCAAATATATTTACAAAATTGTGCCCCAACTTTAAGTTCATCAAGAATTTTAACTAATATATCAACAGGAA
This sequence comes from Papilio machaon, assembly GCF_912999745.1. NCBI lineage: Eukaryota > Metazoa > Arthropoda > Insecta > Lepidoptera > Papilionidae > Papilio > Papilio machaon. Next base: position 339,179 of record NC_059989.1, on the reverse strand, counting down.
CATTATTATAAGCGTTTTCAATATCAATGAAGCACGCTAATGTTGGAATATTTTTAGAGAAACCAATTTGAATATGAGAAACTAAACGTGCTATACAATCTATACAAGACTTGGATTTTCGAAAACCGAGGGTGTGATTGGATAGAATATTATTGTGCTCTATATACCATTCTAATCTTTTGGTAATCATAGCATGAAATATTTTACAAATACACGAAATAAGAGATATAGGTCTTAATTTATCCTTGTTGCCCGATTTTGGTATCGGTATAATTTTCACGGCACGCCATTGAGTAGGTATACATCCGGACGAGAAAATAGAATTATACAAATTTAACAAGAAATGCTTAGCTGGCTCAGGAAGGTTATAAATCATAGAATAAGATATATTGTCATTTCCGGGTGAGGTGTCTTTTTTTTTCAGGTTGTTTTCTAATTCGTAGATAGTGAATTTAGACTCTAAAGTTACATTAGTCGATTTAAATGTAGGCGTATTGGGAAGAACTGAATCAGAGGCAAGACTGTGCAGAAGTTCAGATAATTTTTCTTCTGACGGGTATTGCTTTTGTGAACTTATACCTTTAATCCAACGCATCTTATTCCACAACATAGAACTCGTAGTGTTTTCATCAATACTATCACAAAACTTTTTCCAACTTTTATTCTTAGCGTTTTTGATAGCCTTGGCAGTTTCAGACACTTTTTCTTGGAAGATGGTTAAATTTAAAGGGGTTGGGTTTTTCCTAATTTTTTTTAAAGCTAACCTGCGTTGGGCTACGAGTTTTGACAGGGATTCGTTCCAATATATTTTTGGTTTAAACTTTTTTTCAGGGTCAGTGCAGATTTTTGAAAGCGGTATAAATTTGTTGGCAGCCTTATTAATTTCACTTTCAAAATAGTTATAAGCTGTTTGGACATCACTATTACTTAAACTGTCTTGATTTTCAAACTGGTCAATTAGAGATTTACGGTATGAACTCCAATCAGCTTTTTTAAAATTTCTTTTTTGAATGACGACTACAGTGTTACCAGTTTTTGCACTTATCTTAATTATTAAATGATCACTACCTAAACTTTCATTTGTTACAGACCAATCAAAGTATACAGAAATGTCTGCAGATACGAATGTAATATCCGGTGAGGATTTTTGGAGAACACCATTAACAAGTCTAATTCTAGTATGTTCTCCATTGTTAATGGATACAAATCCCCTTTCCAAAGAGCTATCAAAAAGCTGAGTGCCCCTAACATCCGTTTTGTAAGACCAGCTCGTGTGGTGACCATTAAAGTCACCTCCTATCACACATTTATTTGGAAGCGAGGCAAAAAGTCTATACCAATCATGGGGAGTGGTTCTAACTGAAGATGGACAGTAAATAGAAATAACATTTTCGATAATTTTGCAGTTCAAAATTTTAACATGAATGATTTCTATACCTGTGTTAGTCGTAGTGATTGGGCATTGTTGTGCTTTAACTGATTTATGGACTATTACAGCTACTCCGCCATATGAATCACGTCTATCTTTTCTAAAGATATTATAGTCTTTGAGAGCAATTATTGAATCTTCTAATAGCCAAGTTTCGCTTAACATTGCAATGTGAATTTTCTCATGTATTAAAAGAGCTTCAAAAGATACCAACTTAGGCCTAAAACTTTGTGAATTCCATTGCAATAGGTTTATTTTAAAGTCTTTGAGAAATCTATCCATTATAAACGCTTAAAAGTTTGTTTATCATACCTTCTTCCGTAATAAAACTTATGAAAACTTTTTTCATCTCTTGGAATATCACTTTTAGTATTTCTAATATCTTTTCTTCTGTATTCTCTGTAGATAAAATTATGTTCTTTACCTTTTTAAATATCTTTCCAACTTTGGACTCATTCTCTTTTTGTTGATCTTCTTCTACATTCCTATTGGTTTCCGTTCTTAATACCTTTTTATTTTTTGTTACTCCACTTGTCATGGGTATATTCTCCATGTCTACATGATTTTGGTCATCACGTTTAGTCTTTTTTTGTTTATTCTTGTTTTTTTTTCCAACCTTGGATTGCCTGTTAATGCTGTATTGATCTTCGCTTTCTACCACTGCATCTATTTCTTCGCTGCTGTCAGAAAGGAGTACATCTCTGTATGATTTTTAAGAGTATTACTTCCGTTGTTTAAATTTATGGTTGGAGTTATTTCCTCTGTATAACATATTTTCTTCTCCCTAAGGTATATATTTAAGGCTTCTCTATACATAACATTTCGACGGCTCATTATGTTCCGAATCTTTTTTTCTTTAAGGAATATTGGGCAGGATTTATCGAGAGCCATGTGAGCACCTTTGCAGTTAATACATGTATATGCCTCCGTTAAACAATTTTCATGTTTGTCTCCACATTTTGGGCATCTAATGTTTTTGTTTGGGCAGAATTTTACCTGGTGTCCAAATTTCCAACATCCAGAACATTGTGTTACAGGAAAGTGGAATGAGTCAACCTTGAACCTACATCCATATCCATAAACGTATGGAGGTAGTTTATCACTTTTGAAGACCACCTTAAAAGTCTCGCTATCTATCCATTTTCCATTTGAATCTAATCTCTTAAGTCTTTTCATAGAAATAATTTCACAAGACGATTTTAGATTTTCTAAAATTTCTTTCTCTTCAATCACTAAATCAATGCCTTTAATCACACCATAACATAGATTGCATTCACTTGTCAGACGGCAGTTACCGCCTAGTTCAGATATTTGTTTACACGTAATCAATGATTCAGCGTCTTTCTTATTTGTGAATTTAATCAAAACTTTATATGGGTTTTTGTATCGTATTTGTAAAATATTCTGGATATTATTAGATTTAAGTAGTTTAGCCATTGCTATTTGTTTAGGTAGACATTGTAAGGACGAAATGCAAACCTCGTAATACTCCTCAGCTTGTACGGAACTTGGTATATTCGGAATAATTTCTATGTTAACATTGTCAGAAGTCTCTTTCTTTTGGTTTTTACTTTTTCTCTTAGATACAGTCACAAAACCGTCGGCACAATTATCTGTACTGGAATCACTGTGTTTTCTCTTCTCTGTTGACATGTTTTCAGCTTGGGCTACTTCCATCGGACTTTCACTAGAATTATACCGATTGATAATTTCATTGATTTCATCATCATCATCACCACACTCACTCATTTAAATTATAAAAAAAAAAAGGGTACTTGTAGAAATCGATTCGTTGGACGTGTTAACAAAGCGAAGTCTCGCGCGCGAATGAAAATATAGTGTTCGATTTTTGTGTTTGAATATATTCTTTTGTAAAAAACCTCTTTCCTAATCTTTGACAGAGTTGTTTCGATGCAAACTTAATAGTCTAAGAGCCCGTGAACCCCAGACCTTCGTTATTTTATAAAAGCTGAAAGTTTGTCAGCGCATGCTCCCAACACAGGTAAGAACGATGGACTATTATGAAGTTTGGGTTACCGTGGCTTTAGCAGGTAAACGGTACTAAAGGTGTGTAAAATACCGATCTAAATTCATCAAATAATAAAGTGTGATTTTTTGGTATTACCTTCAGAATATTATTAAAAATCAGGTTATTAATTGCCAGACACTTAACATCGTGGCAACCCCTTGCCAGACACCCCTAATGTTCATGAAATTATAATTCTACTTATGTTATAGTATAAAAGCTGATTTTTATATATAATACTTAGGTAATAATTAGATGATGTTTCCTCATCAGCCAGACATTTTTGATAGTTCCAACCCCTTGCCAGACAATGATGTAGGGTCGCTGTAGGAGCGAGCGCGAGACAGTATATGTATGGTGGGTGCGAGTGAGATGGCGAGATAGGTCTATCGCGATCCCTCAATAACAGATTATAAAAAAAAAACCAAATAAATAATACTCAAAAATTTAATTAAAAACATATTAATAACATTACAAGTTATTATAGAGCAAGAGCCCGTGAACCCCAGACCTTCATTATTAGTAGTAGTAAAAGTAGTATCCATTTCAATGGAATTCTCTGCATATATTCTCTCCAATGAATCAGTATATAATTCATGTAAATGAATCAATAAATGACAGCGGCCATTGTTGATAATATCTTCTTCTATGATGCTACAAATTTCATTGAAAGATTCTTGGTGGTACTCTCGATAATGATGCCAATCACTTTTAACAGATATTTTCGCCAATGAAGATATTTTATTATTAAACTGAATCCTACAGTCAGTGTGACAGTATATTTTCGGACTTGCAATACTTTCCAATCTACTTAACAACTCATTATACTCTTTTTGATTTTCAATGCTAGACATTATACGAGACTGAAATTGGTTTTTATCACCTTCATGGAGTGGAAGCATTTTTGATCTCACTTGTCTCTTTTTTTTATTGCAAAATAAACAAATTTTTTTACTTATACTGATTAAAATGACTTATGACTTATGACTGATGAAAAAATATTTTACCCCAGAACCTAAAAATTCTAAAAAGACTGTTGAAACAGAGCAAGAAAAAGAGCCATCTAAAGACGTAAATATATCAACAGACGATTCAATACCAGGTTCATCGCATTTGTCTGAGTTAACTGTATCACATCCACCTTCAGCTTCTCAATCAACAGAACTTCAACCTTCCCAGGCAGCTGTGGACATTCGCGGACTTGAAGAAGTGAGTGAAAATGCTAATGCAACCACAGAAGTAAATAGTTCGATTCAAAGTGATACCAGTGTTGATATAAGTAAAAAAATTTGTTTATTTTGCAATAAAAAAAGAGACATTTCATTCAATTCATTTCAATTCATTCATTTCAATTCAGTTTAATAATAAAATATCTTCATTGGCGAAAATATCTGTTAAAAGTGATTGGCATCATTATCGAGAGTACCACCAAGAATCTTTCAATGAAATTTGTAGCATCATAGAAGAAGATATTATCAACAATGGCCGCTGTCATTTATTGATTCATTTACATGAATTATATACTGATTCATTGGAGAGAATATATGCAGAGAATTCCATTGAAATGGATACTACTTTTACTACTACTAATAATGAAGGTCTGGGGTTCACGGGCTCTTGCTCTATAATAACTTGTAATGTTATTAATATGTTTTTAATTAAATTTTTGAGTATTATTTATTTGGTTTTTTTTTATAATCTGTTATTGAGGGATCGCGATAGACCTATCTCGCCATCTCACTCGCACCCACCATACATATACTGTCTCGCGCTCGCTCCTACAGCGACCCTACATCATTGTCTGGCAAGGGGTTGGAACTATCAAAAATGTCTGGCTGATGAGGAAACATCATCTAATTATTACCTAAGTATTATATATAAAAATCAGCTTTTATACTATAACATAAGTAGAATTATAATTTCATGAACATTAGGGGTGTCTGGCAAGGGGTTGCCACGATGTTAAGTGTCTGGCAATCAATAACGTGATTTTTAATAATATTCTGAAGGTAATACCAAAAAATCACACTTTATTATTTGATGAATTTAGATCGGTATTTTACACACCTTTAGTACCGTTTACCTGCCAAAGCCACGGTAACCCAAACTTCATAATAGTCCATCGTTCTTACCTGTGTTGGGAGCATGCGCTGACAAACTTTCAGCTTTTATAAAATAACGAAGGTCTGGGGTTCACGGGCTCTTGCTCTATAATGTTTTGTTCCTATGTATAAAGTATAGTAGATATCATATTAGACATAATTACTTGTACTACAATAGTTTATTGTAAATAAATAGAAGTAACAAAACTTGTCAGCGTGGAGACGAGGCAATGGTTTCCGGACAAAATGTGTACGTTAACCGTCTTGCTATAGGTGTGCCCCGCGGCGCCGCGCTCTCCAACCAAAGCCTGTTATTATGTAGCAAAGATAATGGAGAGGCATTCGATCCCGCCGACGATCCCTTTGATTTGTTTTAAACAGATACTCTACAGTTAAACGCTGAACGTCGATTGCTTTCAACCTGTTTCTAATAACAATGGTAGCGTGGCTCTTTGAATATTATTACGTTTATGCACGCATTAGGGTTTGAACCAAAAAAAAAAATAAGAAACTACTTTTCTCTTATATATAACATTCTCATGTCATAATGTTAGTTACCATACTCCTCCAAAACGACTTGACCGATTTATATGAAATTTTATATGCATATTCTATAGATCTGAGGATCGACTACTATCTATTTTTCATATCCTTATTAATTTTTTTTACTACGGACGGAGACGCGGTGAAATTGCTATAGAAAAAGAATAATGAGTCGCTATAAAATAAAATATTTTCGTATGTGCAACACTGCCCACGACGACGATATACAAAAATGTAACTACTGCGCTTCAACTTTATTTTTCCTTTGCAGTGTAGCGTTACCAACATAACAAGAACAAAAAACAATTGCGGTAAATCTCGACAGAGCGTGTGCAATCCATTTAAAGCCAAATAGCAAGAACACCGTGCAAACTGCACGACGATGGTCTAAGTAAAGGTGCTTTTCAACATGACTGTCGGCTAGACTTGGGTAGCGAGTGAACGAGTGATAAAAACAGCTAGTTCATTTTTTATTGGTGTTTAAGCTCACTCATTCGATCCGTAGCTCAATTACGGCTCTCGCTCACTTGCTGCGATAGGAGCCAGGACAGGACACGCTCGCGTCTCTAGCGATATCTTGTGCTGTTTTTAGCGGCACTTACGCAGCGTAAAAGGACTCGTGCCCGCGTAAAAACGGGCGGCTGATGCGACGTAAATTAAATAGAATGCGGCACAAGATTGCAAACGCAGTAAATTTATGTAACTGATGCATGCATTTTTAAACGTTAAAACGTTATAAACAATGATTTTTTTTCATTGTATCTTTTTTTTATGTTTCATTTAAGTTGATTAAGTTGGTTGAAGTTGAAAATGTCGATGATTCTATCTACGGTACGTTCTAATATCTACATTATTTTTACTTTGTAAGGTAAAAAGGTCAACTCCCTCTGTGTGATCCATTTCGTCCACAGGGGCTGCGCGTGTCATGACACTGCAAAACAAAGCACAGCCCCGACATCTGCGGCATTAGATTGATGACGCGCGCCTCACACCAGATGGCACTGTTCAACACATGCCGACTTATCTTCAATACTATTAGGGGTGTTCTAAAACTTTTTATTTAATTTACTACAGATAGATAAAGTGTATCTATAGTTACCGGTTCACATTAAGTCTATCTTGGAAAATTAATGATGAGTTTAATTTTTACCACCGTTATAAATTCTTTGATACAATCCCAATTATTCCCCCAATCTCGGTGATTCAATTTATTATTTACTACTTTAGCAGCAATTTTTGAGTTCGAGAATTATTGCTGATTCTGCGCCGCTGGCAAAAGCACTAAGCGATGGTGCACGTGTGTGCACCCCGCGCCGGGCAGCGGCCACGCTCCGTCTGGCAAGAAGTTCCGAATGTATTGTCTTAACGGAATTGCTACGCCGTTTTAATTTCTTTTGTTATGTATGATGTCACAGAAGTTCTCTTCAACTTACCTGATATAGGAAAAAACATACGTGTATTTTTTTTCTGGCTAGTTCCTTTAAGATTTATTATAAACAAGTAACACAAACGATGGTAAAATATAATATACTAACTCGGTGTAAAAAAAGAGTTTCGTTTTAAGGAATCGAAGCAAAGTCGTCCACAAACCGGTCGAGCGATGCGCCCTCGAAGAAAGTTTTGCCGTTTTTTGTTTTGTTGTTGTTTTTTACCGCATAATCACAGCTCGCGGCCGGCGGGACAGGGCGGGGGCGGGGGCCACAGGGCCAACACGCTAGAGAATTATCTCCGAGTGAATTTAATTATCCGGATCAATGAATAATTGATGACGGCCGCCGCCGCGCACCAGCCACTTGTCGTGATAACAGGGCGGACATCAAATTATTGATTATTTGTTAAAAATGGTCAATTATAATAGCTTAGGTTTAGCCATTATCTAAACAACGCGTTTATGAAGTGATTTCTGCTAAAAGTTTTTGTTTTATTTTTAACTTACTTATTCTTGTTACTTTACCTTACTTTTCTTGGTACTTGGTAGAACCACACAACTATTCGTTTCGACTACAATGTCATAACTTAGCATGGTAAAGCCAGATGCCATAAATGTAGTCAGGCAAAGCGTGGGCCGGCTACTTACGGCGCAAGCGGCCACGCCAGGTATTGTGCTTCCTCGTACTCATTACACCGGCACGGATTAGTGTAAGTATACACACTCGCTGCTTACTTGATGAACTTAACATAAAAATAAGATAAAACTTATCGAGTACCTTTTACTGACAAACTCAACTATTTTGTCAATTTTTTTAACTACTTAAAGAACAGTTTGGAATCGATCATGTTATCATTATTTATTACGTAATTTATACAACGTTCCAGGTGGATAGATAATTATCCTACAAGTGCTCAGATAAGTGAAGTATGGTCAGGCAGGTGCGTCGGCGCAGACCGATGGCCCGGGGCCTACGGTAGAGGGCAAAGGGTGGAGGGCGAGGGCGCAGGGCGAGGAGTCCGGCGGATCCCGACCGTGAAATGAGCCCATTGTCTGCGCTCCCACGGCCCTCCGGCCTCGAATTAACTGCCAATCGATAAGTGCACAGACCGGGTCACGACCGCCGGACCTCGTAGGCTAGTTCAATGTTTTAGAACCGTTTAAGTTGTTGTCTAAACGATTATTGTGTAATTTAACACTCAAAATAATTTTTAATGGTCGCGTAAACATTGACCTACACACTCGTAACATTTTCACATGATTTCAAGTCTCTTTTTTGGAGTCACTTGCAGATTGTTACAACTAATCACTTTATGGGTGTCTACGTTGCAATTGAAAACGTACTTAAAGCCACGAAGTGATGCTTCGAAAGAAAAGTGTAACCGAATCGAAGCAAATGGAAATTCATAATCTGTATCCGTGTGACTGATCATCGTGAGTGTGAGATGTTTTTTCCCTCCGTCGTTAGTGGTGAAGATCCGTCGCGTCATGTAATCATTGATTTATTACAGCAATAAGTTGTTAGTTCTCTAATTCACTTTTACTCTCTTCACGTGGCGAGACACTTTCTTATAAAATGGAACAAAAAACCATCAACATGATGTCTTGTACCTCACATTAGCGGTATATGAAACTTTCCTTGCTTCGCTGACGTACGCCGATTCCTGCGGCCGCAAATATTCGCCCAACATGTTTATAGAACATATACATTACTGACGAATATTCATCAATCAATAGATAGCTAGATCATCAGCTCTTTATAGGTTCCCTCTAAGATAGGGGTAATCAGACTATGATATAATCTTTGACTATGGCACGCTGGTTCCAGTGCGGTCAAACGACTTCACACGTATCTTTGAATTTCTTCGCAGGTGTATATGTATTCCTTCACCGTAAAAATGTCGATTAAATGTACATATTTAAATCGAATAAAACATTGGTATATGGCGGGATTCGAATCCAGGACCTGCAGTTTACAAGTCATGCGTTTAACCCCTAAGACACCGACGATTTTAGATATATTATTAGCTCGTAAACATTGTCATGATTAACGATGAGATGTGTTAAAATGTAAGATCAAACTGCAACATATTCTGCGAATATAAGTATTTTCAAGCCACGTTCGCCGGAAACCTCCACCGCAACGCAACGGAAGGGATAACGTCTTTCTACTGTGAGAATAAGTTTTTGTATTAACTTTACCATACTTAACTTCTTCGGTCTTAGTTATGTCAAACAATGTCCGATACTTCATAAATTTTATTTTATTACTAGTCTAATAAAATATAGATCCGCCTCTCGGTGGGTACGTGTATGACGACAACTAGTTCTAAGAAAAGTAAAAGCACAGTTTAAAAGAGAAATGATGTTAACTCGAGCGCACATTTTAAAGTAATTAATCATAATTATTGATACTTTGAATTGCTTGTTGGCAGTACACGTATAAGTTGAGAAGAGGAAGGATTTCTAGTATAACCACTACAAAGAATGCTGACATAAAATGGCTAGCGTAATGTACTTGGAAAAATCTGATCAATACACAGGGCCGTATTGAATTTATCGTTATTTAATTTACAAGTAACTATTTATATTTAGAAACAAGTAAAATTACTAATGTTTATAATTATAATAATTATTATTATAATCAAATAATTCTGTTTAAATAGCTAACTTAATTGATCTGTCAGATTTTTATTAGTAATCATATGAGAACGTTTGTTAACATCCGTGTTACTACAACTCATTTCAATTGTAAATTATGTGTGTATTCTAACTAGATCTATGAATGTTAGAATTTTAAGTAAAATAATAAATTAAAGTAATAGGTAGTTTTAATTAATAATTGATAAACCAGAGAGTAACGATTCGTTTTTTTTAGCAATTTTTAAAATAAAAAAAATATATATCATCAAGTCAAGCCCTGAATAAAATCGTAAAAAATATACAAGTTAGTTTGCATTCAGCTCGTAGTGCTATTAACTTAAATTGGAGGCCCTTATACGATTGCACAGATATGTGGCGCGTGCCGTTGTCAACTATTGACCACTGCTAATTATCCAGCCTTTAAGGTCTCGACAATTTAAATACACGTAGAAAAAATTGCGAATATATACAAGCATGTACTTTAACGTTACAAAATTCATGACTTGTTAGGGTACATTAATATACTAAATACAGTTGAACCTGGGTAAGGAGAAAATTATATAAGCCAAAGTTATTGTCCGTTCCCGACAAAGGATCTACATAAGCGAGAAATTCGGAGAAACCTATATAGTGAAAAATATCTTAGTTCCTTGGACTCTCTATTATCCAGGTTCGACTGTATATATCTAAGATACTGATAGGATAATTTACTACATACATTTCAATGTATCTGTGCCCTTATGCATATATGTTACATACACAAATATGCCATTAAAATATCATTATTTGTACAGTATTATTATCTTCTGAGTAGCGCTTGTTTTTAGAAATACAATTTGCAATTACAGCGGCATCAGTTTCGTAAGCCCTTCGATTTTTTACATCTACACAAAAAATAAGTATGAGAAATGTTCTAAACGAAAATTCCGTGTTTCAAGAGAGTAGGGTTCCTTAATGCTACGTTTGAACACTTGCCTATAGCATACTCATTCAAAGACTTTGTTTACAGATTTTTTTTAATTTGTAAATAAACATTTCGCTTATGCACTTATTTCCACACGAAATTTATTTACAAATAAAATGCACTGTAGTGTTACAATTCCTCTCGCTATAACAAAACGAACAAGACAATATAATCATAGGGACGTTTACGACTCGAAATGAGAAACCGAATTAAATTTTTGTGCCTAAGTACTTAGCGCATAATACTTCTTATACGTAAGTAGTTTTTATATGGCGCAGAGTTGACAACCCTGCTATATTCGGCCGTTTTTATAACTACTCGTAATACGGGTTAACTCTCATTTGGTGGACTTAGACAAATGACTGTCGTTAGAGTTGGACCGTGCAGTGGGCAGTGGGCAGGGGGGACCGGACAGTGGGCAGCGGGCAGCGGGGACCGGACAGTGGGCAGCGGGCAGCGGGGACCGGTTAGCGGACGAAAGCATTTCTTTTGGGCGTAAGCTTTAACTTTCGTAACGTGGGGAATGTTGAACTTGTTTACGGTTGCCTCAGTTATTTAAATGTCTTCATCCATTACGTTAAGCGGTTATTTATACATATAACATCGCAGAAGTGTTTCGCTTCGGATATTTTGTAACGGGACGCTTAGAGCAAGATACTACGTACAAAAAATAGTTACTTAATTTTTGAAAAAAATCTTTTACTCTCTAGATAATTTGTTTCGTCACATGAATTCAATATGCGGCAAAAAGGTAAAACCGTTACAATGATCCGTGTATCCCTAATTTATCAATCTGTGTGAGACAATCGTGTCAAATTGACAACCTCTATGTTGAACGACGAGTTTTTTTTTCTCCCTTAAATTTCATTATCGGTATTAAAAGCGATTGCGTGCCATTGTCGTAGTGCATCAAACGCGCCCGTCAGTCGCCGGCGCGGGAAAACATAACATCGAACAAGTTATATGTGATAACATTGTGGTCTATGTTATAAGCGATTCTGATGTTCATTTTTTAATTTTTAAATGATAAGTGATTATTTCATAAGTCACGCCACACGTTACTTTCATAAGTAAGTGAATAAGTTATACCTTGAATTTATTGATTTAAAAAAATGCTGTAAGAATTGTATAAAAATATTTGGAAATAACTGTATATATGTAGTGGGCGCCCATTTGATTGAGATCGTTTACAAAAAAACAGTACTAACTAACAAAATGAAGGAGATACTCAGTAACTTTGGTCAGTTAAGACACCGAATAAAAAAGTATATATTCCCGCCATCTCTTATGACACAGGCGGTAGTGCTATCAAGCCGCGTGACAATGCAATTGTTACACTTTATTTATATCAAGTTGTAAAAGTCAATAGTAACGGTTGTGCGCCGCGATTTGAGGGGGGCGCCACTATCGAGCATTGTGCACAGTTGCGGCCGCTGCTGCAGCGGACAATAAAGTCTGCCGGTGAAGAATGTCGAACTGGGTTTTGTTTAGACATATCCACGATGACTGCACTCGACGGGAAAATCATTGAATCGACAATTGTATTAGGGGATTTATATTATTTATGTAGTTCCAGTTGTGATTTAGTGACGAAATAAATATAACATCATGTCTTATAGTCCAAAAAATTAATATTGCCTAAAAATCGTGTGCAAGTTTTTAAAGATTTGCAGCCCAAGTGATATAAAAGTGTCAAGTTACTAAAAAGATGGTTCATATAAAATCGTCGTAAACGTTTAATTGATAACATTAAAACAATAAGTTATTAGTTTGTCAATCACCAATTAAATACCAATCGAAATTTATGTTTCGAGTATTTCCACCATCTGCCGTGATTAATTATCAATTGTAGTTCGGGGCATTGTCTGTGGTCACTCCAGTGCGGCTCCTCGACCAAAGACTATACAGCACCATTGTAACCCCAAGCAATCTGACCATTGTCCGACCGCTCGCCGGAACAGTTTTGTAAAAAAAAAACAATCAATTTCTCCACTACACTGCCACTTGGAAACAAACACTAATCAGAAATAAAATGTCTAAACACTTGACCTGACACTAACAACAGCATTTATCTCTGAATATTTATAGAGTAAAAAAGTTTGTCTTGAGATTTTTTCGTCTTTGATCCAAGGTTATCTACTTCCGTTGTCGCAGCTGTGTACATTCATAAATTAAAAAAAAAAACTAATTACATTCTTTGAAATCACAATGTGAACTTTACACAATGCGAGTTTCAATAGACGTGAAATAGAAGGGTATAAAATAATTATCGCGCTCATACGCGCATTCGAACAGACATACACATAATAATAACTAGGGGTGTTTTATACTTCGTTATAAGATCCACATTAATCTTAGAAGTTGAACGAACTAGGACTAAAGGGTTGCTCTGAGATTTACATTTATTATTTTATTTAAATAATTATACAACGACATTTAACGTTATTTTTCAATTATATCGTTTGTTACTTGCATTAAACTTTAACGTTTATAAAAGTTTGTGTGCGGAGACTATGTGAGTGGGATAAGGCCATCGAGGTAATGATGATGTTACCTGTATTAAATTTGTCAAAACTTTATAATTAAATCGGCGATAATTTTTGAACAACTGTCGCCGAATTAGAAGCTCATAATACAAATACGGTTTTGCTTATTATAAATTACGAATTTAGATAGAATTATTTTTAATTAATTAAAATTGTATTCACCGGTTGTTATATTAATATTTATACCCCTGCCAGCCCTAGATTCTTTCGGTCCCTTTTTAAAAAATAGGGCGAATGATTTGTAAGGGAATGTCCATGTCACTGGCAGAATAATAGAATGTATTTGAAAGGTCTGTTTACATGCTTCAGAAGCATTTTAAAATATTTGTAATTGGAACAAAAATATTATTGTTCATAAAACAATTGAATTGTTGAATTGTTTAAAATTATTTAAACTACTTTTTAAACGTACATAAATGAAGTTGGAATTTATGTACTTACTATGTATTTTAGTAACATCAACCTCATGTTAAGAAATGTGTTAGAAAGTTGCCGACGAATTAGCGCCCTGGTGTGAAGTCGCTCACTGACGACCCTATTATATATAGCGTTAACAGTACACGAACTCAGGTTTATAGGTGCTAAGCTGTTAAGTGATGTAAAATAAACAAATCTTGACAAACTCATGCTATGTAAAAACCCTTGTTCCTTTGTTTCAAACCTTTGTTCGTACCGTTCAGGAATCGAACTGAGGATTATAAATATCAAAGGCAGACAGCAATATGGCCTTACTTAATTATTTGGCACACAGCACCGGTTACGATAGTCTATTGTGTCTACGATAACCTTCTTTCTAAGTCTAAGGTAAGAGTTTTTTTTATACTATTTCGGGTCTGTTTCGTATTAAATTTTCTAAATTAATGTAGATAGATAATTATTACGCATATATCATAGGAAACGGAAACGGTCATAGGATAATTTTTACCCCGTTTTCTATTTTTTTATTCCGCGCGGACGGAGTCGCGGGTAAAAGCTAGTTTAAAATAAGAGAATTAAGTGAGATATACTGAGAGAAAAGTAATCAAACAAAAGACATCAACGCGGTAGACGATATCGTCGCGCTCGGCCATTTCTTACTATTTTAACAAATATTACGAACACAAGCGATTAGTTCTGATTTCATACAATACTTTATGAAATATGTACATTTTCCTCTGTTAAATGTTTATTACAATTAAATACAATAATTAAGATTCTAGAACATTCAGCTATCTGCGCTTTCTGTTATTAGAAAACTGTTCGTTATGTTTCAAAGTTATCGAAGCTTACGAAGTCGTAATAAAATATAAGATGATCAATGATTTAGATTTCACACGCTTCATGTTAGTTTAATTTTACATAAATTAGTTACAAATGGTCGGTCAGATGTCGCCAAGCGGCGCAGTGAACGGAAATTGGTAATTCAACATAACACATGAGCTGTCGTTGATAGAGGCGTTTAACATGTCTTGGCATTACGCAGAATACGAAAGCTTCACGACAATTTCCTTTCGACACTCGTTTATACCAACGGCCCATTCGTTTCGTTTGACGGCTATTTGTCATGTCCTTATGAGGGTGCGAGAATTATTTTATATATTTTTTCTGTACTAATTGTTGCTGTAATTTCTGTACTGTATTAATTGATAAAATGGACACCTAATCTATCTATTGTCCTTCAAGATTAGTGATTAGTTTGTTAATCTCTTAAGAAGCAGCAATCAATCATTAACATATTAATTATACGAATATACAATCCGTGTTGTCAATCTAATGTAAGTTTTAAATTGATTGAACACGTTATAAAACCACCCAAAAATAATTTATTTAAGCTTCCTTTTTGTTTTGCGGATCCTAATATAAGGATCTAATTAATTCGACGTGTGCGGCACGTCATTAGTTATTCCCGCAACGCCACCAAACGTATAGTAATCGCGTCGTGCCGTGCCGTGCCGCATCGTCTCGTACCGTGTCGCACGGTACTGCACCGTGCCGTGACTCGGGTTATCTCTCATCTATTCAATTACGGAGTCGAGCTTCCATTTTACCTTCACAAATAAAATGAGAACCCCATATTCTAAGCACGACTTGAAAATAATATTTATTTTCAATTTTTATTATAATTAATGTTGTTAATTTATCCAGCGAATATTACATTTCATACAAAAGTTATTTAAAGCGAATGCACACTTCTTTATGCATTTCTTCTGGAATCTACTCGGTAGCCTTTTACAATATCCCAAGAAAAGTGACCGCTAGTTTACAAGTTGTAGATATAAAGGTAACCTCGGACTGCGCGCGAGATTAATTAGATAAATGTTATCATCAGTTTCTAAGAATCCGTATTATTTTAAAAGTAATTAAAACGGATCATATTTAGCATTACTTAAAATAATTGCCATTCGGTACCACTGAATATAACTAAATTTTGTATATATTCATCACCTTAATTTATTCAATTATAATCTAATTAAATTGTTCAATTACAACGTATTTAAATTATTGGGATAAAATAAAAATACAAAAGATCATACCAGACCTAAAATAAATTAAAAGAAATCCTTTTTACAGCACTGAGTTCACAAAACAAACACATGATCGCACAAAAATCAGTAAAACAAAATTTGTTGCACTGCACTTTAGTGAGGCGCGAAAAAGTTTTACCGCGCGACGTATTAGTGCACAACGAGCGACACGCGCACTCGAGTGAAGCTACGCTAGCATACTGTGCCGTGCCGGCTAGCACGCGCCGCACATGTCGTCGACTGTAAAATGTGATCTGTAAAAGTCGTGATAGTCCATACACTTAGGTGAAAGCACAAAAAATTATCATACCAATAAATGCGAATGTTTAGATGGATGGATGGATGGATGTTTGTTTGAAGGTATCTCCAGAACGACTCAACGGATTTCGATGTAGATCATAGTCTGGAAGAACACTTAGGCTACTTTTTTTTTTTAAATATTACGGAGTCGCAGAGGACAGCTACTACAGTTATATTTAGAAAACAAAGAAGTTTTGAATTTACTGTGCTGATGATATTTTCAATGTGTGTACATATTAAGAAATAACGTAAATAGTACAAGTTATGTTTCTCCCGCGCTATGCGGTGCACAGTCAGAGTGTGACCCCTAGGGGGCGCGCGCGTTGTTTTCTTATTTCCCGCGCTCGCGCTCGCGCCCCGTGGCTGCGGCCCACGCCTTTTTTTACAAACTCTTTTTTGCATTCTGTTGCAATATTCCCATTGTTAATAAATTGCAACTCGTTTTATTGCAACTCGACTCACGTAAATACATGTTGTAGATAACCAACTATAATTCATAAAGCACTTAAAATATGTTAGTTTAACACTATATAGATGAGAGAATGTGAAAACGCATTGAAGTCAAATATTACAGATCACCCACCACACCATTGTAAATCAATTTGATTTTTTAACACAACACAAAACCTTAAATGTACAATTTTTTATAGATTATGAAATTTGATATTAATCTCGAAAAACATCGTAAAATTGATCGATAGGCTGCGGTTAGGTTACATGTATAGCTCTGGCTAACGTTAATTTGTAGGGTTTTTTTTGTCCAATTATAATAAACAAATATAATTTGTGATTTAATATTAATGTTCTGCCACAGAAAGGATAAGTGATATTAAAATTTATCACACGTCAGCTTTTTGTTTCTTCTTGAAGAATTGTTTAAATTGTTATTTAAAAAAAACGGTTGCGCTTTATATGTATAACATACAATTGTTAATTTCAGACTACTCATTCTCAACGGCATCAACCTGAATAATAAAGATTTTTTTACATTTTGCAAATAATATTTATATTCGGCGAAGCGTGAAAGGGAGTGAAGACGCTATTTTAAAGTTGAAACTATCATTAAACGAGCAGTTTTTTGTACAACAAAACTTATCCTGTAGCGAATCCGTCTTATGTGTTGCATGAAATTAAAATTGCAGGAACGAGAGAAATATCTGCAAGTCAGTATAACATACAATAACTGGGTACAATAAAAGCCAATACAAGCTCGATACCTTGTTAACTGTTAAATGGCAAGCAATCAGATTAGAACTACAGCGTCTCGCTTTATAGGAAGTATATACTGAACATGAACTGAAGGCAGCCGGGGAACAATACAATTACATATTATCGTCAAGGCAACGTACGGGCACGGGAATACACGCACACCCTGCATTAAACCGGTCCAGGGCTACTGATCGTCTGGTAGCTGTGCCCACGTCAAATAAACCAATAAAAGTTAGAATACATAAACACTGGACATATCACTTTGTATCAAAAATAAAGGGCGGGATGTAAAGGTCAAGGCAAGATAACAGTTGTCCATCTGACATAAATATCAAGCATATGTAATGAAGTACCAAATATTACGTATCACAGTTTTATAACTTGCAAACTCTATGACACAGTTCAATCTGCAGTTTTACTAATAAACATTCAATGGTTAATCAGATCGTTGCATGCTGACGAAGCGAAGTTTTCTCTAACGTTTTTATCGTCTGCAATGCTATTAGAATTGATATAATTACATTTGTATCAATTATCGCGTTACAGCGGCGGGTAGTTGGCGTGCGCGGCTGTCACACTCTCGTGGCCACCACTAGCGCCGCGTGCTCTCTGACTATGCTCATATTTTTTATAAGTTGCAAAATTGCTCTGCTTATCAGAAAGCACAACATTATGGAGATTGGAGTTTAAATGTGAGGAACAAAAAGTTCAACTATTTTTTAATTATATCACGCTCCTGAATTAAACGGAACGACAACGTACTAGATACTATGTTCCGTATATTTGCAGATCAAATTCAACATAAGCGGTCGTCGTCAGCTATATTCCCCGCTCACAGAATTATATTTAAAATTTCCTCGGCCCGTCTCAGCAATCGCGATATTTAGCTCGTACGCACCTCCGGCATTATCAATTCCAAACGATCTCTTAAAATCCTCTGTTAGAAATCTTGCGGACATGATGTACGGTCGAGTCCAGTCACAATAACGCTATTACTGTTCATGAATAAATTAGCCACAACCGGCTTCATATCTCTAATGTTATTCGGTAATACAAAAGCTTTGCGCTTGCATTTTATTTCGACGGACATATTAAAATTTATTATTTTAATTCTGATTAATATGCAGCTATAAAACCTCAAATTGCTCAAATGGTATTAGATTGCGACCACACGTAAGATATACCGTTATTCGCAATTACATTAGTCGCTTGGAAAAACACAAAAATTACTGTTGAAATGATGCGGTGAGTATGAAACAGAGAGAAGCAATATTTGGATCATCGCATTATACGTATTTTTGCTTGTTATTTCTCCGCTATGATTTAGTTTTTAATTTAAATTTATTTCCAGTATTTGCTACGGCGAACGATCGACTTACCGTGGGTATCTCACACCAAAATCTCTGTTTATATTTAAAACATATTATTATGTCCAAAGGTGGGCATTAACTCGTTAATCCGTTAATCGTTAATTAACGAAGTTAAAATTTTCCTTAACGGATTAACTTTTAAGTTAAATTCAAAAAGTGTTAACGCTCTTGGTAACTTCCGTTAAATTCTACATCCGTTAATTTAGTCCGTTAATTGTTACAATAGACACTTATTGACGTGTTGTCATTTTATTTAAATTATGCATCAGGCTACATTCGTAAGTTCGGCTATGTTCGGCGACCGTCGACGAGACGAATGGTGAACGAGAACGAGAGAGAACGAGAACGAGCGAGTGTGATGCATGTTATACAATACACCGAGCGGCCAAGATAGACGTGATCAAAAGAGTACCACAGAATCCTTGTTAGAAAATAGTGACGATTTAAACAGACTTACCTCTATCAAATATTGCGAAGTTTAGGCGCTAGACACCTTCAAAGTTTAATAATTATTTCACATTTACACAAATATCTCTAAAAGTCTTTATTACATTTTATTCACATTAAAACTGGTTTTCATTTATTTAAAATCACTTTTTTTTAGAAAAAGACTTTGTTATAAAATCAACATAAGGTTCGAAAACACTTTACTCTACATACAATAATTGTTATACGTGAGACGCAAAATCTATTAAAAGAGATAAACTCTGCGTTGAATTGCAATCAAAATAATCGAGATTACTCTTCAACGTCGTACCTAAAATACAACTAAACTTTGTTGCAGACAAAAATGTTTATTTTAATGTTGGAGTTTAAAGACAACAAAAATTATAAAAAAAAATAGTTTATGGTTCATTTGAAAAAGCGTACAAATAGGATTTTTTTGTCATTGCGTAGATAAGAAACAAACAATGAAAAATAAATTTAAAAATTCGAAAGACGAAATGTGCACGCAATAATCGTTCCTCAAAAACAAAAGGGATTTAGGTGTTTATTACCGTCGTTTGTTTTTTTGGGGCTTCTTCATAGTCGACGAAAAATAATTTTGCATTTTAAAAATATGAACAAAGGATCAAATGGACAGCCCGAACAGAGAATGCGATAACGAACTCGATGGATTTCTGGCCCCAACCCTTCTAATGGTCGGGGATGCACGTGCGCTGCGCAAAGACAATAGCGAAGATAATTTGTTTGTTTACAAAAAAAAGTATACGACAAAACGAGAAGGAATGAGGAAAAAGATAAAATAATTATGTTAGTGAAATAATGTTAAACTGTGTTATACTAAATTTAATATATGAAATGTTGCCATAAGTGACCTTTACAAAAAGACATCGATTTTATTACGTATATCGAAAGTTTATTTTAAAACTAATCGAATGTCGTTGAAAATAATTCAAAACCATATTCTTACTAATTAACTATAACGATTTTATAGGTGATAAGAAAGAGAGAAGACATCACCCGCGATTGGTTGTTTTCGTTATGTCGTGTAACTTATGCTCTATACACTGAGAGTAATTTAACTTGATTTAACATATAACAATAGATCGGACGATAGATCATTAGATGATAGAAGTTATCGAAGGCATCTCAGTTGTATGGTTTGATGCGTTGAAATGTATCACTGGATTGGTTATATAGTTTATTTATCAATGTTATAATAAGTTTCCTCTGATGTTAGAAGTTTTATTAATAAATCTATATTAATAAATAAAAAGTACGTAAAAAATGATAAGTCTGTTCGTGGGTCCTTAGCTAAAAAAAAAAAAAATATATTACCAAATTATACATAAAAATAAATGTTCAGTTGTTGGAGTATGAGCAAATGAATATCCGGGTGCAAATAGTAACAGATAAATGTAAATACTGTACAAAAGTTTTGATTGTTTTCTTTTGAATATTATCACATGTCTTACTGTTTAATAGAAAATTTGTGTTGTCTAAATTTAGTTAGCTCTCTAATTCCGTGACGTCGGATTGTCGATAAAACAATTGACTGAAAAAGTCAATTGTCCATCATTGTCAGTGTAGTATATAAGTGTGTGTAACTAGTGCATGCTATGTCATTATTATGGTACAGGCATTAGTACATCGCTCCTATTGTCTAAATTATATTTTAGTATTATATAACTAAATTATAGATAGGATTAGCGATCTCCCGAGATTTCGTAAGGGCGGTAAAAAAATAGCCTAAGTTCTATTGAAAGTCTCGACAAAATCGGTCCATGCGATTCGGAGATTATTCATATGGCCATTTCCCGCTTGCGCCTTATACTCGTTATATAAACAAAAATTAACTTTAACTGTTAACTTTAACTTGCGTTAAATTTTCGTAAATTAAACGCTTTAACGATTAACGAAGTTAAATTTTTATTTAACGAATTAACGATTAACGAAGTTAACTTTTTGATTAACTGTGCCCACCTGTGATTATGTCTGTCCTGTATGATGTATGAGGATATACTTATGTAGAGATTTTAATGGTCATTTTGTGCAGTCAAGATATGACCAAGTGGATGTTTTTGACCTTTAGTGGGTTTTATAATTATAATTGTAAATATAAATTCATAATGTCCGGTGTGTCCGCCCGAGCTTAGATATGAATCACGGCTTGCACCGTTACAACTCAAGTTAAAATTAAATCATAGTGTTACACAAAAATACAAAACGTCTTAATTCTGGTTAAAGAAAACAGTAATAAGTGTTACTGTGTTGTATTTTTTTCATTTCCTGTTTACGTTGCGAGATGTGACAAACCGTTACCCATTAGTATGCAATACAATTAATTTCTACGCTTTAAAATTAATTTTATTATTTAAATGTAACATACAAAAAATTTGTAAATTTATAAGCTTTAGTAAAACACTAGCTTTCAATGAATCGATTTATGCAAGTCTTTGCCAACTTTTCAAAAAAGGCAACATACCTCCAACCTACTTCCAACACCAGTTAAGTAACACGTAATAATATTAAAATTTAAGGTATGAAATTTTTTAGTTTCAAATAAAATAAAATAGCATTATTTATTTCTTAAACTATTTTAATGATATTAATTAAGAACATTTTTTGCGTTTCCGTCTCTCGTCGTAACTTGTTTCCGTGTCTCTGACGTCATATTTCATGTTGTCTTCATCCTCGAAAATGTTAGATTTTTTATATCTAGTTGAATCACACTTTCTTCTATAATCTCTTGTATAACTAAAGCTATGTTCTCTGGAATTATATTTATCATGTGTTCGGCAATCGTGTCTATGTTCTGTTGTGTCTCTTGATGATGTACTGGAACTACGTCTTTTGTGTAGATCGTGTCTATGAGAAATCGTCTTTTCTTGGTCTGTCTTTCTACTTTTTGTTTCCGTCTCTCCAGTATATTTAATAGGAACATCATTAGATTTTCTTTCTCTATGTTGTCTTCCTAAACTTTTTTCGTAATAAACAATTCTTCTGCTTGAGCTTTCTAATTGTTTATCTCTAGATGTAGAGTCAGATCTGTTTATCTCTCGTTTATTCCCAATTCTTTTATCTGTGTTACGATCATTTTCTCTCTTTATTGTTATATTGTCCTCCCTGTCTTCCCTGTAATCAGGGGATCCACATTCAGATCGACGGTGATTGTGCCGAGAGTCTGGAGTTTCAATTTTTTCTACTTTGATATTCGTGTCATTTTTTGGTCTAGAAGTGTTGCCATAATCTCGTTTCTCGTCATTATCCAGTGAATCAATTCTTTCTTGTTTGATATCGGTATAAAGTTCTGAATGTCTGTTATTTCTCTGAGTCGGCGGAGTTCGAGTTTTTCCAGATCTTGATCTCTCGGGAGATTTCGATCTTTCCGTTTTGATACAGACTCTGCTCCTATAAGTATTGTTATAACTTGGAGATTGTTCGTCTCTGCGACTTTTTCTTCTATGTTTTGATTCTCTGTCTGTAGTTCTAGAATCTTTGAACTCATCTGAAGTATAAGAATCTCTATTTCTCTTTCTTTTGTAACTATTTCTTGTTTGCGTTTCTTTAATATTTCTATCAGATCTATCTTTGTCCTCGTATCTTCTGTAACTTGACGATGTATTCTTGTCTCTGGTCTCTCTGTAATCATATTCATAAGCTTTTTCTTTTGTAGATATTTTATCTCTGTCAATGTATTTCTCATGACTGTATGAATGATGTCTCTCACTGTTATAATTTCTAGAATTTTGGATTCTTTTCGAACTATAGTTAGTTATTGGCGATGAATTATATCGGTTCGTTTCTCTCGTGTGTGACTTGTAATATTTATTAGGACATTCTCCTCTTACATTTTTATTGGGAATATAAGTTTCTCTGTCCCTGGAGGATGATTTATTAGGATAATCATTTTGAATACACATGTTATCACTTCTTGTCGAATTATTCTCTTTAGACTGTTCAGTAAGCTGCGACATTCCCGAATATGACTCCATCTAAAAATATGTTTTTAATTAAAATCCAATCAATGAATTTTATAACAATATTATTGCATAGGAAATAATGAAAATTGATAACTGATTATACAATATGAGACCTGAGTTTTAATAACGTCTCTTAGGACATCAGAGTAGTTCCGTGTCTTGGCAGCTTGGCGGTACTTAGTGCGGCGGCGTCTCATATCGCGCAGCTCGGCCAGGATCTCAACACGGGACTTCACTTTACTCACTCCCTCATCATTACTACATCTGAAATACCAAAATAAAATCGAAAAAATTGCATAATTATGATTTAGAAAATTAATAATTTGCAGCAATCGCTACCCAAGCATATGAATCTTGAACATTTGAAGATTTATCTTACCCGGGTAGAGCCAAGTCTGCAAGATCATGGCACGATGGCACGGCCTGCACCACGGCATCGTGTATAGCGCGCCGTTCATCACCGGTGTACGTGGCCTGCAGCCGCGCCAGATTCCACGGCTCCGAGCACCGACTCTCCCAATTGTTGCCTTATATTAAATTTATTAAAGAAATCATTCAAAGGCTAGAATGGTAGAGATATAGTTTTAAGTCTCAATGTATGCTTGCTTTAGTGTTTTTCTGATGGCAATTACCATAAAACACATGCAATATTAAAATTAATGTTTGTGTCATACCACAGTTACACTTGTGGAAATGCTTCAAGAAATATTTTCAAACAAATAATTATTTTAGAGCTGAAACTGGAGAATCTAGAGGCCTCTATAAGGGAGAGTTATCCAGTCCCAATAGACAACCTCCATTAGCAATGAACTCAGGTTAAACATCTATAAGCGAGAAAATATTGCGGTCCGTTGGACTCTCGCTTATCCAGGTCGGACTGTATATTTAAATATACAGTCTGTTAAATAATTTAATAAGCATAGATTAGATTGCATAAAATAATTAGCTATAAATTCATGAAAAGGATACAAATCAAGAGCAACATTCATTGATGGATAGGAACAAAAATAACTGCTGTAAAAGGAAAATTCACATCAATATACACGTATATTACATTCTAATAAAAGAATTTGTGTACTAACATAAATTAATAATGACATATAAATGTAGTAAATAGTAGATGTATATAATTCCATACCACTCTTAAACATTGGGTCGCATCTTGATGCATCATTCAGTATTGTAATGATTTGTTGAGTACCTGCATGTAACGGAAAGACAATTTTTTTTTTCATAAAATAGTGAGGTAGAGGTAAACTCTTATATACTGTTTTTGGGGATACAACCCTTCCTACATATCTACTTGCTTTTCTTTCCAACATAATAACAGTAAATTTACCCTACCAATGAAAAAAGTTATCTTTTATATGGAGATCTCATAAGAGATGTAACTCTTTTCATCCCACATCAACATTTCTATTTTTTTTATAGCAATAATATCACATCAAGTAACTTGCTTGTACCATTCTGTGAAACTAACTGATCAAACTATTTCACAAGTATTTTGATTTATAAAATAGTAATCCGTATGAGAGAAATAAACTGACGGAAATGTATGATATCACGTAAAACAATTCACGTACTTAATTTAACCAGAGTATTTGCATAAATATCCAATGGTTCAGGCAACAATTCATCATCTTCTGAATAGCCTTGCAATTTCATGAAACACTTCGTTTGGTGAGATTCAGCCTTCTCCAGGGGTAGTTTGTGGTTGTTATTATACCGGCATGTTACCATTGGTAAGCGCTGCAAGGAAATAAATATTAATTACATGCTTAGGACAAGTCATGTCCATTTAGTGTCCGTCCAATATTTTATTAAAATCTATTTGTCCTCTTTAACAAGTTACGTTCTCTTTTAAATCATTATTAACTTCCTTATATATACAGTACTAATACTTACCGATAAAAGGTTTTTTCGATCCCATTGCAAATTCTGTAGTATCAATGTCAAGTCTTTATCGACTCCTTCGACAAAACTATGCAGTTGATCTAATTGCTTTAATCTTGTTTCCATTTTCATAATTCAATGTATTTTTATTTATGTTAGTCAGTATAACTAAATTAAAAAGAAATTTTAATGGTATTAGACGATATTCTTTCGTTCAAGCCGAAAAAAAAATATGTCAGAGATTGTCAAAGACAAAGATCAAACATCTATTGTGCAAAGAGTAAGTAAAGACCATAAACACAAAGTTTTGTTTTCTTCCCATGATCTCTAAAAATGGACAGGCTAAAAGGCATGGCATTCTGTGTCCATTTGAATTTGCTCCATTTTTTTTTGCGATGGCGATAGTAGTTTTTGGTGGTCGGTGGTGAGAATTGACTGTCAGTAACATCAACAGCCACGCTTAAGTCGGAACACAGCAAAGGCAGCCTTTTCCAAGCAATGACCTATCCATTTATAGTGTCAGTGTTTCTACCAAATATTATTTTCGCCTGTGTCTTGTCTATGGTCTCCCCTGTGAAAAATTCAAACTAAAATGTTTTTTGACAAAATCATAAAATCATTAGTAAAACCTTTTTAAAGCTACCCTACAAATTATTTTTTCATTACGATTATGATTTTTTGAAGAAATCTATTCCGAATCTGATTATCACTGGCAATTACACTCTTGACTTTTGTGACAGTTCTTTCATCCAGTTCCCCTTCCCTCACCTCTCTCATTTGTCTCTTTTACGTCCGATCCGAGCGAGCAAAAGCAAGTGTTTTGGTTGGGGTTAGGTGTGCGAATTTTGATCTGTTTTCTTTACAGGACAATTTGTAATAAATATACAAAACTATCTGAATGTTTGCAGAAAATGGCAGACACAGAGGTGATTATTTTCTAAACCCTATATTGAATCATATTATAAACCGACTATTCTGTTAACGTACGATTCATTTCAGGTGTTAAAGAAATTGAAAGATGTCCCATTTAAAATCCAGACCGCAAGCTTGAAAGAAAGGCGCGAAGTGCTTAAAGAAATCCAAGATGTATTAGCAACGCCGGGTAATTAGTTATTTATTGAATTATCGTTATTACTGATATATGTATGAAGATAGTACATATCAATGTAGTGAAGTTATTAAAGGTTGAGCGAGGTATCGGTCCCTAGATTTATTGATCCAATTCCCAGGTATTTTCAGGTAACTGCATTCAATGGAGTGAACTTAGCTCCCTGTTCCAAAATTTGCCTCCATGTCACTTAGCACTAGTACACCAATGATATTGTCCATTACTATAGGATTTAATAATACACAAGTTACACTTTTTGTACAAAAATAGTGTCACTCTTTAACTCCACTTGTTGTTCCTTTGTCCTAGAGATATTTCAAGAAGACTTTTAGCCTATGTGATTATTAAGTTATAATTATTGAAAGAAAATATTTTGTACTATCACTATCTTGTAGCATCTAATTTAAAGTATCTATATGGTAGGTAAAAAGAAATGTTGTTTGAAATTTAGTTATTTGAACATAGTCCTGTTTAACATCTTTGTGTAATGTTCAGCTTGAAACAAATTATGTAAATTACACTAAGTTGCAAAAAATAGTGATAGTTTTCTTTCATAAATTTAGTGTAAACATTTTCTTCAGGTATAACCGAACCAGCGGTTAGGTTTGTCTGCCGCGTTGTGACATCTACATTGCACCGCTACAGAGATACAACATCACAATTTTATGTCAAGAGTTTGCTGGCATATCTTAGTACCAACCATCGTGAATGGACATTACGCAGTTTTCTACCATTGTTACTTGACATATCGGAAAATTTACGAAATACAGTTACATCGTAAGTAAATTTTCCAATCCATAAAACTAAAAAAGAAATTACTGATTAACTAATAGTGCATTTTTTATTTTAGTAAAAGTACATGCCAAAGTGGTCTATTTGCATTGCACTGGTCAGCGGTAGTGGCCGAAGCATCACTGAAGAACACAGATGAAGATGGCGTTGACTATAATTCCTTGGTATTATCACAAGCCAATTTGTTGGCTGTGGTCACCGCTTACGGAAACAAGAAGAAAAATAATAAAGCATTTACTGCAGTATGTATATTAAATTAGCTATTGCAAAATTGTGCACTAGTGTTAGTGACTTAGAGATATAATTATATTTTGGTTTTAGTTGCACGCCTCATGGACAGCAATTGGTAAAACAAAAACCACCAAGTGGTTTGATGTCCTCACCACTTTACCAACTGACTCCGGTCCCCAAATTCCCATAATTTTCTCTGCCCTATGCAGGCATTTTAAGCAAACTGGAGATGAAGAGATTGTCACCAACCATAAGGTAATATTAATACACAAATTTTATGTCCGTGCATTAACATTTTTAAATATTGTAAAACTAATCATGTAAATATCTGTACAGGCAAAAATGCTGGATAGCTTCATAAAGAATCTGATCAGTGTTAAAAACCGTCCCAATGCAAACTACATCAGTGGTTGCGCAGACCTGCTGCACATGGTGACTTTGGTGGATG
Source organism: Papilio machaon (assembly GCF_912999745.1). Taxonomy (NCBI): domain Eukaryota; kingdom Metazoa; phylum Arthropoda; class Insecta; order Lepidoptera; family Papilionidae; genus Papilio; species Papilio machaon. The sequence continues at coordinate 311,215 of NC_059989.1, read as the reverse complement.
TTAAGGACTCCCTATTGCCAGCACTACAGAAGGCCATGCTTCGTAGTCCCGAGACTATTATCCAAGCGGTCGGGGAGGTGTTTGCCAATCTGGTATTATTTGTAGATGGAACTGCTGTTGATATTGGCAAAAGTTTAATAGGTATGAACAATTGTATTACTAAAAATTATTACATTTTAATCCAGTAATATACACTAGTATATGACGTTGGTGATAGTGAACAAGATTGTTGCCTTCTGTAGGTAATCTCCACTCAAAAGATGCATGGGCTCGAGTGGAGGCCAACAAGGCGCTGGGGCACCTGGCGCGTCGGTGCTCCGCGCTACCGGCCGCGCGCCCTCTGCTCGCCAGCGTCTTCGCCGAGTACCACGGTGCCAGCGGGAAACTCACCTCCAGCGAAGATAAAATTGCTGTATTACAGGTCAGTACACAGGCCGTACTTTAAAAGCATTCGGCCAAACAGAGGATATTAATTAAATTTTCTACGATATTTTTAATCACAATCAATCCAATCTACAGTCCGTTGTGTACCTCACAAATGGAAAATATAATAATGCTCCAAACTGAATTAATGTGATGTGGTTTGTAATAATTTATACAAAAGTTGGTCTGTTTATTAGGGTGCGGGTACACTTAGTGAACTAGCGGTGAGTGAGGAAGACTTTACGGCGCTGTACGAGGAGGTGACGAGCCAGGTGTCGCGTGTGCTGGACAGCGAGTCCCACGAGCGCACCCTGTGCGTCGCGCTCGACGTGCTCAGCCTGTGGACGCAGCGATTGCGTGCTCCGCTACACTCCAAGGTCTATGAGATATTCAAGGTGTGTAATACATTGTCATTTAATGAATTATGCATTGCTTCCAATATATATTTAATTGAAATTATATGTTATTTGTAGAAGAACCTGTCCGCAAAGAACAGCACGCCGGCAGTGCGTAGTGCGTACGTGTCGCTGTTGACGCGCGCAGTGCGGGGGGGCGTGTCCGCTGCGCACGCGCAGGCGCTCCGCCCCACGCTGCTCAGCACGCTCGAGCGCGCCGCCGCGCAGCCGCCACAGGTGAAAAGCCAGACCTAGAATAAAACTAGATGTCTTTCTATTGCACAATATTATTGTAAAAAAAAAAATACAAAAATATCAGTCCGGTATCATTTGGTTCGTTTTGTAGCACCCAATCGTAAACGAGGCGATCTCGGCCATGCTGGGCTTGATACTGATGGACGAGGACCGGCAGTTGCCCGCGAAGACCGCGGTGTGGTCCATGCTGGTGCACCATGACAAGCATGTGCTGCTGCAGGACCGAGTGCTCGCCGCCGCACCGGATGATGGTGACTAGAGCTTTCTTACTTTCTATTGTGATCATATGAAACTTTTTAACAATAGTCTGTAGTTTAAGTACTTTTTTTTGCGAGAGCGACTTACTATTGAAAAATCAGTATATAATAATTGTTTAACCGCAGTTCAATGTTAAATAGACGTAGTACTGTTGCGATTTGTAGTTATATCAAACCACCGAAAATTCATTAAAATGTGATTTGTATTTCAGTTTGTCTTAATTGCTGCAGTGATCGGTTGCACTATAACATTTACCCCTTTATAGTCCTAACGCAGGTGGTGTTGCTATGCAGCGCGGCGCTGGAGCGGTACGATGTCGTGGCGAGTGACGGCGACTCTCCCGTGTACCGCGCGCTGGTGCTCGTGCTGCTGTCCACCGCCAAGCCGGTGCGCAGCGCCGCGCTGCAAGAGGTCAGCTCCCTCCTCGCCAGGGAGGACCGGGCGCAGGTGGCCCGCTTCCTGGCCCTCAAGCTCAACGAAGTGCTGGAGGAGGGAAAAATATTCACCGTTAAGGAGAAAAGTCCCCCCGAAGAGAAGGCCGAAGTTACAGGGAAGATGATCATAGATTGTGTTCATGCCATTTGTTCCTACAGAGGTGAGATGTCTTATTATTATTGCTCCATACATATGTTTTGATGGAAGCGTTGGGCTACATGTTAAACTATAATACAGTAAACTAAAAGAATAAATGTAAGAAAATGATCTTTATATTGTACAGATTACCCTTCCGATGAATTGGAAGGGCTAGCGATAGACATCCTGCCGAGCTGCCACCACCCGGTGGCGGCCGCGGGTGGCGGAGGTGGTCGCGCCTGGCTGCGGCTGCTGGCACACCTGCGCCTGCAGCCGCGGGACCTCGTCGCCCGCCACTGCACCCAGCTCAGGGCCACCTACATCGACGGTTACACGCCCACACCGGTACTGAGCTATTCTGATCGAAGCTCGCTATCTTATTTTTATATACGTAATAGAATCCATTCCATGAGGTTGTTTAATATTGTGTGTGTTGTGCAGACGATGTCCAACATCGTGTCGTCGCTGGTGGCGGCCAACGAGCAGGCGGTGGGCGGCGCTGCGCTGGCGGCGGCGCTGGATGCGCTGCGGGAGCCCGACCTGCTGCGCGTCACTCGCGACGAGTACTTCGTGTTCCTCACGCCACCAGGCGATCTCTACGACAAGAGCGTCGTACCAGGGTACCGCCGTCCTTCTCTTGACTTATGTATTCCTTACATGTCACTTTGTGATATTAAGTTGTATATTTGTATTAACAGCAATGATGACGGCAAGGAGATGAACTTGAAGCGCGAGAGCAAGGCGTACAGCTACAAGGAGCAGCTGGAGGAGCTACAGCTGCGCCGCGAGCTCGAGGAGAAGCGGCGCCGCGAGGGCCACGCTAAGCAGGTGCCCTCGCCTGCACAACATTTACAAGAAACGTTTTTTATTTCTTATGCCATCTTTGATTAATGTTGTGTATTTCCATAGGTGCCGCTGTCTGCTAAACAAAAGGAAGCTATCAAATTGCAGCTGGCAAAGGAGAGCATTATTCGTGACAGACTCACCGCGGTAACTAACTGCCTATATTTTGTGTTTTAGTCTGTATCGACTCTAGTGCTAACCGGTATCTGTACGCGGTGCAGCTGAACGAGCGCGTGGTGGTGGCGGAGCAGCTGGTGAGCGCGGTGCAGGCGGGCTCGGCGGCCGCGGTGTGCCAGCAGGCTCGGCACGTGGTGTCCGCCGTGTTGGCCGCGCTGCGCAGCCCGCTGGCCGCTCCGCGCCTCGCCCCGCTCTACCTGCGCCTGCGCCCCGCCCTGCTGCCGAGACACGCTCTGCTCGGCGACACCGCCGCCCGAGTCGCACTCAGGTACCCGATGTGCACAACATACACACACACAGTCTTGATGACGACATAATAAATATATCAACGACAATCGAAACAGGTTACACAAGCCGCAGTGCGATCTGGAGCCGTGCTGGGAGGAGGAGGAGCTGGGCAAGGCGACGGTGCGCACCATCGGCCTGCTGCACGCCGCCACCGCCGAACCCAAGCCCAGCGCGGAGGCCGATGCGCCCGCGCCGCCGCACGCAGCCGCTAACCACTTCACCGCGCCCGGCTTCTGCTACATATTCCCTTTGCTCAAACAAGGTACAATTATATACTTGAAACTTCATTATTAAATTACAAATACTGTAATCAATTTGTCTTTTGATGTGAAACATCTATAGGATCACTTGTAAACCGAATCGTTGGCGTGGCGACGCTTGCCGTGGCGACGGGTCGCCACGCTATACTAAGTTATACATATATATATTTTTAACTATGATACCTGTTTGTGCGCCAGGTCTGACGGGGCCGGCGCGCGGGGACGAGGCGGCCATGGTGAGCGGGCTGGCGGTGATAGCGCGCCACGCCAGACTGCGCGGCGAGCCGCACGACCCGCGGGACATGCTGCGCCCCGCGCTCTTCCCCATCGACCACATGTTCCGTCTGCTCATAGACGTCATCAGTGAGTCAAACGAGCGAACGAACGCACTTGTTTTTGTTTTCAGTATTTAATTTTTGCATATTGTGTGAACAGGCAACACGAGTAAGCGCGTGCAGGCGGCGGCGACGCTGGCGCTGCTGGAGACGGCGGAGTGCGCGGCGCGCGGCGACCTCTCGCTCGACGACGCCACCTGTCTGCTGGCCGGCCTGCAGAACCCGCAAGAGGTCGCTCGCTTTCTTCATACTTCATATGGTTCAACTAAATATATTTTTAAAACAATGAGATTTGTAATTTCAGGTAGTGCGTGACGCAGCACTGCGCGCACTCCTCTGCGTCGCCGACTGTCTGTCGCCTCTGCTGGACGACCTCGAGCACGGCTTAGAAATTACAAAGCGCCTTTATATTGCTACATTTGATGTCTCCGAAGATAACAAGTTGGCTATATCTTGTATCAATATTGAAGTTTAATGTACGCGATGTGCACTTCCTCACGACAGGCAATTTGTCGCAGGAAACTGGCGTACGAGCTGTGGAGCAAGGTGCCGCGCGCGGAGGCGTGGCTGAGCGGCGCGGAGGCGGAGCTCGTGCGCGAGCTGGTGCGCGAGGTGCAGCACCCAGCCGAGCCTGTGCAGCGGGCCGCCGCAGACGCTCTCGCGACGCTCGTGGCGCGCGCCGACAGCGAGGACTGCGCCCCCAGCAGAGTCATGCACATGCTTCACGACCTCTACGAGGAGAAGTACCCCGTCAGTATCCACCATTACTTAAATGACAAATTAAATTTAAGAAAAAAAATGTTGAAGCATCTTTACTATTCTTCACGTGTTCTGATGTAGTGGTTATTTACAGTTAATCCCCGCGAAGCTGGATCAGTTCGGGCACGAGCGCGAGTCGGCGGTGGACGAGTGGGGCGCCCGACGCGGCGCGGCGCTGGGACTGCGCGCTCTGGCGCCGCGGCTGACCGCCGAGGATGTGCCGGCCGCCACCGCCTTCTTCGTGCAGCGCGGCCTGGCAGACCGCAGAGACGAGGTGCGCGAGGAGATGCTCGCCGCCGCCATGGCCGTAGTCGACCTGCACGGCAAGGTAATAACTCGCGCATTCTATTTATGTAAAGTTTTTGTGACATTGGTTTATTTTCTGTTTTTTTACGCATCGTGCATAGCTATGATTGGTTGCACGAAACCTTATTTAAAACTCATTCAACCCGTATAGGAGACGTTGAGCAGTCAGCTGCCGGTGTTCGAGAACTTCCTGGACACGGCGCCCAAGTCCGGTGGGTACGACGCGGTGCGCCAGTGCGTCGTGCTGCTGGTGGGCTCGCTGGCGCGCCACTTGGAGCCCCACGACGCGCGCATCCGCCCCATCACGCTGCGCCTCGTCGCCGCACTCTCCACGCCCAGCCAGCCGGTAACCGCCCACACTGCCGCCCACACTGCCGCCCACTCTGCCGCCCACACTGCCGCCCACTCGAGCGACACACCACGATACAATCACGACCTATTATGCTTTAATATCTACTTTAGATAAGTTTGTAGGGAGTCTGCAGCTCGTCATTGTTGACTGTTGTTGTGTGTGCGGTGCAGGTGCAGGACGCGGTGAGCAACTGTCTGCCGCACCTGGTGACTTCGCCCGCGCTGGCGGCCGAGATCCAGCCCATCATGAACAAGCTCATGAAGCAGCTCCTCACCGCAGAGAAGTACGGCGATAGGAGGGTCAGTGGAAACGATCGAAACAATTTTATATCTACTTACAGACGCTTATTAAACATGTTTATTGATGAAAATTTGACAAAGAAGATTTATCCTGCGCGATGTAATTTATGTTCAAAATGTTTCAGGGCGCCGCTTACGGCATTGCAGGTGTTATCAAAGGGCTCGGTATTCTGTCCCTAAAACAATTGGACGTGATGGGAAAACTCACAGAAGCCATACAGGAGAAGAAAAATTACAAGTATCGCGAAGGTAAGTTTGATGAAATTAATTCCTTATACATGACTACCGCAATATAAACATCATGGGGACGTATAATGTATACTGTTGTGTGGTCGCAGGCGCGCTGTTCGGTTTCGAGATCCTGTGCTACAAGCTAGGGAGGCTGTTCGAGCCGTACATCGTGCACGTGCTGCCGCATCTGCTGATGTGCTTCGGCGACAGCTCGCAGTACGTGCGCGCCGCCGCCGACGACACCGCCAAGCTCATCATGAGCAAGCTGAGCGCGCACGGCGTCAAGCTCGTGCTGCCCTCGCTGCTGCAGGCGCTGCAGGACGACAACTGGCGCACCAAGGCCGGTATGTGACACGACCCATATGTGACAACTTGCACAAATCACACAAGTGAGACAATTGAGGGGTAACTATATGTGTAAAGGTTCGATCGAGCTGCTGGGCGCGATGGCGTACTGTGCGCCGAAGCAGCTGTCGTCGTGTCTGCCCTCCATCGTGCCCAAGCTGATCGAGGTGCTGAGCGACTCGCACACCAAGGTGCAGGAGGCCAGCGTGGAGGCGCTCGGCGTTATCGGCTCCGTCATACGCAACCCCGAGATACAAGGTAACTGCTGCCGCCGCCGCCGCCGCTATCAACTGCCTATTAACGAAGGCCCCCAACTTCCCTTCAACTTCAATATGTATTTATTTGTGCTTGTGTGCGGCGTTGCAGCGATCGTCCCGGTGCTGCTACATGCGCTGAAGGACCCCTCCAACATGACGTCGGCGTGCCTGCAGACGCTACTCGACACCAAGTTTGTGCACTTCATCGACGCGCCCTCGCTGGCGCTCATCATGCCTGTCGTGCAGCGCGCCTTCCAGGACCGCAGCACCGAGACGCGCAAGATGGCCGCGCAGATCATCGGCAACATGTACTCGCTTACCGACCAGAAGGACCTGCTGCCCTACCTGCCCAACATCATACCCGGCCTCAAGAGCTCGCTGCTCGACCCCGTGCCCGAGGTCAACAGATCTGCATGACTTCATCTGTCTCATTGAACACTGTGGCCTCGTTGTAGTACATATGCAATGTGTGTACGTGCGGCAGGTGCGGTCCGTGTCGGCGCGCGCGCTGGGCGCCATGGTGCGCGGCATGGGCGAGAGCAGCTTCGAGGAGCTGCTGCCGTGGCTCATGCAGACGCTCACCTCGGAGTCGAGCAGCGTGGACCGCTCGGGCGCCGCGCAAGGACTCTCCGAGGTCGTCGCCGGCCTCGGCGTCGAGAAGCTGCACAAGCTCATGCCAGGTCTGTCCATGACACAAAACAACCGAAAGAAATACTACAATTATCAATATTCAAATTAAATATTTTTATTTTAATTAAATATCCATAAATAATAAAGTTTTGTTGTGCGCGTGTGGGGGGCAGACATAATAGCGACCGCGGAGCGCACGGACATAGCGCCGCACGTGAAGGACGGCTACATAATGATGTTCATCTACATGCCGGGCGCGTTCACGGACGAGTTCACGCCGTACATCGGACAGATTATCAACCCCATCCTGAAGGCGCTGGCGGACGAGAACGAGTACGTGCGCGAGACCGCGCTGAAGGCGGGCCAGCGCATCGTGACGCTGTACGCGGAGTCCGCCATCGCCCTGCTGTTGCCTCAGCTCGAGCGCGGTCTCTTCGACGACAACTGGCGCATCCGCTACAGCTCCGTGCAGCTGCTCGGCGACCTGCTCTACCGCATCTCCGGCGTCTCGGGCAAGATGAGCACCGAGACCGCCTCCGAGGACGACAACTTCGGCACCGAGCACTCGCACCGCGCCATCATGAGCGCGCTCGGCGCGGAGCGGCGCAACCGCGTGCTCGCCGGACTCTACATGGGCCGCAGCGACGTCGCCCTCATGGTGCGCCAGGCCGCACTGCACGTCTGGAAGGTACCGACGCGAGTCGTACGTTACGATGAATTCAAAACGGTGGATATTTACTAAACCATTATATCCATGCAGGTGGTGGTGACAAACACGCCTAAGACGTTGCGTGAGATCCTGCCGACGCTGTTCGGACTGTTGCTGGGCTGCCTGGCCTCCACCAGCTACGACAAGCGGCAGGTAGCCGCGCGCACCCTAGGCGATCTCGTTAGAAAGGTAACCCTATTTAAATATTTTAATCTGTACAGTACAATAATAAATGAAAGAAAACCAGTAATGTGAAAAGCAGATAACAATATAAGCTGTGATATGTTCACAAATAGAAAAGAGTATATTTGTTCGACGCACTATTGTTGAAATTACATTGATTGTATGTGAGTTGCGTGTCAGCTGGGCGAGCGCGTGCTGCCGGAGATCGTGCCCATCTTGGAGCGCGGGCTGAGGTCTGAGCGCGCCGACCAGCGGCAGGGCGTCTGCATCGGCCTCGGCGAGATCCTCGCCTCCACGTCGCGCGACGCCGTGCTCAGCTTCGCGGACGGGCTGGTGCCCACTGTGCGCACGGCGCTCTGCGACCCGCTGCCGGAGGTGCGCATGGCCGCGGCGCGCACTTTCGACTCGCTGCACGCCACCATCGGCAACAAGGCGCTCGACGACATCCTGCCACCCATGCTGGCCCAGCTGCACGACGCCGACCAGCAGCGCGCGGACGCCGCTCTCGACGGCCTCAAACAGGTACGCACTCGATTATGAACACACTAGCTGCACCTTTGACCGTCCTGATTTATTACTTGAAAATGTCTGTCATCGATTTCAATGAATAGCAAGTTGAAATAATTTTAAATTTTTAATGCATCACTATTTAGATAATGGCGATCAAGTCGCGAGCCGTGCTGCCGTACCTGATCCCGGTGTTGACGGGCACCGGAAGTGGGCCGGGCGCGGGGGGCGGCGCGGACACCCGCGCGCTCTCAGCTCTGGCGGCGGCGGCGGGCAGCTCGCTGTCGCGCTACCTGCCGCGCGTGCTGCCGGCGCTGCTTGCCGCGCTGCTGGCGGCTAGGGGCTCCCCGCACGAGGCCCGCGAGCTGGACCAATGCCGCGACGCACTCTTGCCCGTCGTCGACGACGCCGGCGTGCGCTGGTAACATCATTACTTCACCGTATTGTTTACGCTTTCATTTTATATAACACTTTTGCTGTTTCACAATTCGAACTGCGGCTGTACATTATAAGTTGTAAAATAGTGTGTTTGTGTGTACAGCATCATCGACATGCTGCTGGAGGCGGTGCGCACGGGTAGCGGGGAGCGGCGGCGAGCTGCGGCCGCGCTGCTGTGCGCTTTCGTGTCGCACTCGCGCGCCGACCTCGCGCCCCACGTGCCGCAGCTGCTGCGCGGACTGCTGCTGCTCTTCGCCGACACCGACCGCGACGTGCTGCAGGTCACACACACACACACACACACACACACACACACACACTTTGGCATATGTCAGTTGATATCGCTATATTAGCAATTATAATAAAATCGTGTTCGTGTTACACCAGATGGCGTGGGAGGCGCTGTCTGCGCTGACGCGCACGCTGGACGCGGAGCGGCAAATGCAGCACGTGAGCGACGTGCGGCAAGCGGTGCGCTACGCTGCCGCGGACCTCAAGCCCGGCGACCTGCTGCCCGGCTTCTGTCTGCCCAAGGTGCCGTCCTATAATCAATTATAAAATACACAAATTGGTAATGCCTTGCTGCACAGGAAAAATATTGAAATGAAAGAAATTGTAAGAATTTATTCTTCGATGTCAGGGCATAGCGCCGATATTGCCGCTGTTCCGCGAGGCTATTCTGAACGGTCTGCCGGAGGACAAAGAGGGGGCGGCGCTGATGCTGGGCGAGGTGATCCGGCTGACGTCGGCGGCCGCGCTGCAGCCCTCCGTGGTGCACGTCACCGGTCCGCTCATCCGTATCCTTGGCGACCGATTCAACGCCGCCGTCAAGGCCGCCGTGCTCGAGACGCTGGCCGAGCTGCTCTCCAAGGTGCGACGACTGTCTGCTGCTTCCTCGATTTATTGTTTCCATTGAATATTATTCAAAGATGAGTAAACGAGTGTTATTGTTGCGTCAGGTGGGCGTGATGCTGAAGCAGTTCCTGCCGCAGCTGCAGACGACGTTCCTGAAGGCGCTGCACGACGGCAGCCGTACGGTGCGAATCAAGGCGGGGCTGGCACTTTCGCAGCTCGTACTCATTCACACGCGCGCAGATCCTCTCTTTGTGGAGATGCACAACGGCGTGCGCAACGCGGAGGACGCGGCGGTGCGCGAGACGATGTTGCAGGCGCTGCGCGGCGTGCTCACCGCTGGCGGTCAAAAAATGTCGGAGCAGCTGGCGCTGGCCGTGCTGGCCACGCTCACCACGCCGGCGCTCCTCGCACACCCCGACGACCCCCCGCGCAGTGCCGTCGGCGGCTGCCTAGGTGCCCTAGTGCAGTGGCTGCCGGCGGCGCACCGCGACGCGGCCATCGCTCACCACGTGTTGGGAGGCTCGCCAGCGGAAGACTGGCTGCTGCAGCACGGACGCTCGTGCGCGCTTTTCGTCGCGCTCAAGGAGAGTCCACAGGAGATCTACCGCGAGCCGTTCCTCGAACGCGTGGAGCGCACGCTGCTCACCCAGCTGGCCAGCGAGCGCGCCCCCGTCGCCTGCAACGCCGTGCGCGGCATCGGTTACCTCGCGCGATATCTGCTGCAACACGACCGCCCCGTGCCGCACAACTTGCTTTCGCAGTTTGTCAGGGTGAGCCCGCTAACTTTACGTAAGCAATGAGAAATATAGTTAAAGGATTAACCAATTAGTAAATGATATGCTGATGATGTAAATAAAAGAAATATTTCTCCGTTATTTCAACATAAAATCCTAACTATGACCTTAATGACCGGTCGCCCTTAGTAACTTTTTCATTAATTTTTAACATTTGTGTCGCATTCTTTCCAACCTATTTCAATATGTAGTTTTCAAGTGCATAATGAATTTACTTCGCTTCAATATCACACTCTTCGATTTCTTATTATCAGTTCGGATACTGAATTGTTTTCATATCATCATCAAGCAACCTTCCTGTCTAATTGTTTTTCTTTTGTAATATTTTCCCGCGACCACATAACTGTCTTATCACCAAACACATTTACCGACAATTTGATAGATCTGGGCGATATTTACCACAAGTGATAACAGAATATCAGGTGATATCGATCATCACTCATTGCGACATATTTTGGTGACGTCATTTCTTCAACTAGAATTAAACCTGCCAACCTTTTCAAAAATACCATTTTCTTAAAAAAATTATTGAAACGAAATCGAAATGATTAAAAAAAAGATTACTATGACATTGTTACAATTTACGAAAATGCCTTTCATAGAAATGCCATCTTGTTAAAATTGTACATTAAGCACATTTGTGATGTGAAATTGTTTCCCAACAAGCAGAGCATGAACCACTCGAGCAACGAGGTGAAGCAGCTGATGGCGCGGGCGAGCGCTCTGCTGGGCCGCGAGGCGCCGCTGGAGGCGTGCGGCGGCGAGCTGCTGCGCGCGCTGCTGCCTGCGCTCGTCAACGGCACCAAGGAGAAGAACACCTACGTGCGCGCCAACTCTGAGCTCGCCCTGCGCGCCGTGCTGCGCTTGCCCCAAGACGAACACTTCCACCAGGTACTCATCGCTTTAACACGCCCACGACATACTCTTAATTATGCTTAAATTTTATTAGTATGCTTCATTTAAAATACCATTGAAAGAAAAATGTTCAGTTATAAATCAAACACTGATTTGGATTACTGGCCAATAATGTTTTAATAAAACAGTTGATGTTATATACGTGTTGTTGCAGAAATGCCTGGTGCTACTGGAGGAAGGTGCGCGCGAGGCGCTGAGCGACGTGGTGGCGCGCGTGCTGCGACGTGCGCACAGCGACGTGCGTGACGCCCGCGACCGTGACGAGGACCTGGACTGCACGCTGCTCACCTGAGCCCCTCACACCCTCGCCCCCTCGCCGGCCGACTGCCACCTCACACTATATTATAATATAAATATCTATTGTTAATGAAACCATGTACACTTTTATTTCGACTCCATTTTGCATTCCTTCTATTGAGAAACTTTTGCATATTATGGAGCTGTAGCTTAAAGCCGGCGATAATGGCAGCGAGTTGACAAGTTACTTCTGAGCTCTAATGACAATCTAGTTTTTGTAAGGTCAACATGACTTCAAGATCAAAACATAAAACCGATCATTTGAATGAGGTTTATTTTTTTATTGTCTGCAACCAAAATACTTTCAAACAAAATGAAGGTGTCAACAAAATGAACTATTGTCATTAGAATTGGCAATAAATATGCAATATTGGTGAACATTTAATTAGTCAACATTGAATCTTGTTGTAGTTTGACAGACTTTTGATATAGAAAGTAGAGGGGATTTTTTTTATGTGACTGACTAGTCACTGTTTGCCTTGAAGAGGCATTTACAGCTTCACAGGGCTTGAGGTGGCCGGACGCAGATAGCGCTTAGCCTAAACCTCTTTTAAGATTAACTTGGCTCATACTGTTACTTCATTTTTACCGGATTGGGAGGCCGCGCTCGTAGATCACTTGAGTGGGCATTGCAAAGAGTGACTTGGCTCAAGGGCTACAGAGAGGGGACCTTGGCTTGGGCTGTCACTCATTACACATTTAACATTCCGATTCGATTCAATTTCTTGCACAAGAGGGCCTAACCTTGGCTTGATCGGTTGCTGTTATCTGAGTGATAGTGGAGGGAATGCATAGGAAGGGGATGTATATTCTTTCCGTGCATCCCCTCTACCCCTTCTCTGTCGATTAAGGGGATCTGCTATTATGGATGTCTATGGGCAGCGGTCGCTTAATTGTTTATGTGTATTCTTGTTGCTGCTTGCTCATTAGCCAACTAATGATATGAACAAATAAATAGAGGCTAGGTTATGTTTGTGTAAAGGCCAGTAATAAAATTCAATTATGAAAAATTTATTTATTCTGTACTATGATGGAATGTAAGATAGTGGCAAATGTTTAAATGCTATATTTATTTACTTTCACTTAAATTTTAAAATTCAGAATTTGTTATTTTCTTGGAGAAACCCTTGCTTTGTACGAGGTCGTTGCATTCGGAACGAGACAGACGTGAGAGAAGGAGGCGCTCCAACTCGCGATCGTTGCTGTCCAAGAGAATCAACTCGGGGTCCGCCCCGGAAATAAATTTAACCTCTAAGCGTTCATATTTGGGTGCATCTTCCATTATAAAACTTTTCACTTCGGGCAAACGGTTAAGGGAACATCCCCTACAACTCTGAAAGAATAAATGTACATAATTATTTAATTTATTATTGTTTCATTACATTATTACATTCATTACTTCGTTCAAAAGATAATTGTTTACCTCAATCCGAGCCGAAGCTATATCAGACTTTTCATAGGCTGCCGTCATAACAATTGTTACACATGCTACTAATAATAAAATTTTCCAGTGTTGTGCCATTTTAAAAGTTATTAAAATACAACACACAAACTAAAGGATAATTTTTTCACTCACTTCTACCAACTTCTACGCCCAACACGAAGAACGCCTATACGGTAATTGACAAATTGAATTTGACATAAACATGACAAATTACAATGAACTGATTGACAAATGACATTCAAAGATTAGTTAGTGTTTATTGAAAAATTTATCAATTAATCATTGTTTCTACTGTCTATAATATGATAACAACTAGTAGAAGACAAAAGAGGCCAATTTGATATAAAGAATGAAAACGTATTCTCGCAAGATATGTTTGTAATGCCTTTGATTTGATGGACGTATACTTGAGATTTAATACGTGAAGTCTATGAAACATCGTTTAATAGTAATATTTTTGTCTGTTTGAATTGTTATTAAGGGTATGTTCCGATATGCACTGCGAGCACTGCACAGTGCTATCATTGTAGAAAAATTCGTTCCGTTATGGACTGCCAGTACACTGCCGCAGTACCCTAGGGAAATATATGACGTCATAAATCGCAAAAAAAACATATTCTTTGTTATGAAAAACTTTTATATATTACTAGCTGTCGCCCGCGGCTCCGTCCGTGCGCAGTTAAAAAATGGGGTGGGGGGGTTATGAAAAATAGATGTTGGCCGATTCTCAGACCTACTGAATATGCTCACAAAATTTCATGAGAATCGGTCAAGCCATTTCGGAGGAGTACGGGAACGAAAACTGTGACACGAGAATTTTATATATTAGATAAATTCAATTCACAATTAATAGTTATTAAAATATTTTTAATTTGAAAGTACTCCAAAACAGTTTTTTTTAATGTACTAGAAAACTTGAATACACTCATTTGAATGCTGCGTCAAAAAATGCGGCTGACAGTGTACGGGATTGCGTTCCGTTTTAAATCGTAACCAGTATAACTGGCTGTAAAGGAACGGCTTCAAAGTATACTGAATTGACGTCACACTGTAGAGTGGTCGCAGTGCAAATCGGAACATACCCTAAAGGAATGGTGTCACTGTCAATGTCAACTGTCAAGTTGTCGAAATCTAGACAAAGATGACACCACGACATTTAAACAAAAGAAAGAGAAGGAAAGTCGTATTTTGATATTAGGTTTTTGTGAATCATGGACAGTTGTTTTTGTAGTTGTTAAATACAATTATAATTTTGTAATTCTTTGAGAGCTGAATGAGACGGAATAAAACGATACTGACGATATCAACTGTTCCCAGAAAACCATAGTTCACTGACCTGAAATTACTATTGATTGGAATTAAAGTTATTGAAACAAAACCAGGTGTGAGAAAATTGACATAATTGTAATTAAGTTTGTGCATGAATTTATTAACAAAATGCAGAACGAACATCGCAAGGCAATACAAAATAATTTCGGCTCGTTGGTGGAGCAAACTGACCTCGACGTGATGGTTTCGGCTCTATACGAAAAAGGAGTATTTTCAGAACAAATGATCGAACCTTTTAAAGTAAGTTCTTAGTTGTTTTTAAATATTTAAACTGTTTTAACATAAACCATGTAATAGTCTTGTATATCAATTTGTCTCTAATACTAATATAATAATATTTTTAAGGACACTAACAAGGATACAAGGACAAGAAAACGTCAGTTGTACATGGACATAATGAGACGGGGGCCTGATGCGTTTGGCCACCTCCTGGAAGCACTGGAAGAGAATGGCTACTGGAACCTGGTGCGCGACCTTGACCCCGCCAGTTCCTTGCATCTGCAGCCCAGGAACACATACAATAATCAAGGTATTCACGTTTTTTTTAAATAAGTAGTATCTGTGAGTAGATAAGATTTGAAAGATTTTTTTAAATTTGCATTTCAAATTTACATGACTTGATTTTTCTCAAATATGGACTATGAAAATAATAATAATGATAAGATCCAGGCAGAAGTAAAAGTTATTTGTAATAACTTCTTTGTTATTTTTGCAGATTCAAAAAGTGGGGAGAGTAACTATGTTAGTATAAGGACAGAGAAAAAGAGAACCAAGTCTAATGTTGAAGCCACCAAGAGTTAGTAAGAAAAGCATTGACCCATGCAATGAAAAGAGTAACATGTTTTATGAGAGGTTACTGTTTTCATTGCATGAGTTGATAGTAATAGTGTATTGTGCTTTCTTAATATGTATATTTAAAATGTATTCCAACCAAATAATTGAAATCTGTATGGGCATTCACAGATGAGATTCAGGCAGCATCCTCGGCAAGTCATAAGGAAGGCACCGACCCCTCTGTAGAAATTCCATACTTCCATGTTGTTAAATCTAGGCAGTTCTTTGAAGACAATGTGGATAAGGGTTAGACAAATAACTTACATTATTTGCAACTTAATTAAGTTTAGTTTTCTATATGTTTTTGTTTGAAAGTTTGGCATAATTGCTGGCTAAAGTTGTGTTGGGTTGGACTAAAGAAGGGTGATCTTGAGTTTTGAATGAGCCATAAGAGTATTGTGTTAAATTAGAATTAATTTCTAGTTTAAAAAAATCTTTTAACTTTTCTCTAACTTTTTCACCAACATACTTTCTGTTCTCTGAGCTTTTGGAATTGTTATGTGAACATTGAATCAATATTTCCAGATATAAAGTTGTATAAAACGCGAGGGCATCAGCGCGGCATACTGGTCATTTTCAGCTATATCCAGTTCTGCAACGATATCGAGAAGTATCGCAAGGGCGTCGACATCGACTGCAAGAAGCTCAAGTACCTGTTTGATGAGATCGGTTTCTCTGTCATCGCCTATCAGAACCTCACCAAGCAGGTCAGCAACACAATGCCTAGTATTATAATGCCACATTAAAAATTTTAAGGGTGGCCAATGTAGTAAATTTAATGGTTTTGAAAGGTACTCAAAACAGAAATTTCCGTGATTAAATAAATCTTTGCATGGAACATATTACACAAGAAACAAATGTGTGTGGTACGTCAGGAGACGGAGACGACGCTGAAGCGGCTGGAAGAGGTGCTGGTGGGCACGGAGTGCGTGTTCATCGTGGTATCGTCACACGGGTACGAGCGCGCGCCGCGCAGCGCCGACACCGACATCCGCTGCTCCGACGGACACCTCCTCTCCTTCCTTGACATCGTGGAGCGCTTCAACAACGCCAACCTGCCCGCGCTGCGCGGCGTGCCCAAGGTCTTCATCTCGCAGCTCTGCCGGTACACCTAGCTCATATGTACACTAAAAGTATAAACTATAAATATTAATAAAACTAGCTGTGCCCGCGACTTCGTCCGCGTGAAATACTATTTTGGGTAGCATTTTTTTTGAGCTAATTATTTTATTTAACCAATGTGCTATGCTTTGATGTATGTAGAAGAACATAGAAAGAGGTGTGCCCGGACCGCGCCAAATGTAGGTCCTGGGTCTCTGCCTACCCGTCTGGGTTACGGGTCGAGAATTATGTTGTTGTTGTGGTTTTTACTTAAACTTATAAAAAATGCCAAAAAATATTAAACTTACAAAATATTCACATAAACATCTTCCCATACAAACTTTCATCCCCTATTCCGTTTTGTTACATTGCAACCTTGAGGGTAAAACTTTTACAAATTTCAAATGTCATATTTATTTATATCAAATCAGCAGCCTAAAAAATAGGTTTAAAGCTTCTAACTGTAAAAATGACGATACTTCCATACAAATTTCCACCCTCACTTTCAGTCTCTTATAACCCTTTTTTCGCGTTAAAAAGTAGGCTTTGTCCTTCCTCAGGCTCTAGACTAAATATTGGTAAGGGTAACATCAAAACATATTAAACAAAACATTCACCAAAACCAAATATATTGCCAAACAAAATTTCATCCCCTATTGTTATTTAGCACCCTTGGGGGTAAAATTTTTCCAAAAATTTAATTTCATATTTATCTTTATCAAATTAGCCTTGAAAATAAGTTTTAATCTTCTACCTGTAAAAATGACGATAACTCCATACAAACTTTCACCCCCACTTTCAACCCCTTACAACCCCTTTTTCGCGTTAAAATGTAGCCTATGTCCATCCTCAGGCTCTAGACTATCAGTGTACAAAATTTCATTTAAATCGGTTCAGTAGTTTTTGCGTGAAAGCGAGACAGACAGACAGAGTTACTTTCGCATTTATAATATTAGTAAGGATTAGAGTGTCTGTTTGTCGATCTGTTCGCAAATCCGCGTTTGTTCTGGGTAATCTCCGAAGCCGCTGGTCCAATTTGACGGGACTTTTCCAGAAAGGTAGCCGATGCACGCGGACATGTTATAGGCTACAAAGTTGCGAGCGACCACTAGTAATTAATAAAATTGGGCTACTTGGTAGGTAGTTGTGATAGTTGCGCTTAATAATATCGTCGGGCAGGGGTCGTAACGAAGAGTGGACGCTGGTGCCGCGGCGGCGGGCGGGGGGCGCGGGGGACGCTGCGGGCGCTGCAGCAGACGGGGCGGGCGGAGCGCGCGGCCCGCACGGAGCCCGCGTCGAGAGTGATGGCGCGCGCTGGGAGGAGCCGCTGGAGCGCCAGCCCGACCGCATCTACTCCGACATACTCATTGCTCACTCCACGGTGCCCGGTGAGCGAAACGGCACATACTTTCTCATCTTGTATTGAAGGGTCAGTATAACGCGGTGGTTGTTGTTGTTTAGGTTTCGTGTCGCACCGGGACCCGGAGAAGGGTTCGTGGTATATACAGGCGCTGTGCGAGGTGTTCGCGGCGCGCGCGCACGACTGCCACGTGGAGAAGCTGTTCACGCTGGTGGACGAGCGCATGTACGACCACTTTCAAGTGCAGACCTCCTCCGTCGAGAAGTGGGGCTTCAACCGCCGCCTCTACCTGCACCCAGGACTCTATGAGGATTGACGATATTGTGTATCTCTAAAGAATTGATCAAAGTACATCTCTCTTTATCCATTACGTTATTAAGTTAATTTATTTAAGCAATAATGATATTATTAAATTAATCAGACCAATTACTTTTATTGTATAAGTATATTATTTAATTAATATTATTCAGTTGATGTAGATTGTCTAAGTTTCAAACCTATGTTTAAAATTATATGAAATGTGTTTGTGTCTTGGAATCTAATCAAAAAGGAAGCGAAAAATGAAACAATGTGCCAATAAAAGTAGCTATAGTTATACGAAATATTTACTTTTGTTTTTGGACGTAATCTAGATAATTGCATCTTTCATAAAATTTGAGTTTAAATTAAAAAAATATTATTAACAGCATACTTTAACTAAAATGGTACAAAAGGGTTACACGTAAAATGCAACTAACTCACCCAGCTCATTATATAAGTATGTAAGAATTGCAGTAGCAGTGAATGTGTTAAACGATAATTTTCTAGACTAAAGATACTTGTGTAAGACATTGTAATGTGTTCACTGCCAGATTTATATTGGCTTGCATTTTTAATACAATATTTGATATGTCTGTGATATATTTAGTTTTAAATGGTTACCAGACAACGACAAAGATCAAAGGGATGTTTGGTTTTTACTTTTATATTGATAGTCTAGTAATCTAGAGCGAGTATCATTTTTAATGTTTTGAAGAAATGCAACAAGTTCCTAAACATTTGCAAATCTATGGAACAGCTGTTAGTATTACGTAATTATTTTAAGAACAATTTATAGGAAATAATGTAATTTAAGTGAATTTATGATCCTTTTTATTTTAATAAATATTGTAATATTTTTTATTGAATTTTCAAATAAATAACCTAAAATTAAATGACTATCTTTTAATTATATTATTTTAATGGGATGGGATATACATATAATAAATAAGATACTACTTCAGAAGGTTTATTTAGTTATTTTGCATACAAAAATATAGGAATTGAAACTGATCAAGTTGGCATTGTTCTTACAGTATTCGCTCAAGTGACCTTTTACTTAAGTTAACCTTAACAAATATGTAAGTACATGACATTAGTACAATGTTAAACAAATTAAAAATAAAGAAATAATTTACTGAGCTTTTGTTAAATCAATCAATTTTGCTTAATTTACAGCCAATATACAGTGAAAACAGAAGTAGAAGTATTCGTGGTCAGTGTCAGTGTTGTGCTGGATCTCTGGTCTCTAGCGGTCAGCGGCAGAGGCCAGCAACATGTTGAGCTTGCTCAGGTTCAACCACTGCCAAACACAGTGGTGGTGGTCCTCGCTACACCGCTCGCCATGTCTTGTGCCTTCGATGATGAATAGTTTCTTTTTAAATAAATCGGCATATTCGTCGAGTATTTCCAACCATCTTTGCATTGGACCGATGACGGAGCTATGATACAACCAGTTCAATAGCGGAGTTTTAGACCACCAAGTTTCGAAAGATTTCCAGTCATATGCGACGACATTATCATGCCAGTGATTTTTTGTTTCAGTTCTGTCATGATATTGCAGCCACCTGGTGCAACACTTCAGTTTGTCCGGCAGCGCGGGCTCCTCCACTTGGGGCGAGTCTGGTACGAGATCCAGCGTGCGGTTGCTGAGGAACGGTGCAATGTCGGATTTGTCGGGCATAATATTTGTGTCGAGAGCGGAGAGTGCACCGCGTGCCGCCGCGTACTGCAGAGCGGGTAGCCACGCCTGCGACAGCACCAGCGTGGAGGTGAGCAACGTCAGCAGGCCGGAGAGGTAGGCCAGTGCGGCAGCCGCGCACGCCGCACGCAGCGCGCCCACCATCTCGCACAGAAGGGCTCCGTCGCAGCTCGCCGCCAAGTCGCCGTATGTAAAGAAACCTCGCAGATTCGCCTGCCGGAGTGCCACTTGCCGCTCCAGCCACAGCAGTCCCGCTTCAAATGATCGCTCGTTCACATAAACATTCCAATCCTATTAGAGAAAAATAAGATAAAATGTATCAAATGCTATAACTTTTATTTTGCACATTGAGTAAAAAAAGTCTATGTCACTTACAATAGCATTTAGAAATTCCACTTCGAGTTTCTTGAGCTGGTTCAACTTGAGGCCTCCAGAGGCCGCCCATTCAGAGCAGATCACCTCATCATCCTCGCCATCATCTTGTAAAAACTTATTGCTCACCATCTGCACATGCAATTTAAGTTTTTACTCAAATCAAATATTTATTAAAACCCCCTTAAATATTAAATACAAATTTAGATAGTCTATTATGATAAACTTCACAACTACATTCCTTCAATTGTAAAAACAAAGTTAAATGTTCTGTGTCCTATTTTATTTTTAACAAATGCATTAGTTTTACTTGTACTAATATATGTAATAAGTATAATTATTAATTTTAATAATAACTTATACTATAAGCTTACTATAACTCTCCTGCTTGTAGTTATATTACAAGTAAAAACACAGAATCAGTCATTCTAACATATACCAGAATACAAAGCATACTGACCAAAGAGACAAGGAAGAGGTCTGCGGGTGCAGCAGAAGTGAGGTAGTCCTTGTTACAGGATTTGAGGCGCTCAAGGTAGAGGATGGCCAGTACAAGGGCACAGGGTGAGACGCAGGCACTGCGCGCAATACCTGCCGCTGCATCTGCACGCAGCCGCCGCAGCGATCGCCCGCGCTGTGCCACTGACCACAGCTCACACGAGATCTCTGCACAAATTTAACCATCTTACTAATATTATAAATGAAAATGTTTAGGTGTATGGATTGATGGGTGGATGTTTGTTAGAAGGTATCTCCAAAACAGCTAGAGGGATCTCGCTAAAATCTCGCATAGATTTTGAACAGTCTGGAAGAACACAGTCTTCTAAAGTTTATTTTATTACCATGTGGACAGTGGACAAAGTTGTGGCCGACAGATAGTTATTAATAATAATTTACTAACTAATTTAGACTGTGTACTTAAAATATAATACATGCAGATAGAACAAAGTTGGATTTGACCACTGACCAGTGACGGGAAGACTGAGGCATGGCAGATCAGGCAGCTCACCATAGTACAGTGTTTTCGTGATTCTCTTTAAAAACTCATCATGGTCTCCAATCGTCTGAAATGTGTTTGTTTTATTTATTTAAAACTTAAATGTGTAAACATCTAGACAATTCAAACACAAGATTCATAAACATTTTTATATAAAACCGAAATAGCGAAGTGACTGCTCGTTTGTATGTTTTTTAGGCGATGGAAATGCACAGTAACAAAAAATCCAAAGTGATAAGACATAAGCATGCACAGTGAGCGATAACAACCCCGCCGTGTCGCCGTAATTACCACCTGGTGAACTGTGGACACGTATTGTGAGTATCGTACCAACTTATTAACACAGCACTAATTCATTTTTTAAACATCAACGTCATTTGCTTTAGAAATTAAACATTTAGTAGTATACCTGAAAATACATGTTTTTTTTATTGTTATGAGCCACGACGGGCTTGACCTCCTTTTTACCTTGATCTTGGCCCTAGATCCTTCCTTTCGTCTCTTCGAAATATTTGTCATGTTTAAGTTTATTTCTCGCTCTATTTAACTTGAAATTGAACGACGCTGTCAACACAAATATTATGAATTTTTAAATCTAAAAATAAAAGTTGTAAAGAACACCGCCGCTCGAAGGCACAAAACAGAAAGCAACAGGAAAAAAGGGAAGGGATATCAGTCACTGTCACCTGTCATTCAAATCAAACTGACACTTTACCTTATAATTATGAAAAAGTAAAAAACAAGGCGCGGGTTGTCCCTCGTCCACTTTTAACGACACAACAACAAAATAAATTCAGTTTCTCGGTTAAAAATTACAATCACAAGTTACTACTTTCTTCTACGGTACTTTGTATGTGACTCTTATGCGTCCGTATAATATGGATTACTAGATGACTCTATTTTTACCTCTGAAAAAATTCCAATTTCATGAGTACTCTAAGGATACTAACTTGGAAAGAAACATTCACAAATTAGAATTGGATTTGTTCATATTCAATTTGCTTGCGATCTCTATAATTTTTCGTTCTACGCATTTTCTGTCGGCTGTCGCTGTCAAAATAAAATGTGTCAAACCTAACTTTGTCGAGAAGCGGCTGCCTCGCTAATGTCGTTCGTTTAGCTTTCTGTTACGATGTTTATAAGTTTCCGTTGTAATTAAATATAAATGTGGTTTCGGAATTTTTAAACAAAGAAAGATAAATAAAAATTCGAGTTGCATAATGTCAAGGCTGCGATATTTACATAATTATTACAGGGCGTGTGTGGGCTTCTGTCATTGATATTGATTTGTTTTATTTTATAAGTTTGCTTTCTATAATGTAGTCATATCTAAGACGCTAATTCTCTATTAAGTGTTCAATAATTCGCACTATGTGTTAACCGCTAGTGGAGAATGGACATGTGTCATTAAAATGAAAACAAAGAGCTTTCTGCTGTTTTCAACATCTGTATTTGCAATAAGTTTATTTCTGATAGTATTTCACTCCCAACCGCCTCAATCAATTCAAAATATCGTCACACAAACACACCAACATATAAAGGACTTTCAGGTAAATTTTAACTTCTAGGAGTGGCTTTTTACTTTTTTATTTAATATCTAAAATTAAAATATTTGATTATTAGTTGTCTACCAGAAACAATTTATTAACAAAGGACTCCTTGACTCATGTTCTTATCTGAATATTTCTAATGGCAGTATTTTTATTTAATTAGTCCCAAAAATAGATATTATGTATGTTTTAATTTAATGTAGAATTGGTTTGCAGAAGTTGTTTTTTTTAAGTTATACAAAACTAAAATTTTATGTTCTCTTTACCTTTCTTCTGCTGGATGTTTTTTTTTAGCTGTATTATTATAAGATTATCACATATATGGGTTTCTTATCTTTTGAGTGAGTTTAAACCAAATAAATAAATAAGAACTTGATTGTTTCACTTGAATTTCTCAATTTTGGTGCATGATGTAGTTTTTTTTTTGAATTGTTTATAACTGCATACCCATAAAAAATATTCTTTCAGTAAAATAATAAGCTTCTCATTCTTTCTTTCATCTACCTCAACAATTAATCTGATAAATATTTGTAAATATATATAATTTTTTAAAATAGACTGATAATTTCCAGTATGACTAAATTTTTCCCTCAAATTAGTCTTTGCAAAATGTGAAAAGAAAGGTGAAAAATATCTCTTATATTAGATGAGTACTTGTTCTGTATCTGTGTCAAATTTCAATAAGATGTATTGGACCATAGTTGATTTATCAAGCTAATATGTGAATCAAACATATCCTACAAATACCATTCACAATTCCGGGATTATAAATAGACTATTTGTTCTTCCTCATGGTGTTCTTAATTTATTATATAAGTAAGATTGACTTTTGAATGTAACATATGGCATAATATGACAATATGTCAGGCGTGGGTCCCACAGGAGAAGCTTCGCGATGTGGAGGCAAGCCATCTGGTGGCGGGCGAGGAGTATGGAAGGCTGCTGGGGCTGGACGGGCGCGCGGAGCTCTGGCGTAACACCACGCTGCCCGCGCTCGTGACGTACGCGCGCGGTGATGCGCACGCCCTCGCCGTCGCCTTTGTACGCCATGCCGCGCGCCTACCCTACACTGTGCTCCTTTACAACATAGGCCTCAAGCCCTACTCCCTCTCTGTTGTTAGTACCTACAAAACCTTCTACATTTCAACTTTTGATGCACTTAATTGATTTTCCAATTAAAATACGATTAATTTTATCTTTACTTTATATGTATTATTAGTTATGTTTATTTGATGTCACATCATTTGATATTGACTGAACTTTTTTTTCAAACATTTTCGATATCTTTTTTTTTTATTGTCTGCTATACAAAATATCTGTTTGTCAGGTGTCAAGTTACTGCAACTCGTCCAAGTGCGCGGTGGTGGACTTCGATCTGAGCGCCTTTCCCTCGCATGTTAGCGACGAGAGCATCTACGCCTTCCGCCCCCTCATCATACAGGTCAGTAGCAGTATACAACTAGTGGTATGAGACTCTATGGGCTAGGTAAGCGACAAACGTGACGCATTACGAAAAGAGATGTGCCAACATCGCGGCAAATGATCTCTGCCTACCCATCTAGTCCACGGTTTGAGTTATGGAATTCAAACTGATAAAAGTACACATAAAATTCGTACTAAAATGCGGGAAATTGATTTCCTTTTACTGTTTCCGTTTGCTGTGTGCACTAGCTGCTGGGTACAACATCCTCAGACATTATGTTATCGCAATGTAGTTAGCTCACGTTATCAGCCAGGTGTGAGTGTTCCGGAAATAAGGAGTGTTTCTTGTAGGAATGAATAAAGAATATGCGATAAGGTGCATGTTTGTATTTCTATTTGTACTATTTACGAGTACATTTGTAATGTAATGTAATTCGTGACCGGTGTCATCGTAATATTGTCACATCACGCCATGACATAAACTGTATCAACTAAACGCAATATATAAGCTATAAAACTTTTATGTTGCAATATTAATTTTGATGAAAATTCTACATAAACCAATTTAATTGTACTACTCAATACCTTCATTGATAAATTATTTTCATCAAAGACGCTGACTGTTAGACGTATTAATGTAAGGTGATTAAGGTATTATTCTAACAAATGAATTATTATGAATGCACTGCCTCTCTAATTCCAATTGACATCCTCAACTATGACCAGGTTTTCGAACCAACTCATGGCGTTCCTCCGTCTTTTATCACTGACGGCTGTTCTAAAGCCTTCTCCTTTTCGAGTACTTGCTGTGCTATGTTTAAAGTATGTATGTGTGTAAAATATTAATACAGTGGTAGTGTACTGATAGTGACGAGTGGTGAGCCACAGACACAGATCATGTAATAGTTAACTTTAGATGTAATCTAAATGTAATTATTGTGTTGATGATAACTTTATCTCGATCTGTTTACACAATAAGTGTGTAGAGAGCATCACTTGCACGTATTATTATTTTTTTTTTTCAACTTATTACATTTTTACATTTATATAGTGTATACTTATATAGTGTGCTCAACATTTTACCCAGTGTGTACGTCACCCAATCTACCGCCGGTATGAGCAATATAGCAATAGGCCATTAGAACAGTACCATCTGAAACGGAGTTCAAACTAAAAATTATGTTGCCGTGCAAGTTAGAACTCGGGCCTTTTGAAAATAACAAATTCCTTAGAAGGGAGATTAAATTCGATTTTGATATAAAAGTAATAATTTAAATTTTTCATCAAAGTGTATTTCCGTTCCGAAACAATCATAAAATTGACATAAAATAATATTATATATCTCCTTAATCGCGACATCGTCTGTTTATTTTTTTATCCAAGTCATCGGTTGATGATTCTTGTTCATTTTTCTTGCTGGTCATTTGATAGCTTTTTGATGTCCTCAAGACAACGTATAATAATTATTTTATCCTTGTCTTCTTTACGCACAAAGAAATGACCATTTTTGTACCAGACATACTTATATTGTGGGCGTAAATGTGTTTTAACGTTCCACAGAATGGTTTTATATCATAATTATTTCATATTGTCAGCGCGTGTCTTACTTAAATTGCATATAACCAACTATTGTGTGGGTTTAAAACCGAGACATGTACAAAAATTATTGGGCTTCTTTTTTCCCTCCAATTGACTTTCGAAGAAAAAACTAAATATGTTCTTTTCCAGATGTTTCCAGTCAATACTCATGTAATTTACGAACGAATACTGTCGACCTGCTAATGTATAGCTAAATTAATATTAAATTATTAACTTTAATTTCTTGAAGGAAACGTTTGAGAGAAATGTCATATTACTATACTGAGGAAAATTATCGTGCGGCTACATCTGGTTCCTGTCATTATGACGAGAAGCTCCTCTGAGCTGAGTGCAATCTTTTGATGTGCCATGTGGGCACTTTGACGTGCGCTTTGTTCCATGATTTATGGCTCACGCGCATTCGCCGGTTTTACGGGATGTAAATAGATTGCGTTCGTCACACGCTCAATAAGATTTTATTGTTGTCCTCAAAATATTGACCAGTAGTGTGAATTTGCACGCTTTATCGACTTATTCGAACTTCTCCCTATTAATGTATTTTGGTTAAAAACGTTATTAATTTATTAGGTAAGTATGGTTCCTAATAATTCAGGAAATAGGGATTTAAAAATTATATAACTTGTTCCAAATAACGACAATCAAATAAATAACGGCAACCGCACTGGGGAGTTGATATCGAATCTACACGTTTGGAATTGATAAGGAAAGAAGGTTTATGTGACCAATACCAAGGATAGTTAGATAATTAAGGATGCATAATTATAAATTCAGCAATACGCTTTATTAAACTACCAGTTGCTGATCAAATCTACTCTCTGCTGTTGAGTATAAAGGCGTGAAATTAAAAATATAACATTAATATGTGATTTATATTTTATTCAGCCATTAAACAATTTTATGTCTCATGTTGGTTATTTATGGCCGAGTCATAACAAAATTACGTAAAAGCTTTTTATTTCATATTTTATATTGATATAAAAACTATAACGACCATAATATTGTAAGTAATGGGTTAATAGAGGCGGAGGCTGGAGATGTCCCGATACGAGTTGTCGATATGATATCGATTAGTAATACGTAGGGGCTGTCGTTACATGAAAACATCTTTATAACATTAAGTAATATATGTATTGATATGTAAATTATAACATTTCTATAACGGTTTAGAAGCCTAGTTACGAGAATCACTCTAGATTCTCGTAATTAGGCTTCTTAGTGCTAACTATCATTTGTTTACCCTGAAAATGATTACACAGTATTGTCCTTGTCACGTCGCTTATCTACATACTAGCACGCGGGGAATAGATTTAGATCTTAATTATTTGGCTCATTATCACAATTAAAAATTGACGCTACACGTTACGAAGTTTTAAATAATTAAATTTTGCAGTCAAAGGATATTTTTGTTTATTACTAGCTACTGTCTTTTCAGCACGCGCTGAGTCGCGTGGGCGGAGTGATCTTCAGCGAGAGCTCGCAGCGGTGGGTGGGGTCGCGCGCGCAGCTGGCGGCGCTGTGGGCGCGCGCGGCGCAGGGCGGGCTGGTGGCGTGGCCGCGCCGCGCCGCCGTCACCTCGCTGACGCATCCGCGCATGTTCACCTACCTGCGCGCGCGCGCAGACGACTTCCTCTTCGTGCAGATGCTGGACGTGGAGCGGCTGCTGGTGTCGCCCGCCGCCGCAGACGTCATGCGCCCCTGGATACAGTGCGCGCTCACCCTCGACTGCATCATGCCCATCGGTGAGAACACGCGCGCCTCCACATTTGTCGACGCGGGCGCGTTACAGTGATCACACGAGACGTGGACTTTTTCTACGGTCGACAAATTCCGCTCTGTTAGATCGCTAATATGATGGTTGCAGGTGCGCAGTCTGTGGGATGCAGATTCGACAAGAAGCCGCAGTACCGGTACTCGGGGTGCCACGCGCAGGACGCGTCGGCGCTGAGCATCGTGCTCGGCCTCCGCTGGGGCTTCGACGAGACGCGGTACGTGGAGCGCGCGCCGCTGTGGCGCCGCCAGTCGGAGGCCGCCGCGCGCGCTGTCTTCGCCGACCTCCAGCGCAACACCACCGACGACGAGCGCGCCGACCAGCACGTCGAGCAGCACGTCGAGCAGCACGTCGAGCAGCACACCGAGCACCGCACCGAGCTGCAGCCGGAGCGGCTGACGGAGCCGCCGCGGCCCTGAGGCGGGGGCCGGGCTCCGGGCGACGTCTCCGCCTCCTCGCAGGACTGCGCACATAACGCAAGTGGCACAACTTGAAGGTGGTTTTGCCACTTCAATGTAAACTTGCGTAGCGCAGCTCCCTGTCCAGTTCACTCCCTTATGAAATCGATTTTGTTTTACAATAGCTATCAATATGAAGAAGGCAGGTGTGAAACTTTTTTACAGGTATGTTAAATAGCCCACAGCAATGTATAGTGCGAGAGGTCGCGAGGTCGCGGGGAGTCAGACAATATTGTAATAGTCGTCTGGGGACAGGATCGGTTCTTAAATATAAGAGTTGTAACAGAAGTGTAGATGTTAGTGATTACATACACAGTATTAGTGCATATATATGTAACTGTGAGCTGTAGCGTTACTCCACTGTGATCATATGTTTGTGCACAAAGTGACGAGATCCGACTCGTCTACGAGTTTTTTAAGTTAATATTATTTATTTGGCAAAACTTGGATGATTATTTGATTTTTTTAAATTAGTTTTTGCCCGAATTAGGTAAAAACGAAGTGATGTTTATGCCATATCAAAGTTAATTAACGAGCATATTGTACAGAATATTGGATATTTGAGGGATCGCTTTTGCTAGCAAATATATTTTTTATTATTTTTATAATTTGTAACAAGACAACATATAATTGTGATAACATGGTACAATAGTACATAATATTTTAGTACATAAAGTACACAATGTGCGCACTAATTTAATTATAATTTATACAATATACTGATTTACGTATAATTTATTTATTTTAAAATAATAATTACATAGATACATATCTTTTGCAGTTTTAATAAAAAAATACATTGTGTATGTTTGTTCCTACATTTATATTGTACTGAATTACATCTTATTGTACTGATCGCGATAATTTGAAGTTAATTTAACAACGAGGGCAGCTTGAGTCAAGGTAATATGTAAAAATGGCAGCTAAAAATATAAAATTTCTCCACAGCGAAGGAATGGGCCCCACCATTCTGTTTCGTTTTAATAGATCAGTGTCGCGTTTCCTCTGAACATCTTCAACACCAGAGGAACTCTATTCCTGATAGACTTGTGGCCGCTCTTAATGACACTAAACTCTGATAATCTCATATTGGTAGTGTCAAATTGTTTGAAAGTATTATTTTCTCCTATATATTAATAGATATATAAGTAAGTAGAAAGAAAAAAAGATAAATTAAATCAAAATTGCTCACCTGATGGGCTTAAGATAAACTAAATTGTGACGGCTCACTAGCAGCCCCTTGTCAATATGAAAAATGTATCTAAAAATTCTTTTCGTACTGTAGGTGTCTTGTTACATTTTTTTATATAATTTTCCATGCCTTATGTAGTTTTTACATATATTCTTAGCAGCATGTATCTCACTGGGTCAAATAACATTGTTACACTATGAGAAGCAATAATCGTATCTATTTGTTAAGTTTTATACGATTTTCTGTTTGTTTAGGAACAAAAAAAATCCTATTAATAATATTTGGATGTACATTTTATTATGTGTAATTAATTTATCTTATATTTTGTTTTATTGGATATGTTTGTAAATTTGATTATTGTAATTAATTTAGTTGAAGACATGTAAATATTTCGATAGCTGTCAGTTTGCAATATTATGATTTAAGACTGACTTATTTTTGTGTTGGGAACCCCGCGAATTATAACTGCGCGTTTCCATTGTTGTGACACTTGTATAAAATGTTTGACGCAAGTATTTCGGCTGCGGAATTGCACAGTTATTGTGACAACGTATAACGTTATTGTATTATTTGAATATTGTTGGGTTTTATAATTTTTTTTAATTGTAAATTTAAGATGTGAAATATTTATTTTATGATAATTTTATTTTAAAACAATTGGGTTAATAAATGCTGGCACAAGTAAGATAGTTTGTATATATCGCATTACAATGGCAGCTTGAAATTTACTTGCGTAAATATAATGTTTAAATAAGTTTAAATCTGAAGAAAAATACAATTTACTGAATACGGCTTTTGATTCATCTTGCAAGTATTTATTTATTTCCATCAGTTTTTCTTCGGATCATTTATATCTCCGAGTGAGGGTAGTTTCAACTCTTTTAATCGATGTATTATTTACAAAGATGTTATTTAGTGAGTTCGCATTGCTGAACAAATATCTTAAATTTTTCCAAAAGTGGAGAAACATGTTTTATGCGTATGTTTCTGACTATGTGGACTCAATAATGTTTAAATAAACCTAAGTAATATTCAGTCAAGGACGGAATATTAGTCGTCGTATCATCTTCTAATAACCGGGTCATATTCCGTCGTTACAAATACATTTATGTATTTAATATATTACCTGGTTACCTCAATGTAGAGGAGGCGAGTGTGTCTCTTAATATGATTCTGGACTCTTCCGTAAATAAAACTACTATTGCTAGTTAAAAATGATATTTGCAAGCTTCGAGACATACAGATTTCAGATTTTGATTATTTATTTTTATGACCTGGAATAAATGCCTTTTTCGTATTTTTTTACACAAATCATGAAGCTATATTTTGTACTTGTTCAGAATAAATAAAGATCTCATTGTCATTGAAGTATGCGAGCTGCCGCGTGTCGACCATTTATATACATTAAGCAAGTTTATAATCAAAATACGCTTTTAAAATTAAAAAGTATATACATTTAAGTTTGTAAATTATTTTATGTTTTGTATATTTTAAAATTTGTAAAGCTTCGATGCAGCAGCACGTCTTTTGTCAGAGAAAATTAAAAAAAAAACTGAACTTTGAAACGCAAAATGCTGTGTCATCGAAGTTGATATTAGACATGTGCAAGTACACACTAATTAGTGCATACTATTTATATAGCTCCGCGCACTCTCGTGTAGACATAAAAAAAAAACATTGGCATTAAAAATCTGAAAGCAAAAATGTGTTTTAATGTTTTGTTATCTGTATATTGCATTTTAATTACCCTAACATATGTTAGAATATACAGAAGTGCACCAAAAATACCTGTTTCGAGACTTTTTGATTATTTTCATCAAGTTCACGGCATCGTGAACTTTGAAATTTGTACCCTTCATTTTTAAAAGAGTTTTTTTTAATTCTCTATGGTTACAAAGAATTTAATACACTAGTTTCGATTCTCTCCACAGCTTAAACCGTCATGTTGAGTTGTATTAAAATTAAACAAAGTATTACATTTAAATACATAATATATTTACAAATTAAAGGAACTGTCAATTATAAAAGAATTAAGATTTTTTGTAATATTATATACAAAAAAAGATTTTAACTGACTAGTTATCTTCAGTTGTTTTATCTTAATGCCCTACATTTATTACATTTAGTTGCATTGTGGATAATAATTAATTTATATGTTAAAATAGTAATACATTTGTAGATAATGTATCAATAAAATCCTTCAAATCATAGTGTGCATATTCACAATTCAATTTACAGTGAAACTTCGTACATAATCTTTGAAATAAAATTAAAAACTAATATAGCAACACTGTTACGGTGTTACCATCCACCATAATGTTTACAGCAATATGTGTTATAGTTTTGTTGGTGGATAAATAATTTACTCATAATATTTTCATTTTCATAACTAAAACAAACTAAACCCTACATATATAAGTTTACAAAACAAACCATTCATAGATAAAAATAAAATTTATGAACTCACGAAATGTCAATGCCATTTTGTTTCTTAAAGTTATAATAAATAAAAAAAGTCAAACACTATCATAAAAACAAAAGAAATCTACCAAATCTCAATATTTAAAGTTAAACAAAATGCTTTTAATGTTTTAGATTTATTTCATCACGGTAATACGGCCAAAAATAAGAATGGATTCAATATGTTACGGACAACTGCAAATTAAAATTAGATCAATAATTATTTAGAAAGCAAACAAAACGTTAAAATTTCAACCATAGACAGTCAGACATACATTAGGCTTAGTGCAGATTATGCAAATGCAATAACACCTAAAAAACGTGCAGTATATTTAAAGGCAATTTTCATTAACTATACCTACATCTATCAGTTACAAGTGATCAAATATATTATATCAATAAATTCATCTAAAAACAGAGTCAAGTTTCATAAATTACAAAATAGAACATTTCTATAGATTAATTTACAGAATTCCTTTACAACTTCAGTAATTTAATCTTTACATATTTATTAAGACAACATGTGCTTCTAATTCGGACAAAAATATTTGATTTGTGCTTTTATAAATATAGGTGGTAGAGTTATGTTATAATATGTCAATAATATATCTAAATTATTGCTAAAGAAGTTCTCTACACCGTATTTAAAAAAAACCGCTGATTAAAAGTTTTTGACATTTACACATAACATAGCAAATACAAACTTATATATAAGAAATAAAATAAGTAAGTTTTGCTTATTTGTATAGATATTGTATTTAATTCTTCAAATTTGTAAATGCAAAAATAAAGTTATTGCTGACTTCCTGAATAAAATGTGCAAAAATTGAAGACATCATATTTGTGAAATGTCAATTACTGAATATTTAATGATATTTAACTAAATAAAAAGCTGTTTTGAATAAACAAACTCAATAACTTTGTAATTGTGTCAATAACAAATGCTGTTGTAGTTTTTTTATAATATAAGGCTATCTAAGACTAAAGTTGTGGTTCACTCTCCACCGAGTAGCAGAGAGCAGTGAGAAGGCACCAATACTATTCTTTACTTATCTTTAGTGTCCGTCTTCTTCTCGTCATCCTTGAAGAGCAGAGGTGTCATGCCGAGGAAGCAGCCCAGTGTGATGCCCAGAACTCGGCCCTGGCACACACCATATTCAGATATTAACACTTAAGTGGAGCATTTTTGAACTCAAAACAATAAATTAATAGCAACTTTGAGTATGTACACCAAAGCGTGAGCGATAGAAAGGCGACCTAGTGCACTGGGGCCAGTACAGAGAGAATGTGAGGTTACCATGTTGGCGAAGCGCCGGCTGACCGGCATGTCGAGCTGCACAGGCGAGAGCGCGGGCGCGCTGAGGCCGAGCAGCGCGGCACCTCGCTCCACGTAGTAGGAGGAACCGATGCCGATCACGTCGCTGAACGTGTTGCCCAGCGCCGCCGCCGCCATCGTCGACAGCGTTATGTAGGCGCTCATGCTGCTCTCTATGCTGTCGCCCTACAGCACACGCTATTGTCACTCACATGTATTTTATACTAGCTATGCCCGTGATTTCGTTCACGCGAAATATTGTCTTCCGATCCCATTTTCATTTTTTAGACTAATTATTTTGCGTAAACTTATCAAACATTACAATAAAACATATTCACACTTACAAAACATTCATATAAACCTTGATATATTCCTGTACAAACTTCCATCCCCTCTTCCCTATTGTTGTTTTTACACCGGTGAGGGTAAAACTTTTACAAACACAGTATAAAAAATAAACATCAAGCTGTCTCTACATTTCTCAGGCTCTAGACTATCTGTAGACTTAAATCGGTTTAGTAGTTTTGGCGCGAAAGCGCGATAGAGTTACTTTAACATTTTTAATATTATTTAGGAAGTAAGGATTACAAAAAACTAGTATGCAGATGTTTTATCAGTTACTTATCTAATTCTTATGTAACTATTATATTCAGTTGCTCATATAATCGTAAGCTATGTTAATCATAGTAATGTAACCATCAGTTCATATCTATACAATTCATAAAATTGCAGTCTCTAATATAAAAAAAATTATATTTCGCAAGCTTGACGTATTTGCATTGCTTATTTATTATAATAACCAATTTTGTCTGTAAGTTCGTTTTTTCCGAATAATCTCCGAAGCGGCTGGACCATTATTGATGGAACTTTTAAGGTCTGCAGTTTATGTGCATGGGAAAAACAGAGTAATTTTCATTTATGCTTTTCTTGATTTATCAAAATGTGACAGTAGATTTAGAAAATTTAAGTAACTACAAACATTGTTAGTACATTTACAGCATGGATCCCAAAATCAGTCATATGAATAGTGTTTATATTAGCAAAGACTGCTAAGATAATAAGAATAAACAAAGCATTAGACATAACTTTACAGTTCAGTTACACTACTTTATGGCTTACTGTATTTATTATCCGACATCACTACAATATAAAGCAGGGGCGACCAACCATTTGATAGTCACTATTAGCCAATAGATCAAGGCATGGCTTACTAAATATAATTGTCAATTTTATGTTTTCCCTTTTATTAAATTCTATGGCTATAGATCAGAATATGATAAATGTCATTTTATTACTTTACAGGATAAGCAATTAAATTATTAAGAAATCTTGAAGTCACTCAATATATGAAAAAAAAAAAAATTAAAATTAAGGAAATATATATGAAAGAGAATTTTTTGGTGATAATACCTATATTAATAAGGCATACTGAGCAAAAATGTACTTGTCATTGTCTCACCACAGAATTAAATATAACTACATAATTGTGTATTAAACTATGCTAAGTTGACCACCACTTTTATACAGCAATACTGATAGCTAACTGATCAACACTTTGTCAAAATATATGAAAAAAAATACTTACAGCAATAATCATGATGAAATTATCCAAAAATCCAAAGCCAATAAAAGGGATAGAGTTTGCCAAGGACACTGTAACACAAACAAAATGTTAGACATAGCATAGTATGTTGTATTTTGTGTTGCCTATTGAGTGAAAATAAAATTTAAACATTTTTATTAAATTAAAACTCAACAATGTAATCACATATATGTGATTTCAAGTTTGACCAAGATATTAAATAAAGTGTTACTTACAGTGCAATAGTTCCTTAGTTGTGGGTTTTGGTACTGTGGCCGCTGAAAAGAATATAAAGTTATATAAAGCATATGAATTGGCCATTAATAACAAATATTAGAAGCTGTAAAAAGCAAACTTACCATATTTCTTTTTCAGCCAATCTTCGGGGACGGGGCAATAAGTTCCGGTGGGGTCCACGTCACCTAGAGTCGGCACTTTACTAGGTCTACCGAGCTTACTCCTCCATCTTTGACCAGCTAATTTATCTAGCAAAATAAATGACTTTTTTGGTTTATTGCCTAAAAGATGTTGTCATACATTGTACAATAAAATACCTTCAAATTCTTCTTTGATGCGATTCGATTCATATTCTTGTAATGCGTTAAACAGTACCTTCCTCTCTTCGTCGTTTAAATGTAGGACAAGTTCTGTGGCGTGAACTTTTGTTAGAGGACCGGATATTTGTGTAGGTTCTTCGAAATCCTTAGAAGTTGGTCCTAAACCCAAGTTACGGATATTAACTAAATCTGGAACTATTTTTTTTAACTTTAACGTTCCCACTGTGACACTATGCCGTACTTGAAGTTTTGATAGTCTTTGATGACCACAAGTGTTGAAATAAAACATTGATGTACCACAAAACCTTTTCATTGCATGTATTGCTTTCATTTTGAAAAGGTGAGTCAAAATTTAAGTGTAAACAATCAAACACAAACAAGTCCCGGTTTCTTTGAGATCATACTCATTTATAAAAGAGAATTTACGCTACGTCTTTCGTACACTGCTGTCAAATATGTCAATGTCAAATGTCATAAATAATAAAATCCTCCAGTTACATAGAAATATTTTTTTTAAGAAATGTAGATATCGATGAATTTCTTTCAATACCACCTCCAAAAGTAGTGCTCTTAAGCTTAGACTACTTATTCTAGGTATATGAGATATCTACGATTAGACCTTGTTTATTTACAACATATAACACTGCTTATTGAACAATATTTATTTTATATTTTTTTAAAATTAATAAAGTAAGAGCTCTTATATACTCAATTCTTACATGTCTCAGTTTTATGTTCAAAGAGGTTTTGATTTGATTTTGATTTTTTTTAACTATAATCCATAAGGCTGTCTTGTTTAATTTGTTAAAGTGTTTAGCTTAAAAGTCTAGTGGCAAGGCCATACATAAAATATAAAAAAATGACTGTGTTATGTCATATTGAGACATATGTCAACAAAGGAAAACAAATTTTACCATTTTGTTAAAATATCTGAAAAAGAGCGAAGTAGTTAATTGAATAAGATTTAATGAAGTATTATACCAAGAAACTTTGTAGTCCTATTTAATTCTTAAGAATAGACATCTCACAGTAATATATTTGAGAAAGTAATGTTAAGTATCGGCCCGTTACAAGTGAATGTTGTAACTTGACCATGCACGATGTTGGAGGGCCTCGTAGCTTGGGTATTGAACAATTACCTTGGGAAGTATGTGGAAAACTTGAATACGGATCAGCTAAGCGTAGCCTTATTGTCTGGTACGTTGCATGTATTCACTTACGATCACTTTTATCAACCGGTTTTCCTATTAGACTCGATGTTTCTTATGTTTATGCACAGCTTTGGCTTGAAGCGAATGCTAAATAGTTCAGAGAAAGATTTTTTCAGTAAACCAAAATTATTTTCTTATTAAAGAATTACTGATCGATCTTAATATATATCATGGTTCATTTAATATTTTAAAATTTTGTTAAAAAACTTTTTTTTATAAAATTGTTTAGGCAAAGTAGAATTAGAGAACCTACCCTTGAAGAAGGATGCGTTGCGGCACTTGGGTCTGCCGGTGGAGATCAAGGCAGGGTTCATTGGCAAGGTGCAGCTGCAGGTGCCAGTGCGCCAGATCCGCTCTGCACCCTGGCTTATTGCCATTGAGAATCTTTACCTGGTTGCCGCACCAGTGAACCTAGATGAGGTATGGTGTTGTGTTCTATATATGTTAAGGGTAACTAGGTACAACTAGTAACCATGGGAATCTGTACCAAAGTCCAAACCATCTTGTTATAAAGTTAACTTCTATTTTGATTGCGTTCAGAAAAAGAAAAGGTTCAAGATGTGTGGTACTGATTACCATCTAAATAGATTTATGTAGTAATTATAATAATGTTCAAAGAATAGAAGAGTTATTCATGTTTCTAAATATGTCACATGTCCTCAGAGTGGCATCACTCTGTGCCAGCTGATGCAAACAAAGATTTGATATCAAGCCAATATTTTGTTTTATAATTATTCCTACTCTATAAGATAGATCAATATGAAATAAATTATTAATGATTTACTTTGAAATAATGTTACTTTTTTTTTTGTAATAGCAAATATCAAAACTTATCTACTGAGTTATATTTGCTGTAATATTGGCTTTTTTATGGATAAGATAGGAAACCCAAATTGCTTATCCATGTTTTGGTTCTTGTCTTGAACTTTGTACTACTGTGATAAGATTGATTGGACATCTTGATAATTTAAATAAAAGTTAGTTTAAATTGTCTGAATGAAGATTGAATAATTGTCTTTATATTTATTTATTTTATCAATACATATACATAATGTTATTTATTATGTACATTTCCATTTAAAGTATTGTACCAAAGAACTGACTGATGTAAAGTTTTATCAGAAGAGATTATGAAATGTTTCCATCTTTCCAACATTAAGTAGATCTTTATACATATGTATTTGTTTGTTACTGGGAATTTTTATTCATGTTGAGGATGCAATGTCATGATCACGTACACTTTGCTTAGTTATAGGGAGTTTATTACATTTTCAACAATTACATAAATAAATGTTAATAGCATAAATAGAGTAAATGTACTTCTTTATTTATTTTTCCTCATAAGAACAGTTTGAAGAAATTTTAATAGTAACATGCTGATAGTAAGATCAGACACAGTTATGTTTTGCTACAACACCTACTTTACATTGGCAATTTTAATAGAATTCAATCTTAAGACTAGTGCCAAATTAATCTAGTATTGGAGTGTATACTCAAATTGAATTACAACACATTTCAAGCATGTTCATCAACTGTTTTGTATATTTATATATATTTTTTATCTTGACATGATGATGAATAATGCACACACTCTTGAGTGTGTCATTTGTGTGATTACAATTTTAGCGGAGCTGTTTTATCTATTAACAATTCCAGTATGTTTTTTCTTAAAAATATAGCTGTCGAACCCAAAGTTTTGTGAAGAGCCATTCATTAGTTCAATTGATAGATAATAATGTATATTGTAATATCGTCGCTTAAGTTCTAAAATATTTTTGGTATTTGATGCCTTTACAAAAATATGTAGTTTTATCGGACAATAGAAAAATTGAAAAATTTAAAACGAAAAAAATAGCTTCCACATGTTTGACAGTATAGGTCACAGAGATGTTGATGGTTGTTCTAGTGGGACAGCGTGGTGGAGGCGCACATCGCGCACGAGCGCAAGACGGCGCTGCTGGACGCTCTGGAGGCGCAATGGCGCGCCGAGCACGAGGCGCGCGACGCCGGCTACTACGCCGCCTCCTACTCCACCTGGCTCAGCTACGGCACAGGCCTGCTCGCCAACATCGTCGAGAACCTGCAGGTGCCTTCCGTTTTGTCTTCGTTCGCTCATTGCTCCGCACTCAACACCGTTCTAGCTGACTGACAAATATGTTTCCAGTTGAAATTGACCGACGTGCATATCCGGTACGAGGATGCGGTGACGTGCGCGCCGCAGACTTTCGCGTGCGGACTGACGGTGCAGTCGCTGACGGCGGAGTCGTGCGACGCGAACTGGGTGCGCGGCTTCACGCTGCTGGCCGACGCCGACTGCTCCTTCAAGCTGCTCGAGTTGCAGCAGCTCGCCGTCTACTGGGACCCCATGCCGCCCGCAGCAATGATGGCCGCCTGCACGCTGGCCGAATTGACCGTCAGTTACAATACTATTTATCATTAATAGGGACTATTTTTAATTTAGAAAACAAACAGTCAACGTATATATACCGCCGTAAGACTATTACGTAACAATGACTTATTCGTAGGAGCGTATGCGCGCGACGTGGCTGTGCGAGCACCGGTACCTGTCGGCGCCGGCGTCCGCGCGGGCCCGCGTGCGCCGCGAGCGCTGCGAGCAGCCGCTGCGCTCGCGCACACGTCCGCGCCTCGCCTGCCATCTCACGCTGCCCAGTGTCCAGCTCGACCTCACCTCCGTGCGTACAGCGCTTTTATTTACATGAGTAATTGAAAAAATGTGAAAGACGTAATAAATGTAGGTCATATCGGTTTTGCATCGTGTGAACGAAACGTTTTCAGAGACAGTATAGCGAGGTGGTCGGCTGCGTGCTGGGGCTGGAGCGCATCGCGCGGCTGCGGGAGTTCCGCGCGCTGCGCCCCGACGTGCCCGTGCGCGGCCACGCGCGCTCCTGGTGGCTGTACGCGCTGCGCTGTCACGCGCCGCACCACCGCTGTCGGTTATCTCCTCCGCTCAATAGTGCTCGCCCGCGCCAAGTCGCGGCTTCTTGTTATAGCACCTCATCACGTTGCAGGGATGGATCCGAAGCCGACGTGGGCTTTGTGCGCGGAGCGGGCGCGGCGCACGCGGCGGTACGTCGACATTTGTCTCGGCGTACTGAGCAACCCGGCCGCCACGCTGCCGCCGGACGAGAAGGCCATCAAGGACGAATTCGAGTGGAACACTCCGTTGTCGGTTCTGAAGCCGCTGCGTGAGGTGCTGATTCTGTCGGTTTTTTGTTTCGAACCATCGGTAACATGCTAGAGATATTTTAACAAATCGTCCATATACACAGGTGGCGATGCGCAAAGTGCCCATAGCCACCCCGGCTTCGACCCCCGAGGACGCGCCGGCGAGCTCGGGGCGCAGCGTGCTGGTGCGCTGGTTTCCGCTGTGGTGGGGCTGGTACGCCCCGGGGGGCGCCGCCGACGCGCCTGCCGGTGGGTCCGAGCAACCGCAGCAGTCGCAGCAGCCGCAGCAGGCCGCCGCACCCGCCGCACCCGCCGCGCCCGCCGCACCCGCCGCGCCCGCCGCGCCGCGCCTCGAGGAGGAGATCCTGGATGTGATCGCGGACTCGCTGGAGGACAACACGCTGCTGCGACGCGATACTGTGTTCGGCTTGTTCGAGTTTACTCTGGAGCGCGGCTCTCTCAACCTGACCACAGAGCCAGATGACCGACATCAACTTCAGTTAGTTTTTTTTGTTTTCTCTCAAATTAAACATCTTTATAAACTGAATCTTGTGCAATTTTTTTTTTATTACGGAATGTAGTAGAAATAACCTCGTTTACTTACGGCCGGTGAAGACAGAGATGTTATGTGTAGGGGTGCAGCAAGTCCGGAGGGTGGGGGTGGGGGCGGGGGCGGTACGGGGGTGGAGCTGCAGTTCTCGAGCGTGTGCGTGCGCGTGGAGACGCGGCCGCGCACGGGCTCGCACGCGCTGCACGTGTCGCTGGGCGCCGTCTGCCTGCGCGAGCGCATCACACCCGGCACGCTCTTCCCCGTGCTCGTCGCGCCCCAGGTACCACCACCACCACCACCACCACCACCACCACCACCACCACCACCACCACCACCACCACCACCACCACCACCACCACCACCACCACTGATCATATCTTGTATTTATGCGTTAAACGGATCAAATCGAATGAAAATGTAACTGAAAAAAAATCATTCACTTAGGTTTCAGAATTAATAATTTTCTGAAATAAAAAAGTACTAACAGTTGGCTGCGTGCCGCCGGGCTCGATATATTATTCAACGGTTGCGCAGTAGCAGGTAGTAATAGCAGGTGTAATCCTTGTCTGCAGGGCATGATCCGGGAGGGGCTGAGCGCCATGAACGCTGCTGCGAGCGCGGCGGCGTGGTGGCGCGCGCAGCAGACGTCGGCGCCGACCTCGCCCCCCGCCCCCGCCGAGCCCCTCTTCCAGCTCTCCTACGAGAAGCACCCCTTCGGCCTCAATTGTGACTACAAGTAAAAATGCACAGTCCTCCCCGCAGTGCGCACTGGTCGTCGGACGTAGCTCGACATTGTAAGTGGTTGTTGTGTGCGCGCAGGCTGTGGGTGAAGTCGATGTCGCTGGAGGTGGTGTACTGCGCGGCGGCGGCGCGCTGGGCGCAGCAGTTCGTGGCGGCGCCGTGGGGGCCGCGCCGCACCATCGCGCACGTGCGCGACCAGACGCGCGCGCGCCTCCTCACGCACTGGGAGCACATGTTGCGCGCGCATCCGGTACTCGGCCTGCCGTTTTCCTCCATATGTTTACCTCTGAAAAATCAAATTGTGACACTGCAGTCGGTTCGTCCCGGGCAGGGCGAGCGCCGGTCGTGGCAGGTGGAGCTGGACGTGTCGGCGCCGCAGATCCTGTTCGTGGAGCAGCTGAGCGCGCGAGGCACCGCCGTCTTGCTCGTCGACTTTGGCCGCCTGCGCCTCGCCAACGCTCACTTCACCGAGGACGCGCCCACCGCCGCCGCCCCCGATCCCGTCGCCGCCCCCGCCCCCGATCCCGTCGCCGCCCCCGCCTCAAACGCCGCCCCGGACGACGACGAAGGTAATGCAATAATCGAATCGATGATGATCATAATAGAAGTATTAATTTAAAGCGCCAGTTTATTTAGAAGTGTGATGTTGGTTGGATGTCGTCGCCAGAGATGTTCATGACGCCGTGCTCGACGCCGCCGGGCAGCCTGCTGTCGCCCGCCTCGCCGCCCGACCCGCCGCCGCCGGTGCGCCTGCTGGACCCCGCCAACCTCCACATCAGCCTGTACGACAGGTCGGTTGCGCCGACACCCTCCCCGTCTCGCAACTTCCTCTTAGTGACTGTGTGGTGTGACTGGCGGCAGGTATAACATCGAGCTGAGCGACCTGCAGATCCTGGTGGGGCGCGCCAAGGACAACTGGAAGTACGCACACACCAAGACCACGTCGGCTCTGCACCTGCTCGACCGTTTCAGCATATCGCTACAGGTTGGTGATGGCCGCATTGTACAAAAATTCTGTAAAATAATCTTTTTAAAAGTACATATAAAAATACACCTTTTTATTTATACCTTGAATTTGATCACCTCTTCTGTTGTAAACAATGATGCGTGTGCAGGCGGAGCGGCGCGTGGTGCACACGAGCGACCCGCAGTACCCCTCGGCCACGCTGTGCGGCTCGCTGCCCGCGCTCGTGGTGCACCTCAGCGAGCACAAGCTGGCCGCCGTGCGCGCCGTCGCCATCGGCTGCCGTCTGCCCGACCTCGCGTGAGTCCGCTTTCCTCCCGCGTATATGTCTCATTATAAACCGTTTTTCTGTTGTACGATATCCGTGTACGTCGGCAGGCGCGACTCCCCGAGCCAGGAGGGGGCCGAGGTGGAGGAGGAGGAGGAGGACGAGAGCAGCGTGAGTTCGGAAACGGAGCGCTCGGAGCTGTCGGCGCACAACAACGCCACGCTCTTCATGCTGCAGTTCGCCATCGACCAGATGTCGCTCGAGGTACCCGTCGGCAAGGGCCTGCCAGTGAGCTGTGCCGAGACTTTGG
The DNA here is from genome assembly GCF_912999745.1 of Papilio machaon. Lineage (NCBI taxonomy): Eukaryota > Metazoa > Arthropoda > Insecta > Lepidoptera > Papilionidae > Papilio > Papilio machaon. The sequence goes on along the minus strand of NC_059989.1, from coordinate 268,962 downwards.
CGCAGTATATGTTGAGCATGCGCGGCGTGTGCGCCTTGTGCAGGTGCAGTCGCGCGGGCGCAGCATCGCCGAGGTGCAGGTGTGCGGGGTGAAGGCGGCGCTCAGCGCGCGCCCCTGCGACCTGTCGCTCTCGCTGTCGGTGCACTCGCTGCTGCTGGTGGATGCGCTGCAGACCTACGGGCCAGACTTCGAACTGCTCGTCGCCAGCCACAAACATGTCGGGTGAGCGATCCCTTGTCGATCCATTGGTGGACAAAAAGCCTCCCCCTTCCGTCACCTAGTTGCTTTCAGCGGTTCGAAGGTTCCGTGTCGTGTAATTAAAATATTCCTGTGAGTTACTATATACTAAATATAGTATGATATATTAAACAATCCAATTATGAAATGGTGCAGGATGGACACCGCGTCTGGCAGCATCCGCGGTTCTGAGCCCACGTCGCCCACGTCGCCCACGTCGCCCGCGTCACCCGACAGCCGCGCCGCGCCCGCTCCGCCCACGCCGCGCGCGCTGCGCCACGCCCTGCGCTCGCTGCACCGCGCCGCGCCCACCGCACTCATCGCACCCGCCTCGCTCCACGGTATATCAATTATATTTTATTTGCGACTAACAACATTTTTAAGAATAATAAAATTATTGTTTTGTAAAATCATTTGCAGGAACGGTTCTTTGTTAAAACAAATCAAAACTTCTCGATGAAATTTGAGCGGTTTCTTCAGGCGGATTAATTTAACTAATTACCTTTAACTTTCTGTTAGATTCTGAGGAATTAGGACAAAGAAGTCCGACACCAAATTGTATGTCCGGTGGGGCGTGCGACTCCGCCAACACTGAGTACATGTCGACGGCCTTCACGTGGCCCATCGGCGGCGCGGGGGGCGTGGCCGGCGCGGGGGGCGTGGCCGGCGCAGGGGGCGTGGCCGGCGCGGAGGGCGTGGCTGGAGCGACGGGCGCGGTGTGGGGCGGAGGCAACGGCTGGAGCGCGCCCGGCCTCGTCGACACCGAGGCCCTCATCGCTGTAGAAATATGCCTCGTCAAAGGCGATGCCGATTCCGAAGATCTGAGGATCGCTAATATATTGTTTAACAATTTGGATGTAATTGGTGAGTCACAGAATACTGTATGTATGTTATATTGTAGAATTAAAAATAAAGTAATACAAAACGTATATAATTAAAAATAAAAATATATTACTGTAACAGTGTTCTTTTATATTCGTCACAATGAGACATAGATCGCTTCTATATACATGTTTGTTCTTTGTGCAGCCAACCAGGAGACAATTGTGGAGCTGATAGGGTTCGCACATCGGGTGCTGGGCCCGCGCGCGCCGCACGAGCCCCGCCCCGCGCCGCCCGCCGCCGACGTGCCCGACGGCCCCGCCCCCCACTCCGCCCCGCACGCCGCCCCGCACGCCGCCCATGCTCGAGACGTACTCGATGGGCCCGATGCGGAAGATCTTCCTCAGGTAACTAAACACCTGGTTCGCCAAAATAGCGAAGCGACCGCTGCCCAAGATTGAAGATACTTTGCCTACCTTTGACGGAGGAGGAGACGCACAGAAAGAGAACAATTTTTTTCCTATGCGTCCCGTCCTCCGTCAAATCCACTGCCCCTTCCGATCCTTTCCTTATAAGTGAAGGGTGAATGGGTAAGAGGAACAAAATTAGTCCTTCCGCTCCACACTCGAACAAAACAATTATTTTTAACATTTTAAGAAATCGTATAACGTGACTATACATTCTAGAGTACAGAGAAAAAACATTTTTACTTTTACAAAATCAATCCACGTTTCGAAGATAAACCGGAACAATCGCAGACCTTCTGATAGACATATGATAATTGTTCAGTAAAATACAACACTTCACTTTTAAAAACCGTTTATTTTTAATATTCAAATAGAACAAGACACTAAAAAACGTAAAAACTTTAAAACAAAAACTTGTCAAAACATGAAAAATACACACTCGAAGTGACATGAAAAACAAAAGAAAAATTGACTCGATTTAATTATAAATATTTCACGGCGACAATATTTGCCGGTGTTATTAAATACGCCGGTGGCGCCATCTATTAAACATTGAATTGCGCTTAAATATCTGTTTTTAGTATTCTCTGTTATTATATAATACATGCACTACTGTAATATGTACTTAGAGTAATGATATAAGACACGGTGTCTGTTGCGCAGCGTGCGGTGCGCACGGAGATCACCTTCGACTTCCACCGGCTGGGCGTGCTGCTGCTGCGCGCGGCCGTGCTGGACGGCGCGCTCGTCGCCAAGAAGATCGCCACCGCCACCGTCGGCGAGGCGCGCATACAGGCCACCCTCGGTCCGTCCCACTCGCAACTGTTGCATATGTACATAGCATTGTGTGCGCCCAGCGGCTGTACGACGTGCGTCTGTGTGTGCAGCGGCGCGCCGGCTGGAGGTGGGCGGCTCCCTGGGCGGCGTGCAGGTGGTGTCGCTGTGCGAGGGCGCGGGCCTACACACGCGCGTGCTGGCCGCCGGCCGCGCCCACGCGCCCGACGCGCCCGACGACAAGGCGCAAGCTCTGCTCTTTACCATCACCCGCGACCTTCTGCCCGGCGATACCCCTGATGCTACGGGTGTGTAGTTTGTGTTTAGCGAATGTCGACTGGACGTAGCGAAGACGTATCTTTGCACGATGAAGGAAGCGGTAATGTTGGTTTGCAGTTGTGGAGACGTCGGTGTCGGTGCGGGTGGCGAGCGTGTGGTACACGCAGTCGGGCGCGCTGCTGCGCGAGCTGCAGTCCTGCCTCACCGAGTTCAAGCAGTACCTGGCCAACCTGGCGCGCTCCATCCGCGCGGCCGCCGCGGACATGGCCATCGGCCTCGTGCACCCCAGTCCTCGGTGCGCTTTGCACTCATATTTTTATACCGACTGATAAAGTCTAATTTATTGATACCTTTTCAGAGTTATTAATTACTTTCGAATATTTATAAATGCTAATATGATAGTGAAAATAATAATAAAAGCAATGCGTTACAGGGGCGAGTCTCTTTACGGTAATCCGCGGCTGGCGCAGTCGACGGAGGCGTGGGGGAGGCACCGCACGGTCTCCGCGGGCGCCACGCCCCCCGCACACGCCCCGCCCCCCGCACACGCCCCGCCCCCCGCACACGCCCCGCCCTCGCTGGACGAGGCCGACGTGCGCACCGACATACTGCTCACGTGTGTATAAAACCACTTGCAAATAATATCTCCTAAGAAAATTCTATATATCGCGATCTTGGTTGTTACTTCAATTTAAACATAAACAAAAAAAATATCACTATTACTATATCCTAGGTGAATGCGTCCTATCGGAATATAAAAAAAAAACCATTAGTAGCACATAGGCTACTAAGTTTTTTCCAGATTATGTTCTACATCTGTGCCAAATTTCAGCGAGATCCGTTCAGCCGTTCTGGAGTTACCTTCTAACAAACATCCATCCATCTAAACTTTCGCATTTATAATATTACTAGCCCGCGACACACGAATTAAAAAGAATAATAATAAGTAGCCTATGTGTTCTTCCACACAATCTTCTGCATCTCTGCTAAATTCCATCATGATCCGTTGATACCTTCAACCTAATCTTATCTAATATTAGTAAGATCTGATAAAAAGCTATGCATCATGATTCGTGTTGGTGATGTGGTTCTGAGCGCGTGTTTTCCGCAGCGTCAACATTGAGTTGGAGTCGCCGGTGGTGGTGGTGCCCCGCGCGGCGCACAGCACGCAGGTAACATGAGTTGTATTACTATAATAAAAAATAGTTTTTCTTCGAATGGAACGATGGTACACACGACACATTCGATGGTATAAAAATGAAAATGTTGTGCAGGTGTTCGTTGCGCACCTCGGCCGCATGAGTCTCACAAACCGGCCCGGCGCGCCCAGGAACACGCGGTACAACGTGAGCGTGCGCGACATCTCTCTCGCCTCGGTCAGTATCATCTCTTTATACACAATTATACATCGCAAACTAAATGAATGCACAAATCTTGTTGTTTATACTGCATATAAATTTATATTAGCAATTAGTACATTGTGTGTGTGTGTACAGCTGGACGTGGGCGAGCGCCTGCGCCGGCAGCCGCTGTCGGCGGAGAACATGGGCGCGGTGTACGACGTGTCCTGTGGCCGGCCCGTGCTGCACGACACCGCGCTGCAGCTGACCCTGGACCTGCACGAGCGCGACCACCTGCCGCACGTGCGTACCACTCCTCCTACGACGAGAGCGCGTCGCCGACTGCAGAGACAAATATGTTGAGTGTATTGTGCAGTGCGACGTGAGCGGCGCGATAGTGGGCGCGCTGCAGGTGTCCGCCAGCCGCGAGCAGTACGAGCAGCTGTTGGACACTCTGCGCTGGGTCGCCGACTCCGCGTACCCCGACGTGCGCCCGCCCAGCCCCGCCCCCGCCCCCGCACCCGCTGCCCCCGCTGCACCGCACAACGACGCACATCCACTAATGACCAATGACAAGGAGGTAGTTACATTTGGAACAGGAAATTTCAATGTCGTTATTTATCCCTGAAGCATTGTAAAATAATTCAATGACTGTTTAGATCGATTGTAGGATTAACATATGCATATTTGTCGTATCATGCGGCTGCAGAACGCGGCGTCGGCGCAGGGTGATGCTCTGGCGGAGGGCGCGGTGCCGGCCCTGGTGGAGCCGGCGGTGCCCACGCTGCGGCTGGACCCACAGCTGCGCGCTGCCGTGCTGGCCGTGCCGCCCCCCCAGCGCGCGCCCGAGCTGCACGCGCCGCGCCCCCGCTCGCACGCCCCGCTCACCGGTACCGTTGTTTACGTATGTTAATCGTTGTTCGCCGCCGTCGCGGGCCAATGCAGGCGACGATATAAGACGTTGTTTGTGGTGGGTGCACAGTGTCGTTCGAGGTGTCGGAGCTGGCGGTGGAGCTGCGCGCGGACCTGGGCGACGGCGAGCGCAGCCTGGTGGCGCTCATCTTCCGCGAGTTCGCCCTCACCTACCATCACCTGCGCCCGCACGAGACCGACTTGCAGGTTACATTTTGTGTTCTTTTCATAGTACGTGCCGGAATTAGTAGCGGTAGAAGGGCGACATGTAATACATTTACTGTCCTCACACGGCGGCAGGTGTCGCTGCACTCGGTGACGATGGAGGATCTGACCAAGGAGCCGGAGTCGCGGCACCGAGTGCTGCTGGCCTCGCACTCGCCGCCCGCGCCCCGCAAGTCCCTCTTCCTGTCCAAGTCGTGCCCGGAGCTGCGCGCGCCCGCAGCCCCGCCGCACCTCGCGCCGCTGCACTACATGAAGCACCTCACGACCTCCCTGCCCGCAACTATCAATAAATCAGGCGTCACGAATACAGAGGTGCCTAGTGCAAAATATCAATTTCTATTGTGTTTAAAAAATTTTTGCTTATCGAGATTTTGTCTAATGTTAAATCTTATATGTTTCGATTGGTACTTTTGAAGAATAAAAAATATCAATGCTCATGACAGTGAGTGTTTTATGTGACAGCGCGGTCGAGACAAACCGGGCAGGTCGGAGAGCAAGTGCGGCGCGACTCCGCCGTGCTCGCCCGAGCCGCTCGAGCCCCTCGAGCCGCCCGAGCGGGCGGACTCCTGCGACACCTTCCAGATGTCCGGCGAGGAGGAGGCGGACCGGCCCGCCGGCGACGACAACCTGGTGTGGCTGTCCGTGCACACGCGCGACCCCCAACACCCTAACTTTTATGACAGATTTGATCAGGTACTTAGATACAAACATTTCATCAAAATGAATCGTGAAACATTACAGTAACTTGAAAGTTATTACAAAGATCAATCTTACCTTACTAAACCAAATCGTGTAAACCAGGTATCGAAGCAAACTAAGGTGGAGTTTAACTGCCTAAAGCTGGTGCTGAGCATAGACAGCTGGGTGGCCGTGCTGGACTTCTTCGGCGTGGCCGGAGACGAGCCGGCCTCGGAGCCCACAGCCGAGCCCTCTCGCCCAGGTCTTTATAGCCTCGACCACGTAATAATTCTAATTAAGGCTTAACAATATAAGTGAGCAGACTTAAACACTTATTTTTTCATCTACTTTAACCATTATTTTTTCAATCATCGCTTGTGAACTGGAACAATACCTAATCCGTTTGCTTCAATCGTACATTTGTATATTTGGCAGCCGGCGATGGAGTCGCGAGCAACGGTGATAGCGCGGCGCTGACGGAGACCGAGGTGTTGGTGCGCTCGCTGTCCGTGGTGGTGGTGGGCGGGCGCGGAGACGCGTGCCGCGCGCTCGTGTCGCGCGCGCACGTGCGTACGCGCAGCGGGCGTGGGGCGCGCCGCGTGCACGCCACGCTGGACGCGCTCTCGCTCGTCGACCTGGCGCCGCGCGCCGCGCCCTACGCGCACAGGCTGCGCACGCGCGCCCGACACGCGCTCGCTCTCGACTACAGAAGGTATAACCCAACTTCTGATACCATATCGCATCTTTGGAATGCTAAACGCGTAATGAGTGACAGCCCGAGCCGAGGCTCCTGAGGGAGCCCTCGACCTTAGTTACCGATAAACGAGGTTAAGGCTAAGCGTCATCTGCGTTCGGTCACCTCAAGCCCGGTGCTTCTTCAAGGCAGACAGTGGCTTGTCAATCAAAAAAATAATAATATATCGCACCGACTCGCACGCTACGTCGCGCTATACACCATGAGGACGTGTTTCAATGATGAGAAACGTAGTGATGGGCTGGAGGTCGTTCGAGTGAGTATTGCGTGTGCGTGTGCTTGTGCAGGCTGAGCGCGGCGGAGGCGGCGGCGGCGGGGCACGAGACGAGCCTGAGCGTGCGCATGGGCCCGCTGACGTACGTGCACACGAAGCGCTTCGTGCTCGAGCTGCAGGCGTTCGCGCGCGACTTCAGCCTGCTGCGCCGTGTCATCGCGCAGGCGCGCAAGAAGGTCAGTCGCCGCATTGTCACTACATCGTTTGAAATACAACATAACTAGTGCAAAAAAGAAGAAAAAAGAAACTATTTTGAATTAACGGGAATTGTAACTCCCTAGGTGTCATCTGCGGTGGCGTCGACGCGCACGGACCGCATGCGGCTGCGGCTGAGGTGCGCGGCGCCGCTTATCGTGCTGCCGGTGTCGGGGCGGAGTCGCGCCGCGCTGGCCGCGCAGCTTCACCTGCTGCACCTCGACAACTGCTTCCGCCGCGCCGGCGACCCCGACACTATCAGCACGCTAGCCGACCCCGCCGCACGTGAGTACGCCGCGCGTCCGGTTAAACTTATTTGAAATTTGATGTACATTTATTTAACATAGATGTGTGCGTGCGCAGGCGAGCGCGAGGTGCTGGACGTGCGCGAGGTGCGGCTGGAGGGCGTGACGCTGCGCTGCTGGGGGGCGGGGCGGGCGGGCGCGCCGCTGCTGCCCGCCCCCGCCACCTTCGCGCTGCGCATAGAGCACAACCTCAGCGACACACACAATGGTGTTTATTTTATGACGATAAGTGTGATTCCTCACGCTATTTAAGTATTTATTATTTAAAAAAAAAATAATTTAAAAATAATGTAAAGAAAATTACTTTTTTATGAATTACTGGCGTTAGCACAGGACGTGGTTGGGGACCGCCCAGGGCGTTGGACAGAAAGGGGCGCTACAGATTTGCGGATATAGCCTTAAATAGTGTCATAGACAGTGTTTAAACTGATATTGGCAGTGCCCGATACGAGCGTGCAGGGTACGCTGACCACGCTCGAGCTGGCGCTGGACGCGGCGCAGTACCGGCTAGTACGGGGGGTGCTCACCCACAACCTGGGCGAGCCCTGCCTAGACCTCCTACCACCCACCACGCCCACAACTGCTGCCACACCCCCACAGTCCGCTACTAAAACTTCGAATGCTACACAGCAGGTAAATTAAATAGCGAAAATCAAACATGTATAACTTATTTACATATATAAGGTATTAAAATCTATTGTTTAACCTCCAACCTTTATCAAATAAGTGTATTACATTTTTGTGTCGCGTGAGGTGTGGACGACGTGGTCGCTGAAGCTGGACCTGCAGGATGTGCGCGTGCGGCTGGCGGCGGCGGCCGGCCCGCTCGCCTGCGTCAACTTCATCAAGTCGCGCCTGCTGCTCGAGACATACTCCGACCTAGGCCAGGACGTGGACCTAGTTTCGCAGGTGCCGCCTCCACTTGTACATGTCAAACTACTATACTACATTTACAGGCGACTAACGTACCGTGTTGTTGGCAGGAGATCCTGGTGAGCGACGTGCGGTACGCCGACGAGCCCGCCAACCGGCGCGGCAATGTGTTCAGCCACATCGTGCAGCCTCTGCCCGACCACCGCCACAGCGTGCAGGCCGAGGTGCACGCCAGGTGCTCACCAAGATACTTATCATGTTTCATATATTTGCCCTAATCAAATAAGTGCTTGTACATATTGAACTCGCGAGCGCAAACAATCAGTCAAACATATCAGTTTTTATGGGAGTGTTCACCTTTGACTAGCAGCGGAGCTCACAATTTACTACCGACGACAAGTAAGTTACACCGGTTTGAATCGGTCGATTGTGCAAAAGCCTCTCGGTTGCACCTGAACACGAGCTGGCGGCCGCGCCCGCGAGCTAGATATGAACGACCAGTAAATCAAAAATCTCATTCATCACTTCCTCATGCGATTGATTGCGTACAGGAAGCGTCAAGATTCTTCGGCCTATACGATTCTCATCAACAACATGCGTCTGATGGCCATCCTGGACTGGTGGGAGGCGGCCAACCAATTCATCATGCAGCCACCGCTGCCGCCCACAGACCCCGACCTCGTGCATCTGTAAGTGGACAGCTCTCTCCGCTGTGATATTTATTTTCGACAATTGCATCGTTAATCTTTGGACGTTTCAGCGAGGAGGCGTGCCGCATGTGTTTGGGCGGGGCCGGGGGCGGGGCGCAGGGCGGGGCGGAGGCGGAGGAGGCGGGGCCGGTGGAGCTGAAGCTCAACGTGACGGACTCGCAGCTCGTGCTGGTGGAGGACGCCTCTGTCTGGGACACCAATGCAGTTATACTGAAAGTGCGTCAGTTTAGAGCATATTATATACAAATATATTTATTCAAAATACAGTTACACTGAGCAAGTAACGATATTGCTAGTAATAATCCAAATCGTCAATTGTACGTTACTCGAGCAATTGCCGGGTTCTTAGTTAGGCGATCGATTGAAATGATTTTTATTGCACATACTTGAACAACTCTTGCTTTTGTTATCTTATCCATAAACGGTAAATGGCATTATGGCATACATTTGATGAGGTTTGCCACCGAGTGAGATGAAAGTAGAGCTGTATGTGTGTGTGTATGTGTGTCAGAGCACGACGGTGCTGCGGTACTCGTGGGGCGCAGCGCGGCCGGTGTCGTGCGAGCTGAGCGGACTGGAGGTGTTCTCGTGCGTGCTGGGCCTGGAGGACGAGACGGCGCTCGCCATCGTCGAGCCCGCCAACCTGCACGCCTACCTCGACTCCGACCGCCTCCTACACGTAACATGAGCCCCTATTTATTATAAAACTTTACATCTTTATTATTCTCATGTAAATTTTCGTAATAAAACAATTCATCGATGAAATGTATCTGTGGGCAGGTGTCGATGGGCACGCTGAACCTGCGGCTGTCGTACCACGACATGCGCATGTTCGCCGCCATGCTGCAGTCGCTGCCGGTGCAGGCGCGCGCCGCTCTCTCCGGTGCCTGCTCCTCTACACTTTGCTTATTTAAGGATAATCGATGTCGTTATCTTCAATGTTATTATAAATATTTGTAGGCAAGTCGGATGCGACCGAGCCGGCGGGGGAGCGCGACGCGCCCGCCAACAGCGAGCACATGCTCGCAGCGGACGGGTGCGCCGCCCCGCGGCTGCTGGCGGCGCGCTGGGCGCGGCCTGCGCGGGGCCCGCCCCCCGCACCGCCCGACCCTCCGCCCTCACAGCCCTCCGCCGTCTGGCCACTCGCCGCGGTTAAGGTGAGCCTTACCAGGACATATGTTTTGTTTCAATCGTATTTCTCACTTTCGTACTGTGTTTCTGGTAATGTTGACAAGGGTTGAGATATAAAGCGGTGTTTGTGTGTGTGTGTGTGTCAGGTGAGCGCCGAGTGTGCCACGCTGTGCGTCATCGACGACTGCCTGGACTCCGACGTGCCGCTGCTGGAGGTCTCGCTGTCGGATCTGCATCTCGACCAGGTTGGTGTCTTTTTGGATAGTGATTTTCTTGTGAAACAATAAAAAAAATAGGACATCGTCGTCAGGACCTGCGTCAGGTGGAGGAGACGTTCCCGGACCCCGTGCTGGTGTCGACGCCGGCGGGGGAGGCGGGCGCGGTACCGCTGGGGGGCGGGGCGGGGGCGGGGGCGGGCCAGCTGCGCGCGCAGCTCGCCATCGACTACTACAACCGCACGCTGTCCGCCTGGGAGCCAGCACTGGAACCTTGGAGGTGATTTACTTTTTTGAAGTGTGACGAAGAGTTTCACTAAAATTATATGTGATCACTGAAATTTTAATTCTTAAATTGTACGTCTTTAAACATGATTTATAATTTCAGCTATTGGAATGAAAATATATATAAACACATCTTATTAATTATTATACATGAATGGATGGAGGGATGTTTGTTAGAAGGTATCTCGGGAACGCCTCAACGGATCTTGATGATATTTGATACAGAGGTAGAATATAGTCTCGAAGAACACATAGGTTACTTATGAGTATTAAGTTATTTTAATTCCTCGCGGACGAAGTCGTGAGCGACAGTTAATTTAAAAATAATTACCATTTTGTGACGTTCAAGTTAAACAAAAACGATTAAATCTTTGCGTTGTGTGATTGAAACTAAGGTTTGAGACAAAGTGGGAGTACACGCTGTCGTCGGCGCTGTCGCTGCGGCGGCTGCAGACGGAGGTGAGCAGCGCGGACACGCTGGACGTCAACGTGACGGCCGCGCTGCTGGACCTCGTGCGTCTCGTGCGCGGCAACTGGACCGCAGACTACTACGCGCTGCCCGCCGCGCACCCCGCGCACCCCGCACGCCCCGCGCACCCCGCGCACCCCGCGCACCCCGCGCCCGCCAACAGCGCACAAGTGAGCGGCAACAGCGCGGAGACGTCACCGAAGGGCAGCCCGGCGGGGCACCGACGGCGCGCGCCCTTCGTGCCATACGCGCTGCGCAACCACACCGGACACCGCCTCTGGTTCACCACGCTGCTCACCACCGCCGAACAGTCAGTTATATTTTATGACCTTTCTGGACAACCATTATCCAAATACACCACTTGAAGTTAGTCAATCCCGGAGTACATTACAATAAATTCCTTATTAAAGAAGACCGACCTCTCGCAGATTGTTAGAATCGGAGGCGGAGAATGGGGGCGGGGCCGGGGGCGTGTCCGCGCCCGACGACTCGTGGGTGTCGGTGTCCGCGGGCGATACGGAGCCCTTCTCATTCGGGCTGCGCCGCGGCCGCGCGCGCTCTGCGCTGCACCGGCTGGCGCTGCGCCTGCCCGCCTGGAGCCCGCCGGATCCCGTGCGGGTCGACCAAGTGGGCGTATTCTTCCGCACCATCACACACCAAGTATTAACAGTTTTTCATGAATTTATATTTTATCGTTTTCTACTGTATATTGCATAGTTTTTGTGAAGATGCGAGAATATGTAAGTAAATAATTAATTGTGAATTTGTACAGAAGAGTTTTGCGGAGGCGCGGCTGGTGCTGGAGGTGACGCTGGAGGGGTCGGCGCGCAAGCTGGTGACGGTGCGGTCGGCGCTGCAGCTCGTCAACCAGCTGCCGCACGCCGTGGAGGTGCGCGTCGACGCCGCGCCCGCCGCTGCCTCCTCGCACACGCCCTCGCACGGTCAGTACCCATCATTGCTAACGAATACAGACAAATACTATACTTAAACAATCAAACAGTAGTGAAATTAAAAATATTTATAGCGAAGCAATTAATTATAAAAAGTTGAGGGTGAGTAGTATTGTAGAGTGCACGGTAGCGCTGGGCGCTTTCGCGTGCGTGGGCGTGGGCGTGGGCGTGGGCGTGGGCGGGTGTGGGGGCGGGGCTGGAGGCGGGGCGGCGCGGCGGCGGCTGCGCGAGGCGTGCGCGGTGCTGCACTGGCGCGGTGTAGTGCGCGCGCTGCCCGCATGCCGCGCGCTCGCCGCCGACACGCCGCAAGCCCACCGCGCGCTCGCCGCGCACTGCGGTACCCGCTAACACTACTTCATCAAATATTCATTTTGTACCTTTAATGGATTATTGTGTAGTTTATAGAATTACATACATTCTTAAAGAAAAATATTTTTGTATACAATTTTAGTCGGCTCGATATAAAAATAGAAGTTTACAAAAATTATGGACATACATTCAATGTAACGAAAATGAAAGTAGTGTTAAAGGGTAGACGGCACTGGACCGGTTAGAAAGCACCGTCATCGTAGTTAAATTGTATATAAAATCAACTTGTATATCTGTTGTAGTTTACCTGATACTAAACTAGCAATAGTTGAACCAATGGCACTTATTTATACAACTTTGACTTTAAGTTATAGCTCGCAACGTATCTTAGATTTTGTGGCAACATTATGGTTGCAGTGACATACTCATTATTTTTAATCTATGTTTTTTTAGGAGTAGAAAAATTAATATTATGTAAGTAGGTAGCTTAGGAAATATATTAGTGAAATATTAAATGATTTTTATTTATTAAAAGTGTTTAATATTAAAACAACATACAAAATAGTACATGGCGCAGCCGGTAGGATACGAACCTACGCTCCCAAAGGGAATCAGATTTGGCGCAGCCGGTAGGATACGAACCTACGCTCCCAAAGGGAATCAGATTTGGCGCAGCCGGTAGGATACGAACCTACGCTCCCAAAGGGAATCAGATTTGGCGCAGCCGGTAGGATACGAACCTACGCTCCCAAAGGGAATCAGATTTGGCGCAGCCGGTAGGATACGAACCTACGCTCCCAAAGGGAATCAGATTTGGCGCAGCCGGTAGGATACGAACCTACGCTCCCAAAGGGAATCAGATTTGGCGCAGCCGGTAGGATACGAACCTACGCTCCCAAAGGGAATCAGATTTGGCGCAGCCGGTAGGATACGAACCTACGCTCCCAAAGGGAATCAGATTTGGCGCAGCCGGTAGGATACGAACCTACGCTCCCAAAGGGAATCAGATTTGGCGCAGCCGGTAGGATACGAACCTACGCTCCCAAAGGGAATCAGATTTGGCGCAGCCGGTAGGATACGAACCTACGCTCCCAAAGGGAATCAGATTTGGCGCAGCCGGTAGGATACGAACCTACGCTCCCAAAGGGAATCAGATTTGGCGCAGCCGGTAGGATACGAACCTACGCTCCCAAAGGGAATCAGATTTGGCGCAGCCGGTAGGATACGAACCTACGCTCCCAAAGGGAATCAGATTTGGCGCAGCCGGTAGGATACGAACCTACGCTCCCAAAGGGAATCAGATTTGGCGCAGCCGGTAGGATACGAACCTACGCTCCCAAAGGGAATCAGATTTGGCGCAGCCGGTAGGATACGAACCTACGCTCCCAAAGGGAATCAGATTTGGCGCAGCCGGTAGGATACGAACCTACGCTCCCAAAGGGAATCAGATTTGGCGCAGCCGGTAGGATACGAACCTACGCTCCCAAAGGGAATCAGATTTGGCGCAGCCGGTAGGATACGAACCTACGCTCCCAAAGGGAATCAGATTTGGCGCAGCCGGTAGGATACGAACCTACGCTCCCAAAGGGAATCAGATTTGGCGCAGCCGGTAGGATACGAACCTACGCTCCCAAAGGGAATCAGATTTGGCGCAGCCGGTAGGATACGAACCTACGCTCCCAAAGGGAATCAGATTTGGCGCAGCCGGTAGGATACGAACCTACGCTCCCAAAGGGAATCAGATTTGGCGCAGCCGGTAGGATACGAACCTACGCTCCCAAAGGGAATCAGATTTGGCGCAGCCGGTAGGATACGAACCTACGCTCCCAAAGGGAATCAGATTTGGCGCAGCCGGTAGAATGTCATTAAAAGTTTCGACGAATATTTCAAACCTAAAACAAGCGAAGTTATTAATACCTTTCAATTTCATAAAAGAATGCAAGAGGATGATGAAAGCTTTGATAGTTTTTATACAGATATAAGACGATTTTATTGTAATTCGGAATTAAAGCACAATTGTGTTGCTAAAAAGTGAAGAAACGACAATTAAAGTTAATTCCGCTTACTTTTCTTAACCTTCTTTTTAAAGTTTTAACTATTTTACATTAAAATTCTCTTAACTGTCAACGTCAAAAATGATGCCAGATAATAAAATGAAGAAAAGTAAGCGAGATACAATTTCTTTACAGAAAAAATAAATGTAATTAATAAATTAATATTTTTCTTAAAGAAATACAATTTCTTTACATCTCCCCTACCAAAAAAAAAAAAATTTATGCACATATAAAAATGTGAACTTAAAATGTGAATTACTTAAACTAAATTACAATCAATTATTTTATTAATACAGTTTCAGGAGTTGGTATGAGTTTTGTAATGTGAAATAGATTCGATTCTGATTTTTTATGATTAGTACTTATTCTATATATGGAATTTGAGACCTTTTCAATAATCTTAAACGGGCCAATCTTTATCTCATCTAATTTATTTCTGTTCAGTCTGTTTCCATTCTCCACATATACTAAATCCCCTACATTGAAATTAAATTGAGCTCTATTTTTATCAAATATTTGTTTATTGTATTTATGTGATTTTACTGAGTTTTTAAATGCTATGTCTCTGTCTTGTTGCCATTCCAATTCTGATTTATTTTTCTTTAATTCTGTGGGCAAAAAGGAAACATCTGTTCCATACAACAAGTATTTGGGTGCAAATCCAGTAACTGTATGTTCTGTATTATTATATTTATCTATACAGTCATGAGCTATGGTAGTCCACGCCTTTCTAATATTATTCTCGTTTATTTTACACCTGATTTTATTTACAAGAGTTTGATTAAGTCTTTCATTTAGCCCATTAGAAAACGGGGAATTTACTGCAGTAAATATAATTGAAATAGATTTTTCTTTTAAAAATGTTTTGAATTCCTTTGAATTGATTCCTGGGTATTGATCAGTCAGTAGCAATCTTATAGTATTTGAATCCGTTACTTTATTTATTAATTTAATGAAATCATGTGCACTTTGTGTTTTCGAGGTCACAATATAAGCATAACGTGTAAAATGATCAACAAGAAGATGCAAATACCTCTTTGTAGACCTGGAGCCTCCAAAACCTCCGATTGTGTCTATTGAGACTATCTCAAAGGGTTTTGTCGCAGGTCCTAAGTGTGACATTAAACCATATTTAACCTGCCCTCTTGTTTTATTTTTTATACATATCGCGCAATTTTTGCAGTGGTTTTTAATATTTTTGATCAAATTTTTTGCTGTGTATATTGTGCTGATTTTACTTTGCATTTGTTTTTCACCTATATGACACATGTTTTCATGTACATCTTTAATAAGTATCTTACTAAAATTTTCTGATAAAATTATTTTTTCGCGATTCCTAATTTTTTTATAGTAAACTCTGTCTTTTAGTATTAAGTTTGATTTATTATTTTGTATATTTAAATTGTTTTCCTGATCTGTAACTATTTCATTTAATGTTATCATGTTTACTAATTTTAACCGATCATCTGAATCATCATTTTCATCAAGTACTGGGTTTCTACTCAAACAATCAGCTTCAGTATTTTCTTTACCTGGAGTATACACAATTTTAAAATCAAACTGTGACAAATAATATGTCAAGTCTCCTAGTTCTTCATCTGTCCTAGACTTAATATTTAAATTTTCTAATGGTTTGTGGTCAGAATATACTATAAAGGACTTACCAATGAGCCAGTATTGCCAGTATTTTATTGCTTCTTTAATAGCTAAGCATTCTAAATAAATAGCTTTTTTCTTCTTTTGTACTTGGTTTAATTTTTTTGAGAAGTATGCTACCGGTTTATTTTTCCCATTTGGTTGAGTTTGTTTTAATACTGCCCCAATTCCTTCTAAAGATGCATCTGTGTGAATAATAATAGGCAAATTTTGATCAAAAATTTCCAGGATTGGTTGTGAACATAGTATTTTTTTTATATATTCAAATGATTTTTGACAATCTGCCGACCAAGTGAATTTTTGATTTTTTCTCAGTAAATTATGAAGGGGTTCTAAAATAATAGCACTATTTGGTATATACTCACGATAGAAGTTAACTTTTCCAAGAAACTGTCTAACATTTTTCTGATTTTTCGGTGTTGGAAAATCTTGTATTGCCACTAAATTATTTGTTACTGGCCGCACTGTATTATTTTGTATTATATGACCGAGATATTTCACTGAATTTGAAGCAAATGTACATTTTGTAAACTTTAGCCTGAAACCCTCCTTTTTTATTGCTTCTAACAATTGCGTTAAATGGTCAATGTGTTCGGTAAAGGTTTTAGAATATACTAGAATGTCATCTATGTAGTTTACAGCAAATTCAGTAAGTTTATATTTTCGTAAGATGTTACTCAATATCCTTTGGAAAATAGCTGGTGATGTCTTCAAGCCAAATGGAAGACATGTCCATTGATAGTGACCTTCTTGCGTTACGAAAGCAGTTTTATTTCGGTCTTCGATTCTTAGTGGTATGGACCAAAAGGCTGAATTGATGTCAAGTGTAGTGAAATATTTTGAGTTTCTTGTCTTAACCACTAGTTCATCAATCAGTGGGAATGGTTGGGCCTGTGGAACAACAATTTTATTTAAATCTCTGAAATCAATGCATAGTCTTGACTTTTTATTTTCTTCTTTTTTGAAAGCTAAAGTAACCGGTGCTGCAAAAGGACTATAAGATTCTTCTATCAGATTCCTATCCAGTAGTTTTGCTATCTGTTCTTCTATTTCTTTTTTATCCTCAATCGTACACCTGTATGGCCTTTTACAACAGTATTTGTCCACAAGTAGATCAATACGTGCCTCATATTCTTTAACTGTACCAATATCATACTTGTCTTTTGCAAAGATTGATTTATAGCTATTTATCAGTTTGTATATTTCCGATTGTTGTTCTGTATTTAAATTACTCATATGTACTCTAAATTCTTCTTCCTTAATGTGTTCATTGAAATTTATTGAACATGTTTTTATATCATTCTTCATTTTTTGAAAAGTATCCTTGTCTTCTTTTGTTTTTAATTCTTCTATTTTTGTTTCTTTTTTATTTCTCTGAATAATATTCAAATTCTCATCATGGCTCAGTTTGAATGTTTTAATTATATCCAGTCCAATTAAAAAATCATATTTAAATTCTTCTCCATCAATTATGTATACATCGGCTTTTTCTTCAATATCAAATATTTTTATTTTAATAGTTGTCAAACCAATTGTCTTTTTCACACCATTAATTGTAATTAAATTATCACACTTTGATTTAGTGTCTGTTTCTCCTTTTAGCCTAATTAATTTGGAATTAATTACAGAAACATTTGAGCCGGAATCATATATCCCATATATTTCTATTTCTGAATTTAGTAATAGTTTGACTTTAATTAATGGTGTTATTATTCGTTTTTTTGATACTCATTGTTTAATTCTATATCAATCACTGAATTGTTTACAGTTTTATTAGAGTTTCTATTATGATCATTTATTTTAGTTTGCCGGAACCAACACTTTTCTTCAGGATGAAACCGAACACCTTTATTCAAGTTTTCACAAATTTTACACGGTTTTATTTTATCCATTTTCCCTTTGTATTGATTTGTATATATTTTATTTTTGCTGAAATCCTTTTTATTAGTCACATACTCATGTTTGCTAATTTCATTGTAAAGGCTTGCCGTTGATTTTGCAGTTTCTTTATCAATTTTATCTATTATATGATCTGGTAATCCCATGACTATTAGATTTATCATAGTTTGGGTGTCAATTTGTTTGTTGACATCCAGCAGCAGTTTTTCTTTTTTTATGGCATATTCCAGTAAAGATCCAGCTTGATATTTAAATGTAAATGCATATTTAATCTGAGACCAACCTTTATTTCCAAATGTTTCACAAAAATTATCCCTCCATACTTTCCATTGCGAGTTAACTGTCAATTTTATTAACATACTGCTGTACCAATCTAAACAATGTTTTTCCAAGAGATGTTTTAAAGTTTCAATTTTCTCCTCACTTTGAATAATTTCAAATCTTTCACATTCACTCTCAAATTCATTGATCCATTGTTCAGCATTCAATGTTTTGTTTGAATATCTTTCCATCAAAAATCTCTCAGCAGCTTTTCCCAGATTTTTCTTTTCTGATAAATAACTACTAGTATTATCTGGTGACGGATTTGACTTTACAGTAATCTCTTCTAAATATTGGTCACCAAACTGTACATTTTCACCGGCATCTAAGTATATTTTCCTGAAATTTGTATCTAAAGGGATCCACACTGATCGTGTTTGGTGCCTTTTTTTTAATGAATTCTTTATTTTGTTATAAACTTCGGAGGAAAGTATGGCAGTGTGTTTACTTACGGCCTTAAGGTCATCTGGAACTTCATAAGTACGTCCATCCGGTGTTTCAATTGAGGTTATACATAACATGTTTGTTTTCACGTCGGATGACGCCAACACTTCAAATTTGAATCTTAGTTTTTCCATGTTCCAAAAATTTTACTAGAATTGTCGTTTTATAAGACGATTTTATTGTAATTCGGAATTAAAGCACAATTGTGTTGCTAAAAAGTGAAGAAACGACAATTAAAGTTAATTCCGCTTACTTTTCTTAACCTTCTTTTTAAAGTTTTAACTATTTTACATTAAAATTCTCTTAACTGTCAACGTCAAAAATGATGCCAGATAATAAAATGAAGAAAAGTAAGCGAGATACAATTTCTTTACAGAAAAAATAAATGTAATTAATAAATTAATATTTTTCTTAAAGAAATACAATTTCTTTACACAGATCTAAGAAAATTTGCACAAAATTACAACATTGACGGGCTATATGCTAGATGGCAAAGATTTTTAGCGAGCTTTAAAATATTTATTGCAGCTGCTGGATTAGGACAGGTTACAGAAAATAGTACAGATTTTATCATTTAAGATTCAAGGTTTACTTTCACAAATTCTATGGCTGTGTTCTAAAGGAGAAGTTTTTAATGAAATACCACTCACTGTTCCGAAAACTTTCTCAATGTAATAGTTGTACTGTGTGTCAGGGCCGTGGGGCGTGGCGCGCGCGGGCGAGGGCGTGTCGGCGCGCGCGGTGCAGGTGTCCGCCGGCGCGCGCTGGGCGGCGCCGCTGAGCGCGCACGCGGCGGCGCTGAGCGTGCGCCCGCTGCCGCCGCGCGCGCCGCATGCGCCCGCGCTGCCGCCCGCACGCCTCCACTGGCGCGAAGTGCGCTCAGAGCGCGACCTGCTGCACCACGAGTGTCGCGCGCCGCCATCGCACGTCTACAGGTTATTCGATTCCTTCTATAAGCTTGCTCATCGACTATGTTTATTTCTTTATAAATTTATATCTCGTGTACAAATCTTGAAACCTGAATTATACACACTCTCAGTTTTCAGATTTTTCTGAATAGACCTTTAGCCACGATTCAAGATGGCCGCCATCACCACCATTGTTTATCGTGGCACAGGTTCTGCTGCGTGACAGTGCGGGAGCGGTTCCCGGCGGGGCGGGCGGTGGCGGGGCACACGCTGACGCTGGTGCCGGCGCTGCGTCTGGAGAACCTGCTGCCGCTCGAGCTGCAGTACCGCGCCGGCGACGTCACCGGCACGCTGCCGCCCGCCCACACCAGACCCTTCCACGAGGTCCCGCTTCTTTTATCCATTTTATTACGATCGATAGGTCGTGCTTGTGATTACAGCTAACCTATATAAGTCTGTGTGTATGTGTCTGCATATAAAGTTTGAATTAACCATAAGATGGTGGCGGTTGTGGTGCAGGTGAACGTGGAGGAGGGCGTCGAGGTGAGCGTGAAGCTGGAGGGGTTCGGATGGTCGTCGGCGCTGAGCGTGGGCGGTGCGGGCTCGGGCGCGGCGGCCGGGGGCGCCTCCTTCGGCGCGCGTCTCAAGCTGCGCGACCTGCGCGGCCGCAGACTGTACCTCAACGCCCGGGTCGGGGTCAAGAAGACGGACGGCATTAAGGTACCCGTGTCGGATCAAAGTATGGCGTTTTGAAATACTTTAAATTATCAAAATAAATTTACATCGAAAGGATCGAAGGTAGTTTGAGAAATGATGCGATGTGTGTGTCGGTGCCGTGTGCAGGTGTCCATCTCCGCGGCGTACTGGCTGGTGAACCGCACGGGGCTGCCGCTGGTGTTCCGGGCGGAGGGGGGCGCCAGCGAGGCGGCCGGACAGTTCGCCGAGCACGAGCTGGCGCGCATGGTGGCGCCGCTGCTCTTCTCCTTCGCGGACTCGGACGGCGGACCCACCATCGCCGCGCGTCTCGGCACCGGCATCACCCCCAACCCTGAGGTCGATTCGTAATTAACACCCTTTTGTGAAAAGATTGCCACCTTATATAACAAAAAAAATTAAAGAATGTATATTGTACAGTGGTGCTCGCCTTTCGGGCTGGGCCCGGGTGTGACGGTAAAGCGGCTGGAGGCGCGCGGTGGGGGTGGCAGTGGGGGTGGCAGTGGGGGCGGTGGGGCGGGGGCGGGGCCGGCGGGCGAGCGGTCGTTCGCGGTGGGCGTGGCGGTGCGCGCGGGCCGCGGCCGCTACCGACACACCAACATCGTGACGTTGACGCCGCGCTACCAGCTGCACAACAACACCTCGCGCCATCTGCAGTTCGCGCAGAAGTGCACCGCCACCACGCTAGTGAGCATACGACCACTTTTATGACTTTAAAGCACAAAAAAACATTTCTCACTTTTGTATTTTTGTTTCAAATTGTACTATTAGCTTGGATGTTTGAAGAACACTTAGTGGTGATGGTATAAGTTATTGTATAACGTGTGTCAGAGCGACCCCGGCGCGACGGCGACGCACGTGTCGGCGGTGGCGGGCTGCCACTTGCCGTGGCACTGGGCGCGCCGCGAGCGCGACCAGCTGCTGTGCGCTCGCGTGCTGCACGACGGCTCGTCGCGCCCGCGCACCGCCTGGTCCGGCGGCTTCCGCATCGACAAGCCGCGCAGTCTGCACATCGCCTGCAGGTATATACTACACTTGTTACTCCTTTTTATTAATAACATAATTAAACAATTCATTTCTTCGGTTCTTTTATCTTATTTATTGCAGAGAGAGTGGCGGGTCGTATGTGTTGGTGCGCGTGGAGGTGGTGTCGCAGGGCGGCACGATGCTGGTGGTGCTGACGGACGCTGAGTGCGCGCCGCCGCCGCTGCGCATCGACAACCACTCGCCCGTCGCCATCATGTTTCATCAGGTGCGACACCCCTCCCCTCCCCTCATTTACTTTGAGCGAGTAGGTGTTACCAATGAGTTTTGTGGGTCATTCCTCAGGTGGGGTGCGCGGAGGAGTGCGTGGTGGGCGCGGGCGCGCGCGCGTGCTGGGCGCTGCCGGAGCCGGAGGGCGCGAGCGCGCTGGCTCTGCGCGCGCCGGGCGGGCCGCGGCTCGTGCTGCCGCTCGAAGCCGCCGCGCACACGCACCGCCTGCTCTATCAGAACTTCCTGTACGTCGCCTTTCCCGCCACCAGCGCCAGAGACAACAGCATGTCGAGTGCGGGCAAGCAGATATCGACCGACGACGACAGCGTGCTGGTACTGGAGGTGCCGGCGGGCAGCACGCGCGTCGTGCTCGGCAGAAAACGCTACGGCGATCGGTATGATAGACACGCGTTCAGCTAGCAGTGCGAGCGATGCGAGAGTGACAGTATTGTGGTGAGTGAGGTGGTTGTGTTGTGTGCGCAGGTCGCAGCTGTGGCGGCGCGCGGCGGGCGGGCAGCTGGTGCACGAGGGCAGCTCGCCGCCGCAGCCCACCGACGCCGCGCTGCCCGACGACTCCGCGCTGTCGCCGCACGCTATGGTCCGTTCCTGTTCTCCTTCATTTTTTGATTATGTAATATTAGTTATGGCGCTATTTTAGAATATGGAGAGTAATTTTGCACGTCCAGGTGTTGGACATAGAGGAGGCGGCGCCGCGGCCGGGCGTGGCGGCGGCGCTGGTGTTGCGGCGCGCGGACCCGCGGCGGCGCTCCACGCAGTCCTGGCGCCTGGTGCCGCCGGGCCGCATGGCCTGCGCGCACGCCAACCTTTGCGTGCAGCCTGACTCTCACGCCGCCCACGCCGGCCTCGTGCCGCTCGTGCCCGGTACGTTACGAGTCCGCTCTGGCTCGCCTCGCAGCGTCGGCCGCGCCGCGATAGCGGTGAACTAACGAGACACGATGTTCCAGGTGCTCGTGTCGTGCTGGGTCTGCCGGGCGGGCGCGCGGACGGCGGCGTGCCCCCCTCGCAAGCCGTCAGCTGGCACTCGTTACGGCCCGGCTGCGGCCGCCTCGACGTCTCGCTCTGCGCCGCCGGACCCACGCGCCTCGTGCGTATACACGACCACGAACATCCGGTACGTACTTACTTAATATTTACGACAAGCGCCTTCGTATCGTCATCGTCAGTTATATTAAAATTAATATGAGTTTATTGGTGTACTTTACGTTCTATTGGGGCATTCATCATCATCAGCTCGCTATACTTCCCTACTGAGAGGCTCAGAGCCTAGCATAAGTTAGGGATGACTAGGCCATAGTAACGCACGCTGGCCCAGTACATATGTAAATCTGAAATCGAATACTACAATATACCAAATATTGCAGGATTCGAACCCAGGACCTGCCGATTACAAGTCAAGAATTAAACCATTAAGTCACAGACGCTTTAGGCGCCCAATGGGCGCTGCACGAATGTTCGTGCTAGACCACTGACATTATTCGTTGAATTGTTATTTACTGAATAGGATTCGAATCGCATCGAGGGCGATGGCGAGGAAGAGGAGGAGTACGGAGCGGGGGCGGGGGCGGGGGCGGGCGAGTGGGGCGTGCGCGTGTCGCTGGGCGGGCTGGGCGTGTCGCTGGTGGGGCGCGCGCCGCCCGCCGAGCTGGTGTACGCATTGTTCGCGGGCGTGCGCCTCGAGCTGGCCCGCACGCCCCGCGCCGCCCTCGCCGCGCTCTCCGTAGACTCTCTGCAATGGGACAACCAGGTGACGTACGCGAAACTTGCGCGGACATACGAGCACCATTGTGTGGCCGATATAAAAATGTGAGGTGTTACAGCTGGTGGGTGCGGCGAGCCCGCTGGTGCACGCGGGCGGGGGCGGCGCGGCGGGCGCGGCGCTGCACGCGGCGGCCGAGCTGATGCCGGCGCCGGCGCGCCGCTACAACGCTTACTACTTCCGCCATCTCGTAGTCGCGCTGCGCCCCGTCGCCGTGCGCCTCGAGGAGAGGTGACTCAGAGCTGTTCGCAAACAATCAATATACATGCGGTAGGGTCGTGTGACCGCGATGTATCTGTTCCGGCGTGAAGGTTGATCCTGGTGCTGTGGGCGTGGGCGGAGCAGTGGGGCGGAGACGCGCAGGCGGCCGAGCAGCCCGACGAGGTGGAGTACGAGACTCGGCGCGTGCTCACCGAGCTGACGGCGCTGCACGCCACGCGGTACTACTTCGCACTCATCAAGCTCATCCCCGGACAGGTCGGGACCTTCCCCCTCCCCCCTCTCCCGATATCGTTTATCATATATACAATCTTTAGGTTCTTATTTATTGTCGTGCGTCAGATCCGGCTGTCGATGTACACGGCCAGCAAGCTGGAGCCTGCGCTGGGCGCGCTGAAGCAGCGGCTGGGCCTGACGCTGGTGCGGTTCGAGCACGCCGCCGTCGAGCTGGAGCCCTTCGTGCGCACTCACGTGTTCGACACGGCGGCCTGCCTCGCGCGACACGCCCTGCAACACTTCAAGGACGTGAGTATGTCGCCGCCCCTGTCCCCATACATACACACACACACACACGTTGCCGTAACCCCCCCCCCCTCTCCATCGTGTAGGAGCTCAAGTGGCAGGCGGCCAAGATCCTGGGCTCGGTGGACTTCCTGGGCAACCCGCTGGGCTTCATGGCGGACGTGTCGGAGGGCGTGTCGGGCCTGCTGCTCGAGGGCAACGTGGGCGCGCTCGTCAAGAACGTCACCCACGGCATCTCCAACTCGGCGGCCAAAGTCACAGGTAGGTAAACCGGCTCGGCTTATTTAAATATATCAGATGTGTGTATGTAGTAGTTCTACAGTCTATATGTTTTTATTGTTGTCTCGTATAAATTTTATCCTTTCACTTAAAATGTTGTAATATTGAACAGAGTCCCTGGGCGACGGGCTGGAGCGCGTGGTGGGCGACGAGGCGCACGAGGAGACGCGGCGGCGCATCCGCAGCGCGGCCGCCGGCGCACACCTCGCCGCCGGACTGCGCGGCCTCGGCCTCGGCCTGCTCGGTGCGCGCGCTCGCTCGCCGCTCTACTACTCGTCTCACATCACCCACATGCTTATACATTTGTCGCTGTTCTCGTATCAGGTGGCATGACGTCCCTGGTGAAACACAGCTACGAGGGCGCGACGCAGGAGGGGCTCGGCGGGTTCGTGAGCGGCGTGGGCAAGGGCCTCGTGGGCACCGTCACCAAGCCCGTCATAGGCGTGCTGGACCTGGCGGCCGCGGCCGCGGCGGCGGTGCGGGAGTCGAGTGCGCGCGCGGGCCGGGCGGCGCCGGCGCGCACTCGCGAGCCCCGCCCGGCGCCGCACACGGCCGCACTGACGCGCTACTGCCCGGCGGCGGCGCGCGGGGCGCAGCTGCTGCACGCGCTGGCGCCCCCCGCCTCGCCCGCGCTGGTGCACCCCGAGCGCTTCCTAGCGTACCGGCCGGTGCGCGGTGCGCCGCACGACATCCGCGCCCTGCTCACCGACACGCACCTCAGGATCTTCACCTGCAAGCACGACACGCCGCAAATCGTCATGGAGACCCATCTCAGGTATTATTATGATAAAGTGACGTATCCTGTATTCATCGAGCAGTCTGAACAATGCACTTCCTGTGTACCGGTGCAGCAACCTGGTGTCGTGCACGGCGGTGTACGCGGAGGGCGCGCACCTGGTGGAGCTGTGCGTGCGCGGTGCGGGTGCGGGTGCGGGCGCGGGCGCGGGCGAGGCGGTGCGGCGGCCGCGCGTGCAGTGCGACAGCGGCGAGCTGGCGACGTGGCTGGCGCGCTCGGCGGCGCACGCGCGTCAGCTGCACCGCGACCTGGCGCACACGCTGCTGCCGCATCCCGACCTCGGCTGAAACTATACTTATTTATCTATTTGCAACAATATCCGCCGTACAACAGTCAAATCATGTTTCAATTTTGACGTCAGACTGTTAACTGTTGCTAAATTATTTACTTAGTTCTGTTTCATATACATATATATTAATTTGTTTAATTAGGTAAAGCAACAAGTCAATGCTTTTACACACAAGTACTGATTAAACCAAAAATATTGTTAATCATTTAGTACAAATTTTATTAACTTATTACGTTTTCGTTTTTATATATTTATATTTTGTTTACGCAAAATCTTTATTTATCACAAATTTCTAGGGGTTTAAATAAAACATGTAACTTTTGATTTAGGGAATAGACATGAGCACAAGAAGACCATCACAAGCGAGCTGTTAGCTTGTTGCCGACATTTTTGTTACAAGATTTTTAATGAAAGCATTATTCTTAGTTCGTTGTTATTTAGTTTTACATTCCATTAAAGATGAAGAAGACATTGTTATTGTATCTGAGATGAGAAGATAATGTCATCTCGAGATAATACATCACTTACAAAACACATTTTATTAGTCAATGTGACGTCATAGCATCAAAAAATGTATTTAGTGTATATATGTCGCATAGTTATAGTATATTTATTGTTATAAGTTGAGCACAAAGTGTACGATGGATAGGGGGCGGTGGTAGAGGGGGGAGGGGGGGAGGGGGGAAGGGCGGTGACACCACTCCGCTGACATTGTTGTATTATTTATACTATTTATTGACACTTAGGGTATGTTCCGATATGCACTGCGAGCACTGCACAGTGCTATCACTGTAGAAAAATTCGTTCCGTTATGGACTGCCAGTACACTGCCGCAGTACCCTAGGGAAATATATGACGTCATAAATCGCCGCCATATTCTGCTGTGAGCACTGGCGTTTTCGAGGTAAGGTACTCGCAGTACTTTGATCACGTGATCAGTCAAAACCACCCGAGTGCCTCACATCTTATAAACAAAGCTACCGTATAATCAGAAAATGTTAAAGTTCTGTAATTAGTTTGGATTAATAAATAAAACAATGGAAGAATTGCAAAAATTAACCTTGTTAGACTGTATTGATAATGAAAAACATATTCTTTTTTATGAAAAATTACTTATTTTTATTACATTATAAATTCAATTTATAATTAATATTAATTAAAATATTTTTAATTTGACAGTACTCCAAAACAGTTTTTTTAATGTACTAGAAAACTTGAATACACTCATTTGAATGTCGCGTCAAAAAATGCGGTTGACAGTATACGAGATTGCGTTCCGTTTTAAATCGTAACCAGTATAACTGGCTATAAAGGAACGGCTTCACAGTATACTGAATTGACGTCACACTCTACAGTGGTCGCAGTGCATATCGGAACACACCCTTAAAAAGTTGTATCGGCGAAAGTAATTAGAATTAGTACATATTATATTATAATATTTTTGTATATAAATAAACTTTCAAGACCCTGTTATATAAAACAGAACATTTAGCATTTCATGTAACTATTAGATTTGGAAGATTTTTTGCAAAAGTATTTAGATAATTTCATAAAGTTATTACATAATAATTAGATACATCAAAGTACAGATTCAAAATTAACACGATTAGGTCTTGTATGACAAATGTATTTTTTAATTGTGAATTATTATTTAAAGCAATATAAATAAGAGAAGAGATGTTTTTAAATGGTTTTTTTGTAGTATAAGTAGGTTGAAGCGGTGCGAGGCTGTGCCGCTGCGACATTTCTACAGACTTATGTTTTTATGTTAAGACAATTACTAAGTTTGTCATTTAAAATATTTATTTATTTTAATTTTAAAGTACCTCTTACACGGGAATTATATTTAAAGGTTGTATTTAAAAAAAAAACAGTTTATATTCTTATTGCCAAAGTATCTGACTTAAATTCGATACTAACTTGTGACAAGTTAAAGTATGTACGAGTACTTGGTGTGATCAAATGGTTTGGTACGTGTACAATGTAAGACTTGTCCATTGCAGTTTATTTTCAGGGAAACTGTTTGTGAGATGATTAAGCAATAAATTGTTTCATATACATTGTTTTGTTTTTATTGTTATAACACATGTCTGCTTGTTTGACTTTCTATTCTATTCAACTTTTACTTGCAGATGAAGGCAAATTAAAATTAGCTTCCCTGTTATTAATTAGACTTTAAATGTGTGACACTAGGCATGATAATGAGTTTTTTTGTCTCCAACAGTCATCTAATACGGCCGATTATTTATAATATTATGTTCTTAAGGAAATGTGCACTGTTAATCATTTCATTTTCAACATGATGTCGAATGAGACCCAAAAAATTTGTAAAAAATTCAATACAAATTCCTTGATGTACAATTAACGACAAAGCCAATGAATGCTAGGTATGTTTTATTTTAATATGTTTAAGTAAACAGTTGACTTATCTTTTAACGTAAAAAAATAATGAGAGCTCAAGAAGCTGTTTACACAGCGTCGTACAAGGTCATACCTCACTCTGCGGCCGGCCACCGCCTGCGCGCCCGCTTCACCACCGCCGGCCCCGCTCTCACGCGGCATATACGTAAGTTATAACCTAAGGTCATCGCCTTTTGACCTCAACAAACTAAACTTATCAAAATCATGTAATACTTGTATAATTTTTTGATAATGGTTCTCGTCGGACGTTCGAGTCTCTTTTATTTAAACTTTATTGTTGTAATAGTAGTTGAAGCTGCGGTAATCGATACAAATAATTTATCGAAGTAAGTAGTGTCTGGAGTACCTACTTGCGGTTTGACGTCAATTTGCATTAAATAGTAAAGTTTTACATTTCATACAAACATATCTAAGTGATAACAATAAGCGGCTAATATAAATAAATAAACTACACGTCTATTAGTTACTGTGAAATTTATATAAAAAGTTTTGTTCATTTGATTTTTTTTTCAATAACTTTGTTTCTGTATGCAGCATGGCGACAGTAGACTACACGAAGGTGCCCATCCAGACGAAGGCGCTGTACGTGCCGCCATTGGAGGAGATGGCCGACGGTCAGTCTGTCTAGTCCCTTGAAGAAATAACTGCATTCACTAAGAAAAACTTTCATAACAGCTTTTGAGTGAAAGTGGCAAAAAACAAAGGCGATTCATAGAAAATGTTGTTACTCCAGTATGATGTCTGCTAATTTCGTCGTTCTTCACTTCTTATTACTTCCTTATTAAGTATTTTATATTTGTCACCTATTGCAACCGCAGTTTCTTGATACCAGATGAACGATTGTGGATTTCGTAGCAGAGTTCTGTCAGCTCATCGAAAATGTTCAAGACAAAAGAGAACTTATCGCGATGTGTGTTGCAGTACTGTCGCACGAGCTGCGGTCCACGTTTGAGACTGTGGAGGTGTCCGTGGTGGACTGCCCCGACCTTACGCAGCCTCCCTTCGACCTGCAAGCGCCAGGTCAGTGCAGTTTACCATAAGTATACACACAAGAACCCGGAACTTAAGTTGTAAACTAAATTAAGATGATCTAAAATGATTTTTATGTTCATTTTATTTAAAATGTAAATCACCTCCGTAACCTAGATCAAACATTACTAGAAATTATTTATTAGTTCAATCTCGTCAGACCACGTAGTATGCAAAGCTTCAACACCGGTAGCGAGTCCGTGTTGACTCTGCTATTACATTGCGGCAGCAACTGATTGCAGTTTATCTCTGTTTGTTATGTAACTATGTACACACACAGTGTCTGTTTGTACAGACAATGTAACAGCGCGCACTATTTGTGATCGATTGTTGTGTTTGCTAATTAAATCAATCACTAATTAGTTACAGCAAACAAAAAAAAAATAGCAGATATCATAAGATCGGCTCAATAGGGGAATTAGGAATATTTTTGATATTTTATGACTAGGCTTCGTAATATTTGTACGTTTTTTTACATTTTATATAGTATGGTTACACTATGTACTATGACCCAAGTCATCCTTAACTTAGGGTGACTTGATTTGACTTAGGTTAACTTGAGGCCCTCAGTGGGGCCGTATAGTGAGCTGATGATGATGGTTACAATGAAAATTAGCGGTCATGATAAAATTCCAATATAAACATGGTCTGTGATGTTGATAATAATTTGATCCCAGCGCCAGCGTTCTAACTTACGTCACTATTTCCAATAAAAAGTGTGTCGATATACAACTGTGTCTGTGATGGATGATATTAAGATCGTTTACAATAGAATCTACTAATTTTTATAAATATGTACATCAAAATCGTACAGAACAAACAAGTTACAACTTATTTTCCGCATTATATGTAATTGGTGATATGCAGGCATATCGGGTAACGCGACGCTGGTGGAGATCGGCGGACCGCCATACCTGATGCCTCTGGTGCAGCGCGATAAGGTGTACGACTTGGCGGCGCTGCTGCGGCATCTGCGCCGCGACCCCGCGCTGCTGACAGGCGCCGGCGCCGGGCCCTGGCCCTACATCGGCGTTAACTGCGAGGTCACAACCGACGCACTTTCTTTCTTTCGATGCTCGTGCCTACTAGTGTTTGACTTTAAGCGATGATAAAAATGTGAGTTTCGAACGCAGGGCATCATCAACCTCCGCATGCAAGACGGCGCGGTGCGGCAGGGCACGCGCGTGGTGAGCGTGCAGCCGGTGGGCGCGGCCAAGGGCAGCAGCGGCTACCTGCAGCGCCGCCTGCCCGACGCCGAGACGCGCACGGCGCTGCTCGGCAACTACCTGCTGAGCGACGGCGCGCCCGGCAAAGTGCTGCGGGTGGTGGCCAAGCGGCGAGTCGGCGCCGACAACTTCATCACGGCCATCAGACGCGCTCTGCAGGCGCGGTACGGGGAGCGCGGGGTGGGGCTGGGCGGCGCCTTCGTGCTGCGCGAGGGCCGCGTCAAGCACCACGTGATGCCGGACTTCTCGTCGACGGCGCTGTGCAGCGACGAGGACATCGACCGCTGGCTGCACTACTTCGAGATGCGCGCGCCCATCGTGCACGTGGGCACGCTCGTCACCGCCGACCTGGGGCTGGACCTGCGCGTGCAGCACTTCCACGGGTTCAGCGCGCACGGCGACGGCGGCCACTACCACTACGACACGACGCCCGACTCCGTGCACTACGAGGGCTACTTCACGCCCGCCGACACCATCGTGCGTGTGGACGCGCCGCGGGACACGCACGCATTCGGCCGAGACTGAGCGCCCTCGCGATTATTGTTAAGGCTCGCTGTGACTCGCTAAGGTCCAATTTGTTTTGTTATATCACTTTATAAATATAAGATGTTGTTTATTACAATGCATTATTTTTTTTTAATAACTTGCAATGCTCCAACAACATGGACATATTGGAAGCAGCAGGTAGCGCTCTCTGGACGGAGACGAGTAGTACCTGCGCCATGCTGTCGAAGAGTTCCCGAACGGGTTCAATAAATCACGTGTAACTTTACTAAAGTGGATAGAAAATGAAATACGCATATGATTGTGTATCTCTCTATATTACCAAATATTCTGCTTTGACACAAGAAATATGAATTATGAAAGCTACATGTATGTATTGTATACAGTGGGGGAGGACGAAGCGGGGATTTTAGAATTTACTCGAGTGTTGGAGTTAGTTAACAAACCAAATCTTAGGCTTCCTTAAACGTGCAGCTCTATATGGTGAGTTCTATATGTGGTGGGAGTACTTGATCACTTGCAAAGTTCCTCCATTACATTTAACAGCCACATTTGAGTGACTTCCAAAATTCCCGCTTTTCCTCTCCTACTACAGAGTTTGAATACAAAATGGTCATTACACTAGAGACGTGCGGCGACTTGCGCCCTCATTATTGTCACAGTTATTACAACATAATGAGACCTGTTACTTTGAAAATTAAACTTACAAAATGCATAAATACAAAAAAAAAACAATGACTTTAAAACAAATATAACAATTGTGTATTACATTTACAAAGAGTTGATATTGTAGTCGCTAGACATGTTCAATGTGCAGTGTGAACTGCGCACACAACATTGAATTGTAGACATCTGGTCGCAGCCGGCTCATACACAGACATACTACAAACAATACATTTTACATACAAAAATATCAACGAGTTATATTTACATACATATGTGTCTTGAAATTGACATCGACACATTGACTTAAACACTAATATATATCAAATTAAATAATAATTCATTAAATCACAATACAATTGGATGCCGACAGCAAATAATATAGAAATTAATGTATTTTGCATAGAGTTGTTTGTCTGTCTGTGTCGCTCATTGTCACTACAATTCATTTACAAATAGAAATATGTTTCTTATATAATAAAAATCCACCGAAAAATATTATTTAACATGATTCGAGTTTAAAAATTACTAACTGCAATACTTAAGTTTTTTTAGACATACAATAACAAGCAATTTAAACAAAATTTAAAAAATAAGTTATATACAATTTGTTTAAATACATTGATTGTATTCTAATACTTATAACATTTACACAATGAGTTTGTTGATCACATCTCAGACTATACATACATACATACATACATATCTCGCTAGATCAACATACGAGCGTTGCCGTGAGTTTGCACTGCAGAAACATTTACATGAAAACATTACGTAATGATCCAGTGCACTCACTTAGAACAGAGCAGCTGTTCTGCAGAGCGGACTCACAACACTGTGAGTCCGCTCTCTCTGCAGTCCAGTCATACATCCTCCATGACGTGAATAATGTATCCCTTCTTACCTTCATAGCTTTATTTACATTTACTTTCATAATGATGAAGAACTTTATTTTTCATATCAAAAATCATAAAAAGTGACTTTAACAATCTACATTCTACAAGGACAGTACTTGTTGACAAGAATTAAATTCGCTACCCACTTAAGATCGAATATCTTTTAGAATATGTTATCATGAGAGCTATAATTTAGCACATATCGACGCTGGAAAGCATAAACGCTGTAACCCTTGAAATCGTGAATATGTTTTGCACACGTTAATAATTTGAACCATTATCAAACGATAATGATTTTATTATAGGTTAGCACAAACTACACAACATTGCTAAATACCGCATGCTTGTAGGCGTATCAGCTCACGAGTTATCATTTTTTGGCTCTCCTGTAAAGTTCATACTTTCGGGGTTACAGCGTTTACGATTTCCAGCGTCGATATATTAAAGGTTACTGTGACAAGTTTTCGAATATAATTGCATTGTGGGGAAATAAACGAGATAAAAAAAATTAAATATAGAATAGTAAAATTAACTAACATTTTAACATTCAGTCATCACAAAATCATTTAACACAAGAATTAAACATTAACTGGAATTCAATATAAAACTTCATTTACACGACTAAAGTTCTGAATGTTTCAAAATTTGAAATTGAGAAACGCGGAAAAAATGACAGGGGCTTTGTTTAGCATCACCGTCAGTGATGCTGCATGTAAAGATGCACATGAAATGAAATAGGACCAGCGATGGTTCAGGAGCGGAAGAAGCGCACGGCGCGCACCACGTACTGGCGGCAGATGGGGCACTCCGCCAGCTGCTTGGAGCAGCGCGTGCAGGCGGCGATGTGGCCGCACTCCAGCAGCACGCACTCCAGCAGCGATGGTTCAGGAGCGGAAGAAGCGCACGGCGCGCACCACGTACTGGCGGCAGATGGGGCACTCCGCCAGCTGCTTGGAGCAGCGCGTGCAGGCGGCGATGTGGCCGCACTCCAGCAGCACGCACTCCAGCAGCGATGGTTCAGGAGCGGAAGAAGCGCACGGCGCGCACCACGTACTGGCGGCAGATGGGGCACTCCGCCAGCTGCTTGGAGCAGCGCGTGCAGGCGGCGATGTGGCCGCACTCCAGCAGCACGCACTCCAGCAGCGATGGTTCAGGAGCGGAAGAAGCGCACGGCGCGCACCACGTACTGGCGGCAGATGGGGCACTCCGCCAGCTGCTTGGAGCAGCGCGTGCAGGCGGCGATGTGGCCGCACTCCAGCAGCACGCACTCCAGCAGCGATGGTTCAGGAGCGGAAGAAGCGCACGGCGCGCACCACGTACTGGCGGCAGATGGGGCACTCCGCCAGCTGCTTGGAGCAGCGCGTGCAGGCGGCGATGTGGCCGCACTCCAGCAGCACGCACTCCAGCAGCGATGGTTCAGGAGCGGAAGAAGCGCACGGCGCGCACCACGTACTGGCGGCAGATGGGGCACTCCGCCAGCTGCTTGGAGCAGCGCGTGCAGGCGGCGATGTGGCCGCACTCCAGCAGCACGCACTCCAGCAGCGATGGTTCAGGAGCGGAAGAAGCGCACGGCGCGCACCACGTACTGGCGGCAGATGGGGCACTCCGCCAGCTGCTTGGAGCAGCGCGTGCAGGCGGCGATGTGGCCGCACTCCAGCAGCACGCACTCCAGCAGCGATGGTTCAGGAGCGGAAGAAGCGCACGGCGCGCACCACGTACTGGCGGCAGATGGGGCACTCCGCCAGCTGCTTGGAGCAGCGCGTGCAGGCGGCGATGTGGCCGCACTCCAGCAGCACGCACTCCAGCAGCGATGGTTCAGGAGCGGAAGAAGCGCACGGCGCGCACCACGTACTGGCGGCAGATGGGGCACTCCGCCAGCTGCTTGGAGCAGCGCGTGCAGGCGGCGATGTGGCCGCACTCCAGCAGCACGCACTCCAGCAGCGATGGTTCAGGAGCGGAAGAAGCGCACGGCGCGCACCACGTACTGGCGGCAGATGGGGCACTCCGCCAGCTGCTTGGAGCAGCGCGTGCAGGCGGCGATGTGGCCGCACTCCAGCAGCACGCACTCCAGCAGCGATGGTTCAGGAGCGGAAGAAGCGCACGGCGCGCACCACGTACTGGCGGCAGATGGGGCACTCCGCCAGCTGCTTGGAGCAGCGCGTGCAGGCGGCGATGTGGCCGCACTCCAGCAGCACGCACTCCAGCAGCGATGGTTCAGGAGCGGAAGAAGCGCACGGCGCGCACCACGTACTGGCGGCAGATGGGGCACTCCGCCAGCTGCTTGGAGCAGCGCGTGCAGGCGGCGATGTGGCCGCACTCCAGCAGCACGCACTCCAGCGGCGCCGCCATGCAGATCTTGCAGCACTCCTCCGTCGGCAAGTTGTCTATATCTGCACACGACACAACACTCGTTACACTGTCGCCGTGCTGTCTGTCTGTCTGTATGTGTGGGGGGGGGGGGGGAGAGCGTACCTCTATGCAGCAGGGTGTGGTCGCGCAGCAAGGTGCGCGCGCGCTGCAGCAGGTCGACGCGCTCGAGACAGCCGCGGAACTCGACGCGGTTGCGCCGCAGCAGCTGCTTCAGCTGGCGCACGTTCAGCCGCTCCAGCTCCGCCTCGCTCAGACGCTCCAGACTTATCTGGTCCGGACTCTCTGCAATTGTTGCACCATGTACGTGAATAAAAAACACATGTCCGTGTAACTTATGTGTTATTAATCCCATGTAAATGTACCGACCTGGCTGACGGTCCATCATGGGCTCGTCCTGCAGACTGGTGGTGTCGGCGTCGTCGGCGGGCGCCCGGTGCAGCTCCAGCTCGGAGGCGGCGCGCTGCGGAGTGCCCGGCGCCTCAACCTGCGCCGGCGCCCGCCCGCCCGGCGCCGGCGCGGCTCGCTTGGCGCCCCCGCCGGCCGTCGCGAGGCTGCCGGAGCTCCTGGGGCCCTCTTCGGGCGCCGTGCTCACCTCGCTCGCGGACGCGGCGCCCGTGGCGGCCGCCCGCTGGCTGAGATCGCTGGTCGTCAACAGCACCGCCGAGTCTTAAATTAAAATAAATAAATTAGGTACTGATGATACAGCATTGCAGTACTAGCACGGGGTGGTGTGCGATCACCGTTGGAGAGGGGCTCGGCGGGCGTGGTGACGAACTCCCAGCCGGCGTCGTCGAGGTCCTCGATCTCGAGGCAGTCGGCGGTGTCGACGTGCGCGGAGTCCTGCGACTCGCGACGCGCGCCCACCTCCGCCCCCTGCACCCCCGGCGCCCCCTGCACCCCCTGCGGCTGAGGCTGCTCGGACACCACCGGCCGCACGTCGCGCTCACCACCTGTACATACACAAACAAACAAATTAAAACCTCCAGGTGATATGTGACTACAATTTGATTATTAGTAAATAAATACAAATAGAGATTTTCATGGAGCACCATGATTTATAAACAAGTACCAGGTGTGGGCGTGAAGCGGCGGTCCGCGGGGTGGGCGTGTTCTGGGGCGTGGGCGGGGTCTCCGGGGCCGGTGCGGGGGCCGCACGGTGTCGCATGCACGTGCGTCGCGTTGAAACAGCTGCCTGCAAGTTACCGTTATCGATCAAGCATGATGTAAAACTCCATTAAATACATAAATTTGTCGGCAGAATTTATGTATTTTGTAATAATGTAATGTATTTCTCAATAAATGACAAATCAATAATTAACCTCAATGTTATATGACAACTTTCCCCAATAATAATTTGTATTATTTGGTCTCAACACTAACATTACACTTACCGATGATGAATCTAACATTTGACATAAGTTTTAACATAATTAAATAAATTATAGTATATTTTGATTTTCTTCACAAAATTGCACTATGTTTAAAAGAAACTATGAACATTATCACTGAACACCTCTTATAACATACAGTACAATATTAATAACATATTCAGAACTATTTAAAGCAAAATTGAATAATAATGTAATCCAATATCACAACTAGACAATGTAAGCACACAGTTGCTTATAGTCTTGTGTAGGAAAAAAGTACTTATGTTAGCAAAAAGCGAGTTTCAAATTATTGTTTGTATAAGCTGCAATACAACACTGGAGGTAAATTATGTAATACAGTGTCACTCACAAGCACTCTATTTTGTTTTATATGTACATACATTTTTTAAAATTTAATAATATAGATGAAATGTTATTTTTTTTTTCAATATAAATGTTATTTATAAGCAATAAATAATATATAACTTATTTTCATTAGCTATTTTTAGACTATTCAAGGGAAGTAAGTACTAGTCACCCACTTGCTTTCATTGAGTCATTTTTATAAAATTTAAATAGTCAAGAAATGCTATATGTTATGTATGTATAAATGTGTTTGTATGTAGAAGCTAAGATGTAACAAACAAACTGAAGAGGAGCAGTATCTCACTGCGAGCGGGCTGGGGGTCTCTTGGGGTGTCTCGCTGGGGGGCGCGAATGTCGAAGGCAGAGTTGAGAAAGTCATTGATGTTGTTGGTGAGGCCCTTGAGGCCACTGAAGGCGCCGCCGCGAGCACCGCGTCGCCGGTACGCCGCACTGTTCACGTGCGACACGCACAAACCCACCAGCTCATCTTTTTCTAAAACAAAACAACAACCCATTCTAACTATTCAGTCTAGTCTAGTCTAGTTCTAGTCAACTAACTATTCATAATTATAAATGTGAATGTTTGGATGTACGGATGCATGAATGGATGGATGTTTGTTAGAAAGTATATCCAAAACAACTGCATACATTTCACTGAAATTTGGCATAGATGTAGAACAAAGTCTGGAAGAAGATTAAGGTTAAGGGGAGGACAACTTAATAAGTCAGCCTAAAACAATTGACAAATACTGATAAGATTGTTATTCTTAATAGCTTAGTTTATTATCAATTTGTATTGTAGGATTATTTGTAAAATTACTATTATAATTGTTACTTATAATCATAAATTTATAGCACTCAGTTTACCCTGGGGAAGTACCTCATCATCATCAGCCCACTATACATCCTAACTCAGGGGCCTAGGCCATAGTCAACCATGCTGGCCAAGTGCTGGTTGGTTGACTATAAATATCTACAAATATCTTTGAATTTCTTCAGATATGTGCATCAAATAGATGTACACATGAAAATTGAAAAACAAATTGATACATGACACCATTTCCAGGACCTACAGATCACAAATCAAGTGCTGAACCCCTGAGCCACCGACACTCTACCTATCTACATGTTGCATTTCATAACTAACATGAAAGTAATCTTACTAATATTGTAAATGCAAATGTTTAGATGGATGGATGGATGTTTGAAGGTATCTCTGGAAAGACTCAACAGATCTTGATGAAATTGGCACAGATTTAGCACATTGTCTGGAAGAACACATAGACTAATTACTATTTTTTTTAATTCCGCGCGGACAGTCATGGGCGACAGCTAGTCAAACATAAGTCTTAAGGGTAACTTACACATGATTATGAATTTATGTGGTTAATACTGCAGATGAGATTGGCAGTTGAACTAGAATTTGTATATTGATCTAGTTTAGATTGATCTAAAAATGTTTTGCCCAGTTCCCCCAATAGTCAGTAATATAATGTGTTTAGTGGGTATGTTTGTAGGTTAAATTGCTTTACCAATTTATAAGTATAGTGTCATTTGTTCCATATTCCTTCCCGAAGTGACACAGAGGTAAGATAGACGGTCAGGTTTGTTGTTGTAATGCAAAAAAAACAATATGCAACTATAATAGAAGAGAAAAATTGTTGAGTAGTCTGCTACCTTTGTATGCACTGGCAGGTCACTATAGAATATATATGTCTAAATGGTTGTATATAAGTGTAGAAGTGTAGAAGAATCAATCTAGAATGTACATGCAATTATAAATTTTTTAACGCACCGACGCAGCCTCGCGTAGAGATATTTTGATGTTGTAAGAAGCACTGCAAGTCTCGAACTTTTAGGTGGGTGATGGCATGCCGGGAGAGTGGCCGAGTTGATAGTACTCGACATGGTGCGCACATGATGCCACCGCCACGACGAAGACATCCTGCACAATAATATCGCTCGCACTCAGAGCAAACCCGTTTTCGCTTAAATACACTGAATTGAACGGCGCAACTCTCGCACGGCATTTTAGAACACCCACGTCCTGACTTTACCATCTGACATACTAAACATTAAAAGGCACTTCACCAATTTCTTTTAATTTATTATGAATACATGACATTGTCGTACTGTTACAGTTTTGCTTTAAATTAATTATAATGAAAAAAAACCAAAACATCACACAACTGCCATCATGGAAAACAACGTTCCGTTTTAACAGATTCTCATAAAGTTTCACCAAAAAATAAATATACTTTTTACTTAAAAGCATATTTTACATTATAACTATACAATTATCTAATTTCCGATGAAAATAAAACTAATACTGTAATCGTCACCATGTTTCTGAACTTATGGATCGAGGAGTGAATCTAAAATCTTTTATGGCACGGCGGCTCGATGTGTTTCTTTTTCCTTTCGATCCTATTCCTAATCATAATTCCATGAGATAATACACAGCCGCAGCTGCTAGCTATGACCCTTAGGAGCCAGAAATCGTGCTGACCCGCTTACCAAAGTATGGGCTAAACTTGTTGTCAAGAGCCAAATCTAGAATCAAAAAATAAAGCGAAATTATTACCTGTTCAATTAAAGAGGAAAAAATTATCATGAAATTAAATCAAATAAGGTTAACGTTTTGTCGCTTTAAAGTAACTATTCGTCAAAAGTGCCAACATGTAAACGGCAGGCGCTAGTTTTGCTAATTTATTCTTTGTTCTAAACAAAAAGTGAACTTTTCTTAGATTGCCGTGCCAGTGTTTACATTTTTATGAAATAATTCATAAACATTCGATATTCGTGAACGGAGTGACAGTGAGATCAATCACTATTTCAGCGGTAAGAATAATTGGCAGGCCCGAACCAAACAACAGCGAGCGAGAGACGAACCAAGCTCCAGCTTCTCCACTGACCCGAGCCTGAGTCCGTAGCCTAAATATTTTTCTTTTGCATATCTCATCTTTCTTTATTTTTAATAATTCTCCACTATTCTACATGGATTCAAATTCAAAAAACGCATTTTAGGCATTTTAGGTAAAAAGTAAGTTGTGAACATTCATAGACCAATTGTGACGATTATTTTGTTTATTAAATGACAAAAAGGGAGAAATACGAAGTTTACTGCACACTGAGTCACAGTGAGTCTGTGATTACTTACGCCTTACTTCAGTCTTATTAATTACATGAAAAGATGAAAATCGCATGTCTATCAGTTAATTAAAGGACTTTATTTGTTTTACAAAATTCAACAACTCGTTTATTCAATTTTAAAGCGGGAAAGTGTTGTGCATTGCGCGGGCGCGGCAATCTCGCACGCTTCAAATGTTCCACCAAAATTTATCTATACCTACCGTATTACGTACGTTATTACACTTTCATTAATTTATATGCATTTTATGTATTCACATAATTCCATTAATAATTTTCATTATATCTCTCGTAGCTGAGGTGTCCGAGTGGTTAAGGAGTTGGACTTGAAATCCAATGGGTTCTACCCGCGCAGGTTCGAATCCTGTCCTCAGCGATTATCTTTTTGT
Source organism: Papilio machaon (assembly GCF_912999745.1). Lineage (NCBI taxonomy): Eukaryota > Metazoa > Arthropoda > Insecta > Lepidoptera > Papilionidae > Papilio > Papilio machaon. The sequence continues at coordinate 229,242 of NC_059989.1, read as the reverse complement.
CCGTTGTGTTAAGTGATAAAGTTTACTTTTTACAAGTGGACTTTGAAAACATTGCTTAGAATTATCAAGTATAAAACTAATTTAAAAATTAATTTAATTTAAAATTGTTGTCATGGCTATCATGACTAGGTTGCTCGCAATTTCGTCGGTGCAGAAATTCTCCTCAAAAACATTCTCGTCAAAGTTCTGTCCAAAAAGGTCCATCCACTTCGCAGATTACCCGAAACAAATGCGAAATTGTGGACAGACAGATAGATATAATTTTAAATATTCTATTTTCGTTATCAGCAACGTAAATACATCATGTGTTCGAAAAATACATGTTTTTTTTTCGATTACACACTGACATTTCAATTTTATTAAATATATAGATAGCGCGAGATTGAACCTAGGCTGGTACCTAATACGAGCAAGACTGTTGTTGTCATTGCCTACTGACATCATACAAATTCTAAAATGACTAAATTAAATATAATGGCCAAGAATCTTTTTAACACAGCTGTGTCAAGGCAGCTGGTAAATAGGGAAAACTGTTTTGAAGTTTGCAAAAATTGATTCGAGGAAAACGGATTCTTTCAAAAGTTCACAACAATATGACATATTGAGTAGACGCGTGACTCGTCACCGGATTCTGAGAACCGAATGAGTAACCAGGTTTAGAGTTAAAAAAAATCGGGCGGTAAAAGTGACCATATCAGCTTTTAATAGAAGAATATAATAAAAGGAATATACGCTAAAGGTTCTACTAATAGACACAGTCTTCGTTTTTATTTTTACGTTATTTATTAAATACCACCAACAGTGGTCACTATTCGTACGCATTTTCGTGAAATGATCACTCTATCATACCGTTTTTGGATAACTTTAATTTGGAATTATGTTTTTTTTCCTTTGCATACTCAACTACGAAACGTAAGTAACTCCTGAGGATAAAAATAGCAATATTGTCAATACGTTGCACTTGCCGATGTTATCTAAATAATGCTTATTGAGTGAAATTATTAATTAACAACATAATTATTATGAAAATAAGCTTACTTATTTATATCTATACCCAGATGAGGTTTTCTTTTTTTTTACTTTATTATTTCGGATAAGTTATGACTATGACTAAGAGTAGAATAGACTATACAAAAAGATATTATAACTAATCATTTATAAACAATATTATTTAATAAACATTATTATATTCAATTAAAACAATACACGTTCTTCGGTTTTATTTGCTTATTTCATGTTTATTGTATCATCTAAAATATTTTAGTACCTATTGTATTTGAGCTATATTTATTTTATTAAGAACGAACGGACACAATAGTTACTACAATTTAGTTCAATTCGCCACACACAATTTCTAACATTTTTAAGTGTGCTATTTCATCTGGACGTATACGAGGTCAACAGCGCGGCGCGGGGGCACTCAGTGGAATTGGGTGCAGGCCGGCGGCGGCTGCGGCTCTGCTCACAACATACAGAGGACTGCTTCAGATTACAGTCGAGTGGGTCGTTTCATTTCTGAAACACGCGGCCTCCTCCCCAGTTGTTGACCCCGCGCAATAAACGGAGGCTTTAACATTCTCCAATTTCCCTCCGCACTTTAAACCCAGCAGTTCGCCATCCTTTTGCCAGCTTCTATTAGATCTTTTTCCAACGGTGTAAGGTTCATTTTTAAACGTAGGAATAGGGGAAGGTATTAAGGGAAGTAGGTTAGACGGCTTATACTTGCCAGTTTCTCGCGAAATGAAAGACTTTTTGTGAGTCGTTCGTTTGAGCGGGAAGAGTACGGGGCGGCCACGACTTGGGCCGGGTCGGGAGCGACCGAAATCCTTGCAAGCGGCACTGTATGAAAAACGCTTTGAAAAACAGTTTTTATGTTAGCCCTTAGGGTATATAACTTTCACAAAGCTTAGGAATATTAATTCAAGAAAATAAAACAAACTAGTCGGTGTCGTCACCGGACGATCAAACGTGAGTTAAGCCGTTTCTTAATTAATTAAAATAAAACACTTTAGTAAAAAATTATACATTGTAGTTTTATCGTTATTTTTGTTTTTATTTGAGAGCTCTGTTCTCCTCTTATTGTAATGGAACAAAAGGCATACACATTAGAATCCACTAGAATAATTAGACATAATGAGCAAGCAAACACATTTTAACAAACTTAAGTACATATTTTTATTGAAGTAAGTACAAAGAGAAGAAGTTCAATCTGGCACGTGTTATTTTTGACCAGATGGTCAATGACTTGGGGTTGATTAGCTGACGCCGCTCGCGCGGGGCATCCCTAAGTACTGCGCAACCTGCAAAGCGCAGCACATTTTGTGGAATCGCAGTGTTGCACAACTGCACATGCGGCTTGCTTGTCTAACACAACAGCTTTGCAATCTTGTGATATTTGAGCCGCTATTTCGTCGATGATTTTACTTTAACTGCCATCGATTTACACTTAATTAATTTCAAGTGACAGGTGATAAAGCCTTTGATTTGTTAATATTATTTTAAGGTTACTACGGGTGTCTCTACGTAAATTTAGAAATGGGACTTTCATATTCGTAGTAACCACAAGCAAAAATTTTAAAAAGTTTACAGTGCCCGTATCCTCTATTTAGCAAATATAAAGTACTCGTAAAATATCCTGTTGTCATAACTACACTTTTATAACATGCTCTAAAATATAGAAAAATCGACAGCTGATATCATAAAACTTATTCACTGGAAGAACACAATTTTTTTTAACATTTTGAACTTAAATTGTTAGCTTCTAGACTCACAATGGATAGACATAAAAGTCTTATAGAACTCTCAAAGTATTGTAACGATGGAAGACGAAAATTAAATCCAACACGAGTAAGATTTATATTTAACGAAGTCAGAGAACTTGTGACAGGGAAGAATTTACTCGTAATTTATTCACAATTGTTCATCTTCAAGCCGGTAAAAGTTGTGGAAAATGAGGCAATTATAATTGAATTTAGTATTTTCACAACTTCTACTGAGCTTTTCATGATTCATGAAACAGTTATCATAGATATTAGTTTGCTCACTTCAAAAGACTTTGAATAATTGCTAATTTCCCGCAAGTGCCGGACGAGGCCGGGGCGTAAGGCAGGGCGGGGGTGGGGGCGCAGGTACAGAGGCTGTGGGATCGATACAGGGCCCGCCCTGCGCCCTTCGCCCCTTGCCCTGTACCACCGCCATGCGCCCCGGGCGGCACAGGATGGCGCGAAGGGACTCCTCAAGGTCGTTCGAGTCGATCTTAGCAAGTAAACACTTGAAAGTTATCTTAACTCACTTAGGTTAGTGTCGGATGATCTTTAATAGTTTGTTATACGAATGAGACCAAACTGAATCTTTTTTTCTTTTCTTAAGAAACAAAATCTTTAAAACCTATAGTATAATTAAGTATATCTATTTTTCAAAGGTGTAAAGTGCAGAATTGTAAGAATACGTAAGTACAACACAAAGAGCCTTTGCCTTGCCTTACCTGGTGCATTACGATGTATATCATTTCTTTTTATCTATAAAATTGTGAGCGAAAAAAAAAGGTTGTTTACGAGTGATAATACAGCGCCGTGTCGCCACATCGCCTGTCCCGTGTCGGCCGCGTCCCGTCGCCCGCTCGGCGCCGGCGCCAGGAAGAAATTCGAGAACGACTTCCGTTATTTTGCTGACACGTCATCATAACTACAATAGTTTATGGTTGCTGTATATGTCGTAAATAAATAGACATGTAGACATTAATATGAGTCACCTTGAGGCAGTTATGGACCATGGATGACGATTACCCTCATATACTTACATTTGTAACAAAATTTCTTTATCTGAATGCTTATAATCTCTGTTTATTTACTTATTGGGTTATATTTATAACAATCAATTTATAAAATTATTACTTCCAGTGTTCCTATTGTTATAAAGTTCATCATCTTACACCTCAGAATTCGCTAATAAAATGCTAGAACAGCTTATGTTAAATTAACTGTAGCTTGCTAAAGATGAGTAAGGTACTTAAAGGTTACTAAATACATAAGACGCAAGGATATGCGGTGTGGGACCGCTGAGTCACCGGAGGCTCACCGCTAGGCGCCACGCGGCCGTCGTCTGTTCTAATCCTACCATTTTAATATTTAAATAAATCCATGTTGTAAAAGCAAATATTTTTTTTTTCTAAACTAAAGTAAATTTACGTAGCCCGAATTATAATTATATGACCATTCATTCGCGAATCGACAAAATCCGAAAACATACAAAAAACTGACTTAAATAAATATTTAACATGTTATACCATGAGTCTATTAAATAAGTAACTATCTTTTAATTTCTGTGTCAAAACAGGTTGTGTCTCTATTAAATTGCTTAGCATGGTGAAATGTTGCAATAACACGATTGTCGTAAGTGTTGGGCGTTAGCGGCGGCGGCGGTGGCGTGATCCAATGCTGACTCGACAGCTCCCTGGCCTGACAACTTACATGTTGATAACTTTAATTTAAGTAATATGTGTGTACTTTGTTAAATTTTCGCCATTATTTTAATAAACATGACAAATAGGTTGCTGTGAAAGTGCGATTCATCACAATATAAGTAGGTACTTGTTTGTCAAAGAACGTAGTTTTGGTTCACATTGCCTTACATAATAAGTGCTATAACACTTGCATAAAAGTACAATATGCATAAATTGAATGATATATATTCTTGATTTATTAATTAATAAAAAAAAAATTGTGTTCATTTTTTTCGATTGTATTTTCAATGTGAATACAAACAAGTATTATAAAGCAGAGGAATGTGTGAGACGTAAAAAGGATGCAACGAGAAATAAAACAGAATTACGCCTCCGTAACTTGTCACTTATATTAGTCGTAATAAATGCAAAAGATGTCAGTGCTGCGCCACCAGCGCCCGACAATTGTTTTTTCCTTACATAGGTTTGTTCAGTTTTTTACTTAACCCATTTGTAAATTTGAATGACATTATGACACTTTACTTAGTAAATAGATAATTATATATTTATCAAGTGGTATCCATTTAAATTTGTGACGGAAAGAGAAACTATAAGATAAAAAAAAGCAAAGGTGTATTTATAATATGTGTAGGGGTCAACAATGCGGGGGAGAGGCTACTTTACACCACAATGATTTTGCGGTGCGATCGGCGTAAATACTCCGCGTGCGGACCCGTGCGAGCCATAAAAGAGAAATAGCCTCTGAGATCCTTCATGCGAGTGATTTCTGCTCATACCACCGGCTGATTAAACACGTCGCCCACCTCTTATATTTAAAATAAACATCTAAAGTAAAACACACCACTATACATAAATCCTGATAGTATTATAAATGCGAATGTTTTTATGTATGGATGTTTGGATGGACCTTTGTTGGAAGGTATCTTCAGAATGGCTATGGCCAGATGTAGAATACAGCGCGGAAGAACACTTAGGATACTAATTAAGTTTTTTTTTTTCAATTCCGCGCAAACGGAGTCGCGGACGATAGTTTATATGCGATAGGCGATATTTTTTGATGGATGTTTGTTTGGATGGATGTTTTTTGGAAGGTATCTCCGAAGCGGCTTCATGGATTTCGATCAAATTTGTTATAGGCTGGCTACCTGTGATCCCGGAAATGTGTATGGTTCGGTATTATAGTCTGTTCGGTATATAATGGTCCAGTTGTAATGGTTTTCGCCGTAAAAATATCATATGCCAGTTATCTTACTTAAATATTATATTCAATCTTGAAAGTTCATTACACCCATTTTGCAGTAGAACCGTCGCGCCATCGAATATAAAGTTGTACGTACAAAATGACAACTCCAAAAACATTATTTCAATCAACGAGTGTAAAGCTATTTAATATGAGTATGAAATGTATAAATTAACTGTAAATATCTACACGTGTCGTCTTAGTGTTGCTAAAATTTTTCTGCACACTGTACACGGCACTGATTCATTGGGTCACTCACCTAATGTTTAATACTTACTAAGGAAAATGCAATATTACTGCACTTAATTATTAAAATATATTTGATTTTAATGTAACATGATATATTAATTTAATTGGCAATTTAATGACACTGTTAATTCAATGATTTTTCTAGAATCCTTAACAAGCAGACCTCTGACGTCAAATTAGAAGACTCTTGTCAAGTTCACTTACCATAAAGCAATTTAATAAATTCAAATGTAAACGAAGTACTAATTATAATTACGAGTGAAAAATATTACATTGGTACGATGGCGACTCAATAAAAAGAAAATGAATAACCTCTACAAATTCTTATTGCATTTAAATGTCAACAACTATCATACATACAACGTTACCTACGGTTTCCATTATCCAAATATTCTTACTAAAATATTGGAACGAAGTTCCTTATCGCGCGTTATGAAAGGGGGCTAGACGGAAAAAATTCTTACGAAAAGTTGTCACGACACTTTTTGCTATAGTAACCATGGCAACGTGTCAATATATAACGAAAATTCATAGAAATAAAATGTACTTCTTGTGAAGACTTAAGTTTTTTTATTCATAGAATAAACATTGGTTCCTTCACTAATTAATCGAAAGGAACTTCGTTCCATCCGGGTGTCCCTTGACACCTCTCAAGTTTTTTGTTTTCTCCGTTTTCCTCAAAGAGAACGAAAGGGATGGAACTCGCCGTTACACTTGCAGAAGTATTTTTAAGCAGCTTCATCATCAACTTTGGATGGTTCAAGAGAATTGTCCATATATAAGTTTTAATTTAAAACGTACAGGACGTACGTTAACTTTGTTTTTTTATGATCAAAGTAACACAATGAGCGGTCTGGATGTGTGTAAGTTAAATTAGTGACAAATTATGTCGAATACAAAAGTTTTATTGTTATCTCAGTTATTTCAAGTACGATGAAAGGGATGATGTGATAAATGTGTTTCAGCTGTGGAAAATAGTTTAATTATCCATCTGCGTTCCTATACAACATTGAAGAAACTTTACAAAGGAATCTTTCTAGAATTAAGAAAACAATAACAATTGCATTGCGCTTTTTCGTTTTTTTATCGACTCCGATAACATTTCTTTCTTAAATGATTGTAATATTTTGATATTATGATATAGATAAATCAGATCCATTTCCAGTAGTTTTCTATTGATTCGCTTTTAAACGATCAGTGAATATTCAATTTTCAATGTGATGACATCGGCGGCAGTGAGAATCGAAACTAAAGTCGACCTGTAGAAACTAATCAGTCCTATCCGATTGACATTGTAATTCAAGTCCTTTGTGTACCTAACTATTTCTATGACTGTTTTCAAAGACTGCGTTTGTATTCCAATAAACTAACATGAATTTGTATTTTCTAAAGTAAAATCAACGATAAGACATGTTTATTGATATAATTATTATAATCTACTTACATTTCTTTTAAATTTACCAATCGCCGTTTGTGATTTGACAAATGTTTCTTCTTCGAGAACTTATACTCCGAAAAGTGAAAATGTGCGTACATGATACAATTGAAAAATATTTAACTTCTATACTAATATTATAAAGAGGAAAGATTTGTATTTTTGTATGTAACGAATAAACTCAAAAACTACTGGAACGATTTCAAAAATACTTTTGTCGTTAGAAAGCTACATTATCACTGAGTAACATAGGCTATATTTATTTCCGAGTTTTTTTGTAATTCCGCGGGAATGAAATCACGGACAAAAGCGAGGTAGGTATTTACAATGTTTAAAGTAAAAAAGTAGTGCCTGTAGTTGAAGATTAGAAAAATAATGTGGAAAGCAATTCCTAGTTAATGTTATATCCAAAGTGGAAGAAATAGAAAAAGAAGTGACAGGACATTGACCCAGCGGACACGAGCGATGAGCGATCGCAAAATCCGCAGAATGCAGGTCGCTGCAGGCATGGACGTGCGGGGGTGTTGGGGATGCGCGGGCGGGGAGGGGCCCAGCCCAGCGCGAGCCGAGACCCGCCGCCCGCGCCACTCGCGTCTTGCACCTCACGCCGCTCGCACGGCATGGACTCGCGCTGAACACACGCCTCCGCTTCCGCTGACATATTTACGTCTTCGAAAGCCCGAGCACAGGATGAGCCGGTAAGTGTCGCTTACTATCCTCCGACTGCAAAATCAGTTTAGCATAGCCGTAAAATTATAAGTATAAGTATAAAATTTTAACTTAGGTTCGTATGTCTTCTAGTGCAATATCTTGCCGAAAATTTTCAGAATATTCTTTTTTACTACATAGTCCTAGATTTTTTAAGGCTGGTGTTTTTTTAATTATGTTTTTAATTATGTGAAATTCACCTGTTACATTTTTGGCGCGAATACAAAATTTATGGTGAGTGCAATTCTGTTTGGGCTGCACTGGTATGCATCACTGTATGAGGGGTGCGGGTGGACATTGAGGCCAGGACGTGTGCTAATAACACTCATCATCCCGCGCACCAGCCGCCGCCGCCGCCGCCGCCGCCGCCGCCGCCGCCTCCGGCGAAGGCTGTCTCTGCGCGCCGCGAATATTAAACACTGACGCAATGACCTCTGCCTCGCTTTTTGCATAATAACTAAAAACGGCTTCTACAAATTGTATAATCGTCCGAGACGGCAGACGGAACCGTCGGAAGGAATATGAGCCGGCGACGGCCACGGCGAGTCGCGGCTGCAGCCGGCGGAGACTCTACTGGCCTCCGTCGATAATTGATCGATAAGAGCACGTGCACATTAGTCGAAACATCGCTAGTCGTACACGAACAGGACGCGCGTCTCACGTGCGTCTGCACGCCTCGCCGCGCTCACGTGATGCTGCGCACAATTACCATAGCCAGTTATGCAAGTCATATGGTATAAGTTAGCACCGGAGTCGGCGCCGTCACTGTGCTGGGTGCTTAGCACCGCAAGCCGCCGCTGCACTCGCGAGTACCCCCGCACCCGCACATCATAGCAAGTCGTTGTGGCATTCATCCAATATTTTCATGTATGTCACGCATCCGTTACGCAAAGTTATCCTGTTAATTGGAGTTCGGTTAAGACATCGGCGAGATTTTTATAGGGGCATTCCTAGAACTATACCTATGTATTATATAGAATTGTATGCTTTATCACCATTATTTCACCAGTATATATTGGTGAAATAGCTAGACGATATATGTGTGCCCAGCTTTACCGGCGTGTGGTCCGAGCCTAGCTGCGTCGTGGTCGCAACCGTTGTGTATAAATATGACGTACAGAGTCCCCAACGCTCACATCACACCTGAGCTACCTGCGTACGCGACAACAAACCGTATTACAAAGTGAAAAGCGACACAATAGCGTTACTCAGCGGACGAGCACGACGCCGCGCTGTGCAGCACCGAGTAGCGGAAGTGAGCAGTTTGAATGGATGTTACATGTCGTTAAATACGTACATCTTGTGTACGGTCATGTTTCTGTATTAATGCACTTAATTAACCAGATTTCCGAAGCCGATCTCACTACTTAACTCTTGCTGTTTTAATAAGGTTTTATTGAATAGTTTACACAAATCAAGACCCGCGTCATCCGGCCGGGCGCACCGCATGGCCGAAACTAATTATGGTTTATTCGTCAAGGTGGAGGTGAATAAGGTTGCCTTGTAATAAACTATTGAAATGTTTACAAAACGCACTAAATTAACATCAAGTTAGTGCAGGTTCCAATTCTTTTGTGCACCTTATTAGTTGCATCAAAAACACTTTCACACACGTGCAACATGACATAGCCGATGGAATGTTATTTTCACGTCCGTATATGCCGGTATCCTCAGGGCGGAATATTAAACATGCTGAGAGTGTCGAAGCCGAGATACGAGACGTCTCTGACTAGCGTTTTTGTTAAGTTTATTTCGTTCACTCCCAACTCTCAGGACTTCACGTCTAAGTCCAATTTATCAAAGAAATAAGAATCATATATTTGAGTGTATCGGTACTCGTAATATAAATTATGTAAATTGACAAACACAAGGATGTAATTTCGTGGATTCGAACTTACATCCTTATGTTTGTAAGATTGTTATAATAAAATTAATAGTACCCAGACCAGCTTTAGCTAACTTTCAATTAGGTTTGCTACTTTTTTAATAATACACAATATTATTTTAACCAATTTAAACCAAAAGCTCACATTGTTACAAGACACTCGGCGCAAGCGCGAGCTTTGGGAAATAGCATTGTAGAGTTGCGCAAGCTACGGCGGGCTTCAGGCACTAGGCGCTAGGACTGCAATTATCGTATTGTGCTGACTCACGGCGCAGCTATGTGCTGCTCACATTACATAACAGTACATGCACTAAAATGATCGTGGAAAATGTATTAAAAAGCCTCTAAATAGATAAGAAGCGGGTGATTGATCTTCGGTTAAAGTTTTTTCTATCCGTTCTTATCACTGGAACAGTAAATAATGGCTAAATAAAAGTGTAGTGGCTCATGGAAAGTACTTCCATTTGCTATTTGAATATGAAAACGGACACAGTGCACACGCGGCCATTGTAAAGGGCACTCCTTACATGTTGCGCTCACTCAATTAATATACAACACCGATGTTGTGCACTTGTACATAAGAATTTATAACATTATTAATAGCATTTCGATGAATCTCGCGTTAAGGTCCGGTTTTATAACTCGTTACTCTTGTATTTGTATGTTCTGTTGAGTTTTGGTTTGTCCCTCGTAGGACGGACGTTATCACAGGGCGTTATATAAGGCTTCTTTGATGTCGCCAGCACTACATATACATACACTCTTCGCCGTTCAGTACATAGATAACAAATAAAGTGTACTAGGTACGTGCTCACGAAGTTTTAGATCATACCTGATACAGCGACTCAGTAACACTCAGCTCAGGCGAGCATCTGATAGCGTTTTATAAAATTAATCTTAACTTATAGTTTCCATTACGTTGTAACAATTATTTAAGCTTCCAAAGTTTGATCTCAAACTTTATTTTGAATTCATTGGAATTGTAAATAAAATGCTTTAAAGAATCGTATTTTGTTTGTGTACTTACAATTTAACCGTAGTTGTTTTGAACGTATACTGTAGTTTGTTTTCGTTAGTGTATCTGTGTTTTGAGTATATAGAGTACATTAGCATACGGCATTGAGGAACTTTGTAGACCGCGAGGCGGCTGGCAGTAGAGGGCGCGGCGGCGGCGACGGCATGGCATTGAACTTGCCCACTGACTCACGCCAAGGCAGGCAGGGCGGGACTCGCGCCCACCGCAAAGCTGCACACACTGCCACTAGATATTTTCTAACATGTCCTGAAACAATTGCGAGCCAATATCTATATTCAAATTTACATTCAATCAAGATGTTTATGTACACCATGGATGTGAAAAATAGAGAGGTGCGGCTATAACAAAAACTTTGACAGTTACGTGTGGAGCTTGTAATGGTGTCGTGGAAGGATGGTAGCTTTTGTTATTTACAGTAATTATCTTGGAACTGTCATTATTATTCTTATTTCAATGGAAAAATGATCACACGATTAAGTATCATAACGTGCCTCGGAATTAGGAAATAGGATTTGGGAAGGAATTCATTTACTATATCTACGATAGAGTTTAATTCGCTTGAAAAAAAAAAGAAAACAAAGAACGAAACTCATTAAATGTTACGTTATTCTGGCGATAAGAGTAAATTCCTGATGACATAAGTTAAACGTTGTGCACAAAAACAAATTGCCACTCACCGCCTCGCTGCTGCCACTGCCACCCTCTGTCTATAATCTGTCATCGCACAATATCTCACGAAGCTATTGAGTTTTTATGAAACTTGTTAACTTTCGCCGATGTTTTTGTTCGACCGGAAACATTTGAGGCGTTCAATTTAGTTTGTTTGTTAGATGCAGAGATGTGTGGGTGTGGAACGAAACGTGTGAATGGATGTGAAATTGCAACCGGCGACTGCCAGCAGCGACAGCTCTGACGTAACAGTGCCGCGGGCAGGATCTGCACTCATCATAGGAAATCTTGACTACTTTGTTGCACTTTTTTGTTATTGCGATGGTGCTTGCACATGGCTTTATTTATATTACAAGAAGAGCTAAACGCATTTCTCTTTTGTGGATTTGGTTGTTTTATAACGGTATTTCCTGGTGTGACTCTGAGTACAGAGAGGGCGGGCTGCCGGGTCGCCGGGCTGTCGGCACAACCGGGGCGCACCTGTGACCCAGCGACACACTTACCATCCTTTACATTGTAATCCAACTCGCATGTGTAAACAAACATATGTGGTCATTTTATTGCCATGTAACTAGCAGTGCTGTTTTTCCTTTTTATTTAACAATTCTTAACTTATAAGTATCTTGTTCTAGTCTCTGGTTAAGATCCGCGTGATGATACCACTAACACGCCTCTATCACGTTTCATGCGGGACGTAATACTCTAGGTAGATGTGGAGACCGATAGCAATTGTTATGTCTGCCTACACCGATAAGGTCGAAACACGTGAGACTCTACGTTATTATGTATTCTATTATTTTAATAAGAAAACTTCGGTGAATAATTATGAAGAAAAACATAAACACGTAAGACAATGCTTAGGTATGGTTCAGTGTGTCCTAGTCATAAATATTGTACAATTTTGTAGCACCACTTTAAAATAGCACAAGAAATTGTGCGCATTTGACCAAAAAAAGGGGATTCAAATATAGAATCGCATTGTGTCGTAAGGATGACGCTTGGCAACATACAATGCTATGTTAGCGCCAACAATAATCTTCTGTAAGTGATCAGTATAATATATTGAAATGATTGCTGACGTTATATTAAGTGATTAATAAGTATCCTATTGTTTGATAAATTACAATATTGTGTGGCAAAGGAAATAAATACAAAGACATTACTCTATTATCATGATAGAATTTTCTCGTAAGTTATATCATTAATACTAGCTGTCGCCCGCGACTCTGTTGCAAAAAGTAGTCTATGTATTATTCCAGACTATGTTCTACATCTTTGCAAAATTTCATCATGATCCGTTGAGCCGATCCGGAGATACCTTTAAACAAACATCCATCATCTAAACATTCGAATTTATAATATTAGTAAGATTAATACGAACAAATATAGACCTCATAGAAAATGACTATGGATTCAAGTGCAAACCCGTAAACAGCGTGTTACTATAGGTATATTGCAGTCTCTGATACTTTAGGCTAGTGAAATCTATATATATAAAAGAAAGTCGTGTTAGTTACACTATTTATAACTCAAGAACGGCTGAATCGATTTGACTGAAAATTGGTGGACAGGTAGCTTAGAACCAGGAAACGGACATAGGATAATTTTTACCCCGTTTTCTATTTATTTTTTTATTCCGCGCGGACGGAGTCGCGGGTAAAAGCTAGTTACATATAAAATGTAACACATATAACAAGATAACGAACAGACATGTATATATTTCCTATAGTATAGTGAGTCATCTTGTTTGTCCCGCTTATCTACTTCAACAAGCTTAGATTAAAGATTTTTTTTAACCGCATGCTTTATAAAAAAAAATTAGAAGCGAATAAGGTTTACAAAAATGTGGCATTCGTTGTAGAACGGTTATGAAAATCTTCACATTAATAATGATTCGTAATTTCATTATAATTAATCTTGGACGGGGTCGAGGCGGCGCGGCGCCAGCACTGCACCAACAAAGGTGAGGAGTCTTATTGTCGGAGGCCAAGGCCCACTTTGGAACTATGCGCCACTATAAAAACAAAAAAATCTTAACTAACTAACTTAACAGTTGGGTAATGGTTAGATGTAATTTAAAATATAAATTGGAACATTTTATTGCGCGGGTATATCTTGCAGATTTCACTTATTGATCTTATAGCGCGTTGGCCACATTGCGTGCCATGCCATCCACCATTACAGAGGGGGCGTAAACTTAAATAACAACATTCTAACCAGAAGTAGCATCAGGAATAGCATAATATATGCAGCACCATGGCATTTCTGACGATATGTTATAAAATGGTTCCACACAAACTTTTAAGACAGGCATTTATCTTACATCAAAACTTGCACAAAGTTAGTGATCACAAGTAAGGAAGTTAGTGTGGTGGCAACTTTATATTGTAACAGTGCTTTGTCTGAACACTGGCCGTCGTCTGCTCGTCGCCATGCCGCCTCGGACCGTTACACGCTAGACGTAATTAGGATAAAGTCGTAATGATGGCAATCGGACGGCACCGTTACCGTCCACCGTCGCCGCCGTCCGCTGGTTGCTGGTCGCTCGTCGCCGTCCGCTGGTGAAAGTCATAACTTACGTGTTCCTCTCGCCTCCGCTGCCGCTGTCCGTTGCCGTGACAACCGTGACCTTGTAATACGCCGAGGATTCGAACTAGCCGGGCGACTGTACTGAGATTAACGGAGCTAGTTGGAGCAGTTATTTCGAAATGATTTCACTATTCGTGTCACAGAGAGAGCTCAATAAGACCAAAGTTTGAAGTTATTTGCAGACTTTAGAAAATAATTTAATGACATGTCAGCACCCGTATGGCTTGCAATTGAAATTTTACATCGACCAACATTTGATGTTGATGAGATTTGGATTAAAGTATAGAACGAAATCTGTAGCACAAGAGATGAGATGAGAGGTTGCAGTGTTAATGTGGGGCTGAGGGTTGATTCTATTCATCAGAGGCTGTATAATTCCACCCCGAGGCCGGGCTTATATTGTGAATTTGTGTCACGGCGCGTCACGTCGCCCGGTCGTAATTAATACGGGAGTAACGAAATGCATCGTCACCACTTTCATACATGTATTAACTGACACTGCAATATGATATTCATATTTTATGCTAACACACATTTTTTATTTTTATTTTTAATTAAAAATATTTAGGTCAAAGTTATGTTATAATTAAAAACTTAAATACTAACTTTATACTAGGGTTGTGTTGCGACGAACCCGTCTTTATTTTACTGTCGGGTGTTACAAATTAAACTGTTCGTAGGTTTCTGACTTTCTCATGTTATATGTAGATATTACGATTTCGGGAGAGAAGACAAGAATCATGATTGTCGTGCAGATGATGTGTTAGAAAAAAGATTTTATAATGATAAAAGTGTTATGATAAATATGTTTTGAGAAGAAATTACTTAGAAAGTTTTGCCATTGGACCCTCGACATCACAAATATGCATGAATTTGCATCGCATGTTTTTTTTAAATTCCGATTGTCACATTTATGAAAGGCTGAAGACTATATAATAATATACTGTACATACATAGAATGCTTTTTGACCTTATAGGGACAAAAGAATGAATGTGACGCCCGAAAAATAAATTGTATTTTTAAATCAAATTTAACCGTCGCGTTGTCTACATAGCATGTTGGATTTTTTTAGTAACATTATAAAAAAAAAAATTAAGTAAAGACATTTGTATTCAACTCAGTAATTAAATCTTGTCGGATTGATGGTTGGAGTTTGTGCGTTGTAAAGCAGATTGTATTAATCTATTTGTACAGTTGTGCCTATCGCGGGCACATCAGTTGTCCTGTTTAGGAGCTGTCGCACTGTCACGTGCGACACCAGGAAGTTGCACGGCTGACTCAATCAGGGTTTTCAGAGCAAAGCAAAGATCGACTGTCATCACCAGTACATTTATATGTGTACCAGATATTAGTACGTAGCGTGAGGAGTTTGTTCTTTTGATATATTTAATATCATTGAATCGAAAAATGTACGAGTAGGTAATATTGTCGTATTTATTATTTGAATAGTTTTATGTATGAATTCATTATATTTTTCTTAATTCATTATACAAAGTTAGTTTCCAATGCCGAGCCTCGCGCTGACCGGCTGCGGTGTGAATTAGATCTAATATATACAAATGTGCCTAACATAAACATACGAATATAGTTCGAGTACAAATGATGTGTACATCCCCACGTTTATATAATAATTAACGGAGGCTTGTGAATGTTGTGAGGGCAGGACCTCACGCGACCTCCGTCCCCCGCATCGCAACCCCCCGCCATCCACCGCCAGCGTCGCATCAATGCTGTTGCATTGAACTGTATCTATCCAAGTACAGACGCGCTAAACAGTCAACTGATACGACATGTCATGGCCGACATTTTCAAGTGCACTTACTACGAGTATTACGTATTTACAACGGTATGAGATATCCGCCCCGCGTAGGCCACAGAAGACATCCTCTTTGGTTGTAGTGGTTCATATTATCATACTTAAAGTTATTATAAAAAAAAGTTATGGCCAGCCTCAGTGTGTCATCGACTAAACAAATGGAATCTTAATTGATGCGGAAATATGTTTATCAGATTCATCTTTTATTCGCATACCTGAGTTTAACATTAAAATAGTATTTTTTTAGTTGTGTTGGTTGAACAACAATCGACTCTGTGCCATATGTGACCAGCAGCTGCGTCCACATTGTCATACTCTTGTGCAACATCGGGAAAACCGCCCGCGTATTTTAGGACGAATTTAAATTCCATGTTCGTATCGCGAAGGCCGCCGGCAATTTTCGTCTGCGATC
The DNA here is from genome assembly GCF_912999745.1 of Papilio machaon. Taxonomy (NCBI): domain Eukaryota; kingdom Metazoa; phylum Arthropoda; class Insecta; order Lepidoptera; family Papilionidae; genus Papilio; species Papilio machaon. Next base: position 212,740 of record NC_059989.1, on the reverse strand, counting down.
TTTGGATGATACTTGTAGCTTGTTGCGTAGCCTCCTTATAACTCGTATGGTTATAGTATTTGAATTAAAATGTTTTACCGATGTGAAGATTTTTTTCTTTTAACAAGGAAGTTATTCTTTTAAGAACTGGGATTGTTACCGCATTATTTTATTGCAAGGTTAAAATTGATGATAACAATGAAATATAATTTTATGTGCATCGTAAGTGAGTCGTAAGTCATTACTCGTAATTAACATTTAAAATAAAACATATTTTGTAAATTCATAAAACTCTAGTTAATAATGTCTTGATTATTTAAAACATTATATGGGAACAAAAATATTAAAATAATAATAATCAATAGGTGAATTTCAAAAATATATTTTTTTGAGTAAGTTAAATAGATTAGGAGATGAAATCAGAAACATTTGTATTTGCTATTCGTATGCATACATACATACCTCTAGATGGAATGTTTCATACAAGTTTAATCGTGAAGATTCCTAATCTCGAGCAAATTAAGTGTTTAAAAATTTAAAAGTAAAATAAACAAAAACAATTGTTAAAATGTTAATTATTATTGTTATTATATTTATCTAAACAAATCACCCAAAAATAATTTTTAAAAATAGAACATCGTGTTTTAATATTTTTTGTTAAATGATTATTTAGTGTATTAAAACGTCGACAAAGTCGCGGGCGACCGCTAGTTGATGAATGAATTTAAATAGAGCCATAGTGACAGCCACTTTACATTCATATATATTCCAAGAAACGTCACTGTTTTACATTTTAACACTCTGTAAAATGTATTAGTAGTTCTGTGAAATTACTGGTAATTAACATGAACTGCATCAATACAATACTTGTTTCTTAAAGAGAACCGACATGAACAATTACCTCATTGAATAACAAACTATTTACGTGTGTTATCGATGATTTAAGGTGAATATAGTCTAGAGCAGTGTTTCCCAAGGTGGGGCGTACGCCCCACCTGGGGGACATTCGGATTTAGTGGGGGGCAATTCAGAGATTTAAAAACTTAAGGCTACATCCTTACAATGATAGCCAGTGCTAAAAAGTACATAAAAACGTTTTAGAGACAAAAATCCGTATCATTTAAACTATTTATATGTGTTTTCGTGTTTAAAAATTTTAAATGAAATTGATCTAGTCAGCCAAAAGTAGTATTTAATTATTTCTCTAACATTGTAAATTTAGGCCTCGAGAGAAATTTATTTCTAAACAAAATTTATAAGGGGGCAATAGTCATGTTCATCCTGAAAAATGGGACATGGATCCAAAAAGGTTGGGAAACACGGGTCTAGAGCATTATCTCAAGCATTTCTATGTAATGTAACGTTCTTACGAGTGGCATAATACAGGTAAAGCACAGTTTAAAAAGTATATCTGGGTCGTGAAAGCGTTATACACTTATATATTATCTGAGAGCAGCTCGTTATTGTTTTACAAGTTACAAGTAAAAGCTCTAGTCTATATCCATTTTTAAACAAGCGAAGTAATAAAATAGTTATTAGGGCCTAAATCATTCCATCTCCAACCAAAATCTCGAATCTATCTATCTATCTAAAAATCGCAAGTCTTATTTTAGTACAAAGTAATTAATTTTTTTTATGATTGTGTAATATTTGTTGTTTGTTATGGTGAGATGTAGTGACGGTCTGCCGTGTCTGCCATCTTGGCGCACTGTTTACATCACGGCTGGGTTGTCGAGCTTGCTAACTGACAACAAGCGCTGTGTTTACGTTACGTTAGAGTCACTGTCTCAGTGCCCGATTTACCCCAATGAGCCCCATCTGGGAGATGCAAGTGCAGCGTTACCTCGGAACGGGATTAATTCAAAATACCATTCGAAATTTTGTGATTTTTTTGTTTTTAATCCCTACAGATAATAAAGTTAGTTACAGCAAATACAAGACTGTAATGCTTCAGATATATGCGTATTGACAAAATATTTATATTATTTAAATGACCAAAAAATCTCTAACCTTTAAAATTATAGATTTTTTTTCATTGAAAAAAAAAATTTAAAAAGAACAAAAAGATCGCTGAGGACAGGATTCGAACCTGCGCGGGTAGAACCCATTGGATTTCAAGTCCAACTCCTTAACCACTCGGACACCTCAGCTATATCTGCTGCACTGAAATTTTGTATCAGTATATTGGCGCGAGTTCAGTCAGTGTGTTGTGCGCGGCGCAGGCGAGTGGTCGTGTGACGTCACAGCGCGCCGAGTCGCACAACCGAACAGCGCAGCGAATATTCAATAGAAGTAGTTACGGTACCGTTGCCTGTCGTTGTCGTACATTTTGTGCTAATTTGTGTTTATGTGCGAACTCTCTGACAAGGAACCTATTTGATTTTGTGCTTTTTTTATTCTCCTATTGCGATTTCATGTAAGTTTTGCCTTTTTGAATATTTTTTTGTCTATAAATTGATTGATTGATTTTTATATGACGATAATGTAAATTGATTACAAAATTGCATAAAATGACAGTGAAATATGATTCATAAAACTTATTCGGTATTTCACTTTAATACTTATATCCCATTTAAATTTATTTCTCACTCATGGGTAGTTGTATTTTAAATCGATAATTACATTTTAGTACAACAATGTTTATAAATTTTAAATAGGACGATTTCGTTGAAGGGATCTTTGGTGTCTTTTATTAATTTTTAAGAAGTATTTGTATTGATCATTGTTAAAATGTGATTGGTTGTGAATAGAAAGAAATGAACATGGTAAGAATAGGCAGTATTTTTTTTATATCTGTGGCGGCCCGTATCGGATTTCGCGGGATAGTGGAGGGAGAATATGGGATATAACGGCATTGGATTATTATTTTACTATTGCTGACTTGTTGTTACTTCAATTATAAAGCGACGAGACTTAAAATAAGCTCGGAATCAAACCGGCTGCAGGGACTCGTTGTGGCGCTCTGGAGGCCACTGGACAGCGTTGGCCAGTCGTACAAGTTACCAGTGGCCGGGCTAAGTCAATAGACCAGGTGTGGACGTAACGGGACGCGTTGGCTAACGTGGGAATATTTGAAGAGGGAATTCTCAATGCTATGCAAAAGTACCTTGTGATAGTCAAGGTTGTAGCCCGAGCTTAGAGTCTATAAATATCTTAGATAAAGTAAATTATTTGTTGTTTAACTTGGAGATATTGATTTGAGGAAGATTTTACTATAAAGTAGTAAAAGCAATGTCAGTAATGTATTCTTTGTTTTTATTTAGATCCTTGGCTTACTAAAGGTAAACGTTACTAAAATGTCACAGTTATTCACCTTTGCTTGGTGAGTGTCCACTAGTTGGCGCGAGTCGTGTCTCATGACTCACTACTGAGTTGGTATGACTGTCGGCAATAAGCCGGAGATCCCGGACCAAACCTCCATCCGACCCTTGTCTCACTTACAATTTAATATTGCACAAAATACGATGTCCACATGATTATGTTTATTTAATATTAATAAAGTGAGGTAAGATAACATAAAGTTTTATGACATGACGTCATGACGTGAGGTCACGGACTTGTCGATTGCTCTACGTTACGTCATGAATAATTCACGCGGCTAATTAGATAACAAAACTGTGCGGTGAGCTTTCATATTATTTGCATGATGTTTCACTAAATAATGCACATTTTTTTCATATCTACGCAAAAGTTTGATTATGCCAATTTGGCACTAGCCTGCCCGAGAAATATACCATAAGTACTCTTTCAGAGTGCCGGCGGGCGCGGGTGCTAGCGCGGGCGCGTGTAAATCAAAATGTATGCAGACGCCATTTGCGTTCACAGTGCTCCCGCGAGCTGCGCGTCTTCATGAGGCGGGCGCGGGCGCGCATGGCGCGGGAGTTTCTAATGGCTCAGTCCGCCCGTATCGTTCACAGTGATATAGCGTCTGTTAGGCGACTACGCGTGTGGTTCTAAACCATTTTGATTCACCCGCCGAAGCGTCGTCTCGTGTATTCAAAGAATTTATCCGGATACGTCCGTAAATCAGCGTATAATACATAAAATTCTCCAAAATTTTCTCTTCCTTTATTTAAATCGTGTGTGCCAAACTTCATATATTGAAATTTCCATTTAAAGTATGAAATTTCCATTAATAAAAACAAATCTTCATCCATGTCTTCTAAATACGTAGCAAAGTTTGAGAACGACCTATCACATGTGCAATGACACTCGTAGCTCGATCGCCACTGTGAATACGCAGACGCCAAGACCCGAGCGCCCGCGCCCGCCACCGCACCCGCTAGTGCAGTCTGAATAGTACCTAAGAGTGGTCGATATCAATTACATGAATCTTATTCTGAAAGTTTTTTTTTGTATGACACAAACTCAAAAACTACTGGACCGTTTTCAAAAATTCTTTTGCCATTAGAAAGCTACATTATCACTGTGTAACATAGGCTATATAGGTACAGGCTGAGTAACATCACTATTGGCGGTCAAAACGTAGTCTTATAGTATCAAAGGTAATTTGAAAGAACTTATCCATACGTATAAACATCGTGATTTAATTGCAATGTCAGAACCCACATCGTGTCTCGTCTGCCGAAACACCTCCCTAACTGGGTCATTGACAACTTGACAACGCAGTACCACTCGCTGCTCGCTGTTCGCTGCTCGTTGCGAACAACTTTAACAATAAAACGGTATACATTGTTTAAACTTAATTTCACGTACTGTTAGACAAACAGATGATAGATTTGAATTTCGCAATACTACGCATTTATTACACATACAAGTTGGAGTTTTAATCTTGATTCTTTATAAGATACTAGCTTTTACCCGCGACTCCGTCCGCGCGGAATAAAAAATAGAAAACGGGATAAAAATTATCCTATGTCCGTTTCCTGGTTCTAAGCTACCTGCCCACCAATTTTCAGTCAAATCGATTCAGCCGTTCTTGAGTTATAAATAGTGTAACTAACACGACTTTCTTTTATATATATAGATAGATGTTTAGTACGTATTACCATGAGTGGGCACATTTTATAAGTTGTGAAAATATCTCTTCTTTAGTTTTAGCAATTTGATGACAATCATACTAATATTATAAATGCGAATGTTTGGGTGGATGGATGGATGTTTGTTTGAAGGTATCTCCGGAAAGGCTCAACGGGTCTTGATGAAATTTGGCACAGATGTAGAACATAGTCTGGAAGAACACATATGCTACTTATTACATTTTTTTTAATTCCGCGCGGACGGAGTCGAGCTAGTATTCAATAGACGTCTTGTCAACTGTAAATTGTATACTTAGGAATTTTAACGGGTAATGTGTCAAGTTATCTGTGAAGAAGAGAAGTGCTGGCGCGTGGCAATGGGGTCATTCCTCGGCTGTGCTTCCGACAATGGTCTTGTTATTATCATCAGCATAGCATCAGCATTGACTTCTAGCACGTCATGACATTCGCACATAGGAAGAAATAAAAAGGCGAATAACTGATTCGATTTATTTGCTTCTTAGTTGTCTAATAACTCATGGTCGAAAAATTGACACTAAAATGCCTAATTAAATTTGAGATTGCTTGTTCATTCATTTCACAGTGCATATAATAACACAACGGGTCATAGTGCCAATTTGGCTCGCACTAGGTCGTAGCAACAAACAATAAAGTAAAGGGAAACGATGGCGGAAACAGCCGCGCCGGCGAGCGACACCGCCTTCTGCAAACAGTGCACAATGGTCGAGCCTCAACAATACCCCTTTGTAATAACTTCAAAGTATTTACTACGCGAGCATCAGCGTGCTCTGTTTGCTCAACTGTTTCTACGTTATTTCTTCTTTATAATTTTGCTATATGTATTAGAATTTGGGTGGTAAATTGATGCGTTATATATTCGACTTAAAGGTTTTATTCACTGCAACGCAACCTGCATAAAGTAGTAGTGCAGTAAATACTTATGTTAGATATGTATTATTCAAGTGCTGCAAGCAAACATATTGCATATGCAAAAGTTGATAGCATCATTAGAGATGGCTCATCAGGCGAGTCTAAAAATACAAGCAGCTGGACCGGCGTCGTTGCGTAGATAAACCAAATAAAGGCTGAGTCACTGCGCCAGTCGAGCCTCGCCCGCAGCGTCCGCCGACAACTCCGGGCACTTTTTGTTCACGTTTTTGCGGCGGCCGGCGAGGCATTTGCAGATAGATCATAGATATTACTACTGGACCGACCGCAGTCTCATCCAAGCCTATTCTCCTGTTAATGACTTTTTGTAGCTCTTCTATCTTGATAAAAAATATGTTCTATCTGATGACTCGGTTGTAATGTTCTCTATAATCGTGTAATTTGAACGAGAACATTCCTTGCGAATTGCAGAGCTTCAAAACGCAGATTGAACCATCGACAAGCAACAAGCAAGGCATATTCTCGGAGGCCGGCCGGATTCAAGAGAAGTGACCCACGGTCAGACAGACAGCGAGGCATTGCAACTTATCAATCGACATTTATTCGACAGTTTATTAATTCGTCAATTAACATTGATAGCTTCATTATCTGCAAATTGTTATGGGATTTCCTCAACGAATACATAATATATCTTGTAATTCTCCTTTTCTAGTTTATTGATGATGGAAAAAGAATTTTATTATTTTATTTTATTAGGAGTATTGTTTAGTTGATACTTATTCTACCTATTGGTGTTTGCTTTCGTGTCCCATGACTATAAAGCTGAGACCTCGATTTTAGTACAGACCTCGAATTTTATGTATGTAAATATTGTCATTTAAAATTTCAAACATTTAATACTGACTAGCTGTTTTTGTTGCGAGCTGTTTATATTGTCTCCTAAATGTTTAATGTTGGTCACATTATTTGTTACTTATGAGATTCTATTTCTCACTTATAATTGCTTTACTTTGACTTAGTTTGCGATCAGATTTGTTTTTAAATGTTGATATTATTCCCAATTGGTTATCTTTAAGTTGTGTGGTTATGTGACTGTGTGCGGTCAACTGCCTCGGGTTCTAGTTATTCATTATTGTTTGTGTTGAGATAAAACGCATCCTTCAGTTAGAATGTAACGGTAAATATACATATATTAAATACAATGTTTTTAAAATTAAAATTAATTCTGTCTTGAGAAAAGCTTTTTGCTAGCGACATATTTCGCTCTCTCACAGAGCTCTGCTACGAAATCGTCAGAAAGTACTCAGAGCTTACTCTAAAGTTCATTATTTTTCTTCACCAAAACCTTACGGCCGTTGGTAAATAACGCAAAGTAATTATCTTTGTCACGTCACGAATGCTGTGTTGACGGTTGTGAGTGACGTCACATGTACACATCGGGCGCGCAAACAGTTCACAAATCAAGGCCGAGTCAATGTTTGCAGCCGCCTTGTTAGACACCGCCGTCAATATTTGAAGCCAAATCGAGCAGAAATAAGACCGTAACTATTTACCTGTCCTCTACGTCAGTACTGAGTACACAATGTCCGTACTTTGCTGCGGCGACGTCAATCAAATAACTGGCGGGAATAATGAGACTCGAAGGTTGTTGCTAAGTCATGTCGGAAGTCTTCTTCAAGTCAATCTTGAGTCAGTTGAGTCTTGTATACTTTACATACCATAAATTTTTTAGGGTTTCGTGCAACCATGGCCTTTGCAAATTTGTTAATTCTTAGCCAAACCAAAATATTAATTATATGTACCGTTGTGATTGAAAACGCTATGTGACCACATGGAGGTATTTGACCGCGCAGGCGCAGGGTCAGGAAACCGAAGAATTATCCTCGAAAAAATACGATTCACAAAAAACATAAACCGCAAAGCAATCAAAGTGACCAAATTGAAAAATTGCAAAAAAATGCTTTGGGGAGCGACGCGCGACCAGGCATTGGCGCCACCTAGCGGTGCAGTGCGCCACCGGCACACTGGGTCAACGAACGCCCTCACATTTTGCGGAAATTCTTGATACATACGTATTAATAGTAGATTGATATAATTTGATACTTTCTAGTTAAATCACAGAAGATAACTTAATTTTCCACAAATCCTAGGTCGTTTTCTTTGTTTCAGATTCTCGTCAAATATTTAAAATTTCAAGTCAAATAATTATTGTCTTACTTCTTAGTAATATTGTAAATACATGTATGGATGTTTGTTTGAAGATATCTTTAACGGATTTAGTTTCTTTTAAACCCACGTGGAGGGAGTCGCGTGCGACAGCTAGTTCGATTGTATTCAACTGAGATTAGAGTTTACCACGACCACGACACAAACAACTACTTTAACGGTTTGAGAAGTATAACGCCTGATGAAGACAAAATAAAATAAAAATAATGTGATAAAATATTTCCAGACGGAACACGAAGCTTTTTATTAAATTACAATTTTTAAATTCACATCAGACTGTGAAACAAATTGGACATTGTTGAATCCAATCTATGGTATAATTTCCCTTTAGAGAGCGCAAGACGTGCCTCTTTAGGATTAGAGAAGTCGGCCCTGTGCGTCACTCGGCCAGCCAGCACGTACAGACTACAGAGGAATAAATACCTACAAAAACTCAGCGCTATTTCTTTTTTTTTTTTCATTTACAAACGTAACAAAGCTGATTGCTACATTGTCTTCTTGAATGCCTTGAATATAACATGAAATCAAATCAGACTGTCCTTATTGCACATAGTTTAAGTACAAAGCTTGTGACCTGTTCAAATATTATAATACATACATTTTTAAATAACGGAATTCATGTCACGTTTAATTAAGCTACCACTTATGAATTATTAATGTTTTTTTTTTATAAATTAAGCAACTTATGTAAGTGAAAAATAATGTGCATATATTTTTTTTAATCGTTTTGTTTATTAATTAAGTTCATCATTTCCCGATTCATCTTCCATATAGAGTGAGAGTAGTGACATTGAAACATAATGCAGATTTGTATGTGTCGGTATCTGTGGTCTGCGGTCTGTGGTTTGCGATCCTTGTGGTTAAATAATCTGTTAATTAAACACAAGGTAAGCAATAAGGATGAATAGGCTTCGACAAGAAAGGCACAATGGTACCTACGTTAATCTCTTGTTTAAAAAAGTCCATTTTAAATAATAAAAAAAATGCAATCGGTTATAATTATAAATCAAATTGTGGTGATGTTTGCTTATGCAAAGGCTGCTGTGAACTTCTATGCTATATAGCACAAGGAGATGACATACAAAATAATAACTATATATTGACGACGACGGATTCTCCCGTTCTGGTAACATTAGTCTTTTCGCGTGTCTACTTTCACACGGAAGGCTAGCGGAAGACGGTCGGGACGCGGGCGGGAGCTGCGAGGTCCATCATCCAATTGAGGCTGCGATTGAAAAATGACTACCGGTCACCGGCCACAGAATTACCTGACGGCTCCCCTTTGTAACCGTTCTCAGCGGAGATATGGGCCATCGGCCGGTCATCTGCCGCTGCCGCTGTGCCGCAGCGCCGCCCGGTCGCACACCACGGAACGAGGTTACGCGTCTAACTGTCAATTATTTGATATTGGAGCATTTGTACTTTCTAAAGCATCGTTAAGAAGGTGTTTGGGTGCGGGTCGTTGACCCCGAGCCGCTGGTTTAACCTCGCTTCCATTCAATTACCACGTGCCCGGGATTTCCTCCCTAACGTTGTATATTTTGCATTTGCGATTACTAGAGTTACCATTACTTCAAAGTATTTTGATTGTAATTTATGTTGAAGCTAAATGGAAATAGACTTACATTTTTTTCCATTGACTTCATGGACCTGACGGTGGGTTTTGCAATGTTTGTAATCTCTACTAACATTGTTTAGTTATGAGAAGAAAATGGATACCCGTTTTAAATGTATTCTGTAATTACTTGTTAATCCAAAATGTAAAGACTGACGCTGGCAACGCATCTGCAGTTACTCTGGTGTTGCGGATTTCCATGAGTGTCAGATCAATTATTCTTAGGCGATCCGCTACTCGTTTGCCCCCTTATTCTATAGAAAAAATGAAATAAATATTTATATAAATAAGAGAGCCGGTATGTAGTGGTGTGGAGTGAAGTGACTATTGATCTCGTAATGCTTCTCATTATGAGATGTGATCAATTCCAAAAAGAGAAAAAGTCGTGTGCAAAGCATCGAGTTGCATCAGATCCATTGACCAGGCTCATGCCAGTCAGGTCGACGACCTGAGCTATGCGCTGCGCTGGCGCCTGCTCAGACTGCCTCCGTCTTTTTGTCCTGCATATGATGCTTTTATTTGATAGCAATCATGATTATTGTGAGGCAACGCGCGCTGAAACAGATCATACTTTAACATAATCGTTGATGACCCTTTGTATACTTATAATTTTATACATACTTCATTGCATCAGGATAACAAATTTAATAAAAGGCAATCCAGACTTGCTATTCATTTAAGTCAGGTGATGTAGCTTGTTTGCATAATATTGACCGCCATCAATGTCCTTCCATTGTAATGGTCAGATCGCTTTTCCTTGTTCGATGTCGCCGTCATTAACCTTTCGATTCAATATGATTACTCTATTCCTCGGAACCGAAACGTAGTTTTACGAAATTGCCGGGACTGGAATTATCGTAAACAGTATAAAAATATTTGCACTATAGAGATACTTTACAGTAGCAAGTTAGGTTGTGACCAGAGCTGGGCATTAACTCGTTAATCCGTTAATCGTTAATTAACGAAGTTAACATTTTGCTTAACGGATTAACTTTTAAGTTAACTTCAAAAACTGTTAACGCTTTTGTTAACTTCCGTTAAACTCAACTTCCGTTAATAAAAGTCCGTTAATCGTTAAATTAGAATCTTAGAGACGTGCTGTCATTATGTTTAAATTACGTGCCACGCCACGCTCGTAAGTTCAGCTATGTTGGGCGACTGTCGGCGACTCGAATGGTGAACGAACGAGTTGTTAATTGAAATATGTGAAGTTCGCCTGCAAGTGTGATGCACCAGAGCGTCCGGGAAAAACATGACCAACAGGACAAAATCAAAAGAAGGTTCGAAATAGTATATTTCATTACGAGTATATAAAAGCATGAGTATGTAATAGCCCACATTCCGAACGCTCATCGTCCCTGCAATACGCCACTTTTTGAGCAACTGTATTAAAACACTTTTTTACTCGTGCTTTTTCTTTAGCTTTTCCAAACTCGTGCGTTCTCTTTCCCAACTGTCAAAATAATGTCTATTAAAAAAAAACAACCACGAAGTTTTTACAAAAAAAAAGAATCATTGAAGTTTTTATGATTCATGCAAACATTTCTAAAAAGAAGCTCCTAATTTGTTACAATATCAGAGTTAATGATTTGATTTAATGAATTAGGTTAGGTTTAATTTTATTTCATCTTATTAAGTTTCATTTTCATTTCATATCAATAAAAATATTCTACTGAAGACTTGGCTGTATGGCCGTAGTTCCCTTTTCCTGCCCAGAATAGGCGAAGAAAACAAAAAAAATCTCTGCTTATATTCTTTTACGGTTGGCGCCATTTACCAAAAATGTTAGTTAGTTGAGTTTATTGTGTTTTTATTATTCTATTAAATTGCTTCATTTTTTCGCAACTATATCTGATATATAAAATTCTCGTGTCACAGTTTTCGTCACCGTACTCCTCCGAAACGGCTTGACCGATTCTCATGAAATTTTGTGAGCATATTCAGTAGGTCTGAGAATCGGCCAACATCTATTTTTCATTTTTTTTTCTTTTTTTTTAACTGCGCGCGGACGGAGTCGCGGGCGACAGTCTATATATATAAAAGAAAGTCGTGTTAGTTACACTATTTATAACTCAAGAACGGCTGAATCGATTTGACTGAAAATTGGTGGGCAGGTAGCTTAGAACCAGGAAACGGACATAGGATAATTTTTACCCCGTTTCCTATTTTTTATTCCGCGCGGACAGAGTCGCGGGTAAAAGCTAGTTAAAAATAGTTGTTTAGTACACGTGCGGTACCATCATTACAACTTGTTCCTACTGTCAACCCTCACCTTCGGCTGTGCCTCAGCTCGGGTAGACATTTGTCGGAACTCTTTGCAATGACAGGCTTTCCACACTGTATAATGAAATATACTATAATGCATTCATACTTGTCTCTAATACTAATGTGTTATAGAATGTATAGTCAAATTACTATTAGGTCCTTACATATGAAATTGGCGTTTTGTATGGGAGGAACAAAAAGTCGAATATTTTTTAATATAATATATTTAATTAATCAAAGTATGAACCATTATTTTCTATGCACTTTTGCCATCTCATAGGTAGTTCATTGATCCCTTTACTAAAAAAACCAGTCGGACGGGAATCAATAAAATCTTTGAAGGCGATTTGGACTGCCCCATCGGAGTTGAATTTTTTCCCTTGCAAGAAGTTATCCAAATTTCGAAAAAAATGGTAATCTGTTGGAGCAAGGTCCGGGGAGTACGGAGGATGTCTTAGACTTTCCAATTGAAGCTCTTCTAATTTAGTAGCCGTCTGTTGCGCAGTGTGTGGTCTAGCGTTGTCGTGAAGCAGCAGTGGCGTGGAGCGATTGACCAGCCTAGGTTGTTTAGCCGCTAGCTTTTCCATCATGGTTTGCAATTGCTGACAATAGACATCAGCCGTAATAGTCTGGCCAGATTTGAGAAAACTGTAATGAACAATACCGGCACTAATCCACCAAACGCTTACAAGTAACTTTTTTGGGGTTAATTTTCGCTTGGGGCAGGATTTGGCTGGCTGGCCAGGATCCAACCATTGCGCTGAGCGCTTCCGATTATCGTAAAGAACCCATTTTTCATCACAGGTAATGATTCGGTTTAAAATACCTTCATTATTGTGCCGGTTTAGTAATGTAACGCAACAGTCGACGCGCGTTTGCCGGTTTGCTTCAGTCAATTCGTGAGGTACCCACCTTTCAAGCTTTTTAATCTTCCCAATTTGCTTCAAGTGAATTAAAACAGTTTTATCACTAACATCGCAGCCTGCAGCTAACTCGGACGTGGTTTGCGATGGATCCGCTTCCACAATAGCCTTCAACTCTTCATTATCAACTTGAGTCTCAGGCCGTCCACGGGGCTTGTTCTGCAGATCGAAATTTCCAGAACGAAAACGTTGGAACCAAAAACGAACTGTGTTTTCTATTGCAACACGACCGCCATACACATCATTCACCCTTCGAGTCGTTTCCGCAGCACTAGTGCCACGGCGGAACTCGTACTCGTAAATAATGCGATATTTTAAGTTTTCCATTTTGTAAAATGAGTGACGCAAACAGAAAAAAACAGAAGAAAAAAAACAAATGAATGACGGTCATCGAACCACAAATACATGAGTCTATAGCTGTACAAATTTGAATTTGGAATTCCTTACCAAAGAGGAGAAATTCGTGATTAAAGTGGCCAGTACGAAAAACGCCAATTTCATATGTAAGGACCTAATATTTTAAACAAGTGTCGCCACAACAAGTGTGAAATTAGTATGTATAATTTTGGTACGGTTAACTGTTAACGATTAACTTTAACTTGCGTTAAATTTTCGAGAATTTAACGCTTTAACGATTAACGAAGTTAATTTTTTAATTAACGAATTAACGATTAACGAAGTTAACTTTTCGATTAACTGTGCCCACCTGTGGTTGTGACTACTTAATTATCTTAATAAAGAACAATAATGTTTGTGCATATAATAAAAAACCATGATGATGTTGTGTGTTGTTGCAGGCGTGAGGGCGGCATGGCTGCGGCGAGGGCTCTGCGCGCGTTGTTCACCGCGCTCTATCTCGCCTCCCAGTGCAGCGCGGGTATGTATTTACTTCATACAACACATACATTACATATGTATGTCTGTCATATACTCCTTGATACCATTTTGATTCCTAGATCGATACTAAGTATTACACGTGACAAGTATTTCAAGTAACAAAATATTTATAAAACCTTTGAAAACTTAAAATGTAATTTATCATATTTATTTATATGTTAAAAAACTTTATTTATATTGACGACTAATTTATTATTGCTTTAACAAAATATTAAGCAACATTTCAACATAATAAAGTCATTTGAACTTAAGTATGGTTATGTAATAAATACGTCGCGTCAAAACATAATATGTTTACTAAGCATAGATTACTGAGCGATGTGACTCAGTTCGTGCGCTATGGCTCACGTTGACTGAGACACGACTTTACTAAACTTTAAGCTCGCCCATGAACTTTATAAGCTCGCTTAGAGCGTGTCTGTCTCATTGTCTGGAGACTGCCACCTTGGTACTTACGCCCAATATCATTTATATTCTCAAACAAATGACTGAAAAACAATGCTGATATTTCTGCGAGTAAACCGCTAAACACACTCAGTGCAGAGCTTTCGAACTCTTTTGCTTTAGTCTCATGGTATGTTCGTTCTTTGCTCTATGCTCTATGCTTTGTGGTCATGTAAAATGGTCTTTAGAAATATTTGGAATAGTAGCAGTATGACGCATCTGTGATACGAGACCTTGTTGATTTGAGACATTCTACTGACATAACGCTTGTTAGGACACAGAGTAGCAACATACAGTAGACTTATAGTTAATGAAAATTTATTCAACAGTACAGACATGAACTGTTTTTACTTAAGTCAATGTTATTTTCTGCTGTCGTACACGTTTACAATTATTGTAATTACTTCTTTTGTTGATGTGATTACCCCAATGTTCTGTTACAACAAATTAAAATAAGTAATGATAAAATAAAAAATATATATGTTCAAGAATGTGACATCTTTATAACATATATACTGTGACCGTACGATTCAAGTGACTTGTTCGCGGAAGCGGCGAGTTGTATTTAGGAGGGGTCAAGGTCCACTGGTTCGCGTTCCGGCCGAGCATCTTTTCAACTTTTTATTTGCACCGCCCCACTCGAATTGCACGAGGAGATAAAATCATCTGCTCAAATTTCTAATTATGCTTGAAACTGAATAAGTTCAAAGAAAGATTGTTATCAACGACACCTAATGTTTAATGTGAGAGATTCATACAGCTTTTTGTTTAACAGTATACATTACTTGACTATGAGGGGATGAAATTATTTTATTCATTGATCAGTATCTCACCGATGTGGTTATTTAATTTATTTGAAATACGTACTAAGCTGGAGAAATTTGGGAATAATTGTTTATTGTTTTGGTTTATTTTCCACGTACATAACTTCTTAAATATATCATGTAACAATAGAAGCAGTGATTTTGTGTAAAACTGTTCTGGACTAATAATAATGCACTTTTAAACTTGAGTATAATTTTGTGGTTAATCCATTTCTTCTGTGTAATGAACTAGAATAAATAATCCGTTTATGGTCGACTCGAACACAAAATGGCAGTCTGCGTATTGACAATGACTTCATTATATTTTCTACCATTGTACATCAAAGAAGTAATAAAACACATCGCTTTATGTCGATCTATTTGAATGGAATATCACCGCAAAAACCGGACAACACTGGCATTTAATAATGAAGTTATATGAGATACAATTTTAAACATCGCAAAAAGTGTTTATATCAAGTTATTTAGAGCCTCGATGAGTGTAGAGGAATGTAGCTGATATAAGGCAGAAGTTTTCCAACAGCTCCGCCATTAAAGATATTGGCGCTGGTGTCATTTACTGCTAGAATATTTAAAAAGACAAGAATATGTGAATAGGGTTTCAGCACACAGCGTATGTAACAAACAGCGGCGTATGATGTGTCCGTAGCCTCCGCCTCCGCCTCCGCCTTTGAGTCGGTGAGATGTGCACTAATAATCGAAAGCCTTGTGGTATGTAGCTGTTTGGTGCATATAAAAAATTTAGTCCTTTGCTGTCAATTTTTTGATGTAATTTACTGAATTTAGTATCGTTTGATATCAGAATAATGTATCGTAAAACAAGCCGAAAAGTGTATAATTAAAAATGAATAAAATAGAAATAAAAAATAAACAATACCAAGGAACTTGTATCTTGGAATACCTTCATATGCATATTATAAATGTTGACGTAATGTAATGTGCAGTTTGTTTGCGCTTGCTTAGGTAATCAGTTACGCGCGCGTACTAATTACAAAGTGTAATTTGAAGCCGACTACCGTTCTAATAATTTTCATATTGCTACAGAATACTTGTACGTAAAGCATTTAATTGCAGGTAAACCTTAAACATTTTGTTTTAATTACTACATCAATATCAATTTTTCAAGAATTCTGGATTTAGGCTTGAGATTTCGTAAAAAATGATTTATTCAAGCATACTTCTTGATAGTAATATACCCCTGGAATGATATATACTCTTAAATAATATATACACACATATATGTATGTATATAATAATAATAAGTGATTAACACCGCATTGTAACAATATGGACTGTAACTTACGGACTTAGTGAGTCAGGCGCGGAATGCCGCCGGGCCGGCCCCCTGCCCGTCGCACTCCCCGCCGCGACCCGCTCCAGCCTCCGACTGCATCACACATCTCACATAATTGCCCCACGGGATAACTGACACTATCCTCCGCAACACTAGAATACCATAGTATATGTCGATGTTGCAAATTATTTAATGTCTCCTACAAATAAGACCCAATGAGCAAATTGACAACTTTCAGGAGAGACTCTCAAAGTTTCAACCATATAGGAAAAGAGGCCGCATAGACCTTTTTAATGCAGCAAAAACATAACACTTACACCTTTAAATGTGTATTTTGTTTAGTGCACGCTGTTAACTAAACTGAGAGGTAGCTTTTACACAAAGAAATAAAATTATCAATTTGTTACATTGGCCTTTATACCTAGGATCCATCGATTTGTAGTATAAGTAGGTTATCAATTCGACTGTTTTTTTTATATGTGTTACCGCGAAACTCCGCCCCTGGTGGTCCGATTTTGATAAAAATTATTACTAGAAGACTAGTAGATTTTTAATAGATGCTACTCACCAAAATTATTAACAAGAGTAATACTTATTCAAGCATTTACAGGATGATGGCTGTAGTAAAGAAAATCCTGACACAACGCATTTTTTGTGCGGCACCAGATTAGACTGTCGAACTCGACGCTATACTTACAAACTGACAAAATTGCTTTTTGTCTAAATGTTAAAATTTAAAACCTCATCATAGTCATAGTTCATTAAACTAATAAGCTTTAACGATAAAAATATTATAGTTAATTTGAAGCATTTATTATGCACGGTTATAAAATTTTAATCACGCATTGCTTTTAATAAACATGTTTACGATATTATAAATGCTGGAAAATATTGCTATATAATGAAGTACGACATTAGCCACGTAATGTTGCTTACCAATGTTAAAAAAAGTACTATTCGACTTGTCTTCCAAACAGAAAAATCTTAAATTGTATAAAGCGCTTCCGAGTGCGCTTACGACTGCACTCGGAAGCTTTCGATCTCTCAGAGCGACGTTTCCTCGCTACGAGAAGCGCTTTTCCGTCGAGTGGGGTCATGTCACGCGGCGCACAACTGCGACCATGTGACAACGGGTGAGGATGGGATATTCACGCGACGTGACACTATTGCGGGATATCTGAGTTTACCTGTCGCCGTGCTGCATCCCGTGTGTGGTGCCAAGTACGTTCGAGATTACAAGGTTCGCACCGTTCGCTGGCGACCACTTCGATAGCATCGTTAGCACGCCGTACGTAGGAAAATGGACGCTCCGTCAATGTTATGTCATCCAATTGAGCGACGACGCCGACTTGTGTTGCTGTGCATTGTTTCACCGCTATTGTGTCGTTTGTGTGATATAATCTGTTGCTATCATACTTTGCTTGTTTATTACTTTTCTACCACACGCACTACTTCCAGAAACATTTATAGACAATGTGGTATAGAAAATATAACAGTATCAATTAGTGACAAATATTTAAACCAAAAGATTTTCAACAAAAATATAGTACAGAAAATTAGTGATATTAATTAGTTTTCAAGTTTATTTTTCTAACTTGAGAGCGTTTTCATCTTAGCGGCCAGTTTACGCAGAACATATTAAAAATAAGTAAAAACACGGGGTTGTTTATATTTACATGTTATCACGGACGTCGCGGCGGTGGTAACTTGTATTGTCGGGACGTGTCCAATCTCTACCCATTCCGACACTGATGTAATGTTCATCTTACTACTGCTCACTGCTTAGACCATTTTCAAGACACCATCGGAGCAGCCGAGGTATGATGTTCAATCTAGGTACCGCGGAGTGGTCGCTGACCGCTGCTTACTGATATTACGACTTGTTTTACCCGCTTTAGGATAAAATGATATTCGAGTAACAAATAATTTTCTAAGATCCCAGACAGTTTTTTGTACCACGGGACGATTTGAGATTTGAAGTTATAGTAATACATTATTGTATTATATTATGATACTAATTGTATATTATTATCTCAAACATGTTATTTGTTTTGTTTTAACACTATCGATCTCCACATGTATTTATAAAACAAAAATATATAGATTTAATTTAAAGAATAGAGAGCTCAATGCACAACATATTTGTACATCAACTCACGCCCGTAACCCAGAAGACTAAGCAGAGACCACGGACCTCCTTTTGGCAAAGTTTTCTGTTATCATAAAATAAAAACGTTACAATATGACATGCAAAAAAGAAAACAGAGCATTGAAATATCTGGCTTGAATGTGGTGCTACACAGGGTACAATTGCACCAGAAAAAGCCATTTGCGTTGTCTGCGTTGGGGAAAATCGATAGCGTCCGTAATAAGAGCTCGTGTTTTGTGACAGCTCGGCGCCATCGCGTAACAATAAATACATTGCCGCTTCCGCACTGGAACTGTGGCACGCGGTGAAGGTCGCCGCGGCGATGCACAAGGTTATTGCCAAACCGCACAGGTTTTCTTTCCGCAACTCCGTTTATGGTAGAGCTGAAAGTTTGAGATGACAGTGCTGAGTTTGTGATGCATTTTTTTTGTACTAAAAAGGGTTTAATATAAAAAACGTTTATTGAATTGCATTATTAAGTTTTATGATTAACTCTTTTTCCTTTTGCCTACTAAGGAATAAGATTATGATACTTTAATCTGTCAATTTAATGTTTAACTATTCCACAGCATAAACCGATTACATATAACTATTGCCTGTTTTAATATTACTCAATGTAACTGAGTAGTTTTGTTATTTACTGTGTGTAGTGCTGTCAACTATTATGGTACCTAATTTTTTCATAATTAAATAACCTATTATTATTCGTATAATTGATGTATATGCATTGCAATTTGCTTTTTATCTTCGTTGGAAAGCAACTAACTTTACAATGTATGCGGTGTGCGGAGTGCGGAGTGCCAGCGGCGGTGACTGGTGACGCAATAGATGCCTCTTGAATCATCTTCATTATATTGTCAGGTGTAAAGGTCCGTGACATGTTCTTACGAGGTACACGATGTGTGTTTGTGTGATGAGTAACAGGAAAATATTCACTTATTGGAATCATATCGAATTATAATTTATTATTAAATAAAATTTAATTTTGTCTTTTCATTGACAATACAAAATAAATGGGTGACTCGACCTTGTGAATGAGTATACTATGTCCTTAGCATGTGGCGTAATCGTTATTCATTTTCCTTGTCATGTCACCGCTAAAATTGTGTCGGGCCACAAAATATAATAAATAATCTCGCTTCAAGCATATTCTATATTTAGTGATGTAACGATGTAACAACTGAAGAGACAATAGATCCGCTAGGTGAGCGTGATGGAGTGTGCTCGTCCGCCGTGTCACGCTGCGTCACGTCTCGACGTCCGCTCGCTAGCTTGGTGCACAAGTGGCGCGACGAACCCGCATCGAACTTGCTTTCAATAGTCAGACTTCCTACTAAATTTGTTTATTTTTATACTTATACAAATATGCGCTGACATGACTTTCCTTATTTATTAAGAGATATGTTGCTGACGTTACAAACTTGGTGTAATCTTATTTTTTTTTAAATTAAGAAGTCTTTTATCCATCCATTCATTCAGCCTCCTAACGCCCAAATCTTCAAATCCTTTATGTATTTTCAATCCTTTATTATATATCTATATATATAAAAGAAAGTTGTGTTAGTTACACCATTTATAACTCAAGAACGGCTGAATCGATTTGACTGAAAATTGGTGGGCAGGTAGCTTAGAACCAGGAATAGGACATAGGATAATTTTTACCCCGTTTTCTTTTCTTTTTTTTTTTATTCCGCGCGGACGGAGTCGCGGGTAAAAGCTAGTATAATATAATTATATGATCTTACACATAGCAGTAAAGTGCAACTGATGTAAGTGAATACGTTACTGTGCGTGTGGATGACATTGACAGTGATCTATATTCTAGTTCTCTGGTAAGGTGACCGTCACTAGAAGGTCTACGCCCGCCTGCTCGCCACGGTCGGGCCGGGCCAGTGGCGCTGCGAGACCAATGTCGCGGGGTCGCGGGGTCGCGGGCTCGGGTTCGCGGCCGGCGGTGTTTAGTTCCGCTGCGCTTGACGTCTTCTGGGGATAATTAAGTCATCAAATAATAATGGTCGCGATACTTAATAAATTGACAGATCAATCATCTATATTGTTCATTGTATTAAAATCTCTCTAAAGCTTCTACTTTAGTCCTCCAATATTTATAAAGCGAGAGAAAACACGAAAATTAAATACAAGAACTCTTTAGGATACTTTAGTTTCTCGACAAAACAAATAAGTTTGAAACCATAATTTTAATACAATAAACTAAACGAAACGTGTGTGACAAATGACATGTGCGTATGAACACGCAAGCAATTATTTGGAATACAATAGCGTACGATATGTCCAAACAAAGCGGCGGCGTTACTAAAGCAGCGGCGCTCTCCTCGCCTCGCCTCGCAGCGCGTGTGGTAACCACGCTCAACAACCGGTGACTCATCCGCGACAGAAGACACGACCGACATGCGTCGCTTTTAGAGCACGTGCTCGTTGTACTAGAGATTTACATTAAAATACTGTTTTAATTAAAAAAATATAATTTGCAAATGATCGTCCTTCAGTACTAAATGTTTTAGCCAACATAGAAACTATCGGTCTTCATGTATTTTGCACATTTAAGGTGCGTCGTAACACGTTACAAATGATTGTCAATAGTTCCTTACATCATGACATGCACGCTGACACTCAGCCGCAGCTCGCACGCGGCTCACAACACGCGCGATCCCGCACGCTAGTGCGTTATGATACGCTCGGCGCTCGCAATGCCCAATTTAACGGTTGCGGGGCAATGCTGTTACAAACTGAATTAGTTATGTTAGCATTATTACATGTTACATTACATCATCTAGAAGAAATGTAATTGCTTTCCTCGAGATTCATTGTAATAAAGGCCTGCTACTCTTCAGGGTTACCCCACGAACAAAATTAAAAAGCTTTAAAATTTTTGATTAAACTTTATTACTTTTAAAAGGTTGTTTAATAATTATGTTAATTAATTAGTAATAAGTTTAATATATATTATGTTAATTAATTAACTAAACTAGCAAACAAACCAACAAAGACTTGACATTAATATTGTGTAGTTTTTACATAAATTCTGTATTTATTTCCGCGTTCCTCCCGATGTGATTATGAGAAGCAACCGCGCTGCGCCGGCTTTTTTGTATATTTCTACAGCACACCAATAACAACAAATCAGGGGAATCCAGTTCAACTTGTTGTACGTGAAAAGCGGTATGTAACGACCCCCGGGTGCTACGCTGTTGTTATTTTTCCATTAGGAAAATGTTCGGGAGGCTTTATTGGCAATAAACAAGCGCTGTTCATGAGCGTTGTGAGCCGCGGGCCGCAACCACCACGCAACACATCTATATGTTTATTTTTTTCTTTATTAAAAACTCCCTTTTTGTATCTATAATGTGAATAAAATAAACAATCTCGGATTTATGAGGTAAACCTAAGAGAAGTCTGTTTAGTGACTTAAAAAAACTAATTACAAATGAAAACATTATCAAATCCACACCTTAATTAAAAAATTTCTGTCACTTGAAATACAAAACATACAAAAATATAGCGCAAATGGCACACGAATATAATAAAAATTGTTATACTACTTACTTGCTACATTTTCACAATGTTTTAGCTACGTAAGAACAAAATCAAACATTCGTATGTGATATGAAGTACAGATAGCAAATGTATACATATCGGTGTGAAAACTACGAGTCCCAATGAATAGCGGCTCGCGGTACATAAATCAAAGCTCGTGCTTAGTGAGGGATGTGCGGGAATGAGGGGGGTCTCCGCAGCCCTCGTTATTTATTCGCATTTCATCCCTGGTAAGGGGGTTGAGGGTTGAAGCTCGTCATTCGAGATATTTCGGTGAAAATGAAAATGGTTTTTACGTCGTTTTTTTATAATTTGAATTTAAATGTTTTTATTATAGGAGTATCAACGTTGAGCTCTTCTTGAACGCAACACGAGTTCATTTATTATTTACATCTATTCTAATATTATAAAAGGGAAAAATTTGCTTGTTTCGTATGTAAACTACTGGACGGATTACAAATATTCTTTTGTCATTCGAAAGCTACATTATCAATTGACATAGGCTATATTTATTGTAACTAAAGTTTAGTAACATATAAATATCATATTTCTATATCTCCGATAACTTTCACAGTTTTCTTACAATAACCACTTTTTTAATAAGCAATTAATAATTACCTTCAGTATTTATTAATAATCGGTTTTAATATTAATCCTTGTACAAATAAATGTGTTCGTTATGTGTATAAATTGAAAACACCAGCACAGCAACCAAAAATGTTTTTATTACGTTGTTAAAATCACTTATATTAAACTATTTACATATTAACACTAAAATTCCATAAAACTCTAATAAAATTACTACATTCCGTTGTTAACACACTTTCCTTAATTCTCTAACTTTTTTCACCTATCTTTTTCTAATACAAAAGGCAAAGTTCTTGATGGCCAGTATGCCACCTCTTTGGCAGATCGCAAACTCCTTGTCTGCCAAAAAGATGGGATACATAATTCTTCACTCAACATTATGAAAGGAATGTAATGTCGGTTAAAATTGTCTTAAACACTTAAATGTGACAAATATTTAAGAAGATATCACAATGACAAACCATAAGCGTAACCAGAAAATCAGCACGCGGACCGGGCTCGGCCGTGTGTACAAGATTTTTACTACCTACCTATTTTGACCACACGTAATCAGCGCAATTTATCTTCCTTCTGTTATTGTGAAATTATAAAATATCATAGTAATTTGTATTAATTCGAAACATTGACAATATGAAATTCCAAACATTATGTTATGCGACGCAGACTATGCGACATCAGAGAGGAAGCTTTTATGCTTATGTGGAAAAAGTATGGGGAATGCATTCAACTCAACGATACATTAATGCAAAATACGGAGGCACTTGCTAACAAGAGCAAGTTGAGAGGGTCGCGTTTTCCCGCAGATCGCTTTTCGTGACTGGAGGGCAGGGGGCAGGGGGGAAGAGGGCAATTAGCCGCCGGATTGCACGGAGAGGTTTCTTTGTTCGCAAAGGCTTTCGGCCATTCAAAGACTCCTCAAATTAGCCGGCGGATAGGGTTTTCTTTCAGCCTCTCGTCCACTAAAGACTGAGTTTTTTGAAAGATAAAAGTAATAGCTTCATTTTACTTGAAAGGAATTATTTATAAAGGCACGAGTATCATTGAAAATGCTTCGCCAGAGCCAGTCTCAAACTAGAAATATAAAAGTACTTATAAGTTACTAACCGTGGGTTTCTGAGACCGAAATCTCCATTTTAAACATATTGTTATCTCTTGTTTTGTCAAAGATAATGACAGGGATGACTAAAACTTTTATAAAGCGATTCTCAGAGACGTAAGATAATTAAACCTTAAAGTATACTTTAATATCTAAAATACTTTCGGTATCCTCCTTTCACATGTTGTGACAATATTATATTGTTTTGACTGTATTTTGATTCCAAGTACCTTTATTTTATTCCAGGACCGGTGGGCCCCCTACCCAACGTGACCAGCCTAGACCTCGGCCTCAAGGAAGGTAAGAATGTTACGCTATGTCTGTTGTGTTAAACCGACTATTCTGCAATGTTCTAAACGAGAGTGGTTATATGTATTGTTTTCAAATTAATTTATAGAATTAATTTCTCGCTTCCCGAAAACTGAGCATCCTACCAGTATGGTGTATAAGGAGGGGCCTTAAAGCGTAAATTGCACGTGTTGCAGGCGGGTGCGCGGTGGGCGACGTGGTGTACATGCCGGGCGACGAGTTCGGTGGCGCGAACGCGTGTGAGCGGTGTCGGTGCGCGCTCGGCGGCGTGCAGTGCGAGCGTCAGCAGTGCCAGCCGCGGCCCGGCTGTAAGGCGCTGCACCGGCCCGACCACTGCTGCCCCACTTACCAGTGCGGTGAGCGCCCACACCAGCCCCTTGTCACAACTTAGTGTGACAAGTTATTGTGACAATTTAACAACGAGACTAAAGCAATCGAACCCAAAGTTATAATAGTTGCACCAAATCTAAATTGATTGAACTTATCGGTTCTGGTTACCAAATCTAATTAGCTACCTCCGCTTTTTAAAGAACTCCGAACTTAATTATTTCCTTAAATATAAAGTTGAGGGTTTTGTGTGTCAGAGTGCGAGCAGGAGGGGCGCGTGTATGGCAACGGCGAGAAGCTGGTGGACCCGCAGGACCCGTGCCGCGTGTGCTACTGCCAGGGCGGCGAGGTGGTCTGCCGGCGCATCGCGTGCTTCGTACGTGACGACTGCACGCCGCGCCGCGTGCCCGGCCGCTGCTGCCCAGAGTACGACAACTGCCCGCTCAGAGGTTAGACATCTATCTCGGCCATATTGTTATTTCTGTCACTATTCTCGGCACGTAATAGGTGTTTATTATATGTCTATGACGTTCGAGTCCATTTAATATTATCGACCGAATGTCTTTTCCCATTAAGCCTTGTGTCGTGCTGCGCTCATTTTCCCGAGAATGCGGAATATAAAAATTATAAAAATTTATTATTATTTACCATTGTTTTGATTATAGACAAAACATATGTATGGGACTACATTAACATATTTACAAGTAAAGTCACAAGATCGATGGCTCTTACGGGCCAATGTGCAAATTGACAACTTTTCAGGAGAGGCTCTCAAAGTTACAAATTGTGCATGTTACAAATATAGTTAAAATACTAAAGCATAAAAGTATCAGTAAAATTATAAAAAGTATAAATACATTGAAAGTGGTTTTACATATATTATGGTTTTTCCTATTTCAGGTGTTACAACGATTCCCGGCATCTCGCCGGCAGCGCCAAGTGTTTCCGCTCTGGAGGAGGTCGCCGCCGGCGTCGAGCCAGCGGCGTTTGAGGAACCACTTAAACCGACGAAAAATGAAATAACAATCAAAGAAATCACCCCAGTGTCTGAGATCCCAGTTATCACTGAAGTGAAAATAAAGGAGATCCCGCCCTCACCCGGCGTCGATGGTGCAGAATATGCCTCGTCCAAGTCGCCACTCATACCGCGCGAGGCCACGTCCGAGACATCTAAAATTGAAAGTAATCTTGAATCCCAAGAAATGAGCGAGGACGAGACTTCGTTATCTTCCAATAATTCCGCACCCCCGGAAGCGTCCAAGTCTGGCGAGGATAAGGACAGCGCCTCGCAAGCTACCAACGATGCCGCTCCCTCCAAGATCAGTCTCTCAACACAGGACTCGATAAATAACAACATCTATACCGCTAGCCTGCCCGTCGCCGTCGCCACTGCGGGCTCACCGTCGATGGCATCTAACGAAGCCTCGGTGCCTCCCAGTAAATCGTCCATGATAGACGAAGAAGATACCTCCTTATTCGATCATAATCCTGCTTTTCCACCGATACCAGACGACTTGTCCGTGGCTGGAAATCACGAGGAAGAAATGTTCACCGAACAAAATTTGGACACGGAGCACATGTCTGTGGCTCATGAATTGGTGAATGTCGCGAGCACCGCGGCCGCTGCGGTGTCGGCCGTCACTAAGGAAACCGCCACCACTATATCGAGCTATATTTCCGAAGCGACATCGGCCGCGTGGCCCAACCCTCGGGAAATTTCTTCGGATGGTGGCATCACTGAATCGGATGAAGGAGTCACCATAGTTACATCGAAATCGAGAGAGAGTTCTCTGCTTAATTTGCGATCAGTTTTACCCACGGAGATATTAAATGTGCCATCTCATACAGGATTGTCGGTCGAGATGAGCGACGGTACAATGGCCCCGAGCGCAGAGACCCCGGTGACCGGTCATAGCACCGAGGAGGTGGGAGATGTGATTAACTTACAGCCTGTCGATAGTATCCCTACGAGTACAGATGATCCCGACTCCCAAGAGCTTGAAGCCGTCAGCAATTCGACGGAATCCTCAGCGCCGACGAGCGAAGCTGTTTCTCCTCGAGAACAAACTACGAGTTCCATTTCAAAGTCAAACGTAGGCACGGAGGTGACGTCACAGACGGAACTGAGCTCCCTACCTATCGAAACAAGTGACCAAAATCCTCACGACTCGTCTGAAAACATAACCAAAGATAGAGCAATGATGTCAACTGTTGATCCATTGATGCTGGACGATAGCGATACCAAACTGTTGCCGACTAATTCTGTTGGAACTAAGCTTTCTAAAACGGTATCGCCATACGTGGAAAATCAATCTTTCGAAAGTTTTGAAACGACGGAGATCGGTTCCTTAGCTTTCGATTCTCAAGAGAGTGCCACCACGGTGGTGGAATCTATTCAAGCTTCCTCAGACTCCGAAAAAAGCTCCGCTCTCATCGAGCAACCGAGCGGCAGGAATAACAACGTGCTGACCGATCTGATTAACATAGTCGGGGACGTAGCTGCCATCGGGGACCACACCGAGGCACTCGACGTGGAGCATCAGACTGCGAGTCCGACGACTATCTCCGATTCTGAAGAGTTGATACCAGTCAATTCCGGTTACAAAAGTAAAAATAAAAATTGGAACCTCAATTCCATAACCGAGGTGCCATTCAAATATAAAGGAGGCAGCAAGCCGAAGGTGGTCGAGATCGAAGACGAGGACGACACCGATACGATAACGGACTCGCCGGCGCCCAACGACAAAGCGGAGCCGACCACGCGGCGGCCCATCATCGACAACGTATCTGATGAAAAAACTGAAAACAAAACGGAGAAGAAAGATATCGAGATCATAACTCAGTCTTACGTGCCGACGATCAACAGGCGACCTACGAAGGTGGTCATGAAGAAGAGTAACGAGAGAGCAGTCACCGAGGAGGTTACCACTGACGCTGGGGGCGACTCGTCTGATGCCGCAAGCGATACAATTGTAGCACGCGAAACAACAGCAGCGCCGGTGTCGGAGGCGACGGCGGGCGCGGCGGACAGCGCGGCGGACAGCGCGGCGGACAGCGCGGCGGACGGGGACAGTCCGGCGCAGACGACGGACGCGTTCGGTCCCGCGCAGTGAGGGCGGCGCGCGACTGTCGATGGAACCTCAGCTCATTAGCATTTTATAGTGAATAAGTTTCGTTCATGAAACTTTAAGTTAACGTAGAGACTATTAGATATAAAGAGTATAAATTACCTTGTCATATAAAAACGCCGTGTCAATTCGACTTCCGGCCGTGAAAGATCTCTCGGCTGGTTGTATATTTTTGATTACGGAGGCCAGGATATACCGGTCCGTTGTACTAGCTGGACAAATTATTTATAGATATGTAGATGTAATACGAGGGAAGCGAAACGACGTGACCGACGTGTTCGATGGGTTCTCGTCGGGGCGCAAGTTTTCTCGTTAGATAAGTTATTTATTTTAGTGAGAAACGTGAGTAAAACGATTGATAAGTAAGCAAGCAAGCTAGTCACAGAGCTGGCGCGCGCCGTCACTCGCCGTCACTCGCCGCTTCTGTAGGACTCCGCGAGAACGTAGAGCGAGGTCCGCCCGTACCCGTTCTGCATTAATGCAACAAAATTTGGTACAAAACGAATTTGATATAATCAAGTATGAACCTTATGAATAGAGATCTAGGTGTTTTAGAATAAATGTTATCGCACATAGTCTTCGTTGTTGCACAAAGTGACTACAAGTAGCGGTAGGTCAGTGTCAGTGCGTGGCTCGGGCGCACATTATTTCACACAAATCATTCGTTTGTCCGTGTCCTCGTATAGAGACCGATGCGGTTTCGATATTTATTATTAGTTTGTGATAACGTCGGCCAGCGGCAGGCGTTAGGCTCTAAGTGAGATTCCTCCAAATGCTCCTTCTTGCTCCGGAAGACCGTTTGATTCTTTTCCCGGGCAATAAGCGCATGTGCTCATTGTATTATTTAATACTTATTGTTTTTTTTTTTACAAATAAAAGACATTAGACTGAATTGGTAGTTTTAATTTTTTAATAACGTTGGATTATGAACAATGGTAGTAGTGTAGTTTGAAGTGTGGTGTCCCTCTGTTATTTTTGTTAGTCATGTTGTTTTATATTAGGTATAAGATGGCAACGAGCAAGAGACAATAGGATTCTAAATAGCGCAGCGACAGCCGTTCACAGACATCCGTAATTGCAGATACATACGTTTCCTACTTTTAATCGATAAAGGATGCACATGCGTCCCATCCTCTGTCAAATCCACTGCCTCTTCCTACACTTTTCTTATAAGGCTTTTTTAGACTAAAATTAGGCTTCCGGCGCGCACACTCATTAGATGAAACGCGGGATTGCTTCCATTTGACGCCTGTCTTCTGTGTGGTCGTGGTATTGCAGCTGGCGAGGCCTAATAGTGCAACCGATGTTGTTGTTGCTGGTGTCTACCACTGTTAAAATGTATTATTACAATAGGTTTACATCGCCTCGGTTACTCCGCCTCGTAGTCTGGACATTGGCAGAGGTTATGTAACATCTTAGTGACTAGGGACCTCGTTTGTTGTGTTTGCTGTGCCTGCTATTAAAAAAGTAACTTAACTTTTCAAAACTTTCGATAGAAAAGAAGTTATATTTGTTTTGTTTGTTATCGAAAAAAATAACCAGTTCAGTTTTCCCAATTTATTACAAATAAATCAATGTTATCGACACAGACTGCCTCGGTCTACCTAGTACACCACATAATTTGGAGCGCGCTTACTTCGGATGTGGTACGTATTAATTGGCCGTCGGAATGCAGTTTTACCTGACATCTTTTAAAAGTCATGCTTCTATTCACAATTATGATTTCAGAAGATTTGATTATAATACAATAGTAACAAGCGAAGCTACGCATGGATGGACGGTAAGTGAGTATTGAGAAATATATGTGACCTCAACAGCGCTCAGTGCTCGGCGACGGACATCTGCATCGCAATCAAACCGAGTGACATGTGTCGAAATTTTTTATTGACATTCAGTTATTTCAAGGGAAAGAAATACACCGCTTTTGATATACCAAGTGTGTACAGAGTAAATACTGCTGAAAGATTTACATCGGTAAAAGATCCTTTCCTTACTCATTAGGGACAGGGGGAAGTCTTTGTATCTTTAATGTTACCTTATTCTAACAAGGGACCTTTCTATTTAGTAATAGTAGTAATAGTAATACATCTTTATAATGTAAATATATACATATGTAGGCAGTGGGTGCAGGCAACAAGCACTCGCCAGCTGGTGCAGGCGCAGAGTTCCCGCTTACTTATCTTATAAGGAAACTGGTTCAAATACGCGCATCGACACCGAAACTTGACTTTACTCTTGCCTGCACTGCGCCTAACTTTACGTAACGATATCATAATATTATGTTCGTTATTTAAATATACTTGTTTTCGAACGAATAGTTCGTATGAATTCTCATATCTATAAATCAAACTAATTACTATAAAATTTCCATTAATATTTCCTGAGATTTTGCTTTCTAAATATAATAATTGGTATTGTATAAAATTATCTTAGTAAGAAACATAAATTTTATGTGTGAGTATATACTGCACGCAGTTTCCTCTCAAAACCTAAGAAGAATTCAATTAGAAGGGTCCGTGGACCCTTCTAATTTAATCGGTGAATTGATCTAATGTGGCCAGCGTTCACTGTGACCGCACGATGTGCTGCCATCACACCGCTGGGTGACCTAGCGTTTGATAACTCTTTGTTTTATTATAGGTAGTTAAAAAGTTTCCGATTTCCGAATGTCATCGAACGCATTTCAATATCGTATCTTACACATTACGACGGGTTTTTCATCTTAAACTGATATTTAAGTATGCAAAATAAGTAAACATTCGATTATTATTATGTCAGTTCTAACGGCTTTGTTGGTAAAACTGTCGTAAATAGTTAATGGTTTAAGAGACACGCTATTCTACGACAGATGTAACAATTTATAACTTTGAGGGATATTACTTAAAACCGTAGTGCGCCTTTCTAATTAAGATGTCGTCATTTAGCCAAAGTTCGTGCGGGCCTTTCTACCGGATCGGAGCCCACTTACTACTTGCAACGCGTTTCCGCGTACACCTTCACAGAATTTGACTTGTATGAGCCCCGTAGTGATGTGCCAAGTACAATGTGGTCTAGCTGGATAACGTTTAGTTTATCGACATCGATGGTTAAATTTTACGAAAAAATTAAAAGCTTTAACTTAATTCTTCTGCCATTGCTTCGTAGCAAAAGTTAAGTTTTTAGATATGTCATTGCAGGAATGGGCCCTGAAGATATCTGCATTAGATAATTTTTGTTAGCGTATGTATACGTACGGATATCGAGTTCCTAACGATCAGCTCAAATTTCTAACATTACAAAGGTCTTCGGGTCTTCACTAACTACTTACTGAATACGCTAGGAATAATTGCAGCTGTCTAGTTTACCTAACGTTTATGGCGAGTGAACTTTGAACCACGGAACAATTTCGTAACGCGGTGGTGACGTAACGGCGATACTATCGAATTTTGTGTAACAGCCCTAACGTCTGCACAACGATGCTCAAAATTCACTTTCGTTTCTACATTAAGGCCCGCCGGCGCAGGCGCAGGCGCTCCGCAGTGCAGCGCAATAAATCTACATATTAATGTGAACGAGGCTGTGCGGTGTGCGGTCAGATGAGCACGCATGCTGTTATTACTTTCATTATGTTACAGCTATTGAGATTTGAGTTGCAACTCGAGACTGATTGCTCCTTCACATGACCCGCCAGTCTTCCAGAACCAGCAGCAAGCAGTGCATCGAAAGATCCTTGCAACCTGCGGGACAGATGGCTTTTTTATAGAAGTTACAATAAGGCTTTAAGAATATGTTTACTTATTACTTAATTATAATGAATCATTTCTTCTTTTACTTATTATTTAAAGTTCGGCAAAAACCAAAATTTATTAACAATATGTTTATTGATATTATGTATGTATTTACATGACCTGTTACAGTTTCATATTGTGTAATATGCAATTGTAACTTGTTTTACACATTTATCAATGTTTATTTTATAAAAGCCGGCTACGAATCAGTACCAAAGCAAACATTTGCACTGGCTTCGTGGCGACAAACATGCATACACACTAACTCATAAACAGAGACCGGTTACATTAGCATACACATCTTTCTATCGATATAAATTAATACAGACATCTTCCAAAAACATGCTATAATAATTTGCTTTAAGTAAGATTTTTGTATCGATGTTAAGTCTGTTTAGATAGGTGCGATGGTGCCTTTGTTAATTATTGATTTTATAATTCCAAATAACTACTCGTATGTTTCTCTCTTTCTGCTCAAAGATAACCAATGCACCAGCAGTGGTATGGTGGTGGTGATGTATTGTCAGATAGCTCAAATATGAGGGCGACAATCAATTGGTACTTAACGTTAAACAGTTGAGTCGGTAACTCGGGTGTGCAGAATGAAGTTTATGCTTTTTTTATAACAAAAATATTTCACAAAACTAAATAATTCAGAAGACTAAGGACAAGCTGATGATGGTAGATCTTGTACCCTGTATTCACAATGACGCACTTTGCTTTCAGATGTTCTATCTGTTACTTAGCCACTTAGCGCCTCTTCTCACAGATTTGCGTGACATCAAGGTCACGATAAAGCTTCATATTATTTTTTTTCAGTATGAAAAGTATAGACATACTTAACATTTCGTAACATTCATTTATAAATCATCAGTAGTTAGTAAATAAACATGTCCTGGACAGATGTAGAAATGCATTGT
The DNA here is from genome assembly GCF_912999745.1 of Papilio machaon. Lineage (NCBI taxonomy): Eukaryota > Metazoa > Arthropoda > Insecta > Lepidoptera > Papilionidae > Papilio > Papilio machaon. The sequence goes on along the minus strand of NC_059989.1, from coordinate 180,546 downwards.
TATTTTGGCACGACTTACCTTTGTGTACTGCATTCGTTTAGTCCTTTTCAATGTTGGGCCACAAAACGCGCTTGTGTTTACACAAATTAAAATGTGATTATTCCGTTACTACGTGTTAGTCTCTGTGCATGATTTTAATACATTTTCCGAGCTTCTTTTCATTAAGATTCCGATTCGCAATTTTGATTGTGTTAGTTATATGTTAAGATCCACAGGGAACACAGGGGCCGGCAGTAGTTTAGAAGCATGTGAAGAGAAAGAGTAATGTCAACGTATTGCAGAGCGTTGCGAATGTTGATAATGCAAAAAATTATGTCATCGAGATATCACATTCGCGGAGAAGATGAAATGCTTTCGTAGCCCCGACCGATGGTGAGGACGGTTGCGCAGGCGCAGGCGCAGGCGCGGTGAAAGTGGCGCGGGGGAGGTGTGCGGCTGGGGCGCGGGGCGGGCGAGGCGTGGGGCGGCTATATGAGCGGGCGGGCGCCGCGCGCGCCGCACTCCGCAGTCTGCAGGTGAGCTCACACAGCCTTCGCCAGACTTAACACCAGCCTTGTTGGTTACTATCAATATTCAATAAGAAAGTGTCAATTCGTGTTCACGTTAAGAGGAAGGCTCTAATTTAATCGTTCAAAGTGAAACATTCTGTGTCAATAGTAAAAGTGGTACCGGACCTCGCGGGCCGAGGGTCGACTTTCGCGCGCGCTCTGGAGCCGGCGCTGTGTTTATGTAACTTGTTTATTGAATTAGTGAAGTCGAGCTTCTTCATTCTATAAGTCATAGAATTAATGTGATTTAACATGTAACACATTGATACATACCAACAAGAAATTGTTTTAGACGTTACGTTGTAGTAGGCCGCGTAGCATTGTTTGATGTATTGTCACTTGACCTTAAAGTAATAAAACATATATTTCAGAAGCGCGTATTTGTAACAAACAAACAAATTGAAGATGAGGTTCGCCGTGTGGTCGCTGATGGCGCTGGCGTTGGTGGCAGCGGCGAGAGGCGCGCCGCAGCGGGAGGGAGCCGCCTTCACCAAGGAGGCCATCAAGCAGGCACAGAACACATTCCTCATACCCAAAGACGCCGAAATACAGAAGGTAACGTAGTTCAAGTACCTTATTAGTACAAGATGAGTTCAAGGAGAAATGTTGTTGATGGCATTGAAAAGTAACAAATTTTTATATCCTACAATAAATTTTACTGTATGTAAAATTATTTTAATTTGAAGCTAACTCAAGAAATGTAACAAGAATTTCTTAAGAAATGATGTGGTAAAAGTATTCTCAAAATTATATAATTAACAACAGGTGCAGGAAGGTATCGAGCTGGCTGCGTACGAGTCGATCCCTGGCAACCAGAAGATCGACCTAAGGCTGATCCTGGGCGACCAAGTGCCCGAGGAGGTTATCAACAACCTGCAGAGTCAGGTGGACCAGGTCGGCCGCCACTAGGCCGCCTTCAGAACGCCCTAGCCATAACAATCAACAATAAAATTACTTGGACATCAGTAAATTTAGAAGACGATATTATAAGTACAAGATAGCGGTAGTGTAAAAGAGCCTCCTATAAAACCTTTGCCACTACCTCAATATAACAAAGAACCTACTTTGCAAGGCAGCTCTGAATAAAGATCTAACTATCAAATAATCGCTGGGATAAAAACCACAAACTTCATAACAACATCGCAACAGAACAGAAGCTTACCCTCGTTATCGTAACTGTTCGTTCGTCGCTCCAGAAAGATCTAGAAGCTTCCAGAGTTACTGGTGTCCAGAGGAGGCGACGCAGGGCTATCAGCAGATGTTGACTTATTTTTAATTTATTGGTGACGCAAGTACAAGACAGTTATTGTGATAAAATACCATCTTTTTTGTATGTTTGTAAATAAAAAAATATTCTTAGTAATAAAGTGACGAGGTAACGTCAAAAATATGTCTTTGCCTTTCTTTTAAATGTATTTGTTTAATGTAAAGTTGAAATATCTCAGCACAAAAAGCCTTTCAAAACCACATAAAAATCTGGATAGACAGGTTAGACACTCGGATTTATTTAAAAAAATGCAGACGAAATGTTTATACGACAAATGGGGTCAGTGACTCGAAACTCCTCATCTAAGCTCGATGAATATTGATGGACGTAATCGCCTTGAAACGTACCAAAGTTGGCACAAAAATCTGACCACACAAGTCACAAATGTATGCTAATTAATAGATATAATAAAACAAGTTTGACTGTCCCCCCCCCACGATCCGTGGGGTGAGGGGGGGGGGGAATCACTCGCTGGTACAATGATGATTGCTTACATGATGACATTAGAAACATCTTTAAAAAACATTTTAAGCCTTTCTAACATGCGAATTAAATTTTAATGATAGAGTACGTTTTATTTGTAAGAATATTTTTTCTTTCTGGTGCCTCGAATTTCTCGGTGCGGTTGAATTTTAAAGAAGTATCTTCATTTTTACCGTTGTGTAATTGTAAAGCGTCTCGGGTTCCGCATTCTTCTATATAATAATTTTGATTTATATAATTTTCAAAAACATTAAAATTTTCAAATTTTTACTCACTCCAAAATTAAATGTGATGAAATAGATGTGACTGTATGACAAACAATTACTCTTCAACATTCACAGTTTAGAAATGGACCTTAATTAGAGGAAACAAAGTCGTTAGTTGCGCAATATGTTGTCTTTACCAACTCAGTGAACAACGCAATGCTTCTGCCGCGGAGAGCGTCTACGTCTGCGCCGTCCAGTGAGTGGCGATGGTGCACTTTATGCAAATTACGCAATGCTATCTTATTGTTGCTCACACTTTAATGACTTCGTTACTGCCATATCTCATATACTAAATCATCTTAGTCTTGGTGGATTAGATTGTCTTGTTTATATATATTTACCTCAGTCAATGATCTGTCATCTGATATGGTGGACGCGCCGATGTTGTGTCCCCGGCGTTGCTACACCGCTGCGGTTAACTTAATTGATCCTCGACAACTATGTAGAAACGAATTACAATATTCAAATTATGACATAATCAATGATGCCAATTCGTGACACACTTCTACAGATGGACGTGAGTCGTTGAAATGGCGGATGGCATAAACAGCTGGGTAATTTTTTCACTATCGTCCTTCACCTGCGCCTTTGTAGTCGATGCTTCTTTATCATGCCGAACTCGACAACGAGAGCTCAATTTCACAATCGAATCCTACAGTTGTTATTGTTTGGGTTTATAATAACAATTTATCAGTGATGCTCAAGCTTGATTTACGTTGTTAAAGTAATAACATAATGAACGTACAAATGATTTGTCACAATAACGAACTAAAAAGTATTCAGCGATAGTAGGCGTCAGGATATTCTATGTCTCATGACATGTACGACATAGTAGTTAGGGAATATCTTCTTGTATACCTTCGAAGTGAAACGCCGGCGCCGCGGTGGCGGCAATGTGCGGCCACGGTGCTCTGTGCACTCACATGACGTGATCGTAATACATACACGAGCTGGACACAAATAATTCATTGTGATGTTCCGCTTATTATAAGCTACCTATATCAATATCGAGAGTTACTAAAGGGCTATACATGCAATTTCATATAAAGTATGTCTTGATTATTTTACTAATATGAGATATGTCCCGTACATTTGTGTTACAAAAGCAATGATTCACATATATGTACATCAAAGCATATAGAACATAACATCCCTACCTACAGGGCGCCGGGTGGTGCGGGGCGGGGCGAGGAGTTGGTAGCAATTGCGACACGCAGCGTAGTGAGTTGAGTGGAATCGTCAATGATGGCGTATGAGCTGTGGCCGGGACGAGGGAAAGCGCCGACAACACAACTCGTGACAATAACATGACAGAGGTTCAATTCAATAAACTGTTTTATTCATCGAGCCACAAGAAAGTTAGAATTCTTGATTAAAGGCATCTATCATAATTATAATCGAACTAAGGGTTGTAGTTTGAATATCTCAACATGATCGCTAAGATCGACAAGACAAATTCTCAAAGCCACTCAAAGCTTTTAATAATTATTTATGAACTATTGTAATAAAATAATACGATTCTGTTAAGTTTTACGAAGTAATATTGAGTTGTTATTGTCTTTGTATTTTTTCTCAATCAAAACTTTCTTCTATTTTACGTGTTAAACTTAAAATGAGCACGCCGCACACGGACATGCGGACGGACGCAGCGGTACACAGCGGTACGCACGTTGTGAGCGGAATCACTATTTTTCGTTATAACTTGCTTGTTCACGTTACTTGTTCGCGGCGCGGGCACGAGCCCAGGCACGAGCGCGGACGCGCTCGTGAAATATGTAACATATGTGATGCTGTATGCTAATTTCACTCACTTTATAAATGCAAAAGTTTAGATGTATGGATGGATGGATGGAAGTTTGTTAGGAGATATCTCCAGAACGGTTCAACAGATCTCTATGAAATATGGCATAAATGAAGAAGTCTGGAAGAACACATAGCCTACTAATTAAGTTTTTTTTTTTTTTAATTTGGACGAAGTCGCTGGCTAGAGTACTACGACGATATTTTTGCATAGAACAGAAACAGAATTTATGTAAATTTTTATTTTGTCCGCTGTTGATGTTCTAAGTTTTTAACTTCACGCCTTCGCAAAGCGTACTTGTCAAATCCGTGATTGAATTTTTGCAGATTGCTATTTTTATTTGAAAGGCGTTTTTACTCGAACAGACTATAAAGAAACATGATATGTAACAAAAGTATTAGGGAAACATAGGGAAATACAATAAATAACCTTAAGCTCTTAAAGTTCAATTTTAACTAGGTATAAGTATTTCCAATTGCTGCATAAAGATAGTTGAAAACGTTCGAAACATGCAGGATCCATGTAATTGGAGTGCAGCGAGCCATGCAGCGGGAGATGAGCCGCATTCGTGTCTCGTTGAATTGCTTGTTGACTACGCAATAAAATGTTAACAGAGTGCTTTTTGCGTTTTAATTTTATAATGAACGAGTCGGGCGGATGTTTGCCGAAGGCTCGCAGGCGCGGGGGTCGCGATGCTGCATCTCGCGCCAGCTAATTAACGCAAAAACCTCCCTGTAATAGAGGCTCGTGCGGCTCGCGGAGACGTGCGGGGCTGCATCAGGGAGGTAAACGGCCATTAGCAAGATTTGTTGCAGCCTGTCGCCGTCGTACAATGTTGTGATACAATTCAAGACTTCTATAATTACATACTGCGGGAAATGCACTCGCCCTATGTTTAAGACGTGATCATGCTATTTGTTAAATTGTTTAATTGATTGTGTTTTTCCTTGTTGTGTTGGTAAACCATTTGCTGTACTTACTTAATAAACTTTAAGCACTTAAGTTATGTACTTATATGCTTAAGTTGTGTGCTCAACATTGCAGACATGTTTAGCACACGATGAAGCATCTTTTATTTATAATCATTTGCAAAATATGTGCTCAGACATCTCTCCAGCTTTATAGTAGAGAGTCGCGTCACAATGACAACGCACTTATGTAGTAAGGAAACAGGAAGCATTGGTTTGGTAAGGAAAAGCAGCGGCGGAGATGAAGGGAAGATTGAACTTCTGCTTCTCTCTCTTCGTAATTCTCTCGGTGGAAGTGTTGAAGGACAACACAAGTAGCGCCCCTGCCGGCGCGCTGACGCAACCAACTTGTAGCCCGCATCCAGTTATTATCAGTTAACAGCACTTTCTCCCTGCAAATGCAAGAGTTTCTATTATTGTATTTGCCATACAATCTATGTATTTCTAAATGCAATTTATTGTCCATGTATGATTTTTCACATCTTAATACCTTACTTCCTCAGAGGAATTAGTAACAACTAATTCTTCTAAGCTAACTATAATCACTGTAATAAACTACTTACTCTTTCTTGAATATCGCTTTTCAAGCTAAATTTATATGAGTGTTTGCTGCAGATTTGATGGTGTTGCGAAAGTATATAAGTACTTGCCGGCTCCGTTAGGTTTTTTGTATAACTTTAAACCTTCGTGGTTTCTTGTGGGTACAGAATAAATGAAGACGGAATTCTTGTCACGATTAGCCTTTTTGAGCTCCCGATATGCCAGCTCGTGTCCACGGCCAAAAAGGATAGTTATGAACTTTAAGTTTGTACTATTTCTTGGAGCCAATATTGTTATGTGAATATGATGGCGCGGTAGGCACAGCACGGGCGGCCTGGGAAAGCACGTTTTTTGTGTACGCGTGTCCGCACTGTGCTGCGGCTAGAGCTGAAAACCTTCATCACTTTTCAGTTATTTACTAAATTAAACCACTTGCGTATATAACGCGTAACATTACTTATTATAGCTTTATACAATCACTTTAATTTAGCTGTTTACCTTTTAATCGTCGTTTTGAAAGTTTGAACCTGTGCTTGCAAGAGTGACTCGAATGTTTCTCGCGGTTAAGAGATGACGAGCAAGTATGAAGAAATATATGAAAAATGAAAGATGTATGAAAAATTTACAACAAAGTCATGAAGGAATATTATAATTAAAATCAAATAACATTACAGTTACAATGGAATTTCTATAACAAGTCATTGTCAAGTCGAAACCTAAGTAAAAAATTGCTGCTTCCTTCCACTGAACCCTCAAATATTCGGTTCTCGAATTACATAAACTTTGTAACTGGGACAAAATGTTAGTACATGGCTATACTCGACTAGATTTTGCCCGCGATTTCGTCCGCGCTGAATTAAAAATTGAAACAAAAAAGCCGGTCCAGCCGTCCCAGAACAAACGTGGCCTAGCGGACAGAAAAAAAATTGGTTTTTCGTTAAATTTTATTTATATATTTAGGTAGATAACTCGTATTTTAAAAAATTTACTCCTTAAGCCGAAGATAAAAAAGTATAGGTAAATACTTCATGTCTTGACCTCGAAACTTGTTAAGTCGAAGATTCAATAAGTAATTTTTTTCGTACTTCCCTTGACAACAGAAGAAAAAATTAGGAAAGAAAAGTGACGCTGCGGCTTTAGAGTTCTTGCGCGTCCCCATCTCTTGTGACTGCGAGCGCTCACGTCGCTTTCCTAGAAGCGAGCTAATTACCAACACATATTTAATACCTGCGGTAACGCGGCGACTTCCTGCGTCGCCTAGGACCCTGCGCCTAGCAACCTGCGCCCGCGGCTACATTGTTGCAGGATAGCGCGGTGCGGAACGGCAGCCGATTGTTCGCGTCCATCGCGCACAAAAACTCCCAGCCTCCCTCCGTCTGTCAGCCGTTGTCGGCCCACACGAAACAAGTTTGTCTGGACAAGCGTTGTAGCGCATTGTTTTCAATAATAACACAATTTATATATATGTCTTTATCTCTTCGATTTTTATTCAAAGTTTATTTGAAAGGTTAGAGTCCGATTTCTTTCTATTCCAACCAGCGAGTGTCAACGGGAACAATTTAACAAAACCTAATTAAAAGCTTAGGTACTTATGTATACTTTATTAGGTACTTATACATTACTGATATGTATAATGTATCTAGAGTTTTTTATGAATATTTATTATATTAGCCTTACAAACATTTATGTATGTATATGTTCCGTGTAGCGATATAATACGGTCATGGAAATATGACACCGGAGAGGCAGACCGCAGCACGCGGTCTCAGCCGCATCTTCACAACTTTTTTTACACTAGCGATGACCGCGGAGTTATCACGTTTTACTGCGGGATCTTAGAGTGCACAACAAAGTTCCATAGATAGGAAACCACATTGTGAATTCACAAAATGTTTACTATACAATATCATAACCTGTAGACATAACTATATGGTGTTGTCTGCATATTTGAAAAGTATAATTTGGGATATCCCAAGCTGAGTCAATTCAGTCAAGTAGAAGCGAGCTTCGAGCGTTGAACAAAAGCCGCTCGGTCGCGCAAAGCTTCACAGGCTGTCAACCTGCAACTAATATACAATAGAAGTAAGATGTTAAGTTTTTTGGGCTGACATTACGGTTGGTGTTATCTTATTGAACGAGTGGCAAGGTCGACGACCTCGGGTCAAGCGTACACCGGCACGGCGCTATCGTATCGGTTTGATCCTTATCCCGGCCGAGCCGAGCGCAGCGTCGACCGTTCCTTCTCGGAACCTAAGATGATCGAATCACTGTAAAAAGTTAATTTTGCCAGTCGCAGACAGATCCAGTTAGGTTGTAAATGTGAAACCATTTATTTTTTGCAATGATTTTAGTACGATTAAGGAAGACATATGAAATATTGTGCTTTATAACATAGGAATACCAAATAATTGCATCAGATTTACTTTGAGTTTAATTGTGATCATTGCGCTTTGGGCACTGAAGTGCATTGTGAACTGAGCACGTCTTAATCATTGCTACTTACACAATTTTGGAGCAGAGCTTGAAGTGGAGCCTGCACGGTTAATGCCACCCTGACCACTGGCCACTGGACGCTCACTGCTGACTGCTGGGCTAAAGCGTGTGGCAGCTTTATGAATCGGTATATGAGGTTCAGTACCAGATTTGTGGTTGGCAAAGGCGGCGACAGACTGTCTCCGCATCGTATGGAGTAAACACTACAAAGTTGCAGAAGCAATGTAAACACAATGACATTGGCAAACGAAAACTACTTGTTGAAGACTTAATAGGAATGAACGCGGTAGTATTCAAAATCAAATATTCATATATATACCATAAATCAAGTGACAAAAAATGATCGCAATTACAGTAATTACAGGCTATGGTATAATTATGAAAAGGGTGGGTCGAGCCTCTTTCCGGTACGACTGAGCGCTGGGCACTGGGCGGCGGCGGCGGCGGTTGGCGGCAGTAGAGCGGCCGGCGTGGTCGGCGACGCACGCATCATGCTTGTCCCGGGCTTGAACGTCATCGCGCTGCTCGCGTGCGCCTCCGCAGGTCCTTTGTCCATGCAAATACGCGGTCGACGACCCCAGTGATATATGTTAAGAACAAACGCGCCTCACGCCGCCACTTTTTGATTATTGCCTTTTTCGGCCATCAAATACTATCCCGAAATATTTTTTTTACATATTTTTTGCTCCCAGCTTTTTATTGCTTATTAATACTGAATGGTATTGGTTTGATTGCACCGAAATGTGAGTACATTTTTGAATATGTTTAGATTATGAAGATGTTTTATCTGGCACTTATTTTATTTTGTAAGTAATCAAACAAATATTACTATTGTCAAAATATAAAGAGAAGTAAATAAAATACATAAATAAAATTACTCCAAAGTTTTTACTTTGTTCGTAATTGATTTATTATTATTTGTTCTTATAAATTACTATTTTAAACAACATGTATAATAATATCACGAATCTCTGTCGTGAATTATATGTATCGTTAGTTTTGTTTTTAAACTTCATATAGATTTTTTGTTTGACGCTAAATGGTTTTGCTGACTAACAATTATGCCGGGTTATTTTTTATACTTTTAAAACAGTTTATTATTGAACTTGTCAGTTAAACATGCACTTATTTCGCAAGTGTGTGGCCTTAGATTACAGCCTTACATTTAAGTAAAGGGTGTAATAACTTAATGCTTGCTAATTGCGGAGTGTCGGTGTCGGCGTAGAGTATAGCAAGTGGCATTGTAGGTGTAGCGGCGCGGTGGCCGCTCTGCCCATACATTAGAGTTCAACGGGCGCGAGCCCGAGTATGATAAGTATTCAAATATATACAAGTATTACTTTTGTATGCAAAAATATTACTGGCATTACAAACATTTAAATATTTAGCTATTATTTAATTATTTTTTATTGTAAAAATAATAAGTGCTGAAGTGATACTTACAAAAGTTTATTTTCGAGGTATACATACATGTTTGTTTACCTTTGAAAACATCAGTGAAAAGTGGCTTCTTTATGTATTGTTTTCTGTGTTTGTCCTTTTGATTACTTGTTGATCGGTTGACAAAGAACAAGGATTTATTCGCGAGCTATTTAGTGTATATTTTAGGAGTTTCGTAAATCTGTTCATATGGTAGATGCTAGCTGTGTGTGTCTCTCGTGACTTCGGACTGCAGATGTGTGTTAGTAGAGCGGACAAAACAATAGAGCATACAGTCTAGTTACCATAACAAATGACGTTTTCAATTCGACGTGAAAACTTTTGCTTTATTTTGGTGAGAGCTTTGTCCCTACTGTCGCCTGTCGTGTATTGTCTATCGCCAGTTGCCTGTCGCATTGATTTTCTTAGTTCTGTGTAACCAATGCTCGATGTTAATTGTTTAATTTCGACTTTGTTGAAATAATTACAATTACATGAGCCAATTTGTGTCGCGCGCAAATTAATAATTTAATTAAAAACTCTGCAAATCTTGTGGTTATATTGATTGCGTCACAAGCAAAGAAATTCTATATTATGTACAACCCGGTGATACTAGCGAGTAGCGTCCATAATGTATGCAAACGCGGCGGTCCGCTAGCCGACCGCACTGCTACATCTGGACCTCTTATTATCTAATTATTATTCAATAATAGCTCCTATCATCATGCTTTCAAAGTACAGTTCAGTATATCTCATTGGATCTGTTTAAATGGTCGTTACTAGTGAATGAGTTGGAAGACAAACGTAACGTGTTTGTTTGTTCGACAAACTGGAATATTTAATGGCGAGCGACGAGATGTGCCGTTGTCTATGAGGCCGGTTCTGTGCGCGAACACCAGGTACCCAACACCCGGCACCAGGTACCCGGTACTCGGGGGCATTTTTGAAAAACACTAATCTGTATTATAATTAACGGTACACACACAATATATTTTGCATGTTTGCATTTTCGACTATTACCATTTATCAAAACTCCAAAAAACATTAAGTAGTTGTTGAAAAATTAATTAGGATAAGATCGTGAGTAAACGAATTTTATAAGTTTTATAAGTACGAACACCATATTGTATTTGAATGAATGAATTAAAAAAAGTCATATTAGTATTTAACACAAGTACGTCTATTTCACGACATCCGGTCAAACGGAAGTGCGTCTGTCCGCCGCTGCCAGCCGGGGGCTGGGAGCTGCGCCGTGGGAACCTCATTGTCTGTACTAGTTACAGTTACACTGGATCAGTATTATTGTACCTTTCTACATACAATAGAGTATTTATTGTTATAGAATTCACAGGCCACATAGTTTGATCTAAACACTCCATTAAAACATAATGAGTAAAATGTAAAAGAAAGTTTTCAATATATTTTTATAGAGCTAGCACTAAACATCCATTGTTAACTATCATAGTTTAAGAATTTAAGAAATGAAGTAATTAATGTTTATAAAATATTCAACAATAATAGACGTATTCTTGTTCAATAAGTAAGCTTATAATTATTACACTAACATTTGTCTTTGCACATTGACTTCTTGTTTTACCTTAGGTCCTACAAATCCAAGGTATATTTACATGTAACATATTACTATAATGTTGTATATTTGCTTGATTACTATCTCACGAAAGAGCTTTTGAATTTGTTCTATATAATTTCGATTTAGACCGTATATATCAATTTTAAGGAAAATCGGAAAATTTATAGTTTTTCTTCATCACATTTTTGATAAAATTGATCAAAATATGTAGTTTAGTTTTGTACGGTAATTTTGTATAACTTACTATTGTTATTTTTTTTAATTTCTTATCATTAAAAATCGTCATATAATTTTGTGTATGGACAACAATAGACGTGAACTATAACAGTGATTGAGGTCGGTGTGGCGGCGGAGCACCAATGGTCTATTGTCTTAATAATTAGACAGTGTAATCGGGCCGCAACTATCGAGCAATGCCAAAAAACCAGAACAAAAATAATACGTGTGTACTTGCCGTAAAACGCAAGCTTTCGCTTGTACTTATAGTTGAATGTTTAATAATTATTTTTATGTACTTTCTAATGATTTAAAACACGAACATTGAACCCCATAAGCACTCAAGTAGTAAAAAAACGTGCACAGCTCCCCGTGTTTATGTACATTTTAAAATATTAAGGTGCACTCTGATAATAATAGATATAATTAAGTCTTACAGTTTGTTCTGGTGTCATAAACTCAACGCCTCATCACCAATGATAATAGTTTTACGGCAAATACACAAAACGCGTTTCGCCCGATGAGTGCCGGAGGCCTAATTTTAGTCCTCTTTCCCTTCCTACCTTTTCCTTATTAGGAAATGGAATTAGATTTGGAAGGTGAAATATCCTCTTTCTGTGCTTCCCCTTCTCCGTTGATTAATGGTATGCATCTGCATTCGCGGATGTCTATGGGCAACGATCGCCTCGCTATTTCGGCGAATACAGGTGGCCGTTTGCTCGTTTGCCACCTTTGAAATAAAAAAATACTTCGTACATATGATGTATTTGAGTTGCTGGTAACGACAAAAGATTTTTGAAACCTTTGTCTGACTGTCTTTCCGCAAGGGCGTGTTCGTTCCGGTTAACTTCTGGAACGGCTAGACCGATTTTGACGGGAAGGTAGCAGTTGCAGGCCGGCATTTTATAGGATTTTTTTTATCCTGTGCTGACGAAATCGCGGACGACCGCTAGTTTAGTATATATTCGGCGTCTTATTTATTATTAAATTTTACATTACATAGACAGACATATTAAAAATCTTACGTTGGTAAAAACATTATAATAACAAAAACGTTTCATCTTCTGTTAATTTACATTAAAAAAAACTTTAATTTAAAACTGACACACAATATAAATTGACCTCCGACCTTCATAATGTATGTTTTCAATTCAAAGCTAATGTGGATTAAATTATACATATGTATATGTAATGATGATAAGTTTTATTGGATTAAGTGTTGACGTCACGAACCTACAAAGCTCAGTTTTTGTGTTAGCCTGTTTTAAATTTAGTTCTGCAAACATACTCTTGTAAGTAGTTGCATGCAGGCCTTACGAAAACTTACCCAAATATGTTGACATATACTTAAATCGGGTAAGCCGTTAGACTAGTACATTAAATATTTACTGATCTTAATAATTTCTAATTAGTAAACGAACCAACGAAATCTACCCAAATAAGTGAGTGTACAACGACAACTCTAGTGGATGTGTCGTAAATCCGCCAAATTTGGCGAGCCTTCCTCGCCATTTGGTCCTGGTTTCCTGTCGGCAACTCGTAGTCGCATGCATCTGTGGAAACTCGAATATTGCAATATGCCATTTATTTTCTAATGAGGGTAATTAATAGAATGAACGAAGCGAGTTTTAAAATACAGGATTCATGGTATCGAAGCGCTTCATAAAATCGATTTTTTGCAGACCTTTGAGATCTTCAGAACAGCGTAAACTTTATGGTTTCACAGCAAATCGAAACTACATCCTTATTTAGTTACCATCCGAGTTCACTTTAAAGTTAACCTTGCGTTTATTTTTAACTCAGACCTCTCTCAGACCTGACCAATTTCGCAGAAACGGCAAAAGTAACGTTCCCGAGGCGGTCACAATGTGGAGCCATTAAATTTTATTTGTTTCTGTCTCGCCATGACACCCCGCTCCCCCCATACCCCACCAACCCCGGCTCCAGTGTGAGAGGAACAGGAATAGCACGGATTGTCTGCTGCTCCGCCGCCGTTTCTTCGCAGTTTTTGTGCGTCCGAGCCGCGCCGAGACGCGCGCATCACAGCCCGCCAGGTCAACATTGTGACCACCGCACTTTGCAGTCATCACAATTTAGTATTGTTTATCTTAATAGCAATATAAATAATGCTACTCTTGTATTATTAAATCGCAAAGAAACATTTTTTACAACTTCCTTTGGATCATAGAAGGATCAATTGATAGTATTTGATAATGAAATAGACATTAATGATGTTGATGTCAATAGATGTGCTCTCTTTATAATTGGTTAATCAAATTTGGCGGTGCGAGGTTGTGTGTGTATTGATAAATATAATTTACATAAGCGTATCACGTAAATATCTACTATGATTATGATCTATTGTAATTTACATCTTTGCAATATATTGCTTACAGTTTCCGCCATAGGCGCTGCAGCCACACTTGCGGTAAATGGAAGACAGAGCAGAACTCTAGGTAATATTTTTCAGCTGTAAAAGTGCTGTGATCACAGATATTCACACACACAATTCAAAAAATATAACTAGTATGCACAGAGAGTAGAGCGAAGAATGCGAAAAATGGAATTGTGCAACGACCCTTACCATCTTGTTGATCTAATATAAGAGGTCATGTCAGTATGGTCATTAAATGAGTTAATGACATTCCTCAGATGTTGTGATGGCGGCGATGTGCCACTATGAGGGGCGTCACTACGCCGAGGGCGCGGTGGTACCGGTGCGCGCCCCCTGCCTACGCTGCCGCTGCGGCCGCGGCGGCGTATCCTGCCGCCGCCGCGCCTGCACTGCGCCGCCAGCGCCCGCTGAACCCTGCCAAAGCGAACGCAGCCGGGACGCCTGCTGCCCGCACTTGCATTGCTCAGGTCAGCATACCAGTGGCATCAAGCGGACAATTATCAGATATTGATGAAACATGTCAAACAGATATTGCTACTGTCCTGGCATTTTAATACTGGGAATAAATACAATAGCAGTTTGACATGTGTTAGATTGCACAAAACGCTTGTTTTAAGTTCAATATAAAGTAAGTTTGTGATGACTCACCGCTGTTAATGCAATGTTCAATTGGTCACAGATTTCACGGACATAATGGAGAGGGTTCCTGACATCATCACTAAGTACGAGGAAGTTTATTCTGAAGTGGTCAAGTCTCAAACATACGGTACTCTTTGAAATAATCTCTGAAATGCTCACTAAGACATTCAATTATAATAAACTAGCTTTTACCCGCGACTCCGGCCGCGCGGAATAAAAAAAAAAAAAAGAAAACGGGGTAAAAATTATCCTATGTCCTATTCCTGGTTCTAAGCTACCTGCCCACCAACTTTCAGTCAAATCGATTCAGCCGTTCTTGAGTTATAAATGGTGTAACTAACACGACTTTCTTTTATATATATAGATATACATTGTGTGATTTCCGTTATGCACAGAATATCCATATCTAAATAGCGGAAGACTGCATACGATGGGAGAATATTGTAGAAGACCAATGTTCAGTGACTGCTTAACTTAATAGCAATGTTTGTGCGCTAATGAAAGGACTACACTTTGTAGAGCACCCGGTATGTGAGGAGGAGGGCACGGTGTACGCAGCGGGCTCGGCGATGGGCTCGGCGACAGCGTGCGAGCAGTGCTTTTGTTTGGGAGGTTCGCGACGCTGCGTGCGGCCCCAATGCTTGCGCCCGCCTCTGGGCTGTCGCGCCAGGCCTGCGCCCGGCGTCTGCTGTCCGCAGCGATACTACTGTGAGCACCCCACCACCAAACCTCCCGACGAACACCACCTGCACGGTAAGCCACGGCTTTATACTGATATATGGTAACGCTCTATACTACTATTACTGATGTGCTCACTTATTTATAGGTATCTACTTCTTATCGTACAGAAGATTATTCTATTGCTCGTTGCTCTTTTCGTCTTGAGATAAACTATAACATAATCTCGTAGCTGTGACATTCAAATAGTTGATTATCGATTTCAGATTGCCAGGTAGAGGGGCAGTGGGTGGCGGAGGGGGAGCGCGTGGAGGCGCGCGATGGCGCGGCATGCTCGCAATGCTTCTGCCTGCGCGGCGCCGTGCGCTGCCAGGCGCTGGCCTGCGCGCCTCCGCTTCTAGGCTGCAGGCCGCTGCTGGAGGCTGGCCAGTGCTGCCCTCATCAGTACCAATGTGTCTTCCAACAACGGCAAGGTACCTACACTTCCATTTGTTTAAATTAGTTGCATAAATTACATATCGATTTCGGTAAAATATTAAGTACTTAACATACTTTTTATTGTTGACGTATTCGCTATGTTGTTTCAGGATTGCCAGATTTTCACACTCAACCCATATTAGACAACACTTTGAGTTCATTTCAAAATAAAGATCGATCCTTCCGCAGCGCTCCACCGATAGAACAATATAATGTGACGAAGGCATTGTCGATTACCGTAACGGATAAAACTACGACCTCGTTGATGGGTGATGAACACGATTCAACTGCAACGACCAAAGTTAAAAGAAAAACAAGTGACTCATCGACCCAAACTACGAGTAAATCGACAGAAGGCTTAACTGCAGCGACGCCAACCGCACAGACGACGACCAAAGTCATCGTCAGCACGGACAGAATGACGTCGCAGGCTACGGAGGCCTCGACACCCGAGGAAGATGCCACGGAGCAGCCCGAGAGCTCCGTCAAAATTATCATCAACGGAACAATTAATTGTACGGCCGAATTATCGACAACCACCGTAACTATAAACTCTACCAAGGCAAACGAGACGGAAAACTATTCTGACGTAGAAAACATCCAAGCGCGAATACCTAACATAGCTCAGAGTTTTGAATCTCATACATACAATCCGAACGATATCATCACCGACAGAAATTACAACGAGGACTTTGATGAAAATGAGTCTTACATCATAAACGTGACCAGTTCTCTGATAAGCTCGTTGCGCACCAACAACACGCTTAGCAGCCCGGCGCCCTCGGCCACCAAAGTGACGAATGCGGAGGCCCCGGACACAAGTAGCATCCAAAACAGTTCTAAGAAAACTAAGGACGAGTATGAATATTACTACAACAAGCCGACGTTACCGCCATCGCTACCTAATTTAAAGTATTAAAATTTTTCATATTTGTTTAATTCTTGTGTACGCACATACACCGTAATTTTCATGTAATCCTATTTTTAGGATCATTCCTTTCGTTGCAGCGGACGCCGTCGTGGACGATGACACGTCATCGAAGAAAAGCCACGCGTATCCCATTGTTGATAGACATGACAAATATCCCGTGTACTTCCCGAGCGGGGAGGGGAAGGATGATCCTTTTGCGACGAGGCGAGAGGACTTGTATAACCCCACTCAGTTTCCAATATTTTTATCAAAAAATATAGAATCGGCGCAGTACCCACTATCTGCACACGAGGTACACCTCACGAATGAGTACCCCAGTAACGGTGACATAATAACATCAGTCCACGAGTACAGCGTTACCACTGCGCTCGGCAGCGACCTGACGCAAGCGAACAAAGCGACTACCAAACTACCCGGACACAATACCAAGATTGAACTGGATACTCCGGTCGTTAATTTGTTCTCACCACCAATGGAAACTGAAGGTGCTGTAAAATAAAAATCAATACGCGAATGTTGAAATTTATTTTTAAAATGTAATAAGTAAACACTTTTAATTAAATATTTTAGGAGGATTTATACCAAAGGACCCGGCTATAAACGATGACTTTTATGCTTTGTACACCAGCAGCACCCCGGCCGGAGCCATTGTGCCACATTTGACTACTTCCATGCAACTTGATACTACCAAAGGTAATTCATTGTTTTCATGTAACAGAACGATATTGAAATTATATTGTAAATATATAACATTTTTGATTCACAATAATTTATTCAGTTAACATGTTACTATAAATTATAATAATAATACCTATATAAGCTATAAACCACGGCTAACATACGCGTATATCACGATTTAGGAAAACGGATTACGAAAGCGTAGACAATTTAAATGGACTGCTTATTTTTTTAGAATGTGTGTCGGAAGATGGTCAGAGGGTGGTCGAAGGAGAAGCGATCAGCTTAGCATGTTCCGTGTGCACCTGCGCCTGGGGAGAGCTGCAGTGCTCGGCTCGGCCGTGCGACAGCCCACCCGGTTGCAGGAGGCGCCCCACCAGCGCTTCTTCTCAAGATTTATGTTGCGGCGATCTTATTTGTAACTCAGGTACCCAGTAAACGACTTCTTAAATGATTAATGTTTTATAAAAAAACTCTTAATGTTGTTTATTATTTTCAGGAAACAAGACTACACCTTCCCCACAGTTTCTGTCCACACGGAGTTTACCTGTAATATCATTCGTAAATAAATCTCAAGAAATATCAGCAAATAGTTCTGATGTATTTACGGAATTAAATATAGTAGACAATACGACGCTCCAATCTTATACACCGACGACTGCTCCACCAAAAATAATAACTACAATGTCCTCAACGGTGATAAACGAGGAGCGGTTTAAGTCAGAAGTGACAAATATCAATTTAGAACAAAGTTCCACAGAAAAGAATGAACAAAGTAGTAAACCAACAACAGTCGCAGTAGATTCAGAAAAGGATAATGATAATTCACAGGAATATGATGACGACAGTGATGATGATGGATTCTCATTGGGAAGCGTTTTAAAACTGTTGTTAAGTGACAGTTACGCAACGACAACAGCTGCACCGGTAAAACAATCGACAGTGCCAGTTACACAAATAACAAATATCGTTACAAAAACAACGCAAGCGCCAAAAACAACAACGAAGAGACAACCGTTCAAATCCTCTTCTCCGCTCGCCTCGGTTACGAATCGTCCACCTTACATGCCTGTAAAACATCATCAACCCCAAAGTGCAATAAACCGTATCGATCATTTGATTTTGGGTGAATCGACCGCTATTAAGAAGATGACCCCTCGTCCTACTACGGTACCGTTTAAGCCGATTCCGACCAGAAAGCCCGCCCCAGCAAAAATGTCCACGTCCGAAAAACCTTTCATCACAACGAAACCAGTTGAAGTTACTAAAAAGTCTGATTATGTTCAGTACACGTCCATTACGCAAGATAATGTTAGACCGTCCACTTCGAACCACTTGAGCGGTGGTCTAGGCCCTGGGTTCTTGAAACTGGCCGGATGCAACATCTACGGTAAAATGTATCGCGTCGAGAGAATAATAGCTGAGCTGTCGTCTTCGTGCCAGGAGTGCCGGTGCACGGAGCTGGGCGTGCAGTGTCGCCAGCTCGGCTGCTCCAATACGACTGGATGATGACATACATGCACACATTGAAGATGAACTGACCGCCGTGGACCATGTGTCCACATATATTTACTGGATTAGTTAAAGTTATTGTACAGAGTGCGATAGATTTAGTTAAGGCGTTGTCCGAAATCAAACAGCATATCAGATACTGAGAGATAAGATTTTGTTAAAGCAAAAGAAATTACTATTTACGGACTAGGTCACCGACAGCCGCTAGTGTTGATCTCAGACATAGTTATACCATAGATACTTTAATTTTGCACAGAATAAAATGATACGGCGGCGAATATTTAGTTCGTAATTTCCGAAGCCAAGAATTTAAAAGATAAGAAGCTGACTTGCCAATGTGTTATGTTAAATAATTAGTAGCATAAATACTTACGTAACAATCAAAGAAATAAATTATCGGCAGTTAACGTGTTGTTTTATTCAGAAATTTTTATTTAAATATCAGAGGTTATCTTTACAGGTTTAAAGGAAAAAAGTAATTAATAAAAATGTTTTATTTGACATTAACCAGATTCCAATATAAAAACATATTACAAAATTGCACTTAGATAATATTGTAGGGGCCATTGCCACTGCAACAATGATTTTTGAATCACAACCGGACAGCAATATCCTTTTTTTAGCCTCAATTCAAAAACGTGTAACACAATCCATATTACATTGTAAACTCAAAGTCTTAATAATAGTAACATTGTGTATGGATTATTAAGTAAATAAAATTAAAACGTAACTTTATTACCCGACTGACAAAAGGATAATGTTTGCGAGTTTCATTGTGACGGTCTAGAGCCTGAATGATTTAACCATTGAGGTATCATTCCATGAGTTTTCTTCCCCGGAGTGTCAAAGTTTGTATTACATTTACACAAAACACAATGTAGTAGACGTAGGATGAAAAATTCTAAATTATTCAAAAACGAGTTCAATCTCACACTTCATAACTTTTTTTTTAAATCTCTAAAATAAAAAGTGTTAAATATAACAATAGAGTTTATTTAGTTTTAGCTAAAAAAAAATGTTGGCTTTAAGAGCAGCAAATATCTTATTTATTCGAACCTCAATCAGTCGGGTTTCTTGATTTTTTTTTATTAAGGTTTGGTTATTTTCTTGAATGGAATTTATTCAAAACAGATAACAACAGATTGTTTTACGCAAAATTAAGTTATATAGATATGTCCATTAAATTATAAATACAAAATCTACATCGACTAGATAAAACAATATCTTTGGTGTCTCTACAAATAAAAATAAAAAAGCAAATAGTTTGCTGACTCTGGACCATGAGTTAACTTTGGAATTTACGTAGAAAATTAATGTTTCTTTGTATTAATACAGTTTTTGAAAAGGTATGTATGCTTTAAGGCGATATCTTCTACCACTATGTACAAACAAAGTAAAAATACCTTTACATTTAAGCAAAGCTTGGTCCAAAGCTTTTCAAAACATAAGGTTTTTAGCTTATAATTTAGCACCCAATTTTGATGGCGTCCGTCAAAATTTTAACCAACACTTAAATATGTAATAATAAAAATAAATTAACATTGTCAAACCTTACTAACTAGACTTAATTGAAAACGTAACTTAGTTGACTTAGATTTTATGTTTTGATACAAAACAAAGATGGAACGATTTCATAGAAATCACAATAACTAATTTAATCTTAATTAATAGTTTGAATGCACCTTTGATATATTTACTCATACCTTGAAATAAGCCTTGCAAATATTCATTTACGTCTGACACAAAGTGAGTTGCAACGTATCGTGCCAGATATCAGCCAACCAGATATCCTGGTTCCCTTGCTAGCATTTATTTCACGTCAAAATACATTATTTGCTCTTAACAAAGAATGAGTACTTACTTATAAAGTTTTCGCAACGGATATGCACCGATTTACCAAATTACCTTTGGAAATAGTCCGTAAATATATAATTTACCATCAACAATGTTATATGTTAAAATTTTGTTGTTATTCCTAAAATCGTATAAGAAAATCGTAGTATAAAATAGTTTGTGTAAACAACACTCACATACTAACTAGGATAAGTATAAAATGAGGTTCAGTTAGTATTGTAGTCGTATAACGTACATTAACTTACTACGCTATCATCTTTTGTATATATTACAAATTATAGTACATTTTTACAACAGACACAAAACAATGAACACCTAACTGGCCACTAATTACCTAATGTTCTCTCACTTTTGTACTCTATAGTAACGTACATACGTATATTTGACAGCAAGTTGTACAACTCACAAACTTGACATATGTTATTCGCACAGTTTTTATGTGCGTCGAATTAATACGTTGATTTTTTTTGTTTTAAAAATACTTGTTACAATTGATTTGTCATCAACGTGATCTTTAGGGTGAGCCATTGTGCTCGAACCAGATATATTAAAGAATGTCACAAAAGTGTCTATTGCGTTGTGTCATTTTTATGGCAAAGTTTCGAGGACAACACGCTACATACTGTTTTAGCCATACCAAAAAAATATCTCATGATGACAATCTATTTTGTGAAAGCCACGGCATGTTTCAGTGTTAAAATCGACTCTTCTCAACAGTTTGAGATGACTTGAGTGACTTATGATTTGCTATTTGACTGCTATACTTGCTAACACTAGACGAGGACGTTTAAATATACATTACGTCTAGTTAAGATAATTTCGGACGGACAGAGCCAATTGCACTTTAGAAATATCAGTCTTGAAAGCAATCGCATTCAGTTTAATTGATCCTAATCACGTTCATGTGATAGTATCGGGCGAGTGTCCCCGAGGGTGCGAGGCTCACGCGAGCTAGGTGTGGTCGTGCCAGAGCGCGGGGTGCAGCGCGGCCGCCGCCAGCCCGCCCGCCAGCGCCAGCCCGGACACCACGCGCGCGCCCACCATGTACCGCTCTTTTGAATTTTCACCTATGACGATACATATTTCCAATTGTTTAAAAAGTACAGGAAGGATATCGTATTTTCTTAGGAAAACTGCATTTACAAAACGAGCAAGTACAGGCAAACGATCGAAACGGATCATTTAAAAAAAACCTAGTTACATACCGTCAAAGATGAGGAAACCGAGCGGCAGGCCGGCGGCAGCGCCGAGCGCGTGCGCGGCCCACGCCACGTGGCTGTAGGTCGCCGCGGTGGCGGGCGTGGGCGGCGCCCGCAGCAGCGCCCAGCTCGCCTCCGACGCACCCAGCACCGCCACGCTCAGCGGCCGGAACCACCACAACGGCACGTGACCGAATCTGAACGACAACTTTCGTGTTTACAAGGCGTTTTACAGGCGTCACGGGACGTCAGCGCTAAGGGTACTGCTGATATGACAGAAAAGAGATCAGATGTATGTATATCCTTTGACACCCGGTTTTAAATAAGTGCAAATGAGGCGCGGTGTCTTTGAAACGAATAGTAGTATTTGTTACTAGTGACCTGAGGCAGACGTTGGGCAGGTGCGCGGTGAGCAGCGCATAGACGGCGGCGGAGGCGCCCACGACGCGCACGTGCGGCTGCAGCGCGCCCGCGCCCAACGCGCCCGCAGCCACGCCGCCCCACCACACGCCCGCCGCGCGCGCCCAGCCCTGCTCGCGCTCCAGCCGCCACCCCACCTGCACCACACAACCACAACTATTACTACAAAGGTTGCTGCACGATTGTTGCATTTAAAAATATATATATACAAAAATACGTCCATAAACCGTACGATAATCAAATAAAAGTCAATATATATATTGGAGTTATATCTTCTTCTGGAGATATTTTTAACCTCAATTTAGATTAAAGTACGTAAACTTTAATAGTTTATTTTGCTTTAGAATTAAAGTTCGTAAATTCTTACCGCGAGGGCGACGAGCGCGTTGAGGGCGAGGTGTGCGTTGGTGGCGTGCACGCAACTGTAGGTTAGCAGCCGCCAGGGCGCGCGCCACCACGCGCCCGGCGCCCACTCCAGCTGCGCGCGCATGTCCTCTGTGCCCCACACATGCACACAGATCTGCAATAACAACACGCACTTATAGAGAAACCTTAGAGATACAAAGACTGTACAAGAACAATATTAGAGTAATGAATGTTTCGTATCAATAAATCATATTATTAATTATGAAAACATAAATAGAGTGTTCTTATGCGGCATCGATCAAGATGATAACACTAGTGATGCAACATTCAAAAACGGGACAACGAGCAATGCGGACTTACTATGGTAATAATCATGGTGAGTATGAAGTACGGAGGCTTCAAAACTGCGATCAGCTTCTCTTTCCTCTTCTGGAACTTTGTTTTCGTTTTCTTCACATTGTTCACGAGTTGGCATTTTGTCTTTTTCTCTTGCGATTTCTTTTTGCTGTCTTTGGACACGGCCCAGACACCGAGGGCGAGTCCGGCCTGATGGCGGGGGATGGCGACGGGAGGCGGGGGCGCGGGGCTCAGTAGGCGCCGGTTCTCGCCGGGGCTGCTAGTGCGGCTGTCGCTGCCGCGCTCCGGCTGCTCGTGTTCGACCCAGGCGCGCGCGGCCGGCGGACCCTCGGGCTGGATGCGCCGGCCCTGGTGCACCGGATCCTCCTGAAAGTCTTCGCCATTCAGGTGTTCCACCTAGACATCGAATAGACACTAATTAAAATAAAGCTTTTTTTAGTTTTGTCCATTTTTTTACTAACGTCTAGTAAACTTCAATTTCATTATGATTGAAACTGGCAGATTAGATAATACGAATGATTTTTAAAATAATACAATGAAATACTCGTACATATATTTGTTATTATGATCGCACATAGATCTGTATCGACACAAATACTTAGTAGCAGGTCATTTATTTCTGAACATAAAAGTCATATTGGTTACTTAGTGTCTCTCTCGTGCGTATATCTGATCTGAGCTGATCGTCAAGCCCAACCAAAAAACATAATAAGTGCGATGCTGTATACAGAATATAGTTCCTCGGCACTGTTTTGGTGCCTACCTCTTCGCAATCGTGCGCATGCGGCGCCATGGCGTGCTGCGGCGGGTGCGGTCATCTCCCGGGACGGAGGCGAGGACCCGCAGCAGCGAGGCTGGCCATCACCACCGCATCTGCGGCCGCAATGAACAACAAGACTCAGAACAAACAATATATAACCAAATTCAGGAGGAAAACTATTTTTAGCACAACGCGGTATTCCCTTACATTGTTTTACAGGGAAATATTTGTACGTCAAGTAATTAATTGTGGTTTAGTTTGATTGTCCGGAAAGATAAACTGTATCCTTGCATCACAGGATGTTCATTGTATGTTTTACAATTTTAAATAATCTTTTTGAACATGCTGTATAAAGAATATTTTCGTTGTGTATTTTCAGGCAAGGTTATATTTACACACATTTTTTTAAGGAATGATGTTATTACTCGTACATCAATGACAAAAGACATTACAATTGTTACAAAAACTTTTTATTTTATTAGTAAACTAGCTATGCCCACGACTTTGTCCGTGTGAAATACTGTCTTCGGGTAGCATTTTTAACAACTAATTATTTGACTTAAAATTATAAAATATTAAACTTACAAAACATTCTCATACTTATAAACTTACATATTTCTATACAGACTTTCATATCCTATTCCCTATAGTAATTTTGCACCCTTGAGGGTAAAACTTTGAAGGTTACATTTATTTATATCAAATTAACAGCCTAAAAATAGTTTTATGCTTCGAATTGTAAAAATTACGATTTTTCCATTCAAATTTGCAACCCGACGACGGCAAATTTTCAAACCCATACAACCATTTTTCCATGTCCTATTTCAGACTCTATACTATCTGTATAATAACGTTTAAATCGGTTCAGTAGTTTTTTCGTGAAAGCGAGACAGACAGACATATTTACTTTCGCATCTATAACATTAAGTAAGGCAGTAAGGATTGAAAATCGGTAACCTGTTTCTGGCAAATCTCGCGATGTTTCAAGTCAAGCATTCACAGATTATTATAAAATTAAAGATTCCGTTTTGTAAATAAAGTAAATACACTAACATTGTATTCTACTATACTTCTAAATGTTCATGACGGCGACGTAAAGGTATTTTTAGTATGTAGATAAGTGCAGATTATTTTGTAATAATTTATGAAATTCTTACATGTTTCCAATATATTTTGTCGTCTGGTATTATATTCTCAAAAGAGATAAAGAATCTAAAAAATAATATGCATAATTACAGCAATGATTATCGTGAACTTGACAGCTGTCAACGCCTGCTGACAGCTGTCAAGTTGGTGTCAATATGACCTTTTTGCATAAAGTTAAGGTGCTACGATTCCCCGAGTTTTAGGTCATATATTTTTAAAATTAAATGAATATAGAATAATAATTACCACCTTCTTGTTAAGTGGTGCAAAGATACTAATAAATAATTGAAATAACTTATATCATAAAAAGGGGAATCAAAGGATAGACCTCATGCTGGACATTCCGTACTTAAGAGTACAAGGTCATTGGCATATCCACAGCATACATTCGTTAATAAAGTTTATACAGTGTGCAGTGGTGCCTATTCTCTGTCGTGGCTGGTAGTGTTGCGGGAGTATCTAATTAACAAGGTTTCTTAATTTTAGAAGATTTATCTGAAGAATATGTACTATATAGACAAACTACGTAAGTTGCTATAATAATGAGGCATTAGGTTATAGAGGCAGTTGTAATTTAATAGTGAATTCAAATACATAATACTATCAGCAAAACGTATGTAAAATTATTTTAAGATAGTTCATGGAAACTCTGTGCGACTCTCGCGTCTGCATCCTAATACTAGAATTATACTAGTTGAGTCACGTTCTCTTAGCTATAACTGTTGATTTATACATCGAAGATAAAGAGTAATAAAAATATAAATGTTTGTAACACTTCCGGTCAGAGGTAATTGGTCGTATCATTACGCCTAATGTTAGGTTTAGGCTGGTTAGTATTCTGCGAGGCGCGGGTTGCAGTCAGACGGCCAACACCTGATGTCAGATAAGCATAAGCTCCTATTTGCTACTGGGCCGGTGCACCGCCGACCAACCATTATTAATTTGTATGTATGCAGTTAGTTTATTCTATGAATAATGTTCATAATTATGGCAAATGGTCTGTCGCGGATCTCGCCTTGCATATAAACAAAGTCTGTTCTATTGGAGTACCGAATTTTATATTTTGGCATCAAATGCATTGAATATTAATTTTGAAAAACCTTGATTAGCAAAATATTACGAAGGATTTTTAGGGCTAAGGCTAAGGGAACATTTTTCTTCTATCTATGTAATGTTACCAATTTTATAAATAAACAATTGCTTCCAGCACTCACTGTACATGCACGCGGTCCCGGGCCCACAGCACACTGTAACTTCACGTCACTGATACAGTGGAAACAATA
Source organism: Papilio machaon (assembly GCF_912999745.1). NCBI lineage: Eukaryota > Metazoa > Arthropoda > Insecta > Lepidoptera > Papilionidae > Papilio > Papilio machaon. Next base: position 154,259 of record NC_059989.1, on the reverse strand, counting down.
ACACATACAGACACGCACAAATTACCAAAACACGACCTGTTTGCAATACTTCTGCACTTTGCGAGCAGCTACTACCTACTGCTAGCTATAGACATCAGGTAGCCAGACTACTATAGCGAGTTTTTAGAAAAAGATCAATGACCCTTTTGTGTCAAATAATGACAAAGAGATTAAAAACTTTTGGTTACGAGAATTAAGTTTGTATACTATTATAAAATACCTATAATGTTGTTTTGTTCGGTAAATCTTTTTATGACTAAATTGTAAAATTATGTTTTTTGTAAAAGGCGATGGGATAATTAGGGTTGAATATCCATTGGCCCAATGGGAGTAATAAAAGTATGAGATTCAGTAAATTCCTTTGAAAACGTAGATTATCACACACACATAACTTGGCGGCGTACGTCACGTCATAGTAAACAAGTTATTTTATTGTATAGTTCTGTAATTGACGTTGTTACCGTGAATTAACCGGAAATCAGAAATTACTCTGTATTTCCAATAATTAATTATAAATCCCGAGCAGCCGTAGCTTGATAAGGATATTAAATTAATTAATTGCCAAATGTACGTGGTGTGGTTCCGATTTTATATGTCTAATAAAGCCGGCTACACACCTAAACTGTACTTTAAACTGAAATTGTGTAGCTGGCGTTAGCGACCGTGCAAATTGAGTATTAATCCGACGAGTTTTGTTCTGACAATCATCTTCAGCTGAGGAATCTATATTAAAAGTTCGTTTAGCGTGTGGACAGACAAACATTCCAGAGCTATATTTGTCAATTATTTATATCGAGTAGCCGATGTGGCGATGTCTTCCCGCTAGCACGGATTTTGTTTCATTCCTCATCAATTAGTGGTTATATTTATAACACAATTTATCATTCTTAAATGTCCCCTGATTAATTTTTATTTTGTGACATTCTGATGCGTTAAGCAATAAGTTACGGTTGCCACATTTAAGAATAATAAATAGAAGTTATGTTTAACATAATTTGTTTTTGCAATATTATTTTACTGCAAATTATTTACTTGGGTTATTTTAATAATTGACCCAGATTCAGGACGGTTCGGGGAATTTCTAATAACAAGGAAAACCAATTGATTGCTTCGTTCGTTCGTTCGCAAGATGTTAGGCTGGCGTTGTGTATCCATACACAAGGCCTTTGGTATTACTGGTACTCTTCTCTCATAATTCTGATGACCGTGAATACTTTTGTTGTAATATCTTATATGTCGAAGGTCGTATGTACGAGCACTCGATGGCCGTGTACAGAGCAGCTATGATCGAATACTCTTATAATATTTATTGCAGCAGTAAAATATAACCTTTGTGCGGCGGCGATGAGGCGATGAGGCGATGCGCACCTCTTGTATTTCAATGTCAATGACTGAAATATCAATTCGGCATACATATATTAAATTTGGTTTCTTACGTAGACGCCAAAAATGTGCGATTTTATGTTTTAGCTCCAGGTTTGATCAAATATTTTTTCTTTAACCACTGGGATTTGTTACATTGAATTACGCTATTATTTAAGGTTTCTGGTAAGTTTCCAGATGATTAAATGAGATTCGTATTCGAAAGTGAACCTTGACCCGGCAAGGCCGCGAACTGGGCGAGGCCGAGCGGCGGTTGACGTATATTACCAAATTTTGGTAGGTTCTCGCACTGCCGCTCCCAAGTCAAGTACGAAAGTTATCCTAACTTACTGTATCCCATGTTACCCACTCTTACGATAAAGTCTGTAACGTTACATTAAGTAAATTAAACCAAGTTATATTAACTGATAAGCACTGACCGCAGCAGCTAAGCGTCGTCGCCTTGACAACAGTATAATACAAATTTTTTCTATCATAATTGCACAGTATTTCTCTTGTTTTCTCAACCTGCTTAAATTTAATTCATATCTTTCCTCCCTGATTTACTTTCATCATCGACTCACACTTAATCGGGTAATTAAAATAATTTCTCGTGGTGTTAGCAATTGGCTATCAGCAATCTGTCACAGTATGACTTCATTGCAGGGCGGGCCGTGTCACTGAACTATTGATTGGTGTCCCGCGCTGCCGCGCTGCCGCGCTGCCGCGCTGGTGGCATGGTGACGTGGCAGCATAGGGCTCCTGCTCCCACGGGCGCAGCAGGTCACCGCGCCGCGCTGGGCTGGGCTCGCGAGCCACTTGTATTGTTTAATCTATCTATTGCCATCATCCTGTCATATCGATGTTGTAATACTGCAGTTAGTTAACATATCAAAGGAAACACGGATAAAATATACCCATAGCGGAACATCCATCCAAACTTTCTCTATAAGAAAGAAGTAAGATTTTGATTTTTTACGGAAAAAACTCACTAAATTAAGTAAGTATTTAACCGTATTGTATAGCTGTGACTATTTACAATAAAATTAACTAATTAATGAATAATTGAATTGGTATGAAGTACGCGCACACCTATGCGAAGAGTCTCTGGTACCGACATAAAATGAGCGTGCGGATGTGCGGGAACCCGACACTGCTCGTGTTGTGTTCACATCACATTTACTGCAAATAGAGTGCAGTTCAATGTCATCAAACACGACCATTAAAATTGTTGTGTTTATCAATGAATGGTATAGTATGAAACAAGTGGGAAAAACACGTAGTCTCTATTGTTACGGAACTTATTAACATATTTACGTTATGGTCATTTTAATTTTCGGTTGTGCGGTTAATCTGTTTGCTAAATGTTTTCCTCTTTGCAAACAGTATGTTCAATTTCTTAGAATTAATAGAGGGGGAATTTGTTGTTATTTTATAATTGTGTATTGCGCGTGAGGCTCGTGAGGCACGTGGGACAGCACGCGTGTTGTCTTGCGGTCGCCTCGTCTCGCAGACATGCACCAACATGTAAAGTGACCTACTATTACTACAATAAACAAGAATAAAAGACCGTAATGTTTACTTAATACCTAATTAATTGCGTCTACAGCTGTCAGTAATTAACAGCACTCAATCGAGCTGTCACTCGTACGTGTTATTGTCACACGTCTTTGTTTGTCGAAGATACTCGTAATATATGTAGTTAGCGCGTGTAATGTTTTATATATATTAGATGTATCATATACTGATAATGTGACAACTATTTAAGTAAACAAAAATACGTGACATAAAAAAATAAAGTCAATACCTAATTAGGACAACTAAGAAAAAAAATATTTATGTCCTTCGATCACTGTTTAAAGATGACATTTATGGTATTTAATTGAAAATAGACTATACTAGACTGTTGTTGTTAGAAAACTTTGTGGAATTAATATTGTAAGTTTAATTTTCATAAAAAAAGAATTGGAAAGATTTAGCAATTAACTATATTGAAATGCAAACATTTTCCGCGATGCATTTGTAATAAGATAATTATTAACATGACTCGAGTTCAGAGAGTATGAAATAGTTAAAGATTGTTTACAAACAAAGTTGTTATCTAGAACACAACATGCGACAGATAGCTCAAATTACACTGCGCGCCACGTCCTATAACTAAGTCAACATTAGTATGAGATTTTTGGTGTACTATACCCCGGATAGCGCTGCACAAATGTCGATGACGATAAAATGGCGATTGTCACAAATATTCGTGCTAGGCCCACTGCTTTGTTGCGTCGGAGTTACTACTACCTTGACATACTCGTACAACAGGTTTTTTTAAGTTTTCATAATTATGTTGATAAATAAATTTGTCGTGTGCTTACACTGTACATTTGCTTCCGACATGAAATGGAATAGTGCAGCGGACCAGGTAGGGGAAATAGAAAAAATTAGGTATGGTGGCATTATTAACTGTGGAAGTGTGTTTGATTAAATTTATTAACTAATCGAATAAAATCTTATATAAAAAGTCTAAGAAAAAGACAAGTTATTTTATTAGTCGGAAATTAAACATTTTGTTATTCAAAACTTACTAAGTATTATTTACTCTAGTTTTTGTTATTAAGGCGATGTTAAAATGAATCTTCTGACAAATGTGTTTATAAAATTGTATTTCTATTAAACATAAAGGCGATTTTATACTTTTAGGTAAATATAAATTAGGTTAAAATATCAAGACGTTTCCACCGCGCCGTGTGCGGTAAACTGTTTCTGTGGAATTGTAAGTGACCTAATAAAACATGATCACTTCTAATTATAAAACGGACACAAATGGCGCGGCTAAATATATAAATAAATAAACATAATGTACGTGTGATAATCTAAAATTTTATTCATGTATAAAAATGCTCTTGATTATAATCGTTATTTTTATAATGTCGTTAGATCGCGGCTGAAACAACACGTTGCATCATACCTATAAATATTTTATGACAGTAATGTAAACAATATGTACATTTATATCACACTAAAATCGAGTATTAACCTTTTCTTCAATAGTTTAAAAATCTGTATATACTCTGCATGCTATATGTACTTAGTTATTTCCATCTCAAAAATTAATGTATACTACTGCCGCATACCGCCCAGTTATACATTTAACGAAGACATTAAGCGTTACGAGTAGAGTGGAGTAGAGTACGTTCAAAGGATAAAAATACACACGCAATAAGTCACCTTTCAATATTTGTGCGTATCAAAAAGTAGCGATTAATAAATACATTTTATTATCGGAGATAACGAGTCAATGGCACTTTCTTTCATTTACAAATTCATCAACAAAAGTGTTAATTAAAAATAAGTTTACTTTTAGATTGCGGTTGACAAAGAAATAAATTATTAATCATTAATCGCACTTAACCTAGATTTAGTACTTAGTATATTTGACAAAGAGTAAACTTGTCTCGATTCGTTAACTAATTAAACCTATCTACTTATCTTTATGACAGAAAAATCAGTGATTTTATTGTGATAGTATTAACAAAAATTAAGAAAAAAAAATTCTTAATCTAAAAGTTAACTTTCGCTTCGTGTTGTGAAAAAATAAAAACTTACATTTGACTTGAAAACATTTACCACCTTTAAACTTTGACACGACACAGTTTTGAAAATCGAATATGAATAAAAAGAAATGTAAATGGCGCGAAGTGACCGAAACACTGGCCGGCGATAGCGCGCGCCACGGCCGAGTGACGGACGGCGCGACGGTGACAGCGAGCGACGCGGGAACGCCGAACACGAGCGGCCACAGATAACGAAACGTGGGCCTAGCACGAATATCTGTGACTATCTCCATCAACAAAATTTGTACTAAAGTTTGTGAAGCGCCTGTCGGACGTAAACTTCACTGAAAATCTCACTACTTTTGACTTAATTGACTATTACAATACGAAGACGCTTGTCGCAAACATTCGTGCTAGGCCCACAGCTGACTCCTTGTGCCTCCAGACATCGTCGTTGGTTCTTGCCTCGTGTCGTCACCACACTTAGTACCCATCAGTGACGCACATACAACCTTTTACACACAGCTTTTGAAATGACTTCAAATTTATTAATAAAGTGGTCAAATGATAAAGCATTCCTATAACAAATGCATCGGTTTTAGAAAAAAAAACGCTTTTTTGATCAATCAAAGATTATCAAATTTTAGAACCATGACTGACAATGATGTTGATGATGATGATGATGAATGATTGTTTCGTTTGATTTCTCTACTACGAATTATCAATGCTTCGTTTTAATGCCTGAAATAATGCTATGTTTGAGGACGGAATTAATTTCAGTGGGGCCGTCACTATGGGATGTACTTTTCTGAACGTGCGCGTATTCCAGCTATGATACCTGTCGGTCGGTGCGTCAGATAGCGGCTTTGTGAACCGAGATGAACGACAGCCCCCCGATGCACTTGAGACGGCATAAATAAAACCACCTGCTCTGTCCTGAATGTGAAGAGGATCATAACATCGTGATCCTCTTCACATTGCAAGCGACTTTATCGTATAATTAATGATGACATTACACAAACTTGCCTTTAATGTAGACAAAGAGTCGTTTTAGCGTCATCATAAGCAAGAAGTAGGTACATCGTTCTAGTAAATGTAATATATAGAAACTATCCACAGATAATATTGATTGGTTTTCCAATTTGTCAACACAAGGGACGGCGATTTCCAATAGATACAAGTTTGAATCATTATTGTCAAAAGTTTTATTTCAATATTATCCTGCTTTATAAGTATTATGTCGATTTTATTTGAGTGTGCATATTTCTCCGGCGCGGCGCTCGACGACAGGGAGCGGCGGATACAACCCACCGGACAGTACCGGCGGCGGCAAGTTAACGTGTCCAGATAACTTCTCTCAGTTTGTCGATTGCAGACGCCCGCAAAACATCATACAGTGTGTCGTCAAGATTATTGTCAACATTTACAGTGAGTAATTTCATAAATCCTATAGTCAAAACACTCGCACAAAACTTATGCAGTCATCTCTCTCCTTTCGAAGGAATAAACTGCGATGACAATATTTTTATGCACGTGTTTCGATCGTGTCATTCCAGTCTAAACTGACACAAGATGGCAAAAGCCAATTCACCTCTGCACATGGACTATTTTCGCCTATGATCTCTAATTAGTGTTACTACACTTTATCACTATAATAGTTGTTCATTTTTATGACGATTTTAAATATTTATATCACTAGCTCTGACTACATTTTCTCATAAAGTGTTGATGGTAACTGGTACTTCACTGTGATATGCATCGTACTGAAACACAGGCGGTCATATTATTTCTGCAAACAATAACACAGCTATCAGTTATCAGTAACGTAGTGATAGCGAGCCGAGCACGTGAACAGAGCGCAATGCTCGATGCTCGCTGCAAGGGCAGACAGAAATACACAAACATGGACTCTTTGTTAGTTTTTAGTACAGCACTGCTACTATGATAAAGGGGAACGTCTTAGTCTCTATATATGTACATCTATGACGCAAAATCATACAACTTTATTAAGTTTATGGGCAAGTAGGTATATTGCATACTGTAGATTACATCTAGCTTTGAGCAAAGTGATTCTGTTAGTAATGGTGTTTGGTATCTGATAAAAAAAATGTGTGACCAAATAGAGACAATTTATTTACATTTATTGTACGCATATGAAGTTGTACAAGCTGATGTTAATTATGTAAAAGTAATTGATTTGGAGTGATATGATTAATTTACTATATAAAATAAGTAGTGTTATATAAAATGAATTTAAATAATTAAACAGAGCACATATAAAGCTTCAAATACGATCGCATACACTTATATACTTGTGTATTTTGCGGTTGAAAGACAAGAACGATGTGAGTTTACGAAACATTACAAGTTATGTTAATTGTTCCACAAGCGTCAACAGAAATATAAGCCACTTTTTAAAGTAAAGCATTATACAAAAAAAAATACAATAAGGAATAACAATACTCTATATCGTCCATGTAAAGTCATCGAAGGTGCATCTGAGTGGCTGACTCTGTGCAAGGCACCGCCAGTTGGGACGCAATGCCACCCGGTCACCCACATACAAACAATACTGACACAGTAAGATAACATTTGTAATACGTCATGTAGCTCTTTAGGTCGCCATTTGGCAGCACTTCGTATTTTCAATATCTTGTATGAAGATATTTTAGACAGATATAAGTCATTGTTAGTCCTGAATGTAAAGATTTAACGATGGCTGAAATCAACTACGTTATAAATATTTGTGTTTTTACTTACCCTAATTACATTTATTCTGGCATCTTAAAGTCGCCGCTATATTGATCATAAACATAAACACAAGGTAACGTTTATAAAATGTTGACAATCAGTTAATATGTTCCTGACACGCGAGCGCGAGGAAAATCTAATGATAAGTAAATTGGGCCGAAGTAACTTTGTAATTTAAGAGTTTAGCGAACTAAGTCACCCGGTTTATTAGTATTATTATTCTTTGCAATCGATTAAACGACGTCACGACGATATCAGATATTTGATAACTAATTCAGATAAGAATTTACAAAGTTTCCTCGAAATTATTTTTAATTTGTGTTTCATCGCATCGCTCAATGTGAGCCTAATATTTGAATATATTCGTTAATTGATGTAGTAGCGGTAGCGGCGACATCGCGCAGACATTGTACACGCAACGCGAGCCAGTTGATTAATTTATAAAGTAAACATAGTTTCAGGGTTATGTGGACATTGGCGCGTCAGTATCTAATGGACGATACAACCAAAAAGTATTTTGTTTTTGTATAAAAAGCAGGTATTGTGATATAAAATACTTGATAAACTACTAAAAACTTACTTTACTTACACGTATGTTTCATATTTCATTTAGCATAAATCAGATATTTTTTCACGCAAATACATAAATACATTTGCATTTCACGTAAACCACACGATGTCCACAAAAATACAATATTTTAAGCAAGTGTTGGCACAATTACGTTAGTATTTTATTAAAAGACTGAATTATTACGGAAAAAAATTGTCAATAAAAATTCGAGTTATGTGCGTCGTTACCTCCCTTCTTAGTGCTGTTTCCGCATCTGCTTCGTCGCCACAAAAGAGCTCGCTCAGCCCTCAGCAACTCGGCACGCGGCGCGCCTTTAACCCCGCGCGCTTACTATTGCATGCCTTGCAACCGCTAAAGTTCACACACTATTTATAACATTTCTATGTCATACTATTGTTTACAAATAAAAAGGCGCAGGGCGGGCGGCGCCGTGAGGGCGGGCGGCGCGATCGGGAGTCGCGCAGAGCGGGCGGCGCGGGACCGACGGGTTCAACGGCCGCCGTCGCCATGACGACTGCACTGACTGGCTGCGTGCAGCAGGAACAGGTGCGGGGCCGGGGATCTGTTACACTTTTAGCTCACTCTCACTCGGGGCAGCGCAGCGCGGCGCAGCGCGGCTCGGCGCAGCTCGTCGTCGGAACACCGGCAGTGGCGGCTTTACAACTTTGTATAGCTCTGTGTGTGCATCGCTCGTTAAATGCAAACGAATAGTGTTTACGAACTTTGTTGAAGATATTTATTTAGAGGCGATACACAAAGACGTGCATATAACAAGTTACATATTTATCACATGATATTCTGCTGAATTTTAGAAGTCAAGAATGATTAAAAATTATTGAAGTATTATTTACTCATTAAAATATTAAAAAATATCACATCACAAATAAAACATCATAAAATAATTGAGATTAACTTTTTGAAAGTCTAGACTCGACCCCGACGCAACGCTCTCTAGACTTACAGGAATAAATAAAATGGTAGTCGCCTAATGAAGCGGCGCAGCGCAGCCAGCGAGCGGAAACCTCGAGTCGATTAAATCCTACCAATGATGGATTATTATCATTACCACTAATTGGACGCGGGCGTCACCGGCGTGGCGCCGCACACTACTTACCATTGGTTTCTGACCAGTCCAAAATCTCTGCGTAAAACATATCTGCATTCCTATGATTATCTTTAACAGAGGTATCAATATTGTTATAAAAGGGAATTTGCCTCAGCAGCAGCCCACAATTATTGACAGAAAATCTTTCTTGGAGTTGAATATTTAAAAGCTTATATAAGGTACCTAGATGTTATATGCTGCTAGGTTGGGTAGCTTGCTCCATGTTATGAAAGTGAAATTTCAAACAGGCACAAATCAAGGGAATACAAAAGATACCTCCTCAATAGAAGTACATAACTACAATGTGGCCACAACAAACAAACAATAGGCGGGGAAACAATAACGTATCATCATAACTGACTGAGGGCGCGCGATCGATCATCCCGCTGCTGCCAGCTCTCCCGGCGCTCCCGGCGCTCCCGGCGCTCCCGTCGACCCGCGAGTCGTTCCCGCTCTTGATGCCGGTCGCAGCCGTAGCAGAAATCTCTTCAAAGCTAAATTGTAGCGCGGCTAAGGGGCCGAATTTGCATTTTTTTGTTTTTCACGAGAAGCTCTACCGTTTCGCGTCTTCGTGGTTTATTTCTTTTTAATTTGGCTTTATTTATTTAAAAAGAAGTATTGTTTTATAGCTAATTGTTATTAAAGTAGAAAAATACGAAACACGCCTACAACTCCATAAGTTTTGCTATTAATGAAAACATTGATTTTCCTTCAATTTACCTTGAACCAAATCCATTAGAACAAATCAGTAGCAGCTATATGTTATACGGCTCCCCCCCCCACCTCTCGCGTCTGCAGGTGCGTTTGTTTGTTTGCTTTGCCTCTTGTCTGTTACGAGTTTGTTTGCCTTGCCTCTTGTCTGTTACGAGTTTGTCTGCAACTTGTGTTTAATTGGAATAAAAGTTGGTCAAGGCAACTCTACTCGCCTGCAGAGTATCGATATAAAAAGATGTGTTACATTCTGTATTTTGTATGTTTGTACATTACTTATGTTAATATGCAGGTAATCATAGCATTACAAATAAAATGGAGTTGATGTTATTAATATTTATTTAAATAGAGATTAATTGTACGTAAGATCGTGCGGTAGACGGGGCCGCGGCGTTCGCACGTCACTGCTTTCATTAGTTAATGGAATTGATTAAGATCTTTTAACGGAGCCGGAGAAAATCCAAATGTTTTATCTACGTTATTTGCAGCTAGGGAGTCATTTACTGTAGCTAAATAAACGTAGAAACAGATGTCTTTACTTTTTTAACTTAAATAAATATTAGTTACTAATGCCCATAGACATCTGCAACACTAGAGGAAGCATACATATGTGCCGACATTTGGGTATGAGGTACGCCCATTTCTAGAAAAACCCTGATTGGTAGCAGTAGCAGCAGAGACACTGATACTTTCTGTTTCGTTCATGTTGTTACATTTAATTTCTGTTATAGTTTAAACATAAAAAGACATAATTTGGGATTGGTCTAAGAATTGAATATTACTATTTACTTTTAAACCTTGAAAAAAATTCTTATTTTTCCCTCAAATAATTATAGCAGTAGCTATTTTCAAAATGAAACACAAAAAATAGCAACATCGCAGCACAAGAGACGCTAATTAAAGTCTGGGAGCACAGAAAAGTATCATTATGAGTAAATTACGTTCTTGAAGTTTGGTGAAGCCGCACTGGACTGTCTGCACCAAGTATTCCTGAGCAATAGCTTGTATATTTTGACATTATGAACTGTTATAAACATGCTTACTCATTTTTATTTTAATACAATATTTAAATCCAAAACATATCGACGCTGGAAAGCATAAATGCTGTAACCCTAATCGCGAATATGTTTTTCACACGTTAATAATTTCAAACATTATCAAACGATAATGATTTTATTATAAGTTAGCACAAACTACACAACATTGCTAAATACCGCATGCTTGTAGGCGTATCAGCTCACGAGTTATCATTTTTTGGCTCTCCTGTAAAGTTCATACTTTCGGGGTTACAGCGTTTATGCTTTCCAGCGTCGATATGCTGATACACTTGGCAACTGTTTACGAAGGTGCGGTCATAATAAATAATTTTGTATGAACATTTCTATTACTTAAGTCAGTCATCACCTTTGTTTTGTAGTACAAGATGTGTCGCATGATAAAATTATGATCGAACTTCAAAACTCGTTTTCAATTGCCTAGTGAATTAATTAGATAAGTTATAGTTAACCAAATATAATATACCGGTTATTGCGAAGTCTTGTGGTAACGTTGACCAAGTATTACGGGTGGTCCGCAATATTTTATAAATTATTTATTGGTATTTGCTTCACCACAAATTACTATTTGGAGCACATTTTAATATTGCCTTAAATATCGTATTTACGTAAAAATTGCTAATTTACTAGACTATTATGTATCATTACTTTCTTAATTATGTATTAAAACAAGTTAGAAGTAAGTTCAAAAAGAGTAATTTGTCTAAAAGGGCGGTGTACTACTTGTAGGTATGTGGAGATCAAATTAATGAGGTTATGTTAAAGTCAGGGCAACCCCAAAGAGTACAATAGTATGTAGGAACCCTCTCCGCTGCCGTCAAGTATAAGAGAAACACAGTTTAACCTCAGAAAATAACATTTAAAGCACTTGGTCACATAGAACGACTACTTTTATAAACTTGACAATTATCAAGAAATAACATGTTGTATTTATTTCAAGAATTTTTTAGCAGAACAAAACAACACGAGACGCAACAGAAATTTTAACATTAAACAGTCGACCCATACCATACAATTGAAACATTCCTAAAGCAGAGTACCTTTTAAATAAAAATAATTTTACTGTACATTAGTAAGTAGGTACTTATCCTGAGTGTTGTGCTAAGGGTCCAAGCCGCAGCTGTTTTGCATTGGCTAACAATATTTGAAACAAATATTAACTAAATTACACTGCGCTTACAAACAAATAACTACTTAATTGTTTTGTATTAAATTAAATAACAATAACCCGTTCAAATTATAAGAGCTGGTCCTTTTTAAAATGCTTTTAACAACCTTATTCATTTTAAAACTAACTACATATAAGGCAGGTTTGTTATTTATCATAGACGTAAAAAACAAACTTGAGCATGTGAAATGTACTTCATACTAACACGCCATCTCTTGTTATAAATGTAAGACTCAAGAAACAATTTCAAAAAAGTATTCAACGCTTACTCATAAGCTTTAAGATGGCGTACATTTAAAAAATAATAACTTGATTTAGCGCCATCTTACGTAATACATGTAAAGTAAAAATTATTGATGTTGCCAACTTGTTTTTATATGACCATAGATGGCGCTTATGCAAGATATTATATTTTCTCCGAAGTCCAGTTCAGTCTATAAAGAATAAAGAGTCCTAAACTGGTATTATTTTTATAAATAAGATGTATTCTCAACTAGTGAAGGTCTTTACTAATAATAATGCAATGTTGTTACGATTTTTTCACTAAACAATACAATCGGGACGCGTGGCAGGCGCGGGAGAAACAAGTCATGTTAAAATAGATACACAACTTATGTCTAAATCGTCATGCGTTACTAGATCCACAGCTGAATTGCGCTGTGTCAATTTTATCAAAGTTTATAGAAATGGTAATGCAAGTTATTTCATCCAACCTTTGTTTTTTATATCGGTAAAGTAAAGTTGTAAAGCATCGCTCAATCCCATGCAGCCATAAAGTTTATAGTCTAGTTACGGCAGAGAGCGGGGGGGGGGGGCAGAGGGTAGTTTTACGAGCGCCGCGGCCGCACACCTCGTTACTGGCAGCGCTACCCAATCACCATGTCTACACACAAAACGCAAATTGTGTGTGTCCAGCAATCATAACGTGTATTGATATTGAAGTCGGCAATGGAGTTGATACGGTGGACAGCGGCTAGCGGCATGGCGGACATCACCAACATGATGAATATTGTACTTTAATAGTTGCAATAAAACGAAATAATGTATGGGATTGCTTTACAATTTGCAAATGTTTCACTGCAATCATAAAATCCCAATAGTATTAAACATAATAAATATGTAGTTTTAAAAAGAACCCTTGGAAACCCTTGATCAGAATGATAATGTGTGCAATACTACAGTAGAGATAAACAAACACTTTCTATAAATATTTCTAAATCTAATATTTTCCATCAAACTAGATTATAGAACATTGATTGCTTGATCTATTTGAGCGCAGTCTATCTGCCCATTTCACTACTAATGCATTCAGAAAGTTATTTGCCACAGCTGATGGACTCGCACCCGAGGGAGCGTTGTGTTCATTACTCTACATTATATATTTTAATTACTTCTGAGATATCACTTGTTTATAATATTAAAATAATAGAGATTTTAAGTATTAGAGTATTTTACTGTATTTGATTAAGTTATAAACAAGTTACAAAGTGCAATGAAATAGTATCACATGTAATGGGGATTTTTGATTTGAGCTGTACAAGCTGAGTGATAATCTGACATGACACTTTAAAGATTAAAGTTATTGGTAAATATTTATTTATCAATAACTACAGCATGTCATGAAATTATTCAAGCATTTAAATATTGTCATGGTTACTGATTCAATGTGACGGTTCCTCCTTAAGTGGGCGTGGCCCTACGTATGGCGGAACCAAATTCTAAACTGACTTATCGCTTTAGACTTAGATAAAGCAGCAAACTCAAATCTCGTGTTGTCTTTTTAAAATAGCAATTTCTAAATAAACGTCAGTCATTCTTTTTTATCGAATTGTCCATTGGTTGTGAATCTTTTAAATGAACTCTGATGACTTTGACGACTTTTGACAAGAACCATCCAATGGTACCGAAAACGAGAAGGATATCGAGGTGTAACCACACGAAAGTGGACATGTGGCGCGCGGGCGACTGCAGATGCGGCGCACCGCGCGTGCTCGCCACCAGCCGCGCCCAGTGCGCCAGCGCTTCGCGCGGTCCTGCTAGCCGCTCACGGAACACCCGCGACGCCTGCTTAGCGTTCTCTCTGTACCTGCAAGTTACACAAGGTAACACTGACAAGTATTGTCAATTGGTCAGGTCAGGTTCGTGAATTTTGTTTACCTAGAATTATCAAGTATTTCACGTAGCGCTTCCTGCAGCCTCGCCGGGAAGTCGTCGGAGAAGTCAACTCTGAGACCGCAGCCTCGCTGCACGACCTTGTCGATGTTGACGAACTGGTCGCCAAAGATGGGCAGACCGAGCAGCGGCACGCCATGCTGCGTCGCTTCCATCACCGACAGCAGCCCCGCGTGCGAAATGAACACCAATACGTTTGGGTGCGCTGCCGACATTCAACCAATGTTTATATCACAACAACTTGACCCCTATCGAATTTATACTTACATAAAATGTACTACATTAATATTATCAATCTGTCCTCGAACCTAAGATGCTCTCCTGCGGTGCCCAGTCCAACAGGTGCACGTTGGCGGGCAAATGATCCAGCCGCTCCTCAAACTTCCACAGCACGGTCTGCCGCAGCTGGCCTAGCACCGCCAGCAGGCTGCGCGTCATCGCTTCCGGCAAGTCTCTGCTCCTCACGTTAGAGCCCAAGTTGAAGTACACCACCCCATGCGTAGAATCGTCTAGTAGACGTTGCAAGTCCTGTAAAGTTTTGACGAATAACCAACGATACAAACCACAATTGTTCAACAATCTCTCGATGCGCAAAATGATTATGAACCCTGAAAGAAACTTCCCCTTAAGATTTGCTTACACTTGGCAAAGGTTTCGGCGCGGTGCTGAGGTGGTGTCCGCCGACGTACTGCACGTTCCCGGGCAGCGGCAGATTGTGTCCGAGCGGGGGATGGCAGTTGACCAGCAGCAGCGAGCCATTGTAGACTAGCGGTTCGTACGGTGGCGGGCGGCGGCCGCGCAGCAGCAGCGGTGCGCTGTACACCTCGCGGTACACCACCGCGTCTATGTGGCTTGTATAGTAGCTGAGGAATACACACACCTAAATGCTTCGAAGTTTTAACACGCACAACAATAGAAACTCGCAAAGTGATCCACGTGGACACACCGAGGTCTACCCAAGACCCTGCGGTGGTATACCAAGGCGGGAAATAAAGTAGAGGGTGTTAACTAATAAATGTGAACTGACTGCGTCCACCCGGTAAGGTAGAGCTGCAGGAGCAGTTGACGCAGCTTGTCCCCGGTATTCAGGGGCGCGGCGGGCGCGCGCCTTTCTTGCGGATCAACGGCCAACGCCGCACTGCTGGCCTCGTGCACGTAGCGCAGCGATTGCCACGACACGTCCCCGCTCGAGTACCACACCAACGGGCAGTCGAACACTGCCGCTAGCCTGCACACGGCACAAACTACGTGTTACAATATGGCTGAGTTCATACAAATATTTATTAACATTATACATATTTATGGAAACAATACTAACGGTGCGAGAAGTCCCGAGTAGAACCAGTCAGCGATGACGAGGTCGAAGGTTACTTTATCGTCGTTGAGCAGCTCCTGCAGTGCGGCGTGGTGAAGAGCCTGCTTCGCGAACATGTGACCCATTGTCAGAACCCAATGGCTGGGTTTCGGATTTTCGAACAGATTTGCAATGTCCAAATGGTTGGCATCTTTAAAATATACTCGAATATTGCGTTACAAAGAATTTAAGCTAATAAAAAATATGACATTGAAAATCTGTATAAATACAAAGGTCACTGACCCCGGTCGGCTACCAGTATAGAGCTGATGTCGGCCACAGTGAGGCCGGTGCGGTTGGACTGACTGGGAAACGGCGTCACGTACGTCACCTGAAACATTCACCTCAATTATTATGCTCCTCTTACAAATACTCTTGTTTATTTCCGATCAGAACTGTAATTTTAAAATAAGCTCTATGATTTTGTTTTCTTTATGTTCCAATAGAAGAATTATCAACGAGATATGGTGTTTACAAAAGCATTTCGTTAGAGTTCTACATTTACATACCTCATAGCCATCATCTATCAAGATGTCGGCTATTGAATTTCCCAGAATACTATGACTTTTGCCGGGAACAGGGAACACGAGGAGCACGCGGCCGCGACTCTGCGCTTCGGGAACATGCCCTTGCCCTTCCACCGCCACCGCTGCTACCGTCACACTCAGCGTCACCAGGGACACCAGAAACACCAGCAATTTCATGGTACACAGAACGTCCAATGATAATCTATCGTCCATTATCTTGTCATGTATTGATATGAGAAGACCCGAGATACGCAATTGTGAACAAAAATAACACTGAGCGCACTGTGTAGTAAAAGAATGTTTGTTTTTGCTATCTGAAGATTTGGATCGATAAAGACGTTACTGATAACACGTCGTATCTCAGAGAGACCTTCATCTGTTTACGGTTTGTACACAATGGATGAGCAATTGAAATAAAATATTTGATTATTATCGGTTTTATGATTAGTAGGAACTATTATTAATTTTATCATCACGACATCTACGAAGATATTGTGAATAATTCAGTAAGTATGTAATAATAGCTTTGATAATGACACATTTGTTGTTGTGTACATGAACACATCTGAACATATATCATGTAATATAACAAATTATTGTAATGTATTGTAATTAGACATATCCACCAGATGATGATGAACTTTTTAATTATTGTGAAAGGATGCTCGCCTCCAATGCGACCTAATAATACAAGACAACTTTTTGGCCTAAATCTGAATTTTTGAGGACACTTTGACCTTCTAAGAGTCGTCTCATAAATTCTCTTTTAGACAATGATCTCGGTTCATATTGATCAGATGATTGAAAAGTATGATAAGATTTACAACAAATTTTTTGAGTCGCGCAAACGCTTTTCCAATAAAGCACTGAGCACGTTGGCGCAGGCATTATTAGAGAATCGCAGAATCAGATGTAGGTAATCATCTTTTGAAAACTTGACATCGTTTGAAACAAGATCCTCATGTGTAGCAATTTGGCGGCAGCCCCAAACATTAAACCGATCTATCGCTTCCTACATTTAACCGTGTTTCATATTAAAGGGAACACGCTGATTATAAGTTTAGACCATACAATGTTAAAGTCTCGTTTTGTAATAACCAACAAAGAAAAGTTAGTAATGTAGCAATCCATAAAAGTAAAGTTTTATTATCATAATAAAATGAAGTAACACGAGCGCGCAAAAGGTTGCATGCAGAGACTGGTAGCGGTTTTAAACTTATTGTACCTCTTAGCTAGCGCTCAGCGACTATCTGAGACGTGTCTTGGTATAAGTACAGAGACAATAGTGTAAATAATTTTCTAAAAAGTAATGTAATATAACATAATATTAATATAATATATGTAATATAATATTAACAAAGTAAGTGGTCTCTGGAACTGAGCTTACTTTTATGGGAGTGGGTCACTCACACGTTACTTTTTAATGTACACAAGTAAAGTTAAATGGAGTAGTAAAGTAGCACATTAGCCGGCGTCACGTACTAAAAAGCGAGATGCCCCAGAGAGCCCGACAGCTTAGCAGTCGAGAGACTGTCGCTCGGATAATTAGGCAGGCCTCGTCCCCCCGCCTCCCGCCCGGTCGAAAGAATCGGAGTAACATCACTGCATCTTCCAAATGACTTAGTAAGCTAATCCTTTAAAAGGTTTCTTAATGTGTCGCTGCTGATATCAAAGATATCAAGAATACAAGCAATAAATAAACGTAACAGAAAAATACTGATGTAACTGAAACGAAATCAGATACTTTGCCACCCCGGCTTTTGCGGGTCGCTAGTTAAGGAATAAGCTGGGTCGCCATCCAGACATATATATCTACACTAGCTGTGCCCGCGACTTCGTCCGCGTGAAATTCTGTCTTCGGGTAGAATTTTTTTAGGCTAATTATTTTATTTAACCGACGTGCTATGATTTGATGTATGGATGTAGAAGAACATAGAGAGATGTGTGCCAGGACCGTGCCAAATGTCTAAAATATTCCCAAACAAAATTTCATCCCCTATTTTATTTAGCGCCCTTGAGGGTAACATTTTTTCAAACGTTGAATTTCATATTTATTTATATCAAATTAGTAGCCTTAAAAATAAGATTCAAGCTTCTATTTGTAAAAAATTACGATAATTCCAAACAAACTTTCACCCCCAATTTCAACCCCTTACAAACCCTTTTTTCTTGTTAAAATATAGCCTATGTCCATCCTCGGGCTCTAGACTATCTGTGTACCAAATTTCATTTAAATCGGTTCAGTAGTTTTGGCGTGAAAGCGAGACAGACAGACAGACAGACAGAGTTACTTTCGCCTTTATAATATTAATAATAAGTAAGGATTTGTAACGGTTTGTATGCGTATGTTTCATTAAAGCTATAGTTGACTCTTTATAAATAACAAGCTGTTTTGAAAAATCCACTGTCCTTAGCATTGGCTGCAAAATAAGTCGTAAGTCTTTTGCTTGTCAGCCTCGTCTCGTCGCTGCACTTTTGCGTCGCTCTGACGTCGTTCTAGCTCCGATACTGATCATAACATAAGTTCGCAGTTAAAATGCTCATTAAACGCAGTAAAAGTTCTGTGAACGATCTTTAAATTGATCGTAAACTTGCTATAAGCGCTTTGCAAAACAGAAGGTTGATTTTTTATGATGTCGTTTCTATGAATTATTACCTTTTTTAAAGTTGTGCGAAAAAACTATCTCATAAAAATTAATTTACTTGTTTTGATAACAAATGTTTCACAACGTTTCTTGATAAAACTTTCATAAAAAAAAAATCAATGAAAACCTGTAGGTATAATTAGTCTCGCACACTATTATTGTTTAAAATCTATTCTTATAAATTATTTCTACAAATTATTTGCTAACGCGCTTCTTCGGTAAATTATTACTATCTAGATTCTAGAAAATAAGACAATATAATTAGGAACAAAAGCAAGCAGCTTACATCTGCTGCATTATATTACAAGGCTTTGTTTTGCCTCAGAAATGTAATTTAATAAGCAAGTACAATCTAAATTTTCGCATTTATGATATTAGTAAGAAGTAAGATGTAGAGTTTGGTTGTTATCTATAAAAATTCATTGATAATTTGCAAAAACTTTCTGCCATTATTCAATGTCTTAAAGCCTTTGTATACGCACAGTAATATTTTAATTCGCTGCTAACTTGGTCGTAAATTTACATTGTTAACTCTCACGTTACTACGATGCTTGATGGAAAGAATTTAACATAGTAGAAATTACATTTTAGTTAAGAGGCTGTTACGAGTCTTAGAAGACTAATTAGAGGTTCCGAAAAGCATGGCCATCTAATGCATTTGCCGGCAACCGCCGCCGTCAGCATTGCCACCAGACTGTCCTATGTCAGCACTCCGCACCGATAACTCTATATTACATAATGATTTCTCATTGAATATGTGTGCAAAAAACATCGGTAGCAATTTAAATGATGTTTAAAGCAGTGTTAGGTTAGGTTACTCTTTAATTAAATTATGTAGAAACATAAAGACGACTGTAAACTGTGACACAGGACGTGTGTCGTAAGAGGTGTTGTAAAGTGAGATCTCCTCCCGGGGGTGGCGCCCTCTGGCGGTTACTGCCGTCGTTACTGTTTTATGCAGCACTAGGTGAAAATGCGAGATGTGTGCTTTTTGTACTTTTGACGTATCATTTACGAATCTATAATACGAGTCGTTATTTTCCTCTTTTATAGTGTAATATAAATTACATAGTTCATGTGGTTTTAATGATGACGACATATAGAACGTCGATCGAGAGATATTTTATAATTTATTAGGAAATCTGACACATTTTAAATGAACAGTAGACACTAGGCAGTGGGTTTTAAATCAGCAATATTAAACTTTGACCCCTTTTATGAATTTAAAGCTCCCTCTCCCGTGTTTGTGCGTGGGTGTGTGTGCGTGGGCAGAGATTAGGGCTCAGTGTCGGCCCAGCATGACGCAAACACCCCGCGTGTCCCTCGCCCATTCATCAAAAAACACTAGTACGTTTGTTTGTTGATTTCTCAAGGATTATGTAACTTATGGCAACATTTTAAAAATGTTATCCAAGACTGCTCGCAATTAATCTGAAGTAATTATATTTTGTGCCCGTATTTTTATTTATTAATTTTAACCTCATCACTTTTGACTTAAAATGTAATAAATTATTTTGTTCTTAAGTAACATGAGATTTCTATCTATTTTGAGGCTTTTATTCTATTTTGTCATAAATGATACTTTTCTATTTATCTATGTATAAGACGAACCGATTTCCAAGAGATAGGAACATTGCGGCATGCCCTGAACAATCCACCCTCGGACCTCAAGTAACAGACCTCAGCAATGATTGCATTCGATCGCTAAACTCGACAAAATGAAGATATAAATTTCATTTAATACAAACTTTTTTAATTAAAAATTATACTAAATATAATCTTAAGTATGAAAGAAAAAATGAATATAAGTAAAAGAAAGGTACCTAGAACTGATTAAGCTCCCATTTTCGTTCTCAAAACGCTCGTATTTATATTTTTCATTATTTTATTTGTGTCAATATGATCGTCACGAGCCTATTGAAAATTTGTCTATGTTTTTGTTAGTGTTATTGTTGCTTTATCATGAAAATTGTTCATTGAAGTAAAAAAAAAGGTGACGACACAAGAAATATCCAGTGAAATATCTCAACTGTAAAATGAAAGAAAAATACATAAGTCAGGAGCTCACTATATCTTTTTGGCTTTTAGTCGGAGTTTATCTTTTTTTAAAATAAATTCGCTTTAGTGAAAGCAAAAGGTATACAGTCATATCTATGGCTTATAAAAACAACTGAGTCTTTGAATCTATTACCGAGTCTTTTAAAGCTGATTTTTTTTATAAAACTAGATTTTGACCCCGAGTTTGTCCGCGCGGAATAAAAAAAGATAATATTAGTGTAGATAATAAAAAATAATGTGAAAAATGGTAACCAAACCATATTGGATTGAAAAGTAAGAGATAACGTGTTTTGTTACAAAGAAAGTTTAATGAGTTTCTTAGTTTCACATGTCCAAGAAATATGATATTTTAAAAGTAAGGCTTTTCGTACACAAGGTTACATAAATATTCATTACTAATATTTTATAAATTCACAAGAATATAAAGATGTTGTCTATTCCTCGGCCAGTAAAGTAAAAAGTTAATGTTAAAAATTTGTGCAGTATAATACAATAACTACTAACTCACATGATGTAGACTACATTAAGTATATACATTTTTGTCCCTAAGAAGAAATCGATAAAGGATTTCCGAAGGGCATTAACACCGTTGTTTTAAGTCCAAGACAATTATCTATAGATTTGTGTTAAGTAAGTGGTAGTAAAACTCTAAAATTAAAGCGCATTACGCTTTTTTTTTTTCAACGTATAAACATATTTAGATGAAGTAAATTTCTAGAACTTTGACAGTTATTAAAATTCACGTTAAATTGAAGCGACGAAAAGTTCTTTAAAATATTATAGATGCCGACATTTAATAAATTGGAATGTAATAATTGTAAGAATTTGTTTTAGCAGCTTCATTTTAACGAGATATCAAGGGGCAAGGGGTGACCATTTTTAGCACATTTTGTTTCATTGATCCCGACCCCGTTCCTGTGTTGCCCGGCGCGACCTGAGGCGCGGGCGACGGTATTAATTGATTCTTTTGTTATATTTACTTATAAAATTATGTTAATCTAATAAATAATAGTAACGAAGCTATTTCAAAGTTATCAATACATAGTATAAAACAAAGTCGCTTTCGCTGTATGTCCGTAGGTATGCTTAGATCTTTAAAACTACGCAACGGATTTTGACGCGGTTTTTTTTAATAGATAGAGTGATTCTTAAGGAAGGTTTGTATGTATAATAAATGCATAATATAGTAGAGAAACATTGATAAATTTAAAGTTTTCTAATGTGATGTCGTAAATAAGCACGTTTTTTTGCGCTTATATTGCAAACGCTGGCTGAACCCTACGAGATAGACCAAAATAATGTACTACAGTATTGTTCACCTTAAAAAGTTCAACAAAAAAGTCCGCGATGGTATATGTCTATCTCTTAGGGATAACCCAGCATAACCATTTTTATTCTTTTACGAAGTGATTTTAAACAATACAGCATTAATCCTTATCCATTTAAGTACCTTAAATAAATTGTGCATTTATTCTGTAGTAGGTATATTTTGCATTGCACCCGTGCGAAGCCGGGGCGGGTCGCTAGTTTACTTATAAAATTATGTTAATCTAATAAATAAAAGTAACGAAGCAATATCGAAGTTAAATATTTCCCTAACTATTATATGTGAGAGCACTTTATCTAAACTTGAGAGAACACGACATTCCACTTGAACCATTAGCAAACAGACTGACGAGCTGTTGTTTAATACTTAGTCAGTTTATAGCGGAGTTTAGTTAGTTAATAATTTTATTTGTTATGTTGTTATTTTATAAAGATTATTGTAACATCAAATTATAAAACAATAACCATACCTTCCTGGCAAGGAGCTGCTGCTGCCATCCCAAAAGAATCGAAATAATGTAAAATTGAAAGTAAACCTACTTATCAGTATTTTATTAAAAGTTCTACAACATGTTGATAAACGTTCCCCTTGAAATAAAAAATACCACTTGCCTTCACTTTATCATCAGCTGGTGTCGTCTTTGTTACCTATTTTAATTCATTTTGATATTTATACGAATATGACAGTTACATAATAATTCAAGTATAATATTAAACAATACCAACATTTAACAAAGCGATTACATTCACAGCACAAACAGTTCTTCTGTTATGATATCGCGGCTTTACATTTCGTATTTGAGCACTTATAAATTTTAATTAGTCCAATTAATTAGCGACAGTGGTGCGGCGCCGGGGGGTGCGGGGTGCGCGGGGTCCGCAGGGGGGGGGGGGGCTTTACATTTTCATTAGCGCGGAGCTGCGGCTGGCTGCGGACACACAGATAAATCAGCCGTGAAGCTCCACATCTCTGCCTAGTTAGCTACATACTCTAAATCCTAACGAAACCTTTAGTGTGCGCATATTTATGTTTCTAAATAAAGTAAACAGGACATTCTAATAATATCAACTGTCCTTCTATTAATTATTAAGTACAAATACAGATTGTAGTCATTCAAATATAAAACGTTTAAGCCTGCATCATACAACACACCGAAGCAAATTGCACTTTATTATTCTCTCGTGTACGAAGAACCAGCTTTTGCAGCAATAAAGCCTTTTGTATATAAAAATAACATGAACTACGTTTACATAAGAATGCTCCGATCAGATCTAGTCATACCCGGCGCGAGCAATCTGCAGCCTCCGACTTTGCTGCACTTGTTATTATGCACTACGATAAACTTCATCTTATAATTTGTAGTAATATTTAATAATCTAGAGATTAGACTAGAGAAGCATAATATTGATGTAAATATGTGTGATGTGTAATTGACACGTGTTGATAACAACACAAGACAATACACAAATATTTATATACTTTAAGGCAGACTTCTGCATTTGTAGTATAGACATTGTTTTGTGCAATTGAAGCACCGATGTAATATATACCAGTATTGGCTGAACCGTGCCGCGTACGCGATGCTGAAGAAGAAGAGCTCTCATCCGATGGTTAGGTTAAGGGCATCGAGCCCGATTGCGACAGCCGACCGCCGCAGCTGCATACCTGATGACTTAGCAATCGATAAGATACTCACACAATTATCTCACCAATTAACTGCATCTGATAACGCGGACACAAAGTAAGTCTACATTCAAGTGATAATACTGCGATCTAATTATTTATTATTCCATGTTCAAAATTACCTCTAAAAAGATACTTGAAGCATACAAACTCCTACATTTAATGCACGTCGAAGAAGGACGATGTGAAGGTACTTTTTAACGAGCGATGTAAGTAATCCTTTCTGACTGAATATTTTTCTTTAAGCTTGTTCGTCCCTTTTTACTTGGCTCGAAATTTCTGCTCAGACTTTCATCTGATTCGATAAGTTTCAGACAAAAGTTGTTAGAAATATTTATCCCTCGCATTGATTGTGTACGTTCTTAGGAGCAAAGAAATAATGTTTATAAATACATTCAATAGAATTACATTTTAAATGTGATGTTACTCATCAGTTTATTTAGGCCGGAACTGAAACAAGGACCTCTGTATTCATGTTGTGCTCACTCCAGATTCATTTAGCTCAACTGATTCATTACAAACTGTATCATGAGACTTCACAACGAAACAGGATATCGACAAACTTTTGTAACAAAATTAAAAACAACTCCTCATCACCGCCCCTTCCCCTGCCCCCCTCGCTACCGCCTAATGTAAATTGTAACCGAGTTAGTCCAGACCCAAAAACAACCTTTTTAATAAAGTCACACGTTTTAATGGATTTTGATACGCCCTTTTTAGTTTGTATGATCTACTTAAAGTTTTACATTAAAACTTTTACATCCACCAGATAAAATTTTCAGTTCACAACACATACTGACTGAAGTTACTTACTGTTCTGCTCGCATGTAAACAAATTTACCTCCACAATAGTTTGAAGATATAATCTAACATTTACTAGAGAAAGTCAAATTGAAAAAAACATCGATCGCACGAAACACATTCATCTACTTGTTAAATAAAATTGTAGACAACAAATTGTTGCGAGTTTTTGTTTTTCAAGTAGAAAATATAAAAGTATTTCAACGTAGACTAGAATCTTGTGCCGTCAATCTCAGTGGGTACTTTGTCAGCGCTGTCGTACTGACTACGAACAGACAGCTGGCCGCCGCCGCCCGTTACCAGCTCCACTCATGTATGTACAACAATAAATAACTCGAAAAGATCGCGAGCGTAGGCGAGGTCAGGGGGAGGGGGTTGATAGAGACGTAGCACTAATATTCTCACATGTTTGTTGCTTGTATTAAACTTATTGACTTTTAGTACAACAGAGGTGTGTGATGAATAACAATATTATTTTAACATCTACAAATAACTTTTGGCTAACTGT
This sequence comes from Papilio machaon, assembly GCF_912999745.1. Lineage (NCBI taxonomy): Eukaryota > Metazoa > Arthropoda > Insecta > Lepidoptera > Papilionidae > Papilio > Papilio machaon. The sequence goes on along the minus strand of NC_059989.1, from coordinate 128,913 downwards.
TTTTTTTCTAATCACATCATCATTTAACGTGTTCATACGTGTACGTTCATTCATCGGCTAATCTTATATGACAAAGTTAATATGGAGGATTATTGTAAAGAATTATTCAAAACTACAGAGGGATTCGAGTAATCCATGTTCTTGCATAAAGCAATATTTATTGCATTTAGTTAACGTTTGCTGAATGAGCTGCGTGCATTGAAAAGTTAATGCAGATGTTGCGCAGACGAGACTTGCATCCCAATGAGGGGCTTACGTCGCTTTGTCCTCGGCTCGAAACGGCGAGGCGCGGCGCGGCTAGCGTCGCCGGCACGGCAGTGACACGGAGCGACGCGACGTCTCAAATACCAAATGTTAGCTGAGAAAGCGACTCACCTCCTCCCAGCGATCGTATTCGCAATCATATTAAGTAAAACATATTTATCTTGAATTTCTTTTCGAGCTTCAGACACGTACGTACTACACGACTTACTTATAAATAGTGGCAGTGTTTACATGCAAAAAGCATGTTTTAAAAACTTTTTTCTTTATTTTTCTTTATTTAGTGTAAAGATAACATTTAACCCGCTTCTTACAAACTATATGATCCAAGGAGGGTGTCACACAATACTCGTATATTTAGAATATCGAAAGGTACTAAACATTGCTGGTAGTATTTTGTAAAGTACTTAACATAATTACTGGCCAAAAAAAATAACAGACTAAGTGCCTTAATAACTGATAAACACGATTAAAATATCTTACAAAGCTATTCAGTTACAATTTTTGTACACGCGCCTCACATTTAGAATGACCAAGAACCGGTCGTAGTCTCTTTTTAAAGCTGTCGCGTCTTGCTATTCAATACCCTGTCATTACGCTCATGCCGCATACGACAGAGATTGCTGAAATTAGTCCAGCTCGGTAATTCAACAGCTCAACAGCTCGACAGCTCGGCAGCTCTATATGGCAGGCAGCACCCCGTTCCGAGGGCGACGAACTCATTGCCAGTAAGCGTCATTGCTTGCTCTGATTTGTGTCTCGATGTACAGTAAGGGCTTGTTAAGTTGTTTACTAATAAACTCGTATGGTTAGCAGTCAGGATAGTGAACCAAACATAAGTAGATTTATGTATACAAAAGAATTTATCACAGAAATGTGATTGCCAATTTAAAATACGATGTTTTCTAGTGCACTGGTGTAAAATGTTTCAATATTGATTGGAATAAATTAATTAATTATTTAGGAATAATGATGATGATTTGCATAAATAAATATACCCATTTTAGTCGTAAAATGCAGGAGTTCTCGTAAAATAACTTAATAAAGGATTCCATTTGCTCCAAAATGGAATTTTCTATCACTGCAATGAATAAAACAAAAGTGTTGCGAAAGGTCGCCTTCGCATCGGTGCAGAGGAGGGAGTGACCGTCGCCAGCGAACTACGACAGCGAGCTCTAATGCACTCAGGCTCCGGAACTAAGTTAGTGCAGGAGCGGAGCAAACGGCCGCTTCAACTTTAGCACCTCTTTCCGCTTTCAACATTAATGGCGAGGAAGAAGTTACCGCTAACTGTATTTCAGTTCTCCCATCACTTGATCTGATGTTTATTTTATTTCTTATATGTGTATGTATTTTTATCAATTCCTAGTATTAACTTTTCGAAAAATCGCATGAACTTTTTCATGATAAAAAAAAAATCGTCCGAAAGATATGTTGTGTTTTAATTACATTTGCTGTTGGTAACTTGACACAAACAACTTGTGATACCAACTGATACATAGTTTAACCGCTTATTAATAAAACTCTAAACTATATCAGCAATTCCACTTTATTATACGCAGATGTCTAGCGACGTACATACATAGCAGATTGTGTCTCGTTCGCAGAGTGGCTACTTTTCTAAGAGCAGCGTCACAAGACGGCAAGAATACTCGACAACCGTACACATTTGGTGTTTGCAGACGCACATCTACCCAGTGTAACCGCATCGACAACGTCTAGACATTACTGCTCTCTACTGTTTCACCCCGCCTCCGCCCCCGTCCCAGCCCCGCCCCCGCCCCGCCAGAGCCGGTAAGTACCATGTCAAGTGTCACATGTTAGCTGCACGCAATACAACACTTCACTCAGTTCGCGAACCATTAAACACTTCAATATGGAAGCATCTCTCCATATCCAGGTTCACCATCCCGGCTATAGAACAACAATACCTTAGTTGAGACAAATGTAGACTTACGCCATACGCACATTTCACCTAAATCAGATTTTGTATATTTACAAAATATGCAAAACTATATTCTGCAATTTTCCATCGCTTTGAGCACTGCGTGAGCCATTGCACACGGGAATTTGACTTTATAATTAGTTCCCGGTCACCGAGGTAAAGACTCATCCCAACACAATCTCACTGACTCGTTAATTGGATTCCCAAACGATACCAATTCAAATTATTGCCGATAATTTTGTTTCAATAATGTGTCGTCTTCGTAATTAATCGGTCTATTTGAAGAAAGGTGATTTTTAGCAGCGATTTAATTGCAACAAACGTAATGTTAATTATGCGTCGGCTCCGGCATCACTCCGCCCTGACCTATACATAGTTGATAAAACGTTGACAACGAAAGAAAAGATAACTTAGACTAAGTTGTATTTAATATAAAATTTACGGAGAATTTTAATTAGCCGCACGGAGGACTGAGGTAATTGCTGAAGACCCGCGTCCCTCCCTACATTCCGCGACAACACCGCCACAACAACAACAACAAACGCGCTAAAATATCATCAAGACTTAATTTGAGTTTACAGACTATTTGTTGAGATAATATTTGAGGAATGTTCAGACAGACAACTTTTTCTCTTTAAAATATATAGCTGTACTGCATAAGCTGTTATTTTTCGGTTACAAGATGTAGTAGAAATTAATCTTTAGTGCTTTAGATAAAGTTAATTTTTTAGATAAAACGCGTGTAAAAAAAAGACCTATCAAGTGTGCATTCCCCTCTGTCGAAAAAAGAACAATGACGTCTAAACTTGCTGGGTTGTGTGCTCGTTTTGTGTAAGTTTACAAACTTATGAGTTAGTTTTCATTCAAAAAGACGTTTTAATTTGTAAATTTTTATGAATAAATCTTTATTGTACATTTTACACATCTGTTTCATTATAACCTTGGCTCACTTTACTAGGTTTTTGATGAATATTTTTTTTTCTTTACCAAAGGGCCAGAATGTTAGGTACATAGTAATCCGTTTCTCTATAATCCATCGTTGTAGTGATCTATATCCGCGGGTGTCCGTCGCCTAATTTACTTAATAACTTCAGTAACGACTTCGCTAACAACTTTCTTCGTTAAACGCTTACATTTATTATCTCGCTTCGTGATTACCTTTTGACAACTTTACGACTTTGCTTAGTTTATATCGATAACTGGTATTTAACGTTTAATCTCATTTCAACTTCGTAATTTTCGTGCAAATAGACGTCTACGAAACGCAACAGAAATACGCTAATTGAAACCATTATAAACAAACAATTCAATAGAAAACTAAACAAAAATAGATACATCAAACGGCAACACAAAGGTTTTTTCCAACAGAAGATAATGTATTTCGCAGGTGTATGTACCTATATGATTATTATTAGTTGTTTTTTAATATTGTATGCATGTATATTTGCCCATTCTATTGTGACATCCTGCAATTTGTTAAATTTCATAAGATTGTTAGTGTTGTCTGGGAATCGAACTGAAGACGGTTATTCGAACCACTGAGCTGATGCGATTCACTCTAAATAGATGCATTTAACTTAATTATTATGTGAACATACATGTGCAAGGCATCGATGAGTAAATGACCGTCTTAATGGCCTGTTAATGATAGATAGAGCGTGGCGCCAGTTCACTGGCAGAGCCGCTCACTCACTGCTAGAGTCAAGTCACTCACTCACTCAACTGATGTAATTTTATCGGCTGGTTGATGCCGCGTTGAGTGTCACGGCAAACATAAATAAAACTACAGATGGTCCTTCGCAAACGTATAAAACGCGCAGCGTCGCCTTCCGCTAAATTAAGTACCTACGATGTATATAAATGAAACTCAGTCTCGTAAATTAATAATTATCTTTGAGCTTATGCAACTATTCAATATTTGCAGATAATTGTGATGATAATAATGTCATTTATTTTGGTCACAATATTTATAACATTTGAACAATTATATTTACATGTTCGGAAGACGGTAACGTGACACAAATAAGCCGGAACAAACGTAGCTAACATAGTCAAAGCCAACAGAGTGGAGACGAGTGACGACCCTAAACAAACACGACGTTCGATTACAACATGATCCCAGGTTTGTCTTAAGCCCAAGCAATTATAACACTCCGCCGCATGTATTTATCTTTCATCCAACTCTGAGAACAGCAGTTGTTGTTTACCAACCAAAAATTAAATATTATTACTACCACTGTCCTCGGCGGTATTTCCAAACCAATACGACTTTGGGACCTTCAAGACGGGAGCATACCATTTCCTTAAAGGCCGGCAACGTATCTGCAGTTCGTCTGGTGTTGCGGATGTCAATGGGTGTCGTTGATCACCTAGGTGTTCCCGCCACTCGTTTGCCCTCTTTTCTTATAAAAAAATAACTTACAGTACTTTCTATATGTTAATTTGTTTTCTAATTTTTTAACTAATTGACTTCGTGAAAGTGAAAGTTTTAACTTAATTTACATACTGTAATTTAAATTAAAAAATGATCCGCGGCTGACTTCACTTTGTATTTAAATTTTATCTGAAATTTGTACAAGAAAAACAGCTGAATAAAAGTTTGAAAGTTATTAGACGGTATTATTTTTGCATTGTTTTTTTTTGTTTAATTGTTAGTGAGAACATTTAGCGATGTAACTCACGAATGTAAGTAATTGACAATTCCTTTAATGAAATGAAATTGTGATTTCGTTTGTTTGTTATCAACAAAATAACAATGTATACCTGAACATCACACTGTCTCTTTAATATTACTGCGCACATAACTTAAATAATATATAACCTCCTGAATCAGTCAGGTAAAAATAAAATATATTCACACAATACAATAAACGAAACATTTGTCCATCAATTTATCTCGAGCGGCGCTAAACTGCTCCGTTACGAAGGACATTCCTGGCACTACGAATGATTCTCGGGACCTCCGGATCAAACTTACAAAGGGCAAGATAACATATAGATTGAAGAACCCTCGTAAATTGAGTGTTTTGTGTTACATATTTATAGAGTAACTTTGATATTGATATACGATGTCAATGCGTCAGGCGGACCGTATCAAATGTAGAGTGGACTCGGCAAATTGAATATATTTTACATCAAAGTTGTGAAATAAAGTTTGGAAGTTATTTTACATACATAATGTAGCACGCCCTTTGTCTTGTACAAACGTGGGAAAATTTAAAGGGCGATATGAAGGGCTTTTATCCGTTCTGACAATACTATTGTAATTTTATTCAAATAATTTGTTGTGACATTATTTGCATCCAGTGACTGAAATTCTAGTCTAATCTAATTTTTGTAGTCCATACAACATCAAATCTTACTACTGTAGAGCTGCTCTAACCTCGTGATTACTACTTTTTACCTTAATATTAAAACCTAATTATTACAAGAAGTCACAGTTTAACTTACTTAAATGACGAATGAAATGCTACAACTATAATATCATATCACGAAAAAAATCTATATTATGAATGTACGATTTTTTGTTTCAAAAGTTAAAAATATTTCTCGTGAGGTGAAAAGTCATAACGGACTTGAGTAGCTCTAAGAGTTAGCATACTAAGAGGTGAGAGGTGAGATAAAAACGCTGACTGTTCAAAATAATTCATTATAGAAGAGAAAAGAAGGCGGTTCCTCGGGGATTGGCCGTCCTCATTAGGACGGGATCACTTATTTCAATTTTCATTCCAGACGAAAATAAAACTTGACTTTCCAAAGGGAAGACAAATGAATTAACTTTTGAGAAAACCCTTGTTTTTGTTCAAAACACACAAACGAATTTCAATTCCTACTTCTAATTCAACAGCCGTACCTAATGTATTACAACGTACTGAGTATATGTACTTAAAACAGAACCTAAGAAATATAAGTAAACCTATAATCAATATTTCTTCACATTTGCTCTCCAAATAGTCCCGATATTTTTTTTTATTTCAAAACCATTATTAATATCTAAAAGGGGCACTTGTAAGATCATTTGAGCGACACCAACACCTAAGATGACAATCCAGATCTAATAACTGGCGATTAGGTTGGGGTCACGTGGTGTGTGAGGTGAGATGAGGTGGTGTGCGAGGTGTGAGGTGAGGGCCTCACGAGGGAGCTTTACACATTCACCTCACACATGACTGCCCGCCCTGATTGCCCAATCTCCTCCCAATAATCGTATGTACTCACTGTATTATACTACATTAAACCCCAACATCTATGTTATCCATCCGCGTGTATGACTAACCGTGGGTTTCTGAGACCAAAATTCCTTTTTAAAACAAAGTGTTATCTCTGTTTTGTCTATTATAATGACGGGATTGACGATATGTTTTATACAGAGATCTGAGAAACCAACGGTAACAAAGTTTTACTTGAGAAAATTAAACAATAATTACATCAACGTACCTAATTTCGATAACAAATAATGAACTAAAGAAGTCAGCACGCAGATAAAAAAGAAATAAGAATTTAAGGAAACATTTTGTACAATGATTTTCCATCAATACGTAGGTACATAATTAGGAGGCAAAAGTTGAAGCTAAAAAAGAAAATAGACATAAATTGTATCGCATAAATAAGAAAATATCGGCATTGTTATTTTTGTTTTAATTTTGTGGTAAAAACTCAAATTAACCTCGGCCTTAGTGAAATATCGCAATATGAACGAAACATGAGGAAAATTACAGAGAATATCTTCGCTTCGTGACGTATATCGTTAGCTTCGTGAATAAAATTAGCATTATACATATTAGAGCAAATGTATTAAATGCCTCACAAACGAACATTTGCTCTTCAATTTAAATTATTGTAATTTATACGGCTATCTCGTCGGCAAAACAAAAAGCCAAGATTTATTGTTTGAATATTTAAACGTATATTTTAAAAACCTACATTTAATTGAGCAGTTATTAATGTATATCAGCTTTTGTTTGTAGTTGGTTGTTTGAGGTGTACTCTATTATTTACTGCTCCAACCCTCCGCCAGCCGCCGCCACCCGAGACGCGAACTAAGCGACCCAAATATATCAATTCTCACCGGATATCTTTGTTCTAGCCGACACCATCTTTGTGTACTATGAGGTAAAGTGAACAGACGTGTTGTGACACTGTGTCACAGGAAGGACGTATGATTGCAGAAATAGAGCGTGCTGGTGTCCTTGCGGTGAGCGGCGTGTTTGCTGCTCGGAACTCAAGGAGAGATCACGTTGCCTCCTATAATTGAGATCACGTAGCGTATAATAAAGTTCTTACGTATTATTGTTAAATCAATTTAAATCCAAATATCTAGTAAAAGTGCCACCCGCTTCACTTCAACGTAAATAGAAAACGATTCCGTGTCAACACAAATTTATTGTAACAAGCTATCATTTACTTTTTATGCATGTTTGAATATTAAATAACGACTCTATTATAAGTTCGTGTCTCTGTTGCCTTGACTTAATTTTTAATGCGGTAATAACATTTTATGAATACTTACATAAATGTCTCAGGCGGTTTGTATGTGTCATAAAACATGTATGGTGTAACGTCTTCACTCCATTGTTGTCTCAGCGGCGCCGAGCCTGCTCTATATCATTGTTTAACAAACAGTAACACACCGACAAGCCGACTCCTACTATTTATGCGGATATTTGAAGTTAACTTGCATTTCATCTGCCTTGAGTTCATCACACCTTTAATTAATTAATCCATAGATTAGAATATAATACAAAAACATTTATATGTAATTTTCTTCAATGGTCTCAGACACGATGTGAGAATAATGCAAAAAAGGAGTTAACGATGTTTATATTCGTATATTTACGATATAAGATAAAGTGATCGTATATCGTAAATATACGATCACTTTATCGTACGGAGAAAGCTTTCAGAAATTAACATACAGAAAGAACATATAGAAATTTTGATGTAAAAATTGCATGAAAATGTAAAATATTACCAACTATCGGTAGTGCCCACAATGTACGACACATTGTATTATTTACTTACTTGAGTTATATACTACGTCGTGGCGATGCGAGACGAACGGCTGTTGAAATTCGATACTAATGTGTACCAAACATTTGGCACATCTCAGTATCGCACTGTGTGTGTAGAGTCAGATCGTTCGCGTAATGTATCCACAAATATTTGTTAGCTTTCGATAATATCATGAATTATAAAGCTCGGTCATCAGCAAGATAAGCTTTACATACGTAAAGCTGTTATCAATATTTACGAGATAACGTAATGTTATTTGTATGAATCGTATACATAAATATGTCTTCAGAGTTTAAGTTATAAAAACTAAACCCTCGTATGTAAAGATTTGTTAAAAGGACGCATACAATTAATGTAACACGCAAACTTAACCTAGTAACTGAACGAACGACGTCCTTCGCGTCGTCGTCGCATTGCACAAAAAACGTGACAAAAAAATGTTGGCAGCCGAAAACAATTTAAGGCTAAAGTAATCAGTGCAGTTGTGGAGAGCTGTAACCCCCCCCCCCCCCCCGCACCGACACCGCCCCCCCTCCACTGCAAGTCTGAAATGTTAATGAAGGAGAACAAAGCAATATTGTTTCCGTAACTAATTGTAATATTTTGCGTTAGGGATATAAATTCCATTCTATTGTGGGATATACCATTATACTTATTTACTTTATTTTTTTGCTTGTGTTAAATAGTTTATTTTATTATTATTTAATAGAATTATGCAATTATTAAGTATAGGTATGAACATTGTATAAAATAAAATTTACCCTATATCGTTGATTCGTTCAATAAACTAGGAGCAATGTAATTGCAGAAATACCAAACGCCAGGCGCTCTCGGTCGCCGGATGCCGCCAGTGCAATGGAATTTTCAATCATTATTAATAATGTTAGAACTTAAATAGGGCGTAAAGGTACGTCGAAATGGAATTAAAAGTTCCTTAACCTACTTCGTAGATAATAGAAGACAATTTTCTTAATGCCAACTAATAACTAAACCATGAATGACCGATAAACAACAAGCAATATTATTGCGAAATACAAAGCGAAGCGTCTGCTGGAGACGTATATCTCAGGCAGACCTCGTACAAACACAATACAGACCGTTGTGCCAATTTGAATAAACCATTGAATGCTTGGAGCTTAGATTTATTTACCTTGAAATCTTCTTAGGCAAGAACCTATATCAATTAACATGGTTTGTTAAAGATTCAAATAAAAACAAATATCTAAAGGAATATTTGTGGCGGATCAAAGTATTCAGTCGCCCCGGTTTGGTGAGCAGAGCACCTACAGCAGAGATATAAGCACGTGCGTCAATGGCCGACCGCGCCGCGATGACGGCCTGTCTTCTCAATGCTCTCATTTTACGACGACAATAAACCGATCTGTTAATTTACTTTTTATGTTTCTTTTCGCGCGTTACTTCACGTTTAATTGACGAGTTATTTTTTTCTTCCAAAGTTTTACTACGTTTGGGACAAAGGGATTTAAATAAACACAAAACACTGCTACAGTGTAGAAATAAAACAGTAGATGCCTTCTAATGATAACCCGTGATTTTGACATATCTCCTAAACAACAAACCTACGTACGAATTTTTAAACTGTTTAATTATTGAAAATGAAATGCATACATTATAATCACAATAGCAATGTTCTTTATAGTAACATTGCTCTGAAAAGTCAAGAGGCATTTTGGGAGAGAAAGTTTTTGTCCCAGGTAGTAAATAGGCTTGTAAATTTGTATGTCGCGGGTTTGTTTGTTTCGTGCATCGACATACTCTTGCCCGTACCATCTTGACCGCTTGTAACCGAAACAGCTCAACCGGCTTTACAGGATGTGGTGAGATAGTTATTTGATTCTTGTTATTCCCGGAAGTATATTTGGTATAGCGGTAAAGTGAGGCTTCTGTTTTTTTAGATTGACTTTTTGATTCTCGGACGAGCAGATTTAGATCAAAAAGAGCTAATGTAATGTAAAGATTATGCAATTATGAAGTCTTTACCTAGTTTTTACCACCTACTGCTGTTGTTTGACAATTTTTTATTATTTAAAAGTTTTAATTTTCCTTATTGTATCAATTTATTGATAGTTTGTCATATAAAAGTCATCAACATCAGCTTCACTATCTATTGCTATTATATCATTGTGAAACGGTGTCGGTGTCAGTGTCGGTGTCGATGTCGGTGTCAGTGTCGATGTCGGTGTGCGCAAGGGAATACGATTTCATTTGTTTTCCAATAACTGCATTAATAAAAGCTATATCGGCTTCTCGCAATTTCTACTCGCAACCATTTTAAATTGCGGAGAGAATTGCTTTGTTATTGTTAGCGGAGGCGAGGCTTATAGCGTTTGTTTTACGTTTATTGCACGTTATCCAACGCCGAAATCGATCTCCGGCCGGATTCGCGCTACTTGCAATAACTATAAGCATTCCCAGGTTAGGTACTTATAACACCGTTATGTAGTTCCACGCATGTTCGTGCGCCGAAACATAGGTACCCTAATTATGATGACGTCGATAAAAGCCATGTGCGGATAAAGTAACTTGTATTGTTTTTAACAAACGTTATAAAAAATGATAATTATGTATTATAACAAAATTATGGTTATTTTATTTGTGTTAGAATCGCCAGTTTAAATACACTATGTAAGCGGACTTACGCACCTTATTTAATATTGTCGGCGCGCAATTCGCACTTGTTCTTAATAAATTTAGGGTATCGAGTGGCTGAGTCAAACACTCGAGACTAATTCTCATGTCTAGGCATGATTCAGAACTTAGTAATGTGTGTTGTGCGAAGTGCGCAGGCGCAGGACAGGCGCAGGGTAGGGCAGCGGCAGGGTACATGATGTTCTTAACCAATTCACTGCCATATGATACCGGAAGACGCCCTAGAAGTCCGCGCCAACCGACATGAAAATAGAAAACTTCAATTCTTTTTAATAAATTTTCTTTCGAGGAAATTATATTTGTAGTCAAAGAAAATGGCATGATTTTATTTAGTAAATAATTAGCGTTATGTTATATACTTACCCTTAATACTTATTAATTACTAATTACTTAATTACTCTTAATTTAAAAGTTAAAGGTCCCCATAAAAAGAGCATTCATTGATCATGGATTATATAGTAAATACTTTGTTTGTCCCAGTGCCAGCCGCGTCATCTCCATCATGAACCTCGGTCGTGAGAGTCGAAATTATTTGACAAAATTCATTTGTACAATAAATTACAATAATTTTTGCGTCTCTTGTATTTGTTTGGAAATAATAAGCTTTATTGTTGCTTAATTCATAAAACTTATATACAATATGAATATTAAAGAAATCAGCAGTCGGTTACTACAAAAACAACACCATTGCTAACATAAATATCGCTTTTCACTTTTGATCATAAAAGTAGGTACTTACTATATTTCTTATTTTCTTTTTTACCTTCCCTTCAATACAAATAATATTATCACGTCAGAACCGTGCCTGTGAATAGAACAGTCTCGCGGGAAATCGGAGCTCAAGCTAAATACAAATATAAGTGAATATCATCGCAGCACAACTTACATAAAAAATAATATTTTGAAGAAGTAGGTATTTTTTTTTTAGGATTTTTCTTTTATTATAAGAAATAATTTGTACTGGTACAAAATATAATTTCATATAGACGGAGTTCACATGTGGGCTGCATTCCCACGACAAAGTGTCAAATACGAACACAAACACTCAAAGCTGCAACTAATGATGTCGCCGGCGCCACTGCTCCGAGTCGCGCCAAGTTTGCGAGTACCCTTATCACTCATGTCCCTTGACTGCCGACTGAACACTGAGGCCATCGGCCACACTATAGCCTTTTTTTTATAATCGGCGGGAACCCTGAGAAACTGGAGATGCTTTGATGATCTTTAAGAAATTGATACGCTCACTTCTTGAAAGACTCTTAAAAGGCGTTCTGGTTTGGATATACCGCCGTGGACAGACCATTCCTCAACGAGGCAAGAAATTAGGCGAGAATAACGCCGTTTAGGAATGCCAGCTACAAAAGTCACGGCGCACTATCTCACTCTAAGTTACTCACACAGTCTTTTTGCAGCGACTCAGTCTTAATATAGTCGCGAAATAAACGCAACCATCCATAGCTCATAAACTCTCGCCCACATAATTATAATTACCTAGGCGATAACGCAATACAGTTATGGGTTGAAATAGTAACACGATGCTGTGTTATGTTATTATGTTCTTAGCTTCCCTGTGCTTTTCGCTGCCTGCCTCACACCTACACCTCATTTGTACGTCGTTGGTATGCTAGTACGCACACTTATTAATAAAACAGTGCTAAAGATAAATACGATATTCATTGAAGGCACAACATGTTTAACTGAACTGCATAGTAAACACTCGTGATAATAAAACATTGTTAATTCTGTACTTCGATTGTATAACTTGCAGGAAATAAGCTGGACTAATTAATACGCGATGCTTTTTCAAAATATGGTAATACTTTTCAACATAGTTATTTATAAAAATATAATACATCGCATTTATGTGAGTATTCGAAGAAAATGTAGAATAAATTGTAGTAAATTCAATTTGTAAGATCGGGACACGACAGGAACCCGCCGCCGGCGATATCCCAGCTGCGAGCCTACACTCACGAAGCGAGTCTGTTGTTGATAGATCGTCTGTTGGACTATTCAAATGCTTTATATTTATTTGAGTAGTTATAGATATTTTAGTACATGATAATATATATGATGAGAGCCGTGCGTAGCTTCTGAGTGGGCAACATGCCGGCGGCCGCGTGTGGTGCGCAGATGAACCTGGCCACGTGACTAGCACGCGGCGCACACGCGGCGCAGTCCATTCAAACGTCAACGAGGCGAGGCATTTAATTAAAACCTTCTGAATTATTACATTCAATTAAAATCAAATATTACATTTATGTTTTGGAAGGACATTTTTAATAAGTGTTAAGGACGCATTTAATTAGTTGACAAAGACATCTCAGGAATCTGAACCGAGTGACCTCGTTAACACTCGAATTGTCTTCCTAGGGCCTAGTGCATCATGTATAGTGCCTAGTGCCTTGTGCTTACTGCCATGTGCTCTATCACGCACACGGGAGCGAGTCGAGAAAGCCTTGTGTCGTCGAGTGCGTCACGTTTTATTCGTTGAAACGAAAGCGAGGATCTAGGATTTCGTATTTTACTCAACATTACTGCGCTGGAAACTAACATATTATAATTAACATACAAAGTTGCCGGTGAAGTATCCAGTACTCCATTAGTACCTTACTTAAAGTAAAGGATTGCGATAAAACACGTAGCTTCAGATTTTATTTGATGTTAAATTAAAACATAAATGTTATCTACTTGTTTATTTGAAGATGTGTGAGATATTATACGAAAATAAACCATAAGTTAAACGTATTGATATATTAACCACGTGCTCCATTCCGCGGCCAAATTGCGGAAATAAACTGCTCTATCAGCTTAGCGTCCGTATTTTATTGTCCCGTTGTGGCGCATCGGACACAAGCCCTGCCATATCCTATCGCTGCAGAATTTGGCAACATTTCAAGTTAAAAGGATTTCATAGTTTGTGCAACACGTTGTAGGTATATTTGAACCGCACTAGGATTACATTCATGTCTGCAGAGCTACTTACCACACGTAACAAACTACACACTAATTTTATCGATCAATCGTTCAGCAAAACTTTCCGTTGATGTAAACATGTCGGCTCTGTTTTTGTGGTACTTATGACGTGCAGAGATCCGTGATTGCTGCTTAGCGGTGGCGATCATGTTTGTTTGAATCTGCGTATCTTTACACTTATATAAAACAGCTGTTGTACATTTTCTTGTGCGATGGAATCTGGAAAATGACTAGCATTTAAAAATTCACAAAATGACCTCTCCCTTTGTTTCATCCGAAGTAAGCTGTCCTTACCGGTAAGTAAATATGTATCTGAGCCTCGAAACAATATTATCAAATATGAGAAAAGTCTGTATATTTCAATGTGAGGTAGGTCCGCTGGGGTACAAAGGCAGTTGCCGGCTGATCGTCGCCGCGGCCTCGCTGAATCTTGATTCAGGAATTATTCAGCCAATTGAGGCTTGTTAAAGTGCATTCAATCCAATCTGTCGCAAACAGATTTCATTTGTTGACGAGTGACCACGTCTATTGACAATGAAGGTGCAAAGCTGTTTGGCCTCCGTTCCTAGATCTGTATTAATATCAACGACGACCGTAATTCATAAGTAATGAAGTTGAGACCTCACCTTGTATCATTGATTAATCAATCAACAATTAAGACATCGATAGACATAATAATTATAAATAAAGTTTTTCCCAACAGCTTCAGTTATTTTAGTCACAAACCGCATATCACATTACTGTTCCGCAACGATACGAGAATACGAGGTGAGGAGAAAGCCTTAAATAATATGTTGCAATAGCGAACGGCGGGCGATGCACATACGTGCAAGTGAGTGAGGCAAACAGGTATGAAAGGACCACACAAAGTGGAAATCCACAATTTCTGTCCAATCATGTGGAAGTAACACAGACTTACTTTTATAAAATACTGTTTTGATTTTCACGCCAGGTCTCGTCCGGCATGTTTATCTAACAAGTATGATTAATGTGTTACGGTGGTTCGGGTGCGATCCGTGTTTGTTTACTAAACAATTTCCTGTTGGGTTCTTGCAAGCAGGCGTCCAGGCCAAGCCGATCACGTCGGCTCCTCAGCCGGGCGGCCTACATCGGCCGTGCGTCCAGACCAAGCTGAACCGAGCAGGCGGCTCCAGCTCACATAGTTTATTATTAGAGCATCCACCGCAACGCACGAGGTCGCCCTAGTTGTCATCATCATTCAAACACGCCAAATGTCTCACTCACTCGATTGGTGTTCCATTGATAATGAAACATTCCATAGTAAACATGTCTTATTAATTATGGGCTTTAATATGATTTTGTTTAACTTTCTATTATAAGATATTTGTTAATACAGTGTAGTGACAAGTATTATAACAAACAATGTTAGCCATATGCACAGGTGGGCACAGTTAATCGAAAAGTTAACTTCGTTAATCGTTAATTCGTTAATTAAAAAATTAACTTCGTTAATCGTTAAAGCGTTAAATTCTCGAAAATTTAACGCAAGTTAAAGTTAATCGTTAACAGTTAACCATACCAAAATTATACATACTAATTTCACACTTATGTAGCGACACTTGTTTAAAATAGTAATTTGACTATACATTTATAGAATGTACACATTAGTATTAGAGACAAGTATGAATGCATTATAGTATATTTCATTACGAGTGCGGAAAGCCTGTCATTGCAAAGAGTTCCGACAAATGTCTACCCGAGCCGAGACGCAGCCGAAGGTGAGGGTTGACAGTAGGAACCAGTTGTAATGACAGTTTCGCACGTGTACTAAACAACTATTTTTGATACAGTTGCGAAATAATGAAGCAATTTAATAGAATAATAAAAACACAATAAGCTCAACTAACTAAAATGTTTGGAAAATTGCGCCAACCGTAAAAGAATACAAACAGAGATTTTTTTGTTTTCTTCATCCATTCTGGGTAGGCAAAGGGAACTATGCCCAAACAACTAAGTCTTCAGTAGATTATTTTTATTGATGTGAAATAAAAATGAAATTTAATGAGATGAAATAAAATGAAAACTAACCTAATTCATTGAATCAAATCATTAAATCTGATATTGTGACAAATTAGGGGCTTCTTTTTAGAAATATTTGCATGAATCATAAAAACTTCAATGATTCTTTTTTGTAAAAACTTCGTGGTTGGTTTTTCTTTTTAGCCGACTTCAAAAAGAAAGAGGTTATCAATTCAACTGTATTTTTAACAGACATTATTTTGACAGTTGGGAAAGAGAATGCACGAGTTTGGAAAATCTAAAGAAAAAGCACGAGTAAAAAAGTGTTTTAATACAGTTGCTCAAAAAGTGGTGCATTACAGGGACGAAGAGCGTTCGGAATGTGGGCTATTACATACTCGTAATGAAATATGCTATTTCGAACCTTCTTTTGATTTTGCTTGTTGGTTACGTCTTTCCCGGACGCTCTGATGCATCACACTTGCACGCGAACTTCACATATATCAATTATCAACTCTTTCGTTCACCATTCGAGTCGCCGCCAGTCGCCCAACATAGTTGAACTTACGAGCGTGGCGTGGCGCATAATTTAAACAAAATGACAGCACGTCTCCAAGTTTCTAATTTAACGATTAACGGACTTTTTTTAACGGAAGTTGAGTTTAACGGAAGTTAACAAAAGCGTTAACACTTTTTGAAGTTAACTTAAAAGTTAATCCGTTAAGCAAAATGTTAACTTCGTTAATTAACGATTAACGGATTAACGAGTTAATGCCCAGCTCTGGCCATATGTTTATTGAGTATCGCAACGTGTTTGTGCCGCGCTGCACATAATTTATACTTTTTTGCAATAAAACCCGCTCCGCCGGCAGAAATAAGCCAAGATGATAAAAATGGTGTTTGTTTGTAGCACTGAGTTGTCGTGGACATATGTTAACTTCAGTACTCACGTCATACCTACATAAGTCATTCCACTCGGAGCGCATCGAGTAAGTACCTAAGTACATACCTGCAACTCATAGTCATACGGTCATATAATCGATCATGATTTTTTTGATCAGATTATTACCGCTATAAAAATATTATTTTTTAGTACAATTTATACAAAGTAATCTTTACTCCGCAGCAGGCGCCCGTCTCGGTTTTAAAGATCAATAAAATCGTATTAAAATAATTTTTAACGTGTATGTTGAGAATGTACAAACGGAACGTGAGAGGGGCGTCCCGGGCACTGGCGACTAGGCGTCCGGCGTCCGGCGTCCCGGCGGCAGGTTACGACTCTAAACGACGATCTCGCTGTAAATAAATTTAAAATGATTATTTATGCTCAGCCTAATGACGCACGTATAAATACAGATCTCATCGGACGCTTTAACAAGATTTATTTGTAGCTCAAACTTCAAAAAAAGATTTCCCTAATACTGGACTAATATATGAAGTTAATTATTGCTCTATATCACTGTCACACTGCACTTGTAGAGACCAGCGGGCGAGCCGCGTTCGGCGTCACAAGGGCAACAGGCAGCATTCCTGTCATTCGCCACTCGCCACTCGGCGCGCAGCTGAGGTTTCACCTGGTCACGTGGTCAGTGATCGCCCAGTCCGTTGCACATCGCACTACGACCTCTGCGACTGCCGACATAAACACATTGTTCGTGCTGCTTCGCTGACTATTATCTTACTTCAATCGCTCTACAATATGTTTGTATTCCGTTGCTATTTGATGCCAATTAAATTGTTCAATGAAACATGTCGTCCACTTATAGGGCGTAACGGTCAACTCGCTGCGTTTTTGTGCGTGAGATACATGGCCGGCCTTGTAGGGGAAGCCAGGCTCGGCATGCGCGGGTGCAGGGAGGAAGGGGGTCGGAGTCTCGGATGCCTGACACATGATAGCGCTCACCTTACCGGGAATTCGGCGGAATTATAATAAAAGAGTTTATAAGAAACGAACAAGCCGTTCGCCTTGTGTGCAGTAATCGATACCGTGTCATCGTAGATATGAACACAACCACAAGTATGACATTGAATATCAGAAATTTTAGTAAGTAGTATCGCATTGTCGCGTTACTTCATTTTTACTCGAACATTAGATCATTATATTAAAGTAATGTAACGAGATGATAATGTGGGTCCTGATGGTAAGTACTGAGTAATGAGAGCACATCGTACTGCTGAGGCAGTGACATGCGACATGTACGGTTGTGGCAGGAGGTCGCAGGGACTGCGGGGCTGCGGGGCGCGGCCACAGTGCGGGTACCGTTAGCACAACAGTAGCGCGCGCGGTGACCGTGTCAGCACTCAGTGCCGCGCTGAGCCGCGCCACTGCCTCGGCTAACCATACACCACTCTTCTACAGCCATTGCCGCCAGAACACGATTCTCTTACCGTGACTTACAAACAATAACAACAGATATATTTAGATCAACTCGACTTACTGACAAGACGCCCAGTCGACGAACCTTACCGACTGTTTGTCATCTATCCTTATTAGTAAGTGTTGCCATACCAGTAGCCGTCCGTCCGCTCCGAAGTCGACTGCATTGCATTGACCATAATGAACAACATTAGTTAATAATCGCCTCGCCAGGTAAAAAATTCCCAGGCAAAATTCCGAGAATGCCAGATCTTTTTCTTCGGCCTTTGTGCGATAAACTCTACTGGTGTCAGCTTGGCTTAATTGAACGCTACAAAATACTTTGTAAGACTTTATTCTCCAATTCCCTGAAATAATTGTTTTGTTTTACTAAAACTAAAATATCTTCGTATTTTTTCAATGGTGTGATTACAAAGAAACAGGGTTTGTTTAACGCCCTACTCTAATTTCAACACAGTTACAGTAAACAGTAAACGGTTGCGCCGCAAACGATCAACGATTTTATAAACGGCACAGAACATGTTCCATGCGGAAGAGAGCGGATATGTACAAACAACTATATACTTTATTTATTTTTACGAATTTAAGGTGATTATTTATAATCCTTAAAGGTTTACGAATAAGAAGATAACATCGTTTCAACTGCTTCGTTTGTGTCGATACGAAATAAATATTCAGCGTGTGCTTGTTATCAGCTAAATGAGTGTGAGAATGCGCAGATACCCGACGAAAACCAGAATTGTTTTAAACCGATATTAATTGGATCGAAAACCATATACATTGAGCCGGCTCATGGCACTTCCTTGTGCTACATCACACTTACAATGTTTCATTAAATATGCAGTTTAAATATAACTATGTGATGTCATCACCAGCTATCTGTGATAACCTACAGCTGTCATCGGGGGCGCGGGCAATTTGAGGCACTTGGTATGCACCCTCCCTTATCTCAGTGAACCCACAGGGCCATTGTTATGCGGCGAGTCCCGAATTCTATTCCTAACTAAATGATTTATGTCAAGATATCAGGAGTGATCACTCTGATGTAGTAAGGATCACTAATCTAATTTTTATTACAATTCTTATAATATGTAAGTATTGTAACAGTCAATCATGGAAACCATATCATTACATTGTACGTGAGTATTCTGATGATAATGCGAGTGCCGGCAGTGCGTCAGGTGCGGCCTCTGATGGCAGCTGCCTTCGCAGATCACTTCCCGGTACGGCTGTGTGCCGGCGCCGGCGCACTGCAGGGACACGCGGCGCGCCTGCAAATGACTGCACTTACTGCGCCGCACCGGAACACATTAAATCCACGTTGTTTATGCAAATACATTTATATTCATTGTAATGAACATTGTAATTGCCGCAATCTGATCGCATAGGAATTATTATACTGTGGATATAAATAGTTTGTCATTCATCTCTCAATGAATATCACTGTACTATCGGTGAGCCTTCTGTTGTCCGATCATTAGTACGCTGCGCTGTGTAGAGAAGTAGAGGCGGACTAATGATAATTGATGATACAGGTGTATAATATATTATGCGTTAATCTGTATGTAACATTAGTTTCATTCTTTTCTCGGAAACAACTATCGGTCATCCCCCACGCCCACAGAACACAACGAATTAAGATAGACAACCCAGCATCACTATGCAGCGAATTAGTTTTGTTTGTGAAGTAAGTGTTAATTAGATGTTACCTTTGTAACGCAACAGTTCATTGTAATATTTTCATTCAAATGTCACGCTGCGGTGATTATCAGAATGCAATAACTGCAGCGTGGCAGCGGAGTGTAGCAGCATGCAACGGCAAGGTCCAGCGTGCTCCCTGCAAAACGCTGTGGCTGCAGGCTGCAGGCTGCAGGCTGCAGGCTGCAGGCCAGACGCCAGTCGACCCGCAAGTAACGGCATATTGTACAAAATTATATACATAATATTGCATAAACCATGTATGAATAAATGTAAATGAGAAATAAGTTGTATTTTTATCTGTATGTTTATTTTTTTATCGTGTCCTTTTAGCACAAGAATTATTATGCTGAATGAACGATAATACCTCTTCCTCATTTCACATTGTTTGTATTCTCAATGCAGTTATCTCTTGAGGGTTTATTTTGCAGACACAATAATGCACATAATAATAAAATTCAATAAGAAATTCAAAATCATTGATACAGTCATATTGTAGATTAGATGCAAGCAATTAAGATAATTTATAGTTAGAGTTTAAAGAGTTCAAAGAACGTCGGTGGCTCAGGGGTTTAGCACTTGACTTGTAAATCTACAGGTCCCGGGTTCGACTCCGCCATATAATGTGTTTTTCAACTTTCGAATTGCATATTTGTATGTTTACGATATTCCGACCTTTTTACGGTGGAAGAAAAATATCGTGATACAATATGCACATATCGATGGAGAAATTCAAAAGATGTGTGTTGAAGTGAACTAATTCGCACTTGGAGAACGTGGTTGCCTAAAGGCAGGCTCGAACCCCCCAGATGGGGACGTGCATGTAGCCCACACCACCTCGATAGTCTCAGTTTAGTAGGCTCAGCCGAGGTGACGGAGCGCGTCTGCCCACACTCATAATAGGAATAGTACGTACGTAGCAGTAAGTTTTCAACTCTGCATAACGATGCTTTCACTTGGACACGTTTAAAAAAATAATACAAAGGACTATTTTTTTTAAACAGAAAAAAGCTCAAGGTAGTCAAATCTAATAAACTACAAACTGGTTAAGTCAACAAAGAAGGCACGCATGAAACCAAACAATAATCTCGAAACCTGCGTCACCGCTGCAGCTGTCGGGTGCCCTTGATTCATCCGATAGTTAGTATTGAGCTTGTTGAAATGCGCATTTAGAATACCATTGCATAAATTGTTATCCGTGAATTGATGTCCTGTGTGGAGTTCGATAATGAAATCGACTCGCGGGGGTTTCGTTTTAAATTGAAATCTTGTCCGCCACCGCACCGCACCGTACCGCATCTCACAACACCTCTGAGTGAAAACAGTGTTCTCTTATACAAATGTTGACCTTTCAAATAAATACATATGTGATTACAAGCAGGATGCTTTTATGCAGTTCCCGCAGCAGTACAACAAAAATATTTTTATAAAGTATTCTGCGGAGAACTTTGATGGCAACTCGCTAGAGACGCTAGCGCGCCAGGGGAGAGACGCGTTACCTTAATGTTTCACTTGCACTCAGCATTCTGTATCTGTATGCAGTTCAATGCATGTTGGTTGTGAAAATTTTGTTTTATTTGAGCTGGAGTTTTGTGTTGTGTGGATTTTACTTGTAATTTGATGAAGCATGAAATATTACTCAATCATAAGTTTTGACTATGTTGCAACCTTGTTACCTGTAAAATTGTCTTTATTATGTGTAAGTAACAAAACATGTAAAATAATAATTGCATAACAAAGCATTTGAACTGAATTAGTAACAAACCAAAAAAAATAACGTAGTCACCTAATTATAGAGTGACGTTTGTCGATGATCGCAATTATGCTATGTGAGCATTTTTCTATTTATACTTTAACGCATATTATAATTGTTTAGTTTTACATACGGTAAATAATCTTACTTTTGTACTTTGAGTCCAAAAGTAAGATTATTTGCTTAACGACACTGCACTTCTGGCTAATAATAAAATTTATTTTAATGCCAGTTGATGGTCTCGCGCTTTACTCTCCTTCATTATATTTAACATACGGCTGTTGCGTGACTACACGATGTTTTGCTCAGAAAGGCAACATTGCAGATCGAGGCGCGTTTTGAGCGTGCCATGTGAAAGCGTGTGCCTGTCGGCCGTCACGTCCGGGCCCCGGCGCGGCGGCCACTGTGACGTCACCGCACACTCCACTCGTCTCTCCACCGCAAGTAGATAATATTCACTAAATTATGTGTGTCGAGTCGAGTCTTGTGTCTCTAGAATCTTGTCAGCCGTTTCACTGATAACGGCCACAAGACGTTGCCTTCCGACGCGACGCACACAATTACGGCCGCTGTGTGGAATGTTCCTGATTACAATACCATTATGTACTTTTTGATAATAATAGAAAATGTTCCGGAACGAGTCCTTATGACGATGAATCTATACGAATTGTAATATTAGTAATATGTTGCTCGACAAAGAACAAGAGTTTTTGCCTTTTTTATTTACATAAAAACTTATTAGTAGTATCTAGGTTAGGTAGGTCTTTAAATATAAAATAAGCAATTGATTGAGTCACGGCGATGAAATTTCACGGGCTTTGGAAAGATTTTTGTTAACCAGTGGACAACATCGAGCCGCCAACTTGGATGTACAT
This sequence comes from Papilio machaon, assembly GCF_912999745.1. NCBI lineage: Eukaryota > Metazoa > Arthropoda > Insecta > Lepidoptera > Papilionidae > Papilio > Papilio machaon. Next base: position 106,366 of record NC_059989.1, on the reverse strand, counting down.
ATCTACCCGACTGCCTTGTGTCGTGTATGGTATTTAAGAAATGTGGTTTGTCCAGAGAATGGAGTGGCTGTGTCAGCCGCGGGGCCGCTCTCTGCGATAGCACTACCTATAATTTTCTTTAGTTTGACTCTTTTCAAAATAAGCAAATAAAACGGGCGCTAGAGTCTCCGCGTATTCCACACTCCGGAAGTAACAGCTCAAATGTTATTGATTGATAAAGTTTGTACGCTCGCCTCGCGACGCGCGACGCGGAATCAATTATGTAAAGTGTAACAAACAACATAAAATAAGACCACAGATATTGTCTGCGTATGTTTTTGTCGTGAAGTGTGATGTTTATCCGTCGCTTCCACAGAAAGCTGGCGACAATGGAGTTGAGTTAGTGCGATTCTTTGAAATGTTCAACAATGTGGCCATGTTCTCGGTAAACACTATTTGAAAAGAATAACTCGAATAAACTGACATCTGTTTCCAAACTCATGTACAAGGACAACAAAAAGGCTCTGCCTGTAAAAAGTGTGGAGTTCTGTGACAGATGTACCTACGCCGAACCTACAATCAAAAGCTTGACAAAAATATATAATTAAAGACATATGCTCAGACGCCAAACTACTATTACTATTATAATAACAACAGGGCGAGAGTTTGTGCTCGCTTTCCGTGTGATACTGTTGTTGCTGTAACTTGCAGACTAACGGATGTTTTCATTGGCACGCTGTTGAAATATCATATTACTTGGAAAATAAACTTGTTGGACCGCGTCAATGTGAAATGGGTAATGTTTATTTTATAGTTGAATTTTTTACTTGGTTACTTTATTATCTTACTTATTTTAAACCACAATGAATTATGAAGTATTGGAGTCATTAACAATTCAACGTGTTTTCGATAGTCGAAGTGTAAATGAACTATAAAATTAAGCTTAAAGAGTAAACACCGCACTGGCTGTACGTGTTCTGTTTTATAGTTTGTGGTAGATCGGCGGCGGAACATCCTGTACAGTGCAGTACACTGCTCAGTAATTAATGGACTGCTACATACACTCCCACACACTTTTACATACTTAACGAACAAACCGCATTAAACAGTTCAACGTCTGTATTTTCCGGGACGTAGGCAATTAACGAGTCTTGGTCTTGAGCCAATTTCGAAAAAAACTCCACCGCAAACTCGATTTAACCACGCTACTACTTACAATAATCAAAGCGGCTGTAAAAAGCGGCAAAGATACGCAACATGTAGCCACTAGTCATCTAGTATCGAACTCGCGAGTCGTTACCGTTGAGCTGTTGTGTAGTGATAGAGTATACCAGAGCCGGCGCCGGCGATCAGAGGCGGCCCGCCTCACGCCGCGAGCCGCCGCCCGCCAGATGCCGAGCTAACAGACATCAGATAAACGGCAATTTGGAAAACATTATCGTCTATAAATCTACTCGAGTTATAACTGATTTACAGCTGCGCTATTTATAATGTGGCCATCTTACGTACATATATATGTAATCCGTTTAGCCAATTTCATAGAACATTAGCGATGACTCACATTGAATTATGAAGCAGATCATCTTACAGGAAGAGTGGGTACATTTAATTTGCATGTATTTGTAACTTTAGATGGCAATGTAGTTAAACAACCCCCTCAGGAACAAATTCAAGCGAATACAAACTGTAGGCCACATTGCCAGAGCGTTGGGGAGGGGGGGTGGCGGAGTCCACTGTGCTCTTGACGTCCTTTCTATTCGATGAAATTAACCGCTTAAGCTCTTTAAACTGTCATGTTAAATGACATTTGTTTAAAGATTTATAAAATATTCTTTACTTAATAAATAAACATACAAAATTGCATTGATTTGTTAATACATATTTTGTATATATATACATATTTAATAATTACTACGATCTATATTTGAATTTCCCATATTTTTTGTATTATCCTGATGATTGTGAATTCCCATTCAGAACCGAACCTAATTAATAAATACATCTAACTACAGAGCAAGAGCAATTGTGGCAATCATTTAAGTGCTGAATTCTTATAACAGCTAAACGAAGCCACGCAACTTTTGCAAGTCATTACAAACTCAAGATTGGTGCCAAGACGTGTCTCAAATTAAAGAATAATGACATCAATAAACACACGCAATGTTTTCCATCAGAATATTGCAGGATAAGCCGGTGTAGTATTAAAAATAGATGAAGATGATGGCCCAGTGAAGACACAGAGCACCGTAGAAGCGGTCAGCCGGTCGAGCGGTCGAGCGGTCGAGTGGTCGGCCAGTCGGTCGGCCATTAGCGCGCTCGTTAACACGTCGAGTGCTGCAGCTGCATCATCAAACTCCTCGCGATGCGGCCCACTTCGTCCCGCCACCGCCTGTGCGCGTGCAGTACGCAGCAGACACACCTCGTCTCACTTACATGTTACATATATACTTTTGCGAAAGTTTCTACTTTACAACCTTAAATGCGGAATTAAAAAAAGAAACGGTTACATTGTGGCAAGTACAACATTTTAAATATACAATTGGCGCTACTTCCTGTCTCGAGCGAGCATCCACGTCTCCTTCACGATCACCGTCAGTTCTGGATCACCTTTATTTTGTTCAAATATGCAACATTCTTGTATCGTCTTCACAAGAAGATCAGACTTATCGCTTCAAAAGCAAAAGAGGCGGAGTGCCGCCAGCAAATTGCACTGTAAGTAGTGGCTCAATAATAAGTTGTACTAAATTGCATTAATAATTATTTGTTTTACAATAATTAATAATGAGTTCAAACAATGCCGTTAGGAGGCGATAATGATGTCTTGATGAATGTCATATATACTATAATTATTAATTACTTCCTCTCTAGTACGATCGCTGGCAACGTACAAGAATGTTTGTTAATATCTGGGTGTCAGTTGTAACGGGTGAAGTTGTGTGGCCCAGTATCTCTCAGTGCCCGCCTGACCTGACTTGCCGCTTGCCGCCTGCTACTTGCCACCTGTGTAACGGTAACGAGCAATTGAAATCACACATTTTATTGTGTCATTTGTTGAATTAAACCAACAAACAAATAAAATGTCTCAAATTATTTTTTGTCAATAGCATGTAAAATGTCGCCTTCCCTTCGTTAGCGAATACTCGCCTCACATCCCTCGTTTAGCCGCCGCACTGCGCGCTTTAATCGTGGGGTGTTTAAAAGATACCCTAGAAAATAAAGGAGTGCCGCAACCGGCTATTGTGTTACGATCCGACATCGCAGGGGACAGCACGGGGAATATATTTTGCAGAAAATTTAAGTAGCCGTATCGAGATAGAATTACACGTAGGTACCTACGCAATCGCTTGAGAAATAATTGTTCCAATATTATGTACAGTAGGTACATAAAATTCTCTATAATAAGGAGTTTGTTGACATGCCGAGAATATCAACATCAGCTGTACAGTTTACTTTAATCAGACTATTTTGCGAAGGACATTCTCTTATAGTGATGTCTTAGTCACAGAAGCATTATTATTTACAACTTAAAGTACAAAGGACAATCTTTGTTCGTACTACGAGTATCTGTCCGAGGAACAATTAGAAGCGCAGTTATCGTCGCACTATTGTTAACGGTAAAACATATAAATATAGTTGCGCTGACGTCTTTCGCCTCAACTATAGTTATTATTAAACATATGTTGGAAATCACTTATGACTCACTCAATACTGATAATCGAATATGAATAATTCATCTGCGAGGAGATCGTAAGTAAATAAGGTCGAATATCTAGAGAACACAAATGGGTTGCGCGGCTGCGGCCGTCGACCCCGACCGGTCCGCAACTACGCAGCGGGTTACTTAGCATCTAACTCCGATACCGCTTACGTTGAAATGCTGGACAAAAAGATCTGAACCGGCCTCGGCGGTCGGCACTAATCGCACCAGCCCGCCGCACAGCACGGGGCCGCCCGACGCAGCGTTACGCACGGATTAACTTCAATACTCGGCCTTGAACGATGTTCAATGAATGACTTCAGATGAAAACAGGAAAAAGAAACATAATACATGAACAGGGTTAAATAACATCAGTGGAGGCGCGCAGCTGCAATAGCTTTGTTGTGCTTGAATAAACGCGGCGTGCGCGCGTCGGCGCAGCGTCGCGTCGTCGGCGAGCAAGGCCGAGGCACATCGCCGCGGCGCAAGTACCTTTAGTAAAACTGGATTCCATTTGGTAAATGATATATGTTTCTATCCTCTTTTAATTCCCTTCTCTTTTCTTACCGATTGTGTCGCTTGTTCAAAGACAGCGAAGGTCGCGGCTCAGGGCCAGATTTATATGTAGGTACTGTACTTACTGTACTTTGTAAGTCTTAACGTAAATATCTTGAAATAACACTTTAAATTTTATTATCAGAAATGTTATCGGAAAATTATTGGAAGAGGAAAAATCACTCCTTACGATGAGTTTACATAAATTATATTTTGTTTATCAATTTTCTCTTCGAATATCCTTCTTCATAATGAGCCATATTTGTTTTTATCGAATTAAATGTGAATCACGTACTGCTTCAGCTCGGCCTCGCGAGAATTTCTCTTCACAAATATTTGCTTATTTAATGAGGTAAATTGAAAACATAATTTAATAGATATTCTAAATTCTAGTCAATGACATATAAGATATTTGTATATAAATATATATTCGATCTCTTTAATTTTTAATTTAGAATATACAAAACATTTTTAACAAATCCAATGTTTATTTACGAATATTCAAGTCTATGTTCATGATATCACAACAATCAAAATCAAATCAACCGAGTAGGTATCACGATACCATATGGTCGACTGCATATCACGCCCTGTAAGTGGTGAGAACAAACAAGCACTAGGCTCGCGCCCCGGCCAGTCGTGGCGCCCACACAGCGTCACGTGTTTATTCAATATTTTAAAATTAAAATGAATTCGTGGCTACTCTCGCTTTCGTTATTTAAAAGCTTACCTGACGTGTGTTTACTGCGCGCCTTCTTTACCGCAACGGAATCTTCTAATAGACGTTTTCCAGAGAATTTCGCGAGAATTAACTTTGTTAACGTTTACTTATTTACTGTCTTATTACGCAAAGTGCGCTATAAATCTAGTAAGGTAATGCGCGTTAAGTAAATATTTAATGTAATATATTGTCGGTTATTTGCTTGTGTTTTGTATCTGAGAGCACTCGCAGACAACACCGAGTGTCGGCGAGTGGGAGGTGAGCGATGTACCGCCGCCGTGCTGCCTTGCGCCAACCAACAGCGGCATACCGTCCATTGCCTACCATCTGGTTTCGCAATCGTCGTCACCAGAAATACAGCTAACAGCTGGTATAGGAAACACGATTACTATGTTACATTGCATTTGTTGTTACATTTTATGTATCTTGTAACAAATACGCGTAAGTTAAATAGTTTCCGCTCGACTGAAATAACATCAACAATTCTAAAGATATTGTGCATGTAGTGTAGATGTATAGACGTAGATGTCTTCTGTCATCACTCTACACTGATGTGAGAGTGAGCCACTCACACTGTCGGACAAAGTGGACGCAAACAGCTTTCCCATCGGCGACCAAAATCCGGTCCATTTCCACAGAGCGCGCTTTGAGCTGAGAAATGCGCGGGGTCGTCGCCCCGCGGGCTGCCGGCCGGCTTACAGGCGGGAAGGCGGGCAGGCGGGCAGGCGGGCAGGCGGGCAAGGCGGTGGACCCGAGGGCCGCTATCGCCGCTCGCCGCTTGCCTGCCCTCGTGCCATCAATCAGCCGCTATCTGCGCAAGACAAGACAACGCCGCACTTGTGGACTGCACAGTAAACACCTCGTGAGCCGGATGTCTGACATCATTACTGCCAATTATATCTGCAGCCTCACAGAAAGATGTTTGTTCTTCATTACGATAAAGTAGATGTGTCATCCGCGCCGCCTTTCAAGGCCCGATATCTTATCAGCACCAGTTTGATGGATAACCCATTATAATACGCTACTCTGTAATTGTTTCTCTACTCTAGTGACCCTTCATGTGTTGTGTACATACACATAGCGTGATTTTAATGTTCCTAATAAGTTGCATCGAATCATTTCATTCCGATACGTCGCGTCGCCATAATGTTTCCCGCTAACGTTTAAACAACAAAAACATTCCAAAGCATAGCCGAGTATTCTATTTGTTCCGAATGAGAATTGATACGTGAGGTTATATTGATGAGGCGTGTATTACGAGCGCAAGGATATGGTGCTCTCTGAGACGCGCGCGCACGGCGACGCGCACAGCCACGCACTCATCAAGGCGCACATGAACGCGCGCTGCATCTCGCATGCGCCGCACGCGGTCCGCTTCCTCCGGCTGCATTCTAACACCGCTAATACTTGCACACTCGCTATTTAAAGCAACACAACATTGTAAAGGTGTTTGTTAACACTTGATAAGCTCGCATCTGTGGTGTACGCGGCCGGTAGGAAGCGCTCAGCCCGCCACGCCACACCACAACTCTATAGCGCTAGTGCGTCGCGCTCGCGGTCGCTTCTCTGTTGTGCCGCCTTCATGTTATGTATATTCATAAGGCGTCTTGCCCTGTGCCCAACAGACTGGCCACTTCTCTGCTAGCTGTTTTGTTATTTCAATGAGCTTCAACGGGGCATTATTCATGAGTTATAAAAGCTTTGTAACGTAACCGGAACGTCTGGTGATTACATAATGAGATGAATTTTATAAAGTTAAAAGTACAAAAGTTATCATGTAACTGTAACACGGAACCGAAATTACAATATCTAAACAATCAGAGCAAATGCAAACATGGTTCCTTTCTTAACAGTTCGTTGTGTGCGATCTCATCATCTCGGTATTGAAGGAACTCTTCTGTTTAAAGAAGATTTTCGTCACAACTACCTGTTGTCATGTTTCCTGAAATATACATTTTATCGGTATAAAGATGAAAGATCGCAAGAACAAAAAAAATAATTACAATCATAAATACCCGAAGTGGCACGGTTGACCGATAGGTCACCAAAAACTCCATCTGACTTTCTTACTTCCACGGTTTAGTCTCAGAACCAATTCTGTACATCTTATTGCGCCTACATGAGCATACGCCGCGCCGCCGGCCCGAGAGAGGCCGCATGCTAATTGTGTTAGCGCGGGCTCACGGCCTTGCGAGCTCGGGGCGGATCACCGCGAGTCCTACGCAATGATAATATGAATCCTGCTCTGTTATCGGCCGACGCCAATATAGTAACGCTATTGTTTAGCGGAAAGGAAAAACTATAACGAAAAAAAATCTTTAAAATAGGACTAGTTTCTTGGTCCTTTTACATCCATACATTATGCATCCGAATATTTATTTTCTTTAGTCAGCAAGGATAAATGTTTGTCCCCGTTTATATGATATTAATATAGTAGCAGATTAAAAAGCCCTCTTTAAAAGCTCGTAGCCAAGGGGTGATGTAAGCATCTTCTTTGGAATAAAAAAATGACTGCTAGGCGTTGATTATAGGCTGATATAGGCTGGCGTCGCTCTTGGCTCATTGTATGAACTGTCCCACTATTTGTAGTCGCAGTTAGGATACTGTTGTGGTATTGCTGCTGTCTGCAGGACTACATCGCAGTAGTATAACATTACATTAGCTTATCAATGTTTCAATTTGGTAAAAGTGGAAAGGCCTCGAGATACTTCGCTCTTTACAAAACGAACATCTATTTTTAAACAATTGTATAGTTGAGTAGTTATAATTAACTCTGTACACATCTCAAATGTATTTACGCAAGCAATATAGTAATACACGTTCAAAAATATGTGATTTATGCATTAGTAAAACTTAATTAATCTAATTATGTCATTACGAGGTGAGTATTTTAAAGTGACTGACTGTAATGTACGAGTATGACAACGCCCATCGAATTGTCGTCATAATTTAACTCATAAGAAAACATTTTGTTAAATAAAACCAACAATACTACAATTTTTTACTTCCTTACGAATGAAATCTCTTAATTAGACTTTGATGACCAAGCTTTTGTTTCCTTAGTTTATTACTTAAGCTTTTTTTTTAATATTTTCTGGCAAATTATAATGAACAATACTTTAAACACTGATAAATCTCAAGGAAGCACCTCCAAAAAGCGAGGTACTTCCTCAAAACTTATCACAATAGAATCGTTTGTGTGTTGGTTTGACTTTTTATGTAGCTACATATATTAATATCGTCTTTACATTTTTAACGCAACACCCGACGCCGCCGCTTGTAAATGCGAACGCAAAAACAACACGCGGTCACTGACCGCACTCTGAGACGTTCGCTCCTTGCAGTTTATTTTATCTCTGATGCGATAAACACTGCATAGTGTCCACAAGCGATAGATGTCACCGCGGGCCACGCGCGCTGTCCGAGCCGCCTGCCTGCGCTCAGCGCTCACTGCGGACAATGGTCCAATGCCACTGCGAACACATCGTATCGCCATAGTTACGATGTCAATTGAATGTCAATGAAACATCGGTGTGGTGTCGGTGCCTGCCGGTGGGCGAGCGCCAGCGTGTGACGTCACGCGGCTCGCCCGCTCAAGGTCGCTCGCCGGCCGTGGCTGAATCACCGCACTCGTTTACCCAAATACCTAGATACCTACCTAATACTAAACGCACTTGTACGACGTCCAACATAACTTTACGGTACGACGACTACATCTATAACCGATATTCTGAGAAAAGACTGAGCCTGATTGATACCTTCTGGGTACCTTCCTGTATGGAAATGGAACATACAACATGGACTCGTCATGGACTCGCGTCCTCGACCTTGAATAGGTACAGTCAGCTTCATAAATATAGTGGCAGTCAAGATATCCAAATATATAGGAACACCTAAAGTGATCAATTATATAAGTACAACCAAAGTCATCAAATTAATTGAAGCATCCACTCTGCTCAAAAAGATCGAAGCGTTCACATCGTCATAAATATGAGTACATTCAAAGTGCCCATAATTATAGTAACAGACAGAGCGTCAATAGTAACGAAGCATCGAAAGTATGCAAAAATATCGTAACATTAGACAAAATTGAACTCTGTCTCTATTCACTTAAGATACACTTTGAAATATACTACTTCTGTTAAATTCATTTGACATTTTATAATCAAAACATTTTTTGCTATTTACTACAAGTTTACGTCCCGCATGACAGATACTAGATAGATAAGCAATATCAAATTTTAATTTGTCACCATATATGCCAGTTTGGCCTTACGGCTTAACTGTTCGCTGTAATACGCAGTTTTGGCGATTCGAATCCCAAACTTTTTTTTACATTTTTTAAGGTTTTTTATTTTATTATCAAAGCGTTATATAAAATTGAACTTTATCGCAACAATTATTGGTTACATTAGTAGTCGAATACGACATCTTTAAAAATTAAGGAACCACAATATTCCTTGTCCCTTTTTTTAACCGAGTCGTCATTAGCATGTTTTTTTATTGTTCACGTTTGTTATTGTAAGTTTCGTCATTTAATTCCGCGCGGACTATGTCACAGGCGACATCGAATACGTGTAATAAATCTATGCTTGGAAAATTCTACTGCAACCGGACTGAAGATACCTAACAGTAAGAGAAAAATATTTTGATACAAATTGTCAATTAATTTAACAGAATTCGTATACTTTCAAAGTGTATTTCAAGGATATGGATATACGAATAGAATTCAATTTCAATGACCGCAATGACAAGTGAAAACACTCTCCGCCCACTCGCTTTATTCCGAGATGGCCGAACCTAATCGTTATTAATTTTATATAAATATTTAATACCCCAAAAATAAAAAATTAAAATTGTTTTTGTTAAGTAAAAAACATATTCTAAGTACATAACCAGATTTTTCCTTTTCATTAAAAAAAACAAGCTCTATATGTGATTGATAATATTGAAAAATAAAAACCTTGTAAGCCTGGGATTCGAACCATTAAACTTACGTACTGCGGCGAAAATAGTAAAACATTGAAACTAGCACATATTGTGACAGAGTAAAATTTGATATTACTTACTAGCTTTTACCCGCGACTTCGTCTGCGCGGAATAAAAAAAATGCTCACAAGATGAAAAGTTCCTATGTCCGTCTCCTAGTTCTAAGCTATCTCCCCATCAATTTTCAGCTAAATCAGTTTGACCGATCTTGAGTTATAAACAGTGTAACTAACGCGACTTTCTTTTATATATATATAGATTAGGTATCTGTCATGTATCGTCAATTTATACATTTTAAACTTTATAATAATAAGAAGAAAAATGTTGGGTTGTCCGATAAGTTCGTGCCCATTTTCAAGGGAAGTTTTAAAGGCCCTTAAGTTTTGGAATACGTCTTTTAAATTATATTTGTTCGATTTTATTGCAAAACGTCTTATGTATTTCGGCAAAAATTAAGTGAATCAGTTTTTATAAAACTGATAGAAAAGAACGAATCGTGTCCAACCATTTGTCAAAATATGGCTGAAGTTATCCTCGTTTAGTATGTACTAGCTTTTACCCGCGACTCCGTCCGCGCGGAATTAAAAATAGAAAACGGGGTAAACATTATCCTATGTCCGTTTCCTCGTTCTAAGCTACCTGCCCACCAATTTTCAGTCAAATCGATTCAGCCGTTCTTGAGTTATAAATGGTGTAACTAACACGACTTTCTTTTATATATAGATGTGTTATCTAAACATGTCATATGTTTTCAAAAATTGTAATATATTCGGGTCTATTCTAAGCTACCTATTAAAAATCGGAACGAACTTATTAGACAACCTATTATGTTGATACAAAGCGTCAAATGAATTTAACAGAAGTAGTATATTTCAAAGTGTATCTTAAGTGAATAGAGACAGAGTTCAATTTTGTCTAATGTTACGATATTTTTGCATACTTTCGATGCTTCGTTACTATTGACGCTCTGTCTGTTACTATAATTATGGGCACTTTGAATGTACTCATATTTATGACGATGTGAACGCTTCGATCTTTTTGAGCAGAGTGGATGCTTCAATTAATTTGATGACTTTGGTTGTACTTATATAATTGATCACTTTAGGTGTTCCTATATATTTGGATATCTTGACTGCCACTATATTTATGAAGCTGACTGTACATATATGAAGTCATTCATTTTACTTCTGTTCTATGCACGACCGGATCGTAAGGTGTGTAAAGATATAGGTCTTATTACTTAAGTTGGATCAATAAGAGACTGTGCAATTCTGACAAATTGTAAATACGTAATAACTAACAATTTGTGGCAATTATAAATAGCATACTGTGTAGCGTTGTCCGGGCAAGTCTGGTAGCGGGCGGTGAGCTGCAGACAGCGGGCAGCGGGCCGCAGTTGGCCGCCGATGATCGACGAAAGACGAAAAGCAGAGTGCCGATGCCGAGGAGCCCGATGAAGCGCGGCGTAAACACCGGGCAGGAAATAATAAACAAGATGTCCAGCAGCCGAGGCCTGCGCCCGCTGCCTGCGCCCGCTGCCTGCGCCCGCTGCCTGCGCCCGCTGCCTGCGCCCGCTGCCTGCGCCCGCTGCCTGCGCCCGCTGCCTGCGCCCGCTGCCTGCGCCCGCTGCCTGCGCCCGCTGCCTGCGCCCGCTGCCTGCGCCGCTCTTTGTGTTGCGACGCGTTGATTGCAACGCACGCCGCCTCTAGTGGCGTATGTCACGTGTTGTCTTTGTTGAAATAATGAACTGAAATGTTGGACTAAAAATGGATTCTTTGAATTATGAAGGCGAGTATTTTATATAGCTGCTAAATGCTAGCTACGGTATAAGATTAATTTAAAAGACTGAATTTGTGCTTTATATTTGAAATACTTTGAACCAACATAGCACTAAAGTTAAAACTTCAGTCGTATCGGGCTTGTCAACTATAATTTATTTTCTTCTATCGTATGCAAAACTGGCATCCCTCGACCGGCGTGCTCATAGACATGTCTACGGCAAAATCAAATTCATGGAGTAGCTCGTAAAGTAGGGCATCTTTCAACGGATGCAATAAAACTTTTGGCCTGAAATTTTACTGCTGAGAGTCAGATTATATATAGTTACGATAAATAACATTAACAAACTCATTTCATATACCAATACTATACCTTGAACATTGTAGCGAGCGTTTTGCTGCTCAATGGAATAGCACCGGTAAACTCGGCCAACCACAACAGTAAGTAACCATTAAATGTAGTAATTTTATTTAGTGACTTGCAACTCGCAGTGCTGTACGTGAACCCTGCCGGTGCCGCTCGCCAACTGCCGCCATAATTAAACACTGGAAAAACGAGAATGCTGTGTTGTGACATCTCTCCGTATTTTTAACAAGAGACCACTTTGATTGAATCCCGACGCTATTTGCGAATATTTAAAGGCTTAACAAGACGATACATCGTCGGTCGTCACACGCTCAAACGACACGTTGCAAAGTACAATAAAACATTAAGTTGTCCTCACGCTCAGGCATTTTAATCCGGCCGAGGTGAACGTTGACGATTGACATCAAAGTAAACGATACGTGTAACAGCGGCGGCGGAATCCAAAATATCTTAGCCATGAAAAGAACATTCCGTGACAATATGATGGAGGACCGACTATACATACGTATAAACGACGACCTCTAAAACGGTTGCATTATAAATAGCTAAAGTTTTAAATAACACTATAGATGCGACACACTGCCCCGACGAGTCGCGCTCCGCCTCACCATTGTGTTGTGCAGATGTTTATAATTTAAACATTGGTACATCAGTGGTGATTGTTGGCCCTAGGCCTCGGCCCTGGACTCTGTGTGCAACTAATGATGAACTTGCCCAATAACTACAATGGCTTATTGGCAACAAGCATGTTATGGTTTTGGACAGATGAACACATAGCTGCGAATGTAAAACTACTATTTCATTGGCTAGCTGCTTTATTTTTTTCTTCATGTTTATTTTGTCAAATTGATGTACCTCATCAGTTTAAATTAACACCCTAACATATTAAGGTTAACTCATTACTGCGCTATCACTTTCCAATCTTATTGATAGCAATTACAATAATTAATGTTCCGTACTCGGCAGCTGCTGGCCCCCTGCCCCGCCCCCGTCCCTGCCCCCTAGCAGCGGTAAAGTGTATCACTAATTGAGGCGCGCTAATGACGTATTAAGATCGCATTTAGACATTCACCGAGAGATATAAATATGTACCGAAGTCGTCGACCGCGCTGGCCCCCGCCTCGCCACCCCGCCGCCCCGCACCGCGCGAGGTATTTCGGTGCGTGAGCGTGACCCACATCGGGCGCGGAAGTGGCGCTCCTCTTGGTTTCAAAACGTCGCTCAATGAACGTGTTCATCTCACACGTCGCTCGCTGACCACTGGCCACTCGCGCACTGGCTGCTTGCGCTCGCCCCTCGGCCCTCTCTGACCATTGCCGACTGGCCACGAGGGCGTATGCGCTAAGGTTGCAGACCCCAGCTCCGCTGTCACAATATTTTGGGCACGTGGGTAATTTCAGTCAAAAACCTGAATTTTACAATTTAAAAAAAGGCCTATTGTAAGCCACTGAACTAAATAGGTCCTAATCGATAAACATTGAACAGGGTCCAAGTAAGTGAGGTCTTTATAAAATAGCAGATGATGAAAATGTGACGAAAGCAAAACGACCAGGACATACTCAGTGCAGGCGTATTGTAGCGTATTTAACTGATTATTGCCCAAGCCACTTCCTATATATATACGAGTAGAGAGAGATATGTGGGGAGGGGCGGACTAGCGGCTAGTGGCTCGTCCCCCATCCCTATCACTCCCTCTCCCTCAGTACGTGTATGTTACCTTACCAGTCAATATCTTAAAGCTATTTGTTTTCAATAAAATCACAAAATAAAATAAAACAATATATCTAATAACGAAAAATTATTTTACAGCAAAATGGAACAAGAACCTGCTGCAGGCGTAAGCCACCAGACTTGTGCGCGACACACGGACAGATAGAAAGCGGAGTAATAATAAATACTTGCAATAAATAATGTTTTTACTTTCAATAACATTTGTAACTTTATCTACGATTTCTCGACCCATATCAATTAATCGTGTATAATTATTACCTACGCTACGTTACTTTCACTGTTTTCAAAAACAAGCTGGCTATCAAAGTGCCATCCCTGATCGGCTCACTTTATTTTTTAGTTTTTTTTCCTTCCTGCATAATGATTATGCTGCGAACATTGACTATAAATTGATTGGCTTAACTTGTGGGCAAACAGAAAAATGAACGCGGTGAAGGTTCCTGGCGCTCATTCAAGTGTCAAAGCAATCTTATTTATTTGCTTATTGTTAAATGTTTTGCATTTTGCAGAAAACAATAAAGTCGCAGCCGACGACTTGCCAACTCCATTGTAGCACATGGACCTCCGCACAAGGTCCACAATATCGGCGAGCGCCTTACACGTCAACCCGTCACGGTCGCTATGCACGATAGCACCGCCCGCCGCCCGCACTGCACCGTACTAGCAAGCACTGGCAAGCACGCCTTATACATGAAAACCACATTTTTCATCAGTTGTACTCTAATGGTCACAAATGATTTAATTTATATTAAGCTGATGCTGTGTAAAACGACGTGAACCTCCGCGACTACTATTTAATAAAAATAAGTTGTGCAAGGTAGACTATGAGACCGGAAGATTGTCCTGTAATAATAGATCCATATCGCAACGATCGTGTGCAGTAACCAGTAAGCAGTGTGAAGTGGACAAGTAACGCCGCGCCGGACAAACAACAAATAAAGTTATCGGCCGGCTGAGCGGCAGACAATGGCTGATAAACGTCCACCAAATATTGACTCGCCCACCGCAGCGGTCCCGCCCCCCGCGTTGCCCGCACGCCCGCCACGCGCCTTGAAATCCACATTAGTACATGCTTCTAAAGAAACAGTGGGTCTAGCATGAATATTAGTGCAATCACCTTCGTTCTCATCAATTATGTCACTGAATTTGACTTTGATTTTTTATGAGATTTTTGGTGTACTTTAACGAAGATAGGGGGGGAAATTTTGTTGACGACGATGGCGATTGTCACAAATATTCATGCTAGGTCACAGTACGCACAAAATTTGACTTAACATTTTTATCATAAATATCGTTAGGTATGTACAACATGTAACTTCTAATGCATAAGTATGTAAATGTGTTCGCAATCACTAATTATTGCAACATTTCATAATGTATAGAAACAACTAATTAGCTACATCTTGTAGTATGTATATACTTTTGTATTCAATATAAATTGTCATTGTAAATTTCTCTCAAATGTAATATGACTGGGGCTTTTCGCATCTCCACGACTAGCGGGTATTTTGCGTGAAACTTTCAAGTTTTTAAAGCACATTTAAAGACCAAATAAATAAATATGCAAACCTGACATTAATGCTTAAGTTAGCCAAAGTAGAAAGCGTGACTGAAATTACTGGAGTGTCAAATTGTTCCTTTGTCTTTATGCAAAGGTAGGAAAAACTACTGGCTTTTATGGATGAAAAGATTACGAGGAAATTGCGCCTCCAAAACTTTTACTAAAGTTTGTGAATGAGTTGGAAAAAAAAATCTTCAAATTTTAGTCATAGTGCCAAAAGATGGCGCTGTATACCTATAACAGTGATTCATAGTCTGGAATAACATATGTATATACGCTACTTATTAAGTTTTTATCTTAATTCCGCGCAGACGGAGTCGCGGACGACAGCTAGTATTAATTATTAGTTGAATGCGGACTGTAAGTGTACTCGCTAATGCTCTCGTAATGTTGGCGGTGTTCGGCGGGCTGCGGGGGAGTTGGAGGGGGACGACAAAGAGAAAGCGCGCTCGGTGGCGCACAGCACAGCACGTCGCGCACGACACGACACGCCACTCGACTCTAAGCTGTAGAATGTACCACACAAATTGAACATTCTATCAATTGTATGTAAAATATTTTGCAATAGACCTGTTACCTGGGAAGCGACCTAAGAAATTAAACTGCATTTCACATACACTTTTTAACGAAATACGATTCAGAAAAACTAAAGTATTTACGAACTTACTAATATTACTTATTTGTGATTGAAAAAGTTTCACAGGCATAGACTATAGGAGTCAAACAGGAGCTAGTCTGTCTCGTAATGTTTTCTTTGATGTCTTTATAATTGTCTGTAAATTTAACAAATAGTTTTCGTTCAATTTGATGCCGGCGAAGTCTCGTGTTCATCTACTAACACAGTATCTACTAACACTAACTACAACACATGTTAAACAGAGGAATGAGCACAAACATTACAAACTTAATAGACGAAACGTAAAAGTTTACTCGTAAAATCTATACTATAAAATATCAAAAATTTTGCCCCGGGTGAGGATCGAACTCACGACCTTAAGATTATGAGACTTACGCGCTGCCTACTGCGCCACCGAGGCTCTATATCTTGCGTCGAAATCGTAAATTTAATTAAGCGTAAAAGTGTAACTCGAGTTAATTATGTATTACTGTATTTAAGTATAGGTATATGTAAACGTGTGTCACCAGTGAAAACTAGGCATGGAGTGGGGCGTACTCACCGCACCGCTCCGCCACACATTATAGACAACATTAGCAACATACTACTCAAGAGAAGGTTATTGCACTATGCGTTTACTGTAACTACAGTTTCGATAAAGAATAGGTATTCAATATATCTTATGATCATCAAAGTTGGCAGAGTCCGCAAATGACGTGCGGGCGAATGTGCGGGTTCATGCGACGCAACACTGCGCCCTCACGGGACTCTGCGTGACCTAGAGTACTGGCGAGACAGGGAGCACTTCAAGTACCTGCATCGTGTTCTGTTATAAGGGCGGAGGCAGTCGCGCACGGCTAGTCGGAGTGCACTCGCCCCGTGCCCCCCGCCCCGCGCCCTTGTGTTCCCGAGCCTCAAGCATTCTATTCCCACAAGAATTGTTCGATTGACAGATGTCAGATATTATTCCATATCGCAAGACTAATACATCTTGCCTATTTCTATACCTTAACAAATCCAGATTCTTGTATTTTTAAATGTAAAAATGTTTACATTTGCACGTTCCGCGTGACGTCACGTAGCGAGATGCGAGAACCGCAGCGGTCCTCAGCGCGGATCGGTGTCCTTGCTGTCGACTCTTGTCACTTGGCCACCTGAATTCGCGAGCTAAAATAGTTAAAATAAGCGAGCAGCTGTATTTTTGTTGCGGTGACTTCCGGAGCTAAACGTAGCGCCACTTCGCGCGCTCGGTTTTGCGTGTGTGTGTGTGTGTGTGTGCGTGTAGACACGTTCTTTACGTGTTTGACAAATAGACCGTCGGTTATTAATGTTTCGATGTCTACGTTTATTTTTAAAAAATATCTGATATTCCACATCTTTCTCGAATCTCACAAATCCCATAAATTTTGAAGATGTTTCTCATTTTTGCTTCAGATGTTGTGTCGACTTAAGTGAACTAAGATTTTGAGCACTGCCTTAGCTGCATGAATGAATGATAGACGGATAGGGAGGATGAAAACCAGTGCCCAGCTCACACAGAATGGCACCACCCGCATAAGGTCAGGGAGAAACTGTAAGGTCCGGTGACTAGTGCCTGCGTCATCGACACAACACGAAGTCCGTCATTATGAAACTCGTACGAGAAAGCTGCACTGACATTTACCTCCTCCCCCGCCCCCGCCCCGCCCCGCCCCGCCCCGCCCACTCACTTCACCCCGCTACGGCCCAGACATTTTATATAGGTACTACTAGTATAAAGATCAAAGATTTCATTGTTTGTTTGTTTGCAATAAATAGGCTCCGAAACTACTGAAGATTTGTCGAAATTCTTTCACTATTGTAAAAGCTGCACTATCCCCGGATGGCTATATTTATTACTTTATTTTTTTTTATTCCGTGCCGATAAAGTTGAGTACAAGTACTTTTTAAAAAAATTATAAATTCGTATATAAAATTATTTAGTATTGTGTCCATGTTTTAGAATTTTTAAAATTTTAACTTGTTGCTATTATTAACTTTATCGTCGTTTAGTAAAAAAAATACTACGTATTTAAGATCTTATTCGTATTCTATATAACAAGATATCATTTCTGGTAATTCTAGTAAAAATAACCTTTTATATACTAGTTGTCGCCATTAGTAGAAATTCGACCATAGTTCATAATAAAAGATGTTTTCTTTATTAAATAGCCTTATACACTTATTCTTCACATTCACTTCTTAACTAAAGGGTAAAAAGTTTTCACTTCACCTATTAATATAATGATATGGAATATGTGTTTAATGAATGCCTCGTCTAATGAGGATGCAAAGACAATCGCGCAATCTCCGAGCACTAATAAGGAAGTCGCGTCATGATTTCTTCAACTGCAAAAGAGCGCGGGCGGACGACTCGGCCCGGCTCGCCCGCCAGCACTCGCCGCAGCGCCCTACCGGCCACACCACACAAGCACACGTTGCTTCAACTCGCTCGATGCATTAACAGTAAAGTTATGTCAATTAAAATCCAACGGTCTCCCTTTCCTATGCGTCCCCTCCTCCGCCAAATCCACTTCCAAAGAGACGAAACGCCCAATTGTTTCAACTTGACGCCTATCTTCAGTGTTGTCATGGTATTTCACCAGGCCCATTCATGCACCCAACAAAATATTATTGTTGCAAGATCTACCACTCTCTAAAAGTGGTCACTTTCAATTTGACTTAAATAAAGTAAATATCATAGACATTTTATTAATTTCTTACAAAACACCACTAACATGCGCATTCCCTTTGTTTCCTTCTCGTCTGAGTCCTCCTGTCTTACATATACAAACACGATGTATTACATCTACAATACTTCAAGTACCTATCTATGTAAATAAATATATCAACATATCTTACTAACATTATTAATGCGCATGTTTAGTTGACTGGATGGATGTTTGTTTGAAGGTATCTCCGGTACGTCTGAATGGATCTTGATGAAATTTGGCCCAGATGTACAAGTAGTGTGGAAGAACACAGGCTACTTATTAAGTTTTTCTTTTTACTCCACGCGGACAAAATCGCCGGCGACAGCTAGTAACATAATATAGCACAAAAAAACGTTTTTATAAATTTAATGAAATAAGGATATTTAGCAAGTTTTTTAAAAACGCGCGATGGATGTCGCGGGCTAAAACTAGTGTTAAAATAAAGTCAATAATTATAATATGTAATCTCAGATGAAGAATTATATAGATATGGCATGCGCGTTCACCCGTAAGGGACAGATAGAGAGTACTATAGACTATACCTATATATAAGTAAAAGGATTGGGGTTACCAGTTATTTGTTTTGTCCCGAAAATGAATAATTACGATGTAATTTAATATAGACCAATTTATATATTCCCAATTTCCAATTTATATATATTAGGTGGGAAGCTGAGGTATATCCCGGTTGGAAGCACAGATAGGTGAATCTGGTCTTCCAAGTTATAAAATCTAAGTCTATCTGCAATGTTAGTAGCGGAACATAAGCTAAGCAGAGCCTCAGCAAGTCCGAGACATCCACGTCCCAGTCGTCCACCCCGGGACCTGCTACAGCCGCACATTGCGACCGCTACCATGAGCTGTAGTTGCCAAGGATGCAGGGCAAAAAGGCGATTGTTCTGCGCCCAAAACAGAACCGTTCACCAGGGAGGATACCCGTAATAAACCGAGTTAGGTTGTGAACTCCAAAGGCGGCAGCCCCGCCAACAGCCTAGGGCACAGTGGGCTAATCACCTGCTTGCCCGAACTTTATTGATTCAAGAAACGAACACAGTAGAAAACCGGACCGCTCAAAAACTAACGACCTTCGGCTTGAAAACTCGGACTCGATTAGCATTCTGGAATGTACGAACGTTATACGATGAGAGTAGACTGTTTCAGTTGGAGACCGAAATGCTAAAGTATAATCTACAGATACTGGGATTGAGTGAAGTACGCAGAAATGGATTCGGGGAACTTAGAACACCTAAAGGCCTGACTTTCCTGTATTCTGGTAAGGAGGACCCTAACAGCGGCCGAGAATACGGAGTAGGGCTTCTCCTTTCTAATTCCGCAAAGAATGGCCTTATAGATTGGAAACCAGTCTCGGAGCGGATCATCACTGCACGCTTCAACTCTAGAGTACGCAAGATTACCGTAGTACAATGTTACGCCCCCACCAACGTCGCAACGGAAGAAGAGAAGGACAACTTCTATACTGCGCTTCAGACTATCCTGAAGAGTATACGCAAACAAGATATCATCATTTTAATGGGTGATCTGAACGCAAAAGTTGGCACAGACAATACAGATTGTGAAAAGCATATGGGGAAATATGGACTCGGTACCCGCAACGACAATGGAGAACGATTTGTAGAACTATGTCAGAACTATGACTTAACCATCGGAGGAACATTATTCTTACATAAAGAAATTCACAAATACACCTGGAATTCACCCGACGGTATCACTAAAAACCAAATTGACCACCTCGCTATCAGCCGCACATGGCGAACTTCGTTATTAGACGTACGAAATAAAAGAGGCGCAGACATAGACAGTGACCATCTGCTGGTAGTGGCTGAACTGCGTATCAAAATAGCAACTGCCCGGCGCGCTAATAATATATGTAAGGTGGGACGCCGGTATGACGTCGGGAAACTGAACAAGGTCGAAGTTCAAGAGAAGTTTGCTCTTGAACTGAGAAATCGTTTCTCCAGCCTCCCCCTAGATAACATAGACGATGAGTGGAAACGTATCAAAGCGGCTTACCAAGAAACCAGCTCCAACGTCTTGGGATATCGTCCGAAGAAAAGCGAGGACTGGATATCTCAGTCTACCTGGAACCTTATCGAAGCACGTAGGGAGCTCCACCGGAAAATTCTTAGCACGTCGTCTGAAACAGATCTAGCTGATTTCAGAGAGCAGTACCGGCAGATACGGAGGCGCATTTATCGCAGCACCCGGAAAGATAGAAGACAGTGGGCCGACGATATTGCGGACCGAGCTCAGGCAGCCGCCAATACTGGAAATATGCGAGAGCTGTATAACGCTACTAAGAAGCTAGCTGGAAGGAAAGGCTTCTGGAAAAAGCCTCTACGCGATAAGGAGGGTAGACTCATCGCTACTTCGGAAGGGCAACTCGCACGTTGGCGAGAACATTTCCAAGAAGTCTTCCGCAATTCTGCCATGACATCCCACGACAACTCGCTTGATGCCACGGGATCCCAACTTCTGGACATTGACACTTCACCTCCATCCAAGGAAGAAGTCAAAAAGGCTATTCTTTCTCTGAAGACCAACAAGGCGCCAGGATTAGACCTCATAACAGCGGAAATGCTGAAAGCGGATGTAACAACAGCTGTAGAGATAATGACGCCCCTCCTGGAGAGAATTTGGTCCTCTGAAATACTTCCAGACGACTGGAATAAAGGCCTTCTTATAACAGTACCGAAAAAGGGAGACCTTAGTCAATGCGGAAATTGGAGGGGTATAACTTTGCTCTCTATCCCATCAAAAGTTCTATGTAAAGTAATATTGGATAGAATCTCAAAAGTGGTAGAACCCCTCTTAAGAAAGGAACAGGCGGGATTCCGGCCCAACCGCTCCTGTACAGACCAAATTGCTACCTTAAGAATTATTCTCGAAGAAGCATCAGAATGGCAACGGGAAGTTTACCTTACCTTCGTTGACTTCGAAAAAGCCTTCGACACCATCAAATGGTCCAGTATTTGGTCTCGTCTCAGAGAATTAGGAGTCCCCTCCAAAATTGTAAACATCCTAAGAGCCGTCTACAAGAATTATTCTTGTAAAGTAACCCACGACGGACTTATTTCCGAAGACATAGAGGTACAAGCTGGAGTAAGACAGGGATGCCTCCTTTCCCCTCTTCTCTTTCTTGTCGTCCTGGACGGAGTAATGCGCAAGGTTAATGATGGCAAGCGACGAGGTATAGAATGGGGTTTGGATAGCAACCTGGACGACCTAGACTACGCTGACGACCTCTGTCTGCTGAGCCACAAACATGCCGACATGCAAGCAAAATTGGACGACTTGCAAGAAGAGGCAGCGCGAGTTGGCTTAAAAATCAACGCGCGGAAGACTCAAGAGATGCGTACTGAGGGAAGTAACACGCTACCACTGTCACTACGGGACGTCAACATCGAGCAAGTGCAGATGTTTACTTACCTCGGTAGTGTCGTGTCCAACTCTGGAGGAACCGACGAAGATATCACCTCTAGAATAGCCAAGGCCAGGGCCACCTTCGCGCAACTGCGCCCCATATGGCAGTCTAAGAAGCTTACGCACCGAGTGAAGACTAAAATATTTCGATCTAATGTAAAATCCGTACTGCTATATGGATGCGAAACCTGGAAGGTGACAAAAGCTTCAACACAGCGGGTCCAAGTCTTCATCAATCGCTGCCTCCGACAGATCCTAGGAATCTTCTGGCCAGATACGATCCGCAACGAAGAACTCCTTGCACGTTGCAGAGAACAGCCGATTGGTCAACAAATAAGACGCCGCAAGTGGTTATGGATTGGCCACACGCTTCGTCGGGATCCCAGTCATATTCCCAGGGAGGCCCTGGAGTGGATCCCGCTAGGAACAAGAAGACGTGGTCGCCCTAAACAAACCTGGCGGCGCTCAGTGGCAGCCGACATGAAGACAGTCGGGCTGACATGGCTCGAGACCAAACGCAGAGCCCAAGATAGAGTGAGCTGGCGACGTACTGTGGACGCCCTCTGCCCCACTACGGGGACATAGGACTTTAAGTCAAGTAAGTAAGTCAAGTATATATTCCCAATTAAATTGTAATTAATAAACGTAATAAATATAAAAAACAATGCGTAATTTTTGTTTATGTGACTAAGATTACATAAACAGATTTTTTTAGTAATACTTAGTCAGGTCATAAATTCTGTTACATGTCTAATATAAAATAATTGAAACAAGTTTATTCATTATGTGACCATTTATATACCAAAATGAACTTAACAAAACATAGATTCTTATGACAGTAAAGTTTATTCAAAATGACATCCGTGATTTTGAATACAGGCCTTCAATCTGCTCGGCCAGTCGTCTATCACAGCACGAACGAGGTCCATGTCAATATCGGCGGCTGCCTTAATCAAGGATGTCTTGAGTGACTCCAAAAAAAGAATTTCCCGATATTTTTTTCCCGCGTACTGCTTCAACAAAGCGCGGCATCTCTTCAGTCTTAGGTCCATTAGACGAGCATTCAAACGATGTCCTATTTTTCTTCGATATGCACGAAGCCCTAAGTCTTCATAAAAAGCTACAAAAAACATACCAATATTATAGTCATATAATTTTAAATTACTCTGTATATCATTACAGTGACCACTACATGTAAAACTACTTAATATTAAACTATTTTGATTGTAATTTCTAAGAAACAAAATTTACATGGGACAAATTAAAAAGCATACTCTTTAAAATCAACGGGATAAGAAAGTATCAAATATTTAAAAACACAGCATATACCAGAATTAAAAACTCCTTTTGAAATCTGTTGAAAATAGTATAAAAAATGTGAATTGTTTCATTTATATACATTATACATACTATAATTTATTTCCCCTAAATTCAGGGTAATTTTTACAACAAGATGGTGGTATTATTTTTACGGGTAATAACCAACCAATTTGAAAAGAAGTTTAATATGGCCGCTTGTTTCCCAGATCTACAGTATATTATTTGACACAAATGACATCTGCGTTTGGGCGCATAATGTTCGAAAAATACTATTTTATTTTAGCTGATTTTACCCGTATTTTAACATATTAGTTATTACAAAGACTGTAAAGAACAACTAGTTTGTATTTTCTTCCTTATTTTGTATGAATACATGTGAATAAGTGCGTAGTTTCAGTACTTACGAGTGAAAGGTTATGTTTTTCTCTTTTCGCTCACTACGGCTTTTACAACCGACGATATAGCAGTATACCATGTTTTATAAACTTTACCTTACTAAAACTGTAATATCAAAATATTTTTGCACAATTACAGCCACTAAGTACTCACAATTTTCGAAAAATAGCACGAATGTCAAACTTTGTTAGGGACAACCTAGGTTGTTTGTAGGGGACAACCTTTGTTCCAAACAAAGCCCAAACCCTGGTACGCAGAAAGGGACGGAAGATAGTTATCCCTGTCTTTGTCACGTCACAGGAATTGTGTATAACTGTATCTCTCTCTCTCACGGTATTATTATTACCGTGTCATAGACTTGTATGTAATGTACGTGTGGGAGAGAGAGGGTATGATAAAATAAATGTCAATTTGACAATTCATTGTGAAAATATGCGATTGTGCAATCGAAGACAATAGCGTTCTTCGATGTTATAAGTGAATGTAATTCATTCAAATACGCACGAGCGCATACACAGTTTGTAAACTTGCGCCCGCCGACCGCCGACCGCCGACGCAGCCCTACAATACAACACTGACAAACGTGATGCGGCGATGTGGTCCCCCGTGTTGTCCCCGCTGGTGTAGCCGCAGCCTTATCACTCTTCTCTCGGCGAAGGTACCTTCTATGTGTCAACAATTTTCCGTCACCTCGCTGACTAACTACATATTATATGCCTCAGGAAAACATACAGCATTGCTTATGAAGACGCATTGTATACTTAGCTTAAATTTCGCGGTCTTTCGCCGTTGACAGTTGGTATCAGCTACGGTTGGTACTACCTGTTCTGTTGCTATTTCACTCGCCAGCCAGGACGAGGCAGCCGATGTCATTTACGGAGCTCATAGCGTTGTGTACTTTCGTACAAGGCGGTCGTCACTGTACTCAGTAATAACAAATGTTTAATAGCTAAACATTTACTAGTGTCGAAGTTCATAATTCGAATAAAGCATTCTAAAAGCTCTTTCTATTGCTTAAGAGAGTTTAAAATTTCGAAATAGTCCAAAAAGGTAGTAATGGAGCCGTAGAAGAAACCACCGCCGAGATGTCGGGTAAATATTTTACGCCCGCATACAGCATAAGAAGATTCTTCGTGGCAGAGCAGCTCATCTAACAGCGATATAAAAGAAGAGGGGGGCCGACACACAAAACGCAACCAATCGGACCACCCTCACATCGATGTATCTAAACCCAGGTTAGTGGGTAGTCTTTATATGAATATAATGCTCTAATAATTTGCACGTAACAAGGGCGCAAATAGCACTAACGTTTTCTAATAAACACAGCCTCAGTCCTAAAAGAACTCTTAGATATTTTGGATTAAATTAAGCGTGAATCGGCAGACGAGGAACGCTTCGATAGATTTAAATTTATTGAAATTTAATTTGTTTACCTAGTAGGTAACTAGTACGTCACTTCTTCCTTAGTACAACGTAATTACCAACAAATTACCACATTAATGAATATGTTAACTGTCCGGGACCTTTTTGTACCTAAAAAGTAAAAGAGTAATACTATTTTGATCCTTTCATCCTTATGTTTTGGCAGAACTTATGTTCATATCGCTCGGACAACAATAACAAAGAAACAAGACGCACATGTAGGTCGTTACATTAGAATTTACATTACTAACTAATTAAAAATGGCTTTACTCAGGTAGGATTATTTACATTTACATTGAATTCGTTAATAGCACATCCAAAATGGTTAAACAATACCACAAATAAATCTAAGTACCTACGAAAACTTAAAAAAAAAAAAAAAAAAAATAGCGGACCGTGGGCCGTGAGTCACTGCTGTATATGTTGGCTGAACTATTTTAACAATTTGTTTTCAATTAAATTCAAGCGAACCTTGACCAAGGTGCAAAACACTAAATTCCGTAACATGCTTGGTCGCGGAGACCTAGCGTGAGTAGGTATGTCGTGCTAGTCTACCTAGACGACTTCCTTCCGGCCTGTAACGTAGGTGCATCACACCAGCTTTGCGGAGTATTAACTACTAATCGCCGAATTGGCGCAGCCGGGTTGGCGCCAGCGCCTGATCTGTTCTTTCCTGTAACACGCTTTTTCGCGGAGACCTAGCGTGAGTAGGAATGTCGTGCTAGTCTACCTAGACGACTTCTTTCCGGCCTATCTGTTCTTTTCCGTAACATGCTTGGTCGCGGAGACCTTGCATGAGGAGGTATATCGTGCTAGTCTAACTAGACGAATACCTTCTGGTCTATAACGACCCATACAAGTTATGTCTCAGACCGCGGAGGTTGTGTGGCACTTGTATCACCTCAACTGGCGCAGCAACCATCAAATCGGTAACTAACATCGACAAAACACTTATCAAGAAGCAAGAGACAAAGATAAACTATCGCTGCTAATGAACAATAACCTAGAAGAGATACAGATATGTTTTACCTGCTTAATTGTTACCTGAGGTCAATTAAACCTTAATAGAGAAGATTATTTTACGAGAAAAAGACATAGATAAGTCAAATGGCTGTTAGCAATAGTTGCAAAATTATTTTGGAGCCTATCTACTACAAAAGCGTTGGATATTTCATGCTACTTTGTGAGCACTCCTTTGGAACACTCAGCACCTCTTTTTCGCAGTCTTCTAACAACATACACATCGTAACAAGTTCAAATTCTCAATAATAATTGTAATTGTGTAATTGCCCAACAACGGATATTTATGATTATTGAAAAAGTTATTCATGACTTAAAGCAATCTTTCCGTCAGTCAAAATAATAATAATAAATGAGTCATCATTACATACTAACCAGACTTGGTTAATTTTTAAGCCGCAAAATCGTCTGTATTCCTTTGACATTGTATGCCGTCCAAGCATTATTAACGTTATTGTTTTTCTAAGAAAGAAAGCTATAACTATGATAATCATGGAATCTTTTCTTTTAATACCTATGGTACATTGCATATTGCACATTTTATTATATACTAGCTTTTACCCGCGACTCCGTCCGCGCGGTATAAAAAAATATATATATATATATATATATATAAAACGGGGTAAAAAATTATCCTATGTCCGTTTCCTGGTTCTAAGCTACCTGCCCACCAATTTTCAGTCAAATCGATTCAGCCGTTCTTGAGTTATAAATAGTGTAACTAACGCGACTTTCTTTTATATATATAGATAAATATAATATATAGATTAAAGTTTAAAGTGACATAATATATTGAATCCAATTATACAAAACCTAATTACACTTAATTTAAATAAAATATGAAAACTAAAATATGTCATTAAAAGGTGTCCCTTCAGGCAAGGTTCCAAAGATACTGGCATACATATATATATATTACATTGGACATAGCTTTTAAGGTATAAAGTTATTGGATTATAGAAGTAGTTGTCATTTCTTGAGAACTAATATCACATAATACATCATAATTCAATGATAATATTTTATAATTAACCAAAAGAGGCTTTGGTCATTATGGAAGATATTGAACATAGCAGTTATGAAAAGTATGAATTGAAGTGAAAATAAAATAGATGATAGAGGATGATAAAGGAAGCAAATGACTAGAACATGCTAACCAACATTGATTTCTCAATTTATTATAAAAAGAGTTCAGAAAACAGATTGCCGTTAAATGCACTTAGTAGCGTACCAATTCAAGCTTAAGATTTTTTTTATATGAGAAAATTCCACAAATAAGGTATATCTTATAGTGATGAAGGAGCATCCTGCTACATATAACCATTCTTAATGAAAAATAAATGTTTTCCATAAAAATCCTTATAGTGCCTTAACTCAAAAGATTACAATTGAGATATATACTGCTACACTATAGTAAACATGGAGGATATGTAAAAATGTATGAAGAAGAAAGATATGTAGTGAAGAGAGATAAGAAAGACAACAATATGTATGAACAAAGAGAATATTAAAGTTAAAAACAAGGAAGTTTTGTTTTGGAAAGCTTAAATCAATTCAGATATAAATCAAGTATGGAATAAATGAAG
Source organism: Papilio machaon (assembly GCF_912999745.1). Taxonomy (NCBI): domain Eukaryota; kingdom Metazoa; phylum Arthropoda; class Insecta; order Lepidoptera; family Papilionidae; genus Papilio; species Papilio machaon. Next base: position 78,455 of record NC_059989.1, on the reverse strand, counting down.
TTGACGTGCAATCTTGTTTATAAGTTGTATATATATTTACAATACTTTACAGCAGCAGCAGCAGCAGGGGCCCGAACCCTAACGCACCGAAACCCATTTCAGTGACTGGCTTCATTTGACTCCAACGGTATTTTCTTATTTACAACATACTATCATCTTCTTGCCACATCCATGGAAGGTATAATTAGGCCTCAACTAACGAATATATTCAACCATGTGCTGCGACTGTCATAAACAGTCGATGACAATACCAATACCTTGGAGAATACAGCATTTCACCTGCTTCGGGAGATGAGTTCAGTTTAACACTAACAAAAACATTTTGTTACTTCTTGATATTCGATGTTCTGCTGACAACGGAGAGAACATTTTGCTGTTATAAACTATCAGCCTTCGAATTAAACACTGATATTGATGTCAACAGCAAGCTGTATGAAATCTTTCTTTACACTGTGCTAAAAGTATATTATGTCACTCCATGTCAAATTCTGATAGGGCTACAATGAATCATTCAAACAAGTTTTTAAAGCCATTCTAGTTAGATTAGTCTATTTATTTGAATTTGGATCCAATCTAATAATTTGAATCGCATTCTTGCACTGACCATCTATCTAGATTCGAATCTAGAATTTAGAACTGATACTTGGTTCTGACTACTATAAGACATTGTTCAAGGTTTGTTGTATGATTATCTTATTTTTTTTTTCTTGTGTGTTTCTGAATGAATTTTTTACCACCGTGCAACACGAATAAAGACGCATCACATAGTCAATCAATGGGTCTTCAGAAACATCATTTCAAACGACAGTTTAACAATTGAAATTCTATCTAGGACTTCCTCAGTCACAATAGTCTTTAAAGAGAAATCCATCAGGAAAATAGTAACTTAACAAGACCCGACCTTAATGGTTAGGTTCTAAACGATTATAACAATATAGACTTAAGCTATCTGACCCGGTGGTCATAAGTAAAACTGGAATGGGATGGTTCACTAGCTCCCTTACTTTGTACCATTTCCTGTATCTGTGTCGTGGCTCGATGTAGGTTTTACATATATTAGTTTCCAATCAAGACTTTAAGTTATGTAGGTGGTATTTTTTATGTATAAATTAATTTTAACTCTTACTCAGATGTGTAACTTTTTTTTTCAGTTGTAACGTGTTCATTAAGCTGTTTTTTTTAGAAAAACAACCATGCAATTAATCATCATAGCGTTGTGTTTTACATGTATTTCACCAGCAGATAACAAACACATCGTCTTCATAAGCAATGCTGTATGTTTTCCTGAGGCATATAATATGACGGTTTTACATTACAATAAAACCGATATTATGTGCCGAGAAAACATACAGCATTGCCAGAAGTTCTTCCTGGTGAAGACGACTATGAGCTCCGTAAATGACATCGGCTGCCTCGTCCTGGCTGGCGAGTGAAATAGCAACAGAACAGGTAGTACCAACCGTAGCTGATACCAACTGTCAACGGCGAAAGACCGCGAAATTTAAGCTAAGTATACAATGCGTCTTCATAAGCAATGCTGTATGTTTTCTCGGCACATAATATCGGTTTTATTGTAATGTAAAACCGTCATATTGTTAATAAAACACAAGTAGGTACTGGAGTGTCTCTGATACGCTTAGCTATATACGAGCGGCGCACGACACGACATGCATGAGCGGCACGCGGCACAACATATCGGCAATTGACTTATTTATCGTTCGGAAATACAAATAACGAGTAATTGCATTTATTATGTTTTTTTTTTCGCAACCCTTTTTTTATTCGCACGTCCTTCCGGCGCGGCAACGTGACGAACACGATCCGTCCACAAGCGCGGCCGGCTCGCGGGCGCGGCGCTAGCGGGGCCGTATCGCGGGCGCGGCCGCAAATGTTTGCGAACTTTTATTTAACCCTGCCCCTGCTCGAGCCCCTTCTGAATTCGACCGGCCGGCTCCGGCGTGCGGCTCTGCCGTGCGTTCACATTGCACACGCGTACATATAAATACTTATTTACAAGAAATAATTATAACGTTTTTGTTATTTGCCAGCAGCTATTTTTGATATAAACTTTTCGTTTTATTATTTCTCCAGAGAAGAATAAGAAGATAGTTTTTTGTTTTTAATATTGCAATAGATAGTATAAAAATTGTTGTCATGTCACGACAGCGATATAACGTTTTCTTCAACATTTGTACAATGTAGGTCGCTGAGTGGTCTGTCTGCACGACACGAGCAGTGAACAGTGCCACTAGGGTAAAATACTTACATTTGCACTGACGCTGCATACAGCAATGCAATTTTATAATAATAATAATAATTCATTTATTTAACATAAATAGAGTACAGTTATTAAGATGTTACAGAATCGTTGAGTGCGGCCTTTTAGTTTAACTTTAAGTTTAACTTATATTCAGTTTTATTGATTATTATGATTATATTATCTGTTATAGGAATAATGTTTGAAGTACACGTTTCAAAGTTTCATATTACAGATCCCTTTGTGGAAAACATCTAGAATCGCATTCGGAAGAATCACTCGCACTCTAGAGAGGCACTCGGTGCGGCGCGAGCGTTCCGGCCGACTGGTGGACGGAGGGGAAGGCCGTTGAAGGTCCAACAGTTTACGGAGCGAAAGATCCAGTCCTATTGGAGACTGTTTCAGTATTCTTATTCAAACCGTATCGAGATCGTCATAAACATTGCAAAGCTCTGTCGCGCGCACTTTCCCTAGCGCTCGCCGCCGCATTATGTACTCGTTACTGTTACAAGCGCCTTCATATGTACATATAAAACTGGTTCAAGAGCGCCATTACTTTCGTTAAACTTCACCAAATCGCCGCCGCCGCCGCCGCCGCCGCCTCCACGTCGACCGCGTGCATGCGTCTTGTTTACTCTCGTACAATATTTTAAACCCACGTATTATTCACCACAAAATTAATCAATCTCGTACCAATGAACCATAGCTAGTCTTGTAATTTTAGAAAGCGAAATGCTTTCTTAATAGACACTATTTAATGCACGGTCAATAATGTAGATTAACATTAGGTTTTTAACATTAATGTACATACATAACTATGTAATTATTTTTTGGGAAGGAATTACATTTTTATTAAATTGCATTATTCTTATTTGATATCTTTTTTTAATTTTTTACATAAAACATAAAAAGGTTTAAATATAGAGGGTTACTGTTCTTCTTACCACGATTAAGCTGTTTGAAGAATCCCGTTTCTTACGAACAGTATATAAGTAAAAACCACGAAAGTTTGAAGCTATATATAGAGACGGTGTTTCAATTACATTTTAGCTTAAACAGTTGTCAACCTTTTGCTGATATTAGACATTACCAGAAATCATGATTATTGAAATAGGATTGTGCGTAGGTTTACGAAATATCATCTTAACAAGTAAATGAAAAAGTACTTTTACCGGAAAAAGTTTTTTTGATACATATTTCAAGGTAAAACATAATATTTAATAACTAAGTCTATATTGTCTATCACCCGCGGTCAAAGCGTTCAAAACTCATGTTTTACTGAACAGTGTTTGTCGAAATTTACCTTTCATTTGAAGAACATCTTATGATTCATCAAGTGAATACTCTAAAATAAATACAAATCACATAACTTTTGGGCGCCGTAATAACTAACTAGTTGGTGAATCTTATCTGTTACAGTTTTTCATTTTACAGTAACATATATCATACAAATACCCGGATTGTGCAATCCATGATGAAAACTGTTTTTTTATCCGTTTCGTGCCTCATATTATTGGTTTGTTCAAAAGGAGTATTTCAGTGATGCAGCTCCGGGGCCATTGAAACTATGCTCTATTCTCTTTCTTTTTATTAATACTTTATAGAAATGTACTCATACATTCAATCGTTAATAACTTATCACTTACAGACTTGTATATAAATATGTAACCTGCGCGCGTCCCACGGCGCTGCGCGGCGGGCGCGCGGTCCCCACGCGGTCCCCACGCGGCCCCCACGCGGCCCCCACGCGGTGGATACGCGGCGGTCACTTGTCACTGTTTGTCGTTAAACTAACAGCCAATAGAACGGCCGAGACGTTCATGTCGTTTACGTTCACTTCATTATACTATTTAACACATATACAAATACGTATGTAAATACAAACGGCGCTCGGCGACCAGAGTCGCAGACCGAGCTTGCGCCCGGCGCGGGTCAGCACACCGTCTCCATGGGCAGGCGCGCGGGGGGCGCGGCGGGCGCGGGGGGCGCGGGGGGTGCGGCGGGCGCGGCGGGCACGACGGTCGGCTGCGGCGCGGGCGCGGCTGTGGTGTGCGTGAGTGACTCCCCGCAGGAGGGCAGGTGCGAGGAGGAGTGCGCGGCGTGGCGCGCGTGTCGGCCACGTCGCGCGCACAGCGCCGCCGCCGCGCGCTTGGCGGCCGCCCACGCGTGCGGCTGGCAGCCCGCCACCAGGAAGATGAAGAGGCCCTGCAGCGCGTTCAGCAGGTCGGTGGCGTACCAGAGGTAGGCCGGCCCGCCCGCCGCCCACGACACCACGTCGGCCACCCACGTCACGCCCATCACCACCACCAGCTTGGCGCACACGCGGCCCAGCGCCGCCCTGCGCGACACAACGAACACCTGCACTTTCATTTCCTATCCGAATCCTAAGTTGAACTGTGGACGGAGTTGCGCTCCGGCTAATGTTTCGTTTGTAAGAACGCTTTGAGCACATTTATTTATTTATTTTATATTCGACAAAAATTTGAGATACCGTGTAGTGTCGCGAAATGTTAAATTTTAAAACGTTATAAAGATGATTGTAGCGGTTTCCTAAACGGAAGTTGATGTCACGGGAGCGTCGCGAAGCGTCCTTTTCGTTATTCAGACGACACAGCTCGCTGTGCTTTAGAAGAGATACATGAGTCGAGGAGAGAGTACAATACATAATGTAAAGCATCAGAGAAAGAGAAGGGAACGCACCTCTCGGATGTGGACTTGACCTCGTCGCGGCGCCAGAGGCCACAGGTGAGTTGGCGCGTGGTGGACACGAAGAGTGCCAGGTTGACGAGCAGCAGCACGCCCACCGGGCCGAAGAAGTAGACGAGCACCTCGGCGTCGCCGTAGAACCAACAGCGGCGCACGGCGAAGCGCGGGCGCAGATAGCCCGCCGCCGCAGCCGCCGGCAGCCGGTCCAGCAGCGCGCCCGCGCCCGCCAGCGCCAGCGGCGCGCCCCACGCGTACACCTGGTACACGCGCAGCCGGCACGCCTCCTGTCCGCGCTCCAGCGACGTGGGCCGGAAGTCCCTGCGCACACGCACCACGCTCTACACTCGCCACTCCACTCGGCACTCCACCCGTCACAATGACGGAGAAAACCCTTTTTTAATCCGTTTCGTGGCTAACAACAGTCAACAACGTCAGAAAACAACTAAAGTCAATGGTTTAGTCAACGTTTCATTGTGTTCACAGTTTACCTATTTGTACCGGCAGCTAGTAACTATGGCTAGTGCTTTCATACGGCTGTTGATGTGACGAACTGACGACATTTACAATGTGATTGTGAAATACATATAATATGAACACTTCTTGTGTAATTTGACATTGTATTCTATTGTTAGAGTCTTTAATTGCATAGTGACACGGAAAAGATCTATATTACGGGTGGATTTCTCTTCTTGTTGTCATGTCAGGCGAAGTCAGAATTTTGATATCTCTCAGTGAATAAAGTTTTGAGAGACCAATGCAGGACTATTATCAAGAATATAGAGGTGGTAAAGAATAATAGTACCACCGAAGTATATGGCGATAACTACCTACTAGCGAAAAGAGCTTAAAGTTTTTCTATCTATAATGTTTTCTTACTCATTTTTATTTATGGCATATTTTTAGAAGTAATTTTGAATTATGTAGTTTAGAATATATTTAATTTTAAGAAATTCCTCCCAAGTAGGGTTGGCGACAGGCAGGCGGCCGGCCGTAAAAACTTAAGCCAACACTTTAAAGTTTATAAAACCTTGTGTGCCGACCTAACGTGAATGGGAAAAGGCCAGGGAGATGATGATGAATCTTTAATAAAAATAAAGTTAAAACGGACATCTTACTCACCTGAAAGTCCACCAAATGTTAAAGCACATTGTGTTGAGCCAGAAGAACGCCGAGAGGAACAGGAAGTGCATACACACGGCTGCAGCGTCCGAGACAAACCCGCGCCAACGCCGCATCACACCACATGCACAGAGCAAACACGTTATTTAGCACGGCGGCCGGCTGAGTACAGGGCGCAGGGCGCAGGGCGCAGGGCGCACACTCACCGAGCGCGCGGCACACAGCAGGCGGCACGCGATCCCCCGCCAATTGCGTCGCGGCCAGCAGCACATCACCCAGCATGAGCGCCGCCACATAGTGAGTCTGGCATCGCCAGTGCAGCGCGTGGTGTGCCGCCGGTAGCGCAAAGCTCGCCGCCAGCGTGGCCGCCAGGAACGCCGCACCTACGGCCAGCCCCGCGCCGTACAGCGCGTGGTGCGCCGGCCCGCCACCCACCGCGCGCGCCGCCGCCTCGCAAGCTAGCACGCGCGCGCCCGACGCGCCTTGCACCGATTCCGCGCACCACGCGCCGCCCGCCAAGCGCGCCCAGCCGCCCGCCGCCCGCAGCCGCAGCGCGCCGCCCGTCTCCAGCCGCGCCCCACCCAGCGCGCCTGCCACCGCATACCGCGATCCCTCCGCGCACGCCGGCCAGCCGAAGCCCACGTCGCTGCCGTTGGCGAGTGCGCGAAGCTCCTCCAGCACGGCCGCCGGTCCCTCAGCCTCCGCGCCCGGCTCGTCCGCGCAATGCGCACCGTCGAAGCCCTGACCCTCGGCGCAACACTTGGTCGGGCCGCGCGGTACGTCCTCCTCGCAGACGAGCGCGCCGCCCTCGTCCGCGCAATAGCGCGCCGGCGGCAGGGCGTGCGTGGTGCCGCGCAGCAGCAGCGAGCCGTTGTTAGCTAGCAGGGCGTAGGGCGCGGCGTGTTCGGGCAGCACGCGCAGCGCGGCACAGCTCGGAAGCGCCGCGTCCAGCGTCCGCCAATGCTGCGGTAGGCGGCCGCGCTCTAGGAAAGTGTTACGAGCGGGCGCGTACACGAGCGGGGCCCAGGCGGGCGCGCCGGGTGCTGGCGGCGCGCAGGCGGCGGCGGCGCGTGCGGGCTCGAGCGCGGCGGCCCGCAACGCCTCAGGCGAGAGGCTCTGGCCGGCGGGGCAGCAGCGCGGCACGTCGAGCGGTGCGAGCTTTGCGCCCGCGGCCGCGCTCACCGCGCCTAGCACCAGCAGCGCTCGGAGCATGGCGACACTCTCACCGCATATTACCGTCAAACGTTTCACTTTCCACCCTATTTAAAATAATCACAACACTTCCTTCGGCCAATTCTGATCGCTCGTGTTAATTATTTCACTTAATAGAATTGGATCTAAATTTATTGTTTTCGTAAACCAGACGAAGCACAGATCGGGATGTAAACATTTCCTCCGCGAAGATCGAGAAGCACGTGGGAGCGAGAGTCGATATCGAACGACACGTCCTTTCCCCGCGGGCGGCGGCGATGCACTGCTGTCGGCTATGCTATGCTGCTTAGTGCTCGCCGAGTGCCGCGGCCCGCGTCGCCGGCGGCCGCTGCGCTGCACGAATGTATTAGTGCAGGCGCCCGCCAGGACCACTTTCGTTTGCAAAAGTCGCCGCCTGCATTCTGATTTCTGATAATATGTGTAGTTTGGTCAACAAACCCTGAACGTTAGCAAACAACAACAACATGTCGATGTTATTGTTGCTTCCTGGCTGACTGCGGCGGACTTCTATATAGATTTTGGTTTTGCGTGCATAGGATCCCTTAATAACGTATTGTTACGTTGAATATTATTATTATTAAATAATAATGATAAGTTCGTCAAAATTTTTGGCACACATCCTCACTACCATTCTATATTACCCCGAATCTTCCACATTTAGTTGTTTCAATAATATTGCCGACCCCCTCCCCCGTTCTCATCTCTTTCCCTAATCCAATTTCTAACACAGTCTTTTATTTTCAACTCAATATTAACTTCTTCGATAACTTCTAATAGTATTAAATTTATAGTATGCTTATAAAGTGTTTTCCACTGTTTCCTAAAAGTCATCCCAGTAGTCTTTACGAATCGACAGCTTATACTGGGCTGGTATAATGAAAACAACCAGACATAATATTAATTTTACGCTATGATATTGAATGATTTTTAGTTTGTAAATCCTACCTACCTAATTACCAAAAATATTTTAATATACAGACAAAATCAGTTATTTGCGCACTAAAATCATTGAATATTACGAAAATATTTTCTAGTTCTGTTTCTATTCACCTCGTTGTATCACTTAAAAGATACAGATGATTAAATTAAAATGTCTCACAAATAAAACAATAAGCAATATACTATTTGACTTGCTAAAACTTATTTTAAAAAATAGTAAATTAATCGATGTGCGCTGGCCGCGACTTTGAGAAAAGCTAAAAGTTTCGCTTCATTTTCGAACTGTTCGAGTCTCGATAATGCCAGACAGCTTAAATTTTCAACATAATTTCTACTTTTGTAGACATATCAAGTATCAATTATCCAGCTTTTATCAACAAGAAACTACGCGAGCAATCTGTATGTTGAATTGAATTAGAATGTCGCAAACTACATACACAGTACACACTGTTAACAAAAACCTGCAGCGTTTACGTGACGTCGAACGCCAACGCGCGTTGGGGTACGAATACGATGGTGTTGATTTTGATATAAATGTTACGGCAAATGTGATTAATTGAAAATTATAATTTTTTGTCAATCAATATTAATAAATACCAAAAGTCAAGGTAAAAGTAAGAAATTTAAAGGTGATTTTATTTATAATTGAACCTTAACAAAAACAAACTGTATAATAGGTTTAGAACATTTTAAATAAAGTCAAAAACAATTTAACAAGTGAAAATGTCTGTGTTTCTCTTCTGTGATACTTCGTCCGCGCGGAATTAAAAAGAACTTAATTAATAGCCTATGTTTTCTTACAATGTTCTACATCTGTGCCTAAGTTCAGCAATATCCGTTGAGACGTTCTGGAGGTACCTTCAAACAAACATCCATCCATCCAAACATTCACATTTATAAAATTAGGAAGAAGTAAGATTTACCAAATCGCGATGTTATTATTAGTGATAGAAAATTGGTCATCGTTTTTAATTTATTAAATTTATCGTAACATTACATCTAACGGAACAGAATCCTAAGTGGTTGCGGCGTTGAAAGTGAAAGTGCCTGGTGCTGGTGTGTTTAGCACGGGCCGGATCGCGAGGTGCAGCGCCATCTGTTAGCCGCACGCTGTCAACGCATTCAGCAAGTAAAAACTGTCAGTTCTCAACGCATGGGCTAGATGGCGGTGCTTGTTATCAAAGAATCTATCGATCGATAATACATTTATATAAAATGATAATAAATGTGTATAGTAAGTATACTCTAGAAATTACGAAAATGTTGTATTGGTTGTAGCGCAATATTTTATGCTTATTTGATTTTCGCCATTTTGGTGTTGATGGTTGCGGTTGCTAGCGGTGATGAAGATTCTAATTAATAATAGAGACAGAATTGTGAGAGAGAGATCTGTCAGGTACATCACGAGATGTTTAAGTCGGAACGAAGCAAAAGCTGTCATTTCCAAGCAATGACTTATCTATTCTAAAGAGATCCTCAATGATCCTAGCACGAATAATTGTGACAGTTTTTTTTTAATATTACAAGGTGGCAAACGAGCAAGCGGCCACATTAATTCACCGAAATAGCGAAGCGAACGCTGCCCATAGACATTCGCAATTGCAAATGCGATGCCTACCCTAATTCGACGAAGGAGGAGACGCACAAAAAGAGAATATTTAACCTTCCTATGCATCTTCTTCTCCATCAAATCCACATCCCCTTTCCATCCTTTCCTTATAAGAAAAGGGTGGAAAGGGACAGAGGACTAAAATTAGGCCTCCGGCACCATACTCATCAGACGAAACGCGGAATTACTTCCACTTCACGCATGTCTTCTGTGTGGTCGTGGTATTTCACCGGGTGAGCTGACCAATTCGTGCAAAGGATGTTGTTGCTGGCGTCTACCACTGTTAAAATTGCCTTCGCCTCGCCCGATAGGGGGCGCTGCACACATTTTGTCGATGACGATACAATAACGCTTGTCACAAATATTTGTGCCAAGTCCACTGATCAAGAATAGGCATATCTTACTAATATTATAAATGCGAATGTTTAGATGGACGGATGGATGTTTGTAAGAAGGATCAGAACGACTCAACGGATCTTGATGAAATTTGGCACAGATGTAGAATGTAGTCTGGTGGAACACATAGGCTTATTAAGTTTTTTAAATGCCCCCGGACGATTCGCAAGCGATAGCTAGTGAATAATAAAACAAAGTTATTCTGTAAAACAGAAATTTCATGCGGATGAAGCCGCCCGGGAACAGAGAGTAAGTTATATTTTTGGTCCTACTAGAGGTCAGCGATCTTGTGACACTTTTTTGACATTGACAGCCATCTAGCTTATGCAATAAACTTTTGTTTCCAATCTTGTTTTTTAGTTTTAGAGATTTTTACACAGCTTCTCCCGACAATATTAATGCATTTTAAGACATCATTGAAGTCATCTACCTCCACAAAGCTTTTGCTCCGTCCATTAAAAAACACGTGTGTGTATGTAAAGAAACGCGCTGTCTGTCTGAGAGGGCGGGTGTTTAAAAATGACTGATTCGTGAGTGGGTCATCTATACCATATATATGTATCATCTGTTGTTAACGTTGTCACTGTATAAGGTCTTTCATTTAAATATGTTAAAATGTCGCCAGAAATGAAATACTTTGAAACATAAAATAGAACTTTATTAACGGACCGCAGGCCGAGCTCCTGCCACTGGAGCGATATCGTCTATTTACAAATATATACAATTCATTTAATCGCATAAAACAAAAATATAATAATAAAATAGTCCTATAGTAGTATGTGAGAGGGGGGGAGGGCGTCAGACGGGCGCGTGGGGGGCGGGGGGCTCGCGCGTGCCGTAGTGCGGGGGGTTGGCCCAGGGGTCGTAGCCCAGCACGGAGAGCATGGGCGCGAGCTCGGCCATGTCTGCGCGCACGTCGCCCGGCAGCTGGCCCACCCACTTGTCCAGCGCGTCCAGGTTCACCGGCCGCACCACCTGGTCCGAGGAGCGCTCCACGCTGCACACGACACACCTCGCACCTCACACCTCACTCAACATCGGGCTTTTCACTGCCGAAGCATTGCTACGAGAACATTTTGTCGTCGCTCCCGTTCTCTTTTAAATAACTGATACAAGTACTTTGACAGTGGAAGCCACCATTTATAGTTGAATAAAAGAAATGGTGATTAAATAGCAAGTGTTAGGTTAATATACATATCTAATTGTTACTTCACAATTATCATCTGTACATGTAAACTGTGAATGAACACAAGCATGACTGATTTCTTGATGATCAGTGAAGTAGGACAAAGGCCCCTTACTGTTGCATATGTTACTGGTTAATTTAGTTAAAACTATATTTATTAAGTAATTAGCAAAATAAATTTATTAAATAGGATACGAAATATGTATATTAGAGAAAGTCTGAAAGTAGCACCGGTAGTAGAAAAATTGAGAAGTAAAAGGTTAGCGTGGTGTGGACATGTTATGAGGAGGGAAGAATCGCGTGTGGCAAAAGGAACGTTTAGTATGAGTATGGAGGTACACCGGTAGAGGTAGGCCTAGGAAAAGATGAATGGATTGCGAGAAAGATGACATGATCAAGAAGGGGGTGACAATGGAGATGACGACAGACAGATTCATTTGGTGGACGGAAACCTGGTGCACCGACCCTACGTAGGTGGGAGAGGTCAAGGAGATGATGATATGTTTATTAAGTATAAGTGTATGGTGCATTAATAAAAATAGCAGTCATACTTGGAGAGTGCGACGCCATTGGGCTGGTTAATGTAGCGCTCGTGGTGCAGCACGGCCTCGTGCCAGGGCAGCTCGAGGAAGGCCAGCACGCGGCGCATGGTGGCCGCCGGCGCCAGCACCAGCTCCTCGTAGCGCACCATCAGGCAGCGCGCCGGCCCCAGCGACCGGCACTGCTGGTACATCAGCTCCACCGCGTGGTTCCACTTGCTCAGGCACTGCCGGTAGCTCGACAGGTCGAACCCCGTGATGGTCACCTGCCACACCGCCTCACGTCACCGATGTAATACAACTCCCGACCCTCCGTATTCTTATTTATGAAGCACGTGCTTTGCAAACGATTTAAAATAGTAAATAAATAGAACATGCACCTTGCGAGTTATGATCGAGTGAACTGTGGCTCGGCCGTCGCGGACCATGAAGAGAAATTTAGCATTGGGGAACAACTCGAGCACATACGTGCCCATCTTGAGCACGAGCGGGTCCTTGTTGCAGAGACGCGGCGCGGGGTCCCCGTGGCGCACGATCACCTCCAGGCAGAAGGCGGCGATGGCGTTGTCCAGCACCGCCTTGGACACGCCCGCCTGCTCCAGTCGCACGCTCTCCTTCTGCGAGCGCATCCAATGCTGCCGCATCTGCAGGATGCGCGGCACCACGCGCGTCTCCTGCCCGCACCGCACGTCCGGGTGCGCGTCCAGCATCGCGCGCATCAACGTGGTGCCCGAGCGCGGCACGCCGCCGATGAAGATGAGCGGCAACTCGCGCCCCGCCACCGGCCCGGCGCCCACCGCGTCTGTCGCACCTCGCCCCGCGCCCACGCCCCGCCGCGTCGCCCACGCCCACACGAGCAGCGCGCCCACCGCCAGCAGCGCCGCCACGCGCCAGCGCGCGCCCGCTCCGCGCCACATCCCTCACGCACTCCCGCCCCTGAAAACAACTCCTTATCATTTGCTGTTCTTCTTCTTCATTTTTATCTCTTTCATGTCAGTATGTTGAAGAAGAGAAGTAAATAGCGAGCGAGGAGAAGTTATGTATTTTTGCTATTTATATTTTTTCCAAAGAAAATTTGAAATATACCAGATTATGTTTAAATTTGTTTTTTATATGTACCTTTAAGTGTAAAAAAACTATAAGCAAATTATTTCTTGATACCATGCCGTTCCACAGAAATATGTACATTGTTGATTAGTAGACAACACACATGCATCGTTAAGAAATTAATTATATCCATTAAAGATTTTAGAGAATAGTAATTTTGGTAAGTAGAGAAGACTTAAATCATCATATGTTGGATGTATTATGGAGGCTTCATTTATGCTTCATTTCATCTCAATCAATGCATAAAAAAATTAATGAAAAGCAAGAGTTTTGGATTTATATTCCAGTACAATTTGAATTTTATATAAAATAGACTACAGTTTAGCTTAGAGAATGTGAGTGTGACACTAACAGAGCTGCGCGCGCTCACCAGATCTAGTCTACGCAAGTCATGCGATGTTTAGCAACATGTTCATCTTAAACTTTGCACTATACTTTTAGAATAATTTGATTTAGATACAAAATATTAAAAATACAAAATAACATAATAATGTGTATGTTTAACATTGTATGCATTAGTCCATTGCGCCAACGCTACATCAATAACACAGAAAGGTCCAATGCTCCCTCTGTATTGGATCTGTGAAACTTTTATAATTAACATTAACAAAAATTTACCATTTTTAATATATGTACAGATAGATAAAAGCAACACAAATGAAAATAGAACAAACAATGTAACCTTAACTTAACATTAGTGAACAAATATCTCTGTTCCAGTATAAAGTAAATACAAGTGTTTGTTATGTGAAAAATGGTTTTACCCAACACTAATTCATACCTAATAATACTAAATAAATGTAACTAAATACCATTTGACTAAATTAAATGGTATACAATATTAATGGAATACAAAAACAATATATAAAATGTGTATTGAAAACTTACGAGAAACGTATTTGTGGCTGTTATATTAAAATGTTCCTGTAACAATTGTTCAACCTAGTCAATGTGCTAACAAACATCAAAGCATACTACTCTAAATGTACATATTCTCTTGGCAACATGTGGCAAGTCTCATTCAAACTTTAACACTTCAATAGCGTTTAAAAATGATTCAAAATTGTTATACAAATTTATGCCCAGATATGTCCAATTGCTGTTGAGAATCTCCATTGATCACAGTTTACATTTATTCATGTTGCTAAGGATCACAGAAATATTTTTCCAATTTTCACCCCGTAAATTGGTAAAATTTTGATCCTACAAGACTCACCAAACATTTTGTATTTTTTTACAATTTGAATCCTTGCAAACAGTTATAAAAGGCTAATTAAAATTGTGGTGGCGTCGGGCGTCACTCACCTACATTAAAATACGTTACGAGTATCTTCTTTCTGCTACTGCCAACACATCTTGTTGGTTTACACAAATATTGTTGTAAAGTTTATAGTCTCAAATAACTTGACTAAATAATGTCAACATGAAAACAAAGCTGCAAATTTCATATATGCTTAATGATATCAATTTTGTGCAGTGCAATGGTATAAAGCTTTTAAATTAGAATTAAAAATAATATTTAACGGTTGAAAAATTGCAAATATGAAATTATGAATCATGAAATGTAATGAATTCACCCGTCAGCCCAAGTCAGCCCGACAACGTCAGTGGCTGTCAGCCGACACCTAACGTCAGTTCAATTAACAAATCCAAAGAGTATATTTAAAATTATTACTTAAGACTAGCTGACCCGGCAAACATTGTTTTGTATGTGTTTTTTAATGCCACATTCTAAAAAAAAATGTCTAGAAATATAAGGGGTCGTCACTTAGGGGTGGAATAATAGATAGGCGATTCTTAGATCTACTGAATGTGCATATGAAATTTCATAAAAAATGGGCTTGCCGTTTTGGAGGAGTATGGTAACTAACATTGTGACACGAATAGTTTTTCTATAAGAATATAGCCCATTTTACGAATTCAACAAAAATAATTAAATAATAAAAAATAATTAGCCTATTAAATGTCCGTATCTGTGTAGTTGAAAATACTTTCTTCTTTGTTGCTTACTTTTTTTCTTTGTCTTTGTCAACTTCAAAATCAAAACTTGAGCTTCAAACTTCGACTTTATCGCGAAAATTATGCTTGAATAGATCGTTTTGTCCATTTTCGTTTGAAATATAATAAACCTTAAGTTATTTAATTTGCAGCTAGTTTTATTTTATAAGTAAAATAACAAAATGTCCTGGTGTTACTTTCGGAAAAGCGGATTACTTGAAAGAACTTTATGATTAAACTTACTGTGTATCGGTAATCAATATGGCCGACAGTATGTATTTGTCAGAAGGAATTGTGGCGGTATTTATAGCAACGTTTCAAAATCATAAATTATATCATAATTTAAATCCTTCCTCATGTGCCGAAGTAATTTAAGTGTATGAAGTTATGTTATTGTTTAACTTAATAGAGAACATTAAGGATGTTGCTTTTGATATATACCAAAACAAACTATTTAGCATCCAAGTGTAGTGTAGTGCAGTACAGTGTATTTTGTTTAATTGAATTGTGTTTTGTATAGTTTTTCAAGAACATAAAAATTTACTATTTGCCCGCGATGTCGCATCATGAGTTGTGGCGATGATACCTACTCGAATCGTGCAACCGGCGCTGCTCTTCCACTCATGGTATGTGCTTTGTACTCGCGCCAATGTTTCAATACGTGCAGATCTAACGTGATCTAACCTAATATGAGACAAAATAATAGTTGAATCTTGCATATGTTACACAACCAATAACAAAATAAACAGTCCATTATTTTTGTATCAGTTAAATGTACACTTAGTCAATATGTTAGTTGGAATTGGTAGAATAGTCATCATAAACTTGCCAATGACCAATTTTGTAATGAAAAAAATCAAGAATAATATATGCTTTGCAATTAAATTCTCTTCAACGAACCTTGAGGCTTCCATAAGCAGTCAAATGAATGAAGTAAAACAAACACTTCTTATTTTTTTTCTTATTATATGTTAAATTAGCCGCTTTGGATATTAATCTTGAATTTATTTGTAGTGCTGAAACAGTGTGTACATTAATGGCAAATGGTATATTGATATATCTGTGTTATCACTACTATTGTACATTAACAGAAAGATATCTACAATAATCAACTATCTCCTCCCACACCCTGAATGGCCCGTCTCAACTTATAGAAGTAGTATATTCTGGTTTATTGTAAGAAAGTAAGTTATCGATCTTGCTTATGAGTATAGAGGACTGAAATGAAGCCTATGGCAACCATTCTCACTGGATGGAATGAATAATGCTCTACTTGCCCATTGGCTACATAGGTTGGTATGGATGCTCAACCCCTTAACTGATTTGTTAAACTTGCATACAGGTTGCATTCTTACCTATTACTTACAAGATGTATACACATGCCAGGTCATAAGACAGTATGTGTAAATGTCAAGCTTTTTTTCTATGGAAAACAGTCAAAATCATTTAACCTTTTAGCAGCTAAAGGATGCTGCTTGCATAGCTGTATTCTGTGAGTGATGAGTGAAGGCACATAACTTTAAATATTTACTACAAGAAAAATAAGGCTTGTAGTTGTATTGTTGATAACATGCAATACATACATATATTTTTTCAACAGTTAAATTTTGATTTGTTATTATGTTTAGTTCTACTTCCTACCAAAGTAACAATAAATATTATATTTAAATTGTTAAAGGCAGTAAATACAGATTTGGAACGGTTTCTAATTTTATATTCTTTTTTCCTTGTTTCATATTTTTTTATTTATTTACAAAAACATCATGGAGGTAGGAGCATTATGGCTGGCTTAGATTATATTTGAATATTTTTGAGCAATCCAATACATATGCGTCACATCACCAACAGTCTTGTATGAAAGACAAAGACTTGGTTGTATTATACTTTTTAACATTTTAACTTCTTCCATTTTAATTAAATGTTCTAAGATAAAAACCAGATATAATTAACTTTCTTTTATGTTTATATATATTTCGGACAATAAACTTTTATAAACTTTTAAGTTTAATAATTAAAATGAACAAAATACATTAATTATTATGTGTATTTTATGTTTTTGGTCTTGTATAGAACATGACGGCCTACTAAGCATTTCTTTGCTTGTCTTGTATACAAGACTGGCTGTGAAAAGGTTAAATAATGTCTGTTGTAAGTAGAACAATGTGCCACCAAATTAATGAAAGAAAAAAGAAGACTGTTTTGGGTGAAAGATTGAATTAGCAGAAGAGAAAATTTTTGAGCAAGTAGTTGTGTGGTTACAGTAGTGCGGCAAGAAGATAAAGATGGTAACAGAATCCATTTAAGAATGCTATTAGAAAAGCTACTGGAATGCCTATACTAGTCACAATGTTCACACATCCTGTTTTGTAGGTCTCCTCATCCCCACCTCCAAGATGAATGCTTGCTTATTACAGGCTTGCCAGGTAGCATATACTTGGGAAGAAAAAGTAATGGAAATTGAGCAGAGCATTAAAACAATGTGAAAAATTTGAATTCTTTATTCATTTGGTTGTTTAATGATATATCCCAAAATCATCAGCATTCTTTAAACAATTTCAAAATTAACTTGATAACTCATGAGTTTTTATACAGGGTGTGGAGCGGGGCGGGGGCGGGGGCGCCGGCGGCGCGGACTCCGTGCTCAACGGTGCCGGCCCGCCCGAGCGCGCAGGCGAGCCACCGCGAAAACGCCCCAAGCTCGTTTCGGACGACGCGCATCTGCTGCGCAAGCGCTTACTCGAGTCCAAGGTGTTGCGCTTGAAGAGCCTGCGCGATAGGTAAGATTAGGCCACTCGGGGTCCGAATTTGTGCGTCAATGGACGCGCTGCCGCTCTAGCGCCGCGTTCGGTTTCAGGTTTACGGAGCAACTGAGCGAGCTGTACTTCCTGCAGGCGGGCGGCAATATGATGGACTACGTAGCGTGGCGCAAGCGGCCGCCCGCGCAGCTCGTTGCTTTTCTCGAGTCTCGCCGGCCGCCACCTGCGGCGCCTCCGCCGCCCGAACCGCCGCCCGCGCCAACGTTACCTGCCGCGGACACGTCGCTCCCGGTGCCCGCCCCGGTACCGTTAGCCACGCCCGCCTCACCGACGTCGCCGGTGACGTCGACGCCCGACTTCGCATCCACTCCATCGGTTGCGTCAGCCGTTGCCTCTATTGTTGTTCCCCAAGCCCTAGAACCGAAGGGCGAGGTTGTCGTTCCTGCTACGCCCTCCGCCGGAGCGCCCTCCGTTGCCGCATCCTTCGCCGCCACGCCCTCCGCCACCGCACCCTCTGTCCCCGCCCCTGTGTCCACGCCTGCGCCTACTCAGGTAGCGAGCGCGGCCGACGAGATGGTGGAAAAGGCAAAACAAGAGGCGTATGTTGCGGCTCGAGTGGCCGAGCTGGCTCGCGCCGGCCTGTGGACGGAGCGCCGGCTGCCGCGCGTGCTGGAGCCACCGCGCCCCAAGACCCACTGGGACTACCTGCTGGAGGAGATGGCCTGGCTCGCCCAAGATTTCTCACACGAGCGAAAATGGAAAAAACAAGCCGCAAAAAAGGTTAACATTCTATACTTTATTATTGTTTTTAATATTTAATATGGGACCAATTTTATTTATAATGTGACACTGCTTAGATTTGGCACCTCATAGTGCTTTGTACCCGTGGCTGCCACAGCACTTGTACTGTTCTTATTTGATCACTTAATCAACTAAAAACTGAGAAAAAGCTCTTTACAGTAATTTTAATAGACTGCGAAGCGTTGACGATTCTTGTATACTGTTAATATAGGCGCGATGGCCGATTTTTGTACTGTGTTAAAATCGTATTTATATGTAAATCAAAAATTGGAGTGTCTGTATGTAATATAAAAAAAAACATATTTTATACACATGATGTGTTTTTACTTTGCTGATAACGAAAAACCAATTTTAAATTCATGTCCCTGCTACTTACTGACAGCTACAGGCCCGCCTTTGTTCCTGGTAATCTCTGACTGATTTTGACGGGAAGGTAATTGCGCCAATGAAATCGCGAACTACCGCTCTAGTAAATACATATTTGTGTTATACACATTTTAGAATTTATTGTGTTTTTAAATAAGAGACATCATATCATATGTATGTATTGACTGATTAAGAGAGATTTAATATTTTGTGTTTCAGTGCGCCAGAGCTGTACAAAAATATTTTCAAGATAAAGCTCTCGCTGCACAGAAAGCAGAAAAAGCCCAAGAATTGCAATTGAAAAAAATTGCGTCATTTGCGGCTAAAGAAATCCGAACATTCTGGTCTAATGTGGAAAAAGTAAGTATCATTTATTAAATGTATTTAAACACATATTACAGGTTAGGAGGAAAATCTCCGTGGATGGGATAAGGAAAGGGAGATGATGATTCAGTGGCGACTACAACCACTCTTGATTATGCTGACATTTACAGTGAATGAAGACAGTTTTTCTCTCTATTGAGATAACGTCTATTATTGTTAATTATAAGTTGTAAGTCAAAAATGTTAATTGTAATGTAATAATAATAAACATGAGATTTAAAAAAAAAAGAATAATTTCAACTTTTAAAATATGTGTTTTAAAAATACATTATGATAAGAATTAGGAAGATAACTGAGAGTAGTAATAAGGTATTAATTTTTTATTTGTCAGCTGGTGGAGTGGAAGCGAGTGCGGCGCGTGGAGCGAGCCCGGAAGGAAGCTTTGGACGAACAGCTGAGCTACATCGTGGACCGCACCGAGCGCTACTCGCGTCAGCTCGCCGCCAACCTGACCGCCGCACCCGGCGCGCCCCCCGCACCCGGCGCGCCCCCCGCACCCCCTGCACCCGACACACCGCCCTCCGATGATGAGTTCCAGCCGCGCGGCAGCTCCGACGACGACGAGGAAACTATTGCAGCCGCCGAGCGCGAGGCCGCACACGACGCCGCCGACCACCGCGACGAGCTGGAGGCGCTGCGCCGCGAGTCCCATCTGGCGCTCGACGACCTGCTGCCGCCCGGCTACCTGCCCGCGCACTCGCCGCCCCTCTCAGACTACGGGCCCGACGCCGACTCCGCGGACGACGAGGACACCATCGCCGAGCAGGAGCTCGCCGAGCGCGCCGAGGACACCGCGGCGGAGGTGCAGGCGCTTCGCGACGAGGCCGACCTCGACCTCGACGAGCTGGTGCGCCGCTACACCGCGCGCGGCGACCGCCCGCCGGACCTCGACGGGGGCGCCGACTCGGACGCCCATACTGACAACGATTCGAACATACATGCAGAAGACGACGCAGACGATGACGACGATAACGACGATGACGAAAATAACGATACTAATGAGAGTATCGAGGATGACGACGTAGACGACTCGGACGATTCTCAAAGCGTTTCCGCCTCCTCCGTTTCGGAGGCACTAGAGTCGCTGATGGAGACGGAGAGCGGCGGGGCGCAGGGCGGGGCGCAGGGCGGGGCGCCGGGCGGCGACGGGGGCGAGGGCGGCGAGCAGCGGGTGGAGGCGGCCGCATCGCTGGCGGCGTCTCTGCAGCCGACGGGCACCACGCTGTCGGAGACGGCGGTGGGCACGCCGGTGCCGCGGCTGCTGAGGCACGCGCTGCGCGAGTATCAGCACGTGGGGCTGCACTGGCTGGCCACGATGCACGCGCGCGGCCTCAACGGCATCCTGGCCGACGAGATGGGGCTCGGCAAGACGATACAGAGCATCGCGCTGCTGGCGCATCTGGCCCTCGAGCGCCGCGACTGGGGGCCGCATCTCGTCGTCGCGCCCACCTCCGTCGTGCTCAACTGGGAGATGGAGTTCAAGAAGTGGTGCCCCGCCTTCAAGATACTCACATACTACGGCACCATTAAGGAGAGGAAGCTGAAGCGCGTCGGTTGGACTAAAGCGAACTCTTTTCATGTGTGCATAACATCTTACAAGTTGGTAGTGCAGGACCACCAAAGTTTCCGGAGGAAGAAATGGAAATATCTCATTCTCGACGAAGCCCAGAACATTAAAAACTTTAAGTCCCAGAGGTGGCAGATGTTGCTGAACTTCCAAACGGAGAGGTGAGAACTGCAACATTTCACAATGTTTCACTTGTCACCCCCTCACCGGACTTACATTTTCCGTAATTTTACACTAAACGTTGTCTCGTATTGCGCGCGCAGGCGGCTGTTGCTGACGGGCACGCCGCTACAGAACAGCCTGCTGGAGCTGTGGTCGCTGATGCACTTCCTGATGCCCGACGTGTTCGCCTCGCACTCGGAGTTCCGCGAGTGGTTCAGCCCCGTGGCCGGCATCGCCGAGGGCGCGCAGTGCCACAACGACGCGCTGGTGAGTAGTGCCCGAGAGCCGAGTGGGGCGGCACCGGGGCCGGCACCAGGGCGGCACCAGGGCGGCACCACTGACCGGGCCCGTGTGCGCAGGTGCGGCGGCTGCACGAGGTGCTGCGACCCTTTCTGCTGCGCCGGCTGAAGGCGGACGTGGAGCGTCAGATGCCGCGCAAGTACGAGCACGTGTTGATGTGCCGACTGGCCAAGCGGCAGCGCTTCCTCTACGACGACTTCATGGCGCGCGCCAAGTACACATCTCTCTCTTATATCTTTGTTTGTCCAACTCCTTTAGGCCCCTACAGCTGCGAAATTATTACAAACTACGAGGGGAGGTCCAAAAGTTCGCGGAATGAAAGGGTTGTCAATGAAATATAACAATAAATTTATTTTTCCTTTTCAATATAATCACCCTTAAGTCTAATACATTTATTCGATCTATGAATTAATTTTTCTAAACCATCGAAAAAATATTTTTTGTCTTTGGCCTCAAAATGGGCCGAAATTGCCTCCTTCACTTCATTATCGTCGGAAAATTTCCTTCCCCTTAGCTCTTTTTTTTAAATTTGGAAATAAATAAAAATCGCTAGGAGCCAGGTCTGGACTGTAGGGTGGGTGAACAAGTGGTTCGAACCCATGTGTGTGCAGAGCAGCCATGGCAACTCGGCTCTTGTGAACCGGCGCGTTGTCTTGCAAAAGCAACACACCCTTGGCCAATTTTCCTCGACGTTTTTCTTTAATTGACTCCTTTAACTTTTCTAATATGAGTGCGTAGTATTCTCCGGTTATAGTGGTACCTTTTTCTTTATAATCAATGAGTAATATTCCCTTACAATCCCAAAAAACAGTGGCCATCAACTTTCCCGCCGATTCTGACACCTTGAATTTTTTGGGAGGTGGTGTACCCTTTTTGTGCCATTGCATGGACTCCTGTTTGGACTCAGGTTCAAAGTGATGAACCCATGTTTCATCTCCAGTAACAATCCGCTCCAAAATCTGCACGGGCTCGTCTCCACACAACTCCAAAAAGTGCTTAGACGCGTCGACGCGCTGCTGTTTTTGAAGCGGCGTGAGCATTCTCGGCACCCATCTTGCACTGACTTTTGTCATGCCCAGGTGGTCGTGCAGGATACGCAAAATAGTTGTATCTGATACTCCAACAAATGCAGATAATTGTTTCTTCTTCAAACGTGTGTCTTCGAGTACAAGTTTTTCGACTTTTTCGACGATGTCTGATGTGGTGGCGTCAGCTGGCCGCCCAGAGCGAGAGTCGTCTTCAATTGAATCTCGACCATGTTTAAAAAGACCATGCCACTTATAAACCATTGTTTTACCAGGGCACTGATCTCCATAAACGGCTTCCATTTCATTTAAAATGGTTTGAACGTTTTTTCCTTGCTTGGTAAGGAATTTTATCACAGCGCGATGTTCAATTTTCTCCATAGTTGCAGTTTGCTTCCGGATTGACTTGTTCAGCAGGCGAGTACTCGTAAACGAATGGCACTATAGGGTTGAAATGTTATATATATACTAATTATGAGTGCCCAATTAGTATGACACTAAGCGAGCTACCCTATCCCCACTCCATCCCCTCCATTCCGCGAACTTTTGGACCTCCCCTCGTATCTTTTGCCAGCGACTTCGTGTGCGCATAATAAAAAAAACATCGAAATCCATACAGCCTCTCTTGAAGATAACTTCTAACAAACATCTATCTAGACCTCTAAACATTCGATTTTATATTATTAGTAAAATTGTTTAGTTTTTTAATAATAATTACTATTATAATAAATTTATTGCAAACTGTGTTACGTTGTTACAAACATTTATATACAGCTACAACAGTAAGTTTTGATTATATTTAGTCGAATATGGATCTCCTCAGGACGAAGGAGAGCCTCTCCTCCGGCAACTTGTTGAGCGTGATCAACGTGCTGATGCAGCTGCGCAAAGTGTGCAACCACCCCGACCTATTCGAGCCTCGCGCCGTCTGCTCGCCCCTGCAGATGCCCGCCCTGGGTCTGTCGCTGCCCGCCCGCCTTCTGGGCGCCGCCGCCAC
This sequence comes from Papilio machaon, assembly GCF_912999745.1. Lineage (NCBI taxonomy): Eukaryota > Metazoa > Arthropoda > Insecta > Lepidoptera > Papilionidae > Papilio > Papilio machaon. The sequence goes on along the minus strand of NC_059989.1, from coordinate 55,029 downwards.
CGCCCGCCGCGCCCTCGCCCTCGCCGCGCGCCTCGCCGGCGACCTGGCCGCGCTCGAGGCGGCCGGCGCCGAGGCCTTCGCCGCGCACCGCACGCGTCACCTCGCGCCGCCGCGCCGCGCCGTGCACGACGCGCCCGCGACCCTTCACCCGCCGCGCCCTCCGCCCTGCGCGCTGCGTCTGCATCTCCGCCTCGTGCCCCGCACGCCGCCCGCGCTGCCGCCGCCGCCGCCGCCCGCGCCTCTGGCTCGCCCCCCCGCCGCACCGGTCGACGCGGCGGGGGGCGCGGTGGGTGCGGCGGGCGGTGTGGGCGCGGCGGGCGGTGCGGGCGGGGCGGAGGCGCGCGCTGCGGCGTGGCGACGCGGCTCGCTGCGTCGGCTGGGCGCGGCCAACGAGCGCCGCTGCTGGCGGCTGCCGCTGTACGGCGCAGACCTGCGCGCCGCTGTGCACGCCGGCCCGCCCGCACTGCCGCCGCGCGACCTGCACGACCTGCTGCAACAGATGAACGATGTTATAGATCGGTTAGTCTTATTTATACCTCGGCGGGAGCTGTTTCATTATAGGTGGACCATTCTACCATAGGTCGCATTTAACACTTCATTAAAATCCATCGACGTAACCTTGTAACGGCGGGCATAAATTATAATTTATTTTTTTAAAGTTACAACTGTACAATTCCATTTCCCAAATTTCGATTACATTTTTATTGTAGTCATATCAATTAAACGTCGTTACAATGTTGGGTCTGCGAACTCAATTTTTTTTTAAATACTAAATATCCCTTTTTACATCAATTTTCATTTACATAAAAGTACAGCTGTCAAAACTTTCAATTAATAGTGGTAGATCCCGCAACAATAATATTTTGTTTGGTGCATGAATGGGCCTGGTGAAATACCATGACCACACTGAAGACAGGCGTCAAGTGGAAGCAATTCCTCGTTTTGTTTGATGAGGGTGCGGTGCCTAAGGCCTAATTTAGTCTACATTCTCTTTCAACCTTTTTTTTTAAAGGAAAATTGATTGGCCGGAAGAGATGATGCACACGATGGGGAAATATCCTATTTCTGTGCATCTCTTCCTCCGTAGAACACATTTGCAATTGCAGATGTCCATCAGCAGCGGTCGCTCGTTTGCTATCTTAAAATATAAAAAACCTTTCACTCTTAAATTGTAGTAATGTTTATTTTGTATCTGTAGTACAATTGCGCTTTGTATAAAATGTCAACTCATGTGCGTGTGCGTGCAGCTTCAGCATCTGCTGCGGCGGTGCGCGTGCGGGGTGTGTGCGGCTGCAGTGCGGCGGCGGCGCGGAGTGGCGCGCGTGGCGGCGCGGCGCGCGGCAGGCGGCGGCGGTGGCGGGGCCGCCGGCGCGCGCCGCCCTGGCGCTGCTGCACGCGCCCGCCGCGCGCCAGGCCGTCGCCTTCCCGCACCCGCGCCTTCTGCAGTACGACTGCGGTCAGTCGACACTTTATCATACACCTTCTAAACTTCTTCAGGTCGAACATGTGTTGCCTTTAATAGTTAAAAGTGGGGACGTACAGACGAAGGGGAAATATCCCCTTTCTGTACGTCTCCTCTCCCGCCAAACATTTCCTTACGAGCGAGCCGCACGTGGGCGCGTGGGCGCGTGGGCGGCGGCGGTGGCTGGAGATGTGGTCGCGTTGCAGGCAAGCTGCAGACGCTGGCGGGGCTGCTGCGCCGGCTGAAGGCGGGAGGGCACCGCGTGCTCATCTTCACGCAGATGACGCGCGTGCTGGACGTGCTGGAGGCGTTCCTGTCCATGCACGGGCACACGTACCTGCGGCTGGACGGCGCGACGCGCGTGGACCTGCGCCAGCCGCTCGTCGACCGCTTCAACTCGGACGCGCGCGTGTTCGCGTTCATCTTGTCGACGCGCAGCGGCGGCGTCGGGCTCAACCTGACCGGCGCAGATTGCGTCGTCTTCTACGACTCGGACTGGAACCCCACGATGGACGCGCAGGCGCAGGACCGCTGCCACCGCATCGGACAGACGCGCGACGTCCACGTCTTCCGGCTCGTCACCGCCGCCACCGTCGAGGAGAACATCCTGCGCAAGGCGGAGCAGAAGCGCGCGCTCGGCCACCTCGCCATCGAGGACGGCCATTTCACCACCTCCTACCTGCGTCTGGTGAGTCGCTTCACATTTTACTGCAGCAAAGCGACCATCCATCCATCGACATCTATTCTACACATATGATAAAATTAGATTGTCTATATTTAGTATCTACCTCTACCTAGAGATACCTCTTCAAACATCCATCCATCCATCCATCTTAACATTCGCATTTAGTAAATATTAAAGATTTTTATGTGTCTGACGGCAAAGCGGCGTTTGTACCGAGTAATCACCAGAACGGCTGGTTCGATTTTGACGAAACTGTTACAATCACACGCCTGTGAATAAGTTTTACTACGAAAATATAAAAAAAAATATATGTGAGCGACCACATTCACTAGCATATCATCGTATGTTTTTATGAAAAAAGATACGATCTCGCCTTCCGAATAAAACTTACTCAACCCTTCTCTAACTCCTGGCGTACTAATTTGAGAATGTGATGTGTTTTCAGTCTAACATAAAAGAGCTGTTCGGTGGCGAGGGGTCTGAGCCGGCCACGCACACGGCCACGCACACGGACACGGCCGCCGAGCCGGAGGGCGAAGTCGAGGGCGCGGCTCGCGGCGAGCTGGAGTGCGCGCTGGCCGCCGCCGAGGACGAGGCGGACGCGGCCGCCGCTCGCGCCGCGCGGGCCGAGGCGCAGGGCGAGCTGGCGGAGTTCGACGACACGGTGCCTCCGCCCGCCGCACCCGCGCCCACCGCGCCCACCGCGCCCACCGCGCCCGCACCCGCGCCTTCGCCGCACCGCGCAGACCTCGCAGAGTTTGCCACGCTCATGAATCAGGTGCCATATTTTGTAAACATTCGGTCGCGTCGAAATTATCTATATAAACTAATACCAATAATAAATATAACCAACCTATCTTTCAATGATCGCAGTTGACGCCGATAGAGAAGTATGCGATGCGACTGGTGGAGAACAGCGAGGCCGCCACCGAGGCGGAGCGCGCCGCCCTCGGCGAGATGCGCCGGCAGCTGCACGAGTGGGAGCGCGCGCGACGGGCGCTGCGAGACGCCAGCCCCGCCCCCGCCCCCGCCCCCGACCCCGACCCCGCCCAGCACGAGCCCGAGCCCGAGCTGACATACTGGCGCGGCGACGCTCGCGCCAAGGTGCGTGTCCGCCGACGACGCGTCGCGCAGCGCGACTCCCCCTCGCCTCCCTCCCCGCCGCCCTCGCCCTCGCCGCCGGCGCGCCAGCGAGCGGTGACGCCAGCAGCGCCCGCCACGCCCGCCGCCACATCCGCCGCCACACCCGCCGCCGCGCCGCAGCCGCGCACGCGCTCCCGCGGCACCGTGCACATCAACCTGTGGACTCTGGACGAGCGCGAGGAGCGCGGCGGAGAGCGCGGCGGCGGCGGCGGCGGCGGCGGGCGGGGCGGGCGGCGGCGCGGGCTGCGCAACGGCACGCTGGACGCGTGGCTGGCCGCAGCGCCGCGTCCGCCTGAACGATACAATAAATGACTTTACTCAACTTATCATGCGTTTATATTTCTGACGTTCGACGTTTTGGTGCCGCTCGATTTCGTCCGTAAATGCTTGATATCTTAATGTCGGACCGGTGCTTGCGCGACACGTCACCAAAACGACGACACCGCTCCGAACGTCAGGGATGTAACGCGCACCAAGCATTTACGGCCGGAGCCGACCGCCGCGCCACCCCTCACCTCCCCCCACCTCCCCCAACCTCCCCCACACGGCACATGGTCCAGCTAAGTGATTTGTAGACGAGACAACAAAATTGATAAAATGTAATACAATAGATAGCAATTCAATTAAGTCCAAAGATTCACTTACACTGGTCTGCAAAAATCTATTTTATGATCAGTTGCTCTAAGATCCAGATATAAAATGGAAATAAAAACAAACGGTATATTTAATAAACTAAAACAACAAGTTTAATCCACAAACAGTCCTATTAGACTCAAACATCGATTTGAAGATCCAGGAAAAGTCTATGAAGATGAAAATACACGAAAAAATAAAATTCGAATCTAACGCTGGAAAAATATAATGTTTAAGTTACTTTTGGAGGAAACTGATTATTGTATCATCCATACATAAGGTCGAATCGTCGACGTGCGTCGTCTATTCCATCAATACAGACATGCGACTACATTTCAAATATATATATTTGCTCCGCCATCTTGAAAATCACGAAAAAAGAAATACTCGACGTGTACATAGAATTACGTTGAAATCAACTAGTCGAATGAAAAATAGTAAACGTTGTGGAATGATCAACGGTTGATTCAACCAGTACGTTGAATCAATATCTGTGCCAAACTTCGAGATCCGTTTTAGAGATATTTTGTAACATACTTCCTTTCATCAAAACATTCGCATTTATAATATTTGTAAGATGAAGACGAAGCCGCGATCGCCGGCTAGTCGAAACTACAACTTTCAGTGGCTCTTAGAAAAAAGTAGTGTAGAGGTTTTAGGTAATTTTAAAAACTTAAATTTGCTTAAAAACGTGAAAATCTCATTTATGTACTTTGAATTATTATTATTACAAATATAGGTTCTATGAGCACTTTTCAGGATTCACATATACAGCCGTTCCCAACATTCCTAACAATTGTCAGCTCTATGCGGATTGTACCTTTAATATTATCATTTGAACTAATTTCACTATATTAATGGTTCATCAAAACCGAAACCTTTCTACATGTACAACATTAATACATTACTGTCTTATTAATATATTCGATGAACATATTAGTGATTACATTTAAAGTATAAGAAAATAAAGACAAAATATAAGTAAATAAAGGTAAACATAAATAAAAACGTTCGCTGCGACCACCATCTCTGCAAGTCACAGTCGCGGTCGCAGGTTGCAGCTCTCTCTCACTCGACACTGACACGTGGCGCTTCTTTTGCTAATCGCAGATGTTTTAATTAATTAATAAATTTTATTAAAACTGTATATCTTAATGAATTAAAAGTTCATCGCTCGAAAGGTAACGGCGAGTCTCCTCTGTAGTGACACCATCGCCACAGTAACAATGCTGCAATGTCTGACCTCGTGTTGCAGGTGTGGGTGAGCGCCGCCGGCCCCGCGGAGCGCATGCCGGTGAGTGTCCCGCGTCATCCGCGACGGCCCCGCGTCCTCGCCGCGGCCCCGCATTCACCGCCTTCTCTGTGCAGATGTGGTGCCCGCCGACCCCGCCCTCCAGCGACGGCGACGTCTACTGCGACACCTGGGCCCGTCCCTTGTACCGGCGCGGCGCCGCGGCCGAGGCCCTGCTGCCCGGCGTCACCCGCCGCGACGGCCGCGGGGGCGCTGCGGGCGTCGCCGGCCGCGACCCGCGCCGTCTGCGTCTCGCCCCGCGCGCCGCCCACGCCCCGCCCTCCATGTTCGAGAGGGGCGCGGCGGGCGGGGGCGGAGTGCCGCGAGCGCGCCCCCGCCCCCGCGCCTCTCTGCCGCACCGCGAGCCGCCGCAGCCCGAATGGTCGGGCGGCGAGGACGCGGCGTTGCGTCGCGCGCTGCGTCTGCAGCGCCTGCCCCCCGACGCGCCCGCCGCGCGCGCTCCCAACTGGGACTGGGTGGCCGATTTGGTGAACGACGTGGCTCGCGCCTACCGGTCGCCGAGGGCCTGTCGCGACCGCCACGACGCGCTCGCCGATCCCGAGCGCGCGCGCCGCAAACACAAAAAGCCGGCTCCGGCCCGCCGGCGCACCGACGACGACTCGCCGCGGCCGCCGTTGCAGCGCTTAGACGCCATGCGGGACGCGGCCGAACGCCGCCGCGCCGCGCCCAAGCGCCGGCTGGACGACGCCGCGCATCGCAATCCGAAACACCAGGCTCTGCTCGCGGACCACGGCGTCGATTACGACGCGCCGCCGACGCCCATGGAGGTGGCCACGCGCCGAGCGGAGCGGATAGCCAAAGAGAAGATGAAAGCGGGGGTCGCGGCCGCGAGCGGGGCGACGGGAGCGGGCGGGGCGCCGGCCGCCGGCACCGCGCCCGCCGCCGCCTCCGCCTCCGCGCCCGCCTCCGTGCCGCAGCGCATAGTGCTGGCGGCGCACGCGGCGAGCGGGGCGGCGGGCGGTGCTGCGGGCGAGCGGCGCGCGGCGGGCGGCGAGGCGGGGCGCGCGACGACGCAGCTCGTGTACAGGCAGCAGCCGCTGGCCGCGCGGCACCACCTCAAGATCCTGCACCACGCCGCCGCCGCCGCGCCACACTCACAGGTATGATATTTCGTTTCGTTCGTCGTGCCTGTATATAATATTGTTAGATCATCAATCTTGACAAGTCGATAAAATTGCTTTAACTGAACTGTGTAATGTTTCAGAGCGGAGCGAGCGTGACGAGCGGCGCGGTGGCGAGCGGTGCGGGCGCGCTGCAGCTCCTGCGCCGCGCCGCGCCCGCGCGCCCGCACCTCGTGCTGGCCCAGCTCGCGCCCGCCGCGCACGCCCCGCACGCCCCGCACGCCCCGCACCAGCAGCCGCCGCGCCCGCAGCACGCGCCCCACGCCCCGCACGCCCCGCACCCCCCGCACGCGCCCCACGCCCCGCATACAGAGGCATATCAAAAATAAATCATTAAAAGTAACCGACTATCATTCTCTGAAATATCCTCACATATTTTAACCTATCTCATGTTATGTTTATAATTGTTACATAACAAACAAAAACTACGTCACGTCATTCTTCAAGGTTGCCATGTTTATGACGATGACATAATATGTAACTATATACATCTTGGTTCTTGATAATATTTTATAAAATAAAATTTTAGTTAATTAAAATATGTATTATAATTCAAAATGGAGTACTCAGCTTGTAAATTGCAAAACCATTAATTAAACTGACTAGAGTCGAGAGTCGCCGGCGTTGCTTCATTCAGCAAAGTTTTTTTTTGTATACAAATGTGTCTTATAAATAAATACACTCAAAAACATTAGCAAATTAAAGTACATGTTGTGATATCATGAGTAATATTTTCATGAAATTTGTCATGTAAATGTTAACATTTAGGCCGGGACTCCACCAAAGCGGAGATGTTTTTAGCCGACTTCAAAAAGAAGGAGGTTATCAATTCGACTGTTTTTTTTTTTTTTAAAACAACCAATAGAATTGTGTTATTGACACATCTCTCCGCTCAGCTTCAGTGGAGATAGCTGTGCGGAGATGTGTAATATTTGTATGGCGCGATAGAAGCGGAGATGTGAGCTGTGCGCGGACGACGCGCAGTGGAGACGAGAGATGTGAGCAGCAAATCAAGACAGCAAGAAAAACATCTCTTTCGCACAGCAGCACAGCACACCGCACACATCTTCGCTTTGGTGGAGTCCTGGCCTAAACCGTGCAGATACCGCTCCCTCATTGTTCATAACATGAGGCTGCTGTCAACATAACATTCTCACTTCATATATTTTCCGACTGACATAAAATCTTGTGAAACTATAACTGTTATAGTATAATATTGTAGAATTTTATATGCTCTTTGCATTTTAGATTTTAATGCGAGAGCGCCGCACTGAGCGCTTTACTGTCCACATTAGGTTGGTCTTTTTTGAAACAAGAAAAAATGCTTTTTGATGAAGTAAATGTAAACTTTTATTTGAGTCAATCTTATTAAAAATAATTAATATTATTTGATATAGAAATGCAATTATATACTATTGTAAACGTCAACTGAGAAAAAAAATCTATACTATTATGTAAAAAAAAAAAACCAAACAACAACAACCGACCTTAGGCCAGGAATAGGCCTTAATTTTGTCAAACCGCAAAAAAAAGATAGACACAGCGTATAAAAAAGAATCACCGGCTTCTGGCGGCCCGCTAGCGAGCGTCACACTGCGGCCGGCGCGCGCGCGCACTCACAGCCGCATCGGTGCTCCACGTGCACGAGGCGCACCGCGGACAGCAGGCGCGCGGCCGGCGCCATCGCGTCGCCCGCCGCCAGCCACAGCGGCGCCAGAGCCTCGCGCAGCGCGCGCGCCGTCTGCGCCGTCAGCACCAGCGCCGGCCGCAGCAGCGCGTTGAAGCACACCACCAGCGCTGGCTTAAACGCTCCGTCCGACAACGCCTGCAACAACCCCAGCGCGGCGTCGCGGCTGGCCTCCAGCGCCGCGCCCGACGCCGCCGCCAGCAGCGCGCCCGGCATTGCGCCCGCCAGCCTTAGAACCGCGCCCATCTCACGCAGCAGCCGCACCGCCGGCCGCGCACGCCGCCGCAACGCGCGCTCCAGCCGCGTGGGCGCCGCGCCGCGCGCGCTCAGCATCCACACACCGCTTTCGAATTGATATAGGTCTAGTCTCTCGGGACCTGAAGTTACCGCGCAATTTCATTAGACCATGCGAGGAGTCTGTGCACGGCATGCGATTATTCCCCGCGTGCGAGTTAACAACAACTAATGGCAGAGCTGGGCATTAACTCGTTAATCCGTTAATCGTTAATTAACGAAGTTAACATTTTGCTTAACGGATTAACTTTTAAGTTAACTTCAAAAAGTGTTAACGCTTCTGTTAACTTCCGTTAAACTCAACTTCCGTTAATAAAAGTCCGTTAATCGTTAAATTAGAAACTTGGAGACGTGCTGTCATTTTGTTTAAATTACGCGCCACGCCACGCTCGTAAGTTCAGCTATATTGGGCGACTGTCGGCGTCTCGAATAGTGAACGAACGAGTTGATAATTGATATATGTAAAGTTCGCGTGCAAGTGTGATGTATCAGAGCATCCGGGAAAGACGTGACCAACAGGACAAAATCAAAAGAAGGTTCGAAATAGTATATTTCATTACGAGTATGTAATAGCCCACATTCCGAACGCTCTTCGTCCCTGCAATACGCCACTTTTTGAGCAACTGTATTAAAACACTTTTTTACTCGTGCTTTTTCTTTAGCTTTTCCAAACTCGTGCGTTCTCTTTCCCAACTGTTAAAATAATGTCTGTTAAAAAAAAAAATTCAGTCGAATTGATAACCTCCTTCTTTTTGAAGTCGGCTAAAAAGAAAAACCAACCACGATATTTTTACAAAAAAAAAATCATTGAAGTTTTTATGATTCATGCAAATATTTCTAAAAAGAAGCTCCTAATTTGTTACAATATCAAATTTAATGATTTGATTCAATGAATTAGGTTAGGTTTCATTTTATTTCATCTCATTAAATTTAATTTTCATTTCATATCAATAAAAATAAGCTACTGAAGTCTTGGCTGTGTGGACATACCCGTAGTTCCCTTTGCCTACCCAGAATGGGTGAAGAAAACAAAAAAATCTCTGTTTGTATTCTTTTACGGTTGGCGCCATTTTCCAAACATTTTAGTTAGTTGAGTTTGTTGTGTTTTTATTATTCTATTAAATTGCTTCATTTTTTCGCAACTGTATCAAAAATAATTGTTTAGTACACGTGCGGAACCATCATTACAACTTGTTCCAACTGTCAACTTGTAGACATTTGTCGGAACTCTGCAATGTCAGGCTTTCCGCACTCGTAATGAAATATACTAGTTATAATGCATTCATACTTGTCTCTATCTAATGTGTTATAGAATGTATGGTCAAATTACTATTTTAAACAAGTGTCGCCACATAAGTGTGAAATTAGTATGTATAATTATGGTATGGTTAACTGTTAACGATTAACTTTAACTTGCGTTAAATTTTCGAGAATTTAACGTTTTAACGATTAACGAAGTTAATTTTTTAATTAACGAATTAACGATTAACGAAGTTAACTTTTCGATTAACTGTGCCCAGCTGTGACTAATGGAATCCTTGTTCGATTTAAAACAAAGTTTACAAAAACAACGTAATTGTACGCAGTTAAGCAGTTTTTATCTAAAAAGTCATCTGTATGGTTCGTAAGTTAAATTACATAGAAACAAAACAAGCTCACCCTCAAAATGCAAATGTTCCGTGTCCAGCTTAGTAACGTCACTCACTCTCTGCCACAGTGAAAGTTTTCGTTTCTGGAAAATATTAATGTACGTAGTTAGTAACCTTTGTTAGTAATTATTATGTATACGACACGGGGACGCTGTAACATTGACAGACTGACAATAGAGTTAGGGAGTATGAAGCGGAGGAAGGAGTGGACAAAGTGCCATTTGCAACTTGCACTTTAAATATTACAACAGTCACTGCGGTGTTGCAATTAACAATACAAACCTACACCTTCATTATATACTACGAAAAATGGAGAGAACCAGAGTGATCCGGAAGGTTCCCAACAATCATAGAGAAAATTATTTGATGGAACGACTGCGGCCTCATTAAACACATATTTAGAAAAATAATACGTTGAACCGTAAAGTTTTGCCATCATTGTATAATACAGTAGGTATCTGGAATTATCTTCTAAATTACTAAAGTAAAACAACTTTTTGTTCTGTCCTCTTAATAGGCCTTTGTATAAAGCAGCATTCACATTTGTCTGACGTGTTGTGTCGTGATGCGTCAGAAAGGTATCGGTCTCATACAATTAATATGGTTGCGTGCACACTTCTCTGACGCAGTGTGTTGTGATGGCTTGTGTTGTGTCGCGTCAGTAGCGATCCCGGTCTGCGTCAGTTGGGTGAGGTGCGGGGGACGGCGCAGCGACACGACACAGCGGGTCGGACTAGTGTGCACACGCACGTGTTGTGTTGTGACGCGTCAGAAGTTAGACATTCTAAAATACTGATGAAATTTTTCAGCATCACTCTCAAGCTCTTTAACGAGACAATGAAACTCGCCTTTAGTCTCTCTTTTTGTATTTACTGGATGTATCCAATATCTTCTTCTCTTTCTTTGTTTTATTAGAGGTGTTGCCAGTGCCAATAACTGCATATCTTCTTCATAATCTGAATCTGAATCGTATGATTTATGAAAAAACATTGCGAATGTGTAAACTCTCTGAGAGCTATAACGGAACTGATTAAAAATGCGCCATAACGCGTCACATAGATGTGAACAGTAGCCATCACGACAGAAAGCATCACGACACAACACGTCAGACAAATGTGAATGCGGCTTTAATCACATGATGTATTCTTCTCATCTGAACATCTCTAACATGTTAATTATAATTTCTAATCGCCTCCTGTAAAATTACTAATGGTACCGACAAGGGGGGGTAGCGGTGCGTCACCCTCGCAGCCGGCGCTCGGCCCGCGCGCCTCGTGCCTGGCGTGCTCGGCGCGCGCCACGTGCTCGGCGCGCGCCACGTGCTCGGCGCGCGCCACGTGCTCGGCGTGCCCCGCGTGGTCGGCACGTCCCGCCTCGCACCTACCGCACGTCTCATTGTTACTTAGATTATTATTATTATTTTTTTTTAATGTTGTTGTTGGCGACCTAGTTACCAACGCGTGTTACATGTGCCGTCCTTGAACTCACCTCGCAAAACGTTTAACGTTAAACGTCCAAGGACTTCGCCACGGTTCGGCAATGTTTATCCTGTGCCGACACAGGGGGCCGCTAAAGGGCGGGATACTTCGTAAATGCTTTGTCGGCCTACGCTGAAAGACGCGGCGTCGTTTTAACTTTTGCCCGCTAAAGAACGGTGCGGCACAGGGTAACGTTTGCTGGAGCCGCGGCAAACTAGTATAAATATCGTTTGTTAATTATACAAATTGTCCAATCGTATGGGAGCAATAAAGGCGTCAGTATTTCCGATCTAGAAGAATTTTTATTTAATACAGTCAACTACAGTTGTTATTGCCTAACGGTCAACGGTTGAGTTGAACAACGGTCTCAGAGCAATTTTAGGGTAACCAAGATTTTGAGGTACTTCAGCAATACAATATTTGCGATTAATTATATAATTGTTAAATATTTTTGCTTTCTAACATTAGGTAAAACTTTACTAATAATATTATGAGATATTCTTGAATTAAATAAATATTATTGTAGTACCAGATTGACTAAAGTAGGTACGAAAGAATTTAGCAAACTTACGAGCGATGCATGGCCGCTACAGCCGGACAGGTCAGGAGTGTCTCGGGCCAGGAGCCGCGCGTCACGCACGCACACAGCGCGGCGCACCGCGCGCACTGCGCGTCATTTACGTAATAATAAATATAAACATCGTAATATTTAGCGATATCGCTGCCGTTTCCTCATTGGTTAAAACATGAAGCTGTCAAAAACACGACATTGATAGTTCAGATCATGTCTTCCAACTGCCACATGATCCTTGTCGAAGTGTCGAGGCGGCAATCTTTGGTACCAAGGGACTAAGTTATACATCCATTCAGAATTGTGTCTTAAAAGTTAATTGCGAAAATATACGCTTCAATTTTGATTTTCAGAATGTATGTAATGAATTTGTAGATTGTAGGTAAATAAGAAATTGGTCGATAATACTCAGTGTCGTAAATTAGTTATGTGATACCTGAATATGTAAACTACGGAACCATTTAAGCCAAAAGTGAAATCTTTGACACGATTATGCATAGTACCGCGTTGTAGTTTTATGTTGGATTGACCGCCGAGAAATCAGTCCTATAACTCATCTCTTAACCAAAGATTGAGAACTGATAGGAAGTTTAATGTATAATTTTTGTAGTGTGCTGCCTTGTCAGACTCGATGAACATACCGACATTGAAATTTCCTTCTCCTTAACGAGTACTGGTGAGGGCGGGGAGGATGAGTAGGTGAGTGCGGCGGCGGCACGGCGTGTGGGAGTGCGAGGCCGCGGCAAACGCTCCTCCTGTCGGCGGCGCTGCTTCTGCACCAGCACCTATAGGAGGAGGCTGTAAAAGACAAGTTCTGACGGATCGTAGGAGAGGTCATGTCCATCAGATTCTCACTTGTATGTAGGAGGCGGCATCGTCGCGCGAGGGCGGGGAGGGCAGTGATCGCGGAGTACGCGGCGGAGAGGGCGAGGAGGCGCGCGGGACGCCGTGTTGCCCGCCGCCCGGCGCATTGCCCGGGACACCACGTCCACTCACTGTACGCAAAAACTTTCGGTAGTCGCTAATGTTCATTTATTTTCATCACTCATGTAAAAAAGTACTAAACCTAAATTTATATTAACTATTTCTACTTCCTTAGCTTCGACTCCTCTGTTAGCGGTTGAGGAAGCAACATTTGAGAAATGCTTTTTCGGCGATACTGTCATTTAAAATACTATAAATAAGTATAAGTACGTGAGATTATTTCAACGAAATTTCCTTATAATGACAACAATATAGCTATATGTTGATTTCTTTTCAGAGCTATTTTTGAAATATTGACCAAAGAGTATGTAACTACTTCGTAGTAAGAGTCGGGACTTAGAACAATATTCATTTTCTCGATTTGCACGGTAAATACTTGCCAGAATATAAATGTTTTATTTCAAACTAGCTTTTACCCGCGACTCCGTCCACGCGGAATAAAAAATAGAAAACTGGGTAAAAATTATCCTATGTCCGTTTCCTGGTTCTAAGCTATCTGCCCACCAATTTTCAGTCAAATCGATTCAGCCTTTCTTGAGTTCTAAATAGTGTAACTAACACAACTTTCTTTTATATATATAGATATATATAAGATTTCTGACCCACGAAGAAAATCATGGATTATTAAACATGATATTGACCCACAAAGTTATCATACCCGGATGGCAAATGTCAAAAAAAAAAAAAATTATGGTAGCTCACTAGCGCCCCACTGTCCATAAATGATACATATTATGTATACTGTTAATATTATAAATGCGAAAGTAACTCTGTCTGTCTGTCTGTCTCGCTTTCACGCCAAAACTACTGAACCAATTTATATGAAATTTTGTACACAGATAGTCTAGAGCAGTGATAATCTGAGCCTGAGGAAGGACTTAACCGACGTGCTATGCGTTGATATATCCATGTAGACATAGAGGGAGATGTGCCAGGACCACGCCAAATGTAGATGCCTGGTCTCTGCCTACCCCTCTGGGTTACGGGCTTGAATGTAGTTGATGTTGTTGTGGAATTTTACTTAAAGTCATAAAAATTTGTAATAAAACAGATTCAACTTACAAAATATTTACATAAACATCATATACTCCCATACAAATTTCATCCCCTAAAAAAAAAAAAAAAAAAAAAAAAAAAAAAAAAAAAAAAAAAAAAAAAAAAAAATAAAAATAAAAAAAAAAAAAAAAATAAAAAAAAAAAAAAAAAAAAAATTAAATAAAAATATTATTAATTTTATCAAATTAGCAGCCTTAGTTTCAAAAAAAAAAAAAGACATTCTCAAAGTGGGCAATAGACAAAAAATAAGTTTGTAAATGGTGACACGTGTTATAAAATGTAGTAGATTGCTGACGATGGGAAACATGTATTGTGCAGTGTTAACACCTTACAGGGCACAATGTTATCCTATGTTATTGTAACTATCCTTTTATAATTTAATACAAACTCTCGGTTTATACAAAATTTAAAGTAGACGAGGACATTAAATTTTGACACACAGCACAAACACACAGCTCCAAAAACATCTCCCGCTGTGTGCGGTGAGTGCCGACCCACTATTGCACTCCCCCCGAAGTAGGGACAATAGTTGCCCTTTGGATTCCAATAAATACTGGCGAACCAGCAAGTGAGTGCCAAACTCATTGTCAGTGCGTAAGCACAAATTCAATCGATATCGCATATCAATGCGTGTTGTCAGGTATAAATAATATAAGGCAAGACTCTCAGGTCATAGTCAGCACAGGTCTCAGCCTGCAGAGCGCATTGTGAGTCTATTGCTCGCCTCAAGGGGTGGGGTCCAACGTTGTGCGAATACTTTCGCAGCCTTGCGAGCTCTCTGCTCCCTCCAGCTACCACCACGCATGAGACAAATGCATATGCTCCACCAACTATGATCAAGAAAGATATTAGGTCCTTACATATGAATTTTTTTTTTTTTTTGCAAGAAGAAGTTATCCAAATTTGAAAAAAAAAAAAAAAAAAAAAAATGGTAATCTGTTGGAGCAAGGTCGGAGTACGGAGGATGTCTTAGACTTTCCAATTGAAGCTCTTCTAATTTAGTAGCCGTCTGTTGCGCAGTGTGTGGTCTAGCGTTGTCGTGAAGCAGCAGTGGCGTGGAGCGATTGACCAGCCTAGGTTGTTTAGCCGCTAGCTTTTCCATCATGGTTTGCAATTGCTGACAATAGATATCAGCAGAGCTGGGCATTAACTCGTTAATCCGTTAATCGTTAATTAACGAAGTTAACATTTTGCTTAACGGATTAACTTTTAAGTTAAGTTCAAAAAGTGTTAACGCTTTTATTAACTTCCGTTAAACTCAACTTCCGTTAATAAAAGTCCGTTAATCGTTAAATTAGTAACTTGTAGATGTGCTGTCATTTTGTTTAAATTGCGCGCCACGCCACGCTCGTAAGTTCAACCATGCTGAGTGACTGTCGGCGACTCGAATGGTCAACGAACGAGTTGATAATTGATATATGTGAAGTTCTCGTGCAAGTGTGATGCATCAGAGCGTCCGGGAAAGACGTGACCAACAGGACAAAATCAAAAGAAGGTTCGAAATAGTATATTTCATTACGAGTATATAAAAGCAAGAGTATGTAAAAGCCCACATTCCGAACGCTCTTCGTCCCTGCAATACCCTCCAATCCCTTTTTGAGTAACTGTATTAAAACATTTTTTTACTCGTTGCTTTTTCTTTAGCTTTTCCAAACTCGTGCGTTCTCTTTCCCAACTGTCAAAATAATGTCTATGAAAAAGAAAAAACCAACCACGAAGTTTTTACAAAAAAAAAAAAAAAAAAAAAAAAAAAAAAAAAAAAAAAAAAAAAAAAAAAAAAAAAAAACCATTGAAGTTTTTATGATTCATGCAAATATTTCTAAAAAGAACCTCGTAATTTGTTACAATGTCAGATTTAATGATTTTATTCAATGAATTAGGTTAGGTTTCATTTTATTTCATATCATTAAATTTCATTTTCATTTCATATCAATAAAAATAATCTACTGAAGACTTGGTTGTTTGGGCATAGTTCCCTTTGCCTCCCCAGAATGGGTGAAAAAAAAAAAAAAAAAAAAAAAAAAAAAAAAAAAAAAAAAAAAAAAAAACCATTGAAGTTTTTATGATTCATGCAAATATTTCTAAAAAGAACCTCGTAATTTGTTACAATGTCAGATTTAATGATTTTATTCAATGAATTAGGTTAGGTTTCATTTTATTTCATATCATTAAATTTCATTTTCATTTCATATCAATAAAAATAATCTACTGAAGACTTGGTTGTTTGGGCATAGTTCCCTTTGCCTCCCCAGAATGGGTGAAAAAAAAAAAAAAAAAAAAAAAAAAAAAAAAAAAAAAAAAAATCTCTGTTTGTATTCTTTTACGGTTGGCGCCATTTTTTCAAACATTTTAGTTAGTTGAGTTTATTAAATTGCTTAATTTTTTCGCAACTGTATTAAAAATAGTTCTTTAGTACACGTGCGGAACTGTCATTAGAACTTGTTCCAACTGTCAATACTCACCTTCGGCTGCGCCTCGGCTCGGGTAGACATTTGTCGGAACTCTTCGCAATGACAGGCTTTCCGCACTCGTAATGAAATATACTATAATGCATTCATAACTGTCTCTAATGTGTTTTAGAATATATTATAGTCAAATTACTATTTTAAACAAGTGACTCGTAATGAAATATACTATAATGCATTCATAACTGTCTCTAATGTGTTTTAGAATATATTATAGTCAAATTACTATTTTAAACAAGTGTCGCCACAAAAGTATGAAATTAGTATGTATAATTTTGGTATGGTTAACTGTTAACGATTAAATTTTCTAGAATTTAACGCTTTAACGATTAACGAAGTAAATTTTTTTTTTTTTTTTTTTTTTTTTTTTTTTTTTTTTTTTTTTTTTTTTTTTTTTTTTTTTTAAATTAACGAATTAACGATTAACGAAGTTAACTTTTCGATTAACTGTGCCCACCTGTGGATATCAGCCGTAATAGTCTGGCCAGTTTTGAAAAAACTGTAATGAACAATGAACACTAGTCCGGCACTAGTCCACCAAACGGCTAACTAGTCCACCATTTGCGGAGCTCATAGTCGTCGTCTTCACCAGGAAGAACTTCTGGCAATGCTGTATGTTTTCTCGGCACATAATATCGGTTTTATTGTAATGTAAAACCGTCATATCAATGACGAGTTGTCATTGAGTATTATAGTATATGTTAGTAACATTATATTAAGAGGTCGTCTGTGTGTATGAAATTAATTAATAACAATAATTGAATACATTTGGTAAAATGCTATGTCCCTAGCACCATCTGTCGGTAGATATACTTTCGGTTTCACTTTGAGTGATTAGCAACAATAGATGGCGTGCTGCGTGTGGAGAATACGATATTGACTATTTCCGCAGGAGAATTGGGGTGGTAGGTTAGTAGGTGGGCGGGCGGGCGGGGTGGTAGGTTAGTAGGTGGGCGGGCGGGCGGGGTGGTAGGTTAGTAGGTGGGCGGGCGGGCGGGGTGGTAGGTTAGTAGGTGGGCGGGCGGGCGGGGTGGTAGGTTAGTAGGTGGGCGGGCGGGCGGGGTGGTAGGTTAGGTTAGGTTAGGTTAGGTTAGGTTAGGTTAGGTTAGGTTAGGTTAGGTTAGGTTAGGTTAGGTTAGGTTAGGTTAGGTTAGGTTAGGTTAGGTTAGGTTAGGTTAGGTTAGGTTAGGTTAGGTTAGGTTAGGTTAGGTTAGGTTAGGTTAGGTTAGGTTAGGTTAGGTTAGGTTAGGTTAGGTTAGGTTAGGATAGGTTAGGTTAGGTTAGGTTAGGTTAGGTTAGGTTAGGTTAGGTTAGGTTAGGTTAGGTTAGGTTAGGTTAGGTTAGGTTAGGTTAGGTTAGGTTAGGTTAGGTTAGGTTAGGTTAGGTTAGGTTAGGTTAGGTTAGGTTAGGTTAGGTTAGGTTAGGTTAGGCTAGGTTAGGTTAGGTTAGGTTAGGTTAGGTTAGGTTAGGTTAGGTTAGGTTAGGTTAGGTTAGGTTAGGTTAGGTTAGGTTAGGTGAGGTTAGGTTAGGTTAGGTTAGGTTAGGTTAGGTTAGGTTAGGTTAGGTTAGGTTAGGTTAGGTTAGGTTAGGTTAGGTTAGGTTAGGTTAGGTTAGGTTAGGTTAGGTTAGGTTAGGTTAGGTTAGGTTAGGTTAGGTTAGGTTAGGTTAGGTTAGGTTAGGTTAGGTTAGGTTAGGTTAGGTTAGGTTAGGTTAGGTTAGGTTAGGTTAGGTTAGGTTAGGTTAGGTTAGGTTAGGTTAGGTTAGGTTAGGTTAGGTTAGGTTAGGTTAGGTTAGGTTAGGTTAGGTTAGGTTAGGTTAGGTTAGGTTAGGTTAGGTTAGGTTAGGTTAGGTTAGGTTAGGTTAGGTTAGGTTAGGTTAGGTTAGGTTAGGTTAGGTTAGGTTAGGTTAGGTTAGGTTAGGTTAGGTTAGGTTAGGTTAGGTTAGGTTAGGTTAGGTTAGGTTAGGTTAGGTTAGGTTAGGTTAGGTTAGGTTAGGTTAGGTTAGGTTAGGTTAGGTTAGGTTAGGTTAGGTTAGGTTAGGTTAGGTTAGGTTAGGTTAGGTTAGGTTAGGTTAGGTTAGGTTAGGTTAGGTTAGGTTAGGTTAGGTTAGGTTAGGTTAGGTTAGGTTAGGTTAGGTTAGGTTAGGTTAGGTTAGGTTAGGTTAGGTTAGGTTAGGTTAGGTTAGGTTAGGTTAGGTTAGGTTAGGTTAGGTTTTTTTTTTTTTTTTTTTTTTTTTTTTTTTTTTGTTGACCTAACCTAATTTTTGTCTGCTATTGTACTCTTTCATGCAAGTTCTCACTTTTATGCCTCTCGCACTTTCTTTCTTCATACTATTTCTTTCTTGTTTACATCGTCTTTCTTACTCATACGGGTGGGATTCCCGTCTATTCTACTCTATTCTATATTTTACTTTATTTATTTATTTATTCTTATTGGGTATTAAAACTACTACAACTCTGTCTCTTTATTATACATCTTGAAATTTACATACTAACTTATTTTATCTTATTTCTATTTTACATTTTTTATCTTATATTACTATTTTATATTTTGCTTTATTTATTTGTTATTTGTTGTTACAGGTGTAATAAAACTACTACAACTCTGCTTCTTTATTTTACAGCTTAGTACTTACATACTAACTTAATCTATCTTATACAATTATTTTGTTACTTTTTATTTTCTTATGCAAATTACTTATCTGTTCTAACTTATATGTTTATTTAATATTATATTTACAAAGTGCCATATTGGTATATATTGTGGATTTATCAGTGTTTACATTTATTCTGGTTTTTATAATACTTAATTACACTTAATATGTTATAATTATCAATTAAGGTTTACAATTTTACTTTATTATTGGTACTATAAACATTTTAATTTTTTAATATTTTTGTAATTTTACTTTACATTCTTTGTACCTTTTTTTCTTGTTTACTTTACTTGTTTGTTCACAATATTTGTTGTTATTTATATTATAAACCATTACAATTGGTTGACTGATATTTGTATAATTTTGTCTCGGTGCCTTCTATATGCAATTTTATAAAAATTTTTAAAATTTCCTTCCCTGCCTGTATATGTTTTATTTTTATATAATTTCTATATGCATATGTGTGTGTTGTGTGTGTGTTTTAATTTGTTTTTATGTATTGTATGTACTTGTGTTTTAGTGAATGTTGTATGATTGGTATGTTTACATTGTATTGTATTGTTGTATTTTGAGTGTATGTGTGTATGCACTTTGTGTTTGTGTTGTGTATTTTGTGTTTATGTATGTTTGTATTTTGTGTGCATTTGTGTATGTTTGTTTATATTTTTGTATATGTTTTGGGTGTATGTTATACCTAAGTGTGATATACATATATATTTTATTATTGTGGTTTGGTTGTTTTGTTTTATAAGTTTACTAATTTGTATAATACTATAGTTGTGAGTAATATATTAATAAATATTTTGTGAATTTTGTTTTAGTCGCTGTGTTATACTTTTTATGTATAGTGTGTTATTTAATGTTAGTATAAATCCACTTTTACTGTTTTACAATGGTTATTATTTTTTAAATTTTGTTTGCATGTTTATTTACAATATTTGTTTATTATTTAATTTGTATAAAACTGTAATAGTGGTTTGTTTATATACCTAAGTGTGATGTACATATATATTTTAATATTGTGGTTTGGTTGTTTTGTTTTATAAATTTACTAGTTTGTATAATACTATAATTGTGAGTAATATATTAAATAAAATATTTATATGAGTATTGTTTTATTCGCTGTGTTATACTTTTTATGTATAGTGTGTTATTTAATGTTAGTATAAATCCACTTTTACTGTTTTACAATGGTTATTATTTTTAAAATTTTTTGCATATTTATTTTACAATATTTGTATTTTATTTAGTTTGTATAAAACTGTAAAAGTGGTTTGTTTGTGAATGTGTGTGTTTATGTATTTTCTTAGCTTGTGTATGTGTATGTTATTATGTGTGTTTATATATTTATTTATATATTGTATATATGTATATTATACTGTGTTTAGTTGTGTTTGTGTTATATTTATGTATATGTATGTGAAATCTATGAGTATGCTATTGTTGACCGTGCTATTTGTTCCCATTTTCTTCTTATTGGGCATTCCTGGCTGAATGCGTTGTGATTGTGGTTGTTTACTTTTGCTTGCTTACAGTTACAGCATGTGGGTTCAGATTTGTTTTTCCATTCTTCACATTCAGATCGTTTGTGGGATCCTCCACAGTGGCTACATTTTTCTACTTTATCTTTGCAGAACCGTTTGGGATGTCCATAACCCAGGCAGGTCGAGCATTGGATCAATGGTGATTGGTCTTCTACACGTAGCTTTTGTAAGTCTATCCGGACTTTACCAGCTTCCATCATGCTCTTCCAGACCTGGGGGGGGACTCTTATTACTACATGATTTGTTTGCGGATTTTTTGCTTTCTTTTTGTAGAGGATTTCCATTTTGTCTGTTTCAGTGTAGTTATTGAAAATATCTTTGTTTTGTTTCTGTAGGGCTGCCAGTATTTCCTCATCGGTGTTGTAGTTTAGTACATCCCTAATAACAACCAATGGGTTTTTGTTTTGTATATCCTGCACGTTTAGGTTTTCTGTATCTTTTAATTTTTCTTTTACTAGTTCTCTTTCTTTTTCTGTTTTAAAACCTATAATTATTTTCTGGTCCTTAGCTTTTCTTATTCTTTCTATTTCGACACCTCCCTCTTTAGCCTGAAGGGCCTTTCTAATTTTATCTAGAACCTCCTCTCCTGTATCTATTGGATTTTTAGATGTGATCTTTATAGAGTGTAGTGTTTGTTCTATTGTTTTTATTGGTGTGTTGGATGTTACTACTGATGCGTATGTTTTGCTTCTGTTGTTTTCGGTGTTTTGGTTTTTTATTATATTTTCGTTTAATTCTTCTATTCTTTTGCTGTTTTCTTGAATGATTTTGTTTCCCCTCTCCGTAATGCTTGCATATGTTTCTATTTGTTTGCTTATTCCATTCTCAAGTTTTTCCAATTTGTTCAAGTTATCCAGGGTGTCCAGTTTGTCCAACTTGTCCAATTTTACCGAATTTATTATGTTAGTCCTTCCCATCCCTTCCAACTCTTTGCGTATAATGTCCATCGTTTTGTTGTTCTCTGCGAGGAGTTTTGAGTGTTCCTCTATTTTCTGTGAAAAATTTCTATATTCATTAGTACTTGGGGGTGGGGGTGGAGAGGGGGGGAGATGGGTGGAGTTTGTGTTCTTTCTTAGGTTGCTTGATTCGAGTTCTTTGATGGTTTCCTTGAAGACTTTGAAGAGGCGCTTTTGATGGTTTCCTTGAAGACTTTGAAGAGGCGCTTTACGGCGTTTTCGATTCCTTCTTTTATTTCTCTTTTAAGGTTTCTGGAGTTGTTTAGATTTATAAGGGCTTGTTTGTGGGCTGATTTCGCCTCTTCTATGTAGCTGTGGAGGGTGTTTGTTTCCCTAGTTGGTGTTTTATTTTCTTTTCTTTCTAGTAGTGATGTGTGTGCGAGGTAGGTGTAGTATTCTGATTCAGAATCGGTTTCCATTTCTATTTCACTATACTGTGGTATATATATATTACTGTGTGCTGGTGTGGTTATTTCTGCAACTTCCTGTGTGGACGATGGTCTTTGTTTGGTTGGTGTTCGTTGCATGTTGTTTAGTGATATTTGTTTTATAATAGTTACTATCTGAGTCTAAATTCAAAATATTCTGTAAATATTTGCCGTTAGAATGGGTTGCGGTCCTAATATTATGGAGTTTGATAAGAATGATTGGGTACGGGCTGTGATTCACTAGAGTGATGATTTAACTGATTAATATTTATGTTTTCAAATAAGTATCTATTCGCTTGTTGGTGTAATTAATGTTGATTGTAGTTGCAAATAATTATAATGATGATATCAATACAGTGATAATACTTATTAAACTAATCTTATACTATATGTGCACAAGTATTAT